>NC_142438.1:30937500-35937500 GCF_059453495.1 Arachis ipaensis | reverse complement strand
TTTTATAAACAATGGTCTATTCTTGCAGGAATGGAAGCCTCATGCAAAGAAAGAAAGCATTGCTCTTTCCGCTGTTGAAGTCCTACGAATGATAGATGACACTCTGGAAGAGTTCTTTCTGCTGCCTATACCAACGCATGCAGTATTGCTTCCTGAATTAATCACTGGTCTTGACAACTCTCTGCAACAATACATTTTCAAGGCCAAATCTGGATGTGGTATATATTTGATGCATAGCATCAATTCATTCACCAAATTATAGTTATTCAAACCGCATGATGACCAGATTTTTCTTTGATATGAAATAATGATGATATGATCTGCAGGGAACCGCAATACTTTCATTCCAACTTTGCCACCTTTGACTCGGTGTTCTAGAGGGTCAAAATTTGATGTTATATTCAAGAGAAAAGAAAAGACACAATTGAAACAGAGTAGGAATTCACAGGTTGGTACTAAAAAGCACGAAAGCTCATTGGAGCTACCCCAGCTTTTTGTTCGCATCAATACCCTGCAACGCATGTCAATGGAATTGAAGGTTTTGCAGAGGAGGACAATGACTCGTTTACGGAGTTTCGCTTTCATTGAAGAAGATGATGCTAAGGCGGTATTCAATTTCAAGCTTTCTACGGCTGCTTCTATTGAAGGTGTCAACCAGCTCTCCGAGACCATAGCATACAAAATCATTTTCCGTGATCTGTGTCATGTTCTTTGGAATGGCCTTTACGTTGGTGAAGTTTCAGCAACAAGGATTGAACCTTTTCTTGAGGAACTTGAGCAGTACTTGGAGACTGTATCATCAACAGTGCAAGACAGAGCCAAAAGGCTTGTGACTACTAAGGTAATGGAGGCTGCTTTTGAAGGGTTCTTGTTGGTTTTGTTAGCCGGTGGTCCATCACGTAGTTTCTCCCTTGAAGATTCTGCTATGATAGAGGAAGACTTCAAGTGTCTAACTGATATGTTCTGGTCCAATGGGAATGGTTTACCTACTGAGTTGATAGAACAACTTTCCACTACCGTCAAAGATGTGCTTCCACTGCTTAGCATGGATACTGAGTACTTGATTCAGCAACTTGGTTTCACTATGGAAATGTGTGGACCTTTGGGCAAGTCTCAGCTCCAACCATTGCCTTCAACAACTGGTCAATGGAGTCCTACTGAACCAAGCACGCTATTGCGAGTTTTGTGTTATCGACACCATGACACAGCTTCCAAGTTCCTCAAAAAGAATTACAACTTGCCAACCAAAATCTAACTGCTCATAAATTAAACATGTATCAACTGTCTCTGTATAAATACTCTACCATCCAATAACTTAATGGAAGCAATAAATCTGCTATATCATACTTAGTTAAGTTTCAGTTTTTTTTTCAAAATTTAAATTACCATATTTTATTTTATAATGTCATCAATATTTCGGGGTAAAAAATGGACTTACAGTGGCTAACGTCTATGAACTGGCAAGTGACAACAGGGATTTTGTCTTTGAACCCCCTATGAAAATGCTTTGCATCCTTGATCCTTACGTTATATTTTACAATAAAGAAAAAAGAATTGAACGGTTTTCGTGGGTAGTAGGCTGAGTAGCTTGGTAAGGGGACAAAAGAGTTTATAATGTGCAACACGATTACTTATATTTAAGTTTAAAAGGGGTCGAAACACCAAAAAAAGGGAGATTATATAACAACTAGATTGATCATAGCATGTAAAGGGGTTCCATTACAACTTGCAAATTACAAGACCATGAATGCTTTGTTGTTACAAAATATCTGTAACATTACATTGCCAAAAGCTAATATTACCTAGCAATTGATCTCCTCTACGGTTCTCTGTATTATCAAACAAATGAGAACAAGCCTTTCCTGCACTCCAATTCACAATGGTATGGAATAGATCCATAATGTCATAAAACTTTACCATCTCCTCTTTCTATTTCTGGTCGGTCCTTGATGCCTGAAATATCACCATGAGTAAAGGCTTGAGAGTTAAATTCTTCAACTGCTGCAGCATTATTCTCTTGTCCTTCCAGACTCACTTCAAGCCCCTTATCTTCTCCAAATGTAACTTTATTGGCATTAATTTTTCCTAGCCTGATTCCCTGGCTAACTTTTGACATGTTATCTTCATGAGCTACTGTTTTAGTTTCATTACCATCAGGAGGGACACCGTTTTCATCATGGAAGCTTAAGACATCATCCATAGCCCCCTCAACCATGCTGTCCTGCGTCCTGGTGTCTTTGTCATCCTCCTTTGCCAAGAAATCTGAATCAGCATTTGGAGTTTCCTTGAGTTCTTCTTCTCCTCCTCCCTTCTTATTACTTGTAGCAACACCTTCTATCAGTATCTTTTGGTACTTGTCAATGACATGGTCTTTATGGTCCAACTTCCTTTCTATGAAAACCTTTCCAGATTCTTCAAGAGAAGAACCATTGTGTCCATTCCTGGATGATGGTTCCGTATGTTGACTTTCTAATTCATGTTCCACTTCATTTCCTCCATTTGTCCAATTGACAGATTCTTGTTCAGTATTATCATCATCTCTGCCATTACTTGACCCTTTATCTTCTACAGAATTTACATTTCGCAGACCGGGAAGAGCTCTTTCGTCCAGCCCTTTGCGCCCGAACAATACAGCTCCATATCCTAAAACATGCTGTGTTTGACCGCCGTAGTTCCCTGTCTTATTCATGGAATGCATGATTTGATATACCAACCAGGCACACACAACCAAAACTAGTATCACCTTCAATGTAAACTTCATGGTAGCCCCTCTTGGTCTCTGAGGGCTTCCAAAAGACTGATAACCCATTCCTGCAACATGTCAATATCAAAGATGTAAAATTGGAATTCAAACTCATTGATTGGAGCGTTAAGCACATAATAATAAGATGACTAATAAATGTAACAACAAATCAAGAGAGGATAAACCAACCAGTCCAAGTCCAACTTTAACTAGTAACACGTCATTTAGATAAAAAGAAAGTCCAATCACAGAAAGCTTATACAAGTATAACCGAACCTAGTATGGTATTTATGACTTATTAAGATGAATGAATACAAGATAATTTGCAATAGATCGATCATGAAATCCACTTGATGAAACTGAGGCTGAACCTAACCTCTTTCAGATTCAACTACCTCTCATTAAGAAATAAAGTCAACTATAAAGACGTGAACTTATTTAATTCATTCGCTTCAAGTCCCAAATATGATGTTCCACCAACAACTGAATTTCAGGGAAAACAAGAATTGCAAGAAATATTGATGGGGATGAACGTGATAATTGATTGTGATTGATGAGGGAGAGGATGCAACTATGGAAGAAAATGGCCTCATCTCCGGCAGGCTACTTCGATTTTGTTTTTTTCGTTATTTTTCCCTTTTTTTTTTATTTACGTCGTGCTGACCCTCGTTCTTTAAATGACCCTATCCTGAGGAGGACACCTGAAGGCGAGCCGTAATGGCCTAATCTCCGGCAGGCTCCTCCGATTTTTTTTTTTCGTTTTTTTTTTTCGATTTTTTTTTTATTTTTTATTTTTTTTTTTTACGTCGTGCTGACCCTCGTTCTTTAAATGACCCTATCCCGAGGAGGACACCTGAAGGCGAGCCATAATGGTCTTATCTCCGGCAGGCTCCTCTGATATTTTTTTTTTCGTTTTTTTTCCCTTTTTTTTTTACGTCGTGCTGACCCTCGTTCTTTAAATGACCCTATCCTGAGGAGGATACCTGAAGGCGAGCCGTAATGGCCTCATCTCCGGCAGGTTCCTTCAATTTTGTTTTTTTCGTTTTTTTTCTTTTTTTTTTTTTTTACGTCGTGCTGACCCTCGTTCTTTAAATGACCCTATCCCGAGGAGGACACCTGAAGGCGAGCCGTAATGGCCTCATCTCCGGCAGGCTCCTCCGATTTTGTTTTTTTCGTTTTTTTTCCTTTTTTTTTTACATCGTACTGACCCTCGTTCTTTAAATGACCTTATCCCGAGGAGGACACCTGAAGGCGAGCCGTAATGGCCTCATCTCCGGCAGGCTCCTCCGATTTTTTTTTTTTCGTTTTTTCCCTGTTTTTTTTCTTTTTTTTCTTTCTTATTTTTTTTTACGTCGTGCTGACCCTCGTTCTTTAAATGACCCTATCCCGAGGAGGACACCTGAAGGCGAGCCGTAACGGCCTCATCTCCGGCAGGCTCCTCCGATTTTTTTCCCTTTTTTTTTTTATTACGTCGTGCTGACCCTCGTTCTTTAAATAACCCTATCCCGAGGAGGACACCTGAAGGCGAGGCGTAATGGCCTCATCTCCGGCAGGCTCCTCCCATTTTTTTTCGATTTTTTTCCCATTTTTTTTTTTTTTTTTTTTTTTTTTTTTTTTTTTTTTTTTACGTCGTGCTGACGCTCGTTCTTTAAATGACCCTATCCCGAGGAGGACACCTGAAGGCGAGCCGTAATGGCCTCATCCCCGGCAGGCTCCTCCGATTTTTTTTTTTCGTTTTTTTTCCACGTTTTTTTTTACGTCGTGCTGACCCTCGTTCTTTAAATGACCCTATCCCGAGGAGGACACCTGAAGGCGAGCCATAATGGCCTCATCTCCGGCAGGCTCCTCCGATTTCGTTTCTTTCGTTTTTTTTCCCGGTTGTTTTTCTTTTTTTTTTTTTTTTTTTTTTTTTTACGTCGTGCTGACCCTCGTTCTCTAAATGACCTTATCCCGAGGAGGACACCTGAAGGCGAGCCGTAATGGCCTCATCTTTAACAGGCTCCTCCGATTTTGATTTTTTCGTTTTTTCCCCTTTTTATTATATTTTTTTATACGTCGTGCTGACTCTCGCTCTTTAAATGACCCTATCCCGAGGAGGACACCTAAAGGCGAGCCGTAATGGCCTCATCTTCGGCAGGCTCCTCCGGTTTTGTTTTTTTTTTTTTTTTTTTTTTTTTTTTTTTTTTTTTTTTTTTTTTTTACGTCGTGCTGACCCTCGTTCTTTAAATGACCCTATCCCGAGGAGGACACCTGAAGGTGAGCCGTAATGGCCTCATCTCCGGCAGGCTCCTCCGATTTTGTTTTTTTCGTTTTTTTCCCCTTTTTTTTTTAACGTCATGCTGACTCTCGTTCTTTAAATGACCCTATCCCGAGGAGGACACTTGAAGGCGAGCCGTAATGGCCTCATCTCCGGCAAGCTCCTCCGATTTTTATTTTCGTTTTTTTTTTTCGATTTTTTTTTATACGTCGTGCTGACCCTCGTTCTTTAAATGACCCTATCCCGAGGAGGACACCTGAAGGCGAGCCGTAATGGCCTTATCTCCGGCAGGCTCCTCTGATATTTTTTTTTTCGTTTTTTTTATCTTTTTTTTTTTTTTACGTCGTGCTGACCCTCGTTCTTTAAATGACCCTATCCTGAGGAGGTTACCTGAAGGCGAGCCGTAATGGCCTCATCTCCGGCAGGTTCCTTCAATTTTGTTTTTTTCGTTTTTTTTCTTTTTTTTTTTTTTTACGTCGTGCTGACCCTCGTTCTTTAAATGACCCTATCCCGAGGAGGACACCTGAAGGCGAGCCGTAATGGCCTCATCTCCGGCAGGCTCCTCCGATTTTGTTTTTTTCGCTTTTTTTTCCTTTTTTTTTTACGTCGTACTGACCCTCGTTCTTTAAATGACCTTATCCCGAGGAGGACACCTGAAGGCGAGCCGTAATGGCCTCATCTCCGGCAGGCTCATCCGATTTTTTTTTTTCGTTTTTTCCCTGTTTTTTTTCTTTTTTTTTCTTTCTTATTTTTTTTTTACGTCGTGCTGACCCTCGTTCTCTAAATGACCCTATCCCGAGGAGGACACCTGAAGGCGAGCCGTAACGGCCTCATCTCCGGCAGGCTCCTCCGATTTTTTTCCCCTTTTTTTTTTTATTACGTCGTGCTGACCCTCGTTCTTTAAATAACCCTATCCCGAGGAGGACACCTGAAGGCGAGGCGTAATGGCCTCATATCCGGCAGGCTCCTCCCATTTTTTTTTCAATTTTTTTCCCGGTTTTTTTTTTTTTTTTTTTTTTTTTTTTTTTTTTTTTAACGTCGTGCTGACCCTCGTTCTTTAAATGACCCTATCCCGAGGAGGACACCTGAAGGCGAGCCGTAATGGCCTCATCTCCGGCAGGCTCCTCCGATATTTTTTTTTCGTTTTTTTTCCACGTTTTTTTTTACGTCGTGCTGACCCTCGTTCTTTAAATGACCCTATCCCGAGGAGGACACCTGAAGGCGAGCCGTAATGGCCTCATCTCCGGCAGGCTCCTCCGATTTCGTTTCTTTCGTTTTTTTTCCCGGTTGTTTTTTTTTTTTTTTTTTTTTTTATACGTCGTGCTGACCCTCGTTCTCTAAATGACCTTATCCCGAGGAGGACACCTGAAGGCGAGCCGTAATGGCCTCATCTCCAACAGGCTCCTCCGATTTTGATTTTTTCATTTTTTCCCCTTTTTATTATATTTTTTTATACGTCGTGCTGACTCTCGCTCTTTAAATGACCCTATCCCGAGGAGGACACCTGAAGGCGAGCCGTAATGGCCTCATCTTCGGCAGGCTCCTCCGGTTTTGTTTTGTTTTGTTTTGTTTTTTTGTTTTTTTTTTTTTTTTTTTTTATACGTCGTGCTGACCCTCGTTCTCTAAATGACCCTATCCCGAGGAGGACACCTGAAGGCGAGCCGTAACGGCCTCATCTCCGGCAGGCTCCTCCGATTTTTTTCCCTTTTTTTTTTTTTATTACGTCGTGCTGACCCTCGTTCTTTAAATAACCCTATCCCGAGGAGGACACCTGAAGGCGAGGCGTAATGGCCTCATCTCCGGCAGGCTCCTCCCATTTTTTTTCAAATTTTTTCCCGGTTTTTTTTTTTTTTTTCTTTTTTTAACGTCGTGCTGACCCTCGTTCTTTAAATGACCCTATCCCGAGGAGGACACCTGAAGGCGAGCCGTAATGGCCTCATCTCCGGCAGGCTCCTCCGATATTTTTTTTTCGTTTTTTTTCCACGTTTTTTTTTACGTCGTGCTGACCCTCGTTCTTTAAATGACCCTATCCCGAGGAGGACACCTGAAGGCGAGCCGTAATGGCCTCATCTCCGGCAGGCTCCTCTGATGTTGTTTCTTTCGCTTTTTCCACGGTTTTTTTTTTTTTTTTACGTCATGCTGACCCTCGTTCTTTAAATGACCCTATCCCGAGGAGGACACCTGAAGGCGAGCCGTAATGGCCTCATCTCCGGCAGGCTCCTCCGATTTCGTTTCTTTGGTTTTTTTTTTTACGGTTGTTTTTTTTTTTTTTTTGTTTTTTGTTTTTTGTTTTTTTTTTTTTTTTACGTCGTGATTACCCTCGTTCTCTAAATGACCCTATCACGAGGAGGACACCTGAAGGCGAGCCGTAATGGCCTCATCTCCGACAGGCTCCTCCGATTTTGATTTTTTCGTTTTTTCCCCTTTTTATTATATTTTTTTATACGTCGTGCTGACTCTCGTTTTTTAAATGACCCTATCCCGAGGAGGACACCTGAAGGCGAGCCGTAATGGCCTCATCTTCGGCAGGCTCCTCCGGTTTTGTTTTTTTTTTCTGTTTTTTTTTTTTACGTCGTGCTGACCCTCGTTCATTAAATGACCCTATCCCGAGGAGGACACCTGAAGGTGAGCCGTAATGGCCTCATCTCCGGCAGGCTCCTCCGATTTTGTTTTTTTCGTATTTTTCCCCTTTTTTTTTTTAACGTCATGCTGACTCTCGTTCTTTAAATGACCCTATCCCGAGGAGGACACCTGAAGGCGAGCCGTAATGGCCTCATCTCCGGCAAGCTCCTCCGATTTTTTTTTTCGTTTTTTTTTTCAATTTTTTTATACGTCGTGCTGACCCTCGTTCTTTAAATGACCTTATCCCAAGGAGGACACCTGAAGGCGAGCCGTAATGGCCTTATCTCCGGCAGGCTCCTCTGATATTTTTTTTTCGTTTTTTTCCCTTTTTTTTTTTACGTCGTGCTGACCTTCGTTCTTTAAATGACCCTATACTGAGGAGGATACCTGAAGGCGAGCCGTAATGGCCTCATCTCCGGCAGGTTCCTTCAATTTTGTTTTTTTCGTTTTTTTTTCTTTTTTTTTTTTTTACGTCGTGCTGACCCTCGTTCTTTAAATGACCCTATATCGAGGAGGACACCTGAAGGCGAGCCGTAATGGCCTCATCTCCGGCAGGCTCCTCCGATTTTGTTTTTTTCGTTTTTTTTTCCTTTTTTTTTATACGTCGTACTGACCCTCGTTCTTTAAATGACCTTATCCCGAGGAGGACACCTGAAGGCGAGCCGTAATGGCCTCATCTCCGGCAGGCTCCTCCGATTTTTTTTTTAGTTTTTTCCCTGTTTTTTTTCTTTTTTTTTTCTTTCTTATTTTTTTTCACGTCATGCTGACCCTCGTTCTCTAAATGACCCTATCCCGAGGAGGACACCTGAAGGCGAGCCGTAACGGCCTCATCTCCGGCAGGCTCCTCCGATTTTTTTTCCCCTTTTTTTTTTTTATTACGTCGTGCTAACGCTCGTTCTTTAAATAACCCTATCCCGAGGAGGACACTTGAAGGCGAGGCGTAATGGCCTCATCTCCGGCAGGCTCCTCCCATTTTTTTTTCAATTTTTTTCCCATTTTTTTTTTTTAACGTCGTGCTGACCCTCGTTCTTTAAATGACCCTATTCCGAGGAGGACACTTGAAGGCGAGCCGTAATGGCCTCATCTCCGGCAGACTCCTCCGATTTCGTTTCTTTCGTTTTTTTTCCCGGTTGTTTTTTTTTTTTTTTTTTTTTTTTACGTCGTGCTGACCCTCGTTCTCTAAATGACCCTATCCCGAGGAGGACACCTGAAGGCGAGCCGTAATGGCTTCATCTCCGACAGGCTCCTCCGATTTTGATTTTTTCGTTTTTTCCCCTTTTTATTATATTTTTTTATACGTCGTGCTGACTCTCGTTCTTTAAATGACCCTATCCCGAGGAGGACACCTGAAGGCGAGCCGTAATGGCCTCATCTCCGGCAGGCTCCTCCGGTTTTGTTTTTTTTTCGGTTTTTTTTTTTACGTCGTGCTGACCCTCGTTCTTTAAATGACCCTATCCCGAGGAGGACACCTGAAGGTGAGCCGTAATGGCCTCATCTCCGGCAGGCTCCTCCGATTTTGTTTTTTTCGTTTTTTTCCCCTTTTTTTTTTAACGTCATGCTGACCCTCGTTCTTTAAATGACCCTATCCCAAGGAGGACACCCGAAGGCGAGCCGTAATGGCCTCATCTCCGGCAGGGTCCTCCGATTTTTTTTTCGTTTTTTTTCCCTGTTTTTTTCTTTTTTTTTTCTTTCTTATATTTTTTTTGACGTCGTGCTGACCCTCGTTCTTTAAATGACCCTATCCCGAGGAGGACACCTGAAGGCGAGCCGTAATGGCCTCATCTCCGGCAGGCTCCTCCGATTTTTTTTTTCGTTTTTTTCCCTGTTTTTTTCTTTTTTTTCTCTCTTATATTTTTTTTACGTCGTGCTGACCCTCGTTCTTTAAATGACCCTATCCCGAGGAGGACACCTGAAGGCGAGCCGTAACGGCCTCATCTCCGGCATGCTCTTCCGATTTTTTATTTCGTTTTTTTCCCGGTTTTTATTTTTTATTTTTTTTATTTTTCTTACGTCGTGCTGACCCTCGTTCGTTAAATAACCCTATCCCGAGGAGGACACCTGAAGGCGAGCCGTAATGGCCTCATCTCCGGCAGGCTCCTCCGATTTTTTTTTCATTTTTTTCCATGTTTTTTTTGTTTTACGTCGTACTGACCCTCGTTCTTTAAATGACCCTATCCCGAGGAGGACACCTGAAGGCGAGCCGTAATGGCCTCATCTCCGGCAGGCTCCTCTGATGTTGTTTCTTTCGCTTTTTTCACGGTTGTTTTTTTTTTTTTTTTTTTACGTCATGCTGACCCTCGTTCTTGAAATGACCCTATCCCGAGGAGAACACCTGAAGGCGAGCCGTAATAGCCTCATCTCCGGCAGGCTCCTCCGATTTTGTTTTTTCATTTTCTTCCCGATTTTTTTTTACGTCGTGCCGACCCTCGATCTTTAAATGACCCTATCTCGAGGAGGACACCTGAAGGCGAGCCGTAATGGCATCATCTCCGGCAGGCTCCTCCCATTTTTTTTTCAATTTTTTTCCCATTTTTTTTTTTTAACGTCGTGCTGACCCTCGTTCTTTAAATGACCCTATTCCGAGGAGGACACTTGAAGGCGAGCCGTAATGGCCTCATCTCCGGCAGACTCCTCCGATTTCGTTTCTTTCGTTTTTTTTCCCGGTTGTTTTTTTTTTTTTTTTTTTTTTTTTACGTCGTGCTGACCCTCGTTCTCTAAATGACCCTATCCCGAGGAGGACACCTGAAGGCGAGCCGTAATGGCTTCATCTCCGACAGGCTCCTCCGATTTTGATTTTTTCGTTTTTTCCCCTTTTTATTATATTTTTTTATACGTCGTGCTGACTCTCGTTCTTTAAATGACCCTATCCCGAGGAGGACACCTGAAGGCGAGCCGTAATGGCCTCATCTCCGGCAGGCTCCTCCGGTTTTGTTTTTTTTTCGGTTTTTTTTTTTACGTCGTGCTGACCCTCGTTCTTTAAATGACCCTATCCCGAGGAGGACACCTGAAGGTGAGCCGTAATGGCCTCATCTCCGGCAGGCTCCTCCGATTTTGTTTTTTTCGTTTTTTTCCCCTTTTTTTTTTAACGTCATGCTGACCCTCGTTCTTTAAATGACCCTATCCCAAGGAGGACACCCGAAGGCGAGCCGTAATGGCCTCATCTCCGGCAGGGTCCTCCGATTTTTTTTTCGTTTTTTTTCCCTGTTTTTTTCTTTTTTTTTTCTTTCTTATATTTTTTTTGACGTCGTGCTGACCCTCGTTCTTTAAATGACCCTATCCCGAGGAGGACACCTGAAGGCGAGCCGTAATGGCCTCATCTCCGGCAGGCTCCTCCGATTTTTTTTTTCGTTTTTTTCCCTGTTTTTTTCTTTTTTTTCTCTCTTATATTTTTTTTACGTCGTGCTGACCCTCGTTCTTTAAATGACCCTATCCCGAGGAGGACACCTGAAGGCGAGCCGTAACGGCCTCATCTCCGGCATGCTCTTCCGATTTTTTATTTCGTTTTTTTCCCGGTTTTTATTTTTTATTTTTTTTATTTTTCTTACGTCGTGCTGACCCTCGTTCGTTAAATAACCCTATCCCGAGGAGGACACCTGAAGGCGAGCCGTAATGGCCTCATCTCCGGCAGGCTCCTCCGATTTTTTTTTCATTTTTTTCCATGTTTTTTTTGTTTTACGTCGTACTGACCCTCGTTCTTTAAATGACCCTATCCCGAGGAGGACACCTGAAGGCGAGCCGTAATGGCCTCATCTCCGGCAGGCTCCTCTGATGTTGTTTCTTTCGCTTTTTTCACGGTTGTTTTTTTTTTTTTTTTTTTACGTCATGCTGACCCTCGTTCTTGAAATGACCCTATCCCGAGGAGAACACCTGAAGGCGAGCCGTAATAGCCTCATCTCCGGCAGGCTCCTCCGATTTTGTTTTTTCATTTTCTTCCCGATTTTTTTTTACGTCGTGCCGACCCTCGATCTTTAAATGACCCTATCTCGAGGAGGACACCTGAAGGCGAGCCGTAATGGCATCATCTCCGGCAGGCTCCTCCCATTTTTTTCGATTTTTTTCCCGGTTTTTTCTTTACGTCGTGCTGACCCTTGTTCTTTAAATGACCCTATCCCGAGGAGGACACCTGAAGGCGAGCCGTAATGGCCTCATCTCCGGCAGGCTCCTCCGATTTTTTTTTTCGTTTTTTTTCCCTGTTTTTTTCTTTTTTTTTTCTCTCTTATATTTTTTTTTACGTCGTGCTGACCCTCGTTCTTTAAATGACCCTATCCCGAGGAGGACACCTGAAGGCGAGCCGTAACGGCCTCATCTCCGGCATGCTCTTCCGATTTTTTTTTTCGTTTTTTCCCTGTTTTTATTTTTTATTTTTTTTATTTTTTTTACGTCGTGCTGACCCTCGTTCTTTAAATAACCCTATCCCGAGGAGGACACCTGAAGGCGAGCCGTAATGGCCTCATCTCCGGCAGGCTCCTCCGATCTTTTTTTTTTTCGTTTTTTCTCCACGTTTTTTTTTACGTCGTGCTGATCCTCGTTCTTGAAATGACCCTATCCCGAGGAGGACACCTGAAGGCGAGCCGTAATGGCCTCATCTCCGGCAGGCTCCTCCGATTTTTTTTTTCATTTTTTTCCATGTTTTTATTTGTTTTACGTCGTGCTGACCCTCGTTCTTTAAATGACCCTATCCCGAGGAGGACACCTGAAGGCGAGCCGTAATGGCCTCATCTCCGGCAGGCTCCTCCGGTTTTGTTTTTTTTTCCGTTTTTTTTTACGTCGTGCTGACCCTCGTTCTTTAAATGACCCTATCCCGAGGAGGACACCTGAAGGTGAACCGTAATGGCCTCATCTCCGGCAGGCTCCTCCGATTTTGTTTTTTTCGTTTTTTTCCCCTTTTTTTTTTAACGTCATGCTGACCCTCGTTCTTTAAATGACCCTATCCCAAGGAGGACACCTGAAGGCGAGCCGTAATGGCCTCATCTCCGGCAGGGTCCTCCGATTTTTTTTTTCGTTTTTTTTCCCTGTTTTTTTCTTTTTTTTTTCTTTCATATATTTTTTTTGACGTCGTGCTGACCCTCGTTCTTTAAATGACCCTATCCCGAGGAGGACACCTGAAGGCGAGCCGTAATGGCCTCATCTCCGGCAGGCTCCTCCGATTTTTTTTTTTTTCGTTTTTTCCCTGTTTTTTTCTTTTTTTTTCTCTCTTATATTTTTTTTTACGTCGTGCTGACCCTCGTTCTTTAAATGACCCTATCCCGAGGAGGACACCTGAAGGCGAGCCGTAACGGCCTCATCTCCGGCATGCTCTTCCGATTTTTTATTTCGTTTTTTTCCCTGTTTTTATTTTTTATTTTTGTTATTTTTTTTACGTCGTGCTGACCCTCGTTCTTTAAATAACCCTATCCCGAGGAGGACACCTGAAGGCGAGCCGTAATGGCCTCATCTCCGGCAGGCTCCTCCGATTTTTTTTTCATTTTTTTCCATGTTTTTTTTTTGTTTTACGTCGTGTTGACCCTCGTTCTTTAAATGACCCTATCTCGAGGAGGACACCTGAAGGCGAGCCGTAATGGCCTCATCTCCGGCAGGCTCCTCTGATGTTGTTTCTTTCGCTTTTTTCACGGTTGTTTTTTTTTTTTTTTTTTACGTCATGCTGACCCTCGTTCTTTAAATGACCCTATCCCGAGGAGGACACCTGAAGGCGAGCCGTAATAGCCTCATCTCCGGCAGGCTCCTCCGATTTTGTTTTTTCATTTTCTTCCCGATTTTTTTTTACGTCGTGCCGACCCTCGATCTTTAAATGACCCTATCTCGAGGAGGACACCTGAAGGCGAGCCGTAATGGCATCATCTCCGGCAGGCTCCTCCCATTTTTTTCGATTTTTTTCCCGGTTTTTTCTTTACGTCGTGCTGACCCTTGTTCTTTAAATGACCCTATCCCGAGGAGGACACCTGAAGGCGAGCCGTAATGGCCTCATCTCCGGCAGGCTCCTTCGATTTTTTTTTCGTTTTTTTTCCCTGTTTTTTTATTTTTTTTCTCTCTTATATTTTTTTTTACGTCGTGCTGACCCTCGTTCTTTAAATGACCCTATCCCGAGGAGGACACCTGAAGGCGAGCCGTAACGGCCTCATCTCCGGCATGCTCTTCCGATTTTTTTTTCGTTTTTTCCCTGTTTTTATTTTTTATTTTTTTTATTTTTTTTACGTCGTGCTGACCCTCGTTCTTTAAATAACCCTATCCCGAGGAGGACACCTGAAGGCGAGCCGTAATGGCCTCATCTCCGGCAGGCTCCTCCGATCTTTTTTTTTCGTTTTTTTTCCACATTTTTTTTACGTCGTGCTGATCCTCGTTCTTGAAATGACCATATCCCGAGGAGGACACCTGAAGGCGAGCCGTAATGGCCTCATCTCCGGCAGGCTCCTTCGATTTTTTTTTTCATTTTTTTCCATGTTTTTATTTGTTTTACGTCGTGCTGACCCTCGTTCTTTAAATGACCCTATCCCGAGGAGGACACCTGAAGGCGAGCCGTAATGGCCTCATCTCCGGCAGGCTCCTCCGGTTTTGTTTTTTTTTCCGTTTTTTTTTACGTCGTGCTGACCCTCGTTCTTTAAATGACCCTATCCCGAGGAGGACACCTGAAGGTGAGCCGTAATGGCCTCATCTCCGGCAGGCTCCTCCGAGTTTGTTTTTTTCGTTTTTTTCCCCTTTTTTTTTAACGTCATGCTGACCCTCATTCTTTAAATGACCCTATCCCAAGGAGGACACCTGAAGGCGAGCCGTAATGGCCTCATCTCCGGCAGGGTCCTCCGATTTTTTTTTTCGTTTTTTTTCCCTGTTTTTTTCTTTTTTTTTTCTTTCATATATTTTTTTTGACGTCGTGCTGACCCTCGTTCTTTAAATGACCCTATCCCGAGGAGGACACTTGAAGGCGAGCCGTAATGGCCTCATCTCCGGCAGGCTCCTCCGATTTTTTTTTTTCGTTTTTTTCCCTGTTTTTTTCTTTTTTTTTCTCTCTTATATTTTTTTTTACGTCGTGCTGACCCTCGTTCTTTAAATGACCCTATCCCGAGGAGGACACCTGAAGGCGAGCCGTAACGGCCTCATCTCCGGCATGCTCTTCCGATTTTTTATTTCGTTTTTTTCCCTGTTTTTATTTTTTATTTTTGTTATTTTTTTTACGTCGTGCTGACCCTCGTTCTTTAAATAACCCTATCCCGAGGAGGACACCTGAAGGCGAGCCGTAATGGCCTCATCTCCGGCAGGCTCCTCCGATTTTTTTTTCATTTTTTTCCATGTTTTTTTTTTGTTTTACGTCGTGTTGACCTTCGTTCTTTAAATGACCCTATCCCGAGGAGGACACCTGAAGGCGAGTCGTAATGGCCTCATCTCCGGCAGGCTCCTCTGATGTTGTTTCTTTCGCTTTTTTCACGGTTGTTTTTTTTTTTTTTTTTTACGTCATGCTGACCCTCGTTCTTTAAATGACCCTATCCCGAGGAGGACACCTGAAGGCGAGCCGTAATAGCCTCATCTCCGGCAGGCTCCTCCGATTTTGTTTTTTCATTTTCTTCCCGATTTTTTTTTACGTCGTGCCGACCCTCGATCTTTAAATGACCCTATCTCGAGGAGGACACCTGAAGGCGAGCCGTAATGGCATCATCTCCGGCAGGCTCCTCCCATTTTTTTCGATTTTTTTCCCGGTTTTTTCTTTACGTCGTGCTGACCCTTGTTCTTTAAATGACCCTATCCCGAGGAGGACACCTGAAGGCGAGCCGTAATGGCCTCATCTCCGGCAGGCTCCTCCGATTTTTTTTTCGTTTTTTTTCCCTGTTTTTTTATTTTTTTTTCTCTCTTATATTTTTTTTTACGTCGTGCTGACCCTCGTTCTTTAAATGACCCTATCCCGAGGAGGACACCTGAAGGCGAGCCGTAATGGCCTCATCTCCGGCAGGCTCCTCCGATTTTTTTTTTTCATTTTTTTCCATGTTTTTATTTGTTTTACGTCGTGCTGACCCTCGTTCTTTAAATGACCCTATCCCGAGGAGGACACCTGAAGGCGAGCCGTAATGGCCTCATCTCCGGCAGGCTCCTCCGGTTTTGTTTTTTTTTCCGTTTTTTTTTACGTCGTGCTGACCCTCGTTCTTTAAATGACCCTATCCCGAGGAGGACACCTGAAGGTGAGCCGTAATGGCCTCATCTCCGGCAGGCTCCTCCGATTTTGTTTTTTTCGTTTTTTTTCCCTTTTTTTTTTAACGTCATGCTGACCCTCGTTCTTTAAATGACCCTATCCCAAGGAGGACACCTGAAGGCGAGCCGTAATGGCCTCATCTCCGGCAGGGTCCTCCGATTTTTTTTTTCGTTTTTTTTCCCTGTTTTTTTCTTTTTTTTTTCTTTCATATATTTTTTTTGACGTCGTGCTGACCCTCGTTCTTTAAATGACCCTATCCCGAGGAGGACACCTGAAGGCGAGCCGTAATGGCCTCATCTCCGGCAGGCTCCTCCGATTTTTTTTTTTTCGTTTTTTTCCCTGTTTTTTTCTTTTTTTTTCTCTCTTATATTTTTTTTTACGTCGTGCTAACCCTCGTTCTTTAAATGACCCTATCCCGAGGAGGACACCTGAAGGCGTGCCGTAACGGCCTCATCTCCGGCATGCTCTTCCGATTTTTTATTTCGTTTTTTCCCTGTTTTTATTTTTTATTTTTGTTATTTTTTTTACGTCGTGCTGACCCTCGTTCTTTAAATAACCCTATCCCGAGGAGGACACCTGAAGGCGAGCCGTAATGGCCTAATCTCCGGCAGGCTCCTCCGATTTTTTTTTTCATTTTTTTCCATGTTTTTTTTTGTTTTACGTCGTGTTGACCCTCGTTCTTTAAATGACCCTATCCCGAGGAGGACACCTGAAGGCGAGCCGTAATGGCCTCATCTCCGGCAGGCTCCTCTGATGTTGTTTCTTTCGCTTTTTTCACGGTTGTTTTTTTTTTTTTTTTTACGTCATGCTGACCCTCGTTCTTTAAATGACCCTATCCCGAGGAGGACACCTGAAGGCGAGCCGTAATAGCCTCATCTCCGGCAGGCTCCTCCGATTTTGTTTTTTCATTTTCTTCCCGATTTTTTTTACGTCGTGCCGACCCTCGATCTTTAAATGACCCTATCTCGAGGAGGACACCTGAAGGCGAGCCGTAATGGCATCATCTCCGGCAGGCTCCTCCCATTTTTTTCGATTTTTTTCCCGGTTTTTTCTTTACGTCGTGCTGACCCTTGTTCTTTAAATGACCCTATCCCGAGGAGGACACCTGAAGGCGAGCCGTAATGGCCTCATCTCCGGCCGGCTCCTCCGATTTTTTTTTCGTTTTTTTTCCCTGTTTTTTTATTTTTTTTTCTCTCTTATATTTTTTTTTACGTCGTGCTGACCCTCGTTCTTTAAATGACCCTATCCCGAGGAGGACACCTGAAGGCGAGCCGTAACGGCCTCATCTCCGGCATGCTCTTCCGATTTTTTTTTCGTTTTTTCCTTGTTTTTATTTTTTATTTTTTTTATTTTTTTTACGTCGTGCTGACCCTCGTTCTTTAAATAACCCTATCCCGAGGAGGACACCTGAAGGCGAGCCGTAATGGCCTCATCTCCGGCAGGCTCCTCCGATCTTTTTTTTTTTCGTTTTTTTTCCACATTTTTTTTACGTCGTGCTGATCCTCGTTCTTGAAATGACCCTATCCCGAGGAGGACACCTGAAGGCGAGCCGTAATGGCCTCATCTCCGGCAGGCTCCTCCGATTTTTTTTTCATTTTTTTCCATGTTTTTTTTTTTGTTTTACGTCGTGCTGACCCTCGTTCTTTAAATGACCCTATCCCGAGGAGGACACTTGAAGGCGAGCCGTAATGGCCTCATCTCCGGCAGTCTCCTCCGATTTCGTTTCTTTCGTTTTTTTTCCCGGTTGTTTTTATTTTTATTTTTATTTTTTTATTTTTTTTTACGTCGTGCTGACCCTCGTTCTCTAAATGACCCTATCCCGAGGAGGACACCTGAAGGCGAGCCGTAATGGCCTCATCTCCGACAGGCTCCTCCGATTTTGATTTTTTCGTTTTTTCCCCTTTTTATTATATTTTTTTATGCGTCGTGCTGACTCTCGTTCTTTAAATAACTTTATCCCGAGGAGGACACCTGAAGGCGAGCCGTAATGGCCTCATCTCCGGCAGGCTCCTCCGGTTTTGTTTTTTTTTTTCCGTTTTTTTTTTTACGTCGTGCTGACCCTCGTTCTTTAAATGACCCTATCCCGAGGAGGACACCTGAAGGTGAGCCGTAATGGCCTCATCTCCGGCAGGCTCCTCCGATTTTGTTTTTTTTTTGTTTTTTTCCCCCTTTTTTTTTTAACGTCATGCTGACCCTCGTTCTTTAAATGACCCTATCCCAAGGAGGACACCTGAAGGCGAGCCGTAATGGCCTCATCTCCGGCAGGCTCCTCCGATTTTTTTTTTCGTTTTTTTCCCTGTTTTTTTCTTTTTTTTTCCTTCTTATATTTTTTTTTACGTCGTGCTGACCCTCGTTCTTTAAATGACCCTATCCCGAGGAGGGCACCTGAAGGCGAGCCGTAATGGCCTCATCTCCGGCAGGCTCCTCCAATTTTTTTTTTGTTTTTTTTCCCTGTTTTTTTCTTTTTTTTTCTCTCTTATATTTTTTTTTACGTCGTGCTGACTCTCGTTCTTTAAATGACCCTATCCCGAGGAGGACACCTGAAGGCGAGCCGTAACGGCCTCATCTCCGGCATGCTCTTCCGATTTTTTTTTTCATTTTTTTCCCTGTTTTTATTTTTTATTTTTTTATTTTTTTTACGTCGTGCTGACCCTCGTTCTTTAAATAACCCTATCCCGAGGAGGACACCTGAAGGCGAGCCGTAATGGCCTCATCTCCGGCAGGCTCATCCGATCTTTTTTTCATTTTTTTCCATGTTTTTTTTGTTTTACGTCGTGCTGACCCTCGTTCTTTAAATGACCCTATCCCGAGGAGGGCACCTGAAGGCGAGCCGTAATGGCCTCATCTCCGGCAGGCTCCTCTGATGTTGTTTCTTTCGCTTTTTTCACGGTTGTTTTTTTATTTTTTTTTTTACGTCATGCTGACCCTCGTTCTTTAAATGACCCTATCCCGAGGAGGACACCTGAAGGCGAGCCGTAATAGCCTCATCTCCGGCAGGCTCCTCCGATTTTGTTTTTTCGTTTTCTTCCCGATTTTTTTTACGTCGTGCCGACCCTCGTTCTTTAAATGACCCTATCTCGAGGAGGACACCTGAAGGCGAGCCGTAATGGCATCATCTCCGGCAGGCTCCTCCCATTTTTTTCGATTTTTTTCCCGGTTTTTTCTTTACGTCGTGCTGACCCTCGTTCTTTAAATGACCCTATTCCGAGGAGGACACCTGAAGGCGAGCCGTAACGGCCTCATCTCCAGCAGGCTCCTCCGATTTTTTTTTTCGTTTTTTCCCCCCTTTATTTTTTATTTTTTTATTTTTTTTACGTCGTGCTGACCCTCGTTCTTTAAATGACCCTATCCCGAGGAGGACACCTGAAGGCGAGCCGTAATGGCCTCATCTCCGGCAGGCTACTTCGATTTTTTTAATACGTCGTGCTGACCCTCGTTCTTTAAATGACCCTATCCCGAGGAGGACACCTGAAGGCGAGCCGTAATGGCCTTATCTCCGGCAGGCTACTCTGATATTTTTTTTTTCGTTTTTTTCCCTTTTTTTTTCTTTTTACGTCGTGCTGACCCTCGTTCTTTAAATGACCCTATCCTGAGGAGGATACCTGAAGGCGAGCCGTAATGGCCTCATCTCCGGCAAGTTCCTTCAATTTTGTTTTTTTCGTTTTTTTTCTTTTTCTTTTTTTACGTCGTGCTGACCCTCGTTCTTTAAATGACCCTATCCCGAGGAGGACACCTGAAGGCGAGCCGTAATGGCCTCATCTCCGGCAGGCTCGTCAGATTTTGTTTTTTTTCGTTTTTTTTCCCCGTTTTTTTTTCTACGTCGTGCTGACCCTCGTTCTTTAAATGACCCTATCCCGAGGAGGACACCTGAAGGCGAGCCGTAATGTCCTCATCTCCGGCAGGCTCCTTCGATTTTGTTTTTTTTCGTTTTTTTTTTTACGTCGTGCTGACCCTCGTTCTTTAAATGACCCTATCCCGAGGAGGACACCTGAAGGCGAGCCGTAATGGCCTCATCTCCGGCAGGCTCCTCCGATTTTGTTTTTTTTCGTTTTTTTTTCCTTTTTTTTTACGTCGTACTGACCCTCGTTCTTTAAATGACCTTATCCCGAGGAGGACACCTGAAGGCGAGCCGTAATGGCCTCATCTCCGGCAGGCTCCTCCGATTTTGATTTTTTCGTTTTTCCCCTTTTTATTATATTTTTTTATACGTCGTGCTGACTCTCGTTCTTTAAATGACCCTAACCCGAAGAGGACACCTGAAGGCGAGCCGTAATGGCCTCATCTTCGGCAGGCTCCTCCGGTTTTGTATTTTTTTGTGTTTTTTTTTTTTTTTTTTTTTACGTCGTGCTGACCCTCGTTCTTTAAATGACCCTATCCCGAGGAGGACACCTGAAGGTGAGCCGTAATGGCCTCATCTCCGGCAGGCTCCTCCGATTTTGTTTTTTTCGTTTTTTTCCCCTTTTTTTTTTAACGTCATGCTGACTCTCGTTCTTTAAATGACCCTATCCCGAGGAGGACACCTGAAGGCGAGCCGTAATGGCCTCATCTCCGGCAAGCTCCTCCGATTTTTTTTTTTCATTTTTTTTTCGATTTTTTTTATACGTCGTGCTGACCCTCGTTCTTTAAATGACCCTATCTCGAGGAGGACACCTGAAGGCGAGCCGTAACGGCCTTATCTCCGGCAGGCTCCTCTGATATTTTTTTTTCGTTTTTTTTCCCTTTTATTTTTTACGTCGTGCTGACCCTCGTTCTTTAAATGACCCTATCCTGAGGAGGATACCTGAAGGCGAGCCGTAATGGCCTCATCTCCGGCAGGTTCCTTCAATTTTGTTTTTTTCGTTTTTTTTCTTTTTTTTTTTTTTTTACGTCGTGCTGACCCTCGTTCTTTAAATGACCCTATCCCGAGGAGGACACGTGAAGGCGAGCCGTAATGGCCTCATCTCCGGTAGGCTCCTCCGATTTTGTTTTTTTCGTTTTTTTTCCTTTTTTTTTTTACGTCGCACTGACCCTCGTTCTTTAAATGACCTTATCCCGAGAAGGACACCTGAAGGCGAGCCGTAATGGCCTCATCTCCGGCAGGCTCCTCCGATTTTTTTCCCTTTTTTTTTTTATTACGTCGTGCTGACCCTCGTTCTTTAAATAACCCTATCCCGAGGAGGACACCTGAAGGCGAGGCGTAATGGCCTCATCTCTGGCAGGCTCCTCCCATTTTTTTTCGATTTTTTTCCCGGTTTTTCTATTTTTTTTTTTTTTTTTTTTACGTCGTGCTGACCCTCGTTCTTTAAATGACCCTATCCCGAGGAGGACACCTGAAGGCGAGCCGTAATGGCCTCATCTCCGGCAGGGTCCTCCGATTTTTTTTTTTCGTTTTTTTTCCACGCTTTTTTTTACGTCGTGCTGACCCTCGTTCTTTAAATGACCCTATCCCGAGGAGGACACCTGAAGGCGAGCCGTAATGGCCTCATCTCCGGCAGGCTCCTCCCATTTTTTTTTCAATTTTTTTCCATGTTTTTTTTTTTTTTTTTTAACGTCGTGCTATACTTCGTTCTTTAAATGACCCTATCCCGAGGAGGACACCTGAAGGCGAGCCGTAATGGCCTCATCTCCGGCAGGCTCCTCCGATATTTTTTTTTCGTTTTTTTTCCACGTTTTTTTTTACGTCGTGCTGACACTCGTTCTTTAAATGACCCTATCCTGATGAGGACACCTGAAGGCGAGCCGTAATGGCCTCATCTCCGGCAGGCTCCTCCGATTTCGTTTCTTTCGTTTTTTTTCCCGGTTGTTTTTTTTTTGTTTTTTTGTTTTTTTTTTTACGTCGTGCTGACCCTCGTTCTCTAAATGACCCTATCCCGAGGAGAACACCTGAAGGCGAGCCGTAATGGCCTCATCTCCGGCAGGCTCCTTCGATTTTGTTTTTTTCATTTTTTTCCTTTTTTTTTACGTCGTGCTGACCCTCGTTCTTTAAATGACGCTATCCCGAGGAGGACACCAGAAGGCGAGCCGTAATGGCCTCATCTCCGGCAGGCTCCTCTGATTTTGTTTTTTTCGTTTTTTTTCCTTTTTTTCTTTTTTTTTACGTCGTGCTGACCCTCATTCTTTAAATGACCCTATCCCGAGGAGGACTCCTGAAGGCATGCTGTAATGGCCTCATCTCTGGCAGGCTCCTCCGATTTTGTTTTTTTCGTTTTCTTTTTTACGTCGTGCTGACCCTCGTTCTTTAAATGACCCTATCCCGAGGAGGACACCTGAAGGCGAGCCGTAATGGCCTCATCTCCGGCAGGCACGTCAGATTTTGTTTTTTTTCGTTTTTTTTCCCCGTTTTTTTTTCTACGTCGTGCTGACCCTCGTTCTTTAAATGACCCTATCCCGAGGAGGACACCTGAAGGCGAGCCGTAATTTCCTCATCTCCGGCAGGCTCCTTCGATTTTGTTTTTTTTCGTTTTTTTCCTTTTTTTTTTACGTCGTGCTGACCCTCGTTCTTTAAATGACCCTATCCCGAGGAGGACACCTGAAGGCGAGCCGTAATGGCCTCATCTCCGGCAGGCTCCTCCGATTTTGTTTTTTTCGTTTTTTTTTCCTTTTTTTTTACGTCGTACTGACCTTCGTTCTTTAAATGACCTTATCCCGAGGAGGACACCTGAAGGCGAGCCGTAATGGCCTCATCTCCGGCAGGCTCCTCCGATTTGTTTTTGGTTTTTTCCCTGTTTTTTTTCTTTTTTTCTTTCTTATTTTTTTTTACGTCGTGTTGACCCTCGTTCTTTAAATGACCCTATCCCGAGGAGGACACCTGAAGGCATGCTGTAATGGCCTCATCTCTGGCAGGCTCCTCCGATTTTGTTTTTTTCGTTTTCTTTTCTACGTCGTGCTGACCCTCGTTCTTTAAATGACCCTATCCCGAGGAGGACACCTGAAGGCGAGCCGTAATGGCCTCATCTCCGGCAGGCTCGTCCGATTTTGTTTTTTTTCGTTTTTTTTTTCCGTTTTTTTTTCTACGTCGTGCTGACCCTCGTTCTTTAAATGACCCTATCCCGAGGAGGACACCTGAAGGCGAGCCGTAATGTCCTCATCTCCGGCAGGCTCCTTTGATTTTGTTTTTTTCGTTTTTTTTCCTTTTTTTTTTACGTCGTGCTGACCCTCGTTCTTTAAATGACCCTATCCCGAGGAGGACACCTGAAGGCGAGCCGTAATGGCCTCATCTCCGGCAGGCTCCTTCGATTTTGTTTTTTTCGTTTTTTTTTCCTTTTTTTTTACGTCGTACTGACCCTCGTTCTTTAAATGACCTTATCCCGAGGAGGACACCTGAAGGCGAGCTGTAATGGCCTCATCTCCGGCAGGCTCCTCCGATTTTTTTTTTTTCGTTTTTTCCCTGTTTTTTTTCTTTTTTTTCTTTCTTATTTTTTTTACGTCGTGCTGACCCTCGTTCTTTAAATGACCCTATCCCGAGGAGGACACCTAAAGGCGAGCCGTAACGGCCTCATCTCCGGCAGGCTCCTCCGATTTTTTTCCCTTTTTTTTTATTACGTCGTGCTGACCCTCGTTCTTTAAATAACCCTATCCCGAGGAGGACACCTGAAGGCGAGGCGTAATGGCCTCATCTCTGGCAGGCTCCTCCCATTTTTTTTTCGATTTTTTTCACGGTTTTTTCTTGTTTTCTTTCTTTTTTTTTTTTTTTTTTTTTACGTCGTGCTGACCCTCGTTCTTTAAATGACCCTATCCCAAGGAGGACACCTGAAGGCGAGCCGTAATGGCCTCATCTCCGGCAGGCTCCTCCGATTTCGTTTCTTTCGTTTTTTTTCCCGGTTGTTTTTCTTTTTTTCTTTTTTTTTTTTTTTACGTCGTGCTGACCCTCGTTCTCTAAATGACCTTATCCCGAGGAGGACACCTGAAGGCGAGCCGTAATGGCCTCATCTCCAACAGGCTCCTCCGATTTTGATTTTTTCGTTTTTTCCCCTTTTTATTATATTTTTTTATACGTCGTGCTGACTCTCGTTCTTTAAATGACCCTATCCCGAAGAGGACACCTGAAGGCGAGCCGTAATGGCCTCATCTTCGGTAGGCTCCTCCAGTTTTGTTTTTTTTTCTGTTTTTTTTTTTTACGTCGTGCTGACCCTCGTTCTTTAAATGACCCTATCCCGAGGAGGACACCTGAAGGTGAGCCGTAATGGCCTCATCTCTGGCAGGCTCCTCCGATTTTGTTTTTTTCGTTTTTTTCCCCTTTTTTTTTTAACGTCATGCTGACTCTCGTTCTTTAAATGACCCTATCCCGAGGAGGACACCTGAAGGCGAGCTGTAATGGCCTCATCACCGGCAAGCTCCTCCGATTTTTTTTTTCATTTTTTTTTCAATTTTTTTTTATACGTCGTGCTGACCCTCGTTCTTTAAATGACCCTATCCCGAGGAGGACACCTGAAGGCGAGCCGTAATGGCCTTATCTCCGGCAGGCTCCTCTGATATTTTTTTTCGTTTTTTTTCCCTTTTTTTTTTTTGACGTCGTGCTGACCCTCGTTCTTTAAATGACCCTATCCTGAGGAGGATACCTGAAGGCGAGCCGTAATGGCCTCATCTCCGGCAGGTTCCTTCAATTTTGTTTTTTTCGTTTTTTTTCTTTTTTTTTTTTTACGTCGTGCTGACCCTCGTTCTTTAAATGACTCTATCCCGAGGAGGACACCTGAAGGCGAGCCGTAATGGCCTCATCTCCGGTAGGCTCCTCCGATTTTGTTTTTTTCGTTTTTTTTTTCGTTTTTTTTTTTAACGTTGTACTGACCCTCGTTCTTTAAATGACCTTATCCCGAGGAGGACACCTGAAGGCGAGCCGTAATGGCCTCATCTCCGGCAGGCTCCTCCGATTTTTTTTTCGTTTTTTCCCTGTTTTTTTTCTTTTGTTTTTCTTTCTTATTTTTTTTTACGTCGTGCTGACCCTCGTTCTCTAAATGACCCTATCCCGAGGAGGACACCTGAAGGCGAGCCGTAACGGCCTCATCTCCGGCAGGCTCCTCCGATTTTTTTCCCTTTTTTTTTTATTACGTCGTGCTGACCCTCGTTCTTTAAATAACCCTATCCCGAGGAGGACACCTGAAGGCGAGGCGTAATGGCCTCATCTCTGGCAGGCTCCTCCCATTTTTTTTTCGATTTTTTTCACGGTTTTTTCTTGTTTTCTTTTTTTTTTTTTTTTTTTTTTTTTTTTTTTTTTACGTCGTGCTGACCCTCGTTCTTTAAGTGACCCTATCCCGAGGAGGACACCTGATGGCGAGCCGTAATGGCCTCATCTCCGGCAGGCTCCTCCGATTTCGTTTCTTTCGTTTTTTTTCCCGGTTGTTTTTCTTTTTTTTTTTTTTTTTTTTTTTTTTTACGTCGTGCTGACCCTCGTTCTCTAAATGACCTTATCCCGAGGAGGACACCTGAAGGCGAGCCGTAATGGCCTCATCTCCAACAGGCTCCTCCGATTTTGATTTTTTCGTTTTTTCCCCTTTTTATTATATTTTTTTATACGTCGTGCTGACTCTCGTTCTTTAAATGACCCTATCCCGAAGAGGACACCTGAAGGCGAGCCGTAATGGCCTCATCTTCGGTAGGCTCCTCCGGTTTTGTTTTTTTTTCTGTTTTTTTTTTTACGTCGTGCTGACCCTCGTTCTTTAAATGACCCTATCCCGAGGAGGACACCTGAAGGTGAGCCGTAATGGCCTCATCTCCGGCAGGCTCCTCCGATTTTGTTTTTTTCGTTTTTTTCCCTTTTTTTTTTTAACGTCATGCTGACTCTCGTTCTTTAAATGACCCTATCCCGAGGAGGACACCTGAAGGCGAGCCGTAATGGCCTCATCTCCGGCAAGCTCCTCCGATTTTTTTTTTCATTTTTTTTTCGATTTTTTTTATACGTCGTGTTGACCCTCGTTCTTTAAATGACCCTATCCCGAGGAGGACACCTGAAGGCGAGCCGTAATGGCCTTATCTCCGGCAGGCTCCTCTGATATTTTTTTTCGTTTTTTTTCCCTTTTTTTTTTTTGACGTCGTGCTGACCCTCGTTCTTTAAATGACCCTATCCTGAGGAGGATACCTGAAGGCGAGCCGTAATGGCCTCATCTCCGGCAGGTTCCTTCAATTTTGTTTTTTTCGTTTTTTTTCTTTTTCTTTTTTTTACGTCGTGCTGACCATCGTTCTATTAATGACTCTATCCCGAGGAGGACACCTGAAGGCGAGCCGTAATGGCCTCATCTCCGGTAGGCTCCTCCGATTTTGTTTTTTTCGTTTTTTTTTCCTTTTTTTTTTTTAACGTTGTACTGACCCTCGTTCTTTAAATGACCTTATCCCGAGGAGGACACCTGAAGGCGAGCCGTAATGGCCTCATCTCCGGCAGACTCCTCCGATTTTTTTTTCGTTTTTTCCCTGTTTTTTTTCTTTTTTTTTCTTTCTTATTTTTTTTTACGTCGTGCTGACCCTCGTTCTCTAAATGACCCTATCCCGAGGAGGACACCTGAAGGCGAGCCGTAACGGCCTCATCTCCGGCAGGCTCCTCCGATTTTTTTCCCTTTTTTTTTATTACGTCGTGCTGACCCTCGTTCTTTAAATAACCCTATCCCGAGGAGGACACCTGAAGGCGAGGCGTAATGGCCTCATCTCTGGCAGGCTCCTCCCATTTTTTTTCGATTTTTTTCCCGGTTTTTTCTTTTTTTTTTCTTTTTTTTTTTTTTTTTTTTTACGTCGTGCTGACCCTCGTTCTTTAAATGACCCTATCCCGAGGAGGACACCTGAAGGCGAGCCGTAATGGCCTCATCTCCGGCAGGCTCCTCCGATTTTTTTCCCGGTTTTTTCTTTTTTTTCTTTTTTTCTTTTTTTTTTTTTTTTTTTTTTTTACGTCGTGTTGACCCTCGTTCTCTAAATGACCTTATACCGGGGAGGACACCTGAAGGCGAGCCGTAATGGCCTCATCTCCGGCAGGCTCCTTCGATTTTGTTTTTTTCATTTTTTTCCTTTTTTTTACGTCGTGCTGACCCTCGTTCTTTAAATGACCCTATCCCGAGGAGGACACCAGAAGGCGAGCCGTAATGGCCTCATCTCCGGCAGGCTCCTCCGATTTTGTTTTTTTCGTTTTTTTCCCTTTTTTTCTTTTTTTTTTTACGTCGTGCTGACCCTCATTCTTTAAATGACCCTATCCCGAGGAGGACACCTGAAGGCATACTGTAATGGCCTCATCTCTGGCAGACTCCTCCGATTTTGTTTTTTTCGTTTTCTTTTCTACGTCGTGCTGACCCTCGTTCTTTAAATGACCCTATCCCGAGGAGGACACCTGAAGGCGAGCCGTAATGGCCTCATCTCCGACAGGCTCCTCCGATTTCGTTTCTTTCGTTTTTTTTCCCCGTTTTTTTTTCTACGTCGTGCTGACCCTCGTTCTTTAAATGACCCTATCCCGAGGAGGACACCTGAAGGCGAGCCGTAATGTCCTCATCTCCGGCAGGCTCCTTTGATTTTGTTTTTTTCGTTTTTTTTTCCTTTTTTTTTTACGTCGTGCTGACCCTCGTTCTTTAAATGACCCTATCCCGAGGAGGACACCTGAAGGCGAGCCGTAATGGCCTCATCTCCGGCAGGCTCCTCCGATTTTGTTTTTTTTGTTTTTTTTATCTTTTTTTTTTACGTCGTACTGACCCTCGTTCTTTAAATGACCTTATCCCGAGGAGGACACCTGAAGGCGAGCCGTAATGGCCTCATCTCCGGCAGGCTCCTCCGATTTTTTTTTTTCGTTTTTTCCCTGTTTTTTTTCTTTCTTATTTTTTTTTACGTCGTGCTGACCCTCGTTCTTTAAATGACCCTATCCCGAGGAGGACACCTAAAGGCGAGCCGTAACGGCCTCATCTCCGGCAGGCTCCTCCGATTTTTTTCCCTTTTTTTTTATTACGTCGTGCTGACCCTCGTTCTTTAAATAACCCTATCCCGAGGAGGACACCTGAAGGCGAGGCGTAATGGCCTCATCTCTGGCAGGCTCCTCCCATTTTTTTCGATTTTTTTCACGGTTTTTTCTTTTTCTTTTCTTTTTTTTTTTTTTTTTTACGTCGTGCTGACCCTCGTTCTTTAAATGACCCTATCCCGAGGAGGACACCTGAAGGCGAGCCGTAATGGCCTCATCTCCGGCAGGCTCCTCCGATTTTTTTTTTTTCGTTTTTTTCCACGCTTTTTTTTTACGTCGTGCTGACCCTCGTTCTTTAAATGACCCTATCCCGAGGAGGACACCTGAAGGCGAGCCGTAATGGCCTCATCTCCGGCAGGCTCCTCCGATTTTTTTTTTTCGTTTTTTTCCACGCTTTTTTTTTACGTCGTGCTGACCCTCGTTCTTTAAATGACCCGATCCCGAGGAGGACACCTGAAGGTGAGCCGTAATGGCCTCAACTCCGGCAGGCTCCTCCGATTTTGATTTTTTCGTTTTTTTCCCCTTTTTTTTTTAACGTCATGCTGACCCTCGTTCTTTAAATGACCCTATCCCAAGGAGGACACCTGAAGGCGAGCCGTAATGGCCTCATCTCCAGCAGGCTCCTCCGATTTTTTTTTTCGTTTTTTTCCCCTGTTTTTTTCTTTTTTTTTTCTTTCTTATATTTTTTTTTACGTCGTGCTGACCCTCGTTCTTTAAATGACCTATCCCGAGGAGGACACCTGAAGGCGAGCCGTAATGGCCTCATCTCCGGCAGGCTCCTCCGATTTTTTTTTTCGTTTTTTTCCCTGTTTTTTTTGTTTTTTTTTCTCTTTTATATTTTTTTTTACATCGTGCTGACCCTCGTTCTTTAAATGACCCTATCCCGAGGAGGACACCTGAAGGCGAGCCGTAACGGCCTCATCTCCGGCATGCTCTTCCGATTTTTTATTTCGTTTTTTTCCCTGTTTTTATTTTTTATTTTTTTTATTTTTTTTACGTCGTGCTGACCCTCGTTCTTTAAATAACCCTATCCCGAGGAGGACACCTGAAGGCGAGCCGTAATGGCCTCATCTCCGGCAGGCTCCTCCGATTTTTTTTTTCATTTTTTCCATGTTTTTTTTTGTTTTACGTCGTGCTGACCCTCGTTCTTTAAATGCCCCTATCCCGAGGAGGACACCTGAAGGCGAGCCGTAATGGCCTCATCTCCGGCAGGCTCCTCTGATGTTGTTTCTTTCGCTTTTTCCACGGTTGTTTTTTTTTTTTTTTTACGTCATGCTGACCCTCGTTCTTTAAATGACCCTATCCCGAGGAGGACACCTGAAGGCGAGCCGTAATGGCCTCATCTCCGGCAAGCTCCTCCGATTTTTTTTTCGTTTTTTTTTTCGATTTTTTTTATACGTCGTGCTGACACTCGTTCTTTAAATGACCCTATCCCGAGGAGGACACCTGAAGGCGAGCCGTAATGGCCTTATCTCCGGCAGGCTCCTCTGATATTTTTTTTTTCGTTTTTTTTCCCTTTTTTTTTTACGTCGTGCTGACCCTCGTTCTTTAAATGACCCTATCCTGAGGACGATACCTGAAGGCGAGCCGTAATGGCCTCATCTCCGGCAGGTTCCTTCAATTTTGTTTTTTTCGTTTTTTTTCTTTTTTTTTTTTTTTTACGTCGTGCTGACCCTCGTTCTTTAAATGACCCGATCCCGAGGAGGACACCTGAAGGTGAGCCGTAATGGCCTCAACTCCGGCAGGCTCCTCCGATTTTGATTTTTTCGTTTTTTTCCCCTTTTTTTTTTAACGTCATGCTGACCCTCGTTCTTTAAATGACCCTATCCCAAGGAGGACACCTGAAGGCGAGCCGTAATGGCCTCATCTCCAGCAGGCTCCTCCGATTTTTTTTTTCGTTTTTTTCCCCTGTTTTTTTCTTTTTTTTTTCTTTCTTATATTTTTTTTTACGTCGTGCTGACCCTCGTTCTTTAAATGACCTATCCCGAGGAGGACACCTGAAGGCGAGCCGTAATGGCCTCATCTCCGGCAGGCTCCTCCGATTTTTTTTTTCGTTTTTTTCCCTGTTTTTTTTGTTTTTTTTTCTCTTTTATATTTTTTTTACATCGTGCTGACCCTCGTTCTTTAAATGACCCTATCCCGAGGAGGACACCTGAAGGCGAGCCGTAACGGCCTCATCTCCGGCATGCTCTTCCGATTTTTTATTTCGTTTTTTTCCCTGTTTTTATTTTTTATTTTTTTTATTTTTTTTACGTCGTGCTGACCCTCGTTCTTTAAATAACCCTATCCCGAGGAGGACACCTGAAGGCGAGCCGTAATGGCCTCATCTCCGGCAGGCTCCTCCGATTTTTTTTTTCATTTTTTCCATGTTTTTTTTTGTTTTACGTCGTGCTGACCCTCGTTCTTTAAATGCCCCTATCCCGAGGAGGACACCTGAAGGCGAGCCGTAATGGCCTCATCTCCGGCAGGCTCCTCTGATGTTGTTTCTTTCGCTTTTTCCACGGTTGTTTTTTTTTTTTTTTTACGTCATGCTGACCCTCGTTCTTTAAATGACCCTATCCCGAGGAGGACACCTGAAGGCGAGCCGTAATGGCCTCATCTCCGGCAAGCTCCTCCGATTTTTTTTTCGTTTTTTTTTTCGATTTTTTTTATACGTCGTGCTGACCCTCGTTCTTTAAATGACCCTATCCCGAGGAGGACACCTGAAGGCGAGCCGTAATGGCCTTATCTCCGGCAGGCTCCTCTGATATTTTTTTTTTCGTTTTTTTTCCCTTTTTTTTTTACGTCGTGCTGACCCTCGTTCTTTAAATGACCCTATCCTGAGGACGATACCTGAAGGCGAGCCGTAATGGCCTCATCTCCGGCAGGTTCCTTCAATTTTGTTTTTTTCGTTTTTTTTCTTTTTTTTTTTTTTTTACGTCGTGCTGACCCTCGTTCTTTAAATGACCCTATCCCGAGGAGGACACCTGAAGGCGAGCCGTAATGGCCTCATCTCCGGTAGGCTCCTCCGATTTTGTTTTTTTCGTTTTTTTTTCCTTTTTTTTTTTACGTCGTACTGACCCTCGTTCTTTAAATGACCTTATCCCGAGGAGGACACCTGAAGGCGAGCCGTAACGGCCTCATCTCCGGCAGGCTCCTCCGATTTTTTTCCCTTTTTTTTTATTACGTCGTGCTGACCCTCGTTCTTTAAATAACCCTATCCCGAGGAGGACACCTGAAGGCGAGGCGTAATGGCCTCATCTCCGGCAGGCTCCTCCCATTTTTTTTTCAATTTTTCTCCCGGTTTTTTTTTTTTTTTTTTTTTTTTTTTTTAACGTCGTGCTGACCCTCGTTCTTTAAATGACCCTATCCCGAGGAGGACACCTGAAGGCGAGCCGAAATGGCCTCATCTCCGGCAGGCTCCTCCGATATTTTTTTTTTCGTTTTTTTTCCACGTTTTTTTTTACGTCGTGCTGACCCTCGTTCTTTAAATGACCCTATCCCGAGGAGGACACCTGAAGGCGAGCCGTAATGGCCTCATCTCCGGCAGGCTCCTCCGATTTCGTTTCTTTCGTTTTTTTTCCCGGTTTTTTTTTTTTTTTTTTACGTCGTGCTGACCCTCGTTCTCTAAATGACCCTATCCCGAGGAGGACACCTGAAGGCGAGCCGAAATGGCCTCATCTCCGACAGGCTCCTCCGATTTTGACTTTTTCGTTTTTTTCCCTTTTTATTATATTTTTTTATACGTCGTGCTGACTCTCGTTCTTTAAATGACCCTATCCCGAGGAGGACACCTGAAGGCGAGCCATAATGGCCTCATCTTCGGCAGGCTCCTCCGATTTTGTTTATTTTCTGTATTTTTTTTTTTTTTTTTTTTTTTACGTCGTGCTGACCCTCGTTCTTTAAATGACCCTATCCCGAGGAGGACACCTGAAGGTGAGCCGTAATGGCCTCATCTCCGGCAGGCTCCTCCGATTTTGTTTTTTTCGTTTTTTTCCCCTTTTTTTTTTAACGTCATGCTGACTCTCGTTCTTTAAATGACCCTATCCCGAGGAGGACACCTGAAGGCAAGCCGTAATGGCCTCATCTCCGGCAAGCTCCTCCGATTTTTTTTTTTCGTTTTTTTTTCGTTTTTTATTTCGATTTTTTTTTATACGTCGTGCTGACCCTCGTTCTTTAAATGACCCTATCCCGAGGAGGACACCTGAAGGTGAGCCGTAATGGCCTCATCTCCTGCAGGCTCCTCCGATTTTGTTTTTTTCGTTTTTTTCCCTTTTTTTTTTTTAACGTCATGCTGACTCTCGTTCTTTAAATGACCCTATCCCGAGGAGGACACCTGAAGGCGAGCCGTAATGGCCTCATCTCCGGCAAGCTCCTCCGATTTTTTTTTTTCGTTTTTTTTTTCGATTTTTTTTATACGTCGTGCTGACCCTCGTTCTTTAAATGACCCTATCCCGAGGAGGACACCTGAAGCCGAGCCGTAATGGCCTTATCTCCGGCAGGCTCCTCTGATATTTTTTTTCGTTTTGTTTCCCTTTTTTTTTTTACGTCGTGCTGACCCTCGTTCTTTAAATGACCCTATCCTGAGGAGGATACCTGAAGGCGAGCCGTAATGGCCTCATCTCCGGCAGGTTCCTTCAATTTTGTTTTTTTCGTTTTTTTTCTTTTTTTTTTTTTTACGTCGTGCTGACCCTCGTTCTTTAAATGACCCTATCCCGAGGAGGACACCTGAAGGCGAGCCGTAATGGCCTCATCTCCGGCAGGCTCCTCCGATTTTGTTTTTTTCGTTTTTTTTCCTTTTTTTTTTACGTCGTGCTGACCCTCGTTCTTTAAATGACCCTATCCCGAGGAGGACACCTGAAGGCGAGCCGTAATGGCCTCATCTCCGGCAGGCTCCTCCGATATTTTTTTTTTTCGTTTTTTTTCCACGTTTTTTTTACGTCGTGCTGACCCTCGTTCTTTAAATGACCCTATCCCGAGGAGGACACCTGAAGGCGAGCCGTAATGGCCTCATCTCCGGCAGGCTCCTCCGATTTCGTTTCTTTCGTTTTTTTTTCCGGTTGTTTTTTTTTTTTTTTTTTTTTTAACGTCGTGCTGACCCTCGTTCTCTAAATGACCCTATCCCGAGGAGGACACCTGAAGGCGAGCCGTAATGGCCTCATCTCCGACAGGCTCCTCCGATTTTGATTTATTCGTTTTTTCCCCTTTTTATTATATTTTTTTATACGTCGTGCTGACTCTCGTTCTTTAAATGACCCTATCCCGAGGAGGACACCTGAAGGCGAGCCGTAATGGCCTCATCTCCGGCAGGCTCCTCTGGTTTTGTTTTTTTTCTGTTTTTTTTTTTTTTTACGTCGTGCTGACCCGCGTTCTTTAAATGACCCGATCCCGAGGAGGACACCTGAAGGTGAGCCGTAATGGCCTCATCTCCGGCAGGCTCCTCCGATTTTGTTTTTTTCGTTTTTTTCCCCTTTTTTTTTTAACGTCATGCTGACCCTCGTTCTTTAAATGACCCTATCCCAAGGAGGACACCTGAAGGCGAGCCGTAATGGCCTCATCTCTAGCAGGCTCCTCCGATTTTTTTTTTTCGTTTTTTTTCCCTGTTTTTTTCTTTTTTTTTTCTTTCTTATATTTTTTTTTACGTCGTGCTGACCCTCGTTCTTTAAATGACCATATCCCGAGGAGGACCCCTGAAGGCGAGCCGTAATGGCCTCATCTCCGGCAGGCTCCTCCGATTTTTTTTTTTCGTTTTTTTCCCTGTTTTTTTCTTTTTTTTTTCTTTTATATTTTTTTTACATCGTGCTGACCCTCGTTCTTTAAATGACCCTATCCCGAGGAGGACACCTGAAGGCGAGCCGTAACGGCCTCATCTCCGGCAGGCTCCTCTGATATTTTTTTTCGTTTTGTTTCCCTTTTTTTTTTTACGTCGTGCTGACCCTCGTTCTTTAAATGACCCTATCCTGAGGAGGATACCTGAAGGCGAGCCGTAATGGCCTCATCTCCGGCAGGTTCCTTCAATTTTGTTTTTTTCGTTTTTTTTCTTTTTTTTTTTTTTACGTCGTGCTGACCCTCGTTCTTTAAATGACCCTATCCCGAGGAGGACACCTGAAGGCGAGCCGTAATGGCCTCATCTCCGGCAGGCTCCTCCGATTTTGTTTTTTTCGTTTTTTTTTCCTTTTTTTTACGTCGTACTGACCCTCGTTCTTTAAATGACCTTATCCCGAGGAGGACACCTGAAGGCGAGCCGTAATGGCCTCATCTCCGGCAGGCTCCTCCGATTTTTTTTTTCGTTTTTTCCCTGTTTTTTTTCTTTTTTTTCTTTCTTATTTTTTTTTACGTTGCTGACCCTCGTTCTCTAAATGACCCTATCCCGAGGAGGACACCTGAAGGCGAGCCGTAACGGCCTCATCTCCGGCAGGCTCCTCCTATTTTTTTCCCTTTTTTTTTTTATTACGTCGTGCTGACCCTCGTTCTTTAAATAACCATATCCCGAGGAGGACACCTGAAGGCGAGGCGTAATGGCCTCATCTCTGGCAGGCTCCTCCCATTTTTTTTTCAAATTTTTTCCCGGTTTTTTTTTTTTTTTTTTTTTTTTTTTTTTTTTTTTTTTTTTTTTAAACGTCGTGCTGACCCTCGTTCTTTAAATGACCCTATCCCGAGGAGGACACCTGAAGGCCAGCCGTAATGGCCTCATCTCCGGCAGGCTCCTCCGATATTTTTTTTTTTCGTTTTTTTTCCACGTTTTTTTTACGTCGTGCTGACCCTCGTTCTTTAAATGACCCTATCCCGAGGAGGACACCTGAAGGCGAGCCGTAATGGCCTCATCTCCGGCAGGCTCCTCCGATTTCGTTTCTTTCGTTTTTTTTCCCGGTTGTTTTTTTTTTTTTTTTTAACGTCGTGCTGACCCTCGTTCTCTAAATGACCCTATCCCGAGGAGGACACCTGAAGGCGAGCCGTAATGGCCTCATCTCCGACAGGCTCCTCCGATTTTGATTTATTCGTTTTTTCCCCTTTTTATTATATTTTTTTATACGTCGTGCTGACTCTCGTTCTTTAAATGACCCTATCCCGAGGAGGACACCTGAAGGCGAGCCGTAATGGCCTCATCTCCGGCAGGCTCCTCTGGTTTTGTTTTTTTTCTGTTTTTTTTTTTTTTACGTCGTGCTGACCCGCGTTCTTTAAATGACCCGATCCCGAGGAGGACACCTGAAGGTGAGCCGTAATGGCCTCATCTCCGGCAGGCTCCTCCGATTTTGTTTTTTTCGTTTTTTTCCCCTTTTTTTTTTAACGTCATGCTGACCCTCGTTCTTTAAATGACCCTATCCCAAGGAGGACACCTGAAGGCGAGCCGTAATGGCCTCATCTCTAGCAGGCTCCTCCGATTTTTTTTTTCGTTTTTTTTCCCTGTTTTTTTCTTTTTTTTTTCTTTCTTATATTTTTTTTTACGTCGTGCTGACCCTCGTTCTTTAAATGACCATATCCCGAGGAGGACCCCTGAAGGCGAGCCGTAATGGCCTCATCTCCGGCAGGCTCCTCCGATTTTTTTTTTTTCGTTTTTTTCCCTGTTTTTTTCTTTTTTTTTCTTTTATATTTTTTTACATCGTGCTGACCCTCGTTCTTTAAATGACCCTATCCCGAGGAGGACACCTGAAGCCGAGCCGTAATGGCCTTATCTCCGGCAGGCTCCTCTGATATTTTTTTTCGTTTTGTTTCCCTTTTTTTTTTTACGTCGTGCTGACCCTCGTTCTTTAAATGACCCTATCCTGAGGAGGATACCTGAAGGCGAGCCGTAATGGCCTCATCTCCGGCAGGTTCCTTCAATTTTGTTTTTTTCGTTTTTTTTCTTTTTTTTTTTTTTTACGTCGTGCTGACCCTCGTTCTTTAAATGACCCTATCCCGAGGAGGACACCTGAAGGCGAGCCGTAATGGCCTCATCTCCGGCAGGCTCCTCCGATTTTGTTTTTTTCGTTTTTTTTTCCTTTTTTTTTTACGTCGTACTGACCCTCGTTCTTTAAATGACCTTATCCCGAGGAGGACACCTGAAGGCGAGCCGTAATGGCCTCATCTCCGGCAGGCTCCTCCGATTTTTTTTTTCGTTTTTTCCCTGTTTTTTTTCTTTTTTTTTCTTTCCTATTTTTTTTTACGTTGCTGACCCTCGTTCTCTAAATGACCCTATCCCGAGGAGGACACCTGAAGGCGAGCCGTAACGGCCTCATCTCCGGCAGGCTCCTCCTATTTTTTTCCCTTTTTTTTTTTATTACGTCGTGCTGACCCTCGTTCTTTAAATAACCATATCCCGAGGAGGACACCTGAAGGCGAGGCGTAATGGCCTCATCTCTGGCAGGCTCCTCCCATTTTTTTTTCAAATTTTTTCCCGTTTTTTTTTTTTTTTTTTTTTTTTTTTTTTTTTTTTAAACGTCGTGCTGACCCTCGTTCTTTAAATGACCCTATCCCGAGGAGGACACCTGAAGGCGAGCCGTAATGGCCTCATCTCCGGCAGGCTCCTCCGATATTTTTTTTTTTCGTTTTTTTTCCACGTTTTTTTTACGTCGTGCTGACCCTCGTTCTTTAAATGACCCTATCCCGAGGAGGACACCTGAAGGCGAGCCGTAATGGCCTCATCTCCGGCAGGCTCCTCCGATTTCGTTTCTTTCGTTTTTTTTCCCGGTTGTTTTTTTTTTTTTTTTTTTAACGTCGTGCTGACCCTCGTTCTCTAAATGACCCTATCCCGAGGAGGACACCTGAAGGCGAGCCGTAATGGCCTCATCTCCGACAGGCTCCTCCGATTTTGATTTATTCGTTTTTTCCCCTTTTTATTATATTTTTTTATACGTCGTGCTGACTCTCGTTCTTTAAATGACCCTATCCCGAGGAGGACACCTGAAGGCGAGCCGTAATGGCCTCATCTCCGGCAGGCTCCTCTGGTTTTGTTTTTTTTCTGTTTTTTTTTTTTTACGTCGTGCTGACCCGCGTTCTTTAAATGACCCGATCCCGAGGAGGACACCTGAAGGTGAGCCGTAATGGCCTCATCTCCGGCAGGCTCCTCCGATTTTGTTTTTTTCGTTTTTTTCCCCTTTTTTTTTTAACGTCATGCTGACCCTCGTTCTTTAAATGACCCTATCCCAAGGAGGACACCTGAAGGCGAGCCGTAATGGCCTCATCTCTAGCAGGCTCCTCCGATTTTTTTTTTCGTTTTTTTTCCCTGTTTTTTTCTTTTTTTTTTCTTTCTTATATTTTTTTTTACGTCGTGCTGACCCTCGTTCTTTAAATGACCATATCCCGAGGAGGACCCCTGAAGGCGAGCCGTAATGGCCTCATCTCCGGCAGGCTCCTCCGATTTTTTTTTTTTCGTTTTTTTCCCTGTTTTTTTCTTTTTTTTTTCTTTTATATTTTTTTTACATCGTGCTGACCCTCGTTCTTTAAATGACCCTATCCCGAGGAGGACACCTGAAGCCGAGCCGTAATGGCCTTATCTCCGGCAGGCTCCTCTGATATTTTTTTTCGTTTTGTTTCCCTTTTTTTTTTTTACGTCGTGCTGACCCTCGTTCTTTAAATGACCCTATCCTGAGGAGGATACCTGAAGGCGAGCCGTAATGGCCTCATCTCCGGCAGGTTCCTTCAATTTTGTTTTTTTCGTTTTTTTTCTTTTTTTTTTTTTTACGTCGTGCTGACCCTCGTTCTTTAAATGACCCTATCCCGAGGAGGACACCTGAAGGCGAGCCGTAATGGCCTCATCTCCGGCAGGCTCCTCCGATTTTGTTTTTTTCGTTTTTTTTTCCTTTTTTTTTTACGTCGTACTGACCCTCGTTCTTTAAATGACCTTATCCCGAGGAGGACACCTGAAGGCGAGCCGTAATGGCCTCATCTCCGGCAGGCTCCTCCGATTTTTTTTTTCGTTTTTTCCCTGTTTTTTTTCTTTTTTTTTCTTTCCTATTTTTTTTTACGTTGCTGACCCTCGTTCTCTAAATGACCCTATCCCGAGGAGGACACCTGAAGGCGAGCCGTAACGGCCTCATCTCCGGCAGGCTCCTCCTATTTTTTTCCCTTTTTTTTTTTATTACGTCGTGCTGACCCTCGTTCTTTAAATAACCATATCCCGAGGAGGACACCTGAAGGCGAGGCGTAATGGCCTCATCTTTGGCAGGCTCCTCCCATTTTTTTTTCAAATTTTTTCCCGTTTTTTTTTTTTTTTTTTTTTTTTTTTTTTTTTTTTAAACGTCGTGCTGACCCTCGTTCTTTAAATGACCCTATCCCGAGGAGGACACCTGAAGGCGAGCCGTAATGGCCTCATCTCCGGCAGGCTCCTCCGATATTTTTTTTTTTCGTTTTTTTTCCACGTTTTTTTTACGTCGTGCTGACCCTCGTTCTTTAAATGACCCTATCCCGAGGAGGACACCTGAAGGCGAGCCGTAATGGCCTCATCTCCGGCAGGCTCCTCCGATTTCGTTTCTTTCGTTTTTTTTCCCGGTTGTTTTTTTTTTTTTTTTTTTAACGTCGTGCTGACCCTCGTTCTCTAAATGACCCTATCCCGAGGAGGACACCTGAAGGCGAGCCGTAATGGCCTCATCTCCGACAGGCTCCTCCGATTTTGATTTATTCGTTTTTTCCCCTTTTTATTATATTTTTTTATACGTCGTGCTGACTCTCGTTCTTTAAATGACCCTATCCCGAGGAGGACACCTGAAGGCGAGCCGTAATGGCCTCATCTCCGGCAGGCTCCTCTGGTTTTGTTTTTTTTCTGTTTTTTTTTTTTTTTTACGTCGTGCTGACCCGCGTTCTTTAAATGACCCGATCCCGAGGAGGACACCTGAAGGTGAGCCGTAATGGCCTCATCTCCGGCAGGCTCCTCCGATTTTGTTTTTTTCGTTTTTTTCCCCTTTTTTTTTTAACGTCATGCTGACCCTCGTTCTTTAAATGACCCTATCCCAAGGAGGACACCTGAAGGCGAGCCGTAATGGCCTCATCTCTAGCAGGCTCCTCCGATTTTTTTTTTCGTTTCTTTTTCCCTGTTTTTTTCTTTTTTTTTTCTTTCTTATATTTTTTTTTACGTCGTGCTGACCCTCGTTCTTTAAATGACCATATCCCGAGGAGGACCCCTGAAGGCGAGCCGTAATGGCCTCATCTCCGGCAGGCTCCTCCGATTTTTTTTTTTTCGTTTTTTTCCCTGTTTTTTTCTTTTTTTTTTCTTTTATATTTTTTTTACATCGTGCTGACCCTCGTTCTTTAAATGACCCTATCCCGAGGAGGACACCTGAAGGCGAGCCGTAACGGCCTCATCTCCGGCATGCTCTTCCGATTTTTTATTTCGTTTTTTTCCCTGTTTTTATTTTTTATTTTTTTTACGTCGTGCTGACCCTCGTTCTTTAAATAAACCTATCCCGAGGAGGACACCGGAAGGCGAGCCGTAATGGCCTCATCTCCGGCAGGCTCCTCCGATTTTTTTTTTCATTTTTTTCCATGTTTTTTTTGTTTTACGTCGTGCTGACCCTCGTTCTTTAAATGACCCTATCCCGAGGAGGACACCTGAAGGCGAGCCGTAATGGCCTCATCTCCGGCAGGCTCCTCCGATTTTGTTTTTTTCGTTTTTTCCCCTTTTTTTTTAACGTCATGCTGACTCTCGTTCTTTAAATGACCCTATCCCGAGGAGGACACCTGAAGGCGAGCCGTAATGGCCTCATCTCCGGCAAGCTCCTCCGATTTTTTTTTTTGTTTTTTTTTCGATTTTTTTTATACGTCGTGCTGACCCTCGTTCTTTAAATGACCCTATCCCGAGGAGGACACCTGAAGCCGAGCCGTAATGGCCTTATCTCCGGCAGGCTCCTCTGATATTTTTTTTCGTTTTGTTTCCCTTTTTTTTTTTTACGTCGTGCTGACCCTCGTTATTTAAATGACCCTATCCTGAGGAGGATACCTGAAGGCGAGCCGTAATGGCCTCATCTCCGGCAGGTTCCTTCAATTTTGTTTTTTTCGTTTTTTTTCTTTTTTTTTTTTTACGTCGTGCTGACCCTCGTTCTTTAAATGACCCTATCCCGAGGAGGACACCTGAAGGCGAGCCGTAATGGCCTCATCTCCGGCAGGCTCCTCCGATTTTGTTTTTTTCGTTTTTTTTTCCTTTTTTTTTACGTCGTACTGACCCTCGTTCTTTAAATGACCTTATCCCGAGGAGGACACCTGAAGGCGAGCCGTAATGGCCTCATCTCCGGCAGGCTCCTCCGATTTTTTTTTTCGTTTTTTCCCTGTTTTTTTTTCTTTTTTTTTCTTTCTTATTTTTTTTTTTTACGTTGCTGACCCTCGTTCTCTAAATGACCCTATCCCGAGGAGGACACCTGAAGGCGAGCCGTAACGGCCTCATCTCCGGCAGGCTCCTCCTATTTTTTTCCCTTTTTTTTTATTACGTCGTGCTGACCCTCGTTCTTTAAATAACCCTATCCCGAGGAGGACACCTGAAGGCTAGGCGTAATGGCCTCATCTCTGGCAGGCTCCTCCCATTTTTTTTTCAAATTTTTTCCCGGTTTTTTTTTTTTTTTTTTTTTTTTTTTTTTTTTTTTTTTTTTTTTTTTTAGACGTCGTGCTGACCCTCGTTCTTTAAATGACCCTATCCCGAGGAGGACACCTGAAGGCGAGCCGTAATGGCTTCATCTCCGGCAGGCTCCTCCGATATTTTTTTTTTCGTTTTTTTTCCACGTTTTTTTTTACGTCGTGCTGACCCTCGTTCTTTAAATGACCCTATCCCGAGGAGGACACCTGAAGGCGAGCCGTAATGGCCTCATCTCCGGCAGGCTCCTCCGATTTCGTTTCTTTCGTTTTTTTTCCCGGTTGTTTTTTTTTTTTTTTTAACGTCGTGCTGACCCTCGTTCTCTAAATGACCCTATCTCGAGGAGGACACCTGAAGGCGAGCCGTAATGGCCTCATCTCCGACAGGCTCCTCCGATTTTGATTTTTTCGTTTTTTCCCCTTTTTATTATATTTTTTTATACGTCGTGCTGACTCTCGTTCTTTAAATGACCCTATCCCGAGGAGGACACCTGAAGGCGAGGCGTAATGGCCTCATCTCCGGTAGGCTCCTCCGGTTTTGTTTTTTTTCCGTTTTTTTTTTTACGTCGTGCTGACCCTCGTTCTTTAAATGACCCGATCCCGAGGAGGACACCTGAAGGTGAGCCGTAATGGCCTCATCTCCGGCAGGCTCCTCCGATTTTGTTTTTTTCGTTTTTTTCCCCTTTTTTTTTTAACGTCATGCTGACCCTCGTTCTTTAAATGACCCTATCCCAAGGAGGACACCTGAAGGCGAGCCGTAATGGCCTCATCTCCAGCAGGCTCCTCCGATTTTTTTTTTTCATTTTTTTCCCTGTTTTTTTCTTTTTTTTTTCTTTCTTATATTTTTTTTTACGTCGTGCTGACCTTCGTTCTTTAAATGACCCTATCCCGAGGAGGACACCTGAAGGCGAGCCGTAATGGCCTCATCTCCGACAGGCTCCTCCGATTTTGATTTTTTCGTTTTTTCCCCTTTTTATTATATTTTTTTATACGTCGTGCTGACTCTCGTTCTTTAAATGACCCTATCCCGAGGAGGACACCTGAAGGCGAGCCGTAATGGCCTCATCTCCGGCAGGCTCCTCCGGTTTTGTTTTTTTTCCGTTTTTTTTTTTTTACGTCGTGCTGACCCTCGTTCTTTAAATGACCCGATCCCGAGGAGGACACCTGAAGGTGAGCCGTAATGGCCTCATCTCCGGCAGGCTCCTCCGATTTTGTTTTTTTCGTTTTTTTCCCCTTTTTTTTTTAACGTCATGCTGACCCTCGTTCTTTAAATGACCCTATCCCAAGGAGGACACCTGAAGGCGAGCCGTAATGGCCTCATCTCCAGCAGGCTCCTCCGATTTTTTTTTTCATTTTTTTTCCCTGTTTTTTTCTTTTTTTTTTTCTTTCTTATATTTTTTTTTACGTCGTGCTGACCCTCGTTCTTTAAATGACCCTATCCCAAGGAGGACACCTGAAGGCGAGCCGTAATGGCCTCATCTCCGGCAGGCTCCTCCGATTTTTTTTTTTTTCGTTTTTTTCCCTGTTTTTTTCTTTTTTTTTTCTTTTATATTTTTTTTTACATCGTGCTGACCCTCGTTCTTTAAATGACCCTATCCCGAGGAGGACACCTGAAGGCGAGCCGTAATGGCCTCATCTCCGGCATGCTCTTCCGATTTTTTATTTCGTTTTTTTCCCTGTTTTTATTTTTTATTTTTTTTTATTTTTTTTACGTCGTGCTGACCCTCGTTCTTTAAATAAACCTATCCCGAGGAGGACACCTGAAGGCGAGCCGTAATGGCCTCATCTCCGGCAGGCTCCTCCGATTTTTTTTTTCATTTTTTTCCATGTTTTTTTTGTTTTACGTCGTGCTGACCCTCGTTCTTTAAATGACCCTATCCCGAGGAGGACACCTGAAGGCGAGCCGTAATGGCCTCATCTCCGGCAGGCTCCTCTGATGTTGTTTCTTTCGCTTTTTCCACGGTTGTTTTTTTTTTTTTTACGTCATGCTGACCCTCGTTCTTTAAATGACCCTATCCCGAGGAGGACACCTGAAGGCGAGCCGTAATGGCCTCATCTCCGGCAAGCTCCTCCGATTTTTTTTTTCGTTTTTTTTTTTCGATTTTTTTTATACGTCATGTTGACCCTCGTTCTTTAAATGACCCTATCCCGAGGAGGACACCTGAAGGCGAGCCGTAATGGCCTCATCTCCGGCAAGCTCCTCCGATTTTTTTTTTTCGTTTTTTTTTTTCGATTTTTTTTATACGTCGTGCTGACCCTCGTTCTTTAAATGACCCTATCCCGAGGAGGACACCTGAAGGCGAGCCGTAATGGCCTCATCTCCGGCAGGCTCCTCCGATTTTTTTTTTCGTTTTTTCCCTGTTTTTTTTCTTTTTTTTTTCTTTCTTATTTTTTTTTACGTTGCTGACCCTCGTTCTCTAAATGACCCTATCCCGAGGAGGACACCTGAAGGCGAGCCGTAACGGCCTCATCTCCGGCAGGCTCCTCCGATTTTTTTCCCTTTTTTTTTTATTACGTCGTGCTGACCCTCGTTCTTTAAATAACCCTATCCCGAGGAGGACACCTGAAGGCGAGGCGTAATGGCCTCATCTCCGGCAGGCTCCTCCCATTTTTTTTTCAATTTTTTTCCCGGTTTTTTTTTTTTTTTTTTTTTTTTTTTTTTTTTTAAACGTCGTGCTGACCCTCGTTCTTTAAATGACCCTATCCCGAGGAGGACACCTGAAGGCGAGCCGTAATGGCCTCATCTCCAGCAGGCTCCTCCGATTTTGATTTTTTCGTTTTTTCCCCTTTTTATTATATTTTTTTATACGTCGTGCTGACTCTCGTTCTTTAAATGACCCTATCCCGAGGAGGACACCTGAAGGCGAGCCGTAATGGCCTCATCTCCGGCAGGCTCCTCCGGTTTTGTTTTTTTTCCATTTTTTTTTTTACGTCGTGCTGACCCTCGTTCTTTAAATGACCCGATCCCGAGGAGGACACCTGAAGGTGAGCCGTAATGGCCTCATCTCCGGCAGGCTCCTCCGATTTTGTTTTTTTCGTTTTTTTCCCCTTTTTTTTTTAACGTCATGCTGACCCTCGTTCTTTAAATGACCCTATACCAAGGAGGACACCTGAAGGCGAGCCGTAATGGCCTCATCTCCAGCAGGCTCCTACGATTTTTTTTTTCATTTTTTTTCCCTGTTTTTTTCTTTTTTTTTCTTTCTTATATTTTTTTTTACGTCGTGCTGACCCTCGTTCTTTAAATGACCCTATCCCAAGGAGGACACCTGAAGGCGAGCCGTAATGGCCTCATCTCCGGCAGGCTCCTCCGGTTTTGTTTTTTTTCCGTTTTTTTTTTTTACGTCGTGCTGACCCTCGTTCTTTAAATGACCCGATCCCGAGGAGGACACCTGAAGGTGAGCCGTAATGGCCTCATCTCCGGCAGGCTCCTCCGATTTTGTTTTTTTCGTTTTTTTCCCCTTTTTTTTTTAACGTCATGCTGACCCTCGTTCTTTAAATGACCCTATCCCAAGGAGGACACCTGAAGGCGAGCCGTAATGGCCTCATCTCCAGCAGGCTCCTCCGATTTTTTTTTTTCATTTTTTTCCCTGTTTTTTTCTTTTTTTTTCTTTCTTATATTTTTTTTTACGTCGTGCTGACCCTCGTTCTTTAAATGACCCTATCTCGAGGAGGACACCTGAAGGCGAGCCGTAATGGCCTCATCTCCGACAGGCTCCTCCGATTTTGATTTTTTCGTTTTTTCCCCTTTTTATTATATTTTTTTATACGTCGTGCTGACTCTCGTTCTTTAAATGACCCTATCCCGAGGAGGACACCTGAAGGCGAGCCGTAATGGCCTCATCTCCGGCAGGCTCCTCCGGTTTTGTTTTTTTTCCGTTTTTTTTTTTTTACGTCGTGCTGACCCTCGTTCTTTAAATGACCCGATCCCGAGGAGGACACCTGAAGGTGAGCCGTAATGGCCTCATCTCCGGCAGGCTCCTCCGATTTTGTTTTTTTCGTTTTTTTCCCCTTTTTTTTTTAACGTCATGCTGACCCTCGTTCTTTAAATGACCCTATCCCAAGGAGGACACCTGAAGGCGAGCCGTAATGGCCTCATCTCCAGCAGGCTCCTCCGATTTTTTTTTTCATTTTTTTTCCCTGTTTTTTTCTTTTTTTTTTTCTTTCTTATATTTTTTTTTACGTCGTGCTGACCCTCGTTCTTTAAATGACCCTATCCCAAGGAGGACACCTGAAGGCGAGCCGTAATGGCCTCATCTCCGGCAGGCTCCTCCGATTTTTTTTTTTTTTCGTTTTTTTCCCTGTTTTTTTCTTTTTTTTTTCTTTTATATTTTTTTTTACATCGTGCTGACCCTCGTTCTTTAAATGACCCTATCCCGAGGAGGACACCTGAAGGCGAGCCGTAATGGCCTCATCTCCGGCATGCTCTTCCGATTTTTTATTTCGTTTTTTTCCCTGTTTTTATTTTTTATTTTTTTTTATTTTTTTTACGTCGTGCTGACCCTCGTTCTTTAAATAAACCTATCCCGAGGAGGACACCTGAAGGCGAGCCGTAATGGCCTCATCTCCGGCAGGCTCCTCCGATTTTTTTTTTCATTTTTTTCCATGTTTTTTTTGTTTTACGTCGTGCTGACCCTCGTTCTTTAAATGACCCTATCCCGAGGAGGACACCTGAAGGCGAGCCGTAATGGCCTCATCTCCGGCAGGCTCCTCTGATGTTGTTTCTTTCGCTTTTTCCACGGTTGTTTTTTTTTTTTTTTTTTACGTCATGCTGACCCTCGTTCTTTAAATGACCCTATCCCGAGGAGGACACCTGAAGGCGAGCCGTAATGGCCTCATCTCCGGCAAGCTCCTCCGATTTTTTTTTTCGTTTTTTTTTTTCGATTTTTTTTTATACGTCATGTTGACCCTCGTTCTTTAAATGACCCTATCCCGAGGAGGACACCTGAAGGCGAGCCGTAATGGCCTCATCTCCGGCAAGCTCCTCCGATTTTTTTTTTCGTTTTTTTTTTCGATTTTTTTTATACGTCGTGCTGACCCTCGTTCTTTAAATGACCCTATCCCGAGGAGGACACCTGAAGGCGAGCCGTAATGGCCTCATCTCCGGCAGGCTCCTCCGATTTTTTTTTTCGTTTTTTCCCTGTTTTTTTTCTTTTTTTTTTCTTTCTTATTTTTTTTTACGTTGTTGACCCTCGTTCTCTAAATGACCCTATCCCGAGGAGGACACCTGAAGGCGAGCCGTAACGGCCTCATCTCCGGCAGGCTCCTCCGATTTTTTTCCCTTTTTTTTTTTATTACGTCGTGCTGACCCTCGTTCTTTAAATAACCCTATCCCGAGGAGGACACCTGAAGGCGAGGCGTAATGGCCTCATCTCCGGCAGGCTCCTCCCATTTTTTTTTCAATTTTTTTCCCGGTTTTTTTTTTTTTTTTTTTTTTTTTTTTTTTTTTTTTTAAACGTCGTGCTGACCCTCGTTCTTTAAATGACCCTATCCCGAGGAGGACACCTGAAGGCGAGCCGTAATGGCCTCATCTCCAGCAGGCTCCTCCGATTTTGATTTTTTCGTTTTTTCCCCTTTTTATTATATTTTTTTATACGTCGTGCTGACTCTCGTTCTTTAAATGACCCTATCCCGAGGAGGACACCTGAAGGCGAGCCGTAATGGCCTCATCTCCGGCAGGCTCCTCCGGTTTTGTTTTTTTTCCATTTTTTTTTTTACGTCGTGCTGACCCTCGTTCTTTAAATGACCCGATCCCGAGGAGGACACCTGAAGGTGAGCCGTAATGGCCTCATCTCCGGCAGGCTCCTCCGATTTTGTTTTTTTCGTTTTTTTCCCCTTTTTTTTTTAACGTCATGCTGACCCTCGTTCTTTAAATGACCCTATACCAAGGAGGACACCTGAAGGCGAGCCGTAATGGCCTCATCTCCAGCAGGCTCCTACGATTTTTTTTTTCATTTTTTTTCCCTGTTTTTTTCTTTTTTTTTTCCTTCTTATATTTTTTTTTACGTCGTGCTGACCCTCGTTCTTTAAATGACCCTATCCCAAGGAGGACACCTGAAGGCGAGCCGTAATGGCCTCATCTCCGGCAGGCTCCTCCGATTTTTTTTTTTTTCGTTTTTTTCCCTGTTTTTTTCTTTTTTTTTTCTTTTATATTTTTTTTACATCGTGCTGACCCTCGTTCTTTAAATGACCCTATCCCGAGGAGGACACCTAAAGGCGAGCCGTAATGGCCTCATCTCCGGCATGCTCTTCCGATTTTTTATTTCGTTTTTTTCCCTGTTTTTATTTTTTATTTTTTTTTATTTTTTTTACGTCGTGCTGACCCTCGTTCTTTAAATAAACCTATCCCGAGGAGGACACCTGAAGGCGAGCCGTAATGGCCTCATCTCCGGCAGGCTCCTCCGATTTTTTTTTTCATTTTTTTCCATGTTTTTTTTGTTTTACGTCGTGCTGACCCTCGTTCTTTAAATGACCCTATCCCGAGGAGGACACCTGAAGGCGAGCCGTAATGGCCTCATCTCCGGCAGGCTCCTCTGATGTTGTTTCTTTCGCTTTTTCCACGGTTGTTTTTTTTTTTTTTTTTACGTCATGCTGACCCTCGTTCTTTAAATGACCCTATCCCGAGGAGGACACCTGAAGGCGAGCCGTAATGGCCTCATCTCCGGCAAGCTCCTCCGATTTTTTTTTTCGTTTTTTTTTTTCGATTTTTTTTTATACGTCATGTTGACCCTCGTTCTTTAAATGACCCTATCCCGAGGAGGACACCTGAAGGCGAGCCGTAATGGCCTCATCTCCGGCAAGCTCCTCCGATTTTTTTTTTCGTTTTTTTTTTCGATTTTTTTTTATACGTCGTGCTGACCCTCGTTCTTTAAATGACCCTATCCCGAGGAGGACACCTGAAGGCGAGCCGTAATGGCCTCATCTCCGGCAGGCTCCTCCGATTTTTTTCCCTTTTTTTTTATTACGTCGTGCTGACCCTCATTCTTTAAATAACCTTATCCCGAGGAGGACACCTGAAGGCGAGGCGTAATGGCCTCATCTCTGGCAGGCTCCTCCCGTTTTTTTTTCAATTTTTTTCCAGGTTTTTTTTTTTTTTTTTTTTTTTAACGTCGTGCTGACCCTCGTTCTTTAAATGACCCTACCCCGAGGAGGACACCTGAAGGCGAGCCGTAATGGCCTTATCTCCGGCAGGCTCCTCTGATATTTTTTTTCGTTTTTTTTCCCTTTTTTTTTTTTACGTCGTGCTGACCCTCGTTCTTTAAATGACCCTATCCTGAGGAGGATACCTGAAGGCGAGCCGTAATGGCCTCATCTCCGGCAGGTTCCTTCAATTTTGTTTTTTTCGTTTTTTTTCTTTTTTTTTTTTTACGTCGTGCTGACCCTCGTTCTTTAAATGACCCTATCCCGAGGAGGACACCTGAAGGCGAGCCGTAATGGCCTCATCTCCGGCAGGCTCCTCCGATTTTGTTTTTTTCGTTTTTTTTTCCTTTTTTTTTTACGTCGTACTGACCCTCGTTCTTTAAATGACCCTATCCCGAGGAGGACACCTGAAGGCGAGCCGTAATGGCCTTATCTCCGGCAGGCTCCTCTGATATTTTTTTTCGTTTTTTTTCCCTTTTTTTTTTACGTCGTGCTGACCCTCGTTCTTTAAATGACCCTATCCTGAGGAGGATACCTGAAGGCGAGCCGTAATGGCCTCATCTCCGGCAGGTTCCTTCAATTTTGTTTTTTTCGTTTTTTTTCTTTTTTTTTTTTTACGTCGTGCTGACCCTCGTTCTTTAAATGACCCTATCCCGAGGAGGACACCTGAAGGCGAGCCGTAATGGCCTCATCTCCGGCAGGCTCCTCCGATTTTGTTTTTTTCGTTTTTTTTTCCTTTTTTTTTACGTCATACTGACCCTCGTTCTTTAAATGACCCTATCCCGAGGAGGACACCTGAAGGCGAGCCGTAATGGCCTCATCTCCGGCAGGCTCCTCCCGTTTTTTTTTCAATTTTTTTCCAGGTTTTTTTTTTTTTTTTTTTTTTAACGTCGTGCTGACCCTCGTTCTTTAAATGACCCTACCCCGAGGAGGACACCTGAAGGCGAGCCGTAATGGCCTTATCTCCGGCAGGCTCCTCTGATATTTTTTTTCGTTTTTTTTCCCTTTTTTTTTTTTACGTCGTGCTGACCCTCGTTCTTTAAATGACCCTATCCTGAGGAGGATACCTGAAGGCGAGCCGTAATGGCCTCATCTCCGGCAGGTTCCTTCAATTTTGTTTTTTTCGTTTTTTTTCTTTTTTTTTTTTTACGTCGTGCTGACCCTCGTTCTTTAAATGACCCTATCCCGAGGAGGACACCTGAAGGCGAGCCGTAATGGCCTCATCTCCGGCAGGCTCCTCCGATTTTGTTTTTTTCGTTTTTTTTTCCTTTTTTTTTTACGTCGTACTGACCCTCGTTCTTTAAATGACCCTATCCCGAGGAGGACACCTGAAGGCGAGCCGTAATGGCCTTATCTCCGGCAGGCTCCTCTGATATTTTTTTTCGTTTTTTTTCCCTTTTTTTTTTTTACGTCGTGCTGACCCTCGTTCTTTAAATGACCCTATCCTGAGGAGGATACCTGAAGGCGAGCCGTAATGGCCTCATCTCCGGCAGGTTCCTTCAATTTTGTTTTTTTCGTTTTTTTTCTTTTTTTTTTTTTTACGTCGTGCTGACCCTCGTTCTTTAGATGACCCTATCCCGAGGAGGACACCTGAAGGCGAGCCGTAATGGCCTCATCTCCGGCAGGCTCCTCCGATTTTGTTTTTTTCGTTTTTTTTTCCTTTTTTTTTACGTCATACTGACCCTCGTTCTTTAAATGACCCTATCCCGAGGAGGACACCTGAAGGCGAGCCGTAATGGCCTCATCTCCGGCAGGCTCCTCCCGTTTTTTTTTCAATTTTTTTCCAGGTTTTTTTTTTTTTTTTAATGTCGTGCTGACCCTCGTTCTTTAAATGACCCTATCCCGAGGAGGACACCTGAAGGCGAGCCGTAATGGCCTCATCTCCGGCAGGCTCCTCCGATATTTTTTTTTCGTTTTTTTTCCACGTTTTTTTTTACGTCGTGCTGACCCTCGTTCTTTAAATGACCCTATCCCGAGGAGGACACCTGAAGGCGAGCCGTAATGGCCTCATCTCCGGCAGGCTCCTCCGATTTTTTTTTTCGTTTTTTCCCTGTTTTTTTTTCTTTTTTTTTTCTTTCTTATTTTTTTTTACGTCGTGCTGACCCTCGTTCTCTAAATGACCCTATCCCGAGGAGGACACCTGAAGGCGAGCCGTAACGGCCTCATCTCCGGCAGGCTCCTCCGATTTTTTTCCCTTTTTTTTTATTACGTCGTGCTGACCCTCGTTCTTTAAATAACCCTATCCCGAGGAGGACACCTGAAGGCGAGGCGTAATGGCCTCATCTCCGGCAGGCTCCTCCCGTTTTTTTTTCAATTTTTTTCCAGGTTTTTTTTTTTTTTTTTTTTAACGTCGTGCTGACCCTCGTTCTTTAAATGACCCTATCCCGAGGAGGACACCTGAAGGCGAGCCGTAATGGCCTCATCTCCGGCAGGCTCCTCCGATATTTTTTTTTCGTTTTTTTTCCACGTTTTTTTTTACGTCGTGCTGACCCTCGTTCTTTAAATGACCCTATCCCGAGGAGGACACCTGAAGGCTAGCCGTAATGGCCTCATCTCCGACAGGCTCCTCCGATTTTGATTTTTTCGTTTTTTCCCCTTTTTATTATATTTTTTTATACGTCGTGCTGACTCTCGTTCTTTAAATGACCCTCTCCCGAGGAGGACACCTGAAGGCGTGCCGTAATGGCCTCATCTCCGGCAGGCTCCTCCGGTTTTGTTTTTTTTTTCCGTTTTTTTTTTCCGTTTTTTTTTTTACGTCGTGCTGACCCTCGTTCTTTAAATGACCCTATCCCGAGGAGGACACCTGAAGGTGAGCCGTAATGGCCTCATCTCCGGCAGGCTCCTCCGATTTTGTTTTTTTCGTTTTTTTCCCCTTTTTTTTTTAACGTCATGCTGACCCTCGTTCTTTAAATGACCCTATCCCAAGGAGGACACCTGAAGGCGAGCCGTAATGGCCTCATCTCCGGCAGGCTCCTCCGATTTTTTTTTTTCGTTTTTTTTCCCTGTTTTTTTCTTTTTTTTTTCTTTCTTATATTTTTTTTACGTCGTGCTGACCCTTGTTCTTTAAATGACCCTATCCCGAGGAGGACACCTGAAGGCGAGCCGTAATGGCCTCATCTCCGGCAGGCTCCTCCGATTTTTTTTTTCGCTTTTTTCCCTGTTTTTTTCTTTTTTTTCTCTTTTATATTTTTTTTTTACGTCGTGCTGACCCTCGTTCTTTAAATGACCCTATCCCAAGGAGGACACCTGAAGGCGAGCCGTAACGGCCTCATCTCCGGCATGCTCTTCCGATTTTTTATTTCGTTTTTTTCCCTGTTTTTATTTTTTATTTTTTTTATTTTTTTTTAAGTCGTGCTGACCCTCGTTCTTTAAATAACCCTATCCCGAGGAGGACACCTGAAGGCGAGCCGTAATGGCCTCATCTCCGGCAGGCTCCTCAGATTTTTTTCGATTTTTTTCCCGGTTTTTTTTTTACGTCATGCTGACCCTCGTTCTTTAAATGACCCTATCCCGAGGAGGACACCTGAAGGCGAGCCGTAATGGCCTCATCTCCGGCAGGTTCCTTCAATTTTGTTTTTTTCGTTTTTTTTCTTTTTTTTTTTTTACGTCGTGCTGACCCTCGTTCTTTAAATGACCCTATCCCGAGGAGGACACCTGAAGGCGAGCCGTAATGGCCTCATCTCCGGCAGGCTCCTCCGATTTTGTTTTTTTCGTTTTTTTTTCCTTTTTTTTTTACGTCGTACTGACCCTCGTTCTTTAAATGACCCTATCCCGAGGAGGACACCTGAAGGCGAGCCGTAATGGCCTTATCTCCGGCAGGCTCCTCTGATATTTTTTTTCGTTTTTTTTTCCTTTTTTTTTTTTACGTCGTGCTGACCCTCGTTCTTTAAATGACCCTATCCTGAGGAGGATACCTGAAGGCGAGCCGTAATGGCCTCATCTCCGGCAGGTTCCTTCAATTTTGTTTTTTTCGTTTTTTTTCTTTTTTTTTTTTTTTACGTCGTGCTGACCCTCGTTCTTTAAATGACCCTATCCCGAGGAGGACACCTGAAGGCGAGCCGTAATGGCCTCATCTCCGGCAGGCTCCTCCGATTTTGTTTTTTTCGTTTTTTTTCTTTTTTTTTTTTTACGTCGTGCTGACCCTCGTTCTTTAAATGACCCTATCCCGAGGAGGACACCTGAAGGCGAGCCGTAATGGCCTCATCTCCGGCAGGCTCCTCCGATTTTGTTTTTTTCGTTTTTTTTCCTTTTTTTTTTACGTCGTACTGACCCTCGTTCTTTAAATGACCCTATCCCGAGGAGGACACCTGAAGGCGAGCCGTAATGGCCTTATCTCCGGCAGGCTCCTCTGATATTTTTTTTCGTTTTTTTTCCCTTTTTTTTTTTTACGTCGTGCTGACCCTCGTTCTTTAAATGACCCTATCCTGAGGAGGATACCTGAAGGCGAGCCGTAATGGCCTCATCTCCGGCAGGTTCCTTCAATTTTGTTTTTTTCGTTTTTTTTCTTTTTTTTTTTTTTACGTCGTGCTGACCCTCGTTCTTTAAATGACCCTATCCCGAGGAGGACACCTGAAGGCGAGCCGTAATGGCCTCATCTCCGGCAGGCTCCTCCGATTTTGTTTTTTTCGTTTTTTTTTCCTTTTTTTTTACGTCATACTGACCCTCGTTCTTTAAATGACCCTATCCCGAGGAGGACACCTGAAGGCGAGCCGTAATGGCCTCATCTCCGGCAGGCTCCTCCCGTTTTTTTTTCAATTTTTTTCCAGGTTTTTTTTTTTTTTTTTAACGTCGTGCTGACCCTCGTTCTTTAAATGACCCTATCCCGAGGAGGACACCTGAAGGCGAGCCGTAATGGCCTCATCTCCGGCAGGCTCCTCCGATATTTTTTTTTCGTTTTTTTTCCACGTTTTTTTTTACGTCGTGCTGACCCTCGTTCTTTAAATGACCCTATCCCGAGGAGGACACCTGAAGGCGAGCCGTAATGGCCTCATCTCCGGCAGGCTCCTCCGATTTTTTTTTTCGTTTTTTCCCTGTTTTTTTTCTTTTTTTTTTCTTTCTTATTTTTTTTTACGTCGTGCTGACCCTCGTTCTCTAAATGACCCTATCCCGAGGAGGACACCTGAAGGCGAGCCGTAACGGCCTCATCTCCGGCAGGCTCCTCCGATTTTTTTCCCTTTTTTTTTATTACGTCGTGCTGACCCTCGTTCTTTAAATAACCCTATCCCGAGGAGGACACCTGAAGGCGAGGCGTAATGGCCTCATCTCCGGCAGGCTCCTCCCGTTTTTTTTTCAATTTTTTTCCAGGTTTTTTTTTTTTTTTTTTTTAACGTCGTGCTGACCCTCGTTCTTTAAATGACCCTATCCCGAGGAGGACACCTGAAGGCGAGCCGTAATGGCCTCATCTCCGGCAGGCTCCTCCGATATTTTTTTTTCGTTTTTTTTCCACGTTTTTTTTTACGTCGTGCTGACCCTCGTTCTTTAAATGACCCTATCCCGAGGAGGACACCTGAAGGCTAGCCGTAATGGCCTCATCTCCGACAGGCTCCTCCGATTTTGATTTTTTCGTTTTTTCCCCTTTTTATTATATTTTTTTATACGTCGTGCTGACTCTCGTTCTTTAAATGACCCTCTCCCGAGGAGGACACCTGAAGGCGTGCCGTAATGGCCTCATCTCCGGCAGGCTCCTCCGGTTTTGTTTTTTTTTTCCGTTTTTTTTTTCCGTTTTTTTTTTTACGTCGTGCTGACCCTCGTTCTTTAAATGACCCTATCCCGAGGAGGACACCTGAAGGTGAGCCGTAATGGCCTCATCTCCGGCAGGCTCCTCCGATTTTGTTTTTTTCGTTTTTTTCCCCTTTTTTTTTTAACGTCATGCTGACCCTCGTTCTTTAAATGACCCTATCCCAAGGAGGACACCTGAAGGCGAGCCGTAATGGCCTCATCTCCGGCAGGCTCCTCCGATTTTTTTTTTTCGTTTTTTTTCCCTGTTTTTTTCTTTTTTTTTTCTTTCTTATATTTTTTTTACGTCGTGCTGACCCTTGTTCTTTAAATGACCCTATCCCGAGGAGGACACCTGAAGGCGAGCCGTAATGGCCTCATCTCCGGCAGGCTCCTCCGATTTTTTTTTTCGCTTTTTTCCCTGTTTTTTTCTTTTTTTTCTCTTTTATATTTTTTTTTTACGTCGTGCTGACCCTCGTTCTTTAAATGACCCTATCCCAAGGAGGACACCTGAAGGCGAGCCGTAACGGCCTCATCTCCGGCATGCTCTTCCGATTTTTTATTTCGTTTTTTTCCCTGTTTTTATTTTTTATTTTTTTTATTTTTTTTTAAGTCGTGCTGACCCTCGTTCTTTAAATAACCCTATCCCGAGGAGGACACCTGAAGGCGAGCCGTAATGGCCTCATCTCCGGCAGGCTCCTCAGATTTTTTTCGATTTTTTTCCCGGTTTTTTTTTTACGTCATGCTGACCCTCGTTCTTTAAATGACCCTATCCCGAGGAGGACACCTGAAGGCGAGCCGTAATGGCCTCATCTCCGGCAGGTTCCTTCAATTTTGTTTTTTTCGTTTTTTTTCTTTTTTTTTTTTTACGTCGTGCTGACCCTCGTTCTTTAAATGACCCTATCCCGAGGAGGACACCTGAAGGCGAGCCGTAATGGCCTCATCTCCGGCAGGCTCCTCCGATTTTGTTTTTTTCGTTTTTTTTTCCTTTTTTTTTTACGTCGTACTGACCCTCGTTCTTTAAATGACCCTATCCCGAGGAGGACACCTGAAGGCGAGCCGTAATGGCCTTATCTCCGGCAGGCTCCTCTGATATTTTTTTTCGTTTTTTTTCCCTTTTTTTTTTTACGTCGTGCTGACCCTCGTTCTTTAAATGACCCTATCCTGAGGAGGATACCTGAAGGCGAGCCGTAATGGCCTCATCTCCGGCAGGTTCCTTCAATTTTGTTTTTTTCGTTTTTTTTCTTTTTTTTTTTTTTACGTCGTGCTGACCCTCGTTCTTTAAATGACCCTATCCCGAGGAGGACACCTGAAGGCGAGCCGTAATGGCCTCATCTCCGGCAGGCTCCTCCGATTTTGTTTTTTTCGTTTTTTTTTCCTTTTTTTTTACGTCATACTGACCCTCGTTCTTTAAATGACCCTATCCCGAGGAGGACACCTGAAGGCGAGCCGTAATGGCCTCATCTCCGGCAGGCTCCTCCTGTTTTTTTTTCAATTTTTTTCCAGGTTTTTTTTTTTTTTTTTTTTTTTTAACGTCGTGCTGACCCTCGTTCTTTAAATGACCCTACCCCGAGGAGGACACCTGAAGGCGAGCCGTAATGGCCTTATCTCCGGCAGGCTCCTCTGATATTTTTTTTCGTTTTTTTTCCCTTTTTTTTTTTTTACGTCGTGCTGACCCTCGTTCTTTAAATGACCCTATCCTGAGGAGGATACCTGAAGGCGAGCCGTAATGGCCTCATCTCCGGCAGGTTCCTTCAATTTTGTTTTTTTCGTTTTTTTTCTTTTTTTTTTTTTACGTCGTGCTGACCCTCGTTCTTTAAATGACCCTATCCCGAGGAGGACACCTGAAGGCGAGCCGTAATGGCCTCATCTCCGGCAGGCTCCTCCGATTTTGTTTTTTTCGTTTTTTTTTCCTTTTTTTTTTACGTCGTACTGACCCTCGTTCTTTAAATGACCCTATCCCGAGGAGGACACCTGAAGGCGAGCCGTAATGGCCTTATCTCCGGCAGGCTCCTCTGATATTTTTTTTCGTTTTTTTTCCCTTTTTTTTTTTTACGTCGTGCTGACCCTCGTTCTTTAAATGACCCTATCCTGAGGAGGATACCTGAAGGCGAGCCGTAATGGCCTCATCTCCGGCAGGTTCCTTCAATTTTGTTTTTTTCGTTTTTTTTCTTTTTTTTTTTTTTACGTCGTGCTGACCCTCGTTCTTTAAATGACCCTATCCCGAGGAGGACACCTGAAGGCGAGCCGTAATGGCCTCATCACCGGCAGGCTCCTCCGATTTTGTTTTTTTCGTTTTTTTTTCCTTTTTTTTTACGTCATACTGACCCTCGTTCTTTAAATGACCCTATCCCGAGGAGGACACCTGAAGGCGAGCCGTAATGGCCTCATCTCCGGCAGGCTCCTCCCGTTTTTTTTTCAATTTTTTTCCAGGTTTTTTTTTTTTTTTTTTAACGTCGTGCTGACCCTCGTTCTTTAAATGACCCTATCCCGAGGAGGACACCTGAAGGCGAGCCGTAATGGCCTCATCTCCGGCAGGCTCCTCCGATATTTTTTTTTCGTTTTTTTTCCACGTTTTTTTTTACGTCGTGCTGACCCTCGTTCTTTAAATGACCCTATCCCGAGGAGGACACCTGAAGGCGAGCCGTAATGGCCTCATCTCCGGCAGGCTCCTCCGATTTTTTTTTTCGTTTTTTCCCTGTTTTTTTTCTTTTTTTTTTCTTTCTTATTTTTTTTTACGTCGTGCTGACCCTCGTTCTCTAAATGACCCTATGCCGAGGAGGACACCTGAAGGCGAGCCGTAACGGCCTCATCTCCGGCAGGCTCCTCCGATTTTTTTCCCTTTTTTTTTATTACGTCGTGCTGACCCTCGTTCTTTAAATAACCCTATCCCGAGGAGGACACCTGAAGGCGAGGCGTAATGGCCTCATCTCCGGCAGGCTCCTCCCGTTTTTTTTTCAATTTTTTTCCAGGTTTTTTTTTTTTTTTTTTTTAACGTCGTGCTGACCCTCGTTCTTTAAATGACCCTATCCCGAGGAGGACACCTGAAGGCGAGCCGTAATGGCCTCATCTCCGGCAGGCTCCTCCGATATTTTTTTTTCGTTTTTTTTCCACGTTTTTTTTTACGTCGTGCTGACCCTCGTTCTTTAAATGACCCTATCCCGAGGAGGACACCTGAAGGCTAGCCGTAATGGCCTCATCTCCGACAGGCTCCTCCGATTTTGATTTTTTCGTTTTTTCCCCTTTTTATTATATTTTTTTATACGTCGTGCTGACTCTCGTTCTTTAAATGACCCTCTCCCGAGGAGGACACCTGAAGGCGTGCCGTAATGGCCTCATCTCCGGCAGGCTCCTCCGGTTTTGTTTTTTTTTTCCGTTTTTTTTTTCCGTTTTTTTTTTTTACGTCGTGCTGACCCTCGTTCTTTAAATGACCCTATCCCGAGGAGGACACCTGAAGGTGAGCCGTAATGGCCTCATCTCCGGCAGGCTCCTCCGATTTTGTTTTTTTCGTTTTTTTCCCCTTTTTTTTTTAACGTCATGCTGACCCTCGTTCTTTAAATGACCCTATCCCAAGGAGGACACCTGAAGGCGAGCCGTAATGGCCTCATCTCCGGCAGGCTCCTCCGATTTTTTTTTTTCGTTTTTTTTCCCTGTTTTTTTCTTTTTTTTTTCTTTCTTATATTTTTTTTACGTCGTGCTGACCCTTGTTCTTTAAATGACCCTATCCCGAGGAGGACACCTGAAGGCGAGCCGTAATGGCCTCATCTCCGGCAGGCTCCTCCGATTTTTTTTTCGCTTTTTTCCCTGTTTTTTTCTTTTTTTTCTCTTTTATATTTTTTTTTACGTCGTGCTGACCCTCGTTCTTTAAATGACCCTATCCCAAGGAGGACACCTGAAGGGGAGCCGTAACGGCCTCATCTCCGGCATGCTCTTCCGATTTTTTATTTCGTTTTTTTCCCTGTTTTTATTTTTTATTTTTTTTATTTTTTTTTAAGTCGTGCTGACCCTCGTTCTTTAAATAACCCTATCCCGAGGAGGACACCTGAAGGCGAGCCGTAATGGCCTCATCTCCGGCAGGCTCCTCAGATTTTTTTCGATTTTTTTCCCGGTTTTTTTTTTACGTCATGCTGACCCTCGTTCTTTAAATGACCCTATCCCGAGGAGGACACCTGAAGGCGAGCCGTAATGGCCTCATCTCCGGCAAGCTCCTCCGATTTTTTTTTCGTTTTTTTTTTCGATTTTTTTTTATACGTCGTGCTGACCCTCGTTCTTTAAATGACCCTATCCCGAGGAGGACACCTGAAGGCGAGCCGTAATGGCCTTATCTCCGGCAGGCTCCTCTGATATTTTTTTTTTCGTTTTTTTCCCTTTTTTTTTACGTCGTGCTGACCCTCGTTCTTTAAATGACCCTATCCTGAGGACGATACCTGAAGGCGAGCCGTAATGGCCTCATCTCCGGCAGGTTCCTTCAATTTTGTTTTTTTCGTTTTTTTTCTTTTTTTTTTTTTTACGTCGTGCTGACCCTCGTTCTTTAAATGACCCTATCCCGAGGAGGACACCTGAAGGCGAGCCGTAATGGCCTCATCTCCGGTAGGCTCCTCCGATTTTGTTTTTTTCGTTTTTTTTTCCTTTTTTTTTTTACGTCGTACTGACCCTCGTTCTTTAAATGACCTTATCCCGAGGAGGACACCTGAAGGCGAGCCGTAACGGCCTCATCTCCGGCAGGCTCCTCCGATTTTTTTCCCTTTTTTTTTATTACGTCGTGCTGACCCTCGTTCTTTAAATAACCCTATCCCGAGGAGGACACCTGAAGGCGAGGCGTAATGGCCTCATCTCCGGCAGGCTCCTCCCATTTTTTTTTCAATTTTTCTCCCGGTTTTTTTTTTTTTTTTTTTTTTAACGTCGTGCTGACCCTCGTTCTTTAAATGACCCTATCCCGAGGAGGACACCTGAAGGCGAGCCGAAATGGCCTCATCTCCGGCAGGCTCCTCCGATATTTTTTTTTTCGTTTTTTTTCCACGTTTTTTTTTACGTCGTGCTGACCCTCGTTCTTTAAATGACCCTATCCCGAGGAGGACACCTGAAGGCGAGCCGTAATGGCCTCATCTCCGGCAGGCTCCTCCGATTTCGTTTCTTTCGTTTTTTTTCCCGGTTTTTTTTTTTTTTTTTTTTACGTCGTGCTGACCCTCGTTCTCTAAATGACCCTATCCCGAGGAGGACACCTGAAGGCGAGCCGTAATGGCCTCATCTCCGACAGGCTCCTCCGAATTTGACTTTTTCGTTTTTTTCCCTTTTTATTATATTTTTTTATACGTCGTGCTGACTCTCGTTCTTTAAATGACCCTATCCCGAGGAGGACACCTGAAGGCGAGCCATAATGGCCTCATCTTCGGCAGGCTCCTCCGATTTTGTTTATTTTCTGTATTTTTTTTTTTTTTTTTTTTTTTTACGTCGTGCTGACCCTCGTTCTTTAAATGACCCTATCCCGAGGAGGACACCTGAAGGTGAGCCGTAATGGCCTCATCTCCGGCAGGCTCCTCCGATTTTGTTTTTTTCGTTTTTTTCCCCTTTTTTTTTTAACGTCATGCTGACTCTCGTTCTTTAAATGACCCTATCCCGAGGAGGACACCTGAAGGCAAGCCGTAATGGCCTCATCTCCGGCAAGCTCCTCCGATTTTTTTTTTCGTTTTTTTTTTCGTTTTTTATTTCGATTTTTTTTATACGTCGTGCTGACCCTCGTTCTTTAAATGACCCTATCCCGAGGAGGACACCTGAAGGTGAGCCGTAATGGCCTCATCTCCTGCAGGCTCCTCCGATTTTGTTTTTTTCGTTTTTTTCCCCTTTTTTTTTTTAACGTCATGCTGACTCTCGTTCTTTAAATGACCCTATCCCGAGGAGGACACCTGAAGGCGAGCCGTAATGGCCTCATCTCCGGCAAGCTCCTCCGATTTTTTTTTTCGTTTTTTTTTTCGATTTTTTTTATACGTCGTGCTGACCCTCGTTCTTTAAATGACCCTATCCCGAGGAGGACACCTGAAGCCGAGCCGTAATGGCCTTATCTCCGGCAGGCTCCTCTGATATTTTTTTTTGTTTTGTTTCCCTTTTTTTTTTTTACGTCGTGCTGACCCTCGTTCTTTAAATGACCCTATCCTGAGGAGGATACCTGAAGGCGAGCCGTAATGGCCTCATCTCCGGCAGGTTCCTTCAATTTTGTTTTTTTCGTTTTTTTTCTTTTTTTCTTTTTTTTACGTCGTGCTGACCCTCGTTCTTTAAATGACCCTATCCCGAGGAGGACACCTGAAGGCGAGCCGTAATGGCCTCATCTCCGGCAGGCTCCTCCGATTTTGTTTTTTTCGTTTTTTTTCCTTTTTTTTTACGTCGTACTGACCCTCGTTCTTTAAATGACCTTATCCCGAGGAGGACTCCTGAAGGCGAGCCGTAATGGCCTCATCTCCGGCAGGCTCCTCCGATTTTTTTTTTTCGTTTTTTCCCTGTTTTTTTTCTTTTTTTTTCTTTCTTATTTTTTTTTACGTTGCTGACCCTCGTTCTCTAAATGACCCTATCCCGAGGAGGACACCTGAAGGCGAGCCGTAACGGCCTCATCTCCGGCAGGCTCCTCCTATTTTTTTTCCCTTTTTTTTTTTATTACGTCGTGCTGACCCTCGTTCTTTAAATAACCATATCCCGAGGAGGACACCTGAAGGCGAGGCGTAATGGCCTCATCTCTGGCAGGCTCCTCCCATTTTTTTTTCAAATTTTTTCCCGGTTTTTTTTTTTTTTTTTTTTTTTAGACGTCGTGCTGACCCTCGTTCTTTAAATGACCCTATCCCGAGGAGGACACCTGAAGGCGAGCCGTAATGGCCTCATCTCCGGCAGGCTCCTCCGATATTTTTTTTTTTCGTTTTTTTTCCACGTTTTTTTTACGTCGTGCTGACCCTCGTTCTTTAAATGACCCTATCCCGAGGAGGACACCTGAAGGCGAGCCGTAATGGCCTCATCTCCGGCAGGCTCCTCCGATTTCGTTTCTTTCGTTTTTTTTCCCGGTTGTTTTTTTTTTTTTTTTTTAACGTCGTGCTGACCCTCGTTCTCTAAATGACCCTATCCCGAGGAGGACACCTGAAGGCGAGCCGTAATGGCCTCATCTCCGACAGGCTCCTCCGATTTTGATTTATTCGTTTTTTCCCCTTTTTATTATATTTTTTTATACGTCGTGCTGACTCTCGTTCTTTAAATGACCCTATCCCGAGGAGGACACCTGAAGGCGAGCCGTAATGGCCTCATCTCCGGCAGGCTCCTCTGGTTTTGTTTTTTTTCTGTTTTTTTTTTTTTTTACGTCGTGCTGACCCGCGTTCTTTAAATGACCCGATCCCGAGGAGGACACCTGAAGGTGAGCCGTAATGGCCTCATCTCCGGCAGGCTCCTCCGATTTTGTTTTTTTCGTTTTTTTCCCCTTTTTTTTTTAACGTCATGCTGACCCTCGTTCTTTAAATGACCCTATCCCAAGGAGGACACCTGAAGGCGAGCCGTAATGGCCTCATCTCTAGCAGGCTCCTCCGATTTTTTTTTTCGTTTTTTTTCCCTGTTTTTTTCTTTTTTTTTTCTTTCTTATATTTTTTTTTACGTCGTGCTGACCCTCGTTCTTTAAATGACCATATCCCGAGGAGGACCCCTGAAGGCGAGCCGTAATGGCCTCATCTCCGGCAGGCTCCTCCGATTTTTTTTTTTTCGTTTTTTTCCCTGTTTTTTTCTTTTTTTTTTCTTTTATATTTTTTTTACATCGTGCTGACCCTCGTTCTTTAAATGACCCTATCCCGAGGAGGACACCTGAAGGCGAGCCGTAACGGCCTCATCTCCGGCAGGCTCCTCTGATATTTTTTTTCGTTTTGTTTCCCTTTTTTTTTTTTACGTCGTGCTGACCCTCGTTCTTTAAATGACCCTATCCTGAGGAGGATACCTGAAGGCGAGCCGTAATGGCCTCATCTCCGGCAGGTTCCTTCAATTTTGTTTTTTTCGTTTTTTTCTTTTTTTTTTTTTTACGTCGTGCTGACCCTCGTTCTTTAAATGACCCTATCCCGAGGAGGACACCTGAAGGCGAGCCGTAATGGCCTCATCTCCGGCAGGCTCCTCCGATTTTGTTTTTTTCGTTTTTTTTTCCTTTTTTTTTACGTCGTACTGACCCTCGTTCTTTAAATGACCTTATCCCGAGGAGGACACCTGAAGGCGAGCCGTAATGGCCTCATCTCCGGCAGGCTCCTCCGATTTTTTTTTTCGTTTTTTCCCTGTTTTTTTTCTTTTTTTTTCTTTCTTATTTTTTTTTACGTTGCTGACCCTCGTTCTCTAAATGACCCTATCCCGAGGAGGACACCTGAAGGCGAGCCGTAACGGCCTCATCTCCGGCAGGCTCCTCCTATTTTTTTCCCTTTTTTTTTTTTATTACGTCGTGCTGACCCTCGTTCTTTAAATAACCATATCCCGAGGAGGACACCTGAAGGCGAGGCGTAATGGCCTCATCTCTGGCAGGCTCCTCCCATTTTTTTTTCAAATTTTTTCCCGGTTTTTTTTTTTTTTTTTTTTTTTTTTTTTTTTTTTTAAACGTCGTGCTGACCCTCGTTCTTTAAATGACCCTATCCCGAGGAGGACACCTGAAGGCGAGCCGTAATGGCCTCATCTCCGGCAGGCTCCTCCGATATTTTTTTTTTTCGTTTTTTTTCCACGTTTTTTTTACGTCGTGCTGACCCTCGTTCTTTAAATGACCCTATCCCGAGGAGGACACCTGAAGGCGAGCCGTAATGGCCTCATCTCCGGCAGGCTCCTCCGATTTCGTTTCTTTCGTTTTTTTTCCCGGTTGTTTTTTTTTTTTTTTTTTTTAACGTCGTGCTGACCCTCGTTCTCTAAATGACCCTATCCCGAGGAGGACACCTGAAGGCGAGCCGTAATGGCCTCATCTCCGACAGGCTCCTCCGATTTTGATTTATTCGTTTTTTCCCCTTTTTATTATATTTTTTTATACGTCGTGCTGACTCTCGTTCTTTAAATGACCCTATCCCGAGGAGGACACCTGAAGGCGAGCCGTAATGGCCTCATCTCCGGCAGGCTCCTCTGGTTTTGTTTTTTTTCTGTTTTTTTTTTTTTACGTCGTGCTGACCCGCGTTCTTTAAATGACCCGATCCCGAGGAGGACACCTGAAGGTGAGCCGTAATGGCCTCATCTCCGGCAGGCTCTTCCGATTTTGTTTTTTTCGTTTTTTTCCCCTTTTTTTTTTAACGTCATGCTGACCCTCGTTCTTTAAATGACCCTATCCCAAGGAGGACACCTGAAGGCGAGCCGTAATGGCCTCATCTCTAGCAGGCTCCTCCGATTTTTTTTTTTCGTTTTTTTTCCCTGTTTTTTTCTTTTTTTTTCTTTCTTATATTTTTTTTTACGTCGTGCTGACCCTCGTTCTTTAAATGACCATATCCCGAGGAGGACCCCTGAAGGCGAGCCGTAATGGCCTCATCTCCGGCAGGCTCCTCCGATTTTTTTTTTTCGTTTTTTTCCCTGTTTTTTTCTTTTTTTTTTCTTTTATATTTTTTTTACATCGTGCTGACCCTCGTTCTTTAAATGACCCTATCCCGAGGAGGACACCTGAAGCCGAGCCGTAATGGCCTTATCTCCGGCAGGCTCCTCTGATATTTTTTTTCGTTTTGTTTCCCTTTTTTTTTTTTACGTCGTGCTGACCCTCGTTCTTTAAATGACCCTATCCTGAGGAGGATACCTGAAGGCGAGCCGTAATGGCCTCATCTCCGGCAGGTTCCTTCAATTTTGTTTTTTTTGTTTTTTTTCTTTTTTTTTTTTTACGTCGTGCTGACCCTCGTTCTTTAAATGACCCTATCCCGAGGAGGACACCTGAAGGCGAGCCGTAATGGCCTCATCTCCGGCAGGCTCCTCCGATTTTGTTTTTTTCGTTTTTTTTTCCTTTTTTTTTTACGTCGTACTGACCCTCGTTCTTTAAATGACCTTATCCCGAGGAGGACACCTGAAGGCGAGCCGTAATGGCCTCATCTCCGGCAGGCTCCTCCGATTTTTTTTTCGTTTTTTCCCTGTTTTTTTTCTTTTTTTTTCTTTCCTATTTTTTTTTACGTTGCTGACCCTCGTTCTCTAAATGACCCTATCCAGAGGAGGACACCTGAAGGCGAGCCGTAACGGCCTCATCTCCGGCAGGCTCCTCCTATTTTTTTCCCTTTTTTTTTTTTATTACGTCGTGCTGACCCTCGTTCTTTAAATAACAATATCCCGAGGAGGACACCTGAAGGCGAGGCGTAATGGCCTCATCTCTGGCAGGCTCCTCCCATTTTTTTTTCAAATTTTTTCCCGTTTTTTTTTTTTTTTTTTTTTTTTTTTTTTTTTTTTTAAACGTCGTGCTCACCCTCGTTCTTTAAATGACCCTATCCCGAGGAGGACACCTGAAGGCGAGCCGTAATGGCCTCATCTCCGGCAGGCTCCTCCGATATTTTTTTTTTTCGTTTTTTTTCCACGTTTTTTTTACGTCGTGCTGACCCTCGTTCTTTAAATGACCCTATCCCGAGGAGGACACCTGAAGGCGAGCCGTAATGGCCTCATCTCCGGCAGGCTCCTCCGATTTCGTTTCTTTCGTTTTTTTTCCCGGTTGTTTTTTTTTTTTTTTTTTTAACGTCGTGCTGACCCTCGTTCTCTAAATGACCCTATCCCGAGGAGGACACCTGAAGGCGAGCCGTAATGGCCTCATCTCCGACAGGCTCCTCCGATTTTGATTTATTCGTTTTTTCCCCTTTTTATTATATTTTTTTATACGTCGTGCTGACTCTCGTTCTTTAAATGACCCTATCCCGAGGAGGACACCTGAAGGCGAGCCGTAATGGCCTCATCTCCGGCAGGCTCCTCTGGTTTTGTTTTTTTTCTGTTTTTTTTTTTTTTTACGTCGTGCTGACCCGCGTTCTTTAAATGACCCGATCCCGAGGAGGACACCTGAAGGTGAGCCGTAATGGCCTCATCTCCGGCAGGCTCCTCCGATTTTGTTTTTTTCGTTTTTTTCCCCTTTTTTTTTTAACGTCATGCTGACCCTCGTTCTTTAAATGACCCTATCCCAAGGAGGACACCTGAAGGCGAGCCGTAATGGCCTCATCTCTAGCAGGCTCCTCCGATTTTTTTTTTTCGTTTTTTTTCCCTGTTTTTTTCTTTTTTTTTTCTTTCTTATATTTTTTTTTACGTCGTGCTGACCCTCGTTCTTTAAATGACCATATCCCGAGGAGGACCCCTGAAGGCGAGCCGTAATGGCCTCATCTCCGGCAGGCTCCTCCGATTTTTTTTTTTTTCGTTTTTTTCCCTGTTTTTTTCTTTTTTTTTTCTTTTATATTTTTTTTACATCGTGCTGACCCTCGTTCTTTAAATGACCCTATCCCGAGGAGGACACCTGAAGGCGAGCCGTAACGGCCTCATCTCCGGCATGCTCTTCCGATTTTTTATTTCGTTTTTTTCCCTGTTTTTATTTTTTATTTTTTTTACGTCGTGCTGACCCTCGTTCTTTAAATAAACCTATCCCGAGGAGGACACCGGAAGGCGAGCCGTAATGGCCTCATCTCCGGCAGGCTCCTCCGATTTTTTTTTTCATTTTTTTCCATGTTTTTTTTGTTTTACGTCGTGCTGACCCTCGTTCTTTAAATGACCCTATCCCGAGGAGGACACCTGAAGGCGAGCCGTAATGGCCTCATCTCCGGCAGGCTCCTCCGATTTTGTTTTTTTCGTTTTTTCCCCTTTTTTTTTTAACGTCATGCTGACTCTCGTTCTTTAAATGACCCTATCCCGAGGAGGACACCTGAAGGCGAGCCGTAATGGCCTCATCTCCGGCAAGCTCCTCCGATTTTTTTTTTTGTTTTTTTTTTCGATTTTTTTTATACGTCGTGCTGACCCTCGTTCTTTAAATGACCCTATCCCGAGGAGGACACCTGAAGCCGAGCCGTAATGGCCTTATCTCCGGCAGGCTCCTCTGATATTTTTTTTCGTTTTGTTTCCCTTTTTTTTTTTTACGTCGTGCTGACCCTCGTTATTTAAATGACCCTATCCTGAGGAGGATACCTGAAGGCGAGCCGTAATGGCCTCATCTCCGGCAGGTTCCTTCAATTTTGTTTTTTTCGTTTTTTTTCTTTTTTTTTTTTTACGTCGTGCTGACCCTCGTTCTTTAAATGACCCTATCCCGAGGAGGACACCTGAAGGCGAGCCGTAATGGCCTCATCTCCGGCAGGCTCCTCCGATTTTGTTTTTTTCGTTTTTTTTTTCCTTTTTTTTTACGTCGTACTGACCCTCGTTCTTTAAATGACCTTATCCCGAGGAGGACACCTGAAGGCGAGCCGTAATGGCCTCATCTCCGGCAGGCTCCTCCGATTTTTTTTTTCGTTTTTTCCCTGTTTTTTTTTCTTTTTTTTTCTTTCTTATTTTTTTTTTACGTTGCTGACCCTCGTTCTCTAAATGACCCTATCCCGAGGAGGACACCTGAAGGCGAGCCGTAACGGCCTCATCTCCGGCAGGCTCCTCCTATTTTTTTCCCTTTTTTTTTTATTACGTCGTGCTGACCCTCGTTCTTTAAATAACCCTATCCCGAGGAGGACACCTGAAGGCGAGGCGTAATGGCCTCATCTCTGGCAGGCTCCTCCCATTTTTTTTTCAAATTTTTTCCCGGTTTTTTTTTTTTTTTTTTTTTTTTTTTTTTTTTTTTTAAACGTCGTGCTGACCCTCGTTCTTTAAATGACCCTATCCCGAGGAGGACACCTGAAGGCGAGCCGTAATGGCCTCATCTCCGGCAGGCTCCTCCGATATTTTTTTTTTCGTTTTTTTTCCACGTTTTTTTTTACGTCGTGCTGACCCTCGTTCTTTAAATGACCCTATCCCGAGGAGGACACCTGAAGGCGAGCCGTAATGGCCTCATCTCCGGCAGGCTCCTCCGATTTCGTTTCTTTCGTTTTTTTTCCCGGTTGTTTTTTTTTTTTTTTTAACGTCGTGCTGACCCTCGTTCTCTAAATGACCCTATCTCGAGGAGGACACCTGAAGGCGAGCCGTAATGGCCTCATCTCCGACAGGCTCCTCCGATTTTGATTTTTTCGTTTTTTCCCCTTTTTATTATATTTTTTTATACGTCGTGCTGACTCTCGTTCTTTAAATGACCCTATCCCGAGGAGGACACCTGAAGGCGAGGCGTAATGGCCTCATCTCCGGCAGGCTCCTCCGGTTTTGTTTTTTTTCCGTTTTTTTTTTTTACGTCGTGCTGACCCTCGTTCTTTAAATGACCCGATCCCGAGGAGGACACCTGAAGGTGAGCCGTAATGGCCTCATCTCCGGCAGGCTCCTCCGATTTTGTTTTTTTCGTTTTTTTCCCCTTTTTTTTTTAACGTCATGCTGACCCTCGTTCTTTAAATGACCCTATCCCAAGGAGGACACCTGAAGGCGAGCCGTAATGGCCTCATCTCCAGCAGGCTCCTCCGATTTTTTTTTTTTCATTTTTTTCCCTGTTTTTTTCTTTTTTTTTTCTTTCTTATATTTTTTTTTACGTCGTGCTGACCCTCGTTCTTTAAATGACCCTATCCCGAGGAGGACACCTGAAGGCGAGCCGTAATGGCCTCATCTCCGACAGGCTCCTCCGATTTTGATTTTTTCGTTTTTTCCCCTTTTTATTATATTTTTTTATACGTCGTGCTGACTCTCGTTCTTTAAATGACCCTATCCCGAGGAGGACACCTGAAGGCGAGCCGTAATGGCCTCATCTCCGGCAGGCTCCTCCGGTTTTGTTTTTTTTCCGTTTTTTTTTTTTTTACGTCGTGCTGACCCTCGTTCTTTAAATGACCCGATCCCGAGGAGGACACCTGAAGGTGAGCCGTAATGGCCTCATCTCCGGCAGGCTCCTCCGATTTTGTTTTTTTCGTTTTTTTCCCCTTTTTTTTTTAACGTCATGCTGACCCTCGTTCTTTAAATGACCCTATCCCAAGGAGGACACCTGAAGGCGAGCCGTAATGGCCTCATCTCCAGCAGGCTCCTCCGATTTTTTTTTTCATTTTTTTCCCTGTTTTTTTCTTTTTTTTTTTCTTTCTTATATTTTTTTTTACGTCGTGCTGACCCTCGTTCTTTAAATGACCCTATCCCAAGGAGGACACCTGAAGGCGAGCCGTAATGGCCTCATCTCCGGCAGGCTCCTCCGATTTTTTTTTTTTCGTTTTTTTCCCTGTTTTTTTCTTTTTTTTTTCTTTTATATTTTTTTTTACATCGTGCTGACCCTCGTTCTTTAAATGACCCTATCCCGAGGAGGACACCTGAAGGCGAGCCGTAATGGCCTCATCTCCGGCATGCTCTTCCGATTTTTTATTTCGTTTTTTTCCCTGTTTTTATTTTTTATTTTTTTTTATTGTTTTTACGTCGTGCTGACCCTCGTTCTTTAAATAAACCTATCCCGAGGAGGACACCTGAAGGCAAGCCGTAATGGCCTCATCTCCGGCAGGCTCCTCCGATTTTTTTTTTCATTTTTTTCCATGTTTTTTTTGTTTTACGTCGTGCTGACCCTCGTTCTTTAAATGACCCTATCCCGAGGAGGACACCTGAAGGCGAGCCGTAATGGCCTCATCTCCGGCAGGCTCCTCTGATGTTGTTTCTTTCGCTTTTTCCACGGTTGTTTTTTTTTTTTTTTTTACGTCATGCTGATCCTCGTTCTTTAAATGACCCTATCCCGAGGAGGACACCTGAAGGCGAGCCGTAATGGCCTCATCTCCGGCAAGCTCCTCCGATTTTTTTTTTCGTTTTTTTTTTTCGATTTTTTTTTATACGTCATGTTGACCCTCGTTCTTTAAATGACCCTATCCCGAGGAGGACACCTGAAGGCGAGCCGTAATGGCATCATCTCCGGCAAGCTCCTCCGATTTTTTTTTTCGTTTTTTTTTTCGATTTTTTTTATACGTCGTGCTGACCCTCGTTCTTTAAATGACCCTATCCCGAGGAGGACACCTGAAGGCGAGCCGTAATGGCCTCATCTCCGGCAGGCTCCTCCGATTTTTTTTTTTCGTTTTTTCCCTGTTTTTTTTCTTTTTTTTTTCTTTCTTATTTTTTTTTACGTTGCTGACCCTCGTTCTCTAAATGACCCTATCCCGAGGAGGACACCTGAAGGCGAGCCGTAACGGCCTCATCTCCGGCAGGCTCCTCCGATTTTTTTCCCTTTTTTTTTATTACGTCGTGCTGACCCTCGTTCTTTAAATAACCCTATCCCGAGGAGGACACCTGAAGGCGAGGCGTAATGGCCTCATCTCCGGCAGGCTCCTCCTATTTTTTTTTCAATTTTTTTCCCGGTTTTTTTTTTTTTTTTTTTTTTTTTTTAAACGTCGTGCTGACCCTCGTTCTTTAAATGACCCTATCCCGAGGAGGACACCTGAAGGCGAGCCGTAATGGCCTCATCTCCAGCAGGCTCCTCCGATTTTGATTTTTTCGTTTTTTCCCCTTTTTATTATATTTTTTTATACGTCGTGCTGACTCTCGTTCTTTAAATGACCCTATCCCGAGGAGGACACCTGAAGGCGAGCCGTAATGGCCTCATCTCCGGCAGGCTCCTCCGGTTTTGTTTTTTTTCCATTTTTTTTTTACGTCGTGCTGACCCTCGTTCTTTAAATGACCCGATCCCGAGGAGGACACCTGAAGGTGAGCCGTAATGGCCTCATCTCCGGCAGGCTCCTCCGATTTTGTTTTTTTCGTTTTTTTCCCCTTTTTTTTTTAACGTCATGCTGACCCTCGTTCTTTAAATGACCCTATACCAAGGAGGACACCTGAAGGCGAGCCGTAATGGCCTCATCTCCAGCAGGCTCCTACGATTTTTTTTTTTCATTTTTTTTCCCTGTTTTTTTCTTTTTTTTTCTTTCTTATATTTTTTTTTACGTCGTGCTGACCCTCGTTCTTTAAATGACCCTATCCCAAGGAGGACACCTGAAGGCGAGCCGTAATGGCCTCATCTCCGGCAGGCTCCTCCGATTTTTTTTTTTTTTCGTTTTTTTCCCTGTTTTTTTCTTTTTTTTTTCTTTTATATTTTTTTTACATCGTGCTGACCCTCGTTCTTTAAATGACCCTATCCCGAGGAGGACACCTAAAGGCGAGCCGTAATGGCCTCATCTCCGGCATGCTCTTCCGATTTTTTATTTCGTTTTTTTCCCTGTTTTTATTTTTTATTTTTTTTTTATTTTTTTTACGTCGTGCTGACCCTCGTTCTTTAAATAAACCTATCCGGAGGAGGACACCTGAAGGCGAGCCGTAATGGCCTCATCTCCGGCAGGCTCCTCCGATTTTTTTTTTCATTTTTTTCCATGTTTTTTTTGTTTTACGTCGTGCTGACCCTCGTTCTTTAAATGACCCTATCCCGAGGAGGACACCTGAAGGCGAGCCGTAATGGCCTCATCTCCGGCAGGCTCCTCCGATTTTTTTCCCTTTTTTTTTTATTACGTCGTGCTGACCCTCGTTCTTTAAATAACCCTATCCCGAGGAGGACACCTGAAGGCGAGGCGTAATGGCCTCATCTCTGGCAGGCTCCTCCCGTTTTTTTTTCAATTTTTTTCCAGGTTTTTTTTTTTTTTTTTTTTAACGTCGTGCTGACCCTCGTTCTTTAAATGACCCTATCCCGAGGAGGACACCTGAAGGCGAGCCGTAATGGCCTTATCTCCGGCAGGCTCCTCTGATATTTTTTTTCGTTTTTTTTCCCTTTTTTTTTTTTACGTCGTGCTGACCCTCGTTCTTTAAATGACCCTATCCTGAGGAGGATACCTGAAGGCGAGCCGTAATGGCCTCATCTCCGGCAGGTTCCTTCAATTTTGTTTTTTTCGTTTTTTTTCTTTTTTTTTTTTTACGTCGTGCTGACCCTCGTTCTTTAAATGACCCTATCCCGAGGAGGACACCTGAAGGCGAGCCGTAATGGCCTCATCTCCGGCAGGCTCCTCCGATTTTGTTTTTTTCGTTTTTTTTTCCTTTTTTTTTTACGTCGTACTGACCCTCGTTCTTTAAATGACCCTATCCCGAGGAGGACACCTGAAGGCGAGCCGTAATGGCCTTATCTCCGGCAGGCTCCTCTGATATTTTTTTTCGTTTTTTTTCCCTTTTTTTTTTACGTCGTGCTGACCCTCGTTCTTTAAATGACCCTATCCTGAGGAGGATACCTGAAGGCGAGCCGTAATGGCCTCATCTCCGGCAGGTTCCTTCAATTTTGTTTTTTTCGTTTTTTTTCTTTTTTTTTTTTTTACGTCGTGCTGACCCTCGTTCTTTAAATGACCCTATCCCGAGGAGGACACCTGAAGGCGAGCCGTAATGGCCTCATCTCCGGCAGGCTCCTCCGATTTTGTTTTTTTCGTTTTTTTTTCCTTTTTTTTTTACGTCGTACTGACCCTCGTTCTTTAAATGACCCTATCCCGAGGAGGACACCTGAAGGCGAGCCGTAATGGCCTCATCTCCGGCAGGCTCCTCCCGTTTTTTTTTCAATTTTTTTCCAGGTTTTTTTTTTTTTTTTTTTAACGTCGTGCTGACCCTCGTTCTTTAAATGACCCTATCCCGAGGAGGACACCTGAAGGCGAGCCGTAATGGCCTCATCTCCGGCAGGCTCCTCCGATATTTTTTTTTCGTTTTTTTTCCACGTTTTTTTTTACGTCGTGCTGACCCTCGTTCTTTAAATGACCCTATCCCGAGGAGGACACCTGAAGGCGAGCCGTAATGGCCTCATCTCCGGCAGGCTCCTCCGATTTTTTTTTTCGTTTTTTCCCTGTTTTTTTTCTTTTTTTTTTCTTTCTTATTTTTTTTTACGTCGTGCTGACCCTCGTTCTCTAAATGACCCTATCCCGAGGAGGACACCTGAAGGCGAGCCGTAATGGCCTCATCTCCGGCAGGATCCTCCGATTTTGTTTTTTTCGTTTTTTTCCCCTTTTTTTTTTAACGTCATGCTGACCCTCGTTCTTTAAATGACCCTATCCCAAGGAGGACACCTGAAGGCGAGCCGTAATGGCCTCATCTCCAGCAGGCTCCTCCGATTTTTTTTTTCATTTTTTTCCCTGTTTTTTTCTTTTTTTTTTTCTTTCTTATATTTTTTTTTACGTCGTGCTGACCCTCGTTCTTTAAATGACCCTATCCCAAGGAGGACACCTGAAGGCGAGCCGTAATGGCCTCATCTCCGGCAGGCTCCTCCGATTTTTTTTTTTTTCGTTTTTTTCCCTGTTTTTTTCTTTTTTTTTTCTTTTATATTTTTTTTTACATCGTGCTGACCCTCGTTCTTTAAATGACCCTATCCCGAGGAGGACACCTGAAGGCGAGCCGTAATGGCCTCATCTCCGGCATGCTCTTCCGATTTTTTATTTCGTTTTTTTCCCTGTTTTTATTTTTTATTTTTTTTTATTGTTTTTACGTCGTGCTGACCCTCGTTCTTTAAATAAACCTATCCCGAGGAGGACACCTGAAGGCAAGCCGTAATGGCCTCATCTCCGGCAGGCTCCTCCGATTTTTTTTTTCATTTTTTTCCATGTTTTTTTTGTTTTACGTCGTGCTGACCCTCGTTCTTTAAATGACCCTATCCCGAGGAGGACACCTGAAGGCGAGCCGTAATGGCCTCATCTCCGGCAGGCTCCTCTGATGTTGTTTCTTTCGCTTTTTCCACGGTTGTTTTTTTTTTTTTTTTTACGTCATGCTGATCCTCGTTCTTTAAATGACCCTATCCCGAGGAGGACACCTGAAGGCGAGCCGTAATGGCCTCATCTCCGGCAAGCTCCTCCGATTTTTTTTTTCGTTTTTTTTTTTCGATTTTTTTTTATACGTCATGTTGACCCTCGTTCTTTAAATGACCCTATCCCGAGGAGGACACCTGAAGGCGAGCCGTAATGGCCTCATCTCCGGCAAGCTCCTCCGATTTTTTTTTTCGTTTTTTTTTTCGATTTTTTTTATACGTCGTGCTGACCCTCGTTCTTTAAATGACCCTATCCCGAGGAGGACACCTGAAGGCGAGCCGTAATGGCCTCATCTCCGGCAGGCTCCTCCGATTTTTTTTTTTCGTTTTTTCCCTGTTTTTTTTCTTTTTTTTTTCTTTCTTATTTTTTTTTACGTTGCTGACCCTCGTTCTCTAAATGACCCTATCCCGAGGAGGACACCTGAAGGCGAGCCGTAACGGCCTCATCTCCGGCAGGCTCCTCCGATTTTTTTCCCTTTTTTTTTATTACGTCGTGCTGACCCTCGTTCTTTAAATAACCCTATCCCGAGGAGGACACCTGAAGGCGAGGCGTAATGGCCTCATCTCCGGCAGGCTCCTCCCATTTTTTTTTCAATTTTTTTCCCGGTTTTTTTTTTTTTTTTTTTTTTTTTTTTTTTTTTTTTAAACGTCGTGCTGACCCTCGTTCTTTAAATGACCCTATCCCGAGGAGGACACCTGAAGGCGAGCCGTAATGGCCTCATCTCCAGCAGGCTCCTCCGATTTTGATTTTTTCGTTTTTCCCCTTTTTATTATATTTTTTTATACGTCGTGCTGACTCTCGTTCTTTAAATGACCCTATCCCGAGGAGGACACCTGAAGGCGAGCCGTAATGGCCTCATCTCCGGCAGGCTCCTCCGGTTTTGTTTTTTTTCCATTTTTTTTTTACGTCGTGCTGACCCTCGTTCTTTAAATGACCCGATCCCGAGGAGGACACCTGAAGGTGAGCCGTAATGGCCTCATCTCCGGCAGGCTCCTCCGATTTTGTTTTTTTCGTTTTTTTCCCCTTTTTTTTTTAACGTCATGCTGACCCTCGTTCTTTAAATGACCCTATACCAAGGAGGACACCTGAAGGCGAGCCGTAATGGCCTCATCTCCAGCAGGCTCCTACGATTTTTTTTTTCATTTTTTTTCCCTGTTTTTTTCTTTTTTTTTCTTTCTTATATTTTTTTTTACGTCGTGCTGACCCTCGTTCTTTAAATGACCCTATCCCAAGGAGGACACCTGAAGGCGAGCCGTAATGGCCTCATCTCCGGCAGGCTCCTCCGATTTTTTTTTTTTTTTCATTTTTTTCCCTGTTTTTTTCTTTTTTTTTCTTTTATATTTTTTTTACATCGTGCTGACCCTCGTTCTTTAAATGACCCTATCCCGAGGAGGACACCTAAAGGCGAGCCGTAATGGCCTCATCTCCGGCATGCTCTTCCGATTTTTTATTTCGTTTTTTTCCCTGTTTTTATTTTTTATTTATTTTTTATTTTTTTTACGTCGTGCTGACCCTCGTTCTTTAAATAAACCTATCCGGAGGAGGACACCTGAAGGCGAGCCGTAATGGCCTCATCTCCGGCAGGCTCCTCCGATTTTTTTTTTCATTTTTTTCCATGTTTTTTTTGTTTTACGTCGTGCTGACCCTCGTTCTTTAAATGACCCTATCCCGAGGAGGACACCTGAAGGCGAGCCGTAATGGCCTCATCTCCGGCAGGCTCCTCCGATTTTTTTCCCTTTTTTTTTTATTACGTCGTGCTGACCCTCGTTCTTTAAATAACCCTATCCCGAGGAGGACACCTGAAGGCGAGGCGTAATGGCCTCATCTCTGGCAGGCTCCTCCCGTTTTTTTTTCAATTTTTTTCCAGGTTTTTTTTTTTTTTTTTTTTTTTTTAACGTCGTGCTGACCCTCGTTCTTTAAATGACCCTATCCCGAGGAGGACACCTGAAGGCGAGCCGTAATGGCCTCATCTCCGGCAGGCTCCTCCGATTTTGTTTTTTTCGTTTTTTTTTCCTTTTTTTTTTACGTCGTACTGACCCTCGTTCTTTAAATGACCCTATCCCGAGGAGGACACCTGAAGGCGAGCCGTAATGGCCTTATCTCCGGCAGGCTCCTCTGATATTTTTTTTCGTTTTTTTTCCCTTTTTTTTTTTTACGTCGTGCTGACCCTCGTTCTTTAAATGACCCTATCCTGAGGAGGATACCTGAAGGCGAGCCGTAATGGCCTCATCTCCGGCAGGTTCCTTCAATTTTGTTTTTTTCGTTTTTTTTCTTTTTTTTTTTTTTACGTCGTGCTGACCCTCGTTCTTTAAATGACCCTATCCCGAGGAGGACACCTGAAGGCGAGCCGTAATGGCCTCATCTCCGGCAGGCTCCTCCGATTTTGTTTTTTTCGTTTTTTTTTCCTTTTTTTTTTACGTCGTACTGACCCTCGTTCTTTAAATGACCCTATCCCGAGGAGGACACCTGAAGGCGAGCCGTAATGGCCTCATCTCCGGCAGGCTCCTCCCGTTTTTTTTTCAATTTTTTTCCAGGTTTTTTTTTTTTTTTTTTTTAACGTCGTGCTGACCCTCGTTCTTTAAATGACCCTATCCCGAGGAGGACACCTGAAGGCGAGCCGTAATGGCCTCATCTCCGGCAGGCTCCTCCGATATTTTTTTTTCGTTTTTTTTCCACGTTTTTTTTTACGTCGTGCTGACCCTCGTTCTTTAAATGACCCTATCCCGAGGAGGACACCTGAAGGCGAGCCGTAATGGCCTCATCTCCGGCAGGCTCCTCCGATTTTTTTTTTCGTTTTTTCCCTGTTTTTTTTCTTTTTTTTTCTTTCTTATTTTTTTTTACGTCGTGCTGACCCTCGTTCTCTAAATGACCCTATCCCGAGGAGGACACCTGAAGGCGAGCCGTAACGGCCTCATCTCCGGCAGGCTCCTCCGATTTTTTTCCCTTTTTTTTTTATTACGTCGTGCTGACCCTCGTTCTTTAAATAACCCTATCCCGAGGAGGACACCTGAAGGCGAGGCGTAATGGCCTCATCTCCGGCAAGCTCCTCCCGTTTTTTTTTTTCAATTTTTTTCCAGGTTTTTTTTTTTTTTTTAACGTCGTGCTGACCCTCGTTCTTTAAATGACCCTATCCCGAGGAGGACACCTGAAGGCGAGCCGTAATGGCCTCATCTCCGGCAGGCTCCTCCGATATTTTTTTTTCGTTTTTTTTCCACGTTTTTTTTTACGTCGTGCTGACCCTCGTTCTTTAAATGACCCTATCCCGAGGAGGACACCTGAAGGCTAGCCGTAATGGCCTCATCTCCGACAGGCTCCTCCGATTTTGATTTTTTCGTTTTTTCCCCTTTTTATTATATTTTTTTATACGTCGTGCTGACTCTCGTTCTTTAAATGACCCTCTCCCGAGGAGGACACCTGAAGGCGTGCCGTAATGGCCTCATCTCCGGCAGGCTCCTCCGGTTTTGTTTTTTTTTTCCGTTTTTTTTTTACGTCGTGCTGACCCTCGTTCTTTAAATGACCCTATCCCGAGGAGGACACCTGAAGGTGAGCCGTAATGGCCTCATCTCCGGCAGGCTCCTCCGATTTTGTTTTTTTCGTTTTTTTCCCCTTTTTTTTTTAACGTCATGCTGACCCTCGTTCTTTAAATGACCCTATCCCAAGGAGGACACCTGAAGGCGAGCCGTAATGGCCTCATCTCCGGCAGGCTCCTCCGATTTTTTTTTTTCGTTTTTTTTCCCTGTTTTTTTCTTTTTTTTTTCTTTCTTATATTTTTTTTACGTCGTGCTGACCCTTGTTCTTTAAATGACCCTATCCCGAGGAGGACACCTGAAGGCGAGCCGTAATGGCCTCATCTCCGGCAGGCTCCTCCGATTTTTTTTTCGCTTTTTTCCCTGTTTTTTTCTTTTTTTTCTCTTTTATATTTTTTTTTACGTCGTGCTGACCCTCGTTCTTTAAATGACCCTATCCCAAGGAGGACACCTGAAGGCGAGCCGTAACGGCCTCATCTCCGGCATGCTCTTCCGATTTTTTATTTCGTTTTTTTCCCTGTTTTTATTTTTTATTTTTTTTATTTTTTTTTAAGTCGTGCTGACCCTCGTTCTTTAAATAACCCTATCCCGAGGAGGACACCTGAAGGCGAGCCGTAATGGCCTCATCTCCGGCAGGCTCCTCAGATTTTTTTCGATTTTTTTCCCGGTTTTTTCTTTACGTCGTGCTGACCCTCGTTCTTTAAATGACCCTATCCCGAGGAGGACACCTGAAGGCGAGCCGTAATGGCCTCATCTCCAGCAGGCTCCTCCGATTTTTTTTTCGTTTTTTCCCCCCTTTATTTTTTATTTTTTTATTTTTTTATTTTTTTTACGTCGTGCTGACCCTCGTTCTTTAAATGACCCTATCCCGAGGAGGACACCTGAAGGCGAGCCGTAATGGCCTCATCTCCGGCAGGCTACTTCGATTTTGTTTTTTTTTGTTATTTTTCCCTTTTTTTTTTTTATTTACGTCGTGCTGACCCTCGTTCTTTAAATGACCCTATCCCGAGGAGGACACCCGAAGGCGAGCCGTAATGGCCTCATCTCCGGCAAGCTCCTTCGATTTTTTTTTTTTCGTTTCTTTTTTCGATTTTTTTTAATACGTCGTGCTGTCCCTCGTTCTTTAAATGACCCTATCCCGAGGAGGACACCTGAAGGCGAGCCGTAATGGCCTCATCTCCGGCAGGCTCCTCCGATTTCGTTTCTTTCAATTTTTTTCCTGGTTGTTTTTTTTTTTTTTTTTTTTTTTTTTTTTTTTTTTTTTTTTTTTTTTTTTTTACGTCGTGCTGACCCTCGTTCTCTAAATGACCCTATCCCGAAGAGGACACCTGAAGGCGAGCCGTAATGGCCTCATCTCCGACAGACTCCTACGATTTTGATTTTTTCGTTTTTTCCCCTTTTTATTATATTTTTTTATACGTCGCGCTGACTCTCGTTCTTTAAATGACCCTCTCCCGAGGAGGACACCTGAAGGCGTGCCGTAATGGCCTCATCTCCGGCAGGCTCCTCCGGTTTTGTTTTTTTTTCCGTTTTTTTTTTTACGTCGTGCTGACCCTCGTTCTTTAAATGACCCTATCCCGAGGAGGACACCTGAAGGTGAGCCGTAATGGCCTCATCTCCGGCAGGCTCCTCCGATTTTGTTTTTTTCGTTTTTTTCCCCTTTTTTTTTTAACGTCATGCTGACCCTCGTTCTTTAAATGACCCTATCCCAAGGAGGACACCTGAAGGCGAGCCGTAATGGCCTCATCTCCGGCAGGCTCCTCCGATTTTTTTTTCGTTTTTTTTCCCTGTTTTTTTCTTTTTTTTTTCTTTCTTATATTTTTTTTACGTCGTGCTGACCCTTGTTCTTTAAATGACCCTATCCCGAGGAGGACACCTGAAGGCGAGCCGTAATGGCCTCATCTCCGGCAGGCTCCTCCGATTTTTTTTTTCGCTTTTTTCCCAGTTTTTTTCTTTTTTTTCTCTTTTATATTTTTTTTTACGTCGTGCTGACCCTCGTTCTTTAAATGACCCTATCCCAAGGAGGACACCTGAAGGCGAGCCGTAACGGCCTCATCTCCGGCATGCTCTTCCGATTTTTTATTTCGTTTTTTTCCCTGTTTTTATTTTTTATTTTTTTTATTTTTTTTTAAGTCGTGCTGACCCTCGTTCTTTAAATAACCCTATCCCGAGGAGGACACCTGAAGGCGAGCCGTAATGGCCTCATCTCCGGCAGGCTCCTCAGATTTTTTTCGATTTTTTTCCCGGTTTTTTCTTTACGTCGTGCTGACCCTCGTTCTTTAAATGACCCTATCCCAAGGAGGTCACCTGAAGGCGAGCCGTAATGGCCTCATCTCCAGCAGGCTCCTCCGATTTTTTTTTCGTTTTTTCCCCCCTTTATTTTTTATTTTTTTATTTTTTTATTTTTTTTACGTCGTGCTGACCCTCGTTCTTTAAATGACCCTATCCCGAGGAGGACACCTGAAGGCGAGCCGTAATGGCCTCATCTCCGGCAGGCTACTTCGATTTTGTTTTTTTTTGTTATTTTTCCCTTTTTTTTTTATTTACGTCGTGTTGACCCTCGTTCTTTAAATGACCCTATCCCGAGGAGGACACCTGAAGGCGAGCCGTAATGGCCTCATCTCCGGCAAGCTCCTCCGATTTTTTTTTTTTCGTTTCTTTTTTCGATTTTTTTTAATACGTCGTGCTGACCCTCGTTCTTTAAATGACCCTATCCCGAGGAGGACACCTGAAGGCGAGCCGTAATGGCCTCATCTCCGGCAGGCTCCTCCGATATTTTTTTTCGTTTTTTTTCCACGTTTTTTTTTACGTCGTGCTGACCCTCGTTCTTTAAATGACCCTATCCCGAGGAGGACACCTGAAGGCGAGCCGTAATGGCCTCATCTCCGGCAGGCTCCTCCGATTTCGTTTCTTTCATTTTTTTTCCTGGTTGTTTTTTTTTTTTTTTTTTTTTTTTTTTTTTTTTTTTTTTTTTTTTTACGTCGTGCTGACCCTCGTTCTCTAAATGACCCTATCCCGAGGAGGACACCTGAAGGCGAGCCGTAATGGCCTCATCTCCGACAGGCTCCTCCGATTTTGATTTTTTCGTTTTTTCCCCTTTTTATTATATTTTTTTATACGTCGTGCTGACTCTCGTTCTTTAAATGACCCTATCCCGAGGAAGACACCTGAAGGCGTGCCGTAATGGCCTCATCTCCGGCAGGCTCCTCCGGTTTTGTTTTTTTTCCGTTTTTTTTTTTTTTTTACGTCGTGCTGACCCTCGTTCTTTAAATGACCCGATCCCGAGGAGGACACCTGAAGGTGAGCCGTAATGGCCTCATCTCCGGCAGGCTCCTCCGATTTTGTTTTTTTCGTTTTTTTCCCCTTTTTTTTTTAACGTCATGTTGACCCTCGTTCTTTAAATGACCCTATCCCAAGGAGGACACCTGAAGGCGAGCCGTAATGGCCTCATCTCCGGCAGGCTCCTCCGATTTTTTTTTTCGTTTTTTTTCCCTGTTTTTTTCTTTTTTTTTTCTTTCTTATATTTTTTTTACGTCGTGCTGACCCTCGTTCTTTAAATGACCCTATCCCGAGGAGGACACCTGAAGGCGAGCCGTAATGGCCTCATCTTCGGCAGGCTCCTCCGATTTTTTTTTTTCGTTTCTTTTTTCGATTTTTTTTAATACGTCGTGCTGACCCTCGTTCTTTAAATGACCCTATCCCGAGGAGGACACCTGAAGGCGAGCCGTAATGGCCTCATCTCCGGCAGGCTCCTCCGATATTTTTTTTCGTTTTTTTTCCACGTTTTTTTTTACGTCGTGCTGACCCTCGTTCTTTAAATGACCCTATCCCGAGGAGGACACCTGAAGGCGAGCCGTAATGGCCTCATCTCCGGCAGGCTCCTCCGATTTCGTTTCTTTCAATTTTTTTCCTGGTTGTTTTTTTTTTTTTTTTTTTTTTTTTTTTTTTTTTTTTTTTTTTTTTTTTTACGTCGTGCTGACCCTCGTTCTCTAAATGACCCTATCCTGAAGAGGACACCTGAAGGCGAGCCGTAATGGCCTCATCTCCGACAGACTCCTCCGATTTTGATTTTTTCGTTTTTTCCCCTTTTTATTATATTTTTTTATACGTCGTGCTGACTCTCGTTCTTTAAATGACCCTCTCCAGAGGAGGACACCTGAAGGCGTGCCGTAATGGCCTCATCTCCGGCAGGCTCCTCCGGTTTTGTTTTATTTTTCCGTTTTTTTTTTTACGTCGTGCTGACCCTCGTTCTTTAAATGACCCTATCCCGAGGAGGACACCTGAAGGTGAGCCGTAATGGCCTCATCTCCGGCAGGCTCCTCCGAATTTGTTTTTTTCGTTTTTTTCCCCTTTTTTTTTTAACGTCATGCTGACCCTCGTTCTTTAAATGACCCTATCCCAAGGAGGACACCTGAAGGCGAGCCGTAATGGCCTCATCTCCGGCAGGCTCCTCCGATTTTTTTTTTCGTTTTTTTTCCCTGTTTTTTTCTTTTTTTTTTCTTTCTTATATTTTTTTTACGTCGTGCTGACCCTTGTTCTTTAAATGACCCTATCCCGAGGAGGACACCTGAAGGCGAGCCGTAATGGCCTCATCTCCGGCAGGCTCCTCCGATTTTTTTTTCGCTTTTTTCCCTGTTTTTTTCTTTTTTTTCTCTTTTATATTTTTTTTTACGTCGTGCTGACCCTCGTTCTTTAAATGACCCTATCCCAAGGAGGACACCTGAAGGCGACCCGTAACGGCCTCATCTCCGGCATGCTCTTCCGATTTTTTATTTCGTTTTTTTCCCTGTTTTTATTTTTTATTTTTTTATTTTTTTTTAAGTCGTGCTGACCCTCGTTCTTTAAATAACCCTATCCCGAGGAGGACACCTGAAGGCGAGCCGTAATGGCCTCATCTCCGGCAGGCTCCTCAGATTTTTTTCGATTTTTTTCCCGGTTTTTTCTTTACGTCGTGCTGACCCTCGTTCTTTAAATGACCCTATCCCGAGGAGGACACCTGAAGGCGAGCCGTAATGGCCTCATCTCCAGCAGGCTCCTCCGATTTTTTTTTCGTTTTTTCCCCCCCTTTATTTTTTATTTTTTTATTTTTTTATTTTTTTTACGTCGTGCTGACCCTCGTTCTTTAAATGACCCTATCCCGAGGAGGACACCTGAAGGCGAGCCGTAATGGCCTCATCTCCGGCAGGCTACTTCGATTTTGTTTTTTTTTTGTTATTTTTCCCTTTTTTTTTTATTTACGTCGTGCTGACCCTCGTTCTTTAAATGACCCTATCCCGAGGAGGACACCTGAAGGCGAGCCGTAATGGCCTCATCTCCGGCAAGCTCCTCCGACTTTTTTTTTTTCGTTTCTTTTTTCGATTTTTTTTAATACGTCGTGCTGACCCTCGTTCTTTAAATGACCCTATGCCGAGGAGGACACCTGAAGGCGAGCCGTAATGGCCTCATATCCGGCAGGCTCCTCCGATATTTTTTTTCGTTTTTTTTCCAAGTTTTTTTTTACGTCGTGCTGACCCTCGTTCTTTAAATGACCCTATCCCGAGGAGGACACCTGAAGGCGAGCCGTAATGGCCTCATCTCCGGCAGGCTCCTCCGATTTCGTTTCTTTCATTTTTTTTCCTGGTTGTTTTTTTTTTTTTTTTTTTTTTTTTTTTTTTTTTTTTTTTTTTTTACGTCGTGCTGACCCTCGTTCTCTAAATGACCCTATCCCGAGGAGGACACCTGAAGGCGAGCCGTAATGGCCTCATCTCCGACAGGCTCCTCCGATTTTGATTTTTTCGTTTTTTCCCCTTTTTATTATATTTTTTTATACGTCGTGCTGACTCTCGTTCTTTAAATGACCCTATCCCGAGGAGGACACCTGAAGGCGTGCCGTAATGGCCTCATCTCCGGCAGGCTCCTCCGGTTTTGTTTTTTTTCCGTTTTTTTTTTTTTACGTCGTGCTGACCCTCGTTCTTTAAATGACCCGATCCCGAGGAGGACACCTGAAGGTGAGCCGTAATGGCCTCATCTCCGGCAGGCTCCTCCGATTTTGTTTTTTTCGTTTTTTTCCCCTTTTTTTTTTAACGTCATGTTGACCCTTGTTCTTTAAATGACCCTATCCCAAGGAGGACACCTGAAGGCGAGCCGTAATGGCCTCATCTCCGGCAGGCTCCTCCGATTTTTTTTTCGTTTTTTTCCCTGTTTTTTTCTTTTTTTTTTCTTTCTTATATTTTTTTTACGTCGTGCTGACCCTCGTTCTTTAAATGACCCTATCCCGAGGAGGACACCTGAAGGCGAGCCATAATGGCCTCATCTTCGGCAGGCTCCTCCGGTTTTGTTTTTTTTTCTGTTTTTTTTTTTTTTTTTTACGTCATGCTGACCCTCGTTCTTTAAATGACCCTATCCCGAGGAGGACACCTGAAGGTGAGCCGTAATGGTCTCATCTCCGGCAGGCTCCTCCGATTTTGTTTTTTTCGTTTTTTTCCCCTTTTTTTTTTAACGTCATGCTGACTCTCGTTCTTTAAATGACCCTATCCCGAGGAGGACACATGAAGGCAAGCCGTAATGGCCTCATCTCCGGCAAGCTCCTCCGATTTTTTTTTCGTTTTTTTTTTCGATTTCTTTTTATACGTCGTGCTGACCCTCGTTCTTTAAATGACCCTATCCCGAGGAGGACACCTGAAGGCGATCCGTAATGGCCTTATCTCCGGCAGGCTCCTCTGATATTTTTTTTCGTTTTTTTTCCCTTTTTTTTTTTACGTCGTGCTGACCCTCGTTCTTTAAATGACCCTATCCTGAGGAGGATACCTGAAGGCGAGCCGTAATGGCCTCATCTCCGGCAGGTTCCTTCAATTTTGTTTTTTTCGTTTTTTTTCTTTTTTTTTTTTTACGTCGTGCTGACCCTCGTTCTTTAAATGACCCTATCCCGAGGTGGACACCTGAAGGCGAGCCGTAATGGCCTCATCTCCGGCAGGCTCCTCCGATTTTGTTTTTTTCGTTTTTTTTTCCTTATTTTTTACGTCGTACTGACTCTCGTTCTTTAAATGACCTTATCCCGAGGAGGACACCTGAAGGCGAGCCGTAATGGCCTCATCTCCGGCAGGCTCCTCCGATTTTTTTTTTCGTTTTTTCCCTGTTTTTTTTCTTTTTTTTTTCTTTCTTATTTTTTTTTACGTCGTGCTGACCCTCGTTCTCTAAATGACCCTATCCCGAGGAGGACACCTGAAGGCGAGCCGTAACGGCCTCATCTCCGGCAGGCTCCTCCGATTTTTTTCCCTTTTTTTTTATTACGTCGTGCTGACCCTCGTTCTTTAAATAACCCTATCCCGAGGAGGACACCTGAAGGCGAGGCGTAATGGCCTCATCTCCGGCAGGCTCCTCCCGTTTTTTTTTTCAATTTTTTTCCACGTTTTTTTTTTTTTTTTTTTAACGTCGTGCTGACCCTCGTTCTTTAAATGACCCTATCCCGAGGAGGACACCTGAAGGCGAGCCGTAATGGCCTCATCTCCGGCAGGCTCCTCCGATATTTTTTTTTCGTTTTTTTTCCACGTTTTTTTTTACGTCGTGCTGACCCTCGTTCTTTATATGACCCTATCCCGAGGAGGACACCTGAAGGCGAGCCGTAATGGCCTCATCTACGGCAGGCTCCTCCGATTTCGTTTCTTTCGTTTTTTTTCCCAGTTGTTTTTTTTTTTTTTTTTTTTCTTTTTTTTTTAACGTCGTGCTGACCCTCGTTCTCTAAATGACCCTATCCCGACGAGGACACCTGAAGGCTAGCCGTAATGGCCTCATCTCCGACAGGCTCCTCCGATTTTGATTTTTTCGTTTTTTCCCCTTTTTATTATATTTTTTTATACGTCGTGCTGACTCTCGTTCTTTAAATGACCCTATCCCGAGGAGGACACCTGAAGGCGTGCCGTAATGGCCTCATCTCGGGCAGGCTCCTCCGGTTTTGTTTTTTTTTTTTTTCGTTTTTTTTTTTACGTCGTGCTGACCCTCGTTCTTTAAATGACCCTATCCCGAGGAGGACACCTGAAGGTGAGCCGTAATGGCCTCATCTCCGGCAGGCTCCTCCGATTTTGTTTTTTTCGTTTTTTTCCCCTTTTTTTTTTAACGTCATGCTGACCCTCGTTCTTTAAATGACCCTATCCCAAGGAGGACACCTGAAGGCGAGCCGTAATGGCCTCATCTCCGGCAGTCTCCTCCGATTTTTTTATTCGTTTTTTTTCCCTGTTTTTTTCTTTTTTTTTTCTTTCTTATATTTTTTTTACGTCGTGCTGACCCTCGTTCTTTAAATGACCCTATTTCGAGGAGGACACCTGAAGGCGAGCGGTAATGGCCTCATCTCCGGCAGGCTCCTCCGATTTTTTTTTTCGCTTTTTTCCCTGTTTTTTTCTTTTTTTTCTCTTTTATATTTTTTTTTACGTCGTGCTGACCCTCGTTCTTTAAATGACCCTATCCCGAGGAGGACACCTGAAGGCGAGCCGTAACGGCCTCATCTCCGGCATGCTCTTCCGATTTTTTATTTCGTTTTTTTCCCTGTTTTTATTTTTTATTTTTTTTATTTTTTTTTAAGTCGTGCTGACCCTCGTTCTTTAAATAACCCTATCCCGAGGAGGACACCTGAAGGCGAGCCGTAATGGCCTCATCTCCTGCAGGCTCCTCAGATTTTTTTCGATTTTTTTCCCGGTTTTTTCTTTACGTCGTGCTGACCCTCGTTCTTTAAATGACCCTATCCCGAGGAGGACACCTGAAGGCGAGCCGTAATGGCCTCATCTCCAGCAGGCTCCTCCGATTTTTTTTTCGTTTTTTCCCCCCTTTATTTTTTATTTTTTTATTTTTTTATTTTTTTTACGTCGTGCTGACCCTCGTTCTTTAAATGACCCTATCCCGAGGAGGACACCTGAAGGCGAGCCGTAATGGCCTCATCTCCGGCAGGCTACTTCGATTTTGTTTTTTTTTGTTATTTTTCCCTTTTTTTTTATTTACGTCGTGCTGACCCTCGTTCTTTAAATGACCCTATCCCGAGGAGGACACCTGAAGGCGAGCCGTAATGGCCTTATCTCCGGCAGGCTACTCTGATATTTTTTTTCGTTATTTTTCCCTTTTTTTTTATTTACGTCGTGCTGACCCTCGTTCTTTAAATGACCCTATCCTAAGGAGGATACCTGAAGGCGAGCCGTAATGGCCTCATCTCCGGCAGGTTCCTTCAATTTTTTTTTTTTCGTTTTTTTTTTACGTCGTGCTGACCGTCGTTCTTTAAATGACCCTATCCCGAGGAGGACACCTGAAGGCGAGCCGTAATGGCCTCATCTCCGGCAGGCTCCTCCGATTTTGTTTTTTTCGTTTTTTTTTTCCTTTTTTTTTACGTCGTACTGACCCTCGTTCTTTAAATGACCTTATCCCGAGGAGGACACCTGAAGGCGAGCCGTAATGGTCTCATCTCCGGCAGGCTCCTCCGATTTTTTTTCGTTTTTTCCCTGTTTTTTTTCTTTTTTTTCTTTCTTATTTTTTTTTACGTCGTGCTGACCCTCGTTCTTTAAATGACCCTATCCCGAGGAGGACACCTGAAGGAGAGCCGTAACGGCCTCATCTCCGGCAGGCTCCTCCCATTTTTTTTTCGATTTTTTTCCCGGTTTTTTTTTTCCCGGTTTTTTTTTTTTTTTTTTATACGTCGTGCTGACCCTCGTTCTTTAAATGACCCTATCCCGGGGAGGACACCTGAAGGCGAGCCGTAATGGCCTCATCTCCAGCAGGCTCTTCCGATATTTTTTTTTCGTTTTTTTTCCTCGTTTTTTTTTACGTCATGCTGACCCTCGTTCTTTAAATGACCCTATCCCGAGGAGGACACCTGAAGGCGAGCCGTAATGGCCTCATCTCCGGCAGTCTCCTCCGGTTTTGTTTTTTTTTTCCGTTTTTTTTTTTACGTCGTGCTGACCCTCGTTCTTTAAATGACCCTATCCCGAGGAGGACACCTGAAGGTGAGCCGTAATGGCCTCATCTCCGGCAGGCTCCTCCGATTTTGTTTTTTTCGTTTTTTTCCCCTTTTTTTTTAACGTCATGCTGACCCTCGTTCTTTAAATGACCCTATCCCAAGGAGGACACCTGAAGGCGAGCCGTAATGGCCTCATCTCCGGCAGGCTCCTCCGATTTTTTTTTTCGTTTTTTTCCCTGTTTTTTTCTTTTTTTTTCTTTCTTCTATTTTTTTTACGTCGTGCTGACCCTCGTTCTTTAAATGACCCTATCCCGAGGAGGACACCTGAAGGCGAGCCGTAATGGCCTCATCTCCGGCAGGCTCCTCCGATTTTTTTTCTCGTTTTTTTTCCTGTTTTTTTCTTTTTTTTTCTCTCTTATATTTTTTTTTACGTCGTGCTGACCCTCGTTCTTTAAATGACCCTATCCCGATGAGGACACCTGAAGGCGAGCCGTAACGGCCTCATCTCCGGCATGCTCTTCCGATTTTTTTTTTTCGTTTTTTTCCTTGTTTTTATTTTTTATTTTTTTATTTTTTTTACGTCGTGCTGACCCTCGTTCTTGAAATGACCCTATCCCGAGGAGGACACCTGAAGGCGAGACGTAATGGCCTCATCTCCGGCAGGCTACTCCGATTTTTTTTTCATTTTTTTCCATGTTTTTTTTTGTTTTACGTCGTGCTGACCCTCGTTCTTTAAATGACCCTATCCCGAGGAGGACACCTGAAGGCGAGCCGTAATGGCCTCATCTCCGGCAGGCTCCTCTGATGTTGTTTCTTTCGCTTTTTTCACGGTTGTTTTTTTTTTTTTTTTTTTTTTTACGTCATGCTGACCTTCGTTCTTTAAATGACCCTATCCCGAGGAGGACACCTGAAGGCGAGCCGTAATAGCCTCATCTCCGGCAGGCTCCTCCGATTTTGTTTTTTTGGTTTCTTCCCGAATTTTTTTTACGTTGTGCCGACCCTCGTTCTTTAAATGACCCTATCTCGAGGAGGACACCTGAAGGCGAGCCGTAATGGCATCATCTCCGGCAGGCTCCTCCCATTTTTTTCGATTTTTTTCCCGGTTTTTTCTTTACGTCGTGCTGACCCTCGTTCTTTAAATGACCCTATCCCGAGGAGGACACCTGAAGGCGAGCCGTAATGGCCTCATCTCCAGCAGGCTCCTCCGATTTTTTTTTCGTTTTTTCCCCCCTTTATTTTTTATTTTTTTATTTTTTTATTTTTTTTACGTCGTGCTGACCCTCGTTCTTTAAATGACCCTATCCCGAGGAGGACACCTGAAGGCGAGCCGTAATGGCCTCATCTCCGGCAGGCTACTTCGATTTTGTTTTTTTTTGTTATTTTTCCCTTTTTTTTTATTTACGTCGTGCTGACCCTCGTTCTTCAAATGACCCTATCCCGAGGAGGACACCTGAAGGCGAGCCGTAATGGCCTTATCTCCGGCAGGCTACTCTGATATTTTTTTTCGTTATTTTTCCCTTTTTTTTTATTTACGTCGTGCTGACCCTCGTTCTTTAAATGACCCTATCCTAAGGAGGATACCTGAAGGCGAGCCGTAATGGCCTCATCTCCGGCAGGTTCCTTCAATTTTTTTTTTTTCGTTTTTTTTTTACGTCGTGCTGACCGTCGTTCTTTAAATGACCCTATCCCGAGGAGGACACCTGAAGGCGAGCCGTAATGGCCTCATCTCCGGCAGGCTCCTCCGATTTTGTTTTTTTCGTTTTTTTTTTCCTTTTTTTTTACGTCGTACTGACCCTCGTTCTTTAAATGACCTTATCCCGAGGAGGACACCTGAAGGCGAGCCGTAATGGTCTCATCTCCGGCAGGCTCCTCCGATTTTTTTTCGTTTTTTCCCTGTTTTTTTTCTTTTTTTTCTTTCTTATTTTTTTTTACGTCGTGCTGACCCTCGTTCTTTAAATGACCCTATCCCGAGGAGGACACCTGAAGGAGAGCCGTAACGGCCTCATCTCCGGCAGGCTCCTCCCATTTTTTTTTCGATTTTTTTCCCGGTTTTTTTTTTCCCGGTTTTTTTTTTTTTTTTTTTATACGTCGTGCTGACCCTCGTTCTTTAAATGACCCTATCCCGGGGAGGACACCTGAAGGCGAGCCGTAATGGCCTCATCTCCAGCAGGCTCTTCCGATATTTTTTTTTCGTTTTTTTTCCACGTTTTTTTTTACGTCATGCTGACCCTCGTTCTTTAAATGACCCTATCCCGAGGAGGACACCTGAAGGCGAGCCGTAATGGCCTCATCTCCGGCAGTCTCCTCCGGTTTTGTTTTTTTTTTCCGTTTTTTTTTTTACGTCGTGCTGACCCTCGTTCTTTAAATGACCCTATCCCGAGGAGGACACCTGAAGGTGAGCCGTAATGGCCTCATCTCCGGCAGGCTCCTCCGATTTTGTTTTTTTCGTTTTTTTCCCCTTTTTTTTTAACGTCATGCTGACCCTCGTTCTTTAAATGACCCTATCCCAAGGAGGACACCTGAAGGCGAGCCGTAATGGCCTCATCTCCGGCAGGCTCCTCCGATTTTTTTTTTCGTTTTTTTCCCTGTTTTTTTCTTTTTTTTTCTTTCTTCTATTTTTTTTACGTCGTGCTGACCCTCGTTCTTTAAATGACCCTATCCCGAGGAGGACACCTGAAGGCGAGCCGTAATGGCCTCATCTCCGGCAGGCTCCTCCGATTTTTTTTCTCGTTTTTTTTCCTGTTTTTTTCTTTTTTTTTCTCTCTTATATTTTTTTTTACGTCGTGCTGACCCTCGTTCTTTAAATGACCCTATCCCGATGAGGACACCTGAAGGCGAGCCGTAACGGCCTCATCTCCGGCATGCTCTTCCGATTTTTTTTTTTCGTTTTTTTCCTTGTTTTTATTTTTTATTTTTTTATTTTTTTTACGTCGTGCTGACCCTCGTTCTTGAAATGACCCTATCCCGAGGAGGACACCTGAAGGCGAGACGTAATGGCCTCATCTCCGGCAGGCTACTCCGATTTTTTTTTCATTTTTTTCCATGTTTTTTTTTGTTTTACGTCGTGCTGACCCTCGTTCTTTAAATGACCCTATCCCGAGGAGGACACCTGAAGGCGAGCCGTAATGGCCTCATCTCCGGCAGGCTCCTCTGATGTTGTTTCTTTCGCTTTTTTCACGGTTGTTTTTTTTTTTTTTTTTTTTTTACGTCATGCTGACCTTCGTTCTTTAAATGACCCTATCCCGAGGAGGACACCTGAAGGCGAGCCGTAATAGCCTCATCTCCGGCAGGCTCCTCCGATTTTGTTTTTTTGGTTTCTTCCCGAATTTTTTTTACGTTGTGCCGACCCTCGTTCTTTAAATGACCCTATCTCGAGGAGGACACCTGAAGGCGAGCCGTAATGGCATCATCTCCGGCAGGCTCCTCCCATTTTTTTCGATTTTTTTCCCGGTTTTTTCTTTACGTCGTGCTGACCCTCGTTCTTTAAATGACCCTATCCCGAGGAGGACACCTGAAGGCGAGCCGTAATGGCCTCATCTCCAGCAGGCTCATCCGATTTTTTTTTCATTTTTCCCCCCTTTATTTTTTATTTTTTTATTTTTTTTACGTCGTGCTGACCCTCGTTCTTTAAATGACCCTATCCCGAGGAGGAAACCTGAAGGCGAGCCGTAATGGCCTCATCTCCGGCAGGCTACTTCGATTTTGTTTTTTTTCGTTATTTTCCCTTTTTTTTTATTTACGTCGTGCTGACCCTCGTTCTTTAAATGACCCTATTCCGAGGAGGACACCTGAAGGCGAGCCGTAGTGGCCTCATCTCCGGCAAGCTCCTCCGATTTTTTTTTTCGATTTTTTTTAATACGTCGTGCTGACCCTCGTTCTTTAAATGACCCTATCCCGAGGAGGACACCTGAAGGCGAGCCGTAATGGCCTTATCTCCGGCAGGCTACTCTGATATTTTTTTTTCGTTTTTTCCCTTTTTTTTTTCTTTTTACGTCGTGCTGACCCTCGTTCTTTAAATGACCCTATCCTGAAGAGGATACCTGAAGGCGAGCCGTAATGGCCTCATCTCCGGCAGGTTCCTTCAATTTTGTTTTTTTTGTTTTTTTTCTTTTTTTTTTTTACGTCGTGCTGACCCTCGTTCTTTAAATGACCCTATCCCGAGGAGGACGCCTGAAGGCGAGCCGTAATGGCCTCATCTCCGGTAGGCTACTTCGATTTTGTTGTTTTTCGTTATTTTTCCCTTTTTTTATTTACGTCGTGCTGACCCTCGTTCTTTAAATGACCCTATCCCGAGGAGGACACCAGAAGGCGAGCCGTAATGGCCTCATGTCCGGCAAGCTCCTCCGATTTTTTTTTTCGATTTTTTTTATATGTCGTGCTGACCCTCGTTCTTTAAATGACCCTATCCCGAGGAGGACACCTGAAGGTGAGCCGTAATGGCCTTATCTCCGGCAGGCTCCTCTGATATTATTTTTTTTCGTTTTTTTCCCTTTTTTTTTTTTTTTTACGTTGTGCTGACCCTTGTTCTTTAAATGACCCTATCCTGAGGAGGATACCTGAACGCGAGCCGTAATGGCCTCATCTCCGGCAGGTGCCTTCAATTTTGTTTTTTTCGTTTTTTTTCTTTTTTTTTTTTTTACGTCGTGCTGACCCTCGTTCTTTAAATGACCCTATCCCGAGGAGGACACCTGAAGGCGAGCCGTAATGGCCTCATCTTCGGCAGGCTCCTCCGATTTTGTTTTTTTCGTTTTTTTCTCCTTTTTTTTTTACGTCGTACTGACCCTCGTTCTTTAAATGACCTTATCCCGAGGAGGGCACCTGAAGGCGAGCCGTAATGGCCTCATTTCCGGCAGGCTCCTCCGATTTTTTTTTTTCGTTTTTTCCCTGTTTTTTTTTTCTTTCTTATTTTTTTTTACGTCGTGCTGACCCTCGTTCTTTAAATGACCCTATCCCGAGGAGGACACCTGTAGGCGAGCCGTAACGGCCTCATCTCCGGCAGGCTCCTGCGATTTTTTTCCCTTTTTTTTTTATTACGTCGTGCTGATCCTCGTTCTTTAAATAACCCTATCCCGAGGAAGACACCAGAAGGCGAGGCGTAATGGCCTCATCTCCGGCAGGCTCCTTCCATTTTTTTTTCGATTTTTTTCCCGGTTTTTTCTTTTTTTTTTTTTTACGTCGTGCTGACCCTCATTCTTTAAATGTCCCTATCCCGAGGAGGACGCCTGAAGGCGAGCCGTAATGGCCTCATCTCCGGCAGGCTCCTCCGATTTTTTTTTTTTCGTTATTTTTCCACGTTTTTTTTTACGTCGTGCTGACCCTCGTTCTTTAAATGACCCAATCCCGAGGAGGACACCTGAAGGCGAGCCGTAATGGCCTCATCTCCGGCAGGCTCCTCCGATTTTGTTTTTTTCGTTTTTTTTTCCTTTTTTTTACGTCGTACTGACCCTCGTTCTTTAAATGACCTTATCCCGAGGAGGACACCTGAAGGCGAGCCGTAATGGCCTCATTTCCGGCAGGCTCCTCCGATTTTTTTTTTAGTTTTTTCCCTGTTTTTTTTTCTTTTTTTTTTCTTTCTTATTTTTTTCTTACGTCGTGCGGACCCTCGTTCTTTAAATGACCCTATCCCGAGGAGGACACCTGAAGGCGAGCCGTAACGGCCTCATCTCCGGCAGGCTCCTCCGATTTTTTTCCCTTTTTTTTTTATTACGTCGTGCTGACCCTCGTTCTTTAAATAACCCTATCCCGAGGAGGACACCTGAAGGCGAGGCGTAATGGCCTCATTTCCGGCAGGCTCCTCCGGGTTTGTTTTTTTTTCCATTTTTTTTACGTCGTGCTGACCCTCGTTCTTTAAATGACCCTATCCCGAGGAGGACACCTGAAGGTGAGCCGTAATGGCCTCATCTCCGGTAGGCTCCTCCGATTTTGTTTTTTTCATTTTTCCCCTTTTTATTATATTTTTTTATACGTCGTGCTGACTCTCGTTCTTTAAATGACCCTATCCCGGGGAGGACACCTGAAGGCGAGCCGTAATGGCCTCATCTCCGGCAGGCTCCTCCGGGTTTGTTTTTTTTTCCATTTTTTTTACGTCGTGCTGACCCTCGTTCTTTAAATGACCCTATCCCGAGGAGGACACCTGAAGGTGAGCCGTAATGGCCTCATCTCCGGCAGGCTCCTCCGATTTTGTTTTTTTCATTTTTTTCCCCTTTTTTTTTTAACGTCATGCTGACCCTCGTTCTTTAAATGACCCTATCCCAAGGAGGACACCTGAAGGCGAGCCGTAATGGCCTCATCTCCGGCAGGCTCCTCCAATTTTTTTTTTCGTTTTTTTTCCCTGTTTTTTTATTTTTTCTTCTTTCTTATATTTTTTTTTACGTCGTGCTGACCCTCGTTCTTTAAATGACCATATCCCGAGGAGGACACCTGAAGGCGAGCCGTAACGGCCTCATCTCCGGCATGCTCTTCCGATTTTTTTTTCGTTTTTTTCCCTGTTTTTATTTTTTATTTTTTTTATTTTTTTTATTTTTTTTTTTACGTCGTGCTGACCCTCGTTCTTTAAATGACCCTATCCCGAGGAGGACACCTGAAGGCGAGCCGTAATGGCCTCATCTCCGGCAGGCTCCTCCGATTTTTTTTTTCGTTTTTTCCCTGTTTTTTTTTCTTTCTTTTTTTTTTTACGTCGTGCTGACCCTCGTTCTTTAAATGACCCTATCCCGAGGAGGACACCTGAAGGTGAGCCGTAATGGCCTCATCTCCGGCAGGCTCCTCCGATTTTGTTTTTTTCATTTTTCCCCTTTTTATTATATTTTTTTATACGTCGTGCTGACTCTCGTTCTTTAAATGACCCTATCCCGGGGAGGACACCTGAAGGCGAGCCGTAATGGCCTCATCTCCGGCAGGCTCCTCCGGGTTTGTTTTTTTTTCCATTTTTTTTACGTCGTGCTGACCCTCGTTCTTTAAATGACCCTATCCCGAGGAGGACACCTGAAGGTGAGCCGTAATGGCCTCATCTCCGGCAGGCTCCTCCGATTTTGTTTTTTTCGTTTTTTTCCCCTTTTTTTTTTAACGTCATGCTGACCCTCGTTCTTTAAATGACCCTATCCCAAGGAGGACACCTGAAGGCGAGCCGTAATGGCCTCATCTCCTGCAGGCTCCTCCAATTTTTTTTTTCGTTTTTTTTCCCTGTTTTTTTATTTTTTCTTCTTTCTTATATTTTTTTTACGTCGTGCTGACCCTCGTTCTTTAAATGACCATATCCCGAGGAGGACACCTGAAGGCGAGCCGTAACGGACTCATCTCCGCCATGCTCTTCCGATTTTTTTTTCGTTTTTTTCCCTGTTTTTATTTTTTATTTTTTTTATTTTTTTTATTTTTTTTATTTTTTTTTACGTCGTGCTGACCCTCGTTCTTTAAATAACCCTATCCCGAGGAGGAGACCTGAAGGCGAGCCGTAATGGCCTCATCTCCGGCAGGCTCCTCCGATCTTTTTTTTTTTCGTTTTTTTTCCACGTTTTTTTTACGTCGTGCTGATCCTCGTTCTTGAAATGACCCTATCCCGAGGAGGACACCTGAAGGCGAGCCGTAACGGCCTCATCTCCAGCAGGCTCCTCCGATTTTTTTTTCGTTTTTTCCCCCCTTTATTTTTTATTTTTTTATTTTTTTTACGTCGTGTTGACCCTCGTTCTTTAAATGACCCTATCCCGAGGAGGACACCTGAAGGCGAGCAGTAATGGCCTCATCTCCGGCAAGCTCCTCCGATTTATTTTTTCGTTTTTTTTTTCGATTTTTTTTTAATACGTCGTGCTGACCCACGTTCTTTAAATGACCCAATCCTGAGGAGGATACCTGAAGGCGAGCCGTAATGGCCTCATCTCGGGCAGGTTCCTTCAATTTTGTTTTTTTCGTTTTTTTTCTTTTTTTTTTTTACGTCGTGCTGACCCTCGTTCTTTAAATGACCCTATCCCGAGGAGGACACCTGAAGGCGAGCCGTAATGGCCTCATCTCCGGCAGGCTCCTCCGATTTTGTTTTTTTCGTTTTTTTTTCCTTTTTTTTTACGTCGTACTGACCCTCGTTCTTTAAATGACCTTATCCCGAGGAGGTCACCTGAAGGCGAGCCGTAATGGCCTCATTTCCGGCAGGCTCCTCCGATTTTTTTTTTTCGTTTTTTCCCTGTTTTTTTTCTTTTTTTTTCTTTCTTATTTTTTTTACGTCGTGCTGACCCTCGTTCTTTAAATGACCCTATCCCGAGGAGGACACCTGAAGGCGAGCCGTAATGGCCTCATCTCCGGCAGGCTCCTCCGATTTTTTTCGCATTTTTTTTTTATTACGTCGTGCTGACCCTCGTTCTTTAAATAACCCTATCCCGAGGAGGACACCTGAAGGCGAGGCGTAATGGCCTCATCTCTGGCAGGCTCCTTCCATTTTTTTTTCGATTTTTTTCCCGGTTTTTTTTTTATTTTTTTTACGTTGTGCTGACCCTCGTTCTTTAAATGACCCTATCTCGAGGAGGACACCTGAAGGCGAGCCGTAATGGCCTCATCTCCGGCAGGCTACTTCGATTTTGTTTTTTTTCGTTATTTTTCCCTTTTTTTTATTTACGTCGTGCTGACCCTCGTTCTTTAAATGACCCTATCCCGAGGAGGACACCTGAACGCGAGCCGTAATGGCCTCATCTCCGGCAAGCTCCTCCGATTTTTTTTTTTCGTTTTTTTTTTCGATTTTTTTTTATACGTCGTGCTGACCCTCGTTCTTTAAATGACCCTACCCCGAGGAGGACACCTGAAGGCGAGCCGTAATGGCCTTATCTCCGGCAGGCTCCTCTGATATTTTTTTTTCATTTTTTTCCCTTTATTTTTTTTTTTTTTACGTCATGCTGACCCTCGTTCTTTAAATGACCCTAACCTGAAGAGGATACCTGAAGGCGAGCCGTAATGGCCTCATCTCCGGCAGGTTCCTTCAATTTTGTTTTTTTCGTTTTTTTTCTTTTTTTTTTTACGTCGTGCTGACCCTCGTTCTTTAAATGACCCTATCCCGAGGAGGACACCTGAAGGCGAGCCGTAATGGCCTCATCTCCGGCAGGCTCCTCCGATTTTGTTTTTTTCGTTTTTTTTCCTTTTTTTTTTTACGTCGTACTGACCCTCGTTTTTTAAATGACCTTATCCCGAGGAGGACACCTGAAGGCGAGCCGTAATGGCCTCATTTCCGGCAGGCTCCTCCGATTTTTTTTTCGTTTTTTCCCTGTTTTTTTTCTTTTTTTTTTCTTTCTTATTTTTTTTTACGTCGTGCTGACCCTCGTTCTTTAAATGACCCTATCCCGAGGAGGACACCTGAAGGCGAGCCGTAACGGCCTCATCTCCGGCAGGCTCCTCCGATTTTTTTCCCTTTTTTTTTTATTACGTGGTGCTGACCCTCGTTCTTTAAATAACCCTATCCCGAGGAGGACACCTGAAGGCGAGGCGTAATGGCCTCATCTCTGGCAGGCTCCTTCCATTTTTTTTTCGATTTTTTTCCCGGTTTTTTTTTATTTTTTTTACGTTGTGCTGACCCTCGTTCTTTAAATGACCCTATCCCGAGGAGGACACCTGAAGGCGAGCCGTAATGGCCTCATCTCCGGCAGGCTACTTCGATTTTGTTTTTTTTCGTTATTTTTCCCTTTTTTTTATTTACGTCGTGCTGACCCTTGTTCTTTAAATGACCCTATCCCGAGGAGGACACCTGAAGGCGAGCCGTAATGGCCTCATCTCCGGCAAGCTCCTCCGATTTTTTTTTTCGTTTTTTTTTTCGATTTTTTTTATACGTCATGCTGACCCTCGTTCTTTAAATGACCCTATCCCGAGGAGGACACCTGAAGGCGAGCCGTAATGGCCTCATCTCCAGCAGGCTCCTCCGATTTTTTTTTCGTTTTTTTCCCTCCTTTATTTTTTATTTTTTTATTTTTTTTACGTCGTGTTGACCCTCGTTCTTTAAATGACCCTATCCCGAGGAGGACACCTGAAGGTGAGCAGTAATGGCCTCATCTCCGGCAAGCTCCTCCGATTTATTTTTTCGTTTTTTTTTTCGATTTTTTTTTAATACGTCGTGCTGACCCACGTTCTTTAAATGACCCAATCCTGAGGAGGATACCTGAAGGCGAGCCGTAATGGCCTCATCTCGGGCAGGTTCCTTCAATTTTGTTTTTTTCGTTTTTTTTCTTTTTTTCTTTTACGTCGTGCTGACCCTCGTTCTTTAAATGACCCTATCCCGAGGAGGACACCTGAAGGCGAGCCGTAATGGCCTCATCTCCGGCAGGCTCCTCCGATTTTGTTTTTTTCGTTTTTTTTTCCTTTTTTTTTACGTCGTACTGACCCTCGTTCTTTAAATGACCTTATCCCGAGGAGGACACCTGAAGGCGAGCCGTAATGGCCTCATTTCCGGCAGGCTCCTCCGATTTTTTTTTTTCGTTTTTTCCCTGTTTTTTTTCTTTTTTTTTTCTTTCTTATTTTTTTTACGTCGTGCTGACCCTCGTTCTTTAAATGACCCTATCCCGAGGAGGACACCTGAAGGCGAGCCGTAATGGCCTCATCTCCGGCAGGCTCCTCCGATTTTTTCCCATTTTTTTTATTACGTCGTGCTGACCCTCGTTCTTTAAATAACCCTATCCCGAGGAGGACACCTGAAGGCGAGGCGTAATGGCCTCATCTCTGGCAGGCTCCTTCCATTTTTTTTTGATTTTTTTCCCGGTTTTTTTTTTTATTTTTTTTACGTTGTGCTGACCCTCGTTCTTTAAATGACCCTATCCCGAGGAGGACACCTGAAGGCGAGCCGTAATGGCCTCATCTCCGGCAGGCTACTTCGATTTTGTTTTTTTTCGTTATTTTTCCCTTTTTTTTATTTACGTCGTGCTGACCCTCGTTCTTTAAATGACCCTATCCCGAGGAGGACACCTGAACGCGAGCCGTAATTGCCTCATCTCCGGCAAGCTCCTCCGATTTTTTTTTTCGTTTTTTTTTTCGATTTTTTTTATACGTCGTGCTGACCCTCGTTCTTTAAATGACCCTACCCCGAGGAGGACACCTGAAGGCGAGCCGTAATGGCCTTCTCTCCGGCAGGCTCCTCTGATATTTTTTTTTCGTTTTTTTCCCTTTATTTTTTTTTTTTTACGTCATGCTTACCCTCGTTCTTTAAATGACCCTATCCTGAAGAGGATACCTGAAGGCGAGCCGTAATGGCCTCATCTACGGCAGGTTCCTTCAATTTTGTTTTTTTCGTTTTTTTTCTTTTTTTTTTTTACGTCGTGCTGACCCTCGTTCTTTAAATGACCCTATCCCGAGGAGGACACCTGAAGGCGAGCCGTAATGGCCTCATCTCCGGCAGGCTCCTCCGATTTTGTTTTTTTCGTTTTTTTTTCCTTTTTTTTTTTTACGTCGTACTGACCCTCGTTCTTTAAATGACCTTATCCCGAGGAGGACACCTGAAGGCGAGCCGTAATGGCCTCATTTCCGGCAGGCTCCTCCGATTTTTTTTTCGTTTTTTCCCTGTTTTTTTTCTTTTTTTTTTCTTTCTTATTTTTTTTTACGTCGTGCTGACCCTCGTTCTTTAAATGACCCTATCCCGAGGAGGACACCTGAAGGCGAGCCGTAACGGCCTCATCTCCGGCAGGCTCCTCCGATTTTTTTCCCTTTTTTTTTTATTACGTGGTGCTGACCCTCGTTCTTTAAATAACCCTATCCCGAGGAGGACACCTGAAGGCGAGGCGTAATGGCCTCATCTCTGGCAGGCTCCTTCCATTTTTTTTTCAATTTTTTTCCCGGTTTTTTTTTATTTTTTTTACGTTGTGCTGACCCTCGTTCTTTAAATGACCCTATCCCGAGGAGGACACCTGAAGGCGAGCCGTAATGGCCTCATCTCCGGCAGGCTACTTCGATTTTGTTTTTTTTCGTTATTTTTCTCTTTTTTTTATTTACGTCGTGCTGACCCTTGTTCTTTAAATGACCCTATCCCGAGGAGGACACCTGAAGGCGAGCCGTAATGGCCTCATCTCCGGCAAGCTCCTCCGATTTTTTTTTTCGTTTTTTTTTTCGATTTTTTTTATACGTCATGCTGACCCTCGTTCTTTAAATGACCCTATCCCGAGGAGGACACCTGAAGGCGAGCCGTAATGGCCTTATCTCCGGCAGGCTCCTCTGATATTTTTTTTTCGTTTTTTTCCCTTTTTTTTTTTTTTTTTTTTACGTCATGCTGGCCCTCGTTCTTTACATGACCCTATCCTGAGGAGGATACCTGAAGGCGAGCCGTAATGGCCTCATCTCCGGCAGGTTCCTTCAATTTTATTTTTTTCATTTTTTTTCTTCTTTTTTTTTACGTCGTGCTGACCCTCGTTCTTTAAATGACCCTATCCCGAGGAGGACACCTGAAGGCGAGCCGTAATGGCCTCATCTCCGGCAGGCTCCTCCGATTTTGTTTATTTCGTTTTTTTTTCCTTTTTTTTTTTACGTCGTACTGACCCTCGTTCTTTAAATGACCTTATCCCGAGGAGGACACCTGAAGGCGAGCCGTAATGGCCTTATTTCCGGCAGGCTCCTCCGATTTTTTTTTTTCGTTTTTTCCCTGTTTTTTTTTTCTTTTTTTTTTCTTTCTTATTTTTTTTTACGTCGTGCTGACCCTCGTTCTTTAAATGACCCTAGCCCGAGGAGGACACCTGAAGGCGAGCCGTAACGGCCTCATCTCCGGCAGGCTCCTCCGGTTTTTTTTTCCTTTTTTTTTTATTACGTCGTGCTGACCCTCGTTCTTTAAATAACCCTATCCCGAGGAGGACACCTGAAGGCGAGGCGTAATGGCCTCAACTCCGGCAGGCTCCTTCCATTTTTTTTCGATTTTTTTCCCTGTTTTTTTTTTATTTTTTTTACGTTGTGCTGACCCTCGTTCTTTAAATAACCCTATCCCGAGGAGGAGACCTGAAGGCGAGCCGTAATGGCCTCATCTCCGGCAGGCTCCTCCGATCTTTTTTTTTTTCGTTTTTTTTCCACGTTTTTTTTACGTCGTGCTGATCCTCGTTCTTGAAATGACCCTATCCCGAGGAGGACACCTGAAGGCGAGCCGTAATGGCCTCATCTCCAACAGGCTCCTCCGATTTTTTTTCGTTTTTTTCCCCCCTTTATTTTTTATTTTTTTATTTTTTTTACGTCGTGTTGACCCTCGTTCTTTAAATGACCCTATCCCGAGGAGGACACCTGAAGGCGAGCAGTAATGGCCTCATCTCCGGCAAGCTCCTCCGATTTATTTTTTCGTTTTTTTTTTCGATTTTTTTTAATACGTCGTGCTGACCCTCGTTCTTTAAATGACCCTATCCCGAGGAGGACACCTGAAGGCGAGCCGTAATGGCCTTATCTCCGGCAGGCTCCTCTGATATTTTTTTTTTCGTTTTTTTCCCTTTTATTTCCCCTTTTTTTTTTTTTTTTTTACGTCGTGCTGACCCTCGTTCTTTACATGACCCTATCCTGAGGAGGATACCTGAAGGCGAGCCGTAATGGCCTCATCTCCGGCAGGTTCCTTCAATTTTATTTTTTTCATTTTTTTTCTTCTTTTTTTTTACGTCGTGCTGACCCTCGTTCTTTAAATGACCCTATCCCGAGGAGGACACCTGAAGGCGAGCCGTAATGGCCTCATCTCCGGCAGGCTCCTCCGATTTTGTTTTTTTCGTTTTTTTTTCCTTTTTTTTTTTACGTCGTACTGACCCTCGTTCTTTAAATGACCTTATCCCGAGGAGGACACCTGAAGGCGAGCCGTAATGGCCTTATTTCCGGCAGGCTCCTCCGATTTTTTTTTTTCGTTTTTTCCCTGTTTTTTTTTTCTTTTTTTTTTCTTTCTTATTTTTTTTTACGTCGTGCTGACCCTCGTTCTTTAAATGACCCTAGCCCGAGGAGGACACCTGAAGGCGAGCCGTAACGGCCTCATCTCCGGCAGGCTCCTCCGGTTTTTTTTTCCTTTTTTTTTTATTACGTCGTGCTGACCCTCGTTCTTTAAATAACCCTATCCCGAGGAGGACACCTGAAGGCGAGGCGTAATGGCCTCAACTCCGGCAGGCTCCTTCCATTTTTTTTCGATTTTTTTCCCTGTTTTTTTTTTATTTTTTTTACGTTGTGCTGACCCTCGTTCTTTAAATAACCCTATCCCGAGGAGGAGACCTGAAGGCGAGCCGTAATGGCCTCATCTCCGGCAGGCTCCTCCGATCTTTTTTTTTTTCGTTTTTTTTCCACGTTTTTTTTACGTCGTGCTGATCCTCGTTCTTGAAATGACCCTATCCCGAGGAGGACACCTGAAGGCGAGCCGTAATGGCCTCATCTCCAGCAGGCTCCTCCGATTTTTTTTTCGTTTTTTTCCCCCCTTTATATTTTATTTTTTTATTTTTTTTACGTCGTGTTGACCCTCGTTCTTTAAATGACCCTATCCCGAGGAGGACACCTGAAGGCGAGCAGTAATGGCCTCATCTCCGGCAAGCTCCTCCGATTTATTTTTTCGTTTTTTTTTTCGATTTTTTTTAATACGTCGTGCTGACCCTCGTTCTTTAAATGACCCTATCCCGAGGAGGACACCTGAAGGCGAGCCGTAATGGCCTTATCTCCGGCAGGCTCCTCTGATATTTTTTTTTTTCGTTTTTTTCCCTTTTTTTTCCCCTTTTTTTTTTTTTTTTTTTTTACGTCGTGCTGACCCACGTTCTTTAAATGACCCAATCCTGAGGAGGATACCTGAAGGCGAGCCGTAATGGCCTCATCTCGGGCAGGTTCCTTCAATTTTGTTTTTTTCGTCTTTTTTCTTTTTTTTTTTACGTCGTGCTGACCCTCGTTCTTTAAATGACCCTATCCCGAGGAGGACACCTGAAGGCGAGCCGTAATTGCCTCATCTCCGGCAGGCTCCTCCGATTTTGTTTTTTTCGTTTTTTATTCCTTTTTTTTTACGTCGTACTGACCCTCGTTCTTTAAATGACCTTATCCCGAGGAGGACACCTGAAGGCGAGCCGTAATGGCCTCATTTCCGGCAGGCTCCTCCGATTTTTTTTTTTCGTTTTTTCCCTGTTTTTTTTCTTTTTTTTTTCTTTCTTATTTTTTTTACGTCTTGCTGACCCTCGTTCTTTAAATTACCCTATCCCGAGGAGGACACCTGAAGGCGAGCCGTAACGGCCTCATCTCCGGCAGGCTCCTCCGATTTTTTTCCCATTTTTTTTTATTACGTCGTGCTGACCCTCGTTCTTTAAATAACCCTATCCCGAGGAGGACACCTGAAGGCGAGGCGTAATGGCCTCATCTCTGGCAGGCTCCTTCCATTTTTTTCGATTTTTTTCCCGGTTTTTTTTTTATTTTTTTTACGTTGTGCTGACCCTCGTTCTTTAAATGACCCTATCCCGAGGAGGACACCTGAAGGCGAGCCGTAATGGCCTCATCTCCGGCATGCTACTTCGATTTTGTTTTTTTTCGTTATTTTTCCCTTTTTTTTATTTACGTCGTGCTGACCCTCGTTCTTTAAATGACCCTATCCCGAGGAGGACACCTGAACGCGAGCCGTAATGGCCTCATCTCCGGCAAGCTCCTCCGATTTTTTTTTTCGTTTTTTTTTTTCGATTTTTTTTATACGTCGTGCTGACCGTCGTTCTTTAAATGACCCTACCCCGAGGAGGACACCTGAAGGCGAGCCGTAATGGCCTTATCTCCGGCAGGCTCCTCTAATATTTTTTTTTCGTTTTTTTCCCTTTATTTTTTTTTTTTACCACATGCTGACCCTCGTTCTTTAAATGACCCTATCCTGAAGAGGATACCTGAAGGCGAGCCGTAATGGCCTCATCTCCGGCAGGTTCCTTCAATTTTGTTTTTTTCGTTTTTTTTCTTTTTTTTTTTACGTCGTGCTGACCCTCGTTCTTTAAATGACCCTATCCCGAGGGGGACACCTGAAGGCGAGCCGTAATGGCCTCATCTCCGGCAGGCTCCTCCGATTTTGTTTTTTTCGTTTTTTTTTCCTTTTTTTTTTTACGTCGTACTGACCCTCGTTCTTTAAATGACCTTATCCCGAGGAGGACACCTGAAGGCGAGCCGTAATGGCCTCATTTCCGGCAGGCTCCTCCGATTTTTTTTTCGTTTTTTCCCTGTTTTTTTTCTTTTTTTTTTCTTTCTTATTTTTTTTTACGTCGTGCTGACCCTCGTTCTTTAAATGACCCTATCCCGAGGAGGACACCTGAAGGCGAGCCGTAACGGCCTCATCTCCGGCAGGCTCCTCCGATTTTTTTCCCTTTTTTTTTTTATTACGTGGTGCTGACCCTCGTTCTTTAAATAACCCTATCCCGAGGAGGACACCTGAAGGCGAGGCGTAATGGCCTCATCTCTGGCAGGCTCCTTCCATTTTTTTTTCGATTTTTTCCCGGTTTTTTTTTATTTTTTTTACGTTGTGCTGACCCTCGTTCTTTAAATGACCCTATCCCGAGGAGGACACCTGAAGGCGAGCCGTAATGGTCTCATCTCCGGCAGGCTACTTCGATTTTGTTTTTTTTCGTTATTTTTCCCTTTTTTTTATTTACGTCGTGCTGACCCTTGTTCTTTAAATGACCCTATCCCGAGGAGGACACCTGAAGGCGAGCCGTAATGGCCTTATCTCCGGCAAGCTCCTCCGATTTTTTTTTTCGTTTTTTTTTTCGATTTTTTTTATACGTCATGCTGACCCTCGTTCTTTAAATGACACTATCCCGAGGAGGACACCTGAAGGCGAGCCGTAATGGCCTTATCTCCGGCAGGCTCCTCTGATATTTTCTTTTCGTTTTTTTCCCTTTTTTTTTTTTTTTTTTTTTTTTTTTTTTTTACGTCATGCTGACCCTCGTTCTTTACATGACCCTATCCTGAGGTGGATACCTGAAGGCGAGCCGTAATGGCCTCATCTCCGGCAGGTTCCTTCAATTTTGTTTTTTTCGTTTTTTTTCTTCTTTTTTTTTACGTCGTGCTGACCCTCGTTCTTTAAATGACCCTATCCCGAGGAGGACACCTGAAGTCGAGCCGTAATGGCCTCATCTCCGGCAGGCTCCTCCGATTTTGTTTTTTTCGTTTTTTTTTCCTTTTTTTTTTTACGTCGTACTGACCCTCGTTCTTTAAATGACCTTATCCCGAGGAGGACACCTGAAGGCGAGCCGTAATGGCCTCATTTCCGGCAGGCTCCTCCGATTTTTTTTTTTTTCGATTTTTCCCTGTTTTTTTTTTCTTTTTTTTTTCTTTCTTATTTTTTTTTTACGTCGTGCTGACCCTCGTTCTTTAAATGACCCTATCCCGAGGAGGACACCTGAAGGCGAGCCGTAACGGCATCATCTCCGGCAGGCTCCTCCGGTTTTTTTTTCCTTTTTTTTTATTACGTCGTGCTGACCCTCGTTCTTTAAATAACCCTATCCCGAGGAGGACACCTGAAGGCGAGGCGTAATGGCCTCAACTCCGGCAGGCTCCTTCCATTTTTTTTCGATTTTTTTCCCGGTTTTTTTTTATTTATTTTTTATTTTTTTTACGTTGTGCTGACCCTCGTTCTTTAAATGACCCTATCCCGAGGAGGACACCTGAAGGCGAGCCGTAATGGCCTCATCTCCGGCAGGCTACTTCGATTTTGTTTTTTTTCGTTATTTTTCCCTTTTTTTTTATTTACGTCGTGCTGACCCTCGTTCTTTAAATGACCCTATCCCGAGGAGGACACCTGATGGCGAGCCGTAATGGCCTTATCTCCGGCAGGCTCCTCTGATATTTTTTTTTTCGTTTTTTTCCCTTTTTTTTTTTTTTTTACGTCGTGCTGACCCTCGTTCTTTAAATGACCCTATCCTGAGGAGGATACCTGAAGGCGAGCCGTAATGGCCTCATCTCCGGCAGGTTCCTTCAATTTTGTTTTTTTCGTTTTTTTTCTTTTTTTTTTTTTTACGTCGTGCTGACCCTCATTCTTTAAATGACCCTATCCCGAGGAGGACACCTGAAGGCAAGTCGTAATGGCCTCATCTCCGGCAGGCTCCTCCGATTTTGTTTTTTTCGTTTTTTTTCCTTTTTTTTTACGTCGTACTTACCCTCGTTCTTTAAATGACCTTATCCCGAGGAGGACACCTGAAGGCGAGCCGTAATGGCCTCATTTCCGGCAGACTCCTCTGATTTTTTTTTTCGTTTTTTCCCTGTTTTTTTTTCTTTTTTTTTTCTTTCTTATTTTTTTTTACGTCGTGCTGACCCTCGTTCTTTAAATGACCCTATCCCGAAGAGGACACCTGAAGGCGAGCCTTAACGGCCTCATCTCCGGCAGGCTCCTCCGATTTTTTTTCCCTTTTTTTTTTATTACGTCGTGCTGACCCTCGTTCTTTAAATAACCCTATCCCGAGGAGGACACCTGAAGGCGAGACGTAATGGCCTCATCTCCGGCAGGCTCCTTCCATTTTTTTTCGATTTTTTTCCCGGTTTTTTTTTTTTTTTTTTTTTTTTTTTTTTTTTTTTTTACGTCGTACTGACCCTCGTACTTTAAATGACCCTATCCCGAGGAGGACGCCTGAAGGCGAGCCGTAATGGCCTCATCTCCGGCAGGCTCCTCCGATTTTTTTTTTCGTTTTTTTTTTCCACGTTTTTTTTACGTCGTGCTGACCCTCGTTCTTTAAATGACCCTATCCCGAGGAGGACGCCTGAAGGCGAGCCGTAATGGCCTCATCTCCAGCAGGCTCCTCCGATTTCGTTTTTTTACCAGTTTTTTTTTTTTATACGTCGTGCTGACCCTCGTTCTCTAAATGACCCTATCACGAGGAGGACACCTGAAGGCGAGCCGTAATGGCCTCATCTCCGACAGGCTCCTCCGATTTTGATTTTTTCATTTTTTCCCCTTTTTATTATATTTTTTTATACGTCGTGCTGACTCTCGTTCTTTAAATGACCCTATCCCGTGGAGGACACCTGAATGCGAGCCGTAATGGCCTCATCTCCGGCAGGCTCCTCCGGGTTTGTTTTTTTTTCCATTTTTTTACGTCGTGCTGACCCTCGTTCTTTAAATGACCCTATCCCGAGGAGGACACCTGAAGGCGAGCCGTAATGGCCTCATCTCCGACAGGCTCCTCCGATTTTGATTTTTTCATTTTTTCCCCTTTTTATTATATTTTTTTATACGTCGTGCTGACTCTCGTTCTTTAAATGACCCTATCCCGTGGAGGACACCTGAATGCGAGCCGTAATGGCCTCATCTCCGGCAGGCTCCTCCGGGTTTGTTTTTTTTTCCATTTTTTTACGTCGTGCTGACCCTCGTTCTTTAAATGACCCTATCCCAAGGAGGACACCTGAAGGCGAGCCGTAATGGCCTCATCTCCTGCAGGCTCCTCCAATTTTTTTTTTCGTTTTTTTTCCCTGTTTTTTTATTTTTTCTTCTTTCTTATATTTTTTTTTACGTCGTGCTGACCCTCCTTCTTTAAATGACCATATCCCGAGGAGGACACCTGAAGGCGAGCCGTAACGGCCTCATCTCCGGCATGCTCTTCCGATTTTTTTTTCGTTTTTTTCCCTGTTTTTATTTTTTATTTTTTTTATTTTTTTTATTTTTTTTACGTCGTGCTGACCCTCGTTCTTTAAATAACCCTATCCCGAGGAGGAGACCTGAAGGCGAGCCGTAATGGCCTCATCTCCGGCAGGCTCATCCGATCTTTTTTTTTTTCGTTTTTTTTCCACGTTTTTTTTACGTCGTGCTGATCCTCGTTCTTGAAATGACCCTATCCCGAGGAGGACACCTGAAGGCGAGCCGTAATGGCCTCATCTCCAGCAGGCTCCTCCGATTTTTTTTTCATTTTTTCCCCCCTTTATTTTTTATTTTTTTAATTTTTTTACGTCGTGCTGACCCTCGTTCTTTAAATGACCCTATCCCGAGGAGGACACCTGAAGGCGAGCCGTAACGGCCTCATCTCCGGCAGGCTACTTCGATTTTGTTTTTTTTCGTTATTTTTCCCTTTTTTTTTATTTACGTCGTGCTGACCCTCGTTCTTTAAATGACCCTATCCCGAGGAGGACACCTGAAGGCGAGCAGTAATGGCCTCATCTCCGGCAAGCTCCTCCGATTTTTTTTTTTCGTTTTTTTTTCGATTTTTTTTAATACGTCGTGCTGACCCTCGTTCTTTAAATGACCCTATCCCGAGGAGGACACCTGAAGGCGAGCCGTAATGGCCTTATCTCCGGCAGGCTCCTCTGATATTTTTTTTTTTCGTTTTTTTCCCTTTTTTTTTTTTTTTTTTTTTTTTTTACGTCGTGTTGACCCTCGTTCTTTAAATGACCCTATCCTGAGGAGGATACCTGAAGGCGAGCCGTAATGGCCTCATCTCGGGCAGGTTCCTTCAATTTTGTTTTTTTCGTTTTTTTTCTTTTTTTTTTTTTACGTCGTGCTGACCCTCGTTCTTTAAATGACCCTATCCCGAGGAGGACACCTGAAGGCGAGCCGTAATGGCCTCATCTCCGGCAGGCTCCTCCGATTTTGTTTTTTTTTGTTTTTTTTTTCCTTTTTTTTTTACGTCGTACTGACCCTCGTTCTTTAAATGACCTTATCCCGAGGAGGACACCTGAAGGCGAGCCGTAATGGCCTCATTTCCGGTAGGCTCCTCCGATTTTTTTTTTCGTTTTTTCCCTGTTTTTTTTTTCTTTTTTTTTTCTTTCTTATTTTTTTTACGTCGTGCTGACCCTCGTTCTTTAAATGACCCTATCCCGAGGAGGACACCTGAAGGCGAGCCGTAACGGCCTCATCTCCGACAGGCTCCTCCGATTTTTTCCCTTTTTTTTATTACGTCGTGCTGACCCTCGTTCTTTAAATAACCCTATCCCGAGGAGGACACCTGAAGGCGAGGCGTAATGGCCTCATCTCTGGCAGGCCCCATCCATTTTTTTTTTCGATTTTTTTCCCGGTTTTTTTTTATTTTTTTTACGTTGTGCTGACCCTCGTTCTTTAAATGACCCTATCCCGAGGAGGACACCTGAAGGCGAGCCGTAATGGCCTCATCTCCGGCAGGTTCCTTCAATTTTGTTTTTTTCGTTTTTTTTCTTTTTTTTTTTTTAAGTCGTGCTGACCCTCGTTCTTTAAATGACCCTATCCCGAGGAGGACACCTGAAGGCGAGCCGTAATGGCCTCATCTCCGGCAGGCTCCTCCGATTTTGTTTTTTTCGTTTTTTTTTCCTTTTTTTTTTTACGTTGTACTGACCCTCGTTCTTTAAATGACCTTATCCCGAGGAGGACACCTGAAGGCGAGCCGTAATGGCCTCATTTCCGGCAGGCTCCTCCGATTTTTTTTTTCGTTTTTTCCCTATTTTTTTTTCTTTCTTATTTTTTTTTTACGTCGTGCTGACCCTCGTTCTTCAAATGACCCTATCCCGAGGAGGACACTTGAAGGCGAGCCGTAACGGCCTCATCTCCGGCAGGCTCCTCCGGTTTTTTTTCCCTTTTTTTTTTATTACGTCGTGCTGACCCTCGTTCTTTAAATAACCCTATCCCGAGGAGGACACCTGAAGGCGAGGCGTAATGGCCTCATCTCCGGCAGGCTACTTCGATTTTTTTTCGATTTTTTTCCTGGTTTTTTTTTTTTTTATTTTTTTTACGTTGTGCTGACCCTCGTTCTTTAAATGACCCTATCCCGAGGAGGACACCTGAAGGCGAGCCGTAACGGCCTCATCTCCGGCAGGCTACTTCGATTTTGTTTTTTTTTTCGTTATTTTTCCCTTTTTTTTTTATTTACGTCGTGCTGACCCTCGTTCTTTAAATGACCCTATCCCGAGGAGGACACCTGAAGGCGAGCCGTAATGGCCTTATCTCCGGCAGGCTCCTCTGATATTTTTTTTTTTCGTTTTTTTCCCCTTTTTTTTTTTTTTTTTTTTTTTTTTTTTTTTTTTTTTTTTTTACGTCGTGCTGACCCTCGTTCTTTAAATGACCCTATCCTGAGGAAGATACCTGAAGGCGAGCCGTAATGGCCTCATCTCCGGCAGGTTCCTTCAATTTTGTTTTTTTCGTTTTTTTTCTTTTTTTTTTTTTACGTCGTGCTGACCCTCGTTCTTTAAATGACCCTATCCCGAGGAGGACACCTGAAGGCGAGCCGTAATGGCCTCATCTCCGGCAGGCTCCTCCGATTTTGTTTTTTTCGTTTTTTTTTCCTTTTTTTTTTACGTCGTACTGACCCTCGTTCTTTAAATGACCTTATCCCGAGGAGGACACCTGAAGGCGAGCCGTAATGGCCTCATTTCTGGCAGGCTCCTCCGATTTTTTTTTTTCGTTTTTTCCCTGTTTTTTTTTCTTTCTTATTTTTTTTTACGTCGTGCTGACCCTCGTTCTTTAAATGACCCTATCCCGAGGATGACACCTGAAGGCGAGCCGTAACGGCCTCATCTCCGGCAGGCTCCTCCGATTTTTTTCCCTTTTTTTTATTACGTCGTGCTGTCCCTCGTTCTATAAATAACGCTATCCCGAGGAGGACACCAGAAGGCGAGCCGTAATGGCCTCATCTCCGGCAGGCTCCTCCGATTTTTTTTTTCATTTTTTTTCCATGTTTTTTTTTACGTCATGCTGACCCTCGTTCTTTAGATGACCCTATCCCGAGGAGGACACCCGAAGGCGAGCCGAAATGGCCTCATCTCCGGCAGGCTCCTCCGATTTCGTTTCTTTCGTTTTTTTTCCCAGTTTTTTTTTTTTTTTTTTTTTTTTTTTTTTTTTTACGTCGTGCTGACCCTCGTTCTCTAAATGACCCTATCCCGAGGAGGACAGCTGAAGGCGAGCCGTAATGGCCTCATCTCCGACAAGCTCCTCCGATTTTGATTTTTTCATTTTTCTCCTTTTTATTATATTTTTTATACGTCGTGCTGACTCTCGATCTTTAAATGACCCTATCCCGAGGAGGACACCTGAAGGCGAGCCGTAATGGCCTCATCCCCGGCAGGCTCCTCCGGGTTTGTTTTTTTTTCCATTTTTTTTACGTCGTGCTGACCCTCGTTCTTTAAATGACCCTATCCCGAGGAGGACACCTGAAGGTGAGCCGTAATGGCCTCATCTCTGGCAGGCTCCTCCGATTTTGTTTTTTTCGTTTTTTTCCCCTTTTTTTTTAACGTCATGCTGACCCTCGTTCTTTAAATGACCCTATCCCAAGGAGGACACCTGAAGGCGAGCCGTAATGGCCTCATCTCCGGCAGGCTCCTCCGATTTTTTTTTTTCGTTTTTTTCCCTGTTTTTTTATTTTTTCTTCTTTCTTATATTTTTTTTTACGTCGTGCTGACCCTCGTTCTTTAAATGACCATATCGCGAGGAGGACACCTGAAGGCGAGCCGTAACGGCCTCATCTCCGGCATGCTCTTCCGATTTTTTTTCGTTTTTTTCCCTGTTTTTATTTTTTATTTTTTTTTTATTTTTTTTATGTCGTGCTGACCCTCGTTCTTTAAATAACCCTATCCCGAGGAGGAGACCTGAAGGCGAGCCGTAAAGGCCTCATCTCTGGCAGGCTCCTCCGATCTTTTTTTTTTCGTTTTTTTTCCACGTTTTTTTTACGTCGTGCTGATCCTTGTTCTTGAAATGACCCTATCCCGAGGAGGACACCTGAAGGCGAGCCGTAATGGCCTCATCTCCGGCAGGCTCCTCCAATTTTTTTTTTCATTTTTTCCATGTTTTTTTTTGTTTTACGTCGTGCTGACCCTCGTTCTTTAAATGACCCTATCCCGAGGAGGACACCTGAAGGCGAGCCGTAATGGCCTCATCTCCGGCAGGCTCCTCTGATGTTGTTTCTTTCGCTTTTTTCACGGTTTTTTTTTTTTACGTCATGCTGACCCTCGTTCTTTAAATAACCCTATCCCGAGGAGGACACCTGAAGGCGAGCCGTAATGGCCTCATCACCAGCAGGCTCCTCCGATTTTTTTTTCGTTTTTTTTCCACGTTTTTTTTACGTCGTGCTGACCCTCATTCTTTAAATGACCCTATCCCGAGGAGGACACCTGAAGGCGAGCCGTAATGGCCTCATCTCCGGCAGGCTCCTCCGATTTCGTTTCTTTCGTTTTTTTTCCCGGTTGTTGCTTTTTTTTTTTTTTTTACGTTGTGCTGACCCTAGTTCTCTAAATGACCCTATCCCGAGGAGGACACCTGAAGGCGAGCCGTAATGGCCTTATCTCCGGCAGGCTCCTCTGATTTTTTTTTTTTTTCGTTTTTTTCCCTTTTTTTTTTTTTTTTTTTTTTTTTTTTTTTTTTTTACGTCGTGCTGACCCTCGTTCTTTAAATGACCCTATCCTGAGGAGGATACCTGAAGGCGAGCCGTAATGGCCTCATCTCCGGCAGGTTCATTCAATTTTGTTTTTTTCGTTTTTTTTCTTTTTTTTTTTTTACGTCGTGCTGACCCTCGTTCTTTAAATGACCCTATCCCGAGGAGGACACCTGAAGGCGAGCCGTAATGGCCTCATATCCGGCAGGCTCCTCCGATTTTTTTTTTTCGTTTTTTCCCTGTTTTTTTTTCTTTCTTATTTTTTTTTACGTCGTGCTGACCCTCGTTCTTTAAATGACCCTATCCCGAGGATGACACCTGAAGGCGAGCCGTAACGGCCTCATCTCTGGCAGGCTCCTCCGATTTTTTTCCCTTTTTTTTTTATTACGTCGTGCTGTCCCTCGTTCTATAAATAACGCTATCCCGAGGAGGACACCAGAAGGCGAGCCGTAATGGCCTCATCTCCGGCAGGCTCCTCCGATTTTTTTTTTCATTTTTTTTCCATGTTTTTTTTTACGTCATGCTGACCCTCGTTCTTTAAATGACCCTATCCCGAGGAGGACACCCGAAGGCGAGCCGAAATGGCCTCATCTCCGGCAGGCTCCTCCGATTTCGTTTCTTTCGTTTTTTTTCCCAATTTTTTTTTTTTTTTTTTTTTTTTTTTTTTTACGTCGTGTTGACCCTCGTTCTCTAAATGACCCTATCCCGAGGAGGACAGCTGAAGGCGAGCCGTAATGGCCTCATCTCCGACAAGCTCCTCCGATTTTGATTTTTTCATTTTTCCCCTTTTTATTATATTTTTTATACGTCGTGCTGACTCTCGATCTTTAAATGACCCTATCCCGAGAAGGACACCTGAAGGCGAGCCGTAATGGCCTCATCCCCGGCAGGCTCCTCCGGGTTTGTTTTTTTTTCCATTTTTTTTACGTCGTGCTGACCCTCGTTCTTTAAATGACCCTATCCCGAGGAGGACACCTGAAGGTGAGCCGTAATGGCCTCATCTCCGGCAGGCTCCTCCGATTTTGTTTTTTTCGTTTTTTTTCCCCTTTTTTTTTTAACGTCATGCTGACCCTCGTTCTTTAAATGACCCTATCCCAAGGAGGACACCTGAAGGCGAGCCGTAATGGCCTCATCTCCGGCAGGCTCCTCCGATTTTTTTTTTTCGTTTTTTTCCCTGTTTTTTTATTTTTTCTTCTTTCTTATATTTTTTTTTACGTCGTGCTGACCCTCGTTCTTTAAATGACCATATCGCGAGGAGGACACCTGAAGGCGAGCCGTAACGGCCTCATCTCCGGCATGCTCTTCCGATTTTTTTTCGTTTTTTTCCCTGTTTTTATTTTTTATTTTTTTTTATTTTTTTTATGTCGTGCTGACCCTCGTTCTTTAAATAACCCTATCCCGAGGAGGAGACCTGAAGGCGAGCCGTAAAGGCCTCATCTCTGGCAGGCTCCTCCGATCTTTTTTTTTCGTTTTTTTTCCACGTTTTTTTTTACGTCGTGCTGATCCTCGTTCTTGAAATGACCCTATCCCGAGGAGGACACCTGAAGGCGAGCCGTAATGGCCTCATCTCCGGCAGGCTCCTCCAATTTTTTTTTTCATTTTTTCCATGTTTTTTTTTGTTTTACGTCGTGCTGACCCTCGTTCTTTAAATGACCCTATCCCGAGGAGGACACCTGAAGGCGAGCCGTAATGGCCTCATCTCCGGCAGGCTCCTCCGATGTTGTTTCTTTCGCTTTTTTCACGGTTTTTTTTTTTTTTACGTCATGCTGACCCTCGTTCTTTAAATAACCCTATCCCGAGGAGGACACCTGAAGGCGAGCCGTAATGGCCTCATCTCCAGCAGGCTCCTCCGATTTTTTTTTCGTTTTTTTTCCACGTTTTTTTTACGTCGTGCTGACCCTCATTCTTTAAATGACCCTATCCCGAGGAGGACACCTGAAGGCGAGCCGTAATGGCCTCATCTCCGGCAGGCTCCTCCGATTTCGTTTCTTTCGGTTTTTTTCCCGGTTGTTGCTTTTTTTTTTTTTTTTACGTCGTGCTGACCCTAGTTCTCTAAATGACCCTATCCCGAGGAGGACACCTGAAGGCGAGCCGTAATGGCCTCATCTCCGACAGGCTCCTCCGATTTTGTTTTTTTCATTTTTTTCCCCTTTTTATTCTATTTTTTTTGTACGTCGTGCTGACTCTCGTTCTTTAAATGACCCTATCCCGAGGAGGACACCTGAAGGCGAGCCGTAATGGCCTCGTCTCCGGCAGGCTCCTCCGGTTTGGTTTTTTTTTGTTTTGTTTTTTTTTTTTTTTTTCGTCGTGTTGACCCTCGTTCTTTAAATGACCCTATCCCGAGGAGGACACCTGAAGGCGAGCCGTAACGGCCTCATCTCCGGCATGCTCTTCTGATTTTTTTTTCGTTTTTTTCCCTGTTTTTATTTTTTATTTTTTTTATTTTTTTTACGTCGTGCTGACCCTCGTTCTTTAAATAACCCTATCCCGAGGAGGAGACCTGAAGGCGAGCCGTAATGGCCTCATCTCCGGCAGGCTCCTCCGATCTTTTTTTTTTCCGTTTTTTTCCACGTTTTTTTTACGCCGTGCTGATCCTCGTTCTTGAAATGACCCTATCCCGAGGAGGACACCTGAAGGCGAGCCGTAATGGCCTCATCTCCGGCAGGCTCCTCCGATTTTTTTTTCATTTTTTTCCATGTTTTTTTTTTGTTTTACGTCGTGCTGACCCTCGTTCTTTAAATGACCCTATCCCGAGGAGGACACCTGAAGGCGATTCGTAATGGCCTCATCTCCGGCAGGCTCCTCCGATGTTGTTTCTTTCGCTTTTTTCACGGTTGCTTTTTTTTTTTTTACGTCATGCTGACCCTCGTTCTTTAAATAACCCTATCCCGAGGAGGACACCTGAAGGCGAGCCGTAATGGCCTCATCTCCGGCAGGCTCCTCCGATTTTTTTTTTTCGTTTTTTTTTCCATGTTTTTTTTTACGTCGTGCTAACCCTCATTCTTTAAATGACCCTATCCCGAGGAGGACACCTGAAGGCGAGCCGTAATGGCCTCATCTCCGGTAGGCTCCTCCGATTTCGTTTCTTTCATTTTTTTTCCTGGTTGTTGTTGTTGTTTTTTTTTTTTTTTTTTTTACGTCGTGCTGACCCTAGTTCTCTAAATGACCCTATCCCGAGGAGGACACCTGAAGGCGAGCCGTAATGGCCTCATCTCCGACAGGCTCCTCCGATTTTGTTTTTTTTTCATTTTTTCCCCTTTTTATTTTATTTTTTTTATATGTCGTGCTGACTCTCGTTCTTTAAATGACCCTATCCCGAGGAGGACACCTGAAGGCGAGCCGTAATGGCCTCATCTCCGGCAGGCTCCTCCGGTTTGGTTTTTTTTGTTTTGTTTTATTTTTTTTTTACGTCGTGCTGACCCTCGTTCTTTAAATGACCCTATCTCGAGGAGGACACCTGAAGGCGAGCCGTAATGGCCTCATCTCCGGCAGGCTCCTCCGATTTTGTTTTTTCGTTTTTTCCCGATTTTTTTATACGTCGTGCTGACCCTCGTTCTTTAAATGACCCTATCCCGAGGAGGACATCTGAAGGCGAGCCGTAATGGCCTCATCTCCGGCAGGCTCCTCCGATTTTGTTTTTTCGTTTTTTTCCCAATTTTTTTTACGTCGTGCTGACCTTCGTTCTTTAAATGACCCTATCCCGAGGAGGACACCTGAAGGCGAGCCGTAATGGCCTCATCTCCGGCAGGCTCCTCCGATTTTTTTTTCGTTTTTTTTCCCGTTGTTTTTTTTTATTGTTTACGTCGTGCTGACCCTCGTTCTTTAAATGACCCTATCCCGAGGAGGACACCTGAAGGCGAGCCGTAATGGCCTCATCTCCGGCAGGCTCCTTCGATTTTTTATTTTTTATTTTATTTTTTTTTACGTCGTGCTGACCCTCGTTCTTTAAATGACCCTATCCCGAGGAGGACACTTGAAGGCGAGCCGTAATGGCCTCATCTCTGGCAGGCTCCTCCGATTTTTTTTTTCTCGTTTTTTTCCCGTTTATTTATTTATTTATTTATTTTACGTCGTGCTGACCCTCGTTCTTTAAATGACCCTATCCCGAGGAGGACACCTGAAGGCGAGCCGTAACGGCCACATCTCCGGCAGGCTCCTTCGATTTTTTTTTTACGTCGTGCTGACCCTCGTTATTTAAATGACCCTATCCCGAGGAGGACACCTGAAGGCGAGCCGTAATGGCCTCATCTCCGGCAGGCTCCTCCGATTTTGATTTTTCATTTTTTTCCCAATTTTTTTTACGTCGTGCTGACCCTCGTTCTTTAAATGACCCTATCTCGAGGAGGACACCTGAAGGAGAGCCGTAATGGCCTCATCTCTGGCAGGCTCCTCCCACTTTTTTCGATTTTTTTCTCGATATTTTTTACGTCGTGCTGACCCTCGTTCTTTAAATAACTATATCCCGAGGAGGAAACCTGAAGGCGAGCCGAAATGGCCTCATCTCTGGCAGGCTCCTCGGATTTTTGTTTCCTGCTTTTTTAATTTTTTTTTACATCGTGCTGACCCTCGTTCTTTAAATGACCCTATCCCGAGGAGGACACCTGAAAGCGAGCCGTAATGGCCTCTTCTCCGGCAGGCTCCGTCGATTTTTTTTTACGTCGTGCTGACCCTCATTCTTTAAATGACCCTATCCCGAGGAGGACACCTGAAGGCGAGCCGTAATGTCCTCATCTCCGGCAGGCTCCTCCGATTTTTTTTTTCGTTTTTTTTCCCGTTGTTTTTTTTTATTGTTTACGTCGTGCTGACCCTCGTTCTTTAAATGACCCTATCCCGAGGAGGACACCTGAAGGCGAGCCGTAATGGCCTCATCTCCGGCAGGCTCCTTCGATTTTTTATTTTTTTTATTTTTTTTTACGTCGTGCTGACCCTCGTTCTTTAAATGACCCTATCCCGAGGAGGACACTTGAAGGCGAGCCGTAATGGCCTCATCTCTGGCAGGCTCCTCCGATTTTTTTTTCTCGTTTTTTTCCCGTTTATTTATTTATTTATTTATTTTACGTCGTGCTGACCCTCGTTCTTTAAATGACCCTATCCCGAGGAGGACACCTGAAGGCGAGCCGTAACGGCCACATCTCCGGCAGGCTCCTTCGATTTTTTTTTTACGTCGTGCTGACCCTCGTTCTTTAAATGACCCTATCCCGAGGAGGACACCTGAAGGCGAGCCGTAATGGCCTCATCTCCGGCAGGCCCCTCCGATTTTGATTTTTCATTTTTTCCCAATTTTTTTTTACGTCGTGCTGACCCTCGTTCTTTAAATGACCCTATCTCGAGGAGGACACCTGAAGGCGAGCCGTAATGGCCTCATCTCCGGCAGGCTCCTCCCACTTTTTTTGATTTTTTTCTCGATATTTTTTACATCGTGCTGACCCTCGTTCTTTAAATAACCATATCCCGAGGAGGAAACCTGAAGGCGAGCCGAAATGGCCTCATCTCCGGCAGGCTCCTCGGATTTTTGTTTCCTGTTTTTTTAATTTTTTTTTACATCGTGCTGACCCTCGTTCTTTAAATGACCCTATCCCGAGGAGGACACCTGAAGGCGAGCCGTAATGGCCTCATCTCCGGCAGGCTCCGTCGATTTTTTTTTACGTCGTGCTGACCCTCGTTCTTTAAATGACCCTATCCCGAGGAGGACACCAGAAGGCGAGCCGTAATGTCCTCATCTCCGGCAAGCTCCTCCGATTTTTTTTTTCGTTTTTTTTCCCGTCGTTTTTTTTTATTGTTTACGTCGTGCTGACCCTCGTTCTTTAAATGACCCTATCCCGAGGAGGACACCTGAAGGCGAGCCGTAATGGCCTCATCTCCGGCAGGCTCCTTCGATTTTTTATTTTTTTTTATTTTTTTTACGTCGTGCCGACCCTCGTTCTTTAAATGACCCTATCCTGAGGAGGACACTTGAAGGCGAGCCGTAATGGCCTCATCTCTGGCAGGCTCCTCCGATTTTTTTTTCTCGTTTTTTTCCCGTTTATTTATTTATTTATTTTACGTCGTGCTGACCCTCGTTCTTTAAATGACCCTATCCCGAGGAGGACACCTGAAGGCGAGCCGTAACGGCCACATCTCCGGCAGGCTCCTTCGATTTTTTTTTTACGTCGTGCTGACCCTCGTTCTTTAAATGACCCTATCCCGAGGAGGACACCTGAAGGCGAGCCGTAACGGGCTCATCTCCGGCAGGCTCCTCCGATTTTGATTTTTCATTTTTTTCCCAATTTTTTTTTACGTCGTGCTGACCCTCGTTCTTTAAATGACCCTATCTCGAGGAGGACACCTGAAGGCGAGCCGTAATGGCCTCATCTCTGGCAGGCTCCTCCCACTTTTTTCGATTTTTTTCTCGATATTTTTTACGTCGTGCTGACCCTCGTTCTTTAAATAACTATATCCCGAGGAGGAAACCTGAAGGCGAGCCGAAATGGCCTCATCTCTGGCAGGCTCCTCGGATTTTTGTTTCCTGTTTTTTTAATTTTTTTTTTACATCGTGCTGACCCTCGTTCTTTAAATGACCCTATCCCGAGGAGGACACCTGAAAGCGAGCCGTAAAGGCCTCATCTCCGGCAGGCTCCGTCGATTTTTTTTTACGTCGTGCTGACCCTCATTCTTTAAATGACCCTATCCCGAGGAGGACACCTGAAGGCGAGCCGTAATGTCCTCATCTCCGGTAGGCTCCTCCGATTTTTTTTTTCGTTTTTTTTCCCGTTGTTTTTTTTTATTGTTTACGTCGTGCTGACCCTCGTTCTTTAAATGACCCTATCCCGAGGAGGACACCTGAAGGCGAGCCGTAATGGCCTCATCTCCGGCAGGCTCCTTCGATTTTATATTTTTTTTTATTTTTTTTTACGTCGTGCCGACCCTCGTTCTTTAAATGACCCTATCCTGAGGAGGACACTTGAAGGCGAGCCGTAATGGCCTCATCTCTGGCAGGCTCCTCCGATTTTTTTTTTCTCGTTTTTTTCCCGTTTATTTATTTATTTATTTATTTATTTTACGTCGTGCTGACCCTCGTTCTTTAAATGACCCTATCCCGAGGAGGACACCTGAAGGCGAGCCGTAACGGCCACATCTCCGGCAGGCTCCTTCGATTTTTTTTTACGTCGTGCTGACCCTCGTTCTTTAAATGACCCTATCCCGTGGAGGACACCTGAAGGCGAGCCGTAATGGCCTCATCTCCGGCAGGCTCCTCCGATTTTGATTTTTCATTTTTTTCCCAATTTTTTTTTACGTCGTGCTGACCCTCGTTCTTTAAATGACCCTATCTCGAGGAGGACACCTGAAGGCGAGCCGTAATGGCCTCATCTCTGGCAGGCTCCTCCCACTTTTTTCGATTTTTTTCTCGATATTTTTTACGTCGTGCTGACCCTCGTTCTTTAAATAACTATATCCCGAGGAGGAAACCTGAAGGCGAGCCGAAATGGCCTCATCTCTGGCAGGCTCCTCGGATTTTTGTTTCCTGTTTTTTTAATTTTTTTTTTACATCGTGCTGACCCTCGTTCTTTAAATGACCCTATCCCGAGGAGGACACCTGAAAGCGAGCCGTAATGGCCTCATCTCCGGCAGGCTCCGTCGATTTTTTTTTACGTTGTGCTGACCCTCATTCTTTAAATGACCCTATCCCGAGGAGGACACCTGAAGGCGAGCCGTAATGTCCTCATCTCCGGCAGGCTCCTCCGATTTTTTTTTTCGTTTTTTTTCCCGTTGTTTTTTTTTATTGTTTACGTCGTGCTGACTCTCGTTCTTTAAATGACCCTATCCCGAGGAGGACACCTGAAGGCGAGCCGTAATGGCCTCATCTCCGGCAGGCTCCTTCGATTTTTTATTTTTTTTTATTTTTTTTTACGTCGTGCTGACCCTCGTTCTTTAAATGACCCTATCCCGAGGAGGACACTTGAAGGCGAGCCGTAATGGCCTCATCTCTGGCAGGCTCCTCCGATTTTTTTTTTCTCGTTTTTTTCCCGTTTATTTATTTATTTATTTATTTTACGTCGTGCTGACCCTCGTTCTTTAAATGACCCTATCCCGAGGAGGACACCTGAAGGCGAGCCGTAACGGCCACATCTCCGGCAGGCTCCTTCGATTTTTTTTTTACGTCGTGCTGACCCTCGTTCTTTAAATGACCCTATCCCGAGGAGGACATCTGAAGGCGAGCCGTAATGGCCTCATCTCCGGCAGGCCCGTCCGATTTTGATTTTTCATTTTTTCCCAATTTTTTTTTACGTCGTGCTGACCCTCGTTCTTTAAATGACCCTATCTCGAGGAGGACACCTGAAGGCGAGCCGTAATGGCCTCATCTCCGGCAGGCTCCTCCCACTTTTTTTGATTTTTTTCTCGATATTTTTTACATCGTGCTGACCCTCGTTCTTTAAATAACCATATCCCGAGGAGGAAACCTGAAGGCGAGCCGAAATGGCCTCATCTCCGGCAGGCTCCTCGGATTTTTGTTTCCTGTTTTTTTAATTTTTTTTTACATCGTGCTGACCCTCGTTCTTTAAATGACCCTATCCCGAGGAGGACACCTGAAGGCGAGCCGTAATGGCCTCATCTCCGGCAGGCTCCGTCGATTTTTTTTTACGTCGTGCTGACCCTCGTTCTTTAAATGACCCTATCCCGAGGAGGACACCAGAAGGCGAGCCGTAATGTCCTCATCTCCGGCAGGCTCCTCCGATTTTTTTTTTCGTTTTTTTTCCCGTTGTTTTTTTTTATTGTTTACGTCGTGCTGACCCTCGTTCTTTAAATGACCCTATCCCGAGGAGGACACCTGAAGGCGAGCCGTAATGGCCTCATCTCCGGCAGGCTCCTTCGATTTTTTATTTTTTTTTATTTTTTTTTACGTCGTGCTGACCCTCGTTCTTTAAATGACCCTATCCCGAGGAGGACACTTGAAGGCGAGCCGTAATGGCCTCATCTCTGGCAGGCTCCTCCGATTTTTTTTTCTCGTTTTTTTCCCGTTTATTTATTTATTTATTTATTTTACGTCGTGCTGACCCTCGTTCTTTAAATGACCCTATCCCGAGGAGGACACCTGAAGGCGAGCCGTAACGGCCACATCTCCGGCAGGCTCCTTCGATTTTTTTTTTACGTCGTGCTGACCCTCGTTCTTTAAATGACCCTATCCCGAGGAGGACACCTGAAGGCGAGCCGTAATGGCCTCATCTCCGGCAGGCCCCTCCGATTTTGATTTTTCATTTTTTCCCAATTTTTTTTTACGTCGTGTTGACCCTCGTTCTTTAAATGACCCTATCTCGAGGAGGACACCTGAAGGCGAGCCGTAATGGCCACATCTCCGGCAGGCTCCTCCCACTTTTTTCGATTTTTTTCTCGATATTTTTTACGTCGTGCTGACCCTCGTTCTTTAAATAACCATATCCCGAGGAGGAAACCTGAAGGCGAGCCGAAATGGCCTCATCTCCGGCAGGCTCCTCGGATTTTTGTTTCCTGTTTTTTTAATTTTTTTTTACATCGTGCTGACCCTCGTTCTTTAAACGACCCTATCCCGAGGAGGACACCTGAAAGCGAGCCGTAATGGCCTCATCTCCGGCAGGCTCCGTCGATTTTTTTTTACGTCGTGCTGACCCTCGTTCTTTAAATGACCCTATCCCGAGGAGGACACCAGAAGGCGAGCCGTAATGTCCTCATCTCCGGCAAGCTCCTCCGATTTTTTTTTTCGTTTTTTTTCCCGTTGTTTTTTTTATTGTTTACGTTGTGCTGACCCTCGTTCTTTAAATGACCCTATCCCGAGGAGGACACCTGAAGGCGAGCCGTAATGGCCTCATCTCCGGCAGGCTCCTTCGATTTTTTATTTTTTTTTTATTTTTTTTTACGTCGTGCCGACCCTCGTTCTTTAAATGACCCTATCCCGAGGAGGACACTTGAAGGCGAGACGTAATGGCCTCATCTCTGGCAGGCTCCTCCGATTTTTTTTTTCTCGTTTTTTTCCCGTTTATTTATTTATTTATTTATTTTACGTCGTGCTGACCCTCGTTCTTTAAATGACCCTATCCCGAGGAGGACACCTGAAGGCGAGCCGTAACGGCCACATCTCCGGCAAGCTCCTTCGATTTTTTTTTTTACGTCGTGCTGACCCTCGTTCTTTAAATGACCCTATCCCGAGGAGGACACCTGAAGGCGAGCCGTAATGGCCTCATCTCCGGCAGGCCCCTCCGATTTTGATTTTTCATTTTTTCCCAATTTTTTTTTACGTCGTGCTGACCCTCGTTCTTTAAATGACCCTATCTCGAGGAGGACACCTGAAGGCGAGCCGTAATGGCCTCATCTCCGGCAGGCTCCTCCCACTTTTTTCGATTTTTTTCTCGATATTTTTTACGTCGTGCTGACCCTCGTTCTTTAAATAACCATATCCCGAGGAGGAAACCTGAAGGCGAGCCGAAATGGCCTCATCTCCGGCAGGCTCCTCGGATTTTTGTTTCCTGTTTTTTTAATTTTTTTTTACATCGTGCTGACCCTCGTTCTTTAAATGACCCTATCCCGAGGAGGACACCTGAAAGCGAGCCGTAATGGCCTCATCTCCGGCAGGCTCCGTCGATTTTTTTTTACGTCGTGCTGACCCTCGTTCTTTAAATGACCCTATCCCGAGGAGGACACCAGAAGGCGAGCCGTAATGTCCTCATCTCCGGCAAGCTCCTCCGATTTTTTTTTTTCGTTTTTTTTCCCGTTGTTTTTTTTTATTGTTTACGTCGTGCTGACCCTCGTTCTTTAAATGACCCTATCCCGAGGAGGACACCTGAAGGCGAGCCGTAATGGCCTCATCTCCGGCAGGCTCCTTCGATTTTTTATTTTTTTTATTTTTTTTTACGTCGTGCCGACCCTCGTTCTTTAAATGACCCTATCCCGAGGAGGACACTTGAAGGCGAGCCGTAATGGCCTCATCTCTGGCAGGCTCCTCCGATTTTTTTTTTCTCGTTTTTTTCACGTTTATTTATTTATTTATTTATTTTACGTCGTGCTGACGCTCGTTCTTTAAATGACCCTATCCCGAGGAGGACACCTGAAGGCGAGCCGTAACGGCCACATCTCCGGCAGGCTCCTTCGATTTTTTTTTTACGTCGTGCTGACCCTCGTTCTTTAAATGACCCTATCTCGAGGAGGACACCTGAAGGCGAGCCGTAATGGCCTCATCTCCGGCAGGCTCCTCCGATTTTTTTTTCTCGTTTTTTTCCCGTTTATTTATTTATTTATTTATTTATTTTACGTCGTGCTGACCCTCGTTCTTTAAATGACCCTATCCCGAGGAGGACACCTGAAGGCGAGCCGTAACGGCCACATCTCCGGCAGGCTCCTTCGATTTTTTTTTACGTCGTGCTGACCCTCGTTCTTTAAATGACCCTATCCCAAGGAGGACACCTGAAGGCGAGCCGTAATGGCCTCATCTCCGGCAGGCTCCTCCGATTTTGATTTTTCATTTTTTTCCCAATTTTATTTTACGTCGTGCTGACCCTCGTTCTTTAAATGACCCTATCTCGAGGAGGACACCTGAAGGCGAGCCGTAATGGCCTCATCTCCGGCAGGCTCCTCCCACTTTTTTCGATTTTTTTCTCGATTTTTTTTACGTCGTGCTGACCCTCGTTCTTTAAATAACCATATCCCGAGGAGGAAACCTGAAGGCGAGCCGAAATGGCCTCATCTCCGGCAGGCTCCTCGGATTTTTGTTTCCCATTTTTTTTATTTTTTTTTACATCGTGCTGACCCTCGTTCTTTAAATGACCCTATCCCGAGGAGGACACCTGAAGGCGAGCCGTAATGTCCTCATCTCCGGCAGGCTTCTCCAATTTTTTTTTTGTTTTTTTTCCCGTTGTTTTTTTTATTGTTTACGTCGTGCTGACCCTCGTTCTTTAAATGACCCTATCCCGAGGAGGACACCTGAAGGCGAGCCGTAATGGCCTCATCTCCGGCAGGCTCCTTCGATTTTTTATTTTTTTTATTTTTTTTTTACGTCGAGCTGACCCTCGTTCTTTAAATGACCCTATCCCGAGGAGGACACTTGAAGGCGAGCCGTAATGGCCTCATCTCTGGCAGGCTCCTCCGATTTTTTTTTCTCATTTTTTTCCCGTTTATTTATTTATTTATTTATTTATTTTACGTCGTGCTGACCCTCGTTCTTTAAATGACCCTATCCCGAGGAGGACACCTGAAGGCGAGCCGTAACGGCCACATCTCCGGCAGGCTCCTTCGATTTTTTTTTTACGTCGTGCTGACCCTCGTTCTTAAAATGACCCTATCCCGAGGAGGACACCTGAAGGCGAGCCGTAATGGCCTCATCTCCGGCAGGCTCCTTCGATTTTTTTTTACGTCGTGCTGACCCTCGTTCTTTAAATGACCCTATCCCGAGGAGGACACCTGAAGGCGAGCCATAATGGCCTCATCTCCGGTAGGCTCCTCCGATTTTTTTTTTCCGTTTTTTTCCCTTTTTTTTATTTTTTTTTACGTCGTGCTGACCCTCGTTCTTTAAATGACCCTATCCCGAGGATGACACCTGAAGGCGAGCCGTAATGGCCTCATCTCCGGCAGGCTCCTCCGATTTTGTTTTTTTGTTTTTTCCCAATTTTTTTTACGTCGTGCTGACCCTCATTCTTTAAGTGACCCTATCTCGAGGAGGACACCTGAAGGCGAGCTGTAATGGCCTCATCTCCGGCAGGCTTCTCCCATTTTTTTTTGATTTTTTTCCCAATGTTTTTTTTTACGTCGTGCTGACCCTCGTTCTTTAAATGACCCTATCCCGAGGAGGACACCTGAAGGCGAGCCGTAATGGCCTCATCTCCGGCAGGCTCCTCCAATTTTATTTTTTCGTTTTTTTCCCAAATTTTTTTTACGTCGTGCTGACCCTCGTTCTTTAAATGACCCTATCCCGAGGAGGACACCTGAAGGCGAGCCGTAATGGCCTCATCTCCGGCAGTCTCCTCCGATTTTGTTTTTTCGTTTTTTTCCCTATTTTTTTTACGTCGTGCTGACCCTCGTTCTTTAAATGACCCTATCTCGAGGAGGACAACTGAAGGCGAGCCGTAATGGCCTCATCTCCGGCAGGCTCCTCCCACTTTTTTCGATTTTTTTTTACGTCGTGCTGACCCTCGTTCTTTAAATAACCCTATCCCGAGGAGGAAACCTGAAGGCGAGCCGAAATGGCCTCATCTCCGGCAGGCTACTCCGATTTTTTTTTCCCGTTTTTTTTATTTTTTTTACATCGTGCTGACCCTCGTTCTTTAAATGACCCTATCCTGAGGAGGACACCTGAAAGCGAGCCGTAATGGCCTCATCTCCGGCAGGCTCCGTCAATTTTTTTTTTTACGTTGTGCTGACCCTCGTTCTTTAAATGACCCTATCCCGAGGAGGACACCTGAAGGCGAGCCGTAATGTCCTCATCTCCGGCAGGCTCCTCCGATTTTTTTTTTCGTTTTTTTCCCGTTATTTTTTTTTTATTGTTTACGTCGTGCTGACCCTCGTTCTTTAAATGACCCTATCCCGAGGAGGACACCTGAAGGCGTGCCGTAATGGCCTCATCTCCGGCAGGCTCCTTCGATTTTTTATTTTTTTTTTACGTCGTGCTGACCCTCGTTCTTTAAATGACCCTATCCCGAGGAGGACACTTGAAGGCGAGCAGTAATGGCCTCATCTCTGGCAGGCTCCTCCGATTTTTTTTTCTCGTTTTTTTCCCGTTTATTTATTTATTTATTTATTTTTTTTACGTCGTGCTGACCCTCGTTCTTTAAATGACCCTATCCCGAGGAGGACACCTGAAGGCGAGCTGTAACGGCCACATCTCCGGCAGGCTCCTTCGATTTTTTTTTTACGTCGTGCTCACCCTCGTTCTTTAAATGACCCTATCCCGAGGAGGACACCTGAAGGCGAGCCGTAATGGCCTCATCTCCGGCAGGCTCCTCCGATTTTTTTTTCATTTTTTTTCCACTTTTTTTTTACGTCGTGCTGACCCTCGTTCTATAAATGACCCTATCCCGAGGAGGGCACCAGAAGGCGAGCCGTAATGGTCTCATCTCCGGCAGGCTCCTCCGATTTTGTTTCTTTCGTTTTTTTCCCGGTTGTATTTTTTTTTACGTCGTGCTGACCCTCGTTCTTTAAATGACCCTATCCCGAGGAGGACACCTGAAGGCGAGCCGTAATGGCCTCATCTCCGGCAGGCTCCTCCGATTTTGTTTATTCATTTTTTTCCCGATTTTTTTTTACATCGTGCTGACCCTCGTTCTTTAAAAGACCCTATCTCGAGGAGGACACCTGAAGGCGAGCCGTAATGGCCTCATCTCCGGCAGGCTCCTCCCATTTTTTTCGATTTTTTCCCATTTTTTTTACGTCGTGCTGACCCTCGTTCTTTAAATGACCCTATCCCGAGGAGGACACCTGAAGGCGAGCCTTAACGGCCTCATCTCCGGCAGGCTCCTTCGATTTTGTTTTTTTCGTTTTTTTTCCTTTTTCTTTTTTTTTACGTCATGCTGACCCTCGTTCTTTAAATGACCCTATCCCGAGGAGGACACCTGAAGGCGAGCCGTAATGGCCACATCTCCGGCAGTCTCCTCCGATTTTGTTTTTTGGTTTTTTTCCCGATTTTTTTACGTAGTGCTGACCCTCGTTCTTTAAATGACCCTATCTCGAGGAGGACACCTGAAGGCGAGCCGTAATGGCCTCATCTCTGGCAGGCTCCTCCCATTTTTTTCGATTTTTTTCCCGATTTTTTTTTACGTCGTGCTGACCCTCGTTCTTTAAATGACCCTATCCCGAGGAGGACACCTGAAGGCGAGCCGTAATGGCCTCATCTCCGGCAGGCTCCGTCGATTTTTTTTTACGTCGTGCTGACCCTCGTTCTTTAAATGACCCTATCCCGAGGAGGACACCAGAAGGCGAGCCGTAATGTCCTCATCTCCGGCAAGCTCCTCCGATTTTTTTTTCCGTTTTTTTCCATTTTTTTTATTTTTTTTTATGTCGTGTTGACCCTCGTTCTTTAAATGACCCTATCCCGAGGAGGACACCTGAAGGCGAGCCGTAATTGCCTTATCTCCGGCAGGCTCCTCCGATTTTTTTTTCATTATTTTTCCACGTTTTTTTTTGTTTTACGCCGTGCTGACCCTCGTTCTTTAAATGACCCTATCTCGAGGAGGACACCTGAAGGTGAGCCGTAATGGCCTCATCTCCAGCAGGCTCCTTCGATGTGGTTTCCTTCATTTTTTTCCCGGTTTTTTTTTTTTTACGTCGTGCTGACCCTCGTTCTTTAAATGACCCTATCACGAGGAGGACACCTGAAGGCGAGCCGTAATGGCCTCTTCTCCGGCAGGCTCCTCCGATTTTGTTTTTTCATTTTTTCCCAATTTTTTTTACGTCGTGCTGACCCTCATTCTTTAAGTGACCCTATCTCGAGGAGGACACCTGAAGGCGAGCTGTAATGGCCTCATCTCCGGCAGGCTTCTCCCATTTTTTACGATTTTTTTCCTAGTTTTTTTTTACGTCGTGCTGACCCTCGTTCTTTAAATGACCCTATCCCGAGGAGGACACCTGAAGGCGAGCCGTAATGGCCTCATCTCCGGCAGGCTCCTCCGATTTTGTTTTTTCGTTTTTTTCCCAATTTTTTTACGTCGTGCTGACCCTCGTTCTTTAAATGACCCTATCCCGAGGAGGACACCTGAAGGCGAGCCGTAATGGCCTGATCTCCGGCAGGCTCCTCCGATGTTGTTTCCTTCGTTTTTTTTCCCATTTTTTTTTACGTCGTGCTGACCCTCGTTCTTTAAATGACCCTATCCCGAGGAGGACACCTGAAGTCGAGCCGTAATGGCCTCATCACCGGCAGGCTCCTCCGATTTTTTTTTTCGTTTTTTTCCCAATTTTTTTTACGTCGTGCTGACCCTCGTTCTTTAAATGACCCTATCCCGAGGAGGACACCTGAAGGCGAGCCGTAATGGCCTCATCTCCGGCCGGCTCCTCCGATTTTTTTTTTCGTTTTTTTCCCAATTTTTTTTACGTCGTGCTGACCCTCGTTCTTCAAATGACCCTATCCCGAGGAGGACACTTGAAGGCGAGCCGTAATGGCCTCATCTTCGGCAAATTCCTCCGATTTTGTTTTTTCGTTTTTTCCAAATTTTTGTTCCGTCGTGCTGACCCTCGTTCTTTAAATGACCCTATCTCGAGGAGGACACCTGAAGGCGTGCCGTAATGGCCTCATCTCCGGCAGGCTCCTCCTACTTTTCTCGATTTTTTTCTCTATTTTTTTTACGTCGTGCTGACCCTCGTTCTTTAAATAACCCTATCCCGAGGAGGACACCTGAAGGCGAGCCGTAATGGCCTCATCTCCAGCAGGCTCCTCCCACTTTTCTCGATTTTTTTCTCTATTTTTTTTACGTCGTGCTGACCCTCGTTCTTTAAATGACCCTATCCCGAGGAGGACACCTGAAAGCGAGCCGTAATGGCCACATCTCCGGCAGGCTCTGTCGATTTTTTTTTTACGTCGTGCTGAAACTCGTTCTTTAAATGACCCTATCCCGAGGAGGACACCTGAAGGCGAGCCGTAATGGCCTCATCTCCAGCAGGCTCCTCCGATTTTGTTTTTTCATTTTTTCCCAATTTTTTTTACGTCGTGCTGACCCTCATTCTTTAAGTGACCCTATCTCGAGGAGGACACCTGAAGGCGAGCTGTAATGGCCTCATCTCCGGCAGGCTTCTCCCATTTTTTTCGATTTTTTTCCTAGTTTTTTTTTACGTCGTGCTGACCCTCGTTCTTTAAATGACCCTATCCCGAGGAGGACACCTGAAGGCGAGCCGTAATGGCCTCATCTCCGGCAGGCTCCTCCGATTTTGTTTTTTCGTTTTTTTCCCAATTTTTTTACGTCGTGCTGACCCTCGTTCTTTAAATGACCCTATCCCGAGGAGGACACCTGAAGGCGAGCCGTAATGGCCTCATCTCCGGCAGGCTCCTCCCATTTTTTTCGATTTTTTCCCATTTTTTTTACGTCGTGCTGACCCTCGTTCTTTAAATGACCCTATCCCGAGGAGGACACCTGAAGGCGAGCCTTAACGGCCTCATCTCCGGCAGGCTCCTTCGATTTTGTTTTTTTCGTTTTTTTTCCTTTTTCTTTTTTTTTACGTCATGCTGACCCTCGTTCTTTAAATGACCCTATCCCGAGGAGGACACCTGAAGGCGAGCCGTAATGGCCACATCTCCGGCAGTCTCCTCCGATTTTGTTTTTTGGTTTTTTTCCCGATTTTTTTACGTAGTGCTGACCCTCGTTCTTTAAATGACCCTATCTCGAGGAGGACACCTGAAGGCGAGCCGTAATGGCCTCATCTCTGGCAGGCTCCTCCCATTTTTTTCGATTTTTTTCCCGATTTTTTTTTACGTCGTGCTGACCCTCGTTCTTTAAATGACCCTATCCCGAGGAGGACACCTGAAGGCGAGCCGTAATGGCCTCATCTCCGGCAGGCTCCGTCGATTTTTTTTTACGTCGTGCTGACCCTCGTTCTTTAAATGACCCTATCCCGAGGAGGACACCAGAAGGCGAGCCGTAATGTCCTCATCTCCGGCAAGCTCCTCCGATTTTTTTTTCCGTTTTTTTCCATTTTTTTTATTTTTTTTTATGTCGTGTTGACCCTCGTTCTTTAAATGACCCTATCCCGAGGAGGACACCTGAAGGCGAGCCGTAATTGCCTTATCTCCGGCAGGCTCCTCCGATTTTTTTTTCATTATTTTTCCACGTTTTTTTTTGTTTTACGCCGTGCTGACCCTCGTTCTTTAAATGACCCTATCTCGAGGAGGACACCTGAAGGTGAGCCGTAATGGCCTCATCTCCAGCAGGCTCCTTCGATGTGGTTTCCTTCATTTTTTTCCCGGTTTTTTTTTTTTTACGTCGTGCTGACCCTCGTTCTTTAAATGACCCTATCACGAGGAGGACACCTGAAGGCGAGCCGTAATGGCCTCTTCTCCGGCAGGCTCCTCCGATTTTGTTTTTTCATTTTTTCCCAATTTTTTTTACGTCGTGCTGACCCTCATTCTTTAAGTGACCCTATCTCGAGGAGGACACCTGAAGGCGAGCTGTAATGGCCTCATCTCCGGCAGGCTTCTCCCATTTTTTACGATTTTTTTCCTAGTTTTTTTTTACGTCGTGCTGACCCTCGTTCTTTAAATGACCCTATCCCGAGGAGGACACCTGAAGGCGAGCCGTAATGGCCTCATCTCCGGCAGGCTCCTCCGATTTTGTTTTTTCGTTTTTTTCCCAATTTTTTTACGTCGTGCTGACCCTCGTTCTTTAAATGACCCTATCCCGAGGAGGACACCTGAAGGCGAGCCGTAATGGCCTGATCTCCGGCAGGCTCCTCCGATGTTGTTTCCTTCGTTTTTTTTCCCATTTTTTTTTACGTCGTGCTGACCCTCGTTCTTTAAATGACCCTATCCCGAGGAGGACACCTGAAGTCGAGCCGTAATGGCCTCATCACCGGCAGGCTCCTCCGATTTTTTTTTTCGTTTTTTTCCCAATTTTTTTTACGTCGTGCTGACCCTCGTTCTTTAAATGACCCTATCCCGAGGAGGACACCTGAAGGCGAGCCGTAATGGCCTCATCTCCGGCCGGCTCCTCCGATTTTTTTTTTCGTTTTTTTCCCAATTTTTTTTACGTCGTGCTGACCCTCGTTCTTCAAATGACCCTATCCCGAGGAGGACACTTGAAGGCGAGCCGTAATGGCCTCATCTTCGGCAAATTCCTCCGATTTTGTTTTTTCGTTTTTTCCAAATTTTTGTTCCGTCGTGCTGACCCTCGTTCTTTAAATGACCCTATCTCGAGGAGGACACCTGAAGGCGTGCCGTAATGGCCTCATCTCCGGCAGGCTCCTCCTACTTTTCTCGATTTTTTTCTCTATTTTTTTTACGTCGTGCTGACCCTCGTTCTTTAAATAACCCTATCCCGAGGAGGACACCTGAAGGCGAGCCGTAATGGCCTCATCTCCAGCAGGCTCCTCCCACTTTTCTCGATTTTTTTCTCTATTTTTTTTACGTCGTGCTGACCCTCGTTCTTTAAATGACCCTATCCCGAGGAGGACACCTGAAAGCGAGCCGTAATGGCCACATCTCCGGCAGGCTCTGTCGATTTTTTTTTTACGTCGTGCTGAAACTCGTTCTTTAAATGACCCTATCCCGAGGAGGACACCTGAAGGCGAGCCGTAATGGCCTCATCTCCAGCAGGCTCCTCCGATTTTGTTTTTTCATTTTTTCCCAATTTTTTTTACGTCGTGCTGACCCTCATTCTTTAAGTGACCCTATCTCGAGGAGGACACCTGAAGGCGAGCTGTAATGGCCTCATCTCCGGCAGGCTTCTCCCATTTTTTTCGATTTTTTTCCTAGTTTTTTTTTACGTCGTGCTGACCCTCGTTCTTTAAATGACCCTATCCCGAGGAGGACACCTGAAGGCGAGCCGTAATGGCCTCATCTCCGGCAGGCTCCTCCGATTTTGTTTTTTCGTTTTTTTCCCAATTTTTTTACGTCGTGCTGACCCTCGTTCTTTAAATGACCCTATCCCGAGGAGGACACCTGAAGGCGAGCCGTAATGGCCTCATCTCCGGCAGGCTCCTCCGATGTTGTTTCCTTCGTTTTTTTTCCCATTTTTTTTTTACGTCGTGCTGACCCTCGTTCTTTAAATGACCCTATCCCGAGGAGGACACCTGAAGTCGAGCCGTAATGGCCTCATCACCGGCAGGCTCCTCCGATTTTTTTTTTCGTTTTTTTCCCAATTTTTTTTTTACGTCGTGCTGACCCTCGTTCTTTAAATGACCCTATCCCGAGGAGGACACCTGAAGGCGAGCCGTAATGGCCTCATCTCCGGCAGGCTCCTCCGATTTTTTTTTTCGTTTTTTTCCCAATTTTTTTTACGTCGTGCTGACCCTCGTTCTTCAAATGACCCTATCCCGAGGAGGACACTTGAAGGCGAGCCGTAATGGCCTCATCTTCGGCAGGTTCCTCCGATTTTGTTTTTTCATTTTTTCCAAATTTTTGTTCCGTCGTGCTGACCCTCGTTCTTTAAATGACCCTATCTCGAGGAGGACACCTGAAGTCGAGCCGTAATGGCCTCATCTCCGGCAGGCTCCTCCCACTTTTTTCGATTTTTTTCTCTATTTTTTTTACGTCGTGCTGACCCTCGTTCTTTAAATAACCCTATCCCGAGGAGAAAACCTGAAGGCGAGCCGAAATGGCCTCATCTCCGGCAGGCTACTCCGATTTTTTTTTTCCCGTTCTTTTTATTTTTTTTTTACATCGTGCTGACCCTCGTTCTTTAAATGACCCTATCCCGAGGAGGACACCTGAAAGCGAGCCGTAATGGCCACATCTCCGGCAGGCTCTGTCGATTTTTTTTTTACGTCGTGCTGACCCTCGTTCTTTAAATGACCCTATCCCGAGGAGGACACCTGAAGGCGAGCCGTAATGTCCTCATCTCCGGCAGGCTCCTCCGATTTTTTTTTTCGTTTTTTTTCCTGTTGTTTTTTTTTATTGTTTACGTCGTGCTGACCCTCGTTCTTTAAATGACCCTATCCCGAGGAGGACAACTGAAGGCGAGCCGTAATGGCCTCATCTCCGGCAGGCTCCTTCGATTTTTTATTTTTTTTATTTTTTTTTACGTCGTGCTGACCCTCGTTCTTTAAATGACCCTATCCCGAGGAGGACACCTGAAGGCGAGCCGTAACAGCCACATCTCCGGCAGGCTCCTTGGATTTTTTTTTACGTCGTGCTGACCCTCGTTCTTTAAATGACCCTATCCCGAGGAGGACACCTGAAGGCGAGCCGTAATGGCCTCATCTCCGGCAGGCTCCTCCGATTTTTTTTTCGTTTTTTTTCCACGTTTTTTTTACGTCGTGCTGACCCTCGTTCTATAAATGACCCTATCTCGAGGAGGGCACCTGAAGGCGAGCCGTAATGGTCTCATCTCCGGCAGGCTCCTCCGATTTTGTTTCTTTCGTTTTTTTCCCGGTTGTATTTTTTTTTACGTCGTGCTGACCCTCGTTCTATAAATGACCCTATCTCGAGGAGGACACCTGAAGGCGAGCCGTAATGGCCTCATCTCCGGCAGGCTCCTCCCATTTTTTTCGATTTTTTTCCCAGTTTTTTTTTACGTGGTGCTGACCCTCATTCTTTAAATGACCCTATCCCGAGGAGGACACCTGAAGGCGAGCCGTAACGGCCTCATCTCCGGCAGGCTCCTTTGATTTTGTTTTTTTCTTTTTTTTCCTTTTTCTTTTTTTTTTTACGTCATGCTGACCCTCGTTCTTTAAATGACCCAATCCCGAGGAGGACACCTGAAGGCGAGCCGTAATGGCCACATCTCCGGCAGGCTCCTCCGATTTTGTTTTTTCATTTTTTTCCCGATTTTTTTACGTAGTGCTGACCCTCGTTCTTTAAATGACCCTATCTCGAGGAGGACACCTGATGGCGAGCCGTAATGGCCTCATCTCCGGCAGGCTCCTCCCATTTTTTTCGATTTTTTTCCCGATTTTTTTTTACGTCGTGCTGACCCTTGTTCTTTAAATGACCCTATCCCGAGGAGGTCACCTGAAGGCGAGCCGTAATGGCCTCATCTCCGGCAGGCTCCTTCGATTTTTTTTTTTACGTCGTGCTGACCCTCGTTCTTTAATGACCCTATCCCGAGGAGGACACCTGAAGGCGAGCCATAATGGCCTCATCTCCGGTAGGCTCCTCCGATTTTTTTTCCGTTTTTTTCCCTTTTTTTATTTTTTTTTTACGTCGTGCTGACCCTCGTTCTTTAAATGACCCTATCCCGAGGAGGACACCTGAAGGCGAGTCGTCATTGCCTTATCTCCGGCAGGCTCCTCCGATTTTTTTTTTCATTATTTTTCCACGTTTTTTTTTGTTTTACGCCGTGCTGACCCTCGTTCTTTAAATGACCCTATCTCGAGGAGGACACCTGAAGGTGAGCCGTAATGGCCTCATCTCCAACAGGCTCCTCCGATGTGGTTTCCTTCGTTTTTTTCCCGGTTTTTTTTTTTTTACGTCGTGCTGACCCTCGTTCTTTAAATGACCCTATCCCGAGGAGGACACCTGAAGGCGAGCCGTAATGGCCTCATCTCCGACAGGCTCCTTCGATTTTTTATTTTTTTTATTTTTTTTTACGTCGTGCTGACCCTCGTTCTTTAAATGACCCTATCCCGAGGAGGACACCTGAAGGCGAGCCGTAACAGCCACATCTCCGGCAGGCTCCTTGGATTTTTTTTTACGTCGTGCTGACCCTCGTTCTTTAAATGACCCTATCCCGAGGAGGACACCTGAAGGCGAGCCGTAATGGCCTCATCTCCGGCAGGCTCCTCCGATTTTTTTTTCGTTTTTTTTCCACGTTTTTTTTACGTCGTGCTGACCCTCGTTCTATAAATGACCCTATCTCGAGGAGGGCACCTGAAGGCGAGCCGTAATGGTCTCATCTCCGGCAGGCTCCTCCGATTTTGTTTCTTTCGTTTTTTTCCCGGTTGTATTTTTTTTTACGTCGTGCTGACCCTCGTTCTATAAATGACCCTATCTCGAGGAGGACACCTGAAGGCGAGCCGTAATGGCCTCATCTCCGGCAGGCTCCTCCCATTTTTTTCGATTTTTTTCCCAGTTTTTTTTTACGTGGTGCTGACCCTCATTCTTTAAATGACCCTATCCCGAGGAGGACACCTGAAGGCGAGCCGTAACGGCCTCATCTCCGGCAGGCTCCTTTGATTTTGTTTTTTTCTTTTTTTTCCTTTTTCTTTTTTTTTTTACGTCATGCTGACCCTCGTTCTTTAAATGACCCAATCCCGAGGAGGACACCTGAAGGCGAGCCGTAATGGCCACATCTCCGGCAGGCTCCTCCGATTTTGTTTTTTCATTTTTTTCCCGATTTTTTTACGTAGTGCTGACCCTCGTTCTTTAAATGACCCTATCTCGAGGAGGACACCTGATGGCGAGCCGTAATGGCCTCATCTCCGGCAGGCTCCTCCCATTTTTTTCGATTTTTTTCCCGATTTTTTTTTACGTCGTGCTGACCCTTGTTCTTTAAATGACCCTATCCCGAGGAGGTCACCTGAAGGCGAGCCGTAATGGCCTCATCTCCGGCAGGCTCCTTCGATTTTTTTTTTTACGTCGTGCTGACCCTCGTTCTTTAATGACCCTATCCCGAGGAGGACACCTGAAGGCGAGCCATAATGGCCTCATCTCCGGTAGGCTCCTCCGATTTTTTTTCCGTTTTTTTCCCTTTTTTTATTTTTTTTTTACGTCGTGCTGACCCTCGTTCTTTAAATGACCCTATCCCGAGGAGGACACCTGAAGGCGAGTCGTCATTGCCTTATCTCCGGCAGGCTCCTCCGATTTTTTTTTTCATTATTTTTCCACGTTTTTTTTTGTTTTACGCCGTGCTGACCCTCGTTCTTTAAATGACCCTATCTCGAGGAGGACACCTGAAGGTGAGCCGTAATGGCCTCATCTCCAACAGGCTCCTCCGATGTGGTTTCCTTCGTTTTTTTCCCGGTTTTTTTTTTTTTACGTCGTGCTGACCCTCGTTCTTTAAATGACCCTATCCCGAGGAGGACACCTGAAGGCGAGCCGTAATGGCCTCATCTCCGACAGGCTCCTTCGATTTTTTATTTTTTTTATTTTTTTTTACGTCGTGCTGACCCTCGTTCTTTAAATGACCCTATCCCGAGGAGGACACTTGAAGGCGAGCCGTAATGGCCTCATCACTGGCAGGCTCCTCCGATTTTTTTTTCTCGTTTTTTTACCGTTTATTTATTTATTTTTTTTACGTCGTGCTGACCCTCGTTCTTTAAATGACCCTATCCCGAGGAGGACACCTGAAGGCGAGCCGTAACGGCCACATCTCCGGCAGGCTCCTTCGATTTTTTTTTTTACGTCGTGCTAACCCTCGTTCTTTAAATGACCCTATCTCGAGGAGGACACCTGAAGGCGAGCCGTAATGGCCTCATCTCCGGCAGGCTCCTCCGATTTTTTTTTCGTTTTTTTTCCACGTTTTTTTTACGTCGTGCTGACCCTCGTTCTATAAATGACCCTATCCCGAGGAGGGCACCAGAAGGCGAGCCGTAATGGTCTCATCTCCGGCAGGCTCCTCCGATTTTGTTTCTTTCGTTTTTTTCCCGGTTGTATTTTTTTTTACGTCGTGCTGACCCTCGTTCTTTAAATGACCCTACCCCGAGGAGGACACCTGAAGGCGAGCCGTAATGGCCTCATCTCCGGCAGGCTCCTCCGATTTTGTTTATTCATTTTTTTCCCGATTTTTTTTACATCGTGCTGACCCTCGTTCTTTAAATGACCCTATCTCGAGGAGGACACCTGAAGGCGAGCCGTAATGGCCTCATCTCCGGCAGGCTCCTCCCATTTTTTTCGATTTTTTTCCCAGTTTTTTTTTTACGTCGTGCTGACCCTCGTTCTTTAAATGACCCTATCTCGAGGAGGACACCTGAAGGCGAGCCGTAATGGCCTCATCTCCGGTAGGCTCCTCCCATTTTTTTCGATTTTTTTCCCAGTTTTTTTTTACGTCGTGCTGACCCTCGTTCTTTAAATGACCCTATCCCGAGGAGGACACCTGAAGGCGAGCCGTAACGGCCTCATCTCCGGCAGGCTCCTTCGATTTTGTTTTTTCGTTTTTTTTCCTTTTTCTTTTTTTTTACGTCATGCTGACCCTCGTTCTTTAAATGACCCTATCCCGAGGAGGACACCTGAAGGCGAGCCGTAATGGCCACATCTCCGGCAGGCTCCTCCGATTTTGTTTTTTGGTTTTTTTCCCGATTTTTTTACGTAGTGCTGACCCTCGTTCTTTAAATGACCCTATCTCGAGGAGGACATCTGAAGGCGAGCCGTAATGGCCTCATCTCCGGTAGGCTCCTCCCATTTTTTTCGATTTTTTTCCCGATTTTTTTTTACGTCGTGCTGACCCTCGTTCTTTAAATGACCCTATCCCGAGGAGGACACCTGAAGGCGAGCCGTAATGGCCTCATCTCCGGCAGGCTCCTCCGATGTTGTTTCCTTCGTTTTTTTTCCCATTTTTTTTTACGTCGTGCTGACCCTCGTTCTTTAAATGACCCTATCCCGAGGAGGACACCTGAAGGCGAGCCGTAATGGCCTCATCTCCGGCAGGCTCCTCCGATTTTTTTTTTCGTTTTTTTCCCAATTTTTTTTTACGTCGTGCTGACCCTCGTTCTTTAAATGACCCTATCCCGAGGAGGACACCTGAAGGCGAGCCGTAATGGCCTCATCTCCGGCAGGCTCCTCCGATTTTTTTTTTCGTTTTTTCCCCAATTTTTTTTTACGTCGTGCTGACCCTCGTTCTTTAAATGACCCTATCCCGAGGAGGACACTTGAAGGCGAGCCGTAATGGCCTCATCTCCGGCAGGCTCCTCCGATTTTGTTTTTTCGTTTTTTTCCCAATTTTTTTTTACGTCGTGCTGACCCTCGTTCTTTAAATGACCCTATCCCGAGGAGGACACTTGAAGGCGAGCCGTAATGGCCTCATCTCCGGCAGGCTCCTCCGATTTTGTTTTTTCATTTTTTTCCCGATTTTTTTTTACATCGTGCTGTCCCTCGTTCTTTAAATGACCCTATCTCGAGGAGGACACCTGAAGGCGAGCCGTAATGGCCTCATCTCCGGCAGGCTCCGTCGATTTTTTTTTTTTTACGTCGTGCTGACCCTCGTTCTTTAAATGACCCTATCCCGAGGAGGACACCTGAAGGCGAGCTGTAATGTCCTCATCTCCGGCAGGCTCCTCCGATTTTTTTTTTTTCGTTTTTTTTCCCGTTGTTTTTTTTTTATTGTTTACGTCGTGCTGACCCTCGTTCTTTAAATGACCCTTTCCCGAGGAGGACACCTGAAGGCGAGCCGTAATGGCCTCATCTCCGGCAGGCTCCTTCGATTTTTTATTTTTTTTATTTTTTTTTACGTCGTGCTGACCCTCGTTCTTTAAATGACCCTATCCCGAGGAGGACACTTGAAGGCGAGCCGTAATGGCCTCATCTCCGGCAGGCTCCTCCGATTTTGTTTTTTCATTTTTTTCCCGATTTTTTTTTGCATCGTGCTGTCCCTCGTTCTTTAAATGACCCTATCTCGAGGAGGACACCTGAAGGCGAGCCGTAATGGCCTCATCTCCGGCAGGCTCCGTCGATTTTTTTTTTTTTACGTCGTGCTGACCCTCGTTCTTTAAATGACCCTATCCCGAGGAGGACACCTGAAGGCGAGCTGTAATGTCCTCATCTCCGGCAGGCTCCTCCGATTTTTTTTTTTTCGTTTTTTTTCCCGTTGTTTTTTTTTTATTGTTTACGTCGTGCTGACCCTCGTTCTTTAAATGACCCTATCCCGAGGAGGACACCTGAAGGCGAGCCGTAATGGCCTCATCTCCGGCAGGCTCCTTCGATTTTTTATTTTTTTTTTATTTTTTTTTACGTCGTGCTGACCCTCGTTCTTTAAATGATCCTATCCCGAGGAGGACACTTGAAGGCGTGCCGTAATGGCCTCATCTCTGGCAGGCTCCTCCGATTTTTTTTTCTCGTTTTTTTCCCGTTTATTTATTTATTTATTTATTTATTTTTACGTCGTGCTGACCCTCGTTCTTTAAATGACCCTATCCCGAGGAGGACACCTGAAGGCGAGCCGTAACGGCCACATCTCCGGCAGGCTCCTTCGATTTTCTTTTACGTCGTGCTGACCCTCGTTCTTTAAATGACCCTATCCCGAGGAGGACACCTGAAGGAGAGCCGTAATGGCCTCATCTCCGGCAGGCTCCTCCGATTTTGTTTTTTCATTTTTTTCCCAATTTTTTTACGTCGTGCTGACCCTCGTTCTATAAATGACCCTATCCCGAGGAGGACACCTGAAGGCGAGCCGTAATGGCCTCATCTCCGGCAGGCTCCTCCGATGTTGTTTCCTTCGTTTTTTTTCCCATTTTTTTTTACGTCATGCTGACCCTCGTTCTTTAAATGACCCTATCCCGAGGAGGACACCTGAAGGCGAGCCGTAATGGCCTCATCTCCGGCAGGCTCCTCCGATTTTTATTTTCGTTTTTTTCCCAATTTTTTTTTACGTCGTGCTGACCCTCGTTCTTTAAATGACCCTATCCCGAGGAGGACACCTGAAGGCGAGCCGTAATGGCCTCATCTCCGGCAGGCTCCTCCGATCTTTTTTTCTCCGGCAGGCTCCTCCGATTTTTTTTTCATTTTTTTTCCACGTTTTTTTTGTTTTACGTCGTGCTGACCCTCGTTCTTTAAATGACCTTATTTCGAGGAGGACACCTGAAGGCGAGCCGTAATGGCCTCATCTCCGGCAGGCTCCTCCGATGTTGTTTCCTTCATTTTTTTCCCCGTTTTTTTTTTACGTCGTGCTGACCCTCGTTCTTTAAATGACCCTATCCCGAGGAGGACACCTGAAGGCGAGCCGTAATGGCCTCATCTCCGGCAGGCTCCTCCGATTTTTTTTTTTCGTTTTTTTCCCAATTTTTTTTACGTCGTGCTGACCCTCGTTCTTTAAATGACCCTATCCCGAGGAGGACACTTGAAGGCGAGCCATAATGGCCTCATCTCCGGCAGGCTCCTCCGATTTTGTTTTTTCGTTTTTTTCCCAATTTTTTTTACGTTGTGCTGACCCTCGTTCTTTAAATGACCCTATCTCGAGGAGGACACCAGAAGGCGAGCCGTAATGGCCTCATCTCCGGCAGGCTCCTCCCACTTTTTTCGATTTTTTTCTCGATTTTTTTTACGTCGTGCTGACCCTCGTTCTTTAAATAACCCTATCCCGAGGAGGAAACTTGAAGGCGAGCCGAAAATGGCCTCATCTCCGGCAGGCTACTCCGATTTTTTTTTACATCGTGCTGACCCTCGTTCTTTAAATGACCCTATCCCGAGGAGGACACCTGAAAGCGAGCCGTAATGGCCACATCTCCGGCAGGCTCCGTCGATTTCTTTTTTTACGTCGTGCTGACCCTCGTTCTTTAAATGACCCTATCCCGAGGAGGACACCTGAAGGCGAGCTGTAATGTCCTCATCTCCGGCAGGCTCCTCCGATTTTTTTATTTCGTTTTTTTTCCCGTTGTTTTTTTTTTATTGTTTACGTCGTGCTGACCCTCGTTCTTTAAATGACCCTATCCCGAGGAGGACACCTGAAGGCGAGCCGTAATGGCCTCATCTCCGGCAGGCTCCTTCGATTTTTTATTTTTTTTACCTTTTTTTACGTCGTGCTGACCCTCGTTCTTTAAATGACCCTATCCCGAGGAGGACACTTGAAGGCGTGCCGTAATGGCCTCATATCTGGCAGGCTCCTCCGATTTTTTTTTCTCGTTTTTTTCCCGTTTATTTATTTATTTATTTATTTATTTTTACGTCGTGCTGACCCTCGTTCTTTAAATGACCCTATCCCGAGGAGGACACCTGAAGGCGAGCCGTAACGGCCACATCTCCGGCAGGCTCCTTCGATTTTTTTTTACGTCGTGCTGACCCTCGTTCTTTAAATGACCCTATCCCGAGGAGGACACCTGAAGGCGAGCCGTAATGGCCTCATCTCCGACAGGCTCCTCCGACTTTTTTTTTCGTTTTTTTTCCACGTTTTTTTTACGTCGTGCTGACCCTTGTTCTTTTAATGACCCTATCCCGAGGAGGGCACCTGAAGGCGAGCCGTAATGGTCTCATCTCCGGCAGGCTCCTCCGATTTTGTTTCTTTCGTTTTTTTCCCGGTTGTATTTTTTTTTACGTCGTGCTGACCCTCGTTCTTTAAATGACCCTATCCCGAGGAGGACACCTGAAGGCGAGCCGTAATGGCCTCATCTCCGGCAGGCTCCTCCGATTTTGTTTTTTCATTTTTTTCCCGATTTTTTTTTACATCGTGCTGACCCTCGTTCTTTGAATGACCCTATCTCGAGGAGGACACTTGAAGGCGAGCCGTAATGGCCTCATCTCCGGCAGGCTCCTCCCATATTTTTCGATTTTTTTCCCAGTTTTTTTTTACGTCGTGCTGACCCTCGTTCTTTAAATGACCCTATCCCGAGGAGGACACCTGAAGGCGAGCCGTAACGGCCTCATCTCCGGCAGGCTCCTTCGATTTTGTTTTTTTCGTTTTTTTTCCTTTTTCTTTTTTTTTACGTCATGCTGACCCTCTTTCTTTAAATGACCCTATCCCGAGGAGGACACCTGAAGGCGAGCCGTAATGGCCACATCTCCGGCAGGCTCCTCCGATTTTGTTTTTTCATTTTTTTCCCGATTTTTTTACGTAGTGTTGACCCTCGTTCTTTAAATGACCCTATCTCGAGGAGGACACCTGAAGGCGAGCCGTAATGGCCTCATCTCCGGCAGGCTCCTCCCATTTTTTTCGATTTTTTTCCCGATTTTTTTTTACGTCGTGCTGACCCTTGTTCTTTTAATGACCCTATCCCGAGGAGGACACCTGAAGGCGAGCCGTAATGGCCTCATCTCCGGCAGGTTCCTTCGATTTTTTTTTTACGTCGTGCTGACCCTCGTTCTTTAAATGACCCTATCCCGAGGAGGACACCTGAAGGCGAGCCATAATGGCCTCATCTCCGGTAGGCTCCTCCGATTTTTTTTCCGTTTTTTCACTTTTTTTTATTTATTTTTTTACGTCGTGCTGACCCTCGTTCTTTAAATGACCCTATCCCGAGGAGGACACCTGAAGGCGAGCCGTCATTGCCTTATCTCCGGCAGGCTCCTCCGATTTTTTTTTCATTATTTTTCCACGTTTTTTTTTGTTTTACGCCGTGCTGACCCTTGTTCTTTAAATGACCCTATCTTGAGGAGGACACCTGAAGGTGAGCCGTAATGGCCTCATCTCCAACAAGCTCCTCCGATGTGGTTTCCTTCATTTTTTTCCCGGTTTTTTTTTTTTTTTTTTACGTCGTGCTGACCCTCGTTCTTTAAATGACCCTATCCAGAGGAGGACACCTGAAGGCGAGCCGTAATGGCCTCATCTCCGGCAGGCTCCTCCGATTTTCTTTTTTCGTTTTTTTCCAATTTTTTTACGTCGTGCTGACCCTCATTCTTTAAGTGACCCTATCTCGAGGAGGACACCTGAAGGCGAGCTGTAATGGCCTCATCTCCGGTAGGCTTCTCCCATTTTTTTCGATTTTTTTCCCTGTTTTTTTTACGTCGTGCTGACCCTCGTTCTTTAAATGACCCTATCCCGAGGAGGACACCTGAAGGCGAGCCGTAATGGCCTCATCTCCGGCAGGCTCCTCCGATTTTGTTTTTTCATTTTTTTCCCAATTTTTTTACGTCGTGCTGACCCTCGTTCTTTAAATGACCCTATCTCGAGGAGGACACCAGAAGGCGAGCCATAATGGCCTCATCTCCAGTAGGCTCCTCCCATTTTTACGATTTTTTTCCCGATTTTTTTTACGTCGTGCTGACCCTCGTTCTTTAAATGACCCTATCCCGAGGAGGACACCTGAAGGCGAGCCGTAATGGCCTCATCTCCGGCAGGCTCCTCTGATTTTGTTTTTTCATTTTTTCCCAATTTTTTTTACGTCGTGCTGACCCTCATTCTTTAAGTGACCCTATCTCGAGGAGGACACCTGAAGGCGAGCTGTAATGGCCTCATCTCCGGCAGGCTTCTCCCATTTTTTTCGATTTTTTTCCCAGTTTTTTTTTTACGTCGTGCTGACCCTCGTTCTTTAAATGACCCTATCCTGAGGAGGACACCTGAAGGCGAGCCGTAATGGCCTCATCTCCGGCAGGCTCCTCCGATTTTGTTTTTTTGTTTTTTTCCCAATTTTTTTACGTCGTGCTGACCCTCGTTCTTTAAATGACCCTATCTCGAGGAGGACACCTGAAGGCGAGTCGTAATGTCCTCATCTCCAGCAGGCTCCTCCCATTTTTACGATTTTTTCCCGATTTTTTTTACGTCGTGCTGACCCTCGTTCTTTAAATGACCCTATCCCGAGGAGGAAACCTGAAGGCGAGCCGTAATGGCCTCATCTCCGGCAGGCTCCTCTGATTTTTTTTCCGTTTTTTTCCCATTTTTTTTAATTTTTTTTTACGTCGTGTTGACCCTTGTTGTTTAAATGACCCTATCCCGAGGAGGACACCTGAAGGCGAGCCGTAATAGCCTCATCTCCGGCAGGCTCCTTCGATTTTTTTTTACGTCGTGTTGACCCTCGTTCTTTAAACGACCCTATCCCGAGGAGGACACCTGAAGGCGAGCCGTAATGGCCTCATCTCCGGCAGGCTCCTCCGATCTTTTTTTCTCCGGCAGGCTCCTCTGATTTTTTTTCATTTTTTTTCCACGTTTTTTTTGTTTTACGTCGTGCTGACCCTCGTTCTTTAAATGACCCTATCTCGAGGAGGACACCTGAAGGCGAGCCGTAATGGCCTCATCTCCGGCAGGCTCCTCCGATGTTGTTTCCTTCGTTTTTTTCCCAGTTTTTTTTTTACGTCGTGCTGACCCTCGTTCTTTAAATGACCCTATCCCGAGGAGGACACCTGAAGGCGAGCCGTAATGGCCTCAACTCCGGCAGGCTCCTCCGATTTTGTTTTTTCGTTTTTTCCCGATTTTTTTTTACGTCGTGCTGACCCTCGTTCTTTAAGTGACCCTATCTCGAGGAGGACACCTGAAGGCGAGCCGTAATGGCCTCATCTCTGGCAGGCTCCTCCCATTTTTTTCGATTTTTTTCCAGGTTTTTTTTTTACGTCGTGCTGACCCTCGTTCTTTAAATGACCCTATCCCGAGGAGGACACCTGAAGGCGAGCCGTAATGTCCTCATCTCTGGCAGGCTCCTCCGATTTTTTTTTTTCGTTTTTTTTCCCGGTTTTTTTCCCGGTTTTTTTTTTACGTCATGTTGACCCTCGTTCTTTAAATGACCATATCCCGAGGAGGACACCTGAAGGCGAGCCGTAATGGCCTCATCTCCGGCAGGCTCCTCCGATCTTTTTTTCTCCGGCAGGCTCCTCTGATTTTTTTTCATTTTTTTCCACGTTTTTTTTGTTTTACGTCGTGCTGACCCTCGTTCTTTAAATGACCCTATCTCGAGGAGGACACCTGAAGGCGAGCCGTAATGGCCTCATCTCCGGCAGGCTCGTCCGATGTTGTTTCCTTCGTTTTTTTCCCAGTTTTTTTTTTTTTTTACGTTGTGCTGACCCTCGTTCTTTAAATGACCCTATCCCGAGGAGGACACCTGAAGGCAAGCCGTAATGGCCTCATCTCCGGCAGGCTCCTCCGATTTTGTTTTTTCGTTTTTTCCCGATTTTTTTTTACGTCGTGCTGACCCTCGTTCTTTATGTGACCCTATCTCGAGGAGGACACCTGAAGGCGAGCCGTAATGGCCTCATCTCTGGCAGGCTCCTCCCATTTTTTTCGATTTTTTTCCCGATTTTTTTTTTACGTCGTGCTGACCCTCGTTCTTTAAATGACCCTATACCGAGGAGGACACCTGAAGGCGAGCCGTAATGTCCTCATCTCTGGCAGGCTCCTCCGATTTTTTTTTTTCGTTTTTTTTCCCGGTTTTTTTCCCGGTTTTTTTCCTCTTTTTTTTTTTACGTCGTGCTGACCCTCGTTCTTTAAATGACCCTATCCCGAGGAGGACACCTGAAAGCGAGCCGTAATGGCCACATCTCCGGCAGGCTCCGTCGATTTTTTTTTTACGTCGTGCTGACCCTCGTTCTTTAAATGACCCTATTCCGAGGAGGACACCTGAAGGCGAGCTGTAATGTCCTCATCTCCGGCAGGCTCCTCCGATTTTTTTTTTTCGTTTTTTTTCCCGTTGTTTTTTTTTTTATTGTTTACGTCGTGCTGACCCTCGTTCTTTAAATGACCCTATCCCGAGGAGGACACCTGAAGGCGAGCCGTAATGGCCTCATCTCCGGCAGGCTCCTTCGATTTTTTATTTTTTTTACTTTTTTTTACGTCGTGCTGACCCTCGTTCTTTAAATGACCCTATCCCGAGGAGGACACTTGAAGGCGTGCCGTAATGGCCTCATATCTGGCAGGCTCCTCCGATTTTTTTTTCTCGTTTTTTTCCCGTTTATTTATTTATTTATTTATTTTTTTTTACGTCGTGCTGACCCTCGTTCTTTAAATGACCCTATCCCGAGGAGGACACCTGAAGGCGAGCCGTAACGGCCACATCTCCGGCAGGCTCCTTCGATTTTTTTTTACGTCGTGCTGACCCTCGTTCTTTAAATGACCCTATCCCGAGGAGGACACCTGAAGGCGAGCCGTAATGGCCTCATCTCCGGCAGGCTCCTCCGACTTTTTTTTTCGTTTTTTTTCCACGTTTTTTTTACGTCGTGCTGACCCTCGTTCTATAAATGACCCTATCCCGAGGAGGGCACCTGAAGGCGAGCCGTAATGGTCTCATCTCCGGCAGGCTCCTCCGATTTTGTTTCTTTCGTTTTTTTCCCGGTTGTATTTTTTTTAACGTCGTGCTGACCCTTGTTCTTTAAATGACCCTATCCCGAGGAGGACACCTGAAGGCGAGCCGTAATGGCCTCATCTCCGGCAGGCTCCTCCGATTTTGTTTTTTCATTTTTTTCCCGATTTTTTTTTACATCGTGCTGACCCTCGTTCTTTAAATGACCCTATCTCGAGGAGGACACCTGAAGGCGAGCCGTAATGGCCTCATCTCCGGTAGGCTCCTCCCATTTTTTTCGACTTTTTTCCCAGTTTTTTTTTACGTCGTGCTGACCCTCGTTCTTTAAATGACCCTATCCCGAGGAGGACACCTGAAGGCGAGCCGTAACGGCCTCATCTCCGGCAGGCTCCTTCGATTTTGTTTTTTTCGTTTTTTTTCCTTTTTCTTTTTGTTTACGTCGTGTTGACCCTCGTTCTTTAAATGACCCTATCCCGAGGAGGACACCTGACGGCGAGCCGTAATGGCCTCATCTCCGGCAGGCTCCTCCGATTTTGTTTTTTCGTTTTTTTCCCAATTTTTTTACGTCGTGCTGACCCTCGTTCTTTAAATGACCCTATCTCGAGGAGGACACCTGAAGGCGAGCCGTAATGGCCTCATCTCCGGCAGGCTCCTCCCATTTTTTTCGATTTTTTTCCCGATTTTTTTTTACGTCGTGCTGACCCTTGTTCTTTTAATGACCCTATCCCGAGGAGGACACCTGAAGGCGAGCCGTAATGGCCTCATCTCCGGCAGGCTCCTCCGATCTTTTTTTCTCCGGCAGGCTCCTCTGATTTTTTTTCATTTTTTTCCATGTTTTTTTTGTTTTACGTCGTGTTGACCCTCGTTCTTTAAATGACCCTATCTCGAGGAGGACACCTGAAGGCGAGCCGTAATGGCCTCATCTCCGGCAGGCTCCTCCGATGTTGTTTCCTTCGTTTTTTTCCCAGTTTTTTTTTTTACGTCGTGCTGACCCTCGTTCTTTAAATGACCCTATCCCGAGGAGGACACCTGAAGGCGAGCCATAATGGCCTCATCTCCGGCAGGCTCCTCCGATTTTGTTTTTTCGTTTTTTCCCGATTTTTTTTTACGTCGTGCTGACCCTCGTTCTTTAAGTGACCCTATCTCGAGGAGGACACCTGAAGGCGAGCCGTAATGGCCTCATCTCTGGCAGGCTCCTCCCATTTTTTTCGATTTTTTTCCCGGTTTTTTTTTACGTCGTGCTGACCCTCGTTCTTTAAAAGACCCTATCCCGAGGAGGACACCTGAAGGCGAGCCGTAATGTCCTCATCTTTGGCAGGCTCCTCCGATTTTTTTTTTCGTTTTTTTCCCGGTTTTTTTCCCGATTTTTTTCCTCTTTTTTTTTTTACGTCGTGCTGACCCTCGTTCTTTAAATGACCCTATCCCGAGGAGGACACCTGAAAGCGAGCCGTAATGGCCACAGCTCCGGCAGGCTCCGTCGATTTTTTTTTTACGTCGTGCTGACCCTCGTTCTTTAAATGACCCTATCCCGAGGAGGACACCTGAAGGCGAGCTGTAATGTCCTCATCTCCGGCAGGCTCCTCCGATTTTTTTTTTCGTTTTTTTTCCCGTTGTTTTTTTTTTATTGTTTACGTCGTGCTGACCCTCGTTCTTTAAATGACCCTATCCCGAGGAGGACACCTGAAGGCGAGCCGTAATGGCCTCATCTCCGGCAGGCTCCTTCGATTTTTTATTTTTTTTACTTTTTTTTACGTCGTGCTGACCCTCGTTCTTTAAATGACCCTATCCCGAGGAGGACACTTGAAGGCGTGCCGTAATGGCCTCATATCTGGCAGGCTCCTCCGATTATTTTTTCTCGTTTTTTTCCCGTTTATTTATTTATTTATTTATTTATTTTTACGTCGTGCTGACCCTCGTTCTTTAAATGACCCTATCCCGAGGAGGACACCTGAAGGCGAGCCGTAACGGCCACATCTCCGGCAGGCTCCTTCGATTTTTTTTTACGTCGTGCTGACCCTCGTTCTTTAAATGACCCTATCCCGAGGAGGACACCTGAAGGCGAGCCATAATGGTCTCATCTCCGGCAGGCTCCTCCGACTTTTTTTTTCGTTTTTTTTCCACGTTTTTTTTACGTCGTGCTGACCCTCGTTCTATAAATGACCCTATCCCGAGGAGGGCACCTGAAGGCGAGCCGTAATGGTCTCATCTCCGGCAGGCTCCTCCGATTTTGTTTCTTTCGTTTTTTTCCCGGTTGTATTTTTTTTTACGTCGTGCTGACCCTCGTTCTTTAAATGACCCTATCCCGAGGAGGACACCTGAAGGCGAGCCGTAATGGCCTCATCTCCGGCAGGCTCCTCCGATTTTGTTTTTTCATTTTTTTCTCGATTTTTTTTTACATCGTGCTGACCCTCGTTCTTTAAATGACCCTATCTCGAGGAGGACACCTGAAGGCGAGCCGTAATGGCCTCATCTCCGGCAGGCTCCTCCCATTTTTTTCGATTTTTTTCCCAGTTTTTTTTTACGTCGTGCTGACCCTCGTTCTTTAAATGACCCTATCCCGAGGAGGACACCTGAAGGCGAGCCGTAACGGCCTCATCTCCGGCAGGCTCCTTCGATTTTGTTTTTTTCGTTTTTTTTCCTTTTTCTTTTTTTTTACGTCATGCTGACACTCTTTCTTTAAATGACCCTATCCCGAGGAGGACACCTGAAGGCGAGCCGTAATGGCCACATCTCCGGCAGGCTCCTCCGATTTTGTTTTTTCATTTTTTTCCCGATTTTTTTACGTAGTGCTGACCCTCGTTCTTTAAATGACCCTATCTCGAGGAGGACACCTGAAGGCGAGCCGTAATGGCCTCATCTCCGGCAGGCTCCTCCCATTTTTTTCGATTTTTTTCCCGATTTTTTTTTACGTCGTGCTGACCCTTGTTCTTTTAATGACCCTATCCCGAGGAGGACACCTGAAGGCGAGCCGTAATGGCCTCATCTCCGGCAGGCTCCTTCGATTTTTTTTTTACGTCGTGCTGACCCTCGTTCTTTAAATGACCCTATCCCGAGGAGGACACTTGAAGGCGAGCCATAATGGCCTCATCTCCGGTAGGCTCCTCCGATTTTTTTTCCGTTTTTTTTTATTTTTTTTTTACGTCGTGCTGACCCTCGTTCTTTAAATGACCCTATCCCGAGGAGGACACCTGAAGGCGAGCCGTCATTGCCTTATCTACGGCAGGCTCCTCCGATTTTTTTTTCATTATTTTTCCACGTTTTTTTTGTTTTACGCCGTGCTGACCCTCGTTCTTTAAATGACCCTATCTTGAGGAGGACACCTGAAGGTGAGCCGTAATGGCCTCATCTCCAACAGGCTCCTCCGATGTGGTTTCCTTCGTTTTTTTCCCGGTTTTTTTTTTTTTTTACGTCGTGCTGACCCTCGTTCTTTAAATGATCCTATCCAGAGGAGGACACGTGAAGGCGAGCCGTAATGGCCTCATCTCCGGCAGGTTCCTCCGATTTTGTTTTTTCGTTTTTTCCCAATTTTTTTTACGTCGTGCTGACCCTCATTCTTTAAGTGACCCTATCTCGAGGAGGACACCTGAAGGCGACCTGTAATGGCCTCATCTCCGGCAGGCTTCTCCCTTTTTTTTCGATTTTTTTCCCTGTTTTTTTTACGTCGTGCTGACCCTCGTTCTTTAAATGACCCTATCCCGAGGAGGACACCTGAAGGCGAGCCGTAATGGCCTCATCTCCGGCAGGCTCCTTCGATTTTGTTTTTTCGTTTTTTTCCCAATTTTTTTACGTCGTGCTGACCCTCGTTCTTTAAATGACCCTATCTCGAGGAGGACACCTGAAGGCGAGCCATAATGGCCTCATCTCCAGTAGGCTCCTCCCATTTTTACAATTTTTTTCCCGATTTTTTTTACGTCGTGCTGACCCTCGTTCTTTAAATGACCCTATCCCGAGGAGGACACCTGAAGGCGAGCCGTAATGGCCTCATCTCCGGCAGGCTCCTCCGATTTTGTTTTTTCATTTTTTCCCAATTTTTTTTACGTCGTGCTGACCCTCATTCTTTAAGTGACCCTATCTCGAGGAGGACACCTGAAGGCGAGCTGTAATGGCCTCATCTCCGGCAGGCTTCTCCCATTTTTTTCGATTTTTTCCCAGTTTTTTTTTACGTCGTGCTGACCCTCGTTCTTTAAATGACCCTATCCTGAGGAGGACACCTGAAGGCGAGCCGTAATGGCCTCATCTCCGGCAGGCTCCTCCGATTTTGTTTTTTCGTTTTTTTCCCAATTTTTTTACGTCGTGCTGACCCTCGTTCTTTAAATGACCCTATCTCGAGGAGGACACCTGAAGGCGAGCCGTAATGGCCTCATCTCCAGCAGGCTCCTCCCATTTTTACGATTTTTTCCCGATTTTTTTTACGTCGTGCTGACCCTCGTTCTTTAAATGACCCTATCCCGAGGAGGAAACCTGAAGGCGAGCCGTAATGGCCTCATCTCCGGCAGGCTCCTCCGATTTTTTTTCCGTTTTTTTCCCATTTTTTTTAATTTTTTTTTACGTCGTGTTGACCCTTGTTGTTTAAATGACCCTATCCCGAGGAGGACACCTGAAGGCGAGCCGTAATAGCCTCATCTCCGGCAGGCTCCTTCGATTTTTTTTTACGTCGTGTTGACCCTCGTTCTTTAAATGACCCTATCCCGAGGAGGACACCTGACGGCGAGCCGTAATGGCCTCATCTCCGGCAGGCTCCTCCGATTTTGTTTTTTCGTTTTTTTCCCAATTTTTTTACGTCGTGCTGACCCTCGTTCTTTAAATGACCCTATCTCGAGGAGGACACCTGAAGGCGAGCCGTAATGGCCTCATCTCCAGCAGGCTCCTCCCATTTTTACGATTTTTTCCCGATTTTTTTTACGTCGTGCTGACCCTCGTTCTTTAAATGACCCTATCCCGAGGAGGAAACCTGAAGGCGAGCCGTAATGGCCTCATCTCCGGCAGGCTCCTCCGATTTTTTTTCCGTTTTTTTCCCATTTTTTTTAATTTTTTTTTACGTCGTGTTGACCCTTGTTGTTTAAATGACCCTATCCCGAGGAGGACACCTGAAGGCGAGCCGTAATAGCCTCATCTCCGGCAGGCTCCTTCGATTTTTTTTTACGTCGTGTTGACCCTCGTTCTTTAAATGACCCTATCCCGAGGAGGACACCTGACGGCGAGCCGTAATGGCCTCATCTCCGGCAGGCTCCTCCGATCTTTTTTTCTCCGGCAGGCTCCTCTGATTTTTTTTCATTTTTTTCCACGTTTTTTTTGTTTTACGTCGTGCTGACCCTCGTTCTTTAAATGACCCTATCTCGAGGAGGACACCTGAAGGCGAGCCGTAATGGCCTCATCTCCGGCAGGCTCCTCCGATGTTGTTTCCTTCGTTTTTTTCCCAGTTTTTTTTTTACGTCGTGCTGACCCTCGTTCTTTAAATGACCCTATCCCGAGGAGGACACCTGAAGGCGAGCCGTAATGGCCTCATCTCCGGCAGGCTCCTCCGATTTTGTTTTTTCGTTTTTTCCCGATTTTTTTTTACGTCGTGCTGACCCTCGTTCTTTAAGTGACCCTATCTCGAGGAGGACACCTGAAGGCGAGCCGTAATGGCCTCATCTCTGGCAGGCTCCTCCCATTTTTTTCGATTTTTTTCCCGGTTTTTTTTTTACGTCGTGCTGACCCTCGTTCTTCAAATGACCCTATCCCGAGGAGGACACCTGAAGGCGAGCCGTAATGTCCTCACCTCTGGCAGGCTCCTCCGATTTTTTTTTTTCGTTTTTTTTCTCGGTTTTTTTCCCGGTTTTTTTCCTCTTTTTTTTTTTTACGTCGTGTTGACCCTCGTTCATTAAATGACCCTATCCCGAGGAGGACACCTGAAGGCGAGCCGTAATGGCCTCATCCCCGGCAGGCTCCTCCGATTTTGTTTTTTCGTTTTTTCCCGATTTTTTTTTACGTCGTGCTGACCCTCGTTCTTTAAGTGACCCTATCTCGAGGAGGACACCTGAAGGCGAGCCGTAATGGTCTCATCTCTGGCAGGCTCCTCCCATTTTTTTCGATTTTTTTCCCGGTTTTTTTTTACGTCGTGCTGACCCTCGTTCTTTAAATGACCCTATCCCGAGGAGGACACCTGAAGGTGAGCCGTAATGGCCTCATCTCCGGCAGGCTCCTCCGATCTTTTTTTCTCCGGCAGGCTCCTCTGATTTTTTTTCATTTTTTTCCACGTTTTTTTTTGTTTTACGTCGTGCTGACCCTCGTTCTTTAAATGACCCTATCTCGAGGAGGACACCTGAAGGCGAGCCGTAATGGCCTCATCTCCGGCAGGCTCCTCCGATGTTGTTTCCTTCGTTTTTTTCCCAGTTTTTTTTTACGTCGTGCTGACCCTCGTTCTTTAAATGACCCTATCCCGAGGAGGACACCTGAAGGCGAGCCGTAATGGCCTCATCTCCGGCAGGCTCCTCCGATTTTGTTTTTTCGTTTTTTCCCGATTTTTTTTTACGTCGTGCTGACCCTCGTTCTTTAAGTGACCCTATCTCGAGGAGGACACCTGAAGGCGAGCCGTAATGGCCTCATCTCTGGCAGGCTCCTCCCATTTTTTTCGATTTTTTTCCCGGTTTTTTTTTACGTCGTGCTGACCCTCGTTCTTCAAATGACCCTATCCCGAGGAGGACACCTGAAGGCGAGCCGTAATGTCCTCATCTCTGGCAGGCTCCTCCGATTTTTTTTTTTCGTTTTTTTTCTCGGTTTTTTCCCGGTTTTTTTCCTCTTTTTTTTTTTTTACGTCGTGTTGACCCTCGTTCATTAAATGACCCTATCCCGAGGAGGACACCTGAAGGCGAGCCGTAATGTCCTCATCTCTGGCAGGCTCCTCCGATTTTTTTTTTTCGTTTTTTTTCTCGGTTTTTTTCCCGGTTTTTTTCCTCTTTTTTTTTTTACGTCGTGTTGACCCTCGTTCATTAAATGACCCTATCCCGAGGAGGACACCTGAAGGCGAGCCGTAATGGCCTCATCTCCGGCAGGCTCCTCCGATGTTGTTTCCTTCGTTTTTTTCTCTGTTTTTTTTACGTCGTGCTGACCCTCGTTCTTTAAATGACCCTATCCAGAGGAGGACACCTGAAGGCGAGCCGTCCTCATCTCCGGCAGGCTCCTCCGATTTTGTTTTTTCGTTTTTTCCCAATTTTTTTTACGTCGTGCTGACCCTCATTCTTTAAGTGACCCTATCTTGAGGAGGACACCTGAAGGCGAGCTGTAATGGCCTCATCTCCGGCAGGCTTCTCCCATTTTTTTCGATTTTTTTCCCTGTTTTTTTTACGTCGTGCTGACCCTCGTTCTTTAAATGACCCTATCCCGAGGAGGACACCTGAAGGCGAGCCGTAATGGCCTCATCTCCGGCAGGCTCCTCCGATTTTGTTTTTTCGTTTTTTTCCCAATTTTTTTACGTCGTGCTGACCCTCGTTCTTTAAATGACCCTATCTCGAGGAGGACACCTGAAGGCGAGCCATAATGGCCTCATCTCCAGTAGGCTCCTCCCATTTTTACGATTTTTTTCCCGATTTTTTTTACGTCGTGCTGACCCTCGTTCTTTAAATGACCCTATCCCGAGGAGGACACCTGAAGGCGAGCCGTAATGGCCTCATCTCCGGCAGGCTCCTCCGATTTTGTTTTTTCATTTTTTCCCAATTTTTTTTACGTCGTGCTGACCCTCATTCTTTAAGTGACCCTATCTCGAGGAGGACACCTGAAGGCGAGCTGTAATGGCCTCATCTCCGGCAGGCTTCTCCCATTTTTTTCGATTTTTTTCCCAGTTTTTTTTTTACGTCGTGCTGACCCTCGTTCTTTAAATGACCCTATCCTGAGGAGGACACCTGAAGGCGAGCCGTAATGGCCTCATCTCCGGCAAGCTCCTCCGATTTTGTTTTTTCGTTTTTTTCCCAATTTTTTTACGTCGTGCTGACCCTCGTTCTTTAAATGACCCTATCTCGAGGAGGACACCTGAAGGCGAGCCGTAATGGCCTCATCTCCAGCAGACTCCTCCCATTTTTACGATTTTTTCCCGATTTTTTTTACGTCGTGCTGACCCTCGTTCTTTAAATGACCCTATCCCGAGGAGGAAACCTGAAGGCGAGCCGTAATGGCCTCATCTCCGGCAGGCTCCTCCGATTTTTTTTCCGTTTTTTTCCCATTTTTTTTAATTTTTTTTTACGTCGTGTTGACCCTTGTTGTTTAAATGACCCTATCCCGAGGAGGACACCTGAAGGCGAGCCGTAATAGCCTCATCTCCGGTAGGCTCCTTCGATTTTTTTTTACGTCGTGTTGACCCTCGTTCTTTAAATGACCCTATCCCGAGGAGGACACCTGAAGGCGAGCCGTAATGGCCTCATCTCCGGCAGGCTCCTCCGATCTTTTTTTCTCCGGCAGGCTCCTCTGATTTTTTTTCATTTTTTTCCACGTTTTTTTTTTGTTTTACGTCGTGCTGACCCTCGTTCTTTAAATGACCCTATCTCGAGGAGGACACCTGAAGGCGAGCCGTAATGGCCTCATCTCCGGCATGCTCCTCCGATGTTGTTTCCTTCGTTTTTTTCCCAGTTTTTTTTTTACGTCGTGCTGACCCTCGTTCTTTAAATGACCCTATCCCGAGGAGGACACCTGAAGGCGAGCCGTAATGGCCTCATCTCCGGCAGGCTCCTCCGATTTTGTTTTTTCGTTTTTTCCCGTTTTTTTTTACGTCGTGCTGACCCTCGTTCTTTAAGTGACCCTATCTCGAGGAGGACACCTGAAGGCGAGCCGTAATGGCCTCATCTCTGGCAGGCTCCTCCCATTTTTTTCGATTTTTTTCCCGGTTTTTTTTTTACGTCATGCTGACCCTCGTTCTTTAAATGACCCTATCCCGAGGAGGACACCTGAAGGCGAGCCGTAATGTCCTCATCTCTGGCAGGCTCCTCCGATTTTTTTTTTTCGTTTTTTTTCCCGGTTTTTTTCCCTGTTTTTTTCCTCTTTTTTTTTTTTTTTTACGTCGTGTTGACCCTCGTTCTTTAAATGACCCTATCCCGAGGAGGACACCTGAAGGCGAGCCGTAATGTCCTCATCTCCGGCAGGCTCCTCCGATTTTTTTTTTTCGTTTTTTTCCCAATTTTTTTTTACGTCGTGCTGACCCTCGTTCTTTAAATGACCCTATCTTGAGGAGGACACCTGAAGGCGAGCCGTAATGGCCTCATCTCCAGCAGGCTCCTCCCATTTTTACGATTTTTTTCCCGATTTTGTTTTACGTCGTGCTGACCCTCGTTCTTAAAATGACCCTATCCCGAGGAGGACACCTGAAGGCGAGCCGTAATGGCCTCATCACCGGCAGGCTCCTCCGATTTTTTTTTCCGTTTTTTTCCCCTTTTTTTAATTTTTTTTTACGTCGTGTTGACCCTCGTTGTTTAAATGACCCTATCCCGAGGAGGACACCTGAAGGCGAGCCGTAATGGCCTCATCTCCGGCAGGCTCCTCCGATTTTGTTTTTTCGTTTTTTTCCCGATTTTTTTTACGTCGTGCTGACCCTCGTTCTTTAAATGACCCTATCCCGAGGAGGACACCTGAAGGCGAGCCGTAATGGCCTCATCTCCGGCAGGCTCCTCCGATTTTGTTTTTTCCTTTTTTCCCGATTTTTTTTACGTCGTGCTGACCCTCGTTCTTTAAGTGACCCTATCTCGAGGAGGACACCTGAAGGCGAGCCGTAATGGCCTCATCTCCGGCAGGCTCCTCTGATTTTATTTTTTCATTTTTTTCCCAATTTTTTTTTACGTCGTGCTGACCCTCGTTCTTAAAATGACCCTATCCCGAGGAGGACACCTGAAGGCGAGCCGTAATGGCCTCATCTCCGGCAGGCTCCTCCGATTTTTTTTTCCGTTTTTTTCCCCTTTTTTTTAATTTTTTTTTACGTCGTGTTGACCCTCGTTGTTTAAATGACCCTATCCCGAGGAGGACACCTGAAGGCGAGCCGTAATGGCCTCATCTCCGGCAGGCTCCTTCGATTTTTTTTTTACGTCGTGCTGACCCTCGTTCTTTAAATGACCCTATCCCGAGGAGGACACCTGAAGGCGAGCCGTAATGGCCTCATCTCCGGCAGGCTCCTCCGATCTTTTTTTCTCCGGCAGGCTCTTCCGATTTTTTTTCATTTTTTTTCCACGTTTTTTTTGTTTTACGTCGTGCTGACCCTCGTTCTTTAAGTGACCCTATCTAGAGGAGGACACCTGAAGGCGAGCCGTAATGGCCTCATCTCCGGCAGGCTCCTCCCATTTTTTTCAGTTTTTTTCCCGGTTTTTTTTTACGTCGTGCTGACCCTCGTTCTTTAAATGACCCTATCCCGAGGAGGACACCTGAAGGCGAGCCGTAATGGCCTCATCTCCGGCAGGCTCCTCCGATTTTGTTTTCTCGTTTTTTTCCCGATTTTTTTTACGTCGTGCTGACCCTCGTTCTTTAAATGACCCTATCCCGAGGAGGACACCTGAAGGCGAGCCGTAATGGCCTCATCTCCGGCAGGCTCCTCCGATTTTGTTTTTTCCTTTTTTCCCGATTTTTTTTACGTCGTGCTGACCCTCGTTCTTTAAGTGACCCTATCTCGAGGAGGACACCTGAAGGCGAGCCGTAATGGCCTCATCTCCGGCAGGCTCCTCTGATTTTATTTTTTCATTTTTTTCCCAATTTTTTTTTACGTCGTGCTGACCCTCGTTCTTAAAATGACCCTATCCCGAGGAGGACACCTGAAGGCGAGCCGTAATGGCCTCATCTCCGGCAGGCTCCTTCGATTTTTTTTTCCGTTTTTTTCCCCTTTTTTTTAATTTTTTTTTACGTCGTGTTGACCCTCGTTGTTTAAATGACCCTATCCCGAGGAGGACACCTGAAGGCGAGCCGTAATGGCCTCATCTCCGGCAGGCTCCTTCGATTTTTTATTTACGTCGTGCTGACCCTCGTTCTTTAAATGACCCTATCCCGAGGAGGACACCTGAAGGCGAGCCGTAATGGCCTCATCTCCGGCAGGCTCCTCCGATCTTTTTTTCTCCGGCAGGCTCCTCCGATTTTTTTTTCATTTTTTTTCCACGTTTTTTTTGTTTTACGTCGTGCTGACCCTCGTTCTTTAAATGACCCTATCTCGAGGAGGACACCTGAAGGCGAGCCGTAATGGCCTCATCTCCGGCAGGCTCCTCCGATGTTGTTTCCTTCATTTTTTTCCCCGTTTTTTTTTTACGTCGTGCTGACCCTCGTTCTTTAAATGACCCTATCCCGAGGAGGACACCTGAAGCTGAGCCGTAATGGCCTCATCTCCGGCAGGCTCCTTCGATTTTGTTTTTTCGTTTTTTTCCCAATTTTTTCTTACGTCGTGCTGACCCTCGTTCTTTAAATGACCCTATCCCGAGGAGGACACCTGAAGGTGAGCCGTAATGGCCTCATCACCGGCAGGCTCCTCCGATTTTGTTTTTTCGTTTTTTTCCCGATTTTTTTACGTCGTGCTGACCCTCGTTCTTTAAATGACCCTATCCCGAGGAGGACACCTGAAGGCGAGCCGTAATGGCCTCATCTCCGGCAGGCTCCTCCGATTTTTTTTTCCGTTTTTTTCCCCTTTTTTTAATTTTTTTTTTACATCGTGTTGACCCTCGTTGTTTAAATGACCCTATCCCGAGGAGGACACCTGAAGGCGAGCCGTAATGGCCTCATCTCCGGCGGGCTCCTTCGATTTTTTTTTTACGTCGTGCTGACCCTCGTTCTTTAAATGACCCGATCCCGAGGAGGACACCTGAAGGCGAGCCGTAATGGCCTCATCTCCGGCAGGCTCCTCCGATCTTTTTTTCTCTGGCAGGCTCCTCCGATTTTTTTTTCATTTTTTTCCACGTTTTTTTTTGTTTTACGTCGTGCTGACCCTCGTTCTTTAAATGACCCTATCTCGAGGAGGACACCTGAAGGCGAGCCGTAATGGCCTCATCTCCGGCAGGCTCCTCCGATGTTGTTTCCTTCATTTTTTTCCCCGTTTTTTTTTTACGTCGTGCTGACCCTCGTTCTTTAAATGACCCTATCCCGAGGAGGACACCTGAAGCTGAGCCGTAATGGCCTCATCTCCGGCAGGCTCCTCCGATTTTGTTTTTTCGTTTTTTTCCCGATTTTTTTTACGTCGTGCTGACCCTCGTTCTTTAAATGACCCTATCCCGAGGAGGACACCTGAAGGCGAGCCGTAATGGCCTCATCTCCGGCAGGCTTCTCCGATTTTGTTTTTTCGTTTTTTTCCCGATTCTTTTTTACGTCGTGCTGACCCTCGTTCTTTAAATGACCCTATCCCGAGGAGGACACCTGAAGGCGAGCCGTAATGGCCTCATCTCCGGCAGGCTCCTCCGATTTTGTTTTTTCGTTTTTTTCCCGATTCTTTTTTACGTCGTGCTGACCCTCGTTCTTTAAATGACCCTATCCCGAGGAGGACACCTGAAGGTGAGCCGTAATGGCCTCATCACCGGCAGGCTCCTCCGATTTTGTTTTTTCGTTTTTTTCCCGATTTTTTTACGTCGTGCTGACCCTCGTTCTTTAAATGACCCTATCCCGAGGAAGACACCTGAAGGCGAGCCGTAATGGCCTCATCTCCGGCAGGCTCCTCCGATTTTTTTTTTCCGTTTTTTTCCCCTTTTTTTTAATTTTTTTTTACGTCGTGTTGACCCTCGTTGTGTAAATGACCCTATCCCGAGGAGGACATCTGAAGGCGAGCCGTAATGGCCTCATCTCCGGCAGGCTCCTTCGATTTTTTTTTTACGTCGTGCTGACCCTCGTTCTTTAAATGACCCTATCCCGAGGAGGACACCTGAAGGCGAGCCGTAATGGCCTCATCTCCGGCAGGCTCCTCCGATCTTTTTTTCTCTGGCAGGCTCCTCCGATTTTTTTTTCATTTGTTTCCACGTTTTTTTTGTTTTACGTCGTGCTGACGCTCGTTCTTTAAATGACCCTATCTCGAGGAGGACACCTGAAGGCGAGCCGTAATGGCCTCATCTCCGGCAGGCTCCTCCGATGTTGTTTCCTTCATTTTTTTCCCCGTTTTTTTTTTACGTCGTGCTGACCCTCGTTCTTTAAATGACCCTATCCCGAGGAGGACACCTGAAGGCGAGCCGTAATGGCCTCATCTCCGGCAGGCTCCTCCGATTTTGTTTTTTCCTTTTTTCCCGATTTTTTTTACGTCGTGCTGACCCTCGTTCTTTAAGTGACCCTATCTCGAGGAGGACACCTGAAGGCGAGCCGTAATGGCCTCATCTCCGGCAGGCTCCTCTGATTTTATTTTTTCATTTTTTTCCCAATTTTTTTTTACGTCGTGCTGACCCTCGTTCTTAAAATGACCCTATCCCGAGGAGGACACCTGAAGGCGAGCCGTAATGGCCTCATCTCCGGCAGGCTCCTCCGATTTTTTTTTCCGTTTTTTTCCCCTTTTTTTTAATTTTTTTTTACGTCGTGTTGACCCTCGTTGTTTAAATGACCCTATCCCGAGGAGGACACCTGAAGGCGAGCCGTAATGGCCTCATCTCCGGCAGGCTCCTTCGATTTTTTTTTTACGTCGTGCTGACCCTCGTTCTTTAAATGACCCTATCCCGAGGAGGACACCTGAAGGCGAGCCGTAATGGCCTCATCTCCGGCAGGCTCCTCCGATCTTTTTTTCTCCGGCAGGCTCCTCCGATTTTTTTTTCATTTTTTTTCCACGTTTTTTTTGTTTTACGTCGTGCTGACCCTCGTTCTTTAAGTGACCCTATCTAGAGGAGGACACCTGAAGGCGAGCCGTAATGGCCTCATCTCCGGCAGGCTCCTCCCATTTTTTTCAGTTTTTTTCCCGGTTTTTTTTTACGTCGTGCTGACCCTCGTTCTTTAAATGACCCTATCCCGAGGAGGACACCTGAAGGCGAGCCGTAATGGCCTCATCTCCGGCAGGCTCCTCCGATTTTGTTTTCTCGTTTTTTTCCCGATTTTTTTTACGTCGTGCTGACCCTCGTTCTTTAAATGACCCTATCCCGAGGAGGACACCTGAAGGCGAGCCGTAATGGCCTCATCTCCGGCAGGCTCCTCCGATTTTGTTTTTTCCTTTTTTCCCGATTTTTTTTACGTCGTGCTGACCCTCGTTCTTTAAGTGACCCTATCTCGAGGAGGACACCTGAAGGCGAGCCGTAATGGCCTCATCTCCGGCAGGCTCCTCTGATTTTATTTTTTCATTTTTTTCCCAATTTTTTTTTACGTCGTGCTGACCCTCGTTCTTAAAATGACCCTATCCCGAGGAGGACACCTGAAGGCGAGCCGTAATGGCCTCATCTCCGGCAGGCTCCTTCGATTTTTTTTTCCGTTTTTTTCCCCTTTTTTTTAATTTTTTTTTACGTCGTGTTGACCCTCGTTGTTTAAATGACCCTATCCCGAGGAGGACACCTGAAGGCGAGCCGTAATGGCCTCATCTCCGGCAGGCTCCTTCGATTTTTTATTTACGTCGTGCTGACCCTCGTTCTTTAAATGACCCTATCCCGAGGAGGACACCTGAAGGCGAGCCGTAATGGCCTCATCTCCGGCAGGCTCCTCCGATCTTTTTTTCTCCGGCAGGCTCCTCCGATTTTTTTTTCATTTTTTTTCCACGTTTTTTTTGTTTTACGTCGTGCTGACCCTCGTTCTTTAAATGACCCTATCTCGAGGAGGACACCTGAAGGCGAGCCGTAATGGCCTCATCTCCGGCAGGCTCCTCCGATGTTGTTTCCTTCATTTTTTTCCCCGTTTTTTTTTTACGTCGTGCTGACCCTCGTTCTTTAAATGACCCTATCCCGAGGAGGACACCTGAAGCTGAGCCGTAATGGCCTCATCTCCGGCAGGCTCCTTCGATTTTGTTTTTTCTTTTTTTTCCCGATTTTTTCTTACGTCGTGCTGACCCTCGTTCTTTAAATGACCCTATCCCGAGGAGGACACCTGAAGGTGAGCCGTAATGGCCTCATCATCGGCAGGCTCCTCCGATTTTGTTTTTTCGTTTTTTTCCCGATTTTTTTACGTCGTGCTGACCCTCGTTCTTTAAATGACCCTATCCCGAGGAGGACACCTGAAGGCGAGCCGTAATGGCCTCATCTCCGGCAGGCTCCTCCGATTTTTTTTTCCGTTTTTTTCCCCTTTTTTTAATTTTTTTTTACATCGTGTTGACCCTCGTTGTTTAAATGACCCTATCCCGAGGAGGACACCTGAAGGCGAGCCGTAATGGCCTCATCTCCGGCGGGCTCCTTCGATTTTTTTTTTACGTCGTGCTGACCCTCGTTCTTTAAATGACCCGATCCCGAGGAGGACACCTGAAGGCGATCCGTAATGGCCTCATCTCCGGCAGGCTCCTCCGATCTTTTTTTCTCTGGCAGGCTCCTCCGATTTTTTTTTCATTTTTTTCCACGTTTTTTTTGTTTTACGTCGTGCTGACCCTCGTTCTTTAAATGACCCTATCTCGAGGAGGACACCTGAAGGCGAGCCGTAACGGCCTCATCTCCGGCAGGCTCCTCCGATGTTGTTTCCTTCATTTTTTTCCCCGTTTTTTTTTTACGTCGTGCTGACCCTCGTTCTTTAAATGACCCTATCCCGAGGAGGACACCTGAAGCTGAGCCGTAATGGCCTCATCTCCGGCAGGCTCCTCCGATTTTGTTTTTTCGTTTTTTTCCCGATTTTTTTTACGTCGTGCTGACCCTCGTTCTTTAAATGACCCTATCCCGAGGAGGACACCTGAAGGCGAGCCGTAATGGCCTCATCTCCGGCAGGCTCCTCCGATTTTGTTTTTTCGTTTTTTTCCCGATTCTTTTTTACGTCGTGCTGACCCTCGTTCTTTAAATGACCCTATCCCGAGGAGGACACCTGAAGGTGAGCCGTAATGGCCTCATCACCGGCAGGCTCCTCCGATTTTGTTTTTTCGTTTTTTTCCCGATTTTTTTACGTCGTGCTGACCCTCGTTCTTTAAATGACCCTATCCCGAGGAGGACACCTGAAGGCGAGCCGTAATGGCCTCATCTCCGGCAGGCTCCTCCGATTTTTTTTTTCCGTTTTTTTCCCCTTTTTTTTAATTTTTTTTTACGTCGTGTTGACCCTCGTTGTTTAAATGACCCTATCCCGAGGAGGACATCTGAAGGCGAGCCGTAATGGCCTCATCTCCGGCAGGCTCCTTCGATTTTTTTTTTACGTCGTGCTGACCCTCGTTCTTTAAATGACCCTATCCCGAGGAGGACACCTGAAGGCGAGCCGTAATGGCCTCATCTCCGGCAGGCTCCTCCGATCTTTTTTTCTCTGGCAGGCTCCTCCGATTTTTTTTTCATTTGTTTCCACGTTTTTTTTGTTTTACGTCGTGCTGACGCTCGTTCTTTAAATGACCCTATCTCGAGGAGGACACCTGAAGGCGAGCCGTAATGGCCTCATCTCCGGCAGGCTCCTCCGATGTTGTTTCCTTCATTTTTTTCCCCGTTTTTTTTTTACGTCGTGCTGACCCTCGTTCTTTAAATGACCCTATCCCGACGAGGACACCTGAAGCTGAGCCGTAATGGCCTCATCTCCGGCAGGCTCCTCCGATTTTGTTTTTTCATTTTTTTCCCGATTTTTTTTACGTCGTGCTGACCCTCGTTCTTTAAATGACCCTATCCCGAGGAGGACACCTGAAGGCGAGCCGTAATGGCCTCATCTCCGGCAGGCTCCTCCGATCTTTTTTTCTCCGACAGGTTCCTCCGATTTTTTTTTTCATTTTTTTCCACGTTTTTTTTGTTTTACGTCGTGCTGACCCTCGTTCTTTAAATGACCCTATCTCGAGGAGGACAACTGAAGGCGAGCCGTAATGGCCTCATCTCCGGCAGGCTCCTCCGATGTTGTTTCCTTCGTTTTTTTCCCCGTTTTTTTTTTTTTACGTCGTGCTGACCCTCGTTCTTTAAATGACCCTATCTCGAGGAGGACACCTGAAGGCGAGCCGTAATGGCCTCATCTCCGGCAGGCTCCTCCGATTTTGTTTTTTCATTTTTTTCCATTTTTTTTACGTCGTGCTGACCCTCGTTCTTTAAATGTCCCTATCTCGAGGAGGACACCTGAAGGCGAGTCATAATGGCCTCATCTCCGACAGGCTCCTCCCATTTTTTTCGACTTTTTTTCCGATGTTTTTTTACGTCGGGCTGACCCTCGTTCTTTAAATGACCCTATCCCGAGGAGGACATCTGAAGGCGAGCCGTAATGTCCACATCTCCGGCAGGCTCCTCCGATTTTGTTTTTTTCATTTTTTTCCCCTTTTTTTTTAACGTCATGCTGACCCTCATTCTTTAAATGACCCTATCCCAAGGAGGACACCTGAAGTCGAGCTGTAATGGACTCATCTCCGGCAGGCTCCTCCGATTTTTTTTTTGTTTTTTTCCCTATTTTTTTCTTTTTTTTTCTTTCTTATATATATATATATATATATATATATATATATATATATATATATTTTACGTCATGCTGACCCTCGTTCTTTAAATGACCCGATCCCGAGGAGGACTCCTGAAGGCGAGCCGTAACGGCCTCATGTCCGGCATGCTCTTCCGATTTTTTTTTCGTTTTTTTTCTCTGTTTTTTTTACGTCGTGCTGACCCTCGTTCTTTAAATAACCCTACCCCGAGGAGGACACCTGAAGGCGAGCCGTAATGGCCTCATCTCCGGCAGGCTCCTCCAATTTTTTTTTTTTATTTTTTTCCCAGTTTTCTTTCTATTTTTTTTTTTACGTCGTGCTGACCCTCGTCCTTTATATGACCCTATCCCGTGGAGGACACCTGAAGGCGAGCCGTAATGGCCTCATCTCCGGCAGGCTCCTCCAATTTTTTTTCCTTTTTTTCCACGTTTTTTTTACGTCGTGCTGACCCTCGTTCTTTAAATGACCCTACCCCGTGGAGGACACCTGAAGGCGAGCCGTAATGGCCTCATCTCCGGCAGGCTCCTCCGATCTTTTTTTCGTTTTTTTCCACGTTTTTTTTTACGTCGTGCTGACCCTCGTTCTTTAAATAACCCTACCCCGAGGAGGACACCTGAAGGCGAGCCGTAATGGCCTCATCTCCGGCAGGCTCCTCCAGTTTTGTTTTTTTCATTTTTTTTCCTTTTTTTTTACGTCGTGCTGACCCTCATTCTTTAAATGACCCTATCCCGAGGAGGACTCCTGAAGGCGAGCCGTAACGGCCTCATGTCCGGCATGCTCTTCCGATTTTTTTTTCGTTTTTTTTCCCTGTTTTTTTTTACGTCGTGCTGACCGTCGTTCTTTAAATAACCCTACCCCGAGGAGGACACCTGAAGGCGAGCCGTAATGGCCTCATCTCCGGCAGGCTCCTCCAATTTTTTTTTTCAATTTTTTCCCAGTTTTTTTTTTTTTTTTACGTCGTGCTGACCATCGTTCTTTAAATGACCCTATCCCGAGGAGGACACCTGAAGGTGAGCCGTAATGGCCTCATCTCCGGCAGGCTCCTCCGATTTTGTTTTTTCGTTTTTTTCCCAATTTTTTTACGTCGTGCTGACCCTCGTTCTTTAAATGACCCTATCCCGAGGAGGACACCTGAAGGCGAGCCGTAATGGCCTCATCTCCGGCAGGCTCCTCCGATTTTATTTTTTCGTTTTTTCCCAATTTTTTTTTACGTCGTGCTGACCCTCGTTCTTTTAAACGACCCTATCTCAAGGAGGACACCTGAAGGCGAGCCGTAAAGGCCTCATCTCCGGCAGGCTCCTCCCATTTTTTTCGATTTTTTTCTCGATTTTTTTTACGTCGTGCTGACCCTCGTTCTTTAAATAACCCTATCCCGTGGAGGAAACCTGAAGGCGAGCCGAAATGGCCTCATCTCCGGCAGGCTCCTCCGATTTTTTTTTTCCCGTTTTTTTTTATTTTTTTTACATCGTGCTGACCCTTGTTCTTTAAATGACCCTATCCCGAGGAGGACACCTGAAAGCGAGCCGTAATGGCCTCATCTCCGGCAGGCTCCGTCGATTTTTTTTTACGTCGTGCTGACCCTCGTTTTTTAAATGACCCTATCCCGAGGAGGACACTGATGAGTATTTTGGTGAAAAATAAATTTCTCCCAAAACACACAAATCTAACCGGCAAGTGCACCGGGTCGCATCAAGTAATAAAAACTCACGGGGGTGAGGTCGATCCCACAGGGATTGATGGATCAAGCAATTTTAGTGGGTGATTAGTTTTGTCAAGCTAACATTGAGTGGTTGGGTGAAATTTTGAGAGCAGAATGTAAAATGCAGAGAATTTAAAGTTGCAGAAAATAAATGTACAGAAACTTAAAGTGCAAGAAAAGTAAATTGCAGAAACTTAAATTGCAAGAAAGATAAAATTCATTAAATGTAAAGGGGAGTGGGTGTAGGGAAACTAAAGAGAGCAATAGATCAAGCAACTGGAAATGTAAATTGCAGGAAGAATAAAGGAAATTGGATGCTAGGAATTAAAACAGAATTTAAATTGTGAAGTGCAGTGAAGTAAGGAACGCTCATATTCTCAGCTTAATTGCAAAATAAAATTGAAGATCTCAGGGAATCAAAGAGACTAGAAAACGAGTCTAGATCTCAAGCCCTTCCTTGATTCAACAGCAGACAGATTGAAGAAGAAATGAAGATGGAAGCAGTAAATGAAAACTTTGATTCAAATCCCAATTTCTGAAATTATGCAGAAAAGCAAAACAAAGAGAAATCTCAAAGGGAGAATGAAACAGAATTTCTTCAATTCTCCACTCAAGATTCAAGACAAGAACGCAAACTAAGAGAGAGCTCTCTAATCCTAATGCTCCCTAGTGGAGCCAGCCTCCTCACAAATATGAAAATGATGCCTTATATAGGCTTTAAAAAATGGAAATGAAAATGAAATTAAAAACAAATTACAATTAAATGAAATTCCTATTTTATCTTTTTCTTGTGCCTTTGAGTGATGATCATTTGGGCCCTTGCTCTTGATGGAATTGGGTTGATAAAGGCCTTAGTTGATTGCTCTTGGAGTTTGAAGAGGAACCGAATTGAACCGGGTTGAGTTTGCAAAAGTTGGACCAAAAGTTTGAGCCAAACATAATTTACTGGTATGGACGTTGGTGCCAACGTTAGGGGTCTAACTTTGACCCTAACGTTGGCCTCCCTTATGCACATTTATGGGGCCAACTTTGTCCTCTTGTCATGTTGCCAATTTTATGCCCAATATAGACTATCATATATGGTTGGAAAGCTCTGAATGTCAGATTTCTAACCCACTTGGAATCACTTCAATTGGACATCTACAACTCAAGTTATGATCATTTGAAGAGGGCATGGTCGCTGGCTTTGGTGTGCAGCGTTTGAGGTAACGTTAGCCCTCAAACGTTGGCGAAAACGCCAGTTCTAGAGGCTCAAATGTATTTTCCACCCCATACTATTATACATTGTTGGAAAGCCCTGGATGTCTACTTTCCAATGCCGTTGGGAGCACATTATTTGGAGCTCTACAGCTCGAGTTATACTCCTTTGAAGGTGCAGAGGTCAGTTGGCCTCACTGCAGGTTGCCACCATGTTCGTTTATGCACATTGCGGGGCAGTTTTCTCCCTCAATTTTAGTGTCCACCATGCAGTGCCATATATGCTTGGAAAGCTCTTGATTCCTACTTTCCAATGCTTCTTGAATCACCTCATTTGGAGCTCTGTAGCTCAAGTTATTCTTGTTGGAAGTATACCCCTTGTATGCCTTGTGGTGTGTGGCACCAACGTTAGCCTCCAAGTTAGGGGGCTAACGTTGGCGCAAACGTTGGTCCCTCTCCCTTGTGTTTTCATGTGCCAACGTTAGCCTCCAAGTTAGGGGGCTAACGTTGGCGCAAACGTTGGATGGCCAGGGAGGAATTCATGTGCCAACGTTAGCCTCCAAGTTAGGGGGCTAACGTTGGCGCAAACGTGGGATGGCCAGGGAGGAAATTTCAAGTTCCAACGTTAGCCTCCAAGTTAGGGGGCTAACGTTGGGGCTAACTTCTTGCTTCCTGGTTCAATTTCACTTATTCCATTGTCCTCTCTTCACTCCTAGCCATTCCTCTTTGCTTCAACCTTTCTCCAAGCTTTCTTCACCTATCATTAATCAACCAAACTCATCAAAGCTATGCTCAAAATCATGAGATATTCATTCTTTCATAATATGCAACAAATATAGCATAAAACCTCATGAAATGGCATAAATTCATATATGGTTGGTTCAATCAAGGGAAACATGAAAATCTACCCACTTGGCTTGCTTATGGCTCAAGAAAGTGCATAAAACCTATTGAAAACAAAGGAAAAAGGCATAGAAAAACATGACATGGTGACATGTCATCACAACACCAAACTTAAACCTTGCTTGTCCCCAAGCAAGAAAAGAATCATGCAATAAAGATTGACAATCCAAGGCAAGAAGGATAGCAACTCAATGTTCATGGTAAGCTAGTTTTCTAAGCATGCTACAATCACAGAAGAAATGTAAATGATTGATGCTTCTATCTAGCTCATTTTATGAAATCTTTTCCTTATATTTCTTCCTTGAAAGAAGCTTTTGATTCTCTTATTAGCTTCTCCTTTTGGGTGCTTTGCCCCATGAGTTGATAACAAAGCTACGACTTCTAAATGCTTTGTTTTCAAGTATTACCACTTGATACATAAGCACCACAAGCATTTAATTAGAGGACTTCATTAAGCTCATTTTTCTTTTCTTTTCTTGACTCTCTAATCATTGATGCTCAGAGCCTTGAGCTTTGAGGGAGTGCTTTTGCACTTTGAGCCTAGCCTTGACTTCTAAGTGTTTTGTTTTCAATCATTTGGCTTGATACATAAACACCACAAGTACTTAGCAAATAAATTGCCATTGGTACTCAGAGCCTTCAGCTTTCTCATTCTTTCCCTTTTTCTTTTCTTGCTTTAATTTTGCCTCTTCAAGGTTTTCATGATTTTCAAAAGATTTCACAAAATGTACTAGATGAAAACTTCAATTAAATAAAATCCAATGCAATTGAGCAACAATTAATCATACTAGCTTTCCAATACTTGTATGCACATGCTAAACTCTTCTTTAGTTCCTTGTTTGTTTATGATCATGATGCTTTACTGCTTTTGAATTCACAAAACTCAATTTGGTAATCACAATGGCACAGCACCATGTTGCAATTTAGAAATCAAACTATGCCTTTTCATACACACATGCATACAGAGAAGGTAAAGACAATCATGCAGTTTATAGTGCTTGAAACAAATGAGAGGAAAAGGAACTTTACAACCTTGTAGTTCATCTTCTCTATTGTTGTCATTTTCCTCCCATTCTCTTCCTTCCCATACCAAACTCAGAATGCTTGCTCATCCTCAAGCAACTATTAGAACCGTGGCTATGGGGCTAAGATGGATCATGAATGTCTTACACAAGGAATGTCAGTAGTACATGTGTTTCAAGCAAGCAAAATTAAAGATAATAATCAAGGCACAAGAGACAGAGACATTGTGATTGCATACTTAAGAAGGTGAGCATAATACTCTGCATAGAAGATAAGTGGCACACCAAACTTAGTGTGACACTTTCACTTGGAATTAATGCAAGTATCTTGTAAGAATTGGAACTAAATTTTGTTGCATAGCAACACCAAACTTAGAATGCAACCATATATCAATTTATTTGAACTAAAACTAAACAAAAGAAACTGTTATATGTTAAGTACAATCACCAAATGAAGAATCTGTTATGAATAAGGCTTGGTGATGTATTAACAAAAACAGTTAATGGAGGAAAGCATTAAAAACAAGTAAATAAATGAAACAAAGAGAAAACAAAAATTATCCAACTAAGAAGAAAAAAATAACACTGTAAAAGGCAATATGATTATACAGACAAGTGATGTTGCTGGATTGATTTGCATTGAAAAATAGGTGGCACACCAAACTTAGAATCTTGGTGTGTCACTTTCATGTAAAATTGATGCAATCATCCATGAAGATGGAAAACAGTTTGTTGCAGGGCAACACCAAACTTTTAATGTGATCATATGCCAATTTATTGAAATTTAAACAAAGCAAGGAGAAGAAATGTACCTACTGTCTACCTGTTCTTTACTTTCTTCCTCTTCTTCCAATTTGTTAAGAGAAATGACTTCAAAGAAGGAGAAGTTTCAGCTACTGTCCCTTGCCTTGGCTTTTCCTCAGCAAGCTTCCTTTTGCAAATGGCTTGATTGATCTTGCTTACTGGATTAGGGACAGGATTGGTGCTTTTGTTAGTTGCCTTCACTTCTTTGAATCCAAGTCTTGGTTGCTGTGTGATTATTGGAGTTTTGCATTCATCCAGAGCTTTTTGTATTGGTGGTTCCATGAACTCCTCCTTTATGTACTTCTCTGCCTCACTTGAGTTTGGAATGACTTCTTCACTTTCTTGCTCCTCCACTTCCTCTTTTACACCCAACATTTGTTTCAATCGCTCTATCATGGGGGAGGTTTGTCGATCTTCCCAACATTTCTTCATCTCCTCGTCATACCTTTCAATCATGGATTCAGGTGTTGAGGCATTTTGGTACAGGGAGGTTTGTGAGAGTTGTGAGTCTTCATGTTCTCTTGTCATCTCAAGTGAAGTTTCAGGTTCAACCACCTCATTCTTCATTGAAAGTTCACTTGATGCAGTGGCCTCCTTATCTTGCTCTTCCACTTTCTCCTTCATATCCATCAATTGGCCTTCATTTTTCTTGCTCAGTGGTTCTAAGCTCCTCCTTATTTTCTCTACTTCTTCATTCATATTTTTGAAGAAAGCTTCTTGCCTTTTCTCGGATATTTGTGCTTCTTTCTCATATTTTTCAAGTTTGGACTCAAGCTCTGAAAGCCTTGAGTGGTTCATGGAAGTTTGTGTGGGTGGTGAGTTTTGAAAGGGGCTTTCGGTTGAAGTATGGTCAAGTGATGATATCTCTGGATGAATATCATATGGAGCACTAGAATTCCCTTCCCAGCCACCATTAGAATCATGACTTGCATTATTTTGTGGTGGAGAGAAATATCCCATATGATTTTCTTTCTCATCTTGTGGTTCTGAAGCATAGCTCCATGAATTGGAGTGCCCAGAATTTGAAGTTTCTTGGTGATATCCCCAGCCATCATTAGAGTTTGGTGATGGTGGGTGATATCCCATAGAATTTGTTTGATCATAAGATGAGTTGAACTCCATTTGAGTTTTGTAAAACACACAACCAAGGAAAATTGAAATTACTCATATCAGATATGAGAATTTCTTAGTGAGGCAAAAACTCAAACACCTTGGTTTCACTTTGAAACAGAAAACAAAAATAAAGAAAATGCTTAATCTAGACTTCTCACCCACTTAATCATTGTTGATCTAATCAATCCCCGGCAACGGCGCCAAAAACTTGATGAGTATTTTGGTGAAAAATAAATTTCTCCCAAAACACACAAATCTAACCGGCAAGTGCACCGGGTCGCATCAAGTAATAAAAACTCACGGGGGTGAGGTCGATCCCACAGGGATTGATGGATCAAGCAATTTTAGTGGGTGATTAGTTTAGTCAAGCTAACATTGAGTGGTTGGGTGAAATTTTGAGAGCAGAATGTAAAATGCAGAGAATTTAAAGTTGCAGAAAATAAATGTACAGAAACTTAAAGTGCAAGAAAAGTAAATTGCAGAAACTTAAATTACAAGAAAGATAAAATTCATTAAATGTAAAGGGGAGTGGGTGCAGGGAAACTAAAGAGAGCAATAGATCAAGCAACTGGAAATGTAAATTGCAGGAAGAATAAAGGAAATTGGATGCTAGGAATTAAAACAGAATTTAAATTGTGAAGTGCAGTGAAGTAAGGAACGCTCATATTCTCAGCTTAATTGCAAAATAAAATTGAAGATCTCAGGGAATCAAAGAGACTAGAAAACGAGTCTAGATCTCAAGCCCTTCCTTGATTCAACAGCAGACAGATTGAAGAAGAAATGAAGATGGAAGCAGTAAATGAAAACTTTGATTCAAATCCCAATTTCTGAAATTATGCAGACAAGCAAAACAAAGAGAAATCTCAAAGGGAGAATGAAACAGAATTTTTTCAATTCTCCACTCAAGATTCAAGACAAGAACGTAAACTAAGAGAGAGCTCTCTAATCCTAATGCTCCCTAGTGGAGCCAGCCTCCTCACAAATATGAAAATGATGCCTTATATAGGCTTTAAAAAATGGAAATGAAAATGAAATTAAAAACAAATTACAATTAAATGAAATTCCTATTTTATCTTTTTCTTGTGCCTTTGAGTGATGATCATTTGGGCCCTTGCTCTTGATGGAATTGGGTTGATAAAGGCCTTGGTTGATTGCTCTTGGAGTTTGAAGAGGAACCGAATTGAACCGGGTTGAGTTTGCAAAAGTTGGACCAAAAGTTTGAGCCCTAACTTTGGCTCCAACTTTTCATAGCAGCAAACATAATTTACTGGTATGGACGTTGGTGCCAACGTTAGGGGTCTAACTTTGACCCTAACGTTGGCCTCCCTTATGCACATTTATGGGGCCAACTTTGTCCTCTTGTCATGTTGCCAATTTTATGCCCAATATAGACTATCATATATGGTTGAAAAGCTCTGAATGTCAGCTTTCTAACCCACTTGGAATCACTTCAATTGGACATCTACAACTCAAGTTATGATCATTTGAAGAGGGCATGGTTGCTGGCTTTGGTGTGCAGCGTTTGAGGTAACGTTAGCCCTCAAACGTTGGCGAAAACGCCAGTTCTGGAGGCTCAAATGTATTTTCCACCCCATACTATTATACATTGTTGGAAAGCCCTGGATATCTACTTTCCAATGCCGTTGGGAGCACATTATTTGGAGCTCTACAGCTCGAGTTATACTCCTTTGAAGGTGCAGAGGTCAGTTGGCCTCCCTGCAGGTTGCCACCATGTTCGTTTATGCACATTGCGGGGCAGTTTTCTCCCTCAATTTTAGTGTCCACCATGCAATGCCATATATGCTTGGAAAGCTCTTGATTCCTACTTTCCAATGCTTCTTGAATCACCTCATTTGGAGCTCTGTAGCTCAAGTTATTCTTGTTGGAAGTATACCCCTTGTATGCCTTGTGGTGTGTGGCGCCAACGTTAGCCTCCAAGTTAGGGGGCTAACGTTGGCGCAAACGTTGGTCCCTCTCCCTTGTGTTTTCATGTGCCAACGTTAGCCTCCAAGTTAGGGGACTAACGTTGGTGCAAACGTTGGATGGCCAGGGAGGAATTCATGTGCCAACGTTAGCCTCCAAGTTAGGGGGCTAACGTTGGCGCAAACGTGGGATGGCCAGGGAGGAAATTTCAAGTTCCAACGTTAGCCTCCAAGTTAGGGGGCTAACGTTGGGGCTAACTTCTTGCTTCCTGGTTCAATTTCACTTATTCCATTGTCCTCTCTTCACTCCTAGCCATTCCTCTTTGCTTCAACCTTTCTCCAAGCTTTCTTCACCTATCATTAATCAACCAAACTCATCAAAGCTATGCTCAAAATCATGAGATATTCATTCTTTCATAAAATGCAACAAATATAGCATAAAACCTCATGAAATGGCATAAATTCATATATGGTTGGTTCAATCAAGGGAAACATGAAAATCTACCCACTTGGCTTGCTTATGGCTCAAGAAAGTGCATAAAACCTATTGAAAACAAAGGAAAAAGGCATAGAAAAACATGACATGGTGACATGTCATCAGACACCTGAAGGCTAGCCGTAATGTCCTCATCTCCGGCAGGCTCCTCCGATTTTTTTTTTCGTTTTTTTTCCCGTTGTTTTTTTTCTTTTATTGTTTACGTCGTGCTGACCCTCGTTCTTTAAATGACTCTAGCCCGAGGAGGACACCTGAAGGCGAGCCGTAATGGCCTCATCTCCGGCAGGCTCCTTCGGTTTTTTATTTTTTTTAATTTTTTTTTTACGTCGTGCTGACCCTCGTTCTTTAAATGACCCTATCCCGAGGAGGACACTTGAAGGCGAGCCGTAATGGCCTCATCTCTGGCAGGCTCCTCCGATTGTTTTTTCTCGTTTTTTTTCCCGTTTATTTATTTATTTTTTTTACGTCGTGCTGACCCTCGTTCTTTAAATGACCCTATCCCGAGGAGGACACCTGAAGGCGAGCCGTAACGGCCACATCTCCGGCAGGCTCCTTCGATTTTTTTTTACGTCGTGTTGACCCTCGTTCTTTAAATGACCCTATCCCGTGGAGGACACCTGAAGGCGAGCCGTAATGGCCTCATCTCCGGCAGGCTCCTCCGATTTTTTTTTTCGTTTTTTTTTCACGTTTTTTTACGTCGTGCTGACCCTCGTTCTATAAATGACCCTATCCCGAGGAGGACACCTGAAGGCGAGCCGTAATGGCCTCATCTCCGGCAGGCTCCTCCGATTTTGTTTCTTTCATTTTTTCCCGGTTGTATTTTTTTTTTACGTCGTGCTGACCCTCGTTCTTTAAATGACCCTATCCCGAGGAGGACACCTAAAGGCAAGCCGTAATGGCCTCATCTCCGGCAGGCTCCTTCGATTTTGTTTTTTCATTTTTTTCCCGATTTTTTTTTACGTCGTGCTGACCCTCGTTCTTTAAATGACCCTTTCTCGAGGAGGACACCTGAAGGCGAGCCGTAATGGCGTCATCTCCGGCAGGCTCCTCCCATTTTTTTCGATTTTTTTCCCAGTTTTTTTTTACGTCGTGCTGACCCTCGTTCTTTAAATGACCCTATCCCGAGGAGGACACCTGAAGGCGAGCCGTAATGGCCTCATCTCCGGCAGGCTCCTCCGATTTTTTTTTTCATTTTTTTTCCACGTTTTTTTTTGTTTTACGTCGTGCTAACCCTCGTTCTTTAAATGACCCTATCTCGAGGAGGACACCTGAAGGCGAGCCGTAATGGCCTCATCTCCGGCAGGCTCCTCCGATGTTGTTTCCTTCGTTTTTTTCCCCGTTATTTTTTTACGTCGTGCTGACCCTCGTTCTTTAAATGACCCTATCCCGAGGAGGACACCTGAAGGTGAGTCGTAATGGCCTCATCTCCGGCAGGGTCCTCCGATTTTGTTTTTTCGTTTTTTTCCCGATTTTTTTTACGTCGTGCTGACCCTCGTTCTTTAAATGACCCTATCCCGAGGAGGACACCTGAAGGCGAGCCGTAATGGCCTCATCTCCGGCAGGCTCCTCCGATCTTTTTTTCTCCGGCAGGCTCCTCCGATCTTTTTTTCATTTTTTTTTCACGTTTTTTTTGTTTTACGTCGTGCTGACCCTCGTTCTTTAAATGTCCCTATCTCGAGGAGGACAACTGAAGGCGAGCCGTAATGGCCTCATCTCCGGCAGGCTCCTCCGATGTTGTTTCCTTCGTTTTTTTCCCCGTTTTTTTTTTTTTGCGTCGTGCTGACCCTCGTTCTTTAAATGACCCTATCCCGAGGAGGACACCTGAAGGCGAGCCGTAATGGCCTCATCTCCGGCAGGCTCCTCCGATTTTGTTTTTTCGTTTTTTTCCCGATTTTTTTTACGTCGTGCTGACCCTCGTTCTTTAAATGACCCTATCCCGAGGAGGACACCTGAAGGCGAGCCGTAATGGCCTCATCTCCGGCAGGCTCCTCCGATTTTGTTTTTTCATTTTTTTCCATTTTTTTTTACGTCGTGCTGACCCTCGTTCTTCAAATGACCCTATCTCGAGGAGGACACCTGAAGGCGAGTCGTAATGGCCTCATCTCCGACAGGCTCCTCCCATTTTTTTCGACTTTTTTTCCGATGTTTTTTTACGTCGTGCTGACCCTCGTTCTTTAAATGACCCTATCCCGAGGAGGACACCTGAAGGCGAGCCGTAATGTCCACATCTCCGGCAGGCTCCTCCGATTTTGTTTTTTTCATTTTTTTCCCCGTTTTTTTTAACGTCATGCTGACCCTCATTCTTTAAATGACCCTATCCCAAGGAGGACACCTGAAGTCGAGCTGTAATGGACTCATCTCCGGCAGGCTCCTCCGATTTTTTTTTTCGTTTTTTTCCCTGTTTTTTTCTTTTTTTTTTCTTTCTTATATATATATATATATATATTTACGTCGTGCTGACCGTCGTTCTTTAAATGACCCGATCCCGAGGAGGACTCCTGAAGGCGAGTCATAACGGCCTCATGTCCGGCATGCTCTTCTGATTTTTTTTTCGTTTTTTTTCCCTGTTTTTTTCTTCCGTCGTGCTGACCCTCGTTCTTTAAATGACCCTATCCCGTGGAGGACACCTGAAGGCGAGCCGTAATGGCCTCATCTCCGGCAGGCTCCTCTGATCTTTTTTTCGTTTTTTTCCACGTTTTTTTTTACGTCGTGCTGACCCTCGTTCTTTAAATAACCCTACCCCGAGGAGGACACCTGATGGCGAGCCGTAATGGCCTCATCTCCGGCAGGCTCCTCCGGTTTTGTTTTTTTAGTTTTTTTTTCCCTTTTTTTCACGTCGTGCTGACCCTCATTCTTTAAATAACCCTATCCCGAGGAGGACTCCTGAAGGCGAGCCGTAACGGCCTCATGTCCGGCATGCTCTTCCGATTTTTTTTCGTTTTTTTTCCCTGTTTTTTTTTTACGTCGTGCTGACCGTCGTTCTTTAAATAACCCTACCCCGAGGAAGACACTTGAAGGCGAGCCGTAATGGCCTCATCTCCGGCAGGCTCCTCCAATTTTTTTTCGATTTTTTTCACAGTTTTCTTTTTTTTTTTTTTTTTTTTTTTTACGTCGTGCTGACCCTCGTTCTTTAAATGACCCTATCCGGAGGAGGACACCTGAAGGCGAGCCGTAATGGCCTCATCTCCGGCAGGCTCCTCCGATTTTTTTTTCGCCTTTTTCCCAATTTTTTTTTACGTCGTGCTGACCCTCGTTCTTTAAATGACCCTATCCCGAGGAGGACACCTGAAGGCGAGCCGTAATGGCCTCATCTCCGGCAGGCTCCTCCGATTTTGTTTTTTCGTTTTTTTCCCAATTTTTTTTACGTCGTGCTGACCCTCGTTCTTTTAAATGACCCTATCTCGAGGAGGACACCTGAAGGCGAGCCGTAATGGCCTCATCTCCGGCTGGCTCCTCCCATTTTTTTCGATTTTTTTCTCGATTTTTTTTACGTCGTGCTGACCCTCGTTCTTTAAATAACCCTATCCCGAGGAGGAAACCTGAAGGCGAGCCGAAATGGCCTCATCTCCGGCAGGCTCCTCCGATTTTTTTTCCCATTTTTTTAATTTTTTTTTACATCGTGCTGACCCTCGTTCTTTAAATGACCCTATCCCGAGGAGGACACCTGAAAGCGAGCCGTAATGGCCTCATCTCCGGCAGGCTCCGTCGATTTTTTTTACGTCGTGCTGACCCTCGTTCTTTAAATGACCCTATCCCGAGGAGGACACCTGAAGGCGAGCCGTAATTGCCTCATCTCCGGCAGGCTCCTTCGATTTTTTATTTTTTTTATTTTTTTTACGTCGTGCTGACCCTCGTTCTTTAAATGACCCTATCCCGAGGAGGACACCTGAAGGCGAGCCGTAATGGCCTCATCTCCGGCAGGCTCCTCCGATCTTTTTTTCTCCGGCAGGCTCCTCCGATCTTTTTTTCATTTTTTTTCCACGTTTTTTTTGTTTTACGTCGTGCTGACCCTCGTTCTTTAAATGTCCCTATCTCGAGGAGGACAACTGAAGGCGAGCCGTAATGGCCTCATCTCCGGCAGGCTCCTCCGATGTTGTTTCCTTCGTTTTTTTCCCCGTTTTTTTTTTTTTGCGTCGTGCTGACCCTCGTTCTTTAAATGACCCTATCCCGAGGAGGACACCTGAAGGCGAGCCGTAATGGCCTCATCTCCGGCAGGCTCCTCCGATTTTGTTTTTTCGTTTTTTCCCGATTTTTTTTACGTCGTGCTGACCCTCGTTCTTTAAATGACCCTATCCCGGGGAGGACACCTGAAGGCGAGCCGTAATGGCCTCATCTCCGGCAGGCTCCTCCGATTTTGTTTTTTCATTTTTTTCCATTTTTTTTTACGTCGTGCTGACCCTCGTTCTTCAAATGATCCTATCTCGAGGAGGACACCTGAAGGCAAGTCGTAATGGCCTCATCTCCGACAGGCTCCTCCCATTTTTTTCGACTTTTTTTCCGATGTTTTTTTACGTCGTGCTGACCCTCGTTCTTTAAATGACCCTATCCCGAGGAGGACACCTGAAGGCGAGCCGTAATGTCCACATCTCCGGCAGGCTCCTCCGATTTTGTTTTTTTCATTTTTTTCCCCGTTTTTTTTAACGTCATGCTGACCCTCATTCTTTAAATGACCCTATCCCAAGGAGGACACCTGAAGTCGAGCTGTAATGGACTCATCTCCGGCAGGCTCCTCCGATTTTTTTTTTCGTTTTTTTCCCTGTTTTTTTCTTTTTTTTTTCTTTCTTATATATATATATATATATATTTACGTCGTGCTGACCGTCGTTCTTTAAATGACCCGATCCCGAGGAGGACTCCTGAAGGCGAGTCATAACGGCCTCATGTCCGGCATGCTCTTCCGATTTTTTTTTCGTTTTTTTTCCCTGTTTTTTTCTTCCGTCGTGCTGACCCTCGTTCTTTAAATGACCCTATCCCGTGGAGGACACCTGAAGGCGAGCCGTAATGGCCTCATCTCCGGCAGGCTCCTCTGATCTTTTTTTCGTTTTTTTCCACGTTTTTTTTTACGTCGTGCTGACCCTCGTTCTTTAAATAACCCTACCCCGAGGAGGACACCTGATGGCGAGCCGTAATGGCCTCATCTCCGGCAGGCTCCTCCGGTTTTGTTTTTTTAGTTTTTTTTCCCTTTTTTTCACGTCGTGCTGACCCTCATTCTTTAAATAACCCTATCCCGAGGAGGACTCCTGAAGGCGAGCCGTAACGGCCTCATGTCCGGCATGCTCTTCCGATTTTTTTTCGTTTTTTTTCCCTGTTTTTTTTTTACGTCGTGCTGACCGTCGTTCTTTAAATAACCCTACCCCGAGGAAGACACTTGAAGGCGAGCCGTAATGGCCTCATCTCCGGCAGGCTCCTCCAATTTTTTTTTCGATTTTTTTCACAGTTTTCTTTTTTTTTTTTTTTTTTTTTTTTACGTCGTGCTGACCCTCGTTCTTTAAATGACCCTATCCGGAGGAGGACACCTGAAGGCGAGCCGTAATGGCCTCATCTCAGGCAGGCTCCTCCGATTTTTTTTTTTCGCCTTTTTCCCAATTTTTTTTTACGTCGTGCTGACCCTCGTTCTTTAAATGACCCTATCCCGAGGAGGACACCTGAAGGCGAGCCGTAATGGCCTCATCTCCGGCAGGCTCCTCCGATTTTGTTTTTTCGTTTTTTTCCCAATTTTTTTTACGTCGTGCTGACCCTCGTTCTTTTAAATGACCCTATCTCGAGGAGGACACCTGAAGGCGAGCCGTAATGGCCTCATCTCCGGCTGGCTCCTCCCATTTTTTTCGATTTTTTTCTCGATTTTTTTTACGTCGTGCTGACCCTCGTTCTTTAAATAACCCTATCCCGAGGAGGAAACCTGAAGGCGAGCCGAAATGGCCTCATCTCCGGCAGGCTCCTCCGATTTTTTTTCCCATTTTTTTAATTTTTTTTTACATCGTGCTGACCCTCGTTCTTTAAATGACCCTATCCCGAGGAGGACACCTGAAAGCGAGCCGTAATGGCCTCATCTCCGGCAGGCTCCGTCGATTTTTTTTACGTCGTGCTGACCCTCGTTCTTTAAATGACCCTATCCCGAGGAGGACACCTGAAGGCTAGCCGTAATGTCCTCATCTCCGGCAGGCTCTTCCGATTTTTTTTTTCATTTTTTTTCCCGTTGTTTTTTTTCTTTTATTGTTTACGTCGTGCTGACCCTCGTTCTTTAAATGACCCTAGCCCAAGGAGGACACCTGAAGGCGAGCCGTAATTGCCTCATCTCCGGCAGGCTCCTTCGATTTTTTATTTTTTTTATTTTTTTTACGTCGTGCTGACCCTCGTTCTTTAAATGACCCTATCCCGAGGAGGACACTTGAAGGCGAGCCGTAATGGCCTCATCTCTGGCAGGCTCCTCCGATTTTTTTTCTCGTTTTTTTTCCCGTTTATTTATTTATTTATTTATTTTATACGTCGTGCTGACCCTCGTTCTTTAAATGACCCTATCCCGAGGAGGACACCTGAAGGCGAGCCGTAACGGCCACATCTCCGGCAGGCTCCTTCGATTTTTTTTTACGTCGTGCTGACCCTCGTTCTTTAAATGACCCTATCCCGAGGAGGACACCTGAAGGCGAGCCGTAATGGCCTCATCTTCGGCAGGCTCCTCCGATTTTTTTTTCGTTTTTTTTCCACGTTTTTTTTACGTCGTGCTGACCCTCGTTCTATAAATGACCCTATCCCGAGGAGGACACCTGAAGGCGAGCCTTAATGGCCTCATCTCCGGCAGGCTCCTCCGATTTTGTTTCTTTCATTTTTTCCCGGTTGTATTTTTTTTTTTTACGTCGTGCTAACCCTCGTTCTTTAAATGACCCTATCCCGAGGAGGACACCTAAAGGCGAGCCGTAATGGCCTCATCTCCGGCAGGCTCCTTCGATTTTGTTTTTTCATTTTTTTCCCGATTTTTTTTTTACGTCGTGCTGACCCTCGTTCTTTAAATGACCCTATCTCGAGGAGGACACCTGAAGGCGAGCCGTAATGGCGTCATCTCCGGCAGGCTCCTCCCATTTTTTTCGATTTTTTCCAAGTTTTTTTTTACGTCGTGCTGACCCTCGTTCTTTAAATGACCCTATCCCGAGGAGGACACCTGAAGGCGAGCCGTAATGGCCTCATCTCCGGCAGGCTCCTCCCATTTTTTCGATTTTTTTCCCGATTTTTTTTTTACGTCGTGCTGACCCTCGTTCTTTAAATGACCCTATCCCGAGGAGGACACCTGAAGGCGAGCCGTAATGGCCTCATCTCCGGCAGGCTCCTTCGATTTTTTTTTTTACGTCGTGCTGACCCTCGTTCTTTAAATGACCCTATCCCGAGGAGGACACCTGAAGGCGAGCCATAATGGCCTCATCTCCGGTAGGCTCCTCCGATTTTTTTTTCCGTTTTTTCACTTTTTTTTTTATTTTTTTTACGTCGTGCTGACCCTCGTTCTTTAAATGACCCTATCCCGAGGAGGACACCTGAAGGCGAGCCGTAATGGCCTTATCTCCGGTAGGCTCCTCCGATTTTTTTTCATTATTTTTCCACGTGTTTTTTTGTTTTACGCCGTGCTGACCCTCGTTCTTTAAATGACCCTATCTCGAGGAGGACACCTGAAGGTGAGCCGTAATGGCCTCATCTCCAGCAGGCTCCTCCGATGTGGTTTCCTTCGTTTTTTTCCCAGTTTTTTTTTTTTACGTCGTGCTGACCCTCGTTCTTTAAATGACCCTATCCCGAGGAGGACACCTGAAGGTGAGCCGTAATGGCCTCATCTCCGGCAGGCTACTCCGATTTTGTTTTTTCGTTTTTTCCCGATTTTTTTTACGTCGTGCTGACCCTCATTCTTTAAGTCACCCTATCTCGAGGAGGACACCTGAAGGCGAGCTGTAATGGCCTCATCTCCGGCAGGCTTCTCCCATTTTTTCGATTTTTTTCCCAGTTTTTTTTTTACGTCGTGCTGACCCTCGTTCTTTAAATGACCCTATCCCGAGGAGGACACCTGAAGGCGAGCCGTAATGGCCTCATCTCCGGCAGGCTCCTCCGATTTTGTTTTTTCGTTTTTTTCCCAATTTTTTTACATCGTGCTGACCCTAGTTCTTTAAATGACCCTATCTCGAGGAGGACACCTGAAGGCGAGCCGTAATGGCCTCATCTCCAGCAGGCTCCTCCCATTTTTACGATTTTTTTCCCGATTTTTTTTACGTCGTGCTGACCCTCGTTCTTTAAATGACCCTATCCCGAGGAGGACACCTGAAGGCGAGCCGTAATGGCCTCATCTCCGGCAGGTTCCTCCGATTTTTTTTTCCATTTTTTTCCCTTTTTTTTTAATTTTTTTTACGTCGTGTTGACCCTCGTTGTTTAAATGACCCTATCCCGAGGAGGACACTTGAAGGCGAGCCGTAATAGCCTCATCTCCGGCAGGCTCCTTCGATTTTTTTTTACGTCGTGTTGACCCTCGTTCTTTAAATGACCCTATCCCGAGGAGGACACCTGAAGGCGAGCCGTAATGGCCTCATCTCCGACAGGCTCCTCCGATCTTTTTTTCTCCGGCAGGGCATTGATAGATGTTGAAAAAGGAGAATTGATGCTAAGGGTGCATGAAGAGCATATAGTATTCCATGTCTTCAAGAATTTGCAACTTTCCACCCAAGAGGAAGAGTGTATGAAGATTGATTCCATAGACCCAAACTTAAAAGAGGCACCTGATGAAACACTTCCAATGCACCTAAGCTCATGCTGGAAAAGAAAGGAATAGGTAGAAGTGGTGCAACAAGCTCAAAGAATAGAGGAGAAGCTACAACCAAAACCTGCATTTGAGATTCTCAGCAAGGACATCCCAAAAATTAAGGCTTCGAAACCTGAACTACTTCCTAAAAAAGAAAAGAGTCCCAAGAAGAAAGTGCCAAGAGGATGGAGAAACAAAAAAATCCCCACTGAAGGCTTCTCACCAGGGGATAAAGTGATGCTAACTTACCAACCAATGGAAACATCTCCACACTTTTCTGGATATTACACAGTGAACAAAATCCTCTCACTTGAACGTGTGGAAATCATCAAGAGAGACACTGGAAGGAAGCTCACGGTGAGAGGGGAAGGATTGAGGCACTATGATCATCATCCTCCCTAAAGAGGGACAACCGTCAAGCTAATGACGATAAAGAAGCGCTTGTTGGGAGGCAACCCAACCTGAGGTAGTTTTCTTTTCATAGCTAGTTTAATAAAAAGGTTAATTAACTTTATCCATATTGCAAGAAGCTAAGTTTGGTGTTGCACACCAAAACAATATAAGGGAGAATGAAGGATTCTAAGTTTGGTGTTCCACCAAAATCTCATCATAAAACATATTCTCACCTTCTGCATAATGCTAGCTTCAAGCATTTAGATAAACTAGTTAACTATTTTACTGTTTCCTAGTTTTTAGTTCTATTACCTTTGGCAAAGAAAAAGAAGTTCCATATATGGTTGATTTGATGCATGAGAACCATCGGCAAGGTACTAAGTTTGGTGTTCCCACACCAAAGTAAGTTCAAAAGCCCACAAATAATTCATGCATGCTAACCATTCTTCAAGTGCTTGGGGACAAGCAACTTTGAAAGTTCATTGTAGGCAGTCACTTCAATCTTGGGAAGGATTAAGCATCATCAATCAAAGAGGCAAAGAAGGATGTAAAGACCAACAATGATGATGATAATGAGTAAAGCAAGTGAACTCCAAAAGGTTGTATTGTTAAGTGATTGTCTTTTACTTAAAACTGTTATGATTGAAAGTGATATTGTACCCCTGTTTATCTGCTTAGTATGACTTCTGTGTAGTTCAATAACTAAGATGTTTGATATATCATAACACCATACTTTTGAAATTGCTTGCACTCAATATCTATAAGAATGCAAACAGAGAACATTTCTTTGAAAAAGAATGATTGAGGAATCAAAAATTTTGTTTTGAGGCAAGCAAAAGATTAAGAGAAGTGGTGGTTCTAGTTGTATGAGTGTGTATTGAGGTTGCATGTTTGTGAAAACCTGCATGGGAGCTCATAGGCAGGAAATAGAGTTCAAAGAAGTATTGTGGAGATTCTCAAACATCTTTTGATCCAAGAAGCAGCAAAAAAAAAAAAAAAAAAAAGAACATGGCAAAAGGCTCTGAGCATCAATTACTAGGAAGAAAAAGAAAGAAATAAGAACTCAAAGAGTTATTATCCTAGTTAAATGCTTGTGGTAGAATTGTGTCAAAGAGAGAGGCTTGAGCAAGTAAATCCTAAGGGGTGCTTCAACACCTAATACCTTAAGACCAACTGGTTTGGGAGTATTGATTGAAAGCTTATCTAAAGAGCCGCTTTGAGACATGACACTTAGAGTCAAGGCCAAGACACAAAAACTATAAGACTGCTTCAAGGTGATTACCTATAGAGAGACTTCCATGATATCATTTGAATGAAAGTCCTAAGATCTAAGACTTCCAAAATGTAGGGACTAATAAGCACTGAAATCCTTGCATGAGCATATAATTCAGAGTTCACCCCACTATCACTTAATCACTTCACTCACCAAGGCATTACAAGCTATCCCTCAACTTGTTCCAATTAAAAGAAACCTTTGTGCATAGTTCTTTTCTTGCTTGAGGACAAGCAAGGTTTAAGTTTGGTGTTGTGATGCATTTGCATCTTTGCTATATTAGCTAGTTAGTTGAAGTAGTTTTAGCTTAATTTCATTCATTTTCTTTGAAATAAACAAGTGTTCTTATGAGTTTTATTTTCATGCATAAGAATACCAAGGACCATGTTAATTGTAGCCAAATTCATGCAAATGATTCAAGGAATGCATAAATGAATGATTATGAATGAATCTCATGAAATTGATTGCATGGATTGGTAAGACTTTGAAGCAATTTCCTTTGTTAATGATAGGTGATGAAACAAGAAAGCATTGAAGCAAGAATGAAGCAAGCAAGTGGCTAACAACTCCTTCAAGAATAGCAATGTGCACGTTGGCAACTTGGGATTCAAGTTGGCAACGCCCTTGAAGCATTACTTGAGGAAGAGCACAAACAACCTTGCAAGAAAGTGGTTTCCTGTGAAGACTATGCACGTTGCTAACTTGGAGTTACATTGGAGTGATTGGCAACAACTCAAGAAGCAAGTTGGGCAAGAAAAAGAGTAAATGTTGGCGTTGCCAACTTGGAGAAAGGGTGAGTTGTTGAAGGCAACGCCAAGCACCCTGGAGAGTAGATGTTGGCGTTGCCAACTTGGAGAAAGGGTGAGTTGTTGAAGGCAACGCAGGCAAGCAAGGAGCTGAGCCAAGGAGAAGGTCGAGGGCGTTGCCAACGCCAAAAACAAGGGACGTGTTCCTTGGCAACGCACACAAGTAAGGCTTGGCCCTGGAGGAAGAGGAGCTGGCGTTGCCAACGCCAGGAACCATAGGCGTTATTCAAGGCAACGCCAAGCAACAAGAATGGAGCCTTGAAGAGTAGTCGAGCACGTTGCCAACTCCAGGAAGAGCTGGAGTGTTTGGTGACAACACCCAAGCATGGAGAATGCCCAGGAAAAGGAGCCAACGTTGCCAACTTGGAGATATAGGGGCGTTATCCACAACAACTCCAGAAAGCTGGCAGCCTGACCTTACCTCCTTCAATGGAGTATATCTTGAGCTACAAAACTCTAAATGAGGTGATTCTAACGGCATTTGAAAGTAGACATCTAGAGCTTTTCAACCATATATCATAGTATGGGGTTGGCATTCATTTTGAAGCTTCAAGAGCTGGCGTTACCAACGCTGGAAACAAGGGCGTTTTCACCAAAAACGTGTGCGATTTTGGCAGCCTGACCATGTCTCCTTCAAACGAGCATAACTTGAGCTACAGAGATCCAAATTAAGTGCTTTCAGTTGCGTTGGAAAGCTGACATTTAGAGCTTTCTAACCATATATAATAGTTTATAGTGGAGCATGAAATGGAAGCTCGAATCAGAGTCATCTTTGGGCCCCAAAAACAAGAAAATGAGGTTGAAATTCAAGGAAGCATGAATGGGCCAAGGAATGGGGTCGAACACGTTGCCAAGGCTAAAATGGCCTGGCGTGTTCCTTGGCAACTTGGGCAACAACGCCCAGGCCAAGAAATCTTGGCTAGAGGCGTTGTCGTGGGCGTTATTGGTGAAGTGTTTGGCAAAAACGCCCAACCAAAGCAGCCTGACCTTGCCCTCTTCAATGGAGCATAACTTGAGCTAGGAAGGTCCAAATGAGGTGATTCTAGTGGCATTGGAAAGTAGACATCAAGAGCTTTCCAATGATGTATGATAGTCCATATTGAAGCAGAGGATTGATACTCAAATTCTGGGCAACATTAGGCATGAGAGAAGAGTCAAGAAGAAGAAGAGCAAGTTGTTAGCAACAACTTGGGCCAACAACGCCCAAGTCTCAAAGCTCACTTCCAGGAAAGCCGCTTGCACGTTGCCAACGTGCATTATGCCTGAAGTTATTGCCAACAACGCCCCTCAATGGGCCAGAATTGATGACAACTTGCTCTGCTTCCTCTGTTCCTCACAAAGGCCAGCAACTTCTTCCATTGAGCCAAGAATTCAACAATGAGAAAGCCCACATTGCTACCCCAAATTGAAGATCTCTGAAGAAGTTTTAGGAGTAGTATAAATAGAGAAAAGTTTGATACTTTGGGTAGGGGACTTTATTTTTTATCTTTGATTTGTTTTAAGATCCTTTTGGACACTTAGACATTTTCTCACCGGTTGGCTATTTTGTTTTTCTTGCAACTTTGAATTTCAGTTTTCTTCTTCATCTTCTTCATTCTTATCTACTCAATTCTCATGTTTACTTTTGCAATTGTTGTTGAATTTAGAGCTATGATTCACTAAACCCCATTTTCATTAGGGGGAGGAGCTCTGTTTATTGGATTGAATTGATGAACTCCTCTTTTCCTTCTCAATTCAAGTGGTTAATCCAAAGAGGAAACTCTTGTTCTTCAAAGATTCAATCACCATCGAGAGAGGGGTTAATCTATATGAATTGTGTGGTGAATTTGAGGAATGAGCCACATAATTCAGTTTAGAGTTCATCCTTTCATGATTTCCTTAATCAATACACCTTGGTTGGTATGTGAGATGTAACCTTCCTTGGTTGAGATTATGGGAGTTGTGTGGCTTGGATTAGAAATTGACCTTCATCTCTTCTCATGAACAATTAGATCACGAGAGTGGCAATTGGTTATGTTGAGAGAAATTGGATCACCAAGAGATTGGGATCCAGTTACCCACAACTTGCCATGGATCTATACCCATGATTGAGAAGGAATTGATCAACATCAATTCATGAAAATTTGCATCTCCAATCCCTAATGATCTCCCCATCATTAAGTCTCATCTCTTTTGTTCTTTAGTTATTTCGAATACCCATTACCCAATTCCCTTTTACATTCTTGCAATTTACTTCCCTGCTCTCTATAATTCAGCACTCTACTTTCTTGCAATTTACTTTTGATGTCATTTAAGTTTCTTGCACTTTAAGTTTTAGTCATTTACTTTTATTTTCTTTCTTCATTGCAATTCTTTAGATTCCTTGTTATTTAATTTTTGCAATTAAGTTCAAAAATCACAAATCTCATGAAATCAAAACCATGTTTGCTTGACTAAATCTACCATTTAACTAAAGTTGCTTAATCTACCAATCTCCGTCGGATCGACCTCACTCTTAGTGAGTTTTATTACTTGATACGACCCGGTATACTTGCCGGTAATTACGTGAAATTAATTTTTTACGTATCAAGGACACCTGAAGGCGAGCCGTAATGGCCTCATCTCTAGCAGGCTCCTCCCATTTTTACGATTTTTTTCCCGATTTTTTTTACGTCGTGCTGACCCTCGTTCTTAAAATGACCCTATCCCGAGGAGGACACCTGAAGGCGAGCCGTAATGGCCTCATCTCCGGCAGGCTCCTCCGATTTTTTTTTTCTGTTTTTTTCCCCGTTTTTTTAATTTTTTTTTACGTCGTGTTGACCCTTGTTGTTTAAATGACCCTATCCCAAGGAGGACACCTGAAGGCGAGCCGTAATGGCCTCATCTCCGGCAGGCTCCTTCGATTTTTTTTTACGTCGTGCTGACCCTCGTTCTTTAAATGACCCTATCCCGAGGAGGACACCTGAAGGCGAGCCGTAATGGCCTCATCTCCGGCAGGCTCCTCCGATCTTTTTTTCTCCGGCAGGCTCCTCCGATTTTTTTTTCATTTTTTTTCCACGTTTTTTTTGTTTTACGTCGTGCTGACCCTCGTTCTTTAAATGACCCTATCTCGAGGAGGACACCTGAAGGCGAGCCGTAATGGCCTCATCTCCGGCAGGCTCCTCCGATGTTGTTTCCTTCGTTTTTTTCCCCGTTTTTTTTTTTACGTCATGCTGACCCTCGTTCTTTAAATGACCCTATCCCGAGGAGGACACCTGAAGGTGAGCGGTAATGGCCTCATCTCCGGCAGGCTCCTCCGATTTTGTTTTTTCGTTTTTTTCCCGATTTTTTTTTACGTCGTGCTGACCCTCGTTCTTTAAATGACCCTATCCCGAGGAGGACACCTGAAGGCGAGCCGTAATGGCCTCATCTCCGGCAGGCTCCTCCGATTTTGTTTTTTCGTTTTTTTCCCAATTTTTTTTACGTCGTGTTGACCCTCGTTCTTTAAATGACCCTATCTCGAGGAAGACACCTGAAGGCGAGCCGTAATGGCCTCATCTCCGGCAGGCTCCTCCCATTTTTTTCGATTTTTTTCTCGATTTTTTTTACGTCGTGCTGACCCTCGTTCTTTAAATAACCCTATCTCGAGGAGGAAACCTGAAGGCGAGCCGAAATGGCCTCATCTCCGGTAGGCTCCTCCGATTTTTTTTTCCCATTTTTTTATTTTTTTTACATCGTGCTGACCCTCGTTCTTTAAATGACCCTATCCCGAGGAGGACACCTGAAAGCGAGCCGTAATGGCCTCATCTCCGGCAGGCTCCGTCGATTTTTTTTTACGTCGTGCTGACCCTCGTTCTTTAAATGACCCTATCCCGAGGAGGACACCTGAAGGCTAGCCGTAATGTCCTCATCTCCGGCAGGCTCCTCCGATTTTTTTTTTTTTCGTTTTTTTCCCGTTGTTTTTTTTCTTTTATTGTTTACGTCGTGCTGACCCTTGTTCTTTAAATGACCCTAGTCCGAGGAGGACACCTGAAGGCGAGCCGTAATGGCCTCATCTCCGGCAGGCTCCTTCGATTTTTTATTTTTTTTATTTTTTTTTACGTCGTGCTGACCCTCGTTCTTTAAATGACCCTATCCCGAGGAGGACACCTGAAGGCGAGCCATAATGGCCTCATCTCCGGCAGGCTCCTCCGATTTTATTTTTTCATTTTTTTCCCAATTTTTTTTACGTCGTGCTGACCCTCATTCTTTAAATGACCCTATCTCGAGGAGGACACCTGAAGGCGAGCCGTAATGGCCTCATCTCTAGCAGGCTCCTCCTGTTTTTACGATTTTTTTCCCGATTTTTTTTTACGTCGTGCTGACCCTCGTTCTTAAAATGACCCTATCCCGAGGAGGACACCTGAAGGCGAGCCGTAATGGCCTCATCTCCGGCAGGCTCCTCCAATTTTTTTTTCCGTTTTTTTCCCCATTTTTTTAATTTTTTTTACGTCGTGTTGACCCTCGTTGTTTAAATGACCCTATCCCGAGGAGGACACCTGAAGGCGAGCCATAATGGCCTCATCTCCGGCAGGCTCCTTCGATTTTTTTTTTACGTCGTGCTGACCCTCGTTCTTTAAATGACCCTATCCCGAGGAGGACACCTGAAGGCGAGCCGTAATGGCCTCATCTCCGGCAGGCTCCTCCGATCTTTTTTTCTCCGGCAGGCTCCTCCGATTTTTTTTTCATTTTTTTTCCACGTTTTTTTTGTTTTACGTCGTGCTGACCCTCGTTCTTTAAATGACCTTATTTCGAGGAGGACACCTGAAGGCGAGCCGTAATGGCCTCATCTCCGGCAGGCTCCTCCGATGTTGTTTCCTTCATTTTTTTCCCCGTTTTTTTTTACGTCGTGCTGACCCTCGTTCTTTAAATGACCCTATCCCGAGGAGGACACCTGAAGGCGAGCCGTTAGGGTCTCATCTCCGGCAGGCTCCTCCGATTTTGTTTTTTCGTTTTTTTCCCGATTTTTTTTATGTCGTGCTGACCCTCGTTCTTTAAATGACCCTATCCCGAGGAGGACACCTGAAGGCGAGCCGTAATGGCCTCATCTCCGGCAGGCTCCTCCGATTTTGTTTTTTTCGTTTTTTTTCCACGTATTTTTTTTTACGTCGTGCTGACCCTAGTTATTTAAATGACCCTACCCCGAGGAGGACACCTGAAGGCGAGCCGTAATGGCTTCATCTCCGGCAGGCTCCTCCGATTTTGTTTTTTCGTTTTTTTCCCATTTTTTTTTACGTCGTGCTCACCCTCATTCTTTAAATGACCCTATCTCGAGGAGGACACCTGAAGGCGAGTCGTAATGGCCTCATCTCCGACAGGCTCCTCCCATTTTTTTCGACTTTTTTTCCGATGTTTTTTTACGTCGTGCTGACCCTCGTTCTTTAAATGACCCTATCCCGAGGAGGACACATGAAGGCGAGCCGTAATGGCCTCATCTCCTGCAGGCTCCTCCGATTTTGTTTTTTCATTTTTTTCCCATTTTTTTTTACGTCGTGCTCACCCTCGTTCTTTTTAATGACCCTATCTCGAGGAGGACACCTGAAGGCGAGTCGTAATGGCCTCATCTCCGACAGGCTCCTCCCATTTTTTTCGACTTTTTTTCCGATGTTTTTTTACGTCGTGCTGACCCTCGTTCTTTAAATGACCCTATCCCGAGGAGGACACCTGAAGGCGAGCCGTAATGGCCACATCTCCGGCAGGCTCCTCCGATTTTGTTTTTTTTTTCATTTTTTCCCCGTTTTTTTAACGTCATGCTGACCCTCATTCTTTAAATGACCCTATCCCAAGGAGGACACCTGAAGTCGAGCTGTAATGGACTCATCTCCGGCAGGCTCCTCCGATTTTTTATTCGTTTTTTTCCTTGTTTTTTCTTTTTTTTTCTTTCTTATATATATATTTTTTTACGTCATGCTGACCCTCGTTCTTTAAATGACCCTATCCCGAGGAGAACTCCTGAAGGCGAGCCGTAACGGCCTCATGTCCGGCATGCTCTTCCGATTTTTTTTTCGTTTTTTTTCCCTGTTTTTTTTATCGACAAACCTCCCCCATGATAGAGCGAATGAAACAAATGTTGGGTGTAAAAGAGGAAGTGGAGGAGCAAGAAAGTGAAAAAGTTATTCCAAACTCAAGTGAGGCAAAGAAGTACATGAAGGAAGAATTTACAGAACCACCATTGCAAGAGACTCTTGATGAAGACAAAACTCCAACAATCACACAACCACCAAAACATGGATTCAAAGAAGTGAAGGCAATTAACAAAAGCACCAAGAAGAGGATTGTGACCAAACTACCAAGGACAACATTCAAGAGGAGGTCAACCACAAGCAATCCAACCCCTGGACCAATAGCAAGCAAGCTCAATCAAGCCATGTACAAAAGAAAGCTTGCTGAGGAGAGACCAAGACAGGGGGTAATAGCTGAATCTTCTCCTCCTTTGAAGTCATTTCTCTTAACAAATTGGAAGAAGAGGAAGAAAGTAAAGAACAGGTAGACAGTAGGTACATTTCTTTTCCTTGCTTTGTTTAAATTTCATTAAATTGGCATATGGTTACATTCTAAGTTTGGTGTTGCCCTGCAACAAACTGTTTTCCATCTTCATGGATGATTGCATCAATTTTACATGAAAGTGACACACCAAGATTCTAAGTTTGGTGTGCCACCTATTTTTCTATGCAAATCAATCCAGCAACATCACTTGTCTGCATAATCATATTGCCTTTTACAGTGTTATTTTTCTTCTTAGTTGGATAATTTTTGTTTTCTCTTTGTTTCATTTATTTACTTGTTTTTAATGCTTTCCTTCATTAACTGTTTTTGTTAATACATCACCAAGACATCCTTATTCATAACAGACTCTTCATTTGGTGATTGTATTTAACATATAACAGTTTTTTTTGTTTAGTTTTAGTTCAAATAAATTGACATATGGTTGCATTCTAAGTTTGGTGTTGCTATGCAACAAAATTTAGTTCCAATTCTTACAAGATACTTGCATTAATTCCAAGTGAAAGTGTCACACTAAGTTTGGTGTGCCACTTATTTTCTATGCAAAGTATTATGCTCACCTTCTTAAGTATGCAATCACAATGTCTCTGTCTCTTGTGCCTTGATTATTATCTTTAATTTTGCTTGCTTGAAACACATGTACTACTAACATTTCTTGTGTAAGACATTCATGATCCATCTTAGCCCCATAGCCACGGTTCTAATAGTTGCTTGAGGATGAGCAAGCATTCTGAGTTTGGTATGGAAGGAGGAGAATGGGAGGAAAATGACAACAATAGAGAAGATGAACTACAAGGTTGTAAAGTTCTTTTTCCTCTCATTTGTTTCAAGCACTATAAACTGCATGATTGTCTTTACCTTCTCTGTATGCATGTGTGTATGAAAAGGCATAGTTGATTTTTAATTTGCAACATGGTGCTGTGTCATTATGAATACCAACTTGAGTTTTGTGAATTCAAAAGCAACAAAGTATCATGATCATAAACAAACAAGGCATTAAAGAAGATTTTAGCATGTGCATAAAAGTATTGGTAAGCTAGTATGTTTGATTGTTGCTTAATTGCATTAGATTCTATTTAATTGAAGTTTTCATCTAGGACATTTTGTGAAATCTTTTGAAAATCATGAAAACCTTGAAGAAGCAAATGCAAAAATAAAGCAAGAGAAGAAAAAGGGAAAGAGTGAGAAAGCTGAAGGCTCTGAGTACCAATGGCAATTTATTTGCTAAGTACTTGTGGTATTTATGTATCAAGCCAAATGCTTGAAAACAAAACACTTAGAAGTCAAGGCTAGGCTCAAAGTGCAAAAGCACTCCCTCAAAGCTCAAGGCTCTGAGCATCAATGATTAGAGAGTCAAGAAAAGAAAAGAAAAATGAGCTTAATGAAGTCCTCTAATCAAATGCTTGTGGTGCTTATGTATCAAGTGGTAATACTTGAAAACAAAGCATTTAGAAGTCGTAGCTTTGTTATCAACTCATGGGGAAAAGCACCCAAAAGGAGAAGCTAAATAAAAAAATTCAAAAGCTAGTTTCAAGGAAGAAATATAAAAGAAAGATTTCATAAATTGAGCTAGATGGAAGCATCAATCATTTACATTTCTTTTGTGATTATAGCATGCTTAGAAAACTAGCTTACCATGAACATTGAGTTGCTATTCTTCTTGCCTTGGATTGTCAATCTTTATTGCATGATTCTTTTCTTGCTTGGGGACAAGCAAGGTTTAAGTTTGGTGTTGTGATGACATGTCATCATGTCATGTTTTTCTATGCCTTTTTCCTTTGTTTTCAATAGGTTTTATGCACTTTCTTGAGCCATAAGCAAGCCAAGTGGGTAGATTTTCATGCTTCCTTTGATTTAATCAACCATGTATGAATTCATGCTATTTCATGAGGTTTTATGCTAAAATTGTCACATATTATGAAAGAATGAATATCTCATGATTTTGAGCATAGCTTTGATGTGTTTGGTTGATTAATGATAGGTGAAGAAGGCTTGGAGAAAGGGTGAAGCAAGAAGGAATGGCTAGGAGTAAAGAGAGGACAATGGAATAAGTTGAACCAGGAAGCAAAATCTTTTGGGTGAAAAGTTAGCCTCAAAGTTAGACCCCTAACTTGGAGGCTAACGTTGGCACATGAAATTCACCCCTGGGCACCAAAAGTTTGCGCCAACGTTAGCCCCCTAACTTTGAGGCTAACGTTGGCATGAAGAGAACCTCCCTGAGCACCAAAAGTTTGCGCCAACGTTAGCCCCCTAACTTGGTGGCTAACGTTGGCACATGAAATTCACAAGGGGAGGAGCAAAAGTTTGCGCCAACGTTAGCCCCCTAACTTTGAGGCTAACGTTGGCGCCACACACCACAACAGCTTGAAGGGGTATACTTCCAACAAGAATAACTTGAGCTACAGAGCTCCAAATGAGGTGATTCAAGAAGCATTGGAAAATAGGAATCAAGAGCTTTCCAAGCATATATGGCACTGCATGGTGGACACTAAAATTGAGGGAGAAAACTGCCCCGCAATGTGCATAAATGAACATGGTGGCAACATGCAGTGAGGCCACTTGACCTCTGCACCTTCGATGGAGTATAACTCGAGCTGTAGAGCTCCAATTGATGTGCTCCCAACGGCATTGGAAATTAGACATCCAGGGCTTTCCAACAATGTATAATAGTATGGGATGGACAATACGTTTGAGCCTCCAGAACTGGCGTTTTCGCCAACGTTTGAGGCAAACATTACCTCAAACGCTGCACACCAAAGCCAGCGACCATGCCCTCTTCAAATGATCATAACTTGAGTTGTAGATGTCCAATTGAAGTGATTCCAAGTGGGTTAGAAAGCTGACATTCAGAGCTTTCCAACCATATATGATAGTCTATATTGGGCATAAAATTGGCAACATGACAAGAGGACAAAGTTGGCGCCATAAATGTGCATAAGGGAGGCCAACGTTAGGGTCAAAGTTAGACCCCTAACGTTGGCACCAACGTTCATACCAGCAAGTTTTGTGGGCTGCTATGAAAAGTTGGAGCCAAAGTTAGACCCCTAACTTTAGCTCCAACTTTTGGTCCAACTTTTGCAAACTCAACCCGGTTCAATTCGGTTCCTCTTCAAATTCCAAGAGCAATCAACCAAGGCCTTTATCAACCCAATTCCATCATGAGCAAGGGCCCAAATGATCATCACTCAAAGGCACAAGAAATAGATAAAATAGGAATTTCATTTGATTGTAATTTGTTTTTAATTTCATTTTCATTTCCATTTTGTAAAGCCTATATAAGGCATCATTTTCATATTTGTGAGGAGGCTGGCTCCACTAGGGAGCACTAGAATTTGAGAGCTCTCTCTTTAATTTTCTTTGTTTTGAATCTTGGGTGGAGAATTGAAAGTGTTCTGTTTCATTCTCCCTCTGAGATTTCTCTTTGTTTTTCTTGCTGCTTTTAATTCACTGCACTTCAAAATTTCAATTTTGTTTTGATTCCCAGCATTCAATTTCCTTTATTCTTCCTGCAATTTAAATTTCCAGTTGCGTGATCTATTGCTCTTTTTAATTTCCAACACCCCAGCCCCTTTACTTTTCATGCAATTTACTTTTCTTGCAATTTAAGTTTCAGCTATTTTACTTTCTTGTTCTTTAACTTACTTGCAATTTTACTTTCTGCATCTTTAAGATTCATTGCAATTTACTTTCTGTTGGCTACATTTCACACAATTCACTGAATGTCAGCTTGACTAAACTAATCACCCACTAAAATTGCTTGATCCATCAATCCCTGTGGGATCGACCTCACTCCCGTGAGTTTTATTACTTGATGCGACCCGGTGCACTTGCCGGTTAGATTTGTGTGTTTTGGGAGAAATTTATTTTTCCACCAAAATACTCATCAGAGGACACCTGAAGGCGAGCCGTAATGGCCTCATCTCCGGCAGGCTCCTCCGATTTTGTTTTTTCGTTTTTTTCCCAATTTTTTTTACGTCGTGCTGACCCTCGTTCTTTAAATGACCCTATCTCGAGGAGGACACCTGAAGGCGAGCCGTAATGGCCTCATCTCCGGCAGGCTCCTCCCATTTTTTTCGATTTTTTTCCCGATTTTTTTTTACGTCGTGCTGACCCTCGTTCTTTAAATAACCCTATCCCGAGGAGGAAACCTGAAGGCGAGCCGAAATGGCCTCATCTCCGGCAGGCTCCTCCGATTTTTTTTTCCCGTTTTTTTTTTTTTTTTACATCGTGCTGACCCTCGTTCTTTAAATGACCCTATCCCGAGGAGGACACCTGAAAGCGAGCCGTAATGGCCTCATCTCCGGCAGGCTCCGTCGATTTTTTTTTTTACGTCGTGCTGACCCTCGTTCTTTAAATGACCCTATCCCGAGGAGGACTCCTGAAGGCGAGCCGTAATGTCCTCATCTCCGGCAGGCTGCTCCGATTTTTTTTTTTCGTTTTTTTGCCGTTGTTTTTTTTATTGTTTACGTCGTGCTGACCCTCGTTCTTTAAATGACCCTATCCCGAGGAGGACACCTGAAGGCGAGCCGTAATGGCCTCATCTCCGGCAGGCTCCTTCGATTTTTTATTTATTTTTTATTTTTTTTTACGTCGTGCTGACCCTCGTTCTTTAAATGACCCTATCCCGAGGAGGACACTTGAAGGCGAGCCGTAATGGCCTCATCTCTGTCAGGCTCCTCCGATTTTTTTTTCGTTTTTTTTCCCGTTTTTTTATTTATTTATTTATTTATTTTACGTCGTGCTGACCCTCGTTCTTTAAATGACCCTATCCCGAGGAGGACACCTGAAGGCGAGCCGTAACGGCCACATCTCCGGCAGGCTCCTTCGATTTTTTTTTACGTCGTGCTGACCCTCGTTCTTTAAATGACCCTATCCCGAGGAGGACACCTGAAGGCGAGCCGTAATGGCCTCATCTCCGGCAGGCTCCTCCGATTTTGTTTTTCATTTTTTTTCCACCTTTTTTTTACGTCGTGCTGACCCTCGTTCTCTAAATGACCTTATCCCGAGGAGGACACCTGAAGGCGAGCCGTAATGGCCTCATCTCCGGCAAGCTCCTCCGATTTTGTTTCTTTCGTTTTTTTCCTGGTTGTATTTTTTTTTACGTCGTGCTGACCCTCGTTCTTTAAATGACCCTATCCCGAGGAGGACACCTGAAGGCGAGCCGTAATGGCCTCATCTCCGGCAGGCTCCTCCGATTTTGTTTTTTCATTTTTTTCCCAATTTTTTTTACGTCGTCCTGACTCTCGTTCTTTGAATGACCCTATCTCGAGGAGGACACCTGAAGGCGAGCCGTAACGGCCTCATCTCCGGCAGGCTCCTTCGATTTTGTTTTTTTCGTTTTTTTTTCTTTTTCTTTTTTTTTACGTCGCGCTGACCCTCATTCTTTAAATGACCTTATCCCAAGGAGGACACCTGAAGGCGAGCCGTAATGGCCACATCTCCGGCAGGCTCCTCCGATTTTGTTTTTTCGTTTTTTTCCTGATTTTTTTTATGTAGTGCTGACCCTCGTTCTTTAAATGACCCTATCTCGAGGAGGACACCTGAAGGCGAGCCGTAATGGCCTCATCTCCGGCAGGCTCTTCCCATTTTTTTCGATTTTTTTCCCGATTTTTTTTACGTCGTGCTGACCCTCGTTCTTTAAATGACCCTATCCCGAGGAGGACACCTGAAGGCGAGCCGTAATGGCCTCATCTCCGGCAGCCTCCTTCGATTTTTTTTTTTTACGTCATGCTGACCCTCGTTCTTTAAATGACCCTATCCCGAGGAGGACACCTGAAGGCGAGCCATAATGGCCTCATCTCCGGTAGGCTCCTCCGATTTTTTTTTCCCGTTTTTTTTCCCGTTTTTTTTTTATTTTTTTTTACGTCGTGCTGACCCTCATTTTTTAAATGACCCTATCTCGAGGAAGACACCTGAAGGCGAGCCGTAATGGCCTCATCTCCGGTAGGCTCCTCCGATGTGGTTTCCTTCATTTTTTTCCCGGTTTTTTTTTACGTCGTGCTGACCCTCGTTCTTTAAATGACCCTATCCCGAGGAGGACACCTGAAGGCGAGCCATAATGGCCTCATCTCCGGCAGGCTCCTCCGATTTTGTTTTTTCGTTTTTTTTCCAATTTTTTTTACGTCGTGCTGACCCTCGTTCTTTAAATGACCCTATCTCGAGGAGGACACCTGAAGGCGAGCCGTAATGGCCTCATCTCCGGCAGGCTCCTCCCATTTTTTTCGATTTTTTTCCCGATTTTTTTTTTACTTCGTGCTGACCCTCGTTCTTTAAATAACCCTATCCCGAGGAGGAACCCTGAAGGCGAGCCGAAATGGCCTCATCTCCGGCAGGCTCCTCCGATTTTTTTTCCCGTTTTTTTTTTATTTTTTTTTTACATCGTGCTGACCCTCGTTCTTTAAATGACCCTATCCCGAGGAGGACACCTGAAAGCGAGCCGTAATGGCCTCATCTCCGGCAGGCTCCGTCGATTTTTTTTTTTACGTCGTGCTGACCCTCGTTCTTTAAATGACCCTATCCCGTGGAGGACACCTGAAGGAGAGCCGTAATGGCCTCATCTCCGGCAGGCTCCTCCGATCTTTTTTTCGTTTTTTTTCACGTTTTTTTTACGTCGTGCTGACCCTCGTTCTTTAAATGACCCTATCCCGAGGAGGACACCTGAAGGCGAGCCGTAATGGCCTCATCTCCGGCAGGCTCCTCCAATTTTTTTTTAGATTTTTTCCCCGGTTTTTTTTTTTTTGCGTCGTGCTGACCCTCGTTCTTTAAATGACCCTATCCCGAGGAGGACACCTGAAGGCGAGCCGTAATGTCCTCATCTCCGGCAGGCTCCTCCGATTTTGTTTTTTCGTTTTTTTCCCAATTTTTTTTTTACGTCGTGCTGACCCTCGGTCTTTAAATGACCCTATCCCGAGGAGGACACCTGAAGGCGAGCCGTAATGGCCTCATCTCCGGCAGGCTCCTCCGATTTTGTTTTTTCGTTTTTTTCCCAATTTTTTTTACGTCGTGCTGACCCTCGTTCTTTAAATGACCCTATCTCGAGGAGGACACCTGAAGGCGAGCCGTAATGGCCTCATCTCCGGCAGGCTCCTCCCATTTTTTTCGATTTTTTTCGCGATTTTTTTTTACGTCGTGCTGACCCTCGTTCTTTAAATAACCCTATCCCGAGGAGGAAACCTGAAGGCGAGCCGAAATGGCCTCATCTCCGGCAGGCTCCTCCGATTTTTTTTTCCCATTTTTTTTATTTTTTTTTTTACATCGTGCTGACCCTCGTTCTTTAAATGACCCTATCCCGAGGAGGACACCTGAAAGCGAGTCGTAATGGCCTCATCTCCGGCAGGCTCCGTCGATTTTTTTTTTTACGTCGTGCTGACCCTCGTTCTTTAAATGACCCTATCCCGAGGAGGACTCCTGAAGGCGAGCCGTAATGTCTTCATCTCCGGCAGGCTGCTCCGATTTTTTTTTTTCGTTTTTTTCCCGTTGTTTTTTTTTATTGTTTACGTCGTGCTGACCCTCGTTCTTTAAATGACCCTATCCCGAGGAGGACACCTGAAGGCGAGCCATAATGGCCTCATCTCCGGTAGGCTCCTCCGATTTTTTTTTCCCGTTTTTTTTCCCGTTTTTTTTTTATTTTTTTTTACGTCGTGCTGACCCTCATTTTTTAAATGACCCTATCTCGAGGAAGACACCTGAAGGCGAGCCGTAATGGCCTCATCTCCGGTAGGCTCCTCCGATGTGGTTTCCTTCATTTTTTTCCCGGTTTTTTTTTACGTCGTGCTGACCCTCGTTCTTTAAATGACCCTATCCCGAGGAGGACACCTGAAGGCGAGCCATAATGGCCTCATCTCCGGCAGGCTCCTCCGATTTTGTTTTTTCGTTTTTTTTCCAATTTTTTTTACGTCGTGCTGACCCTCGTTCTTTAAATGACCCTATCTCGAGGAGGACACCTGAAGGCGAGCCGTAATGGCCTCATCTCCGGCAGGCTCCTCCCATTTTTTTCGATTTTTTTCCCGATTTTTTTTTTACTTCGTGCTGACCCTCGTTCTTTAAATAACCCTATCCCGAGGAGGAACCCTGAAGGCGAGCCGAAATGGCCTCATCTCCGGCAGGCTCCTCCGATTTTTTTTCCCGTTTTTTTTTTATTTTTTTTTTACATCGTGCTGACCCTCGTTCTTTAAATGACCCTATCCCGAGGAGGACACCTGAAAGCGAGCCGTAATGGCCTCATCTCCGGCAGGCTCCGTCGATTTTTTTTTTTACGTCGTGCTGACCCTCGTTCTTTAAATGACCCTATCCCGTGGAGGACACCTGAAGGAGAGCCGTAATGGCCTCATCTCCGGCAGGCTCCTCCGATCTTTTTTTCGTTTTTTTTCACGTTTTTTTTACGTCGTGCTGACCCTCGTTCTTTAAATGACCCTATCCCGAGGAGGACACCTGAAGGCGAGCCGTAATGGCCTCATCTCCGGCAGGCTCCTCCAATTTTTTTTTAGATTTTTTCCCCGGTTTTTTTTTTTTTGCGTCGTGCTGACCCTCGTTCTTTAAATGACCCTATCCCGAGGAGGACACCTGAAGGCGAGCCGTAATGTCCTCATCTCCGGCAGGCTCCTCCGATTTTGTTTTTTCGTTTTTTTCCCAATTTTTTTTTTACGTCGTGCTGACCCTCGGTCTTTAAATGACCCTATCCCGAGGAGGACACCTGAAGGCGAGCCGTAATGGCCTCATCTCCGGCAGGCTCCTCCGATTTTGTTTTTTCGTTTTTTTCCCAATTTTTTTTACGTCGTGCTGACCCTCGTTCTTTAAATGACCCTATCTCGAGGAGGACACCTGAAGGCGAGCCGTAATGGCCTCATCTCCGGCAGGCTCCTCCCATTTTTTTCGATTTTTTTCGCGATTTTTTTTTACGTCGTGCTGACCCTCGTTCTTTAAATAACCCTATCCCGAGGAGGAAACCTGAAGGCGAGCCGAAATGGCCTCATCTCCGGCAGGCTCCTCCGATTTTTTTTTCCCATTTTTTTTATTTTTTTTTTTACATCGTGCTGACCCTCGTTCTTTAAATGACCCTATCCCGAGGAGGACACCTGAAAGCGAGTCGTAATGGCCTCATCTCCGGCAGGCTCCGTCGATTTTTTTTTTTATGTCGTGCTGACCCTCGTTCTTTAAATGACCCTATCCCGAGGAGGACTCCTGAAGGCGAGCCGTAATGTCTTCATCTCCGGCAGGCTGCTCCGATTTTTTTTTTTCGTTTTTTTCCCGTTGTTTTTTTTTATTGTTTACGTCGTGCTGACCCTCGTTCTTTAAATGACCCTATCCCGAGGAGGACACCTGAAGGCGAGCCGTAATGGCCTCATCTCCGGCAGGCTCCTTCGATTTTTTATTTTTTTTTATTTTTTTTACGTCGTGCTGACCCTCGTTCTTTAAATGACCCTATCTCGAGGAGGACACTTGAAGGCGAGCCGTAATGGCCTCATCTCTGTCAGGCTCCTCCGATTTTTTTTCGTTTTTTTTCCCGTTTATTTATTTATTTATTTATTTATTTTACGTCGTGCTAACCCTCGTTCTTTAAATGACCCTATCCCGAGGAGGACACCTGAAGGCGAGCCGTAACGGCCACATCTCCGGCAGGCTCCTTCGATTTTTTTTTACGTCGTGCTGACCCTCGTTCTTTAAATGACCCTATCCCGAGGAAGACACCTGAAGGTAAGCCGTAATGGCCTCATCTCCGGCAGGCTCCTCCGATTTTGTTTCTTTCGTTTTTTTCTTGGTTGTATTTTTTTTTTACGTCATGCTGACCCTCGTTCTTTAAATGACCATATCCCGAGGAGGACACCTGAAGGCGAGCCGTAATGGCCTCATCTCCGGCAGGCTCCTCCGTTTTTGTTTTTTCATTTTTTTCCCAATTTTTTTTACGTCATGCTGACCCTCGTTCTTTAAATGACCCTATCTCGAGGAGGACATCTGAAGGCGAGACGTAACGGCCTCATCTCCGGCAGGCTCCTTCGATATTGTTTTTTCGTTTTTTTTCCTTTTTCTTTTTTTTTTTACATCGCGCTGACCCTCATTCTTTAAATGACGTTATCCCAAGGAGGACACCTGAAGGCGAGCCGTAATGGCCACATCTCCGGCAGGCTCCTCCGATTTTGTTTTTTCGTTTTTTTCCTGATTTTTTTTATGTAGTGCTGACCCTCGTTCTTTAAATGACCCTATCTCGAGGAGGACACCTGAAGGCGAGCCGTAATGGCCTCATCTCCGGCAGGCTCTTCCCATTTTTTTCGATTTTTTCCCGATTTTTTTTACGTTGTGCTGACCCTCGTTCTTTAAATGACCCTATCCCGAGGAGGACACCTGAAGGCGAGCCGTAATGGCCTCATCTCCGGCAGGCTTCTTCGATTTTTTTTACGTCGTGCTGACCCTCGTTCTTTAAATGACCCTATCCCGAGGAGGACACCTGAAGGCGAGCCATAATGGCCTCATCTCCGGTAGGCTCCTCCGATTTTTTTTTTCCGTTTTTTTTCCGTTTTTTTTTTATTTTTTTTTTACGTCGTGGTGACCCTCGTTCTTTAAATGACCCTATCTCGAGGAAGACACCTGAAGGCGAGCCGTAATGGCCTCATCTCCGGCAGGCTCATCCGATGTGGTTTCCTTCATTTTTTTCCCGGTTTTTTTTTTACGTCGTGCTGACCCTCGTTCTTTAAATGACCCTATCCCGAGGAGGACACCTGAAGGCGAGCCATAATGGCCTCATCTCCGGCTGGCTCCTCCGATTTTTTTTTTTCGTTTTTTTCCCAATTTTTTTTAAGTTGTGCTGACCCTCGTTCTTTAAATGACCCTATCTCGAGGAGGACACCTGAAGGCGAGCCGTAATGGCCTCATCTCCGGCAGGCTCCTCCGATTTTTTTTTCCCGTTTTTTTTATTTTTTTTTTACATCGTGCTGACCCTCGTTCTTTAAATGACCCTATCCCGAGGAGGACACCTGAAAGCGAGCCGTAATGGCCTCCTCTCCGGCAGGCTCCGTCGATTTTTTTTTTTTACGTCGTGCTGACCCTCGTTCTTTAAATGACCCTATCCCGAGGAGGACACCTGAAGGCGAGCCGTAATGTCCTCATCTCCGGCAGGCTCCTCCGATTTTTTTTTTCGTTTTTTTCCCGTTGTTTTTTTTTATTGTTTACGTCGTGCTGACCCTCGTTCTTTAAATGACCCTATCCCGAGGAGGACACCTGAAGGCGAGCCGTAATGGCCTCATCTCCGGCAGGCTCCTTCGATTTTTTGTTTTTTTTCTTTTTTTTTACGTCGTGCTGACCCTCGTTCTTTAAATGACCCTATCCCGAGGAGGACACTTGAAGGCGAGCCGTAATGACCTCATCTCTGTCAGGCTCCTCCGATTTTTTTTTTCGTTTTTTTCCCATTTTTTTTTATTTATTTTTTTTTTACGTCGTGCTGACCCTAGTTCTTTAAATGACCCTATCCCGAGGAGGACACCTGAAGGCGAGCCGTAACGGCCACATCTCCGGCAGGCTCCTTCGAATTTTTTTTACGTCTTGCTGACCCTCGTTCTTTAAATGACCCTATCCCGAGGAGGACACCTGAAGGCGAGCCGTAATGGCCTCATCTCCGGCAGGCTCCTTCGATTTTTTATTTTTTTTTATTTTTTTTACGTCGTGCTGACCCTCGTTCTTTAAATGACCCTATCCCGAGGAGGACACTTGAAGGCGAGCCGTAATGGCCTCATCTCTGTCAGGCTCCTCCGATTTTTTTTTTCGTTTTTTTCCCGTTTTTTTATTTATTTATTTATTTTTTTACGTCGTGCTGACCCTCGTTCTTTAAATGACCCTATCCCGAGGAGGACACCTGAAGGCGAGCCGTAACGGCCACATCTCCGGCAGGCTCCTTCGATTTTTTTTTACGTCTTGCTGACCCTCGTTCTTTAAATGACCCTATCCCGTGGAGGACACCTGAAGGCGAGCCGTAATGTCCTCATCTCCGGCAGGCTCCTCCGATTTTGTTTTTTCCTTTTTTTCCCAATTTTTTTTTACGTCGTGCTGACCCTCGGTCTTTAAATGACCCTATCCCGAGGAGGACACCTGAAGGCGAGCCGTAATGGCCTCATCTCCGGCAGGCTCCTCCGATTTTGTTTTTTCGTTTTTTTCCCAATTTTTTTTACGTCGTGCTGACCCTCGTTCTTTAAATAACCATATCTCGAGGAGGACACCTGAAGGCGAGCCGTAATGGCCTCATCTCCGGCAGGCTCCTCCCATTTTTTTCGATTTTTTTCCCGATTTTTTTTTACGTCGTGCTGACCCTCGTTCTTTAAATAACCCTATCCCGAGGAGGAAACCTGAAGGCGAGCCGAAATGGCCTCATCTCCGGCAGGCTCCTCCGATTTTTTTTCCCGTTTTTTTTATTTTTTTTTTACATCGTGCTGACCCTCGTTCTTTAAATGACCCTATCCCGAGGAGGACACCTGAAAGCGAGCCGTAATGGCCTCATCTCCGGCAGGCTCCGTCGATTTTTTTTTTACGTCGTGCTGACCCTCGTTCTTTAAATGACCCTATCCCGAGGAGGACTACTGAAGGCGAGCCCTAATGTCCTCATCTCCGGCAGGCTGCTCCGATTTTTTTTTTCGTTTTTTTCCCGTTGTTTTTTTTATTGTTTACGTCGTGCTGACCCTCGTTCTTTAAATGACCCTATCCCGAGGAGGACACCTGAAGGCGAGCCGTAATGGCCTCATCTTCGGCAGGCTCCTTCGATTTTTTATTTTTTTTTATTTTTTTTACGTCGTGCTGACCCTCGTTCTTTAAATGACCCTATCTCGAGGAGGACACTTGAAGTCGAGCCGTAATGGCCTCATCTCTGTCAGGCTCCTCCGATTTTTTTTCGTTTTTTTTCCCGTTTATTTATTTATTTATTTATTTATTTATTTTACGTCGTGCTGATCCTCGTTCTTTAAATGACCCTATCCCGAGGAGGACACCTGAAGGCGAGCCGTAACGGCCACATCTCCGGCAGGCTCCTTCGATTTTTTTTTACGTCGTGCTGACCCTCGTTCATTAAATGACCCTATCCCGAGGAAGACACCTGAAGGTGAGACGTAATGGCCTCATCTCCGGCAGGCTCCTCCGATTTTGTTTCTTTCATTTTTTTCCTGGTTGTATTTTTTTTTTACGTCATGCTGACCCTCGTTCTTTAAATGACCATATCCCGAGGAGGACACCTGAAGGCGAGCCGTAATGGCCACATCTCCGGCAGGCTCCTCCGATTTTGTTTTTTCATTTTTTTCCCAATTTTTTTTACGTCATGCTGACCCTCGTTCTTTAAATGACCCTATCTCGAGGAGGACATCTGAAGGCGAGCCGTAACGGCCTCATCTCCGGCAGGCTCCTTCGATTTTGTTTTTTTCGTTTTTTTTCGTTTTTCTTTTTTTTTACATCGCGCTGACCCTCATTCTTTAAATGACGTTATCCCAAGGAGGACACATGAAGGCGAGCCGTAATGGCCACATCTCCGGCAGGCTCCTCCGATTTTGTTTTTTCGTTTTTTTCCTGATTTTTTTTATGTAGTGCTGACCCTCGTTCTTTAAATGACCCTATCTCGAGGAGGACACCTGAAGGCGAGCCGTAATGGCCTCATCTCCGGCAGGCTCTTCCCATTTTTTTCGATTTTTTCCCGATTTTTTTTACGTCGTGCTGACCCTCGTTCTTTAAATGACCCTATCCCGAGGAGGACACCTGAAGGTGAGCCGTAATGGCCTCATCTCCGGCAGGCTCCTTCGATTTTTTTTACGTCGTGCTGACCCTCGTTCTTTAAATGACCCTATCCCGAGGAGGACACCTGAAGGCGAGCCATAATGGCCTCATCTCCGGTAGGCTCCTCCGATTTTTTTTTTCTGTTTTTTTTCCCGTTTTTTTTTATTTTTTTTTTACGTCGTGGTGACCCTCGTTCTTTAAATGACCCTATCTCGAGGAAGACACCTGAAGGCGAGCCGTAATGGCCTCATCTCCGGCAGGCTCATCCGATGTGGTTTCCTTCATTTTTTTTCCGGTTTTTTTTTTTACGTCGTGCTGACCCTCGTTCTTTAAATGACCCTATCCCGAGGAGGACACCTGAAGGCGAGCCATAATGGCCTCATCTCCGGCAGGCTCCTCCGATTTTGTTTTTTCGTTTTTTTCCCAATTTTTTTTACGTTGTGCTGACCCTCGTTCTTTAAATGACCCTATCTCGAGGAGGACACCTGAAGGCGAGCCGTAATGGCCTCATCTCCGGCAGGCTCCTACCATTTTTTTCGATTTTTTTCCCGATTTTTTTTTTACTTCGTGCTGACCCTCGTTCTTTAAATAATCCTATCCCGAGGAGGAAACCTGAAGGCGAGCCGAAATGGCCTCATCTCCGGCAGGCTCCTCCGATTTTTTTCCCGTTTTTTTTATTTTTTTTTACATCGTGCTGACCCTCGTTCTTTAAATGACCCTATCCAGAGAAGGACACCTGAAGGCGAGCCGTAATGTCCTCATCTCCAGCAGGCTCCTCCGATTTTTTTTTCGTTTTTTTCCCGTTGTTTTTTTTTATTGTTTACGTCGTGCTGACCCTCGTTCTTTAAATGACCCTATCCCGAGGAGGACACCTGAAGGCGAGCCGTAATGGCCTCATCTCCGGCAGGCTCCTTCGATTTTTTATTTTTTTTATTTTTTTTACGTCATGCTGACCCTCGTTCTTTAAATGACCCTATCCCGAGGAGGACACTTGAAGGCGAGCCGTAATGGCCTCATCTCTGTCAGGCTCCTCCGATTTTTTTTTTCATTTTTTTCCCGTTTTTTTATTTATTTATTTTTTTTTTTACGTCGTGCTGACCCTCGTTCTTTAAATGACCCTATCCCGAGGAGGACACCTGAAGGCGAGCCGTAACGGCCACATCTCCGGCAGGCTCCTTCGATTTTTTTTTACGTCTTACTGACCCTCGTTCTTTAAATGACCCTATCCCGAGGAGGACACCTGAAGGCGAGCCGTAATGGCCTCATCTCCGGCAGGCTCCTTCGATTTTTTATTTTTTTTTATTTTTTTTTACGTCGTGCTGACCCTCGTTCTTTAAATGATCCTATCCCGAGGAGGACACTTGAAGGCGAGCCGTAATGGCCTCATCTCTGTCAGGCTCCTCCGATTTTTTTTTCGTTTTTTTCCCGTTTTTTTATTTATTTATTTATTTTTTTACGTCGTGCTGACCCTCGTTCTTTAAATGACCCTATCCCGAGGAGGACACCTGAAGGCGAGCCGTAACGGCCACATCTCCGGCAGGCTCCTTCGATTTTTTTTTACGTCTTGCTGACCCTCGTTCTTTAAATGACCCTATCCCAAGGAGGACACCTGAAGGCGAGCCGTAATGTCCTCATCTCTGGCAGGCTCCTCCGATTTTTTTTTTTCGTTTTTTTCCCGTTGTTTTTTTTTTTTTATTGTTTACGTCGTGGTGACCCTCGTTCTTTAAATGACCCTATCTCGAGGAGGACACCTGAAGGCGAGCCGTAACGGCCTCATCTCCGGCAGGCTCCTTCGATTTTATTTTTTTCGTTTTTTTCCTTTTTCTTTTTTTTTACGTCGTGCTGACCCTCATTCTTTAAATGACCTTATCCCAAGGAGGACACCTGAAGGCGAGCGGTAATGGCCACATCTCCGGCAGGCTCCTCCGATTTTGTTTTTTCGTTTTTTTCCTGATTTTTTTTATGTAGTGCTGACCCTCGTTCTTTAAATGACCCTATCTCGAGGAGGACACCTGAAGGCGAGCCGTAATGGCCTCATCTCCGGCAGGCTCCTCCAATTTTTTTCGATTTTTCCCGATTTTTTTACGTCGTGCTGACCCTCGTTCTTTAAATGACCCTATCCCGAGGAGGACACCTGAAGGCGAGCCGTAATGGACTCATCTCCGGCAGGCTCCTCCGATTTTGTTTTTTCATTTTTTTCCCGATTTTTTTTACGTCGTGCTGACCCTCGTTCTTTAAATGACCCTATCTCGAGGAGGACACCTGAAGGCGAGCCGTAACGGCCTCATCTCCGGCAGGCTCCTTCGATTTTGTTTTTTTCGTTTTTTTTTCCTTTTTCTTTTTTTTTACGTCGTGCTGACCCTCATTCTTTAAATGACCTTATCCCAAGGAGGACACCTGAAGGCGAGCCGTAATGGCCACATCTCCAGCAGGCTCCTCTGATTTTGTTTTTTCGTTTTTTTCCTGATTTTTTTTATGTAGTGCTGACCCTCGTTCTTTAAATGACCCTATCTCGAGGAGGACACCTGAAGGCGAGCCGTAATGGCCTCATCTCCGGCAGGCTCCTCCCATTTTTTTCGATTTTTTCCCAATTTTTTTTACGTCGTGCTGACCCTCGTTCTTTAAATGACCCTATCCCGAGGAGGACACCTGAAGGCGAGCCGTAATGGCCTCATCTCCGGCAGGCTCCTTCGATTTTTTTTTTTTACGTCGTGCTGACCTTTGTTCTTTAAATGACCCTATCCCGGAGGACACCTGAAGGCGAGCCATAATGGCCTCATCTCCGGTAGGCTCCTCCGATTTTTTTTTCCGTTTTTTTTCCCGTTTTTTTTTATTTTTTTTACGTCGTGCTGACCCTCGTTCTTTAAATGACCCTATCCCGAGGAGGACACCTGAAGGCGAGCCGTAATGGCCTTATCTCCGGCAGGCTCCTCCGATTTTTTTTTTTCATTTTTTTTCCACGTTTTTTTTTGTTTTACGTCGTGCTGACCCTCGTTCTTTAAATGACCCTATCTCGAGGAGGACACCTGAAGGCCAGCCGTAATGGCCTCATCTCCGGCAGGCTCCTCCGATGTGGTTTCCTTCGTTTTTTTCCCGGTTTTTTTTTTTTACGTCGTGCTGACCCTCGTTCTTTAAATGATCCTATCCCGAGGAGGACACCTGAAGGGGAGCCATAATGGCCTCATCTCCGGCAGGCTCCTCCGATTTTGTTTTTTCGTTTTTTCCCGATTTTTTTTATGTCGTGCTGACCCTCATTCTTTAAGTGACCCTATCTCGAGGAGGACACCTGAAGGCGAGCCGTAATGGCCTCATCTCCGGCAGGCTTCTCCCATTTTTTTCGATTTCTTCCCAGTTTTTTTTTTTACGTCGTGCTGACCCTCGTTCTTTATATGACCATATCCCGAGGAGGACACCTGAAGGCGAGCCGTAATGGCCTCATCTTCGGCAGGCTCCTCCGATTTTTTTTTTTTTTTTTTTTTTACGTCGTGCTGACCCTCGTTCTTTAAATGACCCTATCCCGAGGAGGACACCTGAAAGCGAGCCGTAATGGCCTCATCTCCAGCAGGCTCCTCCGATTTTGTTTTTTCGTTTTTTTCCCAATTTTTTTTACGTCGTGCTGACCGTCGTTCTTTAAATGACCCTATCTCGAGGAGGACACCTGAAGGCGAGCCGTAATGGCCTCATCTCCAGTAGGCTCCTAAGATTTTTTTTTTCGTTTTTTTTCTCGTTGTTTTTTTTTTATTGTTTACGTCGTGCTGACCCTCGTTGTTTAAATGACCCTATCCCGAGGAGGACACCTGAAGGCGAGCCGTAATGGCCTCATCTCCGGTAGGCTCCTTCGATTTTTTATTTTTAATTTTTTTTTTACGTCGTGCTGACTCTCGTTCTTTAAATGACCCTATCCTGAGGAGGACACTTGAAGGCGAGCCGTAATGGCCTCATCTCCGGCAGGCTCCTCCGATTTTTTTTTTCGTTTTTTTCCCGTTTATTTATTTATTTATTTATTTATTTTACGTCGTGCTGACCCTCATTCTTTAAATGACCCTATCCCGAGGAGGACACCTGAAGGCGAGCCGTAATTGACTCATCTCCGGCAGGCCCTTCGATTTTTTTTTACGTCGTGCTGACCCTCGTTTTTTAAATGACCCTATCCCGAGGAGGACACCTGAAGGCGAGCCGTAATGGCCTCATCTCCGGCAGGCTCCTCCGATTTTTTTTTTCATTTTTTTTCATGTTTTTTTTACGTCATGCTGACCCTCGTTCTATAAATGACCCTATCCCGAGGAGGACACCCGAAGGCGAGCCGTAATGGCCTCATCTCCGGCAGGCTCCTCCGATTTTGTTTCTTTCGTTTTTTTCCCGGTTGTATTTTTTTTTTACGTCGTGCTAACCCTCGTTCTTTAAATGACCCAATCCCGAGGAGGACACCTGAAGGTGAGCCGTAATGGCCCCATCTCCGGCAGGCTCCTCCGATTTTGTTTTTTCGTTTTTTTCCCGATTTTTTTTACGTCGTGCTGACCCTCGTTCTTTAAATGACGCTATCTCGAGGAGGACACCTGAAGGCGAGCCGTAATGGCCTCATCTCCGGCAGGCTCCTCCCATTTTTTTCGATTTTTTTCCCGGTTTTTTTTTACGTCGTGCTGACCCTCGTTCTTTAAATGACCCTATCCCGAGGAGGACACCTGAAGGCGAGCCGTAATGGCCTTATCTCCGGCAGGCTCCTCCGATTTAATTTTTCGTGTTTTTCACCGTTTTTTTTACGTCGTGCTGACCCTCGTTCTTTAAATGACCTTATCCCAAGGAGGACACCTGAAGGCGAGCCGTAACAGCCTCATCTCCGGCAGGCTCCTTCGATTTTGTTTTTTTTATTTTTTTCCTTTTTCTTTTTTTTTACGTCGTGCTGACCCTCGTTCTTTAAATGACCCTATCCCGAGGAGGACACTTGAAGGCGAGCCGTAATGGCCTCATCTCTGGCAGGCTCCTCCGATTTTTTTTTCATTTTTTTTCCCGTTTATTTATTTATTTATTTATTTATTTATTTATTTTACGTCGTGCTGACCCTCGTTCTTTAAATGACCCTATCCCGAGGAGGACACCTGAAGGCGAGCCGTAACGGCCACATCTCCGGCAGGCTCCTTCGATTTTTTTTTACGTCGTGCTGACGCTCGTTCTTTAAATGACCCTATCCCGAGGAGGACACCTGAAGGCGAGCCGTAATGGCCTCATCTCCGGCAGGCTCCTCCGATTTTGTTTTTTCATTTTTTTCCCGATTTTTTTTTACGTCGTGATGACCCTCGTTCTTTAAATGACCATATCTCGAGGAGGACACCTGAAGGCGAGCCGTAATGGCCTCAACTCCGGCAGGCTCCTCCCATTTTTTTTCGACTTTTTCCCGGTTTTTTTTACGTCGTGCTGACCCTCGTTCTTTAAATGACCCTATCCCGAGGAGGACACCTGAAGGCAAGCCGTAACGGCCTCATCTCCGGCATGCTCCTTCGATTTTGTTTTTTTCGTTTTTTTTCCTTTTTCTTTTTTTTTTTACGTCGTGCTGACCCTCGTTCTTTAAATGACCCTATCCCGAGGAGGACACCTGAAGGCGAGCCGTAATGGCCACATCTCCGGCAGGCTCCTCCGATTTTGTTTTTTCGTTTTTTTCCTGATTTTTTTTATGTAGTGCTGACCCTCGTTCTTTAAATGACCCTATCTCGAGGAGGACACCTGAAGGCGAGCCGTAATGGCCTCATCTCCGGCAGGCTCCTCCCATTTTTTTCGATTTTTTTCCCGATTTTTTTTACGTCGTGCTGACCCTCGTTCTTTAAATGACCCTATCCCGAGGAGGACACCTGAAAGCGAGCCGTAATGGCCTCATCTCCAGCAGGCTCCTCCGATTTTGTTTTTTCGTTTTTTTCCCAATTTTTTTTACGTCGTGCTGACCGTCGTTCTTTAAATGACCCTATCTCGAGGAGGGCACCTGAAGGCGAGCCGTAATGGCCTCATCTCCAGTAGGCTCCTAAGATTTTTTTTTTCGTATTTTTTCTCGTTGTTTTTTTTTTTATTGTTTACGTCGTGCTGACCCTCGTTGTTTAAATGACCCTATCCCGAGGAGGACACCTGAAGGCGAGCCGTAATGGCCTCATCTCCGGTAGGCTCCTTCGATTTTTTATTTTTAATTTTTTTTTTACGTCGTGCTGACTCTCGTTCTTTAAATGACCCTATCCCGAGGAGGACACCTGAAGGCGAGCCGTAATGGCCTTATCTCCGGCAGGCTCCTCCGATTTAATTTTTCGTGTTTTTCACCGTTTTTTTTACGTCGTGCTGACCCTCGTTCTTTAAATGACCTTATCCCAAGGAGGACACCTGAAGGCGAGCCGTAACAGCCTCATCTCCGGCAGGCTCCTTCGATTTTGTTTTTTTTATTTTTTTCCTTTTTCTTTTTTTTTACGTCGTGCTGACCCTCGTTCTTTAAATGACCCTATCCCGAGGAGGACACTTGAAGGCGAGCCGTAATGGCCTCATCTCTGGCAGGCTCCTCCGATTTTTTTTTCATTTTTTTTCCCGTTTATTTATTTATTTATTTATTTATTTATTTATTTTACGTCGTGCTGACCCTCGTTCTTTAAATGACCCTATCCCGAGAAGGACACCTGAAGGCGAGCCGTAACGGCCACATCTCCGGCAGGCTCCTTCGATTTTTTTTTACGTCGTGCTGACGCTCGTTCTTTAAATGACCCTATCCCGAGGAGGACACCTGAAGGCGAGCCGTAATGGCCTCATCTCCGGTAGGCTCCTCCGATTTTGTTTCTTTCGTTTTTTCCTGGTTTTATTTTTTTTTTTACGTCGTGATGACCCTCGTTCTTTAAATGACCATATCTCGAGGAGGACACCTGAAGGCGAGCCGTAATGGCCTCAACTCCGGCAGGCTCCTCCCATTTTTTTTCGATTTTTTCCCGGTTTTTTTTACGTCGTGCTGACCCTCGTTCTTTAAATGACCCTATCCCGAGGAGGACACCTGAAGGCAAGCCGTAACGGCCTCATCTCCGGCATGCTCCTTCGATTTTGTTTTTTTCGTTTTTTTTCCTTTTTCTTTTTTTTTTTACGTCGTGCTGACCCTCGTTCTTTAAATGACCCTATCCCGAGGAGGACACCTGAAGGCAAGCCGTAATGGCCACATCTCCGGCAGGCTCCTCCGATTTTGTTTTTTCGTTTTTTTCCTGATTTTTTTTATGTAGTGCTGACCCTCGTTCTTTAAATGACCCTATCTCGAGGAGGACACCTGAAGGCGAGCCGTAATGGCCTCATCTCCGGCAGGCTCCTCCCATTTTTTTCGATTTTTTTCCCGATTTTTTTTACGTCGTGCTGACCCTCGTTCTTTAAATGACCCTATCCCGAGGAGGACACCTGAAAGCGAGCCGTAATGGCCTCATCTCCAGCAGGCTCCTCCGATTTTGTTTTTTCGTTTTTTTCCCAATTTTTTTTACGTCGTGCTGACCGTCGTTCTTTAAATGACCCTATCCCGAGGAGGACACCTGAAGGCGAGCCGTACTGGCCTCATCTCCGGTAGGCTCCTCCGATTTTTTTTTTCCGTTTTTTTTTCCGTTTTTTTTTTTATTTTTTTTTACGTCGTGCTGACCCTCGTTCTTTAAATGACCCTATCCCGAGGAGGACACCTGAAGGCGAGCCGTAATGGCCTTATCTCCGGCAGGCTCCTCCGATTTTTTTTTTTCATTTTTTTCCACGTTTTTTTTTGTTTTACGTCGTGCTGACCCTCGTTCTTTAAATGACCCTATCTCGAGGAGGACACCTGAAGTCGAGCCGTAATGGCCTCATCTCCGGCAGGCTCCTCCGATTTTGTTTTTTCGTTTTTTCCCGATTTTTTTTATGTCGTGCTGACCCTCATTCTTTAAGTGACCCTATCTCGAGGAGGACACCTGAAGGCGAGCCGTAATGGCCTTATATCCGGCAGGCTTCTCCCATTTTTTCGATTTTTTTCCCATTTTTTTACATCGTGCTGACCCTCGTTCTTTAAATGACCATATCCCGAGGAGGACACCTGAAGGCGAGCCGTAATGGCCTCATCTTCGGCAGGCTCCTCTGATTTTTTTTTCGTTTTTTTTCCCCGTTTTTTCTCCCTATTTTTTTTTTTTACGTCGTGCTGACCCTCGTTCTTTAAATGACCCTATCCCGAGGAGGACACCTGAAGGCGAGCCGTAATGGCCTTATCTCCGGCAGGCTCCTCCGATTTTTTTTTCATTTTTTTTCCACGTTTTTTTTGTTTTACGTCGTGCTGACCCTCGTTCTTTAAATGACCCTATCTCGAGGAGGACACCTGAAGGCGAGCCGTAATGGCCTCATCTCCGACAGGCTCCTCCAATGTGGTTTCCTTCGTTTTTTTCCCGGTTTTTTTTTACGTCGTGCTGACCCTCGTTCTTTAAATGACCCTATCCCGAGGAGGACACCTGAAGGCGAGCCGTAATGGCCTCATCTCCGGCAGGCTCCTCCGATTTTGTTTTTTCGTTTTTCCCGATTTTTTTTATGTCGTGCTGACCCTCATTCTTTATGTGACCCTATCTCAAGGAGGACACCTGAAGGCGAGCCGTAATGGCCTCATCTTCGGCAGGCTTCTCCCATTTTTTCGATTTTTTTCCCATTTTTTTTACGTCGTGCTGACCGTCGTTCTTTAAATGACCATATCCCGAGGAGGACACCTGAAGGCGAGCTGTAATGGCCTCATCTTCGGCAGGCTCCTCCGATTTTTTTTTCGTTTTTTTTCCCCGTTTTTTCTCCCTGTTTTTTTTTTTACGTCATGCTGACCCTCGTTCTTTAAATGACCCTATCCCGAGGAGGACACCTGAAAGCGAGCCGTAATGGCCTCATCTCCAGCAGGCTCCTCCGATTTTTTTTTTTCGTTTTTTTCCCAATTTTTTTTTACGTCGTGCTGACCGTCGTTCTTTAAATGACCCTATCTCGAGGAGGACACCTGAAGGCGAGCCGTACTGGCCTCATCTCCGGTAGGCTCCTCCCATTTTTTTCGATTTTTTTCCCGATTTTTTTTTACGTCGTGCTGACCCTCGTTCTTTAAATGACCCTATCCCGAGGAGGACACCTGAAGGCGAGCCGTAATGGCCACATCTCCGGCAGGCTCCTCCGATTTTGTTTTTTCGTTTTTTTCCTGATTTTTTTTTTATGTAGTGCTGACCCTCGTTCTTTAAATGACCCTATCTCGAGGAGGACACCTGAAGGCGAGCCGTAATGGCCTCATCTCCGGCAGGCTCCTCCCATTTTTTTCGATTTTTTTCCCGATTTTTTTTACGTCGTGCTGACCCTCGTTCTTTAAATGACCCTATCCCGAGGAGGACACCTGAAAGCGAGCCGTAATGGCCTCATCTCCAGCAGGCTCCTCCGATTTTGTTTTTTCGTTTTTTTCCCAATTTTTTTTTACGTCGTGCTGACCGTCGTTCTTTAAATGACCCTATCTCGGGGAGGACACCTGAAGGCGAGCCGTACTGGCCTCATCTCCGGTAGGCTCCTCCGATTTTTTTTTTCCGTTTTTTTTCCCGTTTTTTTTTTATTTTTTTTACGTCGTGCTGACCCTCGTTCTTTAAATGACGCTATCCCGAGGAGGACACCTGAAGGCGAGCCGTAATGGCCTTACCTCTGGCAGGCTCCTCCTATTTTTTTTTCATTTTTTTCCACGTTTTTTTTTGTTTTACGTCGTGCTGACCCTCGTTCTTTAAATGACCCTATCTCGAGGAGGACACCTGAAGGCGAGCCGTAATGGCCTCATCTCCGGCAGGCTCCTCCGATTTTGTTTTTTCGTTTTTTCCCGATTTTTTTTATGTCGTGCTGACCCTCATTCTTTAAGTGACCCTATCTCGAGGAGGACACCTGAAGGCGAGCCGTAATGGCCTTATATCCAGCAGGCTTCTACCATTTTTTCGATTTTTTTCCCATTTTAATTACATCGTGCTGACCCTCGTTCTTTAAATGACCATATCCCGAGGAGGACACCTGAAGGCGAGCCGTAATGGCCTCATCTTCGGCAGGCTCCTCTGATTTTTTTTTCGTTTTTTTTCCCCGTTTTTTCTCCCTATTTTTTTTTTTACGTCGTGCTGACCCTCGTTCTTTAAATGACCCTATCCCGAGGAGGACACCTGAAGGCGAGCCGTAATGGCCTTATCTCCGGCAGGCTCCTCCGATTTTTTTTCATTTTTTTTCCACGTTTTTTTTTGTTTTACGTCGTGCTGACCCTCGTTCTTTAAATGACCCTATCTCGAGGAGGACACCTGAAGGCGAGCCGTAATGGCCTCATCTCCGACAGGCTCCTCCGATGTGGTTTCCTTCGTTTTTTTCCCGGTTTTTTTTTTTACGTCGTGCTGACCCTCGTTCTTTAAATGACCCTATCCCGAGGAAGACACCTGAAGGCGAGCCGTAATGGCCTCATCTCCGGTAGGCTACTCCGATTTTGTTTTTTCGTTTTTTTCCGATTTTTTTTATGTCGTGCTGACCCTCATTCTTTATGTGACCCTATCTCGAGGAGGACACCTGAAGGCGAGCCGTAATGGCCTTATCTTCGGCAGGCTTCTCCCATTTTTTCGATTTTTTTCCCATTTTTTTTTACGTCGTGCTGACCCTCGTTCTTTAAATGACCATATCCCGAGGAGGACACCTGAAGGCGAGCCGTAATGGCCTCATCTTCGGCAGGCTCCTCCGATTTTTTTTTCGTTTTTTTTCCCCGTTTTTTCTCCCTGTTTTTTTTTTTTACGTCGTGCTGACCCTCGTTCTTTAAATGACCCTATCCCGAGGAGGACACCTGAAAGCGAGCCGTAATGGCCTCATCTCCAGCAGGCTCCTCCGATTTTGTTTTTTCATTTTTTTCCCAATTTTTTTTTACGTCGTGCTGACCGTCGTTCTTTAAATGACCCTATCTCGAGGAGGACACCTGAAGGCGAGCCGTACTGGCCTCATCTCCGGTAGGCTCCTCCCATTTTTTTTGATTTTTTTCCCGATTTTTTTTTACGTCGTGCTGACCCTCGTTCTTTAAATGACCCTAGCCCGAGGAGTACACCCGAAGGCGAGCCGTAAGGGCCTCATCTCCGGCAGGCTCCTCCGATTTTTTTTTCCATTTTTTCCCCTTTTTTTTATTTTTTTTACATCGTGCTGACCCTCGTTCTTTAAATGACCCTATCCCGAGGAGGACACCTGAAGGCGAGCCGTAATGGCCTCATCTCCGGCAGGCTCCTCCAATTTTTTTTTTTGTTTTTTTTCCCATTGTTTTTTTTTTATTGTTTGCGTCGTGCTGACCCTCGTTCTTTAAATGACCCTATCCCGAGGAGGACACCTGAAGGCGAGCCGTAATGGCCTAATCTCCGGCAGGCTCCTCCGATTTTTTTTTTCGTTTTTTTCCCGTTTATTTATTTATTTATTTATTTATTTTACGTCATGATGACCCTCATTCTTTAAATGACCCTATCCCGCGGAGGACACCTGAAGGCGAGCCGTAACTAACTCATCTCCGGCAGGCCCTTCAATTTTTTTTTTTACGTCGTGCTGACCCTCGTTCTTTAAATGACCCTATCCCGAGGAGGACACCTGAAGGCGAGCCGTAATAGCCTCATCTCCGGCAGGCTCCTCTGATTTTTTTTTCATTTTTTTCCACGTTTTTTTTATGTCGTGCTGACCCTCGTTTTATAAATGACGCTATCCCAAGGAGGACAGCCGAAGGCGAGCCGTAATGGCCTCATCTCCGGCAGGCTCCTCCAATTTTGTTTCTTTCGTTTTTTTTCCCGGTTGTATTTTTTTTTTACGTCGTGCTGACCCTCGTTCTTTAAATGACCCAATCCCGAGGAGGACACCTGAAGGCGAGCCGTAATGGCCCCATCTCCGGCAGGCTCCTCCGATTTTGCTTTTTCGTTTTTTTCCCGATTCTTTTTACGTCGTGCTGACCCTCGTTCTTTAAATGACGCTATCTCGAGGAGGACACCTGAAGGTGAGCCGTAATGGCCTCATCTCCGGCAGGCTCCTCCCATTTTTTTCGATTTTTTTCCCGTTTTTTTTTTTACGTCGTGCTGACCCTCGTTCTTTAAATGACCTTATCCCGAGGAGGACACCTGAAGGCGAGCCGTAATGGCCTTATCTCCGGCAGGCTCCTCCGATTTAATTTTTCGTTTTTTTCACCGTTTTTTTTACGTCGTGCTGACCCTCGTTCTTTAAATGACCTTATCCCGAGGAGGACACCTGAAGGCGAGCCGTAACAGCCTCATCTCCGGCAGGCTCCTTCGATTTTGTTTTTTTATTTTTTTCCTTTTTCTTTTTTTTTTACGTCGTGCTGACCCTCGTTCTTTAAATGACCCTATCCCGAGGAAGACACTTGAAGGCGAGCCGTAATGGCCTCATCTCTGGCAGGCTCCTCCGATTTTTTTTTTCGTTTTTTTCCCGTTTATTTATTTATTTATTTATTTATTTTACGTCGTGCTGACCCTCGTTCTTTAAATGACCCTATCCCGAGGAGGACACCTGAAGGCGAGCCGTAATGGCCTCATCTCCGGCAGGCTCCTCCAATTTTTTTTTTCGTTTTTTTTCCACGTTTTTTTTTACGTCGTGCTGACCCTCGTTCTATAAATGACCTTATCCCGAGGAGGACACCTGAAGGCGAGCCGTAATATCCTCATCTCCGGCAGGCTCCTCCGATTTTGTTTCTTTCGTTTTTTCCTGGTTGTATTTTTTTTACGTCGTGCTGACCCTCGTTCTTTAAATGACCCTATCCCGAGGAGGACACCTGAAGGCGAGCCGTAATGGCCTCATCTCCGACAGGCTCCTCCGATGTGATTTCCTTCGTTTTTTTCCCAGTTTTTTTTTTACGTCGTGCTGACACTCGTTCTTTAAATGACCCTATCCCGAGGAGGACACCTGAAGGCGAGCCGTAATGGCCTCATCTCCGGCAGGCTCCTCCGATTTTGTTTTTTCGTTTTTTCCCGTTTTTTTTTTATGTCGTGCTGACCCTCATTCTTTAAGTGACCATATCCCGAGGAGGACACCTGAAGGCGAGCCGTAATGGCCTCATCTCCGGCAGGCTCCTCCGATTTTTTTTTTCGTTTTTTTTCCCCGGTTTTTCTTGCCGTTTTTTTTTTACGTCATCCTGACCCTCGTTCTTTAAATGACCCTATCCCGAGGAGGACACCTGAAGGCGAGCCGTAATGGCCTCATCTCCAGCAGGCTCCTCCGATTTTGTTTTTTCGTTTTTTTCCCAATTTTTTTTACGTCGTGCTGACCGTCGTTCTTTAAATGACCCTATCTCGAGGAGGACACCTGAAGGCGAGCCGTAATTGACTGATCTCCGGCAGGCCCTTCGATTTTTTTTTACGTCGTGCTGACCCTCGTTCTTTAAATGACCCTATCCCGAGGAGGACACCTGAAGGCGAGCCGTAATGGCCTCATCTCCGGCCGGCTCCTCCGATTTTTTTTTCATTTTTTTCCACGTTTTTTTTACGTCGTGCTGACCCTCGTTTTATAAATGACCCTTTCCCGAGGAGGACACCCGAAGGCGAGCCGTAATGGCCTCATCTCCGGCAGGCTCCTCCGATTTTGTCTCTTTCATTTTTTTCCCGGTTGTATTTTTTTTTTACGTCGTACGGACCCTCGTTCTTTAAATGACCCAATCCCGATGAGGACACTTGAAGGCGAGCCGTAATGGCCCCATCTCCGGCAGGCTCCTCCGATTTTGCTTTTTCATTTTTTTCTCGATTTTTTTTACGTCGTGCTGACCCTCGTTCTTTAAATGACGCTATCTCGAGGAGGACACCTGAAGGCGAGCCGTAATGGCCTCATCTCCGGCAGGCTACTCCGATTTTTTTCGATTTTTTTCCCGGTTTTTTTTTTTACGTCGTGCAAACCCTCGTTCTTTAAATGACCATATCCCGAGGAGGACACCTGAAGGCGAGCCGTAATGGCCTCATCTCCGGCAGGCTTCTCGCATTTTTTTCGATTTTTTTCCCAGTTTTTTTTTTTACGTCGTGCTGACCCTCGTTCTTTAAATGACCATATGCCGAGGAGGACACCTGAAGGCGAGCCGTAATGGCCTCATCTCCGACAGGCTCCTCCGATTTTTTTTCCGTTTTTTTTCCCCGTTTTTTCTAGCCGTTTTTTTTTTTTTACGTCGTCCTGACCCTCGTTCTTTAAATGACCCTATCCCGAGGAGGACACCTGAAGGCGAGCCGTAATGGCCTCATCTCCAGCAGGCTCCTCCGATTTTGTTTTTTCGTTTTTTTCCCAATTTTTTTTACGTCGTGCTGACCGTCGTTCTTTAAATGACCCTATCTCGAGGAGGACACCTGAAGGCGAGCCGTAATTGACTCATCTCCGGCAAGCCCTTCGATTTTTTTTTACGTCGTGCTGACCCTCGTTCTTTAAATGACCCTATCCCGAGGAGGACACCTGAAGGCGAGCCGTAATGGCCTCATCTCCGGCAGGCTGCTCCGATTTTTTTTCATTTTTTTTCCACGTTTTTTTTACGTCGTGCTGACCCTCGTTTTATAAATGACCCTTTCCCGAGGAGGACACCCGAAGGCGAGCCGTAATGGCCTCATCTCCGGCAGGCTCCTCCGATTTTGTTTCTTTCGTTCTTTTCCCGGTTGTATTTTTTTTTTACGTCGTACTGACCCTCGTTCTTTAAATGACCCAATCCCGAGGAGGACACCTGAAGGCGAGCCGTAATGGCCCCATCTCCGGCAGGCTCCTCCGATTTTGCTTTTTCGTTTTTTTCCCGATTTTTTTTACGTCGTGCTGACCCTCGTTCTTTAAATGACGCTATCTCGAGGAGGACACCTGAAGGCGAGCCGTAATGGCCTCATCTCCGGCAGGCTCCTCCCATTTTTTTCGAGTTTTTTCCCGGTTTTTTTTTTACGTCGTGCTGACCCTCGTTCTTTAAAAGACCATATCCCGAGGAGGACACCTGAAGGCGAGCCGTAATGGCCTCATCTCCGGCAGGCTTCTCGCATTTTTTTCGATTTTTTTCCCAGTTTTTTTTTTTACGTCGTGCTGACCCTCGTTCTTTAAATGACCATATGCCGAGGAGGACACCTGAAGGCGAGCCGTAATGGCCTCATCTCCAACAGGCTCCTCCGATTTTTTTTCCGTTTTTTTTCCCCGCTTTTTCTAGCCGTTTTTTTTTTTTTACGTCGTCCTGACCCTCGTTCTTTAAATGACCCTATCCCGAGGAGGACACCTGAAGGCGAGCCGTAATGGCCTCATCTCCAGCAGGCTCCTCCGATTTTGTTTTTTCGTTTTTTTCCCAATTTTTTTTACGTCGTGCTGACCGTCGTTCTTTAAATGACCCTATCTCGAGGAGGACACCTGAAGGCGAGCCGTAATTGACTCATCTCCGGCAAGCCCTTCGATTTTTTTTTACGTCGTGCTGACCCTCGTTCTTTAAATGACCCTATCTCGAGGAGGACACCTGAAGGCGAGCCGTAATGGCCTCATCTCCGGCAGGCTGCTCCGATTTTTTTTCATTTTTTTTCCACGTTTTTTTTACGTCGTGCTGACCCTCGTTTTATAAATGACCCTTTCCCGAGGAGGACACCCGAAGGCGAGCCGTAATGGCCTCATCTCCGGCAGGCTCCTCCGATTTTGTTTCTTTCGTTCTTTTCCCGATTGTATTTTTTTTTTACGTCGTACTGACCCTCGTTCTTTAAATGACCCAATCCCGAGGAGGACACCTGAAGGCGAGCCGTAATGGCCCCATCTCCGGCAGGCTCCTCCGATTTTGCTTTTTCGTTTTTTTCCCGATTTTTTTTACGTCGTGCTGACCCTCGTTGTTTAAATGACGCTATCTCGAGGAGGACACCTGAAGGCGAGCCGTAATGGCCTCATCTCCGGCAGGCTCCTCCCATTTTTTTCGATTTTTTTCCCGGTTTTTTTTTTACGTCGTGCTGACCCTCGTTCTTTAAATGACCATATCCCGAGGAGGACACCTGAAGGCGAGCCGTAATGGCCTCATCTCCGGCAGGCTTCTCGCATTTTTTTCGATTTTTTTCCCAGTTTTTTTTTTTTACGTCGTGCTGACCCTCGTTCTTTAAATGACCATATCCCGAGGAGGACACCTGAAGGCGAGCCGTAATGGCCTCATCTCCGGCAGTCTCCTCCGATTTTTTTTCCATTTTTTTCCCCGTTTTTTCTAGCCGTTCTTTTTTTTTTTTTTTTTACGTCGTCCTGACCCTCGTTCTTTAAATGACCCTATCCCGAGGAGGACACCTGAAGGCGAGCCGTAATGGCCTCATCTCCAGCAGGCTCCTCCGATTTTGTTTTTTCGTTTTTTTCCCAATTTTTTTTATGTCGTGCTGACCGTCGTTCTTTAAATGACCCTATCTCGAGGAGGACACCTGAAGGCGAGCCGTAATTGACTGATCTCCGGCAGGCCCTTCGATTTTTTTTTACGTCGTGCTGACCCTCGTTCTTTAAATGACCCTATCCCGAGGAGGACACCTGAAGGCGAGCCGTAATGGCCTCATCTCCGGCAGGCTCCTCCGATTTTTTTTTTCATTTTTTTCCACGTTTTTTTTACGTCGTGCTGACCCTCGTTTTATAAATGACCCTTTCCCGAGGAGGACACCCGAAGGCGAGCCGTAATGGCCTCATCTCCGGCAGGCTCCTCCGATTTTGTTTCTTTCATTTTTTTCCCGGTTGTATTTTTTTTTACGTCGTACTGACCCTCGTTCTTTAAATGACCCAATCCCGAGGAGGACACTTGAAGGCGAGCCGTAATGGCCCCATCTCCGGCAGGCTCCTCCGATTTTGCTTTTTCGTTTTTTTCCCGATTTTTTTTACGTCGTGCTGACCCTCGTTCTTTAAATGACGCTATCTCGAGGAGGACACCTGAAGGCGAGCCGTAATGGCCTCATCTCCGGCAGGCTACTCCGATTTTTTTTGATTTTTTTCCCGGTTTTTTTTTTACGTCGTGCAGACCCTCGTTCTTTAAATGACCATATCCCGAGGAGGACACCTGAAGGCGAGCCGTAATGGCCTCATCTCCGGCAGGCTTCTCGCATTTTTTTCGATTTTTTCCCAGTTTTTTTTTTACGTCGTGCTGACCCTCGTTCTTTAAATGACCATATGCCGAGGAGGACACCTGATGGCGAGCCGTAATGGCCTCATCTCCGACAGGCTCCTCCGATTTTTTTTCCGTTTTTTTTCCCCGTTTTTTCTAGCCGTTTTTTTTTTTACGTCGTCCTGACCCTCGTTCTTTAAATGACCCTATCCCGAGGAGGACACCTGAAGGCGAGCCGTAATGGCCTCATCTCCAGCAGGCTCCTCCGATTTTGTTTTTTCATTTTTTTCCCAATTTTTTTTACGTCGTGCTGACCGTCGTTCTTTAAATGACCCTATCTCGAGGAGGACACCTGAAGGCGAGCCGTAATTGACTCATCTCCAGCAAGCCCTTCAATTTTTTTTTACGTCGTGCTGACCCTCGTTCTTTAAATGACCCTATCCCGAGGAGGACACCTGAAGGCGAGCCGTAATGGCCTCATCTCCGGCAGGCTGCTCCGATTTTTTTTTCATTTTTTTTCCACGTTTTTTTTACGTCGTGCTGACCCTCGTTTTATAAATGACCCTTTCCCGAGGAGGACACCCGAAGGCGAGCCGTAATGGCCTCATCTCCGGCAGTCTCCTCCGATTTTGTTTCTTTCGTTCTTTTCCCGGTTGTATTTTTTTTTTACGTCGTACTGACCCTCGTTCTTTAAATGACCCAATCCCGAGGAGGACACCTGAAGGCGAGCCGTAATGGCCCCATCTCCGGCAGGCTCCTCCGATTTTGCTTTTTCGTTTTTTTCCCGATTTTTTTTACGTCGTGCTGACCCTCGTTCTTTAAATGACGCTATCTCGAGGAGGACACCTGAAGGCGAGCCGTAATGGCCTCATCTCCGGCAGGCTCCTCCCATTTTTTTCGATATTTTTCCCGGTTTTTTTTTTACGTCGTGCTGACCCTCGTTCTTTAAATGACCATATCCCGAGGAGGACACCTGAAGGTGAGCCGTAATGGCCTCATCTCCGGCAGGCTTCTCGCATTTTTTTCGATTTTTTTCCCGGTTTTTTTTTTACGTCGTGCAGACCCTCGTTCTTTAAATGACCATATCCCGAGGAGGACACCTGAAGGCGAGCCGTAATGGCCTCATCTCCGGCAGGCTTCTCGCATTTTTTTCGATTTTTTCCCAGTTTTTTTTTTACGTCGTGCTGACCCTCGTTCTTTAAATGACCATATGCCGAGGAGGACACCTGATGGCGAGCCGTAATGGCCTCATCTCCGACAGGCTCCTCCGATTTTTTTTCCGTTTTTTTTCCCCGTTTTTTCTAGCCGTTTTTTTTTTTACGTCGTCCTGACCCTCGTTCTTTAAATGACCCTATCCCGAGGAGGACACCTGAAGGCGAGCCGTAATGGCCTCATCTCCAGCAGGCTCCTCCGATTTTGTTTTTTCATTTTTTTCCCAATTTTTTTTACGTCGTGCTGACCGTCGTTCTTTAAATGACCCTATCTCGAGGAGGACACCTGAAGGCGAGCCGTAATTGACTCATCTCCAGCAAGCCCTTCAATTTTTTTTTACGTCGTGCTGACCCTCGTTCTTTAAATGACCCTATCCCGAGGAGGACACCTGAAGGCGAGCCGTAATGGCCTCATCTCCGGCAGGCTGCTCCGATTTTTTTTTCATTTTTTTTCCACGTTTTTTTTACGTCGTGCTGACCCTCGTTTTATAAATGACCCTTTCCCGAGGAGGACACCCGAAGGCGAGCCGTAATGGCCTCATCTCCGGCAGTCTCCTCCGATTTTGTTTCTTTCGTTCTTTTCCCGGTTGTATTTTTTTTTTACGTCGTACTGACCCTCGTTCTTTAAATGACCCAATCCCGAGGAGGACACCTGAAGGCGAGCCGTAATGGCCCCATCTCCGGCAGGCTCCTCCGATTTTGCTTTTTCGTTTTTTTCCCGATTTTTTTTACGTCGTGCTGACCCTCGTTCTTTAAATGACGCTATCTCGAGGAGGACACCTGAAGGCGAGCCGTAATGGCCTCATCTCCGGCAGGCTCCTCCCATTTTTTTCGATATTTTTCCCGGTTTTTTTTTTACGTCGTGCTGACCCTCGTTCTTTAAATGACCATATCCCGAGGAGGACACCTGAAGGTGAGCCGTAATGGCCTCATCTCCGGCAGGCTTCTCGCATTTTTTTCGATTTTTTTCCCAGTTTTTTTTTTTACGTCGTGCTGACCCTCGTTCTTTAAATGACCATATCCCGAGGAGGACACCTGAAGGCGAGCCGTAATGGCCTCATCTCCGGTAGGCTCCTCCGATTTATTTTTTCCGTTTTTTTTCCCGTTTTTTTTTTATTTTTTTTTTTCGTCGTGCTGACCCTCGTTCTTTAAATGACCCTATCTCGAGGAAGACACCCGAAGGCGAGCCGTAATGGCCTCATCTCGGCAGGCTCCTCCGATTTTGTTTCTTTCATTTTTTTCCCGGTTGTATTTTTTTTTACGTCGTACTAACCCTCGTTCTTTAAATGACCCAATCCCGAGGAGGACACTTGAAGGCGAGCCGTAATGGCCCCATCTCCGGCAGGCTCCTCCGATTTTGCTTTTTCGTTTTTTTCCCGATTTTTTTTACGTCGTGCTGACCCTCGTTCTTTAAATGACGCTATCTCGAGGAGGAAACCTGAAGGCGAGCCGTAAGGGCCTCATCTCCGGCAGGCTCCTCCCATTTTTTTCGATTTTTTTCCCGGTTTTTTTTTTACGTCGTGCTGACCCTCGTTCTTTAAATGACCCTATCCCGAGGAGGACACCTGAAGGCGAGCCGTAATGGCCTTATCTCCGGCAGGCTCCTCCGATTTAATTTTTCGTTTTTTTCACCATTTTTTTTACGTCGTGCTGACCCTCGTTCTTTAAATGACCTTATCCCGAGGAGGACACCTGAAGGCGAGCCGTGACAGCCTCATCTCCGGCAGGCTCCTTCGATTTTGTTTTTTTTATTTTTTTCCTTTTTCTTTTTTTTTTACGTCGTGCTGACCCTCGTTCTTTAAATGACCCTATCCCGAGGAAGACACTTGAAGGCGAGCCGTAATGGCCTCATCTCTGGCAGGCTCCTCCGATTTTTTTTTTCGTTTTTTTTCATGTTTATTTATTTATTTATTTATTTATTTTACGTCTAGCTGACCCTCGTTCTTTAAATGACCCTATCCCGAGGAGGACACCTGTAGGGGAGCCGTAACGGCCACATCTCCAGCAGGCTCCTTCGATTTTTTTTTTACGTCGTGCTGACCCTCGTTCTTTAAATGACCCTATCCCGAGGAGGAGACCTGAAGGCGAGCCGTAATGGCCTCATCTCCGGCAGGCTCCTCCGATTTTTTTTCGTTTTTTTTCCACGTTTTTTTTACGTCGTGCTGACCCTCGTTCTATAAATGACCTTATCCCGAGGAGGACACCTGAAGGCGAGCCGTAATGGCCTCATCTCCGGCAGGCTCCTCCGATTTTGTTTCTTTCGTTTTTTCCTGGTTGTATTTTTTTTTACGTCGTGCTGACCCTCGTTCTTTAAATGACCCTATCCCAAGGAGGACACCTGAAGGCGAGCCGTAATGGACTCATCTCCGGCAGGCTCCTCCGATTTTGTTTTTTCGTTTTTTCCCGATTTTTTTTATGTCGTGCTGACCCTCATTTTTTAAGTGACCCTATCTCGAGGAGGACACCTGAAGGCGAGCCGTAATGGCCTCATCTCCGGCAGGCTTCTCCGATTTTGTTTCTTTTGTTTTTTCCTGGTTGTATTTTTTTTTACGTCGTGCTGACCCTCGTTCTTTAAATGACCCTATCCCGAGGAGGACACCTGAAGGCGAGCCGTAATGGACTCATCTCCGGCAGGCTCCTCCGATTTTGTTTTTTCGTTTTTTCCCGATTTTTTTTATGTCGTGTTGACCCTCATTCTTTAAGTGACCCTATCTCGAGGAGGACACCTGAAGGCGAGCCGTAATGGCCTCATCTCCGGCAGGCTTCTCCCATTTTTTTCGATTTTTTTCCCAGTTTTTTTTTTTACGCTGTGCTGACCCTCGTTCTTTAAATGACCATATCCCGAGGAGGACACCTGATGCGAGCCGTAATGGCCTCATCTCCGGCAGGCTCCTCCGATTTTTTTTCGTTTTTTTCCCCGTTTTTTCTAGCCGTTTTTTTTTTTTACGTCGTGCTGACCCTCGTTCTTTAAATGACCCTATCCCGAGGAGGACACCTGAAGGCGAGCCGTAATGGACTCATCTCCGGCAGGCTCCTCCGATTTTGTTTTTTCGTTTTTTCCCGATTTTTTTATGTCGTGCTGACCCTCATTCTTTAAGTGACCCTATCTCGAGGAGGACACCTGAAGGCGAGCCGTAATGGCCTCATCTCCGGCAGGCTTCTCCCATTTTTTTCGATTTTTTTCCCAGTTTTTTTTTTACGCCGTGCTGACCCTCGTTCTTTAAATGACCATATCCCGAGGAGGACACCTGAAGGCGAGCCGTAATGGCCTCATCTCCGGCAGGCTCCTCCGATTTTTTTTCGTTTTTTTTCCCCGTTTTTTCTAGCCGTTTTTTTTTTTTTTACGTCGTGCTGACCCTCGTTCTTTAAATGACCCTATCCCGAGGAGGACACCTGAAGGCGAGCCGTAATGGCCTCATCTCCAGCAGGCTCCTCCGATTTTGTTTTTTCGTTTTTTTCCCAATTTTTTTTATGTCGTGCTGACCGTCGTTCTTTAAATGACCCTATCTCGAGGAGGACACCTGAAGGCGAACCGTAATGGCCTCATCTCCAGTAGGCTCCTCCCATTTTTTTCGATTTTTTTCCCGATTTTTTTTACGTCGTGCTGACCCTCGTTCTTTAAATGACCCTATCCCGAGGAGGACACCCGAAGGCGAGCCGTAAGGGCCTCATCTCCGGCAGGCTCCTCCGATTTTTTTTTCCGTTTTTTCCCCTTTTTTTTATTTTTTTTTACATCGTGCTGACCCTCGTTCTTTAACTGACGCTATCCCGAGGAGGACACCTGAAGGCGAGCCGTAATGGCCTCATCTCCGGCAGGCTCCTCCGATTTTTTTTTTCGTTTTTTTTCCCGTTGTTTTTTTTTTTATTGTTTACGTCGTGCTGACCCTCGATCTTTAAATGACCCTATCCCGAGGAGGACACCTGAAGGCGAGCCGTAATGGCCTCATCTCCGGCAGGCTCCTTCGATTTTTTATTTTTTTTATTTTTTTTCGTCGTGCTGACCCTCGTTCTTTAAATGACCCTATCCCGAGGAGGACACTTGAAGGCGAGCCGTAATGGCCTCATCTCCGGCAGGCTCCTCCGATTTTTTTTTTCGTTTTTTTCCCGTTTATTTATTTATTTTTTTTTTTTACGTCGTGCTGACCCTCATTCTTTAAATGACCCTATCCCGAGGAGGACACCTAAAGGCGAGCCGTAATTGACTCATCTCCGGCAGGCCCTTCGATTTTTTTTTACGTCGTGCTGACCCTCGTTCTTTAAATGACCCTATCCCGAGGAGGACACCTGAAGGGGAGCCGTAACGGCCACATCTCCAGCAGGCTCCTTCGATTTTTTTTTACGTCGTGCTGACCCTCGTTCTTTAAATGACCCTATCCCGAGGAGGTGATGACAAGTCATCCTAGCCTATTTTAGCTAGTCTTTTTCTTTAGTTTTCATTAGAATTATGCACTTTCTTGAGCTACAAGCAAGCCAATTGAGTAGATTTTCATGTTTCCCTTGATTGAACCAACCATATATGAATTCATGCCATTTCATGAGGTTTTGTGCTATATTTGTTGCATATTATGAACGATTGAATACCTCATGATTTTGAGCAAAGCTTTGATAAGTTTGGTTGATCAATGATAGGTGAAGAAAGCTTGGAGAAAGGTTGAAGCAAAGAGGAATGGCTATGAGTGAAGAGAGGACAATGGAATAAGTGAAATTGAACCGGGAGGCATGAAGTTAGCCCCAACATTAGCCCCCTAACTTGGAGGCTAACGTTGGGCATGAAAATCACTCCCTGGGCTCCCCACGTTTGAGCCAACGTTAGCCCCCTAACTTGGAGGCTAACGTTGGCACATGACATTGCAAGGAAGTGGCCAACGTTAGCTCCAACGTTAGCCCCCTAACTTGGAGGCTAACGTTGGAACTTGAGAGTTTCTCCCCTGGGCACCAACGTTTGCGCCAACGTTAGCCCCCTAACTTGGAGGCTAACGTTGGCACTTAAATTACAAAGGGGGAAGGCCAACGTTTGCGCCAACGTTAGCCCCCTAACTTGGAGGCTAACGTTGGCACTTGAATTACAAAGGAGGAAGGCCAACGTTTGCGCCAACGTTAGCCCCCTAACTTGGAGGCTAACGTTGGCGCCACTAGCACTAAGCATTGCCAACGTTAGGGTCAAAGTTAGACCCCTAACGTTGGCACCAACGTCCAAACCAGAAGGATGTGGGTTGCTGCTATGAAAAGTTGGGGTCAAAGTTAGACCCCTAACTTTGGCCTTAACGTTGAAACCAACTTTGGCTAACTTCAAAACCGGTTCAATTGGTTCACTTCGGTTCTTCTTCAATCTTCAAGAGCAATCAACCAAGGCCTCTTTCAACCCAATTCCACCAAGAACAAAGGCCCAACTCAAGGCTTGAAGATCATTTTGGAAAGTGTATAAATAGGATAGAATTCAAGTTATTAAGAGAGCTTTCCTTTTAGAATTTTCAATATAGTTTTCGGAGAGCTTTTGAACTTGAGTGAACTTTAATTTCTTGTTTCCATTGCTTTTAATTTCATTTTACTTTTGTCTTGGATCTTGGATTGGAGAATTGAAGAAATTCTGTTTCAATCTCAATCTTGGATCTCTCTGTTTCCTTTACTGTTAATTGAATTAGCATTTCTGTTTCTGTTACTTGATCTTCATCTCTTTTCTTTGCAATTTACAATTTCCTTGCTATTGTTCTTGTTGGATCTAGGAAGGCATTGAGATCTAGACTTGGTTTTCTAGTCTCTGGGTCCTGAGATCTGAATTTCTCATTTCAATTCTCTGTTTATTGCTTTTTCTGTTCATTTACTTTACTGCTTCAAGATCCGGTTCAATCCCAATTCCCTTTCCCTCTTCTGTTTGATGCAATTTAGTTTTTCCTTGTTTAAATTCTGCAAATCCATTCCCCAATTCCCTTTACATTTCAAGCAATTTATATTCCTTGCACTTTAAGATTCCGCAATTTACATTTCTTGCACTTTAAGTTTCTGCCATTTAATTTCTTGTTCTTTAAGATTCAGCAATTTAATTTCCTGCACTCTTTACTTTCATGCAATTTATGTTCTGCAAATCACAATTCACCCAACCAAATCTTGATTCGCTTGACTAAATCAACCACTAAACTAAAATTGCTCAATCCTTCAATCCCTGTGGGATCGACCTCACTCCCGTGAGTTTTTATTACTTGATACGACCCGGTACACTTGCCGGTTAGTTTTGGGTGTTTTGGGAGAGATTATATTTCCTCCAAAATATCTCATTAGGAGGACACCTGAAGGCGAGCCGTAATGGCCTCATCTCCAGCAGGCTCCTCCGATTTTGTTTTTTCGTTTTTTTCCCAATTTTTTTCATGTCGTGCTGACCGTCGTTCTTTAAATGACCCTATCTCGAGGAGGACACCTGAAGGCGAACCGTAATGGCCTCATCTCCAGTAGGCTCCTCCCATTTTTTTCAATTTTTTTCCCGATTTTTTTTACGTCGTGCTGACCCTCGCTCTTTAAATGACCCTATCCCGAGGAGGACACCCGAAGGCGAGCCGTAAGGGCCTCATCTCCGGCAGGCTCCTCCGATTTTTTTTTTCCGTTTTTTTCCCCTTTTTTTTTATTTTTTTTACATCGTGCTGACCCTCGTTCTTTAACTGACCCTATCCCGAGGAGGACACCTGAAGGCGAGCCGTAATGGCCTCATCTCCGGCAGGCTCCTCCAATTTTTTTTTTCGTTTTTTTTCCCGTTGTTTTTTTTTTTATTGTTTACGTCGTGCTGACCCTCGATCTTTAAATGACCCTATCCCGAGGAGGACACCTGAAGGCGAGCCGTAATGGCCTCATCTCCGGCAGGCTCCTTCGATTTTTTATTTTTTTATTTTTTTTACGTCGTGCTGACCCTCGTTCTTTAAATGACCCTATCCCGAGGAGGACGCTTGAAGGCGAGCCGTAATGGCCTCATCTCCGGCAGGCTCCCCCGATTTTTTTTTTCGTTTTTTTCCCGTTTATTTATTTATTTATTTATTTTTTTTTTTACGTCGTGCTGACCCTCGTTCTTTAAATGACCCTATCTCGAGGAGGACTCCTGAAGGCGAGCCGTAATGGCCCCATCTCCGGTAGGCTCCTCCGATTTTGCTTTTTCGTTTTTTTCCCAATTTCTTTTACGTCGTGCTGACCCTCGTTCTTTAAATGACGCTATCTCGAGGAGGACACCTCAAGGCGAGCCGTAATGGCCTCATCTCCGGCAGGCTCCTCCCATTTTTTTCGATTTTTTTCCCGTTTTTTTTTTTACGTCGTGCTGACCCTCGTTCTTTAAATGACCCTATCCCGAGGAGGACACCTGAAGGCGAGCCGTAACAGCCTCATCTCCGGTAGGCTCGTTCGATTTTATTTTTTTTATTTTTTTCCTTTTTCTTTTTTTTTACGTCGTGCTGACCCTCGTTCTTTAAATGACCCTATCCCGAGGAGGACACCTGAAGGCGAGCCGTAATTGCCTCATCTCCGGCAGGCTCCTCTGATTTTGTTTTTTCGTTTTTTTCCTGATTTTTTTTACGTCGTGCTGACCCTCGTTCTTTAAATGACCCTATCTCGAGGAGGACACTTGAAGGCCTGCCGTAATGGCCTCATCTCCGGCAGGCTCCTCCCATTTTTTTCGATTTTTTTCCCGATTTTTTTTTACGTCGTGCTGACCCTCGTTCTTTAAATGACCCTATCCCGAGGAGGACACCTGAAGGCGAGCCGTAACGGCCTTATCTCCGGCAAGCTCCTCCGATTTAATTTTTCGTTTTTTTCACCGTTTTTTTTTACGTCGTGCTGACCCTCGTTCTTTAAATGACCTTATCCCGAGGAGGACACCTGAAGGCGAGCCGTAACAGCCTCATCTCCGGCAGGCTCGTTCGATTTTATTTTTTTTATTTTTTTCCTTTTTCTTTTTTTTTTTACGTCGTGCTGACCCTCGTTCCTTAAATGACCCTATCCCGAGGAGGACACCTGAAGGCGAGCCGTAATTGCCTCATCTCCGGCAGGCTCCTCTGATTTTGTTTTTTCGTTTTTTTCCCGATTTTTTTTACGTCGTGCTGACCCTCGTTCTTTAAATGACCCTATCTCGAGGAGGACACTTGAAGGCGTGCCGTAATGGCCTCATCTCCGGCAGGCTCCTCCCATTTTTTTTCGATTTTTTTCCCAATTTTTTTTTACGTCGTGCTGACCCTCGTTCTTTAAATGACCCTATCCCGAGGAGGACACCTGAAGGCGAGCCGTAATGGTCTCATCTCCGGCAGGCTCCTCCGATTATTTTTTTCGTTTTTTTCCATTTTTTTTACGTCGTGCTGACCCTCGTTCTTTAAATGACCCTATCCCGAGGAGGACACCTGAAGGCGAGCCGTAATGGCCTCATCTCCGGCAGGCTCCTTCGATTTTTTTTACGTCGTGCTGACTGGTGCACGAAATCTTAACCCCAATATCAAAATCAAAATTTCTTATGATCTCGTACCACTAACCAGTAAGTGCACTGGGTCGTCCAAGTAATACCTTACGTGAGTAAGGGTCGATCCCACGGAGATTTTTGGTTTGAAGCAAGCTATGTTTATTTTATCAGTCTTAGTCAGGATATTAATTAAAATTATCAGTTGGAATTATTAGAAAAATAAAAGAGTGTGAAATAGTTACTTGTTGTGTAGTAATGGAGAATATGTTGGGGTTTTTAGAGATGCTTTGTCCTCTGAATCCCTGCAACATAATGCTTACTCACTTTCATAAATGCAAGGCTCCTTCCATGGCAAGCTGTATGTAGGGTGTCACCATTGTCAGTGGCTACCTCCTATCCTCTCAGTGAAAACGGTCCAGATGCTCTGTCACAGCACGGCTAATCAGCTGTTGGTTCTCGATCATGTTGGAATAGGATCCCTTGATCCTTTTGCGTTTGTCATCACGCCCAGCAATCGCGAGTTTGAAGCTCGTCACAGCCATTCAATCCTTGAATCCTACTCGGAATACCACAGACAAGGTTTAGACTTTCCGGATCCTCAAGAGTGGCCGCCATTAATTCTAGCTTATACCACGAAGATTCTGATTAAGGAATCTAGGAGAAGTTCATTCAATCTGATGTAGAACGGAGGTGTTTGTCAGGCACACGTTCATGGGTTGAGGAAGGTGATGAGTGTCACGGATCATCACCTCCTTCATAATTAAGCGCGAATGAACATCTTAGATAGGAACACACACGTTTGAATGGAGGAATAGAAACAAATGCATTAATTCATCGAGACGCTGCAGAGCTCCTCACCCCCAACAATGGAGTTTAGAGACTCATGCCGTCAAAGTGTATAAAAATCAGATCTGAAAATGTCATGAGGTACAGAGTAATCCTCTAAAAGTTGTTTAAATAGTAAACTAGTAGCCTAGGTATACAGAAAATAAGTAAACTAAGATAATTAGTGCAGAAATCCACTTCTGGGGCCCACTTGGTGTGTACTGGGGCTGAGACTAAAGCTTCTCACGTGCTTGGGCTGTTTCTGGAGTTGAACGCCAGGTTGTAACGTGTTTTGGGCGCTGAACTCCAACTTGTAACCTGTTTCTGGCGCTGGACGCCAGACAGCAGCATGAAACTGGCGTTGAACGCCAGTTTACGTCGTCTATCTACGCGCAAAGTATGGACTATTATATATTGCTGGAAAGCCCTGGATGTCTACTTTCCAGCCCAATTGAGAGCGCGCCAATTGGACTTCTGTAGCTCCAGAAAATCCATTCCGAGTGCAGGGAGGTCAGGATCCAACAGCATCAGCAGTCCTTTTTCAGCCTAAGTCAGATTTTTGCTCAGCTCCCTCAATTTCAGCCAGAAAATACCTGAAATCACGGAAAAATACACAAACTCATAGTAAAGTCCAGAAATATGATTTTTGCCTAAAAACTAATAATATTCTACTAAAAACTAATTAAAACATACTAAAATCTACATGAAATTACCCCCAAAAAGCGTATAAAATATCCGCTCATCAATGACCCTCGTTCTTTAAATGACCCTATCCCCAGGAGGACACCTGAAGGCGAGCCATAATGGCCTCATCTCCGGTAGGCTCCTCCGATTTTTTTTTCGTTTTTTTCCCGTTTTTTTTTTATTTTTTTTACGTCGTGCTGACCCTCGTTCTTTAAATGACCCTATCCCGAGGAGGACACCTGAAGGCTCGCCGTAATGGCCTCATCTCCGGCAGGCTCCTTCGATTTTTTTTTACATCGTGCTGACCCTCGTTCTTTAAATGACCCTATCCCGAGGAGGACACCTGAAGGCGAGCCGTAATGGCCTCATCTCCGACAGGCACCTCCGATTTTTTTTTTTTGTTTTTTTCCACGTTTTTTTTTACGTCGTGCTGACCCTCGTTCTTTAAATGACCCTATCCCGAGGAGGACACCTGAAGGCGAGCTGTAATGGCCTCATCTCCGGCAGGCTCCTCCGAATTTGTTTCTTTCATTTTTTTCCCGGTTGTATTTTTTTTTTACGTCGTACTGACCCTCGTTCTTTAAATGACCCTATCCCGAGGGGGACACCTGAAGGCGAGCCGTAATGGCCTCATCTCCGGCAGGCTCCTCCAATTTTGTTTTTTCATTTTTTTCCCGATTTTTTTTTACGTCGTGATGACCCTCGTTCTTTAAATGACCCTATCTCGAGGAGGACACCTGAAGGCGAGCCGTAATGGCCTCATCTCCGGCAGGCTCCTCCCATTTTTTTCGATTTTTTTTTCGGTTTTTTTTTTACGTCGTGCTGACCCTCGTTCTTTAAATGACCCTATTCCGAGGAGGACACCTGAAGGCGAGCCGTAACGGCCTTATCTCCGGCAGGCTCCTCCAATTTTTTTTTTCATTTTTTTCCCCGTTTTTTTTTACGTCGTGCTGACCCTCGTTCTTTAAATGACCCTATCCCGAGGAGGACACCTGAAGGCGAGCCGTAACGGCCTCATCTCCGGCAGGCTCCTTCGATTTTGTTTTTTTCATTTTTTTTCTTTTTTCTTTTTTTTTTACGTCATGCTGACCCTCGTTCTTTAAATGGCCCTATCCCGAGGAGGACACCTGAAGGCGAGCCGTAATGGCCTCATCTCCGGCAGGCTCCTCCGATTTTGTTTTTTTTCGTTTTTTTTTCCTTTTTTTTTACGTCGTGCTGACCCTCGTTCTTTAAATAACCCTATCCAGAGGAGGACACCTGAAGGCGAGCGGTAATGGCCTCATCTCCGGCAGGCTCCTCCGATCTTTTTTTCGTTTTTTTTCCACATTTTTTTTACGTCGTGCTGACCTTCGTTCTTTAAATGACCCTATCCCGAGGAGGATACCTGAAGGCGAGCCGTAATGGCCTCATCTCCGGCAGGCTCCTCCGATTTTTTTTTTTCATTTTTTTTACGTCGTGCTGACCCTCGTTCTTTAAATGACCCTATCTCGAGGAGGACACCTGAAGGCGAGCCGTAATGGCCTCATCTCCGGCAGGCTCCTCCGATTTTTTTTTTCGTTTTTTTCCCGTTGTTTTTTTTTTTTATTGTTTACGTCGTGCTGACCCTCGTTCTTTAAATGACCCTATCCCGAGGAGGACACCTGAAGGCGAGCCGTAATGGCCTCATCTCCGGCAGACTCCTTCGATTTTTTATTTTTTTTTATTTTTTTTTACGTCGTGCTGACCCTCGTTCTTTAAATGACCCTATCCTGAGGAGGACACTTGAAGGCGAGCCGTAATGGCCTCATCTCCGGCAGGCTCCTCCGATTTTTTTTTTCGTTTTTTTCCCGTTTATTTATTTATTTATTTATTTATTTTACGTCATGCTGACCCTCGTTCTTTAAATGACCCTATCCTGAGGAGGACACCTGAAGGCGAGCCGTAATTGACTCATCTCCGGCAGGCTCCTTCGATTTTTTTTACGTCATGCTGACCCTCATTCTTTAAATGACCCTGTCCCGAGGAGGACACCTGAAGTCGAGCCGTAAAGGCCTCATCTCCGACAGGCTCCTCCGATTTTTTTTCGTTTTTTTTCCACGTTTTTTTTTACGTCGTGCTGACCCTCGTTCTATAAATGACCCTATATCGAGGAGGACACATGAAGGCGAGCCGTAATGGCCTCATCTCCGGCATACTCCTCCAATTTTTTTTCATTTTTTTTCCATTTTTTTACGTCGTGCTGACCCTCGTTCTTTAAATGACCCTATCCAGAGGAGGACACCTGAAGGCGAGCCGTAATGGCCTCATCTCCGGCAGGCTCCTTCGATTTTTTTTTTACGTCGTGCTGACCCTTGTTCTTTAAATGACCCTATCCCGAGGAGGACACCTGAAGGCGAGCCGTAATGGCCTCATCTCCGGCAGTCTCCTCCGATTTTTTTTCCCATTTTTTTCCGTTTTTTTTTTATTTTTTTGTTTCGTCATGCTGACCCTCGTTCTTTAAATGACCCTATCCCGAGGAGGACACCTGAAGGAGGGCCGTAATGGCCTCAACTACGGCAGGCTCCTTCGATTTTTTTTTTTTTACGTCATGCTGACCCTCGTTCTTTAAATGACCCTATCCCGAGGAGGACACTTGAAGGCGAGCTGTAATGGCCTCATCTCCGGTAGGCTCTTCCGATTTTTTTTTTCGTTTTTTTTCCCGTTGTTTTTTTTTTGTTGTTTACGTCGTGCTGACCCTCGTGCTTTAAATGACCCTATCCCGAGGAGGACACCTGAAGGCGAGCCGTAATGGCCTCATCTCCGGCAGGCTCCTTCGATTTTTTATTTTTTTTTTATTTTTTTTTACGTCGTGCTGACCCTCGTTCTTTAAATGACCCTATCCCGAGGAGGACACTTGAAGGCGAGCTGTAATGGCCTCATCTCCGGCAGGCTCCTCCGATTTTGTTTTTTTTCGTTTTTTTTTTCCTTTTTTTTTACGTCGTGCTGACCCTCGTTCTTTAAATAACCCTATCCCGAGGAGGACACCTGAAGGCGAGCCGTAATGGCCTCATCTCCGGCAGGCTCCTCCGATCTTTTTTTCGTTTTTTTTCCACATTTTTTTTACGTCGTGCTGACCTTCGTTCTTTAAATGACCCTATCCCGAGGAGGATACCTGAAGGCGAGCCGTAATGGCCTCATCTCCGGCAGGCTCCTCCGATTTTTTTTTTCATTTTTTTACGTCGTGCTGACCCTCGTTCTTTAAATGACCCTATCTCGAGGAGGACACCTGAAGGCGAGCCGTAATGGCCTCATCTCCGGCAGGCTCCTCCGATTTTTTTTTTTCGTTTTTTTCCCGTTGTTTTTTTTTTATTGTTTACGTCGTGCTGACCCTCGTTCTTTAAATGACCCTATCCCGAGGAGGACACCTGAAGGCGAGCCGTAATGGCCTCATCTCCGGCAGGCTCCTTCGATTTTTTATTTATTTTTTATTTTTTTTTACGTCGTGCTGACCCTCGTTCTTTAAATGACCCTATCCCGAGGAGGACACTTGAAGGCGAGCCGTAATGGCCTCATCTCCGGCAGGCTCCTCCGATTTTTTTTTCGTTTTTTTCCCGTTTATTTATTTATTTATTTATTTATTTTACGTCATGCTGACCCTCGTTCTTTAAATGACCCTATCCTGAGGAGGACACCTGTAGGCGAGCTGTAATGGCCTCATCTCCGGCAGGCTCCTCCGAATTTGTTTCTTTCATTTTTTTCCCGGTTGTATTTTTTTTTTACGTCGTACTGACCCTCGTTCTTTAAATGACCCTATCCCGAGGGGGACACCTGAAGGCGAGCCGTAATGGCCTCATCTCCGGCAGGCTCCTCCAATTTTGTTTTTTCATTTTTTTCCCGATTTTTTTTTACGTCGTGATGACCCTCGTTCTTTAAATGACCCTATCTCGAGGAGGACACCTGAAGGCGAGCCGTAATGGCCTCATCTCCGGCAGGCTCCTCCCATTTTTTTCGATTTTTTTTTCGGTTTTTTTTTTACGTCGTGCTGACCCTCGTTCTTTAAATGACCCTATTCCGAGGAGGACACCTGAAGGCGAGCCGTAATGGCCTTATCTCCGGCAGGCTCCTCCAATTTTTTTTTCATTTTTTTCCCCGTTTTTTTTTACGTCGTGCTGACCCTCGTTCTTTAAATGACCCTATCCTGAGGAGGACACCTGAAGGCGAGCCGTAACGGCCTCATCTCCGGCAGGCTCCTTCGATTTTTTTTTTTTCATTTTTTTTCCTTTTTCTTTTTTTTTTTACGTCATGCTGACCCTCGTTCTTTAAATGGCCCTATCCCGAGGAGGACACCTGAAGGCGAGCCGTAATGGCCTCATCTCCGGCAGGCCCCTCCGATTTTGTTTTTTTCGTTTTTTTTTCCTTTTTTTTTACGTCGTGCTGACCCTCGTTCTTTAAATAACCCTATCCCGAGGAGGACACCAGAAGGCGAGCGGTAATGGCCTCATCTCCGGCAAGCTCCTCCGATCTTTTTTTCGTTTTTTTTCCACATTTTTTTTTACGTCGTGCTGACCTTCGTTCTTTAAATGACCCTATCCCGAGGAGGATACCTGAAGGCGAGCCGTAATGGCCTCATCTCCGGCAGGCTCCTCCGATTTTTTTTTTCATTTTTTTTACGTCGTGCTGACCCTCGTTCTTTAAATGACCCTATCTCGAGGAGGACACCTGAAGGCGAGCCGTAATGGCCTCATCTCCGGCAGGCTCCTCCGATTTTTTTTTTCGTATTTTTCCCGTTGTTTTTTTTTTTTATTGTTTACGTCGTGCTGACCCTCGTTCTTTAAATGACCCTATCCCGAGGAGGACACCTGAAGGCGAGCCGTAATGGCCTCATCTCCGGCAGGCTCCTTCGATTTTTTATTTTTTTTTTTATTTTTTTTTACGTCGTGCTGACCCTCGTTCTTTAAATGACCCTATCCTGAGGAGGACACTTGAAGGCGAGCCGTAATGGCCTCATCTCCGGCAGGCTCCTCCGATTTTTTTTTTTCGTTTTTTTCCCGTTTATTTATTTATTTATTTATTTATTTTACGTCATGCTGACCCTCGTTCTTTAAATGACCCTATCCTGAGGAGGACACCTGAAGGCGAGCCGTAATTGACTCATCTCCGGCAGGCTCCTTCGATTTTTTTTACGTCATGCTGACCCTCGTTCTTTAAATGACCCTGTCCCGAGGAGGACACCTGAAGTCGAGCCGTAATGGCCTCATCTCCGGCAGGCTCCTCCGATTTTTTTTCGTTTTTTTTCCACGTTTTTTTTTACGTCGTGCTGACCCTCGTTCTATAAATGACCCTATATCGAGGAGGACACATGAAGGCGAGCCGTAATGGCCTCATCTCCGGCATACTCCTCCAATTTTTTTTCATTTTTTTTCCATTTTTTTACGTCGTGCTGACCCTCGTTCTTTAAATGACCCTATCCAGAGGAGGACACCTGAAGGCGAGCCGTAATGGCCTCATCTCCGGCAGGCTCCTTCGATTTTTTTTTTACGTCGTGCTGACCCTCGTTCTTTAAATGACCCTATCCCGAGGAGGACACCTGAAGGCGAGCCGTAATGGCCTCATCTCCGGCAGTCTCCTCCGATTTTTTTTTCCATTTTTTTCCGTTTTTTTTTTTTATTTTTTTGTTACGTCATGCTGACCCTCGTTCTTTAAATGACCCTATCCCGAGGAGGACACCTGAAGGCGGGCCGTAATGGCCTCAACTCCGGCAGGCTCCTTCGATTTTTTTTTTTTACGTCATGCTGACCCTCGTTCTTTAAATGACCCTATCCCGAGGAGGACACTTGAAGGCGAGCCGTAATGGCCTCATCTCCGGTAGGCTCTTCCGATTTTTTTTTTTCGTTTTTTTTCCCGTTGTTTTTTTTTTTGTTGTTTACGTCGTGCTGACCCTCGTGCTTTAAATGACCCTATCCCGAGGAGGACACCTGAAGGCGAGCCGTAATGGCCTCATCTCCGGCAGGCTCCTTCGATTTTTTATTTTTTTTTATTTTTTTTTACGTCGTGCTGACCCTCGTTCTTTAAATGACCCTATCCCGAGGAGGACACTTGAAGGCGAGCTGTAATGGCCTCATCTCCGGCAGGCTCCTCCGATTTTGTTTTTTTTTCGTTTTTTTTTCCTTTTTTTTTACGTCGTGCTGACCCTCGTTCTTTAAATAACCCTATCCCGAGGAGGACACCTGAAGGCGAGCCGTAATGGCCTCATCTCCGGCAGGCTCCTCCGATCTTTTTTTCGTTTTTTTTCCACATTTTTTTTACGTCGTGCTGACCTTCGTTCTTTAAATGACCCTATCCCGAGGAGGATACCTGAAGGCGAGCCGTAATGGCCTCATCTCCGGCAGGCTCCTCCGATTTTTTTTTCATTTTTTTTACGTCGTGCTGACCCTCGTTCTTTAAATGACCCTATCTCGAGGAGGACACCTGAAGGCGAGCCGTAATGGCCTCATCTCCGGCAGGCTCCTTCGATTTTTTATTTATTTTTATTTTTTTTTACGTCGTGCTGACCCTCGTTCTTTAAATGACCCTATCCCGAGGAGGACACTTGAAGGCGAGTCGTAATGGCCTCATCTCCGGCAGGCTCCTCCGATTTTTTTTTGTTTTTTTCCCGTTTATTTATTTATTTATTTATTTATTTTATGTCATGCTGACCCTCGTTCTTTAAATGACCCTATCCTGAGGAGGACACCTGAAGGCGAGCCGTAATTGACTCATCTCCGGCAGGCTCCTTCGATTTTTTTTACGTCATGCTGACCCTCGTTCTTTAAATGACCCTGTCCCGAGGAGGACACCTGAAGTCGAGCCGTAATGGCCTCATCTCCGGCAGGCTCCTCCGATTTTTTTTCGTTTTTTTTCCACGTTTTTTTTTACGTCGTGCTAACCCTCGTTCTATAAATGACCCTATCCCGAGGAGGACACATGAAGGCGAGCCGTAATGGCCTCATCTCCGGGATACTCCTCCAATTTTTTTTCATTTTTTTTCCATTTTTTTACGTCGTGCTGACCCTCGTTCTTTAAATGACCCTATCCAGAGGAGGACACCTGAAGGCGAGCCGTAATGGCCTCATCTCCGGCAGGCTCCTTCGATTTTTTTTTTACGTCGTGCTGACCCTCGTTCTTTAAATGACCCTATCCCGAGGAGGACACCTGAAGGCGAGCCGTAATGGCCTCATCTCCGGCAGTCTCCTCCGATTTTTTTTTCCATTTTTTTCCGTTTTTTTTTATTTTTTTGTTACGTCATGCTGACCCTCGTTCTTTAAATGACCCTATCCCGAGGAGGACACCTGAAGGCGGGCCGTAATGGCCTCAACTCCGGCAGGCTCCTTCGATTTTTTTTTTTACGTCATGCTGACCCTCGTTCTTTAAATGACCCTATCCCGAGGGGGACACTTGAAGGCGAGCTGTAATGGCCTCATCTCCGGTAGGCTCCTCCGATTTTTTTTTTTCGTTTTTTTTCCCGTTGTTTTTTTTTTGTTGTTTACGTCGTGCTGACCCTCGTGCTTTAAATGACCCTATCCCGAGGAGGACACCTGAAGGCGAGCCGTAATGGCCTCATCTCCGGCAGGCTCCTTCGATTTTTTATTTTTTTTTATTTTTTTTTACGTCGTGCTGACCCTCGTTCTTTAAATGACCCTATCCCGAGGAGGACACTTGAGGGCGAGCTGTAATGGCCTCATCTCCGGCAGGCTCTTCCGATTTTTTTTTTCGTTTTTTCCCGTTTCTTTATTTATTTATTTATTTATTTTACGTCGTGCTGACCCTCGTTCTTTAAATGACCCTATCCCGAGGAGGACACCTGAAGGCGAGCCGTAATGGCCTCATCTCCGGCAGGCTCCTCCGATTTTATTTTTTGGTTTTTTTCCCGATTTTTTTTTTACGTCGTGCTGACCCTCGTTCTTTAAATGACCCTATCTCGAGGAGGACACCTGAAGGCGAGCCGTAATGGCCTCATCTCCGGCAGGCTCCTCCCATTTTTTTCGATTTTTTTCCCGATTTTTTTAACATCGTGCTGACCCTCGTTCTTTGAATGACCCTATCCCGAGGAGGACACCTGAAGACGAGCCGTAATGGCCTCATCTCCGGCAGGCTCCTCCGATTTTTTTTTCGTTTTTTTTCCATTTTTTTTACGTCTTGCTGACCCTCGACCCTATCCCGAGGAGGACACCTGAAGGCGAGCCGTAATGGCCTCATCTCCGGCAGGCTCCTTCGATTTTTCTTTTACGTCGTGCTGACCGTCGTTCTTTAAATGACCCTATCCCGAGGAGGACACCTGAAGGCGAGCCGTAATGGCCTCATCTCCGGTAGGCTCCTCCGATTTTTTTTTCATTTTTTTTTCGTTTTTTTCCCTTTTTTTAATTTTTTTTACGTCGTGCTGACCCTCGTTCTTTAAATGACCCTATCCCGAGGAGGACACCTGAAGGCGAGCCGTAATGGCCTCATCTCCGGCAGGCTCCTTCGAATTTTTTTTACGTCGTGCTGACCCTCGTTCTTTAAATGACCCTATCCCGAGGAGGACACCTGAAGGCGAGCCGTAATGGCCTCATCTCCGGCAGGCTCTTCCGATTTTTTTTTTGATTTTTTTCCACGTTTTTTTTACGTCGTGCTGACACTCGTTCTTTAAATGACCCTATCCCGAGGAGGACACTTGAAGGCGAGCCGTAATGGCCTCATCTCCGGCAGGCTCCTCCGAATTTGTTTCTTTCGTTTTTTTTTCCCGGTTGTATTTTTTTTTACGTCATGCTGACCCTCGTTCTTTAAATGACCCTATCCCGAGGAGGACACCTGAAGGCGAGCCGTAATGGCCAAATCTCCGTCAGGCTCTTCCGATTTTGTTTTTTCATTTTTTTCCCGATTTTTTTTACGTCGTGCTGACCCTCGTTCTTTAAATGACCCTATCTCGAGGAGGACACTTGACGGCGAGCCGTAACGGCCTCATCTCCGACAGGCTCCTTCGATTTTATTTTTTTCATTTTTTTCCTTTTTCTTTTTTTTTACGTCGTGCTGACCCTCGTTCTTTAAATGGCCCTATCCCGAGGAGGACACCTGAAGGCGAGCCGTAATGGCCTCATCTCCGGCAGGCTCCTCCGATTTTGTTTTTTTTTCGTTTTTTTTCCTTTTTTTTTACGTCGTGCTGACCCTCGTTCTTTAAATAACCCTATCCCGAGGAGGACACCTGAAGTCGAGCCGTAATGGCCTCATCTCCAGTAGGCTCCTCCCATTTTTTTTTCGATTTTTTTCCTGGTTTTTTTTTAACGTCGTGCTGACCTTCGTTCTTTAAATGACCCTATCCCGAGGAGGACTCCTGAAGGCGAGCCTTAATGGACTCATCTCCGGCAGGCTCCTCTGATCTTTTTTTCGTTTATTTTCCACGTTTTTTTTTTACGTCGTGCTGACCCTCGTTCTTTAAATGACCCTATCCCGAGGAGGACACCTGAAGGCGAGCCGTAATGGCCTCATCTCCGGCAAGCTCCTCCGATTTTTTTTCATTTTTTTTTACGTCGTGCTGACCCTCGTTCTTTAAATGACCCTATCCCGAGGAGGACACCTGAAGGCGAGCCGTAATGGCCTCATCTCCGGCAGGCTCCTCCGATTTTGTTTTTTTTTTTTTCGTTTTTTTTCCTTTTTTTTTACGTCGTGCTGACCCTCGTTCTTTAAATAACCCTATCCCGAGGAGGACACCTGAAGTCGAGCCGTAATGGCCTCATCTCCAGTAGGCTCCTCCCATTTTTTTTTTGATTTTTTTCCTGGTTTTTTTTTTTAACGTCGTGCTGACCCTCGTTCTTTAAATGACCCTATCCCGAGGAGGACTCCTGAAGGCGAGCCTTAATGGACTCATCTCCGGCAGGCTCCTCTGATCTTTTTTTCGTTTATTTTCCACGTTTTTTTTTTACGTCGTGCTGACCCTCGTTCTTTAAATGACCCTATCCCGAGGAGGACACCTGAAGGCGAGCCGTAATGGCCTCATCTCCGGCAAGCTCCTCCGATTTTTTTTCATTTTTTTTTACGTCGTGCTGACCCTCGTTCTTTAAATGACCCTATCCCGAGGAGGACACCTGAAGGCGAGCCGTAATGGCCTCATCTCCGGCAGGCTCTTCCGATTTTTTTTTTATTTTTTTTCACGTTTTTTTTACGTCGTGCTGACACTCGTTCTTTAAATGACCCTATCCCGAGGAGGACACCTGAAGGTGAGCCGTAATGGCCTCATCTCCGGCAGGCTCCTCCGAATTTGTTTCTTTCGTTTTTTTTCCCAGTTGTATTTTTTTTACGTCATGCTGACCCTCGTTCTTTAAATGACCCTATCCCGAGGAGGACACCTGAAGGCGAGCCGTAATGGCCAAATCTCCGTCAGGCTCTTCCGATTTTGTTTTTTCATTTTTTTCCCGATTTTTTTTACGTCGTCCTGATCCTCGTTCTTTAAATGACCCTATCTCGAGGAGGACACCTGAAGGCGAGCCGTAACGGCCTCATCTCCGACAGGCTCCTTCGATTTTATTTTTTTCATTTTTTTCCTTTTTCTTTTTTTTTACGTCGTGCTGACCCTCGTTCTTTAAATGGCCCTATCCCGAGGAGGTCACCTAAAGGCGAGCCGTAATGGCCTCATCTCCGGCAGGCTCCTCCGATTTTGTTTTTTTTTCGTTTTTTTTCCTTTTTTTTTTACGTCGTGCTGACCCTCGTTCTTTAAATAACCCTATCCCGAGGAGGACACCTGAAGTCGAGCCGTAATGGCCTCATCTCCAGTAGGCTCCTCCCATTTTTTTTTCGATTTTTTTCCGTTTTTTTTTTTAACGTCGTGCTGACCCTCGTTCTTTAAATGACCCTATCCCGAGGAGGACTCCTGAAGGCGAGCCTTAATGGACTCATCTCCGGCAGGCTCCTCTGATCTTTTTTTCGTTTATTTTCAACGTTTTTTTTTACGTCGTGCTGACCCTCGTTCTTTAAATGACCCTATCCCGAGGAGGACACCTGAAGGCGAGCCGTAATGGCCTCATCTCCGGCAAGCTCCTCCGATTTTTTTCATTTTTTTTTACGTCGTGCTGACCCTCGTTCTTTAAATGACCCTATCCCGAGGAGGACACCTGAAGGCGAGCCGTAATGGCCTCATCTCCGGCAGGCTCTTCCGATTTTTTTTTTTATTTTTTTCCACGTTTTTTTTTACGTCGTGCTGACACTCGTTCTTTAAATGACCCTATCCCGAGGAGGACACTTGAAGGCGAGCCGTAATGGCCTCATCTCCGGCAGGCTCCTCCAAATTTGTTTCTTTCGTTTTTTTTCCCGGTTGTATTTTTTTTTACGTCATGCTGACCCTCGTTCTTTAAATGACCCTATCCCGAGGAGGACACCTGAAGGCGAGCCGTAATGGCCAAATCTCCGTCAGGCTCTTCCGATTTTGTTTTTTCATTTTTTTCCCGATTTTTTTTACGTCGTGCTGACCCTCGTTCTTTAAATGACCCTATCTCGAGGAGGACACCTGAAGGCGAGCCGTAACGGCCTCATCTCCGACAGGCTCCTTCGATTTTATTTTTTTCATTTTTTTCCTTTTTCTTTTTTTTTACGTCGTGCTGACCCTCGTTCTTTAAATGGCCCTATCCCGAGGAGGACACCTGAAGGCGAGCCGTAATGGCCTCATCTCCGGCAGGCTCCTCCGATTTTGTTTTTTTTTCGTTTTTTTTCCTTTTTTTTACGTCGTGCTGACCCTCGTTCTTTAAATAACCCTATCCCGAGGAGGACACCTGAAGTCGAGCCGTAATGGCCTCATCTCCAGTAGGCTCCTCCCCTTTTTTTTTCGATTTTTTTCTTGGTTTTTTTTTTAACGTCGTGCTGACCCTCGTTCTTTAAATGACCCTATCCCGAGGAGGACTCCTGAAGGCGAGCCTTAATGGACTCATCTCCGGCAGGCTCCTCTGATCTTTTTTTCGTTTATTTTCCACGTTTTTTTTTTACGTCGTGCTGACCCTCGTTCTTTAAATGACCCTATCCCGAGGAGGACACCTGAAGGCGAGCCGTAATGGCCTCATCTCCGGCAAGCTCCTCCGATTTTTTTTCATTTTTTTTACGTCGTGCTGACCCTCGTTCTTTAAATGACCCTATCCCGAGGAGGACACCTGAAGGCGAGCCGTAATGGCCTCATCTCCGGCAGGCTCTTCCGATTTTTTTTTTTATTTTTTTCCACGTTTTTTTTTACGTCGTGCTGACACTCGTTCTTTAAATGACCCTATCCCGAGGAGGACACTTGAAGGCGAGCCGTAATGGCCTCATCTCCGGCAGGCTCCTCCAAATTTGTTTCTTTCGTTTTTTTTCCCGGTTGTATTTTTTTTTACGTCATGCTGACCCTCGTTCTTTAAATGACCCTATCCCGAGGAGGACACCTGAAGGCGAGCCGTAATGGCCTAATCTCCGTCAGGCTCTTCCGATTTTGTTTTTTCATTTTTTTCCCGATTTTTTTACGTCGTGCTGACCCTCGTTCTTTAAATGACCCTATCTCGAGGAGGACACCTGAAGGCGAGCCGTAACGGCCTCATCTCCGACAGGCTCCTTCGATTTTATTTTTTTCATTTTTTTCCTTTTTCTTTTTTTTTACGTCGTGCTGACCCTCGTTCTTTAAATGGCCCTATCCCGAGGAGGACACCTGAAGGCGAGCCGTAATGGCCTCATCTCCGGCAGGCTCCTCCGATTTTGTTTTTTTTTCGTTTTTTTTCCTTTTTTTTTACGTCGTGCTGACCCTCGTTCTTTAAATAACCCTATCCCGAGGAGGACACCTGAAGTCGAGCCGTAATGGCCTCATCTCCAGTAGGCTCCTCCCATTTTTTTTTCGATTTTTTTCCTGGTTTTTTTTTAACGTCGTGCTGACCCTCGTTCTTTAAATGACCCTATCCCGAGGAGGACTCCTGAAGGCGAGCCTTAATGGACTCATCTCCGGCAGGCTCCTCTGATCTTTTTTTCGTTTATTTTCCACGTTTTTTTTTTACGTCGTGCTGACCCTCGTTCTTTAAATGACCCTATCCCGAGGAGGACACCTGAAGGCGAGCCGTAATGGCCTCATCTCCGGCAAGCTCCTCCGATTTTTTTTCATTTTTTTTTACGTCGTGCTGACCCTCGTTCTTTAAATGACCCTATCCCGAGGAGGACACCTGAAGGCGAGCCGTAATGGCCTCATCTCCGGCAGGCTCCTCCGATTTTGTTTTTTTTCGTTTTTTTTCCTTTTTTTTTACGTCGTGCTGACCCTCGTTCTTTAAATAACCCTATCCCGAGGAGGACACCTGAAGTCGAGCCGTAATGGCCTCATCTCCAGTAGGCTCCTCCCATTTTTTTTTCGATTTTTTTCCTGGTTTTTTTTTAACGTCGTGCTGACCCTCGTTCTTTAAATGACCCTATCCCGAGGAGGACTCCTGAAGGCGAGCCTTAATGGACTCATCTCCGGCAGGCTCCTCTGATCTTTTTTTCGTTTATTTTCCACGTTTTTTTTTTACGTCGTGCTGACCCTCGTTCTTTAAATGACCCTATCCCGAGGAGGACACCTGAAGGCGAGCCGTAATGGCCTCATCTCCGGCAAGCTCCTCCGATTTTTTTTCATTTTTTTTTACGTCGTGCTGACCCTCGTTCTTTAAATGACCCTATCCCGAGGAGGACACCTGAAGGCGAGCCGTAATGGCCTCATCTCGGGCAGGCTCTTCCGATTTTTTTTTTATTTTTTTTCACGTTTTTTTTACGTCGTGCTGACACTCGTTCTTTAAATGACCCTATCCCGAGGAGGACACCTGAAGGCGAGCCGTAATGGCCTCATCTCCGGCAGGCTCCTCCGAATTTGTTTCTTTCGTTTTTTTTCCCAGTTGTATTTTTTTTTACGTCATGCTGACCCTCGTTCTTTAAATGACCCTATCCCGAGGAGGACACCTGAAGGCGAGCCGTAATGGCCAAATCTCCGTCAGGCTCTTCCGATTTTGTTTTTTCATTTTTTTCCCGATTTTTTTTACGTCGTGCTGACCCTTGTTCTTTAAATGACCCTATCTCGAGGAGGACACCTGAAGGCGAGCCGTAACGGCCTCATCTCCGACAGGCTCCTTCGATTTTATTTTTTTCATTTTTTTCCTTTTTCTTTTTTTTTACGTCGTGCTGACCCTCGTTCTTTAAATGGCCCTATCCCGAGGAGGACACCTAAAGGCGAGCCGTAATGGCCTCATCTCCGGCAGGCTCCTCCGATTTTGTTTTTTTTTCGTTTTTTTTCCTTTTTTTTTACGTCGTGCTGACCCTCGTTCTTTAAATAACCCTATCCCGAGGAGGACACCTGAAGTCGAGCCGTAATGGCCTCATCTCCAGTAGGCTCCTCCCATTTTTTTTTCGATTTTTTTCCGGGTTTTTTTTTTAACGTCGTGCTGACCCTCGTTCTTTAAATGACCCTATCCCGAGGAGGACTCCTGAAGGCGAGCCTTAATGGACTCATCTCCGGCAGGCTCCTCTGATCTTTTTTTCGTTTATTTTCCACGTTTTTTTTTTACGTCGTGCTGACCCTCATTCTTTAAATGACCCTATCCCGAGGAGGACTCCTGAAGGCGAGCCGTAATGGCCTCATCTCCGGCAAGCTCCTCCGATTTTTTTTCATTTTTTTTTACGTCGTGCTGACCCTCGTTCTTTAAATGACCCTATCCCGAGGAGGACACCTGAAGGCGAGCCGTAATGGCCTCATCTCCGGCAGGCTCTTCCGATTTTTTTTTATTTTTTTCCACGTTTTTTTTTACGTCGTGCTGACACTCGTTCTTTAAATGACCCTATCCCGAGGAGGACACCTGAAGGCGAGCCGTAATGGCCTCATCTCCGGCAGGCTCTTCCGATTTTTTTTTTTATTTTTTTCCACGTTTTTTTTTACGTCGTGCTGACACTCGTTCTTTAAATGACCCTATCCCGAGGAGGACACCTGAAGGCGAGCCGTAATGGCCTCATCTCCGGCAAGCTCCTCCGATTTTTTTTCATTTTTTTTTACGTCATGCTGACCCTCGTTCTTTAAATGACCCTATCCCGAGGAGGACACCTGAAGGCGAGCCGTAATGGCCAAATCTCCGTCAGGCTCTTCCGATTTTGTTTTTTCATTTTTTTCCCGATTTTTTTTACGTCGTGCTGACCCTCGTTCTTTAAATGACCCTATCTCGAGGAGGACACCTGAAGGCGAGCCGTAACGGCCTCATCTCCGACAGGCTCCTTCGATTTTATTTTTTTCATTTTTTTCCTTTTTCTTTTTTTTTACGTCGTGCTGACCCTCGTTCTTTAAATGGCCCTATCCCGAGGAGGACACCTGAAGGCGAGCCGTAATGGCCTCATCTCCGGCAGGCTCCTCCGATTTTGTTTTTTTTTCGTTTTTTTTTCCTTTTTTTTTACGTCGTGCTGACCCTCGTTCTTTAAATAACCCTATCCCGAGGAGGACACCTGAAGTCGAGCCGTAATGGCCTCATCTCCAGTAGGCTCCTCCCATTTTTTTTTCGATTTTTTTCCGGGTTTTTTTTTTAACGTCGTGCTGACCCTCGTTCTTTAAATGACCCTATCCCGAGGAGGACTTCTGAAGGCGAGCCTTAATGGACTCATCTCCGGCAGGCTCCTCCGATCTTTTTTTCGTTTATTTTCCACGTTTTTTTTTACGTCGTGCTGACCCTCGTTCTTTAAATGACCCTATCCCGAGGAGGACACCTGAAGGCGAGCCGTAATGGCCTCATCTCCGGCAAGCTCCTCCGATTTTTTTTCATTTTTTTTTACGTCGTGCTGACCCTCGTTCTTTAAATGACCCTATCTCGAGGAGGACACCTGAAGGCAAGCCGTAATGGCCTCATCTCCGGCAAGCTCCTCCGATGTTGTTTCTTTCGTTTTTATCCCGTTTTTTTTTTTTTTTTTTTTTTTTTTTTTTTTTTACGTCGTGCTGACCCTCGTTCTTTAAAAGACCCTATCCCGAGGAGGACACCTGAAGGCGAGCCGTAATGGCCTCATCTCCTGCAGGCTCCTCCCATTTTTTTCGATTTTTTCCCGGTTTTTTTTTACGTCGTGCTGACCCTCTTTCTTTAAATGACCCTATCCCGAAGAGGACACCTGAAGGTGAGCCGTAATGGCCTCATCTCCGGCAGGCTCCTCCGATTTTTTTCCCCATTTTTTTTACGTCGTGCTGACCCTCGTTCTTTAAATGACCCTATCCCGAGGAGGACACCTGAAGGCGAGCCGTAATGGCCTCATCTCCGGCAGGCTCCTCCGATCTCTTTTTTGTTTTTTTCCACGTTTTTTTTTACGTCGTGCTGACCCTCGTTCTTTAAATGACCCTATCCCGAGGAGGACACCTGAAGGCGAGCCGTAATGGCCTCATCTCCGGCAGGCTCCTCCGATTTTTTTTCATTTTTTTTTACGTCGTGCTGACCCTCGTTCTTTAAAAGACTCTATCCCGAGGAGGACACCTGAAGGCGAGCCGTAATGCCCTCATCTCCAGCAGGCTCCTCTGATTTTGTTTTTTCGTTTTTTTTCGATTTTTTTTTACGTCGTGCTGACCCTCGTTCTTTAAGTGACCCTATCTCGAGGAGGACACCTGAAGGCGAGTCATAATGGCCTCATCTCCTGCAGGCTCCTCCCATTTTTTTCGATTTTTTTCCCGGTTTTTTTTACGTCGTGCTGACCCTCGTTCTTTAAATGACCCTATCCCGAAGAGGACACCTGAAGGCGAGCGGTAATGGCCTCATCTCCGGCAGGCTCCTCCGATTTTTTTTCATTTTTTTTTACGTCGTGCTGACCCTCGTTCTTTAAATGACCCTATCTCGAGGAGGACACCGGAAGGCAAGCCGTAATGGCCTCATCTTCGGCAGGCTCTTCCGATTTTTTTTCATTTTTTTTTACGTCGTGCTGACCATCGTTCTTTAAATGACCCTATCTCGAGGAGGACACCTGAAGGCAAGCCGTAATGGCCTCATCTCCGGCAGGCTCCTCCGATGTTGTTTCCTTCGTTTTTATCCCGTTTTTTTTTTTTTTTTTTTTTACGTCGTGCTGACCCTCGTTCTTTAAAAGACCTTATCCCGAGGAGGACACCTGAAGGCGAGCCGTAATGGCCTCATCTCCTGCAGGCTCCTCCCATTTTTTTCTATTTTTTTCCTGGTTTTTTTTTACGTCGTGCTGACCCTCGTTCTTTAAATGACCCTATCCCGAAGAGGACACCTGAAGGCGAGCCGTAATGGCCTCATCTCCGGCAGGCTCCTCCGATTTTTTTTTTTTGTTTTTTTTCCCCGTTTTTTTTTTACCTCGTGCTGACCCTCGTTCTTTAAATGACCCTATCCCGAGGAGGACACCTAAAGGCGAGCCGTAATGGCCTCATCTCTGGCAGGCTCCTCCGATCTTTTTTTCGTTTTTTTCCACGTTTTTTTTACGTCGTGCTGACCCTCGTTCTTTAAATGACCCTATCCCGAGGAGGAGACCTGAAGGCGAGCCGTAATGGCCTCATCTCCGGCAGGCTCCTCCGATTTTTTTTCATTTTTTTTTATGTCGTGCTGGCCCTCATTCTTTAAAAGACTCTATCCCGAGGAGGACACCTGAAGGCGAGTCGTAATGGCCTCATCTCCAGCAGGCTCCTCCGATTTTATTTTTTCGTTTTTTCCCGATTTTTTTTTACGTCGTGCTGACCCTCGTTCTTTAAGTGACCCTATCTCGAGGAGGACACCTGAAGGCGAGCCGTAATGGCCTCATCTCCTGCAGGCTCCTCCCATTTTTTTCGATATTTTTTCCGGTTTTTTTTACGTCGTGCTGACCCTCGTTCTTTAAATGACCCTATCCCGAAGAGGAAACCTGAAGGCGAGCCGTAATGGCCTCATCTCCGGCAGGCTCCTCCGATTTTTTTTTGTTTTTTTTCCTTTTTTTTTTTTACGTCGTGCTGACCCTCGTTCTTTAAATGACTCTATCCCGAGGAGGACGCCTGAAGGCGAGCCGTAATGGCCTCAACTCCAGCAGGCTCCTCCGATCTTTTTTTCGTTTTTTTCCACGTTTTTTTTTACGTCGTGCTGACCCTCGTTCTTTAAATGACCCTATCCCGAGGAGGACACCTGAAGGCGAGCCGTAATGGCCTCATCTCCGGCAGGCTCCTCCTATTTTTTTTTCATTTTTTTTCACGTCGTGCTGACCCTCGTTCTTTAAATGACCCTATCTCGAGGAGGACACCTGAAGGCGAGCCGTAATGGCCTCATCTCCGGCAGGCTCCTCCGATGTTGTTTCCTTCGTTTTTTTCCCGGTTTTTTTTTTTTATACATCGTGCTGACCCTCGTTCTTTAAAAGACTCTATCCCGAGGAGGACACCTGAAGGCGAGCCGTAATGGCCTCATCTCCAACAGGCTCCTCCGATTTTGTTTTTTCGTTTTTTCCCGATTTTTTTTACGTCGTGCTGACCCTCGTTCTTTAGGTGACCCTATCTCGAGGAGGACACCTGAAGGCGAGCCGTAATGGCCTCATCTCCTGCAGGCTCCTCCCATTTTTTTCGATTTTTTCCCGGTTTTTTTTTTTACGTCGTGCTGACCCTCGTTCTTTAAATGACCCTATCCCGAGGAGGACACCTGAAGGCGAGCCGTAATGGCCTCATCTCCGGCAGGCTCCTCCGATTTTTTTTTCATTTTTTTCCACATTTTTTTTACGTCGTGCTGACCCTCGTTCTTTAAATGACCCTATCCCGAGGAGGACACCTGAAAGCGAGCCGTAATGGCCTCATCTCCGGCAGGCTCCTCCGATTTTGTTTTTTCGTTTTATTCCACGTTTTTTTTTACGTCGTGCTGACCCTCGTTCTTTAAATTACGCTATCCCGAGGAGGACACCTGAAGGCGAGCCGTAACGGCCTCATCTCCGGTAGGCTCCTCCGATTTTTTTTTGTTTTTTTTCCCGTTGTTTTTTTTTTATTGTTTACGTCGTGCTGACCCTCGTGCTTTAATTGACCCTATCCCGAGGAGGACACCTGAAGGCGAGCCATAATGGCCTCATCTCCGGCAGGCTCCTTCGATTTTTTATTTATTTTTTATTTTTTTTTACGTCGTGCTGACCCGCGTTCTTTAAATGACCCTATTCTCGAGGAGGACACTTGAAGGCGAGCTGTAATGGCCTCATCTCCGGTAGGCTCTTCCGATTTTTTTTTCGTTTTCTTTCCCGTTTTTTTATTTATTTATTTATTTATTTTACGTCGTGCTGACCCTCGTTCTTTAAATGACCCTATCCCGAGGAGGACACCTGAAGGCGAGCCGTAATGGCTTCATCTCCGGCAGGCTCCTCCGATTTTTTTTTCATTTTTTTCCACGTTTTTTTTTACGTCGTGCTGACCCTCGTTCTTTAAGTGACCCTATCTCGAGGAGGACACCTGAAGGCGAGCCGTAATGGCCTCATCTCCTGCAGGCTCCTCCCATTTTTTTCGATATTTTTCCCGGTTTTTTTTACGTCGTGCTGACCCTCGTTCTTTAAATGACCCTATCCCGAAGAGGAAACCTGAAGGCGAGCCGTAATGGCCTCATCTCCGGCAGGCTCCTCCGATTTTTTTTTGTTTTTTTTCCTTTTTTTTTTTACGTCGTGCTGACCCTCGTTCTTTAAATGACCCTATCCCGAGGAGGACGCCTGAAGGCGAGCCGTAATGGCCTCATCTCCAGCAGGCTCCTCCGATCTTTTTTTCGTTTTTTTCCACGTTTTTTTTTACGTCGTGCTGACCCTCGTTCTTTAAATGACCCTATCCCGAGGAGGACACCTGAAGGCGAGCCGTAATGGCCTCATCTCCGGCAGGCTCCTCCTATTTTTTTTTCATTTTTTTTCACGTCGTGCTGACCCTCGTTCTTTAAATGACCCTATCTCGAGGAGGACACCTGAAGGCGAGCCGTAATGGCCTCATCTCCAGCAGGCTCCTCCGATGTTGTTTCCTTCGTTTTTTTCCCGGTTTTTTTTTTTTTTTATACATCGTGCTGACCCTCGTTCTTTAAAAGACTCTATCCCGAGGAGGACACCTGAAGGCGAGCCGTAATGGCCTCATCTCCAGCAGGCTCCTCCGATTTTGTTTTTTCGTTTTTTCCCGATTTTTTTTTACGTCGTGCTGACCCTCGTTCTTTAGGTGACCCTATCTCGAGGAGGACACCTGAAGGCGAGCCGTAATGGCCTCATCTCCTGCAGGCTCCTCCCATTTTTTTCGATTTTTTCCCGGTTTTTTTTTTTACGTCGTGCTGACCCTCGTTCTTTAAATGACCCTATCCCGAGGAGGACACCTGAAGGCGAGCCGTAATGGCCTCATCTCCGGCAGGCTCCTCCGATTTTTTTTTCATTTTTTTCCACATTTTTTTTACGTCGTGCTGACCCTCGTTCTTTAAATGACCCTATCCCGAGGAGGACACCTGAAAGCGAGCCGTAATGGCCTCATCTCCGGCAGGCTCCTCCGATTTTGTTTTTTCGTTTTATTCCACGTTTTTTTTACGTCGTGCTGACCCTCGTTCTTTAAATTACCCTATCCCGAGGAGGACACCTGAAGGCGAGCCGTAACGGCCTCATCTCCGGTAGGCTCCTCCGATTTTTTTTTTGTTTTTTTTCCCGTTGTTTTTTTTTTTATTGTTTACGTCGTGCTGACCCTCGTGCTTTAATTGACCCTATCCCGAGGAGGACACCTGAAGGCGAGCCATAATGGCCTCATCTTCGGCAGGCTCCTTCGATTTTTTATTTATTTTTTATTTTTTTTACGTCGTGCTGACCCTCGTTCTTTAAATGACCCTATTCTCGAGGAGGACACTTGAAGGCGAGCTGTAATGGCCTCATCTCCGGCAGGCTCTTCCGATTTTTTTTTTCGTTTTCTTTCCCGTTTTTTTATTTATTTATTTATTTATTTTACGTCGTGCTGACCCTCGTTCTTTAAATGACCCTATCCCGAGGAGGACACCTGAAGGCGAGCCGTAATGGCCTCATCTCCGGCAGGCTCCTCCGATTTTTTTTTCATTTTTTTTCACGTTTTTTTTTACGTCGTGCTGACCCTCGTTCTTTAAATGACCCTATCCCGAGGAGGACACCTGAAAGCGAGCCGTAATGGCCTCATCTCCGGCAGGCTCCTCCGATTTTGTTTTTTCGTTTTTTTCCACGTTTTTTTTTACATCGTGCTGACCCTCGTTCTTTGAATGACCCTATCCCGAGGAGGACACCTGAAGGCGAGCCGTAATGGCCTCATCTCCGGCAGGCTCCTCCGAATTTGTTTCTTTCGTTTTTTTTCCCGGTTGTATTTTTTTTTACGTCATGCTGACCCTCGTTCTTTAAATGACCCTATCCCGAGGAGGACACCTGAAGGCGAGCCGTAATGGCCAAATCTCCATCAGGCTCTTCCGATTTTGTTTTTTCATTTTTTTCCTGATTTTTTTTACGTCGTGCTGACCCTCGTTCTTTAAATGACCCTATCACGAGGAGGACACCTGAAGGCGAGCCGTAATGGCCTCATCTCTGGCAGGCTCCTCCCATTTTTTCGATTTTTTTTTCGGTTTTTTTTTACGTCGTGCTGACCCTCGTTCTTTAAATGACCCTATCCCGAGGAGTACACCTGAAGGCGAGCCGTAACGGCCTCATCTCCGACAGGCTCCTTCGATTTTATTTTTTTTCATTTTTTTTCCTTTTTCTTTTTTTTTTTACGTCGTGCTGACCCTCGTTCTTTAAATGGCCCTATCCCGAGGAGGACACCTGAAGGCGAGCCGTAATGGCCTCATCTCCGGCAGGCTCCTCCGATTTTGTTTTTTTTCGTTTTTTTTCCTTTTTTTTTACGTCGTGCTGACCCTCGTTCTTTAAATAACCCTATCCCGAGGAGGACACCTGAAGGCGAGCCGTAATGGCCTCATCTCCAGTAGGCTCCTCCCATTTTTTTTCGATTTTTTTCCGGGTTTTTTTTTTAACGTCGTGCTGACCCTCGTTCTTTAATTGACCCTATCCCGAGGAGGACTCCTGAAGGCGAGCCTTAATGGCCTCATCTCCGGCAGGCTCCTCCGATCTTTTTTTCGTTTATTTTCCACGTTTTTTTTTACGTCGTGCTGACCCTCGTTCTTTAAATGACCCTATCCCGAGGAGGACACCTGAAGGCGAGCCGTAATGGCCTCATCTCCGGCAAGCTCCTCCGATTTTTTTTCATTTTTTTTACGTCGTGCTGACCCTCGTTCTTTAAATGACCCTATCTCGAGGAGGACACCTGAAGGCAAGCCGTAATGGCCTCATCTCCGGCAGGCTCCTCCGATGTTGTTTCTTTCGTTTTTATTCCTTTTTTTTTTTTTTTTTTTTTTTTTTTAACGTCGTGCTGACCCTCGTTCTTTAAAAGACCCTATCCCGAGGAGGACACCTGAAGGCGAGCCATAATGGCCTCATCTCCTGCAGGCTCCTCCCATTTTTTTCGATTTTTTTCCCGGTTTTTTTTTACCTCGTGCTGACCCTCTTTCTTTAAATGACCCTATCCCGAAGAGGACATCTGAAGGCGAGCCGTAATGGCCTCAACTCCGGCAGGCTCCTCCGCTTTTTTTTTTTTTGTTTTTTTACCCCGTTTTTTTTTTACGTCGTGCTGACCCTCGTTCTTTAAATGACCCTATCCCGAGGAGGACACCTGAAGGCGAGCCGTAAGGGCCTCATCTCCGGCAGGCTCCTCCGATCTTTTTTTCGTTTTTTTCCACGTTTTTTTTACGTCGTGCTGACCCTCGTTCTTTAAATGACCCTATCCCGAGGAGGACTCCTGAAGGCGAGCCTTAATGGCCTCATCTCCGGCAGGCTCCTCCGATCTTTTTTTCGTTTATTTTCCACGTTTTTTTTTACGTCGTGCTGACCCTCGTTCTTTAAATAACCCTATCCCGAGGAGGACACCTGAAGGCGAGCCGTAATGGCCTCATCTCCGGCAAGCTCCTCCGATTTTTTTTCATTTTTTTTTTACGTCGTGCTGACCCTCGTTCTTTAAATGACCCTATCTCGAGGAGGACACCTGAAGGCAAGCCGTAATGGCCTCATCTCCGGCAGGCTCCTCCGATGTTGTTTCTTTCGTTTTTATTCCGGTTTTTTTTTTTTTTTTTTTTTTTTTACGTCGTGCTGACCCTCGTTCTTTAAAGGACCCTATCCCGAGGAGGACACCTGAAGGCGAGCCATAATGGCCTCATCTCCTGCAGGCTCCTCCCATTTTTTTCGATTTTTTTCCCGGTTTTTTTTTACGTCGTGCTGACCCTCTTTCTTTAAATGACCCTATCCCGAAGAGGACACCTGAAGGCGAGCCGTAATGGCCTCATCTCCGGCAGGCTCCTCCGCTTTTTTTTTTTTGTTTTTTTTCCCCATTTTTTTTTTACGTCGTGCTGACCCTCGTTCTTTAAATGACCCTATCCTGAGGAGGACACCTGAAGGCGAGCCGTAAGGGCCTCATCTCCGGCAGGCTCCTCCGATCTTTTTTTCGTTTTTTGCCACGTTTTTTTTACGTCGTGCTGACCCTCGTTCTTTAAATGACCCTATCCCGAGGAGGACTCCTGAAGGCGAGCCTTAATGGCCTCATCTCCGGCAGGCTCCTCCGATCTTTTTTTCGTTTATTTTCCACGTTTTTTTTTACGTCGTGCTGACCCTCGTTCTTTAAATGACCCTATCCCGAGGAGGACACCTGAAGGCGAGCCGTAATGGCCTCATCTCCGGCAAGCTCCTCCGATTTTTTTTCATTTTTTTTTTACGTCGTGCTGACCCTCGTTCTTTAAATGACCCTATCTCGAGGAGGACACCTGAAGGCAAGCCGTAATGGCCTCATCTCCGGCAGGCTCCTCCGATGTTGTTTCTTTCGTTTTTATCCCGGTTTTTTTTTTTTTTTTTTTTTTTTTTTTTTTTTTTTTTTTTTTTTTTTTTACGTCGTGCTGACATTCGTTCTTTAAAAGACCCTATCCCGAGGAGGACACCTGAAGGCGAGCCGTAATGGCCTCATCTCCTGCAGGCTCCTCCCATTTTTTTCGATTTTTTTCCCGGTTTTTTTTTACGTCGTGCTGGCCCTCTTTCTTTAAATGACCCTATCCCGAAGAGGACACCTGAAGGCGAGCCGTAATGGCCTCATCTCCGGCAGGCTCCTCTGCTTTTTTTTTTTTGTTTTTTTTCCCCGTTTTTTTTTACGTCGTGCTGACCCTCGTTCTTTAAATGACCCTATCCCGAGGAGGACACCTGAAGGCGAGCCGTAAGGGCCTCATCTCCGGCAGGCTCCTCCGATCTTTTTTTCGTTTTTTTCCACGTTTTTTTTTACGTCGTGCTGACCCTCGTTCTTTAAATGACCCTATCCCGAGGAGGACACCTGAAGGCGAGCCGTAATGGCCTCATCTCCGGCAGGCTCCTCGGATTTTTTTTCATTTTTTTTTACGTCGTGCTGACCCTCGTTCTTTAAAAGACTCTATCCCGAGGAGGACACCTGAAGGCGAGCCGTAATGGCCTCATCTCCAGCAGGCTCCTCTGATTTTGTTTTTTCGTTTTTTCCCGATTTTTTTTTATGTCGTGCTGACCCTCGTTCTTTAAGTGACCCTATCTCGAGGAGGACACCTGAAGGCGAGCCGTAATGGCCTCATCTCCTGCAGGCTCCTCCCATTTTTTTCGATTTTTTTCCTGGTTTTTTTTACGTCGTGCTGACCCTCGTTCTTTAAATGACCCTATCCCGAAGAGGACACCTGAAGGCGCGCGGTGGCCTCATCTCCGGCAGGCTCCTCCGATTTTTTTTTTGTTTTTTTTCCCCGTTTTTTTTTACGTCGTGCTGACCCTCGTTCTTTAAATGACCCTATCCCGAGGAGGACACCTGAAGGAGAGCCATAATGGCCTCATCTCCGGCAGGCTCCTCCGATTTTTTTTTCGTTTTCTTTTCCGTTTTTTATTTATTTATTTATTTGTTTTACGTCGTGCTGACCCTCGTTCTTTAAATGACCCTATCCCGAGGAGGACACCTGAAGGCGAGCCGTAATGGCCTCATCTCCGGCAGGCTCCTCCGATTTTTTTTTCATTTTTTTCCACGTTTTTTTTTACGTCGTGCTGACCCTCGTTCTTTAAATGACCCTATCCCGAGGAGGACACCTGAAAGCGAGCTGTAATGGCCTCATCTCCGGCAGGCTCCTCCGATTTTGTTTTTTCGTTTTTTTCCACGTTTTTTTTTACGTCGTGCTGACCCTCGTTCTTTAAATGACCCTATCCCGAGGAGGACACCTGAAGGTGAGCCGTAATGGCCTCATCTCCGGCAGGCTCCTCCGAATTTGTTTCTTTCGTTTTTTTTCCCGGTTGTATTTTTTTTTACGTCATGCTGACCCTCGTTCTTTAAATGACCCTATCCCGAGGAGGACACCTGAAGGCGAGCCGTAATGGCCAAATCTCCGTCAGGCTCTTCCGATTTTGTTTTTTCATTTTTTTCCCGATTTTTTTTAGGTCGTGCTGACCCACGTTCTTTAAATGACCCTATCTCGAGGAGGACACCTGAAGGCGAGCCGTAATGGCCTCATCTCTGGCAGGCTCCTCCCATTTTTTCGATTTTTTTTCCGGTTTTTTTTTACGTCGTGCTGACCCTCATTCTTTAAATGACCCTATCCCGAGGAGTACACCTGAAGGCGAGCCGTAACGGCCTCATCTCCGACAGGCTCCTTCGATTTTATTTTTTTCATTTTTTTTCATTTTTCTTTTTTTTTTACGTCGTGCTGACCCTCGTTCTTTAAATGGCCCTATCCCGAGGAGGACACCTGAAGGCGAGCCGTAATGGCCTAATCTCCGGCAGGCTCTTCCGATTTTGTTTTTTTTCGTTTTTTTTTCCTTTTTTTTTACGTCGTGCTGACCCTCGTTCTTTAAATAACCCTATCCCGAGGAGGACACCTGAAGGCGAGCCGTAATGGCCTCATCTCCAGTAGGCTCCTCCCATTTTTTTTTCGATATTTTTCCGGGTTTTTTTTTTTAACGTCGTGCTGACCCTCGTTCTTTAAATGACCCTATCCCGAGGAGGACTCCTGAAGGCGAGCCTTAATGGCCTCATCTCCGGCAGGCTCCTCCGATCTTTTTTTCGTTTATTTTCCACGTTTTTTTTTACGTCGTGCTGACCCTCGTTCTTTAAATGACCCAATCCCGAGGAGGACACCTGAAGGCGAGCCGTAATGGCCTCATCTCCGGCAAGCTCCTCCGATTTTTTTTCATTTTTTTTTACGTCGTGCTGACCCTCGTTCCTTAAATGACCCTATCACGAGGAGGACACCTGAAGGCAAGCCGTAATGGCCTCATCTCCGGCAGGCTCCTCCGATGTTGTTTCTTTCGTTTTTCTTCCGGTTTTTTTTTTTTTTTTTTTTTACGTCGTGGTGACCCTCGTTCTTTAAAAGACCCTATCCCGAGGAGGACACCTGAAGGCGAGCCATAATGGCCTCATCTCGTGCAGGGTCCTCCCATTTTTTTCGATTTTTTTCCCGGTTTTTTTTTACGTCGTGCTGACCCTCTTTCTTTAAATGACCCTATCCCGAAGAGAACACCTGAAGGCGAGCCGTAATGGCCTCATCTCCGGCAGGCTCCTCCGCTTTTTTTTTTTGTTTTTTTTCCCCGTTTTTTTTTTACGTCGTGCTGACCCTCGTTCTTTAAATGACCCTATCCCGAGGAGGACACCTGAAGGCGAGCCGTAAGGGCCTCATCTCCGACAGACTCCTCCGATCTTTTTTTGGTTTTTTTCCACGTTTTTTTTTACGTCGTGCTGACCCTCGTTCTTTAAATGAGCCTATCCCGAGGAGGACTCCTGAAGGCGAGCCTTAATGGCCTCATCTCCGGCAGGCTCCTCCGATCTTTTTTTCGTTTATTTTCCACATTTTTTTTTACGTCGTGCTGACCCTCGTTCTTTAAATGACCCTATCCCGAGGAGGACACCTGAAGGCGAGCCGTAATGGCCTCATCTCCGGCAAGCTCCTCCGATTTTTTTTCATTTTTTTTTACGTCGTGCTGACCCTCGTTCTTTAAATGACCCTATCTCGAGGAGGACACCTGAAGGCAAGCCGTAATGGCCTCATCTCCGGCAGGCTCCTCCGATGTTGTTTCTTTCGTTTTTATCCCGGTTTTTTTTTTTTTTTTTTTTTTTTTTTTTTTTTTACGTCGTGCTGACCCTCGTTCTTTAAAAGACCCTATCCCGAGGAGGACACCTGAAGGCGAGCCGTAACGGCCTCATCTCCGGCAGGCTCCTTCGATTTTGTTTTTTTCGTTTTTTTTCCTTTTTCTTTTTTTTTTACGTCGTGCTGACCCTCGTTCTTTAAATGACCCTATCCCGAGGAGGACACCTGAAGGCGAGCCGTAATGGCCTCATCTCCGGCAGGCTCCTCCGATTTTGTTTTTTTCGTTTTTTTCCCTTTTTTTTACGTCGTGCTGACCCTCGTTCTTTAAATGACCCTATCTCGGGGAGGACACCTGAAGGCGAGCCGTAATGGCCTCATCTCCGGCAGGCTCCTTTGATTTTGTTTTTTCGTTTTTTTTCCTTTTTTTTTACGTCGTGCTGACCCTCGTTCTTTAAATGACCCTATCCCGAGGAGGACACCTGAAGGCGAGCCGTAATGGCCTCATCTCCGGTAGGCTCCTCCCATTTTTTCGATTTTTTTCCCGATTTTTTTTCCTCGTGCTGACCCTCGTTTTTTAAACGACCCTATCTCGAGGAGGACACCTGAAGGCGAGCCGTAATGGCCTTATCTCTGACAGGCTCCTTCAATTTTTTTTTTCGTTTTCTTTCACCTTTTTTTTTACGTCATGCTGATCCTCGTTCTTTAAATGACCCTATCCCGAGGAGGACACCCGAAGGCGAGCCGTAATAGCCTCATCTCCGGCAGGCTCCTTCGATTTTGTTTTTTTCATTTTTTTCCTTTTTTTTACGTCGTGCTGACCCTCGTTCTTTAAATGACCCTATCTCGAGGAGGACAACTGAAGGCGAGCCGTAATGGCCTCATCTCCGGCAGGCTCCTCCGATTTTTTTTTTCATTTTTTCCCCGTTTTTTTTTTTGTCGTGCTGACCCTCGTTCTTTAAATGACCCTATCCCGAGGAGGACACCTGAAGGCGAGCCGTAATGGCCTCATCTCCGGCACGCTCCTCCAATTTTGTTTCTTTCATTTTTTTTCCCGGTTGTATTTTTTTTTTACGTCGTGCTGACCCTCGTTCTTTAAATGACCCTATCCCGAGGAGGACACCTAAAGGCCAGCCGTAATGGCCTCATCTCCGGCAGGCTCCTCCGATTTTGTTTTTTCGTTTTTTTCCCAATTTTTTGTTACGTCGTGCTGACCCTCGTTCTTTAAATGATCCTATCCCGAGGAGGACACCTAAAGGCGAGCCGTAATGGCCTCATCTCCGGTAGGCTCCTCCCATTCTTTTGATTTTTTTCCCGATTTTTTTCCCTCGTGCTGACCCTCGTTTTTTAAACGACCCTATCTCGAGGAGGACACCTGAAGGCGAGCCGTAATGGCCTTATCTCTGGCAGGCTCCTTCAATTTTTGTTTCGTTTTTTTTCCCTTTTATTTTTTACGTCATGCTGACCCTCATTCTTTAAATGACCCTATCCCGAGGAGGACACCTGAATGCGAGCCGTAATAGCCTCATCTCCGGCAGGCTCCTTCGATTTTGTTTTTTTCATTTTTTTTTTTTTTACGTCGTGCTGACCCTCGTTCTTTAAATGACCCTATCTCGAGGAGGACACCTGAAGGCGAGCCGTAATGGCCTCATCTCCGGCAGGCTCCTCCGATTTTGTTTTTTTCATTTTTTTCCCTTTTTATTACGTCGTGCTGACCCTCGTTCTTTAAATGACCCTATCTCGAGGAGGACACCTGAAGGTGAGCCGTAATGGCCTCATCTCCAGCAGGCTCCTTTGATTTTGTTTTTTCGTTTTTTTTTCCTTTTTTTTACGTCGTGCTGACCCTCGTTCTTTAAATGACCCTATCCCGAGGAGGACACCTGAAGGCGAGCCGTAATGGCCTCATCTCCGGAAGGCTCCTTTGATTTTGTTTTTTCGTTTTTTTTCCTTTTTTTTTACATCGTGCTGACCCTCGTTCTTTAAATGACCCTATCCCGAGGAGAACACCTGAAGGCGAGCCGTAATGGCCTCATCTCCGGTAGGCTCCTCCCATTTTTTCGATTTTTTTCCGGATTTTTTTCCTCATGCTGACCCTCGTTTTTTAAACGACCCTATCTCGAGGAGGACACCTGAAGGCGAGCCGTAATGGCCTTATCTCTGACAGGCTCCTTCAATTTTTTTTTTCGTTTTTTTTCACCTTTTTTTTTACGTCATACTGACCCTCGTTCATTAAATGACCCTATCCCGAGGAGGACACCTGAAGGCGAGCCGTAATAGCCTCATCTCCGGCAGGCTCCTTCGATTTTTTTTTTTTCGTTTTTTTTCCTTTTTTTTTTTACGTCGTGCTGACCCTCATTCGTTAAATGACCCTATCTCGAGGAGGACACCTGAAGGCGAGCCGTAATGGCCTCATCTCCGGCAGGCTCCTCCGATTTTTTTTTTCCTTTTTTATCCACGTTTTTTTTACGTCGTGCTGACCCTCGTTCCTTAAATGACCCTATCCCGAGGAGGACACCTGAAGGCGAGCCGTAATGGCCTCATCTCCGGCAGGCTCCTCCAATTTTGTTTCTTTCATTTTTTTTCCCGGTTGTATTTTTTTTTTACGTCGTGCTGACCCTCGTTCTATAAATGACCCTATCCCGAGGAGGACACCTAAAGGCCAGCCGTAATGGCCTCATCTCCGGCAGGCTCCTTTGATTTTGTTTTTTCGTTTTTTTTCCTTTTTTCTTACGTCGTGCTGACCCTCGTTCTTTAAATGACCCTATCCCGAGGAGGACACCTGAAGGCGAGCCGTAATGGCCTCATCTCCGGTAGATTCCTCCCATTTTTTCGATTTTTTTCCCGATTTTTTTTCCTCGTACTGACCCTCGTTTTTTTAACGACCCTATATCGAGGAGGACACCTGAAGGCGAGCCGTAATAGCCTTATCTCTGACAGGTTCCTTCAATTTTTTTTTTCGTTTTTTTTCACCTTTTTTTTACGTCATACTGACCCTCGTTCATTAAATGACCCTATCCCGAGGAGGACACCTGAAGGCGAGCCGTAATAGCCTCATCTCCGGCAGGCTCCTTCGATTTTTTTTTTTCGTTTTTTTTCCTTTTTTTTTTTTTACGTCGTGCTGACCCTCGTTCGTTAAATGACCCTATCTCGAGGAGGACACCTGAAGGCGAGCCGTAATGGCCTCATCTCCGGCAGGCTCCTTTGATTTTGTTTTTTCGTTTTTTTTCCTTTTTTTTTACGTCGTGCTGACCCTCGTTCTTTAAATGACCCTATCCCGAGGAGGACACCTGAAGGCGAGCCGTAATGGCCTCATCTCCGGTAGATTCCTCCCATTTTTTCGATTTTTTTCCCGATTTTTTTTCCTCGTGCTGACCCTCGTTTTTTTAACGACCCTATCTCGAGGAGGACACCTGAAGGCGAGCCGTAATGGCCTTATCTCTGACAGGCTCCTACAATTTTTTTTCGTTTTTTTCCCCTTTTTTTTACGTCATGCTGACCCTCATTCTTTAAATGACCCTATCCCGAGGAGGACACCTGAAGGCGAGCCGTAATAGCCTCATCTCCGGCAGGCTCCTTCAATTTTGTTTTTTTCATTTTTTTTCCTTTTTTTTTACGTCGTGCTGACCCTCGTTCTTTAAATGACCCTATCTCGAGGAGGACACCTGAAGGCGAGCCGTAATGGCCTCATCTCCGGCAGGCTCCTCCGATTTTTTTTCCTTTTTTATCCACGTTTTTTTTACGTCGTGCTGACCCTCGTTCTTTAAATGACCCTATCCCGAGGAGGACACCTGAAGGCGAGCCGTAATGGCCTCATCTCCGGCAGGCTCCTCCAATTTTGTTTCTTTCATTTTTTTCCCGGTTGTATTTTTTTTTTACATCGTGCTGACCCTCGTTCTTTAAATGACCCTATCCCGAGGAGGACACCTAAAGGCCAGCCGTAATGGCCTCATCTCCGGCAGGCTCCTTTGATTTTGTTTTTTCATTTTTTTCCTTTTTTTTTACGTCGTGCTGACCCTCGTTCTTTAAATGATCCTATCTCGAGGAGGACACCTAAAGGCGAGCCGTAATGGCCTCATCTCCGGCAGGCTCCTTTGATTTTGTTTTTTCGTTTTTTTTCCTTTTTTTTTACGTCGTGCTGACCCTCGTTCTTTAAATGACCCTATCCCGAGGAGGACACGTGAAGGCGAGCCGTAATGGCCTCATCTCCGGTAGGCTCCTCCCATTTTTTCGATTTTTTTCCCGATTTTTTTTCCTCGTGCTGACCCTTGTTTTTTAAACGACCCTATCTCGAGGAGGACAGCTGAAGGCGAGCCGTAATGGCCTTATCTCTGACAGGCTCCTTCAATTTTTTTTTCGTTTTTTTTCCCCTTTTTTTACGTCATGCTGACCCTCGTTCTTTAAATGACCCTATCCCGAGGAGGACACCTGAAGGCGAGCCGTAATAGCCTCATCTCCGGCAGGCTCCTTCGATTTTGTTTTTTTTCATTTTTTTTCCTTTTTTTTTACGTCGTGCTGACCCTCGTTCTTTAAATGACCCTATCTCGAGGAGGACACCTGAAGGCGAGCCGTAATGGCCTCATCTCCGGCAGGCTCCTCCGATTTTGTTTTTTTCATTTTTTTCCCTTTTTTTTACGTCGTGCTGACCCTCGTTCTTTAAATGACCCTATCCCGAGGAGGACACCTGAAGGCGAGCCGTAATGGCCTCATCTCCGGAAGGCTCCTTTGATTTTGTTTTTTCGTTTTTTTTCCGTTTTTTTTACATCGTGCTGACCCTCGTTCTTTAAATGACCCTATCCCGAGGAGGACACCTGAAGGCGAGCCGTAATGGCCTCATCTCCGGTAGGCTCCTCCCATTTTTTCGATTTTTTTCCCGATTTTTTTTCCTCGTGCTGACCCTCGTTTTTTAAACGACCCTATCTCGAGGAGGACACCTGAAGGCGAGCCGTAATGGCCTTATCTCTGACAGGCTCCTTCAATTTTTTTTTTCGTTTTTTTTAACCTTTTTTTTTACGTCATACTGACCCTCGTTCATTAAATGACCCTATCCCGAGGAGGACACCTGAAGGCGAGCCGTAATAGCCTCATCTCCGGCAGGCTCCTTCGATTTTTTTTTTTCGTTTTTTTTCCTTTTTTTTTTTTACGTCGTGCTGACCCTCGTTCGTTAGATGACCCTATCTCGAGGAGGACACCTGAAGGCGAGCCGTAATGGCCTCATCTCCGGCAGGCTCCTTTGATTTTGTTTTTTCATTTTTTTTCCTTTTTTTTTACGTCGTGCTGACCCTCGTTCTTTAAATGACCCTATCCCGAGGAGGACACCTGAAGGCGAGCCGTAATGGCCTCATCTCCGGTAGATTCCTCCCATTTTTTCGATTTTTTTCCCGATTTTTTTTCCTCGTGCTGACCCTCGTTTTTTTAACGACCCTATCTCGAGGAGGACACCTGAAGGCGAGCCGTAATGGCCTTATCTCTGACAGGCTCCTACAATTTTTTTTCGTTTTTTTCCCCTTTTTTTTACGTCATGCTGACCCTCATTCTTTAAATGACCCTATCCCGAGGAGGACACCTGAAGGCGAGCCGTAATAGCCTCATCTCCGGCAGGCTCCTTCAATTTTGTTTTTTTCATTTTTTTTCCTTTTTTTTTTACGTCGTGCTGACCCTCGTTCTTTAAATGACCCTATCCCGAGGAGGACACGTGAAGGCGAGCCGTAATGGCCTCATCTCCGGTAGGCTCCTCCCATTTTTTCGACTTTTTTCCCGATTTTTTTTCCTCGTGCTGACCCTTGTTTTTTAAACGACCCTATCTCGAGGAGGACACCTGAAGGCGAGCCGTAATGGCCTTATCTCTGACAGGCTCCTTCAATTTTTTTTTTCGTTTTTTTTCCCCTTTTTTTACGTCATGCTGACCCTCGTTCTTTAAATGACCCTATCCCGAGGAGGACACCTGAAGGCGAGCCGTAATAGCCTCATCTCCGGCAGGCTCCTTCGATTTTGTTTTTTTCATTTTTTTTCCTTTTTTTTTACGTCGTGCTGACCCTCGTTCTTTAAATGACCCTATCTCGAGGAGGACACCTGAAGGCGAGCCGTAATGACCTCATCTCCGGCAGGCTCCTACGATTTTTTTTTTCATTTTTTCCCCGTTTTTTTTATGTCGTGCTGACCCTCGTTCTTTAAATGACCCTATCTCGAGGAGGACACCTGAAGGCGAGCCGTAATGGCCTCATCTCCGGCAGGCTCCTTTGATTTTGTTTTTTAGTTTTTTTTTTCCTTTTTTTTACGTCGTGCTGACCCTCGTTCTTTAAATGACCCTATCCCGAGGAGGACACCTAAAGGCCAGCCGTAATGGCCTCATATCCGGCAGGCTCCTCCGATTTTGTTTTTACGTTTTTTTCCCGATTTTTTTTACGTCGTGCTGACCCTCGTTCTTTAAATGACCCTATCCCGAGGAGGACACCTGAAGGCGAGCCGTAATGGCCTCATCTCCAGTAGGCTCCTCCCATTTTTTCGATTTTTTTCCCGATTTTTTTTCCTCGTGCTGACCCTCGTTTTTTAAACGACCCTATCTCGAGGAGGACACCTGAAGGCGAGCCGTAATGGCCTTATCTCTGACAGGCTCCTTCAATTTTTTTTTTTCGTTTTTTTTTAACCTTTTTTTTTACGTCATACTGACCCTCGTTCGTTAAATGACCCTATCTCGAGGAGGACACCTGAAGGCGAGCCGTAATGGCCTCATCTCCGGCAGGCTCCTCCGATTTTTTTTTCCTTTTTTATCCACGTTTTTTTTTACGTCGTGCTGACCCTCGTTCCTTAAATGACCCTATCCCGAGGAGGACACCTGAAGGCGAGCCGTAATGGCCTCATCTCCGGCAGGCTCCTCCAATTTTGTTTCTTTCATTTTTTTTCCCGGTTGTATTTTTTTTTTACGTCGTGCTGACCCTCGTTCTATAAATGACCCTATCCCGAGGAGGACACCTAAAGGCCAGCCGTAATGGCCTCATCTCCGGCAGGCTCCTCCGATTTTGTTTTTTGGTTTTTTTCCCGATTTTTTTTTACGTCGTGCTGACCCTCGCTCTTTAAATGATCCTATCCCGAGGAGGACACCTAAAGGCGAGCCGTAATGGCCTCATCTCCGGCAGGCTCCTTTGATTTTGTTTTTTCGTTTTTTTTTCCTTTTTTTTTACGTCGTGCTGACCCTCGTTCTTTAAATGACCCTATCCCGAGGAGGACACCTGAAGGCGAGCCGTAATGGCCTCATCTCCGGTAGATTCCTCCCATTTTTTCGATTTTTTTCCCGATTTTTTTTCCTCGTGCTGACCCTCGTTTTTTTAACGACCCTATCTCGAGGAGGACACCTGAAGGCGAGCCGTAATGGCCTTATCTCTGACAGGCTCCTTCAATTTTTTTTCGTTTTTTTCCCCTTTTTTTTACGTCATGCCTACCCTCATTCTTTAAATGACCGTATCCCGAGGAGGACACCTGAAGGCGAGCCGTAATAGCCTCATCTCCGGCAGGCTCCTTCAATTTTGTTTTTTTCATTTTTTTCCTTTTTTTTTTACGTCGTGCTGACCCTCGTTCTTTAAATGACCCTATCTCGAGGAGGACACCTGAAGGCGAGCCGTAATGGCCTCATCTCCGGCAGGCTCCTCCGATTTTTTTTCCTTTTTTATCCACGTTTTTTTTACGTCGTGCTGACCCTCGTTCTTTAAATGACCCTATCCCGAGGAGGACACCTGAAGGCGAGCCGTAATTGCCTCATCTCCGGCAGGCTCCTCCAATTTTGTTTCTTTCATTTTTTTCCCGGTTGTATTTTTTTTTTACATCGTGCTGACCCTCGTTCTTTAAATGACCCTATCCCAAGGAGGACACCTAAAGGCCAGCCGTAATGGCCTCATCTCCGGCAGGCTCCTTTGATTTTGTTTTTTCGTTTTTTTCCTTTTTTTTTACGTCGTGCTGACCCTCGTTCTTTAAATGATCCTATCTCGAGGAGGACACCTAAAGGCGAGCCGTAATGGCCTCATCTCCGGCAGGCTCCTTTGATTTTGTTTTTTCGTTTTTTTTCCTTTTTTTTTACGTCGTGCTGACCCTCGTTCTTTAAATGACCCTATCCCGAGGAGGACACGTGAAGGCGAGCCGTAATGGCCTCATCTCCGGTAGGCTCCTCCCATTTTTTCGACTTTTTTCCCGATTTTTTTTCCTCGTGCTGACCCTTGTTTTTTAAACGACCCTATCTCGAGGAGGACACCTGAAGGCGAGCCGTAATGGCCTTATCTCTGACAGGCTCCTTCAATTTTTTTTTTCGTTTTTTTTCCCCTTTTTTACGTCATGCTGACCCTCGTTCTTTAAATGACCCTATCCCGAGGAGGACACCTGAAGGCGAGCCGTAATAGCCTCATCTCCGGCAGGCTCCTTCGATTTTGTTTTTTTCATTTTTTTTCCTTTTTTTTTACGTCGTGCTGACCCTAGTTCTTTAAATGACCCTATCTCGAGGAGGACACCTGAAGGCGAGCCGTAATGACCTCATCTCCGGCAGGCTCCTACGATTTTTTTTTTCATTTTTTCCCCGTTTTTTTTATGTCGTGCTGACCCTCGTTCTTTAAATGACCCTATCTCGAGGAGGACACCTGAAGGCGAGCCGTAATGGCCTCATCTCCGGCAGGCTCCTTTGATTTTGTTTTTTAGTTTTTTTTTCCTTTTTTTTACGTCGTGCTGACCCTCGTTCTTTAAATGACCCTATCCCGAGGAGGACACCTAAAGGCCAGCCGTAATGGCCTCATATCCGGCAGGCTCCTCCGATTTTGTTTTTTCGTTTTTTTCCCGATTTTTTTTACGTCGTGCTGACCCTCGTTCTTTAAATGACCCTATCCCGACGAGGACACCTGAAGGCGAGCCGTAATGGCCTCATCTCCGGTAGGCTCCTCCCATTTTTTCGATTTTTTTCCCGATTTTTTTTCCTCGTGCTGACCCTCGTTTTTTAAACGACCCTATCTCGAGGAGGACACGTGAAGGCGAGCCGTAATGGCCTCATCTCCGGTAGGCTCCTCCCATTTTTTCGACTTTTTTCCCGATTTTTTTTCCTCGTGCTGACCCTTGTTTTTTAAACGACCCTATCTCGAGGAGGACACCTGAAGGCGAGCCGTAATGGCCTTATCTCTGACAGGCTCCTTCAATTTTTTTTTTCGTTTTTTTTCCCCTTTTTTTACGTCATGCTGACCCTCGTTCTTTAAATGACCCTATCCCGAGGAGGACACCTGAAGGCGAGCCGTAATAGCCTCATCTCCGGCAGGCTCCTTCGATTTTGTTTTTTTCATTTTTTTTCCTTTTTTTTTACGTCGTGCTGACCCTCGTTCTTTAAATGACCCTATCTCGAGGAGGACACCTGAAGGCGAGCCGTAATGGCCTCATCTCCGGCAGGCTCCTCCGATTTTGTTTTTTTCATTTTTTCCCCTTTTTTTTACGTCGTGCTGACCCTCGTTCTTTAAATGACCCTATCTCGAGAAGGACACCTGAAGGCGAGCCGTAATGGCCTCATCTCCGGCAGGCTCCTTTGATTTTGTTTTTTTCGTTTTTTTTTCCTTTTTTTTACGTCGTGCTGACCCTCGTTCTTTAAATGACCCTATCCCGAGGAGGACACCTGAAAGCGAGCCGTAATGGCCTCATCTCCGGCAGGCTCCTTTGATTTTGTTTTTTCGTTTTTTTTCCTTTTTTTTTACATCGTGCTGACCCTCGTTCTTTAAATGACCCTATCCCGAGGAGGACACCTGAAGGCGAGCCGTAATGGCCTCATCTCCGGTAGGCTCCTCCCATTTTTTCGATTTTTTTCCTGATTTTTTTTCCTAGTGCTGACCCTCATTTTTTAAACGACCCTATCTCGAGGAGGACACCTGAAGGCGAGCCGTAATGGCCTTATCTCTGACAGGCTCCTTCAATTTTTTTTCGTTTTTTTTCACCTTTTTTTTTACGTCATGCTGACCCTCGTTCTTTAAATGACCCTATCCCGAGGAGGACACCTGAAGGCGAGCCGTAATAGCCTCATCTCCGGCAGGTTCCTTCGATTTTGTTTTTTTCATTTTTTTCCTTTTTTTTACGTCGTGCTGACCCTCGTTCTTTAAATGACCCTATCCCGAGGAGGACGCCTGAAGGCGAGCCGTAATGGCCTCATCTCCGGTAGGCTCCTCCCATTTTTTCGATTTTTTTCCCGATTTTTTTTCCTAGTGCTGACGCTCATTTTTTAAACGACCCTATCTCGAGGAGGACACCTGAAGGCGAGCCGTAATGGCCTTATCTCTGACAGGCTCCTTCAATTTTTTTTCGTTTTTTTTCACCTTTTTTTTTACGTCATGCTGACCCTCGTTCTTTAAATGACCCTATCCCGAGGAGGACACCTGAAGGCGAGCCGTAATAGCCTCATCTCCGGCAGGCTCCTTCGATTTTGTTTTTTTCATTTTTTTTCCTTTTTTTTTACGTCGTGCTGACCCTCGTTCTTTAAATGACCCTATCTCGAGGAGGACACCTGAAGGCGAGCCGTAATGGCCTCATCTCCGGCAGGCTCCTCCGATTTTGTTTTTTTCATTTTTTCCCCTTTTTTTTACGTCGTGCTGACCCTCGTTCTTTAAATGACCCTATCTCGAGAAGGACACCTGAAGGCGAGCCGTAATGGCCTCATCTCCGGCAGGCTCCTTTGATTTTGTTTTTTTCGTTTTTTTTTCCTTTTTTTTACGTCGTGCTGACCCTCGTTCTTTAAATGACCCTATCCCGAGGAGGACACCTGAAAGCGAGCCGTAATGGCCTCATCTCCGGCAGGCTCCTTTGATTTTGTTTTTTCGTTTTTTTTCCTTTTTTTTTACATCGTGCTGACCCTCGTTCTTTAAATGACCCTATCCCGAGGAGGACACCTGAAGGCGAGCCGTAATGGCCTCATCTCCGGTAGGCTCCTCCCATTTTTTCGATTTTTTTCCTGATTTTTTTTCCTAGTGCTGACCCTCATTTTTTAAACGACCCTATCTCGAGGAGGACACCTGAAGGCGAGCCGTAATGGCCTTATCTCTGACAGGCTCCTTCAATTTTTTTTCGTTTTTTTTCACCTTTTTTTTTACGTCATGCTGACCCTCGTTCTTTAAATGACCCTATCCCGAGGAGGACACCTGAAGGCGAGCCGTAATAGCCTCATCTCCGGCAGGTTCCTTCGATTTTGTTTTTTTCATTTTTTTCCTTTTTTTTACGTCGTGCTGACCCTCGTTCTTTAAATGACCCTATCCCGAGGAGGACGCCTGAAGGCGAGCCGTAATGGCCTCATCTCCGGTAGGCTCCTCCCATTTTTTCGATTTTTTTCCCGATTTTTTTTCCTAGTGCTGACGCTCATTTTTTAAACGACCCTATCTCGAGGAGGACACCTGAAGGCGAGCCGTAATGGCCTTATCTCTGACAGGCTCCTTCAATTTTTTTTCGTTTTTTTTCACCTTTTTTTTTACGTCATACTGACCCTCGTTCATTAAATGACCCTATCCCGAGGAGGACACCTGAAGGCGAGCCGTAATAGCCTCATCTCCGGCAGGCTCCTTCGATTTTTTTTTTTCGTTTTTTTTCCTTTTTTTTTTTACGTCGTGCTGACCCTCGTTCGTTAAATGACCCTATCTCGAGGAGGACACCTGAAGGCGAGCCGTAATGGCCTCATCTCCGGCAGGCTCCTCCGATTTTTTTTTCCTTTTTTATCCACGTTTTTTTTTACGTCGTGCTGACCCTCGTTCCTTAAATGACCCTATCCCGAGGAGGACACCTGAAGGCGAGCCGTAATGGCCTCATCTCAGGCAGGCTCCTCCAATTTTGTTTCTTTCATTTTTTTTCTCGGTTGTATTTTTTTTTTACGTCGTGCTGACCCTCGTTCTATAAATGACCCTATCCCGAGGAGGACACCTAAAGGCCAGCCGTAATGGCCTCATCTCCGGCAGGCTCCTCCGATTTTGTTTTTTGGTTTTTTTCCCGATTTTTTTTTACGTCGTGCTGACCCTCGCTCTTTAAATGATCCTATCCCGAGGAGGACACCTAAAGGCGAGCCGTAATGGCCTCATCTCCGGCAGGCTCCTTTGATTTTGTTTTTTCGTTTTTTTTCCTTTTTTTTTACGTCGTGCTGACCCTCGTTCTTTAAATGACCCTATCCCGAGGAGGACACCTGAAGGCGAGCCGTAATGGCCTCATCTCCAGTAGATTCCTCCCATTTTTTCGATTTTTTTCCCGATTTTTTTTCCTCGTGCTGACCCTCGTTTTTTTAACGACCCTATCTCGAGGAGGACACCTGAAGGCGAGCCGTAATGGCCTTATCTCTGACAGGCTCCTTCAATTTTTTTTCGTTTTTTTCCCCTTTTTTTTACGTCATGCTGACCCTCATTCTTTAAATGACCCTATCCCGAGGAGGACACCTGAAGGCGAGCCGTAATAGCCTCATCTCCGGCAGGCTCCTTCAATTTTGTTTTTTTCATTTTTTTTCCTTTTTTTTTACGTCGTGCTGACCCTCGTTCTTTAAATGACCCTATCTCGAGGAGGACACCTGAAGGCGAGCCGTAATGGCCTCATCTCCGGCAGGCTCCTCCGATTTTTTTTCCTTTTTTATCCACGTTTTTTTTACGTCGTGCTGACCCTCGTTCTTTAAATGACCCTATCCCGAGGAGGACACCTGAAGGCGAGCCGTAATGGCCTCATCTCCGGCAGGCTCCTCCAATTTTGTTTCTTTCATTTTTTTCCCGGTTGTATTTTTTTTTTACATCGTGCTGACCCTCGTTCTTTAAATGACCCTATCCCGAGGAGGACACCTAAAGGCCAGCCGTAATGGCCTCATCTCCGGCAGGCTCCTTTGATTTTGTTTTTTCGTTTTTTTCCTTTTTTTTTACGTCGTGCTGACCCTCGTTCTTTAAATGATCCTATCTCGAGGAGGACACCTAAAGGCGAGCCGTAATGGCCTCATCTCCGGCAGGCTCCTTTGATTTTGTTTTTTCGTTTTTTTTCCTTTTTTTTTACGTCGTGCTGACCCTCGTCCTTTAAATGACCCTATCCCGAGGAGGACACAAGAAGGCGAGCCGTAATGGCCTCATCTCCGGTAGGCTCCTCCCATTTTTTCGACTTTTTTCCCGATTTTTTTTCCTCGTGCTGACCCTTGTTTTTTAAACGACCCTATCTCGAGGAGGACACCTGAAGGCGAGCCGTAATGGCCTTATCTCTGACAGGCTCCTTCAATTTTTTTTTTTCGTTTTTTTTCCCCTTTTTTTACGTCATGCTGACCCTCGTTCTTTAAATGACCCTATCCCGAGGAGGACACCTGAAGGCGAGCCGTAATAGCCTCATCTCCGGCAGGCTCCTTCGATTTTGTTTTTTTCATTTTTTTTCCTTTTTTTTACGTCGTGCTGACCCTCGTTCTTTAAATGACCCTATCTCGAGGAGGACACCTGAAGGCGAGCCGTAATGGCCTCATCTCCGGCAGGCTCCTCCGATTTTTTTTTTTCATTTTTTCCCCGTTTTTTTTATGTCGTGCTGACCCTCGTTCTTTAAATGACCCTATCTCGAGGAGGACACCTGAAGGCCAGCCGTAATGGCCTCATCTCCGGCAGGCTCCTTTGATTTTGTTTTTTAGTTTTTTTTTTCCTTTTTTTTACGTCGTGCTGACCCTCGTTCTTTAAATGACCCTATCCCGAGGAGGACACCTAAAGGCCAGCCGTAATGGCCTCATATCCGGCAGGCTCCTCCGATTTTGTTTTTTTGTTTTTTTCCCGATTTTTTTTACGTCGTGCTGACCCTCGTTCTTTAAATGATCCTATCCCGAGGAGGACACCTAAAGGCGAGCCGTAATGGCCTCATCTCCGGTAGGCTCCTTTGATTTTGTTTTTTAGTTTTTTTTCCTTTTTCTTTTACGTCGTGCTGACCCTCGTTCTTTAAATGACCCTATCCCGATGAGGACACCTGAAGGCGAGCCGTAATGGCCTCATCTCCGGTAGGCTCCTCCCATTTTTTCGATTTTTTTCCCGATTTTTTTTCCTCGTGCTGACCCTCGTTTTTTAAACGACCCTATCTCGAGGAGGACACCTGAAGGCGAGCCGTAATGGCCTTATCTCTGGCAGGCTCCTTCAATTTTTTTTTCGTTTTTTTCCCCTTTTTTTTTTAGGTCATGCTGACCCTCGTTCTTTAAATGACCCTATCCCGAGGAGGACACCTGAAGGCGAGCCGTAATAGCCTCATCTCCGGCAGGCTCCTTCGATTTTGTTTTTTTCATTTTTTTTCCTTTTTTTTTACGTCGTGCTGACCCTCGTTCTTTAAATGACCCTATCTCGAGGAGGACACCTGAAGGCGAGCCGTAATGGCCTCATCTCCGGCAGGCTCCTCCGATTTTGTTTTTTTCATTTTTTTTCCCTTTTTTTTACGTCGTGCTGACCCTCGTTCTTTAAATGACCCTATCTCGAGGAGGACACCTGAAGGCGAGCCGTAATGGCCTCATCTCCGGCAGGCTCCTTTGATTTTGTTTTTTCGTTTTTTTTTCCTTTTTTTTACGTCGTGCTGACCCTCGTTCTTTAAATGACCCTATCCCGAGGAGGACACCTGAAAGCGAGCCGTAATGGCCTCATCTCCGGCAGGCTCCTTTGATTTTGTTTTTTCGTTTTTCTTCCTTTTTTTTTACATCGTGCTGACCCTCGTTCTTTAAATGACCCTATCCCGAGGAGGACACCTGAAGGCGAGCCGTAATTGCCTCATCTCCGGTAGGCTCCTCCCATTTTTTCGATTTTTTTCCCGATTTTTTTTCCTAGTGCTGACCCTCATTTTTTAAACGACCCTATCTCGAGGAGGACACCTGAAGGCGAGCCGTAATGGCCTTATCTCTGACAGGCTCCTTCAATTTTTTTTCGTTTTTTTTCACCTTTTTTTTTACGTCATGCTGACCCTCGTTCTTTAAATGACCCTGTCCCGAGGAGGACACCTGAAGGCGAGCCGTAATAGCCTCATCTCCGGCAGGTTCCTTCGATTTTGTTTTTTTCATTTTTTTCCTTTTTTTTACGTCGTGCTGACCCTCGTTCTTTAAATGACCCTATCTCGAGGAGGACACCTGAAGGCGAGCCGTAATGGCCTCATCTCCGGCAGGCTCCTCCGATTTTTTTTTTCATTTTTTCCCCATTTTTTTTATGTCGTGCTGACCCTCGTTCTTTAAATGACCCTATCCCGAGGAGCACACCTGAAGGCGAGCCGTAACGGCCTCATCTCCGGTAGGCTCCTTCGATTTTATTTTTTTCATTTTTTTTCCTTTTTCTTTTTTTTTTACGTCGTGCTGACCCTCGTTCTTTAAATGATCCTATCCCGAGGAGGACACCTGAAGGCGAGCCGTAATGGCCTCATCTCCGGTAGGCTCCTCCGATTTTGTTTTTTTCGTTTTTTTTCCTTTATTTTTACGTCGCGCTGACCCTCGTTCTTTAAATGACCCTATCCCGAGGAGGACACCTGAAGGCGAGCCGTAATGGCCTCATCTCCGGCAGGCTCCTCCGATTTTGTTTTTTTCGTTTTTTTCCCTTTTTTTTTACGTCGTGCTGACCCTCGTTCTTTAAATGACCCTATCCCGAGGAGGACACCTGAAGGCGATCCTTAATGGCCTCATCTCCGGCAGCCTCCTCCGATTTTTTTTTTCATTTTTTTAGCATTTTTTTTTCTTTTTTTTTTTACGTCGTGCTGACCCTCGATCTTTAAATGACCCTATCCCGAGGAGGACACCTGAACGCGAGTCGTAATGGCCTCATCTCCGGTAGGCTCCTCCCTTTTTTTTCGATTTTTTTCCAGATTTTTTTCCTCGTGCTGACCCTCGTTTTTTAAACGACCCTATCTCGAGGAGGACACCTGAAGGCGAGCCATAATGGCCTTATCTCTGGCAGGCTCCTTCAATTTTTTTTTTCGTTTTCCCCCCCCCCCTTTTTTTTTACGTCATGCTGACCCTCGTTCTTTAAATGACCCTATCCCGAGGAGGACACCTGAAGGCGAGCCGTAATAGCCTCATCTCCGGCAGGCTCCTTCGATTTTGTTTTTTTCGTTTTTTTTCCCTTTTTTTTTTACGTCGTGCTGACCCTCGTTCTTTAAATGACTCTATCTCGAGGAGGACACCTGAAGGCGAGCCGTAATGGCCTCATCTCCGGCAGGCTCCTCCGATTTTTTTTCCTTTTTTATCCACGTCTTTTTTTACGTCGTGCTGACCCTCGTTCTTTAAATGACCCTATCCCGAGGAGGACACCTGAAGGCGAGCCGTAATGGCCTCATCTCCTGCAGGCTCCTCCAATTTTGTTTCTTTCATTTTTTTTCCCGGTTGTATTTTTTTTTTACGTCGTGCTGACCCTCGTTCTATAAATGACCCTATCCCGAGGAGGACACCTAAAGGCCAACCGTAATGGCCCCATCTCCGGCAGGCTCCTCCGATTTTGTTTTTTCATTTTTTTCCCGATTTTTTTTACGTCGTGCTGACCCTCGTTCTTTAAATGATCCTATCCCGAGGAGGACACCTAAAGGCGAGCCGTAATGGCCTCATCTCCGGCAGGCTCCTTTGATTTTGTTTTTTCGTTTTTTTTTCCTTTTTTTTTACGTCGTGCTGACCCTTGATGAGCGGATAATTTATACGCTTTTTGACATTGTTTTTAGTATGTTTTTAGTAGGATTCAGCTACTTTTAGGGATGTTTTCATTAGTTTTTATGTTAAATTCACATTTCTGGACTTCACTATGAGTTTGTGTGTTTTTCTGTGATTTCAGGTATTTTCTGGCTGAAATTGAGGGACTTGAGCAGAAATCAGATTCAGAGGTTGAAGAAGGACTGCTGATGCTGTTGGATTCTGACCTCCCTGCACTCAAAGTGGATTTTCTGGAGCTACAGAACTCGAAATAGCGCGCTTCCAATTGCGTTAAAAAGTAGACATCCAGGGCTTTCCAGCAATGTATAATAGTCCATACTTTGGCCAAGGATTGACGACGTAAACTGGCGTTCAACGCCAGCCTTCTACCCAAATCTGGCGTCCAGCACCAGAAAAGGAGCCAAAACCAGAGTTGAACGCCCAAACTGGCACAAAAGCTGGCGTCCAACTCCACAAATGACCTCTACACGTGCAACACTCAGGCTCAGCCCAAACACACACCAAGTGGGCCCAGGAAGTGGATTTATGCATCAATTACTTACTCATGTAAACCCTAGTAGCTAGTTTATTATAAATAGGACCTCTTACTATTGTATTAGGCATCTTTGGTCTCAGTTTAAATCCATTGTTCATCTTAGGAGACTATTGATCTCGTTTAGGGGGCTGGCCATCTCGGCCATGCCTGGACCTTCACTTATGTATTTTCATACGGTAGAGTTTCTACACTCCATAGATTAAGGTGTGGAGCTCTGCTGTTCCTCAAAGATTAATGCAAAGTACTTCTGTTTTCTATTCAATTCTTCTTATTTCGCTTCTAAGATATCCATTCGCACCCAAGAACATGATGAAGGTGATGATTATGTGTGACGCCCATCATCCTTCTCCCTTATGAACGCGTGCCTGACAAACACTTCTGTTCTACATGAATTGAGCTAGAATGAATATCTCTTAGATCTCCTAACCAGAATCTTCGTGGCGTAAGCTAGAATGATGGCGGCATTCAAGAGAATCCGGAAAGTCTAAACCTTGTCTGTGGTATTCCGAGTAGGATTCAATGATTGAATGACTGTGACGAGCTCCGAACTCGCGATTGCAGGGCGTTAGTGACAGACGCAAAAGGATAGTAAATCCTATTCCAGCATGATCGAGAATCGACAGATGAATAGCCGTGCCGTGACAGGGTGCGTGAGCATATTATTCACTGAGAGGATAAGATGAAGCCATTGACAAGGGTGATGCCTCCAGACGATTAGCCGTGCCGTGACAGGGCATTGGATCATTTTCCCGAGAGATGACCGAAAGTAGCCATTGACAGTGGTGATGTATCACATAAAGCCAGCCATGGAAAGGAGTAAGACTGATTGGATGAAGATAGCAGGAAAGCAGAGGTTCAGAGGAACGAAAAGCACCTCGATTCGCTTATCTGAAATTCCTACCAATGATTTACATAAGTATCTCTATCCCTATTTTATTATATAATATTCGAAAACACCATTATCACTTTATATCTGCCTGACTGAGATTTACAAGGTGACCATAGCTTGCTTCATACCAACAATCTCCGTGGGATTCGACCCTTACTCACGTAAGGTATTACTTGGACGACCCAGTGCACTTGCTGGTTAGTTGTATCGAAGTTGTGAAAATTATGAATTAAGATCAGAGCACCAAGTTGCTCACGTTGCCAGGGATTGTTTGAGCCTGGACATCACAATTTCGTGCACCAACCCTCGTTCTTTAAATGACCCTATCCCGAGGAGGACACCTGAAGGCGAGCCGTAATGGCCTCATCTCCGGTAGGCTCCTCCCATTTTTTCGATTTTTTTCCCGATTTTTTTTCCTCGTGCTGACCCTCGTTTTTTAAACGACCCTATCTCGAGGAGGACACCTGAAGGCGAGCCGTAATGGCCTTATCTCTGACAGGCTCCTTCAATTTTTTTTTCATTTTTTCCCCTTTTTTTTACGTCATGCTGACCCTCGTTCTTTAAATGACCCTATCCCGAGGAGGACACCTGAAGGCGAGCCGTAATAGCCTCATCTCCGGCAGGCTCCTTCGATTTTGTTTTTTTCATTTTTTTCCTTTTTTTTTTACGTCGTGCTGACCCTCGTTCTTTAAATGACCCTATCTCGAGGAGGACACCTGAAGGCGAGCCGTAATGGCCTCATCTCTGGCAGGCTCCTCCGATTTTTTTTCCTTTTTTATCCACGTTTTTTTTTACGTCGTGCTGACCCTCGTTCTTTAAATGACCCTATCCCGAGGAGGACACCTGAAGGCGAGCCGTAATGGCCTCATCTCCGGCAGGCTCCTCCAATTTTGTTTCTTTCATTTTTTTCCCGGTTGTTTGAGTTTGGACAACTGACGGCTCATCTTGTTGCTCAGATTAGGTAATTTTCTTTTCATTTTGTTTTCAAAAATCTTTCAAAAAATATTTTCAAAAATCTCTCATCTGTTTTCGAAAAAAAAAATAAAAATGTTTTCAAAAATTTTATTCAAGATTTTTAAGAATGAATTCTAGTGTTTCATGAAGCATGTGAAGCCTGGCTGGCTGTAAAGCCATGTCTAAATTCTTTTAGACTGAGGCTTCCAAACCATCAGAAGTAAGTTACATACTTGATAAATGATGAGCAGCAATTTGTTATCAAGATCAATATACTCTGGTGTTAAATGCTAAAGCTTGGCTGGCCATTGGCCATGTCTAGTGTTTTGGACTGGAGCTTTCATTGAAAGCTTGGCTGGCTAGTGAGCCATGTCTAATTCCTGGACTGAAGCTTTAGACTAAGAATGCAAGATTCCTGGAATTCATATTAAAAATTTTGGAATCCTTATTTTTTTTCTTGTTCATATAATTTTCGAAAAATTTTCCAAAAAAAAAAAATTTAGAAAATCATAAAAATCAAAAATATTTTTCTGTTTCTTGTTTGAGTCTTGAGTCATATCATAAGTTTGGTGTCACTTGCATATGCATCTAGCATTTTTCGAAAATATCATGCATTCATAGTGTTCTTCATGATCTTCAAGTTGTTCTTGGTAAGTCTTTTTGTTTGATCTTGTTGATTTTTTGTTTTGTGTCTTTTCATGTTTATCATATGCATTTTTGAATTCTTAGTGCCTAAGCATTAAAGAATTCTAAGTTTGGTGTCTTGCATGTTTTCTTTGCATAAAAAATTTTTCAAAAATATGTTCTTGATGTTCATCTTGACATTCAAAATGTTCTTGGTGTTCATCTTGACATTCATAGCATTCTTGCATGCATTCATTGTTTTGATTTAAAAATTTCATGCATTGCATAATTTTCATGTTTTTCATAAAAATTTCAAAAATAAAAAAAAATATATCTTTCCCTTTTTCTCTCATTCGAAAATTTGGATTGACTTTTTCAAAAGTTTTTAAAATCAAGTTGTTTCTTATGAGTCAAATCAAATTTTCAATTTGAAAATCTTATCTTTTTCAAAATCTTTTTTTTAAAAATCAAATCTTTTTCAAATTTCTTAGTTATTTTCGAAAATTTCAAAAATATTTTTCAAAAATCTTTTTCTTATTTTTATATCAAATTTTCGAAAATAACATAAACAATTAATGTTTTGATTCAAAAAAAATTTGAAGTTTGTTACTTGCTTGTTAAGAAAGATTCAAACTTTAAGTTCTAGAATCATATCTTGTGATTTCTTATGAATCAAGTCATTAATTGTGATTTTATAAATCAAATCTTTTTCAAAACTAATTTCAATCATATCTTTTCAAAAATATCTTCTTATCTTATCTTTTTCAAAAATATCTTTTCAAAATATCTTTTCTAACTTCCTAACTTCCTATCTTTTCAAAGTTTGTTTCAACTAACTAACTAACTTTTTGTTTGTTTCTTAACTTTTTCAAAACCACCTAACTAATTCTCCCTTTCTAATTTTCGAAAATATCTCCCCCTTTTTCAAAAATTTCTTTTTAATTAACTAATTATTTTTATTTTTATTTCAAAAAGAAAAAAAAATTTCGAAAAAAAAAATTTACTAAATATTTTTCAAAAACTATTTTCAAAAATCACTAACTCCTTTTCAAAAATAATTTTCGAAAAATCCCTCCTTCTCTCTCATCCTATTCTATTTATTTATTCATCTACTAACATCTCTTCCTCACATCATCACCAAATTCGAACCCCCTCCTCTATCTGTGTTCGAATTTCTTCTTCTTCTTTTCTACTAACAATAAGGAACCTCTTTACTGTGACATAGAGGATTCCTCTTCTTTTATTTTTCTCTCCTCTTTCTTATGAGCAGGGACAGAGAAAAAGGCATTCTTGTTGAAGCTGATCCAGAACCTGAAAGGACTCTGAAGAGAAAATTAAGAGAAGCTAAATTACAACAATCCAGAGACAACTTGATTGAAAATTTCGAACAAGTAAAGGAGATGGCAGCCGAACCCAACAACAATGCAAGGAGAATGCTTGGTGACTTTACTGCACCTAATTCCAATTTACATGGAAGAAGCATCTCCATTCCTGCCATTGGAGCAAACAACTTTGAGCTGAAACCTCAATTAGTTTCTCTGATGCAGCAGAACTGCAAGTTTCATGGACTTCCATCTGAAGATCCTTTTCAGTTCTTAACTGAATTCTTGCAGATATGTGATACTGTTAAGACTAATGGAGTAGATCCTGAAGTCTACAGGCTCATGCTTTTCCCTTTTGCTGTAAGAGACAGAGCTAGATTATGGTTGGATTCTCAACCTAAAGACAGCCTGAACTCTTGGGATAAGCTGGTCACGGCTTTCTTAGCCAAGTACTTTCCTCCTCAAAAGCTGAGCAAGCTTAGAGCTGATGTTCAAACCTTCAGACAGAAAGAAGGTGAATCCCTCTATGAAGCTTGGGAAAGATACAAACAGTTGACCAAAAAGTGTCCTTCTGACATGCTTTCAGAATGGACCATCCTGGATATATTCTATGATGGTTTATCTGAGCTATCAAAGATGTCACTGGACACTTCTGCAGGTGGATCCATTCACCTAAAGAAAACGCCTGCAGAAGCTCAAGAACTCATTGACATGGTTGCTAATAACCAGTTCATGTACACTTCTGAAAGGAATCCTGTGAGTAATGGGACGCCTATGAAGAAGGGAGTTCTTGAGGTTGATACTCTGAATGCCATATTGGCTCAGAATAAAATATTGACTCAGCAAGTCAATATGATTTCTCAGAGTCTGCATGGAATGCAAGCTGCATCCAACAGTACTCAAGAGGCATCTTCTGAAGAAGAAGCTTATGATCCTGAGAACCCTGCAATAGCAGAGGTAAATTACTTAGGTGAACCTTATGGAAACACCTATAACTCAACATGGAGAAATCATCCAAATTTCTCATGGAAGGATCAAAAGCCCCAACAAGGCTTTAATAATGGTGGAAGAAACAGGTTTAGCAATAGCAAACCTTTTCCATCATCAACTCAGCAACAGACAGAGAACTCTGAACAAAATGCTTCTAATTTAGCAAATCTAGTCTCTGATCTATCTAAGGCCACTGTAAGTTTCATGAATGAAACAAGGTCTTCCATTAGAAATCTGGAAGCACAAGTGGGCCAGCTGAGTAAAAGGATCACTGAAATCCCTCCTAGTACTCTCCCAAGCAATACAGAAGAGAACCCAAAAGGAGAGTGCAAGGCCATTGACATAAGCGCCATGGCCGAACCTGTGAGGAGAGGAGAGGACGTGAATCCCAAGGAGGAAGACCTCCTGGGACGTCCAGTGATCAATAAGGAGCTTCCCTCTGAGGAACCAAAGGAATCTGAGACTCATCTAGAGACCATAGAGATTCCATTGACCCTCCTTATACCCTTCATGAGCTCTGATGAGTATTCCTCTTCTAAAGAGAATGAGGATGTTACTGAAGAGCAAACTGCCAAGTTTCTTGGTGCAATCATGAAGCTGAATGCCAAATTATTTGGCATTGATACTTGGGAAGTTGAACCTCCCTTGTTCATCAATGAACTAAGAGATCTAGATCAACTGACATTGCCTCAGAAGAGACAGGATCCTGGAAAGTTCATAATACCCTGTACCATAGGCACTATGATCTTTAAGGCTCTATGTGACCTTGGTTCAAGAATAAACCTCATGCCCCCTCTCTGTAATAGAGAAACTGGGAATCTATGGGGTGCAAGCTGCTGAAATCTCATTAGAGATGGCAGACAGTTCAAGAAAACAGGCTTATGGACAAGTAGAGGACGTTTTAGTAAAGGTTGAGGGCCTTTACATCCCTGCTGATTTCATAGTCCTGGATACTGGAAAGGAAGAGGATGAATCCATCATCCTAGGAAGACCTTTCCTGGCCACAGCAAGAGCTGTGATTGATGTTGACAGAGGTGAAATAGTCCTTCAATGGAATGAGAACTCCCTTGTATTCAAAACTCAAGGATCTCCCTCTGCAACCATGGAGAGGAAGCTTGAAAAGCTTCTCTCAAAGCAGAGTCAACCAGAGCCCCCACAGTCAAACTCTAAGTTTGGTGTTGGGAGGCCACAACCAAACTCTAAGTTTGGTGTTGAACTCCCATATCCAAACTCTAAGTTTGGTGCTGGAGAGTCTCAACAAAGCTCTGCACATCTGTGAGGCTCCATGAGAGCCCACTGTCAAGCTATTGACATTAAAGAAGCGCTTGTTGGGAGGCAACCCAATGTTTATCTAATTCTTATTTTTATTGTTTTTCATGTTTTCTTAGGTTCATGATCATGTGGAGTCACAAAATAAATAGAAAAATTGAAAACGGAATCAAAAACAGCAGAAGAAAAATCACACCCTGGAGGAGCATCTGTCTGGCGTTCAGCGCCAGAACAGAGCATGGTTCTGGCACTGAACGCCCAAAATGGGCAGCTTCTGGGCGCTGAACGCCAGAACAGGCATGGTTCTGGCGTTCAACGCCAGAAATGGCACACAAATGGGCGTTGAACGCCCAAAATGGCCACCAACCTGGCGCTGAACGCCCAGAGTTGGGTACAAAGGCATTTTTACATGCCTAATGGGTGCAGGGATGTAAATCCTTGAACACCTCAGGATCTGTGGACCCCACAGGATCCACTCAGGATCTGTGGACCCCACAGGATCCCCACCTACCTCCACTCACTTCTTCTCACCACTTTCTTTCACACAACACCATAAACACTCTTCCCAAAAAAAAAAAAAAACCTTCACCAATCACCTCAAACTCTCTTCCCCATCACCTCTTCACCACTCACATCCATCCACTCTTCCCCATAAACCTACCTCATAAACTCCACCTACCTTCAAAATTCAAAACCAATTTCCCACCCAAACCCACCCATATGGCCGAACCTTAACCCCCCCTCCCTTCCCTATATAAAGACCTCCATTCTTCATCAAATTCACACAACACACCCCTCTACACTCTCCTTGGCCGAAACCACATCTCCCTCTCCCTCTCCATATTTCTTCTTCTTCTTCTTCTTCTATTCTTTTGTTTATTGCTCGAGGGCGAGCAATATTCTAAGTTTGGTGTGGTAAAAGCATAGCTTTTTTGTTTTTCCATTACCATTGATGGCATCAAAGACCAGAGAATCCTCTAGAAGAGGGAAAGGGAAGATAAAAGCTTCCACATCCGAGTCATGGGAGATGGAAAGGTTCATCTCCAAAGCCCATCAAGACCACTTCTATGATGTTGTGGCCAAGAAGAAGGTGATCCCTGAGGTCCCTTTTAAACTCAAAAGAAATGAGTATCCGGAGATCCGACATGAAATTCAAAGAAGAGGTTGGGAAGTTCTAACAAATCCCATCCAACAAGTCGGCATCCTAATGGTTCAAGAGTTCTATGCCAATGCATGGATCACCAAGAACCATGATCAAAGTAAGAACCCGGATCCAAAGAACTATGTTACAATGGTTCGGGGGAAATACTTAGATTTTAGTCCGGAGAATGTGAGGTTGGCGTTCAACTTGCCATACATGGAAGAGAACGCACGCCCCTACACAAGGAGAGTCAACTTTGATCAAAGGTTGGACCAAGTCCTTATGGACATATGTGTAGAAGGAGCTCAATGGAAGATTGACTCCAAAGGCAAGCCGGTTCAACTAAGAAGATTGGACCTCAAGCCTATAGCTAGAGGATGGTTGGAGTTTATTCAATGCTCAATCATTCCCACTAGCAACCGGTCTGAAGTTACTATAGACCGGGCCATCATGATCCATAGCATCATGATTGGAGAAGAGGTGGAAGTTCATGAGATTATACCTCAAGAACTCTACAAGGTGGCTGACAAGTCCTCCACTATGGCAAGGTTAGCCTTTCCTCACCTCATTTGCCACCTATGCAATTCAGCTGGAGTTGACATAGAGGGAGATATCCTCATCAAAGAGGACAAGCCCATCACCAAGAAAAAGATGGAGCAAGCAAGAGAGCCCAGTCATGGAGCTCAAGAGGCGCAGGAAGCTCATCACCATGAGATCCCGGAGATGCCTCAAATGCACTTTCCTCCACAAAACTATTGGGAGCAAATCAACACCTCCCTAGAAGAATTGAGTTCCAATATGGGACAACTAAGGGTGGAACATCAAGAGCACTCCATCATGCTTCATGAAATTAGAGAAGATCAAAAAGCAATGAGGGAGGAGCAACAAAGACAAGGAAGAGACATAGAAGAGCTCAAGGACATCATTGGTTCCTCAAGAAGGAAATGCCACCATCACTAAGGTGGATTCGTTCCTTGTTCTTATTTTTTTCTGTTTTCGTTTTCTATGTTATGTGCTTGTCTGTGTTTGTGTCTTCATTACATGATCATTAGTAGTAGTAACTATGTCTTAAAGTTATAAATGTCCTATGAATCCATCACCTCTCTTAAAAAAAATGTTTTAATTCAAAAGAACAAGAAGTACATGAGTTTCGAATTTATCCTTGAACTTAGCTTAATTATATTGATGTGGTGACAATGCTTCTTGTTTTCTGAATGTATGCTTGAACAGTGCATATGTCTTTTGAAGTTGTTGTTTAAGAATGTTAAATATGTTGGCTCTTGAAAGAATGATGACTAGGAGACATGTTATTTGATAATCTGAAAAATCATAAAAATGATTCTTGAAGCAAGAAAAAGCAGCAAAGAACAAAGCTTGCAAAATATATATATATATATATATATATATATATATATATATATATATATATATATATATATATATATATATATATATATATAGGCGAAAAAAAAATAATAGAAAGAAAAAGCAAGCAGAAAAAGCCAATAACCCTTAAAACCAAAAGGCAAGGGCAAATAAAAAGGATCCCAAGGCTTTGAGCATCAGTGGATAGGAGGGCCTAAAGGAATAAAATCCTGGTCTAAGCGGCTAAACCAAGCTGTCCCTAACCATGTGCTTGTGGCGTGTAGGTGTCAAGTGAAAACTTGAGACTGAGCGGTTAAAGTCAAGGTCCAAAGCAAAAAAAAAAAAAAAAAAAGAGTGTGCTTAAGAACCCTGGACACCTCTAATTGGGGACTTTAGCAAAGCTGAGTCACAATCTGAAAAGGTTCACCCAATTATGTGTCTGTGGCATTTATGTATCCGGTGGTAATACTGGAAAACAAAGTGCTTAGGGCCACGGCCAAGACTCATAAAGAAGCTGTGTTCAAGAATCATCATACTGAACTAGGAGAGTCAATAACACTATTCGAAATCTGAAGTTCCTATAGATGCCAATCATTCTGAACCTCAATGGATAAAGTGAGATGCCAAAACTATTCAAGAGGCAAAAAGCTATAAGTCCCGCTCATATGATTGAAGCTCTGTTTCATTGATAGTTTGGAATTTATAGTATATTCTCTTCTTTTTATCCTATTTGATTTTCAGTTGCTTGGGGACAAGCAACAATTTAAGTTTGGTGTTGTGATGAGCGGATAATTTATACGCTTTTTGACATTGTTTTTAGTAGGATTCAGCTACTTTTAGGGATGTTTTCATTAGTTTTTATGTTAAATTCACATTTCTGGACTTCACTATGAGTTTGTGTGTTTTTCTGTGATTTCAGGTATTTTCTGGCTGAAATTGAGGGACTTGAGCAGAAATCAGATTCAGAGGTTGAAGAAGGACTGCTGATGCTGTTGGATTCTGACCTCCCTGCACTCAAAGTGGATTTTCTGGAGCTACAGAACTCGAAATGGCGCGCTTCCAATTGCGTTGGAAATTAGACATCCAGGGCTTTCCAGAAATATATAATAGTCCATACTTTGGCCAAGAATTGACGATGTAAACTGGCGATCAACGTCAGCCTTCTACCCAAATCTGGCGTCCAGCACCAGAAAAGGAGCCAAAACCAGAGTTGAACGCCCAAACTGGCACAAAAGCTGGCGTCCAACTCCACAAATGACCTCTACACGTGCAACACTCAGGCTCAGCCCAAACACACACCAAGTGGGCCCAGGAAGTGGATTTATGCATCAATTACTTACTCATGTAAACCCTAGTAGCTAGTTTATTATAAATAGGACCTCTTACTATTGTATTAGGCATCTTTGGTCTCAGTTTTAATCCATTGTTCATCTTAGGAGACTATTGATCTCGTTTAGGGGGCTGGCCATCTCGGCCATGCCTGGACCTTCACTTATGTATTTTCATACGGTAGAGTTTCTACACTCCATATATTAAGGTGTGGAGCTCTGCTGTTCCTCAAAGATTAATGCAAAGTACTTCTGTTTTCTATTCAATTCTTCTTATTTCGCTTCTAAGATATCCATTCGCACCCAAGAACGTGATGAAGGTGATGATTATGTGTGACGCTCATCATCCTTCTCCCTTATGAACGCGTGCCTGACAAACACTTCTGTTCTACATGAATTGAGCTAGAATGAATATCTCTTAGATCTCCTAACCAGAATCTTCGTGGCGTAAGCTAGAATGATGGCGGCATTCAAGAGAATACGGAAAGTCTAAACCTTGTCTGTGGTATTCCGAGTAGGATTCAATGATTGAATGACTGTGACGAGCTCCGAACTCGCGATTGCAGGGCGTTAGTGACAGACGCAAAAGGATAGTAAATCATATTCCAGCATGATCGAGAACCGACAGATGAATAGCCGTGCCGTGACAGGGTGCATGAGCATATTATTCACTGAGAGGATAACATGAAGCCATTGACAAGGGTGATGCCTCCAGACGATTAGCCGTGCCGTGACAGGGCATTGGATCATTTTCCCGAGAGATGACCGAAAGTAGCCATTGACAGTGGTGATGTATCACATAAAGCCAGCCATGGAAAGGAGTAAGACTGATTGGATGAAGATAGCAGGAAAGCAGAGGTTCAGAGGAACGAAAAGCACCTCCATTCGCTTATCTGAAATTCCTACCAATGATTTACATAAGTATCTCTATCCCTATTTTATTATATAATATTCGAAAACACCATTATCACTTTATATCTGCCTGACTGAGATTTACAAGGTGACCATAGCTTGCTTCATACCAACAATCTCCGTGGGATTCGACCCTTACTCACGTAAGGTATTACTTGGACAACCCAGTGCACTTGCTGGTTAGTTGTATCGAAGTTGTGACAATTATGAATTAAGATCAGAGCACCAAGTTGCTCACGTTGCCAGGGATTGTTTGAGCCTGGACATCACAATTTCGTGCACCAACCCTCGTTCTTTAAATGACCCTATCCCGAGGAGGACACCTGAAGGCGAGCCGTAATGGCCTCATCTCCGGTAGGCTCCTCCCATTTTATCGATTTTTTTCCCGATTTTTTTTCCTCGTGCTGACCCTCGTTCTTTAAATGACCCTATCCCGAGCAGGACACCTGAAGGCCAGCCGTAATGGCCTCATCTCCGGCAGGCTCCTCCGATTTTGTTTTTTCGTTTTTTTCCCGATTTTTTTTTACGTCATGCTGACCCTCGTTCTTTAAATGACCCTATCCCGAGGAGGACACCTGAAGGCGAGCCGTAATAGCCTCATCTCCGGCAGGCTCCTTCGATTTTGTTTTTTTCATTTTTTTTCCTTTTTTTTTACGTCGTGCTGACCCTCGTTCTTTAAATGACCCTATCTCGAGGAGGACACCTGAAGGCGAGCCGTAATGGCCTCATCTCCGGCAGGCTCCTCCGATTTTTTTTTCCTTTTTTATCCACGTTTTTTTTTTACGTCGTGCTGACCCTCGTTCTTTAAATGACCCTATCCCGAGGAGGACACCTGAAGGCGAGCCGTAATGGCCTCATTTCCGGCAGGCTCCTCCAATTTTGTTTCTTTCATTTTTTTTCCCGGTTGTATTTTTTTTTTACGTCGTGCTGACCCTCGTTCTTTAAATGACCCTATCCCGAGGAGGACACCTAAAGGCCAGCCGTAATGGCCTCATCTCCGGCAGGCTCCTCCGATTTTGTTTTTTCGTTTTTTTCCCGATTTTTTTTTACGTCGTGCTGACCCTCGTTCTTTAAATGATCCTATCCCGAGGAGGACACCTAAAGGCGAGCCGTAATGGCCTCATCTCCGGCAGGCTCCTTTGATTTTGTTTTTTCGTTTTTTTTCCTTTTTTCTTACGTCGTGCTAAACCTCGTTCTTTAAATGACCCTATCCCGAGGAGGACACCTGAAGGCGAGCCGTAATGGCCTCATCTCCGGTAGGCTCCTCCCATTTTTTCGATTTTTTTCCCGATTTTTTTTCCTTGTGCTGACCCTCGTTTTTTAAACGACCCTATCTCGAGGAGGACACCTGAAGGCGAGCCGTAATGGCCTTATCTCTGACAGGCTCCTTCAATTTTTTTTTCGTTTTTTTCCCTTTTTTTTTACGTCATGCTGACCCTCGTTCTTTAAATGACCCTATCCCGAGGAGGACACCTGAAGGCGAGCCGTAATAGCCTCATCTCCGGCAGGCTCCTTCGATTTTGTTTTTTTCATTTTTTTTCCTTTTTTTTTTTGACGTCGTGCTGACCCTCGTTCTTTAGATAACCCTATCTCGAGGAGGACACCTGAAGGCGAGCCGTAATGGCCTCATCTCCGTCAGGCTCCTCCGATTTTTTTTTTTTCATTTTTTCCCCTTTTTTTTATGTCGTGCTGACCCTCGTTCTTTAAATGACCCTATCCCGAGGTGGACACCTGAAGGCGAGCCGTAACGGCCTCATCTCCGGCAGGCTCCTTCGATTTTGTTTTTTTCGTTTTTTTTCCTTTTTCTTTTTTTTTTACGTCGTGCTGAACCTCGTTCTTTAAATGACCCTATCCCGAGGAGGACACCTGAAGGCGAGCCGTAATGGAATCATCTCCGGCAGGCTCCTCCGATTTTGTTTTTTTTGGTTTTTTTTTCTTTTTTTTTACGTCGCGCTGACCCTCTTTCTTTAAATGACCCTATCCCGAGGAGGACACCTGAAGGCGAGCCGTAAAGGCCTCATCTCCGGCAGGCTCCTCCGATTTTGTTTTTTTCGTTTTTTTTCCCCTTTTTTTTTACGTCGTGCTGACCCTCGTTCTTTAAATGACCCTATCCCGAGGAGGACACCTGAAGGCGAGCCTTAATGGCCTCATCTCCGGCAGCCTCCTCCGATTTTTTTTTTCGTTTTTTTAGCATTTTTTTTCTTTTTTTTTTACGTCGTGCTGACCCTCGATCTTTAAATGACCCTATCCCGAGGACGACACCTGAATGCGAGCCGTAATGGCCTCATCTCCGGTAGGCTCCTCCCATTTTTTCGATTTTTTTCCCGATTTTTTTTCCTCGTGCTGACCCTCGTTTTTTAAACGAACCTATCTCGAGGAGGACACCTGAAGGCGAGCCGTAATGGCCTTATCTCTAACAGGCTCCTTCAATTTTTTTTTCATTTTTTTTCCCTTTTTTTTTACGTCATGCTGACCCTCGTTCTTTAAATGACCCTATCCCGAGGAGGACACCTGAAGGCGAGCCGTAATAGCCTCATCTCCGGCAGGCTCCTTCGATTTTGTTTTTTTCATTTTTTTTCCTTTTTTTTTACGTCGTGCTGACCCTCGTTCTTTAAATGACCCTATCTCGAGGAGGACACCTGAAGGCGAGCCGTAATGGCCTCATCTCCGGCAGGCTCCTCCGATTTTTTTTTTCATTTTTTCCCCGTTTTTTTTATGTCGTGCTGACCCTCGTTCTTTAAATGACCCTATCCCGAGGAGGACACCTGAAGGCGAGCCGTAACGGCCTCATCTCCGGCAGGCTCCTTCGATTTTGTTTTTTTCGTTTTTTTTCCTTTTTCTTTTTTTTTTTACGTCGTGCTGACCCTCGTTCTTTAAATGACCCTATCCCGAGGAGGACACCTGAAGGCGAGCCGTAATGGAATCATCTCCGGAAGGCTCCTCCGATTTTGTTTTTTTCGTTTTTTTTCCTTTTTTTTTACGTCGCGCTGACCCTCGTTCTTTAAATGACCCTATCCCGAGGAGGACACCTGAAGGCGAGCCGTAATAGCCTCATCTCTGGCAGGCTCCTCCGATTTTGTTTTTTTCATTTTTTTCCCTTTTTTTTACGTCGTGCTGACCCTCGTTCTTTAAATGACCCTATCCCAAGGAGGACACCTGAAGGCGAGCCTTAATGGCCTCATCTCCGGCAGCCTTCTCCGATTTTTTTTTCGTTTTTTTCCCTTTTTTTTTTTACGTCGTGCAGACCCTCGATCTTTAAATGACCCTATCCCGAGGAGGACACCTGAACGCGAGCCGTAATGGCCTCATCTCCGGTAGGCTCCTCCCATTTTTTCGATTTTTTTCACGATTTTTTTTCCTCGTGCTGACCCTCGTTTTTTAAACGACCCTATCTCGAGGAGGACACCTGAAGGCGAGCCGTAATGGCCTTATCTCTGGCAGGCTCCTTCAATTTTTTTTTCGTTTTTTTTCCCCCTTTTTTTTTACGTCATGCTGACCCTCGTTCTTTAAATGACCCTATCCCGAGGAGGACACCTGAAGGCGAGCCGTAATAGCCTCATCTCCGGCAGGCTCCTTCGATTTTGTTTTTTTCGTTTTTTTTCCTTTTTTTTACGTCGTGCTGACCCTCGTTCTTTAAATGACCCTATCCCGAGCAGGACACCTGAAGGCCAGCCGTAATGGCCTCATCTCCGGCAGGCTCCTCCGATTTTGTTTTTTCGTTTTTTTCCCGATTTTTTTTACGTCGTGCTGACTCTCGTTCTTTAAATGATCCTATCTCGAGGAGGACACCGGAAGGCGAGCCGTAATGGCCTCATCTCTGGCGGGCTCCTCCCATTTTTTTCGATTTTTTTCCCGATTTTTTTTCCTCGTGCTGACCCTCATTTTTAAATGACCCTATCTCGAGGAGGACACCTGAAGGCGAGCCGTAATGGCCTTATCTCCGGCAGGCTCCTCCGATTTGTTTTTTCATTTTTTTCCCCGTTTTTTTTATGTCGTGCTGACCCTCGTCCTTTAAATGACCCTATCCCGAGGAGGACACCTGAAGGCGAGCCGTAACGGCCTCATCTCCGGCAGGCTTTTTCGATTTTATTTTTTTTGTTTTTTTTCTTTTTTCTTTTTTTTTTTTTACGTCGTGTTGACCCTCGTTCTTTAAATGACCCTATCCCGAGGAGGACACCTGAAGACGAGCCATAATGGCTTAATCTCCGGCAGGCTCCTCCGATTTTGTTTTTTTCGTTTTTTTTCCTTTTTTTTACGTCGTGCTGACCCTCGTTCTTTAAATGACCCTATCTCGAGGAGGACACCTGAAGGCGAGCCGTAATGGCCTCATCTCCGGCAGGCTCCTCCGATTTTGTTTTTTTCGTTTTTTTTCACTTTTTTTTTACGTCGTGCTGACCCTCGTTCTTTAAATGACCCTATCTCGAGGAGGACACCTGATGGCGAGCCGTAATGGCCTCATCTCCGGCAGCCTCCTCCAATTTTTTTTTTTCATTTTTTTAGCGTTTTTTTTTTCATTTTTTTTTACGTCGTGCTGACCCTCGTTCTTTAAATGGCCCTATCCCGAGGAGGACACCTGAAGGCGAGCCGTAATGGCCTCATCTCCGGCAGGCTCTTCCAATTTTTTTTCGTTTTTTTTTCCCTTTTTTTTTTACGTCGTGCTGACCCTCGTTCTTTAAATGACCCTATCCCGAGGAGGACACCTGATGGCGAGCCGTAATGGCCTCATCTCCGGCAGGCTCCTCCGATTTTGTTTCTTTCATTTTTTTCCCCGATTGTATTTTTTTTTATGTCGTGCTGACCCTCGTTCTTTAAATGACCCTATCCCGAGGAGGACACCTGAAGGCGAGTCGTAATGGCCTCATCTCCGGCAGGCTCCTCCGATTTTCATTTTTTGTTTTTTTCCCGATTTTTTTTACGTCGTGCTGACCCTCGTTCTTTAAATGACCCTATCTCGAGGAGGACACCTGAAGGCGAGCCGTAATGGCCTCATCTCCGGCAGGCTCTTCCAATTTTTTTTCGTTTTTTTTCCCTTTTTTTTTTACGTCGTGCTGACCCTCGTTCTTTAAATGACCCTATCCCGAGGAGGACACCTGAAGGCGAGCCGTAATAGCCTCATCTCCGGCAGGCTCCTTCGATTTTGTTTTTTTCGTCGTGCAAACCCTTGTTCTTTAAATGAACCAATCCCGAGGAGGACACCTGAAGGCGAGCCGTAATGGCATCATCTCCGGCAGGCTCCTCCGATTTTGTTTTTTTTTTCGTTTTTTTCCCTTTTTTTTTACGTCGTGCTGACACTCGTTCTTTAAATGACCCTATGTCGAGGAGGACACCTGATGGCGAGCCGTAATGGCCTCATCTCCAGCAGGCTCCTCCGATTTTGTTTTTTTCGTTTTTTTCCCTTTTTTTTACGTCGTGCTGACCCTTGTTCTTTAAATGACCCTATCCCGAGGAGGACACCTGAAGGCGAGCCGAAATGGCCTCATCTCCGGCAGCCTGCTTCGATTTTTTTTCGTTTTTTAGCGTTTTTTTTACGTCGTGCTGACCCTCGTTCTTTAAATGACCCTATCCCGAGGAGGACACCTGAAGGCGAGCCGTAATAGCCTCATCTCCGGCAGGCTCCTCCGATATTTTTTTCGTTTTTTTTCCACGTTTTTTTTTACGTCGTGCTGACCCTCGTTCTTTAAATGACCCAATCCTGAGGAGGACACCTGATGGCGAGCCGTAATGGCCTCATCTCCGGCAGGCTCCTCCGATTTTGTTTCTTTCATTTTTTTCCCCGGTTGTATTTTTTTTTACGTCGTGCTGACCCTCGTTCTTTAAATGACGCTATCTCGAGGAGGACACCTGAAGGCGAGCCGTAATGGCCTCATCTCCGACAGGCTCCTCCGATTTTGTTTTTTCGTTTTTTTCCCGATTTTTTTTACGTCGTACTGACCCTCGTTCTTTAAATGACCCTATCTCGAGGAGGACACTTGAAGGCGAGCCGTAATGGCTCATCTCCGGTAGGCTCCTCCCATCTTTTCGATTTTTTTCCCGATTTTTTTTCCTCGTGCTGACCCTCGTTTTTTAAACGACCCTATCTCGAGGAGGACACCTGAAGGCGAGCCGTAATGGCCTTCTCTCTGGCAGGCTCCTTCAATTTTTTTTTCGTTTTTTTTCCCCTTTTTTTTTTACGTCGTGCTGACCCTCGTTCTTTAAATGACCCTATCTCGAGGAGGACACCTGAAGGCGAGCCGTAATGGCCTCATCTCCGGCAGGCTCCTCCGATTTTGTTTTTTTCGTTTTTTCCCTTTTTTTTACGTCGTGCTGACCCTCATTCTTAAATGACCCTATCCCGAGGAAGACACCTGAAGGCGAGCCGTAATGGCCTCATCTCCGGCAGGCTACTTTGATTTTGTTTTTTCGTTTTTTTTTTCCTTTTTTTTTTACGTCGTGCTAACCCTCGTTCTTTAAATGACCCTATCCCGAGGAGGACACCTGAAGGTGAGCCGTAATGGCCTCATCTTCGGAAGGTTCCTCCGATTTTGTTTTTTTCGTTATTTTTCCTTTTTTTCTTCTTTTTTTTACGTCGTGCTGACCCTCGTTCTTTAAATGACCCTATCCCGAGGAGGACACCTGAAGGCGTGCTGTAATGGCCTCATCTCCGGCAGGCTTCTCCGATGTTTTTTTTCGTTTTTTTTACGTCGTGCTGACCCTCGTTCTTTAAATGACGCTATCTCGAGGAGGACACCTGAAGGCGAGCCGTAATGGCCTCATCTCCGACAGGCTCCTCCGATTTTGTTTTTTCGTTTTTTTCCCGATTTTTTTTACGTCGTACTGACCCTCGTTCTTTAAATGACCCTATCTCGAGGAGGACACTTGAAGGCGAGCCGTAATGGCTCATCTCCGGTAGGCTCCTCCCATCTTTTCGATTTTTTTCCCGATTTTTTTTCCTCGTGCTGACCCTCGTTTTTTAAACGACCCTATCTCGAGGAGGACACCTGAAGGCGAGCCGTAATGGCCTTCTCTCTGGCAGGCTCCTTCAATTTTTTTTTCGTTTTTTTTCCCCTTTTTTTTTTACGTCGTGCTGACCCTCGTTCTTTAAATGACCCTATCTCGAGGAGGACACCTGAAGGCGAGCCGTAATGGCCTCATCTCCGGCAGGCTCCTCCGATTTTGTTTTTTTCGTTTTTTCCCTTTTTTTTACGTCGTGCTGACCCTCATTCTTAAATGACCCTATCCCGAGGAAGACACCTGAAGGCGAGCCGTAATGGCCTCATCTCCGGCAGGCTACTTTGATTTTGTTTTTTCGTTTTTTTTTCCTTTTTTTTTTACGTCGTGCTAACCCTCGTTCTTTAAATGACCCTATCCCGAGGAGGACACCTGAAGGTGAGCCGTAATGGCCTCATCTTCGGCAGGTTCCTCCGATTTTGTTTTTTTCGTTATTTTTCCTTTTTTTCTTCTTTTTTTTACGTCGTGCTGACCCTCGTTCTTTAAATGACCCTATCCCGAGGAGGACACCTGAAGGCGTGCTGTAATGGCCTCATCTCCGGCAGGCTTCTCCGATGTTTTTTTTCGTTTTTTTTACGTCGTGCTGACCCTCGTTCTTTAAATGACGCTATCTCGAGGAGGACACCTGAAGGCGAGCCGTAATGGCCTCATCTCCGACAGGCTCCTCCGATTTTGTTTTTTCGTTTTTTTCCCGATTTTTTTTACGTCGTACTGACCCTCGTTCTTTAAATGACCCTATCTCGAGGAGGACACTTGAAGGCGAGCCGTAATGGCTCATCTCCGGTAGGCTCCTCCCATCTTTTCGATTTTTTTCCCGATTTTTTTTCCTCGTGCTGACCCTCGTTTTTTAAACGACCCTATCTCGAGGAGGACACCTGAAGGCGAGCCGTAATGGCCTTCTCTCTGGCAGGCTCCTTCAATTTTTTTTTCGTTTTTTTTCCCCTTTTTTTTTTACGTCGTGCTGACCCTCGTTCTTTAAATGACCCTATCTCGAGGAGGACACCTGAAGGCGAGCCGTAATGGCCTCATCTCCGGCAGGCTCCTCCGATTTTGTTTTTTTCGTTTTTTCCCTTTTTTTTACGTCGTGCTGACCCTCATTCTTAAATGACCCTATCCCGAGGAAGACACCTGAAGGCGAGCCGTAATGGCCTCATCTCCGGCAGGCTACTTTGATTTTGTTTTTTCGTTTTTTTTTTCCTTTTTTTTTTACATCGTGCTAACCCTCGTTCTTTAAATGACCCTATCCCGAGGAGGACACCTGAAGGTGAGCCGTAATGGCCTCATCTTCGGCAGGTTCCTCCGATTTTGTTTTTTTCGTTATTTTTCCTTTTTTTCTTCTTTTTTTTACGTCGTGCTGACCCTCGTTCTTTAAATGACCCTATCCCGAGGAGGACACCTGAAGGCGTGCTGTAATGGCCTCATCTCCGGCAGGCTTCTCCGATGTTTTTTTTCGTTTTTTTTACGTCGTGCTGACCCTCGTTCTTTAAATGACCCTATCCCGAGGAGGACACCTGAAGGCGAGCCGTAATGGCCTCATCTCCGGAGGCTCCTCCGGTTTTGTTTTTTTCATTTTTTTTCCGGTTTTTTTTTACGTCGTGCTGACCCTCGTTTTTTAAATGACCCTTTCCCGAGGAGGACACCTGAAGGCGAGCCATAATGGCCTCATCTCCAGCAGGCTCCTCCGATTTTGTTTTTTCATTTTTTTTCCTTTTATTTTTACGTCGTGCTGACCCTCGTTCTTTAAATGACCCTATCCCGAGGAGGACACCTGAAGGCGAGCCGTAATGGCCTCATCTCCGGCAGGCTCCTCTGATTTTGTTTTTTTCGTTTTTTTTCCTTTTTTTTTCCGTCGTGCTGACCCTCGTTCTTTAAATGACCCTATCCCGAGGAGGACACCTGAAGGCGAGCCGTAATGGCCTCATCTCCGGCAGGCTCCTCCGATTTTGTTTTTTTCGTTTTTTTCCCTTTTTTTTTTACGTCGTGCTGACCCTCGTTCTTTAAATGACCCTATCCCGAGGAGGACACCTGAAGGCGAGCCGTAATGGCCTCATCTCCGGCAGCCTCCTCCGATTTTTTTTTCGTTTTTTTAGCATTTTTTTTTCTTTTTTTTTTTACGTCGTGCTGACCCTCGTTATTTAAATGACCCTATCCCGAGGAGGACACCTGAAGGCGAGCCGTAATGGCCTCATCTCCGGCAGGCTCCGCCGATTTTGTTTTCTTTCATTTTTTTTTATTTTTCTTTACGTCGTGCTGACCATCGTTCTTTAAATGACCCTATCCCGAGGAAAACACCTGGAGGCGAGCCGTAATGGCCTCATCTCCGGCAGGCTCCTCCGGTTTAGTTTTTTTTGTTTTTTTTCCCGATTTTTTTTTACGTCGTGCTGACCCTCGTTCTTTAAATGACCCTATCTCGAGGAGGACACCTGAAGGCGAGCCGTAATGGCCTCATCTCCGGCAGGCTCCTCCGATTTTTTTTTCATTTTTTTTCCACGTTTTTTTTTACGTCGTGCTGACCCTCTTTCTTTAAATGACCCTATCCCGAGGAGGACACCTGATGGCGAGCCGTAATGGCCTCATCTCCGGCAGGCTCCTCCGATTTTGTTTCTTTCATTTTTTTCCCCGGTTGTATTTTTTTTTATGTCGTGCTGACCCTCGTTCTTTAAATGACCCTATCCCGAGGAGGACACCTGAAGGCGAGCCGTAATGGCCTCATCTCCGGCAGGCTCCTCCGATTTTGTTTTCTTTCGTTTTTTTTTTATTTTTTTTTACGTCGTGCTGACCCTCGTTCTTTAAATGACCCTATCCCGAGGAGGACACCTGAAGGCGAGCAGTAATGGCCTCATCTCCGGCAGGCTCCTCCGGTTTTGTTTTTTTCGTTTTTTTTCCCGGTTTTTTTTTACGTCGTGCTGACCCTCGTTCTTTAAATGACCCTATCCCGAGGAGGACACCTGAGGGCGAGCCGTAATGGCCTCATCTCCGGCAGGCTCCTCCGATTTTGTTTTTTTCGTTTTTTTCCCTTTTTTTTTACGTCGTGCTGACCCTCGTTCTTTAAATGACCCTATCTCGAGGAGGACACCTGAAGGCGAGCCGTAATGGCCTCATCTCCGGCAGCGTCCTCCGATTTTGTTTTTTTTGTTTTTTTCCCCTTTTTTTTCTTTTTTTTTTTACATCGTGCTGACCCTCGTTCTTTAAATGACCCTATCCCGAGGAGGACACCTGAAGGCGAGCAGTAATGGCCTCATCTCCGGCAGGCTCCTCCGGTTTTGTTTTTTTCATTTTTTTTCCCGGTTTTTTTTTACGTCGTGCTGACCCTCGTTCTTTAAATGACCCTATCTCGAGGAGGACACCTGAAGGCGAGCCGTAATGGCCTCATCTCCGGCAGCCTCCTCCGATTTTTTTTTTTCCCTTTTTTTCTACGTCGTGCTGACCCTCGCTCTTTAAATGACGCTATCCCGGGGAGGACACCTGAAGGCGAGCCGTAATGGCCTCAACTCCGGCAGGCTCCTCCGATTTGGTTTTTTCGTTTTTTTTTCGATTTTTTTTACGTCGTGCTGACCCTCGTTCTTTAAATGACGCTATCTCGAGGAGGACACCTGAAGGCGAGCCGTAATGGCTTCATCTCCGGTAGGCTCCTCCCAATTTTTTCGACTTTTTTCCCGATTTTTTTTCCTCGCGCTGACCCTCGTTTTTTAAACGACCCTATCTCGAGGAGGACACCTGAAGGCGAGCCGTAATGGCCTTATCTCTGGCAGGCTCCTTCAATTTTTTTTTTCGTTTTTTTCCCCCTTTTTTTTTTACGTCATGCTGACCCTCGTTCTTTAAATGACCCTATCCCGAGGAGGACACGTGAAGGCGAGCCGTAATAGCCTCATCTCCGGCAGGCTCCTTCGATTTTGTTTTTTTCGTTTTTTGTCCTTTTTTTTTTACGTCGTGCTGACCCTCGTTCTTTAAATGACCCTATCCCGAGGAGGACACCTGAAGGCGAGCCGTAATGGCCTCATCTCCGGCAGGCTCCTTCGATTTTGTTTTTTTTGGTTTTTTTCCTTTTTTTTACGTCGTGCTGACCCTCATTCTTTAAATGACCCTATCCCGAGGGGGACACCTGAAGGTGAGCCGTAATGGCCTCATCTCCGGCAGGTTCCTCTAACTTTGTTTTTTTCGTTTTTTTTTTCCTTTTTTCTTTTTTTTACGTCGTGCTGACCCTCGTTCTTTAAATGACCCTATCCCGAGGAGGACACCTGAAGGCGTGCTGTAATGGCCTCATCTCCGGCAGGCTTCTCCGATTTTGTTTTTTTCGTTTTTTTTTTTACGTCGTGCTGACCCTCGTTCTTTAAATGACCCTATCCCGAGGAGGACACCTGAAGGTGAGCCGTAATGGCCTCATCTCCGGCAGGCTCCTCCGATTTTGTTTTCTTTCGTTTTTTTTTTTTACGTCGTGCTGACCCTCGTTCTTTAAATGACCCTATCCCGAGGAAGACACCTGAAGGCGAGCCGTAATGGCCTCATCTCCGGCAGGCTCCTCCGGTTTTGTTTTTTTCGTTTTTTTCCCGGTTTTCTTTTTTACGTCGTGCTGACCCTCGTTCTTTAAATGACCCTATCCCGAGGAGGACACCTGAAGGCGAGCCGTAATGGCCTCATCTCCGGCAGGCTCCTCCGATTTTGTTTTTTCGTTTTTTTTCCTTTTTTTTACGTCGTGCTGACCCTCGTTCTTTAAATGACCCTATCCCGAGGAGGACACCTGAAGGCGAGCAGTAATGGCCTCATCTCCGGCAGGCTCCTCCGGTTTTGTTTTTTTCGTTTTTTTTCCCGGTTTTTTTTTACGTCGTGCTGACCCTCGTTCTTTAAATGACCCTATCCCGAGGAGGACACCTGAAGGCGAGCCGTAATGGCCTCATCTCCGGCAGGCTCCTCCGATTTTGTTTTTTTTCGTTTTTTTCCCTTTTTTTTTTACGTCGTGCTGACCCTCGTTTTTAAATGACCCTATCTCGAGGAGGACACCTGAAGGCGAGCCGTAATGGCCTCATCTCCGGCAGCGTCCTCCGATTTAGTTTTTTTTGTTTTTTTCCCCTTTTTTTTCTTTTTTTTTTACATCGTGCTGACCCTCGTTCTTTAAATGACCCTATCCCGAGGAGGACACCTGAAGGCGAGCAGTAATGGCCTCATCTCCGGCAGGCTCCTCCGGTTTTGTTTTTTTCATTTTTTTTCCCGGTTTTTTTTTTACGTCGTGCTGACCCTCGTTCTTTAAATGACCCTATCTCGAGGAGGACACCTGAAGGCGAGCCGTAATGGCCTCATCTCCGGCAGCCTCCTCCGATTTTTTTTTCCGTTTTTTTAGCATTTTTTTTCTTTTTTTTTTTACGTCGTGCTGACCCTCGTTCTTTAAATGACCCTATCCCGAGGAGGACACCTGATGGCGAGCCGTAATGGCCTCATCTCCGGCAGGCTCCTCCAATTTTGTTTCTTTGATTTTTTTCCCCGGTTGTATTTTTTTTTATGTCGTGCTGACCCTCCTTCTTTAAATGACCCTATCCCGAGGAGGACACCTGAAGGCGAGTCGTAATGGCCTCATCTCCGGCAGGCTCCTCCGATTTGGTTTTTTCGTTTTTTTCCCGATTTTTTTTACGTCGTGCTGACCCTCGTTCTTTAAATGACCCTATCTCGAGGAGGACACCCGAAGGCGAGCCGTAATGGCCTTATCTCCGGCAGGCTCCTCCAATTTTTTTTTTCGTTTTTTCCCCTTTTTTTTTACGTCGTGCTGACCCTCGTTATTTAAATGACCCTATCCCGAGGAGGACACCTGAAGGCGAGTCGTAATAGCCTCATCTCCGGCAGGCTCCTTCGATTTTGTTTTTTTCATTTTTTTTCCTTTTTTTTTACGTCGTGCTGACGCTTCTTCTTTAAATGACCCTATCCCGAGGAAGACACCTGAAGGCGAGCCGTAATGGCCTCATCTCTGGCAGGCTCCTCCGATTTTGTTTTTTTTCGTTTTTTTCCCTTTTTTTTTTACGTTGTGCTGACCCTCGTTCTTTAAATGACCCTATGCCGAGGAGGACACCTGATGGCGAGCCGTAATGGCCTCATCTCAAGCAGGCTCCTCCGATTTTGTTTTTTTCGTTTTTTTCCCTTTTTTTTTACGTCGTGCTGACCCTCGTTCTTTAAATGACCCTATCCCGAGGAGGACACCTGAAGGCGAGCCGTAATGGCCTCATCTCCGGCAGGCTCCTCCGATTTTTTTTCAATTTTTTTCCACGTTTTTTTTTACGTCGTGCTGACCCTCGTTCTTTAAATGACCCTATCCCGAGGAGGACACCTGATGGCGAGCCGTAATGGCCTCATCTCCGACAGGCTCCTCCGATTTTGTTTCTTTCATTTTTTTCGCCGGTTGTATTTTTTTTTATGTCGTGCTGACCCTCGTTCTTTAAATGACCCTATCCCGAGGAGGACACCTGAAGGCGAGTCGTAATGGCCTCATCTCCGGCAGGCTCCTCCGATTTGGTTTTTTCGTTTTTTTCCCGATTTTTTTTACGTCGTGCTGACCCTCGTTCTTTAAATGACCCTATCTCGAGGAGGACACCCGAAGGCGAGCCGTAATGGCCTTATCTCCGGCAGGCTCCTCCAATTTTTTTTTTCGTTTTTTTCCCCTTTTTTTTTTACGTCGTGCTGACCCTCGTTCTTTAAATGACCCTATCCCGAGGAGGACACCTGAAGGCGAGCCGTAATAGCCTCATCTCCGGCAGGCTCCTTCGATTTTGTTTTCTTCGTTTTTCTTCGTTTTTTTTACGTCGTGCTGACCCTTCTTCTTTAAATGACCCTATCCCGAGGAGGACACCTGAAGGCGAGCCGTAATGGCCTCATTTCCGGAAGGCTCCTCCGATTTTGTTTTTTTTTTCGTTTTTTTCCCTTTTTTTTTACGTCGTGCTGACCCTCGTTCTTTAAATGACCCTATGCCGAGGAGGACACCTGATGGTGAGCCGTAATGGCTTCATCTCCAGCAGGCTCCTCTGATTTTGTTTTTTTTGTTTTTTTCCCTTTTTTTCTACGTCGTGCTGACCCTCGTTCTTTAAATGACCCTATCCCGAGGAGGACACCTGAAGGCGAGCCGTAATAGCCTCATCTCCGGCAGGCTCTTCCGATTTTTTTTCGTTCTTTTTCCACGTTTTTTTTACGTCGTGCTGACCCTCGTTCTTTAAATGACCCTATCCCGAGGAGGACACCTGATGGCGAGCCGTAATGACCTCATCTCCGGCAGGCTCCTCCGATTTTGTTTCTTTCATTTTTTTCCCCGGTTGTATTTTTTTTTACGTCGTGCTGACCCTCGTTCTTTAAATGATGCTATCCCGGGGAGGACACCTGAAGGCGAGCCGTAATGGCCTCAACTCCGGCAGGCTCCTCCGATTTTGTTTTTTCGTTTTTTTCCCGATTTTTTTTACGTCGTGCTGACCCTCGTTCTTTAAATGACGCTATCTCGAGGAGGACACCTGAAGGCGAGCCGTAATGGCTTCATCTCCGGTAGGCTCCTCCCATTTTTTTCGACTTTTTTCCCGATTTTTTTTCCTCGCGCTGACCCTCGTTTTTTAAACGACCCTATCTCGAGGAGGACACCTGAAGGCGAGCCGTAATGGCCTTATCTCTGGCAGGCTCTTTCAATTTTTTTTTTTCGTTTTTTTCCCCTTTTTTTTTTACGTCGTGCTGACCCTCGTTCTTTAAATGACCCTATCCCGAGGAGGACACGTGAAGGCGAGCCGTAATAGCCTCATCTCCGGCAGGCTCCTTCGATTTTGTTTTTTTCGTTTTTTGTCCTTTTTTTTTTACGTCGTGCTGACCCTCGTTCTTTAAATGACCCTATCCCGAGGAGGACACCTGAAGGCGAGCCGTAATGGCCTCATCTCCGGCAGGCTCCTTCGATTTTGTTTTTTTCGGTTTTTTTCCTTTTTTTTATGTCGTGCTGACCCTCGTTCTTTAAATGACCCTATCCCGAGGGGGACACCTGAAGGTGAGCCGTAATGGCCTCATCTCCGGCAGGTTCCTCTGACTTTGTTTTTTTCGTTTTTTTTTCCTTTTTTCTTTTTTTTTACGTCGTGCTGACCCTCGTTCTTTAAATGACCCTATCCCGAGGAGGACACCTGAAGGCGTGCTGTAATGGCCTCATCTCCGGCAGGCTTCTCCGATTTTGTTTTTTTCGTTTTTTTTTTTACGTCGTGCTGACCCTCGTTCTTTAAATGACCCTATCCCGAGGAGGACACCTGAAGGTGAGCCGTAATGGCCTCATCTCCGGCAGGCTCCTCCGATTTTGTTTTCTTTCGTTTTTTTTTTACGTCGTGCTGACCCTCGTTCTTTAAATGACCCTATCCCGAGGAAGACACCTGAAGGCGAGCCGTAATGGCCTCATCTCCGGCAGGCTCCTCCGGTTTTGTTTTTTTCGTTTTTTTCCCGGTTTTCTTTTTTACGTCGTGCTGACCCTCGTTCTTTAAATGACCCTATCCCGAGGAGGACACCTGAAGGCGAGCCGTAATGGCCTCATCTCCGGCAGGCTCCTCCGATTTTGTTTTTTCGTTTTTTTTCCTTTTTTTTACGTCGTGCTGACCCTCGTTCTTTAAATGACCCTATCCCGAGGAGGACACCTGAAGGCGAGCCGTAATGGCCTCATCTCCGGCAGGCTCCTCCGATTTTGTTTTTTTTTTGTTTTTTTCCCTTTTTTTTACGTCGTGCTAACCCTCGTTCTTTAAATGACCCTATCCCGAGGAGGACACCTGAAGGCTGATGACAAGTCATCTTAGCCTAGTTTCACTAGCCTTTTTCTTTCGTTTTCAATTGAATTATGCACTTTCTTGAGCCATAAGCAAGCCAATTGGGTAGATTTTCATGTTTCCTTTGATTTAATCAACCATAGATGAATTAATGCAATTTCATGAGGTTTTATGCTATAATTGTCACATATTATGAAAGAATGACAATCTCATGATTTTTAGCATAGCTTTGATGTGTTTGGTTGATTAATGATAGGTGAAGAAAGCTTGGAGAAAGGTTGAAGCAAGAAGGAATGGCTAGGAGGAAGAGAGGACAAAAAGTTTGCCTCAAACTTTAGCTCAAACTTTTGGAATAAGTGAAAACGAACCAGGGAGCAAAAAGCTTGACCAAAAGCTTGCCTCAAACTTTTGCGCAAACTTTTGGGCAAAAAGCTTGAGCAAAAGTTTGCCTCAAACTTTTTGTCAAACTTTTGGGAGAAAAGCTTGAGCCAACGTTTGCCTCAAACTTTTTGGCAAACGTTGGCATTACAAATCAACACCCTGGAGAGCAAAAGTTTGCGCCAACGTTTGCCTCAAACTTTTTGGCAAACGTTGGCGCCGTGAACAACACACCCTGGAGAGCAAAAGTTTGCGCCAACGTTTGCCTCAAACTTTTTGGCAAACGTTGGCGCCATGAGTGTGCAAGGGGGAGCCAACGTTTGAGCAAAAGTTTGACCCCAAACTTTGGCCCAAACGTTGGTAGCAGCAAGGATGGGGTGGCTGATATGAAAAGTTTGAGTAAAAGTTTGCCTCAAACTTTTACTCAAACTTTTACTCAAGCTTTCATGATTCCAAACCCGGTTCACTTCGGTTCTTCTCCAAACTCCAAGAGCAATCAACCAAGGCCTCTATCAACCCAAATCCACCAAGAGCAAAGGCCCAATTCAAGGCTTGAAGACCATTTGAAGAAAGTGTATAAATAGCTTAGGATTTAAGTTGAAGGGAGCTTTCTTTTCGGTTTTGATTAGTACACTTAGTAGAGAGCTCACTTTACATTTCTTGGCATTGTTGTTTTAATTCAAGAGAATTTGGGAGGAGAATTGATCTCTCTTCTTCCTTGTTCTTGCCCAGCACTCTTTACTTTCCTTGTCTTGGATCTTGGGTTGGAGAATTGAAGGAAATATGTTTCAATCTCATCCTGAGATCTTTCTGCTTCATTTTACTGCATAATTGAATTTCCATTTTGGTTAATTGCTTCTGTCTTCTACTTTCTCTGCAATTTACAATTTACAATTCCTTTGCAATTGTTCTTGTTGGATCTAGGAAGGCATTGAGATCTAGACTTGGTTATCTAGTCTCTTGAGTCCTGAGATCTGAATTCTCATTTTACTTTCTCTGTTTAACGCTTTTCATGCTCATTTACAATTCTATTTTTAGATCCGATTCAATCCAAGTCATCTTCTATTTCTCTGTTTGTTGAATTTAATTTTTTCCTTGTTTAATTTCTACAAATCCAATTCCCGATTCCCTTTACAATTCAAGCCATTTACATTTCTTGCACTTTAAGATTCTGTAATTTACATTTCTTGCGTTCTAAGTTTCTGCCATTTAATTTCTTGTTCTTTAAGATTCAGTACTTTAAATTTCAGTTCTCTTTAAATTCAATGCAATTTACCCATTCCCTTTACTTTCCATGCAATCTAAATTCTGCAAATCACAAATCACTCAACCAAATCTTGATTCTCTTGACTAAATCAACCACTAAACTAAAATTGCTCAATCCTTCAATCCCTGTGGGATCGACCTCACTCCCGTGAGTTATTATTACTTGATGCGACCCGGTGCACTTGCCGGTGAGTTTTGTGTCGGATCGTTTTTCGCACATCAAGTTTTTGGCGCCGTTGCCGGGGATTGAATAGATTGACAATGATTAAGTGAAGTGGAGATCTAGATCAAGCACTTTTACTTTGCTATTCTTTAATTTTCAATTAACCCACTAACTGTTTGAATTTTTGCCTGAGATAACTGAAACTTCGCTTTAGCAACAAAGTGAAGTTTTCTTGGAAATTTCTGGCTTTATGCAATGCTCTTGCTTACACAAGAGAAGCAATCTCTGCCACTAATCTTCCAAGTCCAGCAACTGTTTGATACTTTGTGCCAGCTAACCTTTTGAATCACATTCTGAGCCTGAATATATTCAATCATCACTTGAATTGTTTGTGACTGTGCAGATCATGGAGGGGAACTCAACAAATTCTAGCAATCATGAGAGTAATATCCCCACCTTGGATGATAATGTAATCCATAGTTCGAAGCATCTATCCATCGCCATGAGTGATGTTGCTCAATGGTTTGAAGCTTTTCCACAAGGAAGCATTATCGGATGGGAAGAACTGATGAGTGAACTTCTAGTCAAGTTGAACCCATCACAGAGAATTGTTAAACCAGAGGCAGAAGTGCACCCATTCACACAAGAGAAAGAAATTGAAGATGCTCGTGCAGTCATGAGCCAAAACAAGCAGATGCATCATCAGACTCTACAACAACTAGACATGATGGCCAGAAAAATCACTGAGCTGAGACATGCTGTAGTACATACATACAACCTGACTCAAAACTCATATGGGGGTAACCAAGCTGAACAAAGTTTTGGGGTCATTAACCATGAGCAACAAAACTATGGGCACTTACAATCTCCAAGCAGTCACTCAAGCATGCTTCAACAGAGGGCTCACAAGGATGTGTACAATCCGCCGTGGAAAACTCAATCCAACTGGAGGGGGCTTGAGAACCAAAACCAAAAACCAAGGGACTTCAACTGCAATAATCCCAGCTTCAAAAATCAACATAAAACACACCCCCACAACAACAATCACTCACACTTCCAACCCCGTCCTACCTCACCATTCGCCCAAAATGACTTTCATCGATCATCACAGTTGACACAACCACAACCACTTCCAAACTTTCAAAGAATCTATATTCTAGAAATGATGATGGAGAGGTTCATGAAAATTCAAGAAATGATAGCAATAGAGCAGGAAGAAATAAAGAAACATCAAGAGATGATAAGCAAGAACCAAGAGGCCTCACTCAGAAGACTTGAAAGGCAGATGGAACAACTGGTTCAAAACCTTGCTGAATTGGGTGAGAAGAAGGGAAGTCTGAACCCAAAGAGCCACGAAAAAGATGCTGGGTTGAAAGAGAAGGAAGTCATGGAGGAAAGTAAGAAGGCTATGGAAAGAGAAACAGAGGGAAGGAAGCCCATAGCAAGAGGAGGAAACCTAAGGCAACAGAAGCCTCAACTTCCATGAGCACAGAGTGAAGGATGTCAAGCTAGTGACAAAAAAAGAGCGCTTGTTGGGAGGCAACCCAACCGGAGGTAACCATCTTTTCATATCTATTCCAATAAAAAGGTTAATTAGTTTTATCTATATTGCAAAAAGCTAAGTTTGGTGTTGCACACCAAAACAATATAAGGGAGAATGAAGGATTCTAAGTTTGGTGTTCCATCAAAAATCCAATCATTAAACACATTCTCACTCTCTGCATACTGCTAGCTTCAAGCATATTGGATGAACTAGTTAACTATTTCGCTGTTTCCTAGTTTTCAGTTTTATTGCTTTTAAAAAAAAGAAGAAAAAAAAGAAAAAAATTTCACACATGGTTAAATTTGATGCATGAAAACCATTGGCAAGGTACTAAGTTTGGTGTTCTCACACCAAAGTAAGTTCAAAGGCCCACAAATAAATCATGCAGACTAACCATTGTTTCTAAGTGCTTGAGGAACAAGCAACTTTCAATATCACTGCAGAGTACCATACAAACTTTTGGAGAGATTAAGCATCATCAACCAAAGAGATGAAAGATGAATGTGAAGGCCAGCAATGATGATGATGAGAAGAAGGAAAGCAAGTGAACTCCAAAAGGTTGTATTGTTAAGTAATTGTTTTACATCAAACACTGCTATGATTGAAAGTAATATCATACCCTTATCTGTCCTTCTGTCTAGTATAGTTTTTCTGCAATTCAATAAGCAAGATGCTTGATCATTCACAACATTTTTCTCTTCAAAACTTGTTTGCACTCAATGTTCAAAAATTGCATCACATGAAAGTTCTTTGAAAAGAAGGATTGAGGAATTAAACAATTTTGAGGAAAGCAAAAGATTAGGAGAAGTGGTGGTTCTAGTTGTATGATTATGTATTGAGGTTGCATGCTTGTGAAAACTTACATGGGAGCTCATAGGTAGGACATGAAGTTCAAAGAAGTATTGTGGAGATTCTCAAAAATTTATTGATCCAAGAAGCAGCAAACAAAACAAAAGAAAGAAAAGAAAATACAAAAACAAAAAGAACATGGCCCAAGGCTCTGAGCATCAATTACTAGGCAGAAAAAGAAAGAAGAAACAAAACTCAAAGAGTTGTTAGCCTAGTAAATGCTTGTGGTTGAGTTGTGTCAAGGAAAGAGGCTTGAGCAAGTAAATCCTTAGGGGTGCTTTAACACCTAATACCTTAAAACCAACTGGTTTAGGAGTATTGATTGAAAGCTTATCTAAAGAGCCGCTTTGAGACATGACACTTAGAGTCAAGGCCAAAGCAAAGAAACTATAAGCTGCTTCAAGGTGATTACATATAAAGAGATCTCTATGATACCATTTGGATGAAAATCCTAAGACCTAAGACTCCCAATATGTGAGGACTAGTGAGCACTGAAGCCCTTGCATGAGCATATGATTTAGAGTTCACCCCACTGTTCCTTAATTACTTCACTCACAGGACTTTACAAGTTGTTCTTCAATCCATCTTAATTGAAAGAACCTCTGAGCATAATTCATTTCTTGCTTGGGGACAAGCAAGCTTTAAGTTTGGTGTTGTGATGACAAGTCATCTTAGCCTAGTTTCACTAGCCTTTTTCTTTCGTTTTCAATTGAATTATGCACTTTCTTGAGCCATAAGCAAGCCAATTGGGTAGATTTTCATGTTTCCTTTGATTTAATCAACCATAGATGAATGAATGCAATTTCATGAGGTTTTATGCTATAATTGTCACATATTATGAAAGAATGACAATCTCATGATTTTTAGCATAGCTTTGATGTGTTTGGTTGATTAATGATAGGTGAAGAAAGCTTGGAGAAAGGTTGAAGCAAGAAGGAATGGCTAGGAGGAAGAGAGGACAAAAAGTTTGAGCAAAAGTTTGCCTCAAACTTTAGCTCAAACTTTTGGAATAAGTGAAAACGAACCAGGGAGCAAAAAGCTTGACCAAAAGCTTGCCTCAAACTTTTGCGCAAACTTTTGGGCAAAAAGCTTGAGCAAAAGTTTGCCTCAAACTTTTTGTCAAACTTTTGGGAGAAAAGCTTGAGCCAACGTTTGCCTCAAACTTTTTGGCAAACGTTGGCATCACAAATCAACACCCTGGAGAGCAAAAGTTTGAGCCAACATTTGCCTCAAACTTTTTGGCAAACGTTGGCGCCATGAACAACACACCCTGGAGAGCAAAAGTTTGCGCCAACGTTTGCCTCAAACTTTTTGGCAAACGTTGGCGCCATGAGTGTGCAAGGGGGAGCCAACGTTTGAGCAAAAGTTTGACCCCAAACTTTGGCCCAAACGTTGGTAGCAGCAAGGATGGGGTGGCTGATACGAAAAGTTTGAGTAAAAGTTTGCCTCAAACTTTTACTCAAACTTTTACTCAAGCTTTCATGATTCCAAACCCGGTTCACTTCGGTTCTTCTCCAAACTCCAAGAGCAATCAACCAAGGCCTCTATCAACCCAAATCCACCAAGAGCAAAGGCCCAATTCAAGGCTTGAAGACCATTTGAAGAAAGTGTATAAATAGCTTAGGATTTAAGTTGAAGGGAGCTTTCTTTTCGGTTTTGATTAGTACACTTAGTAGAGAGCTCACTTTACATTTCTTGGTATTGTTGTTTTAATTCAAGAGAATTTAGGAGGAGAATTGATCTCTCTTCTTCCTTGTTCTTGCCCAGCACTCTTTACTTTCCTTGTCTTGGATCTTGGGTTGGAGAATTGAAGAAAATCTATTTCAATCTCATCCTGAGATCTCTCTGTTTCATTTTACTGCATAATTGAATTTCCATTTTGGTTAATTGCTTCTGTCTTCTACTTTCTCTACAATTTACAATTTACAATTCCTTTGTAATTGTTCTTGTTGGATCTAGGAAGGCATTGAGATCTAGACTTGGTTATCTAGTCTCTTGAGTCCTGAGATCTGAATTCTCATTTTACTTTCTCTGTTTAACGCTTTTCATGCTCATTTACAATTCTGTTTTTAGATCCGATTCAATCCAAGTCATCTTCTATTTCTCTGTTTGTTGAATTTAATTTTTTCCTTGTTTAATTTCTGCAAATCCAATTCCCAATTCCCTTTACAATTCAAGCCATTTACATTTCTTGCACTTTAAGATTCTGCAATTTACATTTCTTGCGTTCTAAGTTTCTGCCATTTAATTTCTTGTTCTTTAAGATTCAGCACTTTAAATTTCAGTTCTCTTTAAATTCAATGCAATTTACCCATTCCCTTTACTTTCCATGCAATCTAAATTCTGCAAATCACAAATCAATCAACCAAATCTTGATTCGCTTGACTAAATCAACCACTAAACTAAAATTGCTCAATCCTTCAATCCCTGTGGGATCGACCTCACTCCCGTGAGTTATTATTACTTGATGCGACCCGGTGCACTTGCCGGTGAGTTTTGTGTCGGATCGTTTTCCGCACATCAAAGGCGAGCCGTAATGGCCTCATCTCCGGCAGCCTCCTCCGATTTTTTTTTCGTTTTTTTAGCGTTTTTTTTTTACGTCGTGCTGACCCTCGTTCTTTAAATGACCCTATCCCGAGGAGGACACCTGAAGGCGAGCCGTAATGGCCTCATCTCCGGCAGGCTCATCCGATTTTTTTTTTCGTTTTTTTTTCACGTTTTTTTTACGTCGTGCTGACCCTCGTTCCTTAAATGACCCAATCCTGAGGAGGACACCTGAAGGCGAGCCGTAATGGCCTCATCTCCGGCAGGCGCCTCCGATTTTGTTTCTTTCATTTTTTTTCCGGGTTGTATTTTTTTTTTACGTTGTGCTGACCCTGGTTCTTTAAATGACCCTATCCCGAGGAGGACACCTGAAGGCGAGCCGTAATGGCCTCATCTCCGGCAGGCTCCTCCGATCTTGTTTTTTCGTTTTTTTCCCGATTTTTTTTTACGTTGTGCTGACCCTCGTTCTTTAAATGACCTTATTTCGAGGAGGACACCTGAAGGCGAAACGTAATGGCCTCATCTCCGGCAGGCTCCTCCCATTTTTTTCGATTTTTTTCCCGATTTTTTTTCTCGTGCTGACCCTCGTTTTTTAAATGACCCTATCTCGAGGAGGACACCTGAAGGCGAGCCGTAATGGCCTTATCTCCGGCAGGCTCCTCCGATTTTTTTTCCTTTTTTTTTCCCCGTTTTTTTTTTTTTTTTTTTTACGTCGTGCTGACCTTCGTTCTTTAAATGACCCTTTCCCGAGGAGGACACCTGAAGGCGAGCCATAATGGCCTCATCTCCGGCAGGCTCCTTCGATTTTGTTTTTTTCGTTTTTTTCCTTTTTTTTTACGTCGTGCTGACCCTCGTTCTTTAAATGACCCTATCCCGAGGAGGACACCTGAAGGCGAGCCGTAATGGCCTCATCTCCGGCAGGCTCCTCCGATTTTATTTTTTTTCGTTTTTTTCCCTTTTTTTTTACGTCGTGCTGACCCTCGTTCTTTAAATGACCCTATCCCGAGGAGGACACCTGATGGCGAGCCGTAATGGCCTCATCTCCGGCAGGCTCCTCTGATTTTGTTTTTTTCGTTTTTTTTCCCTTTTTTTTTTACGTCGTGCTGACCCTTGTTCTTTAAATGGCCCTATCCCGAGGAGGACACCTGAAGGCGAGCCGTAATGGCCTTATCTCCGGCAGCCTCCTCCGATTTTTTTTCGTTTTTTTAGCATTTTTTTTTACGTCGTGCTTACCCTCGTTCTTTAAATGACCCTATCCCGAGGAGGACACCTGAAGGCGAGCCGTAATGGCCTCATCTCCGGCAGGCGCCTCCGATTTTGTTTCTTTCATTTTTTTTGCCAGTTGTATTTTTTTTTTACGTCGTGCTGACCCTGGATCTTTAAATGACCCTATCCCGAGGAGGACACCTGAAGGCGGGCCGTAATGGCCTCATCTCCGGCAGGCTCCTCCGATCTTGTTTTTTCGTTTTTTTCCCGATTTTTTTTACGTCGTGCTGACCCTCGTTCTTTAAATGACCCTATTTCGAGGAGGACAGCTGAAGGCGAGCCGTAATGGCCTCATCTCCGGCAGGCTCCTCCCATTTTTTTCGATTTTTTTCCCGATTTTTTTTCTCGTGCTGACCCTCGTTTTTTAAATGACCCTATCTCGAGGAGGACACCTGAAGGCGAGCCGTAATGGCCTTATTTCCGGCAGGCTCCTCCGATTTTTTTTTTTTCGTTTTTTTCCCCGTTTTTTTTTTTTACGTCGTGCTAACCCTCGTTCTTTAAATGACCCTTTCCCGAGGAGGACACCTGAAGGCGAGCCGTAATAGCCTCATCTCCGGCAGGCTCCTTCGATTTTGTTTTTTTCGTTTTTTTCCTTTTTTTTTTACGTCGTGCTGACCCTCGTTCTTTAAATGACCCTATCCCGAGGAGGACACCTGAAGGCGAGCCGTAATGGCCTCATCTCCGGCAGGCTCCTCCGATTTTATATTTTTTTCGTTTTTTTTCCCTTTTTTTTTTACGTCGTGCTGACCCTCGTTCTTTAAATGACCCTATCCCGAGGAGGACACCTGATGGCGAGCCGTAATGGCCTCATCTCCGGCAGGCTCCTCCGATTTTGTTTTTTTCATTTTTTTCCCTTTTTTTTTTACGTCGTGCTGACCCTTGTTCTTTAAATGACGCTATCCCGAGGAGGACACCTGAAGGCGAGCCGTAATGGCCTCATCTCCGGCAGCCTCCTCCGATTTTTTTTTCGTTTTTTTAGAATTTTTTTTTACGTCGTGCTGACCCTCGTTCTTTAAATGACCTTATCCCAAGGAGGACACCTGAAGGCGAGCCGTAATGGCCTCATCTCCGGCAGGCTCCTTCGATTTTGTTTTTTTCATTTTTTTCCTTTTTTTTTACGTCGTGCTGACCCTCGTTCTTTAAATGACCCTATCCCGAGGAGGACACCAGAAGGCGAGCCGTAATGGCCTCATCTCCGGCAGGCTCCTCCGATTTTGTTTTTTTCGTTTTCTTTTTTACGTCTTGCTGACCCTCGTTCTTTAAATGACCCTATCCCGAGGAGGACACCTGAAGGCAAGCCGTAATGGCCTCATCTCCGGCAGGCTCGTCCGATTTTGTTTTTTTTCGTTTTTTTTCCCCGTTTTTTTTTCTACGTCGTGCTGACCCTCGTTCTTTAAATGACCCTATCCGGAGGAGGACACCTGAAGGCGAGCCGTAATGTCCTCATCTCCGGCAGGCTCCTTCGATTTTGTTTTTTTCGTTTTTTTTCCTTTTTTTTTTACGTCGTGCTGACCCTCGTTCTTTAAATGACCCTATCCCGAGGAGGAAACCTGAAGGTGAGCCATAATGGCCTCATCTCCGGCAGGTTCCTCCGATTTTGTTTTTTTCATTTTTTCCCCGTTTTTTTACGTCGTGCTGACCTTGTTCTTTAAATGACCCTATCCCGAGGAGGACAACTGAAGGCGAGCCGTAATGGCCTCATCTCCGGTAGACTCCTCCGGTTTTGCTTTTTCCGTTTTTTTCCCCTTTTTTTTTACGTCGTGCTAACCCTCGTTCATTAAATGACCCTATCACGAGGAGGACACCTGAAGGCGAGCCGTAATGGCCTCATCTCCGGCAGGCTCCTCCGATTTTGTTTTTTCGTTTTTTTTTCTTTTTTTTTACGTCGTGCTGACCCTCGTTCTTTATATGACTCTATCCCGAGGAGGACACCTGAAGGCGAGCCGTAATGGCCTCATCTCTGGCAGGCTCCTATGATTTTGTTTTTTTTTCGTTTTTTTCCCTTTTTTTTACGTCGTGCAGACCCTCGTTCTTTAAATGACTCTATCCCGAGGAGGACACCTGAAGGCGAGCCGTAATGGACTCATCTCCGGCAGGCTCCTCCCATTTTTTTCGATTTTTTTCCCGATTTTTTTTTACGTCGTGCTGACCTTGTTCTTTAAATGACCTTATCCCGAGGAGGACACCTGAAGGCGAGCCGTAATGGCCTCATCTCCGGCAGACTCCTCCGGTTTTGCTTTTTTCGTTTTTTTCCCCTTTTTTTTTACGTCGTGCTGACCTTGTTCTTTAAATGACCCTATCCCGAGGAGGACACCTGAAGGCGAGCCGTAATGGCCTCATCTCCGGCAGACTCCTCCGGTTTTGCTTTTTTCGTTTTTTTTCCCCTTTTTTTTTATGTCGTGCTGACCCTCGTTCTTTAAATGACCCTATCCCGAGGAGGACACCTGAAGGCGAGCCGTAATGGCCTCATCTCCGGCAGGCTCCTCCAATTTTTTTTTTCGTTTTTTTTCCACGTTTTTTTTACGTCGTGCTGACCCTCGTTCTTTAAATGACCCTATCCCGAGGAGGACACCTGAAAGCGAGCCGTAATGGCCTCATCTCCGACAGGTGCCTCCGATTTTGTTTCTTTCATTTTTTTTCCCGGTTGTATTTTTTTTTTACGTCGTGCTGACCCTCGTTCTTTAAATGACCCTATCCCGAGGAGGGCACCAGAAGGCGAGCCGTAATGGCCTCATCGACGGCAGGCTCCTCCGATTTTATTTTTTTTTTCGTTTTTTTCCCTTTTTTTTTTTACGTCGTGCTGACCCTCGTTCTTTAAATGACCCTATCCCGAGGAGGACACCTGATGGCGAGCCGTAATGGCCTCATCTCCGGCAGGCTCCTCCGATTTTTTTTTTTCATTTTTTTCCCTTTTTTTTTACGTCGTGCTGACCCTTGTTCTTTAAATGACGCTATCCCGAGGAGGACACCTGAAGGCGAGCCGTAATGGCCTCATCTCCGACAGCCTCCTCCGATTTTTTTTTCGTTTTTTTAGAATTTTTTTTTACGTCGTGCTGACCCTCGTTCTTTAAATGACCTTATCCCGAGGAGGACACCTGAAGGCGAGCCGTAATGGCCTCATCTCCGGCAGGCTCCTTCGATTTTGTTTTTTTCATTTTTTTCCTTTTTTTTTACGTCGTGCTGACCCTCGTTCTTTAAATGACCCTATCCCGAGGAGGACACCAGAAGGCGAGCCGTAATGGCCTCATCTCCTGCAGGCTCCTCCGATTTTGTTTTTTTCGTTTTCTTTTTTACGTCGTGCTGACCCTCGTTCTTTAAATGACCCTATCCCGAGGAGGACACCTGAAGGCGAGCCGTAATGGCCTCATCTCCGGCAGGCTCGTCCGATTTTGTTTTTTTTCGTTTTTTTTCCCCGTTTTTTTTTCTACGTCGTGCTGACCCTCGTTCTTTAAATGACCCTATCCGGAGGAGGATACCTGAAGGCGAGCCGTAATGTCCTCATCTCCGGCAAGCTCCTTCGATTTTGTTTTTTTCGTTTTTTTTTCCTTTTTTTTTACGTCGTGCTGACCCTCGTTCTTTAAATGACCATATCCCGAGGAGGACACCTGAAGGTGAGCCATAATGGCCTCATCTCCGGCAGGTTCCTCCGATTTTGTTTTTTTCATTTTTCCCCTTTTTTTTACGTCGTGCTGACCTTGTTCTTTAAATGACCCTATCCCGAGGAGGACAACTAAAGGCGAGCCGTAATGGCCTCATCTCCGGCAGACTCCTCCGGTTTTGCTTTTTTCGTTTTTTTCCCCTTTTTTTTACGTCGTGCTGACCCTCGTTCTTTAAATGACCCTATCTCGAGGAGGACACCTGAAGGCGAGCCATAATGGCCTCATCTCCGGCAGGCTCCTCCGATTTTGTTTTTTCGTTTTTTTCCTTTTTTTTTTTACGTCGTGCTGACCCTCGTTCTTTAAATGACTCTATCCCGAGGAGGACACCTGAAGGCGAGCCGTAATGGCCTCATCTCTGGCAGGCTCCTCCGATTTTGTTTTTTTTCGTTTTTTTCCCTTTTTTTTACGTCGTGCTGACCCTCGTTCTTTAAATGACTCTATCCCGAGGAGGACACCTGAAGGCGAGCCGTAATGGACTCATCTCCGGCAGGCTCCTCCCATTTTTTTCGATTTTTTTCCCGATTTTTTTTTACGTCGTGCTGACCTTGTTCTTTAAATGACCTTATCCCGAGGAGGACACCTGAAGGCGAGCCGTAATGGCGTCATCTCCGGCAAACTCCTCCGGTTTTGCTTTTTTCGTTTTTTTTCCCCTTTTTTTTTACGTCGTGCTGACCTTGTTCTTTAAATGACCCTATCCCGAGGAGGACACCTGAAGGCGAGCCGTAATGGCCTCATCTCCGGCAGGCTCCTCCGATTTTTTTTTTCGTTTTTTTTCCACGTTTTTTTTACGTCGTGCTGACCCTCGTTCTTTAAATGACCCTATCCCGAGGAGGACACCTGAAGGCGAGCCGTAATGGCCTCATCTCCGGCAGGCGCCTCCGATTTTGTTTCTTTCATTTTTTTCCCGGTTGTATTTTTTTTTTACGTCGTGCTGACCCTCGTTCTTTAAATGACCCTATCCCGAGGAGGACACCAGAAGGCGAGCCGTAATGTCCTCATCGACGGCAGGCTCCTCCGATTTTATTTTTTTTCGTTTTTTTCCCTTTTTTTTTACGTCGTGCTGACCCTCGTTCTTTAAATGACCCTATCCCGAGGAGGACACCTGATGGCGAGCCGTAATGGCCTCATCTCCGGCAGGCTCCTCCGATTTTGTTTTTTTCATTTTTTTCCCTTTTTTTTTACGTCGTGCAGACCCTTGTTCTTTAAATGACGCTATCCCGAGGAGGACACCTGAAGGCGAGCCGTAAGGCCTCATCTCCGGCAGCCTCCTCCGATTTTTTTTTCGTTTTTTTAGAATTTTTTTTTACGTCGTGCTGACCCTCGTTCTTTAAATGACCCTATCCCGAGGAGGACACCTGAAGGCGAGCCGTAATGGCCTCATCTCCGGCAGGCTCCTTCGATTTTGTTTTTTTCATTTTTTTCCCTTTTTTTTACGTCGTGCTGACCCTCGTTCTTTAAATGACCCTATCCCGAGGAGGACACCAGAAGGCGAGCCGTAATGGCCTCATCTCCGGCAAGCTCCTCCGATTTTGTTTTTTTCGTTTTCTTTTTTACGTCGTGCTGACCCTCGTTCTTTAAATGACCCTATCCCGAGGAGGACACCTGAAGGCGAGACGTAATGGCCTCATCTCCGGCAGGCTCGTCCGATTTTGTTTTTTTTCGTTTTTTTTCCCCGTTTTTTTTCTACGTCGTGCTGACCCTCGTTCTTTAAATGACCCTATCTGGAGGAGGACACCTGAAGGCGAGCCGTAATGTCCTCATCTACGGCAGGCTCCTCCGATTTTGTTTTTTTCGTTTTTTTTTCCTTTTTTTTTACGTCGTGTTGACCCTCGTTCTTTAAATGACCCTATCCCGAGGAAGACACCTGAAGGTGAGCCATAATGGCCTCATCTCCGGCAGGTTCCTCCGATTTTGTTTTTTTCATTTTTTCCCCTTTTTTTTACGTCGTGCTGACCTTGTTCTTTAAATGACCCTATCCCGAGGAGGACAACTGAAGGCGAGCCATAATGGCCTCATCTCCGGCAGACTCCTCCGGTTTTGCTTTTTTCGTTATTTTCCCCCTTTTTTTTACGTCGTGCTGACCCTCGTTCTTTAAATGACCCTATCCCGAGGAGGACACCTGAAGGCGAGCCGTAATGGCCTCATCTCCGGTAGGCTCCTCCGATTTTGTTTTTTCGTTTTTTTCCTTTTTTTTTACGTCGTGCTGACCCTCGTTCTTTAAATGACTCTATCCCGAGGAGGACAACTGAAGGCGAGCCGTAATGGCCTCATCTCTGGCAGGCTCCTCCGATTTTGTTTTTTTTCGTTTTTTTCCCTTTTTTTTACGTCGTGCTGACCCTCGTTCTTTAAATGACTCTATCCCGAGGAGGACACCTGAAGGCGAGCCGTAATGGACTCATCTCCGGCAGGCTCCTCCCATTTTATTCGATTTTTTTCCCGATTTTTTTTTACGTCGTGCTGACCTTGTTCTTTAAATGACCTTATCCCGAGGAGGACACCTGAAGGCGAGCCGTAATGGCCTCATCTCCGGCAGACTCCTCCGGTTTTGCTTTTTTCGTTTTTTTCCCCCTTTTTTTTTACGTCGTGCTGACCTTGTTCTTTAAATGACCCTATCCCGAGGAGGACACCTGAAGGCGAGCCGTAATGGCCTCATCTCCGGCAGACTCCTCCGGTTTTGCTTTTTTCGTTTTTTTTCCCCTTTTTTTTTTACGTCGTGCTGACCCTCGTTCTTTAAATGACCCTATCCCGAGGAGGACACCTGAAGGCGAGCCGTAATGGCCTCATCTCCTGCAGGCTCCTCCGATTTTTTTTTTCGTTTTTTTTTCCACGTTTTTTTTACGTCGTGCTGACCCTCGTTCTTTAAATGAGCCTATCCCGAGGAGGACACCTGAAGGCGAGCCGTAATGGCCTCATCTCCGGCAGGCGCCTCCGATTTTGTTTCTTTCATTTTTTTTCCCGGTTGTATTTTTTTTTTACGTCGTGCTGACCCTCGTTCTTTAAATGACCCTATCCCGAGGAGGACACCTGAAGGCGAGCCGTCATGGCCTCATCTCCGGCAGGCTCCTCCCATTTTTTTCGATTTTTTTCCCGATTTATTTTTCTCGTAGTGACCCTCGTTTTTTAAATGACCCTATCCCGAGGAGGACACCAGAAGGCGAGCCGTAATGGCCTCATCGACGGGAGGCTCCTCCGATTTTGTTTTTTTCGTTTTTTTCCCTTTTTTTCTTTTTTTTTTTACGTCGTGCTGACCCTCGTTCTTTAAATGACCCTATCCCGAGGAGGACACCTGAAGGCGAGCCGTAATGGCCTCTTCTCCGGCAGGCTCCTCCGATTTTGTATTTTCGTTTTTTTCCTTTTTTTTTTACGTCGTGCTGACCCTCGTTCTTTAAATGACCCTATCCCGAGGAGGACACCTGAAGGCGAGCCGTAGTAGCCTCATCTCCGGCAGGCTCCTTCGATTTTGTTTTTTTTCGTTTTTTTCGTTTTTTTTTACGTCGTGCTGACCCTCGTTCTTTAAATGACCCTATCCCGAGGAGGACACCTGAAGGCGAGCCGTAATGGCCTCATCTCCGGCAGCCTCCTCCGATTTTTTTTTCGTTTTTTTAGAATTTTTTTTTACGTCGTGCTGACCCTCGTTCTTTAAATGACCCTATCCCGAGGAGGACACCTGAAGGCGAGCCGTAATGGCCTCATCTCCGGCAGGCGCCTCCGATTTTGTTTCTTTCATTTTTTTCCTTTTTTTTTACGTCGTGCTGACCCTCGTTCTTTAAATGACCCTATCCCGAGGAGGACACCTGAAGGCGAGCCGTAATGGCCTCATCTCCGGCAGGCTCCTCCGATTTTGTTTTTTCGTTTTTTTCCTTTTTTTTTACGTCGTGCTGACCCTCGTTCTTTAAATGACCCTATCCCGAGGAGGACACCTGAAGGCGAGCCGTAATGGCCTCATCTCCGGCAGGCTCGTCCGATTTTGTTTTTTTTCGTTTTTTTTCCCCGTTTTTTTTCTACGTCGTGCTGACCCTCGTTCTTTAAATGACCCTATCCCGAGGAGGACACCTGAAGGCGAGCCGTAATGTCCTCATCTCCGGCAGGCTCTTTCGATTTTGTTTTTTTCGTTTTTTTTTCCTTTTTTTTTACGTCGTGCTGACCCTCGTTCTTTAAATGACCCTATCCCGAGGAGGACACCTGAAGGTGAGCCGTAATGGCCTCATCTCCGGAAGGTTCCTCCGATTTTGTTTTTTTCATTTTTTCCCCTTTTTTTACGTCGTGCTGACCTTGTTCTTTAAATGACCCTATCCCGAGGAGGACAACTGAAGGCGAGCCGTAATGGCCTCATCTCCGGTAGACTCCTCCGGTTTTGCTTTTTCCGTTTTTTTCCCCTTTTTTTTACGTCGTGCTGACCCTCGTTCATTAAATGACCCTATCCCGAGGAGGACACCTGAAGGCGAGCCGTAATGGCCTCATCTCCGGCAGGCTCCTCCGATTTTGTTTTTTCGTTTTTTTTTCTTTTTTTTTACGTCGTGCTGACCCTCGTTCTTTATATGACTCTATCCCGAGGAGGACACCTGAAGGCGAGCCGTAATGGCCTCATCTCTGGCAGGCTCCTATGATTTTGTTTTTTTTTCGTTTTTTTCCCTTTTTTTTACGTCGTGCTGACCCTCGTTCTTTAAATGACTCTATCCCGAGGAGGACACCTGAAGGCGAGCCGTAATGGACTCATCTCCGGCAGGCTCCTCCCATTTTTTTGATTTTTTCCCGATTTTTTTTTACGTCGTGCTGACCTTGTTCTTTAAATGACCTTATCCCGAGGAGGACACCTGAAGGCGAGCCGTAATGGCCTCATCTCCGGCAGACTCCTCCGGTTTTGCTTTTTTCGTTTTTTTTCCCCATTTTTTTTAAGTCGTGCTGACCTTGTTCTTTAAATGACCCTATCCCGAGGAGGACACCTGAAGGCGAGCCGTAATGTCCTCATCTCCGGCAGACTCCTCCGGTTTTGCTTTTTTCGTTTTTTTCCCCTTTTTTTTACGTCGTGCTTACCTTGTTCTTTAAATGACCCTATCCTGAGGAGGACACCTGAAGGCGAGCCGTAATGGCCTCATCTCCGGCAGACTCCTCCGGTTTTGCTTTTTTCGTTTTTTTCCCCTTTTTTTTTACGTCGTGCTGACCCTTGTTCTTTAAATGACCCTATCCCGAGGAGGACACCTGAAGGCGAGCCATAATGTCCTCATCTCCGGCAGGCTCCTTCGATTTTGTTTTTTTCATTTTTTTTTCTTTTTTTTTACGTCGTGCTGACCCTCGTTCTTTAAATGAACCTATCCCGAGGAGGACACCAGAAGGCGAGCCGTAATGGCCTCATCGACGGCAGGCTCCTCCGATTTTGTTTTTTTCGTTTTTTTCCCTTTTTTTCTTTTTTTTTTACGTCGTGCTGACCCTCGTTCTTTAAATGACCCTATCCCGAGGAGGACACCTGAAGGCGAGCCGTAATGGCCTCATCTCCGGCAGGCTCCTCCGATTTTGTTTTTTCGTTTTTTTCCTTTTTTTTTACGTCGTGCTGACCCTCGTTCTTTAAATGACCCTATCCCGAGGAGGACACCTGAAGGCGAGCCGTAGTAGCCTCATCTCCGGCTGGCTCCTTCGATTTTGTTTTTTTTTCGTTTTTTTCGTTTTTTTTTACGTCGTGCTGACCCTTGTTCTTTAAATGACCCTATCCCGAGGAGGACACCTGAAGGCGAGCCGTAATGGCCTCATCTCCGGCAGCCTCCTCCGATTTTTTTTTCGTTTTTTTAGAATTTTTTTTTACGTCGTGTTGACCCTCGTTCTTTAAATGACCCTATCCCGAGGAGGACACCTGAAGGCGAGCCGTAATGGCCTCATCTCCGGCAGGCTCCTTCGATTTTGTTTTTTTTCATTTTTTTCCTTTTTTTTTACGTCGTGCTGACCCTCGTTCTTTAAATGACCCTATCCCGAGGAGGACACCAGAAGGCGAGCCGTAATGGCCTCATCTCCGGCAGGCTCCTCCGATTTTGTTTTTTTCGTTTTCTTTTTTACGTCGTGCTGACCCTCGTTCTTTAAATGACCCTATCCCGAGGAGGACACCTGAAGGCGAGCCGTAATGGCCTCATCTCCGGCAGGCTCGTCCGATTTTGTTTTTTTTCGTTTTTTTTCCCCGTTTTTTTTTCTACGTCGTGCTGACCCTCGTTCTTTAAATGACCCTATCCCGAGGAGGACACCTGAAGGCGAGCCGTAATGGCCTCATCTCCGGCAGGCTCCTCCGATTTTTTTTTTCGTTTTTTTTCCACGTTTTTTTTACGTCGTGCTGACCCTCGTTCTTTAAATGACCCTATCCCGAGGAGGACACCTGAAGGCGAGCCGTAATGGCCTCATCTCCGGCAGGCGCCTCCGATTTTGTTTCTTTCATTTTTTTCCCGGTTGTATTTTTTTTTTACGTCGTGCTGACCCTCGTTCTTTAAATGACCCTATCCCGAGGAGGACACCTGAAGGCGAGCCGTAATGTCCTCATCTCCGGCAGGCTCTTTCGATTTTGTTTTTTTCGTTTTTTTTTCCTTTTTTTTTACGTCGTGCTGACCCTCGTTCTTTAAATGACCCTATCCCGAGGAGGACACCTGAAGGTGAGCCGTAATGGCCTCATCTCCGGAAGGTTCCTCCGATTTTGTTTTTTTCATTTTTTCCCCTTTTTTTTACGTCGTGCTGACCTTGTTCTTTAAATGACCCTATCCCGAGGAGGACAACTGAAGGCGAGCCGTAATGGCCTCATCTCCGGTAGACTCCTCCGGTTTTGCTTTTTCCGTTTTTTTCCCCTTTTTTTTTACGTCGTGCTGACCCTCGTTCATTAAATGACCCTATCCCGAGGAGGACACCTGAAGGCGAGCCGTAATGGCCTCATCTCCGGCAGGCTCCTCCGATTTTGTTTTTTTCGTTTTTTTTTCTTTTTTTTTACGTCGTGCTGACCCTCGTTCTTTATATGACTCTATCCCGAGGAGGACACCTGAAGGCGAGCCGTAATGGCCTCATCTCTGGCAGGCTCCTATGATTTTGTTTTTTTTTCGTTTTTTTCCCTTTTTTTTACGTCGTGCTGACCCTCGTTCTTTAAATGACTCTATCCCGAGGAGGACACCTGAAGGCGAGCCGTAATGGACTCATCTCCGGCAGGCTCCTCCCATTTTTTTGATTTTTTCCCGATTTTTTTTTACGTCGTGCTGACCTTGTTCTTTAAATGACCTTATCCCGAGGAGGACACCTGAAGGCGAGCCGTAATGGCCTCATCTCCGGCAGACTCCTCCGGTTTTGCTTTTTTCGTTTTTTTTCCCCTTTTTTTTAAGTCGTGCTGACCTTGTTCTTTAAATGACCCTATCCCGAGGAGGACACCTGAAGGCGAGCCGTAATGTCCTCATCTCCGGCAGACTCCTCCGGTTTTGCTTTTTTCGTTTTTTTCCCCTTTTTTTTACGTCGTGCTTACCTTGTTCTTTAAATGACCCTATCCTGAGGAGGACACCTGAAGGCGAGCCGTAATGGCCTCATCTCCGGCAGACTCCTCCGGTTTTGCTTTTTTCGTTTTTTTCCCCTTTTTTTTTACGTCGTGCTGACCCTTATCCTTTAAATGACCCTATCCCGAGGAGGACACCTGAAGGCGAGCCATAATGTCCTCATCTCCGGCAGGCTCCTTCGATTTTGTTTTTTTCATTTTTTTTCTTTTTTTTTACGTCGTGCTGACCCTCGTTCTTTAAATGAACCTATCCCGAGGAGGACACCAGAAGGCGAGCCGTAATGGCCGCATCGACGGCAGGCTCCTCCGATTTTGTTTTTTTCGTTTTTTTCCCTTTTTTTCTTTTTTTTTTTTACGTCGTGCTGACCCTCGTTCTTTAAATGACCCTATCCCGAGGAGGACACCTGAAGGCGAGCCGTAATGGCCTCATCTCCGGCAGGCTCCTCCGATTTTGTTTTTTCGTTTTTTTCCTTTTTTTTTTACGTCGTGCTGACCCTCGTTCTTTAAATGACCCTATCCCGAGGAGGACACCTGAAGGCGAGCCGTAGTAGCCTCATCTCCGGCAGGCTCCTTCGATTTTGTTTTTTTTTCGTTTTTTTCGTTTTTTTTTACGTCGTGCTGACCCTTGTTCTTTAAATGACCCTATCCCGAGGAGGACACCTGAAGGCGAGCCGTAATGGCCTCATCTCCGGCAGCCTCCTCCGATTTTTTTTTCGTTTTTTTAGAATTTTTTTTTACGTCGTGTTGACCCTCGTTCTTTAAATGACCCTATCCCGAGGAGGACACCTGAAGGCGAGCCGTAATGGCCTCATCTCCGGCAGGCTCCTTCGATTTTGTTTTTTTTTCATTTTTTTCCTTTTTTTTTACGTCGTGCTGACCCTCGTTCTTTAAATGACCCTATCCCGAGGAGGACACCAGAAGGCGAGCCGTAATGGCCTCATCTCTGGCAGGCTCCTCCGATTTTGTTTTTTTCGTTTTCTTTTTTACGTCGTGCTGACCCTCGTTCTTTAAATGACCCTATCCCGAGGAGGACACCTGAAGGCGAGCCGTAATGGCCTCATCTCCGGCAGGCTCGTCCGATTTTGTTTTTTTTCGTTTTTTTTCCCCGTTTTTTTTTCTACGTCGTGCTGACCCTCGTTCTTTAAATGACCCTATCCCGAGGAGGACACCTGAAGGCGAGCCGTAATGGCCTCATCTCCGGCAGGCTCCTCCGATTTTTTTTTTCGTTTTTTTTCCACGTTTTTTTTACGTCGTGCTGACCCTCGTTCTTTAAATGACCCTATCCCGAGGAGGACACCTGAAGGCGAGCCGTAATGGCCTCATCTCCGGCAGGCGCCTCCGATTTTGTTTCTTTCATTTTTTTCCCGGTTGTATTTTTTTTTTACGTCGTGCTGACCCTCGTTCTTTAAATGACCCTATCCCGAGGAGGACACCAGAAGGCGAGCCGTAATGGCCTCATCGACGGTAGGCTCCTCCGATTTTATTTTTTTTTCGTTTTTTTCCCCTTTTTTTTTACGTCGTGCTGACCCTCGTTCTTTAAATGACCCTATCCCGAGGAGGACACCTGATGGCGAGCCGTAATGGCCTCATCTCCGGCAGGCTCCTCCGATTTTGTTTTTTTCATTTTTTTCCCTTTTTTTTACGTCGTGCTGACCCTTGTTCTTTAAATGACGCTATCCCGAGGAGGACACCTGAAGGCGAGCCGTAATGGCCTCATCTCCGGCAGCCTCTTCCGATTTTTTTTTCGTTTTTTTAGAATTTTTTTTTACGTCGTGCTGACCCTCGTTCTTTAAATGACCTTATCCCAAGGAGGACACCTGAAGGCGAGCCGTAATGGCCTCATCTCCGGCAGGCTCCTTCGATTTTGTTTTTTTCATTTTTTTCCTTTTTTTTTACGTCGTGCTGACCCTCGTTCTTTAAATGACCCTATCCCGAGGAGGACACCAGAAGGCGAGCCGTAATGGCCTCATCTCCGGCAGGCTCCTCCGATTTTGTTTTTTTCGTTTTCTTTTTTACGTCTTGCTGACCCTCGTTCTTTAAATGACCCTATCCCGAGGAGGACACCTGAAGGCGAGACGTAATGGCCTCATCTCCGGCAGGCTCGTCCGATTTTGTTTTTTTTCGTTTTTTTTCCCCGTTTTTTTTTCTACGTCGTGCTGACCCTCGTTCTTTAAATGACCCTATCCGGAGGAGGACACCTGAAGGCGAGCCGTAATGTCCTCATCTCCGGCAGGCTCCTTCGATTTTGTTTTTTTCGTTTTTTTTTCCTTTTTTTTTACGTCGTGTTGACCCTCGTTCTTTAAATGACCCTATCCCGAGGAAGACACCTGAAGGTGAGCCATAATGGCCTCATCTCCGGCAGGTTCCTCCGATTTTGTTTTTTTCATTTTGTCCCCTTTTTTTTACGTCGTGCTGACCTTGTTCTTTAAATGACCCTATCCCGAGGAGGACAACTGAAGGCGAGCCGTAATGGCCTCATCTCCGGCAGACTCCTCCGGTTTTGCTTTTTTCGTTATTTTTCCCCTTTTTTTTACGTCGTGCTAACCCTCGTTCTTTAAATGACCCTATCCCGAGGAGGACACCTGAAGGCGAGCCGTAATGGCCTCATCTCCGGCAGCCTCCTCCGATTTTGTTTTTTCGTTTTTTTCCTTTCTTTTTACGTCGTGCTGACCCTCGTTCTTTAAATGACTCTATCCCGAGGAGGACAACTGAAGGCGAGCCGTAATGGCCTCATCTCTGGCAGGCTCCTCCGATTTTGTTTTTTTTTTCGTTTTTTTCCCTTTTTTTTACGTCGTGCTGACCCTCGTTCTTTAAATGACTCTATCCCGAGGAGGACACCTGAAGGCGAGCCGTAATGGACTCATCTCCGGCAGGCTCCTCCCATTTTTTTCGATTTTTTTCCCGATTTTTTTTTACGTCGTGCTGACCTTGTTCTTTAAATGACCTTATCCCGAGGAGGACACCTGAAGGCGAGCCGTAATGGCCTCATCTTCGGCAGACTCCTCCGGTTTTGCTTTTTTCGTTTTTTTCCCCCTTTTTTTTTACGTCGTGCTGACCTTGTTGTTTAAATGACCCTATCCCGAGGAGGACACCTGAAGGCGAGCCGTAATGGCCTCATCTCCGGCAGACTCCTTCGGTTTTGCTTTTTTCGTTTTTTTTCCCCTTTTTTTTTTACGTCGTGCTGACCCTCGTTCTTTAAATGACCCTATCCCGAGGAGGACACCTGAAGGCGAGCCGTAATGGCCTCATCTCCTGCAGGCTCCTCCGATTTTTTTTTTCGTTTTTTTTTCCACGTTTTTTTTACGTCGTGCTGACCCTCGTTCTTTAAATGAGCCTATCCCGAGGAGGACACCTGAAGGCGAGCCGTAATGGCCTCATCTCCGGCAGGCGCCTCCGATTTTGTTTCTTTCATTTTTTTTCCCGGTTGTATTTTTTTTTTACGTCGTGCTGACCCTCGTTCTTTAAATGACCCTATCCCGAGGAGGACACCTGAAGGCGAGCCGTCATGGCCTCATCTCCGGCAGGCTCCTCCCATTTTTTTCGATTTTTTTCCCGATTTATTTTTCTCGTGCTGACCCTCGTTTTTTAAATGACCCTATCCCGAGGAGGACACCAGAAGGCGAGCCGTAATGGCCTCATCGACGGCAGGCTCCTCCGATTTTGTTTTTTTCGTTTTTTTCCCTTTTTTTCTTTTTTTTTTACGTCGTGCTGACCCTCGTTCTTTAAATGACCCTATCCCGAGGAGGACACCTGAAGGCGAGCCGTAATGGCCTCATCTCCGGCAGGCTCCTCCGATTTTGTATTTTCGTTTTTTTCCTTTTTTTTTTACGTCGTGCTGACCCTCGTTCTTTAAATGACCCTATCCCGAGGAGGACACCTGAAGGCGAGCCGTAGTAGCCTCATCTCCGGCAGGCTCCTTCGATTTTGTTTTTTTTCGTTTTTTTCGTTTTTTTTTACGTCGTGCTGACCCTCGTTCTTTAAATGACCCTATCCCGAGGAGGACACCTGAAGGCGAGCCGTAATGGCCTCATCTCCGGCAGCCTCCTCCGATTTTTTTTTCGTTTTTTTAGAATTTTTTTTTATGTCGTGCTGACCCTCGTTCTTTAAATGACCCTATCCCGAGGAGGACACCTGAAGGCGAGCCGTAATGACCTCATCTCCGGCAGGCTCCTTCGATTTTGTTTTTTTCATTTTTTTCCTTTTTTTTTACGTCGTGCTGACCCTCGTTCTTTAAATGACCCTATCCCGAGGAGGACACCTGAAGGCGAGCCGTAATGGCCTCATCTCCGGCAGGCTCCTCCGATTTTGTTTTTTCGTTTTTTTCCTTTTTTTTTTACGTCGTGCTGACCCTCGTTCTTTAAATGACCCTATCCCGAGGAGGACACCTGAAGGCGAGCCGTAATGGCCTCATCTCCAGCAGGCTCGTCCGATTTTGTTTTTTTTCGTTTTTTTTCCCCGTTTTTTTTCTACGTCGTGCTGACCCTCGTTCTTTAAATGACCCTATCCCGAGGAGGACACCTGAAGGCGAGCCGTAATGTCCTCATCTCCGGCAGGCTCTTTCGATTTTGTTTTTTTCGTTTTTTTTTCCTTTTTTTTTACGTCGTGCTGACCCTCGTTCTTTAAATGACCCTATCCCGAGGAGGACACCTGAAGGTGAGCCGTAATGGCCTCATCTCCGGAAGGTTCCTCCGATTTTGTTTTTTTCATTTTTTCCCCTTTTTTTTACGTCGTGCTGACCTTGTTCTTTAAATGACCCTATCCCGAGGAGGACAACTGAAGGCGAGCCGTAATGGCCTCATCTCCGGTAGACTCCTCCGGTTTTGCTTTTTCCGTTTTTTTCCCCTTTTTTTTTACGTCGTGCTGACCCTCGTTCATTAAATGACCCTATCCCGAGGAGGACACCTGAAGGCGAGCCGTAATGGCCTCATCTCCGGCAGGCTCCTCCGATTTTGTTTTTTCGTTTTTTTTCCTTTTTTTTTACGTCGTGCTGACCCTCGTTCTTTATATGACTCTATCCCGAGGAGGACACCTGAAGGCGAGCCGTAATGGCCTCATCTCTGGCAGGCTCCTATGATTTTGTTTTTTTTTCGTTTTTTTCCCTTTTTTTTACGTCGTGCTGACCCTCGTTCTTTAAATGACTCTATCCCGAGGAGGACACCTGAAGGCGAGCCGTAATGGACTCATCTCCGGCAGGCTCCTCCCATTTTTTTGATTTTTTCCCGATTTTTTTTTACGTCGTGCTGACCTTGTTCTTTAAATGACCTTATCCCGAGGAGGACACCTGAAGGCGAGCCGTAATGGCCTCATCTCCGGCAGACTCCTCCGGTTTTGCTTTTTTCGTTTTTTTTCCCCTTTTTTTTTACGTCGTGCTGACCTTGTTCTTTAAATGACCCTATCCCGAGGAGGACACCTGAAGGCGAGCCGTAATGTCCTCATCTCCGGCAGACTCCTCCGGTTTTGCTTTTTTCGTTTTTTTCCCCTTTTTTTTACGTCGTGCTTACCTTGTTCTTTAAATGACCCTATCCTGAGGAGGACACCTGAAGGCGAGCCGTAATGGCCTCATCTCCGGCAGACTCCTCCCCTGGTTTTGCTTTTTTCGTTTTTTTCCCCTTTTTTTTTACGTCGTGCTGACCCTTGTTCTTTAAATGACCCTATCCCGAGGAGGACACCTGAAGGCGAGCCATAATGTCCTCATCTCCGGCAGGCTCCTTCGATTTTGTTTTTTTCATTTTTTTTCTTTTTTTTACGTCGTGCTGACCCTCGTTCTTTAAATGAACCTATCCCGAGGAGGACACCAGAAGGCGAGCCGTAATGGCCTCATCGACGGCAGGCTCCTCCGATTTTGTTTTTTTCGTTTTTTTCCCTTTTTTTCTTTTTTTTTTTACGTCGTGCTGACCCTCGTTCTTTAAATGACCCTATCCCGAGGAGGACACCTGAAGGCGAGCCGTAATGGCCTCATCTCCGGCAGGCTCCTCCGATTTTGTTTTTTCGTTTTTTTCCTTTTTTTTTTACGTCGTGCTGACCCTCGTTCTTTAAATGACCCTATCCCGAGGAGGACACCTGAAGGCGAGCCGTAGTAGCCTCATCTCCGGCAGGCTCCTTCGATTTTGTTTTTTTTCGTTTTTTTCGTTTTTTTTTACGTCGTGCTGACCCTTGTTCTTTAAATGACCCTATCCCGAGGAGGACACCTGAAGGCGAGCCGTAATGGCCTCATCTCCGGCAGCCTCCTCCGATTTTTTTTTCGTTTTTTTAGAATTTTTTTTTACGTCGTGTTGACCCTCGTTCTTTAAATGACCCTATCCCGAGGAGGACACCTGAAGGCGAGCCGTAATGGCCTCATCTCCGGCAGGCTCCTTCGATTTTGTTTTTTTTCATTTTTTTCCTTTTTTTTTACGTCGTGCTGACCCTCGTTCTTTAAATGACCCTATCCCGAGGAGGACACCAGAAGGCGAGCCGTAATGGCCTCATCTCCGGCAGGCTCCTCCGATTTTGTTTTTTTCGTTTTCTTTTTTACGTCGTGCTGACCCTCGTTCTTTAAATGACCCTATCCCGAGGAGGACACCTGAAGGCGAGCCGTAATGGCCTCATCTCCGGCAGGCTCGTCCGATTTTGTTTTTTTTCGTTTTTTTTCCCCGTTTTTTTTTCTACGTCGTGCTGACCCTCGTTCTTTAAATGACCCTATCCCGAGGAGGACACCTGAAGGCGAGCCGTAATGTCCTCATCTCCGGCAGGCTCTTTCGATTTTGTTTTTTTCGTTTTTTTTTTTCCTTTTTTTTTACGTCGTGCTGACCCTCGTTCTTTAAATGACCCTATCCCGAGGAGGACACCTGAAGGTGAGCCGTAATGGCCTCATCTCCGGAAGGTTCCTCCGATTTTGTTTTTTTCATTTTTTCCCCTTTTTTTTACGTCGTGCTGACCTTGTTCTTTAAATGACCCTATCCAGAGGAGGACAACTGAAGGCGAGCCGTAATGGCCTCATCTCCGGTAGACTCCTCCGGTTTTGCTTTTTCCGTTTTTTTCCCCTTTTTTTTACGTCGTGCTGACCCTCGTTCTTTAAATGACCCTATCCCGAGGAGGACACCTGAAGGCGAGCCGTAATGGCCTCATCTCCGGCAGGCTCCTCCGATTTTGTTTTTTCTTTTTTTTCCTTTTTTTTTACGTCGTGCTGACCCTCGTTCTTTAAATGACTCTATCCCGAGGAGGACACCTGAAGGCGAGCCGTAATGGCCTCATCTCTGGCAGGCTCCTCCGATTTTGTTTTTTTTCGTTTTTTTCCCTTTTTTTTACGTCGTGCTGACCCTCGTTCTTTAAATGACTCTATCCCGAGGAGGACACCTGAAGGCGAGCCGTAATGGACTCATCTCCGGCAGGCTCCTCCCATTTTTTACGATTTTTTTCCCGATTTTTTTTTTACGTCGTGCTGACCTTGTTCTTTAAATGACCTTATCCCGAGGAGGACACATGAAGGCGAGCCGTAATGGCCTCATCTCCGGCAGACTCCTCCGGTTTTGCTTTTTTCGTTTTTTTCCCCCTTTTTTTTACGTCGTGCTGACCTTGTTCTTTAAATGACCCTATCCCGAGGAGGACACCTGAAGGCGAGCCGTAATGGCCTCATCTCCGACAGACTCCTCCGGTTTTGCTTTTTTCGTTTTTTTTCCCCTTTTTTTTTCCGTCGTGCTGACCCTCGTTCTTTAAATGACCCTATCCCGAGGAGGACACCTGAAGGCGAGCCGTAATGGCCTCATCTCCGGCAGGCTCCTCCGATTTTTTTTTTCGTTTTTTTTCCACGTTTTTTTTACGTCGTGCTGACCCTCGTTCTTTAAATGACCCTATCCCGAGGAGGACACCTGAAGGCGAGCCGTAATGGCCTCATCTCCGGCAGGCGCCTCCGATTTTGTTTCTTTCATTTTTTTTCCCGGTTGTATTTTTTTTTTACGTCGTGCTGACCCTCGTTCTTTAAATGACCCTATCCCGAGGAGGACACCTGAAGGCGAGCCGTAATGGCCTCTTCTCCGGCAGGCTCCTCCAATTTTTTCGATTTTTTTCCCGATTTTTTTTCTCGTGATGACCCTCGTTTTTTAAATGACCCTATCTCGAGGAGGACACCTGAAGGCGAGCCGTAATGGCCTTATCTCCGGCAGGCTCCTCCGATTTTTTTTTCGTTTTTTTTCCCCGTTTTTTTTTTTTACGTCGTGCTGACCCTCGTTCCTTAAATGACCCTATCCCGAGGAGGACACCTGAAGGCGAGCCGTAATAACCTCATCTCCGGCAGGATCCTTCGATTTTGTTTTTTTCATTTTTTTCCTTTTTTTTTTACGTCGTGCTGACCCTCGTTCTTTAAATGACCCTATCCCGAGGAGGACACCTGAAGGCGAGCCGTAATGGCCTCATCTCCGGCAGGCTCCTCCGATTTTATTTTTTTTTTCGTTTTTTTCCCTTTTTTTTTACGTCGTGCTGACCCTCGTTCTTTAAATGACCCTATCCCGAGGAGGACACCTGATGGCGAGCCGTAATGGCCTCATCTCCGGCAGGCTCCTCCGATTTTTGTTTTTTTCGTTTTTTTCCCTTTTTTTTTACGTCGTGCTGACCCTTGTTCTTTAAATGACCCTATCCCGAGGAGGACACCTGAAGGCGAGCCATAATGGCCTCATCTCCGGCAGGCTCCTTCGATTTTGTTTTTTTCATTTTTTTTCTTTTTTTTTACGTCGTGCTGACCCTCGTTCTTTAAATGAACCTATCCCGAGGAGGACACCAGAAGGCGAGCCGTAATGGCCTCATCGACGGCAGGCTCCTCCGATTTTGTTTTTTTTCGTTTTTTTCCCTTTTTTTCTTTTTTTTTTTACGTCGTGCTGACCCTCGTTCTTTAAATGACCCTATCCCGAGGAGGACACCTGAAGGCGAGCCGTAATGGCCTCATCTCCGGCAGGCTCCTCCGATTTTGTTTTTTCGTTTTTTTCCTTTTTTTTACGTCGTGCTGACCCTCGTTCTTTAAATGACCCTATCCCGAGGAGGACACCTGAAGGCGAGCCGTAGTAGCCTCATCTCCGGCAGGCTCCTTCGATTTTGTTTTTTTTCGTTTTTTTCGTTTTTTTTTACGTCGTGTTGACCCTCGTTGACCCTATCCCGAGGAGGACACCTGAAGGCGAGCCGTAATGGCCTCATCTCCGGCAGGCTCCTTCGATTTTGTTTTTTTTCATTTTTTTCCTTTTTTTTTACGTCGTGCTGACCCTCGTTCTTTAAATGACCCTATCCCGAGGAGGACACCTGAAGGTGAGCCGTAATGGCCTCATCTCCGGAAGGTTCCTCCGATTTTGTTTTTTTCATTTTTTCCCCTTTTTTTTACGTCGTGCTGACCTTGTTCTTTAAATGACCCTATCCCGAGGAGGACAACTGAAGGCGAGCCGTAATGGCCTCATCTCCGGTAGACTCCTCCGGTTTTGCTTTTTCCGTTTTTTTCCCATTTTTTTTTACGTCGTGCTGACCCTCGTTCTTTAAATGACCCTATCCCGAGGAGGACACCTGAAGGCGAGCCGTAATGGCCTCATCTCCGGCAGGCTCCTCCGATTTTGTTTTTTCGTTTTTTTCCGTTTTTTTTACGTCGTGCTGACCCTCGTTCTTTAAATGACTCTATCCCGAGGAGGACACCTGAAGGCGAGCCGTAATGGCCTCATCTCTGGCAGGCTCCTCCGATTTTGTTTTTTTTCGTTTTTTTCCCTTTTTTTTTACGTCGTGCTGACCCTCGTTCTTTAAATGACTCTATCCCGAGGAGGACACCTGAAGGCGAGCCGTAATGGACTCATCTCCGGCAGGCTCCTCCCATTTTTTACGATTTTTTTCCCGATTTTTTTTTACGTCGTGCTGACCTTGTTCTTTAAATGACCTTATCCCGAGGAGGACACATGAAGGCGAGCCGTAATGGCCTCATCTCCGGCAGACTCCTCCGGTTTTGCTTTTTTCGCTTTTTCCCCCTTTTTTTTACGTCGTGCTGACCTTGTTCTTTAAATGACCCTATCCCGAGGAGGACACCTGAAGGCGAGCCGTAATGGCCTCATCTCCGACAGACTCCTCCGGTTTTGCTTTTTTCGTTTTTTTTCCCCTTTTTTTTTACGTCGTGCTGACCCTCGTTCTTTAAATGACCCTATCCCGAGGAGGACACCTGAAGGCGAGCCGTAATGGCCTCATCTCCGGCAGGCTCCTCCGATTTTTTTTTTTCGTTTTTTTTCCACATTTTTTTTACGTCGTGCTGACCCTCGTTCTTTAAATGACCCTATCCCGAGGAGGACACCTGAAGGCGAGCCGTAATGGCCTTATCTCCGGCAGGCGCCTCCGATTTTGTTTCTTTCATTTTTTTTCCCGGTTGTATTTTTTTTTTACGTCGTGCTGACCCTCGTTCTTTAAATGACCCTATCCCGAGGAGGACACCTGAAGGCGAGCCGTAATGGCCTCATCTCTGGCAGGCTCCTCCCATTTTTTTCAATTTTTTTCCCGATTTTTTTTTCTCGTGCTGACCCTCGTTTTTTAAATGACCCTATCTCGAGGAGGACACCTGAAGGCGAGCCGTAATGGCCTTATCTCCGGCAGGCTCCTCCGATTTTTTTTTCGTTTTTTTTCCCCGTTTTTTTTTTACGTCGTGCTGACCCTCGTTCTTTAAATGACCCTATCCCGAGGAGGACACCTGAAGGCGAGCCGTAATAACCTCATCTCCGGCAGGATCCTTCGATTTTGTTTTTTTCGTTTTTTTCCTTTTTTTTTACGTCGTGCTGACCCTCGTTCTTTAAATGACCCTATCCCGAGGAGGACACCTGAAGGCGAGCCGTAATGGCCTCATCTCCGGCAGGCTCCTCCGATTTTATTTTTTTTTTCGTTTTTTTCCCTTTTTTTTTACGTTGTGCTGACCCTCGTTCTTTAAATGACCCTATCCCGAGGAGGACACCTGATGGCGAGCCGTAATGGCCTCATCTCCGGCAGGCTCCCCCGATTTTTGTTTTTTTCGTTTTTTTCCCTTTTTTTTTACGTCGTGCTGACCCTTGTTCTTTAAATGACCCTATCCCGAGGAGGACATCTGAAGGCGAGCCATAATGGCCTCATCTCCGGCAGGCTCCTTCGATTTTGTTTTTTTCATTTTTTTTCTTTTTTTTTAAGTCGTGCTGACCCTCGTTCTTTAAATGAACCTATCCCGAGGAGGACACCAGAAGGCGAGCCGTAATGGCCTCATCGACGGCAGGCTCCTCCGATTTTGTTTTTTTCGTTTTTTTCCCTTTTTTTCTTTTTTTTTTTTTACGTCGTGCTGACCCTCGTTCTTTAAATGACCCTATCCCGAGGAGGACACCTGAAGGCGAGCCGTAATGGCCTCATCTCCGGCAGGCTCCTCCGATTTTGTTTTTTCGTTTTTTTCCTTTTTTTTTACGTCGTGCTGACCCTCGTTCATTAAATGACCCTATCCCGAGGAGGACACCTGAAGGCGAGCCGTAGTAGCCTCATCTCCGGCAGGCTCCTTCGATTTTGTTTTTTTTCGTTTTTTTCGTTTTTTTTTACGTCGTGCTGACCCTCGTTCTTTAAATGACCCTATCCCGAGGAGGACACCTGAAGGCGAGCCGTAATGGCCTCATCTCCGGCAGCCTCCTCCGATTTTTTTTTCGTTTTTTTAGAATTTTTTTTTACGTCGTGCTGACCCTCGTTCTTTAAATGACCCTATCCCGAGGAGGACACCTGAAGGCGAGCCGTAATGGCCTCATCTCCGGCAGGCTCCTTCGATTTTGTTTTTTTCAATTTTTTCCTTTTTTTTTACGTCGTGCTGACCCTCGTTCTTTAAATGACCCTATCCCGAGGAGGACACCAGAAGGTGAGCCGTAATGGCCTCATCTCCGGCAGGCTCCTCCGATTTTGTTTTTTTCGTTTTCTTTTTTACGTCGTGCTGACCCTCGTTCTTTAAATGACCCTATCCCGAGGAGGACACCTGAAGGCGAGCCGTAATGGCCTCATCTCCGGCAGGCTCGTCTGATTTTGTTTTTTTTCGTTTTTTTTCCCTGTTTTTTTTTTCTACGTCGTGCTGACCCTCGTTCTTTAAATGACCCTATCCCGAGGAGGACACCTGAAGGCGAGCCGTAATGTCCTCATCTCCGGCAGGCTCCTTCGATTTTGTTTTTTTTGTTTTTTTTTCCTTTTTTTTTACGTCGTGCTGACCCTCGTTCTTTAAATGACGCTATCCCGAGGAGGACACCTGAAGGTGAGCCGTAATGGCCTCATCTCCGGCAGGTTCCTCCGATTTTGTTTTTTTCATTTTTTCCCCATTTTTTTACGTCGTGCTGACCTTGTTCTTTAAATGACCCTATCCCGAGGAGGACAACTGAAGGCGAGCCGTAATGGCCTCATCTCCGGCAGACTCCTCCGGTTTTGCTTTTTCCGTTTTTTTCCCCTTTTTTTTTATGTCGTGCTGACCCTCGTTCTTTAAATGACCCTATCCCGAGGAGGACACCTGAAGGCGAGCCGTAATGGCCTCATCTCCGGCAGGCTCCTCCGATTTTGTTTTTTCGTTTTTTTCCTTTTTTTTTACGTCGTGCTGACCCTCGTTCTTTAAATGACTCTATCCCGAGGAGGACACCTGAAGGCGAGCCGTAATGGCCTCATCTCTGGCAGGCTCCTATGATTTTGTTTTTTTTCGTTTTTTTCCCTTTTTTTTACGTCGTGCTGACCCTCGTTCTTTAAATGACTCTATCCCGAGGAGGACACCTGAAGGCGAGCCGTAATGGCCTCATCTCCGGCAGACTCCTCCGGTTTTGCTTTTTTCGTTTTTTTTTCCCCTTTTTTTTACGTCGTGCTGACCTTGTTCTTTAAATGACCCTATCCCGAGGAGGACACCTGAAGGCGAGACGTAATGGCCTCATCTCCGGCAGACTCCTCCGGTTTTGCTTTTTTCGTTTTTTTTTCCCCTTTTTTTTACGTCGTGCTGACCTTGTTCTTTAAATGACCCTATCCCGAGGAGGACAACTGAAGGCGAGCCGTAATGGCCTCATCTCCGGCAGACTCCTCCGGTTTTGCTTTTTCCGTTTTTTTCCCCTTTTTTTTTACGTCGTGCTGACCCTCGTTCTTTAAATGACCCTATCCCGAGGAGGACACCTGAAGGCGAGCCGTAATGGCCTCATCTCCGGCAGGCTCCTCCGATTTTGTTTTTTCGTTTTTTTCCTTTTTTTTTACGTCGTGCTGACCCTCGTTCTTTAAATGACTCTATCCCGAGGAGGACACCTGAAGGTGAGCCGTAATGGCCTCATCTCTGGCAGGCTCCTATGATTTTGTTTTTTTTCGTTTTTTTCCCTTTTTTTTACGTGGTGCTGACCCTCGTTCTTTAAATGACTCTATCCCGAGGAGGACACCTGAAGGCGAGCCGTAATAACCTCATCTCCGGCAGGATCCTTCGATTTTGTTTTTTTCATTTTTTTCCTTTTTTTTTACGTCGTGCTGACCCTCGCTCTTTTAATGACCCTATCCCGAGGAGGACACCTGAAGGCGAGCCGTAATGGCCTCATCTCCGGCAGGCTCCTCCCATTTTTTTCGATTTTTTTCCCTTTTTTTTTACGTCGTGCTGACCCTTGTTCTTTAAATGACCCTATCCCGAGGAGGACACCTGATGGCGAGCCGTAATGGTCTCATCTCCGGCAGGCTCCTCCGATTTTGTTTTTTTCGTTTTTTTCCCTTTTTTTTTACGTCGTGCTGACCCTTGTTCTTTAAATGACCCTATCCCGAGGAGGACACCTGAAGGCGAGCCATAATGGCCTCATCTCCGGCAGCCTCCTTCGATTTTGTTTTTTTCATTTTTCCCCTTTTTTTTTATGTCGTGCTGACCCTCGTTCTTCAAATGACCATATCCCAAGGAGGACACCTGAAGGCGAGCCGTAATGGCCTCATCTCCGGCAGGCTCCTCCGATTTTTTTTTTCGTTTTTTTTCACGTTTTTTTTACGTCGTGCTGACCCTCGTTCTTTAAATGACCCTATCCCGTGGAGGACACCTGAAGGCGAGCCGTAATGGCCTCATCTCCGGCAGGCGCCTCCGATTTTGTTTCTTTCATTTTTTTTCCCGGTTGTATTTTTTTTTTTTACGTCGTGCTGACCCTCGTTCTTTAAATGACCCTATCCCGAGGAGGACACCTGAAGGCGAGCCGTAATGGCCTCATCTCCGGCAGGCTCCTACCATTTTTTTCGATTTTTTTCCCGATTTTTTTTTCTCGTGCTGACCCTCGTTTTTTAAATGACCCTATCTCGAGGAGGACACCTGAAGGCGAGCCGTAATGGCCTTATCTCCGGCAGGCTCCTCCGATTTGTTTTTCGTTTTTTTCCCCGTTTTTTTTTTACGTCGTGCTGACCCTCGTTCTTTAAGTGACCCTATCCCGAGGAGGACACCTGAAGGCGAGCCGTAATAACCTCATCTCCGGCAGGATCCTTCGATTTTGTTTTTTTCATTTTTTTCCTTTTTTTTACGTCGTGCTGACCCTCGTTCTTTAAATGACCCTATCCCGAGGAGGACACCTGAAGGCGAGCCGTAATGGCCTCATCTCCGGCAGGCTCCTCCGATTTTATTTTTTTTTTCGTTTTTTTCCCTTTTTTTTTACGTCGTGCTGACCCTCGTTCTTTAAATGACCCTATCCCGAGGAGGACACCTGATGGCGAGCCGTAATGGCCTCATCTCCGGCAGGCTCCTCCGATTTTGTTTTTTTCGTTTTTTCCCTTTTTTTTTACGTTGTGCTGACCCTTGTTCTTTAAATGACCCTATCCCGAGGAGGACACCTGAAGGCGAGCCATAATGGCCTCATCTCCGGCAGCCTCCTTCGATTTTGTTTTTTTCATTTTTTTCTTTTTTTTTACGTCGTGCTGACCCTCGTTCTTTAAATGAACCTATCCCGAGGAGGACACCAGAAGGCGAGCCGTAATGGCCTCATCGACGGCAGGCTCCTTCGATTTTGTTTTTTTCGTTTTTTTTTCCTTTTTTTCTTTTTTTTTACGTCGTGCAGACCCTCGTTCTTTAAATGACCCTATCCCGAGGAGGACACCTAAAGGCGAGCCGTAATGGCCTCATCTCCGGCATGCTCCTCCGATTTTGTTTTTTCATTTTTTTCCTTTTTTTTTACGTCGTGCTGACCCTCGTTCTTTAAATGACCCTATCCCGAGGAGGACACCTGAAGGCGAGCCGTAATAGCCTCATCTCCGGCAGGCTCCTTCTATTTTATTTTTTTTCGTTTTTTTCGTTTTTTTTTACGTCGTGCTGACCCTCGTTCTTTAAATGACCCTATCCCGAGGAGGACACCTGAAGGCGAGCCGTAATGGCCTCATCTCCGGCAGGCTCGTCCGATTTTGTTTTTTTCCCCGTTTTTTTTCCCCGTTTTTTTTTCTACGTCGTGCTGACCCTCGTTCTTTAAATGACCCTATCCCGAGGAGGACACCTGAAGGCGAGCCTTAATGGCCTCATCTCCGGCAGGCTCCTCCGGTTTTGTTTTTTTCGTTTTTTTCCCGGTTTTTTTTTTACGTCGCGCTGACTCTTGTTCTTTAAATGACCCTATCCCGAGGACGACACCTGAAGGCGAGCCGAAATGGCCTCATCTCCGGCAGACTCCTCCGATCTTGTTTTTTTCGTTTTTTTTCCACGTTTTTTTTTGTTTTTTTAAACGTCATGCTGACCCTCGTTCTTTAAATGACCCTATCCCGAGGAGGACACCTGAAGGCGAGCCGTAATGGCCTCATCTCCGGCAGGCTCCTCCGATTTTTTTTTCGTTTTTTTTCCCCGGTTTTTTTTAATATTTTATATTTTATATTTTTTATTTTTTTTACGTCTTGCTGACCCTCATTCTTTAAATGACCCTATCCCAAGGAGGACACCTGAAGGCGAGCCGTAATGGCCTCATCTCCGGCAGGCTCCTCTGATTTTTTTTTTCGTTTTTTTACCCGTTTTTTCTTTTCTTTTTTTTTCTTTTTTTTTTTTTTTACGTCGTGCTGACCCTCGTTCTTTAAATGACCCAATCCCAAGGAGGACACCTGAAGGCGAGCCATAATGGCCTCATCTCCGGCAGGCTCCTCCAATTTATTTTTTCATTTTTTTGCCACGTTTTTTTTTACGTCGTGCTGACCCTCGTTCTTTAAAAGACCCTATCCCGAGGAGGACACCTGAAGGCGAGCCGTAAAGGCATCATCTCCGGCAGGCTCCTCCGATTTTGTTTCTTTCCTTTTTTTCCCGGTTGTTTTTTTTTACGTCGTGCTGACCCTCGTTCTTTAAATGACCTATCCCGAGGAGGACACCTGACGGCGAGCCGTAATGGCCTCATCTCTGGCAGGCTCCTCCGATTTTTTTTTCGTTTTTTTTTCCCAGTTTTTTTTATATTTTATATTTTATATTTTTTATTTTTTTTACGTCGTGCTGACCCTCATTCTTTAAATGACCCTATCCCGAGGAGGACACCTGAAGGCGAGCCATAATGGCCTCATCTCCGGCAGGCTCCTCCGATTTTTTTTTTCGTTTTTTTTCCACGTTTTTTTTACGTCGTGCTGACCTTCGTTCTTTAAATGACCCTATCCAGAGGAGGACATCTGAAGGCGAGTTGTAATGGCCTTATCTCCGGCAGGCTCCTCCGATTTTGTTTCTTTCATTTTTTTCCCGGTTGTATTTTTTTTGACGTCGTGCTGACCCTCGTTCTTTAAATGACCCTATCCCGAGGAGGACACCAGAAGGCGAGCCGTAATGGCCTCATCTTCGGCAGGCTCCTCCGATTTTGTATTTTCGTTTTTTTCCCTATTTTTTTTACGTTGTGCTGACCATCGTTCTTTAAATGACCCTATCTCGAGGAGGACACCTGAAGGCGAGCCGTAATGGCCTCATCTCTGGCAGGCTCCTCCCAATTTTTTTCGATTTTTTTCCCGGTTTTATTTTTTTTACGTCGTGCTGACTCTCGTTCTTTAAATGACCCTATCCCGAGGAGGACACCTGAAGGCGAGCCGTAATGGCCTCATCTCCGGCAGGCTCCTCCGAATTTGTTTTTGTTTTTTTTTCTACTATTTTTTTTTACGTCGTGCTGACCCTCGTTCTTTAAATGACCCTATCCTGAGGAGGACACCTGAAGGCGAGCCGTAATGGCCTCATCTCCGGCAAGCTCCTCCGATTTTTTTTTTTTGTTTTTTTTCCACGTTTTTTTTACGTCGTGCTGACCCTCGTTCTTTAAATGACCCTATCTCGAGGAGGACACCTGAAGGCGAGCCGTAATGGCCTCATCTCCGGCAGGCTCCTCCCATTTTGTTTTTTTCATTTTTTTTCCCTCTTTTTTTACGTCGTGCTGACCATCGTTCTTTAAATGACCCTATCCCGAGGAGGACACCTGATGGCGAGCCGTAGTGGCCTCATCTCTGGCTGGCTCCTCCGATTTTGTTTTTTTCGTTTTTTTCCTTTTTTTTTTACGTCGTGCTGACCCTTGTTCTTTAAATGACCCTATCCCGAGGAGGACACCTGAAGGCGAGCCGTAATGGCCTCATCTCCGGCAGCCTCCTCCAATTTTTTTTTCGTTTTTTTAGCATTTTTTTACGTCGTGCTGACCCTCGTTCTTTAAATGACCCTATCCCGATGAGGACACCTGAAGGCGAGCCGTAATGGCCTCATCTCCGGCAGACTCCTTCGATTTTGTTTTTTTCATTTTTTTCCTTTTTTTTACGTCGTGCTGACCCTCGTTCTTTAAATGACCCTATCCCGAGGAGGACACCAGAAGGCGAGCCGTAATGGCCTCATCGACGGCAGGTTCCTCCGATTTTATTTTTTTCGTTTTTTTTTCCTTTTTTTCTTTTTTTTTTACGTCGTGCTGACCCTCGTTCTTTAAATGACTCTATCCCAAGGAGGACACCTGAAGGCGTGCTGTAATGTCCTCATCTCTGGCAGGCTCCTCCAATTTTGTTTTTTTCATTTTTTTTACGTCGTGCTGACCCTCGTTCTTTAAATGACCCAATCCCGAGGAGGACACCTGAAGGCGAGCCGTAATGGCCTTATCTCCGGCAGGCTCGTCCGATTTTGTTTTTATCGTTTTTTTTCCCCGTTTTTTTTTTCTACGTCGTGCTGACCCTCGTTCTTTAAATGACCCTATCCCGAGGAGGACACCTGAAGGCGAGCCTTAATGGCCTCATCTCCGGCAGGCTCCTCCGGTTTTGTTTTTTTCGTTTTTTTTTTCCGATTTTTTTTTACGTCGCGCTGACCCTTGTTCTTTAAATGACCCTATCCCGAGGACGACACCTGAAGGTGAGCCGTAATGGCCTCATCTCCGGCAGACTCCTCCGATTTTGTTTTTTTTCGTTTTTTTTCTACGTTTTTTTTTGTTTTTTTAAACGTCAGGCTGACCCTCGTTCTTTAAATGACCCTATCCCAAGGAGGACACCTGAAGGCGAGCCGTAATGGCCTCATCTTCAGTAGGCTCCTCCGATTTTTTTTTTCGTTTTTTTTCCCTGTTTTTTTTCTTTTTTTTCTTTCTTATTTTTTTTACATCGTGCTGACCCTCGTTCTTTAAATGACACTATCCCGAGGAGGACACCTGAAGGCGAGCCATAATGGCCTCATCTCCGGCAGGCTCCTCTGATTTTTTTTTTCGTTTTTTTACCCATTTTTTCTTTTCTTTTCTTTTCTTTTTTTTTTTTACGTCATGCTGACCCTCGTTCTTTAAATGACCCTATCCCGAGGAGGACACCTAAAGGCGAGCCGTAATGGCCTCATATCCGGCAGGCTCCTCCGATTTTTTTTTCGTTTTTTTTCCCCGTTTTTTTTTATATTTTATATTTTATATTTTTTATTTTTTTTACGTCGTGCTGACCCTCGTTCTTTAAATGACCATATCCCGAGGAGGACACCTGAAGGCGAGCCATAATGGCCTCATCTCCGGCAGGCTCCTCCGATTTTTTTTTCGTTTTTTTTCCACGTTTTTTTTACGTCGTGCTGACCCTCGTTCTTTAAATGACCCTATCCCGAGGAGGACATCTGAAGGCGAGTTGTAATGGCCTCATCTCCGGCAGGCTCCTCCGATTTTGTTTCTTTCATTTTTTTTCCCGGTTGTATTTTTTTTTACGTCGTGCTGACCCTCGTTCTTTAAATGACCCTATCCCGAGGAGGACACCTGAAGGCGAGCCGTAATGGCCTCATCTCCGGCAGGCTCCTCCCATTTTGTTTTTTCATTTTTTTCCCGATTTTTTTTACGTCGTGCTGACCCTCGTTCTTTAAATGACCCTATCTCGAGGAGGATGATGTGAAAATTTGTGGAAAAACGAATTTCCAAAACACCCAAAACTAACCGGCAAGTATACCGGGTCGCATCAAGTAGTAAAACTCACTTAGAGTGAGGTCGATCCCACAGGGATTGATGGATCAAGCAACTTTAGTTGGTGATTAGTTTAGTCAAGCTAACATTGAAGTGAATTGTGTGAAATTGTAACCAATAGAATTTTAAATGACAGGAAATTAAAGTTGCAGAATGTAAATGGGCAAAAACTTAAAGAACAAGTAATGTAAATTGCAGAAACTTAAATGACAAGAAATGTAAATTGCATGAAAAGTAAAGGGGGGCTGGGTGCTGGAAATTAAAGAAAGTAATGGATCCAAGGCAAGAAAAGTAAATTCAGATTTGCAGCAAGCTCAAAGTTAAAGTGTAGAATGTAAATGTGCAGGAAATGTAAATTGGAAGCAATGTAGTAGAAAGTAAAAATTGCAGAGAAGGAAATTGTAGCAGAAAAGTAAATCAGCAAGAAAACTCAAATCAATTGTGAAATATAGAAAGACAAGTGAAGATCTCAGGGGCTCAATGAGACTAGAAAACAAGTCTAGATCTCAAGTCCTTCCTTGATCCAATAAAGAACAATTTGCAAAAGAAATGAAGATGAAAGTAGTAAACAGAGTGTTGATTCAAATCCTTAATTCACTGAAATTTTATAGAAGAAGAACAAGAGAAATCTCAAAGTGAGAATGAAACAGAATTCCTTCAATTCTCAACCCAAGATTCAAAACAAAGAGAAAAACTAAAGAGAGAGAGTTCTCTATTCCTAATGCTCCCTCGTGGAGCTAGCCTCCTTACTCTCTAATGGAGCTCTCCTTTTGAAATGAAATTAATGCCTTTATATAGGCTTTTACAAAATGAAAATAATATTTACAAAATGAAATTCCTAATCTAGCTTCTCTGTGTGCCTTTGAGTCATATGGGCTTTGCTTGCTTTGGAGTGGAATTGGGTTGAAGATGGATCCGGATGGCATTGGTCTTGAGAAGAAATCCGCTTGCAATTTGGACTTTGGAACATTCACGTTTGAGTCAACGTTTGAGGCAAACGTTGGCTCAAACGTCTTCGTGAAGGCATTATGCAGAATGGCCATTTTGCTGTCACTCACGTTTGGGTTCACGTTTGAGGTCAAACGTGAGCTCAAACATGATCTCCTCCAAGGCATTCTTTGGCCAACGTTTGACCTCACGTTTGAGGCAAACGTTGGCGCAAACGTGGGCTCCCCTCCAGGGCATCCATCTAGCAACATTTGGTCCTTAAAGATGCCTTTCACTCATGCCTCAATTTCGTGACAAATATGGATTGCCATATATCGTTGGAAAGCTCTAAATGTCAGCTTTCTAACCCAACTGGAATCATCTTAATTGGACATCTACAACTCAAGTTATGCTCCTTTGAAGGTGACAAGGTCGCTAGTGTTGCTGTCACTCACGTTTGACCCCACGTTTGAGGTCAAACGTGAACGCAAACATTGGGAACATTGCCAGTTTTGGAGGCTCGAACGTGCTGTCCACCCCATACTATTATATATTGTTGGAAAGCCCTGAATGTCTACTTTCCAATGCCATTGGAAGCGCATCAATTGGAGCTCCACAGCTCGAGTTATACTCCGTTGAAGGTGCAGAGGTCAGTTGGCCTCACTGCAGGTTGACACCATGTTCGTTTATGCACATTTCGGGGCAGTTTTCTCCCTCAATTTTAGTGTCCATCATGCAGTGCCATATATGCTTGGAAAGCTCTTGATTCCTACTTTCCATTGCTTTTTGAATCACCTCATTTGAAGCTTTGTAGCTCAAGTTATTCTTGTTGGAAGTATACCCCTTCAGGCTGTGGGGAGCAACATTTCCCAAGGTATTCCTTAGCCAACGTTTGACCTCACGTTTGAGGCAAACGTTGGCGCAAACGTTGAGCTCCTGGGTGGCTGTGCTGATGAAGCTTCCTTGATTTGGTCATGGGCCACACTTTTAAAAGCATGGCCTAAGGCTCCAAAGTGTGCTCCAACTTCAAAGTGTGCCCCAAAGCTCTTTTTTTCTTCTTTTTAGCTTATTTTGTGCTTCTTTGCTTCTTTTTCTTCTTATTTCCTACAAAGTTTATCAAATCAAAAGATCAAAGAAATATACCATTTAAGCACCAAAGAATGCAATATTTAAGCACTAATCATTAATTTCTTGTATGAAAAAGCATAGAAAAACATGACATGATGACATGTCATCAGAGGACACCTGAAGGCGAGCCGTAATGGCCTCATCTCTGGCAGGCTCCTCCTATTTTTTTTCGATTTTTTCCCGGTTTTATTTTTTTTACGTCGTGCTGACTCTCGTTCTTTAAATGACTCTATCCCGAGGAGGACACCTGAAGGCGAGACGTAATGGCCTCATCTTCGGCAGGCTCCTCCGAATTTTTTTTTGTTTTTTTTCCACTATTTTTTTTTACGTCGTGCTGACCCTCGTTCTTTAAATGACCCTATCCCGAGGATGACACCTGAAGGCGAGCCGTAATGGCCTCATCTCCGGCAAGCTCCTCCAATTTTTTTTTTGTTTTTTTTCCACGTTTTTTTTTACGTCGTGCTGACCCTCGTTCTTTAAATGACCCTATCTCGAGGAGAACACCTGAAGGCGAGACGTAATGGCCTCATCTCCGGCAGGCTCCTCCCATTTTGTTTTTTTCGTTTTTTTTTCCTTTTTTTTTACGTCGTTCTGACCATCGTTCTTTAAATGACCCTATCCCGAGGAGTACACCTGATGGCGAGCCGTAGTGGCCTCATCTCCGGCAGGCTCCTCCAATTTTGTTTTTTTCGTTTTTTTTCCTTTTTTTTTTACGTCGTGCTGACCCTTGTTCTTTAAATGACCCTATCCCGAGGAGGACACCTGAAGGCGAGCCGTAATGGCCTCATCTCCGGCAGCCTCCTCCGATTTTTTTTTTCGTTTTTTTAGCATTTTTTTTACGTCGTGCTGACCCTCGTTCTTTAAATGACCCTATCCCGAGTAGGACACCTGAAGGCGAGCCGTAATGGCCTCATCTCCGGCAGGCTCCTTCGATTTTGTTTTTTTCATTTATTTCCTTTTTTTTACGTCGTGCTGACCCTCGTTCTTTAAATGACCCTATCCCAAGGAGGACACCAGAAGGCGAGCCGTAATGGCCTCATCGACGGCAGGCTCCTCCGATTTTGTTTCTTTCGTTTTTTTCCCTTTTTTTCTTTTTTTTTACGTCGTGCTGACCCTCGTTCTTTAAATGACCCTATCCCGAGGAGGACACCTGAAGGCGTGCTGTAATGTCCTCATCTCTGGCAGGCTCCTCCAATTTTGTTTTTTTCGTTTTTTTTACGTCATGCTGACCCTCGTTCTTTAAATGACCCTATCCCGAGGAGGACACCTGAAGGCGAGCCGTAATGGCCTCGTCTCCGGCAGGCTCGTCCGATTTTGTTTTTTTCGTTTTTTGTCCCCGTTTTTTTCCCCGTTTTTTTTTTCTACGTCGTGCTGACCCTCGTTCTTTAAATGACCCTATCCCGAGGAGGACACCTGAAGGCGAGCCTTAATGGCCTCATCTCCGGCAGGTTCCTCCGGTTTTGTTTTTTTCGTTTTTTTTCCCGGTTTTTTTTTACGTCGCGTTGACCCTTGTTCTTTAAATGACCCTATCCCGAGGACGACACCTGAAGGCGAGCCGTAATGGCCTCATCTCCGGCAGATTCCTGCGATTTTGTTTTTTTCGTTTTTTTCTACGTTTTTTTTTTGTTTTTTTAAACGTCATGCTGACCCTCGTTCTTTAAATGACCCTATCCCAAGGAGGACATCTGAAGGCGAGCCGTAATGGCCTCATCTCCAGCAGGCTCCTCCGATTTTTTTTTTCGTGTTTTTCCCTGTTTTTTTTTCTTTTTTTTCTTTCTTATTTTTTTTTACATCGTGCTGACCCTCGTTCTTTAAATGACACTATCCCGAGGAGGACACCTGAAGGCGAGCCGTAATGGCCTCATCTCCGGCAGGCTCCTCTGATTTTTTTTTTCGTTTTTTTACCCGTTTTTTCTTTTCTTTTCTTTTTTCTTTTTTTACGTCATGCTGACCCTCATTCTTTAAATGACCCTATCCCGAGGAGGACACCTGAAGAAGAGCCGTAATGGCCTCATCTCCGGCAGGCTCCTCCGATTTTTTTTTCTTTTTTTTCCCCGGTTTTTTTTTATATTTTATATTTTATATTTTTTATTTTTTTTACGTTGTGCTGACCCTCGTTCTTTAAATGACCCTATCCCGAGGAGGACACCTGAAGGCGAGCCATAATGGCCTCATCTCCGGCAGGCTCCTCCGATTTTTTTTCATTTTTTTCCACATTTTTTTTTACGTCGTGCTGACCCTCGTTCTTTAAATGACCCTATCCCGAGGAGGATGATGACAAGTCATCTTAGCCTATTTTAACTAGCCTTTTTCTTTTGTTTTCAATTGAATTATGCACTTTCTTTAGCCATAAGCAAGCCAATGGGGTAGATTTTCATGTTTCCTTTGATTTAATCAACCATGTATGAATTCATGCTATTTCATGAGGTTTTATGCTATATTTGTTGCATATTATGAAAGAATGAATATCTCATGATTTTGAGCATAGCTTTGATGAGTTTGGTTGATTAATGATAGGTGAAGAAAACTTGGAGAAAGGTTCAAGCAAAGAGGAATGGCTAGGAGTGAAGAGAGGACAATGGAATAAGTGAAATTGAACCAGGAAGCAAGAAGTTAGCCCCAACGTTAGCCCCCTAACTTGGAGGCTAACGTTGGCACATGAATTCCTCCCTGGCTATCCAACGTTTGCACCAACGTTAGCCCCCTAACTTGGAGGCTAACGTTGGCACATGAATTACAAAGGGAGAAGGGCCAACGTTAGCCCCAACGTTAGCCCCCTAACTTGGAGGCTAACGTTGGAACTTGAGAAGATCTCCCCTGGGCACCAACGTTTGCGCCAACGTTAGCCCCCTAACTTGGAGGCTAACGTTGGCACATGAATTACAAAGCGAGAAGGGCCAACGTTTGCGCCAACGTTAGCCCCCTAACTTGGAGGCTAACGTTGGCGCCACACACCACAAGGCATACAAGGGGTATACTTCCAACAAGAATAATTTGAGCTACAGAGCTCCAAATGAGGTGATTCAAGAAGCATTGGAAAGTAGGAATCAAGAGCTTTCCAAGCATATATGGCACTGCATGGTGGACACTAAAATTGAGGGAGAAAACTGCCCCGCAATGTGCATAAATGAACATGGTGGCAATATGCAGTGAGGCCAACTGACCTCTGCACCTTCAACGGAGTATAACTCGAGCTGTAGAGCTCCAAATAATGTGCTCCCAACGGCATTGGAAAGTAGACATCCAGGGCTTTCCAACAATGTATAATAGTATGGGGTGGACAATACATTTGAGCCTCCAGAACTGGCGTTTTCGCCAACGTTTGAGGGCTAACGTTACCTCAAACGCTGCACACCAAAGCCAGCGACCATGCCCTCTTCAAATGATCATAACTTGAGTTGTAGATGTCCAATTGAAGTGATTCTAAGTGGGTTAGAAAGCTGACATTCAGAGCTTTCCAACCATATATGATAGTATATATTGGGCATAAAATTGGCAACATGACAAGAGGACAAAGTTGGCGCCATAAATGTGCATAAGGGAGGCCAACGTTAGGGTCAAAGTTAGACCCCTAACGTTGGCACCAACGTCCATACCAGCAGATTGTGTTTGCTGATGTGAAAAGTTGGAGCCAAAGTTAGACCCCTAACTTTGGCTCAAACTTTAGGTCCAACTTTGGCTAACTCAACCCGGTTCAATTCGGTTCCTCTTCAAACTCCAAGAGCAATCAACCAAGGCCTTTATCAACCCAATTCCATCAAGAGCAAGGGCCCAAATGATCATCACTCAAAGGCACAAGAAATAGATAAAATAGGAATTTCATTTAATTGTAATTTGTTTTTAATTTCATTTTCATTTTGTAGAAATGCCTATAAATAGGCATCTGTTTCATATTTGTAAAGGGGGGGAGGCTGGCTCCACGAGGGAGCATTAGGATTTGAGAGCTCTCTCTTAGTTTTCAATTTCGTTTTAAATCTTGGGTTGAGAATTGAAGAAATTCTGTTTCAATCTCACCTTGAGAATTTTCTTGTTTACTTTCTTTGCACAATTGAATTTCCATTCCCGTTTACTACTTCACCTTCTCTTGGCTTCTGCAACTTACTTTTCTTTAATTTCTCTTGCAATTGTTCTTGTTGGATCTAGGAAGGCATTGAGATCTAGACTTGGTTATCTAGTCTCTTGGGTCCTGAGATCTTAATTCCAATTTTACATTCTCTGTTTATTGCTTTACATGTTTATTTACATTTCTGTTTTGGTTCCGAATCAATCAAATCCATCTTTTACTTCTCTGCTTGTTGCAATTTAACTTTTCCTTGTTTAATTTCTGCAAATCCAATTCCCAATTCCCTTTACATTTGATGCAATTTATATTTCTTGTCATTTAAGATTCTTGCAATTTACATTTCTTGCTCTTTAAGTTACTTGCCAATTTACATTCTGCAACTTTAAATTCATTGTCATTTACTTTCTGTTGGTTACAATTTCACACAATTCACATCAATGTTAGCTTGACTAAACTAATCACCCACTAAAGTTGCTTGATCCATCAATCCCTGTGGGATCGACCTCACTCCCGTGAGTTATTATTACTTGATGCGACCCGGTGCACTTGCCGGTTAGATTTGTGTGTTTTGGGAGAAATTTATTTTTCACCAAAATATTCATCAGAGGACATCTGAAGGCGAGTTGTAATGGCCTCATCTCCGGCAGGCTCCTCCGATTTTGTTTCTTTCATTTTTTTTTCCCGGTTGTATTTTTTTTTACGTCGTGCTGACCCTCGTTCTTTAAATGACCCTATCCCGAAGGAGGACACCTGAAGGCGAGCCATAATGGCCTCATCTCCGGCAGGCTCCTCCGGTTTTGTTTTTTTCGTTTTTTTTCCTTTTTTTTTACGTCGTGCTGACCCTCATTCTTTAAATGACCCTATCCCGATCCGAGGAGGACACCTGAAGGCGAGCCGTAATGGCCTCATCTCCGGCAGGCTCCTCTGGTTTTGTTTTTTTCGTTTTTTCGTTTTTTTCCTTTTTTTTTACGTCATGCTGACCCTCGTTCTTTAAATGACCCTATCCCAAGGAGGACACCTGAAGGCGAGCCGTAATGGCCTCATCTCCGGCAGGCTCCTCCGATTTTTTTTTTTTCGTTTTTTTTCCATGTTTTTTTTTTTCTTTTTTTTTCTTTCTTATTTTTTTTACGTCGTGCTGACCGTCGTTCTCTAAATGACCCTATCCCGAGGAAGACACCTGAAGGCGAGCCGTAATGGCCTCATCTCCGGTAGGCTCCTTCCATTTTTTTCGATTTTTTTCCCGGTTTTTTTTTACGTCGTGCTGACCCTCGTTCTTTAAATGACCCTATCCCGAGGAAGACACCTGAAGGCAAGCCGTAATGGCCTCATCTCCGGCAGGCTCCTCCGATTTTGTTTTTTTCGTTTTTTTCCCCTTTTTTTTTACCTCGTGCTGACCCTCGTTCTTTAAATGACCCTATCCCGAGGAGGACACCTGAAAGCGAGCCGTAATGGCCTCATCTCCGGCAGGCTCCTCCGATTTTGTTTTTTTCGTTTCCCCCCCCCCCCCTTTTTTTTACGTCGTGCTGACCCTCGTTCTTTAAATGACCCTATCCCGAGGAGGACACCTGAAGGCGAGCCGTAATGGCCTCATCTCCGGCAGGCTCCTCCGGTTTTATTTTTTTCGTTTTTTTTTCCTTTTTTTTTACGTCGTGCTGACCCTCGTTCTTTAAATGACCCTATCCCGATGAAGACACCTGAAGCGAGCCGTAATGGCCTCATCTCCGGCAGGCTCCTCCGGTTTTGTATTTTTTGTTTTTTTTTTCTTTTTTTTCTTTTTTTTTTACGTCATGCTGACCCTCGTTCTTTAAATGACCCTATGCCAAGGAGGACACCTGACGGCGAGCCGTAATGGCCTCATCTCCGGCAGGCTCCTCCGATTTTGTTTTTTTCTTTTTTTTTACGTCGTGCTGACCCTCGTTCTTTAAATGACACTATCCCGAGGAGGACACCTGAAGGCGAGCCGTAATGGCCTCATCTCCGGCAGGCTCCTCCGATTTTGTTTTTTTCGTTTTCCCACCCCCCTTTTTTTTTACGTCGTGCTGACCCTAGTTCTTTAAATGACCCTATCCCGAGGAGGACACCTGAAGGCGAGCCGTAATGGCCTCATCTCCGGCAGGCTCCTCCGGTTTTGTTTTTTTCCTTTTTTTTTCCTTTTTTTTTTACGTCGTGCTGACCCTCGTTCTTTAAATGACCCTATCCCGATGAGGACACCTGAAGCGAGCCGTAATGGCCTCATCTCCGGCAGGCTCCTCCGGTTTTGTTTTTTTTGTTTTTTTTTTCTTTTTTTTTACGTCATGCTGACCCTCGTTCTTTAAATGACCCTATCCCAAGGAGGACACCTGACGGCGAGCCGTAATGGCCTCATCTCCGGCAGGCTCCTCCGATTTTTTTTTTCGTTTTTTTTCCATGTTTTTTTTTCTTTTTTTTTCTTTCTTATTTTTTTTACGTCGTGCTGACTCTCGTTCTCTAAATGACCCTATCCCGAGGAGGACACCTGAAGGCTAGCCGTAACGGCCTCATCTCCAGCAGGCTCCTCCGATTTTTTTTTCGTTTTTTTTCCCTGTTTTTTTTTTTACGTCGTGCTGACCCTCGTTCTTTAAATGACACTTTCCCGAGGAGGACACTTGAAGGCGAGCCGTAATGGCCTCATCTCCGGCAGGCTCCTCCGATTTTGTTTTTTTCGTCCCCCCCCCCCTTTTTTTTTTTACGTCGTGCTGACCCTAGTTCTTTAAATGACCCTATCCCGAGGAGGGCACCTGAAGGCGAGCCGTAATGGCCTCATCTCCAGCAGGCTCCTCCGGTTTTGTTTTTTTCGTTTTTTTTCCTCTTTTTACGTCGTGATGACCCTCATTCTTTAAATGACCCTATCCCGATGAGGACACCTGAAGCGAGCCGTAATGGCCTCATCTCTGGCAGGCTCCTCCGGTTTTATTTTTTTTGTTTTTTTTTCTTTTTTTTCTTTTTTTTTACGTCATGCTGACCCTCGTTCTTTAAATGACCCTATCCCAAGGAGGACACCTGACGGCGAGCCGTAATGGCCTCATCTCCGGCAGGCTCTTCTGATTTTTTTTTCGTTTTTTTCCCGATTTTTTTTTTTACGTCGTGCTGACCCTCGTTCTTTAAATGACCCTATCCCGAGGAGGACACCTGAAAGCGAGCCGTAATGGCCTCATCTCCGGCAGGCTCCTCCGATTTTGTTTTTCTCGTTCCCCCCCCCCTTTTTTTTTACGTCGTGCTGACCCTCGTTCTTTAAATGACCCTATCCCGAGGAGGACACCTGAAGGCGAGCCGTAATGGCCTCATCTCCGGCAGGCTCCTCCGGTTTTATTTTTTTCGTTTTTTTTTCCTTTTTTTTTACATCGTGCTGACCCTCGTTCTTTAAATGACCCTATCCCGATGAAGACACCTGAAGCGAGCCGTAATGGCCTCATCTCCGGCAGGCTCCTCCGGTTTTGTATTTTTTGTTTTTTTTTTCATTTTTTTCTTTTTTTTTTACGTCATGCTGACCCTCGTTCTTTAAATGACCCTATCCCAAGGAGGACACCTGACGGCGAGCCGTAATGGCCTCATCTCCGGCAGGCTCCTCCGATTTTGTTTTTTTCTTTTTTTTTACGTCGTGCTGACCCTCGTTCTTTAAATGACACTATCCCGAGGAGGACACCTGAAGGCGAGCCGTAATGGCCTCATCTCCGGCAGGCTCCTCCGATTTTGTTTTTTTCGTTTTCCCACCCCCCTTTTTTTTTACGTCGTGCTGACCCTAGTTCTTTAAATGACCCTATCCCGAGGAGGACACCTGAAGGCGAGCCGTAATGGCCTCATCTCCGGCAGGCTCCTCCGGTTTTGTTTTTTTCCTTTTTTTTTCCTTTTTTTTTTACGTCGTGCTGACCCTCGTTCTTTAAATGACCCTATCCCGATGAGGACACCTGAAGCGAGCCGTAATGGCCTCATCTCCGGCAGGCTCCTCCGGTTTTGTTTTTTTTGTTTTTTTTTTTCTTTTTTTTCTTTTTTTTTACGTCATGCTGACCCTCGTTCTTTAAATGACCCTATCCCAAGGAGGACACCTGACGGCGAGCCGTAATGGCCTCATCTCCGGCAGGCTCCTCCGATTTTTTTTTCGTTTTTTTTCCATGTTTTTTTTTCTTTTTTTTTCTTTCTTATTTTTTTTTACGTCGTGCTGACTCTCGTTCTCTAAATGACCCTATCCCGAGGAGGACACCTGAAGGCTAGCCGTAACGGCCTCATCTCCAGCAGGCTCCTCCGATTTTTTTTTCGTTTTTTTTCCCTGTTTTTTTTTTTACGTCGTGCTGACCCTCGTTCTTTAAATGACACTTTCCCGAGGAGGACACTTGAAGGCGAGCCGTAATGGCCTCATCTCCGGCAGGCTCCTCCGATTTTGTTTTTTTTGTCCCCCCCCCCTTTTTTTTTTTTACGTCGTGATGACCCTCATTCTTTAAATGACCCTATCCCGATGAGGACACCTGAAGCGAGCCGTAATGGCCTCATCTCTGGCAGGCTCCTCCGGTTTTATTTTTTTTGTTTTTTTTTGTTTTTTTTCTTTTTTTTTTACGTCATGCTGACCCTCGTTCTTTAAATGACCCTATCCCAAGGAGGACACCTGACGGCGAGCCGTAATGGCCTCATCTCCGGCAGGCTCTTCTGATTTTTTTTTCGTTTTTTTCCCGATTTTTTTTTTACGTCGTGCTGACCCTCGTTCTTTAAATGACCCTATCCCGAGGAGGACACCTGAAAGCGAGCCGTAATGGCCTCATCTCCGGCAGGCTCCTCCGATTTTGTTTTTTTCGTTCCCCCCCTTTTTTTTTACGTCGTGCTGACCCTCGTTCTTTAAATGACCCTATCCCGAGGAGGACACCTGAAGGCGAGCCGTAATGGCCTCATCTCCGGCAGGCTCCTCCGGTTTTATTTTTTTCGTTTTTTTTTCCTTTTTTTTTACATCGTGCTGACCCTCGTTCTTTAAATGACCCTATCCCGATGAAGACACCTGAAGCGAGCCGTAATGGCCTCATCTCCGGCAGGCTCCTCCGGTTTTGTATTTTTTGTTTTTTTTTTTCTTTTTTTTCTTTTTTTTTTACGTCATGCTGACCCTCGTTCTTTAAATGACCCTATCCCAAGGAGGACACCTGACGGCGAGCCGTAATGGCCTCATCTCCGGCAGGCTCCTCCGATTTTGTTTTTTTCTTTTTTTTTACGTCGTGCTGACCCTCGTTCTTTAAATGACACTATCCCGAGGAGGACACCTGAAGGCGAGCCGTAATGGCCTCATCTCCGGCAGGCTCCTCCGATTTTGTTTTTTTCGTTTTCCCACCCCCCTTTTTTTTTACGTCGTGCTGACCCTAGTTCTTTAAATGACCCTATCCCGAGGAGGACACCTGAAGGCGAGCCGTAATGGCCTCATCTCCGGCAGGCTCCTCCGGTTTTGTTTTTTTCCTTTTTTTTTCCTTTTTTTTTTACGTCGTGCTGACCCTCGTTCTTTAAATGACCCTATCCCGATGAGGACACCTGAAGCGAGCCGTAATGGCCTCATCTCCGGCAGGCTCCTCCGGTTTTGTTTTTTTTTTTTCTTTTTTTTCTTTTTTTTTTTACGTCATGCTGACCCTCGTTCTTTAAATGACCCTATCCCAAGGAGGACACCTGACGGCGAGCCGTAATGGCCTCATCTCCGGCAGGCTCCTCCGATTTTGTTTTTTTCGTTCCCCCCCTTTTTTTTTACGTCGTGCTGACCCTCGTTCTTTAAATGACCCTATCCCGAGGAGGACACCTGAAGGCGAGCCGTAATGGCCTCATCTCCGGCAGGCTCCTCCGGTTTTATTTTTTTCGTTTTTTTTTCCTTTTTTTTTACATCGTGCTGACCCTCGTTCTTTAAATGACCCTATCCCGATGAAGACACCTGAAGCGAGCCGTAATGGCCTCATCTCCGGCAGGCTCCTCCGGTTTTGTATTTTTTGTTTTTTTTTTCTTTTTTTTCTTTTTTTTTTACGTCATGCTGACCCTCGTTCTTTAAATGACCCTATCCCAAGGAGGACACCTGACGGCGAGCCGTAATGGCCTCATCTCCGGCAGGCTCCTCCGATTTTGTTTTTTTCTTTTTTTTTACGTCGTGCTGACCCTCGTTCTTTAAATGACACTATCCCGAGGAGGACACCTGAAGGCGAGCCGTAATGGCCTCATCTCCGGCAGGCTCCTCCGATTTTGTTTTTTTCGTTTTCCCACCCCCCTTTTTTTTTACGTCGTGCTGACCCTAGTTCTTTAAATGACCCTATCCCGAGGAGGACACCTGAAGGCGAGCCGTAATGGCCTCATCTCCGGCAGGCTCCTCCGGTTTTGTTTTTTTCCTTTTTTTTTCCTTTTTTTTTTACGTCGTGCTGACCCTCGTTCTTTAAATGACCCTATCCCGATGAGGACACCTGAAGCGAGCCGTAATGGCCTCATCTCCGGCAGGCTCCTCCGGTTTTGTTTTTTTTTTTTCTTTTTTTTCTTTTTTTTTTTACGTCATGCTGACCCTCGTTCTTTAAATGACCCTATCCCAAGGAGGACACCTGACGGCGAGCCGTAATGGCCTCATCTCCGGCAGGCTCCTCCGATTTTTTTTTCGTTTTTTTTCCATGTTTTTTTTTCTTTTTTTTTCTTTCTTATTTTTTTTTACGTCGTGCTGACTCTCGTTCTCTAAATGACCCTATCCCGAGGAGGACACCTGAAGGCTAGCCGTAACGGCCTCATCTCCAGCAGGCTCCTCCGATTTTTTTTTCGTTTTTTTTCCCTGTTTTTTTTTACGTCGTGCTGACCCTCGTTCTTTAAATGACACTTTCCCGAGGAGGACACTTGAAGGCGAGCCGTAATGGCCTCATCTCCGGCAGGCTCCTCCGATTTTGTTTTTTTCGTCCCCCCCCCCTTTTTTTTTACGTCGTGCTGACCCTAGTTCTTTAAATGACCCTATCCCGAGGAGGGCACCTGAAGGCGAGCCGTAATGGCCTCATCTCCGGCAGGCTCCTCCGGTTTTGTTTTTTTCGTTTTTTTTCCTTTTTTTTACGTCGTGATGACCCTCATTCTTTAAATGACCCTATCCCGATGAGGACACCTGAAGCGAGCCGTAATGGCCTCATCTCTGGCAGGCTCCTCCGGTTTTATTTTTTTTGTTTTTTTTTTCTTTTTTTTCTTTTTTTTTTACGTCATGCTGACCCTCGTTCTTTAAATGACCCTATCCCAAGGAGGACACCTGACGGCGAGCCGTAATGGCCTCATCTCCGGCAGGCTCTTCTGATTTTTTTTTCGTTTTTTTCCCGATTTTTTTTTACGTCGTGCTGACCCTCGTTCTTTAAATGACCCTATCCCGAGGAGGACACCTGAAAGCGAGCCGTAATGGCCTCATCTCCGGCAGGCTCCTCCGATTTTGTTTTTTTTTTTTCCCCCTTTTTTTTTACGTCGTGCTGACCCTCGTTCTTTAAATGACCCTAAACCGAGGAGGACACCTGAAGGCCAGCCGTAATGGCCTCATCTCCGGCAGGCTCCTCCGGTTTTGTTTTTTTCATTTTTTTTCCTTTTTTTTTTACGTCGTGCTAACCCTCGTTCTTTAAATGACCCTATCCCGATGAGGACACCTGAAGCGAGCCGTAATGGCCTCATCTCCGGCAGGCTCCTCCGGTTTTGTTTTTTTTGTTTTTTTTTTTCTTTTTTTTCTTTTTTTTTACGTCATGCTGACCCTCGTTCTTTAAATGACCCTATCCCAAGGAGGACACCTGACGGCGAGCCGTAATGGCCTCATCTCCGGCAGGCTCCTCTGATTTTTTTTTCGTTTTTTTTCCCTGTTTTTTTTTTCTTTTTTTTCTTTCTTATTTTTTTTACGTCGTGCTGACTCTCGTTCTCTAAATGACCCTATCCCGAGGAGGACACCTGAAGGTGAGCCGTAACGGCCTCATCTCCAGCAGGCTCCTCCGATTTTTTTTCGTTTTTTTTTCCTGTTTTTTTTTTACGTCGTGCTGACCCTCGTTCTTTAAATGACACTATCCCGAGGAGGACACCTGAAGGCGAGCCGTAATGGCCTCATCTCCGGCAGGCTCCTCCGATTTTGTTTTTTTCGTTCCCCCCCCCCCTTTTTTTTACGTCGTGCTGACCCAAGTTCTTTAAATGACCCTATCCCGAGGAGGGCACTTGAAGGCGAGCCGTAATGGCCTCATCTCCGACAGGCTCCTACGGTTTTGTTTTTTTTCATTTTTTTTCCTTTTTTTTTACGTCGTGCTGACCCTCGTTCTTTAAAGGGATAAGTACTTTTTTCGTCCCCAATGTCTGGGGTCAAAATCGATTTCGTCGCTAGCCTTTTTTTTTTGTTAAAATCATCCTCAACGTTTAAAAACGCTTTAAAATCGTCCTTTTCTATTTTTTTGGACCAAATTACGCTTAACTATTAATAAAAATTAAAAAAAAAACCCCAACCCTCACCCCCATCAGATCTCTTCGTTTCTCTCCTGCCCCCCACACAATTTTCCTTTCCTCCTACACCCACCCCCCACCCTCACTCCATCACCCCCAACCCGCAGCCGCCCTGTGTCCAGCCCTCCGCCGCCGCCCCCGCGTCCAGCCCCACGCCGCCGCCCCGCGTCCAGCTCCACGCCGCCCCGCGTCCAGCCCCACGCCGCCCCGCGTCCAGCCCCACGTCGCCGCCCCGCGTCCAGCCCCCCGTCGCCGCCCCGCGTCCAGCCCCCCGCCGCCGCCCCTGCGTCCAGCTCCACGCCGCCCCGCGTCCAGCCCCTCGTCGCCGCCCCTCGTCGCCGCCCCGCGTCCAGCCCGCCGTCGCCCCTGCGTCCAGCCCCCCGCCGCCCCTGTTTTTCTGTTTTTGCTTTCTGCCTTCTGCTGCTTCTTATTCTTTTCTTCTTCTTCTGTGGTTTTTTATGAAATTTGTTGTTGTTGATGAAATTTGTTGTTGGTGAAATTTAAACTTCTAAATTTTTGATGAAATTTGTTGTTGTTGATGAAATCTGTTGATGATGATGATGATGATGATGACCGAGTGGGGTGAGGGGTGGGAGGGGGAGTTACGGTGAGGGGGGTGAGGGGGTACGGTGAGGGTGGGGGTGAGGTGAGGGGGTGAGAGGGAAGCAGTGAGGGGTGGGGGGTGAGGTGAGGGGGAGGCAGTGAGGGGTGGGGGTGAGGTGAGGCGGTGAGGGGAGGCGGTGAGGGGAGGCGGTGAGGAGTGGAGGGTGAGGGGTGAGGGGTGAGGTGAGGGGGGTTACGGTGAGGGTGGGGGATGAGGTGAGGGGGTGAGGGGGAGGCAGTGAGGGGTGGGGGGTGAGGTGAGGCGGTGAGGGGAGGCGGTGAGGAGTGAGGGGTGAGGGGTGAGGGGGTGGGGGTGGGGGTTACCGGAAGGGTGAGGGAGTGGTGGTGGTGGTGGTGGTGGTGGTGGTGGTGAAGAGGAGAATGATGATGATGAGGGTAATTTAGTCCAAAAAAATAGAAAAGGACGATTTTAAAGCGTTTTTAAACGTTGAGGATGATTTTAACAAAAAAAAAGGCTAGGGACGAAATCGATTTTGACCCCAGACCTTGGGGACGAAAAAAGTACTTATCCCTTCTTTAAATGACCCTGATGACAAGTCATCTTAGCCTATTTTAACTAGTCTTTTTCTTTTGTTTTCATTAAAATTATGCACTTTCTTGAGCTACAAGCAAGCCAATTAGGTAGATTTTCATGTTTCCCTTGATTGAATCAACCATGTATAAATTCATGCCATTTCATGAGGTTTTATGCTATAATTGTTGCTTATTATGATAGAATGAATATCTCATGATTATGAGCATAGCTTTGATGAGTTTGGTTGATTAATTATAGGTGAAGAAAGCTTGGAGAAAGGTTGAAGTGAGAAGGAATAGCTAGGAGTAAAGAGAAGACAATGGAATAAGTGAAATTGAACCAGGAAGCAAAAAGCTGGACCTAAAGTTAGCATCAAACTTTTGCACAAACTTTTGGTTGAAAAGTTAGCCCCAACGTTAGCCCCCTAACTTGGAGGCTAACGTTGGAACTTGAAAATTCTCCCCTGGGCTCCAAAAGTTTGCGCCAACGTTAGCCCCCTAACTTTGAGGCTAACGTTGGCACATGAATTTCTCCCCTGGGCACCAAAAGTTTGCGCCAACGTTAGCCCCCTAACTTTGAGGCTAATGTTGGCATGAGAAACTCCTCCCTGGCCACCTAACGTTTGCGCTAATGTTAGACCCCTAACTTGGAGGCTAACGTTGGCACATGAAATTACAAGGGAGAGGAGCAAAAGTTTGCGCCAACGTTAGACCCCTAACTTGGAGGCTAACGTTGGCGCCACAAGCACACTAGGCAAGGCCAACGTTAGGGTCAAAGTTAGACCCCTAACGTTGGCACCAACGTTGATATCAGCAAATTGTGCTAGCTGATATGAAAAGTTGGGGCCAAAGTTAGACCCCTAACTTTGGCTCAAACTTTTGGTCCAACTTTTGCAAAACTCAAACCCGGTTCAATTGGTTCACTTTGGTTCTTCTCCAAACTTCAAGAGCAATCAACCAAGGCCTCTTTCAACCCAATTCCCCCAAGAGAAAAGGCCCAACTCAAGGCTTGAAGATCATTGGAAGAAAGTGTATAAATAGGATAGAATTCAAGTTATTCGAGAGCTTTTCCGGAAGAGTTTTTCTTTTGAATTTTCATAGCTTTTGGCATAAAGTGATCTTTAATTTCTTTGTTTTCATTGCTTTCAATTTCAATTACATTTGTCTTGGATCTTAGATTGGAGAATTGAAGAAATTCTGTTTCAATCTCAATCTTGGATCTCTCTGTTTCTTTACTGTTAATTGAATTACATTTCTGGTTAATTGCTCTTCATCTATTCTCTTTGCAATTTACAATTCCTTTGCAATTGTTCTTGTTGGATCTAGGAAGGCATTGAGATCTAGACTTGGTTATCTAGTCTCTGGGTCCTGAGATCCAAATCTTCAATTTACATTCTGTTTCTTGCTTTCCATGTTCATTTACCTTTCTGCTATCAGATCCGATCCAATCCCAATTCCCTTTTACTCTTCTGTTTGATGCAATTTAACTTTTCCTTGTTTATTTTCTGCAAATCCACGTCCCAATCCCCTTTACATTTCAAGCAATTTACATTCCTTGCACTTTAAGATTCCGCAATTTACATTTCTTGCACTCTAAGTTTCTGCCATTTAATTTCTTGTTCCTTAAGATTTAGCAATTTAATTTCCTGCTCTCTTTACTTTCATGCAATTTACATTCTGCAAATCACAAATCATCCAACCAACACTCTATTCGCTTGACTAAATCAACCACTAAACTAAAATTGCTCAATCCTTCAATCCCTGTGGGATCGACCTCACTCCCGTGAGTTTTTATTACTTGATGCGACCCGGTACACTTGCCGGTTAGATTTGTGTGTTTTGGGGGAAATTTATTTTTCACCAAAATACTCATCAAGTTTTTGGCGCCGTTGCCGGGGATTGATTAGATTGACAATGATTAAGTGAAGTGGTGATTGAGATCAAGCACTTTTTCTTTAATTTTTGACTAACCCACTAACTGTTTGAAGTTTTGTCTGAGCTAATAGAAACCTCATTCTAGCAATAGAGTGAAATTTCCTTGGCTCATCCTGCTGAATATGATTTTCATAGCTTGAAAAACAAACGAGAGGAGTGGTTTTCGTTCATTACTCTCTCAAGTTTGCCAACTATTTGATACTTTGTGTCAACTGATCCTTCAATCATATCCTGGCCTGAATATGCTCTATCTTCACTTGAATTGGTTGTGACTGTGCAGATCATGGAAGGGAACTCAACAAATTCTAGCAATCATGAGAGTAATACCCCCACCTTGGATGATAATGTAACCCATAGTTCGAAGCAACTATCCATAGCCATGAATGATGTTGCCCAATGGTTTGAAGCTTTTCCACAAGGAAGCATTATCGGATGGGAAGAACTGATGAATGGACTCCTAGTCAAATTTAACCCATCACAAAGAGTTGTTAAGCAAGAAGCAGAAGTGCATCCATTAGAGAAAGAAATTGAAGGTGCTCGTGCAGTAATAAGCCAAAACAAGCAGATGCATCAGCAGACTCTACAACAATTAGATATGATGGCTAGAAAAATCACTGAGTTGAGGCATGCTGTAGTACATACATACAACCTGACTCAAAGCTCATATGGGTGTAATCAAGCTGAACAAAGCTTTGGGGCCATTAACCATGAGCAACAAAGCTATGAGCAACTACAAGCTCCAAGCAATCACTCTAGCATGCTCCAGAACAGGCCTCAGAATGATGTGTACAATCCACCTTGGAGAACTCATTCTAATGGGAGGGGGGTTGAGAACCAAAACCAAAGACCAAGGGACTTCAACTACAACAATCCCAACTTCAAAAATCAACTTAAAACACACCCCCACAACAACAATCACACACACTTCCAACCTCGTCCTACCTCACCATTCACTCAAAATGACCTTCATCAACCACCACAATTGGCACAACCACTTCCAACCTTTCAAAGGATCTATATTCTAGAAATGCTGATGGAGAGGTCCATCAAAATTCAAGAAATGATGGCAATAGAGCAGAAAAAAATAAAGAAGCATCAAGAGATGATAAGCAAGAACCAGGAGGCTTCACTCAGAAGACTTGAAAGGCAGGTGGAACAATTAGTGCAAAACCTTGCTGAATTGGGTGAGAAAAAGGGGACTCTGAACCCAAAGAGCCATGAAAAGGATGCTGTGTTGAAAGAGAAGGGAGTCATGGAGGAAAATAAGAAGGCTATGGAAAGAGAAATAGAGGGAAGGAAGCCCATAGCAAGAGGAGGAAACCTAAGGCAACAGAAGCCTCAACTTCCATGAGCACAGAGTGAAGGATGTCAAGCTAGTGACAATAAAAGAGCGCTTGTTGGGAGGCAACCCAACCCGAGGTAGTTTTCTGTTCATAATTATTTTAATAAAAAGGTTAATTAGTTTTATCTATAATGCAAGAAGCTAAGTTTGGTGTTGCACACCAAAACAATCTAAGGGAGAATGAAGGATTCTAAGTTTGGTGTCCACCAAAACCCCATTAAAACACACATTCTCACTTTCTGCATAATGTAGGCTTCAAGCATACTGGATGAAATAGTTAGCCATTTTACTATTTTTCTTAGTTTCCAGTTCTATCACTTTTGAAAAAGAAAAAGAAATTATCACAAATGGTTAACCATTGGCAAGGTACTAAGTTTGGTGTTCCCACACCAAAGTAAGTTCAAAAAGCCCGCAAATAAATCATGAAAATTAACCATTGTTTCCAAGGGCTTGGGGAACAAGCAACTTTCAATATCATTGCAGAGGTCCATACAAGCTGTTGGAAGGATTAAACATCATCAACCAAAGAAACAAAAGATGAACCTAAAGGCCAGGAATGATGATGATGAGAAGAAGGAAAGCAAGTAAACTTCAACAGGTTGTATTGTTAAGTAATTGTTTTACATCAAATATTGCTGTAATTGAAAGTTGGATTGTATCCCTATCTGCCCTGCTTGTCTGCATAGTATAGATTTTTTTACCCCTGCCTGCCTGCATAGCATAGTCTTTCTTTATAATTCAATAAGCAAGATACTTGATCATTCACAACATTCTTATCTTCAAAACTTGTTTGCACTCAATTTTCAAGAAATGCATCACATGAAAGTTCTTTAAAAAGAAGGATTGAGGAATCAATCAGTTTTGAGGCAAGCAAAAGATTGGGAGAAGTGGTGGTTCTAGTTGTATGATTATGTATTGAGGTTGCATGCTTGTGAAAACTTGCATGGGAGCTCATAGGCGGGACATGAAGTTCAAAGAAGTATTGTGGAGATTCTCAAAAATCTATTGATCCAAGAAGCAGCAAACAAAACAAAAAAAGAAATAAAGAAAATACAAAAGCAAATAGAACATGGCCCAAGGCTCTGAGCATCAATTACTAGGCAGAAAAAGAAAGAAAGAAACAAAAACTCAAAGAGTTGTTATCCTAGTAAATGCTTGTGGTTGAAGTGTGTCAAGGAAAGAGGCTTGAGCAAGTAAATCCTTAGGGGTGCTTTAACACCTAATACCTTAAAACCAACTGGTTTAGGAGTATTGATTGAAAGCTTATCTAAAGAGCCGCTTTGAGACATGATACTTAGAGTCGAGGCCAAAGCACAGAAACTATAAGCTGCTTCAAGGTGACTACATATAAAGAGATCTCCATGGTACCATTTGGATGAAAATCCTAAAGACCTACGACTCCCAATATGTAAGGACTAGTGAGCACTGAAGCCCTTGAATGAGCATATGATTTAGAGTTCACCCCACTGATACTTGATCACTTCACTCACTGCACTTTACAAGCGTTCCTCAATCCATCTTAATTGAAAGAACCTTGGAGCATAAATCTATTTCTTGCTTGGGGACAAGCAAGCTTTAAGTTTGGTGTTGTGATGACAAGTCATCTTAGCCCATTTTAACTAGTCTTTTTCTTTTGTTTTCATTAGAATTATGCACTTTCTTGAGCTACAAGCAAGCCAATTAGGTAGATTTTCATGTTTCCCTTGATTGAATCAACTATGTATAAATTCATGCCATTTCATGAGGTTTTATGCTATAATTGTTGCATATTATGATAGAATGAATATCTCATGATTATGAGCATAGCTTTGATGAGTTTGGTTAATTAATTATAGGTGAAGAAAGCTTGGAGAAAGGTTGAAGTGAGAAGGAATAGCTAGGAGTAAAGAGAAGACAATGGAATAAGTGAAATTGAACCAGGAAGCAAAAAGCTGGACCTAAAGTTAGCATCAAACTTTTGCACAAACTTTTGGTTGAAAAGTTAGCCCCAACGTTAGCCCCCTAACTTGGAGGCTAACGTTGGAACTTGAAAATTCTCCCCTGGGCTCCAAAAGTTTGGGCCAACGTTAGCCCCCTAACTTTGAGGCTAACGTTGGCACATGAATTTCTCCCCTGGGCACCAAAAGTTTGCGCCAACGTTAGCCCCCTAAATTTGAGGCTAACGTTGGCATGAGAAACTCCTCCCTGGCCACCTAACGTTTGCGCCAACGTTAGACCCCTAACTTGGAGGCTAACGTTGGCGCCACAAGCACACTAGGCAAGGCCAACGTTAGGGTCAAAGTTAGACCCCTAACGTTGGCACCAACGTTGATATCAGCAAATTGTGCTAGCTGATATGAAAAGTTGGAGCCAAAGTTAGACCCCTAACTTTGGCTCAAACTTTTGGTCCAACTTTTGCAAAACTCAAACCCGGTTCAATTGGTTCACTTTGGTTCTTCTCCAAACTTCAAGAGCAATCAACCAAGGCCTCTTTCAACCCAATTCCACCAAGAGAAAAGGCCCAACTCAAGGCTTGAAGATCATTGGAAGAAAGTGTATAAATAGGATAGAATTCAAGTTATTCGAGAGCTTTTCCGGAAGAGTTTTTCTTTTGAATTTTCATAGCTTTTGGCATAAAGTGATCTTTAATTTCTTTGTTTTCATTGCTTTCAATTTCAATTACATTTGTCTTGGATCTTAGATTGGAGAATTGAAGAAATTCTGTTTCAATCTCAATCTTGGATCTCTCTGTTTCTTTACTGTTAATTGAATTACATTTCTGGTTAATTGCTCTTCATCTATTCTCTTTGCAATTTACAATTCCTTTGCAATTGTTCTTGTTGGATCTAGGAAGGCATTGAGATCTAGACTTGGTTATCTAGTCTCTGGGTCCTGAGATCCAAATCTTCAATTTACATTCTGTTTCTTGCTTTCCATGTTCATTTACCTTTCTGCTATCAGATCCGATCCAATCCCAATTCCCTTTTACTCTTCTGTTTGATGCAATTTAACTTTTCCTTGTTTATTTTCTGCAAATCCACGTCCCAATCCCCTTTATATTTCAAGCAATTTACATTCCTTGCACTTTAAGATTCCGCAATTTACATTTCTTGCACTCTAAGTTTCTGCCATTTAATTTCTTGTTCCTTAAGATTCAGCAATTTAATTTCCTGCCCTCTTTACTTTCATGCAATTTACATTCTGCAAATCACAAATCATCCAACCAACACTCTATTCGCTTGACTAAATCAACCACTAAACTAAAATTGCTCAATCCTTCAATCCCTGTGGGATCGACCTCACTCCCGTGAGTTTTTATTACTTGATGCGACCCGGTACACTTGCCGGTTAGATTTGTGTGTTTTTGGGGAAATTTATTTTTCACCAAAATACTCATCAGACCCTATCCCGATGAGGACACCTGAAGCGAGCCGTAATGGCCTCATCTCCGGCAGGCTCCTCCGGTTTTGTTTTTTTTTTTTGTTTTTTTTTTGTTTTTTTTTTACGTCATGATGACCCTCGTTCTTTAAATGACCCTATCCCAAGGAGGACACCTGACGGCGAGCCGTAATGGCCTCATCTCCGGCAGGCTCCTCCGATTTTTTTTTTCGTTTTTTTCTCCCTGTTTTTTTTTTCTTTTTTTTTCTTTCTTATTTTTTTCTACGCCGTGCTGACTCTCGTTCTCTAAATGACCCTATCCCGAGGAGGACACCTGAAGGCGACCCGTAACGGCCTCATCTCCAGCAGGCTCCTCCGATTTTTTTTTTCGTTTTTTTTCCCTGTTTTTTTTTACGTCGTGCTGCCCTCGTTCTTTAAATAACCCTATCCCGAGGAGGACACCTGAAGGTGAGCCGTAATGGCCTCATCTCCGGCAGGCTCCTCCCATTTTTTTTTGTATTTTTTTCCCGGTTTTTTTTACGTCGTCCTGACCCTCGTTCATTAAATAACCCTATCCCGAGGAGGACACCTGAAGGCGAGCCGTAATGGCCTCATCTCCGGCAGGCTCCTCCCATTTTTTTTTGATTTTTTTTCCGGTTTTTTTTTTACGTCGTGCTGACCCTCGTTCTTTAAATGACCCTATCCCGAGGAAGACACCTGAAGGCGAGCCGTAATGGCCTCATCTTCAGTAGGCTCCTCCGATTTTGTTTTTTTCATTTTTTCCCCTTTTTTTTCTTTTTTTTTTTTACGTCGTGCTGACCCTCGTTCTTTAAATGACCCTATCCCGAGGAGGACACCTGAAGGCGAGCCGTAATGGCCTCATCTCCGGCAGGCTCCTCCGATCTTGGTTTTTTCATTTTTTTTCCCCGTTTTTTTTTCTTTTTTTTTACGTCGTGCTGACCCTCGTTCTTTAAATGACCCTATCCCGAGGAGGACACCTGAAGGCGAGCCGTAACGGCCTCATCTCCGGCAGGCTCCTCCGGTTTTGTTTTTTTCGTTTTTTTTCCCGTTTTCTTTTCTTTTCTTTTCTTTTTTTACGTCGTGCTGACCCTCGTTCTTTAAATGACCCTATCCCGAGGAAGACACCTGAAGGCGAGCCGTAATGGCCTCATCTCCGGCAAGCTCCTCCGATTTTTTTTTTAACGTCATGCTGACCCTCGTTCTTTAAATGACCCTATCCCAAGGAGGACACCTGAAGGCGAGCCGTAATGGCCTCATCTCCGGCAGCCTCCTCCGATTTTTTTTTTGCTTTTTTCCCTTTTTTTTCTTTTTTTTCTTTCTTATTTTTTTTTACGTCGTACTGACCCTCGTTCTTTAAATGACCCTATCCCGAGGAGGACACCTGAAGGCCAGCCGTAACGGCCTCATCTCCGGCAGGCTCCTCCGATTTTTTTTTAACGTCATGCTGACCCTCGTTCTTGAAACGACTCTATCCCAAGGAGGACACCTGAAGGCGAGCCGTAATGGCCTCATCTCCGGCAAGCTCCTCCGATTTTTTTTTAACGACATGCTGACCCTCGTTCTTGAAATGACCTTATCCCAAGGAGGACACCTGAAGGCGAGCCGTAATGGCCTCATCTCCGGCAGGCTCCTCCGATTTTTTTTTCGTTTTTTTTTCCTATTTTTTATTCTTTTTTTTCTTTCTTATTTTTTTTTACGTCGTGCAGACCCTCGTTCTTTAAATGACCCTATCTCGAGGAGGACACCTGAACGCCAGCCGTAACGGCCTCATCTCCGGCAGGTTCCTCCGATTTTTTTTTCGTTTTTTTTCCTATTTTTTTTCTTTTTACATCGTGCTGACCCTCGTTCTTTAAATAACCCTATCCCGAGGAAGACACCTGAAGGCGAGCCGTAATGGCCTCATCTCCGGCAGGCTCCTCCGATTTTTTTTTGTTCTTTTTTTTTTTACGTCGTGCTGACCCTCGTTCTTTAAATGACCCTATCCCGAGGAGGACACCTGAAGGCAAGCCGTAATGGCCTCATCTCCCGCAGGCTCCTCCGATTTTGTTTTTTTCATTTCCCCCCCTCCCCCTTTTTTTTACGTCGTGCTGACCCTCGTTCTTTAAATGACCGTATCCCCAGGAGGACACCTGAAGGCGAGCCGTAATGGCCTCATCTCCGACAGGCTCCTCCCATTTTTTTCGATTTTTTTCCCGGTTTTTTTTTTACGTCGTACTGACCCTCGTTCTTTAAATGACCCTATCCCGAGGAGGACACCTGAAGGCCAGCCGTAACGGCCTCATCTCCGGCAGGCTCCTCCGATTTTTTTTTAACGTCATGCTGACCCTCGTTCTTGAAACGACCCTATCCCAAGGAGGACACCTGAAGGCGAGCCGTAATGGCCTCATCTCCGGCAAGCTCCTCCGATTTTTTTTTAACGACATGCTGACCCTCGTTCTTGAAATGACCTTATCCCAAGGAGGACACCTGAAGGCGAGCCGTAATGGCCTCATCTCCGGCAGGCTCCTCCGATTTTTTTTTCGTTTTTTTTTCCTATTTTTTATTCTTTTTTTTCTTTCTTATTTTTTTTTACGTCGTGCAGACCCTCGTTCTTTAAATGACCCTATCTCGAGGAGGACACCTGAACGCCAGCCGTAACGGCCTCATCTCCGGCAGGTTCCTCCGATTTTTTTTTCGTTTTTTTTCCTATTTTTTTTCTTTTTACATCGTGCTGACCCTCGTTCTTTAAATAACCCTATCCCGAGGAAGACACCTGAAGGCGAGCCGTAATGGCCTCATCTCCGGCAGGCTCCTCCGATTTTTTTTTGTTCTTTTTTTTTTTACGTCGTGCTGACCCTCGTTCTTTAAATGACCCTATCCCGAGGAGGACACCTGAAGGCAAGCCGTAATGGCCTCATCTCCCGCAGGCTCCTCCGATTTTGTTTTTTTCATTTCCCCCCCTCCCCCTTTTTTTTACGTCGTGCTGACCCTCGTTCTTTAAATGACCGTATCCCCAGGAGGACACCTGAAGGCGAGCCGTAATGGGCTCATCTCCGACAGGCTCCTCCCATTTTTTTCGATTTTTTTCCCGGTTTTTTTTTTACGCCGTGCTGACCCTCGTTCTTTAAATGACCCTATCCCGAGGAAGACACCTGAAGGCGAGCCGTAATGGCCTCATCTCCGGCAGGCTCCTCCGATTTTGTTTTTTTTGTTTTTTCCCTTTTTTTTTTTACGTCGTGCTGACCCTCGTTCTTTAAATGACCCTATCCCGAGGAGGACACCTGAAGGCGAGCCGTAATGGCCTCATCTCCGGCAAGCTCCTCCAATTTTTTTTTTAACGTCATGCTGACCCTCGTTCTTGAAATGACCTTATCCCAAGGAGGACACCTGAAGGCGAGCCGTAATGGCCTCATCTCCGGCAGGCTCCTCCGATTTTTTTTTCGTTTTTTTCCCTGTTTTTTATTCTTTTTTTTTTCTTTCTTATTTTTTTTTACGTCGTGCTGACCCTCATTCTTTGAATGACCCTATCCCGAGGAAGACACCTGAAGGCGAGCCGTAATGGCCTCATCTCCGGCAGGCTCCTCCGATTTTGTTTTTTTTCTTTTTTTTTTACGTCGTGCTGACCCTCGTTCTTTAAATGACCCTATTCCGAGGAGGACACCTGAAGGCGAGCCGTAATGGCCTCATCTCCGGTAGGCTCCTCCGGTTTTGTTTTTTTCGTTTTTTTTTCCTTTTTTTATACGTCGTGCTGACCCTCGTTCTTTAAATGACCCTATCCCGAGGAGGACACCTGAAGGCGAGCCGTAATGGCCTCATCTCCGGCAGGCTCCTCCGGTTTTGTTTTTTTCGTTTTTTTTCCTTTTTTTTCTTTTTTTTTTTACGTCATGCTGACCCTCGTTCTTTAAATGACCCTATCCCAAGGAAGACACCTGAAGACGAGCCGTAATGGCCTCATCTCCGGCAGGCTTCTCCGATTTTGTTTTTTTCGTTTTTTTCCCCCCTTTTTTTTTACGTCATGCTGACCCTCGTTCTTTAAATGACCCTATCCCGAGGAGGACACCTGAAAGCGAGCCGTAATGGCCTCATCTCCGGCAGGCTCCTCAGATTTTGTTTTTTTCGTTTTTTTCCCGGTTTTTTTTTTTTTTACGTCGTGCTGACCCTCGTTCTTTAAATGACCCAATCCCGAGGAAGACACCTGAAGGCGAGCCGTAATGGCCTCATCTCCGGCAGGCTCCTCCGATTTTTTTTTTTTTCGTTTTTTTCCCCCTTTTTTTTTTTACGTCATGCTGACCCTCATTCTTTAAATGACCCTATCCCGAGGAGGACACCTGAAAGCGAGCCGTAATGGCCTCATCTCCGGCAGGCTCCTCCGATTTTGTTTTTTTCGTTTCCCCTCCCCCCTTTTTTTTTACGTCGTGCTGACCCTCGTTCTTTAAATGACCCTATCCCGAGGAAGACACCTGAAGGCGAGCCGTAATGGCCTCATCTCCGGTAGGCTCCTCCGATTTTGTTTTTTTCGTTTTTTCCCCTTTTTTTTTATGTCGTGCCGACCCTCGTTCTTTAAATGACCCTATCCCGAGGAGGACACCTGAAGGCTAGCCGTAATGGCCTCATCTCCAGCAGGCTCCTCCGGTTTTGTTTTTTTCGTTTTTTTTCTTTTTTTTTACATCATGCTGACCCTCGTTCTTTAAATGATCCTATCCCAAGGAGGACACCTGAAGACGAGCCGTAATTGCCTCATCTCCGGCAGGCTCCTCCGATTTTTTTTTTTCATTTTTTTCCCTGTTTTTTTCTTTTTTTTTCTTTCTTATTTTTTTTTACGTCGTGCTGACCCTCGTTCTCTAAATGACCCTATCCCGAGGAGGACACCTGAAGGCGAGCCGTAACGGCCTCATCTCCGGCAGGCTCCTCCGATTTTTTTTTCATTTTTTTTCCCTGTTTTTTTTTACGTCGTGCTGCCCTCGTTCTTTAAATAACCCGATCCCGAGGAGGACACCTGAAGGCGAGCCGTAATGGCCTCATCTCCGGCAGGCTCCTCCCATTTTTTTTTGGATTTTTTTCCCGGTTTTTTTTTACGTCCTGCTGACCCTCGTTCTTTATATGACCCTATCCCGAGGAGGACACCTGAAGGCGAGCCGTAATGGCCTCATCTCCGGCAGGTTCCTCCGATTTTTTTTTTCGTTTTTTTTTCCTGTTTTTTTTTCTTTTTTTTTTCTTTCTTATTTTTTTTTACGTCGTGCTGACCCTCGTTCTCTAAATGACCCTATCCCGATGAGGACACCCGAAGGCGAGCCGTAACGGCCTCATCTCCGGCAGGCTCCTCCGATTTTTTTTTTCGTTTTTTTTCCTTGTTTTTTTTTTACGTCGTGCTGCCCTCGTTTTTTAAATAACCCGATCCCGAGGAGGACACCTGAAGGCGAGCCGTAACGGCCTCATCTCCGGCAGGCTCCTCCCATTTTTTTTTGGATTTTTTTCCTAGTTTTTTTTTACGTCGTGCTGACCCTTGTTCTTTATATGACCCTATCCCGAGGAGGACACCTGAAGGCGAGCCTTAATGGCCTCATCTCCGGCAAGCTCCTCCAATTTTCTTTTTTTTTTCTTTTTTTTTTTTACGTGATGCTGACCCTCGTTCTTTAAATGACCCTATCCCAAGGAGGACACCTGAAGGCGAGCCGTAATGGCCTCATCTCTGGCAGGCTCCTCTGATTTTTTTTCGTTTTTTTCCTGTTGTTTTTTCTTTTTTTTTCTTTCTTATTTTTTTTACGTCGTGCTGACCCTCGTTCTTTAAATAACCCTATCCCGAGGAAGACACCTGAAGGCAAGCCGTAATAGCCTCATCTCCGGCAGGCTCCTCCCATTTTTTTTGATTTTTTTCCGGTTTTTTTTTTACGTCGTGCTGACCCTCGTTCTTTAAATAACCCTATCCCAAGGAGGACCCCTGAAGGCGAGCCGTAATGGCCTCATCTCCGGCAGGCTCCTCCGGTTTTGTTTTTTTCGTTTTTTTTTTCCTTTTTTTTTTAAGTCGTGCTGACCCTCGTTCTTTAAATGACCCTATCCCGAGGAGGACACCTGAAGGCGAGCCGTAATGGCCTCATCTCTGGCAGGCTCCTCTGATTTTTTTTCGTTTTTTTCCTGTTGTTTTTTCTTTTTTTTTCTTTCTTATTTTTTTTACGTCGTGCTGACCCTCGTTCTTTAAATAACCCTATCCCGAGGAAGACACCTGAAGGCAAGCCGTAATAGCCTCATCTCCGGCAGGCTCCTCCCATTTTTTTTGATTTTTTTCCGGTTTTTTTTTTACGTCGTGCTGACCCTCGTTCTTTAAATAACCCTATCCCGAGGAGGACACCTGAAGGCAAGCCGTAACGGCCTCATCTCCGGCAGGCTCTTCCCATTTTTTTTTGATTTTTTTCCCGGTTTTTTTTTTTACGTCGTGCTGACCCTCGTTCTTTAAATGACCCTATCCCGAGGAGGACACCTGAAGGCGAGCCGTAATGGCCTCATCTCCCGCAGGCTTCTCCGATTTTGTTTTTTTCATTCCCCCCCCCTTTTTTTACGTCGTGCTGACCCTCGTTCTTTAAATGACCCATTCCCGAGGAGGACACCTGAAGGCGAGCTGTAATGGCCTCATCTCCGGCAGGCTCCTCCGGTTTTGTTTTTTTTGTTTTTTGTTTTTTTTTAACGTCATGCTGACCCTCGTTCTTTAAATGACCCTATCCCAAGGAGGACACCTGAAGGCGAGCCGTAATGGCCTCATCTCCGGCAGGCTCCTCCGGTTTTGTTTTTTTCGTTTTTTTTTTCTTTTTTTTACGTCATGCTGACCCTCGTTCTTTAAATGACCCTATCCCAAGGTGGACACCTGAAGGCGAGCCGTAATGGCCTCATCTCCGGCAGGCTCCTCCGATTTTTTTTTTCGTTTTTTTCCCTGTTTTTTTTTTCTTTTTTTTTTCTTTCTTACTTTTTTTTACGTCGTGCTGACCCTCGTTCTCTAAATGACCTTATCCCGAGGAGGCACCTGAAGGCGAGCCGTATCGGCCTCATCTCCGGCAGGCTCCTCCGATTATTTTTTTTCGTTTTTTTCCCTTTTTTTTTACGTCGTGCTGCCCTCGTTCTTTAAATAACCCTATCCCGAGGAGGACACCAGAAGGCGAGCCGTAATGGCCTCATCTCCGGCAGGCTCCTCCCATTTTTTTTGGATTTTTTTCCCGGTTTTTTTTTACGTCGTGCTGACCCTCGTTCTTTATATGACCCTATCCCGAGGAGGACACCTGAAGGCGAGCCGTAATGGCCTCATCTCTGGCAAGCTCCTCTGATTTTCTTTTTTTTTCTTTTTTTTTACGTCATGCTGACCCTCGTTCTTTTAATGACCCTATCCCAAGGAGGACACCTGAAGGCGAGCCGTAATGGCCTCATCTCCGGCAGGCTCCTCCCATTTTTTTCGATTTTTTTCCGGTTTTTTTTTTACGTCGTGCTGACCCTCGTTCTTTAAATAACTGATGACAAGTCATCTTAGCCTAGTTTTACTAGCCTTTTTCTTTGTTTTTATTTGGTTTTATGCACTTTCTTGCATTCTAAGTAAGTAATTTGGAATGGAAATGCATGATTTCTTTGAATCAAACAACCACCATTTAATTGATGCTAAATCATGAGATTTAAGCTAAATTTAATTGATTTTTAATGATTTATATACCTTGTGAATTTGGTGATACTTTGATTGGTTGCTTTGATTACTTGTAGGTGAAGAAAAGAAAAAAATAAGAAAAGCGTAGCCTAAGGAGCATGATCTAAGCAAGAAAGAAAGCGTGGCACAAGGAAAAGAAGCGTGGCTCAAAGAAGGAGAAGCATGGATGCAAGCAAGAAACAAGGGCACAAAGCTCTTGCCAAGAGCTTTAAAGCTCTTGCAAAGAGCTTTCCTTCAAAGAATCAAGAGCTTTTTCGTGCATGCCATGAAGAAGGAATCAAGAGCCAAGCTCTTGGCAAAGAGCTTTGAAGCTCTTGCCAAAGAGCTTTTTCGTGCATGCCATGAGGAAAATCAAGGAAGAAAAGCTCACTAATGCACTCACCAAGACTTGAACCCATGACCAAGAGGAGGGGGGCCAGCGCTACTTCACAAGGAAAACAAGCCAAAATTGGCTTGTTTTCACTCACCAAGGCTTGAACCAGGGACCTCAAGGAAGCAAGACTTTGGGGGCTTCTCTTGTGCCAAGAAAATTAGCTCCACAAGTGCTCCACCCAAGATTTGAACCAAGGACCTCTAGGACAAGTGAAGCTCTTGCCAAGAGCTTTGAAGCTCTTGCAAAGAGCTTTGTTCTCTTGTCACAAGGGAAGGACCGTGCGCACTAAAACAAGGAAGGGAAGCAAAGCTCTTGGCCAAAGCTCTTGCCAAGAGCCGAACCTTTCCCTGGGAGATGCATTTTGGGCCAAAATTCACTAAAAATTCAATTTAATTCATTTCTTCACCAAATCAAAAGCCCATCCACATTCTAAAATCCAAGAATAGAAAGTGTATAAATAGGAGCTAGTTTGATGTAATTAGAACTTTGGAACTTTTGAACCTTTTTCACTTTTGAATCTTTTACCTTTTGACACTTTTAGAATTTACTTTGGAATTTTTCTTTTGAATTTTCATTTTCATTTCTGAAGTTAGATCTTAGAGAATTGGGAAGGAGAATTGATCTCTCTTCTTCCTTGTTCTTGCTTGAGCACTCTTTACTTTTCTTGCTTTTGATCTTGGGTGAAGAATTGAAGAAATTCTGTTTCAATCTCACCTTGAGATCTCTTGTTTCCTTTTACTGTATAATTGAATTTAAATTTCTGTTTACTGCATCCTCTCTTATTCTTCTTCTACACTTTCTGCATTTTACTTTTCTTCATTTCGTTGGCAATTAATCTTGTTGGATCAAGGAAGGAGTTGAGATCTAGACTTGTTATCTAGTCTCTTCCACCCCTGAGATCTTCAACCATCTTTTACTTTGCTGCAAATTAAGCATTGCTTTCTCTGTTTTTAATTTCTCAAGCATTTCTACTTTTCTGTTTAAATCTAATTTACTGCAATTCACTTTCTATTTTTCTGTTTTGCTGCAATTTACTTCCTCTTGCTTAAATTCTGCAAATCCCAACTCCCAATCCCTTTTACAATTCAAGTCATTTACATTTCTTGCACTTTAAGATTCAGCTTATTTACTTTCTTTGCACTTTAATTTCCTGTAATTTACCCCTCTCCCTTTACATTTCAAGCAATTTAGTTTCTGTCAAAAACAAACCACTCAACCAATACTTGATTCGCTTAACTAAATCAACCACTAAACTAAAATTGCTCAATCCTTCAATCCCTGTGGGATCGACCTCACTCATGTGAGTTATTATTACTTGATGCGACCCGGTCCACTTGCCGGTGAGTTTTGTGTTGGATCGTTTTCCACACTATCAATAACCCTATCCCGGGGAGGACACCTGAAGGCGAGCCGTAATGGCCTCATCTCCGGCAGCTCCTCCCATTTTTTCGATTTTTTTCCCGGTTTTTTTTTTTTACGTCGTGCTGACCCTCGTTCTTTAAATGACCCTATCCCGAGGAAGACACCTGAAGGCGAGCCGTAATGGCCTCATCTCCGGCAGGCTCCTCCGATTTTGTTTTTTTCGTTTTTTTCCCCTTTTTTTTCCTTTTTTCTTACGTCATGCTGACCCTCGTTCTTTAAATGACCCTATTCTGAGGAGGATACCTGAAGGCGAGCCGTAATGGCCTCATCTTCGGCAGGCTCTTCCGATCTTGGTTTTTTCATTTTTTTCCCGATTTTTTTTTTCTTTTTTTTTACGTCGTGCTGACCCTCGTTCTTTAAATGACCCTATCCCGAGGAGGACACCTGAAGGCGAGCCGTAACGGCCTCATCTCCGGCAGGCTCTTCCGGTTTTGTTTTTTTCATTTTTTTCCCGTTTTCTTTTCTTTTCTTTTTTTTTTTTTTACGTCGTGCTGACCCTCGTTCTTTAAATGACCCTATCCCGAGGAGGACACCTGAAGGCGAGCCGTAATGGCCTCATCTCCAGCAAGCTCCTCGGATTTTTTTTTAACGTCATGCTGACCCTCGTTCTTTAAATGACCCTATCCCAAGGAGGACACCTGAAGGCGAGCCGTAATGGCCTCATCTCCGGCAGGCTCCTCCGGTTTTGTTTTTTTCGTTTTTTTTCCTTTTTTTTTACGTCGTGCTGACCCTCGTTCTTTAAATGACCCTATCCCAAGGAGGACACCTGAAGGCGAGCCGTAATGGCCTCATCTCCGGCAGGCTCCTCCGGTTTTGTTTTTTTCGTTTTTTTTTTCCTTTTTTTTTACGTCGTGCTGACCCTCGTTCTTTAAATGACCCTATCCCGAGGAGGACACCTGAAGGCGAGCCGTAATGGCCTCATCTCCGACAGGCTCCTCCGGTTTTCTTTTTTTCGTTTTTTTTCGTTTTTTTTTCTTTTTTTTTTTACGTCATGCTGACCCTCGTTCTTTAAATGACCCTATCCCAAGGAGGACACCTGAAGGCGAGCCGTAATGGCCTCATCTCCGGCAGGCTCCTCCGATCTTGGTTTTTTCATTTTTTTTCCCCGTTTTTTTTTCATTTTTTTACGTCGTGCTGACCCTCGTTCTTTAAATGACCCTATCCCGAGGAGGACACCTGAAGGTGAGCCGTAACAGCCTCATCTCTGGCAGGCTCCTCCGGTTTTGTTTTTTTCATTTTTTTTCCCGTTTTCTTTTCTTTTCTTTTTTTTTTACGTCGTGCTGACCCTCGTTCTTTAAATGACCCTATCCCGAGGAGGACACCTGAAGGCGAGCCGTAATGGCCTCATCTCCAGCAAGCTCCTCCAATTTTTTTTTAACGTCATGCTGACCCTCGTTCTTTAAATGACCCTATCCCAAGGAGGACACCTGAAGGCGAGCCGTAATGGCCTCATCTCCGGAGCCTCCTCCGATTTTTTTTTTTTTTCCTTTTTTTTTCTTTTTTTCTTTCTTATTTTTTTTTACGTCGTGCTGACCCTCGTTTTTTACATGACCCTATCCCGAGGTGGACACCAGAAGGCGAGCAGTAACGGCCTCATCTCCGGCAGGCTCCTCCGGTTTTGTTTTTTTCATTTTTTTTCCCTTTTTCTTTTCTTTTCTTTTTTTTTTACGTCGTGCTGACCCTCGTTCTTTAAATGACCCTATCCCGAGGAGGACACCTGAAGGCGAGCCGTAATGGCCTCATCTCCAGCAAGCTCCTCCGATTTTTTTTTTAACGTCATGCTGACCCTCGTTCTTTAAATGACCCTATCCCAAGGAGGACACCTGAAGGCGAGCCGTAATGGCCTCATCTCCGGCAGGCTCCTCCGGTTTTGTTTTTTTCATTTTTTTTTTCCTTTTTTTTTTACGTCGTGCTGACCCTCGTTCTTTAAATGACCCTATCCCAAAAAGGACACCTGAAGGCGAGCCGTAATGGCCTCATCTCCGGCAGGCTCCTCCGGTTTTGTTTTTTCGTTTTTTTTTCCTTTTTTTTTTTAAGTCGTGCTGACCCTCGTTCTTTAAATGACCCTATCCCGAGGAGGACACCTGAAGGCGAGCCGTAATGGCCTCATCTCCAGCAAGCTCCTCCGATTTTTTTTTTAACGTCATGCTGACCCTCGTTCTTTAAATGACCCTATCCCAAGGAGGACACCTGAAGGCGAGCCGTAATGGCCTCATCTCCGGCAGGCTCCTCCGGTTTTGTTTTTTTCGTTTTTTTTTTCCTTTTTTTTTTACGTCGTGCTGACCCTCGTTCTTTAAATGACCCTATCCCAAGGAGGACACCTGAAGGCGAGCCGTAATGGCCTCATCTCCGGCAGGCTCCTCCGGTTTTGTTTTTTTCGTTTTTTTCCTTTTTTTTTTAAGTCGTGCTGACCCTCGTTCTTTAAATGACCCTATCCCGAGGAGGACACCTGAAGGCGAGTCGTAATGGCCTCATCTCCGGCAGGCTCCTCCGGTTTTGTTTTTTTCTTTTTTTTTTCTTTTTTTTTCTTTTTTTTTACGTCATGCTGACCCTCGTTCTTTAAATGACCCTACCCCAAGGAGGACACCTGAAGGCGAGCCGTAATGGCCTCATCTCCGTCAGGCTCCTCCGATTTTTTTTTTTTCGTTTTTTTTCCCTGTTTTTTTTTCTTTTTTTTCTTTCTTATTTTATTTACGTCGTGCTGACCCTCGTTCTCTAAATGACCCTATCCCGAGGAGGACACCTAAAGGCGAGCTGTAACGGCCTCATCTCCGGCAGGCTCCTCCGATTTTTTTTTTTCGTCTTTTTTCCCTGTTTTTTTTTACGTCGTGCTGCCCTCGTTCTTTAAATAACCCTATCCCGAGGAGGACACCTGAAGGCGAGCTGTAATGGCCTCATCTCCGGCAGGCTCCTCCCATTTTTTTTTGGATTTTTTTCCCGGTTTTTTTTTTTACGTCGTGCTAACCCTCGTTCTTTATATGACCCTATCCCGAGGAGGACACCTGAAGGCGAGCCGTAATGGCCTCATCTCCGGCAAACTCCTCCGATTTTCTTTTTTTTTTTCTTTTTTTTTTTTTACGTCATGCTGACCCTCGTTCTTTAAATGACCCTATCCCAAGGAGGACACCTTAAGGCGAGCCGTAATGGCCTCATCTCCGGCAGGGTCCTCCGATTTTTTTTTTTTCGTTTTTTTTCCTGTTTTTTTTTCTTTTTTTCTTTCTTATTTTTTTTACGTCGTGCTGAACCTCGTTCTTTAAATGACCCTATCCCGAGGAGGACACCTGAAGGCGAGCCGTAACGGCCTCATCTCCGGCAGGCTCCTCCGATTTTTTTTTTCGTTTTTTTCCCTTTTTTTTTACGTCGTGCTGACCCTCGTTCTTTAAATAACCCTATCCCGAGGAGGACACCTGAAGGCGAGCCGTAATGGCCTCATCTCCGGCAGGCTCCTCCCATTTTTTCAATTTTTTTTCCGGTTTTTTTTTTTTACGTCGTGCTGACCCTCGTTCTTTAAATAACCCTATCCCGAGGAGGACACCTGAAGGCGAGCCGTAATGGCCTCATCTCCGGCAGGCTCCTCCCATTTTTTTTTCGGTTTTTTCCCGGTTTTTTTTTTACGTCGTGCTGACCCTCGTTCTTTAAATGACCCTATCCCGAGGAAGACACCTGAAGGCGAGCCGTAATAGCCCCATCTCCGGCAGGCTCCACCGATCTTGGTTTTTTCATTTTTTTCCCCGTTTTTTTTTTCTTTTTTTTACGTCGTGCTGACCCTCGTTCTTTAAATGACCCTATCCCGAGGAGGACACCTGAAGGCGAGCCGTAACGGCCTCATCTCCGGCAGGCTCCTCCGGTTTTGTTTTTTTCATTTTTTTTCCCGTTTTCCTTTCTTTTCTTTTTTTTTTACGTCGTGCTGACCCTCGTTCTTTAAATGACCCTATCCCGAGGTGGACACCTGAAGGCGAGCCGTAACGGCCTCATCTCCGGCAGGCTCCTCCGATTTTTTTTTTTTAACGTCATGCTGACCCTCGTTCTTGAAACGACCCTTTCCCAAGGAGGACACCTGAAGGCGAGCCGTAATGGCCTCATCTCCGGCAAGCTTCTCCAATTTTTTTTTTTAACGTCATGCTGACCCTTGTTCTTGAAATGACCCAATCCCAAGGAGGACACCTGAAGGCGAGCCGAAATGGCCTCATCTCCGGCAGGCTCCTCCGATTATTTTTTCGTTTTTTTCCCTGTTTTTTTTTCTTTTTTTTTCTTTCTTATTTTTTTTTACGTCGTGCTGACCCTCGTTCTTTAAATAACCCTTTCCAGAGGAGGACACCTGAAGGCCAGCCGTAACGGCCTCATCTCTGGAAGGCTCCTCCGATTTTTTTTTTCGTTTTTTTCCCTATTTTTTTTTCTTTTTACGTCGTGCTGACCCTCGTTCTTTAAATAACCCTATCCCGAGGAGGACACCTGAAGGCGAGCCGTAATGGCCTCATCTCAGGGAGGATCCTCCCATTTTTTTTTATTTTTTCCCGATTTTTTTGTTTTTTTTTTACGTCGTGCTGACTCTCGTTCTTTAAATGACCCTATCCCGAGGAGGACACCTGAAGGCGAGCCGTAATGGCCTCATCTCCGGCAAGCTCCTTCGATTTTTTTTTAACGTCATGCTGACCCTCGTTCTTGAAATGACCCTATCCCAAGGAGGACACCTGAAGGAGAGCATTAATGGCCTCATCTCCGGCAGGCTCCTCCGATTTTTTTTCATTTTTTTTCCCTGTTTTTTTTTCTTTTTTTTTTCTTTCTTATTTTTTTTTACGTCGTGCTGACCCTCGTTCTTTAAATGACCCTATCCCGAGGAGGACACCTGAAGGCCAGCCGTAACGGCCTCATCTCCGGCAGGCTCCTCCGATTTTTTTTTTCGTTTTTTTCCCTATTTTTTTTTTCTTTTTACGTCGTGCTGACCGTCGTTCTTTAAATAACCCTATCCCAAGGAGGACACCTGAAGGCGAGCCGAAATGGCCTCATCTCCGGCAGGCTCCTCCCATTTTTTTTTCGATTTTTTTCCCAGTTTTTTTGTTTTTTTTTACGTCGTGCTGACCCTCGTTCTTTAAATGACCCAATCCCGAGGAGGACACCTGAAGGCGAGCCGTAATGGCCTCATCTCCGGCAAACTCCTCCGATTTTCTTTTTTTTTTCTTTTTTTTTTTTTACGTCATGCTGACCCTCGTTCTTTAAATAACCCTATCCCGAGGAGGACACCTGAAGGCGAGCCGTAATGGCCTCATCTCCGGCAGGCTCCTCCCATTTTTTCGATTTTTTTTCCGGTTTTTTTTTTTACGTCGTGCTGACCCTCGTTCTTTAAATAACCCTATCCCGAGGAGGACACCTGAAGGCGAGCCGTAATGGCCTCATCTCCGGCAGGCTCCTCCCATTTTTTTTTCGGTTTTTTCCCGGTTTTTTTTTTACGTCGTGCTGACCCTCGTTCTTTAAATGACCCTATCCCGAGGAGGACACCTGAAGGCGAGCCGTAACGGCCTCATCTCCGGCAGGCTCCTCCGGTTTTGTTTTTTTCATTTTTTTTCCCGTTTTCTTTTCTTTTCTTTTTTTTTTACGTCGTGCTGACCCTCGTTCTTTAAATGACCCTATCCCGAGGTGGACACCTGAAGGCGAGCCGTAACGGCCTCATCTCCGGCAGGCTCCTCCGACTTTTTTTTTTTAACGTCATGCTGACCCTCGTTCTTGAAACGACCCTTTCCCAAGGAGGACACCTGAAGGCGAGCCGTAATGGCCTGATCTCCGGCAAGCTTCTCCAATTTTTTTTTAACGTCATGCTGACCCTTGTTCTTGAAATGACCCAATCCCAAGGAGGACACCTGAAGGCGAGCCGAAATGGCCTCATCTCCGGCAGGCTCCTCCGATTATTTTTTCGTTTTTTTTCCCTGTTTTTTTTTCTTTTTTTTTCTTTCTTATTTTTTTTTTACGTCGTGCTGACCCTCGTTCTTTAAATGACCCTTTCCAGAGGAGGACACCTGAAGGCCAGCCGTAACGGCCTCATCTCTGGAAGGCTCCTGCGATTTTTTTTTTCGTTTTTTTCCCTATTTTTTTTCTTTTTACGTCGTGCTGACCCTCGTTCTTTAAATAACCCTATCCCGAGGAGGACACCTGAAGGCGAGCCGTAATGGCCTCATCTCAGGGAGGATCCTCCCATTTTTTTTTATTTTTTCCCGATTTTTTTGTTTTTTTTTTACGTCGTGCTGACTCTCGTTCTTTAAATGACCCTATCCCGAGGAGGACACCTGAAGGCGAGCCGTAATGGCCTCATCTCCGGCAAGCTCCTTCGATTTTTTTTTAACGTCATGCTGACCCTCGTTCTTGAAATGACCCTATCCCAAGGAGGACACCTGAAGGAGAGCATTAATGGCCTCATCTCCGGCAGGCTCCTCCGATTTTTTTTCATTTTTTTTCCCTGTTTTTTTTTTCTTTTTTTTTCTTTCTTATTTTTTTTTACGTCGTGCTGACCCTCGTTCTTTAAATGACCCAATCCCGAGGAGGACACCTGAAGGCGAGCCGTAATGGCCTCATCTCCGGCAGCCTCCTCCGATTTTTTTTTCGTTTTTTTCCCTGTTTTATTTTATTTTATTTTTTTTAACGTCGTTCTGACCCTCTTTCTTTAAATGACCCTATCCCGAGGAGGACACCAGAAGGCGAGCCGTAATGTCCTCATCTCCGGCAAGCTCCTCCGATTTTTTTTCGTTTTTTTTTTCCGATGTTTTTTTTTTTACGTCATGCTGACCCTCGTTCTTTAAATGACCCTATCCCGAGGAGGACACCTGAAGGCGAGCCGTAATAGCCTCATCTCCGGCAGGCTCCTCCGATGTTTTTTTTCGTTTTTTTTCCCCGGTTTTTTTTTTACGTCGTGCTGACCCTCGTTCTTTAAATGACCCTATCCCGAGGAGGACACCTGAAGGCGAGCCGTAATGGCCTCATCTCCGGTAGGCTCCTCCGATTTTTTTTTTTCGTTTTTTTCCCGGTTTTTTTGTTTTTTTTTACGTCGTGCTGACCCTCGTTCTTTAAATGGCCCTATCCCGAGGAGGACACCTGAAAGCGAGCCGTAATGGCCTCATCTCCGGCAGGCTCCTCCCATTTTTTTTTGGATTTTTTTTCCGGTTTTTTTTTTTACGTCGTGCTGACCCTCGTTCTTTATATGACCCTATCCCGAGGAGGACACCTGAAGGCAAGCCGTAATGGCCTCATCTCCGGCAAACTCCTCCGATTTTCATTTTTTTTCTTTTTTTTTTGACGTCATGCTGACCCTCGTTCTTTAAATGACCCTATCCCAAGGAGGACACCTTAAGGCGAGCCGTAATGGCCTCATCTCCGGCAGGCTCCTCCGATTTTTTTTTTCGTTTTTTTTCCTGTTTTTTTTTCTTTTTTTCTTTCTTATTTTTTTTTACGTCGTGCTGAACCTCATTCTTTAAATAACCCTATCCCGAGGAGGACACCTGAAGGCGAGCCGTAATGGCCTCATCTCCGGCAGGCTCCTCCCATTTTTTTTGATTTTTTTTCCGGTTTTTTTTTTACGTCGTGCTGACCCTCGTTCTTTAAATAACCCTATCCCGAGGAGGACACCTGAAGGCGAGCCGTAATGGCCTCATCTCCGGCAGGCTCCTCCCATTTTTTTCGATTTTTTTTCCGGTTTTTTTTTTACGTCGTGCTGACCCTCGTTCTTTAAATAATCCTATCCCGAGGAGGACACCTGAAGGCGAGCCGTAATGGCCTCATCTCCGGCAGGCTCCTCCCATTTTTTTCGATTTTTTTCCCGGTTTTTTTTTTACGTCGTACTTACCCTCGTTCTTTAAATGACCCTATCCCAAGGAGGACACCTGAAGGCGAGCCGTAATGGCCTCATCTCCGGCAGCCTCCTCCGATTTTTTTTTCTTTTTTTTCCTTTTTTTTTCTTTTTTTCTTTCTTATTTTTTTTTACGTCGTGCTGACCCTCGTTTTTTAAATGACCCTATCCCGAGGTGGACACCAGAAGGCGAGCCGTAACGGCCTCATCTCCGGCAGGCTCCTCCGGTTTTGTTTTTTTCATTTTTTTTCCCTTTTTCTTTTCTTTTCTTTTTTTTTTTACGTCGTGCTGACCCTCGTTCTTTAAATGACCCTATCCCAAGGAGGACCCCTGAAGGCGAGCCGTAATGGCCTCATCTCCGGCAGGCTCCTCCGGTTTTGTTTTTTTCGTTTTTTTTTTCCTTTTTTTTTTAAGTCGTGCTGACCCTCGTTCTTTAAATGACCCTATCCCGAGGAGGACACCTGAAGGCGAGCCGTAATGGCCTCATCTCCGGCAGGCTCCTCCGGTTTTGTTTTTTTCGTTTTTTTTCTTTTTTTTTCTTTTTTTTTACGTCATGCTGACCCTCGTTCTTTAAATGACCCTATACCAAGGTGGACACCTGAAGGCGAGCCGTAATGGCCTCATCTCCGGCAGGCTCCTCCGATTTTTTTTTTCGTTTTTTTTCCCTGTTTTTTTTTTCTTTTTTTTTCTTTCTTATTTTTTTTACGTTGTGCTGACCCTCGTTCTCTAAATGACCCTATTTCGAGGAGGACACCTAAAGGCGAGCTGTAACGGCCTCATCTCCGGCAGGCTCCTCCGATTTTTTTTTTCGTCTTTTTTCCCTGTTTTTTTTTACGTCGTGCTGCCCTCGTTCTTTAAATAACCCTATCCCGAGGAGGACAGCTGAAGGCGAGCCGTAATGGCCTCATCTCCGGCAGGCTCCTCCCATTTTTTTTTTGGATTTTTTTCACGGTTTTTTTTTTTACGTCGTGCTGACCCTCGTTCTTTATATAACCCTATCCCGAGGAGGACACCTGAAGGCGAGCCGTAATGGCCTCATCTCCGGCAAACTCCTCCGATTTTCTTTTTTTTTTCTTTTTTTCTTTTTACGTCATGCTGACCCTCGTTCTTTAAATGACCCTATCCCAGGGAGGACACCTTAAGGCGAGCCGTAATGGCCTCATCTCCGGCAGGCTCCTCCGATTTTGTTTTTTCGTTTTTTTCCTTTTTTTTTCTTTTTTTCTTTCTTATTTTTTTTTACGTCGTGCTGAACCTCGTTCTTTAAATGACCCTATCCCGAGGAGGACACCTGAAGGCGAGCCGTAACGGCCTCATCTCCGGCAGGCTCCTCCGATTTTTTTTTTTGTTTTTTTCCCTTTTTTTTTACGTCGTGCTGACCCTCGTTCTTTAAATAACCCTATCCCGAGGAGGACACCTGAAGGCAAGCCGTAATGGCCTCATCTCCGGCAGGCTCCTCCCATTTTTTTCGATTTTTTTTCCGTTTTTTTTTTTACGTCGTGCTGACCCTCGTTCTTTAAATAACCCTATCTCGAGGAGGACACCTGAAGGCGAGCCGTAATGGCCTCATCTCCGGCAGGCTCCTCCCATTTTTTTTTCGATTTTTTTCCCGGTTTTTTTTTTTACGTCGTGCTGACCCTCGTTCTTTAAATGACCCTAACCCGAGGAAGACACCTGAAGGCGAGCCGTAATGGCCCCATCTCCGGCAGGCTCCACCGATCTTGGTTTTTTCATTTTTTTCCCCGTTTTTTTTTCTTTTTTTTACGTCGTGCTGACCCTCGTTCTTTAAATGACCCTATCCCGAGGAGGACACCTGAAGGCGAGCCGTAACGGCCTCATCTCCGGCAGGCTCCTCCGGTTTTGTTTTTTTCATTTTTTTTCCCGTTTTCTTTTCTTTTCTTTTTTTTTTACGTCGTGCTGACCCTCGTTCTTTAAATGACCCTATCCCGAGGAGGACACCTGAAGGCGAGCCGTAATGGCCTCATCTCCAGCAAGCTCCTCCGATTTTTTTTAACGTCATGCTGACCCTCGTTCTTTAAATGACCCTATCCCAAGGAGGACACCTGAAGGCGAGCCGTAATGGCCTCATCTCCGGCAGCCTCCTCCGATTTTTTTTCTTTTTTTTCCCTTTTTTTCTTTTTTTCTTTCTTATTTTTTTTACGTCGTGCTGACCCTCGTTCTTTAAATGACCCTATCCCGAGGTGGACACCTGAAGGCGAGCCGTAACGGCCTCATCTCTGGCAGGCTCCTCCGATTTTTTTTTTTAACGTCATGCTGACCCTCGTTCTTGAAACGACCCTATCCCAAGGAGGACACCTGAAGGCGAGCCGTAATGGCCTCATCTCCGGCAAGCTCGTCCAATTTTTTTTTTAACGTCATGCTGACCCTCGTTCTTGAAATGACCCAATCCCAAGGAGGACACCTGAAGGCGAGCCGAAATGGCCTCATCTCCGGCAGGCTCCTCCGATTATTTTTTCATTTTTTTTCCCTGTTTTTTTTTCTTTTTTTTTCTTTCTTATTTTTTTTACGTCGTGCTGACCCTCGTTCTTTAAATGACCCTTTCCAGAGGAGGACACCTGAAGGCCAGCCGTAACGGCCTCATCTCCGGCAGGCTCCTCCGATTTTTTTTTTCATTTTTTTCCCTATTTTTTTTTCTTTTTACGTCGTGCTGACCCTCGTTCTTTAAATAACCCTATCCCGAGGAGGACACCTGAAGGCGAGCCGTAATGGCCTCATCTCCGGCAGGATCCTCCCATTTTTTTTTTATTTTTTCCCGGTTTTTTTGTTTTTTTTTTTACGTCGCGCTGACTCTCGTTCTTTAAATGACCCTATCCCGAGGAGGACACCTGAAGGCGAGCCGTAACGGCCTCATCTCCGGCAAGCTCCTTCGATTTTTTTTTAACGTCATGCTGACCCTCGTTCTTGAAATGACCCTATCCCAAGGAGGACACCTGAAGGAGTGCATTAATGGCCTCATCTCCGGCAGGCTCCTCCGATTTTTTTTTATTTTTTTCCCTGTTTTTTTTCTTTTTTTTCTTTCTTATTTTTTTTTACGTCGTGCTGACCCTCGTTCTTTAAATGACCCTATCCCGAGGAGGACACCTGAAGGCCAGCCGTAACGGCCTCATCTCCGGCAGGCTCCTCCGATTTTTTTTTTTCGTTTTTTTCCTATTTTTTTTTCTTTTTACGTCGTGCTGACCCTCGTTCTTTAAATAACCCTATCCCGAGAAGGACACCTAAAGGCGAGCCGAAATGGCCTCATCTCCGGCAGGCTCCTCCCATTTTTTTTTCGATTTTTTTTCCAATTTTTTTTTACGTCGTGCTGACCCTCGTTCTTTAAATGACCCAATCCCGAGGAGGACACCTGAAGGCGAGCCGTAATGGCCTCATCTCCGGCAGCCTCCTCCGATTTTTTTTTTCGTTTTTTTCCCTGTTTTATTTTATTTTATTTTTTTTAACGTCGTTCTGACCCTCTTTCTTTAAATGACCCTATCCCGAGGAGGACACCAGAAGGCGAGCCGTAATGTCCTCATCTCCGGCAAGCTTCTCCGATTTTTTTTCGTTTTTTTTTTCCGATGTTTTTTTTTTTACGTCATGCTGACCCTCGTTCTTTAAATGACCCTATCCCGAGGAGGACACCTGAAGGCGAGCCGTAATAGCCTCATCTCCGGCAGGCTCCTCCGATGTTTTTTTTCGTTTTTTTTCCCCGGTTTTTTTTTTACGTCGTGCTGACCCTCGTTCTTTAAATGACCCTATCCCGAGGAGGACACCTGAAGGCGAGCCGTAATGGCCTCATCTCCGGTAGGCTCCTCCGATTTTGTTTTTTTCGTTTTTTTTCCCGATTTTTTTTATGTCGTGCTGACCCTAGTTCTTTACATGACCCTATCGCAAGGAGGACACCTGAAGGCGAGCCGTAATGGCCTCATCTCCGGCAGGCTCCTCCGATTTTTTTTTTTCGTTTTTTTCCCGGTTTTTTTGTTTTTTTTTACGTCGTGCTGACCCTCGTTCTTTAAATGGCCCTATCCCGAGGAGGACACCTGAAAGCGAGCCGTAATGGCCTCATCTCCGGCAGGCTCCTCCCATTTTTTTTTGGATTTTTTTTCCGGTTTTTTTTTTACGTCGTGCTGACCCTCGTTCTTTATATGACCCTATCCCGAGGAGGACACCTGAAGGCAAGCCGTAATGGCCTCATCTCCGGCAAACTCCTCCGATTTTCATTTTTTTTCTTTTTTTTTTGACGTCATGCTGACCCTCGTTCTTTAAATGACCCTATCCCAAGGAGGACACCTTAAGGCGAGCCGTAATGGCCTCATCTCCGGCAGGCTCCTCCGAATTTTTTTTTCGTTTTTTTTCCTATTTTTTTTTCTTTTTTTCTTTCTTATTTTTTTTTACGTCGTGCTGAACCTCATTCTTTAAATGACCCTATCCCGAGGAGGACACCTGAAGGCGAGCCGTAACAGCCTCATCTCCGGCAGGCTCCTCCGATTTTTTTTTCGTTTTTTTCCCTTTTTTTTTACGTCGTGCTGACCCTCGTTCTTTAAATAACCCTATCCCGAGGAGGACACCTGAAGGCGAGCCGTAATGGCCTCATCTCCGGCAGGCTCCTCCCATTTTTTTCGATTTTTTTTCCGGTTTTTTTTTTACGTCGTGCTGACCCTCGTTCTTTAAATAACCCTATCCCGAGGAGGACACCTAAAGGCGAGCCGTAATGGCCTCATCTCCGGCAGGCTCCTCCCATTTTTTTCGATTTTTTTCCCGGTTTTTTTTTACGTCGTACTTACCCTCGTTCTTTAAATGACCCTATCCCGAGGAAGACACCTGAAGGCGAGCCGTAATGGCCCCATCTCCGGCAGGCTCCACCGATCTTGGTTTTTTCATTTTTTTCCCCGTTTTTTTTTTTTTACGTCGTGCTGACCCTCGTTCTTTAAATGACCCTATCCCGAGGAGGACACCTGAAGGCGAGCCGTAACGGCCTCATCTCCGGCAGGCTCCACCGATCTTGGTTTTTTCATTTTTTTCCCCGTTTTTTTTTCTTTTTTTTACGTCGTGCTGACCCTCGTTCTTTAAATAACCCTATCCCGAGGAGGACACCTGAAGGCGAGCCGTAATAGCCTCATCTCCGGCAGGCTCCTCCGATTTTTTTTTCGTTTTTTTTCCCCGGTTTTTTTTTACGTCGTGCTGACCCTCGTTCTTTAAATGACCCTATCCCGAGGAGGACCCCTGAAGGCGAGCCGTAATGGCCTCATCTCCGGTAGGCTCCTCCGATTTTGTTTTTTTCATTTTTTCTCCCGATTTTTTTTATGTCGTGCTGACCCTAGTTCTGTACATGACCCTATCGCAAGGAGGACACCTGAAGGCGAGCCATAATGGTCTCATCTCCGGCAGGCTCCTCCGATTTTTTTTTTCGTTTTTTTCCCAGTTTTTTTGTTTTTTTTTACGTCCTGCTGACCCTCGTTCTTTAAATGGCCCTATCCCGAGGAGGACACCTGAAAGCGAGCCGTAATGGCCTCATCTCCGGCAGGCTCCACCCATTTTTTTTCGTTTTTTTCCCGTTTTTTTTTACGTCGTGCTGCCTCGTTTTTTAAATGACACTATTCCGAGGAGGACACCTGAAGGCGAGCCGTAATGGCGTCATCTCCGGAAGGCTCCTCCGGTTTTTTTTTCGTTTTTTTTCCCGATGTTTTTTTTTCTTTTTTTTTTTTACGTCGTGCTGACCCTCGTTCTTTAAATGACCCTATCTCAAGGAGGACACCTGAAGGTGAGCCGTAATGGCCTCATCTCCGGCAGGCTCCTCCCTTTTTTTTCGATTTTTTCCCTTTTTTTTTACGTCGTGCTGACCCTCGTTCTTTAAATGACCCTATCTCGAGGAGGACATCTGAAGGCGAGCCGTGATGGCCTCATCTCCGGCGGGCTGCTCCCTTTTTTTTTTATTTTTTTCCCGTTTTTTTTTTGTTTTTTTTAACGTTGTGCTCACCCTCGTTCTTTAAATGACCCTATCTCGAGAAGGACACCTGAAGGCGAGCCGTAATGGCCTCATCTCCGGCAGGCACCTCCGATTTTTTTTTCGTTTTTTTTTTCCCGGTGTTTTTTTTTAAATACGTCGTGTTGACCCTCGTTCATTAAATGACCCAATCCCGAGTAGGACACCTGAAGGCGAGCCGTAATAGCCTCATCTCCGGCAGGCTCCTCCGATTGTTTTTTTCGTTTTTTTTCCCATTTTTTTTAACGTCATGCTGACCTTCGTTCTTTAAATGACCCTATCCCAAGGAGAACACCTGAAGGCGAGCCGTAATGGCCTCATCTCTGGCAGGCTCCTCCGATTTTTTTTTTCCTTTTTTTTTCCCTGTTTTTTTTTTCTTTTTCTTTTTTTTCTTTATTATTTTTTTTTACGTCGTGATGACCCTCGTTCTTTAAATAACCCTATCCCGAGGAGGACACCTGAAGGCGAGCCGTAATGGCCTCATCTCCGGCAGGCTCCTCGCATTTTTTTTCGATTTTTCCCCGGTTTTTTTTTTTACGTCGTGTTGACCCTCGTTCTTTAAATGACCCTATCCCGAGGAAGACACCTGAAGGCGAGCCGTAATGGCCTCATCTCCGGCAGGCTCCTCCGATTTTGTTTTTTTCGTTTTTTTCCCTATTTTTTTCTTTTTTTTTCTTTCTTATTTTTTTTTTACATTGTGCTGACCCTCGTTCTTTAAATGACCCTATCCCGAGGAGGACACCTGAAGGCGAGCCGTAACGGCCTCATCTCCAGCTGGCTCCTCCGATTTTTTTCGCGTTTTTTTTCAATGTTTTTTTTTACGTCGTGCTGACCCTCGTTCTTTAAATAACCCTATCCCGAGGAGGACACCTGAAGGCGAGCCGTAATGGCCTCATCTCCGGCAGGCTCCTCCCATTTTTTTTCGATTTTTTTCCTGGTTTTTTTTTTACGTCGTGCTGACCCTCGTTCTTTATATGACCCTATCTCGAGGAGGACACCTGAAGGCGAGCCGTAATGTCTTCATCTCCGGCAGGCTCCTCCGATTTTTTTTCGTTTTTTTTCGCGATGTTTTTTTTTTTTTTACGTCGTGCTGACCCTCGTTCTTTAAATGACCCTATCCCGAGGATGACTCCTGAAGGCGAGCCGTAATGGCCTCATCTCCGGCAGGCTCGTCCGATTTTGTAATTTTTCGTTTTTTTCCCGATTTTTTTTACGTAGTACTGACCCTCGTTCTTTAAATGACCCTATCCCGAGGAGGACACCTGAAGGCGAGCTGTAATGGCCTCATCTCCGGATGGCTCCTCCGATTTTTTTTTCGTTTTTTTTCCTGATGATTTTTTTTTTACGTCGTGCTGACCCTCGTTCTTTAAATGACCCTATCTCGAGGAGGACACCTGAAGGCGAGCCGTAATGGCCTCAACTCCGCCAGGCTCCTCCCATTTTTTTTCGATTTTTCCCGCTTTTTTTTACGTCGTGCTGACCCTCGTTCTTTAAAAGACCCTATCCCGAGGAGGACACCCGAAGGCGAGCAGTAATGGCCTCATCTCCGGCAGGCTCCTCCGTTTTTTTTTATTTCATTTTTTTCCCCATTTTTTTTTACGTCGTGCTGACCCTCGTTCTTTAAATGACCCTATCCCGAGGAGGACACCTGAAGGCGAGCCGTAACGGCCTCATCTCCGGCAGGCTCCTCCAATTTTTTTTTCGTTTTTTTCCCTTTTTTTTTTTACGTCGTGCTGTCCCTCGTTCTTTAAATAACCCTATCCCGAGGAGGACACCTGATGGCGAGCCGTAATGGCCTCATCTCCGGCAGGCTCCTCCCATTTTTTTCGATTTTTTTCCCAGTTTTTTTTTTTTTAATTACGTTGTGCTGACCCTCGTTCTTTAAATGACCCTATCCCGAGGAGGACACCTGAAGGCGAGCCGTAATGGCCTCATCTCCGGTAGCCTCCTCCGATTTTTTTTCGTTTTTTTCCCCGTTTTTTTTTAAAGTCGTTCTGACCCTCGTTCTTTAAATGACCCTATCCCGAGTAGGACACCTGAAGGCGAGCTGTAATGTCCTCATCTCCGGCTGGCTCCTCTGATTCTTTTTCGTTTTTTTTTCACGATTTTTTTTTACGTCGTGCTGACCCTCGTTCTTTAAATGACTTTATCCCGAGGAGGACACCTGAAGGCAAGCCGTAATGGCCTCATCTCCGGCAGGCTCTTCTGATTTTTTTTTTGTTTTTTTCCCGGTTTTTTTTTTACGTCGTGCTGACCCTCGTTCTTTAAATGACCCTATCCCGAGGAGAACACCTGAAAGCGAGCCGTAATGGCCTCATCTCCGGCAGGCTCCTCCGATTTTTTTCGTTTTTTTTTTTGTTTTTTTTGTTTTTTTTTACTTCGTGCTGACCCTGGTTCTTTAAATGACCCTATCTCGAGGAGGACACCTGAAGGCGAGCCGTAATGGCCTCATCTCCGACAGGCTCCTCCAATTTTTTTTCGTTTTTTTTCCCGATGTTTTTATTTATGTCGTGCTGACCTTCGTTCTTTAAATCACCCTATCTGGAGGAGGACACCTGAAGGCAAGCCGTAATGGCCTCATCTCCGGTAGTCTCCTCCGATTTTTTTTTTTCGTTTTTTTTTTCCCGTTTTTTTCTTTTTTTTCTTTCTTATTTTTTTTTACATCGTGCTGACCCTCGTTCTTTTAAAGACCCTATCCCGAGGAGGACACCTGAAGGCGAGCCGTAACGGCCTCATCTCCGGCAGGTCCTCCGATTTTTTTTCGTTTTTTCCTCGATTTTTTTTTAACGTCGTGCTGACCCTCGTTCTTTAAATAACCCTATCCCGAGGAGGACACCTGAAGGCGAGCCGTAATGGCCTCATCTCCGGCAGGCACCTCGCATTTTTTTTCGATTTTTTCCCCGGTTTTTTTTTTTTACGTCGTGTTGACCCTCGTTCTTTAAATGACCCTATCCCGAGGAAGACACCTGAAGGCGAGCCGTAATGGCCTCATCTCCGGCAGGCTCCTCCGATTTTGTTTTTTTCGTTTTTTTCCCTATTTTTTTCTTTTTTTTCTTTCTTATTTTTTTTTACATTGTGCTGACCCTCGTTCTTTAAATGACCCTATCCCGAGGAGGACACCTGAAGGCGAGCCGTAACGGCCTCATCTCCAGCTGGCTCCTCCGATTTTTTTCTCGTTTTTTTTCCATGTTTTTTTTTTACGTCGTGCTGACCCTCGTCCTTTAAATAACCCTATCCCGAGGAGGACACCTGAAGGCGAGCCGTAATGGCCTCATCTCCGGCAGGCTCCTCCCATTTTTTTTCGATTTTTTTCCTGGTTTTTTTTTTACGTCGTGCTGACCCTCGTTCTTTATATGACCCTATCCCGAGGAGGACACCTGAAGGCGAGCCGTAATGTCTTCATCTCCGGCAGGCTCCTCCGATTTTTTTTCGTTTTTTTTCGCGATGTTTTTTTTTTTTTTACGTCGTGCTGACCCTCGTTCTTTAAATGACCCTATCTCGAGGAGGACACCTGAAGGCGAGCCGTAATGGCCTCAACTCCGCCAGGCTCCTCCCATTTTTTTTCGATTTTTCCCGCTTTTTTTTACGTCGTGCTGACCCTCGTTCTTTAAAAGACCCTATCCCGAGGAGGACACCCGAAGGCGAGCAGTAATGGCCTCATCTCCGGCAGGCTCCTCCGTTTTTTTTTATTTCATTTTTTTCCCCATTTTTTTTTTACGTCGTGCTGACCCTCGTTCTTTAAATGTCACCTGAAGGCGAGCCGTAACGGCCTCATCTCCGGCAGGCTCCTCCGATTTTTTTTTTCGTTTTTTTCACTGTTTTTTTTTTTACATTGTGCTGACCCTCGTTCTTTAAATAACCCTATTCCGAGGAGGTCACCTGAAAGCGAGCCGTAATGGCCTCATATCCGGATGGCTCCTCCGATTTTTTTTTTCATTTTTTTCCCGATGTTTTTTTTTACGTCATGCTAACCCTCGTTCTTTAAATGACCCTATCCCAAGGAGGAGACCTGAAGGCGAGCCGTAATGGCCTCATCTCCGGCAGGCTCCTCCGATTTTTTTTTCGTTTTTTTTCCTGTTTTTTTTTCTTTTTTTTTCTTTCTTATTTTTTTTTACGTCGTGCTGACCCTCGTTCTTTAAATGACCCTATCCCGAGGAGGACACCTGAAGGCGAGCCGTAACGGCCTCATCTCCGGCAGGCTCCTCCAATTTTTTTTTCGTTTTCTTCCCTTTTTTTTTTACGTCGTGCTGTCCCTCGTTCTTTAAATAACCCTATCCCGAGGAGGACACCTGATGGCGAGCCGTAATGGCCTCATCTCCGGCAGGCTCCTCCCATTTTTTTCGATTTTTTTCCCAGTTTTTTTTTTTTAATTACGTTGTGCTGACCCTCGTTCTTTAAATGACCCTATCCCGAGGAGGACACCTGAAGGCGAGCCGTAATGGCCTCATCTCCGGTAGCCTCCTCCGATTTTTTTTCGTTTTTTTCCCCGTTTTTTTTTAAAGTCGTTCTGACCCTCGTTCTTTAAATGACCCTATCCCGAGTAGGACACCTGAAGGCGAGCTGTAATGTCCTCATCTCCGGCTGGCTCCTCTGATTCTTTTTCGTTTTTTTTTCGTGATTTTTTTTTACGTCGTGCTGACCCTCGTTCTTTAAATGACTTTATCCCGAGGAGGACACCTGAAGGCAAGCCGTAATGGCCTCATCTCCGGCAGGCTCTTCTGATTTTTTTTTGTTTTTTTCCCGGTTTTTTTTTTACGTCGTGCTGACCCTCGTTCTTTAAATGACCCTATCCCGAGCAGAACACCTGAAAGCGAGCCGTAATGGCCTCATCTCCGGCAGGCTCCTCCGATTTTTTTTCGTTTTTTTTTTGTTTTTTTTTGTTTTTTTTACTTCGTGCTGACCCTGGTTCTTTAAATGACCCTATCTCGAGGAGGACACCTGAAGGCGAGCCGTAATGGCCTCATCTCCGACAGGCTCCTCCAATTTTTTTTCGTTTTTTTTCCCGATGTTTTTATTTATGTCGTGCTGACCTTCGTTCTTTAAATCACCCTATCTGGAGGAGGACACCTGAAGGCAAGCCGTAATGGCCTCATCTCCGGTAGTCTCCTCCGATTTTTTTTTTCGTTTTTTTTTCCCGTTTTTTTCTTTTTTTTCTTTCTTATTTTTTTTTACATCGTGCTGACCCTCGTTCTTTAAAAGACCCTATCCCGAGGAGGACACCTGAAGGCGAGCCGTAACGGCCTCATCTCCGGCAGGTCCTCCGATTTTTTTTTCGTTTTTTCCTCGGTTTTTTTTTAACGTCGTGCTGACCCTCGTTCTTTAAATAACCCTATCCCGAGGAGGACACCTGAAGGCGAGCCGTAATGGCCTCATCTCCGGCAGGCTCCTCCCATTTTTTTTTAGATTTTTTTCCCGGTTTTTTTTTTACGTCGTGCTGACCCTCGTTCTTTAAATGACCCTATCCCGAGGAGGATACCTGAAGGCGAGCCGTAATGGCCTCATCTCCGGCAGCCTCCTCCGATTTTTTTTTTCGTTTTTTTCCCCGTTTTTTTTTTTAATGTCGTTCTGACCCTCGTTCTTTAAATGACCCTATCCCGAGGAGGACACCTGAAGGCGAGCCGTAATGGCCTCATCTCCGGCAGGCTCCTCCCATTTTTTTTTCGATTTTTTTCCCGGTTTTTTTTTACGTCGTGCTGACCCTCGTTCTTTAAATGACCCTATCCCGAGGAGGACACCTAAAGGCGAGCCGTAATGGCCTCATCTCCGACAGCCTCCTCCGATTTTTTTTTTCGTTTTTTTCCCCGTTTTTTTTTTAATGTCGTTCTGACCCTCGTTCTTTAAATGACCCTATCCCGAGGAGGACACCTGAAGGCGAGCCGTAATGGCCTCATCTCCGGCAGCCTCCTCCGATTTTTTTTTTCGTTTTTTTCCCCGTTTTTTTTTTAATGTCGTTCTGACCCTGGTTCTTTAAATGACGCTATCCCGAGGAGGACACTCGAAGGCGAGCCGTAATGGCCTCATCTCTGGCAGGCTCCTCCGATTTTTTTTATTTCATTTTTTTCCCCATTTTTTTTACGTCGTGCTGACCCTCGTTCTTTAAATGTCACCTGAAGGCGAGCCGTAACGGCCTCATCTCCGGCATGCTCCTCCGATTTTTTTTTCGTTTTTTTCCCTGTTTTTTTTACGTCGTGCTGACCCTCGTTCTTTAAATAACCCTATCCCGAGGAGGACACCTGAAGGCGAGCCGTAATGGCCTCATCTCCGGATGGCTCCTCCGATTTTTTTTTTCATTTTTTTCCCGATGTTTTTTTTTTTTACCTCATGCTGACCCTCGTTCTTTAAATGACCCTATCCTAAGGAGGACACCTGAAGGCGAGCCGTAATGGCCTCATCTCCGGCAGGCTCCTCCGATTTTTTTTTTCGTTTTTTTTTTGTTTTTTTCCTTGTTTTTTTTTACGTCGTGCTGACCCTCGTTCTTTAAATAACCCTATCCCGAGGAGGACACCTGAAGGCCAGCCGTAATGGCCTCATCTCCGGCAGGCGCTGCCCATTTTTTTCGATTTTTTTCCCAGTTTTTTTTTACGTCGTGTTGACCCACATTCTTTAAATGACCGTATCCCGAGGAGGACACCCGAAGGCGAGCCGTAATGGCCTCATATACGGCAGGCTCCTCCGATTTTTTTTATTTCATTTTTTTCCCCATTTTTTTTTACGTCGTGCTGACCCTCGTTCTTTAAATGTCACCTGAAGGCGAGCCGTAACGGCCTCATCTCTGGCAGGCTCCTCCGATTTTTTTTTTTTGTTTTTTTCCCTGTTTTTTTTTACGTCGTGCTGACCCTCGTTCCTTAAATGAACCTATCCCGAGGAGGACACCTGAAGGCGAGCCGTAATGGCCTCATCTCCGGCAGCCTCCTCCGATTTTTTTGTTCATTTTTTTCCCTGTTTTTTTTAACCTCGTTCTGACCCTCGTTCTTTAAATGACCCTATCCAGAGTAGGACACCTGAAGGCGAGCCGTAATGTCCTCATCTCCGGCAGGATCATCCGATTCTTTTTTGTTTTTTTTTTTCGCGATGTCTTTTTTTTTTACGTCGTGCTGACCCTCGTTCTTTAAATGACCCTATCCCGAGGAGGACACCTGAAGGCGAGCCGTAATGGCTTCATCTCCGGCAAGCTCTTCTGATTTTTTTTTTGTTTTTTTCCCGATTTTTTTTTTACGTCGTGCTAACCCTCGTTCTTTAAATGACCCTATCCCGAGGAGGACACCTGAAAGCGAGCCGTAATGGCCTCATCTCCGGCAGGCTCCTCCGATTTTTTTTCGTTTTTTTTGTTTTTTTTTACGTTGTGCTGACCCTCGTTCTTTAAATGACCCTATCTCGAGGAGGACACCGGAAGGCGAGCCGTAATGGCCTCATCTCCGGCAGGCTCCTCCGATTTTTTTTTTCGTTTTTTTTTCCCGATGTTTTTTTTTTTTTTTACGTCGTGCTGACCCTCGTTCTTTTAATCACCCTATCTGGAGGAGGACACCTGAAGGCGAGCCGTAACGGCCTCATCTCCGGCAGGCTCCTCCGATTTTTTTTTTCATTTTTTTCTCTGTTTTTTTTTTACGTCGTGCTGACCCTCGTTCTTTAAATGACCCTATCCCGAGGAGGACACCTGAAGGCGAGCCATAATGGCCTCATCTCCGGCAGCCTCCTCCGATTTTTTTTTTCATTTTTTTCCCTGTTTTTTTTAACGTCGTTCTGACCCTCATTCTTTAAATGACCCTATCCCGAGAAGGACACCTGAAGGCGAGCCGTAATGTCCTCATCTCCGGCAGGCTCCTCCGATTTTTTTTCGTTTTTTACGTCAGGCTGACCCTCGTTCTTTAAATGACCCTATCCCGAGGAGGACACCTGAAGGCGAGCCGTAATGGCCTCATCTCCGGCAGCATCCTCCGATTTTTTTTTTCCTTTTTTTCCCCGTTTTTTTAACGTCGTTCTGACCCTCGTTCTTTAAATGACCCTATCCCGAGTAGGACACCTGAAGGCGAGCTGTAATGTCCTCATCTCCGGCTGGCTCCTCTGATTCTTTTTCATTTTTTTTTCGTGATTTTTTTTTACGTCGTGCTGACCCTCGTTCTTTAAATGACTTTATCCCGAGGAGGACACCTGAAGGCAAGCCGTAATGGCCTCATCTCCGGCAGGCTCTTCTGATTTTTTTTTGTTTTTTTCCCGGTTTTTTTTTTACGTCGTGCTGACCCTCGTTCTTTAAATGACCCTATCCCGAGGAGAACACCTGAAAGCGAGCCGTAATGGCCTCATCTCCGGCAGGCTCCTCCGATTATTTTTCGTTTTTTTTTTGTTTTTTTTTGTTTTTTTTACTTCGTGCTGACCCTGGTTCTTTAAATGACCCTATCTCGAGGAGGACACCTGAAGGCGAGCCGTAATGGCCTCATCTCCGACAGGCTCCTCCAATTTTTTTTCGTTTTTTTTCCCGATGTTTTTATTTATGTCGTGCTGACCTTCGTTCTTTAAATCACCCTATCTGGAGGAGGACACCTGAAGGCAAGCCGTAATGGCCTCATCTCCGGTAGTCTCCTCCGATTTTTTTTTTCGTTTTTTTTTCCCGTTTTTTTCTTTTTTTTCTTTCTTATTTTTTTTTACATCGTGCTGACCCTCGTTCTTTAAAAGACCCTATCCCGAGGAGGACACCTGAAGGCGAGCCGTAACGGCCTCATCTCCGGCAGGTCCTCCGATTTTTTTTTCGTTTTTTCCTCGGTTTTTTTTTAACGTCGTGCTGACCCTCGTTCTTTAAATAACCCTATCCCGAGGAGGACACCTGAAGGCGAGCCGTAATGGCCTCATCTCCGGCAGGCTCCTCCCATTTTTTTTTAGATTTTTTTCCCGGTTTTTTTTTTACGTCGTGCTGACCCTCGTTCTTTAAATGACCCTATCCCGAGGAGGACACCTGAAGGCGAGCCGTAAAGGCCTCATCTCCGGCAGCCTCCTCCGATTTTTTTTTCGTTTTTTTCCCCGTTTTTTTTTTAATGTCGTTCTGACCCTCGTTCTTTAAATGACCCTATCCCGAGGAGGACACCTGAAGGCGAGCCGTAATGGCCTCATCTCCGGCAGGCTCCTCCCATTTTTTTTTCGATTTTTTTCCCGGTTTTTTTTTTACGTCGTGCTGACCCTCGTTCTTTAAATGACCCTATCCCGAGGAGGACACCTAAAGGCGAGCCGTAATGGCCTCATCTCCGACAGCCTCCTCCGATTTTTTTTTTCGTTTTTTTCCCCGTTTTTTTTTTAATGTCGTTCTGACCCTCGTTCTTTAAATGACCCTATCCCGAGGAGGACACCTGAAGGCGAGCCGTAATGGCCTCATCTCCGGCAGCCTCCTCCGATTTTTTTTTTCGTTTTTTTCCCCGTTTTTTTTTTAATGTCGTTCTGACCCTGGTTCTTTAAATGACGCTATCCCGAGGAGGACACTCGAAGGCGAGCCGTAATGGGCTCATCTCTGGCAGGCTCCTCCGATTTTTTTTATTTCATTTTTTTCCCCATTTTTTTTACGTCGTGCTGACCCTCGTTCTTTAAATGTCACCTGAAGGCGAGCCGTAACGGCCTCATCTCTGGCATGCTCCTCCGATTTTTTTTTCGTTTTTTTCCCTGTTTTTTTTACGTCGTGCTGACCCTCGTTCTTTAAATAACCCTATCCCGAGGAGGACACCTGAAGGCGAGCCGTAATGGCCTCATCTCCGGATGGCTCCTCCGATTTTTTTTTTTCATTTTTTTCCCGATGTTTTTTTTTTTTACCTCATGCTGACCCTCGTTCTTTAAATGACCCTATCCTAAGGAGGACACCTGAAGGCGAGCCGTAATGGCCTCATCTCCGGCAGGCTCCTCCGATTTTTTTTTTCGTTTTTTTTTTGTTTTTTTCCTTGTTTTTTTTTACGTCGTGCTGACCCTCGTTCTTTAAATAACCCTATCCCGAGGAGGACACCTGAAGGCCAGCCGTAATGGCCTCATCTCCGGCAGGCTCTGCCCATTTTTTTCGATTTTTTTCCCAGTTTTTTTTTACGTCGTGTTGACCCACATTCTTTAAATGACCGTATCCCGAGGAGGACACCCGAAGGCGAGCCGTAATGGCCTCATATACGGCAGGCTCCTCCGATTTTTTTTATTTCATTTTTTTCCCCATTTTTTTTTTACGTCGTGCTGACCCTCGTTCTTTAAATGTCACCTGAAGGCGAGCCGTAACGGCCTCATCTCCGGCAGGCTCCTCCGATTTTTTTTTTTTGTTTTTTTCCCTGTTTTTTTTTACGTCGTGCTGACCCTCGTTCCTTAAATGAACCTATCCCGAGGAGGACACCTGAAGGCGAGCCGTAATGGCCTCATCTCCGGCAGCCTCCTCCGATTTTTTTGTTCATTTTTTTCCCTGTTTTTTTTAACCTCGTTCTGACCCTCGTTCTTTAAATGACCCTATCCAGAGTAGGACACCTGAAGGCGAGCCGTAATGTCCTCATCTCCGGCAGGATCATCCGATTCTTTTTTGTTTTTTTTTTCGCGATGTCTTTTTTTTTTACGTCGTGCTGACCCTCGTTCTTTAAATGACCCTATCCCGAGGAGGACACCTGAAGGCGAGCCGTAATGGCTTCATCTCCGGCAAGCTCTTCTGATTTTTTTTTTTGTTTTTTTCCCGATTTTTTTTTTACGTCGTGCTAACCCTCGTTCTTTAAATGACCCTATCCCGAGGAGGACACCTGAAAGCGAGCCGTAATGGCCTCATCTCCGGCAGGCTCCTCCGATTTTTTTTCGTTTTTTTTGTTTTTTTTTACGTTGTGCTGACCCTCGTTCTTTAAATGACCCTATCTCGAGGAGGACACCGGAAGGCGAGCCGTAATGGCCTCATCTCCGGCAGGCTCCTCCGATTTTTTTTTTCGTTTTTTTTTCCCGATGTTTTTTTTTTTTTTTTTACGTCGTGCTGACCCTCGTTCTTTTAATCACCCTATCTGGAGGAGGACACCTGAAGGCGAGCCGTAACGGCCTCATCTCCGGCAGGCTCCTCCGATTTTTTTTTCATTTTTTTCTCTGTTTTTTTTTTACGTCGTGCTGACCCTCGTTCTTTAAATGACCCTATCCCGAGGAGGACACCTGAAGGCGAGCCATAATGGCCTCATCTCCGGCAGCCTCCTCCGATTTTTTTTTTCATTTTTTTCCCTGTTTTTTTTAACGTCGTTCTGACCCTCATTCTTTAAATGACCCTATCCCGAGAAGGACACCTGAAGGCGAGCCGTAATGTCCTCATCTCCGGCAGGCTCCTCCGATTTTTTTTCGTTTTTTACGTCAGGCTGACCCTCGTTCTTTAAATGACCCTATCCCGAGGAGGACACCTGAAGGCGAGCCGTAATGGCCTCATCTCCGGCAGCATCCTCCGATTTTTTTTCCTTTTTTTCCCCGTTTTTTTAACGTCGTTCTGACCCTCGTTCTTTAAATGACCCTATCCCGAGGAGGACTCCTGAAGGCGAGCCGTAATGTCCTCATCTCCGGCAGGCTCCTCCGATTTTTTTTCGTTTTTTTTTTTTCGCGATGTTTTTTTTTTTTTTTTTTTTTTTTACGTCATGCTGACTCTTGTTCTTTAAATGACCATATCCCGAGGAGGACACCTGAAGGCGAGCCGTAACGGCCTCATCTCCGGCAGGCTCCTCCCATTTTTTTTTTCGTTTTCTTTTCCCCGGTTTTTTTTTTACGTCGTGCTGACCCTCGTTCTTTAAATGACCCTATCCCGAGGAGGACACCTGAAGGCGAGCCGTAATGGCCTCATCTCCGGCAGGCTCCTCCGATTTTTTTTTCATTTTTTTTCCCGATGATTTTTTTTACGTCGTGCTGACCCTCGTTCTTTAAATGACCCTATCTCGGGGAGGACACCAGAAGGCGAGCCGCAATGGCCTCATCTCCGCCAGGCTCCTCCCATTTTTTTTCGATTTTTCCCCCTTGTTTTTTTACGTCGTGCTGACCCTCGTTCTTTAAATGACCCTATCCCGAGGAGGACACCCGAAGGCTTGCCGTAATGGCCTCATCTCCGGCAGGCTACTCCGATTTTTTTTATTTCGTTTTTTTCCTCGTTTTTTTTTTACGTCGTGCTGACCCCCGTTCATTAAATGTCACCTGAAGGCGAGCCGTAACGGCCTCATCTCTGGCAGGCTCCTTCGATTTTTTTCGTTTTTTTCCCTATTTTTTTTACGTCGTGCTGACCCTCGTTCTTTAAATAACCCTATCCCGCGGAGGACACCTGAAGGCGAGCCGTAATGGCCTCATCTCCGGATGGCTCCTCCGATTTTTTTTGTTTCGTTTTTCTCCCCGTTTTTTTACGTCGTGCTGACCCTCGTTCTTTAAATGTCACCTGAAGGCGAGCCGTAACGGCCTCATCTCCGGCAGGCTCCTCCGATTTTTTTTTTCGTTTTTTTTTCCCGATGTTTCTTTTTTTTTTTTTACGTCGTGCTGACCCTCGTTCTTTTAATCACCCTATCTGGAGGAGGGCACCTGAAGGCGAGCCGTAACGGCCTCATCTCCGGCAGGCCCCTCCGATTTTTTTTTCGTTTTTTTCTCTGTTTTTTTTTACGTCGTGCTGACCCTCGTTCTTTAAATGACCCTATCCCGAGGAGGACACCTGAAGGCGAGCCGTAATGGCCTCATCTCCGGCAGCCTCCTCCGATTTTTTTTTCATTTTTTTCCCTGTTTTTTTTAACGTCGTTCTGACCCTCGTTCTTTAAATGACCCTATCCCGAGGAGGACACCTGAAGGCGAGCCGTAATGTCCTCATCTCCGGCTGGCCCCTCCGATTTTTTTTCGTTTTTTACGTCATGCTGACCCTCGTTCTTTAAATGACCCTATCCCGAGGAGGACACCTGAAGGCGAGCCGTAATGGCCTCATCTCCGGCAGCCTCCTCCGATTTTTTTTTTCCTTTTTTTCCCCGTTTTTTTAACGTCGTTCTGACCCTCGTTCTTTAAATGACCCTATCCCGAGGAGGACTCCTGAAGGCGAGCCGTAATGTCCTCATCTCCGGCAGGCTCCTCCGATTTTTTTTCGTTTTTTTTTTTCGCGATGTTTTTTTTTTTTTTTTTTACGTCATGCTGACCCTTGTTCTTTAAATGACCATATCCCGAGGAGGACACCTGAAGGCGAGCCGTAACGGCCTCATCTCCGGCAGGCTCCTCCCATTTTTTTTTCGTTTTCTTTTCCCCGGTTTTTTTTTTACGTCGTGCTGACCCTCGTTCTTTAAATGACCCTATCCCGAGGAGGACACCTGAAGGCGAGCCGTAATGGCCTCATCTCCGGCAGGCTCCTCCGATTTTTTTTTCGTTTTTTTTCCCGATGATTTTTTTTTTACGTCGTGCTGACCCTCGTTCTTTAAATGACCCTATCTCGGGAGGACACCTGAAGGCGAGCCGCAATGGCCTCATCTCCGCCAGGCTCCTACCATTTTTTTTCGATTTTCCCCCTTGTTTTTTTACGTCGTGCTGACCCTCGTTCTTTAAATGACCCTATCCCGAGGAGGACACCCGAAGGCGTGCCGTAATGGCCTCATCTCCGGCAGGCTCCTCCGATTTTTTTTATTTCGTTTTTTTTCCCGTTTTTTTTTTACGTCGTGCTGACCCCGGTTCATTAAATGTCACCTGAAGGCGAGCCGTAACGGCCTCATCTCCGGCAGGCTCCTCCGATTTTTTTTCGTTTTTTTCCCTGTTTTTTTTACGTCGTGCTGACCCTCGTTCTTTAAATAACCCTATCCCGAGGAGACACCTGAAGGCGAGCCGTAATGGCCTCATCTCCGGATGGCTCCTCCGATTTTTTTGTTTCGTTTTTTTCCCCGTTTTTTTTACGTCGTGCTGACCCTCGTTCTTTAAATGTCACCTGAAGGCGAGCCGTAACGGCCTCATCTCTGGCATGCTCCTCCGATTTTTTTTGTTTTTTTCCCTATTTTTTTTTTACGTCGTGCTGACCCTCGTTCTTTTAATAACGCTATCCCGAGGAGGACACCTGAAGGCGAGTCGTAATGGCCTCATCTCCGGATGGCTCCTCCGATTTTTTTTTTCATTTTTTTCCCGATGTTTTTTTTTACCTCATGCTGACCCTCGTTTTTTAAATGACCCTATCCCAAGGAGGACACCTGAAGGCGAGCCGTAATGGCCTCATCTCCGGCAGGCTCCTACGATTATTTTTATTTCGTTTTTTCCCCTTTTTTTTTTACGTCATGCTGACCCTCGTTCTTTAAATGTCACCTGAAGGCGAGCCGTAACGGCCTCATCTCCGACAGGCTCCTCCGATTTTTTTTGTTTTTTTCCCTGTTTTTTTTACGTCGTGCTGACCCTCGTTCTTTAAATAACCCTATCCCGAGGAGGACACCTGAAGGCGAGCCGTAATGGCCTCTTCTCCGGCAGGCTCTTCTGATTTTTTTTTTCGTTTTTTTCCCGATTTTTTTTACGTCGTGCTGACCCTCGTTCTTTCAATGACCCTATCCCGAGGAGGACACCTGAAAGCGAGCCGTAATGGCGTCATCTCCAGCAGGCTCCTCCGATTTTTTTTCGTTTTTTTTTTGTTTTTTTTTACGTTGTGCTGACCCTCGTTCTTTAAATGACCCTATCTCGAGGAGGACACCGGAAGGCGAGCCGTAATGGCCTCATCTCCGGCAGGCTCCTCCGATTTTTTTTTCGTTTTTTTTTCCTGATGTTTTTTTTTTTTACGTCGTGCTGACCCTCGTTCTTTAAATCACCCTATCTGGAGGAGGACACCTGAAGGCGAGCCGTAATGGCCTCATCTCCACTAGGCTCCTCCGATTTTTTTTTTCGTTTTTTTCCCTGTTTTTTCTTTTTTTTTCTTTCTAATTTTTTTTTTACATCGTGCTGACCCTCGTTCTTTAAAAGACCCTATCCCGAGGAGGACACCTGAAGGCGAGACGTAACGGCCTCATCTCTGGCAGGCTCCTCCGATTTCTTTTCGTTTTTTTCTCTATTTTTTTACGTCGTGCTGACCCTCGTTCTTTAAATGACCCTATCCCGAGGAGGACACCTGAAGGCGAGCCGTAATGGCCTCATCTCCGGCAGCCTCCTTGATGGTATTTTTGTGGAAAAATGAATTTCCAAAACACCAAAAACTCACCGGCAAGTGTACCGGGTCGTATCAAGTAGTAAAACTCACTTAGAGTGAGGTCGATCCCACAGGGATTGATGGATCAAGCAACTTTAATGGGTGATTAGTTTAGTCAAGCTAACATTGAGTGATTTGAGTGACAGTTGAAACAACAGAAAGTAAATGACAAGAGGAATTAAAGTGCAGAAAGTAAATTGGATAGAAACTTAAAGAGCAAGAAATATAAATTGCAAGAATCTTAAATGACAAGAAATGTAAATTGCATGAAAAGTAAAGGGGGTTGGGTGCAGAAATTTAAAGAGAGCAACAGATCAAATTCAGAACAATTACAGTAAAGGTAAATATGCAGGAAAGTAAATTGAGAGTTGCAGCAAATCTAAACAGAAAGGAAAAATTTTAGTGAAGGATCAAAACAGAAAAGCAGTGCTTAATTTGCAGCAATTTAAAAGTGGTTCAAGATCTCAGGAGTGGAAGAGACTAGAAAACAAGTCTAGATCTCAAATCCTTTCTTGATCCAACAAGAACAATTGCAAAATGAAAATGGAAGAGTAAATTGCAGAAGAGGAACAAGAGAAGTTGCAGATGGAGAATGAAAACAGAATTCCTTCCAATCTCAATCCAAAAATTCAAAAGAGAGAAGAAAACTAAGAAAGAAAGCAAAATAAAAACTAAAGAGTGCACAACTCCCTATTGGAGCTAGCCTCCTTTCTAATCGAGCTCCCCTAAGAAATGAAGCAGATGCCTTTTTATAGGCTTTTCACAAAATGAAAATGAAAATAAAAAATGAAATTCTAAACAAATTACAATTAAAAATAAATTCCTAAGCTAACTTGTTCTTGTGCCTTGAAGTGATGTCCATGGGCTTTTAAATTTTGGTGCAAGATTGAATTAATTTGATTTTTGGACCATGGGTCACACTCCTAGGGCAAAGCTCTCTCCCAAGAGCTTTAAAGCTCTCCGTAAGAGCTCTATTAGAAGCACTCCTTTGTTTTGGAGAGAAACTCCAAGTTCGAACCATGATGGAAGCATTTTGTGATCCCTTTTTCTTATTTTTTCATGAGGAGACCCACGATAAAGCTCTTCAAGGAGAGCTTTAGAGCTCTCAAGGAGAGCGCTACTTCCTTGCTTCCCTTGGTCTCCCTCTTCGAATCTTGGTGGAAGCACTTTGATTCATTTTTGCTTGTTTTTAGCCTTTAAAGATGCCTTTCACTCGTGCCTTAATTCTATGCCAAATATGGATTGCCATACGTCGTTGGAAAGCTCTAAATGTCATCTTTCTAACGCAACTGAAAGCACATCAATCGGACTTCTGTAGCTCAAGTTATGGCCCTTTGAAGGAGGCATGGTCATGCTGTAAGTGCCCAAGTTTAACTTAGCGAAAATTTTTGCCTCCAAACTCATTTTCCTTGAGGCAAGCCCGAAAAAGCTCTTTGGCAAGAGCTTTAAAGCTCTTTGCCAAGAGCTTGGCTCTTGGTTCCTTCTTCATGTGTTCTTGATAAAGCTCTTGGCAAGAGCTTTTAAGCTCTTGGCAAGAGCTTTGTGTTCTTGCTCCTTGTTTTGAGCCACGCTTTTCTTCCTTTGGGCCACACTTCTCTTCCTTGATTTGGTCATGGGCCATGCTTTTAAAAGCGTGGCCTAAGCCTCTAAAGTGTGCTCCAACTTCAAAGTGTGCCCAAAATTCCTCTTTTCTTCTTTTTAGCTTATTTTGTGCTCTTTTTGCTTCTTTTTCTTCTTATTTCCTACAAAGTTTATCAAATCAAAAGATCAAAGAAATATACCATTTAAGCACCAAAGAATGCAATATTTAAGCACAAATCATCAATTTCTTGTATGAAAAAGCATAGAAAAATATGACATGGTGACATGTCATCACAACACCAAACTTAAACCTTGCTTGTCCCCAAGCATGAAAAGAATCATGCAATTTAAGATTGACAATCCAAGGTAAGAAGAATAGCAAGTTAATGTTCATGGTAGGCTAGTTTATTATGCAATCTACAATCACAAAAGAAATATAAATGATTGATGCTTCTATCTAGCTCAATTTATGAAATCTTTTTCCTTATAATTTTCCCTTGAAACAAGCTTTTGATTTTCTTATTAGCTTCTCCTTTTGGGTGCTTTGCCCCATCAGTTGATAACAAAGCTACGATTCTAAATACTTTGTTTTCAAATATTACCACTTGATACATAAGCACCACAAGCATTTGATTTAGAGGACTTCATTAAGCTCATTTTTCTTTTCTTTTCTTGACTCTCTAATCATTGATGCTCAGAACCTTGAGCTTTGAGGGAGTGCTTTTGCACTTGAGCCTAGCCTTGACTTCTAAGTGTTTTGTTTTCAAGCATTTGGCTTGATACATAAACACCACAAGTACTTAACAAATAAATTGCCATTGGTACTCAGAGCCTTCAGCTTTCTCATTCTTTCCCTTTTTCTTTTCTTGCCCTTTATTTGCATTTGCTTCTTTAAGGTTTTCATGATTTTCAAAAGATTTCACAAAATGTACTAGATAAAAACTTCAATTAAATAAAATCCAATGCAATTGAGCAACAATTAATCATACTAGCTTTCCAATACTTGTATGCACATGCTAATTTCTTCTTTAATGCCTTGTTTATTTATGATCATGATGCTTTATTGCTTTTGAACTCACAAAACTCAAGTTGGTAGTCATAATACCACAGCAACATGTTACAAATTAAGATTCAAGCTATGCTTTATTCATACACACATGTATACAGAGAATATAAAGACAATCATGCAATTTAAGTGTTGTAAACAAATGAGAAGAAAAGGAACTCTACCACCTTGTAGTTCATCTTTGTTATTGTTGTCCTTTTTTTCTCTATTCTTCCTCTTTCCCTTGCCAAACTCAGAATGTTTGCTTATTCTCAAGCAACAATTAGAACAATGGCTATGGGGCTAAGATGGATCATGAATGTCTTGTACAATGAAATGTTAGTAGCACATGTGTTTTAAGCAAGCAAAATTAAAGATAACAATTAAGGCACAAGAGACAGAGACATTTTGATTGCATAGATAAGAAGGTGTGCATAATACATTGCATAAAGATATAAGTGGCACACCAAACTTAGTGTGACACTTTCACTTGGAATTAATGCAAGTATCTTGTAAGAATTGGAACCAAATTTTGTTGCATAGCAACACCAAACTTAGAATGCAATCATATGTCAATTTATTTGAATTAAAACTAAACGAAAGAAACTATTATATGTTAAATACAATCACCAAGCCAAGAATCTGTCATGGATAAAGCTCTCTTGGTAGTGTATTAACAAACACAGTAAATAAAAGAAAGCATTTAAAACAAAGAAATGACTAAAAACAAAGAGAAAACTAAAATTGTCTAACTAAAAGAAAAATAATAGTGCAAAGAACATTATGATTATGCAAACAAGTGGTGTTGCTGAATGATTTGCATAGAAAAATAAGTGGCACACCAAACTTAGAATCTTGGTGTGTCACTTTCATTTTTTTGATTTGATGCAATCATCCAAAAAGATTGAAAACAATTTGTTGCAAGGCAACACCAAACTTAGAATGTAACCATATGCCATTTTATTGAATTTAAACAAAGTAAAGAAAGAGAATAAAGCATAGAAGAGAAATGTTACCTACTGTTGGCATGTTGTTCTTTACTTTCTTCCTCTTCTTCCAGTTTGTTAAGAGGAATGACCTCAAGGGAGGAGAAGATTCAGCTATTGCCCCCTGTCTTGGTCTCTCCTCAGCAAGCTTTCTTTTGTTAATGGCTTGATTGAGCTTGCTTGTTGGATCAGGGGGAGGATTGCTTGTAGTTGACCTCCTCTTGAATGTTGTCCTTGGTAGCTTGGTCACAATCCTCTTTTTGGTGCTTTTGTTAATTGCCTTCACTTCCTTGAATCCAAGTCTTGGTGGTTGTGTGATTGTTGGAGTCTTCTTTTCATCAAGAGCCTCTTGTATTGGTGGTTCCATGAGCCCTTCCTTCATGTGATTTTCTGCTTCACTTGAGTGTGAATTCTCTTGAGTATCTTCTTCCATTTTTTCTTCATGATTTTCCATTAATTTCTTTGGAGGTGAATCTTCATGTTCTATTGTAACTTCAATCAACCTCTGTGGATATGGAATCCTAGGCTCATATACTTCCACCACTTCATTCTTCATTGGAAGTTTACTTGATGCAGTAGCCTCCTCATCTTTCTCTTCTACTTTATCCTTCACCTCCATCAATTGGTCTTCATTTTCCTTGCTTAGTAGTTCTAAGTGTTTATCTGTGTCCTCCAATTGCTCATCCGTCTCCTGAGAATTGATTTCTAGTTCTCTCCAGAATTGTTGTTGTTTCTCCACAAGTCTGTTGAATCTGGACTCAAACATTGAAAATCTTTGGCTCGTGGAAGTTTGTGTTGTTTGTGAGTCTTGGGATGGTTTTTATGTTGAGGCATAGTCAAGTGATGAAGAATTTTCAGATGAAAAACTGGAAGGTGAGGTTGGACAGTTTTGCACAAGTGAATTGAAGGCACGTTCAAGTGAGGATGTCTCTTGATAAGTGGAATATGGGCTCTCAAATGTTTTCTGGTTTTGCTCCTCCCAGCCACCATTAGAATAGCAGCTTGCATCATTTTGTGGTGGAGGAAGATATCCCATATGATTCTCTTGCTCATCTTGTGTTTCTGAAACAAATCTCCATGGATTGGAGTGCTCAGACTTTGTATTTTCTTGGTGATATTCCCAGCCACCATTAGAGATTGGTGATGGTGGGTAATATCCCATAAAATTTGTTTGATCATAAGATGAGTTGAACTCCATTTGAATTTTGGAAAACACAACACCAAGGAAAATTGAAATTACTCATATCAGATATGAGAATTTCTTAGTGAGGCAAAAACTCAAACACCTTGGTTTCAATTTAAAACATAAAACAAAAATAAAGAAAATGCTTGATCTAGACTTCTCACCCACTTAATCATTGTTGATCTAAATCAATCCCCGGCAACGGCGCCAAAAACTTGATGGTATTTTGTGGAAAAATGAATTTCCAAAACACCAAAAACTCACCGGCAAGTGTACCGGGTCGTATCAAGTAGTAAAACTCACTTAGAGTGAGGTCGATCCCACAGGGATTGATGGATCAAGCAACTTTAGTGGGTGATTAGTTTAGTCAAGCTAACATTGAGTGATTTGAGTGACAGTTGAAACAACAGAAAGTAAATGACAAGAGAAATTAAAGTGCAGAAAGTAAATTGGATAGAAACTTAAAGAGCAAGAAATATAAATTGCAAGAATCTTAAATGACAAGAAATGTAAATTGCATGAAAAGTAAAGGGGGTTGGGTGCAAAATATTTAAAGAGAGCAACAGATCAAATTCAGAACAATTACAGTAAAGGTAAATATACAGGAAAGTAAATTGAGAGTTGCAGCAAATCTAAACAGAAAGGGAAAATTTTAGTGAAGGATCAAAACAGAAAAGCAGTGCTTAATTTGCAGCAATTTAAAAGTGGTTCAAGATCTCAGGAGTCGAAGAGACTAGAAAACAAGTCTAGATCTCAAATCCTTCCTTGATCCAACAAGAACAATTGCAAAATGAAAATGGAAGAGTAAATTGCAGAAGAGGAACAAGAGAAGTTGCAGATGGAGAATGAAAACAGAATTCCTTCCAATCTCAATCCAAAAATTCAAAAGAGAGAAGAAAACTAAGAAAGAAAGCAAAATAAAAACTAAAGAGTGCACAACTCCCTATTGGAGCTAGCCTCCTTTCTAATCGAGCTCCCCTAAGAAATGAAGCAGATGCCTTTTTATAGGCTTTTCACAAAATGAAAATGAAAATAAAAAATGAAATTCTAAACACATTACAATTAAAAATAAATTCCTAAGCTAACTTGTTCTTGTGCCTTGAAGTGATGTCCATGGGCTTTTAAATTTTGGTGCAGGATTGAATTAATTTGATTTTTGGACCATGGGTCACACTCCCAGGGCAAAGCTCTCCCCCAAGAGCTTTAAAGCTCTCCGTAAGAGCTCTATTAGAAGCACCCCTTTGTTTTGGAGAGAAACTCCAAGTTCGAACCATGATGGAAGCATTTTGTGAGCCCTTTTTCTTATATTTTCATGAGGAGACCCACGATAAAGCTCTTCAAGGAGAGCTTTAGAGCTCTCAAGGAGAGCGCTACTTCCTTGCTTCCCTTGGTCTCCCTCTTCGAATCTTGGTGGAAGCACTTTGATTCATTTTTGCTTGTTTTTAGCCTTTAAAGATGCCTTTCACTCGTGCCTTAATTCTATGCCAAATATGGATTGCCATACGTCGTTGGAAAGCTCTAAATGTCAGCTTTCTAACGCAACTAAAAGCACATCAATCGGACTTCTGTAGCTCAAGTTATGGCCCTTTGAAGGAGGCATGGTCATGTTGTAAGTGCCCAAGTTTAACTTAGCGAAAATTTTTGCCTCCAAACTCATTTTCCTTGAGGCAAGCCCGAAAAAGCTCTTTGGCAAGAGCTTCAAAGCTCTTTGCCAAGAGCTTGGCTCTTGGTTCCTTCTTCATGTGTTCTTGATAAAGCTCTTGGCAAGAGCTTTTAAGCTCTTGGCAAGAGCTTTTTGTTCTTGCTCCTTGTTTTGAGCCACGCTTTTCTTCCTTTGGGCCACACTTCTCTTCCTTGATTTGGTCTTGGGCCATGCTTTTAAAAGCGTGGCCTAAGCCTCTAAAGTGTGCTCCAACTTCAAAGTGTGCCCAAAATTCCTCTTTTCTTCTTTTTAGCTTATTTTGTGCTCTTTTTGCTTCTTTTTCTTCTTATTTCCTACAAAGTTTATCAAATCAAAATATCAAAGAAATATACCATTTAAGCACCAAAGAATGCAATATTTAAGCACAAATCATCAATTTCTTGTATGAAAAAGCATAGAAAAATATGACATGGTGACATGTCATCACTCCTCCGATTTTTTTTTTCATTTTTTTCCCCGTTTTTTTTAACGTCGTTCTGACCCTCGTTCTTTAAATGACCCTATCCCGAGGAGGACACCTAAAGGCGAGCCGTAATGTCCTCATCTCCGGCAGGCTCCTCCGATTTTTTTTCGTTTTTTTTTTTTGCGATGTTTTTTTTTTTTTTACGTCATGCTGACCCTCGTTCTTTAAATGACCCTATCCCGAGGAGGACACCTGAAGGCGAGCCGTAATGGCCTCATCTCCGGCAGGCTCCTCCGATTTTTTTTCGTTTTCTTTTCCCCGGTTTTTTTTTTTAAGTCGTGCTGACCCTCGTTCTTTAAATGACCCTATCCCGAGGAGGACACCTGAAGGCGAGCCGTAATGGCCTCATCTCCGGCAGGCTCCTCCGATTTTTTTTTCGTTTTTTTTTCCCGATGATTTTTTTTTACGTCGTGCTGACCCTCGTTCTTTAAATGACCCTATCTCGGGGAGGACACCTGAAGGTGAGCCGCAATGGCCTCTTCTCCGCCAGGCTCCTCCCATTTTTTTTCAATTTTCCCCCTTTTTTTTTACGTTGTGCTGACCCTCGTTCTTTAAATGACCCTATCTCGAGGAGGACACCCGAAGGCGAGCCGTAATGGCCTCATCTCCGGCAGGCTCCTCCGATTTTTTTTATTTCGTTTTTTTCCCCGATTTTTTTTTTACGTCGTGCTGACCCTCGTTCTTTAAATGTCACCTGAAGGCGAGCCGTAACGGCCTCATCTCCGGCAGGCTCCTCCGATTTTTTTTTCATTTTTTTCCCTGTTTTTTTTTTTACGTCGTGCTGACCCTCGTTCTTTAAATAACCCTATCCCGAGGAGGACACCTGAAGGCGAGCCGTAATGGCCTCATCTCCGGATGGCTCCTCCTATTTTTTTATTTCGTTTTTTTCCCCGTTTTTTTTACGTCGCGCTGACCCTCGTTCTTTAAATGTCACCTGAAGGCGAGCCGTAACGGCCTCATCTCCGGCATGCTCCTCCGATTTTTTTTTCATTTTTTCCCTGTTTTTTTTTACGTCGTGCTGACCCTCGTTCTTTAAATAACCCTATCCCGAGGAGGAAACCTGAAGGCGAGCCATAATGGCCTCATCTCCGGCAGGCTCCTCCGATTTTTTTTTTTCGTTTTTTTTTTGTTTTTTCCCTGTTATTTTTTTACGTCGTGCTGACCCTCGTTCTTTAAATAACCCTATCCCGAGGAGGACACTGATGACAAGTCATATTGACCCAGTTTTACTAGCCTTTTTCTTTATTTTTATTTAGTTTTATACACTTTCTTGCATCCTAAGAAATCAATTTGGAATGAAAATGCATAACTTCTCTTAATCAAACAACCACTATATAATTGATGCTAAATCATGAGGTTTAGGCCAAATTTAATTGCAGTTTTATGATTTGTAAACCTTGTGAATTTGGTGATACTTTGATTGGTTGTTTTGATTAATTGTAGGTGAAGAAAAGAAGAAAAGAAGAAAGCGTGGCCTAAGAAGTGTGGCTCAAAGAAGAAAAAGCGTGGCCAAGAAAAGAGGAAGTGTGGTGCAACAAAACCATGAAGCTCCCTCCAAAGCTCACTAAGTGAGCGCTACACTCACTACCAGGAGACCAAAGCATAAAGCTCAGCTCACTTTGTGAGCTGAGCACAACACAAGGCCAAGAAATAAGGAAATGAGGAACCAAGCTCAGCTCACTAAGTGAGCATTATCGAGAGCGCTAGAGGAAAAATTCAAAGGAAATGATTTGCAAATGCATGCTCCAAGGCTTGAACTCATGACCAAGGGGGATGGGGGAGGCGCTACTCACAAAGGAAAATAAGCAAAAAATGGCCAAATGCACTCCTCAAGGTTCGAACTCACCACCATGAGGAAGCAAGGAAGCAAGGCATCACAAGAAAACCAAGGAAAAGCTCCAGCGCATGCTTCCCATGGGTTTCGAACCAAGGACCTTTCCTTGGATGCCCCAAAGCTCAGCTCACTTTGTGAGCTGAGCGCTATCCATGGGCACATGAAGCACACCTTGACACGGTCCTGGGCAGCACAAGGCGCAACAAATTGGCACCAAGGCACTAGCGCTCAGCTCACAAAGTGAGCTGAGCTCTCCCCTGATGCATCCCAAGCAGCAAAGCAAGCAACAAAGGCCTCCCCACACTAAGTCTCCAAGCTCAGCTCACTTTGTGAGCTGAGCATCCCCCTGGAAGCAAATTTCTTCATGGGCTGAAATTCAAATTAAAAATACAACTTAATTCATTTCTTCACCAAATCAAAAGCCCATCCAAATTCCAATATCCAAGAATAGAAAGTGTATAAATAGGACTTAGTTTGATGTAATTAAAAACTTTTCTCTTGGAGATTTTTTTTGGAGAATTCCCTTTTGAGCTTTAATTTTTGAATTGATTTCCTTAGAGAATTGGGAAGGAGAATTGATCTCTCTTCTTCCTTGTTCTTACTTGAGCACTCTTTTAATTTTCTTGCTTTGGATCTTGGGTGAAGAATTGAAGAACTTCTGTTTCAATCTCACCTTGAGATCTCTTGTTTACGTTTCTGCATAATTGAATTTGAATTTCACTCTCTGGTCATTGCATCTTCTTCTACTCTTCTGCAATCTATTTCTGCAATTTACCTTTCTTCATTTCTTTTGCAATTGTTCTTGTTGGATCAAGGAAGGATTGTTATCTAGTCTCTTCCACTCCTGAGATCTTGAACCATTTTTCATTTGCTGCAACTTAAGCATTGCTTTCTGTTTTAATTTCTCAAGCATTTCTACTTTGCTGTTTAGATCTACTTTGCTTTAATTCATCTTTCACTATTCTGTTTTGTTGCAATTTACTTCTGCTTGTTTAATTTCTGCAATCCCACTTCCTAATTCCCTTTTATCATTCAAGCAATTTACATTTCTTGCACTTTAAGATTCAGTCATTTACATTTCTTGCAATCTAAGTTTCTGCAATTTAATTTACTTGTTCTTTAAGATTTAGCACATTTACTTTCCTGCTCTTTAATTTACTGCACTTTACCCTTCTCCCTTTACGTTTCAAGCAATTTAGTTTCTGTTAATCACAAACCACTCAACCAACACTTGATTCGCTAGACTAAATCAACCACTAAACTAAAATTGCTCAATCCTTCAATCCCTGTGGGATCGACCTCACTCACGTGAGTTTTTATTACTTGATACGACCCGGTATACTTGCCGGTTATACGTGAAAGAAATTTTTCGCGCATCAAGTTTTTGGCGCCGTTGCCGGGGATTGATTAGATTGACAATGATTAAGTGAAGTGGAGATCTAGATCTAGCATTTTTATTTTCTGTTCTTTAACTTTTAATTACCCACTAACTGTTTGAATTTTTGCTTAAGCTAACTACAATTTCATCATGGATTGAAGTGTTACTGTCCTTCTGGTTTTGCTTGATTTGTATGTCTTGTTTGCATGTCAGGAACAAGGAGAGCTATACCAACTTTTTGTGAACAAGATGAAAGAACCCTCAGGAGATTAAGAAGAGCTGAAAGAGGGAAAAACATTGTTGGAGAAGAGGATTCGGAAGAAGAAGATTTCCAAGATATGGAAGAACACTCAACAATTCCAACTAACCCACAAGGAGGAGTAGCTAACAACAACAACAATCCACCACAGAGAAGAGTTTTGGCCTCCTACACATTTGCAAATCCTAGACATTGTGGGAGTAGCATTCTTACCCCAAATGTTAATGCAAATAACTTTGAACTAAAGCCACAACTCATCACATTGGTTCAAAACAATTGTTCTTATGGAGGAGGACCACTTGAAGATCCAAATCAACACTTGTCCACTTTCTTGAGAATTTGTGACACTGTCAAAACTAATGGAGTGCATCCTGACAGCTACAAGCTACTGCTATTTCCATTCTCTCTCAGAGACAAAGCCACCCAATGGTTGGAATCTTTTCCAAGAGACAGCATTGACAATTGGGATGATCTAGTGAGCAAATTCCTTGCCAAATTTTACCCACCTCAAAGGGTTATCAGATTGAAGACTGAAGTACAAACATTCACCCAAATAGAGGTTGAACCATTATATGAGGCATGGGAAAGGTACAAGGCTCTGATCAGGAAGTGTCCCCCTGGAATGTTCAATGAGTGGGATAGATTGCAGAATTTCTATGAAGGCTTGACATTGAAATCTCAAGAGGCCTTGGATCATTTAGCTGGAGGCTCTTTGCAACTCATGAAAACTGCAGAAGAAGCCCAAAATCTCATTGATATGGTGGCTAACAACCAGTATTTCTTTGCTCACCAAAGGCAACGCCAACCATCACAGAGGAAGGGAGTGATGGAAGTGGAAGGAGTGGACTCAATCCTAGCTCAAAACAAATTGATGCAGCAGCAGATTCAACAACAATTTGAGCAAATGGCTAAGAGGATTGATAGCCTCCAAGTTGCAGCAGTAAGCACCAATCAACCATCAACCACATGGGGAACAAATGAAGAAACTCAAGAGGAGCAACAGCAGGAGCAAGTCCAGTACATGCACAACCAAAATTCTGGGTCAAATGAAGTCTATGGTGATACTTACAACCCTTCATGGAAGAACCATCCAAACCTGAGGTGGGGAGATAACCATAACCAAAACCAACAACCATGGAAAAGAAATTCAAATCAGAACACTTCAAGAAGCAACCAAAACAATAACCAGCAGCAAACCACCCAAAATCCCTACAGAAAACCCCAAAACAACCACCCCAACTCCAACCATTATCCATCCAATAACCAACCCACAAACCAAAACACTTACCATCAACCCTCAACACCCCATAACCAGCCAATTCTACATGACTCTCAAAGAATCACTAACTTGGAAACCTTGATAGACAAAATGTGGAAACACCAAGAAATGACAACCAAGAACCATGAAGCTTCCATGAAGAACCTAGAGAGGCAGATTGGGCAAATCTCCAAGCAGATTTCTGTTGAGAGACCATTAAGTTCCCTGCCAAGTGACACAATTCCAAATCCTAAAGAAGAATGCAAGGCAATACAATTAAGAAGTGAGAAAACATTGATGAGTAACAATGACACTACAAGGAAGCAAATGGAGAACAGCAAAAGGCCAATAGAAGGGGAAAAGCCAACACACGTAGATGAGGCCGATGGTGATGAGGCAACAGCAAGCGAGCAAACTTCAAGGCAAGCTCAAGGAAGGGAGGAACAACCAAAAATTTCAAGAAAGGGGAAGGAAGTAATTGAAGAACCAACCAAGGAACAAAGGCAACAAGTAGAGAAGAACTTTGTACCTCCACTACCATATCCCCAGAGATTTAACAAAGAGGCAAAGGACCAACAATTTCATAAGTTCCTTGAGACTTTCAAGAAACTAGAGATCAATATACCCCTAGCTGAGGCACTTGAGCAAATACCCCTGTATGCCATGTTTATGAAGGAGCTACTCAACAAGAAGAGAAGTTGGCAAGAAAAGGACTCTGTGCTTCTCACTGAAGAGTGCAGTACACTCATTAGAAAAGGACTCCCTCCCAAGTTGGAAGACCCTGGAAGTTTCTTCCTACCTTGCACCATTGGAAATCTACTTATCAACAAGGGGATGTGTGACTTAGGAGCAAGCATAAATTTAATACCATCATCCTTAGTGAAAAAGCTTAGCATAGGGAAAGTGAAACCAATATAGATGTCCTTGGAATTGGTGGACCAGTCAATAATATATCCCAAGGGAGTGATTGAGAACCTTTTAGTTAAGGTTGACAAGTTCATTTTTCCTGCGGACTTTGTAATACTGAACACTGAAGAAGAAGAAAACAATTCAATCATCTTGGGAAGGCCATTTTTGGCCACTGCTAGAGCCATCATAGACATAGAGAAAGGAGAGTTAACACTCAGACTACATGATGAAAGTGTCACCCTGAGTGTCTTCCAAGCAATAAAGTTCATCAATGAAAAAGAAGATGGCATGGAAACAACCAAGGAAGAACTGCAAAGGAAAGCAGGAATTGACAAAATGATCAGCAGCCACCTTCCAAAGCGAGAAGTAGACAATGCAGTGTGGCAAGAAGAAAAAGAACTTGTACAGAACAATGAAGAAATGCAAGAAAGCATTGATGTGTTGGTCATTGAGAAGGAGAATCACAAAATGAAACCCACTTGCAAGCAGAAGGGATCAACACAAAGAGGGAAGAAGAATAAAAGCAAGACCAAAAAGGGGTGGAAGAATAAAAAAATCCCAACTGAAGGATTCTCCAAAGGTGACAAGGTGCAACTAATATATCAGCAGCTGGGAACTGAGGATCACTACACTGTTAACCAAGTACTCTCTCTTGAACATGTGGAAATTGAGCACCAAGGGACAAAGAAGAAGCTCACAGTCAGAGGGGACAAGCTGAGGCATCACAGTCGTCAACCACCATAAAATAGGGGGTTCAATGTCAAGCTAGTGACAATAAAAGAGCGCTTGTTGGGAGGCAACCCAACCAGAGGTAACTGTCTCTTCACATCTTTTTCAATAAAAAGGTTAATTAGTTTTGTTTATATTGCAAGAAGCTAAGTTTGGTGTTACACACCAAAACAATCCAAGAGGGAATGAAGGATTCTAAGTTTGGTGTTCCACCAAAATCCCATCATAAAACACATTCTCACTTCCTGCACAAAACTAGCTTCAAGCATTCAGATAAACTAGTTGACTATTCTGCTGCTTTCTAGTTATTAGTTTTATTGCTTTTGAAAAAAAAAAAGAGAGATTTTGCATATAGCTAATTTGTTGCATAAGAAGTATTGGCAAGGAACTAAGTTTGGTGTTCACACACCAAAGTAAGTTCAAGAGCCCACAAATAAGCTTTGCATATTAACCGGGTACCTTAAGGGCTTGAGAGGCAAGCCACTTTTGAGGATTATGCAGGAAAATAGCCAACAAATTAAAGAACACTTGCATTATGACTCAGAAGGAGCAAACAGAAGGAAGAATGAAAAGCTGCAACCCAACAGGTTGTATTTTTACTTGATCCTTGTTGTTATGTAATGATTTAATTCAGAGATTCCTTTATGTCTGGCTGGAATGATTATTTAGTTGCAAGTGGAAGTACATGTTGAAAAAAGAAAGCTATCTGTATAATTTTTGCTTGAAAGTTATCTGCATAATAATTGTCATCACTCATTAACTTGAATACTTTGTTTTGTTCCCCCTTGCTGTTTGAATAAAAGAGAGATGTTTGGTTTAGAAAAGTAATTGTTCAATGTCACAGAAGTTAGAATGAAAGTTAGTGGTGGTGTGTGTTTGATTAATTGTTAGCTCATAGAATAAAAGCTGCAAAATGACATGTTTCTTAAAGCCTAAGCTAGTTTGCTGCTATGATGTCTCAATCAATGAAAGTACCTTGAAAGTAAACCAAAATAGAAGAAGAAAAAGAAAGAAGAAAAGCCAAAAGTTCGCAAAGAAAAAAACAATAAGGCTAGACACCAATAGCTTGGACCCTAGGACATATGCCTGTGGTGTTTGTGTACTAGGATATGCTTGGACAAGTAAGTTCTAAGGAGTATTTTGAAACTTGGCAACTTAGATCAACTGATCTGAGATTGCCAACTGAAAGTCCACAATAAAGAGCAGCCTAGCTACAAAACATTTAGTGATCCAAAGAGATGCTGGGCATCAATGATCCTAGGAAGAACAAAGTGAGCCATGTGTCTGTGGTGAAGAAATGTTGAGTAAAATAAGGCCAAAGGCCACTGCAACATTTGACACCAAGCCTTCAATAAGAAATAAGTTCTGTAATGCAAAAGAAAGAAGAAAAGCTGACAAGGGAAATGAGCAAAAAGTGAGGATTCATAGCAGCAACCTTAATGAACCCTTAAAGGAACATTGTTTGTTTTGACAGCAAGTAATAAATGAGCTACTTTTGATCTGCATAAAGCCCCATAGGCCAAGTTCAACTATCTGCCTAATAAGAACATATATACTTATCTATTTCATTCTATCTTCTCTTATGTTTGATGCTTGCTTGGGGACAAGCAAGTTTTAAGTTTGGTGTTGTGATGACAAGTCATATTGACCCAGTTTTACTAGCCTTTTTCTTTATTTTTATTTAGTTTTATACACTTTCTTGCATCCTAAGAAATCAATTTGGAATGAAAATGCATAACTTCTCTTAATCAAACAACCACTATATAATTGATGCTAAATCATGAGGTTTAGGCCAAATTTAATTGCAGTTTTATGATTTGTAAACCTTGTGAATTTGGTGATACTTTGATTGGTTGTTTTGATTAATTGTAGGTGAAGAAAAGAAGAAAGCGTGGCCTAAGAAGTGTGGCTCAAAAAAGAAAAAGCGTGGCCAAGAAAAGAGGAAGTGTGGTGCAACAAAACCATGAAGCTCCCTCCAAAGCTCACTAAGTGAGCGCTACACTCACTACCAGGAGACCAAAGCATAAAGCTCAGCTCACTTTGTGAGCTGAGCACAACATGGGGTCAAGAGACAAGAAGAGAAGAACCAAGCTCTGCTCACTTTGTGAGCTGAGCACAACACAAGGCCAAGAAATAAGGAAATGAGGAACCAAGCTCAGCTCACTAAGTGAGCATTATCGAGAGCGCTAGAGGAAAAATTCAAAGGAAATGATTTGCAAATGCATGCTCCAAGGCTTGAACTCATGACCAAGGGGGATGGGGGAGGCGCTACTCACAAAGGAAAATAAGCAAAAAATGGCCAAATGCACTCCTCAAGGTTCGAACTCACCACCATGAGGAAGCAAGGAAGCAAGGCATCACAAGAAAACCAAGGAAAAGCTCCAGCGCATGCTTCCCATGGGTTTCGAACCAAGGACCTTTCCTTGGATGCCCCAAAGCTCAGCTCACTTTGTGAGCTGAGCGCTATCCATGGGCACATGAAGCACACCTTGACACGGTCCTGGGCAGCACAAGGCGCAACAAATTGGCACCAAGGCACTAGCGCTCAGCTCACAAAGTGAGCTGAGCTCTCCCCTGATGCATCCCAAGCAGCAAAGCAAGCAACAAAGGCCTCCCCACACTAAGTCTCCAAGCTCAGCTCACTTTGTGAGCTGAGCATCCCCCTGGAAGCAAATTTCTTCATGGGCTGAAATTCAAATTAAAAATCCAACTTAATTCATTTCTTCACCAAATCAAAAGCCCATCCAAATTCCAATATCCAAGAATAGAAAGTGTATAAATAGGACTTAGTTTGATGTAATTAAAAACTTTTCTCTTGGAGATTTTTTTTGGAGAATTCCCTTTTGAGCTTTAATTTTTGAATTGATTTCCTTAGAGAATTGGGAAGGAGAATTGATCTCTCTTCTTCCTTGTTCTTACTTGAGCACTCTTTTAATTTTCTTGCTTTGGATCTTGGGTGAAGAATTGAAGAACTTCTGTTTCAATCTCACCTTGAGATCTCTTGTTTACGTTTCTGCATAATTGAATTTGAATTTCACTCTCTGGTCATTGCATCTTCTTCTACTCTTCTGCAATCTATTTCTGCAATTTACCTTTCTTCATTTCTTTTGCAATTGTTCTTGTTGGATCAAGGAAGGATTTGAGATCTAGACTTGTTATCTAGTCTCTTCCACTCCTGAGATCTTGAACCATTTTTCATTTGCTGCAACTTAAGCATTGCTTTCTGTTTTAATTTCTCAAGCATTTCTACTTTGCTGTTTAGATCTACTTTGCTTTAATTCATCTTTCACTATTCTGTTTTGTTGCAATTTACTTCTGCTTGTTTAATTTCTGCAATCCCACTTCCTAATTCCCTTTTATCATTCAAGCAATTTACATTTCTTGCACTTTAAGATTCAGTCATTTACATTTCTTGCAATCTAAGTTTCTGCAATTTAATTTACTTGTTCTTTAAGATTTAGCACATTTACTTTCCTGCTCTTTAATTTACTGCACTTTACCCTTCTCCCTTTACGTTTCAAGCAATTTAGTTTCTGTTAATCACAAACCACTCAACCAACACTTGATTCGCTAGACTAAATCAACCACTAAACTAAAATTGCTCAATCCTTCAATCCCTGTGGGATCGACCTCACTCACGTGAGTTTTTATTACTTGATACGACCCGGTATACTTGCCGGTTATACGTGAAAGAAATTTTTCGCGCATCAAGTTTTTGGCGCCGTTGCCGGGGATTGATTAGATTGACAATGATTAAGTGAAGTGGAGATCTAGATCTAGCATTTTTATTTTCTGTTCTTTAACTTTTAATTACCCACTAACTGTTTGAATTTTTGCTTAAGCTAACTACAATTTCATCATGGATTGAAGTGTTACTGTCCTTCTGGTTTTGCTTGATTTCTATGTCTTGTTTGCATGTCAGGAACAAGGAGAGCTATACCAACTTTTTGTGAACAAGACGAAAGAACCCTCAGGAGATTAAGAAGAGCTGAAAGAGGGAAAAACATTGTTGGAGAAGAGGATTCGGAAGAAGAAGATTTCCAAGATATGGAAGAACACTCAACAATTCCAACTAACCCACAAGGAGGAGTAGCTAACAACAACAACAATCCACCACAGAGAAGAGTTTTGGCCTCCTACACATTTGCAAATCCTAGACATTGTGGGAGTAGCATTCTCACCCCAAATGTTAATGCAAATAACTTTGAACTAAAGCCACAACTCATCACATTGGTTCAAAACAATTGTTCTTATGGAGGAGGACCACTTGAAGATCCAAATCAACACTTGTCCACTTTCTTGAGAATTTGTGACACTGTCAAAACTAATGGAGTGCATCCTGACAGCTACAAGCTACTGCTATTTCCATTCTCTCTCAGAGACAAAGCCACCCAATGGTTGGAATCTTTTCCAAGAGACAGCATTGACAATTGGGATGATCTAGTGAGCAAATTCCTTGCCAAATTTTACCCACCTCAAAGGGTTATCAGATTGAAGACTGAAGTACAAACATTCACCCAAATAGAGGTTGAACCATTATATGAGGCATGGGAAAGGTACAAGGCTCTGATCAGGAAGTGTCCCCCTGGAATGTTCAATGAGTGGGATAGATTGCAGAATTTCTATGAAGGCTTGACATTGAAATCTCAAGAGGCCTTGGATCATTTAGCTGGAGGCTCTTTGCAACTCATGAAAACTGCAGAAGAAGCCCAAAATCTCATTGATATGGTGGCTAACAACCAGTATTTCTTTGCTCACCAAAGGCAACGCCAACCATCACAGAGGAAGGGAGTGATGGAAGTGGAAGGAGTGGACTCAATCCTAGCTCAAAACAAATTGATGCAGCAGCAGATTCAACAACAATTTGAGCAAATGGCTAAGAGGATTGATAGCCTCCAAGTTGCAGCAGTAAGCACCAATCAACCATCAACCACATGGGGAACAAATGAAGAAACTCAAGAGGAGCAACAGCAGGAGCAAGTCCAGTACATGCACAACCAAAATTCTGGGTCAAATGAAGTCTATGGTGATACTTACAACCCTTCATGGAAGAACCATCCAAACCTGAGGTGGGGAGATAACCATAACCAAAACCAACAACCATGGCAAAGAAATTCAAATCAGAACACTTCAAGAAGCAACCAAAACAATAACCAGCAGCAAACCACCCAAAATCCCTACAGAAAACCCCAAAACAACCACCACAACTCCAACCATTATCCATCCAATAACCAACCCACAAACCAAAACACTTACCATCAACCCTCAACACCCCATAACCAGCCAATTCCACATGACTCTCAAAGAATCACTAACTTGGAAACCTTGATAGACAAAATGTGGAAACACCAAGAAATGACAACCAAGAACCATGAAGCTTCCATGAAGAACCTAGAGAGGCAGATTGGGCAAATCTCCAAGCAGATTTCTGTTGAGAGACCATCAAGTTCCCTGCCAAGTGACACAATTCCAAATCCTAAAGAAGAATGCAAGGCAATACAATTAAGAAGTGGGAAAACATTGATGAGTAACAATGACACTACAAGGAAGCAAATGGAGAACAGCAAAAGGCCAATAGAGGGGGAAAAGCCAACACACGTAGATGAGGCCGATGGTGATGAGGCAACAGCAAGCGAGCAAACTTCAAGGCAAGCTCAAGGAAGGGAGGAACAACCAAAAATTTCAAGAAAGGGGAAGGAAGTAATTGAAGAACCAACCAAGGAACAAAGGCAACAAGCAGAGAAGAACTTTGTACCTCCACTACCATATCCCCAGAGATTTAACAAAGAGGCAAAGGACCAACAATTTCATAAGTTCCTTGAGACTTTCAAGAAACTAGAGATCAATATACCCCTAGCTGAGGCACTTGAGCAAATACCCCTGTATGCCATGTTTATGAAGGAGCTACTCAACAAGAAGAGAAGTTGGCAAGAAAAGGACTCTGTGCTTCTCACTGAAGAGTGCAGTACACTCATCAGAAAAGGACTCCCTCCCAAGTTGGAAGACCCTGGAAGTTTCTTCCTACCTTGCACCATTGGAAATCTACTTATCAACAAGGGGATGTGTGACTTAGGAGCAAGCATAAATTTAATACCATCATCCTTAGTGAAAAAGCTTGGCATAGGGAAAGTGAAACCAATACAAATGTCCTTGGAATTGGTGGACCAGTCAATAATATATCCCAAGGGAGTGATTGAGAACCTTTTAGTTAAGGTTGACAAGTTCATTTTTCTTGCGGACTTTGTAATACTGAACACTGAAGAAGAAGAAAAAAATTCAATCATCTTGGGAAGGCCATTTTTGGCCACTGCTAGAGCCATCATAGACATAGAGAAAGGAGAGTTAACACTCAGACTACATGATGAAAGTGTCACCCTGAGTGTCTTCCAAGAAATAAAGTTCATCAATGAAAAAGAAGATGGCATGGAAACAACCAAGGAAGAACTGCAAAGGAAAGCAGGAATTGACAAAATGATCAGCAGCCACCTTCCAAAGCGAGAAGTAGACAATGCAGTGTGGCAAGAAGAAAAAGAACTTGTACAGAACAATGAAGAAATGCAAGAAAGCATTGATGTGTTGGTCATTGAGAAGGAGAATCACAAAATGAAACCCACTTGCAAGTAGAAGGGATCAACACAAAGAGGGAAGAAGAATAAAAGCAAGACCAAAAAGGGGTGGAAGAATAAAAAAATCCCAACTGAAGGATTCTCCAAAGGTGACAAGGTGCAACTAATATATCAGCAGCTGGGAACTGAGGATCACTACACTGTTAACCAAGTACTCTCTCTTAAACATGTGGAAATTGAGCACCAAGGGACAAAGAAGAAGCTCACAGTCAGAGGGGACAAGCTGAGGCATCACAGTCGTCAACCACCATAAAATAGGGGGTTCAATGTCAAGCTAGTGACAATAAAAGAGCGCTTGTTGGGAGGCAACCCAACCAGAGGTAACTGTCTCTTCACATCTTTTTCAATAAAAAGGTTAATTAGTTTTGTTTATATTGCAAGAAGCTAAGTTTGGTGTTACACACCAAAACAATCCAAGAGGGAATGAAGGATTCTAAGTTTGGTGTTCCACCAAAATCCCATCATAAAACACATTCTCACTTCCTGCACAAAACTAGCTTCAAGCATTCAGATAAACTAGTTGACTATTCTGCTGCTTTCTAGTTATTAGTTTTATTGCTTTTGAAAAAAAAAAAAAGAGAGATTTTGCATATAGCTAATTTGTTGCATAAGAAGTATTAGCAAGGAACTAAGTTTGGTGTTCACACACCAAAGTAAGTTCAAGAGCCCACAAATAAGCTTTGCATATTAACCGGGTACCTTAAGGGCTTGATAGGCAAGCCACTTTTGAGGATTATGCAGGAAAATAGCCAACAAATTAAAGAACACTTGCATTATGACTCAGAAGGAGCAAACAGAAGGAAGAATGAAAAGCTGCAACCCAACAGGTTGTATTTATACTTGATCCTTGTTGTTATGTAATGATTTAATTCAGAGATTCCTTTATGTCTGGCTGGAATGATTATTTAGTTGCAAGTGGAAGTACATGTTGAAAAAAGAAAGCTATCTGTATAATTTTTGCTTGAAAGTTATCTGCATAATAATTGTCATCACTCATTAACTTGAATACTTTGTTTTGTTCCCCCTTGCTATTTGAATAAAAGAGAGATGTTTGGTTTAGAAAAGTAATTGTTCAATGTCACAGAAGTTAGAATGAAAGTTAGTGGTGGTGTGTGTTTGATTAATTGTTAGCTCATAGAATAAAAGCTGCAAAATGACATGTTTCTTAAAGCCTAAGCTAGTTTGCTGCTATGATGTCTCAATCAATGAAAGTACCTTGAAAGTAAACCAAAATAGAAGAAGAAAAAGAAAGAAGAAAAGCCAAAAGTTGGCAAAGAAAAAAACAATAAGGCTAGACACCAATAGCTTGGACCCTAGGACATATGCCTGTGGTGTTTGTGTACTAGGATATGCTTGGACAAGTAAGTTCTAAGGAGTATTTTGAAACTTGGCAACTTAGATCAACTGATCTGGGATTGCCAACTGAAAGTCCACAATAAAGAGCAGCCTAGCTACAAAACATTTAGTGATCCAAAGAGATGCTGGGCATCAATGATCCTAGGAAGAACAAAGTGAGCCATGTGTCTGTGGTGAAGAAATGTTGAGTAAAATAAGGCCAAAGGCCACTGCAACATTTGACACCAAGCCTTCAATAAGAAATAAGTTCTGTAATGCAAAAGAAAGAAGAAAAGCTGACAAGGGAAATGAGCAAAAAGTGAGGATTCATAGCAGCAACCTTAATGAACCCTTAAAGGAACATTGTTTGTTTTGACAGCAAGTAATAAATGAGCTACTTTTGATCTGCATAAAGCCCCATAGACCAAGTTCAACTATCTGCCTAATAAGAACATATATACTTATCTATTTCATTCTATCTTCTCTTATGTTTGATACTTGCTTGGGGACAAGCAAGTTTTAAGTTTGGTGTTGTGATGACAAGTCATATTGACCCAGTTTTACTAGCCTTTTTCTTTATTTTTATTTAGTTTTATACACGTGATGACAAGTCATCCTAGCCTATTTTAGCTAGTCTTTTTCTTTTGTTTTCATTAGAATTATGCACTTTCTTGAGCTACAAGCAAGCTAATTGAGTAGATTTTCATGTTTCCCTTGATTGAACCAACCATATATGAATTTATGCCATTTCATGAGGTTTTATGCTATATTTGTTGCATATTGTGAAAGAATGAATATCTTATGATTTTGAGCTTAGCTTTGATAAGTTTGGTTGATTAATGATAGGTGAAGAAAGCTTGGAGAAAGGTTGAAGCAAAGAGGAATGGCTAGAAGTGAAGAGAGGACAATGGAATAAGTGAAATTGAACCAGGAGGCATGAAGTTAGCCCCAACGTTAGCCCCCTAACTTGGAGGCTAACGTTAGGCATGAAGATTACTCCCTGGGCTCCCCACGTTTGAGCCAACGTTAGCCCCCTAACTTGGAGGCTAACGTTGGCAAGAGAAGTTCTCCCCTGGGCACCAACGTTTGCGCCAACGTTAGCCCCCTAACTTGGAGGCTAACGTTGGCACATGAATTACAAAGGGGGAAGGGCCAACGTTTGCGCCAACGTTAGCCCCCTAACTTGGAGGCTAACGTTGGCACATGAAGACACAAGGGAGGGGCACCAACGTTTGCGCCAACGTTAGCCCCCTAACTTGGAGGCTAACGTTGGCGCCACTAGCACTAAACAAGGCCAACGTTAGGGTCAAAGTTAGACCCCTAACGTTGGCACCAACGTCCATACCAGAAGAATTTGGCTTGCTGATATGAAAAGTTGGAGCCAAAGTTAGACCCCTAACTTTGGCTCAAACGTTAGGTCCAACTATGGCTAACTTCAAAACCGGTTCAATTGGTTCACTTTGGTTCTTCTTCAAACTTCAAGAGCAATCAACCAAGGCCTCTTTCAACCCAATTCCACCAAGAGCAAAGGCCCAACTCAAGGCTTGAAGATCATTTTTGAAAGTGTATAAATAGAATAGAATTCAAGTTATTCAGGGAGCTTTTCCTTTTAGAATTTTCATAATAGTTTTCGGAGAGCTTTTGAACTTGAGTGAACTTTAATTTCTTGTTTTCATTTGCTTTCAATTTCATTTTACTTTTGTCTTGGATCTTGGATTGGAGAATTGAAGAAATTCTGTTTCAATCTCAATCTTGGATCTCCCTGTTTATTTACTGCTTAATTGAATTTCCGTTTCTGTTACTTACTTCTTCATCTATTCTCTTTGCAATTTACAATTTCCTGGCAATTGTTCTTGTTGGATCTAGGAAGGCATTGAGATCTAGACTTGGTTTTCTAGTCTCTGGGCCCTGAGATCTCAATTTTACATTCTCTGTTTCTTGTTCTTAATGTTCATTTACTTTTCTGCTTCATATCCGGTTCAATCCCAATTCCCTTTCCCTCTTCTGTTTGATGCAATTTAGTTTTTCCTTGTTTAATTTCTGCAAATCCACATCCCAATCCCCTTTACATTTCAAGCAATTTACATTTCTTGCACTCTAAGTTTCTGTCATTTAATTTCTTGTTCTTTAAGTTTCAGCCATTTATTTCTTGTTCTCTTTACTTCAATGCAATTTACATTCTGCAAGTCACACAATCATCAACCAAATCTTGATTCGCTTGACTAAATCAACCACTAAACTAAAATTGCTCAATCCTTCAATCCCTGTGGGATCGACCTCACTCCCGTGAGTTTTTATTACTTAATGCGACCCGGTGCACTTGCCGGTTAGATTTGTGGTGTTTTGGAAGAGATTCGTTTCTCACCAAAATATCTCATCAACACTTTCTTGCATCCTAAGAAATCAATTTGGAATGAAAATGCATAACTTCTCTTAATCAAACAACCACTATATAATTGATGCTAAATCATGAGGTTTAGGCCAAATTTAATTGCAGTTTTATGATTTGTAAACCTTGTGAATTTGGTGATACTTTGATTGGTTGTTTTGATTAATTGTAGGTGAAGAAAAGAAGAAAAGAAGAAAGCGTGGCCTAAGAAGTGTGGCTCAAAGAAGAAAAAGTGTGGCCAAGAAAAGAGGAAGTGTGGTGCAACAAAACCATGAAGCTCCCTCCAAAGCTCACTAAGTGAGCGCTACACTCACTACCAGGAGACCAAAGCATAAAGCTCAGCTCACTTTGTGAGCTGAGCACAACATGGGGTCAAGAGACAAGAAGAGAAGAACCAAGCTCTGCTCACTTTGTGAGCTGAGCACAACACAAGGCCAAGAAATAAGGAAATGAGGAACCAAGCTCAGCTCACTAAGTGAGCATTATCGAGAGCGCTAGAGGAAAAATTCAAAGGAAATGATTTACAAATGCATGCTCCAAGGCTTGAACTCATGACCAAGGGGGATGGGGGAGGCGCTACTCACAAAGGAAAATAAGCAAAAAATGGCCAAATGCACTCTTCAAGGTTCGAACTCACCACCATGAGGAAGCAAGGAAGCAAGGCATCACAAGAAAACCAAGGAAAAGCTCCAGCGCATGCTTCCCATGGGTTTTGAACCAAGGACCTTTCCTTGGATGCCCCAAAGCTCAGCTCACTTTGTGAGCTGAGCGCTATCCATGGGCACATGAAGCACACCTTGACACGGTCCTGGGCAGCACAAGGCGCAACAAATTGGCACCAAGGCACTAGCGCTCAGCTCACAAAGTGAGCTGAGCTCTCCCCTGATGCATCCCAAGCAGCAAAGCAAGCAACAAAGGCCTCCCCACACTAAGTCTCCAAGCTCAGCTCACTTTGTGAGCTGAGCATCCCCCTGGAAGCAAATTTCTTCATGGGCTGAAATTCAAATTAAAAATCCAACTTAATTCATTTCTTCACCAAATCAAAAGCCCATCCAAATTCCAATATCCAAGAATAGAAAGTGTATAAATAGGACTTAGTTTGATGTAATTAAAAACTTTTCTCTTGGAGATTTTTTTTTGGAGAATTCCCTTTTGAGCTTTAATTTTTGAATTGATTTCCTTAGAGAATTGGGAAGGAGAATTGATCTCTCTTCTTCCTTGTTCTTACTTGAGCACTCTTTTAATTTTCTTGCTTTGGATCTTGGGTGAAGAATTGAAGAACTTCTTTTTCAATCTCACCTTGAGATCTCTTGTTTACGTTTCTGCATAATTGAATTTGAATTTCACTCTCTGGTCATTGCATCTTCTTCTACTCTTCTGCAATCTATTTCTGCAATTTACCTTTCTTCATTTCTTTTGCAATTGTTCTTGTTGGATCAAGGAAGGATTTGAGATCTAGACTTGTTATCTAGTCTCTTCCACTCCTGAGATCTTGAACCATTTTTCATTTGCTACAACTTAAGCATTGCTTTCTGTTTTAATTTCTCAAGCATTTCTACTTTGCTGTTTAGATCTACTTTGCTTTAATTCATCTTTCACTATTCTGTTTTGTTGCAATTTACTTCTGCTTGTTTAATTTCTGCAATCCCACTTCCTAATTCCCTTTTATCATTCAAGCAATTTACATTTCTTGCACTTTAAGATTCAGTCATTTACATTTCTTGCAATCTAAGTTTCTGCAATTTAATTTACTTGTTCTTTAAGATTTAGCACATTTACTTTCCTGCTCTTTAATTTACTGCACTTTACCCTTCTCCCTTTACGTTTCAAGCAATTTAGTTTCTGTTAATCACAAACCACTCAACCAACACTTGATTCGCTAGACTAAATCAACCACTAAACTAAAATTGCTCAATCCTTCAATCCCTGTGGGATCGACCTCACTCACGTGAGTTTTTATTACTTGATACGACCCGGTATACTTGCCGGTTATACGTGAAAGAAATTTTTCGCGCATCAAGTTTTTGGCGCCGTTGCCGGGGATTGATTAGATTGACAATGATTAAGTGAAGTGGAGATCTAGATCTAGCATTTTTATTTTCTGTTCTTTAACTTTTAATTACCCACTAACTGTTTGAATTTTTGCTTAATCTAACTACAATTTCATCATGGATTGAAGTGTTACTGTCCTTCTGGTTTTGCTTGATTTGTATGTCTTGTTTGCATGTCAGGAACAAGGAGAGCTATACCAACTTTTTGTGAACAAGACGAAAGAACCCTCAGGAGATTAAGAAGAGCTGAAAGAGGGAAAAACATTGTTGGAGAAGAGGATTCGGAAGAAGAAGATTTCCAAGATATGGAAGAACACTCAACAATTCCAACTAACCCACAAGGAGGAGTAGCTAACAACAACAACAATCCACCACAGAGAAGAGTTTTGGCCTCCTACACATTTGCAAATCCTAGACATTGTGGGAGTAGCATTCTTACCCCAAATGTTAATGCAAATAACTTTGAACTAAAGCCACAACTCATCACATTGGTTCAAAACAATTGTTCTTATGGAGGAGGACCACTTGAAGATCCAAATCAACACTTGTCCACTTTCTTGAGAATTTGTGACACTGTCAAAACTAATGGAGTGCATCCTGACAGCTACAAGCTACTGCTATTTCCATTCTCTCTCAGAGACAAAGCCACCCAATGGTTGGAATCTTTTCCAAGAGACAGCATTGACAATTGGGATGATCTAGTGAGCAAATTCCTTGCCAAATTTTACCCACCTCAAAGGGTTATCAGATTGAAGACTGAAGTACAAACATTCACCCAAATGGAGGTTGAACCATTATATGAGGCATGGGAAAGGTACAAGGCTCTGATCAGGAAGTGTCCCCCTGGAATGTTCAATGAGTGGGATAGATTGCAGAATTTCTATGAAGGCTTGACATTGAAATCTCAAGAGGCCTTGGATCATTCAGCTGGAGGCTCTTTGCAACTCATGAAAACTGCAGAAGAAGCCCAAAATCTCATTGATATGGTGGCTAACAACCAGTATTTCTTTGCTCACCAAAGGCAACGCCAACCATCACAGAGGAAGGGAGTGATGGAAGTGGAAGGAGTGGACTCAATCCTAGCTCAAAACAAATTGATGCAGCAGCAGATTCAACAACAATTTGAGCAAATGGCTAAGAGGATTGATAGCCTCCAAGTTGCAGTAGTAAGCACCAATCAACCATCAACCACATGGGGAACAAATGAAGAAACTCAAGAGGAGCAACAGCAGGAGCAAGTCCAGTACATGCACAACCAAAATTCTGGGTCAAATGAAGTCTATGGTGATACTTACAACCCTTCATGGAAGAACCATCCAAACCTGAGGTGGGGAGATAACCATAACCAAAACCAACAACCATGGCAAAGAAATTCAAATCAGAACACTTCAAGAAGCAACCAAAACAATAACCAGCAGCAAACCACCCAAAATCCCTACAGAAAACCCCAAAACAACCACCCCAACTCCAACCATTATCCATCCAATAACCAACCCACAAACCAAAACACTTACCATCAACCCTCAACACCCCATAACCAGCCAATTCCACATGACTCTCAAAGAATCACTAACTTGGAAACCTTGATAGACAAAATGTGGAAACACCAAGAAATGACAACCAAGAACCATGAAGCTTCCATGAAGAACCTAGAGAGGCAGATTGGGCAAATCTCCAAGCAGATTTCTGTTGAGAGACCATCAAGTTCCCTGCCAAGTGACACAATTCCAAATCCTAAAGAAGAATGCAAGGCAATACAATTAAGAAGTGGGAAAACATTGATGAGTAACAATGACACTACAAGGAAGCAAATGGAGAACAGCAAAAGGCCAATAGAGGGGGAAAAGCCAACACACGTAGATGAGGCCGATGGTGATGAGGCAACAGCAAGCGAGCAAACTTCAAGGCAAGCTCAAGGAAGGGAGGAACAACCAAAAATTTCAAGAAAGGGGAAGGAAGTAATTGAAGAACCAACCAAGGAACAAAGGCAACAAGCAGAGAAGAACTTTGTACCTCCACTACCATATCCCCAGAGATTTAACAAAGAGGCAAAGGACCAACAATTTCATAAGTTCCTTGAGACTTTCAAGAAACTAGAGATCAATATACCCCTAGCTGAGGCACTTGAGCAAATACCCCTGTATGCCATGTTTATGAAGGAGCTACTCAACAAGAAGAGAAGTTGGCAAGAAAAGGACTCTGTGCTTCTCACTGAAGAGTGCAGTACACTCATTAGAAAAGGACTCCCTCCCAAGTTGGAAGACCCTGGAAGTTTCTTCCTACCTTGCACCATTGGAAATCTACTTATCAACAAGGGGATGTGTGACTTAGGAGCAAGCATAAATTTAATACCATCATCCTTAGTGAAAAAGCTTGGCATAGGGAAAGTGAAACCAATATAGATGTCCTTGGAATTGGTGGACCAGTCAATAATATATCCCAAGGGAGTGATTGAGAACCTTTTAGTTAAGGTTGACAAGTTCATTTTTCCTGCGGACTTTGTAATACTGAACACTGAAGAAGAAGAAAACAATTCAATCATCTTGGGAAGGCCATTTTTGGCCACTGCTAGAGCCATCATAGACATAGAGAAAGGAGAGTTAACACTCAGACTACATGATGAAAGTGTCACCCTGAGTGTCTTCCAAGCAATAAAGTTCATCAATGAAAAAGAAGATGGCATGGAAACAACCAAGGAAGAACTGCAAAGGAAAGCAGGAATTGACAAAATGATCAGCAGCCACCTTCCAAAGCGAGAAGTAGACAATGCAGTGTGGCAAGAAGAAAAAGAACTTGTACAGAACAATGAAGAAATGCAAGAAAGCATTGATGTGTTGGTCATTGAGAAGGAGAATCACAAAATGAAACCCACTTGCAAGCAGAAGGGATCAACACAAAGAGGGAAGAAGAATAAAAGCAAGACCAAAAAGGGGTGGAAGAATAAAAAAATCCCAACTGAAGGATTCTCCAAAGGTGACAAGGTGCAACTAATATATCAGCAGCTGGGAACTGAGGATCACTACACTGTTAACCAAGTACTCTCTCTTGAACATGTGGAAATTGAGCACCAAGGGACAAAGAAGAAGCTCACAGTCAGAGGGGACAAGCTGAGGCATCACAGTCGTCAACCACCATAAAATAGGGGGTTCAATGTCAAGCTAGTGACAATAAAAGAGCGCTTGTTGGGAAGCAACCCAACCAGAGGTAACTGTCTCTTCACATCTTTTTCAATAAAAAGGTTAATTAGTTTTGTTTATATTGCAAGAAGCTAAGTTTGGTGTTACACACCAAAACAATCCAAGAGGGAATGAAGGATTCTAAGTTTGGTGTTCCACCAAAATCCCATCATAAAACACATTCTCACTTCCTGCACAAAACTAGCTTCAAGCATTCAGATAAACTAGTTGACTATTCTGCTGCTTTCTAGTTATTAGTTTTATTGCTTTTGAAAAAAAAAAAGAGAGATTTTGCATATAGCTAATTTGTTGCATAAGAAGTATTGGCAAGGAACTAAGTTTGGTGTTCACACACCAAAGTAAGTTCAAGAGCCCACAAATAAGCTTTGCATATTAACCGGGTACCTTAAGGGCTTGAGAGGCAAGCCACTTTTGAGGATTATGCAGGAAAATAGCCAACAAATTAAAGAACACTTGCATTATGACTCAGAAGGAGCAAACAGAAGGAAGAATGAAAAGCTGCAACCCAACAGGTTGTATTTATACTTGATCCTTGTTGTTATGTAATGATTTAATTCAGAGATTCCTTTATGTCTGGCTGGAATGATTATTTAGTTGCAAGTGGAAGTACATGTTGAAAAAAGAAAGCTATCTGTATAATTTTTGCTTGAAAGTTATCTGCATAATAATTGTCATCACTCATTAACTTGAATACTTTGTTTTGTTCCCCCTTGCTGTTTGAATAAAAGAGAGATGTTTGGTTTAGAAAAGTAATTGTTCAATGTCACAGAAGTTAGAATGAAAGTTAGTGGTGGTGTGTGTTTGATTAATTGTTAGCTCATAGAATAAAAGCTGCAAAATGACATGTTTCTTAAAGCCTAAGCTAGTTTGCTGCTATGATGTCTCAATCAATGAAAGTACCTTGAAAGTAAACCAAAATAGAAGAAGAAAAAGAAAGAAGAAAAGCCAAAAGTTGGCAAAGAAAAAAACAATAAGGCTAGACACCAATAGCTTGGACCTAGGACATATGCCTGTGGTGTTTGTGTACTAGGATATGCTTGGACAAGTAAGTTCTAAGGAGTATTTTGAAACTTGGCAACTTAGATCAACTGATCTGGGATTGCCAACTGAAAGTCCACAATAAAGAGCAGCCTAGCTACAAAACATTTAGTGATCCAAAGAGATGTTGGGCATCAATGATCCTAGGAAGAACAAAGTGAGCCATGTGTCTGTGGTGAAGAAATGTTGAGTAAAATAAGGCCAAAGGCCACTGCAACATTTGACACCAAGCCTTCAATAAGAAATAAGTTCTGTAATGCAAAAGAAAGAAGAAAAGCTGACAAGGGAAATGAGCAAAAAGTGAGGATTCATAGCAGCAACCTTAATGAACCCTTAAAGGAACATTGTTTGTTTTGACAGCAAGTAATAAATGAGCTACTTTTGATCTGCATAAAGCCCCATAGACCAAGTTCAACTATCTGCCTAATAAGAACATATATACTTATCTATTTCATTCTATCTTCTCTTATGTTTGATGCTTGCTTGGGGACAAGCAAGTTTTAAGTTTGGTGTTGTGATGACAAGTCATATTGACCCAGTTTTACTAGCCTTTTTCTTTATTTTTATTTAGTTTTATACACTTTCTTGCATCCTAAGAAATCAATTTGGAATGAAAATGCATAACTTCTCTTAATCAAACAACCACTATATAATTGATGCTAAATCATGAGGTTTAGGCCAAATTTAATTGCAGTTTTATGATTTGTAAACCTTGTGAATTTGGTGATACTTTGATTGGTTGTTTTGATTAATTGTAGGTGAAGAAAAGAAGAAAAGAAGAAAGCGTGGCCTAAGAAGTGTGGCTCAAAGAAGAAAAAGCGTGGCCAAGAAAAGAGGAAGTGTGGTGCAACAAAACCATGAAGCTCCCTCCAAAGCTCACTAAGTGAGCGCTACACTCACTACCAGGAGACCAAAGCATAAAGCTCAGCTCACTTTGTGAGCTGAGCACAACATGGGGTCAAGAGACAAGAAGAGAAGAACCAAGCTCTGCTCACTTTGTGAGCTGAGCACAACACAAGGCCAAGAAATAAGGAAATGAGGAACCAAGCTCAGCTCACTAAGTGAGCATTATCGATAGCGCTAGAGGAAAAATTCAAAGGAAATGATTTGCAAATGCATGCTCCAAGGCTTGAACTCATGACCAAGGGGGATGGGGGAGGCGCTACTCACAAAGGAAAATAAGCAAAAAATGGCCAAATGCACTCCTCAAGGTTCGAACTCACCACCATGAGGAAGCAAGGAAGCAAGGCATCACAAGAAAACCAAGGAAAAGCTCCAGCGCATGCTTCCCATGGGTTTTGAACCAAGGACCTTTCCTTGGATGCCCCAAAGCTCAGCTCACTTTGTGAGCTGAGCGCTATCCATGGGCACATGAAGCACACCTTGACACGGTCCTGGGCAGCACAAGGCGCAACAAATTGGCACCAAGGCACTAGCGCTCAGCTCACAAAGTGAGCTGAGCTCTCCCCTGATGCATCCCAAGCAGCAAAGCAAGCAACAAAGGCCTCCCCACACTAAGTCTCCAAGCTCAGCTCACTTTGTGAGCTGAGCATCCCCCTGGAAGCAAATTTCTTCATGGGCTGAAATTCAAATTAAAAATCCAACTTAATTTATTTCTTCACCAAATCAAAAGCCCATCCAAATTCCAATATCCAAGAATAGAAAGTGTATAAATAGGACTTAGTTTGATGTAATTAAAAACTTTTCTCTTGGAGATTTTTTTTGGAGAATTCCCTTTTGAGCTTTAATTTTTGAATTGATTTCCTTAGAGAATTGGGAAGGAGAATTGATCTCTCTTCTTCCTTGTTCTTACTTGAGCACTCTTTTAATTTTCTTGCTTTGGATCTTGGGTGAAGAATTGAAGAACTTCTGTTTCAATCTCACCTTGAGATCTCTTGTTTATGTTTCTGCATAATTGAATTTGAATTTCACTCTCTGGTCATTGCATCTTCTTCTACTCTTCTGCAATCTATTTCTGCAATTTACTTTTCTTCATTTCTTTTGCAATTGTTCTTGTTGGATCAAGGAAGGATTTGAGATCTAGACTTGTTATCTAGTCTCTTCCACTCCTGAGATCTTGAACCATTTTTCATTTGCTGCAACTTAAGCATTGCTTTCTGTTTTAATTTCTCAAGCATTTCTACTTTGCTGTTTAGATCTACTTTGCTTTAATTCATCTTTCACTATTCTGTTTTGTTGCAATTTACTTCTGCTTGTTTAATTTCTGCAATCCCACTTCCTAATTCCCTTTTATCATTCAAGCAATTTACATTTCTTGCACTTTAAGATTCAGTCATTTACATTTCTTGCAATCTAAGTTTCTGCAATTTAAATTTACTTGTTCTTTAAGATTTAGCACATTTACTTTCCTGCTCTTTAATTTACTGCACTTTACCTTTCTCCCTTTACGTTTCAAGCAATTTAGTTTCTGTTAATCACAAACCACTCAACCAACACTTGATTCGCTAGACTAAATCAACCACTAAACTAAAATTGCTCAATCCTTCAATCCCTGTGGGATCGACCTCACTCACGTGAGTTTTTATTACTTGATACGACCCGGTATACTTGCCGGTTATACGTGAAAGAAATTTTTCGAACATCAGACACCTGAAGGCGAGCCGTAATGGCCTCATCTCCGGCAGGCTCCTCCCATTTTTTTCGATTTTTTCCCAGTTTTTTTTTTTACGTCGTGCTGACCCTCGTTCTTTGACCCTATCCTGAGGAGGACACCCGAAGGCGAGCCGTAATGGCCACATCTCCGGCAGGCTCCTCCGATTTTTTTTATTTCGTTTTTTTCCCCGTTTTTTTTTTTTACGTCGTGCTGACCCTCGTTCTTTAAATGTCACCTGAAGGCGAGCCGTAACGGCCTCATCTCCGACAGGCTCCTCCGATTTTACGTCGCGCTGACCCTCGTTCTTTAAATAACCCTATCTCGAGGAGGACACCTGAGGGCGAGCCGTAATGGCCTCATCTCCGGATGGCACCTCCGATTTTTTTTTTTCATTTTTTTCCCGATTTTTTTTTTTACCTCATGCTGACCCTCGTTCTTTAAATGACCCTATCCCAAGGAGGACACCTGTAGGCGAGCCGTAATGGCCTCATCTCCGGCAGGCTCCTCCGATTTTTTTTTTCGGTATTTTTTCCTGTTTTTTTTCTCTCTTATTTTTTTTTTACGTCGTGCTGACCCTCGTTCTTTAAATGACCCTATCCCGAGGAGGACACCTGAAGGCGAGCCGTAACGGCCTCATCTACGGCAAGCTCCTCCGATTTTTTTTTTTTGTTTTTTTTCCTTTTTTTTTTACGTCGTGCTGACCCTCGTTCTTTAAATAACCCTATCCCGAGGAGGACACCTGAAGGCGAGCCGTAATGGCCTCATCTCCGGCATGCTCCTCCCTTTTTTTTTTCTATTTTTTTCCCAGTTTTTTTTTTTTTTTTTTTTTTTTTTTTTTTTTTTTTTTTTTTTTTTTTTTTTTTTTTTTTACTGACCCTCGTTCTTTAAATGAACCTATCCCGAGGAGGACACCTAAAGGCGAGCCGTAATCGCCTCATCTCCGGCAGCCTCCTCCGATTTTTTTTTTCGTTTTTTTCCCTGTTTTTTTTTTAACGTCGCTCTGACCCTCGTTCTTTAAATGACCCTATCCCGAGTAGGACACCTGAAGGCGAGCCGTAATGTCCTCATCTCCAGCAGGATCCTCCGATTCTTTTTCGTTTTTTTTTTCACGATGTTTTTTTTTACGTCGTGCTGACCCTCGTTCTTTAAATGACCCTATCCCGAGGAGGACACCTGAAGGCGAGCCGTAATGGTCTCATCTCCGGCAGCCTCCTCCGATTTTTTTTTTTCATTTTTTTCCCTGTTTTTTTTTAACGTCGTTCTGACCCTCGTTCTTTAAATGACCCTATCCCGAGGAGGACACCTGAAGGCGAGCCGTAATGTCCTCATCTCCGGCAGGCTCCTCCGATTTTTTTTCGTTTTTTTTTTCGCGATATTTTTTTTTTTTACGTCATGCTGACCCTCGTTCTTTAAATGACCCTATCCCGAGGAGGACACCTGAAGGCGAGCCGTAATGGCCTCATCTCCGGCAGCCTCCTCCGATTTTTTTTTTCATTTTTCCCCGTTTTTTTTAACGTCGTTCTGACCCTCGTTCTTTAAATGACCCTATTCCGAGGAGGACACCTGAAGGCGAGCCGTAATGTCCTCATCTCCGGTAGGCTCCTCCGATTTTTTTTGTTTTTTTTTTCGCGATTTTTTTTTTTTTTTACGTCATGGTGACCCTCGTTCTTTAAATGACCCTATCCCGAGGAGGACACCTGAAGGCGAGCCGTAATGGCCTCATCTCCGGCAGGCTCCTCCGATTTTTTTTCGTTTTCTTTTCCCCGGTTTTTTTTTTTTTTACGTCGTGCTGATCCTCGTTCTTTAAATGACCCAATCCCGAGGAGGACACCTGAAGGCGAGCCGTAATGGCCTCATCTCCGGCAGGCTCCTCCGATTTTTTTTTCGTTTTTTTTTCCCGATGATTTTTTTTTACGTCGTGCTGACCCTCGTTCTTTAAATGACCCTATCTCGGGGAGGACACCTGAAGGCGAGCCGCAATGGCCTCATCTCCGCCAGGCTCCTTCCATTTTTTTTCGATTTTCCCCCCCTTTTTTTTTACGTCGTGCTGACCCTCGTTCTTTAAATGACCCTATCCCGAGGAGGACTCCCGAAGGCGAGCCGTAATGGCCTCATCTCCGGCAGGCTCCTCCGATTTTTTTTATTTCGTTTTTTTCCCCGTTTTTTTTTTTTTTACGTCGTGCTGACCCTCGTTCTTTAAATGTCACCTGAAGGCAAGCCGTAACGGCCTCATCTCCGGCAGGCTCCTCCGATTTTTTTTTTCGTTTTTTTCCCTGTTTTTTTTTTACGTCGTGCTGACCCACGTTCTTTAAATGACCCTATCCCAAGGAGGACACCTGAAGGCAAGCCGTAATGGCCTCATCTCCGGCAGGCTCCTCCGATTTTTTTTCGTTTTTTTTTTTGTTTTTTTTTTGTTTTTTTTACGTTGTGATGACCCTCGTTCTTTAAATGACCCTATCTCGAGGAGGACACCGGAAGGCGAGCCGTAATGGCCTCATCTCCGGCAGGCTCCTCCGATTTTTTTTTTCATTTTTTTTTCCAGATGTTTTTTTTTTTTTTTTTTTTTACGTCGTGCTGACCCTCGTTCTTTAAATCACCCTATCTGGAGGAGGACACCTGAAGGCGAGCCGTAATGGCCTCATCTCCGGTAGGCTCTTCCGATTTTTTTTTTCGTTTTTTTTTCCCTGTTTTTTTCTTTTTTTTTTTCTTTTTTTTTTTTACATCGTGCTGACCCTCGTTCTTTAAAAGACCCTATCCCGAGGAGGACACCTGAAGGCGAGCCGTAACGGCCTCATCTCCGGCAGGCTCCTCCGATTTTTTTTCGTTTTTTTCTCTGTTTTTTTTTACGTCGTTCTGACCCTCGTTCTTTAAATGACCCTATCCCGAGGAGGACACCTGAAGGCGAGCCGTAATGTCCTCATCTCCGGCAGGCTCCTCCGATTTTTTTCGTTTTTTTTTTCGCGATGTTTTTTTTTTTTACGTCATGCTGACCCGCGTTCTTTAAATGACCCTATCCCGAGGAGGACACCTGAAGGCGAGCCGTAATGACCTCATCTCCGGCAGCCTCCTCCGATTTTTTTTTTCATTTTTTCCCCGTTTTTTTTAACGTCGTTCTGACCCTCGTTCTTTAAATGACCCTATCCCGAGGAGGACACCTGAAGGCGAGCCGTAATGTCCTCATCTCCGGTAGGCTCCTCCGATTTTTTTCGTTTTTTTTTCGCGATGTTTTTTTTTTTTTTTTTACGTCATGCTGACCCTCGTTCTTTAAATGACCCTATCCCGAGGAGGACACCTGAAGGCGAGCCGTAATGGCCTCATCTCCGGCAGGCTCCTCCGATTTTTTCGTTTTCTTTTCCCCGGTTTTTTTTTTTTTTTTTACGTCGTGCTGACCCTCGTTCTTTAAATGCCCCTATCCCGAGGAGGACACCTGAAGGCGAGCCATAATGGCCTCATCTCCGGCAGGCTCCTCCGATTTTTTTTTCGTTTTTTTTTCCCGATGATTTTTTTTTTTACATCGTGCTGACCCTCGTTCTTTAAATGACCCTATCTCGGGGAGGACACCTGAAGGCGAGCCGCAATGGCCTCATCTCCGCCAGGCTCCTTCCATTTTTTTTCGATTTTCCCCCCCTTTTTTTTTACGTCGTGCTGACCCTCGTTCTTTAAATGACCCTATCCCGAGGAGGACTCCCGAAGGCGAGCCGTAATGGCCTCATCTCCGGCAGGCTCCTCCAATTTTTTTTATTTCGTTTTTTTCCCCGTTTTTTTTTTTTTTACGTCGTGCTGACCCTCGTTCTTTAAATGTCACCTGAAGGCAAGCCGTAACGGCCTCATCTCCGGCAGGCTCCTCCGATTTTTTTTTTCGTTTTTTCTCTGATTTTTTTTTACGTCGTGCTGACCCACGTTCTTTAAATGACCCTATCCCAAGGAGGACACCTGAAGGCAAGCCGTAATGGCCTCATCTCCGGCAGGCTCCTCCGATTTTTTTTCTTTTTTTTTTTGTTTTTTTTTGTTTTTTTTTACGTTGTGCTGACCCTCGTTCTTTAAATGACCCTATCTCGAGGAGGACACCGGAAGGCGAGACGTAATGGCCTCATCTCCGGCAGGCTCCTCCGATTTTTTTTTTCATTTTTTTTCCAGATGTTTTTTTTTTTTTTTTTACGTCGTGCTGACCCTCGTTCTTTAAATCACCCTATCTGGAGGAGGACACCTGAAGGCGAGCCGTAATGGCCTCATCTCCGGTAGGCTCTTCCGATTTTTTTTTCGTTGTTTTTTCCCTGTTTTTTTCTTTTTTTTCTTTCTTATTTTTTTTTACATCGTGCTGACCCTCGTTCTTTAAAAGACCCTATCCCGAGGAGGACACCTGAAGGCGAGCCGTAACGGCCTCATCTCCGGCAGGCTCCTCCGATTTTTTTTCGTTTTTTTCTCTGTTTTTTTTTACGTCGTGCTGACCCTCGTTCTTTAAATGACCCTATCCCGAGGAGGACACCTGAAGGCGAGCCGTAATGGCCTCATCTCCGGCAGCCTCCTCCGATTTTTTTTTTTTTCATTTTTTTCCCTATTTTTTTTAACGTCGTTCTGACCCTCGTTCTTTAAATGACCCTATCCCGAGGAGGACACCTGAAGGCGAGCCGTAATGTCCTCATCTCCGGCAGGCTCCTCCGATTTTTTTTCGTTTTTTTTTCGCGATGTTTTTTTTTTTTTACGTCATGCTGACCCTCGTTCTTTAAATGACCCTATCCCGAGGAGGACACCTGAAGGCGAGCCGTAATGGCCTCATCTCCGGCAGCATCCTCCGAATTTTTTTTTTCATTTTTTCCCCGTTTTTTTTAACGTCGTTCTGACCCTCGTTCTTTAAATGACCCAATCCCGAGGAGGACACCTGAAGGCGAGCCGTAATGTCCTCATCTCCGGTAGGCTCCTCCGATTTTTTTCGTTTTTTTTTCGCGATGTTTTTTTTTTTTTTTTACGTCATGCTGACCCTTGTTCTTTAAATGACCCTATCCCGAAGAGGACACCTGAAGGCGAGCCGTAATGGCCTCATCTCCGGCAGGCTCCTCCGATTTTTTCGTTTTCTTTTCCCCGGTTTTTTTTTTTTTTTTACGTCGTGCTGACCCTCGTTCTTTAAATGTCCCTATCCCGAGGAGGACACCTGAAGGCGAGCCATAATGGCCTCATCTCCGGCAGGCTCCTTCCATTTTTTTTCGATTTTCCCCCCTTTTTTTTTTACGTCGTGCTGACCCTCGTTCTTTAAATGACCCTATCCCGAGGAGGACTCCCGAAGGCGAGCCGTAATGGCCTCATCTCCGGCAGGCTCCTCCGATTTTTTTTATTTCGTTTTTTTCCCTGTTTTTTTTTTTACGTCGTGCTGACCCTCGTTCTTTAAATGTCACCTGAAGGCAAGCCGTAACGGCCTCATCTCCGGCAGGCTCCTCCGATTTTTTTTTTCGTTTTTTTCCCTGTTTTTTTTTTACGTCGTGCTGACCCTCGTTCTTTAAATGACCCTATCCCAAGGAGTACACCTGAAGGCAAGCCGTAATGGCCTCATCTCCGGCAGGCTCCTCCGATTTTTTTTTTTCGTTTTTTTTCCTGTTTTTTTTTCTTTTTTTTTCTTTCTTATTTTTTTTTTACGTCGTGCTGACCCTCGTTCTTTAAATGACCCTATCCCAAAGAGGACACCTGAAGGCGAGCCGTAACGGCCTCATCTCCGGCAGGCTCCTCTGATTTTTTTTTTGTTTTTTTCCCTGTTTTTTTTTTACGTCGTGCTGACCCTCGTTCTTTAAATAACCCTATCCCGAGGAGGACACCTGAAGGCGAGCCGTAATCGCCTCATCTCCAGCAGCCTCCTCCGATTTTTTTTTGTTGTTTTTTTCCCCGTTTTTTTTTTAACGTCGTTCTGACCCTCGTTCTTTAAATGACCCTATCCCGAGGAGGCACCTGAAGGCGAGCCGTAATGTCCTCATCTCTGGCAGGCGCCTCCGATTTTTTTTCGTTTTTTTTTTTGCGATTTTTTTTTTTTTTACGTCATGTTGACCCTCGTTATTTAAATGGCCCTATCCCGAGGAGGACACCTGAAGGCGAGCCGTAATGGCCTCATCTCCGGCAGGCTCCTCCGATTTTTTTCGTTTTCTTTTCCCCGGTTTTTTTTTTTTTACGTCGTGCTGACCCTCGTTCTTTAAATGACCCTATCCCGAGGAGGACACCTGAAGGCGAGCCGTAATGGCCTCATCTCCGGCAGCATCCTCCGAATTTTTTTTTCATTTTTTCCCCGTTTTTTTTAACGTCGTTCTGACCCTCGTTCTTTAAATGACCCTATCCCGAGGAGGACACCTGAAGGCGAGCCGTAATGTCCTCATCTCCGGTAGGCTCCTCCGATTTTTTTCGTTTTTTTTTCGCGATGTTTTTTTTTTTTTTTTACGTCATGCTGACCCTCGTTCTTTAAATGACCCTATCCCGAAGAGGACACCTGAAGGCGAGCCGTAATGGCCTCATCTCCGGCAGGCTCCTCCGATTTTTTCGTTTTCTTTTCCCCGGTTTTTTTTTTTTTTTTTTACGTCGTGCTGACCCTCGTTCTTTAAATGCCCCTATCCCGAGGAGGACACCTGAAGGCGAGCCATAATGGCCTCATCTCCGGCAGGCTCCTTCCATTTTTTTTCGATTTTCCCCCCTTTTTTTTTTACGTCGTGCTGACCCTCGTTCTTTAAATGACCCTATCCCGAGGAGGACTCCCGAAGGCGAGCCGTAATGGCCTCATCTCCGGCAGGCTCCTCCGATTTTTTTTATTTCGTTTTTTTCCCTGTTTTTTTTTTTACGTCGTGCTGACCCTCGTTCTTTAAATGTCACCTGAAGGCAAGCCGTAACGGCCTCATCTCCGGCAGGCTCCTCCGATTTTTTTTTTCGTTTTTTTCCCTGTTTTTTTTTTACGTCGTGCTGACCCTCGTTCTTTAAATGACCCTATCCCAAGGAGTACACCTGAAGGCAAGCCGTAATGGCCTCATCTGCGGCAGGCTCCTCCGATTTTTTTTTTTCGTTTTTTTTCCTGTTTTTTTTTCTTTTTTTTTCTTTCTTATTTTTTTTTTACGTCGTGCTGACCCTCGTTCTTTAAATGACCCTATCCCAAAGAGGACACCTGAAGGCGAGCCGTAACGGCCTCATCTCCGGCAGGCTCCTCTGATTTTTTTTTTGTTTTTTTCCCTGTTTTTTTTTTACGTCGTGCTGACCCTCGTTCTTTAAATAACCCTATCCCGAGGAGGACACCTGAATGCGAGCCGTAATGGCCTCATCTCCAGCAGCCTCCTCCGATTTTCTTTTGTTGTTTTTTTCCCCGTTTTTTTTTTAACGTCGTTCTGACCCTCGTTCTTTAAATGACCCTATCCCGAGGAGGCACCTGAAGGCGAGCCGTAATGTCCTCATCTCTGGCAGGCGCCTCCGATTTTTTTTCGTTTTTTTTTTTGCGATTTTTTTTTTTTTACGTCATGTTGACCCTCGTTATTTAAATGGCCCTATCCCGAGGAGGACACCTGAAGGCGAGCCGTAATGGCCTCATCTCCGGCAGGCTCCTCCGATTTTTTTCGTTTTCTTTTCCCCGGTTTTTTTTTTTTACGTCGTGCTGACCCTCGTTCTTTAAATGACCCTATCCCGAGGAGGACACCTGTAGGCGAGCCGTAATGGCCTCATCTCCGGCAGGCTCCTCCGATTTTTTTTTCGTTTTTTTTTCCCGATGATTTTTTTTTACGTCGTGCTGACCCTCGTTCTTTAAATGACCCTATCTCGGGGAGGACACCTGAAGGCGAGCCGCAATGGCCTCATCTCCGCCAGGCTGCTCCCATTTTTTTTCGATTTTTCGCCCTTTTTTTTACGTCGTGCTGACCCTCGTTCTTTAAATGACACTATCCCGAGGAGGACTCCCGAAGGCGAGCCGTAATGGCCTCATCTCCGGCAGGCTCCTCCGATTTTTTTTATTTCGTTTTTTTCCCCGTTTTTTTTTTTACGTCGTGCTGACCCTCGTTCTTTAAATGTCACCTGAAGGCGAGCCGTAACGGCCTCATCTCCGGCAGGCTCCTCCGATTTTTTTTCGTTTTTTTCCCTGTTTTTTTTTACGTCGTGCTGACCTTCGTTCTTTAAATGACCCTATCCCAAGGAGGACACCTGAAGGCAAGCCGTAATGGCCTCATCTCCGGCAGGCTCCTCCGATTTTTTTTTTGGTTTTTTTTCCTGTTTTTTTTCTTTTTTTTTTCTTTCTTATTTTTTTTTTACGTCGTGCTGACCCTCGTTCTTTAAATGACCCTATCCCAAAGAGGACACCTGAAGGCGAGCTGTAACGGCCTCATCTCCGGCAGGCTCCTCTAATTTTTTTTCGTTTTTTTCCCTGTTTTTTTTTACGTCGTGCTGACCTTCGTTCTTTAAATGACCCTATCCCAAGGAGGACACCTGAAGGCAAGCCGTAATGGCCTCATCTCCGGCAGGCTCCTCCAATTTTTTTTTTGGTTTTTTTTCCAGTTTTTTTTCTTTTTTTTTCTTTCTTATTTTTTTTTACGTCGTGCTGACCCTCGTTCTTTAAATGACCCTATCCCAAAGAGGACACCTGAAGGCGAGCCGTAACGGCCTCATCTCCGGCAGGCTCCTCTGATTTTTTTTTTCGTTTTTTTCCCTGTTTTTTTTTTACGTCATGCTGACCCTCGTTCTTTAAATGACCTTATCCCGAGGAGGACACCTGAAGGCGAGCCGTAATGGCCTCATCTCCGGCAGGCTCCTCCGATTTTTTTTCGTTTTCTTTTCCCCGGTTTTTTTTTTTTTACGTCGTGCTGACCCTCGTTCTTTAAATGACCCTATCCCGAGGAGGACACCTGAAGGCGAGCCGTAATGGCCTCATCTCCGGCAGCCTCCTCCGATTTTTTTTTTCGTTTTTTTCCCTGTTTTTTTTTTAATGTCGTTCTGACCCTAGTTCTTTAAATGATCCTATCCCGAGGAGGCACCTGAAGGGGAGCCGTAATGTCCTTATCCCTGGCAGGCACCTCCGATTTTTTTTTTTTTACGTCATGATGACCCTCGTTATTTAAATGTCCCAATCCCGAGGAGGACACCTGAAGGCGAGCCGTAATGGCCTCATCTCCGGCAGGCCTCTCCGATTTTTTTTCGTTTTTTTCCCCGGTTTTTTTTTTACGTCGTGCTTACCCTCGTTCTTTAAATGACCCTATCCCGATGATGACAAGTCATCCTAGCCCATTTTAGCTAGTCTTTTTCTTTAGTTTTCATTAGAATTATGCACTTTCTTGAGCTACAAGCAAGCTAATTGAGTAGATTTTCATGTTTCCCTTGATTGAACCAACCATATATGAATTCATGCCATTTCATGAGGTTTTAGGCTATATTTGTTGCATATTATGAAAGATTGAATATCTCATGATTTTGAGCATAGTTTTGATGAGTTTGGTTGATTAATGATAGGTGAAGAAAGCTTGGAGAAAGGTTGAAGCAAGAAGGAATGGCTAGAAGTGAAGAAAGGAATAAGTGAAATTGATCCTGGAGGCATGAAGTTAGCCCCAACGTTAGCCCCCTAACTTGGAGGCTAACGTTGGCAAGAGAAACTTGAAACTCATCCCTGGGTCAGCCAACGTTTGCGCCAACGTTAGCCCCCTAACTTGGAGGCTAACGTTGGCACATGAGTTATAAAGGGGGAGAAGGCCAACGTTTGCGCCAACGTTAGCCCCCTAACTTGGAGGCTAACGTTGGCACATGAATCACAAAGGGAGGGGGCACCAACGTTTGCGCCAACGTTAGCCCCCTAACTTGGAGGCTAACGTTGGCACCACTAGCACTAAGCAAGGCCAACGTTAGGGTCAAAGTTAGACCCCTAACGTTGGCACCAACGTCCAAACCAAGGAATCATGCTTGCTGCTATGAAAAGTTAGGGTCAAAGTTAGACCCCTAACTTTGGCCCTAACGTTGGGACCAACTATGGCTAACTTCAAAATCGGTTCAATTGGTTCACTTCGGTTCTTCTTCAAACTTCAAGAGCAATCAACCAAGGCCTCTTTCAACCCAATTCCACCAAGAACAAAGGCCCAACTCAAGGCTTGAAGATCATTTTGGAAAGTGTATAAATAGGATAGAATTCAAGTTATTAAGGGAGCTTTTCCTTTTAGAATTTTCATAATAGTTTTCGAGGAGCTTTCCTTTTAGAATTTTCAGAATAGTTTTCGGAGAGCTTTTGAACTTGAGTGAACTTGAATTTCTTGTTTTCATTGCTTTCATTTTCCATTTTACATTTGTCTTGGATCTTGGATTGGAGAATTGAAGAAATTATGTTTCAATCTCAATCTTGGATCTCTCTGTTTCTTACTGTTAATTGAATTTCATTTCCGGTTCATTGTTCTTCATCTCTTTTCTTTGCAATTTACAATTTCCTTGCTATTGTTCTTGTTGGATCTAGGAAGGCATTGAGATCTAGACTTGGTTTTCTAGTCTCTGGGTCCTGAGATCTGAATTTCTCATTTCAATTCCCTGTTTATTGCTTTTTCTGTTAATTTACTTTATTGCTTCAAGATCCGGTTCAATCCCAATTCCCTTGCCCTCTTCTGTTTGATGCAATTTAATTTTTCCTTGTTTAAATTCTGCAAATCCATTCCCCAATTCCCTTTACATTTCAAGCAATTTATATTCCTTGCACTTTAAGATTCCGCAATTTACATTTCTTGCACTTTAAGTTTCTGCCATTTAATTTCTTGTTCTTTAAGTTTCAGCAATTTATTTCTTGTTCTCTTTACTTCAATGCAATTTACATTCTGCAAGTCACACAATCATCAACCAAATCTTGATTCGCTTGACTAAATCAACCACTAAACTAAAATTGCTCAATCCTTCAATCCCTGTGGGATCGACCTCACTCCCGTGAGTTTTTATTACTTGATACGACCCGGTACACTTGCCGGTTGGATTGTGATGTTTAGTGAGAGATTCGTTTCTCACCAAAATATCTCATCAAGTTTTTGGCGTCGTTGCCGGGGATTGATTAGATCAACAATGATTAAGTGGGTGAGAAGTCTAGATCAAGCATTTTCTTTATTTTTGTTTTCTGTTTCAAAGTGAAACCAAGGTGTTTGAGTTTTTGCCTCACTAAGAAATTCTCATCTCTGATATGAGTAATTTCAATTTTCATTGATGTTTGCAAAATACAAATGGAGTTCAACTCATCATTTGGTCAAACAAAATTTTATGGGATATCACCCACCATCACCAATCTCTAATGATGGCTGGGGATATCACCAAGAAACTTCAAATTCTGGGCACTCCAATTCATGGAGCTATGCTTCAGAACCACAAGATGAGAAAGAAAATCATATGGGATATTTCTCTCCACCACAAAATAATGCAAGTCATGATTCTAATGGTGGCTGGGAAGGGAATTCTAGTGCTCCATATGATATTCATCCAGAGATATCATCACTTGACCATACTTCATCCGAAAGCCCCTTTCAAAACTCACCACCCACACAAACTTCCATGAACCACTCATGGCTTTCAGAATTTGAGTCTAGGTTCAACAGAATGGCGGAGGAATATCAACAATCCCGGAGGGAACTAGAAATCCTTTCTCAGGAGACAGATAAGCAATTGGAGGACACAGATAAACGCTTAGAACTACTAAGCAAGGAAAATGAAGACAAATGTGTGGGTGAGGAAGTGGAAGAGCAAGAAAGTGAGAAAGACAACCAAAGAATTCCAAACTCAAGTGAAGCAGAGAAGTACATGAAGGAAGAATCCACAGAACCACCATTGCAAGAGACTCTTGATGAAGACAAAACTCCAACAATCACACAGCAACCAAGTCGTAAATTCAAGAAAGTGAAGGCAATTAACAAAAGCACCAAGAAGAGGATTGTGACCAAGATACCAAGGACAACATTCATGAGAAGGTCAATTGCAAACAATCCTCCCCCTGATCCAGCAAGCAAGCTCAATCAAGCCATGTACAAAAGAAAGCTTGCTGAGAGGAAACCAAGACAGGGGGCAATAGCTGAATCTTCTCCTCTCTTGAAGTCATTCCTCTTAACAAATTGGAAGAAGAGGAAGAAAGTAAAGAACAGGTAGACAGTAGGTACATTTCTTCTCCTTGCTTTGTTTAAATTTCAATAAATTGGCATATGATCACATTCTAAGTTTGGTGTTGCCCTGCAACAAACTGTTTTCCATCTTCATGGATGATTGCATCAATTTTACATGAAAGTGACACACCATGATTCTAAGTTTGGTGTGCCACCTATTTTTTTTATGCAAATCAATCCAGCAACATCACTTGTCTGCATAATCATATTGCCTTTTACAGTGTTATTTTTCTTCTTAGTTGGATAATTTTTGTTTTCTCTTTGTTTCATTTATTTACTTGTTTTTAATGCTTTCCTTCATCAACTGTTTTTGTTCATACATCACCAAGACATCTTTATTCATAACAAATTCTTCATTTGGTGATTGTATTTAACATATAACAGTTTCTTTTGTTTAATTTTAGTTCAAATAAATTGACATAGGATTGCATTCTAAGTTTGGTGTTGCTATGCAACACAATTTGCTTCAAATCTTTACAAGATACTTGCATTAATTCCAAATGAAAGTGTCACACTAAGTTTGGTGTGCCACTTATATCTTTATGCAATGTATCATGCACACCTTCTTATCTATGTAATCACAATGTCTCTGTCTCTTGTGCCTTGATTATTATCTTTAATTTTTCTTGCTTGAAACACATGTACTACTAACATTCCTTGTGTAAGACATTCATGATCCATCTTAACCCCATAGCCACGGTTCTAATAGTTGCTTGAGGATGAGCAAGCATTCTGAGTTTGGTATGGGAAGGAGGAGAATGGGAGGAAATTGACAACAATAGAAAAGATGAACTACAAGGTTGTAAAGTTCCTTTTCCTCTCATTTGTTTCAAGCACTATGAACTGCATGATTGTCTTTACCTTCTCTGTATGCATGTGTGTATGAAAAGGCATAGTTTGATTTCTAAATTGCAACATGGTGCTATGTCATTATGATTTCCAACTTGAGTTTTGTGAATTCAAAAGCAACAAAAGTATCATGATCATAAACAAACAAGGCATTAAAGAAGATTTTAGCATGTGCATAAAAGTATTGGTAAGCTAGTATGTTTGATTGTTGCTTAATTGCATTAGATTTTATTTAATTGAAGTTTTCATCTAGGACATTTTGTGAAATCTTTTAAAATCATGAAAACCTTGAAGAAGCAAATGCAAAATAAAGCAAGGAAAGAAAAAGGGAAAGAATGAGAAAGCTGAAGGCTCTGAGTACCAATGGCAATTCATTTGTTAAGTACTTGTGGTGTTTATGTATCAAGCCAAATGCTTGAAAACAAAACACTTAGAAGTCAAGGTTAGGCTCAAAGTGAAAAAGCACTCCCTCAAAGCTCAAGGCTCTGAGCATCAATGATTAGAGAGTCAAGAAAAGAAAAGAAAAATGAGCTTAATGAAGTCCTCTAATCAAATGCTTGTGGTGCTTATGTATCAAGTGGTAATACTTGAAAACAAAGCATTTAGAAGTCGTAGCTTTGTTATCAACTCATGGGACAAAGCACCCAAAAAGGAGAAGCTAATAAGAAAATCAAAAGCTTGTTTCAAGGAAGAAATATAAGAAAAAGATTTCATAAATTGAGCTAGATGGAAACATCAATCATTTAAATTTCATTTGTGATTGTAGTATGCTTAGAAAACTAGCTTACCATGAACATTGAGTTGCAATTCTTCTTGCCTTGGATTGTCAATCTTTATTGCATGATTCTTTTCTTGCTTGGGGACAAGCAAGCTTTAAGTTTGGTGTTGTGATGACAAGTCATCTTAGCCTATTTTAACTAGCCTTTTTCTTTTGTTTTCAATTGAATTATGCACTTTCTTGATCCATAAGCAAGCCAATTGGGTAGATTTTCATGTTTCCTTTGATTTAATCAACCATGTATGAATCGGAGGAGCCATCCGGAGATGAGGCCATTACGGCTCGCCTTCAGGTGTCCTCCTCGGGATAGGGTTATTAAAAGAACGAGGGTCAGCACGACGTAAAAAGAAACAGGGAAAAAAACGAAAAAAAAAAATCGGAGGAGCCTGCCGGAGATGAGGCCGTTACGGCTCGCCTTCAGGTGACATTTAAAGAACGAGGGTCAGCACGACGTAAAAAAAAACGGTGAAAAATACGAAATAAAAAAATCGGAGGAGCCTGCCGGAGATGAGGCCATTACGGCTCGCCTTCGGGTGTCCTCCTCGAGATAGGGTTATTTAAAGAACGAGGGTCAGCACGACGTAAAAAAAACAAGGGGGAAAAAAAAAAAAAAAGGAGGAGCCTTGCGGAGATGAGGCCATTACGGCTCGCCTTCAGGTGTCCTCCTCGAGATAGGGTCATTTAAAGAACGAGGGTCAGCACGACGTAAAAAAAAATCGGGAAAAAAACGAAAAAAAACAAAATCGGAGGAGCCTGCCGAAGATGAGGCCATTACGGCTCGCCTTCAGGTGTCCTCCTCGGGATAGGGTCATTTAAAGAACGAGGGTCAGCGCGACGTAAAAAAAACCGGAAAAAAACCGAAAAAAAAAACAAAATCGGAGGAGCGTGCCGGAGATGAGGCCATTACGGCTCGCCTTCAGGTGTCCTCCTCGGGATAGGGTCATTTAAAGAACGAGGGTCAGCACGACGTAAAAAAAAACTGGGGAAAAAAACGAAAAAAAAAATCGGAGGAGCCTGCCGGAGATGAGGCCATTACGGCTTGCCTTCAGGTGTTCTCCTCGGGATAGGGTCATTTAAATAACGAGGGTCAGCATGACGTAAAAAAAAAAATAAATCGGAGGTGCCTGCCAGGGATGAGGACATTACGGCTCGCCTTCAGGTGCCTCCTCGGGATAGGGTCATTTAAAGAACGAGGGTCAGAACGACATTAAAAAAAACACGAGGAAAAAAACGAAAAAAAAAAATTCGGAGGAGGCTGCTGATGACAAGTCATCTTAGCCTATTTTAACTAGCCTTTTTCTTTTGTTTTCAATTGAATTATGCACTTTCTTGATCCATAAGCAAGCCAAATGGGTAGATTTTCATGTTTCCTTTGATTTAATCAACCATGTATGAATTCATGCTATTTCATGAGGTTTTATGCTAAAATTGTCACATATTATGAAAGAATGAATATCTCATGATTTTGAGCATAGCTTTGATGAGTTTGGTTGATTAATGATAGGTGAAGAAAGCTTGGAGAAAGGTTGAAGCAAAGAGGAATGGCTAGGAGTGAAGAGAGGACAATGGAATAAGTGAAATTGAACCAGGAAGCAAGAAGTTAGCCCCAACGTTAGCCCCCTAACTTGGAGGCTAACGTTGGAACTTGAAATTTCCTCCCTGGCCATCCCACGTTTGCGCCAACGTTAGCCCCCTAACTTGGAGGCTAACGTTGGCACATAAATTACAAAGGGAGAAGGGCCAACGTTAGCCCCAACGTTAGCCCCCTAACTTGGAGGCTAACGTTGGAACTTGAGAAGATCTCCCCTGGGCACCAACGTTTGCGCCAACGTTAGCCCCCTAACTTGGAGGCTAACGTTGGCACATGAATTACAAAGGGAGAAGGGCCAACGTTTGCGCCAACGTTAGCCCCCTAACTTTGAGGCTAACGTTGGCGCCACACACCACAAGGCATACAAGGGGTATACTTCCAACAAGAATAACTTGAGCTACAGAGCTCCAAATGAGGTGATTTAAGAAGCATTGGAAAGTAGGAATCAAGAGCTTTCCAAGCATATATGGCACTGCATGGTGGACACTAAAATTGAGGGAGAAAACTGCCCCGCAATGTGCATAAACGAACATGGTGGCAACCTGCAGTGAGGCCAACTGACCTCTGCACCTTCAAAGGAGTATAACTCGAGCTGTAGAGCTCCAAATAATGTGCTCCCAACGACATTGGAAAGTAGACATCCAGGGCTTTCCAACAATGTATAATAGTATGGGGTGGACAATACATTTGAGCCTCCAGAACTGGCGTTTTCGCCAACGTTTGAGGGCTAACGTTACCTCAAACGCTGCACACCAAAGCCAGCGACCATGCCCTCTTCAAATGATCATAACTTGAGTTGTAGATTTCCAATTGAAGTGATTCCAAGTGGGTTAGAAAGCTGACATTCAGAGCTTTCCAACCATATATGATAGTCTATATTGGGCATAAAATTGGCAACATGACAAGAGGACAAAGTTGGCGCCATAAATGTGCATAAGGGAGGCCAACGTTAGGGTCAAAGTTAGACCCCTAACGTTGGCTCAAACTTTAGGTCCAACTTTGGCTAACCTCAAACCCGGTTCAATTGGTTCACTTTGGTTCTTCTTCAAACTTCAAGAGCAATCAACCAAGGCCTCTTTCAACCCAATTCCATCAAGAGCAAAGGCCCAATTGACACCACTCAGAGGCACAAGAGATAGTTAGAATAGAAATTTCATTTTAATTGTAATTTGTTTTGAATTTCATTTTCATTTTGTAAAAATGCCTATAAATAGGCATCTGTTTCATATTTGTAGGGAGGCTGGCTCCACTAGGGAGCACTAGAATTTGAGAGCTCTCTCTTTAATTTTCTTTGTTTTGAATCTTGGGTAGAGAATTGAAGGTGTTCTGTTTCATTCTCCCTCTGAGATTTCTCTCTGTTTACTTGCTGCATAATTTGAAGGAATTGTGATTTGAATCAAAACTCTCTTTACTGCTTTCCTCTCTATTTTCTTCTGCAATTATTCTCTGTTGAATCAAGGAAGGAATTGAGATTTAGACTTGGTCTCTAGTCTCATCCAACCCCTGAGATCTTCAACCTCTCGTTCAGATTTTGCAATTGAGCCAAGTTGCTTTCTGTTTTGATTTTTCAAGTGATTTTCCAATTCTGTTGAACCTGCTACATCTTTTACTTCTCTGTTTGATTGCTATTTACACTTCCTTGTTTGCTTTCTTTAATTTCTCTACACCCAATCCCCTTTACATTTGATGCAATTTACTTTTCTTGTCATTTAAGATTTTGCCAATTTACTTTTCTTGCAATTTAAGTTTCAATGCAATTTACTTTCTGCAACTTTAAATTCATTGTCCTTTACTTCTTGTTGGTTACAATTTCACACAATTCACATCAATGTTAGCTTGACTAAACTAATCACCCACTAAAATTGCTTGATCCATCAATCCCTGTGGGATCGACCTCACTCCCGTGAGTTTTTATTACTTGATGCGACCCGGTGCACTTGCCGGTTAGATTTGTGTGTTTTGGGAGAAATTTACTTTTCACCAAAATATCTCATCAACCGAGGAGGACACCTGAAGGCGAGCCGTAATGGCCTCATTTCCGGCAGGCTCCTCCGATTTTTTTTATTTCGTTTTTTTCCCCGTTTTTTTTTTTACGTCGTGCTGACCCTCGTTCTTTAAATGTCACCTGAAGGCGAGCCGTAACGGCCTCATCTCCGGCAGGCTCCTCCGATTTTTTTTTTCGTTTTTTTCCCTGTTTTTTTTTACGTCGTGCTGACCCTCGTTCTATAAATAACCCTATCCCGAGGAGGACACCTGAAGGCGAGCCGTAATATCCTCATCTCCGTCAGGCTCCTCCGATTTTTTTTTTCGTTTTTTTTCCTATTTTTTTTCTTTTTTTTTTCTTTCTTATTTTTTTTTACGTCGTGCTGACCTTCGTTCTTTAAATGACCCTATCCCAAGCAGGACACCTGAAGGCGAGCCGTAACGGCCTCATCTCCGGCAGGCTCCTCCGATTTTTTTTTTTCGTTTTTTTCCCTTTTTTTTTTTACGTCGTGCTGACCCTCGTTCTTTAAATAACCCTATCCCGAGGAGGACACCTGAAGGCGAGCCGTAATGGCCTCATCTCCGGCAGGCTCCTCCGATTTTGTTTTTTTTCCGTTTTTTTCCCGATTTTTTTTACGTCGTGCTGACCCTCGTTCTTTAAATGACCCTATCCCGAGGAGGACACTTGAAGGCGAGCCGTAATGGCCTCATCTCCGGCAGCCTCCTCCGATTTTTTTTTCGTTTTTTTCCCCGTTTTTTTTTAATGTCGTTCTGACCCTCGTTCTTTAAATGACCCTATCCTGAGGAGGCACCTGAAGGCGAGCCGTAATGTCCTCATCCCTGGCAGGCGCCTCCGATTTTTTTTTTTTTTTTTTACGTCATGCTGACCCTCGTTATTTAAATGACCCTATCCCGAGGAGGACACCTGAAGGCTAGCCGTAATGGCCTCATCTCCGGCAGGCTCCTCCGATTTTTTTTCGTTTTTTTCCTCGTTTTTTTTTTACGTCGTGCTGACCCTCGTTCTTTAAATGACCCTATCCCGAGGAGGACACCTGAAGGCGATCTGTAATGGCCTCATCTACGGCACGCTCCTCCGATTTTGTTTTTTTTTCGGTTTTTTCCCGGTTTTTTTTTTACTTCGTGCTGACCCTCGTTCTTTAAATGACCCTATCCCGAGGAGGACACCTGAAGGCGAGCCGTAATGGCCTCATCTTCGGCAGGCTCCTCCGATTTTGTTTTTTTTCGTTTTTTTCCCGATTTTTTTTTACGTCGTGCTGACCCTCGTTCTTTAAATTACCCTGTCCCAAGGAGGACACCTGAAGGCGAGCCGTAATGGCCTCATCTCCGGCAGGCTCCTCCGATTTTTTTTCGTTTTTTTTCCTGTTTTTTTTCTTTTTTTTTCTTTCTTATTTTTTTTTACGTCGTGCTGACCCTCATTCTTTAAATGACCCTATCCCGAGGAGGACACCTGAAGGCGAGCCGTAACGGCCTCATCTCCGGCAGGCTCCTCCGATTTTTTTTCGTTTTTTTCCCTTTTTTTTTACGTCGTGCTGACCCTCGTTCTTTAAATAACCCTATCCCGAGGAGGACACCTGAAGGCGAGCCGTAACGGCCTCATCTCCGGCAGGCTCCTCCGATTTTTTTTTTCGTTTTTTTCTCTGTTTTTTTTACGTCGTGCTGACCCTCATTCTTTAAATAACCCTATCCCGAGGAGGACACCTGAAGGCGAGCCGTAATGGCCTCATCTCCGGATGGCTCCTACGATTTTTTTTTTCATTTTTTTGCCGATGTTTTTTTTTACGTCATGCTGACCCTCGTTCTTTAAATTACCCTATCCCAAGGAGGACACCTGAAGGCGAGCCGTAATGGCCTCATCTCCGGCAGGCTCCTCCGATTTTTTTTTCGTTTTTTTTTCGTTTTTTTTCCTGTTTTTTTTCTTTTTTTTCTTTCTTATTTTTTTTTTACGTCATGCTGACCCTCGTTCTTTAAATGACCCTATCCCGAGGAGGACACCCGAAGGCGAGCCGTAATGGCCTCATCTCCGGCAGGCTCCTCCGATTTTATTTTCGTTTTTTTTCCCCGGTTTTTTTTTACGTCGTGCTGACTCTCGTTCTTTAAATGACCCAATCCCGAGGAGGACACCTGAAGGTGAGCCGTAATGGCCTCATCTCCGGCATGCTCCTCCGATTTTGTTTTTTTTTTCGTTTTTTTCCCGGATTTTTTTTTACATCGTGCTGACCCTCGTTCTTTTAAATGACCCTATCCCGAGGAGGACACCTGTAGGCGAGCCGTAATGTCCTCATCTCCGGCAGCCTCCTCCGATTTTTATTCATTTTTTTCCCCGTTTTTTTCAACGTCGTTCTGACCCTCGTTCTTTAAATGACCCTATCCCGAGGAGGACACCTGAAGGCGAGCCGTAACGGCCTCATCTCCGGCAGGCTCCTCCGATTTTTTTTTCGTTTTTTTCCCTTTTTTTTTACGTCGTGCTGACCCTCGTTCTTTAAATAACCCTATCCCGAGGAGGACACCTGAAGGCGAGCCGTAATGGCCTCATCTCCGGATGGCTCCTACGATTTTTTTTTTCATTTTTTTGCCGATGTTTTTTTTTTTACGTCATGCTGACCCTCGTTCTTTAAATTACCCTATCCCAAGGAGGACACCTGAAGGCGAGCCGTAATGGCCTCATCTCCGGCAGGCTCCTCCGATTTTTTTTTCGTTTTTTTTCCTATTTTTTTTCTTTTTTTTTTCTTTCTTATTTTTTTTTTACGTCATGCTGACCCTCGTTCTTTAAATGACCCTATCCCGAGGAGGACACCCGAAGGCGAGCCGTAATGGCCTCATCTCCGGCAGGCTCCTCCGATTTTATTTTCGTTTTTTTTCCCCGGTTTTTTTTTACGTCGTGCTGACACTCGTTCCTTAAATGACCCTATCCCGAGGAGGACACCTGAAGGCGAGCCGTAATGGCCTCATCTCCGGCAGGCTCCTCCGATTTTGTTTTTTTTCGTTTTTTTCCCGATTTTTTTTACGTCGTGCTGACCCTCGTTCTTTAAATGACCCTATCCCGAGGAGGACACCTGAAGGCGAGCCGTAATGGCCTCATCTCCGGCAGGCTCCTCTGATTTTTTTTTTTCGTTTTTTTCCCGGTTTTTTTTTTTACGTCGTGCTGACCCTCGTTCTTTTAAATGACCCTATCCCGAGGAGGACACCTGAAGGCGAGCCGTAATGTCCTCATCTCCGGCAGGCTCCTCCGATTTTTTTCGTTTTTTTTTTTTTGCGATGTTTTTTTTTTTTACGTCATGCTGACCCTCGTTCTTTAAATGACCCTGTCTCGGGGAGGACACCTGAAGGCGAGCCGCAATGGCCTCATCTCCGCCAGGCTCCTCCCATTTTTTTTCGATTTTTCCCCCCCTTTTTTTTTACGTCGTGCTGACCCTCGTTTTTAAATGACCCTATCCCGAGGAGGACACCCGAAGGCGAGCCGTAATGGCCTCATCTCCGGCAGGCTCCTCCGATTTTTTTTATTTCGTTTTTTTCCCCGTTTTTTTTTTTACGTCGTGCTGACCCTCGTTCTTTAAATGTCACCTGAAGGCGAGCCGTAATGGCCTCATCTCCGGCAGGCTCCTCCGATTTTTTTTTTTTCGTTTTTTCCCTGTTTTTTTTTACGTCGTGCTGACCCTCGTTCTTTAAATAACCCTATCCCGAGGAGGACACCTGAAGGCGAGCCGTAATGGCCTCATCTCTGGATGGCTCCTCCGATTTTTTTTTTCATTTTTTTCCCGATGTTTTTTTTTTTACGTCATGCTGACCCTCGTTCTTTAAATGACCCTATCCCAAGGAGGACACCTGAAGGCGAGCCGTAATGGCCTCATCTCCGGCAGGCTCCTCCGATTTTTTTTTCCATTTTTTTTCCTGTTTTTTTTCTTTTTTTTTCTTTCTTATTTTTTTTTTACGTCGTGCTGACCCTCGTTCTTTAAATGACTCTATCCCAAGTAGGACACCTGAAGGCGAGCCGTAACGGCCTCATCCCCGGCAGGCTCCTCTGATTTTTTTTTCGTTTTTTTCCCTGTTTTTTTTTACGTCGTGCTGACCCTCGTTCTTTAAATAACCCTATCCCGAGGAGGACACCTGAAGGCAAGCCGTAATGGCCTCATCTCCGGCAGGCTCCTCCGATTTTGTTTTTTTTTCCATTTTTTTCCCGATTTTTTTACGTCGTGCTGACCCTCGTTCTTTAAATGACCCTATCCCGAGGAGGACACCTGAAGGCGAGCCGTAATGGCCTCATCTCCGGCAGCTGATGAGATATTTTGGTGAGAAACGAATCTCTCACTAAACATCACAATCCAACCGGCAAGTGTACCGGGTCGTATCAAGTAATAAAAACTCACGGGAGTGAGGTCGATCCCACAGGGATTGAAGGATTGAGCAATTTTAGTTTAGTGGTTGATTTAGTCAAGCGAATCAAGATTTGGTTGATGATTGTGTGACTTGCAGAATGTAAATTGCATTGAAGTAAAGAGAACAAGAAATAAATTGGTGAAACTTAAAGAACAAGAAATTAAATGGCAGAAACTTAAAGTGCAAGAAATGTAAATTGCGGAATCTTAAAGTGCAAGGAATATAAATTGCTTGAAATGTAAAGGGAATTGGGGAATGGATTTGCAGAATTTAAACAAGGAAAAATTAAATTGCATCAAACAGAAGAGGGCAAGGGAATTGGGATTGAACCGGATCTTGAAGCAATAAAGTAAATTAACAGAAAAAGCAATAAACAGGGAATTGAAATGAGAAATTCAGATCTCAGGACCCAGAGACTAGAAAACCAAGTCTAGATCTCAATGTCTTCCTAGATTCAACAAGAACAATAGCAAGGAAATTGTAAATTGCAAAGAAAAGAGATGAAGAACAATGAACCGGAAATGAAATTCAATTAACAGTAAGAAACAGAGAGATCCAAGATTGAGATTGAAACAGAATTTCTTCAATTCTCCAATCCAAGATCCAAGACAAATGTAAAATGGAAAATGAAAGCAATGAAAACAAGAAATTCAAGTTCACTCAAGTTCAAAAGCTCTCCGAAAACTATTCTGAAAATTCTAAAAGGAAAGCTCCCCGAAAACTATTATGAAAATTCTAAAAGGAAAAGCTCCCTTAATAACTTGAATTCTATCCTATTTATACACTTTCCAAAATGATCTTCAAGCCTTGAGTTGGGCCTTTGTTCTTGGTGGAATTGGGTTGAAAGAGGCCTTGGTTGATTGCTCTTGAAGTTTGAAGAAGAACCGAAGTGAACCAATTGAACCGATTTTGAAGTTAGCCATAGTTGGTCCCAACGTTAGGGCCAAAGTTAGGGGTCTAACTTTGACCCTAACTTTTCATAGCAGCAAGCATGATTCCCTGGTTTGGACGTTGGTGCCAACGTTAGGGGTCTAACTTTGACCCTAACGTTGGCCTTGCTTAGTGCTAGTGGTGCCAACGTTAGCCTCCAAGTTAGGGGGCTAACGTTGGCGCAAACGTTGGTGCCCCTCCCTTTGTGATTCATGTGCCAACGTTAGCCTCCAAGTTAGGGGGCTAACGTTGGCGCAAACGTTGGCCTTCTCCCCCTTTATAACTCATGTGCCAACGTTAGCCTCCAAGTTAGGGGGCTAACGTTGGCGCAAACGTTGGCTGGCCCAGGGATGAGTTTCAAGTTTCTCTTGCCAACGTTAGCCTCCAAGTTAGGGGGCTAACGTTGGCTCAAACGTGGGGAGTCCAGGGAGTGATCTTTCATGCCCAACATTAGCCTCCAAGTTAGGGGGCTAACGTTGGGGCTAACTTCATGCCTCCAGGATCAATTTCACTTATTCCTTTCTTCACTTCTAGCCATTCCTTCTTGCTTCAACCTTTCTCCAAGCTTTCTTCACCTATCATTAATCAACCAAACTCATCAAAGCTATGCTCAAAATCATGAGATATTCAATCTTTCATAATATGCAACAAATATAGCCTAAAACCTCATGAAATGGCATGAATTCATATATGGTTGGTTCAATCAAGGGAAACATGAAAATCTACTCAATTAGCTTGCTTGTAGCTCAAGAAAGTGCATAATTCTAATGAAAACTAAAGAAAAAGACTAGCTAAAATGGGCTAGGATGACTTGTCATCACAACACCAAACTTAAAGCATGCTTGTCCCCAAGCAAGAAATGAATTATTAAGAAGAAAGAATGAAATGGAAGAGGAAGTTCATGCTAGCAGAGTGTTATTGATAGTTCATGGGGTTTTATGTGGATATGCAAATACTCACTTCTTATTGACTCCTAGGCCTAGAAAGTCTCCTTCAAGCTTCAAGTGACATACTGCTATGACCTCTCATTATTCCTTTATCCTTGGCTTTTACTTTATTCAAAAGCTTCATTTGAGTGTCATGTGTAGCAAGTTCATTTTCTTTTCTTTACACTTGACACATTATTCACCGTAGACACTTGGCTCACATTCCTTCTTAAAACATTGATGCCCAGCACCTCTTTGGGCTACTAAATGCCTTGTAGTTAGGTTGCTCTTGATAGTGGACTTTCAGCTGATGATCCCGGGTTAGTTAACCCAAGTCACCAAGTGTTAATGCACTCCAAAGAGCTTAATAATCCAAGCAGATCCTAATACAAAGACACCACAGGCATATATTCTAAGGTTCAAGCTATTGGTGTCCAGCTTTGTTTCTTTTTGTTTTTCTTTTGTTTTGCCACTTTTTGGCTCTCTTTGTTCTTTCCCTCTTTTTGTTTTTCTTTCTAACCAAGGATTTTATTTAAGTGAGATTCATAGACAGTAGCCACTCTTTACTTAGAAGGAGATATCCTAGCTCTTTATTCACTAAAAGTGAGCTATTATACAATCACACACATACCACCACTTACTTTTATTCCACTTCTAACTAATAGAGGCCATTTCACTTCACATTCAAACTGTTCTTTTATTGAATTAAAAGATGCAGGGGATAACATATGCTTCTTGTTAAGTGAAAATGAACACACAAGCCAACATAAAAACTAGCCTACTTATTTTGAAAGAAACAAACATAATGCAAAGATTTTTAATTAAAACGGACTACTTGGAAATGCAAAGACAATTTAGAACAGATTGAATTTGTAGTGATGAATAAGGAGCAAGTCCACCTTTCATTTGTCATGCCTTTTCTTTCTCCTTTCATACACTTGGCTGCTAGTGTTCCCACCATCCTTGTTTGGTTCTTGTTGATCTTGCCAAAAGCCAGCCCTATTCATAGCCTCTTCCACTCTATCTTCAAGTCTCATAGCCCTGTTCACTTCCATCTCACTTCTCATTTTGAAAAATTCATCAAAAGTTGGGAATGCCGGATCCATGTTGTGCATATGTTCTCCAATATAGTTTAGTTTGATTTGGCTATTGACATTATAATCGGCTTGCACTTCATACCTTGCTTCTTGGAGTGTTGTGAACTCCTTGAAAGCTTTCAAACTTTTAGCTTGCATTTGTTCCAACTTCCCAAAAGATTCATGAGATTGAAAGGCATGTTCTTCTTGCATCGCAAGAAATCTTGATTCGAATTCATTTTGTTTGTTGATTATTCTTAGTTCTCTTTCTTCTTGTGCTTGTTGGTTTTGCATGTACAGAGAATGGTACTCCTCTTGCCTCTCTTGGATTCTCGTGTACTGTTGAGACAATCTCCCTATTGCTTCTTGCATTTGAGTCATATCCATATTGCCATGTGGGAAAAAGTGTGGCTGCTCCTCCTCCTCTTGTGGTTCTTCTTCTATGTGTGGCTCATCTTCTTCCATTTGCTCTTCTCTTTCCCTTCCTCCATGTGGCCTTCGGCCTTGATGTGCTTCAAGGGGTATCATCATCCGCTCAATGGTTATGGGCATGCCTTGGCTTAACCACATTGGATTCTCCTCTTCCAATGGGACTTTAGCCTTTGCACACAACTTCCAAATGGTGCTCGGATAATACAACCAAGATCCGGCCGAATTCTTTTCAGCTATCTTTTGAATGTCTCTTGCAAGGATTTCATGAACTCTTATCTCTCCACCCACCATGATACAATGCAGCATTAAGGCTCTCTCCCTGTTAACTTCTGAGGTGTTCACTGTCCCCAGAATTGATCTTTTCATCAACTCATACCAACCTTTTGCTTCCGGAATGAGGTTACATCTCTTTAGGAACTTGTATCTATTCTTGTTGTCTCCTTCCCATTCTGAGTTCTCAAAACAAATGTCTCTTGCAATCTCCTCATAATCTTGATCCTCAGTCAATCTTTGTTGGTATCCCGGTTCATCGAAGCGGACTGACTTTAGTTTCAAAACTTTTTTGATTGCCTCCGGGCTAAAGTCTACTTCCACCCCACGTACATAGCTCTTGTACGTTGGGGGTTCACGCATGTCAATCCTTGGGATATTTGCATAGAACTCTCTTATGATGTTGGCATTAACTCGGGTGGTTGGCGATGTAAGTTCCTCCCATCTCCTCTTCCGGATTTTGTTCTTTATTTCTTGACATCCATCATCCGGCAACATGAATGAAATTTCAGGATAGATTTTTTTCTAGTTCATCCATTGAATTTGCATTTGATGAGACCAAGACTTGAACCTCCATTGGTCATATTCATGTGTTTCTTCCTCCACTATTGGATCTTTTCCTTTTCGTCGTTTGGTTCTTGAGGAGGATGCCATGATCACTTGGTTGGTTGAGAGGGAATGTGAAGAATGTTGGAGAGTTTGATATGTGGTTGGAGGAAACAGTGATTCGGACTGAATTTGTTATGACAAGAGATTATGAAGAGAAGTTTAAGTGGTTAGAGTTTAAAGTAGAAGAAAGTTTGCACAAGGCTTGTTATGTTGAGGAGTGATTCGGTTATGTGCATGGCTTGAAGGTGGTATGCTTTTAAATGAGCAATGAAGGGCTAGGATGCAATTAGACCTTATGGGAATCAAGGGTGTGCATGTATGGTGAATGAAGACAAAATTTGCTCCTTCCCTTGCCTTTGCCGTGATCATTCTCAAGGAGTGGCAGATTTCTTACTTGAAGCATGTGATAGGATTTTGTCCTTATGCTATGCTTTCCTTTGTCTTGTCCTTTTCTTTGAAGATTCTTTGACTTCCTAGTCACCACAACAAGACACATACATTAGTCTTATCCAACCGTAGCAATATTGTTCTTTTTAGTAAAAATATGTGAACTATCAATTCTTATTTCATGTGAACCGTGACACTTCCTTTGGAGGACACCAAACTTGATGTTTGGTAATATATAAAGAAAATGAGTTTCTTCCTCCAATTAAAGAAGTTTAAATGTTCATAAGAATTGTTTTCATCATACTTTATTTTTCTCTCTTTTTTTTTTCATGAAGGATTAATTGTATCCTTGAATTGGTGCATCAAGGTTTGATGAACACCAAACTTGTTTCTTGTCAAAGGGTTCATCACAATTAATGTCTTCATTAAAAAAAAATTCTATTTATAAGGTTTTGAAAAATAGCAAATGTATGATTATTGATGCATGAATTTCAAATTTTCATGAAGTTATGTGGACACTGATGAGATATTTTGGTGAGAAACGAATTTCTACCAAAACACCCAAAACTAACCGGCAAGTGTACCGGGTCGTGTCAAGTAATAAAAACTCACGGGAGTGAGGTCGATCCCACAGGGATTGAAGGATTGAGCAATTTTAGTTTAGTGGTTGATTTAGTCAAGCGAATCAAGTGTTGGTTGGGTGACTTGTAATTTGCAGAATGTAAATTGCATGAAATTAAAGAGAGCGGGAAAGTAAATTGCTGAAACTTAAAGGACAAGAAATTAAATGACAGAAACTTAAAGTGCAAGAAATGTAAATTGCAGAATCTTAAAGTGCAAGAAATGTAAATTGCTTGAAAAGTAAAGGGGATTGGGATGAGGATTTGCAGAATTTAAACAAGGAAAAACTAAATTGCATCAAACAGAAGAGGAAAAGGGAATTGGGATTGAACCGGATCTTATAACAGCAAAGTAAATGAACAATGAAAGCATTAAACAGAGAATTGAAATGAGAATTTAGATCTCAGGACCCAGAGATTAGAAAACCAAGTCTAGATCTCAATGCCTTCCTAGATCCAACAAGAACAATAGCAAGGAAATTGTAAATTGCAAAGAAAAGAGATGAAGAGCAATAAACCGGAAATGAAATTCAGTAAATAAAGCAGAGAGATCCAAGATTGAGATTGAAACAGAATTTCTTCAATTCTCCAATCCAAGATCCAAGACAAAATGTAAAATGAAATTGAAAGCAATGAAAACAAGAAATTAAAGTTCACTCAAGTTCAAAAGCTCCCCGAAAACTATATTGAAAATTCTAAAAGGAAAGCTCCCCTATGAAAATTCTCCCAGAAAAGCCCCCTCATTAACTTGAATTCTATCCTATTTATACACTTTCCAAAATGATCTTCAAGCCTTGAGTTGGGCCTTTGTTCTTGGTGGAATTGGGTTGAAAGAGGCCTTGGTTGATTGCTCTTTGAAGATTGAAGAAGAACCGAAGTGAACCAATTGAACCGGTTTTTGAAGTTGGCCAAAGATGATCTCAACGTTAGGGTCAAAGTTAGGGGTCTAACTTTGCCCCTAACTTTTCATAGCAGCAAGCTTGATTTCCTGGTTTGGACGTTGGTGCCAACGTTAGGGGTCTAACTTTGACCCTAACGTTGGCAATGCTTATTGCTAGTGGCGCCAACGTTAGCCTCCAAGTTAGGGGGCTAACGTTGGCGCAAACGTTGGCCTTCCCTCTTTGTATTTTAAGTGCCAACGTTAGCCTCCAAGTTAGGGGGCTAACGTTGGCGCAAACGTTGGTGCCCAGGGGAGAAACTCTCAAGTTCCAACGTTAGCCTCCAAGTTAGGGGGCTAACGTTGGAGCTAACGTTGGCCACTTCCAGGGAGTGATTTACATGCCCAACGTTAGCCTCCAAGTTAGGGGGCTAACGTTGGGGCTAACTTCATGCAACCCGGTTCAATTTTCACTTATTCCATTGTCCTTTCTTCACTCCTAGCCATTCCTCTTTGCTTCAACCTTTCTCCAAGCCTTCTTCACCTATCATTGATCAACCAAACTAATCAAAGCTTTGCTCAAAATCATGAGGTATTCAATCTTCCACAATATGCAACAAATATAGTTTAAAACCTCATGAAATGGCATGAATTCACATATGGTTGGTTCAATCAAGGGAAACATGAAAATCTTCTCAATTAGCTTGCTTGTAGCTCAAGAAAGTGCATAATTCTAATGAAAACTAAAGAAAAAGACTAGCTAAAATGGGCTAGGATGACTTGTCATCACAACACCAAACTTAAAGCTTGCTTGTCCCCAAGCAAGAAATAGATTTATGCTCCAAGGTTCTTTCAATTAAGATGGATTGAGGAACACTTGTAAAGTGCGGTGAGTGAAGTGATCAAGTATCAGTGGGGTGAACTCTAAATCATATGCTCATGCAAGGGCTTCAGTGCTCACTAGTCCTTACATATTGGGAGTCGTAGGTCTTAGGATTTTCATTCAAATGGTACCATGGAGATCTCTTTATGTGTAATCACCTTGAAGCAGCTTATAGTTTCTGTGCCTTGGTCTCGACTCTAAGTATCATGTCTCAAAGCGGCTCTTTAGATAAGCTTTCAATCAATACTCCTAAACCAGTTGGTTTTAAGGTATTAGGTGTTAAAGCACCCCTAAGGATTTACTTGCTCAAGCCTCTTTCCTTGACACACTTCAACCACAAGCATTTTACTAGGCTAACAACTCTTTGAGTCATTGTTTCTTCTTTCTTTTCTGCCTAGTAATTGATGCTCAGAGCCTTGGACCATGTTCTTTTTGTTTTTGTATTTTCTTTTCTTTCTTTTGTTTTGTTTGCTGCTTCTTGGATCAATAGATTTTTGAGAATCTCCACAATACTTCTTTGAACTTCATGTCCCGCCTATGAGCTCCCATGCAAGTTTTCACAAGCATGCAACCTCAGTACAAAATCATATAACCAGAACCACCACTTCTCCTAATCTTTTGCTTGCCTCAAAATTGTTTAATTCCTTAATCCTTCTTTTCAAAGAACTTTCATGTGATGCATTTCTTGAAAATTGAGTGCAAACAAGTTTTGAAGATAAGAATGTTGTGAATGATCAGACACCTTGCTTATTGACTTATAAAGAAAGACCATGTTATGCAGGCAGGCAGGGGTAAATAAAAAAAACTATGCTATGCAAATAGGCAGGATAGATCAGGATACAATCCAACTTTCAATCACAGCAATATTTGATGCAAAACAATGACTTAACAATACAACCTGTTGAAGTTTGCTTGATTTCCTTCTTCTCATCATCATCATTACTGTCCTTTAAGTTCATCTTTTGTCTCTTTGGTTGATGATGCTTAATCCTTCTAACAGCTTGTATGGGCCTCTGCAATGATATTGAAAGTTGCTTGTTCCCCAAGCACTTGGAAACAATGGTTAATTTTCATGATTTATTTGCGGGCTTTTTGAACTTACTTTGGTGTGGGAACACCAAACTTAGTACCTTGCCAATGCATTAGATTAACCATGTGTAAAACTCTTTTTCTTTTTCAAAAATGACAATACTGAAAACTAGGAAACAGCAGAATAGTTAACTAGTTCATCAAACATGCTTGAAGCTAACATTATGCAGAAAATGAGAATGTGTTTTATGATGGGATTTTGGTGAAACACCAAACTTAGAATCTTTCATTCTCCCTTATATTGTTTTGGTGTGCAACACCAAACTTAGCTTCTTTGCAAAGTAGATAAACTAATTAACCTTTTTATTAAAATAGTTATGAACAGAAAACTACCTCAGGTTGGGTTGCCTCCCAACAAGCGCTCTTTTAATGTCACTAGCTTGACATCCTCTGTGCTTGCTTATTTCAGATTCTGAGCCTTCTTCTCCTTGTCCCATTGTCCAACTAAGTGAGGCTTTGCTTCCTTCTTACTTGTTTCTGCGAGGTTTTTGGCTAATTGTTCTATTTGCTTCTCAATTCCCCCGAGTAGGTCCTCATAATGTTTGTTCATCCTTTTTAGATGTGTCATCATTCTCTCTACTCCACTTTTTAGATTGGAAATCCTTTGAGAATTCTGTGAGATGGTGTGGTGATGTTGTTGCAAATTTGAGATTGTGTCACTGGGCAGTGAGCTTAAAGATCCCTCAATAGAAATTTGCTTGGAGAGCTGCCCAATCTGACTCTCCAGGATCTTTAATGAGGCTTCCTGGTTTTTGTTTGTTATTTCTTAGTGTTCCATCATTTTCTCTATTAAGATCTCCAAATTGGTGGTCCTATGATAGTGTTGTGAAGGTTGTTGGTTGTGAGGTATCTGAGGTTGGAAGGGTGGGCAGTATGATTTTTGCAAGTTTGGGGAATGGTTGTTGTAGTTGAAGTTCCTTAGTCTTTGGTTTTGGTTCTCAACCCCCCTCCCATTAGAATGAGTTCTCCAAGGTGGATTGTACACATCATTCTGAGGCCTGTTCTGAAGCATGCTAGAGTGATTGCTTGGAGCTTGTAGTTGCTCATAGCTTTGTTGCTCTCGGTTCATGGCCCCAGAGCTTTGCTCAGCTTGATTACACCCATATGAGCTTTGAGTCAGGTTGTATGTATGTACTACAGCATGTCTCAACTCAATGATTTTTTTAGCCATCATATCTAATTGTTGTAGAATCTGCTGATGCATCTGCTTGTTTTGGCTTATTACTGCACGAGCACTTTCAATTTCTTTCTCTAAGGGATGCACTTCTGCCTCTTGCTTAACAACTCTTTGTGATGGGTTAAATTTGACTAGGAGTCCATTCATCAGTTCTTCCCATCCGATAATGCTTCCTTGTGGAAAGGCTTCAAACCATTGGGTAACATCATTCATGGCTGTGGATAGTTGCTTCGAACCATGGGTTACATTATCGTCCATGGTGAGGGTATTATTCTCATGATTGCTCGAATTTGTTGAGTTCCCTTCCATGATCTGCACGGTCACAACCAATTCAAGTGAAGATAGAGCATATTCAGGCCAGGATATAATTGAAGAATCAGTTGACACAAAGTATCAAACATTTGGCAAACTTGAGAGAGAAATGAATGAAAACCACTCCTCTCGTTTGTTTTTCAAACTATGAAAATCATATTCAGCAGGATGAGCCAAGGAAATTTCACTCTATTGCTAGAATGAGGTTTCTATTAGCTCAGGCAAAACTTCAAACAGTTAGTGGGTTAGTCAAAAATAAAGAAAAAGTGCTTGATCTAGACCACCACCTCACTTAATCATTGTCAATCTAATCAATCCCCGGCAACGGCGCCAAAAACTTGATGAGATATTTTGGTGAGAAACGAATTTCTACCAAAACACCCAAAACTAACCGGCAAGTGTACCGGGTCGTGTCAAGTAATAAAAACTCACGGGAGTGAGGTCGATCCCACAGGGATTGAAGGATTGAGCAATTTTAGTTTAGTGGTTGATTTAGTCAAGCGAATCAAGTGTTGGTTGGGTGACTTGTAATTTGCAGAATGTAAATTGCATGAAATTAAAGAGAGCGGGAAAGTAAATTGCTGAAACTTAAAGGACAAGAAATTAAATGACAGAAACTTAAAGTGCAAGAAATGTAAATTGCAGAATCTTAAAGTGCAAGAAATGTAAATTGCTTGAAAAGTAAAGGGGATTGGGATGAGGATTTGCAGAATTTAAACAAGGAAAAACTAAATTGCATCAAACAGAAGAGGAAAAGGGAATTGGGATTGAACCGGATCTTATAACAGCAAAGTAAATGAACAATGAAAGCATTAAACAGAGAATTGAAATGAGAATTTAGATCTCAGGACCCAGAGACTAGAAAACCAAGTCTAGATCTCAATGCCTTCCTAGATCCAACAAGAACAATAGCAAGGAAATTGTAAATTGCAAAGAAAAGAGATGAAGAGCAATAAACCGGAAATGAAATTCAGTAAATAAAGCAGAGAGATCCAAGATTGAGATTGAAACAGAATTTCTTCAATTCTCCAATCCAAGATCCAAGACAAAATGTAAAATGAAATTGAAAGCAATGAAAACAAGAAATTAAAGTTCACTCAAGTTCAAAAGCTCCCCGAAAACTATATTGAAAATTCTAAAAGGAAAGCTCCCCTATGAAAATTCTCCCAGAAAAGCCCCCTCATTAACTTGAATTCTATCCTATTTATACACTTTCCAAAATGATCTTCAAGCCTTGAGTTGGGCCTTTGTTCTTGGTGGAATTGGGTTGAAAGAGGCCTTGGTTGATTGCTCTTTGAAGATTGAAGAAGAACCGAAGTGAACCAATTGAACCGGTTTTTGAAGTTGGCCAAAGATGATCTCAACGTTAGGGTCAAAGTTAGGGGTCTAACTTTGCCCCTAACTTTTCATAGCAGCAAGCTTGATTTCCTGGTTTGGACGTTGGTGCCAACGTTAGGGGTCTAACTTTGACCCTAACGTTGGCAATGCTTATTGCTAGTGGCGCCAACGTTAGCCTCCAAGTTAGGGGGCTAACGTTGGCGCAAACGTTGGCCTTCCCTCTTTGTATTTTAAGTGCCAACGTTAGCCTCCAAGTTAGGGGGCTAACGTTGGCGCAAACGTTGGTGCCCAGGGGAGAAACTCTCAAGTTCCAACGTTAGCCTCCAAGTTAGGGGGCTAACGTTGGAGCTAACGTTGGCCACTTCCAGGGAGTGATTTACATGCCCAACGTTAGCCTCCAAGTTAGGGGGCTAACGTTGGGGCTAACTTCATGCAACCCGGTTCAATTTTCACTTATTCCATTGTCCTTTCTTCACTCCTAGCCATTCCTCTTTGCTTCAACCTTTCTCCAAGCCTTCTTCACCTATCATTGATCAACCAAACTAATCAAGCTTTGCTCAAAATCATGAGGTATTCAATCTTCCACAATATGCAACAAATATAGTTTAAAACCTCATGAAATGGCATGAATTCACATATGGTTGGTTCAATCAAGGGAAACATGAAAATCTTCTCAATTAGCTTGCTTGTAGCTCAAGAAAGTGCATAATTCTAATGAAAACTAAAGAAAAAGACTAGCTAAAATGGGCTAGGATGACTTGTCATCAGACACCAAACTTAGTGTTCGGCCATATGCTCTATCAAAACATTTTAAGCATGTGAAACAAAATCCTTTGTAATATTGGCTAAGTGTGCTTGAAGATACACCGAACTTAGTACATGTTTCAAAATAGAGCATGCAATAAATGGACATGTTCATGAAAAAAGAAAAGAATTCATGCATCAAGTGATCATAACTTATTGAATTTAAAATGACATGAATCTTAAATCATGGGTTGCCTCCCATGGAGCGCTCTTTTATTGTCACTAGCTTGACATTGAGGCTTTCTTTTATGGTGGTTGGTGCTTGTAGGGCCTCAATTTGTCTCCCCTGACCGTGATCCTCTTCTTTGTTTTCTGGTGTTCAATTTCAGCATGTTCTAATGATAGTATGTTGCTGACAGTGTAGTATTCCTCGGTTTGTTGATTTGCCTCCAGCTGTTGATATATCAGTTGCACTTTGTCACCTTTAGAAAGCCCCTCTGTTGGAATCTTTCTATTCTTCCAGCCCTTTTTTGTTTTGTTTCTGCGCTTCATCTTTCCTTTTGTTGATCTTTCTTTTCTGGTTGTAGGCTTTCCTTGGGAACCTCTCTTTTCAGTGGCCATTATTCTAACATCTTTTTGGGCTTTTTCATCAGTCTGCATATTCCTTAGCATTGGGATGTTGCTGTGACTCTCCTGGGCACTCTTCATATAGTCTTTCTTCTCCTTGCTGAATTGTGCCTCTGGTAATACCTTCAGAGTGATGCTCTAGTCGTGCATCCTGAGAGTTAATTCCCCTTCCTCTACGTCTATGATAGCTCTAGCAGTGGCCAAGAATGGCCTTCCCAGTATAACAGAGTCACCATCATCATTGTTTGATTCTAGAACCACAAAATCAGCAGGGTATATAAAACTGCCCACCTTGACCAAAAGATTTTCAATTACACCTCTGGGGTATACCATTGACTTATCTACCAGCTCTAGAGACATTTGTATTGGTTTGACCTCCTCTATATGCAGCTTCTTCACCAAGGAGGATGGTATTAAGTTAATACTCGCTCCGAGATCGCACATTGCTTTAGTAATGGTCAATTCCCCAATGGTGCAAGGTAACAGGAAGCTTCCTGGGTCCTCAAGCTTGGGAGGAAGCCTCTTTTGAATCAAGGCCCTGCATTCCTCAGCAATCATTATGGTTTCTTTCTCATCCCAGCTTCTTTTCTTGTTGATAAGATCCTTCAGAAACTTGGAATATAGAGGCATTTGCTCAAGTGCTTCAGCCAAGGGAATGTTAATTTCCAACTTCTTAAAAATCTCTAGGAATTGTGAAAATGCTTGTCTTTAATCTCTTTGTTGAACCTCTGAGGGTAAGGTAGTGGAGGTGTGATGCTTTTTTTCATTTGCTGCTGCCCCTGAGGTACTTCCTTTGAGCTATGTGGCTGGTTGTTCTTCTCTTTGAGTTTCTCAGTGTCTTTGTTTGGCATCACATCTTGCTCCTTATCCTCATCTGCCTTTGTTTGATTCTCATCCTCTGTTGGTTCTTTGATGTTTTCTGCTTGCTTCCTTGTAGTGTCATTGTTGCTTGTCAATGCTCTTCCACTCCTTAATTGTATTGCCTTGCATTCTTCCTTGGGATTTGGAATTGTGTCACTGGGCAGTGAGTTTGAAGGTCTCTCAACAGATACTTGCTTGGAGAGTTGCCCCATCTGTCTCTCTAGGCTCTTTATAGAGGCTTCCTGATTCTTGGCCACCATTTCTTGGTGTTTCAACATTTTGTCTATCATGGCTTCCAAGTGAGTGATTCTTTGGGCTTCAGGTGATACTTGAGGTGGGTTATGAGATGTGGGTGGTGAATGGTAGGCATTTTGGTTGGTGGATTGGTTATTAGATTGGTATTGGTTGATGTTGGGGTAGTTGTTTTGAGGTTTTCTGAAGGGGTTTTGGTTAGTCTGCTGCTGGTTGTGATTTTGGTTGTTTCTTTGATTGTGTTGGTTTGAGTTCCTCTGCCATGGTTGTTGGTTTTGGGTATGGTTATCTCCCCATCTGAGGTTTGGGTGGTTCTTCCAGGATGGATTGTATGTATCACCATACACTTCATTTGGTCCTTGGTTGTGCATATACTGAACTTGCTCTTGTTGTTGTTCTTCTTGAGTTTCTTCACTCTGTCCCCATGTGGTTGATGGTTGGCTAGTGTTGACTGCTGCAACTTGGAGACTATCAATCCTCTTGGCCATTTGCTCAAATTGTTGTTGAATTTGCTGCTGCATCATCTTGTTTTGAGCTAGGATTGAATCCACTCCTTCTAGTTCCATTACTCCTCTTCTTTGTGATGGTTGGCGGCTTCTTTGATGAGCAAAGAAATATTGGTTGTTGGCCACCATATCCACAAGATTTTGAGCCTCTTCAGCAGTTTTCATTAGTTGTAGTGAACCTCCAGCAGAATGATCTAATGCCTCCTGAGATTTCAATGTCAGGCCTTCATAGAAATTTTGCAGCACGTCCCATTCATTGAACATCTCTGGAGGACACTTTCTGATTAAGGCTTTGTACCTCTCCCATGCTTCATACAAGGATTCGGCATCTAATTGTGTGAATGTCTGCACCTCGGTTTTCAGCCTGATGACTCTTTGGGGTGGATAGAATTTGGCTAGAAATTTAGTCACCAAGTCATCCCAACTAGTGATACTTCCTTGGGGAAAAGTTTCAAGCCATTGTGCAGCCTTATCCCTTAATGAGAACGGGAACAGCAGAAGCTTGTAGGTTTCAGGATTCACGCCATTGGATTTGACAGTGTCACAGATCCTAAAGAAGGTAGATAGATGTTGATTTGGATCCTCCAATGGTCCTCCCCCAAATGAGCAATTGTTCTGAACCAATGTGATGAGTTGTGGCTTCAGTTCAAAGTTATTTGCATTGACATTAGGGGTGAGAATGCTACTTCCACAATGTCTAGCATTTGCAAAGGCATAAGAAGCCAATACTCTCCTTTGTTGTGGTTGATTATTAACTCCTCCTCCTGGATTAGATGTATCTCCTTCCATTTCGTGGAATTCTTCGTCTGATTCCTCTTCTCCAACAATACTTTTCCCTCTTTCAGCTCTTCTTAACCTCCTGAGAGTTCTTTCGTCTTGTTCATGAAAATTGGGTATGGCTTTTCTTGTACCTGACATACAAGCAGAACATAAGAGCACACAAACCAGTTACACTTCAATCTACTGCTAGAATGAAGTTTTAGTTAGCTTAAGCAAAAATTCAAACAGTTAGCGGGTTAGTCAAAATTAAAGAAAAAGTGCTTGATCTAGATTACCACCTCACTTAATCATTGTCAATCTAATCAATCCCCAGCAACGGCGCCAAAAACTTGATGAGATATTTTGGTGAAAAGTAAATTTCTCCCAAAACACACAAATCTAACCGGCAAGTGCACCGGGTCGCATCAAGTAATAAAAACTCACGGGAGTGAGGTCGATCCCACAGGGATTGATGGATCAAGCAATTTTAGTGGGTGATTAGTTTAGTCAAGCTAACATTGATGTGAATTGTGTGAAATTGTAACCAACAAGAAGTAAAGGACAATGAATTTAAAGTTGCAGAAAGTAAATTGCATTGAAACTTAAATTGCAAGAAAAGTAAATTGGCAAAATCTTAAATGACAAGAAAAGTAAATTGCATCAAATGTAAAGGGGATTGGGTGTAGAGAAATTAAAGAAAGCAAACAAGGAAGTGTAAATAGCAATCAAACAGAGAAGTAAAAGATGTAGCAGGTTCAACAGAATTGGAAAATCACTTGAAAAATCAAAACAGAAAGCAACTTGGCTCAATTGCAAAATCTGAACGAGAGGTTGAAGATCTCAGGGGTTGGATGAGACTAGAGACCAAGTCTAAATCTCAATTCCTTCCTTGATTCAACAGAGAATAACTGCAGAAGAAAATAGAGAGGAAAGCAGTAAAGAGAGTTTTGATTCAAATCACAATTCCTTCAAATTATGCAGCAAGTAAACAGAGAGAAATCTCAGAGGGAGAATGAAACAGAACACCTTCAATTCTCTACCCAAGATTCAAAACAAAGAAAATTAAAGAGAGAGCTCTCAAATTCTAGTGCTCCCTAATGGAGCCAGCCTCCCTACAAATATGAAACAGATGCCTATTTATAGGCATTTTTACAAAATGAAAATGAAATTCAAAACAAATTACAATTAAAATGAAATTTCTATTCTAACTATCTCTTGTGCCTCTGAGTGGTGTCAATTGGGCCTTTGCTCTTGATGGAATTGGGTTGAAAGAGGCCTTGGTTGATTGCTCTTGAAGTTTGAAGAAGAACCAAAGTGAACCAATTGAACCGGGTTTGAGGTTAGCCAAAGTTGGACCTAAAGTTTGAGCCAAAGTTAGGGGTCTAACTTTGGCTCCAACTTTTCACATCAGCAAACACAATCTGCTGGTATGGACGTTGGTGCCAACGTTAGGGGTCTAACTTTGACCCTAACGTTGGCCTCCCTTATGCACATTTATCGCGCCAACTTTGTCCTCTTGTCATGTTGCCAATTTTATGCCCAATATAGACTATCATATATGGTTGGAAAGCTCTGAATGTCAGCTTTCTAACCCACTTAGAATCACTTCAATTAGAAATCTACAACTCAAGTTATGATCATTTGAAGAGGGCATGGTCGCTGGCTTTGGTGTGCAGCGTTTGAGGTAACGTTAGCCCTCAAACGTTGGCGAAAACGCCAGTTCTGGAGGCTCAAATGTATTGTCCACCCCATACTATTATATATTGTTGGAAAGCCCTGGATGTCTACTTTCCAATGTCGTTGGGAGCACATTATTTGGAGCTCTACAGCTCGAGTTATACTCCTTTGAAGGTGCAGAGGTCAGTTGGCCTCACTGCAGGTTGCCACCATGTTCGTTTATGCACATTGCGGGGCAGTTTTCTCCCTCAATTTTAGTGTCCACCATGCAGTGCCATATATGCTTGGAAAGCTCTTGATTCCTACTTTCCAATGCTTCTTAAATCACCTCATTCGGAGCTCTGTAGCTCAAGTTATTCTTGTTGGAAGTATACCCCTTGTATGCCTTGTGGTGTGTGGCGCCAACGTTAGCCTCAAAGTTAGGGGGCTAACGTTGGCGCAAACGTTGGCCCTTCTCCCTTTGTAATTCATGTGCCAACGTTAGCCTCCAAGTTAGGGGGCTAACGTTGGCGCAAACGTTGGTGCCCAGGGGAGATCTTCTCAAGTTCCAACGTTAGCCTCCAAGTTAGGGGGCTAACGTTGGGGCTAACGTTGGCCCTTCTCCCTTTGTAATTTATGTGCCAACGTTAGCCTCCAAGTTAGGGGGCTAACGTTGGCGCAAACGTGGGATGGCCAGGGAGGAAATTTCAAGTTCCAACGTTAGCCTCCAAGTTAGGGGGCTAACGTTGGGGCTAACTTCTTGCTTCCAGGTTCAATTTCACTTATTCCATTGTCCTCTCTTCACTCCTAGCCATTCCTCTTTGCTTCAACCTTTCTCCAAGCTTTCTTCACCTATCATTAATCAACCAAACTCATCAAAGCTATGCTCAAAATCATGAGATATTCATTCTTTCATAATATGTGACAATTTTAGCATAAAACCTCATGAAATAGCATGAATTCATACATGGTTGATTAAATCAAAGGAAACATGAAAATCTACCCATTTGGCTTGCTTATGGATCAAGAAAGTGCATAATTCAATTGAAAACAAAAGAAAAAGGCTAGTTAAAATAGGCTAAGATGACTTGTCATCAGCAGCCTCCTCCGATTTTTTTTTTTCGTTTTTTTCCTCGTGTTTTTTTTAATGTCGTTCTGACCCTCGTTCTTTAAATGACCATATCCCGAGGAGGCACCTGAAGGCGAGCCGTAATGTCCTCATCCCTGGCAGGCGCCTCCGATTTATTATTTTTTTTTTTTACGTCATGCTGACCCTCGTTATTTAAATGACCCTATCCCGAGGAGGACACCTGAAGGCAAGCCGTAATGGCCTCATCTCCGGCAGGCTCCTCCGATTTTTTTTTTCGTTTTTTTCCCCAGTTTTTTTTTACGTCGTGCTGACCCTCGTTCTTGAATTGACCCTATCCCGAGGAGGACACCTGAAGGCGAGCCGTAATGGCCTCATCTCCGGCACGCTCCTCCGATTTTGTTTTTTTTTCGGTTTTTTTCCGGTTTTTTTTACGTCGCGCTGACCCTCGTTCTTTAAATGACCCTATCCCGAGGAGGACACCTGAAGGCGAGCCGTAATGGCCTCATCTTCGGCAGGCTTCTCCGATTTTGTTTTTTTTCGTTTTTTTCCCGATTTTTTTTTACGTCGTGCTGACCCTCGTTCTTTAAATGACCCTATCTCGAGGAGGACACCTGAAGGCGAGCCGTAATGGCCTCATCTCCGCAAGGCTCCTCCCTTTTTTTTTATTTTTCCCCCTTGTTTTTTTTACGTCGTGCTGACCCTCGTTCTTTAAATGACCCTATCTCGAGGAGGACACCCGAAGGCGAGCCGTAATGGCCTCATCTCCGGCAGGCTCCTCCGATTTTTTTATTTCGTATTTTTCACCGTTTTTTTTACGTCGTGCTGACCCTCGTTCTTTAAATGTCACCTGAAGGCGAGTCGTAACGGCCTCATCTCCGGCAGGCTCCTCCGATTTTTTTTTTTCATTTTTTTCCCTGTTTCTTTTTACGTCGTGCTGACCCTCGTTCTTTTAATAACCCTATCCCGAGGAGGACACCTGAAGGCGAGCCGTAATGGCCTCATCTCCGGATGGCTCCTCCGATTTTTTTTTTCATTTTTTTGCCGATGTTTTTTTTTACGTCATGCTGACCCTCGTTCTTTAAATTACCCTATCCCAAGGAGGACACCTGAAGGCGAGCCGTAATGGCCTCATCTCCGGCAGGCTCCTCCGATTTTTTTTTTTCTTTTTTTTTCCTGTTTTTTTTCTTTTTTTTTCTTTCTTATTTTTTTTTATGTCGTGCTGACCCTCGTTCTTTAAATGACCCTATCCCGAGGAGGACACCTGAAGGCGAGCCGTAACGGCCTCATCTCCGGCAGGCTCCTCCGATTTTTTTTCGTTTTTTTCCCTTTTTTTTTACGTCGTGCTGACCCTCGTTCTTTAAATAACCGTATCTCGAGGAGGACACCTGAAGGCGAGCCGTAATGACCTCATCTCCGGCAGCCTCCTCCGATTTTTTTTTTGGTTGTTTTTTTCCCCGTTTTTTTTTAACGTCGTTCTGACCGTCGTTCTTTAAATGACCCTATCCCGAGGAGGCACCTGAAGGCGAGCCGTAATGTCCTCATCTCTGGCAGGCGCCTCCGATTTTTTTTTGTTTTATTTTTCGCGATGTTTTTTTTTTTTTTTACGTCATGCTGACCCTCGTTATTTAAATGGCCCTATCCCGAGGAGGACACCTGAAGGCGAGCCGTAATGGCCTCATCTCCGGCAGGCTCCTCCGATTTTTTTTTCGTTTTTTTCCTCGATTTTTTTTTACGTCGTGCTGACCCTCGTTCTTTAAATGACCCTATCCCGAGGAGGACACCTGAAGGCGAGCCGTAATGGCCTCATCTCCGGCAGGCTCCTCCGATTTTGTTTTTTTTCGGTTTTTTCCCGGTTTTTTTTTTTTACGTCGTGCTGACCCTCGTTCTTTAAATGACCCTATCCCGAGGAGGACACCTGAAGGCAAGCCGTAATGGCCTCATCTCTGGCAGGCTCCTCCGATTTTTCTTTTTTTTGTTTTTTTCCCGATTTTTTTTTACGTCGTGCTAACCCTCGTTCTTTAAATGACCCTATCTCGAGGAGGACACCTGAAGGCGAGCCGTAATGGCCTCATCTCCGCCAGGCTCCTCCCATTTGTTTTAATTTTTTCCACTTTTTTTTTTCACGTCGTGCTGACCCTCGTTCTTTAAATGACCCTATCCCGAGGAGGACACCCGAAGGCGAGCCGTAATGGCCTCATCTCCGGCAGGCTCCTCCGATTTTCTTTATTTCGTTTTTTTCCCCGTTTTTTTTTACGTCGTGCTGACCCTCGTTCTTTAAATGTCACCTGAAGGCGAGCCGTAACGACCTCATCTCCGGCAGGCTCCTCCGATTTTTTTTTTTCGTTTTTTTCCTTGTTTTTTTTTACGTCGTGCTGACCCTCGTTCTTTAAATGACCCTATCCCAAGGAGGACACCTGAAGGCGAGCCGTAAGGGCCTCATCTCCGGCAGGCTCCTCCGATGTTTTTTTTTTCATTTTTTTTCCTGTTTTTTTTTCTTTTTTTTTCTTTCTTATTTTTTTTTTACGTCGTGCTGACCCTCGTTCTTTAAATGACCCTATCCCAAGGAGGACACCTGGAGGCGAGCCGTAACGGCCTCATCTCTGGCAGGCTCCTCCGATCTTTTTTTTCGTTTTTTCCCTATTTTTTTTTACGTCGTGCTGACCCTCGTTCTTTAAATAACCCTATCCCGAGGAGGACACCTGAAGGCGAGCCGTAATGGCCTCATCTCCGGCAGGCTCCTCCCATTTTTTTTCTATTTTTTTCCTAGTTTTTTTTTACGTCGTGCTGACCCTCGTTCTTTAAATGACCCTATCCCGAGGAGGACACCTGAAGGCGAGCCGTAATGGCCTCATTATGACTCAGAAGGAAAATAGCCAACAAATTAAAGAACACTTGCATTATGACTCAGAAGGAAGAATGAAAAGCTGCAACCCAACAGGTTGTATTTATACTTGATCCTTGTTGTTATGTAATGATTTAATTCAGAGATTCCTTTATGTCTGGCTGGAATGATTATTTAGTTGCAAGTGGAAGTACATGTTGAAAAAAGAAAGCTATCTGTATAATTTTTGCTTGAAAGTTATCTGCATAATAATTGTCATCACTCATTAACTTGAATACTTTGTTTTGTTCCCCCTTGCTGTTTGAATAAAAGAGAGATGTTTGGTTTAGAAAAGTAATTGTTCAATGTCACAGAAGTTAGAATGAAAGTTAGTGGTGGTGTGTGTTTGATTAATTGTTAGCTCATAGAATAAAAGCTGCAAAATGACATGTTTCTTAAAGCCTAAGCTAGTTTGCTGCTATGATGTCTCAATCAATGAAAGTACCTTGAAAGTAAACCAAAATAGAAGAAGAAAAAGAAAGAAGAAAAGCCAAAAGTTGGCAAAGAAAAAAACAATAAGGCTAGACACCAATAGCTTGGACCCTAGGACATATGCCTGTGGTGTTTGTGTACTAGGATATGCTTGGACAAGTAAGTTCTAAGGAGTATTTTGAAACTTGGCAACTTAGATCAACTGATCTGGGATTGCCAACTGAAAGTCCACAATAAAGAGCAGCCTAGCTACAAAACATTTAGTGATCCAAAGAGATGCTGGGCATCAATGATCCTAGGAAGAACAAAGTGAGCCATGTGTCTGTGGTGAAGAAATGTTGAGTAAAATAAGGCCAAAGGCCACTGCAACATTTGACACCAAGCCTTCAATAAGAAATAAGTTCTGTAATGCAAAAGAAAGAAGAAAAGCTGACAAGGGAAATGAGCAAAAAGTGAGGATTCATAGCAGCAACCTTAATGAACCCTTGAAGGAACATTGTTTGTTTTGACAGCAAGTAATAAATGAGCTACTTTTGATCTGCATAAAGCCCCATAGACCAAGTTCAACTATCTGCCTAATAAGAACATATATACTTATCTATTTCATTCTATCTTCTCTTATGTTTGATGCTTGCTTAGGGACAAGTAAGTTTTAAGTTTGGTGTTGTGATGACAAGTCATATTGACCCAGTTTTACTAGCCTTTTTCTTTATTTTTATTTAGTTTTATACACTTTCTTGCATCCTAAGAAATCAATTTGGAATGAAAATGCATAACTTCTCTTAATCAAACAACCACTATATAATTGATGCTAAATCATGAGGTTTAGGCCAAATTTAATTGCAGTTTTATGATTTGTAAACCTTGTGAATTTGGTGATACTTTGATTGGTTGTTTTGATTAATTGTAGGTGAAGAAAAGAAGAAAAGAAGAAAGCGTGGCCTAAGAAGTGTGGCTCAAAGAAGAAAAAGCGTGGCCAAGAAAAGAGGAAGTGTGGTGCAACAAAACCATGAAGCTCCCTCCAAAGCTCACTAAGTGAGCGCTACACTCACTACCAGGAGACCAAAGCATAAAGCTCAGCTCACTTTGTGAGCTGAGCACAACATGGGGTCAAGAGACAAGAAGAGAAGAACCAAGCTCTGCTCACTTTGTGAGCTGAGCACAACACAAGGCCAAGAAATAAGGAAATGAGGAACCAAGCTCAGCTCACTAAGTGAGCATTATCGAGAGCGCTAGAGGAAAAATTCAAAGGAAATGATTTACAAATGCATGCTCCAAGGCTTGAACTCATGACCAAGGGGGATGGGGGAGGCGCTACTCACAAAGGAAAATAAGCAAAAAATGGCCAAATGCACTCTTCAAGGTTCGAACTCACCACCATGAGGAAGCAAGGAAGCAAGGCATCACAAGAAAACCAAGGAAAAGCTCCAGCGCATGCTTCCCATGGGTTTTGAACCAAGGACCTTTCCTTGGATGCCCCAAAGCTCAGCTCACTTTGTGAGCTGAGCGCTATCCATGGGCACATGAAGCACACCTTGACACGGTCCTGGGCAGCACAAGGCGCAACAAATTGGCACCAAGGCACTAGCGCTCAGCTCACAAAGTGAGCTGAGCTCTCCCCTGATGCATCCCAAGCAGCAAAGCAAGCAACAAAGGCCTCCCCACACTAAGTCTCCAAGCTCAGCTCACTTTGTGAGCTGAGCATCCCCCTGGAAGCAAATTTCTTCATGGGCTGAAATTCAAATTAAAAATCCAACTTAATTCATTTCTTCACCAAATCAAAAGCCCATCCAAATTCCAATATCCAAGAATAGAAAGTGTATAAATAGGACTTAGTTTGCTGTAAAAAAAGAAAAACTTTTCTCTTGGACATTTTTTTTAGAATTCCCTTTTGAGCTTTAATTTTTGAATTGATTTCCTTAGAGAATTGGGAAGGAGAATTGATCTCTCTTCTTCCTTGTTCTTACTTGAGTACTCTTTAATTTTCTTGCTTTGGATCTTGGGTGAAGAATTGAAGAACTTCTGTTTCAATCTCACCTTGAGATCTCTTGTTTACGTTTCTGCATAATTGAATTTGAATTTCACTCTCTGGTCATTGCATCTTCTTCTACTCTTCTGCAATCTATTTCTGCAATTTACTTTTCTTCATTTCTTTTGCAATTGTTCTTGTTGGATCAAGGAAGGATTTGAGATCTAGACTTGTTATCTAGTCTCTTCCACTCCTGAGATCTTGAACCATTTTTCATTTGCTGCAACTTAAGCATTGCTTTCTGTTTTAATTTCTCAAGCATTTCTACTTTGCTGTTTAGATCTACTTTGCTTTAATTCATCTTTCACTATTCTGTTTTGTTGCAATTTACTTCTGCTTGTTTAATTTCTGCAATCCCACTTCCTAATTCCCTTTTATCATTCAAGCAATTTACATTTCTTGCACTTTAAGATTCAGTCATTTACATTTCTTGCAATCTAAGTTTCTGCAATTTAAATTTACTTGTTCTTTAAGATTTAGCACATTTACTTTCCTGCTCTTTAATTTACTGCACTTTACCCTTCTCCCTTTACGTTTCAAGCAATTTAGTTTCTGTTAATCACAAACCACTCAACCAACACTTGATTCGCTAGACTAAATCAACCACTAAACTAAAATTGCTCAATCCTTCAATCCCTGTGGGATCGACCTCACTCACGTGAGTTTTTATTACTTGATACGACCCGGTATACTTGCCGGTTATACGTGAAAGAAATTTTTCGTGCATCATGCTGACCCTCGTTCTTTAAATGTCACCTGAAGGCGAGCCGTAACGGTCTCATCTCCGGCAGGCTCCTCCGATTTTTTTTTTCGTTTTTTTCCCTGTTTTTTTTTTTACGTCGTGCTGACCCTCGTTCTTTAAATAACCCTATCCCGCGGAGGACACCTGAAGGCGAGCCGTAATGGCCTCATCTCCGGATGGCTCCTCCGATTTTTTTTTCATTTTTTTCCCGATGTTTTTTTTTTTACATCATGCTGACCCTCGTTCTTTAAATGACCCTACCCCAAGGAGGACACCTGAAGGCGAGCCGTAATGGCCTCATCTCCGACAGGCTCCTCCGATTTTTTTTCTTTTTTTTTCCTGTTTTTTTCTTTTTATTTCTTTCTTATTTTTTTTTACGTCGTGCTGACCCTCGTTCTTTAAATGACCCTATCCCGAGGAGGACACCTGAAGGCGAGCCATAACGGCCTCATCTCCGGCAGGCTCCTCCGATTTTTTTTTCGTTTTTTTCCTGTTTTTTTTACGTCGTGCTGACCCTCGTTCTTTAAATAACCCTATCCCGAGGGAGACACCTGAAGGCAAGCCGTAATGGCCTCATCTCCGGCAGGGTCCTCCCATTTTTTTTCGATTTTTTTTCCCAGTTATTTTTTTATTTACGTCGTGCTGACCCTCGTTCTTTAAATGACCCTATCCCGAGGAGGACACCTGAAGGCGAGCCGTAATGTCCTTATCTCTGGCAGGCTCCTCCGATTCTTTTTCGTTTTTTTTTTCGCGATGTTTTTTTTTTTTACGTCGTGCTGACCCTCGTTCTTTAAATGACCCTATTCCGAGGAGGACACCTGAAGGCGAGCCGTAAAGGCCTTATCTCCGGCAGGCTCTTCTGATTTTTTTTTCGTTTTTTTCCCGGTATTTTTTTTACGTCGTGCTGACCCTCGTTCTTTAAATGACCCTATCTCGAGGAGGACACCTGAAAGCGAGCCGTAATGGCCTCATCTCCGGCAGGCTCCTCCGATTTTTTTTCGTTTTTTTTTTTTTTTTTTTTTTTTTTTTTTTTTACGTCGTGCTGACCCTCGTTCTTTAAATGACCCTATCTCGAGGAGGACACCTGAAGGCGAGCCGTAATGGCCTCATCTCCGGCAGGCTCCTCCGATTTTTTTTTACGTCGTGCTGACCCTCGTTCTTTAAATCACCCTATCTGGAGGAGGAGACTTGAAGGCGAGCCGTAATGGCCTCATCTCCGGCAGGCTCTTCCGATTTTTTTTTTCGTTTTTTTTCCCTGTTTTTTTCTTGTTTTTTTCTTTCTTATTTTTTTTTACATCGTGCTGACCCTCGTTCTTTAAATGACCCTACCCCGAGGAGGACACCTGAAGGCGAGCCGTAACGGCCTCGTCTCCGGCAGGCTCCTCCGATTTTTTTTTGTTTTTTTCCCCGTTTTTTTTTAACGTCGTTCTGACCCTTGTTCTTTAAATGACCCTATCCCGAGGAGGACACCTGAAGGCGAGCCGTAATGGCCTCATCTCCGGCAGGCTCCTCCGATTTTTTTTATTTCGTTTTTTTCCCCATTTTTTTTTACGTCGTGCTGACCCTCGTTCTTTAAATGTCACCTGAAGGCGAGCCGTAACGGCCTCATCTCCGGCAGGCTCCTCCGATTTTTTTTTCGTTTTTTTCCCTGTTTTTTTTTTTACGTCGTGCTGACCCTCGTTCTTTAAATAACCCTATCCCGCGGAGGACACCTGAAGGCGAGCCGTAATGGCCTCATCTCCTGATGGCTCCTCCGATTTTTTTTTCATTTTTTTCCCGATGTTTTTTTTTTTACGTCATGCTGACCCTCGTTCTTTAAATGACCCTATCCCAAGGAGGACACCTGAAGGCGAGCCGTAATGGCCTCATCTCCGACAGGCTCCTCCAATTTTTTTTCTTTTTTTTTCCTGTTTTTTTCTTTTTTTTTTCTTTCTTATTTTTTTTTACGTCGTGCTGACCCTCGTTCTTTAAATGACCCTATCCCGAGGAGGACTCCTGAAGCCGAGCCATCACGGCCTCATCTCCGGCAGGCTCCTCCGATTTTTTTTTTCGTTTTTTTTCCTGTTTTTTTTACGTCGTGCTGACCCTCGTTCTTTAAATAACCCTATCCCGAGCGAGACACATGAAGGCGAGCTGTAATGGCCTCATCTCCGGCAGGGTCCTCCCATTTTTTTTCGATTTTTTTTCCCAGTTTTTTTTTTATTTACGTCGTGCTGACCCTCGTTCTTTAAATGACCCTATCCCGAGGAAGACACCTGAAGGCGAGCCGTAATGTCCTTATCTCTGGCAGGCTCCTCCGATTCTTTTTCGTTTTTTTTTTCGCGATGTTTTTTTTTTTTACGTCGTGCTGACCGTCGTTCTTTAAATAACCCTATCCCGAGGAGGACACCTGAAGGCGAGCCGTAATGGCCTCATCTCCGGATGGCTCCTCCGATTTTTTTTTCATTTTTTTCCCGATGTTTTTTTTTTTACGTCATGCTGACCCTCGTTCTTTAAATGACCCTATCCCAAGGAGGACACCTGAAGGCGAGCCGTAATGGCCTCATCTCCGACAGGCTCCTCCGATTTTTTTTTCGTTTTTTTTCCCTTTTTTTTTCTTTTTTTTTCTTTCTTATTTTTTTTTTACATCGTGCTGACCCTCGTTCTTTAAATGACCCTATCCCGAGGAGGACACCTGAAGGCGAGCCGTAACGGCCTCGTCTCCGGCAGGCTCTTCCAATTTTTTTTTGTTTTTTTCTCTGTTTTTTTTTTACGTTGTGCTGACCCTCATTCTTTAAATAACCCTATCCCGAGGAGGACACCTGAAGGCGAGCCGTAATGGCCTCATCTCCAGCAACCTCATCCGATTTTTTTTTTTTCGTTTTTTTTCCCGTTTTTTTTTAACGTCGTTCTGACCCTCGTTCTTTAAATGACCCTATCCCGAGGAGGACACCTGAAGGCGAGGCGTAATGTCCTCATCTCCGGCAGGCTCCTCCGATATTTTTTTCATTTTTTTTCGTGATGTTTTTTTTTTTTTTACGTCATGCTGAACCTCGTTCTTTAAATGACCCTATCCCGAGGAGGACACCCGAAGGCGAGCCGTAATGGCCTCATCTCCGGCAGGCTCCTCCGATTTTATTTTCGTTTTTTTTCCCCGGTTTTTTTTCACGTCGTGCTGACCCTCGTTCTTTAAATGACCCGATCCCGAGGAGGACACCTGAAGGCGAGCCGTAATGGCCTCATCTCCGGCAGGCTCCTCCGATTTTGTTTTTTTTTTTCATTTTTTTTCCCGATTTTTTTTTACGTCGTGCTGACCCTCGTTCTTTAAATGACCCTATCCCGAGGAGGACACCTGAAGGCGAGCCGTAATGGCCTCATCTCCGGCAGGCTCCTCTGATTTTTTTTTTCGTTTTTTTCCCGGTTTTTTTTTGCGTCGTGCTGACCCTCGTTCTTTAAATGATCCTATCCCGAGGAGGACACCTGAAAGCGAGCCGTAATGGCCTCATCTCCTGCAGGCTCCTCCCATTTTTTTTCGTTTTTTTTTTGTTTTTTTTTACGTCGTGCTGACCCTCGTTCTTTAAATGACCCTATCTCGAGGAGGACACCTGAAGGCGAGCCGTAATGGCCTCATCTCCGGCAGGCTCCTCCGATTTTTTTTTCGTTTTTTTTCCTGTTTTTTTTTCTTTTTTTTTCTTTCTTATTTTTTTTTACGTCGTGCTGACCCTCATTCTTTAAATGTCCCTATCCCGAGGAGGACACCTGAAGGCGAGCCGTAACGGCCTCATCTCCGGCAGGCTCCTCCGATTTTTTTCGTCTTTTTCCCTATTTTTTTTACGTCGTGCTGACCCTCGTTCTTTAAATGACCCTATCCCGACGAGGACACCTGAAGGCGAGCCGTAGTGGCCTAATCTCCGGCAGCCTCCTCCGATTTTTTTTTCATTTTTTCCCCGTTTTTTTTAACGTCGTTCTGACCCTCGTTCTTTAAATGACCCTATCCCGAGGAGGACACCTGAAGGCGAGCCGTAATGTCCTCATCTCCGGCAGGCTCCTCCGATTTTGTTTCGTTTTTTTTTCGCGATGTTTTTTTTTTTTTACGTCGTGCTGACCCTCGTTCTTTAAATGACCCTATCCTGAGGAGGACACCTGAAGGCGAGCCGTAATGGCCTCATCTCCGGCAGGCTCCTCTGATTTTTTTTCATTTTTTTCCCGGTTTTTTTTACGTCGTGCTGACCCTCGTTCTTTAAATGACCCAATCCCGAGGAGGACACCTGAAAGCGAGCCGTAATGGCCTCATCTCCTGCAGGATCCTCGCATTTTTTTTTGTTTTTTTTTTTGTTTTTTTTATGTCGTGCTGACCCTCGTTCTTTAAATGACCCTATATCGAGGAGGACACCTGAAGGCGAGCCGTAATGGCCCCATCTCCGGCAGGCTCCTCCGATTTTTTTTCGCTTCTTTTCCCTGTTTTTTTTCTTATTTTTTTTTTTACATCATGCTGACCCTCGTTCTTTAAATGACCCTATCCCGAGGAGGACACCTGAAGGCGAGCCATAACGGCCTCATCTCCGGCAGGCTCCTCCGATTTTTTTTTCGTTTTTTTTCCTATTTTTTTTACGTCGTGCTGACCTTCGTTCTTTAAATAACCCTATCCCGAGGGAGACACCTGAAGGCGAGCCGTAATGGCCTCATCTCCGGCAGGGTCCTCCCATTTTTTTCGATTTTTTTTCCCAGTTTTTTTTTTTATTTACGTCGTGCTGACCCTCGTTCTTTAAATGACCCTATCCCGAGGAGGACACCTGAAGGCGAGCCGTAATGGCCTCATCTCCGGCAGCCTCCTCCGATTTTTTTTCCCATTTTTTTTAACGTCGTTCTGACCCTCGTTCTTTAAACGACCCTATCCCGAGAAGGACACCTGAAGGCGAGCCGTAATTTCGTCATCTCTGGCAGGCTCCTCCGATTCTTTTTCGTTTTTTTTTTCGCGATGTTTTTTTTTTTTTACGTCGTGCTGACCCTCGTTCTTTAAATGACCCTATTCCGAGGAGGACACCTGAAGGCGAGCCGTAATGGCCTCATCTCCGGCAGGCTCTTCTGATTTTTTTTTTCGTTTTTTTCCCGGTTTTTTTTTTACGTCGTGCTGACCCTCGTTCTTTAAATGACCCTATCCCGAGGAGGACACCTAAAAGCGAGCCGTAATGGCCTCATCTCCGGCAGGCTCCTCCAATTTTTTTTCGTTTTTTTTTTCCTTTTTTTTTGTTTTTTTTTTACGTCGTGCTGACCCTCGTTCTTTAAATAACCCTATCTCGAGGAGGACACCTGAAGGCGAGCCGTAATGGCCTCATCTCCGGCAGGCTCCTCCGATTTTTTTTTCGTTTTTTTCCCTGTTTTTTTCTTTTTTTTTTCTTTCTTATTTTTTTTTACATCGTGCTGACCGTCGTTCTTTAAATGACCCTATCCCGAGGAGGACACCTGAAGGCGAGCCGTAACGGCCTCTTCTCCAGCAGGCTCCTCCGATTTTTTTTTTCGTTTTTTTCTCTGTTTTTTTTTTACGTCGTGCTGACCCTCGTTCTTTAAAAAACCCTATCCCAAGGAGGACACCTGAAGGCGAGCCTTAATGGCCTCATCTCCGGCAGTCTCCTCCCATTTTTTTCGATTTTTTTCCCATTTTTTTTACGTCGTGCTGACCATCGTTCTCTAAATGACCCTATCCCGAGGAGGACACTTGAAGGCGAGCCGTAATGGCCTCATCTCCGGCAACTTCCTCCGATTTTTTTTTTTCGTTTTTTTCCCCGTTTTTTTTAACGTCGTTCTGACCCTCGTTCTTTAAATGACCCTATCCCGAGGAGGACACCTGAAGGCGAGCCGTAATGTCCTCATCTCCGGTAGGCTCCTCCGATTTTTTTTTCGTTTTTTTTTCGCGATGTTTTTTTTTTTTTTTACGTCATGCTGACCCTCATTCTTTAAATGACCCTATCCCGAGGAGGACACCCGAAGGCGAGCCGTAATGGCCTCATCTCCGGCAGGCTCCTCCGATTTTATTTTCGTTTTTTTTCCCCGGTTTTTTTTTACATCGTGCTGACCCTCGTTCTTTAAATGACCCTATCCCGAGGAGGACACCTGAAGGCGAGCCGTAATGGCCTCATCTCCGGCAGGCTCCTCCGATTTTGTTTTTTTTTTTCATTTTTTTCCCGATTTTTTTTTACGTCGTGCTGACCCTCGTTCTTTAAATGACCCTATTCCGAGGAGGACACCTGAAGGCGAGCCGTAATGGCCTCATCTTCGGCAGGCTCCTCTGAATTTTTTTTTCGTTTTTTTCCCGGTTTTTTTTTACGTCGTGCTGACCCTCGTTCTTTAAATGACCCTATCTCGAGGAGGACACCTGAAAGCGAGCCGTAATGGCCTCATCTCCTGCAGGCTCCTCCCATTTGTTTTCGTTTTTTTTTTGTTTTTTTTTTTTTTGTTTTTTTTTACGTCGTGCTGACCCTCGTTCTTTAAATGACCCTATCTCGAGGAGGACACCTGAAGGCGAGCCGTAATGGCCCCATCTCCGGCAGGCTCCTCCGATTTTTTTTCGCTTCTTTTCCCTGTTTTTTTTTTCTTATTTTTTTTTTACATCGTGCTGACCCTCGTTCTTTAAATGACCCTATCCCGAGGAGGACACCTGAAGGCGAGCCGTAACGGCCACATCTCCGGCAAGCTCCTCTGATTTTTTTTTTCGTTTTTTTTCCTGTTTTTTTTTTACGTTGTGCTGACCCTCGTTCTTTAAATAACCCTACCCCGAGGAGGACACCTGAAGGCGAGCCGTAATGGCATCATCTCCGGATGGCTCCTCCGATTTTTTTTTTCATTTTTTTCCCGATATTTTTTTTACGTCATGCTGACCCTCGTTCTTTAAATGACCCTATTCCAAGGAGGACACCTGAAGGCGAGCCGTAATGGCCTCATCTCCGGCAGGCTCCTCCGATTTTTTTTTTCGTTTTTTTTTTCCTGTTTTTTTTCTTTTTTTTTCTTTCCTATTTTTTTTACGTCGTGCTGACCCTCGTTCTTTAAATGACCCTATCCCGACGAGGACACCAGAAGGCGAGCTGTAATGGCCTCATCTCCGGCAGCCTCCTCCGATTTTTTTTTCATTTTTTTCCCCGTTTTTTTTTAACGTCGTTCTGACCCTCGTTCTTTAAATGACCCTATCCTGAGGAGGACACCTGAAGGCGAGCCGTAATGTCCTCATCTCCGGCAGGCTCCTCCGATTTTGTTTCGTTTTTTTTTCGCGATGTTTTTTTTTTTTACTCGTGCTTACCCTCGTTCTTTAAATGACCATATCCTAAAGAGGACACCTGAAGGCGAGCCATAATGGCCTCATCTCCGGCAGGCTCCTCTGATTTTTTTTTTTCGTTTTTTTCCCGGTTTTTTTTTTACGTCATGCTGACCCTCGTTCTTTAAATGACCCTATCCCGAGGAGGACACCTGAAAGCGAGCCGTAATAGCCTCATCTCCTGCAGGCTTCTCCCATTTTTTTTCGTTTTTTTTTTGTTTTTTTTTACGTCGTGCTGACCCTCGTTCTTTAAATGACCCTATATCGAGGAGGAGACCTGAAGGCGAGCCGTAATGGCCCCATCTCCGGCAGGCTCCTCCGATTTTTTTTTTCGCTTCTTTTCCCTGTTTTTTTTCTTTTTTTTTTTCTTATTTTTTTTTACATCGTGCTGACCCTCGTTCTTTAAATGACCCTATCCCGAGGAGGACACCTGAAGGGGAGCCGTAACGGCCTCATCTCCGGCAAGCTCCTCCGATTTTTTTTTTTCGTTTTTTTCCTGTTTTTTTTTTACGTCGTGCTGACCCTCGTTCTTTAAATAACCCTACCCCGAGGAGGACACCTGAAGGCGAGCCGTAATGGCCTCATCTCCGGATGGCTCCTCCGATTTTTTTTTTCATTTTTTTCCCGATATTTTTTTTTTACGTCATGCTGACCCTCGTTCTTTAAATGACCCTATTCCAAGGAGGACACCTGAAGGCGGGCCGTAATGGCCTCATCTCCGGCAGGCTCCTCCGATTTTTTTTTTTCGTTTTTTTTTCCTGTTTTTTTCTTTTTTTCTTTCTTATTTTTTTTTACGTCGTGCTGACCCTCGTTCTTTAAATGCCCCTATCCCGAGGAGGACACCTGAAGGCGAGCCGTAACGGCCTCATCTCCGGCAGGCTCCTCCGATTTTTTTCGTCTTTTTCCCTGTTTTGTTTTTACGTCGTGCTGACCCTCGTTCTTTAAATGACCCTATCCCGACGAGGACAGCTGAAGGCGAGCTGTAATGGCCTCATCTCCGGCAGCCTCCTCCGATTTTTTTTTCATTTTTTTCCCCGTTTTTTTCAACGTCGTTCTGACCCTCGTTCTTTAAATGACCCTATCCCGAGGAGGACACCTGAAGGCGAGCCGTAATGTCCTCATCTCCGGCAGGCTCCTCCGATTTTGTTTCGTTTTTTTTTCGCGATGTTTTTTTTTTTTACGTCGTGCTGACCCTCGTTCTTTAAATGACCCTATCCTGAGGAGGACACCTGAAGGCGAGCCGTAATGGCCTCATCTCCGGCAGGCTCCTCTGATTTTTTTTTCGTTTTTTTCCCGGTTTTTTTTTACGTCATGCTGAACCTCGTTCTTTAAATGACCCTATCCCGAGGAGGACACCTGAAAGCAAGCCGTAATGGCCTCATCTCCTGCAGGCTCCTCCCATTTTTTTTCGTTTTTTTTTGTTTTTTTTTACGTCGTGCTGACCCTCGTTCTTTAAATGACCCTATATCGAGGAGGAGACCTGAAGGCGAGCCGTAATGGCCCCATCTCCGGCAGGCTCCTCCGATTTTTTTTTCGCTTCTTTTCCCTGTTTTTTTTCTTTTTTTTCTTATTTTTTTTACGTCGTGCTGACCCTCGTTCTTTAAATGACCCTATCCCGAGGAGGACACCTGAAGGCGAGCCGTAACGGCCTCATCTCCGGCAGGCTCCTCTGATTTTTTTTTTTCGTTTTTTCCCCGGTTTTTTTTTTACGTCATGCTGACCCTCGTTCTTTAAATGACCCTATCCCGAGGAGGACACCTGAAAGCGAGCCGTAATAGCCTCATCTCCTGCAGGCTCCTCCCATTTTTTTTCGTTTTTTTTTTGTTTTTTTTTACGTCGTGCTGACCCTCGTTCTTTAAATGACCCTATATCGAGGAGGAGACCTGAAGGCGAGCCGTAATGGCCCCATCTCCGGCAGGCTCCTCCGATTTTTTTTTCGCTTCTTTTCCCTGTTTTTTTTCTTTTTTTTTTCTTATTTTTTTTTACATCGTGCTGACCCTCGTTCTTTAAATGACCCTATCCCGAGGAGGACACCTGAAGGCGAGCCGTAACGGCCTCATCTCCGGCAAGCTCCTCCGATTTTTTTTTTCGTTTTTTTCATGTTTTTTTTTTACGTCGTGCTGACCCTCGTTCTTTAAATAACCCTACCCCGAGGAGGACACCTGAAGGCGAGTCGTAACGGCCTCATCTCCGGATGGCTCCTCCGATTTTTTTTTTTCATTTTTTTCCCGATATTTTTTTTTTTACGTCATGCTGACCCTCGTTCTTTAAATGACCCTATTCCAAGGAGGATACCTGAAGGCGAGCCGTAATGGCCTCATCTCCGGCAGGCTCCTTCGATTTTTTTTTTCGTTTTTTTTTCCTGTTTTTTTTCTTTTTTTTTCTTTCTTATTTTTTTTTACGTCGTGCTGACCCTCGTTCTTTAAATGACCCTATCCCGAGGAGGACACCTGAAGGCGAGCCATAATGGCCTTATCTCGGGCAGGCTCCTCCGATTTTTTTCGCCTTTTTCCCTGTTTTTTTTTACGTCGTGCTGACCCTCGTTCTTTAAATGACCCTATCCCGACGAGGACACCTGAAGGCGAGCCGTAATGGCCTCATCTCCGACAGCCTCCTCCTATTTTTTTTTCATTTTTTCCCCGTTTTTTTTAACGTCGTTCTGACCCTCGTTCTTTAAATGACCCTATCCCGAGGAGGACACCTGAAGGCGAGCCGTAATGTCCTCATCTCCGGCAGGCTCCTCCGATTTTGTTTCGTTTTTTTTTCGCGATGTTTTTTTTTTTTTTACGTCGTGCTGACCCTCGTTCTTTAAATGACTCTATCCTGAGGAGGACACCTGAAGGCGAGCCGTAATGGCCTCATCTCCGGCAGGCTCCTCTGATTTTTTTTTTCGTTTTTTTCCTGGTTTTTTTTACGTCATGCTGACCCTCGTTTTTTAAATTACCCTATCCCGAGGAGGACACCTGAAAGCGAGCCGTAATGGCCTCATCTCCTGCAGGCTCCTCCCATTTTTTTTCGTTTTTTTTTTGTTTTTTTTACGTCGTGCTGACCCTCGTTCTTTAAATGACCCTATATCGAGGAGGAGACCTGAAGGCGAGCCGTAATGGCCCCATCTCCGGCAGGCTCCTCCGATTTTTTTTTCGCTTCTTTTCCCTGTTTTTTTTTTCTTGTTTTTTTTTTTACGTCGTGCTGACCCTCGTTCTTTAAATGACCCTATCTCGAGGAGGACACCTGAAGGCGAGCCGTAATGGCCCCATCTCCGGCAGGCTCCTCCGATTTTTTTTTTCGCTTCTTTTCCCTGTTTTTTTTTTCTTATTTTTTTTTTACATCGTGCTGACCCTCGTTCTTTAAATGACCCTATCCCGAGGAGGACAGCTGAAGGCGAGCCGTAACGGCCTCATCTCCGGCAAGCTCCTCCGATTTTTTTTTCGTTTTTTTCCTGTTTTTTTTTACGTTGTGCTGACCCTCGTTCTTTAAATAACCCTACCCCGAGGAGGACACCTGAAGGCGAGCCGTAATGGCCTCATCTCCGGATGGCTCCTCCGATTTTTTTTTTCATTTTTTTCCCGATATTTTTTTTTTACGTCGAGCTGACCCTCGTTCTTTAAATGACCCTATCCCGAGGAGGACACTTGAAGGCGAGCCGTAACGGCCTCATCTCCGGCAGGCTCCTCCGATTTTTTTCGTCTTTTTCCTTGTTTTTTTTTTACGTCGTGCTGACCCTCGTTCTTTAAATGACCCTATCCCGACGAGGACATCTGAAGGCGAGCTGTAATGGCCTCATCTCCGGCAGCCTCCTCCGATTTTTTTTTCATTTTTTTCCCCGTTTTTTTTTAACGTCGTTCTGACCCTCGTTCTTTAAATGACCCTATCCCGAGGAGGACACCTGAAGGCGAGCCGTAATGTCCTCATCTCCGGCAGGCTCCTCCGATTTTGTTTCGTTTTTTTTTCGCGATGTTTTTTTTTTTTACGTCGTGCTGACCCTCGTTCTTTAAATGACCCTATCCTGAGGAGGACACCTGAAGGCGAGCCGTAATGGCCTCATCTCCGGCAGGCTCCTCTGATTTTTTTTTCATTTTTTTCCCGGTTTTTTTTACGTCATGCTGACCCTCGTTCTTTAAATGACCCTATCCCGAGGAGGACACCTGAAAGCGAGCCGTAATGGCCTCATCTCCTGCAGGCTCCTCCCATTTTTTTTCGTTTTTTTTTTGTTTTTTTTTACGTCGTGCTGACCCTCGTTCTTTAAATGACCCTATATCGAGGAGGAGACCTGAAGGCGAGCCGTAATGGCCCCATCTCCGGCAGGCTCCTCCGATTTTTTTTCGCTTCTTTTCCCTGTTTTTTTTCTTTTTTTTTCTTATTTTTTTTTACATCGTGCTGACCCTCGTTCTTTAAATGACCCTATCCCGAGGAGGACACCTGAAGGCGAGCCGTAACGGCCTCATCTCCGGCAAGCTCCTCCGATTTTTTTTTTCGTTTTTTCCTGTTTTTTTTTTTACGTCGTGCTGACCCTCGTTCTTTAAATAACCCTACCCCGAGGAGGACACCTGAAGGCGAGCCGTAATGGCCTCATCTCCGGATGGCTCCTCCGATTTTTTTTTTCATTTTTTTCCCGATTTTTTTTTTTACGTCATGCTGACCCTCGTTCTTTAAATGACCCTATTCCAAGGAGGACACCTGAAGGCGGGCCGTAATGGCTTCATCTCCGGCAGGCTCCTCCGATTTTTTTTTTGTTATTTTTCCTGTTTTTTTTTCTTTTTTTCTTTCTTATTTTTTTTACGTCGTGCTGACCCTCGTTCTTTAAATGACCCTATCCTGAGGAGGACACCTGAAGGCGAGCCGTAATGGCCTCATCTCCGGCAGGCTCCTCTGATTTTTTTTTCGTTTTTTTCCCGGTTTTTTTTTACGTCATCCTGACCCTCGTTCTTTAAATGACCCTATCCCGAGGAGGACACCTGAAAGCAAGCCGTAATGGCCTCATCTCCTGCAGGCTCCTCCCATTTTTTTACGTTTTTTTTTTGTTTTTTTTTACGTCGTGCTGACCCTCGTTCTTTAAATGACCCTATATCGAGGAGGAGACCTGAAGGCGAGCCGTAATGGCCCCATCTCCGGCAGGCTCCTCCGATTTTTTTTCGCTTCTTTTCCCTGTTTTTTTTCTTTTTTTTCTTATTTTTTTTTACATCGTGCTGACCCTCGTTCTTTAAATGACCCTATCCCGAGGAGGACACCTGAAGGCGAGCCGTAACGGCCTCATCTCCGGCAAGCTCCTCCGATTTTTTTTTTTCGTTTTTTTCCTGTCTTTTTTTTATGTCGTGCTGACCCTCGTTCTTTAAATAACCTACCCCGAGGAGGACACCTGAAGGCGAGCCGTAATGGCCTCATCTCCGGATGGCTCCTCCGATTTTTTTTTTCATTTTTTTCCCGATATTTTTTTTTTTACGTCATGCTGACCCTCGTTCTTTAAATGACCCTATTCCAAGGAGGACACCTGAAGGCGAGCCGTAATGGCCTCATCTCCGGCAGGATCCTCCGATTTTTTTTTTTTGTTTTTTTTCCTGTTTTTTTTCTTTTTTTTCTTTCTTATTTTTTTTTACGTCGTGCTGACCCTCGTTCTTTAAATGACCCTATTCCGAGGAGGACACCTGAAGGCGAGCCGTAACGGCCTCATCTCCTTCAGGCTCCTCCGATTTTTTTCGTCTTTTTCCCTGTTTTTTTTTTACGTCGTGCTGACCCTCGTTCTTTAAATGACCCTATTGATGACAAGTCATCTTAGCCTATTTTAACTAGCCTTTTTCTTTTGTTTTTAATTGAATTATGCACTTTCTTGAGCCATAAGCAAGCCAATTGGGTAGATTTTCATGTTTCCTTTGATTTAATCAACCATGTATGAATTCATGCTATTTCATGAGGTTTTATGCTAAAATTGTCACATATTATGAAAGAATGAATATCTCATGATTTTGAGCATAGCTTTGATGTGTTTGGTTGATTAATGATAGGTGAAGAAAGCTTGGAGAAAGGTTGAAGCAAAGAGGAATGGCTAGGAGTGAAGAGAGGAATAAGTGAAATTGAACCTGGAGGCATGAAGTTAGCCCCAACGTTAGCCCCCTAACTTGGAGGCTAACGTTGGGCATGAAGATTACTCCCTGGGCTCCCCACGTTTGAGCCAACGTTAGCCCCCTAACTTGGAGGCTAACGTTGGCACATGAATTCCTCCCTGGCCATCCAACGTTTGCGCCAACGTTAGCCCCCTAACTTGGAGGCTAACGTTGGCACATGAAGACATAAGGGAGAGGGGCCAACGTTTGCGCCAACGTTAGCCCCCTAACTTGGAGGCTAACGTTGGCGCCACACACCACAAGGCATACAAGGGGTATACTTCCAACAAGAATAACTTGAGCTACAGAGCTCCAAATGAGGTGATTCAAGAAGCATTGGAAAGTAGGAATCAAGAGCTTTCCAAGCATATATGGCACTGCATGGTGGACACTAAAATTGAGGGAGAAAACTGCCCCGCAATGTGCATAAACGAACATGGTGGCAACCTGCAGTGAGGCCAACTGACCTCTGCACCTTCAAAGGAGTATAACTCGAGCTGTAGAGCTCCAAATAATGTGCTCCCAACGGCATTGGAAAGTAGACATCCAGGGCTTTCCAACAATGTATAATAGTATGGGGTGGACAATACATTTGAGCCTCCAGAACTGGCGTTTTCGCCAACGTTTGAGGGCTAACGTTACCTCAAACGCTGCACATCAAAGCCAGCGACCATGCCCTCTTCAAATGATCATAACTTGAGTTGTAGATGTCCAATTGAAGTGATTCCAAGTGGGTTAGAAAGCTGACATTCAGAGCTTTCCAACCATATATGATAGTCTATATTGGGCATAAAATTGGCAACATGACAAGAGGACAAAGTTGGCCCCATAAATGTGAATAAGGGAGGCCAACGTTAGGGTCAAAGTTAGACCCCTAACGTTGGCACCAACGTCCATACCAGTAGAATGTTGCTTGCTGCTATGAAAAGTTGGAGCCAAAGTTAGACCCCTAACTTTGGCTCAAACGTTAGGTCCAACTTTGGCTAACCTCAAACCCGGTTCAATTGGTTCACTTTGGTTCTTCTTCAAACTTCAAGAGCAATCAACCAAGGCCTCTTTCAACCCAATTCCATCAAGAGCAAAGGCCCAATTGACACCACTCAAAGGCACAAGAGATAGTTAGAATAGAAATTTCATTTTAATTGTAATTTATTTTGAATTTCATTTTCATTTTGTAAAGCCTATATAAGGCATCATTTTCATATTTGTGAAGGGAGGCTGGCTCCACTAGGGAGCATTAGGATTAGAGAGCTCTCTCTTAGTTTATATTCTTGTCTTGAATCTTGAGTGGAGAATTGAAGAAATTCTGTTTCATTCTCCCTTTGAGATTTCTCTTTGTTTTGCTTGTCTGCATAATTTCAGAAATTGGGATTTGAATCAAAGTTTTCATTTACTGCTTCCATCTTCATTTCTTCTTCAATCTGTCTGCTGTTGAATCAAGGAAGGGCTTGAGATCTAGACTCGTTTTCTAGTCTCTTTGATTCCCTGAGATCTTCAATTTTATTTTGCAATTAAGCTGAGAATCTGAGCGTTCCTTACTTCACTGCACTTCACAATTTAAATTCTGTTTTAATTCCTAGCATCCAATTTCCTTTATTCTTCCTGCAATTTAACTTTTCAGTTACTTGATCTACTGCTTCCTTTTAATTTCCAGCACCTACTCCCCTTTACATTTCATGCAATTTACTTTTCTTGCCATTTAAGTTTCAGCTATTTTACTTTCTTGTTCTTTAACTTACTTGCAATTTTACTTTCTGCATCTTTAAGATTCATTGCAATTTACTTTCTGTTGGCTACATTTCACACAATTCACACTAAATGTCAGCTTGACTAAACTAATCACCCACTAAAATTGCTTGATCCATCAATCCCTGTGGGATCGACCTCACTCCCGTGAGTTATTATTACTTGATGCGACCCGGTGCACTTGCCGGTTGGATTGTGATGTTTTGTGAGAGATTTATTTTTCACCAAAATATCTCATCAAGTTTTTGTCAAAAACTTGATGAGATATTTTGATGAGAAACGAATCTCTCCCAAAACACCCAAAACTAGCCGGCAAGTGTACCGGGTCGTATCAAGTAATAAAAACTCACGGGAGTGAGGTCGATCCCACAGGGATTGAAGGATTGAGCAATTTTAGTTTAGTGGTTGATTTAGTCAAGCGAATCAAGTGTTTGTTGGGTGATTTGTGATTCACAGAATGTAAATTGCATGAAATTAAAGAGAGCAGGAAAGTAAATTGCTGAAACTTAAAGAACAGGAAAGTAAATTGCAGAAACTTAAAGTGCAAGAAATATAAATTGCAGAAACTTAAAGTGCAAGAAATGTAAATTGCTTGGAATGTAAAGAGGGTAGGGATGTGGATTTGCAGAATTTAAACAGGGAAAAACTAAAGTGCATCAAACAGAAGAATAAAAGGGAATTGGGATTGAACCGGAAATAAAACAGAAAAGTAGATGAACATAAGAAAGCATTAAACAGAGAATTAAAATGAGAATTCAGATCTCAGGACCCAGAGACTAGAAAACCAAGTCTAGATCTCAATGCCTTCCTAGATCCAACAAGACAATTGCAAAGGAAATTGTAAATTGCAAAGAAAAGAGATGAAGAACAATGAACCGGAAATGAAATGCAATTAACAGTAAAGTAAAGAAACAGAGAGATCCAAGATTGAGATTGAAACAGAATTTCTTCAATTCTCCAATCCAAGATCCAAGACAAATGTAAAATGAAATTGCAAGTAAAAGGAAACAAAGAAATTCAAGTGCACTCAGTAACAAAAGCTTCCCAAAAACTATTATGAAAATTCTAAAAGGAAAGCTCCCCTATGAAAATTCTCCAAGAAAAGCCCCCTTTAATAACTTGAATTCTATCCTATTTATACACTTTCCAAAAATGATCTTCAAGCCTTGAGTTGGGCCTTTGTTCTTGGTGGAATTGGGTTGAAAGAGGCCTTGGTTGATTGCTCTTGAAGATTGAAGAAGAACCGAAGTGAACCAATTGAACCGGTTTTTGAAGTTGGCCAAAGATGATCTCAACGTTAGGGTCAAAGTTAGGGGTCTAACTTTGCCCCTAACTTTTCATAGCAGCAAGCTTGATTTCCTGGTTTGGACGTTGGTGCCAACGTTAGGGGTCTAACTTTGACCCTAACGTTGGCAATGCTTATTGCTAGTGGCGCCAACGTTAGCCTCCAAGTTAGGGGGCTAACGTTGGCGCAAACGTTGGCCTTCCTCCTTTGTGATTCAAGTGCCAACGTTAGCCTCCAAGTTAGGGGGCTAACGTTGGCGCAAACGTTGGCCTTCCCTCTTTGTATTTTAAGTGCCAACGTTAGCCTCCAAGTTAGGGGGCTAACGTTGGCGCAAACGTTGGTGCCCAGGGGAGAAACTCTCAAGTTCCAACGTTAGCCTCCAAGTTAGGGGGCTAACGTTGGAGCTAACGTTGGCCACTTCCAGGGAGTGATTTACATGCCCAACGTTAGCCTCCAAGTTAGGGGGCTAACGTTGGGGCTAACTTCATGCAACCCGGTTCAATTTTCACTTATTCCATTGTCCTTTCTTCACTCCTAGCCATTCCTCTTTGCTTCAACCTTTCTCCAAGCCTTCTTCACCTATCATTGATCAACCAAACTAATCAAAGCTTTGCTCAAAATCATGAGGTATTCAATCTTCCACAATGTGCAACAAATATAGTTCAAAACCTCATGAAATGGCATGAATTCACATATGGTTGGTTCAATCAAGGGAAACATGAAAATCTACTCAATTAGCTTGCTTGTAGCTCAAGAAAGTGCATAATTCTAATGAAAACTAAAGAAAAAGACTAGCTAAAATGGGCTAGGATGACTTGTCATCACAACACCAAACTTAAAGCTTGCTTGTCCCCAAGCAAGAAATAGATTTATGCTCCAAGGTTCTTTCAATTAAGATGGATTGAGGAACACTTGTAAAGTGCGGTGAGTGAAGTGATCAAGTATCAGTGGGGTGAACTCTAAATCATATGCTCATGCAAGGGCTTCAGTGCTCACTAGTCCTTACATATTGGGAGTCGTAGGTCTTAGGATTTTCATTCAAATGGTACCATGGAGATCTCTTTATGTGTAATCACCTTGAAGCAGCTTATAGTTTCTGTGCCTTGATCTCGACTCTAAGTATCATGTCTCAAAGCGGCTCTTTAGATAAGCTTTCAATCAATACTCCTAAACCAGTTGGTTTTAAGGTATTAGGTGTTAAAGCACCCCTAAGGATTTACTTGCTCAAGCCTCTTTCCTTGACACACTTCAACCACAAGCATTTTACTAGGCTAACAACTCTTTGAGTCATTGTTTCTTCTTTCTTTTCTGCCTAGTAATTGATGCTCAGAGCCTTGGACCATGTTCTTTTTGTTTTTGTATTTTCTTTTCTTTCTTTTGTTTTGTTTGCTGCTTCTTGGATCAATAGATTTTTGAGAATCTCTACAATACTTCTTTGAACTTCATGTCCCGCCTATGAGCTCCCATGCAAGTTTTCACAAGCATGCAACCTCAGTACAAAATCATATAACCAGAACCACCACTTCTCCTAATCTTTTGCTTGCCTCAAAATTGTTTAATTCCTTAATCCTTCTTTTCAAAGAACTTTCATGTGATGCATTTCTTGAAAATTGAGTGCAAACAAGTTTTGAAGATAAGAATGTTGTGAATGATCAGACACCTTGCTTATTGACTTATAAAGAAAGACCATGTTATGCAGGCAGGCAGGGGTAAATAAAAAAAACTATGCTATGCAGATAGGCAGGATAGATCAGGATACAATCCAACTTTCAATCACAGCAATATTTGATGCAAAACAATGACTTAACAATACAACCTGTTGAAGTTTGCTTGATTTCCTTCTTCTCATCATCATCATTACTGTCCTTTAAGTTCATCTTTTGTCTCTTTGGTTGATGATGCTTAATCCTTCTAACAGCTTGTATGGGCCTCTGCAATGATATTGAAAGTTGCTTGTTCCCCAAGCACTTGGAAACAATGGTTAATTTTCATGATTTATTTGCGGGCTTTTTGAACTTACTTTGGTGTGGGAACACCAAACTTAGTACCTTGCCCATGGTTAACCATGTGTGATAATTTCTTTTTCTCTTTCACAAGTGATAGAACTGGAAACTAAGAAATGCAGTAAAATGGCTAACTAGTTCATCCAGTATGCTTGAAGCCTATATTATGCAGAAAGTGAGAATGTGCTTTGAAGTAAGATTTTGGTGGAACACCAAACTTAGGATCCTTCATTCTCCCTTAGATTGTGTTGGTGTGCAACACCAAACTTAGCTTCTTGCATTATAGATGAAGTTAATTAACCTTTTTATTAAAATAACTATGGAAAGAAAACTACCTCAGGTTGGGTTGCCTCCCAACAAGCGCTCTTTTATTGTCACTAGCTTGACATTCTTCATCCTCTGATCATGGAAGTTGAAGTCTCAGTTGCCTTTGGTTTCCTCCTCTTACCGTAGGCTTCTCCTTGTTTTCCATAACTGTCTTCCCTTTCAACTCAGCAGCTTTTTCATTGTTCTTCGAGTCATCTTCAGTGGCTCTTAGGGATATATTTCCTTCTCTCTCACCCAATTTAGCAGGGTTTTGAACCATTTGTTCCATGTACCTTTCAATTCTCTTGAGATATGCCTCTTGGTTTTTCCTTATGTCCTCCTGCTCTATTAATGTCATTTCTTGGATTTTCATAAACCTTTCCATCATCATTTCTAGAACATATAGTTTTTGAAAGTTTAGGATTGGTTGTGACTGTGTAAATTGTGGTGATTGATGGAAGTCATTTTGGGCAGGTGGTGGGGTAGGATAAGGTTGGAGGTGTGTATATTGGGGTGGTGTGTAGTGATTTTTGTTGGTATGGTGATGTTTTTGCAGGTTTGGGAAGTTGGGGTTATTATAGTTGAAGTCCCTTTGTTCCTGATACTGAGATTCCCTCATTCTTAAATAAGAGTGTGGTTTCCATGGTGGAAATTGTGTATTCACTGTGGCTGAATGTAGAGAATCAATTTGTCTGGCTATTGATTCCAATTGCTGCTGTGTTTGCTGGTGTAGCTGCTTGTTTTGATTCATGATTGCTCTCACTCCTTCAAGATTCATTACTCCCTTTTCTGAAATTGCATTCCGTGGCGTCTCAAATGAGTGTTGGTTATTGGCTCTTTCGTCACTGAACTCTGCAGTTCCTTGGATGGTTGCTGTTGCCTTGAGTAGGCCATCTGAGAAGTAATCTACTGCTTTTCTTGTTTCGGTGGTTAATCCTTCGTAGAATGCTCGAAAATCCACCTTGTCATTTGATTTCTTGTATCTCTCCCATGCTTTGAGCAGTGGTTCTTCCTCTCTTTGTATGAATGGAAGTACTCCTTCTTTCATCTTGATGTGTTGTTGGGGTGAGGAAAATTTGGCTAGAAAATTGGCAACCAATTCATCCCAACTAGTTATACTTCCTTGAGGAAAGGTTTCAAGCCATTGTGCCGCTTCATCCTTCAGTGAGAAGGGAAATAACATGAGCTTAATGGTATCATGGTCTACACCATTGAGATTGATAGCCCCACATGTTTTCAGAAAAATGGATAGGTGCTGTTTAGAGTCCTCCAAGGGATTTCCACCATAGGAACAATTGTTCTCTATTAGTGTAATGAGTTGTGGCTTCATGTTGTGATGTTCTTCTTTCTCAGAGATTCCTCCTTCCTTGTGACATATAAATCAATCAATAAAAAACACAGTGATTCTCTTGAAAATTGGATGTAGCCGGTTGGGACAAAACTTCAAACAGTTAGTGGGTTAGTCAAAAATAAAGAAAAAGTGCTTGATCTAGACCACCACCTCACTTAATCATTGTCAATCTAATCAATCCCCGGCAACGGCGCCAAAAACTTGATGAGATATTTTGATGAGAAACGAATCTCTCCCAAAACACCCAAAACTAGCCGGCAAGTGTACCGGGTCGTATCAAGTAATAAAAACTCACGGGAGTGAGGTCGATCCCACAGGGATTGAAGGATTGAGCAATTTTAGTTTAGTGGTTGATTTAGTCAAGCGAATCAAGTGTTTGTTGGGTGATTTGTGATTCACAGAATGTAAATTGCATGAAATTAAAGAGAGCAGGAAAGTAAATTGCTGAAACTTAAAGAACAGGAAAGTAAATTGCAGAAACTTAAAGTGCAAGAAATGTAAATTGCAGAAACTTAAAGTGCAAGAAATGTAAATTGCTTGGAATGTAAAGAGGGTAGGGATGTGGATTTGCAGAATTTAAACAGGGAAAAACTAAAGTGCATCAAACAGAAGAATAAAAGGGAATTGGGATTGAACCGGAAATAAAACAGAAAAGTAGATGAACATAAGAAAGCATTAAACAGAGAATTAAAATGAGAATTCAGATCTCAGGACCCAGAGACTAGAAAACCAAGTCTAGATCTCAATGCCTTCCTAGATCCAACAAGACAATTGCAAGGGAAATTGTAAATTGCAAAGAAAAGAGATGAAGAACAATGAACCGGAAATGAAATGCAATTAACAGTAAAGTAAAGAAACAGAGAGATCCAAGATTGAGATTGAAACAGAATTTCTTCAATTCTCCAATCCAAGATCCAAGACAAATGTAAAATGAAATTGCAAGTAAAAGGAAACAAAGAAATTCAAGTGCACTCAGTAACAAAAGCTTCCCAAAAACTATTATGAAAATTCTAAAAGGAAAGCTCCCCTATGAAAATTCTCCAAGAAAAGCCCCCTTTAATAACTTGAATTCTATCCTATTTATACACTTTCCAAAAATGATCTTCAAGCCTTGAGTTGGGCCTTTGTTCTTGGTGGAATTGGGTTGAAAGAGGCCTTGGTTGATTGCTCTTGAAGATTGAAGAAGAACCGAAGTGAACCAATTGAACCGGTTTTTGAAGTTGGCCAAAGATGATCTCAACGTTAGGGTCAAAGTTAGGGGTCTAACTTTGCCCCTAACTTTTCATAGCAGCAAGCTTGATTTCCTGGTTTGGACGTTGGTGCCAACGTTAGGGGTCTAACTTTGACCCTAACGTTGGCAATGCTTATTGCTAGTGGCGCCAACGTTAGCCTCCAAGTTAGGGGGCTAACGTTGGCGCAAACGTTGGCCTTCCTCCTTTGTGATTCAAGTGCCAACGTTAGCCTCCAAGTTAGGGGGCTAACGTTGGCGCAAACGTTGGCCTTCCCTCTTTGTATTTTAAGTGCCAACGTTAGCCTCCAAGTTAGGGGGCTAACGTTGGCGCAAACGTTGGTGCCCAGGGGAGAAACTCTCAAGTTCCAACGTTAGCCTCCAAGTTAGGGGGCTAACGTTGGAGCTAACGTTGGCCACTTCCAGGGAGTGATTTACATGCCCAACGTTAGCCTCCAAGTTAGGGGGCTAACGTTGGGGCTAACTTCATGCAACCCGGTTCAATTTTCACTTATTCCATTGTCCTTTCTTCACTCCTAGCCATTCCTCTTTGCTTCAACCTTTCTCCAAGCCTTCTTCACCTATCATTGATCAACCAAACTAATCAAAGCTTTGCTCAAAATCATGAGGTATTCAATCTTCCACAATGTGCAACAAATATAGTTCAAAACCTCATGAAATGGCATGAATTCACATATGGTTGGTTCAATCAAGGGAAACATGAAAATCTACTCAATTAGCTTGCTTGTAGCTCAAGAAAGTGCATAATTCTAATGAAAACTAAAGAAAAAGACTAGCTAAAATGGGCTAGGATGACTTGTCATCACCTATATCGACGAGGACACCTGAAGGCGAGCTGTAATGGCCTCATCTCCGGCAGCCTCCTCCGATTTTTTTTCATTTTTTTCCCCGTTTTTTTTAACGTCGTTCTGACCCTCGTTCTTTAAATGACCCTATCCCGAGGAGGACACCTGAAGGCGAGCCGTAATGTCCTCATCTCCGGCAGGCTCCTCCGATTTTGTTTCGTTTTTTTTTCGCGATGTTTTTTTTTTTTACGTCGTGCTGACCCTCGTTCTTTAAATGACCCTATCCTGAGGAGGACACCTGAAGGCGAGCCGTAACGGCCTCATCTCCGGCAGGCTCCTCTGATTTTTTTTTCGTTTTTTTCCCGGTTTTTTTTTACGTCATGCTGACCCTCGTTCTTTAAATGACCCTATTCCAAGGAGGACACCTGAAGGCGGGCCGTAATGGCCTCATCTCCGGCAGGCTCCTCCGATTTTTTTTTTTCGTTTTTTTTTCCTGTTTTTTTTCTTTTTTTTCTTTCTTGTTTTTTTTTTACGTCGTGCTGACCCTCGTTCTTTAAATGACCCTATCCCGAGGAGGACACCTGAAGGCGAGCCGTAACGGCCTCATCTCCGGCAGTCTCCTCCGATTTTTTTTTTTCGTTTTTTTTTCCTGTTTTTTTTCTTTTTTTTTCTTTCTTTTTTTTTTTTACGTCGTGCTGACCCTCGTTCTTTAAATGACCCTATTCCAAGGAGGACACCTGAAGGCGAGCCGTAACGGCCTCATCTCCTTCAGGCTCCTCCGATTTTTTTCGTCTTTTTCCCTATTTTTTTTTACGTCGTGCTGACTCTCGTTCTTTAAATGACCCTATCCCGACGAGGACACCTGAAGGCGAGCTGTAATGGCCTCATCTCCGGCAGCCTCCTCCGATTTTTTTTTCATTTTTTCCCCGTTTTTTTTTAACGTCGTTCTGACCCTCGTTCTTTAAATGACCCTATCCCGAGGAGGACACCTGAAGGCGAGCCGTAATGTCCTCATCTCCGGCAGGCTCCTCCGATTTTGTTTCGTTTTTTTTCGCGATGTTTTTTTTTTTTTACGTCGTGCTGACCCTCGTTCTTTAAATGACCTTATCCTGAGGAGGACACCTGAAGGCGAGCCGTAATGGCCTCATCTCCGGCAGGCTCCTCTGATTTTTTTTTCGTTTTTTTCCCGGTTTTTTTTACGTCATGCTGACCCTCGTTCTTTAAATGACCCTATCCCGAGGAGGACACCTGAAAGCGAGCCGTAATGGCCTCATCTCCTGCAGGCTCCTCCCATTTTTTTCCGTTTTTTTTTTGTTTTTTTTTACGTCGTGCTGACCCTCGTTCTTTAAATGACCCTATATCGAGGAGGAGACCTGAAGGCGAGCCATAATGGCCCCATCTCCGGCAGGCTCCTCCGATTTTTTTTTCGCTTGTTTTCCCTGTTTTTTTTCTTTTTTTTTTCTTTTTTTTTTTTACATCGTGCTGACCCTCGTTCTTTAAATGACCCTATCCCGAGGAGGACACCTGAAGGCGAGCCGTAACGGCCTCATCTTCGGCAAGCTCCTCCGATTTTTTTTTCGTTTTTTTCCTGTTTTTTTTTTTACGTCGTGCTGACCCTCGTTCTTTAAATAACCCTACCCCGAGGAGGACACCTGAAGGCGAGCCGTAATGGCCTCATCTCCGGATGGCTCCTCCGATTTTTTTTTTCATTTTTTTCCCGATATTTTTTTTTTACGTCATGCTGACCCTCGTTCTTTAAATGACCCTATTCCAAGGAGGACACCTGAAAGCGGGCCGTAATGGCCTCATCTCCGGCAGGCTCCTCCGATTTTTTTTTTTGTTTTTTTTCCTGTTTTTTTTCTTTTTTTTCTTTCTTATTTTTTTTTACGTCGTGCTGACCCTCGTTCTTTAAATGACCCTATCCTGAGGAGGACACCTGAAGGCGAGCCGTAATGGCCTCATCTCCGGCAGGCTCCTCTGATTTTTTTTTCGTTTTTTTCCCAGTTTTTTTTTACGTCATCCTGACCCTCGTTCTTTAAATGACCCTATCTCGAGGAGGACACCTGAAAGCGAGCCGTAATGGCCTCATCTTCTGCAGGCTCCTCCCATTTTTTTTCGTTTTTTTTTTTGTTTTTTTTTACGTCGTGCTGACCCTCGTTCTTTAAATGACCCTATATCGAGGAAGAGACCTGAAGGCGAGCCGTAATGGCCCCATCTCCGGCAGGCTCCTCCGATTTTTTTTTCGCTTCTTTTCCCTGTTTTTTTTCTTTTTTTTTTCTTATTTTTTTTTACATCGTGCTGACCCTCGTTCTTTAAATGACCCTATCCCGAGGAGGACACCTGAAGGCGAGCCGTAACGGCCTCATCTCCGGCAAGCTCCTCCGATTTTTTTTTTCGTTTTTTTCCTGTTTTTTTTTTACGTCGTGCTGACCCTCGTTCTTTAAATAACCCTACCCCGAGGAGGACACCTGAAGGCGAGCCGTAATGGCCTCATCTCCGGATGGCTCCTCCGATTTTTTTTTCATTTTTTTCCCGATATTTTTTTTTACGTCATGCTGACCCTCGTTCTTTAAATGACCCTATTCCAAGGAGGACACCTGAAGGCGGGCCGTAATGGCCTCATCTCCGGCAGGATCCTCCGATTTTTTTTTTTCGTTTTTTTTTCCTGTTTTTTTTCTTTTTTTTCTTTCTTATTTTTTTTTACGTCGTGCTGACCCTCGTTCTTTAAATGACCCTATCCTGAGGAGGACACCTGAAGGCGAGCCGTAATGGCCTCATCTCCGGCAGGCTCCTCTGATTTTTTTTTTCGTTTTTTTCCCGGTTTTTTTTTACGTCATGCTGACCCTTGTTCTTTAAATGACCCTATCCCGAGGAGGACACCTGAAAGCAAGCCGTAATGGCCTCATCTCCTGCAGGCTCCTCCCATTTTTTTTCGTTTTTTTTTTGTTTTTTTTTACGTCGTGCTGACCCTCGTTCTTTAAATGACCCTATATCGAGGAAGAGACCTGAAGGCGAGCCGTAATGGCCCCATCTCCGGCAGGCTCCTCCGATTTTTTTTTCGCTTCTTTTCCCTGTTTTTTTTCTTTTTTTTCTTATTTTTTTTTACATCGTGCTGACCCTCGTTCTTTAAATGACCCTATCCCGAGGAGGACACCTGAAGGCGAGCCGTAACGGCCTCATCTCCGGCAAGCTCCTCCGATTTTTTTTTTTCGTTTTTTTCCTGTCTTTTTTTTATGTCGTGCTGACCCTCGTTCTTTAAATAACCCTACCCCGAGGAGGACACCTGAAGGCGAGCCGTAATGGCCTCATCTCCGGATGGCTCCTCCGATTTTTTTTTTCATTTTTTTCCCGATATTTTTTTTTTACGTCATGCTGACCCTCGTTCTTTAAATGACCCTATTCCAAGGAGGACACCTGAAAGCGGGCCGTAATGGCCTCATCTCCGGCAGGCTCCACCGATTTTTTTTTTTGTTTTTTTTCCTGTTTTTTTTCTTTTTTTTCTTTCTTATTTTTTTTTACGTCGTGCTGACCCTCGTTCTTTAAATGACCCTATCCTGAGGAGGACACCTGAAGGCGAGCCGTAATGGCCTCATCTCCGGCAGGCTCCTCTGATTTTTTTTTCGTTTTTTTCCCGGTTTTTTTTTACGTCATCCTGACCCTCGTTCTTTAAATGACCCTATCCCGAGGAGGACACCTGAAAGCAAGCCGTAATGGCCTCATCTCCTGCAGGCTCCTCCCGTTTTTTTTCGTTTTTTTTTTGTTTTTTTTTACGTCGTGCTGACCCTCGTTCTTTAAATGACCCTATATCGAGGAGGAGACCTGAAGGCGAGCCGTAATGGCCCCATCTCCGGCAGGCTCCTCCGATTTTTTTTTCGCTTCTTTTCCCTGTTTTTTTTCTTTTTTTTCTTATTTTATTTTACATCGTGCTGACCCTCGTTCTTTAAATGACCCTATCCCGAGGAGGACACCTGAAGGCGAGCCGTAACGGCCTCATCTCCGGCAAGCTCCTCCGATTTTTTTTTTTCGTTTTTTTCCTGTCTTTTTTTTATGTCGTGCTGACCCTCGTTCTTTAAATAACCCTACCCCGAGGGGGACACCTGAAGGCGAGCCGTAATGGCCTCATCTCCGGATGGCTCCTCCGATTTTTTTTTTCATTTTTTTCCCGATATTTTTTTTTTTACGTCATGCTGACCCTCGTTCTTTAAATGACCCTATTCCAAGGAGGACACCTGAAGGCGAGCCGTAATGGCCTCATCTCCGGCAGGATCCTCCGATTTTTTTTTTGTTTTTTTTCCTGTTTTTTTCTTTTTTTTCTTTCTTATTTTTTTTTACGTCGTGCTGACCCTCGTTCTTTAAATGACCCTATTCCGAGGAGGACACCTGAAGGCGAGCCGTAACGGCCTCATCTCCTTCAGGCTCCTCCGATTTTTTTCGTCTTTTTCCCTGTTTTTTTTTTTTACGTCGTGCTGACCCTCGTTCTTTAAATGACCCTATCTCGACGAGGACACCTGAAGGCGAGCTGTAATGGCCTCATCTCCGGCAGCCTCCTCCGATTTTTTTTCATTTTTTTCCCCGTTTTTTTTTAACGTCGTTCTGACCCTCGTTCTTTAAATGACCCTATCCCGAGGAGGACACCTGAAGGCGAGCCGTAATGTCCTCATCTCCGGCAGGCTCCTCCGATTTTGTTTCGTTTTTTTTTTGCGATGTTTTTTTTTTTTTTTTACGTCGTGCTGACCCTCGTTCTTTAAATGACCCTATCCTGAGGAGGACACCTGAAGGCGAGCCGTAATGGCCTCATCTCCGGCAGGCTCCTCTGATTTTTTTTTCGTTTTTTTCCCGGTTTTTTTTTACGTCATGCTGACCCTCGTTCTTTAAATGACCCTATTCCAAGGAGGACACCTGAAGGCGGGACGTAATGGCCTCATCTCCGGCAGCCTCCTCCGATTTTTTTTTTCGTTTTTTTTTCCTGTTTTTTTTCTTTTTTTTCTTTCTTGTTTTTTTTTACGTCGTGCTGACCCTCGTTCTTTAAATGACCCTATCCCGAGGAGGACACCTGAAGGCGAGCCGTAACGGCCTCATCTCCGGCAGGCTCCTCCGATTTTTTTCGTCTTTTTCCCTGTTTTTTTTTACGTCGTGCTGACCCTCGTTCTTTAAATGACCCTATCCCGACGAGGACACCTGAAGGCGAGCTGTAATGGCCTCATCTCCGGCAGCCTCCTCCGATTTTTTTTTCATTTTTTTCCCCGTTTTTTTTTAACGTCGTTCTGACCCTCGTTCTTTAAATGACCCTATCCCGAGGAGGACACCTGAAGGCGAGCCGTAATGTCCTCATCTCCGGCAGGCTCCTCCGATTTTGTTTCGTTTTTTTCGCGATGTTTTTTTTTTTTTTACGTCGTGCTGACCCTCGTTCTTTAAATGACCCTATCCTGAGGAGGACACCTGAAGGCGAGCCGTAATGGCCTCATCTCCGGCAGGCTCCTCTGATTTTTTTTTCGTTTTTTTCCCGGTTTTTTTTACGTCATGCTGACCCTCGTTCTTTAAATGACCCTATCCCGAGGAGGACACCTGAAAGCGAGCCGTAATGGCCTCATCTTCTGCAGGCTCCTCCCATTTTTTTTCGTTTTTTTTTTTGTTTTTTTTTACGTCGTGCTGACCCTCGTTCTTTAAATGACCCTATATCGAGGAAGAGACCTGAAGGCGAGCCGTAATGGCCCCATCTCCGGCAGGCTCCTCCGATTTTTTTTTCGCTTCTTTTCCCTGTTTTTTTTCTTTTTTTTCTTATTTTTTTTTACATCGTGCTGACCCTCGTTCTTTAAATGACCCTATCCCGAGGAGGACACCTGAAGGCGAGCCGTAACGGCCTCATCTCCGGCAAGCTCCTCCGATTTTTTTTTTTCGTTTTTTTCCTGATTTTTTTTTTTATGTCGTGCTGACCCTCGTTCTTTAAATAACCCTACCCCGAGGAGGACACCTGAAGGCGAGCCGTAATGGCCTCATCTCCGGATGGCTCCTCCGATTTTTTTTTCATTTTTTTCCCGATATTTTTTTTTACGTCATGCTGACCCTCGTTCTTTAAATGACCCTATTCCAAGGAGGACACCTGAAGGCGAGCCGTAATGGCCTCATCTCCGGCAGGATCCTCCGATTTTTTTTTTTGTTTTTTTTTTCCTGTTTTTTTTCTTTTTTTTTCTTTCTTATTTTTTTTTACGTCGTGCTGACCCTCGTTCTTTAAATGACCCTATTCCGAGGAGGACACCTGAAGGCGAGCCGTAACGGCCTCATCTCCTTCAGGCTCCTCCGATTTTTTTAGTCTTTTTCCCTGTTTTTTTTTTACGTCGTGCTGACCCTCGTTCTTTAAATGACCCTATCTCGACGAGGACACCTGAAGGCGAGCTGTAATGGCCTCATCTCCGGCAGCCTCCTCCGATTTTTTTTCATTTTTTTCCCCGTTTTTTTTTAACGTCGTTCTGACCCTCGTTCTTTAAATGACCCTATCCCGAGGAGGACACCTGAAGGCGAGCCGTAATGTCCTCATCTCCGGCAGGCTCCCCCGATTTTGTTTCGTTTTTTTTTCGCGATGTTTTTTTTTTTTTACGTCGTGCTGACCCTCGTTCTTTAAATGACCCTATCCTGTGGAGGACACCTGAAGGCGAGCCGTAATGGCCTCATCTCCGGCAGGCTCCTCTGATTTTTTTTTCGTTTTTTTCCCGATTTTTTTTTACGTCATGCTGACCCTCGTTCTTTAAATGACCCTATTCCAAGGAGGACACCTGAAGGCGGGCCGTAATTGCCTCATCTCCGGCAGGCTCCTCCGATTTTTTTTTTTCGTTTTTTTTTCCTGTTTTTTTTCTTTTTTTTCTTTCTTGTTTTTTTTTACGTCGTGCTGACCCTCGTTCTTTAAATGACCCTATCCCGAGGAGGACACCTGAAGGCGAGCCGTAACGGCCTCATCTCCGGCAGGCTCCTCCGATTTTTTTCGTCTTTTTCCCTGTTTTTTTTTTTACGTCGTGCTGACCCTCGTTCTTTAAATGACCCTATCCCGACGAGGACACCTGAAAGCAAGCCGTAATGGCCTCATCTCCTGCAGGCTCCTCCCATTTTTTTTCGTTTTTTTTTTGTTTTTTTTTACGTCGTGCTGACCCTCGTTCTTTAAATGACCCTATAGGAGGAGACCTGAAGGCGAGCCGTAATGGCCCCATCTCCGGCAGGCTCCTCCGATTTTTTTTTCGCTTCTTTTCCCTGTTTTTTTTCTTTTTTTTTCTTATTTTTTTTTTACATCGTGCTGACCCTCGTTCTTTAAATGACCCTATCCCGAGGAGGACACCTGAAGGCGAGCCGTAACGGCCTCATCTCCGGCAAGCTCCTCCGATTTTTTTTTTTTCGTTTTTTTCCTGTTTTTTTTTACGTCGTGCTGACCCTCGTTCTTTAAATAACCCTACCCCGAGGAGGACACCTGAAGGCGAGCCGTAATGGCCTCATCTCCGGATGGCTCCTCCGATTTTTTTTTTTCATTTTTTTCCCGATATTTTTTTTTTACGTCATGCTGACCCTCGTTCTTTAAATGACCCTATTCCAAGGAGGACACCTGAAGGCGAGCCGTAATGGCCTCATCTCCGGCAGGATCCTCCGATTTTTTTTTTGTTTTTTTTTCCTGTTTTTTTTCTTTTTTTTTCTTTCTTATTTTTTTTTACGTCGTGCTGACCCTCGTTCTTTAAATGACCCTATTCCGAGGAGGAGACCTGAAGGCGAGCCGTAATGGCCTCATCTCCTTCAGGCTCCTCCGATTTTTTTCGTCTTTTTCCCTATTTTTTTTTTACGTCGTGCTGACCCTCGTTCTTTAAATGACCCTATCCCGAGGAGGACACCTGAAGGCGAGCCGTAACGGCCTCATCTCCGGCAAGGTCCTCCGATTTTGTTTTTTTTTTTCATTTTTTTCCCTATTTTTTTTTACGTCGTGCTGACCCTCGTTCTTTAAATGACCCTATCCCGAGGAGGACACCTGAAAGCGAGCCGTAATGGCCTCATCTCCTGCAGGCTCCTCCCATTTTTTTTCGTTTTTTTTTTTGTTTTTTTTTTGTTTTTTTTTTTTGTTTTTTTTTTACGTCGTGCTGACCCTCGTTCTTTAAATGACCCTATCTCGAGGAGGACACCTGAAGGCGAGCCGTAATGGCCCCATCTCCGGCAGGCTCCTCCGATTTTTTTTCGCTTCTTTTCCCTGTTTTTTTTTTCTTATTTTTTTTTACATCGTGCTGACCCTCGTTCTTTAAATGACCCTATCCCAAGGAGGACACCTGAAGGCGAGCCGTAACGGCCTCATCTCCGGCAAGCTCCTCCGATTTTTTTTTTCATTTTTTTTCCTATTTTTTTTTACGTCGTGCTGACCCTCGTTCTTTAAATAACCCTACCCCGAGGAGGACACCTGAAGGCGAGCCGTAATGGCCTCATCTCCGGATGGCTCCTCCGATTTTTTTTTTCATTTTTTTCCCGATATTTTTTTTTACGTCATGCTGACCCTCGTTCTTTAAATGACCCTATTCCAAGGAGGACACCTGAAGGCGAGCCGTAATGGCCTCATCTCCGGCAGGCTCCTCCGATTTTTTTTTTCGTTTTTTTTCCTGTTTTTTTTTCTTTTTTTTCTTTCTTATTTTTTTTTACGTCGTGCTGACCCTCGTTCTTTAAATGACCCTATCCCGAGGAGGACACCTGAAGGCGAGCCGTAACGGCCTCATCTCCGGCAGGCTCCTCCGATTTTTTTCACCTTTTTCCCTGTTTTTTTTTACGTCGTGCTGACCCTCGTTCTTTAAATGACCCTATCCCGACGAGGACACCTGAAGGCGAGCCGTAATGGCCTCATCTCCGACAGCCTCCTCCTATTTTTTTTTCATTTTTTCCCCGTTTTTTTTAACGTCGTTCTGACCCTCGTTCTTTAAATGACCCTATCCCGAGGAGGACACCTGAAGGCGAGCCGTAATGTCCTCATCTCCGGCAGGCTCCTCCAATTTTTTTTCGTTTTTTTTTCGCGATATTTTTTTTTTTACGTCGTGCTGACCCTCGTTCTTTAAATGACCCTATCCCGAGGAGGACACCTGAAGACGAGCCGTAATGGCCTCATCTCCGGCAGGCTCCTTTGATTTTTTTTCGTTTTTTACTCCGCTTTTTTTTTACGTCGTGCTGACCCTCGTTCTTTAAATGACCCTATCCCGAGGAGGACACCTGAAGGCGAGCCGTAATGGCCTCATCTCCGGCAGGCTCCTCTGATTTTTTTTTTCGCTTTTTTTCCCGGTTTTTTTTTTACGTCGTGCTGACCCTCGTTCTTTAAATGACCCTATCCCGAGGAGGACACCTGAAAGTGAGCCGTAATGGCCTCATCTCCGGCAGGCTCCTCCGATTTTTTTTTCGTTTTTTTTGTTTTTTTTTATGTCGTGCTGACCCTCGTTCTTTAAATGACCCTATCTCGAGGAGGACACCTGAAGGCGAGCCGTAATGGCCTCATCTCCGGCAGGCTCCTCCAATTTTTTTTTACGTCGTGCTGACCCTCGTTCTTTAAATCACCCTATCTGGAGGAGGACACTTGAAGGCGAGCCGTAATGGCCTCATCTCCGGCAGGCTCCTCCGATTTTTTTTTTCATTTTTTTCCCTGTTTTTTCTTTTTTTTTCTTTCTTATTTTTTTTTACATCGTGCTGACCCTCGTTCTTTAAATGACCCTATCCCGAGGAGGACACCTGAAGGCGAGCCGTAACGGCCTCATCTCCGGCAGAGAAAGTAAAATGAGAATTCAGATCTCAGGACTCAAGAGACTAGATAACCAAGTCTAGATCTCAATGCCTTCCTAGATCCAACAAGAACAATTGCAAAGGAATTGTAAATTGTAAATTGCAGAGACAGTAGAAGACAGAAGCAATTAACCAAAATGGAAATTCAATTATGCAGTAAAATGAAACAGAGAGATCTCAGGATGAGATTGAAACAGATTTCCTTTAATTCTCCAACCCAAGATCCAAGACAAGTAAAGTAAAGAGTGCTGGGCAAGAACAAGGAAGAAGAGAGATCAATTCTCCTCCTAAATTCTCTTGAATTAAAACAACAATGCCAAGAAATGTAAAGTGAGCTCTCTACTAAGTGTACTAATCAAAACCGAAAAGAAAGCTCCCTTAAAAACTTAAAACCTATGCTATTTATACACTTTCTTCAAATGGTCTTCAAGCCTTCAATTGGGCCTTTGCTCTTGATGGAATTGGGTTGATAGAGGCCTTGGTTGATTGCTCTTGGAGTTTGGAGAAGAACCGAAGTGAACCGGGTTTGGAATCATGAAAGCTTGAGTAAAAGTTTGAGTAAAAGTTTGAGGCAAACTTTTACTCAAACTTTTCATATCAGCTCCCCTTCTTTGCTGATACCAACGTTTGAGCCAAAGTTTGGGGTCAAACTTTTGCTCAAACGTTGGCTCCCCTTTGCACACTCATGGCGCCAACGTTTGCCAAAAAGTTTGAGGCAAACGTTGGCGCAAACGTTTTCTCTCCAGGGTGTTCATTTGTGATGCCAAAAGTTTGACAAAAAGTTTGAGGCAAACTTTTGCTCAAGCTTTTTGCCCAAAAGTTTGCACAAAAGTTTGAGGCAAACTTTTGGTCAAGCTTTTTGCTCCCTGGTTCATTTTCACTTATTCCAAAAGTTTGAGCTAAAGTTTGAGGCAAACTTTTGCTCAAACTTTTTGTCCTCTCTTCCTCCTAGCCATTCCTTCTTGCTTCAACCTTTCTCCAAGCTTTCTTCACCTATCATTAATAAACCAAACACATCAAAGCTATGCTCAAAATCATGAGATATTCATTCTTTCATAATATGTGACAATTATAGCATAAAACCTCATGAAATTGCATTAATTCAACTATGGTTGATTAAATCAAAGGAAGCATGAAAATCTACCCAATTGGCTTGCTTATGGCTCAAGAAAGTGCATAAATCAATTGAAAATAAAAGAAAAAGGCTAGTGAAACTAGGCTAAGATGACTTGTCATCAATGGCCTCATCTCCGGATGGCTCCTCCGATTTTTTTTTTTCATTTTTTTCCCGATGTTTTTTTTTTTACGTCATGTTGACCCTCGTTCTTTAAATGATCCTATCCCAAGGAGGACACCTGAAGGCGAGCCGTAATGGCCTCATCTCCGGCAAGCTCCTCCGATTTTTTTTTTCTTTTTTTTTCTTTCTTACTTTTTTTTTTACGTCGTGCTGACCCTCGTTCTTTAAATGACCCTATCCCGAGGAGGACACCTGAAGGCGAGCCGTAACGGCCTCATCTCCGGCAGGCTCCTCCGATTTTTTTTCGTATTTTTCCCTGTTTTTTTTTTATGTCGTGCTGACCCTCGTTCTTTAAATAACCCTATCCCGAGGAGGACACTTGAAGGCGAGCCGTAATGGCCTCATTTCCAGCAGCCTCCTCCCATTTTTTTTCGATTTTTTTCTCAGTTTTTTTTTTTTTTTTTAACGTCGTGCTGACCCTCGTTCTTTAAATGACCCTATCCCGAGGAGGACACCTGAAGGCGAGCCGTAATGGCCTCATCTCCGGCAGCCTCCTCCGATTTTTTTTTCGTTTTTTTCCCCGTTTTTTTTAACGTCGTTTTGACCCTCGTTCTTTAAATGACCCTATCCCGAGGAGGACACCTGAAGGCGAGCCATAATGTCCTCATCTCCGGAAGGCTCCTCCGATTTTTTTTCATTTTTTTTCGCAATGTTTTTTTTTTTTTACGTCATGCAGACCCTCGTTCTTTAAATGTCCCTATCTCGAGGAGGACACCTGAAGGCGAGCCGTAACGGCCTCATCTCCGGCAGGCTCCTCCGATTTTTTTCGTCTTTTTCCCTGTTTTTTTTTACGTCGTGCTGACCCTCGTTCTTTAAATGACCCTATCCCGACGAGGACACCTGAAGGCGAGCTGTAATGGCCTCATCTCCGGCAGCCTCCTCCGATTTTTTTTTCATTTTTTTCCCCGTTTTTTTTAACGTCGTTCTGACCCTCGTTCTTTAAAAGACCCTATCCCGAGGAGGACACCTGAAGGCGAGCCGTAATGCCCTCATCTCCGGCAGGCTCCTCCGATTTTGTTTCGTTTTTTTTTTCGCGATGTTTTTTTTTTTTACGTCGTGCTGACCCTCGTTCTTTAAATGACCCTATCCTGAGGAGGACACCTGAAGGCGAGCCGTAATGGCCTCATCTCCGGCAGGCTCCTCTGATTTTTTTTTCGTTTTTTTCCCGGTTTTTTTTTACGTCATGCTGACCCTCGTTCTTTAAATGACCCTATCCCGAGGAGGACACCTGAAAGCAAGCCGTAATGGCCTCATCTCCTGCAGGCTCCTCCCATTTTTTTTCGTTTTTTTTTGTTTTTTTTTACGTCGTGCTGACCCTCGTTCTTTAAATGACCCTATATCGAGGAGGAGACCTGAAGGAGAGCCGTAATGGCCCCATCTCCGGCAGGCTCCTCCGATTTTTTTTTAGCTTCTTTTCCCTGTTTTTTTTCTTTTTTTTTTCTTATTTTTTTTTACATCGTGCTGACCCTCGTTCTTTAAATGACCCTATCCCGAGGAGGACACCTGAAGGCGAGCCGTAACGGCCTCATCTCCAGCAAGCTCCTCCGATTTTTTTTTTTTCGTTTTTTTCCTGTTTTTTTTACGTCGTGCTGACCCTCGTTCTTTAAATAACCCTACCCCGAGGAGGACACCTGAAGGCGAGCCGTAATGGCCTCATCTCCGGATGGCTCCTCCGATTTTTTTTTTCATTTTTTTCCCGATATTTTTTTTTACGTCATGCTGACCCTCGTTCTTTAAATGACCCTATTCCAAGGAGGACACCTGAAGGCGAGCCGTAATGGCCTCATCTCCGGCAGGATCCTCCGATTTTTTTTTTTGTTTTTTTTTCCTGTTTTTTTTCTTTTTTTTTCTTTCTTATTTTTTTTTACGTCGTGCTGACCCTCGTTCTTTAAATGACCCTATTCCGAGGAGGAGACCTGAAGGCGAGCCGTAATGGCCTCATCTCCTTCAGGCTCCTCCGATTTTTTTCGTCTTTTTCCCTATTTTTTTTTACGTCGTGCTGACCCTCGTTCTTTAAATGACCCTATCCCGAGGAGGACACCTGAAGGCGAGCCGTAACGGCCTCATCTCCGGCAAGCTCCTCCGATTTTGTTTTTTTTTTCATTTTTTTCCCTATTTTTTTTTACGTCGTGCTGACCCTCGTTCTTTAAATGACCCTATCCCGAGGAGGACACCTGAAAGCGAGCCGTAATGGCCTCATCTCCTGCAGGCTCCTCCCATTTTTTTTCGTTTTTTTTTTGTTTTTTTTTTGTTTTTTTTTTTGTTTTTTTTTTACGTCGTGCTGACCCTCGTTCTTTAAATGACCCTATCTCGAGGAGGACACCTGAAGGCGAGCCGTAATGGCCCCATCTCTGGCAGGCTCCTCCGATTTTTTTTCGCTTCTTTTCCCTGTTTTTTTTTTCTTATTTTTTTTTTACATCGTGCTGACCCTCGTTCTTTAAATGACCCTATCCCGAGGAGGACACCTGAAGGCGAGCCGTAACGGCCTCATCTCCGGCAAGCTCCTCCGATTTTTTTTTTCATTTTTTTTCCTATTTTTTTTTACGTCGTGCTGACCCTCGTTCTTTAAATAACCCTACCCCGAGGAGGACACCTGAAGGCGAGCCGTAATGGCCTCATCTCCGGATGGCTCCTCCGATTTTTTTTTTCATTTTTTTCCCGATATTTTTTTTTACGTCATGCTGACCCTCGTTCTTTAAATGACCCTATTCCAAGGAGGACACCTGAAGGCGAGCCGTAATGGCCTCATCTCCGGCAGGCTCCTCCGATTTTTTTTTTCGTTTTTTTTTCCTGTTTTTTTTCTTTTTTTTCTTTCTTATTTTTTTTTACGTCGTGCTGACCCTCGTTCTTTAAATGACCCTATCCCGAGGAGGACACCTGAAGGCGAGCCGTAACGGCCTCATCTCCGGCAGGCTCCTCCGATTTTTTTCGCCTTTTTCCCTGTTTTTTTTTTACGTCGTGCTGACCCTCGTTCTTTAAATGACCCTATCCCGACGAGGACACCTGAAGGCGAGCCGTAATGGCCTCATCTCCGACAGCCTCCTCCTATTTTTTTTTCATTTTTTCCCCGTTTTTTTTAACGTCGTTCTGACCCTCGTTCTTTAAATGACCCTATCCCGAGGAGGACACCTGAAGGCGAGCCGTAATGTCCTCATCTCCGGCAGGCTCCTCCAATTTTTTTTCGTTTTTTTTTCGCGATATTTTTTTTTTTTACGTCGTGCTGACCCTCGTTCTTTAAATGACCCTATCCCGAGGAGGACACCTGAAGGCGAGCCGTAATGGCCTCATCTCCGGCAGGCTCCTCTGATTTTTTTTCGTTTTTTACTCCGCTTTTTTTTTACGTCGTGCTGACCCTCGTTCTTTAAATGACCCTATCCCGAGGAGGACACCTGAAGGCGAGCCGTAATGGCCTCATCTCCGGCAGGCTCCTCTGATTTTTTTTTTCGCTTTTTTTCCCGGTTTTTTTTTTTACGTCGTGCTGACCCTCGTTCTTTAAATGACCCTATCCCGAGGAGGACACCTGAAAGCGAGCCGTAATGGCCTCATCTCCGGCAGGCTCCTCCGATTTTTTTTTCGTTTTTTTTTTGTTTTTTTTTACGTCGTGCTGACCCTCGTTCTTTAAATGACCCTATCTCGAGGAGGACACCTGAAGGCGAGCCGTAATGGCCTCATCTCCGGCAGGCTCTTCCAATTTTTTTTTACGTCGTGCTGACCCTCATTCTTTAAATCACCCTATCTGGAGGAGGACACTTGAAGGCGAGCCGTAATGGCCTCATCTCCGGCAGGCTCCTCCGATTTTTTTTTTCATTTTTTTCCCTATTTTTTCTTTTTTTTTCTTTCTTATTTTTTTTTACATCGTGCTGACCCTCGTTCTTTAAATGACCCTATCCCGAGGAGGACACCTGAAGGCGAGCCGTAACGGCCTCATCTCCGGCAGAGAAAGTAAAATGAGAATTCAGATCTCAGGACTCAAGAGACTAGATAACCAAGTCTAGATCTCAATGCCTTCCTAGATCCAACAAGAACAATTGCAAAGGAATTGTAAATTGTAAATTGCAGAGACAGTAGAAGACAGAAGCAATTAACCAAAATGGAAATTCAATTATGCAGTAAAATGAAACAGAGAGATCTCAAGATGAGATTGAAACAGATTTCCTTTAATTCTCCAACCCAAGATCCAAGACAAGTAAAGTAAAGAGTGCTGGGCAAGAACAAGGAAGAAGAGAGATCAATTCTCCTCCTAAATTCTCTTGAATTAAAACAACAATGCCAAGAAATGTAAAGTGAGCTCTCTACTAAGTGTACTAATCAAAACCGAAAAGAAAGCTCCCTTAAAAACTTAAAACCTATGCTATTTATACACTTTCTTCAAATGGTCTTCAAGCCTTCAATTGGGCCTTTGCTCTTGATGGAATTGGGTTGATAGAGGCCTTGGTTGATTGCTCTTGGAGTTTGGAGAAGAACCGAAGTGAACCGGGTTTGGAATCATGAAAGCTTGAGTAAAAGTTTGAGTAAAAGTTTGAGGCAAACTTTTACTCAAACTTTTCATATCAGCTCCCCTTCTTTGCTGATACCAACGTTTGAGCCAAAGTTTGGGGTCAAACTTTTGCTCAAACGTTGGCTCCCCTTTGCACACTCATGGCGCCAACGTTTGCCAAAAAGTTTGAGGCAAACGTTGGCGCAAACGTTTTCTCTCCAGGGTGTTCATTTGTGATGCCAAAAGTTTGACAAAAAGTTTGAGGCAAACTTTTGCTCAAGCTTTTTGCCCAAAAGTTTGCACAAAAGTTTGAGGCAAACTTTTGGTCAAGCTTTTTGCTCCCTGGTTCATTTTCACTTATTCCAAAAGTTTGAGCTAAAGTTTGAGGCAAACTTTTGCTCAAACTTTTTGTCCTCTCTTCCTCCTAGCCATTCCTTCTTGCTTCAACCTTTCTCCAAGCTTTCTTCACCTATCATTAATAAACCAAACACATCAAAGCTATGCTCAAAATCATGAGATATTCATTCTTTCATAATATGTGACAATTATAGCATAAAACCTCATGAAATTGCATTAATTCAACTATGGTTGATTAAATCAAAGGAAGCATCAAAATCTACCCAATTGGCTTGCTTATGGCTCAAGAAAGTGCATAAATCAATTGAAAATAAAAGAAAAAGGCTAGTGAAACTAGGCTAAGATGACTTGTCATCAATGGCCTCATCTCCGGATGGCTCCTCCGATTTTTTTTTTTCATTTTTTTCCCGATGTTTTTTTTTTACGTCATGTTGACCCTCGTTCTTTAAATGATCCTATCCCAAGGAGGACACCTGAAGGCGAGCCGTAATGGCCTCATCTCCGGCAAGCTCCTCCGATTTTTTTTTTCTTTTTTTTTCTTTCTTACTTTTTTTTTACGTCGTGCTGACCCTCGTTCTTTAAATGACCCTATCCCGAGGAGGACACCTGAAGGCGAGCCGTAACGGCCTCATCTCCGGCAGGCTCCTCCGATTTTTTTTCGTCTTTTTCCCTGTTTTTTTTTTATGTCGTGCTGACCCTCGTTCTTTAAATAACCCTATCCCGAGGAGGACACTTGAAGGCGAGCCGTAATGGCCTCATTTCCAGCAGGCTCCTCCCATTTTTTTTCGATTTTTTTCTCAGTTTTTTTTTTTTTTTTAACGTCGTGCTGACCCTCGTTCTTTAAATGACCCTATCCCGAGGAGGACACCTGAAGGCGAGCCGTAATGGCCTCATCTCCGGCAGCCTCCTCCGATTTTTTTTTCGTTTTTTTCCCCGTTTTTTTTAACGTCGTTTTGACCCTCGTTCTTTAAATGACCCTATCCCGAGGAGGACACCTGAAGGCGAGCCGTAATGTCCTCATCTCCGGAAGGCTCCTCCGATTTTTTTTCATTTTTTTTCGCAATGTTTTTTTTTTTTTTACGTCATGCAGACCCTCGTTCTTTAAATGTCCCTATCTCGAGGAGGACACCTGAAGGCGAGCCGTAATGGCCTCATCTCCGGTAGGCTCCTCGGATTTTTTTTTCGTTTTTTTCCCCGGTTTTTTTTTACGTCGTGCTGACCCTCGTTCTTTAAAAGTGTAGTGTTGTGAACAATCAAACATCTTAATTATTGAATAGCAAAAAAAAAAAACTACACTATGCAGACAAGCAGGGGTATTATGTAACTTTCAATTTAGCAGCATCTGATACAAAATAATCATTGAACAATACAACCTTTTGGAGTTCGCTTGCCTTCCTTCTTCTCATCATCATCATTATTGGTCTTCACATTTCTCTTTCATTCCCTTGATTGATGATGCTTAATCCTTCCAAAAACTTGTATGGACCTCTGCAATGATATTGAAAGTTGCTTGTTCCCCAAGAACTTAGAAACAATGATTAGCCTGCATGATTTATTTATGGGCTTTTGTACTTACTTTGGTGTGGGAACACCAAACTTAGTACCTTGCCACTGGTTCTTATGCATTAGATTAACCATATGTGAAACTCTTTTTTTCTTTTTCAAAAGTAATAAAACTGAAAACTAGGAAACAGCAGAATAGTTAACTAGTTTATCTAAATGCTTGAAGCTAACATTATGCAGAGAGTGAGAATGCATTTTATGATGAAATTTTGGTGGAACACCAAACTTAGAATCCATCATTCTCCCTTAGATTGTTTTGGTGTGCAACACCAAACTTAGCTTCTTGCAATATAGATAAAACTAATTAACCTTTTTATTGAAATAGATATGAAAAGATGGTTACCTCCGGTTGGATTGCCTCCCAACAAGCGCTCTTTTATTGTCACTAGCTTGACATCTTGCTCTTTGATTATGGAGGCTGGAAATCATAATGCCTCAGTTTTTCTCCTTTTGCTGTAGGATTCCTTTCCTCCATGACCTGCACAATCACAAACAATCCAAATGAGAATTGGATATTCTCATTCCAGAATGTAGTCAGAGGATTAGTTGACACAATGTGTCAAACAGTTAATAGGCTTTGAGAGAAAATCAGAAGAAAATTGCTTTTGTTGTACAGAACAACAAGAAACAGACACAGAACCAAAAAAGCAATGTACTCTACTGAGAGAGCAAAGTTAGTGTTAGTTTAGGCAAAAATTCAAACAGTTAGTGGGTTAGTCAAAATTGGAGAAACAGAAAATAAAAATGCTAGATCTAGATCACCACCTCACTTAATCATTGTCAATCTAATCAATCCCCGGTAACGGCGCCAAAAACTTGATGTGTATTTTTGGAGAACGAATTCCAAACACACAAATCTAACCGGCAAGTGCACCGGGTCGCATCAAGTAATAATAACTCACGGGAGTGAGGTCGATCCCACAGGGATTGAAGGATTGAGCAATTTTAGTTTAGTGGTTGATTTAGTCAAGCAAATCAAGATTTGGTTGAGAGATTTGTGATTTGCAGAATTTAAATTGCATAGAAAGTAAAGGGAATGGGTAAATTGCATGAAATTAAAGAGAACTGAAATTTAAAGTGCTGAATCTTAAAGAACAAGAAATTAAATGGCAGAAACTTAGAACGCAAGAAATGTAAATTGCAGAATCTTAAAGTGCAAGAAATGTAAATGGCTTGAATTGTAAAGGGAATTGGGAATTGGATTTGCAGAAATTAAACAAGGCAAAGTAAAATTGCAACAAACAGAGAAATAGAAGATGACTTAGATTGAATCGGATCTAAAAACAGAATTGTAAATGAGCATGAAAAGCGTTAAACAGAGAAAGTAAAATGAGAATTCAGATCTCAGGACTCAAGAGACTAGATAACCAAGTCTAGATCTCAATGCCTTCCTAGATCCAACAAGAACAATTGCAAAGAAATTGTAAATTGTAAATTGCAGAGAAAGTAGAAGACAGAAGCAATTAACCAAAATGGAAATTTAATTATGCAGTAAAATGAAACAGGGAGATCTCAGGATGAGATTGAAACAGATTTCCTTCAATTCTCCAACCCAAGATCCAAGACAATTGTAATTGAAATTGAAAGCAAGAAAACTAAGAGGAAAGGAATTCAATTCTCCTTCCCCGAGACTTAGAAATTAAAATTCACTCCACACCAAAAGCTCTCCGAAAACTCTCTATGAAAACTAAAAGAAAAGCTCTCCGAAAAACTTAAATCCTATGCTATTTATACACTCTCTTCAAATGGTCTTCAAGCCTTCAATTGGGCCTTTGCTCTTGATGGAATTGGGTTGATAGAGGCCTTGGTTGATTGCTCTTGGAGTTTGGAGAAGAACCGAAGTGAACCGGGTTTGGAATCATGAAAGCTTGAGTAAAAGTTTGAGTAAAAGTTTGAGGCAAACTTTTACTCAAACTTTTCACATCAGCCACCCTATTTTGCTGCTACCAACGTTTGGGCAAAAGTTTGGGGTCAAACTTTTGCTCAAACGTTGGCCTCTCCTTGCACACTCATGGCGCCAACGTTTGCCAAAAAGTTTGAGGCAAACGTTGGCGCAAACTTTTGCTCTCCAGGGTGTTGATTTGTGATGCCAAAAGTTTGCCAAAAAGTTTGAGGCAAACTTTTGGTCAAGCTTTTTGCTCCCTGGTTCGTTTTCACTTATTCCAAAAGTTTGAGCTAAAGTTTGAGGCAAACTTTTGCTCAAACATTTTTTCCTCTCTTCCTCCTAGCCATTCCTTCTTGCTTCAACCTTTCTCCAAGCTTTCTTCACCTATCATTAGTCAACCAAACACATCAAAGCTATGCTCAAAATCATGAGATATTCATTCTTTCATAATATGTGACAATTATAGCATAAAACCTCATGAAATTGCATTAATTCATCTATGGTTGATTAAATCAAAGGAAGCATTAAAATCTACCCAATTGGCTTGCTTATGGCTCAAGAAAGTGCATAATTCATTTGAAAACAAAAGAAAAAGACTAGTGAAACTAGGCTAAGATGACTTGTCATCACAACACCAAACTTAAAGCTTGCTTGTCCCCAAGCAAGAAATGAATTATGCTCCAGGGTTCTTTCAATTAAGACGGATTGAAGAATAACTTGTAAAGTCCTATGAGTGAAGTGATTAAGTAACAGTGGGGTGAACTCTAAATCATATGCTCATGCAAGGGCTTCAGTGCTCACTAGTCCCTACATCTTGGAAGTCTTAGGTCTTAGGATTTTCATCCAAATGGTATCATGGAGGTCTCTTTATATGTAATCACCCTGAAGCAGCTTATGGTTTCTTTTCTTTGGCCTTGACTCTAAGTGTCATGTCTCAAAGCGGCTCTTTAGATAAGCTTTCAATCAATACTCCTAAACCAGTTGGTTTTAAGGTATTAGGTGTTAAAGCACCCCTAAGGATTTACTTGCTCAAGCCTCTTTCTTTGACACAATTCAACCACAAGCATTTACTAGGATAACAACTCTTTGAGTTTTTGTTTCTCTTTTCTTTTCTGCCTAGTAATTGATGCTCGGAGCCTTGGGCCATGTTCTTTTTGTTTTTGTATTTTCTTTATTTTCTTTTGTTTTGTTTGCTGCTTCTTGGATCAATAGATTTTTGAGAATCTCCACAATACTGCTTTGAACTTCATGTCCTGCCTATGAGCTCCCATGCAAGTTTTCACAAGCATGGAACCTCAATACATAATCATACAACTAGAACCACCACTTCTCCTAATCTTTTGCTTACCTCAAAATTGTTTAATTCCTCAATCCTTCTTTTCAAAGAACTTTCTTGTGATGCATTTTTTTGAAATCTTGAGTGCATGCAAACTTTAAAAGTGTAGTGTTGTGAACAATCAAACATCTTAATTATTGAATAGCAGAAAAAAAAACTACACTATGCAGACAAGCAGGGGTATTATGTAACTTTCAATTTAGCAGCATCTGATACAAAATAATCACTGAACAATACAACCTTTTGGAGTTCGCTTGCCTTCCTTCTTATCATCATCATCATTATTGGTCTTCACATTTCTCTTTCATTCCCTTGATTGATGATGCTTAATCCTTCCAAAAACTTGTATGGACCTCTGCAATGATATTGAAAGTTGCTTGTTCCCCAAGCACTTAGAAACAATGATTAGCCTGCATGATTTATTTATGGGCTTTTGTACTTACTTTGGTGTGGGAACACCAAACTTAGTACCTTGCCACTGGTTCTTATGCATTAGATTAACCATATGTGAAACTCTTTTTTTCTTTTTCAAAAGTAATAAAACTGAAAACTAGGAAACATCAGAATAGTTAACTAGTTTATCTAAATGCTTGAAGCTAACATTATGCAGAGAGTGAAAATGCGTTTTATGATGAAATTTTGGTGGAACACCAAACTTAGAATCCATCATTCTCCCTTAGATTGTTTTGGTGTGCAACACCAAACTTAGTTTCTTGCAATATAGATAAAACTAATTAACCTTTTTATTGAAATAGATATGAAAAGATGGTTACCTCCGGTTGGGTTGCCTCCCAACAAGCGCTCTTTTATTGTGACTAGCTTGACATCTTGCTCTTTGATTATGGAGGCTGGAAATCATAATGCCTCAGTTTTTCTCCTTTTGCTGTAGGATTCCTTTCCTCCATGACCTGCACAATCACAAACAATCCAAATGAAAATTGGATATTCTCATGCCAGAATGTAGTCAGAGGATTAGTTGACACAATGTGTCAAACAGTTAATAGGCTTTGAGAGAAAATCAGAAGAAAATTGCTTTTGTTGTACAGAACAACAAGAAACAGACACAGAACCAAAAAAGCAATGTACTCTACTGAGAGAGCAAAGTTAGTGTTAGTTTAGGCAAAAATTCAAACAGTTAGTGGGTTAGTCAAAATTGGAGAAACAGAAAATAAAAATGCTAGATCTAGATCACCACCTCACTTAATCATTGTCAATCTAATCAATCCCCGGCAACGGCGCCAAAAACTTGATGTGTATTTTTGGAGAACGAATTCCAAACACACAAATCTAACCGGCAAGTGCACCGGGTCGCATCAAGTAATAATAACTCACGGGAGTGAGGTCGATCCCACAGGGATTGAAGGATTGAGCAATTTTAGTTTAGTGGTTGATTTACTCAAGCGAATCAAGATTTGGTTGAGAGATTTGTGATTTGCAGAATTTAAATTGCATAGAAAGTAAAGGGAATGGGTAAATTGCATGAAATTAAAGAGAACTGAAATTTAAAGTGCTGAATCTTAAAGAACAAAAAATTAAATGGCAGAAACTTAGAACGCAAGAAATGTAAATTGCAGAATCTTAAAGTGCAAGAAATGTAAATGGCTTGAATTGTAAAGGGAATTGGGAATTGGATTTGCAGAAATTAAACAAGCCAAAGTAAAATTGCAACAAACAGAGAAATAGAAGATGACTTGGATTGAATCGGATCTAAAAACAGAATTGTAAATGAGCATGAAAAGCGTTAAACAGAGAAAGTAAAATGAGAATTCAGATCTCAGGACTCAAGAGACTAGATAACCAAGTCTAGATCTCAATGCCTTCCTAGATCCAACAAGAACAATTGCAAAGAAATTGTAAATTGTAAATTGCAGAGAAAGTAGAAGACAGAAGCAATTAACCAAAATGGAAATTTAATTATGCAGTAAAATGAAACAGGGAGATCTCAGGATGAGATTGAAATAGATTTCCTTCAATTCTCCAACCCAAGATCCAAGACAATTGTAATTGAAATTGAAAGAAAGAAAACTAAGAGGAAGGGAATTCAATTCTCCTTCCCCGAGACTTAGAAATTAAAATTCACTCCACACCAAAAGCTCTCCGAAAACTCTCTATGAAAACTAAAAGAAAAGCTCTCCGAAAAACTTAAATCCTATGCTATTTATACACTCTCTTCAAATGGTCTTCAAGCCTTCAATTAGGCCTTTGCTCTTGATGGAATTGGGTTGATAGAGGCCTTGGTTGATTGCTCTTGGAGTTTGGAGAAGAACCGAAGTGAACCGGGTTTGGAATCATGAAAGCTTGAGTAAAAGTTTGAGTAAAAGTTTGAGGCAAACTTTTACTCAAACTTTTCACATCAGCCACCCTATTTTGCTGCTACCAACGTTTGGGCAAAAGTTTGGGGTCAAACTTTTGCTCAAACGTTGGACTCCCCTTGCACACTCATGGCGCCAACGTTTGCCAAAAAGTTTGAGGCAAACGTTGGCGCAAACTTTTGCTCTCCAGGGTGTTGATTTGTGATGCCAAAAGTTTGCCAAAAAGTTTGAGGCAAACTTTTGCTCAAGCTTTTTGCCCAAAAGTTTGCACAAAAGTTTGAGGCAAACTTTTGGTCAAGCTTTTTGCTCCCTGGTTCGTTTTCACTTATTCCAAAAGTTTGAGCTAAAGTTTGAGGCAAACTTTTGCTCAAACTTTTTGTCCTCTCTTCCTCCTACCCATTCCTTCTTACTTCAACCTTTCTCCAAGCTTTCTTCACCTATCATTAGTCAACCAAACACATCAAAGCTATGCTCAAAATCATGAGATATTCATTCTTTCATAATATGTGACAATTATAGCATAAAACCTCATGAAATTGCATTAATTCATCTATGGTTGATTAAATCAAAGGAAGCATGAAAATCTACCCAATTGGCTTACTTATGGCTCAAGAAAGTGCATAATTCATTTGAAAACAAAAGAAAAAGACTAGTGAAACTAGGCTAAGATGACTTGTCATCACATCCCATTTTTTTTTGTTTTTTTTTTTTTTTTCCGTTGTGCTTACCCTAGTTCTTTATATGACCCTATCCCGAGGAGGACACCTGAAGGCGAGCCGTAATGGCCTCATCTCCGGCAAGCTCCTCCGATTTTCTTTTTTTTTTTTTTTTTTACGTCATGCTGACCCTCGTTCTTTAAATGACACTATCCCAAGGAGGACACCTGAAGGCGAGCCGTAATGGTATCATCTCCGGCAGGCTTCTCCGATTTTTTTTTTTCATCTTTTTCCCTGTTTTTTCCTTTTTTTTCTTTCTTATTTTTTTTTACGTCGTGCTGACCCTCGTTCTTTAAAAGACCCTATCCAGAGGAGGACACCTGAAGACGAGCCGTAACGGCCTCATCTCCGGCAGGCTCCTCCGATTTTTTTTTTGTTTTTTTCCCTTTTTTTTTACGTCGTGCTGACCCTCGTTCTTTAAATAACCCTATCCCGAGGAGGACACCTGAAGGCGAGCCGTAATGGCCTCATCTCCGGCAGGCTCCTCCCATTTTTTTCGATTTTTATCGCTTTTTTTTTTTTTTACGTCGTGCTGACCCTCGTTCTTTAAATGACCCTATCCCGAGGAGGACACCTGAGGGCGAGCCGCAATGGCCTCATCTCCGGCAGCCTCCTCCGATTTTTTTTTTCATTTTTTCCCCGTTTTTTTTTAACGTCGTTCTGACCCTCGTTCTTTAAATGACCCTATCCCGAGGAGGACACCTGAAGGCGAGCCGTAATGTCCTCATCTCCGGCAGGCTCCTCCCATTTTTTTTTTGTTTTTTTTGTTTTTGTTTTTTGTTTTTATTTTGTTTTTTTTTTATGTCGTGCTGACCCTCGTTCTTTAAATGACCCTATCTCGAGGAAGACACCTGAAGGCGAGCCGTAATGGCCTCATCTCCGCCAGGCTCCTCCCATTTTTTTCGATTTTTCCCGATTTTATTTTACGTCGTGCTGACCCTCGTTCTTTAAATGACCTAATCCCGAGGAGGACACCTGAAAGCGAGCCGTAATGGCCTCATCTCCGGCAGGCTCCTCTGATTTTTTTTTTCATTTTTTTCCCGTTTTTTTTTTTACGTCGTGCTGACCCTCGTTCTTTAAATGACCCTATCCCGAGGAGGACACCTGAAAGAGAGCCGTAATGGCCCCATCTCCGGCAGGCTCCTCCCATTTTTTTTTTTGTTTTTTTTTTGTTTTTTTTTTTCCGTCGTGCTGACCCTAGTTCTTTATATGACCCTATCCCGAGGAGGACACCTGAAGGCGAGCCATAATGGCCTCATCTCCGGCAAGCTCCTCCGATTTTCATTTTTTTTCCTTTTTTTTTTACGTCATGCTGACCCTCATTCTTTAAATGACACTATCCCAAGGAGGACACCTGAAGGCGAGCCGTAATGGCATCATCTCTGGCAGGCTCCTCCGATTTTTTTTTCATTTTTTCCCTGTTTTTTTCTTTTTTTTTCTTTCTTATTTTTTTTTACGTCGTGCTGACCCTCGTTCTTTAAAAGACCCTATCCCGAGGAGGACACCTGAAGGCGAGCCGTAACGGCCTCATCTCCGGCAGGCTCCTCCGATTTTTTTTTCGTTTTTTTCCCTTTTTTTTTACGTCGTGTTGACCCTCGTTCTTTAAATAACCCTATCCCGAGGAGGACACCTGAAGGCGAGCCGTAATGGCCTCATTTCCGGCAGGCTCCTCCCATTTTTTTTCGATTTTTATCGCGGTTTTTTTTTTCTTTTTTTTTTACGTCGTGCTGACCCTCGATCTTTAAATAACCCTATCCCGAGGAGGACACCTGAAGGGGAGCCGCAATGGCCTCATCTCCGGCAGCCTCCTCTGATTTTTTTTTCTTTTTTTTCCCCGTTTTTTTTAACGTCGTTCTGACCCTCGTTCTTTAAATTACCCTATCCCGAGGAGGACACCTGAAGGCGAGCCGTAATGTCCTCATCTCCGGCAGGCTCCTCCGATTTTTTTTCGTTTTTTTTCGCGATTTTTTTCTTTTTTTTTTTTTTTTTTTTTACGTCATGCTGACTGCTGACCCTCGTTCTTTAAATGACCCTATCCCGAGGAGGACACCTGAAGGCGAGCCGTAATGGCCTCATCTCCGGCAGGCTCCTCCGATTTTTTTTTCATTTTTTTCCCGATTTTTTTTTAACGTCGTGCTGACCCTATCCCGAGGAGGACATCTGAAAGCGAGCCGTAATGGCCTCATCTCCGGCAGGCTCCTCCCATGTTTTTTTTTGTTTTTTTGTTTTTTTTTGTTTTGTTTTTTTTTTTTACGTCGTGCTGACCCTCGTTCTTTAAATGACCCTATCTCGAGGAGGACACCTGAAGGCGAGCCGTAATGGCCTCATCACCGCCAGGCTCCTCCCATTTTTTTCGATTTTTCCCCTTTTTTTTTTACGTCGTGCTGACCCTCGTTCTTTAAATGACCCTATCCCGAGGAGGACACACGAAGGCGAGCCGTAATGGCCTCATCTCCGGCAGGCTCCTCCGATTTTTTTATTTCGTTTTTTCCCCATTTTTTTTTACGTCGTGCTGACCCTCGTTCTTTAAATGACACCTGAAGGCGAGCCGTAACAGCCTCATCTCCGGCAGGCTCCTCCGATTTTTTTTTTTCGTTTTTTTCCTTTTTTTTTTACGTCGTGCTGACCCTCGTTCTTTAAATAACCCTATCCCGAGGAAGACACCTGAAGGCGAGCCGTAATGGCCTCATCTCCGGATGGCTCCTCTGGTTTTTTTTTTCATTTTTTTTCCCGATATTTTTTTTTTTTTACGTCATGCTGACCCTCGTTCTTTAAATGACCCTATCCCAAGGAGGACACCTGAAGGCGAGCCGTAATGGCCTCATCTCCGGCAGGCTCCTCCGATTTTTTTTTCATTTTTTCCCGATTTTTTTTTACGTCGTGCTGACCCTATCCCGAGGAGGACACCTGAAAGCGAGCCGTAATGGCCTCATCTCCAGCAGGCTCCTCCCATTTTTTTATTTTTTTTTTGTTTTTTGTTTTTCTTGTTTTTTACGTCGTGCTGACCCTCGTTCTTTAAATGACCCTATCTCAAGGAGGACACCTGAAGGCGAGCCGTAACGGCCTCATCTCCGGCAGGCTCCTCCGATTTTTTTTTCGTTTTTTTCCCTTTTTTTTTTACGTCGTGTTGACCCTCGTTCTTTAAATAACCCTATCCCGAGGAGGACACCTGAAGGCGAGCCGTAATGGCCTCATTTCCGACAGGCTCCTCCCATTTTTTTTCGATTTTTATCGCGGTTTTTTTTTTTCTTTTTTTTTAACGTCGTGCTGACCCTCGTTCTTTAAATGACCCTATCCCGAGGAGGACACCTGAAGGCGAGCCGCAATGGCCTCATCTCCGGCAGCCTCCTCTGATTTTTTTTTCATTTTTTTCCCCGTTTTTTTTAACGTCGTTCTGACCCTCGTTCTTTAAATGACCCTATCCCGAGGAGGACACCTGAAGGCGAGCCGTAATGTCCTCATCTCCGGCAGGCACCTCCGATTTTTTTTCGTTTTTTTTTCGCGATCTTTTTCTTTTTTTTCTTTTTTTTTTTTTTACGTCATGCTGACTGCTGACCCTCGTTCTTTAAATGACCCTATCCCGAGGAGGACACCTGAAGGCGAGCCGTAATGGCCTCATCTCCGGCAGGCTCCTCCGATTTTTTTTTTCATTTTTTTCCCGATTTTTTTTTAACGTCGTGCTGACCCTATCCCGAGGAGGACATCTGAAAGCGAGCCGTAATGGCCTCATCTCCGGCAGGCTCCTCCCATGTTTTTTTTTGTTTTTTTGTTTTTTTTTGTTTTGTTTTTTTTTTTTAGGTCGTGCTGACCCTCGTTCTTTAAATGACCCTATCTCGAGGAGGACACCTGAAGGCGAGCCGTAATGGCCTCATCACCGCCAGGCTCCTCCCATTTTTTTCGATTTTTCCCCTTTTTTTTTTACGTCGTGCTGACCCTCGTTCTTTAAATGACCCTATCCCGAGGAGGACACACGAAGGCGAGCCGTAATGGCCTCATCTCCGGCAGGCTCCTCCGATTTTTTTTTCATTTTTTTCCCGATTTTTTTTTAACGTCGTGCTGACCCTATCCCGAGGAGGACATCTGAAAGCGAGCCGTAATGGCCTCATCTCCGGCAGGCTCCTCCCATGTTTTTTTTTGTTTTTTTGTTTTTTTTTGTTTTGTTTTTTTTTTTACGTCGTGCTGACCCTCGTTCTTTAAATGACCCTATCTCGAGGAGGACACCTGAAGGCGAGCCGTAATGGCCTCATCACCGCCAGGCTCCTCCCATTTTTTTCGATTTTTCCCCTTTTTTTTTACGTCGTGCTGACCCTCGTTCTTTAAATGACCCTATCCCGAGGAGGACACACGAAGGCGAGCCGTAATGGCCTCATCTCCGGCAGGCTCCTCCGATTTTTTTATTTCGTTTTTTCCCCCTTTTTTTTTACGTCGTGCTGACCCTCGTTCTTTAAATGACACCTGAAGGCGAGCCGTAACAGCCTCATCTCCGGCAGGCTCCTCCGATTTTTTTTTTTCGTTTTTTTCCTTTTTTTTTTTACGTCGTGCTGACCCTCGTTCTTTAAATAACCCTATCCCGAGGAAGACACCTGAAGGCGAGCCGTAATGGCCTCATCTCCGGATGGCTCCTCCGGTTTTTTTTTCATTTTTTTTCCCGATGTTTTTTTTTTTACGTCATGCTGACCCTCGTTCTTTAAATGACCCTATCCCAAGGAGGACACCTGAAGGCGAGCCGTAATGGCCTCATCTCCGGCAGGCTCCTCCGATTTTTTTTTTAATTTTTTCCCGATTTTTTTTTACGTCGTGCTGACCCTATCCCGAGGAGGACACCTGAAAGCGAGCCGTAATGGCCTCATCTCCAGAAGGCTCCTCCCATTTTTTTATTTTTTTTTTGTTTTTTGTTTTTCTTTTTTTTTACGTCGTGCTGACCCTCGTTCTTTAAATGACCCTATCTCAAGGAGGACACCTGAAGGCGAGCCGTAATGGCCTCATCTTCGCTAGGCTCCTCCCATTTTTTTCGATTTTTCCCCTTTTTTTTTACGCCGTGCTGACCCTCGTTCTTTAAATGACCCTATCCCGAGGAGGACACCCAAAGGCGAGCCATAATGTCCTCATCTCCGGCAGGCTCCTCCGATTTTTTTTATTTCGTTTTTTTTCCCTTTTTTTACGTCGTGCTGACCCTCGTTCTTTAAATGACACCTGAAGGCGAGCCGTAACGGCCTCATCTCCGGCAGGCTCCTCCGATTTTTTTTTCGTTTTTTTTCCTTTTTTTTTTACGTCGTGTTGACCCTCGTTCTTTAAATAACCCTATCCCGAGGAGGACACCTGAAGGCGAGCCGTAATGGCCTCATTTCCGACAGGCTCCTCCCATTTTTTTTCGATTTTTATCGCGGTTTTTTTTTTTCTTTTTTTTTTAACGTCGTGCTGACCCTCGTTCTTTAAATGACCCTATCCCGAGGAGGACACCTGAAGGCGAGCCGCAATGGCCTCATCTCCGGCAGCCTCCTCTGATTTTTTTTTCATTTTTTTCCCCGTTTTTTTTAACGTCGTTCTGACCCTCGTTCTTTAAATGACCCTATCCCGAGGAGGACACCTGAAGGCGAGCCGTAATGTCCTCATCTCCGGCAGGCACCTCCGATTTTTTTTCGTTTTTTTTTCGCGATCTTTTTCTTTTTTTTCTTTTTTTTTTTTTTTACGTCATGCTGACTGCTGACCCTCGTTCTTTAAATGACCCTATCCCGGGGAGGACACCTGAAGGCGAGCCGTAATGGCCTCATCTCCGGCAGGCTCCTCCGATTTTTTTTTCATTTTTTTCCCGATTTTTTTTTAACGTCGTGCTGACCCTATCCCGAGGAGGACATCTGAAAGCGAGCCGTAATGGCCTCATCTCCGGCAGGCTCCTCCCATGTTTTTTTTTGTTTTTTTGTTTTTTTTTGTTTTGTTTTTTTTTTTTAGGTCGTGCTGACCCTCGTTCTTTAAATGACCCTATCTCGAGGAGGACACCTGAAGGCGAGCCGTAATGGCCTCATCACCGCCAGGCTCCTCCCATTTTTTTCGATTTTTCCCCTTTTTTTTTTACGTCGTGCTGACCCTCGTTCTTTAAATGACCCTATCCCGAGGAGGACACACGAAGGCGAGCCGTAATGGCCTCATCTCCGGCAGGCTCCTCCGATTTTTTTATTTCGTTTTTTTCCCCTTTTTTTTTACGTCGTGCTGACCCTCGTTCTTTAAATGACACCTGAAGGCGAGCCGTAACGGCCTCATCTCCGGCAGGCTCCTCCGATTTTTTTTTTCGTTTTTTTCCTTTTTTTTTTTTACGTCGTGCTGACCCTCGTTCTTTAAATGACCCTATCCCGAGGAGGACACCTGAAAGAGAGCCGTAATGGCCCCATCTCCGGCAGGCTCCTCCCATTTTGTTTTGTTTTTTTTTTCCGTCGTGCTGACCCTAGTTCTTTATATGACCCTATCCCGAGGAGGACACCTGAAGGCGAGCCATAATGGCCTCATCTCCGGCAAGCTCCTCCGATTTTCGTTTTTTTTTTTTTTTTTTTTTTTACGTCATGCTGACCCTCGTTCTTTAAATGACACTATCCCAAGGAGGACACCTGTAGGCGAGCCGTAATGGCATCATCTCCGGCAGGCTCCTCCGATTTTTTTTTCATTTTTTCCATGTTTTTTTCTTTTTTTTTTCTTTCTTATTTTTTTTTACGTCGTGCTGACCCTCGTTCTTTAAAAGTCCCTATCCCGAGGAGGACACCTGAAGGCGAGCCGTAACGGCCTCATCTCCGGCAGGCTCCTCCGATTTTTTTTTCGTTTTTTTCCCTTTTTTTTTTACGTCGTGTTGACCCTCGTTCTTAAAATAACCCTATCCCGAGGACACCTGAAGGCGAGCCGTAATGGCCTCATTTCCGGCAGGCTCCTCCCATTTTTTTTTCGATTTTTATCGCGGTTTTTTTTTTTCTTTTTTTTTACGTCGTGCTGACCCTCGTTCTTTAAATGACCCTATCCCGAGGAGGACACCTGAAGGCGAGCCGCAATGGCCTCATCTCCGGCAGCCTCCTCTGATTTTTTTTTCGTTTTTTTCCCCGTTTTTTTTAACGTCGTTCTGACCCTCGTTCTTTAAATGACCCTATCCCGAGGAGGACACCTGAAGGCGAGCCGTAATGTCCTCATCTCCGGCAGGCTCCTCCGATTTTTTTTCGTTTTTTTTTCGCGATCTTTTTCTTTTTTTCTTTTTTTTTTTTTTACGTCATGCTGACTGCTGACCCTCGTTCTTTAAATGACCCTATCTCGAGGAGGACACCTGAAGGCGAGCCGTAATGGCCTCATCTCCGGCAGGCTCCTCCGATTTTTTTTTCATTTTTTTCCCGATTTTTTTTTAACGTCGTACTGACCCTATCCCGAGGAGGACATCTGAAAGCGAGCCGTAATGGCCTCATCTCCGGCAGGCTCCTCCCATGTTTTTTTTTGTTTTTTTGTTTTTTTTTGTTTTTTTTTTTTTTACGTCGTGCTGACCCTCGTTCTTTAAATGACCCTATCTCGAGGAGGACACCTGAAGGCGAGCCGTAATGGCGTCATCACCGCCAGGCTCCTCCCATTTTTTTCGATTTTTCCCCTTTTTTTTTTACGTCGTGCTGACCCTCGTTCTTTAAATAACCCTATCCCGAGGAGGACACACGAAGGCGAGCCGTAATGGCCTCATCTCCGGCAGGCTCCTCCGATTTTTTTATTTCGTTTTTTTCCCCTTTTTTTTTACGTCGTGCTGACCCTCGTTCTTTAAATGACACCTGAAGGCGAGCCGTAACGGCCTCATCTCCGGCAGGCTCCTCCGATTTTTTTTTTTCGTTTTTTTCCTTTTTTTTTTTACGTCGTGCTGACCCTCGTTCTTTAAATAACCCTATCCCGAGGAAGACACCTGAAGACGAGCCGTAATGGCCTCATCTCGGGATGGCTCCTCCGGTTTTTTTTTTCATTTTTTTTCCCGATGTTTTTTTTTTTACGTCATGCTGACCCTCGTTCTTTAAATGACCCTATCCCAAGGAGGACACCTGAAGGCGAGCCGTAATGGCCTCATCTCCGGCAGGCTCCTCCGATTTTTTTTTTTCATTTTTTCCCGATTTTTTTTTACGTCGTGCTGACCCTATCCCGAGGAGGACACCTGAAAGCGAGCCGTAATGGCCTCATCTCCAGCAGGCTCCTCCCATTTTTTTATTTTTTTTTTCTTTTTTGTTTTTCTTTTTTTTTTACGTCGTGCTGACCCTCATTCTTTAAATGACCCTATCTCAAGGAGGACACCTGAAGGCGAGCCATAATGGCCTCATCTTCGCTAGGCTCCTCCCATTTTTTTCGATTTTTCCCCTTTTTTTTTACGTCGTGCTGACCCTCGTTCTTTAAATGACCCTATCCCGAGGAGGACACCCAAAGGCGAGCCATAATGTCCTCATCTCCGGCAGGCTCCTCCGATTTTTTTTATTTCGTTTTTTTTCCCTTTTTTTTACGTCGTGCTGACCCTCGTTCTTTAAATGACACCTGAAGGCGAGCCGTAACGGCCTCATCTCCGGCAGGCTCCTCCGATTTTTTTTTTCATTTTTTTCCCTTTTTTTTTACGTCGTGCTGACCCTCGTTCTTTAAATAACCCTATCCCGAGGAAGACACCTGAAGGCGAGCCGTAATGGCCTCATCTTCGGATGGCTCCTCCGATTTTTTTTTTTCATTTTTTTTCCCGATGTTTTTTTTTTCTACGTCAAGCTGACCCTCGTTCTTTAAATGACCCTATCCCAAGGAGGACACCTGAAGGCGAGCCGTAATGGCCTCATCTCCTGCAGGCTCCTCCAATTTTTTGTTTTTCATTTTTTTTCCTGTTTTTTTTTTTCTTTCTTATTTTTTTTTACGTCGTGCTGACCCTTATTCTTTAAATGACCCTATCCCGAGGAGGACACCTGAAGGCTAGCCGTAACGTCCTCATCTCCGGCAGGCTCCTCTGATTTTTTTTCGTTTTTTTCCCTGTTTTTTTTTTTTTTACGTCGTGCTGACCCTCGTTCTTTAAATAACCCTATCCCGAGGAGGACACCTGAAGGCGAGCCGTAATGGCCTCATCTCCGGCAGGCTCCTCCCATTTTTTTTTATTTTTTTCCCAGTTTTTTTTTACGTCGTGCTGACCATCGTTCTTTAAATGACCCTATCCCGAGGAGGACACCTGAAGGCGAGCCGTAATGGCCTCATCTCCGGCAGGCTCCTCCGATTTTGTTATTTTTCGTTATTTTCCCGATTTTTTTTACGTCGTGCTGACCCTCGTTCTTTAAATGACCCTATCCCGAGGAGGACACCCGAAGGCGAGCCGTAATGGCCTCATCTCCGGCAGGCTCCTCCGATTTTTTTTATTTCGTTTTTTTTCCCTTTTTTTTTACGTCGTGCTGACCCTTGTTCTTTAAATGACACCTGAAGGCGAGCCGTAACGGCCTCATCTCCGGCAGGCTCCTCCGATTTTTTTTTTCGTTTTTTTCCCTTTTTTTTTACGTCGTGCTGACCCACGTTCTTTAAATAACCCTATCCCGAGGAAGACACCTGAAGGCGAGCCGTAACGGCCTCATCTCCGGATGGCTCCTCCGATTTTTTTTTCATTTTTTTCCCGATGTTTTTTTTTTTACGTCATGCTGACCCTCGTTCTTTAAATGACCCTATCCCAAGGAGGACACCTGAAGGCGAGCCGTAATGGCCTCATCTCCTGCAGGCTCCTCCGATTTTTTTTTTCATTTTTTTTCCTGTTTTTTTTTCTTTTTTTTCTTTCTTATTTTTTTTTTACGTCGTGCTGACCCTCATTCTTTAAATGACCCTATCCCGAGGAGGACACCTGAAGGCGAGCCGTAACGTCCTCATCTCCGGTAGGCTCCTCCGATTTTTTTTCGTTTTTTTCCCTGTTTTTTTTTTACGTCGTGCTGACCCTCGGTCTTTAAATAACCCTATCCCGAGGAGGACACCTGAAGGCGAGCCGTAATGGCCTCATCTCCGGCAGGCTCCTCCCATTTTTTTTCGATTTTTTTCCCTGTTTTTTTTTACGCCGTGCTGACCCTCGTTCTTTAAATGACCTTATCCCAAGGAGGACACCTGAAGGCGAGCCGTAATGGCCTCATCTCCGGCAGGCTCCTCCGATTTTTTTTATTTCGTTTTTTTTCCCTTTTTTTTACATCGTGCTAACCCTCGTTCTTTAAATGACACCTGAAGGCAAGCCGTAACGGCCTCATCTCCAGCAGGCTCCTCCGATTTTTTTTCGTTTTTTTCCCTTTTTTTTTTACGTCGTGCTGACCCTCGTTCTTTAAATAACCCTATCCCGAGGAAGACACCTGAAGGCGAGCCGTAATGGCCTCATCTCCGGATGGCTCCTCCGATTTTTTTTTTCATTTTTTTTCCCGATGTTTTTTTTTTCTACGTCAAGCTGACCCTCGTTCTTTAAATGACCCTATCCCAAGGAGGACACCTGAAGGCTAGCCGTAATGGCCTCATCTCCTGCAGGCTCCTCCAATTTTTTGTTTTTCATTTTTTTTCCTGTTTTTTTTTCTTTTTTTTCTTTCTTATTTTTTTTACGTCGTGCTGACCCTCATTCTTTAAATGACCCTATCCCGAGGAGGACACCTGAAGGCGAGCCGTAACGTCCACATCTCCGGCAGGCTCCTCCGATTTTTTTCGTTTTTTTCCCTGTTTTTTTTTTTACGTCGTGCTGACCCTCGTTCTTTAAATAACCCTATCCCGAGGAGGACACCTGAAGGCGAGCCGTAATGGCCTCATCTCCGGCAGGCTCCTCCCATTTTTTTTTATTTTTTTCCCAGTTTTTTTTTACGTCGTGCTGACCATCGTTCTTTAAATGACCCTATCCCGAGGAGGACACCTGAAAGAGAGCCGTAATGGCCCCATCTCTGGCAGGCTCCTCCCATTTTGTTTTGTTTTTTTTTCCGTCGTGCTGACCCTAGTTCTTTATATGACCCTATCCCGAGGAGGACACCTGAAGGCGAGCCATAATGGCCTCATCTCCGGCAGACTCCTCCGATTTTCGTTTTTTTTTCTTTTTTTTTGTTACGTCAAGCTGACCCTCGTTCTTTAAATGACACTATCCCAAGGAGGACACCTGTAGGCGAGCCGTAATGGCATCATCTCCGGCAGGCTCCTCCGATTTTTTTTTCATTTTTTCCCTGTTTTTTTCTTTTTTTTTCTTTCTTATTTTTTTTTACGTCGTGCTGACCCTCGTTCTTTAAAAGACCCTATCCCGAGGAGGACACCTGAAGGCGAGCCGTAACGGCCTCATCTCCGGCAGGCTCCTCCGATTTTTTTTTTCGTTTTTTTCCCTTTTTTTTTTACGTCGTGTTGACCCTCGTTCTTTAAATAACCCTATCCCGAGGACACCTGAAGGCGAGCCGTAATGGCCTCATTTCTGGCAGGCTCCTCCCATTTTTTTTCGATTTTTATCGCGGTTTTTTTTTCTTTTTTTTTTACGTCGTGCTGACCCTCGTTCTTTAAATGACCCTATCCCGAGGAGGACACCTGAAGGCGAGCCGCAATGGCCTCATCTCCGGCAGCCTCCTCTGATTTTTTTTTCGTTTTTTTCCCCGTTTTTTTTAACGTCGTTCTGACCCTCGTTCTTTAAATGACCCTATCCCGAGGAGGACACCTGAAGGCGAGCCGTAATGTCCTCATCTCCGGCAGGCTCCTCCGATTTTTTTTCGTTTTTTTTTCGCGATCTTTTTCTTTTTTTTTTTTTTTTTTTACGTCATGCTGACTGCTGACCCTCGTTCTTTAAATGACCCTATCCCGAGGAGGACACCTGAAGGCGAGCCGTAATGGCCTCATCTCCGGCAGGCTCCTCCGATTTTTTTTTCATTTTTTTCCCGATTTTTTTTTAACGTCGTACTGACCCTATCCCGAGGAGGACATCTGAAAGCGAGCCGTAATGGCCTCATCTCCGGCAGGCTCCTCCCATGTTTTTTTTTATTTTTTTGTTTTTTTTTGTTTCTTTTTTTTTTTTACGTCGTGCTGACCCTCGTTCTTTAAATGACCCTATCTCGAGGAGGACACCTGAAGGCGAGCCGTAATGGCCTCATCACCGCCAGGCTCCTCCCATTTTTTTCGATTTTTCCCCTTTTTTTTTTACGTCGTGCTGACCCTCGTTCTTTAAATGACCCTATCCCAAGGAGGACACACGAAGGCGAGCCGTAATGGCCTCATCTCCGGCAGGCTCCTCCGATTTTTTTATTTCGTTTTTTTCCCCTTTTTTTTTACGTCGTGCTGACCCTCGTTCTTTAAATGACACTTGAAGGCGAGCCGTAACGGCCTCATCTCCGGCAGGCTCCTCCGATTTTTTTTTTTCGTTTTTTTCCTTTTTTTATTTACGTCGTGCTGACCCTCGTTCTTTAAATAACCCTATCTCGAGGAAGACACCTGAAGGCGAGCCGTAATGGCCTCATCTCCGGATGGCTCCTCCGGTTTTTTTTTTCATTTTTTTTCCCGATGTTTTTTTTTTTACGTCATGCTGACCCTCGTTCTTTAAATGACCCTATCCCAAGGAGGACACCTGAAGGCGAGCCGTAATGGCCTCATCTCCGGCAGGCTCCTCCGATTTTTTTTATTTCGTTTTTTTTCCCTTTTTTTTACGTCGTGCTGACCCTCGTTCTTTAAATGACACCTGAAGGCGAGCCGTAACGGCCTCATCTCCGGCAGGCTCCTCCGATTTTTTTTTTCGTTTTTTTCCCTTTTTTTTTTACGTCGTGCTGACCCTCGTTCTTTAAATAACCCTATCCCGAGGAAGACACCTGAAGGCGAGCCGTAATGGCCTCATCTCCGGATGGCTCCTCCGATTTTTTTTTTTCATTTTTTTTCCCGATGTTTTTTTTTTCTACGTCAAGCTGACCCTCGTTCTTTAAATGACCCTATCCCAAGGAGGACACCTGAAGGCGAGCCGTAATGGCCTCATCTCCTGCAGGCTCCTCCAATTTTTTGTTTTTCATTTTTTTTCCTGTTTTTTTTCTTTTTTTTCTTTCTTATTTTTTTTCACGTCGTGCTGACCCTCATTCTTTAAATGACCCTATCCCGAGGAGGACACCTGAAGGCGAGCCGTAACGTCCTCATCTCCGGCAGGCTCCTCCGATTTTTTTTCGTTTTTTTCCCTGTTTTTTTTTTACGTCGTGCTGACCCTCGTTCTTTAAATAACCCTATCCCGAGGAGGACACCTGAAGGCGAGCCGTAATGGCCTCATCTCCGGCAGGCTCCTCCCATTTTTTTTTATTTTTTTCCCAGTTTTTTTTTTACGTCGTGCTGACCATCGTTCTTTAAAGGACCCTATCCCGAGGAGGACACCTGAAGGCGAGCCGTAATGGCCTCATCTCCGGCAGGCTCCTCCGATTTTGTTTTTTTTCGTTTTTTTTCCCGATTTTTTTTACGTCGTGCTGACCCTCGTTCTTTAAATGACCCTATCCCGAGGAGGACACCCGAAGGCGAGCCGTAATGGCCTCATCTCCGGCAGGCTCCTCCGATTTTTTTTATTTCGTTTTTTTTCCCTTTTTTTTTACGTCGTGCTGACCCTCGTTCTTTAAATGACACCTGAAGGCGAGCCGTAACGGCCTCATCTCCGGCAGGCTCCTCCGATTTTTTTTTTCGTTTTTTTCCCTTTTTTTTTACGTCGTGCTGACCCACGTTCTTTAAATAACCCTATCCCGAGGAAGACACCTGAAGGCGAGCCGTAATGGCCTCATCTCCGGATGGCTCCTCCGATTTTTTTTTCATTTTTTTCCCGATGTTTTTTTTTTTTACGTCATGCTGACCCTCGTTTTTTAAATGACCCTATCCCAAGGAGGACACCTGAAGGCGAGCCGTATGGGCCTCATCTCCTGCAGGCTCCTCCGATTTTTTTTTTTCATTTTTTTTTACTGTTTTTTTTTCTTTTTTTTCTTTCTTATTTTTTTTTTACGTCGTGCTGACCCTCATTCTTTAAATGACCCTATCCCGAGGAGGACACCTGAAGGCGAGCCGTAACGTCCTCATCTCCGGTAGGCTCCTCCGATTTTTTTTCATTTTTTTCCCTGTTTTTTTTTACGTCGTGCTGACCCTCGTTCTTTAAATAACCCTATCCCGAGGAGGACACCTGAAGGCGAGCCGTAATGGCCTCATCTCCGGCAGGCTCCTCCCATTTTTTTTCGATTTTTTCCCTGTTTTTTTTTACGTCGTGCTGACCCTCGTTCTTTAAATGACCTTATCCCAAGGAGGACACCTGAAGGCGAGCCGTAATGGCCTCATCTCCGGCAGGCTCCTCCGATTTTGTTATTTTTCGTTTTTTTCCCGATTTTTTTTACGTCGTGCTGACCCTCGTTCTTTAAATGACCTTATCCCGAGGAGGACACCTGAAGGAGAGCCGTAATGGCCTCATCTCCTGCAGGCTCCTCTGATTTTTTGTTTTTCATTTTTTTTTTCCTGTTTTTTTTCTTTTTTTTCTTTCTTATTTTTTTTTTACGTCGTGCTGACCCTCATTCTTTAAATGACCCTATCCCGAGGAGGACACCTGAAGGCGAGACGTAACGTCCTCATCTCCGGCAGGCTCCTCCGATTTTTTTTCGTTTTTTTCCCTGTTTTTTTTTTACGTCGTGCTAACCCTCGTTCTTTTAATAACCCTATCCCGAGGAGGACACCTGATGGCGAGCCGTAATGGCCTCCTCTCCGGCAGGCTCCTCCCATTTTTTTTTATTTTTTTCCCAGTTTTTTTTTACGTCGTGCTCACCCTCGTTCTTTAAATGACCCTATCCCGAGGAGGACACCGGAAGGCGAGCCGTAATGGCCTCATCTCCGGCAGGCTCCTCCGAATTTGTTATTTTTCATTTTTTTCCCGATTTTTTTTACGTCGTGCTGGCCCTCGTTCTTTAAATGACCCTATCCCGAGGAGGACACCCGAAGGCGAGCCGTAATGGCCTCATCTCCGGTAGGCTCCTCCGATTTTTTATATTTCGTTTTTTTTCCCTTTTTTTTTACGTCGTGCTGACCCTCGTTCTTTAAATGACACCTGAAGGCGAGCCGTAACGGCCTCATCTCCGGCAGGCTCCTCCGATTTTTTTTTTCGTTTTTTTCCCTTTTTTTTTACGTCGTGCTGACCCACGTTCTTTAAATAACCCTATCCCGAGGAAGACACCTGAAGGCGAGCCGTAATGGCCTCATCTCCGGATGGCTCCTCCGATTTTTTTTTCATTTTTTTCCCGATGTTTTTTTTTTTTTACGTCATGCTGACCCTCGTTTTTTAAATGACCCTATCCCAAGGAGGACACCTGAAGGCGAGCCGTAATGGCCTCATCTCCTGCAGGCTCCTCCGATTTTTTTTTTCATTTTTTTTTACTGTTTTTTTTTCTTTTTTTTCTTTCTTATTTTTTTTTTTACGTCGTGCTGTCCCTCATTCTTTAAATGACCCTATCCCGAGGAGGACACCTGAAGGCGAGCCGTAACGTCCTCATCTCCGGTAGGCTCCTCCGATTTTTTTTTGTTTTTTTCCCTGTTTTTTTTTTACGTCGTGCTGACCCTCGTTCTTTAAATAACCCTATCCCGAGGAGGACACCTGAAGGCGAGCCGTAATGGCCTCATCTCCGGCAGGCTCCTCCCATTTTTTTTCGATTTTTTTCCCTATTTTTTTTTACGTCGTGCTGACCCTCGTTCTTTAAATGACCCTATCCCAAGGAGGACACCTGAAGGCGAGCCGTAATGGCCTCATCTCTGGCAGGCTCCTCCGATTTTGTTAATTTTCGTTTTTTTTCCGATTTTTTTTACGTCGTGCTGACCCTCGTTCTTTAAATGACCTTATCCCGAGGAGGACACCTGAAGGCGAGCCGTAATGGCCTCATCTCCGGCAGGATCCTCCGATTTTTTTTTTCATTTTTGTCCCGGTTTTTTTTTTTTACGTCGTGCTGACTCTCGTTCTTTAAATGACCCTATCTCGAGGAGGACACCTGAAGGCAAGCCGTAATGGCCTCATCTCCGGCAGGCTCCTCCCATTTTTTTCGATTTTTTTCCCGGTTTTTTTTTTTAGGTCGTGCTGACCCTCGTTCTTTAAATGACCCTATCCCGAGGAGGACACCCGAAGGTGAGCCGTAATGGCAACATCTCCGGCAGGCTCCTCCGATTTTTTTTATTTCGTTTTTTTTCCCTTTTTTTTACGTCGTGCTGACCCTCGTTCTTTAAATGACACCTGAAGGCGAGCCGTAACGGCCTTATCTCCGACAGGCTCCTCCGATTTTCTTTCGTTTTTTTCCCTTTTTTTTTACGTCGTGCTGACCCACGTTCTTTAAATAACCCTATCCCGAGGAAGACACCTGAAGGCGAGCCGTAATGGCCTCATCTCCGGATGGCTCCTTCGATTTTTTTTTTCATTTTTTTTCCCGATGTTTTTTTTTTTTACGTCATGCTGACCCTCGTTCTTTAAATGACCCTATCCCAAGGAGGACACCTGAAGGCGAGCCGTAATGGCCTCATCTCCTGCAGGCTCCTCCGATTTTTTTTTCATTTTTTTCCTATTTTTTTTCTTTTTTTTCTTTCCTATTTTTTTTTACGTCGTGCTGACCCTCATTCTTTAAATGACCCTATCCCGAGGAGGACACCTGAAGGCGAGCCGTAGCGTCCTCATCTCCGGCAGGCTCCTCCGATTTTTTTTTTGTTTTTTTCCCTGTTTTTTTTTTACGTCGTGCTGACCCTCGTTCTTTAAATAACCCTATCCCGAGGAGGACACCTGAAGGCGAGCCGTAATGGCCTCATCTCCGGCAGGCTCCTCCCATTTTTTTTCGATTTTTTTCCCTATTTTTTTTACGTCGTGCTGACCCTCGTTCTTTAAATGACCCTATCCCGAGGAGGACACCTGAAGGCGAGCCTTAATGGCCTCATCTCCGGCAGGCTCCTCTGATTTTGTTATTTTTCGTTTTTTTCCCGATTTTTTTTACGTCGTGCTGACCCTCGTTCTTTAAATGACCTTATCCCGAGGAGGACACCTGAAGGCGAGCCGTAATGGCCTCATCTCCGGCAGGATCCTCCGATTTTTTTTTTCATTTTTGTCCCGGTTTTTTTTTTTTACGTCGTGCTGACTCTCGTTCTTTAAATGACCCTATCTCGAGGAGGACACCTGAAGGCAAGCCGTAATGGCCTCATCTCCGGCAGGCTCCTCCCATTTTTTTCGATTTTTTTCCCGGTTTTTTTTTTAGGTCGTGCTGACCCTCGTTCTTTAAATGACCCTATCCCGAGGAGGACACCTGAAGGCGAGCCGTAATGGCCTCATCTCCGGCAGGCTCCTCCGATTTTGTTATTTTTCGTTTTTTTCCCGATTTTTTTTACGTCGTGCTGACCCTCGTTCTTTAAATGACCCTATCCCGAGGAGGACACCCGAAGGCGAGCCGTAATGGCCTCATCTCCGGTAGGCTCCTCCGATTTTTTATATTTCGTTTTTTTTCCCTTTTTTTTTACGTCGTGCTGACCCTCGTTCTTTAAATGACACCTGAAGGCGAGCCGTAACGGCCTCATCTCCGGCAGGCTCCTCCGATTTTTTTTTTCGTTTTTTTCCCTTTTTTTTTACGTCGTGCTGACCCACGTTCTTTAAATAACCCTATCCCGAGGAAGACACCTGAAGGCGAGCCGTAATGGCCTCATCTCCGGATGGCTCCTCCGATTTTTTTTTCATTTTTTTCCCGATGTTTTTTTTTTTTACGTCATGCTGACCCTCGTTTTTTAAATGACCCTATCCCAAGGAGGACACCTGAAGGCGAGCCGTATGGGCCTCATCTCCTGCAGGCTCCTCCGATTTTTTTTTCATTTTTTTCCTATTTTTTTTCTTTTTTTTCTTTCCTATTTTTTTTTACGTCGTGCTGACCCTCATTCTTTAAATGACCCTATCCCGAGGAGGACACCTGAAGGCGAGCCGTAGCGTCCTCATCTCCGGCAGGCTCCTCCGATTTTTTTTTTGTTTTTTTCCCTGTTTTTTTTTTACGTCGTGCTGACCCTCGTTCTTTAAATAACCCTATCCCGAGGAGGACACCTGAAGGCGAGCCGTAATGGCCTCATCTCCGGCAGGCTCCTCCCATTTTTTTTCGATTTTTTTCCCTATTTTTTTTACGTCGTGCTGACCCTCGTTCTTTAAATGACCCTATCCCGAGGAGGACACCTGAAGGCGAGCCTTAATGGCCTCATCTCCGGCAGGCTCCTCTGATTTTGTTATTTTTCGTTTTTTTCCCGATTTTTTTTACGTCGTGCTGACCCTCGTTCTTTAAATGACCTTATCCCGAGGAGGACACCTGAAGGCGAGCCGTAATGGCCTCATCTCCGGCAGGATCCTCCGATTTTTTTTTTCATTTTTGTCCCGGTTTTTTTTTTTTACGTCGTGCTGACTCTCGTTCTTTAAATGACCCTATCTCGAGGAGGACACCTGAAGGCAAGCCGTAATGGCCTCATCTCCGGCAGGCTCCTCCCATTTTTTTCGATTTTTTTCCCGGTTTTTTTTTTAGGTCGTGCTGACCCTCGTTCTTTAAATGACCCTATCCCGAGGAGGACACCTGAAGGCGAGCCGTAATGGCCTCATCTCCGGCAGGCTCCTCCGATTTTGTTATTTTTCGTTTTTTTCCCGATTTTTTTTACGTCGTGCTGACCCTCGTTCTTTAAATGACCCTATCCCGAGGAGGACACCCGAAGGCGAGCCGTAATGGCCTCATCTCCGGTAGGCTCCTCCGATTTTTTATATTTCGTTTTTTTTCCCTTTTTTTTTACGTCGTGCTGACCCTCGTTCTTTAAATGACACCTGAAGGCGAGCCGTAACGGCCTCATCTCCGGCAGGCTCCTCCGATTTTTTTTTTCGTTTTTTTCCCTTTTTTTTTACGTCGTGCTGACCCACGTTCTTTAAATAACCCTATCCCGAGGAAGACACCTGAAGGCGAGCCGTAATGGCCTCATCTCCGGATGGCTCCTCCGATTTTTTTTTCATTTTTTTCCCGATGTTTTTTTTTTTACGTCATGCTGACCCTCGTTTTTTAAATGACCCTATCCCAAGGAGGACACCTGAAGGCGAGCCGTATGGGCCTCATCTCCTGCAGGCTCCTCCGATTTTTTTTTCATTTTTTTTTACTGTTTTTTTTCTTTTTTTTCTTTCTTATTTTTTTTTTACGTCGTGCTGACCCTCATTCTTTAAATGACCCTATCCCGAGGAGGACACCTGAAGGCGAGCCGTAACGTCCTCATCTCCGGTAGGCTCCTCCGATTTTTTTTTGTTTTTTTCCCTGTTTTTTTTTTACGTCGTGCTGACCCTCGTTCTTTAAATAACCCTATCCCGAGGAGGACACCTGAAGGCGAGCCGTAATGGCCTCATCTCCGGCAGGCTCCTCCCATTTTTTTTCGATTTTTTTCCCTATTTTTTTTTTACGTCGTGCTGACCCTCGTTCTTTAAATGACCCTATCCCAAGGAGGACACCTGAAGGCGAGCCGTAATGGCCTCATCTCCGGCAGGCTCCTCCGATTTTGTTAATTTTCGTTTTTTTCCCGATTTTTTTTACGTCGTGCTGACCCTCGTTCTTTAAATGACCTTATCCCGAGGAGGACACCTGAAGGCGAGCCGTAATGGCCTCATCTCCGGCAGGATCCTCCGATTTTTTTTTTCATTTTTGTCCCGGTTTTTTTTTTTACGTCGTGCTGACTCTCGTTCTTTAAATGACCCTATCTCGAGGAGGACACCTGAAGGCAAGCCGTAATGGCCTCATCTCCGGCAGGATCCTCCGATTTTTTTTTTCATTTTTTTCCCGGTTTTTTTTTTTAGGTCGTGCTGACCCTCGTTCTTTAAATGACCCTATCCCGAGGAGGACACCCGAAGGCGAGCCGTAATGGCAACATCTCCGGCAGGCTCCTCCGATTTTTTTTATTTCGTTTTTTTTCCCTTTTTTTTACGTCGTGCTGACCCTCGTTCTTTAAATGACACCTGAAGGCGAGCCGTAACGGCCTTATCTCCGACAGGCTCCTCCGATTTTCTTTCATTTTTTTCCCTTTTTTTTTACGTCGTGCTGACCCACGTTCTTTAAATAACCCTATCTCGATGAAGACACCTGAAGGCGAGCCGTAATGGCCTCATCTCCGGATGGCTCCTTCGATTTTTTTTTTCATTTTTTTTCCCGATGTTTTTTTTTTTACGTCATGCTGACCCTCGTTCTTTAAATGACCCTATCCCAAGGAGGACACCTGAAGGCGAGCCGTAATGGCCTCATCTCCTGCAGGCTCCTCCGATTTTTTTTTTCATTTTTTTTCCTGTTTTTTTTCTTTTTTTTCTTTCTTATTTTTTTTTACGTCGTGCTGACCCTCATTCTTTAAATGACCCTATCCCGAGGAGGACACCTGAAGGCGAGCCGTAGCGTCCTCATCTCCGGCAGGCTCCTCCGATTTTTTTTTCGTTTTTTTCCCTGTTTTTTTTTTACGTCGTGCTGACCCTCGTTCTTTAAATAACCCTATCCCGAGGAGGACACCTGAAGGCGAGCCGTAATGGCCTCATCTCCGGCAGGCTCCTCCCATTTTTTTTCGATTTTTTTCCCTATTTTTTTTACGTCGTGCTGACCCTCGTTCTTTAAATGACCCTATCCCGAGGAGGACACCTGAAGGAGAGCCTTAATGGCCTCATCTCCGGCAGGCTCCTCTGATTTTGTTATTTTTCGTTTTTTTTCCGATTTTTTTTACGTCGTGCTGACCCTCGTTCTTTAAATGACCTTATCCCGAGGAGGACACCTGAAGGCGAGCCGTAATGGCCTCATCTCCGGCAGGATCCTCCGATTTTTTTTTTCATTTTTTTCCCGGTTTTTTTTTTTACGTCGTGCTGACTCTCGTTCTTTAAATGACCCTATCTCGAGGAGGACACCTGAAGGCAAGCCGTAATGGCCTCATCTCCGGCAGGCTCCTCCCATTTTTTTCAATTTTTATCCCGGTTTTTTTTTACGTCATGCTGACCCTCGTTCTTTAAATGACCCTATCCCGAGGAGGACACCTGAAGGAGAGCCGTAATGGCCTCATCTCCGTCAGGCTCCTCCCATTTTTTTCGATTTTTTTCCCGGTTTTTTTTTTTACGTCATCCTGACCCTCGTTCTTTAAATGACCCTATCCCGAGGAGGACACCTGAAGGCAAGCCGTAATGGCCTCATCTCTGGCAGGCTCCTCCGATTTTGTTTTTTTCGTTTTTTTTCCTTTTTTTTTTTACGTCGTGCTGACCCTCGTTCTTTAAATGACCATATCCCAAGGAGGACACCTGAAGGTGAGCCGTAATGGCCTCATCTCCGGAAGGCTCCTCCGATTTTTTTTTTTCGTTTTTTTTCCCCGGTTGTTTTTTTACGTCGTGCTGACCCTCGTTCTTTAAATGACCCTATCCCGAGGAGGACACCTGAAGGTGAGCCGTAATGGCCTCATCTCCGGCAGCCTCCTCTGATTTTTTTTTTCATTTTTTTTCCCCGGTTTTTTTTTTTTACGTAGTGCTGACCCTCGTTCTTTAAATGACCCTAACCCGAGGAGGACACCTGAAGGCGAGCCGTAATGGCCTTATCTCCGGAAGGCTCCTCCGATTTTTTTTTCGTTTTTTTCCCGATGTTTTTTATTTACGTCGTGCTGACTCTCGTTCTTTAAATGACCCTATCCCGAGGAGGACACCTGAAGGCGAGCCGTAATGGCCTTATCTCCGGCAGACTCCTCCGATTGTGTTTTTTTCGTTTTTTTCCCAGTTTTTTTTTACGTCGTGCTGACCCTCGTTCTTTAAATGACCCTATCCCGAGGAGGACACCTGAAGGCGAGCCGTAATGGCCTCATCTCCGGAAGGCTCCTCCGATTTTTTTTTTTTCGTTTTTTTTCCCCGGTTTTTTTTTTACGTCGTGCTGACCCTCGTTCTTTAAATGACCCTATCCCGAGGAGGACACCTGAAGGTGAGCCGTAATGGCCTCATCTCCGGCAGCCTCCTCTGATTTTTTTTTTCATTTTTTTCCCCGGTTTTTTTTTTTTTTACGTAGTGCTGACCCTCGTTCTTTAAATGACCCTATCCCGAGGAGGACACCTGAAGGCAAGCCGTAATGGCCTCATCTCCGGCAGCCTCCTCCGATTTATTTTTTTTTAACGTCGTTCTGACCCTCGTTCTTTAAATGACCCTATCCTAAGGAGGACACCTGAAGGCGAGCCGTAATGGCCTCATCTCCGGCAGGCTCCTCCGATTTTTTTTTTCGTTTTTTTTCCCTGTATTTTTTTTTTTACGTCGTGCTGACGCTCGTTCTTTAAATGACCCTATTCCTAGGAGGACACCTGAAGGCGACCCGTAATGGCCTCATCTCCGGCAGGCTCCTCCAAATTTTTTTTTTCGTTTTTTTTTTCCTTTTTTTTTCTTACGTCGTGCTGACCCTCGTTCTTTAAATGACCCTATCCCGAGGAGGACACCTGAAGGCGAGCCGTAATGGCCTCATCTCCGGCAGCCTCGTCTGATTTATTTTTTTTTTAACGTCGTTCTGACCCTCGTTCTTTAAATGACCCTATCCCGAGGAGGACACCTGAAGGCGAGCCGTAACGGCCTCATCTCCGGCAGGCTCCTCCGATTTTTTTTTTCGTTTTTTTTCCCTGTATTTTTTTTTTACGTCGTGCTGACCCTCGTTCTTTAAATGACCCTATCCTTAGGAGGACACCTGAAGGCGACACGTAATGGCCTCATCTCCGGCAGGCTCCTCCAAATTTTATTTTCGTTTTTTTTTTCCTTTTTTTTTTCTTACGTCGTGCTGACCCTCGTTCTTTAAATGACCCTATCCCGAGGAGGACACCTGAAGGCGAGCCGTAATGGCCTCATCTCCTGCAGGCTCCTCCGATTTTTTTTTTCATTTTTTTTCCTGTTTTTTTTCTTTTTTTTCTTTCTTATTTTTTTTTACGTCGTGCTGACCCTCATTCTTTAAATGACCCTATCCCGAGGAGGACACCTGAAGGCGAGCCGTAGCGTCCTCATCTCCGGCAGGCTCCTCCGATTTTTTTTTCGTTTTTTTCCCTGTTTTTTTTTTACGTCGTGCTGACCCTCGTTCTTTAAATAACCCTATCCCGAGGAGGACACCTGAAGGCGAGCCGTAATGGCCTCATCTCCGGCAGGCTCCTCCCATTTTTTTTCGATTTTTTTCCCTATTTTTTTTACGTCGTGCTGACCCTCGTTCTTTAAATGACCCTATCCCGAGGAGGACACCTGAAGGCGAGCCTTAATGGCCTCATCTCCGGCAGGCTCCTCTGATTTTGTTATTTTTCGTTTTTTTTCCGATTTTTTTTACGTCGTGCTGACCCTCGTTCTTTAAATGACCTTATCCCGAGGAGGACACCTGAAGGCGAGCCGTAATGGCCTCATCTCCGGCAGGATCCTCCGATTTTTTTTTTCATTTTTTTCCCGGTTTTTTTTTTTACGTCGTGCTGACTCTCGTTCTTTAAATGACCCTATCTCGAGGAGGACACCTGAAGGCAAGCCGTAATGGCCTCATCTCCGGCAGGCTCCTCCCATTTTTTTCAATTTTTATCCCGGTTTTTTTTTACGTCATGCTGACCCTCGTTCTTTAAATGACCCTATCCCGAGGAGGACACCTGAAGGAGAGCCGTAATGGCCTCATCTCCGTCAGGCTCCTCCCATTTTTTTCGATTTTTTTCCCGGTTTTTTTTTTTACGTCATCCTGACCCTCGTTCTTTAAATGACCCTATCCCGAGGAGGACACCTGAAGGCAAGCCGTAATGGCCTCATCTCTGGCAGGCTCCTCCGATTTTGTTTTTTTCGTTTTTTTTCCTTTTTTTTTTTACGTCGTGCTGACCCTCGTTCTTTAAATGACCATATCCCAAGGAGGACACCTGAAGGTGAGCCGTAATGGCCTCATCTCCGGAAGGCTCCTCCGATTTTTTTTTTTCGTTTTTTTTCCCCGGTTGTTTTTTTACGTCGTGCTGACCCTCGTTCTTTAAATGACCCTATCCCGAGGAGGACACCTGAAGGTGAGCCGTAATGGCCTCATCTCCGGCAGCCTCCTCTGATTTTTTTTTTCATTTTTTTTCCCCGGTTTTTTTTTTTTACGTAGTGCTGACCCTCGTTCTTTAAATGACCCTAACCCGAGGAGGACACCTGAAGGCGAGCCGTAATGGCCTTATCTCCGGAAGGCTCCTCCGATTTTTTTTTCGTTTTTTTCCCGATGTTTTTTATTTACGTCGTGCTGACTCTCGTTCTTTAAATGACCCTATCCCGAGGAGGACACCTGAAGGCGAGCCGTAATGGCCTTATCTCCGGCAGACTCCTCCGATTGTGTTTTTTTCGTTTTTTTCCCAGTTTTTTTTTACGTCGTGCTGACCCTCGTTCTTTAAATGACCCTATCCCGAGGAGGACACCTGAAGGCGAGCCGTAATGGCCTCATCTCCGGAAGGCTCCTCCGATTTTTTTTTTTTCGTTTTTTTTCCCCGGTTTTTTTTTTACGTCGTGCTGACCCTCGTTCTTTAAATGACCCTATCCCGAGGAGGACACCTGAAGGTGAGCCGTAATGGCCTCATCTCCGGCAGCCTCCTCTGATTTTTTTTTTCATTTTTTTCCCCGGTTTTTTTTTTTTTTACGTAGTGCTGACCCTCGTTCTTTAAATGACCCTATCCCGAGGAGGACACCTGAAGGCAAGCCGTAATGGCCTCATCTCCGGCAGCCTCCTCCGATTTATTTTTTTTTAACGTCGTTCTGACCCTCGTTCTTTAAATGACCCTATCCTAAGGAGGACACCTGAAGGCGAGCCGTAATGGCCTCATCTCCGGCAGGCTCCTCCGATTTTTTTTTTCGTTTTTTTTCCCTGTATTTTTTTTTTTACGTCGTGCTGACGCTCGTTCTTTAAATGACCCTATTCCTAGGAGGACACCTGAAGGCGACCCGTAATGGCCTCATCTCCGGCAGGCTCCTCCAAATTTTTTTTTTCGTTTTTTTTTTCCTTTTTTTTTCTTACGTCGTGCTGACCCTCGTTCTTTAAATGACCCTATCCCGAGGAGGACACCTGAAGGCGAGCCGTAATGGCCTCATCTCCGGCAGCCTCGTCTGATTTATTTTTTTTTTAACGTCGTTCTGACCCTCGTTCTTTAAATGACCCTATCCCGAGGAGGACACCTGAAGGCGAGCCGTAACGGCCTCATCTCCGGCAGGCTCCTCCGATTTTTTTTTTCGTTTTTTTTCCCTGTATTTTTTTTTTACGTCGTGCTGACCCTCGTTCTTTAAATGACCCTATCCTTAGGAGGACACCTGAAGGCGACACGTAATGGCCTCATCTCCGGCAGGCTCCTCCAAATTTTATTTTCGTTTTTTTTTTCCTTTTTTTTTTCTTACGTCGTGCTGACCCTCGTTCTTTAAATGACCCTATCCCGAGGAGGACACCTGAAGGCGAGCCGTAATGGCCTCATCTCCGGCAGGCTCCTCCGATTTTTTTTTTTCGTTTTTTTTCCCTGTATTTTTTTTTACGTCGTGCTGACCCTCGTTCTTTAAATGACCCTATCCCTAGGAGGACACCTGAAGGCGACCCGTAATGGCCTCATCTCCGGCAGGCTCCTCCAAATTTTTTTTTTGTTTTTTTTTCCTTTTTTTTTTCTTACGTCGTGCTGACCCTCGTTCTTTAAATGACCCTATCCCGAGGAGGACACCTGAATGCGAGCCGTAATGGCCTCATCTCCGGCAGCCTCCTCCGATTTATTTTTTTTTAACGTCGTTCTGACCCTCGTTCTTTAAATGACCCTATCCCGAGGAGGACACCTGAAGGCGAGCCGTAATGGCCTCATCTCCGGCAGGCTCCTCCGATTTTTTTTTTCGTTTTTTTTCCCTGTATTTTTTTTTACGTCGTGCTGACCCTCGTTCTTTAAATGACCCTATCCCTAGCAGGACACCTGAAGGCGACCCGTAATGGCCTCATCTCCGGCAGGCTCCTCCAAATTTTTTTTTCATTTTTTTTTCCTTTTTTTTTCTTACGTCGTGCTGACCCTCGTTCTTTAAATGACCCTATCCCTAGAAGGACACCTGAAGGCGAGCCGTAATGGCCTCATCTCCGGCAGCCTCCTCCGATTTATTTTTTTTTTAACGTCGTTCTGACCCTCGTTCTTTAAATGACCCTATCCCGAGGAGGACACCTGAAGGCGAGCCGTAATGGCCTCATCTCCGGCAAGCTCCTCGAATTTTTTTTTTCGTTTTTTTTCCCTGTATTTTTTTTTTTACGTCGTGCTGACCCTCGTTCTTTAAATGACCCTATCCCTAGGAGGACACCTGAAGGCGACCCGTAATGGCCTCATCTCCGGCAGGCTCCTCCAAATTTTTTTTTCGTATTTTTTTCCTTTTTTTTTTCTTAGGTCGTGCTGACCCTCGTTCTTTAAATGACCCTATCCCGAGGAGGACACCTGAAGGCGAGCCGTAATGGCCTCATCTCCGGCAGCCTCCTCCGATTTATTTTTTTTAACATCGTTCTGACCCTCGTTCTTTAAATGACCCTATCCCGAGGAGGACACCTTAAGGCGAGCCGTAATGTCCTCATCTCCGGCAGGCTCCTCCGATTTTTTCTCGTTTTTTTCCCCCGGTTTTTTTTTTTTACGTCGTGCTGACCCTCGTTCTTTAAATGAACCTATTCCGAGGAGGACACCTAAAGGCGAGCCGTAATGGCCTCATCTCCGGCAGGCTCGTCCGATTTTTTTTTTCGTTTTTTTCCCGGTTTTTTTTTTACGTCGTTCTGTCCCTCGTTCTTTAAATGACCCTATCCCGAGGAGGACACCTGAAAGCGAGCCGTAATGGCCTCATCTCTGGCAGGTTGCTCCCATTTTTTTCGTTTTTTTTTTCGGGTGTTTTTTTTTTGTTTTTGTTTTTTTTAATTTTTTTATTTTTTTTTTTACGTCGTGCTGACCCTCGTTCTTTAAATGACACTATCCCGAGGAGGACACCTAAAGGCGAGCCGTAATGGCCTCATCTCCGGAAGGCTCCTCCGATTTTTTTTTTCGTTTTTTTTTTCCGATGTTCTTTTTTTATTTTTTTTATTTTTACGTCGTGCTGACCCTCGTTCTTTAAATGACCCTATCTCAAGGAGGACACTTGAAGGCGAGCCGTAATGGCCTCATCTCCAGCAGGATCCTCCGATTTTTTTTTTCGTTTTTTTTCCCTGTATTTTTTTTACGTCGTGCTGACCCTCGTTCTTTAAATGACCCTATCCCTAGGAGGACACCTGAAGGCGACCTGTAATAGCCTCATCTCCGGCAGGCTCTTCCAAATTTTTTTTTTCGTTTTTTTTTTCCTTTTTTTTTCTTACGTCGTGCTGACCCTCGTTCTTTAAATAACCCTATCCCGAGGAGGACACCTGAAGGCGAGCCGTAATGGCCTCATCTCCGGCAGGCTCCTCCGATTTTTTTTTATCGTTCTTTTCCCAAATTTTTTTTTTACGTTGTGCTGACCCTCGTTCTTTAAATGACCCTATCCCGAGGAGGACACCTGAAGGCGAGCCGCAATGGCCTCATATCCGGCAAGCTCCTCCGATTTTTTTTTCTTTTGTTTTTTCATTTTTTTTATGTCGTGCTGACCCTCGTTCTTTAAATTACCCTATCTCGAGGAGGACACCTGAAGGCGAGCCGTAGTGGCCTCATCTCCGACAGGCTCCTCCCATTTTTTTCGATTTTTTCCCCTGTTTTTTTTTTACGTCGTGCTGACCCTCATTCTTTAAATGACACTATCCCGAGGAGGACACCTGAAGACGAGCCGTAATGGCCTCATCTCCGGAAGGCTACTCCAATTTTTTTTTTACGTCGTGCTGACCCTCGTTCTTTAAATGACCCTATCTCGAGGAGGACACCTAAAGGCGAGCCGTAATGGCCTCATCTCCGGCAGGCTCCTCCCATTTTTTTCGATTTTTTTCCCGGTTTTTTTTTTACGTCGTGCTGACCTTCGTTCTTTAAATGACCCTATCCCGAGGAGGACACCTGAAGGCAAGCCGTAATGGCCTCATCTCCGGCAGGCTCCTCCGATTTTGTTTTTTTCGTTTTTTTTCCTTTTTTTTTACGTCGTGCTGACCCTCGTTCTTTAAATGACCCTATCCGGAGGAGGACACCTGAAGGTGAGCCGTAATGGCCTCATCTCCGGAAGGCTCCTCCGATTTTTTTTTTCGTTTTTTTCCCCGATTTTTTTTTTACGTCGTGCTGACCCTCGTTCTTTAAATGACCCTATCCCGAGGAGGACACCTGAAGGTGAGCCGTAATGGCCTCATCTCCGGCAGCCTCCTCTGATTTTTTTTTTCGTTTTTTTCCCCGGTTTTTTTTTTACGTAGTGCTGACCCTCGTTCTTTAAATCACCCTATCCCGAGGAGAACACCTGAAGGCGAGCCGTAATGGCCTCATCTCCGGCAGGCACCTCCGATTTTTTTTCCTTTTTTTTTTTACGTCATGCTGACCCTCGTTCTTTAAATGACCCTATCCCGAGGAAGACACCTGAAGGCGAGCCGTAATGGCCTCATCTCCGACAGGCTCCTCCGATTTTTTTTTGTTTTTTTTTTCCCGGTTTTTTTTTACGTCGTGCTGACCCTCGTTCTTTAAATGAACCTATTCCGAGAAGGACACCTGAAGGCGAGCCGTAATGGCCTCATCTCCGGCAGGCTCTTCCGATTTTTTTTTTTTCATTTTTTTCCCGGTTTTTTTTACGTCGTTCTGTCGCTCGTTCTTTAAATGACCCTATCCCGAGGAGGACACCTGAAAGCGAGCCGTAATGGCCTCATCTCTGGCAGGTTGCTCCCATTTTTTTTCGTTTTTTTTTTCGGGTGTTTTTTTTTTGTTTTTGTTTTTTTTTATTTTTTTAATTTTTTTTTACGTCGTGCTGACCCTCGTTCTTTAAATGACACTATTCCGAGGAGGACACCTAAAGGCGAGCGGTAATGGCCTCATCTCCGGAAGGCTCCTCCGATTTTTTTTTCGTTTTTTTTTCGATCTTTTTTTATTTTTTTTTTATTTTTACATCGTGCTGACCCTCGTTCTTTAAATGAACCTATTCCGAGGAGGACACCTGAAGGCGAGCCGTAATGGCCTCATCTCCGGCAGGCTCTTCCGATTTTTTTTTTCGTTTTTTTCCCGGTTTTTTTTTACGTCGTTCTGTCCCTCGTTCTTTAAATGACCCTATCCCGAGGAGGACACCTGAAGGCGAGTCGTAATGGCCTCATCTCCGGCAGGCTCTTCCGATTTTTTTTTTTCGTTTTCTTCCCGGTTTTTTTTTACGTCGTTCTGTCCCTCGTTCTTTAAATGACCCTATCCCGAGGAGGACACCTGAAAGCGAGCCGTAATGGCCTCATCTCTGGCAGGTTGCTCCCATTTTTTTTCGTTTTTTTTTTCGGGTGTTTTTTTTTGTTTTTGTTTTTTTTTTATTTTTTTAATTTTTTTTTACGTCGTGGTGACCCTCGTTCTTTAAATGACACTATCCCGAGGAGGACACCTAAAGGCGAGCGGTAATGGCCTCACCTCCGGCAGGCTCCTCCGATTTTTTTTTATCGTTCTTTTCCCAAATTTTTTTTTTACGTTGTGCTGACCCTCGTTCTTTAAATGACACTATCCCGAGGAGGACACCTGAAGGCGAGCCGCAAAGGCCTCATATCCGGCAAGCTCCTCCGATTTTTTTTTCTTTTGTTTTTTCATTTTTTTTATGTCGTGCTGACCCTCGTTCTTTAAATTACCCTATCTCGAGGAGGACACCTGAAGGCGAGCCGTAGTGGCCTCATCTCCGGCAGGCTCCTCCCATTTTTTTCGATTTTTTCCCCTATTTTTTTTTTACGTCGTGCTGACCCTCATTCTTTAAATGACACTATCCCGAGGAGGACACCTGAAGACGAGCCGTAATGGCCTCATCTCCGGAAGGCTCGTCCAATTTTTTTTTTACGTCGTGCTGACCCTCGTTCTTTAAATGACTCTATCTCGAGGAGGACACCTAAAGGCGAGCCGTAATGGCCTCATCTCCGGCAGGCTCCTCCCATTTTTTTCGATTTTTTTCCCGGTTTTTTTTTTACGTCGTGCTGACCTTCGTTCTTTAAATGACCCTATCCCGAGGAGGACACCTGAAGGCAAGCCGTAATGGCCTCATCTCCGGCAGGCTCCTCCGATTTTGTTTTTTTCGTTTTTTTTCCTTTTTTTTTACGTCGTGCTGACCCTCGTTCTTTAAATGACCCTATCCCGAGGAGGACACCTGAAGGTGAGCCGTAATGGCCTCATCTCCGGAAGGCTCCTCCGATTTTTTTTTTCGTTTTTTTCCCCGGTTTTTTTTTTTACGTCGTGCTGACCCTCGTTCTTTAAATGACCCTATCCCGAGGAGGACACCTGAAGGTGAGCCGTAATGGCCTCATCTCCGGCAGCCTCCTCTGATTTTTTTTTTCGTTTTTTTCCCCGGTTTTTTTTTTACGTAGTGCTGACCCTCGTTCTTTAAATCACCCTATCCCGAGGAGAACACCTGAAGGCGAGCCGTAATGGCCTCATCTCCGGCAGGCACCTCCGATTTTTTTTCCTTTTTTTTTTACGTCATGCTGACCCTCGTTCTTTAAATGACCCTATCCCGAGGAAGACACCTGAAGGCGAGCCGTAATGGCCTCATCTCCGACAGGCTCCTCCGATTTTTTTTTGTTTTTTTTTTCCCGGTTTTTTTTTACGTCGTGCTGACCCTCGTTCTTTAAATGAACCTATTCCGAGAAGGACACCTGAAGGCGAGCCGTAATGGCCTCATCTCCGGCAGGCTCTTCCGATTTTTTTTTTCATTTTTTTCCCGGTTTTTTTTACGTCGTTCTGTCCCTCGTTCTTTAAATGACCCTATCCCGAGGAGGACACCTGAAAGCGAGCCGTAATGGCCTCATCTCTGGCAGGTTGCTCCCATTTTTTTCATTTTTTTTTTCGGGTGTTTTTTTTTTGTTTTTGTTTTTTTTATTTTTTTATTTTTTTTTTACGTCGTGCTGACCCTCGTTCTTTAAATGACACTATCCCGAGGAGGACACCTAAAGGCGAGCCGTAATGGCCTCATCTCCGGAAGGCTCCTCCGATTTTTTTTTTCGTTTTTTTTTCCGATGTTCTTTTTTTATTTTTTTTATTTTTACGTCGTGCTGACCCTCGTTCTTTAAATGACCCTATCTCAAGGAGGACACCTGAAGGCGAGCCGTAATGGCCTCATCTCCAGCAGGATCCTCCGATTTTTTTTTCGTTTTTTTTCCCTGTATTTTTTTTACGTCGTGTGACCCTCGTTTTTTAAATGACCCTATCCCTAGGAGGACACCTGAAGGCGACCCGTAATAGCCTCATCTCCGGCAGGCTCTTACAAATTTTTTTTTTCGTTTTTTTTTTCCTTTTTTTTTCTTACGTCGTGCTGACCCTCGTTCTTTAAATAACCCTATCCCGAGGAGGACACCTGAAGGCGAGCCGTAATGGCCTCATCTCCGGCAGGCTCCTCCGATTTTTTTTTATCGTTCTTTTCCCAAATTTTTTTTTTACGTTGTGCTGACCCTCGTTCTTTAAATGACCCTATCCCGAGGAGGACACCTGAAGGCGAGCCGCAATGGCCTCATATCCGGCAAGCTCCTCCGATTTTTTTTTCTTTTGTTTTTTCATTTTTTTTATGTCGTGCTGACCCTCGTTCTTTAAATTACCCTATCTCGAGGAGGACACCTGAAGGCGAGCCGTAGTGGCCTCATCTCCGACAGGCTCCTCCCATTTTTTTCGATTTTTTCCCCTGTTTTTTTTTTACGTCGTGCTGACCCTCATTCTTTAAATGACACTATCCCGAGGAGGACACCTGAAGACGAGCCGTAATGGCCTCATCTCCGGAAGGCTCCTCCAATTTTTTTTTTACGTCGTGCTGACCCTCGTTCTTTAAATGACCCTATCTCGAGGAGGACACCTAAAGGCGAGCCGTAATGGCCTCATCTCCGGCAGGCTCCTCCCATTTTTTTCGATTTTTGTCCCGGTTTTTTTTTTACGTCGTGCTGACCTTCGTTCTTTAAATGACCCTATCCCGAGGAGGACACCTGAAGGCAAGCCGTAATGGCCTCATCTCCGGCAGGCTCCTCCGATTTTGTTTTTTTCGTTTTTTTTCCTTTTTTTTTACGTCGTGCTGACCCTCGTTCTTTAAATGACCCTATCCCGAGGAGAACACCTGAAGGCGAGCCGTAATGGCCTCATCTCCGGCAGGCTCCTCCGATTTTTTTTCCTTTTTTTTTTACGTCATGCTGACCCTCGTTCTTTAAATGACCCTATCCCGAGGAAGACACCTGAAGGCGAGCCGTAATGGCCTCATCTCCGACAGGCTCCCCCGATTTTTTTTTGTTTTTTTTTCCCGGTTTTTTTTTACGTCGTGTTGACCCTCGTTCTTTAAATGAACCTATTCCGAGGAGGACACCTGAAGGCGAGCCGTAATGGCCTCATCTCCGGCAGGCTCTTCCGATTTTTTTTTTTCGTTTTTTTCCCGGTTTTTTTTACGTCGTTCTGTCCCTCGTTCTTTAAATGACCCTATCCCGAGCAGGACACCTGAAAGCGAGCCGTAATGGCCTCATCTCTGGCAGGTTGCTCCCATTTTTTTTCGTTTTTTTTTTTCGGGTGTTTTTTTTTTTGTTTTTGTTTTTTTTTATTTTTTTAATTTTTTTTTACGTCGTGGTGACCCTCGTTCTTTAAATGACACTATCCCGAGGAGGACACCTAAAGGCGAGCGGTAATGGCCTCATCTCCGGCAGGCTCCTCCGATTTTTTTTTATCGTTCTTTTCCCAAATTTTTTTTTTACGTTGTGCTGACCCTCGTTCTTTAAATGACACTATTCTGAGGAGGACACTTAAAGGCGAGCGGTAATGGCCTCATCTCCGGAAGGCTCCTCCGATTTTTTTTTCGTTTTTTTTTCCGATGTTCTTTTTTTATTTTTTTTTATTTTTACGTCGTGCTGACCCTCGTTCTTTAAATGAACCTATTCCGAGGAGGACACCTGAAGGCGAGCCGTAATGGCCTCATCTCCGGCAGGCTCTTCCGATTTTTTTTTTCGTTTTTTTCCCGGTTTTTTTTTACGTCGTTCTGTCCCTCGTTCTTTAAATGACCCTATCCCGAGGAGGACACCTGAAGGCGAGCCGTAATGGCCTCATCTCCGGCAGGCTCTTCCGATTTTTTTTTTCGTTTTCTTCCCGGTTTTTTTTTACGTCGTTCTGTCCCTCGTTCTTTAAATGACACTATCCCGAGGAGGACACCTGAAAGCGAGCCGTAATGGCCTCATCTCTGGCAGGTTGCTCCCATTTTTTTTCGTTTTTTTTTTTTGGGTGTTTTTTTTTTGTTTTTGTTTTTTTTTTATTTTTATAATTTTTTTTACGTCGTGCTGACCCTCGTTCTTTAAATGACACTATCCCGAGGAGGACACCTAAAGGCGAGCGGTAATGGCCTCATCTCCGGAAGGCTCCTCCGATTTTTTTTTCGTTTTTTTTTCCGATGTTCTTTTTTTATTTTTTTTTATTTTTACGTCGTGCTGACCCTCGTTCTTTAAATGAACCTATTCCGAGGAGGACACCTGAAGGCGAGCCGTAATGGCCTCATCTCCGGCAGGCTCTTCCGATTTTTTTTTTTGTTTTTTTCCCGGTTTTTTTTTACGTCGTTCTGTCCCTCGTTCTTTAAATGACCCTATCCCGAGGAGGACAACAGAAAGCGAGCCGTAATGGCCTCATCTCTGGCAGGTTGCTCCCATTTTTTTCGTTTTTTTTTTCGGGTGATTTTTTTTGTTTTTGTTTTTTTTTTATTTTTTTAATTTTTTTTTACGTCGTGCTGACCCTCGTTCTTTAAATGACACTATCCCGAGGAGGACACCTAAAGGCGAGCGGTAATGGCCTCATCTCCGGAAGGCTCCTCCGATTTTTTTTTTCGTTTTTTTTTTCCGATGTTCTTTTTTTATTTTTTTTATTTTTACGTCATGCTGACCCTCATTCTTTAAATGACCCTATCTCAAGGAGGACACCTGAAGGCAAGCCGTAAAGGCCTCATCTCCGGCAGGCTCCTCCGATTTTTTTTTTTCATTTTTTTTCCTTGTATTTTTTTTTTACGTCGTGCTGACCCTCGTTCTTTAAATGACCCTATCCCTAGGAGGACACCTGAAGGCGACCCGTAATGGCCTCATCTCCGGCAGGCTCCTCCAAATTTTTTTTTTCGTTTTTTTTTTCTATGTCGTGCTGACCCTCGTTCTTTAAATGACCATATCCCGAGGAGGACACCTGAAGGCGAGCCGTAATGGCCTCATCTCCGGCATCCTCCTCCGATTTATTTTTTTTTAACGTCGTTCTGACCCTCGTTCTTTGAATGACCCTTTCCCGAGAAGGACAGCTGAAGGCGAGCCGTAATGTCCTCATCTCCGGCAGGCTCCTCCGATTTTTTTCCTTTTTTTTTTTACGTCATGCTAACCCTCGTTCTTTAAATGACCCTATCCCGAGGAGGACACCTGAAGGCGAGCCGTAATGGCCTCATCTCCGGCAGGCTCCTCCAATTTTTTTTCGTTTTATTTTTCCCGGTTTTTTTTTTACGTCGTGCTGACCCTCCTTCTTTAAATGAACCTATTCCGAGGAGGACACCTGAAGCCGAGCCGTAATGGCCTCATCTCCGGCAGGCTCTTCCTATTTTTTTTTTCGTTTTTTTCTCGGTTCTTTTTTTACGTCGTTCTGTCCCTCGTTCTTTAAATGACCCTATCCCAAGGAGGACACCTGAAAGCGAGCCGTAATGGCCTCATCTCTGGCAGGTTGTTCCCATTTTTTTTCATTTTTTTTTGGGTGTTTTTTTTTGTTTTTGTTTTTTTTTATTTTTTTAATTTTATTTTTACGTCGTGCTGACCCTCGTTCTTTAAATGACACTATCTCGAGGAGGACACCTAAAGGCGAGCGGTAATGGCCTCATCTCCGGAAGGCTCCTCCGATTTTTTTTTCGTTTTTTTTTCTGATGTTCTTTTTTTTATTTTTTTTATTTTTACGTCGTGCTGACCCTCGTTCTTTAAATGACCCTATCTCAAGGAGGACACCTGAAGGCGAGCCGTAATGGCCTCATCTCCGGCAGGCTCCTCCGATTTTTTTTTTTCGTTTTTTTTTCCTGTATTTTTTTTTACGTCGTGCTGACCCTCGTTCTTTAAATGACCCTATCCCTAGGAGGACACCTGAAGGCGACCCGTAATGGCCTCATCTCCGGCAGGCTCCTCCAAATTCTTTTTTCGTTTTTTTTTTTCCTTTTTTTTTCTTACGTCGTGCTGACCCTCGTTCTTTAAATGACCCTATCCCGAGGAGGACACCTGAAGGCGAGCCGTAATGGCCTCATCTCCGGCAGGCTCCTCCGATTTTTTTTTCTCATTCTTTTCCCGAATTTTTTTTTACGTTGTGCTGACCCTCGTTCTTTAAATGACCCTATCCCGAGGAGGACACCTGAAGGCGAGCCGTAATGGCCTCATCTCCGGCAGGCTCCTCCGATTTTTTTTCTTTTGTTTTTTCATTTTTTTACAACGTGCTGACCCTCGTTCTTTAAATTACCCTATCTCGAGGAGGACTCCTGAAGGCGAGCCGTAATGGCCTCATCTCCGGCAGGCTCCTCCCATTTTTTTCGATTTTTTCCCCTGTATTTTTTTTTTTACGTCGTGCTGACACTCGTTCTTTAAATGACCCTATCCCAAGGAGGACACCTGAAGGCAAGCCGTAATGGCCTCATCTCCGGCAGGCTCCTCCGATTTTTTTTTCATTTTTTTCCCCTTTTTTTTTACGTCGTGCTGACCCTCATTCTTTAAATGACACTATCCCGAGGAGGACACCTGAAGGCGAGCCGTAATGGCCTCATCTCTGGAAGGCTCCTCCGATTTTTTTTTACGTCGTGCTGACCCTCGTTCTTTAAATGACCCTATCCCGAGGAGGACACCTGAAGGCAAGCCGTAATGGCCTCATTTCCGGCAGGCTCCTCCGATTTTGTTTTTTTCGTTTTTTTTCCTTTTTTTTTACGTCGTGCTGACCCTCGTTCTTTAAATGACCCTATCCCGAGGAGGACACCTGAAGGTGAGCCGTAATGGCCTCATCTCCGGAAGGCTCCTCCGATTTTTTTTTCGTTTTTTTCCCCGGTTTTTTTTTTTTACGTCGTGCTGACCCTCGTTCTTTAAATGACCCTATCCCGAGGAGGACACCTGAAGGTGAGCCGTAATGGCCTCATCTCCGGCAGCCTCCTCTGATTTTTTTTTTCGTTTTTTTCCCCGGTTTTTTTTTTACGTAGTGCTGACCCTCGTTCTTTAAATCACCCTATCCCGAGGAGAACACCTGAAGGCGAGCCGTAATGGCCTCATCTCCGGCAGGCACCTCCGATTTTTTTTCCTTTTTTTTTTTACGTCATGCTGACCCTCGTTCTTTAAATGACCCTATCCCGAGGAAGACACCTGAAGGCGAGCCGTAATGGCCTCATCTCCGACAGGCTCCTCCGATTTTTTTTTGTTTTTTTTTTCCCGGTTTTTTTTTACGTCGTGCTGACCCTCGTTCTTTAAATGAACCTATTCCGAGGAGGACACCTGAAGGCGAGCCGTAATGGCCTCATCTCCGGCAGGCTCTTCCGATTTTTTTTTTCATTTTTTTCCCGGTTTTTTTTTTACGTCGTTCTGTCCCTCGTTCTTTAAATGACCCTATCCCGAGGAGGACACCTGAAAGCGAGCCGTAATGGCCTCATCTCTGGCAGGTTGCTCCCATTTTTTTCGTTTTTTTTTTCGGGTGTTTTTTTTTGTTTTTGTTTTTTTTATTTTTTTTATTTTTTTTTACGTCGTGCTGACCCTCGTTCTTTAAATGACCCTATCTCAAGGAGGACACCTGAAGGCGAGCCGTAATGGCCTCATCTCCAGCAGGATCCTCCGATTTTTTTTTTCGTTTTTTTTCCCTGTATTTTTTTTACGTCGTGCTGACCCTCGTTCTTTAAATGACCCTATCCCTAGGAGGACACCTGAAGGAGACCCGTAATAGCCTCATCTCCGGCAGGCTCTTCCAAATTTTTTTTTTCGTTTTTTTTTTTCCTTTTTTTTTCTTACGTCGTGCTGACCCTCGTTCTTTAAATAACCCTATCCCGAGGAGGACACCTGAAGGCGAGCCGTAATGGCCTCATCTCCGGCAGGCTCTTCCGATTTTTTTTTTTCATTTTTTTCCCGGTTTTTTTTTTACGTCGTTCTGTCCCTCGTTCTTTAAATGACCCTATCCCGAGGAGGACACCTGAAAGCGAGCCGTAATGGCCTCATCTCTGGCAGGTTGCTCCCATTTTTTTCGTTTTTTTTTTCGGGTGTTTTTTTTTTGTTTTTGTTTTTTTTATTTTTTTTATTTTTTTTTACGTCGTGCTGACCCTCGTTCTTTAAATGACCCTATCTCAAGGAGGACACCTGAAGGCGAGCCGTAATGGCCTCATCTCCAGCAGGATCCTCCGATTTTTTTTTTCGTTTTTTTTCCCTGTATTTTTTTTACGTCGTGCTGACCCTCGTTCTTTAAATGACCCTATCCCTAGGAGGACACCTGAAGGAGACCCGTAATAGCCTCATCTCCGGCAGGCTCTTCCAAATTTTTTTTTTCGTTTTTTTTTTCTTTTTTTTTTTACGTCGTGCTGACCCTCGTTCTTTAAATGACCCTATCTCGAGGAGGACACCTGAAGGCGAGCCGTAATGGCCTCATCTCCGGCAGGCTCCTCCGATTTTTTTTTATCGTTCTTTTCCCAAATTTTTTTTTTACGTTGTGCTGACCCTCGTTCTTTAAATGACCCTATCCCGAGGAGGACACCTGAAGGCGAGCCGCAATGGCCTCATATCCGGCAAGCTCCTCCGATTTTTTTTTCTTTTGTTTTTTCATTTTTTTTATGTCGTGCTGACCCTCGTTCTTTAAATTACCCTATCTCGAGGAGGACACCTGAAGGCGAGCCGTAGTGGCCTCATCTCCGACAGGCTCCTCCCATTTTTTTCGATTTTTTCCCCTGTTTTTTTTTTTACGTCGTGCTGACCCTCATTCTTTAAATGACACTATCCCGAGGAGGACACCTGAAGACGAGCCGTAATGGCCTCATCTCCGGAAGGCTCCTCCAATTTTTTTTTTACGTCGTGCTGACCCTCGTTCTTTAAATGACCCTATCTCGAGGAGGACACCTAAAGGCGAGCCGTAATGGCCTCATCTCCGGCAGGCTCCTCCCATTTTTTTCGATTTTTGTCCCGGTTTTTTTTTTACGTCGTGCTGACCTTCGTTCTTTAAATGACTCTATCCCGAGGAGGACACCTGAAGGCAAGCCGTAATGGCCTCATCTCCGGCAGGCTCCTCCGATTTTGTTTTTTTCGTTTTTTTTCCTTTTTTTTTACGTCGTGCTGACCCTCGTTCTTTAAATGACCCTATCCCGAGGAGGACACCTGAAGGTGAGCCGTAATGGCCTCATCTCCGGAAGGCTCCTCCGATTTTTTTTTTCGTTTTTTTCCCCGGTTTTTTTTTTTTACGTCGTGCTGACCCTCGTTCTTTAAATGACCCTATCCCGAGGAGGACACCTGAAGTTGAGCCGTAATGGCCTCATCTCCGGCAGCCTCTTCTGATTTTTTTTTTCGTTTTTTTCCCCGGTTTTTTTTTTACGTAGTGCTGACCCTCGTTCTTTAAATGACCCTATCCCGAGGAGAACACCTGAAGGCGAGCCGTAATGGCCTCATCTCCGGCAGGCTCCTCCGATTTTTTTTCCTTTTTTTTTTACGTCATGCTGACCCTCGTTCTTTAAATGACCCTATCCCGAGGAAGACACCTGAAGGCGAGCCGTAATGGCCTCATCTCCGACAGGCTCCCCCGATTTTTTTTTGTTTTTTTTTCCCGGTTTTTTTTTACGTCGTGCTGACCCTCGTTCTTTAAATGAACCTATTCCGAGGAGGACACCTGAAGGCGAGCCGTAATGGCCTCATCTCCGGCAGGCTCTTCCGATTTTTTTTTTTCGTTTTTTTCCCGGTTTTTTTTACGTCGTTCTGTCCCTCGTTCTTTAAATGACCCTATCCCTAGGAGGACACCTGAAAGCGAGCCGTAATGGCCTCATCTCTGGCAGGTTGCTCCCATTTTTTTTCGTTTTTTTTTTCGGGTGTTTTTTTTTTGTTTTTGTTTTTTTTTATTTTTTTAATTTTTTTTTACGTCGTGGTGACCCTCGTTCTTTAAATGACACTATCCCGAGGAGGACACCTAAAGGCGAACGGTAATGGCCTCATCTCCGGCAGGCTCCTCCGATTTTTTTTTATCGTTCTTTTCCCAAATTTTTTTTTTACGTTGTGCTGACCCTCGTTCTTTAAATGACACTATTCCGAGGAGGACACTTAAAGGCGAGCGGTAATGGCCTCATCTCCGGAAGGCTCCTCCGATTTTTTTTTCGTTTTTTTTTCCGTTGTTCTTTTTTTATTTTTTTTATTTTTAGTCGTGCTGACCCTCGTTCTTTAAATGAACCTATTCCGAGGAGGACACCTGAAGGCGAGCCGTAATGGCCTCATCTCCGGCAGGCTCTTCCGATTTTTTTTTTCGTTTTTTTTCGGTTTTTTTTTACGTCGTTCTGTCCCTCGTTCTTTAAATGACCCTATCCCGAGGAGGACACCTGAAGGCGAGCCGTAATGGCCTCATCTCCGGCAGGCTCTTCCGATTTTTTTTTTTCGTTTTCTTCCCGGTTTTTTTTTACGTCGTTCTGTCCCTCGTTCTTTAAATGTCCCTATCCCGAGGAGGACACCTGAAAGCGAGCCGTAATGGCCTCATCTCTGGCAGGTTGCTCCCATTTTTTTTCGTTTTTTTTTTTTTGGGTGTTTTTTTTTGTTTTTGTTTTTTTTTATTTTTATAATTTTTTTTTACGTCGTGCTGACCCTCGTTCTTTAAATGACACTATCCCGAGGAGGACACCTAAAGGCGAGCGGTAATGGCCTCATCTCCGGAAGGCTCCTCCGATTTTTTTTTCGTTTTTTTTTCCGATGTTCTTTTTTTATTTTTTTTATTTTTACGTCGTGCTGACCCTCGTTCTTTAAATGAACCTATTCCGAGGAGGACACCTGAAGGCGAGCCGTAATGGCCTCATCTCCGACAGGCTCTTCCGATTTTTTTTTTGTTTTTTTCCCGGTTTTTTTTTACGTCGTTCTGTCCCTCGTTCTTTAAATGACCCTATCCCGAGGAGGACACCAGAAAGCGAGCCGTAATGGCCTCATCTCTGGCAGGTTGCTCCCATTTTTTTCGTTTTTTTTTTCGGGTGTTTTTTTTTGTTTTTGTTTTTTTTTTTATTTTTTTAATTTTTTTTTACGTCGTGCTGACCCTCCTTCTTTAAATGACACTATCCCGAGGAGGACACCTAAAGGCGAGCGGTAATGGCCTCATCTTCGGAAGGCTCCTCCGATTTTTTTTTTCGTTTTTTTTTTTCGATGTTCTTTTTTTATTTTTTTTATTTTTACGTCGTGCTGACCCTCGTTCTTTAAATGACCCTATCTCAAGGAGGACACCTGAAGGCAAGCCGTAAAGGCCTCATCTCCGGCAGGCTCCTCCGATTTTTTTTTTTCATTTTTTTCCCTGTATTTTTTTTTTACGTCGTGCTGACCCTCGTTCTTTAAATGACCCTATCCCTAGGAGGACATCTGAAGGCGACCCGTAATGGCCTCATCTCCGGCAGGCTCCTCCAAATTTTTTTTTTCGTTTTTTTTTTTCCTTTTTTTTTCTTATGTCGTGCTGACCCTCGTTCTTTAAATGACCATATCCCGAGGAGGACACCTGAAGGCGAGCCGTAATGGCCTCATCTCCGGCATCCTCCTCCGATTTATTTTTTTTTAACGTCGTTCTGACCCTCGTTCTTTGAATGACCCTATCCCGAGGAGGACACCTGAAGGCGAGCCGTAATGGCCTCATCTCCGGCAGGCTCCTCCAATTTTTTTTCGTTTTATTTTTTCCGGTTTTTTTTTTTACGTCGTGCTGACCCTCCTTCTTTAAATGAACCTATTCCGAGGAGGACACCTGAAGGCGAGCCGTAATGGCCTCATCTCCGACAGGCTCTTCCGATTTTTTTTTTGTTTTTTTCCCGGTTTTTTTTTACGTCGTTCTGTCCCTCGTTCTTTAAATGACCCTATCCCGAGGAGGACACCAGAAAGCGAGCCGTAATGGCCTCATCTCTGGCAGGTTGCTCCCATTTTTTTCGTTTTTTTTTTCGGGTGTTTTTTTTTGTTTTTGTTTTTTTTTTTTTTTTTTTTAATTTTTTTTTACGTCGTGCTGACCCTCCTTCTTTAAATGACACTATCCCGAGGAGGACACCTAAAGGCGAGCGGTAATGGCCTCATCTTCGGAAGGCTCCTCCGATTTTTTTTTTCGTTTTTTTTTTTCGATGTTCTTTTTTTATTTTTTTTATTTTTACGTCGTGCTGACCCTCGTTCTTTAAATGACCCTATCTCAAGGAGGACACCTGAAGGCAAGCCGTAAAGGCCTCATCTCCGGCAGGCTCCTCCGATTTTTTTTTTTCATTTTTTTCCCTGTATTTTTTTTTTACGTCGTGCTGACCCTCGTTCTTTAAATGACCCTATCCCTAGGAGGACATCTGAAGGCGACCCGTAATGGCCTCATCTCCGGCAGGCTCCTCCAAATTTTTTTTTTCGTTTTTTTTTTTCCTTTTTTTTTCTTATGTCGTGCTGACCCTCGTTCTTTAAATGACCATATCCCGAGGAGGACACCTGAAGGCGAGCCGTAATGGCCTCATCTCCGGCATCCTCCTCCGATTTATTTTTTTTTAACGTCGTTCTGACCCTCGTTCTTTGAATGACCCTATCCCGAGGAGGACACCTGAAGGCGAGCCGTAATGGCCTCATCTCCGGCAGGCTCCTCCAATTTTTTTTCGTTTTATTTTTTCCGGTTTTTTTTTTTACGTCGTGCTGACCCTCCTTCTTTAAATGAACCTATTCCGAGGAGGACACCTGAAGCCGAGCCGTAATGGCCTCATCTCCGGCAGGCTCTTCCTATTTTTTTTTTCGTTTTTTTCTCGATTCTTTTTTTACGTCGTTCTGTCCCTCGTTCTTTAAATGACCCTATCCCAAGGAGGACACCATAAAGCGAGCCGTAATGGCCTCATCTCTGGCAGGTTGTTCCCATTTTTTTTCATTTTTTTTGGGTGTTTTTTTTTGTTTTTGTTTTTTTTTTATTTTTTTAATTTTATTTTTACGCCGTGCTGACCCTCGTTCTTTAAATGACACTATCTCGAGGAGGACACCTAAAGGCGAGCGGTAATGGCCTCATCTCCGGCAGGCTCCTCCCATTTTTTTTCGTTTTTTTTTCTGATGTTCTTTTTTTTATTTTTTTTATTTTTACGTCGTGCTGACCCTCGTTCTTTAAATGACCCTATCTCAAGGAGGACACCTGAAGGCGAGCCGTAATGGCCTCATCTCCGGCAGGCTCCTCCGATTTTTTTTTTTCGTTTTTTTTTCCTGTATTTTTTTTTACTCGTGCTGACCCTCGTTCTTTAAATGACCCTATCCCTAGGAGGACACCTGAAGGCGACCCGTAATGGCCTCATCTCCGGCAGGCTCCTCCAAATTTTTTTTTCGTTTTTTTTTTCCTTTTTTTTTCTTACGTCGTGCTGACCCTCGTTCTTTAAATGACCCTATCCCGAGGAGGACACCTGAAGGCGAGCCGTAATGGCCTCATCTCCGGCAGGCTCCTCCGATTTTTTTTTTTTTAACGTCGTTCTGACCCTCGTTCTTTAAATGACCCTATCCCGAGGAGGACAGCTGAAGGCGAGCCGTAATGTCCTCATCTCCGGCAGGCTCCTCCGATTTTTTTTCCTTTTTTTTTTTACGTCATGCTGACCCTCGTCCTTTAAATGACCCTATCCCGAGGAGGACACCTGAAGGCGAGCCGTAATGGCCTCATCTCCGGCAGGCTCCTCCAATTTTTTTTCGTTTTATTTTTCCCGGTTTTTTTTTTACGTCGTGCTCACCCTCGTTCTTTAAATGAACCTATTCCGAGGAGGACACCTGAAGCCGAGCCGTAATGGCCTCATCTCCGGCAGGCTCTTCCGATTTTTTTTTCGTTTTTTTCTCGGTTCTTTTTTTACGTCGTTCTGTCCCTCGTTCTTTAAATGACCCTATCCCAAGGAGGACACCTGAAAGCGAGCCGTAATGGCCTCATCTCTGGCAGGTTGCTCCCATTTTTTTTCGATTTTTTTTCGGGTGTTTTTTTTTTTTTTTTTTTTTTTTTTTTTTTTTTTTTTTTTTTTTTTTTTTTTTTTTTTTACGTCGTGCTGACCCTCGTTCTTTAAATGACACTATCTCGAGGAGGACACCCAAATGCGTGCGGTAATGGCCTCATCTCCGGAAGGCTCCTCCGATTTTTTTTTTCGTTTTTTTTTTCTGATGTTCTTTTTTTATTGTTTTTATTTTTACGTCGTGCTGACCCTCGTTCTTTAAATGACCCTATCTCAAGGAGGAAACCTGAAGGCAAGCCGTAATGGCCTCATCTCCGGCAGGCTCCTCCGATTTTTTTTTTCGTTTTTTTTTCCTGTATTTTTTTTACGTCGTGCTGACCCTCGTTCTTTAAATGACCCTATCCCTAGGAGGCCACCTGAAGGCGACCCGTAATGGCCTCATCTCCGGCAGGCTCCTCCAAATTTTTTTTTTCGTTTTTTTTTCGTTTTTTTTTCTTACGTCGTGCTGACCCTCGTTCTTTAAATGACCCTATCCCGAGGAGGACACCTGAAGGCGAGCCGTAATGGCCTCATCTCCGGCAGGCTCCTCCGATTTTTTTTTCTTTTGTTTTTTCATTTTTTTACGTCGTGCTGACTCTCGTTCTTTAAATTACCCTATCTCGAGGAGGACTCCTGAAGGCGAGCCGTAATGGCCTCATCTCCGGCAGGCTCCTCCCATTTTTTTCGATTTTTTCCCCTGTATTTTTTTTTTACGTCGTGCTGACACTCGTTCTTTAAATGACCCTATCCCAAGGAGGACACCTGAAGGCAAGCCGTAATGGCCTCATCTCCGGCCGGCTCCTCCGATTTTTTTTTTCATTTTTTCCCCTTTTTTTTACGTCGTGCTGACCCTCATTCTTTAAATGACACTATCCCGAGGAGGACACCTGAAGGCGAGCCGTAATGGCCTCATCTCCGGAAGGCTCCTCCGATTTTTTTTTTACGTCGTGCTGACCCTCGTTCTTTAAATGACCCTATCTCGAGGAGGACACCTAAAGGCGAGCCGTAATGGCCTCATCTCCGGCAGGCTCCTCCCATTTTTTTCGATTTTTTTCCCGGTTTTTTTTTACGTCGTGCTGACCCTCGTTCTTTAAATGACCTTATCCCGAGGAGGACACCTGAAGGCGAGCCGTAATGGCCTCATCTCCGGCAGGCACCTCCGATTTTTTTTCATTTTTTTTCCCCGGTTTTTTTTTACGTCGTGCTGACCCTCGTTCTTTAAATGAACCTATTCCGAGGAGGACACCTGAAGGCGAGCCGTAATGGCCTCATCTCCGGCAGCCTCTTCTGATTTTTTTTTTCATTTTTTTCCCGGTTTTTTTTTTACGTCGTTCTGTCCCTCGTTCTTTAAATGACCCTATCCCGAGGAGGACACCTGAAAGCGAGCCGTAATGGCCTCATCTCTGGCAGGTTGCTCCATTTTTTTTCGTTTTTTTTTTCGGATGTTTTTTTTTTGTTTTTGTTTTTTTTATTTTTTTAATTTTTTTTTACGTCGTGCTGACCCTCGTTCTTTAAATGACACTATCCCGAGGAGTACACCTGAAGGCGAGCCGTAATGGCCTCATCTCCGGCAGGCTCCTCCGATTTTTTTCTCGTTTTTTTTTTCGATGTTCTTTTTTTATTTTTTTTTATTTTTACGTCGTGCTGACCCTCGTTCTTTAAATGACCCTATCTCAAGGAGGACACCTGAAGGCGAGCCGTAATGGCCTCATCTCCGGCAGGATCCTCCGTTTTTTTTTTCGTTTTTTTTCCCTGTATTTTTTTTTTACGTCGTGCTGACCCTCGTTCTTTAAATGACCCTATCCCTAGGAGGACACCTGAAGGCGACCCGTAATGGCCTCATCTCCGGCAGGCTCCTCCAATTTTTTTTCCTTTTTTTTTCTTACGTCGTGCTGACCCTCGTTCTATAAATGACCCTATCCCGAGGAGGACACCTGAAGGCGAGCCGTAATTGCCTCATCTCCGGCATGCTCCTCCGATTTTTTTTTTTTCGTTTTTTTCCCGGTTATTTTTTTTCTTTTTTTTTTACGTCGTGCTGACCCTCGTTCTTTAAATGACCCTATCCCGAGGAGGACACCTGAAGGCGAGCCGTAATGGCCTCATCTCCGGAAGGCTCCTCCGATTTTTTTTTTTCGTTTTTTTTCCGATGTTTTTTTTTTGCGTCGTGCTGACCCTCGTTCTTTAAATGACCCTATCCCGAGGAGGACACCTGAAGGCGAGCCGTAATGGCCTCATCTCCTGCAGGCTCCTCCGATTTTTTTTTTCGTTTTTTTCTCCGTTTTTTTTTATTTTTACATCGTGCTGACCCTCGTTCTTTAAATGACCCTATCTCAAGGAGGACACCTGAAGGCGAGCCGTAATGGCCTCATCTCCGGCAGGCTCCTCCAATTTTTTTTTCGTTTTTTTTCCCTGTATTTTTTTTTACGTCATGCTGACCCTCGTTCTTTAAATGACCCTATCCCTAGGAGGACACCAGTAGGCGACCCGTAATGGCCTCATCTCCGGCAGGCGCCTCCAATTTTTTTTTTCATTTTTTTTCCTTTTTTTTTTCTTACGTCGTGCTGACCCTCGTTCTTTAAATGACCCTATCCAGAGGAGGACACCTGAAGGCGAGCCGTAATGGTCTCATCTCCGGCAGGCTCCTCCGATTTTTTTTTTTCGTTTTTTTCCCGGTTATTTTTTTTCTTTTTTTTTTCATTTTCTTTTTTTTTTTTACGTCGTGCTGACCCTCGTTCTTTAAATGACCCTATCCCGAGGAGGACACCTGAAGGCGAGCCGTAATGGCCTCATCTCCTGCAGGCTCCTCCGATTTTTTTTTTTTTCGTTTTTTTCTCCGTTTTTTTTTATTTTTACGTCGTGCTGACCCTCGTTCTTTAAATGACCCTATCTCAAGGAGGACACCTGAAGGCGAGCCGTAATGGCCTCATCTCCGGCAGGCTCCTCCAATTTTTTTTTTCGTTTTTTTTCCCTGTATTTTTTTTTACGTCATGCTGACCCTCGTTCTTTAAATGACCCTATCCCTAGGAGGACACTAGAAGGCGACCCGTAATGGCCTCATCTAAGGCAGGCTCCTCCAATTTTTTTTTCGTTTTTTTTCCTTTTTTTTTTCTTACGTCGTGCTGACTCTCGTTCTTTAAATGACCCTATCCCGAGGAGGACACCTGAAGGCGAGCCGTAATGGCCTCATCTCCGGCAGGCTCCTCCGATTTTTTTTTTCGTTTTTTTCCCGGTTATTTTTTTTTTCATTTTCTTTTTTTTTTTTACGTCGTGCTGACCCTCGTTCTTTAAATGACCCTATCCCGAGGAGGACACCTGAAGGCGAGCCGTAATGTCCTCATCTCCGGCAGGCTCCTCCGATTTTTTTTCCTTTTTTTTTTACGTCATGCTGACTCTCGTTCTTTAAATGACCCTATCCCGAGGAGGACACCTGAAAGCGAGCGGTAATGGCCTCATCTCCGGAAGGCTCCTTCGATTTTTTTTTTTCGTTTTTTTTTCCGATGTTGTTTTTTTTATTTTTTTTATTTTTACGTCGTGATGACCCTCGTTCTTTAAATGACCCTATCTCAAGGAGGACACCTGAAGGCGAGCCGTAATGGCCTCATCTCCGGCAGGCTCCTCCGATTTTTTTTTCGTTTTTTTTCCTGTATTTTTTTTTACGTCGTGCTGACCCTCGTTCTTTAAATGACCCTATCCCTAGGAGGACACCTAAAGGCGACCCGTAATGGCCTCATCTCCGGCAGGCTCCTCCAATTTTTTTTTTCGTTTTTTTCCCTTTTTTTTTCTTACGTCGTGCTGACCCTCGTTCTTTAAATGACCCTATCCCGAGGAGGAAACCTGAAGGCGAGCCGTAATGGCCTCATCTCCGGCAGGCTCCTCCGATTTTTTTTTCTCGTTCTTTTCCCGAATTTTTTTTTTGCGTTGTGCTGACCCTCGTTCTTTAAATGACCCTATCCCGAGGAGGACACCTGAAGGCGAGCCGTAATGGCCTCATCTCCGGCAGGCTCCTCCGATTTTTTTTTTCTTTTGTTTTTTCATTTTTTTACGTCGTGCTGACCCTCGTTCTTTAAATGACCCTATCCCGAGGAGGACACCTGAAGGCGAGCCGTAATGGCCTCATCTCCGGAAGGCTCCTCCGATTTTTTTTTTTCGTTTTTTTTCCGATGTTTTTTTTTTTGCGTCGTGCTGACCCTCGTTCTTTAAATGACCCTATCCCGAGGAGGACACCTGAAGGCGAGCCGTAATGGCCTCATCTCCTGCAGGCTCCTCCGATTTTTTTTTTCGTTTTTTTCTCCGTTTTTTTTTATTTTTACATCGTGCTGACCCTCGTTCTTTAAATGACCCTATCTCAAGGAGGACACCTGAAGGCGAGCCGTAATGGCCTCATCTCCCGCAGGCTCCTCCAATTTTATTTTCGTTTTTTTTCCCTGTATTTTTTTTTACGTCATGCTGACCCTCGTTCTTTAAATGACCCTATCCCTAGGAGGACACCAGTAGGCGACCCGTAATGGCCTCATCTCCGGCAGGCGCCTCCAATTTTTTTTTTCATTTTTTTTCCTTTTTTTTTTCTTACGTCGTGCTGACCCTCGTTCTTTAAATGACCCTATCCAGAGGAGGACACCTGAAGGCGAGCCGTAATGGTCTCATCTCCGGCAGGCTCCTCCGATTTTTTTTTTTCGTTTTTTTCCCGGTTATTTTTTTTTCTTTTTTTTTTCATTTTCTTTTTTTTTTTTACGTCGTGCTGACCCTCGTTCTTTAAATGACCCTATCCCGAGGAGGACACCTGAAGGCGAGCCGTAATGGCCTCATCTCCTGCAGGCTCCTCCGATTTTTTTTTTTTTCGTTTTTTTCTCCGTTTTTTTTTATTTTTACGTCGTGCTGACCCTCGTTCTTTAAATGACCCTATCTCAAGGAGGACACCTGAAGGCGAGCCGTAATGGCCTCATCTCCGGCAGGCTCCTCCAATTTTTTTTTTCGTTTTTTTTCCCTGTATTTTTTTTTACGTCATGCTGACCCTCGTTCTTTAAATGACCCTATCCCTAGGAGGACACTAGAAGGCGACCCGTAATGGCCTCATCTAAGGCAGGCTCCTCCAATTTTTTTTTCGTTTTTTTTCCTTTTTTTTTTCTTACGTCGTGCTGACTCTCGTTCTTTAAATGACCCTATCCCGAGGAGGACACCTGAAGGCGAGCCGTAATGGCCTCATCTCCGGCAGGCTCCTCCGATTTTTTTTTTCGTTTTTTTCCCGGTTATTTTTTTTTTCATTTTCTTTTTTTTTTTTACGTCGTGCTGACCCTCGTTCTTTAAATGACCCTATCCCGAGGAGGACACCTGAAGGCGAGCCGTAATGTCCTCATCTCCGGCAGGCTCCTCCGATTTTTTTTCCTTTTTTTTTTACGTCATGCTGACTCTCGTTCTTTAAATGACCCTATCCCGAGGAGGACACCTGAAAGCGAGCGGTAATGGCCTCATCTCCGGAAGGCTCCTCCGATTTTTTTTTTTCGTTTTTTTTTCCGATGTTGTTTTTTTTATTTTTTTTATTTTTACGTCGTGATGACCCTCGTTCTTTAAATGACCCTATCTCAAGGAGGACACCTGAAGGCGAGCCGTAATGGCCTCATCTCCGGCAGGCTCCTCCGATTTTTTTTTCGTTTTTTTTCCTGTATTTTTTTTTTACGTCGTGCTGACCCTCGTTCTTTAAATGACCCTATCCCTAGGAGGACACCTAAAGGCGACCCGTAATGGCCTCATCTCCGGCAGGCTCCTCCAATTTTTTTTTTCGTTTTTTTCCCTTTTTTTTTCTTACGTCGTGCTGACCCTCGTTCTTTAAATGACCCTATCCCGAGGAGGAAACCTGAAGGCGAGCCGTAATGGCCTCATCTCCGGCAGGCTCCTCCGATTTTTTTTTCGTTTTTTTTTTCGATGTTCTTTTTTTATTTTTTTTTATTTTTACGTCGTGCTGACCCTCGTTCTTTAAATGACCCTATCTCAAGGAGGACACCTGAAGGCGAGCCGTAATGGCCTCATCTCCGGCAGGATCCTCCGTTTTTTTTTTCGTTTTTTTTCCCTGTATTTTTTTTTACGTCGTGCTGACCCTCGTTCTTTAAATGACCCTATCCCTAGGAGGACACCTGAAGGCGACCCGTAATGGCCTCATCTCCGGCAGGCTCCTCCAATTTTTTTTTCGTTTTTTTTCAATTTTTTTTCTTACGTCGTGCTGACCCTCGTTCTTTAAATGACCCTATCCCGAGGAGGACACCTGAAGGCGAGCCGTAATGGCCTCATCTCCGGCAGGCTCCTCCGATTTTTTTTTTCGTTTTTTTCCCGGTTATTTTTTTTTCTTTTTTTTCTTTTTCTTTTTTTTTTTACGTCGTGCTGACCCTCGTTCTTTAAATGACACTATCCCGAGGAGTACACCTGAAGGCGAGCCGTAATGGCCTCATCTCCGGCAGGCTCCTCCGATTTTTTTTTCGTTTTTTTCCCGATGTTTTTTTTTTTTTACGTCGTGCTGACCCTCGTTCATTAAATGACCCTATCTCGAAGAGGACACCTGAAGGCGAGCCGTAATGGCCTCATCTCCGGCAGGCTCCTTCCATTTTTTTCGATTTTTCCCCTATTTTTTTTTACGTCGTGCTGACCCTCGTTCTTTAAATGACCCTATCCCGAGGAGGACACCTGAAGGCGAGCCGTAATGGCCTCATCTCCTGCAGGCTCCTCCGATTTTTTTTCGTTTTTTTCTCCGTTTTTTTTTTATTTTTACGTCGTGCTGACCCTCGTTCTTTAAATGACCCAATCTCAAGGAGCACACCTGAAGGCGAGCCGTAATGGCCTCATCTCCGACAGGCTCCTCCAATTTTTTTTTCGTTTTTTTCCGATGTTCTTTTTTTAATTTTTTTTATTTTTACGTCGTGCTGACCCTCGTTCTTTAAATGACCCTATCTCAAGGAGGACACCTGAAGGCGAGCCGTAATGGCCTCATCTCCGGCAGGATCCTTCGTTTTTTTTTCCCTGTATTTTTTTTTACGTCGTGCTGACCCTCGTTCTTTAAATGACCCTATCCCTAGGAGGACACCTGAAGGCGACCCGTAATGGCCTCATCTCCGGCAGGCTCCTCCAATTTTTTTTCGTTTTTTTTCCCTTTTTTTTTCTTACGTCGTGCTGACCCTCGTTCTTTAAATGACCCTATCCCGAGGAGGACACCTGAAGGCGAGCCGTAATGGCCTCATCTCTGGAAGGCTCCTCCGATTTTTTTTTTCGTTTTTTTTTCCGATGTTTTTTTTTTACGTCGTGCTGACCCTCGTTCTTTAAATGACACTATCCCGAGGAGTACACCTGAAGGCGAGCCGTAATGGCCTCATCTCCGGCAGGCTCCTCCGATTTTTTTTTCGTTTTTTTCCCGGTGTTTTTTTTTTTACGCCGTGCTGACCCTCATTCTTTAAATGACCCTATCTCGAGGAGGACACCTGAAGTCGAGCCGTAATGGCCTCATCTCCGGCAGGCTCCTTCCATTTTTTTCAATTTTTTCCCCTGTTTTTTTTTTACGTCGTGCTGACCCTCGTTCTTTAAATGACCCTATCCCGAGGAGGACACCTGAAGGCGAGCCGTAATGGCCTCATCTCCTGCAGGCTCCTCCGATTTTTTTTCGTTTTTTTCTCCGTTTTTTTTTTATTTTTACGTCGTGCTGACCCTCGTTCTTTAAATAACCCAATCTCAAGGAGGACACCTGAAGGCGAGCCGTAATGGCCTCATTTCCGACAGGCTCCTCCGATTTTTTTTTTCGTTTTTTTCCCTGTATTTTTTTTTACGTCATGCTGACCCTCTTTCTTTAAATGACCCTATCCCTAGGAGGACACCAGAAGGCGACCCGTAATGGCCTCATCTCCGGCAGGCTCCTCCAATTTTTTTTTTTCGTTTTTTTCCTTTTTTTTTTCTTACGTCGTGCTGACCCTCGTTCTTTAAATGACCCTATCCCGAGGAGGACACCTGAAGGCGAGCCGTAATGGCCTCATCTCGGGCAGGCTCCTCCGATTTTTTTTTCGTTTTTTTCCCGGTTATTTTTTTTCTTTTTTTTTCTTTTTCTTTTTTTTTTTTACGTCGTGCTGACCCTCGTTCTTTAAATGACCCCATCTCGAGGAGGACACCTGAAGGCGAGCCGTAATGGCCTCATCTCCGGAAGGCTCCTCCGATTTTATTTTTTCGTTTTTTTTCTCGATGTTTTTTTTTTACGTCGTGCTAACCCTCGTTCTTTAAATGACACTATCCCGAGGAGTACACCTGAAGGCGAGCCGTAATGGCCTCATCTCCAGCAGGCTCCAGCGATTTTTTTTTCATTTTTTTCCCGATGTTTTTTTTTTACGTCGTGCTGACCCTCGTTCTTTAAATGACCCTATCTCGAGGAGGACACCTGAAGGCGAGCCGTAATGGCCTCATCTCCGGCAGGCTCCTTCCATTTATTTCGATTTTTTCCCATGTTTTTTTTTACGTCGTGCTGACCCTCGTTCTTTAAATGACCCTATCCCGAGGAGGACACCTGAAGGCGAGCCGTAATGGCCTCATCTCCGGCAGGCTCCTCCAATTTTGTTTTCGTTTTTTTCTCCGTTTTTTTTTACGTCGTGCTGACCCTCGTTCTTTAAATGACACTAACCCGAGGAGGACACCTGAAGGCGAGCCGTAATGGCCTCATCTCCGGAAGGCTCCTCCGATTTTTTTTCGTTTTTTTTCCGATGTTTTTTTTTTTACGTCGTGCTGACCCTCATTCTTTAAATGACATTATCCCGAGGAGGACACCTGAAGGCGAGCCGTAATGGCCTCATCTCCGGAAGGCTCCTCCGATTTTTTTTTATGTCGTGCTGACCCTCGTTCTTTAAATGACCCTATCGCAAGGAGGACACCTGAAGGCGAGCCGTAATGGCCTCATCTCCGGCAGTCTCCTCCGATTTTGTTTTTTTTCATTTCTTTTCTTTTTTTTTTACGTCGTGCTGACCCTCGTTCTTTAAATGACCCTATCCCGAGGAGGACACCTGAAGGTGATCCGTAATGGCCTCATCTCCGGCAGGCCCCTCCGATTTTGTTTTTTTCATTTTTTTTCCCTTTTTTTTGTCGTGCTGACCCTCGTTCTTTAAATGACCCTATCACGAGGAGGACACCTGAAGGCGAGCCGTAATGGCCTCATCTCCGGCAACCTCCTCCGATTTAGTTTTTTTCGTTTTTTTTCCCTTTTTTTTCTTTTTTTTTTACGTCATGCTGACCCTCGTTCTTTAAATGACCCTATCCCGAGGAGGACACCTGAAGGCGAGCCGTAATGGCCTCATCTCCGGCAGGCTCCTCCGTTTTTTTTTTCTCGTTTTTTTCCAGAATTTTTTTTTTACGTTGTGCTGACCCTCATTCTTTAAATGACCCTATCACGAGGAGGACACCTGAAGGCGAGCCGTAATGGCCTCATCTCCGGCAGGCTCCTCCCATTTTTTTTACGTCGTGCTGACCCTCGTTCTTTAAATGCCCCTATCCCGGGAGGACACCTGAAGGCGAGCCGTAATGGCCTCATCTCCGGCAGGCGACCCTCGTTCTTTAAATAACCCTATCCCGAGGAGGACACCTGAAGGCGAGCCGTAATAGCCTCATCTCCGGCAGGCTCTTCCGATTTTTTTTTCGTTTTTTTCCCGGTTTTTTTTTTTACGTCGTTCTGTCCCTCGTTCTTTAAATGACCCTATCCCGAGGAGGACACCTGAAAGCGAGCCGTAATGGCCTCATCTCTGGCAGGTTGCTCCCATTTTTTTTCGTTTTTTTTTTCGGGTGTTTTTTTTTTGTTTTTGTTTTTTTTTATTTTTTTAATTTTTTTTTACGTCGTGCTGACCCTCGTTCTTTAAATGACACTATCCCGAGGAGGACACCTAAAGGCGAGCGGTAATGGCCTCATCTCCGGAAAGCTCCTCCGATTTTTTTTTTCGTTTTTTTTTTCCGATGTTCTTTTTTTATTTTTTTTTTTATTTTTACGTTGTGCTGACCCTCGTTCTTTAAATGACCCTATCTCAAAGAAGGACACCTGAAGGCGAGCCGTAATGGCCTAATCTCCGGCAGGCTCCTCCGATTTTTTTTTTCGTTTTTTTTTCCTGTATTTTTTTTTTACGTCGTGCTGACCCTCGTTCTTTAAATGACCCTATCCCTAGGAGGACACCTGAAGGCGACCCGTAATGGCCTCATCTCCGGCAGGCTCCTCCAAATTTTTTTTTCGTTTTTTTTTCCTTTTTTTTTTCTTACGTCGTCCTGACCCTCGTTCTTTAAATAACCCTATCCCGAGGAAGAAACCTGAAGGCGAGCCGTAATGGCCTCATCTCCGGCAGGCTCCTCCGATTTTTTTTTCTCGTTCTTTTCCCGAATTTTTTTTTACGTTGTGCTGACCCTCGTTCTTTAAATGACCCTATCCCGAGGAGGACACCTGAAGGCGAGCGGTAATGTCCTCATCTCCGGCAGGCTCCTCCGATTTTTTTTTCTTTTGTTTTTTCATTTTTTTACGTCGTGCTGACCCTCGTTCTTTAAATTACCCTATCTCGAGGAGGACACCTGAAGGCGAGCCGTAATGGCCTCATCTCCGGCAGGCTCCTCCCATTTTTTTCGATTTTTTCCCCTGTTTTTTTTTTTTACGTCGTGCTGACACTCGTTCTTTAAATGACCCTATCCCGAGGAGGACACCTGAAGGCAAGCCGTAATGGCCTCATCTCCGGCAGCCACCTCCGATTTTGTTTTTTTCGTTTTTTTTCCTTTTTTTTACGTCGTGCTGACCCTCGTTCTTTAAATGACCCTATCCCGAGGAGGACACCTGAAGGTGAGCCGTAATGGCCTCATCTCCGGCAGGCTCCTCCGATTTTTTTTTCATTTTTTTCCCGTTTTTTTTTTTACGTCGTGCTGACCCTCGTTCTTTAAATGACCCTATCCCGAGGAGGACACCTGAAGGCAAGCCGTAATGGCCTCATCTCCGGCAGCCTCCTCCGATTTTGTTTTTTTCGTTTTTTTTCCTTTTTTTTTACGTCGTGCTGACCCTCGTTCTTTAAATGACCCTATCCCGAGGAGGACACCTGAAGGTGAGCCGTAATGGCCTCATCTCCGGAAGGCTCCTCCGATTTTTTTTTCGTTTTTTTTCCCCGGTTTTTTTTTTACGTCGTGCTGACCCTCGTTCTTTAAATGACCCTATCCCGAGGAGGACACCTGAAGGTGAGGCGTAATGGCCTCATCTCCGGCAGCCTCCTCCGATTTTTTTTTTCGTTTTTTTTCCCCGGTTTTTTTTTTACGTAGTGCTGACCCTCGTTGTTTAAATGACCCTATCTCGAGGAGGACACGTGAAGGCGAGCCATAATGGCCTCATCTCCGGCAGCCTCCTCCGATTTATTTTTTTTTTAACGTCGTTCTGACCCTCGTTCTTTAAATGACCCTATCCCGAGGAGGACACCTGAAGGCGAGCCGTAATGTCCTCATCTCCGGCAGGCTCCTCCGATTTTTTTTCCTTTTTTTTTTTACGTCATGCTGACCCTCGTTCTTTAAATGACCCTATCCCGAGGAGGACACCTGAAGGCGAGCCGTAATGGCCTCATCTCCGGCGGGCTCCTCCGATTTTTTTTTCATTTTTTTTCCCCGGTTTTTTTTTTTACATCGTGCTGACCCTCGTTCTGTAAATGAACCTATTCCGAGGAGGACACCTGAAGGCGAGCCGTAATGGCCTCATCTCCGGCAGGCTCTTCCGATTTTTTTACGTTTTTTTCCCGGTTTTTTTTTACGTCGTTCTGTCCCTCGTTCTTTAAATGACCCTATCCCGAGGAAGACACCTGAAAGCGAGCCGTAATGGCCTCATCTCTGGCAGGTTGCTCCTATTTTTTTTCGTTTTTTTTTTCGGGTGTTTTTTTTTGTTTTTGTTTTTTTTTATATTTTTAATTTTTTTTTACGTCGTGCTGACCCTCGTTCTTTAAATGACACTATCCCGAGGAGTACACCTGAAGGCGAGCCGTAATGGCCTCATCTCCGGCAGGCTCCTCCGATTTTTTTCGTTTTTTTTTCCGATGTTCTTTTTTTATTTTTTTTTATTTTTACGTCGTGCTGACCCTCGTTCTTTAAATGACCCTATCCCTTGGAGGACACCTGAAGGCGACCCGTAATGGCCTCATCTCCGGCAAGCTCCTCGAAATTTTTTTTTCGTTTTTTTTTCCTTTTTTTTCTTACGTCTTGCTGACCCTCGTTCTTTAAATGACCCTATCCCGAGGAGGACACCTGAAGGCGAGCCGTAATGGCCTCATCTCCGGCAGCCTCCTCCGATTTATTTTTTTTAACGTCGTTCTGACCCTCGTTCTTTAAATGACCCTATCTCGAGGAGGACACCTGAAGGCGAGCCGTAATGTCCTCATCTCCGGCAGGCTCCTCCGATTTTTTTTCCTTTTTTTTTTACGTCATGCTGACCCTCGTTCTTTAAATGACCCTATCCCGAGGAGGACACCTGAAGGCGAGCCGTAATGGCCTCATCTCCGGCAGGCTCCTCCAATTTTTTTCGTTTTTTTTCCCCGTTTTTTTTTTACGTCGTGCTGACCCTCGTTCTTTAAATGAACCTATTCCGAGGAGGACACCTGAAGGCGAGCCGTAATGGCCTCATCTCCGGCAGGCTCTTCCGATTTTTTTTTTCATTTTTTTCCCGGTTTTTTTTTACTTCGTTCTGTCCCTCGTTCTTTAAATGACCCTATCCCAAGGAGGACACCTGAAAGCGAGCCGTAATGGCCTCATCTCTGGCAGGTTGTTCCCATTTTTTTTCGTTTTTTTTTTGGGTGTTTTATTTTGTTTTTTTTGTTTTTTTTTTTTAATTTTTTTTTTACGTCGTGCTGACCCTCGTTCTTTAAATGACACTATCCCGAGGAGGACACCTAAAGGCGAGCGGTAATGGCCTCATATCCGGAAGGCTCCTCCGATTTTTTTTTTCATTTTTTTTTCGATGTTCTTTTTTTATTTTTTTTTTATTTTTACGTAGTGCTGACCCTCGTTCTTTAAATGACCCTATCTCAAGGAGGACACCTGAAGGCGAGCCGTAATGGCCTCATCTCCGGCAGGCGACCCTCTTTCTTTAAATAACCCTATCCCGAGGAGGACACCTAAAGGCGAGCCGTAATGGCCTCATCTCCGGCAGGCTCCTCCGATTTTTTTTCATTTTTTTTCCCCGGTTTTTTTTTTTACGTCGTGCTGACCCTCGTTCGTTAAATGAACCTATTCCGAGGAGGACACCTGAAGGCGAGCCGTAATGGCCTCATCTCCGGCAGGCTCTTCCGATTTTTTTCATTTTTTTCTCCGTTTTTTTTTTATTTTTACGTCATGCTGACCCTCGTTCTTTAAATGACCCTATCCCTAGGAGGACACCTGAAGGCGACCCGTAATGGCCTCATCTCCGGCAGGTTCCTCCAATTTTTTTTTTTCGTTTTTTTTCCCTTTTTTTTTCTTACGTCGTGCTGACCCTCGTTCTTTAAATGACCCCATCCCGAGGAGGACACCTGAAGGCGAGCCGTAATGGCCTCATCTCCGGCAGGCTCCTCCGATTTTTTTTTTTCGTTTTTTTCCCGGTTATTTTTTCTTTTTCATTTTTTTTTTTTTTACGTCGTGCTGACCCTCGTTCTTTAAATGACCCTATCCCGAGGAGGACACCTGAAGACGAGCCGTAATGGCCTCATCTCCGAAAGGCTCCTCCGATTTTTTTTTTTCGTTTTTTTTCCGATATTTTTTTTTTACGTCGTGCTGACCTTCGTTCTTTAAATGACACTATCCCGAGGATTACACCTGAAGGCGAGCCGTAATGGCCTCATCTCCTGCAGGCTCCTCCGATTTTTTTTTTCGTTTTTTTTTCCCGATGTTTTTTTTTTTTTACGTCGTGCTGACCCTCGTTCTTTAAATGATCCTATCTCGAGGAGGACACCTGAAGGCGAGCCGTAATGGCCTCATCTCCGGCAGGCTCCTTCCATTTTTTTCGATTTTTTCCCTTTTTTTTTTGCGTCGTGCTGACCCTCGTTCTTTAAATGACCCTATCCCGAGGAGGACACCTGAAGGCGAGCCGTAATGGCCTCATCTCCTGCAGACTCCTCCGATTTTTTTTTCGTTTTTTTCTCCGTTTTTTTTTTATTTTTACGTCGTGCTGACCCTCGTTCTTTAAATGACCCTATCTCAAGGAGGACACCTGAAGGCGAGCCGTAATGGCCTCATCTCCGGCAGGCTCCTCCGATTTTTTTTTCGTTTTTTTTTTCCTGTATTTATTTTTACGTCATGCTGACCCTCGTTCTTTAAATGACCATATCCCTAGGAGGACACCAGAAGGCGACCCGTAATGGCCTCATCTCCAGCAGTCTCCTCCAATTTTTTTTTTCGTTTTTTTTCCTTTTTTTTTTCTTACGTCGTGCTGACCCTCGTTCTTTAAATGACCCTATCCCGACGAGGACACCTGAAGGCGAGCCGTAATGGCCTCATCACCGGCAGGCTCCTCCGATTTTTTTTTCGTTTTTTTCCCGGTTATTTTTTTTTCTTTTTCTTTTTTTTTTTTACGTCGTGCTGACCCTCGTTCTTTAAATGACCCTATCCCGAGGAGGACACTTGAAGGCGAGACGTAATGGCCTCATCTCCGGAAGGCTCCTCCGATTTTTTTTTTCGTTTTTTTTCCCGATGTTTTTTTTTACGTCGTGCTGACCCTTGTTCTTTAAATGACACTATCCCGAGGAGTACACCTGAAGGCGAACCGTAATGGCCTCATCTGCAGCAGGCTCCTCCGATTTTTTTTTCTTTTTTTTTCCCGATATTTTTTTTTTTTTACGTAGTGCTGACCCTCGTTGTTTAAATGACCCTATCCCGAGGAGGACACCTGAAGGCGAGCCGTAATGGCCTCATCTCCGGCAGCCTCCTCCGATTTATTTTTTTTTTAACGTCGTTCTGACCCTCGTTCTTTAAATGACCCTATCCCGAGGAGGACACCTGAAGGCGAGCCGTAATGTCCTCATCTCCGGCAGGCTCCTCCGATTTTTTTTCCTTTTTTTTTTTAAGTCATGCTGACCCTGGTTCTTTAAATGACCCTATCCCGAGGAGGACACCTGAAGGCGAGCCGTAATGGCCTCATCTCCGGCAGGCTCCTCCAATTTTTTTTCGTTTTTTTTCCCCGTTTTTTTTTTACGTCGTGCTGACCCTCGTTCTTTAAATGAACCTATTCCGAGGAGGACACCTGAAGGCGAGCCGTAATGGCCTCATCTCCGGCAGGCTCTTCCGATTTTTTTTTTCGTTTTTTTCCCGGTTTTTTTTTACTTCGTTCTGTCCCTCGTTCTTTAAATGACCCTATCCCAAGGAGGACACCTGAAAGCGAGCCGTAATGGCCTCATCTCTGGCAGGTTGCTCCCATTTTTTTTCGTTTTTTTTTTTCGGGTGTTTTTTTTTTTGTTTTTGTTTTTTTTTATTTTTTTAATTTTTTTTTTTACGTCGTGCTGACCCTCGTTCTTTAAATGACACTATCCCGAGGAGTACACCTGAAGGCGAGCCGTAATGGCCTCATCTCCGGCAGGCTCCTCCGATTTTTTTTCGTTTTTTTTCCGATGTTCTTTTTTTATTTTTTTTTATTTTTACGTCGTGCTGACCCTCGTTCTTTAAATGACCCTATCTCAAGGAGGACACCTGAAGGCGAGCCGTAATGGCCTCATCTCCGGCAGGATCCTCCGTTTTTTTTTTTCGTTTTTTTTCCTGTATTTTTTTTTTACGTCGTGCTGACCCTCGTTCTTTAAATGACCCTATCCCTAGGAGGACACCTGAAGGCGACCCGTAATGGCCTCATCTCCGGCAGATTCCTCCAATTTTTTTTTTCGTTTTTTTTCCCTTTTTTTTTCTTACGTCGTGCTGACCCTCGTTCTTTAAATGACCCCATCCCGAGGAGGACACCTGAAGGCGAGCCGTAATGGACTCATCTCCGGCAGGCTCCTCCGATTTTTTTTTTTCGTTTTTTTCCCGGTTATTTTTTCTTTTTCTTTTTTTTTTTTTTACGTCGTGCTGACCCTCGTTCTTTAAATGACCCTATCCCGAGGAGGACACCTGAAGACGAGCCGTAATGGCCTCATCTACGAAAGGCTCCTCCGATTTTTTTTTTTCGTTTTTTTTTCCGATATTTTTTTTTTACGTCGTGCTGACCTTCGTTCTTTAAATGACACTATCCCGAGGATTACACCTGAAGGCGAGCCGTAATGGCCTCATCTCCTGCAGGCTCCTCCGATTTTTTTTTTCATTTTTTTTCCCGATGTTTTTTTTTTTTTTTACGTCGTGCTGACCCTCGTTCTTTAAATGATCCTATCTCGAGGAGGACACCTGAAGGCGAGCCGTAATGGCCTCATCTCCGGCAGGCTCCTTCCATTTTTTTCGATTTTTTCCCCTGTTTTTTTTTTTTGCGTCGTGCTGACCCTCGTTCTTTAAATGACCCTATCCCGAGGAGGACACCTGAAGGCGAGCCGTAATGGCCTCATCTCATGCAGACTCCTCCGATTTTTTTTTTCGTTTTTTTCTCCGTTTTTTTTTTATTTTTACGTCGTGCTGACCCTCGTTCTTTAAATGACCCTATCTCAAGGAGGACACCTGAAGGCGAGCCGTAATGGCCTCATCTCCGGCAGGCTCCTCCGATTTTTTTTTCGTTTTTTTTTCCTGTATTTTTTTTTACGTCATGCTGACCCTCGTTCTTTAAATGACCATATCCCTAGGAGGACACCAGAAGGCGACCCGTAATGGCCTCATCTCCAGCAGTCTCCTCCAATTTTTTTTTTCCTTTTTTTTCCTTTTTTTTTTCTTACGTCGTGCTGACCCTCGTTCTTTAAATGACCCTATCCCGACGAGGACACCTGAAGGCGAGCCGTAATGGCCTCATCTCCGGCAGGCTCCTCCGATTTTTTTTTCGTTTTTTTCCCGGTTATTTTTTTTTCTTTGTCTTTTTTTTTTTACGTCGTGCTGACCCTCGTTCTTTAAATGACCCTATCCCGAGGAGGACACTTGAAGGCGAGACGTAATGGCCTCATCTCCGGAAGGCTCCTCCGATTTTTTTTTTTCGTTTTTTTCCCGATGTTTTTTTTTTACGTCGTGCTGACCCTTTTTCTTTAAATGACACTATCCCGAGGAGTACACCTGAAGGCGAACTGTAATGGCCTCATCTCCAGCAGGCTCCTCCGATTTTTTTTTCTTTTTTTTTTCCCGATGTTTTTTTTTTTTTACGTCGTGCTGACCCTCGTTCTTTAAATGACCCTATCTCGAGGAGGACACCTGAAGGCGAGCCGTAATAGCCTCATCTCCGGCAGGCTCCTCCGATTTTTTTTTCGTTTTTTTTTTCCGATGTTCTTTTTTTATTTTTTTTTATTTTTACGTCGTGCTGACCCTCGTTCTTAAAATGACCCTATCACAAGTAGGACACCTGAAGGCGAGCCGTAATGGCCTCATCTCCGGCAGGCTCCTCCATTTTTTTTTTGTTTTTTTTACCCTGTATTTTTTTTTTACGTCGTGCTGACCCTCGTTCTTTAAATGACCCTATCCCTAGGAGGACACCTGAAGGCGAGCCGTAATGGCCTCATCTCCGGCAGGCTCCTCCGATTTTTTTTTTCGTTTTTTTCCCGGTTATTTTTTTTCTTTTTTTTCTTTTTCTTTTTTTTTTTTTACGTCGTGCTGACCCTCGTTCTTTAAATGACCCTATCCCGAGGAGGACACCTGAAGGCGAGCCGTAATGGCCTCATCTCCGGAAGGCTCATCCGATTTTTTTTTCGTTTTTTTTCCGATGTTTTTTTTTACGTCGTGCTGACCCTCGTTCTTTAAATGACACTATCCCGAGGAGTACACCTGAAGGCGAGCCGTAATGGCCTCATCTCCGGCAGGCTCCTCCGATTTTTTTTTCGTTTTTTTTTCCCGATGTTTTTTTTTTTTTACGTTGTGCTGACCCTCGTTCTTTAAATGACCCTATCTCGAGGAGGACACCTGAAGGCGAGCCGTAATGGCCTCATCTCCGGCAGGCTCCTTCCATTTTTTTTCCCCTGTTTTTTTTTACGTCGTGCTGACCCTCGTTCTTTAAATGACCCTATCCCGAGGAGGACACCAGAAGGCGAGCCGTAATGGCCTCATCTCCTGCAGGCTCCTCCGATTTTTTTTCGTTTTTTTCTCCGTTTTTTTTTTTTTACGTCGTGCTGACCCTCGTTCTTTAAATGACCCAATCTCAAGGAGGACACCTGAAGGCGAGCCGTAATGGCCTCATCTCTGACAGGCTCCTCCGATTTTTTTTTTTCGTTTTTTTTCCCTGTATTTTTTTTTTTACGTCATGCTGACCCTCGTTCTTTAAATGACCCTATCCCTAGGAGGACACCAGAAGGCGACCCGTAATGGCCTCATCTCCGGCAGGCTCCTCCAATTTTTTTTTTCGTTTTTTTTCCTTTTTTTTTTCTTACGTCGTGCTGACCCTCGTTCTTTAAATGACCCTATCCCGAGGAGGACACCTGAAGGCAAGCCGTAATGGCCTCATCTCCGGAAGGCTCCTCCGATTTTTTTTTTTCGTTTTTTTTCCCGATGTTTTTTTTTTTTTTACGTCGTGCTAACCCTCGTTCTTTAAATGACACTATCCCGAGGAGTACACCTGAAGGCGAGCCGTAATGGCCTCAACTCCAGCAGGCTCCTCCGATTTTGTTTTCGTTTTTTTTTTCCGATGTTTTTTTTTTTACGTCGTGCTGACCCTCGTTCTTTAAAAGACACTATCCCGAGGAGGACACCTGAAGGCGAGCCGTAATGGCCTCATCTCCGGAAGGCTCCTCTGATTTTTTTTTTATGTCGTGCTGACCCGCGTTCTTTAAATGACCCTATCTCAAGGAGGACACCTGAAGGCGAGCCGTAATGGCCTCATCTCCGGCAGGCTCCTCCCATTTTTTTCGATTTTTTTCCTGGTTTTTTTTTTACGTCGGGCTGACCCTTGTTCTTTAAATGACCCTATCCCGAGGAGGACACCTGAAGGCGAGCCGCAATGGCCTCATCTCCGGCAGGCTCCTCCGATTTTGTTTTTTTTCATTTTTTTTCCTTTTTTTTACGTCGTGCTGACCCTCGTTCTTTAAATGACCCTATCCCGAGGAGGACACCTGAAGGTGATCCGTATTGGCCTCATCTCCGGCAGGCCCCTCTGATTTTGTTTTTTTCGTTTTTTTCCCTTTTTTTTGTCGTGCTGACCCTCGTTCTTTAAATGACCCTATCCCGAGGAGGACACCTGAAGGCGAGCCGTAATGGCCTCATCTCCGGCAGCCTCCTCCGATTTAGTTTTTTTCGTTTTTTTTCCCTTTTTTTTCTTTTTTTTTTTACGTCGTGCTGACCCTCGTTCTTTAAATGACCCTATCCCGAGGAGGACACCTGAAGGCGAGCCGTAATGGCCTCATCTCCGGCAGGCTCCTCCCATTTTTTTTACGTCGTGCTGACCCTCGTTCTTTAAATGACCCTATCCCGGGAGGACACCTGAAGGCGAGCCGTAATGGCCTCATCTCCGGCAGGCGACCCTCGTTCTTTAAATAACCCTATCCCGAGGAGGACACCTGAAGGCGAGCCGTAATGTCCTCATCTCCAGCAGGCTCCTCCAATTCTTTTTTTCGATTTTTTCCCTTTTTTTTTACGTCGTGCTGACCCTCGTTCTTTAAATGACCCTATCCCGAGGAGGACACCTGAAGGCGAGCCGTAATGGCCTCATCTCCGGCAGGCTCCTCCCATTTTTTTTTTCGTTTTTTTCCCGGTTATTTTTTTTCTTTTTTTCCTTTTTCTTTTTTTTTTTTTTTACGTCGTGCTGACCCTCGTTCTTTAAATGACCCTATCCCGAGGAGGACACCTGAAGGCGAACCGTAATGGCCTCATCTCTGGAAGGCTCCTCCGATTTTTTTTTTCGTTTTTTTTCCCGATGTTTTTTTTTTAACGTCGTGCTGACCCTCGTTCTTTAAATGACCCTATCTCGAGGAGGACACCTGAAGGCGAGCCGTAATGGCCTCATCTCCGGCAGGCTCCTCCAATTTTTTTTTTCATTTTTTTTTCCTTTTTTTTTCTTACGTCGTGCTGACCCTCGTTCTTTAAATGACCCTATCCCTAGGAGGACACCAGAAGGCCACCCGTAATGGCCTCATCTCCGGCAGGCTCCTCCAATTTTTTTTCGTTTTTTTTTTCCTTTTTTTTTTCTTACGTCGTGCTGACCTTCGTTCTTTAAATGACCCTATCCCGAGGAGGACACCTGAAGGCGAGCCGTAATGGCCTCATCTCCGGCAGGCTCCTCCGATTTTTTTTTTCGTTTTTTTCCCGGTTATTTTTTTTCTTTTTTTTTCTTTTTCTTTTTTGTTTTTTTTTTTTTTACGTCGTGCTGACCCTCGTTCTTTAAATGACCCTATCCCGAGGAGGACACCTGAAGGCGAGCCGTAATGGCCTCATCTCCGGATGGCTCCTCCGATTTTTTTTTCGTTTTTTTGCCCGATGTTTTTGTTTACGTCGTGCTGACCCTCGTTCTTTAAATGACACTATCTCGAGGAGTACACCTGAAGGCGAGCCGTAATGGCCTCATCTCCAGCAGGCTCCTCCGATTTTTTTTTCGTTTTTTTTCCCGATGTTTTTTTTTTTTTTTACGTCGTGCTGACCCTCATTCTTTAAATGACCCTATCTCGAGAAGGACACCAGAAGGCAAGCCGTAATGGCCTCATCTCCGACAGGCTACTTCCATTTTTTTCGATTTTTTCCCCTGTTTTTTTTACGTCGTGCTGAACCTCGTTCTTTAAATGACCCTATCCCGAGGAGGACACCTGAAGGCGAGCCGTAATGGCCTCATCTCCGGCAGGCTCCTCCGATTTTTTTTTCGTTTTTTTCCCTTTTTTTTTTTACGTCGTGCTGACCCTAGTTCTTCAAATGACACTATCCCGAGGAGGACACCTGAAGGCGAGCTGTAATGGCCTCATCTCCGGAAGGCTCCTCCGATTTTTTTTCGTTTTTTTCCCGATGTTTTTTTTTTACGTCGTGCTTACCCTCGTTCTTTAAATGACCCTATCTCGAGGAGGACACCTGACGGCGAGCCGTAATGGCCTCATCTCCGGCAGGCGACCCTCGTTCTTTAAATAACCCTATTTCGAGGAGGACACCTGAAGGCGAGACGTAAAGATCTCATCTCCGGCAGGCTCCTCCAATTCTTTTTTTTCGATTTTTTTCACCTTTTTTTTTACGTCGTGCCGACCCTCGTTCTTTAAATGACCCTATCCCGAGGAGGACACCTGAAGGCGAGCCGTAATGGCCTCATTTCTGGCAGGCTCCTCCGATTTTTTTTTTTTCCGGTTATTTTTTTTTCTTTTTTTTTTTTTCTTTTTTTTTTTTACGTCATGCTGACCCTCGTTCTTTAAATGACCCTATCCCGAGGAGGACACCTGAAGGCGAACCGTAATGGCCTCATCTCCGGAAGGCTCCTCCGATTTTTTTTTTTTCATTTTTTTTCCCGATGTTTTTTTTTTACGTCGTGCTGACCCTCGTTCTTTAAATGACACTATCCCGAGGAGTACACCAGAAGGCGAGCCGTAATGGCCTCATCTTCGGCAGGCTCCTCCGATTTTTTTTTCGTTTTTTTTTCGCGATATTTTTTTTTACGTTGTGCTGACCCTCGTTCTTTAAATGACCCTATCTCGAGAAGCACAATTGAAGGCGAGCCGTAATGGCCTCATCTCCGGCAGGCTCCTTCCATTTTTTTCGATTTTTTCCCCTTTTTTTTTTTACGTCGTGCTGACCCTCGTTCTTTAAATGACCCTATCCTGAGGAGGACACCTGAAGGCGAGCCGTAATAGCCTCATCTCCGGCAGCCTCCTCCGATTTTTTTTTTCGTTTTTTTCTCCGATTTTTTTTTTTTACGTCGTGCTGACCCTCGTTCTTTAAATGACACTATCCCGAGGAGGACACCTGAAGGCGAGCCGTAAAGGCCTCATCTCCGGAAGGCTCCTCCGATTTTTTTTTTCATTTTTTTTCTCGATGTTTTTTTTTTTACGTCGTGCTGACCCTCGTTCTTTAAATGACCCTATCTCGAGGAGGACACCTGAAGGCGAGCTGTAATGGCCTCATCTCCGGCAGGCTCCTCCAATTTTTTTTTTCGTTTTTTTTTCCTTTTTTTTTCTTACGTCGTGCTGACCCTCGTTCTTTAAATGACCCTATCTCAAGGAGGACACCTGAAGGCGAGCCGTAATGGCCTCATCTTCGGCAGGCTCCTCCCATTTTTTTCGATTTTTTTCCTGGTTTTTTTTAATGTCGTGCTGACCCTTGTTCTTTAAATGACCCTATCCCGAGGAGGACACCTGAAGGCGAGCCGTAATGGCCTCATCTCCGGCAGGCTCCTCCGATTTTGTTTTTTTTCATTTTTTTTCCTTTTTTTTACGTCGTGCTGACCCTCGTTCTTTAAATGACCCTATCCCGAGGAGGACACCTGAAGGTGATCCGTAATGGCCTCATCCCCAGCAGGCCCCTCCGATTTTGTTTTTTTCGTTTTCTTTCCCTTTTTTTTGTCGTGCTGACCCTCGTTCTTTAAATGACCCTATCCCGAGGAGGACACCTGAAGGCGAGCCGTAATGGCCTCATCTCCAGCAGGCTCCTCCGATTTTTTTTTTTTCCGGTTATTTTTTTTCTTTTTTTTTCTTTTTCTTTTTTTTTTTTACGTCGTGCTGACCCTCGTTCTTTAAATGACACTATCCCGAGGAGTACACCAGAAGGCGAGCCGTAATGGCCTCATCTTCGGCAGGCTCCTCCGATTTTTTTTTCGTTTTTTTTTCCCGATATTTTTTTTTACGTTGTGCTGACCCTCGTTCTTTAAATGACCCTATCTCGAGGAGAACAACTGAAGGCGAGCCGTAATGGCCTCATCTCCGGCAGGCTCCTTCCATTTTTTTCGATTTTTTCCCCTTTTTTTTTTACGTCGTGCTGACCCTCGTTCTTTAAATGACCCTATCCTGAGGAGGACACCTGAAGGCGAGCCGTAATAGCCTCATCTCCGGCAGCCTCCTCCGATTTTTTTTTTCGTTTTTTTCTCCGATTTTTTTTTTTTACGTCGTGCTGACCCTCGTTCTTTAAATGACACTATCCCGAGGAGGACACCTGAAGGCGAGCCGTAATGGCCTCATCTCCGGAAGGCTCCTCCGATTTTTTTTTTCATTTTTTTTCTCGATGTTTTTTTTTTACGTCGTGCTGACCCTCGTTCTTTAAATGACCCTATCTCGAGGAGGACACCTGAAGGCGAGCTGTAATGGCCTCATCTCCGGCAGGCTCCTCCAATTTTTTTTTTTTTCGTTTTTTTTTCCTTTTTTTTTCTTACGTCGTGCTGACCCTCGTTCTTTAAATGACCCTATCTCAAGGAGGACACCTGAAGGCGAGCCGTAATGGCCTCATCTTCGGCAGGCTCCTCCCATTTTTTTCGATTTTTTTCCTGGTTTTTTTTAATCTCGTGCTGACCCTTGTTCTTTAAATGACCCTATCCCGAGGAGGACACCTGAAGGCGAGCCGTAATGGCCTCATCTCCGGCAGGCTCCTCCGATTTTGTTTTTTTTCATTTTTTTTCCTTTTTTTTTACGTCGTGCTGACCCTCGTTCTTTAAATGACCCTATCTCGAGGAGGACACCTGAAGGTGATCCGTAATGGCCTCATCCCCAGCAGGCCCCTCCGATTTTGTTTTTTTCGTTTTCTTTCCCTTTTTTTTGTCGTGCTGACCCTCGTTCTTTAAATGACCCTATCCCGAGGAGGACACCTGAAGGCGAGCCGTAATGGCCTCATCTCCGGCAGCCTCCTCCGATTTAGTTTTTTTCGTTTTTTTTCCCGTTTTTTTTTTTTTTACGTCGTGCTGACCCTCGTTCTTTAAATGACCTTATCCCGAGGAGGACACCTGAAGGCGAGCCGTAATGGCCTCATCTCCGGCAGCCTCCTCCGATTTTTTTTTCGTTTTTTTCCCGGTTATTTTTTTTCTTTTTTTTTCTTTTTCTTTTTTTTTTACGTCGTGTTGACCCTCCTTCTTCAAATGACCCTATCCCGAGGAGGACACCTGAAGGCAAACCGTAATGGCCTCATCTCCAGAAGGCTCCTCCGATTTTTTTTTTTCGTTTTTTTTCCCGATATTTTTTTTTTTACGTCGTGCTGACCCTCGTTCTTTAAATGACACTATCCCGAGGAGTACACCAGAAGGCGAGCCGTAATGGCCTCATCTCCGGCAGGCTCCTCCGATTTTTTTTTCGTTTTTTTTCCCAATATTTTTTTTTACGTTGTGCTGACCCTCGTTCTTTAAATGACCCTATCTCGAGGAGGACAACTGATGGCGAGCCGTAATGGCCTCATCTCCGGCAGGCTCCTTCCATTTTTTTCAATTTTTTCCCTTTTTTTTTTAACGTCGTGCTGACCCTCGTTCTTTAAATGACCCTATCCTGAGGAGGACACCTGAAGGCGAGCCGTAATAGCCTCATCTCCGGCAGCCTCCTCCGATTTTTTTTTTCGTTTTTTTTCCCGATATTTTTTTTTTTTACGTCGTGCTGACCCTCGTTCTTTAAATGACACTATCCCGAGGAGGACACCTGAAGGCGAGCCGTAATGGCCTCATCTCCGGCAGCCTCCTCTGATTTTTTTTTTCGTTTTTTTCCCGGTTATTTTTTTTCTTTTTTTTTCTTTTTCTTTTTTTTTACGTCGTGTTGACCCTCCTTCTTTAAATGACCCTATCCCGAGGAGGACACCTGAAGGCAAACCGTAATGGCCTCATCTCCAGAAGGCTCCTCCGATTTTTTTTTTTCGTTTTTTTTCCCCATATTTTTTTTTACGTCGTGCTGACCCTCGTTCTTTAAATGACACTATCCCGAGGAGTACACCAGAAGGCGAGCCGTAATGGCCTCATCTCCGGCAGGCTCCTCCGATTTTTTTTTCGTTTTTTTTCCCGATATTTTTTTTTTACGTTGTGCTGACCCTCGTTCTTTAAATGACCCTATCTCGAGGAGGACAACTGATGGCGAGCCGTAATGGCCTCATCTCCGGCAGGCTCCTTCCATTTTTTTCAATTTTTTCCCCTTTTTTTTAACGTCGTGCTGACCCTCGTTCTTTAAATGACCCTATCCTGAGGAGGACACCTGAAGGCGAGCCGTAATAGCCTCATCTCCGGCAGCCTCCTCCGATTTTTTTTTTTCGTTTTTTTTCCCGATATTTTTTTTTTACGTCGTGCTGACCCTTGTTCTTTAAATGACACTATCCCGAGGAGGACACCTGAAGGCGAGCCGTAATGGCCTCATCTCCGGAAGGCTCCTCCGATTTTTTTTTTCATCTTTTTTCTCGATGTTTTTTTTTTACGTCGTGCTGACCCTCGTTCTTTAAATGACCCTATCTCGAGGAGGACACCTGAAGGCGAGCCGTAATGGCCTCATCTCCGGCAGGCTCCTCCAGTTTTTTTTTTCATTTTTTTTCCTTTTTTTTTCTTACGTCGTGCTGACTCTCGTTCTTTAAATGACCCTATCTCAAGGAGGACACCTGAAGGCGAGCCGTAATGGCCTCAATTTCGGCAGGCTCCTCCCATTTTTTTCGATTTTTTTCCTGGTTTTTTTTTTACGTCGTGCTGACCCTTGTTCTTTAAATGACCCTATCCCGAGGAGGACACCTGAAGGCGAGCCGTAATGGCCTCATCTCCGGCAGCCTCCTCCGATTTAGTTTTTTTGGTTTTTTTCCCGTTTTTTTTTTCTTTTTTTTTTTACGTCGTGCTGACCCTCGTTCTTTTTTTTGTGTCGGATCGTTTTCCGCTACATCAAGTTTTTGGCGCCGTTGCCGGGGATTGATTAGATTGACAATGATTAAGTGAGGTGGTGATCTAGATCAAGCACTTTTTCTTTATTTTTCTCTAATTTTGACTAACCCACTAACTGTTTGAATTTTTGTTTAAGCTAACTAAAACTTCATTCTAGCAATAGATTGAAGTGTCACTGGTTTGTGTGTTTCTTATGTTCTGCTTGTATGTCAGGTACAAGAAGAACCACACCCACCTTTCATGAACAAGACGAAAGAACTCTCCGGAGGTTAAGAAGAGCTGAAAGAGGGGAAAATATTGTTGGAGAAGAGGAATCAGAAGAAGAATTCCAAGATATGGAGGAACATTCAACCAATCCACCTGGTAGAGTAGACAATAACAACAACAACCCACCCCAGAGGAGAGTTTTGGCCTCCTATACCTTTGCAAATGCTAGACATTGTGGAAGCAGCATTCTCACCCCTAATGTCAATGCAAATAACTTTGAATTGAAGCCACAACTCATTACATTGGTCCAAAACAACTGCTCGTTTGGGGAAGGACCATTGGAGGATCCAAATCAACATCTATCTACCTTCTTAAGGATTTGTGACACTGTCAAGTCCAATGGCGTGAATCCTGAGACCTACAAGCTTCTGCTGTTCCCGTTCTCATTAAGGGACAAGGCCGCACAATGGCTTGAAACTTTTCCTCAAGGAAGCATCACTAGCTGGGATGATTTGGTGACTAAATTTCTAGCCAAATTCTATCCACCTCAAAGAGTCATCAGGCTGAAAACTGAGGTGCAAACATTCACACAATTGGATGCTGAAAATCTGTACGAAGCATGGGAGAGATACAAGGCTCTGCTGAGGAAATGTCCACCAGAAATGTTCACTGAGTGGGACAAGCTACAGAACTTCTATGAAGGACTCACTCTAAAGGCTCAAGAATCACTTGACCACTCAGCTGTAGGATCATTGCAACTGATAAAAACAGCAGAAGAAGCTCAAAATCTTATTGACATGGTGGCCAACAATCAATATTTCTTTGCTCACCAAAGAAATCTCCAACCATCACAAAGGAGAGGAGTAATGGAGCTAGAAGAAGTGGACTCAATCTTGGCTCAAAACAAGATGATGCAGCAGCAAATTCAACAACAATTTGAGCAAATGGCCAAGAGGATTGATAGCCTCCAAGTTGCAGCAGTTAACACAAGCCAACCATAACCCACATGGGGGCAAAATGAAGAAGCTCAAGAAGAACAACAACAAGAGCAAGTACAGTATATGCACAACCAAGGACCAAATGAAGTGTATGGTGATACATACAATCCATCCTGGAAGAACCACCCAAACCTCAGATGGGGAGATAATCACACCCAAAACCAACAACCATGGCAGAGGAACTCAAACCAAAACAACCCAAGAAGCAACCAAAACCACAACCAGCAGCAAAATAACTAGAACCCCTACAGAAAACCTCAAAACAACTACCCCAACCCCAACCAGTACCAATCCAATAACCAACCCACCAACCAAAATGCCTACCATCCACCACCCACATCTCATAACCCACCTCAAGTATCACCTGATTCTCAAAGACTCACTAACTTGGAGACCTTGATGGATAAAATGTTGAAACACCAGGAAATGACAACCAAGAACCATGAAGCCTCCATAAAGAGCCTAGAGAGGCAGATGGGGCAAATCTCCAAGCAGATCTCTATTGAGAGACCTTCAAGCTCTCTACCGAGTGACACAATCCCAAATTCTAAGGAAGAATGTAAGGCAATACAATTAAGGAGTGGGAGAACATTGATGAGCAATAATGACACTACAAAGAAGCAAGCAGAGAGCAGCAAAGGGCCAATAGAAGATGAGGAGCAAACAAAGGCAGATGAAACCAAGGATCAAGTTGTGATGCCAAACAAGAGCATTGAGAAACTCAAAGAGAAGGACAACCAACCACATGGTTCAAAAGAAGTAACTCAGGGATAGCAGCAAATAGGAAAGAGCATCACACCTCCACTGCCATATCCCCAGAGGTTCAACAAAGAAACTAAGGACCAACATTTTCATAAGTTCCTTGAGACTTTCAAAAAGCTAGAAATCAATATTCCCTTGGCTGAAGCACTTGAGCAAATGCCTTTGTATGCCAAGTTTTTGAAGGAGCTTATCAACAAGAAGAGAAGTTGGGATGAGAAAGAAACCATACTGCTTACTGAGGAATGCAGAGCCTTGATTCAAAAAGGGCTTCCTCCTAAGCTTGAGGACCCAGGGAGCTTTTTGCTACCTTGCACCATTGGGGAATTAACCATCACTAAAGCAATGTGCGATCTAGGAGCAAGTATCAACTTAATACCATCCTCCTTGGTAAAAAAGTTGCATATAGAGGAAGTTAAACCAGTACAGATATCTCTAGAGCTAGTAGATAAGTCAACGGTATACCCCAGGGGTATGATTGAAAACCTTCTGGTCAAGGTGGACAATTTCATATACCCTACAGATTTTGTGGTTCTGGATTCAGATGAGGATGATGGTGATTCTATTATACTGGGAAGGCCATTCTTGGCCACTGCTAGAGCTATCATAGACATAGAGCAATGAGAACTAACTCTCAGGATGCATGATAAGAGTGTCACTCTGAAAGTATTACCAGAAGCCCAGTATAGTAATAGGAGGAGGGACTCTATGGAAATTGATAAGGTGATTCACAACAATATCCCAAGGCAGAAGATTGTGCAGAAGGATGAAAAAGTCCAAGAGGATATTGGAGTATTAGCCACTGAAGAGAGAAATCCCCAAGGTAAGTCTACAGCCATAAAAGAAAGATCAACAAAAAAAGGGATGAAATGCAGAAACAAAACAAAAAGGGGTTGGAAGAACAGGAAGATTCCAACAGAGGGGCTTTCCAAAGGTGACAAAGTGCAATTGATATATCAACAACTGGGAGCAAGCCAACAGACTGATGACTATTACACTGTCAGCAACATAATCTCGTTGGAACATGCCGAAATTGAACACCAGAGAACAAAGAGGAAGATCACAGTCAAGGGAGACAAGTTGAGGCACTACAATCCTCAACAACCATAAAAGAAAGCTCCAATGTCAAGCTAGTGACAATAAAAGAGCGCTCCATGGGAGGCAACCCATGATTTAAGATTATTGTCATTTTACATTCAATAAGCTATGATCAACTGAGCATGAATTTTTTTCTTTTCATGGACATACTTAATGAATGCATGCAAAATTTTTTTTTTTTTTTACATATGTTAAGACTTCTAAAGTTTGGTGTGCCTTCAAGTACACCAAACCAGTGGTACAAACATTTTCATACTATATGCCTAGCATATGACCAAACACTAAGTTTGGTGTTTCTCTTCTCATGAAAATTTAAAAATCATGCATCAATGATCATACATTATCTCTTACTGAGACTTTTCAATTAAAAAGAAATCTTATTCTGTGATAAAGGCATCAATTGTGATTTACTACTAATATCTCACATTTACCCCTTAAGCAAGAGGCAAGTTTGGTGTTCATCAAACTTTGATGTACGGATTTGGGGACACAATTGATCCTTCATGGAAAAAAAAAAGAGAGAAAAAGGAAAGTTATGATGAAAACATTTCTTATAAACATTTGACCAAGAATGACATTGGGATTTCAATTTCACTAGTTGGAGGAAGAAACACATATTTTCAACTATATGACCAAACATTAAGTTTGGTGTCCTCCAAGAAAATTCACGGTTCAAATGGATATAAGGAATGGTGATTCATATAGTGTTAATGAAAAAAAAAGCACCATTACCACGGTTTGATAAAGCTAATGTGTTGTCTTGTTGTGATGACTAGGTGGTCAAAGAACACTTTATGAAAGAGACAAGACAAAGGAAAACATAGCATGAGGACAAAATCTCATCACATGCCTCAAAAAGAGAATCTGCCACTCCTTGAAATGATCACGGCAAAGACAATTGAAGAAGCAAGCTTTGTCTTCATTCATCCTTACATGCACACCTTTGATTCATATAGTATCTAATTGCATCCTAGCCCTTCATTGTTCATTTAAATAACATACCACCTCCAAGCCATGCATGTAACCGAATCCTTGCACCACAACCATTTAAACTCCATTCCCTTCATCATTTCTCATCATAATAAGCTCAGCCTCAAATTTTTTCTTGCTCCAAATATACATCAAAATATCCAATATTCTTCACACTCCCTTTAACCTCAAGAGTCTCAAATAACCAAGTGATCATGGCCTCTTCCTCAAGAACCAAACGAAGAAGAGGGAAAGATCCCATGGTGGAGGAGAGCACCCCTGAATATGACCGATGGAGATTCAAATCTCGGTACCATCAGATGCAAATTGAATGGATGAATGAGAAGAAGATATATCCAGAAATTCCACTCTTGCTGCCGGATGATGGATGCCAAGAAATGAAGGACAAAATTCGAAAGAGGAGGTGGGAGGAACTCATATCACCAATCACCCGAATCAATGCTAATATCATAAGAGAGTTCTATGCCAATGTCTCAAGGCTTGACATGAGTGAGGCCCCAACATACAAGAGCTATGTGCGGGGAGTGGAAGTAGACTTTAGCTCGGATGCAATCAAGAAAGTCTTGGGACTAAAATCAGTCCGCTTTAGTGAACCGGGATACCACCAAAGGGTAAATGGTGATCCGGATTATGATGGGATTGCTAGAGATATTTGTATGGAGAACTCAGAGTGGAAAGGAGATGACAAGAACAAATACAAGTATTTGAAGAGAGTTAACCTTACCCCGGAAGCAAAGGGATGGTATGAGTTGTTGAAAAGATCAATTCTGGGCACAGTAAACACCTCAGAAGTTAACAGGAATAGAGCTGTTATGTTGCATTGCATTATTGTGGGAGGAGAGGTAAAAGTTCATGAAATCCTGGCAAAAGACATTCAAAAGCTTGCTGAGAAGAACTCGGCCGGGTCTTGGTTATACTATCCAAGTACCATTTGGAGGTTGTGTGCAAAGGCTAAAGTGCCAATGAAAGAGGAGAATCCAATATGGTTAAGCCAAGGCATGCCTATAACCATTGAAAGAATGATGATGGCTCCTGAAGCACATCAAGGCCGAAGACTACATGGAAGAAGGAAAAGAGAAGAACCAATGGAGGGAGAAGAATTACAAGAGGAAGAAGAGCCACAAGAGGAGGAGGAACAACAGCACATTCCCCTACATAACAATCTGGACATGACTCAAATGCAGGAAGCAATTGAAAGATTATCACAACAGTACATGAGAATTCAAGAAAGGCAAGAGGAATACCATTCACTATACATGAAAAACCAACAAGAACAAGAAGAACGGGAGCTGAGAATGATGAACAAACAAAGTGAATTTGAGTCAAAATTCCTTGTGATGCAAGAAGAGCATGCTTTTCAATCTCATGAATCATTTGGAAAGTTGGAACAAATGCAAGCTGAAAATTTGAGGGCTCTCAAAGAGTTCACAACACTCCAAGATGCAAGATATGAAGTCCAAGCCGACTACAACATAAATAGTCAAATCAAGCTGAACTATATTGGAGAGCATCTGCACAACATGGATCCAGCTTTTCCAACTTTTGATGAATTCTTCAAAAGGAGAAGTGAGATAGAAGTAAGCAATGCAATGAAGCTTGAAGATAGAGTAGAGGAAGTGATGAATAGAGCCGGTTTCTGGCGGGATCAACAGACAACAGACATGGACACAAGGAACACCAGCAACCAGGTGTATGAAAGAAGAAAGAAAAAGCATGACAAATGAAAGGTGGACTTGCTCCTTGTTCATCACTACAAAGAAAAAAAAAGCATGCATTGTGTCTGTTTTAAGTGGTCCTTGCATCTTTAAGTAGTTATTATAATTAATAGTCTTTGCATCATGTTTGTTTCTCTTAAAATAAGTAAGCTAGTCTATGTGTGTGCTTGTGTGTTTACTTTCACTGAACAAAAAGCATGCTTTGTCCCCTGCATTTTCAATTCAATAAAAGAAATGTTTGAATGTGAAGTGAGATAGTTCTCTGTTAGATAGGAGTACAATAAAAGTAAGTGGTGGTGTGTGTGTGTGATTGTATAATAGCTCACTTTAGTGAATAAAAGAACTAGGATGTCTCCTTCTAAGTATAAAGTGGCCTACTGTCTATGAATCTCAATCAAATAAAAATCCTTGGTTAGAAAGAAAAACAAAAAGAAAGAAAGAAAAAGGGGAGAAAAAGAAATAGCCAAAGAGTGGCAGAACAAAAGAAAAACAAAAAGAAACAAAGCTGGACACCAATAGCTTGAACCTTAGAATATATGCATGTGGTGTCTTTGTATTAGGATCTGCTTGGATTATTAAGCTCTTTGGAGTGCATCAACACTTGATGACTTGGGTTAACTAACCCGGGATCATCAGCTGAAAGTCCACTATCAAGAGCAACCTAACTACAAGGCATTTAGTAGCCCAAAGAGGTGCTGGGCATCAATGTTCTAAGAAGGAATGTGAGCCAAGTGTTTATAGTGAATAATGTGTCAAGTATAAAGAAAAGGAAATGAACTTGCTACACATGACACTCAAATAAAGCTTATGAACAAAATAATAGCCAAGGATAAAGAAATAATGAGAGGTCATAGCAGTATGTTACTTGAAGCTTGAAGGAGACTTTCTAGGCTTAAGAGTCAATAAGAGGTGAGTGTTTACATATCCACATAAAACCCCATGAACTACCAATAACACTCTACTAGCATGAACATCCTCTTCCATTTCATTCTTTCTTCTCAATAAATCATTTCTTGCTTGGGGACAAGCAAGCTTTAAGTTTGGTGTTGTGATGACAAGTCATCTTAGCCTAGTTTCACTAGCCTTTTTCTTTTGTTTTCAATTGAATTATGCACTTTCTTGAGCCATAAGCAAGCCAATTGGGTAGATTTTCATGTTTCCTTTGATTTAATCGACCATGTATGAATTAATGCAATTTCATGAGGTTTTATGCTATAATTGTCACATATTATGAAAGAATGAATATCTCATGATTTTGAGCATAGCTTTGATGTGTTTGGTTGATTAATGATAGGTGAAGAAAGCTTGGAGAAAGGTTGAAGCAAGGAGGAATGGCTAGGAGGAAGAGAGGACAAAAAGTTTGAGCAAAACTTTGCCTCAAACTTTAGCTCAAACTTTTGGAATAAGTGAAAATGAACCAGGGAGCAAAAAGCTGGACCAAAAGTTTGCCTCAAACTTTTGTGCAAACTTTTGGGCAAAAAGCTGGAGCAAAAGTTTGCCTCAAACTTTTGTGCAAACTTTTGGGCAAAAAGCTTGAGCAAAAGTTTGCCTCAAACTTTTTGGCAAACTTTTTGCATCACAAATCAACACCCTGGAGAGCAAAAGTTTGCGCCAACCTTTGCCTCAAACTTTTTGGCAAACGTTGGCGCATGAACAACACACCCTGGAGAGCAAAAGTTTGTGCCAACGTTTGCCTCTAACTTTTTGGCAAACGTTGGAGCAAAAGTTTGACCCCAAACTTTTGCCCAAACGTTGGTATCAGCAAAAGAGGGTGGCTGATGTGAAAAGTTTGAGTAAAAGTTTGCCTCAAACTTTTACTCAAACTTTTACTCAAGCTTTCATGATTCCAAACCCGGTTCAATTCGGTTCTTCTCCAAACTCCAAGAGCAATCAACCAAGGCCTCTATCAACCCAATTCCATCAAGAGCAAAGGCCCAATTGAAGGCTTGAAGACCATTTGAAGAAAGTGTATAAATAGCATAGGATTTAAGTTTTAGGAGAGCTTTCTTTTCGGTTTTAAGTAGTACACTTAGTAGAGAGCTCATTTTACATTTCTTGGCATTGTTGTTTTAATTCAAGAGAATTTGGGAGGAGAATTGATCTCTCTTCTTCCTTGTTCTTGCCCAGCACTCTTTACTTTCCTTGTCTTGGATCTTGGGTTGGAGAATTGAAGGAAATCTGTTTCAATCTCATCCAGATCTCTCTCTGTTTCATTTTACTGCATAATTGAATTTCCATTTTGGTTAATTGCTTCTGTCTTCTACTTTCTCTGCAATTTACAGTTTACAATTCCTTTGCAATTGTTCTTGTTGGATCTAGGAAGGCATTGAGATCTAGACTTGGTTATCTAGTCTCTTGGGTCCTGAGATCTGAATTCCAATTTTACATCCTCTGTTTAATGTTTTTTTCAATCTCATTTACATTTCTGTTTATAGATCCGATTCAATCCAAGTGATCTTCTACTTCTCTGTTTGTTGCAATTTACTTTTCCTTGTTTAATTTCTGCAAATCCAATTCCCAATTCCCTTTACAATTCAAGCCCTTTACATTTCTTGCACTTTAAGATTCTGCAATTTACATTTCTTGCGTTCTAAGTTTCTGCCATTTAATTTCTTGTTCTTTAAGATTCAGCACTTTAAATTTCAGTTCTCTTTAAATTCAATGCAATTTACCCATTCCCTTTACTTTCCATGCAATCTAAATTCTACAAATCACAAATCACTCAACCAAATCTTGATTCACTTGACTAAATCAACCACTAAACTAAAATTGCTCAATCCTTCAATCCCTGTGGGATCGACCTCACTCCCGTGAGTTATTATTACTTGATGCGACCCGGTGCACTTGCCGGTGAGTTTTGTGTCGGATCGTTTTCCGCTACATCAAGTTTTTGGCACCGTTGCCAGGGATTGATTAGATTGACAATGATTAAGTGAGGTGGTGATCTAGATCAAGCACTTTTTCTTTATTTTTCTCTAATTTTGACTAACCCACTAACTGTTTGAATTTTTGCCTGAGTTGACTGAAACTTCGCTTTAGCAACAAAGTGAAGTTTTCCTGGAAATTTCTGTCTCTATGCAATGCTCTTGCTTACACAAGAGAAGCAATTTCTACCACTAATCTCCCAAGTCCATCAACTGTTTGATACTTTGTGCCAGCTAACCTTCTGAATCACATTCTGAGCCTGAATATATTCTATCATCACTTGAATTGGTTGTGACTGTGCAGATCATGGAGGGGAATTCAACAAATTCTAGCAATCATGAGAATAATATCCCCACCTTGGATGATAATGTAACCCATAGTTCGAAGCAACTATCCATAGCCATGAATGATGTTGCCCAATGGTTTGAAGCTTTTCCACAAGGAAGCATTATCGGATGGGAAGAATTGATGAGTGAACTCCTAGTCAAGTTGAACCCATCACAGAGAGTTGTTAAGCCAGAGGCAGAAGTGCATCCATTCACAGAAGAGAAAGAAATTGAAGGTGCTCGTGCAGTCATAAGCCAAAACAAGCAGATGCATCAGCAGACTCTACAACAACTAGACATGATGGCCAGAAAAATCACTGAGTTGAGACATGTTGTAGTACATACATACAACCTGACTCAAAGCTCATATGGGTGTAATCAAGCTGAACACAGTTTTAGGGTCATTAACCATGAGCAACAAAGTTATGAGCAACTATAATCTCCAAGCAATCACTCTAGCGTGCTCCAACACAGGCCTCAGAATGATGTGTACAATCCACCTTGGAGAACTCATTCTAATGGGAGGGGGGTTGAGAACCAAAACCAAAGACCAAGGGACTTCAACTGCAACAATCCCAACTTCAAAAATCAACATAAAACACACCCCCACAACAACAATCACACACACTTCCAACCCCGTCCTACCTCACCATTCGCCCAAAATGACCTTCATCGACCACCACAATTGACACAGCCACAACCACTTCCAACCTTTCAAAGAATCTATATTCTAGAAATGCTGATGGAGAGGTTCATGAAAATTCAAGAAATGATGGCAATAGAGCAGGAAGAAATAAAGAAACATCAAGGGATGATAAGCAAGAACCAAGAGGCCTCACTCAGAAGACTTGAAAGGCAGATGGAACAACTGGTTCAAAACCTTGCTGAATTGGGTGAGAAGAAGGGAACTCTGAACCTAAAGAGCCATGAAAAGGATGAAGGGTTGAAAGGGAATGAAGTCATGAAGGAAATTGAGAAGGCTATGGAAAGAGAAACAGAGGGAAGGAAGCCCAAAGTGAGAGGAGGAAGCCTAAGGCAACAGAAGCCTCAACTTCCATGAGCACAGAATGAAGGATGTCAAGCTAGTGACAATAAAAGAGCGCTTGTTGGGAGGCAACCCAACCTGAGGTAGTTTTCTTTTCATAGCCATTTTAATAAAAAGGTTAATTAGTTTTATCTATATTGCAAGAAGCTAAGTTTGGTGTTGCACACCAAAATAATATAAGGGAGAATGAAGAATTCTAAGTTTGGTGTTCCACCAAAATCTCATTTAAAACATATTCTCACCTTCTGCATAATGCTAGCTTCAAGCAGCTAGATAAACTAGTTAAATATTTTGCTATTCTTTAGTTTTCAGTTTTGACACTTTTGAAAAAGAAAAAGAGTTTTACACATGGTTAATCTGATGCACAAGAACCATTGGCAAGGTACTAAGTTTGGTGTTCCCACACCAAAGTAAGTACAAAGGCCCACAAATAAATCATGCATGCTAACCATTGTTTCTAAGTGCTTGGGGAACAAGCAACTTTCAATATCACTGCAGAGCATCATACAAGCTTTTGGAAGAATTAAGCATCATCAATCAAGGAGATAAAAGAGGAATATGAAGACCAGCAATGATGATGATGAGAAGGAGGAAAGCAAGTAAACTCCAAAAGGTTGTATTGTTAAGTGATTATTTTACATCAGATATTGCTGTGATTGAAAGTGATATAATACCCCTGCTTGTCTGCATAGTATAGTTTTTCTGTAATTCAATAATTAAGATGCTTGATTATTCACAACACTACACTTTTCACACTTGTTTGCACTCAATATTTCAAAAATGCATCACATGAAAGTTCTTTGAAAAGAAGGATTGAGGAATCAAACAATTTTGAGGCAAGCAAAAGATTAGGAGAAGTGGTGGTTCTAGTTGTATGATTATGTATTGAGGTTGCATGCTTGTGAAAACTTGCATGGGAGCTCATAGGCAGGACATGAAGTTCAAAGAAGTATTATGGAGATTCTCAAAAATCTATTGATCCAAGAAGCAGCAAACAAAACAAAAGAAAATAAAGAAAATACAAAAGCAAAAAAAGAACATGGCCCAAGGCTCTGAGCATCAATTACTAGGTAGAAAAGAAAGAAGAAACAATGACTCAAAGAGTTGTTAGCCTAGTAAATGCTTGTGGTTGAGTTGTTTCAAAGAAAGAGGCTTGAGCAAGTAAATCCTTAGGGGTGCTTTAACACCTAATACCTTAAAACCAACTGGTTTAGGAGTATTGATTGAAAGCTTATTTAAAGAGCCGCTTTGAGACATGACACTTAGAGTCAAGGCCAAAGCAAAGAAACTATAAGCTGCTTCAATGTGACTACATATAAAGAGATCTCCATGATACCATTTGGATGAAAATCCTAAGACCTAAGACTCCCAATATGTGAGGACTAGTGAGCACTGAAGCCCTTGCATGAGCATATGATTTAGAGTTCACCCCACTGACACTTAATCACTTTACTCACAGGACTTTACAAGTTGTTCTTCAATCCGTCTTAATTGAAAGAACCTATGAGCATAATTCATTTCTTGCTTGGGGACAAGCAAGCTTTAAGTTTGGTGTTGTGATGACAAGTCATCTTAGCCTAGTTTCACTAGCCTTTTTCTTATGTTTTAATTTGAATTATGCACTTTCTTGAGCCATAAGCAAGCCAATTGGGTAGATTTTCATGTTTCCTTTGATTTAATCAACCATGTATGAATTAATGCAATTTCATGAGGTTTTATGCTATAATTGTCACATATTATGAAAGAATGAATATCTCATGATTTTGAGCATAGCTTTGATGTGTTTGGTTGATTAATGATAGGTGAAGAAAGCTTGGAGAAAGGTTGAAGCAAGGAGGAATGGCTAGGAGGAAGAGAGGACAAAAAGTTTGAGCAAAAGTTTGCCTCAAACTTTAGCTCAAACTTTTGGAATAATTGAAAATGAACCAGGGAGCAAAAGGCTGGACCAAAAGTTTGCCTCAAACTTTTGTGCAAACTTTTGGGCAAAAAGCTGGAGCAAAAGTTTGCCTCAAACTTTTGTGCAAACTTTTGGGCAAAAAGCTTGAGCAAAAGTTTGCCTCAAACTTTTTGGCAAACTTTTGGCATCACAAATCAACACCCTGGAGAGCAAAAGTTTGCGCCAACCTTTGCCTCAAACTTTTTGGCAAACGTTGGCGCATGAACAACACACCATGGAGAGCAAAAGTTTGCGCCAACGTTTGCCTCTAACTTTTTGGCAAACGTTGGCGCCATGAGTGTGCAAGGGGAGGCCAACGTTGGAGCAAAAGTTGACCCCAAACTTTTTCCCAAACGTTGGTATCAGCAAAAGAGGGTGGCTGATGTGAAAAGTTTGAGTAAAAGTTTGCCTCAAACTTTTACTCAAACTTTTACTCAAGCTTTCATGATTCCAAACCCGGTTCAATTCGGTTCTTCTCCAAACTCCAAGAGCAATCAACCAAGGCCTCTATCAACCCAATTCCATCAAGAGCAAAGGCCCAATTGAAGGCTTGAAGACCATTTGAAGAAAGTGTATAAATAGCATAGGATTTAAGTTTTAGGGGAGCTTTCTTTTCGGTTTTAAGTAGTACACTTAGTAGAGAGCTCATTTTACATTTCTTGGCATTGTTGTTTTAATTCAAGAGAATTTGGGAGGAGAATTGATCTCTCTTCTTCCTTGTTCTTGCCCAGCACTCTTTACTTTCCTTGTCTTGGATCTTGGGTTGGAGAATTGAAAGAAATCTGTTTCAATCTCATCCTGGGATCTCTCTCTGTTTCATTTTACTGCATAATTGAATTTCCATTTTGGTTAATTGCTTCTGTCTTCTACTTTCTCTGCAATTTACAATTTACAATTCCTTTGCAATAGTTCTTGTTGGATCTAGGAAGGCAATGAGATCTAGACTTGGTTATCTAGTCTCTTGGGTCCTGAGATCTGAATTCCAATTTTACATCCTCTGTTTAATGTTTTTTTCAATCTCATTTACATTTCTGTTTATAGATCCGATTCAATCCAAGTGATCTTCTACTTCTCTGTTTGTTTCAATTTACTTTTCCTTATTTAATTTCTGCAAATCCAATTCCCAATTCCCTTTACAGTTCAAGCCCTTTACATTTCTTGCACTTTAAGATTCTGCAATTTACATTTCTTGCGTTCTAAGTTTCTGCCATTTAATTTCTTGTTCTTTAAGATTCAGCACTTTAAATTTCAGTTCTCTTTAATTTCATGCCAATTACCCATTCCCTTTACTTTCTATGCAATTTAAATTCTGCAAATCACAAATCTCTCAACCAAATCTTGATTCGCTTGACTAAATCAACCACTTAACTAAAATTGATCAATCCTTCAATCCCTGTGGGATTGACCTCACTCCCGTGAGTTTTATTACTTGATGCGACCCGGTGCACTTGCCGGTGAGTTTTGTGTCGGATCGTTTTCCGCTACATCAAGTTTTTGGCGCCGTTGCCGGGGATTGATTAGATTGACAATGATTAAGTGAGGTGGTGATCTAGATCAAGCCCTTTTTCTTTATTTTTCTCTAATTTTGACTAACCCACTAACTGTTTGAATTTTTGTCTGAGATGACTGAAACTTCGCTTTAGCAACAAAGTGAAGTTTTCCTGGAAATTTCTGGCTCTATGCAATGCTCTTGCTTACACAAGAGAAGCAATTTCTGCCACTAATCTCCCAAGTCCATCAACTGTTTGATACTTTGTGCCAGCTAACCTTCTGAATCACATTTTGAGCCTGAATATATTCTATCATCACTTGAATTGGTTGTGACTGTGCAGATCATGGAGGGGAATTCAAAAAATTCTAGCAATCATGAGAGTAATATCCCCACCTTGGATGATAATGTAACCCATAGTTTGAAGCAACTATCCATAGCCATGAATGATGTTGCACAATGGTTTGAAGCTTTTCCACAAGGAAGCATTATCGGATGGGAAGAATTGATGAGTGAACTCCTAGTCAAGTTGAACCCATCACAGAGAGTTGTTAAGCCAGAGGCAGAAGTGCATCCATTCACAGAAGAGAAAGAAATTGAAGGTGCTCGTGCAGTCATAAGCCAAAACAAGCAGATGCATCAGCAGACTCTACAACAACTAGACATGATGGCCAGAAAAATCATTGAGTTGAGACATGCTGTAGTACATACATACAACCTGACTCAAAGCTCATATGGGTGTAATCAAGCTGAACACAGTTTTAGGGTCATTAACCATGAGCAACAAAGTTATGAGCAACTACAATCTCCAAGCAATCACTCTAGCGTGCTCCAACACAGGCCTCAGAATGATGTGTACAATCCACCTTGGAGAACTCATTCTAATGGGAGGGGGGTTGAGAACCAAAACCAAAGACCAAGGGACTTCAACTGCAACAATCCCAACTTCAAAAATCAACATAAAACACACCCCCACAACAACAATCACACACACTTCCAACCCCGTCCTACCTCACCATTCGCCCAAAATGACCTTCATCGACCACCACAATTGACACAGCCACAACCACTTCCAACCTTTCAAAGAATCTATATTCTAGAAATGCTGATGGAGAGGTTCATGAAAATTTAAGAAATGATGGCAATAGAGCAGGAAGAAATAAAGAAACATCAAGGGATGATAAGCAAGAACCAAGAGGCCTCACTCAGAAGACTTGAAAGGCAGATGGAATAACTGGTTCAAAACCTTGCTGAATTGGGTGAGAAGAAGGGAACTCTGAACCTAAAGAGCCATGAAAAGGATGATGGGTTGAAAGGGAATGAAGTCATGAAGGAAAGTGAGAAGGCTATGGAAAGAGAAACAGAGGGAAGGAAGCCCATAGTGAGAGGAGGAAGCCTAAGGCAACAGAAGCCTCAACTTCCATGAGCACAGAATGAAGGATGTCAAGCAAGTGACAATAAAAGAGCGCTTGTTGGGAGGCAACCCAACCTGAGGTAGTTTTCTTTTCATAGCCATTTTAATAAAAAGTTTAATTAGTTTTATCTATATTGCAAGAAGCTAAGTTTGGTGTTGCACACCAAAATAATATAAGGGAGAATGAAGAATTCTAAGTTTGGTGTTCCACCAAAATCTCATTTAAAACATATTCTCACCTTCTGCATAATGCTAGCTTCAAGCAGCTAGATAAACTAGTTAAATATTTTGCTATTCTTTAGTTTTCAGTTTTGACACTTTTGAAAAAGAAAAAGAGTTTTACACATGGTTAATCTGATGCACAAGAACCATTGGCAAGGTACTAAGTTTGGTGTTCCCACACCAAAGTAAGTACAAAGGCCCACAAATAAATCATGCATGCTAACCATTGTTTCTAAGTGCTTGGGGAACAAGCAACTTTCAATATCACTGCAGAGCATCATACAAGCTTTTGGAAGAATTAAGCATCATCAATCAAGGAGATAAAAGAGGAATATGATGACCAGCAATGATGATGATGAGAAGGAGGAAAGCAAGTAAACTCCAAAAGGTTGTATTGTTAAGTGATTATTTTACATCAGATATTGCTGTGATTGAAAATGATATAATACCCCTGCTTGTCTGCATAGTATAGTTTTTCTGTAATTCAATAATTAAGATGCTTGATTATTCACAACACTACACTTTTCACACTTGTTTGCACTCAATATTTCAAAAATGCATCACATGAAAGTTCTTTGAAAAGAAGGATTGAGGAATCAAACAATTTTGAGGCAAGCAAAAGATTAGGAGAAGTGGTGGTTCTAGTTGTATGATTATGTATTGAGGTTGCATGCTTGTGAAAACTTGCATGGGAGCTCATAGGCAGGACATGAAGTTCAAAGAAGTATTGTGGAGATTCTAAAAAATCTATTGATTCTAGAAGTAGCAAACAAAACAAAAGAAAATAAAGAAAATACAAAAGCAAAAAAAGAACATGGCCCAAGGCTCTGAGCATCAATTACTAGGCAGAAAAGAAAGAAGAAACAATGACTCAAAGAGTTGTTAGCCTAGTAAATGCTTGTGGTTGAGTTGTGTCAAAGAAAGAGGCTTGAGCAAGTAAATCCTTAGGGGTGCTTTAACACCTAATACCTTAAAACCAACTGGTTTAGGAGTATTGATTGAAAGCTTATTTAAAGAGCCGCTTTGAGACATGACACTTAGAGTCAAGGCCAAAGCAAAGAAACTATAAGCTGCTTCAAGGGGACTACATATAAAGAGATCTCCATGATACCATTTGGATGAAAATCCTAAGACCTAAGACTCCCAATATGAGAGGACTAGTGAGCACTGAAGCCCTTGCATGAGCATATGATTTAGAGTTCACCCCACTGACACTTAATCACTTTACTCACAGGACTTTACAAGTTGTTCTTCAATCCGTCTTAATTGAAAGAACCTATGAGCATAATTCATTTCTTGCTTGGGGACAAGCAAGCTTTAAGTTTGGTGTTGTGATGACAAGTCATCTTAGCCTAGTTTCACTAGCCTTTTTCTTATGTTTTCATTTGAATTATGCACTTTCTTGAGCCATAAGCAAGCCAATAGGGTAGATTTTCATGTTTCCTTTGATTTAATCAACCATGTATGAATTAATGCAATTTCATGAGGTTTTATGCTATAATTGTCACATATTATGAAAGAATGAATATCTCATGATTTTGAGCATAGCTTTGATGTGTTTGGTTGATTAATGATAGGTGAAGAAAGCTTGGAGAAAGGTTGAAGCAAGGAGGAATGGCTAGGAGGAAGAGAGGACAAAAAGTTTGAGCAAAAGTTTGCCTCAAACTTTAGCTCAAACTTTTAGAATAAGTGAAAATGAACCAGGGAGCAAAAAGCTGGACCAAAAGTTTGCCTCAAACTTTTGTGCAAACTTTTGGGCAAAAAGCTGGAGCAAAAGTTTGCCTCAAACTTTTGTGCAAACTTTTGGGCAAAAAGCTTGAGCAAAAGTTTGCCTCAAACTTTTTGGCAAACTTTTGGCATCACAAATCAACACCCTGGAGAGCAAAAGTTTGCGCCAACGTTTGCCTCAAACTTTTTGGCAAACGTTGGCGCATGAACAACACACCCTGGAGAGCAAAAGTTTGCGCCAACGTTTGCCTCTAACTTTTTGGCAAACGTTGGCGCCATGAGTGTGCAAGGGGAGGCCAACGTTGGAGCAAAAGTTGACCCCAAACTTTTGCCCAAACGTTGGTATCAGCAAAAGAGGGTGGCTGATGTGAAAAGTTTGAGTAAAAGTTTGCCTCAAACTTTTACTCAAACTTTTACTCAAGCTTTCATGATTCCAAACCCGGTTCAATTCGGTTCTTCTCCAAACTCCAAGAGCAATCAGCCAAGGCCTCTATCAACCCAATTCCATAAAGAGCAAAGGCCCAATTGAAGGCTTGAAGACCATTTGAAGAAAGTGTATAAATAGCATAGGATTTAAGTTTTAGGGGAGCTTTCTTTTCAATTTTAAGTAGTACACTTAGTAGAGAGCTCGTTTTACATTTCTTGGCATTGTTGTTTTAATTCAAGAGAATTTGGGAGGAGAATTGATCTCTCTTCTTCCTTGTTCTTGCCCAGCACTCTTTACTTTCCTTGTCTTGGATCTTGGGTTGGAGAATTGAAGGAAATCTGTTTCAATCTCATCCTGGGATCTCTCTCTGTTTCATTTTACTGCATAATTGAATTTCCATTTTGGTTAATTGCTTCTGTCTTCTACTTTCTCTGCAATTTACAATTTACAATTCCTTTGCAATAGTTCTTGTTGGATCTAGGAAGGCATTGAGATCTAGACTTGGTTATCTAGTCTCTTGGGTCCTGAGATCTGAATTCCAATTTTACATCCTCTGTTTAATGTTTTTCAATCTCATTTACATTTCTGTTTATAGATCCGATTCAATCCAAGTGATCTTCTACTTCTCTGTTTGTTGCAATTTACTTTTCCTTGTTTAATTTCTGCAAATCCAATTCCCAATTCCCTTTACAATTCAAGCCCTTTACATTTCTTGCACTTTAAGATTCTGCAATTTACATTTCTTGCGTTCTAAGTTTCTGCCATTTAATTTCTTGTTCTTTAAGATTCAGCACTTTAAATTTCAGTTCTCTTTAATTTCATGCCAATTACCCATTCCCTTTACTTTCTATGCAATTTAAATTCTGCAAATCACAAATCTCTCAACCAAATCTTGATTCGCTTGACTAAATCAACCACTAAACTAAAATTGATCAATCCTTCAATCCCTGTGGGATCGACCTCACTCCCGTGAGTTTTATTACTTGATGCGACCCGGTGCACTTGCCGGTGAGTTTTGTGTCGGATCGTTTTCCGCTACATCAAGTTTTTTGTGATGACAAGTCATCTTAGCCTAGTTTCATTAGCCTTTTTCTTTTGTTTTCAATTGAATTATGCACTTTCTTGAGCCATAAGCAAGCCAATTGGGTAGATTTTCATGTTTCCTTTGATTTAATCAACCATGTAGGAATTAATGCAATTTCATGAGGTTTTATGCTATAATTGTCACATATTATGAAAGAATGAATATCTCATGATTTTGAGCATAGATTTGATGTGTTTCGTTGATTAATGATAGGTGAAGAAAGCTTGGAGAAAGGTTGAAGCAAGGAGGAATGGCTAGGAGGAAGAGAGGACAAAAAGTTTGAGCAAAAGTTTGCCTCAAACTTTAGCTCAAACTTTTGGAATAAGTGAAAATGAACCAGGGAGCAAAAAGCTGGACCAAAAGTTTGCCTCAAACTTTTGTGCAAACTTTTGGGCAAAAAGCTTGAGCAAAAGTTTGCCTCAAACTTTTTGGCAAACTTTTGGCATCACAAATCAACACCCTGGAGAGCAAAAGTTTGCGCCAACGTTTGCCTCAAACTTTTTGGCAAACGTTGGCGCATGAACAACACACCCTGGAGAGCAAAAGTTTGCGCCAACGTTTGCCTCTAACTTTTTGGCAAACGTTGGCGCCATGAGTGTGCAAGGGGAGGCCAACGTTGGAGCAAAAGTTTGACCCCAAACTTTTGCCCAAACGTTGGTATCAGCAAAAGAGGGTGGCTGATGTGAAAAGTTTGAGTAAAAGTTTGCCTCAAACTTTTACTCAAACTTTTACTCAAGCTTTCATGATTCCAAACCCGGTTCAATTCGGTTCTTCTCCAAACTCCAAGAGCAATCAACCAAGGCCTCTATCAACCCAATTCCATCAAGAGCAAAGGCCCAATTGAAGGCTTGAAGACCATTTGAAGAAAGTGTATAAATAGCATAGGATTTAAGTTTTTAGGGAGAGTTTTCCTTGAAGTTTTTCAGAGAGCTTTCCTTTTAGTTTTCATAGAGAGTTTTCGGAGAGCTTTTGGGTGTTGAGTGAATTTTAATTTCTAAGTCTTGGTGAAGGAGAATTGTATTCCCTTCCTTTTAGTTTTCTTGCTTTTCATTTCAATTACAATTGTCTTGGATCTTGGGTTGGAGAATTGAAGGAAATCTGTTTCAATCTCATCCTGGGATATCTCTCTGTTTCATTTTACTGCATAATTGAATTTCCATTTTGGTTAATTGCTTCTGTCTTTTACTTTCTTTGCAATTTACAATTTACAATTCCTTTGCAATTGTTCTTGTTGGATCTAGGAAGGTATTGAGATCTAGACTTGGTTATCTAGTATCTTGGGTCCTGAGATCTGAATTCCAATTTTACATCCTCTGTTTAATGTTTTTTCAATCTCATTTACATTTCTGTTTATAGATCCGATTCAATCCAAGTGATCTTCTACTTCTCTGTTTGTTGCAATTTACTTTTCCTTGTTTAATTTCTGCAAATCCAATTCCCAATTCCCTTTACAATTCAAGCCCTTTACATTTCTTGCACTTTAAGATTCTGCAATTTACATTTCATGCGTTCTAAGTTTCTGCCATTTAATTTCTTGTTCTTTAAGATTCAGCACTTTAAATTTTAGTTCTCTTTAATTTCATGCCAATTACCCATTCCCTTTACTTTCTATGCAATTTAAATTCTGCAAATCACAAATCTCTCAACCAAATCTTGATTCGCTTGACTAAATCAACCACTAAACTAAAATTGCTCAATCCTTCAATCCCTGTGGGATCGACCTCACTCTCGTGAGTTATTATTACTTGATGCAACCCGGTGCACTTGCTGGTGAGTTTTGTGTCGGATCGTTTTCCGCTACATCAAGTTTTTGGCGCCGTTGTCGGGGATTGATTAGATTGACAATGATTAAGTGAAGTGGAGATCTAGATCAAGCACTTTTACTTTTCTGTTCTTTAATTTTCAATTAACCCACTAACTGTTTGAATTTTTGCCTGAGATAACTGAAACTTCGCTTTAGCAACAAAGTGAGGTTTTCCTGGAAATTTCTGGCTCTATGCAATGCTCTTGCTTACACAAGAGAAGCAATTTTTGCCACTAATCTCCCAAGTCCATCAACTGTTTGATACTTTGTGCCAGCTAACCTTCTGAATCACATTCTGAGCTTGAAAATATTCAATCATCACTTGAATTGTTTGTGACTGTGCAGATCATGGAGGGAACTCAACAAATTCTAGCAATCATGAGAGTAATATCCCCACCTTGGATGATAATATAACCCACAGTTCGAAGCAACTATCCATAGCCATGAATGATGTTGCCCAATGGTTTGAAGCTTTTCCACAAGGAAGCATTATCGGATGGGAAGAACTGATGAGTGAACTCCTAGTCAAGTTGAACCCATCACAGAGAGTTGTTAAGCCAGAGGCAGAAATGCATCCATTCACACAAGAGAAAGAAATTGAAGGTGCTCATGCAGTCATAAGCCAAAACAAGCAGATGCATCAGCAGACTCTACAACAACTAGACATGATGGCCAGAAAAATCACTGAGTTGAGACATGTTGTAATACATACATACAACCTGACTCAAAGCTCATATGAGTGTAATCAAGTTGAACACAGTTTTGGGGTCATTAACCATGAGCAACAAAGTTATGAGCAACTACAATCTCCAAGCAATCACTCTAGCGTGCTCCAACACAGGCCTCAAAATGATGTGTACAATCCACCTTGGAGAACTCATTCTAATGGGAGGGGGGTTGAGAACCAAAACCAAAGACCAAGGGACTTCAACTGCAACAATCCCAGCTTCAAAAATCAACATAAAACACACCCCCACAACAACAATCACACACACTTCCAACCCCGTCCTACCTCACCATTCACCCAAAATGACCTTCATCGACCACCACAATTGACACAGCCACAACCACTTCCAACCTTTCAAAGAATCTATATTCTAGAAATGCTGATGGAGAGGTTCATGAAAATTCAAGAAATGATGGCAATAGAGCAGGAAGAAATAAAGAAACATCAAGAGATGATAAGCAAGAACCAAGAGGCCTCACTCAGAAGACTTGAAAGGCAGATGGAACAACTGGTTCAAAATCTTGCTGAATTGGGTGAGAAGAAGGGGACTCTGAACCCAAAGAGCTATGAAAAGGATGCTGGGTTGAAAGAGAAGGGAGTCATGGAGGAAAGTAAGAAGGCTATGGAAAGAGAAACAGAGGGAAGGAAGCCCATAGCAAGAGGAGGAAACCTAAGGCAACAGAAGCCTCAACTTTCATGAGCACAGAATGAAGGATGTCAAGCTAGTGACAATAAAAGAGCGCTTGTTGGGAGGCAACCCAACCGGAGGTAACCATCTTTTCATATCTATTTTAATAAAAAGGCTAATTAATTTTATCTATATTGCTAGAAGCTAAGTTTGGTGTTACACACCAAAACAATATAAAAGAGAATGAAGGATTCTAAGTTTGGTGTTTCACCAAAATCCCATTATAAAACACATTCTCACTTTCTGCATAATGTTGGCTTCAAGCATATTGGATGAACTAGTTAGCTATTTTGCTGTTTCCTAGTTTTCAGTTCCATGGCTTTTGAAAAAGAGAAAAAAAAAGAGAAAAAAATTATCACACATGGTTAATTTGATGCATGAAAACCATTGGAAAGGTACTAAGCTTGGTGTTCCCACACCAAAGTAAGTTCAAAGGCCTACAAATAAATCATGCAGACTAACCATTGTCTCTAAGTGCTTGGGGAACAAGCAACTTTCAATATCACTGCAGGGTACCATACAAACTTTTGGAAAGATTTAGCATCATCTATCAAAAGGAAGAGAGAGGAATGTAAAGATCGGCAATGATGATGAGGAAGAGGAAAGCAAGCGAACTCCAAAAGGTTGTATTGTTCAGTGATTATTTTGTATCAAACACTGCTATGATTGAAAGTGATATAATACCCATGCCTGTCTGCATAGTATAGTTCTCTATAATTCAATAAGCAAGATGCTTGATCATTCACAATATTTTTCTCTTCAAAACTTGTTTGCACTCAATATTCAAAAAAATGCATTACATGAAAGTTCTTTGAAAAGAAGGATTGAGGAATTAAACAATTTTGAGGCAAGCAAAAGATTAGGAGAAGTGGCGGTTCTAGTTGTATGATTATGTATTGAGGTTGCATGCTTGTGAAAACTTGCATGGGAGCTCATAGGCAGGACATGAAGTTCAAAGAAGTATTGTGGAGATTCTCAAAAATTTATTGATCCAAGAAGCAGCAAACAAAACAAAAGAAAGAAAAAGAAAATACAAAAACAAAAAGAACATGGCCCAAGGCTCTGAGCATCAATTACTAGGCAGAAAAAGAAAGAAGAAACAAAACTCAAAGAGTTGTTAGCCTAGTAAATGCTTGTGGTTGAGTTGTGTCAAGGAAAGAGGCTTGAGCAAGTAAATCCTTAGGGGTGCTTTAACACCTAATACCTTAAAACCAACTGGTTTAGGAGTATTGATTGAAAGCTTATCTAAAGAGCCGCTTTGAGACATGACACTTAGAGTCAAGGCCAAAGCAAAGAAACTATAAGCTGCTTCAAGGTGATTACATATAAAGAGATCTCTATGATACCATTTGGATGAAAATCCTAAGACCTAAGACTCCCAATATGTGAGGACTAGTGAGCACTGAAGCCCTTGCATGAGCATATGATTTAGAGTTCACCCCACTGAAACTTAATCACTTCACTCACAGGACTTTACAAGTTGTTCTTCAATCCGTCTTAATTGAAAGAACCTATGAGCATAATTCATTTCTTGCTTGGGGACAAGCAAGCTTTAAGTTTGGTGTTGTGATGACAAGTCATCTTAGCCTAGTTTCACTAGCCTTTTTCTTTTGTTTTCAATTGAATTATGCACTTTCTTGAGCCATAAGCAAGCCAATTGGGTAGATTTTCATGTTTCCTTTGATTTAATCAACCATGTATGAATTAATGTAATTTCATGAGGTTTTATACTATAATTGTCACATATTATGAAAGAATGAATATCTCATGATTTTGAGCATAGCTTTGATGTGTTTGGTTGATTAATGATAGGTGAAGAAAGCTTGGAGAAAGGTTGAAGCAAGGAGGAATGGCTAGGAGGAAGAGAGGACAAAAAGTTTGAGCAAAAGTTTGCCTCAAACTTTAGCTCAAACTTTTGGAATAAGTGAAAATGAACCAGGGAGCAAAAAGCTGGAGCAAAAGTTTGCCTCAAACTTTTGTGCAAACTTTTGGGCAAAAAGCTTGAGCAAAAGTTTGCCTCAAACTTTTTGGCAAACTTTTGGCATCACAAATCAACACCCTGGAGAGCAAAAGTTTGCGCCAACGTTTGCCTCAAACTTTTTGGCAAACGTTGGCGCATGAACAACACACCCTGGAGAGCAAAAGTTTGCACCAACGTTTGCCTCTAACTTTTTGGCAAACGTTGGAGCCATGAGTGTGCAAGGGGAGGCCAACGTTGGAGCAAAAGTTTGACCCCAAACTTTTGCCCAAACGTTGGTATCAGCAAAAGAGGGTGGCTGATGTGAAAAGTTTGAGTAAAAGTTTGCCTCAAACTTTTACTCAAACTTTTACTCAAGCTTTCATGATTCCAAACCCGGTTCAATTCGGTTCTTCTCCAAACTCCAAGAGCAATCAACCAAGGCCTCTATCAATCCAATTCCATCAAGAGCAAAGGCCCAATTGAAGGCTTGAAGACCATTTGAAGAAAGTGTATAAATAGCATAGGATTTAAGTTTTAGGGGAGCTTTCTTTTCGGTTTTAAGTAGTACACTTAGTAAAGAGCTCATTTTACATTTCTTGGCATTGTTGTTTTAATTGAAGAGAATTTGGGAGGAGAATTGATCTCTCTTCATCCTTGTTCTTGCCCAGCACTCTTTACTTTCCTTGTCTTGGATCTTGGGTTGGAGAATTGAAGGAAATCTGTTTCAATTTCATCCTGATCTCTCTCTGTTTCATTTTACTGCATAATTGAATTTCCATTTTGGTTAATTGCTTCTGTCTTTTACTTTCTCTGCAATTTACAATTTACAATTCCTTTGCAATTGTTCTTGTTGGATCTAGGAAGGCATTGAGATCTAGACTTGGTTATCTAGTCTCTTGGGTCCTGAGATCTGAATTCCAATTTTACATCCTCTGTTTAATGTTTTTTTCAATCTCATTTACATTTCTGTTTATAGATCCGATTCAATCCAAGTGATCTTCTACTTCTCTGTTTGTTGCAATTTACTTTTCCTTGTTTAATTTCTGCAAATCCAATTCCCAATTCCCTTTACAATTCAAGCCCTTTACATTTCTTGCACTTTAAGATTCTACAATTTACATTTCTTCCGTTCTAAGTTTCTGCCATTTAATTTCTTATTCTTTAAGATTCAGCACTTTAAATTTCAGTTCTCTTTAAATTCAATGCAATTTACCCATTCCCTTTACTTTCCATGCAATCTAAATTCTGCAAATCACAAATCACTCAACCAAATCTTGATTCGCTTGACTAAATCAACCACTAAACTAAAATTGCTCAATCCTTCAATCCCTGTGGGATCGACCTCACTCCCGTGAGTTATTATTACTTGATGCGACCCGGTGCACTTGCCGGTGAGTTTTGTGTCGGATCGTTTTCCGCTACATCAAGTTTTTGGCGCCGTTGCTGGGGATTGATTAGATTGACAATGATTAAGTGAGGTGGTGATCTAGATCAAGCACTTTTTCTTTATTTTTCTCTAATTTTGACTAACCCACTAACTGTTTGAATTTTTGCTTAAGCTAACTAAAACTTCATTCTAGCAATAGATTGAAGTGTCACTGGTTTGTGTGTTTCTTATGTTCTGCTTGTATGTCAGGTACAAGAAGAACCACACCCACCTTTCATGAACAAGACGAAAGAACTCTCCGGAGGTTAAGAAGAGCTGAAAGAGGGAAAAATATTGTTGGAGAAGAGGAATCAGAAGAAGAATTCCAAGATATGGAGGAACATTCAACCAATCCACCTGGTGGAGCAGACAATAACAACAACAACCCACCCCAGAGGAGAGTTTTGGCCTCCTATACCTTTGCAAATGCTAGACATTGTGGAAGCAGCATTCTCACCCCTAATGTCAATGCAAATAACTTTGAATTGAAGCCACAACTCATTACATTGGTCCAAAACAACTGCTCGTTTGGGGGAGGACCATTGGAGGATCCAAATCAACATCTATCTACCTTCTTAAGGATTTGTGACACTGTCAAGTCCAATGGCGTGAATCCTGAGAGCTACAAGCTTCTGCTGTTCCCGTTCTCATTAAGGGACAAGGCCGCACAATGGCTTGAAACTTTTCCTCAAGGAAGCATCACTAGCTGGGATGATTTGGTGACTAAATTTCTAGCCAAATTCTATCCACCTCAAAGAGTCATCAGGCTGAAAACTGAGGTGCAAACATTCACACAATTGGATGCTGAAAATATGTACGAAGCATGGGAGAGATACAAGGCTCTGCTGAGGAAATGTCCACCAGAAATGTTCACTGAGTGGGACAAGCTACAGAACTTCTATGAAGGACTCACTCTAAAGGCTCAAAAATCACTTGACCACTCAGCTGGAGGATCATTGCAACTGATGAAAACAGCAGAAGAAGCTCAAAATCTTATTGACATGGTGGCCAACAATCAATATTTCTTTGCTCACCAAAGAAATCGCCAACCATCACAAAGGAGAGGAGTAATGGAGCTAGAAGGAGTGGACTCAATCTTGGCTCAAAACAAGATGATGCAGCAGCAAATTCAACAACAATTTGAGCAAATGGCCAAGAGGATTGATAGCCTCCAAGTTGCAGCAGTTAACACAAGCCAACCATCACCCACATGGGGGCAAAATGAAGAAGCTCAAGAAGAACAACAACAAGAGCAAGTACAGTATATGCACAACCAAGGACCAAATGAAGTGTATGGTGATACATACAATCCATCCTGGAAGAACCACCCAAACCTCAGATGGGGAGATAATCACACCCAAAACCAACAACCATGGCAGAGGAACTCAAACCAAAACAACCCAAGAAGCAACCAAAACCACAACCAGCAGCAAACTAACCAGAACCCCTACAGAAAACCTCAAAACAACTACTCCAACCCCAACCAGTACCAATCCAATAACCAACCCACCAACCAAAATGCCTACCATCTACCACCCACATCTCATAACCCACCTCAAGTATCACCTGAATCTCAAAGACTCACTAACTTAGAGACCTTGATGGATAAAATGTTGAAACACCAGGAAATGACAACCAAGAACCATGAAGCCTCCATAAAGAGCCTAGAGAGGCAGATGGGGCAAATCTCCAAGCAGATCTCTATTGAGAGACCTTCAAGCTCTCTGCCGAGTGACACAATCCCAAATCCTAAGGAAGAATGCAAGGCAATACAATTAAGGAGTGGGAGAACATTGATGAGCAATAATGACACTACAAAGAAGCAAGCAGAGAGCAGCAAAAGGCCAATAGAAGATGAGGAGCAAACAAAGGCAGATGAAACCAAGGATCAAGTTGTGATGCCAAACAAGAGCATTGAGAAACTCAAAGAGAAGGACAACCAACCACACGGTTCAAAAGAAGTAACTCAGGGACAGCAGCAAATAGGAAAGAGCATCACACCTCCACTGCCATATCCCCAGAGGTTCAACAAAGAAACTAAGGACCAACATTTTCATAAGTTCCTTAAGACTTTCAAAAAGCTGGAAATCAATATTCCCTTGGCTGAAGCACTTGAGCAAATGCCTTTGTATGCCAAGTTTTTCAAGGAGCTTATCAACAAGAAAAGAAGTTGGCTTGAGAAGGAAACCGTGTTACTCACCGAGGAATGCAGTGCTTTGATTCAAAGGGGCATTCCACCAAAACTCAAGGATCCAGGAAGCTTTGTAGTCTCATGCACCATTGGCAGAATAATTCTCAACAAAGCTCTCTGTGACCTTGGTGCCAGCATCAACTTAATGCCTCTCTCAATGATGAGAAAACTTGCTATAGAAGAGCTTAAACCCACCAGGATGTCATTGGTCATGGCTGACAGATCAATCAAAACACCCGCTGGAATTGTGGAGAATCTATTGGTGAAGGTTGGGGAGTTTATTTTCCCAGCAGATTTTGTGATTTTGGATACTGAAGCGGAAGGAAACAATTCAATCATTTTGGGAAGGCCATTTCTAGCCATAGCAAGAGCCACTATTGATGTAGAAAAAGGAGAAATGATCTTCAGGGTCCACAATGAACAAATGGTCATAAACGTCTTCAAGTCAATTCAACACATTCCCGAGCAAGAGGATTATGTGAGAGTGGACATGATAGAGAGTTTGGTGGAAGAAATGCTGGAAGAAAGTCCCCAAGAGCAAGAAGGAAATCAAGGGGCAACAGAGGAACAAGTAGCTGAGACTTCTATTGAGCAAGATGAAAAACAAGACAAGAAGGAAGAAGTACGAAAACAAGAACTGAAACCATTACCCACCCATCTCAAATATGCATTCCTTGGCACATCGGAGAGCTTCCCAGTAATCATTAATTCATCCCTGACAAAGAAGGAAGAAGGAGAACTTCTTGATGTACTCAAAGCTCACAAAGATGCTTTAGGATGGACCATTGATGACCTGAAGGGAATCAGCCCTGCAGTGTGTATGCATAAGATCCTCTTGGAAGATAATTCCAAACCAGTGGTTCAACCACAAAGAAGGCTAAATCCCACAATGAAGGAAGTTGTCCAGAAGGAAGTAATGAAGTTGTGGAATGCAGGGATAATCTTCCCAATATCTGACAGCCCATGGGTAAGCCCGGTTCAAGTTGTACCAAAGAAAGGAGGAATGACGGTCATCACTAATGAGAAGAATGAGTTGATCCCTACTAGAACAGTGACTGGGTGGAGGATGTGCATAGACTATAGAAGATTGAATGATGCCACCAGGAAGGACCATTTTCCTCTCCCATTCATTGATCAGATGCTGGAAAGGTTGGCCGGCCATGCCTATTATTGCTTTTTGGACGGATATTCTGGGTATAATCAAATTGTGGTGGACCCCAAGGACCAAGAGAAGACTGCCTTTACATGTCCATTTGGAGTCTTTGAATACCGGAGGATGCCCTTTGGGCTTTGCAACGCCCCTGCCACATTTCAAAGGTGTATGCTCTCCATTTTCTCTGATATGGTCGAAAAGTTTTTAGAAGTCTTCATGGATGACTTCTCTGTTTTTGGTGATAATTTCAATGCTTGCCTAAACCATTTAACCCTTGTTTTGAAACGGTGCCAAGAAACTAATTTAGTTTTGAACTGGGAGAAATGCCATTTCATGGTACCCGAAGGGATTGTTCTCGGCCATAAAGTTTCAAGAAAAGGGATAGAGGTTGATAAGGCAAAGGTTGAAATCATAGAAAAACTCCCTCCACCAATTAATGTGAAATATGTTAGAAGTTTCTTGGGGCATGCTGGATTCTACAGAAGGTTTATCAAGGATTTTTCAAAAATAGCCAAACCTTTGAGTAATCTGTTAGTGCTTGATAACCCTTTTGTCTTTGATGAAAACTGCCAGCATGCCTTTAAAACTTTGAAAAATAGACTCACAACAGCACCAATCATCACACCTCCAGATTGGGAGTTACCTTTTGAACTCATGTGTGATGCAAGTGACCTTGCAATTGGTGCTGTACTTGGGCAAAAGAAGGGAAACTTACATCATGTCATATACTATGCAAGTAAAGTGTTGAATGAGGCCCAAAAAAATTACACCACAACAGAGAAGGAGTTGCTAGCTGTAGTTTATGCATTTAATAAGTTTAGATCATACTTGATAGGATCCAAAGTTGTGGTTTATACTGACCATGCTGCACTTAAGTATTTGATGTCAAAACAGGATGCTAAACCTAGACTTATCAGGTGGATATTGCTCCTACAAGAGTTTGACATTGAGGTAAGAGACAGGAAGGGAACTGAAAATCGGGTTGCTGATCATTTGTCGAGACTACCACATGAAGCAATTCAAAAAACCTCTCAACCCGTGAATGAAAGCTTCCCAGATGAGCACCTGTTGCAGATCCAGCAAGCACCTTGGTTTGCTGACATAGCAAACTACAAAGTGGGAAGGAAGATACCTCAAGAGTTCTCTAAGCAACAAGTGAAGAAGTTAATCCATGAGGGAAAGAAATTCTTATGGGATGAACCCTTCCTGTTCAAGAGATGTTCTGATGGAGTAATTAGAAGGTGTGTCCCTGAGAGTGAAATGAGGGATATCCTGTGGCACTGCCATGGTTCAGCTTATGGTGGACACTTTGGCCCAGAGAAAACAGCTGCAAAGATATTGCAAAGCGGCTTCTATTGGCCAACTATCTTCAAGGATGCCAGAGAATATGTTCACCAATGTAATGAATGTCAGAAAGCAGGAGGATTAACAAGAAGGAATGAGATGCCTCAAAACTTCATCTTGGAACTGGAATTATTTGATCTATGGGGAATTGATTTCATGGGACCCTTTCCCCCTTCCTATTCTTTCAGATATATCTTAGTCGCAGTGGAGTATGTCTCAAAGTGGGTGGAAGCCATAGCCACGACCACCTGTGATGCACAGATTGTCCTCCAATTCCTTAAAAAGCACATTTTCGCAAGATATGGAGTGCCCAAGGGTCTTGTCAGTGATGGTGGTAGTCACTTTTGCAACAAACAGATGGAGAAGCTCCTCCACAAATATGGAGTAATCCATAAAGTGGCCACACCTTACCACCCTCAGACTAATGGCCAGGCTGAACTAGCAAATAGGGAATTAAAGAAGATCCTAGAGAAAACAGTGGGAAGCACAAGAAAAGATTGGGCTAGGAAGCTAGAAGATGCATTATGGGCATATAGGACAGCTTTCAAAACTCCTATTGGCAAGTCACCCTTCCAGCTATTGTATGGCAAATCCTGCCACCTCCTTGTAGAGCTTGAACACAGAGCTTTTTGGGCCACTAAACTCCTCAACCTTGATTCCCAAGCTGCAGGAGAAAAAAGGTTGTTGCAACTAAATGAGTTAGATGAATTCAGGATAGAAGCTTATGAGAGTGCTAAGATATACAAGGAAAGGGCTAAGAGGTGGCATGACAAGAAGATCACAAAGAAGGAATTCAAGCCAGGACAGCAAGTGCTCCTGTATAATTCAAGGCTTAAGATTTTCCCTAGCAAACTGAAGTCATAGTGGACTGGTCCATACTTGGTAACAAAGGTTTTTCCTTATGGGAGTATTGAACTGCTAGATGAAGCAACAAAGATCCAATTCACAGCAAATGGTCACAGAGCAAAGCTGTATTTGGGAGGACAATGGGATAAGGAAAAAGAAGTCCAGAACCTACAACCTTCTTGAAAGGAATTGAAAGATGTCAAGCTAGTGACAATAAAAGAGCGCTTGTTGGGAAGCAACCCAACCTGAGGTAGTTTTCTTTTCATAGTTTTTTTTTCAATAAAAATGTTGAATAATTAATATGTATTGCAAGGAGCTAAGTTTGGTGTTGCACACCAAAAATAACTCAAGGGAGAATGGAGGATTCCAAGTTTGGTGTTCCACCAAAACCTCATTCAAAAGCACATTTTAACTTCCTGCACATTGCTAGTTCCAAGCAATCAAACAGATTATTCAACCACTTAACTGCTTTTTTTTTTTTAGTCTTAAACTTCATAACCTTTAGCAAGGACACAAAATTTTGCCTAGAGTTAACCTGCTGTATCCAGAAAAGTGGCAAGAAATTAAGTTTAGTGTTCCCACACCAAATTGAATCCACAAGCCACAATCAATTCATGCATACTAACTGGTCATCTAAGGGCTTGAGAAGCAAGCAACTTTTGAGAATTATGCAGGGAATTCACCACCATTTGAAGACACTATGCATCATAACTCAAAATGGCACAACAGAAGGAAGGACAAAGGAACTGAAAACCAATAGGTTGTATTTACACTTAACTCTTACTGTTGAAAAATGTTTTGACTTGTGTTTTGTTAAAGTGTTCATCTAATACAAGTAGAATCACTCTTAGAATAAGTAAGCTAGTCTATGTGTGTGCTTGTGTGTTTACTTTCACTGAACAAAAAGCATGCTTTGTCCCTTGCATTTTCAATTCAATAAAAGAAATGTTTGAATGTGAAGTGAGATAGTTCTCTGTTAGATAGGAGTACAATAAAAGTAAGTGGTGGTGTGTGTGTGTGATTGTATAATAGCTCACTTTAGTGAATAAAAGAACTAGGATGTCTCCTTCTAAGTATAAAGTGGCCTACTGTCTATGAATCTCAATCAAATAAAAATCCTTGGTTAGAAAGAAAAACAAAAAGAAAGAAAAAAAAAGGGGAGAAAAAGAAATAGCCAAAGAGTGGCAGAACAAAAGAAAAACAAAAAGAAACAAAGCTGGACACCAATAGCTTGAACCTTAGAATATATGCCTGTGGTGTCTTTGTATTAGGATCTGCTTGGATTATTAAGCTCTTTGGAGTGCATCAACACTTGATGACTTGGGTTAACTAACCCGGGATCATCAGCTGAAAGTCCACTATCAAGAGCAACCTAACTACAAGGCATTTAGTAGCCTAAAGAGGTGCTGGGCATCAATGTTCTAAGAAGGAATGTGAGCCAAGTGTCTATAGTGAATAATGTGTCAAGTATAAAGAAAAGGAAATGAACTTGCTACACATGACACTCAAATAAAGCTTATGAACAAAATAATAGCCAAGGATAAAGAAATAATGAGAGGTCATAGCAGTATGTTACTTGAAGCTGGAAGGAGACTTTCTAGGCTTAAGAGTCAATAAGAGGTGAGTGTTTATATATCCACATAAAACCCCATGAACTACCAATAACACTCTACTAGCATGAACATCCTCTTCCATTTCATTCTTTCTTCTCAATAAATCATTTCTTGCTTGGGGACAAGCAAGCTTTAAGTTTGGTGTTGTGATGACAAGTCATCTTAGCCTAGTTTCACTAGCCTTTTTCTTTTGTTTTCAATTGAATTATGCACTTTCTTGAGCCATAAGCAAGCCAATTGGGTAGATTTTCATGTTTCCTTTGATTTAATCGACCATGTATGAATTAATGCAATTTCATGAGGTTTTATGCTATAATTGTCACATATTATGAAAGAATGAATATCTCATGATTTTGAGCATACCTTTGATGTGTGTGGTTGATTAATGATAGGTGAAGAAAGCTTGGAGAAAGGTTGAAGCAAGGAGGAATGGCTAGGAGGAAGAGAGGACAAAAAGTTTGAGCAAAAGTTTGCCTCAAACTTTAGCTCAAACTTTTGGAATAAGTGAAAATGAACCAGGGAGCAAAAAGCTGGACCAAAAGTTTGCCTCAAACTTTTGTGCAAACTTTTGGGCAAAAAGCTGGAGCAAAAGTTTGCCTCAAACATTTGTGCAAACTTTTGGGCAAAAAGCTTGAGCAAAAGTTTGCCTCAAACTTTTTGGCAAACTTTTGGCATCACAAATCAACACCCTGGAGAGCAAAAGTTTGCGCCAACGTTTGCCTCAAACTTTTTGGCAAACGTTGGCGCCATGAGTGTGCAAGGGGAGGCCAACGTTGGAGCAAAAGTTGACCCCAAACTTTTGCCCAAACGTTGGTATCAGCAAAAGAGGGTGGCTGATGTGAAAAGTTTGAGTAAAAGTTTGCCTCAAACTTTTACTCAAACTTTTACTCAAGCTTTCATGATTCCAAACCCGGTTCAATTCGGTTCTTCTCCAAACTCCAAGAGCAATCAACCAAGGCCTCTATCAACCCAATTCCATCAAGAGCAAAGGCCCAATTGAAGGCTTGAAGACCATTTGAAGAAAGTGTATAAATAGCATAGGATTTAAGTTTTAGGGGAGCTTTCTTTTCGGTTTTAAGTAGTACACTTAGTAAAGAGCTCATTTTACATTTCTTGGCATTGTTGTTTTAATTGAAGAGAATTTGGGAGGAGAATTGATCTCTCTTCTTCCTTGTTCTTGCCCAGCACTCTTTACTTTTCTTGTCTTGGATCTTGGGTTGGAGAATTGAAGGAATTCTGTTTCAATCTCATCCTGATCTCTCTCTATTTCATTTTACTGCATAATTGAATTTCCTTTTTGGTTAATTGCTTCTGTCTTTTACTTTCTCTGCAATTTACAATTTACAATTCCTTTGCAATTGTTCTTGTTGGATCTAGGAAGGCATTGAGATCTAGACTTGGTTATCTAGTCTCTTGGGTCCTGAGATCTGAATTCCAATTTTACATCCTCTGTTTAATGTTTTTTTCAATCTCATTTACATTTCTGTTTATAGATCCGATTCAATCCAAGTGATCTTCTACTTCTCTGTTTGTTGCAATTTACTTTTCCTTGTTTAATTTCTGTAAATCCAATTCCCAATTCCCTTTACAATTCAAGCCCTTTACATTTCTTGCACTTTAAGATTCTGCAATTTACATTTCTTGCGTTCTAAGTTTCTGCCATTTAATTTCTTGTTCTTTAAGATTCAGCACTTTAAATTTCAGTTCTCTTTAAATTCAATGCAATTTACCCATTCCATTTACTTTCCATGCAATCTAAATTCTGTAAATCACAAATCACTCAACCAAATCTTGATTCGCTTGACTAAATCAACCACTAAACTAAAATTGCTCAATCCTTCAATCCCTGTGGGATCGACCTCACTCCCGTGAGTTATTATTACTTGATGCGACCCGGTGCACTTGCCGGTGAGTTTTGTGTCGGATCGTTTTCCGCTACATCAAGTTTTTGGCGCCGTTGCCGGGGATTGATTAGATTGACAATGATTAAGTGAGGTGGTGATCTAGATCAAGCACTTTCTCTTTATTTTTCTCTAATTTTGACTAACCCACTAACTGTTTGAATTTTTGCTTAAGCTAACTAAAACTTCATTCTAGCAATAGATTGAAGTGTCACTGGTTTGTGTGTTTCTTATGTTCTGCTTGTATGTCAGGTACAAGAAGAACCACACCCACCTTTCATGAACAAGACGAAAGAACTCTCCGGAGGTTAAGAAGAGATGAAAGAGGGAAAATATTGTTGGAGAAGAGGAATCAGAAGAAGAATTCCAAGATATGGAGGAACATTCAACCAATCCACCTGGTGGAGCAGACAATAACAACAACAACCCACCCCAGAGGAGAGTTTTGGCCTCCTATACCTTTGCAAATGCTAGACATTGTGGAAGCAGCATTCTCACCCCTAATGTCAATGCAAATAACTTTGAATTGAAGCCACAACTCATTACATTGGTCCAAAACAACTGCTCGTTTGGGGGAAGACCATTGGAGGATCCAAATCAACATCTATCTACCTTCTTAAGGATTTGTGACACTGTCAAGTCCAATGGCATGAATTCTGAGACCTACAAGCTTCTGCTGTTCCCGTTCTCATTAAGGGACAAGGCCGCACAATGGCTTGAAACTTTTCCTCAAGGAAGCATCACTAGCTGGGATGATTTGGTGACTAAATTTCTAGCCAAATTCTATCCACCTCAAAGAGTCATCAGGCTGAAAACTGAGGTGCAAACATTCACACAATTGGATGCTGAAAATCTGTACGAAGCATGGGAGAGATACAAGGCTCTGCTGAGGAAATGTCCACCAGAAATATTCACTGAGTGGGACAAGCTACAGAACTTCTATGAAGGACTCACTCTAAAGGCTCAAGAATCACTTGACCACTCAGCTGGAGGATCATTGCAACTGATGAAAACAGCAGAAGAAGCTCAAAATCTTATTGACGTGGTGGCCAACAATCAATATTTCTTTGCTCACCAAAGAAATCGCCAACCATCACAAAGGAGAGGAGTAATGGAGCTAGAAGGAGTGGACTCAATCTTGGCTCAAAACAAGATGATGCAGCAGCAAATTCAACAACAATTTGAGCAAATGGCCAAGAGGATTGATAGCCTCCAAGTTGCAGCAGTTAACACAAGCCAACCATCACCCACATGGGGGCAAAATGAAGAAGCTCAAGAAGAACAACAACAAGAGCAAGTACAGTATATGCACAACCAAGGACCAAATGAAGTGTATGGTGATACATACAATCCATCCTGGAAGAACCACCCAAACCTCAGATGGGGAGATAATCACACCCAAAACCAACAACCATGGCAGAGGAACTCAAACCAAAACAACCCAAGAAGCAACCAAAACCACAACCAGCAGCAAACTAACCAGAACCCCTACAGAAAACCTCAAAACAACTACCCCAACCCCAACCAGTACCAATCCAATAACCAACCCACCAACCAAAATGCCTACCATCCACCACCCACATCTCATAACCCACCTCAAGTATCACCTGAATCTCAAAGACTCACTAACTTGGAGACCTTGATGGATAAAATGTTGAAACACCAGGAAATGACAACCAAGAACCATGAAGCCTCCATAAAGAGCCTAGAGAGGCAGATGGGGCAAATCTCCAAGCAGATCTCTATTGAGAGACCTTCAAGCTCTCTGCCGAGTGACACAATCCCAAATCCTAAGGAAGAATGCAAGGCAATACAATTAAGGAGTGGGAGAACATTGATGAGCAATAATGACACTACAAAGAAGCAAGCAGAGAGCAGCAAAGGGCCAATAGAAGATGAGGAGCAAACAAAGGCAGATGAAACCAAGGATCAAGTTGTGATGCCAAACAAGAGCATTGAGAAACTCAAAGAGAAGGACAACCAACCACACGGTTCAAAATAAGTAACTCAGGGACAGCAGCAAATAGGAAAGAGCATCACACCTCCACTGCCATATCCCCAGAGGTTCAACAAAGAAACTAAGGACCAACATTTTCATAAGTTCCTTGAGACTTTCAAAAAGCTGGAAATCAATATTCCCTTGGCTGAAGCACTTGAGCAAATGCCTTTGTATGCCAAGTTTTTGAAGGAGCTTATCAACAAGAAGAGAAGTTGGGATGAGAAAGAAACCATACTGCTTACTGAGGAATGCAGAGCCTTGATTCAAAAAGGGCTTCCTCCTAAGCTTGAGGACCCAGGGAGCTTTTTGCTACCTTGCACCATTGGGGAATTAACCATCACTAAAGCAATGTGTGATCTAGGAGCAAGTATCAACTTAATACCATCCTCCTTGGTAAAAAAGTTGCATATAGAGGAAGTTAAACCAGTACAGATATCTCTAGAGCTAGTAGATAAGTCAACGGTATACCCCAGGGGTATGATTGAAAACCTTTTGGTCAAGGTGGACAATTTTATATACCCTACAGATTTTGTGGTTCTGGATTCAGATGGGGATGATGGTGATTCTATTATATTGGGAAGGCCATTCTTGGCCACTGCTAGAGCTATCATAGACATAGAGCAAGGAGAACTAACTCTCAGGATGCATGATAAGAGTGTCACTCTGAAAGTATTACCAGAAGCCCAGTATAGTAATAGGAGGAGGGACTCTATGGAAATTGATAAGGTGATTCACAACAATATCCCAAGGCAGAAGATTGTGCAGAAGGATGAAAAAGTCCAAGAGGATATTGGAGTATTAGCCACTGAAGAGAGAAATCCCCAAGGTAAGTCTACAGCCATAAAAGAAAGATCAACAAAAAAAGGGATCAAACGCAGAAACAAAACAAAAAGGGGTTGGAAGAACAGGAAGATTCCAACAGAGGGGCTTTCCAAAGGTGACAAAGTGCAATTGATATATCAACAACTGGGAGCAAGCCAACAGACTGATGACTATTACACTGTCAGCAACATAATCTCGTTGGAACATGCCGAAATTGAACACCAGAGAACAAAGAGGAAGATCACAGTCAAGGGAGACAAGTTGAGGCACTACAATCCTCAACCACCATAAAAGAAAGCTCCAATGTCATGCTAGTGACAATAAAAGAGCGCTTCATGGGAGGCAACCCATGATTTAAGATTATTGTCATTTTACATTCAATAAGCTATGATCAACTGAGCATGAATTTTTTTTCTTTTCATGGACATACTTAATGAATGCATGCAAAATTTTTTTTTTTACATATGTTAAGACTTCTAAAGTTTGGTGTGCCTTCAAGTACACCAAACCAGTGATACAAACATTTTCATACTATATGCCTAGCATATGACCAAACACTAAGTTTGGTGTTTCTCTTCTCATGAAAATTTAAAAATCATGCATCAATGATCATACAATATCTCTTACTGAGACTTTTCAATTAAAAAGAAATCTTATTCTGTGATGAAGGCATCAATTGTGATTTACTACTAATATCTCACATTTACCCCTTAAGCAAGAGGCAAGTTTGGTGTTCATCAAACTTTGATGCACGGATTTGGGGACACAATTGATCCTTCATGGAAAAAAAATAGAGAGAAAAAGGAAAGTTATGATGAAAACATTTCTTATAAACATTTGACCAAGAATGACATTGGGATTTCAATTTCACTAGTTGGAGGAAGAAACACATATTTTCAACTATATGACCAAACATTAAGTTTGGTGTCCTCCAAGAAAAGTCACGGTTCAAATGGATATAAGGAATGGTGATTCATATAGTGTTAATGAAAAAAAAAGCACCATTACCACGGTTTGATAAAGCTAATGTGTGTTGTCTTGTTGTGATGACTAGGTGGTCAAAAAACACTTTATGAAAGAGACAAGACAAAGGAAAACATAGCATGAGGACAAAATCTCATCACATGCCTCAAAAAGAGAATCTGTCACTCCTTGAAATGATCACGGCAAAGACAATTGAAGAAGCAAGCTTTGTCTTCATTCATCCTTACATGCACACCTTTGATTCACATAGTATCTAATTGCATCCTAGCCCTTCATTGTTCATTTAAATAACATACCACCTCCAAGCCATGCATGTAACCGAATCCTTGCACCACAACCATTTAAACTCCATTCCCTTCATCATTTCTCATCATAATAAGCTCAGCCTCAAATTTCTTCTTGCTCCAAATATACATCAAAATATCCAATATTCTTCACACTCCCTTTAACCTCAAGAGTCTCAAATAACCAAGTGATCATGGCCTCTTCCTCAAGAACCAAACGAAGAAGAGGGAAAGATCCCATGGTGGAGGAGAGCACCCCTGAATATGACCGATGGAGATTCAAATCTCGGTACCATCAGATGCAAATTGAATGGATGAATGAGAAGAAGATATATCCAGAAATTCCACTCTTGCTGCCGGATGATGGATGCCAAGAAATGAAGGACAAAATTCGAAAGAGGAAGTGGGAGGAACTCATATCACCAATCACCCGAATCAATGCTAATATCATAAGAGAGTTCTATGCCAATGTCTCAAGGCTTGACATGAGTGAGGCCCCAACATACAAGAGCTATGTGCGGGGAGTGGAAGTAGACTTTAGCTCGGATGCAATCAAGAAAGTCTTGGGACTAAAATCAGTCCGCTTTAGTGAACCGGGATACCACCAAAGGGTAAATGGTGATCCGGATTATGATGGGATTGCTAGAGATATTTGTATGGAGAACTCAGAGTGGGAAGGAGATGACAAGAACAAATACAAGTATTTGAAGAGAGTTAACCTTACCCCGGAAGCAAAGGGATGGTATGAGTTGTTGAAAAGATCAATTCTGGGCACAGTAAACACCTCAGAAGTTAACAGGAATAGAGCTGTTATGTTGCATTGCATTATTGTGGGAGGAGAGGTAAAAGTTCATGAAATCCTGGCAAAAGACATTCAAAAGCTTGCTGAGAAGAACTCGGCCGGGTCTTGGTTATACTATCCAAGTACCATTTGGAGGTTGTGTGCAAAGGCTAAAGTGCCAATGGAAGAGGGGAATCCAATATGGTTAAGCCAAGGCATGCCTATAACCATTGAAAGAATGATGATGGCTCCTGAAGCATATCAAGGCCGAAGACTACATGGAAGAAGGCAAAGAGAAGAACCAATGGAGGGAGAAGAATTACAAGAGGAAGAAGAGCCACAAGAGGAGGAGGAACAGCAGCACATTCCCCTACATAACAATCTGGACATGACTCAAATGCAGGAAGCAATTGGAAGATTATCACAACAGTACATGGAATTCAAGAAAGGCAAGAGGAATACCATTCACTATACATGAAAAACCAACAAGAACAAGAAGAACGGGAGCTGAGAATGATGAACAAACAAAGTGAATTTGAGTCAAAATTCCTTGTGATGCAAGAAGAGCATGCTTTTCAATCTCATGAATCATTTGGAAAGTTGGAACAAATGCAAGCTGAAAATTTGAGGGCTCTCAAAGAGTTCACAACACTCCAAGATGCAAGATATGAAGTCCAAGCCGACTACAACATAAATAGTCAAATCAAGCTGAACTATATTGGAGAGCATCTGCACAACATAGATCCAGCTTTTCCAACTTTTGATGAATTCTTCAAAAGGAGAAGTGAGATAGAAGTAAGCAATGCAATGAAGCTTGAAGATAGAGTAGAGGAAGCGATGAATAGAGCCAATTTTTGGCGGGATCAACAGACAACAGACATGGACACAGGGAACACCAGCAACCAGGTGTATGAAAGAAGAAAGAAAAAGCATGACAAATGAAAGGTGGACTTGCTCCTTGTTCATCACTACAAAGAAAAAAAAAGCATGCATTGTGTCTGTTTTAAGTGGTCCTTGCATCTTTAAGTAGTTATTATAATTAATAGTCTTTGCATCATGTTTGTTTCTCTTAAAATAAGTAAGCTAGTCTATGTGTGTGCTTGTGTGTTTACTTTCACTGAACAAAAAGCATGCTTTGTCCCCTGCATTTTCAATTCAATAAAAGAAATGTTTGAATGTGAAGTGAGATAGTTCTCTGTTAGATAGGAGTACAATAAAAGTAAGTGGTGGTGTGTGTGTGTGATTGTATAATAGCTCACTTTAGTGAATAAAAGAACTAGGATGTCTCCTTCTAAGTATAAAGTGGCCTACTGTCTATGAATCTCAATCAAATAAAAATCCTTGGTTAGAAAGAAAAACAAAAAGAAAGAAAAAAAAAAGGAGAAAAAGAAATAGCCAAAGAGTGGCAGAACAAAAGAAAAATAAAAAGAAACAAAGCTGGACACCAATAGCTTGAACCTTAGAATATATGCCTGTGGTGTCTTTGTATTAGGATCTGCTTGGATTATTAAGCTCTTTGGAGTGCATCAACACTTGATGACTTGGGTTAACTAACCCGGGATCATCAGCTGAAAGTCCACTATCAAGAGCAACCTAACTACAAGGCATTTAGTAGCCCAAAGAGGTGCTGGGCATCAATGTTCTAAGAAGGAATGTGAGCCAAGTGTTTATAGTGAATAATGTGTCAAGTATAAAGAAAAGGAAATGAACTTGCTACACATGACACTCAAATAAAGCTTATGAACAAAATAATAGCCAAGGATAAAGAAATAATGAGAGGTCATAGCAGTATGTTACTTGAAGCTTGAAGGAGACTTTCTAGGCTTAAGAGTCAATAAGAGGTGAGTGTTTACATATCCACATAAAACCCCATGAACTACCAATAACACTCTACTAGCATGAACATCCTCTTCCATTTCATTCTTTCTTCTCAATAAATCATTTCTTGCTTGGGGACAAGCAAGCTTTAAGTTTGGTGTTGTGATGACAAGTCATCTTAGCCTAGTTTCACTAGCCTTTTTCTTATGTTTTCATTTGAATTATGCACTTTCTTGAGCCATAAGCAAGCCAATTGGGTAGATTTTCATGTTTCCTTTGATTTAATCAACCATGTATGAATTAATGCAATTTCATGAGGTTTTATGCTATAATTGTCACATATTATGAAAGAATGAATATCTCATGATTTTGAGCATAGCTTTGATGTGTTTGGTTGATTAATGATAGGTGAAGAAAGCTTGGAGAAAGGTTGAAGCAAGGAGGAATGGCTAGGAGGATGAGAGGACAAAAAGTTTGAGCAAAAGTTTGCCTCAAACTTTAGCTCAAACTTTTGGAATAAGTGAAAATGAACCAGGGAGCAAAAAGCTAGACCAAAAGTTTGCCTCAAACTTTTGTGCAAACTTTTGGGCAAAAAGCTGGAGCAAAAGTTTGCCTCAAACTTTTGTGCAAACTTTTGGACAAAAAGCTTGAGCAAAAGTTTGCCTCAAACTTTTTGGCAAACTTTTGGCATCACAAATCAACACCCTGGAGAGCAAAAGTTTGCGCCAACGTTTGCCTCTAACTTTTTGGCGAACATTGGCGCCATGAGTGTGCAAGGGGAGGCCAACGTTGGAGCAAAAGTTTGACCCCAAACTTTTGCCCAAACGTTGGTATCAGCAAAAGAGGGTGGCTGATGTGAAAAGTTTGAGTAAAAGTTTGCCTCAAACTTTTACTCAAACTTTTACTCAAGCTTTCATGATTCCAAACCCGGTTCAATTCGGTTCTTCTCCAAACTCCAAGAGCAATCAACCAAGGCCTCTATCAACCCAATTCCATCAAGAGCAAAGGCCCAATTGAAGGCTTGAAGACCATTTGAAGAAAGTGTATAAATAGCATAGGATTTAAGTTTTAAGAGAGCTTTCTTTTCGGTTTTAAGTAGTACACTTAGTAGAGAGCTCATTTTACATTTCTTGGCATTGTTGTTTTAATTCAAGAGAATTTGGGTGGAGAATTGATCTCTCTTCTTCCTTGTTCTTGCCCAGCACTCTTTACTTTCCTTGTCTTGGATCTTGGGTTGGAGAATTGAAGGAAATCTGTTTCAATCTCATCCTGGGATCTCTCTCTGTTTCATTTTACTCCATAATTGAATTTCCATTTTGGTTAATTGCTTCTGTCTTCTACTTTCTCTGCAATTTACAATTTACAATTCCTTTGCAATTGTTCTTTTTGGATCTAGGAAGGCATTGAGATCTAGACTTGGTTATCTAGTCTCTTGGGTCCTGAGATCTGAATTCCAATTTTACATCCTCTGTTTAATGTTTTTCAATCTCATTTACATTTCTGTTTATAGATCCGATTCAATCCAAGTGATCTTCTACTTCTCTGTTTGTTGCAATTTACTTTTCCTTGTTTAATTTCTGCAAATCCAATTCCCAATTCCCTTTACAATTCAAGCCCTTTACATTTCTTGCACTTTAAGATTTTGCAATTTACATTTCTTGCGTTCTAAGTTTCTGCCATTTAATTTCTTGTTCTTTAAGATTCAGCACTTTAAATTTCAGTTCTCTTTAATTTCATGCCAATTACCCATTCCCTTTACTTTCTATGCAATTTAAATTCTGCAAATCACAAATCTCTCAACCAAATCTTGATTCGCTTGACTAAATCAACCACTTAACTAAAATTGATCAATCCTTCAATCCCTGTGGGATTGACCTCACTCCCGTGAGTTTTATTACTTGATGCGACCCGGTGCACTTGCCGGTGAGTTTTGTGTCGGATCGTTTTCCGCTACATCAAGTTTTTGGCGCCGTTGCCGGGGATTGATTAGATTGACAATGATTAAGTGAGGTGGTGATCTAGATCAAGCACTTTCTCTTTATTTTTCTCTAATTTTGACTAACCCACTAACTGTTTGAATTTTTGCTTAAGCTAACTAAAACTTCATTCTAGCAATAGATTGAAGTGTCACTAGTTTGTGTGTTTCTTATGTTCTGCTTGTATGTCAGGTACAAGAAGAACCACACCCACCTTTCATGAACAAGACGAAAGAACTCTCCGGAGGTTAAGAAGAGATGAAAGAGGGAAAAATATTGTTGGAGAAGAGGAATCAGAAGAAGAATTCCAAGATATGGAGGAACATTCAACCAATCCACCTGGTGGAGCAGACAATAACAACAACAACCCACCCCAGAGGAGAGTTTTGGCCTCCTATACCTTTGCAAATGCTAGACATTGTGGAAGCAGCATTCTCACCCCTAATGTCAATGCAAATAACTTTGAATTGAAGCCACAACTCATTACATTGGTCCAAAACAACTGCTCGTTTGGGGGAGGACCATTGGAGGATCCAAATCAACATCTATCTACCTTCTTAAGGATTTGTGACACTGTCAAGTCCAATGGCGTGAATCCTGAGAGCTACAAGCTTCTGCTGTTCCCGTTCTCATTAAGGGACAAGGCCGCACAATGGCTTGAAACTTTTCCTCAAGGAAGCATCACTAGCTGGGATGATTTGGTGACTAAATTTCTAGCCAAATTCTATCCACCTCAAAGAGTCATCAGGCTGAAAACTGAGGTGCAAACATTCACACAATTGGATGCTGAAAATCTGTACGAAGCATGGGAGAGATACAAGGCTCTGCTGAGAAAATATCCACCAGAAATGTTCACTGAGTGGGACAAGCTACAGAACTTCTATGAAGGACTCACTCTAAAGGCTCAAGAATCACTTGACCACTCAGCTGGAGGATCATTGCAACTGATGAAAACAGCAGAAGAAGCTCAAAATCTTATTGACGTGGTGGCCAACAATCAATATGTCTTTGCTCACCAAAGAAATCGCCAACCATCACAAAGGAGAGGAGTAATGGAGCTAGAAGGAGTGGACTCAATCTTGGCTCAAAACAAGATGATGCAGCAGCAAATTCAACAACAATTTGAGCAAATGGCCAAGAGGATTGATAGCCTCCAAGTTGCAGCAGTTAACACAAGCCAACCATCACCCACATGGGGGCAAAATGAAGAAGCTCAAGAAGAACAACAACAAGAGCAAGTACAGTATATGCACAACCAAGGACCAAATGAAGTATATGGTGATACATACAATCCATCCTGGAAGAACCACCCAAACCTCAGATGGGGAGATAATCACACCCAAAACCAACAACCATGGCAGAGGAACTCAAACCAAAACAACCCAAGAAGCAACCAAAACCACAACCAGCAGCAAACTAACCAGAACCCCTACAGAAAACCTCAAAACAACTACCCCAACCCCAACCAGTACCAATCCAATAACCAACCCACCAACCAAAATGCCTACCATCCACCACCCACATCTCATAACCCACCGCAAGTATCACCTGAATCTCAAAGACTCACTAACTTGGAGACCTTGATGGATAAAATGTTGAAACACCAGGAAATGACAACCAAGAACCATGAAGCCTCTATAAAGAGCCTAGAGAGGCAGATGGGGCAAATCTCCAAGCAGATCTCTATTGAGAGACCTTCAAGCTCTCTGTCAAGTGACACAATCCCAAATCCTAAGGAAGAATGCAAGGCAATACAATTAAGGAGTGGGAGAACATTGATGAGCAATAATGACACTACAAAGAAGCAAGCAGAGAGCAGCAAAGGGCCAATAGAAGATGAGGAGCAAACAAAGGCAGATGAAACCAAGGATCAAGTTGTGATGCCAAACAAGAGCATTGAGAAACTCAAAGAGAAGGACAACCAACCACACGGTTCAAAAGAAGTAACTCAGGGACAGCAGCAAATAGGAAAGAGCATCACACCTCCACTGCCATATCCCCAGAGGTTCAACAAAGAAACTAAGGACCAACATTTTCATAAGTTCCTTGAGACTTTCAAAAAGCTGGAAATCAATATTCCCTTGGCTGAAGCACTTGAGCAAATGCCTTTGTATGCCAAGTTTTTGAAGGAGCTTATCAACAAGAAGAGAAGTTGGGATGAGAAAGAAACCATACTGCTTACTGAGGAATGCAGAGCCTTGATTCAAAAAGGGCTTCCTCCTAAGCTTGAGGACCCAGGGAGCTTTTTGCTACCTTGCACCATTGGGGAATTAACCATCACTAAAGCAATGTGCGATCTAGGAGCAAGTATCAACTTAATACCATCCTCCTTGGTAAAAAAGTTGCATATAGAGGAAGTTAAACCAGTACAGATTTCTCTAGAGCTAGTAGATAAGTCAACAGTATACCCCAGGGGTATGATTGAAAACCTTCTGGTCAAGGTGGACAATTTCATATACCCTACAGATTTTGTGGTTCTGGATTCAGATGGGGATGATGGTGATTCTATTATACTGGGAAGGCCATTCTTGGCCACTGCTAGAGCTATCATAGACATAGAGTAAGGAGAACAAACTCTCAGGATGCATGATAAGAGTGTCACTCTGAAAGTATTACCAGAAGCCCAGTATAGTAATAGAAGGAAGGACTCTATGGAAATTGATAAGGTGATTCACAACAATATCCCAAGGCAGAAGATTGTGCAGAAGGATGGAAAAGTCCAAGAGGATATTGGAGTATTAGCCACTGAAGAGAGAAATCCCCAAGGTAAGTCTACATCCATAAAAGAAAGATCAACAAAAAAAGGGATGAAACGCAGAAACAAAACAAAAAGGGGTTGGAAGAACAGGAAGATTCCAACAGAGGGGCTTTCCAAAGGTGACAAAGTGCAATTGATATATCAACAACTGGGAGCAAGCCAACAGACTGATGACTATTACACTGTCAGCAACATAATCTCGTTGGAACATGCCGAAATTGAACATCAGAGAACAAAGAGGAAGATCACAGTCAAGGGAGACAAGTTGAGGCACTACAATCCTCAACCACCATAAAAGAAAGCTCCAATGTCAAGCTAGTGACAATAAAAGAGCGCTCCATGGGAGGCAACCCATGATTTAAGATTATTGTCATTTTACATTCAATAAGCTATGATCAACTGAGCATGAATTTTTTTCTTTTCATGGACATACATAATGAATGCATGCAAAATTTTTTTTTCTTTACATATGTTAAGACTTCTAAAGTTTGGTGTGCCTTCAAGTACACCAAACCAGTGGTACAAACATTTTCATACTATATGCCTAGCATATGACCAAACACTAAGTTTGGTGTTTCTCTTCTCATGAAAATTTAAAAATCATGCATCAATGATCATACATTATCTCTTACTGAGACTTTTCAATTAAAAAGAAATCTTATTCTGTGATGAAGGCATCAATTGTGATTTACTACTAATATCTCACATTTACCCCTTAAGCAAGAGGCAAGTTTGGTGTTCATCAAACTTTGATGCACGGATTTGGGGACACAATTGATCCTTCATGGAAAAAAAAGAGAGAAAAAGGAAAGTTATGATGAAAACATTTCTTATAAACATTTGACCAAGAATGACATTGGGATTTCAATTTCACTAGTTGGAGGAAGAAACACAAATTTTCAACTATATGACCAAACATTAAGTTTGGTGTCCTCCAAGAAAAGTCACGGTTCAAATGGATATAAGGAATGGTGATTCATATAGTGTTAATGAAAAAAAAAGCACCATTACCACGGTTTGATAAAGCTAATGTGTGTTGTCTTGTTGTGATAACTAGGTGGTCAAAGAACACTTTATGAAAGAGACAAGACAAAGGAAAACATAGCATGAGGACAAAATCTCATCATATGCCTCAAAAAGAGAATCTGCCACTCCTTGAAATGATCACGGCAAAGACAATTGAAGAAGCAAGCTTTGTCTTCATTCATCCTTACATGCACACCTTTGATTCACATAGTATCTAATTGCATCCTAGCCCTTCATTGTTCATTTAAATAACATACCACCTCCAAGCCATGCATGTAACCGAATCCTTGCACCACAACCATTTAAACTCCATTCCCTTCATCATTTCTCATCATAATAAGCTCAGCCTCAAATTTCTTCTTGCTCCAAATATACATCAAAATATCTAATATTCTTCACACTCCCTTTAACCTCAAGAGTCTCAAATAACCAAGTGATCATGGCCTCTTCCTCAAGAACCAAACGAAGAAGAGGGAAAGATCCCATGGTGGAGGAGAGCACCCCTGAATATGACCGATGGAGATTCAAATCTCGGTACCATCAGATGCAAATTGAATGGATGAATGAGAAGAAGATATATCCAGAAATTCCACTCTTGCTGCCGGATGATGGATGCCAAGAAATGAAGGACAAAATTCGAAAGAGGAGGTGGGAGGAACTCATATCACCAATCACCCGAATCAATGCTAATATCATAAGAGAGTTCTATGCCAATGTCTCAAGGCTTGACATGAGTGAGGCCCCAACATACAAGAGCTATGTGCGGGGAGTGGAAGTAGACTTTAGCTCGGATGCAATCAAGAAAGTCTTGGGACTAAAATCAGTCCGCTTTAGTGAACCGGGATACCACCAAAGGGTAAATGGTGATCCGGATTATGATGGGATTGCTAGAGATATTTGTATGGAGAACTCAGAGTGGGAAGGAGATGACAAGAACAAATACAAGTATTTGAAGAGAGTTAACCTTACCCCGGAAGCAAAGGGATGGTATGAGTTGTTGAAAAGATCAATTCTGGGCACAGTAAACACCTCAGAAGTTAACAGGAATAGAGCTGTTTTGTTGCATTGCATTATTGTGGGAGGAGAGGTAAAAGTTCATGAAATCCTGGCAAAAGACATTCAAAAGCTTGCTGAGAAGAACTCGGCCGGGTCTTGGTTATACTATCCAAGTACCATTTGGAGGTTGTGTGCAAAGGCTAAAGTGCCAATGGAAGAGGAGAATCCAATATGGTTAAGCCAAGGCATGCCTATAACCATTGAAAGAATGATGATGGCTCCTGAAGCACATCAAGGCCGAAGACTACATGGAAGAAGGCAAAGAGAAGAACCAATGGAGGGAGAATAATTACAAGAGGAAGAAGAGCCACAAGAGGAGGAGGAACAGCAGCACATTCCCCTACATAACAATCTGGACATGACTCAAATGCAGGAAGCAATTGGAAGATTATCACAACAGTACATGAGAATTCAACAAAGGCAAGAGGAAAACCATTCACTATACATGAAAAACCAACAAGAACAAGAAGAACGGGAGCTGAGAATGATGAACAAACAAAGTGAATTTGAGTCAAAATTCCTTGTGATGCAAGAAGAGCATGCTTTTCAATCTCATGAATCATTTGGAAAGTTGGAACAAATGCAAGCTGAAAATTTGAGGGCTCTCAAAGAGTTCACAACACTCCAAGATGCAAGATATGAAGTCCAAGCCGACTACAACATAAATAGTCAAATCAAGCTGAACTATATTGGAGAGCATCTGCACAACATGGATCCAGCTTTTCCAACTTTGGATGAATTCTTCAAAAGGAGAAGTGAGATAGAAGTAAGCAATGCAATGAAGCTTGAAGATAGAGTAGAGGAAGCGATGAATAGAGCCGGTTTCTGGCGGGATCAACAGACAACAGACATGGACACAGGGAACACCAGCAACCAGGTGTATGAAAGAAGAAAGAAAAAGCATGACAAATGAAAGGTGGACTTGCTCCTTGTTCATCACTACAAAGAAAAAGTTTGATGAACAAGGAGCAAGTCCACCTTTCATTTGTCATGCTTTTTCTTTCTTCTTTCATACACCTGGTTGCTGGTGTTCCCTGTGTCCATGTCTGTTGTCTGTTGATCCTGCCAGAAACCGGCTCTATTCATCGCTTCCTCTACTCTATCTTCAAGCTTCATTGCATTGCTTACTTCTATCTCACTTCTCCTTTTGAAGAATTCATCAAAAGTTGGAAAAGCTGGATCTATGTTGTGCAGATGCTCTCCAATATAGTTCAGCTTGATTTGACTATTTATGTTGTAGTCGGCTTGGACTTCATATCTTGCATCTTGGAGTGTTGTGAACTCTTTGAGAGCCCTCAAATTTTCAGCTTGCATTTGTTCCAACTTTCCAAATGATTCATGAGATTGAAAAGCATGCTCTTCTTGCATCACAAGGAATTTTGACTCAAATTCACTTTGTTTGTTCATCATTCTCAGCTCCCGTTCTTCTTGTTCTTGTTGGTTTTTCATGTATAGTGAATGGTATTCCTCTTGCCTTTCTTGAATTCTCATGTACTGTTGTGATAATCTTCCAATTGCTTCCTGCATTTGAGTCATGTCCAGATTGTTATGTAGGGGAATGTGCTACTGTTCCTCCTCCTCTTGTGGCTCTTCTTCCTCTTGTAATTCTTCTCCCTCCATTGGTTCTTCTCTTTGCCTTCTTCCATGTAGTCTTCGGCCTTGATGTGCTTCAGGAGCCATCATCATTCTTTCAATGGTTATAGGCATGCCTTGGCTTAACCATATTGGATTCTCCTCTTCCATTGGCACTTTAGCCTTTGCACACAACCTCCAAATGGTACTTGGATAGTATAACCAAGACCCGGCCGAGTTCTTCTCAGCAAGATTTTGAATGTCTTTTGCCAGGATTTCATGAACTTTTACCTCTCCTCCCACAATAATGCAATGCAACAAAACAGCTCTATTCCTGTTAACTTCTGAGGTGTTTACTGTGCCCAGAATTGATCTTTTCAACAACTCATACCATCCCTTTGCTTCCGGGGTAAGGTTAACTCTCTTCAAATACTTGTATTTGTTCTTGTCATCTCCTTCCCACTCTGAGTTCTCCATACAAATATCTCTAGCAATCCCATCATAATCCGGATCACCATTTACCCTTTGGTGGTATCCCGATTCACTAAAGCGGACTGATTTTAGTCCCAAGACTTTCTTGATTGCATCCGAGCTAAAGTCTACTTCTACTCCCCGCACATAGCTCTTGTATGTTGGCGCCTCACTCATGTCAAGCCTTGAGACATTGGCATAGAACTCTCTTATGATATTAGCATTGATTCGGGTGATTGGTGATATGAGTTCCTCCCACCTCCTCTTTCGAATTTTGTCCTTCATTTCTTGGCATCCATCATCCGGCAGCAAGAGTGGAATTTCTGGATATATCTTCTTCTCATTCATCCATTCAATTTGCATCTGATGGTACCGAGATTTGAATCTCCATCGGTCATATTCAGGGGTGCTCTCCTCCACCATGGGATCTTTCCCTCTTCTTCGTTTGGTTCTTGAGGAAGAGGCCATGATCACTTGGTTATTTGAGACTCTTGAGGTTAAAGGGAGTGTGAAGAATATTGGATATTTTGATGTATATTTGGAGCAAGAAGAAATTTGAGGCTGAGCTTATTATGATGAGAAATGATGAAAGAAATGGAGTTTAAATGGTTGTGGTGCAAGGATTTGGTTACATGCATGGCTTGGAGGTGGTATGTTATTTAAATGAACAATGAATGGCTAGGATGCAATTAGATACTATGTGAATCAAAGGTGTGCATGTAAGGATGAATGAAGACAAAGCTTGCTTCTTCAATTGTCCTTGCCGTGATCATTTCAAGGAGTGGCAGATTCTCTTTTTGAGGCATGTGATGAGATTTTGTCCTCATGCTATGTTTTCCTTTGTCTTGTCTCTTTCATAAAGTGTTCTTTGACCACCTAGTCATCACAACAAGACAACACACATTAGCTTTATCAAACCGTGGTAATGGTGCTTTTTTTTTCATTAACACTATATGAATCACCATTCCTTATATCCATTTGAACCGTGACTTTTCTTGGAGGACACCAAACTTAATGTTTGGTCATATAGTTGAAAATATGTGTTTCTTCCTCCAACTAGTGAAATTGAAATCCCAATGTCATTCTTGGTCAAATGTTTATAAGAAATGTTTTCATCATAACTTTCCTTTTTCTCTCTTTTTTTTTCCATGAAGGATCAATTGTGTCCCCAAATCCGTGCATCAAAGTTTGATGAACACCAAACTTGCCTCTTGCTTAAGGGGTAAATGTGAGATATTAGTAGTAAATCACAATTGATGCCTTCATCACAGAATAAGATTTCTTTTTAATTGAAAAGTCTCAGTAAGAGATAATGTATGATCATTGATGCATGATTTTTAAATTTTCATGAGAAGAGAAACACCAAACTTAGTGTTTGGTCATATGCTAGGCATATAGTATGAAAATGTTTGTACCACTGGTTTGGTGTACTTGAAGGCACACCAAACTTTAGAAGTCTTAACATATGTAAAAAAAAAAAAATTTTGCATGCATTCATTAAGTATGTCCATGAAAAGAAAAAAATTCATGCTCAGTTGATCATAGCTTATTGAATGTAAAATGACAATAATCTTAAATCATGGGTTGCCTCCCATGGAGCGCTCTTTTATTGTCACTAGCTTGACATTGGAGCTTTCTTTTATGGTGGTTGAGGATTGTAGTGCCTCAACTTGTCTCCCTTGACTGTGATCTTCCTCTTTGTTCTCTGGTGTTCAATTTCGGCATGTTCCAACGAGATTATGTTGCTGACAGTGTAATGGTCATCAGTCTATTGGCTTGCTCCCAGTTGTTGATATATCAATTGCACTTTGTCACCTTTGGAAAGCCCCTCTGTTGGAATCTTCCTGTTCTTCCAACCCCTTTTTGTTTTGTTTCTGCGTTTCATCCCTTTTTTTGTTGATCTTTCTTTTATGGCTGTAGACTTACCTTGGGATTTCTCTCTTCAGTGGCTAATACTCCAATATCCTCTTGGACTTTTTCATCCTTCTGCACAATCTTCTGCCTTGGGATATTGTTGTGAATCACCTTATCAATTTCCATAGAGTCCCTCCTCCTATTACTATATTGGGCTTCTGGTAATACTTTCAGAGTGACACTCTTATCATGCATCCTGAGAGTTAGTTCTCCTTGCTCTATGTCTATGATAGCTCTAGCAGTGGCCAAGAATGGCCTTCCCAGTATAATAGAATCACCATCATCCCCATCTGAATCCAGAACCACAAAATCTGTAGGGTATATGAAATTGTCCACCTTGACCAGAAGGTTTTCAATCATACCCCTGGGGTATACCGTTGACTTATCTACTAGCTCTAGAGATATCTGTACTGGTTTAACTTCCTCTATATGCAACTTTTTTACCAAGGAGGATGGTATTAAGTTGATACTTGCTCCTAGATCGCACATTGCTTTAGTGATGGTTAATTCCCCAATGGTGCAAGGTAGCAAAAAGCTCCCTGGGTCCTCAAGCTTAGGAGGAATCCCTTTTTGAATCAAGGCTCTGCATTCCTCAGTAAGCAGTATGGTTTCTTTCTCATCCCAACTTCTCTTCTTGTTGATAAGCTCCTTCAAAAACTTGGCATACAAAGGCATTTGCTCAAGTGCTTCAGCCAAGGGAATATTGATTTCCAGCTTTTTGAAAGTCTCAAGGAACTTATGAAAATGTTGGTCCTTAGTTTCTTGGTTGAACCTCTGGGGATATGGCAGTGGAGGTGTGATGCTCTTTCCTATTTGTTGCTGTCCCTGAGTTACTTCTTTTGAACCGTGTGGTTGGTTGTCCTTCTCTTTTAGTTTCTCAATGCTCTTGTTTGGCATCACAACTTGATCCTTGGTTTCATCTGCCTTTGTTTGCTCCTCATCTTCTATTGGCCCTTTGCTGCTCTCTGCTTGCTTCTTTGTAGTGTCATTATTGCTCATCAATGTTCTCCCACTCCTTAATTGTATTGCCTTGCATTCTTCCTTAGGATTTGGGATTGTGTCACTCGGCAAAGAGCTTGAAGGTCTCTCAATAGAGATCTGCTTGGAGATTTGCCCCATCTGCCTCTCTAGGTTCTTTATGGAGGCTTCATAGTTCTTGGTTGTCATTTCCTGGTGTTTCAACATTTTATCCATCAAGGTCTCCAAGTTAGTGAGTCTTTGAGATTCAGATGATACTTGAGGTGGGTTATGAGATGTGGGTGGTGGATGGTAGGCATTTTGGTTGGTGGGTTGGTTATTGGATTGGTACTGGTTGGGGTTGGGGTAGTTGTTTTGAGGTTTTCTGTAGGGGTTCTGGTTATTTTGCTGCTGGTTGTGGTTTTGGTTGCTTCTTGGGTTGTTTTGGTTTGAGTTCCTCTGCCATGGTTGTTGGTTTTGGGTGTGATTATCTCCCCATCTGAGGTTTGGGTGGTTCTTCCAGGATGGATTGTATGTATCACCATACACTTCATTTGGTCCTTGGTTGTGCATATACTGTACTTGCTCTTGTTGTTGTTCTTCTTGAGCTTCTTCATTTTGCCCCCATGTGGGTGATGGTTGGCTTGTGTTAACTGCTGCAACTTGGAGGCTATCAATCCTCTTGGCCATTTGCTCAAATTGTTGTTGAATTTGCTGCTGCATCATCTTGTTTTGAGCCAAGATTGAGTCCACTCCTTCTAGCTCCATTACTCCTCTCCTTTGTGATGGTTGGCGATTTCTTTGGTGAGCAAAGAAATATTGATTGTTGGCCACCATGTCAATAAGATTTTGAGCTTCTTCTGCTGTTTTCATCAGTTGCAATGATCCTCCAGCTGAGTGGTCAAGTGATTTTTGAGCCTTTAGAGTGAGTCCTTCATAGAAGTTCTGTAGCTTGTCCCACTCAGTGAACATTTCTGGTGGACATTTTCTCAGCAGAGCCTTGTATCTCTCCCATGCTTCGTACAGATTTTCAGCATCCAATTGTGTGAATGTTTGCACCTCAGTTTTTAGCCTGATGACTCTTTGAGGTGGATAGAATTTGGCTAGAAATTTAGTCACCAAATCATCCCAGCTAGTGATGCTTCCTTGAGGAAAAGTTTCAAGCCATTGTGCGGCCTTGTCCCTTAATGAGAACGGGAACAGCAGAAGCTTGTAGGTCTCAGGATTCACGCCATTGGACTTGACAGTGTCACAAATCCTTAAGAAGGTAGATAGATGTTGATTTGGATCCTCCAATGGTCCTCCCCCAAACGAGCAGTTGTTTTGGACCAATGTAATGAGTTGTGGCTTCAATTCAAAGTTATTTGCATTGACATTAGGGGTGAGAATGCTGCTTCCACAATGTCTAGCATTTGCAAAGGTATAGGAGGCCAAAACTCTCCTCTAGGGTGGGTTGTTGTTGTTATTGTCTGCTCCACCAGGTGGATTGGTTGAATGTTCCTCCATATCTTGGAATTCTTCTTCTGATTCCTGTTCTCCAACAATATTTTTCCCTCTTTCAGCTCTTCTTAACCTCCGGAGAGTTCTTTCGTCTTGTTCATGAAAGGTGGGTGTAGTTCTTCTTGTACCTGACATACAAGCAGAACATAAGAAACACACAAACCAGTGACACTTCAATCTATTGCTAGAATGAAGTTTTAGTTAGCTTAAGCAAAAATTCAAACAGTTAGTGGGTTAGTCAAAATTAGAGAAAAATAAAGAAAAAGTGCTTGATCTAGATCACCACCTCACTTAATCATTGTCAATCTAATCAATCCCCGGCAACGGCGCCAAAAACTTGATGTAGCGGAAAACGATTGATGCCAAGGCATCTTAGGCTAGTTTCACTAGCATTTTTTCTGTTAGTTTTAGTGGTTTTATGCATTTTCTTGAGCTTAAAGTAACCAAGAATGGTTAAATGAATAACAAAGCAATGAACCATCCAAACAGTATGATTTTGATGCAAATTCCATGAGTTTTTAGTCATATTACTTGAATGCTATGAATGGAAGATTTCTCATGAAATTTTGCAAGACTTTGATGCAATTGTTTGGATGATTTCAGGGAAGAAGAGGCTAGGCAAGGAAGCAACAAAATCAATAAAGGAAGCTTGAATATCACATGTGGAGTTTAAGTTCCAGTTTAAGCTTAAACTGGAACTTAAACTACCAAGCCATATAATGCTGGAAATGGCATTTAAGTTCCAGTTTAAGCCTAAACTGGAGCTTAAACGCCAGAATCATGAAGGCTAAGAAATGCTGGAATTGAAGTTTAACCTCCAGTTTAACCTTAAACTGGAGGTTAAACGCCAGAAGTGAGAATTTCACCATGGGAGCAATTCCACGTTTAAGCTCCAGTTTAACCTCAAACTGGAGCTTAAACGTGTTCGACACAAACTCTCACCAAAGAAGCATTTTCACGTTTAACCTCCAGTTTAACCTTAAACTGGAGGTTAAACGCCAGAAGAAAGAAAGGCACCAGGAGCATTCCACGTTTAAGCTCCAGTTTAACCTTAAACTGGAGCTTAAACGTGTTCGACCAAGTTTTCTCCTCCAGGGTTGCTCTCTCCATTTCCACGTTTAAGCTCCAGTTTAACCTTAAACTGGAGCTTAAACGTGTTCGACCTCCAGGGCTGCCTTTCCTATCTCCACGTTTAAGCTTCAGTTTAACCTTAAACTGAAGCTTAAACGTGTTCGACTAAGTGACCCTCCAGGGCTGCCTTCTTCCATCTCCACGTTTAAGCTTCAGTTTAACCTAAAACTGAAGCTTAAACGTGCTTCCACAAAAGGCATCACTGGAAGTGTCTGGCGTTTAAGCTACGCCACTATTAGAAAAGGTTTCTGGGCCAAAAATATTGCAGTTTAAGTTAGCGTTTGAGCACAAACATTAACTTAAACTTACTCTGGTATGAAACCCAATTGAATATCATGGTTTATGGATTGGGCCTGAAGGATTGATGAGTCTGGAATTTCAATTTGTTGAGTCATGTGTCATTACTTGATTATCACTAAGTTGGCTCAATGAATGTTACAGAATTTGGATCAGCAGCCTCATCAAGATTATGGATCATAAACCCAAAGCAAAAGGAAAGCAGGGAGAGGCCTCAAAGCCCAAGAAACACAACAGAAGCTCAATATAGAAAGTGTATAAATAGGATAGAATTTAAGTTAGGAGGATTTTTACCGGATCATTTTGCTAGTTTCCATACCTTTGTAATTGAATTCAGAGCTATGACTCACTAAACCCCTTTCATTGGGTTAGGGAGCTCTATTGTAATTCAATGAATCAATAATAGTTTTATCTTCTTCTTCAATCTTTTCTCTTGAATTTTGTTAGAAAGCTTCTCGATCTAATTCCATTGGGTAGTTGTCTTGGGAAAGAAACTACCCATAATTGGAATCCTTCGGAACCTTGGGAAAGGAATGGAGGATTCATGCTAGAGAAGCTTTCTCACAGTGAATTGGATTGGGGTTTGGATGGATATTGTGACATGTAATCCTACCAAATTGTGGTTCATGAAACTGTGTGGTATAATCAGTGATCGAGCATCATCTCTTCTTATGAACATTTAAACCAAGGAATTGGGAATTTGTTCGTTTTTAGAGAGAATTGGTGAGCCAAGGGATTGGGATCCAATCATATAAGATTGCCAAGCAAAATTCAATGAATGCATTGGTTGAGGAAGGAATAAAAATGTTTTGATTCGGAGATCTCAATATCTCCTAACACCCAATGAATTCCCCATTTCTGATTTCCACTTTCTCTTTACATTCTGCAACTCAATTCATGCAATCACCCCCATTCCCTTTTAATTTCAGCAATTTAGCTTCTGCTCTTTAATTCATGCAATTTAAGATTCCGCCATTTCAATTTCTTGTCATTTACGTTTCCCGCCAATTTTACATTCCGCAATCCTCATCTAAGTCTTGATTCCGCTCAACTAGACACACTTCTAATCCGAATTGCTCATTCAACCAATCCTTGTGGGATTCGACCTCACTCTATTGTGAGTTTTTTTTTACTTGACGATAACCGGTGCACTTGCCGGAAGGAATTTTGCCGATCGTGCAATTTCCTAAATCGTGGCATAACTAGTTTATGCGCATCAACGATCCGACACAAAACTCACCGGCAAGTGCACCGGATCGCATCAAGTAATAAAACTCACGGGAGTGAGGTCAATCCCACAGGGATTGAAGGATTGATCAATTTTAGTTAAGTGGTTGATTTAGTCAAGCGAATCAAGATTTGGTTGAGAGATTTGTGATTTGCAGAATTTAAATTGCATAGAAAGTAAAGGGAATGGGTAATTGGCATGAAATTAAAGAGAACTGAAATTTAAAGTGCTGAATCTTAAAGAACAAGAAATTAAATGGCAGAAACTTAGAACGCAAGAAATGTAAATTGCAGAATCTTAAAGTGCAAGAAATGTAAAGGGCTTGAATTGTAAAGGGCTTGAAAAAAAATATTAAACAGAGGATGTAAAATTGGAATTCAGATCTCAGGACCCAAGAGACTAAATAACCAAGTCTAGATCTCAATGCCTTCCTAGATCCAACAAGAACAATTGCAAAGGAATTGTAAATTGTAAATTGCAGAGAAAGTAAAAGACAGAAGCAATTAACCAAAATGGAAATTCAATTATGCAGTAAAATGAAACAGAGAGAGATCAGGATGAGATTGAAACAGAATTCCTTCAATTCTCCAACCCAAGATCCAAGACAAGGAAAGTAAAGAGTGCTGGGCAAGAACAAGGAAGAAGAGAGATCAATTCTCCTCCCAAATTCTCTTGAATTAAAACAACAATGCCAAGAAATGTAAAAATGAGCTCTCTACTAAGTGTACTACTTAAAACCGAAAAGAAAGCTCTCCTAAAACTTAAATCCTATGCTATTTATACACTTTCTTCAAATGGTCTTCAAGCCTTCAATTGGGCCTTTGCTCTTGATGGAATTGGGTTGATAGAGGCCTTGGTTGATTGCTCTTGGAGTTTGGAGAAGAACCGAATTGAACCGGGTTTGGAATCATGAAAGCTTGAGTAAAAGTTTGAGTAAAAGTTTGAGGCAAACTTTTACTCAAACTTTTCACATCAGCCACCCTCTTTTGCTGATACCAACGTTTGGGCAAAAGTTTGGGGTCAAACTTTTGCTCCAACGTTGGCCTCCCCTTGCACACTCATGGATCCAACGTTTGCCAAAAAGTTAGAGGCAAACGTTGGCGCAAACTTTTGCTCTCCAGGGTGTGTTGTTCATGCGCCAACGTTTGCCAAAAAGTTTGAGGCAAACTTTTGCTCAAGCTTTTTGCCCAAAAGTTTGCGCAAAAGTTTGAGGCAAACTTTTGCTCCAGCTTTTTGCCCAAAAGTTTGAGGCAAACTTTTGGTCCAGCTTTTTGCTCCCTGGTTCATTTTCACTTATTCCAAAAGTTTGAGCTAAAGTTTGAGGCAAACTTTTGCTCAAACTTTTTGTCCTCTCTTCCTCCTAGCCATTCCTCCTTGCTTCAACCTTTTTCCAAACTTTCTTCACCTATCATTAATCAACCAAACACATCAAAGCTATGCTCAAAATCATGAGATATTCATTCTTTCATAATATGTGACAATTATAGCATAAAACCTCATGAAATTGCATTAATTCATACATGGTCGATTAAATCAAAGGAAACATGAAAATCTACCCAATTGGCTTGCTTATGGCTCAAGAAAGTGCATAATTCAATTGAAAACAAAAGAAAATGGCTAGTGAAACTAGGCTAAGATGACTTGTCATCAGCAGGCTCCTCCCATTTTTTTCGATTTTTTTCCTGATTTTTTTTTTTTTTTACGTCGTGCTGACCCTCGTTCTTTAAATGACCCTATCCCGAGGAGGACACCTGAAGGCGAGCCGTAATGGCCTCATCTCCGGCAAGCTCCTCCGATTTTGTTTTTTTCGTTTTTTTCCCGATTTTTTTTTACGTCGTGCTGACCCTCGTTCTTTAAATGACCCTATCCCGAGGAGGACACCTGAAGGCGAGCCGTCCGGCAGGCTCCTCCTTTTTTTCGTTTTTTTTTTTTCAGATTTTTTTTTTTTACGTCGTGTTGACCCTCGTTCTTTAAATAACCCTATCCCGAGGAGGACACCTGAAGGCGAGCCGTAACGGCCTCATCTCCGGCAGCCTCCTCCCATTTTTTCCGTTTTTTTTTCCTATTTTTTTTTACGTCGTGCTGACCCTCGTTCTTTAAATGACCCTATCCCGAGGAGGACACCTGAAGGCGAGCCGTAATGTCCTCATCTCTGGCAAGCTCCTCCGATTTTTTTTCTCGTTTTTTTCCCGGTTTTTTTTTTTACGTCGTGCTGACCCTCGTTCTTTAAATGACACTATCCCGAGGAGGACACCTAAAGGCGAGCCGTAATGGCCTCATGTACGGAAGGCTGCTCCGATTTTTTTTTTCGTTTTTTTTTCCGATGTTTTTTTTTCTTTTTTTTTTTTTACGTCGTGCTGACCCTCGTTCTTTAAATGACCCTATATCGAGGAGGACACCTGAAGGCGAGCCGTAATGGCCTCATCTCCGGCAGGCTCCTCCCATTTTTTTCGATTTTTTCCCAGTTTTTTTTTTTTTTTTACGTCGTGCTGACCCTCGTTCTTTAAATGACCCTATCCCGAGGAGGACAACTGAAGGCGAGCCGTAATGGCCTCATCTTCGGCAGGAACCTCCGATTTTTTTTTTCGTTTTTTTTCCCCGTTTTTTTTTTTTTAACGTCGTGCTGACCCTCGTTCTTTAAATGACCCTATCCCGAGGAGGACACCTGAAGGCGAGCCGTAGTGGCCTCATCTCCGGCAGGCTCCTCCGATTTTGTTTTTTTCGTTTTTTTTTTTTCGTTTTTCTTTTTTTTTTTTACGTCGTGCTGACACTCGTTCTTTAAATGACCCTATCCCGAGGAGTACACCTGAAGGCGAGCCATAATGGCCTCATCTCCGGCAGGGTCCTCCCATTTTTTTTCGTCTTTTTTTTTCGGTGGTTTTTTTTTTTTATACGTTGTGCTGACCCTCGTTCTTTAAATGACCCTATCCTAAGGAGGACACCTGAAGGCGAGCCGAAATGGCCTCATCTCCGGCAGGCTCTGATTTTTTTCAGGTTTTTTTTCCGATTTTTTTTTATACGTCGTGCTGACCCTCGTTCTTTAAATGACCCTATCCCGAAGAGGACATCTAAAGTCGAGCCGAAATGGCCTCATCTCCGGCATGCTCCTCTGATTTTTTTCGGTTTTTTTCCCTTTTTTTTCAGGTTTTTTTTTTTTTACGTCGTGGTGACACTCGTTCTTTAAATGACCCTATCCCGAGGAGGACACCTGAAGGCGAGCCGAAATGGCCTCATCACCAGCAAACTCCTCCGATTTTTTTTTCCTAGTTTTTTTCAGGTTTTTTTTTTTTATACGTCGTGCTGACCATCGTTCTTTAAATGACCCTATCCCGAGGAGGACACCTGAAGGTGAGCCGAAATGGCCACTTCTACGGCAAGCTCATTATCATTACAATATACCAAATATCAGCTCAACAGCAACAAATCCAACATAACCCATTAAAATTTAGTAATTCTGAACAATAAGTTATCAAATAATTCCCAATCTACATAATCAATCAATATCACCAATCAACAATTCCAAATCACAATCTCAACCATTCCAATCACAATTTCAGCCACAATTCAATATTCACATAATCAACCAATTAATCACAGCTATTAAATCTATTTGCAGTTATTCAATAAACCTTGTAGGCATTCTTAAATTAAAATCGTTTTGAACCCCCTACCTCGATGTCGCAATCGGCATACTTTAACGTAACAAATACCTTCTCTTTTAGTGTCAGGGCAGCAGTGGTAACTCTCACACAACCAGAACGGCAACAATACCAGCCTTTGCAACTTTGACCATGGTTGCAGTAAAATAGAGGATTTAAATTGAGTAGGAATCAAAAGCAATTTTCAGCCCTAGGGATTCAAGATAAAGCAAGGACTAAAATAGAATTAAAATCAGAACATGGCTACCATAGCAGTAACAAAACAAAACAAGTAAATGGATCAATCCTAAGGAAAAGATCAGACCAATACCCAGATAACAAAATCATAATCAGCAATGGCTTCAACCGTCCTATGGCAGCACCAATGACAACAGAAAACGGCCTCCTCTCCTTTCCGGTTCGTGATTCCAGTGGCAGCAATGATCTTGAACCCAACAAACAACAACGGCATTGGCGTTTTCTCAGATTCCAAAACCCATAAGCAGAAACAAAACTGGCGGGCCTTCCTCCTCCAGCGGCGGCTTGGCGAGACGCGGCAGCAGCAGAGTGCAACAACGGCGGTGCTGCAGCTCAGTAACGGCGATGCGGTGGCAGCTCGCGAGGATGGTGACGGCAACCCGCGGCGCTGACGGCGACAAGGCTGGTCGTGGGCTTCTCTTCGTGTGTCTCTCTCTCTTCGCGATTCTGTCCCATCGACGACGGCTTGTGAACGGATCGGCAGTAACGCAAGCTTGTGGGTCCATGGACGGGACGGCGACGGTGACGGCAGACAGCATCTCTTCTCTCTTGGATGCAAGCTCTCTCCTCTCCACCCTTCAGGCTTGACAGCGACGGTGGCGAGGCCCCAGCCACCGCCGTCTCCCTTCTCTTCCCTCTTTCTCCCTGTTTCCCCCTTTCTTCAATTTGTATGCATTTGTTATGAAGGAGGGTGAGGCTGCGGCTGTTAGGGTTAGGAACCGGGGAAATTAGGGTTCTAAGTTAATTTTGGGAATTAGGGTTAGAAATTAAAATTTTATAAAAGAATATGGATAGATATGAATAGATATTTTGATAAAATTGAAGGGTAGAATAATTTTAAAACCAAATACACTCTCTTAAAAATATTTAAGAACATTATTTATCAATATATTGCTAAGTTGAATTAATTATTTCTAATTTAAATTAAAAAAAATGCATATTAATCACATTTTTATAAAATGTAGTTTAAACTGAATATTTAATGATTCAAATTAAATGATATAACATTTTATTATTTTTCTATTACCAAAACTTTAATTTTAATCTACAAAATATCTAATTATAATAAAAATTGTACATAAATATTAACTTACTTAAACTTAAAGTATTTATAAAAATCAATTTAATCATTCCTAATAAGTTAATCTCTAAGAGTTCAAACTAATAAAATAAACCATAATTTATCCATAATAGAAATTTCTTAAATTAAGTTATATATTGCTTCCATTACTAAATCTTAATTTCAAATTATATGAAATAACAATTATAAAAAAATTACACAAGAGTATTAATTAACATAACTTCAAATATTAATAAAACTAATTTAATTACCCTTAATTAATTAATTTATAAGATAAGATATCAAATTAATAAAATAAATCGTAACTTTTTCATGATAAAAGCTACTTAAATTAAATCATACAATCCTTTCTTATTTTTCAATTACTAAAATTATACAAAATATTCCAATATAATAAAATTACTTAAGAATATTAATTGATTCAAAATAAAATTATCTCCGAATCTATTTAGTTATTTCTAATAAAATAATTTTTAAAATTATAAAGTTTTAAACTTAATAAAATAAAATCACAATTTATTTATAATTATATTTTCAAAAATGCGAAATGTTACATTCTATCCAACTTACAAAAATTTTCGCCCTCAAAAATTGATATAAGTAGAAGAAAAGATTTATATTCACATCCCTTTTTGAATATTTTAAATGTTCCAAGAAAATCATATCACATAAACATAGAAGAAAATATATTAGATGATGCAAAAGTTGATAAAAGTAATTTGATACAAACCAAATTTCAAAATCTAAAATTAAATAGGCACAATGTTCGTTTAGAACTCTTAATAAAGCATGATCACTTCCTCTTATTGTCTCAAAACTCCACAACTCCTTATAACTTCATAGATTGACCATATTCACTTTCCGTACGCACAAATCGTGTCCCTAAGAATTAGCGCATATAAGGAATACGAAACATGAGAAGAGAAAGACAAACGGCACGAAAGGTTTATGCAAGAAATTGGAATACTCAAGTTCACATTTGGACAAAGATGGTATTTCGCAAGGATTTGAAGGAATACGTGAGATTACTGAACTATATATATATATATATGCAACAAAATGTAGCATAATGCGGGTTAATTCAAAGATTAAGAAGAAATTTTGAATCAAACAGTTTCAATATGAACATCATTAGGAAAAATAGTACAACAATTTGGAACAACTTTAATTTGAAATAGAAGAAATTAGTTTATCTTTTTCAAAAAAAAATATTTAAATCCAATATTTTCCAAAATTACTAAACTAAGTATAAATAATATATTACTAGCAGAAGACCGTGCATGCACGGTTGGAAGATCTCTATTTACTAAATTCTTTTATTTGATTATGTTTATAAAAAATATTATTGTTATTTTATTAAAAAATACGGGTAATATATATTGACTTAAAAAAAATAAACAATATCTTAATTATATTATTTTTAACAAAAAACACTATAAAATTTGACACTTACCAAAATATTATCGTTTGAATAATTTTCTTAAAAGAGGCATGACTTAAAGTTAATAATGCAGTTGACTTGAAGCAGACTTTTATTGTAAATAGAAACTAAAATATTAGTAACGCATTTTAGTTATGTATTTAGATTATTTTCATGTCATATGTTCTCCTGTAAAATTAAAAAAATACCTGTCTTTAAATAATTTAACATTAATTTGTATTTTTTACTATCTTTTTGAATTGACAACTTTTAAGAAAAATTTTAACTAAATTTATAAACAAATAAATACATTTATTGTAATATAAAAATAAAAGTAACTATGTAGTTTTTTTTTTAACTAATTAACTATTAAGATTATTTTTTTATAGGCATACCAATTAAAAATTTGAATTATCATTTTTTTGGTATAATTATGCCAAAATAATATTTAGCATATACTTAATCATGTGTTTCAAAAATTAATTAATTCAATTTAAAAAACTACAAAATATTAAATAAACATAAAAAATGAAAAATATAGTCGTCGTAATTAACAATTAATTTTATAAGTTTATAATCATTAGTTTGTGGCATAAATTGAAATATAATAATAAAGCAAGCATAAAATAAACATGAAGTGTATCCGTATTGCCTTCCTAAGAATATCTTAGAAAATAAAATTTAATTTTACTAATATGGTCTAAGAAAATTAAAATATCAATAATACTCCTATCACAAAATTGATATATGATCTATATATTTAGATTAGGAATTCAATCTTGAACTGAGAACAAAAGTGAAACATATAAAAAATAAAGCCCAAATCTCTAAACTCAAGCAAAATAAACATTTCATAAATCAAACATTTTCCACAGAACCAAATGAAAGATGCATAGTATAAGGAGAAAATGAAACGAAAAGTTCTCTTGAGACAGATAACAATACAGTGAAGATGATTGGCATAAAGAAATCATTCACATAGAATTAGGTATAATTAAATAAAGAAATAAAGAAGACGAAAAAAAAAAAAGCTCCAAATAATACACCAAGACTGAGAACAAAGAACAAAAAGACATTTGAGATCTTGGAATGGAAAGAATATAAAATTAAAAAATTTAGAAACTCGTTATGTAATTGGAGATATTTTAGTATTTTCAGCTCCACAAATAACCTCGAAAAAACAAATGAAAAATCAAAACGAACAAAATAAAAATTCAGTAATTTTAACTCAATTGCAATAACATCCCTAGCTTAAAGGCATTCATGGTATGTATTTTGGTTAGGAATTGTCTTTAATTTGAAAGCATGTCATGTGACTAAATAAGTACTACACAATTCGAACAACTAAATGGCATGTGATAAACACATAACAGAATTTATTTATTCGAACAACTAAATAATGTACCTTACCTTCTCCCCCATAAATTTCATCTTTTGCCTATTTGGTAATGGCATGTGATAAATACGTAACATAACTTATATTAGCACACTCAGTAAGAATACCATGTACCGTTTTATGGTGTTTAATGAGTACAAATGAGTACATTGAGTACATTGACATAATTACAATACAAAGTAGTAACATGAATTGATCCCTTATGCAATGCTAAATATCTATCAACCAATTATATAAATCAACATTCTAAATCCTAGTAACAACATATGATGACATCTAAAAAGAAAGATTTCAATCTGGTACCCTTTGTGTGACAACAAAAGGAAATTAGAAAAACAAACTTAATATCCAACAATTCTTAATATAAACCTACTATTTTTCTCATTCAGTAAACTTCTTTTGTTTTCTTCACAGCAGGAATAGATACATTCTCTAAATCAATGAAAATATTTAAATGGCATACTTTCAGCATAATAATCACAAAAAAAAAAAGAGAAAAACCAAGACCTCCTAAAAAGTGAGAAAGTATTTTAAACAGGTTCCAAATAAAAATCGTGATGCACGCCTATATATAAATAATAAGGCACAGAGGTGAAAAATAAAATGAAAAATAACAAAAAACAGAGTAATATGAATGAAGAGTCATACCCAGCACTGGCACCGCCGCCACTGCAAAACCAGAGCGGACCATCAAAAGCAAATCGTCATCCATCACGCCTATCACTCATAACACGTCAGAATAGAGGGAAACAAAATATACATTGATAAAATAAGTATCCAAGAAGATAAAAACCAAAAGATTAGAGAAACAACAGAATAAAATAAAGGAACCCAGCGGTTGAAATTACACCATACAGATTTTTAAAGAATTTTCCACTGTTTTAAAACAATAGTTTTTCGAAATTGAATGCATAAAAGGGCATAATTCAACAGTTAGATATAGAGAGATAAATAGCTCCAATCTGAAGCAAATGGTGAAAAAAAATGACAGAACAGCAACACTTATTAATTATTTAGTTCAACACCCAAGAAAACAGAAGGGAAAAAAATATTCAGACAAGGAAAAAAGAAATAAATAAAAGAGAGAAACAAATAACCATAAGTTTCTTACTAATTTTATTTCATAAGAGAGGTAAACAAAATATGTATTTAGAAAGTAAATAATCAAGAAGATAAAATACCATAAAATCAGAAAACCAGAAAAAAAAACAATAAACCAGTGAATACAATTGCACCCTATAAATACATTAACTTATTTTTACACACATAAACTTTCACATATCATAAAAAGGTAAAATTTATAAACCCACACAAAAGAAAACAAAAGAATAATTCATATAAAAAATAAACAAGTAGTGGTCTTACTTAACTTACCCAAAAGTATTTTATCTCTGAACCCAAAAACTGCTGCACAATTGAAGAAGCAAAAAAAAAAAAGGCAACAAGACCAAATTTGCCTCTCAACTCCTGTGTCCAAACCAGCTCCTTTCAATGAGATAAAAATTAGAATAAAGAAATGAAGGAAATAGGTAAGGAAGGGTTACTTTGCGACTTTTTGAAGGCTGGTGTAGGCTTCGAGCACATTGGATTACGTGATTCACAGGATTTTGGATCTCTCTGAAACACAAAATAGAGAAAATCCATCATAAAAAAGGGAAGGAATATCATAGCAACTTGCAACAATCCAGGCGAAAATCAAGACACAATTTTTCACACTTCAACCAGGGAAGCAAAAACAGATCGAAATAACACGAAAGAAAAATGAATATTTTTATCTTAAATTAATAATTAATCTTAAATAATTAGAGAGTTATCTTTATCTAACCAAAGTAATTAAGTACCAAAAATTAGCTAATTACCATGCAATCAAATTAAATATCAATGAAACCCGTTAAACCTTAAAACCCAATGATAAAACAGCACAAGCAATACTAAATTAGTGTTTTGCATCATCCTAATTAAGACACTTGTTTCCTTTTTACTCTAGGAAGATTAGATGCAAATAAAAATGACAAAAATATGGCCCCATAAAAAGAGATAGTTAAGAATGAAGGCAAAATATATCAAACTTACACTGGGGACAAGAACAGGAAGGCAGAAATTATGTTTCCTGAGCAAGACAAAAGAAAGTAATTAAGATCAATGATGATATAGTATATACAATTGAAGTAACTAATTAATTAGAGTATGTGAGAGACCTAAGATGCCGACAACAGTTCAAGTGATTTCTCCTGAGCATGCATATTAATTAAAAGTTTTCAATATACAAACTCTAAAATCACAATGAAACCATCTCATGAAAGCATCATATGATTAAGCCGCAAACAAAAAGTAAACTGCTCCATGTTCATCTAGTTCTTATCAATTCTTTTAAATTATGGAATATAAATTTTTCAGGTTTATTGAATGATAGAAAAATCTCAGCAATTGAGATTTTAATCAAAAGAAAATGCATTAGACTTAAAAGAATGTTAAAATCTAGTAAAGGCTTTGGTGAGAATTGCATACACCTTACTCAAATCACTACCAACCCATCAAATATAAAGTCTAAAAAAATTCATAAAAACATAAGCAATTTTGTCCAATTAATAGATACTGAGAAACAAATATTAATATTCTACGGTAGATGCAATTCCTTTAAAGAGTAATAAGATAAGTTTCAAGAAACCAATTTACAAATATAGTAGACTTTTTTCTCAATAAAATTTACTTGAACGAAGTCATAACATATAAACATATGAAGACAAAAGAATTATTTTATAGAAGATCATACTAACTGTCTGATTTACTTAATTCCATTGGCAACAATGAAAGAGTCTATAGTTTTCCCAAATCTATGAAAAGTTACCACTCCCCAATGTACTTCCTTTGCCTACTTCACCACCTCAATGATCTCTGTAACAATTCCAACTTGGTTGATCTACATTACAATGGGGTATATAAAATGTATGAGCTTTAGAAGTGAATATTACGATATGTACTTTGGTCACCATAGCAATTATCACTATTATAAGACTGGAACTGCATGTATCTCAGTCTTTATAGACTTGATAAAAATCAGGTCAATGGAAAATAAAGAAAAGAAAAAAAACAACAAAGGTCAATCTGTTGAGCTTTGTTTTCTTTCTTAATTTCATGTTCTAATCTCCTTTTAATATATATTTTTTTAAGTCACAAACTTACAGCAGAATCAGAAATTGCATCAAAGATTATATGTAAATTTAACAAAACAGTAAGTTCATACTTGCGCTTCTATGTCGTGATTTTTAATGGCAATGGAAGAACAAAAAGAAAAAGCAGCAAAAAATCAATTAAAAAAATGAACTTATCAACAGAGGTAGTAGCTATTACCATGAAATTGAAGTTTGAATGAAGGAAAGCGTTGCAGCCGCAGTGGTTTGTTCATTGCTTATGTAGACATTGGGTTCATCACTTCTTCCTACAATCTTACAGCGTACATCACAGCAAAGAGTAACTTCTGGGTTCTGTCTAATTGGCTGTTTTTGGACTTTGCTCTGTATTTATAATTATCGTAACAATTAAATTAAATTTATGCACGTTTAAAGATTGACAAAAACAAATGCATAAGTAAAATACTATAGAAATCCATGTCAGAGGAAGAACAGCAATAAAAAAAATAACAAAATAGCAATTAAAAAAAATTAATTTATCAAAAATAGCTCATGCAACAGTGTTTTAATATGGGTAAAAAACTTGTAAACTCTATCTTCTAATTTATTGCATAAAGAAGCAACTTTTTTCAAACTCTGGATATCCAAACATCTTTATTAACGAAATATGATTAATTTTATGAAGAAAAAGTGAGAACAATTTTGAACTAAACAAAGGAACCCCATCAAAGTCCATTTAAAAAAGAGCGTTACATGCATACTCTAGTATTACTCTCTCAATGCGTTTTGCATTAAACATCAAGAAATCATCTCCAACTAACTGCACAATATTGCAATGAGTAGAAACCATTCAAATAATTGTTAAAAACTTCTAATTTGTATGCTTATTCAGTATGACTATATTTTTTGAATTTCTTTTACTATGTGCAGGAAGTTGAAGTTCACGGCCAAAAGATACCACTGGTATTTTTCTAAGAGATGAAGATTCCTGCAAAAAATCAGAACAAAACCTTTAAACATAAATTTCTTAAGTCCGTATGTTGGTTCCAGCTCAAATGATTGACCACAAAAAAGTTTCAAATATTTCCAAACCTAAATCCTTTTCTTAAAATCAAATCCAGCTGATATAAAAGCATGGCCTTTGTTTATTTGTTTTGAGTTAAAAAAAATATATGGAAACAGCAACGGAAACGAATTACTTTTATAGACTCATCGTTCTCAACTTCCTTCCTCATCATGGATATACCTATCTGACAACATGCAAAAGAATAACATAATGCTTTTGCAGTATTTTTCTATTGACTAAATTAAAAATTTAAATTAATCATTCAAAGGCATAAAAAATCTTTATGAGTACCTAACAAACTTGTTTTCATAATGGTATTACCTAGTCTTTAGGCAATCTGTATAATAATATATAATTCCAATATCCACCCCCCAATGCACAAACAGGAATGTCAAGAACAGCAGGATTTGGAACATTGAGCAACTGCAAAACACAATAATAGATTAAGTTATGGTAAGATTAGGATTGTATGATAAAAGATAAGCTCAACTTATTTGCAAAAGTCACTTGATATACTGGAGGAATGATCAAATATATAAATCTAAACTTAGAAAATCTCCAAGATATGTAATAACTCTTAAGGGATAATATCAAAATACTTATACCAACAGTAAGAACACACAACTTCGACAACATAATAGGACACATGTTAAGAAAGGTGGGGAAAAAATAAAAGGGGTACGAATTCTTTTTTCCTCTATTTTTCCTCTGTTTTCTTATATTGTTGTCGGGGTTAGAGTGTACCATGGTAAGAAAAGATTTTGAGGAGCCTCCCAATAAGCTTCCTACCTATTAGTGTTGATAACCTTATCTTATAGAGTATTTACCCAAATTGGTCCCCAAAGAATTTTGAAGTGGACGTTTTGGTCCCCAACAAAATTTAATTATGTAATTAGTCCCCAACTTTTGTAAACGTCCGTCATTTTAGTCCTTTTGTTGGTTTTTTCCGTGAAATTCTAACGGTAGAGTCCAACGTGTCATGTTAATGTGTTGAGTCAGCTGTTAAATGCCACATGGGATGAAAGACAAAATAGTCCCTAGAAATACAACTACAGATTTGTTCTTGTATGATGCCCTAAATCCTAAAACAATGGTGTGAAGGTCATAATCATCCTCGTGTGCTACTCTGAAAACGTGTAACCATGGCAAGTGGAGGGAATTCAACAAGTTCTTATTGTCAACGAGTTATTAGAGGTAGCGGAGATGGTAGTGCTAGCAGTGCTTCAGGTGGCCCCAAATTTGGAATTGCAAGAAGGGAGAATCCAAGATGCCACTGTGGAGCTTATGCCATTGTTGTGGAATCTGGAACAGATAAGAACCCAAGAAGACCTTTCTTTGGTTGTCCTTATTATAGGGTAAGAAACGTTGGGTATGGTATTTTCTTTATGCATTGTTAAATTCATGGGTTAACTCTGATTTTGTGCATTTTCCCCTTCAATGTAGGAGAATCTTCCACACTGTAAATTTTTTATATGGTTTGACAAAATTTTTTCCCATGAAATGCAAGATAGCCAGCATAATGTTGTACTGGAAGAGAGGGTGAAGAAGTTGAAAGATTTGGTAGATGAATTAGAGAAGAAGACTAAGAATATAAGTAAAAGGAGGGAGTGGAGCAGTCATTGGAAAAATGTGTTCTTTTTCATGCTAGGTTTTTTGGTTTGTATTTTTTTAGGAAAGATATAGTTAGGTAGGAAAAGAAGGGAATTAAGTGCTTATTATGTATGGATATATTGTAATTGAATAATTGATCAAAGTGTAATTGCTAATATTATAGTCTGTCAGAATTGTGTAATGAAATTTCCTTTGCCAAATATTAGAATCATATGCATTCACAAAAATAATGTTTCAAAAACCTGATTTAATACAAATCACATCACTCATAATTATCAAAATAGTCTAATAACCATAATTTCATATATTTGAAATCAAGCATCAAAGTTCTAAATATTCCAACAAAAAACTTACTCCTAGCTAGTTTATATCTGTTGCTAGCATCAAAGATACATTCCAAAAGCATAGCTCAAAGTTGCATAAATGCACTACATAACCATAATCTGTTACAAAAGGGTCTTAATAAACTAAACAACATAACTACAATCAGCATGATATCATAGAGCAATATCATTTCTTCTTTTGGAGGTTGAGTCCTGGTGTAGGCATGAACTTGAATATTCTGGCAGCAGTTCCAGAGCTTGTAGCAGCAACTGTTTCCGGAGAGATTCTTGGTATCTGATTCGGATGGAGTGACCTAGGCACTGGAGCAAATGGGGCTGTAGGTGGAGGAGTTAAAGTTGGTGGAGGTAAAGGTCTTGGAGCCGAAACAAGCTTCATAGGAGGTGTTGGGGCAGTGACTGGAGCTACATGAGGTCTCAGAATTTGTTGTTTAGGTCTTGGAGGCCTAAAACTTGTTGATGCAACTTGGTTGGATGAGTTAGTAGTTTGCTCCTAACACAAGACAAAGTAACAAAACAAGTAAGTACATGAATGGCATACAAAGCATCGAATATAATCCAATTTAGAAAGGTACCTGTGGCTGTGGTTGAGGGGCTGAGAGGGTTACTTGTACTTCTTCCTGTGACCCTGCTGCAATGGTGGATCCATTTCCATTACCCTTTTTTTTACCTTTATTCTTTGGTGGGGGTTTAGGCCTTGGTGGTCCCTTGCATGTTTTTGCATTGTGGCCAGATTCGCCACATTTTTGACAGGTAACCTTGAATGTTCGTCGTCCTTTTGTTCCATCACGCACGTCTTCAACAGGGTCCGCCTTCCTTTTTTTCTTCGTGGGGCGGCCTGCAGGTCTCCTAATGATGGGTGGCTCTGGAGATAGTAGTCCAGTCTTCACCCAATACTCTTCTGAGTTGACAGGTTTCATGACATGCTCATAGGTTGCTCTAAATGCATCCATCTTTAGCCAAGGATGCACATATAGTTCTGGCCTATCACACCTCTTTTGAATAGCTGCTAATGCATGAACACATGGTATTCCTACAAAAGAATTAACTAGCATTGACTTTAATACAGCAGAATGCATATCTTAAACTCATGTAAGTCAAATACAATATGTTATGACTACCTGTCAGTTGCCACATATTGCAGGTACAAGTATGCCTTCCAAGATTAACACCAACCTTCTTTGAATGTGTCTGCACCTCAAACACGTTACGATCATTGTCACCAGTCCATTGAGCCGTCCAGAATTTAGTATCCTTCATAAGGTCCTCCAATTTCCTTTGCTGAACTGGTGCCAGTACTCCAGTGTAGGTGCTTAGAATCTTCTTGTGTTTTACCATTCTCCTCATCAAGTAGCAACGAAGCTCCTCCAACATGGTGAGAATAGGCTTTCCCCTATAGTGGTTAATTTTGGCGTTCCAGACCTCACTCATGTTGTTGGTCACGTTGTCAAGTTTTGGCCAATGACTAAAATAAGATTTGGTCCAGCAAGAAGGTTGAAACTTTGCAAGATATGCCCATGCTTCTTCGTTCATCCTCTTTAGCCTCTGCATATGATGTTGGAACTCTGCATCTGTACTACTCTTTGCACATGCCCACACTATATTTTTTAGTTGTTTATCCTTGAACTTCCCAATAAAATTCTTCCAAATGTGTCTTACACAATTCCTGTGGTGTGCATTTGGCATCACCTCATGCAAAGCAGGCAGTAAACCCTGAAGAAGGCATCAAAATGAACAAACACATATACAGACTTTTTTAATAAAATCATAGATCAGACAGTAAGATCCCCAAAAAATTTATTTATCAGACAAATAAGCCCCTAAGTAAATTATTTATCAGACAGATTAGTCCTTAGTAATATAATTTGACAGTCATCTAGACCCTTTCATCCACCCGAAACCTTATTAGAACACTATTTCATATTAACTTCACCTAAATTCAATTCAAATATAATGACATCAATTCAAATTTAATTACTACAAATAGTACAATTCAAATAAAAGACAAGAGCATAAGAGACTTATAATCAATTACACTAATTCAAATGTCACGCATTCCACTAATAATATTTGCCAATAATATCACATGAACAGTAACATGCTCTTTATATAACATGAATAGTAACATGCTATTGTACATGCTCTTTATATAACATGAACAGTAACATGCAATTATAACATGAATAGTAACATGCTATTATATTATGCAACAATGTACATGATATTATTAGGTGAAGAAGTAACATGCTCTTTATATATGCCAATAATATCACATTAATAGAAACACACTTTTTTGTATGGCACGCTTCCTCATCCAATAAATATGCAACAATATAAAGATTAGCTTGAGACATGATTATATATACGCAGAAAACAAAGTGGAAAAATTAATTTACGACCAAATTTCAGTATAACTTGTGATATTGAAATAAAAGAAGCAGTATTAATTATTAACCAACCAGATTTTAGGATAGAAGAGAAAATACAAGTAAGCGTTAACATTCACAAATATAATCACAGTAAGCATTAACAACAATTATAACAATTCTATGCAACTATTATAACAACAATTCAATTCAAATGCAACCACACCAACCCAAATTTAATCACAGCAAGTAAAATAAAGTCAAATACAATCAGTGCAATGGTTATTTACCTTTTGTTGATCCGAGATAAAATTCCATTCTTCTGTTGAGCAGTTACCAATATCTTCTTGAAGAAGTTGTAAAAACCACTTCCAACTTTGTTTTGTTTCACTGTCAACCACCGCATAGGCAATCACATAGAAGTGATTGTTTGCATCTTGAGCTACAGCAGACAACAATTGCCCCCCATAATATCCTTTCAAGTGACATCCATCCAACCCAATCAGTGGTCTGCAACCAGCCTTAAACCCCCTTTTACACCCTTCCAGACAAATATACAGTTTGCTAAACAATGGCGGTGAACCAGGAATTGTGGGGGTTGTTTCCAGCAATGCAGTGCTGCTAGGATTACTTCTGTGTATTTCAGTGAGATAATCTCTCAACTTTCCATACTGAGCCCTCTCATTCCCAACATACCTTTCCCTAGCAACCCTTAAAGCTCTATAAATCATCTTGTCACTGCACACCACATTAAAGTCTATCTTAATATGATCAAAAGCTTCGCCATGAGTCATGTGAGGTTGGGTCAATAACCTCTTCTCTAATTTATCAGCCACCCATTTCTGATCAGCCATGTTAGACCCGAATTCCCTAGCACAAGTATGTTTAGGCTCATACGTCTTAATCTGGTAGCACCCTCTAGCACTATTCCAGGCACAATAAATCAGCCAGGGACATTCATTATCATCACTGCTAGGGACAATAGCAGTTCCATTCTCTCCAGAATTATCCACTTCTGCAGCATCAGTCTCTTTCCTTTTAGCCTTACATTTAGCCTTGAACTTTGCCTTTGCAATCATAGCCTTCTCTTCCCCACTTGCACACTTGCATCTAACTCTTCTATTATCATTTTTAGCATAAAAAATCCTCCTTCCTTCAGCAATAGTATAGTCCTTTAAGGCATGCTTGAATTGATCCAATGTGGCAAACTCCATGTTCAATTGGAGTTGAACATCACCAAAGTCTGCTTCCTCATTGAATTGGGGCCAATCAAAATCATCTCCCTCATTGTCTGATGATTGAGGTGTATCAAACCCCTCTGACTCAAATCCTAAACCATCAGACTCATCACTAAAGATATCATCCCCTTCCTCTGCTATACCCGGTCCAACACCAAATTCTGACCTACCAGTAGTAGGACTAGGCCTAGCAGTAGGAGTAGGCCCAACAGTTATATTGGGCCCATATTTGTCATTGGGCCTAGTAGTCTGTTTAGGCCCACCTTTCTTCCTTGCATTATCCTTTTTTCCAACAGCTTTCTTTTTACCCTTCTTATCTCTGTTGCCACCTTTTCTCTTTGTTTTCTTCATGAGTTCTTCATCTTCAAAGCTATCATAGCTATCATCGGTGTCATCCTCAAATCCTGGAGGTGGGGGTTTATACGCCTCGTCTTCAGCACTTTCATAGCTATCATAGCTATCGTTGTCAGAAATTGGTTCATCAGACAAGACCTCGGCCTCACTATGCTCATCAGTATCATCGCTATCCTCAAAATCAACATCTTCCATAATTGGATGATCAAAGAACAGACACAATTCATCCGTCTCTCTGTCCTCCCTCTTTTTGTCACACATCTCTCTGATTTCCTTATCTCCATATATAGGATGTAGGCCTGCTTCATAACTAGGAGCTGTTGGGTCATACCAATACATCTTTTTGTATGCATGGTAGCCAAGTTCTTCAAACATTTTCTTCAAATCAAAATAATTCACTAAATCAAGATCCAAAGGAGGAAATCTCTTTACATTCCCATTAATGTAAAGTAGTTCACCCTTGTTATCTTTGACAAAACTCCCCCCATGTTGAAAGACAGGGATAACCCAATCAGTCATCTGTAATCCATAAACATGGAATAAAATGTCAAAACCAGAACACAAACTTATACAGAGCAATTTCATATTAAACAACAACTGCTCAAACTTTAATTTCCTAATTGTGATAACTAGATTAATTAATGTATAAAGTGTATTTACCACAAAATATTGAATCTTTTTAATGTTAAACTCATATATGCATGCATTACGTCACTTATCAGTAACTGATTTTCATAATAATGAAGAACTTAAAAACACTTTCTTCAGTAACTAATTTCTATTGCCAGAAACAGATACACAAGGTAAACACATTCGAACAATTGCAACGATGATCAACTATACCATCCGCATCATAATAGAGAAAAGATATACTAACCTGACCGGTGAAGACCGATAGACCGGCAAAACCTTCTTCTACAATAACTTCGTTTGGTACAAAGTCTTGAGTCAACAATGTCAGCGAGGTCGTCGGAAGACTGACTACCGATTCACGTGGTGGTGGCTTTCTTTGTAAAACCTAGGGGAAGAGAGGGTGCTGGTTGTAATTTCGTTTTGGGGGAGGAAGACAAAAATGGACCTTTAAAACCACTCAGCTAACGAAACGACACACACCCTTATGTCCTACTCCCAAAACGACGCGTTTAGCATCATTCAGAATAGGGACCAATTTGTCTTGATTGAACATGTGGCACTTAACGGCTGACTCATCACCTGAACGTGACACGTTGGACTCTACCGTTAGAATTTCACGGAAAAAACCAACAAAAGGACTAAAATGACGGACGTTTACAAAAGTTGGGGACTAATTACATAATTAAATTTTGTTGGGGACCAAAACGTCCACTTAAAAATTCTTTGGGGACCAATTTGGGTAAATACTCTATCTTATATTAGACCAAGAGTACAACCAATCATTTCAATTAGAAACCACAAAGAAAGATCTAAATTGAAGCTCATAGCAGCATAGACAACAACCCAAAATATAGACACATATGAATGAAGAATAAGTTATCAGATTTAGAGTTGAAGTCTAAATTGACCAAATAAAAAGAAACCACTGTAAGTTTGTTAATAAAGCCAAATTTAAATTTGCATTTTGTAAATAAAGTCAGAATATTATTTGAGAAAATAGAATCCAGAATATCACTAATTATCTGATCCAACCTAACAAACAATACTTGAATATAGTAAAATTAGGCCAAATTCTTTGCAAGCTTTCAGCATCAATTTGTAACAAAAACCATAAAGTAATAGAAGCACTTAAAAAAATACAAAAAAATAGTGAACAGAAGCTCCAAAACAAATGCTCGCATAAAAGGACTGAAAGCTAGAATGTAACAAAGCAATTAAGGACTGAAAGGAGCTGTAACAACAGAGCAGTAAAAGAACCAGAAGCTAGTCATTCATCCCTCTTACACCAGATTAATTAACAAATTTCTTAAACTACAACTTGAGGTGTATGAAAGCCTTTCAATCAGAACCCTGCAAGAGTCTTCAAATTTGAGTTTAATAGTTGAACATTTAAACTATACTAAACATACTCAACTTTCACCTCCAATTGGTTGCATCTCAATATCATTCCAGAATTAAAAATTATAAAGTCTCAAAGTTACTGACTTAGAAAACAAAACCTGACTTTTACTGCATAATACATCTTACTTTAAAAATCCAAATCTTTAAAACCACAACTCTAACAATTCTAAATTCTTTTGAAATTAAAGTGTTAGAACCAGAGCTTCATTTAAAATTGGTTCCATTTAAAAATGCAAACTGGAGAATTTCTAATAGAGGAAACAAGTTGCTGCTGTGTTAAACGTTCTGCAGAAAAACCAGATTTGACATCCATAATTCAAAAATTCACCATAAATCATAAACTTAATGAAAAAGTCTCAAATTCAGCAGTCTAGCTCCCTATATTCCCAAGCTTAATCCGGACTTGGTCCCACGCAATTCCGATAATCACAGAATTAGTTGTAGTTTTTCAAAGTTGCTGACTCGGTATAGAAATTACGCAGAAAATCAGATTTTAGAATTCAACTTTGAAAAATCATAACTAATTCTCTAGTTGATACGAAACCTTCAAAATTGAGTTTTCACAATTACACTTAATATAATTTACTTAACACTTAAATTCTTATCATTTCAGTCACTATAGAGTCACTGATTCACTTTCAAAGTTGCCGTTTATTTTCAAGAGAACCTGATTTTCAGCAAACCATTTAGTATTCAAAACCCAACCCTTCAATACCCCTCAAAACCAATTCCAAATCAACCACCAACCAAGCTCATTATCATTACAATATACCAAATATCAGCTCAACAGCAACAAATCCAACATAACCCATTAAAATTCAGTAATTCTGAACAATAAGTCATCAAACAATTCCCAATCTACATAATCAATCAATATCACCAATCAACAATTCCAAATCACAATCTCAACCATTCCAATCACAATTTCAGCCACAATTCAATATTCACATAATCAACCAATTAATCACAGCTATTAAATCTATTTGCAGTTATTCAATAAACCTTGTAGGCATTCTTAAATTAAAATCGTTTTAAACCCCCTACCTCGATGTCGCAATCGCATACTTTAACGTAACAAATACCTTCTCTTTTAGTGTCAGGGCAGTAGCGGTAACTGTCACACAACCAGAACGGCAACAATACCAGCCTTCGCAACTTTGACCATGGTTGCAGTAAAATAGAGGATTTAAATTGAGTAGGAATCAAAAGCAATTTTCAGCCCTAGGATTCAAGACAAAGCAAGGACTAAAATAGAATTAAAATCAGAACATGGCTACCATAGCAGTAACAAAACAAAACAAGTAAATGGATCAATCCTAAGGAAAAGATCAGACCAGTACCCAGATAACAAAATCATAATCAGCAATGGCTTCAACCGTCCTATGGCAGCACCAGCGACAACAGAAAACGGCCTCCTCTCCTTTCCGGTTCGTGATTCCAGTGGCAGCAATGATCTTGAACCCAACAAACAACAACGGCAGTGGCGTTTTCTCAGATTCCAAAACCCATAAGCAGAAACAAAACTGGCGGGCCTTCCTCCTCCAGCGGCGGCTTGGCGAGACGCGGCAGCAGCAGAGTGCGACAACGGCGGTGCTGCAGCTCAGTAACGGCGATGCGGTGGCAGCTCGCGAGGATGGCGACGGCAACCCGCGGCGCTGCCGGCAACAAGGCTGGTCGTGGGCTTCTCTTCGTGTGTCTCTCTCTCTCTCTTCGCGATTCTGTCCCATCGACGACGGCTTGTGAACGGATCGGCAGTAACGCAAGCTTGTGGGTCCATGGACGGGACGGCGCCGTGAAGCAGCTCGACGGCGAGCTCCAGGGCGGCGACGGTGACGGCAGACAGCATCTATTCTCTCTTGGATGCAAGCTCTCTCCTCTCCACCCTTCACGCTTGACAGCGACGGTGACGGCGGCGAGGCCCCAGCCAGCGCCGTCTCCCTTCTCTTCCCTCTTTCTCCCTGTTTCCCCCTTTCTTAAATTTGTATGCATTTGCTATGAAGGAGGTTGAGGCTGCGGCTGTTAGGGTTAGGAACTGGGGAAATTAGGGTTCTGACTTAATTTTAGGAATTAGGGTTAGAAATTAAAATTTTATAAAAAATTATAGATAGATATGAATAGATATTTTGATAAAATTGAAGGGTAGAATAATTTTAAAATTAAATATACTCTCTTAAAAATATTTAAGAACATTATTTATCAACATATTGCTAAGTTGAATTAATTATTTTTAATTTAAATTAAAAAAATAAGCATATTAATCACATTTTTATAAAATGCAGTTTAAACTCAATATTTAATGATTCAAATTAAATGATATAACTTTTTATTATTTTTCTATTACCGAAACTTTAATTTTAATTTACAAAATATCTAATTATAATAAAAATTGTACATAAATATTAACTTACTTAAACTTAAAGTATTTATAAAAATCAATTTAATCATTCCTAATAAGTTAATCTCTAAGAGCTCAAACTAATAAAATAAACCATAATTTATCCATAATAAAAATTTCTTAAATTAAGTTATATATTACTTCTATTACTAAATCTTAATTTCAAATTATATGAAATAACAATTATAAAATTACACAAGAGTATTAATTAACATAACTCCAAATATTAATAAAACTAATTTAATTACCCTTAATTAATTAATTTATAAGATAAGATATCAAATTAATAAAATAAATCGTAACTTTTTCATGATAAAAGTTACTTAAATTAAATCATACAATCCTTCCTTATTTTTCAATTACTAAAATTATACAAAATATTCCAATATAATAAAATTACTTAAGAATATTAATTGATTCAAAATAAAGTTATCTCCGAATCTATTTAATTATTTCTAATAAAATAATTTCTAAAATTATAAAGTTTTAAACTTAATAAAATAAAATCACAATTTATTTATGATTATATTTTCAAAAATGTGGGATGTTACATTCTATCCAACTTACAAAAATTTTTGCCCTCGAAAATTGATATAAGTTGAAGAAAAGATTTATATTCACATCCCTTTTTGAATATTTTAAAGGTTCCAAGAAAATCATATCACATAAACATAGAAGAAAATATATTAGATGATGCAAAAGTTGATAAAAGTAATTTGATGCAAACCAAATTTCAAAATCTAAAATTAAATAGGCACAATGTTCGTTTAGAACTCTTAATAAAGCATGATCACTTCCTCTTATTGCCTCAAAACTCCACAACTCCTTATAACTTCATAGATTGACCATATTCACTTTCCGTACACACAAATCGTGTCCCTAAGAACTAGCGCATATAAGGAATACGAAACATGAGAAGAGAAAGACAAACGGCACGAAAGGTTTATGCGAGAAATTGGAAGAATACTCAAGTTCACAGTTGGACAAAGGTGGTATTTCGCAAGGATTTGAAGGAATACGTGAGATTACCAAACAACAAGAATATATATATATATATATATATGCAACAAAATGTAGCATAAAGCGGGTTAATTCAAAGATTAGGAAGAAATTTTGAATCAAACAGTTTCAATATGAACATCATTAGGAAAAATAGTACAACAATTTAGAACAACTTCAATTTGAAATAGAGGGAATTAGTTTATTTTTCTCAAAAAAAAATTTTTAAATCCAACATTTTCCAAAAGTACTAAACTATTGTGTAGAAGCATATTAGAAGTCTTACAGCGGATTGAAGGGGATCAGAATGTGCAAAGTTTTTAGCTTAATGACAATGTAACTTCATTATTTAGCTTATAGATGTTTAGATGATATTGTATTGTAAACCATGTCCACCTGGTATAATGGTGTATTATTCTCCATTGTTTTTCCTTCACTTTGATTTCTGTTGCATTGCTGATAGAGTTGAGCATGCAAAATGTGCAGGAACTTTGTATTATGTTGTGGTCGTACTTTTCTAGTTTTCTGTAAAGAGAAATGTTGTAAAATTAGCTATAAAAGATGTTATGTGACGATTGTACAAGATTTCTAAATTCAAAATCACGTTTATATCTATTAAATGATGATTCTTGAATATTTGTAAATTACTGTATTCGACTATTTGTTTAAAAATGACCAACTAGAAACATATAAGAAAAATAATAAATAAATTTGATAATGATTAAAATTACATGAGTGGATCTAATTATTCGGAATAAATAGTTATTTTAAAATACCAGTTTTTTATTTTCTGTACTTTTTGGTTCTTTAGACAAATATTTTGACAAGCGAGTACAACATATATCATTATGAATGTTTAAACTAAGATGTTTACTATAAAGATATACCATGACACTTTCACGTTGTAGGTACCACAATAGCGTGGCAAATGATGGAACGAAATTGATTAAACATCACGAAGGGAGTGTTTTGGAAATGTTAAATGATAACCTAGAAAGCAGAAAGTGTAACTGCAAGTAAAGCCAGCCACCAAGGGTGGACTCCAATTCATTAACGAACTTCGGATTAAAATCTTGTAATCATTGCTAATGGTAGGGTCTCTTTTTTTAACTTTTTTGAATACAAATTAAGGTTCCTTCTCAAATGTAGTTAAATTAACAATTCATCACACTTTACTATCTCTAGAAATCTTAAGCCATGGAAGAGGCACCAAGATTCTATTAAAGAACCAGATAAGAGTAGGCAAATATACGATAGTAGAACTAAATAAAAACAACTCTCATATTCCAGGCCTCACTTATTTTACAACATCAATAAACATTGGTTAAGCATCACTCTAGAAGAACTCGATTAGGCTGCATATAGCTTTCATTTGGCATCATCAAACATAATCTCACCCCCCTAAGCCGGGAAAGACAATTTAGTTTATAAAAAATAAAAGGTAAAAAAATGAAAAAAAAAAAAAAGAACTGCAATGATTGATCAACCTAGCTTCTCCATAAATGTCTCAACCAAGGTTTGTCCATTGACTATTTTTGTCGTTGCAATGATTAAATCATATGCCATGCCTTCCTGCAAAATCAACACTATAAATTTGATTTAGGAACCAAATAGAAGTGTTGGATGCGACGATTTATGTATCTCTACCTAATAGTTTAACCTTTTGAAACAAGCGATTTCATGACAAGAAGAGATTCACACCTAATGTGACACACTATACACCATTCTAGAAAGATAATGCCTCTAGTACACATCATCAAAAAGATAAGACATGATAAGCCACAAATTTACTAAGCAAATACGTCCATTCACCTGCTACATTATGGATCAATAGCCAAATTTACAAAACCAGGATCTAAATAGTAGGAAGAATGTATTGGTTAACATGTTAAAAGCAATTGGAAAAAAGAAACGATTGCCACACCTGAGAACAGAGAAACCGAAGAGCAGAAATCTCTGCAAAGGTAACACCTCCAACAAAGACAACAAGCACCAGGGCACGCCTCCCATCAGGTACTCTGAAATATGTAACGGGTCAGAAGGGAAAAAAAACGTTATCAAAGAAGTTATAAAACTTCTTCCTTTAAGACTAAAATCTTTTGCAATTTCTGAAACTCCTATTTCAAATGTGAACCACCAAGTTCCAACTGCTATCTCTTTCAGTAAACTAAAAACAAAGGAAATGGCAGAAAAGCGATTGAATTCTTTCTTGCATTTAGGGTTTATTTTCCCAGGTAGTAAAGCTCACCTCTGCTGCTAAGTGATACCCTTAACAAATAATAAATTGTGGATGAATAAAAGATAGGATCCATCTGAACCTTATTAGTTATATTATTATTGCTAAATGTTTTAGCAGTGTCAAATCAATGCACAAGCATTGCATTTATGGAGATTGATGTAAACCCATACTTGGCTATGCCGGTTGAAACCCCTGATAAAGAGTCAAATGATGGGCTATTTGAGAATGCACCCTGTAAAAGCAACCAAGCAAGCCAAACTTTAAGTATAAATAGAAAGAGAGGTTAAGGTAAGTGGAGTATACAAGTGATGTGACTAATATGAACAGGATAAGTGAAATATTGCTGGAACAGTTATAAGATTTTCAGCTGGCCAATTATAGCATGCACCGATATTATGATTTAGAAAAGTTAATAAGTACTAACCCTCTTTGTTTCCAGGTGAGGTCCAGGTAGCAGCTTCAAAATTTCTTCAACAGGACGCCTGAGAGACCAATTATCACATTTAATATTGCATGAGTTGCTTTAAAACTAAGCTCACAATCAAATTATCTTTTTGAATAAATGTATTGTGTTTAAATGAAAATCTGGAACTAAAGGCTAAGATAATTTGATTAGCATGGAAATTGCTATTTATAATAATACAATATAGTCTTCCAATTTGAAATAAGCTAAGAAACTGAACAATATTGGAACTCAACAGAGAGCACAACTATAAAGTAGTATGTACTAATAATAACAATAACATCATTGGAACCTTGCTTATAAATGAAACTTGCAGCTCTATAAACTTTTGTCTTTAAATTTTATATATGATCATGTTAGATAAATAATTAATTTCCATGCTCAATAATAGCTATGAAGAGGGCCTTTAGTATTGAAATTTCAAACTTACCATCCAGATCGAATGGCATGCTGGATCAAACGAATGCTAAATGGTGCATATCCAGAGAAGACATAAGAGATATCATTGGGGCTGTAACGGGAGGGAAATCACTTAAAAATTAGTAGGGATACAAGAGTGCAACAAGTAGATAATTGCAAAACAGCATTTTATTAATAAAGTAATGATGATGTAAATGAATCCCATGAAAGATTTTGCAAGAAATACCATGTACTATATACACTAAGACAAATTGAAACATTAACACCATCAGTAATTGCTACTGAGAAGTGAATATAACAGAGGAATACTTGTGGTGCAGCCACAAAAGATGAGCAATTAAAAATAAGTAGTAATAAATAAATAAATAATAATTAAATTAAAAAAAGAGCACGTACTCTGGAAACATCAATGTTGCAACAATTAACCTTTAATGAAGTGATAGTGAGATGCTTATTTCTGTATTTATTACCATTTCATAATGTCTAACAACCGCCCTACCCCAAATCCCACCGCGAAAAGAAATTATTTTAGTTGTGTTGTATACATACTCATTAACACATTTCTAAAGAAGAATCCATAACTTTCTAATCTGTGGCTGTATAACTTAAACAAAAGAGATTAATTTTGAAATACTATTGGTGTCAAATGTTTTGCATTGCCAATCAAAACCACATCTCATTATATGCATGACTTGAGGGGTAGTTATTGTAAAGTCAAAACAACTTGCAAGACAATTACTTCTGGGACAATTGTTGCAAGAGTCAAAATGCTTCTAGCACTTTTACACTAACATGCATCAACCTCCTAATCAAAATTGGAAAAACACAATAAAGGTGTCCAAGCATCACATTATCTAGAAGAAAATTACTTGGCTGTATCAGTGTCTTCAACCACAAGCTGCAGAGCACGTTTTATGGTAAGCCAGTTGCTCCTTGACTCCTAAGAGGATCAAATGCAAAATAAGCATTAGTTAAAAATATGTCCACAAATATAATAAAAAAAAATTAAAAAAACCCAGAGACCCATTTGAGCTTGCAAGTAAACAACTAGTTCATGATACCTGCTTTTTAAAGAGCCCAGCTTTCTCTAAATTATTTAGGGTTGTTATGTGCTCAAATCCATAGCTATGTAGTAGTTCTCTCCTAAAAATGGAAGTTACAAACATATGGGACAACAATGAGTACCACAAAATAAGATTTCTTGGTATAATGCAGACAAGCAAGAATGGAGAAATATTACAAGTAACCTAGTTTCTATAGAGTAAGAAAAGGAAAGTAAAAGAAGAAAAGATCCATGGTCATTCAAGCTTGCCTTAAGTAGTCAAAATGCTTCTTTGGCAACCCAGAATTAGTAACGGAAAATAGGATTAGAAGGCGCAGGACCGTCGTCAAAGGCTCCTGCTTGTGGATCAACTCTTCAATATAGTCAAAGCATCTGCATAAATTAGCAACTAAAGTTTCACATCTTAAAAACATAAGCTATGTACAAGCAGAAATCTCTAAAGCACAATGCATCACCAGTTAGCAAACTCCAAACATTGACCAGATTAATTGACAATAAAATGCCATCCAAATACTTTAAGGACGTCTGCATGCAACATCAACTCACATGTCATAACTCTGAGACTCAACAATTGTATGTTCCATATCAAGCTGCCCCAGAAATGAAGGCTTTGATGTGAATGTTGTCAGATGCTGAGCAAGATTTATGTGTCTCTGGAAAAATAATTTCAAGCATATTATGTTTTGATAACTCTAAGAATCTAGTTAATGAAGTCAATGTCAAAATGAACAAGTTCTTACAGTGATTTCTGGCAATGAGTTCAGCTTTTTCACGAAGTCCTTCAACTCGGAAACTGATTGTGACTGGATATTATGGAAAGCAATATATTAGAATGCCTTTGGCGATCCATCTTAATATAAATAGTTAAAAAAACATGTTTAGGCTTCTCAAAGTTTAAATACTTGAACATATGCAGTTAACTATTTTATTATTCTTAGGTTGCAATAATGAGCATGCATACAACTGGGACAGCTTGAAGGATTTGATCTCCAAGGTAAAGTATGCAATAGGATTCCAGTCGATTCGATAAATAATTTCACATAAAAATTTGGTTTTGAAACAGTTTTTGTTTTCTTGCAAAATTAATTGGAAAAGCAGCATCCAAGTATAGGACATCAACTTACAGTAGTCGTCATCTCAGTGTAGTCTTGCTTCATGGATGTAGCTTTTTGACGCAAAATCTGCAATACTGCAGACATCAACTAAGAAACTAGAACTACAAGGGAACCATAGATGGTCTATCTAAATAACCTTTTCACTCCTCTGTGTGTGTGTGTGTGTGTGTGTGTGTGTGTGTGTGTGAGTGAGAGAGAGAGAGAGAGAGAGAGAGAGAGAGAGAGAGTGAGAGAGAGAGAGAAATTAGTCAAGATAAATATAAAATCAACCTGGACAACAACTTCAAAGTTGAGATCCCGTATCTCCTTGAAGAGCTTGTCACTAACACAGGACAGGAAAGCAAATTTTAAGATATATAAAGAGCAAATCGTAAATAAAAGATAACAGGTATGATGCAAGTAAAGCATCTCAAACCTCATAGATAAGAGAGTTAACATCCATCAACATTGCATCATTAATAGAAGGTAGAAACTAAAAGAGGAAGTCAGAAAAGTAACCTACGTTGAATTAAGTGGAACTTTAGTTTTTTTCCCCTCTTGCTGAAGTCCCATAATAGACGCATCAAGCTCTACAGAACCATTCTTGATATTCAAAAACTGCAGTATACAAATGCAATAAGATAGAAAAAAGGTAAAGCCACATTTCAACTCTTTCCATATGCTGAAATTATATATTTCTGAAAACAAAATCATGGCACCAGAATAAGCCATGAAGGCTACATAACGCTCCAAAACTACTTATCCAAATAACTAAAGCAGGTATTGGAAAGTTTTGGTATTCATACTTACAATATTAAAATTCAGAAAGAAATGAAGGGAAGGAATATACTAAGCAGACCAAACTTGATTAGGAGATATTCTCATATTCTTAGGAGAAAAGACCGATCATCAAATAACAAGCAATAAAATATACTATGCAATATGTATCCTTTCATAAATATGTAGGCTGCTTCTGCATTAACTTGCCTCATCAAGTAATCCTTCATATGTTAATTGAGAACACAAAGGAGTAACCATATCCACCTGCATTCATTGTGCACCCAATTTCAGTGATAAGTTTTGAGGATGTCAATTGTATCCAGTAAATGGAACGGAAGGACATACCTCTCTATCTAAAAGGATTAGCGTGTTTATCTCTGGCATAACCATCTATATACAAATATCAAACAATCAGAGGACTGTACGGCGTATTTAAATAAGCTTTGAAAACTCTCACTGTGTGTATGAGTTTTATTCTTTATGGGGTATCTTTTGGCTGTTTTACTGTTGCCAGTTATCTTGAAGAAAGAAAGGGAAAAAAACAGAGTAGAGCATGATTACGTCAGATGAGTTGACTGGTTCCTCAGCCTGCATTCGGTTAAGGATGTCTGCAACACGCACAGATGCTTTTCCTTTTGCCCTCAGATTTGGTATCACTCCAAAAGAGAACTGCAAAATAAAATAATAAAACACAACAACGAAACAATTTTAAGAAAGAGGACAAGCAGATCGATGATATTATATCAAAAAGGGAATTCTATTTGTATTTGATTATCTCCTATCAGTTTGATGATAATTGTTCTGAGTCCAAAACTTCCCTGCTAACAAATTTGACAACATTATGTATTCAAAACTACAACCTCAAGTTTGTGAATTGCTTTTGCGATATGCCAAAGCGAGCTTGTATCACCATCAACTTGGCACTCCTACCATAGATGAGAAGGCAAACAAGGATAAGTAATTGTTCAAAGCAAATATTAAATGGAAGACAATTTCAAAGATGATAAATTATAACTCATAGGGACAACAATACCAAATTAACTCAATAAATATATCAGGAAGAGCAGAAATGGTAATATCCAACAACATACTTTGTAAGCAAGGTCAAGCTCAAATGATAGTACATCCTCATCCATTGGTACAATATACAAGGGATACTCCCCGATTGTAACCATGTTATGTAATTTCTCTTCCTCAAGAACCTGTTCACAAGAAAATATAATTATTTTGTATGGTAGGACAAGTATACTAGTACAACATACTCAAGTTAAGGGAAAACACACTTTCTCACAAACAACAGTGCGGCGGGGAACAAAATAAACATGATATTCTCTTTGTAGTCCTTTCGATTCGTCATGGTGAATATTAGAACATATATGTCGCATCAAATTAGGCTGAGATTGCACGAGGTAGACCACTTTGGTGCAGTCAGTTTGAATGTGGTCAGCTGAAAGATGCCGTAATTCAACTCCATGCTCCTATTTCACCAGTTCAACACAACCTCTCAGTATACAATAAAACTATCCAATCATCTAAACAACAAACTACTACTTATAAAAAAATTCCAACTATTTTCCATGGGCAAGAATGATTTTTCTGAAATCTAATACAATAAATATGTTCCGTGTAAAAATTGAATAGAAGCAAAAGACAGAAAATTTGATTACCTTGAGTAATGATGTCTGTATGATGAGAGAGAGAGAGTCCCCTAGCTTCGGATCGATAACCAAACACTTCTTCCCTCGAATCTAAAACAAGAACGACCACAAGCAATTTACAAAGTCAGTTTGATTTTTGAGTGCCATCACAACGAATTGCACTCAAAACCAAAAAAGGACAAACAAATTGGTGGGAATTGAGAAACAATTACGTTCTTGAGGATGTTGATGAGCTCCTTTTGGGATTGTTCCCTGAAATATAACCATATAAATTAAAAATTTAGAATTGTTATCAAATAATACTTTTAAAAGAGGTATACCTGATTGAAATGAGATTGATGGGGGCATTGTCCAGGTTGGGAATCTGAGCCATTGTAATTGAAATGAAATTAGCGGTTCAAAGAGAGTTTCAATCGAAGCGCATCTTACGCTAACGTACACCCGCAGATCAATCACTGATAACGCTACTCAACACTAAGCTACTTTAGCCTGAACTGAGAATCCTGTAATAAAATGTAACAACTTCACCAAAGCTACTTACTTTCGCCAACTCAACCTATAACATGGAGTACAGAAAAAAAAAATTAAAAAAAAATGTATACCCTTCAACTTTAATTTATGTGTTTTTAGACCTGAGTTTTCTGATTTTAACATGGTCCACACCAAGGTTCTGAAAATCGGACCGGTCATCTAACCGTTTTAGTTACTGGTTTACTGGTTTATTGGTTCAACCGGTCTAACCGGCGGTTCAACCGAAAAAACCGTTTTAGAATAGAATACGCGTTATCATTATATTATAAACTAACAACATTCTAATAAATCATTAGAAAATAAACTATAAAACTCAAGCAATAAGTCATTTAGATATTTAATTGTATGTACCGTAAGAAATCGAAAAAAAGTTTATACTTTATACACATACCAAATCATGTGTTTATCATATTCACAAAAATGTCTGATTCAACCAAACAAATATCTCAAAAATGAACACAAAATGAATCATAATGAAACTGAATAAATGCCCTCTCCCTTAATAACTACCTCAGAAAGTGGCTGATTCCAACAATAAAAAAAAACACGCATAAATATAATGCTCTCGAGTGTTGTTATCACTTGAAACACTTGAAAAGTACCAAATGTATATGTATTACTTAGAAAAACATGCATTATCCAGTAAATTATAACAATGTTTCACTAGCCTTAATTCTATGAAGTTTCTCATGAACTAGATGTTTAGCACATAAAGTAAGATAAGAAATGTGACTACAAGTGCAGAAACAGAATATAACAAGAGGCGGGGTAGATCTTCATAGCTAGGACAGATAATTTCAAAGGCATATAATATATAGGACACACAGTATGAAGACGAATGGGTTTGTCTCCTCTTAGGGCAGCCTTTGGCAAGTTGCACTTTAGAGCATAAAGTACATCATCTAAAAGATAGAAGAACTACTGACATAACTACCTTAAAATAAGTAATTTTGCAGTTGCAATCTTCCCTCTAAATTGTAGGAGCAGCTCCACCATTCCAGCATCAGATACAAGGCATGCCAAGTGAAGCACACTTCATCCAGCAACAAACATTATAAAACAAGCATAAAGTAACCACACTAAACCTGAAATCAATAAAGATAAACAAAAATAAAAAAATTTCAATAATGATTTGATTTCTAATTTTTGCAACAGACCATGAGCAAATATGAACAAAAAAATTAGGAGCCTGGTGAACCAGTAAAACATTATCAGAGCCATTGAGCAATTAGAAAACACTAAAACAGAATAAAAGAGTAAGTATTAGGTGTTCTGGTTGATACAAATGATATAACAGAGTAAGTTTATTTTAATACACGATTTAACAGAGTAACAGAGCAATCAGAAGTTCAAAACCATATACAAATTTGCAAATTTGTAAATTTTCAACCATCAGCAACCAGCAAATTCAAGAGTACAAGACAGATCTATCAACAACAGGAAATTACAATTTACAAAACATTCAGAACCAAACTTCAAACCAAGACCGAAGAAGAAGAATTGAAGAAAAATGGAACAAAAATTGAAGAAGAATACCGAAGAAGAAGACCGAAGAACAACAATTTCGGAACTTCAAACCAAGAAGACCGAGCCCTCAGTGAAGATGAAGAGGAGAAGCCACTAACCTGGGTTCCATGCCGAGAAGCCAGTGAAGATGAAGAGGACATGCCGAGCAACTGGGTTCTGGACACGGGGAAGAGGAAGAAGCAGCGGCGCTGAGGACCTGGGGACGGCGGCGGCGTTGACGACCTGGGACCGGCGGCGGCGAAGAAGGGCTAGGGTTCCCTTTGCTTCAGAGTTCAGAGTTCTCCAATCCAGGGTGTGACTGAGTGACGAATGAATTGGGGGAATAAGGGTTGGTTCACACTTCACGCCTTCACGGATCTGTTTCGTTTTTTTTTTTTTTACAAATAGAAAACGGCGTCGCTTTATTCGAACCGGTCGATTACCGGTCCGGTCCAACCGACCGGTTCTCGGCCGGTTCGACGATTTTTGTACGGTTTTTCTTCTAACGGTTTTGGATAATGGACCGGACCGTTTATAGTGCTAGTTCCCGGTTAAACCGGTTTGACTGGCCGGTCCGGTCCAGTTTTCAGAACATTGTTCACAACAAATTCAAGAAAATTATCAACCATATCTCTGACGTTATCCTGAATGCAATTTTTTTTTAAAAAAAAATAGTAAGTGTTAAAATACCATCATATTCAGTCTTATAATAGACCTTACATTGACATGTACAAACACTCCCCCCAAAAAAAACAACAGAAGCTACCAAACTCATTGGTAGTCTAGAGATGAAGGCCATTCTTTACTAAATGCAGGAAGCAGGATTGAATTAGAAGAACTGTGTGCAACATTAATTTAGATGGCCAAAACTGCCCTGAATTAAACAACGAAAAATTGGAAGATTTGAAAAAGTGTCCAAAATTCCAACTTCTGTAAGTTGTGCTGTGAATTCATTATAACAAATCGTTAATTTCATTGATATCTGCTCTTCTCTTTAATAAAATTCCTTTTCTATCCAAAACGGAAATGTTGCAATCTTATTACAGTAAAGGGACCAGCAGAGAGCAAAATATTGTCATACTTCACTATAAATTCATGAAACCACCAAACAAACAAATAACTTCAGAAAATGAAAAATCAAAATCAAAATCGAACAAATAAAGCAGCAAACAAATTCATGAACAAATAGCCTCAGAATCATGAAGCCAGCAAACAAACAAATAATGAAGCCAGTAAACAAAATCATGAACAGAACATGAAAATCAGAAGGCAGCAAATAAAAAAAACAAAATCAAGCACAAAAAATTAAAATCAGAAGGCAGCAACTAAATCAAAATCGCAGACAAATAAATCATAAAATCAAGCACAGAAAATCAGAAGGAGGCGAGCTCATAAATCAAAATCAGAAGGCAGCAAATAGATCAAGAACAGAATATTACCAAGGAGGAGGCGAGTAACGGCGAGGACGGGGTGTCGGCGACGACCAACGAGTAGGCGAGCTCGGCAACGACCAAGGAGGAGGCGAGCTCGGCAACGACGGTGGTGGTTGCGGTGGTCGCTGCTGTGGCTGCTCGATTGGTGGTGGTGGGCTGGTGGGTATGCGACTGCGAAGAGGGCTGATGGCTGTGTGTGACTGGGTGGTGAACTGTGCTTGGGTGATTTCTGGAGCTTGGTGATTTCTGGAAACTGATTAGGGGATTTAGGGCTTCGTTTCATTTAGGCAATTAGGCGTTTTCTTTTTTTTTTTTTTTTTAAAAAAAGAGGCAAAACGACGCCGTTTAAACATTTCAACTTGCCTTCTAAAAACCGCAAAAAAACCGGACGGTTTTCCCGGTTCATCGGTTAACCGCCGGTTCGACCGGTTTTTTCTCCGATTTTTTCTCAGACGGTTTTTGATCTTATCCAAACCAGATAAATAACCGGTTTCCAGTTTTTCCGGTTGAACCGGTCGGTCCGGTTCGATTTTCAGAACCATGGTTGTGAACAATCATCATGTCAACAGGGAGCAAGAACCAGTATCAATGTTACAGGGAGTTATAAACGTTGATGTTTGAGGTTGTTTATGAACCTCTAATATTAAGTCATGGATAATTTATTATGTGAAATTTTAAATTTTATTAAGTTAGAAATTATTGAATTTATATATTTAAAATTATTTTTAGGTTTTTTAATAATTTTATTTAATATTTTATTAAACCGGTTGAACTTCGGTTGAACCCCGATCGAACCAATAAACTATTAAACCAGTAACCTTATCGGTTTATTAACCGGTCCGATTCTCGCAACCTTGGAATAATGAATTATGCCATCAAAGTCACCCATACATATCATATTGTGTGTGTATCACTGTATATATACTGCCACTGCGGCCGGAAAAGAAGGGGGTTGGGGTGGTTGATCAACACCCTGCATTATCATTATTTTTTTTCTGGTGAACACATCATGTATTATTATTACTAAATTCATCGTGTTTATAATTTTACTAAATTTGTAATTAGATTTTTATATATATATTTTTTTTAATTAAATTTTTATACTGTTTTTAACTTTGTAATTAAATTTTTTTATGTTAAAAATATTAAAATTAACAAAATATTTTTCTCAAAAAATATGTGGTCAAAAATCTAATTAGGTTAATAATTATAGATACTTTCAATTTATGGAAAAATATTTAATAAACTCGAATATATTTTATACTAGAAATGATTTAATTACAAAAAAATAGTATAAAAACTCAATTAAAAAAAAATATAAGAATCTAATTAAAAATTCGATGAAATTATAGGTACTAACAAAATAATTAAACCTTCAATAATTACAAATGTTTGTTCAGATTTTCTTTCGACCATGTGTCTAGATTCAACCATGTTACATATATATTAAAATTAACCATTAGTATAAAATATATGTTAAAATATAAAATATATATTAAAAATAAATTAAATAATACATACATTTATACATAAAAACATCGTGATTAATTTTGATGTAGAAATAATATTTTTGGTCCATATTAAACCGTGACTGTTTTTGTCATGAACGATAGGCCTTGGTGTGAGGACTTCTTGGATTTGTTGTGACATTTGAACCCAAATCAACATTTCGTAGGAAAATTCATGTGCGCAATTGGACCGAAAGGGTTCAAATGGCTAAGCCCAGTCCCATAACCCTCAAACAAACACAAAAACTTCTTTTAGCAAAAGAAGAAGTGAAGCAGAGGAACCGAAAACAAAAGTTTAAAAGTTAATAAGATAGGTCCAAAGTCCAAACATGATGTCTTATATATTTCAGGAATCCAAAAAAGTCTCGTTATTTATTTATTTAGAAAATGACCGGCTCTTTGTTAGCACCGGATTCGATGGTCTAGAACGTATAGATTATTAAATGGTCTTATAATAAAATATATTTTTTAAGTTTTTTAATATCTGCTAAATAGTTCTTATCTAATTTTAATTATAAATTATTCTCTTATATATTATTTAATTATAAAATCTATTTTTTATTTTATAAATTATTATTTTATTATTCATCTATCATGTTTATTAATAATCAAAAACAAAAATAATAACGAATTAGATCTTTAATCGTAATAATCTTTTTGGCAATCTTAATCGATTAAAATTTTATCTTTAATCCGTTACATTCGTCATTCGTATAGGGTTGTGAAAATCGTGTGTCTTAGAAAATCAATTGATTGGAATTCAGGTTTTCACAAAACAATCGATTGAATATTAGACGGTAGTATAGTTTTTCCAAAAATCAATCGATTGTAACTTTTACACAATCGATTGAACGATGCTTAGAATGTGGGTTTTTTCGATTGTTCATTTTATCCAATCGGTTGAATGCTTCAAAGCAATATGAGGTCTCACAATTTAATCGATTGTTTGTGTTACTCAATCGATTTAAGTCTTGAAAGCAATATGAATTTTCACAATTCAATTGATTGGTTGTGTTATCCAATCGATTGAATTGTGCACTACGTTATATGTTACGCCGTTCTCAATTTTCCTGCTCGTGTTTATAAATTATTAATTTATTATTCATCTATCTTATCTTTAAATTTCTATTTTCAATTTTTAAGTTTTTATTTTAATTTAGATACTCTAATCTTATCTTTCCTTTAATATTAAGATTATAAATTGGTGAATAATCTATTATCAATTACTCAATCCTACAATTAGAATCGTTTATCAATCTCTTTAATTATCAAAATTTTCATTGTTTTTGTTCCAATTATCCATCTACTTAATATCCAATTTTTCTTCATTTTTTATCCATCTCTTTAATATCCAATATTTGTTTGAACATCATTAATTGATAACCACAGTTGCAGCAATCAACAAAGATCCAATCAATTTCTTCATTGTAATGTTCATAAAACGACCCACTGTTTTGATTTCAAAATCGAGGTAGTGAATAGAATCTTTAATTTTGTAATTCTTTATTTAGTAATTCACAGACATTGAGAAATACTAAAAAGTAAATAAATTTTATTATTTTTTATTATTAATTAACTAACAATATTTAAAAGTGTGGACTTAAAATGAATTATTGGATTATTATACTAAAAAATTTATATAACTTACATTTTTTTGTTATTGTGAGTCCCACCATAATAAAGCTTATATTCCATGGTAAATCGAATTAGATGAATTCAATTTATGGAATATGTTGGGCGTCGTAGCAAATTGAATCCATTATCATTTTATCAAATCTCTAAATCGAAGTAACTAGCTACGAATTATATTACGGGTACTCACCTTTGAAAAAAAAATTATTGAATATTACTCAAAATAATAATATTTTAAATATTAAATATTTAACTACCAAGTCTAGCAATTCAAACACTTCCATTGGATACATTTATTTGTGTTTCTTAAAAAAAAATTAAAAATACTGATGATTGGATTTTTGACGGTTTAGAATTTCACTAATGAAATCTCGTTGCAAGTATAGTTTCTAAACCAAGTAATAATCCTTTCATACAAAAGTTGTTTGTCACTAGTACAAACCCCTAAAATTTATAAACCGAAGTATTCAAACCTCGGGTCGTTCTCCCTAGAAATTACAATAAAGTGTCTTGTTATTGGTTATGAGTTATTTTGGGGTTTTTGAGATTTTAGACAAGAAATATAAATGGCAAAAAAATAAACTAACAACTAACAAAGCTCTTGGTAAAATATGAGAACTAGAAGTCCTATCCTAGTTATCCTCCTCAATTGTGACCACAAATTGTTCATTGCTACCACTTAGTTAACCTCTAACCATGGAGGAAAGTCAAGTGGATGAATCAATTTGATTCCTGAAGTCCTAATAAACTCCTAAAGGAAAGACTAGCTTTACAAACATTCAAATCAATTAGCAACTTCTAATTATCAATCAACAAAGGAATTAGATAACGCAAGAGTCACTAATTACTCTACCTAGGCCAAGAGGAACAAAATCTATACTAAAATCTAACCAAGCATTTTATCAAACACTTAGAAGGCATGAAAGAAAAGCGTAGTAAATTGACAACAAGAATATAATCTAACAACATTTATTGCAAATAATTAACAACAACAACCAAAAGAAACACAATTATTATGAATTACCTTGAATTGAATGGAAAGAAAATGGAAGGAACAATAATAGATCTACAACAAAGAATGAGAACAACATAAAGAAAATTACAACAAAATAATAGAAGAAGGATGAATGTAACAACAAGGAATTGAAAGGTAGAAGTAGATGAGAGCAAAGATTAAAACCTAGATCTAAGAACTAAACTAATCCTAATCCTAATCCTAGAGAGAAGTGAGAGCTTCTCTCTCTAAAACTAACTCTAAACTAATCCTAATGTGTGTGAATGAATAAATCTCCCTTTGCTCTTCAATCCTTGGCTTTAAATAGCAGTTTAGGCGCCAAAGTTGGTTGGGATTAGGCCCCATAACTCCTCAGAATTCGTTGGGTGCGAATTCACTTAAAAAAATCATATTCCAGCATCGACGCGTACGCGCACAGCTCGCGTACGCGTCCATGGGGTAATTCGCAAGGTTCGCGTAAGCGCCAGATGCGCGCGCGCGTCCATGGGCGAGTTCAATTCTTTGGATTTTCATGATCTTCTCCATTTTGCATGCTTTTCTCTTCACTCCTTTGATCCATTCCTAGCCTTTTCAATCTGAAATCACTAACAAACACATCAAGGCATCTAGTGGAATCAAAGAGAGATTAAAATCATCAAGTTAAAGGGCTAAAAAGCATGTTTTCACATCTAAGCACAAATAAGGGGACAATCACAAAATCATGCTAATTCATTGAATAAATGTGGGTAAAAGATGTTAAAATCTCTTAAAATCAATACAACATAAACCTTACAACTATCTATATGAATGCAAGTGCTTGGTCAAAATAAATCAATTCGCAAGAAGCATATATGCACAAGGGCTAAGGACTAGCAAGTCTAATCTACAATTGAATCGAGTTATTAAATATTTTTATAAACTTGCATGAAAAGTGATGATTGTTGGTGAAAACATGTAATTGAGCATCAAACCCTCACCGGATATGTTTGCACTCTATTCGCTCAAGTGTTTAGGGTTGATTCACTCAATTCTCCCCTATTTCATGCTTTTCAAGATTTGTTCTTCTTCTAACAATCAACATATATTTCATGCATGCATACATCTATCATGAGGTCTTTTTTTAGGTTGTAATGGGGTTAGGGTCAAGGTAGGATGCATATTTGATCAAGTGAGCTTGAAATTTGAATCTTTGATAAGCTTAAACCTCCCACCTAACCTACGACATCCTATACAATTTAAGTTCTAACCTAACTACCCATTCTTCTCACTTTTTCACATACTCATCATTTTCTTTTCATTTCACAACACTTATGTATTGGTCTTTATTGAACTTACTTTGGGGTATTTTGTCCCCTTTTTATTTCTTTCTTTTTCTTTATTTTTTCTTTTTTTTCTATTTTTTTCTTTTCTTTTCCATATTATTTTTCTTTTTCTTTTATTTTTCTCATCTTTTTATTTCTATATACAAGAGCATCAATGCATAAGATTTTACATTTGATCAATACATGAGTATGTACCCAATTCTCAATATTTACAACAAAATATAAAACTACCCTTTTATTCCCTCGATGTCCCAAGGTTCCCACACTTGAATGATAGCCACACACACTAGCCTAAGCTAATCAAAGATCCAAATTAAGGACTTTTATTGTTTTCTACTTTAAGGCTTGTAATGTGCTAGATTAAGAACAAAGTGTGTTAATCGTAAGCTCAAAGTTGGCTAACAAAGGAAGATAAAAGGTAAGGCCATTTGGGTAAGTAAGCTAAATGAAATGATGGCCTCAATCATATAAATGCATGTATACACAAAATAATGGACATATAGAACCAAACAAATCAAAGATTACAATCATAGAAAGAGAATAATGCACACAAGAAGGAAAAATAAGTGGTTATAAGATGTAACCATACCATTAGGCTCAAGTCTCACTTGCTTGTGTTCTTAGCTCAAAACATGATCCACAATATATATAATTCAAGCAAGTTTTATGAAAAGTTTTCACTCAAATCAATTGAGATGCCCTATAGATAGAAATCTTGAAAAATTTCATTATTTTGACTAAGCTTATTTTATATATGTATGCAAAAATAGGAAAAATACAAATAAAAATCCTAAAAACCTAAGATGAAATGCAAAAGTGTTGGAATTAGAAATTTGTCACCCAAAATCACCGACCGGTCGGACGACCTCCCCACACTTAAAAGTTTGCACCGTCCTCGGTGCACTCAAAGATGAGCAAGGGGGTACGGCGACTCTCCAGATTGCTACCTTCAGCTGATAGATCAATCGGTGTTGCGTGTTTTTAGACTTACTTTTGTTATTGCTTGTGGTGCATCCATCATGAAAAACAGAAATACAACACCATAAGATGAGAAGAGACAAAAGCAAGGAAGCATACATTGGTGAAATGAGGTAAATCACTAGAATTGAGTGAGTGAATAAGTGTGACATTAGTGAAAGTAGGGATGTGAGTTCTAAATTAAGCGCCTTTTAGAACACACATTAGCATAAAAAGTGATGCCATAAAAGAAATATACACTTCACTTATTGTAAGACTCAGAACTTTTGAAAAGTCTTATTATGATCAAGTCTCAAATCATATGGTTACTTATAGCCTTAATTTCAGAAATTATTTTATTAAAGATAATTAAGGCAAGTTTTGATTTATTGATTTGAGATAAGTTACGATTTTTATCCAATTTCACAATTATTGGATTATTTTTATATTTGAATTATAAAGTTGATAGTTATGAATTAATAAGGATTTTAAATAATTTGGATTAAATAATTAATATTTTTAAATATTAATACTGCTACTTTAGAAAATAAATGATTTAATTATATTGCTTTTAGTTATTTGATTTGGACCTTGTATTGAAAATAATTTGTGAAAGTGATGAACAAATAGTATTTTCTATAGATAATTAATGTTGGATTTAATTGAGTTTCAATTACTATATTATCCCTATTTTTAAGTGAAATTACAAAAGTGACCCTAACCCTAATTTTCAAAAAGAAAGTAAAACCCTAACCCAGTGACCCATTACCCGACCCGGTTCCCTCCACCCACACTCAGTAGCAGCAGCTGCTGCCCCTCTACCCTAGACACCCACACGCAGAGGAAAAAAGGAAAAAAAAAAGAAAGAAACAAACGAAGCAAAGAAAGGGGAAGGCAGAATCAGGGAAGGGGAAGAGAGGGGGACCGCGCCTGTTGCTCCTGTGGGGAGTAGAACTGTGACGGAGGGAATGCCAGGGGAGGAGGAGCGCGCCGCCGCCACTGTGCCTTGATGCAGACAGCACCATCCTTGCTCGCCGTCGCTGAGGAGTCATCGCTGTCGAGGGAGCCCAGAGAAAATGCGCGACAGTGAGGGAGGAGGATGCGGGCCAGTGACGCGAGGAGCGCGACCCGCTGCGCCGCCGTGTGCTAACGCCGGCGTCCTCACCGTGCCGCCATCACCTTTGCCACCAAGACAGTCACCATCATTTATGGTAGAGCAGAGAGGGAGAGCCCAGGAGCAGAGTAGACGCGGGAGATCTGAGGCTGAGTTGGGAGTCCAGCCACCGTGCCCGGCCGTGCTTGCGTCGCCGGCGCCGCCTCCATTGGAACCGCCGTGTTGTGCGAAGCTAACGCTGCTGCCGCCGGAAACCGCCACCAAAGCTGGTGTCGTTCAGTAAGCTTTAACCCGTCTTCAGTTTCCTTATCCATTACAGTTCATCTTTACCATGAGGGTTGTGATACGGCTGTTGTGCTAGGAGTTGCTGCAAGTTGCCGCCGCTGGAATCACTACCAGGGCCGCCGCTTGGCTCAGTAACTTCTCCTTAGTTGCGGGCTGAGTTCGAATTATGGCATGTCATGGTTAGGCTTGTTGTTGCTGCTACGAGTAGTTGAAGCTGAGGCTACCTCTGCCGCCGGAGAATGCTCTGCCGTTAAGGGTTTTAAATTTGTGATTTCTGTTCTTTTTGGATTTCGAAAAGGTTATGATGCTACGTGGTTTTTATAGTCGATCCATCGGAGCTTCTGGCTGCCGTCGGAGCTGTTGTCGGGCCGGTTCGAAATCGTAGTTGCCTCATTGTGTTGTTTCGGTAAGAAATTATGTTTCGAATGATCTCGCGTTAGTATTCTGTTGTGTTCGGTTATTGAATATGAGTTTTGATAACGTGGGGTCGAGTCCTGATTATTGTATGTTACGATTAGTGTTGCTATGGTTATTGCGAACGTGACTGGGAGCTGAGGTCTTGGTTGCCGTCAGTTCGGGTTGAGGCAGAAAGGACTCTGTGAGGCGTTTGGGTTATGGAATTGCGTTTTGAGGTAGGGGCGCTTTTCAAAAACTATCTTTTATGTATTGGAATTATTATATATGGATACTAATGTGAGATATTGTGTATTTGGTGATTGTATCGGCCTTATGTATGGTTTGATTTGTCTCGATTGATTATGAATGTTTGTTGGTTGGTTTGTTGTGCGGTTTTGTGAAACGGAATGATTTTGAGTTGATTCCTTTAAAGATTTGAGGTCGAGTTTAATCCATTGAGAATTGATTTGGATTTAGTTGATTTTTTTGACAATGTGAAATATCGAATGCTCTTTTGGATCCAGTCTGGTTTACTTTAATTGGCTTGGTTTTGACAAATGATTTGTTGTTAAACCGTTTCTTTAAAACTTTGGAAATGAGTTAAATCGGTTGATATTGAGTTGGTTTTGAAATGGTTTCCTTGAGATATGCCACTGAGGCGACTATTGGATTTAGCTTGCTTTTGAATTGATTTCTGGTTTTGAGCTGTTGAACAGGAATGAGAAACGGTTTAGTTGGGACCCGAACCGGGTGGCAAAAGTCCAAGTTTTAGGGGAGGTGCTGCCGAAATTTCTACAAAATCCTAGTCTTGTTTGAAAATTTATTTAAAAAGGGTTGGATTTGAGAAGTTGTATTATTTGATTTATTAAGAGAATATTTATGTTTTCAAGCTTAATTTACTTAGCGAACTTTATGCCTTGAGTTCGACTTATTTAGAAATGAACTATTTTTACCGTTTGAACCACTGAAGGAAAGAATGATGCTCTAATATTGATTTCAATATAAAAAGGAGCTTTTAGTGATTTCAAAGAAATATAGACTTTTGATTGAGTAATTAAGTTTGAGGCATTTTGGAAGAGTTAGAAAAATAGGTTCCAAAAAGAAACCTGAAAGTGGTTTAATTCAAATGAATTGGTTCCTTTTCCATTGAGTTGATTTTTGGACCGGGTTAGAACTTATGATTTTGTATGGTCGGTTTCATAATAATTTCAGTTTTATTTACTTGAGCCTAGAATCCATGATTTTAAGAGTTTCAATGAATTTTTAGGAATTGATATAGGTTGACCTTCCCTAAAGACTTGGGACTCTGCCGAGAAGCTTTTGTTATAAAATCCCATTGTTGGATGGGTGGTTTTGAATACTTTGAAATAAATCCTTAACTTGCCATGGTTTTGGAAGTTTTGGAAAGAGAATGCCGAGAGTGGCTTTGTTTTAAAAAGGAAACTCACTTTGAGTAAATTTGGCTTATGAGCCTGAGATGATTTGAGAAATGAGATCTTTAAAGCCAAGGCTGAAAAGAGTTGAAATTTGATTTCAAAGTGAAATGAATTGAGAAAAGTGATTTATGGCTTAAATGCCGATTTATGAATTTGATGATGTTGAATGGTGGAAGTACTATTTTGTTATGAGCCAGAATGGCTGTGTATGCTATTGAACTATGGCTAATTGCCGAATGCGTTGTGGGCCGTATGGCTGATTATGAATTATGAGTTTAAGCCGAAGGGCTGTATTTATTGATAAATTGGCTGGTTCTGGATTGAACCGTGAGCCGGATGGCTGAGATGAATGTTGTATGTGAATATGCTTGTGTTTTCTCTTCGGTTGTAAGGGTGACAGGGCACCGATACCCTCTAATGGCGACAGGGCGTAGATACCCTCTAATGGCGACAGAGCGCAGATACCCTTTAATGATAATAATGCGCAACAGAAAGACTGTGTCCGGGTTAGCTACCGGACACGTCGGGTTGGCTTGGTAACCGACAGATGATATCATCAGCCACTAGGACAGGCATGCATCATATGCATCTATGTGACATTGTTTGGGTGTGCATATTGTACATGGTTTGCCTTTGTGATTAACTGCTAATTGTTCTACTTGCTGTAACTGTTTGTTTATGCTTGAACTTTCTATCTGTGTTTGCATCTGGGACTCTATTGGATGGTGGTGATTGGTTGATGGTTGGATTGTTTGGGCCTAGGGCCGTGGTTGAAATGAAATGGACCGATGATTGGTTCCGGTTTTGTGCTTTTGGTTTGGAAAAGTATGAAATGCTAATTTGGTTCAGCATGGTTAAATCTTTTTGAAAAGCTTTTGATGTTTTCGAGAATTGAACGGTTCCTCTTTCAGAAAAGATTTCTGACTTTACTTTTATTGAAAACCGTTGTTTTTGAAATGAGGCATAAGTCGGTTATTAATCACTGGTACGGTTTATCTTCACGTATCCTATTATAGTAATTCCCAAAAACCCTCTACTGAGAACCCTTTCGAGGATGATGTTCTCACCCCCCTACATTTTTCCCCTTTCAGGATATGGGCGCAGAAGTTACGAAGAGTTTATTTAATTGTTGTTGAGATATTCTGTATTGCTTTAGATTATTATTTATTGTACCCTCGCCTTTATCTTGAGATATTCTGTAAGAGGGATAGGAATTATATTGAATACTACTTGTGATATTATCTATAAATATATGTATCTATATGGATGTATCCTTTATGAGTTTTTGTAAGTTATATGGTATCTATGGATGTACGTTGTCGAACGAAAGTATTTTGGGAGCGGTATTGCGTTTTAAAGTTTTAAACAGGCTCATATTTTAGTATTAAATAATATAAGTGTCGTCGTAATGTCCGAGCTATCAGAGTTGCGCAGCCGGAAGCGTGAGCTTTGGTAGTTAGGGTGTTACACTTATCCTAGTGTGCTTGAAATACTTTAAGTAAACTTGTAAGGCAAAACAAGTATTAAAGAAGCATGAGAGCATTCAAGCTATAACATATAGATGCATATGATCATGAAATACAATGCATTAAGGTAAATGCACAATATCATCCATCAAGATATTGCCTAATCATAGAATAAGGTTCAAATCACATGGTGGCCAAATCATGCAATTCAAGAAGATTAAACATGCTTGTGGGCATTTCTCATCACTTGGAATTCTTAAAAGGTAAGCATGAAAGACTCAAAACCAAGTAGCAAAATATAACCTCAACAATGGAATCCAACAATGAATATCAGAAACAATTATGCTAAGATAGCATACAATTAGGAATAGGCAGCAATATATGTCAACAAAAGTAATAATCCAACACTTGTAATGAAAAAGAGAAAATAAAATGAAACTAACTAATCAACTAAGTAACTAACTAATTAGCTAACTAAAATAAATGGTTACTAATGGTGTTTGGGAGTGTTGGATGGGGGGTAGAAGAAGGGAAGAAGAAGGGAGAAGGAAAGAAAAGGACGGAGGAGCAGAAAAGAAATGTTTGAAATAAGGGCGTCTGCGCGTTCGCACACATGGCGCGCGCGCAGATGATGGTGCAATGGATGCGACGCGTAAGCGTACAGAGAGCGTCCGCGTCGATGGCTTATTTCGAGAGTGGCGCGTACGTGTCAGGTGCGCGTACGCGCGAGTGGTTTTGTGCCAAAGGCACAATGTTGGCGCAGCGTGGGCATAACTCTCTGGAAAATGTACCAGGAGGGCAGGTGGCACTATCGGCGCGTGCGCGCACGGTGCGCTTGCGCGTCAATCTGCAAGTTGCCAAAAGGCGCGTACGCGCCAGGTGTGCGTACGCACGCATTGGTTTGTGCCTTAGGCCCAATTTTCGCACAGTGCAGGCCTAACTCTCAGGTTTTTGGCTGGGGGTGGAACTTCTGCATCCACGCGGACGCGTCATGTGCGCGTGCGTGTGGATGGTTGAAAAAGCTTGGGCACGCGTACGCGTGCAGTGCGCGTATGCGTGGATGGTACTCTGTTTTTCAAAATTTTTCTATGTTTTTGCACCAAACCAAGCCTTCCAAATATCTACCAAAACACCTTAAAACCTTATTTAACATACTAAACTATCAAATATACTCAACAAAATAATCAAAACATGAAATTAACCTAATTCTACCAATATTTACAAAAGAGAAAATGAAAAGAAGTTACCATGGTGGGGTGCCTCCCACCTAGCACTTTTGTTTATTGTCCTTAAGTTGGACTTATGGGGAGCTCCTCTCAAGGTGGCTTGTGCTTGAATTCATCTTGGAACTCCCACCAATGCTTAGTTCTCCATTGTGCCCCAAGATTTCTTATGGATTGAGCCAAGTGTTGATGGAGTTCTTCACAAGCTTGGGGCTCCCAAAATTGATTCTCTTTGTGCGATCCGAGATCCCACACTTTATTTTCGCACCCGTCTTGAAGTTGATCATCATTAATCCATCCAGGTGGTAAGCAAGAGGAATTCTGATGAGCGGATAATTTATACGCTTTTTGGTATTGTTTTTAGTATGTTTTTAGTAGGATCTAGTTACTTTTAGGGATGTTTTCATTAGTTTTTATGTTAAATTCACATTTCTGGACTTTACTATGAGTTTGTGTGTTTTTCTGTGATTTCAGGTATTTTCTGGCTGAAATTGAGGGACTTGAGCAAAAATCAGATTCAGAGGTTGAAGAAGGACTGCTGATGCTGTTGGATTCTGACCTCCCTGCACTCAAAATGGATTTTCTGGAGCTACAGAACTCGAAATGGCGCGCTTCCAATTGCGTTGGAAAGTATACATCCAGGGCTTTCCAGCAATATATAATAGTCCATACTTTGGCCAAGAATAAATGATGTAAACTGGCGTTTAACGCCAGCTTTCTGTCCAAATCTGGCGTCCAGCGCCAGAAAAGGAGCCAAAACCAGAGTTGAACGCCCAAACTGGCACAAAAGCTGGCGTTCAACTCCAAGAAGGACCTCTACACGTGCAACACTCAAGCCCAGCCCAAGCACACACCAAGTGGGCCCCGGAAGTGGATTTATGCATCAATTACTTACTCATGTAAACCCTAGTGACTAGTTTATTATAAATAGGACCTTTTACTATTGTATTAGACATCTGGGAACGCATAGTTCTTAGACCATGGGGGCTGGCCATCTCGGCCATGCCTGGACCTTTCACTTATGTATTTTCAACGGTAGAGTTTCTACACTCCATAGCTTAAGGTGTGGAGCTCTGCTGTTCCTCAAAGATTAATGCAAGTACTACTGTTTTCTATTCAATTCATCTTATTTCGCTTCTAAGATATCCATTCGCACCCAAGAACATGATGAAGGTGATGATTATGTGTGATGCTCATCACCATTCTCCCCTATGAACACGTGCCTGACAAACACTTCCGTTCTACATGAAATAAGCTAGAATGAATATCTCTTAGATCTCCTAACCAGAATCTTCGTGACGTAAGCTAGAATGATGGCGGCATTCAAGAGAATCCGGAAAGTCTAAACCTTATCTGTGGTATTCCGAGTAGGATTCAATGATTGAATGACTGTGACGAGCTTCAAACTCGCGATTGTTGGGCGTTAGTGACAGACGCAAAAGGAGGGTGAATCCTATTCCAGCATGATCGAGAACCGACAGATGATTAGCCGTGCTGTGATAGAGCATGTGAGCATATTTTTCACTGAGAGGAGGGGATGTAGCCACTGACAACGGTGATGCCCTTGCATAAATCCAGCCATGGAAAGGAGTAAGACTGATTGGATGAAGATAGCAGGAAAGCAGAGGTTCAGAGGAACGAAAGTATCTCCATTCGCTTATCTGAAATTCCTACCAATGATTTACATAAGTATCTCTATCCCTATTCTATTATTTAGTATTCGAAAACACCATTATCAATTTATATCTGCCTAACTGAGATTTGCAAGGTGACCATAGCTTGCTTCATACCAACAATCTCCGTGGGATTCGACCCTTACTCACGTAAGGTATTACTTGGACGACCCAGTGTACTTGCTGGTTAGTTGTATCGAAGTTGTGAACCATGGTATTGGCACCATGTTCTTGGCGCCATTGCCAGGGAAAGAAAGAGCCATGAGTTTTACATAATTAAAGTGTAATCACGATTACGCGTACCAAGTTGCTCACGTTGCCAGGGATTGTTCGAAACTGGACATCACAATTTCGTGCACCAAATTCTCAAGGTGATACCAAACTCTCCTTTTAGACCCATTCAAGTGAGCACTTACCCAACCCTTGCATCTAAGCTTTGAAGTATCAACCAAAATGAGCCTTGATTTGCAACGCCAACCACTAAACATTCTTCTCTTATGCTTTATCCCACAAATCATCCTAAGTTGACCATTTGTTTCAAGCAAACCATACTCAAGTGGGACAATAAAGCTAATAGAAATGAATTTTACCTACTCAAGTGAAGGAATATATGACAACCTAGGCAAAGAAGCTTCCAAGGATCTTGACAAAGCGTACTCAACTCCCGTCCTTCTTTTTCTAAGGACTTCCACCTCTTCACAAGATTTTTCAAATCCAATCCTTTGTTTGTCAATTTCATCTAACTCTTCTCCATCACTCAAATCATAAATGGGAAGTTGAGAGAAATCTACCTCCACATCGCTTTCTTCTTCATCGGGAGAAGGTTCTTCAAGTTCAAAGGATTCACCACCACTAAGATTTGATGCTTGATCTTTATCTCCAAGGGAACTCGATTCTTGCTTTATTCCTTCCAAGTCTTCATATGGGATATGCCTTGCAGGTTGTGCACACTCCTCTTCAACATCAACTTCAATCTTCTTGGAGGAGTTTTCTATAACTCTAGGTTCCCATGGAGGTTTCGCATCTCCTAAGTCTTCAACCACTTCCTCCTCTTCTTCAATAGTCATAGGTTCCTCCAATTGTTCTAACACAAAGTGGAATTCCTCCTTTTCCACCGGAGTTTCCGATCTCTCCTTCATGCTATGTTCTTCTTTTGATTCTCCATATGTAGCCATGGGAGTTCCTTGAGTGTTCAAGCATTGGGAGGCTAATTGCTTTGTTACCGCATCCAAGGCGGCCATGAATTTTTGCACATCCCTTTTCATCTCTTCTTGCCCTTGAACAAGAACACCAAGGGTTTCATCCATTAGAGATTGGGGTGGATGGAAGGTTTCATCATTTTGGGAGAAGGGTTCATAATAGGAAGGTGGTTCTTCTTGGTAGAGTTGTGGTGGTTCAATGTTTTCCACTCTTTCCACTTGTTGCACAACACACTCCATGGTTGCTTGAAATTGATCCAATGCTTCCTTGAGACGATCCCTTGACTCTTGTTCCTCTTGGATAATATGATCAGGATCATGTGGCTCTTGGATCAATGGAGATGAGTATTCTTCCATGGGAGGTTGCGGTGGAAAGTAGTATTCATCTTGTGGTTGAAAATTTTCATATATTGGATGTGGTTCATCTTGGTAATAATGTGGAGGAGGTGGCTCTTGAAAATATTGATGTTGGAATGGTGGTGGCTCTATATGTGGTTCATATGGCTCATATGATTGTTGGTAGGATGGATATGGATTAGGGTCATATGAAGGTGGTTGGTAAGAAGGGGCTTGTGAGTATGGTTGAGAGTTATGTTGAGGATATGGTTCATAGGCATATGTGGTGGTTCTTGAAAGTCGCAAGGTGATTCACCATAGCCATTGGATTGATATGCATCATAGAATGGATCTTCTTCATAGTGCATTGGTGGAGGTTGTTGCCAAGAGGATTGATCATATGCAAATGGCTCCTCCCACCTTTGGTTATCCCATCCTTGATACACATTCTCATTATAGTTCTCATCACCTACAACATAGTTGTAACTATACTCATAGCCAAAGTGAGAATTCATGATAGCAAGAGAGGGCAAAAACAAAAAAATAGTAACAAATAAAGAGAACAAACTAAAAACTAACAAAGAAGCAAAAAGCAAACATATTCACAATATTCACATATATACAATAACCAATAACACAACACCATTGCAATTCCCTGGCAATGGCGCCATTTTGATGATTGGATTTTTGACGGTTTAGAATTTCACTAATGAAATCTCGTTGCAAGTATAGTTTCTAAACCAAGCAATAATCCTTTCATACAAAAGTTGTTTGTCACTAGTACAAACCCCTAAAATTTATAAACCAAAGTATTCAAACTTCGGGTCGTTCTCCCTAGGAATTACAATAAAGTGTCTTGTTATTGGTTATGAGTTATTTTGGGATTTTTGAGATTTTAGACAAGAAATATAAATGGCAAAAAAATAAACTAACAACTAACAAAGCTCTTGGCAAGATATGAGAACTAGAAGTCCTATCCTAGTTATCCTCCTCAATTGTGGCCACAAATTGTTCATTGCTACTACTTAGTTAACCTCTAACCATGGAGAAAAGTCAAGTGGATGAATCAATTTGATTCCTCAAGTCCTAATCAACTCCTAAAGGAAAGACTAGCTTTAGAGGCATTCAAATCAATTAGCAACTTCTAATTATCAATCAACAAAGGAATTAGATAACGCAAGAGTCACTAATTACTCTACCTAGGCCAAGAGGAACAAAATCTATACTAAAATCCAACCAAGCATTTTATCAAACACTTAGAAGGCATGAAAGAAAAGCGTAGTAAATTGACAACAAGAATAGAATCTAATAACATTTATTGCAAAGAATTAACAACAACAACCAAAAGAAACACAATTATTATGAATTACCTTGAATTGAATGGAAAGAAAATGGAAGGAACAATAGTAGATCTACAATAAAGTATGAGAACAACATAGAGGAAATTACAACAAAAGAATAGAAGAAGGATGAATGTAACAATAAGGAATTGAAAGGTAGAAGTAGATGAGAGCAAAGATTAAAACCTAGATCTAAGAACTAAACTAATCCTAATCCTAATCCTAGAGAGAAGTGAGAGCTTCTCTCTCTAAAACTAACTCTAAACTAATCCTAATGTGTGTGAATGAATGAATCTCCCTTTGCTCTTCAATCCTTGGCTTTAAATAGCAGTTTAGGTGCCAAAGTTGGTTAGGATTAGGCCCCACAACTCTCAGAATTCGTTGGGTGCGAATTCACTTAAAAAATCATATTCCAGCATCGACGCGTACGCGCACAGCACGCGTACGCGTCCATGGGGTAATTCGCAAGGTGCGCGTAAGCGCCAGGTGCGCGCGCGCGTCCATGGGCGAGTTCAATTCTTTGGCTTTTCATGATCTTCTCCACTTTGCATGCTTTCCTCTTCACTCCTTTGATCCATTCCTAGCCTTTTCAATCTGAAATCACTAACAAACACATCAAGGCATCTAGTGGAATCAAAGGGAGATTAAAATCATCAAGTTAAAGGGCTAAAAAGCATGTTTTCACATCTAAGCACAAATAAGGGGACAATCACAAAATCATGCTAATTCATTGAATAAATGTGGGTAAAAGATGTTAAAATCTCTTAAAATCAATACAAGATAAACCCTACAAATGGGGTTTATCAAACACCAGCAGTTTTTTAACATTTTTTATTTTTTTAATTTTTTTTTTAAAATAAAAAATGTACTAGTATGTAACCATTATATGTGTATATATAAAATATTTATATTATATGTATTATTAAAATAAAAATTTGTTAATGAAAATATAATTAAAAAGATAACATAATTAGTATATTTTATTCAAAATTTATGTAGTTATCTCATTTTATACCAATAAAAAAATAAAATGAGCGTAAATCGAATTTATTTGCTTTGATTTACGTGGTTATATGGCAAAACAATACATTTATGTAATCATTTTGGATTTAGGATATTGATGTAATATTGGAAGCTATTTTTTTTTTTTTAATGTTATAAGACGTAGTGTACTGAAATTTCTTTTTCATTGGACATTTTTAAGATGTCAGATATATTTACGGACACTGAGATGGATGAGCAGTACCAGGAGGACGATGATACTAACCAACAAGAAGAGTTAATTTGTGACCAAGATATGATGGATGAACAGAATGAATCCGAACAAGATTTCAGAGATTAATTTACCGAGGGAGTGTATTTTTCTAAATCTGATCCGTCAGAAGATACCCTTGAAGCTGCTTATGCGATTGAATCCATGCAAGAAATTACAATTTTGAATTTCAGTGAAAATTGTGTGGAGAAAATTGGTAGATATCACTTTTCTACTTTGCAACTTGCATTTGATTTTTATCTGAAATACTCAAAGTCAAAGGGCTTTAGTGCAAGGAAGAGTAAGACTTTCAAGAATAGTATTGGCGAGGTTTACGAACAAAAGTTTGTATGTCATAGGCAAGGATTTAGGGAGGAGAAGTATTACACGATGGAAAAAAGAAAGAAGGAGCCTAGATTCGAAACAAGAACTAGGTGTAAAGCCCAAATGGATGTTAAATTTGTACCTGAAATTGGAAGGTGGCATATCTTTTATTTCTCTGACAAACACAACCATAATCTATTGGATACACAATTCAGTGCTATGTTGCCTGCCTACTGAAAAATATCAGAGGCAGATATTATGCAAATGATGAACATGCTAAAGTCTGGGATTAGCACTTTACATATATTTGGTCTTCTAGCTAGCCAAGCAGGCGGGTATGAATTTATTGGCTATGATTCCAGAGATATGTACAATGAGATTGCAAGGCAAAGGCATCAAGTTCCTGGTGATGCAACACGAGTGTTGAAGAAGTTGGAGGATATGCGGTTGAAGGATCCATAATTAAATTTTAAGGCATGTCATGATTCAAGAGGTTTGTTACGTAACTTGTTCTAGTTTGATGGGATTAGCCAACTAGGCTACCAACTCTTCGGGGATGTTATTACTTTTGATGCCACATACAAGAAGTTATCCATTAGTCATATTCAACGGGTTAACCACGACAACCAAACAATTGTTTTTGCTGCTGCGTTAATGTGGACGAAACTACTGATATATTTGGCTCCTACGTTAGCTCATATTTGCAATGAAGGGTAAGACCCCGACTTCAATAGTAACTGACGGGGCCATGGCGATTAGGAATGCAGTAAGAGATGTATTTTCCAAAGTCAGACATAGATTATGCACTTGGCACCTTATTTGAAATGTGACTAGCAATGTTGGAAATCCATCATTTACATCTAATTTCAGGAAAATTATGTTGGGAGACTACAAGATTCTCGTATTTAAGCAGAAGTGGGTTCATCTTATTGAAGAATTTGGCCTTGAGGATAAGCCGTGGGTGAACAACATGTATGAAGAGAAGCATATGTGGACTACTGCATATATAAGAGGTAAGCTTTTTACTGGTGTTAGAACTACCTCAAGATGTGAAGGTTTACACTCAGTTGTGGCAAGGTATGTGGGGTCACGGTATGATTTGACAAATTTTGTAGAGCATTTTCAAAGGTGTGTTACACACTTGCGTTTTAAAAAATTTAATGATGATTATGAATCTACACGTGGGGTGCCTGTCATGCAGACTTGTATAGAGCTACTAGAGAGATTTGCTGCTGAAGTATATACTCAGGAGATATTTCTATTGTTTTGGCCTTTTCTTTCTAGAGTTGGATCAACACGGGTGCTAAACATAAAGAATCACGATGATTGCTTAAAGTACATTGTGTGTAAGCATGGGAGACCCGATTTTCTGTGGACTGTTGAATTTCATCAAGAAGAAATTATCTTCATGTGTTCTTGTTTAAGAATGGAGTCATTTGGAATTCTTTGCGAATATATTGTGAAAGTTATGGTTGACAGAGACATTTGTGAGATTCTCCGGTCATTAGTGTTGGATAGATGGACAAAGAAGATGAAATCAGCACTCAATGATGCAAGTGGGTTCACCAGGAATGCTGTTGTTATTAGTCGTCAAAGTGCCTTGATGGAGTTTTCTAAATAATTGGCCGTTGTTCAGCTAAAATTCCAAAAAGATTTTAAGAGACACATGACATTATTATGGGATTGTATTCATCTTACAAGGCTGCAGAGGAAGGCAGTAAGCAACCTTAGTCAGGTGTAGCCAAAAGTAGCGATCCGTATGTGCATCAAACCAATATAAGCTCAAGACAACCATCTAAGAAGAAGCGGCAACGTTGTAGTGTTGATCAAATGGAAGGAGATAAGAAGACAACATGTCGTTGGCAAAAGGATATAGACAACAACATTATGGAAGAGGAAGCTAATGGTTTAGATGATGGCGATATGTATACCGAACCAACGAATATCCATGATTGGGCACTAAATCCTCGTTAGGAGGAATATCCATCATTGATATCAATTGAAGAATATTATATGAGTAAAATTGGTTGGATGAACAATATTTGGAATAATTTGTCAAAGTATAAAAAGTTAGTCAGAATGAGCTAAGGGACTATATATGTATACCTAATAAAGGTAGTTAAATCTATCTATTTTTTAATTTTTAAACTAAGTAAGCAATCTTAAAAATCATCATGTTATCTTATCTTTAGTTAAAATCAAATATAAATTAAATTTTATCTTAATTTTTATTTTAAAATTGAACCAACTGAGTTTTAAATTAATATGATTATATCTTATCTATAATTATTTTAAGTCGATAAATACTTAAAATCTAATAATAATGATGATGATGATGGTGGTGGTGGTGGTGGTGGTGATGGACGGGTCACTAATAGGAAAACAAAAACAGGAACAAAATAATCGATTGAAACTATCAAGGAAAACTAGAGGAATCTAGTTGAATAGCACTACACATGTGTTCAAACTTTAACCAATCGATTGAATGCATAATTGAAGATATTTCAATCGATTTCATGAACAAAACAATCGATTGACATACCATAGTGGATTTCCCGCATTCTTCAATCAATTGGTTTCCTACTCCAATCGATTGATTGCATATCTCAATTGATTTTAAGAACAATTCAAATATTTACAAGCCCTTGCAACAGATTTTCTTCATTTTTCAACACATTTCCTTCAATTTCTACGCCTTAGGATGATGCCCTTTGGGTTTGGAATGCCTAGATTAGTGTATAGAAGATCAATTGCTTCCCCTTGATGATTAATAGCTTTAGTTTGCCTGTCTTGATGCTGTCTCATCTCAGCAAATTGTCCGTCAATGTATAATCTTATCCTTCACAATTCATCCATCAAATCTCACATTGTTGGCGAAGGAGGCGGTGGTGGTGGGGATTCTTGGGATTGTGCTTGCACCTCAGGGTCTTGTGGTTGTCCTTGTACCTGAGGTTCTTGGGCATCCGGATATTTTTCCATTGGCCTTAGAACGCTATCATCAATCTTGGCTACATTACTCAAGACGATACTTTTCTCTTCACTCAAGTCAATTTCAAGTCATTTGAAAATCTTCGTCCATTGGCAAGTATATCCTAAACCAACACTTGATTTTTCACTCTTCATTTCAAGCATATGGTGAACCATAAAATAAGGCCAGTTTATCTCCTTTCCAGTCAACATATCCTAAAGCACTAGAATATCTTCATTAAACAAGATTCCGTGATTATATTTTCTTGAAATCAACACATATGAAAACAAATACATCATTATACGCTGCTCATTACCAAAATCACTACAACTTATATTATCTCTAGCATCCATGTGTGAATCCTTATACTACATACTCTGCAAATTGACCAATCTATCATATTGACCCCATTCCTCATCTGCCGCAATACCTCCATTAAATTTTTTCCCGTGATAAACTAAATTCCATTGTTCAACTAATTGTTCCAAAATAACTCTATAATGCTGTGATCATAAATCAAAATCAATCAGCGGCATTACTTCCTCATCTTTTTATCACTTTTAGGAACAACATAATTTAAAGTACTATAAATAGTCCTAACCAAGTGCTGTGTTTGTAAAGCATTCCAGACCAAATTATAATGTCTACCATGAATGAAATCGACTGTTATGTACCTGGGAGGAACAATCACTATTGACTTGAACTTCTCCAGATATTTATTCAATGCTCTCAGAGACGGCAACCACCTTGCCATGTAATGGGATGAAGCAACTAGTCTGGCGGATGCAGAACATTCACCCTCAACCCTAGCTCTCTTTGCGTTTTTAGTTCTGGCCATTTTGGGGATATTAGTTCGGTGGATTTTGTAGGAATTTGGATGAGGATTAATAATATGTATGTGGTTCGAAATGGGTGTTGATGCGATTGGAGAAGATGAAGAGAGAAGTTTTCTGGATTTAGAGAGAGAAGAGAGGTTATGCAGAAATGGAGTTATGTTTAAAAAAGGGAGGGAGGCTGAACACGGATAGTTATCTGGCATAATATATAGGACAGATGAAAATTTAATCGATTGTATTATAACACCAATCAATTGAATGCAGAAAAAACCTTATTCACCCACATTTCAATCGATTGTATTATAATACCTATCAATTGAATTTAAAAATACCATTAATTTGTACAAACTTCAATCGATTATATTATGATTCCAATCGATTAGATAACACAGCCAATCGATTGAAGTGTGAAAACCCATATTGCTAGACATGAGTTCAATCGATTGGGTAACACGAACAATCAATTGAATAAGAGAAAGCCCACATATCTTGAAAAATTCATTCGATTGTGTATCAATTCTAATCGATTGAATTATGAGAAACCTGACACTCAATGGATTGTTTTGTGAATCCAATCGATTGATTTTCTAAGAAACACGATTTCACAACCTTATACGGATGTAACGGATCAAGAATAAAATTTTAATCGATTAGGATTGCCAAAAAGATTATTACAATTAATAGAAGATCTAATTCGTTATTATTTTTTATTATTAATAAACATGATAAATAAATAATAAATAATAATTTATAAAATAAAAATAGATTTTATAATTAAATAATATATAAAGGATTAATTTGTAATTAAAATTAGATAAGGACTATTTAGCAGTTATTAAAAAACTTAAAAAATATGTTTTGTTATGGGACCATTTAATGGTCCAAATGTTTTGGGACCATCGAATCCTTTTCCCTCTTTGTTTACGAAATATCCGAATAATTAATGAGTATCGGGGAACTAAATATTTTTTTCTTTTTTAGTTTTTCTGGTTGTAAATAGGGTTGGAAGTGAGTCAAGCTGAGTTGAGCTAGACTAATCTCAAGCTTGGCTCACGACTCAACTCATTAACAATTGAACCTATTTCTTAAGCTCAAACTTGACTCACCGAAAGCTCACAAGCTGGCTCGAACTCACGAGCTGACTCAAATAATAAGAACATAATCTATAATTCTAAATAAATTATATATATTTTAAAAAATATTTAAAAAGATAAATTTTATATATTGTTTCTCTATCAATAATTATAAATTTTTTATTTGTGTCCTACATTAAAATTATATATAAAAAATAAATATAAAATTTTAAATAATTAAGATCAGTAATATATATATATATATATATATATATATAATTTTATATTACTATATAATACTAAAATTATAGGTTAAACGGATATAGAATATGTGTATTAATAAATTTATATATATATATATATATATATATAATCGAACCATCTCACGAGCTAATGAACTGAGCTTATCTAAGCTCAAGTTCGACTCATTTAATTTATAAGCTCAATTCCATGCTCAAGCTTGGCTCACCAACTCACAAATTTAGCTTATCGAGCTATTAACAAGTCAAATTTGAGCTAGCTCATGAGCTGACTTGACTCACTTTCAGCCAATGTTTTGAAAACGGTTCGAATCGGCGGTCAAATTGGTCGAACCGAGAACCACTGGTAAATACGGTTCGGACAGAAAGTAAAATCGTCAATTTTGAAAATCGAAGTTGGACCGTCGAACCGGACAGAAACCAGTCGGTCGAACTGAACCGAATCGTGACCTAGCCGATTTTTGAAATTTGGGCAAAACGATGCGTTTTGCATGCTGAAAGGGCCAATGGAGAACCCTAGTCACCCATAGAGGCACAGACCCACTCCTCTCCTCTCGAGCCTCCACTTTCACTGATGAATCCATATTTTACGATAATTTTTTGTTAGAATTGAGTGGATTTCATCATATAAACCTACACTTATTCCATTAAATAACATGCTTTTGAGCTTTCCTCCTAAATTGTGCTTGATTATGAAAACATGCTCTTTTGTGTCTAATTTAACCTATTTTATTCTATTTTCCTTCCATTCAATACCTTGATGTTGTTTGTGAGTGATTTCAGATGTATAAGGTAGGATTGGTTTGGTGAGAATGGAAGAGGAGCATGCAAAGAGGAGGAAGCATGAAAAAACAAAGAAGAAAAGCAAAGCGATGGGTGCATGTGGACAGCCACTTGTGCGTACGGACAGGAAGCAAATCAAAGCCAAGTGTGCGAGCGCACAGCATCTGGCGCATCGCACAAGCATCCAAAGTATCGCAAAGTGTGCGTGCGCATAACCCTTTGTGCGTATGCACAACCTGTGAATTCGGCCAAGTGTGCGTGCGCACACGTCTGTGCGTACGCACAGGTGTCTGCGCATGCCTTCATTAAAAATGCACGTGACATGCATTTCTGATGGTTTGGAGGCCCAATTTTGAAGCCAATAGCTCATATTGGAGGGGGCAAACATAGTGGATACATAGCATATCATTAGGATAGTTTTTAGAATAGAGTAGGAGGCTTTAGTTTATTTTTTCTCTAAGTTTTCTCTCATCTTCATTAGGGTTTATATTAGGGTTTTACATTTCAATTGCCATTTCCATTTTTTATCTTGGATTTTGCTAGCCTCCATTGTAAGTATCTCTTAATTACTACTCTTTTTAGTTACAATTTTGATACTCTTTCTTGTGGTTAAAGTTATAGTGTTAATATATAGACTTTTTGCAATATTAATTTCTTGTTGATGATTTTGATGATTGATGATTGTTATATGCTTGGTTGAGTTGCTATTTTTGCTTTTGATCATTTGTTGCTCATAGTTTCAAGCACTTTTTGAATTTTTCTATGTTTAGAGTTTATGCCCACCAAGTGTTTGTGAAAATGTCAATTTTGATTATGGACTAAATTTTCACCTCTTGGCTTGGGAAAAATGAGCAATTGGGTTCCTAGAGTTAGAATGTCCAACATTTAGTGATAATTCTTGGATTGTTAATTGTTCCTGTTTCCACTAACGCTAACTTGTTGCTAAGGTAATTAGCAAGTGAGTTAGGATTTGTGGATTAAGAACAATTATGCTTACTTGACTTACTCTCCGATGTGAGGGTTAAACTAAGTGAGATTAATCCATTACAATTATCATAGTTGTGGTTCCAACAAAGAAAGGACCCTTAGCTCATTCCAAGCCAAGATTTGATTGATGCTTTGAATCATACACACATACATACATCAATCACTTTCATAGCTTACTTGTCTATGTTACATAGTTAGTTCTTTAAATTCCTTTATTAGTTCATCACTTGCAATTTTGAGTTCTTTTATTTCTTTAACTGTTTATATCTTCATTGAAAATCTTGTTGCCTTCTGATGAGCGGATAATTTATATGCTTTTTGGCATTGTTTTTAGGTAGTTTTTAGTAAGTTCAAGCTACTTTTAGGGATGTTTTCATTAGTTTTTATGTTAAATTCACATTTCTGGACTTTACTATGAGTTTGTGTGTTTTTCTGTGATTTCAGGTAATTTCTGGCTGAAATTGAGGGATTTGAGCAAAATTCTGAAAGAAGGCTGACAAAAGGACTGCTGATGCTGTTGGAATCTGACCTCCCTGCACTCGAAATGGATTTTCTGGAGCTACAGAACTCCAAATGGCGCACTCTCAACGGCGTTGGAAATTAGACATCCAGAGCTTTTCAGCAATATATAATAGTCCATACTTTATTCGGAAATTGACGACGTAACTTGGCGTTGAACACCAAGTACATGCTGCTGTCTGGAGTTAAACGCCAGAAACACGTCATGATCCGGAGTTGAACGCCCAAAACACGTCATAACTTGGAGTTCAACTCCAATAAAAGCCTCAGCTCGTGGATAGATTAAGCTCAGCCCAAACATACATCAAGTGGGCCCCGGAAGTGGATTTATGCATCAATTACTTACTCATGTAAACCCTAGGAGCTAGTTTATTATAAATAGAACTTTTTACTATCATAACGAAAAATCCGGGATTGTATTTTGAATCCTGTGATCATTCAGGGGGCTGGCCATTCGGCCATACCTGAACCTTTCACTTATGTATTTTCTACGGTGGAGTTTCTGCACACCATAGATTAAGGGTGTGGAGCTCTGCTGTACCTCAAGTTTCAATACAATTACTATTACTTTCTATTCAATTCTCTTTTATTCTTATTCCAAGATATACGTTGCACAACACTTTGATGAATGTGATGATCCGTGACACTCATCATCATTCTCACCTATGAACGCGCGTGATTGACAACCACTTCCGTTCTACCTTAGGCCGGGCGCATATCTCTTAGATTCCCCAACAGAATCTTCGTGGTATAAGCTAGATAGATGGCGGCATTCATGGGGATCCGGAAAGTCTAACCTTGTCTGTGGTATTCCGAGTAGGATTCCGGAATTGAATGACTGTGACGAGCTTCAAACTCCTGAAGGCTGGGTGTGATGACAAACGCAAAAGAATCAATGGATTCTATTCCAACCTGATTGAGAACCGACAGATGATTAGCCGTGCTGTGACAGAGCATTTGGAACGTTTTCACTAAGAGGATAGGATGTAGCCATCAGCAAGGGTGATGCCTCCAGACGATTAGCCGTGCAGTGACAGCGCATAGGACCATTTTCCCGAGAGGATTGAAAGTAGCCATTGATGATGGTGATGCCCTACATACAGCTTGCCATGGAAAGGAGTAAGAAGGATTGGATGAAAGCAATGAGAAAGTAGAGATTCAAGAGGAGCACAGCATCTCCATACGCCTATCTGAAATTTCCACTATTGATTTACATAAGTATTTCTATCTTATTTTATTTTCTATTTATTATTAATTATTTGAAAATCCATAAACCAATTTAATCTGCCTAACTGAGATTTACAAGGTGACCATAGCTTGCTTCATACCAACAATCTCTGTGGGATCGACCCTTACTCACGTAAGGTATTACTTGGACGACCCAGTACACTTGCTGGTTAGTTGAACGGAGTTGTGTCCACACATAGGTGCCATAATAATGATTCCATACAACAACAAAGAATACTACATTGATGTGATCACAATTTCGTCCACCACCTTCACAACCGAAATTGCGCACTCATTGGTCACTAGGTCCTTGGGAGACGACTCGGGAATTAAAGCTCCCGGAATTTATATTGGTTTTGAATTGTGACATCCCTTGATTTTTCTAACTTTGGTTGCGAGTTGTTTGTTAGTTGGGACTATGCTATTAACGAAGTGATTCTTATTTTGACAAATTCCTAATCGACATTCGGGCACCTACCACTCACCTCTCACGTCTCCAGTCTGACTCACCTCGAGCTTCTGGCACAAATTTCGTCCAGCCACCGCCGCCGTCACATCCACTGTGCTAACATCAGCTAGCTCTGTTCGCGCAGCCACAAACCGTTGCGAAGTCAGCCTTCAAAAATCGTAGCCACCGCAGGGGAGGAGGGAGCCTTTGCTGTGTCGCCGCCGTTCCTCTATCGCTGCCAATCCATCACCGCCATTGCTAGGGTTTGTTGGAGCTGCGCAAAGCCATCATCGTCGCTGTCACGTGAGGAAGGATGCGAGAGAGACCGAAGTTGCAAGAGAGGAGAAGTCACCCCCGGCCGAAAGCCGCTGCTGAAGACCCCATGAAAAAAGCGGTTCTGCTTTAATCTTTGAAAGTTTTCTTATTTCCCCACTATTGTTGCGATCTGCTACTTTCTTTGCAATTGTCTCTAAGCATACTTGATTTTTTGGATTTAGATGATTTAGAGTTATTTTTTATTGAATTTCTGGATTTAAATTTTGAATTTGTGCTTGATCTACAATTTCTGTGTGATTCTTCTTATTGTTGTTGTGGTTGGAATTCAAAATTGAAATCTGATTCTTCTTCTTCGTCAATTTCATATTCTGAACTTGTTGATTTGTGAACGGATCTTGTGAAATTGAATTTGTGATCTGTTGTTGGATTTGTTGCTAAATTGCTTGTTGAATCTGAATTTGCATCAATTTCGGCCTCTCTTTTTTCTTGAATTTCTGTTGATGCTATTGCGAGTCTTGTTCTGTTGATAGCTGAGATTTGGTTGCTTCTTGATCAATTTGTGGTGGTTGCTGTTGTTGCCTTAGTCTAGCTTTAATCTCTTTCCAATCAATTTTCCATTCTGCAATTCTGGCAAGCTTGGACGCATATCCGGTTGGTAGCGATGATAGAACACAATTTCGAATGTTTCTAAATTGGCAAATGAATTGAGCGCCTTCCATAATTGAAACCATCTTAGAGCTTTCCCTTTCAAACCTCTTTTCACCTCTATGAATCTCTACTCCTCAGGTGTCCATCCATAACCATCTTTTCCATTGAATGGAAATGTATCTTCAGATTGTTGAGTTATTTGTTTTTCCATGAAAAATGGAAGAAACCTCTCAACGAGAGCACCAATGTTAGAACTTCCTCTTTGAGTTAGGGAGAGAAACTCCAAATTGAACCAAGTTCAATATCAATTTATTAATTCCTTTAATACATTAATAAAAGTCTCTTATCTATATTCTTAAAAGACTAAGTAATTCTAATGGGCATAACTCATACCCTTCCTAATATTAAATCATAACATGTAGTGGCCACTGTTTATGAATATCAGAAGTATATAAAATCAGCAGAGGATGTTGTTGCTGATGTTCTCAGAGCAGGTGTTTTATTTGCCATTTTCATTTCAAGTGGATAAATGGTTTCACTGAATTCAATTTTTGTGCTGTTAAATAAGGTAAGGGATTGTGAATATAAATGAATGTGATAAAATTGTGAATATGAATAAATATGATTGATGACAAACTTGGATGTTGGCATTTTATGTTTAGTTGATTATTTTTGTTATTTGACTTGAATTTGTATTTGAATGAGATCATAATATTCTGGTTTATATAATATTTTTAATTTAGATGATATTTTAAAGTCTATATTAAATTATAATTATATTTTAATGTGTTTATTTATATTTTATTTATTATTTTATTATAAAACAATTTTTTCGATTCAACCATAATCAAATTAGTTAAATTTATAAACCAATAAATCAATAACTAGAACAATTCAATAACTGGTTCGATTTTCAAAACCTTGCTTTCAGCCCCAATTATAAAGAAGAATATAAATGTTACGCTAAAGAATAAATGAGAAGGTGATTGAAAGGCCTTGATTTTGATCGGTATAGATTGTTTTAATGATAAAATCACAATTTATTCTCTATACGAGAACAAAAGAAAAGCTTTCTTATTAAAAAAAATTCAAAAATTATATTTATAATATTATACACTTATGTTCTTACATAGTTACATATGAAATATGGTCTCTTTATGTACTACTGAGTGAATGGCAAACATATATCAAACAATCCACTAAATATTGATTGCTCTACTATATTAAAAACAACAACTAGACATTTAAAAAAGCTAAATTGCTAAGTAGATGAAAAGCATTTTAAATAATTCATTGTACATTAAAGTCTCACTAAATATTAAAATTACAATAATGGTCCACTAATGGTTATAACAACTTGAGAACCCTTGAAATCAAAACTAACATAAAAGAAGTCAAAAGTTTTATGAAATTATTAGTATTTTTTCACTTAATAATTCTGCATCTTTTGTGCTCGTATCAATATTACTCTTATTTTCTGTATTTATAAAATATACATTCCACTTTTTGTAAGATTAAAATAATTCACTATTTAATTCACTTGACGAAATATTCATCAATAATCATTATATATATATAAACTAATAATAATTGTTTGTTTAATTTTAAATAATAATAATAATAATAATAATATATTATTGTAATAAATTTTATTTATATATTTTATCACGTAATTTAAAATGTTTTAATTTATTATATTAATATTTAACTTAAAATACTTAAAAATAAATAATAATAAGTATATTATTATTATTATTATTATTATTATTATTATTATTATTATTTGAACTAATTAAATCATTATTACTAATTTTTATATAGTTATACTAATTTTTAAATAATATTTTGGTCAAATAAATTAAATAGTTGATCATTTTAAGCTTACAAAAACAAAATTATATTTTATAAATAGAGAAAATAATAATATTGTTTAGACATCTTACATAAAAAGAAATATCACTTTCTTTTATTTATTTTTTGAAACAACCTGCGAATGACTATAAATTATTTTCTATATTACTTTGGCTGTAGTGATATGCAGCTCAGTGGCTCGACCCAGTGATGGACGCGTTCATGGTAGGCTAAAGCTTCTTGCTATAGGCGAGAACGTGACGCTGGCAATTCGGTTAATGCGAGAAGACGGGAAGGAGTTACGAGTCCCAGGACCTACAAGGGACGTTGCCACTCCTGCAAAAGGCTTTTGAAGCCCACGAGAAGCATGGGACTGCGCCACGTGTGTGCCATGCATGTTGGGAGAAGCTGTCTCCCACATCTAAACCGTATAAATGTCATCGGGTTTCTTCTCGCATTGTCCATAAATTCCACCCTTCTTCATTGTGTGCATGTCCGAGGTGTTGGAAATTCTAAGATTGCTCAACTCCAAGACCATCCATGTTAAATCATTCAAAAAGAGCTAAGAGCACAAAAGCATAACTGAATTCGTGAGTATGATTGAGTTCTTTGACCTTCCTCAACCAAAGTCTTCTGTATCCCTATTAGGGTTGAATCACAACTCCACTTATTGAAAAAAAAAACTGCAGAGGAGGCTTTAATATGTTAGGAACTAAAACCCTGAAGTTATTATATATATTTGAGTGTGGCACCCATAAATCCTAAAACCCAAATAAAATAGAATATTTGCTTTTATTTTCATTTAACTTTAGATCAAAAGTAATAATGACTTATTTAATTAAGCATTTATGACAATAAATGAGATCGCCGTTATATAAGTCATTTAATGTGAAATAATTTAATTTTCGATTATAATTAATATACGTATTGCCCATAAATAGATCAGGAAATAATAATTTTCTAACACGAGGTAGGGTAGTGTAAATGCTTGAGTAGTGAGATAGTATTGTTTGAGTAGTGAGTTTTGTGATACCGTTAGGCAAAAATGATCATGTATCTAGTGTGATCAAATTTTCATAGATCAGACAAATCTATGATGCAGACGCATTGGACATTCCAGAGTCTGTGCAACGCTATGTCTAATGTCATATATTTTGCTTAATTAGGACCTCCTTAATTAGGACCACTATATTTTCCGACAAGTCCATGTCAATGGTGAGCTGTAAGTACTTTTTTTGTTGAGAAATTTTTCGAAAATCAGCTCTTACAATTGGGGTCGGTATGTTTGACATATCAATATAAGTCCTTGTGTTGGGCCTCGCGCTATGATACAAAGGAGATAAATGGTCCAATAGTATTATTGTACGTCTAGACATAGGAGCGAATGCTTTGGTTACCTTCGATTTCTACACCTATTCTTCCCGGTGGAGTGTTTGCGTCGGCACGAAGGTAAAATTGTATTTTCATATAAAAAATATAATTATTATATGGTGAATTATATATTACAATATTAAGTGATTATAGTTATGTTTATAATTAGAAAGTTTAATATTTTTAGGTGCAATGGTATTAAAACCGTTGCAAAAAATACCACCAAAGGCAACACTTTCAAACCGTTGTCTTTATGAACAACAAAACTACAATAATTTAAAACCGTTGCCTATCTAGTTATGATTTTAAATTGTTACGTCATGAAAGAGACCGGTTTTAAACCGTTGCCAATCCATTAACAGTTCTAAACCGTTCTTTAAAAATTGTTGTCAAAACTGTTGTCTATGTCAGTAATTATAGCAACGGTTTTTTGGTTGCCGTTGCCTTAGAGAAAAGACCGTTGTCTGAGTATTGGCAACGGCCGCATATACCACAGGTCAAAAACCGTTGTCAAAGCGTCGTCTAAAGTTTTAGGAACGATTTTTTGATCTATGACAACGATTTTCGACTATTGCAAAAATCTTTATTTGTTGTAGTGCCATAAAAAAATGGAAGTAGCACACTTTAGAGATGATATGCAACCTGAAGCCGTAGAAACTAAAAACCTTGAAATATAATAAAAAATAATATCATTTCTTGGGTTAATTTTTGTTTGATTGATGGAATATTTTATTACAATTTTGTGGCTTTCAATATGTCCACATCAACCATCAGCTGCGCAATATAAGACATTGAAGTTAAAGAAAACTCGTTACACAATACTAAACAAATTACACTACTAGAAAACTAGTTATTACAGACGGATATTTTCGACGAATTTTATCTCACAGAAATACAGACGGAATTTCAGAAGAATTTTTTATCGAAAAACAAAAAAAATAAATTAGCATAAATTACAGACGGAAAAAAAATCCGTCGATAATTTTGTCGAAAAAATTAATTTTTTTCCGTGAGAAATAATTACAGACGGAAAATCCGTCTGTAATTAAATAAACAAAAAGCTTCCTTTTATTAAATTATTACAGACGAAAAATCTGTCTATAATTTAAAATTTTCCGTCGGAAAATATTAATGGAAAGCTAATTTAACCCTAGTGTCTCGAGCTTCATTCATACTTCACACACGTTCATTCACACTTCACACACGAGCTTCTTCCTCACGAGCTGCGTGCTTCTTCTCTGGTCGCACGAGCTTCTTCCGCCGTTGCCACCGTTCGCATCGCACAATCTCTCTGTCATCTCTTGCGTCACACGAGCTCCTTCCGCCACTGTTCTCGTCGCGTCTGCTCCCTTGGTCGCCATTGTTGCAGAGCTCCATCCGCTTCTCTCATCGCATCTGCTCCCTTCATCGCCGTCGTCATAGAGCTCTCTCCACCGCCGCTCTTGTTGCGTTTGCTCCCTTAGTCAATTTCAGGTATAATCTGATTTTGTGATTTTGGTGCTTAGAGCTCAATTTTTCTGTGCCAATTTTAGGTTTATCAATTTTTCTTAGCAGTTTCTATCTTCTTGTTGCTGTTGATGCTGATTGAGCTTGTTGTAGGTTTATCAATTAGGTAAGCCTTTTCTTTTTCTCGATTCCATTTTCTTCCTTCAGAATTGATATCAACTTGTGATTTCTTGTTATCTATTGGTAGTAATTTCAGTCTTGATGTTTAGGTCAAAATCGAAGTGGCGACTATTCAAGGAGTAGGGATCTTGTGGAGAGGTGCCTAATAGTTGTGCTTCTGCTCTTATGGAGGAGGCTAGAGGTATTTGGTCTGACTTTCTTGTTACTGTTCTCTATGAAGAGTGGAGAAAGTGTAAAAGAGGTGAATTTCATATAATTTATTGTGCTGCTTAATTATTGAGAGTTCAAGAGTTAAATGACAGCCATGGAGATCTCCATTAGTTTCATCTTTAGATTATTATACTACATCAATGGACTAGATGCAGTCATAACCAACATTATGAAAATGCCAAAGGAGCTTATTCAAAGTTCAAAAGTTAATTTTGTTATGCCTGCTATCGATGCTCTTGATGGACACAATCGTCTTGGATTTCTTGTCTCAAGTAACTTATATTTTCTCAAAGATCATGATGAAATTGCCAGGGTACACTTTTTAATAGCACTTGGTAAACCGGTATCTTCCAACCCTCAGACTTCCCTCTTTTCTCAACCCCCATTCCCAAATCAATTTGCTGCATAAAAGATGAAAGGGACAATGGTTTGGTATGATTTTGACAGGTGAAAAATGGGCATGATGGCTTCCTTGCAGTTTAGAGTGGAATTGCCTACCTCAGAGGGATTCTGCACATCTTCCCTAACTGTAGTTTGATAAGGTAGTCATTTTTTATTACAGGACGTTGCCTAACATTATTTTGATTTGATAGGTTACTCAGTGTTAATAGCTGTCCCTGTAGTTGTGCTCAATTTGTTAGATTCACAATTTATAATCTAACGAGTCTTGTTTGTAGTTCTTTGCCATTTTTGCTAATTCTTTCCGAGGCTTGCTAAAATTCTTTTATTGAACATTTCTATGGGAAAGGAACCTTGTTGGCTATCTCTCACTATCTGGTAAAGAGTCGAACAGTTGCCATCTGGCTACAAGGTGTTGTAAACTGGACCTTCTTGACATTTCTGATAAAGAAGGTTTAAAATCAGCTTCTGATATTCATGGTGCTGCAGTAGTTGCCTGCTATGCCAATGGAAACAGCAACCCAAAGTCTACTTTTCAAACTTGTACAAATCAGTACTAATTTACTAACATTTTTGGTGTATGCTGGCTTGTAAATTATTCTTAGGAAACTGTATTTAGTTTTCAAAAATTTGGATATGTTAATATCAATGTTTATACTCACTTTTGTTTCCTCTGTTTCTTTGTTTTGAAGAGCCGAGAATTTTTTATGTTTTAGTGTTTATCTTGTTCTATTTCATTGATATTTATAGTTTCTCTATTAGAAAAGATGGGAGTCTCTTCTGCATATGGGAAGGAGAATAATTGTTGTTGGTGATCTCAACATTGCGCCATCTGCAATTGATCGATGTGATGCAGGACCTGAGTTTGACAATAATGAGTAAGCTGAACGGCAGAGTTATATATGAAGTACTTCACTACTTCTAAATATCAGTAATATGCTGCTAATCATTTCTTCACCTGAATTTTGTGTAGGTTTAGAAGATGGTTCAGATCAATATTGACACAGTATAAACGGGCTAAACCTGAAAGCATACTAAGGTAATATGCATGCATTGCATATGATGTAAGTTGTAAGCTATTTATGCTGAGTTATTTTGGAAAATAATTTTAAATATTTAGTTCTACCATAACATGCCCTTTGTTATGTACATGGGAGCTGCAAATATCATCTGCTTCCTTTTGCAAGTTGTGTTTCTTTTGTTTAGTTGACATATATTTGTACATCTTCTTTCTAGTTATGTGGTTCTTTAGCAGTACTGTATCATATGATCAAGATTAGTGCTCTATGCCTTTCTTGACACTAGAATATAAGTTTTAACTTTATGATATGCTCAGTGCACACAGGTGGAAAGGAGGACGGAGCATTAAGCTAGAAGGATCTGATCATGCCCCAGTTTTTATGACTTTAGTTGATATTCCTGATGTCTCTTTACATCGTACTCCCTCTTTATCTTCTAGATATGTTCCCATGGTTTATGGCTTACAGCAAACTATATGTATAAAACATGAATGACATTTAAATAATAAAATAAGAATTTAATGTTTTGTTGTTTCTGAGCTTTTTTTGGTTTCCAATGTCAGTTTTGACGAAAGACAAGTTTCTGAGGGCATCGAAGAATCAGTCAAGATCTGTGACCAAGGCTCCTACTATGAAGGGTTAGTATAATTCTGGTCTGTTTTCTTAGTTTCTTCCTATATCAATAACCTACATATCAATATATACCTGCAAATTTATAAGATATATTGTTTCAAGGGATCCACACAACAGAAGATAGAAGAGGAATTGGGGGTTAAGATAATAATACCTACTTCAAAAGAAGATGATTTTGTTAGTAAGTTCCTCTGTTCCTGGCTGTACCTAAGTTACTGCCTAACTTGTATGGATCAAATTGAAATGTTTATTTTCTATTATGCTTTCATTTTAACTTTGATATAGTTATGTCATAGCTGATTTAATATAATTCATTCACAATATAATATATTCAGTTCATGAGTGTTTGTTAACTCTATATATGTAGCACTTGATTGATTGAGAGACCAGCACATAGTAATTATATGTGCAGGAATCCTTCATTGGCTCAGTTGGTGGATTTTCATTTAAGTAGAGCCTCTTCCGTCTTACCAGCTTGACTCCTTGCTACTGTGCCATAAGGAAATCCAATATCTAAATGATTTGTTGTAATTGTCTTTGCAGCCATTGAGGGTACTTCTGTTGATAGTGTGAATTCAGCTGTAGAGAAGATATAGGCTATAATTGATAGTGTGAATTCAATCTATTTTGATATCTTTAACATGCGTAATTGGTTTAGAAATTCCCATTAAGAGACTCTGGAATTAATTCTTCAGCCTAAATATTTTTATGTATGTGCTTATGTTTGTTTTATTGCATTTTAATATTCCTCTTTATTTTCCACTTTGTGGAGCCTGAAGCCTAAACTATGTATGTGCTTATGTTTGTAATTTTCAATTTCATTCCATTCTATGTTAGTATGTCATGATTATTATTGTATAATTTCTATATAGGATATTACAAATTATGGAATGAAAAAATGATTTATGATTTGGTTATACAGTATGTAAACGAAGATTATTATATAGGTGATAAAGATTGGTCATGTAATGCGTATCTTATATGAATGCAGGTTTGAGTTTTGTTTTTTGTAAGTATTTATTAAATTTTGAAATATATTCTTTGGGAGGAAATGATGGAGCTGCTGTAAGTAACACACACACATATATACTTGTGTTATTTGTCGATAGTTTTTTATATTCTATTTTAAGGTGTATAGCTTTCTGAAATTGGCACAACTTTACTACGCAGGAAGCCATGGAATAGACATAAAGGGGCCAACAAAATGAGATTGAGAACGTGCAATGGAGTGGGGTGGTAGGCATAATATAGCTGGAGTGAAACGAAAGAGAGGTACCACCAACCATGATTTTTCTTTTCTTTTTTCAATTCACTGTTTCCTTCCAAAACACTAAGGACCCAGAATCTAGTTGGTGCTCTTAGAGGGATCTTACACTTAAAATACAGGTTTAAATTAATCTTTTTTTTCTTATTTATCCTTTTATTTTTGGATCAAGGCCTTTGAAATTTGGATCACTGTGTGGGGGGTGATAGAGCCCTTTAAATAAATATCCTATTAAGCCCAATTCTCAAAAAATAAAGAAGCCCAAGGATCTATCAAAGTTTATATGAGAAACAATTCAACTATTCAAGATATAACTAAAACTATGCATTCATACAACTAAAACTTTGCTGAAATGGTTTGTGTAGTTATTTCTGTTTTGTACAGTTAAGTTGATTAATATTTTTTCATTATTCATAGTTTTTTGTTTTAATTTAGGCCTTCAAAATGTTTGATGAAATGTCACATTTATGCTTCCAAATAACGATGGGTCTAGTATGATGAGTGATAGAATGCACTTACATTTTTCCCTTCCTTTTGATGCCTTGCATATATCTAGCTCAGTGAATATTATTCTGACTTTTTTATCTTGAAATTGCCAGTCAAAACATTGATTTTCTAGCTCAGTCAAAACATTGATTTTCATTTCTTTACTTTACTTTACTGAAATTGGTTAGAGGACTCAATTTGATCTCGAACTTGTTTAAATGACCTACTAAATCACTAGCAAATGTTGAAGAGCTTCTTAATTCTTGACTATAAGTTATTATTGAAAGTTCCAATAATAGCTTATAGTAACTATGTAAGAGTGACAGAGAGATAAATAGATAATAGTATATATTGAAAAGCTTCTTAATTCTTGACTATTTTTTCTTGCGCATTAATTCAATTCAATTCTCTGTGGTCAACTGCAATGCAGCGTGTTTAACTATTTGTCTTTGATAATTGTCTAATCTGATTAGAGTCTCATAGCAAGACACATTAGTACATTATATATAGTATAGTATCATATTTATTTACTCCACTACTCTAAAGTCTAACATTTTGTGCTTTCGGTTTCAGTCCTCTCAAAAATTTTTACCTCCCTCTCTCTTTCTCATCTTTTTGGCATAGTTATACTGGTAACTATTTTCTAGAATGTCTAATGAGCCAAGACTGCATGTGCATAATGAACTAACTTTTGTTTCTTTCATTGATCCAATTTAATATCTTGTAATAAAATCAGACATGAAGGCATTTCCAATCAGGGACAGCAGAAGAGCTATTTGATCCAATGTTGCTTGGGGATTATACTTTCTATTTAGTTTAATTCTAGACTAGGTTTATGTTTATATTTAACCTGATTCTGAGCAGATTGTTTTATACACTTTTAGTGTATGCTACAGTATAGATTCTATAGGTTTTCTTTTTTTCAGTGGTATTTGTTTTGAATTATAGTTGATGTATCAATACACTTTATTTATGTTTTGAATTATATTGACTTACTTGTTTATAATATTTTTTTTAATTTGATAATACGATAAATTTGTTTATTTTTTGAAATATTATAAATATTCGAATACAAATTAGAAAAAATTTTGTATTAAATGTATATTTATTTTGTATGAAAATTAGTTTATTTTGCAATAGAAAAATCTAAAAAAAAAAAAAAATCTTTTTTATCTTACTGACGGATTTACAGACAGATTTTCTGTCTGTATTCAGAGTATGGGATGATTTTTCAAGGTTTAAATTACAGACGAAAAATTTGTCGGAAAATCTGTTGCCAATTACCGACGAAAAAGTTGTCGAAAAATCTGTCTGTAATTACCGACGAAAAATCCGTCGGAAAATCTGTCTGTAATTACTGACGGAAAATCTGTCGAAAAATCCGTCTGTAATCCGTCGGAAAATCCGTCTGTAATTACTGATGGAAAATCTGTCGGTAACTGGTAAGATTCCGTCGGTAATTTTTCGAAGGAAAAAAAATCCGTCGGTAAATAATTTCCGACGAGGCTTTTACAGAAGAATAAAATCCGTCAGTAATTTCATCGATAACCAAAAATCCGTCTGTAATAAAGACTAAATCTATCTGTAAATCTGTCTGTATTAATCAATTTTTTAGTTGTGTTAAAAAAAATACATGAGACATTGAAGTTAAAAAAAAATGATAAGAAAAATTGAAAGCACAACTCCAGGAAGAAGAAGAAAAAAGTATAAGTGTTTTCTCATATGAATTAGATTATCTGTATTATATAGGAATAAAAAATAATATTTTAGTAGGTTTTTCATTACAAAATAGTCAACTATAACTACAAATAATACTAAATTATTATTATTCCGCATACAGCAAAATACTGACATTGTTAAATCTATCAGCTAGAGAGAGATTTTCGTTGTTGTTTATAAATTATTCACAATATTATTTTACCTGCTTTTATCACTGTATTTTCTTCTAACTTTTTTCAGTTAACGAGGTAGGTTTTTAATTTAAAAAATAATAATCATCTTGCTATTAGCCAAAAAAGTTTTTAAAAAAATAACAAAGCATTTCGCTTTCAGTGAAAAACCTTTTTTCAAAATTTTTTTAAATTGTCTCGCTCTATGCAAAATATATTGAATTAGATTTATGAAAAAATTTATTGAATCTTCTCGTCATTAGCAAAAAGGTTAGAACACCACAACCAAACATATCATCTTCCAACTCCATCTCTAGAAATAATTCCAATAATCCATCAAAATCAATTTTTAAGCCGCGAATGACATCTTGGCATTTGCATCAGACTATTCAAGTCCGCTTTTAGTAGAAGTGTACATTTAAATCTAAAATGTGATTAATTAGATAAAAAATTATAATTAAATTTTAACTAATTAATTTAATAAAATAATTTAAAAAATCATATCTATATTATTAAAAATTAGTTAACCAAAATCAAATTTTAAAAAACGATTTTTAATTTGTTAACTAAAATTAAAACTAAATTTTATATAACTTATTTCAAATTGGTTAACTGATTTTTTTGTAAAAACCGATTTTTAATCGGTTAAAAACTCATTTTTAATTATTTTTAGAAAATCCAATTTTACAGATTTTTTTTAAAAAAAATTGGTTATTTTTTAAAATTGATTTTTATTTTTATAACTGGTTAAAAATTATTTTTAAAATTTTTTAACCGATTAATAACCAATTTTATTATATAAAATCAATTTGGTTAATTAACCAAATTAAATTTTTGTTAACCAAAAAATAGGTTTGGTTTTTAGATTAACCAAATCATATACAACCCTAGCTTCTAGTAAGAGGTATCGCTAAATATAATAATTACGGACACAATGGATAAAGAAAGAATGAAAAAATCAGGAAGTCTAGTAAAGAATGGCAACCAATCACTTTTAATATGATATTGTTCGTGCTTGAAGCGTGGTCATGAACTGAAGAGGTAGAGACAAGAGATCCCAACTTTGTCAAGTGTAAAACCAGGTCGGGTGAAAAACTTGCAAGACACTCTGATGCTAAAGTCATTAGTGTGCTAGGTAGTAAAGTGAGATTCTTATGTGTTTACCTGTTGGTAGCCTTTTTCTTTTAGCTTTGCCTTGTGAAGCTACCGTTTTTCCGGCATTTAGTGTTTACTGTAGCACATTATTGCTGAGATTCGGCGGTTACAAGATTCGATGGCATAGCCGTTGTGGCATCGGCCGTTACCCTGTGAAGTTGGTTATGGCCTTAATCGATTCATCGGTTACGTTCTCTTTTTTCCGGAACAGTGCCCCCAACTTGGATTCCTAGACCTAGGTCCTTGGGTCGAGGGTATCTAAGTTTAAGAAGTCAGACCCATTTTAGATAGGAATTTTGAGGGGTTCATTGAAGGAAACTGAATAGTTTCCTTCAATTTCAAAAGCGGTTATTATTCCCTCCTTCGACGAACCATCAGTTCCATTCACTCTTTGCAATAAATGCAACATTAGTTTGGAATTAAATAGCCTTTCATTTTTTACTTTATCTTTCATTTCCATCTTTTATCACAACTGTCTCACGCATGCAAATAGTTTTCTCTCTTACATTCGAGCAGTTTCTTCCTTTTTCTCAGTGCACTTCTTCCTTGCTTACGATTCGTCTCTGTCGAGTTTTTCGTCAGTCAGTGTTTCTCCAACTAGCATCCGCAGTATTCTTATCTAAGGTTATTAGTGATTTTTGGTACCCTTATTCGACTGTTCTTGCATGTGGCTTATTCCCTTTTGAAGTTTTCCCTGTCTGGGAATCTTCGTGCATTCTTCATGCTTGCTGATGCCTTTTGACATTGTTTTAAATTCCCATTGCATTTGCTTTGTTCATTTTCTTTTGATTAGGCCAAATATAGTTGGGACACCATTGTTTGAGTTTTTTTCCAAATAATCCATGATTTTGCTTGCCCCCACTGTTTGTGCTTCCTGGATTTGTTTGCATCTTTTGGTTAGCCAAGATTTTGTAGTGTTAGAATTTTCGCTTTCTGGTAGTGGTAGTGACGTAGTGGTGGTGCCCCTGTAGGTGATGACTAGGAAAATAGTTATTGAGACTCGCGGGCGTGGTGATGCAAATTTGCCGAGGTCTCGACCTGCCCCTATTCAGAGGATGAATAGCAAACTCGAGGTAGACATCTACACCTGGGTGTCCGAGGAGATTCAAACCACTCCTTCCACTATCACGCAAGAAGAGCTTGATAATCTTCGAGAAGCTCGAATTATTTTTTATTCCAATATTAGCAATTTGTATGTTTTTTCTATTTCGAGATCCGGGAACCATCTGTGCCATATAAATGAGCACGCCGGTACTGTCCCGGATTGGTTATGGATTTATGAAACTTTGTTCTCCTGGATTGGGATTCTCTTGCCCTTTTTTCGATTTCCAGGTGAGCATTTTAAGTCACATGGGGTGTACCCCTTCGCAACTTCATCCTAATACTTGGGCTATTATTTGAGGTTTTGAGCTCCTGTGCTTATTCTTGGATATCAAACCCACATTTAGGGTCTTTTTCTACTTCTTTACTTTGACAGTTCCGTTTAGGTCTCAGGGTCGCGGGTTCATCTCTTTTCGAGGTGTCACGAATAGAAATTTTTACTTTGTTTGAAGAATCTTTTCATGGATTCAAGGAAAAAATTTTTAAGATTGAGCTGATAGAGGGCACCACTCCCTTTTTTCTGATTTTGGAGGGTGCTAAGAAATTTAATCTTTATTGGAACTATAATGTCTCCACGCCGAAAATCTGACTTTCCAATGTGAATGCTGACGAGCTTGCTCCTCAGTATCAATTTGTTAATGATGCTAGGGAATGAGCGTCCGATAATCCTAAGGGACACTCTTATAAACAAGCAAGCTGCTCGGAATGCCATTAGTAATGTTTCAACTCTTTGCATCTCCATTTTATTTTCGACTTTTTTATCTTATGAGTTATTTTCTATTTTTGTTTTTCAGTTGACATGGCCGGGGTGCTCGCCGCTATCGCCGAAATGAAGAGAAGGTTTGCCTCCCAACTTCCTATCACGGTTGGTGGCAACATGGTTTCGTCTTCTGTCCCAGTCCCGGGGGGATGAAGGGAGTTGAGAGGGAAAAAGCCCCGAGATACAAGTTGTAAGGGAGGATTCTCCTGTCCACTCCCCATCCCGGAAGTGACCCAAGAATGTTGGTTAGGATGATGTTGCCGTCTCTGTCCCTCCTCCCTTTAGGCATGTTTTGGACAAGGAATTACAAGCTCCTGAGTTTGTGGATAAGCACTTCATGGACGAGGATACCAGGGAAATTCTTGCAAAAATGCTTCTAGGGTATATTCTTCCTCGAGTTCAGAGAATGCTCCCGCGTTCTGTGACTTATGTCTGGGATGTAGAGGTGGAGATCACGAGTCTCCGCTCAGAACTTCTTGCTAAAGATAAGATGATTGCTGAAGCCGCTACCAAGGTCCAAGACCTTAATAGCTCGGTTACTGCTCTTAAGGCAAGCAAACTTCCTTGGATGATGACATAAAAACTTTGAAGATAGCCTAGGCTCCTTCCGACTCGATGGAGGGGACCTTGAAGAAGCAGATTTCCGAGCTGATGAAAAAAACTTGAAGAGCTTGAACTTTCGGTGAAGAAGGCCGAGCAAGCTGCTATTAAGTATTGACGGCGTTTTTGACGCCGAGAAAAATATCTTGGAACAGGTCAAACTGAAGGCTCCCGACTTGGACGTCTCCGAAGTCGATGTCTTCAAAAAGGTTATTGATGGAAAAGTTGTTTCCATATTGTAATTTACATACAATTTTCCTTACTTATTTTTTAAGTGTTTTAAGGTTGGTACCTGGGTATTTGTAACACTTTTGTAGTATCTTTCCCATTTCTTTTTTGGAACTTAATATTTATTTATTCTCGTTATGTTTAGGATTAACTTATTGAATGCTTAGCATTTCATTTTGTACTACTTATCGTATGTCTTTTTCTTCATTAAATCGTTTTGCTTCGAACATTACTTTTAGTTCGATTTCGATTTTAAACGAGTAAAGTGATGTTTTTCTTGCGTAATCATCGGATTCAGAGTAAGACTCAAAAGACTTTTAAACAATTCAAAATTTCAAGTAGAAGATCGCAAAAAAGAGTTTTCGAATAATACAAGTGGGGCCTCATTAAAAACCTAGTTTTCTAGGAAAAGAGTGCCTTTAATTTAATAAAGTAAAAGAAAGTTACTCGAAGTTGCTATCATCTTTTAAGAAAAGTACCTCTTTAAACGGGTTGTATTCCATGTTCTTGGTATCTCGAAGTGGTGCGAATTTCAAATACCACAAATTTACTGGCAAGTGCACCGGGTCATACCAAGTAATAACTTAGGTGAGTGAGTATCATCCCACGAGAATAAATGGACTGAACAACAATAGTTGAGAGATTAAGCTAGTCAGATAAACTAACTTGAGTGTTTTAGGTTCAAATTTCATAAAATAGAAATAAGAGAATGGAAGAAAATAGACAGTGAGCGGGTTGTGAAAATTGTATGAGAAACAGTTAAGGTTTTGGAGATGTTTACTTTTTCGGATTAACAATTTTTACCAACTACTTTAATCATGCAAAGATTCAATTTATGGAAACCTTTGATTGATTAAACCCTAATTCCTTAGTAATTTAATCTCCTCTAACCTAATCAACTGCCAATTCCTTGGTCACTTAATTTAGATTAGGGGTTTAAATCCAATTCTAGTTATTGAGCCACACAAACCCTAGATACCCAAAGATAAGATGATTATATGTTATGTATCATGTTAAGTTTAGGTAAATAGAGAATTATGAAGAGTTGATTTCAAGCTATTATTCAATTAACTTTTCCAAGATTCAACAAAAATTCAATTGGAAAAAGAGTTATCTTCCAATATACTCTAATTCCAATGATGAAGAACAAAACCAATCCTTGAATTTAAATTAGTGCATTAATTAAAAGTAGAATGACAATAGTATTAAACCATCAAAATAAACAGAGCTCCTAACCTTAATATGGGAGGTTTAGTTGCTCATGGCTCAGAGAAAAACCTAGGGTTGTAAAAAGTATGAAAGTGCAGAATGAGAAAGAGAGAGAGAAGAGAGCCCGAAGGGCTGAATCTTTTCTGCTTTTATACGTAACCCTAATTGATTTGAAATTAGAATTCTAAAAACTAATAATATCTTTTTCTAATTAAAAATTAAATGAACAAAAACCCAAATCAAAGCCTTCGAGACACTCTTGGACGCGCTACTGGCACTAAACGCCAGGCTCGACATTTAGCGCCGCTAAACAGAGACGATTTCTGAACTCACTGGCCTCCTGACGCTAAACACTAGGTAGTGGCGTTTAGCGCCACTAGCACACATTATGAAGCTCCTGGCATTAAACGCCGAGTCGTGGCATTTGGTGCCAGGTGACAAAATCCAAATTTTTTCTTTTTCTTCTGTATGAACTCTGTCAACTCGCCCAAACTTCACCTGAAATCATCAAAACAACAGTGCAAATCAAAGTAGCGTCCAAACTGGTCTAAAGCACCAAAATCTTATAAAAAATCAATAAATCTATTTCTAAATTGCTAAGAAAATATAGAAAATATGCTCACACATCACAATACCAAACTTGAATTGTTGCTTGTCTTCAAGCAACTGAAAACAATATGAACCTGAGATGTGGGTTTGCCTAAGAGTTGAGTTTTCAATTAAGCGCCTGTCTATTCTCTGAGTGGGGTTAATGACACTGTGATTCTGAATAGTTTCAGCATCTCACTATCCTTTGAAGCTCAGGAGTGTTAATGTCCTTCGGTATTAGAATCCAGATAATATTATAAATTCTCTCTTTTATTTCTAATTAATCCTTGAAAATAACATTTCCTTTCTTTTTCTTTGTTGCTTTACACCTTGAGCCTACCCGTGACTCTAAATGTTTTGTCTCAAGCTTTACTTGACACAGAAACACCACAAGCACTTAACTGGGAGAACTCTTTGAGTTCTGATTTTTCTATTAAATTTTCTCTGTTAATGGCGCTCAAAGCCTTTAGCATACTCTTTATTTGTACTTGGCTTTGACTCTAAGTGCTTTGTCTCAAGGATTCCTTGATACATTCACACCACAAGCATATGGCTAGGAAAATAACTCTTTTGAGCTTTTGATCATTCTTAACCTTCCTAGACATTGATGATCAGAGCCTTGGGCATTATTTTTTATTTTTTTTCTTTTGCTATTTCTTTTTGCTTCAAGGGTTAATTTCTTGTTCAATGAAGAGAATCCATGATACTTCTCTAAAGTCTTGTACCTTATGAATTAACATCCTTTACTCTAAGATCTAAGATGCACTATTCTTTTCATGCATTCAAAGTCACAGATAAAACACCACCACATCTAAATAAATAAGATAATTCAGAATATAAACTCAAGTTCTCATGCATTACACCACTTTTCTCTTTTTTTTTTTTTGAATTCAAACTCAGTGAGCGGTATATAAGACATCTTTTTCAAAATACAAATAAAACACTAAAACAACTAAATAAACTACATAGAGCTAGAAGAACTAAAAATACTGAAAGTCATGCAAAGGGAAAAAAATAAGCAACAAAAAATAGGAAATGACAAATAAGAATAGAAAAAGGAAAAGAGCATAAAAAAAACTCAACCACTTCAGTCATCGTGGTAGTCGTCCCTTCCATCTGGCTGAGCTCCCGAAAATCCTCTCAGTTGCCCAAAGTTAAGTCTCATTTGTGAGAGCTCCTAGCGCTGACTCTGCTGCTCTGCCAGAACCTACTGAATAAGAGCATTGTGACCCTCCTGACTCACCCTCAGTTGATCAATGGAGGAGGTCAGCTGATGTCAATACTTCTGGGATGAAAAATAGTGTCCTTAGGGCATCATAGGATGCTCCTATTGAGGTGGGGGGACTGACTCCTCTCTCAGGGATCGTGCATACTCCTGAGCATACTCCATGGTCTTCTTGGAGATCGGTCTCTCTATAGGAATGAGGGTGTCATGCTCTATGCACACTCTGAAAGCATCATATAGGTTGAAGATGAGATGCGGGAATGCTAGCTTGGCGTGGGTGGAGGCATTGGAAGCAATGTTGTATATCTCCTATGGAATCACTTGCTTCACCTCCACCTTATTCCTGAGCATGATACAATGAATCATTATTGCCTAGTTTATAGTAACCTCAGAACGGTTACTCGTTGAGATGATGGAGCACTGAATAAACTCTAACTACCCCTGATGACAAGTCATCCTAGCCTATTTTAACTAGTCTTTTTCTTTTGTTTTCATTAGAATTATGCACTTTCTTGAACCATAAACAAGCTAATTGAGTAGATTTTCATGTTTCCCTTGATTGAATCAACCATGTATGAATTCATGCCATTTCATGAGGTTTTATGCTATAATTGTTGCATATTATGATAGAATGAATATCTCATGATTATGAGCATAGCTTTGATGTGTTTGGTTGATTAATGATAGGTGAAGAAAGCTTGGAGAAAGGTTGAAGCAAGAAGGAATAGCTAGGAGTAAAGAGAAGACAATGGAATAAGTGAAATTGAACCAGGAAGCAAAAAGCTGGACCTAAAGTTAGCATCAAATTTTTGCACAAACTTTTGGTTGAAAAGTTAGCCCCAACGTTAGCCCCCTAACTTGGAGGCTAACGTTGGAACTTGAAAATCACTCCCTGGGTACCAAAAGTTTGCGCCAACGTTAGCCCCCTAACTTTGAGGCTAACGTTGGCAAATGAAATTCACCCCTGGGCACCAAAAGTTTGCGCCAACGTTAGCCCCCTAACTTTGAGGCTAACGTTGGCATGAAGAAAACCTCCCTGGGCACCAAAAGTTTGCGCCAACGTTAGCCCCCTAACTTGGTGGCTAACGTTGGCACATGAAAATCACAAGGAGGAGCAAAAGTTTGCGCCAACGTTAGCCCCCTAACTTGGTGGCTAACGTTGGCGCCACAAGTACACAAGGTAAGGCCAACGTTAGGGCCAAAGTTAGACCCCTAACGTTGGCACCAACGTTCATATCAGCAAAGTGGTGTTAGCTGATATGAAAAGTTAGAGCAAAAGTTAGACCCTTAACTTTTGCTCAAACTTTTGGTCCAACTTTTGCAAAACTCCAACCCGGTTCAATTGGTTCACTTTGGTTCTTCTCCAAACTTCAAGAGCAATCAACCAAGGCCTCTTTCAACCCAATTCCACCAAGAGCAAAGGCCCAACTCAAGGCTTGAAGATCATTGGAAGAAAGTGTATAAATAGGATAGAATTCAAGTTCTTCGGAGAGCTTTCCTTTTGGAATTTTCATAATAGTTTTCGGAGAGCTTTTGATATTGAGTGAACTTTAATTTATTTGTCTTGGGGAAGGAGAATTCACTTCTCTTCCTCTCAGTTTTATTGCTTTCAATTTCAATTACAATTGTCTTGGATCTTGGGTTGAAGAATTGAAGAAATTCTGTTTCAATCTCATCCTTAGATCTCTCTGTTTATTTACTGCAATTGAATTTCCGTTTCTGTTACTTGATTCTCATCTACTTTCCTTGCAATTTACAATTTCCTTTGCAATTATTCTTGTTGGATCTAGGAAGGCATTGAGATCTAGACTTGGTTTTCTAGTCTCTGGGTCCTGAGATCTAAATTCCCAATTTACATTTTGTTGCTTGCTTTCAATGTTCATTTACTTTACTGCTTCAAGATCCGATTCAACCCAAACCTTCTTTTACTCTTTTGTTTGATGCAAGTTACTTTTCTTTGTTTAATTTCTGCAAATCCAATTCCCAATCCCCTTTACATTCCGAGCCATTTACATTTCTTGCACTTTAAGATTCCGCAATTTACTTTTCTTGCATTCTAAGTTTCTGCTATTTAATTTCTTGTTCCTTAAGATTCAGCATTTTAATTCCCTGTTCTCTTTACTTCCATGCAATTTAATTTCTGCAAATCACAAAACACTCAACCAAATCTTGATTCGCTTGACTAAATTAACCACTAAGCTAAAATTGCTCAATCCTTCAATCCCTGTGGGATCGACCTCACTCCCGTGAGTTTTTATTACTTGATACGACCCGGTACACTTGCCGGTTAGGTTTGTGTGTTTTGGGAGAAATTTATTTTTCACCAAAATACTCATCAAGTTTTTTGGCGCCGTTGCCGGGGATTGAATAGATTGACAATGATTAAGTGAGGTGGTGATCTAGATCAAGCACTTTCTCTTTATTTTTCTCTAATTTCGACTAACCCACTAACTGTTTGAATTTTTGCCTAAGCTAACTAATATTTCACTTCAGCCATGGATTGAAGTATTATTGCTTTTCTGGTATTGTGTGATTCTTGTGTTTTGATTGTATGTCAGATACAAGAAGATAGATCCCTACCTTTCATGAAACTGACGAAAGAATCCTCCGAAGGCTAAGAAGAGAAGCAAGAGAAAAAAATGTTGCTGGAGAGGAAGAATCAGATGAAGAATATCATGAATTGGAGGAACACTCAACAAATCCAACAAATCCACCAGTGAGAATGGCCAACAACAATGGTCAACCCCAGAGGAGAGTCTTGGCTTCCTATACCTTTGCAAATGCTAGACATTGTGGAAGCAGCATTCTCAACCCTAATGTCAATACAAATAACTTTGAATTAAAGCCACAACTCATCACTTTAGTCCAAAATAATTGCTCTTTTGGGGGAGGACCGTTGGAGGATCCAAATCAACATCTATCTACCTTCTTAAGGATTTGTGACACTGTCAAGTCCAATGGTGTGAATCCTGAAACTTACAAGCTTCTGCTGTTCCCGTTCTCATTAAGGGACAAGGCCGCACAATGGCTTGAAACTTTTCCCCAAGGAAGCATCACTAGTTGGGATGACTTGATAACTAAATTTCTAGCCAAATTCTATCCACCTCAAAGAGTCATCAGGCTGAAGACTGAGGTGCAAACATTCACGCAATTGGATGCTGAAAATCTGTATGAAGCATGGGAAAGATACAAGGCTTTGCTGAGGAAATGTCCACCAGAAATGTTCACTGAGTGGGACAAGCTACAGAACTTCTATGAAGGACTCACTCTAAAGGCTCAAGAATCACTTGACCACTCAGCTGGAGGATCATTGCAACTGATGAAAACAGCAGAAGAAGCTCAAAATCTTATTGACATGGTGGCTAACAACCAATATTTCTTTGGCCATCAGAGACAACGCCAACCATCACTAAGGAAAGGAGTGTTAGAAATGGAAGGGGTTGACATCCTCCTAGCTCAAAACAAGATAATGCAGGAGCAGATTCAACAACAATTTGAGCAGATGGCTAAAAAGATTGATAGCTTGCAAGTTGCAACAGTGAATACAAGCCAACCATCAACCAAATGGGGGCAAAATGAAGAAAACCAAGAAGATCAGCAGCAGGAGCAACCTCAATATGTGCATAACCAAAGCTCCGGCCAAAATGAAGTCTATGGTGACACCCACAATCTATCCTGGAAGAACCATCCAAATCTCAGATGGGGAGATAACCACACCCACAGCCAGCAACCGTGGCAGAAAAACTCAAACCAAAATAACTCAAGAAACACAACTTACTCAAACCACGACCAGCAAAACACTAATAATAATCAATACAAGAAACCACAAAATACATATCAACCACCCCACCACAATTCACAAACTCATCAAAATAGCATTTCCGCACCAACATCTAACCCCCAAAACTACCACACTACCCCTACAAATAACTTCCAGCAACCACATTCCACCCCCATCATACCACCAATAGACCATCATGAAAGTAGAATTTCAAGTCTTGAGGCAGCCATACAAGCAATTGCTCAGTCCACTCAAAGCTTGGTCAAAATGCAAGAGAGAAATGAAGCTACCATGAAGAGCCTTGAACGACAAGTGGGACAATTGGCCAAACAAGCTGAACGGCCAACCAATGTTCTCCCAAGTGATACAATCTCCAATCCAAAGGACAAAAGAAAAGCTACAAAGTGGGAGGAGTGCAAAGCAATCATAGTGGGAAGTGAAAAGACTAGGGAGAAGGAAGCCATCAATCAAGAAGAACACAACAGAGAAGTTCCACAAGAAGAGACAGAAGAGAGAAGTGAAGAGGATAGAAAGACCAAGAATGAAAAAAGCTCAAAGAGAGATAAGGACATCCCTGAAACACAACTACAAGAAAAGAAGGAAGGGATGAAGCCATATATCCCCAAACTTCCATATCCTCAAAGATTCAAAAAAGAAAACGAGGATAAGCAATACTCAAAGTTCCTGAACATATTCAAGACACTCAGCATCAATATTCCTTTCTTAGAAGCACTTGAACAGATGCCATTATATGCTAAATTTATGAAAGAAGTGCTAACAAAGAAAAGACCCTTGAAGGAAGGACAGATTATTGAAATGACAATGGAGTGTAGTGCTATTCTCCAAAGAGGTCTACCAGAGAAGAAGGATGATCCTGGAAGGTTTTATATACCTTGTACCATAGGAAACATAACTATTGAGAAATCATTCTGTGACCTTGGTGCAAGTATAAACTTGATGCCTCTATCTCTTATGAGGAAGCTTAAAATTTTTGAGCTGAAACCCACTCGAATAACTCTTCAAATGGCTGACAAGTCCATTCAACAAGCACTTGGAGTTGTAGAGAATGTGCTGGTAAAAGTGGAAAAATTTCTTCTCCCAGTTGATTTTGTCATCCTGGATATGGAGGAAGACCCTAACACTCCCATCATCTTGGGGAGGCCTTTTCTTGCTACGTGCAGAGCATTGATAGATGTTGAAAAAGGGGAATTGTTGCTGAGAGTGCATGATGAGCACCTAGCATTCCATGTTTTTAAAACCCCACATGAGCCCACTCAAGAAGAAGAGTGTGCGGAGGATAAGGCCAGAGATCAAAGTTTGAAGGAGGTAGTCAATGAGTTAACTCCAAGACTTCTACATCCATGCTTGAAAGAAGTGGAGATGGTGCAACAGACCAAAGAAATCAAGGAGGAACTAGATCCAAAACCCCCAGATGAGAACCTCAACATTCCAGATAAAGAACCACCAAGGCATGAATCATCTCCTAAGAAAGAAGAGAAGAAGAAGAGGCCAAAAGGGTGGAAAAACAAGAAAATCCCCACTGAAGGCTTTTCACCAGGGGATAAAGTAGTGTTAAACACACAACCAATGAAGATGTCTCCACAATTATTTGAATACTACACTGTGAACCGGGTCCTTTCACTTGAACACTTAGAGATCATCAAAGAGGAGACTGGAAGGAAGTTCACAGTAAGAGGAGAAAAGTTGAGGCACTATGATTTTCAGCCCCCATGATCAAAGAATGAAGGATGTCAAGCTAGTGACATTAAAAGAGCGCTTGTTGGGAGGCAACCCAACCTGAGGTAGTTCTTTTTTTATAGCTAGTTCAATAAAAAGGTTAAGTAGATTCACCTGTATTGTAAGGAGCTAAGTTTGGTGTTGCACACCAAAACAATTTAAGGGAGAATGAAGGATTCTAAGTTTGGTGTTCCACCGAAATCTCATTTACAAACACATTCTCACCTTCTGCATAAAGGGTTGCTAGCTCCAAGCAATCAGATGAATCATTTAATCATTGTCTGTTTCTAGTTTTTAGTTTTATTGCCTTTAGCAAAGACACAAGGATTTCACATGTGGTTAACTTGATGCATCAGAGGCAGTGGCGAGGGACTAAGTTTGGTGTTCACACACCAAAGTAAGTTCAAAAGCCTATAAGAAAGTCTTGCACACTAACCAATTACCTAAGGGCTTGAGAAGCAAGCAACTTTTGAGAATTGTGCAGGGAATTCACTACCATTTGAAGACACTATGCATCATAACTCAAAAGGGCATAGCAGAAGGAAGGACAAAGGAACTGCAAACCAATAGGTTGTATCTATACTTAACCTTTGCTGTTGAGAAATACTTTTGATTGATGTCTTGTTAAAGTGTTCATTTAGTTCAAACAAATTCAAATTTCTTTTAAAATAAGTAAGCTAGTCTATGTGTGTGCTTGTGTGTTTACTTCCACTTAGCAAAAAGTATGTTTTGTCCCCTGCATCTTTAAGTTCAATAAAAGAAATGTTTGAATGTGAAGTAAGATAGTCTCTGTTAGATAGAAGTAGAATAAAAGTAAGTGGTGGTAGGTGTGTGATTGTATAATAGCTCACTTTTAGTGAATAAAGAGCCAGGATATCTCCTTCTAAGTAAAGAGTGGCCTACTGTCTATGAATCTCAATTAAATTCCTTGGTTAGAAAGAAAAACAAAAAGAAGGAAAGAAAAAAAAAGATAGCCAAAAAGTGGCAGAACAAAAGGAAACAAAAAGAAACAAAGCTGGACACCAATAGCTTGAACTTTAAAATATATGCCTGTGATGTCTTTGTACTAGGATCTGCTTGGATTAGTAAGCTCTTAGGAGTGCATCAACACTCGGTGACTTGGGTTAACTAATCCGGGATCATCAGCTGAAAGTCCACTATCAAGAGCAACCTAACTACAAGGCATTTAGTAACCCAAAGAGGTGCTGGGCATCAATGTTTTAAGAAGGAATGTGAGCCAAGTGTCTATGGTGAATAATGTGTCAAGTATAAAGAAAAGAAAATGAACTTGCTACACATGACACTCAAATAAAGCTTATGAACAAAGTAATAGCCAAGGATAAAGGAATAATGAGAGGTCATAGCAGTATGTCACTTGAAGCTTGAAGGAGACTTTCTAGGCCTAGGAGTCAATAAGAAGTGAGTATTTGCATATCCACACAAAATCCCATGAACTATCAATAATACTCTGCTAGCATAAACATCCTCTTCCATCTCATTCTTTCTTCTCAATAAATCTTTTCTTGCTTGGGGACAAGCAAGCTTTAAGTTTGGTGTTGTGATGACAAGTCATCCTAGCCTATTTTAACTAGTCTTTTTCTTTTGTTTTCATTAGAATTATGCACTTTCTTGAACCATAAGCAAGCTAATTGAGTAGATTTTCATGTTTCCCTTGATTGAATCAACCATGTATGAATTCATGCCATTTCATGAGGTTTTATGCTATAATTGTTGCATATTATGATAGAATGAATATCTCATGATTATGAGCATAGCTTTGATGTGTTTGGTTGATTAATGATAGGTGAAGAAAGCTTGGAGAAAGGTTGAAGCAAGAAGGAATAGCTAGGAGTAAAGAGAAGACAATGGAATAAGTGAAATTGAACCAGGAAGCAAAAAGCTGGACCTAAAGTTAGCATCAAACTTTTGCACAAACTTTTGGTTGAAAAGTTAGCCCCAACGTTAGCCCCCTAACTTGGAGGCTAACGTTGGAACTTGAAAATCACTCCCTGGGTATCAAAAGTTTGCGCCAACGTTAGCCCCCTAACTTTGAGGCTAACGTTGGCACATGAAATTCACCCCTGGGCACCAAAAGTTTGCGCCAACGTTAGCCCCCTAACTTTGAGGCTAACGTTGGCATGAAGGAAACCTCCCTGGGCACCAAAAGTTTGCGCCAACGTTAGCCCCCTAACTTGGTGGCTAACGTTGGCACATGAAAATCACAAGGAGGAGCAAAAGTTTGCGCCAACGTTAGCCCCCTAACTTGGTGGCTAACGTTGGCGCCACAAGTACACAAGGTAAGGCCAACGTTAGGGCCAAAGTTAGACCCCTAACGTTGGCACCAACGTTCATATCAGCAAAGTGGTGTTAGCTGATATGAAAAGTTGGAGCAAAAGTTAGACCCCTAACTTTTGCTCAAACTTTTGGTCCAACTTTTGCAAAACTCCAACCCGGTTCAATTGGTTCACTTTGGTTCTTCTCCAAACTTCAAGAGCAATCAACCAAGGCCTCTTTCAACCCAATTCCACCAAGAGCAAAGGCCTAACTCAAGGCTTGAAGATCATTGGAAGAAAGTGTATAAATAGAATAGAATTCAAGTTCTTCGGAGAGCTTTCCTTTTGGAATTTTCATAATAGTTTTCGGAGAGCTTTTGATATTGAGTGAACTTTAATTTCTTTGTCTTGGGGAAGGAGAATTCACTTCTCTTCCTCTCAGTTTTATTGCTTTCAATTTCAATTACAATTGTCTTGGATCTTGGGTTGAAGAATTGAAGAAATTCTTTCAATCTCATCCTTAGATCTCTCTGTTTATTTACTGCAATTGAATTTCCGTTTCTGTTACTTGATTCTCATCTACTTTCCTTGAAATTTACAATTTCCTTTGCAATTATTCTTGTTGGATCTAGGAAGGCATTGAGATCTAGACTTGGTTTTCTAGTCTCTGGGTCCTGAGATCTAAATTCCCAATTTACATTTTGTTGCTTGCTTTCAATGTTCATTTACTTTACTGCTTCAAGATCCGATTCAACCCAAACCTTCTTTTACTCTTTTGTTTGATGCAAGTTACTTTTCTTTGTTTAATTTCTGCAAATCCAATTCCCAATCCCCTTTACATTCCGAGCCATTTACATTTCTTGCACTTTAAGATTTCGCAATTTACTTTTCTTGCATTCTAAGTTTCTGCTATTTAATTTCTTGTTCCTTAAGATTCAGCATTTTAATTCCCTGTTCTCTTTACTTCCATGCAATTTAATTTCTGCAAATCACAAAACACTCAACCAAATCTTGATTCGCTTGACTAAATTAACCACTAAGCTAAAATTGCTCAATCCTTCAATCCCTGTGGGATCAACCTCACTCCCGTGAGTTTTTATTACTTGATACGACCCGGTACACTTGCCGGTTAGGTTTGTGTGTTTTGGGAGAAATTTATTTTTCACCAAAATACTCATCAAGTTTTTTGGCGCCGTTGCCGGGGATTGAATAGATTGACAATGATTAAGTGAGGTGGTGATCTAGATCAAGCACTTTCTCTTTATTTTTCTCTAATTTCGACTAACCCACTAACTGTTTGAATTTTTGCCTAAGCTAACTAATATTTCACTTCAGCCATGGATTGAAGTATTATTGCTTTTCTGGTATTGTGTGATTCTTGTGTTTTGATTGTATGTCAGATACAAGAAGATAGATCCCTACCTTTCATGAAACTGACGAAAGAATCCTCCGAAGGCTAAGAAGAGAAGCAAGAGAAAAAAATGTTGCTGGAGAGGAAGAATCAGATGAAGAATATCATGAATTGGAGGAACACTCAACAAATCCAACAAATCCACCAGTGAGAATGGCCAACAACAATGGTCAACCCCAGAGGAGAGTCTTGGCTTCCTATACCTTTGCAAATGCTAGACATTGTGGAAGCAGCATTCTCAACCCTAATGTCAATACAAATAACTTTGAATTAAAGCCACAACTCATCACTTTAGTCCAAAATAATTGCTCTTTTGGGGGAGGACCGTTGGAGGATCCAAATCAACATCTATCTACCTTCTTAAGGATTTGTGACACTGTCAAGTCCAATGGTGTGAATCCTGAAACTTACAAGCTTCTGCTGTTCCCGTTCTCATTAAGGGACAAGGCCGCACAATGGCTTGAAACTTTTCCCCAAGGAAGCATCACTAGTTGGGATGACTTGATAACTAAATTTCTAACCAAATTCTATCCACCTCAAAGAGTCATCAGGCTGAAGACTGAGGTGCAAACATTCACGCAATTGGATGCTGAAAATCTGTATGAAGCATGGGAAAGATACAAGGCTTTGCTGAGGAAATGTCCACCAGAAATGTTCACTGAGTGGGACAAGCTACAGAACTTCTATGAAGGACTCACTCTAAAGGCTCAAGAATCACTTGACCACTCAGCTGGAGGATCATTGCAACTGATGAAAACAGCAGAAGAAGCTCAAAATCTTATTGACATGGTGGCTAACAACCAATATTTCTTTGGCCATCAGAGACAACGCCAACCATCACTAAGGAAAGGAGTGTTAGAAATGGAAGGGGTTGACATCCTCCTAGCTCAAAACAAGATAATGCAGGAGCAGATTCAACAACAATTTGAGCAGATGGCTAAAAAGATTGATAGCTTGCAAGTTGCAACAGTGAATACAAGCCAACCATCAACCAAATGGGGGCAAAATGAAGAAAACCAAGAAGATCAGCAGCAGGAGCAACCTCAATATGTGCATAACCAAAGCTCCGGCCAAAATGAAGTCTATGGTGACACCCACAATCTATCCTGGAAGAACCATCCAAATCTCAGATGGGGAGATAACCACACCCACAGCCAGCAACCGTGGCAGAAAAACTCAAACCAAAATAACTCAAGAAACACAACTTACTCAAACCACGACCAGCAAAACACTAATAATAATCAATACAAGAAACCACAAAATACATATCAACCACCCCACCACAATTCACAAACTCATCAAAATAGCATTTCCGCACCAACATCTAACCCCCAAAACTACCACACTACCCCTACAAATAACTTCCAGCAACCACATTCCACCCCCATCATACCACCAATAGACCATCATGAAAGTAGAATTTCAAGTCTTGAGGCAGCCATACAAGCAATTGCTCAGTCCACTCAAAGCTTGGTCAAAATGCAAGAGAGAAATGAAGCTACCATGAAGAGCCTTGAACGACAAGTGGGACAATTGGCCAAACAAGCTGAACGGCCAACCAATGTTCTCCCAAGTGATACAATCTCCAATCCAAAGGACAAAAGAAAAGCTACAAAGTGGGAGGAGTGCAAAGCAATCATAGTGGGAAGTGAAAAGACTAGGGAGAAGGAAGCCATCAATCAAGAAGAACACAACAGAGAAGTTCCACAAGAAGAGACAGAAGAGAGAAGTGAAGAGGATAGAAAGACCAAGAATGAAAAAAGCTCAAAGAGAGATAAGGACATCCCTGAAACACAACTACAAGAAAAGAAGGAAGGGATGAAGCCATATATCCCCAAACTTCCATATCCTCAAAGATTCAAAAAAGAAAACGAGGATAAGCAATACTCAAAGTTCCTGAACATATTCAAGACACTCAGCATCAATATTCCTTTCTTAGAAGCACTTGAACAGATGCCATTATATGCTAAATTTATGAAAGAAGTGCTAACAAAGAAAAGACCCTTGAAGGAAGGACAGATTATTGAAATGACAATGGAGTGTAGTGCTATTCTCCAAAGAGGTCTACCAGAGAAGAAGGATGATCCTGGAAGGTTTTATATACCTTGTACCATAGGAAACATAACTATTGAGAAATCATTCTGTGACCTTGGTGCAAGTATAAACTTGATGCCTCTATCTCTTATGAGGAAGCTTAAAATTTTTGAGCTGAAACCCACTCGAATAACTCTTCAAATGGCTGACAAGTCCATTCAACAAGCACTTGGAGTTGTAGAGAATGTGCTGGTAAAAGTGGGAAAATTTCTTCTCCCAGTTGATTTTGTCATCCTGGATATGGAGGAAGACCCTAACACTCCCATCATCTTGGGGAGGCCTTTTCTTGCTACGGGCAGAGCATTGATAGATGTTGAAAAAGGGGAATTGTTGCTGAGAGTGCATGATGAGCACCTAGCATTCCATGTTTTTAAAACCCCACATGAGCCCACTCAAGAAGAAGAGTGTGCGGAGGATAAGGCCAGAGATCAAAGTTTGAAGGAGGTAGTCAATGAGTTAACTCCAAGACTTCTACATCCATGCTTGAAAGAAGTGGAGATGGTGCAACAGACCAAAGAAATCAAGGAGGAACTAGATCCAAAACCCCCAGATGAGAACCTCAACATTCCAGATAAAGAACCACCAAGGCATGAATCATCTCCTAAGAAAGAAGAGAAGAAGAAGAGGCCAAAAGGGTGGAAAAACAAGAAAATCCCCACTGAAGGCTTTTCACCAGGGGATAAAGTAGTGTTAAACACACAACCAATGAAGATGTCTCCACAATTATTTGAATACTACACTGTGAACCGGGTCCTTTCACTTGAACACTTAGAGATCATCAAAGAGGAGACTGGAAGGAAGTTCACAGTAAGAGGAGAAAAGTTGAGGCACTATGATTTTCAGCCCCCATGATCAAAGAATGAAGGATGTCAAGCTAGTGACATTAAAAGAGCGCTTGTTGGGAGGCAACCCAACCTGAGGTAGTTCTTTTTTTATAGCTAGTTCAATAAAAAGGTTAAGTAGATTCACCTGTATTGTAAGGAGCTAAGTTTGGTGTTGCACACCAAAACAATTTAAGGGAGAATGAAGGATTCTAAGTTTGGTGTTCCACCGAAATCTCATTTACAAACACATTCTCACCTTCTGCATAAAGGGTTGCTAGCTCCAAGCAATCAGATGAATCATTTAATCATTGTCTGTTTCTAGTTTTTAGTTTTATTGCCTTTAGCAAAGACACAAGGATTTCACATGTGGTTAACTTGATGCATCAGAGGCAGTGGCGAGGGACTAAGTTTGGTGTTCACACACCAAAGTAAGTTCAAAAGCCTATAAGAAAGTCTTGCACACTAACCAATTACCTAAGGGCTTGAGAAGCAAGCAACTTTTGAGAATTGTGCAGGGAATTCACTACCATTTGAAGACACTATGCATCATAACTCAAAAGGGCATAGCAGAAGGAAGGACAAAGGAACTGCAAACCAATAGGTTGTATCTATACTTAACCTTTGCTGTTGAGAAATACTTTTGATTGATGTCTTGTTAAAGTGTTCATTTAGTTCAAACAAATTCAAATTTCTTTTAAAATAAGTAAGCTAGTCTATGTGTGTGCTTGTGTGTTTACTTCCACTTAGCAAAAAGTATGTTTTGTCCCCTGCATCTTTAAGTTCAATAAAAGAAATGTTTGAATGTGAAGTAAGATAGTCTCTGTTAGATAGAAGTAGAATAAAAGTAAGTGGTGGTAGGTGTGTGATTGTATAATAGCTCACTTTTAGTGAATAAAGAGCCAGGATATCTCCTTCTAAGTAAAGAGTGGCCTACTGTCTATGAATCTCAATTAAATTCCTTGGTTAGAAAGAAAAACAAAAAGAAGGAAAGAAAAAAAAAGATAGCCAAAAAGTGGCAGAACAAAAGGAAACAAAAAGAAACAAAGCTGGACACCAATAGCTTGAACTTTAAAATATATGCCTGTGATGTCTTTGTACTAGGATCTGCTTGGATTAGTAAGCTCTTAGGAGTGCATCAACACTCGGTGACTTGGGTTAACTAATCCGGGATCATCAGCTGAAAGTCCACTATCAAGAGCAACCTAACTACAAGGCATTTAGTAACCCAAAGAGGTGCTGGGCATCAATGTTTTAAGAAGGAATGTGAGCCAAGTGTCTATGGTGAATAATGTGTCAAGTATAAAGAAAAGAAAATGAACTTGCTACACATGACACTCAAATAAAGCTTATGAACAAAGTAATAGCCAAGGATAAAGGAATAATGAGAGGTCATAGCAGTATGTCACTTGAAGCTTGAAGGAGACTTTCTAGGCCTAGGAGTCAATAAGAAGTGAGTATTTGCATATCCACACAAAATCCCATGAACTATCAATAATACTCTGCTAGCATAAACATCCTCTTCCATCTCATTCTTTCTTCTCAATAAATCTTTTCTTGCTTGGGGACAAGCAAGCTTTAAGTTTGGTGTTGTGATGACAAGTCATCCTAGCCTATTTTAACTAGTCTTTTTCTTTTGTTTTCATTAGAATTATGCACTTTCTTGAACCATAAGCAAGCTAATTGAGTAGATTTTCATGTTTCCCTTGATTGAATCAACCATGTATGAATTCATGCCATTTCATGAGGTTTTATGCTATAATTGTTGCATATTATGATAGAATGAATATCTCATGATTATGAGCATAGCTTTGATGTGTTTGGTTGATTAATGATAGGTGAAGAAAGCTTGGAGAAAGGTTGAAGCAAGAAGGAATAGCTAGGAGTAAAGAGAAGACAATGGAATAAGTGAAATTGAACCAGGAAGCAAAAAGCTGGACCTAAAGTTAGCATCAAACTTTTGCACAAACTTTTGGTTGAAAAGTTAGCCCCAACGTTAGCCCCCTAACTTGGAGGCTAACGTTGGAACTTGAAAATCACTCCCTGGGTATCAAAAGTTTGCGCCAACGTTAGCCCCCTAACTTTGAGGCTAACGTTGGCACATGAAATTCACCCCTGGGCACCAAAAGTTTGCGCCAACGTTAGCCCCCTAACTTTGAGGCTAACGTTGGCATGAAGGAAACCTCCCTGGGCACCAAAAGTTTGCGCCAACGTTAGCCCCCTAACTTGGTGGCTAACGTTGGCACATGAAAATCACAAGGAGGAGCAAAAGTTTGCGCCAACGTTAGCCCCCTAACTTGGTGGCTAACGTTGGCGCCACAAGTACACAAGGTAAGGCCAACGTTAGGGCCAAAGTTAGACCCCTAACGTTGGCACCAACGTTCATATCAGCAAAGTGGTGTTAGCTGATATGAAAAGTTGGAGCAAAAGTTAGACCCCTAACTTTTGCTCAAACTTTTGGTCCAACTTTTGCAAAACTCCAACCCGGTTCAATTGGTTCACTTTGGTTCTTCTCCAAACTTCAAGAGCAATCAACCAAGGCCTCTTTCAACCCAATTCCACCAAGAGCAAAGGCCCAACTCAAGGCTTGAAGATCATTGGAAGAAAGTGTATAAATAGGATAGAATTCAAGCTCTTCGGAGAGCTTTCCTTTTGGAATTTTCATAATAGTTTTCGGAGAGCTTTTGATATTGAGTGAACTTTAATTTCTTTGTCTTGGGGAAGGAGAATTCACTTCTCTTCCTCTCAGTTTTATTGCTTTCAATTTCAATTACAATTGTCTTGGATCTTGGGTTGAAGAATTGAAGAAATTCTGTTTCAATCTCATCCTTAGATCTCTCTGTTTATTTACTGCAATTGAATTTCCGTTTCTGTTACTTGATTATCATCTACTTTCCTTGAAATTTACAATTTCCTTTGCAATTATTCTTGTTGGATCTAGGAAGGCATTGAGATCTAGACTTGGTTTTCTAGTCTCTGGGTCCTGAGATCTAAATTCCCAATTTACATTTTGTTGCTTGCTTTCAATGTTCATTTACTTTACTGCTTCAAGATCCGATTCAACCCAAACCTTCTTTTACTCTTTTGTTTGATGCAAGTTACTTTTCTTTGTTTAATTTCTGCAAATCCAATTCCCAATCCCCTTTACATTCCGAGCCATTTACATTTCTTGCACTTTAAGATTCCGCAATTTACTTTTCTTGCATTCTAAGTTTCTGCTATTTAATTTCTTGTTCCTTAAGATTCATCATTTTAATTCCCTGTTCTCTTTACTTCCATGCAATTTAATTTCTGCAAATCACAAAACACTCAACCAAATCTTGATTTGCTTGACTAAATTAACCACTAAGCTAAAATTGCTCAATCCTTCAATCCCTGTGGGATCGACCTCACTCCCGTGAGTTTTTATTACTTGATACGACCCGGTACACTTGCCGGTTAGGTTTGTGTGTTTTGGGAGAAATTTATTTTTCACCAAAATACTCATCAACCCCTGAGCTACCGGTCAGAGATCATGCGCCCCAACTGATAAGGCTGCCCCTCAGAATTAAGCCTCCACTAAGCTCCCAAGAGGCATATGTCTGCAAGTATCTAGTCTGGCCTCCATTCGCTATTGACCCTCTCAGTATAGGAATGAGGGTCATCCCTAGTCTGTGGCAGTTAGAGGGCATTCCTCACATTCCTCAGACCAAAGGCCCTATAGTCCTCCCTCTCACCATAGTAAACCAATTCTTGGGGATGGAATTCATTCCCCTCAAATGCTTGTATATGAACCAAGCATTAGCGCAGAACTCCTGGACCATCTGTTGGCCCACCTTAGTTACCGTGTTACATAGTGTTTTTCAGCCTCTTCTTTGAATCTTCGCCTGAATTTTCAGATACTCGTCTGACTTAAGATCGAATCACACCTCCGGGATCGCTGTCTTCTTACTAGTGATCTCATGGAAGTGCTCTTCGTGCACTTTAGAATTGAACCGGCTGGCATCATAAGAACTGGTTACAAGGGCCTTCTTTTTCCTCTACCTAGAAGATGATTCTCCTTCCTTGGGTGCCATAAATAATGATCAAAGTAAAAAGTGGCACAACCACATTAAATTTAAAGCTTTTGCTCGTCCCTGAGCAAAAAAAAAAAATAAAGGGAAGAGTAAGTGGGTGATAATGATAAATGAAAAAGAAGAAAGCAAAGGAGAATGGATATGGAAAGAGAATATGGTGCTTTAAAAAAATTAAAGAAGGGGATAAGAAGTAAGAAAGGAGGGAATATAGATGCAGGTGTGAGATAAATGGGGTATAAGAGGGGTATATATAGCAAAGGGGGAGGGAGAGTTACGGTTGGGGTAAGGAAAAAAAAAAGGGAAAGGAATTCAAGTGAATTGAATAGGGTTGGTTGGGGGGTGGGGGTAGGTAACGGTTAGTAGGGGAATGGCTGAGTTGGGAGGAGAGATTTGGGGGGATTGATGAATGTGATTAGTGGAAGGGAGGTGGTGGTGGGGCCCACGTTTGATTTTTTATTCAAAATTTGAATCCTTCTTTGAATCGGACCATGAAGCGCTACTGGCACTAAACGCCAATATCGGAGTTTAGCGCCGATAGCGATTTTTTTTTTCTTCAAAATAAACACTTGTGTGTGCGCACACAGGTTCGCGTGTACGCATGATAGGGGGAAGGAATGGGTTTATGCGTACGCACCCGGCAGAGAGTTTGGAGATGTTGGTTCTCCTCCTAGTTCTAAACGCCATGTGTCCGTGTTTAACGCCACCATCACAAAAGCTGAGTCTTGAAATGCATGCACTTTGGTGCTAAACACTAGGCTCGGCATTTAGTGCCACCTACACAAGGAGTACACCTTGAAATACGTTCACCATGACACTAAATGCCAAGTCAAGGCATTTAACGCCACTCTCAAAGTGACCTTGCCTCGAATTTTGTGCCCCATGGCACTAAATGCCAGGTAACGACAATTAACGCCGGGGAACCCGAAGCAAAACCCCTTCAGATTGTTCTGAACTCCTTTCTAATTGCACCTGTTCCTATTTTTAACACTTTGCATGACCAAAACACATGTAAAAAGAAGAAAAACTATAAGAAAATAAAACCAAATAAATAAAATCAAAATAAATCGAAAATCTAAGGATATAGATGATTGGGTTGCCTTCCAACAAGCGCTTCTTTAACGTCACTAACTTGTCGATTAGTGTTGCTAAGTCAGCAGATGAGCGTTCTCTAACGATCAACCTTGCCTCCAAAATAGTTCTTTAGCCTCTGGCCATTGACAATGAACCTTCTATCAGAGTTTTCTTCTTAGAATTTTACATAACCATACGGAGACACTCTGCTTACCACAAACGGTCTTGACCACCAGGACTTCAATTTTCCGGGGAAGAGCTTGAGCCTTGAATTGAACAATAAGAATTTCTGGCTTGGATCAAATGCTATGGTGGCTATTTTCTTATCATGCCACACCTTTGTCTTCTCTTAATAGAGCTTGGCATTCTCATAAGCTGAATTTCTGAATTCATCAAACTCATTCAGTTGAAGGAGCCCCTTTTCTTCTGCAGCTTTGGCGTCAAAGTTCAGAAATTTTGTTGCCTAGTATGCTTTGTGCTCTAAATCCACTAGAAAGTGACAAGCTTTGTCATAGACCAACTGATATGGGGACATGCCAATAGGAGTTTTGAATGCCGTTCGGTATGCCCAGAGAGCATCATCAAGCTTCCTAGCCCAGTCATTCCTTGAAGTACTAACGGTCTTCTCTAGAATTCTCTTAAGTTTTCTATTAGAGAGCTCAACCTGTCGACTTGTCTGAGGATGATAGGGGGTTGTTTCTCTATGATGGACTCCATATCTTTGAAGAAGAGAGTCCAGCTATTTGTTGCAGAAGTGGCTGCCTCCGTCACTGATTAGTGTCCTAGGGACACCAAACCAGCTGAAAATATATCTATGAAGAAAGTTCAGCACCACTTTAGCATCACTAGTAGGTAAGGCCACCGCTTCCACCCATTTGGACACATAATCAACTGCCACTAGAATATAGTTGTTTGAATGTGAGGGTGGAAAAGGTCCCATGAAGTCAATACCCCACATATTAAACAACTCAAGATATTCCCTGTTGTGGCATCTCATAGTTGTTGGGAAGATTTCCAGCTCTTTAGCACTTGTCATAGTTCCTCACATAATCCCGAGCATCTCTAAAGAGAGTCGGCCAATAAAAACCGCCATAGAGGATCTTAGTAGCTGTTTTCTCACTGCCAAAGTGGCCACCGTATTCGGAACCATGACAATGCCAGAGAATCTATTCTGCTTCCTCATCCGGGACACAACGCCGAATAATACCATCTGAGAATCTCTTAAAAAGGTAAGTTTTCTCGCATAAGAAGTACTTGGCATTATTGAGTAGCTTCTTCACTTGCTATTTAGTGTACTCCTCGGGAATGAACCTCATAGCTTTGTAGTTTGCAATATTCGCAAACCACGGAGCTCTCTAAATAGCAAAGAGTTGGTCACAAGAAAGGTCTCAGTTATAAGGGTGGGTTGTTACATTCCCTCTTCAGGCTCAATCCTGGAAAGGTGGTTAGCCACTTGGTTTTCTGGCCATTTTCTGTGTCTAATCTCAATATCAAACTCTTGAAGAAAGAGCACCCACTTGATCAACCTTGGTTTAGCATCCTGCTTGGTTAGAAGGTACTTAAGAGCAGCATAGTCAATAAAAACAATAACCTTAGAACCATTCAAATAGCACATAAACTTATCAAAATCATAAACTATAACCAATAGTTCTTTTTCTGTAGTTGTATAAGTCTTTTACGCGTCATTTAGCACACGGCTAGCATAATAAATGATGTGCACAAGCTTGTCTTGTCTCTGCCCCAAGATAGCTCCTAAAGCATAATTACTGGCATCACATATCAATTCAAATGATAAATCCCAGTTAGGAAGGGCTATGATGGGACCAGAGACAAGCTTAGCTTTTAGAGTTTCAAAAGCATGCAAACAATCATCGTCAAAACAAAAAAGGAATATCTGCAACTAAGAGGTTGCTCAAAGTCTTAGCTATTTTAGAAAAATCCTTTATAAATCTTCTATAAAATCCTGCATGTCCTTGGAAACTCCGGATTACCTTTACATTAGTAGGTGATGGTAATTTTTTAATTACCTCCACCTTAGCTTTATCAACCGCTATTCCTTTACTTGAAATCCGGTGCCCAAGAACAATACCTTCAGTTACCAAAAAGTGGCAATTTTCCCAATTCAAAATAAGGTTTGTTTCTTGGCATCTTTTCAAGACCAAGGAAAGATGTCTTAGGTAAGAATCAAAAGAATTACCAAATACAGAAAAATTATCCATAAATACCTCAATAAACTTTTCAACCATGTCAGAAAATATGGAAAGCATGCACCTCTGAAAAGTTTCTGGGATATTACACAGTCCAAACAACATCCTTCGATAAGCAAATACACCAAAGGGGTAAGTGAATGCCATCTTCTCCTGGTCTTGAGGGTCTACAACAATCTGATTATAGCTAGAATATCCATCTAGAAAACAGTAAAATGCATGGCCGGCTAACCTCTCAAGCATCTGATCAATGAAAGTCAAAGGGAAATGGTCTTTCCTTGTTGCAATATTGAGCCTTCTGTAATCAATACACATACGCCACCCCATGACGGTTCTTGTGGGAATAAGCTCATTCTTCTCATTCTTGACCACTGTCACGCCTCCTTTCTTTTGAACTACTTGCACAGGACTCACCCATGGACTGTCAAAAATTGGGTAAATTATCCCAGCTTCCCAGATCTTCATAACCTCTTTCTGCACTACCTCTTTTATAGTTGGATTGAGCCACCTTTGTGGTTGTACTACTGGTTTAACAACTTCCTCAAGTAGTATCTGGTGCATATACATAGCCAGGCTAATCCCTTTTAAGTCAATAATGGTCCACTCAATAGCCATTTTGTGGCTTCTAAGCACCTTTATCAAAGCATCCTTTTCATCATCACTCAAAAAGAAGCTAATAATTATTGGATAAGAATCATGCTCGCCTAAAAATTCATACTTCAAAAAGGGAGGCAAGGGCTTCAACTCAAACTTCGGTGGCCCTTCCTCCTTATTAAGTGTGTTTGGCTCCCCCTTTGGTGGTAGTGAATTATCAGTCTCTAGCAAACCATCCTCCAAAAGGAGTTCCAAAGCACCATCAAGCTCTTCCGCTTTAAAGACCTTTTGAATTAATGGCTCAATAAAATTAACTCTCATACATCCCTCAGAATCACTAGGATGTAGCAAAGCCTTAAGCACATTAAGGACAACCTCTTCTTCATTGACTCTCAAAATAAGTTCATCCTTTTGCACATCAATAAGGGCTCTCCCTGTAGCTAAAAAGAGTGTCCCAAAAATAATAGAGGCATTCTTGTCCTCTTCCATATCCAATATAACAAAAATAGCAGAAAAATAAAAGGCTCCACTTTCACAAGTAAATTTTCAACAACTCCAAGAGAAAATTTAATTGAACAGTCAGCAAATTAAAGAAAAATACGAGTAGGTTTTACCTCATCAATTTAGAGCTTTCTCATTAAAAAAAGTGGCATGAGGTTGATGCTTGCTCCAAGATCACATAATGCTCTTTAAATAGTAATACCACCAATGGTACAACGAATTAAGGAGCTTCCTGGATCTTGCATCTTCTCAGGGAGATCCTCCTGCATAATAGCACTACATTCCTTGGTGAGCACCACAGTTTCACTCTCTTTTCAATTCCTCTTGTTGGTCAACAGTTCTTTCATAAAGTTATCATAGAGAGACATTTTCTCCAAAGCTTCTACAAAAGGAATGTTGATCTGAAGTTTCTTGAAGATCTCTAAAAATCTTGAAAACTGCTTGTCCTTACACCTTCCAAAGCCTCTGAGGATATGACATTTTTGGCTTGTACTCAGGCACTGGAAACTTTACTTTATATTTCTCAAGATCAATTGAAAAGGGGTTGCAGGTGTCTCTCAGGGGTGTGCTCCACCCTGTCCTGAGTCTTCTCTCCGGAGCTTCTTTTTCAACCTACTCCTCATTAATATGTGCTTCTGAACTGGCTATCTTACCAATTATCAAATGTATGGCCTTGCACTCTTCCCTGGGCTTAAGCACTGTATCACTAGGGAAGGTATTAGGAGGCCTCTCAGCTACTTGCTTGCTCAACTGACCCATTTGAACTTCCAAGTTTCTAATTGAAGCTCGTGTTTCTTGCATGAAACTATGGGTACTCTTGGAGAGTTCTGCAACTATAGATTCCAAGTCAAAAGGCTTCTAAGAAGAAGAAGATGCATGGTTTTGTTAAGGTGGCTAAAACTACCGGTTGTTATTGTTGAAGTTATTTTGATTGAAATTGCCTTGAGAAGAGTTGTTGTTGTTGAAATTTGGTTGCCTCTGTGGTTGATTTTTTCACCCAAAATTTGGGTGATTCCTCCACCCTGGATTGTCAGTCTTAGAGAACAAATCATTATTGGGGGGTCTAGAGGTATTGCCCATATAACTAACTTGTTCAGGGAGAAATTGACCATAATCATAATTATCACCTTCAGGGAAGCCACCACTCATATCATAAGAAGCATCTTGGGTATTAATAGCTGAGACTTGTAATCCACCCAAGTGATGAATAGTAACATTTATCTGTTGAGACATGGCTTTATTCTAAGCAAGAATGGTATCCATAGCATCCAGTTCCATGACTCCTTTCCTCATGGCAGTCCTCTCAGAGGAGTATAAATATTGGTTGTTAGCAACCATCTCAATCAACTCTAGAGCCTCTTCAATGGTCTTCTTCATGTGAAGAGAATCTCCTACAGAATTATCCAAAGACATCCTGGAGGCCTCAATAACTTCGTCATAAAAGATCTGTAACTATATCCAGTTCGGAAACATGTCGGGAGAACACTTTCTGAGTATCACTTTGTACCTGTCCCAAGCTTCATAGAGAGATCACCCTCTCTCTACCTGAAAGTTTGAACATCAGTCCTCAGCTTGGTCAGCCTCTGAGGTGGAAAAAATTTAGTCAAAAATTTATTGACCATATTATCCCATGTATCCAGGCTCTCCTTGGGTTGTGTATCAAACCACTGCTTGGCTCTGTCCCGTATAGCAAATGGAAAGAGCAACAACCGATAAATATCAGGATGAACTCCATTGGTTTTTACCGTATCACAAATTTTCAGAAAATTAGAGATAAATAAGTTTGGGTCTTCTTGCAAAAGTCCATGAAACTGACAGTTTTGTTGCACCAAAATAATGAACTGAGGTTTCAACTCAAAATAGTTGGCATTCACAGGTGGCACAACAATGCTTTTGCCATAAAAAGTGGGATTTGGATAGGAGACAAGAGTCCTCCTAGGTTGCTCAGGAGCATTAGGAGTATTAGGAATAGAAATATTATTATTGTTGTTTGGCTCGATGGTGATTATTCAGCTTCCTCCTTAGAATTGTCTCTAACACTCTCAACATCTCTAAAAGCTCTAGCCTACTGTTGGCATCTTTTTACTGTCCTTTTAATCTCAGGGTTAAATTCAAGAAGAGGTTTGATGAGAGGATTATTGCGTGGTCTAGAATTTTACAAATAAGCTCTAGTTGAAAGTATAGCTTCTAAACCAACAAAAATTCTTTCGTACAAAAAAACTTGTTTGTCACTAAAGCAAACCCAATAAAATTTATAACCGAAGTATTCAAATCTCGGGTTGTCTCTCAAGGAATTATTGGTTATGAAAAAGTATCTTTTGGATATTTTGAAAGGTTTGAACAAGGAATTTAGATGGCAAGAAAATAAATTAATAACTAGAAAAACTCTTTGTGAGGTATGAGAAATAGAAATCACATCCTAGTTATCCTTATCAGTTGTGATGAGAATTGTTTGTTGCTCCCACTTAGTTAACCCTTACTAAATAAAGGAAAGTCAAGTGGACTAATCAGTTTGATTCCTCAAATCCTAGTCAACTCCTACGGAAAGACTAGCGTTAGAGGAATCCAAATCAATCAGCAAATTCCAATTTTCAATCAGCACCGAGTTAGATAACTTAAGTGTCACCAATTACTCAACCAAAGCCAAAGGGGGAAAAATCTAAATTTTTTATATCATAAATAAAAGAAAACAATCATAAATCTGAAATACCTCAAATTATATTAAATATAAAATCAAATCTAACATGAGAATTCATAAATCAAAGCAATAAAATAAATAAAAATAGAAGAAAAACTAAAGTAAAGGAACATTGAACCTGGAATGAAGAAGAAGTAAACCTAACCTAAGAGAAATCCTAAATCCTAAAAACTAAGAGAGAGGAGAGAGCCTCTCTCTCTAGAAAAACTACATCCAAAACTAAAATTGTGAATAACGAATGTTGTCTCCACGAATGGATACATTCCCCCACTTTATAGCCTCTAATATGTGTTTTCTGGGGCGAAAACTGGGTCAAAAACAGCTCAGAGCGATTTCTGATACGTCTAGCACGCGGCAGAGTCACGCGTACGCGTGGATTGAGTTTTCTCCAGGTCACGCGTGCGCGTGATCCATGCGTGCGCATCGCCTATCTTCAGGGTAGCTATGGCAAATTATATATCGTTGCGAAGCCCCGGATGTTTAGCTTTCCAACACAACTGAAACCGCGTCATTTGGACCTCTGTAGCTCAAGTTATGGTCGATTTAGTAACAAGAGGTCAGGCTGGACAACTTTAGTAGTTCCTTCAGTTTCTTGTATTCCTTCCACTTTTGCATGCATCCTTTCCATTCTCTAAGCCATTCCTGCCCTGTAATCTCTGAAAATACTTAACACACATATCACGGTATCGAATGGTAATAAGAAGGGATTTAAACATAGCAAATTTAAGGCCAAAGAAGCATGTTCTCAATCATAGCACAAAGTTAGGAAGGAATTGTAAAATCATACAAATCATATGAATAAGTGAGTAAAGAGTTGATAAAAACCATTCAAATTAGCACAAGATAAACCATGAAATAGTAGTTTATCAAACTCCCCACACTTAAACATTAGCATGTCCTCATGCTAAGCTCAAGAGAACTAAAAGAGTGAAGATGAATGGTAGGATGTATGAAATGCAACCTATTTATATGAATGCAACTACATGCAAAATGTTTTTACCTACTTGGTTAAAAGTAAACAAATCCTTCAAGAAGAAATATGAACTGGATCTCACTAATTCAAATCATAAAATAAGGTACAAGTAAACTTGCAAAAGAAAATAGCTCATGAAAGCCGGGAACAAGGAATCGAGAATCGAACCCTCACTGGAAGTGTATACACTCTAATCACTCAAGTGTTTGAGGTTCGATCTCTCGGTTCTCTACTAATCTTTCTTTCCAAGACTTGGAGTTCTTCTACCAATCAACATAAATTTAATGCACAAATACACAAATCAAGAGGTCTTTTGAGGGTTGTAATGGGGTTAAGGTAAAGGTAGGATTGTATTTGGTCAAGTGGACTAAAATCTGAATCCTTAATTAACATAAACTTCCCACTTAACGTAGGACAATCCATATAATCATAATATAAAATCAATAACTACCCATTAACTGTATTTACTACATACTCATGCATTCCAATTTTTGATTACAGTACATATGCATTGCTATCACCATTTACTTTGGGGCATTTTGTCCCCTTTTTATTTTTTTTATTTTTTTGCTCTTTTTCTCTTTTTTTTCTTTTTCTATTTTTCTTTTCTTAGTCTATTTTTTTTCTTTCCTTTTTTCAATGCATATGATTAAGGTATTGAATGAATAAACATGTTCTTAACATTTTTCACATTTTCACACCAAGTCTAACATACTCAATTCCCAAACCAAATGTTACCAAACCCACTTTTTCCACACTTAATTCATGAGCACTTTCACTAGTCTAAGCTAATTAAGGATTCAAATTAAGGACATTATTGTTTTTCGCTTAGAGTTAGTGATGAGCTAAAGTAAAGAACAAAGGGATAAAATAAGCTCAACATTGGTTTGCAAAGGATAATGAAAGGGTATGGCCATATGGGTATGTAAGCTAAGTGAAACAAGGCCTCAATCATATAAGTATATGCATACATTAAACCATTGAAATATAGAATCAAGCAAGATATAAATCACAATTTTAGAGAGAACAACACACACTAAAAATAAATTATATTGGTTGGTAAAATGCAACCAATCAAGTAGGCTCAAAATCTCACAGGTTTTATGTGTTCGAGCTCTAAACCATGTTCCAAAATAATATTTCTTCAAACAAGTTCAATACAAATTTCAATTCAAATTAGTGAAATGCTATAGAAAGTTTCTTGAAAAGAAAATGTCACTTCAACCAAGGAGGTAAAATATGCACAAAATCAAGCAAACATGCAATCAAACATGCAAATGCAACAATGAACTAACAAAGAAAAAAAATAAAAATTGGTGTTAAGAAGAAAGTGACTAACCCACGGAGATTGCTATCGACCTCCCCACACTTAAAGATTGCACCATCCTCGGTGCATGCTAAGATGTGCAAGTGGACGGGTTGCTATACTGATGCTTTTCTCTAAAGATTGTGCAGATGGAACTTGTTTGTTACCCATGTAAAGGTTTTCCGTTTCTCTTCCTCAGTGGCCATATTGAAAGAAGAGAAAAAAGAAGAAAAGTAACCCAGGAATAAAGAGAAGAAAATAAATATAGTATGGGTGGGTTAATGCCAAATAATGGGGGTCTCAATTACATGGTAGCTACAACATGCAAGTGAGAAAACAATAGAAGCACATGGCATACCAGTGGTGCAAAATTTGCAACAAAGGGGAGGAGTGTGGGTAATGAAAGACAGTGTAAGTTTATGTCAATGCAAAAAGAATACAGGTATCATAAAAGAATAGCATTGACTTATGAATAATAATACCCAATCAGAATAAAACAAGTCATGAAGCACCAGAATAATTCAAGAAAAAGATGCAACAGTTGAATAAGAAAATTTTAACACCAATTGAAAAATAATAAATTTAGAAAAGAAAATAAAAATATGCACAAAATTAAAATGCAATGAATGAAAGTATATAGATAAATTAAGTAAATTAGAATGAAAGAAAAGAAGGATGAGAAGTTAAAGAGATGAAGAAGAAGAAAGTAAGAAGGGAGGAAGAAAGAAGGAGAGAAGATAGAAGAAAAGAGAAAGGGATGAAAAATGGGACGCGACGCGCGCTCGGGCATCATGCGGAAGCGTGAAAATTGAATTGGCCATTCGACGCGTAAGTGTCGTCCACGCGTACGCGTGGGTGGTCTGAAAGCAAAGTGGCACGCACGCGTCAGGGACGCGTACACGTGGGTTGATTTTGTGTCTTTAGCACAGTACCAGCCCCACACCATCAGAACTCTTTGCCTATACCTCTATTTATGCCGATTTCCTCATCCACGCGTACGCGTGATCGACGCGTACGCGTGGAGTGCCAAAATTGCAAACGACGCGCACACGGCATGGGCACGTGCACGTGATTAGGTCTGTGCGCAACGCACACTTCCGGCACCACTCTCGCGCAACTTTCTGTTCAATATTTATTTTTTCACGCACACACATATGACGCGTACGCGTCAGCGACGCTTGCGCGTCGTGTGCAATTTTTTTTATTATGCAGAATGCAGAATGTAGATGAATATGCAGAAATTATGAATGAACACTAATGAAAATAAAATAAACTAAGACCAAGGATAAAAAGGAACGATTATACCATGGTAGGTTGTCTCCCACCTAGCACTTTTGGTTTAAGTCCTTAAGTTGGACGTTTGGTGAGCTCTTTGTCATGGAGGGTTGTGCTTGAACTCATCCAGGAATCTCCACCAATGTTTGTAATTCCAATGGCCTCCGGGATCCCAGACCAGGCGCAAAGAGCCTTCAAGCAAGTCAAAACAAATGACAAGGCCCCAAGAGTGTTGATTGCTAGACTGAATTTCGGGGTCCCAAACCTTACTTTTGCACCCGTCTTCTTGTTGACCATCTTTGTTCCAACCGGGTGGTAAGCAATCCGAATTCTCTACGGAGTACCAAAATCTTCTTTTAGATCTAACCAAATTATCACTAGTTGAGCCCTTACATCTATCTCTTGAAGTATCAACCTTGATGAGCCTTGATTTACAACTCCAACCACTAAACATTCTTCTCTTACGCTTAATGCCACAAAGTCTCCTAAGTTGGCCATCCGTTTGAAGAATACCATATTCAGATGGAATGGTAAGGCGAATAGAGACAAGCCTTATCCACTCAAATGAAGGAATAAATGGCAACCTAGGTGGAGAAGTTTCCAACGTTCTTGACAAAGCGTACTCAACTCCCGTCCGCCCTTTTCTAAGAATTACCGCTTCCACATCATTCTCAGACTCGATCAGAGAAGAGTCTTCATATTCAAGGAGTTCATTTGTGGATGTAGATTTATCACTAGGAGCACTTGATGCATGATCTTCATCACCAAGAGAACTTACATGTTGATCTATCCTATCCAAGTCTTCATAAGGAATATACCATGGAGGTTGTGCACTGGCCTTCTTGACATCAATTTCAATCTTATTGGAGGAGTACTCTACAATTCTAGATTCCCATGGAGGTTCAGCATCTCCTAAATCTTCAACCACTTCTTCCTCTGCAACTATTATGGCTTCCTCCACTTGTTCCAATACAAAGCCATGTTCCTCATTGTCCACCAGAGTTTCTAGTGTCTCCTTCATGCTACGCTCTTCTTTTGATTCTCTACATGTAGCCATGGGAGTACTTTGAGTGCTCCGATGTTGGGAAGAAAATTGATTTACTACCTCGGTTAAGGCAGTCACGAATTCTAGTACTTCCCGTTCCATCTCTTTTTGCCCTTGAAGAAGAACACTAAGAGTGTCATGCATTGAAGGTTGAGGTGGATATGAGGGCTCATTACTTGGGAGGAAAGGTTCATGATAAGAGGGTGGTTCATCATAATAAGAATGTGATGGTTCATCACTCTCCATCTTTTCTGCTTGTTGCACAGCACACTTCAATTCCTTGTTCTCAAGTTGAGATTCTTTAGCCATGAAAGCTTCGGGTGCTATTCGGTTTACCGCTCGGTCCAATTGACGCAGTGTTGCTTGAAATTGATCCACTATTTTCTTGAGACGATCCCTTGACTCTTGTTCTGCTTGGATATCATAAGTAGGACCATAAGGCTCTTGAATTGATAGATATGGATATGGTGTATATGAAGGTGGTGGGTCTTGGGAGTAATTGGGTTGGAATCGGGGTGGATCTATGTATGGCTTATATGGCTCATAGGGTGGCTGGTATGGTGGATGATGGTTCGAGTCATATGGAGGTGAATGGTGAAAAGGGGCTTGTGAGTAGGGTGGTTCAGAGTTATGTTGAAAAGGTGGTTCATAAGCATATGGTGGGGCTTATTGGTAACTACAAAGGGGTCCACCATATCTATCATCTTGGTACGCACCTCGGAATGGCTCTTGACCATAGTAATTTGGTGGAGGTTGGTTGTCACAAAAAGGTCCACCATAACTATTGTCTTGGTATGCATCATAGAATGGTTGTTGGTTATAGCGCATTGGAGGGGGTTGTTGCCAAGAGGGTTGATCAAATCCTTGTGGCTCCTCCCATCTTTGATTTTTCCAACCTTGATGTCTGTTCTCATTATAGCTTCCATTCCTTACAACAACATTGGAATCAAACTTAAAGCCAGAGGGGTGAGAATTTATAGTAGCTAATAAAAATTAAAAAAAAAAACAAATAAATAAGCAAAAGCAAATATTTACAATAACCAATAACAAGGCACACGTTTGCAATTCTCCGACAACGGCGCCATTTTAACAAGAGGATTCTTGCATGGTCTAGAATTTTACAAATAAGCTCTCGTTGAAAGTATAGCTTCTAAACCAACAAAAATCCTTTCGTACAAAAAAACTTGTTTGTCACTAAAGCAAACCCAATAAAATTTATAACCGAAGTATTCAAACCTCGGGTCATCTCTCAAGAAATTACAGGGAGGTATGATTTATTATTGGTTATGGAAAAGTATCTTTTGGGTTTTTTGAAAGGTTTTGATGCAGGAGCATCTATTAGGTTATTAGAAATATTAATTAAAGTAGTCTAGTTTAGCATATATTATTATATTGTGTTATGAGTTAGTCCCACATCGCCCGAGTCATGAAGGCTCCCCCTCCCCTACTAGTATAAATATACATATGTAACCCCTTTTATTCATCAGGGTTGAATTGATTGAGTTATATATTGAAATAAGCTGTGTGCTTATTTTTCTCTAGGCTCTTTGAGAGTAAGAAGTGCATCCTTGGCTTAGCCAACCGAGGTGGGTTCTTGGCTACTTTCACCATAGTGGGGTTGTTAACCTCGCCAAGATTGGTGGCCCAAGCGGACGTCCCGGCATCAGGTTTGAACAAGGAATTTAGATGGCAAGAAAATAAATTAATAACTAGAAAAACTCTTGGTGAGGTATGAGAACTGGAAATCACATCCTAGTTATCCTTATCAGTTATGATGAGAATTGTTTATTGCTCCCACTTAGTTAACCTTACTAAATAAAGGAAAATCAACTAGACTAATCAGTTTGATTCCTCAAATCCTAGTCAACTCCTATGGAAATACTAGCGTTAGAGGAATCCAAATCAATCAACAAATTTCAATTTTCAATCAGCACCGAGTTTGATAACTCAAGTGTCACCAATTACTCAAGCAAAGCCAAAGGGGGCAAAATCTAAATTATTTATATCATAAATAAAAGAAAACAATCATAAATCTGAAATACCTCAAATTATATTAAATATAAAATCAAATCTAACATGAGAATTCATAAATCAAAGCAATAGAATAAATAAAAATAGAAGAGAAACCAAAATAAAGGAACATTGAACCTGGAATAAAGAAGAAGTAAACCTAACCTAAGAGAAATCCTAAATCCTAAAAACTAAGAGAGAGGAGAGAGCCTCTCTCTCTAGAAAAACTACATCTAAAACGAAAATTGTGAATAATGAATGTTGTCTCCATGAATGGATGCATTCCCCCACTTTATAGCCTCTAATATGTGTTTTAGGGGCCGAAAACTGGGTCAAAAACAGCCCAGAAATCGCCCCCAATGATTTTTGATACGTCCAGCACGCGGCAGAGTCACGCGCACGCGTCGTCCACGTGTACGCGTGGATTGAGTTTTCTCCAGGTCACGTGTGCGCGTGATCTACGCATGTGCATCGCCTATCTTCAGGACAGCTATGACAAATTATATATCGTTGCAAAGCCCCGAATGTTTAGCTTTCCAACGCAACTGAAACCGCGTCATTTGGACCTCTGTAGCTCAAGTTATGGTCAATTTAGTACTAAGAGGTTAGGCTGGACAGCTTTAGCAGTTCCTTCAGTTTCTTGTATTCCTTCCACTTTTGCATGCTTTCTTTCCATTCTCTAAGCCATTCCTGCCCTATAATCTCTGAAAACACTTAACACACATATCACGGCATCGAATGGTGATAAGAGAGGATTTAAACATAGCAAATTTAAGGCCAAAGAAGCATGTTCTCAATCATAGCACAAAGTTAGGAAGGAATTATAAAATCATGCAGATTATATGAATAAGTGAGTAAAGAGTTGATAAAAACCACTCAAATTAGCACAAGATAAACCATGAAATAGTGATTTATCAAGGTTCATTGTTCCTGTTCCTACGCATAAACAAACAAGAAATAAGAAAAAAAGTGGAATCTCTACGTCAGAATGAAAAGCATTTCTAGTGAGGTAAATTGAGTAAAGAAATAAAATAAAATAAACTAAAATAAAAAGGGTACATTTTCAAAAATAAAGGGAGAAATTAAAGAAAAAAATTTTCAAAAATAAGAAAGGAAAAATAGGAAAATAAATAAAACAAGGAGAAAATTGAAACAGAAAATTCGAAAATTAAAAGGAAAAAAATTAAACAAATTAAAGCAAAGAATGTGTAATCTAGGTAATCAAATAACGGTTAGTTGTCAATCACAATTAATCCCTGGTAACGGTGCCAAAAAATTGGTGTGAATTTCTGATAAATGAGATTTTGCTCGATGGTCTAGATTTTTCTTCTTATAGAAAGAATTACTTCGTTTTAAGCATAGCTCCAAACCAACAAACAATTCTCACATCAAAAATATTGGTTGTCACAAGTACAAATCCCAATAAGAATTAACTGAAGTATTTAAACTCCGGGTCATCTCACAAGGAATTGCAATGAATTGCTCAATTATTGGCTACGAAGAACAAGGGGTTTGATTTTTATATTTTGGTAAGAAAATAAATGGCAAGAAAGTAAAAGGATAAGAACTAATAAAGAATGGTAAACAACTCTTGGCTAAGACATGGGAAATTGAGATCACCATCCTTATCTACAAACCAAATATTGATAATTATGAGGAACCAAGCTCATAAAGTCTACTTCCTAAAGCCTTAAGTACGCATAATCTACTCATAAGCTTGAGGTACGTCAAATGGCTTGATCAACATCAACCCATAAGTCCCAACCTATCTACTAATTAGATTAGTAGTGGGTTAGTGTCAATGAGTATCAAAATTGATCACCAAGGGTTCTCAAATCACCAAATCATTGAGACCCAATGACTCAAGGTCACTCAATTTCCTTAGCGTAGGCCAAGAGTAAAGAAAACTACTCGAAAACTAAAGGGAACATTCTATCAAACACCTAATATGCAATAAAAGTAAACATCACAAATGCAAGAATTAACAAGATCCATAACCATCATAAGCAAAAAATCAACAATAGCAATCAAGATCAACATAAAAGAGACATGGAAACATAAAATTGCATTAAAAGAAATCAAGATCCAACAATGGTTCATCAACATAAAAGAGAGCAAAATAAGAAACTAACAAGAGAAACTAAGAAGATTAAGACAATAGAACACTAAAATATAAAGAGAATTGAAATCAAAACAAGAATTGAAAGAGAAATTTGAGAGTGATCAACCTAACTTTATCCTAATTTCTATCCTAAATCTAGAGAGAGGAGAGAGCCTCACTCTCTAGAATTCTATCCTAAAACATGATGAAAACTAAACTATGACTACTTGGTTCATTCTTCCTTCAATTCTTGGGTTCAATAGCATTAGAAATGAGTTGGATTGGGCCCAAAATGAGCTACAAATCGCTGGCCACGATTTCACTTTAGTGAACCACGCTTATCCATCGGTGTGCACACGTACAGTGCGCGTGCGCATCCCTAGACGTCAGGAAACTATGGAAAATTTTATATTATTTTGGAGCCCCGAATGTTAGCTTTCCAACGCAACTGAAACCGCCTCATTTGGATCTCTGTAGCTCAAGTTATGGTCGATTGAGTACGAAAAGGTCAAACTTGATAGCTTTACGGTTCCTTCATTTCTTCATGAGTTCTCCCGCTTTGCATGCTTTTCTCCTCATTTCTTCCATCCAATACTTGCCTTATGAACCTGAAATCACTCAACAAACACATCAAGGCATCGAATAGAATTAAAGTGAATTAAAATCACCAATTTTAGGGTCTAAAAAGCATGTTTTTACACTTAAGCACAAATCAAGGAAGAATTGCAAAACCATGCTATTTCATTGAATAAATGTGAGAAAATGTGATCAAATCCCCCAAAATAAGCACAAGATAAACCACAAAATCGGGGTTTATCAAATTCGAATACCACAAACTTACCGGCAAGTGCACCAGGTCGTACCAAGTAATAACTCAGGTAAGTGAGTGTCGACTCCACGAGGATTAAAGGACTGAGCAACAATGCTTGAGTGATTAAGCTAGTCAGACAAACTAACTTGAGTGGTTTAGAGTTAAATTGCATAAAACAGAAATAAGAGAATGCAAGAAAATAGACAGTGAGCGGATTGTGAAAATTATATGAGAAACAGTTAAGGCTTTGGAGATGATTACTTTTTCGGATTAATAATTTTTACCAACTACTTTAATCATGCAAAGATTCAATTTATGGCAACCTTTGATTGATTAAACCCTAATTCCTTAGTAATTTAATCTCCTCTAACCTAATCAATCACCAATTTTTTGGTCACTTAATTTAGATTAGGAGTTTAAGTCCAATTCTAGTTTATGAGCCACACAAACCCTAGATACCCAAAGATAAGATGATTATATGTCACGTATCATGTTAACTTCAGGTAAATAGAGAATTATGAGGAGTTGATTTCAAGCTGTTATTCAAGTGATTTAACTTTTCCAGATTCAACAATAATTCAATTAAAAAAAGAGTTATCTTCTAATATACTCTAATTCCTACTACGAAGAACAAAAATAATCCTTGAATTTAAATCAGTGCAATAATTAAAAGTAGAATGACAATAGTATTACTCAAAATAAACAAAGCTCCTAACCTTAATAGGGGAGGTTTAGTTGCTCATGCCTCAGAGAATAACCTAGGGTTGTAAAAAGTATGAAAGTGCGAAATGAGGAAGAGAGAGAGAAAAGTGTCCGAAGGATTGAATATTTTTTCCTTTTATATCTAATCCTAATTGATTTGAAATTAAAATGCTAAAAACTAATAATATATTTTTCTAGTTAAAAATTAAATAAACAAAATCAAAGCCTTCGAGATACTCTTGGATGCGCTACTGGCGCTAAACGCCAGGCTCGGCGTTTAGCGATGTTGACCAAAGATTTCTGGACTCACTGGCCTCCTGGCGCTAAATGCCAAGTAGTGGCGTTTAGCTCTACTAGAGCACACTCTGGGCGCACATTACAAAGCTCCTGGTGCTAAACGCCGGGTCGTGGCATTTGGCGCCAGGTGACAGCATCCAAATTTCTTCTTTTTCTTCTGTACGAACTCTGTCAACTCATTCGAGCTTCACCTGAAATCATCAAAACAACAGTGCAAATCAAAATAGCATCCAAAATGGTCTAAAACACCAAAAACTAAAAAAAAACTCAATGAATCTATATCAAAATTACTAAGAAAATATGGAAAAGATACTCATGCATCACGGTGCCATTTAAGGTTTTCAGCTTGTATGCTCCTTTTTCCTAACGTTTTCTTCACTTTAAAGGGTCCTTTCCAGGTTGGAGCCAGCTCACCCCGTATTCCTGGTACCTCGGCATCAACTTGCCTTAGAACCAAGTTCCCTGCCTGGAAACTCTTGGGCCGGACTTTTATTTTTATACCTCTTGGCTACCCTTTGCTTTAAAGCTTGCTCTGTTAGCTTAGCCATACCCCTAACTTCGTCAATTAAATCCAAGCTTTCATGGGTTGCTGATGTCCCTAGAAGAATTATGGGCTTGGCTCTGTGAGTTCCACTGGGATTACCGCTTCATCACCGTAGGTGAGCCTGAAAGGAGTTTCATTGGTGGTGGAGTGCACTGTAGTTCGGTATGACCACAACACTGACCCACCTCTTCAGCCCAAGAACCAAGATGTTCATCCAATCACTTCTTTAGTCCATTTAAGATTACCTTGTTCACAGCTTCAGCTTGCCCATTCGCCTGTGGATGTTCCACCGAGGCGAATATCTGCCGGATCCCGAGGCTAGACAATAATTCTCAGAATCTCGAGTCTATAAACTAGGTCCCATTATCTGTGACAATAGACTTGGGAATTCCAAACCTCGCTATGATTTCTTTCCAAACGAATTTCTGACATTGGTGGAGCTGATACTAGAGAATGGTGCAACTTCGACCTATTTGGTAAAATAATTTATAGCGACTATAAGATATTTTACCTGCCCGGGTCCTTGTGGAAAAGGTTCTAATAAGTCCAACCCCCACTTAGCAAATAGTCGCGTCGGGATGATGGATACAAGCTCATCGGGAGGCGCTTGGTGGAGCTTATCACATTTTTTCACGTATTCCATGGCATCTTTGATGAGTGTCGGCTAGTAATATCCGACTCTAATGACTTTATGTGCCTGCGATTTTCCCCCTAAGTGATGTCCACAGCAGCCTTCATGCACTTCCTGCAACATATACATCGTTTGTTGGTCATTTAGGCATTTCAATGGTGGTTGGAACATGCCCCTTTTATACAATTAACCATTTATCATAGTGTATTTGGCTGCTTTAAGCCATAATTTCCTCGCTTCCTTAGGATCATTGGGTAATGTCCTTGCTCTAGATATTCACAAATTGCGTTCATCCATGTGTTGACAGTGGATGAACACAGGGTCGAAACGCTGGGTTTCATCACAGTGGGCTCTATAAGCACCTCCTGTATCAAACTACGATTACCCAAACCAAGCTTAGTGCTTGCAAGCTTGGATAACACATCGGCATGAGTTTTTTGTTCTTTAGGTATGTGCTTGATTAAAAAAGAATCGAAAGTACGTACCCCTTGTTGTTCTTTTTTCAAGTACTGTTGTAATAATGGGTCCTGTGCTTGGTACTCCCCATTAACTTGAGAGGTTACCAGCTGCGAATTGCTAAACACGGTTACCTCTATCACTCCAACATCCTGAGCTACTTCCAATCCTACAAGCAAAGCCTCATACTCAGCTTGATTGTTTGAAATAGGATAGTCAAATTTTATGGAGGCCTCAATCACCATGTCTTCTCCTTTAGTTAAGATGATGCCTGCTCCCCTATATCGGATATTGGAAGCTCCATCTACATGAAGCTCCCATACTGTTATGTCAGAATCTGGGTGTGTCATCTCAGCTAGGAAGTCGACTTTCGCTTAAGCCTTGATGGCTGAACGTGGTTCATAACGCACATCAAATTGGGACAGTTTAATAGACCAGTTCTTCATCCGACCTACTAGGTCGGGTTTTTGCAAAATTCTCTTGATCGGTTGGTCGGTTCGCACAATTATTAAGTAGCTTTGAAAATATTGACGTAACCAACGTGCCGACGTAAGTAACATAAAAGCAAGTTTTTCAATTTTTTAGTAGCGTAGCTCAGGTCCTTGAAGAACCTTGCTAACAAAATACACTGGATGTTGATGCTTATCCTAATCTTCTAAGACCAAGACTGAGGCCAGGGTCTCCTCAGTCATGGATAAATATAGGTATAGAGGATGGCCGTGCTTGGGTTTTTTCCAAAATAGGAGGAGATGAGAGTAAGTTTTTAAAATACTGAAAAGGAGCATCATATTTCTCTGTCCAAGCAAATTCAACATCTTTTTTCATTAAATTAAAAATGGTTTAGCCTTAGTGGCGAAAGCCCCTAAGAACCTTGATAGGGCAGCCAACCGACCTTTGAGCCTCTGAACCTCTTTAAGATTTCATGGACTCGACATGCTTAAGATTGACTGGTATTTCATGGGGTTAGCTTCTATCCCTTTGGGTAATAATGAACCCTTAAAACTTACCTCCCTAAACTCCAAAGGCAAACTTCGCCAGATTCAACCTCATCCTGTAAAGTCAGAGACAGTCAAATACTTCCTTGAGGTCTTTAATTAGATCGGAATCTTTGTTGGTTTATATCAGTCTATCATCAATGTATACTTTTATATTCTTCCCGATCTATTGCTTGAAGACCTTTTCCATCAACCTTTGGTATGTTGCCCCTGCATTTTTTAAACCAAAAGGCATTACCATATAACAAGAAATTCCCTCAAGGGTAATGCAAGCTATTTTATCCTCATTCACTTTGTGCATTGGAATCTGGTTATAACCACTATAAGAATCCAAGAAACTTAGTATCTGATATGCCGAGGAGAAGTCAATCATGTTATCAATGTTAGGTAAAGGAAAATAGTCCTTTGGGCAGGCTTTTTTTAAATCAATGTAGTCTGCACACATTTGCCACTTTCCATTGAAATTTTTCACTATTACCACATTTGACAACCAAGTGGAATAAGTTAATTCTCAGATAAACCCAACATCCAATAGTCCCTGGACCTGGCTTTTGACCTCGACTTCCCGGTCAGGCGACATCTTCCAACGTCGCTACGTGATGAGCGGATAATTTATACGCTTTTTGGCATTGTTTTTAGTATGTTTTTAGTATGTTTTAGTTAGTTTTTATTATATTTTTATTAGTTTTTATTTAAAATTCACTTTTCTGGACTTTACTATGAGTTTGTGTGTTTTTCTATGATTTCAGGTATTTTTTCGCTGAAATTGAGGGACCTGAGCAAAAATCTGATTCAGAGGCTAAAAGGACTGCAAATGCTGTTGGATTCTGACCTCCCTGCACTCGAAGTAGATTTTCTAGAGCTACAGAAGCCCAATTGGCACGGTCTCAATTGCGTTGGAAATTAGACATCCTGGGCTTTCCAGAAATGTATAATAGTCCATACTTTGCCCGAGATTTGATGGCCCAAACAGGTGTTCCAAGTCAGCTCAAGAATTCTGGTGTTAAACGCCGGAACTGGCACAAGAATGGGAGTTAAACGCCCAAACTGGCACAAAAGCTGGCGTTTAACTCCAAGAAAAGTCTCTACACATGAAAGCTTCAATACTCAGCCCAAGCACACACCAAGTGGGCCCGAAAGTGGATTTTTATGTCATTTACTCAAAAGAATAGCCGACATGACGCAAAAGAATCACTGGATTCTATTCCGACATGATCGAGAACCGACAGATGAATAGCCGTGTTGTGACAGAGCGCGTTGAACATTTTCACTGAGAGGACGGGACTGTAACCATTGACAATGGTGATGCCCAACATACAGCTTACCATGGAAAGGAGTAAGAAGGATTGGATGAAGACAGTAGGAAAGCAGAGAGACGGAAGGGACAAAGCATCTCCATACGCTTATCTGAAATTCTCACCAATGAATTACATAAGTATCTCTATCCTTATTTTATATTTATATTTTATGTTATCCTCCATAACCATTTGAGTCCGCCTGACTGAGATTTACAAGATGACCATAGCTTGCTTCATACCAACAATCTCCGTGGGATCGACCCTTACTCGCGTAAGGTTTATTACTTGGACGACCCAGTGCACTTGCTGGTTAGTTGTGCGAAGTTGTGATAAAGAGTTGAGATTGCAATTGAGCGTACCATGTTGATGGCGATATTAATGATCACAATTTTGTGCACCAAGTTTTTGGCGCCGTTGCCGGGGATTGTTCGAATTTGGACAACTGACGGTTCATCTTGTTGCTTAGATTAGGTATTTTTCTTCAAAATTTTTAAGAATGAATTCTAGAGTTTCAAGGTGATGTTCTTATCATCACAAAAGCTGATTGATTCTCATCAATTTAGCTCTTGAATATAATGTCCTGTTGAAGCTTGGCTAGCCATGTCTAATCTTTTTAGACTACAACTTTAGACTAACATTGCATGATTCTTGGAATTCTTATTAGAAGTTTTGATCCTCTTTATTTTCTTTTTCTACATAATTTTTGAAAAATCCAAAAAAATTTACAAAATCATAAAAAAAAGCAAAAATAATTTTATGTTTCTTGTTTGAGTCTAGTGTCTAATTTTAAGTTTGGTGTCAATTGCATGTCTTTATTCTTCTAATTTTCGAAAAGTACATGCATCATGTGTCTTCATTGATCTTCAAGTTGTTCTTGATGATTTCCTTGCTCTGATCTTTAAATTCTCTTGTCTTGAGTGTTTTGTTGTTTCTCATATGCATTCTCAATTTGTTAGTGTCAATAGTATATAAACTTCTAAGTTTGGTGTCTTGCATGCATTGTTTATTCCTCATCATTAAAAATTCAAAATTTTTTTTTCTTTTCAAGTCAATAATGCAGAGAATTGAAGATTCAGAACATTCAGCAGAGGAATCAAATAGAAAAAGCTGGGCGTTCAAAACGCCCAGTGAGGAAGGAAAACTGGCGTTTAAACGCCAGCCAGGGTACCTGGCTGGGCGTTTAACGCCCAAAAGGGTAGCATTTTGGGCGTTAAACGCCAGAATGGATACCATTCTGGGCGTTTAAACACCAGGATGGCACAAGAGGGAAGATTTTGTTTTTAATGCAAATTTTTTTCAAGTTTTCATAATTTTTCAAAATCAAATCTTTTTCAAATCATATCTTTTCAATCATATCTTTTCAAAATCAATTTCTTTCCATTTTCAAAAATACTTGCTAACAATTAATGATTTGATTCAACATTTCAAGTATGTTGCCTTTTCTGTTGAGAAAGGTTTAATGTCTGAATCATATCTTCTAAATTTCTTGTTAGCCAAGTCATTAATTTTAAAAATCAAATCATTTTAAATTGTTTTTCAATTATATCTTTTCAATCATATTTTTTTATCACATTTTTTTTTAAAATTAATTTTTCAATCAAATCTTTTTGAATTCTAATTTCAAAATCTTTTTCAAAAATCACTTTATTTCTTTCTCAATCTTGGTTTTCGAAAATCATCAATCAAAATTTCAAAATTTCTTTTAATTTTTTTCAAAATCTTTTAATTTATTTTCAAAAATTCTTCCCCTCTTCTCACATCCTTCTAGTTAAGGACTAACACTCCTCCACTATCAACAATTCGAACTCTATCTCTCTTGATAAGTTCGAATTCTTCTTCTTCTACCTCTTCCTTCTATTCTTCTTTTCCTCTGACATCTCAAGGAATCTCTATACTGTGACATAGAGGATTCTATATTTTCTTGTTCTCTTCTCTTTCATATGAGCAGGAACAAAGACAAAAGCATTCTTGTTGAGGCTGACCCTGAACCTAAAAGGACCTTGAAGCGAAAGCTAAGAGAAGCTAAAGCACTACTCTCTGTAGAGGACCTAACAGAAATCTTCAAACAAGAAGAAGACATGGCAGCCGACAACAACAACAATGCCAACAATGCAAGGAAGGTGCTGGGTGACTTTACTGCACCTACTCCCGACTTCTATGGGAGAAGCATCTCTATCCCTGCCATTGGAGCAAACAACTTTGAGCTTAAGCCTCAATTAGTTTCTCTAATGCAACAGAATTGTAAGTTCCATGGACTTCCATTGGAAGATCCTCATCAGTTTTTAGCTGAATTCTTGCAAATCTGCGACACTGTCAAGACCAATGGAGTTGACCCTGAGGTCTACAGACTTATGCTATTCCCTTTTGCTGTAAGAGACAGAGCTAGGATATGGTTGGACTCACAACCTAAAGAAAGCCAAAACTCTTGGGAAAAGCTGGTCAATGCCTTCTTGGCAAAGTTCTTTCCACCTCAAAAATTGAGTAAGCTTAGAGTGGAAGTCCAAACCTTCAGACAGAAGGAAGGTGAATCCTTCTATGAAGCTTGGGAAAGATACAAACAATTTATCAGAAAGTGTCCTTCTGACATGCTTTCTGAATGGAGCATCATAGGTATCTTCTATGATGGTCTGTTTGAACTGTCCAAGATGTCATTGGACAGCTCTGCTGGAAGATCTCTTCATCTGAAGAAGACGCCTGCAGAAGCTCAAGAACTCATTGAAATGGTTGCAAATAACCAATTCATGTACACTTTTGAAAGGAATTCTGTGAACAATGGGACGAACCAAAAGAAAGGAGTTCTTGAGATTGATACTTTGAATGCCATATTGGCTCAGAACAAAATATTGACTCAGCAAGTCAATATGATTTCTCAAGGTCTGTCTGGAGTGCAAGCTGCACCAGGCAGTACTAAGGACGCTTCATCTGAAGAAGAAGCTTATGATCCTGAGAACCCTACAATGGAAGAGGTGAATTACATGGGAGAACCTTATGGAAACACCTTTAATCCTTCATGGAGAAATTATCCAAATCTCTCATGGAAGGATCAACAGAGACCTCAACAAGGTTTCAACAATAATAATGGTGGAAGAAGCAGGTTTAGTAATGGCAAGCCTTTTCCATCATCTTCTCAGCAACAGACAGAGAATTCTAAGCAGAGCCACTCTGACTTAGCAACCATGGTCTCTGATCTAATCAAAACCACTCAAAGTTTCATGACTGAAACAAGGTCCTCCATTAGAAGCTTGGAGGCACAAGTGGGTCAGCTGAGTAAGAGAGTTACTGAACTCCCTCCTAGTACTCTTCCAAGCAATACAGAAGAGAATCCAAAAGGAGAGTGTAAGGCCATCAACATGACCGAATTTGGAGAGGAGAAAGAGGCAGTGAGCGCCACTGAGGAAGACCACGATGGACGTCCACTGGCCTCCAATGAGTTCCCTAATGAGGAACCATGCGAATCTAAGGCTCACACTGAGACCATAGAGATTCCATTGGATTTACTTCTGCCATTCATGAGCTCTGATGAGTATTCTTCCTCTGAAGAGGACAAAGATGTCACTGAAGATCAAGTTGCTAAGTACCTTGGAGCAATCATGAAGCTAAATGACAAGTTATTTGGTAATGAGACTTGGGAGGACGAACTCCCTTTGCTCACCAAAGAACTGGATGACTTGACTATGCAGAGATTACCTCCAAAGAGACAGGACCCTGGGAAGTTCTCAATACCTTGTACCATAGGTACCATGACCTTTGAGAAGGCTCTGTGTGACCTAGGGTCAAGCATAAACCTCATGCCTCTCTCTGTAATGGAGAAGCTAGGGATCTTCGAGATACAAGCTGCAAGAATCTCACTAGAGATGGCAGACAATTCAAGAAAATAAGCTTATGGACTTGTAGAGGATGTTCTGGTAAAGATTGAAGACCATTACATCCCTGCTGATTTCATAGTCCTAGAGACTCGGAAGTGCATGGATGAATCCATCATCCTTGGCAGACCCTTCCTAGGCAAAGGCTGTGATTGATGTTGACAGAGGAGAATTGATCATTCAAGTGAATGAAGAATCCTTTGTGTTTAAGGCTCAAGGATATCCCTCTGTAACCATGGAGAGGAAGCATGAAGAGCTTCTCTTAAAACAGAGTCAAACAGAGCCCCCACAGTCAAACTCTAAGTTTGGTGTTGGGAGGCCACAACCAAATTCTAAGTTTGGTGTTGAACCCCCACATTCAAACTCTAAGTTTGGTGTTGGGAGGTTCCAACATTGCTCTAAACTTCTGTGAGGCTCCATGAGAGCCCACTGTCAAGCTACTGACATTAAAGAAGTGCTTGTTGGGAGGCAACCCAATGTTATATTTATCTATTTTCCTTTGTTATTTTATGTTTTCTATAGGTTGATGATCATGGGAAGTCACAAAATCAATTGAAAAAGCAAAAACAGAATGAAAAACAGAAAAGAAAAATAGCACACCCTGGAGGAAAATATGTTGGCATTTAAACGCCAGTGAAGATAGCAGAATGGGCGTTTAACGCCCAGTCTGGCACCATTCTGGGCGTTTAACACCAGAAAGGGGCACCAGACTGGCGTTTAACGCCAAGAATGGGCAAGAAGCTGGCGTTAAACACCAGAAAAGGGCAACAGCCTGGCGTTTAACGCCAGGATTGGCAGAAGGAGCATTTTTGCACGCCACTTGGTGCAGGGATGAGTTATCCTTGACACCTCAGGATCTGTGGACCCCACAGGATCCCCACCTACCCCACCACTCTCTCTCTTCTTCACCCATTCACCAATCACCTCAACACCTCTTCCCCAAAAACCCCTCACCTATCAAATCCCACCATTATCTTCACCACTCACATCCATCCTTCACAAAACCCCACCTACCTCACCATTCAAATTCAAACCACTTTCCCTCCCAAACCCACCCATAATGGCCGAACCCTACCCCTCTCTCCACCCCTATATAAACCCATCTTCACTCCTTCATTTTCACACAACCTACACACTACTTCTCCCCCTTGGCCGAAATACAAAGCCACCTCCATCTCATCTATTTCTTCTTCTTCTACTCTCTTCTTTCTTCTTTTGCTCGAGGACGAGCAAACCTTCTAAGTTTGGTGTGATAAAAGCATTGCTTTTTGTTTTTCCATAACCATTTATGGCATCTAAGGCCGGAGAAACCTCTAGAAAGAGGAAAGGGAAGGCAAAAGCTTCCACCTCCGAGTCATGGGAGATGGAGAGATTCATCTCAAGGGTGCATCAAGACCACTTCCATGAAATTGTGGCCATGAAGAAGGTGATCCCTGAGGTCCCTTTCAAACTCAAAAAGAGTGAATATCCGGAGATTCGACATGAGATCCGAAGAAGAGGTTGGGAAGTTCTTACCAACCCCATTCAACAAGTCGAAATCTTGATGGTTCAAGAGTTCTATGCCAATGCATGGATCACCAAGAACCATGATCAAAGTGTGAACCTGGTGCACGAAATTGTGATCTCTTTTCTTCACTACTTCAAATAATCCCTAGTAATGGCTCCAAAGACTTGGTGCTCAATACCATGGCATCACAAATTCGCACAACTAACCAGCAAGTGCACTGGGTCGTCCAAGTAATAAACCTTACGCGAGTAAGGGTCGATCCCACGGAGATTGTTGGTATGAAGCAAGCTATGGTCATCTTGTAAATCTCAGTCAGGCAGACTCAAATGGTTATGAATGATTTATGAATAAAACATAAAGATAAAGATAGAGATACTTATGCAATTCACTGGTGAGAATTTTAGACAAGCGTATGGAGATGCTTTGTCCCTTCCGTCTCTCTGCTTTCCTACTGTCTTCATCCAATCCTTCTTACTCCCTTCCATGGCAAGCTGTATGTTGGGCATCACTGTTGTCAGTGGCTACAGTCCCGTCCTCTCAGTGAAAATGTTCAACGCACCCTGTCACGGCACGGCTATTCAGCTGTCGGTTCTCGATCATGTCGGAATAGAATCCAGTGATTCTTTTGCGTCTGTCACTAACGCCCCACAATCGCGAGTTTGAAGCTCGTCACAGTCATTCAATCACTGAATCCTACTCAGAATACCACAGACAAGGTTTAGACCTTCCGGATTCTCTTGAATACCGCCATCAATTCTAGCTTATACCACGAAGATTCCGGTTAAAGAATCCAAGAGATAAACATTAGAGCCTTGTTTGCTTGTAGAACGGAAGTGGTTGTCAGTCACGCGTTCATAAGTGAGAATGATGATGAGCGTCACATAATCATCACATTCATCAAGTTCTTGGGTGCAAATGAATATCTTAGAACAAGAACAAGCTGAATTGAATAGAAGAACAATAGTAATTGCATTAATACTCGAGGTACAGCAGAGCTCCACACCTTAATCTATGGTGTGTAGAAACTCCACCGTTGAAAATACATAAGAATAAGGTCTAGGCATGGCCGTGAGACCAGCCCCCCAGTGATCAAAAGATTCAAAGATCTCAAGATGTAAAATACAATAGTAAAAGGTCCTACTTATAGGGAACTAGTAGCTTAAGAATTACAAAGGTGAGTAAATGACATAAAAATCCACTTCCGGGCCCACTTGGTGTGTGCTTGGGCTGAGCATTAAAGCATTTTCGTGTAGAGACTCTTCTTGGAGTTAAACGCCAGCTTTTGTGCCAGTTTGGGCATTTAACTCCCATTCTTGTGCCAGTTCCGGCGTTTAACGGCGGGCAGTTTTGAGCTGATTTGGAACGCTGGTTTGGGCCATCAAATCTCGGGCAAAGTATGGACTATTATACATTGCTGGAAAGCCCAGGATGTCTACTTTCCAACGCCGTTAAGAGCGCGCCAATTGGGCTTCTGTAGCTCCAGAAAATCCACTTTGAGTGCAGGGAGGTCAGAATCCAACAGCATCTGCAGTCCTTTTAGTCTCTTGAATCAGATTTTTGCTCAGATCCCTCAATTTCAGCCAGAAAATACCTGAAATCATAGAAAAATACACAAACTCATAGTAAAGTCCAGAAAAGTGAATTTTAACTAAAAACTAATAAAAATATACTAAAAACTAACTAAATCTACTAAAAACATACTAAAAACAATGCCAAAAAGCGTACAAATTATCCGCTCATCACAACACCAAACTTAAATTGTTGCTTGTCCCCAGGCAACCGAAAATCAAACAAGATAAAAAGAAGAGAATATGCAATGAACTCCAAAAACATCTATGAAGATCAGTATTAATTAGATGAGCGGGGCTTTAGCTTTTTGCCTCTGAACAGTTTTGGCATCTCACTTTATCCTTTGAAATTTAGAATGATTGGCTTCTCTAGGAACTCAGAATCCAGATAGTGTTATTAATTCTCCTAGTTAAGTATGATGATTCTTGAACACAGCTACTTTATGAGTCTTGGCCGTGGCCCAAAGCACTCTGTCTTCCAGTATTACCACCGGATACATACATGCCACAGACATATAATTGGGTGAACCTTTTTAGATTGTGACTCAGCTTTGCTAGAGTCCCCAACTAGAGGTGTACAGGGTTCTTAAGCACACTCTTTTTGCCTTGGATCACAACTTCATTATTTTTTTCTTTTTCTTTTTTTTCTCGTTTTTTTTTTTTTTTTGAATTCACTGCTTTTTCTTGCTTCAAGAATCATTTTTATGATTTTTTAGATCCTCAGTAACATGTCTCATTTTTCATCATTCTTTCAAGAGCCAACAATTTTAACATTCATGAATAACAAATTCAAAAGACATATGCACTGTTCAAGCATACATTCAGAAAACAAAAGTATTGCCACCACATCAAAATAATTAATCTGTTATAAAATTTGAAATTCATGCAATTCTTCTTTTTTTCAATTAAGAACATTTTTCATTTAAGAAAGGTGATGGATTCATAGGACATTCATAACTTCAAGGCATAGACACTAATGATCATAAGACACAAACATGGATAAACATAAGCATGAAAATTCGAAAAATAGGAAAATAAAGAACAAGGAGATTAAAGAACGGGTCCACCTTAGTGATGGCGGCTTGTTCTTCCTCTTGAAGATCTTATGGAGTGCTTGAGCTCCTCAATGTCTCTTCCTTGTCTTTGTTGCTACTCTCTCATGATTCTTTGATCTTCTCTAATTTCGTGGAGGAGGATGGAATGTTCTTGGTGCTCCACCCTTAGTTGTCCCATATTGGAACTCAATTCTCCTAGGGAGGTATTGATTTTCTCCCAATAGTTTTGAGGAGGAAAATGCATCCCCTGAGGCATCTCAGGGACTTCATGATGAGTGGGGTCTCTTGTTTGCTCCATCCTTTTCTTAGTGATGGGCTTGTCCTCATCAATGAGGATGTCTCCCTCTATGTCAACTCCAACTGAATAACAGAGGTGACAAATGAGATGAGGAAAGGCTAACCTTGCCAAGGTAGAGGACTTGTCCGCCACCTTATAAAGTTCTTGGGCTATAACCTCATGAACTTCCACTTCCTCTCCAATCATGATACTATGAATCATGATGGCCCGGTCTATAGTAACTTCGGACCGGTTGCTAGTGGGAATGATTGAGCGTTGGATAAACTCCAACCATCCCCTAGCCACGGGCTTGAGGTCATGCCTTCTCAGTTGAACCGGCTTCCCTCTTGAATCTCTCTTCCATTGGGCGCCCTCTTCACAAATGTCTGTGAGGACTTGGTCCAACCTTTGATCAAAGTTGACCCTTTTTGAGTTTGAAAGGGACCTCAGGGATCACTTTCTTCATGGCCACAACTTCATAGAAGTGGTCTTGGTGCACTCTTGAGATGAATCTCTCCATCTCCCATGACTCAGAGGTGGAAGCTTTTGCCTTCCCTTTCCTCTTTCTAGAGGTTTCTCCGGCCTTAGGTGCCATAAATAGTTATGGAAAAACAAAAAGCAATGCTTTTACCACACCAAACTTAAAAGGTTTGCTCGTCCTCGAGCAAAAGAAGAAAGAAGAGAGTAGAAGAAGAAGAAATAGAGGAGATGGAGATGGCTTTGTGGTTCGGCCAAAGGGGAGAAGTATTGTTTAAGTTGTGTGAAAATGAAGGAGTGAAGATGGGTTTATATAGGGGTGGAGAGAGGGGTAGGGTTCGGTCATGTAAGGGTGGGGTTGGGAGGGAAAGTGGTTTGAATTTTGAATGGTAAGGTAGGTGGGGTTTTATGAAGGATGGATGTGAGTGGTGAAGAGAATAGTGGGATTTGATAGGTGAGGGGTTTTTTGGGGAAGAGTGGTAGAGGTGATTGGTGAAGAAGAAGAGAGAGGGTGGTGGGGTAGGTGGGGATCCTGTGGGGTCCACAGACCCTGAGGTGTCAAGGAAAATTCAACCCTGCACCAAGTGGCGTGCAAAAATGCACCTTATGCCAATTCTGGCGTTAAACGCCGGGCTGGTGCCCATTTCTGGTGTTTAACGCCAGCTTCTTGCCCTTTCCTGGCGTTTAACGCTAGTCTGGTGCCCCTTTCTGGCGTTAAACGCCCAGAATGGTGCCAGACTGGGCGTTAAACGCCCATTCTGCTAGCTTTACTGGCGTTTAAAGGCCAGCAAGTTCTCCTCCAGGGTGTGCTATTTTTCTTTCTGTTTTTCATTCTGTTTCTGCTTTTTTAATTGATTTTGTGACTTCCCATGATCATCAACCTATAGAAAACATAAAATAACAAAGAAAAATAGATAGATATAATAAAATTGGGTTGCCTCCCAACAAGCGCTTCTTTAATGTCAGTAGCTTGACAGTGGGCTCACATGGAGCCTCACAGATACTCAGAGCAATGTTGGAACCTCCCAACACCAAACTTAGAGTTTGAATGTGGGGGTTCAACACCAAACTTAGAGTTTGGTTGTGGCCTCCCAACACCAAACTTAGAGTTTGATTGTGGGGGCTCTATTTGACTCTGTTTTGAGAGAAGCTCTTCATGCTTCCTCTCTATGTTTACAGAGGAATATCCTTGAGCCTTAAACACAAGGGATTCTTCACTCACTTGAATGATCAATTCTCCTCTGTCAACATCAATCACAGCCTTTGCTGTGGCTAGGAAGGGTCTGCCAAGGATGATGGATTCATCCATGCACTTCCCAGTCTCTAGGACTATGAAATCAGCAGGAATGTAATGGTCTTCAACTTTTACCAGAACATTCTTTACAAGTCCATAAGCTTGTTTCCTTGAGTTGTCTGCCATCTCTAGTGAGATTCTTGCAGCTTGCACCTCAAAGATCCCTAGCTTCTCCATTACAAAGAGAGGCATGAGGTTTATGCTTGACCCTAGGTCACACAGAGCCTTCTCAAAGGTCATGGTGCCTATGTTACAAGGGATTGAGAACTTCCCAGGGTCCTGCCTCTTTTGAGGTAATTTCTGCCTAGTCAAGTCATCCAGTTCTTTGGTGAGCAAAGGTGGTTCATCCTCCCAAGTCTCATTACCAAATAACTTGTTATTTAGCTTCATGATTGCTCCAAGGTATTTAGCAACTTGCTCTTCAGTGACATCTTCTTCCTCTTCAGAGGAACAATACTCATCAGAGCTCATGAATGGCAGAAGTAAATCCAATAAAATCTCTATGGTCTCAGTGTGAGCCTCAGATTCCCATGGTTCCTCATTAGGGAACTCATTGGAGGCCAGTGGACGTCCATTGAGGTCTTCCTCAGTGGCGTTCACTGCCTCTTCCTCCTCTCCAAATTCGGCCATGTTGATGACCTTGCACTCTCCTTTTGGATTCTCTTCAGTATTGCTTGGAAGAGTACTAGGAGGGAGTTCAGTAACTTTCTTGCTCAGCTGACCCACTTGTGCCTCCAAGTTTCTAATGGAGGACCTTGTTTCAGTCATGAAACTTTGAGTGGTTTTGATTAGATCAGAGACCATGGTTGCTAAGTTAGAGTGGTTCTGCTTAGAATTCTCTGTCTGTTGCTGAGAAGATGATGGAAAAGGCTTGCCATTGCTAAACCTGTTTCTTCCACCATTATTGTTGTTGAAACCTTGTTGAGGTCTCTGTTGATCCTTCCATGAAAGATTTGGATGATTTCTCCATGAATGATTATAGGTGTTTCCATAGGGTTCTCCCATGTAGTTCACCTCTTCCATTGAGGGGTTCTCAGGATCATAAGCTTCTTCTTCAGATGAAGCGTCCTTAGCACTGCCTGGTGCAGCTTGCATTCCAGACAGACTTTGAGAGATCATATTGACTTGTTGGGTCAATATTTTGTTCTGAGCCAATATGGCATTTAGAGTATCAATCTCAAGAACTCCTTTCTTCTGACTCGTCCCATTGTTCACAGGATTCCTTTCAAAAGTGTACATGAATTGGTTATTTGCAACCATTTCAATTAGTTCCTGAGCTTCTGTAGGCGTCTTCTTCAGATGAAGAGATCCTCCAGCAGAGCTATCCAATGACATCTTTGACAGTTCAGACAGACCATCATAGAAAATACCTATGATGCTCCATTCAGAAAGCATGTCAGAAGGACATTTTCTGATCAATTGTTTGTATCTTTCCCAAGCTTCATAGAGGGATTCACCTTCCTTCTGTCTGAAGGTTTGAACTTCCACTCTAAGCTTACTCAATTTTTGAGGTGGAAAGAACTTTGCCAATAAGGCATTGACTAGCTTTTCCCAAGAGTTCAGGCTTTCTTTAGGTTGTGAGTCCAACCATATCCTAGCTCTGTCTTTTACAGCAAAAGGGAATAGCATAAGTCTGTAGACCTCGGGGTTAACCCCATTGGTCTTGACAGTGTCACAGATTTGCAAGAATTCAGCTAAAAACTGATGAGGATCTTCCAGTGGAAGTCCATGGAACTTGCAATTCTGTTGCATTAGAGAAACTAATTGAGGCTTAAGCTCAAAGTTGTTTGCTCCAAATGGCAGGGATAGAGATGCTTCTCCCATAGAAGTCGGGAGTAGGTGTAGTAAAGTCACCAAGCACCTTCCTTGCATTGTTGGCATTGTTGTTATTTTCGGCTGCCATAGGTTCTTCTTCCTTGAAGAATTCTGTTAGGTCCTCTACAGAGAGTTGTGCTTTAGCTTCTCTTAGCTTTCGCTTCAAGGTCCTTTCAGGTTCAGGGTCAGCTTCAACAAGAATGCCTTTGTCTTTGCTCCTGCTCATATGAAAGAGAAGAGAACAAGAAAATGTGAAATCCTCTATGTCACAGTATAGAGATTCCTTGAGGTGTCAGAGGAACAGAAAAATAGAACAAAGAGGTAGAAGAATTCGAACTTAGTGAGATAGAGTTCGAATTGTGCATTGAGGAGGAGTGGTACTCCATAAATAGAAGGATGTGAGAAGAGAGGAAGAGTTTTTCGAAAATTAATTAAAAAGATTTTAAAATCATTTTGAAAAAGATTTTGAAGAAGATATGATTGAAAACTTATTTTGAAAAAGATGTGATTTTAAAAATTAATGACTTGGCTAACAAGAAAAGATATGATTCAAACATTAAACCTCTCTCAACAGAAAAGGCAACACACTTGGAATGTTGAATCAAATCATTAATTGTTAGTAAGTATCTTTAAAAATGGAAAGAAATTGATTTTGAAAAGATATGATTGAAAAGATTTGATTTGAGAAAGATTTGATTTTGAAAAAAAAAATTTGAAAACTTGAAAAAAAATTTGCATTAAAAACAAAATCTTCTCTCTTGTTCCATCCTGGCGTTAAACGCCCAGAATGGTATCCATTCTGGCGTTTAACGCCCAAAATGCTACCTTTTTGGGCGTTAAACGCCCAGCCAGGTATCCTGGCTGGCGTTTAAACGCCAGTTTTCCTTCTTCACTGGGCGTTTTGAACGCCCAGCTTTTTCTATGTAATTCCTCTGCTGCATGTACTGAATCTTCAGCTCTCTGTATTATTGACTTGAAAATGGAACCAAGATCAAATAAACAATGCATGCAATACACCAAACTTAAAATAAGACACTGGACTCAAACAAGAAACATAAAATATTTTTGGTTTTTTATGATTTTATAAATTTTTTTTTTTGGATTTTTCGAAAATTAAGTGGAAAAGAAAATAAAGGTATTAAAATTCTTAATGAGAATTCCAGGAATCATGCAATGTTAGTCTAAAGCTTTAGTCTAAAGGAATTAAACATGGCTAGTCAAGCTTCAGCAGGACATTGCATTCAAGAGCTAAATTGATGATAATCAATCAGCCTTGGTGATGATAAAAACATCACCTTGAAACACTAGAATTCATTCTTAAGAACTCTGAAGAAAAATGCCTAATCTAAGCAACAAGATGAGCCGTCAGTTGTCCAAACTCAACAATTCCCGACAACAGTGCCAAAAACTTGGTGCACAAAATTGTGATCTCTTTTCTTCACTACTTCAAATAATCCCTAGTAATGGCTCCAAAGACTTGGTGCTCAATACCATGGCATCACAAATTCGCACAACTAACCAGCAAGTGCACTGGGTCGTCCAAGTAATAAACCTTACGCGAGTAAGGGTCGATCCCACGGAGATTGTTGGTATGAAGCAAGCTATGGTCATCTTGTAAATCTCAGTCAGGCAGACTCAAATGGTTATGAATGATTTATGAATAAAACATAAAGATAAAGATAGAGATACTTATGCAATTCACAGGTGAGAATTTCAGACAAGCGTATGGAGATGCTTTGTCCCTTCCGTCTCTCTGCTTTCTTACTGTCTTCATCCAATCCTTCTTACTCCCTTCCATGGCAAGCTGTATGTTGGGCATCACCGTTGTCAGTGGCTACAGTCCCGTCCTCTCAGTGAAAATATTCAACGCACCCTGTCACGGCACGGCTATTCAGCTGTCGGTTCTCGATCATGTCGGAATAGAATCCAGTGATTCTTTTGCGTCTGTCACTAACGCCCCACAATCGCGAGTTTGAAGCTCGTCACAGTAATTCAATCACTGAATCCTACTCAGAATACCACAGACAAGGTTTAGACCTTCCGGATTCTCTTGAATGCCGCCATCAATTCTAGCTTATACCACGAAGATTCCGGTTAAAGAATCCAAGAGATAAACATTAGAGCCTTGTTTGCTTGTAGAACGGAAGTGGTTGTCAGTCACGCGTTCATAAGTGAGAATGATGATGAACGTCACATAACCATCATATTCATCAAGTTCTTGGGTACAAATGAATATCTTAGAACAAGAACAAGCTGAATTGAATAGAAGAACAATAGTAATTGCATTAATACTCGAGGTACAGCAGAGCTCCACACCTTAATCTATGGTGTGTAGAAACTCCACCGTTGAAAATACATAAGAATAAGGTCTAGGCATGGCCGTGAGGCCAGCCCCTCAGTGATCAAAAGATTCAAAGATCTCAAGATGTAAAATACAATAGTAAAAGGTCCTACTTATAGGGAACTAGTAGCATAAGAATTACAAAGGTGAGTAAATGACATAAAAATCCACTTCCGGGCCCACTTGGTGTGTGCTTGGGCTGAGCATTGAAGCATTTTCGTGTAGAGACTCTTCTTGGAGTTAAACGCCAGCTTTTGTGCCAGTTTGGGCATTTAACTCCCATTCTTGTGCCAGTTCCGGCGTTTAACGCCGGGCAGTTTTGAGCTGATTTGGAACGCTGGTTTGGGCCATCAAATCTCGGGCAAAGTATGGACTATTATACATTGCTGGAAAGCCCAGGATGTCTACTTTCCAACGCCGTTGAGAGCGCGCCAATTGGGCTTCTGTAGCTCCAGAAAATCTACTTCGAGTGCAGGGAGGTCAGAATCCAACAGCATCTGCAGTCCTTTTAGTCTCTTGAATCAGATTTTTGCTCAGATCCCTCAATTTCAGCCAGAAAATACCTGAAATCACAGAAAAATACACAAACTCATAGTAAAGTCCAGAAAAGTGAATTTTAACTAAAAACTAATAAAAATATACTAAAAACTAACTAAATCTACTAAAAATATACTAAAAACAATGCCAAAAAGCGTACAAATTATCCGCTCATCAGAACCCGGACCCAAAGAATTGGCTTACAATGGTTCGGGGGAAATGCTTAGATTTTAGTCCGGAAAATGTAAGGTTGGCATTCAACTTGCCTATGATGCAAGGAGATGAACACCCTTACACTAGAAGGGTCAACTTTGATCAAAGGTTGGACCAAGTCCTCATAAACATTTGTGAAGAGGGCGCTCAATGGAAGAGAGATTCAAGAGGGAAGCCAGTTCAACTGAGAAGGCATGACCTCAAGCCCGTGGCTAGGGGATGGTTGGAGTTTATCCAACGCTCAATCATTCCCACTAGCAACCGGTCCGAAGCTACTATAGACCGGGCTATCATGATTCGTAGCATCATGATTGGAGAGGAAGTAGAAGTTCATGAGGTTATATCCCAAGAACTTTATAAGGTGGCGGATAAGTCCTCTACCTTGGCAAGGTTAGCCTTTCCTCATTTCATTGGTCACCTCTGTAATTCAGTTGGAGTTAACATAGAGGGAGACATCCTCATTGATGAGGACAAGCCCATCACTAAGAAAAGGATGGAGCAAACAAGAGATCCCACTCATGGACATGAGGAAATTCCTCATCATAAAATCCCTAAGATACCTCAAGGGATGTACTTTCCTCCACAAAACTATTGGGAGCAAATCAACACCTCCCTAGGAGAATTGAGTTCCAACATGGGACAACTAAGGGTGGAGCACCAAGAACATTCTATCCTCCTCCATGAAATTAGAGAAGATCAAAGAATCATGAGAGAGGAGCAACAAAGGCAAGGAAGAGACATTGAGGAGCTCAAGCACTCCATAAGATCTTCAAGAGGAAGAACAAGCCACCATCACTAAGGTGGACCCGTTCTTTAATCTCATTGTTCTTTATTTTTCTGTTTTTCGAAAACTATGCTTTATGTTTATCTATGTTTGTGTCTTATGATCATTAGTGTCTTAGTGTCTATGCCTTAAAGTTATGAATGTCCTATGAATCCATCACCTTTCTTAAATGAAAAATGTTCTTAATTGAAAAAGAGAAGAATTGCATGAATTTCAAATTTTATAACAGGTTAATTGTTTTGATGTGGTGGCAATACTTTGACTTCTGAATGTATGCTTGAACAGTGCATATGTCTTTTGAATTTGTTGTTCATGAATGCTGGCTCTTGAAAGAATGATGAAAAAGGAGACATGTTACTGGGGATCTGAAAAATCATAAAAATGATTCTTGAAACAAGAAAAAGCAGTGAATTCAAAAAAAAAAAGAGAGAGAGAGAGAGAGAGAGAAAGCAAGCAGAAAAAGCCAATAGCCCTTTAAACCAAAAGGTAAGGGTAAAAATAAAGTTGTGATCCAAGGCAAAAAGAGTGTGCTTAAGAACCCTGGACACCTCTAATTGGGGACTCTAGCAAAGCTGAGTTACAATCTGAAAAGGTTCACCCAGTTATGTGTCTGTGGCATATATGTATCCGGTGGTAATACTGGAAGACAGAGTGCTTTGGGCCACGGCCAAGACTCATAAAGTAGCTGTGTTCAAGAATCATCATACTTAACTAGGAGAATCAATAACACTATCTGGATTCTGAGTTCCTATAGAAGCCAATCATTCTGAATTTCAAAGGATAAAGTGAGATGCCAAAACTGTTCAGAGGCAAAAAGCTAAAAGCCCCGCTCATCTAATTAATACTGATCTTCATAGATGTTTTTGGAATTCATTGCATATTATCTTCTTTTTATCTTATTTGATTTTCATTTGCTTGGGGACAAGCAACAATTTAAGTTTGGTGTTGTGATGAGCGGATAATTTATACGCTTTTTGGCATTGTTTTTAGTATGTTTTAGTTAGTTTTTATTATATTTTTATTAGTTTTTTATTTAAAATTAACTTTTCTGAACTTTACTATGAGTTTGTGTGTTTTTCTGTGATTTCAGGTATTTTCTAGCTGAAATTGAGGGACCTGAGCAAAAATCTGATTCAGAGGCTAAAAGGACTGCAGATGCTGTTGGATTCTGACCTCCCTGCACTCAAAGTGGATTTTCTGGAGCTACAGAAGACCAATTAGCGCGCTCTCAATTGTGTTGGAAAGTAGACATCCTGAGCTTTCCATCAATGTATAATAATCTATACTTTGCTCGAGATTTGATGGCTCAAACAGGCGTTCCAAGTCAGCTCAAGAATTCTGGCGTTAAACGCCGGAACTGGCACAAGAATGGGAGTTAAACGCCCAAACTGGCACAAAAACTGGCGTTTAACTCCAAGAAAAGTCTCTACACATGAAAGCTTCAATGCTCAGCCCAAGCACACACCAAGTGGGCCCGAAAGTGGATTTTTATGTCATTTACTCATCTTTGTAAACCCTAAGCTACTAGTTCTCTACAAATAGGACCTTTTGCTATTGTATTAGACATCTTTTGATCACTTTAGATCTTGGGATCATCTTTGGACGTCTAGTTTTAGATTATGGGAGGCTGGCCATTCGGCCATGCCTAGACCTTGTTCTTATGTATTTTCAACGGTGGAGTTTCTACACACCATAGATTAAGGTGTGGAGCTCTGCTGTACCTCGAGTATTAATGCAATTACTATTGTTCTTCTATTCAATTCAGCTTATTCTTGTTCTAAGATATTCATTCGCACCCAAGAACATGATGAATGTGATGATTATGTGACGCTCATCATCATTCTCACTTATGAACGCGTGCCTGACAACCACTTCCGTTCTACATGCAAACAAGGCTTGAGTGTTTATCTCTTGGATTCTTTAATCGGAATCTTCGTGGTATAAGCTAGAATTGATGGCGGCATTCAAGAGAATCCGGAAGGTCTAAACCTTGTCTGTGGTATTCTGAGTAGGATTCAAGGATTGAATGACTGTGACGAGCTTCAAACTCGCGATTGTGGGGCGTTAGTGACAGACGCAAAAGAATCACTGGATTCTATTCCGACATGATCGAGAACCGACAGATGAATAGCCGTGTTGTGACAGAGCGCGTTGAACATTTTCACTGAGAGGACGGGACTGTAACCATTGACAACGGTGATGCCCAACATACAGCTTACCATGGAAAGGAGTAAGAAGGATTGGATGAAGACAGTAGGAAAGCAGAGAGACGGAAGGGACAAAGCATCTCCATACGCTTATCTGAAATTCTCACCAATGAATTACATAAGTATCTCTATCCTTATTTTATATTTATATTTTATGTTATCCTCCATAACCATTTGAGTCCGCCTGACTGAGATTTACAAGATGACCATAGCTTGCTTCATACCAACAATCTCCGTGGGATCGACCCTTACTCGCGTAAGGTTTATTACTTGGACGACCCAGTGCACTTGCTGGTTAGTTGTGCGAAGTTGTGATAAAGAGTTGAGATTGCAATTGAGCGTACCATGTTGATGGCGCCATTGATGATCACAATTTCGTGCACCACTACGCAACCGATTTGAAGTCAAGATTAATAGCCAATTGATGGGACATGAATGCAGGGTCTATTCTAAGCATATCGGTAGGTTCTCAAGCAAATAGATCTATGTTACCTCTCAAGAAATTATGAAGCTCCGATTTCAAGGGGTAAGGCAGTTCTTTTTTTATCATGGTATATTTCTCTGACTTGTCCCCAATCTGGAATTTTTCATGTCTCCGTTAAGTTTTGGCCTTGGATTTTCTTAAATTCGAGAGTCTAAGTCAACAAGGAAGACCCCGGTGGACTCTTTGTCCTTATCTCGGAGTGTAAAACTAGCTTTATTGCATTTTCCTGCAGACACCGATCTTCCCAAATTGTTGCAACCTGGTTTTCTGCTGCCAGGAACTTCATGACCAAAAACATGGTCGAGATGAATGTGCACAGATCATTGAGTGTCTTCCTTCCCAGAATTACATTATAGGCTGTAGAATCTTGAAGGACATCGAACTCGGCCTGTGATGCCCTTATGTTCATACCTTCCCGTATAGTGAAGAGGAGGTCCACAGCCCCATCAGGTTTGATATAGTGATCTCCCAGACCAACAAATCCCAGGATATGGGGTTTCAAATGTTGATCCTTTAACCCTAGAGCATCGAATGCATTTCTACGAGAAAGTTCGAGTCCGCGCCGGTGTCGACGAGGATCCTCTTCACAATGCTATTACCTAACCTGGCCATGATAACCAAGAGTTCATCTTCATCTGATGTGGCGATCTGAAAATCTTCCGTTGTGAACTGGACTGCCAGGATAATGGTTACTTTGAGAATTTCAGAGGCCGCGGGTTTAACATCCCTTTTAACAACATTGTTGGATCTCAGTAATCCATTCCTCCCAACCACCACATTGACCATAACTTGAGTCGTGTCTTCTATACTCTTTGAAGGCCTGGAGCTCCTTGGGTTTCTTGTTTTCTAATCTTCGTCCTCGTTATGTTGTTGGTGGTTGTACGTGTTGGACGAATTCAGGAAGTTTTCCATCTTGGTTTGCTTGCTCTAAGGCATCTTTCAAATCGATGCAGTTCTCACTCTTGTGACCATGGGACTTGTGATAGTCACAATACTAGGACTTGTTTAATGAGGCTCTAGGCCGAATTTGTCTTGCTTTTGGTAATATGTCTCGATGAGAAACTTACTGATAAATCTCGGTAAGTGAGGCCACCAAAGGAGTGTAAGAAGCAAACTTTCCATCTCGAGGGCCTAGGAATTTTGAATTCTGTCCCGAGTTTCCGGCTTTCTGAGGAGATGGTGTTAGATTCTTCCTTTTGGTAGAAACTACCTTTGAGACATCCTTATCTCGCATGTATTCCAGGGCGATCTGGTGGATTTCTTCCATGGATTTTACATTCTTGGAAGTCCAGTGCCTACGGAAGTCTCCTTCCAGCAACCCAGCAATTAGGCATAAGCATACGACTTTTGGGGTTCGAGTGTTCACCTCCAAGAGTGCTTTATTGAATTGATCAAGGTAATCTCAGATACTCTCGCCTACCCTTTGTTCTACTCCCAATAAGGAGATTGGGTACTTTGCCTAAGTTCTTCTGGTAGTAAAGTGAGCTAAAAACTTGACCTTGATATCAATGAAGGAGAAGATCGACCCAGTAGGTAGTGTATTGAACCATACCATGGTAGGTTCTAACAAGGTTATCGAAAAGGTCAACTCCTTCCAAATTCATCCTGGCTTCAAAGGCGCCAATATGTTCTTGAGGATCCGTCTTCTCATCATAGTTCAAGTCCGTTGCCTTGTCAAAATGCTTTGGTAATCGTACTTGAAGAATGTGAGAAGCAAACAAAGTCTGCTCCATTATGACGTGCTCTCGGGATTCCTTGTGCCTTTTAGGAGTTGGACTCCTTTGCGGAGTCCTCCTCCTTTTAGACTGGGCATAACGCGATTCTACGTCGGGGTGAGTTCCTGTCATCTCTACGACGTGAAGGAGAAGGTGAAATTCTCCAATGGTCCCGCCTTTGTTCTGGATTTCTGGGACAGGGCTTTTCCCGTTCCCTGGCTGGACGACTCTAGGAACGGGAACGCCTGGATAAGGAACGGTCAGCCAACTGTCGTTGAAGCTCTAATTGGTAACGCTCCAATTCCTGCACCCTATGTCGCATTTCTTATATAGCATGGTGATAATCATCTCCAAGGCCAGCGAAATGATGGGTTTCTGGGTTGATGGGTTCATGATTTTCATAACCGGGAGGAACTTCTTCTTGACTTGATATGACATCAGTCTCGTGTCCGTCCTCTCGTTGTTGGCTTTTCAATGGAGTTTCTAGATTAACTGTAGAGTAAATTTACCGTTTGGCCATGATTCTTGCTAATCCAGGATTAACTCTAAGAGAGCAACTTGCAAAACACTCTGATGCTAGGGTAATAGGTAGTAAAATAAATTTCTCGTGTGTTTATCTATTGATAGCTTTTCTCTTTTAGCTTTTGCCTTGTAAGATTACCATTTTTTCGACATTTAATACTTACTGTAGTACATTATTGTTAAGATTCGGCAATTATAGGATTCGATGACATAACCGTTGTGGTATCGACAGTTGTCTCGTGAAGTTAGTTATGACCTTAATCGCTTCATCAGTTATCTCTTTTATCCGAACAGATATATATCCATCCCAATATATAACATATTAACATGTAATACTAGAGTTTTTGTATTGGATTCGTCCTTTTTAAAATGAAGGCTTCGTCCTTGTCATATACGTAGCAATGTTCTTACTTGAGCGACGAGCCGACGATAATATTTAATCGTGAAAGACTAAAAAAGGAGGTGCATGATACGTGTAGAAGAAGTCTAAAATTGAGGGATCTTAGAATCTTCACCGTCAATTGCTTAATGTGGCTTCTGATTAGATTAGCTTGTTGAATCGTCAATGGATGAATGCCCCATTAGAATTTTAAGAGTTGTCCTCGTATCCGAAAAGAAAAAGTTTGAGCTAGCTGTCCAAAGATGTGGCAAAAATCTGTGTTATAATAATAAGCAATATAATTGTACAAGGAACCTTTCGTCTTTTATGCTTAATGAATTGTTGATAACATTTATTTTTTGAATAATGTTTCTTTATTTAATTTTCATGAAATCATCGCATTCATCCCGATTCTATAGATTATAAAATTTGTTTACTAGCTTGGGCAATCCTAATAAGAAGTCATAAAAAAGAAATATGGAATTTCCACAAAAATGGTAATGCAATATTAATATAAAAAATATTTTCTTAATAAAGAAACTAATTTCTTTAAATTATAACGCACTCGAAAAGATACACAGACACTAATATGAACATGAGACACGATATGACACGACGTGGAAAAGTTCTAAAGAGAATATGACAAGAGGAAGAAAGTTCTCAAGAGTTAAGAGAAGATGAAGAAGAAGAAAAAGAGAATTCTACCAAGTGGGTTAGGGTGGAGTCTATATAAGTATATAACCATACAAATCGGTTGGGACGATTTGCAATTTAGCATTTAAATTTTTTTAATATTACAAATTTGACGGTCCAATTTGATCGTCGAAATAAAAAAATTTTAAACACTAAAATTAGACCTACTAATTTGAGTACTACAGAACTTGAAATTTTATTCTTCCAAATAAATCGGACGGTTCGATTTGTATCCATCTTCAATGACAAAAGAATCAGACGGTCCGATTTTTTTCTTTACAAATTAAAAAAAAAAAGAAGCTGCCACATTAATGTATAACACAACCGACATCCATATCACCGCATAACACACATATAATATTCTTATAAAAAAAATCAACCGAGCAATACTATGAAATCAATAAATGTTATTATTTTTTGCCAGTATTTCGCCATTAATAATTTGCACCCATATTTATTATAAACATTTTACATATAAGAAAAATATAATTTGCACCTATATTTATCAGAATTTTGTACATATAAATCAATATAGTTTGCACTCACATTTTTTAGAATTTACACATATAAATTAATAAAATTTAATTGTTAAAAATAATTTAGCATTTGTGCGGGTCAAACAATAATAAAAAATACTAAAAATTATTGACTCCCAAAATTTTTTTTATCATAAATTTTTTTTCATCTATAGCAATAAAATAATTAAATAAACAAAAGATTTTTGTAGACAAAAAAATAAAAAAATTTAAATACACAATAAAATTTCTTCTTCATATAATTAAAACAATAAAAGAATTAAAAAAACACAAAAGGAGTATTTATAAAGAACAAAATAATATTTTATTATAAGGTTGTTAAGGATTTTTGAATAAAAAACTTAAATTAAATAAAATAAAAAACATCACAATATTACAAAGTGTAACAAAATTTAGAAAAAAAAACGTATTTTCAAAGAAATTAAATATTTTACAATATTATTGATAGTGACTTTTTTTTACCACTATAATTGGAGAGTTATTCTTTACATTTATATTCAACAAAGCAATATTTTTAAATTATTAAAAAATTTATTATTATCTATTTTCTATTACAAATGTGAACAAATATTCCATATTTGTGTTCGAAATTTTTGAGAAGATGCAATAACACTTTAAATTTCACTACCTATTCTAAGAATATGTGACCACTGTAATACACGTCTATATCACCATGAAACATTCAAGATGTGCTGTAATAGGAGAACAGTTTCTTTTTCCCGAGTAAATGCTCCTAAGAATTACTTGAAATCTTCTTAGACTCCTCTGCAGAAAGAAACTATTTTCGAAAACATATTCGTGGTTACATTCATGTATTTTCTTTCACTTTATGTGGTGTGCACATAGACAAACAATTGGCTACAACAATTTGTGGTATATATACATTTTGTGCTCAATGATCAATATATCACAGTATACAAGAATTTTATCCAGACCAGGGCGCACGCGATCACGCATTTTATAATTGTACATATATGATACCAAGCACAAGTTACAGAATAAGGTGCTGGAGAACACGCAATTACATGAAATATTGGTTCTCAAGTTACAACAATTACTATACCGATATAATCCTTCTCTCTATGTGTTTTGCCAGCTTGCATAATGGCCAGATACACATGAGTGTAGTTTGGTCATTAGAGGGCAACCTGCTAATTAGCCACAATATAGTCTTTCAACTACTTTACAGGTAGCAGCTATAATTGTTGGTGATAACGTTGAAACAATGGTTTACAGACGATATATTAAGGTTGCAAACCCATGTTAGTAGCCTGAGAAGGATTTAGGAGTTTGTTGGCTATTATGATCCTCTTCAATATCCTCTTTTTTTTTTTATTTGGAATCCATGAGTGAAATATCAATACTCGATGTCAAAGTGAAAGCAAAATATCCTATCAAACATGTTATAACTATATGCTCCAAGTACAACCCCTTAGTTCCTATGTAGTATAGCTTTCTAGAAAATTTGCCAATGCATTAGTATTATATATCCAGCATTTTTCTAAAATTCTAAAAATTTGTAGATATGCCCAATGATCATTCTACTATATATTGCAAGTAGGGCGACTTTCACAACAATATGTATAGATAATTAATATTCCTAAAATACTTAACGATAATTATTTGTCTAGAATAATACTCACTGAATTCTTTTTCTTAAATCGAGAGGAAGCCAACAATCTAGGCATCTTTTGTGCAGAAAAAGCCTAGAATATTATACTTGGCACAACAAGAAAAAGGAATGGCATCGGCACAAGACACAGAAGAGATTCATTGGTCAAATTTATACTATATCACCTTTAGAAGGAGAAAAATTCTATTTGTATATTCTCTTATTTAATGCTAGAGGACTAACCAGTTGGGATGACTTGCTAACAGTGAATGGTGTTCAATATTCGTCCTTCAAGCAATTTGCTCAACATCAAGAATTGTTAGAGAGTGATAGTAGCATCCGTGCGCATTGGATTGATGCATCTATTTTACGATTGTCATGTGCTTTATGAAAGTTATTTGCAACCATGTTAGAATTTTGTGAGCCTACAAATGTAAGAAGTCTGTGGGATTAATTTTTTCAAAATATGGTGGATTATTATCCGTCAATCAACATTACAGTAGCCTTAGGGTTAACAAATCAGCTACTCAGGAATTTAAATGACATCCTCCTTTAATACGAAAAACAAATTGCACAATATGATTTGCCAGCTCTAACTTCTAAAAATGACAATGATAACTTGATACCAAAGTTATCCAAAAAAAAATTGTCCATTGAAGTACCTCGAGAAGTCCTGTATTTTATAAAAATATTGAACAATGACTAATCTAAAACTTCCAAGTGCATTACGAATACAATTGATCGAAGAAAAAATAGAGTGTTTTTTGTTGATGGACCGAGGAGAGCAAGCAAAACATTTATTTACAGAAACTATAATTATAGAATTGAAAAATAAAGGTCATATTTTCTTGGTACTGCATCATCAGGAATAGCTACAACATTATTGTCTAGAATTCAAACAGCTCATTCTAGGTTTAAGATCCTAATTAATGCAGAACCATCCTCCATTTGCAACATTAGCAAATAATTTGATCTTGCAAAGCTAATTAGACAAACAACAGTAATAATTTGGGATGAAGCACCAATAATAAATAAAGAATATTTAGAATCATTATACTGCATTTTGAGAGACATATTAACAAATGATATGCTATTTGAAAGTAAAGTGATGGTGATAGGAGGAGATTTATGCTAAGTACTGCCTGTCGTACCGAAAGGTAGTAAGTCACAGATGATTTCAGTTTCTATAGTTAAGTCTCATTTATGGACTTCCACTCAAATTCTCCGCTTGTGACGAAATATGCGATCTTCTAATGATCATGATTTTGCCAAGTATCTTATGCACATTGGTGATGGAATTGAGTCAACCATACATGAAGAATTGGTATGGATACAAGCAAATGGTAGAAACAACATTACACAAGTTAATAGAAGAAATGTTTTCAAACTTACAATCTTATAGGTGGAACACTTCTTACATGATAGAAAGGATAATATTAACACCTCAAAATCATGATGTGCAACAACTTAATGATATAATTATCAACTCATTTTTAAGAGAAGAACAAAATTTAGTATCATTTGATGAAGTAAAAGGAGATACTAATAATTTATATCAACGATAATATCTTAATTCAATTTTCATAGGCGGATTGCCATCTCATGTATTAAAAGTAAAAAAAAAAAGTACACCTTTGATGCTACCGAGAAATATAGACCCTAAAACGGGCTTATGCAATGGTAAAAAGTCACTATGTCATAAAACTTTTTAAAACATGTTGGATGTAAAAATTTTAACCAGTCTTCACTGTGAACAATGAGCTTTCTTGTCTCGAATAAAACACAAATCACAAAATCATCTTCGTCTTCCTCTTTGTCTTCTTCTTCTTCATCTTCTTCCTCCTTTGCATCCCCTTCCTCTTGTTATTCCTCCTCCTACTCTTTTTCTTTAGACCATTGTTATTAAAATCGGATCAGACCGATTAGTTTAACCGAAAAACCAATGCACTGGATCTTAAACCGGTCTGGTCTGATAATCTGACCGCATAAGGCAACGAACTAATGCAAATTGGTCAACTCTAGAGTGAATTGGTCAAATTCAATAAGATCGGTTCGACCGAACCACTTGAGTTTCAAAATGATACTCACAACCATTAGACAATTAAACTTGTTATTAATATATATGCAAATTAATATATATATATATATATATATATATATATTTCAGCAAATAATTTATTTTTATTTAATTTATTTTAATTTTAGTTATAAACTCATTCATTCTTAAATTAATTATATTTTATTTGACAATAATTATAAACTCACTTATTTTTTTATAATTATATAATATCTATTAATGTTATTTTTCAATAAATACTTGTAGCATATAATAGTATAATAGATATAAACTAATTAATAAATTATTGAAATTTAAAAATAATAATTATTTTAATATAAAACAAAATAAAAATATTTATAATAAAATAAAATTAACAAAATATTTATTATTTCTGTTTCATATTATTTTAGAATGATTAAATATTTTTAAAATGTTAATAAAAATATATTTTTTAAATTTTAATTTTAAATTTTTAATTATATTTTATTTTTTATTTACATAAAATCGAATTAATCAGTTGAATCAGTTGAATAAATGATCTAATAACCTTATCCGTTGAATTCTGACATCTTTGGTTTAGACTGACTTTTATTATATCTTAAATATCTTTTCGAAAAATAAATAAAAAGACGACGTACGGACGGCTGCTTACGTACATAGGTTCCTCAAACGTCACAGGCAGAGAGACCAAAATTCTCTACAAACCTTTACTACGTCACGGATTCTAGACGGTCCAATAAGAGGTAAAACAGTGAGCAGGGTGTGGGATCTGGCACACTATGGGTGGACGGTGCATACTTCAAAAGGTAGGAGTGCCCTAGAGAATAAAAACCGAGGGAATTATTATGGGAGGTACTAGCTAGAGCGTCGGAAAGTGAAACGTAAAGATGCGTGTCGAGTTGAGATCAGAATGGGGACAGGTGTAGGCGCAGCATAAGACAGGTGAGTACGACTACATAGAAGTCATTCCTCTCCATTTTTTTGGTTTAACCTCTCCTTTTCGTTTTCATTTTCCCACTCCAACCCCCGAAAGTCACAGCAGATGCGTGTGCCATCAACAAAACTTATATTTCTCTTACACGTGTCACTTTTTTACCTGTCCTTTCCTCTTCTTTTATCACCTCAATTATCTTCCGTTCCGCCCTCTCTCATTGTCGTTGCATCATGGACGAGGAAGAGCAGCTCCAGCGACACGACTCCGAGTTGTCCGCCACCAGTTCCAGCTCCGGCATTTCCTCAATCCTCAGCTTCGACGACTTCCGCGGCAGTAACACCAGCTCCGGCGACATTTCCTCCATCAGCAGTGGCTCCGGGGAGATTCCTCCCGCCGACGTCATACTCTTGCCTCCTCTGCTCAGGCGGACTGTGTCGAGTGACGTGGAGGTTGTGGTAGCGGCAGCGGTCAGGGATAAATGCGTGGGGAGGAAGAACAAGGGAGTGAGTTGGGGGCACACTTCGGTGATTGGGAGAAGGAAGGAGATGGAAGACACGATTGCCGTTATTCCTGGATTCATGTCCCGCGCGTGCCACCACGTCGGCGGTTGTACGGCCCCTGGCTCCCAATCCTCCGGCGAGATCTCTCCCCTTCATTTCTTCGGAGTGTACGACGGTCACGGTGGCTCTCAGGTATACCTTCTTCCGCATATATTTTAGTATTTCGCATTTAAATTTTGCAAGATTTTTTTTAAAGTTGGAAATATATATTTGAAAGTTTCATAATAAAAATAAACAAAGATCTGTCCTGGCTGTGGTGACCATGACCAGGCATGGAAATGTAGAGTGTGTGGCATTTTCCGTAATATAAAAATAGAAAAATGTTTATTTATTTATTTTGAAAAAATATAATACTATTCTATTCTATTATTAGTAATTTTGGATAAATAAATAGTGTGGTTGATCGTTTACTTAAAGGTCGGATGGGAATGTGGTTGGTGGCCGGGTTGCTCTCATGATGGGCACGTGTTATGGGGAGAGTGGTCCATAGAGAGAGAGAAAAAGAAAATTGGAGTGCGTCTCCTTGTCGTGTGACACGCGTAAGAGTGATTGGGGTATGCCTTTTTTGCCATTGAAGGGGAGGGCCAGATAAGCAGATACTACTACCAGTGATTTTATTTTATTTTCCATTTCAAGGTTATATGCCTAATCTCTCACACGTTATCAAATTTGCTTCATACACGTGGCTCTTAAAAATTAAATACGAATATTGATTGATGCTTAATAATAATAAGAGTAAATAATAATCACAGTAAAGTGTTGATGACGGCTCTTAATATTTTAATTTCGGATTAATTAATTTCTAAAAAAATATTAATTTGATTCTCTAAAATAGTAAAGAGTGAATATATTATATTCTTCTAATATTAATTTATCATATAAAACCTAACAACTGTATTTATATATACTGTTAATTATTATGACATTTATTTATAAAAAATTATTATGTAAATTATAATTTTTGGAGTAAAATTTTATCTGTTTTAATAAGATTTGTTATATATAGAAAACAGTTAATAAAGATTATATAAAAATTCAAAAGATAATAAATATTTTATTGTCAAAAACTATATTATTTTTGTGTTTATGTATAACAACACGACACACATCAATAACAAAATATATGGATAATTTTGTATCGTTTTGACGTTTTGTAATATCTATTAATAAAATATATGGATAATTTTGTATTATTTTGACGTTTTGTAATATCTATTAATAGAAAGATATACATATCTATTATTTATTATCTTAAAAAATTTAATTGATATTTTTTTAAAGATTAATTCATTCTAAATCAAAATTTTTGAGTCTAATTGCCATTTCATTTTAATAATAATAATAATCGAAGCAACTACCATCATGCTAATTGTGCTAATTCTCGGGATTTGATACAAGCTAGTAATCATTGGATGTGCAAGTTTATTAGCGTTGCTGGTTCCTCGGGTCGTTTTGGTCACTCTCGCATTTGTGGATTGCCAAAAAGAGCACTTTGATTCTCTGCTTTTCGTATGGAGGGAGTAGAACCTGGAAAAGCAAGCAGATATGTATTCCTTTGTTAAAGCATATATTGACAAGTGTTAATAATTAGTGTATGACCGCGTGGATGGGAATTCGAACGGAAGGATGAGCCTTTTGTTGAAAGAGGAAAAAGGGATGAATGCTTCATTCCATTGATTTGTGAATGGGAAATTGGCTTTACCTTTGCCTTTGCATCCGTTTTGGAATATTATAAGGTGCTGCCGAGGGCTCACTGATGATGTGGCCCTGGCCCTTCTTAATCTGCTCCGTTTTGGAAAATAAGAAACACGTTTCACATGAGAGCACTACACCGGCATAACAATATAACATAATTACGCATGAGAAATTAAAAAAGAGAAAGTATAGGGAGCCAATGACCTAAGCATACAATGTGTACAATGAAGGTTTAGAAAGTATTAGAGATATTATTATTAGTGTTACATTGTCCTGGCAGGTTACGTTTTTGGGATGAGTGGTTTCAGGACATGGTATAAGAGTTCTAGATCCGGAAAGTCAAGAGTTCAAACCTTGGTGAACCCAAAATTAGATGTTTATTATTCCTGGTATCCAGATGGTTATCCCTGGTATCCGGATGGTTATTCTGCATAGTATAGGTGATGTTCATTTGATTCATAAACCAAAGATTTAGTCCATAGGTGATGTTCATTTGATTCATAAACCAAAGATTTAGTCCATTGTACACATTGTACACTTAGGCCATTGGCTCCCTAGCACTACTCATTAAAAAAATAAAAAATTTTATTAGTATTAGTCAAATAAAAATTTGGCCAAATATTGCATTTCATGATTAAATTAAATTTAAATATGATATTATTTTTTGAGACTTGTTTGAATGAGTTCCTTCCTTCTCCAGAAATATTTTCTGGCCAACTAAAAATTAATTTTATGTGTGAAATTAAATTTAAATTATGTTTAACCTAAATATAATATTAAAATAATATAGATAATTCGTACGAAAATTAATTGTGTGAATATTCTCGATGAAAAATATGAAAGATTGGCTCACAGATCAGACAGAAGCTTCTCAATATCAGATAAATTATCCTTCTAATAAGTTAGATGGACTGTGCTTAGTTGAATAATATAAATTAAAGTAATACTTTATATAAATAAAAGCATAGTATATGCAACAAAGTAAATAGTAATTTAAGTACGATCCAACTTAATGTTTCAGTATTCAATATGAATATGTGATAATTCCCGGCTAATATGATGATAGCTTTGGATTGAGCATTACTTTTACCCTTTATTTCAGAGTATTCATTTAACAGAACTATGTATGGATTAAGAAGGGCCACTGATACGTCCTCCTTAGCTTCCCCCAGTACAAGGGAAGAGTAATACAATAAACCTGTCCAAAATCCGAGGTGGTGGAGGTCAACCATATATAGATGGCTAACCTACATTATGCATGCTTTCTTGTGGTGGCCAATAACTTTTCTCTGAACTACTCTTTGATATATATATATATATAGTTTTACTCGAATGCATTTGTCCAGTACTACATGTCCTAAGAAAATTAAACCCTTCCTAACTGTTGTACTTCATTGGTAGGTGGCTAAATTTTGTGCAAATCGGATGCACGATGTGATAGCAGAGGAATGGGAGCGGCAAATAGAGAGTTATAGTGAATGGCAAAGAAGGTGGGAGGCCGTATTTTCTAACGGTTTTGAAAGGACTGACAATGAGATATCATCAGATGAAGTTGCACCTGAAATGGTAGGATCTACAGCCTCTGTGGTGGTTCTGTCTGGTTGCCAAATTATTACATCCAACTGCGGCGATTCAAGGGTCGTTCTTTGCCGCAGGGCTCAAACAATCCCACTCACTGTCGATCAGAAGGTCTTTATCACAACCCATTTTTACCACTTTTTTTGTTCATATGCGATTAATTCTTGTTATGTACTGTCATTTTATCAAATCAAAGCTATCTTTGTTTTTCATGCGGCATGGATACAAGGTAAATCTATTAACCTTTTAGGCCTGTCGAAAATGCTTGAGAAGGCGTGACTAAATGAAAAGGAAAAATATAAAATAAAAAATAAAATGAAGTCAATTTTGGTACCTAACTGGAGCCATATATATTCCAATCATTTTTATATTTCATAAGTTATATGAGTTATCTTTCGTTTCATTGACAAGTTAAGATACCATTGTCCTTGCTTGTACAGCCTGATAGACAAGATGAACTCTTGAGAATTGAAGGAGGAGGAGGAAAAGTCATAAACTGGAATGGAGCTAGGGTGTTTGGTGTTCTTGCCATGTCCAGGGCTATAGGTACCTTGATTTATCTACATATATATCGTCTTAGGCTAAGGATTCTTGAGATTTTCTTCTTTTGAACGATTAAGGCATTAAAGTTTCTTTCAATAAAACGTGACCCATTTTCTGTCATTGGCTAATAAACAAAAAGAAAAACAGCACAACCTTCAATTTCAATATTTTGTAGTTTCAAAATGGTTTTGATCCTATAAATTCTCTAGGATAAATCTACATACTTATATGTACTGGTAAACCCCATTTTGGTGTCAGCATAAAAAGTAATTGAAAGAAAAGAAATGTACGTATAGAAATTCCATTTTGAGAGCGGGACTATGACCATGGTCCATGGATTAATGGAAGTCACATAGGAGGATCAGATTATCAGAATAATGTATCGAATATTTTCTTAGTAGTACATTAACTTTAATGACTATGGTTCAGCGTGTTATGATTGATGAGAGAACAGGCCAACAGAACTAAGCACGTTATATATAGCAATTTGATTCGCAACTCAAGTTGTTTTTTATATTTGTCATTTTTTATTGTTAATTGATTTCCAGAAGTTCTTTTCATATGTTTGCAAGCTTCCTTCGTGCTGTAGTCGTTCAATAAATTTTTATACACACTGATTTTGATCATAACAGCCTGTCCACAATCACTCGGGAAATAATGAGCATAGGCAGTTATCAATAATCTATTGAGTTTTGCAAGGTTTTTGGTAAAGGTAGAAAGCTAATTTCTCCTCTGGTACTTAGCGTACTTTACTGTTGTACCTAATTATCTGATGCAAGAGAGTATTACTAGTTTGTTGTTGCTAGAACCATTTGCTGCCTAAAACTTAGATGGCATGCAAGTGACTTTTCCAGAGTTTTCATTTAACCATCATGTGTAGCATCTGCCATCTAGTTCAAACTAAGATGGCAAGTCGAATTATGGTTCAGAACAGGAAAAGAGATAGGAAAAAACGTAAGTTGAATTATTAGGAATTGGACTTCTTGGAACAAAAGGTCCATGGCTACTGGTCGTCTTGTATTTACCTAGTTAACAATTATGTTTCAGGTGATAGGTACTTGAGGCCATGGATCATTCCAGTGCCTGAGATAACCTTTACAGCAAGAAGTGAGGAGGATGAGTGCTTAATATTGGCAAGTGATGGACTCTGGGATGTCATGACGAATGAAGAGGTTGGTGAAGTTGCGCGGCATATTCTAAGAAGGCGACGAAGGTCCCTGTCTCTGGAGGAAATATCTCCGGCACAAGTTGTTGCCAATAGCCTGACTGAGATTGCTTATGCTAGAAATAGTAAGGATAACATTTCAATCATAGTAGTTGATCTGAAATCGAAGAGAAAACGTCAACCAAGGCCTCCTTTAGTTGCCCGAGAAGCCAACTACCTATAATCATTTTGAACCTTGAAGAGGGTCTAAGACATGAGGATCATGAAGTTCTTTACAGTTGATCTAAGAACAAAACAAATGATGACACCCATTGGTACTTATTGCTAGTTGGTAGCACTTGAGCTTTGTTTCTCCTAACCAAGCAGCACAGAATTAACTGGCAGAAAGAATCTGCTTTGTGACAGGTGATAACTATCTAAAGCAAGCTTGTTATAAGGAAAATATAGATCGATACTCAGTTTTTTTTTTTTTTCTATTTATTTATCGATTTGGTCCTTAAGAGAATATTGCAGTAGAAAATGTTCCATTTTACCCATGCCAAAAAATGTATTCGAGTTAATTTCGGTGCATAATGCTGTAAAAAGAGGAGAATGTATTATTTTAGGCGGATACACGAAAAAATATGTGCTTTACTTTAAATGTTGATATGTATTATGTTAAATAACTCAGTTAATCATATTGAATCATCTAATGATGCTTAACTATTATTTTCACATAAATAATCATCTTATTTTAAGATAAATTAACAACTTGCGTACTACACGCATTTGTATTGAAGGTTTATTCACTTAATCTCCATATGGTCTCTAAAATTTATAAAATTATCCAATTTGATATTTGATGTTCCAATTTTACCATGGTAGCTTTTTAGATTGAGCTCTAGACACTATAGGTTCTTAGGCATTTTTCCGATGATGATTCAAGTGTCGGTAATGACGTGGCTATCATATGTAACACTGGAGTATACCAAAATGACATCGTGTGGTATTAACTCATGCTCAAAAACTATGTGTTCAAACACAAACACTCGTCCATCTTCATCACTTTCACTCTTCGTCTTCTACTTTTCTTTATCAATTGAGCCGCTCTAAGGTTAGGATTTTGGAGTTTTTTACTTTGTGACCACCTCACTTACATCGACGGATTGTGTTAGATCATTTCATCCTCTCGTGGACGCTAGCAGTTTCGCCATTATCGTTCATAGTGAAGGTATGTATTTTTTTTTTTGAAAAAAAAATTGTACAATGAGGTGATGATTTTTCGTTATAATTATAGTGCGAATGTTGTTGGATATATTTATTTTTTTCGTTGCTGTAGTTGCTAGGGTTTTTTTTCTGAAATGTTGGGATATAGGCTCTATTTTTTAAATAGAACAGAAGTGAATTAATAGTGACATATAGTTGATAAAGATGGTATAAAAAAGGGATTAGAGTTCTCGTCTAGTAGCCACTAAATAGCAAGCAGTGAGGAAGAAGAATAAGGAGAACCAGAAGTTAATGTTCACATTGGGAGGAGATAAATATTGCTAGAGTTAAAAAGAGAAGGAAGAACCAAATCGAATACAAATTATAATTTTAAGCTAGCCGTTGCATGCTCTAGCATGGCAAACGATAGCCATGTCAGCACTAATATAGCCGAGTCATTATCGAAAAAGATGTTAAGAATTACTATAGTGATTGGAGTTCAATTTAAAAGACCATTAAAATAAAATTAAAATTTTGATGATTAAATTGGATAATCTCGTAAATCTTAAAGACCATGATAAAAATTTACTCTTTCTAAATTAGATAAACCGATTATATTATTAAAAAGTATTCAATTGTAATGCAAGCATCTTGAAAAAAACTATTTACCAAACTAGAATAAAATTGGAAACCACATTCAACTTTGTTTTACATATAGATTATTTAATACCAATTTAATTATTCCACATAAAACTTTTTATTTTTGTCCCACAAAATTGTAACTCTTAGTAATATAGTAATATGCATCACGATAACGTAATTTAGATTTGGTTTGGTAAAATTTTTACTTTTCGAAAGTAGTTTATGAAAACTATCTTTTAAAAGTCAATTTTTTTAAAAATTACAATATCTACGTTTGCTAAAATCAAACTAAAAATAGTTTTTGATAAATACAAACACTATAATTGTGTTTAATAAAATAATTTTTAAAAATAAAAAAGATCATAATAGACATATATATAATAAAAAATAATTACTTTTTTTTATGCTAATAAATAATAAGGATAATTTTAAATATTTATTATTATAAAGAGTTATATTAAATTTTTTAATTTTAATAAGAACGAGACAACTTTAAAAAGTTTTTTCTTAAATATTTTCAAAAACATTTTTAACTTTTGAAAACTATAAGTATAAGCATATAAAATTTTAATTTACTAAATACAAAATAAGATATATTTATGCTTTTAAAAAGCACAAATTCTTTTCCAAACCATTTTACCAAACCTAACTTTAGTTACGCAAGTATGTAAACTCATCTATTGTTAGTTCACCTAGTGTTATTATATTGTTCACATTGTTAACCTTCTTATTTATCAAATAAACCCTAATATCTTCTAATATAAATTCTATTATTTTGCTTTAATTTTAAAATTATAATATTAAAATATTCACACATATTAAAAAAGAAAATTGCTTATTAATAACAATTTTATTATATACACATCAATAGTGCTAAGTATTTCACCCATATTTAATTATGGATAGCATAAAATTGAGTCTATTTAAAATGTTTTAGAATAAAAATATAAAATTTAAAAAATAAAAAACAAAATTTAAATTTGTCGTAAATATTAGATACTAAAATAATTCTTTATTCTCATATAAATTTCCATTTTTCTTGCGTGTATATATATATATATATATATAACTCCTCTAAAATAAAAAAAAATAATGTAACAAATGATATTAACTTTTTAAAGATGATTTTAATTTGACAAAATATACTAAATAGAGACATACTCAAAATAAAAAAATTCTTAGAAATTAAATTTTGACCAACCTACTTAAAAAATTAAGAACTTTCCATCTCCAAATTTGATCATTTTACATGTTTTTTATTGAATGACTTAAAATTCAAAAGAATTGAAAAAAAAAAGATATATTACAGATTGAATTTTTTACTTATTGTTTGATGTACCTACTAAATAATTTTCTAAATATTCTAATACAAAATTAGATCAAAGACATAAACTATTTTGTTAATTTAGAATTATCTTTAAAACATCATTTTTCTTTTGATGACAAATTTATTGGTGTCTTTGAATTTAGTATCAAATTTTCCAAACTTTCTTTTTAAAATAAATATTAAATATTTAAAATTTTATATTTTTTAAATATTAATTTTTTATTTTTTGTTTAATAAATTAGACAACTATATATACTATATATACACCATAATGAACCTTTTTTTTTTCTTAATGTTGAAAGAGTAGTGGTGTATCTCATCAAAATGATAGAAGGAATGTGTTTAACGCCATTATGGGACTCCTGAGTGAACCCACCAAATCTATCTTCCTTATTTCTTCTTCTTCCGATTCTGGTCCCCTATTCTCTCTTATTCTCTTCAAATCACTTTCAACTCTCAACCCACCAGCACAAACAAAATGGCAGCACTGCATCAGGGAGAAAAATTAGTGCACTACACTCAACCACTCCATTAAATACACAGGTGAGTATTTTAGTTATAGTTTATTGTTGTTATTTAATTTTTTTTAAGCTAAAAGTAGTATAAAAAAATAGTTTATAATTTTTTAAAATATTATAGTTGTGGATTAGTACTAATTAAATTAGTTGTTAGTTAAAACAGGCTAATTAAAAAATATGATTTTGTTGTTGTAGCTGTAATAGTCGTATTAGTGTTAGTGTAGTTAGTTTCTGTTAGTTAGTGTATATTATTAATTAGTTGTTTTAGTTTTATTTTAAATAATTTTTTTAAAAAACAGTATTGTTTAGTAATTTTAGTTTTATTTTAAATATTTTTTAGAAAAGAATTATTTAGCAATTTTAGTTTTATTTTAAATGACTTTTTTCAAAACAAGAATTTTTTGGTAATTTTAATTTTATTTTAAATATTTTTTTCAAAAATCAGAATTATTTAGTAATTTTAGTTTTATTTTAAATAATTTTTTTCAAAAACAGAATTATTTATTTAATAGTCATTAGTATATATTTTTTAGTGATTTAGGTTGTTGTGTTAAAATTTTACTAAAATATATTAGCATTGATTATTATTTAATGACTAGGGTTTATTTTTAGAATTTTTACATAAAATATTAGAAGTTTCAATTATTATTAGTTTATATTTTTAGTTAATTTATATTTGTAGTGAATTTATTTTTTAATAATAAAACTGAATTATTATTAATTATTTATATATACTGTTAGGTTTTTTATATCTTAATTATTTACTGAAAAAATAGAATTAATATGATTAATTTTTAGCATATATTTACTGATTTTAGGTTTTTTTTTTTGCAATATTTATTGGAAAAAAGGAAAACAAATTTAGAGTTGTTATTATTATTACTGTTTAGGATATGTTTTTAGTAAATTATCTTTTAGTTTAAATGCTTAATTAATTAAAAAAGTAACAGTATTAGTAATTAGTAACGTATGTTATTTACTAAGTTTAGTTTACTTTTACTTTAAGTATTTGTTAAAACATAGTGTTATCATTAATTGTTATTGTTTTTTTTTATAGAATTTAAAAAAAAACGAAGATAAAAAAATGTGGCATCACATGTATTTGAGGATCATATTATAATAGAATATTTTCGACATTCTCTATATATAAATAATTTTTGTGTTTATAGTAGTTAGTAATTAATAATTAATTTAGTAATTATCAGTTATTAGAATTTGTAGTAATTTATTAATTATTAATTATAATTTTTCCTAAACTAAATATTAATTTATTTTATTAGCAATAGTAGTTATCGACTGGTCATAGTTATTGACAGTTAATTATTATTTTTGTTTTCAGGGTTTAAGAAACTTGCACAACAGACACTTACACCAAATATATACTTATATGATGTCTGGGTGAAGAAACAACTGAAAGAGATGAAATTTTATCATATATCTCAAATTAGAAGAATCATGTCTCACAGTCTGACTATAGACACACTGGTTAAAAGGTGGTATCCTGAGATGCACAAATTTCATCTTCTGCACGACAAATGCACGATTACTTTGGAGGACGTTGCCATGATTTTCGAACTCAAAACTCTCGATTTTCCAGTGACTGGATCAACTGATCATAACACAAGTACATTAGAGAATGAGTGCATGAACCAATACAGTAGTGCTCTTGGGCCGAATGACCATAGAGGGAACGGAATTAAGCTGGCATGATTCTGCACTCTAAAGCAGTGCCAATATTTAACTGATCGACAAAGTAAGAAAATTTATGTGAAAAATCACATCATGTTACTATTTGGTACAACATTATTCGGTGACAAATCTGAAATCACTGTACACTAGAAGTATTTGCATGCCTTGTACACTAGAAGTATTTGCAAGAACATGGATGGTCTTTTGACATTTCTCCTTGTGTGGGTCTAAATACGAATGTTGTCAATAGAACCTTTATCGGTGGATACTAGTCTTCCACTCGCTTGCAGGTAAAATTTAAATAAGATTTGCATTTAATTATTTTTGTTGTAGTAAGTACTTTCTAATATGAACACAATATGTCAGATGGAATGATTATCAACCCACCACCGATCAATATAAAAATTAGATAACTGCTAACGTCAGGAGAAGGTTGGATGATCTTTCTCTTGACCGGGGGTACATGTTTTGTCATTTGTACTTTTACTTATATTGAATGATTTGATGATTGTGTATTTATACCAGTAAACTTTGATATATTTTTACAGTTTGTGTGGGACACATATAGTCTCAACCAGATTGTCCTTCATCTTACTCCATTTAAGATCAACGACGATTCAAATCTATGAAGTGCAACTGTGCTTCTAATATACTTTGAGACTGTGGAGTTGCATCCGAATGATAGGGTTAGAAGATAGTTTGGCTTTTATCAAGACCTCCAGTAAAAACTATGAACTTGGAGCGTCGCATAACATAGTTCTAACGGGTCTAAAAAACAAGAATTGGGAAGAATAACATGGCAAATAGATCTCACAATGGAATAACAGTTCTAGGTGTGTCTTGACAGCTCAACATATTGACAACTATCAACCATCCGACCGATACATGAACTGGTACATTAGTAAATTCAGTGATCACCTGTGACTTTTCGAGCTTGCTGAGCAAGAGCAACCATAACAGCAGAAGCAACTACCTCAGCAACAACAACCACCATATCCACAGCTATATGCATACCCACCATATCCATACACATACTCATCATCACAACAACAACCATACCTACCATTATATTCAGACCCACCACAATATCTATACCACTATACTCGTATGATTATGCACAACCTTCCAGTCAACCACACATATTATCATACTCACAACAATACCCACCATATACACAGGAATATGCAAAACATTTCACCTAACTTTTCATATAGTCATATGGTTAGTCCTCTACTATGTGCGAGGAATATATACCGACACAGGCATCACAGCATTTATTATTACAATTGCTAAGAACAGTGGCATAGGATGAGAAACAATATAGACACATTATTGATTGGGTTCAGGGTCTTGAGTCATCTTAGTAGGTGAATGATTTATTCTCTACCCAAGATTCTTACAAGTGCCTCTACAGGTGCCAATGCCTCAAGTTGTTCCCGGACAATTATCTTTGGATGTGAGACATCTACCACGGTCATATTCTGAGCATTCTAGGCCGAGAACTTCTGTTGATTTAATTAGAAGTGTCCATAGGGAAATTGGACGTCGCCAAAGCCCAATATGTATTCCTATGCATAAGGGTCACGAGGAGGAGAACGACAATGCGGTTGATGAGACTCATGTAAGTGAGGATGAGGTTGATTAACCTGGTTTAGGTAAGGATGTAGTTGATGAGTCTAGTACGGGTGATGATGTGGTTATGAGTCTGGTCCAGGTGATGAGGATGGTTCAGGTAATTTGATTGTTATTATTGTATTTATGATGAATTAAGATTGGTATTTATATTGATATGAATTAATCATGACTATATTATTTTTTGTTATCGCCTAGGTGCTCACGATAAGGGTTATGACCTTAAGGTTGACCCAACTCATAAGAATCGATCTAGATAGAGCCGTCATTGATCAAGAAGAGGGTCAAAAAAGGATGTTCTCAAGTGGCGCAAACCGTTAAGAAAAGTATCTTTAAATGAATTATTATAAAATTGAGTTAGTGAACATATGCAATGTAATTTTGTATGCATTGTTTTGTTTTATAGATTACGATGTACTAGTATAAACTTCATGCGCAATGTGAAAAACACAATTAATTTTAGCAAAGTAACCATAACATGCCTCAATCAAATCTAAAAGAGGCAAACTATAACTGAATATAACATTAAATAAAATGCTGGAAATAACTGGGGTCACAAACTCTCCTAATATGAGAACTACGAATTTGGAGCCGAGTCACTAGCACTAGCATCACCACAGTGTGGGAATCTGCTTTGGCTATGACCCTCACCTCCACAAAGTCTACAATGCCTAGGACCACATAGATCACGAATATCCATCTCATTCAAGAAGCGAGTTTTCTTAGAACGACCTTTGTCACTCGCTTGAAGTGCGGATTGGGTACTAGTCCTGGTCCTTGATAAAGATGCCATGTTGTTGGATTTCCTAGTGGCCTGAATCGAGTTCTGTATACCTTTCAGATCTCTCCCATTGTGTATACCTTGTGCACATACTGTTTTTAATATAGACACTGGTTTGCACAATAGGCAAAGTCATGGTGACAAGGAATTCGATCCACTTGAAACTCACCATAATCACAATGCCGAAGACGCAAGTTTACTGCAAACTGCAAATTTCAAATCATAAGGCATCTCGCGCACTTCAAAGATCTTGTTCTGTCTATCAAATAAGTTAACTTAGATGTTTTTCATTGCCTGCTGATTTAACATAATTTTTTCAGTTGCATATTCAGAGAATAATTGACCTGCACTTATATGAGCCTTAGCCTCAACTCTGTTCCTTGTGAACAACGCATTTAGCTTGTAGAAGATTGCTTTAACAAGGGCGGTGACAGAAAGATTACGTGCCCCTATCAATACTCTGTTAATTCACTCCACCAGGCTGGTGGTCATATGACTCCAGCAATGTCTACCATCATACGCCAAGCCATACTGTGATTGAGGGATATTGTCTAGCCACTGCTTGTATGCCTTTCCTTGCTCACATTATCTCTAGCAACGCATATTGAATTTACGCATTATTCTAGAATAGCCTATGTTAACAATCAGCTTCTGCATATGCGGCGCCTTGAGCCTCCTTAAGAAGTTGGATACTATGTGTCTGAAGCAAACATGTGAATAGCTCTCAAATATTACCATGTTGCATTACTATAACCTACAACTGAGATAATTGACTCATGTCTATTAGAGATAAAGGCAACACCATCTCGATTAACTACATGTGTTTGCAAATGGATAAGAAAAAAGTGTCAGACATCGACAATCTCACTCTCGACTAGGACAAATACAAGAGGCACAATATTCTCATTTCCATCTTGTGATACTGCAACTAAAAGAGCCGCTTTATACTTTCCATACAAATGTGTGTTGTCAACCTAGACCAGCGACTTGCAACTTTTAAATACTTTAATACAAAGGTAAAAATTTCAGAAGACTTGCGTCAGAATTCGAAGATCCTCAACTAATTCGAAGATCTTGCAGTTTCGTACTCAATAGCTACTAACAGTTCTTTTCCAATCATTACTTTAAACCATGTGGGCAAAGTTTCATAAGAAGCTTCCACCCACCTAATATTTTCTTAACTGCCTTTTGCTTGACTAACCACGCTTTGCGATAACGTATCGTGTAGTTGAGCTTTGACTGCACTTCAGCAATGGCAGATTTCACTTTTATAGATGGGTCGGCTTCAATCAATGGCTTTATCGCTTCTGTAATTGTATCAGAGTCCAGTTTAGCATGATCTTGAGAGATGATACTTTTGGTGGAGGTGTGACTACCATTGCATCTCTTTATCACCCAACAATACTCTCCTTTTATAAGACTAACTCCGATATGTCAATCACAGCTTGTTCCGTACTATATGCATTTAGCATAAAATATCGTTGGTTTTGATTCATAAACCTTGTAGTTGACTCTTCTCTGGATGGTATGCTCTTTAACTATTGCAATAACAACCTCTTTAGAGTTAAACTCCATTTCAATGATGAATTCACCGTGAACGACAACTACGGGGGGCTACAACAATAATAAAATAAAATAAATCTAAATACTATCCTATTAATAATAATAAATTACCTGTATTGATATATTTAGAAAACTCCGATATATGCATGGCATCAACATTCAAAGATGGCTCTCTAGAAGATGCTGGCTCACTAGTGCATTTACAACATCTATCACATCTCTCTTAACTATTATATCATCTTCTTCCACATTTTCAGCTGGACCAACAATATTATAGTTACCTTAAAACTCTTTATTGTTTTCAATATTATAACTCATCCAGTTTATGTTGGGTTCAGAAAAATCAACATGATCGATTTTTTCGAATTCAACATATAACTCAATAAGTGAGGCTTGTACTCTAGTTTGATAATAGGTCGAAAACATTCCTTGCATACTAATTTCATCATTCACATGCATTATTTGAAATTGATCGAAACCACCAAATACTAGTATAGGTTGTCTATACAAAATATTTGTCACTTTCTTCAACATTTGACGATCTACGCTTTGAGAAAAATCATTCTTAAATCCTTCATATGTTATTGAAAGAGAAACAATAATAATATATAAATTTTCACATAAAAAACTCAAATTCTCATATGTATGAGACAAAATCTAACAATATATTTTTAAACTAATATAATCTTCCATTTTATACCCTCATTAGTCATTACATATGGAGAACAAAGCTCTCCAAATAAAGAACAATCTCACTTTGCGTTTCAACACAACACTCTTTTTATAATTGATTTTATATTTTTTTTTATAAATGGCACAAAACTGTCACTGATGTTTTTAATTTTTTTTTAACACGTCAATGACATTTTGGCTAGATTAAATGTTGACATATCAAAATGTTAGTGAGGAGGCTTTCATTTTTTTTAAAAAAAAAAAAGCAATACGGCATTGCCGTGTTGTGTTGAAGAAGTTTTATTTATTTATTTTTTTAAACAAAACGTGATTGCCGTTTGTAATTTACGAAATAAAAACCAATTTTTTTAGGAAACTAACTAGAGACGTAGCCATTTAGCAATTATTCTTTTTTTTAAAAATTTTTTTAGAGGGAGCATGAATTTAAATTATCATAAAAAACATAATAAAATTTCAAAATCTAAGAAAAAACATGTAATTCCAATAATAGCAAACATATAAACTTATTGTAAAACTATTTTATCATGTAATTCCAATATGAATTCGAATTATGAATTCAATTTATGTTTAAATTAAATGCTCCATGTAATTCGATAAAGATTAATTTGATTTACTACTTGATTTACTACTAAAATGTATAAATCGAATGCTTTTAGTTGATATAAGTATTTTACCCTTATTTTTTAAAATAATTTGAATTAGAAAGGGGTTGGCTTATGACCTAATTAATTTTCTATCCTTATCTTTGCATTGCTATTTTTCGTTCCTCGGAGTTTTACATTACCATGAGATTGTTTTTACTTTTGAGAAAGTACAAAATGTCACCGACGTCTGGATATAAAAAATATTTTTTTATAAAAAAATATAAATAAATAACTTCTAACTAACCAATTTTAAACAATTGTAATTAAAAACTATTAATTTAGTATTTTTAAAAAAAATAAAATTGAAATAATTATTTAAATTATAAAGGATATAATTGGTATATAAAACATAAAATTGAATCTAACGTGAAAATTATGTCTTTCTAATAGCATATATAAAGGAAAAATGATTAACCACATTAGTTACTTTTGAAACTAGAGTTAGTAGCTTCTAGAGTTCATGTATAAATAAGACTCTTCAATTTACTGTAGAAGAGAGAGATGAATAGTTAACATTCATGGTATCAGATAGTGCCCAAGATCCATGGAGCCAGAAATTATCAACAATAATCCATCATCTGCTGCTGCTGCTGCTACTCAAGCATCACCGTCTGCGTCAATTCTAAAGCCCCTTTCTGTTCCTTTACCAGAAAAACTCAACGATGATAATTTTCTCACCTGGCGCCATTCAGCTATTCTTACAATTTCAGGTCAAGAACTTCAAGATCATCTGGACCAACAGAAGATTCCAACAAGATACGCATCAGCTGCTGATGAAAAGGCACAAAATGAAACAAAGACATATAAAGAATGGAGGCTTGATGACTACAATGTCTCTTCCTGGCTTTACTCATCCCTGGATCCCTCGTTCAAACATCGAGTTCTTGGTTGTATTTTTGCACATGACATTTGGAGCCGACTTCACACCCACTTTGCGTCACAAACAAAAGCTCGTATTAGGCAACTTCAACTGCAATTGAAATCGATCAAGAAGACTGGTCCAGCATCTGATTATCTTCTTCAAATAAAAAAAGTGGTGGATGCACTCGCCACTGTTGGAGCTCCTCTAACTGATGCAGAATACACTAATGTCATTTTAGATGGATTAAATGAAGATTATCAGTCATTCTTGACATATGTCACTGCCAAAGATCCACCCTATTCCATTCCAGACCTTGAAGCTCTCTTGATGGCTCAAGAAGACATTGTGGAGAGGTTTAAGAAACCAGAACCCTCAATGGTACAGGTCAATTTTACTCAATCACAACCTTCTACTCAGACTAATTTTGATTCTGCCTATGCAAGAAACACACCGCCTACACCTAATAGAGGCACTTATGGTCGAAGAGGGCGTGGAGGAAGAACAAATCGTGGAGGAAGAGGTTCTTGGAACTCAAATCGGCCACAATGTCAAATTTGTGGCAAGTTTGGGCATATTGCTAGTTACTGTTATTTTAGATTTGATCAACAATTTCAACATGCACAACAAAACTCACCCACCTCTTCGATGCACAATGCACTCCCTCCACCTCCCTCATTCCATAATCCCAAAGCAATGCTTGCTACACCTGCTACAATTGCGGATCCATCTTGGTATGCTGATTCTGGCGCTTCTCATCACTGTACTCCTGATCCGTCAAACCTACAACAAGCACAAGAATATCATGGACAAGATCAAGTTTATATTGGTAATGGTTCAGGTATTAAAATTCAGCATATTGGTAATTCATATTTGCATCATAAACCAACAGATAAAAGATATTATTTGTATGATTTACTGCATGTTCCCTCAATTGCACATAACCTTGTTAGTGTATCCAAATTTGCTAGAGATAACAATGTGTATTTTTCGTTTTGGCCTGATGTTTGTTTTGTGAAATCTCAGGCTACCAAAGAAGTGCTTCTCCAAGGCACAACAATTAATGGAATGTATCGTTTTGAAAAAGTGACTCTTCCTAAATCAGACTTTAGACAATTTAATACTCAAATTTTTGTTGCTCAAACCTTGACATTGGATGTTTACCACAAAAGATTTGGTCATCCAGCCTTACCAATTGTAAAGTCTATTGTAACAAATTGTTCGTTACCTCTGAATAATAAAAATGCTTCTGATTCTAGTGTATGTGAACATTGCTGCTTAGCAAAATCTCATCGGTTACCTTACTCTCCATCTAATACTACTTATGATTGCCCTTTATCATTGATTGTTTCTGATATTTGGGGGCCATCCCCAATCACTGCTCATACAGGTGTTAGATATTATGCTTCATTCATTGATGTGTATTCAAGACACACTACAATATATTTTTTAACAAACAAGTCACAAGTCTTTAGTGTTTTTAAATTGTACAAAACCCAGATGGAAAAACAGTTAGGATACTCTATTAAAGCACTTCAAACTGATAATGCTAGAGAATATCTATCTCACACATTTATTGAATTTTTACAACAAGAAGGAATTATTCATAGACTCACTTGTCCCCATACCCCTCAACAGAATGGATTAGCAGAAAGAAAAAATAGGCATATAGTCGAAACTGCTTTAGCTTTATTATCTACTGCTACACTTCCTTTAACTCTATGGAATGAGGCTTTTGCAACCTCAGTATATTTGATAAATCGCATGCCTTCATCTGTTACAGGTTATAAATCACCTTTTGAACTATTATATCATCATAAACCTGATTATACTTTCTTGAAAATCTTTGGATGTTTATGTTTTCCTCACACGAGACCATACACTGCTCATAAATTGGAATACAGATCAGAACCCTGTTTATTTTTAGGTTATGCTTTGAATAAAAAAGGATATAGGTGTCTCACTAAAAGTGGAAAAATAATTGTCTCTAGGGATGTAGTGTTTCATGAACATCAATTTTCATCTCACTCTTTTTTTTTCTACTACTATTAATGAAACTTGCACTAGCAATGCTACTGCTTTAGATTTTTTACCTCAGATTGCATCCATTCATCCCTCTTCTGTTGATCCTTCATCTTCAATGCCCAACATCAATTCTGGTGATACACATCATAGTGAGGAACATGAACAAATACATCCAATGCAGACAGCTTCACAGGCTAATGGGACAGCAACTTCTACCCAAGATCTCACATCGATTACTTCTACTCACATTGATTTGCCTTTTTCCTCAAACCCCCCATCTACAACCACTCTTTCAGAAAATATCCATCCAATGCAGACAAGGTCCAAGACAGGTAATAGAACTCCAAAAGCTCTTCAGGTAGCAAAATTCTCAGTCTCTTCTAATTTTGATTTATTGCCTAAAAGTATTCAAAGTGCTCTCCACAATCTCTTATGGAGAGATGCTATGCTCACAGAATATAAAGCACTATTATATCATGATACATGGTCCTTAGTTGAATTACCTGAAAATGAAAAAGTAGTTGGTTGTAAGTGGATATTTGCTGTTAAAAAGAATGCAAAAGGTGAGATCATAAGACATAAAGCTAGGTTGGTTGCAAAGGGTTTTCTTCAAACTGCTGGAATTGATTTTGATCAAATTTTTTCACCTGTTATAAAACCAGTTACAATTAGGATGATTTAAACCATTGCTTTATCAAAAGGTTGGAAAATTCAACAATATGATTTTCACAATGCATTTCTAAATGGAACTCTTCATGAAACTGTGTTTATGTCCCAACCTCCAGGTTTCTGTCACTCTAATCCTAAACTTGTATGCAAATTAAATAAAGCCATCTATGGCCTTAAACAAGCCCCAAGGGCTTGGTACTTAACAATTACTTCCACCCTTCAATCTTTTGGTTTTACAGTAACAAAATCTGATCCTTCCCTATTTATTAGATATACTTCTAATTCTACTATTTATGTTCTTATTTATGTTGATGATATGCTTGTCACTGGAGATAACGAATCTGAAATAAAAATTGTTCTTAGCAAACTTCATTCTACCTTTTTATTGAAAGATTTAGGTGAGCTCAACTTTTTCTTAGGTATAGAAGTTATAACACATTCCTCTTCCTTAATTTCTTTGAACCAAACTAAATATATACATAACCTTCTAACACGTGCTGGCATGAATGAATCCAAACCAAGTATGACTCCAATGATAAGCTCTCTTAGATTGATTGCCAATGCTGGAACTCCTTTTGAAAATCCAACTTTATATCGCTCCATAGTGGGCGGGTTGCAGTATGCAACAATTACACGACCTGATATCAGTTTTTCAGTGAACAAATTGAGTCAATTTATGTCCAACCCCTGCCAAGAACATTGGGTTGCAGTTAAACGAGTCCTGAGATACTTGGCAGGTACTGCTGAGCTCAAATTGCAATTTCATAGATGCACTGATTTACGTTTTTCTGCTTTTTCTGACTCAGATTGGGCAAGTGATCTTGATGATAGAAAATCTACAACTGGATTTTGTGTGTACTATAGTTCAAATCTGGTGTCTTGGAAAAGCAGCAAACAACCCACGGTCAGTCGAAGCTCAACTGAGGCTGAATATAGAGCCCTGGCAGCAGTGTTCATGGAACTCATTTGGATTCAAAATCTTCTGGCTGAATTGCATCAGCCTTGCCCAGCTTCCCCCACTGTATTTTGTGACAATATTTCAGCTGTGTTGCTTGCATATAATCCAATCCTACATAATCGGACTAAACACTTTGAGTTAGATCTCTACTTTATTCTGGACAAGGTGATCAAAGGCTCTATTGCTGTCACACATATTCCATCAACTGAACAAGTGGCAGATGTTTTAACAAAGCCTCTGTCATTAGCCAGCTTTAACAAGTTTAAAAGCAAACTCAGGTTGGCATTCAAACCACCATGAGTTTGTGGGGGGGGGGGGGGATAATAGCATATATAAAGGAAAAATGATTAACCACATTAGTTACTTTTGAAACTAGAGTTAGTAGCTTCTAGAGTTCATGTATAAATAAGACTCTTGAATTTACTGTAGAAGAGAGAGAGAAATAGTTAACATTCATTTTCTTCTTCTTTCTTCATTGTTCTCTATTTTGGAAAGACTTTATTTCTCACACTTTCATATTTATATGTTTATTATTTTTTTTTATAATATTTTTTTCTAATACTCATTTATATATATTATTATTTTTTATAAAATTTCTGATTTTTTATGAGTTTTTTTACTCTTATTGTTATTTTTTTGTGGAATATTTTTTTTTTACTTTGTATTATGATTCTATTAATTTTATTAGAGTACTAAAATATACTGACAGTACTAAAAAAATATTAAAATTTATTTAAATATTTAAAATAAAATTATAAGATGACATAAAATAATTATTTAAATTCATGTCTTTTTCTGTAATTTTCCGTCTAAAAGTGATTTTAAATAATGTAATCCAAACAATATTTAATTTATAATAATCTATTTTAAATAAAAATTACCAAACATAAATCACGTTAATACCAACTCACTTTTCATCAAAATTAATTTTACAAAATCAATTTTATACAAATTTCCGTTTGCAAACTGTAATCCAAACATACACAATATCTTTTTAATACAATATCTTTGTTTATATCTTATCTGCCAAATACAATTTTATATTTATAAACAAATGCGGTCTAGGTTCTAGGACACGGCGCCTAAAATGGTCCTTCAGGTCTTGAGGAGGTACCGTTGTCCTGTGAGTATGACGTTTTTTTTATTTGACAATTACCTTATACGGATACTAACGAAGCCATAAATAGGTTATTCAGTGTCAAAATTTTGGTACAATCTACGATACATTTGGTACAAGTGGCTCAGGCGCAATGCAAAACCAATTAGGGCCATAATAAATAATAATATTAGATTTTTTTTTGGGTGGGGGGGGGGGGGGAAGGGGAAGGGGAATCACTCGTCTATGGGGGATTGTTGTACGCCATTTCCACCAATAAGAAAGTTAAAAACTTGTCTCAAATTTCCTCTAGATGGTCGAGCATTTGTTGCAAACTTACATACATATACGAGCCTACGCCGCATATCCCATTTAGTGACGCGTGTCACACTAAATGATTTCCCATCATCATAAGTACCTAAACAAAAATGTCAACGAGTATGGTATGAATTCATAAGCAAATTTGTTTGTAAATCGTTAACTAATGAGATTACCTTTTTCATCAAATAAGGACATCAAAATGGCTAGACAAACGCATACACTAATGTCTTCCCCTGAAAAATCAAGCAAGGTTAGTGCATTAGGCAGGTCATGTGAAATGATTTGCTATTAAATCAGGACACATAATTAACGGAACATCTTTATGATGTTATTAGGTTTTCACATAAATAGAAAGAGGATACTCGAGTCGAGAGGCTTTACCGTTATCACAACAAACAAGAAGTCTTTTTCCCTGGCTGAGATTCAACTGTGCAAAGTTCACCGCCGAATGTAGATTGTTGAACAAGGAAAAACGATCAAACTTTGAACTCTGGTATCAAAAGATATAAAATTAAATGAGTATAAAAATCAATTAGATAAAATCAAGGTTTGACTCCACTTCATATATACTCACTAGAGTTGGGAGATGCAAGTATGCTTCCGCACTGGGAAGAGAGACAGAGATGGACTCGCGATCACAATTCAGTATGCAATCAATGTCAGCGGAATCTGCAGCTGCACCAAACATAATAATGATCGGCCACAGAAAACAAACATTTTGAGAATAAGCATATCAACGGTGCTATGAAAGGGCATCAATACCAATTTGAGATGTTCCAAGTGCCATATTAGTTGATCCTAACCAAGATATTCTCAAATCGTGATGAGAAGAGTCGGTGTTAATTTGAATGTTTGAAATATCGGCAGTAGTGGTAGACAATGGTTCTTGATGGGAAAGACAAGGTGAGTTGGAAGATTTAACTGAGATTTGTGGCGCATTTTCTCCCTTATAAGCTCGGTTTACCCTATTCTTTTCAACTATATCCGCAACTTTGTGATTACATACATGAGGACCTGAGTTTATAATATCATAAACATGATTCCAAAAGAGAATAGGAGTTAAACCCCTAGCCCAGCTTTCTTCATCATCTCCTGCACCAGGTATGTAATTCCAGCTAAACTCAGAGGTAGTCCTGTGTTGGTTTACACCCGACGAAGATGCAGACGCAGAGACAAGTATAATGGGTGTGAAATCCCAAGAATCATGGTCAGGTACTTCATTTAACCAGATAACACTCTTTTGAGAAATCCAGAGAGGGCGGAGGGGTTTCCTCAAGCCTGCGGCAATGGAAGCAATATCAGCACCACTGGCTTTCAGTTGTTGTGTCCATTCATCTAAACGCTTCTCGATGGAAGCCTTTTCTGTTTCGGGAACCCAGAGAGGGAGATGCAAAGAGCAATCCCACTCAGAAGAAGACTCATCGTTTAATTGGTTCTTGAAATCCATAATGGCGCGATTTAAAATACATGTCCAGATGGGTATAGTTCTGGACATGCTGTCAGGGAAGCGCTTCCCTCTGCGAGTAGAATCAACAATCATGCACCCTCCCTTCTGTCCTAACCAATAATAATCAAATTAAATTAAAACAAAAAGAAAAGAGATTGAATCCCTAAAATAAATGAGGTCATACCGAGGCAGCGAGAAGAGCGAGATGGAGATTGAGGCGAGAGATATTGAAGGAACAATTGTTGGAATGGCCGTCGGTGGACTTGAAGTAACAGGTGGCATGGAAGCGAGGATGGTACCAAAGCCCGCAACGGAGGTTTGCAACAAGAGGCAGCTGAGGCCACAGCTCAGAGATCTCACCCACAAATATTGAATCATCGTATATCGATCTCAATGCGTTGTATAGGTTGTTCTCTCTCCGCTTTATGCTTCTCGCTGCTTTGTATATACTTAGCTTTCCGCTTTCTTCTTCCATCTTCTCTCTCTGTTCTTTATCACTCGGATGTCGTATCTCCACACTTAAATACCTGATCTAAACTTAAAAGCATAGGGTTTCAATACTAAGAGCTACTCGACTAAATTATAATTCATATTTAAAATATATTTACAATAATGAAAATATAGTTTTTTTCGGGTGACTCAATGAAAATATAGTTTAAAACATTGCATCAGTAAACATAATATTTTAAATAAAAACATATTACATATTGACCAATCCGAGAAATTCCTTAAGAGCTCGTTTGGAAAGTAGCAGAAGTTTTTTTTTTTTTTACTTTTGGATTATGAAAAGTCATAATATGTGTGTTTGGCACCATTTTAGTAAAAAATTTTAACTTCTCGAAAAGTTAATTTGCAGTTTTTTAAAGAAATATATGACTTTTCCACTTCTCGATAAGTCATTCTACCACTTACTTAAAAAAATTTAATTTCAAAACAAAAAAAATATGCTTTCCTTCTTCACTTTGTGAAAAATACTGACCATTCACTACCATTTTCACGCAAGGTCTGCTAGAACCACTGGCTCTCCATCATAATTCTACCATCATTCTCACGCAATGTTCCAAACCTCACCATTTTCACGTAATGATTCATCTGATGATGGAAGTATTGATCTTGCACCACCATTTTCAGACAATATTGCATTTGAACAACCTACTACATATATTCCTTTTAAGTATTTTTTTTTTATCATTTTATCATTCTATTTTTTATTACTAAAGTTGTATTTAACTGTAGTATGAAATTTCAATTTTAATTTTATTTTTTTCATATGTGATTTTATAGCTTACTATTATTTTTATAGTTAATTATAGCAAGTTCTTGACTTCAATAAAAGAGAAGAGAGTTCTAATAGGAGTAAAAAAAATATAAAATAGCAACAAAATATACATTGACACACATTTTATATTTATTTTTTATTTTCACCTACCATATCATACACAATATTAGTGATTAGATTATGTAAAATCAAAATTTAATATTGAAAAGTATTTGTTATCATAGTTATTTTAATATTCATTCTCTTCTGTAAAAAAAATTATTTTTTGAGTTATTTATCCAAACGCTACAACTTTAAAATAAATACTTTTATAACTAAAAATCCAAATACAAAATAACTGCTTTTAATAAAAGTCTTTATGTTTTAAACTCTTTTTTCAAAAGAACTTATTTAAGTTATTTACCCAAATTGAGCCAAGTGAACCACTTGTGATTTGATATTCAAAGGTAGCTTCTGTTAGTGATATCTAAAGATAAATATTGACAAATCCGGCAAACTCCTTAAGATTTAAGAAAGTCATAAATGAAAAATACAGCAGTTACATCCATTACTTGAGTGGCTGCTTGGCAGGGTGTGGGAGTGGGATTTTAAACATTTAAAACTTTGTATTCTTGGCAACATTTTTCAATACTCCAGTGGTTGCTGAAGATGCTGGATTAATGGCCTTCCTTATCTTAAACACATTCCAAGCAGCGTTAGCAGCATGCCCCGCCGTTGCAAGCACATGCTCAGTAGCTTCCCCTGCATCTTCCCCAAACCTGTATTCTCATGGATCATCAAGTTACTCTCATACTTGTCACTGATACTAGATGAAGATATTGATAAACGAATTATCAAAGCACATCATAATGTAACATAAATATGCAATGCAATGCAATAACTATACTGAATTGCCTTTACCTCTTAGAAACCATTCCAGATGCAGCTTTGGAGGTAGCAGAAAAGGTTTGTTTTTCGGCCGCTTCAGCTGCATCAAGAACCTTGTCTACAACATTTGATTACAACAGAAACAGAGAAGTCAAAGGTGATGGTGATGCTTGGACAAGTATGATATATCATATTCTTGTAAGAACCTTACTGAGTGCATCAAGAGAAGCCAACAACACCTCTCCAGGAAGCATCTTTAGGAATTTCTTTCCTGTTTTGGATTTAAGAACAGGGGTAATCACACTTCCGCTAACTATGCCAACTCCATTCAGCAAGGATTTGCTCAACTTTTCTGTCATCTTTGATAGTTTCCTCACACTAGATTGCAAAACCAACACAATGCAAGAGATAACTAATAGTAGCAAGACATAACATGATATAACCATTTCACATGCTATTTTTATTTAGAGAAATGCTAGGGACCATCAGAATTTATTCTTTTTGGTCATCACTTAGTCATTAACTCAATTTCTTTAGTCTAATAATCCAACAACATACTTTATCCCAAATTTTTAAACATTGCATTAATGGCCAAGAATAATAAATTTTGATGACTCCATAGCATTCTTCTTTTTTTTAATACCGTTTGAGATTTTTATTTATCTTGCTCTTCTTTGAGGCAGCAGCTGTTTTTTCTCTGGCAACAACACCATTTCTCTCATCTGCATGACTGTTCAGGATTGTCTCACCTCCTTTTTGGACCTGATTTTTCCTCAACAAGACAAATTTACCTAATTAGTGATATGCTTTTTAAATTGCTTCTTTCTTACCATAAACCCTAAACTGTAACCCCTAAACTTTATACGTATTTCATGCATTTTCTAGCTTCAGTAAGTTACAAAGTTCATGGTTCATAAAACAAGAAAGAAAGCATTAAATTGCTCCACTAATTGGACATGAAAACAAAAATACTAAACCTTGTTTGTGTAAGCATTGCTGCATATGAAGATACCCTTCACAATCTGACCTGTCCCACCAGCAATTGCCTTGGCTAGAAAATGGTTGTAATCATCAACCCTAGGAGCAAATTCCCTCCAATCAAGATCATTGTTGTTCTTACTCAGTTTCAAGCCAGAAAAGCAACAATGCTCCTTTAGAAAAGAATCCAACAAAGTCATACTTGCAAAGCTGTTTTGTGAAAAAGTAACACCATAGCTAAGAGGCTCACCATCTTTCACAGGCAATGAGAACAGGTAATGGAGAGCATCAAGCTTCACCACTGGCTCATCTTTCGTCAAGGGCCATTGAAGATCATCTACCTTTATGATTGTAGCAAGAGACACATTCTCATCAAAGGTTTTGGTGATCATGAAGTGGCCTTGAGCCAATTCAAGGGCTTGTCCTTCATCCATAAGATGAACTTTGCATTCTGCTATTTGCAACAGAACTTCTTGTCTGAGATTCGACGAGTATTGTCCAGCAACTGAAGCTGTGGAGGTTTCCATGGGTGGAATGGTTGTGGAGCCATGGAAGCAGCACCCCATCTCAGCTTTGCTTAGTGTTAAGTTGCTTCCTCTTTGACCTCACTCTGGGACCGCACGGAATGTTGAAAGAGAAGTTAAAGGGGAAAGCTTTTGTTTGCTGTCGAATGTGGATACTTTTTCTTTTATTCGTTGCTTTCGGTGGAATTTGGTGAGGTAAATCTCAATTTGGTCTCTGAAATTTAGTCTGATGTTCAGAATGACCCCCACAATTTTGTTGGCCTCAATTAGAATTCTCAAATTTGTAGTTGTGACTCCAACTTGTCCCTACGATCATCTCTGTCACCAGAATACTGATCTGACATAATTGCATGACACGGTGGACACAATTTAAATGACGCCGTATTAGTTTCGTCCCCCAAACCCTTTGAAAACCACGTTTTTTGTGGGTTAAAACTTCCTTTCTTTCCACTACGACGATCATAAGTTGCAAAACATCAAGAAAACCCTTACACTATATGGTCTCCAAAGAGTTTGGGCGTGAAACCAATGCGCCGTCGTTTAAGTAGTGTCAACCATGTTATGCAATTGCGCTAAATCAGCATTTCGGTAATGGAGATGATCGCAGGAGCAAGTTGGAGCCACAATTACAAATTTAGGGATTCTAATTGAGACCAACAAAATTGTGGGGATCATTCTGAGTATATGGCCAAATTTCAGGAGTCAAATTGAGATTTAACTCGAAATTTGGTATATGAAAAAACGGAGAGAGCTTATTGAAAAATGTGTATATAGCATTACAGCTTGGCCTCGCCCCTCATTGTGAAACCAAAGACTTTATTATAAATTTGAGCATTAATAATGAATAAAGATGGACTAAATAAGTACTTTTCGTTAGTAATTAAATCTATTGTTTATTATCTATCTATTTATTTATTATATATTATTAAAATTAAATTTTATCAATTAATAACATAGCTAATGTAACATCTTTTTAAAGATAAAATTTTTATTTATTTTATTTAATTTATTTAAATACATTAATTCATATTTATTTAATTCGATTGAGATAAATGTTAAATTATTTAATATTTTGTTGGACCATATTAACTATAACTAATTACATTAATTATTTAATTTGGGTGAAATAAATAAATAATTTTTCTACTTTGTATTAATCTTTTGTCTTATGTATTTTGATTAATAATTTTTAAAAGTATTATAATTAATTATTTATTTTATTTGATTGAGATAAATATTAAATTATTTAATATTTTGATTGACCACATTAACTATAATCAATTAATTATATTAATTATTTGATTTGATTAGAATAAATAAGTTAATTTTTTTAATTTGTATTAATTTTTTCATCTTATCTATTTTGATCAATAGTTTTAAAAATGGTTATAATTTTTAGATCACATATTTATAAGATATTTTTTTATTTTTTTAACTTACTTTATTGAGGTAAATAATTATAATTAATTTATTATATTAATTAATTAATTTAATTAATTTAAATATATGTTTTTTTTTTGTGTCTAAACAAGGAAAGAAACAAAGCAAAAACTATCTTAAATCCGAGCGGATGATTCGTTGGAGATCAACACCAGGCTCAGACCAAATAACATGATTAGAGTTACTCTTGGCACCATATTTAGCCATCCAATCCGCAGCTCTATTTGCTTCTCGGGACACCCATTCAACGTGAACAAGCCAAGGACGAGATAAAAGTTCCTGAATCTTGAGAACCAAATCTGTTACTTCAGATGAATACCCACTTGTAAGCTCATGCATGATGGGCAGAATGTCAAGGCAATCCGTTTCACATATAATATCCCTCAAACCGCAATCCCAAGCTAAAACCAGCCCCCTCCAAGCAGCAAATAATTCACATCTGATTATAGACCAAGGGGGAATGCTTCCAAAGCAGCCCGAGATCCAATCTCCCTTAGAATCTCTAATAATACACCCAAATCCCGCTAAATTTGAATCCATATACAAGCTTGCATCACAATTAACTTTAAAACCATTGCCTACCGGTGGTTCCCAACACAGGCAATTTCGGAGAGACCTAAAGGCATTGCTTCGATTCCTGTAAAGCTGTAAGTTCTTGGCGGTAATTCTGGCCAAGGCAACAACCTTATGGTCTGTCCAAGGGTTGTCAGTGTTGAATATGTCATTGCACCTATGTCTCCATACCCACCAAAGCCCTGCACCAAAGGACGCCTCATTGTTAGCCAAGGCCTTCCGAAACCACTCCTCAAGAGCAGTACCAGCCGTCGAGTCCAGGATACTAGGATCCAACATATACCAGATTGCCTTTGATCGTTCACAGTCTCTAAGGCAATGCTCCATAGTCTCCTGTGCCTTGTTACATCGCTTACACATATCTGAAAAAGCTAAATGCCGCTTGAATCGAAAGGTCTCAGTTGGTAGAGCATCATGTAAGCTAAGCCACATAGTAAATTTGAACTTCTCTGGAATGTTTGTGTTCCACAACCAGTTCTAATTACTGTTGGCATTCCAATTTAATGTTTTCTTTAATAACCATTTGTAACCCTCCCTTGCACTATACTTTTTTGTTGCTGCAGGCCACCACTCCCACTGTGGCTCCAACTCAGTCAAACTAGGATATCTCATACCACAAATAAACTGCTTAATCTCATGCGGAATAGGCGTGGTAAGACTATCAACCTCCCAAGACACCCCTTTCCACAAGTCAGCCACCATGAAATCTGATTCAGAAATATGTACATAAGGGACAAGGTTGCAAAGCTTACCAAAAGGAGTCCACTCATCATACCAAACTGATTTGTGGACATCCCCAATATTCCAATGAAGCCCTTCCTTGAGATGCTCATAGGCACTAACAATGTTCTTCCAGGTAGCTGATGAAGAATTTCTACTGTTTCCGTTCATACCAGATTGATTCCTGAGATATTTATGCTTCAGAACCTGCACCCATAACTTCTCACTATTATTTAGACAATCCCATACCAACTTTCCCATAAGCGCCATGTTAGCACAGGAAGTATCCCTAATACCCAATCCTCCTGCCTTTTTAGGAGTTATGGCGACCTCCTACCTGACTAGAGGCAGCCCTTTTCCAGTCTCTTGGCCTTTCCACAAGAATTGTCTCATCAAGGAATCAATTTTATTACATGCATACTTCGGGAGAAGAAAAATTTGCATTTCATAAACTGGGATAGAGGCCATAACCGATTTAACAAGACAAAGCCTCCCTGCCTTATTCAGTAGGCGTCCTTTCCAACTGGAGAGCTTCCTCGAAATTTTTTCAATAATCTCCTGAGCCGTCTTCCTGGAAGCTCTGGCATGACCGATGTTAATTCCCAGGTATTTACCCAAATCATTGCAGAACCGGATGTTAGAGACCCCTGAGAGAACCTCTTTTCTCCTCTCCGACACCCTCTTGGAACACTGAGCCTTTGACTTATGAAGATTTACCTTTAAACCTGACGCTCTAGAAAACAAGTCCAAACAATGCATGACCTCTATTACTTGAGCTTTTGATGCCTTACAGAAAAGTAAAAGATCATCTGCAAACATCAAATGAGAGAGTCGTGGTCCATTCCTAGAAACCGCAACTGGGTTCCACAAACCTTGGGAAACTCTATGAGAGATAAAGCAGGCAAGCATTTCCATACAGAGTACAAAAAGATAAGGAGACATAGGATCTCCTTGCCTCAACCCTCTCTTCGGATTGAAATTTTGGAGCCTGTTCCCATTCCACAAAACTGCCAACGAAGAGGAAGTCACACAATTCAATATAAGATTAATGGTAGCCTTTGGAAACCCAAACTGGATCAAAGTAGCTTCCAGAAAACGCCAGTCTACCCTGTCATAAGCTTTTTCCAAATCAATCTTGAATGCCATGGTCTCTTTTCGAGACTTGGTGTTCCTCATGAAGTGCATAATCTCTTGAGCAATGATAATATTCTCTGTGGTTCCTCTTCCTGGAATGAACCCTCCTTGCAAAGGACCAATGATCTCCGACAGGAAAGGTCTGAACCTGTTAACTAGAACCTTTGTGACAATTTTATAAATTACATTACATAAGCTAATAGGCCGAAACTCCCGTAAGGAAGAGGGAACTTCCACTTTAGGAATTAGAACAATGAGAGTATCGAAAATAGCCGCATTCAGTGGCTCACCCTCAAAGGCTCGCTTGACCAGTCCACACACATCGTTGCTAAGAGAGTCCCAGAACTCTTTGTAGAAAATTGCTTGAAATCCATCTGGCCCTGGGGCTTTAAATGAACTCATGGTCATCACAGCTCTTTTAACCTCTTCAGACGTCACCGGTTCCACTAACTTTTGACAAGCCTCAGTACTAAGAGACGGGCAAGGAAAAGGCCCCATGGCGTCCAGGTCAATATCCTCCCTTGTAGAAAAGAGCTTTTGAAAGAAAGAATTTGCCGCCATTTCTAGAGTCGTAGTCTCCGTGGCCCAAGACCCATCCTCCAAAAATAACCCATGAATTTTGTTCCTCTTTCTCCTGATAACTGTCTGTAGATGAAAAAATTTTGTATTTCTGTCTCCACATCTCACCCATTGTTCTCTAGGTTTTTGATACCACAACAACTCTTCTTGAAGAAGGACATCATTCAGTTCCTGATGCAAAACTTGCTCTTTGATCCTAAGCTGTTGATCCTCCCGACTTTCCAGAGTAATCTGAACGTCATTCAAAAGCCTCTCCAACTCCCTTTTCTTAACAAAAATATTGCCAAAAACCTTTTTATTGAAGCTAGTTGCATCTTTTTGAACCTCCAACAAACATTTGACTACATCCGGAGCTCCTCTAGTCCAAGCTGTATCAACAACATTCCTAAAAAGAGGATGAGTCATCCACGCAGCCTGGAATCTGAACGGACGATGGCCCTTGGTAGCCCTCTTTTCCATCTTACACCTAGTGAATAATGGGCAATGATCAGAGTGAAGGCGCGCCAGCACCTCAGTATAAGCCTCCGGAAACATTAGTCGCCAGTCCTGGTTGATGACTGCTCTATCAAGCTTCTTGGCCACCTGCACCCCACCTTTCACCTTCCTATACCAAGTGAATCTTCTCCCAATAGCCCCCATATCAAACAGCCCACAATCCTCCAATGTTTCCGCAAATTGTTCTGCTCTGGCAAGTCTAAATTGCCCCCCCTCTAACTTCACTCTGCAATAGAACATCATTAAAGTCCCCTAACACAATCCAAGGTCCGTGGATCATATTAGCAATCCTTGTCAAGTCACCCCACAGTTCTTTACGCTGATGTATATGCGGATTAGCATACACCGCACTGCAGTAACTAGATGTATTGCCCATAGTGATTTCAAAACTGATACATTGATCAACTACATCCAATACTCTCACAGAAATATTTGAATTAGAACATAGAACCCAGATACCCCCACTATGACCATTAGCCTCAACAATACCAACACCCTGGTAACCTAGATTACTCCAAAAAGATTTCATCCTCTCGAAAGCAATATGGGTTTCAAACAGAATGAAAAAAGTAGGATGAAATTTATTCGCTAACTCCTTACTATGAACCCGGGCCAATTTATTAGAGGCACCTCTAATATTCCAAAATAGAAAGCTTAAATCTAAATAATCCATAAAACAATTTGTATTGTAAAAGGACCAACCTCAGCTGAAGTCCCTAACGAGATGATGAAGATCCACCATCATATCCCCCTGAGCCTTGCTTGTCCTTGTCCGGTTGTTGCCCGGTTTGTATGTGTCCCTCCATTGACAACCCTTCCAATTTGCCAATTTGCTGCTTGCTGGTGTCGCCAAGGCAGTCCGGAGTCGACGGCAAATTCTGCAAAGAAGAAGGGCGCAACCTCTTGTGTCCATTTTTGATAATGGCAGTGAAAGTCGGCACCGCAACGGAGACAGCTTTGCCCTTCACCCCTTGCTGTTTGGAAGATGACATGCGTGCCTTAGATCCGCTAACCGACCCGGTCTTCACCCCTGATTCGGCTCCTCTCATACGTAGCCCAAAGTCACGGTTCTGGTCCAATTTCTGATTTAAGCGCACCGGCATTTTATCTTTAGATGTTTGTTGGGCTTTATTTGATTGACTCAATTTTCCTCTCCTTTTACCGCTGACTTTGGTCCAGCCAGCCTCATTTTCCAAATGTTGGGACCCCACTTCCTTCCCATGCAACGTATCATCTAATTCCTCCCCAATTTCTGCAACTATCACTGACTCTTTGGGATTGCATCCAAATTCAAAAATTTTCTCTTTTGAGGCTTCCTGTGGCTGCACCACCTGGGCCGCCGTCTCGGTCACTGATGTTTCCTTTCGATCCACCCTTTTCGAATCTATTGGGGTCATTCTGCATTCAGTTGCTGGATGCCCGAAACAATTGCACTTGTCACAAATAAGGTGTAAGCATTCATACTCCACCTTATATTCAAACTCATCGACAATCACACTCCGGACCACCGGCAAACCAAGATTAATTTGCACGCAAGCCCGAGCAAATTTTCCCCTTTCCGCCAACTTAGTAGCCAGATCCACCTTGACTGGTCTTCCCACAGCAGAAGTGATTCTCATCATGGCTTTATCCTGATAGTACCATATGCTCAAACCAGAGATTCGAATCCAAACCATAGTCTCCCCGAAAGTGTCCTCACAAGGTTTAAAATCCGGTGTCCATGGCTTGACCGCAATATAGTGACCGAAGATCATCCATGGCCCCCCTAGTAAAACCTTCTCTCGATCGTCCATGCGATCAAATTTAACTAGGAAGTACCCAAAACCCACATCCAAGATTTTATATCCACCGGTGATCCTCCATACCCCTTTCAATTTGTGAAACATGGCCGTGTAACTAAGGTTTTTTCCAAGAACCTTAATCACAATTGCTTCCTTGTATGGTTCAGAAAGGATGTTCCTAGCCTCTTTGGAGAAGCAAACTCTTGGAGGCATAGGATCTCCTTGTTTTCCAGTGACCACTGCCATGGAATCCCCATCTAGAGCTTCAGCCCGATTTATCCCTGTGGCTACCGTAGAACCAATAACCTTGTCACGGAATGAAATCTTGGAAGTCACCCTGGAACTAAGGTCGCCCTTACTTGATCCCTCCTTCACACCTGATGCAAACCCTCCCACACTCTCCCCCTTATCTCTTTCGATGGCATGGCCATCTTCTTCACCATGTTTCACCCTCAAACACTCTCTCCCGCTCTCTCCTTCTCTCATTCTCTCTGAGTATTTTTTCAAAAATTAATTTGTCAGAAGTATAAATCTTCAAAGTTTATTTGTCACTTTACTCAAATATTTAAGATTAAAAAAGAAATTAATTTTTTTTTTTGTAAATAATGACTTTTCATTAACGTGGCAATAACTTGAATCAAATAACATATATTTTTATACCATGTCCTGAAAATATATGTTATTTGATTCAAGTTATTGCCACGTTAATGAAAAGTCATTATTTACAAAAAAAAATTAATTTCTTTTTTAATCTTAAATATTTGAGTAAAGTGACAAATAAACTTTGAAGATTTATACTTCTGACAAATTAATTTTTGAAAAAAAAAAATACCAACGAAGTCCTCCACAATAAAAAAAAATGTAGACAAATTAGTTCGAATTAAGGTCTTCTATCCTAATAATAGGGGTTAATTTATAGGTAATATGTCCACATCTGCTATCATGGAGGACTTTATTGATACTATTTGTCACTTTATTTTAAATATTTTGATTTTAAATTTTAAATTTTTATTTTTGTTTATATTTCTTTATTTGTTTGTTTTAATATCAAATCTAATATTTCTATTAATATTTTTTTCAATTTATTGTCTAATAGTTATATGTCCACTGTTAATTATATGATCGAAAAATATTTCTTCAATTTATTTATAAAAAAAAACAAAATTTCATTCTTTTCTTTTTTATTTTACTTATTTTTGTATTTCGCATAATTTATTCACTTTAAAAGTTATATATTCTAGAAAAAGATCTTATCTCTTTACTAGCTACTCTTCCATTCGGTCATACTTTTTTTCTTCTATGATACATCATTTTTACTCTTTAATTTTTTATGAACTATTAAACATCATTATTCGTTATTGTACTCTATCTTTTTTATTTGAGTAAACTACCATTTATACCCATGGAAGTTGAAAACACTGACAAATCTACCCACAAGAGACGGAAACTACCAAATGTATCCATCAATCATGAGTTTCGTGGGACAAAACTAACCAATCCATATTCCGGCGTTGACTCCGTCAGTAACACTCCATACGTGGCACTTCACGGCGTGACATGGCTTGGGAGCTACTCACGTGGATTGCTTACATGTCTGACCGTTATAATGTACCCTCAATTCCCAAATTTCCCAAATTCAAACATTATTTCATCCAAAGCACGAGCCCTAGATTCACAATAATCTTCGAAATTATACCAATGTCGAGGCGAAGACTCTTTACTCCACCTTCGAATGGCAGTGGTCGTGTGTCTGGAAGCTCAATTTCAAAACGGGCGCAGGACAGGAAGTTCAATGGCAGATGTTTCTGTGGGTTGGGGGTGACGCTGTTACAGTCCGGGACGGCGATGAATCCTGGGAGGTGGTTCGTCCATTGTCCCAATTGGAAGGTAACCCGTTGTACACCCTATTTTGTGGGAGTTGAATGTGCATCTGATTTTAGTTTTTTGCCATGGATAGAACTCGGACTGCAACTTCTTTGCATGGGTAGACGAAATCGAAGGGCAATGGGAGGGTGAGGGTTTGAGGAGAGAACTGTCGGAAAGAAGGATGCAGGAAGATGTTGATGAGGCTGAGGCTCAAGTGAAGATGCTCACCAGATTAGGGAGCTTCGAAGCTGAGTTTAGCAAAATTAGGTTTTGGCTTATGATGATATCAATGGCTGTTGCTTGTAATGCTGTGTGCACTGTGTATCTGATTCTTAGGAGGGTTTGATCCTTGTTAGTTGTTAGTGTAAGATCATGACAAATCTACCCATGATCGATTCTAAATATGTCATTTGTACACAATTGTTTTCCAAGTAATGTCAGAGGTAGCCTTATAAGTTATGTAAGATGCAAAAATTAGCTGGTACTAATTGCAATTGTTGTTTACTTTCTGGTCCAAAATAACATCAAAGACATGCATAATATCCTGATAAGTATGTAGTAACTGGCTTACACAAATGTGCAAGATACTGCTAAGAGTTATCAAAGCGTAAACAAAATAAGGCATAGTCTCTGACATGTCCAACAATTGTGCGATAAACTGCTACTAGGATTACACAAAAAACATAACTTATAAAACTATTGCTTCACGGAATTGGAGTGGAGTTGCTGCTTCCGCTTGACCCCTCCTTCAAGTGTGCAGTTGTTGACCCCTTTTTGGCTGGTGGACGGAAGGCTGGCTGTGGCCACCTCCTTGAGGTTGATACTCGAACTGTGGGAGTTGGCATGAACTCCATGAACCTTGATGTAGTTCCCTGGGAGGCAGCTTGCATAGTTTGAGGTGTTACGGTGGGTGGCACATCAGAGGCTGGAGGTGGTGGACTAGTAGTAGTTGGTCTTGTTGGGCTGACAATAAGTGGAGGAAGTCGTGGTTGCTGAGTAGTTGGTGGCGGTCTCCTCACATTCTTCCTCTTCTTTGGTGGCCTTTTTGCAATGGGTGGCCTAACTGGGGTGGTCTCCTGTTCAGATACAAACGTATGAGTGACATAATGACATATAAATTATAACTTGTATAATGGGATAGCAAAATAAATCAATAGACTTACAGGGGGCTGAGTTGCTACTGCTTCAGCTGCTTCAACAGCTTCAAGAGTTTCCTCCCAGAACATCTCCTCCAGTCTTGCCGCCTCCTCTTCGTCATCCTCAGCAGCTGGCTGTTCACTTGAAGTTTGTCCCCCAGCACTCCCAGCCATTGCCTCTTTTTTCTTGGAACAGCTACGACTGTTATGTCCAGTCTGCAGTAACATATGGCATGAATCAAAACATGGGGCATGAATTCATAAGTCATGTAACATATGAGGAAATATTTACCTTTAGGCAATACTTGCAGGTGATGGGGCCATACTTTCTGGGGGCCCTATGTGGATCTGGGGTGGGTGCCTTTGGGGCGTCATTCTTTTTGTCTCTCTTCGATTTTGGCCTCCCAATCTGCTTCTTGTATACTGGTGGCAGTACAAGGGGTAGATCAACATGCTCCCAGTATTATTGACTTGGAACAGGTTGGATGACGAACTGGTATGTGTTGTTATATGCCCCCATGGAAAGCCAGTTGTGTGCATGCTCCTCTGGTCGCCTATTCTGGTATGCAAGGGCAGCACATGCATGCCTGCATGGCAAGCCAGTCAGTTGCCAGAATCTGCAACTGCAAGTCCTCTTTCCTATGTCTACCATAACCTTATGTGGCAAGCACTGAACTTCATACACATTTCCAGGATCATCACCAGTGGGAAACGGCTGCCACTTATTGCTCTCCCTTTTTTCTTTTTCCAGCCTACTCTGTTGCACCGGAGCGAGGACTCCGTTATATCCCACCAATGCCTTCTTATTTCTAGCAATTATGCTCATCATGTAAACCCTTATCTCTTCCAGCATAGTTATAATAGGCTTCCCTCTCATCTTCTTGATCCTAGAATTGAAGGATTCACAGTTGTTGTTTGTATAATTGTCCGACTTTGGGTATTCGCTAAATCCAGACCTACTCCATTGACTTGGAGGGATCCTGTTCAGATACTCCCAAGCATGTGGATTAACCCGTCTGATCCGATCCAATACAGCTTTGAATTCTTGGGTGGTTGTGGCCTTGGCACACCTCCACATTGCCATCTTCAACTCTGTATCACCCCACTGTTTTCTGAAGTTCTGCCATATGTGCATAGCACAATATCTATGATGAGCTCCTGGGTTTACTTCACGCATAGCAGGGATGAGGCCCTAGTGGGGAAAAGTAAAGCAACAAAAATGTTATCCCCAATGAAATTCCATTCATGGTATGACAGCAGTAGCAGTTTAACAAATAATGTAAACCAGTAATTATTAACACATACAGGAATAATAAGAATTGATACCATTACCTTCTGCATGTCTGACATAAAGTTGATTCCATTGATTGCTGCGTCCCCTAAGTCTTCTTGGAGAAGTTCGAGAAACCACTTCCAACTATCCTTGCATTCGCACTCCACCACAGCATAGGCTATAGGGTATATATGGTTATTGGCATCGTGACCGATCGCAGTCAACAACTGCCCAGGGTAGTATCCCTTTAGAAAGGTACCATCTAACCCGATAAAAGGCCTGCAGCCATTGGTAAAGCCCTTCTTACAACCTTGCAAGCATATGTAAATCCGTTTGAATTTATACCCGGTCCCTTCGACATAATCAGTGCTAATCCTCACGGTTGAGCCAGGATTGGTCCTTATTATTTCATTAGCATAATCCCGAAGAAGTGCATACTGAGCTATCTCCGATCCTTCTATTAGTTCTTTCGCCTTCACCATTGCACGGTATATCTTCCTCTCATTCACAATCACATCAAACTCCTTCTTGAAAAAATCATGTGCCTGCCTTTGACTCATGTCTGGATGGTCACGGATCTTGTCCTCAAGCTCTTCTACAACCCATTTACCATCCGCAGATTTGTTCTTACTAACTCTGCTGCAGGTATGTTCGTTGACAAAGGTCTTCACCTGGAAGCTTAATGGAAATGGCCGTTTTGCACAATATATCTGCCATGGGCAATCCTCCTCATAACATATGGCTTTGCACCTAGTTGAATCAACTCTAGGAAAGAATATGCTGCGCCCTAGGTTGATGTTGAACTTCCTAACTGCCTTCTTGAAATGCTCTAGATTCTCAAATTTCATCCCAACCTCCAGCCTTACGTCCCTCACTGGAGCATCGGGATTAGCTTGAGGAAATGCTGCTTGCTGACTGTCTTCATCATCACTTGCAACAGAATCCAGCTCTTCAGACTCGTAACAATGCATCCCTGCACTTGACTCAGCCATATCATCACCCTCCACAGGTATAAAGATTGAAGGATGCTTGGTTGGATCCTGGTTAGGGATGAAGGTTTGCCCTGATGGAGGAGGCCTGACTGTTGATTGTCTCTTTCGCTTCTTTGAACTACCACCACCCACATCTGGGTTTGTAGACGGTTCAGGCTGTGAACTGCTAGGTTGAGAATCTTCGCAAGGTGTTTCATTCTCAGGTTGAAAGCTCTGCTCCTGAGACTCTGGTTCGTTGCAAGGTTGTGGAATATATTGTGTGAAAACCTCATTAGAATCCGCAGGCCCTTTATCAACTGTGGGTGCCACTGACTCCGCAGAAACTGGATTTGGGTGCCCTGTTTCTTCACTTCCAACTGACACACGTGGTTGTTGAGTCTCTGGAGAAGTCTTGTCTAATGGCTCATGTGGAGGCAAATTGGGTTCGGTGGGTGCATCTGGGGTCTGAATGATCCTTGGTGGCTCTTCAAAGGTTACCTTTGGTGAGTGTGTGGGGAGAGTTGGTTCCTCACTGCCTACTTTTGGTTGTTGTGTCTTTGTTGTGGTAGGATGAACATCTTTGTCCACCGCATCATCCTTTGTTTGGGTATCCGGTCCAGGCATTCCTTCGGTTTGATCCTTAATCTTCACCACTCTCTTGTGCTTCTTCTTTGGGGTTGGGGGTCTCCTAACACACACTTTGGTTCTGCGCTTGACTTGGGTTTTCGTAACATTTAAATTCTCAAGCTCCGGTTCAGGTTCATTGGTTTCTTCTGCAAACTCAGGGAGGTTAACTGGATGCTCAGTGAACACCTCAATTCTCCTCCCATTAGCAATCGCTGCTTCGTACATAGTCACCACATCCATGTCACGTCTAAGCAACCTCAACCCACCATCCAACTCCATCCCAGGTTGAAGCCAGTAAAGCTCGCGCACATCAGTGTACCCTATATCCTTTACTAAGTCATTCACGAAGAAGCTATTTAAGGTATCGACATTCACTCGTTCAATCTCTGTTTTCTCTCTTTGCTTCTCTTCTCTGATTTGGGGGTGGGTGTGTGTTGGTGATATAGGAAGTTAGGGTTAAGTTTGGTTTGAGAAAAAGATGAGTAAGGGTATTATAGGAATTTTACAATGGTATATCAACTTTCATTATTCTCAATTGCCATTTAAATAATAACCTTTAGAGGATGGTCATGCAACCAAATATATAGATTGTAAATATATATATATATAATAAATTACTGCAAATATATCTTATTAGAATATTATATTTATTCAAATACAAAAAACTGTTGACAAAAGAGAATCAAAATATATTAAAGGTTGGGTTAAATCATCCCTTCCAGCATAGGTAAACCTATGCTCATTCAATATTTGCTTATGCTATAAAAAAAAGATTTTCAATGAGACATTGTATATTGTGTTGACAGTGATATAAATTTAAAATAACAAGCAATATGCTACATTGGAGTCTGTGAAACCAAACACAGTTTGAAATAATAAATTTTAGATTTTATTGGGTATAATTTTTTTCTAGGATTTATATTTGAAGGTAAAAAAAAGGAGTTTAAAGTTTATGGAGAATAGGCAAAGGAGAATAGGCACATCATTTTATCTAAGGTTGACATTGAAACCTTCAATATTATTCCTTGGATAAAGTTTATGGAGAATAGGCAAAGAAAAATTCATTGCAACCCCAGTTTTATTATTGGTGAAGATCTAATCAGAGTTCACGAAAGGATTAATAGTTCAAAGAGGACAAATTTATCTCTTTCAATAGTGGTCTCAATATCCAAAGTCAATATGATTACTCACAAAAGGAATACCATTTACTATAGTTCATGGCCCTATGAGATGTGTCTCAAGTCTGCTACAATTGTATCCCAAAGGTTGCTTATTCCTTGAGGGTTCTGTGTTGTTAGTGAAAGTAGTATTATTAATATTTCTTTTATATTATTAGTTGGTTTATCAAGTGTTGTAGTTGTATCAGTTATTGATAAGTATATCAGGAAGTGTTTCTTAATGTGACTTTTGTTCATATTCATAAGTAGTTATATCAATTATTGATAAGTAATTGATGAAGTGTTATTACTATTTATAAAATCAATCAAAATATATATTTGATTTAATATGCTATAATGATTGATTTTAAAGAATTTTTATTTATTTAGAAAGCCAATGTATTCATGAAATTATCTTTTAGTGTTTGGGGTTTATGAATTTATAATTTAGGGTTTAATAATTAGGGTTTAGGATTAGGGTTAGGTTTAGATTTTAAGATATTGGATTTAGGATATATTATGGGATGTCTATATTATTTATTCTAAAGTATATACCTATTTTGAAAAAGCAAGATTATTGAATATCAAAGACTTTAGACAAAAAAAAATTATAGATAAAAAACGAAACATCACTCAATAGTTATTCCAATCCATTGTTCACTTCCACATAAAAAAAAAAAACCTCACTCAGAACACCAAAATACAATACAGCAATAGGTAGAATTAGCAATATCAGAAGCAACTACAAATCTAAATAGATTACCTGTGAAGTGAAGCCTACTGCCCTCGGTGCTCACTAACCCCAAACATACCTGATATCAATCAATATAAACCCTACTGCATATTCTGATAGAAGATCTTCACCTCTTTCATCATCAGATCAGAGAGAGAAGCTATTCATCGCCGCCATGCTCAGAACTGAGAGAACGCTCCAACAGGCAACAATAGAGTAGAAGTAGAAATCATAGGGCAAAATCATTTCCCGATATCCGCCTTCTTCATATGGACCTTAGCCTTTTCAGATCTATGAAAGAGTTGTTGAGAGACATGACATAGATATGAATAAATATGAATAGATATTTTAATAAAATTGAAGGGTAGAATAATTTTAAAACCAAATATATTCTCTTAAAAATATTTAAGAACATTATTTATCAACATATTGCTAAGTTGAATAAATTATTTCTAATTTAAATTAAAAAAATAAGCATATTAATCACATTTTTATAAAATATAGTTTAAACTCAATATTTAATGATTCAAACTAAATGATATAACTTTTTATTATTTTTCTATTACCGAAACTTTAATTTTAATTTACAAAATATCTAATTATAATAAAAATTGTACATAAATATTAACTTACTTAAACTTAAAGTATTTATAAAAATCAATTTAATCATTCCTAATAAGTTAATCTCTAAGAGCTCAAACTAATAAAATAAAACATAATTTATCCATAATAGAATTTCTTAAATTAAGTTATATATTGCTTCCATTACTAAATTCTAATTTCAAATTATATGAAATAACAATTATAAAATTACACAAGAGTATTAATTAACATAACTCCAAATATTAATAAAACTAATTTAATTACCCTTAATTAATTAATTTATAAGATAAGATATCAAATTAATAAAATAAATCATAACTTTTTCATGATAAAAGTTACTTAAATTAAATCATACAATCCTTCCTTATTTTTCAATTACTAAAATTATACAAAATATTCCAATATAATAAAATTACTTAAGAATATTAATTGATTCAAAATAAAGTTATCTCCGAATCTATTTAGTTATTTTTAATAAAATAATTTCTAAAATTATAAAGTTTTAAACTTAATAAAATAAAATCACAATTTATTTATAATTATGTTTTCAAAAATGCAGGATGTTACATTCTATCCAACTTACAAAAATTTTCGCCCTCGAAAATTGATATAAGTTGAAGAAAAGATTTATATTTACTTCCCTTTTTGAATATTTTAAAGGTTCCAAGAAAATCATATCACATAAACATAGAAGAAAATATATTAGATGATGCAAAAGTTGATAAAAGTAATTTGATGCAAACCAAATTTCAAAATCTAAAATTAAATAGGCACAATGTTCGTTTAGAACTCTTAATAAAGCATGATCACTTCTTCTTATTGCCTCAAAACTCCACAACTCCTTATAACTTCATAGATTGACCATATTCACTTTCCGTACGCACAAATCGTGTCCCTAAGAACTAGCGCATATAAGGAATACGAAACATGAGAGGAGAAAGACAAACGGCACGAAAGGTTTATGCGAGAAATTGGAAGAATACTCAAGTTCACAGTTGGACAAAGATGGTATTTCGCAAGGATTTGAAGGAATACATGAGAATACCAAACAACAATAACATATATATATATATATATATATATATATATATATATGCAACAAAATGTAGCATAAAGCGGGTTAATTCAAAGATTAGGAAGAAAGTTTGAATCAAACAGTTTCAATATGAACATCATTAGGAAAAATAGTACAACAATTTAGAACAACTTCAATTTGAAATAGAGGGAATTAGTTTATCTTTTTCAAAAGAAAATATTTAAATCCAACATTTTCCAAAAGTACTAAACTATTGTGTAGAAGCATATTAGAAGTCTTACAGCGGATTGAAGGGGATCAGAATGTGCAAAGTTCTTAGCTTAATGACAATGTAACTTCATTATTTAGCTTATAGATGTTTAGATGATATTGTATTGTAAGCCATGTCCACCTGGTATAATGGTGTATTATTCTCCATTGTTTTTCCTTCACTTTGATTTCTGTTACATTGCTGATAGAGTTGAGCATGCAAAATGTGCAGGAACTTTGTATTATGTTGTGGTTGTACTTTTCTAATTTTCTGTAAAGAGAAATGTTGTAAAATTAGCTATAAAAGATGTTATGTGACAATTGTACAAGATTTCTAAATTCAAAATCACGTTTATATCTATTAAATGATAATTCTTGAATATTTGCAAATTACTGTATTCGACTATTTGTTTAAAAATGACCAACGAGAAACATATAAGAAAAGTAATAAATAAATTTGATAATGATTAAAATTACATGAGTGGATCTAATTATTCGGAATAAATAGTTATTTTGAAATACCAATTTTTTATTTTCTGTATTTTTTGGTTCTTTAGACAAATATTTTGACAAGCGAGTACAAAATATATCATTACGAATGTTTAAACTAAGATGTTTACTATAAAGATATACCATGACACTTTCACGTTGTAGGTACCACAATAGCGTGGCAAATGATGGAACGAAAATGATTAAACATCACGAAGGGAGTGTTTTGGAAATGTTAAATGATAACATCCTAGAAAGCAGAAAGTGTAACTGCAAGTAAAGCCAGCCACCAAGGGTGGACTCCAATTCATTAACGAACTTCGGATTAAAATCTTGTAATCATTGCTAATGGTAGGGTCTCTTTTTTTAACTTTTTTGAATACAAATTAAGGTTCCTTCTCAAATGTAGTTAAATTAACAATTCATCACCCTTTATTATCTCTAGAAATCTTAAGCCATGGAAGAGGCACCAAGATTCTATTAAAGAACCAGATAAGAGTAGGCAAATATACGATAGTAGAACTAAATAAAAACAGCTCTCATATTCCAGGCCTCACTTATTTTACAACATCAATAAACATTGGTTAGGCATCACTCTAGAAGAACTCGATTAGGCTGCATATAGCTTTCATTTGGCATCATCAAACATAATCTCAGCCCCCTAAGTCGGGAAAGACAATTTAGTTTATAAAAAATAAAAGTTTAAAAAATGAAAAAAAAAAGAACTGCAACGGTTGATCAACCTAGCTTCTCCATAAATGTCTCAACCAAGGTTTGTCCATTGACTATTTTTGTCGTTGCAATGATTAAATCATATGCCATGCCTTCCTGCAAAATCAACATTATAAATTTGATTTAGGAACCAAATAGAAGTGTTGGATGCGACGATTTATGTATCTCTACCTAATAGTTTAACCTTTTGAAACAAGCGATTTCATGACAAGAAGAGATTCACACCTAATGTGACACACTATACACCATTCTAGAAAGATAATGCCTCTAGTACACATCATCAAAAAGATAAGACATGATAAGCCACAAATTTACTAAGCAAATACGTCCATTCACCTGCTACATTATAGATCAATAGCCAAGTTTACAAAACCAGGATCTAAATAGTAGGAAGAATGTATTGGTTAGCATGTTAAAAGCAATTTGAAAAAAGAAACGATTGCCACACCTGAGAACAGAGAAACCGAAGAGCAGAAATCTCTGCAAAGGTAACACCTCCAACAAAGACAACAAGCACCAGGGCACGCCTCCCATCAGGTACTCTGAAATATGTAACGGGTCAGAAGGGAAAAAAACGTTATCAAAGAAGTTATAAAACTTCTTCCTTTAAGACTAAAATCTTTTGCAATTTCTGAAACTCCTATTTCAAATGTGAACCATCAAGTTCCAACTGCTATCTCTTTCAGTAAACTAAAAACAAAGGAAATGGCAGAAAAGCGATTGAATTCTTTCTTGCATTTAGGGTTTATTTTCCCAGGTAGTAAAGCTCACCTCTGCTGCTAAGTGATACCCTTAACAAATAATAAATTGTGGATGAATAAAAGATAGGATCCATCTGAACCTTATTAGTTATATTATTATTGCTAAATGTTTTAGCAGTGTCAAATCAATGCACAAGCATTGCATTTATGGAGATTGATGTAAACCCATACTTGGCTATGCCAGTTGAAACCCCTGATAAAGAGTCAAATGATGGGCTATTTGAGAATGCACCCCGTAATAGCAACCAAGCAAGCCAAACTTTAACTATAAATAGAAAGAGAGGTTAAGGTAAGTGGAGTATACAAGTGATGTGACTAATATGAACAGGATAAGTGAAATATTACTGGAACAGTTATAAGATTTTCAGCTGGCCAATTATAGCATGCACCGATATTATGATTTAGAAAAGTTAATAAGTACTAACCCTCTTTGTTTCCAGGTGAGGTCCAGGTAGCAGCTTCAAAATTTCTTCAACAGGACGCCTGAGAGACCAATTATCACATTTAATATTGCATGAGTTGCTTTAAAACTAAGCTCACAATCAAATTATCTTTTTGAATAAATGTATTGTGTTTAAATGAAAATTTGGAACTAAAGGCTAAGATAATTTGATTAGCATGGAAATTGCTATTTATAATAATACAATATAGTCTTCCAATTTGAAATAAGTTAAGAAATTGAACAATATTGGAACTCAACAGAGAGCACAACTATAAAGTAGTATGTACTAATAATAACAATAACATCATTGGAACCTTGCTTATAAATGAAACTTACAGCTCTATAAACTTTTGTCTTTAAATTTTATATATGATCATGTTAGATAAATAATTAATTTCCATGCTCAATAATAGCTATGAAGAGGGTCTTTAGTATTGAAATTTCAAACTTACCATCCAGATCGAATGGCATGCTGGATCAGACGAATGCTAAGTGGTGCATATCCAGAGAAGACATAAGAGATATCATTGAAGCTGTAATGGGAGGGAAATCACTTAAAAATTAGTAGGGATACAAGAGTGCAACATGTAGATAATTGCAAAACAGCATTTTATTAATAAAGTAATGATGATGTAAATGAATCCCATGAAGGATTTTGCAAGAAATACCATGTACTATATACACTAAGACAAATTGAAACATTAACACCATCAGTAATTGCTACTGAGAAGTGAATATAACAGAGGAATACTTGTGGTGCAGCCACAAAAGATGAGCAATTAAAAATAAGTAGTAATAAATAAATAAATAAATAATTAAATTAAAAAAAGAGCACGTACTCTGGAAACATCAATGTTGCAACAATTAACCTTTAATGAGGTGATAGTGAGATGCTTATTTCTGTATTTATTACCATTTCATAATGTCTAACAACCGCCCTACCCCAAATCCCACCGCGAAAAGAAATTATTTTAGTTGTGTTGTATACATACTCATTAACACATTTCTAAAGAAGAATCCATAACTTTCTAATCTGTGGCTGTATAACTTAAACAAAAGAGATTAATTTTGAAATACTATTGGTGTCAAATGTTTTGCATTGCCAATCAAAACCACATCTCATTATATGTATGACTTGAGGGGTAGTTATTGTAAAGTCAAAACAACTTGCAAGACAATTACTTCTGGGACAATTGTTGCAAGAGTCAAAATGCTTCTAGCACTTTTACACTAACATGCATCAACCTCCTAATCAAAATTGGAAAAACACAATAAAGGTGTCCAAGCATCACATTATCTAGAAGAAAATTACTTGGCTGTATCAGTGTCTTCAACCACAAGCTGCAGAGCACGTTTTATGGTAAACCGGTTGCTCCTTGACTCCTAAGAGGATCAAATGCAAAATGAGCATTAGTTAAAAATATGTCCACAAATATAATAAAAAAAAAATTAAAAAATCCCAAAGACCCATTTGAGCTTGCAAGTAAACAACTAGTTCATGATACCTGCTTTTTAAAGAGCCCAGCTTTCTCTAAATTATTTAGGGTTGTTATGTGCTCAAATCGATAGCTATGTAGTAGTTCTCTCCTAAAAATGGAAGTTACAAACATATGGGACAACAATGAGTACCACAAAATAAGATTTCTTGGTATAATGCAGACAAGCAAGAATGGAGAAATATTACAAGTAACCTAGTTTCTATAGAGTAAGAAAAGGAAAGTAAAAGAAGAAAAGATCCATGGTCATTCAAGCTTGCCTTAAGTAGTCAAAATGCTTCTTTGGCAACCCAGAATTAGTAACAAAAAATAGGATTAGAAGGCGCAGGACCGTCGTCAAAGGCTCCTGCTTGTGGATCAACTCTTCAATATAGTCAAAGCATCTGCATAAATTAGCAACTAAAGTTTCACATCTTAAAAACATAAGCTATGTACAAGCAGAAATCTCTAAAGCACAATGCATCACCAGTTAGCAAACTCCAAACATTGACCAGATTAATTGACAATAAAATGCCATCCAAATACTTTAAGGACGTCTGCATGCAACATCAACTCACATGTCATAACTCTGAGACTCAACAATTGTATGTTCCATATCAAGCTGCCCCAGAAATGAAGGCTTTGATGTGAATGTTGTCAGATGCTAAGCGAGATTTATGTGTCTCTGAAAAAATAATTTCAAGCATATTGTGTTTTGATAACTCTAAGAATCTAGTTAATGAAGTCAATGTCAAAATGAACAAGTTCTTACAGTGATTTCTGGCAATGAGTTCAGCTTTTTCACGAAGTCCTTCAACTCGAAAACTGATTGTGACTGGATATTATGGAAAGCAATATATTAGAATGCCTTTGGCGATCCATCTTAATATAAATAGTTAAAAAAACATGTTTAGGCTTCTCAAAGTTTAAATACTTGAACATATGCAGTTAACTATTTTATTATTCTTAGGTTGCAATAATGAGCATGCATACAACTGGGACAGCTTGAAGGATTTGATCTCCAAGGTAAAGTATGCAATAGGATTCCAGTCGATTCGATAAATAATTTCACATAAAAATTTGGTTTTGAAACAGTTTTTGTTTTCTTGCAAAATTAATTGGAAAAGCAGCATCCAAGTATAGGACATCAACTTACAGTAGTCGTCATCTCAGTGTAGTCTTGCTTCATGGATGTAGCTTTTTGACGCAAAATCTGCAATACTGCAGACAGCAACTAAGAAACTAGAACTACAAGGGAACCATAGATGGTCTATCTAAATAACCTTTTCACTCCTCCGTGTGTGTGTGTGTGTGTGTGTGTGTGTGTGTGTGTGTGTGAGAGAGAGAGAGAGAGAGAGAGAGAGAGAGAGAGAGAGAGATCACTCACTCTCTCTCTCTCTCTCTCTCTCTCTCTCTCACACACACACACACACACACAGAGGAGTGAAAAGTTTATTTAGATAGACCATCTATGGTTCCCTTGTAGTTCTAGTTTCTTAGTTGCTGTCTGCAGTATTGCAGATTTTGCGTCAAAAAGCTACATCCATGAAGCAAGACTACACTAAGATGACGACTACTGTAAGTTGATGTCCTATACTTGGATGCTGCTTTTCCAATTAATTTTGCAAGAAAACAAAAACTATTTCAAAACCAAATTTTTATGTGAAATTATTTATCGAATCGACTAGAATCCTATTGCATACTTTACCTTGGAGATCAAATCCTTCAAGCTGTCCCAGTTGTATGCATGCTCATTAATGCAACCTAAGAATAATAAAATAGTTAACTGCATATGTTCAAGTATTTAAACTTTGAGAAGCCTAAAAATAGTTAACTGCATATGTTCAGTTCTTTTTTTTTTTCATTTTTTTAACTTTTATTTTTTATAAACTAAATTGTCTTTCCCGGCTTAGGGGGGTGAGATTATGTTTGATGATGCCAAATGAAAGCTATATACAGCCTAATCGAGTTCTTCTAGAGTGATGCTTAATCAATGTTTATTGATGTTATAAAATAAGTGAGGCCTGGAATATGAGAGTTGTTTTTATTTAGTTCTACTATCGTATATTTGCCTACTCTTATCTGGTTCTTTAATAGAATCTTGGTGCCTCTTCCATGGCTTAAGATTTCTAGAGATAGTAAAGTGTGATGAATTGTTAATTTAACTACATTTGAGAAGGAACCTTAATTTGTATTCAAAAAAGTTAAAAAAAGAGACCCTACCATTAGCAATGATTACAAGATTTTAATCCGAAGTTCGTTAATGAATTGGAGTCCACCCTTGGTGGCTGGCTTTACTTGCAGTTACACTTTCTGCTTTCTAGGATGTTATCATTTAACATTTCCAAAACACTCCCTTCGTGATGTTTAATCATTTTCGTTCCATCATTTGCCACGCTATTGTGGTACCTACAACGTGAAAGTGTCATGGTATATCTTTATAGTAAACATCTTAGTTTAAACATTCGTAATGATATATTTTGTACTCGCTTGTCAAAATATTTGTCTAAAGAACCAAAAAATATAGAAAATAAAAAACTGGTATTTCAAAATAACTATTTATTCCGAATAATTAGATCCACTCATGTAATTTTAATCATTATTAAATTTATTTATTACTTTTCTTATATGTTTCTAGTTGGTCATTTTTAAACAAATAGTCGAATACAGTAATTTGCAAATATTCAAGAATCATCATTTAATAAATATAAACGTGATTTTGAATTTAGAAATCTTGTACAATCGTCACATAACATCTTTTATAGCTAATTTTACAACATTTCTCTTTACAGAAAACTAGAAAAGTACAACCACAACATAATACAAAGTTCCTGCACATTTTGCATGCTCAACTCTATCAGCAATGCAACAGAAATCAAAGTGAAGGAAAAACAATGGAGAATAATACACCGTTATACCAGGTGGACATGGCTTACAATATAATATCATCTAAACATCTATAAGCTAAACAATGAAGTTACATTGTCATTAAGCTAAGAACTTTGCACATTCTGATCCCCTTCAATCCGCTGTAAAACTTCTAATATGCTTCTACACAATAGTTTAGTTGTAACACCCTAACTACCAAAGCTCACGCTTCCGGCTGCGCGCCTTTGATAGCTCGGACATTACGACGACTTTTACATTATTTAATACTAAAATATGAGCCTGTTTAAAACTTTAACCGCAATACCGCTCCCAAAAATTCTTTCGTTCAATAACGTACATCCATAAATACCATACAACTTACAAAACTCATAAAGAGTACATCCATATATACATATATATATATATATATATATTTACAAGCATTAACCAATACAATCCCTATCCCTCTCACAGAATATATCAAGATAAAGGCGAGGGTACAATAAATAATCTATATCAATACAGAACATATCAATAACTAAATAAACTCTTCGTGACTTCTGCGCCCATATCCTGAAAGGGGAAAAATGTAAGGGGGGTGAGAACATCATCCTCGAAAGGGTTCTCAGTAGAGGGTTTTTGGGAATTACTGTAATAGGATACGTGAAGATAACCGCATCAGTGATTAATAACCGTCTTTTGCCTCTTTTCAAAAACAACAGTTTCCAATAAAAGTAAAGTCGGAAATCCTTTCTAAAAGAGGAACCGTTCAATTCTCAAAAACTCAAAAGTCTTTCAAAACGGTTTATCTATGCTGAAACAAAATAGCCTTTCATATTTTATTCCAAACCAGAAACACAAAACTGAAATCAACCATCAGTTCATCTCATTCCAACCGCGGCCCTAGGCCCAAACAATCCAACCAACAACCAATCACCACAATCCAACAGAGTCCCAGATGCAAACACAGATAGGAAGTTCAAGCACAAACAAACAGTTATTACAAGTAGAACAGTTAGCAATTAATCACATAGGCAAACCAAGTATAATATGCACACCCAACCAATGTCACACAAATGCATATGATGCATGCCTGTCCCTAATGGCTGATGATATCATCTGTCGGTTATAGAGCCAACCCGACAAGTCCTGGTAGCTAACCATTGGACTGTCCCTCTGTCGTGCATCCCCAACTCGAGTTATACTCATCATAAACTTGATCATAATCATGATCCATATCCATCACCCTCACTGGTGAATATTTATCCATCACCATCACTGGTGACTATTTATGGGGGCGAGCTCATCCGGGCCTTTCACAGTGCCCGGCCACACTTACGACATTGGGTTAACAGAGCTTCGAGTCTCAACCTGGAGCACATGGTGGCTAGCCATTGCTACTACCTAGGGAAACCCTCATCTCCAATAGTGGAAGTGCAAAAATCACAATTATCAATAATTCAGCATATACATGCATTCATTCTCATCCATGGATCAACATCCATCTCAGCCATTCGGCTTACGGTTCAGTCCAGAACCAGCCAATATTGATAATCACACACAGCCATTCCGGCTCACGGTTCAATCCAGAACCAGTCAATATTCATAATCATACATAGCCATTCCGGCTCATAATAAAACAGCACTTCCACCATTCAAAATCATCAGATTTATGAAATCGGCATTTAAGCCATAAATCATTTTCTCAATTCATTTCACTTTGAAATCAAGTTTCAACTCTTTTCAGCCTTGGCTTTAAAGATCTCATTTCTCAAATCATCTCAGGCTCATAAGCCACTTTTACTCAAGGTAAATTCCCCTTTTAAAACAATGCCACTCTCGGCATCCTCTTTCCAAAACTTCCATAATCATAGCAAGTTAAAAGCCTCTTTGAGATATTTAAAATCACCCATCCAACAGTGGAATTTTTGTAACAAAAGTTTCTCGGCAGTGTCCCAAGTCCTTAGGGGAGAATAACATAACTCATTTTCGCCAAATTCATTTAAAATCATTAAAACATTGGCTTCCCGATTTGAGTAATAAAACAGGATCTAAGCCAAACCGAGTCAGGTAATCATTTACTCCTTTCAAAGCCGTTTCCTTTACTTAGGCAAAACCAGCTTCAACCCCCATGATAAATTCTAAAGCGTTTCAACTGTTCAAAATTGTTTTAGTCTTGCAAAAGTTCAGAGTTCAAAGAGGACTTAAAACCTTTCTCAAAACATTTCAAAATAAAACTTGTCAATAGACATTCAGGTTCTTTCAAAGTCATTGAAACTTCTTTAATTGAAACCCCCAAGTCAAATTCAAAGGGCATAAACGCTTTTCGCATTCAAACAGCTTTAAAACACAAGTTTCATCTAAATAACTTTCTCTTGAAAGAGATACAATGCCTTTCTTAAGAAGCAAGACTAAATCACAATTTCCTCTTTACTAACTCATTTCGAAAGCATGAATCATCCTTTTCTTGATAATTCAAATAAAATAGCAGAAGTCTTTAACTCATCATTTTCCAGACAACATTTCAATAAAGACTCAGATTTTGTAGAAATTTCGGCAGCACCTCCCCTAAAACTTGGACTTTTGCCACCCGGTTCGGGTCCCAACTAAACCGTTTCTCATTCCTTTTCAACAGCTCAAAACCATAAATCAATTCAAAAGCAAGCTAAATCCAACAGTCGCCTCAGTGGCATATCTCAAGGAAGCCATTTCAAAAATCAACTCAATATCAACCGATTTAACTCATTTCTAAAGCTTTAAAGAATCGGTTCAGCAATAAATCATTTATCAAAACCAAATCAATCAAAGCAACCCAGGCTGAATTTCAAGAGTATTCTATCTTTCACATCATCAAAATAATTAACTCAATTCAAACCAATCCTCAACGGATTAAACTCATTTCAAATCTTTAAAGAATCAACTTCAAACATTACATTTCACAAGCCACACAACAATTCGGCCAAACCAATATCCATAGTCATTCGAGTCAATCAAATAATACATAAGGCAGATACAATCACCAAATACACAATATCTCACATCAGTACCCATATGTAATAATTCCAATAATAAACTATAGTGTTTGGAAAGCGCCCCTACCTCAAAACGCAAATCCATAACCCAAATGCCTCACAGGGTCCTTTCCGCCTCAACCCAGACTGACGGCAACCAAAACCTCAGCTCCCAGCCACTTTCACAATAACCATCGCAACACTATTCGCAACATATAATAATCAGGACTCGACCCCACGTTACTAAAATTCACATTCATTAACCAAACACAACGAAATACTAACACGAGGCTTTCCGAAACATACTTACTGAAATGACAAAGGCAGCTGCGAACATCGAGCACGGAAGGTAAGCATGGATACATGACCCGATACTGAGGATTCAACGGCTATTTTCGGCGGCGGAGGCAAGGTGCGGCGACACCCAGCGGCTCTTCCTCCCTCCACGCGACTCAGATGACCACTGCAGCAACAAGCCGTGACTATGGTATTCTTGAAATTCAAAGGAAACAGAATCCATTAACAAGACCTTACCGGCAGTGTATTCCGGTGACGGTAAATGGCATTTTCCGGCGGCCAGGCACGGCGGCACTACTGATTTCTTCTCCAGGAATGGCTGTGACAGAACCAGAAACAGGGGAAAAGCTCACCGAATCAGTAATGGTTCTAATGGCGGCTTTTTCCGACGGAGGAAGCGTTAGCTTCGCGCAGCACGGCGGTTCCAACGGAGGCGGCGCCGGCGACGCAAGCACGGCCGGGTGCGGTGGCTGGACTCCCAGCTCAGCCCCAGATCTCTCGCATCTGCTCTGCTCCCGAGCTCTCCCTCTCTGCTCTACCGTAAATGACGGCGACTGTCTCGGTGGCAAAGGTGATGGTGGCACGGTGAGGACGACGGCGTTACCACACGGCGGCGCAACGGGTCGTGCTCCTCGCGTCACTGGCCCGTGCTCTCCTCCCTCAATGTCGCGCAGTTTCTCTCCTCTGGGCTCCCTCGACAGCGATGACTCCTCGGCGATGGCGCGGCTAGGAGTGATGGTGTGACGAACAGAGGCAGCGGCGAGCTAGTCGGCGGCGCGAGCGGCGACGAGGTGTGGGTCACAGCGCAGCCCTTCCCTCTCTGCCCGATCTCCCTTCTCAAGCTCACTCTCCCCGGTGTAACACGGCGGCGCGGCGGCAGTGACGCCCGCCGGCGCCGTCCTTCCCTTCTCTTCGTTCGGCAGTCCGCATCCCAGCTTCCCCCTCTCTCCATTTCTGTTTTCCTTCTTCTATGGAAAAGAAAAGGAAACCGTGTGTGCTGTCCGTGGGTGAAAGGGAAAACAGGGTAAGGGTTTGGCTGCTGGGATGAAGGGTTTAGGGTTTCATTTTTTTTTAAAACTAGGGTTAGGGGTATTTTAGTAATTTCAAATAAAAATAGGGATATTATAATAATTGGAAATAAATTCTAATCCATTAATAATAATGTATAAAAATACTATTTGCTCATCAATTTCATAAATTATTTTCAATAAAATGTCCAAATCAAATAATTAAGAGTAATATAATTAAATCCCTTATTTTCCAAGGTAGCAGTATTAATATTGAAAATATTACTTATTTAATTCAAATCATATAGAAATCCTTATTATTTCACAACTACCAACTTTATACTCTGAATATAGAAAATAATCCAATAATTATAAAATTGGATAATAATTACCTTAATTATCTTTAATAAAATAATTTCTGAAATTAAGGCTATAAATAACCATATGATTTGAGACTTGATCATAATAAGACTTTTCAAAGGTTCTGGGTCTTACATTCTACCCACCTTATAAAAATTTTCGCCCTCGAAAATTGATACAAAACAAAAGAATCTCTTAACAGTTCATCCTTGAACACTTTTAAGGAAGAAGCAAAAATATCTCAAAATATAATGATATATACGATTTTCAAATACTTTGATTGTCATAAGCATAAGGATGTAAAGATAGGAGTGTGATTGCAAAGTAAACGTTACAAGACAGGCTCAATGTAAAAGGTGACATAGTTCAACATGTGGTAGAAAAGAAAGGCATCGAAGGCTATAAAACAGGCTGGGGTTAAAACGACGTGCTTAACATCTGCAAACTAATATCATATCAACCTCAAAGTTTCAACTTTCCAATTCCATCAAGCACCTTACAAACCCCAAATTTGATCACAAGCCTGACAATCACAAACCCGTTCGCAAGGAACAAAATGCCCACAACTCATACGTTGCACACCTACCGCTTCAACTTCCGTATACACATCACATCTTAAAGAACTAACGTATCGCGTTACTACGTCTACAAGTCGCACGTGATACCAAAACAATTCTCGAGTCTACTCAGAAGAATATGAGATCTTAGAAAGGAGAGACGGATGTCAAAGACAATAGTCATAGATTTGAAAGAATATATCCAATCCCAGATAAACATGGATGTTCAAGCAATAAAGTTTGCTAGACATAATTCAATTGACAACTTCAAAGATAACCCTTAGATCAAAGAAGTTCAATAGGATCAACAAGAAGATAACCAGCGCATCAGCTTGAAACAAACTCAAACTGAGTCGATGAAGTATGAGGTTTACAAAAGAGAATATCTCAAACCCAAGGCAAAGCTCACTAAACTCAAGGGCATGATTAAAAATACTTCTGAATACATTGTTCTTAAAAGAATCGAAAACTTGCAGGAAAATCACCTCGCAGTCTAAAAGAAAAGTTAAGCAACAAATATCCTTCAAGAGAGTAACAAAAGCATAAATGTGGCTTTACTTCAATACAATTCCATGTTGAAGTAGATTTTGTAGAGTTCCAAAAACAAATGCACACAACTTTGGCTAAGAGCTAAAATATTCCTCAAATATTTTAGAAAGATAGTTAAATGCACAACTTAACCAAAAACAGTTCATAAAAACTCGGAAGTAATCAGATGCTTGTTCAAAATTCTCAAAATTTCATATTCAAACAAGCATGTATAACATTTATAGCAAGTACGAAAGAGGAAGTTAAACTCTTTTTAGAAAAGAAACTCCGAGATAAAAATTTGCTTACAATCTGGTAAGGAAATAAGTGGTGCGTTACAAACAAACCGGTTTCCACTAAACAAGGAAACTTTCCAAAACCTCATTTAAAATAGCGCATGCCGATTTTTAAATTAACTTCATCAATATTGAACAATGGTTTCAATCTAAATCAAGAAACAGAAAATAAATTCCGTTTAAAACTTCTTACAAGAGAATTCAAAACTTCTTTAAAAAGTTCAGAACAAGACTCCCAAAAGTGTCCTTAAAATCACCATCTCAGAAGAACATTCAAGAAGTTTAAGATGTACTAAAAAGGAGTCAAGCCTTGCAAGAAAGGATCTTAAACCAAGGTAGTCCAAACAAGATTCACTAGGCATGAGTCATCAAACAAACTTTCAATTGATCCAAAAGAATACAAAAGTCATAGGAGAAGACAACTCAATCATTAGTAATTTCTCAAAGGTAAATCTTTAACTAAAAACTCTTGTAGAGAAAATATGGGAATAAACAATGTACTAATTTGAAACGAATCAAACTGACTCACATACGGATGAGATTCACAAGAGAGGACAAACCAAGATCAATGGTAATTTCACAAGATGTAAAAGATTAGTTAAAAACATAATCAGGTATGACATTCATAGAGGTGAAAAGCTTAAGAAGGAACGATTCCATTCATAAGAAGAAAGCTATGAATCCAACATTTTCAAAAGAACAACAATGGCATAAACCATATAGCATGCTAAATCAAACTCAATTCAAAATAAGTTAAGTAAAGCTTATCAAACGAAACTCAACCGAGACAAAAGTAGTAAATCCCTTCTTTTCAAAATTTTGAAAAATATCCAAATACATAATCAAATGAAGATGTGCATTGGAACTATAGTGAAATTACTAGAAAATCAATTTACTTTTAAAGTAAGTGCAGTTCCGTAAACTAGTAAAAGTACAGGCGATGTGTTAAGATAAGTAGTTGTTAAACTGTGTAAGAAATCTTCAAAGTTTCACATATAGATAAGTGTATATCTAGCCAACCGCAATTTTTATAAAAATCTCAAAATTAGCTGTAATCACTGTCAAATAAGAGGAAAACTGAATCAACAAGTCCTCTAAGAATGAACTCGGAACCCGGAGTCAAAAGTCACGGCACATTAAGACAAGTTCAAGGCTACATCAAGGAACACGTGAATCAAGAAGAACTCAAACAGAGGAAGATAGATGCAACAAGGATTCCAAACAAGCATATGCAATTAAGATTAAACAAGAATGCATATGAATAGAGGAATAAAGTTGAAAAATCAAACTACTTTTCAAAAGGATTAACAACCAAGAACTTCAAGCTAGGATACGAAAGAACAGGTCGACTCGAACAGAATTCAAGACACACAATTGAATAGCCTCGAGAAATAGTTTCTAGCGTTCCCAAAACCTGCGATTCGCTTCACTCAAAACTCGTATATCATCTATGATAACCCATTAGTGCTTTTATATACAAAATTCACTAGTATTAAGCCGGCCAAACTTAATACCAAGAATCATGCAATGCAAGACTAATAGCGTTAATCAATAGACCGTCATGTGCATAAAGCTCTAATCCTCGTCATTCGACAAGACCTAATACATGACAAACACTCAGAGTATGCAATTGAAGTATAGTCAGTCCATTCCTCAGGCTCTACAGGAAGAACTGCTCTGATACCATAATGTAACACCCTAACTACCAAAGCTCACGCTTCCGGCTGCGCGCCTTTGATAGCTCGGACATTACGACGACTTTTACATTATTTAATACTAAAATATGAGCCTGTTTAAAACTTTAACCGCAATACCGCTCCCAAAAATTCTTTCGTTCAATAACGTACATCCATAAATACCATACAACTTACAAAACTCATAAAGAGTACATCCATATATACATACATATATATATATATATTTACAAGCATTAACCAATACAATCCCTATCCCTCTCACAGAATATATCAAGATAAAGGCGAGGGTACAATAAATAATCTATATCAATACAGAACATATCAATAACTAAATAAACTCTTCGTGACTTCTGCGCCCATATCCTGAAAGGGGAAAAATGTAAGGGGGGTGAGAACATCATCCTCGAAAGGGTTCTCAGTAGAGGGTTTTTGGGAATTACTGTAATAGGATACGTGAAGATAACCGCATCAGTGATTAATAACCGTCTTTTGCCTCTTTTCAAAAACAACAGTTTCCAATAAAAGTAAAGTCGGAAATCCTTTCTAAAAGAGGAACCGTTCAATTCTCAAAAACTCAAAAGTCTTTCAAAACGGTTTATCTATGCTGAAACAAAATAGCCTTTCATATTTTATTCCAAACCAGAAACACAAAACTGAAATCAACCATCAGTTCATCTCATTCCAACCGCGGCCCTAGGCCCAAACAATCCAACCAACAACCAATCACCACAATCCAACAGAGTCCCAGATGCAAACACAGATAGGAAGTTCAAGCACAAACAAACAGTTATTACAAGTAGAACAGTTAGCAATTAATCACATAGGCAAACCAAGTATAATATGCACACCCAACCAATGTCACACAAATGCATATGATGCATGCCTGTCCCTAATGGCTGATGATATCATCTGTCGGTTATAGAGCCAACCCGACAAGTCCTGGTAGCTAACCATTGGACTGTCCCTCTGTCGTGCATCCCCAACTCGAGTTATACTCATCATAAACTTGATCATAATCATGATCCATATCCATCACCCTCACTGGTGAATATTTATCCATCACCATCACTGGTGACTATTTATGGGGGCGAGCTCATCCGGGCCTTTCACAGTGCCCGGCCACACTTACGACATTGGGTTAACAGAGCTTCGAGTCTCAACCTGGAGCACATGGTGGCTAGCCATTGCTACTACCTAGGGAAACCCTCATCTCCAATAGTGGAAGTGCAAAAATCACAATTATCAATAATTCAGCATATACATGCATTCATTCTCATCCATGGATCAACATCCATCTCAGCCATTCGGCTTACGGTTCAGTCCAGAACCAGCCAATATTGATAATCACACACAGCCATTCCGGCTCACGGTTCAATCCAGAACCAGTCAATATTCATAATCATACATAGCCATTCCGGCTCATAATAAAACAGCACTTCCACCATTCAAAATCATCAGATTTATGAAATCGGCATTTAAGCCATAAATCATTTTCTCAATTCATTTCACTTTGAAATCAAGTTTCAACTCTTTTCAGCCTTGGCTTTAAAGATCTCATTTCTCAAATCATCTCAGGCTCATAAGCCACTTTTACTCAAGGTAAATTCCCCTTTTAAAACAATGCCACTCTCGGCATCCTCTTTCCAAAACTTCCATAATCATAGCAAGTTAAAAGCCTCTTTGAGATATTTAAAATCACCCATCCAACAGTGGAATTTTTGTAACAAAAGTTTCTCGGCAGTGTCCCAAGTCCTTAGGGGAGAATAACATAACTCATTTTCGCCAAATTCATTTAAAATCATTAAAACATTGGCTTCCCGATTTGAGTAATAAAACAGGATCTAAGCCAAACCGAGTCAGGTAATCATTTACTCCTTTCAAAGCCGTTTCCTTTACTTAGGCAAAACCAGCTTCAACCCCCATGATAAATTCTAAAGCGTTTCAACTGTTCAAAATTGTTTTAGTCTTGCAAAAGTTCAGAGTTCAAAGAGGACTTAAAACCTTTCTCAAAACATTTCAAAATAAAACTTGTCAATAGACATTCAGGTTCTTTCAAAGTCATTGAAACTTCTTTAATTGAAACCCCCAAGTCAAATTCAAAGGGCATAAACGCTTTTCGCATTCAAACAGCTTTAAAACACAAGTTTCATCTAAATAACTTTCTCTTGAAAGAGATACAATGCCTTTCTTAAGAAGCAAGACTAAATCACAATTTCCTCTTTACTAACTCATTTCGAAAGCATGAATCATCCTTTTCTTGATAATTCAAATAAAATAGCAGAAGTCTTTAACTCATCATTTTCCAGACAACATTTCAATAAAGACTCAGATTTTGTAGAAATTTCGGCAGCACCTCCCCTAAAACTTGGACTTTTGCCACCCGGTTCGGGTCCCAACTAAACCGTTTCTCATTCCTTTTCAACAGCTCAAAACCATAAATCAATTCAAAAGCAAGCTAAATCCAACAGTCGCCTCAGTGGCATATCTCAAGGAAGCCATTTCAAAAATCAACTCAATATCAACCGATTTAACTCATTTCTAAAGCTTTAAAGAATCGGTTCAGCAATAAATCATTTATCAAAACCAAATCAATCAAAGCAACCCAGGCTGAATTTCAAGAGTATTCTATCTTTCACATCATCAAAATAATTAACTCAATTCAAACCAATCCTCAACGGATTAAACTCATTTCAAATCTTTAAAGAATCAACTTCAAACATTACATTTCACAAGCCACACAACAATTCGGCCAAACCAATATCCATAGTCATTCGAGTCAATCAAATAATACATAAGGCAGATACAATCACCAAATACACAATATCTCACATCAGTACCCATATGTAATAATTCCAATAATAAACTATAGTGTTTGGAAAGCGCCCCTACCTCAAAACGCAAATCCATAACCCAAATGCCTCACAGGGTCCTTTCCGCCTCAACCCAGACTGACGGCAACCAAAACCTCAGCTCCCAGCCACTTTCACAATAACCATCGCAACACTATTCGCAACATATAATAATCAGGACTCGACCCCACGTTACTAAAATTCACATTCATTAACCAAACACAACGAAATACTAACACGAGGCTTTCCGAAACATACTTACTGAAATGACAAAGGCAGCTGCGAACATCGAGCACGGAAGGTAAGCATGGATACATGACCCGATACTGAGGATTCAACGGCTATTTTCGGCGGCGGAGGCAAGGTGCGGCGACACCCAGCGGCTCTTCCTCCCTCCACGCGACTCAGATGACCACTGCAGCAACAAGCCGTGACTATGGTATTCTTGAAATTCAAAGGAAACAGAATCCATTAACAAGACCTTACCGGCAGTGTATTCCGGTGACGGTAAATGGCATTTTCCGGCGGCCAGGCACGGCGGCACTACTGATTTCTTCTCCAGGAATGGCTGTGACAGAACCAGAAACAGGGGAAAAGCTCACCGAATCAGTAATGGTTCTAATGGCGGCTTTTTCCGACGGAGGAAGCGTTAGCTTCGCGCAGCACGGCGGTTCCAACGGAGGCGGCGCCGGCGACGCAAGCACGGCCGGGTGCGGTGGCTGGACTCCCAGCTCAGCCCCAGATCTCTCGCATCTGCTCTGCTCCCGAGCTCTCCCTCTCTGCTCTACCGTAAATGACGGCGACTGTCTCGGTGGCAAAGGTGATGGTGGCACGGTGAGGACGACGGCGTTACCACACGGCGGCGCAACGGGTCGTGCTCCTCGCGTCACTGGCCCGTGCTCTCCTCCCTCAATGTCGCGCAGTTTCTCTCCTCTGGGCTCCCTCGACAGCGATGACTCCTCGGCGATGGCGCGGCTAGGAGTGATGGTGTGACGAACAGAGGCAGCGGCGAGCTAGTCGGCGGCGCGAGCGGCGACGAGGTGTGGGTCACAGCGCAGCCCTTCCCTCTCTGCCCGATCTCCCTTCTCAAGCTCACTCTCCCCGGTGTAACACGGCGGCGCGGCGGCAGTGACGCCCGCCGGCGCCGTCCTTCCCTTCTCTTCGTTCGGCAGTCCGCATCCCAGCTTCCCCCTCTCTCCATTTCTGTTTTCCTTCTTCTATGGAAAAGAAAAGGAAACCGTGTGTGCTGTCCGTGGGTGAAAGGGAAAACAGGGTAAGGGTTTGGCTGCTAGGATGAAGGGTTTAGGGTTTCATTTTTTTTTTTAAAACTAGGGTTAGGGGTATTTTAGTAATTTCAAATAAAAATAGGGATATTATAATAATTGGAAATAAATTCTAATCCATTAATAATAATGTATAAAAATACTATTTGCTCATCAATTTCATAAATTATTTTCAATAAAATGTCCAAATCAAATAATTAAGAGTAATATAATTAAATCCCTTATTTTCCAAGGTAGCAGTATTAATATTGAAAATATTACTTATTTAATTCAAATCATATAGAAATCCTTATTATTTCACAACTACCAACTTTATACTCTGAATATAGAAAATAATCCAATAATTATAAAATTGGATAATAATTACCTTAATTATCTTTAATAAAATAATTTCTGAAATTAAGGCTATAAATAACCATATGATTTGAGACTTGATCATAATAAGACTTTTCAAAGGTTCTGGGTCTTACATTAGTACTTTTGGAAAATGTTGGATTTAAATATTTTCTTTTGAAAAAGATAAACTAATTCCCTCTATTTCAAATTGAAGTTGTCTAAATTGTTGTACTATTTTTTCTAATGATGTTCATATTGAAACTGTTTGATTCAAAATTTCTTCCTAATCTTTGAATTAACCCGCTTTATGCTACATTTTGTTGCATATATATATATATATATTCTTGTTGTTTGGTAATCTCACGTATTCCTTCAAATCCTTGCGAAATACCATCTTTGTCCAACTGTGAACTTGAGTATTCTTCCAATTTCTTGCATAAACCTTTCGTGCCGTTTGTCTTTCTCTTCTCATGTTTCGTATTCCTTATATGCGCTAGTTCTTAGGGACACGATTTGTGCGTACGGAAAGTGAATATGGTCAATCTATGAAGTTATAAGGAGTTGTGGAGTTTTGAGGGAATAAGAGGAAGTGATCATGTTTTATTAAGAGTTCTAAACGAACATTGTGCCTATTTAATTTTAGATTTTGAAATTTGGTTTGCATCAAATTACTTTTATCAACTTTTGCATCATCTAATATATTTTCTTTTATGTTTATGTGATATGATTTTCTTGGAACCTTTAAAATATTCAAAAATGGATGTGAATATAAATTTTTTCTTCAACTTATATCAATTTTCGAGGGCGAAAATTTTTGTAAGTTGGATAGAATGTAACATCCCGCATTTTTGAAAATATAATTATAAATAAATTGTGATTTTATTTTATTAAGTTTAAAACTTTATAATTTTAGAATTATTTTATTAGAAATAACTAAATAGATTCGGAGATAACTTTATTTTGAACCAATTAATATTCTTAAGTAATTTTATTATATTGGAATATTTTGTATAATTTTAGTAATTGAAAAATAAGGAAGGATTGTATGATTTAATTTAAGTAACTTTTATCATGAAAAAGTTACGATTTATTTTATTAATTTGATATCTTATCTTATAAATTAATTAATTAAGGGTAATTAAATTAGTTTTATTAATATTTGGAGTTATGTTAATTAATACTCTTGTGTAATTTTATAATTGTTATTTCATATAATTTGAAATTAAGATTTAGTAATGGAAGCAATATATAACTTAATTTAAAAAATTTCTATTATGGATAAACTATGGTTTATTTTATTAGTTTGAGCTCTTAGAGATTAACTTATTAACTAGGAATGATTAAATTGATTTTTATAAATACTTTAAGTTTAAGTAAGTTAATATTTACGTACAATTTTTATTATAATTAGATATTTTGTAAATTAAAATTAAAGTTTCGGTAATAAAAAAATAATAAAAAATTATATCATTTAATTTGAATCATTAAATATTGAGTTTAAACTACATTTTATAAAAATGTGATTAATATGCTTATTTTTTTAATTTAAATTAAAAATAATTATTTCAACTTAGCAATATGTTGATAAATAATGTTCTTAAATATTTTTAAGAGAGTATATTTAATTTTAAAATTATTCTACCCTTCAATTTTATCAAAATATCTATTCATATCTATCTATAATCTTTTATAAAATTTTAATTTCTAACCCTAATTCCTAAAATTAAGTCAGAATCCTAATTTCCCCAGTTCCTAACCCTAACAGCCGCAGCCTCAACCTCCTTCATAACAAATGCATACAAATTTAAGAAAGGGGGAAACAGGGAGAAAGAGGGAAGAGAAGGGAGACGGCGCTGGCTGGGGCCTCGCCGCCGTCACCGTCGCTGTCAAGCGTGAAGGGTGGAGAGGAGAGAGCTTGCATCCAAGAGAGAAGAGATGCTGTCTGCCGTCACCGTCGCCGCCCTGGAGCTCGCCGTCGAGCTGCTTCACGGCGCCGTCCCGTCCATGGACCCACAAGCTTGCGTTACTGCCGATCCGTTCACAAGCCGTCGTCGATGGGACAGAATCGCGAAGAGAGAGAGACACACGAAGAGAAGCCCACGACCAGCCTTGTCGCCGGCAGCGCCGCGGGTTGCCGTCGCCATCCTCGCGAGCTGCCACCGCATCGCCGTTACTGAGCTGCAGCACCGCCGTTGTCGCACTCTGCTGCTGCCGCGTCTCGCCAAGCCGCCGCTGGAGGAGGAAGGCCCGCCAGTTTTGTTTCTGCTTATGGGTTTTGGAATCTGAGAAAACGCCACTGCCGTTGTTGTTTGTTGGGTGATCATTGCTGCCACTGGAATCACGAACCGGAAAGGAGAGGAGGCCGTTTTCTGTTGTCGCTGGTGCTGCCATAGGACGGTTGAAGCCATTGCTGATTATGATTTTGTTATCTGGGTACTGGTCTGATCTTTTCCTTAGGATTGATCCATTTACTTGTTTTGTTTTGTTACTGCTATGGTAGCCATGTTCTGATTTTAATTCTATTTTAGTCCTTGCTTTGTCTTGAATCCTAGGGCTGAAAATTGCTTTTGATTCCTACTCAATTTAAATCCTCTATTTTACTGCAACCATGGTCAAAGTTGCGAAGGCTGGTATTGTTGCCGTTCTGGTTGTGTGAGAGTTACCGCTACTGCCCTGACACTAAAAGAGAAGGTATTTGTTACGTTAAAGTATGCGATTGCGACATCGAGGTAGGGGGTTTAAAACGATTTTAATTTAAGAATGCCTACAAGGTTTATTGAATAACTGCAAATAGATTTAATAGCTGTGATTAATTGGTTGATTATGTGAATATTGAATTGTGGCTGAAATTGTGATTGGAATGGTTGAGATTGTGATTTGGAATTGTTGATTGGTGATATTGATTGATTATGTAGATTGGGAATTGTTTGATGACTTATTGTTCAGAATTACTGAATTTTAATGGGTTATGTTGGATTTGTTGCTGTTGAGCTGATATTTGGTATATTGTAATGATAATGAGCTTGGTTGGTGGTTGATTTGGAATTGGTTTTGAGGGGTATTGAAGGGTTGGGTTTTGAATACTAAATGGTTTGCTGAAAATCAGGTTCTCTTGAAAATAAACGGCAACTTTGAAAGTGAATCAGTGACTCTATAGTGACTGAAATGATAAGAATTTAAGTGTTAAGTAAATTATATTAAGTGTAATTGTGAAAACTCAATTTTGAAGGTTTCGTATCAACTAGAGAATTAGTTATGATTTTTCAAAGTTGAATTCTAAAATCTGATTTTCTGCGTAATTTCTATACCGAGTCAGCAACTTTGAAAAACTACAACTAATTCTGTGATTATCGGAATTGCGTGGGACCAAGTCCGGATTAAGCTTGGGAATATAGGGAGCTAGACTGCTGAATTTGAGACTTTTTCATTAAGTTTATGATTTATGGTGAATTTTTGAATTATGGATGTCAAATCTGGTTTTTCTGCAGAACGTTTAACACAGCAGCAACTTGTTTCCTCTATTAGAAATTCTCCAGTTTGCATTTTTAAATGGAACCAATTTTAAATGAAGCTCTGGTTCTAACACTTTAATTTCATAAAAATTTAGAATTGTTAGAGTTGTGGTTTTAAAGATTTGGATTTTTAAAGTAAGATGTATTATGCATAAAAGTCAGTAACTTTGAGACTTTATAATTTTTAATTCTGGAATGATATTGAGATGCAACCAATTGGAGGTGAAAGTTGAGTATGTTTAGTATAGTTTAAATGTTCAACTATTAAACTCAAATTTGAAGACTCTTGCAGGGTTCTGATTGAAAGGCTTTCATACACCTCAAGTTGTAGTTTAAGAAATTTGTTAATTAATCTGGTGTAAGAGAGATGAATGACTAGCTTCCGGTTCTTTTACTGCTCTGTTGTTACAGCTCCTTTCAGTCCTTAACTGCTTTGTTACATTCTAGCTTTCAGTCCTTTTATGCGAGCATTTGTTGTGGAGCTTCTGTTCACTATTTTTTTGTATTTTTTTAAGTGCTTCTATTATTTTATGGTTTTTGTTACAAATTGATGCTGAAAGCTTGCAAAGAATTTGGCCTAATTTTACTATATTCAAGTATTGTTTGTTAGGTTGGATCAGATAATTAGTGATATTCTGGATTCTATTTTCTCAAATAATATTCTGACTTTATTTACAAAATGCAAATTTAAATTTGGCTTTATTAACAAACTTACAGTGGTTTCTTTTTATTTGGTCAATTTAGACTTCAACTCTAAATCTGATAACTTATTCTTCATTCATATGTGTCTATATTTTGGGTTGTTGTCTATGCTACTATGAGCTTCAATTTAGATCTTTCTTTGTGGTTTCTAATTGAAATGATTGGTTGTACTCTTGGTCTAATATAAGATAAGGTTATCAACACTCATAGGTAGGAAGCTTATTGGGAGGCTCCTAAAAATCTTTTCTTACCATGGTACACTCTAACCCCGACAACAATATAAGAAAACAGAGGAAAAACAGAGGAAAAAAGAATTCGTACCCCTTTTATTTTTTCCCCACCTTTCTTAACATGTGTCCTATTATGTTGTCTAAGTTGTGTGTTCTTACTGTTGGTATAAATATTTTGATATTATCCCTTAAGAGTTATTACATATCTTGGAGATTTGTTAAGTTTAGATTTATATATTTGATCATTCCTCCAGTATATCAAGTGACTTTTGCAAATAAGTTGAGCTTATCTTTTATCATACAATCCTAATCTTACCATAACTTGATCTATTATTGTGTTTTGCAGTTGCTCAATGTTCCAAATCCTGCTGTTCTTGACATTCCTGTTTGTGCATTGGGGGGTGGATATTGGAATTATATATTATTATACAGATTGCCTAAAGACTAGGTAATACCATTATGAAAACAAGTTTGTTAGGTACTCAAAGATTTTTTATGCCTTTGAATGATTAATTTAAATTTTTAATTTAGTCAAAAGAAAAATACCGCAAAAGCATTATGTTATTCTTTTGCATGTTGTCAGATAGGTATATCCATGATGAGGAAGGAAGATGAGAACGATGAGTCTATAAAAGTAATTCGTTTCCGTTGCTGTTTCCATATATTTTTTTTAACTCAAAACAAATAAACAAAGGCCATGCTTTTATATCAGCTGGATTTGATTTTAAGAAAAGGATTTAGGTTTGGAAATATTTGAAACTTTTCTGTGGTCAATTATTTGAGCTGGAACCAACATACGGACTTAAGAAATTTTTGATTAAAGGTTTTTGTTCTGATTTTTTGCAGGAATCTTCATCTCTTAGAAAAATATTGGCCGTGAACTTCAACTTCCTGCACATGGTAAAAGAAATTCAAAAAATATAGTCATATGAATAAGCATACAAATTAGAAGTTTTTAACAATTATTTGAATGGTTTCTACTCATTGCAATATTGTGCAGTTAGTTGGAGATGATTTCTTGATGTTTAATGCAAAACGCATTGAGAGAGTAGTACTAGAGTATGCATGTAACCCTCTTTTTCTTAAGGTAAGTGATTTAAATGGACTTTGATGGGGTTCCTTTGTTTAGTTCAAAATTGTTCTCACTTTTTCTTCGTAAAATTAATCATATTTCGTTAATAAAGATGTTTGGATATCCAGAGTTTGAAAAAAGTTGCTTCTTTATGCAATACCTTAGAAGTAGAGTTTACAACTTTTTTACCCATATTAAAACACTGTTGCATGAGCTATTTTTGATAAATTATTTTTTTTTAATTGCTATTTTGTTATTTTTTTTATTGCTGTTCTTCCTCTGAAGTTAGAAGTAAAATATTTAAAATTAAATAATTAAAAAAATCAACCAGCAATAATCTCAATGAAATGTAGAATAATGATATAACCAACTAAATGATTGGCATTTTCAGAGGCATCCCTTTGCCTTTCCATATAATAGAGGATAGAATAACAATTATAGCTCTCTATGACGCACAGGACTTTCTCACATTCTTAGTCTTCTTGAGGCAATATTAATATCTAACAAGCAGACAGATGCAACAGCTTTGTTGTATTTGTTTAGCCACATCTGTTCTTTGTTTGTTTATAGATTTTCTGATATGATGGATATCGTATCACCTGCTTTTAGTATGTTTGCCCTTTTAGTATGTTTGCCCTTTTATCTGTACAAATCACTTGCTCCTTTTAACTAAAATACCAAGTGAAGTCCAGAACCAAGGTGGGGAACTATTAATGAAAAATAGCAGGTTCCTACTCAAAATAAGATGAAAATAGGATAAAATGTGAGTGAGTTGAAATCCTACAGTTTGGAGACCTTCTCTCTCAAGCATCAGCATAGACTGCACTTGCAATTGAACTGCAGCATAAAATTGCTTCTCAGCAATGAGCATACGTGCTGGAACCTGCAACTTAGATCTTCAGACTCAAAATCCTCCATGAAAGATAGAGAAGTTTAAACAGATAACAGAAAAGGAAGCAATTAAAACAAAAAGTTTAAAAGAAATCAGGAAGCATGCACAAATGTATACATGCAAGCAGAAAATGCAACCTTGAGATGCATTTCCTCTAGCACCTGAGAAAGACATTATATGAACTGGATTTACGGGGTCGGTCATCCTAAAATTGGGACTCACTTGTCGTAAATATTCACTTGTAGCATACCATATCTCATTGGATTGGCGGGTGAATAGAATCCATAAAAAATACTTATCAAAAAAAGTGATCCATTGAGTCATATTAAGTATATTTGAATTCTATTGATTATAAACTATCGTTATAACAATATAAGAAAAAAAAAATCCCAACATAAATTCTTGGTGCTTCAATACTGGAGAGTTCTAGTCTAGAAGCTCCTTGATGCAGCAATAGACCATGGTTGATCAAATATCTATAGTAGGGCGTTGGTATCACTATGCTAAGAATGAAAATCCATAATAGCATTGATTCACAAGAAGATAATTGTTAGCATTAGCCTAATTTCATCGCCATTCCAAGCACAGTGAGCTTTCACGAGTTATAATGTCACTGTATATAAGTCTAGTTCTATAGCTTCAATGAATTTTAAGGTTATTATGTGCTTCACATCTAAAACTACTACAAAAGTTCTACACATGTACAGATGTAGCACACTGGATATGAAACTGCAAATGCAATTTTGCATACTGTTTATTCTATCCCAAACTGTTAAAAGAGGCAAAAAGTGACTCCAAGTCATAGCAAATATAATTAGAATATTAGAGGAAGCTAGCGTAAGTTCTGACACGATACTGTCTTTTAATCAGCAACAAACAAAGCAATGCAATTGAATCAAGAAATAAAAAAACAGTAAACACTTGGGAAATAAAGGATTGACCTTAGCAATGCCTTCAATTTGATCCAATAAGGAGATTATGTGTCGCAATGTAACTGAGCGATACCATAATTGATGCAATTGTTTATTGCGCGCACTAAGGTGCTTCTTTGCCTCTGCCAAATCTACCTTTAAGACGGAGATACTCTCAGTGGAATCACTGAAAAGCTTCAAGATCTAAAGATAAACAAGATATTTGTTAAATGGAAAATCATAATGAAAGGCCAATCCTAATTCAGCTACTCTATGTAAACAAGAGAGAAGTGGCAAACTCTTAAGAATTCTACAAAGTAACAACTGCCAAAACTACAATAGGAAGTTTATAGCACAATAAATTGAACAACAATAAGAACAACGAAAACAATAATAACCATCAACCATTTTCCCATTAAGCGGGATGCAAAGTAACTGGGAAATTTAAGGAACTATAATCTGAAGGTGGACCTCCATTAACACCCACAATCAAACTCCCTGAAGTTTCAGTTGTCAAGTACTGGCAGTTTGAACCAATTGTTCCAGGTCAACACAACAATTTTAAAAAGAACCCATGAGAATGAAATATTAAGAAACCTGGGAATAGTTTTGGATAGCTTTGTTGAAGCCACTATGATAGGTTTGTACTACTTCATCCACAACCTCCTCAACAACATCACTTTGCTCCTTCAACAATTGTGCAGCAGCATCACGATCTTTTGACGTCGAAATGTGAACAACATGAGGTAGTGAATCAAAACGAGCAACAGTCCAACTCTCATCTATTTTAGCGAGTTCACGTCTCAAATACTGCATTTCGGTAGAGCAGAAAGACTCAAATTATCACAAATTAGAGAGATTAACACACGACAAAGAGCAATAGAAAACTAGATATATCAATGAAGGTTTTGGAGCAAACAATCTACAGTTCAAATTATAAGCTAGAAGTAAAAAATAATTTTAGTATAAAATAGCAATGAATCCCTCATGTGATGCATACAACTTTGGTTAATATAACCTGCATAGTGGTAAAAGAAGGCCATTTAATAAAAGTAATCCTATCTGTTGAGCAAAGCTAAGTTGGTTTGAAAAGACCATGAAGAGGTGAGGACTTTGAGAGCCAATCTGAAGCATTAAACGGGAAAAGTGTCAGCGTCTGGTGGTTTTTCTGCTGCTTTATTTTAAAGCAGCAGAGACTTATGATATTATTATATGGGCATATCCTAAACTTGCATCATATATAGCATTTTAGTGTCAAAACCAGTACATCTTAGAGTAGATGTTTAGAACCTCTTAACTACAATTACAAACTTTCAAGGTTCATGATTTTTATAGAGGGGTTTCCTCTCGGAGATGCAGACAGATTGCAAAGCTTGGCCTGTTGATGTATTTTTTTTGTGTGTATCTTAACCTTCCATAAATTGAGGATTTCTGGTCCTCCATGCCTTTTGTAATATCCTTCTGTCCTTGTTTAAGAAAAAGGAAAAAGAAAAAGAAATCAATTTTAAGTTATAATGAGAACAGTTTGCAGTTACAACAGCCTTTTGGCACCAAATGGGGTCAAATATGGGCCTACTTCAGACTAGTGTACTCTGTTGGAACCAAGGATGAAATAGACTGAGGATATAATTATAACATTGGACAGAAGTTGTTCTCCCACCCTTGTAAGGCATGAGCCTTATTCTGGAACATAAACCTAGGTTACTGCACCAAACTGCTCAAAGTTTCCCCATTTCTATTCCAGTAATCTACAAGCACTAGCAGTGAGGCCAAAAGTCCTTAGAATATAAATTAATTGCAGAGAATCCCTTTGAAAAGCAGTGATTAATCATTTTGAATACAAATCTAGAAAGTAACAAAGGAAAGCTTACAGCTTTGTCTTCAGGCAAAGGCAAGTCATCAAAAAGTCCCATATTTTGCTTTCAATGTATCCACACACCATAGAAGAGATAAGATTACCTTGTACTAACAAACCCACAGTTCTAACTGCAATGGATGAATACAAGTAATGAACACTCAAACTAATTGGCTGTGATAAACATGAATAATGTGAATAATCCAATTTCACCTAAAATAATGAAAAGAATCTGCTTCAATGGGAGCACTAGGCTTCAAGAAATGAAACTTAGTGTAAACCACAAAATTTGGAACCAAAAAAAGAAGGGGGGGAAAGTAAACAGGAAAATAAGGAAGAAGATCAAATGAAGATATAATAGCTATCATAAACTACTTCTGCAAAAGGATTTTCTGAAGCAAAGCACATGGTTTTAAAATCCAACAAAAGATAGTGTTTCAACATAAATAAAACCGATATTCTACTCACTCATAATAAAATGAAGCTGAAAAAAGAATTGTAAAGAAGTAACCAATTATATTGTTTCCGTAATAAGTTAGAACAACAATAAGTTCAGTTTTACCAAAAAAAAAAATTATTTCGGAATATTATCCCCTAATCAACCTCAAAACTCCCAAAAATAATTAAATACTGGTTCAGAACATAGAACAGTTGAGTCTAAGCAGCAAAGCAAACCAAACTTCTTGCTTACGTACACTTATTCCTAATGATTTCCAGATGACAATACCTCCAAATCCAGCTCAAGTAGCAACTAAAACGAGAGTTATTATTTGAACTTCAAATAACCTGGCATCAGCAAAACAAAACAATAAGAAAAGAAATATATAAATAAATAAAACAGTAGATGATTTTGAATTCAACAAAAGAAAAATACGGTTCTAAGTTTGGCACTGAACTATAGTATTAAACATTAAAAACCCCCTATGTCCCCCCTATGTCAGGAAATACCACAATCATCAACCACCAAACCTTTCCTCACTAGGAGGAGGCCCTGGAGCAAGCTCCGTGGATTGTTTCACACAAAGCATAAGCACAATTTTCTTGGTCATTCGGCAAAAGAGAAACTACACTTATTTCCAATGCAATATCCAAAAATTTCTAACAATTAAGTAGTGATCAGAAACAACCACGAGAAGGGATCAACAATAGATTACTGAATTAAATTTTTGCAAATCTTAAAGCACCTAACAATCAAAGCATAATTAAACATCATTTCTACCGCTGTTCATTACTATACGGTAACTAAACACACACACACACACCATAATCTCCATTCTACGACCGCTAAATAGAACCAGATCCTCGATTTCCTCTCACAGGCGAAGTTCACTAGAACTCTTCAGCAATTTCACTCATACAGAAGCAAAAAAATCTATAAAACTCCATCGAACTCCTCTCTCCACACATATCCTTCCACTTCCTCTCTGTTACAGTTCCTTCTTCACTTAGCTAAGCAAAAAAAGGCGTTTACGAGAATTCAAAAAGCTGAATACTCCGTCGAGAACTTACAGTAAACGAAATTCGAAATACGCATTCTGTAATCAGAGATCTCGAGGAGCTACAAAGGATTCAAATCGAGATTCATTGTGTGCGCACTAAATTCAGCAGAGAGAGAGAGAGAGAGGGAGAACCTGAAGCGAAATGGCGGCGAATCGACGGAGGAAGGAAGAGGAAGCGCGTGAAATGGACGAAGGGGGAAGAGAAAGTGATGAAGAAGTCGCTGAGCGTTCGGAAAGATGGATTTGACTGGTAATAACAAAAGCGAAAAGGCGAACACGCGCGCGCGTTAGAGCGTAGTCGTTGTTGTTTTAGTGAGGAGGACGAGAAAGAGAGAATGATCCTGAAAGATGTGAAACGCGTGACGTGATGCTTCTACCTGTTTTTATCTAAAGTTAATATAACACATTTTTATTTGAATTGAATTTTGCTTACACTTAATATAATCTTGTTTTATAAAAAACGGAAAATTGATATTTAGCGCATTTATAAATTATAATGTATAGTTAGTGAAGATTTTTTTTAAGTTTTTAATGCTAAAACTAATAACCTTAATAAATATCCTACCAAAGTCTTTTTTATTTTCATGTTTTAACTTTCAAGTCTTTCTCTATTCTAGCCATTATTTAGAGCAATTTATCATTTAACAAATAAAATCCTATCCATCCAATTAATACCTGCATTAAAGAACAATATATTCAAAACGAATTTCAAATTATGAAAATTATGCATCTTCTGGCTAAATTTTTTACATACGGTAATTTTAGTATGAAATAGGAAAATATTTAATTATTTTAATATTTTATACAAGTATAATAATATCATAAAATGCCATTGGTATTTTATAATAAAAATATTTTTAGCACCAATTTACATTGGTGGAATATTCTCAAACCAATGGACAAGCTGAAACTATAAACAAAGTCATATTGGCCAGGTTAAAATGTCGAATACAAGACGCAAAAGAAGCATGGGCAGACGAGCTTCCTCAAATCTTATGGGTATATCGGACAACTCCTCACTCCACAACAAGGAAGTCAATTTTCTGACTTGCTTACAGAATAGAAGCCATGATTCCCATAGAAATCGCTGAAGAATCTCCAAGGGTTTTATTCTACAATAAAGGGGCCAATATCCAGCACAAAAGGAAGAGTTCGGCCTCCTCCCAGAAGTTCGAGAACAAGTTCGGATCAAAGAGGAAGCACTAAAGCAAAGGATGGCTCTGAAGTACAATCATAAAGTAATCAAAAGAACCTTTATCACGAACGATCTTATACTGATACAAAATGACATCAGGATTCAGAAGTCGGGCAACGAAAAGCTAGCTGCGAATTGGAAAGGACCCTATAAGATTGTTGAAGTCTTAGGGAAAGGTTAGTATAAGGTATCCGACTTACAAGGGATGGAACTCTCGAGGTCGTGGCACGCGTGTAACTTGAAGAAGTACTACAGTTAGATAGCGCACCTTGTTCCTTGGTATACTCATTTTTCCCGACTTCATAATTTTTTTTCGAGAAGGATTTTTTCGGAAGGGGATTTAACGAGGCACCATAACACGGGCTAAGAGTAGTCAAAATCCTATTAGCCAATTTATGGAAAGGCATTTTTCATTTATCAATGATAAATCCACTTCATTCTTAAAAGTTTCCTATAAAAATACATTAATTTAAGCTTGACAAACCGCAAAAATCATTATCCGACCTAGAATGGTCGGCAAGTTGAAGCGACGAGGTACAAATTAATATAAGAAGTTATGTAAACAATTTGTAAGATCAACCTCAAAATCAAGGCAGAATAAAAACGAAATGAAAAAGTAACTTGACAAAGTCCGATTACAGGAAGTCGGAACTTACAAAGAAAAGCACTATACTGACCTACTTCACCGACATCATTTAACTTAGCAAAGAAACAGTATTAAAAAGTTGTCAAAACACGATTTACAACTAAACGGCTATATAGGCTAAGATCTAATTCGACAAAAAATAATTATTGAAAACCTATAATCATGATGAAAATGAAGAAAGGTTTTTTGATAAAAAAAAAAACTAAAATTGTCAAAAAAAAAATACAACTAAAAAAGTGATCGAGGCTACAAGCTATTACAAAAAAAAATTGTTCTTAAAAGACCCACACATTGGGCCATTCAAACTGCTAAAGACGGAATTACAAAGGATTAAGCTGCTCTTCTGTGACAGTATCTTCAGCTTGGGTGGAAGGAGTCGGGTCATACTCAGAAATCGGCACAGCTGCGATGGGGCTAGTCGGAGAAGGAGGGAGCTCACCACTAATGACCTCATTCTCAGAGGGGACCTTGGGATTTTGGGAAATTTGATTGATCTCTGCATCCGAAATTTTCGGGTCGTGCAAATGAACCTCCTCATCATCCTCGGGAGCCAGGACGATCTTCTCGTCTACTACAATATTATCTTGGCTGATTAGGGAAAGGTCTGCCTCAGCAGCAATAACTTGAAACTAGGCCTTTGAATTTGCAAACATTTCATCCATTCCTTCAGCCACATATTCCTCGAGTTCTGCATATTTGTCCCGAACATTAGCCAGCTCATCCACTAGGTCGAGCCTCTCCCCGAAGACATGGGTGTAGCTCTCCTCCGCCTTCATTCTTAAATCCTTTGACATAGCCAAGGCCGTCTCCGCCTGTTTTGCCTTTGCCTGAGCTTTGCCCAAGTCGGACAACAATGTATCACTCTCCTCTTCAGGCTCTTTTTTTGTCTCCTCCAATGAAACCACCTCGACTTGGGTAGCCACCAAGGAGCTGTGAGTGGCGCTAAGGGAAGTTTTCTCCAACTCTCTGGTCAATGCTGCACACACGCTTGCTGTTCGAATTCTACCTCGGGACAGGAGCTGAAGATGGCTTTTGAGGGACACATCATCCATACTAATGTGGCTATGAGGGAGAATATGTTTTTCGCTCCATGCAAGCCCGTCAAAGCCCATGTTGTATATGCTTTCCCACTCTGCAGTCTTTTACCTTTTGGGATTTTGTTCGGAGGAAGAAGGATGAGGACGGGCCACAATACTATCAGTGGCGGAGATAAAGAGAATTGGCCAAAACGGAGGGACGGGTATAACCTTCTGCGAAGCTGACACGCCCGAGTCTGACTTCGAGGGAGAAGACTGGGCAACAGCGTCACCAGCTTCTTTTAGTTGTATGTCCCGAGCCATAACGTTCTTTCTGGTGGCTCGAAGTGTTTTAATGGCAACCAACATAGGAGCCATTTTTTCTGCAAATAAAGACACATTAGCCGCCAACACAATTTTACAACAAGAATTTATAAGTAAAAGCTATGATGCACGGACACTGACACGGACACGGGACACGACACGACACGGGACACGTCGACACGCAAATTTTAAAATCTTACCTAACACGGGGACACGCATACATATAAAATATAAAGTATTTTTTAGATAAACCGTAATGATATTTTAATATTTTATTAATATTAAAATATAAATTAATTTTTAAATTATTTTTAATGTCTTATTTTAATTATATCAAGTATTTAAAATATTTTTTGTTTTAATAAATAATAATATATACTATATCTAAATTTATTTTAAGAATATATATTAAGAATAAGACCGGACACGCTGACACGTGATGGTATTTAGGTGTGTCCAAGTGTGTCCGAAGAAGAATTTTTTATTTTTTATTGAGACACGGTTTGGACACAGCAGACACGCGTGTCGGACGAGTGTCGGTAAGTGTCGTGTCCAAAATGTGTCCGACACGCAGACACGGCAACTCATCAAAGTGTCCGTGCTTCATAGAATAAAAGAAAGGATGGCTACCTAGTTCGGACTAGAGTTGACTGGGATCCCTAAGAATTTTTTGGTGTCTAAATAGGGAGGCCAGCCCTAATACTCTTGAAATAAGCCAATTACACTCTTTTCGAGCTCATCTAAATCATCTACATTATACTTGGCTATTACTGGTCTCTCTTCCCAATACAATGAAAAAAGGGTTCATCGTTCTTGTCAATGAAGAAAGGTTGGGCATCCTTAACAGTTCGGATTAAAAAAATAATTTTTAAAATTATGAAAAGACTAGTCAAAATAGAAAAAACTTTCCTCCCCTAAACAGCTCAGAAAGAAACCTAACCTAATTTTTTAGAACTAAAAGGTTTGGTAAGCACAAAGAGATAGAAGAACACTTTCAGGGAAGGTCGGATATCCAATTCCCGACAAAGGAGTTGGTATATTTTCAGAAAAGTCCATGAGTTAGGGTGTAGTTGGGTAGGAGCAACGTTGCAAGTACAGAGGACATTAATCTCAAAGTCAGAAAAAGGAAACCTAACGTCTAGCTTAGTGAAAAGGCAATCATCATAAAAGAAAGGGCATTCCGACCTATCCAATGTTAGAAAACATACCCTCTCCTCGAGATCAGCTACCACTATCTCATAGTTCCGCTCATCTTTTTGGTTTTCATACAATCTATGGTGCCTCTGGAAGATTCCAACATACTTTCTATCAATAACAAGGACAGGAGTAAGAACAGAAATATCTACCCAAGTTAAGTGAGTAGGGAACTTTGGTTAATATATTGTAAATTACAGAGCGAGACATTAAGGCTATATTTACAAATGCAACACACAAAGAAAAATCGTCACAACAAGTCGGAAAGTCGGACAATAGTCACAAAGAAGTCAGGTCATTATTAATGACACCAGCAATTAACAACCGTTCTCATAAAATCTCATAAACACAGCGAATCATCATCAAATTCCGAACACATAAATGATATTGCTTCCAACCAAGTAAAAGCGATACCATTTGAGAATAATACAACCATATCAAAGTCCCTAGCAACAAATCCCAAGTAGCGAACAGTTTTCAACAAGTTTTCAAGAACAAACAAGAAGTGACAATACTAAAGGAAATACAAAACCCCATCACCAACAACATTTTAAATGACCATTCAAAATCTAAGGCAAATACAAGTACCCAGAGCAATTGTAATAGAACGAAAATGGATAAAAACACCAACCTTAATGAAATGCAGAAGTAAAGAGGCACGTCAAACAGCAAGAAACACGAACGTTTCTCTTTGAAAAAGCAAAATGAGAACTTTCAAAGGGTTCAAGATGAAGAAATATTGACCTAGAATGCAGTATAAAGCAAAGAACAAAGGAAGAAGAGTGAAGGGGGGGTTTTTTGATGAAGGAAACGAGGCAAGGTGAGCGTTTTCAGTAACAGAAAAGAAAAAAGAGGAAAGAGATTAACTTTTTATGAACAAGGGGCAAAAAAGACATTTTGCACCCCTCTTTAAAGCCACGTGTGGATTTTCAGAAAACTACCAGGTAACATTCGCCATGTTATTAAAGTGGCAACGTTTCAAAATTTTGAAACATCTCGAGTACCCAACCTCTTGAAGGCGGCATACCCGACAATGGAGACTGGAGCCACAAATACTTGGATCCGACCTTATGAAAGCTCAAACTTAAGTAGGGGTACAGTTCATACCCTGACCCAAATGCAGTCCAGGCCCATTAAGGATAAAGGCCCCTCAAGGGTAGCCTCTTCCACTCACCCGACCTTCTAAGAGGATGAATGCGTTAAGGAGGTTCAGTTCCACTTATCTAAATAAGTAAGTGCCTCTCCAAATCTCTCATACTATTTCTATCTCTCCTAAAAGATAGACCCAACAAACTCTCAAGATAAAGAGAACGACTGTCCACCAATAAAAGTGGAACTCCTAAAAAAAGGTGATTATCTTTTTACTATAAATACACTGACACCCCTCAGGTATATTCAAGTTCCTATCTACTAAAAACTGGCTTAAAGCCTTTGTTAACTTAAGCATCGGAGTCTTTTGCAGGTACTACCCCTACCTTCTCACGACGAACTCGAACGGCGACACCTCGGCATTAGAACAAGTTGGACGCTGCCTTAGAAGAAGTCTGGACCTCACGTTCAGACCCAAATTACCGTTTTAGGTAACTCTCAGAACAATAACTTTCTTATATACTTAATAAATTAATCAATTAATTAACTGATATAATGAATTACAATTAATTGATTAATACAAATTATAATAAATTGTATAATATTTAAATATTTAATTAAATTCATTAGTTAATATTTATTGTAATGAATTGAATTTAATAAGTTAAAAAAATAAATTAAAAGATATTTTAAAAAATATGTTATGTTAGTTTTATCATTAAATATAGAAATATAATATTTATATAATAAAATAGATAAAATAAATAGATAGAATAGATACCATATTCAGAAGAAATGATATTAAATATTATCTTAGTAACTCCAAAATAAATCGAACCGAGCTTTAGACAAGTTCAACTAGTATTTCAAGCATTCAACCCACAAAATTCTATAGTTGCAGCAGCATCTATTGTAGAGAAAATTAGAAATATATCCCTGCAAAACTGACAACATTCCACAATTCCCACATAATTAGGCGACGTCCTTCATCATTCATCAAGAAAATCTAAATTCCAAGTGAGCTACATAAATGGCATAAATGACATCAACTAAATTTATATTTTTAACTCGTGAAAATTGATACAGCAATAAAGATAATGTTTAGTGATTCTATTAGTATATATAATTTTACTAACTTCCCGACTAAATTTTTATATTAAATAAAAATTTTTAATTAGATATTTACTAATCACTTTTGTGTAAAATAATATAAAATATTGTTGAAGTATTTATTTTTATATTTGATGTAAGATGAGTTATGCAATTAGGATTATAAGTTTTTTCTAAGATATCTATTGATGAGGATTAAATAGAAAATATCTAATATAAAAATACAAAATTTTAAATTATAAATATATAACTAAAAAATTAATAAAATTATAAAAATTAAGAAAATAATTGAACCTAAATACAATAAAAATTTACAGCCATACAATTTTACATCATTAGAAATAGAAAAACACCAAAAAACCTATTAGATCTAGATTAAATATCTAAATTAGTTCTCAAAAAAATATCATATAAAAAAATTTTGTTTTCTAATAAATTTTTATTTTATAGAAGTTCTTAAGAATTATTTTTGTTGGACATATTAATTTTTTATCGTTTTAAAAATTCGCTAATTTATTCTATAATTATATTTTTAGAGCTAATATCATATAATTAATTTTTTTAGAAACTTACTTATCTAATAATATATATATATATATATATATATATATATATATATGATTTAAAATAACAAAGAACTAATAACTTTTAAGAGCTTTTTTTCTTTATTTCTACGGTATCGAATTTAAGAGTAAAAAAATTTACCGGAATGACTAATTTGGATCAATAGATATTTATGCTTAGGAAAGGGCCTTTTATGCTATGCTTGTAAAGACATGGCTGTTTATTTTTGTTTCATTTTGGTTGGAGGAATGGGCTAGAAGCCCAGACTAAAGAGGCCCAAAATATTACAAACATTTCCAACAAAGACAAGTGCCATGGCATCAAAGCTGATGTCAGTTGAATACCAAAAAAAAAAAAAAAGCTGATCTCAGTCACCACCATAGCCGGAGAGAGCTCCCAGACTGTGAGATCGCGATTGTTCTCAACCGCTCACTTTGCAGGCTGATCGGCTACCGTGTTTCTCTCCCTATGAACAAGCTTGAACAGCAAGAACCATTCTATTCTTTTCAATTGATGAACTCTTCTCAGCAAGGTATTTATCTTTTCTTCCATAGGATTTGAATTTGTGATCATTTTTATCCCCATGTGGAGTTTATTCCAACCAACATAGCGTCACACTTGATTATATATATATAATCGCCCGTAATCTTTTAATAAGATGTCAAAAATATCATTTAAATATTATAAAGAATTATAAAAATATTTTCAAATATTTTAAAATACAATAACAATAACTAAAAATAATATGTTATTTTTTTCAAGTGACTGATGACTTTTATATTTGATAAACTGTTTATATATTGAGAAATTTTTGGGGTTAGTAATTTTTAATATTTTTATCATTATTTGACCACCACAAATATAAATTATTTTTAATAAATAAATTTTACTAATTTATATACATAGAAACTTTGAAAAATATAGATACAAATTATATTGATTCATATGTGTAAAATTCTAATAAATATAAGTGGAAACTATATATTTTTTGTGAGCAAAATATCTATAAATATGTGTACAAATTATTGATAGCCAAGTAATAGTAAAAAATAATAATATTTGTTGGTCATGTACCATTACTTTGAGTAATGTATTTGATCCAAAATTTTATAAAAATATTTAGATAATTATTTAGTAAGTATATGTATAAAATTAGACCAAAATTGGATCTCTAAATTTCTTTTTAAAGTATTTTTTATCACCAACAAAAAAAAGTGAAAAAGACTTACTTGGTATAAAATCACCAAATTTTAATGATAAAAATATTTCATTTTTCTAATTATTTTTATAAAAAATCGTATCAAAACTCAATCTCTAAAATATTTTTTGAGAATATATATTTAATGTTAAATATTTTTATTGCGTTCTAAAATATTTCATGATATTTTTGTTATTAATAAAAGTAAAGATTTTTTTCAGTGTTTTAAAAAATCAAGGATAATTTTAATTATTTACCATATATTTTAGTAGTTTACCTCCAAACCTAACACAGTGGCATGCTCCTCATCGCGGGTAAAAATGCACCATGGGATTATTATTTATAATTCCAACATTCCGCCACTCAAGTTTACGCCATGTATATAGTATATACCCCACCACAATGGCATGCTCTTGTCCTGTTTTCATCTACTGATCTTACATAGGTGGGAAAAAAAAAAAGGAAAATGGAGGGAGGGTGCGGGGTAAAAAAACCAATAGTAACAAAAATGTGCAAATAACAACATATTTATGTAACTTTCATATGACAAAATTCTTATTTCGCGTATATATAAAAATACATATTCTTCCAACTTACATTATGTTTCGATGATAATATATTGGACTAATCAATAGAAACATCGATGACCTCATCGGATTTCGTTAAATCCCGGAATGGTCAAGCTACCAAATTAGAAGGGGAAAAAACGCAAAAAGTAGTTTGGTCAACTCCCTTTAACTATCAATATGGCGGTAGATATAATGTAGATAAAATAACTTGATATATATGTGTCACACTCATATCGTTATAAATATCGGTGTGCAGATTACGAGGTTGGAACCGATCAACTTTCTAATTGTAAATTCAAAAGTCACAAGCATTACATGATCCTCCTAGTTCGCTTGTATTTCGTGTCTTTTCTTATTTTTTTCCTCTTATATTATCCCCCTTACCATTCAATTCAGTGAATATATACAGGGCACAGATACAGGGTTGAGTAATATGATGGATAATGTTAACGTTATAGATTTGGGAGGCTTCGATCTGGACGAGGCTCTGGCTACAGTGGCCGGAGAATCGCAGGTGGTAATTGCGGCGGCTTCGAAGAGCTTCGTGTCAAAGTTGCCGGTGGCAGAGGCGGAAGAGGTGGAGGAAAAGGATGTGTGCTCGGTATGCATGGAAGGGTTTGAGGGCGGAGGAAACAAGCGAGTCCCATGCGGCCACGTGTACCACTCAGAATGCATCATTCTGTGGCTGTCCCGCTCCAACTCCTCTTGCCCTCTCTGCCGCCGCCATATCTTCCTCAGCTAAGAATCTTAGGATAGCCTTCTCATGATTCATGTATCACTCTGTTTTGCTGAATTTTTTTTTTTTTTTTTTGCTTTTTGTCGAAATGATTTTCGACGATTAGTCTTTAGTATTCTTTCATGTTTAGGGTCTAATATATGATAACAGAATTATTCTGATGCTAGTAAAAAATAGTACGTACATCAACAAATAAAGAGAAAGAAGCAATGAAAGATTTATGATTAAGTTAATGTGAAGTTAAACATGTTGAAAAAATACTTATCAATAAGTATATGTTTAGAGGTATGCGAGAATTCTACGATAACTGTACTAAAAAAAATTGAGTGGATTAAGTGATGGAAAAAAAATAAATTTTAAAACGTGATGTACAAGTGTATAACAATAAAATTATTATTATTTGAAATGGAATATTATTTTACATTTTATATAATTTTAAAATGTTACTGTTAATATCATAATTTTTATAGAATATTATTATTTTTAATGTAATTAGGCATTGTTTAAAAATTGTTCGTTATTCAGTGTTAGAAGAGAGAAACTAAAAAACAAATAACTTTTCATAAAAAATACGGAATTTCTTATAAAAATAGATAGTTAAATTAATTAAATAATATTATTTAAATAAAAAAATTCACTAAAGATTAAAAATTTAAAGAATAAGTAATATTTTTCTATCACTTTAAAAGTATAACATTGGATTTTACAATTGGATTAGAATAACAAAAAAGTTTACAAAATGTTAACACATGAAAGATAAAAGAAGAAATTTGACCATGCTAAAAACTAAAGTTCTAAAAATCAAATTAGCCATCAAATTATTTTAATTACTGATTCATTTACTCATCTTTTTTTTGGACGGTATTTACTCATTGGTTAACTGTAATTTGATTGAATAATTATTTTATAGTAAAATAATAAATAAACATATTAAAATATAATTATAATTAAAATAGATTTTTTATTATCCTAAATATATTTTAGGGTAAAAAACACAAATAAACTATGAGAGGAAAGTTGTTACATGAATAAGCCAAATTAAAGATTGATTCACGAATGAGCTAAAGTATACTTATATGTAATTCGAACCTATTTGGTTCGAACTATATTTGCATATAAATTGAACCTATTTGGTTTGAACTACACACGCATAATTCGAACCTAATTGGTTCGAATTACTCATGATTAAGTGCCACCACAAATTCGAACCTAATTGGTTCGAATTACGTACAATTGGGCTATATAAGGAGTTCGAATCAAGCAAATTCGAACCACTTCTCATTTTCCATACCCTACCAAATTCCAGAGAAAACGACCCAGATTCGATCTGAGAAATAGTAGAACCGAAGACTCAACTGATGGGGACGATCTTGCAAGGCTGTACCGGTTGGACGGGGTTGCTCATATAGCCGGGGTCATCAACGACGAGGTTAGTACATAGAAAACTTTGTGCACACGGTTTATTTGAGTTAGTGATTTTGCATGTGGTTTTAGTGGCAGTTTATGTTAGTGGTTTATCGTTGTGGTATTGCAAATGGTTTATATTAGAGGTTTTGCATGCGGTTTAGTTGGTGATTTATGGTAAGTAGTTTTTTGTAAGTGGTTTTATATGCGGTTGTGTTAATGGTTTATGTAAGTGGTTTATGTTAGGTGGTATTGTTAGTGGTTTATTGTAGTGGTATTGCAAATGGTTTATTTTAGTGGTTTTGCATGCGGTTTAGTTGGTGGTTTAGGGTAAGTGGTTTTTTGTAAGTGGTTTTATATGCGGTTGTGTTGATGGTTTATGTAAGTGGTTTATTGTGTTAGTTTTTTTCTTTGGTTACCAGTATTGTATGTGGTTCTAATAATGTGGTCCATTTAATGCGCAGCCACAGCGATGCATCAGGAGCATGCGGCGGCAACAAGGCATGCCACTCGATGAGCGTTATGTTCCCTACTTGCAGATGGCCGGGTTATACCATTTGGCTAGGCTGAACGATAGATGGTTCCGGTTAGATGAGCCCCTTGTCAGCGCCTTCGTCGAGAGGTGGTGTCCTGAGACGCACACCTTCCATATGCCCTTCGGAGAGTGCACGATCACGCTTCAGGACGTGGCATACCAGTTGGGGTTGGCAGTGGACGGGCATTATGTCAGCGGTTGCCTTACAGATTTTCATATGTATATCGAGGGTGGACGTCCAGCTTGGGTGTGGTTCGAGGAGTTTCTTGGAGTGATTCCTCCTCTGAGCCAGGTTCAGAAGTTCGCAGTAAACTGCACCTGGTTCCAGGAGACTTTCGGAGAGTGCCCCGAGGGAGCCGATGAGGAGACTGTGCGGCGCTTTGCTCGTGCCTATATCATGATGTTGTTGGGCACTCAGCTGTTTGCCGACAAGTCCGGCAACCGCATTCACATCAGATGGCTTCCCTACGTAGTTAGGCTTGAGGAGATGGGTTCCTACAGTTGGGGGTCTGCAGCATTGGCATGGTTGTACAGGTGCATGTGCCGAGTGGCAAACAGACATATGGTGAAATTAGCAGGCCCACTTCAGCTACTTCAGTCCTGGATCTTCTGGTGCTTTCCCAGGTTTAGGCCTGCTGGGTTTGATACGTGCAGCTGGCCTTTGGCATCGAGGTACGCTACTCAGGCTTTTCTATTTCAAGTTAAAATAGCTAATGTTCATGTACGCTTGTACTGTAATACAAATCTGTCATACTTCTAATTAAACATAACACCCATGTGCGCTGCAGGTGGTCAGGTTACAGCCCTTCCTACAGCGAGAAGGGTCCTAGAGTGCAGAGCACGAGACTAAAGATAGACATGTTACAACCCAGGGATGTGAGTGTTGTTCCGGTTACTTTTATTTGAATAACTAGACATCAAATGTTTCTGTAGAGGGAGTTGGCGTGGCAACATAGCTATTTTTTGTGCAGTTTATCTGGATGCCATATAGCTCCCCCGAGGTACTTCAGGTTGTGCATCCGGAGGGGTTGGAGCCTCGACACATGGTGGTGTGGCGGTCTGTCACGTCGCTGATATACTTTGCCGTTGTAGAGTGGCATCAAGTAGATAGGGTTCTACCGCAGTTCGGTGGTGTGCAGCCCCTCCCGTGTCCCGCCCTTAACATTGACTTTCTGATGTCGAAGGACGGGAGAGGCGGTGATCGTTGGTTCCCGTCCGCTTTACAGCATTGGCATATTCTTTGGGAGACCCGTGCGGATCACGTCCTCCGGTTCGATGTTGTTGCCGACCTTGGACCTTCGCACGCCTACCTAGACTGGTGGAGTCAGCATGGAAAGAGGTTCTTGTCACCCGAGTTTTATCTGGGGGATCCGAGGGGCGTTCCTAATCCTGTCGAGGCATCACAGAGGGGTCTTGGACGAGTTCCTGACATGGATCGAGTCGACGACGTCCCTGATAGGCGTCGGGTTGAGAGGAGAGCTCGTGTCGGGACACGACGGAGCCAGCGTGAGTGGAGGTGGCTAGAGCAGGCAATGGGGGAGACTGATGAGGCAGGTAGGGGTGGTGGTCGAGGACGAGGGCGTGGAGGCAGACGGAGGGCACCCGTTGCGGGCCACGACGATGGTGATCTTCGTGACGTGGACGGTGGAGGAAGGGGTGCAGTCGGGGTTGTTAGTCCCCATCATGGCGGCCTTGGTGGAGAGGGGTATGCCACCGGAGATCCCACTGCCCATGGTGAGGCTGGACTTGGGGAGGGGCCGCTGGGAGATTACTTCGTTGGAGTTCCCCCTGACGACCACACACTTCAGGAGAGTACGCCATGGGTGAGTTCGGGCAACACGTTTTCAGACTTCCTTGCCGGTGTTGGGTATGATGGGAATTTTGGTGGATCCCCCTTCTTAGATGAGATCAGTGCCATCATGCATGATGATGAGGCTGCCCGTGGGCGGAGTCAGACGACGGGGACACAGGCACCGTTACATGTCGATCTGAATGAGCCTCCCTCCGTGCCTCCTCCTGAGTATTTCGCTTTGGGTGGTACCCCAGCTTCGGCACATACTGCTGTGTCACATTCAGTTGTCGGGCCGTCCTCATCTCGATCGGTACATGTCCAGCCTAGGATGCCTGCACATCCAGCTCCGCAGGACGAGGACGAGGACGACGAGATCGAGGATGAGGAGCCGCTTATCCGGAGAGGTCAGAGGACACGGGTTCCACGTCGTTGCTTCACGGGGTCGCACTTGTTTAGATGATTTCTGTGCCGAGTTGTATGTTACCTATCTTCGTCTATGTATTTTGTTATCAGTGTTACTTCGTATCTACCTTTAGATGTATGTGTGTGTTACTATGAAAACATCTGTACTTTGCGTTTTGATGTTATTTAATTTCCGCATCATGTCTTAATTAATTTAATTCGTAGACTAATTTATTCCCATGTGTGTTCAACAGACATTTCGTTTAAAACTCCTTAAACGAAACATATTCATCAATTACGATCCCATGCACGTAACATATTCAGGTCTAATCCTTAGTATTTCGAACCATCTTGGTTCGATTTACAATTAGTGGAATTCGAACCAATTAGGTTCGAATTATGTGATGGCACCTATTCGTGTGTAATTCGAACCAATTAGGTTCGAATTATGTGTGTGTAGTTCGAACCAAATAGGTTCAATTTATATGCAAATGTAGTTCAAACCAAATAGGTTCGAATTACATATAAGTATGCTTTGGCTTATTCATGTAACAACTTTCCTCCCATGGTTTATTTGTATTTTTTACCCTATTTTTTAATTGATGCTGTTATTCATATCTTAAAATTACTAGCAGCCTAATATTAAAAAATAAAGACAATCTCAATCTCAAGAATCACAACTACAACAACTTAACAAATTAACAAGAATAAGATCCAAATAAAAAATTTAGCAATCCAATCACAAGAAATAAAAACAATCTCAATCCAACAAATTAAAATACAGCAACCCAATAATTTTGCAAAATAACAACTTACAATTTAGAAAATTAACAAGAACAAGACCTAAATAAAAAATTTAAAAAAATTATAGTATAAAACAATCAGAGTAACAATGAAAAAAATTGAAAAAGAAAATAATAAGGACATGAATCAACATAATCAATTAACATAACAGAATCACAGTAATAGCAAGTTAACAACAATAATTGAAGAAGAAAATATAAATAATAACAACATAAAAATCTTAAACCAAATAAAAAAAACAAACCTTAGCACAGAGGCGATGGAGCACGACGTTAGGGAGGGGTGGACGCGACAAAACTGGAGAAGAGGTGGTCTGGAGTGTTGCCAAACTGGAAAAGAGGAGGGTTGGAGCGTAGCGGAACTGGAGCAGAGGAGGGCTGGACGGAGGAACAGCAGCTGTGCGACGGATGAATGAGGTGATACGAGCATAGTGACGACGACGGCTTCAAGTAGATGCGACGATGTGGCAGACTCATCAGCAATTCAATTCTAAATCCTTTAGAAGTCAAAGTGTACAAAGTTAAAAGAGGTGATAGATTCAACCCTCCTTTTTTAGACTATTGATAACTTTCAAAAACATAATAGAAAAATATAACAGGTATATATATATATATGGTGGTGTCTCTGGTGGTCGTGGTCTCGGTGGCTAGTAGTGGCTATCGATTGACCAACGAATGAGAAGCTGACAACTAGAACATGGTATGATATCCTGTCTTGCATTAAGTTGTTAATTGTAGTAAATCTTTGTTCGTTTACTACGGGTCTAGTGATGTAAATAGGAGATGTACCAAGGGCTATGGATGTCATTTGGTCAAATGGCCTGCGGTTAGAAAGGGTGTCATCGACAGCTGCCGAAAATGGATGAGATTGTGCATCGGACATTGTTGGAAAAAATCAGCGCGAAATGGAGGAAGGCCACTTGAGTTCATTATCGAATCTTTTGGGCTTAATCACCCTATCAACGTCTCCGTTCTTCAAGGACATCAAGCACTTGAAGCATATATATGACGGAGGTAGCGACGCTTTTTCATTTGAATAGGATACCAAGCACAACAAATAGAGCTCGAGGGTGGCATCAAAGGAGGAATGAGCACCTCATTAGCGAAAGTTGCGTCGAAAACATCAACGGAGCTAGAAAACTAAAGCGTGCATCAAGGATCAAGCGGTAGTGGCAAATGTCACCTTCTGTTGAGGCGGACTAGGTCGGATCCACATGCATCAGTGACAACAGGATGGAATGTCCGGGTATCTTCTCACAGCAAGGTCAGAGAAAGGACCGACATAAAGGGTAGAGTAGATCCATTGTTGTTCAGCAGAAAAAATGAGTTGAGATTGGGTAGGCTCTCTCAATTCGGATAAAAAACTCAATCTCTTTTGATAAGGGCCAATTTGTTGACCCAAGGCCACAGGCCAAAAAGTAAAACAAGACTGATTACATACATCCAACGATTACTGCCTTGATTATAAAAGTTACTGTTTCCTCAAGCTAGTCAAATATACTTCTTGATGAGTCAAATCGCCAGGTGTCGCTCTCTTATAGGTCCATCGCTCCTAACCATGATAGCCATGGCTTTGCCTAAGCCATCACACATGACACCTAATTATAAAGTGAATTAGTGTCTTTTTCCCTATTAGGAATGGTTTAAGACCACTTTGGTCCTTGCATACAAGTTACTATTTTGATGCATGAGCATATATCTTTACGTTTGTATTATTAATTAAAGTAGTCTAGTTTAGCATATGTTATTGTATTGTGTTATGAGTTAGTTCCACATTGTCTAAGTCATGAAGGTTTCTCCATCCCCTACTAGTATAAATATGCATATGTATCCCTTTTACTTACCAAGTTGAGTTGATTGAGTTATATATTAAATAAGTTGTGTGCTTATTTTCTTCTAGACTCTTTTGAGAGTAAGAGGTGCATTCTTGGCTTAGCCAACCAAGGTCGGTTCTTGGCTATTTTCACCATAGTGGATTGTTAATTAACCTCGCCGAGAATGGTGATCCAAACGACGTCCTGCCGTCAGTTTGGTATCAGAGCAAGGTTGGTCCTCACATTGCTCCAGTAAAAGCTTATTTGGCTTGTGGGTATGGGTCTTTAGTGCGGTGCTCTCGCTGTTGGTATGAGTCGTCGTCAGTGTGGGTTGTCTACTGTAGAGTTCTAGGTAATTTCGTTATTTTCTCTTCTTTTAGTGCATTTTCTGTTGGTGATTATCTTTAGTGCCTTTCCATCATTATTATCATTGGTGCATACCCATTATCATCATCATTAGTGCATTCCATCATTGTTGTGCATTATCATTATCATAACATCGGTGCCAAAATATCAACATCATTGTCTAGTAATAAAAGATGGCTCCGAAGCATAGAACTACTCAAGAGACTGAAATGGAGTAATTACTCTGTCAAGTTAAGGAGTTGCAAGAGCAACTTGAAAAATATGAAACCATTCAAAATAATCATGGCAAGCAAAGTGAAGACAGTTCTTCTAGCGAAGAGGATGATGCAAATCCATTTCATTATTCTTCTTCGTTTGAAGATTTGTCCACACGAAGAGCACGACACAACAACATGAAAGCTAAAGACTTAGGAATTAAAATTGATATTCCTGCGTTTGAAGGGAGATTCTAACCAGATGATTTTATCGACTAGCTTTGCACAGTGGAAAGAGTGTTCGAGTTAAAAGACATTTCAAACGACAAGCGCGTGAAGTTTGTAGCACTCAAGTTGAAGAAACATGTGTCAGTATAGTGGGAGAATCTCAAGCGTCAGCAAAAAAGAGAAGGAAGAAGAAAGATAAATACATGGGAAAAAATGCATCGTGAGCTGAAGCACAAGTTCCTTCTTGAACATTACAGGCAAGACACCTTCATCAAATTTCACAATTTGAAGCAAAAGTAATTATCTGTAGAAGAATATACAATAGACTTCGAAGAGTTGCTTATGAAGTGTGACATTCACGAGCCTAAAGAACAAACAATTGTTCGTTATCTTGGAGGATTGAACGCAGAAATTTCTAATGTCTTTCAGCTACAACCATATTGGACCTTAGATGATGTCATTAGGTTGTCATTAAATATTGAAAAGCAAAGAACACAAATGAGTAATATTCAGTCCCCGAAGGACAAAGAAATCATCTTTGATGTTCAACAAAAAATGAAAACAGGATCTTTTAAAAGTAACAAATAGCGTGGATCATCAAGTAAGAAACACTTCAAATGTCAAGGTTTTGGACATACAGAAATGTTATCACTCTTGTTGAGAAAAAGGTTAGCAAAGAACCAATCAAGGAGCAAGAGGAAGAAGGTGAGGTTGACCATAATATTGAAGAAGTTCTAGCCGATTGTGGAGAAGTTTTAGTAGTTCGTCGAATTTTGAATACTGCAAGAATAACAGAAGACGAGAATTGGTGACGCCACAACATCTTTCACACAAGATACACTATTGAAGAGAAGGTTTGTAAGGTCATCATAGATAGTAAAAGTTGTGAAGAAAATGTTGTTTCAAATTATCTGGTAGCAAATTGAAGCTTCCAACCAAGTTACATCCTCATCCTTACAAGTTGCATTGGTTAAAAAAAGAGAATGAAGTTAAAGTAACAAAGCAATGTTGTGACTAATTTTCTATGAGGAGTAAATACAAGGATAAAGTGTGATGTGACGTCATCCCAATGGATGCGTGCCACTTACAATTAGGATGTCCTTGTCAATATGATCATCGAGCTATTCATGATGGTTTCAAAAATACATATTCTTTATCAAAGATGGTAAGAAAATCGTATTAACTCCGTTACGATATGTAGATGGTTAAAAGAATCAAGTTGAGCTATATCTTTTCACATCTTTCAAGACAAAATACACTCACCAATGAAATCTTTCGCTACAAGCTAAGCATTTTTCAATCTAGAGAGAATAATCTAGGAGCATATATATTTACGTTTGTGTTGTTAATTAAAGTAATCTAGTTTAGCATATGTTACTATATTGTGTTATGAGTTAGTTCCACATTGTCCAAGTAATGAAGATTTTTTTCTTCTTCTACTAGTATAAATATGTATATATACCCTTTTTATTTATCAAGTTGAGTTGATTGAATTATATATTAAATAAGCTATGTGCTTATTTTCCTCTAAACTCTTTTGAGAGTAAGAGGTGCATCTTTGGCTTAGCCAACTAAGGTAGGTTCTTGACTATTTTCACCATAGTGGGGTTGTTAATCTCATCAAGATTGGTGACCCAAACGACGTCCTGGTGTTAGTTTGATATCATATCAAGGTCGGTCCTCGTGGTTGCAGGTCTTTAGTGCGGTGCTGGTTGGTGATTATCTTCAGTATCTTTCCATTATTATCATCATTGATGCATTTCCATCATCATTGTACATCATCATCATCATAACATCAGTGCCAAAGTATCAACATCATTACATAATAGTAAAAGATGACTCCAAAATGTAGAACTATTCAAGAGATTAAAATGGAGGAATTACACCATCAAGTTAAGGAGTTGCAGGAGCAACTTGCAAAATATGAAGCCGTTATCTTCCACCGAAGAGGATGATGCAAATCCATTTCGTTATTTTCTTCGTCTGAAGATTTGTCCACACGAAGAGCACAACACAACAACACAAAAGCTAAAGATTTAGGAATCAAAATTGATATTCCTGAGTTTAAAGAGAGACTCCAACCATAATGGAGTTATTAATCTCGCCAAGATTGATGACCCAAACGACGTCCTGGTGTCATATTTACAAATCAAGAATCATAATCAATGATGAGAGTCTTTTCACGTTTATACATGTACACTAAAATGCCAAAATGTCTTAGTGTGTATCCATATTTTAGCTATCATCTCCATGTAAAGATATACAAAAAATGCATGTTATATGCACTCATAGTGGGGTTTGAATACTCTCAATTTTTTCACTTGAGGAGGTAAAATGTGATTTTTTTACCATACATTTTATTGATAGGATCAAGAAAAAACATGAGAAAAAAATATTAAAGGATTAGAGATCACAGTTTATTCTGTTAATTAAAAAAATTAAAAAAAAATAAAAAAATCTATTCTTAAAAAAAGATAAAAGTTGTCTTTTATACACGTGTACAAAAAGCAACTATAATAAATGTACAGTAAAATCAATTACTAAAATTAACCACTAAAATAAAATTTATATTAAAATATAAAATACACATTAAAATAAATTAAATTACATATATTTATACACAAATACATAATAGAGTAAAGTATCGTTTTTATCCCTAACGTTAGGGGTAAATCCTATTTGTGTCCTTAACGTTTAAATCGTCTTATTTATATCCCTAACGTTTGTAAAAGTGATTCAATGTTTATCCTGTCATCAATTACACATCATGAGCGCTTTAGTTTGAGTTTTGAAAATCTCTTCTTGGAGTTAGAATATAAATGTCTGGGATAGAATCGATGATCTACCCCGAAAAATAGCTCATCAAAAGTTGAAACTAATTCCTACGACATTTACATAATTCACTTTTCTATAATTCACTTTTCTAGGGCCATAATTGAATCTAAACACAAATAGTAGGTATAATATTAAAATCGAACACATCCAAATAAGATCTAATTGAGAATGAATACATTCAAGTAAGAATAATTGAAAAATATAATATAATTTGTTAGTATAATTGATAAGAGGATAACATTGAATCATTTTTATAAATGTTAGAGATACAAATAGAACGATTTAAACGTTAGAGACGTAAATAAGACTTACCCCAAGAACAAAAACAATACTTTACTCTATATAATAACTAATTTTACTTGATTTTAATATGCAAATAACATTTTTTTTTTTTACAAAAAGATATATACGAAAAGCGGGGTTTGTGGGTATATATATACCCAAAACTAATGAGCATGATGCATTATTAGGAGGAATGTTATATATATATATAACATACAGAACATTCTTTACCGGGAATTAGCGTCTCGAAATTCATTAGTGATTATTCGAAACTGTTGCCATACATCCTAGGCAGTCCACAATTTAACGCTCTGAAACACTCTCCAGTCCTCTAATCAAGACCATCGATGAAATAAGGACTTTACAAAAGAAAAATTTTGCTTCAAGTAAAGCATAAATATAACGAGTATTTAACCACACACCAGACACATGTTTATTACAGCAAAGAGCCGCAAGACTCGAGAGTTGATGACAGCAAATGATTACATTCACCTATAGTTGCGATATACAGGACTATACATGCAGCTCTCAGCATACTTCACAAGATCCGCAGGGCGAGGAAGACGCGTAGCCAAGCCTGCATGCAACCAGAATTGGAGGAAATTATTGTTTTGAGTGTGAAACAAAATGCAAGAGGGACTAAAGAGTTAAGAGTTAAGACTAATGAGCACGCACCTAGTTCATATGCCTTAGCAGCAACATTTGCAGCTATGTTAGCAGAAATCTTTCTGATATCAGTGAATGGTGGGTAAATCAAGCCCTTATTGTAGTTCTCATCTGTCACTTGTTTAGCCAACGCTTCAGCTGCACAATACATCACAACAATGTAAACATTGTTGCTATAATATATATATGGAAGAGGCTAGAAACAATTTTTTCATTCACTTACAGGCTGCCAGAAGCATATCATCATGCACTCGAATTGTTCCTGAGATTACTAAACCCAAACCAAAGCCTGGGAAAATATAAGCATTGTTGGCCTGCCCAGGCACGTAAACTTTTCCCTTGTATTCTACAGGATCAAATGGACTCCCGCTAGCAAATATTGCACGACCCTTTGAGGGGTGAAAAAAAGGGTAGGAGTTTCAATCATCATTTTCATAACAAAAAGTAATGGAAAAAAAGATGCTTAATCAGGTTAAGAGAAGAGATATAGTTATGGTTTAGTATTTTACCTCACTCCACTGATAAGCCTCTTCAGCTGTACACTCAGACTGAGATGTTGGATTGGAAAGAGCCATAATGAGAGGTTTCTGCAGGTGATGACATGCCACAGATATAGTCCAAATATATTTACAATTGCAAATCTAAATACCCAAAATAAGACAATGTGAGATAAGATTTACTTCATTGTTTGCAGTCATAGCCTGAACTACTTCCTTTGTAAATGTTCTTCCCACTCCTGATGATCCAATCAAAACTGTTGGCTTGATTACCTGAAATTATAAGTTAAGTAACCATTAAAACTAATCTGAAGAGTGAAGACAACCTATTGCAAATCATAAATGGTCATATTTTCCCACCTTAACAGCATCTAGGAGATTGTTAAGAGGTTCATGGTCATGGGCCCAAGGTTTCTTGAAGTGTTGAAGCGAATTCTTACGTGAACTAACAATCAGACCCTGCATGAAAATAAACAAATACTTGAAGCCAAATAAATGAAAGCAACAAAACTAAATTTCAATGAGGACTTAAAAAAATACTACTTTTGAGTCTACAAGCCATATCTTCTTGCGGCTCTCCTCGATCGGTGCCTTCGTCTATAGCAGAAACAATTTAAAAAAGAAAAAAGAAAAACATCACCAACTGTAACTCAGAAATCAGAATGAACTCAAGCGAGCAAGGCTACTAATATCCAAAAAAATAGCTGAATCACCTGCTTCGACATCTCAAGAGCTATTAGCTCTGCTATACCAGTTCCGGCCTGATAGCATGATAGAGAAGAAATAACACAACCTAACTTGTTAAGTAATATTTGTGAAGTACATATGGAAAAATAAAAAGAACTCAAAATTTCCCAAACCAAAGTAATAAAAATTAGTGTAGATATTAAGTCAGAAAAACTGATGCTTTACTTCTCCAGCACCAAGGAAGAGGAATGTGTGATCAGCCAGAATGCCACCAACAAGCTTTAGAGCTGCTACAACTCCAGCCAGAACAACAGACGCAGTCCCCTAAGATAAGAAGATATTAGTTTTAAAAAAAAAAAAAGATTTTGTGGAATATATTACCTGAATATCATCATTGAATACTAGATGAGTTGTGCCGTATTTTGCAAGTAACTCGAAAGCATTGTGATTCGCAAAATCCTCAAACTGCAGAAGCCATTTGAAAGAATCAGACAAAATGATGGAGCAAATTAATATAGATTCACCTCATAAACCAGACATTAAATTTGTAAACACCTGTACAAGAACTTTTTCGCCGTAATTTTGCTTCACTGCACACATGAACTCGTGTAGAAGATCATAATATTCCTATGAGAAAACTTTAGCCTCAGAATCGGTTTGAGAGGTGCATAATGTCATATAAAATAATTAATCAAGTCATATATATTATACATACCTTCCCAGTTGCCCTCTTTTGCCTAAGTCCAATGTAGAACTCATCATTCAGTAATTTCTCATTATTGGTTCCCACATCAATTGTAACAGGTAAACACTAGCCACACAAAGAGGAAGAAAATTAGAAAAACAAGTAATTATAGGGCACATAATCTTGAAAATGAGAAAACCAATCATGGAAAAAATGCTTACAGCTGAAGGACGAACTCCGCCTAGAGCAGTGTACAAAGCCAATTTACCAACAGGAATTCCCATCCCCTGAACCACATTAAAAATTGTTAGTTATAGAAAGGCTATCTCTGTATATTGATTGTAAATAAATTAAAAATTTTGATTCCCCTGCAGAAATACCTGACATCCAAGATCTCCAAGTCCCAAAATTCGCTCGCCGTCCGTAACCACAATTACTTGAATACTCCTCTCGGGCCAGTTTTTCAAGACCTCAAGTATTTTCCCCCTGCAAAAGGCCAACCATTGCTATGTAATTTAGCCCAAAACTGCATGCAAACAGAGGAGGAGAAAAATGAAATACATACTTCTCTTTCAAACTGATGTAAAGACCCTGAGGACGCCTGAAGATACTCCCATATTTCTGGCAAGCCTCACCAACCGTAGGAGTGTATACAACCGGAAGCAATTCCTCAACATTGTCGATTAGAAGCTTGTAAAACAGCCTTTCATTTCTCTCCTGTACACCAAAACAGCCTTTCATATAAGACAAGGAATGTGCTAGTTTTGCACGAGTAGATTTTTCATGCCCTCAAAGAGTTCAAGACAAATGTGATGCTGTTTAAATATAAGTATGATGAGTTGAAATGCATGCCTGAAGGTCCATCATTGCCATGTACTTTTGCAAGGGAACCTGATACTCTCGGATGCTTTTCATCAGCTTCTTCTCCTGTGGACCACACAAGGAAATCATCAGGACCAAACAGAAAAATACAAATATATGAAAATAGTTTGAAAATGCCAAATAACCTGAAGTTGCTGAGTGATAACAGTGGGAGGGAGGAGGCCACACAAGTAATGCGCATCCCTCTCTTTCTCGGTGAAAGCAAGCCCTTTGTTGTACTGTGGATCCCTCAGCAAAGAGTACCCACTGCCACCATATCACAATTTTACACCATACCTATTAATGATCCCTTTCCCGAAAGTAGAAAAATTAATCTAGTATAAAATAAAAAGTTGGTTACTTCCACTTCTTAATGTGAACTATTAGATGATTCAGTCAAATATGTTAAATCATGTTCACAATACCATCTTAGAAAACCAATACAACTATACAAGACGAAGTTACGTAAGCGTTGAGTCAATTATTGTTAGAGAGAGTATGATGATGATGACCAAAATCAAAGATTAGCAGAACTAATTGAATGCATGAAGTGCATGTGAAGTGAAGCTGGTTTGTGAGTGGTTGACCTGGCAACAGAGAAAGTCCAGGGGGTGACAAGTTGGTCCTCGGTGGCGCGATCCTCGCCGTAGACGTCCTCGACGCCGCCGCTGACGGTGGATCTCGGGCTGAGGTCGAGGACGGACTCGCCATCTCTGAGGGGCTTGAGTATGCTCTCCATGTCTTCTTGTTCTTCTTGTTCTTGTTCTGCAGTTACTACTCTGTGTGACTGTAAAATCTTCCTCTTTGAGGTTCCAAAGAAGCCACAAATCCTGGATTTGATGGAGAAGCCCTGTCTCTGCTACAAAACAAAGCAAAGCAAAGCACGCAATTATTAATAAAGCCGCCAAAGTCAAAGGGAGAGACAGATTATTATGGATATTATTTTTCCAAAGTGGTGGGTGCATGCGTTTGTCGTTTTCTAATTCTAATATTTCTTTCAAAACAGAGTGAAGTGCTTCTCTTTCTGATCTCTCGTGTTATTGGACACGTCGATGAGGGCGTGCTGATTTTTGTAATCACAGCATTAAAATTATAAATAACAAAATATATTCCTATGAGGTGGTGTTAGGGAGAGATAAATACCGTTATGGGGGGGATGTTGAATGAAGTCATTAATTGAAATGAATTTGAAAATGATAAGAGAAACAAGTAGAAGTAGTTGATTGAAAAGACAGACTAGGAGATCAATTTGTCTGAGAGAAGAGGACAGCGTGGTGTTGTAGGTGGCGGTCTCTCCTTTCATTTCTCAGTTGGGGAACTTTTGTTGTCGCTTATTCCTTTCTTGTACCTGTAACGTGGTGGTCCATTAAGAAATATATATGCCATTTTTATTTGAATCTAATCAAATATTTGTATAATGTATATAATATATTATTTATTTAGTTTAATATAAATTAAAAAATAAATATTTAAAATAAAATATTACTAATTTCTTAAATACAATACATTTATATTATCTAAAATAACTATTCGAATATCAAAAATAATAAACATTTAATATCTTACTAAATTAAACATTTTTAAATTTGTATTATATACATTATATAAATACTCCATTATCTCTATACTTCTTCAGAAAATTGTGTGTCGCATGAGGTGTTATTGTTGAGTCGTCAAATTATTATTTGATTGATTTAAGAATTATAAAAAAATATTCCATTCTTGGCCGTTTCAATTGTTAGTCTAATAATATATTGAAGCATCTTGCCAACAATGAATAATAACATATCATTATTCAATGTAATCATTCAATTATATTATTAAAGAGCATCTATTATCATGCAACGACATGGATACAATGTATAAAGGAAAACTTTATTGTTTTAGCTTTTTTTTATTAAATTCTGTTTTTATATATCCGTAAAAAAATTATTAGTTTTAACATTTGAATTAAAAATCACTATCCCACTATTAATTTTACATTATTACAAGTACAATATAATTAATTATAAATGTTACAGTACTTATGATATTGTGCCTAATTTATTAAATAGAATAAATAAAAAATATTTAATAAATTTTAAATATTTTATTTTTATTTTATATATTTTATTTTTTATTTATAAAAGTAAATTAATTAATTTAAGCATCATAATAAAAAACACCATAAAATTTACCATAATTAATAACATGTGCATATTAATTTTCTATAACAATAAATATGATATAATTACAGAAATAAAATTGCACGGATTTTATCACAATCGAAAATGAGCTATAAATGACGCTAAAAAAATAGTCTCTTAACAAGTTTAATATATTCGAATATGAGATAATTAAAAAAGTTATAAATAATTTTAATAAAATTTATAAATTTTAAAATGAATAATTATATATTTTTAACAAAAATAAAATAAATAAATATAAATAAATTATGCATGTAAAATATAGAGCATATAACGTTTAAAAATACAATAAAGAATAGATATCTATTGTAGATCATTATTCTTAAATAGAATGACATATTCAAATATTTGTTTTTAAAAAATATTTAAAAAAAAAACAGAATAAAATTTATAATTCAGTGACTAAACAATACATTTATAATCCATATGAGACCATATAAACATTATCATTAAAAATAGTTTTATTTAAAAAATAATAATTTTATATGAATAAGTGAATTAATACGAGAGTTTTCATACAAAAATTAAATTAAAGATCCACACTTGGGCGGCTCCATCTCTGTGGGTAACCTTTTCTTCTTGTGTGTTCAAATAGAATAACAAATCTAATGTGTGATTTATACGTTAGGCTAACAATATTCCTGCTAGCTGAGGTCTGAGTCAGATGCATCTAAGTTAACGTCATAATCACCATTAACTACAATTTTCTAATACGAGCCTCCCAAACTAATTCAAAACATCTAATTTCAAATATAACAAATTTTTCGGTCTTTCAAACATATGAGGTATCAAATCAAATCAAATAATACTTTCTCATCTACATCCTTTTCAATCATATTTTATCAATCTTAAGGCATTTCAACCATATTTCATAATTTTAAAATAAATGAGTACTAACAAATAATTCAATACTACTTCAAAAATACATATTCGAATAAAATCAAATATTTTAAAATAATATAAAACTTTATCAAACATACATATATTTTCATAAAAATATATAGTCTTATGTGCATATTAAAATGAGCTTAAAAAGGATAAATATTTAATTCTAACAAATCGATTATTCAAGCCAATTTAAAATTCTTTGACAGTAACCTTTGTAAGTATAATTATAAGTTCAAAGCACCGTATATCAAAATAATTATAGATGCAAAGCCAAAAAATTATAAATATAAAGTCTACTCACAATTTGGTCCCAAGGGACCAAAAAAATCGAATCTGAAGTGCCAAGTTAAAGGGTGAAGAAGGTCGATGTATAATAAAATGAAAGGACACTTTTGGACCAAGACAGCAGAAAGTTGCGGCTGAACAACAGGAGTTTTATGCAGTGGCGTCGAAGCAATTATGCGGCATTTTGAAACGGCAAAGGCAGCGATTCTAGCAACCTCAACGGCAAGCTCCAGCGACAACGACGGTAGCAGCAGCGGCAGCACCCACCGCCATCGCTTCATTTCCCCTCTCTCTCTCTCTCTCTCTCTCTCTCTCTCTCTCTCTCTCTCTCTCTCTCTCTCTCTCTCTCTCTCTCTCTCTCTCTCTCTCTCTCTCTCTCTCTCTCTCTCTCTCTCTCTCTCTCTCTCTCTCTCTCTCTCTCTCTCTCTCTCTCTCTCTCTCTCTCTCTCTCTCTCTCTCTCTCTCTCTCTCTCTCTCTCTCTCTCTCTCTCTCTCTCTCTCTCTCTCTCTCTCTCTCTCTCTCTCTCTCTCTCTCTCTCTCTCCCCTTCTCTTCTTCTCCTTCTCCTTTAGCAACTCCCCTTTCTCTTTTTTTTTTTTTTTTCCCGTTCCTTCTCTCTCTTTTTCTGAAATATGTATGTCAGGAGGAGAGTGTGAGTTTAATTTGAGGATTAGGATTAAAATTTGGTAAAAAGAATAAGAATAGAATAGGTATTTTGATAAAAATAAAGGGTAAAATAATAATAATTTAAAATTAATTATATTTCATTAAAATTATTTTAAGAACACTGTTTATTCATAAATTCACTAATTAATTTTAAAATAAGTACTCTAATTTAAAATTAAAGATAATTTAATTAATTTTTCTTTTAGCTCATAAAAATTAATTTAAAGACTCCAATTTAAAATTAAATTGTATAATATTTTCATTGTTTTTGAACTCCTAAAATTTTAAATTTTAAATAAAAAATATCATAAAAGTTGATTTAATTACTACTAATAAAAAAATTTTTAAAAATAAAATCTTAAACAAAAATAATGATTCATAAATAAGTCATTATTTACTTTGCAAAAAAACTCGGATGTTATAGATTTTATCTATGTAAAAGTTCATATCTATTGTTTTTACCATTAATGAATGGTATCCTTTTTATTTTATTCTATTATCACATAAGTTTTTTTTGTCAAATTATAACTTTTACAAAATTTTAAATTTATTTTTATCTTTACTAGCATTATCTCCTAATTAGTAATAAATTCAATATCATTATTAGTTATTTTATAAGGAAAAAAATTGTCATGTTATTTATTTGTTATTAATTATATATATTAAAATATTATTCTATTCTTATAAATTTTACATTATAGATAAAATAATCTATATATTATATTTTTATATAAATTTTTAAAATAAAATTTTAAGTTGTGAAATCAATTGATATTCAACGATATGTCACCAAAAAAAATTGATATTCAACGATATTAAGAGAAATTATTAAGAAAGTACCCGAATTTATCAAAACCAAATAGAAAAAGATTGACTTTTTTTATACTTTATCAAAAAAATATTCTTAAACAATATATATATATATATATCGATTATATTATGTATACACTAAAATCAGTTATCAAAATTAGTCACCAATATAAAATATATATTAGAATTTAAATAAATATTAAAAATAAATTAAATCATACATATATTTATATATAAATAAATTGGTGGTTAATTTTAATATATGAATAGTATTTTTGTGTATATATAAGGAGAGAGATTAATAAAATTAGATTTTATTATACTATAGAATTTATTGTGATATAATTTTTTGTTTTAAGAGTAAAAAAAACTGTTTAAACAAATACTTCAATATATATAAGATATAGATTGATAGAATTAGTTTTCATTATGTTATTATTATTGTATTATATTATTATTATATTTATTTTGAGAGCTATATAGATTATTTTATAACTAACTATAAAACTTAAATAGTCACCAAAAAATATACTAAGTGACCAAAAAAAATTTTAAACTCAATTTTTTTAAATATTGTTTTAGTTATCTAACATATTTATAAAAGAAGATTATAGCAATAGTTTTTTGTGCATTATGCAGGTTTAAATTTAATGTGTTCTAAAGTCTCCATCATAGAAAAAGTTTTGCTAAGCATAACAAGTTTCCAAGCACAAAGGAAAGTATCATTTCTTTCTCGCCAAACCACTTCTCCTCGGGAGATGACGGATGAGGCAACGAGGGAGTATCATGAATTCATGATCATCAATTCATTAACACACATTTCTCAAATGATCTCATAATGTTGCACGTAGTACTAATAATTTAGGGATGTTTACTAGGCAAGCTAGCAAGTAGGCCTCAAAGTGAGACAAACTAGAAGTTAAACCAAAGAAGAGGTTAGAAAAATGGTTATGGGTATGAACTCTTTTAAGGTCCCAAGTGCCGATGGTTTTCAGGCTTTTTTCTTCAAGGAATATTGGGAAGTGGTTGGTACAGAGGTATGAAAACTTGTTAAGAATGTTTTCGTTGGGTTTGATCTAGATATTGCTCTGTTTGACACTTTGGTGGTGTTGATTCCTAAAGTTGATAACCCGTCTCGCATGAAAGAGTTTCGTCCTATCAGCCTCTATAATGTCATCTACAAGATTATAACTAAGGTGGTTGTGGAGAGGTTACGACCTTTTCTACAAGATATCATTGGCCCTCTGCAGGGAGGGTTTATTCCTGGAAGGGGTGCCCCAAACAATATCATTGTAGTCTAGAAAGTTCTCCATTTTATGAAGAAAATCAAATCAAAGAAAGATGTTCTTGCTTTTAAAATTGACCTAGAAAAGACTTATGACAGGGTGAGTTGGAAGTTTTTGGAGCAATCTCTCCTAATGTTTGGCTTTCCAGGTACTATTGTTTTTCTTATTATGAAATGTGTAAAGTCTTCCTCCCTTTCTCTAATGTGGAATGGTAACTGGTTGGATGGTTTTCAGCTAAAGAGGGATTTGAGGCAAGGAGACCCTATGTCTCCTTATTTATTTGTTATTTGTATGGAGATGTTGAGTTGCCTTATTGCTAGGCAAATGGAGGTTGGTAGATGGAAACCAGTGACTGTGTCTAGGGGAGGTCCTGTAATCTATCATCTCCTTTTTGAAGACGACCTTATCCTTTTTTGTAAAGCGAAAAAATCTCAAGTACTTCATGTTTTGGACACTATGGCCACCTTTTGCAGAGCATCTGGTATGAAGGTGAATTTTGACAAATCTCGTGCTATCTGTTCTATGAATGTTTCTAGACAACGCAGGATCTCTTCACTGGTATTTCTTCTACCCGCTTTGCTAATTCTTTGGGAAAATACCTTGGTGTCCCCCTCAAGCATGGCATAGTTACTAAAGCTGATTTTAATGATGTGGTTGATAAGCTTACTAATAGGCTAGCATCTTGGAAATGTCGCTTCCTTAATAAAGCTGATCAGATTTGCCTTGCTAAATCAGTTTTATCTTCTATACCTATTTATAGGATGCAAGTAAGCCTTTTTCCAACAGGTGTGCTCTCTAACATTGATAAGTTTACTAGAAGTTTCATTTGGTGTGGTAGTCATAATCATCGTGGTCTTTATTTAGCATATTGGAGAGTTTTGATGACTCCAAAAAAGTTTGGAGGTCTTGCTTTGCGGGAGTCGCGGTTGGTCAAATTTTCTTTATTAGAAAAGCTAGTTTGGCAAATTTTGATGAATCAAGAGAAACTGTGGGTCAAGATTATGCTTTAGAAATACCTCAAGAATAGAAACCTATTTGCAGTTAAAGCAATGGGTTCTTCATCATATATATGGAAGTCTATTGTGCACAGAGCTTTCGTATTAAATGAAGGGTTTGTTTGGGAAGTGGGAGCTCTTTCTAAAAATTTATGGTTTGAATCTTGGTTGCACTCTGGGCCAGTAGGAGCGAGGGTTGAATTTCTTGATATCTGTGAGGCTGCTTTGACCATTGAAAATGTTTAACGGGATGGAGTTTGGCATTTAGAGAGGATTTACTCTTTTATTTCTAGGGACTTAAGGGAAGACATTCTTAGTTTAGTACATATTTCGACTTCTGGTCGTGATTTGGGTTGGAGTTGGGAGCACACTCTTTACTTTGCTAAACAAGGATATTTATGGTTAATTCAGAATAAGTTGAATTGAGATACGAATATCAATTGGCTTTGCCTTTGGAAGGCGCGGATCTCTGAAAAGTTGAGGCTCCTAGTGTGGCTTTGACCAACTCAATATCTACGTTTTCGGCGACATCTCTCCTCCTCATCCTTATGTACACGTTGCAATCAACTTCCGGAGACAATTCTTCATTGTTTTTGGGATTGTGAAGTGGTGCGATCAGTTTGGGTTTCTCTAAGTTTTTCTGATGTGTGTTTCTTTGGCTCTCACGAGGTGCAATGATTGGTTCAAGCATGGCCTCCTCAATGAAGGTTGCTCCAAATTTGCAGTTATAATATAGTCAATTTGGCAAGACAGAAATATGGATAATTTTCAGGGAGTTTTTAGATCTCTTGGGTCAATTGCATACAAGGCTCGCAGGTGGATGGTGGATTTTGAATATACAACTCAGAATCGAGTGTGTTGCGTCTAGGGATTAAAACCTTTGTCTTGGTCTCCGCTAGAATCTGGTGCTTGAAAGTTAAATTGTGATGGGAGTGTGAACTTGGGGGATGATTGTGCTGGTTTTGGGTGGGTAATTCACGATAGTTTCAGTCAATGGGTAATGGGATGCTCAGAAAATTCCTTTGGATCTAGTGTCATCAAGATGGAGTTATGGAGTATATGAAAAGGTTTGACTTGGGTTTGGGAGGTGGGTCTTAAGCTTGTTGTCTGTGAGACAGATTGCGCAGCAGCTTTTGAACTAGTGACTGGTTGGCAAGTTCCACTCTAGCATCTTGAAAAAGAAGTGATACAACTGATCTTTGAGTTGAAGTTAAGAAGGGATTGGGATATTCGTTTTGAGCTTATCCCGAGAGAAGTTAATGTTGTGGCAGATCGGTTGGCAAAGATAAGATCTGGAGGTAGCGGAGCTGATGAGGTTCACCTTTGGCACCAGCCGCCAGAGGTGGTTTGTCCTCTCTTGCTGTTAAGAACCTGATTTCTTTTCTTTTTTGCTTTTTTGTTTTTTCTCTTTGGCACCAGCCACCTTATGAACTAATGAGCTGAATTTATTTAAGTTCAAACTCGACTCATTTAATTTATGAGTTCAATATCAGGCTCAAACTCGGCTCACCAATTAACAAATTTAACTTATTGAGTTATTAACGAGTTGAGTATAAACTGACTTATGAGCTGACTTGAATCACTTCCAATCCTAATAACAAGTATTCAATCTCGAATGAATTGGTCACCATCACTGCCACATGGATCTCGTCTCTAGGACAAACAAGACTGACAAATAAACTCTTAAAGTATTTACATTATTTAGTTAATTAAAATAAAATTCATAAATTATATATTATCAAATCAGAAAAGATATTAAAAAACATAAAAAATAATTCAAAAATACATGTTATAGATTTATATAAAAGATATTTTATTTAAGAGTGATATTTTAAATCAGCCTTTCGATCAGTGGCGGAACTTGAAACAAAATTTTGGGGGGCCAAATAGAAAATAATTGTCAAAATATTTTTTTTATGGACCTCATTTAAGATAAGCTCGTCTAATCTCATTTCTCTGGTTTGGGTGATAGTGCCAAATTTAAAGCCATTTTTCAAGATCTCGGTCCAAAAAGTTAAAGTTAAAGTCATCAGAGATAACTTTTTGAACTTTTAAAGGTTATATCTCACTTTCTTCGTGATTCATTAAAGTAGAAGAACTATCTACATGTGTTGATATTGTAAAAGTTATATGTTCTCCTTCTTAAATATTAGTCTTCTTCTTAAAAAATGTATCAATTCTTTGATTTTTCATTATTATTTTATATAAAAATTTGAATATATATCTTGTAAAATATATAAAGAAGAAGTTAGAAGGACAAATATTAAAATTTATAATATTTATTGAATTTTTTTATCAATTTATACAAATACAATAATATTAATACTTATTGAATATTCTATTATTTTTTATCATATAAAAAATTAAATTAAATAAATAAAAGATATCTAATTTTTTATATTTGAACCTAAAGATAGAGAGAGTGTTGTTTATTGAACTTATTAGATATTTTAAGTCATAGTAAAGTATTTAAGTCAATTGAACTATTTTTTATCTTTTAAAAAAGTACTACTAAATTTTTTATAAAAAGTTTGGGGGGGCCATGGCCACCCCTTGTCTGAACTAAGCTCCACCACTGCTTTCGATTATATGGAGGACTGATCTGAATTTTAAAAATTCTTAAGTATTATGGTTGTATTAACTAATGATAAAAATTAATTTATCTAATTTTTTACGATATTTGATATGAAAATTAGTTTGTCTAATAAAATAAAATATTAAAAATTAGTTTGGTTATTAAAATTTAGAATTGAACTGTTCGACTAAAATATTCTAAGGGTTTAATTTGGAGTATTACTATATATTTATTCTACAAATTTTAAAAAAAAATTTGTTAAAATATTAATACAGAGCATTCATCACAGCGCCTTAGCAATCTATTTTGGTCTTGGAAATTAGAAGGAAAGGAAGAATAGTATCACGGAAGCAGAAGTAAGCATAGATTGTCCCGTTGCAATAGTTAACTGTTAACGTCATCCAGTCAGCGACAAGACTTTGACCTATTAGCATTAAGCATTAAATCAAAACACGCCAGAGTTATATAAATAGCTGCTATGTACAAATTACAATAGAATTTTGTACATGCAGCTGTAGTAATGTAATATATATGTATTATAGTCTAAAGGATTGAAAAAGTTAAAGAAAAGAATGGGATATCACAAGAATGAATTTCTGTACCTAAATCATGTTTTTACGATTTTGGTGAAAAAATAAAGCAAGAGATGATGCCATCCCACATTGAGAAAACTCGAGCATGCAGCAGTAACGATTACATGCATTTGCAGGGTAATCTTGAAATGTTAACACCAGATGTAGGGCCTTGAATTTTTTTTCCCATCATAAGATTAGTCACGGTAATTCGGGTCAGAGAGTCCCAAAGATTTTGCAACCTCTCTAGCATCCAAATTGTGAGCTTGCTCCTACACAAGGGGAAAAAATAATATACCCGTAGTTAACGGAATTCGATACAAGTAAGTTATTTCGTTAAATTAATGTAGTGTTGTTTAGATCATTGGATTTCAAGATTCTATATTGCAAAATTGCAATTAGCATATGTATTTCTTCTACCTGAAGGCAATGCAAGAGATACATCAAGAAGAGATGTACAAACACCTGCTTGCAAGTTCCCATGGTCAGCAAACAACTCAAAATCCTTTTACGGTTATTTCATCTCAGATATTGGACTTTTAAATGCCCAACGAACTGATCTCACCAGATAGAAAAATAGACCAACTCGAGCCGTTGGATAACGCCAGAGAAATCTTGTGGCCCTTACGGCTCCTGAATCTAATAGTTTCACCGCTTTCTGCAACTGGATGAAGTATTACAAACTAGTGAAACTAATGCTAAAAAAGAAAAAGCATTACCCCCATTATTATAGTGACTGAATACCTTTTTTGTTACCAACATAATACCTGAATGCTTGCCCCAACCAAATGGCGATTATGCAAAGGAAGTGGCCTGCAATTCCGTATATGGAAATGAAAACAAGAATAACAGAATAAGTGATTGTCAATGATTTAGTTTTTTAGGTTCAACTATAATTAATGTAGTAATGATCAAAATGAAGCTTGTGCTAAGTTCCATCAAAACGCGTGCATCATAGACAAAAATGAGAGAAGCTATCGTAAAGAGAGGAAACATACTCGAGGGTTTTCATTTCAGTATCTTCTTCCCAAGATGAAGATGGTCGACGAGAAATTCTATTTTTTTCAGTCTCAGCCTATTCAAAAGGAAAATGATGTTAACTCAATCAATGATGGAGTTCACTCAACCATTAATCCAGTTGCTAAAGGATCCCACGCACAAATGCCAAACCTGTGCTTCTTGTAGACGCTTATATTCTTTCTGCAATTGAAACTCAGCGGCAGCTTTTTCGCTGCTCATGGCTTCTAATTGTGTCTGTTTATAGTACTGAAACGAAGCGATGTATGCGAATAACACAAATTAGTTGAGAGTAAACCATCAAAAATGCATCCGAATTATTTTCGTCCAAACATATTTTTAAATTTTGTTATCGATAAAAATACTTTTAAATAATTTTAAAATGTGACAAAAATATCCGGCCGTATTTAGAGATATGTTTGAGAAAAAACGTAACGCAATTCACTTGTCAATGTCAGAATCTCATATGCCACATAGAAAGCTTTGTTTGTTACGTCACTTTTTTTTATTAATATAGAACATTTTAGTTCACCAATATGCATTTGTGTTATATTTTTAAATAATTTAAGGATATTTTTATTAATAACAAAATTTGGAGGCTTTTTTATCAATGACAAAATAATTTGAGTGTATTTTACTATTTTTTGTGATTTACACATTCCTTGAACATCAAAATTAATTGCACGAAACATAGGTAATGCAAGAATTACCAAAAGGTCCGTAAGTTCGCGATAGCGTTTCTCCAATTCCACATGCTCCTGCTTAGCAATTATTATGATAGTGGTTAAAATACCAACTTTTCAATAACACACACGTTATTGCAATTTTTATTGTTATTAAGAAAAAAAATTCAACATTATTGCAACAGATGGTCATTAAGAAGCCATACTATTGAAATTTTGAAATCTTTTGACAAGATGCAAATAATTTCATTTCAGTACCTGACGGGAGTAATGCTCAGCATCCCTCTTCATGGCTGCCATTTCCACTCTCATCTTTTGCAGCTCAGCCTGAAATTGGAATATAGTAAGTAAAAGAACAATAGAATCAACCTTGACCAGCATTACGTTAGATCATTTTGTCAATTAACATCATTAGAAAGTAAGGTCATGATCACCGGTCACTAAACAGTTCATGGTGCTAAGGCTCACTCAAACAATATTCAGGAGATGACTAAAAACAAAAAAATGAACACTTGCCTCTATTGAAGAAATCTTGTTTTCAGCTTCTCTCTGACTCCTATATGCTCGCTCTGTTTCTTCCTGCCATGCCTGCATCTCAATAATTAACACCATCATTAGAGCATTATTTATTTATGTATTTATTTATTTCAAAATGCGACACTTGCTGATAGACTTTACACCTATAGCTAAAAAAGTTAAGATAAACGTAGTTTTAAACTTCAATCGGAATATGCAAAGAACCAGAAAGAATGCTTCCTTCTTAAATATGTTACACTCATATTCTCACAGTACAATTAAATATAGTGAAAACTCTCCTTTACTCTTGAGACTCTCAGAGAGTATACCTGAATTACTTGATTTGCCTCTTCTGGTGACTTCTTTTGTTCACGGCGCACGCGATCTCCAATATCTTGCAATTCTTGATTTAGGAATGCACACTCAACCTGATAACAGATGATGTCACACTCTTCTTGGTAGAACGTTATTTCAGAATAATAATTAGTCTTCCCATTTAAAATGTGTGTACCTCAAGAAGTACCACCTTCTGCTCCAATTCTGTGGCCTTCAAGGTCCTCTCATCTGCTATTCTCTGCAACAGAAGCAACCAAAAACCAACTAATCAATGCATATGGTCAAGCATGATGTTAAGAAATGATGATTTATACCAAACTGAGGAAGCCCGAATGACATAGTTTTTTTGATAATATTTATACATAATTACAAAATTAAAATGTATGATAGCTTACATTACCTGTATCCTTGCAAGAGCTGTAGCTGCCTCAATAGCTCTCTGCTCCAATTTCACTTCTTTTTCCATAAAAGCCTGTTTTACCAAAGACAAACCAGAAATGGTTATATGTTGGAAGAAGAAAAAATTAATGAGAAACTAACAATTTTGACTGCAGACCATTTTGGTAGCATTATGTGCTGCATGCTCTTCTTCTGCTCTTCGCTCAGCAAATGCTAGTTCCTCTCTTAGAGCCTACAAGAGATTTTAATTTATGAATATCAAACTGCATTAAAATAACAGGAATCTTATATACTGGGGAGAACCTACATGCCTGCATCATTCTTGTCTCTATTTGATCTCGGTTTTTCATCATAGACTCCATGTTTGCCTGGTAGTATGTGAAATGTGTTACCAACAGCTTGGAAAGCTAAACATCAAACTCCAATGCATGAATATACTGGTCAAGTACAACGAAAACGCAAATCGTAGAAGAAATTACAAACAAAACTGAAATATGGTGTTTACTCAATCAAAGATATTTTACCCTAAGTTTTTCCTAGCATCTATCTCACTTAAGGAAAAAATACTCTCTAAATAGACATTAGAGAGGAGTAAATTCTAACCTACAATGTTACAACAAAGATACATGGAGAAATTCACATGTGTAGCTTTTGATAGTTTTCTTATGAATAGGAATTAGATAGGTGAACATGCATTTCTAGAAGCCAGTATCATACATAACCAAAACATTCTTTCAGGGACTAGTGTTAAAGGGCTTAGGTAGTACGAATGAGTTCAGAAAGTATAGAATTCGTTGCCATTGATGTACCACCAAATAATAATAATAAGATGCAAAACCTTAAAATCCTAAATAAGTTCGCCAAAGGAGAAAGTATCCACGAAAGAATCAAAGCAAATAATGCAGACTAAAGCACACGCGCATTCCATAAATTAACTATTCTGAACCTGAAGGGAAGCTATATTTTCTTCTGATAATGCAGCCTGCTTCTTTACTGCATCAATCGAACTAAGAAGTGCCTCAATTTCAGAATTTTTTGCAGCCAAGGCTTCAGCCATGTTTGATTCAACTTTTGCTACTTCCCTTTTATTTTGAGACAAATCCTTCTGTAGCTGTTCTATGTGAACTTCAAATGATTTATTCAGTTCTCTCTGTACATTTAGTATTCGTTTAGCGATATAATTGTGGAATTGTTTCTATGTCAAGATATGATAACACCTGGGAACCCTTACAGTAGTATCAGTAATGGAGTTTCACCTCTGCACTAAGCAGTTTTTCTAACTCTACATTTCCAGATTTGTATTCCTGAAGACTAGATGATAGTCCAGCACAAACCTAACCATAATAAAAATAAATAAAACAAACACATATCAATGAGACATCTCACTGCAAATGAAATTAGGATTAACTCTCTCAAGGATCCAGACCCAATGTACAGGATCTGCCACTAGGATCAGGCTTCTCCCATTTAAAGAGGCTTACGCTGATGAAATAACACTCTTACCCTAGCTAACCTTGCCTCATTGGACTGACCAGTAGATTTTGCTGCTTTGAGTAGTCCTTGAGCCTGATCAAGTTGATCCTGTAGTTTCTTCGGAGAAATGTCAGTTTTATGATTTTCTTGAGTGCTTCTATTGACAAAAGATTCAGCTTTGATATCAGCATCTTGAATTATAGTGTCACCACCACGATTGGAACTTTTGTCATTGGCCACAGATTTAGTTCTCTCTTGATCCATATTCACATCGGAATCCAAATTCTCATTCTTGATAACTTGTTCAGCATTAGTGGGTTTGTCTTCAGTGGAGCCTTCAATTCCTTTGGTATCCGGAGAAGGATACTCCTTAGGCATGTCTAGAGCATTCTCTTTGCCGGGCTCCCCATTAGCGATAACAGTGGTGGTAGCTTCAGGAGCAGTATCAAATGCCTCTACATTGTCTTTGATTGGTTGATTTGTAGGAGTGAAAGCACTCCCATCGTTTTCTACTGCATGATCAGCCGGTGCTTCTGGTGTGTTACCTTTCTCTTTGGTAGTATCAGTATTTGTAGGAGATGAGTTTTTAGATTTTCCCTTTTGAGCCTGAAATTCGCAACATAGTAATTCAACTACCAAGACGAGTGTGATGTGAAACAGAAACATACTATTCAAACAAGACCTGTGCATGGTGATGGAAATACCTTGGATTTTGATTTCCTTCTCTTGCCATGTGATCCTTGCCCAGTAGAAGCTGATTTCCAGAAATGTAACAAGTTGCAAATGATTTTTGGAGATTTTACAGAACATTGGAAATGTAATAATCTAAAAGGAAGAAGGAGACGAAGAAACCTGGAGAATTAAAATTAGATTGTTCATCTGATAAATCAGTGACAACAGATTTCGCTCTTCGATCCACAACTTCAAATAAATCTGATCAATCAAAAACAGGAAAAAGAAAAAAATGTAGTTGAGAGAGTCCCAACAATTGAAGAAAAAATGAAGTCCATATATCCATATTCGCCTGGGCAGTTGTAGCAGTGATGAATTTCAGCAAAAGCTGCAAATACCTTCAGCGGCTTTGAGCCAGTGTGCCATTGCCAGCGTCGATCAATAGAACTGGATTTGAAAGCTGAGAGATGGAATCACTCGGAGAATGGCGATGGCGCCACGCATAATAACGGTTTTCTCTATCGCCTTTCAGTTACGTATTGATTAAGTCATCATCGGCACCCAACACTATTCTGGTTTTTTTTTTTTTTTTTTTTTTTTGTAAAATCACACCCAGATTAATTGGACAATTCTCAATATAATTATACGAACATATAAAATATTTTATATGGTTTGTGCACAAAATTAAGCTCGTCCCAAAAAACAACCAATATTTTCATTTATGAACGCATGTTGTACAATTATTAAACTATATTAATAATAGTTTATTAATACTAAAAAAAAAATCAAAGATTTAGAGCTACTAAACATTTAGTTAATTGAGTAAGTGTGGAATTATCATTATCATGAGTTGTTAGGAAAAAATATTATTACTTAGAAAAAAAAGAATTATTTTAAACAAATAAATATAAGATAATATTATTGTCAATATATGTTATATTATTTATAAGGATAAAGTATATTTTTTGTATTTTTTTTTAATCAAAGAAAAAATTTTATTGAATTGTTGAAATAGATTGTCCAAAATAGGACAACATTAAAAGAAGGTGGTTCCACCAATTACATTGATGGACATGAGATAAAATTAACTTTAAGAAGAAATAAATAAAAAGAAAATAACATTAGGGAAAAAGAAATTAGAAGCGAGGGCCCCTTGTAAATATCTACTTTTAAATACCTTGTAAACTAGAGAATTTGTCTTAGAGAGTAACCACCAACTTTGTTTGCCTAGCATAGCAAGATTGAAAGGTTTGAGATCTTTGAATCCTAGTCCCCCATAACTTTTGTCTCGACATACAGTATCCCAACTCAGCCATTGCAACTTCCTTTCATTACCCCTTTGGCTCCACCAAAACAACATCATCTTCCTTTGAATATTCTCTAGGAGAGATTCTGGCATCTTAAAGCAACTTAATGTGTAAATAGGAATCGCAGTCCCCACTGCCTTAATCAGCACTTCCTTCCCGCTCACTGATAATAGCGATCGTTTTCACAAGCTCAGTTTCTTCACAATCTTATCTTCTATGTATTTAAATGTTTCCCGTTTTGATCATGACATAATTGCAAGTAGACCCAGGTATTTATCTTGGGCTCCAACGTGTGAAACCTGAAGGAGTTGTGCAAGCTCTGCCCGGACCTACTGAGGAGGATTTTGACTGAAAAAGACTGAAGACTTATTCAGGTTAACAATCTGACCGCTTACTCTGCTGTTGTCTTGTAGGATTTGCATTAATATATGGCATGTCTGAACATTTACTTTACTAAAGAGGATGGAGTAGTCTGTGAAAAAGAGATGACTGATTGTAAGGCATCTCCGGTTTAATTTTAAGTCCAGAAAATTGTTGTCTCTGTTCTCCTCTGTGGAGCAGATGAGATAAACCCTCTGCACAGACTAGGAATAGATAGGGGAAAGAGGATCTCCTTGTCGGAGTCCCTTTGTTGGCTTAAACAAGCCGTGAGAGTGTCCTTCTACAGTAACAAAGTAAGAAATCGTAAACCCACACAAAACTCTATTCAACCCGATCATAGGCTTTGCTCATATCAAGTTTAAAAGCTAAGTCATACTCGCCATACTTCTTAGTCTTCAAGTAATGCATGTATTCATGGGCTATTAATATGTTATCACTAATTAACCGCCCTTTGATAAATTCACTTTGGTTCCCACTAATTACTTTATCCATCACTCATTGCATCATATACACCAGAATTTTGGCTATTATTTTGTAAAATACTGTGCTCAAACTGATTGGTCTGATCTACCCCATAGTATCTGCCCCTGGAACCTTTGGAATCAATTTGTATATTTTTTGTTTCTGAAGTCTTGAAGGTTGTAGAAGGCTTAGAGAAGGGGAGGTTGAATCTATGACATTCTTTCTTTTTAAGTTACTAAAATGACCCTTTTAAAACAAACTTGCAATCTGAATCTGTTTTGAACTCAGTAATGGAAAATTTATGAGACAATTTCATTTTGTCTCATGAATATCAGAAAATAGGACAGAGTAGAGAAGAAAAAAGCTGACACCATCATGTATCCTGGTTCGGTTGCCTTGTGCAATGCAACCTACGTCCAGTCTCCACCACAACAGTGGTAAAATTTTCACTATAGTTAAAGTATTACATACACCAATTCCACAGGATTGACACAATCCTTTCACACTCAAGTTCTAACCTAACTTGACTTGGTTATGCTAATACCTAACTCTTCACTCTTAGTGCTAACCCAACTAAGAAAGGGGTACCTCACAGGTACAGGATACAAGACACAGATTCACCCAAAAAAATCTGAAATAACTCTAGGCTTTTCACTCAAGTATTTTTCTCTGCCTCTTTCCACTCTTAGGCTCTTTCAAGAACTCTCTCATTCAGCCTTTTACCTCAAGAAATTACAAAAAGATAAATATTAAAAAGTAAATTACAATCAGTAAAACATGAAGGAGATTAATGCTTCAACAACCTCTTTGCTATGTGATAAACCAGATTTGCTAGCCTCTAATTCAGTTCTTCATTCTGGCGGAATGCTCTTTTTACTAGGAAGCACTGTCCAAGTAGATGAACTTCTTCAAAGAGCTCTTCTCAAAACATACACCTCAAGAACACTGGGTTTCTCTCCTTGGCTTTTGAATGATGAAAAAACTTCTTTTATCTCCTTGCATGTTGCTGATTTACTCTCTCCTAGGTCAACCCTCGAGCCGTGTGCTCCACCAACTCACCACATTACCTTTTCCTGTCAATCCTCAAAATAGGAATTTTGGTTCTGACCTTCTCTTGTTGATCAAAAGCCACAGGATAGCAGAAACAAATGTTTTCAATGGTAAACCACATCTTAGCCATTGAAACACAACTTGGTCCCCAAGACACACTTATAACCGTGAATATATAGCAGTGAGGAACAAAAATCACCTTTTAGCTTCTCACTTCTTGATACAGTTTGATGTGGGTGATTAGACTTCAACCTTTTCGCTTAACCTTCTCTTTCTTGCTTCTTTGGTGAACAACTTAGGGACTAAGCACTCTCTCACTTCTCTGATTTCTTACCAGGAGGGAAAAAGGTGAACATTGCTTTTGGTGAAAGCAAATGGGAGGGAATTGCTTGCTATCAGACTTGAATCGGACATCATTCATGCAGCCCGTCTATTTCTTTGCTTTGATTTCTTTGGGCTTCCTTTGTTTGTACAGCCCATCAGCATGAGTTTTATTTTTATCCTATTGGGCTGCTGCAACAATGAGTTTTGGCCTGCATCACTCAATCAAAATAATCAAAACTAATTGGGTAATTATCCCAATAATCTAATAATTGTCATCATCATTTATGTTAGTTAATTTTTTAACTCAACAAGTTTGTTAAAACTTTTAAAAATATTCCTAAATTTTATTTTATTTCAAGTTTGTTCTAAAAAATTTTTATTTGTATCAAATATACTCTTGATAATTAAATTTTAAAAAAATAGGACTAATTCAATAATAATACAGATAAATATGTTTGATTTGCTTGTGTTAAAAGTTGTTCTTGTGAAGTTATTCCTAAATTGGTCATAATTTTTTTTTTGAAAAATTAGTCGTTTTTGGATAAATTTGATGCAAATCGAAAACTTTTAGAACAAAAAATTGAAACAAAATAAAATTTAAGTGTATTTTTAAAACTTTTAACAAATTTTAAAGACAAAAAATATACTTTATCCTATTTTTAAATGTTAGTTTTAATATTTTAGAAAAAGCTTTTAATTGGCACTAGTAAAAAAGTAGTTTTAATTAAAATTTGAAATATGCCCGAAGTATGGAACATGTTATGTCAAAGATGTAACTGTCAATGGCAACATTAGAACGTCAAGATAGAAAGTGCGGGAACGATTGTGAATGATAGAAATAGAGCATCAAGGGACAAAAAATGCAGGAACAGTTACTAATTCAAGTTTGAAAACTCGCAAAAATATTATAAGAGTAACTTTGAATTGACATTAGTTTAGTTTATAAACAGAAGTTTTGGCAAACAATACAACCAGTTCAATTATTCTTGAAAAACACTTAGAAATTCAAAAATACTCTCAGACTTTCTAGCATCGTGGAGTAAAATTAAAAATTTTAAATAATTTTTTCAAGTCTAAATTTAAACTTGTATTTTATTTTCTACTTTTAATTAAATTTTTTTTCTTTTATTTGTTTATATTTATCTTCATCCTTTCTCTTTAGTTTCTACATTTTATTTTATCTTCAACACTTTGCATGTTTTCTTTTTGTCTTTAAAGTTTATTTCTTTAATTTACAACATTATAATTAAGACACTGAAACATCCACAACAGAAATTATTTTTGTTCTTTGAATTAAGATTATGAAATAAAATTTAAAAATTATTAATTTATTTATTGTTAACAATAAAAAAAATCGAGTAAAACATGAGTGGATATGGAAGTTGACGTGTACCCCATAATACTCGGAAACAAGATCAAAATCAAAACCGACCATAAAATCCAGAAATAAGCAATCAGAGTTGAAACCGCAAACCTGACCAAAACTATTCACAAGTCAAACACTATCTCCTGGCCGTTATCCACAACAACGAAACTCACTACCTAAGCCAATAATATCGGAACAAACAAACAGAAGAGAGCACCTCACTCATCTATAAAATCAAACCAAATAGCCCCGGAGAAAATAGGTCACAGAGCTTAGGCTGGGTTTGGTAAAGTTTTTTGAAGAGGTGCTTGTGCTTTTTAAAAGCACAAGTACCTCATTTTGCGTTTGGTAAATTAAAAAGTCCAAGTGCTTGTACTTACAGCTTTTAAAAGTTAGGGGTGCTTTTGAAAGCACCTAAGAAGAAGCTTTTCAAAGTTGGCTTGTGTTTATCAAAATTAAAAAAAATCTAATATAATAAATATTCAAAATTACCATTATTAATTATTAACACCAGATTTCATTTATTTTCCCACACATATTTCCTGCCATTATATTGCCATTGAAATACTCATATATTTCTAATTTCTCAACCTAACCTTCACAAATTCTAACACAATTTTCATATATTTTTTATTTTCAACCTAATTTTCACAATTTTAACACAAATACATCTCCATCATGTATTAAGTATGAACTTCTATCTATTTATATTATTTTTTGTGCGTTGTTTTTGTATTTTTTAGTAGATGTTTGTCTTTCTCTGTTCTTTAAAACGTGAAGAAGGAGACTGATTTATGGAAACCAATCATAAAATTTTCGTACACCAACTTCATGAACATTTGTCAAAATTATAATAACAACATATATATACATATGTAAATATAGATATATAATTTTACTTGAGATATGTTTTCTATTTTCTATTATTTATAAAAGTGAGTCAATATATATAGATAGGTAATGGACGTATCAGTACTAACATTGGATTACATACAAGTTTTATTATTGACTAATGATAACTCTAGTTATATTAATATAGAGAGTAAATCAAATAAATATTTAATTATTGGTCTCTAAAATTTGAAAAAAAATTATTCTTCGTTATAAATATGTTATTATAATTTTTTTAATTTTTAAAAGTTATTTTACCAAACACAATTATAGTGCTTGTGCTTATGAAAAGCTATTTTTAACATGATTTTACCAAATGCAAGTGCTGCCGCTTTTAAAAAGCTGTCTTTTAAAAGATAGCTTTCATAAGCAACTTTCGAAAAGTAAAAGCTTTACCAAAACAAGCCTTACTCTAATTTATTTCTCTTACTCTCTCATAACTCACATTCTTACTTGAGCGTCGGAGTGCTTTTTGCAGGTGCTCCCGCCGCCGTGTTTCATACTGCCGAGGCCTACCATCACTCTCCTGGCACGACATATAGCTCTCCCTGGAGCTGAGCAGTCGGAGAAGGAGCTGTATACCTCGGCTAAACAGGAACGAAACATTTGGCGCCCACCGTGGGCCCGTTAGAGTTAATCTAACCCCACTATTTCTCCCACATTGCGCTTTGTCTTTTTCTTTTGTGCAGGGGTTCTCAACCTTCCAGCATGGCCGATAACAGAGTTCATCAGCTCACTCAAGCCGAACTTATGGCCTAGATGGCCGAGCTACAAGCAGAAGTTTAAAGGCTTGCCAAGCTTTCCACCCAAAATAGTACTGGTAAAAGAGAGGAAGGTAGCTCCAAAGGCCCAGCCCAAGGCAGCACAGACCCATTAAATATCAACCCACCAAAGGAGAAGCTGACCTTGGACAACCTGTTCTCTGAGGAAATCACCAACTACCAGATGCCAAAAAACTTCATGATGCCTTCCTCGCTCGAGCCATATAAGGAGATTGGTGACCCCCGGGCTCATATTAAAAAGTTTCAATCCATGATGTTTTTTAACAGCGCTAACAATGAGCTTGTTCTTTGCAGAGCTTTTCATACTTACCTTGACGGAGCTGCACTACTTTGGTTTTCTAAACTATCTGCAGGGTCAATTTCTTCATTTGAAGAGCTGGCGAGGTCTTTCATCGACTACTTTGCAACTGTGCAGATATACGTGCACGGATCAGATTACCTCGGTACAATCCGCCAAGGTCCACAAGAAAGCATAAAAGACTACATGACTAGATTCGCTGAACCAACCATAGAGATACCAAATCTGGACCCTGCAGTCCACCTACACACTCTTAAGGCAGGCCTTCGACCCGGTAAGTTCTGGGAAACGATCGCGGTCACCAAGCCAAAGACATTAGAGGAATTCCGAGAAAGGGCGGCTGGACAGATGGAGATCGAAGAGCTCCGTGAAGCCAAAAGAATAGAAAGAAAGCAACCAAGGAAGGAGGAAGACAGAACCATAAGGTTGACAAATAATAAAGAAGCAAGAAAGCCATTCAAGCTCACTCCAAAATCCGACAATTATACCAGATTCAACACAAAGAGAGAAAACATAATCAAAGAAATTCTCAACGCCAAAATTATAAAGCCTCCAGCTCAGGCAGGGAGTTACCAGGATCAACGATTTGTAGACAGAAACAAACATTGTGCCTTTCATCAGAGATATGGGCACACGACTGACGAATGTGTGATACCAAAAGACTTGTTGGAAAGATTAGCTCGGCAAGGCCTCTTGGACGAATACATCGAGGGAAGAAAGCATAAAGAAAATGGTCGGGACCGAGAAGAACGCCAACAAACATCGGGAAGCAAGGAAGACAATAAATGGCCAAACACTACTCCACCAAAGGAAATCATAAACTGCATATCTGGAGGATTCGCCGGGGGAGGTGAAACAATCTCGGCGTGAAAACGAAGCTACCGCGTGATGCTGGCAATCGAAGGAACAGTACCACAAAGCGACAAAGATACATCCGACCTCAAAATCACTTTCATTCAGGCAGATATATCCTCGGCCACTCCGAACTTAGACGATCCAGTAGTAATCTCCATCCAAACAGGCAAACTATTGGTAAGAAAAGTCCTTTTGGACCCAGGTAGTAGTGCAGATGTTCTTTTCTATTATACTTTTCTAAAAATGAAGTTATCCGAAAAACTCATGCAACCCTCATCCGGAGAACTAGTAGGATTCTCTGGAGAAAGGATCCCGATTAAAGGTTACATATGGCTAAAGACAATGATGGGAGACACCCCATTATCACGAACTATAGACATACAATATCTTATAGTTGATTTCCCCAGTCCTTACAATATTATTCTCGGAAGACCTGCTTTGAACATGTTTAGGGCAATAGTATACTAGTATCCACCTTTTATTTATGTGTTAAATTTCAGTGACAGGATGGCAAGATAGCAACACTCCACTCAGAGCGTCAACAAGCTCGGCAATGCTACAATGCAAGCCTAAAGAGATCGGACACAAGACAAAAATATCAACAAAGGCAATTCACAGTACAAACGAAGTATTGTCCCTAGCAGAACTTGACCCTCGAGAGGACACCCAAGAAAGACCTCAACCAGCGGATGAGCTCTAGAAAGTTCCACTGACGTCAAAACCGGAGTAGGTCACATACATCGGCCAAGCACTCCAAGGACAAGAAAGATTGGAGCTCATAAAAGTGTTACAAACCAACGCAGATCTATTTGCTTGAACCCCAGCAGACATGCCAAGTATAGACCCAAACGTTATCTGCCACAAGCTCGCCACTGACAAGACAATCTGACCTATAGCTCAAAAGAAGAGGAATCTCGGAGCAGAAAAGTCAAAAGCAGCCCTGGAAGAAACCAGTAAACTCCTCAGCGCCGACTTCATCAAAGAGATCCGCTTCACCACATGGCTATCAAACGTGGTAATGGTAAGAAAAAATTCAGGTAAATGGCGCATGTGTGTCGACTTTACAGATCTGAACAAGGCATATTGATGCGTGAGCATCTTTCCTATCTTTTCCTAGTGAATTTGCATCTAATTTGTTGAGTTTAATAAAGAATTAATTATCTTTTAGCCAATATGGATGCTACTTTGAGTCTTTTGCAATTTTGTTTATTTTAGGTAGCATTCGACAGAATTTGATAGAGTTTCTGCAGCACAAGAATCAAAGGAGATGGTAGCGAGGAGCGACGCGTACGCGTGACTGACGCGTACGCGTGATTTGGAACTTTCCATGGCGACGCGTGCGCATGACTGACGCATACGTGTGATTTGAAGATTTGCACAGCGACGCGTGCGCGTGATTGACGCGTGCGCGTGACTCGGGAAAAAGACCATCGACGCGTACGCGTGACATGTGCCACGTGCAGAAAATGCAGAAAAACGCTGGGGGCGATTTCTGGGCTGTTTTGACCCAGTTTTCAGCCCAGAAAACACAGATTAGAAGCTGCAGAATGGACAAAACAAGTGGTCCCCATCCATCAATTGAAGACTTGATGATTGTTATAATTAATTTTGATTTAAATTCAAATTTGAATTTGAAAATAGGAAAAGATATTATCTTAATTTTAAAAATTAGATTTTAAATTAATTAGGATTAGTTATAAAAAGGGAGACTTCTTTTCTATTGAGAGGTTCCATTAGGGGGATTCCATTAGGGAATTCTATACAAATTTACATTCTACATTCCATGAGCAACTAAACCTCCACTGTTAAGGTTAAAAGCTCTGTCTATTGTATGGATTGATTCATTTGCTCTTTCTAATTTAATTTATATTTTGATTTATATTTCAATAATTATTTTTGTTCTTTATTTTATGAATTTGGGTGGAACGGAAGTATGACCCTCTTTCTATTTGAGTTCTTGTAAAACTTGGAAAAGCTCTTTACTTGAACAACAGCTTGAAAATATATTATCCTGAATTTCTAATTGTTTGTATTTAATGGGATACGTGACATATAATCCCCTTATTTTTGGATAATTAGGATTCTTGTGGCATATAAATTGGAATTTGATCATCACCTTCTAATTGGATTTAATTGACCAAGGAATTGGCAGTTAATGAATTTTAGAGGAGACTAGGAAGGTCTAAGAAATTAGGGTCTAGTCACATATAGTTTGCCATGAATTAAATCATACATGATTAAAATAGTTGATAAGAAAAGTCAATCCGGAAAATAGACAACTCCGAAGCCTTAACTGTTTTCTCCATATTTTATTCCCAACTTATCTATTTGTCCATCCTTTTGATATTCTGAGTTCGAACTTAAACCTTTTGAACATCTCAAAACCATTTTCTGCTTGCCTAACTAAGCCAATTAATCAATCATTGTTGCTTGATCCATCAATCCTTGTGGGATCGACCCTTACTCACGTAAGGTATTACTTGGTACGACCTGGTGTACTTGCCGGTTAGTTTGTGGGTTATAAATTACTGCATCACATGTCCAAAAGATGCCTACCCTCTACCATGTATTGACAAGCTCGTAGATAATGCATCAGGTTTCAAAAGCTTAAGCTTCATGGATACATACTTTGGTTACAACCAGATCCTCATGCATCCAGAAGACCAAAGCAAGACAGCCTTTATAACTGAACATGGAAATTTTTGTTATAGAGTAATGTCATTTGGTCTAAAAAATGCAGGTGCAATATACCAACAACTAATGGACAAGGTATTCCACCATTAGATAGGTCGGAATATGGAAATTTATGTGGACGATATGGTTGCCAAGACCATACCAGGAAGATCCCACTGTGAAGACCTCAGGGAAATACTTAGGCAGATCTGAGCATACAACATGAGACTCAATCCAGAGAAATGTGCCTTTGGGGTACAAGGAGGCAAGTTTCTCAGATTTATGTTGACTTCACGGGGGATTGAAGCAAACCCTGAAAAATGTGACGCAATATTTAGCATGGCGAGCCCGAAAAAAATGAAAGAGGTACAACAATTAGCAGGAAGAATAGCTGCCCTGTCACGGTTCTTGCTAGCGGTATCGAGCCGATCATACCACTTTTTCCAGACGATATCAAGGAATAAGAAATTCGAGTGGACAAAAGAATGCAAGACGGCATTCGCGGAGCTCAAAACCATCTTATCATCGCCACTAGTGTTACAAAGACCAGAAGTCGGTAAACCTTTATACTTGTATTTATCTGCTTCAAATTATTCTATAAGCTTGGCTCTTGTCACTGAGACAGGAAAAATACAAAAGCCAGTATACTTCGTCAGCAGAGTCATGCAACCAACAGAACAAAGGTATCCGAGAATAAAACACCCGGCCTTAACACTAGTGACAACAACAAGAAGACTCCGGCACTACTTTCAGAGCCACACAATAATTGTAAGGACAAATCAACCATTAAGACAAATATTAACAAAACCAGATCTGGCAGGACGGTTGACCAAATGGTCCATTGAACTTTCTGAGTTCGATATCCAGTTTCAACCCAGGCCGACTCTGAAGTCACAAATCCTAGCAGACTTTGTTTCTGAGCTCACACCTAGCGAGCACCACTACAACAAGACCTAGGAATTACACGTTGATGGGGAATCAAGTCGAGAAGGAAGCGGGGCCGGGATAGTCCTGAAAGAGGGAGACACAGTGATGGCTGAACAATCCCTCCAATGCCATTTCTCGGCAAGCAACAACTATGCCGAGTACGAGGCGCTCCTAGCAGGACTCAAGCTCGCACTCAGCCTCCAAGTACAGAGCCTAACAGTACATTGTGATTCCCTCTTGGTGGTTCAACAAATCCGAGAATTTCAGGTAAAAGATTCTTTGCTAGAGCGATATTGGTTCATAGCAAAGGATCTCATTTCAAAATTCGACACATTCATCATATTACATGTGCATAGAGAGAAGAACATTAGAGCAGACATATTATCTAAACTTGCTGCTACTAGGGCGGATACACAAATATCGACATTATCACAACTTACATTAGAAAATCCTAGCATCGAACTATTATCCATAACAAGCATTAACCATCGCCGCGACTGGAGAACACCTTTTCTTGAATACATTAATGCAGGAGTTGTCACGACCCACAATGAGCCATGACTGGCGCTCAGGAAAATAGTTTTCTAGCAAGCCAAACAGATTTGAATATAAGATAAATAAGAAGGTTACAAATATTTTTAATAAATTTACAATTTCTAGAATCAATAATTTCATATTTTCAACAAAAATAAATAAATAAATAAATATAGATGGATCCTGCCTGTGATATATGGAGCAGATGATGTCTAAGAATTCAACATAGAATAGATACCCATTGCAGATCATTTCTCTTGAATAGAAAGACTCACATAATCATACATTTATTCCTGAAAAAATATTTTTAGAAAAAGGGATGAGTTTTGCAACTCAGTGACTAGACAATACATCTATAATTCACATGAGACCATATAAACATTATTATCAAAATAATTTTAATTAGGAAATAATAATAATAATAATAATAATAATAATAATAATAATAATAATAATAATAATAATAATAATAATAATAATAATAATAATAATAATAATAATAATAATAATAATAATAATAATAATAATAATAATAATAATAATAATAATAATAATAATAATAATAATAATAATAATAATAATAATAATAATAATAATAATAATAATAATAATAATAATAAATAATAATAATAATAATAATAATAATAATAATAATCAAATCAAAAGTTCACACTTGGGTGGCTCTACCTCTAAGGGTAGCCCCTTCCTCTTGTGTGTCCTAACAGAATAACAGATCTAACGTGTGGCCTACACGTTAGGCTAGCAACACCCCTGCTAGCTGGAGTCTGAGTTAGATGCATCTAAGTTAACGTCATAACCGCCGTTAACTACGGTTTTCTAATACGAGCCTCCCAAACCAATTCAAAACATATAATTTCAAATACAACAAATTCTTGATCTTTCAAATATATAAGATATCGAATCAAATCAAATCATATTATACTTTTTCATCAGAAATCTTTCCAATCATAAGAAATTTCAAACATATTTCACAATCTTTAAAGTGAGTACTAACAAATACTTCAACGCTTCAAAAATAGATTTTAATATGAATAAGTGGGTGAAGGATTGAATAAATCACTCAAACCAAGCATAAAATATATCACAAAATATGGGTTTATCAACCTCCCCACACTTAAACAATAGCATGTCCTCATGCTAAATCCAAGATAAAGAGTAAGGTAAGGTTAGAGTGGTGGAATCTCATGCAATGCAATCTATTCTAAATGCAACTATCTAAATGAGTCATGCAATTCTAGTTTTATTCACTCATATATAAAGCTTACATGTAGTTAAATCAATTCACATTCTCAAGGAATCATATACACATAGCCAACCGTAGATAATGTTAAAGCACTTTTACACTTGAGATGGGAAGAAAAAATATTTTATAAACTTGCAGGACAATTAACAAATTAAGCAGAGATATATGTTGATGAGCTATTGAACCCTCACTGAATTTTGTGTTTACTCTCTAGTCACTCAGTGTTTATTGGGTTAATCACTCCATTCTTCTTTTTATCCTTACTTTCTATAACTTTGTTCTTCATCTAACCAATCAACAATTATAAAATATAGACATACAAAAATCATGAGGTCTTTTCAAGGTTGTAATGGGGCCAAGGTAAAGGTAAGGGTATATGTATAAGGCTAAGTGAGCTAATTAAGTGAATCCTTGATTAGTCTAAGATCTCACCTAACATACATATTTTATAAAGCAAGGCTTCTTTACCTATTTTCCCATATTTCTCACTTTTTATGTTACATGCTCATGTTGTAATTTTATCCCATGTGCATCGCTTTGTGCATTTGGGGAATTCTTTTTTTTGTATCCCCTTTATTCAAATACTGAATTATTTATTTATTTATTTTAAATGCACATGGTGATTAATTATTTTAATTTCATATGAGCATGCTTCCCAAAACATTTTTATTCTTTTCAACTTCTCTACCTTTGTTTCTATCATCCATGTTCCCATAAAGTTTCTCCACACTTAAATAATTATACAATTTCTATCTTAAGCTAACCAAGGATTCAACTTGGGATTTTTAATTTATTTTTCTACTTAAGGCTAGTAATGTAGTTATAGAACAAGAGGGGATTAAAAGGCTCAAGGGGGCTAACAAGGATGGCATAAAAGGTAGGCTTTATTTGGGATAAGTAAGTTTTTTTAAAAAAATGGCCTCAATCCTATCTTGGTATGTATCTATATTCTATAACAGGACATATAGATTAAAACAAAGTAAAGAACACCAGAATAAAAAAGAAGGGTGGAACACACAGGAGTAAAATATTATGGTTTAAATGTAACCATACACTTAAGCTCAAAACTCACAGGTTGTATGTTCTCAAACTCATAAATCATATATCACTTAAGTATGTCATGCAAGTAGAAATCAAGAGTTCCCATTATACTCAATGTAAAATATATGTTGGATGGCTTTAAAATTTTAGTGTTCCTCCTTGATGAAATATTGTTTACTAACTAACATGTAATACTATATATACAAGGTGTGTGGATTGTTTATGTTGAGGTCTCTAGCTCCTTTTTATTTTTAATCAAGTCAACTATCATATACTAAAAAGGGTAAACTATACTAATTAATCCACTTAAAATAAAACTAGTAAACTAATGTGCAAATCAAGCTAGAATATCCAAAATAGTATACATATAGCTCAAAGTGCAAAATGCAAAAAGTACAATAAAAAGCAAAAAAAAAAAAAAAAAAGAGAAAAATATGCAAAAATACAAAAAATGAACAAAATAAGAGAGAGTTTGTAGTGGTTCACCCAAATAGAAATATGCCAGAGATGGCAACCTCCCCACACTTAAATAATAGCATCGTCCTCGATGCTCACTCAAACTGGGTGTGAAGGGGTGTCATCACTGGAAGGGTGGATAGCTGGAGTCTCTGTGGTGGTGGTTTGAGGATCTGTCTGCTGCAGAGGAGGTGTTGACTGAATGGAGATCTCGGGATCTACAGCCAGGATCTGATGTGGGACCTCCTGCTGTGGGGCAGCCTGCTCTGTGCCTGCCTGAGCAGTCGCTCTCTGTGGATGGGTCTCCTCCTCGTGCTCATCCGCCTCCTCCTCAGATGGCTCTGATGGTGTGTCAGGCTCGGAGGGGATGTCGCCACTAGATCGAATCAAAAGCTTCAGGTGCTCATAGCGTCGCCGGCTGCGACGCTCAGATCTCTCATACCGGCGCCGGTTGCGGCGCTCCATTCTGTCTAGCTGCTGAAACAGGCGGTGCACTAGGTGATAAACTGGCTCTGAGGCAGGTGGAGGTGCAGTAGTAGTAGCAGGGGTAGCTGGAGTAGCTGTGGAGGAAGAAGGACCAGTAGATGGTGTGGCTATATCACCGGAAGATGAGAGGAATGGAGGTCTGTAGCCCAAAGCTAAAAAATTCCTGCTGTGAGGAATAATCTTCTTGCACTCAGCAGCAGGTGGCCTCTCATCGGCATCCTCCCAAGGCACGTCAGCTCGACGGCCGAGCTGGGTAATCAGATATGGAAAGGGGAGAGTGCCTCGGACGTGGACCCTGGCCATGTAGGACCGGATAAAGCGTGGCAGGTACAGGTCCTTACCCTCCATCACACACCAAAAGAGGGTGATCATAGCGGCTGGTATCTCTGTCTCATGGGTACTTGGCATAATATAGTTGCTCAAGATCTGATGCCATAGCCGAGCCTCATCATTTAAGTAAATCCACTTGATTCCCTTAGGCATGGTGGTATCCTGACCCATTTCCCACGGAACAGTCGGGTCAAGGGCTATCCTTGCTTTGACAGCATCCCAGTCAAACTTCATGAAACGCATGTCCTCCTCAACCTTTTTGTAACCATCAGGCTGATCGGACTTGGGTGGGAGCTACAGAATGTCCTCAATGGCCTCTTCAGTGACCAGTATCTGCTTTCCTCTTAGGTTCACTGCATCTAGGGAAGTTTTGAAGTAATTGTAGTAAAATTTCCTAACCCAAGATGCATTGACCTCTACCAGGTTTCTCTCCAGGAAGAACCGGCCTCTTTCTTTGATCTGATCAGAGGTATATTGCTGGAGTTCTTTTGGGATTTTCAGAGTCCGCTCTAAGTACAGGTTCCTGGAGGTTGCAAACGCCGGATATTTTAAATCGCAGTACTGGTTTGCAAACTTGATGGGATCAGTAGCAGGGAGTAGCTGGTCAGCCTTCTCCTGGGTGGTAAAGTGTTTTTCCCGCCAGGAGGCATCATGCATAAGATCTACGATAGACATAGAAGAATCTCCTCTTTTACGTTTGCCAGTGGTAGCCTTTCCTTTTCCCTTTCTCTGGGAATCAGACATCCTGAAAAATGGAAAACCAGGATATAATAAAAATAGGAAAAACGGGTAGGCAAATAACAAAATAAGCACATAGTGGCAAAGGAGCAGCAGAGTAATGAAAATGAGTCAAATAAATGTGCATTAAGGATTACATAAGAGTGAAAAGTCCTAAAAGAAAAGTCACAATCCAAAATGTATTAGAAGTCATGTTAATTAGAAAAATTATCAGTATGCCATGGTTAGAAGGTTAAAAGAAAGTGAAAAACCAGAAGAGATGTGTTAAAATGTGAGTTTGGTTAGAATTGAAAAAGAGTTCAAGAAATTAGAATTAGTGAGTTAGTGAAAAATGGGTTAAGGTAAGTGGCATAAGGATAAGTTTCTAAGTAACAAACATTCATAATTAGAAGCCATAAGTAACTCATAACCAAACAAGGAAAACAGGTAGATGATGATTTAAATAGATATAGAAATAGCAAAAATCGGAATCAAACATCAAAAATGCAATTTATGAACCATGAGATCGAAGAGAATAAGAATGCGTGCCCGGGCATTCATGGATTGGTTTGGTGAAATCTAATGAAAGTATAGTTGAAAATGCCAAAACCAAGACATGAATGGAAACATTTCACAAAAAATTGGGCAGCATTTTGGCTAAAATTGAACTGTCCCAAAGAATAAACAGTAACAAAATAGGTCATATGAATAAAAAATAAAGCTGCAAATACATATAAGGAGTATGAACATGAAAAAGGCAATGTAAAAAGCAGCATGAAACAAGAAAGCACAGCATATGAACAATAGCAACATCATAGAAACAACAGAATTGCGAAAATCATAAAGCAAGAAACACGAACAGCGCAATTATCAGGCCTAAATCCACTAACCACATCCTAGACTACCTAACAACCTAGAATCCACAACAACATGCATATCTAACTAGCCTAAATATGAACAAAAACAGAAAAATATGAAGTAACTATGAATGGTAAAAGGGTGACGTTTTGCGGAACCTGGTAGGCTAATGAAGGAGATTGGGGCAGAGAGGCGGCTGGGGGTGGCGGTGACGGCGGCTGTCGCGGCAGAGGAGGGAGACACGGCGGCGATGGCGACTGTTCGGGGCAGAGGGGGGTTCGGTAAGGTAATGGGGGTATGGGGGAAGGGTTGGGACGGGGGTTGAGGGTGGTGGTGGTTGGAGGTGGCGCGGATGGTAGCGGCGATCGCGGAGGGGGCAGAGGCGGTGGAGGGAGAAGAGGAGAGAGGAGAAGAAGAAAGAGGGGGAAGGAGGAAGGGGGTCGGCGTGGCGGTTGGGTCTGGGTGGTCGTCGGGGGCGGGGTTGGCCGATGGTGGTGGCTAGGTGGTGATTGGGTGGTGTAGAAGAAGAAAGGGAGGAGAGGGTTTCGGGAGGGGCGGCGCAACTGATAGGATTCGCATGACAGGAGGGTTATAAATTTTAATCCACGCGATTGCGTGGATCACGCGGTCGCGTGGATCACGCGGTCGCGTGGCTGGGGTGAAATGGGGCTGACGCAATCGCATGGCTGACGCGTTCGCATGGGATTGGTAAATAGCGAATGGCGCGATCACGTAGGCGAGGCGATCGCGTCACTGGAGATTGTGCGAAACGCACAATTCCAGCGTCGCTTCAGCGCAACTCTCTGTCTCCTTTGGGGTGGTGTGCTATCCGCGCGAGGCGATCAGGTCGCTTACGCTGTCGCGTCGCTTACGCTGTCGCGTGGGATTAATGTTTGTGCGTGTGACGCGATCGCGTCAGGGACGCGACCGCGTGGTTCATTTTGTGCGAAACGCACAATGGCCACACGATTCCAGCCCAACTTTCTGGGCATTGGATCTTTACGCCGATTTCCAGGTCACGCGACCGCGTGGATGATGCAGACGTGTGGAAGGTGTTCTGTCGCAACTGACGCGATCGCATGATCGATGCGGTCGCGTCGCACACCCCTTTTTTTTTTTGAATAAGATGGAAATGCAGATGCAATGAATGTTATGCAAAATTCCAGGTTCAATCAAAGCTAAAAAACAAACAAGATAGACAAAAATGAAAACTGAAAAAGGGACGATCGTACCATGGTGGGTTGTCTCCCACCTAGCACTTTTAGTTAAAGTCCTTAAGTTGGACATTGGATGAGCTTCCTGTTATGGTGGCTTGTGCTTGAATTCGTCCAGAAATCTCCACCAGTATTTGGAATGTCAATAGCCTCCGGGGTCCCAAACTAGGCATGTAAAGCTTCTGAGTAGCTTCAAACAGATTCTCAGGGTCCCGGGGTGACGAATGTCGGAATATACTCCAGGATCCCAAACTTTTCTTCTACACCCGTCCTTGTCTTGATCTGTATTTTTCCAGTCGGGTGATAAGTAATCTGAATTCTCACTGCAGTAATCAAACAGCTTCCGAGATCCTTTAAATTGAGCTTGACACCAATTTCTGCACCTCAATTTGAAGTGCGAAACCTCATTGGATCTTGCATACCAGCGTTGAGTGCGAGTCATTTCCCTTTTTCTCTTAAAGCCGCAAAGAGCTCTAAGCTGACCATCTGTTTCAAGTAAACCATATTCAAGTGGAAAAGTAAAGATAAAAGCTAAGGATTTTACCCACTTGAAGTCTGTATTGGGTGGTAATGGCCTTGGGACAAGCGTTTCTAGTGGTTCTGCAAGATGTACTCCCTTGTGGTCTTCAGTGAATTCCTCCACTTCCTTGAAAATTTCTTCCATGTCAACCATGTCTTGATCAGAGTCTTCAAATTCTCCCTCATCATCGCTCAAGTCATATTTTGGAGGTCGAGAGAAATCTACCTCAGCATTATCTTCATATTCACTCGGGGAAGATTCTTCTGTCTCAAAGAGTTCACTTGCGGGTGCAAGTTCATCACTAAGAGGACTTGACTTGTGATCATCATCATCAAGGAAACATGTGTCTTGAGTTACTACGTCCAGTTCTTCATAAGATATCTGCATTGGAGGTTGTGCAACATCCTCTTTAGCGTCAGTTGTAACATCCTTGACGGAGTTCTCCACAACTCTGGATTCAGGTGGCGGTTCGGCATCTCCTAAATCTTCAACCAACTCTTCTTCTTTTACAATGACAGCTTCTTCTATTTGTTCCAGTACGAAGTTATGCTCTATGCTGTCTACTGGAGTTTCTTGTGTCTTCTTCACAATACATTCTTCATTAGATTCTCCACATGAAGCCATGGGGGTCTGTTGAGTGGCTGAACGTCTGGAAGATAGTTGATTTATTGCTTGCTCCAGTTGATGAAGGGTTGCATTGAATTGGTTTACTGATTCGTAGAAGCAAACCTGTGATTCTTGGCTTGATGGATATGAACATGGTTTGTAGGAGAGTGGTGGTTCTTGGGAGTAATTGGATTGGCGTTGGGGTGGATAAGGATCATATGGTAGTGAATGGTAAAAAGAAGCTTGTGAGTATGGTGGTTCGAAGTTATGTCGAGAGGATGGTCTCTGAGCATAGGATGGGGCTTGTTGGTAGTTACAAGGTGGTCCATCAAATCTATCAGTTGGGTATGCATTGCAGAATGGTCTTTGTCCATGATATCTAGGATGATGTTGTTGCCTAAAGGGTTGATTGGATCCTTGTGGCTCCGTCCATCTTTGATTGCTTAGACCTTGATGCATAGTCCTGCTATAGCTTCCATTCCATGCAACAAAATTGGAACCAAGCTCAAAGCGAGAGGGGTGAGAATTCATAATAGCTGTCAGAAATAAGAGGGAAGAGAGAAAGCAAATAAGCAAGTAAAAGAAAAAAAATATATATATATTGAAAAATATTTACAATAACCAATAATAAGGCACACGTTTGCAATTCCCCGGCAACGGCGCCATTTTGACGTCAGGATTTTTGCTAGTAAAGAATTTTATAAAATTAGTCGCGTTGTAGATATAGATTCTAAACCAACAGAAATCCTTTCGTGCAAACGTTTTGGTTGTCACAAGTAACAAACCCCTAAATAAATTGATAACCGAAATATTTAAACCTCGGGTCGTCTTCTCAAGGAATTGCAGGGAAGTATGTTCTTATTATTGGTTATGGAGATTGTAAATTTGGGGTTTCAAGAATGAGGAGTGAATATGGCAATTAATTTAAATGTCAATCAAAATAAATAAATACTGTAAAGCAAACTTTTGGCAAGGTATGAGAAATTGGAAGTCCAGACTTAGTTATTCTTATCAATAATAATGAAAGTTGAATCTTAATTCCACTTAGTTAATCCTTGCTAAAGCAAAGGAAAGTCAAGGGACTAATTAGTTTGACCTTCGAATCCTATTTATTTCTTAAGAAAAGATTGGGATTATTGAGGTTCAGTTCAATTAGCAAAGATAACAGTTATCAATTATGTTGAGCTAAGATAACTCCTGAGTTACTGATTTCTTAACCATGACCAAAAGGAAGGAAATTAAATCTACTGGAATAAAAATGTCTTCAGATTGGGAATGATTAATAACATGAGTAAAAGAGAGCAATATTGAACTGAAATATCTCAAGTAACATTAAATAAGAAATCATAACATGAATGTAGCATAAGTCAAATAGGCAACATAACTAATACAAGCAAGCATTAATGGTATCTAAAAATAAGAGATAACTGTCAATTAAAAGAACATTGAACCTGGTAAAAAGATAATCCTTGAAGCAAATAAAATCCTAAATCTAAATCCTAATCCTAAAGAGAGAGAGGAGAGAACCTCTCTCAAAACTAAATCTAAATCATGGAAAGTAACTAAAAAATTGCCAGCCTTCTTCGAATGAATGCATTCCCCCACTTCATAACCTCTGGTCTATGCCTTCTGGACTTGGATTTGGGCCAAAAAGGGCTTCAGAATTTTCTATGAACGTTTTCTGCAATTTCTGGTGCGTGACCTCTGTCACGCGTCCGCGTGGGTCACGCGGTCGCGTCAATTGGAGTTTTCCTTGTCGCGCGGTCGCGTCAGTCATGCGGCCGCGTCGTCCATGCGGCCGCGTCGCTGCCAGTTTCTCCAAAACTCCGTTTTACGCTTTCCTTCCATTTTTGTATGTTTCCTTTTCCATCCTTTAAGTCATTCCTGCCTTAGAAGATCTGAAACTACTCAACACACTAATTACAGCATCGAATGGAAATGAAGGTAATTAAAATAATTAATTCTAAAGCATAGGAAACATGTTTTTCACATACATCACATAATAAGGAAGGGAAAGTAAAACCATGCAATTAATATGAATAAGTGGGTGAAGGATTGAATAAATCACTCAAACCAAGCACAAAATATATCACAAAATATGGGTTTATCAACCTTACACGTAGGGACCAATTCCATTAAGCTCGCCTACCATTTCCATACAACGCCAGACGAGCTTGGGGGCTATGACGTGTACCCCATAATACTCGGAAACAAGATCAAAATCGAAACCGACCATAAAATTCGGAAATAAGCAATCAGAGCTGAAACCGAAAACCTGACCAACACTGTTCACAAGTCAAACACTATCTCCTGGCCGTTATCCACAACAACAGAACTCACTACCTAAGCCAACAATATCGGAACAAACAAACAGAAGAGAGCACCTCACTCATCTATAAAACCACACCAAATAGCCCAGGAGAAAACTGGTCACAGAGCATACTCTAATTTATTTCTCTTACTCTCTCATAACTCACATTCTTACTTGAGCGTCGGAGTGCTTTTTGCAAGTGCTCCCGCCACCGTGTTTTATACCGCCGAGGCCTACCATTACTCTCCTGGCACGACATATAGATCTCTCCGGAGCCGAGCAGTCGAAGAAGGAGCTGTATACCTCGGCTAAACAGGAATGGAACAGAAGTCAACTACAACAAACAATAGTTGAAGTGAACCCATGAGATAGAGTTATACAATTTGTCAACTCACTCATTACAAACCTATCATGTCGTTGTTTCTACTTTCTACTAGTTCAATTGAATGAACAAGCTCTTCATTTGATTTTTTCTTTCATTGAAATAAATATTCTATCTATCTGATACTTATCATCATGCGATTTTGCCCTGCTGCTATGCTAAGTGTTGTTAAAAATTAAATGAAAGTAATACTCTAAATAGATTTCTAAAAAATTCACGATCCGACAATTTATTTTAAAAAAAAATTGACTACTAGAATTTGAGGCCTGACTTTTCATTATATACCAAATACATTCTCAGTCCAGTTTGAATCGGTTAAGGCTGATAACGACATTTTATGTGTCTGTTATAAATAGCTAACGTGTCTGATAAAGTGAGATGTATCATACGTAGGACAGTTTGGTCTTTGGCCATTTCAAAGTGGATAAATTAGTCCCTAGAGTAGCCAACACTCCATCATTGCATCATCTTCCTCCTCTTCTCCTCCTTATTAATCTCCCTCGTCTGGCTCAACATCTTTTCCATTCTCTGCACTTCCAGCAGCACCTTGACATCGCCACCATGGCATGCATCTACCTCAACTTCTCCTTCCTGGACCTCGTAACAAACTCATTCCTCCATCCAATCCATATTTACTTTCGCGCGCAGGGCATCACCTACCTTCTCATACAAGCCTCCCTCATTTACAACCTCCTCTACCTCTCTTTCAATTACATCCTCGTCACGTGTCTCTGCCTCATTGTTTCCGCTGCTTTTAACCTCTCCATCTTCCTCTCCCTCATCGGACGTGTCTGGCTCTCCGATCTCCACCATTCCACGTGCTCATCCAACCCACTTCGTTCATCTACGTGTTCCCTTCCTCTCTTAGGGTTCGTGGTCTCCACTCGGGTGGGAAATGAGCTTGGCACCAACCGCCCCTTCAGGGCTAAGCTCTCTATAGTGGTTTTTGTCTTTCTCGCCGTTATGATGAGTTTTTGGTTGAAGGAGTTGGTCCCCTATTAAAACGTTGTCGTTTTGCTTTTTTGGCTTCCAAACTAGAGATTAATTTGTGCACTTCAAAACGACATCGTTCTGTTCTCATATGATACGACGTGGTTTTGTTTACGTGGCCAGGGACCAAATTGTCCTGCGGATGACACGTCAGCTAGTCAAATGGCCTATAGGACGTCGTCAGTAGTCTTAACCGTTTTAAATTGGGTTGAAAATGTATCTGGCATATCATGAAAAAGGTCAGGCCCAAAATTCTAGTTAAATTTTCTTGAGAACAAATTTGTCGAATCGTAAATTTTTTGGAGACCTATTTAGAGTATTACTCATTAAATTAATAAAAACTTTATACATAGAAAAATAAAAACAATAATATTAAATATCAAAAGTATTATTTATACACTAAAATCAATTACAAAAAATAATTATCATATATTTATATATAAATATATATTATTTAATTTATTTTTAATATATATTTTATATTAGTGATTGATTTTGACAATTAATTTTAAATAATTACTTAAATGAAAATGTCAAAAACATCTTTTCATAATAATCTTGGTTTAAAAAATATAACTTATTTATTTTGTCATATTTTTAACAAAAGGAAAAGTATAGGTAAACAATGAAAATATTAAACAATGTAAACAATAGATATATCGGATGTTCATTTTACTAGTGTACGGATGGTTATTTTAATATTAAAATTTAGAGAATTAAATTGGAGGTGTAGTGTGTTTTTATTTGATTGGTGGTTGTTCATATTGTTCAACAAAATCATTGTCCCCCTAGCATTCCCCCAAACAAAAATAACACTTTTATAGTATATAAAAATCAAGCCTTAAAATCTATCCTCCAATAATTAAAATAAAATGTCTTTATATAAAATCAAATAAAATCTTGGGGTATCAAATAATTTCATGTACACATGCCATAATTGATTTAATATTTAACCTGAACTCGTGCAAAACGCGCGCTCCTGAACTTCAATCTTTAATCTTCTACTATAAACAGAACAAACCATAGCCAAATTCTATAGTAAAATTACCAACATTGCAACAACAATGGGCAAGGAGAACAGCGAACTCCATGTTCTTTTCTTCCCGTTCTTTGCTAACGGTCACATAATCCCATGCGTTGACTTAGCCAGAGTCTTCGCCGCAAGAGGAGTGACATCCACCATAGTCACCACCACACACAACGCACCCTTCGTCTCAAGAACCATCGGAAAATCCCAAATTACCCTCAGAACCATCAAGTTCCCGCCACCGGAGGAAACTGGCTTGCCTGAAGGATGCGAGAATTCAGAGTCGGCATTGGCACCGGATAAGCTCATCAAGTTCATGAAAGCCACCGTGCTCCTTCAACACCCATTTGAGCAAGTGCTGCAAGAACTGCATCCAAACTGTGTTGTTGCAGACATGTTCTTCCCTTGGACCACAGACTCCGCCGCCAAATTCGGGATTCCAAGGATCGTGTTCCATGGGTTGGGCTTCTTCCCCTTGTGCGTTTCCGCTTGCATCAGAACTTACAAGCCACAAGACAAGGTTTCATCCTACACAGAACCTTTCTTGGTTCCCAACCTTCCCGGCGACATAACTCTGACCAAGATGCAGTTGCCACAAGTCCCTCGAGATGACGAGGTCTCTTATTATGCGTCGAATACAACAGTATTAGAATTCAACGTATTAGAATAAATTATCATCTAACGGTTTTAACTATCATCTTGATATGAAAATAACTCTACATAGTTTCTACCTATCTTCACCTTCTTAAATTAGCAAGTTGTTTAATATATTGTATTTAGTATTCAGTACTCAGTAGTTGTATTTGTGCCACATAGGTATTCTGCAAGTTGCTTGATGATTCTAACGAATCGGAGTTGAAGAGCTTCGGTGTGATCGTCAACAGCTTCTACGAACTGGAACCAGTTTACGCCGATCATTACACCAAGGTGCTTGGTAGAAGAGCATGGTCGTTGGGTCCAGTTTCTCTATGCAAGAGGGAGACAGAGGAAAAAGCAAGCAGAGGAAACGAAGCAGGGATCGACAAGCAGGAATGCTTGAAGTGGCTTGAGACAAAGAAACCAAACTCCGTTATTTATGTGTGCTTTGGAAGCATGACAACGTTCCCAGACGCTCAGCTTAAAGAGATTGCTATGGGTCTAGAAGCTTCGAATCATCCATTCATCTGGGTAGTGAGTAAAGGATCAAAAAAGAACCAAGAAGAAGATGAGAAGTTAGAGTGGCTTCCAGAAGGGTTTGAAGAGAGAATGGAAGGGAAGGGGCTGATCATAAGAAGTTGGGCGCCGCAACTGATGATTCTTGAGCACGAAGCAGTTGGCGGGTTTGTTACGCATTGCGGTTGGAATTCGACGCTGGAAGGTGTTTGTGCCGGGGTGCCGATGGTGACGTGGCCGATGTATGCAGAGCAGTTTTATAATGCGATGTTTCTGAGGGACATAGCGAGGATTGGGGTTGGTGTTGGGGTTCAAACGTGGGTAGGGATGATGGGGGGCGAGCCGGTGAAGAAGGAGGTGATAGAGAAGGCGGTGAAGAGGGTAATGGAAGGTGAGGAAGCAGAGAGGATGAGGAGAAGGGCGAAGGAGCTTGGGAAGAAGGCTAAAGAAGCTGTGGAGGAAGGTGGATCGTCTTATTCGCAATTCAACTCTTTGATTGAGGATTTAAGATCGCGTGCCCAATGAGGTAGTCAAATATCTGCAATCATGCATTAAGTCATTTGAGAGATGCAATTGGACTATCCCTGTGGCCTTAAGTTTATCATACATGCTTGTATTGTATTGTATTCACCATTTTGAAATAACAATAATTTTTCTTTTGGCCTTTGTCATATATATTTCTTATCGATTTCAAAAGAAAATAGTTCTAAAATAATTAAATAATTACTGTGGAGAAACAAATCCAATCCTTTCAAATTATACTTATGAATTATTTAATTACTAAATTATATTTTTTTTGTGAATTGAATTATTAGCTCTGTTGAAAAGTTTTAAAACTATTTTTTGGACTTTTGACTTAATAAAAGTCATATTAATGTTGTTTGTGTTATAATATAGATGTCCATTCAGTGTCTACTCAGCATTATCTATTCTTCTATTCAATTACTATTGGGAAGTACAAACATTAAAGAAATAAGCGGTACATGTTTTTCAACATTTGAAAAAGTGGAGCCTTGCACATGTATAAATAAGAGCATATGCTGAGGTTTTTGATACAATAATAATAACAACATTCTCTCTCTTTTATTCTCTCTTTCTTTATTTTACAAGTATTTTAAATACTCATCTCTCTCTTATTCTTTATATATAATATTAGTAAATATATTAATCATCTCTATTATATTGAGATAGTAATTGTGGTGAATATTGTTATTTAATTATACTTCCTTATTTTATATTACCTCTTCCTTATTTATTTATTTATTTTACAACACGTTATCAGCAATAAGCTCTAACGAAGTTTTAGGAAGACTTTAGGTAACAAATTTTTATTATGTTGAAACTCTTTCATCTTGAATATAATGCTCTTGATATATTTGGAAATAATTATTTATCATGGATATAGATGTTGAAATCCATCTTGATTCAATGGATCTTGGAGATACCATTGAGGCTGAAAATAGTACACCCCAGAAGGATAAAACCAAAGTCATGATTTCCTTCATCGTTATCTTGACGTATGATTGAAAAATGAATATCCCACATTAAAAGATCCTGTAGATCTGTGGAAAAATCTTGAAGAAAGATACAATCATGTGATACTTCCTCAAACCCGATATGTTAGAGAAAACTTTCTCAACCTTCCATATCTCGAATGTGCTCCTGCACCAGTAGTATCAAGAAAAATGATTTAAAATTATTCTGAACTAATTTCTTGCCTTCTTGTTGCTGAGCGCAATAATGAGTTACTCGTAAAAAATCATGAAGCGCGCCCAGCTGGCACCATCCCATTTTCTGAAGCAAATGTGGCAAATCCTAACCCTAAAAGAGGTAAATGACAAGAAAATTATGGAAGGAAAGAAAATTATTCCCCCTAAAAAAAATTATGGAAGAAAAGAAAATTATGTTCACAAGAAAAGATCTCACCAGAAGTGGGATAAAGAAAGAAACAATGGGCAAAGTCAATCAATTGAGGATAAATGCTTTCGTTGTGGTGGAAAGGGCCATTGGTCACGTACCTGTCGTACCCCAAGGCACCTAGTTGATCTTTATCAAGCATCTTTGAAAAAGGATAAAAAAGGAAAGAAAATAAATTTTGTTTCAAATGATGAAAATTCCACCACTCATTATGATGTATCTAATTTCTTTATGGATTCTCAAGGAAATATTGGCTATTTGATCAATGATAGAATAGTTTGATATGTGTATATGTTTGTTAAGTATTCATGTGAATAATCTTACTGTGCATGTACTTCTACTCATTTTATTATTATTATCATTTGTCTTTGAAGAAAAATGGCAAGGACATATTTTGAAGATATTTGCCTTGCAGATAGTGGAAGTTCGCACACTATTCTTAAAAGTGATATATATTTTACCCATATTGTGCCAAAAGAAGAATATGTTAATACTATTATTGGCTCGGGCAATGTGATAGAAGGCTCTGGAAGAGCTATAATTTTGTTTCCTGGAGGAACAAAATTTATAATAAATAATGCACTATTATCTACCAAGTCTCGAAGAAACTTGTTGAGCTTTAAAGATAGTCGCCGAAATAGATATCATATTGAGACTTTGAATGAGGAAAATCATGAGTACTTATGTATCACAACTCATGATTCAAATAAGAAAGTTATATTAGAAAAGTTGCCCTCACTTTCATCTGGGTTATATTATACCAAGATTAGTGCAATTGAATCACATGCCATTGTAAACTAGAAGTTTACTAGTCCAAATAATTTCATAACTTGGCACGACCGATTGGGTCATCCGAGAACAATCATGATGAGGAGAATTATTGAAAACTCCCATGGACATTCACTAAAGAACCAGAAGATTCTTAAAACTAGTGAATTTTGTTGTGCTACATGTTCTCAAGGGAAGTTAATTTTAAGGCCATCATTAGTAAAGATTGGATTTGAGTCCCCTGAATTCCTAGAAAGAATTCAAGGTAATACATGTGGACCTATTCATCCACCATGTGGATCTTTTAGATATTTTATGGTCCTGATAGACGCATCTTCGAGATGGTCACATGTGTGCTTATTATCTTATTCGATTAAAAGCACAATTTCCAGAAAATCCAATCAAAACAATTCGCCTTGATAATGCTGGTGAATTTACTTCCCAAGCTTTTGATGCTTATTGTATGGCTAATGAAATAAGTGTTGAACATCCAGTAGCTTCTATTCACACACAAAATGGGTTAGCAGAATCACTTATTAAACGCCTCCAATTGATTGCTAGACCCTTGCTTATGAGAACAGATCTCCCAACCTCGGTTTGGGGCCATGCTATTTTACATGCCGCAACACTTATTCGTTTGAGGCCAACGAATTACCATCAGTTCTCTCCTATGCAATTAGCTTTTGGCCAGCAGTCAAATGTCTCCCCATTTAAGAATATTTGGGTGTGCGATATATGTCCCCATTGCACCATCTAATCGCACCAAAATGGGACCCAAAAAAAATTGGGGATATATGTTGGATATGATTCTCCCTCTATAGTGAAGTAACTTGAGATACAAACGGGAGATGTATTTAAAGCCCGGTTTGCGGATTGTCATTTTGATGAATCAAAATTTCCAATATTAGGGGGGATAGAATAAGCTTCTTGAAAAGGAACTTAATTGGAATGCATCATCGTTGATGCATTTAGATCCTCGATCAAGATAATGTGAACTAGAAGTTCAAAAGATTATACATTTGCAAAGAATAGCAAATGAATTGCCTGATGCATTTTTCGATACAAAGAGGATAACGAAATCTTATATACCAACGAAAAATGTCCCAATTCGAATTGATGTCCCAGTAGGACAAGTAGCCACTGAAGCAAATTCACACCAGAAGCGTGGCAGAGCTGTCGATTCCAAAGATAAAAATCCTCGAAAGAGAAAAGAGGTAAATACTATTCCTGTTAAAAAAGATATAGTAAAGACACCTGCAGTTGTCTGAAATTCTGATATAATTTCAACGCCAGAAGACGTTCAGGTACCTGAAAATTGTGAAAATGACGAGATCTCGATAAATTATGTCTTTACAGGAGAGAAATGGGACCGAAATAAGACAATTGTCAATAAAATATTTTCATATAATGTGGCATTAAATATCATGCATGAAAATAAGGATCTTGAGCCAAGATCAGTCGAAGAATGTCGACAAAGAAATGATTGGCCAAAATGGGAAGAAGTCATGAAGGCTGAATTAAACTCACTTGCAAAACGTGAAGTCTTTGGACCTGTAGTCCGTACACCTGAAGATGTAAAACCTGTTGGATACCGATGAGTATTTGTGAGAAAACGAAATGAGAAAAATAAAGTTGTGTGCTACAAAGCCCGACTTGTGGCACAAGGTTTTTCACAAAGGCCTGGTATAGATTATAAAGAAACGTATTCCCCTGTAGTGGATGCGATAACATTGTGTTATTTGGTCAGTTTATCTGCATATCATAAATTGCATATACATTTAATGGATGTGGTAACAGCCTATTTGTACAGCTCATTAGATCGGGATATCTATATGAAAGTCCTTGAAGGACTAAAGATATCTAAACCATCCAGTGAATATTTGCAAGGGTTATACTCAGTTAAATTGCAAAGATCTTTATATGGTCTAAAGCAATCTGAACGAATGTGGTATAATCGTCTTACTGAGTATCTGGCCAAAAATGGATTCAAGAATGATGATATCTGTCCATGTGTTTTCATAAAGAAATCTGCATCTGGATTCATTATAATTGCTGTGTACATTGATGATTTAAATATCATTGGAACGCTTGAAGAGATTCCAAAAATTATAAAAACTCTAAAAGAAGAGTTTGAGATGAAAGATCTTGGAAAGACTAAATTTTGTCTCGGCCTGCAGATCGAGCATATAAAAAATAGGATCTGTTTATACCTTGGGTCGAGCTGTCTGACCCGGGATGTTCTACTGACAAAGCGACCGACCTCTTCAAGCCAGGATGACCCGACCTCTTCTCAGAGAGCTCGGCCAAGTCACCAGGAAAGCCCAGTAAAGGGCCCAAATAGAGGAACACGCTCCAAATCCCAAGGCAGCCCAAGCCAATAGAGAGAAGGGCGGTTACCTTGAAGATAAGATGACCTCACTTGAAGATAAGATAAAGACAAGATAAGATAACTAACTTATCTTATCTAAGAAGGTCACTCTACGCCATTATAAATACACTGGAGCACCCAGGTATAACTCATACTCTGATTCTACTCAATACCTGTTTAATACCCTTGCTAACTTAAGCATCGGAGTCCCTTGCAGGTACCCACACCCTCCAGAGATGAAGGAATCAGCACGGTCACCAAGTCCAACAAGTCGGACTCCACAGCTCCGACCAGTACAAAAGATCTCGTTCGAGATCGACCTACAGTTTCAGGTAACCCTCGGAACATTGGCGCCGTTGCCGGAGAACCTGGAAGTCATCCCATCACCATGGCGGACGACCATGACAACGACCACACCTCAGATCTAGAGGAAAGAATGCCGCATAAAAATGCGGACACCACACCAAAAGATACTTCCCAAATCAACAACAAGAAGAACTCCCCAAACGAGGGAGCCATGGATGCATTTCAAGACCGGTTAAAACAACTTGAAGAAGAAGCCCTACGCCAACGAGAGGCTGAGAAAGACCTACAAAGGGAAATAAGGCGACGCCGAGAATTGGAGAACAAACTCCTAAAACTTGAAGCCGATGTCAAGACTAAAGCTAGCAGATCCACTCCTGAAGATGGCTCCCGCAAGGAGCAAGACGCATTCACCAAGGAGATCATGAAGACGAAAATCCCAAAGGACTTTAAACTCCCAGACATGACCTTATACGATGGCACTACAGATCCAGGCCAACATCTCAGCAATTTCAGAAGCATAATGTATCTCACCGACGCCTCAGATGCAGTTCGTTGCAAAGCCTTTCCAACTACTTTAACAAAAATAGCAATTAGATGGTTCAACAGCCTCCCTCGTAGGTCCATCTCAAGTTTCGACGACATGGCTAAGAAGTTTCTGGCCAGATTCTCCATCCAAAAGGACAAAGCTAAACATGCTCCGAGCTTATTGGGAATCAGACAAGGAGAACGGAAAATCCTGCGCAACTACATGGAAAGATTCAACAAGACATGCATGGATATACAAAACCTGCCAACAGAAGCCGCTATTATGGGCCTCATTAATGGCTTACGAGAAGGGCCCTTTAGTCAATCTATATCAAAGAAATACCCCACATCTCTGAACGAGGTGCAGGAACGAGCAGAAAAGTACATCAACATGGAGGAAAACTCCCGATTAGGAGAGACCTCGAAGGCCGGATTCACCCCTGGGATAAAGACAAAGATTCCAGAAAGAAGGAAGATCGACATGGAGACAAAATCAAAAAACACCACCAGCTCGGCCACTCAGAGGCAAAAAAAGAGGGGGAAACCAGACCGAATATTATGAATACCATCGGATCCGCGGGCACTCCACCAATGAATGTTTCGACTTAAAAAATGTCATAGAAAAGCTCGTACGAGAAAGAAAGCAAGATCGATATCTGGCCGCCCATAATGATGAACAAAGAAAAAGAAGAAGGGCAGAAGATGTCAGACCAACCGCGCGATCATCTCGAACGCCAGAAAGACATGTCCACATAATACACGGTGGATTTACCGGGGGAGGAATCTCTAAATCATCTCGCAAAAGACATCTCAAAGACGTAGATCACGTCACAGGAAAGAAGGAAGCACCCGACATCCCGGCAATCACTTTTACCAAGGAAGACGCATCCGGCATTGCATCAGGGCATGACGATCCCATGGTCATCACTATTATACTGGCAAACGCAAATCTTCACCGCACGTTGATAGACCAGGGGAGCTCTGCCGATATCTTATCCAAAACAGCTTTCGACCAACTCGGCTTGGAAGAAAAAGAACTTAGAGCATATCCAGATAGCCTGTTCGGGCTAGGAGATACCCCAGTTCAACCGATGGGATACATCTCACTCCACACAACTTTCGGAAAAGGAAGTCAGTCAAAAACAATCAAAATAGATTACATCGTAGTCGACGTAAATTCAGCCTATAATGCCCTAATAGGTCGGACAATGTTAAACCAGCTCGGCGCAATAGTCTTGACTCTGCATCTATGCATGAAGTTCCTAACTGCAGGAGGAATAGCTACGATAAAAGCAGATTAGAAGATGGTGCACCGCTGTTACAACAGAAGTCTAAACCTCAGAGGCAGAGGAGAAGAATTCCACACAATTGAGCTCGGGGGAGTTCAGAGGCAGGAAGAGCTCCGCCCACAACCTGAAGGTGAAATAGAGAAAATCCAGATCGGGGATACCCCAGACCAAACGACCAATATCGGCAAATTCCTAAAAGGAGACATAAAAGAATCACTCATACAGCTTTTACTAGACAACACTGACCTCTTTGCGTGGAAGGCCGCACACATGCCAGGCATAGATCCCAAGCTAATGTGCCACAAGCTAGCAGTCTACTCAGGATCTCGGCCGGTACAACAAAGGTGTAGAAAGCTAGGACCAGAACGCTCCCAAGCAGTGGAAGAACAAGTACAAGCTCTATTGGAGGCAGGTTTCATAAGAGAAGTCAAATACCCGCTATGGCTTGCTAATGTCGTATTGGTAAAAAAGCCAAACAAGAAGTGGCGAATGTGCACTGACTATACCGATCTCAACAAAGCCTGTCCAAAAGATCCTTATCCACTCCCAAGCATCGACGCACTGGTAGATACCTCCTCCAGATATAAATACCTCTCCTTTATGGATGCATCCTCGGGATATAACCAATTCCCAATGTACCCACCCGACCAAGAAAAAACCTCATTCTTAACCCCAAAGGCAAATTATTGCTACATTGTCATGCCCTTTGGTCTTAAAAATGCGGGAGCCACTTACCAAAGATTAATGAACAAGGTTTTTTCGGATCACATCAGAAAGGTCATGGAAGTCTACGTGGACGACATGCTAGTAAAAACTCAAAACGAAGAGATGTTATTATCCGACCTGACACAAGTATATAACACTATAAGATGACATGGCATGCGACTCAATCCCGCAAAATGCACCTTCGCAGTAGAAACTGGTAAATTCTTGGGTTTTATGATCACACAAAGAGGAATCGAGGCAAACCCGGATAAGTGCAGGGCCATACTCGACATGAAAAGTCCGACTTGTGTCAAAGAGGTACAACAGCTCAACGGGAGGTTGGCAGCCTTGTCCAGATTCCTGGTCGGATCAGCAATAAGATCTCTACCCTTCTACGCCACTCTAAGGAAGGGAAAGGAGTTTGAATGGACAGCAAAATGCGAGCAAGCCTTTCAAGACTTCAAAAGATTCCTGGGACGGCCACCTATACTAACTCGGCCACGGGAAGGAGAACCACTCATATTATACCTCGCGGTAGGAAATCGGGCAATAGCCTCAGCACTGGTCCGAGAAGACAACAGCGGGCAACAGCCCATATACTTTATCAGCAAAGCATTACAAGGATCCAAGCTGAACTACCAGAAAATAGAAAAGTTCGCTTACGCTCTCATACTAACATCACGACAACTTCGCCCATACCTCTAGGCTCACACCATTAGAGTTCGGACCAACCAGCCCATAAAAGGGATCTTACAGAAAACAGATTTGGCAGGCAGAATCTTGCAATGGGCAGTCGAGTTGTCCGAATTTGATCTTCAATACGAAGCACGGACGGTCATCAAATCTCAATATCTGGCCGACTTCATTGTGGAATTCACGGACACACCGGAAATCCCACAGAATGGAATCTATATGTGGATGGTTCCTCAAATAAAACGGGAAGTGGCGCGGGTGTGATAATTGAAAGCGATCAGGGAACCCAAATCGAACTCTCCCTCAAATTCGGGTTCCCTGCCTCAAATAATCAAGCGAAATATGAGGCACTACTAGCTGGTTTGAAGCTGGCTAGGGAGGCTGGAGCTCAAAAACTCATCATCTTCAGCGACTCACAGGTAGTTACCTCACAAATAGTAGGAAGCTACCAAGCCAAAGATCCCACTATGAAAAAAATACTTGGACAAAACCAAGGAACAGCTCGGACAATTCAGAGAATATGAGATTCATCACATACCCCGAGAACAGAATGCCCGGGCCGATGCACTCTCAAAACTAGCCAGCACCAAACTAGGGGGAACAATAGAAGCCTCATCCAAGAAATTCTACAGAATCCATCAATCTCAGAAGAAGAAAAAATCCTAGCCATAACAGGTCGCGATCAGGGATGGATGACTCCCATAATTAACTACCTCAAAATAGAAGCACTCCCCACAGAGGAAAAAGAGGCAAAAAGATTAAAACGGGAAGCACAATACTACACTATCATAAACAACACTCTATACAAAAGAGGGATTTCGATACCATTATTAAAATGTGTACCGATTTCCAACACAAAGGCGGTTCTAGAAGAAGTACACAGTGGCATTTGTGGCAATCATCTCGGAGCGCAAGCACTTACCAAGAAAGTACTCCGGGCAGGATTTTATTGGCCAACTCTACAAAAGGAAGCCACAGAGTTTGTAAAGACATGTCCATCATCTCAGAAACATGCCAACTTTCACATCGTCCCGCCAGAGGAACTCATCAGTGTGACCTCACCTTGGCCATTCGCAAAATGGGGACTCGATCTTCTCGGACCATTTCCTCAAGGATCGGGACAAGTCGAATTCCTCATAGTAGGAATAGACTACTTCACAAAATGGATTGAGGCAGAACCCCTAGTTAACGCCACTACTCAAAGAAGTCAAAAGTTTCTATATAGAAACATCATCACAAGGTTTGGAGTTCCAGACTCCATCACTACGGACAATGGTACCCAGTTCACAGATGCAGGCTTCAGAAAGCTAGCGGGCGACTTGAATATAAAACAACAATTCACCTCTGTCGAACACCCCCAAGCCAATGGGCAAGCCGAAGCTGCCAACAAAGTCATATTAGCCGGGTTAAAACGGAGATTACAAGATGCAAAGGGAGCCTGGGCTGAAGAACTCCCGCAAGTCCTATGGGCATATCGGACGACTCCACATTCCACTACAAAGGAGTCACCTTTCCGATTAGCTTACGGAATGGAGGCAATGATCCCAGTGGAGATCGAAGAAGGATCACCCAGAGTGATCCACTATAGCGAAAAAGCCAACTCCCAACTTCAAAGGAAAGAGCTCGACCTACTTCTGGAAATCCGAGAAAGAGCTCGGATAAGGGAAGAGGCGTTGAAATGACGGATGGCCTCCAGATACAATCGAAAGGTAATACAGCGGACCTTTGCTGAGGATGACCTCATCCTAATCCAAAATCACATCGGAACGACTCGACCTGGAGAAGGAAAGCTGGCACCAAACTGGAAAGGACCCTACCGTGTCATAGAAGTGTTGGGAAAGGGCTACTACAGGCTTTCCGAACTCGACGGGCGAGAGCTTCCTAGGTCATGGCACGCCTGCAACCTAAGAAGGTACTATAGCTAGGGATGATAAAGGACCTTGGACAAGGCACACTCTTTTTCCTGAAAAGGTTTTTTAATAAGGCGCCAAGCCAAGACCTACAAATCACCCGACTTAGGAAATTAACCCCCGCATGTATATATATTTGCATCTTCTTTTAATAAAATCTGTTCAGATTTTCTACAAACGCTCAAGCCGCATTATTCCGAAACATTCATCGCCCGATTATAAAGCTACAGATCGACAGAAAGTGAAAATCAAATTCACTGCGCGATCACGATAAAGACCAAAGATGAAATTCATTAAAAGGTCGACCAAACGAGGGTTAAAACCCAAAATCTACAAAATCGGCAAAGATGAAAATGGAATAAAGCAAGAAGTTATAGAAAGTGGTCCATAGAAAGGACCTGACGAGGTCCTAATAAAATGGATTGCTATAAAATAACTTAAAGACTGGCCGACATGAAAAGTCGGACTAGCCACAATAACCGAAGTTATAAGTAAAACCCTGGAAAAAGGTCTGGCCAACCCTATAAAAGAGGATTACTATAACTTAGAAGAGCCCGACATGAGGAAGTCGGACTCCTACGAAAAAGTTACAAAGGTAATCCCTGAAAGAGACCTGAACAAGGTCCAAGAAAGAGGATTACCAAGTAACTCGACAGGGCCCGACATGACGAAGTCGGCCCAAAGTAAAAAGTTACAAAGGTAATCCCTGAAAGAGACCTGAACAAGTCCAAGAAAGAGGATTACCAAGTAACTCGATAGGACCCGACATGACGAAGTCGGCCCAAAGTAAAAAGTTACAAAGGTAATCCCTGAAAGAGACCTGAACAAGGTTCAAGAAAGAGGATTACCAAGTAACTCGACAGGGCCCGACATGACGAAGTCGGCCCAAAAATATAAAGCTACAAAGGTAATCCCTAAAAGAGACCTGAACAAGGTCCAAGAAAGAGGATTACCAAGTAACTCGACAGGATCCAACATGACGAAGTCGGCCCAAAGTACATAAGTAATAAAAGTAATCCCTGAAAGAGATCTAAACAAGGTCCAAGAAAGAGGATTACAAAATAACTTAGGAGGATCCGACATAATAAGGCTGAAAAAGACCTAAAGGAGGTCCAAAAAGGTTACAAACAAACAACTTGGACAAAAAACTGAGTTGAAGAAATCGGCAATCTCAGCATTATAATTCCTAACGAAGACCTGAACAAAGTTCAAATTGTTGGAAGTAGCGTCAAGCAAAGGAATCAAGCCGATCATGTCAGACAAAGTCCTAACACTCTCAAAGCCTATGAAGGTACCAAGGCAAGCGCAGACAGATATGATATGAAAACAAAAGTTATAATAATAGCCAGCTTCAGAGGCCACTAAGTTCAGCCCACAAAGCCTGGAAACTACTTTGTTTATCAAAATAAAGTTGCTAAACTAGCAACTAGAAAAGTGTCAAAACATCATTCACAAAAAGTTTTAAAAGCCCACAAGCCGGGCAATCTACAACGAGCAAGAATAAAATTCAGTTAACATCCGAAGGCTTCTCAGCAGCATCAACTCGGGGTGAAGGAGGACGAGTCTGAAGAGGCACCGCATCCACCGTCCCATCATCCCGGTTCAAGATTTGACAATCCGGTTCCCTCTCTGGGTGATTGATCTCAGCAGTGGAAGTCAGAGAAGTCGGCGCAACAGAAGTCTTGGTAGCGGGCAGTGAAGAACGATCATCATCATCATCATCAGGATCATCATGGACAATCTTACCATCCATAACGATGTTGTCCAGACTAAAAAGGGAAAGATCGAGATCTGGCGCAAGAACTCGAACTTGCTCCTTCAGATTCTCATAAGCAGCAGTAACACTGCCTATAAGATGACTTTGAAGTTCGGTATAATCAGCCCGGACAGATTCCAAACTACCCTTGAGCTCCATCATCTCTCTATAAGTAGTAACATAGCTATCCTTATGTTTTAACGCCGTATCCTTGGCCAATTGCACAGCAGCCGCCAGACCCACAGCCTGAGCCTTTTCCCCCTTCAGCTCCTTTTCCAGCTCGGCCACTTTCACCTCAAGCTCCTCCTTCAAACCCTTAATCCGGTCAAACTCTGATTTTGCCTCCTCCATAAAGGCCTTGGTAGTATGGATAGGAAGATCTTGAGAAGTCCGGTATAAAGCCGCTCCCATGTGTGCCAGTGTAATACCACTTCGAGTAATGAAGTCTAAATGACGAAGAGTGGATACATCGTCAGTGGGCATGACACCATAGGGAGCAATCTGTTGGTCTACAAACCCAACAACATCAAAGTCAGGAGCACCAAGGTTAAAAGGCTCGACAGTCTGAGGTCTTTTCGGAGGAGGGGCGGAGGTACCAACAAAAGTTTGCAATGGATCGACCAAACGAACCTGGGGAGTAGGGATCATCCTCCTCGGACCAGGAGAGCTCGGGACAGACGACTTCGACAAAACCTGGGAGGACCCTTCTCCGACCACCTTGGCCGGGACGTTCTGAGCCGTGGTAGCCTTCTTCGCCTTCTTAAAGGCCTTCAGCGAGTCATTATTCTTCGACATCTCTGAAAAATAAAAAAAATATATACAACAACTTACAAGCCAGAAAAGAAAACAGAAAGCAAAACAAATGGGGACACAGTTTATAATACCCAGCACGGTGCGGATCAAGGATGGATCACCCAGAAATTTCTTGGTTTCAAGATGGGGAGGTTCCCCCCAAATATCCTCCAAAGCAGCAACAAAAGCCTGCTCAACCTCATCTAACATCTCCCAGGTATACCTAGATACAACAACACTCCTCTGCCATTCTAAAGGAAATCGAGGCTCGCCATTCTCATCCAAAAAGAAAGGACGAGCTCCTTCAACAGCTCGGATCTTGAAAAAGTAATTCTTAAAATCCCGAAAAGACTCATCATACATGGAAAAAACCTTATGTCCCTGGGCCGACCTAAAAGAAATCCAAGAAGCTTTCTTTTTGGTAGTTCCAAGCTTGGTCAACACAAACAGATACAGGAAAAGAGTTAAAGAGGGCGTAACGCCGAATTCATGGCAAACCAGCTGAAAAATCTTAACAAAACCCCAAGAATTCAGACGAAGCTGAGATGGGGCTACATTACAAGACCACAACAGGTCGGTCTCAAAGGAAGTAAAAGAAAGGGTAATATTCATCTGGCTAAAGAAGAAATCATATGCATAAAAGAAAGGATGCTCCCCCTGGGTCGGAATAGGAAAGCAGACCCTGTCATCAGAATCGGGTGCCACTAGCTCATAGTTGCGTTCTTGATTCTCACTACTACATATCCGATGGTGTTTTCTAAGCTTCGCACAGAACTCCGAATTAGCTAGAGATACACATAGCAACACAAGGGAGTCCAACCAGTCGGATATCCCCTCAGGAACCTTAGAGGACGCCTCGACAATATTTTTGCGAGATGACATGGCCAACTAATCCTACAAACAAAAGAAAACGGATTACTAACCCAAAAACAAAATCATGCAATATGGAAGCAACTCAGACAACGTGACCTTAAGCACGCAAACAGTAAATGAAAACCCCAAGACGCACAACGAGGTCCAGGGGCATACTTTGGAGGCAATGACAGAGGAAAGTCTCAGAAAAAATCTACAAAAGATAAACTCTCTTCAAACAAACAACGTCCCGAGAAGAAAAAGGTGAAAGTCAAAGAAAAGTCATAAAAAATCATCGTCTCTATCAAAGAAAAACCATCGACTAAGACAAAATCATCAACGGAGCAGACAAAGTTATCAAAGGAGCAACCTTTTCAAAACAGCAGTATGGAAATCAACAACAACATATGAAGCCCTAAAAAGAAGCCCAAACCAGAAAAAAATTACCCAAAGCATACATAAGGACGAAAAAAGACCAGAAAACAGGCATCACAGCAAATAAACCAAGCACAGTAAAAAAGAAAAGGTTCAAGCCTTTCAACGTACAAAATTAGAGCGTCATAAAAGAATCAAATACAAAACAGCAAAAATAAATGGTGAAGAGAAAGCAAAACCAACCTGAAGAAAGGAGAAAGAGCTTTGGAGAAAGACGGAAGCAGAAGCAAATAAATCTTCCCTCGAGCAAAAGCACAAAACACAGCGTCGAAAAAATGAAAAGACAAGCTTCGGGTGAAACAGAAGAATGAAAAAAGAGGGAAGTTACGAAAAAGAGAAAACCGTTTCTTGAGAACAAATTCAAAATAAAGCCAAGAGAAACGGAGCATCAAAAACCAATTAATGAGGGCATTAAAACCCTTGCCCATTCCCAAGGCTAGGACGCTAATACAAAAGCGCGCGCTCTCAGAGGAAGTGAAACGTTCCGCATTCAAAAAAGGGACTCTACAAAGATAAAAATTGACAAAATGCTCGAGTTCGGCTTCACCTGAGAAGGTTCAAAGTCCTAAAAACTAAGAACTCAACCTCTTAATAAAGACCGAGCTCGAGCAATGGCACTGTTCATACCCTAGGTTGAGCTGTCCGACCCGGGATGTTCTACCGACAAAGCGACCGACCTCTTCAAGCCAGGATAACCTGACCTCTTCTCAGAGAGCTCGGCCAAGTCACCAGGAAAGCCCAGTAAAGGGCCCAAATAGAGGAACACGCTCCAAATCCCAAGGCAGCCCAAGCCTACAGAGAGAAGGGCGGTTCCCTTGAAGATAAGATGACCTCACTTGAAGATAAGATAAAGATAAGATAAGATAACTAACTTATCTTATCTAAGAAGGTCACTCTACGCCATTATAAATACACTGGAGCACCCAGGTATAACTCATACTCTGATTCTACTCAATACCTGTTTAATACCCTTGCTAACTTAAGCATCGGAGTCCCTTGGAGGTATCCCCCACCCTCCGGGGACGAAGGAATCAGCACCGTCACCAAGTCCAACAAGTCGGACTCCACAGCTCTGACTAGTACAAAAGATCTCGTCCGAGATCGACCTACAGTTTCAGGTAACCCTCGGAACAGGATCTTTATTCATCAAACAACATACATAGAAAAGATCTTGAAAAGATTTTATATGGATAAATCACATCCATTAAGTACCCCAATGATAGTAAGATCATTGGATGTGGAGAAGGATCAATTCCGTCCTAAAGAAGAAAATGAAGATATCCTTGGTCCTAAAGTACCATATCTTAGTGCCATTGGAGCATTAATGTATCTTGCTAATAATACGCGACCTGACATTTCATTCGTGGTGAATTTACTAGCAAGGTATAGTTCCTCTCCAACAGGAAGACATTGGAGTGGAATCAAACAAATCTTTCGATATCTTCATGGAACGGTTGATATGGGATTGTTTTATCCATATGAATCCAAGTCACAGTTAGTTGGCTATGCTGATATTGGATACTTGTTTAATCCGCACAAAGGGAGATCTCAAACAGGATACCTGTTCACACATGGTGGTACAGCTATATCATGGAGGTCCACGAAACAGACGATTGCTGCAACATCCTCTAATCATGCTGAAATACTAGCGATACATGAAGCTAGTCGCGAGTGTTTTTGGCTGAGGAGTGTGATCCAATATATTCTATCATCATGTGGACTGATTGATCAGAAGATAGCTCCAACTATCCTGTTTGAAGATAATATAGCATGCATTGCTCAACTTAAAGGTGGATACATTAAAGGTGATAGAACAAAGCATATTTCTCCCAAATTCTTCTTCACTCATGATCTTCAGAATCAAGGGACAAGTGATGTCCAACAGATCCGCTCATGTGACAATCTGGCAGATTTGTTTATAAAGTCACTCCCAAAATCTTCTTTTGAAAGATTGGTACATCATATTGGGATGCGCCGATTTCGAGATATTAAATGATGTCGGCAAGAGGGGGAGACTGTACTCTTTTTCCCTTGGTTAGGTTTGTTCCCATTGGGTTTTTCTTGACAAGGTTTTTAATGAGGCAGTCCCTATCACTAAAGGATATTGTACTCTTTTTCCTTCACTAAGGTTTTTTCCCATTGGATTTTTCTTTAGTAAGGTTTTAACGAGGCAATAATCCTAAATGGACATCCAAGGGGGAGTGTTATAATATGGATGTCCATTCAGTGTCTACTCAGCATTATCTATTCTTCTATTCAAGTACTATTGGGAAGTACAAACATTAAAGAAATAAACGGTGCATGTTTTCCAACATTTAAAAAAGTGGAGCCTTGCACATGTATAAATAGGAGCATATGCTGAGGCTTTTGATACAATAATAATAACAACGTTCTCTCTCTTTTATTCTCTCTCTTTCTTTGTTTTACAAGTATTTTAAATACTCCTCTCTCTCTTATTCTTTATATATAATATTAGTAAATATATTAATCATCTCTATTATATTGATATAGTAATTGTGGTGAATTTTGTTATCTAATTATACTTCCTTATTTTATATTACCTCTTCCTTATTTATTTATTTATTTTACAATAGTTTGGTAAAGTTTTTAAAATATATTTAAGAGCTTTTGAAGAAATAAAAAAATTTTATTTTTCTACGTCTCAAAATCTAATTTATCTCTCTTATTTATTAAAAAAACTTTAAAACAAGTACTTCTAAGATAAAAATTCAAATATAAAATAATTTATTTATAAGTTGCTTTTAATATAAGTTCTTATGTTTTAAATTCTTTTTTCAAAAGAATTTAATTAAATTGTTTACCGAAACTGACTATATATAAAAAATAATAAATAGAAATACTACAAGAAAATCATCCATTCAAGTACACTTGAAAAGTGTAGCAAAAAAAAATGATGTCTTAGGCTAAGGCTACGCTTTTTAGGCTTTGGAGATGCTTTAGTGAGGGATGCATATTTGGTCGTTGCCTATTCTCAAAGGCTACGCCTTTCTGTACCAAAGGCTACGCTTTTGGCGTTTGAGAATAAGGTGCGCTTTTCAAGTGATGCTCTTCAGGACCAAAGACTATGTTTTTCAACACTAATAGTTACCAGAATTCAAAAGAATAGACTACACTTTTTCTTTGCTACGGCATCACTTTAAAAACATAACATTATATACATATAGCTACTCTATATAACTGTAACCTTAGGTCCCTCCCTTTTTTTAAAAAAAATTTGTCTCTATATATATATATATATATATATATATACTAATAATCTTTTTTTAAACCTAATATTTTAGGAATATATATATATAATTCTGTATTTTTAATTAAATTAGTCAAATATTATAAAATAAAAATAAATGCATAATAATACTATAAAATAATCTTCAAATAATAAAAATTATCCTTAAACTAACAAAATATATTTATAATAAACAAAAAATATTGGGATGATCATAATTTTGAGTATTCATACATCTCAAACTAAATTAAGCATACCCATATTAAAATATGCATGAGACCACTTAGAGTTTACTATTAATAAATTACGAAAAACTAAAATATTATATCCTACAAAAGTATCTTGTAATAAATGTCATCATTAATCAACCACACAGGTGTTGAAACCGAATTGATGCAGGAGTAACAGAAGAGAAATGCATCTTTTCCATGCAGCGTCAGATATGGAATCCATATTAGAACTGTCTGCAGATGTCTTCGAGTCTGAATTATGGAGGCAGCTTCTTTCGCCATCTGTTACATTGGCTTTTCTTTTCAAGTTCAATGCCCGCAAAAACCTCTTGATGATGATATCCCTTTGGAGAAACTTTGAGAATGGTCTAAATCCCTTCCACTGCCGAACCCTACAGGTCTAGGTAGAACTTGAAGTGAAATATCAGGACGTTTCTCACTTGGTTTATTATCTGAAACTTCTTTGTTTGAACAGCGGTTGATCTGCAAGTAACAGGGACAATTTCAAGCAATTCAGTCCCAACAATTTGGCATAATATGCCAAAGCACCACAGATAATATAACAACAAATGCAATAACTAAAATGCAAGAACTTCAAGAGATAGCATGCCAACACAAATTCATGAAGAATAATTGAAGAATGATGATTCTCAAATTGTTTTCAGAAATCAACTTGTTTCACAGAAAGGATCTGGATTCGGAAGTTGAATCAACCATCAATGTCGAAACTCACATGAACAAAATCAATAAATTCCTTAGTGCTGATTTATAGAGCAAAAAACAAGAAGATACAATTTAATAAAGTAAAGAAGAAAATTAACATCTTCCAAAATTCTTCACAAACTGCATTGTCAGCTAGAACTCATCTCAAATTCAAGGACCTCCAAAAGCAGGTACAATTAAAAGGCATATGAACAACAATCAAATCAAAACTACATTCCAATCATGCATAATTCATGAAACAAATAAAAACCTAGGCTTAAGTAGGCACAGAATAAGCTCAAATTGAGAAACCCCGTAACGGCTTAACTTTAATTCAATCAAAATACACACACATCTCAAGATCAAGTGATAAATTTAAAAATGAAAAAGCATAGAATTTTACACAGATTTAGAGATGAATTATGAGAATAGAAACCTGGGGTGAAAATTCAAGAGACTTCATCAATAGCTGCTGCTTGAGCTGCTTGCATTATAGGTAGCACCAAAGATCTCACAATAAAAGTTGGAACTTTGAACAACAACAACAACAAAGCTTTGTCCCACTAAGTGGGGTCAGCTACATGAATCAAACGACGCCATTGTGCTCTGTCATGTATCATGTCTACAGAGAGACCGTTTACATGTAGATCTCGTTTGACCACCCCATGGATAGTCTTCTTAGGTCTTCCTCTGCCTTTCGTCCTTTGTCCATCTTCCATCTCATCCACCCTCCTGACTGAATGTTCTATCGGTCTTCTTCTCACATGTCCAAACCACCTGAGACGCGATTCAACCATCTTTTCCACAATGGGTGCTACTCCAACTCTCTCCCTTATATCTTCATTCCTTATTTTATCCAATCGCGTATGACCACTCATCCATCTCAACATCTTCATCTCTGCCACACTCAGCTTATGTTCGTGCTCCCCTTTAGCCGCCCAACACTCCGTACCATACAACATAGCCGGTCTTATGGCGGTGCGATAGAATTTACCTTTAAGTTTTAAAGGCACTTTTTTATCGCATATAAAACCAGATGCACTCCGCCATTTTGACCAACCTGCTTGGATCCTATGATTTACATCCTGTTCAATCTCTCCATTATCCTGTATGATACACCCAAGATACTTAAAACTTTTAACTTTTCTTAGGATGTTTTCTCCAATCTTCACCTCTATATTGGGGTTTTCCCTTCTCAGACTGAACTTACATTCCATATATTCCGTCTTGCTACGGCTTATGCGCAGACCATACACTTCTAAAGCTTCTCTCCATAACTCTAACTTCTTATTTAGGTCTTCCCTTGACTCTCCCATAAGGACGATATCATCGGCAAACAACATGCACCATGGCACAGGCTCTTGGATGTGCTCTGTGAGTACTTCCAAGACTAATGTGAAAAGGTATGGACTTAAGGATGATCCCTGGTGTAATCCTATACCAATAGGGAATTCCTCCGTCACACCACCTTGAGTCTTCACACTAGTTGTGGCCCCATCATACATGTCTTTAATTGCCCGAATATATGCGATCCTTACTCTCCTCTTTTCTAAAACCTTCCATAAGACCTCCCTTGGTACCCTATCATACGCTTTTTCCAAATCAATAAACACCATATGTAGATCCCTTTTATTACTACGATACCTCTCCATCATCCTTCTTAATAGGTATATCGCTTCCGTGGTAGATCTTCCTGGCATAAATCCAAATTGGTTCTCTGTTACTTGTGTCTCTTTTCTCAACCTCCGTTCTATCACCCTTTCCCATAACTTCATAGTATGACTCATAAGCTTAATCCCTCTATAGTTTCCGCAACTTTGTATATCCCCCTTATTCTTGTAGATAGGTACCAAGGTACTCTTTCTCCACTCATCAGGCATCTTCTTTGACCTTAAAATCTCATTAAAAAGCTTGGTTAACCAGTTGATGCCTTTTTCTCCAAGACCCTTCCAAACCTCAATCGGGATATTATCAGGTCCTACTGCCCTGCCATTTTTCATCTTCTTTAGAGCCTCTTTTACTTCGAAGTCTCGAATCCTTCGATAGTAGCCAAAGTTTTGATCTTCTTCCCTTGTACATAATCGACCAAGGCTCGGAAGAGTCTTCTGTCCCTCATTAAATAACTCGTAGAAGTAGCTCTTCCACCTTTCATTAATCTTCTCCTCTTGAGCCAACACCTCTCCATCCTTATCCTTTATGCACTTAACCTGATCCAAATCTCTCGTTCTTCTTTCCCGGCTCTTTGCGATTCTATATATACCTTTTTCTCCTTCTTTCGTGCCCAAAGTCTGGTAGAGACCCTCATATGCTCTTGTTTTTGCTTCACTTACAGCCACTTTTGTCTCTTTCTTAGCCGCCTTATATTTTTCCCAGTTATCTGCATTGCGGCATAAAGACCACTCTTTAAAGCATTCCCTTTTTATCTTTATCTTTTCTTGTATACTCGCATTCCACCACCAGGACTCCTTATCTCTTGGTCCTATTCCTTTAGATTCACCAAAACTTTCTTTTGCTGTTCTTTTAATAACTTCTGCCATCTCCCTCCACATCTCTTCCGCGCTTCCATTCCCATCCCACTTTGCCTCTTCTCCTATCCGTCTTAGGAAGCTTCTTTGTTCCTCACCTTTCATCCGCCACCACCTCGTCCTTGGATTCTTCGTATGATGTCTTTTCCTCAACTTTTGCTCAACGCGAAAATCCATGACGAGCACCCTATGTTGTGTTGTCAAACTCTCTCCCGGGATAATTTTACAGTTAATGCAAAATTTCCAGTCGACTTTCCTCAGCAAGAAGAAGTCAATTTGAGAGCTTGTCATGCCACTCTTATAGGTTATAAGATGTTCGTCTCTCTTTTTAAAACATGTATTTACGATGAGAAGATCAAAGGTTGAGGAAAAGTCCAAAATAGTTTTACCCTCGGCATTGATCACCCGAAACCATGGCCTCCGTGAATACTCGCATATCCAGTCACTTCTCTCCCAACATGGCCATTTAAATCTCCTCCTAAGAAGATCTTATCTCCCAAAGGTATGCCTTGAACCAAACTCTCTAGATCCTCCCAAAACCTTATCTTGTGTTGTTCGTCCGAACTCACTTGCGGTGCATAGGCGCTAATCACATGGAAAGCACCTCCCTCCACCACAAGTTTGATAGAGATGATCCGATCTCCCACCCTCTTGACATCCATTACGTCCTTCTTCCACTGCTTATCCACAATTATTCCAACCCCATTCCTATTCTTCACCTTTCCTGTATACCAAAGTTTGAAACCAGAAGTATCAAACTCCCTAGCCTTTGCACCAACCCATTTCGTTTCTTGTAGACACATAATGTTAATCTTCCTCCTTGTCATGGTGTCCACCACCTCCATGGACTTTCCTGTTAGAGTGCCTATGTTCCATGTTCCAAATCTCAACCTTCTGTCGCTTCGACCTTTACCTTTTACTTTGTGAACTAGCTTATTTACCCTCGTCTGTTCACGAAAATGCGAGAACCCTTGCTCATTTAACACTACATCCGGGCACCGATGCAGCGGCTCTTGCTTTGACACCGTACTCGAGCCATACGGCGCGTTGCTTCCGGGCAATGACCTAGCTTTAGCGCAATAATGTCTTTGATTCATGTCATGGGGGTTCGGCTATATTTTTATGTTGGTTGCCGAAGACCTAACACAACCCTCCTCCTTTATCCGGGCTTGGGACCGGCTATGTACCGCAAGTGTAACATAGGCGGAGTTAAAAGTTGGAACTTTGAAATACCCACAAAAAAAATAAAAAATAAAAATAAAAGCAGAAAAAAAACCAAAGAATAAAAGAAAAAGAATAAATCCAACAGAGATAATTTAGTAAGCAAAAAGTAATCTGAAGAAGACCGCGGTCATTCTGTGAGAAGGAACTGAGTTCTGATTTATCTATTTTTTTATTTTTTATTTTACATGCACAATAAAATAAAAGATTAAATAAGCAACTTCATATGCCTTATTTCAATTTCAAGTGATGAAGTATATTATAGGTAGTTATAGGTCATTAATTATAACAATAAAAGTTAAATAAGCAAGAGTGATCAGAAGCACTAATAATATGCCTTATAATAAAAAATAATATGCATAATAAACTAAATTCACTAATGAAACCAGCAAGAGTGATCAGAAGCACTAATGAAGCAAAGTAGTTTTTTTAAGAATCAGCAAGGAAATTATACTAGAGATGATGATAACATAAGAATCAGCAGTTTTTTTTGCTGAACTTTCATCATTTAAAGTGTTGAAATAATAACATACGTTCAAATTTTGTAAGTAATAAAATTAAGAAAACAGCAATAACAATGGCAGTTTCAAAAACAGCACCAGAAAAACTAGCAGTACTATGTAAGAAACAGGACCAGTAACATTGTAGCAAGAAAATTTTGCAAGTTACAATGGTGAACACAGTAAGACAATTGATCATCAACAAAGAAGCCATACAAGGTCAATGTCAAATTGTCAATATAGCCAGCAACAAATGCCTTCCAGCCATATGCAAACCAAAATCCGTAGAAGCTACTATTCGAAAAACTAATCCAAGTTAAGAAAGATAATACATGTGATAAAACTATTAGTACAAAATTAAAATATCCAATTCATTAGCCAATATTATAACTATAGAAACAGAGATCATTAACCTGATCAGTACTTTCTTTTACCCAGTTTCAGTTACAATCTCTCTAGTTCATAGTAATATAAGGAGTAAGAAAAAGATGGTCATACTATCATACCATATTTCGCAATATCTACTCATGCATCCCCTCCCAAAAGCTACTAAATAAAATGATAGTGAAACTATATATATAATGATAAGTTCTGGTAAAAGTATAAAATCTCTCTTCATACATAGTTCATGAATCCTGACTCTCATTTTTATAGTTCAGGCTACAAGGGCATTTCGATATCAAATGGGAGAACAAATGAGAAAGGAAACACAAGGCTTAGGATAGGAAAATACATGAAAATAATTTTTCTCAACTATAAAATACTGCAAATCAATCTATAAATGACAGCTAACATCATATAAGAAGAACTAATTATATGATGAGAAAATTTACCATTATGAATTTAGATTTTCATAAAGGTTTTAATCCATGGTAGGATAAAAACCACAATTTATCACTATTTCACTATCATGTCAAGTATACACTAAGGGAAGAATGGACTATGAATATAAAAGGAATAAAGCAAGTACAAAAATAATTATTTCTCTCTCTGCAGAACCACTGTTGCTATGATGAGACTTTAATCTGCCAAAAAATTGGGAGCATAACAAACCCAATGTTCAAATGATACCACATCAACAACAGGATTTTAAATAACTGAATCTATCGACAAAAAATTTTCAGATAAAAAGCTAATGATCAGAAAGATGCCACATCAAAATAGAACTAGTTCTAGTATTCAATCAATGTACATGTGCACCATCAAAGTCACCGATGATTCCTTGTCTGTGAACAAGAATGCTTAGATATTCAATACATAAATTCCTTCATAAACCTTGGATCAAATAACAGCTAATCTATCTGTATGAATTAATGTACCAACATTCTGTAGCAATATTAATTACCTGGATGAGATTCACCACGTTAGTAGAAAGGACACTAATAACATCAAAATTGTGTAATTGCAAACACCTAAAGAGCCTCTGCAGAAAGAAAAATGAGTTAACTTAAAAACAAAAAATATTCATGATCATGCATGCACATTGCACAATAACTTTGATCACCTGATTAGTAATGACAATAAGAATAAAAATAGTCATCTACACCCACATTTAGATCCTTCTGAAACTCACACCTGATTCCTAAGGCTACAAAGAGATCACAGGAAAAAGTTCCATGCTTCTTTAGTTTTCAGATGAATTCCTAGTTTACATGATTAAGGAGAATTTAAATTGGTTATCAAATTTCCATGTAAAACACCCAAAGCAAAGAAAACATAACAAAAAAAGCATCAGAGAGGAATATAGCTTGAAGCTAGAAATTAAAAGCAACCACTATGTTCAAGGAATGCGTATGAACCATGACATAAATAAAAATATTTCAGTGTGAAACCTGTTCTTTTCACTAACTTTTCCTTAAGATACTAAACTAAATGAAAACCTAAAATTAGAAAACCTAAAATTAGAACCCAAAACCTCCAAAAATTCACAGAACTAATTGAAAATTGATACGTACCTTCTCTATCTCAATTAGCCATTACAGTTCATCATCACTGTCAAAGTGAAAAGTGACAGAGGATACAGAATAGAGAATGCTTACCTGGTGACAGAGGATATGACGATGGTGATGAGTGGCGACGGTGAAGAAGAGATGAGCGGCAACGTAACGGCTTGGAGACGGTGCAGTAGCTCATCGGCGAGCTCAAGTCTACGGCAGAGCAGTGACAGAGCACGACAGCGGCGAGACATCTCTTCGAGCTCCTCGGCGGCGGTACAGCAGCCCGATGGTGGCAGAACAGCGACGGCAACAAGCCCAAGTAGCAGCGGTGGAGCTTCAGCGGAGACGGAGCACTCTCTTCTTCTCTCCTCCTTCGCCTTTTCTCTCTTCCTCGAGCTCTCTCTCTCACTGGTGCTCGACGACGACGGCGGCAGAGCCCTAGACGGCGTCGTCCTCTCTTCCTTCCCTCTCCTCTCTTCTCTTCTTCTTCCCGTTCTTCCCCTTTCTGATTTCTTCCCTCTTTCATGTGTGTGTTGAGTGAGTGAAGGTGAGGGCAAACAAAATTTTCCTAAGTGTTTATTTGGTTTGTTTATATTAGTCTTAGGAGACACTTTTTAAACAAATAAGGTACTCTTTAAAAGTGTTTTTTTTTGTGTGAAAAAAAGTGTATCCATAGATATTAAACAAACGGATCTGCTACACATACAAGCAAAAAAGCCCTACAAGTCATACAAGCTCCCAGCCCACACTCCTTGCACACGCGCACTCAATTTATTTGAATGGAGCGTAACATTCACGCGCTCCACTCATACACTCGCGCTTCACGAAAACCGCTCCTTAATGGCGCACTCTTCCACTTCTCCAAGCCATTCGAAGAAAACACAACCGTTCCATTTTCGAGCAACATTGCAAATGGTAGAGATAGCAATCGTCGTGAAGATTCGAACTCTCCATCAACACAACATAGAACTCTCGATCAAGAATACTCAAGGTACGTTACGTTAGTATTTTACTCATATTCTATATTTTCCAGATTTCGAAAATGAAGAACTAGGTTTTACTGTTCTTCTACATTCTTCTAGATTTTACTGTTCTTCTACGTTCTTCTAGGTTTTACAGTTTTTAATGTTCTACTTGTTCTAGGTTTTAGTGTTATTCTTGGTTCTAGGTTATACTGTTCTTCTTAGTTGTTCTAGGTGTTACTGTTCTTGTTGTTCTAGTTCTTCTGGTAATTGATTTTTGGAAGTATATTGCTTGATTTGGTGGGTGTATATGGAGTATTTTGTTCGTTGTATATTTCTGAAATGATATACTGTAATATAGTGATCACTTGCCACTGTTCTAATATTTGCTTGTCCATGGGTCTATATAGCTTGACCTTGTATATTAATGCATGTTTGAATAATATCTGACTAATATCTATGGGTGTATCTTACTTATATCTATGGGTGTATCTGAATCATATGTATGGATGTATCTGAATAATATGTATGGGTGTATCTTACTGATATCTATGGGTGTATCTGACTGATATCTATGGGTGTATCTGACTCATATCTATGTGTGTATCTGTCTCATATCTATGGGTGTATCTTACTGATATCTATGGGTGTATTTTTCATTTCAGAAACAATGGCAGGCAGAAACCAAGTTGGAAAAAATGTAAGAACAAATATATGTCTTAGGCGAAATCAGTTTTATATAATAAAAATATAACTGACTATAATTTTGCTTTGCTTTGTTTACAGCAAACCAAGGACCTTAATTGTGCAACACATTTGTTAAGTGAGAAATTCAGAAACATGAGTGAGGAGAAGAAAACAATAGTGAGGGATTTGGAATTTGGCGGCTTGATGCACATCCCGCCGCTGAGGGTGCATCACCAAATATTAAGGGAATTGGCTAACTCTTTCAAACTAGGGGAAAACAAACTGGAAACCGGCTACGGTTTATTTAAAATAAGTCCAAAAACAATAGGGGTTGCACTTGGCATCAACGCGTCAGGTAACTCGTTAAAAATTATAGGTGTATATGAGCCATATTCAGTTGTATTTCAATTGATGCTTGGGTGTATTTGTACTGATTTTCATACTATGTTGTTTTCATTTTTGTAGGAGATCTATTTCCTCAGAAAGTCAATTATAAGGATCTTTCTGAAGATGACAAACAAATTTTTAGAAGATTCCAGGGTAAGACGCTCAAAAATCTGACAGATGAGATGATGGTTATTGTCGTTGATAATGAACAGGGGTGCCTCATGTTCAAGAGGATTTTTATCCTCTATATACAGATGGCGTTCCTGTTACCAACGAAAATAAACAAAATCTCACCTGCGCACCTGACCCCAATTTTCAAGATGGACACAATAACAGAGCGGAACTGGGGAGGACATGTTTTGAATTTTATCGTCAAGGGCATAACAGATTACAAGGTGAAAAAGAAAAAGGCAATTGATGGCTGCCTCGTTGCCCTGATGATAATTTACTTTCATCTTTCAAAAAATAAAGACAAGAAGAGGGAAGAAAGACCTCCAGAACCTTGGATTGCCAACTGGGCTAAGGAACAGTTGGTCGAAAGAATGAGGGGAGAAATGGAGGACCATATGGTAAGTGAACAAAATATCTTGGGTGTATTTTATTTACCTGAATGCTGCTAACTACAATTTCTAATGTTTCAGGGGGTTGTAAAGATGGGTGAAGCAAAGGAAAAAATGAAAGAAATAAAGAAAAAAAGAAAAAAAAAGAAGAAAGCAAAAAAAAAAAACAAAAAAAGAAAGGCAAGTTCAACATCATCATCTGAGATTGAAAAAACTGAAAGTGACCATTCTACCTCTGAGTCTGAGACTGAAGAAGACTCAGAGGATTCAACAAGAAAACAACCAGCCCGAAAATCCAAAAAGTAAGTAACATGCTTGGGTGTATTTTGTTTCTACATTTGGGTGTATTTTGTTTATCAATTTGGGTGTATTTTAATTCTCCATTTGCATGTATTTTGTTTATCAAGTTGGGTGTATTTTGTGCATTCCTTTGGGTGTATATTGTGCATTCATTTGGGTGTATTTTATCACTTTTAGAATTTTTTAAATAATGATTATTTCCCTTCCAGAATGGAGTCCAAAAAAAGAAAGAAGATTGACGAGGATTCTGATTCAGAATTTGAATCAACTGAATCTGAATCAACTGTTGAGTAATGTTATGAAATTATTACTCTTTTACTTTGGGTTTATTATCGAGATTTTATGTATTAACAGAGTGTCTCTTATTAACTTATAGAAGCAAAGAATCATCACCAGTGGAGAAGCAAAAAACAAAGAAAAAGACTCAGAGAACACCAAAAAAATAAGCACTTCTTTGGATAGCGTTCTGTGATCATATTATTTTTGTATTTCTGATTCATACTTGTTTTTTCCCCCCAGGACACAATCCAAAAAGAAAAAGGTCATTGTGCAGGATTCATCTCCTGAGCAAACTCAATCATATCATGGGTACAGTACTTTCTAAGCAATATTATCGTCTATCATCAAAATTATATTTGTTAACATGTTCTTTTATGCATGTACTCTCAGATCTGAAATTGGAACTCAAGAATTAGATGAATTCTTAAGGAAAAACAATGAAAAATTTGCTGCACATAGGTATGTCTTGTTGGGGTGTATATTTTAGATTTTAGGGGTGTTTTATTTGCTAATAATTGTTTCTTGTTTCGCAGGGAGAAACAAGCTGACCTGTGATCGAATGAAGGTCATTATGTCTCATCTGAAACGTAAGTATCTTTATTTGATTAAATCTTGTTATCATGATTTAACAGTATGGTATTTTTTGTGAATAACATGTACTCTATTATGTTTAGAATACTGGACGTAAACTTGGGAAGTGATGATCCTTCCTCTCAAGGACACACAGAACAAAGTAGCGTAAACAAACCGGCAGAGAGCGTGTAATTTCTCTTTCAAATAACTGTTGCTTTTATTCTTTTATTACGTTCTACTTCTAATTTTGTATATATTTTTTTTAGAAAAAAAAGCCCTTTATTATTTTATTCGAGAAAAAAAAGGCAGGAAAAAAAAGCAAAAACTGCAAGTATGTAAGTTCTCAATAAACAAAGCCTGTCTTTCTTTTAAATTGTTCGGGTGTATTTTTGACTTTCTTAGGGTGTATTTTAGGTTGAGTCTGTTTGAATAGTCAGCCAGTGAGCCGGCTGAAGAGAATGTGATGGTTATGAGAGAAGATACACCGTCTGAAGTGCTTGCGATGTGACTTTTTCAAAAAAATTTCAACCTTATAACCTTTTTATTTTCAAAGGCATTGTTAGCATTTTGTTTTTCTTCATGTTTAGAGTTCCGATTCAAGTGTGTCTACCACTGTCCCAAACAACCACTACACCTGAGACAGAAAATGAAGCAACCCCTCTGCTACAAATTGAAGGAACTACAAAAAGGTAAGATATAGTGTTGGGTGTATATTTTGTTACAGTTTGGGTGTATATTGCTCGTGTTGGGGTGTATATTTTGATGATTGATCCAGGACTAGTTTTTTTACATCATGATTAAATTTATGTACCGTGCAGCACTTCTGAAACCCCCCCCCCCCAACAACTTGAAGAAACTACACCCACGGTTCTCCCAGCTCCATCTAAAATGTAAGTTCATCAAATTAAAATCAATGTTTGGTTATCATCTGTATATTCTTATTCTTATAATACATTATACATGATCACACAGTAATCCAGCGCCAGAAGACGCTGAGGCATTGATGATGATGGCACGAACAGCATCGTATGTTCCTAAAACAGATCCGTTGCCATCATTCAGCCTTGGCTTGACTGATTCAAGCCAAGAAGAAGCAGCAACGCAGGAGGGGGCGTCAACGCAAGAAGGAGGGATGCAAAAAACTCCAGAAACCCCAAAACTGCTAGAACAATTAGGGGATTTGGTGGAAAAAATAGCAAACAGTGGGGTGAAAGTAGAAAGTAAAAGTCTACAAATTCAAAAAGAGAGTGGCAGATAAAGTTCTAAAAAGTTTGAAACTCTTGTGAGAATAAATCAGAATACGGCTGAGATGAAAGAGAAGTGCTACATATGGGGGACGCGATTGAAGAAATACGCAGATGGCAGAACTAATGAGTTTGACAACGTGTGCACTCTGATTGCCCAAGATAACTTTAATGTTTTGGTTTAATTACTCTGTTGGTCCCTATAGTTTCACCAAATTTTTAATTAGGTCCCTATACTTTTTTTCCTTTCAATTGGATCCCTACACTACTATAATTTTGTAATTAAGTCCTTCCTAGTGTAAAAAATATTAGAGTTAACTGAATATTTATTCGCAAATTGAAGGTATTTATAATTAAAAACTTAATTAAATCTTTGACCGCATGCATTCTGGTAAAAATATTATGTTAATTTTAATATTTTTAACATGAAAAGGACGTAATTACAAAATTAAAAGCAGTGTAGGGACCCAATTGAATGGAAAAAAAGTATAAAGACCTAATTAAAAATTTGGTGAAACTATAGGGACCAACAGAGTAATTAAACCTAATGTTTTTACACCAAAGTTAACTACAATGTTTTTTAATGTAAATTGATTTCGGCATATTTTTCTAGATTGTAACTGCCATGTGCCTCATCCTCAATCATAAAAATGATATAAGATTTCAAGAAGAAGTATTCTGTCTCCCCCCTGATATTGTGGTAAGTTTTACTTCTATGAAGTTTGGGTGTATTTTCTGTATTCCTTAGGGTGTATTTTCTTTGATCAACTGGGTCTGTTTTGTACTCATTTGGGTGTATTTTTTACGTTCAATTGGGTGTAAGTTGTGTATTTATTTGGGTGTAAGTTGTGTATTTATTTGGGTTTATTTAAAGTATTCAGTTGGGTGTACTTTCAGTATTTCATTTGTTGTTTCACAATTATTGCAGAACATGGCCATTGCGAAGCATTTAAAGGGGGAATTCATATCACCTACAACCAATAAAGAATTCAGGGTGGAAGACTACCCAATGTTTATTCCCTTTATAGATGCAAAAAAATTAACATCACATAGATATGTAAGTTTTCATTTGTAAAATTTGTTAGTACCATTCTTTACTTATATGCCAAATAAAATAAAACACTATTGAAATGTCGCCATGCTTCAGATTTTTGCACCTGTTTGCCACTCAAACCATTGGTGGTTATTGCTGATTGATACAAGAAAGCAGAGATTTTATATACTCGACCCGGTACACACGAAATGTCCAACCGATGACAGAAATGAGCTTAATAAATTCATTGTAAATTGGCTCTGTGTTCTTTACTTTAATAGTTAGGTGTATTTCAATTCAATATAAGGTGTATGTATGTTTTGCTTTGGGTGTAAGTATGTTCTCCTTTGGGTGTATTTCTTTAGGGTGTATTACTGATTTGTTTTATTTTTTAAGGGATATGTTATTTCAAGAATGAGAGTATATGTTGGCGGGGCACCTCTGAAGAAGAAGGAGAAGGAAAAGGAAATTAGAGCACCATACGTTAGCATCTCAGGCCAAAAGACAAGGTATAAATTTGTGACTCTGAACATTAAACTTTTCTAAATGAGATTTGTAATTTATTTTTTTCGTTTTCAGCTATGACTGTGCTATTTACGTTATGAAGTGGCTTGAGTTAATTGAGCCCGAAAATATTAAAAGGGCGAAGTATGAGTGGGATAATTGGACACAGGTAACTGTCTTTAAAACTATATAACTCTGTATTACTTTACTGAATTAATATTGTTATTTAACCAGAATATACTTTTTAATTGTAGGACGAGGTGGACCACTATAGAGTAGAATATGCTTTCCGGATACTATTCAGTGAAATGAATAAAGACAGAGCTGAAGCAATTAGAGGGAGTAATGCAATAAGACTGTCCAGGCCATCCTCAGTATTATTGAGTCCATTTTGTCAAATAGATTCTAATGATATAGAAACTGAGTAATGTAACTACTAGCTAGTTTGTAAATTGAACACATTGTGTAAAAATTTCACAATTATAAACAACTTCTTTTCAATAAAATTTTTTTCCATAGTTAAACTGTCTGTGCTGTTAAACTGTCTGTGGTGTATTCAAAAGCTCTGTATTACAGGTGGTATAATATGAAGGAAAACATCAAACCAGATATAAACAAAAATTATAAAATTCTACACCCAACGAAAGTTTAATATACACCCAAGGTTGATTAATATACACCCAAACTTCTATCCCCCTAAACCCTGAACCCAAAACCCTAAAAACCAAAAAACAATAAACCCTAAACCCTAAACCCTAAACCATAAACCCTAAAACCCTAAACCCTAAAATCCTAAACCATAAACCCTAAACCCTAAACTCTAAACCCTAAACCATAAACCCTAAACCCTAAACCCTAAAACCCTAAACCCTAAAGCCCTAAACCCTGAAACCCTAAACCAACGAAACTACTATACACCCAAATTAGTAATTTTTTAACATAAACAGCAGATTGTGAAATATATATATATATATATATGTAAAATGTCAAACACAAGAAAATTCACAAATACACCCAAAAGAACAGTTCTTTTACACCCATATTCTGTAACTATACACCCAAAAAGTTATCCGCTGTTGCTGGTACCCTGAATTGATAATTCATAACACATCCTTGATATTGGCTAGAATATGAATGCACCACTGATCCAGTATCAAAGAGGTTTAACTGAATATAACAAACTCACATATTAGCTAAACTATTAATGACAAAATTAAACTCAATTACCATATATTTACAAAACATTACTTTTACCTCGTTTAAAGCTTTCGTTTTCTTCTTCTTTGAGGCATTTTTAATCTGTTTGTCCAACTTTGAACTGAGCCTATTTTTTGGACGTCCTCTTGTTCGAATCCTTGGAGGGCTCTGAAGCTCGTTAACGGATTCCAAGTTGGCATCTTTGTGAGATAAAGAAGATGTCCCCTTCCTTTTGGCTTTCAAATCTTCCATCTCAACCATGACGGTATCGTACGCACGGTGCAGAATCACAGTCAGCTCCTCCGATTCTGATGCAAATTCGCAAACATTTTGCGAATGAAAAACAAATTCGTCAAACCTCTTGCTTCTTGGCTCCAACAGTGGCTCGTCGTGGCTGCTCTTGATGTGTGTGTGTCGCCTCTTTACCTTCTTGCTCCATCGTTCCAGTATATATCTAGGTGACACTTGGCTTACTTGTTCAAAGCTTAACACACTTAGTGTGTGACGGCACAGTATCCCTCTTGACTCGAATAATAAGCATTGGAATTTTACCTCGGCTGCTACTGAGTCGTAAGTAACCACAAACTTGTTGAATATTGAGCTGGAAACTTGTTCTCCAACTTTGTATACTGAATAGCCTAGAGCGAAATTCGTTAATTGTAAGACCCAAAACCTTTGAAAAGTCTTATTATGATCAAGTCTCAAATCATATGGTTATTTATAGCCTTAATTTCAGAAATTATTTTATTAAAGGTAATTAAGGCAAGTTTTGATTTATTAGATTTGGGATGAGTTATGATTATTATCCGATTTTATAATTATTGGATTATTTTCTATATTTAAATTATAAATTTAGCAGTTGTGAAATAATAATGATTTTATATGTTTTGGAATAAGTAACTAATATTTTAAATATTAGTACTGCTATTTTGGAAAATAGAGAAATTAATTATATTATTTCTAATTTTTAGATTTGGACATTTTATTCAAAATAATTTGTAAAATTGATGAGCCAATAGTATTTATATACATTATTATTGTTGGACTAGAATTTATTCTAATTACTATATTATTTCTAATTTTATTTGAAATTACTAAAATGCCCCTAACCCTAATTTTCAAAATGAAACCCTAACCTAGAAACCCTATCCCGTGACCCAGTTACATTCTCCCCCAACCCAGCGGCAGCAACACAAATGCTCCCCCTTTCCTCAAATCAACACACAAAACAGCTCCAGCCTCTCTTCACCCTCTTCCCTGTGCCTCCCACACCCATTGATAGTGGAAGGGAAACTTGACACCGCCGAACAGAGAAGGAAGGGAGAGGGAAGAGTTGCTTGCGCCGTCACCTGCCGCTGCTATCCGATCCGCGCTGTCATGGTCGTTCCGTCCACGGAGCCGTGAATCGCGCCTCTGTCACCGAGAAGAGGAGGGAGGAGACGCGATGCTGGAGGAGCCGCCCAGTAACGGTTGCGTCGCGCAGCCACTACGGCCCATGCCACCTTCGTGGGTCGTCAGGGGAATGCCAGCGCCGCCAGTGTCGCAGTCGCGTGGGGAAGCACCGTCGCCCGCACTGTTCGCCGCGCCGTCATCTCTAGCCTGCGCCGACGCCAGTCGCGCGAGAGGGAGACGCGCCGTGAGGGAGAGCCGTCACATTTCTGCCATCGCCAGTTCACACGCCACCACTGTGCTCCTTGCTGCAACGCTGCCGCTGTGCTCCTTGCTGCAATGCCGCCGCTGGAAGAGCAGGGCTCGCCAGTTTTGCCTCTCACTGCCGCCTTCGTCGGCTACTACCGCCATGGCCGCCGGAGCTCCGGGCTGAGTTTCTGCCACATGAGACCCTGCTGTCGTCACCGAGAAAGTATGCCGGTAAGGGTTTCAAACTTGGTCTTCATTTCTTATGAGATTATGGGAATCTTATTGTCGCAGCATGTTGGTTTCAGTCACCGTCGCTGGAGTCGGGTCGCCGCAGCCGCTGGAGGTGACTGTTGGGGCTACCGCCGAACCGGTTCAGAGGCTGTTGCTGTTCAGTTCAGCCGTTCTTTCTTAGTTTCAGTAAGTATTCCTATTTCGAAAGCTCTGCGTTAGTGTTCTGTTCCGTGTAATAAAGTAATTGTAATGTTGATGGTTCTAGGAGTTAGAATCCGAGTTTACTAGTGGCGTTGAGGTTGTTTCTACTATTGAGAAAGACACACGGAACCGGGATTTTGATTGTCGATTTCGGGTTGAGGCAGAAAGGACTCTGTGAGACGTTTGGGTTATAGAATTGCATTTTGAGGTAGGCGCTCTTTCCAAAAACTATGTTTTATGTATTGGAATTATTACATATGGATAATAATGTGAGATATTGTGCATTTGGTGATTGTAATTGCCTTATGTATTATTTGATTGACTCGAATGATTATGGATGTTGGTTTGGCTGAATTGTTGTGCGGCTTTGTGAAATGTAATGTTATGAAGTTGATTCTTTAAAGATTTGAAATCTGAGTTTAATCCGTTGAGGATTGATTTGAATTGAGTTAATTATTTTGATGATGTGAAAAGTTGAATGCACTTTTGAATTTAGCCTGGTTTACTTAAATTGACTTGGTTTTGGACAAACGATTTGTTACTGAGCCGTTTCTTTAAAGCTTTGGAAATGAGTTAAATCGGTCAATATTGATTTGATTTTGAAATGGTTTCCTTGAGTTATGCCAATGAGACGACTGTTGGATTTAGCTTGATTTTGAATTGATTTTTGGATTCTGGACTGTTGAAAGGGATTGAGGAACGGTTTAGTTGGGACCCGAACCGGGTGGCAAAGTCCAAGTTTTAGGAGAGATGCTGCCAAAATTTCTATAAAATCCGAGTCTTTATTTGAAATGTTATTTGGGAAATTTTGAGTTTAATGCCTTTCCTAATTACTTGGAGGATTATGAATTTAGGGCTTCTTTATTATCTTTACTTAGAACAATTATGAAAGCGACGAAGCTACGCTTTGAAAGAATTATTGAACAGAGAATCATGATTCCTCCTTATTTTCCAAGAAGAATAGTATGTTTTTGGGTACGATTCATTCGAAATAGAATTTTGCTTTGAGGCTATTTTAAAAAGGTAAAACGGGTTTACGTTTTCTCTGTAAAACATAAAGATTTTTCCTTAGAAGAGTTTTCGTGGTTTTGAAAAGGATTTGGATTTCGATTGATGAACCTTATTATTCTGACGTTTTAAATAAGCTTCAGAGTATCTTTTGAACTCTAGTTAAACACAATAAAAATGATTCTCTTGGTAGTTTGAAACGCTTCAGATTTAGTCGTGGAATTGAAGCCGGTTTTGTTAAGTAAAGGAAATGGCTTTGAAAGGAGGGATTGATTTCATGACTCGATTTGGCTTAGATCCTATTTTATTACTCAAATCGGAAAGCCAATGTTTTAATGATTTTAAATGAATTTGGCGAAATGAGTTATGTTATTCTCCCCTAAAGACTTGAGACTCTGCCGAGAAACTTTTGTTATAAAATTCCATTGTTGTATGGATGATTTTGAATATTTCAAAATAAATCTTTAACTTGCCATGGTTTTGGATGTTTTGGAAAGAGGATGCCGAGAGTGGCATTGTTTTCAAAGGGAAATTTACCTTGAGTAAAAGTGGCTTATGAGCCTGAGATGATTTGAGAAATGAGATCTTTAAAGTCAAGGCTGAAAAGAGTTGAAACTTGATTTCAAAGTGAAATGATTTGAGAAAAAGTGATTTATGGCTTAAATGCCAATTTTATGAATTGATGATGTTGAATGTGGAAGTGCTATTTTGTTGTGAGCCAGAATGGATGTGTATGATTATGAATATTGGCTGGTTCTGGATTGAACCGTGAGTCGGATGGCTGAGATGGATGTTGATCCATGGCTGAGAATGAAAGCATATATGCTGAGATATTGATAATTTGGGATATTGCACTTCCACTATCGGAGATAAGAGTTTCCCTGGGAGAAAGCAGTGGCTAGCCACCACGTGCTCCAGGTTGAGACTCGAAGCTTGAGCTCACCCCCATAAATATTCACCAGTGAGGGTGATGGATATGGATCATGATTATGATCAAGTTTATATTGAGTATAACTCGAGTTGGAGAGACACGATAGAGGGACAGTCCAATGGTTAGCTACCAGGACTTGTCGGGTTGGCTCTATAACCGACAGATTATATCATCAGCCACTAGGGATAGGCATGCATCATATGCATCTATGTGACATTGTTTGGGTGTGCATATTGTACTTGGTTTGCCTATGATTAACTGCTAATTGTTCTACTTTCAATAACTGTTTGTTTGTGCTTGCATCTTCCTATTTGTGATTGCTACTGAGACTCTGTTGGACTGTGGTGATTGGTTGATGGTTGGATTGTTTGGGCCTAGGGCCGTGGATGGAATGAGATGAACCGATGGTTGATTTTGGTTTTGTGTTTCTGGTTTGGAATAAAATATGAAAGGCTATTTTGGTTCGGCATAGATAAACCGTTTGAAAGGCTTTTAAGTTTTTGAGAATTGAATGGTTCCTCTTTCGGAAAAGGATTTCAAATTTCACTTTTATTGTAAACCTTTGTTTTTGAAAAGGGGCATAAGATGGTTGTTAATCACTGGTACGGTTTATCTTCATGTATCCTATTACAGTAATTTCCAAAAACCTTCTACTGAGAACCCTTTCGAGGATGATGTTCTCACCCCCTACATTTTTCCCTTTTCAGGATATGGGCACAGAAGTCACGAAGAGTTTATTTAATTGTTGTTAAGATGCTCTATATTGCTTTATATTATTATTTTTTTACCCTCGCCTTTATCTTGCTATATTCTGTAAGAGGGATAGGAATTGTATTGGGTAATATTTGTAATATTATTTATATATATGTATGTATATATATATATATATATATATATATATATATATATGGATGTACGTTGTATAGCAAGAGTATATGTATATATATATATATATATATATATATATATATATATATATATGGATGTACGTTGTATAGCAAGAGTATTTTTGGGAGCGATATTGCAGTTTAAAGTTTTAAACAGGCTCATATTTTAGTATTAAATAGTATAAGTGTCGTCGTAATGTCCGAGCTATCAGAGTAGCGCAGCCGGAAGCGTGAGCTTTGGTAGTTAGGGTGTTACATTATGGTATCAGAGCAGTCCTTCGTGTAGGGCCTGAGGAATGGACCGACTATGCTTCAATTGCATACTTTGAGCATTTGTCATGTATTAGGTCTTGTCGGATGACGAGAATTAGAGCTTTATGCACATGACGATCTATCGATTAACACTGTTAGTCTTACATCGCATAATTCTTGGTATTAAGTTTGGCCGGCTTAATACTAGTGAATTATGTATATGAGAGCACTAATGGGTTGTCATAGATGATATGCGAGTTTTGGAGTAAAGCAAATCGCGGGTTTTGGGAACATTGGAGACTATTTCTCGAGGCTATTCAGTTGTGTGTCTTGAATTTAGTTCGAGTCAACCTGTTATTTCAGATCCTAACTTGAGGTTCTTGTTTGCTAATCCTTTAGAAAGGTGGTTTGATTTTCCAACTCTATTCCTCTATTCATATGCATCCTTGTTTGATCTTAAAGTGCATATGCTTGTTTGAAAACCCTTGTTGCATCTATCTTTCTTTGTTTGAGTCCTTCTTGATTCATGTATTCCTTGCTATAGCTTTGAACATGTCCTATTGCGTTGTGCATTTTAACTCCGGATTTCGAGCCCATTCTTAGAGAACTTGTTGATTCAGTTTTTCTCTTATTTGACAGTGGTCACAGCCAATTTTGAGATTTTTATAAAAATTGCTGTTGAATAGATACATACTTGTCTATATATGAAACCTTGAAGATTTCTTATACAGTTTAATAACTATTTATTCCTAATATCTCGCCTGTACTTTTACTGGTTTACGGAACTGTATTTACTTTAAATTACAATTTGACTTTCTAGTAATTTTACTATAGTTCCAATGCACATCTTCATTTGATTATGTATTTGGATATTTTTCAAAATTTTGAAAAGAAATGATTTACCACTTTTGTCTCGGTTGAGTTTCGTTTGATGAACTACACTTGATTTATTTTTAGTTTGAGTTTGATTTAGCATACCACATTGTTTATGCCATTGCTACTTCTTTTGAAAATGTTGGACTCATAGCTTTCTTCTTATGAACGGACTAAATTCTCTCTTAAGCCTTCCATCTCGACGGACGCCATACTCGACTTTGTCTTTAACTAATCTTTTGCACCTTGTGAACATTACCATTGGTTTTGGTTCTCCTTCTCTTGTAAATTTCATCCTTATGTGAGTCAGTTTGATTCGTTTCAAATTAGTGCATCGTTTATCTTCTCATTGTATCTAACAGAGTTTTTAGTCAAAGATTTATTCTTGAGAAGTTACTAATGATTGAGTTGTCTTTTCCTGTGATTTTTGTATCCTTTTGAATCAATTGAAAGCTGGTTTGATGTCTCACGCCTAGTGGATCTTGTTTTAACTATTTTGATTTAAGATTCTTTCTTTTATGGCTTGACTCCTTTTAAGTACATTCTAATCTCCTTGAATATCCTTCTGAGATGGTGATTTCAAGAACACTTGTGAGTCTTGTTTTGGAACTTTTAAAGAAGTTTTGAATTCTCTTTGAATAAATGTTAAACGGAATTTATTTTCTGTTGCTTGATTGAGATTGAAACCATTGTTCAATTTTGACGAAGTTAATTTAAAGTTGGCATGCGCTATTTTAATGAGGTTTTGGAAATGCTTCCTTGTTTAGTGGAGACCAGTTCGTATGTAATGCACCACTTATTTCCTTTACCAAATTGTAAGCAAATTTTTACCTCGGAGTTTCTTTTCTAAAAAGAGTTTAACTTCCTCTTTTGTCCTCGCTATAAATGTTATACACGCTTGTTTGAATATGGACTTTGGAAATTTTTGAACAAGCATTTGATTTCTCTTCCGAGTTTTATGATTGCTTTTGGTTAAGTTGTGCACCTAATTATCTTTCTAAAATATTTGAGGAGATATTTTAGCCTTTAGCCAAACTTGTGTGCACCTTGTTTTTAAAATTCTGCATGATCTGCTTCAACATAAAACTGTATTACAGCAAAGCCACATTATTGCTTTTGTTATTCTCTTGGAGAATGTTTGTTACTTAACTTTTCTTCTAAATTGCGAAGTGATTTTTCTGCAAGTTTCCGATTCTTTTGTGAACAATGCATTCGGAATTATTTTTAATCATGCGCTTGAGTTATGTGAGCTTTGTCTTGGGTTTGAAATTTTCTCTTCTGCAAACCTCATACTTCTTCGATTCAGCTTGAAATTATTTCAAACTAATGCACTGAACCTTCTTCTTATTGATCCTATTGGATTTCTTTGATTCAAGGGTTATCTTTGAAGTTGTCAATTAAATTGTGTCTAGCAAACTTCATTGCTTGAGTATCCTTGTTTGTCTAGAATTGGATACATTCTCTCAAATTGATGCGTATTAACTTTGACAATTGTCTCTCCTTTCTAAATCTTGTATCCTTCTGAGTAGACTCGAGAATTATTTTGATATCACATGCGACTTGTAGATGTAGTAACGCGATACGTTAGTTCTTTAAGACGTGATATGTGTATATGGAAGGCGAAATGGTAGGTGTACAATGTTATGAGCTGTGGGTGTTTTGTTTCTTGCAAACGAGTTTGCGGGTGTTAGGCTTATGATTGGCTATGAGGTTGTAAAATGATTGGTGGAGTTAGGAAATTGAAGTTCTGAAGTGGGAAAAAGATTTGTCAGCGAACGTTATGCCGCTGTTTAAATACCAACAAGCCTTGCAACCTTTTACCACATTTATTACCACTTTGCCTTGTGAACGCCTATCTTGATTTGCACCCTATTTTGGCACCTCAAGTGTTTGTAAAGCCTTGAGATCATATGACCTTGTGTATTGAGTCTATCTTGTAATGTTTGCTTTGCAATCACACTCCTACCTTTGTATCTTTATGCATATGATCATCCAAGTATTTGAAAACCATATATATGTTTATATGTCGAGATATTTTTGCTTCTTCCTTAAATGTGTTCAAGGGTGAACTATGATGAAATTTCTTTCGTTTTGTATCAATTTTTGAGGGCGAAAATTTTTATAAGGTGGGTAGAATGTAAGACCCAAAACCTTTGAAAAGTCTTATTATGATCAAGTCTCAAATCATATGGTTATTTATAGCCTTAATTTCAGAAATTATTTTATTAAAGGTAATTAAGGCAAGTTTTGATTTATTAGATTTGGGATGAGTTATGATTATTATCCGATTTTATAATTATTGGATTATTTTCTATATTTAAATTATAAATTTAGCAGTTGTAAAATAATAAGGATTTTATATGTTTTGGACTAAGTAACTAATATTTTAAATATTAGCACTGCTATTTTGGAAAATAGAGAAATTAATTATATTATTTCTAATTTTTAGATTTGGGCATTTTGTTGAAAATAATTTGTAAAATTGATGAGCCAATAGTATTAATATACATTATTATTGTTGGACTAGAATTTATTTCTAATTACTATATTATTTCCAATTTCATTTGAAATTACTAAAATGCCCCTAACCCTAATTTTCAAAATGAAACCCTAACCCAGAAACCCTAACCCGTGACCCGGTTACATTCTCCCCCAACCCAGCGGCAGCAACACAAATGCTCCCCCTTTCCTCAAACCAACACACACAGCAGCTCCAGCCTCTCTTCACCCTCTTCCCTGCGCCTCCCACACCCATTGATAGTGGAAGGGAAACTTGACACCACCGAATAGAGAAGGAAGGGAGAGGGAAGAGTTGCTCGCGCCGTCACCTGCCGCTGCTACCCGATCCGCGCCGTCATGGTCGTTCCGTCCACGGAGCCGTGAATTGCGCCTCTGTCACCGAGAGGAGGAGGAAGGAGACGCGATGCTGGAGGAGCTGCCCAGTAACGGTTGCGTTGCGCAGCCATTACGGCCCATGCCGCCTTCGTGGTCGTTAGGGGAAAGCCAGCGCCACAAGTGTCGCAGTCACGTGGGAAAGCACCGTTGCCCCCACTGTTCGCCGCGCTGTCATCTATAGCCTGCGCCGTCGCCAGTCGCGCGAGAGGGAGACGCGCCGTGAGGGAGAGCTGTCACATTTCTGCTGTCGCCGGTTCACACACCGCCGCTGTGCTCCTTGCCGCAACGCCGCTGCTGTGCTCCTTGCAGCAACGCCGTCGCTGGAAGAGGAGGGCTCGCAAGTTTTGCCTCTCACTGTCGCCTTTGTCGGCTACTGCCGCCATGGCCGCCGGAGCTCCGGGCTGAGTTTCTGCCACATGAGACCCTGCTGTCGTCGCCGGGAAAGTATGCCGGTAAGGGTTTCAAACTTAGTCTTCGTTTCTTGTGAGATTACGGGAATCTTATTGTCGCGGCATGTTGGTTTCAGTCACTGTCGTCGGAGTCGGGTCGTCGTAGCTGCTGGAGGTGGCTGTAGGGGCTACCACCCAACCAGTTCAGAGGCCGTTGCTGTTTAGTTCAGCCGTTCTTTCTTAGTTTCAGTAAGTATTCCTGTTTTGAGAGCTCTGCGTTAGTGTTCTGTTCCATGTAATAAAGTAATTATAATGTTGATGGTTCTAGGAGTTAGAATCCGAGTTTACTAGTGGCGTTGAGGCTGTTTCTACTATTGAGAAAGACACGCAGGATTGGGATTTTGATTGTCGATTTCGGGTTGAGGCGGAAAGGACTCTGTGAGACGTTTGGGTTATGGAATTTCATTTTGAGGTAGGGGCACTTTCCAAAAACTATGTTTTATGTATTGGAATTATTACATATGGATACTGATGTGAGATATTGTGTATTTGGTGATTGTAATTGCCTTATGTATTATTTGATTGACTCGAATGATTATGGATGTTGGTTTGGCTGAATTGTTGTGCGGCTTTGTGAAATGTAATGTTTTGAAGTTGATTCTTTAAAGATTTGAAAGCTGAGTTTAATCCGTTGAGGATTGATTTGAATTGAGTTAATTATTTTGATGATGTGAAAAGTTGAATGCACTTTTGAATTCAGCCTGGTTTACTTAAATTGACTTGGTTTTAGACAAACGATTTGTTACTGAGCCATTTCTTTAAAGCTTTGGAAATGAGTTAAATCAGTCGATATTGATTTGATTTTGAAACGGTTTCCTTGAGTTATGCCAATGAGGCGACTGTTGGATTTAGCTTGATTTTGAATTGATTTTTGGATTCTGGACTGTTGAAAGGGATTGAGGAACAGTTTAGTTGGGACCCGAACTGGGTGGCAAAGTCCAAGTTTTAGGGGAGATGCTGCCGAAATTTCTATAAAATCCGAGTCTTTATTTGAAATGTTATTTGGAAAATTTTGAGTTTAATGCCTTTCCTAATTACTTGGAGGATTGTGAATTTAGGGCTTCTTTATTATCTTTACTTAGAACAATTATGAAAGCGACGAAGCTACGCTTTGAAAGAATTATTGAACAGAAAATCATGATTCCTCCTTATTTTCCAAGAAGAATAGTATGTTTTTGGGTACGATTCATTCGAAATAGAATTTTGCTTTGAGGCTGTTTTAAAAAGGTAAAACGGGTTTATGTTTTCTCTATTAAACATAAAGATTGTCCCTTAGAAGAGTTTTCGTGGTTTTGAAAAGGATTTGGATTTCGATTGATGAACCTTATTATTCTGGCGTTTTAAATAAGCTTCAGAGTATCTTTTGAACTCTAGTTAAACACAATAAAAATGATTCTCTTGGTAGTTTGAAACGCTTCAGATTTAGTCGTGGAATTGAAGCCGGTTTTGTTAAGTAAAGAAAATGGCTTTGAAAGGAGTTATTGATTTGATGACTCGGTTTGGCTTAGATCCTATTTTATTACTCAAATCGGAAAGCCAAGGTTTTAATGATTTTAAATGAATTTGGCGAAATGAGTTATGTTATTCTCCCCTAAAGACTTGAGACTCTGCCGAGAAACTTTTGTTATAAAATTCCATTGTTGTATGGATGATTTTGAATATTTTAAAATAAATCTTTAACTTGCCATGGTTATGGAAGTTTTGGAAAGAGGATGGCGAGAGTGGCATTGTTTTCAAAAGGGAATTTACCTTGAGTAAAAGTGGCTTATGAGCTTGAGATGATTTGAGAAATGAGATCTTTAAAGTCAAGACTGAAAAGAGTTGAAACTTGATTTCAAAGTGAAATGATTTAAGAAAAAGTGATTTATGGCTTAAATGCCAATTTTATGAATTGATGATGTTGAATGTGGAAGTGCTGTTTTGTTGTGAGTCGGAATGGCTATGTATGATTATGAATATTGGCTGGTTCTGGATTGAACTGTGAGCCGGAATAGCTGTGTATGATTATGAATATTGGCTGGTTCTGGATTGAACCGTGAGCCAGATGGCTGAGATGGATGTTGATCTATGGCTGAGAATGAAAGTATATATGCTGAGATATTGATAATTTGTGATATTGCACTTCCACTATCGGAGATAAGAGTTTCCCTAGGAGAAAACAGTGGCTAGCCACCACGTGCTCCAGGTTGAGACTCGAAGCTCTTTTGACCCTATGTCGTCAGGGTGGCCGGGCAATGTGAAAGCCCCGGATGAGCTCACCCCCATAAATATTCACCAGTGAGGGTGATGGATATGGATCATGATTATGATCAAGTTTATATTGAATATAACTCGAGTTTGGGAGACACGACTGAGGGACAATCCAATGGTTAGCTACTAGGACTTGTCGGGTTGGCCCTATAATTGACAGATGATATCATCAGCCACTAGGGATAGGCATGCATCATATGCATCTATGTGACATTATTTGGGTGTGCATATTGTACTTGGTTTGCCTATGTGATTAAATGCTAATTGTTCTACTTGCAATAACTGTTTGTTTGTGCTTGCATCTTCCTATTTGTGATTGCTACTGAGACTCTGTTGGACTGTGGTGATTGGTTGATGGTTGGATTGTTTGGGCCTAGGGCCGTGGATGGAATGAGATGAACCGATGGTTGATTTTGGTTTTGTGTTTCTGGTTTGGAATAAAATATGAAAGGCTATTTTGGTTCGGGATAGATAAACCGTTTGAAAGGCTTTTAAGTTTTTGAGAATTGAATGGTTCCTCTTTCGGAAAAGGATTTCAGATTTCACTTTTATTGTAAACCTTTGTATTTGAAAAGGGGCTAAGATGGTTGTTAATCACTGGTACGGTTTATCTTCACATATCATATTACAGTAATTTCCAAAAACCTTCTACTGAGAACCCTTTCGAGGATGATGTTCTCACCCCCCTACATTTTTCCCCTTTCAGGATATGGGCGTAGAAGTCACGAAGAGTTTATTTAATTGTTGTTAAGATGCTCTGTATTGCTTTAGATTATTATTTTTTTTACCTTCGCCTTTATCTTGCTATATTTTGTAAGAGGGATAGGAATTGTATTGGGTAATATTTGTAATATTATTTATATATATGTATGTATATATATATGGATGTACGTTGTATAGCAAGAGTATTTTTGGGAGTGATATTGCGGTTTAAAGTTTTAAACAAGCTCATATTTTAGTATTAAATAGTATAAGTGTCGTCGTAATGTCTGTGCTATCAGAGTAGTGCAGCCGGAAGCGTGAGCTTTGGTAGTTAGGGTGTTACATTAATCTAGTTATGCAATTCGCCTTTCCTATGAATTGTGCTTGGACTTCCCTAAACTTTTGATGAGTGTACACATCTTGAAACTGCGCTTCAATGGAGGATTTGGTTGCACAAGGTATGACCGTATGAAAATCTGCAGCATCTGATTCTCTCTCTGCTTGCTCCCTGCTTCCGAGGCAATTATCGTATTGTTTGACAAATTGAATAAGCGAGCTATTCTGGGTAATAAACTTGTTCAAAAATGAATGCATTCTCTCGCTCCTTTGCGTGCTTCTCATCCCTGCCCAAAAATGGTGATCCAAATAGATTGGAACCCATATATGACGGTCTTCATAGAGATCTGTAGAATACACCCAAAAACAGACTATAAATACACCTGACATAAATTTAAATTACACCTCTGCTGCAGATTTTAAACAAACATTACCTGAAAGCCACTTGTTGTCCACAAGACCAAAATTCAGCAGAAAATCATTCCAATTCCTATCAAATGAGTCTTTACTATGAGAGTTCCAAATAACTTGGCTCATTTCTTGTTCAATTTCTGCATGTCCCTTGTACCCGTTTAATTTGCTTGGAATCTTCTTCATGATGTGCCAAATACACCAACGGTGAATTGTTGTTGGCATACACGCCTCTAAAGCCCTTTTCATTGATGTGCATTGATCGGTGAGGAACCCTTTTGGAGCATTTCCTCCCATGCAACGAAGCCAACATTGAAATAACCATTTGAATGATTCAATTTCTTCGTTTTTCATCAAAGAGCATCCAAGAAGTGTTGACTGACCGTGGTGACAAAAGAACCACAAACCAAATTATACCTGAAACAAATTACCATAGCACAGAATGAAAATTCATTATGTACACCCCAACAAATGCTTTGTATACACCCAATATACACCTCTGGGGCGGATTCATAAAAAACTTTAATTTAGCATCATAAACAGGGACAGTTTATTACCTGTTTGTATTGTAGGTGGTGTCAAATGAAATAACATCTCCGAAATACTCAAAGGCAGCTCTACTTCTAGCATCGGCCCAAAAAGCCAGCTTAATCGATTGATCCTCCTCGAGTTCAAGTTCAAAAAAGAAATTTTGATTTTTCTCTTTCATTCTTAACAAATATTTCCCAAATTCCTTTGCATCTTCTTGTTCAGAAACATTACGAACTTCTCTCGTAATGTAATTCCTCACATCCTTTTCAATAAAATTTAACTCACGATGACCACCAGCAGCCGCAACAAATGATTGGTAAGTTTTGCTTGGTCTAATACCAGCCTCCTCGTTATTCTCTATTGTACGACAAATGGACATGCTTAGTTCTCTGTGCTGTTTGAGCATCTCTGCTTTACTTGGACAGCAAGGGTGTGAATGATCCAACACAACCTTTGAAATGATCCAAGCACCAACATTCTTCAGTGTGTGTATATAAAGTCTTGCAGGACAGTTTAAACCGGCTGTCGGATTCGTCTTCTCGGTCGGAGATATTTTAGATTTCCATTTTCCCTCTCTGCTACATGTAATCAATTGATTCTTAATCTCGTTTCCCTTCCTATTTGTGCTCCGAACTCTTGTAGAAAACCCTGTAGCCTTGGCGTAGTTCCTGTAAAATTTTTCAGCATCTTCAAGAGTGGTAAAGGTCATTCCAACCTTGGAAACAAACTGGTCATCAACAACAGAGAGAGGCTGCAGAATATACCATGTCAGAAACAAAAAATACACCCAATCATGTTTGATCTAATACACCCGAACGACAACAACTCAACTAAAATAGGAAGAAACTGGTCATCAAGAACAGAAAGAGGCTGTAGAATACACCATGTAGAAAATAAAAAATACACCCAATCATGTCTGATATAATACACCCGAACGACAACAACTCAACTAAAATAAGAAAAAGCCATAAACTGTAAATACACCCAAACTTGCTCAAAAATACACCCAAAAAGTTCTGATCTACACCTGAGAGTCTGCTATAAAATTGTAGATAATTAATCCACAGATTTATGTTCACGCGATAGTTTCACAGTCAATGTTCACGAATTATTCAGCTACACAATGCTATACTAATAACTGCAATAAAATTTAGAGTAATCGTATGTAAATCAAACCTCAGGAACTTCGTTAGATTCAAATTCATAATCCACTTCGCCCTGATTCAGCTGACAATCTGAGGTTGAATCATCCATTATCTTGAAAACGAAGCTGGAGTTACAGAGAGGAACTAACGTCAATGACGAAGAACAAACCAATGAGAAAGGAGGGGAAAAGAACGATCGAAAAACCAGGAAAAGACGCGCGAGAAGAAGAACGAGCAAATTTGGAAAGAAGGAAACAAATCTTTTAAATTTAGTAGTTATACAAACGCGGGATCTTTATATAGCGCGTGTAAGTGACGTAGGGTTGCAGCGCATTTTGGTGGATTAGGCGTTAATTAACTTGTAATAGTTACAAGCCCTAATCGCTTGTATACTGAGCTTTTCCGTTAAACAAAAGCTACGTTTTATAAATGTTTTTTTTAATATTTAAAGAGACACTTTTCAAGTGACGCCACACTTGTGTTTTCTATTCTCCTAAAAAAAGTAATTAAAAAAAAAAGCGTAGCCTATTCTATGCTTTTCAAATGTAGCTTAAAAAAGTGTAACTGAATAGGTGATTTTCTTATAGTACTAGGCCACATAATGTTATGTCTTTAGAACGGTCAAACTTAACTTTCATTTAGCTCGCAGCTTAGTAGTTTAATTTCCTTATTTAAATTTAAAGTCATCTTCGATTCAACTTTTATCTTCTATTTAAACTTGTCTTTGTTTATCTTTATTTAAAAAAAAACTTATGTTCCATACTTCCATATATTTGCAAATCAGAAATAGGTAACTTTCATAGAAAATGAAATTCCAAGTACATTCAACATAGTAAAATTAGAAAAATATAGTAGACTCTCTAGTAAATGCAGATGCTACATGCAAATAATAACATTATTTTCTTCTCAGTTGAACTCTTCCCAGAGTCTTTTGTAAGTTTGTTGAGTTATGTTCTTCGTTTTGTTTGTTTTATAGTTTGGTTGTGGAAACTCATTTTGATGTATTGTTGTTTTTTGTGATTCACACCTGTAATTCTATTCACAAATGAATGAGTTGTATCTTTGAGGGAAAAAAACTAACATTGGACTGAACCATTTGCAGCAACCACATGCTTCTCTATATTGAAAGTTCATCTCTGATACATTTTTTTTGTCATATCATCTCTGATACACTAAGTTAATATTCCAGAGTTTTTTTTGTCGTAGGCTAATTGTCCCACTGGGTCCATTTATTAACGTGGATTAGACGGGTTCACAACTCTGACTAAAATAAATAAAACAATTTGAAGGTCCAAATATATATATATATATATATATATATATATATATATATATATGGTGAATACTACCCAACCCCCTCTAAAATAACATGTAAATTACCCTTCATTATGTGTCACATTGTAATTGGTCCTTATCTTAACCATAGTTGGGTTATTTTATAATTTATTATTCTTAAAATATCAAAGCTCCACTCCCTTTAATTGAAGCACATTCCACTCCTCCATTTTTTGTTCATCACTTCATCACTTAGATTCGGTCCTTCCAAGCACCATCGCGTTCGTGACAAGAAGCGCCAACTTCATCGCCCCCTCCCACACAACCTCTCTTTCTTTAGTGCATAATCCCTTAGTCACGTCGTTGAATTCCATCGCCCATAACTTGTCCTTCCCAGTATAGCCAGCGCCTCTTTTTGCCATGGATCACTGCTTATCCACATAATTAATGGTTAATTTTGGTTATTAAATTTTTTTATTAAAAAAATATATCTTTATTTAATTACGTGATGGAACATATATTTACATGTAAAATATAATATAATAAAATAAATCTATTCAAAGTATAATTAAAATTATGTTTAAAATTATGAACATACAAATATAATAATAAAATTTGTACTCCAAACAAATAAACATATTTTTTTATCATACATATATTATTTAAAAAATAAATATATTATTAAAATTAATAACAAAAATTTAAAATGATAAAATTTAACTTTTTTACCGTATTTTTTATAGTATTTTTATTTTTTAATTTTTAATTTATTAGTATTTTATTATTTAATTAATAATTAAACAAATTATTTTTATGAAAAATTATTTTTTGTATTATATTAGAGAAGAGACCAATATAGCAGTTTAAAAAATAAATTGTATAAATATTTAAGAGATAAATATGAAATACATACCTAAAATAAATAAAACAGACAAAATAGGAGTACTCTTGAGAAATGGAGAATTATTTTTGTCTGTTTTATTTATTTTAGGCATGTATTTCATATTTATCTCTTAAATATCTATCTATATAATTTACTTTTGTATTTAAAAATTTTAATATTATCTATTTTTTATTTAAAAATTATTTTTATATTATTTTTTAAACTGTTATATTGGTCTCTTCTTTAAGATAATACAAAAAATAATTTATCATGAAGATAATTTATTTAATCATTAATTAAATAATAAAATACGAATAAATTAAAAATTAAAAGAATAAAAATACTATAAAAAAATTGTAAGAAAGTTAGATTTTATCATTTTAAACTTGTGTTATTAATTTTAACAATTTATTATTTTTTAAAATAATTTATGTACGATAAAAAATATATTTTTTTTATTTTAATTATACTTTTAAGTACTCTAAATAGAGTTATGATATTATATTTTACATATGAATATATATTTTATCGTGTAATTAAATAAAGATTTATTTTAATAAAAAAATTTAATAGCCAAACTAAACATTACTTAAGTATGTATTTCATATTTATCTCTTAAATATTTATACAATTTATTTTTTAAACTGTTATATTGGTCTCTTCTCTAATATAATATAAAAAATAAATTTTCATACAAATAATTTGTTTAATTATTAATTAAATAATAAAGTACTAATAAATTAAAAAATAAAAAATAAAAATACTATAAAAAAATACGGTAAAAAAATTAAATTTTATCATTTTAAATTTCTGTTTTTAATTTTAATAATATATTTATTTTTAAATAATATATGTATGATAAAAAAATATGTTTATTTGTTTGGAGTACAAATTTTATTATTATATTTGTATGTTCATGATTTTAATTATACTTTTAAATACTTTGAATATATTTATTTTATTATATTATATTTTACATATAAATATATGTTCCATCACGTAATTAAATAAAGATATATTTTTTTAATAAAAAAATTTAATAACCAAATTAACCATTAATTAACCAAATTAAGTAGTGATCCACGGCAAAAAGAGGTGCTGGCTATACTGGGAAGAGAGGTTGTGTGGAAGGGCATGGCGATGACGTTGGCTTGGAAGGACCAAATTTAGGTGATGAAGTGATAAACAAAGAATAGAGGAGTAGAATGTACTTCAATTCACGGAAGTAGAGCTTTGATATTTTAAGAATAATAAATTATAAAATAACCCAACTATGGTTAAGATAAGGACCAATTACAATGTGACACATAATGAAGGGTAACTTACATGTTATTTTAGAGAGGGTTGGGTAGCATTCACCTATATATATATATATATTGAATTATCATAATTCTTCTGACAAAAAAAGAAGAAGTACTAGAATTCTCGAATCAAATTGGGGAAACTCATCGCAAGTGAATTGGAGCAACACCTTCATGGTAGGGTGTTGGAAGTTGTGAAATTAGAAAAATATGGTAGTCTTTTTACATTTTTTTAACAGACCTCAAGTAGCACATATGCTGATTCAAGACTATGCTAAAGTCATACATGGCTCTTTCGAAAAACAAGGGAGAAATCTAACAATTAGAAACCGCATTGAGGCAAACATCAAGTAGCAACATCCCTTGGAAGAGGAGATTTTGTCAACATTGATGGGGCGGCAAAAAATGAATCTGAAAATAGCTAACTGCAGGGGCCTCATTAGGAATCACTGCGGCAGATGGGTTATGGGTTTCTCCAAAAACAGGAAAAATGGAGATGGCTTGGATATTAGGCTTTAGAAAAGTTTAGTTGGAGAGTATTCTGGATCCAACTTATGGCCTAAACGGCCTACACACCACTTTATGGGCTCCTTCAAAGTCCACACGTTTCACATCCACAACAAAAAGGTTCACACATTCCAAGATCAGCTCCACGCAGTTTGGTATCACCTTAATAGCTTTTGAATTCATAATTTGAAAAGAGCCTCACTCTGTAACTGCCCTCAAAGAATTGAGATCTAATAACTACCCAACTAGTGCTATATAAAGAGGAGTAAAGGAGCATTGGGCTCCTCCAGTACTAAATCTTACCTCTAAAATACCTGTTAACTTAGTGTTGGAGTGTCTTTTCATATTGTTATGCAGATATTTAATAAATCTGAATTGGTTCGATATCTATTATTTAAGAATGAATGCTACTCTTCTTTTGTGGATATCAGTTTTTAAAATGCACCAAAGACTCCACTTTGAATGAAATAAATGGTACAGAAAAACGAAACCTAAACTGAAATTAAATTATTTGAATTTAAAATTACAGAAAATAAAGTGAATGACTTCAATTTAAAAGAAATAACAAATACCTTCAACACAGTTGAAAGACTTTGGAATGAAAATGACAATGCAGAATTTAAAGAGGAAAAGAAATAACTTTGTAGAAAATGAATAAATTGCAGAAAAATAAATTACAAGAAATTTATACGGAAAATGTAAAGACACGAATTGAAAGACATAGAAGGAATCCTATATAAATGAACTTGAGGTAGACTCATAAATTTTCTGGTATGTGAGCGTGCAAGAGTGCTTTCTGAAGACAAATTGCAATCCCTTGCTTCTTTTGAGCCTCCTTAATTGATAGATCAATCCGACCAATCTTATGCTACCAAATGCCACCTCTGATAAGTCCAAAAATAACTGTTCCTGCCAGGTATAGAGCCAAGTAACTACCCTTGTGCAATACACCATCAATCTTAACATGTTGTTTGCCAACCTCCTTCTTCGACAAGCTATGGCAGATCGAAACCCTTTTCTATAGACACCTTCTTTTCGAGTTATCCTCCTTTGTAATTCGACTAACAGTACTTCGATCTGCAAACTCTTCGATTATTAAATTTTTTGACTTACAAATTGTCCCCTAGGATTATTATTATCATCAAAATCCTTTTTTAAAAATGAAATAATTAATCTTGAATAAGATTTATCTTAAATTTTGGATAAACAAAACTAGAAGAGAGAAAGTAAATACATTCTAACTATGTCGGCTGCATTATATTCACATATTCCAACCCACCTATCACTAATTTGTATAAAGAGCACTTATTATTAACTACCCAACTATATTAAGTCTAAGGTGGCTTATTATTGGTGTTGGCATCGGATGTATCAATTATATCTGCTCTCTTTAGCAAGTCTTTGAAATATTTTGTTTACTTCAGAATTAAGGAGCCAACAAGTTTTTTGTCCACTCCAATTCCATAAAAGAAGCTCATGTTTTCCAAGTGTTTAAAAGTAAACACATCATTAAGTTAGGAAATGAGGTTATTAACCTCAACTAGGTCAGTTCCAGTCAGTAGAATGTCATCAATATAAGCTAGAAGATAGATAGCAGAGGTATCACATTGTCTAACAAACAAGCAAAGTCTTAGGTGTTACTTTCAAATTCAAAACTCCTTTATGTGCCACTTAACTTTAGAAACCAAGCAAATGGTGCTTGCTTTAAATCATACAATACTTTCTCTAGCGTGCAAATTAGACTTGTTCCAAGCGAGTACCCCTCGAGTTATATCACATATACCTTCTCGGGTAGATCACCATATAAAAAAAGTGTTGTTAAAGTCAAACTGTTTGACCTTCTTTTGAAAACACTTCCGTATTTATTGGAAAGAGTTTTTCATTTACGAGAAGCACCAGATTCCGAATCCTTGGAAGAGTAAAAAAAATTGGAAACATGAGAAACTTGGGAAGAAGAAGTCTATAGTTGAGATTGAGGAAGGGGTGAAAGAGGTGTCCCCACTTCAGAAGAGGTCGGGTCAGAATCTAAAGGTAGAGTTAGGATGGCCATCGATTTCTCTACTTTGAGCTGCTTGGCCTGACGAGTAGCTATGTTCTTCTTGGCCAACTTGAGTTTTCTTTTTATAGGTATCCGAGCTGTTAACCATCATCTCTCTGAAAGAAGAAACAATTAGCAAAGACATTATACAGATGTATCTAGCTACTACTATCTACATAAGTAATAAAGTTATCTACCTTACTCGATTTAGCTATAAGAAATTTCTTGGTATTGAGGTTGGGGGCTCGTCCCCAGCATTCTTGAAAAATATTCATGATCATTTACTCCTCTTCATCAAGATCCTCAAGCTCGTATTTGATGATTGTTGTCTCTTCTTCCCAATATAGACAAAAGATGTATTCATATTTCTCATTAAAATAAAAAAAGCTCGGTGACCCTCTCGAAGTTGGAACTAAAATTAATAATTTTTGAAGTCATGAAAAGACTCTTCAAAAATGAAAAACACCTTCCTACCCCCCGAACAACTCGAAAAGAAGTTCATTTTTGTTTTTTAGAGCTAAAATATTTTGTCAAATGAAAGAAATAGAAGAAAATCTTGAGAGAAAGAGGGAGATCAAGTGTACTACCAACAAGTTGGTAGATTTTCATGAAACCCCAAGAGTTCGGGTGAATTTGAGTAGGAGCAACTCGGCAAGTCATTAAAACATCTTGCTCGAAGTCGGTATAAAACTTTGTTACACCAAGTCTAAGGAAAAAGCATTCGTACATAAAGATAAAGTGTATGTCCATTATTAAGATGAGAATAACAAATTCTCTCTTTAGGATCAGAGGCAACTAACATAGTTTTTCTCATCCTCTCTATCCATATAGATAGGATGAACAAGTCAAAACCTCTCTAAAATTTTTCCATCCATTAAAAAAACAACTCCTAATACAGTACTATCTACCTAGTACAAATCTTCAAAAATTCTACAAGGCACTATGTTTACTACAAAATAAGACATAGAAGTCAATATACCTACAAAAAAAATAACTACATATGTGAAATAAAAGAAGTCGATTACAACATAAAACAAATCGGCATTGTCTCCAACAAATGAATAAAAAAATCTTCACCCTTTTTTTATGATAGCAGAGGCCAAGAAAGTGGCCAGAAACATAAAATTACTAGTGGCACTCTCATCAAAAATGATAACAGCACCATTCAGGGGCAAGAAATGCCCAATGTACATAGTAACAAAGATTCAAGCAAAAGACATCATTTCTTAGAAATCAACCATAAATTCCTCTAGAAAATAACCCTCTCACGAGCATTTCTTAGAAACTAAAAACAAATCAGAAAACAATCTTGATAAGCAAAAATTTGCAATGATTACCAGCATGCAAAAAAAATCATAAAAACAAGAATAAAGGAATGCTCAGAATAGTAAAGAGAAGGAAGAAAAAACCAACCTTAAAATATAAGTAGCAAAAAAACAGTAAATACGTTTGGAAACTTTAGAAGCGCCACTAGAAGTGACAAAAGAAGAAAGTTTGGAGGCGAAGATGGCAAGGTGTGATAGACACAATATGGAGAAGAAGAGTTTTAACTGGAAAGGGGAGAAATTTTTCATAACAAAGGAAATGAAAAGTTGGAAAGAGAAGACAAAAGCCAAATATATGTGTAAGTAAGGGAAAAAGATAATTTTATCATATTTTTAATGTTGTGCACGATTATCAAGAAAACTAAAAAGGTATGCAAATAGTTATAGAAAGATAAAACGACGGTTCAAAAAATCACGTCGAGTTGATCGATTATATTCCTTTGAATCACATCGAAAGAACCAACTTCTTCAACATAAAGAAATATTATTCTATCCAACTTCTCCAATAAAATGAAGGCTATAGTTCAGCGAACTCCTTTGCTCGGTACCTAAGTTTGCTAAACTCAGCCACGAGCAAGGGCACTGTTCATACAATGGCTTAGTAACTAAAGTCATAGCCCGAAAGGGCTGATCCATCCTTAATGGGCCTCAAGGTTGTCCATATCCAAAAAGATCTGTTTTAAAACTACATGGGTTAAACTACTCGACCTACTCAGACATGGCAAGTAAGACCTTGCCTTCTACTACTTCAGATGCCATCAATAATTCATCCTCTATCTTAACGTGGGTAACTTCTCAAATATTAAGGAAGAAACTACCGACTATTACTAGTGAAGAAATTCAGAAGTGATGACCAAGTCATCACTTCCTTCTATAAGTACTCGATCAAATTTAGGTATTTTTTAATCCCAATTCACTTAAATATACCTAAATAAAATTCTTGCTAACTTAAACATTGGAGTCCCTTACAAGTACCTCACCATCATCCAAAAAAAGATGTCGAACAGACTCATTGCTCCAGTAAACAAATTAGAACCCTTCATCCAAGAGTTTGGACCTCACGTTTGGGTCCATATCATCTTAGTTTCAAGTATCACCTCCGAACATTATCTATCTATAATAATTAACAATCATGATAGGTATACACAAAAAATCAGCCATTAAATAATTCACTTATATAGAATACAAGTTAAAAAAATACACATTAAAAATGATTCACTCATACATGTATACACACACAAATACATATTGACTAGTTTGATAGTTAATTTTAGTTCGCACATCATATTTTTGAACAATTAATCACATTTTTTTCACTATATGAGGGCGATAAGTAGGAATAGCCTTAACCATTTCATATTTAAACCATGTGTCATCAGTTGGATAAAGGGTAAACTACCAAAATGGCTGAAAAAGAATAACCTTTAAAATGCACACGACAAATAAGCATTTGAATGTTTTGAAAATGTAACAAACATGACCAATAAATATTATATTATTTATAAGTGAAAAAAAAAATTTATATTTCAAGTGACTTATATTATCAATTAGATCCAAATTTTTATGACATTTGAATAACTATTTAGAAGTTACATACAAAAATTGGAACAAAATTTGTTCTCTAGAATTTTTATATTTCTCAAAAAAACTTGGTCATTTCCGAATAATTTTTTTAAAAAAATTCACTTCACATAAAATTATCAAATTCTAAGGATAAAAAATTTTATTTTTCTAATAATTCTTGCAAAAAATTACTTCAAAATCTTATCTCTAATTTCTTTTTTAGAATATATATTTAACATTTAGCTCTTTTGTCGCATTTTTTATTTTTCTAAAAATTATTTTTCATTCGTTTCTTTTGATAAGATTATTTTTTCAGTGATATAAATTTTTGAATACTATTTTATAGTTTATTCATTGGATAATTTTTTTTGTTTTTTCACAGTATTCCTTATCTCAGCAGACAAAGGACTAATCCGTCGCATATCTAAACTCCATTTAAGGGTACTAGCCAATAAATTACTACATGCACAAGACGAAATTCAAAATTCTAATATTTGTTTAAGCAGACTAGTGAATTAACCACTTACCACTAGACCAATTCAAGTTGGTTTTGGATAAACTTAGACTTTGATTTGGTAAAGGTTTTACTTTTCAAAAATAGCTTATAAAAGTTAACTTTTAAAAGATAATTTTTTAGAAGTTGTAGCATCTATATTTAGTAAATCAAATAAAAAATGACTTTCAACAAGTACAAACAATAAGAAATACATTTGGTAAAATAGTTTTTAAAATTTAAAAGTATAATAATAAATATAAATATAAAAACTAAATTTAAAAATTAATTCATGTATGAAGTTATATTAGACGTTTTAGTTTTAATAAATACAAATCACCTTTAAAAAATTTTACTTTAAATACTTTTAAAAATACTCTTATTTTTTAAAAACTATAAGTACAAACACATAATTTTTTTAATTTATCAAACATAAAATAAAAAATTTATACCATTAAAAAACATAAATACATCTTCAAAAAGTTTTATCAAAACCTTATTATATCCGATCAATAAGTCTTTTTTTTTTTTTTTTTCTTCCTTCTCTTTCAAATAAAGCAGAGATTTGAGCTTTCCAAGTGTTTTTTCCCATGCAAAAATATTGGATATGCATGCACCATAACTTCAAAGCGACTTTTTATCTCATTATTACCTATGTAACTAAGCAACAATTCTACGGCTTGGCCTCGTTGCTATAACCCAAAGCCCAAAGCAACATGCCCTTTATTTTCATCTTTGAGAAAGCAAAAACGAAATGGCTCCACTTTTGATATCATTGCTACTGCTTTAGGGAAGAAATAAACAAACTAATACATGCACCAATTAAAGTTCTCATAAATATCACTCGTGTCCCCACACCTAAACCTACACGCACTATAGTACTTCTGGTTCTGACACAATCAGATGTAGTAATGCATTCTAATCTGGCTTCCTTATCCAAATGGATACTCTTTTCTAAGTTTGCTAAGAATGCGCTTATAAAGCTAAGTCCCCATTTTCCCTACATATATACAATAATATTAGGTTCAATAAAGTAAAAGCTTGTGACTTTAAAAACTCAAGATTCTATATGTCTAGCTATAAACACAATTAAACTCAAAAGCTTATCAATAATTGCTGATAATGGAATTGTCAATATATATATCAATTTATGTATCTGATTTGAAACCAATGGTACGCCTCTATACGTACTACATCTATACGTTCGTTTATTTTCCAATCAATTGGCAGTGATTTTGGTTTACTTTCGGCCATATATTTTAATTTAAAGTCCAATTAAAGAACCAACTAATTATGAGTTAATATCATTTTTTTTTAATTTTACGTTTAACTCACATTAACATCTAAATAAACATTTGATACCACATGTAACAAATAAAATATAAAAAATCCACTAAAAAAATCCAAAAGTAGAATAGAATATCCAAAACTTTTCTCCGATACGATTTCCAACTTAATTCAGTTTCTTCCATTGTTTTCTTATTTTTCAGTTTTTTTTTTTTTTTTGCCATCTTTGTTCTTTACCTTCTTTAACTTTTCTTTTTCAGTGTGAAAACACGTTTTTTATGGTCACGAAGCTTGGAAATAGACGTTGATGGTGACGGAAGTTAGATGGGTTGACTTAAACAAACATAATATTTAGTATTGTTGCTGTTAAAATCAATAGTGGTTTTATTATAAGGCATAAGCCATGAAAAACAAATGACTGAATGAGTAATATTTGTTTGGAATTGAAATCAGGTACGTGTAGGTAAAAGAAAAGATGAGTAGAAAGAAATCATTTAAAAAAAAAGAAAAAGTTAATTCAAATTGATTATAAAAAAAATATTTTTAATCTCTTTTATTTTTGTTTTTAATATATTATAAATATAATTATGTTATTTCTTTCTACATTTTAAATTTTTAGGATAAGAGATTTTATAAGAAAGCAAGAACTCGATTTTATTTTAAAAAATAATTAATTATAGACAACAAAATAACATCTTTATAGTAAGATCCAACTAGTTTTAATTTTTTATGATTATTTTCTTTCAAAAAATAAGGCATGAGTAATAAGTCTTACAATGCAAGATATTATTTTCTGTTTTTGGAACATTACATTATTGTAATATAAAATTAATAACGAAAAGGAATACAGACTGTGATGTTTGTTTCAAATCAAGACTTAAATGTGTGGAACAATACAACAATACTATACTTGCTAGTTGGAGCGCCAAAATAGAATTGTAACATGTAAGTTATTCTTGAGTTCGGTAATACGATAGGTTAAGTGCTTCTCTGTCTTTCTACCTATTTTATCTGTATAAAAATTAATACACAAATTCTACCACAACTAATAATTAATATTTTATTATTATTTTATTGTCACATAAATTTTTTTAACTTATAATTTTTACAGATTTTTAATTTTTTTAATTATCGCTCTTAATTCAATCGCATCCACTAGTATTATCTTCTAATAACTAATATTAATAATAAATAACCTCCATTAACATCATCTTTCAAATAGTGAATTTAATATCATTATTAAGTTATTTTTTAAGAAAAAATTATCATTAGTTCTGTTTATTAAAATATTCTATTTATATATATTTTATATTATAGATCAAATAATTTATATATTATATTCTTTTAATAAAATTTTCAAATAATCTATATATTATATTATTCCTTGGATTTTTTTTAATTTGCATAATTTTATTTTCTTTAAATTATACAAATGATTATAAAATTTTATTTGACAATAAAAAATATTTTTAGTGAAGTAGAATTTAAATGAGTCAAATTTTATTTGAGTGTCAATATATTACTTTTGTATTTATATGTTCATCTTTTTTTGTTAAAAATAAATCTAAATTATTTATCAAAATCAAATACAAAGAAATTGATTCTCTTTTTATACTTTATTAAAAAATTTAACTTAAGCAAATATTTTAAGTTTTATTATATTATATATATCATTGTATTATATTATAAAATTATTATGATATAATTTTTTATTTTATGATTTATATATATATTATTTTAGAATTAATTATAAGACCAAAAATTTTTCTATTTTCATTTTAATTATCTAAAAAAAATTATATACAAAAATTTTATAATATTAAATTTGTGGACATGTATTACGTAGATCTAGTACGTATGTATTTATATTTAAGTTATAATATATGTATTTAATTATTTATAAATAAAATTATATATATATATATATACTAATTTTAGCGTACAAATGATATTCTGATTAAGTTATTATTAAGGGACACTAAAGCGAGAAAAGTATTAGGTATTTACAGTTGTCTGATTGACTCTTGAGGAGTGGTTCTCTTTAGTCAACATCGCACACCATCTTTCTACTATTTCCCCTCGAAATATTTGGTTTCTGTATTCATACATTCAATACAAGCTCCACCACCGATATTACAATCTTTATTATTACTTTTGAATTTTCATTACTAATATCGTTTTCGTGACAAGATGTCGGTAATAATATCGTTTGATGATCAATTATTATAGTGTATTTAATTCGATCGGCATATTATTTCATTACCCGTTATTAATGGCCGAACTTGACTCAACCTTACTGGTATATACCTGTTTTCAACCATTACTATAGTAGTATTGTACTTCTATGGCTGGTTGAGATTAATTAGAAGTTTTGCGAAATGAAGAATGAACCATATATAATAATTACTACCATAGTGGAACACTGTACCCGTTGTGCAGAAAGACATGAGTATGAATGAAAGAAAACGCACATAAAGGGAAGTCATTAATAAAGCAAAATTTTACAACTCACCAACCTTGGAAAGCTGGTCATTTATTTTCTTACAAACATACAACCACTACGAACATAACGCTCTTGCTTTTATATCTCCCACTTTATTTTGAAAAAGTCATAGTAGTAGGTGGCATCCTTTTCCTTTATTGGGAATGGAGAGTAAAATTCTTAACCACATCAGCAAGACAGGCACAAACACTATACATGTAGACCTGCTTCTTCTTTTTTTTCATTTATATTTTTCGATCTTTTGCCTTTATTTCATCAACCAACTTAACAATTAAACTCCAATGATATGTGATAATACAGGTATGAAAAGATAATAAACAGTCCAAAAACACCAAATCAGGGTGTAGTGAACCGAAACAAGATTATTATCAAAAGCATAGAATAAGAAATTAATTAAGCATCATCATGCAGAATTGCAGCACCTTCCCAAGAACCTGGCCTTGATCCATTATCCGATCCAGAGAGAAAAAGAAACTGCTAGAGATGGACCACCAAATTAATTAAATTAAACGTCAAAACAATACCAAAATTCATCACGCGATTGTAGTCATCAGCATCCGGTTGTGCCAGTAATGATGAGTATGATGCCACGTGCTAATGATCAATTTGACCAAGTAATTACTTTGACGATGATGATCGACATTTATAGCAGCTAAAAATAGGTGGAAGGAAGGTAGGTGCCGATGCTTGTGACTTATATACGCTGAGATTTACATGACAAATTATTAAAGGTAGAAAGAAGGTGAAGTAGTGGTGTTTTCATTGTTCATCTTACTATCTGTCTCAAGTAGAGTAGTAGTTATGGTAATTAGGAGACTCAAGAGCGAGTTTTTTCTGCATGTTGAGTTCCTTGTAAAACCTCCTGATGAATTCCTCGGCAGCCATGTCAACTTGGCCGTTATCACCTTCTTCGTCCTTGAGAGGGAAGGGTGAATCGGTAACCCTCAACTGTTTCCCAATAGGGCTCTTACCGAACCCTGACAATGTGACGAGAGGCGAAGCGTCAACCTTGTTTTGATCAGTGTTATTCAACATGTCAAGGACTTTCTGAACGGCGGTGAGGGTTGAAACGTCGTCGTATTTGGAGTGGTGTTTGGTGCGTTTGATGGTGGAGCGTAAACGGTTGACTTTGACGGCGGGGCTGTTGCTGCAGCTGAACTCGTAATCGGTGGTGAGGCGGGGAGAGATGAAGGAGAGGTGTGTGTCGTGTGAGCGGCACGTGAGGTGGTGGTGATGGTGGTTGAAGATGAGGGTGTTGAGCAAAGCCTTACCGGCGAGTTTGCCTCGTTTCAGAATGGAATGGAACTCCATGACCAGTTTGCTCTTCGCTATTCCCTTTCTCAACATGAAGAATAATACTCTTACTATGTTCCATACCTTGTTTGCCACCACCGCTTGGCTTCCCTCTATTTCCATTGCCTATTCTTTTTTTTTCATCTTTCTTTGTGTGTGTGTGTTAGAGAGAGAGAGAGAAAAAAGGGACTGGGTTAGGTTGGAATGTATGAGTGTTTTGGTCTACGATGGCATCAAAGGGCTTCCTAGCTATTTAAAGGGGTACCTGTACCATGCAATTGAATATAATATAATAATTAATAATTAATAATAAGGGGCTTAAACTCTGGTATAATTAATAAAACTTTATATGACTGACAAATGCAATTAAACATTAAGTAATGTTTTAGGATTAGCATTTATTATTTTTGTCTTACGGTAACGAATAATATTTAAAAATATTGACTAAAAATATAATATTAATTGGTTAGATTAAAGATATTAAATTATTTGTTAAAAATATTAATTAATATAAATTAAAATTATTGACTCTTAATTTTTTTAAAATATTTTTAGAGGTTCTTAAGTAAATATAGAAGTAAAATGATATTGGTATTTTTTTATATGTTTTTTGATATAAAAAATAAAAAGTAATACTAAAAAACTAATATTATAATAACAAATTTTAATTAATATTATAACCGAGTACTATAGACCTAATATAAAATCTACTAAAAATGAGGTATTGTTGAGTTAAATTTTAAATATTTTTTATTGAGTTTTGGATATTTTTATTTTTAAAAATATTAAATATTTTTTTATATTAAATGGTAGTCGTAAAATGTTAACTTCTAAAATTTTTCAAAAATAAATACTTTACTTTTTTACTAATCATTAACTTTTTAGCTATTTGATTAATCAATTGTCTAAGGCGTAACTATTCCCATGGATGTTGACCAAATTGTATCCAACTAACTAGCTACTAGCTGAGAATTACTATAAACAAAACCAAAACCAAAACCAAATTAATTGGAGTATAATGTTCATGGTGCATTACATGGAAATTGGGGTTGGAGTTTACTGGGACGTCTCTTTGATAGGAACTGATATATTCATGTACCAAAATATAAGCTCATGCCCCATTTTTCATGGCATCCTTCAATAATTGGATGGGCCGCTCCCTAGTAGTCTAGTGTAATTAGAATTTGCCGTGGAGACTAGCTTATTCAATAATATAATTAATGCATCTCAACCGCGTAATCTCATCTTTGCCCTTCATTTTCTTTTGATAACAATAATACATAAACATATCTATAATATCTACTTCCAGTCCACGTGGTAAACATCCTACGTCAACACGTTGAACATTAAAATTACACACATTTTTGTCCCGTTGGAATTAATTTAAATAATCTTATTATTTTTTGCTATATAAGTTATTTTTACGCGGAATAAATGTTATGATTTTATATCTTAGCTTCAAAAATTGACTTGGATTATAATTAAAAAGAGGTACACAAACATATACAGAGTATGAAAGGAGGTAACTAGTCGTTGCAAATTAAACTAAAAGGAGAAGAAGCTAAGCAATGGCCATGGATAACACATATAGATTTATACACATGATTAAAGATAACTCCCCAATTAAAACCAGGTTCATCGATCACCACTCGAAAGACATGATCCACAGTCACCTTCCGATCCCTTTCAATACAATCATAAGAGAAACATGGTGCCTATCTTCTACCGCATTCATTATTTCAATGTATAACGACTGCTACTGCTCTATATATACGACCAGCAGTCCCTCATCGGACTTTTTTTCTTTATATTTATATTTATTTTAATTAAAATGATAATAATGTAGACACTCAGGGTCATATATACCCTTGTTGAGAGGCAGCAAGAGGAATATCATTCTTGTGGAAACTAAACCAATACACAAGAATGGAGGGGGTGTGTGTACTTATGTAGACGAAGTCATTAATTAATTAAGAGTAATGCTATGTAGTTAATATTAAATATTATTATTTTTAGTCAATAATTAATCAATAATAATTTATATTATATTTATATTTATAAAAATTTTATATACAAAAAATATATAATTTGTTAAAATTTTAATATATAAATCAATATAATTTATAGTCATATTTTTTTAAAATTTATACATATAAATTAATAAAATTTATTTATTAAAAATAATTTAATATTTATATTAGTTAAGTAATAATAAAAAATATTAAAAATTATTAACTAGGTCCTAAGAATTTTTCATTAATTAATGAATCCTTTAAATATACTTGTGTGGCTAACTGATGAGTTGACATCCGTATCAGTCTTTTATATGACCATACCAAACCAATTGACACACCTCTACATATAATACTCCTAATCAATGGTTAGAATCTACTTAAATTTCTCGACTAAAATTGAAGTATTTCTCCTTGAGGTTTGATAAAATTGTTCTCCGCACCAAAATTTTGACATGACTATAGGCTATAGGAGTTTCTACTATTTTGGGGATATATATATATATATGTGTGTGTGTGTGTGTGTGTGTTTCTTGATAACTACTGATTAAATTAGAATCCTTTTTTTTCTCTCACAATCTCACTGTCAACATAAACCAAGTTGAAGTGGATAATTAATACTTTAATATTATTTGAAATGTTTTGGAAATTTCAGGAACTTGAATCTAATTCACTAATTAAAGTTAACTTATTATAATTGACTTTTGGAAGATAATTTTTTAAATATTATTGTAGTTGTATTTGATAGATTAAATTAAAAATAATTTTTAATAAATAAAAATAATAACAATTATTTTTAATAAAATAATTTTTAAAATATATAAAAATCATAATAAATATTAATATAAAGATAAATTTAGATATTTATTAATAGATAAAATAAAAAAAATTACTAGAGAGTCATTAGAATTTATTCTTTTTGACCATCAATCTAATTCAGTTAGTTTAATCATCTAATAACATATTTTAGTCTACAAACATTGATAATTAATTGATGATAAAAAATAATAAATTTTAATAATTTTTTAATATTTCTCATAAAATTATATTAAATTTTTTAATTTTAATAAATATAAATTAATTTTAAAAATATCTCCTTAAATATTTTTAAAAATATTTTTAATTTTTTAAGACTACAAGCACAACCATATAATTTTTTATTTATACTTTTTGAAAAGTATAAACACTTTTTAAAATAAAGTATACCAAAATTTGACATTTGTAAATCCTCCCGATCCTCCTTATGAGACTTAATTTGTCCTTCTTTTGAAATAATTAAACTCGATCAAATCCATCATGGTGGTAATGCTATATATAGTCGTAATCTTAAGGTTAATAATTGCAATTTTCTTTCCGTAAAGGATGGCAAATGAAATTCCTTAGCTGCCTTAACAAAGTCCCGAAATTAAATTCTTTTTCACAAGTTTTTTCTTTTCCCTTTTTTTCTTTGCACAGTGTTTAGGCCATGGTCATCCTTAGCTGCTTTTTGGGGTGCAAGTGAAGTTTAGCTTAGCTTGTGTGCACAGAAACGGAAAGTGAAAAATATATATAAAGTTTAACAAAGAATAAATTAAATTCCATATGACTTTACTTAGCCTCATCCTCTTCCTTCTAGAATGTGTTGAAATTATTTTATATACTAGAGTTTCCAAGAGATCTCGTTCTAATAATTTAATGTGAATAGGCTGAAAAAGCTAGCTAGCCAAAGTAAATTAAAGTTCAATTGGAAGCTCTCGGTCCACTTTTTCAGTTCTTTATATAGAATTTAATCCATTATTCAAATTAAGCACTTCAAAGTATATTGGATGTACTTTACTATTAATTTCCTGAAATCCTGGTGGATGCCTTAGCTTAGTTATGTTGCATTTGTTTTCTTAAGCACTCTATAGTCTATACATAGAAGCCCAATCAAGATATATATTAATACTTGTGATAGGCAACAAATTTGAGACAAATGATCATGTTAGAAAGAATTAATAATAGAATATAATATGCGAATGAAACACATCATAATAGAGAAATAATAATTAGTTAGTCTTTTTAGTCAAATTATCTTAATATTTTGTGACAAAATTTATTTAAAGTTCGAGATTACTTAAAATTTAAGTTTATTTAAGGATCAAAACTGTTTGAATATAAATTTGTTTGAAATCTAAGATTATACTAATTAGTTAAGAATTTTTTTTATAAATAAAATTTATTTTACTAATTTAGGAGATTTTCTATTCATTTACACACTTATTTAAAAAATTTAGTCACACTGACATATAAAAATATGAGTCATAAATCAATATAAGAATCGGAAGATTCTATTTTTTTTTAAGTCATTTCAATTTTATCTTTTTTTTTCTGTAATTTAAATTCGATTATTTTCGCTCAAACACTTGTCAATTTATTATACATTATAATCTATATTTTGTAATTTTGCAATTCTTTATTTTTTATCCATGATCTTTTTTATTTTTTGCTTTCTTTGATGATTATGTTTTATACTTCTATTCGATACAATCTGTAAATTTTAAGAGCAACACCACAAAAAAGAGTTATATCTACTCCTCGAATTGAAATCATTGATATAAGCTTGGTTGATACCTCCTATCAAAGTCAAAAAACCAAAATCTAAGTAAAACAAATTGGCACGTCTAGTGAAACCTTGAGTAAGATTGGATGCCTAAAATGGTTATTGTGTAGGTATTTGTAAAGTGGTAAAGTTATACTCTATAGTGGTTCATACACATCTATTTCTAAGTAATCTCAATCGTCCTCTTTAACAAAAGGGTCAGACCACGACTTTGAAGAGATAATACTATCTCTAAAGCCAAAAGTCAATGAACTGATACAAGTGCCTGGGACTTCTATTAGAAGCCTGATTAGACATATAAACAACACAAATGTGGCTTTAGTGGCTTCTCCTGATATTAATTCTAACTACTTAGCCTATGCATAGGTTACCTCAATATTTAATGGCCGATCCTCCCTATTTAGGTTTGATGATATCGGGATCCATGATATCACAACTATCTCAACAAGGTATTTTGTCAACACCGATACAATCATATATAGGGGAGTATCAACTCAGATTGATTTGTCGACTTAGCAATTGACACAAATGGAGGTATCTTGTTTAACTCCAGTTGTGCCTTCAACACCTAAGATAATGCATAAGGGACTAGTATTCTTAAAAAGGTCGAGAAAAATACCAATGTTGAGGACAACTCTTCCTAACATTATAGATTTTTTTAGCATTTTTTAGATAATAAATAACAAAAAAGTCATCACGATTTAGTCAATATGTTGACTCAATAAATGAAAACTGTCTTAAACCCTTTGATACAAAATAATATTCTAAGTTTGAACAATTAGCAGTGACACAAATGAATGAATTGACTAGGACAATATACGATAATTATAAGATGCCAAATTTACTGGGAGGTCACTAACCTTACTTGGAAGGTCATTAGTCATCTGTAATAGTTAACAAGGGGTAAAACCTTGATGATGTATTGAATAGTGTTCGACAAAATCAATTTGACCAATATAACATTGCCCAAATTGATAAGCAGAATATTATACAAGCTATATATCAAACATATGTTAAATAAGACAGGTTTTAACATAAAGTTAATTCACCAATTATATTCTATATCTCATTTTTCTAACCGAGCAATTGGCAGACAAAGGCTGATAGATTGAAATACTTCAAAAAGAAAATGAGCAAGAAGATGAGAATTTTTTTGAAGAAGAAATGATAGCTTTTGTTAGTTGTGATATATTCCGACTTGAAGGTAAAAAATGATGTATTAAGACAGTAGATTTGAAGGTTGGCACAAAACCTTTCGAGTTAACCTTAAACTTTGCTAAATTTGGGGGATTTGTTTTTGTTGTCAATATAATGGTGAGACAAGAAATTAAGTTTGACACTAGCATGCTTAAAGTAATACTTATATACCCTAAAGGTTGGTGAAGTTTTGTTGAACTTTTTGATTCGACAAAAAAAAATCGAAAATGAATATGACTATATGCTTTAGGTGCATTGCAAAAGAGAAAAAGAGTAGTCGACAAAAAGTCAAGGTAAAAGATATCCTCTTTTTTTTTTTTACTTTTAATTATTAAATAATATATATATATATATAAAGGCATAAAAAAATTTCTTTTATTTTTTACTTTTAACTATTTTAATTTCTAAAAGTATAAACAAATTATAATTTTTATATTCACAAACATTAAAGTCTTTGTAATTATAAATATCTAATAAACATAATTATAAACCAAGTTTTCATCCAAAACATAATAATACATATTGTTCCCAAAGCAAAATAAACATAATCCAAAACATAATTATAAATATTATCTCTAAAACAAAATAAACATAATAAAAAACACTCAATTTTCATCTTCATTCTCTTGTAAGTTGGGTTGGGAGAAGTTGGGTTTCGGTAAAAAATTGTAAAAATACCCCCTTGCTAAAAAATACTAAGCCCGGCGGGAAAGCCCGCCCCGCCCCGCTAAAGCCCGCCAAAGCCCGTGGTTTAAGCAGTGCGGGTTAAGCGGGCTTTTGCTATTTGGCGGTTCCAATTTTCCAGCCCAACCCGCTTTTTTTGGCAGGTTACGCGGGCCGGTCCGGCCGGTTTAGACCCGTTTGCCACCCCTACCTCCAGGACAATTTAGTCCCCATCCAAGCTGGACAAAACGACGTCGTCTTGGATCATGAGGCGAACGATGTCGTTTTGTGGAGGACAAATTCGTCCCCACCATGGAAGGCAGAGTTGCAAAACGACAACGTTTTAAATGGAGAACCTATCTGCCTGATGATAATTCTATAGGGACCTATTTGTTTGATAACCTAATGTTTGGGGACCTATCTGACCTATAATTGGTGATATTACCTTCAAATATATTCATTGCCCGTTTTTGGTTTCATTGAAAACACAGGCTGATGTATCTGGACCTGGTAGCTTGCAAAATTCTAATCCTCCCTCTCATGACATTAAAATTGAAGATTCTCCTTCACATGTCACAAAAAATATCTCAAGCAATTTCAAGGTATGCTAATTTTGAATGACTTAATGCATATGTTGAACGATGGCTTGGAGGAGAGAGTGAAGCAGTTGGAGGATCTGTTGTTGAAAAAGAATGAGGATAGCCAAGTTGTGAAAAAGCATATTTGCTTTGTTTAATGGTATAATAATTGGGGGCATTGGTAGTTGTAGTTGTGTTTTGTATGTATGTAGTGACTGTTTAGGCAAGTTTTAATCTGTGTTGATTACCAAATTGTTAGATTAAAATGTCTCAAATTGTTAGACTAAACCAAACCAACCCAAACAACAAAAAGTCTATTTCCTCCAATGTAACAAAATATGGTATTGGAATCCTTAAAAGCATCATTTCTTCATAGACTGCTTCAATCTCGGTGTTGGAATAAATTTGAACAATCTAGATGTTGTGCCACTGGTTGTAGCTGCCATGGTCTCAGCATTAACACTCTTTTGAGCCTTGAGCCCTGTTTGCTTTGGACGTCTAAAAGGTTGCTGAGACTGGAATTAACAAAATTATTATGAAGATGTTTCATACAGATTTCAACATACGCATTAAGTCATTCAAAATTAACATACTTTGGGATTGCCTGAGACATTTTTTTATAACATGTGAACGAGAATCTTCAATTTGAGTGTCATGAGAGGCAGGATTAGAATTTTGCAAGCTATTAGGTCCAAATACATCAGCTTGTGTTTTTAATGAAACCAAAAAAAGACAATGAATATATTTGAGGGTAATGTCACCAATTATAGGTTAGATAGGTCCCTAAACATTAGGTTATCAGACAAATAGGTCCCCCATTTAAACGTTGCTGTTTCGCAACTCTACCTTCCATGGTGGGGACGAATTTGTCCTCCATGAAACGATGTCGTTCGCCTCATGATCCAATACGACGTCATTTTGTCCAGCTTGGATAGGGACCAAATTGTCCTGGAGGTGACACATCGTAGTTAACCTGACACGTCATTCCGTTGACCTCCATGTAGGACATCTTGGCCGGGTCAAACTGCCATGGGGACGTATCTGGTATATAACTAAAAACGTCAGGGTCAAAATTTTAGTTAAATTTTGTTGGGGACGAATCTGTCCGACCGTGAATTCCTTAGGGACCTATTTGGGGTATTACTCTAAAAATTTTAAGGAGGCTAAACCTGTAACACCCTACTATGCAAAGTTTTATGCTTAAGTTGTAAATCAGAGGTGGTGAGGTATTACGACCTCTAAAAAGAAGATACATATACATATATAATTGAAAGGAAAAAAAATAAACTAGGAGTCTTGAAGAAGAGATAACCAAAAGTAAACAGAAAATGCATCACACTCAATCTAGGGAACCGTGGAAGGTATAGATAATCGCAAACGGATAGGATAAGGTACATGTAATATTAGAATTTCAAAAGATACATATAAAGAGCTCCAGACCCGACCTGCGAAGTAAAGGCTGACTAGAGTATATATATACATATATACAACCAAAAATATATCCTAAAAGACAAGATACAAAGTCTATTTCTCCAAGTCAACCTTTAGGAGGGACATAATATAAGTTTTAATACTACGATAGAGAATATACATTTATATACATAAATAAATACATAATAAGAAACTCCCAAAAGTATATCTTTGCTTGCAACCGAGTCTCTAGCACGCTCTGTGAGGTGCCTCACGTCTTGCATCTGAAAACAACAGAATATGTATGGAATGAGAACTGCAGGTTCTCAGTATAGCAAATGTGCCCACATAGATAATATATAAGGTCCCGAGAAAGCAAGAGGCACTCCTAGAATTTCGACACTTAGATTAAGCTTAAAGTTTATGCTAAACCAGAAATTTCGGTAATCAATCTAAGGGGTTTTAGCTCTAATCTAACTCTTCACCTTCTATATCTTTCAAACCTCCTAACCACCAAGTATAGAACATCCCTCATCACACCTCCGCCACATGAGTGATCTCTCAGATGCAAACACTGGTGCGCGAAATTTGACTTCGCACAACTTCACCGGCAAGTGCACTTGGTCGTCCAAGTAATACCTCAGGTGAGTGAGGATCAATCCCACGAGGATTGTTGGATTGAGCAAGCAATAGTTTTCTTGTAGGACTTAGTTAGACAAATAGAAAAAGAGTTGTTGTTGTTGAATTCACATAAACAAGAAAATAAAGAAAAGCAATTAAAGATCGGTAAAGAGATAATATATGAACGCAGTTAAGGCCTTAGAGATGTTTATCCTTCTGGATTAATCCTTCTTACTCACTATTCCAATAATGAGTGATTCATTCCATGGTAAACCATTAGTGATTAAAACCTAATGTCTTAGCGAGTTAATCTCCCCTGACCTTACTAAAACGCCACAGACAAGGTCAATTCTTTAAGATCAGAGAGTGAAGCTCAGAAATCTATTTTAGCGCTACAAAAATTCAAAACTAACCAGATTATATGTCACATATCTAATTATCCCAGATAATTGCGATTTAGGAGGAGTGCTTTCAAGCTGTAACCCAAGCGAGATAATTCTGTTGAGAATCACAAGTGCTTATGTAGAATAAGGGGTCATACTGTCGATCCACCCCAGATTCATAAGATTAAGAACGAAAACAATACCTTAGATTAGAATCAAACATTAATTGAAATAGAAGAGTAATAGTATTAATCCATAGAAATCAGCAGAGCTCCTAACCTTAACTAGGAGGTTTAGTTACTCATGCTTTACAAAAGTAAAAATAAGATCTGAAAATAATGTTCATCAGTGATTCGATATATATGAATAACCCTAAGTGATCTCCTCTTTAAATAGTTAATACTAACCTTAAAAAATGTTAATTTTAATTTAAAAGTTACAAAGATAAGAGTAGGTAAACTAAGGAGTGCTAAAATCCACTTTGGGCCCGCTTTGGTTATGTGCTTTGGTCAAGCCCGGCATTCAACTTGAGTTTTGGGCGTTGAACACCTATTAGAGGCTGAGCTCGCTGTCTTCTGCTCCCTGGCTGGCATTGAATGCTAGTTCTGGGTGTTCAACTTGGGAGGTTAGTTCTTCTTGGGTGTTAAACGCCAAAAGTGGACGTTTAACGCCAGTTTTAGCAGTCATTCTGGAAGAGAAGTATAGACTATCATATATTGCTAGAAAGCTCTGAAAGTAAGCTTTCTAATGTCGCTAAGACTGCATCAATTGAATCTCTATAGCTCAAAATATACTCATTGGAATGCATGAAGGTTAGGATTGACAACATCTGCTATCCTTTCTTCGTCTCTGAACAAGATTCTGCCAAATTCGCCCAAAAATCACCTAAAATCATAGAAATAACACAAAAACTCAAAGTAGCATCCAAAAGATGAATTTTGCACTAAAACTAGTAAAACTTGATAAAATATAACTAAAAACTCTAAGAAAATGCTATGAAAAAGGGTACAAAATGCTCACGCATCAAACACATACAATACAATCAAGGAAAGCACAATTATGGATAGCAAGTATAGCAGATAGGACAAGTAGCAGTTAATTATAGATAAACAATTAGACAAGCCAAAATAAAGCATACTCAAACAAAACATACAAGTGCATATGATGCATGTCTGCCCTATGGCCGATGATATCATCTGTCGGTTATATAGCCAAACTTGACATGTCTTGGCAGCTAACCTTGGACAGAAACACCACATTGCAGAGTAAATGGGTCTAAGCCACAACCCCCTTGATACTACTCGCTTAACCCAAATTAAGTGGAATAAACCACTACTGTTGCTACTACTCAGGCGGGTGTTTAAGAACTCAACCCAGAGCAAGTGGAATAAATCACTACTGTTGCTACTGCCCAGGCATCATAATCACTGACCTAGAGCAAGTAGGACAAATCACAATCCTTGCTACTGCCTAAGTATCTCAATTACTAACCCGGAGCAAGTGGGACACACCACAATCCTTGCTATTGCTCAACTACCTCATTTAAACTCATTCAAAATTCATATTTAAAATCAGTTCTCATCATTCTTCATTCTCCATTCTCATAGCCAACATCATCCTCAATCATATCTCATTCAATCTCAAATTCATCATTATCATTCACTCTTCATTCAGCTTTACCAATACCTCATTACTTAGTTATTCACTTCACAAATTTTTCCTCAATAATTTTTTAACTTGCTCAACATGTTCACTCTTGTTCCAAAGCTTAAAAACTCGCGAATGGACTCTAAACAGGTGTTAAAGAGGTTTGGTAAGCTAGAGAATATGTTTGAATCTCAAAATACAACTTTTTCCAAAATAGGGTGGTCATGCGTATGCATACCACCCCATGCGTACGCATAGATGTAAATTTTGAAAATCTTGTGTACGTGAGCACCTCCTGCGTACATGGGTTCTCCAAACAGAAGGGGTGGCTCGCGTATGCATAGACACCTCTGCGTACTCATACTTTCAAATCTGGGCATTCTCGTATACACATGTCTCATGCATATGCATGATAGTAAAATTTGACAAATTTGCGTATGCATACAACTCATGCGTACACGAGTGTGTTGAAACAGAAAAAATACTCGCGTATGCATACATGTGTGATGTGTCCACGTATGCATGCCCTGTGTTTTTCAGAAAAGTTGTTAAGTCTGCAGAAATCAATTTTTACATACCAAACTTCAAACGCGCATAACTTTTTCGTTAAAAATCGTTTTTAGTCTATTTTTTGAACGTTATAAACTCACAGACCCAATTTTTAATCAAAACAAGTTTTACAAATTTTGAGTATAGCCTACCGAAGTTGGTCAAAAATCAGCTTTTACCAAAGTTTACAAAAATCTCTAGTTTTTCAAATTCTCAATTCCAAACCAAAACAATCCCAATAGTCCTTAACCAGATTCATACACTTATTCATTCGTACCACCACATTCCAAATTGCCCTACATTATTTTCTTAATCATTCACATCTAATTGTTCAATTCAAATTTATAATTCATCATTTACAAACCCCATCCAACCTTATCACATCAACAATTACCATTGTTTTGAAATCATCAAATCATACTACAACACATACAACTTACTCAGTCTTCATTCACAATTCATATACCATATACACAATCCAAATCAACAACTCATTCAGTTCATTCCTATCTTTGGGCTTTCTAGCCTAAGTTTTCACGTGACATTAAACATTAACTACGAGAAACCAAAACTATACCTTAGCCAATTCCTCCCTAAGCCAAAAACACTTTAAAAACCTATTTTCTCTTAAGCCTCCAAGTCAAACCAGTCACTAATTAAATCCTGATTTCAAGTACTCCAATTCACTGATTCAATCTCCAATTCAATATAAATTCAGTCTAATTCTATGAAATTCACCAAATTAATTACTAAGGTTCACATAATTGGACAAACCACAAGGGTTTAGAATTTTCTTACTTTATCCATTGACGATTGGGGTAAAACCCAACAATTCTTCAACACTAGAGTACCCCTAAACTACCAAAATCACAAAATATCTCAATACTAAAATTCAAATTTGTGAAAATGCAAGAGAGGGAGAATTAAGCACAGAATTCAAATTTTCTTACCACTTTGTTCGGATAGAATTGAAGAGCTTGACGAGAAAAAGTGTGTGGCCATAAGCAACTTATCAATCGGAGCTCCGGATTGAAAGTTATGGGCAAATAAAATTTGGAGACTTTTGGGGATTTAGGTTTGCTTCTTCCCTTCCTATGTTTTGGCGCCAAACTTGGCCATCTAGAGTTTGGCGCCAGCCTGGCAGCTTTGAATTTGAAGCTTTTCTTCTCTTTGAACTTTGTCGAACTTTGTCAAACTTGTTCGAATGCCACTTGTAATAAATCAAATTGCAAAACAACTCAAAGTAGCATTCATGGTGGCTTAAAACACCTAAATCTTAAATTAATTCAACAAATCCGCATGCAAATCACTAAAAAAAGATGAGAATGATACTCACGCATCACAACACCAAACTTGAATTGTTGCTTGTCCTCAAGTAACTGAAACCAATATGAACATGAGATGTGAGTTTGCATGAGAGTTGAGTTTTCAATGTAGCTCCTGTCTATCTTCTGAGTGGGGTTAACAACACTGTGATCATGAATAGTCTCGGCATCTCACGATCCCTTGAAGCTTAGGAGTGTTGATGTCATTCAGAACTAGAATCTGGATTATCTTATGAATTCTCTTGCTTTTTAACTTCGGGTTAATCCTTGAACACAACATGTTCTTGTCTTTTCTTTGGTGCTTTCCACCTTGAGCCTAACCGTGACTCTAAATATTTTGTCTCAAGCTTTGCTTGGCACAGAAATACCACAAGCACTTAACTGGGAAACTCTTTGAGTTCTGATCTTTTCTATTGAACTTTTTCAATCAGTAGTGCTCAGAGCCTTTGACATACTCTTTATTGCACTTGGCTTTGACTCTAAGTGCTCTATTTCAAGAGTTCCTTGACACAGTCATACCACAAGCATATAGCTAGGAAAACAACTCTTTGAGCTTTTGACCATTCTTAACCTTCCTAGCCATTGATGCTCATATCCTTAAGCCTTTTCTTTTATTTTATTTTGCTTCAAGATTAATTTCTTGTTTAAATTAGAGAATTCATAATAATTTTCTAAATTCTTGTCCCTCATATCTCAACATTCTTTGATTAAATTTCAATATGCACTGTTCTTATCATGCATTCAAAGTCACAGGTAAACACCACCACATCTAAATAATTAAGACAACACTTGAATATAAACTCAATTTCTCATGCATTACACCACTTCTTTTTTTTTTCTTTTTGGATTCAATCTCAGATAGTGATACATGACACATTCTTGCATTGAAACATAATTAAACTAAGCTATGAAGACTAGGAATTACTAAGACTCATGAAAATAACATATAAATCAAACAGAAAAAACAAGAAATTAACATAAAAGGAACCGAACCACCTAAGCCATCATGGTGGGTATCTCTCTCTCCAGGATGTGCTCCTCCGTGAAGATGATTCACCTCCCTTTGGTGCCATTGATGATAAAATAAACAGAGAGCTCGCTCTACAATGCCAAACTTAAAAGTTTACTTGTCTCCAAGCAAAGAAAAACTGAAAACAGGAAAGGACATAAAAAGCGCACAGATGAGTAAAAACAAAAAATATTGCAAAAGAAGAAGGGAGTGATATAAGGGTAAGAAAAATTAATTTTTTTTCCAGCGCCAAACTTCATATGCTTAAGTTTGGCGCCAACCCTCTAGCAAGAAACTTTCTTGGAGTGCGTGCCACGACGCCAAATTTCAGATGCCCAAGTTTGGCTCCAACCCTCCAGGAAGAAGCTTTTTTGGAGTGCGTGCCATGGCTCCAAATGCCAAATGGCCAAGTTTGGCGGCAAGGCATACCCGAAAGGTATTCCCTCTATGATGGTCTATACATCATTCTGAAAGCATCTGTTCCTATTTTAAACACTTTGCATGAACCAAAACACATGTAAAACGAAGGAGAACTACAAATAACCATAATAACATAAAAAAAATCAAAATAAATATAAAATTAAAGGATATTAAAGATTGGGTTGCCTCCCAACAAGCACTTCTTTAACATCTCTAGCTTGATGGTTGATTTCTTGTTAAGGTGGAGGTTGATAATAGTGCTTCAACTCTCTCATTTCACTGTAAATTTTCTCCCTGTGTCCCTATAAAGTAGCTCAATATGCTCAAGAGAGAGGATTCTATTTACTGTATAAGGAAATACTGGATTACGAGTCAACACCACCTTCAACCCTGGAGAGAAACCTTCAGTGGAAATCTTTTTGTTTCTCCATCTCTGGGCACTTTCTTCTTGGGAACTTCCTCCTTGATGGATGACGCACACCCAACACCAAACTTAGGTTTGATGTCAGGGGGGATTGTATTGATTCCCACCAAAGGAGGCTTGAACTGCAAACTCTATTTTACATCATCAGGGAGTTCTTAGAGACTTGGATCAATGAACTCAGTCTTCATGCAATTTTCTTCTTCACCTAAGTGATTTATGGGTTTAAAAACCTTGAAGATCAAATGCTCCTCATGCACCCTCAGTATCATTTCACCTTCTTCAACATCAATTAGGGCTCTCCCAGTGGCTAGGAATGGTCTTCCTCGGATTATAGAGGCGTTTTCATCCTGCCCATGTCAAGAATTACAAAATCTGCTGGGAGGAAGAACTTTTTCACTTTGACCAAGATATTCTCCACTATTCCATGTGCATGCTTCAAAGATTTATTTGCCATTTATAGTGCTATACTTGTTGGTTTCTCTTCTTTGATTTGTAGTTTCTTCATCATAGACACGAGCATTAAATTGATGCTTGCACCCAGATCACATAAGGCTTTCTCAAAAGTTTTCTCCCACTGGTACATGAAATTTGAAAGCTCCCTAGATCTGACATTTTTTTTTGGCAAATTACTCTGAATTATAGCACTACTTTTCTTGGTCAAGACCACTGTCTCATCTCCCTTTAAAGTTCTCTTCTTGAAAGTAACTCCTTCATGAATTTAATATAGAGAGACATTTGCTCTAAAACCTCAGCAAAAGAAATATTGATTTGCAACTTTTTGAAGACTTCCAAAAACTTTGAAAACTGCTTGTCCTTGGTCTCTTTTTGAAGCCTTTGAGGATATGGAATTTTGGGTTTATACTCAGGCACTGAAGATTTCACTTTGTATTGCTCGACATCAACTGGAAAAGGATTATCAGGGTGCCTCTCAGGGACGTGCTTCTCCTTGGCTTGTGCCTTCTCCAAAGCTTCTTTTTCAACTGGCTTTTTAGTAACTTTTGCTTCTATACTTGCCACTTATCCACTTATCAAGGTGATAGCCTTACACTCCTCTCTTAGATTTGAAATTCTGTTACTAGTAAAGGTATTGGTGGACCTTTTATTAATTTTAGCAACTTTTGTTGCTAGTTGACCCATCTAAACCTCCAAGTTCCTAATTGAAGCTTTCATTTTCTGTATAAAACTAATAGTATTTTTGGAGAGTTTAGTAATTAAACCTTCCAAGTTATAAGATCTCTGAGAAATGAATGGTAGATTATTTTTGTTGAAATTACTTTGATTGAAATTATTCTGATGACCCTGATTGTTATTGAAATTCTGGTCCCTCTGTGGTTGATTTTTCCATCTAAAATTTGGATGATTCGTCCACCTCGAGTTGTAAGTCCTGGAGAAACGATTATTAGGAATTGCTCACATAATTAAACTGTTCAGAGGGAAATTGACCATAATCAAAAGTCTCACCTTGAAAAAATTCACCACTCATGTCATAGGAGCATCTTAGGTATTAATAGTGGAAACTTGTAGTCCACCCAAGTGTTGATTAATGACATTTATCTATTAGGACATAGTCTTATTCTGGGTGAGAATAGTGTTTAAGGCATCAAGTTCCATGACTCCCTTTCTCATGGCGGTCCTTTCAGAAGAGTATAAATACTGGTTGTTGGCAACCATCTCAATCAACTCTAGAGTCTCTTTAGTGGTTTTCTTCATATGAAGGGATCCTCCTGCATAACTATCCAAAGAGGTCCTAGCGGCCTGAGTATTCCTATCATAGAAAATCTGCAACTGTATATTGTCCGGAAACATGTCGGGAAGGTACTTTTTGAGCATCACCTTGTACCTCTCTCAAGCCTTATAGAGAGATTCATCCTCTTGTTGCTTGAATGTATGAACATCGATCCTTAGCTTGGTCAGTTTCTGAGGTAGAAAGAATTTAGTCAAGAATTTACTAACCACACTATCCCATGTATTCAGGCTCTTCTTGGGTTGTGTATCAAGCCACTGCTTAGCTCGGTCCCATACAGCAAATGAAAAGAGCAACAACCGGTAAATATCAGGGTGGAATCCATTGGTCTTCACTGTATCACAAATTTGCAAGAAATTAGAGATAAACAAGTTTGGGACTTCCTGCAAGAGTCCATGAAACTAACAGTTTTATTGCACCAAAGTAATGAGCTGAGACTTCAACTCTAAATTGTTGGCATTCACAGGGGCACAACAATGCTACTGCCATAGAAAGTGGGATTTGGAGCAGTGTAAGAATCAAGAGTTCTTCTAGGTTGCTCAAGAGCATTGGGAGCATTAGGAATTGCAACATTGTTGTTGTTGTTTGGCTCCATGGTGATTTCTTCAGCTTCCTTCTTAGAATTGTTTCTGAGACTTTCAGCAACTCTAAAAGCTCTAGTGGTGGACGAAATTGTGATTCATTTGTTTATGCATTTTGTAAAATCCATTGCTTTTTTCTTCCCTGGCAATGGCGCCAAAAACTTGGTGCCAATACCATGGTCCACAACTCCGTTCAACTAACCAACAAGTGTACTGGGTCGTCCAAGTAATAAACCTTACGTGAGTAAGGGTCGATCCCACAGAGATTGTTGGTATGAAGCAAGCTATGGTCACCTTGTAAATCTCAGTCAGGCAGATTAAATGGTTTATGATAAGTTCGAAAATAAATAATAAACAGAAAATAAAATAAGATAGAAATACTTATGTAAATCAATAGTGGGAATTTCAGATAGGCGTATGGAGATGCTGTGCTCCTCTTGAAACTCTGCTTCACTACTTACTCATCCAGTCCTTCTTACTCCTTTCTATGGCAAGCTGTATATAGGGCATCACCGTTGTCAATGGCTACATCCCATCCTCTCAGTGAAAATGGTCCTATGCTCTGTCACAGCACGGCTAATCATCTGTCGGTTCTCAATCAGGTTGGAATAGAATCCCTTGATTCTTTTGCGTCTGTCACTAACGCCCAGCCTTCAGGAGTTTGAAGCTCGTCACAGTCATTCAATACCGGAATCCTACTCGGAATACCACAGAAAAGGTTAGACTTTCCAGATTCCCGGAATCCTACTCGGAATACCACAGACAAGGTTAGACTTTCCGGATTCCCATGAATGCCGCCATCTATCTAGCTTATACCACGAAGATTCTGTTTGAGGAATCCAAGAGATATGTGCCCGGCCTAAGGTAGAACGGAAGTGGTTGTCAATCACACGCGTTCATAGGTGAGAATGATGATGAGTGTCACGGATCATCACATTCATCAAGTTGAAGTGCAACGTATATCTTGGAATAAGAATAAGGAGAATTGAATAGAAAATAGTAGTAATTGCATTGAAACTTGAGGTACAGCAGAGCTCCACACCCTTAATCTATGGTGTGCAGAAACTCCACCGTTGAAAATACATAAGTGAAAGGTTCAGGCATGGCCGAATGGCCAGCCCCCTAAAACGTGATCAATAGCCTCCTCAGATGAAGAATAAAACAAAACTGAGACCAAAGATGTAACGTGGTCAAAAGACGACTAATACAATAGTAACTTATCCTATTTATACTAGACTAGCTACTTGGGTTTACATGAGTAAGTAATTGATGCATAAATCCACTTCTGGGGCCCACTTGGTGTGTGCTTGGGGTGAGCTTGATCTATCCACGAGCTGAGGCTTCACTTGGAGTTGAACGCCAAGTTGTAACGTGTTTTGGGCGTTCAACTCCGAGTCGTGACGTGTTTCTGGCGTTTTACTCCAGACAGCAACATGGAATTGGCGTTGAGCGCCAATTTACGTCGTCAATTCCCGAATAAAGTATGAACTATTATATATTGCTGAAAAGCTCTGGATGTCTACTTTCCAACGCCGTTGAGAGCGCGCCATTTGAAGTTCTGTAGCTCCAAAAAATTCATTTCGAGTGTAGAGAGGTCAGATTCCAACAGCATCAGCAGTCCTTTGTCAGCCTCCTTCTCAGAGTTTTGCTCAAGTCCCTCAATTTCAGCTAGAAATTACCTGAAATCACAGAAAAACACACAAACTCGTAGTAAAGTCCAGAAATGTGAATTTAACATAAAAACTAATGAAAACATCCCTAAAAGTAGCTTGAACTTACTAAAAACTACCTAAAAACAATGCCAAAAAGCGTATAAATTATCCGCTCATCACAACACCAAACTTAAATTGTTGCTTGTCCCCAAGTAACTGAAAATCAATTAGGATAAAAAGAAGAGAATATACTATAAATTCCAGAATATCAATGAATATTAATTTAATTAGATGAGCGAGACTTGTAGCTTTTTGCTTCTGAACAGTTTTGGCATCTCACTTTCTCCTTTGAAGTTTAGAATGATTGGCTTCTCTAGGAACTTTGAATTTCGGATAGTTTCATTGACTTTCCTAGTTAAGTATGTTGATTCTTGAACACAGCTACTTATGAGTCTTGGCCGTGGCCCTAAGCACTTTGTTTTCCAGTATTACCACCGGATACATAAATGCCACAGACACATGACTGGGTGAACCTTTTCAGATTGTGACTCAGCTTTGCTAGAGTCCCCAGTTAGAGGTGTCCAGAGCTCTTAAGCACACTCTTTTTGCTTTGGATCACGACTTTAACCACTCAGTCTCAAGCTTTTCACTTGGACCTTCATGACACAAGCACATGGTTAGGGACAGCTTGATTTAGCCGCTTAGGCCTGGATTTTATTTCCTTGGGCCCTCCTATCCATTGATGCTCAAAGCCTTGGATCCTTTTTATCCTTGTCTTTTGGTTTTAAGGGCTATTGGCTTTTTCTATTTGCTTTTTCTTTTTCTTTCTAATTTTTTTTTCGCAAGCTTTTGCTTTTTCACTGCTTTTTCTTGCTTCAAGAATCAATTTTATGATTTTTCAGATTATCAATAACATTTCTCTTTGTTCATCATTATTTCAAGAGCCAACAACCTTAACATTCATAAACAACAAGATAAAAAATATGCACTGTTCAAGCATTCATTCAGAAAACAAAAAGTATTGTCACCACATCAATATAATTAAACTAAATTCAAGGATAATTTCGAAATTCATGTACTTCTTGTTCTTTTGATTTAGGAACATTTTTCATTTAAGAGAGGTGAAGGATTCATTGAATTATTCATAACTTTAAGACATAGTTACTACATACTAATGATCATGAAGTAGAGAACAAAACATAGATAAACATATAGCATAGAAATTCGAAAAACAGAGAAAAATAAGAACAAGGAAGGAGTCCACCTTAGTGGCGTCTTCTTCTTGAAGGATCAATGATGTTCTTAAGCTCTTCTATGTTCCTTCCTTGCCTTTGTTGCTCCTCCCTCATTGCTCTTTGATCTTCTCTAATTTCATGGAGAATGATGGAGTGCTCTTGATGTTCCACCCTTAGTTGCTCCCAATAGTTGTGGAGGAAAATGTATCCCCTGAGGTATCTCAGGAATCTCTTGATTTGCAGCAAATGCTCTTCTACTGAGTTATGGACCCTTGAGATGAATCTCTCCATCTCCCATGATTCGGAGGTGGAAGCTTTTGTCTTCCCTTTTCTCTTCTCTTTCTCTTTTTTTTTTTGAGGTTTCTCTGGCCTTAGGTGCCATTAATGGTAATGTAAAAGCAAAAAAGCTATGCTTTTACCACACCAAACTTAAAATGTTGCTCGCCCTCGAGCAAAAGAAGAAAGAATAGAAGAAGGAGAAGAAGATATGGAGGAGAGGGAGAGATGGTTGTGTTTCGGCCATGTAGGGTGGGTTTGGGTGGGAAGGATGGATGGATGTGAGTGGTGAAGAGGTGATGGGAAAAAGAGATTGAGGTGGAAATATGTTGGGTGGGGATCCTATGGGTCCACAGATCCTGAGATGATCCTATGGGGTCTACAGATCCTGAGGTGTCAAGAATTTACATCCCTGCACCAATTAGGCATGTAAAATGCCTTTGCATAGCTTTCTGGCATTTAAACGCCGAGATGATGTACGTTCTGGGCGTTCAACGCCCAGGTGCAGCATGTTTCTGGCGTTGAACGCCAGTTCTATGCTTGTTACTGGTGTTCAGCGCCAGCTTTCCTCAGGGCACATTCCTGGCGTTCAAACGCCAGGATGTTGCTTGTTTCTGGCGTTCAGCGCCAGATTCATGCTCTGTTCTGGCGTTGAACGCCAGCCAGATGCTCTTTACTGGCGTTGAACGCCAGTAAGTCCTTCCTCCAGGGTGCAAAATTTTTTTTTCTGCTGTTTTTGATTCTGTTTTTATTTTTAATATTTTTTCGTGACTCCACATGATCATGTACCTAATAAAACATAAAAGAAAAATAAAATAAAATAAAAATTAGATAAATAAAAATTGGGTTGCCTCCCAACAAGCGCTCTTTTAATGTCATAGCTTGACAGTGGGCTCTCCTAGAGCCTCACAGGTGATCAGGTCAATGTTGTATAGTCCCAATACCAAACTTAGAGTTTGGTTGTGGCCTTCCAACACCAAACTTAGAGTTTGACTGTGGGGGCTCTTCTTGACTCTGCACTGAGAGAAGCTTTTCATGCTTCCTCTCCATGGTTACAGAGGAAGGTCCTTGAGCTTTAAACACAAGGTAGTCCCCATTCAATTGAAGGACTAATTCTCCTCTGTTAACATCAATCACAGCTTCTGCTGTGGCTAGGAAGGGTCTTCCAAGGATGATGCATTCATCTTCTTCCTTCCTAGTGTCTAAGACTATGAAATCAGCAGGGATGTAAAGGCCTTCAACCTTTACCAACACGTCCTCTACTAATCCATAAGGTTGTCTTACTGACTTGTCTGCCAATTGTAATGAGAATAAGGCAGGCTGTACCTCAATGATCCCTAGTTTCTCCATTAGAGAGAGTGGCATAAGATTTATGCCTGACCCCAGGTCACACAGAGCCTTGTTAAATGTCATGGTGCCTATAGTACAGGGTATTAAGAATTTACCAGGATCTTGTCTCTTTTGAGGTAAAGTTTTCTGAATCCATGTATCTAGTTCACTAATGAGCAAGGGAGGTTTACCTTCCCAAGTCTCATTACCAAACAGCTTGGCATTCAGCTTCATGATAGCTCCTAGATATTGAGCAACTTGCTCTCCAATCACATCTTCATCCTCTTCTGAGAAAGAATAGTCTTCAAAGCTCACGAATGGCAGAAGGAAATTTAGTGGGATCTCTATGGTCTCTATATGAGCCTCAGATCCCTTTAAGTCCTCAATAGGGAACTCCTTGTTTGAGAGACGTCCCAGGAGGTCTTCCTCACTAGGATTTTCGTCCTCCTCCTTCCTTGTGCATTCGGCCATATTGATTACATTAATGGCCTGGCACTCTCCTTTTGGATTCTCTTTTGTATTACTTGGGAAAATACTGGGAGGAGTTTCACTGACTTTCTTACTTAGCTGGCCCACTTGTGCCTCCAAATTTCTAATGGAGGACCTTGTTTCACTCATGAAACTTAAGGTGGCCTTAGACAGATCAGAGACTAGATTAGCTAAATTAGAAGTACTTTACTCAGAATTCTCTGTCTGTTGCTGAGAAGATGATGGAAAAGGCTTGCTATTTCTTAGCCTATTGCGTCCACCATTGTTAAAGCCTTGTTGAGGCTTTTGTTGATCCTTCCATGAGAAATTTGGATGATTTCACCATGATGGGTTATAGGTGTTTCCATAAGGTTCACCCATGTAATTATCCTCTGCCATTGCAGGGTTTTCAGGATCATAAGCTTCTTCAGAAGCTGCCTCTTTAGTACTGCTGGATGCATTTTGCCATCCATTCAGACTTTGAGAGATCATGTTGACTTGCTGAGTCAACACTTTATTCTGAGCCAATATGGCATTCAGAGCATCAATTTCAAGAACTCCCTTCCTCTGAGGCATCCCACTATTCACGGAATTTCTCTCAGAAGTGTACATGAATTGGTTATTTGCAACCATGTCAATAAGTTCTTGAGCTTCTGCAGGCATTTTCTTTAGGTGAATGGATCCACCTGCAGAATGGTCCAATGACATCTTGGAAAATTCAGATAGACCATAATAGAATATATCTAATATGGTCCATTCTAAAAACATGTCAGAAGGACACTTTTTGGTCATCTGCTTGTATCTTTCCCAAGCTTCATAGAGGAATTCACCATCTTTTTGCTTGAAGGTCTGAGCATCCACTCTAAGCTTGCTCAGCTTTTGAGGAGGAAAGAATTTATCCAAGAAGGCCGTGACCAGCTTATCCCAGGAGTCCAGGCTATCTTTAGGTAGTGAGTCCAACCATGTTCTAGCTCTGTCTCTTACAGCAAAAGGGAAAAGCATGAGCCTGTAGACTTCAGGATCTACTCCATTCGTCTTCACAGTCTCACAAATCTGTAAGAACTCAGTTAAAAACTGGTAAGGATCTTCAGATGGAAGTCCATAAAACTTGCAGTTCTGTTGCATTAAAGCAACTAATTGAGGTTTCAGCTCAAAATTGTTGGCCCCAATGGCAGGAATGGAGATGCTTTTTCCATCAAACTTGGACGTTGGCTTAGTGAAGTCACCAAGCATCCTCCTTGCATTATTGTTGTTGGGTTCGGCTGCCATCTCCTTCTCTTGTTCGAAAATTTCAGAAAGGTTGCCTCTGGATTGTTGTAATTTAGCTTCTCTTAGTTTCCTCTTCAGAGTCCTTTCAGGTTCTGGATCAGCTTCAACAAGAGTGCCTTTTTCCTTATTCCTGATCATATGACAGAGAAGAGAAAAAGAAAAAAGAAAGAGGAATCCTCTATGTCACAGTAAAGAGGATCCTTTGTTGTTAGTAGAAGAAAGAAGGGAAGAAGAGTGAAGAAGAATGGTTAAGGATAGAGGTAGTGATTTGAGATGAGGAGAGGTGAAGAGAAGTGTTAGTAAATAAATAAATAAATAGAAGAAGAGAAGAGGGAGAATTCAAAAATAATTTTGAAAAAGAAGTTAGTGATTTTCGAAAATTAAAGATAAGATATAATTAAAATTAAAATTTAAAAGAAATTTTGAAAAAGAGATGAGATATTTTCGAAAATTAGAGAGGGAAAGGTAGTTAGTTGGTTTTGAAAAAGATAAGAAACAAATAAAAAGTCAAATAGTTAGTTGAAAAAGATATTAAAGTCAAATTTGAAAAAGATAAGAAGATAAGAAGTTAGATAAGATATTTTAAAATCAAATTTGAAAAAGATAAAATTTTGAAAAGGATAAGATAAAAAGATAAGATAAATAGATAAGATAAAAAGATAAAATTTTTAAGAAAAAGATATTTTGAAAAAGATTTAATTTTTAAATTTTAAAATTAATTACTAACAATAAATTTAAAAGATAAGATTCTAGAATTTAAAGATTGAACCTTTCTTAACAAGAAAGTAACAAACTTCAAATTTTTGAATCAATCACATTAATTGTTAGTGTAATTTCAAAAATTAGATATAAAGATAAGAAAAAGATTTTGAAAATATTTTGAAATTTTCAAAAAAGAGGAAAAATTGGAAAAGATATGATTTTTGAAAAAGATTTTGAAAAGATAAGATTTTTAAAATTTGAAAATTTGACTTGACTTGTAAGAAACAACTAATTTTGAAAATTTTTGACTAAGTCAACTCAAATTTTCGAAAATTATAAAAAAAATAAGGAAAATATATTTTTTTTATTTTTGAAATTTTAATTATGAGAGAGAAAAACACAATTATGACCCAAAACATGAAAATTTTGGATCAAAACACATGATGCATGCAAGAACACTATGAATGTCAAGATGAACACCAAGAACATTTTGAAGATCATGATGAACATCAAGAACATATTTTTGAAAAATTTTTTATGCAAAGAAAACATGCAAGACAGCAAACTTAGAAATCTTTAATGCATGGACTCTAACAAACGAAAAATGCATATGAAAAACAACAAACAACACAAAACAAGAAAACATCAAGATCAAACAAGAAGACTTACCAAGAACAACTTGAAGATCATGAAGAACACTATGAATGCATGAATTTTCGAAAAATGCAAGAAAAAATTTTTAAAGCATGCAATTGACACCAAACTTAAAAGTTGACTCAAGACTCAAACAAGAAACATAAAATATTTTTTATTTTTATGATTTTATGATTTTTTTTGGATTTTTATTAATTTTTTCGAAAATATTTTTGGAAAAAAAACGAAAAAGAAAAGAAAAATTTTGAAAAAGATTTTTGAAAGGTTTTTGAAAAGAAAATTACCTAATCTGAGCAATAAGATGAACCGTCAGTTGTTCAAACTCAACAATCCCCGGCAACGGCGCCAAAAACTTGGTGGACGAAATTGTGATTCATTTGTTTATGCATTTTGTAAAATCCATTGCTTTTTTCTTCCCTGGCAATGGCGCCAAAAACTTGGTGCCAATACCATGGTCCACAACTCCGTTCAACTAACCAGCAAGTGTACTAGGTCGTCCAAGTATTAAACCTTACGTGAGTAAAGGTCGATCCCACAGAGATTGTTGGTATGAAGCAAGCTATGGTCACCTTGTAAATCTCAGTCAGGTAGATTAAATGGTTTATGATAAGTTCGAAAATAAATAATAAACAGAAAATAAAATAAGATAGAAATACTTATGTAAATCAATAGTGGGAATTTCAGATAGGCGTATGGAGATGCTGTGCTCCTCTTGAAACTCTGCTTCACTACTTACTCATCCAGTCCTTCTTACTCCTTTCCATGGCAAGCTGTATGTAGGGCATCACCATTGTCAATGGCTACATCCCATCCTCTCAGTGAAAATGGTCCTATGCTTTGTCACAGCACGGCTAATCATCTGTCGGTTCTCAATCAGGTTGGAATAGAATCCCTTGATTCTTTTGCGTCTGTCACTAACGCCCAGCCTTCAGGAGTTTGAAGCTCGTCACAGTCATTCAATACTGGAATCCTACTCAGAATACCATAGACAAGGTTAGACTTTCCAGATTCCCGAAATCCTACTCGGAATACCACAGACAAGGTTAGACTCTCCGGATTCCCATGAATGCCGCCATCTATCTAGCTTATACCATGAAGATTCTGTTTGAGGAATCCAAGAGATATGCGCCCGGCCTAAGGTAGAACGGAAGTGGTTGTCAATCACACGCGTTCATAGGTGAGAATGATGATGAGTGTCACGGATCATCACATTCATCAAGTTGAAGTGCAACGTATATCTTGGAATAAGAATAAGGAGAATTGAATAGAAAATAGTAGTAATTGCATTGAAACTTGAGGTACAGTAGAGCTCTACACCCTTAATCTATGGTGTGCAGAAACTCCACCGTTGAAAATACATAAGTGAAAGGTTCAGGCATGGCCGAATGGCCAGCCCCCTAAATCGTGATCAATAGCCTCCTCAGATGAAGAATAAAACAAAACTGAGACCAAAGATGTAACGTGGTCAAAAGACGACTAATACAATAGTAACTTATCCTATTTATACTAGACTAGCTACTTGGGTTTACATGAGTAAGTAATTGATGCATAAATCCACTTTCGGGGCCCACTTGGTGTGTGCTTGGGCTGAGCTTGATTTATCCACGAGCTGAGGCTTCTCTTGGAGTTGAACGCCAAGTTGTAATGTGTTTTGGGCGTTCAACTCCGGGTCGTGACGTGTTTCTGGCGTTTTACTCCAGACAGCAACATGGAATTGGTGTTGAGCGCCAATTTACGTCGTCAATTCCCGAATAAAGTATGGACTATTATATATTGCTGGAAAGCTCTGGATATCTACTTTCCAATGCCATTGAGAGCGCGCCATTTGGAGTTCTGTAGCTCCAGAAAATTTATTTCGAGTGCAGGGAGGTCAGATTCCAACAACATCAGTAGTCCTTTGTCAGCCTCCTTCTCAGAGTTTTGCTCAAGTCCCTCAATTTCAGCCAGAAATTATCTGAAATCACAGAAAAACACACAAACTCATAGTAAAGTCCAGAAATGTGAATTTAACATAAAAACTAATGAAAACATCCCTAAAAGTAGCTTGAACTTACTAAAAACTACCTAAAAACAATGCCAAAAAGCGTATAAATTATCCGCTCATCATCTAGCTTATTGTTGTCCTTTTAATCTCAGGATCAAAATCAAGAAGTGGTTTTTTGTCTCTGTTCTTATTCGTAAACAAACAGAAAATAAAAAAAGTGAGAATTTTTACGTCAGAGTGAAGAAAATTCCTAGTGAGGTAAACTAGGTAGAATAAATAAAACAAAATAAACTAAATAAATAAAAAAATTTTTCAAAAATAATAAAAAAAAGAAATTAAAATAAACCTTTATATTCATCAAATCTAACTACTTAATACATAAATAAACCTTCATATTCATCAAATCAGATTGACCAAATTCAAAACTTCAAATATAATGTACATGCACGAAAAATGCTAAGCATAGGAATTAAAGTTTACATTATGTATTCATCATATAATGTGCACTATTCATCGAATTAAATTAACACACATGGATTTCTCCGCGTGAATAAAAAACTGAAATCATCCCTTACATGTTAAATTACAAATACTAAGAAGCTACTTCATGTCATATTAAATAACAAAAAATAATTTCTCGTGTTCGTTGTGCAGGAAAAAAAATTAGGCTCAACAATAGAAACAAATACATGATTGAAAAATATCTGAATTCACACATCCCTAACAATGTTGTTCACCTTTAACTCAAATGGATATGTTGATATAACTTTGAATATACAAACATCCCCAACTTGTAACTTGTAATAAAAAGAAAAATTCCTCCATCCAAAACTGAACTTAAACTCAGTTTATCTACCAGAACTATTGAAAAACTTGAAGTAGAATCTACTATGAGAGAAAGGGTCGGGACAAATTATAGTCCATACAATTCTAATACCAAAAGGTTTGAGCTCATTTCATAAAACAACATGAATGTACTACACAAACAAAAAAACAATGAATACATTAACTGGTTTATATCTATAGAAAATTGCTTCTAACATCAAACACAAACAATAAATATTTATGCTAATTTTAATTACCAATCTAGTATATTATAATTTACTTATCTTCATAACAATCCTGTGCTCAACATGTACACCATCTCTTAAAAAATTCATGACAAAATAGAGTTAGTTTAAACAGTTAATGATGATTAAAATGATGTATTGGATGGAGTATTTTTTGTTGAAAAAAATAGATAAGGGTTTAGTTGATTATTATTGTATGTAATTTTGATCATTAGATTGGTTGTCATCATTATCTGAATATTTTAAATCAATGCTATGTTGTTGTTCATAGCTGTCTTTGTCGCTTAAATTAGTAAAAACAATGCTATACTACTGGTCGTGCTTAAGGTCGTACCGAAGGTTAAATTTTAATTCTATCTCATAAATATAATCATCATTGAGCAAATCCTTTACATATGCATTAGGTACAGGAACCAACATTATTGCTGGAAACCGTTACCTCCAACTGGTCAAATGAAATATTTATGCCTTCTAAAGATACCAAATTATTATCATCCACTACTTCTGCACATAGAGTAATATCAGAGATGTTTACATTAAAAGATGATTTGGCTGCATCCTAGTTGGTGAAATTCATGAAATAGGATTCCATGCTATGATTAGAGAATCCTAAAGTCTGCATAAAAGACATATCATTATGAATATTGAGAGGAACTTGGTTGCGTAATATTGAGGACATAAAGGATTGAATTTTAGAAGAAGGATGATCTAAGGATATCATCAAATCATCAGGAGCTTGTGTTGGACATGCATGGCCTACATTACTTGAAGGAACATGTGGGTTCCCGTTAATCAATGGAATTGTATGATCAGTTGAGTCCATATTAATGTTTTTTATGAAAAATTTATGGTTATCCAGTAAAGATTTAATGGGGACTATATAGTTAGAAATTAAATACATGTTGTGATCCATTTCTTGATTAATTAGAAATCTGTCCCTACCAACGTACTTGGTATTAAGCCAATCACCATAATCAAGACGATATTTCTCCAATAGCTATTCGTAACCTTCAACTATGATTGTAGTTCGATCTTCTTTCTGTATTCTTATGTCGATGGTACCATCGTAAGCATCTACGAACACTAAAGTATCAGAGATAACATACATGAAGCTTCTATAGAATAATACAAGGAGCTCTCCAACATCCTGAATTTTTAACATGACATAAAAGAAAAAATGAATATGAAATTACGATCATGGTGAAAAAATAAAAATAAATAATAGATGTAAATATATTTATAACCATATCCAAATTGATTTTCAAAAAGAATGAAGAAGCCTGAAAGTAGTTCTCATACATTCTTGGCATGAAAAATCGAAAGCAATTATTGGGGGAAAGAACAAAGAGAAAGATTTAGTGTTGGACAATAATGTTGCTTTTAAGGAATGCATGCATATTTATTCAAGTATATGAATGATAACCAAAGCATGTTGTAATAAAATCGCATTGAATTAGAAAGCCTTTACATGTTCCGTTGTAAAGGCCAACTAATGAGTGGAAACTCCGAAAGCACGGGATATGATGGAATTACGATAATCGAAGGGAGAAAGAGATACATGATGAACGATTTGAGAATGAAATTAAAGACAAAATGAAAATATTAATTGAAATCATGCATGTAACAGAGTAGCTAATTAGTCTGAAATGAAAAAGGGTGGCTATACATAAGAGAAATTAGTAACTCTAGGTAACAATGATTACATAATGCATCGTAAATAATAGTTACACCAAGTTTTTATTTAATATAATAAGGAGCAATTAAGATTCTTTAAATACAAAAGGAACAAATACAAACAAAAGAGAAAGGAATGACTAATGGTATTATATATTAAATAAATAAATAGATTGAGTGAGGGAGCATGGATGAGGTATGCAAAAGGAAGAACACCTTAAAGAACCCAATCCGGCCTCATGCCCTCTCCTTCAAGAGGTCATCATTTCACTTACTTTCAACCTTCTTTTAAAGGTTTGATATTAGATGTTGTTTTTTTAAAGTATTTTATTTTTTTTGTCCTTTTATTTTATCTTAATTTTTTTCAGGTATGATTTTATTATGAATCTCAAGGTAGCATCTAGACATAAAATTTTGAAACCTAAAGTTAGAATACTTGGATACATGAATAGAGATACTTCGATATATCCTATAAATATGCAATGATCATTGATAGAGACATAGACTAAAGTTATAGTTATTTACAAAAAAATATATATACGCACATTTTCTCATAGAAATTAAGACGTTGATTTATTGTATACTATATTTTTTTTAATTAATCTAATTAGTTTATGAATTTCTTTGTTATGTATTTTTGTTTAGTATTTGTATGAATAAAAATAATAAATTAAACTTAATTTAAAATTAAATATATATAAAAATATTTTTTATTAAAAATACTTGAAATGTAAATAAAAAAACTCATGTATTGCACAAGTACATATGCTAGTTGAAAAACTATTGCTAGTGTATTTGTCTATGTATATTCGCCCTATTTGACTGACACATGATGATAACTAAACGCATTTATTTAGAAGAATAAGATTAGATTGTAATGTGTGATTTGTGGCTAATTTTTTTATATGAAAAAAATATTGGTATTTTTTTTTGTAGAAATGGGATTATTTGGTGTAATTACAGGTGGATGAATTTTGTAAGTGAGAAGTCAAGACGTGGAGGGACGTGTTACAACACATGGGGGTGTGTTGAACATGTGGCAACATCTTAGCCAATACGTGGGGAGCATGTTAAAACACGTAGAGGGGCGTGTTGAATATTTCTACAATACTGTAATACACTTCAAATGTCAATATTCAAATAAAACACCATTTCTATTTAAAAATAATTTTTGGTGATTTGTTGTCTGAATTATAAATTTATATATAATCCCTTTTTCTTTGAAAAAAGTCTCTGGTATGGATTGGAGGAAACATCTATACAAATAGATTCTGAGGTGTATCTCCCATGTAGCGATGCATGACTTCGTTCATCTGTGTTACATAGGAACTTGTGAACTTAAAAGTCTGCAAGCACAGGTTGAGGCAGATAAGGCTGATCATAGTTGGTCGGCTGCTGATCATAGTTAAACTATAATCACATGTTGGTATAGTAACGCTGTATTTGTTTAGATAGAAAATAGGGCGGGATTCAACACGGACGGAAAGAAATAGGGGAAAAATGTGAAGTTTCAGCTGTTTGGTTTTGAAAGAAAATGTCAAGGGAAATATACAATAGTGCCAAAAAGAGAAGGGACCCACCAAAAAATTTTCTCCACAACTTAGGCGAGAAAACAGACGAAAAAATCATTCCACTCTATAATTCTAAACCCTACCCTTCTCTTTTCTTCCAAGACTCTTCTTCAACCTGGGATTCAGCCGTTCATGCTACCTACTTCCAATACTATCAACCACTGTAGCTGTTATCAACGGTCTATTCCTCCACCACTACTCAACCAGTCTAGTCACAACGGCTTGCATCTACTCTAGTGAAATTAGTTAAGTTTTCTATGTTGCTCTTATTTCACATTTCACTCTACATATTCATAGATTTATGTGTTTGTGATTTAATTTTGAAGTATATGGACAGAGATTACATTTTGGTTTGATTTATTAGTTTGTTAACTTTCATGTCTGTAAACTGTTTGATAAAATGCTCCAATAAAAAATTGCAAACTTACTGATTTATAAGTTAATCAGAGTTGGAAGAATTGACATGTGTATAGATAATAGATAAGTTTTTGATGTTCCTCTTATTTCACATTTCACACTATATATTTATGGATCTGTGTTTGTGATTCAATTTTGAAGTATATGGACAGAGATTACATTTTGATTTGATTTATTAGTTTGTTAACTTTCATGTTTGTAAATTGTTTGATAAAATGCTCCAACAAAAAAATGCAAATTTACTGATTCATAAGTTAATCAGAGTTGGGAGAATTGACATGTGTATAGACTATAGATAAGTTTTTTATGTTGCTTTTATTTTACATTTCACTCTATATATTCATGGATCTGTGTGTTTGTGATTCAATTTTGAAGTATATGGACAGAGATTATATTTTAGTTTGATTTATTAGTTTGTTAACTTTTATGTCTATAAACTATTTGATAAAATGTTTCAATCGAAAATATAACCAGTAAATTATGTTTCATATGATAATTTAATATAAGGCGAAACAATTTGCTGAATTAAAGCATGGTTTAGTTAAACTAATTGACTTCGCAGGACACATACAAATTATTATTATTAGGGAGCTAAGTTAATAAACGATAGCAACTAACAACTTACCTTTCACGACAAAGTAAACTTGGTCCACGGTGCTTGTTCGCAAACTTGCTCCATAATCTACACCTTTTATAACTATTCAACTATTTTATTTATTTTTACACAAAATTCATAAGTAATTCTCACATAAATTATGGGATACATGATGAAGATGATTAAAATATTTTTTTATATAAAAAGGACAACTAAAAATTATTAAGCAATTTTAAATATTTGATTAAATAAATCTATGATATAACATATAAAAAAATTAATTACTATCTTTATGTGAATAGTCACTATATATCAAGAAAATTCTCTTTTATAGTGTTCAATAATTTTTTTCTAAAATACTCTTTTCTATATATCCATAATTTTTTTTATTTTTATATAAACTTAAATCCAAAACCACATTAACACTTATTAATTGCTTTCTTTTTCTATGTTTTTTGTTTTTTTAATATGTAGTTTATGTTTAAATTTTTTCAAAAGTTATAAAAAATAGCTATCTGTCAATTGGTTGAGATTCTTTTATAATTAAATATATTCTTTGATTAGAAGGTCATATATATAAATACTAGTTATTTAATTGCATTGCTTATGCTTAACATATGATGCTATATTTTTTTCTTTTTTTGGTGCTGTAAATCTACGATATGTACATTTGAATCTACAAAGTGTTTGTTAAATGGATAAGGATGATCATGAAGAAAGATTTTTGGTCACCAATATGGAAGACATCTTTAATTGTGATTTCCCACTAAACCATTCCTTTAAGTTTGGGGTTGATAATCAGGAAAATATGTTAACCTTTGAAAACCAAGAACATATATTAACAGTTTTGAAGGAGGATTGGAAAAGACGACAGAAATTATGTACAATAACACTGATATGTTATATTGTGCACATGTTATATTTATTGAGATTGATGTCTATGCGAGTTGACAGATCCATCTCCCAGAAAATGGTTGGGCGAGAACAAATTCGAGCTACTTTAATGCAACAGTTAAGTGAAACTCATAGGTGTCGTGATATCCTACACATGGGTCCTAATGCATTTCTTTAATTGTGTGAGAAATTAAAAGCAACATGTCAAGTGAGAGATACAAAACATGTTACAGTAGAGGAGCAAGTTGCTAGGTTCTTGTATATAATAGCTCATAATGTGAAAATTAGAACCGTTTCATTTTTCTACCACCGGTTTGGAGAAACTGTTAGCCGCCACTTCCATACTGTGTTACGAGCAATTATTTTACTAGGGATATGTTTGTTTACAGAGACAGGACACTGAGACAGGGACATAGAGACACAAAATCGTGTTTGGCAGAGAAGACATGGACAGAGACAATGTGTCCAGAGACAATGAATTAGTGTATTTTGTGTCCATCTTGACAAGAAGGACACAAAGACACTAACAAGGGACACAACTTATTTTTTATTTTTTCTTTCATTATTTTGTTAATTTTTTATAATTATATTTTTTATTATTATATTTTTCATCTCAAATTTTTTGAATAAAAAAATGAGAATAAATTGGATTTTCATAATTTGTTCTAGTTTATCCCCAAACAGAATACAAGAACACAAAATTTTGTGTCTCTGTCCATCAGTGTCTTGTCCTATCCTGTTCTCGGAAAAAAATGCAGCCTAGAAGATGAATTTCTTCGACAACCATCTGCAACAATTATTTCTCTGGCGATCCTTCACAATCATAGATTTTATCCTTTAAGGTATGGACATGTACAATTACAGGAATAAATAATTTTGATTGATATATAAAATTTCATGTTACTTTATTAAATAATGTACTATTATTTAGGATTGTATTGGAGCTATAGATGGAACACATTTTCGTGTCAAAGTACCAATAGCAGATCAATCCAAATTTTGAGGGAGAAAAGTGTGTCCGACACAAAATGTATTGGCTGCATGTGATTTTGATATGAAGTTCACTTATGTATTAACGGGTTGGGAAGGAACAGTATCTGACTCAAAAGTTCTTAAGAATGCATTATCAAGGGATGATAATCTCAAATTTCCACGAGGTTAGCATATACATAAAACATCATTGTCTCATTAGTAGGTAAAGATTAGTAGTTTGTGTATTTATACTAAATTAATCATTTTAAATGATGGATTTTGTAGAAAAATTTTACCTTGGAGATGCTGGATTCATGCTGAAGCATGGATTAATTACCCCATATCGAGATGTAAGGTATCACTTAAGCTGTGTTTGGTTCATGTATGGGTTAAAACATAGACACAAGAACATAGACATTGAAGACATAGACATAATGAGACACAATTTTTACTTTGTAACTTCACATAAGGCATGACACTAAATTACAAATGTCAATATTATCCTTATAAAAAATACCACTATCACCACTTTTTTCTATCATCACTACCACTTCTCTACTGCAATTTATAACTATTAGAATAATCAAATAATTCAATCAAACAACATAATACAAGATCATAATGTGTATTAATCTAATATCACTTTACATCTTAAAAAACAAACAGGACAAGAGTTCAAATAAATTAAATTTCTTTTTTTTTACAAACAAATTCCAAATAGATTGATAACAATCTCCAACAAGAAAAAGAAGAAAGACAAATTGCTAAACTAGCTGCATGCAACAATGGAAACATCAACTCATGCTAATCTACTCTCCAAAGACCAAATCAAATCTGAATTTATAATAATTTTTTTATGGTCAAGCTCTACAATAATAAAAAATTAAATATACATTAAAAAAAGAAGAGTACATGCGATGAAGAATAGAGGAAAAGGAGGAAGAAGATGATGGCATGGAAGATGGTAGTAAGGAATAGAGGTAGATCTGGAAGAAGACAACGAAGACAATATGAAAACAAACGTAGATCTGGACATCAACGCACGATAGTATGCAAAGGAGGCTGCAGCAATTTTTGTTGCAGAGGCAACAATGGCAGAAAAGGGCAAAAAAAGGTATAGACAAAGATGAAGAAGAGAAAAAGAGGAAAAAGGTCATGACGGTGTCGATGACGGTAACAGAGTTGGCGACGGCTACAACAATAGAAGATCTTGATGTGGAAGGGGAGATGGAAGAAGGAAGACCTAAGAGGGATGAACTGAACTAGGAGGGAAGGAAATGATATAGAAGGGAGGGCATATTTAGGAATTTTATAAATTTATTAAGGGTGGCATTGTCCAAAAAATTATTATAATTTGTGTCCATCTAAAAAGATCCGTGTCTCACCATTTTGAAAAGACACAAATTACACGTCTCTAGTGTGTAACCATGTGTATCCGTGTCTTTCTTAAATTTATGTCTTACAAAACAAACACTGGACATGTACTACTGTGTCTGTGTCTTTGATGGACATGGACGCCAAACAAACACTGCCTTAAAGAGTATGCAAGACGTGGCCCAAAAAATGGAACGGAATTATTTAATCTCCGTCATGCGTCATTGAGAAATGTTATCGAAAGGTTATTTGGAGTTTTGAAGGAAAGATTTGCAATAATCACAAGTGGCACTGAACCACATTATGACTTTGAAATTATGACTGAAATTGTGCTAGCTTGTTGCATATTACATAACTTTTTAATGGGTGTAGATCTTGATCCACATCTCATAGCTCAAGTTGACTGAGAACTACAAGAAAATAATCCAAAAGAGCATGAAATAATTAGACATGAACAAGATGAAGACTATAAGCGGGGAGCCATGTTAAGGGATGAAATAGCTGCTCAAATATGGGCTGACTATCAACTAGGGCTCTGATCACTCATTTAAAAAATTTTACAAATGAACTTATTAGTTGTATTATGTGTGCGCTGAGTTGATATTTTAACTTTGATGTGTTATTATTGAATTTATGTTACCTCTTGATGTGCTATTATATTCTGTTTAATGACGTTGGTATGCAACTATTGAATCAACTTATCACATGTTATACTTATGGAGTGTATTGAATCTTTATTTGTTGAATAACTGATAAGATAGTTTACAAATAATTTGATTTAAGATTATGGTATGTTGTTTCTATCTGCTTGTTTTGTAGATTGACAGGTGTTAATGGCAAAGAAAGCTTCATGCCAAGGTGAGGCCACTAGTCGGGATACCTTAAGATGGACCGACGAAATGGATACAACCTTCATTGATGCTTTGATTGAAGAATGTCGTAAAGAAAATAGAGTGGATGGCACATTTACTACAATGGCATATGACAATATACTTTCACTTTTGAGATCTATCTATGGTAACCACCTCCGCAAAGAGAATCTTAAGAATAGACTCAAGACTTTAAAAGATCATTTTGGAGTTTGTTATGATCATTTTCATGGGCTTAGTGAATTTTGTTGGAATCTAATTACAAAGATGTTTGAGGCTGAAGCTGAAGTTTGGAAAGAATTGATTAAGGTAAACTTTATGCATTTATTTTCTTTTTTGGTTAGAAATTTCACTAGTAAATATTGAAGAATTATATCAATAATATATATTTATATATAGACACACTCATAGTAAATATTCTTCTATTTGATTTAAGCAAAACCAGAAGTGAAAAAGTGGATGCGTACTCCAATCAAACACTATGATAAACTATTTGAGATATATGGTATAGACAAAGCAACAGGAAAACATGCTGAAAGTGCCAAAGAAAAAGTAAAAAGGTGGGAGAAGCATAAAGAAACAATTAACTTGAATCATGATGATAGTTTCTTAAATATGGAAGAGGAGTGAAATGATGAGCTAATTACTCCTCATGCTACTAGTTTTACAATGGGTCATAGTCTTGAAATTGGTTTATCTAACCAATCAACTGGCTCTCAAAGAACATCATCAAAAGGCACTAAACGTAAAACAACTATGAGTGATAAATTAGAATTAGAAATGGAAAGAATAAGTCAAGGCATTCAAGCATTAACTGAGATGATGAAGGATGGAAATTGTTTCAATGAGAGATCAATTAATATTACTGAAAAGCAAGTGTTAACAGCTGAAGAACAAGTGTAGGTAGCTAAGGAGCAAGTTCAAATTGCTAAACAACAAGTGCGAATAGTTGAAAGGGGTCTTGTGATTCTTGAGCAAAGTAGGCCTCGAATTTACTCTAAAAATGATGTGTGGTCTGAGTTAGAAAATTTAAGTGTGATGCCAGAATTGCGCATAAGGTGTTATCGCTTTTTAAGTAGAGAAGATAGAGTTAAAAGAGAATTTTTTGGTGTTCCAGCTGACGTACGTCTTGCCACGTTATATGAATTAATGAAAAAAGCAGGTGCACTCTAGGAACAATAGTCCTAGTAATGTGGCTAATATTTTGAGACTGGCACAAATATAACTTTAGGATGAAGAAAGGTACTAATATCTTTATATTTTGTGGGTAACATATCTATGACTTAACTAAGGCTTATAATGATAATACCTCATGCCTTTGTATTTTGTGACTTTCATAACTATAACTATTGTTAACTATGCTATTAGTAATGAGTTAGTCAAAGAAATTTATGCTATTAGTAATGACTTGATCAAAAAGATCCCAATATTAACTTTGTTAGTTTCATGTCTAAATTTTGTTTTTAGCTGACTTAGCGTGTTATCATGTAAAACTTCTTTTATGTGTATTTGTAAATGTAATATAAGACATAATATATTAATCAAATGATATAATGTGGTCGATTAACCTCTTTAGAACTATGTACATGTAACTATTGATTTAGGTATCTTTTCTTCTTGAAATTGTTTCCAGTTTATGTGGTGGGATGAGAAATAGACAAAAATAAAATTTATATCTAAATAGATCACTCTAATTTTATGATGATTATTATTATCATTATTATTATATATAAAATTTATATTCCTAACTTGTTATATTATAAATATAATTAAATTTTGTTATTATTATTTAATGAGGTTGTTAAATATTTACATAATTATATATATAATAACATTCTTACAAAATATGAAGAGTAAAATTGTTATTATATAACTTAACTCATTTTTCTCTCTACTTTTCTTTCCAAACAAATAACATAAATTAATTATCTTTCAATATCTTTTCATCTTATTTTTCTTCCATCCAAACACACCAATAGAAATTAAATTTTACTTCAATTTCTTTTCTTTCAATTTTTTTCACTCAATTTCTCTCCTTCCTATTTCTTTCCATCCCAAATAAAGCGTAAGAGTTTTGTTTAATTTTTTTTTTCAAAAAAGCTTACTGGACCAACTGCCGGTATTGTAATTTTTTGGTGAAACATGTGGCCTTTTGTGCTTTTATGTTGTAACGGACCAGTAGATATTGAACATAATAGTATTGTCATTCAAAGACAATAGGTAAAAAACAATAAGTATCCTATAACATTCTTATAAAGCAAGGTTTTGAAGATAGTGGAAATCCAGCGTGTCAATGCTCTTAACTATGGATGTACTATTCATGATATGTATATCATCCACCTCATGCCATGCAATGATTCATACATATATTTTTATTGGCTTATTGGTTTATACCATCCATTACATGCCATGTTTCAGTTGAATCATACACCTTCCTTTTGTATGTACTCTTTTATTTTTTTTCTCTTGCCTTTTTTATTTCTACTAGATTGTAAATTTTTTATTTTTTATTAAATATGTTGCTTTTTTTATTTTTTTGTATTTACAAATATCCCTTTATAATGAACTATAATTCACTTTAAAATTCTACAAGATTTTAAATGTCATGTTTAATAAAAAATAAATAACTATATTAGGTGAATACTAACAAGAGCAGCTACATAATTTATCTTATCCAAAAGGATATTTATAGTAGATACAATTTTTTTGTTGAGAATTATGCAAGCTTGAGTATATTTGTAAAATAAGGAGAATGCATGAGTACAAATTTTATTATAGCTATATGAACCGTTTACTTATTTCATGTATTGATTCCACTCACACGTGAATGAACTTTTTTTTCCAGTCATTATATTCATTCCAAGTACTTCATGTACACTGAACTATATAATTTTAAAATTTCATACACGTCTGAGTGTTATCATTTTTAAACCTTTGTCATATTCTTCACCTTTGCTTTGCTAATTGGCTACTGCTTTTTCACTTACATTGCAATCAATTTTCTGTTTCTCATGATTGCTCATGTTGATCAATGCCCAATCATCGTTGCTTGCTTTATATTGTTAACATAATTTCAAAATCCTTCTGACTTATCTGCTCTGTGTTCATGATCAGTTGTACAATTTTCTAGATTGCATGACACTCTCATTGGTTTGTTATTATAATTTAATTTTTTAATTTTTTTAAACACTTCGTTTGATTTTTATTTTCAATACAGAGTAAGTATTTCTATGTAGCCATTTTTTTCTATTTATACTACCATACCCTCTCATGGTTCGTTACTGATTAGCGTATTTTTAGTTAATTTTAGTTTCTTTTCACTCCACCATCACATTTTTTTCTTATTATTTACGTTTAGCTCTTCTATCCAGAATGAAGTTTCATGATCAAGGCCGTTATTTTTTCATGGAAGTTAATCCTGATATGGTAGTGTATCAATTGAATAATCTCTTTATTTTAGTTCTTTTTTTACTTTTATTTGTTAAGTCATCTTCATCTTTTGTTTGTTTATGCTGACATAATAAATCATAATTTTTGTTTTACAACAGATGGGTGAATTGCCATCTATTTTTTACAAGAGATTCAGGGATGAATTATCCATCAATTTATCCTTTTATGATTTCTCTGGCAATGAGCTCCAAGTTATCACTGAGAAGGGTCACCGCACTGCAATAATTGTTGCTAGTTACAACAATTTTTACATGTTGTATGGGCTTAAACAAGGTGGTTGGTTGAACATTTGTTATGCTGGGAAGGACAAGTTTCTTATTCTTGAAGTTGAGGACCATAATATGCATTTTAAAGAGCCTTGCTTTTCCCCAATTAAGCTTTCTGGTGATATTAAGCCATCTATTTCTGTTAAAGATGTCATAGATCTTTCCGAGTCTACTAATGTTCTTAATCCTGTTTTACATTCTGTAAACTTTTCAGATATTAATGTCTCCCTTAATGAATCTAATCAAAGTTCTTTTCATAACTTATCACCTCTTGAGTCACCATTTTCTGTTCATGTTGTTCATGATTTTTTACATAAAGAACTCCCTGTTTATTCTGATTGCATTGCAGATCACATCCAAGACAGTGTTACAGACAACCATATTCCATGTGAAGTGGTTATTGGTCCTGCAAATGTTTCTGATCCTTTTAAACAAGTTTTGTCATTGGAGGAGGTCCCTTCTTCTTCAATTTGTCCTAATCCTTTGAATGTTAGTTTTTCCAGTTGCTATCATGTATCTAATGATCAACCTTCCCTCTCCATATATTCCCACTTATTGCCAGATATCCAGCAACCTATTTCTACTCCTGTAGTTTTCTCTTTACCGTTAGTTAATATTAATGTTGAACCATGTAACACCCTAACTACCAAAGCTCACACTTCCGGCTGTGTAACTCTGATAGCTCGGACATTACGACAACACTTATACTATTTAATACTAAAATACGAGCCTGTTTAAAACTTTAAATCATAATACCGCTCCCAAAAATACCTTTGGCTACACCAACATACATCCATACATACCATACAACTTATAGAAACTCATAAAGAGTACATCCATATATATATACATACATATATATAAATAATATTACAAACAGTATCCAATATAAATCCTATCCCTCTTACAGAATATATCGAGATAAAGGCGAGGGTACAAAAATAATAATTTAAAGCAATACAGAGCATCTCAATAACAAATAAATAAACTTTTCGTGACTTTTGCGCCCATATCCTGAAAGGGAAAAAATGTAGGGGGTGAGAACATCATCCTCGAAAGGGTTCTCAGTAGAGGGTTTTTGGGAATTACTGTAATAGGATACGTGAAGATAATCGCACCAGTGATTAATAACCATCTTATGCCTCTTTTTAAAAAACAACAGTTTACAATAAAAGTAAAGTCGGAAATCTCTTCAAAAAGAGGAACCATTCAATTCTCAAAAACTCAAAAGCCTTTCAAAAGGTTTATCATACTGAGCCAAAATAGCCTTTCATATTTTTCCAAACCAGAAACACCAAACCAAAACCAACCATCGGTCCATCTCAATTCAACCACGGCCCTAGGCCCAAACAATCCAATCCAACAACCAATCACCACAAACCAACAGAGTCTCAGATGCAAATACAGATAGGAAGTTCAAGCACAAACAAACAGTTATTGCAAGTAGGACAATTAGCAATTAATCACATAGGCAAACCAAGTATAATATGCACACCCAAACAATGTCACATAGATGCATATGATGCATGCCTGTCCTTAGTGGCTGATGATATCATCTATTGGTTATAGAGCCAATCCAACAAGTCTTGGTAGCTAACCATTGGATTGTCCCTCTGTCGTATCTCCCCAACTCAAGCTATACTCAATATAAACTTGATCATAATCATGATCCATATCCATCACCCTCACTGGTGAATATTTATGGGGGTGAGCTCATCCGGGGCTTTCACAATGCCCGGCCACCCTGACGACATAGGGTCAAAAGAGCTTCAAGTCTCAACCTGGAGCAAGTGGTGGCTAGCCACTGCTCTCTCCCAGGGAAACTCTTATCTCTGATAGTGGAAGTGCAATATCACAAATTATCAATATCTCAGCATATATGCCTTCATTCTTAGCTATGGATCAACATCCATCTCAGCCATCCGGCTCACAGTTCAATCCAGAACCAGCCAATATTCATAATCATACACAGCCATTCCGGCTCATAGTTCAATTCAGAACCAGCCAATATTCGTAATCATACACAGCCATTTCGGCTCACAACAAAACAACACTTCCACATTCAACATCATCAATTCATAAAATTGGCATTTGAGCCATAAATCACTTTTCTCAAATAATTTCACTTTGAAATCAAGTTTGAAATCTTTTCAGTCTTGGCTTTAAATATCTCATTTCTCAAATCATCTTAGGCTCATAAGCCACTTTTACTCAAGGTAAATTCCCCTTTGAAAATAATGCCACTCTCGGCATCCTCTTTCCAAAACTTCCATAACCATGGCAAGTTAAAGATTTATTTTGAAATATTCAAAATCATCCATACAACAATGGAATTTTATAACAAAAGTTTCTCGACAGAGTCTCAAGTTTTTAGGGGAGAATAGCATAACTCACTTCGCCAAATTCATTTAAAATAATTAAAACCTTGGCTTCCCGATTTGAGTAATAAAATAGGATCTAAGCCAAACCGAGTCATGTAATCATTTACTTCTTTCAAAGCCGTTTCCTTTACTTAGGCAAAATCAGCTTCAACCCCCATGATAAATTCTAAAGCGTTTCAACTGCTCAAAATTGGTTTAGTCTTGCAAAAATTCAGAATTCGAAGAGTACTTAAAACCTTTCTCAAAACATTTTAAAATGAAACTTGTCAATAGACATTTAGGTTCTTTCAAAGTCATTGAAACTCTTCTAATTGAAACCCTCAAGTCAAATTCAAAGGCAATACCCTTGTCACATTTAAAACAGCTTTAAAACATAAGTTTCATCTAAATAACTTTCTCTTGAAAGAGATATAATGCCTTTCTTAAAAAGCAAGACTAAATCACAATTTCCTCTTTAATAACTTATTTCAAAAGCATGAATCATCCTTTTCTTGATAATTCAAATAGAATAGTAGAAGTCTTTAACTCATCATTTTTCCAGACAACATTTCAATAAAGACTCGGATTTTATAGAAATTTCGGCAGCACCTCCCCTAAAACTTGGACTTTGCCACCCGGTTCGGGTCCCAACTAAACCGTTCCTCAATCCCTTTCAACAGTCCAGAATCCAAAAATCAATTCAAAATCACGCTAAATCCAACGGTCGCCTCAGTGGCATATATCAAGGAAACCATTTCAAAATCAATTCAATATCAACCGATTTAACTCATTTCCAAAGCTTTAAAGAAATGGCTCAGTAACAAATCATTTGTCCAAAACCAAGTCAATTAAAGTAAACCAGGCTGAATTCAAAAGTGCATTCGACTTTTTAAATCATCAAAATAATTAACTCAAATCAAATCAATCCTCAACGGATTAAACTCAGATTTCAAATCTTTAAAGAATCAACTTCAAACATTACATTTCACAAAGCCGCACAATAATTCAGCCAAACAAACATCCATAATCATTCGAGACAATCAAATAATACATAAGGCAAATACAATCACCAAATACACAATATCTCACATCAGTATCCATATGTAATAATTCCAATACATAAAACATAGTTTTTGGAAAGCGTCCATACCTCAAAACGCAAATCCATAACCCCAACGCCTCATAAGTTCTTTCTGCCTCAACTCGAAATCACCGGCAACCAAAACCTCGGCTCCAAGCCACTTTTGCAATAGCCTCAACAACTCGAAACGAAGAAAGGGCGGCTGAACCAAAACAGCGACGGCCTCTGAACCGGTTCGACGGCAGCCCGGTAGCCACCTCAAGCGGCTGCGGCAACCGGACTCCGGCAATGGTGCCGGCAGAGTTTTCCGACGACGACAGCGGCATTTTCCGGTGGCAGAGGCAACTTCATCCCCTTTTCACCCACAATCAGCCACGTCGGAGGTAAGAGCTGGTAGCGACAGCGGCGGTTCAGCAGGGACGAGTCCTCCAGCTCGTGCAGCGGCGCCGTTGGAGGACACAGACGCAGCGGCAGCCTTCCCTAGACGATAGTGGCGGCGCGACAGACCGGAGCAACACGGCGGCAGTGAGCTTCGATCGCGGCAAAGGGGCGGCGCCATTCCTCCTCGCTCGTTCCTGGCAGTAGCTCGTGGATGGACCAAACGACGGCGGCACAGGGACAGTGGCGCGGCGGTGAGGCGTGGGTCGATCTCTCCCGGTTTCGGGATCTCTCTCTCCTCGCTCAGATCTCCCATTCCCTCCGCTAGCAACGGCGGCGACGATGGTAGTGGCACCCACTGTGCCGCCTCCCTCTTCTTCCCCCTCTCCTTCCTCCCTCGGTCCCCCCTCCTTCTTCCCCTTTTTGTTTCATTGCTTTCATTCAAGAAGAGGAGGAAATTGCACACGCTACTGCTACTGGTGAGGGAAACATTGTGGGTGCTATGGCTGGATCTTGGGGGGGAAAACAGGTCGGGTTTGGATTTTCAGGGTTAGGGTTTCATTTTCAAAAATTAAGGTTAAGGGTACTTTGGTAATTTCACTCAAAAATAGGGATAATATAGTAATTGAAATCCAAATTAAATCCAACACTAATCATATATAGGAAAATGCTACTTACTTATCAACTTTACAAATTATTTTCAATAAAATGCCCAAATCTAAAAATTAGAAATAATATAATTAATTTCTCTATTTTCCAAAATAACAACATTAATATTTAAAACATTACTTGTCTAATCCAAATCATGTAAAATCCCTATTATTTCATAACTGTCAACTTTATAATTTAAATATAGAAAATAATCCAATAATTGTAAAATTGGATAATAATTACAATTCATCTCAAATTCAATAAATCAAAACTTGCCTTAATTATCTTTAATAAAATAATTTCTGAAATTAAAGGTACAAAAATACTGAATTTGAAATTAGCTATTAATAGCCCTCTTTCAAAGGTCTTAAGTCTTACATTCTACCCACCTTATAAAAATTTTTGCCCTCGAAAATTGATACAAAACGAAAGAAGTTTCATAACAGTTCATTCTTGAACACATTTAAGGAAGAAGCAAAATATCTCAACATATAAACATATAGAAAAGTATGAGGAAACAATACACTTATTGTACAATGCATACAATGGGGTTTAATTGAAATTAAAAATAATTAATGGGTTATTAATTAATTTCATATTATTTTTAATTTGAAATCTAAAACCATTTAAAATTACTCTTAATTATAGATTTAAATCAATCATTTAGGTTAAAACGAGAATCTTCCTGGCGGCATATCCTCCTCGGTTCACGGCTGCCCCATGCGCTAATTTCCACCTCCCAGAGCAGTCAACGGCCCAGCACTGCGTCCTGGGATCGGCTTCCTCCTTCAGCTATGATTGAACAGTCCACCGCCAATAACAACTAACCAACCAGCGCTGCACTCTCCTCCGCACAGAACGAAGCCGATTCACTCCTTCAGAATGGCAGAATCGCAAGAAGAACGTGTTTCAAGCGAGGATCCTCCTTTATGCACTTCACCTAGCCGAAATTCATTAATGGAGGTCGATATAGTGGAACCGCTAGATTGTGTAGCCTCTGACGTTTCAGAGAATTTATCATACGAACAAGAAAACTTAGCCGGCGATGTCGCAGGCCATGGTTTTAAGTCGAACAAGGTGAGCAATTAGGATCCTCAATTTCTGCCATGGATGTTTATTCTACGTTCAGTTTTTATGTTTAGTCACAATGTAAATGAGTACTTTAATTGTATGGTTATTGAAACATGCAATTGTAAGCAATCAGTTGAGATGCAAATAAATTTATGTTTGTTTTATATTTAATGGTATCATTACATGCATTGAGGATTAGCTAAAATTAATTAACAATTTCATGCTTATATGATTACATCCAGGAGCACATTTTTGCGTACGTTTTTTTTATATGCTCTCTTCATTTTAAATGGCATCTTTATTTGCTAATCATCTTATTATGGACTTACGTGATTTTATGGATGACGGGATAGCATAATTTAATTTTTAGGTATGCTTATATGAATGCATTTTTATTTATGGTGTCCGTATACTATCCATACGTGATGATCAAGTGGTGCGCGAAAATTGTGATCATCAATGGCGCCATCAACATGGTACGCTCAATTGCAATCTCAACTCTTTATCACAACTTCGCACAACTAACCAGCAAGTGCACTGGGTCGTCCAAGTAATAAACCTTACGCGAGTAAGGGTCGATCCCACGAAGATTGTTGGTATGAAGCAAGCTATGGTCATCTTGTAAATCTCAGTCAGGCAGACTCAAATGGTTATGGAGGATAATATAAAATATAAGATAAGGATAGAGATACTTATGCAATTCGTTGGTGAGAATTTCAGATAAGGGTATGGAGATGCTTTGTCCCTTCCGTCTCTCTGCTTTCCTACTGTCTTCATCCAATCATTCTTACTCCTTTCTATGGCAAGCTGTATGTTGGGCATCACCGTTGTCAGTGGCTACAGTCCCGTCCTCTCAGTGAAAATGTTCAACGCACCCTGTCACGGCACGGCTATTCAGCTGTCGGTTCTCGATCATGTCGGAATAGAATCCAGTGATTCTTTTGCGTCTGTCACTAACGCCCCACAATCGCGAGTTTGAAGCTCGTCACAGTCATTCAATCATTGAATCCTACTCAGAATACCATAGACAAGGTTTAGACCTTCTGGATTCTCTTGAATGCCGCCATCAATTCTAGCTTATACCACGAAGATTCCGGTTAAAGAATCCAAGAGATATCCACCCAATCTAAGGTAGAACGGAGGTGGTTGTCAGGCACACGTTCATAGGTGAGAATGATGATGAGTGTCACGGATCATCACATTCATCAAGTTTAGGAGCAAGTGATATCTTAGAACAAGAACAAGCTGAATTGAATAGAAGAACAATAGTAATTGCATTAATACTCGAGGTACAGCAGAGCTCCACACCTTAATCTATGGTGTGTAGAAACTCCACCATTGAAAATACATAAGAACAAGGTCTAGGCATGGCCGTGAGGCCAGCCTCATGATCTAAAGACTCCAGACCTCGATATCTGAATACAATAGCAAAAGGTCCTATATGTAGAAAACTAGTAGCTTAGGGTTTACAAAGATGAGTAAAATGACATAAAGATCCACTTCCGGGCCCACTTGGTGTGTGCTTGGGCTGAGCATTGAAGCTTTCATGTGTAGAGACTCTTCTTGGAGTTAAACGCCAGCTTTTGTGCCAGTTTGGGCGTTTAACTCCCATTCTTGTGCCAGTTCCGGCGTTAAACGCCGGGCAATCTTGAGCTAATTTGAAACGCCAGTTTGGGCCATCAAATCTCGGGAAAAGTATGGACTATTATACATTGCTGGAAAGCCCAGGATATCTACTTTTTAACGCAGTTGAGAGCGCACCAATTGGGCTTCTGTAGCTCTAGAAAATCCACTTCGAGTGCAGGAAGGTCAGAATCCAACAGCATCTGCAGTCCTTTTAGTCTCTGAATCAGATTTTTGCTCAGATCCCTCAATTTCAGCCAGAAAATACCTGAAATCACAGAAAAAAACACAAACTCATAGTAAAGTCCAGAAAAGTGAATTTTAACTAAAAACTAATAAAAATATACTAAAAACTAACTAAAACATACTAAAAACATACTAAAAACAATGCCAAAAAGCGTATAAATTATCCGCTCATCACAACACCAAACTTAAATTGTTGCTTGTCCCAAGCAACTGAAAATCAAATAAGATAAAAAGAAGAGAATATGCAATGAACTCCAAAAACATCTATGAAGATCAGTATTAATTAGATGAGCGGGGCTTTAGCTTTTTGCCTCTGAATAGTTTTGGCATCTCACTTTATCCTTTGAAATTCAGAATGATTGGCTTCTATAGGAACTCAGATTCCAGATAGTGTTATTGATTCTCCTAGTTAAGTATGATGATTCTTGAACACAGCTACTTTATGAGTCTTGGCTGTGGCCCAAAGCACTCTGTCTTCCAGTATTACCACCGGATACATACATGCCACAGACACATAACTGGGTGAACCTTTTCAGATTGTGACTCAGCTTTGCTAGAGTCCCCAATTAGAGGTGTCCAGGGTTCTTAAGCACACTCTTCTTGCCTTGGATTACGACTTTAACCGCTCAGTCTCAAGTTTTCACTTGACACCTTCACGCCACAAGCACATGGTTAGGGACAGCTTGGTTTAGCCGCTTAGGCCAGGATTTTATTCCTGTGGGCCCTCCTATCCACTGATGCTCAAAGCCTTGGATCCTTTTTATTTTTACCCTTGCCTTTTGGTTTAAAGGGCTATTGGATTTTTCTGCTTGCTTTATCTCTTTTTTTTTCTTCTTTTTTTTTTTCGAATATGCTCTCTTTTTTTTTTTTGAATTCACTGCTTTTTCTTGCTTCAAGAATCATTTTTATGATTTTTCAGATCCTCAGTAACATGTCTCCTTTTTCATCATTCTTTCAAGAGCCAACAATTTTAACATTCATGAACAACAAATTCAAAAGACATATGCACTGTTCAAGCATACATTCAGAAAACAAAAGTATTGCCACCACATCAAAATAATTAATCTGTTATAAAATTCAAAGTTCATGCAATTCTTCTCTTTTTCAATTAAGAACATTTTTTATTTTAAGAAAGGTGATGGATTCATAGGATATTCATAACTTTAAGGCATAGACACTAGGACACTAATGATCATAAGACACAAACATGGACAAACATAAGCATGAAAATTCGAAAAACAGGAAAATAAAGAACAAGGAGATTAAAGAACGGGTCCACCTTAGTGATGGCGGCTTGTTCTTCCTCTTGAAGATCTTATGGAGTGCTTGAGCTCCTCAATGTCTCTTCCTTGCCTTTGTTGCTCCTCTCTCATGATTCTTTGATCTTCTCTAATTTCATGGAGGAGAATGGAATGTTCTTGATGCTCCACCCTTAGTTGTCCCATATTGGAACTCAATTCTCCTAGGGAGGTGTTGATTTTCTCCCAATAGTTTTGTGGAGGAAAGTGCATCCCTTGAGGTATCTCAGGGATTTCATGATGAGTGGGATCTCTTGTTTGCTCCATCCTTTTCTTAGTGATGGGCTTGTCTTCATTAATGAGGATGTCTCCCTCTATGTCAACTCCAACTGAATAACAGAGGTGACAAATAAGATGAGGAAAAGCTAACCTTGCCAAGATAGAGGACTTGTCCGCCAACTTATAAAGTTCTTGGGCTATAACCTCATGAACTTCTACTTCCTCTCCAATCATGATGATATGAATCATGATGGCCCGGTCTATAGTAACTTTAGACCGGTTGCTTGTGGGAATGATTGAGCATTGGATAAACTCCAACCATCCCCTAGCCACGGGCTTGAGGTCATGCCTTCTCAGTTGAACCGGCTTCCCTCTTGAATCTCTCTTCCATTGAGCACCCTCTTCACAAATGTCTATGAGGACTTGGTCCAACCTTTGATCAAAGTTGACCCTTCTAGTGTAAGGATGTTCATCTCCTTGCATCATGGGCAAGTTGAATGCCAACCTTACATTTTTCGGACAAAAATCTAAGTATTTCTCCCGAACCATTGTAAGCCAATTCTTTGGGTCCGGGTTCACACTTTGATCATGGTTCTTGGTGATCCATGCATTAGCATAGAACTCCTGAACCATTAAGATTCCGACTTGTTGAATGGGGTTAGTGAGAACTTCCCAACCTCTTCTTTTGATCTCATGTCGGATCTCCGGATATTCACGACCTCGGGGATCACCTTCTTCATGGCCATAACTTCATAGAAGTGGTCTTGATGCACCCTTGAGATGAATCTTTTCATCTCCCATGGCTCGGAGGTGGAAGCTTTTGCCTTCCCTTTCCTCTTTCTAGAGGTTTCTCCGGCCTTAGATGCCATAAATGGTTATGGAAAAATAAAAAGTAATGCTTTTACCACACCAAACTTAGAAGGTTTGCTCGTCCTCGAGCAAAAGAAGAAAGAAGAGAGTAGAAGAAGAAATAGAGGAGATGGAGTTGGCTTTTTGGTTCGGCCAAGGGGGGAGTAGTGTGTAGGTTGTGTGAAAATGAAGGAGTGAGGATGGGTTTATATAGGAGTGGAGAGGGGGTGTATGGTTCGGCCATTATGGGTGAGTTTGGGAGGGAAAGTGGTTTGAATTTGAATGGTGAGGTAGGTGGGGTTTTATGAAGGATGGATGTGAGTGGTGAAGAGAATAGTGGGATTTGATAGGTGAGGGATTTTTGGGGAAGAGGTGTTGAGGTGATTGGTGAATGGGTGAAGAAGAGAGAGAGTGGGGGGTAGGTGGGGATCCTGTGGGGTCCACAGATCCTGAGGTGTCAAGGAAAATTCATCCATGCACCAAGTGGCGAGCAAAAAATGCTCTTCATGCCAATTCTGGCGTTAAACGCCAGGCTGGTGCCCATTTCTGGCGTTTAACGCCAACTTCTTGCCCTTCCCTGGCATTTAACGCCAGTCTGGTGCCCTTTTCTGGCGTTAAACGCCCAGAATGGTGCCAGACTGGGCGTTAAACGCCCATTTGCTGCACTCACTGGCGTTTAAATGCCAGCAAGGTTTTCCTCCAGGGTGTGCTATTTTTCTTTCTATTTTTCATTCTGTTTCTGCTTTTTCAATTGATTTTGTGACTTCCCATGATCATCAACCTAAAAAAATAAAATAACAAAGGAAAATAGATAAATATAATAAAATTGGGTTGCCTCCCAACAAGCGCTTCTTTAATGTCAGTAGCTTGACAGTGGGCTCTCATGGAGCCTCACAGATACTCAGAGCAATGTTGGAACCTCCCAACACCAAACTTAGAGTTTGAATGTAGGGGTTCAACACCAAACTTAGAAGTTGGTTGTGGCCTCCCAACACCAAACTTAGAGTTTGACTGTGGGGGCTCTGTTTGTCTCTATTTTGAGAGAAGCTCTTCATGTTTTCTCTCCATGGTTACAGAGGGATATCCTTGAGCCTTAAACACAAAGGATTCTTCATTCACTTGAATGATCAATTCTCCTCTGTCAACATCAATCACAGCCTTTGCTGTGGCTATGAAGGGTCTGCCAAGGATGATGGATTCATCCATGCACTTCCCAGTCTCTAGGACTATAAAATCAGCAGGGATGTAATGGTCTTCAACCTTTACCAGAACATCCTCTACAAGTCCATAAGCTTGTTTTCTTGAATTGTCTGCCATCTCTAGTGAGATTCTTGTAGCTTGCACCTCAAAGATCCCTAGCTTCTCCATTACAGAGAGAGGCATGAGGTTTATGCTTGACCCTAGGTCACACAGGGCCTTCTCAAAGGTCATGGTGCCTATAATACAAGGGATTGAGAACTTCCCAGGGTCCTATCTCTTTTGAGGTAATTTTTGCCTAGTCAAGTCATCCAGTTCTTTGATGAGCAGTGGAGGTTCATCCTCCCAAGTCTCATTACCAAATAACTTGTCATTTAGCTTCATGATTGCTCCAAGATACTTAGCGACTTGCTCTTCAGTGATATCTTCTTCCTCTTCAGAGGAAGAATACTCATCAGAGCTCATGAATGGCAGAAGTAAATCCAATGGAATCTCTATGGTCTCAGTGTGAGCCTCAGATTCCCATGGTTCCTCATTAGGGAACTCATTGGAGGCCAGTGGACGTCCATTGAGGTCTTCCTCAGTGGCGTTCACTGCCTCTTCCTCCTCTCCAAATTCGGCCATGTTGATGACCTTGCACTCTCCTTTTGGATTCTCTTCAGTATTGCTTGGAAGAGTACTAGGAGGGAGTTCAGTAACTTTCTTGCTCAGCTGACCCACTTGTGCCTCCAAGTTTCTAATGGAGGACCTTGTTTCAATCATGAAACTTTGAGTGGTTTTGATTAGATCAGAGACCATGGTTGCTAAGTCAGAATGGTTCTGCTTAGAATTCTCTGTCTGTTGCTGAGAAGATGATGGAAAAGGCTTGCCATTGCTAAACCTGTTTCTTCCACCATTATTGTTGTTGAAACCTTGTTGAGGTCTCTGTTGATCCTTCCATGAGAGATTTGGATGATTTCTCCATGAAGGATTGTATGTGTTTCCATAGGGTTCTCCCATGTAATTCACCTCTTCCATTGAAGGGTTCTCAGGATCATAAGCTTCTTCTTCAGATGAAGCGTCCTTAGCACTGCCTGGTGCAGCTTGCATTCCAAACAGACTTTGAGAAATCATATTAACTTGCTGAGTCAATATTTTATTCTGAGCCAATATAGCATTCAGAGTATCAATCTCAAGAACTCCTTTCTTCTGATTCGTCCCATTGTTCACAGGATTCCTTTCAGAAGTGTACATGAATTGGTTATTTGCAACCATTTCAATGGGTTTTTGAGCTTCTGCAGGCGTCTTCTTCAGATGAAGAGATCCTCCAGCAGAGCTGTCCAATGACATCTTGGACAGTTCAGACAGACCATCATAGAAAATACCTATGATGCTCCATTCAGAAAGCATGTCAGAAGGACATTTTCTGATCAATTGTTTGTATTTTTTCCAAGCTTCATAGAGGGATTCACCTTCCTTCTGTCTGAAGGTTTGGACTTCCACTCTAAGCTTACTCAATTTTTGAGGTGGAAAGAACTTTGCCAAGAAGGCATTGACTAGCTTTTCCCAAGAGTTCAGGCTTTCTTTAGGTTGTGAGTCCAACTATATTCTAGCTCTGTCTCTTACAGCAAAAGGGAATAGCATAAGTCTGCAGACCTCAGGGTTAACCCCATTAGTCTTGACAGTGTCACAGATTTACAAGAACTCAGCTAAAAACTGATGAGGATCTTCCAGTGGAAGTCCATGGAACTTGCAATTCTGTTGCATTAGAGAAACTAATTGAGGCTTAAGCTCAAAGTTGTTTGCTCCAATGGCAGGGATAGAGATGCTTCTCCCATAGAAGTCGGGAGTAGGTGCAGTAAAGTCACCCAGCACCTTCCTTGCATTGTCGGCATTGTCGTTGTTTTCGGATGCCATGTCTTCTTCTTTGAAGAATTCTGTTAGGTCCTCTACAGAGAGTTGTGCTTTAGCTTCTCTTAGCTTTCGCTTCAAGGTCCTTTCAGGTTCAGGGTCAGCTTCAACAAGAATGCCTTTGTCTTTGCTCCTGCTCATATGAAAGAGAAGAGAACAAGAAAATGTGGAATCCTCTATGTCACAGTATAGAGATTCCTTGAGGTGTCAGAGGAACAAAAAAATAGAAGGAAGAGGTAGAAGAATTCGAACTTAGTGAGATAGAGTTCAAATTGTGCATTGAGGAGGAGTGTTACTCTATAAATAGAAGGATGTGAGAAGAGGGGAAGAAATTTTTGAAAATTAATTAAAAACATTTTAAAAACATTTTGAAAAATTGAAGAATGATTTTTGAAAATAAAGTTGAAAAAGAAATAAAGTGATTTTGAAAAAGATTTTGAAATTATAAATCAAAAAGATATGATTGAAAACTATTTTGAAAAAGATGTGATTTTGAAAATCAATGACTTGGCTAACAAGAAAAGATATGATTCAAACATTAAACCTCTCTCAACAGAAAAGGCAACATACTTGGAATGTTGAATCAAATCATTAATTGTTAGCAAGTATTTTTGAAAATGGAAAGAAATTGATTTTGAAAATATATGATTGAAAAGATATGATTTGAAAAAGATTTGATTTTGAAAAATTATGAAAACTTGAAAAAAAATTGAATTAAAAACAAAATCTTCCCTCTTGTGCCATCTTGGCGTTAAACGCCCAGAATGGTATCCATTCTGGCGTTTAACGCCCAAAATGCTACCTTTTGGGGCGTTAAACGCCAGTTTTCCTTCTTCACTGGGCGTTTTGAACGCCCAGCTTTTTTTGTGTAATTCTTCTGTTGCATGTACTGAATCTTCAATTCCCTGTATTATTGGCTTGAAAATGGAACTGAGATCAAATAAACAATGCATGCAAGACACCAAACTTAAAATGAGACACTAGACTCAAACAAGAAACATAAAAATATTTTTGGTTTTTATGATTTTGTAATTTTTTTTTTGGATTTTTCGAAAATTATGTTGAAAAGAAAATAAAGAGATTCAAAAATTTTAATAAGAATTCCAGGAATCATGCAATGTTAGTCTAAAGCTTTAGTCTAAAGATATTAGACATGACTGGCCAAGTTTCAGCAGGACATTACATTCAAGAGCTAAATTGATGAGACTCAATCAACTTTGGTGATGATAAGAACATCACCTTGAAACACTAGAATTCATTCTTAAAAATTCTGAAAAATACCTAATCTAAGCAACAAGATGAACCGTCAGTTGTCCAAACTCAAACAATCCCCGACAACGGTGCCAAAAACTTGGTGCGCGGAAATTGTGATCATCAATGGCGCCATCAACATGGTACGCTCAATTGCAATCTCAACTCTTTATCACAACTTCGCACAACTAACCAGCAAGTGCACTGGGTCGTCCAAGTAATAAACCTTACGTGAGTAAGAGTCGATCCCACGGAGATTGTTGGTATGAAGCAAGCTATGGTCATCTTGTAAATATCAGTCAGGCAGACTCAAATGGTTATGGAGGATAATATAAAATATAAGATAAGGATAGAGATACTTATGCAATTCATTGGTGAGAATTTCAGATAAGCGTATGGAGATGCTTTGTCCCTTCTGTCTCTCTGCTTTCCTACTGTCTTCATCCAATCCTTCTTACTCCTTTCCATGGCAAGCTGTATGTTGGGCATCACCGTTGTCAGTGGCTACAGTCCCGTCCTCTCAGTGAAAATGTTCAACGCACCCTGTCACGGCACGGCTATTCAGCTGTCGGTTCTCGATCATGTCGGAATAGAATCCAGTGATTCTTTTGCGTCTGTCACTAACGCCCCACAATCGCGAGTTTGAAGCTCATCACAGTCATTCAATCATTGAATCCTACTCAGAATAACACAGACAAGGTTTAGACCTTCCGGATTCTCTTGAATGCCGCCATCAATTCTAGCTTATACCACGAAGATTTCGGTTAAAGAATCCAAGAGATATCCACCCAATCTAAGGTAGAACGGAGGTGGTTGTCAGGCACACGTTCATAGGTGAGAATGATTATGAGTGTCACGGATCATCACATTCATCAAGTTTAGGAGCAAGTGATATCTTAGAATAAGAACAAGCTGAATTGAATAGAAGAACAATAGTAATTGCATTAATACTCGAGGTACAGCAGAGCTCCACACCTTAATCTATGGTGTGTAGAAACTCCACCGTTGAAAATACATAAGAACAAGGTCTAGGCATGGCCGTGAGGCCAGCCTCATGATCTAAAGACTCCAGACCTCGATATCTGAATACAATAGCAAAAGGTCCTATATGTAGAAAACTAGTAGCTTAGGGTTTACAAAGATGAGTAAAATGACATAAAGATCCACTTCCGGGCCCACTTGGTGTGTGCTTGTGCTGAGCATTGAAGCTTTCATGTGTAGAGACTCTTCTTGGAGTTAAACGCCAGCTTTTGTGCCAGTTTGGGCGTTTAACTCCCATTCTTGTGCCAGTTCCGGCGTTAAACGCCGGGCAATCTTGAGCTGATTTGGAACGCCGGTTTGGGCCATCAAATCTCGGGCAAAGTATGAACTATTACACATTGATGGAAAGCCCAGGATGTCTACTTTCCAACTTAGTTGAGAGCGCACCAATTGGGCTTCTGTAGCTCCAGAAAATCCACTTCGAGTGCAGAAAGGTCAGAATCCAACAGCATCTGCAGTCCTTTTAGTCTCTGAATCAGATTTTTGCTCAGATCCCTCAATTTCAGCCAGAAAATACCTGAAATCACAGAAAAATACACAAACTCATAGTAAAGTCCAGAAAAGTGAATTTTAAATAAAAACTAATAAAAATATACTAAAAACTAACTAAAACATACTAAAAACATACTAAAAACAATGCCAAAAAGCGTATAAATTATCCGCTCATCATCAAGCAAGTATTTAAAATAGATAACCATAGGGTGATACAATGGCTGAATTTGTTTACTAAATTGTAGTGAATGGTACTTGTATTTGCAGCATGCTAACCATGGAATGCTTATATTAGTGTTTTAATCATGTATTTATATGCTCACTGCATATTTTTTTAGTTATATGCTGATATGCTTCCTGCCTTGTATTTGGTTATTTTTCATGCTTATATTAGTATTTTAATCATGTAATGGTATGTATATATGCTCACTGCATATTTTTTAGTTATATGCTCGTATGCTTCCTGCCTTTTATTTTAATGTTTTTCATGCTTATGGGAATATGTAGTTAATGAATGATGTACTTATGTTCTTCTTGCATCCGAAGAAATGAGTGTGTGTATGTAAATATACACGAAAAAAATTTTGTGGCTGGAGTGAAAAAAGAAGCCACTAAAGGGTGAGTAAGGCCCTTAACTATTAGCCAAAATGGAACAAATAATTCCCAATGATTTTCATTGAATGAGAAAAAAAAAACAAATAAATGGTGAAAATTAATTAAATAATACATGAAATGAAAAAAAAATCTCTTTGCTTGTTTTGTAGCTGTTGATGTGTTTTCGGTGATTGTTTTAGAGATTTTATTGAAATGAGTTTTGATCAGGATCTTCCTCCTTTTGGTTACTCTGTTTGTTTGGAAATTTTAGGCCACGCAGTTGTCGGATGTTACAGATGTTGGAAGTGAAAAGATGGAGCTTGTTGATGAGGTATTGGACTCTAGATTACTTTTGTGTACTCATAATGTTCATGTTTGATTTGATAACTAATGGTAATTAATTTTTCGTTCGAATTAATATAAAATACAGTTACCAGATCATGGTTGCCTTCAAGAAGACGAGATACCAAGAGTTGGGATGCGGTTTGCTCAGTTACAGATGGCTCATGACTTTTATGTGACCTATGCGCTGGATTTGCAACTAAGATAAGGACGACAACATTTGATAAGATCACAAAGGCTCCCATTAACCAAGCTATACACTGTAATCGCGACGGGATCTGCGAGTCTCGTGTTAGAGCACCAACGTGGAAGAATACGATTTCAGCTGCTGGGTGCAAGGCAAGGATATATGTAAAGTTTGATAAAGACGTGCAAGACTGGGTTTTGCTCAAGGTTGACTTGGCGCACTCTCAGCCATGTTCACCGAAAAAGGCAGTGCACTACCATGAGTATAGGCAGCTGACCATGCATGCGAAGTGCGTGATCGAGGATAATGATGAGGCTGGAATTCGACCAAACAAGACATTCTTTGCTTTGTCAAATGAGGCTGGTGGCCCTTCTAACTTGGGATTCTCAGAGAAGGATTTAAGAAATTATATAACAGCAAGGCTCCGAAATAGCAACGTGAATGCGGATGTCAGGGAGATGATGAGCTACTTCAGGAGAATGAAGGACATCAATCCGAACTTCTTTTATGCGGTGGAGTTGGATGATGAGTGTAAATTCAAGAGTGTAGTATGGGTCGATGCAAGGTGTAGGGCATCGTATGAATACTACGGAAACGTTGTGTCAGTTGATAGCACTTACAGAAGGAATAGGTACGTAGTAGTTAAGTTGGTATTTTTTCCTTTTCTTGATAAAATGTTATTCGATCGTGATTGGCATTTCTTACATCTGGCTGGTTTTTCTGGTAGGCATGGATTACCGTTTGTGTCGTTCATTGGGGTCAACCACCATGGTAGGTTGACCCTCCTCGGTTGTGCTTTGTTGGGGAATAAGGAAATCACAAGTTATGAGTGGGTTTTTAGCCAATGGGTCAAGTGCATGGGAACTGCTCCACAGTGTATCATAACCGATCAATGTCGATCCATGTATCGTGCGATCAAAAATACTTTACCCGACACACGCCACAGGTGGTGCATCTGGCATATTATGAATAAGTTACCTTCTAAGCTTGGGGTTTACCGTCAGTACGGAGCTTTGTATGCTGACCTAAACGACATTGTGTGGAACTCTCGGACCGAGAAGTCATTTGAAGATAACTGGGCTGATTTTATAGATGAGTACAACTTACATAACAACACGTGGCTGTCAGGTTTGTTACTGTATGATTACTTCACACGCTTTTATTGCAATTGTTTGGCATCTGAATGTTTAGTATATGCGTAATTTTTTATGACAATTATATGGATGTTCATTATAGTATACATTTGGATGTTTAATATATCAGTGATTGTGGATGGTCATATCTCAGTTGTAGTAATATGTTTGGTGTAAGCTTTCTATCCTTAATTTGGGATTATTTATTCCCTGTAGATCTGTATGATGACCGACGTATGTGGATCCCAATATACTTCAAGGGTGAATTTTGGGCAGCAATGCGGAATACTCAAAGGAGTGAGAGCATGCACGCATTCTACGGTGGATACTTACACAGTAAAACTAGCTTGGTTCAATTTGTTCATGAATATGACAATGTTCTTGGATTTAAGGAGCAGAGAAAACTGGAGGATGATGCTGCAAACTCGAGGGGGGTTATCCCTTGTGCAACCACCTCGCCTATGGAGAAATAATTTCAGCAAGAGTATACCACGAGCATTTTTAGGGATGTTCAAATTGAGTTTGTGAAGAAGGCTAACTGCATCATTTAATTTCTGCAGTTGATGAACAGGATCCATTGGTCTGCGTGATGGTGGAAGAGGAGAAACTAGTCAACGATACTATTCTATGCGTTCCGTACGATGTTCACTTTGACCATTCCACACAGGAGCTTCGTTATGAGTGCAATCTTTTTGAGAGTTCAAGTGTGTTGTGCTGTCACTACCTTGAAGTTTTCCATTCATATAAAGTGTACAAAGTACCTTCATGTTATGTTCTCCCTCGATGGAGCAAGAACATAAAGCGCAAACATACGTATGTCAAAAGTAGCCATGATATCAGTCGGTCGGATGAGAGTCATGTTGCATTCAGGGGACTGTGTGCGCACTTCTATAATGTTGCTCAAGAGTTCGTCGGTGACAATGAAGAAACAGCATTGCTGCATGTTGCTTTGGAAGAAACAATGGCCAAGTTGGATGCGCACCATGCCAAAAAGAGGTCTGAGAGCATGTCAAAGACCCAGACAAACATTGGCTCACAGAGTTCGAACGATGTCAGTGTTGATGACATCCAAGGTCCATTGAAGGTTACCACAAAGGGGAGGCCAAAGAGTAAGAGGCTCGGCGCTGCCCTTGAGAAGTGCTTCAAGAATTCAAGGCGGAGAAAACAAAAGAAGTCATCCCCGGTAGATGTTTGGCTTAATCTCAACTTTGTATGTTTATTTGGTATATTACTATTCTAGAACATAACTTTTGGACTTTTTTCTACTTTTTTTTGGACAGGTGGTTCGTCCACACGCATTTCAAGATATACACCATGGTTCTGTTGCTGGCCTAAATGTCCCCGAACAAGCCGGTGATTTCATGTCTTTGTTAAGCTCCTTCAACAAAAAGTAGGATTAGTTGGACAAGTTTGTGATTGTGTATATTTTCTCATCTCTGTGTTTAAGGATTATTGTTAGTTTCAAGGTTCGAAGGCAGCTGTTGCAAAAGGTCCACATGTTATTAATTGCAAGAACCATTTTTTCGAGTGAAACCGAACCATTTTACTATTTTTTTTCCAGTAGACTTAATGCATAATGTGTATATTTGATGGTTATTCTGTAATTTACGTTGTAGTTTAATTAAGTTGTTCAAGATTTCTACATGCTTTACTATATAGTTTTTCGGTATGTAGCTGTTCGTCATAGACATTGTTGTCAGGAATTTTTTAATGAACTAAAGTGGATGTTCATTTCTATAGGTGTTCAGATGTTTATTTCTACTATAAATAAGGATGGTTAGCCATTTAGCATTTGTGTTTTGATTTTGACCTTGTTAGACTGAATGTTCATTATTGTAAGGTATAAGATGTTCAGTTTAGCTATATTGGTGGATGGTTAGTGGTCACCTATTTCAATATGCACAAATATGACAGTTTTACATAAAAACTTGATAAATCCGGAATTCTAACATCTAAAAAGACATGGATAAATTTTACGTAACATAACTAATAAATCATTGTACTGTAGGAAAAAAATATGTCATTGAATCAAGTCTTTCTAATGTGACAATAACAAATCCTTAAGCATGTCAGCAGTAAGTCAACTCAGTATAATTTGGTAGTTCAATTCATTGTAACTAATACTAAGTGAGCAACTTCTTCCTCCCTCTGCGCATTGCCCCCTTCGGTAATCCCTCCACACGTTCAATCAATGTCCGTGTGCTAGGTGCAGTGTATGGTGAACTAACGTCCTTCTTCTTGTTCCGTGGTGCATTACGACGAACAGGTTTAACCTTGTTTTCCAATAACGAGATAAGCTGGCCTACCGATGCATTCTGTGGGCCATAGATAATGTCTAGCATCAACTCCATCCTGTCTGAGCTGAGTGAATCCTGTGGGTAAATTTATCAGTTGGTTTAGTATTAAGAACCGTTACAGTTATATTTTTACAAGATCAATAATGACATTTGCTCAAATGTTTAATTAACAAACCTTATCCCATTCACAAAGTTGACGTTCTTCGGTCCAACTTTCCATCAACTTAATGACACACATGCCACAGTCAAAGCTGCAGGACAATAAAATGCTATTGCAATTAGGTTGAGAAAAACCAAGTTACATGGTACGACACATTTTGAATTGAAATCTAAAAAAGCATCAAATTTGGGTTATAATTTCATCTCACTTGTTCGGTTGCTTTGGAACCCTCGCGTACGAACGAGCTGGGCCGTGCGTAGTCCGAACGAATGCAGAAATAAAAATACTTGCCATATCCTCACATAGTCTCCCCTGAAAATCATGGAACGAACATACGCGAGCAAAATTATATCGACTTGAACTGTGCGGCTGTATTTTGTTTAAAAGAATGATGGTATCTTACAACATATGCATCGAGCTTTATTCGTTTATCATCTTCTGGTCCATAATGCAAACTATCGAGAATAAGTAAGCGCTTCGCAACCACATCAAATGCATATACCCACCAATGGCCCCTCCAACAATAAGGAATTAACCACTGCACCAAGTAGCAAATATGAAGAGATTTTTCATGTGAGAAAAAAAAAACAAAAACTATTGATCTCATTCGACCATTCAAGAACCTTAACATTCTCAAATCATGCGACAACATATTTCCAACAGGTAATTAAATACAAAACAGCAACTCACCCATTTTCTCTTTGCTGCTGCTACTTTGTCAAAGAACCTAGTATCATCACCAAAGCTTGGACTAAGACCATCATAAATTGGTGCCACACCGTCCATAAATCTTTCCAGACTATCATTTTTTATGACTGATTCCTGCAGACCCACACATAGTAAAAATCCCAATAAAAAGCTTTTTCAACATAGTAATAAGAATGTAATTACCAATATGCCTGGACACACGCAATAGAACTCTTGCTTGAACCTAGATGATTCAGTGTCGTTGAAAGTATAGCACATCCATTGAATTACCTACACAGAGTATTAAGCAAGTGTAATTCAAACACCGATATAAGTATAGGGAATTAAAACACATGCTTAAGTTCATATACGTACACAGCTGTTTACCCAACTGCGTAGTTTCAAGGTCCAGAAGTCCTTCCTTTGTAATACCATGTAGTCCCGCCCTTCATAGGAAGCTAAATCTTGATTTTCATCCAACGACGGTTTAATTATCCATGTTCTGATTTGTTCCTCCTTAGTCTCCCCCAACTTTATTTCACTTAGTCTTGGATGAATTGAATGTATTGGGGACGGGGTTAGAGTCTTTTCAAGCTGAGTTAAACCGAGTGAAAAGCTCGGTCTACCTGGACTCGGTGTATGATAGGGTGATTTTATTGGAAACACTGTTTGCAGGGGTTGCATGATTATGGCTTTGGTTTGGTGCCCCTGTTCAACATTATTGAGTACTTGCTCAAATTCAGGACACTGAACGATAGAGATGTCAAATTCGCTGCAAACGAATGGGACAAGAATTTAGCTAAGAGAACATGTCATGCCTAGCTAGACGGCTAATCACATGTCATGGGTGTGAAAATAAAAAAAAAAAGGAAAACATACAGCAAGGTAATCAATAAACCACTAACCGGTCAAAATCATAGTCACTGAGCTGTACAGGTGCTGCTGGCGGTGTGTGTGGAGAATCATTGTTTAGGTCATTTTTTCCTTCTTGATGACTTTCATGATTGCCGTTGAACACTGGATCTTCTTGTCTTGTATCATGTGGCGGAGGGTGCTGTTGGAACAACCGTATCCTTCTAGCAAGCGGCACGTGGTCATCATCATCAGATTCCGAGACTACCAATGGCGAAGCAGTGCTTCTTGAGACACTTTCTCTTGGAATTTCTTTTTTGGTGCCGCGTCTAGATCGGCTCCTACTGAGAATCAACTTTCTCCTCGAACCAGTCTTGGATTGCTGTTATGTAAATTCATGCATATCGTCATTTTAATTAGCATACAAACAAAACCTTACTAAAGTGAACAACCAAATCGTACTAAAGTGTGCACCCAAAAATATAACAAAGTGAACATCCAATTCAAATTATCACATGAGCTATCCTACAGAAAGCAAACCACCTTATCCGTCTCCTTATTTCTTGGCTGAGATGTAGTCTTGCCTTTGGTAGACGGAAGTTGCTCAGTGTCCTTGCAAGGCCTTTTACACCCTCCTTTCTTGTTACCCATTTTACTCGAAGACTGCTTCTTATTTCCTTTCTCTTTCATTGAATTGTTGACTGGGCAACCCGGTGTTCAACATGGGACAACAAATATATGGAAAAATCTAATGTAAACTTTCAGGCGTTTGGAAAACATAACAAACTCACAATCGTTCAAAAAAATTAACCATCTATGGCCACACTATATTTTACATCCAAAACCCAACTACAGTGAACATCCTCAATTACAACCACACTAATCATCACTAAAATATATTTTCACACAATGAATTAACTAGGCAGCCCCATGAAGCAATTCTTTCATACATAAAAAGCCATCCAAATAAATTAATCATAAGTTATCTATCCAGTTCAGATTAGATCCTAATTTGAGCATCCTAAATCCTCCTGTTTAAGTAATAAACTCAACTCAAATAAAACCTTAATAAAAATAAGACACAACTGTATTCAAACAAGCTTTCAACAAAAAAAAACATGTAAATATCATACACGGTCATTGAATTTAGCTCTCCTAATCGTTCTTCTATGAACTTCATATATCAAAACAAGCCATACAGCCACATAATGAAGTTACTTTACAATTTTGTAATCGTAAATTCTATGATAACGATCAATGATCATATCACATAAATAAGGATCCAATTAATTGAGCTCACAAGCTTTAATAAGGAAAGCAAATCACCTTTTCTGCCTTCCTATAGCTTGGATGAGGTGAAGTCTTCCCTTTGGTAGACGGTGATTCGTCAGTGTCGTTGCAGGGCCTTTTACACCTCCCCCCTTGTTAACACCTTTACTCGAACATTGTTTCTTCTGCTTTCTCTTGTTCCTTCCATTTTTGACTATGCAACCCTGTGTGTTCAACATTTGGTCAAAAAAGGATTCTAAAACTTCAATGTGAACTGCCAATTGCATTTTCTGTTCAACTAGATTTTATAAAATGCATTAGTAAAGATTGAACCTGTGAGATGACGTAGTCGGCCTTCTTATCAAGCTCATTAGTGGTCCACTCAACAATCCATGGTTCAAGTACTCGACAAGCATGCAACGGACCATGTTTCAAGCGCTGAAAGTACAAAACCTATAAAGAAATAACTTAAATTTTAGGAATTACACCTACGGTCATACATTGGATTCAAATTAAATTAATTTAATGCATTACCAGCAACACGAACATGCACCCGCCGCATGTTTCCCTGTTCTCATCTTGGAATTTCCTTATCGCATCCCGCAGCCACTTTAATATGTGATAAGGCCAATGAAACCTTCTAGGGTTCGACACATCTAATATCGGAGGGAGGTGCCACGGAGAAATAGTTTGCTGCCTTGTGGGGTTCAGAAACATCTTCAAAATAACCATGATAAAGTATCTTCTAAACCTCATCCTCTATTGCTTAGTCTCCATTGGACAAGCAAATACAAACTCACGCAGTTGGCTTGTTGTTTTCTTCTGAAACTCCGCCTTAATTGCCAGATGCGATGGATTTTTCTTCTGCAATTCTGGGATTGGTTCGCCTGCGAGAAATGGAACAGTTTCCCACAATCAATAAGTGTCATCAACGGAGAAAGTAAACCACTCAGAGAAATTTTTTCATCCTACATAACTAACACTAACCATGAGAAGGTATGCCGAATACATTGCCAATAAGTTTGGCACTAATGCGAATCTCCCCTGCGTCCACCATGAGCGTGTTTGTGTCAACCTCATAAGCCCTGGCTAGTTGGAGCATGATGCTCTGTTTCACATGCCATTGTGGTACGCGGCGGAGGAAACCAAATCCTATGGCCTCAATCTCGTCCAACTTAGCTCGCTCATGATGTCGTTCCAAGTGCGTAAATAAGTTATTGATGTAGCATGGTGAGCACTGGTGGACGAAATTGTGATTCGTACTCTTTGTACTTGTATGAAATTTAATTCAAGATAATAGCTCTTTGGTATGTGTGGTCACAACTCCATTCAACTAACCAGCAAGTGTACTGGGTCATCCAAGTAATAAACCTTACGTGAGTAAGGGTCGATCCCAAAGAGATTGTTGGTATGAAGCAAGCTATGGTCATCTTGTAAATCTCAGTCAGGCGGATTTAACTAATTTAAGGGATTATTGGTTTAAATATGATTAATAAAATAAATAGAAAATAAAGATAAATAAACTAGGATAGAAATACTTATGTAAATCATTGGTGAGAAATTCAGATAAGTGTATGGAGATGCTGTGCTCCTCCTGAATCTCTGCTTTCCTACTTCTTTCATCCAATTTTATCACTCCCTTCTATGGCAAGCTGTATATAGGGCATCACCGTTGTCAATGGCTACGTCCCATCCTCTCAGTGAAAAAGGTCCAAATGCTCTGTCACGGCACGGCTAATCATCTGTCGGTTCTCGATCATGTTGGAATAGAATCCCTTGATTCTTTTGTGTTTGTCATCACGCCCAGCAATCGCGAGTTTGAAGCTTGTCACAGTCATTCAATCGCAGAATCCTACTCGGAATACCACAGACAAGGTTTAGACTTTCCGGATTCTCATGAATGCCGCCATCAATTCTAGCTTATACCACGAAGATTCTGATTAAGGAATCCAAGAGATATGCACCAGGCCTAAGGTAGAACGGAAGTGGTTGTCAATCACGCGCGTTCATAGGTGAGAATGATGATGAGTGTCACGGATCATCACATTCATCAAGTTAAAGAGCAACGAATATCTTAGAATAGGAATAAAGAGAATTGAATAGGAAATAGTAGTAATTGCATTAAAACTTGAGGTACAGCAGAGCTCCACACCCTTAATCTATGGTGTGTAGAAACTCCACCGTTGAAAATACATAAGTGAAAGGTTCAGGCATGGCCGAGAGGCCAGCCCCCATGATCTGAGAACTAAACGTCCAAAGATATCTAATACAATAGTAAACTATCCTATTTATACTAGACTAGCTACTAGGGTTTACAGGAGTAAGTAATTGATGCATAAATCCACTTCCGGGGCCCACTTGGTGTATGTTTGGGCTGAGCTTGATCTATCCACGAGCTGAGGCTTCTTTTGGAGTTGAACGCCAAGTTGTAACGTGTTTTGGGCGTTCAACTCCGGGTCGTGACGTGTTTCTGGCGTTTGACTCCAGACAGCAACATGGAACTGGCGTTGAGCGCCAATTTATGTCGTCAATTCCCGAATAAAGTATGAACTATTATATATTGCTGGAAAGCTCTGGATGTCTACTTTTCAACGCCATTAAGAGCGCGCCATTTGGAGTTCTGTAGCTCCAAAAAATCTATTTCGAGTGCAGGGAGGTCAGATTCCAACAGCATCAGCAGTCCTTTGTTAGCCTTCTTTTCAGAGTTTTGCTCAGGTCCCTCAATTTCAGCTAGAAATTACCTGAAATCACAGAAAAACATACAAACTCATAGTAAAGTCCAGAAATGTGAATTTAACATAAAAACTAATGAAAACATCCCTAAAAGTAGCTTGAACTTACTAAAAACTACCTAAAAACAATGCCAAAAAGTGTATAAATTATCCGCTCATCAAGCACCGGGTCTCTACTAGTTTCTGTTGAGCAAAACCAAAAAGGATTAGAATAACGTTATGGAAAAAAAATATGTTGCTTTAGTGTTATAATTTGTTCGATACCTTTTTACCCATCTGAGTTTCAGTTCAGCCGGTATACAGATTGATTCGTTCGGGCAGCGTGGTAATTTGCTCACGTAATAGTCCCCCTGAAACCTTTCAATGTTAAATCTTACAGAAGCCTCAGGTGACCTCCACTCAAATGACATAAATAAAATCATGATATTACTTACCAATTGATGTAACCTAATTTATTTGAGTTATATGGCACGAGAATATTACACTGATGCATCGAGTCAGATACGAATATATTGGCATCAAGGATTATAGCCTTGTATTAATATCTTCTATGTTATGGAAGATAAACAAATATCAAAGCTAAAAACTTCCCATTAGTAACCATCTATAATTAGGATGGAAAACTAATTCTTGAACACATATATCAGTAAATACACAATATAACTGACCATCCGCACACTTAACTAACAATCAAAATTACTATGGGTCATGTCTATCAACCACACCCACCATCGAATTCCCTATCACAGGTGCTACCCAAATAGCTTTCAAGTATCACTAACAAATGACCAGGAGCACATCCATCAACTAGAAGCATACCAATCATCAAGGAAAAATTCTTTCACACAATGCATCAACTAGATAGCTCCAGATATTGTTTCATTCCTTCACAAGAAGGCATGCCAATAAATGATTCACAAAAAAGCAATTCACTTCAGGCGACTCCCACATGAGCATATAGAATTGGAATTTCTTTTTTCAACAATCCATAATCATACAAAAACCGAAAGACAAAGGACACCGTGATATCAAGTTGTAGAAACCAACATGGATGGTGTGAAAATTAGTATATAAGGAAAACTAAGCAACGGGGACTCACCTAATAGTAGGTTAGCACGCTTGAATTGTTGAAAGCCTGAAGTTGAGATAGTGTGGTTGTTTTACCGCTTCCTGAGGCACACAAAAAAAATTTAATATTGTCTATTTATCCGGCTCTTGTACCCGGAAGCAGGATTTAAATAGATTAAAGAAAAAAAGACAAGCTTGTTTAGCACAAAACAGCATGATACAAAGAGGCATTCATGCATTGATTAAATTGTGGAATGTCATATTATTAAAAATAATTAATTTTTGATTGGATGATCAAATAATTTTTTTTACACTCTAAATGCATCAAAATTATTTTTTTTTATAAAAATTAACAAAAAAAAAAAGAAAGTAAGGGTTGATATCATGGAAGAATTAAGGAGGATTCCAATGAACTAAACTAGTTACTGGTTCTGAAGCTTGCTACAGTGAAGGGTAATGTCTTGCCACTCTTTACGGTCAATTCCTTACAAGAATAGACTTTCATAATTTCATCCATAATTCTCTATCACACACATACTCATTATTATATATATATATATATATATATATATATATATATATATATATATATATATATATATATATATATATATATATATATATATATATATCTTGTTGGTGTTTTTGCACTAAGCCTTATATACATATATCCCTTGTGTGCATTTAGCACCACTAAACAACAAAACCAAAGGAGAAAAAAGAAAATCAAGTATATATACATATCCATTAAGCCTACTTGAACTTAGTGTGACCATTTTTGTGTCTGAGATGGTGACTTTGGGAGAGCTAAATGGTGAAGAGGAGGTTCCACTTCTCCAACATGACCAACTCATAGGTTCACAATACATTTATCTATCTCTCTTATATTGTTTTCTATTATATGCTTCAGTATATGGTTCCTTTTGACTTTAATAATGTTGGCTTTTTAAGTCAATTAAGCACTGCAAATCAATTTTATTAAAACTTCAAAAGTTTGCATAGAGATATTATATACAAAGAGGCATCACAAAGCCACCAACACGTTGCTTTGTCCATATAACAGATATTACTTTGTTAGAGCCTACTAACTGCAATTTTTTAGTTCATATTTAAAAATTAGGGGGTCCAGGCTTGAGAATAACATTATTTTATTGTTATTACAAAGCAATCTCATAAAGAGCACGTAATTATTTTGTTACAGTGTCAAGACAAACATATTTGGTATCAAAAAATGTCCAACCAATGGCAAAATTTCAAGACTAACCATCCAATATCATACTAAAGTAACCATCCATGACTAAATCAACGAAGAGTCAACAATGGTCAGGCAAGAAAACGTCAAACTAGATGCACATGGTCCACATAGATACAGACAAAAAAATGAAAAAAAAAATTTAATTTAAACTGATATGGAATCAAAACGAACAAAGTTTTTCGACACTTTCCCGTGCTAAAGTTAAATCATCATGGATTACAATAACGTAAATTAACTACCTAGCCACAATCTCCGAGATGCTACCATCGCACCCAAAGCTTTCTTACCATGGTTAATCACTCATATAATCAACAATATTTATCTCTAACACAACATGCAACAGCGATAACCGTTCTAAAAAAGGAACAACTACAGATACTTACATTAGTTGGTTAGGATATTTAGCTGATGATGTTACATGTTTTCCCTGTGACGAGCACGCGGCTGGTTTCCTCAGATCGGATGGTCGGCTGATTGGCGATAGCGTTGCCCACGAGAGTAAAAGTGCTCAGGTGCTCCTTTCCGGGGTGAGCATTCCTCTGCCTTTAGCTCTAATCGGAGGCACAGCGCGGATGGCCTCCGGGTCGGTGATGGCGGGATGTTTAGAGGCGGAGCACGGAGTTCCTCGGCGGTCATGGCGTGGTGTAATCGACAGCCTCGGGCTGTCACGGGGTGGTGTTCTCGACGGCCACCGTGGGTGCGGTTCCGTTACCTGTTCGCCTAGTGAGGTTGGCATTTGTGGAGGTGAGGGGTCTGCCTGGTCAAACGGCGCTGAGGAGTCTACCTGGTTCTTTTCAACCATTGCAAGGGTTTGGGATAAGGAGTGAAAGGGCCCCAATCTACTGTATTATGATTTTGGGAAAAAATGTAATTACTTAAAAGTTAGTGGTGTGCTTAACTAAACATCTAGAATAGATTAGGGTTATTAATGGGTTAGTTTATCCTGTTAAACTAAATTGGGCCTTCTAAACGGTCCATTGTAGCCATTGTACACATATTTCATTGTCTCCCTAGCGTTACCCTAAACATATATACAGTTTTCAAATATTTGGGTGGTCATATGCATAAAGATACAAAGGTAGGAGTGTGATTGCAAAGCAAACATTACAAGGTAGGCTCAATGCAAAAGGTCACATGATCTCAAGGCTTTACAAAAACTTCAGGTGCCAAAATAGGGTGCAAATCAAGATAGGCATTCACAAAGCAAAGTGGTAATTAGTGTGGTAAAAGGCTGCAAAGCATGTTGGTATTTAAACAGCGGCATAACGTTCGTTGACAAACCTCGTTCCCGCCTCAGAACTTCAATTTCCCAACTCCACCAATCATTTTACAACCTCATAGCCGATCATGGGCCTAACACCCGCAAGCTCGTTTGCAAGGGACAAAGCACCCACAACTTATCATAACGTTACACACTTACCGCTTCACCTTCCATATACACATATCACGTCTTAAAGAACTAACGCATCGCGTTACTACGTCTACAAGTCGCACGTGATATCAAAAGAATTCTCAAGTCTACTCAGAAGGATATAAGATTTAGAAAGGAGAGTCAAATGTCAAGGATAGTACTCATAGATTTGAGAGAATGTATCCAATTTCAGATAAACAAGGATGCTCAAGCAATGAAGTTTGCTAGACACAATTCAATTGACAACTTCAAAGATAATCCTTGGATCAAAGAAATTCAATAGGATCCATAGGAAGAAAATTCAGTGCATTATTTTAAAACAAGTTCAAGCTGAGTCAAAGAAGCATGAAGTGTCCAGAAAAGAATATCTCAAACCCAAGACAAAGCTCACAGAACTTAAGAGCATGATTAAAAATACTTCAAAATACATTGTTCATAAAAGAATCGAAAACTTGCGGAAAATCACTTCGCAATTTAGAAGAAAAGCTCAATAGCAAACATTCCTCAAGAGGGTAACAAAAGCAATGACGTGGCTTTGTTCTAATACAACTTCATGTTGAAACAGATCATGTAGAATGTTAAAAACAAACTGTACACCGGTTTGGCCAAGAGCTCAAATATTTCCTCAAATATTTTAGAAAGATAGTTAGATGCACAACCTAACCAAAAGTAATTCATAAAACTTGGAGAAAAATCAATTGATTGTTCAAAAGTTCCCAAAGCCCATATTCAAACAATCGTGTATAAAAAATCTTAGCAAGGTCGAAAGAGAAAGTTAAGCTCTATTTGGAAAAGAAAATCCGAGGTAAAAGTTTGCTTGTAAATTGGTAGAGGAAACAAGTGGTGCGTCATACACGAACAGGTTTCCATTAAACAAGGAAACTTTTCAAACCCTCATTTAAAATGGCGCATGTTAACTTCAAAACAATTTTGTCAAAAATTGAACAATGGTTTCAATTATAACCAAACAACTGAAAAATAAGTTCGACTTGGAACTTCTTCATAGAGAATTCAATCTGCTTTATAAAATTCAAAATAAGACCCCAAAAGTATACTTGAAATCACCATCTCACAATAATATTCAAGAAGATTATAATGTACTTGAAAAGGAGTCAAGTCATACAAGAAAGGATCTTAAAATCAAAGTAGTTCAAACAAGATCCAATAGGTAGGAGACATCAAACAAGCTTTCAATTGATCCAAAAGAATTACAAAAGTCATAGGAAAAGACAACTTAATCATTAGTAATTTCTCAAGAATAAATCTTTAACTAAAAACTCTTATAGAGATAATGGGAGAATAAACGATGCACTATTTTGAAACGAATCAAACTGACTCATATAAGAATGAGATCCACAAGAGAGGAAAAACCAAGATCAATGGTAATGTTCATAAGATGTAAGAGATTAGTTAAAAACAAAGTCAAGTATGACATTCATAGAGGTGGAAGGTTTAATAGAGAATTTAGTCCGTTCATAGGAAGAAACTATTAGTCCAACATTTTCAAAAGAATAACAATGGCATAAACCATATAGCATGCTAAATCAAACTCAATTCAAAATAAGTTAAGTAAAGCTTATCAAACGAAACTCAACCGGAATAAAAGTGAAAAATCCTTTCTTTCCAAAATTTTGAATAATATCTAAATACATAATCAAATGAAAATGTGCATTGGAACTATAGTAAAATTACTAGAAAGTCAAATTGTATTTAAAGTAAATGCAGTTCCATAAACCAGTAAAAACACAGGCAAGGTATTAAAAATAAATAGTTGTTAAACTGTATAAGAAATCTTCAAAGTTCATATATAGATAAGTATGTATCTAATCAACAGCAATTTTTATCAAATCTCAAAATTGGTTGTGATCACTGTCAAATAAGAGAAAAACTGAATCAACAAGTTCTCTAAGAATGGACTCAAAATCTGGAGTTAAAATGCACAGCGCGTTAGGTCAAGTTCAAAGCCATATCAAAGAATACATGAGTCAAGAAGAACTCAAACAGGGGAAGATAGATGCAACAAGGATTTTAAACAAGCATATGCACTTAAGATCAAACAAGAATGCATACGAATAGAGAAATAGAGTGGAAACATCAAATTACTTTTCAAGAGGAGTAGCAAACAAGAACTTCAAGTTAGGATATGAAAGAACATGTCGAAGTGAATAGAATTCAAGACACACAACTGAATAGCCTCAAGAAATAGTTTCCAATGTTCCTAAAACCCGCGATTCGCTTTTCTTAAAACTCGTATATCGCCTATGATAACCCATTAGTGCTTTCATATACATAATTCACTAGCAGTAAGCCGGCCAAACTTAATACCAGGAATTATGCAATGCAAGACTAACAGCGTTAATCAATAGACCGTCATGTGCATAAAGCTCTAATTCTCGTTATTCGACAAGACCTAATACATGACGAGCGCTCAGAGTATGCATTTGAAGCAAAGTTAGTCCATTCCTCAGGCTCTACAGGAAGGACTGCTCTGATACCATAATGTAACATCCTAACTACCAAAGATCACGCTTCCGGCTGCGCAACTCTGATAGCTCGGACATTACGACAACACTTATACTACTTAATACTAAAATACGAGCCTGTTTAAAACTTTAAACTTCAATGCCGCTCTCAAAAATACTTTTGGCTACACAACGTACATCCATACATACCATACAACTTAAAGAGACTCATAAAGAGTACATCCATATATATATACATACATATATATAAATAATATTACAAACAGTATCCAATACAAATCCTATCCCTCTTACAGAATATATCGAAATAAAGGCGAGGGTACAAAAATAATAATCTAAAGTAATACAAAGCATCTCAATAACAAATAAATAAACTCTTCGTGACTTCTGCGCCCATATCCTAAAAGGGAAAAAATTAGGGGGTGAGAACATCATCCTCGAAAGGGTTCTCAGTAGAGGGTTTTTGGGAATTACTGTAATAGGATACGTGAAGATAACCACACCAGTGATTAATAACAGTCTTATACCTCTTTTTCAAAAACAACGGTTTACAATAAAAGTAAGGTCAGAAATCTCTTCTAAAAGAGGAACCATACAATTCTCAAAAACTCAAAAGCCTTTTAAAAGGTTTATCATACTGAGCCAAAATAGCCTTTTATATTTTTCCAAACCAAAAACACCAAACCGAAACTAATCATCGGTCCATCTCAATTCAACCACGGCCCTAGGCCCAAACAATCCAATCCAACAACCAATCACCACAAACCAACAGAGTCCCAGATGCAAACATAGATAGGAAGTTTAAGTACAAACAAACAGTTATTGTAAGTAGGACAATTAGCAATTAATCACATAGGCAAACCAAGTATAATATGCACACCCAAACAATGTCACATAGATGCATATGATGCATGTCTGTCCCTAGTGGCTGATGATATCATTTGTCGGTTATAGAGCCAACCCGACAAGTCCTGGTAGCTAACCATTGGACTATCCCTCTGTCATGTCTCCCCAACTCAAGTTATACTCAATATAAACTTGATCATAATCATGATCCATATCCATCACCCTCACTGGTGAATATTTATGGGGGTGAGATCATCCGGGGCTTTCACAGTGCCCGGCCACCCTGACAACATAGGGTCAAAAGAGCTTCGAGACTCAACCTGAAGCACGTGGTGGCTAGCCACTGCTCTCTCCCAGGAAAATTCTTATCTCCGATAGTGGAAGTGCAATATCACAAATTATCAATATCTCAGCATATATGCCTTCGTTCTCAGCCATGGATCAACATCCATCTCAGCCATCCGGCTCACGGTTCAATCCAAAACCAGCCAATATTCATAATCATACACAGCCATTCCGGCTCATGGTTCAATCCAGAACCAGCCAATATTCTTAATCATACACAGCCATTCCGGCTCACAACAAAACAGCACTTCCACATTCAACATCATCAATTCATAAAATTGGCATTTGAGCCATAAATCACTTTTCTCAAATCATTTCACTTTGAAATCAAGTTTTAACTCTTTTCAGCCTTGGCTTTAAAGATCTCAATTCTCAAATCATCTTAGGCTCATAAACCACTTTTACTCAAGGTAAATTCCCCTTTGAAAACAATGCCACTCTCGGCATCCTCTTTCCAAAACTTCCATAACCATGGCAAGTTAAAGATTTATTTTGAAATATTCAAAATCATCCATACAACAATGGAATTTTATAACAAAAGTTTCTCGGCAGAGTCTCAAGTCTTTAGGGGAGAATAGCATAACTCACTTCGCCAAATTCATTTAAAATCATTAAAACCTTGGCTTCCCGATTTGAGTAATAAAATAGGATCTAAGCCAAACCGAGTCACGTAATCATTTACTTCTTTCAAAGCCATTTTCTTTACTAAGGAAAAACCAGCTTCAACCCCCATGATAAATTCTAAAGCGTTTCAACTGCTTAAAATTGGTTTAGTCTTGCAAAAATTCAGAATTCGAAGAGTACTTAAAACCTTTCTCAAAACATTTCAAAATGAAACTTGTCAATAGACATTTAGGTTCTTTCAAATTCATTGAAACTCTTCTAATTGAAACCCTCAAGTCAAATTCAAAGGCAATACCCTTGTCACATTTAAAACAACTTTAAAACATAATTTTCATCTAAATAACTTTCTCCTGAAAGAGATATAATGCCTTTCTTAAAAAGCAAGACTAAATCACAATTTCCTCTTTAATAACTCATTTCAAAAGCATGAATCATCCTTTTCTTGATAATTCAAATAGAATAGTAGAAGTCTTTAACTCATCATTTTTCCAGATAATATTTCAATAAAGACTCGGATTTTATAGAAATTTTGGCAGCACCTCCCCTAAAACTTGGACTTTGCCACCCAGTTCGGGTCCTAACTAAACCGTTCCTCAATCCCTTTCAACAGTCCAGAATCCAAAAATCAATTCAAAATCACGCTAAATCCAACGGTCGCCTCAGTGGCATATCTCAAGGAAACCATTTCAAAATCAATTCAATATCAACCGATTTAACTCATTTCCAAAGCTTTAATGAAACGGCTCAGTAACAAATCATTTGTCCAAAACCAAGTCAATTAAAGTAAACCAGGCTGAATTCAAAAGTGCATTCGACTTTTTAAATCATCAAAATAATTAACTCAAATCAAATCAATCCTCAACGGATTAAACTCAGATTTCAAATCTTTAAAGAATCAACTTCAAACATTACATTTCACAAAGCCGCACAATAATTCAGCCAAACAAACATCCATAATCATTTGAGACAATCAAATAATACATAAGGCAGATACAATCACCAAATACACAATATCTCACATCAGTATCCATATGTAATAATTCCAATACATAAAACATAGTTTTTGGAAAGCACCCATACCTCAAAACGTAAATCCATAACCCCAACGCCTCATAAGTTCTTTCTTCCTCAACTCGAAATCACCGGCAACCAAAACCTCGGCTCCAAGTCACTTTCGCAACAGCCTCAACAACTCGAAACGAAGAAAGGGCGGCTGAACCAAAACAGCGACGGCCTCTGAACCAATTCGACGACAGCCCGGCAGCCACCTCAAGTGGCAGCCGCAACCGAACTCCGGCAATGGTGCCGGCAAAGTTTTCCGACGATGGCAGCGGGGTTTTCCGGTGGCAGAGGCAATTTTGCCCCCTTTTCACCCACAATCAGCCACGTCGGAGGTAAGAGCAGGTAGCGACAGCGGCGGTTCAGCAGGGATGAGTCCCCCGGCTCGTGCAGCGACGCCGTTGGAGGACACAGACGCAGCGGCGGCCTTCCCTGGACGACAGTGGCAGCGCGACAGACCGGAGCAACACGGCGGCAGCGAGCTTCGATCACGGCAAAGGGGCGGCACCATTCCTCCTCGCTCGTTCCTGGCAGTAGCTCATGGATGGACCAAACGACGGCGGCACAAGGACAGTGGCGCGGCGGCGAGGCGTGGGTCGATCTCTCCTGGTTTCATGAGCTCTCTCTCCTCGCTCAGATCTCCCACTCCCTCCGCTAGCAACGGTGGCGACGGTGGCAGTGGCACCCAACGCGCCACCTCCCTCTTCTTTCCCCTCTCCTTCCTCCCTCGGTCCCCCTTCCTTCTTCCCCTTTCTGTTTCATTCCTTTCATTCAAAAAGAAAAAGAAATTGCACACGCTACTGTTGCTGGTGAGGGAAACATTGTGGGTGCTATGGCTGGGTCTTGGGAGGGAAAACGGGTCGGGTTTGGGTTTTCAGGGTTAGGGTTTCATTTTCAAAAATTAGGGTTAAGGGTACTTTGGTAATTTCACTCAAAAATAGGGATAATATAGTAATTGAAACCCAAATTAAATCAAACACTAATCATATATAGAAAAATACTATTTACTCATCAACTTTACAAATTATTTTCAATAAAATGCCCAAATCTAAAAATTAGAAATAATATAATTAATTTCTCTATTTTCCAAAATAACAACATTAATATTTAAAATATTACTTTTCTAATACAAAGCATGTAAAATCCCTATTATTTCATAACTGTCAATTTTATAATTTAAATATAGAAAATAATCCAATAATTGTAAAATTGGATAATAATTACAATTCATCTCAAATTCAATAAATCAAAACTTGCCTTAATTATCTTTAATAAAATAATTTCTGAAATTAAAGTTACAGAAACACTGAATTTGAAATTAGCTAATGATAGCCCTCTTTCAAAGGTCTTGGGTCTTACAAACCACCTTCTTCTGTTTCTCCTGTTGTGTACACTTTGGAGAAGCTTGTATCTGCTTTTCATTCTTCAAACTACTCTATGGTAATAACATTGCATGTTACTCTATTCAAGTTGCTGTTTGTTTATCACCATTATGACTGTATTTAATTTTTTTTCTAATTTTTATTTTTTTGAATAAATTTTTTATTCAACTTTTGACTTCAAGATTTGCCTCCCAGGCATTCCCATCTTGTTTTGATCATGTTAATGTCATCCAACCTGATGGACTAAATGTTGTAATGAAATTATGGTGGAGAAGCTCAACATCCTTTGAGGCTTTTCTTACAAAAGGTTGGCATAGATTTTCCTTGAAACATGGACTTAAGGCTGGAAGTCTTCTTCGTTTTACTATTTCTTCTGATGATGAGACCACCATGTCGATTTCAATTATTAGTATTTAATTTTGTTGCCAATATCATAGTTTAGTTGTTGCCATCTGAGTTTATGTTATGATTTTCTCCTAATTGTAATGTTTCATTATGTCAACTATGACTATATTGTAATTTCATCTTCATTATATTAATGCCAAATTTCCTTTTGGCTTACTTTAATTTTATGACAGCATCCTTTACGCTCATTATATATTTGTATCATACCTCAAGATTGATTTTATTAATCCTTATTTCATATGAAGTATATGAATACTCAATTTTGCTCTATTTCTTTAATTTCCCATTCCAATTCGAATAATATTATTATTCTACTTAAGCTAATGTAATCAATCCTATTCAAGCCCATGTATTTTTCATATCAGTAGTTGTTTTAATTCTTTGAAAATCACACAATTTGTATCAGAAAAGATGTTAAATTTCTTTGTTACATCTAATTTTTTTTATTGGTTCATTTCATATAATTCAGACATTTAACAATTTTCTTTCTTACTTGATCACACTTTCTAGACAATGAATCCCATATGAAATATGATTTTCAGAAAAGTCTTATCTTAGCTAATATTTAGCCTTATTATGTAATCAGTATATTGGTCTTTCAAATAAAATGCTTAATTAATTACTGATCATGTATCATACTTCAACGTTCTTTTTATTCTGTCCAGATATTCATCCAAAGTATAATTTTATTTTAAATATTTCAAGTACACTTGAACAACAAATTGGTGCTCGAGAAGTATCCGGAACTTTGTGTTTGAGCCGATTAGAAATCTCAAATGACTTTAAGTCCGAACTCCTAAAGGCTCATCAAAATGATGAAGCGTTATGGAAGGTGTTACTGGCTATTGAGCAAGGAAAACAGTGGAGAGTGTTGGAAGGAAAAGATGGGTTATGGAGATTCAAGAGTAGGATCATTGTGCCGGATGTTGGCACTTTGAGGCAGGATATCTTAAAAGAGGCACACAAAAGCGGATTCTCCATTCACCCGGGAAGCACTAAGATGTACCATGATTTAAAGGCGATGTTTTGGTGGCCAGGTATGAAAAATGATGTGGCGAAATATGTTTCAAAGTGCTTAACTTGTCAAAAGGTAAAGATTGAACATCAAATACCTTCTGGTATGTTGCAACCTTTAGAGATTCCACAATGGAAGTGGGAAAGTATTGCAATGAACTTTGTGTCAGGATTGCCAAGGACTAGGGCTGGTTTTGATGCTATCTGGGTGATTGTGGACCGACTGACGAAGTCAGCTCACTTTTTACCCATTCGGATGACTTACACCCTTGAGGAGCTAGCATGGTTATACATAAAGGAGATTGTGAGACTTCATGGTGTACCTACTACTATAATCTCTGATAGAGATCCTCGTTTCACTTCAAGGTTTTGGGGTACATTTCAGAAAGCTTTTGGAACCCGATTAAGCTTGAGCACGGCTTACCATCCTCAAACAGATGGTCAATCCGAGAGGACGATCCAAACACTAGAGGATATGTTGAGAGCTTGTGTTTTGGACCAACCGGCGAGTTAGGATCAGTATATGCCATTAGTGGAGTTTGCATACAATAATAGTTATCATGCGAGCATTGGAATGGCTCCGTATGAGGCCTTGTATGGGAGGAAGTGTCAATCTCCGCTATGTTGGTATGAAGCTGGAGAGAAAAGTTTGTTGGGGCCGGAAATGATAGATGAGACCACTAAACAAGTCAAGAAAATCCGAGATAGGGTGCTTGCGGCGCAGAGTCGTCAAAAGAGTTATGCCGATCAGAGGCGAAAGCCTTTAGAATTTGAGGAAGGAGACCATGTTTTTCTTAAGGTTACTCCGACTACGGGAGTAGGTAGGGCGATTAAAGCAAAGAAGTTGAATCCTCGATACATTGGTCCATTTCAAATCCTGGAGAGGGTTGGACCGGTGGCGTATCAGATGGCTCTACCACCTCATCTTTTGAACATGCAAGACGTGTTTCACGTGTCGCAGCTTCGGAAGTACACTCGTGATGCTAGCCATGTGTTAGAACCTGAATCGGTTCAGTTAAGAGAAGATTTGACGCTTCCAGTGGCTCCGGTCAGAATTGAAGATACTAGTATCAAACGATTGCGTAGAAAAGAGGTTTCATTAGTCAAAGTGGCTTGGAGTCGAGGCGGTGTTGAAGAACACACTTGGGAACTTGAGTCGGAGGTGCGAACGGATTATCCGCACTTATTCTCAGGTAATTGCATTTGAATTTTGTGGGCAAAATTCCTAATTAGGTGGGTAGAATGTAAAACCCGGTTAATTAACGGCTAATTAACCCATAAATGAGAATTTATTCTAGAAAGCCCAAAATGTGATTCTTATGGCTAAATGTGATAGAAGAGATTGAGATGAGAATTTCGGTACCAATTTTATAGAAATCGGACCAAGATTGGACCGAACGGGCCAAATCGGGCCAACTGGACCCAAAGTGGGCCCTTGGCCCAACACAACTAAACCAAAACCCTAGTTTTCAGCACTCTCTTTCCTCACTTATCACTCAAACACGCTGAAATTGGAGGCACAAGAGGGAAGAACACTCTCTCAAGTTCTCTCCCTTGGTTGATCTTCAAACCACCATAACTTTTGATCTAGAGCTCCGATTGCCACACCGTTTGCGGCCACGCGTTCACTGCAAAGAGCTCTACAAAACCTATACAATCAATCTTGAGATAAGCCACGTTTTGCTCTTCGAATTTCTAACCTTGATTTCGAGTTTCATGAGCAAAAATGTTGAGTTTTTGGGCTCTTTGATGTTATAGGACCCAACTCTCTTGAAGAAGAAGGTTAATCTTGCCTCCTTGGACCTTGGGTGTGGTAAGATTCTCAACCCTAGTATAATTTGTGGTTCTATGATGTTTGGGTATTGAGATGTTGTGTATGGGTATGATGATTGTGGCTTAGGTTGTGTATATGTGAATATTGGAGCTTGATTGGTGATATTGAAAAGCTTGAAAAGGGTTTGGTGATGAAAAATCTGTTCTTGGAGGTGTTGAGGCCTTGAGAGCTTGAGGAAAAAGTGGTTTGGAAGTGCTCCGGTTGAGCTTGGGAAATCAGCTAAGGTATGGTTTCGGTTTCTCGTATCTAATATGTAATGTGGTAGGAAATACTTAGGCTAGAGGCCCTAAGATAGGCATTGAATTGTTGATGTTGTTGAATGATTGATATATATGATGTGGTCATATATGTGATGATGATTATTGATGCCTTGATGGTATGATGTATGAGAGATATGCATGTTGTGATATATGCTTGATGATTGGTTATGGTTGAATTGTGGGTGAAACCATGTTGATGGTAAGTATGGTATTGATTATGTACAATGATGATGTATTGGAATTGTTGTTGTTGAAAATTGGCATGAGTAAGAGTATATGACATGTCAATGTGTTTGAGTTTGAGCCACTTGGGGGAAGTGGGTTAAAATGATGGGATAGTGATTTTGTGAATTGTGGTAAAGTGTCAATGTGTGAGTTGAGGAAGCTTGATGTTGAATTTGATATATTTTGATTGATTTCAAAGAAAAGTGATGAAATTGGCATGTTTTGATTTATTTTGAAAAGAGTTGAAAATGGCCTGTTTTGAAAATGGCACTTTGTGGTTTTGTATAAAAAATATGGTTTTTGGGCATACTTTGATGGGACATAACTTGGACTACGGATCTCTGTTTCGTACCAAATCTGTTTAGAAAAGAAATTGGATCCGGGATGTCCATGCCGTTCGAAGAACGGGTGAAAAATGATTTAAAATGAGGAAGTTATGTCCGTCGGAAGATTGGGGGTTGAATTTGTGAATTCTGCAGTTTTTAACTTAGAAATTTTTTAGCAGAATGACCCCCCGCGCGTAGGCGCACTTAGCGCGTAAGCGCCGTTCTTCTCGAAAGCGCCATCCACGGTGCGCGTGATGTGCGCGGGTGCACCGAATGTGCTGCACCCAATGCCCAGCCATTTTCCAGAGAGTTGTGCCAGAAATTGTGCCAGTATTGTGCCTGGGGCACGAGAACACCCACGCGTACGCGTGGCTGACGCGTGCGCGTCGCTTGGCTAATTTCCAATCCACGCGTTAGCGTGCATGACGCATACGCGTCGATGAGTTTTGTGGCCATCCACGCGGGCGCGCGGAGTGCGCATACGCGTGGCCCTGTTTTCATCCCAAAGTTGATTTTTGAGTTTTAAAAGTCAAATCTCATACTTCTAAGTCTCCGATCACACCACTTATGTCTTAAATCATTATGATATGCCTAGCAATGAGAAAAAGGAGCTAGGGGATGTGGTAACTTGCGAGTGAAGCAAGGGAAAAATGAATGATCAGTGAGGATCAAGCATGATTATGTGAGATGCGGAGGATGGTGGTGGAAGTGCTTGTTATGCCATGGGCCGAAGGGCCGTTATTGTTAATGAATTGGCTGGTTATGGATTTAACCGTGAGCCGGATGGCTAGATTATTGCCGTGTTACGGCGGAGCCATGATTATGGCTAAGTATAAATGCATATATGCTGTTGAATGAATTGTGAATGTTGCACTTCCACTGTTGGAGATATGGCTAAGTATAAATGCATATAAGCAGTGGCTAGCCACCACGTGCTCCAGGTTGGGACTCGAAGCTCTTCTGACCCTATGTCGTAAGTGTGGCCGGGCACTGTGAAAGACCCGAATGAGCTCGCCCCCGTAAATATTCACCAGTGAGGGTGATGGATATGGATCATGATTATGATCTAGTTTATGCTGAGTATAACTCGAGCTGGGGAAGCGCAACAGAAGGACAGTCCAATGGTTAGCTACCAGGACTTGTCGGGTTGGCTCTATAACCGACAGATGATATCATCAGCCACTAGGGACAGGCATTCATCATATGCATACTATATGAATTGTTTGAGATTGCCTATTTGACTGCATATTACTTGCTAATTGTCTAAATGCCTTATCTGTTCCTATTTGTATATCTCTTGTTTGATATAACTGTGTTTGCTACATTATACTCCTGCTGGTGGTTGGGAGGTCTGAAGGAATTGGAAAGGGAAGTATTAATTAGACTGAAGAATCTTTAGTCAGATGCCCTTTTATGGTTTAGCTTGTTTATAAGCTTTGAATTATCTGGAGGAAGTTCTAGGATTGCCTTCGCATTTCCTCTATTATTATGTATTATATATGTGGAAGCTGTTACCATGCTGGGGACCTCTGGTTCTCACCCATGTGGATTTTGTGGTTTTCAGATGCAAGACGTGAAGTTTCCCGCTGAGGCATACTGGAGACTTCTAGATTTGCGAAGATCCTTTGTTCTCGGGACTCTATTTTGGTTTATATGTTTTGCTTAGATACTTTTATCTCCACTAAATAATACAAACTGTGATGACTCCTCTTATGGGGGATTTTGGAGAATAGGTCTTCTGTATTTGTGTCCCTTTGGGTTTCCTTTGGGGTTTTCCTTATTTTATCATATGTATATATTGCTATACTCGGACCGGTTATCTTTGCAGCCGGATCTTGAGTCTTGATATTCCTGTTTTTGACACTCCTTTGTATATATATAATCTCGCGTTGGTTTATCTTTTGTTCGTTATGTTATCGATCGGAGTGTTGCGCTTTCGAGTTGTGATTTTTGTTTACCCCTTTTTCTACAAAGACTCCTAGTTATAATCAATCATTCATACTACTATATGTACTAAATTTTTATTTTAGAGGTCGTAATGCCTTGCCATCTCTGAATTATGACTTAAGCATAAGACTCTGTATGATAGGGTGTTACATTATGGTATCAGAACAGTTCGTTCCTGTAGAGCCTGAGGGATGGACTGACTATGCTTCTGTGCATTCTCTGTGTGTGTGTGTTATGTCCTATTAGTATATCTGCTTGATATAATTGGCATAAACGTTCATGAGCATGCATTTGGGACTTTGAAGCACTAGACTTCCGATATTGAGACTGATCAACTTAATATCGATTGTTTGGTGTGTATAGGAACCAGATGGCGCCTCGTGGACGTGGTAGAGGTCATGTGAGAGGTCATACGAATGCTCGTGCACCGGGGGATATCCCTAATGACCCGGTGAACTTTATGTCTGCGTTGGAGAATATGGCTGCTACTATGCAAGCACTGCTGAAGCTCTTGGTCAACAGATGAACAACCATGGTAATGATGGAGGTGGAGTTCAGGGCCCGATGACACTGGCAAACTTTTTTGAAGGTTAATCCGCCTAAGTTCAAGGGAACTACTAGCCCAACTGAAGCCGATACATGGTTTCAGGCTATAGAGCGAGCACTGCAAGCACAAGTGGTACCTGAAGGACAGCGTGTCGAGTTTGCTACCTATATGCTCACCGGTGAAGCGTCGCATTGGTGGCAAGGTATCCGACGTCTTCTGCGACAGGGTGATGACTATATCACCTGGAATGCCTTCCAAGAGGAGTTCTAGAAAAAGTACTTTCCGACCTCTGCTAGGACGGCCAAGGAGCTTGAATTATTACAGCTGAAGCAGGGTACTATGTCTGTATCTGAGTATACTGACAAGTTTGAGGAGCTGTTCAGGTTCTCCCGTATGTGCCAAGGGACTCCGGTGGAGTATGAGGAATGGAAGTGTGTTAAGTATGAAGGAGGACTCCGGAGTGATATTTTCAGTTCAGTGGGATCAATGGAGATTAGGACCTTCTCCGAGTTGGTAAACAAGTGTAGGGTTGCTGAAGAGTGTGTAAAGTGGGCAACCGCTGAGAAAGGAAGTCACAAAGGATCATTCCCACAAAACCGAGGGAAGAGCTTTGCACCTAGAGGTCCGTCTTTCAAGCGGGGAGGTTCCTTTAGGAGTCCCAACAACCACAACAACTCCCAAGGGAAGAAGTTTGGGAAGCAGCCTCAGAATGATCAAGCTTGTACTAGATGTGGGAGTCACCATCCGGGAGCACCATGCAAGGCCGGATGGGGTTTGTGCTACAATTGTGGAAAGGCGGGGTATAAAGCCGCAAGTTGTCCGGAGAGGCAGAAGCAAGGTACTGGGAAGGCACAACAGACTGGTCGGGTGTTCACCACTTCAGCTATAGGTGCTGAGGGATCTGAGGCACTTATTTGAGGTAACTGTGAAATGGCTGGTCAAACTTTAAATGCTTTATTTGATTCGGGAGCATCGCATTCATTTATTGCATTTGAGAAAGCCCATGAGTTAGGATTGAAGATCGTAACCTTAGGTTATGACCTAAAAGTGTATAATGCTACCCATGAAGCCATGGTAACTAGGCTAGGATGCCCGAAAGTTTCCTTTAGGTTCAAGCAGCGCGATTTTGTCCATAATTTAGTCTGCTTGCCGATGATTGGTCTTGATCTTATCTTGGGATTGGACTGGTTATCTGAGACCAACGTCCTGCTGGATTGTTCTACAAAGTCGGTGTACTTTATGCCGGAGGATATAGAAGGGTCGGTCGTGGTGAATAGTTATTACTTGAATTCGATGACGGTGAACTGTTCCGGAACTGAACGTCAGAGTATCCTTTTGTTAACCGCGGGCGTTTCAGGTGATGATTAAAGGTTGGAACAGATTCCGGTTGTGTGTGAGTTTCTGGAAGTGTTTCGCGATGATATTGATGAGTTCCCACCTAACCGAGAGGTTGAGTTTGCTATTGAGTTGGTGCCCGGGGCGGGACTAATCTCAAGTGCCCCTTATACGATGTCACCGTTAGAGATAACTGAGTTGAAGTCTCAATTGGAGGATTTGTTGGGTAAAAATTTTATCCGACCAAGTGTCTCTTCATGGGGTGCTCCAGTGTTACTAGTAAAGAAGAAAGATGGGAGTATGCGGCTCTGTGTGGATTACAGATAGCTGAACAAGGTCACAATAAAGAATAAGTACCTGTTGCCGAGGATTGATGACCTCATGGACCAGTTACAAGGAGCTGGAGTTTTCTCCAAGATCGATTTGCGATCCGGTTATCACCAAATAAGGGTGAGGGGTGAGGATATCCCTAAGACCGCTTTCAGGACTCGGTATGGTCATTACGAGTACACTGTAATGTCTTTTGGGTTGACAAATGCGCCAGCAGTATTCATGGATTATATGAATAGAGTTTTCCATCCGTTTCTGGATAAATTCGTTGTTGTCTTCATTGATGATATACTGATTTATTCCAAGACTGAGGAAGAGCATGCGGAACACTTGAAGACCATGTTACAGATTCTAAAGGAGAAGAAACTCTATGCAAAACTGTCTAAGTGTAAGTTTGGAAGAGTGAGGTGAAGTTTTTGGGCCACGTGGTGAGTAAAAAGGGAATAGCCGTAGATCCAACTAAGGTGGAGGCTATGATGGATTGGAAGCAACCAACAACCGTAACGGAGATAAGGAGTTTTCTGGGCTTAGCTGGCTATTACCGAAGGTTTATTAAGGGCTTTTCACAGATAGTTTTGCCAATGACAAAGTTAACCCGCAAAGACACTCCGTTTGTGTGGACTCCTGAGTGCGAGGAGAGCTTTTAGACATTGAAGAAAAAGTTGACCAGTGCACCTATGTTAGTGTTACCTGAGCCGAACGAGCCATTTGAGGTGTACTGTGATGCCTCATTGAAGGGTCTAGGGTGCGTGCTGATGCAGCATCGTAATGTGGTGGCGTATGCCTCACGGCAGTTGAGACCGCATGAAGTTAACTATCCTACGCATGATTTGGAGCTTGCTGCGGTCATGTTTGCGCTAAAGGTGTGGAAGCATTACCTCTATGGGGTTAAGTTCCAAGTTTTCTCTGATCATAAGAGCTTGAAGTACCTCGTTGATCAGAAAGAGCTTAATATGAGGCAGAGGAGGTGGATGGAATTATTGAAGGACTACGACTTTGAGTTGAATTACCATTCGGGAAAGGCAAATGTAGTGGCGGATGCGTTAAGTCGGAAGTCACTATATGCGGCTTGGATGATGCTTCAAGAGGAGAAGTTGCTCAAGGGATTCGAGAGTCTAAAAATTGGTGCTCGAGAAGTATCCGGAACTTTGTGTTTGAGCCGATTAGAAATCTCAAATGACTTTAAGTCCGAACTCCTAAAGGCTCATCAAATGATGAAGCGTTATGGAAGATGTTACCGGCTATTGAGCAAGGAAAACAGTGGAGAGTGTCGGAAGGAAAATATGGGTTATGGAGATTCAAGAGTAGGATCATTGTGCCGGATGTTGGCACTTTGAGAAGGGATATCTTAAAAGAGGCACACAAAAGCGGATTCTCCATTCACCCGGGAAGCACTAAGATGTACCATGATTTAAAGGCGATGTTTTGGTGGCCAGGTATGAAAAATGATGTGGCGGAATATGTTTCAAAGTGCTTAACTTGTCAAAAGGTAAAGATTGAACATCAAAGACCTTCCGGTATGTTGCAACCTTTAGAGATTCCACAATGGAAGTGGGAAAGTATTGCAATGGACTTTGTGTCAGGATTGCCAAAAACTAAGGCTGGTTTTGCTGCTATCTGGGTGATTGTGGACCGACTGATGAAGTCAGCTCACTTTTTACCCATTCGGATGACTTACACCCTTGAGGAGCTAGCACGGTTATACATAAAGGAGATTGTGGGACTTCATGGTGTACCTACTACTATAATCTCTGATAGAAATCCTCGTTTTACTTCAAGGTCTTGGGGTACATTTCAGAAAGCTTTTGGAACCCGATTAAGCTTGAGCACGGCTTACCATCCTCAAACAAATGGTCAATCCGAGAGGACGATCCAAACACTAGAGGATATGTTGAGAGCTTGTGTTTTGGACCAACCGGCGAGTTGGGATCGGTATATGCCATTAGTGGAGTTTGCATACAATAATAGTTATCATGCGAGCATTGGAATGGCTCCGTATGAGGCCTTGTATGGGAGGAAGTGTCAATCTCCGCTATGTTGGTATGAAGCTGGAGAGAAAAGCTTGTTGGGGCCGGAAATGATAGCTGAGACCACTGAACAAGTCAAGAAAATCTGAGATAGGATGCTTACGGCGCAGAGTTGTCAAAAGAGTTATGCCGATCAGAGGCGAAAGCCCTTAGAATTTGAGGAAGGAGACCATGTTTTCCTTAAGGTTACTCCAACTACGGGAGTAGGTAGGGCGATTAAAGCAAAGAAGTTGAATCCTCGATACATTGGTCCATTTCAAATCCTGGAGAGGGTTGGACCGGTGGCGTATCAGATGGCTCTACCACCTCATCTTTCGAACCTGCACGACGTGTTTCACGTGTCGCAGCTTCGGAAGTACACTCCTGATGCTAGCCATGTGTTAGAACCTGAATCGGTTCAGTTAGGAGAAGATTTGACGCTTCCAGTGGCTCCGGTCAGAATTGATGATACTAGTATCAAACGGTTGCGTGGAAAAGAGGTTTCATTAGTCAAAGTGGCTTGGAGTCGAGGCGGTGTTGAAGAACACACTTGGGAACTTGAGTCGGAGGTGCGAACGGATTATCGCACTTATTCTCAGGTAATTGCATTTGAATTTTGTGGGCAAAATTTCCAATTAAGTGGGTAGAATGTAAAACCCGGTTAATTAACGGCTAATTAACCCATAAATGAGAATTTATTCTAGAAATCCCAAAATGTGATTCTTATGGCTAAATGTGATAGAGAAGATTGAGACGAGAATTTCGGTACCAATTTTATAGAAATCGGACCAAGATTGGACCGAACGGGCCAAACCGGGCCAACTGGACCCAAAGTGGGCCTTTAGACCAACACAACTAAACCAAAACCCTAGTTTCAGCACTCTCTCTCCTCACTTATCACTCAAACACGCTGAAATTGGAGGCACAAGAGGGAAGAACACTCTCTCAAGTTCTCTCCCTTGGTTGATCTTCAAACCACCATAACTTTTGATCTAGAGCTCCGATTGCCGCACCGTTTACGGTGACGCGTTCACCGCAGAGAGCTCTACAAAACTCATACAATCAATCTTGAGGTAAGCCACGTTTTGCTCTTTGAATTTCTAGCCTTGATTTCGAGTTTCATGAGCAAAAATGTTGAATTTTTGGGCTCTTTGATGTTATAGGACCCAACTCTCTTGAAGGAGAAGGTTAATCTTGCCTCCTTGGACCTTGGGTGTGGTAAGATTCTCAACCCTAGTGTAATTTATGGTTCTATGATGTTTGGGTATTGAGATGTTGTGTATGGGTATGATGATTGTGGCTTAGGTTGTGTATATGTGAATATTGGAGCTTGATTGGTGATATCGAAAAGGGTTTGGTGGTGAAAAATCTGTTCTTGGAGGTGTTGAGGCCTTGAGAGCTTGAGGAAAAAGTGGTTTGGAAGTGCTCCGGTTGAGCTTGGGAAATCGGCTAAGGTATGGTTTCGGTTTCTCGTATCTAATATGTAATGTGGTAGGAAATACTTAGGCTAGAGGCCCTAAGATAGGCATTGAATTGTTGATGTTGTTGAATGGTTGATATATATGATGTGGTCATATATGTGATGATGATTATTGATGCCTTGATGGTATGATGTATGAGAGATATGCATGTTGTGATATATGCTTGATGATTGGTTATGGTTGAATTGTGGGTGAAACCATGTTGATGGTGAGTATGATATTGATTGTGTACAATGATGATGTATTGGAATTGGTGTTGTTGAAAATTGGCATGAGGAAGAGTATATGACATGTCAATGTATTTGAGTTTGAGCCACTTGGGGGAAGTGGGTTAAAATGATGGGATAGTGATTTTATGAATTGTGGTAAAGTGTCAATGTGTGAGTTGAGGAGGCTTGATGTTGAATTTGATATATTTTGATTGATTTCAAAGAAAAGGGATGAAATTGGCATGTTTTGATTTATTTTGAAAAGAGTTAAAAATGGCTTGTTTTGAAAATGGCACTTTGTCGTTTTGTATGAAAAATATGGTTTTTGGACATACTTTGATGGGACATAACTTGGACTACGGATCTTTGTTTTGTACCAAATATATTTAGAAATGAAATTAGATCCGGGATGTCCATGCCGTTCGAAGAACGGGTGAAAAACGATTTAAAATGAGGAAGTTATGTCCGTCGGAAGATTGGGGGTTGAATCTGTGAATTCTGCAGTTTTTAACTTAGAAAATTTTTAGCAGAATGACCCCCGCGTGTAGGCGCACTTAGCGCGTACGCGCCGTTCTTCTCGAAAGCGCCATCCACGCGTGCGCGTGATGTGCACGGGCGCGCCTAATGTGCTGCACCCAATGCCCAGCCATTTTCCAGAGAGTTGTGCCAGAATTGTGCCAGTATTGTGCCTGGGGCACGAGAACACCCACGCGTACGCGTGGCTGACGCGTGCGCGTCACTTGGCTAATTTCCAATCCACGCGTTAGCGTGCATGACGCATACGCGTCGATGAGTTTTGTGGCCATCCACGCGGGTGCGCAGAGTGCGCGTACGCGTGGCCCTGTTTTCATCCCAAAGTTGATTTTTGAGTTTTAAAAGCCAAATCTCATACTTCTAAGTCTCCGATCTCACCACTTATGTCTTAAATCATTATGATATGCCTAGCAATGAGAAAAGGAGCTAGGGGATGTGGTAACTTACGAGTGAAGTAAGGGAAAAATGAATGATCAATGAGGATCAAGCATGATTATGTGAGATGCGGAGGATGGTGGTGGAAGTGCTTGTTATGCCATGGGCCGAAGGGCCGTTATTGTTAATGAATTGGCTGGTTATGGATTTAACCGTGAGCCAGATGGCTAGATTATTGCCGTGTTACGACGGAGCCATGATTATGGCTAAGTATAAATGCATATATGCTGTTGAATGAATTGTGAATGTTGCACTTCCACTGTTGGAGATGAGAGTTTCCCTAGGAGGAAGCAGTGGCTAGCCACCACGTGCTCCAGGTTGAGACTCGAAGTTCTTCTGACCCTATGTCGTAAGTGTGGCCGGGAACTGTGAAAGACCCGGATGAGCTCGCCCCCGTAAATATTCACCAGTGAGGGTGATAGATATGGATCATGATTATGATCTAGTTTATGCTGAGTATAACTCGAGCTGGGGATGCGCGACAGAGGGACAGTCCAATGGTTAGCTACCAGGACTTGTCGGGTTGGCTCTATAACCGACAGATAATATCATCAGCCACTAGGGACAGGCATTCATCATATGCATACTATATGAATTGTTTGAGATTGCCTATTTGACTGCATATTACTTGCTAATTGTCTAAATGCCTTATCTGTTCCTATTTGTATATCTCTTGTTTGATATAACTGTGTTTGCTACATTATACTCTTGCTGGTGGTTGGGAGGTCTGAAGGAATTGGAAAGGGAAGTAATAGTTAGACTGAAGAATCTTTAGTCAGATGCCCTTTTATGGTTTAGCTTGTTTATAAGCTTTGAATTATCTGGAGGAAGTTCTAGGATTGCCTTCACCTTTCCTCTATTATTATGTATTATATATGTGGAAGCTGTTACCATACTGGGGACCTCTGGTTCTCACCCATGCGAATTTTGTGGTTTTCAGATGCAGGACGCGAGGTTTCCCGCTGAGGCATACTGGAGACTTCTAGATTTGCGAAGATCCTTTGTTCTCGGGACTCTATTTTGGTTTATATGTTTTGCTTAGATACTTTTATCTCCACTAAATAATACAAACTGTGATGACTCCTCTTATGGGAGATTTTGGAGAATAGGTCTTCTGTATTTGTGTCCCTTTGGGTTTCCTTTGGGGTTTTCCTTATTTTATCATATGTATATATTGCTATGCTCGGACCGGTTATCTTCGCAGCCGGATCTTGAGTCTTGATATTCCTGTTTTTGACACTCCTTTGTATATATATAATCTCGCGTTGGTTTATCTTTTGTTCGTTACGTTATCGATCGGAGTGTTGCGTTTTCGAGTTGCGATTTTTGTTTACCCCTTTTTCTACAAACGCTCCTAGTTATAATCAATCATTCATACTAATATACATACTAAATTTTTATTATAGAGGTCGTAATGCCTTGCCATCTCTGAATTATGACTTAAGCATAAGACTCTATATGGTAGGGTGTTACAGCATACAAGTATAGTTTTCTATCTTTCGTTCACTATCGCTGTCTTTTTTGATGTTTCTAAACTTCAAAATTAATTAATAATGTACATAATCTATTTTTTATATAAGATGACATACACTTTTCTCATGCATTAAGACTTCATTGAACATAGTTTACAATTACTCTTCATCCACTTCTACAGATTTTTGTCTTTGTCTGATTCATGCACTACTATTTTCTAATATGTTCATCACTTCTTCCTGTCTGATTGCTATTGTCCATTTATGGTGTCCTCTTGCCAATTTCTAAGCAGTCATGTTCCAACCTCTATATATTTTGCTATTTAGGCACTCCCTATACCTCACATCCAACTTATATCCCACTCTTTATTAGTTTCCTAACTATCTCTTTTTTCCTATTCTTTAATTATTTTCTCACTTGAAATGGCTTCACAGTTTAATCTCTTGAAGGATATAGACCCCTCATCTGAAAATCAGGTTTATAAAATCAAAGTAAGGCTCATTAAGTCTTAGTCACTAATTTATTCTGAGCTTAAGTATCAGAAACCGATGATAGAACTGGTCGTGATGGATGAAATGGTTTGTGTAGTTTGCTAATTTTCATATAAGATATTTTAATAGATCACAAAGAATTTGTTATTAACTTTATATTTTTATGCTTTTTTCAGGGAGATCGTATTCAATATACCATAAGGAATCCTCTCAGGAGACTATTTGAGGGTGACTTATCTGATAGCAAAGTATACACAATCTCCAACTTCTCATTGTCACTGAATGATCAGAAGTACAAACCAACAACTCATTCTCATCGTATATATTTCAAGAGAGAAACTCAGTTTAGGATTGTTCACGAGCCTGGCTTCATTGATCATAGTTTCCATTTCGTATTTAATGAATTAATACTCAAGCATTCCAACCCTCAGTCCCACTTAATTGGTATAAATTATTTGAACTTTTAAGATCAATTTTTCTTATATTATTCAACTTTTATACACGTAATTTCGTATTTTTTTTGCTAGATGTTATTGGCTTGATTACTGGGAAGGGTGACACAATTGAGTTTATAAGGAAAGGCAAGAGTTGTGTATACATTGTGGTTGAACTTGATGATATGAAGTATTTCCGACCATTATATATGTTGTTAAACTCTGCTATTTATATTTTATCATTTCATTACTCTTTTTCACCGTCATTAAATTTTTGTTATATGCTTTTTAAATAGGGATAATGGTAAAATTAGGTGTACTCTGTGAGAAGAGTATGCAAAGATGTTAGTTAAGCATATTGAAGATTAACCCACTTCTGAATATGTAATAATAATTCAATTTGCAAAGTTCAATCTTTTCAAGGGTTAGTATAAATGTTCTATCCAAATCTGCTAATCAACATGTAAAATTTTTACTTTCTTATTTACATTCTTATATTTTTTTTATATCAAATTTTAGGCTCAATGGGTGTATCTAATACAAATTGTAACTCCATTTTGTACATCAACGTTGACTTTTCAGAGGTGAAGGATTTTAGAAAGAGGTAACGTTGATTAATTTATATTTTTTTCAATCATTATTATTTATTCAAAGCTGATTTTTTTGTTGTTTGATAATTGCTACAGTGTTATAATGGTTGAGGTTCTACCTGCAAACCAGCTATCTCAATTATCTGATGGACCATTATACTCTCTTGAGGATAATCTTATTAAACAAACAAGTTTCAAGAACATATGTGATCTTAAGGAATCCTCTGAGGCTTGATTTTTCTATTTCTCTTATATGTGTGTGTGTGTGTGTTCAAATGATCTTAAATCCATTTTTCTAGAATGGTACCTATGTCACATATGGGACTGTTGTTGCTATTGACTACAAGAGTGGCTGGTGGTACAAGAGTTGCAAGCATTGTTTCCATGCTCTAAAGGAATCTGAGAATTCATTCCATTGTGTTACCTGTGACACATTCCCAAATTCTCATGTTCCTAGGTATATAGTTCTACATTTATAATTATTTTTTGTTAACCTTTATCAATGCCAAATTTTTTGTTTATTAACATCAAACATGTTCAGATTCAGTATAAATTTAAGAGTTGCTGATGAATTAGATACCGCCTCCTTTATACTATATGACAAAGAAGCTAGCAAATACCTTGGTGTATCTGCTTCTAATATGAGCCTGTTTCATGTCAACAAGGTTGCATCTGATTTTTTAAATCTTTCTCTATTTTCTAATTTATTTTTTTGTTATTAATATGCCAATTTCTGCATCATTAATTCAATTCATATGTTACATTTTAATCAAGGAGGTTTGAAGAATGAATATCCTCAGGAGCTCAATACTTTCGTTGACAAGAACTTCATATTTAAGATTTCAGTTAAGATGGAAGATATCAATGCTTTCCAACCATGCAGAATTGTTGTTCTTAAGCTTTGTGCTGATAATTCAATCATTTCAAAATTTCTTGATAAACACAAGATATATAATGTATGTTTACAAAGATTTTAAGTTTCTTTAAATCTATATTATTGGTTCATTCTATATATCATTTTGAATTTTATTTCAGAAAAAATTGGTCCATGAAAATTCTGAACTTATTACTATTCTTTCCGACTCTACTGAAACTCCCAAGATTACAAATTCTTAATTCCTCATTTTTCCTTACCATTTTAGGCTACTATAATTAACTATATAATTTAATTGCAATTTTGCATTCTATACAACAAATAGGTTCGCCTCCATTGAGATAATTGGTGATGATAATACTGATTCATTTTCGACTCCAAAAAGGGGACTCATCGAGGCTACTTCATGTACCAAAAGTCTTATTGATGTTTATCCAGATTTTGAGAATCAGTCATCTACTAAGTCTCGAAAGATTACCGTTGAAGAAGTTCATAATGTTGTAAAGCTTCATGAAGAATAGCTTTTCAAGAACCTTTTTCTTATATTTTTGTAGTTTCGTTTTAATTGCTAAATAATATATGATGTGATTTAATCACATCAAGGTTATGTTTTAAGTTAGTCTCAGTGTGTCTTTTATTCCAATAAGAATGTTAGTGTTATGCACATAATTCATAGTCCTTCTATTATAGTAAGTTGTAGACAAATTTCTATGTCATATGTAACTCATGCTTGGTTCTTATCTATTAACTCAATTTCATATGTTTAAATAAGGTTGATTGTCTTTATTGATTTTATTATTCCTTTATTTACAATTTGTATCCACTCCTTTTTTAAATCTTAACATAATAAGTACTTTTATTTGACATCTTCTTGACAAAATGTCATGTAAATAACTTTTTGTTATTAATTAATAAAATCTAATTACACTTATTTCACAGCTGATGTAAACCAATTCGTGCATGGACTAACATATCACAGTTAAAATTGTGTATTAAAAATCCCTAAGTTCTATATATTCTTTTTAATGTATAACCTCTTATTAATCTATATTTATATTCATATTATATTTATATTCTCTTTTTTCTTATTCACCAAACAGTTCTTTATTCCATACCTCCTTCTAATTTAATGGCTGAAAATTTAATCTTTTTTATTTGTTTTTTTATTCCCCTACTAATTTATTATGCAATGAGTACACGTACAATTATTCTCACTAGACTTTATTCTTCAAGACATTATTCTGACACATTGATATTTTACAGCATGCACTAATTACTTATGTCAGATTTTTTTGGTTATCCCCACTCTACTAACGTAATTTATATCTTATATCTTATATGTACTTACTATAGCCATTACCATTTTCAAGAAGACTATTACATCTATATAAAGTACATCCACCCTTTGCGATTTATTGCCTTTTTTCCAGAGATATTTCAACAACTAACAAGTTCTTCCTCCTTCATAAGTTTATAGTTTCTTTCTTCTTCAAATTCAATACTGTCTCTTCAATATCATATCTTTTACACAAAGTCAGTTTTTTATACCATTATACATTTAAATTTGCTTCTTATTTTTGTTAGTTACCAATATTGGAAATGGATACTACTCATTTCATGCCTCCCGAATTTAACCATGATAGAATTTTCTACATGCAAGTGGATCCTCTTAGGGTAATATTCTTAAATGATTGCTCATCAACTTATATATTGATCAATATTTTGTACTTTTTCAATAATTATTTTGTATATTAGTATCTAAACACCTTTTTTTTTATATATTAGATAATGCATGAGTTGCCTTCAATTTTTTATCACACCTACAAAGATCATCTCAAAGAGAGGATGTTATTTGTTGATCTCAATGATAATCAAATAGAACTGCATTTGGGGAAAGGCAAAACTTCTGGTTATATTCTATTTGGTTTGGAAAATTTACTGAAGTTCTACTCTCTTAAAAAAGGTGGTTGGTTGAAGTTAATATATGTTGGGGAAGATGTATTTTTCTTGCAAAAGGTCAAAGATAATAACATGTGTAAGATGATTGTAGACCACCCTACTGGAGATTTAAACACTAAATCAGTTGCAGATATCCTTCAAGATATACCACATTCGTTACCTCAAAATACAAACCCTGCTTACTCTTATACTCATATTTCTCCCATTATTTTAACTCTACATAGTAACACTAATGGTTCTTTTCCTACACAGAAGGTTGATCTTGGTGCTAGCTTTTCTGCCTTTACCCAATATAATGTTCACAACCAGCTAATGACAACAAATCCAAATGCAAACAACTCTTATCAATTCCAACACAATGAGGATTCATTTCGTTATGGTTCAGTTAATAATAATGTCAACAACTCTACGGATTATCCTTTACATGTTCTTTATGGTAATGCATTGGATTTTAACTTTGGCTCTTTTAAAAATGGAACTACATCCAACATAGATTTAGGTTCTTCCACCCCCTTAAAGTCAGGTTATGTCCGTCGTGCTAAAACTTTAGATTTTAATACCATAGACACCTGCTACTTAATTAATAATGCTTTTTGGTGCATTAAACAAGTTTCATACAACCAGATTCAAAATAGTGCTGTGGTGAGTTTATATTTATTCAGAGTTTATATCTTTTTTCCTAAATTGGTTCAGAATTTAGTAGTAACATTTTTTTTAACAGGTTTTGCCCACCAGATTCGCATAGAATGCTTTTCCAAGCAAGCCTGACAATGTGAATGTTGTTCTCGATAATGGATGTTCATATCAACTGGGATTACGCTGGAATAAAAAAAGGAAGATTCAGCTATATCTGACTAGAGGTTGGAAGCATCTTGCAAAGTCTAATGGATTCAGACATGGTACTTTATTGAGATTTTCTATATACCCCAATGATGAATCTAACATGCATCTCAAGGTCCTTAGTCTATAAAGATATTGTCAATATAAACTATATTGACACGCATTTAGTTAATTACTTATGTTTTAATTTTCTTTCATCATATTCTCGATCAGTTCATTCTCATGATCACTTCTATCACTAAGTTATGTATTTCTTTGAACTGCGATCATGTATTGTTATGCGTGTTTATTTAATTCCTTTTTTAGCAATGTATTTTATTTTTTTTCTTTCACTAAACAGCTTTTCTTTCTTAATTGCTTGAATTCTTCTACAGATCATATCTTTCCATTGTGTGATATACTATTAGCTATTTTTTCTCAAGTTTTTAAATTAAAAATGTCCAAAAAAATCAAGGCAACTAATTAGTTTTTAGTCTCTCAATATCACTAATCGTCATTTTTTCATTTCAGTTTAATTTCAATGAATGGACTCATCAAATGAACTCATACAACAACATATAAGAAAGTTTAGTTATCTTTGATTGGAATTTTTTTTCCTTCGTTTTTGTTACTTTACCATCTGTATCATGTTATTTTCATAAATGTAGGATATATGAACCAAAATCACGACATATTAGAATGTACACCTATAATTATAGTAATGTTGAATCTTTATATACATGTTGCTAATTATATGATTCATTTAGTAATTTTTCTAACATTACATTATGCACATGTAATAACTGATTTTTAATTACTTACCTTTTTTTAACACAGATATTTAGTACTCTAAACATTACTTGTCTAGAATTTGAAAAGAAAAAAATTACAAGTATGTCCTACAAATTTACATGTATATCTTTACCTATCTTACTGCTAAATTTACGTTTAATTTGAATGACATGTTAATAAATTTGTTGAATATTATGTATCATGAATTTTTCATTTAGTTTAGAAAAACTGTCTACCTTAACTTGACTTTTTTTTACAATTTTTTTTTTCTTTTTTGAATTGGTTATCATGTATACCTACGAGCCGTGTCTACAACTTCACTTTCCAACCTGAAGAACTGTAATTGGCCTTTTGTTTCTCCGATTATTTGCTCTGATTTTTTGTGACCAATACTTTTCAAAGCTATTACCTTCCACAAGTTACACCCTGTCATGTACTCATTACTCACATAGTTCCACCAATACTGATCAATTGAGTAAGAGTTAATTTTCATATATTTGTCTTTTATATTTAGTACTTTTTTACATTTTCGATAAAACCACGACAATTTTTTTTCTTATCTTTACTTTCTGTTATAAGGTAATCAGACAATAATTATCCCTAAGCTACAGTTTGGAAGCTATGATATCCAAAGTATCATAATATTTAAAATAATATTTTTCTAACTTAGTTATTTCTTTTTTTCTATATCCCTATAAATTTTTTTATACAGAGTTATTAAACATGAGCTTCCTACATTGTAACCTAGATAACATATTGATATTGAATAACAAATCTGAATACCATGTAATGTGAACAAACTATACATTATTTACTTTTTTTATATTAATTTTCTTATTCCAACCATGATTTTTTGTGTCATACATGCATCATTAGTTCCTTTTTCAACTACAGATTTTAAGAATTCATTACATTACTTCATCTTCAGTGATGCTCAACTTTTTAAATGAACACAATCTTTTTCTACTATTTAAAAATTTTGTCGTCTTCTTTTCTTTGTATTATAAGCTTTTCGAAGATTAATTGTTTGGTTTCTTTCCCAAGGTCTGCTATGGTTTCTTCATGACCAATAGTTTACTAGGCCATTACCCTTCCACAAGCTACACTCTCTCATGTAATCATTACTCAGTTTACTCCACCAATAAACATTAATTGAGTAATACTTCATCTTCATGTATCTGTCATTTACGTATAGTACTTTGTTATATTCTCGATGAAATAGTAACTTTTTCTTCTTGATCTTCATTTTCTATCAGTAAAAAGTCATTCAATAATTACCTCTAAGCTATAGCTTCACAGATATAACATCTATAGTATCATCATTTTGAAAATTATATTTTATATTTTTTACGCAATACTCTTTCCTTCTTTTTTCTTTCAATTGCATTCTATAAATACAGCACTACAAGGATTTTTGCATTTATAAACACATATGGTTAAGTTTATAAATGTTGTCCTCTTCTCCAATTTCATTCATGTTACTTTTAATAAAATAATTACATTTGTGTATCTCTAGAAGATTTACTTTCCCAAAAGGTATTTGCATTTCTCTTTTATTAAACTTTCATATCCAGCTTCAGTTTATTTATTGTTTTAGTTCTTACTTCAGTACTACCAGTCTGTGCTACTTATCTTGCTAGAATAATTCACATTTTATCTTGCTAGAATAATTCACATTTTCTCATATCAGATGGAGACCCAACAAATCTCTCATAAATTGGTGGAAGAGAGTCGTATTTTTTACTTATATATCATCCCATTTTCGGTATTATATGCTCCCTCACAACAAGAACTTTTTGGTTATTGATTTTTATTTATTTAATAATTCTAGTTTATTCCTAATGTTTAGTTGATTCCATACATATTCATACATAAATCTAATTTTATGTTATAGTCACAGAACATCCATGAGCTTCCCAGAGAGTACAAGAAATCCTTTGAGGATAAAATATTGATTATTGACTCCAAACATAACCAGGTTCAGTTACGTATTCTAAGAGGTCATTCGAATGCTTTTATAATCGAAGGTCTTGAGAACTTAGTTAATGATTGAGGTACCATTAAGAGTTTCAATCTGGTACCCTTTGTGTGACAACAAAAGGAAATTAGAAAAACAAACTTAATATCCAACAATTCTTAATATAAACCTACTATTTTTCTCATTCAGTAAACTTCTTTTGTTTTCTTCACAGCAGGAATAGATACATTCTCTAAATCAAAGAAAATATTTAAATGGCATACTTTCAGCATAATAATCACAAAAAAAAAGAGAAAAACCAAGACCTCCTAAAAAGTGAGAAAGTATTTTAAACAGGTTCCAAATAAAAATCGTGATGCACGCCTATATATAAATAATAAGGCACAGAGGTGAAAAATAAAATGAAAAATAACAAAAAACAGAGTAATATGAATGAAGAGTCATACCCAGCACTGGCACCGCCGCCACTGCAAAACCAGAGCGGACCATCAAAAGCAAATCGTCATCCATCACGCCTATCACTCATAACACGTCAGAATAGAGGGAAACAAAATATACATTGATAAAATAAGTATCCAAGAAGATAAAAACCAAAAGATTAGAGAAACAACAGAATAAAATAAAGGAACCCAGCGGTTGAAATTACACCATAAAGATTTTTAAAGAATTTTCCACTGTTTTAAAACAATAGTTTTTCGAAATTGAATGCATAAAAAGGCATAATTCAACAGTTAGATATAGAGAGATAAATAGCTCCAATCTCAAGCAAATGGTGAAAAAAAATGACAAAACAGCAACACTTATTAATTATTTAGTTCAACACCCAAGAAAACAGAAGGGAAAAAAAGATTCAGACAAGGAAAAAAGAAATAAATAAAAGAGAGAAACAAATAACCATAAGTTTCTTACTAATTTTATTTCATAAGAGAGGTAAACAAAATATGTATTTAGAAAGTAAATAATCAAGAAGATAAAATACCATAAAATCAGAAAACCAGAAAAAAAAAAAAAACAATAAACCAGTGAATACAATTGCACCCTATAAATACATTAACTTATTTTTACACACATATAAACTTTCACATATCATAAAAAGGTAAAATTTATAAACCCACACAAAAGAAAACAAAAGAATAATTCATATAAAAAATAAACAAGTAGTGGTCTTACTTAACTTACCCAAAAGTATTTTATCTCTGAACCCAAAAACTGCTGCACAATTGAAGAAGCAAAAAAAAAAAAAGGCAACAAGACCAAATTTGCCTCTCAACTCCTGTGTCCAAATATTTTTTTTTTGGGGGGGGATGAAATAAAATGTTAATGATACCTGCAAACTCAACATGGACCTCACAAGAGCACCAAATAGTTTTATAAGAAACAAACCAGCTCCTTTCAATGAGATAAAAATTAGAATAAAGAAATGAAGGAAATAGGTAAGGAAGGGTTACTTTGCGACTTTTTGAAGGCTGGTGTAGGCTTCGAGCACATTGGATTACGTGATTCACAGGATTTTGGATCTCTCTGAAACACAAAATAGAGAAAATCCATCGTAAAAAAGGGAAGGAATATCATAGCAACTTGCAACAATCCAGGCGAAAATCAAGACACAATTTTTCACACTTCAACCAGGGAAGCAAAAACAGATCGAAATAACACGAAAGAAAAATGAATATTTTTATCTTAAATTAATAATTAATCTTAAATAATTAGAGAGTTATCTTTATCTAACCAAAGTAATTAAGTACCAAAAATTAGCTAATTACCATGCAATCAAATTAAATATCAATGAAACCCGTTAAACCTTAAAACCCAATGATAAAACAGCACAAGCAATACTAAATTAGTGTTTTGCATCATCCTAATTAAGACACTTGTTTCCTTTTTACTCTAGGAAGATTAGATGCAAATAAAAATGACAAAAATATGGCCCCATAAAAAGAGATAGTTAAGAATGAAGGCAAAATATATCAAACTTACACTGGGGACAAGAACAGGAAGGCAGAAATTATGTTTCCTGAGCAAGACAAAAGAAAGTAATTAAGATCAATGATGATATAGTAGATACAATTGAAGTAACTAATTAATTAGAGTATGTGAGAGACCTAAGATGCCGACAACAGTTCAAGTGATTTCTCCTGAGCATGCATATTAATTAAAAGTTTTCAATATACAAACTCTAAAATCACAATGAAACCATCTCATGAAAGCATCATATGATTAAGCCGCAAACAAAAAGTAAACTGCTCCATGTTCATCTAGTTCTTATCAATTCTTTTAAATTATGGAATATAAATTTTTCAGGTTTATTGAATGATAGAAAAATCTCAGCAATTGAGATTTTAATAAAAAGAAAATGCATTAGACTTAAAAGAATGTTAAAATCTAGTAAAGGCTTTGGTGAGAATTGCATACACCTTACTCAAATCACTACCAACCCATCAAATATAAAGTCTAAAAAAATTCATAAAAACATAAGCACTTTTGTCCAATTAATAGATACTGAGAAACAAATATTAATATTCTACGGTAGATGCAATTCCTTTAAAGAGTAATAAGATAAGTTTCAAGAAACCAATTTACAAATATAGTAGACTTTTTTCTCAATAAAATTTACTTGAACGAAGTCATAACATATAAACATATGAAGACAAAAGAATTATTAGAAGATCATACTAACTGTCTGATTTACTTAATTCCATTGGCAACAATGAAAGAGTCTATAGTTTTCCCAAATCTATGAAAAGTTAACACTCCCCAATGTACTTCCTTTGCCTACTTCACCACCTCAATGATCTCTGTAACAATTCCAACTTGGTTGATCTACATTACAATGGGGTATATAAAATGTATGAGCTTTAGAAGTGAATATTACGATATGTACTTTGGTCACCATAGCAATTATCACTATTATAAGACTGAAACTGCATGTATCTCAGTCTTTATAGACTTGATAAAAATCAGGTCAATGGAAAATAAAGAAAAGAAAAAAAACAACAAAGGTCAATCTGTTGAGCTTTGTTTTCTTTCTTAATTTCATGTTCTAATCTCCTTTTAATATATATTTTTTTAAGTCGCAAACTTACAGCAGAATCAGAAATTGCATCAAAGATTTATATGTAAATTTAACAAAACAGTAAGTTCATACTTGCGCTTCTATGTCGTGATTTTTAATGGCAATGGAAGAACAAAAAGAAAAAGCAGCAAAAAATCAATTAAAAAATGAACTTATCAACAGAGGTAGTAGCTATTACCATGAAATTGAAGTTTGAATGAAGGAAAGCGTTGCAGCCGCAGTGGTTTGTTCATTGCTTATGTAGACATTGGGTTCTTCACTTCTTCCTACAATCTTACAGCGTACATCACAGCAAAGAGTAACTTCTGGGTTCTGTCTAATTGGCTGTTTTTGGACTTTGCTCTGTATTTATAATTATCGTAACAATTAAATTAAATTTATGCACGTTTAAAGATTGACAAAAACAAATGCATAAGTAAAATACTATAGAAATCCATGTCAGAGGAAGAACAGCAATAAAAAAAATAACAAAATAGCAATTAAAAAAAATTAATTTATCAAAAATAGCTCATGCAACAGTGTTTTAATATGGGTAAAAAACTTGTAAACTCTATCTTCTAATGTATTGCATAAAGAAGCAACTTTTTTCAAACTCTGGATATCCAAACATCTCTATTAACGAAATATGATTAATTTTATGAAGAAAAAGTGAGAACAATTTTGAACTAAACAAAGGAACACCATCAAAGTCCATTTAAATCACTTACCTTAAGAAAAAGAGCGTTACCTGCATACTCTAGTACTACTCTCTCAATGCGTTTTGCATTAAACATCAAGAGATCATCTCCAACTAACTGCACAATATTGCAATGAGCAGAAACCATTCAAATAATTGTTAAAAACTTCTAATTTGTATGCTTATTCATATGACTATATTTTTTGAATTTCTTTTACCATGTGCAGGAAGTTGAAGTTCACGGCCAATATTTTTCTAAGAGTTGAAGATTCCTGCAAAAAATCAGAACAAAAACCTTTAAACAAAAATTTCTTAAGTCCGTATGTTGGTTCCAGCTCAAATAATTGACCACAGAAAAGTTTCAAATATTTCCAAACCTAAATCCTTTTCTTAAAATCAAATCCAGCTGATATAAAAGCATGGCCTTTGTTTATTTGTTTTGAGTTAAAAAATATATATGGAAACAGCAACAGAAACGAATTACTTTTATAGACTCATCGTTCTCAACTTCCTTCCTCATCATGGATATACCTATCTGACAACATGCAAAAGAATAACATAATGCTTTTGCAGTATTTTTCTTTTGACTAAATTAAAAATTTAAATTAATCATTCAAAGGCATAAAAAATCTTTATGAGTACCTAACAAACTTGTTTTCATAATGGTATTACCTAGTCTTTAGGCAATTCCAATATCCACCCCCCAATGCACAAACAGGAATGTCAAGAACAGCAGGATTTGGAACATTGAGCAACTGCAAAACACAATAATAGATCAAGTTATGGTAAGATTAGGATTGTATGATAGAAGATAAGCTCAACTTATTTGCAAAAGTCACTTGATATACTGGAGGAATGATCAAATATATAAATCTAAACTTAACAAATCTCCAAGATATGTAATAACTCTTAAGGGATAATATCAAAATACTTATACCAACAGTAAGAACACACAACTTAGACAACATAATAGGACACATGTTAAGAAAGGTGGGGAAAAAATAAAAGGGGTACGAATTCTTTTTTCCTCTGTTTTTCCTCTGTTTTCTTATATTGTTGTCGGGGTTAGAGTGTACCATGGTAAGAAAAGATTTTGAGGAGCCTCCCAATAAGCTTCCTACCTATGAGTGTTGATAACCTTATCTTATATTAGACCAAGAGTACAACCAATCATTTCAATTAGAAACCACAAAGAAAGATCTAAATTGAAGCTCATAGCAGCATACACAACAACCCAAAATATAGACACATATGAATGAAGAATACGTTATCAGATTTAGAGTTGAAGTCTAAATTGACCAAATAAAAAGAAACCACTGTAAGTTTGTTAATAAAGCCAAATTTAAATTTGCATTTTGTAAATAAAGTCAGAATATTATTTGAGAAAATAGAATCCAGAATATCACTAATTATCTGATCCAACCTAACAAACAATACTTGAATATAGTAAAATTAGGCCAAATTCTTTGCAAGCTTTCAGCATCAATTTGTAACAAAAACCATAAAGTAATAGAAGCACTTAAAAAAATACAAAAAAATAGTGAACAGAAGCTCCACAACAAATGCTCGCATAAAAGGACTGAAAGCTAGAATGTAACAAAGCAGTTAAGGACTGAAAGGAGCTGTAACAACAGAGCAGTAAAAGAACCGGAAGCTAGTCATTCATCCCTCTTACACCAGATTAATTAACAAATTTCTTAAACTACAACTTGAGGTGTATGAAAGCCTTTCAATCAGAACCCTGCAAGAGTCTTCAAATTTGAGTTTAATAGTTGAACATTTAAACTATACTAAACATACTCAACTTTCACCTCCAATTGGTTGCATCTCAATATCATTCCAGAATTAAAAATTATAAAGTCTCAAAGTTACTGACTTAGAAAACAAAACCTGACTTTTACTGCATAATACATCTTACTTTAAAAATCCAAATCTTTAAAACCACAACTCTAACAATTCTAAATTTTTATGAAATTAAAGTGTTAGAACCAGAGCTTCATTTAAAATTGGTTCCATTTAAAAATGCAAACTGGAGAATTTCTAATAGAGGAAACAAGTTGCTGCTGTGTTAAACGTTCTGCAAAAAAACCAGATTTGACATCCATAATTCAAAAATTCACCATAAATCATAAACTTAATGAAAAAGTCTCAAATTCAGCAGTCTAGCTCCCTATATTCCCAAGCTTAATCCGGACTTGGTCCCACGCAATTCCGATAATCACAGATTTAGTTGTAGTTTTTCAAAGTTGCTGACTCGGTATAGAAATTACGCAGAAAATCAGATTTAGAATTCAACTTTGAAAAATCATAACTAATTCTCTAGTTGATACGAAACCTTCAAAATTGAGTTTTCACAATTACACTTAATATAATTTACTTAACACTTAAATTCTTATCATTTCAGTCACTATAGAGTCACTGATTCACTTTCAAAGTTGCCGTTTATTTTCAAGAGAACCAGATTTTCAGCAAACCATTTAGTATTCAAAACCCAACCCTTCAATACCCCTCAAAACCAATTCCAATCACAACTTCAGCCACAATTCAATATTCACATAATCAACCAATTAATCACAGCTATTAAATCTATTTGCAGTTATTCAATAAACCTTGTAGGCATTCTTAAATTAAAATCGTTTTAAACCCCCTACCTCGATGTCGCAATCGCATACTTTAACGTAACAAATACCTTCTCTTTTAGTGTCAGGGCAGCAGCGGTAACTCTCACACAACCAGAACGGCAACAATACCAGCCTTCGCAACTTTGACCATGGTTGCAGTAAAATAGAGGATTTAAATTGAGTAGGAATCAAAAGCAATTTTCAGCCCTAGGGATTCAAGACAAAGCAAGGACTTAAATAGAATTAAAATCAGAACATGGCTACCATAGCAGTAACAAAACAAAACAAGTAAATGGATCAATCCTAAGGAAAAGATCAGACCAGTACCCAGATAACAAAATCATAATCAGCAATGGCTTCAACCGTCCTATGGCAGCACCAGCGACAACAGAAAACGGCCTCCTCTCCTTTCCGGTTCGTGATTCCAGTGGCAGCAATGATCTTGAACCCAACAAACAACAACGGCAGTGGCGTTTTCTCAGATTCCAAAACCCATAAGCAGAAACAAAACTGGCGGGCCTTCCTCCTCCAGCGGCGGCTTGGCGAGACGCGGCAGCAGCAGAGTGCGACAACGGCGGTGCTGCAGCTCAATAACAGCGATGCGGTGGCAGCTCGCGAGGATGGCGACGGCAACCCGCGGCGCTGACGGCGACAAGGCTGGTCGTGGGCTTCTCTTCGTGTGTCTCTCTCTCTCTCTTCGCGATTCTGTCCCATCGACGACGGCTTGTGAACGGATCGGCGGCAGTAACGCAAGCTTGTGGGTCCATGGACGGGACGGCGCCGTGAAGCAGCTCGATGGCGAGCTCCAGGGCGGCGACGGTGACGGCAGACAGCATCTCTTCTCTCTTGGATGCAAGCTCTCTCCTCTCCACCCTTCACGCTTGACAGCGACGGTGACGGCGGCGAGGCCCCAGCCAGCGCCGTCTCCCTTCTCTTCCCTCTTTCTCCCTGTTTCCCCCTTTCTTCAATTTGTATGCATTTGTTATGAAGGAGGGTGAGGCTGCGGCTGCGGCTGTTAGGGTTAGGAACCGGGGAAATTAGGATTCTGAGTTAATTTTGGGAATTAGGGTTTGAAATTAAAATTTTATAAAAGAATATGAATAGATATGAATAGATATTTTGATAAAATTAAAGGGTAGAATAATTTTAAAACTAAATATATTCTCTTAAAAATATTTAAGAACATTATTTATTAATATATTGCTAAGTTGAATTAATTATTTTTAATTTAAATTAAAAAAATAAGTATATTAATCATATTTTTATAAAATATAGTTTAAACTCAATATTTAATGATTTAAATTAAATGATATAACTTTTTATTATTTTTCTATTACTGAAACTTTAATTTTAATTTACAAAATATCTAATTATAATAAAAATTGTACATAAATATTAACTTATTTAAACTTAAAGTATTTATAAAAATCAATTTAATCATTCTTAATAAGTTAATCTCTAAAAGCTCAAACTAATAAAATAAACCATAATTTATCCATAATAGAGATTTCTTAAATTAAGTTATATATTGCTTCCATTACTAAATCTTAATTTCAAATTATATGAAATAACAATTATAAAATTACACAAGAGTATTAATTAACATAACTCCAAATATTAATAAAACTAATTTAATTACCCTTAATTAATTAATTTATAAGATAAGATATCAAATTAATAAAATAAATCGTAACTTTTTCATGATAAAAGTTACTTAAATTAAATCATACAATCCTTCCTTATTTTTCAATTACTAAAATTATACAAAATATTCCAATATAATAAAATTACTTAAGAATATTAATTGATTCAAAATAAAGTTATCTCCGAATCTATTTAGTTATTTCTAATAAAATAATTTCTAAAATTATAAAGTTTTAAACTTAATAAAATAAAATCACAATTTATTTATAATTATGTTTTCAAAAATACAGGATGTTACATTCTATCCAACTTACAAAAATTTTCGCCTTCGAAAATTGATATAAGTTGAAGAAAAGATTTATATTCACATCCCTTTTTGAATATTTTAAAGGTTCCAAGAAAATCATATCACATAAACATAGAAGAAAATATATTAGATGATGCAAAAGTTGATAAAAGTAATTTGATGCAAACCAAATTTCAAAATCTAAAATTAAATAGGCACAATGTTCGTTTAGAACTCTTAATAAAGCATGATCACTTCCTCTTATTGCCTCAAAACTCCACAACTCCATATAACTTCATAGATTGACCATATTCACTTTCCGTACGCACAAATCGTGTCCCTAAGAACTAGCGCATATAAGGAATACGAAACATGAGAAGAGAAAGACAAACGGCACGAAAGGTTTATGCGAGAAATTGGAAGAATACTCAAGTTCACAGTTGGACAAAGATGGTATTTCGCAAGGATTTGAAGGAATACGTGAGATTACCAAACAACAAGAATATATATATATATATATATATATATATATATATATATGTATATATGCAACAAAATGTAGCATAAAGCGGGTTAATTCAAAGATTAGGAAGAAATTTTGAATCAAACAGTTTCAATATGAACATCATTAGGAAAAATAGTACAACAATTTAGAACAACTTCAATTTGAAATAGAGGGAATTAGTTTATCTTTTTCAAAAGAAAATATTTAAATCCAACATTTTCCAAAAGTACTAAACTATTGTGTAGAAGCATATTAGAAGTCTTACAGCGGATTGAAGGGGATCAGAATGTGCAAAGTTCTTAGCTTAATGACAATGTAACTTCATTATTTAGCTTATAGATGTTTAGATGATATTATATTGTAAGCCATGTCCACCTGGTATAATAGTGTATTATTCTCCATTGTTTTTCATTCACTTTGATTTCTGTTACATTGCTGATAGAGTTGAGCATGCAAAATGTGCAGGAACTTTGTATTATGTTGTGGTTGTACTTTTCTAGTTTTCTGTCAAGAGAAATGTTGTAAAATTAGCTATAAAAGATGTTATGTGACGATTGTACAAGATTTCTAAATTCAAAATCACGTTTATATCTATTAAATAATGATTCTTGAATATTTGCAAATTACTGTATTCGACTATTTGTTTAAAAATGACCAACTAGAAACATATAAGAAGAGTAATAAATAAATTTGATAATAATTAAAATTACATGAGTGGATCTAATTATTCGTAATAAATAGTTATTTTGAAATACCAGTTTTTTATTTTCTATATTTTTTGGTTCTTTAGACAAATATTTTGACAAGCGAGTACAAAATATATCATTACGAATGTTTAAACTAAGATGTTTACTATAAAGATATACCATGACACTTTCATGTTGTAGGTACCACAATAGCGTGGCAAATGATGGAACGAAAATGATTAAACATCACAAAGGGAGTGTTTTGAAAATGTTAAATGATAACATCCTAGAAAGCAAAAAGTGTAACTGCAAGTAAAGCCAGCCACCAAGGGTGGACTCCAATTCATTAACGAACTTCGAATTAAAATCTTGTAATCATTGCTAATGGTAGGGTCTCTTTTTTTAACTTTTTTGAATACAAATTAAGGTTCTTCTCAAATGTAGTTAAATTAACAATTCATCACACTTTACTATCTCTAGAAATCTTAAGCCATGGAAGAGGCACCAAGATTCTATTAAAGAACCAGATAAGAGTAGGCAAATATACGATAGTAGAACTAAATAAAAATAACTCTCATATTCCAGGCCTCACTTATTTTACAACATCAATAAACATTGGTTAAGCATCACTCTAGAAGAACTCGATTAGGCTGCATATAGCTTTCATTTGGCATCATCAAACATAATCTCACCCCCTAAGCCGGGAAAGACAATTTAGTTTATAAAAAATAAAAGTTAAAAAAATGAAAAAAAAAAAAAGAACTGCAATGATTGATCAACCTAGCTTCTCCATAAATGTCTCAACCAAGGTTTGTCCATTGACTATTTTTGTCGTTGCAATGATTAAATCATATGCCATGCCTTCCTGCAAAATCAACATTATAAATTTGATTTAGGAACCAAATAGAAGTGTTGGATGCGACGATTTATGTATCTCTACCTAATAGTTTAACCTTTTGAAACAAGCGATTTCATGACAAGAAGAGATTCACACCTAATGTGACACACTATACACCATTCTAGAAAGATAATGCCTCTAGTACACATCATCAAAAAGATAAGACATGATAAGCCACAAATTTACTAAGCAAATACGTCCATTCACCTGCTACATTATGGATCAATAGCCAAGTTTACAAAACCAGGATCTAAATAGTAGGAAGAATGTATTGGTTAGCATGTTAAAAGCAATTTGAAAAAAGAAACAATTGCCACACCTGATAACAGAGAAACCGAAGAGCAGAAATCTCTGCAAAGGTAACACCTCCAACAAAGACAACAAGCACAGGGCACGCCTCCCATCAGATACTCTGAAATATGTAACGGGTCAGAAGGAAAAAAAACGTTATCAAAGAAGTTATAAAACTTCTTCCTTTAAGACTAAAATCTTTTGCAATTTCTGAAACTCCTATTTCAAATGTGAACCACCAAGTTCCAACTGCTATCTCTTTCAGTAAACTAAAAACAAAGGAAATGGCAGAAAAGCGATTGAATTCTTTCTTGCATTTAGGGTTTATTTTCCCAGGTAGTAAAGCTCACCTCTGCTACTAAGTGATACCCTTAACAAATAATAAATTGTAGATGAATAAAAGATAGGATCCATCTGAACCTTATTAGTTATATTATTATTGCTAAATATTTTAGCAGTGTCAAATCAATGCACAAGCATTGCATTTATGGAGATTGATGTAAACCCATACTTGGCTATGCCGGTTGAAATTTCTGATAAAGAGTCAAATGATGGGCTATTTGAGAATGCACCCTGTAAAAGCAACCAAGCAAGCCAAACTTTAAGTATAAATAGAAAGAGAGATTAAGGTAAGTGGAGTATACAAGTGATATGACTAATATGAACAGGATAAGTGAAATATTGCTGGAACAGTTATAAGATTTTCAGCTGGCTAATTATAGCATGCACCGATATTATGATTTAGAAAAGTTAATAAGTACTAACCCTCTTTGTTTCCAGGTGAGGTCCAGGTAGCAGCTTCAAAATTTCTTCAACAGGTCGCCTGAGAGACCAATTATCACATTTAATATTGCATGAGTTGCTTTAAAACTAAGCTCACAATCAAATTATCTTTTTGAATAAATGTATTGTGTTTAAATGAAAATCTGGAACTAAAGGCTAAGATAATTTGATTAGCATGGAAATTGCTATTTATAATAATACAATATAGTCTTCCAATTTGAAATAAGTTAAGAAACTAAACAATATTGGAACTCAACAGAGAGCACAACTATAAAGTAGTATGTACTAATAATAACAATAACATCATTGGAACCTTGCTTATAAATGAAACTTGCAGCTCTATAAACTTTTTGTCTTTAAATTTTATATATGATCATGTTAGATAAATAATTAATTTCCATGCTCAATAATAGCTATGAAGAGGGCCTTTAGTATTGAAATTTCAAACTTACCATCCAGATCGAATGGCATGCTGGATCAGACGAATGCTAAGTGGTGCATATCCAGAGAAGACATAAGAGATATCATTAGGGCTGTAATGGGAGGGAAATCACTTAAAAATTAGTAGGGATACAAGAGTGCAACAAGTAGATAATTGCAAAACAGCATTTTTTTAATAAAGTAATGATGATGTAAATGAATCCCATGAAAGATTTTGCAAGAAATATCATGTACTATATACACTAAGACAAATTGAAACATTAACACCATTAGTAATTGCTACTGAGAAGTGAATATAACAGAGGAATACTTGTGGTGTAGCCACAAAAGATGAGCAATTAAAAATAAGTAGTAATAAATAAATAAATAAAAATTAAATTAAAAAAAGAGCACGTACTCTGGGAACATCAATGTTGCAACAATTAACCTTTAATGAGGTGATAGTGAGATGCTTATTTCCGTATTTATTACCATTTCATAATGTCTAACAATCGCCCTACCCCAAATCCCACCGCAAAAAGAAATTATTTTAGTTGTGTTGTATACATACTCATTAACACATTTCTAAAGAAGAATCCATAACTTTCTAATATGTGGCTGTATAACTTAAACAAAAGAGATTAATTTTAAAATACTATTGGTGTCAAATATTTTGCATTGCCAATCAAAACCACATCTCATTATATGCATGACTTGAGGGGTAGTTATTGTAAAGTCAAAACAACTTGCAAGACAATTACTTCTGGGACAATTGTTGCAAGAGTCAAAATGCTTCTAGCACTTTTACACTAACATGCATCAACCTCCTAATCAAAATTGGAAAAACACAATAAAGGTGTCCAAGCATCACATTATCTAGAAGAAAATTACTTGGCTATATCAGTGTCTTCAACCACAAGCTGCAGAGCACGTTTTATGGTAAGCTGGTTGCTCCTTGACTCCTAAGAGGATCAAATGCAAAATGAGCATTAGTTAAAAATATGTCCACAAATATAATAAAAAAAAATTAAAAAATCCCAAAGACCCATTTGAGCTTGCAAGTAAAATACTAGTTCATGATACCTGCTTTTTAAAGAGCCCAGCTTTCTCTAAATTATTTAGGGTTGTTATGTGCTCAAATCCATAGCTATGTAGTAGTTCTCTCCTAAAAATGGAAGTTACAAACATATGAGACAACAATGAGTACCACAAAATAAGATTTCTTGGTATAATGCAGACAAGCAAGAATGGAGAAATATTACAAGTAACCTAGTTTCTATAGAGTAAGAAAAGGAAAGTAAAAGAAGAAAAGATCCATGGTCATTCAAGCTTGCCTTAAGTAGTCAAAATGCTTCTTTGGCAACCCATAATTAGTAACGAAAAATAGGATTAGAAGGCGCAGGACCGTCGTCAAAGGCTCCTGCTTGTGGATCAGCTCTTCAATATAGTCAAAGCATCTGCATAAATTAGCAACTAAAGTTTCACATCTTAAAAACATAAGCTATGTACAAGCAGAAATCTCTAAAGCATAATGCATCACCAGTTAGCAAACTCCAAACATTGACCAGATTAATTGACAATAAAATGCCATCCAAATACTTTAAGGATGTCTGCATGCAACATCAACTCACATGTCATAACTCTGAGACTCAACAATTGTATGTTCCATATCAAGCTGCCCCAGAAATGAAGGCTTTGATGTGAATGTTGTCAGATGCTGAGCGAGATTTATGTGTCTCTGAAAAAATAATTTCAAGCATATTATGTTTTGATAACTCTAAGAATCTAGTTAATGAAGTCAATGTCAAAATGAACAAGTTCTTACAGTGATTTCTGGCAATGAGTTCAGCTTTTTCACGAAGTCCTTCAACTCAAAAACTGATTGTGACTGGATATTATGGAAAGCAATATTTTAGAATGCCTTTGGCGATCCATCTTAATATAAATAGTTAAAAAAACTTGTTTAGGCTTCTCAAAGTTTAAATACTTGAACATATGCAGTTAACTATTTTATTATTCTTAGGTTGCATTAATGAGCATGCATACAACTGGAACAGCTTGAAGGATTTGATCTCCAAGGTAAAGTATGCAATAGGATTCCAGTCGATTCGATAAATAATTTCACATAAAAATTTGGTTTTGAAATAGTTTTTGTTTTCTTGCAAAATTAATTGGAAAAGCAGCATCCAAGTATAGGACATCAACTTACAGTAGTCGTCATCTCAGTGTAGTCTTGCTTCATGGATGTAGCTTTTTGACGCAAAATCTGCAATACTGCAGACAGCAACTAAGAAACTAGAACTACAAGGGAACCATAGATGGTCTATCTAAATAACCTTTTCAAGAGAGAGAGAGAGAGAGAGATTAGTCAAGATAAATATAAAATTAACCTGGACAACAACTTCAAAGTTGAGATCCCATATCTCCTTGAAGAGCTTGTCACTAACACAGGACAGGAAAGCAAATTTCAAGATATATAAAGAGCAAATGGTAAATAAAAGATAACAGGTATGATGCAAGTAAAGCATCTCAAACCTCATAGATAAGAGAGTTAACATCCATCAACATTGCATCATTAATAGAAGGTAGAAACTAAAAGAGGAAGTCAGAAAAGTAACCTACGTTGAATTAAGTGGAACTTTAGTTTTTTTTTCCCCTCTTGCTGAAGTCCCATAATAGACACATCAAGCTCTATAGAACCATTCTTGATATTCAAAAACTGCAGTATACAAATGCAATAAGATAGAAAAAAGGTAAGCCACATTTCAACTCTTTCCATATGCTGAAATTATATATTTCTGAAAACAAAATCATGGCACCAGAATAAGCCATGAAGGCTACATAATGCTCCAAAACTACTTATCCAAATAACTAAAGCAGGTATTGGAAAGTTTTGGTATTCATACTTACAATATTAAAATTCAGAAAGAAATGAAAGGAATGAATATACTAAGCAGACCAAACTTGATTAGGAGATATTCTCATATTCTTAGGAGAAAAGACCGATCATCAAATAACAAGCAATAAAATATACTATGCAATATGTATCCTTTCATAAATATGTAGGCTGCTTCTGCATTAACTTGCCTCATCAAGTAATCCTTCATATGTTAATTGAGAACACAAAGGAGTAACCATATCCACCTGCATTCATTGTGTACCCAATTTCAGTGATAAGTTTTGAGGATGTCAATTGTATCCAGTAAATGGAACGGCAGGACATACCTCTCTATCTAAAAGGATTAGTGTGTTTATCTCTGGCATAACCATCTATATACAAATATCAAACAATCAGAGGACTGTACGGCGTATTTAAATAAGCTTTGAAAACTCTCACTGTGTGTATGAGATTTATTCTTTATGGGGTATCTTTTGGCTGTTTTACTGTTGCCAGTTATCTTGAAGAAAGAAAGGGAAAAAAACAGAGTAGAGCATGATTATGTCAGATGAGTTGACTGGTTCCTCAGCCTGCATTCGGTTAAGGATGTCTGCAACACGCATAGATGCTTTTCCTTTTGCCCTCAGATTTGGTATCACTCCAAAAGAGAACTGCAAAATAAAATAATAAAATACAACAACGAAACAATTTTAAGAAAGAGGACAAGCAGATCGATGATATTATATCAAAAAGGGAATTCTATTTGTATTTGATTATCTCCTATCAGTTTGATGATAATTGTTCTGAGTCCAAAACTTCCCTGCTAACAAATTTGACAACATTATGTATTCAAAACTACAACCTCAAGTTTGTGAATTGCTTTTGCGATATGCCAAAGCGAGCTTGTATCACCATCAACTTGGCACTCCTACCATAGATGAGAAGGCAAACAAGGATAAGTAATTGTTCAAAGCAAATATTAAATGGAAGACAATTTCAAAGATGATAAATTATAACTCATAGGGACAACAATACCAAATTAACTCAATAGATATATCAGGAAGAGCAGAAATGGTAATATCCAACAACATACTTTGTAAGCAAGGTCAAGCTCAAATGATAGTACATCCTCATCCATTGGTACAATATACAAGGGATACTCCTCGATTGTAACCATGTTATGTAATTTCTCTTCCTCAAGAACCTGTTCACAAGAAAATATAATTATTTTGTATGGTAGGACAAGTATACTAGTACAACATACTCAAGTTAAGGGAAAACACACTTTCTCACAAACAATAGTGCGGTGGGGAACAAAATAAACATGATATTCTCTTTGTAGTCCTTTCGATTCGTCATGGTGAATATTAGAACATATATGTCGCATCAAATTAGGCTGAGATCGCACGAGGTAGACCACTTTGGTGCAGTCAGTTTGAATGTGGTCAGCTGAAAGATGCCGTAATTCAACTCCATGCTCCTATTTCACCAGTTCAACACAACCTCTCAGTATACAATAAAACTATCCAATCATCTAAACAACAAACTACTACTTATAAAAAAATTCCAACTATCTTCCATGGGCAAGAATGATTTTTCTGAAATCTAATACAATAAATATGTTCCGTGTAAAAATTGAATAGAAGCGAAAGACAGAAAATTTAATTACCTTGAGTAACGATGTCTGTATGATGAGAGAGAGAGAGTCCCCTAGCTTCGGATCGATAACCAAACACTTCTTCCCTTGAATCTAAAACAAGAACGACCACAAGCAATTTACAAAGTCAGTTTGATTTTTGAGTGCATCACAACGAATTGCACTCAAAACCAAAAAAGGACAAACAAATTGGTGGGAATTGAGAAACAATTACGTTCTTGAGGATGTTGATGAGCTCCTTTTGGGATTGTTCCCTGAAATATAACCATATAAATTAAAAATTTAGAATTGTTATCAAATAATACTTTTAAAATAGGTATACCTGATTGAAATGAGATTGATGGGGGCATTATCCAGGTTGGGAATCTGAGCCATTGTAATTGGAATGAAATTAGCGGTTCAAAGAGAGTTTCAATCGAAGCGCATCTTACGCTAACGTACACCCGCAGATCAATCACTGATAACGCTACTCAACACTAAGCTACTTTAGCCTGAACTGAGAATCCTGTAATAAAATGTAACAACTTCACCAAAACTACTTACTTCCGCCAACTCAACCTATAACATGGAGTACAGAAAAAAAAAATAAAAAAAATGTATACCCTTCAACTTTAATTTATGTGTTTTTAGACCTGAGTTTTTTTATTTTAACATGGTCCACACGGGGATAAAAATGATCACAAACTCAAATCCTATGGAAGAAAAGATAAATACCTTACTGAGAAGAGTTCATCAATTAAAAAGGAGAGAATGGTTCCTGCTGTTCAAGCTTGTTCATAAGAAAAGAAACACGGTAGCCGATCAGCCTGCAAAGTGAGCGGTTGAGAGCAATCGCGATCTCACAGTCTAGGAGCTCTCTCCGGCTATGGTGGTGACTGAGATCAGCTTTTTTTTTTTTTGGTATTCAACTGACATCAGCTTTGATGCCATGGCACTTGTCTTTGTTGGAAATGTTTGTAGTATTTTGGGCCTCTTTAGTCTGGGCTTCTAGCCCATTCCTCCAACCAAAATGAAACAAAAATAAACGGCCATGTTTTTACAAGCATAGCATAAAAGGCCCTTTCCCAAGCATAAATATCTATTGATCCAAATTAGTCATTCCGGTAAATTTTTTTTACTCTTAAATTCGATACCGTAGAAATAAAGAAAAAAAGCTCTTAAAAGTTATTAGTTCTCTGTTATTTTAAATCATATATATATATATATATATATATATATATATATATATATATATATATATATATATATATATATATTATTTGATAAGTAAGTTTCTAAAAAAATTAATTATATGATATTAGCTCTAAAAATATAATTATAAAATAAATTAGCGTATTTTTAAAACGATAAAAAATTAATATGTCCAACAGAAATAATTCTTGAGAACTTCTATAAAATAAAAATTTATTAGAAAACAAAATTTTTTTATATGATATTTTTTTGAGAACTAATTTAGATATTTAATCTATATCTAATAGGTTTTTTGGTGTTTTTCTATTTCTAATGATGTAAAATTGTATGGCTGTAAATTTTTATTGTATTTAGGTTCAATTATTTTCTTAATTTTTATAATTTTATTAATTTTTTAGTTATACATTTATAATTTAAAATTTTGTATTTTTATATTAGATATTTTCTATTTAATCCTCATCAATAGTTATCTTAGAAAAAACTTATAATCCTAATTGCATAACTCATCTTACATCAAATATAAAAATAAATACTTCAACAATATTTCATATTATTTTACACAAAAGTGATTAGTAAATATCTAATTAAAAATTTTTATTTAATATAAAAATTTAGTCGGGAAGTTAATAAAATTATATATACTAATAGAATCACTAAACATTATCTTTATTGCTGTATCAATTTTCACGAGTTAAAAATATAGATTTAGTTGATGTCATTTATGCCATTTATGTAGCTCACTTGGAATTTAGATTTTCTTGATGAATGATGAAAGACGTCGCCTAATTATGTGGGAATTGTGGAATGTTGTCAGTTTTACAGGAATATATTTCTAATTTTCTCTATAATAGATGCTGCTGCAACTATAGAATTTTGTGGGTTGAATGCTTGAAATACTAGTTGAACTTGTCTAAAGCTCGGTTCGATTTATTTTGGAGTTACTAAGATAATATTTAATATCATTTCTTCTGAATATGGTATCTATTCTATCTATTCTATCTATTTATTTTATCTATTTTATTATATAAATATTATATTTTTATATTTAATGATAAAACTAACATAACATATTTTTTAAAATATCTTTTAATTTATTTTTTTAACTTATTAAATTCAATTCGTTACAATAAATATTAACTAATGAATTTAATTAAATATTTAAATATTATACAATTTATTATAATTTATATTAATCAATTAATTGTAATTCATTATATCAGTTAATTAATTGATTAATTTATTAAGTATATAAGAAAGTTATTGTTCTGAGAGTTACCTGAAACGGTAATTTGGGTCTGAACGTGAGGTCCAGACTTCTTCTAAGGCAGCGTCCAACTTGTTCTAATGCCGAGGTGCCGCCGTTCGAGTTCGTCGTGAGAAGGTAGGGGTAGTACCTGCAAGAGACTCCGATGCTTAAGTTAACAAAGGCTTTAAGCAAATTTTTAGTAGATAGGAACTTGAATATACCTGAGGGGTGTCAGTGTATTTATAGTAAAAAGATAATCACCTTTTTTTAGGAGTTCCACTTTTATTGGTGGACAGTCGTTCTCTTTATCTTGAGAGTTTGTTGGGTCTATCTTTTAGGAGAGATAGAAATAGTATGAGAGATTTGGAGAGGCACTTACTTATTTAGATAAGTGGAACTGAACCTCCTTAACGCATTCAGCCTCTTAGAAGGTCGGGTGAGTGGAAGAGGCTACCCTTGAGGGGCCTTTATCCTTAATGGGCCTGGACTGCATTTGGGTCAGGGTATGAACTGTACCCCTACTTAAGTTTGAGCTTTCATAAGGTCGGATCCAAGTATTTGTGGCTCCAGTCTCCATTGTCGGGTATGCCGCCTTCAAGAGGTTGGGTACTCGAGATGTTTCAAAATTTTGAAATGTTGCCACTTTAATAACATGGCGAATGTTACCTGGTAGTTTTCTGAAAATTCGCACGTGGCTTTAAAGAGGGGTGCAAAATGTCGTTTTTGCCCCTTGTTCATAAAAAGTTAATCTCTTTCCTCTTTTTTCTTTTCTGTTACTGAAAACGCTCACCTTGCCTTGTTTCCTTCATCAAAAAACCCCCTTCACTCTTCTTCCTTTGTTATTTGCTTTATACTGCATTTTAAGTCAATATTTCTTCATCTTGAACCCTTTGAAAGTTCTCGTTTTGCTTTTTCAAAGAGAAACGTTCGTGTTTCTTGCTGTTTGACGTGCCTCTTTACTTCTGCATTTCATTAAGGTTGGTGTTTTTATCCATTTTCGTTCTATTACAATTGCTCTGGGTACTTGTATTTGCCTTAGATTTTGAATGGTCATTTAAAATGTTGTTGGTGATGGGGTTTTGTATTTCCTTTAGTATTGTCACTTCTTGTTTGTTCTTGAAAACTGTTCGCTGCTTGGGATTTGTTGCTAGGGACTTTGATATGGTTGTATTATTCTCAAATGGTATCGCTTTTGCTTGGTTGGAAGCAATATCATTTCTGTGTTCAAAATTTGATGATGATTCGCTGTGTTTATGAGATTTTATGAGAACTGTTGTTAATTGCTGGTGTCATTAATAATGACCTGACTTCTTTGTGACTATTGTCCGACTTTCCGACTTGTTGTGACGATTTTTCTTTGTGTGTTGCATTTGTAAGTATAGCCTTAATGTCTCGCTCTGTAATTTACAATATGTTAACCAAAGTTCCCTCTCACTTAACCTGGGTAGATATTTCTGTTCTTACTCCTGTCCTTGTTATTGATAGAAAGTATGTCGGAATCTTCCAGAGGCACCATAGATTGTATGAAAACCAGAAAGATGAGCGGAACTATGAGATAGTGGTAGCTGATCCCGAGGAGAGGGTATGTTTTCTAACATTGGATAGGTCGGAATGCCCTTTCTTTTATGATGATTGCCTTTTCACTAAGCTAGACATTAGGTTTCCTTTTTCTGACTTTGAGATTAATGTCCTCTGTACTTGCAACGTTGCTCCTACCCAACTACACCCTAACTCATGGACTTTTCTGAAAATATACCAACTCCTTTGTCGGGAATTGGATATCCGACCTTCCCTGAAAGTGTTCTTCTATCTCTTTGTGCATACCAAACCTTTTAGCTCTAAAAAATTAGGTTAGGTTTCTTTCTGAGTTGTTTAAGGGAGGAAAGTTTTTTCTATTTTGACGAGTCTTTTCACGATTTTAAAAATTATTTTTTTAATCCGAACTGTTGAGGATGCCCAACCTTTCTTTATTGACAAGAACGATGAACCCTTTTTTCATTGTATTGGGAAGAGAGACCAGTAATAGCCAAGTATAATGTAAATGATTTAGATGAGCTCGAAAAGAGTGTAATTGGCTTATTTCAAGAGTATTAGGGCTGGCCTCCCTATTTAGACACCAAAAAATTCTTACGGGATCCCAGTCAACTCTAGTCCGAACTAGGTAGCCATCCTTTCTTTTATAGTTTTACTTATAAATTCTTGTTGTAAAATTGTGTTGGCGGCTAATGTGTCTTTATTTGCAGAAAAAAATGGCTCCTAAGTTGGCTGCCATTAAAACACTTCGGGCCACCAGAAAGAACGTTATGGCTCGGGACATACAACTAAAAGAAGCTGGTGACGTTGTTGCCCAGTCTTCTCCCTCGAAGTCAGACTCGGGTGCGTCAGCTTCGCAGAAGGTTATACACGTCCCTCCGTTTTGGCCAATTCTCTTTATCTCCGCCACTGATAGTGTTGTGGCCCGTCCTCATCCTTCTTCCTCCGAACAAAATCCCAAAAGGTAAAAGACTGGAGAGCGGGAAAGCATATACAACATGGGCTTTGACGGGCTTGCATGGAGCGAAAAACATATTCTCCCTCATAGCCACATTAGTATGGATGATGTGTCCCTCAAAAGCCATCTTCAGCTCCTGGCCCGAGGTAGAATTCGAACAGCAAGCGTGTGTGTAGCCTTGACCAGAGTGTTGGAGAAAACTTCCCTTAGCGCCACTCACAGCTCCTTGGTGGCTACCCAAGTCGAGGTGGTTTCATTGGAGGAGACAAAAAAGGAGCCTAAAGAGGAGAGTGATACATTGTTGTCCGACTTGGGCAAAGCTCAGGCAAAGGCAAAACAGGCAGAGACAGCCTTGGCTATGTCAAAGGATTTAAGAATGAAGGCGGAGGAGAGCTACACCCATATCTTCGGAGAGAGGCTCGACCTAGTGGATGAGCTGGCTAATGTTCGGGACAAATATGCAGAACTCGAGGAATATGTGGCTGAAGGAATGGATGAAATGTTTGCAAATTTAAAGGCCTAGTTTCAAGTTATTGCTGCTGAGGCAAACCTTTTCCTGATCAGCCAAGATAATATTGTGGTAGACGAGAAGATCGTCCTGGCTCCCGAGGATGATGAGGAGGTTCATTTGCACGACCCAAAAATTTCGGATGCAGAGATCAATCAAATTTTCCAAAATCCCAAGGTCCCCTCTGGGAATGAGGTCATTAGTGGTGAGCTCCCTCCTTCTCCGACTAGCCCCATCGCAGCTGTGCCGATTTCTGAGTATGACCCGACTCCTTCCACCCAAGCTGAAGATACTGTCACAGAAGAGCAACTTAATCCTTTGTAATTCCGTCTTTAGCAGTTTGAATGGCCCAATGTGTGAGTCTTTTAAGAACAATTTTTTTTTTTGTAATAGCTTGTAGCCTTGATCACTTTTTTAGTTGTATTTTTTTTGACAATTTTAGTTTTTTTTTTTTATCAAAAAACCTTTCTTCATTTTCATCATGATTATAGGTTTTCAGTAATTATTTTTTGTCGAATTAGATCTTAGCCTATATAGCCGTTTAGTTGTAAATCGTGTTTTGACAACTTTTTAATACTGTTTCTTTGCTAAGTTAAATGATGTCGGTGAAGTAGGTCAGTATAGTGCTTTTCTTTGTAAGTTCCGTCTTCCTGTAATCGGACTTTGTCAAGTTACTTTTTCATTTCGTTTTTATTCTACCTTGATTTTGAGGTTGATCTTACAAATTGTTTACATAACTTCTTATATTAATTTGTACCTCGTCGCTTCAACTTGCCGACCATTCTAGGTCGGATAATGATTTTTGCGGTTTGTCAAGCTTAAATTAATGCATTTTTATAGGAAACTTTTAAGAATGAAGTGGATTTATCATTGATAAATGAAAAATGCCTTTCCATAAATTGGCTAATAGGATTTTGACTACTCTTAGCCCGTGTTATGGTGCCTCATTAAATCCCCTTCCGAAAAAATCCTTCTCGAAAAAAAATTATGAAGTCGGGAAAAATGAGTATATCAAGGAACAAGGTGCGCTATCTAACTGTAGTACTTCTTCAAGTTACACGCGTGCCACGACCTCGAGAGTTCCATCCCTTGTAAGTCGGATACCTTATACTAACCTTTCCCTAAGACTTCAACAATCTTATAGGGTCCTTTCCAATTCGCAGCTAGCTTTTCGTTGCCCGACTTCTGAATCCTGATGTCATTTTGTATCAGTATAAGATCGTTCGTGATAAAGGTTCTTTTGATTACTTTATGATTGTACTTCAGAGCCATCCTTTGCTTTAGTGCTTCCTCTTTGATCCGAACTTGTTCTCGAACTTCTGGGAGGAGGCCGAACTCTTCCTTTTATGCTGGATATTGGCCCTTTTATTGTAGAATATAACCCTTGGAGATTCTTCAGCGATCTCTATGGGAATCATGGCTTCTATTCTGTAAGCAAGTCAAAAAAATGACTTCCTTGTTGTGGAGTGAGGAGTTGTCCGATATGCCCATAAGATTTGAGAAAGTTCGTCTACCCATGCTCCTTTTACGTCTTGTATTCGACATTTTAACCAGGCCAATATGACTTTGTTTATAGTTTCAGCTTGTCCATTGGTTTGAGGATATTTCACCAATGTAAATTGGTGCTAAAAATATTTTTATTATAAAATACCAATGTCATTTTATGCTATTACTATACTTGTATAAAATATTAAAATAATCAAATATTTTCCTATTTCATACTAAAATTACCGTATGTAAAAAATTTAGCCAGAAGATGCATAATTTTCATAATTTGAAATTCGTTTTGAATATATTGTTCTTTAATGCAGGTATTAATTGGATGGATAGGATTTTATTTGTTAAATGATAAATTGCTCTAAATAATGGCTAGAATAGAAAAAGACTTGAAAGTTAAAACATGAAAATAAAAAAGACTTTGGTAGGATATTTATTAAGGTTATTAGTTTTAGCATTAAAAACTTAAAAAAAGATCTTCACTAAATATACATTATAATTTATAAATACGCTAAATATCAATTTTCCGTTTTTTATAAAACAAGATTATATTAAGTGTAAGCAAAATTCAATTCAAATAAAAATGTGTTATATTAACTTTAGATAAAATGAGAGAAGGAGAAAGCGGGAGCGAGCGGTTGAGGATGAAACACGGTGAGGAAGATGGCCATGCCATCGGAAGAGATAAGGGGGAGAGCGTGGGTGGGTGTGTATCCGGTGTTAAGGAGGGTTCTTCTCGAGAGGGATTAGGAAAGCCATCCAAGGTCTCTTTTAGAGATGAAGTCATTGGTGCAGAAAAGTCTAAGGCCTTTGTATTAGTAGGGTCTTTATCTGGGGATGGTATCGCGACGGTGACAGGTAAGCAGGGTGATTCTCGTCCACCAAGTGTCAGTTTTACCAAGGAGGCAAAGAGCTGTCTAGCTGAACCTTATAAGGAAGCCATCGTGATCAAGGTGCTGGATAAGTATTATGGCTACACGGCTCTCATGCATAAGCTCCGGATAGTATGGCGCATCAAATGAGGGTTTGATTTGTTGGATGTGGGATTTGGATATTTTTTGGTTAAATTTGATATTGCTGGGGATCGTGAGAAAGTCATTCTTGGTGGCCCGTGGTTGATAGACGGTCACTATGTTGCAGTAAAGCCATGGGATGTGGATTTTAGGCCATGCGAAAAATCTTTTGGATCAACGCTGGTATGGATTCGAGTCTCGGGACTTCCAATTTGGTGCTACCAGGAACAAGCAATGCTGCGAATTGCTTCTGCAATTGGGATTCCGGTGAAAGTAGATTTGGCTACTAAGTTGCAAAAAGAGGAAAATATGCCCGAGCTTGTGTTCAAATTAATCTTGAGTTGCCTGTAATCAAACATATTATAGTGGAGGGTGTGACTTATGAAGTGGAGTACGAGAGTTTACAGTTGATTTGTGCTACTTGTGCACGGTATGGGCATGATAAATCGTTGTGCATGGAGAAGGAGTCCTTGGAAGGAAACATAAATTCCTTTGGTGATGGAAAAAATAATGAAGCCCCAACACTAGTGTCACACAACAATCATGAGATTCAAAAAGAGGCTGAATCAGAAGCTCGTGATTTGGGTGAGAAATTAGGAGTTGTTAAAGGGAAGGATGTGGTTACGGAATCATTGGCTCCTCACGTGCCTGATGGTCTTGTTAATGAGGCATGCATGGATGATGGAGAGGGCTGGCAACAAGTGCTGCGTAAGAAAAAATTTTCAATGGGCCAGTCATCAGGTTTGAAGGACCAAGATGGAAAGCAGCACAAGTTTGGTTCGAGAAGGGTTCCAAGGCCCAATTTGCATGGTGATGGAGGCAAATCAACTGGCATTAGGATGGGGAAGCAAGAAAAACATGAAATTGCGCCATCTCCATCGCGCAGAACTCCTGCACGTCGTGGAATTTCTCTACGGAAGCGTCCTCGGCCTTCCTCCTTGCAGAACTCGCCAGTTGATAAAAATGGTGGCACAACGGAGGAAACCTTAGTAGATGGAAGCATGGCAAGTGCAGTGTCAGGGGGTCCAAAGGTGGCAATTATTGAGGATCAGAGTGTGCCAGTACTGCAGGACAAACCACCTATTGAGGTTGGTGATTCTGTTTAGAGTTTATGTTCTTATTTATTCTGTCCCTATTATTTATGGATAGTTTAAATATGATTGTTTGGAATATTAGGGGTGCTTCTAATAAGTTAGCCCGGGTGCATTGTAAGGAACTTGTTAGGAAATTTAGACATGTTTTCTTTATTGTGGTTGAAACTCACTCCCCTTTTCAGCATTTAAAATTATTTTGGGAAAGGTTGGGGGTATCACTCTGTTGGTATAGTAGAGGCAGAGGGGGCATAAGGGAGGTATTTGGTTTCTATCCTCTATGAAGGGTGTTTGTTGTAAGTTCATTGATGCTTTTGATCAGGGTGTTACTGTTGAGGTTCACTTTGATAATTTAATTTGGAGGTGTAGTGGTATTTATGGCAGTCCTCAATTTAATAAAAGGGTTCTCCTTTGGGATTATCTAGTTGCACAATCCATGGTTTTTCAAGGACCTTGGATTGTTCTTGGTGATTTTAATGAAGTCAAATTTTCTCATGAATCTAAGGGCTGTCAATTTTCTCATCAAAGAGCAGACATGTTTGCTACTTCATTAGGGGATAGTGGTTTGTTTGATCTGAAGACTATCGGGAGGCAGTTTTCTTGGTACAGGAGGGTGAAAAATTATGTTGACGTGGCAAAAAAGCTTGATCGAGTCTGTATAAATAGTAGTTGGTTATCTATCTTTCCAGAGGCTTATGCAGAAGTTTTAAATAGGCTTCAGTCTGATCATTGCCCTATTCTGGTGCGTTGTAAAGGTCGTCCTCAGCCTAAAGGAAATCGACCTTTCCGATTTGTTGCTGCTTGGGCTACTCATGCTGGGTATAAAGATATTATGAACCAGTCATGGTGGTCTGGTAATAGAGGAATTCATGGCAAGCTTTCAGAAGTACAGAAGAATTCACTAGAGTTTAACTCGAAGGTATTTGGTAACATTTTTGTTAAGAAATGTGAATTAGAGCAGCAGATTAATTATTTACAAAAGCGTTTGGAAGTGGTGGATAGTATTTATTTGCGTCAGAAAGAGCAACAGTTGCTTGATGATTATAATAATACTCTAGTGCAAGAAGAGCTCCTATGGTTCCAAAAGTCCAGAGAGCAGTGGGTAAGGTTCGGGGATAGGAATACAAGATTCTTTCATATTCAAACTCTTGCGCGAAGGAAGCATAATAAGATTCATGGCCTTTTTTCTCAAGGATGGAGTGTGGGAAATTGATCCAGAGGTTCTGAGTCAAGAAGCAGAGTCTTTCTATAAAAGCTTATTCTGTCATTTGGATGATGTTGATTTGGGTTGCCTTGGTGATGTGCCTCTTCCTTCTCTGAATGAGGAAGCTTGCAATAATCTTACAGCACCAGTTACTATGGAGGAAGTCAAAACAGCTGTTTTTCACATGAACTCTTTTAAAGCTCCAGGTCCGGATGGGTTTCAAGCTTTCTTCTTCAAAGAATATTGGGAGATCATTGGTCTTGATGTTTGGAAGATGGTTAAGCAGGCATTCTCCGGTGTTACTCTTGATCCGAGAATGTTGGAGACTTTACTAGTTCTCATTCCAAAGGTTGAATCACCGGTATCTATGAAAGATTTCAGGCCGATTAGTCTCTGCAATGTAGTTTACAAGATCATCACGAAGGTCCTTGTTAATAGGCTTCGTCCTCATCTTGCGGAGATTGTTGGCCCGCTTCAAGGAGGATTTATTCCGGGACGAGGAACTCCTGACAACATCATTATTGCTCAAGAAGTCCTCCACTTTATGAAGAAGACTAAATCAAAGAAAGGCACACTGGCCTTTAAGATTGATCTGGAGAAAGCTTATGACAGAGTTGACTGGAGGTTTTTAGCTCATACCCTTAAGAGCTTTGGTTTTCCTATTCCTACACTTAATTTGATTATGAATTGTGTCACTGCTTCTTCCTTATCTATTCTTTGGAATGGGAGTCGTCTGAATGGCTTTACTCCTAGCCGAGGTCTTAGACAAGGAGACCCTATGTCACCCTATCTTTTTGTGTTGTGTATGGAGCGACTGGCATGCTTTATTAGTCATCAGGTTGATTTGGGCTTGTGGGAGCCGGTTGCTATTTCTAGAGGGGGACCAAGAATATCCCATTTAATGTTTGCGGATGACTTGCTTCTATTCTGTAAAGCTACAAAGAGACAAGTGCAAAATGTGATGTTGGTTTTAGAGACTTTTTGCAAAGCATCTGGGATGAAGATTAATGTGGAGAAGTCTAAAGCGCTTTGCTCCAAGAATGTCTCTGCAACAAGGAAAGAGGTTTTCACTGGGGTATCCTCTATCAGATTTGTCCAGGATTTGGGCAAGTATCTTGGAGTTACCCTTAGCCATTCTAGGGTGACTCGTTCAGCTTTCAATGGTGTCTTGGATAAGATTCGGAGTAGGCTAGCAAGCTGGAAAGGGAGTTTACTCAGTCGGGCTGGTAGACTCTGCTTGGTTAATTCTGTTGCCGCTGCTATTCCCACGTACCAGATACAGGTCTCTATTTTTCCCAAAGGAATCATTAGTAAATTAGAGTCTATGATAAAGAATTTTCTTTGGAAAGGACAAGTTGATGGAAGAGGATTGAATCTTGTTAGTTGGAAGGTACTGGTTACTCCAAAAAAATATGGAGGTTTGGGGATTAGAGATCCTTATTGTGTAAATATTGCTCTTCTTGGGAAGCTAGTTTGGACTTTTTTCCAGCAGCCAAACAAGCTATGGGTCCAATTATTGGATGCCAAATACTAATCATCTCTATATGACTGTTTTAGTTATCCTAAGAACAAGGACTCTCCCATTTGGAGGTGTCTTTGCAAGGCTTGGAAAGTGTTGAAGGATGGGTTTGCTTGGTGTATTGGAGATTTGAACCAGAATTTTTGGTTTTCTAGCTGGAGGAGAGAAGGACGGTTATCTAATGAGATGGATTATGTCCATATTTCAGATTCGAATCTCCGGATACAGGATATTTGGTCGGTTGGTAGGTGGCATTTGGATACTCTTTATTCTCCTTTATCTCAAAATCTGAAAGATAATATTCTCTCTTACAATCCAGATGAACAAGCAGGTCCGGAAGTGGGTTGGTATTGGAGTGGGTCTGCTGCCAAAGTCTATAACTCACGCAATGGTTACTTGTGGTTGTGTAAGCAGCTGTTTGGTTGGGAGGAGAGGGAGAATTGGCTTTGGCTTTGGCGTCAGCTTGTTCCGGAAAAACATAAGTTTTTGGCTTGGTTGTGTCTTAAGGAGGCTCTTCCTACTGCAAGTTTTCGCTTTAGAAGAGGGATGTCGTCATCGGATAGGTGTCCAAGATGTCTTTCTAGCCAGGAATCGGTTATACATTGTATTCGGGATTGTCCAAAAGCTCAGCTTGTCTGGCAAAGGTTGGATATTCCTTGTCATCCTTTGGATTTGAAGAACTGGTTCTTGTATCATAGCAGAGAGCACCCGTTCAAGTTCTTTTTCGGGACTTTGGTGGATATGGCGAGCAAGGAATAACGACATCTTTAATCCCATGAAACTTGGCCTCCGGAAAAAGTCATTTGTCTGGCATTAACTTCAGAAAAGGAGCTTAGAAATATTTTTGAATTACAACGTATGTCCCTTCCCTCTACTCTAAATGGTTTTTGGAATCCCCCATCCATTGGTACTTTTAAGATTAATTGTGATGCTAGTTATTTTGGTTCGGGTGATAGTGTTGGTTTTGCTTGTGTTATTAGAGATTGTAATGGGAGCTGGCAAAGGGGGTGTTTGGGAATGATTGAGAGTAATAGTATTCTTCAAGGAGAATTGTTTGCTATTTGGAGAGGATATCTTTTAGCTTGGGATGTGGGTCAACGAGATGTTATTTGTGAGACGGATTGTGTGGAAGCATTTAATCTTGTTACTCAAGATAGTTTTGGGTTTATTGATCCACTGGTGCTCAAAATAAGAGATATCATGCATTGGAATTGGCGTGTTGACTTTCGTTTGATTATGAGAGATGCAAACACGATGGCAGATACTATGGCAAAGATGGCGATGAAGTTACAACTTTCGCATGTGGAGCTTCTTTCACCTTGGGAGGAGTTTAAGAGTAGTATTAAACGGGACTGTCCCTCTATTTAAGCAGTTCCTTGTTTTGTTTCTTTTGTTTTTCTTTGTTTAATTTATTTCAGTCACAAAAAAAAAAACTTTAGATAAAAACAGGTAGAAGCATCACGTCACGCGTTTCACATCTTTCAGGATCATTCTCTCTCTCTCGTCCTCCTCACCAAGGTTCTGAAAACCGGACCGGACCGGTCGGTCCGACCGGTCTAACCGTGAACTAGCAACAATCACGGTTCGGTTAGTATCTAAAAACCGTTAATCTAAAAACCGTTAATAAACTGCTGAACCGGCTGAGAACCGGCCGGTCGAACCGAACCGGGACCCGGCCGGTTTTCACTTTTCAACAAAAAAAAAAAAAGACGCCTCCCTAACCCTGACTCCCTCTCTGTCTCTCTCACTCACCGTATCTGCATCCTTCTCTCAACAAAATTACAAAACCTAGCCTCCAATGCCACTTTCTTCTTCAAGTTGTGTCACCGCCACCGCACTACCGCCGCCGTCGCGATTTGCGCCGTCGCCGTCCGCACTGCACCCATGGTCGTCGAAACGCGTCTGCTCGCCTCGCTTTCCCGTCAGTTTTGAGCTTCCGCGTCTGTTCTCAGCTTCCGCCACCTCTGTATCGCCGTGCTTCCGTCGCGGTACTCCCTCTTCGTCGCTTGGTCGAGCTTGCCTCAAGCCCTTGTTTTTGCTCCAGCCTGCTGTTATCACCACGCTTCGGCCTCTGTTTTGGCTGAGCTTACGGCAGTGCTCAGCCCTGATCTGAGCTCCCTATCTCCCTCATCTGAAATGCTGAATCTCTGTTGTTCATGGTTTTTTTTAAGTAATTTCTTGCTTATCTGTTTTGAGTTTTCTTAGGTTTCTTGCTTATCTGTTTTTAGTTTTCTTAGGTTTTTTTCTTAGTAATGATTTTCTTAGGTTTTTCTGTTATGAGCAATTTAGATTATTTTATTTTACAGTAATTATGGAACTGTTTTTGTTGTTCAGATGTATTTTTATTTAATTGTTCAGTGTTGTGTTTATTGTTGTTGCTGATTGTTGCTGTTTGTTCTTGATGGTTTTGATTGGTGATGTTTGTTCACTGCTATATTTATTCTTATTGTTCTTGATTGTTGCTATTTTTTTCTTGTGCTATTTGTGGTCTGAGTTGCTATTTTTCATGTTTTTGCTGTTTTTCATGTTATTTTTTAATGACTATTTGGTTTCTGGTATCTCTGAAGATGTTGATTGCTGGCATCCTGAAATCTTGAAGCAAGAAGTAATGTTTCCAGAACCTGATAGTTATGAGCCAACCATAGAAGGAGCTTTACCAACAAATAATATCTGTTCAATTTTTATTAATGGAACCTGCAGACTTGAGTCTATGGATATCTCTGATTTAGCAGAAATCATATCTTTTCTTTTCACATACCAGAACTCTATTGGAAACAACAATAATCATATTGTACCCTTAAAAATTGCTATTACAATCTGTTGATTGCTTACATGAAGTATCTGTCTCTGGTTGCACATTTACTTTGTTCTTGGGTCTTGTTCAAAATACCTCGTGTTCAAGAAATGAGTTTAAACAATTGGTAGCTCAGATGCTAATGGTCATATCTAACTTGGTGAGAGAAAACAATGTTTATTTAATTTAGTGTCATCACTATCTTGCTAATGCTTATGCTTGGTTCCTGTTTTGAACTTTTGATATGTTGTATAATGTACTGATTTTGTTGTTTTTAGTGTTTAATTTAGTGTCATCACTTCCTTGCTAATGGTCTAGTTAATTTAGTGTCATCACTGCCTTGCTAATTCTAATGCTTGGTTACTGAATGCTCTATTTTGAACCTTTGATATATTGTATAATGTACTGATTTTGCTGTTTTTAGTGTTTAATTTAGTGTCATCACTCATCACTGCCTTAGTAATGCTCTGTTTAATTTAGTGTCATCACTTCCTTGCTAATGCTAATGCTTGGTTACTGAATGCTCTGTTTTGAACTTTTGATATGTAGTATAATGTACTGATTTTGCTGTTTTTAGTTTTTAGTTTAGTGTCATCACTGCCTAATGTACTGGTGTTGCTGTTTTAGTGTTTTGATAATGTACTGGTGTTGCTGTTTTAGTGTTTTATAATGTGTTGCTATTTCATTGTTGCTGTTTGATAATATACTCGTGTTGCTGTTTTAGGGTTGCTGATGTATTTTTTTATCTTTTAAGATTTATATTAGACTATAATTATATTTTAGGGTGATTAATTATAATTTATTTATTATTTTATTCTAAAACGGTTTTTTCGGTTGAACCATTGGTTAGACCGGTTAGACCAGTAAACCAGTGAACCAGTAACTAGAGCGGTTCGATGACCGGTCCGGTTCTCAGAACCTTGCTCCTCACTAAAACAACAACGACTACGCTCTAACGCGCGCGCGTGTTCGCCTTTTCGCTTTTGTTATTACCAGTCAAATCCATCTTTCCGAACGCTCAGCGACTTCTTCATCACTTTCTCTTCCCCCTTCGTCCATTTCACGCGCTTCCTCTTCCTTCCTCCGTCGATTCGCCGCCATTTCGCTCCAGGTTCTCCCTCTCTCTCTCTCTCTCTGCTGAATTTAGTGCGCACACAATGAATCTCGATTTGAATCGTTTGTAGCTCCTCGAGATCTCTGATTACAGAATGCGTATTTCGAATTTCGTTTACTGTAAGTTCTCGACGGAGTATTCAGCTTTTTGAATTCTCGTAAACGCCTTTTTTTGCTTAGCTAAGTGATGAAGGAACTGTAACAGAGAGGAAGTGGAAGGATATGTGTGGAGAGAGGAGTTCGATGGAGTTTTATAGATTTTTTTGCTTCTGTATGAGTGAAATTGCTGAAGAGTTCTAGTGAACTTCGCCTGTGAGAGGAAATCGAGGATCTGGTTCTATTTAGCGGTCGTAGAATGGAGATTATGGTGTGTGTGTTTAGTTACCGTATAGTAATGAACAGCGGTAGAAATGATGTTTAATTATGCTTTGATTGTTAGGTGCTTTAAGATTTGCAAAAATTTAATTCAGTAATCTATTGTTGATCCCTTCTCGTGGTTGTTTCTGATCACTACTTAATTGTTAGAAATTTTTGGATATTGCATTGGAAATAAGTGTAGTTTCTCTTTTGCCGAATGACCAAGAAAATTGTGCTTATGCTTTGTGTGAAACAATCCACGGAGCTTGCTCCAGGGCCTCCTCCTAGTGAGGAAAGGTTTGGTGGTTGATGATTGTGGTATTTCCTGACATAGGGGGGACATAGGGGGTTTTTAATGTTTAATACTATAGTTCAGTGCCAAACTTAGAACCGTATTTTTCTTTTGTTGAATTCAAAATCATCTACTGTTTTATTTATTTATATATTTCTTTTCTTATTGTTTTGTTTTGCTGATGCCAGGTTATTTGAAGTTCAAATAATAACTCTCGTTTTAGTTGCTACTTGAGCTGGATTTGGAGGTATTGTCATCTGGAAATCATTAGGAATAAGTGTACGTAAGCAAGAAGTTTGGTTTGCTTTGCTGCTTAGACTCAACTGTTCTATGTTCTGAACCAGTATTTAATTATTTTTGGGAGTTTTGAGGTTGATTAGGGGATAATATTCTGAAATAATTTTTTTTTTTTTTGGTAAAACTGAACTTATTGTTGTTCTAACTTATTACGGAAACAATATAATTGGTTACTTCTTTACAATTCTTTTTTCAGCTTCATTTTATTATGAGTGAGTAGAATATCGGTTTTATTTATGTTGAAACACTATCTTTTGTTGGATTTTAAAACCATGTGCTTTGCTTCAGAAAATCCTTTTGCAGAAGTAGTTTATGATAGCTATTATATCTTCATTTGATCTTCTTCCTTATTTTCCTGTTTACTTTCCCCCCCTTCTTTTTTTGGTTCCAAATTTTGTGGTTTACACTAAGTTTCATTTCTTGAAGCCTAGTGCACCCATTGAAGCAGATTCTTTTCATTATTTTAGGTGAAATTGGATTATTCACATTATTCATGTTTATCACAGCCAATTAGTTTGAGTGTTCATTACTTGTATTCATCCATTGCAGTTAGAACTGTGGGTTTGTTAGTACAAGGTAATCTTATCTCTTCTATGGTGTGTGGATACATTGAAAGCAAAATATGGGACTTTTTGATGACTTGCCTTTGCCTGAAGACAAAGCTGTAAGCTTTCCTTTGTTACTTTCTAGATTTGTATTCAAAATGATTAATCACTGCTTTTCAGAGGGATTCTCTGCAATTGATTTATATTCTAAGGACTTTTGGCCTCACTGCTAGTGCTTGTAGATTACTGGAATAGAAATGGGGAAACTTTGAGCAGTTTGGTGCAGTAACCTAGGTTTATGTTCCAGAATAAGGCTCATGCCTTACAAGGGTGGGAGAACAACTTCTGTCCAATGTTATAATTATATCCTCAGTCTATTTCATCCTTGGTTCCAACAGAGTACACTAGTCTGAAGTAGGCCCATATTTGACCCCATTTGGTGCCAAAAGGCTGTTGTAACTGCAAACTGTTCTCATTATAACTTAAAATTGATTTCTTTTTCTTTTTCCTTTTTCTTAAACAAGGACAGAAGGATATTACAAAAGGCATGGAGGACCAGAAATCCTCAATTTATGGAAGGTTAAGATACACACAAAAAAATACATCAACAGGCCAAGCTTTGCAATCTGTCTGCATCTCCGAGAGGAAACCCGTCTATAAAAATCATGAACCTTGAAAGTTTGTAATTGTAGTTAAGAGGTTCTAAACATCTACTCTAAGATGTACTGGTTTTGACACTAAAATGCTATATATGATGCAAGTTTAGGATATGCCCATATAATAATATCATAAGTCTCTGCTGCTTTAAAATAAAGCAGCAGAAAAACCACCAGACGCTGACACTTTTCCCGTTTAATGCTTCAGATTGGCTCTCAAAGTCCTCACCTCTTCATGGTCTTTTCAAACCAACTTAGCTTTGCTCAACAGATAGGATTACTTTTATTAAATGGCCTTCTTTTACCACTATGCAGGTTATATTAACCAAAGTTGTATGCATCACATGAGGGATTCATTGCTATTTTATACTAAAATTATCTTTTACTTCTAGCTTATAATTTGAACTGTAGATTGTTTGCTCCAAAACCTTCATTGATATATCTAGTTTTCTATTGCTCTTTGTCGTGTGTTAATCTCTCAAATTTGTGATAATTTGAGTCTTTCTGCTCTACCGAAATGCAGTATTTGAGACGTGAACTCGCTAAAATAGATGAGAGTTGGACTGTTGCTCGTTTTGATTCACTACCTCATTTTGTTCACATTTTGACGTCAAAAGATCGTGATGCTGCTGCACAATTGTTGAAGGAGCAAAGTGATGTTGTTGAGGAGGTTGTGGATGAAGTAGTACAAACCTATCATAGTGGCTTCAACAAAGCTATCCAAAACTATTCCCAGGTTTCTTAATATTTCATTCTCATGGGTTCTTTTTAAAATTGTTATGTTGACCTGGAACAATTGGTTCAAACTGCCAGTACTTGACAACTGAAACTTCAGGGAGTTTGATTGTGGGTGTTAATGGAGGTCCACCTTCAGATTATAGTTCCTTAAATTTCCCAGTTACTTTGCATCCCGCTTAATGGGAAAATGGTTGATGGTTATTATTGTTTTCGTTGTTCTTATTGTTGTTCAATTTATTGTGCTACAAACTTCCTATTGTAGTTTTGGCAGTTGTTACTTTGTAGAATTCTTAAGAGTTTGCCACTTCTCTCTTGTTTACATAGAGTAGCTGAATTAGGATTGGCCTTTCATTATGATTTTCCATTTAACAAATATCTTGTTTATCTTCAGATCTTGAAGTTTTTCAGTGATTCCACTGAGAGTATCTCCGTCTTAAAGGTAGATTTGGCAGAGGCAAAGAAGCACCTTAGTGCGCGCAATAAACAATTGCATCAATTATGGTATCACTCAGTTACATTGCGACACATAATCTCCTTATTGGATCAAATTGAAGGCATTGCTAAGGTCAATCCTTTATTTCCCAAGTGTTTACTGTTTTTTTATTTCTTGATTCAATTGCATTGCTTTGTTTGTTGCTGATTAAAAGACAGTATCGTGTCAGAACTTACGCTAGCTTCCTCTAATATTCTAATTATATTTGCTATGACTTGGAGTCACTTTTTGCCTCTTTTAACAGTTTGGGATAGAATAAACAGTATGCAAAATTGCATTTGCAGTTTCATATCCAGTGTGCTACATCTGTACATGTGTAGAACTTTTGTAGTAGTTTTAGATGTGAAGCACATAATGACCTTAAAATTCATTGAAGCTATAGAACTAGACTTATATACAGTGACATTATAACTCGTGAAAGCTCACTGTGCTTGGAATGGCGATGAAATTAGGCTAATGCTAACAATTATCTTCTTGTGAATCAATGCTATTATGGATTTTCATTCTTAGCATAGTGATACCAACGCACTACTATAGATATTTGATCAACCATGGTCTATTGCTGCATCAAGGAGCTTCTAGACTAGAACTCTCCAGTATTGAAGCACCAAGAATTTATGTTGGGATTTTTTTTTTCTTATATTGTTATAACGATAGTTTATAATCAATAGAATTCAAATATACTTAGTATGACTCAATGGATCACTTTTTTTGATAAGTATTTTTTATGGATTTTATTCACCCGCCAATCCAATGAGATATGGTATGCTACAAGTGAATATTTACGACAAGTGAGTCCCAATTTTAGGATGACCGACCCCGTAAATCCAGTTCATATAATGTCTTTCTCAGGTGCTAGAGGAAATGCATCTCAAGGTTGCATTTTCTGCTTGCATGTATACATTTGTGCATGCTTCCTGATTTCTTTTAAACTTTTTGTTTTAATTGCTTCCTTTTCTGTTATCTGTTTAAACTTCTCTATCTTTCATGGAGGATTTTGAGTCTGAAGATCTAAGTTGCAGGTTCCAGCACGTATGCTCATTGCTGAGAAGCAATTTTATGCTGCAGTTCAATTGCAAGTGCAGTCTATGCTGATGCTTGAGAGAGAAGGTCTCCAAACTGTAGGATTTCAACTCACTCACATTTTATCCTATTTTCATCTTATTTTGAGTAGGAACATGCTATTTTTCATTAATAGTTCCCCACCTTGGTTCTGCACTTCACTTGGTATTTTAGTTAAAAGGAGCAAGTGATTTGTACAGATAAAAGGGCAAACATACTAAAAGCAGGTGATACGATATCCATCATATCAGAAAATCTATAAACAAACAAAGAACAGATGTGGCTAAACAAATACAACAAAGCTGTTGCATCTGTCTGCTTGTTAGATATTAATATTGCCTCAAGAAGACTAAGAATGTGAGAAAGTCCTGTGCGTCATAGAGAGCTATAATTGTTATTCTATCCTCTATTATATGGAAAGGCAAAGGGATGCCTCTGAAAATGCCAATCATTTAGTTGGTTATATCATTATTCTACATTTCATTGAGATTATTGCTGGTTGATTTTTTTAATTATTTAATTTTAAATATTTTACTTCTAACTTCAGAGGAAGAACAGCAATAAAAAAAATAACAAAATAGCAATTAAAAAAAAATAATTTATCAAAAATAGCTCATGCAACAGTGTTTTAATATGGGTTAAAAAGTTGTAAACTCTACTTCTAAGGTATTGCATAAAGAAGCAACTTTTTTCAAACTCTGGATATCCAAACATCTTTATTAACGAAATATGATTAATTTTATGAAGAAAAAGTGAGAACAATTTTGAACTAAACAAAGGAACCCAATCAAAGTCCATTTAAATCACTTACCTTAAGAAAAAGAGCGTTACATGCATACTCTAATACTACTCTCTCAATGCGTTTTGCATTAAACATCAAGAAATCATCTCCAACTAACTGCACAATATTGCAATGAGTAGAAACCATTCAAATAATTGTTAAAAACTTCTAATTTGTATGCTTATTCATATGACTATATTTTTTGAATTTCTTTTACCATGTGCAGGAAGTTGAAGTTCACGGCCAATATTTTTCTAAGAGATGAAGATTCCTGCAAAAAATCAGAACAAAAACCTTTAATCAAAAATTTCTTAAGTCCGTATGTTGGTTCCAGCTCAAATAATTGACCACAGAAAAGTTTCAAATATTTCCAAACCTAAATCCTTTTCTTAAAATCAAATCCAGCTGATATAAAAGCATGGCCTTTGTTTATTTGTTTTGAGTTAAAAAAAATATATGGAAACAGCAACGGAAACGAATTACTTTTATAGACTCATCGTTCTCATCTTCCTTCCTCATCATGGATATACCTATCTGACAACATGCAAAAGAATAACATAATGCTTTTGCGGTATTTTTCTTTTGACTAAATTAAAAATTTAAATTAATCATTCAAAGGCATAAAAAATCTTTATGAGTACCTAACAAACTTGTTTTCATAATGGTATTACCTAGTCTTTAGGCAATCTGTATAATAATATATAATTCCAATATCCACCCCCCAATGCACAAACAGGAATGTCAAGAACAGCAGGATTTGGAACATTGAGCAACTGCAAAACACAATAATAAATCAAGTTATGGTAAGATTAGGATTGTATGATAAAAGATAAGCTCAACTTATTTGCAAAAGTCACTTGATATACTGGAGGAATGATCAAATATATAAATCTAAACTTAACAAATCTCCAAGATATGTAATAACTCTTAAGGGATAATATCAAAATATTTATACCAACAGTAAGAACACACAACTTAGACAACATAATAGGACACATGTTAAGAAAGGTGGGGAAAAAATAAAAGGGGTACGAATTCTTTTTTCCTCTGTTTTTCCTCTGTTTTCTTATATTGTTGTCGGGGTTAGAGGGTACCATGGTAAGAAAAGATTTTTAGGAGCCTCCCAATAAGCTTCCTACCTATGAGTGTTGATAACCTTATCTTATATTAGACCAAGAGTACAACCAATCATTTCAATTAGAAACCACAAAGAAAGATCTAAATTGAAGCTCATAGTAGCATAGACAACAACCCAAAATATAGACACATATGAATGAAGAATAAGTTATCAGATTTAGAGTTGAAGTCTAAATTGACCAAATAAAAAGAAACCACTGTAAGTTTGTTAATAAAGCCAAATTTAAATTTGCATTTTGTAAATAAAGTCAGAATATTATTTGAGAAAATAGAATCCAGAATATCACTAATTATCTGATCCAACCTAACAAACAATACTTGAATATAGTAAAATTAGGCCAAATTCTTTGCAAGCTTTCAGCATCAATTTGTAACAAAAACCATAAAATAATAGAAGCACTTAAAAAAATACAAAAAAATAGTGAACAGAAGCTCCACAACAAATGCTCGCATGAAAGGACTGAAAGCTAGAATGTAACAAAGCAGTTAAGGACTGAAAGGAGCTGTAACAATAGAGCAGTAAAAGAACCGGAAGCTAGTCATTCATCTCTCTTACACCAGATTAATTAACAAATTTCTTAAACTACAACTTGAGGTGTATGAAAGCCTTTCAATCAGAATCCTGCAAGAGTCTTCAAATTTGAGTTTAATAGTTGAACATTTAAACTATACTAAACATACTCAAATTTCACCTCCAATTGATTTATTATCTATCTTAAAATAGAAAAAATATTGTAAATTACTTTGGATGAATAAGTCTATCATCACTTTTAGCAGTAATAGCAGCTTCAGATCAATTTGCTTCAATAGCAGCACCAAGTTCATTAGCAGCAGCACCAGGTTCATTAGCAGCAAAATCACCTCCTCCAATTCCAGCAGCAACATTAGATCCTTGTGTGCCTTTAGGAGCTACAACATAAAATAGCAATTAGTAATAGTTCTTCAACACATGAACAAAATAAAGGAGCAATCAATACCTGTCACTATAAGGTTTGGACAATGTCTCCTGTTATGTCTATATTGGCCACATACATACAATTACTGCAGGTAACAGAAGTTTTACTTCAACCTCTATCAATCCAGAGCCAGAGCCACTGTCTTCACCTTCCTTTGGCACATAATCAACATCACTAGAAGTGATTTCAATCCTGTTACCTTTTCTGACTTCATCGACAACGTATACCTCGCAATGTTTGCAGGAACTTGACACCAGTGACCTAGCCATTCTCATCGCATCTCCATCGGACTTCATCTCTCTAAGACTTGACTTTAAATCCATCCCAGGTTCCTTTTATCATACCCTGGCATATCCCTTATACTCTAGTTGCTTTATCTCACTCACAATCTCTTGCAATGACCATTCAACAACGTCAAAATGTAAATCTTCCACAACCATTCCTCCTAAATACTCTAATCCGTGTCCACTGTCAACAAATTTGCCACCATGGTGGACCTCAATGGTAAAATCTGAATCACTCATAACTGCATACCAAAAATAAGAAAATACAATACCATAAATCTCTATTCAACCATTTTCAGAAACAAAAGGAAGCTCTAATAAACAATGTGGCAGATTTTTCCAGGAGAAAAAAAGAAACACTTTTAATGACTGACAAGGTTAAGCGTTGTCTTACCTAGAAGTAACAGCAACGCCTACAACGACGACGGTGACACCAGAGAAGCGAAACCCTCCAGCAATGTTCCAGTAGAGTTGATCTCGGCAGATGACAGAGTGTGCAACCAACAAACGAAGAAGGAGAAGAATGTGAAGAGATTTTTCTTTAAGTTTGGGAGAATGGACAGTTTTCGTTTAAGTCTGGGAGGGTTATTTTGGTCTTTAAGAAAATAAGAGTGAAAGAGAATTAGGAAATTAGGAAAAAAGTTAGAGAATCTTTAATTTAGGAATGGAATATTCCATTAAATCAAACTGTTTGGTCACGGTAGGAACTTAATTGAAAAAAAAAATTGGTGTAAGAACCCAATTAAAAGGAAAAAAAATATAAGGATCTAATTGAAAATTTTGTGAAACTATAGAGACCGACAGAGTAATTAAACCATTATTTTAATATACAATATGTTCAGTTATCTTATAAAAAGTAAATTTTAAGTTTTAGTTGTTATTTTTAATTAAAATTATATATAAAGTTATTTTAATTTTTTTTGTTAAAATAAAAAACTAAAAAGAATATTGGCCCCCCAATAAATATTGTCTAGCTTTGCCCCTGGTCCTTCTCCTCCATCATCTTCATCGTCATGATTATCATCGTCTTCTTTTTATACGTTTTGTCATTATCGTTAGTATCGTTATTATTATCGTTATCGTAGAAATTTTGCCATATTGATGACGTAGCCTAATCCAAAATTGATTTAGATGTGTTTTTATTAATATTTCAGTCATTTTTGTGTGTTGTTTTCAAACTCAGTTTGTGTGTTATAATCATTAAAAAATATTTATGTGTATTTGTAACAAAATTTTGGTATAAAAACTAAGAAATTTATTTGTTATTGTAAAGAAATTTTGGTGTATTTGTGATAAGTTTTACATAATTCAAAGTTTTTCCTCTTCTTTCTCTCATCTTCTGCTACTACTTTTTCTTCTTTTTCATCATCATCATCTTCTTTTTTTTTCTTATTCATCTTTTTCTTCTTGTTTTATCTTCTCAAATTTCTTTCTTGTTTTACTCTCTTAATAAGAATAAAAACAAAGAAATCAAACAAAGAATAAGAAGAAACACATAATGCTGCAAAATTACTTGGAAGAGGATGAATCTACATTCATTCAACTAAAAAAAAAGAAAGAAATAAGAAAAAAAGAAAAAAATACATTAAAAAATATTTTGTATATTTGTAGCAAAATTTTAGTGTAGGAGTTCTGAATCTGAATTATTATTGTGATAAATCTGTTCCATTCTTGTCTCGATGTAATTTGGAAACTTTTGGTATATTTTGAAAATTTTTCGATGTATTTGTATTCTGATAAGTTCTGTATAATTCAAAACTCTTGCTCTTCCTTCTCCTTATCTTTTGCTGTTGCTGTGTCTTTTTTTCATCATCATCATTTTTTTTATTCATCTTTTTCTTCTTATTTTACTTTCTCAAATTTCTTTTTGTTTTACTCTCTTAATAAGAATAAGTACTTGTTTGGGCGCCATTAAGTTGATAAAAAAAATATTTTTAATAAAATAAATCTTTTTTTTATTTTTTAACGGTTTGGTAAATTTTTAGTAGTAAAAGTAAAAAGACTAAAAAAAATAAAAAAGACATCTTTTTTGAGAAGTTAAAATATATATTTTTCACGTAATAAATAAACAAAAAGTACTTTTATATCTATAACAATATATAATATCAATACTGAGTTTTTGGCGTCCAACTTTATGTTCCAATATTACCCTTAATGATAGAAGTTCTCCGTACATGCATGCGTCAGTTACTTTAAATAAAAAAAACTTCCACCGTTAACAACAACACATATTTTTCTATCTCATTTTCATTCCGTGTTTTTACTAATAACTATAGAAACGCGTAACCTCTTCTTCAATTCTTCATTTTAATAATTTATCCTTTTCAATTTTTCTTAATTCTATTCTCCATTCTGAATGTATTTCAATGTATATAACAATTATTTGGATGAGTTTTTGTGGTTTTCTTAACTAAATAACGACGATGCCAAATGTTAATTTTCGATGCCATGTATGAAAGGAGAAAAAGAATAATTAGCAGTGATAAATAATTTTTGTATATATCTTATTATTTTGTTTTTGGTATATTCTTTATGTGAGTATTTTATACCAAGAGTTTGATCTCATTCTTCTGTTATTAATTTTTTTAAATCTCATTATTAGATTCGTAGTGCTTTTTCTCTAACCACTAGATGTACTTTTTTGTATTTTTATTATTGCCATTCTTTTCCTTATTTTAACATCGTGATTGTATTGCCTCCATTCATTACAATTACAAATTATTACCTTTTAGTTAAATCTCATTTTTTTAAATTTTTTTTGTATTGAATGATATTATTTTTTATTTTTTTAAATTATTAATTATGTAAAGTATTGTAATTAAAATTTGAGTATATAAATATTTATTTTAAATTAAATTAAATAAATTATATAAAAAAATTTAATGATTTTGCATTCCACAATATTATTTAGTATATATAACCCTAATTATTTGATGAGTTTAATTTTGATAGCGTTGCGTAATTAGATACACGTAAAACTATTTTACACTAATAGAACATCAAAATTAAATTCTTATTTGATTAACATAGAAAAGACGCAAAAAAAAAAGTTGTACCTACCAATGATTTGTTAAAATATTAATATGTTTATTTCCTAAACAATTAATGATGTAGAGTACTGATATTCAAGTACGTGCAAATTCGTTCATAATTAAATTAAAATAAATAACTTATATTGCAAAAAAAATTATTAATTTAATATTATTCATTTGACATATAGTACTAATTATTTGATTGGTATATAAAAGACGCAAAAAAATCTATACCTATCAATGGTAAAATAAAAAAATTCTCATGGATATTTTGCTAATCCTTTTTTGAATTTTTAATCAATTCTATGTTGGTTAATATTATTTTTTTTATTGACTATTAGATAACATATAACATAGAAGATGTGGTAGGATAAAAATATTTATTAATTAATTTTTTTAAATAACCTGATAATACCAATAAATATCTAAATTTTCTATTATATATTTTTAATGTTTCAACTTTTACGATATTATACGGCTTAATTTAGATAGCCAAAACACAATAAAATAAATAACAAGAAGATATATATAGAATTCTACTTTTTGTTATGTGGTGCAAAGATGATATAATAATATAATACATTGTAATAAAAATAAAGTAAAATAAATAAAAATAATAAGGTATAAAATTTTACTTTTTGTTCTGTGGTATATAGATAAAATAATAATATAATAAACTGTAATATTCTGGTACAAAAGAACATATCAAGAGCCTTCTATCTTTTTATTTTAATTTTGTTAAAAATACTAATATCATTTACTTTTAACTTTTAACTTTCAAGATAAATACAAAGATGTGACCTTTTATGCATTAGATAATTTAAAAATTTTATTATAGAAGAAGTTAAGAATATGAGTGAGTGAGAGACAGAGAGAATTTTTTAATATATTAAATTTGAGTTATATCAAGTGATTATTAAGAAACAAATTAAAACTCTAAATTCCAAAAATGTCTCTTTTTTTTACAGTGTTTCACTTTAAGTAATTATTTTTTTATAGATAGTATTTAAGTGACAAACAAAATAATAAAAAGGTTTGTATTAGATTATGAAAACTAATGTCATCCTTATAGTAGGATCGTATTATTTCAAAACATGCAAAATAAAATAATAAATATAGTTTAATTAATTTACCCAATAAAACAAACGTACGACTTATATAAAAATAGTTAAATATAAGAAACAATAATAGTCTTTTATTCTAAGAGCCTATATTAAATTGCAACTTAAATTTATAATTATTAGTTAAAAACTTACAATAATGTACTATTTTATTAAATTAGTTAAAAATAATATATTTTGATATTATTTTTATGGATTATTGACATCAAATTTTGATAATTTGAGCAAAAATTTTGAATGTTTTATGTTGTACATCTTTTCTAATAGAATAATAAGACAATTTAAAATGCTCATCAAGAAAAAACTATTATTTTTATACATATAGATATTCAAAAGATACAAAAATCAATTCTTTTAACAACACTTCAATGACTCATAAAAGCTAACTCAATAAATGATTATAGATCAAAGTGATAGATAAGATTGAAAGTTGCGATAATGGTACTTGATGATCATTAATTACGATCGGGTGAAAAGAAGGTGGGAGGAGAAGAAGAAAATGAGAAGGAGAACAAGGCAATAAATAATAATAGGGTGTGATAGAAAATAATAGTAAGAAAAAATAATAGTGTGTGATACAATAAGAAAATATAATAAAAATATAAATTAATAATTTAAAAAAGTAATAAAATTAAAGATAATTTAATAAATTAAAAATAAAATTTAAAAATAAAATTTTTAACTATTAAAATTATAAATATAAAATTAACAAAATACTTTGAATATAAATTTTTATCTTTGTTTAAAATTAAACACTATTAAAAAAAAAAAATAAATTTTATAATATTTATAAATAATTACTTTAGAAATATTTATCTTAATTTTATTATACATAATAACAACAAAATAAATTTTGTAATATTTTATTTAATTTAAATTTTAAAATTTTAACGTCCTAAAAATTAAATAACTTATAAAATTTTTATATTTATTTTTAAATATTTTTTATTTTTAATTTTTAAATTATTTTATCAAATCTATAATTAATTCAATTCATCCCTATAATAAAGAATCAATTTAATTGAATAATCTTGAAGCGTTTATATAGTTATTTTTATAGTCAATAAATTTGACAGTTTTTCAAGACTCAAAAAGTTATTCATAAGGATATATATAATGAATTACGAAAATTTTTCTCAGGTACATTATTTTTATATTCTTCTATTTTTGTATTAATTATTTTTATAGTTTGATATTTAAAAACGAAAAAAAAAGTATTTTTATTTCTTCTATTTTTTTATTATTTATAGAAAAATGAAGGCCTCTTTAGATTTAGATCCATATTTTGGCCTATCACTTAAAAAAGATAAAGACAAATATAAATATTTATGAAATTTAAATAAAAATGATATTTTGTAAATAACTAATATTGTGTGTTTTTATAATTTAATATTTTAAAGATTTTTTATAATAATTTTAATTTTAACAAAATATAATATAAATAAAGCCACGTTAATATTAAAATAATAAAAAAATATTTATTTAATAAATTTTAAAAATAAATAATATATTAACAAAAAAATAAAAATAATTTTTTAAAAAATAATAGAAAAGCGGCTGATCGTACCTGTTGAGTGTTGAGCCACTAGTGGTTATAACCAAACATAATTAATAAATAAAAAGATATATTTGCATGAGATATCCAAACATAAAATTACTTTTACTTTTTTATAAGATCTTTTAAAAAAAGATAACTTGAAAAAATATATTTTCTTAGAAGCTCACCCAAACAAGCCCTAAAAACAAAAAATCAAACAAAGATTAAGAAAAAACACATAATGCTCCAAAATTAATTGGAAGTGATAAACGTACATTCATTTAATTAAAAGAAAGAAAAAAATAAGGAAAAGAAAGAAGAAAAAAATGCATTAAAAATATTTTTGTGCATTTGTAACAAATTTTTTGTATAGGAGTTCTAAATCTGAATTATTATTGTAATGAATTTGTGCCAATTCACATTTTAGTGTATTTTGAAAAACTTTCGGTGTATTTTAAAAAGTTTTCGGTGTATTTGTATTCTGATAAATTTTGCAAAATTCAAAACTCTTTCTCTTCCTCTTCCTCATCTTCTGCTACTACTTATTTTTTATCAATATTTTCTTCTTTTTTTTATTCATCTTTTTCTCTTGTTTTACCTTCTCAAGTTTCTTCTTGTTTTACCCTCTTAACAAGCATAAAAAAATCAAACAAAGAAAAAGAAGAAACACATAAAATGCTATAAAATTACTTGAAAGATGATGAACTTACATCCATTCAACTAAAAGAAAGAAAGAAATAAAAAAAGAAAAAAATGAATAAAAAGAAATATTTTTTTGCATTTGTAGCAAAATTTTGGTGTAAAAATTCTGAATCTGAATTATTATTGTGATGAATCTGTTCTATTCTTGTTTCGGTGTATTTTGAAAATTTTACGGTGTATTTGTATTTTAATAAGTTCTGCATAATTCAAAACTCTTTCTCGTCTCCTCCTCCTCATCTTTTGCTGTTGCTTCTTCCTTATCTTATTTTATTTTCTCATAATTATTTTTAGGAGAACAAAATCAAATAAAGAAAAAAATACATAATGTTACAAAATCAATAAAAAGAGGAGGAGGAAAAAAATGCAGTAACAACAGTGGTAATAAAAAGAACGACGACGAGTATGAAATGCCCAAAGACAAAGGATCGCGAAGAAAAAGGAGGAGAAATGTAAAAAAAAAAAGAGAAGAAGGAGGGAGAGAAAGAGGAAGAGGAGGAAGAGGAACGGGATACAAATATTGGAGGAAAAACACAAAGAAAAATGGCTTAATTTTACGTGCGTTTTATGTGAGTGAGTTTTGTTAACTTATTTAAACTTGTTTGTTCAAAAATTTTGTATGTATAACAAGACTGAATTTTTAATCATTCATATTCTGTATAACTGATTTGTGTAGTAAATAAATTTTTTTGTTTATGTACTCAGAGTGTATAATAGATTAATAGATATTTAAAATCTTGATTCATCTATACATTACACATTTCAGTAAATATTATATTTTATTAATTTAAATAAAAAGACCCTCAGGATTTAAGGTTTTGATAATACAAACTCGGTCCAGGAAAAAATAAAGTGATAACAAACATTTTTGTGAAAATCATTATATGGTCGTTGTAGTCGGGGTTTATCGAGACCGTAAAACAAATTGCATTCTTGGGAACCACCATTTTTATAGCTATTTTAGTAGGATAAACTATAAGACAGTTTTTTATGATCAATTTGTAGTAATTTTGTGCTTCGTCACGGACTTATGAGTAAGCCAGTGATGGGTCTGACTCTGATGCGTTGTAGTAGTAATCGAAATTAAAAATAAATGCTAATAGCTAGCTAGTTGTATTGCTGTATAAAAAAGAGTTTGGCAATTCTTGAATACTGTATTACATAAATTACATCACTGAAATGTTACAATTACAAAATCAACCCCACGCAGAGAAGGCTTTGGGCTGAAGAATCGTATGGATTTGAATGTGTTGGACAAAAAAATGGAACTAGATTCCTATCACTCTAAAATCAATCAATCATGAATGCACCAAACAATGAATAAACTGATCTACTAAAACCCATGCTTTCCCAAATGAGGTAATGAGATAAGAGGCAAGAGACATAATTGCCCTTTCCTAGTTATCAAATTTCCTAATTACCAATCATCAATGCACCAAACAATAAATAAGACCAACGTCCTACAATGCCCTTGCTTCCCAACTAAGGCAATAAGACAGACAGACAGACAGATAGAATAGACACGAGTTGATGACCTTTCCACTAGCAATCAAATTTCTTGGGTTGATGCCATTGTGCCAAAGTTCTGGACAAAGAACTAAGGAATGAACCCCTCATTGGCAACCCTTTCTTTCCATATAGATGTTTTCCACCCAAGTCTGTGAATACTGGATCCATGTCCTTGCTTCTTTGAGTTCTTTCGATCTGTGCATATATTCAAACAAATCAATTTCAACTGAGAAATCAGCTGCAAAAAGTTCATCTTGTCTTTCTATACAGGATATTACACAAATCTGTATCTAATCTGCCCCCAATAAGATGGCATAAAGCATTGGACTACTTACCTTATGAATTTTCCCATCCTTCAAGTAATAGCGGATACCAGACCAATTTATAGATTGAGAAAAGTGAGATCGAACAGCAGATAAAGGGTATAGAAAGTTATCAACCAGGATTGCAACGAACACCTGTCCATGAGAAATCACTCTTACCAACTAGTGGAGCAGGCATATTTTTACATCCCTTAAAGTTTAACATATATATAAACTGCAACTTATTCTCACACTACCGCATGCATTACATTTTCTATTTTCTACTTGATCTTACAGTTAACATGTTTTCATAGATTGGTGTTTCGCTAGGTATTATATGTACTTACCGTTGTCAATCCTGCAGCATGCTTTGTTACCAGTTCATTTTTATAAAATATGACTCAATTGAGAATTTGCTTTTTGATGAAAAAATTGGAGTATAATTCTATCCGCAGAGTAAGCTTGGAGAAATACTTACGAGACCCCAATTATAGGAGGCAAGCGATAGTTGTGATGCCTCTGGAGAAAGCATGTTGCATAGCTTAACTTCTATCCTTGTCAAGTTCCACATAGAAAGAAGCTCAACAAGAGTGCAAATGGCCAGAATGGTGACCAATGATAAACCTATGAAAAAAAGGCATGTGTCAGAATGCAGGAACTGAAAATGTAAAGCTTAATAAGAGAGTTCTCCTAACTTATTGTTTTCTTTATGGTAAACTTGTTTAATTATTCTAAATATAGAAATGTCCCAGTAGGGAAAATGCGACTCATACTGCAGGAAGACAAATCTATTTGTTGGATACGATTGCATGTCATTTATTGCATAACTGGAACAATTCAACAAATAGCCCACCCTATAAGATTACAGTCAACAAACAGACAAATCGATTTCATTGTTCAATTTTAGTACCTCACAGTCACAGGTAGAAGGCAATGAAATAACAACATAAGCTTCTAATGACCTGCTTATATACAAGTATTTTTATACGTTCCAAAATGACAGGTTTCCTGAATGCTGCCAACTCATCTCCACAAAAAACATACCTACAAAGGGAAAGTAGTATGCTCACCACCGAAAGTGTAGGGTGTTTCTTCAACCGAGTATCCGTTTACATAAAATCTCAATCCTGCTGCAACATGAATCAATGCCATAAAATATGGTGCTACAAATCCCCATGACAAATAGCAGTGGGTACCGAATAATGCACGATTCATCATCCAGTTAACATTTGATATGTATGACTCCAAAACAAATGTTTGTTTCCTTAAGTAATTCCAGTATCTGCATATGTTAAAAAAAAAAGGTTTTAATGCCAAATATCGAAAGAGAACTTTAACTTTTAGAAGGGTGGTATCATATACATACCTTCCAAAGTTAAGATCACTTGCAAGGGGGTGAGGAAAGACAGCAACAGGAGGAGAAGTAATGAGCCTTTTGTGTGCCCCTGCATAGACAATATTTGGATTGTTAGGAATCATATTGGGCTTAAATATTGCACTACATTACTACTTGGTAGCTTATTAGTATAAATAGAGAGTTAAGTTAGTTTATATAAGGATTAAGGTATACAATTCTACTAGTGAAAAATATATGTTCTCTCTTCTCTCACTGTTTTCTGTCTTTTATCTATAATTTCAAAAGCAATAAACAACATAACAAAAAAAAAAAAAAAAAGAGTGAAAGACATAGGAGAAGTAAAAAGCTAAACAAGTAGGTCCACTCTGTTATAGTTGACTTGCTGGAAGTTCAATACACTTACTCTCTAAAACATCACAAATATCAGACATGAACATTTTTTGGTCTATTGAGGAAAAAAAGGAAAACTACTTCAAATGGTAGTGCAAAATGTGCATTTGTGTAAGCATCAGAGAGTACAATTTAATGCACTAGATTGTTAAATCTTCTTAAAAACAATCTGTTTTTTTATACAATAATCAATTAATGATCCAAAGTGTTTAACCAAAGGTATGTACCAGATATGGCTGCAAGGGTCATATCATCAGAATATCCACCATCTTTAAGTCCTGATACCACTCCATAACGGTCTTGCCTAAAATCATCAGCATGCATCTGGAGAGAAACTAAATAGTTGGAATGATTGTTTTCTCAAAGCAACAAAAGGTACTAACAGAAAAAAAGGTACAAGGCTACAAGCTACTTGCCATCATACACCCTCCCCACAGGAAGAATGTTTTTCCACCAGTTGCAAAGCCCATTGAACAAGGCTGTAATGGAATGATTGAAAAAGGATTAGAAGAAATGAGATTGAGAACTATAATTAAATATTTTACTATATTTCATAAAGATTTGTTTAACAAATGCTAAGAAATCAAATTCAATTAGTTCAGCTTCATTTACAGATTTAATTTTAATTTTTAAGCAATCCCATACAGAGATATGCAGTATAAAGATAAAAGAATCAAGATATAAAGCCACTTGTGTACCATATGGTATTCATATATGCAGTAACTCCCTAGACTTCCGGATGGCAAATCCAGCGGGTATCCAGTTTGAATAAATATCTGCAAAGCATCAAAGTAGCAAAGGTTGTAGTCAAATAATTTGGGAACGTAAAACCGTAATTATTCTAAAATCAAACACTTTGAAAAGGAAAACAAAAGACAAATTTATACATCAGGGTTCTTTTCCATCTCACGAGTGAGTGCTCCAATTGATCCAGGATGTAGCCTAACATCATCATCCAAAAACAACACATACTTGGTATCTTTGTGCATTCTCTCCACTCCAACCTGCTCAGGTGCCAATACCAAGTTATACTACGTAAATTCCATCTAGCATCCACCAAGGACAGGCAACAAAAATATCTTAAAAAAGAAATCATCCTCGATTTTCATATCAAATATGGCAAGTCCAATCCATAACACATGCATTTGCATAGGAAGTTTTATATAGAGGAGATACTTCCCAACAACTAATAGTACTAGGATCATCACCAATCAACATTAATTTCTGTTTGAAACAAGACTGTAGTTAACGGTTACTAATAGAGCATGGAACATGGACCTACTTTATTCGAAAAGACGATCAAAATACATGTTAATAAAATTACGTACCAACTGATTGTGAATCTTTTGACTACAAGTTGTCGACAAACCAGCTACAATGATTTTAGCATCAACGTAATCCTATATATATCAAACAGGGATCCAATTTAGTGAGATGCAAAGAAGAAAATCACATACTGCCAAAAGAGCAGCAGATAACCAAAGGACCAGAATCAACCCTAAATGAGGGCATTTTGCTGGTTCCAATAGGGAAATTGAAGTAAAAACCAAAAAGGAAAAAGTAGAAAGAAGATCTTGTGGACTTATTTTACCTCAAATTCTAATATTAGCCGTGATACAGCATGGTAAGCAGGATCCTCTGTACTTTCTACCACAAAAAGAAATTCTAGAGGGCCACCATAAAGAGATGTTATCTGCATAAACCAAAACTTTCTATTGAAATGAAAAGTTTAGGGGGAAACCTTCTGAAAGAAAAAGATACAACAATGGTTAACACTAAACAAAATAAACTGCTACCATTAGTTAACAAGGATATTCTATCATTACAATAAAACCAATAGTAAACCTTTATACAGATTACTGAAAAACAGGAATAATTAGTATTCCTGCAGTACCAAGAAACCAAACAACTTACACTTGGAAATTAGAAATCTGGATAATGCATAATAAAGCATGTTAAATACATAAATACATAATAAGATTAAGTTAAACTTTGAATTTCTAAATCATAATTCATAGGAAACTTGAAAAAGAAAATGTAGCCTAGAACGCATAGCACCATCAGATAACTTCCGGTAATGTGTTCTGTGAATTCTCACCTGACTCCTCCAATTATGCAGATTGTGTTCTCCAAAGCCTTTTAGAGGCATAACTACTGATACTCTTGGAAGATTGACCTGATTGGAGTGCTCAAGTTCATTAATGTCATGATAAAGGAAAGGAAAGCTATTGCCATTCCTCATAGCATCGTTCATTTGCTTTATCTCTCTGTTCCTGTGAGGGGGGAAAATACCGTAAATTTTTCATTGATGTGACCACGAAAGTAATCTGAACTTTGTCATTAGCCGTGAATACCTGACATAAGCAGCAAGAGCCCAACCCAAAGCAAGTGCTAAACAAATTAAACATCCCTGAGAAAAAAAATTGTAGTTTTTATGACATGGTAGCACGGTAGATTTTCTCCTGATCATCATGGGGCCAGGAATACAGAACAAGATTTCAAGGAAAATTAGAAACCTTACACAAGATCAATATCATTGTTATTCAAGGCAAGATCAACATCGTTTATATTTAAAGGCTGTCAAGTCATTAATTTATCAGGCATGTATTCCAATACGTAAGGTTGCATTACCTCGTTTATTCATTCCACTTCATTCAGTAACCATGGAATTTCACTTCAGTTAATCGCCTTGAACTTGGGTAAAGCCTTTTTAATAATGTAGAAGTAGAACTTTGTATCTCTAAATTCTACAATGTTGCTTATAGTGAAGTATATTCTAGATGTGACTTCAAAGCCTACTAGGTTTCTCAACAACAGGGATTGCGGATATCAAGTCATATATGTGAACATGCCACGGTAGGATGCAAACTTATTTCTCAATTCAAGTATGATTATTGAACGATAAATTCAGTGAATACATTCCAGAGAAAAAGTAGAAATTGGAAAGCTAACTGAATCACACGCCATGAAACAAACGCAAAGTAAGCCACCAATCCTAAATTCCTAATCCAAAACTAAAATAACAATCACAGTTTAGCTGTGCCCCACTGAGACCTCCATTCTGGTCTCTAAAGAAAGAAAGAAAGAAACCAAAAAGTGAGAAGTTTGGTTGTTGTAACAAAAATTGTATCAAGTTCACATTGTATCTCCTGAAATTCTATCAGGTCACGGTTCGTGAGATGATAGGAAGGAAATAACATGTAACATTGAACAAGAATTACCTCGCAGAATCTGACAACACCAACTCACCAAGTGGTATAAAGAAATGACCATAATTGAAACTGAACAAAAGAATAGAGAGATAAACAATAGCAGTTGAACTGAATTTGCAGTCAAATAGACGACTCAAAAGCTCGTTCGGCTAAACAATTGCAGCAAAAGGGGGTAAAATGGAACATTTTTTTATTAATGGGTATGTGAAAAAAATAGAGAGATAGAGAAAGGGAAGGAGAGATGAAAAACCTGGATCTGAATGAAAACGGCGAATGGAGTGCAAAAGATCCTGCTGAGGGAGAAGAGAAACCAATCGAGAGTGTCCAAGGAAGGCATTGTGTAAGAGAATGTGTTGTTGGGTCTCTCTTCAGAAGAAGGAAACAAGCATAGCAATTAGCAGAAGCAGCAGCAGCAGCAACTGGGGAAGAGAGAGAAAGAGAAATGTTAACGCAACGCACAGCACAGCACAGCGCAACACAGAACAAGCTGGGATGAGAGAGAATGAACGGAGGAAGGAGCTTATGAATTATGATTGCCAGACCGCCTAATTTTATATTTCCAACTTAACTATATAAAATAAATATTAAAAATAAATTAAACAATATACATTTATTATATAATAACTAACTTAATACTTAATTTTTTTTTTGTATATCCATAATATTTTACTTTTTTATTTTTTTTCTTTTCTTTTTAGGCCCCTCTCAAAAATAACTTGTGTAAGAATTTATCTTCTAAAACTAAAATACCTTAAATTAATTCGTAAAAAATATTGTCAATTAAATTAGTCATTTTATTATTAGGTGATAATATATTAAACAATTATTTATTTAATTGACAAAATAAGTACTCTGACTTATAGTAGTATCTTTTGAGAAACTAATTTAAAGTATTTGGCCTTTTGATAACCAAACAAAATTATACATGATTTTTTGAAAATATTATAACTATTAACCAAATTTATATTAACAAAAGTCTCTTTCAACAAAAAAAAATGAAGGTCTAAAAGAGAAAGTTTGGAAAAGGGAAGGATAAAAAGGCTTTTAGATTTTTTTTTGTTAGAACAATAATTAAAGAATTTTAACGTAATGATTTATTAAAATAAATATCTTTAATCATACAATAACTTAACATTTCATTTTCGTTTTGAAATTTGTTTTGAATATTGTGAGTTCCTGACTGATGAAGAGGGGGAGAGACCGTTGGATTGGTGGTTATTCATACGTTTAAAGGGAACATTGATAGCATGCAAGGTGTCACGTGCTTATTCGGTCTTTAATCACCCAATAAACATGAAAGATCCTTTTCTTAGGATCCGAATATTATTCCTCGCATTTATATAGTTCTTTATTAGTTATTATTATGATATATTTGAACCCTTAAATTTTTTTCTTCTTCTTCTTTCTTTTAAAAGAAGATTATTTTACAACCTATAACGACAACTAGAACACGGAAGTTTGCACATGCCCCTTTCATACGTGTTATTACTTACGTTACATACTTATATGTAACTTTTTAACATATAGAGCAATGCTTAATGTGTTTAAATTATATTTTACAGTCACCAAAAAAAAAAATTATATTTTATAAATTAAAGTTGGTATAAAATTGATTTTGTAAATTTAATTTTAATAAAAAGTAAATTTGTGTTAAAGTAATTTATATTTGGTAATTTTTATATCAAAATGGATTATAGTAAAATAAATGTTGTTTAGATTACACTATTCAAAATTATTTTTAAATAAAAAATTATTAAAATAGATATTAACTTAAATAATTTTTGTATATTATTTTATTATTTTAATTTAAATATTTAAATAGATCTTATTAATTAATTTTATAATAAAATTAATATTTATATATTAAAATAAAAATAACATATAAAAATTGATAAAATATATTTTTAATTAAAACTAACAAAATATAAATTTTAGAGAGTACTAAGAATAATAAAAAAATTTAAATATTTACTTTGGTAGTGATTGAAATAAATCAAAAAAATTTTGATAATATTTTTTATATAGTATATTTTTAGTACTCTTAGTACTCTTTTTTATATGTTATAATTTTTTATTATTATTTACGATTAATTTTTTGTTTAATTTACTTTACCTAATAGGATCAATAAATTATATTATAAAAAAATAATACAAAAATAATACAAAAAAATCACAATTATAAAAATATATAATGTCAAACAAATAATTAACAAAAAATAAAAATAATAAATAATAAAAAAGAGAGTTCATATAAATAAAAATAACAAGAATTTCATAAATAATACAATAACATATATAAAAATAAATTCGGTAAAATGTAAATAAAGATTGAATATTGATGGCCCGTTGTTAAAACGCAGAAGTTCAAAATTGTTGCTTCTTGTAAACGTGATTTTGAATGTAAAATCACTTTTGAGTTTATGAATAAAAAATTTGTCAAACCAAAAATTGAAGCTTTTAAAAAATTTAAACTTATTTCTTCTCTTCTAACGTGTTTTCCAAATACACTCTTAATCTTACTAATTAAAAAAAAAGAAGTGATTAGTTCACAATATAATAACGTGTACCCTCATATCCAGCATATCTCAAATTAATTTTATTTTTGGACGTGGAAAATAACACTTGGATTAAATTTAGCAAGAATCATTGAAGCAAATTAAGTACAATCATCCTTTATTAAAAAAAAAAAAAAGGAGATAATAAGAGATAGTACAATAGTGGAGGACAAGAGAAGCAACTTCGAGGGTGCAATTCTCTGTCCAAATATTCTAATCTGATCTATCTCTGCCACAATTGTATTTGTATGCTAATCTATGTGAAGGGCTAAAGAAAGCCATGTTAAATGATCCTTCTTTCTTTGTCCTTATAGTACAAAATTAGTTCTATTAATTTTTTTTGTCGGATAGATTAGACAACCCTCAATTTTAGACATTATATTACGCACAAATTTAAGGATTCTATCTACTATTTGGTTATTACCAAATTTCGAATCCGAATGCAATATATTAAGAGACAACATATTTAACTATTCAACCAAAGTCTCAACAGCAACAGTCTTATTGAATGTTACATCATACCTATTAATTTTACCTCTCATAGAACTCAATTTGCCCAAACAAAAAGCCGAAGGATGGGCCGATGGAGTCACTAGCCCTAGTGATTAATACCATAACAATGGATGATTTCTCTCATTTATTTTTCAAATGATTATATTATGTATCTTCAGATTCGTTTTTTAATAAAAATATGTAACGCAAAATATGAATATGCTTAAAAATGACGTACTGACGTAGGATTTCGGAAGGAGTTTAGGGACAAAGCAGAAAACAGAAGATCTAATCTCGTAATTTGGTGTCTACGGATTGCCCATGTGGGGATCCATGAAGCATGCTCCTGCTTTTAATACTAAAAAAAACGATCATAATCGAAAATTGTAATTGTAATCGTAATTAAACGCCAAAACAAGATTATTTATTAATTCGAAGGAAATAGCTCTTGCAGAAGCTGACAATTATTGAAAATCATGCTGGTTTTAATATTATTATAACATAAGAAAAGGATCACCTACTATAATACCACATTAATGAAAACTAAATGGGACCATGACCATGGCATCACAATCACATAAGGCGTATATTCGGTATTCGTCTCTGATGAAAATGATGCATTGGAAATTTGGAATGGAACAAAAGATTTCCAGAAACGCAACTTGGGATCCAAGTGTAACTGTGCCCCCACCTTACTTAATCACATGATATTGCCAATGCCAGCTATTATTGATTTTGATGTTCTAATTCTAATGGAATACCGCTCACCCTGCTAATGTGGCCCATTTTCCATTTCCCATTTCCCTTCATTCATATTATTTTATGCAATGCAAGCTAACCATGAATCAATGAACCATGATATTTATGCTATTGACTAACATCCTCTCATGTTGTGAAAAAACTTGCTTCACTTGAATAGTCCCTTTATTTATTGAGTCATTGTAACTGTAAACTATCAACTATGGACACAAGAAGCAAGCACTTTATGGAAAGAAAAATGGCACTACCCTTGGGGGGATGTGTTGATGGTCTATCTGTCTGTCTATTATTGAATGATGATGGCAATTGGCAAGTGCACAAGGTCTGTATCATCTTAGTTCCCCCATACCCTTATGCAATGAGCCATGTTAATCGTCTCTGTATCGTTCCAATTTTGTTAAGACAATATGCGAATCGTCTTTGTATCTTTCCAATTTTGTCCGACTCATCATGTATAGCACTGTAGACAGCAACAGCAGCCCAATTGCAAACAGCGGAAGAGTAAGAGCTGCATTGGAGGGCATTCAAGAATCATGCTTACCAAGTGTACCTAATTGTAAGTTATAAAACAGCAAGCATTAGTTTGGAGAGCATTTACAGGGATGAATACCATTATATCAACTTCTGTTGAGGAAAACCTCATATGCCATGGAATTAAGCCGTCATAACTAAACTACTGACATGAAAATGCATCCAGGAGCAACAACAATCAAAGTCCCTCATATTTTGATAGAACTGGACTGCTGTGTTTAATGCACATGAAATGTAAACTCACCTGCTTAAGCATTGCAAATGATGACTTGTAATGCTGCAGTTACGTTTACCATAATCACTCCCTGGAATTTATCAATCCAAGTGTCTCCTAAAATATTTGAAGTCTTGGCTATCAATTTTACCATCACACAGCTTCAATTCACTTTTATTGATTGCAGCCTGTCAATTTTACTGGCAGATAAACAATTTTCAAATATAATAAACCTGAGACATAAAAGCTCACATATGAAGCTTGAAAGAATAATTCAAACTCAACATGAAGTAAATCAATAGAGTCGGATAGCTTGGAAGTTGAAGCCAAAACAAGTTTCAACTATTGGTTCAAGTGATCATTGCTATGAATATTGTCACAAATAGATTTAGGCTTCACATTGAAAAGCAGTCAAGTTTGTGATTTCACCTCACTTGCGATCAGAAAAACTTGTTTAAATGATCATAAAATGGTAACATGGTCAAGCTAAAGATAAGGAGAAACATAACTATATTGAAAATAATAGTAATAAAGCAGGGCACAATGATTCATGAGACACTAAGGCGAGAAGACAGAAGACTACATGAAAGTTGAAACTATCCCCTGCAATCTCACTCAGATGAGTTGGTCTGTGTATACCCGTCTGGCAAAGAACCAGCCGAATTTTTCCCAATTAAGTGATGAAGAAGAACGCCTGCGGCAACACTAACATTTAAGCTTTCCACGGCCAAAAATGACAGGAACTCTCTACCAGAGCTCTCATGGTTCACATCGTTGACTTCACTATTATCTAAATCAGAAGGAATGTTCCCAGGAATCCTAACTAACCGAGTACATGATCTCTCTACCAGAGGCCTCAAACCAGTACCCTCACTGCCCAAAACAAGAATAGTTGGTGGACCAGGCTCAACCTCATCCAAAGAAATAGCTCTAGAGGAGACAGATCCTCCAAGAACTCGCCAACCATTTTCAGCTGAAGACACCAAGAATTGCATCATATTCTTGCAATATCTAAGTTCCATTAATTCAAGTGAGCCTGCACTTGCTTTGCTGACAACACCACTCAATGGAGCTGAATTCTTCGCACATAACACTATCCCAGAAGCTCCAAAAAAGTATGAAGACCTAATTATTGCCCCTAAATTTTGAGGATCGGTAACTTCATCCAAGGCTACCCAGAGAGAACCCTTCCCTTCATCAACAGAAACAGGATCCAATTGCATTATTTTTACCATCTCCAGTGGTGAAGCATCTAATACCAAACCCTGATGAGGACGGTTATCAGCTACCATATTTAGATCATGTTTTGATGCATCTTTTATAGTTAAACCAACCTTTTCCGCAATCTTCAGAACTTTCTCAAATCCTTTCTTGTCCTTTTTCTTCCTATTGTTACTACTCAAATCCAAACCTTCTTGCACGTACAATGCATAGAATTCCCTACGTTCAGCTGACAGTGCAGCCAAAACCGGTCCAACCCCATAGATTCCCTCACCAACAATCTTAGGCACAGTGGATTCTGTGGCCTCTTTCCAAGTCTTTCTACCCCAATTTTCCTGCTTATTCCATCTTCTAAACTCAGGCCTTTCTGATCCAACTTTTGTTACCCCCATCTCCCTGTACCTGTTCTTTATGTTATCCCACCTTGGATCATCAATGGCTTCCTCTATTTCACCATCACCTACTTCACCATCATCATGATTATCAAACTTCCTATACCTGGTTCCATAATCACTTCTCTCAGTCCTCTGAACTCTCACTTTCTCAGCCAATCCGCTATTCCTTTCTTTACTTGCTAATGATGGTCCTGGCTTAGAAAAACCTTCATGATCATGAACTATTGCTTTCTCTAACCTCTCAACCGATTGCTCCCAAGAGGACTTGGTATTCACCTTCTTTCCTGAACCTTCCTGAATAGAGCTACTAATCTTATTCGGTTTCGCTCTCTCCAACGCTTTGGCTTCATTGGCTGCTAACCAAGGAAGTTGCTTTCCAGCACCATTAGAACTAGTCCCTCCATCCATTTTTCCAGCATAAGAGCTTGAGAAGCTTCTGGCTTTACAATATCTTCTGGCAAATTTTAGCATCAAGCCACGGGGGTTGACTACCTTCTTCAAGCTAGGGTTTTGGGAGGGTTTTTGATTATAGTGATGAGGTAAAGATCGAGGTTTTAAGGCGATGGGTGAATTGAAGCATCTGGGTTGCGAAGAAAATTTGGCGGCGAGAGGAAATGCATGGGCTTTGGAAACATTTGTGTACATTGTGAATTTGTGATTGTGATTGATGTTAGCAGAAGAAATATGAAGCATTAAAGGTTGAAGACATGAACAAGCTACCTACGGAAAATGGAAATAGGTAAACCATGGAAATATCTTATCCGCTCTCCATTTTGATGGAATTAGGGCTTTTGTTATCTGATTCTTGAAACGACATCATTCACGCATTTTTATTTTTTTTTTTGACAAAAAACTCGTTTCCCGCATGAATATTTAACACTCAGGAAAAATTACCCACCTGTTTTCTTTTTCTGTGTTTTTTTTTCCGAGTCATCAGATTTGGACTATGTATTTTTCTTTGGATTTTTTATATAAATTGGTTGGTCTAGTGGTTAATTTACTAGTCCGCTTATGTAAGTGTTGGGGTTCGAATCCCGCCTTGTGCATGCAACAACTCATTAGCCAGCGGCAAACTCTTAAATGGAGCTTAGTACCGCAACAGATTAGTCCATAACATGCTGAGTTGGGGGATACCGTGGAAAATAAAAAAATAAATAAATAAGTATTTTATTTGCTTAAACAAGTATGGTTTCGAATCCCACCTTGTGTATGTAGTAATTTATTGACTAACAACAAACTCTTAAATGAAGTTTCAATCTGCGACGAATTAATCCTTAACTTGTTGGACTGAAAGATACTGTGAATAATAAAAAAATATATTTTATTTACATTTATGTGTAATATGGTATTTACCATTTTATACAATCTTGGATATTGTGTATCCATTGACATTTTGGCTATATCTTGAATGGTAAACATTCATTATAAGTAACATTCGTAATTGAATATTTTTTGTCTATATTTAAAGAGTAAATATTTAAAATGGTATTGAAATTCAAATTGTTATTCAATTTAGTCCTTTATTTTTATAAATAACTAACTAAATTTTCTAAACTCAAAAATGTGTATCTCCATTAGTCCTTTGGAGAAGGCTGTGTAAACATTGATGATTTAAAACGTTAAGTGTCAAGTTAGCATTCCAACTATATGCTGATGTGAACGAAAATTAAATATGATTCAAATTGGTATCAGAAATTGGTTTATAATACCCAAATTAGTCCATTTTGAATTATAAAATTCTAATTCCCAAATTCTTGTCTTTTCCTTTTCGTCGTCTCTTCTATTTTCCAATTCATCTTGTTTTCTCTTCTGCGTGTATGATGATAGGAGGTGCGAAGAGAAGTCAAAGTAACTCAAGTAGGAACAACTCTACTGGAAGACCATACAGCAGCAACAGAACGCGCAATAGGGGAGATAAGCACGCCGTTTTCTGCAAAGTGCGGGTTTTAGACGGTGATAAAGTACTCAATGACGACAGAAAATTCTGGTAAACTATTTTATGGTTGTCCAAACTATGAGGTAAAGTTATGTCTTTGAAAAAAATATAAAGATGGTTTCACTTTGAGGTTGGATTCACATGTATTTGTTACTTTGCAGTATGAAATCCATTATAATGTCTTCCGATAGGCTGGTGTATGTGAAAAACTAGTTTGTGCGATACATATTCCGCAAGAAATTTTGCATGTTTTCAATTGGAGGATGACAAGTTTTGTTGAGTTTGAAAAACTAATATTAAAATGATGATTAAACATTATTAAAATGTTAATAAAATGTTTATTAAAATATTACCAATTGTTTGTTTGATATATTTGGTTTAGTATGCAGAGGAGCAAATTAAGTTTCATATTTGGTTTAGTGTTAATAAGATGTTAATAGGATGTTTATTGCTTCTTATCCGACCAAAAGGGATATAGTGACATTCCTTCTTGCTGCGAGGTACGTAAACTTCATTTCATGCTAAGCTACAATTTTGCAATATTTATTATATAACGTAATGTAATCTCTATTAATAGGTTGGCTAGATGGGGACATCAGAGTAGAGACCACCATGAAGGCAGGATTCTTCACGACGACACAAGTTAGATGCATTAGGTCTCTACTCTTAAACTTGTAGTCCATCCAAAATTCAGTTCTATCATCCATGTAATCTTCTCCTTAGCCAAGGTTAAAAGGATCGTCCAGCTATATGGCATCCAGGTCCAGAGTGCAATAATAATTTGGAACATCTGATACTTGAGGAATAGCTAATGGTGGAGGAAGAAAAAATTGAGCACCCCACCACTTAAAGTCTCTGTCACACACTCATCCAAAGAACCACTCTCACTAGATGACCACATTTCAATAATATACTCCGGATCAGACTCACTCTCCTCCTCCTCCTCCTCCACATAACCACTCGATTTGGCATAGTGAATAGAATTCGCCGCTAGCTTAGCGGTAGGCCTTCTAAATCAAAGAAAAAGGCCCATCACCACCTCCTACATCATGAGTCTCAGCATACCATTCTATTACATGTTACATTGCAGCATTAGCTTCAAATACACGTTAAACATTATCTGCCCATGGTTATCACCTTAGACCCAAAATTCCTTGTTTCAAAATCCTCTATTCAGTAGCGTTGACATAAATTTGTATCCGACATTTCCAATCTCATTAGAACCAACTGTATCCGTATTCATTAACACGAAATTCTTTAGTGCATCGAGAGAATCTAGACACCACATGCATAGTTGGTGCACGAATTGTAAATCACACTTTTCACAACTTGTACCACTAACCAGCAAGTGCACTGGGTTGTCCAAGTAATACCTTACGTGAGTAAGGGTCGAATCCCACGGTGATTGTTGGCTTGAAGCAATCTATGGTTATCTTGTAACTCTTAGTCAAGATATCAATTATAATTATCAGTTTGGATTGCGAAAAATAAAAGAGTATGAATTAAATACTTGTTGTGCAGTAATAGAGAATATGTTGGAGTTTTAGAGATGCTTTGTCTTCTGAATCTCTGCTTTCTCCCTGTCTTCTTCTTCACGCACGCAAGGTTCCTCCTATGGCAAGCTGTGTGTTGGTGGATCACCGTTGTCAATGGTTACCATCCGTCCTCTCAGTGAAACTCACTCATGCTGGAATAGGATCCATTGATCCTTTTACGTCTGTCACAACGCCCAACCCTTGTGAGTTTGAAGCTCGTCACAGTCATTCAATCCCTGAATCCTACTCGGAATACCACAGACAAGGTTTAGACTTTCCAGATTCTCAAGAATGCTGCCAATGGATTCTAGCTTATACCACGAAGATTCTGATTAAGGAATCCAAGAGATACTCATTCAATCGAAGATAGAACAGAGGTGGTTATCAGGCACACGTTCATAGGTTGAGAATGGTGATGAGTGTCACGGGTCATCACATCCATTATATTGAAGTGCGAATGAACATCTTAGATAGAAACAAGCGTGTTTGAATAGAAAACAGAAATAATTGCATTAATTCATCGGGACACAGCAGAGCTCCTCACCCCCAACAATGGAGTTTAGAGACTCATGCCGTCAAAGAGTACAAAGTTCAAATCTAAAAATGTCATGAGATCCAGAATAAATCTCTAAAAGTTGTTTAAATACTCAACTAGTAACCTAGGTTTACAGAAAACGAATAAACTAAGATAGATAGTGCAGAAATCCACTTCTGGGGCCCACTTAGTGTGTGCTGGGGCTGAGACTTAAGCTTTACACGTGCCTAGGCTATTTCCAGAGTTGAACGCCAGGTTGTAACCTGTTTTTGGCGTTCAACTCCAACTTGTAACTTGTTTCTGGTGTTTAACGCCAGAATGCAACATGGAACTGGCGTTGAATGCCAGTTTACGTCGTCTATCCTTGAGTAAAGTATGGACTATTATATATTGTTGGAAAGCCCTGGATGTCTCCTTTTCAACGCAATTGAGAGTGCGCCAATTGGACTCCTGTAGCTCCAAAAAATCCATTCCGAGTGTAGGGAGGTCAGAATCCAACAATATCAGCAGTCCTTTTTCAGCCTGAATCAGATATTTGCTCAGCTCCCTCAATTTCAGCCAGAAAATATCTGAAATTATAGAAAAACACACAAACTCATAGTAAAGTCCAGAAATATGAATTTTGCCTAGAAACTAATGAAATTATACTAAAAACTAACTAAAATATACTAAAAACTACATGAAATTAACCCCAAAAAGCGTATAAAATATCCGCTCATCACAACACCAAACTTAAACTGTTGCTTGTCCCCAAGAAACTAGACAAATAAAATAGAATACAAATGAGTCAAGAAGCAATAATATCTCAGAGTTTTGAGTGAAGCTCAGATTCTAATTAGATGAGCGGGACTAATAGCTTTTTGCTTCCGAACAGTTTTGGCATCTCACTTTATCCATTGAAGCTCAGAATGATTGGTATCTATAGGAACTTATAATTCAGATAGTGTTATTGATTCTCCTAGTTCAGTATGTTAATTCTTGAACACAGCTACTTTATGAGTCTTGGCCGTGGCCCTAAGCACTTTGTTTTCCAGTATTACCACCGGATACATAAATGCCACAAACACATAATTGGGTGAACCTTTTCAAATTGTGACTCAGCTTTGCTAAAGTCCCCAATTAGAGGTGTCCAGGGTTCTTAAGCAAACTCTTCTTCTTGCTTTGGACCTTGACTTTAACCGTTCAGTCTCAAGTTTTCACTTGACACCTTCACGCCACAAGCACATGGTTAGGGACAGCTTGGTTTAGCCGCTTAGGCCAGGATTTGATTCCTTTAGGCCCTCCTATCCACTGATACTCAAAGCCTTGGATCCTTTTTATTACCCTTGCCTTTTGGTTTTAAGGGCTATTGGCTTTTTTTGCTTGTTTTTTCTTTTATTTTCGCCAATTTTTTTTTTTGCAAGCTTTTGTATTCACTGCTTTTTCTTGCTTCAAGAATCATTTTTATGATTTTTCAGATTATCAAATAACATTTCTCCTTTTTCATCATTCTTTCAAGAGCAAACATATTTAACATTCATAAACATCAAATTCAAAAGACATATGCACTGTTCAAGCATTCATTCAGAAGACAAAAAGCATTGCCACCACATGTAAATAATTAGAATTTTCCTTATTAAAAACTCGGAAAAAAAATATTGCCTCCTTATTCTAAAGAAAATCTACTATTTTATTCATGTTTAATGATGATGAGAAAAATAAATTATAGCTTAATTGGAGATAAAATCAAAATATAGATACTAATTACTACTACTCATATATAACTTCTAAGGTAAAACTCAAATAAGAACAATTATCACAGAGTTAAAGCTAAGATTAGAACTCAACAACCTTGAATCTGGGAGGTGGATGCCTCTTTAGTCTGTGGAGTGCTTTGCCTTTCAAGAGATAGTTTCTGATGCTTTAATTCCTTCAGTTCACGCCCTTGCTCTTCTTGTTCTCTAAGCAGTTTGCAGAGCATGCTGTTTTGGTTTTGCTGTTCTTCCTTCAGTTGATCCACAACTTCTTGCAACTTGGTGATAGATGCTTCTAAGCGCTCCCAGTATTCAATTTGAGGAATTTCCGAGAGGAACTCCTATGCTTTTCTCTTAATGGGATCGTCCTGCACTTGTTGTCCTTCCATAGACTTTTTGGTGATTGGTTGCTCAACTGAGATATACTTATCTACTCCCATTTTTATCCCAGCATCCTTACATAACAGAGAGACTAAGCTTGGATAGGCCAGTTTGACATCTTTGGAGTTCTTGTTTGCAATTTTGTAAAGCTCACAAGCAATCAGCTGATGAACTTCCACTTCTTTTTCCAGCATAATGCAATGAATCAACACTGCTCTTCTGATGGTGACTTCAGAGCGGTTGCTAGTGGGCAGTATAGAGCGCCCAATGAAGTCTAGCCAGCCTCTGGCGACTGGTTTGAGATCTCCTCTCTTGAGTTGGTTCGGGACACCCTTTGTGTTGGTTGTCCATTTGGCTCCAGGGAGGCATATGTCCTCTAGGATTTTATCCAAGCCCAGGTTTGATCTCATCATTCTCCTATTAAAGGAGTCTGGGTCATCTTGCAGTTGAGGCAGCTTGAAGATCTCCCTTATTTTGTCAAGGTGGGTGTGAACAATCTTCCCTCTGACTAAAGTTCTATAGTCATAGAATGCGGTTCCAGCTATCCTCTGCCTGTCCGTCTGCCATAGATTAGCATAGAATTCCTGAACCATGTTTCTTCCCACCTTTGTTTCAGGATTAGCTAGGACTTCCCAGCTCCTGTTTCGAATTTGCTCTTGGATCTCCGGATATTCGTCTTCTTTCAGATCAAATTTAACTTCCAGGATCACTAACCTTAGACTCATTATTTTGTAAAAATGGTCTGAATGTTCTTTGGTTATGAACTTCCCTTGATTCTAAAGTGGTTTTGGAATATTCTCTTTCTTGCCTCTTGAGTCGGTTTATTTTCCCTTAGGAGCCATGATCTTAGTGGGTATTAGCTTAGTGATCACGGATAAACATACCAAACTTAGAGGTTTGCTTGTCCTCAAGCAAAAAAAAAGAGAGGAGAGGGATATGAGGAGAGCCAAGTTCGAATTGTAGAGGAGAAGGAGAGAGGCCGAACCAACATTTAAAGGGAAGGGGGGTGGGTTTCGAAAATTGGTTGAAAAAGATATGATAGAAAAAGTGATTTCGAAAAGATAAGTGTGATAGGAAAAGATGTAATTTAAAATTGAAAAGATATGAGAGATATTTGAAAAAGATAAATCTAAATTTTGAAAAAGATGTTGTGAAGATTTGAAAAAGATATTGATGAGTTGAAAAGATTTTAGAAGGAAAAGAGATAGATTTGTTTTGAAAAATGATTTGAAAATAATTTGAAGAGGATTTAAAAAAAAGGGGTTTATGAATTAAGATACATTTGATATCTTTTGAAAATGGATTTGAAAAATTAGGATTTGTAACATGTTTGTGTAGAAAATCATGAATTGAAACATAAAAATGGAAAAAATTTGAATTGAAAACGAAATTGCCTACTCCCCCACAATCCTGGTGTTAAACGCCCAACTACTGCATGTTTTGGGCGTTTAACGCGCACTTGATGCTTGGTTTGGGCGTTTAACGCCCAGCTGTTGCTTCCAGCTGGCGTTAAACGCCAGAAACTCCTTTGTCACTGGGCATTTTTCTGAATGCCCAGAAGTTGCTTCTTTCTGGCATTTAATGCCCAGATGGCTATCTCTACTGGCGTTAAACATCCAGTAGATGCTCCTTTTGGGCGTTTAACGCCCAATTGTGCCTCTTACTGGCGTTTTCTTGCCAGTGAGCTCATTTTTCCTGTTTTGTGCTCTGAATCCTTCTGTAACCCTGTGAACTTATGCAATTGATTCTTTACCTTGTTAATATTGACCTTATATGCTTTAAAAATAAATAAACTGAAGAATAGAATAAAATAAAATAACAGAAAGAGTTTTGCTAATGGCTGGGTTGCCTCCCAGCAAGCGCTTCTTTATTGTCTTTAGCTGGACCTTGCTGAGCTTTTTAATTTAGCCTCAGCTTTGAGCATTCTTGCTCAACATTGCCTTCAAGATAATGTTTGATTCTCTGTCCATTAACAATGAACTTCTTATTAGAATCAATGTCTTGAAGCTCCACATAGCCATATGGTGACACACTTGTAATCACATATGGTCCCCTCCATCGGGATTTCAGTTTCCCAGGGAATAGCCTGAGCCTAGAGTTGAACAGCAGAACCTTCTGTCCTGGTTCAAAGACTCTAGATGACAGCTTTCTGTCATGCCACTTTTTTTATTTCTCTTTATAAAGCTTGGCATTTTCGAAAGCAGTGAGTCTGAATTCCTCTAGCTCATTCAGCTGGAGCAATCTTTTTTCTCCAGCTAATTTGGCATCAAAGTTTAGGAATCTAGTTGCCCAGTAGGCCTTATGTTCCAGTTTCACGGGCAGATGACAGGCCTTACCATACACAAGCTGGTATGGAGAAGTCCCTATAGGGGTCTTGAATGCTGTTCTGTAAGCCCACAGAGCATCATCCAAGCTTCTTGCCCAATCCTTTCTACGGGTACTTACAGTCCGTTCCAGGATTCTTTTTAGTTCTCTGGAAACTTCAGCTTGCCCATTTGTCTGTGGATGATATGGAGTCACCGCCTTGTGGTGAATCCCATACTGGACCATGGCAGAGTAAAGTTGTTTGTTGCAGAAGTGAGTGCCCCCATCACTGATTAGTACTCCAGGGACACTAAACCTGTTGAAGATATATTTCTGGAGGAACTTTAGCACTGTTTTAGTATCATTGGTGGGTGTGGCAACAGCCTCTACCCATTTTGATACATAGTCGACTGCCACCAGAATATAAGTGTTTGAGTATGATGGTGGGAAAGGTCCCATGAAGTCAATTCCCCATACATCAAACAACTCAATCTCCAAGATTCCTTATTGAGGCATGGCGTAACCATAAGGCAGATTACCAGCTCTTTGGCAACTGTCACAGTTACGTACAAACTCTCGGGAATTCTTATAGAGTGTAGGCCAGTAGAAACCACATTAGAGGACCTTGGTGGCTGTTCGCTCACCTCCGAAATGGCCTCCATATTGTGATCCATGGCAATGCCATAAGATCTTTTGTGCTTCTTCTCTAGGCACACACCTACGGATTATTCCGTCTGCACATCTCTTAAAGAGATAGGATTCATCCCACAAGTAGTACTTTGCATCAGTAATTAATTTTTTCTTTTGTTGCCTGCTGTACTCCTTGGGTATGAACCTTGCAGCTTTATAGTTTGCAATGTCTGCAAACCATGATATTTTTTTAATGGCAAACAAATGCTCATTCGGAAAGGTCTCAGAGATCTCAATAGAGGGGGGAAACTCCCCTTCTACTGGTTCTATCTGGGACAGATGACCAGCCACTTGGTTCTCTGTCCCTTTTCTGTCTCTTATTTTTATATCAAACTCTTGCAGAAGTAACACCCATCTTATGAGCCTGGGTTTTGAATCCTGCTTTGTGAGTAGATATTTAAGAGCAGCATGGTCAGTGTACACAATCACTTTTGATCCTACTAAGTATGATCTAAACTTTTCAATGGCATAAACCACTGCAAGCAATTCTTTTTCTGTGGTTGTGTAATTTTTCTGGGCATCATTTAAAACACGGCTAGCATAATAAATGACATGCAGAAGCTTGTCATGCCTCTGCCTCAGTACTGCACCAATGGCGTGGTCATTGGCATCACACATTAGTTCAAATGGTAAAGTCCAGTCTGGTGCAGAAATAACTGGTGCTGTGATCAGCTTAGCTTTCAGAGTCTCGAACGCTTGCAGACACTCTGTGTCAAACACAAATGGCATGTCAGCAGCTAGCAGATTGCTTAGGAGTTTTGCAATTTTTGAAAAATCCTTTATAAACCTCCTATAGAATCCTGCATGCCCCAGAAAGCTTCTGATTGCCTTAACACTAGCAGGTGGTGGTAATTTTTCAATTACTTCTATTTTAGCTTGATCCACCTCTATTCCCTTGTTTGAAATTTTATGCCCAAGGACAATTCCTTCAGTTACCATAAAGTGACATTTTTCCCAGTTTAAAACTAGGTTGGTCTCTTGGCATCTTTTCAGAACAAGTGCTAAATGGTCAAGGCAGGAGCTGAATGAGTCTCCAAATACTGAAAATTCATCCATGAAGACTTCCAGAAACTTCTCTACCATATCAGAGAAGATAGAGAGCATGCACCTCTGAAAGATTGCAGGTGCATTACACAGACCAAAAGGTATTCTTCTGTAAGCAAATACTCCAGAAGGACATGTGAATGCTGTTTTCTCTTGGTCCTGAGGATCTACTGCAATTTGGTTGTAACCTGAATAGCCATCCAAAAAGCAGTAATATTCATGACCTGCTAGTCTCTCTAGCATCTGGTCTATGAATGGTAAAGGAAAATGATCCTTTCTGGTGGCTGTATTGAGCCTTCTGTAGTCAATACACATGCGCCACCCTGTAACTGTTCTTGTAGGAACCAGTTCATTTTTTTCATTATGAATCACTGTCATGCCTCCCTTCTTGGGGACAACTTGAACGGGGCTCACCCAGAGGCTATCAAAAATAGGATAAATAATCCCAACCTCCAGTAATTTGGTGACCTCTTTCTGCACCACTTCCTTCATGGCTGGATTTAGCCGCCTCTGTGGTTGAACCACTGGCTTAGCATCATCCTCCAATAGGATTTTGTGCATGCATCTAGCTGGGCTTATGCCCTTAAGGTCACTTATGGACCACCCAAGAGCTGTCTTGTGTGTCCTTAGCACTTGAATTAGTGCTTCCTCTTCCAGTGGATTTAAAGCAGAGCTTATGATCACTGGAAAAGTGTCACTTTCTCCCAGAAATGCATATTTTAGGGATGGTGGTAATGGTTTGAGCTCGGGTTTAGGAGGTGTTTCCTCTTCCTGAGGATGTTTCAGAGGTTCTTTCAATTCCTCTGAATCCTCCAGATCAGGCTGAACATCTTTGAAGATGTCTTCTAGCTCTGATTCGAGACTCTCAGCCATGTTGACCTCCTCTACCAAAGAGTCAATAAGATCAACTTTTATGCAGTCTTTGGGTGTGTTTGGATGCTGCATGGCTTTGACAGCATTTAACTTGAACTCATCCTCATTGACCCTCAGGGTTACTTTTCCCTTTTGGACATCAATGAGAGTTCGTCCAGTTGCTAGGAAAGGTCTTCCTAGAATGAGAGTAGCACTCTTGTGCTCTTCCATTTCCAGCACCACAAAGTCAGTGGGAAAGGCGAATGGCCCAACCCTGACAATCATGTCTTCAATCACGCCTGATGGGTATTTAATGGAGCCATCAGCAAGTTGGAAACATATCCGGGTTGGTTTGACTTCTTCAGTCAAACCAAGCTTTCTGATAGTGGATGCAGGTATTAGGTTAATACTTGTCCCAAGATCACATAAAGCTGTCTTGGTGCAATTACTCTCTAATGTGCATGGTATCATGAAGCTCCCGGGATCTTTAAGCTTTTCTGGGAAGCTTTTCAGAATGACTGCACTGCATTTTTCAGTGAGGAGAACTCTTTCAGTTTCTCTCCAATCCTTCTTATGACTCAAGATCTCTTTCATGAACTTGGCATAAGAAGGTATTTGCTCAAGTGCCTCTGCAAATGGAATCTTTATCTCAAGAGTCCTGAGATAGTCTGCAAAGCGAGCAAATTGCTTATCCTGCTCCTCTTGGCGGAGTTTTTGAGGATAAGGCATCCTAGCTTTGTATTTCTCAACCTTGGTTGCTGTAGGTTTATTCCCTACAGAAGTGGTTGGGGAAGCCTTTTTAGAGGGGTTGTTATCAGTACTTGTGTATGTCTGATCCCTTACTGGCGTTTGAATGCCAGGGGTGGAAGCTGGATTGGCATTGGACGCCAACTCCTTACCTGTTCCTGGCATTTGAACGCCAGAACTGAGCTTCCTTTGGGCGTTTAACGCCAACTCCTTGCTTGTATGTGGCGTTTGAACGCCAGAACCGAGCATGGGTTGGGCGTTTAACGCCAGCTCTCCATCCTTTTCTGGCGTCTGAGCGCCAGAATCATTCCTCTCTGGGCTCTTACTGTCCTCAGAGGGATTCTGGATGATATTTTGCTCATTTCTTGGCTTCCTGCTGCCTTGAAGTGAGGTATTTAATGTTTTCCCACTTCTTAATTGAATTGCTTGACATTCTTCTGTTATTTATTTTGATAACTGCTGTTCTGTTTGCCTCAACTGTACTTCCAGATTTATATTAGCCATTCTTGTGTCTTGTAGTATCTCCTTGAATTCGGCCAGCTGTTTTGTTAGAAAGTCCAATTGCTGATTGAATTCAGTAATTTGTTCTGCAGGACTGAGTTCAGCAGTTACTGTTTTAGCCTCTTCTTTCATGGAAGATTCATTGCTTAGGTACAGATGCTGATTTCTGGCAACTGTATCAATAAGCTCTTGAGCCTCTTCAATTGTCTTTCTCATATGCAGTGGCGGATCCACGGGGGGACCTAAGGTGGCCATGGTCCCCCCCAAATTTTTTAAAAAAAAATAGTAAATAGTAATAATTAATAATATTAAATATTTTTATATATAATATTAAAAAATATAAGTTACAAAATTTTATAAATTAAAATAACTAAAAACTGCACTATGTATTGGATATTTGAATTATTGTTGCTCTTGTTAACAAATAGTCCATTCTAATAATTAATAAAAATGGTTCTATTATACTAGCCCAAGCCCATACTATTAATTAAAGTAACCCTAGTACATTTTTCAAATATTTGTTTCAAACCATGAGAGGCATCAGCGCCACTTTTCTCTCTCTTTTAGTGGTTCCCAAACTTTTGGTCTTCTACTCTTCTCATTCTAATTTTCCTTCCATACTAAAACAAAACATATGAAGAAAAACCATTGAAGAGAAGTGAACAACAAAATTAACCATTGAATGAACAACAAAGATTCAAAGAGGTATATTTCAATTTTTTTTAAGTTAATAACAATGTCAAGTATTATTTATATTATTTATTTAAAATAATTAATTTATTTTTTTTATAATGGACAGTGTTCAAAGATTGAAGTGAGGACAAAACTCAATAGAATTATTTTTTGGTGAGACTTGGAACAAAAAAATAATCAGGTAAATCAATAACTTTATTTTTGGTTATTATATATTTGTGTTTCTAAAATTATTTGTTATTACTCAATAGGTTTAATATTTTTTTTTAAGAAAATAATATATATGCAATTATTTTTGTTTTTTTTTTGTTAGATTGTTCAAGTTAAGTTAAAAATGTCAAAGATGAAAACAATTCACTCATTTTTCAAGAGAAAAGAGAGAATATATGATGAACAAAATTCAGCTTCAGATTCTTTGAGTAATGTTCAAAATATTATTGAACAACCTGTGACACAACTTGTTGAGCAAGATATTCAACCCCCTGCTTCCAAAATAACAAGGACTGAAATAGATCAAGTTAATATTGATACATTGATGCGTGATCCCGGAAAGCGTCCGCAAATTTGGAATTATCCTATCAATCAACAAGATGAAATCCGTAGAGCATACATAAAGTTTGGACCATATCAATTTATTATGGATGAGTACCCTCTTTCTGGTCTAGAAAGTCATCCTCGTCGTTTCAAAGCTCATTGGTTTAAGATTTTTTCTTGGCTAGAATATTCGCCAGAAGTGGATGCTGCAATTTGTCTTCCATGCTATTTATTTTCTACAAAATCAAGTCCATTCACATCAGGAGGATTTCGCAATTGAAAAAAAGTGAATAATGGAAAGGATTGTGCATTTTTATCTCATGTGGGTAAATCTCTTAATTCTCCTCATAATATTGCTGTTAAGTCTTGTAAAGATTTGCTTAATCAATTATGTCACATTGACAAAGTATTGGCTAAGCAAAGCTCACAACAAGTTTTAAGCAATAGATTGCGTCCTAAAGCCTCTATTGATACTGTCAGATGGTTAACATTTCAAGCTTGTGCTTTTAGGGGACGTGACGAGAGTCATGAGTCTCAGAATCGAGAAAATTTTCTTGAAATGTTAAAATTATTAGCTTCTTACAATAAAGAAGTGGATGCAGTTGTTTTGGATAATGCTCCTCAAAATGCAATATACACATCACCTTCTATTCAAAGGGAAATTCTACATGTTTTGCTAGAAAGGTGCAAAATGAAATTCGCAATGAGATTGGTAATGCAAAGTTTTGTTTGATTGTTGATGAAGCTAGAGATGAATCTAGAAGAGAACAAATGGCACTTGTTGTTAGATTTGTTGATAAGCATGGATTTGTCAAAGAAAGGCTAATAGATGTTGTTCATGTCAAAGATACTACTTCTGCTACTCTAAAACAAGAGATTTGCTCTGCATTATCTCATCACAATCGCAACATTCAAAATGTTTGAGGTCAAGGGTATGACGGAGCTAGTAATATGCGTGGAGAGTGGAAAGGGTTACAAGCTTTAATTATTCAAGAATGTCCTTATGCATATTATGTTCATTGCTTTCTCATCAATTACAGCTAGCTCTTGTTGCTGCGGCTAAAGAAGTTGTTGATGTTCATGCTTTTTTCCAAAGTTTGAGTAATATTATCAATGTTGTGTGCTCTTCTTGCAAACGCAATGATGAATTACGATCTGCTTATGCAACTGAAATTTCCCATTTAGTTGCAACTAATCAAATTGAAACAGGAAGGGGAGCAAATCAAATTGGCACATTAAAAAGATCAGGAGATACCAGGTGGAGCTCTCACTTCAACTCAATTTGTAGCCTTTTACGTATGTTTGGAGCAACAACTTCAGTTCTGGAAGATTTGGCTACTAATGGATCTACATATTCTCAACGTGGTGATGCTACTTATGCTCTTAAATCTTTATTATCATTTGATTTTGTTTTCATTTTGCATATGATGAAAGAAATCATGGGAATCACTGATAAACTTTGTCAAGCATTGCAACAAAAATCTCAAGACATTTTGAATGCTATGCATCTGGTTTCTAGTACAAAGTCATTGATTCAACAGTTAAGAGATAATAGTTGGAGAGCACTTTTGGAGAAAGTTAGTTCTTTCTGCAATGATCATGCTATTCAGATACCTGATATGGGTGCTTTTTTTAGTGACATAATTCGGTCTCGTCGTAAAAAGGATGTTGTCACTGTTGAACACCACTATCGTGTTGACATTTTTACTAGCGTGATAGATTTTCAATTGAAAGAGCTAAATAGTAGATTTAGTGAGCAAGCATCCGAGCTCCTCATATTGAGTACATCTTTAGATCCTAAAGATGCTTTCAAGTTATTCAGTGTTTGCAACATATGCAATCTTGTAAAGAATTTCTATTCTTTAGATTTTTCTGAGCAAGAAAAGATTCAATTGGATTATGAGTTATAACATTATGAACTTGATGTGGTTAAAGCTCCAGATTTTCAGAATTTGTCTACTCTTGCTGAATTGTGTCAAAAATTGACAGAGACAGGAAAATCAAATATATATCCTTTAATTGATAGATTAATTCGTCTTGTTTTGACTCTTCCTGTGACAACAGCAACAACTGAACGGGCCTTTTCAGCTATGAAGATTATTAAAACAAGGCTTCGAAACAAGATGGAAGATGAATTTTTAGCAGATTGTATGATTGTATATATTGAAAAGGAAATTGCTTCAAAATTCACTTCAGAGATGATAATTGATGATTTTAGTTCCATGAAGCATCGTCGAGCAAGTTTAAAAATATCAAAATCTTAAAGTATGTCCCCCTCTTATGAAATTTCTGGTTCCGCCACTGCTCATATGTATAGATCCACCAGCTGAGTGATCTAGAGAAATTTGAGCTTTCTCTGTAAGCCCATAATAGAAGATGTCTAACTGCACCCATTCTGAAAACATTTTAGAGGGGCATTTTCTTAGCATCTCTCTGTAACTCTCCCAGGTATCATAAAGAGATTCATTATCTCCTTGTTTAAAGCCTTGGATGTCCAGCCTTAGCTATGTCATCCGTTTTGGAGGGAAGTATTGATTCAGGAATTTTTCTGACAGCTGTTTCCATGTCCTTATGCTAGCTTTAGGTTGGTTATTTAACCACCTCTTAGCTTGGTCTTTTACAGCGAATGGAAACAGTAATAATCTGTAGACATCCTGATCTACTTCCTTGTCATGTACTGTGTCAGCAATTTGTAAAAACTGTGCCAGAAACTCTGTAGGTTCTTCCTGTGGAAGACCAGAATACTGGCAACTTTGCTGCACCATGATAATGAGCTGAGGATTCAACTCAAAGCTACTGACTCCAATGGAGGGTATACAGATACTGCTCCCATATGAAGCAGTAGTGGGGTTAGCATATGACCCCAGAGTCCTTTTGGACTGTTCATTTCCACTTAGGTCTATGATGGAGAAAAGGGAATTGATGTGAATTGCAATAAAAATATATTTTTATTTTTATTTTTATTTTATAAAAAGAGAATGAATAAAAAAATGAAATAAAATAACTAGAAATTAAATATAGATTTCAAAAATTAAGAATAAAAAATTTAAAACTAAAATAATTACTTAATTAAGGAGATTTGAACAACTTTGGATATGATTTTTGAAAAAGATTTTAAATTTTGAAATAGAAATCTGAATTTTAAAAGCAATTTTCGAAAATTCACTTTAAAATAGAGAGAAAAGATATATTTTTTTATTTTTGAATTTTATGATGAAAGAGAAAAATACACAAAAGACACACAACTTAAAATTTTTAGATCTAATGTTCCTTATTTTCGAAAATTTTGGAGGGAAACACCAAGGAACACCAAACTTAAAAATTTTAAGATCAAAACACAAGGAAGACTCAAGAACACTTTAAAGACTCACAAGAACAACAGGAACATGAAGATAGAACACCAAACTTAAAATTTTTAGAAAACCAAAATAAAATTTTCGAAAACTAAAGAAAAATCAACAAGAAAACACCAAACTTAAAGTTTGGCACAAGATTTATTCAAAGAAAAATTATTTTTGAAAAAGTTTTAAAAAGAAGATAGCCAATTACCAAGAACACAAGCACAACGCTCTAGCCAATTGAGCTATAAATTTAACGTGTTTTAATAAGGTATTTAATAAATAGAGATTTTTTTTTGAAAATTGATATTTAGAAAAAGCACAAGAAAAACAAGAAAAGACACAGAACAAGAAAAACTAAAGATCAAACAAGGAAAATAAACAAGAATAATTTGAAGATTAAGAAAGAACAATGAACACAAATTCGAAAATTAAAAGAAAATAAAAACATGCAATTGACACCAAACTTAAAATTGCGGCATGACCCATCACCACCTCCTACATCATGAGTCTCAGCATACCATTCTATTACATGTTACATTGCGGCATTAGCTTCGAATACACGTTAAACATTATCTGCCCATGGTTATCACCTTAGACCCAAAATTCCTTGTTTCAAAATCCTCTATTCAATAGCGTTGACAGAAATTCGTATCCGACATTTCCAATCTCATTAGAACCAACTGTATCCGTATTCATTAACACGAAATTCTTTAGTGCATCGAGAGAATCTAGACGCCACATGCGTAGTTGGTGCACGAATTGTAAATCACACTTTTCACAACTCGTACCACTAACCAGCAAGTGCACTGGGTCGTCCAAGTAATACCTTACGTGAGTAAGGGTCGAATCCCACGGAGATTGTTGGCTTGAAGCAATCTATGGTTATCTTGTAACTCTTAGTCAGGATATCAATTATAATTATCAGTTTGGATTGCAAAAAATAAAAGAGTATGAATTAAATACTTGTTGTGCAGTAATGGAGAATATGTTGGAGTTTTGGAGATGCTTTGTCTTCTGAATCTCTGCTTTCCCCCTGTCTTCTTTTTCACGCACGCAAGGTTCCTCCTATGGTAAGCTGTGTGTTGGTGGATCACCATTGTCAATGGTTACCATCCGTCCTATCAGTGAAAATGGTCCATGTGCGCTGTCACCGCATGGCTAATCATCTGTCGGTTCTCACTCATGCTGGAATAGGATCCATTGATCCTTTTGCGTCTGTCACTACGCCCAACCCTTGTGAGTTTGAAGCTCGTCACAGTCATTCAATCCCTGAATCCTACTCGAAATACCACAGACAAGGTTTAGACTTTCCGGATTCTCAAGAATGCTGTCAATAGATTCTAGCTTATACCACGAAGATTCTGATTAAGGAATCCAAGAGATACTCATTCAATCGAAGATAGAACGGAGGTGGTTGTCAGGCACACGTTCATAGGTTAAGAATGGTGATGAGTGTCACGGGTCATCACATCCATCATATTGAAGTGCGAATGAACATCTTAGATAGAAACAAGCGTGTTTGAATAGAAAACAGAAATAATTGCATTAATTCATCGGGACACAGCAGAGCTCCTCACCCCCAACAATGGAGTTTAGAGACTCATGCCGTCAAAGAGTACAAAGTTCAAATCTAAAAATGTCATGAGATCCAGAATAAATCTCTAAAAGTTATTTAAATACTCAACTAGTAACCTAGGTTTACAGAAAACGAATAAACTAAGATAGATGGTGCAGAAATCCACTTATGGGGCCCACTTGGTGTGTGTTGGGCCTGAGACTTAAGCTTTACACGTGCCTAGACTGTTTCCAGAGTTGAACGCCAGGTTGTAACTTGTTTCTGGCGTTCAACTCCAACTTGTAACTTGTTTCTGGCATTTAACGCCAGAATACAACATGGAACTGGCGTTGAATGCCAGTTTACGTCGTCTATCCTTGAGTAAAGTATGGACCGCCAGAATGCAACATGGAACTGGCGTTGAATGCCAGTTTACGTCGTCTATCCTTGAGTAAAGTATGGACTATTATATATTGTTGGAAAGCCCTGGATGTATACTTTCCAACGGAATTGAGAGCGTGCCAATTAGACTTCTGTAGCTCCAAAAAATCCATTCCGAGTGCAGGGAGGTCAGAATCCAACAGCATCAGCAGTCCTTTTTCAGCCTGAATCAGATTTTTGCTCAGCTCCCTCAATTTCAGCCAGAAAATATCTGAAATTATAGAAAAACACACAAACTCATAGTAAAGTCCAGAAATATGAATTTTGCCTAGAAACTAATGAAAGTATACTAAAAACTAACTAAAATATACTAAAAACTACATGAAATTAACCCCAAAAAGCGTATAAAGTATCCGCTCATCAATAGTATTATCATAGAAGAATTGCACTCAAATATCACTCCATCCTCACCATGTGTTGAGTTATGGTACTTGTAAGTCCTTATATAGGTGAAATATCTTGTAAGTAACTTTCTAGGATGCAAAGAATTTGAATTTATTTTGCACACATCTTGAATGTACTACATCCAAAAAGAGTGTCTTAAGATCTTGGATGCTCAGTACACAAGATATGGACAAATTTAAAAAAAAAAAAAAAACTTGATTTTGGATGAGTTTATATTTCTTTTACTCAATGTATTAAAGATGTGGCATTCATATTTAAATTGATAAATATTACACAAATAAATAAATTATTTGTTTAATTTAAATGAAAATGATCCATTCCTTTTATCTTATTGGAATAAAATATTCCTATCTTTGGAGGAAAAAGAATTAGTTATCACTCGTTGAGCTATCATATATTTCGTTTACAACTCTTGTAACCAAAAACAAAATTTCATAAATTGTTAACTATTTTTGGTGAAGACAGCAAATTAACAGCAACACCTACAAGAGTATGACTAAGCTATAAAATTATTTTAACATAAAGAATAACGTATATAAATTATTAGGATCGGAAATTCAAAATTTAACTCTTAGCATGGATTAATATTAGTATATAGTACAACTTTTTAATGGCAATTTTTACTATAATTTAATCAAGTCTTGGATTATAAAATGAGTAGATAACACCTAACGCTGACGTTGACATGAACAACTTTGAATTTGATTAGGATAAGAAGTTACTTAAAATAGTATGATTCTAAATTGGTTTATTCATTTATTTTTTTTTATTTTGGAACTTTTAAAATTTAAACACAAGAAGAAGGATTTTATTTTGAGCTATATAAACACCTTTTTTGTCAGAGGTTTTTGCCACATCCATTTCATTGAGATTTTCTTTTTCTTTTCTTGTTGTTAAGCATTTTCTCCAGTAATTTTCGTTGTTGTCTTTTCTTACGACAATGATGACCATCCTTGCTAAGCAACCTGCCCTTGGTATTATTGTAACCTTTATTTTACTATTTCAATTTGGTTTATATTCTTGCACAAGTATGGCTATATATATATATATTCATAACTCGTGTCTGTCATATTGTAACATATTTTCAGGGTCACAATTCGACGAGAAGAGCGTGCACACTGTCACTGAGGAAGCCAAGAAAGTTGCGTTGAATGGTGAATTTTCTTTGCAAAAGGAATCATCACATAATGGATTTACAGCACCAGAAATCAATTCATTTGGCCACTCTTTCAGGTTTCAACTCCATTTCATATTCTCTCACTCATATTTTCTTCAATTAATTTTTATTAATGGATCTTTATAGTTTTAAATAGTGTATGTTGGTGAAAAAATAATGCTAATGTGGGTTGATGGTGGGATATTTGCAGGGATTATGATGCTGAAAGTGAAAGGCAAAAAGGTGTAGAGGAATTCTATAGACTGCAGCACATCAACCAAACATATGACTTTGTAAGCAGACTTTAATCTATCTCTCTAGGCAATGTCATGGGAATGATCAATGCTGACTGAAATTTCATTTGCTAAATGCAATGCTATTACAGGTGAAGAAAATGAGGGAGCACTATCAGAAATTGGACAAGGCAGAAATGAGCATATGGGAATGTTGTGAGCTGCTCAATCAAGTGGTGGATGAGAGTGATCCTGATTTGGATGAACCTCAAATTCAACATTTGTTACAATCTGCTGAAGCCATCAGAAAAGATTATCCCAATGAAGATTGGTTGCATTTGACTGCTCTCATCCATGGTACTTGCACTTGGATATACTTTTGTATAAGCTTTCCTAAAAGAGCCATTTAAAGTCTTGATCATAATCATACATGAAAGTTAGGCTGCTTTTGTTTACTAAGAGACATAACATATTTTATACCAATAGGAATTTACAAATGATAGTTGATTTGTTTTAGATCTTGGAAAGATTCTTCTTCTTCCTCAATTTGGCGAGCTTTCTCAATGGGCCGTTGTTGGTGAGCATTTATTACTTCTAATTACCTTATGGAGTTATGGTATACAATTTTGAATTCAACAATTAAACTTAATGAAAAATACATATTTGTAGGAGATACATTCCCTGTTGGTTGTGCCTTTGATGAAGCAAACATTCACCACAAGGTAATCAATTAGTTTTGAGAAAGTTATAACTAACTTTAGTTTGTTATCTTAAACTAGCAATCAATATAAGCTTCTTCTTGGCTCTAGTATTTCAAGGACAACCCAGATTTCAAAAATCCTGCTTATAACACAAAAGAAGGGGTCTACACTAAAGGATGTGGACTCAACAATGTTATGATGTCATGGGGACATGATGATTACATGTATTTGGTGAGTCTATATAGAAGAGTGCATCACTTGGATCATTGGATGATTTACAATTTATATAATAATTTGATATTTTTGTATTATTTGATTTAGGATTTGATAAATAGTACGTTTTTAAATATGTAGGTTGCTAAGGAAAATGGCTCCACTCTGCCTTCAGCAGGATTGTTTATTATCCGATATCACTCCTTCTATGGTCAGTGTTTTCATCATGTGCTATTTGTCCTCCTATTTAAATTTTGGGTTATAAATGACTAGTTATTCTTTGTTCAGCAAATTCAATAACCCTTTATATGATGTATAATAACCTTGTAGCCTTACACAAGGAAGGTGCATATGCTCATCTCATGAATGATGAAGACCGTGAGAACTTGAAATGGCTCCATGTATTCAAGTAAGTTCCTGTCTAACTTAAATGTATCTTTTTTTCTGGCTACATCTTCTATTGTCACTTATATCACTGATAATTTTGTGCAGCAAGTATGATTTGTATAGCAAGAGTAAAGTCTTAGTTGATGTAGAAAAGGTTAAGCCATACTATCAGTCTCTTATTGAGAAGGTGAGAAAAATTTGAATGATTCTGTTGATTTATTCTTTTAATATTACGTTGTTTTAACAATCTGGATTTTGTTATTTTGTTTGTAACATGATTTGCACTTTTGCAGTATTTTCCCGCAAAACTTAAATGGTGAAGCCTCAAAATGAGCAATGGAGACCAAGGGTGCGTAGGAAATTGAGTTTTTTTCCACAAGCATGTTTTGGACTTGGTTGAAGTTGATCAATGTGTTACATTTCATGCCTTTTCATATTGCCTTGCAATAACGTATAAATTTATGTAAATGCATAATGTAAAATTATATAATATCGATATTTCTGTTCTTAGTTTTAATAATTTGAACTCATAAGAATCATTAAGTTTGGTTAATAATACCGACCATATTGGCTAAGTAATGAGCATTGGGATTTTTATTTTTAAGTTCTAAATTTGAACACTTGTATTCCTTTCTTTAAAATGAATAAAATCACTTATTTTGAAGAAAAAAAGAGCGAATTTTATTCAATTATAAATCTTTTTCAATTTTTTTTGTATTGTATTATACATCGAATTAGAATGAATGAATACAAAACAAAATGAAATAAGAAAATATATGTTCTTGCATCTTTTGAGCATTCTAAAATAGACTAAGTGTAATTTTCTTTTTCGAATTTCATTTTCCCTGCAATTTGAAGCTTATAAAATTGGAATTCATGTCATAAATAAAATTGTTAGTTAGTACTAACTAGCATCATGGTTATCAAATACAATATATATAAATTTGCACTTAAAGCAAATTAACAATTACTATGATGCATGTTAATTTACAATTTAATCCTTTTAAAATAAAAATATAATTTTGAATTTTACAAAAATAAAAATTCAGTATTAAAAAAATAGAGATTTTTTCATAAGTATATATAGTTACTTTTGAAGTAGTAAAAAAAAATATAGTATGAGACACAAAATGATAATTTTCTTTATATATGTCTTGTTTGAGTTTAAAACTTCATGTACAATTCTCAATTTCACATCCATCTCTTTGGAATATTCTCGAAGAATAATTTCTAACTTTGTTACATTTACTAAAAATAACAAAATTTGATTTATAAATATGATTCAAGAACAATTATGATAATCAGCTGAATCTTTTGTATAATTGTATAGATCTATAAATAAACAAATAGAATATGTAGCTATTAATAATGTAAAGGAAAAAGTTTGGTAACAAAAAATTTTCAGCCATAATTAGCCAAATTTTTTCATAATTTACTTCATTTACATAATTTAATAACAGTTTTATTTTTTATCTCACTCTCTTATCATTTCACTTATCATATTTTTATCAACTCCACTTATTAATCATATTAATTATAATATCATATCCCTTACTATTATAATCAATACTTAATATTCCTTTTTATAATTTAATTTTCATATTTAATAATAATAATAATAATAATAATAATAATAATAATAATAATAATAATAATAATAATAATAATAATAATAATAATAATAATAATAATGGACGGTAATGATAATATATATTAATTGAGTTAATTGCACTTGATTTTTTGTTTCCTTTAAGGCATTTAATATCAATCAATGGAGATACAAAAAAATCATTAATTTTTTATTTTCGTTAAGGCATTTTAATTGTACTTGATTCTTTGTAATATATACATTCCATTAATTCAATTATGATCGTTCAAAAATCATGACTCTAATACCATTACAAGCACAATAGTGTGTATAAGCCAATAAATTTTACAAGAAATCACGTTTATCATTGCAAATAGTATGCCATTTGAATTCGACCTTAATACGGTACCTATGGTAGAAGGTGCTGATGAAGAATTTGAACAACAGACGGACTCACCCGACGAAGTTATTGTCACTCAACCAATTTTCGAGAATATGAAAAACACACTAGCTTTGATAAGGTATGATAATAAACTGATTTAATTTTTTTTGTGTGTTTTTATATGCATTTATAATTATATTGTACTAACTAAATTTATACGCATAACATTCATACATTCATATACATAACATCCATAATTACATACAACTAACATCTAAAAATTAAATTCATATTTATTAGATATTACAACCATATACATATCATTTTTTAGTTATTGCATAAGTAACTATAAAGTTAACACAAATATTTTTAAATTTTATCATAATTGAATTTAAAAAAATATCAAATTCTTAAATTAATTTATTCAATTGATAAATTTACTCATAACATCCATAGATTTATACACATAACATCCATTATTTCATGTTAATAACATCCATAATTTGTACTCATAATATTCATAATTTCATACCTATATGATGTCTATGATTAATAAATTTTTATAATTAATATTATCAAATTTTAAACTATATGTCTTATTGTATTTTTCAAATTATCTCATATGTGCACTAATAGGTCATTATTTTAATTATTTTAATATTTTTATTTAATATTCATATGTATGCTTATTTATTGATTTTAATATAACGAGTTAATAATTATTTTAAAAAATTTATTTTTTAATTTTTGTTTATATTTTATGTTTTATTCTTTAATAGTCTATATGTAAAATATAAGTTGTATAGTAGAAGTTGTTAAAATTTTTTAATTTAATTTTCATAATTTTTGCAGAGAATTATTGTATTTTAATGGATAATAATGTGATTGAGAGATGTTAGAGATTTGATTTGTGAGAAACTGAAATTGATTTTGGAAAGAACATTAATGACTCCAAACATGCAGCAAAATAGTAGGTGATAACGAGAATAAGTGATAAGGAAATGTATGTCACTTACTTATCAAGAGAATGAGAATTTTTATGTGACATTTCTATATTGTAATTATTTTTTGGCTACCTAACATCACCTTAATGTAAACATGTTAAAATGTTTTTTGGTTAACATGTAAATATTTTTGTTTATTTTTTCTATTATTTTTATGAATAATATTGTATTAGTTATTGACTTATTGAATTCATGGTAAACAAATTTTTAGCTTACGTGTAATCAATGCCGTAAACATAACTTATAAATGACGCACGGATAATTAACGTCAAAATAGTGTATAAGTAACGCCTTGCGTAATGCGTAACATATAAATATACCCTACTTACCTTATTTTTTGTGTCTTCAACACTCAAAACACAACACAATACACAGTAAGTAACACACTATTTCTCATTCTTTCACTTTGTTCTATTTTTGTTTCTCTCTTCTCTTTTTTTTATAAATATTTTTCTTTGCAAAGAAAAGATCATCGAGGACTTGCTCAAAGATTTGACGAAAAGAGGAATAGCAACAATGTGATTGCAAATTGATGATGCAGAATCAAGAATTGCTCTAAGATTAAAAAAAGAGCAGAGAGAAAGATTCAAGAATTAAATAGCAGTAATGCAATTCAATTCATGTATCCATTTTCTTTTTAAAACCAATTGCGGGTAATTAGTAATGATATTGGATTTTTTTTCTATATAATTAAATATAAAAAATTGCTCCAAGTCTCCAAGATTCAAAAGAGAGCAGTGAGAAAGATTCAGGAATTGATGTTAGGGTTTAAAACTTCAGACTTAGAAATTTGTATTTTCCAATATTTGAATCTCTCTCTCTCTCTCTCTCTCTCTCTCTCTCTCTCTCTCTCTCTCCGTGTGCGTGTGTAAAAATTGAAGTAAAAATGTTAAGACTTGAGAGAATATTTTCTAAAGAGCATTCTCTTTATATGCATATGCATATGCATTCTCTGAAAATGGATTAAATTTGAAAAATTCTAGTTCAAATTGAGTTTAACTAGAGGTAACTCCATTGAATCGAGCATTCGATTATATCTCAAGAATGACCTTGTTCTAGGAAAGAATAATAATTCTAATATCACGATTAAATGAGTATATTACGTTACGAGCTCAATAAAATCTAATGTAAGTACCACTAAAAATGAATAAATTCATTAACTCGAAAAGCTGTCAAATCATGATATTGAAAGAAATACATTAAAGGCCTAATAACAGTTATCGGAAAAGATGTAATAAAGGAAAAATGAAAACTCGGCAGGTACTGCACTATTCACTCTATCACCTAAGAACACTATTGATTTAAGTATCGGAGTATCTTCACAGGTAGCCTTCTTGGCTTGGTTCCAGCACAGCATTCTCATTAGCTCGTAACTTCTGCAAAAGGCAATGTTCTAAAAATCGGACCGGATCGGTTGGTCGGATCGTTCCACCCGCAAACCAAAAGCAAATACGGTTCAGTCAGCATTTAAACTGTTGAACCGGCCAAGAATCGACCGGTCAGACCGAACCAAAACCCGGCGATTTTGAAAAAACGTTGTCATTTAATGTTTTTAGGTTTAGGGATCCAAAATTCCTCTTCTCCCTGGCTCAGTCATCCATTCTTAAGATCAATGTTCTGAAAACCGGTTCGAACCGGCCGGTCGGACCGATCGAACCGTGAACCGGACTGAAAAACGGTTCGGACATTCATCAAAACCGTGAAATTCAAAAACCGGAATTGAACCGGCGAACCGGCCGGTAACCGGTCGGTCGAACCGAACCGTGAGCCGGCCGGTTTTTTGGATGGCAACAAAACGCTGGCGTTTTTTCATTCTGAATCCCTAAATCACCAAAACTCCAGATGCTGAGATCCCTAAATCACCAAAACACCTTCCCTTCTCTGCTTCAGTGGTTCTCATTCTTTGAGCAGGCTTCGCTGAAGCTGCTTCCAACGCCTCACTGAGTCACTGTCACACTCACACAGTCACACGGGTCGAGGGCTCGCCGTCGAGCCATCGCAGAGCCGTCGAGAACTGAGAAGTGAGAACGCCTCACTCTCACACGGGTCGAGCCACCGCCGTCGAGCCACTGCCGTCGAGCCACCGCAGCAGCCGTCGAGAACTGAGAAGGTGCCTTCGCTGTCTCCCACCGCCTCACTCTCACTCTCCCTGTTGCATGTTCTGCCTTGAAGGTAACTTCGCTGTCTCAGTGTCTCCCACTCTCCCTGTTTTATTTTTCTTTGAACTGTGTAGTGTGATTACTCAAACTGGATGATTTTACTTTGAACTGAAACTGATCTGTGATTCAGCATGATGAACACCGAAACTTTGAACTTTGAAATTCTGTCTCCCTGTTTTATTTTTCTTTGAACTGTGTAGTGTGAAACTGTGAATTGATTCAAGATTCAACTGATTGGAAGGATCTAAACTGTACTGTGATTATTGAAACTGAACTGTGATTCAACATGATGACTGATTGTTGTTTACTGATTAGTGATTAACTGAGTAATTATTGAAACTGAACTGATTTTGGTTTGTTTACTAAACTGGATTTTGTTGTTTGTTGAATAATTGTGAATAATTTTGAATAATTTTGGATGTTGTTTGTTTACTGAACTGATTTCGCTCTTCCTTTTCTTCCTGTTGGCGCTCTCCCTCTTCCGTTTCTCTTCTCCTTCCCATTCACTCTCGCCTCCAATCCAGTAACTATCTAACTAACTACTCTCCAATTTTGTTCCACTTATTTCTTTATTATCATAATTTGATTGCATGATTGTACTCTGATATTATTTAATTGAAGCTAGAACTATGCTTTTGGATTGTTCAGATTCTTGATTTGATATGGGATTAGGTGAAATTTGTGTTGATTTTTTGCCTTTATTCTATTTGCTACTGCAGCTTCTGCAAATGGAGATATTGGGGTTGAATTACCTGGTGATCAGGCAGAGATTATATTCATGGGGACTGGAACTAGTGAAGGGATACCTAGAGTTAGCTGCTTGACTAATCCTCTGAAAAAATATTTGGTACAATCAAGAAAAAAACAATCTTTGTGGAAAAAATAATTAAGATTTTGCTGCTGTTCAGGGTTTTCTTAAGATTTCTATATTTCATGATTGTTGTAGGTATGTTCAAACTTCAAAGGCTGCTCAGCCGGGCAATAAGAATAGGAGACTTAAACATATAAAGACTGCTCAACCGGGCAAATTGGTAGAATGTTTTTTAACATAGAAAGACTTGCTGGAACACGTACTGGATTACAGTAAGCAGACAATAGATGATTTAGTTAAATTGTTTGGGATATTTTGATGCAGCAATGAATCATATTAAAACTTTAGACCTATGCAGGTAGTAATTAGAATAAGTGAGGTAACGGTTGAGAACTTAGGTTGGGAATATAAGGTGCTCCCAATGGCCTTTAGGGACATGTAATTACAACTTTAAGATTTATATTAGACTATAATTATGTTTTATTGTGTTTATTTATATTTTATTTATTATTTTATTAGAAAACGGTCTTTTCGGTTCAACCACGGTCAAACCGGTTGAACCTATAAACCAGTGAACCAGTGACTAGAACGGTTCAATGACCGGTTCGGTTTTCAGAACCTTGCTTCAGACTCTCTCCTCTCTCAACTCTCTACCCTAGGTTACAATCTCGCCCATCGCTGCAAGGAAAGCCTCAATGCCGCAGTCTGTTGCGCTCAGGAGCCACCGTTTCTTCCTCCGTTGTGCCTTGTGCCCCCCAACCCCTTCGCCAATCTCCTTCCTTCAGAAAGCAGAACTTCCTTCAACCCTAGCCTCCACCACCGCTGTAAGGAGTGGGCCACAGCCGTTGCTCATCGCACTCAGGGGCTTCTCTCTTCGTCCTTTCGGCGTTCTCCAAGTCTCCAAACCCTGTTTCCTCTCACCAATCGCAGGCGCGCAGCTTTTTCCTCGAAGTCAATGGCATGTTTTTTTTCATTCTCTGTTCTTCATTTTTTTGCTCAGAACAATTTTTGGGGTGGGGGGATTCTGCTAATGCTAGTGTGCTACTCAGATTGAAATCTGTCTCATTGAATGATTAGTTATGCGCATCTGTTGTATTGTTCTCTGCTTTGGATTGAATCATTGATTTGAATGATTAGTTGATTTTAGTTTTTTGGTGAATGTTTGTTAAAATTGTGCTGAAAATTTTGTTAATGGCTTCATTTTTTTTAATTTTAGTTCTCTTGTTCTTCATTTTTTTTCAGAACATTTTTTTTGGATTGTAAAGGAGAATAACTCTTTATTTTTAAAGAATCAAGATGATCAAGAACAAAATTGAAAGAAGTGTAATCAGTTGTATTAGTTGGCCTTGTGTAATCTTTAGCTTATTCCTCTGCACAATACTCATCTCTTCTATTTTCTTGCTACATAACTTTTTTCTTTAGTATTGTTGTTATTATCCTTGGAGGAATTACTAGTGTTAATGTGCTACCCAGATTGAAATTTGCCTTATGGAATGATCAACTATGCTCATGTGTTGTATTGTTCTCTGCTTTAGATTGAATCATTGATTTAAATAATTAGTTGATTTTAGTTCACTTGATTAATATTGGTTAAAATTGTGCTGAAATTTTTGTTAATTTTTATTAAAATTATGCTGAAAATTTGTTAAAAGTTTATTAGGGAAGAAGTAAATTATGCAAAAAATTTATTAAAATTATGATCAACCTTTGTTAAGAAAGAAGTAAATTGATCATCACTAGCCTTTTAGTTCAATGAAGAAATATATGAATTGAATTAACTCAATTAAATTAATCAGTTTTTTAATTTAATGAGTTTCCATTTAAATTGATCAGCTCAAAGATTTTTAATACATTTTATAATTTAAAACAATCAACTTGGTTATAATAATGCATATGTGGGTAATAATTTGATTGATGATTTTACATGTAATATTTTAAATTTAGAAGATATTTTAAAGTTTATATTAGATTATAATTATGTTGTACAGTGTGTTTATTTATAATTTTTTATTATTTTATTATAAAATAGTTTTTTCGGTTGAATTTCGGTTGAACCGATTAGACCAGTAAATTATTGAACCAATGACTAGAACGGTTCGATGATCGGTCCGATTTTTAGAACCTTGGCAAAAGGTATGAACATTTGGCCCTGTTTGTGGAGATCCTACGTATTTGGTACCATGGCTGATCATAAGATACAATCAATAATTAATCCAGATATTCTTTACAAAGAACAATAACATGATGATGGACATGAGATTGATGTTACCCTAAACACTAATAAGGGACAACAACATTAAGTTCTCCCAGGTTTTGAATGTCAGGAGGTTCAAAACACTATAGGCCGGTATTTCCCTAGTTTGGGTGAGGACTATATACATGCTATGCAAGAAATGCACCATCGACTGTAGGAATTAGAACGTCAACTTGTAGAATGATTTCAATTAAGGCAATCCCAATCCCGAAAGCCGTACAACAAGAGGACGACATGATAGTTGTAAAAGAAAAACCCATGAGCAAGACCATAGACGACATCAAGAGAATGATTGTTGTCGATCTGACTCACCTCAAAGGGACAAGAGGGACTTACCCCGGCATGAGGAGTTGTGTCGTGACCTTGAGAGAAGGGCAAGAGCTAATCTTGTTCAGCTCAGTCTAAAAGGAGGCATACTCCACAAAGGAATCTAAGTCCTAAAAGGCACAGAGATTATTGAGAGCAAGTTACCATGGAACAGACTCCATTTACTCTCCATGTCCTCTAAGTTCGGTTACTGAAACATTTTGACAAACTAACATATCTAAAATATGAAGGCAAGTTGGATCTCCAAGAGCATATCAATGTTTTTCAAGCAAAAATGAATTTGGAAGGAGTTGGGGATGTTATATGATGTAAGACTTTCCCGATAACATTGTTAAGATCAACGATGGCTTGGTTCAATATATTGCTCTTCAAGTCCATATCTTCTTTTGCCGACATTAAGATAAAGTTCCCAACTCACTTTACCACTAGAAGAACTCAGGCTAAACATCCAATCTCATTACTTGGTATAGAATAAAGAGTGGATGAAAGCATTCGAGATTATTTAGATTGCTTCAATAAGACAATGTTGGAGATTAACACACGGACTCTTGAATTTGTGTACTTATGCTTTAATATGTAAGTTTTTTATTTTTTTATTAGTATATTATAATGTTATTGTTAATATTATTATTGTTGTCGTTATTGTTATTGTTATTATTATTATTATTATTATTATTATTATTATTTAGTTATATTATTGTTACTGTTAGTTAATAATAGGAATACTAGTATTATTAATATTATTATTATATTATTATTATAATTGTTATTAGCACTACAACTTATTATTATTATTATTATTATTATTATTATTATTATTATTATTATTATTATTATTATTATTATTATTAAATACTACTGGTGTTATTATTATTGTTATGTGTAGTCTTGTTGTTGTTGTTGTTTTGTCGTTACTTTTATTAAAGTGTTATTAATTTTTTTCTGTAGGCTATCAGAAATTTATTGCCCAAAAAATTTAATCTACCCGAAAACTATAACGAGATAGCTGCAACTGCCCTCGCATCAACTGGATTCCATCACGTTTCGCAGATAGGAGAATTGAGGGGTTATTCTACACTATTGAGTGCTTTGGTGGAGCGTTGGAGGCCTGAGACCTATACCTTCCACCTCCCAGTCGGAGTGACTGGCACCTTAGAAGACGTCATACATATTCTTGGCTTGGCAGTTAATAGGGAGCCCGTGACGGGCAGAATAAATAGCAGCCATGGGTAAGGTGGAGAACTGCTTAGCAGTTTTTGGAGGATTTCCAGTCCGGACGATCACACGTTGCAGAAGGTAAACCTGACATGGGTTTGGCGATGCCGAGACACCGAACTATTAGACACCCAGAATTCAATCGAGCGGTATATCCAGGCTCACATATTCTGCTTGCTTGGAATTGTTGTGCTTCTAGACAAGTCGATGAATTCTCTAAACTCAAAGTTTTTACCTCTTTTTCGAGATTTTCACTGCATTCATAGCTGCAGTTGAGGGCAACTAGTCTGACACATCTGCATAGGTCGTTGTGTCATGTATCATGATACAACTGTAAATAGATGGACTGCTCCTTTATTCTGCTTTTTGTTTGGGCATGGGAGCGTATGCCGTTTATAGCATCTATACCTCGCAATGAGCTTTCAGTAGCTGGTGTACCAATTGGGCAAAAGTAATGGTTATCGTCATTATTATTATTATTATTATTATTATTATTATTATTATTATTATTATTATTATTATTATTATTATAACCATTCTAAACTAATTCAGGTGGTGGAGTCATTGGTGCCGACTAACGAGATATACACAAAGGTCTACGGCATAGTTTAGGCAACAATTAGATGACATAGGTTTCAACAACGCATGTTTTAAGAATTTCTATTAATATGTTTATTATGTTTAATAATTTAACTGATTGTCATTGGATTAATTGATTTTCAGTTTATATAGCGGTCATATATGGGAGTGGTGGTTCTTGAGGACCTATTCGTAAATTTGTTAGTGTGCTCTAAAAAGTCTCCATTAGTGTCATTCGAGTGTATAGAATGTCACCCAACAGGCCGAGTGAGACACCAATTCGGACTTGTACAACTTCCACCGGAGGAAGCATTTCAGATTGGAGATGCTAATTGTAGGCAGTTGACCGGGAGACAAGACCATGACTGGAGGGAAAGGAACGCTCATTTGGGTTGATATGTGGAATTTTCAGCGCTACGATAGGGTGCAATCAAAGGACGCATTTGAGGACTTTCACTCTCTCCCAATGTACTATAATGAGTACACACGGGAGTTCGACAATCACCTGAGGTGAATGAACCACATGCACAACCCCCACCACCACCTGGACCTCAGCAGCCTTACGTGCAATAACAGCCATTTTATTTGTAACTGTATCAGGTACCGGCCTATGAGCAACAGTATGAGGTACCAATTCATGAGCAACAGCATCAGGTTCCGGGGTATGAGCAACAGCTTCAGGTACCGACATATTAGCAATAGTATCAGGTACTGGCCTATGCCATATACATTAGTTTCTAGCTTATGAGCAACAACACCAGTATCCTGCTTATGAGCAACATCAGTTTTCAGCTTATGAGCAACAGGACATACCATAACTGAATTATGAACCGGAACCTCATCCACAATCGCAATCGTCAGTAGAGCCATACATACCACAAATGGTAATTCCAGCAGATGGCCACTTCATTTCGTTAGTTGGATTTGATGACATCCATTTGAGTTAGGTACTAAGAGACATATTATTTATTTCAACAATCTCAGCAAAGGCCTACTATTTCTGAGCTGTTTGTTGGTCGTCGCTCCCGCTCAGGTCATGCTAGTTATAACACCCCCACCATTCAAATCTTTATGCTCGAGTCATAAGTCAATGATAACAAGGTGGTACGACTCAAGATGGAGTTGTAATACATACATATATAAGAATTATTAAACGAGAAGCTTGAAAAGGAAATAAAGAAAATTGTGAGCGCAGGCACACACGTATCAAAATATAACGTGTTCAAAAAAGCAGGATAAAAATAAAAAAAAAACTTAAATGAAGAATAGAGTAAAGACAATATATATATATACACTAGTCACAACCTGTGAAGTTTAGGTCGGTTAGGGTTACAACAACAAAAACAGTTGATAATAGTTTCCATTTCTCCCAAATATACATCAAAGTCTCGATAGGCAAGGTTTCAAAAGAAAAATATATACATATACATTATTAAAGTTTTCCAAAATAAGGGAAAAAGATTCTAAACAAAATATAATACAGAATTCAAAAGAACTTTGCCGTCTTCCAGACGAGCTTCAGCTCACTGCGGAGTACCAGGACCTGCATATGAAAAACAAGGAATATATACGGAATAAGAATCCGCAACCCATGGATTTTCAGTATAGTAAAAATGTCAAATAAATACAAGGTAATAAGAACTCTTTAGGCAATCTTAACCTTCCACCCAACAACCTTTCCATCCTAGGTTTTCATTAATCCGTGATTAGGTAACTATCAATAGGAAAATTCTAATCTAATTCACTTTTATCATTGCCTCCATAACTCTCCAAACTCCAAGCAGAATAGCCCTTGACATCAATCGACACCAGTATGAGAGACCTCTCAGATATTCAAACACAAACAAGACAAACAAATAAAACACAAGTAAAATAAGGTAAATTAATTAGCACAGAGTCACATTAATATGCACAATTAAATATGCCATGACAAGTAGCAAACCCAAACAAATCAATCAAATGCAAATAATACATGCCTGCCCTATGGCAATGAGCTTATTTGTCGGTTATAAAGCCAAACCCGACATGTCTGGTAGTTAATCCTGGACAGTCCCTGCGTGCACACATCTCTCTAGAGGAATTCACATCTCTTGAAGGAATTATCCGGAAAGGTCTAAGTGTCCGGCCACATCTTGCGACGGAGGATTAACATTTCAACTAGAAGCAAACGGGACAAAACCACAATCCCTGTATCTACCCCAGAAGCTCAAATATCAACTGGGAGCAAGCGGGACAAAACCACAATCCTTGCGTCTACCCCAGGATCTCAAACCATAATCCGGAGCAAGTGGAACAACGCCATTACATCTACCTAAGCAGGTATATCTCACCACATCCCGTAGCATGTGGAATAACGACACTGCATCTACCCAAGTAGGTATATTTTACCAAATCCCAAAGCAAGTAGAACAAAGCCACTACATCTATCCAGACAGGTATATCTCAATCAGAGTCAATTTCGTTATTAAATTAACCCTCAATCTCATCTCACTTCATTCAAAATCATATTCAAAATCAATCATCATTATCTCTCATTATCATAATCATCCTCATCATCCTCAATCAAAATCAATTATCATCATTTCTCATTGTCATATTAATCCTCATCACATCTCTCATTATATTTATTCCATCTTTTTTCTAATTCACTGTGTCACCTTATTAGGTCTCATTCCTAAATTCTATACATTCTATTACACCGGCTCTAGACTCATAACAAGGTTTACATAGGTTTAGAAAGTTAGAGGAGTGGTTGAAAACTGTAAAATTCATTTTTAGCAAAACAGGGTCGTAGCGTACGCAAGCACCTTCTGCGTATGCATAAATTTCAAAATTTGGAAATGTTGCGTACGTGGACCACCTTCGTGTACATGAGAATATTGTCAGAAACGTTTGCTTGCGTCGCGCGACACTGCAGCGTACACATGAGTTCAAAAATTGACATTGTCGCGTACGCAGACTACTCTCGCATATGCAAGAGTACTAAGCAGAACCATTTACTCGCGTCGCATGACACTTCCATGTACGCACGAATGTAGGATTTTCAAAAAGCTGATATGCTGTAGAAAGTTCATTTTTTTATCAAAACTTCAAATGCGAATAACTTTTCTGTAAAAAATTATTTTCGTCCGTTCTTCGAACGTCATAAGCTACACGAACCTAATTTTCATTTAAGATAAATTTCACAAAATTTGAAGGTCCGAGAACCAAATTATAGCCTATCAAAATTGTTTAAAAATAAGTTTTACCAATTTCACCAAATTATTCAAACCTTAAGAACTCTCCATCTAAAACAAACAAAATCATACCAAATCAAATCCTAAATATTTAATTATCATATATATATATTTTGATTTATCTGAATTATTAATGTCTTTTTTAATAATTTTATAACCCATAATAGTTTAGATTAAATTATAAAAGATTTATCTCTCAATATTATGATTACTATTATAATAAAAAATCTCTAAATTTAATAAAAAAAACTTATTGTATTAACCATTTAATTAGATTATACATATAATAAAAATAACTAATTATTTGATACATGATAAATTAAATTGTGATTATACCACTTATTCTCAACCATCTTTCATTTGTACCCGAATTAATTATAATAGATTGAATTTTGGAGTTTGTTCTTCTGAAAAAGAAAAAGAAAATCAAAAGTTAGAGAAGTTGTTTGTTAAATCATATCATCATATTTATTTCTCTGTTTATTCTTTTGAATGTTTTTGGGTATTTTTAAAGGTGTGACTGAGTTCCTATTGTTTTACCAAAAACCCTAGACTTCACAGTAGTATATAGAAGCATCGCATCTTAAAAGATCTAGGGACAAAGACAAAGCTGGATAATCGGGTGCGAAGACAAGGGGGGGAAAATGAGATATATATAGCAGCCGTCAAACAAAAACAAGCGAGATGCCACTGCCACTCTCCCAACTCCGCTTAATCTCAATTCCACAAGTTATCGCCCGCCGCTACATGGCCTCCTCCGCCGCTGCCGAGCCCATAAGCCCATCCAACACCCGCGTGGGCTGGATAGGTACGGGCGTCATGGGCCTCTCCATGTGCTCCCACCTCATACGAGCCGGCTACACGCTCACCGTCTTCAACCGCACCCCTTCCAAGGCCCAACCCCTCCTCAAAATGGGGGCCCACCAGGCCGATAATCCCCTCTCCCTCGCCTCCAACTCTGACGTCGTCTTCTCCATCGTCGGCTACCCCTCCGACGTTCGCTCCGTCCTCCTCGATCCCCACTCCGGCGCCCTCGCCAGCCTCCGCCCTGGCGGCATCCTTGTTGACATGACTACCTCGGAGCCCTCCCTCGCCATCGAGATCGCGGCCGCGGCGTCCTCCAAATCCTGCCATTCCATCGACGCTCCCGTATCTGGCGGCGACCGCGGCGCCAAGAACGGAACCCTAGCAATCTTCACTGGAGGAGAGGAATCGGTGGTTAAGCGGCTCCAACCTCTGTTCTCGCTGATGGGGAAGGTGAACTTCATGGGAGGAAGCGGAAAGGGGCAATTCGCGAAGCTGGCGAACCAGATTACGATAGCGTCGACGATGGTGGGGTTGGTGGAGGGGATGGTGTACGCGCACAAAGCGGGGCTGGACGTAGGGTTGTACCTGGACGCGATTTCTACCGGTGCGGCGGGTTCGAAGTCGCTGGATTTGTACGGACAGAGGATATTGAAGAGGGATTTGGGGCCAGGGTTTTATGTGAACCACTTTGTGAAGGATTTAGGGATTTGCTTGAAGGAGTGCCAGAATATGGGTATCTCCCTGCCTGGTTTGGCTCTTGCTCAGCAGCTATATGTTTCTCTCAGGGCTCACGGTGAAGGCAATTTGGGCACCCAAGCTCTTATTTTGGTTCTCGAGAGGCTCAACAATGTTTCACTTGCACCTGCAATTGCTTCCTCTTAGGTTTGTGGAGGATATGGAACTCTGAACACTGAAATTGTCTTCTTCTTCGACTTATTATTATTATTATTATTATTATTATTATTATTATTATGTGATGATGTACATTCAATTAGACTGGTGTCGTATGTTACTTGCATCAGATTGCTTGGCCGCTTTTCTCTACTTTGTACGTTTTGGTATCAGTGTTTTCTAGTTCAAGTCAAGCCCCGGCTTTCTACAAGGGGTCCTCATCGTATAATTCGGACACGATATGAACAATTGAGCAGTTGTTAGTAGGTGATAGCTACTAACTATGTCTGTGTTGTTGCATAATGAGTGGTTGATATTTTATCATTTGGTTATTTCAAGGGTGAACACAATTTGATTCCATGTTTCATGAGCTGAAAAATTGAAAGAAAGTTCTGCGGTTTATTTCACATGATGCGACATGAACAACACTCATGAGCTTACAAGTGAGTATGAGTATGAGGAATGTGTAAGAATGAAGTTAGTGCAAAGTATGCCTACTACTTGTAATTATAGATTTATAGAACTGGGGAAAAATCGACATGTGATCTCCCTCATTTCAATACTCAATAGGTTGCACTTGGTCTTTCTAACAAAGTTATAGTTTTTATTAATTTAGAATCGTTTGCTTTATTATCACTTGTAGAGACTAAGGATTTATATGTGAATGGTGGTTTGAAAACTTCGTACTAAGAGGTGGTTGTAGGTGGCCAATGTTTTTAGGCTTCATTGGATATTGCTGAGATGTAGACATGTAGTTCGACATATGGATCTTAATAATGAGAGCTTTCCTGAATCTGCCTCTTTACTCTCTGTCAAATCTTGGAGCAATTCATAACATCTAATTATACAAAAATTGAACTGAGACCTAGATCAAGTGATAGTTGCTTCTTGCTTGGATTATTGAAATGTCATGTTTCGAATTTGATCTTTAAGGGTGATGTGTATTCAATAGGTTTCGTGGCCAAGAATTTTGTCATTGACTCTTGACGATACATACCGAGAATGCGTTTTCTAATTAATTGAGCCGAAAAAAATGCATTTTCCGACTATGGGACAGAATTGCATCATCAATCACATTACTGCTATTCCTCTCTCTTCAAACCCTTGAACAAGCCCGTCCTGGAAGCTATGTTCTTTGCCGAAAAATAAAAATTAAAGTAGAAGAAATAAAAAGGGTTAATTAAATTATTTTTAAATTATATCTTAAGATATTACTAAATATTTCAAAATTTCTAATTACTTAATATATAAAAATTATATTAAAATTTTAAATTTTGTATTTCTTTTATAAGAATTTTCTTGATAGATAATTGTAATTATGATTATACTTCGTGTACACCAAAATTAACCAGTAAAGTAAGTATAAAATAACTGTTGAAATACAAATATATATTAAAAACAAATTAAACTACACAGGTATTTAATTTTGGTGTAGTTATAACATTATAATCTTAAAAAATGCTTCAAAGACATTTTAGCTAAATTCAAATGGAAAAAAAAGACCATGAGTGAGAAAGAGAGGGAACGGAGTGAGAATACATTAAGTCCTGATTTATGAATTACTACTGTTAACAATACTAATGATTGATGAATAACAAAGTCATTAATGACTCAGAAGCTTTGAAATAAAATGTTTGAGGCTTGTGAATACATTAAGTCCTGATTTATTCTGGTTGAGAAGAGACTATATTCCGCAAAAGATGAGATTGCTCACAGCAAGTTTACATCTCCCATATTATTTCCAAAATGTAGGAGGGACAAACACTGAAATTAACCAAAATAATAACATGCCCCAGCAATATCACTGGAACTCCAAGGTTGCAATGAAAACGCAGATCCCTCCCACAGCCACAATTTGGACATTAATCACCCTTCAGTGTAAATCTCCATAAGACCAATAAGTATGGCATTGCTGCTTCAACGTGTTGACCTATTACTTATACAGGAAACTTGAAATTAGCATTACACTCTTTTTTACCTTGGCAAAATATGAATCAAGACTCATCAACTCCCAAATACTGGGAGTGAGATGCTGCAAGGAGAGCAGCCCCGATGCCAGAGCCGTCGTTAGAATGCTCAATCACAATAGTCTTAGCCGCCTCTTCTCCGAGCAACTCATTCAATGTACTCTCCAAGCAAGCTCTGAACTTAGTGTAGTGTTCAAATAATCCTCCATCCAGTGCTATCACTGCCTTTTGCTTCTCCCCAGCCTTAACGGTGTCTCTTCCTGTTTTCTTCAGGATGCCCAAAATACCAGCCGCAGAAAGACGTGCCCCACGTGTGGCAACAATGTCGCAGAGCTCCACAACAATCTTCCTCATTTTGAGGGATGTATTAGAGATCTGACAAAAGGGGATGGCAGTAAGAAAATCTATTTATAACATTTTATAACGAAAAAAGAGGAAGAATTAATAGGGTGATGTTTAATACCTCTAATATATCTTTCAATTTGTTTCCAACTACTTTGAGATCTGGAGATGTGTCATGATGCATTGCTGACATATCAGGGGTCCTAGTACAAAAAATGTCAAAGCTGTGTAAGCTCTAAGAAAACAAAAGAATGTTGTCATTTATATGCATGTTTGGAATAAGGCTAGAAAGGAACTGAAAATGGAGAAGCCAACATTTGCATTTTATCGCTTATCAGTGTAAAATGTTTTTGTTCACCCATGTTTTCTACTGGAGCAAATAAGCAGGCTGAAAATAACTTGAATCATATTATTTTCCCCATTATTCACAATACACAAATAATTGGATCAATTTCTGATTTTTCATCTCCACTGTCTCCGGTTCCAACCTGTCCAACCAACCACCAACCTGACCCTTAAAAGGAGGCAACGAAGAGCAACATTATGCTGATTACAAAAGTGTTGATAGTGGTTGCCAATAATAACCGAAGCAATCTCATTGAGAAATTACACAGAATTGTTATAAGAGGTTCCATGAAAAGAAACTAAACAGAAGCATGCATCTTAATAAGCAGAATAAATATTTGAACAGACCAAAATAGAAATCTAGACAAGAATCATCCTAGACAAGTGAAAAGTGAATGTTTGGTATAATTAACTAGGATGCATACCTGAGTATGAAAGGAACTCTCAACTTGGGGGGAACAGTATCTCCGAAAAAGTCAGCTTCTTCAGCCATCTTCAATAAAGCTCTCCTTACAATGTCCCCCAAATACATACCAGAAATCAACTTCTCAAATATCTGTGAAGAATAGTGGAAGAATATTACAGAATTACACATGCTGGTTAAAGTTTTAAACCAATGACTATAACGTGATGATCTTGACCTGCTCTCCAGGGTTTAAGCTCTCAGCATCTAGAGCTACGTCATATTCTGTTAGAGGAAGATGTGAGGATCGGAAATTACCCCACTCCATGTTTATAACCTGCAGTATTTACATGTAATCAGAGCATGCTTTATACCAGCAAATGGTGACGCTAGTTCTAGTATGACAGTAAAGTAAAGATATTTCTAACATGCAAGACAATGACAATCATAAATAGTATAACCTACTTACCATGTCTCCTGATTTCGGGAGAGGGCCATGCCATTTTGGAATAGCATTTGCACGTTCCACATATGCTGCATTTGTCCCTGTACCAAGGATCACAGCAGCAATGACATCCTGATTGTAGAATCTGCCTCCAGCTAGTGTTCCAATGGTATCATTAACCTAATGCAAAATCACCGAGTTAGTCTGGTGTCCAAACTTTCTATCAAACGCAAACTTGAAACCATCATTCTCAAGTCCATATATTAAAAATTATTAATCAATCCTGAAGAGAGGTTAGTGGTACTGACTAGAGCTGAAACTCGCATATCCAAGCCAATTTTTTGCATCGACTTGGTTAGTTCTCCCACGACATCTTCCCCAACCTACAAATCAGAACATAAAGGAAAAAACTATCGGGTTACAAGCTAATGAGAGAACAGCTGACTAAAAGAGAAATTGGTACAAGATATCCCCCTCTTTCACAAGAGTTCATGTAATACAAATTTAAAGCATGTCAAGGCAAGCATTGTAATTTTGGACTTGCAACCGTTAATACAATAACAAAAAGGAATGAAGTCGTGTCTGTCTAATAGAAAAAGATGTATGGAAGATTCTGCAAATGCACCATAAATGATGGCAAGAAAGAATTACAATAAAGTTAAATATATCATAATCAAGGTAAGAATAATTACCACATCTTCAATATTGAAACCCTTAGTCCACTTTATTAGAGTCCCAGATGCAATTGATGTTTGCCTCACAGGGAATGAGAATGTAAAGCCCAGTTCTCGTTGTCTACCAGGGGGAGGATGAAATTCTTCAGGTTCTGAATTAACAAACTTTGCAAGAGCAGATGCTATAAAATCAAACAGTCCCTGTAATGACATAATGAAAATATATCAGAGGTTGCAGGAACAAGAATCTGAATAGATAGATGTTTCCCATAACACACTTACTTCAGAAGAACCAATCATCAAATGAGGAGGAATTGAAACTTCTTCAAACTCTTGGTTGATGACACCTTTCTCTTTCCCACCTAAATGTACACGAAGGACACGAAAGTTTGTGCCACCAAGGTCCAGAGCATAAAAGAGCCCTGCCTCATCCCTGTAAATAATGGGAAAGTTCATGTTTCCAGGAAACTTGTATTTTTTACATCAACTGAAAGAGTTTTACAATCATTCAAACATTATATTTCTTCATTTTGCCCTGAGATTTGGTTCTTCAAAACACCATATAGCCAATCAAGTGCTTTAGGAGTGAATTCTTATCATCCAAGGATTCTTAACCATAATGTTATTACCATGACTGTTTGTTTTGCTAAATACTTCCCCTTTTAATCAAGCAAAATATGATGTGCTAGAAGAAAGTATCATTCTAAAACTCACAATAAACAATAAGTTCTATTCATCTCCTCTTTTAAAAATCATACTACATAAAAAGATAGAAATAAACGAACAAAATTCTATGTCAATACTAGAATGTGATAAAAGCGAAGGCAGTAGCTACAATAACCAAATTATAGACAGCTATCAAATTGAGAATGGCAAATAAAAGAAGTATAAACATGACAACTACGAATGAACTAAGTTAGCCATTACTCTATAAAATAGCAAAAATACTAAAAAAAGTCAATATTGCAGGGAGAAGGGAAAAGAGGCACTCCTGAAATGTAAGACAAAGCTTGGCCTTTGATTGTTTCAGACAACTATATGCCACTAATTTCAATCAGAGAAGATAAAAAATTGATCAAATCAAAATCCAAATTCGAAATCTACGTACCCAGATGGGAGATTATCGACGTAGCTGATCAACATCTTAAGCTTGCTGCCACCTTCAGATGCGAGACCAGCGTGCATCTCAACATCCATGGCATCAGCCACCTGCCTCAGCTTCCAATCTGGGGTCTCACACTTTTCCCCAAACTCCTTCAGTATGGCCACAGCACGACCCCACTTCCCGTTGCTCTTCATCCGGTGGCGCACTACCAACACCGCCGCCGCACAAAGGGCAGCCGTGCACACGACTGTAGCTCCCGCTGCAATCTTGCCCATCGCACGAACCGAAACAATCGAGCCAAATCCTGCAAAGTTAGAAACTTTTTGGTTCAGGAAGATAAACCCTGATTGGGAGAATCTGGAATTTGTAATGAGGGAAGCTCAATGGTTCGTGTTGATGTCCATGGGGGAGAGAATGAGAATGGGAACTTGGGTGGAAAAGTGGTGGAGTTACTATGAAGAGAGAGAGAGAGAGAGAGAGAGAGAGAGATTGAGAGAAATATATATATTAGAGACCCAAAAGAAAATAGAAAAAAGATCTGGATCTGACTCTGACTCTGCGGTGAAATGGAAATCATTAGATAAAATTTCAATCTGTATAGACCAAATCGGGCATCCCCGGATAATCAGTTAAACATGGATAAATCAAGAATACTAACACACACTGTAAAACCAAAAATCAATAGCTAATTTCTAGTATATTGTTAATTTCTTAAATGTTAAAACAAAAACACGACACGACAGCATAGAAAAGCACATGAACGAACAAACCTTATTGGCAAGAAAATCGATGGAGTCCATAATAGCAAATGTTCACATCCGAAAAACGTGCGAAAATAATTAAGCTAATTGCTGGTTGCGGATTTCTTTTGGATAATTGGTTGTTTCATTATTTAATCCTGTTATTAATGGTTCAATGAGGTGGAAAAAACGATTTATGGACAGTGTATACTCCCTAAAATTTCGATTAGACTTGTCCGATGTTGGGTTGCCGAATCTCGTCCAGCATTAGTGGACTGAACAAGTATGTTTTTCCGAACTTATTATGGGCGCCACGTGTACGGATGATGTGTGTTATGATCACGTGGACAGTGGGCCACACTCACCTAAACATTGCTTGGTTACTATAGGAAGCCCTCCTTCCTAGTCAAATATTTTCGGGAAACTAGTCGCCAATATAGCACATTGCACATGCCTAAATGTCTTCTTTTTACTGGAATCCATTGTATGGAATCATAATAAAAGGTGATGGATAATGCCCCAAATATATATATAAACGAATCCATTTATTCATCCCAAGAAATGAGCAATAATGCCATAGATTTCTAATCCATCATCTTGTTGCGACAGGTGTATGTCTAAGATTACATTTATTTACCGACACTGAGACAGGAAAATTGTGTTTGACAGAAAAGATATGGACGGAAATAATGTGTCCAAAAATATTAAATTAGTGTATTTTATGGCCATTCTAATAAGAATGATACGAGAACACTAACAAAGAATACAACTTATTTTTTTATTATTCTTGTTAATATTTTATAATTATATTTTTTATTATTATATTTTTTATCTCAAATTTTTTGAATTAAAAAAATAAAAATAAATTAAATTTTTATATTTTGTTCTAGTTTATTACTAAATAAAATATAAGAACATAAATTTTGTATCTCTATTTTTTATATCTTATTCTCGGTGTCTTGTCCTATTCTCAGAAACAAACGGAGTCATATATGTGATGTGTCCATCACAATTTGATGTACATGGGTTTAAATTTAATTATCCAAATCCTATCCAAAGAGAGTACAAGTAAGGATTGCATGAGTCTTGAAAACAAGATGGGTGGGTAGGGGCAATGCAACTTCACTCTAATGTTGTGATATTGACTCTTGGATGGTTCATGCGTGCTTAACATACATCTAACAAGTGATCACCACATCAATTAGAAAAATCTTCGGAAGGCTTGCCCATTTCTTATTCTAATTTATACCCTTTTTCTTTTACGTCACATGAATCACAAAGCTAAGAAAGAACTTATAGGACCCGCAAGCAAAATAATAGTATTATATATAGTAATAATAATTTGGAATAATGTTAGAAAAAGAGAGAAAAAAATATTTGAGGGGCATGGTTAGGTTATAGTTAGGCTGAGAGTTCTGTTTCTGTGGGGTTCGTTGTTAGGTTTTGAATTTGGTGCTTTGCTTTCATCGTGTTGTGCTGTGAATGTCACCCTTCCAGTGAACAAAATACCATATCATCAATACACCTATCAAATTATTGTTAGTTAATACTATTTTACACCTTATTTCCAAAATAAAGGGATTTAGGGATCATATTTGAATTGAAGGACCACAGAGACATATAAGCTAACAGTTCAAGGATATGATAGAAGCCCATTATTCCATTTTATATATTTTTAAACAAACTGATCCAGATAAGTTAGAAAGGCTATTGCTCCTCCTTCTTCTACTACTGAGGCAATTGGAGCATCACGTGTTATGTGCCCCACACACATGCAAATGGAATACTCATCTTCAATTTCAGAATACAATCCTTCCAGGTTAACCTCACGACTCCTCTTAAACATTCTTATTCTTCATAACATCATAATTCATTCGCCCTGCATCACTCACACTTCTTAATTCAATCTTAAATGTCCATCTGCCTTTCTAATGATTAGTCAACCTATTAAGAGGACCAGACACAACAAGCCAATAAGAACCAATTTCATGTTCAAGTTTTCGATAATCAGTTTTCTTTTGGGTCAAACACTCGATAAACAGAATCATTTTCGTTTGCCACAACACTAGACTGCAGTAGAGGCTAGTTGCGAGAAATGCGTGGGTTTGGACATTCCAAGAAACATCGGTCCAAGTCTCCAAGAGTTCATACCAAGTTTTTGATTGTCTGTTTATAGTATTGATCCTTTTCATCAGAAACTAAAACATGAAGCCCACTATTATAAGCATCCGGTTGGGCCCAGGAAAAGCTTGGAGTTTCTCCCTGATTCACTTGATTTTTGAAAACCTCGACATAGTGTTGGATCAAACTTGTATCAACATCTCATTTCAGAAAGCATATACTACTCTCTTAAAAAAGAGTGAGTTTGATTCAAAAATTACTTAATATTTATACTTGTGGTAAATTGTAATAAATAAAGTAAATATGTAAAATAAATGAAAGTTTTAATTAAATGGCAAAGTAAAATTGAAATTTAAAAAAAAGTAAATACTTAAAGAGAGGAAGAAAAAATACTCAAAGAAAAATAAAATATAAATAAATTAACAGAGAAAGAAAAGAACAAAAAGAATAGAAGAAAGGAAAACACAAAAGAAAACAAAAGAAATAAATTAAATTAAAAGTGAATTCCAGACATTCACATGCACTTGCATTTTATTGATTTCCGTTGTGTCAGTGTGACTGAAAATTTTGTAGACTTTGGTGTGATGATAAAGTGTTCAGATTGAAGTTCCCTATTCTTTCTGAACTTCTCCTACCATGAGGATAGGCTTGCAGATTTTCCTCTTCCCACGATCTAACTTCCTCCTTTTTCTCAGGCCACAACCTTATCTTGACCATGAAGAATCTTAACATCCAAGTTTGTCATCCCATTTCTTCTCTTACCTTGATCTCCAATTCCCACATTCTCTCTTCAATTTGCTCATTAAAATCCGCACCCCTATTCTCGACTCAGCTTGAGGGTCAAACAAAAGTCTTATTGTTCGAGAAAAATAGTAATTGCTTTTTGGCCTGTTTTCCACTTGTTGAAAATCTTTCGACTTCGATGCTCTTGCACAATCTGCTACTTGTTCCAACAAATTCTCACGTTTTGTATGGTGCTATTAATTTAGAATTACTCTAACTTCGACTCCGATCATTCTCCACGCTTGACTCTCCGCATAATTAGAGTTCTGTTTCCTCATGTCGAGTCTTTACTCTGTTGACATTTCGACCATGTGTGGTCAACTGATTTCGTCCCGGATCTTTTCGACTTAATACATATGAGTCGGTAAACATTCTAGTCGAATTTTCTAACAGGTTAAAATTCGTACTAATAAATTTTTCCTTAAAACTTATCATTTTAGGAATTGAAATAATAAGTTTTATTAATCACGTGCTAGTCATAAGCCAAATTTAAATTTCACAATTTAAAAAGACAGTTATACAGTTTTTGAAATGGTTCGCGCATTTTTTTGAGAATGTGTAACGTCTTCCCTGGGCTTTTAATGGGTTTTGAAGTTAAAAAACTAACCATCTCCCTTCAAAAGGTACTATTACCTCATCATTTTCACTATCTCCACCATTTACTTCTTATTTCTTTAAGAGCAATTGTCTTCTTCTTCAAAATCTCTTTCAACCATTTCCATTCTTATGGATTTACAATCAGCTCATCAGCAATCTGCTTCACCTTCTATTATTTCCGCCTCTTCTACTTCTGCAACCGTTGCCGCTATTACTGCTTCCACCATTACTCCTACAACCATGGCCTCCGCTCTTCCTTTTTTCCAGCCATTACAACTATCGCGGCAACTTTTGCACTGGTGTGGCACCAACTACCCAGCTACCTCCCTACATGGTGAAGAAGATGATAATATTCAAATCATCCCTCCTCCTCCCTTAATGGCTGATGTGGCACAATTCTACAACGAAGATGGGAGCTTGAGAGCCCCCAATTCGGACATTGAAACCACTTCCCTTCAAGGTTACTGGCCATTTGTATTCCTTTTTAGGGCCTTTTTCTACTCAAGAACAAGTTGAGTCAATCTCTTCTTTCTTTCCATCTCCCCCTGAGCATCTACCTCTAATTTTTTGCAAAAACGTTAGGGCTTATTATTTCGCTAGTCGGGTCTTTTGGACTGCCTCTCCAAAGGAATCCAGTTCCCTTATTTCGACTTAGATGTTGAGGTTGGCCCCGACCTACAAACCTACATGAAAATCACTAGGGATTGTTTATGCTCTAAAACTAGCTACCTTTAACCTCTCTTATACTGCACCCCTCTTACGAGCTAGTTTATACTTTTGGTACCCTGCTATCAATAACTTCCATTTTCCTTATGGAATGATGGGACCAACTTTGCTGGAAGTTTCTGCTTTGACTGGCATAGCCTCCGACGAAGAATGTATGTCATGGGCTACAGAATATCCCGATGATATTTTCGACATCAATTTTGACTCGACTTTTGTGTCGGGCTTTATTCAGAACAATATGGGATTCGAGGGTGATCCCGTGACTGATAGTGAACATGTGGCCTTTATGCTTTTATGGCTTAATGCCTTTGTCTTTTGTCCCAAATCTATTCAAATTCAAAAGAACAATTATCCACCACCTTTTCTGCTTGTCCCTCATCGAGAAACACCTCTTTTTTGGTTTCCAGCTCAACTTTCGAAACTTCCTCTAGGAACGTTGAAAATGTAATTCCTCGAGTAGTTTGGAGCATTGTTTTGTGCCCATTTGTTATTTAACACACTAGAGGGATGGAATCTAGTTTGATTTGACATCTCTTGGGATTTCTAATCAATTGTGATAATAGTACGCATCTGCTGTTTGACAGGAGCAGCAGAAGAGTATCGACTCTTACCCCCTGCTTTACTTGGCCTTGCCTCATGTCTTCTTGATAAACCCGCTCTCTACTCTTTTTGTAAGAGTCGAAAGCCTTGGCACCTGATGCATCGAACAAAGCGCGGCATCGAGGGCATATAGCAATGTTCCCTTCTTCTTCCTTTTGCCTTAGCAAAAAATCCAACAAGTCCTCTCCTACGGTCTTTCTGCTTTGAATATGTCGAGTTTGAACTGATCATCTTTTTCCATAGGCTCGACAGAAGCCATGTTAATCGAGAAAGTTATTTTCTTTGTTTCAAGAAAGTTTAATGTGACCTGGAAAAGATCAGAGTCCACTTTCATCTCAAGTTTCTCTGCAAACTTTAGTTGACCATCTTCAATAGCCTTCTGTATCAAGTCTCTAAAACGTACACAATTATTAGTATAACATCCATAGGCTTGATGAAATTTACAAAAAATTTTATTTCTAATTTTATAAACAAATGGCATTCTCACTACAAGAAAATGGAGCATTTGTAACAAAAAATTTGTATCAAATTTTAAATTGTTACAAATTATGCTTTTTTCGTAACAATAATTAGTTATTGTTACAAAATATTAAAAAATTTGTTACAAAACATTTCAATATTTTAAAATGAAATTTGTTAGTAGGCTATATTGTGAAAAGAAAAATGCTGCTTGCTCAATCTATTTTAGATCTAGAAAGCTTGTTGGATTAGCCTTTGTATCTAAAATAAGAACAGTTAAAACCTTTATGGTTACTTGTTTATTCATGTCTATATCCAGATACTAGTAAAATATCATATGTTCAATTTCATTTAGGGCATTTGTTTTGTTCCCAAATTCACAATAATAAAAATATTTGATTTGTTGGACAAATATATTCAAGAAATGATTAACTAGATCAGAGAAATGGTCTTCTATAGAAAATTTTTATAATAATTTTTGTTTTTTTAATAAATAATTGTATAAGCTATGAGATAGTTTTGTATGATTAATTTTTATATTTAACCCTAGAAATTATAATAATTAACCTTATCTCCTAATAGCATTTGGCAAAGTAATTAACGATTTTTAATTATCAACTTCACATAAACACATCTATATTTGAACTTATCCTAATGTTATTGGCACTAAAACTACTTTGACTTCTTGTATTAGCTAGTGATTGCAATACTATATTTGGAACACTTGAATCATTTCCATTATTAATTATATATGTGCAAATTTTGTAGGAGGTTCTTATCATAAGTCACAACAATTCTCTCTCTCGATACAAGGAATGGCTGGTGTTGTTGGAAAGCTTGAGGCAGAAATTGAGGTGAAGTCAAAAATAGACAAGTTCTGGAGTGCTATCAGGAATTTTGCAACCATATTCCCTAAGGCCTCACCATCTCAATACAAAAGCATTTAGATTATTCAGGGTGATGGCAAGGCTCCTGGCTTCTGGCTCCTAGCAATTGCCTTTGCAAACGTACAAACTTGTGTCTTGAAATTATTATATTGTGCTTTATTTATAAATATTTTGGTAAATCCAAATGTCTGTCTACAAATTTGGTTTTATTTTGGATAAGTGATAATATGGTGTTTATGTTCCTAATACAATTCATTTTTTCTCTCTTTAATTTGCAGACATCTTCTTTCTTTCTTCACATTTTTAAGGTCCAGCTTTCAGATAAACGGATACACATTGGAGGGAAGCAACCCTCTGCTTTGTCCCTAGCTGTTTTCTGATTTATTAAGAAAGAATATTTCAAGTTGTTAGACGTGATCAGGTAAACAGTCTTGAAGTCTTTAATTTGGTGTTATATTTTTTGGTGTTAGGAAAATTATGGATAAACGTTAATGAAAAAATTATAATTAGTGTTATATCTTGTTTCTAATTTTTTGTTTCGATTTTTTTCGTTTACAGGAGTGCTAAAATGGTGACAACATACTACCTAAAGGACTCAAGAATATTTTGATTCATAGAGACATTAATCTATGTTAGACTTTTAACTTTTGGTTGAACTAGTGTAAAAAATATAACTTGTAGAACTAATCAATGTAGACACTAATGTTATTTTATTTTAAAATAATTTGAGTTAAATGAAGCATGTTTGAATTATCTATGTTTTTACATATTATATAAATGTCGACTTGCTCAGTAAAGTAATTAATATATTAGTTAATTAAAAAGATAATTTGGTAAATTATGCATGCAATTTCTATTAAAAAATTGTTATAAAATAAATATTGTACTTTTGTAACTAAAGAAAAAAAGTTACAAAATCAAGTTATATTTTGTAACAAAATTTACGATAGGAAAAAATATTTTGTTACCAAAAATATTTTGAAGATCAAAATTTGTTATCACTTTTGTAACGAATTTCGGTTTTTGTATCAAAAAAATTTGTTACAAAATATTACTTTGAATTGTAACAGATCCATTTTTTGTTACAAAAACTTTTTGTAATGAAACATACTGCAACGGCTCTTTTTTTGTTACAAATTCCTTTTTGTTTCAAAATTTTGATTTTTTGTAACAATATTTTTTATTACAAATATTGCTTTTTCTTGTAGATCTCTTTCCTTCAAGTAGTACAAGCTGTTTATCCTTCAATAACATGTAAAAAATTTGTTCACCTTTTGTCAAATTGAAAGAGTAACTTCTTTCTCTTGACAAAGGAGTTTTGTCTGTTGCTGAATTAAGAGATCGACACACATATGGAGGTCCATCTTTTAATTTTGCAGCAAAGGCAAATTCATTGTTTGACTCTTCCTCGCTCATACAGTTGACATAATTCACCTTCTTATTAAAGAAAGATTTTCTTTTACTTGACTCAAGTTCCTATTTTTTTATTTAATTTTTCAATTTGTTGTACTTTATCAGCTAACTGAGCCAAGTCTTAAAATTGTTGATTTACTAATTTTTTTTAATATTAAAGTCGAGACTATTTATGGCCATCTTGACTACTTCAGGTTTAGGAATAGGAGTGAAATATTTGTTTCTCATATTCTTGAATCGTATCAAGTAGTTGTTGATTGACTCCGCTTTTCTCTCTTTACTGTGAATAAGTCAAACAAAGTTACTTTCATTTCACCTCTAAAGAATTGAATATGAAAACTTCTCTTTAACTGAGCCCAACTATGGATCAAGTTAGGTTGCAAGTTTAAAAACCAAGTGAAGACATTTTTTGTTAGAGAATAGGGAAGTATCTCATTTTCAAATACTCATTGTTAGCTAGCTCACCTATCTCGACTATATGTCGAGCTATATGCTCGACCATCGATTCCTCGCTTTCCCCTGCAAATTTAGTGAGTGATTTGGGAGTTTTGACTCCCTTAGAGAGTTTAGCTTGCAAAACATAGTCTGAAAATGGAGATATAAAATAAGGTTGATTTGTCACCCCTATATTTAACCTTGCTTTATTCAGAGTTATATTTTGACCATAGGTTTGAGCAGCATTGTTTACTCTTACTTCATTCAAAATTCTATTTGAATCATCTCCTCTATTTAACATTACAGAGGATTATTAGTAAGCATTCCACCTATTGATGGTACAAACGATCGATTGATTACTCCTACAACATCATTGACACGTCGAGCTATATGCTCTATTCTTACATTATTATTTTTCATTATGGGATTTAAAATTGTAGCCATCTGCTGTGTAAGCATATTGACTAAGTCGTGATGATTATTCTCAATTTGTTGTCTAAACACAGGCAAGGATTTAACCATGTTAGGAGACGTTGTTCTGACAGAAACTTGCCTCGACATTTCTGAAAATATGAAGCCACGTCCTCTACTAGCTGGAAACTTTACTAGGGTTGCCCCTGTACCTTGTGTCAAACCGACATTTGGCATTACCACGTTAGGTTGCAAGGACATAGGCACTGACACTAAATATGGGGGATTGCTCATCAAATATTGACAAGCATTATAATTTTCCACATTAGGATTATAGTGAGTCGGTATAGCTACTGGAGGGTAACCTGCATGAGGTATCAAGTTATACAAGAGATTATTCCTTGTATTGGTCGTACCTCCCATAAATCCCATGTTAGGATTTTCTATTGGTGGAGAGTAATTTGGAGGCAATCCATATGGAGGTCATGTACTGGACACAGTTGAAGGGACTTCCTCTGTGATCGCAGGGTCCTCCGACTTGATGGGCTAGCCTCTGCCTCTGAACCTCTTGTGTTTTCACCATTTTCATTATTTGACATATCCGTCGAAGTAGAGGCTCTATCAGACATTTTTAATTTGTTACTGCGTAATTGCATGCAAAATTTGACATGTTACTTAACCCAGAGTCTAAAGGTGGCAAACACCCGCCGGGTTGGCTTGCGTAACTCACCAAAAAAGGCGGGCCGGGTTGAAAATTTAAAACCTTCATAATTGAAAAGCCTAACTAACCTACACTGCCTAGCTAATCCACGGGATTTGGCGGCTTTCAGCAGGGCGGGACGGGCTTCTTCGGTGGGCCCGTCATTTTTTTTATAATTGAAGATGATAATTGAAGATGTTCTAAGTTATAATTTGGATTATGTTCTATGTTTGATTGATTAGAGTCTTGAAGATGTTTATTTATATATTTTGGACAATGTTTGTTTTATTTTTTTACAATGTTAGTTTTATTATTTTGTTTCAAAAAATTGGTTGATGATTATATTTGTTACATATTTAGAATTATAAATATTTTAATGTTTGTGAATTTAGAAATTATAATTTTTTTATATCTTTAGAAATTAATTATAAATTTATTGAAATAGTTATAAAGTTATATATATTATTTAATATTTAATAGTTTATTAATAAAAAAATAATTAAAAAAAGAATTGACGGGCTTAGCCCTCCAACCCGCCATTAGGCGGGGCAGGGCGGGGTGGGCTTTTGGTGGAGCGGGGCGAGCTAGCCTGTTTGCCACCCCTACTAGAGTCCCACCAGGCATGCCAAATTATTTCACTTGCTTTTGGCAACCTCGACAGAATATTGGATCAAGCTTGTATCAAGATCTCAGTTTAGAGAGTAGATATGACTCATTTGAAAAAGAGTAGGCTCGACTCGAAAATTAGTTAGTGTTTGTGTCGAAACAAACCGTGTCAACATACTTGTGACAAATTGTAACAAATAAAGTAAGTATGTAAAATAAATGAAAGCTTTAATTAAATGGCAGAGTATAATTGAAATTTAAAAGAAAGCAAATACTTAAAGAGAGGAAGAAAAAATGCTCAAAGGAAAGTAAAATAAAATAAATTAACAGAAAAAAAAGAAAGAACAAAAAGAATAAAAGAAAGAAAAACACAAAAGAAATAAATTAAATTAAAAGTGGACTGCAGACACTCATATATACTTCACAACTAGAAAATGGATTAATACACATAGATTTACAGATAGATTGTCTTTATTACAGACAAATTTTTGGTTACTGACGGATTTTGTCCCTCTGTAAAGGCCTTGTCGAAAACTATTTACCGACGAATTTTTTTCCGACGGATTTTCCCTCGGTAAATTCTCCCATTCATTTCCTTGAAGCGTCGAACTTTTTGATGGATTTTTTGTCGGTAATTACAGACAAATTTTCCGATAGATTTTCTGTCTATAATTACAGACAGATTTTTCGTCTGTAATTTGAACCTTGGAAAATCATCCCACACTCTGAATACAGACAAAAAATCCGTCTGTAAATCTGTCAGTAAGGTAAAATAGAATTTTTTAAAATTTTTTCATTGCAAAATAAATACTTTATATTTGTTTTCGAAATTTACTCTATGTAAATTGAAAAAAAGAAAGCCAAAAATCACATAGATAAACATAATATTCATAGATAAACATAATATTCATTACACGATACCTATAAAATTGGATGTTATTTTTCAACACCATTATCCAATATCTCACTGTCTCAATAAAAAGATACCCCACAAAAATAAGATGACCATCCCAATATTACATGGATCTCCTTCATTAACTGATGTCACAAATTACACTTAGCACATAAAGATGGGATAATCTAAAATATTAATGGATAACCAAGTTGCATTGGCAACATCAAGCTCCACATTAAAAGTTGATCTTGGCATCTTCTGACTGAAATAGAATTAAAACCCGAATTGGTTAAATCAACTATAAAACTAATGTGTTAAAAAGAATCAAGTAGAACCCGATCTTGGCATCTTAAATTTATCCTTTATTCAATCATTAATCAACATTATATAATACAAGTGTAGTGAACTAAAGTGAAAGCTTACCTTGTAACCTCAGCACGTCTTTTTGCTTGCTCAGCAATCTCTGAAGTCAGGTTAATATAGAAACGAAATCAATACGGACTTATATCTCTGCATAGCAAACCTAAAAAGATTCAACCAAGATTACAAGTTAGAACACGGTTATCTTGCTAAAACTATTGAAGTAGTAAGCACTACCATACCCTTGCTCTCAGCAGATAGAAGATGCTCCCTTGAAGTAGTAAGCACTACCATATCTAGTTTTTCTACAACTCGTGCAAATTCTTATAAAGGACTCCTTGCCCAATATAGCGGTACCATTCATTATTTCTTGACTTATTTGCAGCCGAAAAGAAAGAATAACCAGACTACAAATGAATTTGTCATATCAGTTGCTCAACAAATGATACCACATGACTCATCACTTGATATTCTGGAATGAAGGCAAGACATCCATAAGAGGATCTCCATAACCAACAGCCTCTATAAATCATAAACAGAAAAACAATAAGAAATTCATCACAACTATGAATATCAAACTGCACCTTAGTCTTGGTGGTTTCAAGTTGCAAGTTGCAACTAGGCACTAGGCAGGATGCAGGAAATCATGAATAACAATCAAAAGGACATTGGAGAGGTAGATCATAAGCATTAAGTTAGTTAGCAACCCATGAAACTCGTACCCCCAGCAGCAAACTTTTATGCTAATTTACTAATTTATAATGAACCATGTTAATCCTGATTTTGTCATCATTACTTACTGGAGGAAAACTTAAAAGTGTCTTTATTTCAAATCCAGCTGAATCGCATTTCTACTACTACTATCTCAAAAGTCGTATATTATATAACTTAATTCCGGTGGACACTACTTCCATCCTGAAAGAGTAGCTTGAACACCTCTCCAGACACATCTGACTGCAACATTTAAATTTAACCCAAAAAAAGATAAAAAGAAAAAGGTCAGTAGGAAGTAAACATTTCAGAATTACTCACAATTAAATAGGCTAAGAAAAATCACCTTAACAGGAAGTGAAGTGCCAAACTGATCCAGATACCCTATTACTTGGCCTTCTTTAATGTAATCACCCTGTATATTTCAAAATTAAAAAGTAAAACAGAAAGAAAAAAGAAGATATTAGTGCTGAATCAGGAACATGGTGATGAAAGTGATTTGTAATCGTCAAACGAACTTAAATATAGCAAAGCCCCAACTTAGAAATTAAATATAGCAAAAAAAAATGTAAAATAAAATGGATCAAGCTGAAAATATGCCTACCATTAAGGCTGTCAACAGAACAAAAGTCAGAAATCACAATTATGCCTAGCATGCAAAAATCAAGTGAATTACCACATAGAATTCAGCTCAACAAAGATGCACAACTGTATATATTAGGAAATATGAATGTGATTCTCCTATTTTGGACAGTGCAGGAATCTGATAACACATCGACTTGCCTCCTCCAGTAGGCATAAGACAAAAACAATCTCTTCCTGCACCAAAAGAGGGGGTGAGAAGGTAATTGACATTCCATCAAAAAATAAAAATCCTAACTTATCCATTTACTAAATTCAAAGAACATGAGTTCATGATTTCAGATCATTTTTTAGTTTCTTTTCTTTCATATCCAAACCGGTTATCAGAGTAGGACACTGATATAAAACTTCCTTCATGTTCTTTACTTTCTTCTTTCTATATTTGCAACCAAAACATTGTTAAAAGAAAAGTGTCAAGCTAATTTAACCAATCAAACTGAAAAGTGAGACCTATAAAAAAAATGCAGAATTTAATTTCCTATGATTTCTCAGCAACCAAATAGTAACGGAAACCAAAAAATAAAAAAGGAGAGATTTTTGCAAAAATGAACCTGAGAGAACAGCACAGAAGCTTCACCAAAGCTTCCTTGCCGCACAGAGCCTTCATCTTGTTCGCATTGCCGCTTTTTGCGTCCCTCAACGGCAATGCTGCTTTTTTCTGCATTTCAATTCCAACCTGGAGGGTGAAAAAAAAAAAACGAAAACAGAGGATCGATTAATTGATCACTTGAATTTGAAGCAGAATTTGGAAGTTCTGTATCAATAGAGGAACAAAAAGTTCAATGGAAACAGAAGCAACAGTGCAGGTATTCGACCACCAGTCTTCTCTTCTACCCACTAATTGGATAAATATCTTTTAAAAAATTTGGGCTCTTCAAATCTGTGTGAAAGAAAGCATCATTACAACTAGAAAGTAGGATTAGGGCTCTTCAAATTGTTAGGAAACCCTTCTAAACAAACCAAAGAATATAATAATTCAAATTCATTGCATCTAAATATAATAAGTTCAATCTGAAGAGTCCGATCATTCTTCATTCAGTGTTTACAGTCACTAGCAGAAGTTCACGTCACTACTATACTGCTGCTAAACTAGAAGGTGCACAACACATCAATCAATGTACAAGGCTAGTTAACATTCTAAAGGCTTTGTTTACTTTCATATAATTATTTCCAGAATATCTTGCTTTCAATGTTAATCATAGACCTGCCACATTATTTTTATAACATTTCCTATTTAAAGAATTTTATAAAGGAAATACAAAATTATACATGGGTTTCTAACTTTAAGGTTTAAACCCTAAATCCTTAATATCAATTATAAACCTCTCACATTATTTGTTTCCTGCTTATATGATTTTGTAAATGTAAAAAAAAAAAAACTAAAACATATCCTAAGTTTCAACTAACTATCAAGACTAATCCCGAAACTCTAAAAATTAATTACGAAATACGAATCTGTCACCTAAGTTGTTTCCTGTTTATAGGATTTTGTAAAGGAAATATAAAACCAAGCAAACCCTAAGCTTTTAACTGTCAGGACTCCGCGACCATGACAAACTTGCTCATGCATTGGAATGAAATACAGAATGAAACACAACGCAAAACACTCTCCACCCTTCCCCCCCAAAAAAAACCCAACCCACCCCGGATTGTAGTGGCGGGAACATACCATCATAGCAACACAAAGGCTGTGCTTATCACTATGTTCTTATCACTTTTCAGTTTTATGATATTCCAAGTGTTAAAGCAAAACCAAAAGCAGCCAAAGTGAGGTTCAATCAATTGAAAATGAAAAATACCACAACTATAAACAATTAATTAGAACAAAAAAGAAGTCATAAAAACTAGTACAGCTACTACGAGAACATGGTTGAAAGAGTTAAATACCATCCATGGCCTGAGCCACTGATTCAAAATCCATGAAAGTTCTAGTTGCTCTGTTCGGAGAGGTCTGCATTAGAATAATCGTGTGGCAATTAGCAAACTCTGTGTCCAGTAATAAAAAGGAACAAAGAGGCTTTTACATCACGCAGATTCAAAGATTTGTAGGCAAAGGCAGCATCTTTAGCGAACTTTGTGTTCCCTACAGGAACAAGCCTGCAGACAAAAAGTGAAGTAAGCAAGGTTTCTAATGTCCATTCCTAATTCCTTTCAACCAAGTTAATGAAGAATGGAAAGACATACGTATCAGATGAATTCTAATTGAAATATTGAATAATGCAAACAAGTTTAAAATATTCATAAGAAAAACCAAATAATTAACATTTTCTCCCACTTCATCCTCACACAGTTTTTGAGATAACAGGAGATTTATTCTAAAATCTACCTATGATTGTTAATTCTGAGATTTTGAAGATTGCATTAACCTAGCAAAATTGGTTGAAATCTCAGAGGTTCAAATTAAAATTTAGTATGGCCTATTGATGACATGTCATCATGTCATGTTTTTCTATGCCTTTTTCCTTTATTTTCAATAGGTTTTATGCACTTTCTTGAGCCATAAGCAAGCCAAGTGGGTAGATTTTTATGCTTCCTTTGATTTAATCAACCATGTATGAATTCATGCTATTTCATGAGGTTTTATGCTAAAATTGTCACATATTATGAAAGAATGAATATCTCATGATTTTGAGCATAGCTTTGATGTGTTTGGTTGATTAATGATAGGTGAAGAAGGCTTGGAGAAAGGGTGAAGCAAGAAGGAATGGCTAGGAGTAAAGAGAGGACAATGGAATAAGTTGAACCAGGAAGCAAAATCTTTTGGGTGAAAAGTTAGCCTCAAAGTTAGACCCCTAACTTGGAGGCTAACGTTGGAACTTGAAAATTCTCCCCTGGGCTCCAAAAGTTTGCGCCAACGTTAGCCCCCTAACTTTGAGGCTAACGTTGGCACATGAATTTCTCCCCTGGGCACCAACGTTTGCGCCAACGTTAGACCCCTAACTTGGAGGCTAACGTTGGCACATGAATATTCAAGGAAGAGGAGCAAAAGTTAGCCCCAACGTTAGCCCCCTAACTTGGAGGCTAACGTTGGAACTTGAGAATTTCTCCCCTGGGCACCAACGTTTGCGCCAACGTTAGCCCCCTAACTTGGAGGCTAACGTTGGCACATGAAAATTCAATGGGGAAGGAGCAAAAGTTTGCGCCAACGTTAGCCCCCTAACTTTGAGGCTAACGTTGGCGCCACACACCACAACAGCTTGAAAGGGTATACTTCCAACAAGAATAACTTGAGCTACAGAGCTCCAAATGAGGTGATTCAAGAAGCATTGGAAAGTAGGAATCAAGAGCTTTCCAAACATATATGGCACTGCATGGTGGACACTAAAATTGAGGGAGAAAACTGCCCCGCAATGTGCATAAACGAACATGGTGGCAACCTGCAGTGAGGCCAACTGACCTCTGAACCTTCAACGGAGTATAACTCGAGCTGTAGAGCTCCAAATAATGTGCTCCCAACGGCATTGGAAAGTAGACATCCAGGGATTTCCAACAATATATAATAGTATGGGGTGGACAATACATTTGAGCCTCCAGAACTGGCGTTTTCGCCAACGTTTGAGGCTAACGTTACCCCAAACGCTGCACACCAAAGCCAGCGACCATGCCCTCTTCAAATGATCATAACTTGAGTTGTAGATGTCCAATTGAAGTGATTCCAAGTGGGTTAGAAAGCTGACATTCAGAGCTTTCCAACCATATATGATAGTCTATATTGGGCATAAAATTGGCAACATGAAAAGAGGACAAAGTTGGCGCCATAAATGTGCATAAGGGAGGCCAATGTTAGGGTCAAAGTTAGACCCCTAACGTTGGCACCAACGTTCATACCAGCAGGCTTTGTGGGCTGCTATGAAAAGTTGGAGCCAAAGTTAGACCCCTAACTTTAGCTCCAACTTTTGGTCCAACTTTTGCAAACTCAACCCGGTTCAATTCGGTTCCTCTCCAAACTCCAAGAGCAATCAACCAAGGCCTTTATCAACCCAATTCCATCAAGAGCAAGGGCCCAAATGATCATCACTCAAAGGCACAAGAAATAGATAAAATAGGAATTTCATTTAATTGTAATTTGTTTTTAATTTCATTTTCATTTCCATTTTGTAAAGCCTATATAAGGCATCTGTTTCATATTTGTAAGGGAGGCTGGCTCCACTAGGGAGCACTAGAATTTGAGAGCTCTCTCTTTAAGTTTCTTTTTTTTGTTTTTAAATCTTGGGTGGAGAATTGAAGGTGTTCTGTTTCATTCTCTCTCTGAGATTTCTCTTTGTTTTTCTTGCTGCTTTTAATTCACTGCACTTCAAAATTTCAATTCTGTTTTGATTCCCAGCATCCAATTTCCTTTATTCGTCCTGCAATTTAAATTTCTAGTTGCGTGATCTATTGCTCTTTTTAATTTCCAACACCCCAGCCCCTTTACTTTTCATGCAATTTACTTTTCTTGCAATTTAAGTTTCAGCTATTTTACTTTCTTGTTCTTTAACTTACTTGCAATTTTACTTTCTGCATCTTTAAGATTCATTGCAATTTACTTTCTGTTGGCTACATTTCACACAATTCACTAAATGTCAGCTTGACTAAACTAATCACCCACTAAAATTGCTTGATCCATCAATCCCTGTGGGATCGACCTCACTCCCGTGAGTTTTTATTACTTGATGCGACCCGGTGCACTTGCCGGTTAGATTTGTGTGTTTTGGGAGAAATTTATTTTTCACCAAAATACTCATCAAGTTTTTGGCGCCGTTGCCGGGGATTGATTAGATCAACAATGATTATGTGGGTGAGAAGTCTAGATCAAGCATTTTCTTTATTTTTGTTTTCTGTTTCAAAGTGAAACCAAGGTGTTTGAGTTTTTGCCTCACTAAGAAATTCTCATCTCTGATATGAGTAATTTCAATTTTCCTTGGTTGTGTGTTTTACAAAACTCAAATGAAGTTCAACTCATCTTATGATCAAACAAATTCTATGGGATATCACCCACCATCACCAAACTCTAATGATGGCTGGGGATATCACCAAGAAACTTCAAATTCTGGGCACTCCAATTCATGGAGCTATGCTTCAGAACCACAAGATGAGAAAGAAAATCATATGGGATATTTCTCTCCACCACAAAATAATGCAAGTCATGATTCTAATGGTGGCTGGGAAGGGAATTCTAGTGCTCCATATGATAATCATCCAAAGATATCATCACTTGACCATACTTCAACCGAAAGCCCCTTTCAAAACTCACCACCCACACAAACTTCCATGAACCACTCAAGGCTTTCAGAGCTTGAGTCCAAGCTCGAAAAATATGCGAAAGAAGCACAAATATCCGAGAAAAGGCAAGAAGCTTTCTTCAAAAATATGAATGGAGAAGTAGAGAAAATAAGGAGGAGCTTAGAACCACTGAGCAAGAAAAATGAAGGCCAATTGATGGATATGAAGGAGAAAGTGGAAGAGCAAGATAAGGAGGCCACTGCATCAAGTGAACTTTCAATGAAGAATGAGGTGGTTGAACCTGAAACTTCACTTGAGATGACAAGAGAACATGAGAACTCACAACTCTCACAAACCTCCCTGGACCAAAATGCCTCAACATCTGAATCCATGATTGAAAGGTATAACGAGGAGATGAAGAAATGTTGGGAAGATCGACAAACCTCCTCCATGATAGAGCGATTGAAACAAATGTTAGGGGTAAAAGAGGAAGTGGAGGAGCAAGAAAGTGAAGAAGTCATTCCAAACTCAAGTGAGGCAGAGAAGTACATAAAGGAGGAGTTCATGGAACCACCAATACAAAAGGCTCTGGATGAATACAAAACTCCAAAAATCACACAACCACCAAAACATGGATTCAAAGAAGTGAAGGCAATTAACAAAAGCACCAAGAAGAGGATTGTGACCAAACTACCAAGGACAACATTCAAGAGGAGGTCAACCACAAGCAATCCAACCCCTGGACCAATAGCAAGCAAGCTCATTCAAGCCATGTACAAAAGAAAGCTTGCTGAGGAGAGACCAAGACAAGGGGTAATAGCTGAATCTTCTCCTCCTTTGAAGTCATTTCTCTTAACAAATTGGAAGAAGAGGAAGAAAGTAAAGAACAGGTAGACAGTAGGTACATTTCTTTTCCTTGCTTCGTTTAAATTTCAATAAATTGGCATATGGTTACATTCTAAGTTTGGTGTTGCCCTGCAACAAACTGTTTTCCATCTTCATGGATGATTGCATCAATTTTACATGAAAGTGACACACCAAGATTCTAAGTTTGGTGTGCCACCTATTTTTCTATGCAAATCAATCCAGCAACGTCACTTGTCTGCATAATCATATTGCTTTTTACAGTGTTATTTTTCTTCTTAGTTGGATAATTTTTGTTTTCTCTTTGTTTCATTTATTTACTTGTTTTTAATGCTTTCCTCCATTAACTGTTTTTGTTAATACATCACCAAGACATCCTTATTCACAACAGATTCTTCATTTAGTGATTGTACTTAACATATAACAGTTTCTTTTGTTTAGTTTTAGTTCAAATAAATTGGCATAGGATTGCATTCTAAGTTTGGTGTTGCTATGCAACACAGTTTGCTTCAAATCTTTACTGGATACTTGCATTGATTCCAAGTGAAAGTGTCACACTAAGTTTGGTGTGCCACTTATTCTTTATGCAAAGTATTATGCTCACCTTCTTAAGCTTGCAAACACAATGTCTCTGTCTCTTGTGCCTTGATTATTATCTTTAATTTTGCTTGCTTAAAACACATGTGCTACTAACATTTCATTATATAAGACATTCATGATACATCTTAGCCCCATAGCCATTGTTCTAATTATTGCTTGAGGATGAGCAAGTATTTTGAGTTTGGCAAGGGAAGGAGGAAGAATAGAGGAAAAAGGACAACAATAATGAAGATGAACTGCAAGGTTGTAAAGTTCCTTTTCCTCTCATTTGTTTCAAGCACCATAAACTACATGATTGTCTGTACCTTCTCTGTATGCATGTGTGTATGAAAAGGCATAGTTTGATTTCTAAATTGCAACATGGTGCTATGTCATTATGATTACCAACTTGAGTTTTATGAATTCAAAAGCAACAAAGTATCATGATCATAAACAAACAAGGCATTAAAGAAGATTTTAGCATGTGCATAAAAGTATTGGTAAGCTAGTATGTTTGATTGTTGCTTAATTGCATTGGATTTTATTTAATTGAAGTTTTCATCTAGGACATCTTGTGAAATCTTTTGAAAATCATGAAAACCTTGAAGAAGCAAATGCAAAAATAAAGCAAGAAAAGAAAAAGGGAAAGAGTGAGAAAGCTGAAGGCTCTGAGTACCAATGGCAATTTATTTGTTAAGTGCTTGTGGTGTTTATGTATCAAGCCAAATGCTTGAAAACAAAACACTTAGAAGTCAAGGCTAGGCTCAAAGTGCAAAAGCACTCCCTCAAAGCTCAAGGCTCTGAGCATCAATGATTAGAGAGTTAAGAAAAGAAAAGAAAAGAAAAATGAGCTTAATGAAGTCCTCTAATCAAATGCTTGTGGTGCTTATGTATCAAGTGGTAATACTTGAAAACAAAGCATTTAGAAGTCGTAGCTTTGTTATCAACTCATGGGGCAAAGCACCCAAAAGGAGAAGCTAAATAAAAAAAAAATCAAAAGCTTGTTTCAAGGAAGAAATATAAAAGAAAGATTTCATAAATTGAGCTACATGGAAGCATCAATCATTTACATTTCTTTTGTGATTGTAGCATGCTTAGAAAACTAGCTTACCATGAACATTGAGTTGATATTCTTCTTACCTTGGATTGTCAATCTTTATTGCATGATTCTTTTCTTGCTTGGGGACAAGCAAGGTTTAAGTTTGGTGTTGTGATGACATGTCATCATGTCATGTTTTTCTATGCCTTTTTCCTTTGTTTTCAATAGGTTTTATGCACTTTCTTGAGCCATAAGCAAGCCAAGTGGGTAGATTTTCATGCTTCCTTTGATTTAATCAACCATGTATGAATTCATGCTATTTCATGAGGTTTTATGCTAAAATTGTCACATATTATGAAAGAATGAATATCTCATGATTTTGAGCATAGCTTTGATGTGTTTGGTTGATTAATGATAGGTGAAGAAGGCTTGGAGAAAGGGTGAAGCAAGAAGGAATGGCTAGGAGTAAAGAGAGGACAATGGAATAAGTTGAACCAGGAAGCAAAATCTTTTGGGTGAAAAGTTAGCCTCAAAGTTAGACCCCTAACTTGGAGGCTAACGTTGGAACTTGAAAATTCTCCCCTGGGCTCCAAAAGTTTGCGCCAACGTTAGCCCCCTAACTTTGAGGCTAACGTTGGCACATGAATTTCTCCCCTGGGCACCAACGTTTGCACCAACGTTAGACCCCTAACTTGGAGGCTAACGTTGGCACATGAATATTCAAGGAAGAGGAGCAAAAGTTAGCCCCAACGTTAGCCCCCTAACTTGGAGGCTAACGTTGGAACTTGAGAATTTCTCCCCTGGGCACCAATGTTTGCGCCAACGTTAGCCCCCTAACTTGGAGGCTAACGTTGGCACATGAAAATTCAATGGGGAAGGAGCAAAAGTTTGCGCCAACGTTAGCCCCCTAACTTTGAGGCTAACGTTGGCGCCACACACCACAACAGCTTGAAAGGGTATACTTCCAACAAGAATAACTTGAGCTACAGAGCTCCAAATGAGGTGATTCAAGAAGCATTGGAAAGTAGGAATCAAGAGCTTTCCAAACATATATGGCACTGCATGGTGGACACTAAAATTGAGGGAGAAAACTGCCCCGCAATGTGCATAAACGAACATGGTGGCAACCTGCAGTGAGGCCAACTGACCTCTGCACCTTCAACGGAGTATAACTCGAGCTGTAGAGCTCCAAATAATGTGCTCCCAACGGCATTGGAAAGTAGACATCCAGGGCTTTCCAACAATATATAATAGTATGGGGTGGACAATACATTTGAGCCTCCAGAACTGGCGTTTTCGCCAACGTTTGAGGCTAACGTTACCCCAAACGCTGCACACCAAAGCCAGCGACCATGCCCTCTTCAAATGATCATAACTTGAGTTGTAGATGTCCAATTGAAGTGATTCCAAGTGGGTTAGAAAGCTGACATTCAGAGCTTTCCAACCATATATGATAGTCTATATTGGGCATAAAATTGGCAACATGACAAAAGGACAAAGTTGGCGCCATAAATGTGCATAAGGGAGGCCAACGTTAGGGTCAAAGTTAGACCCCTAACGTTGGCACCAACGTTCATACCAGCAGGCTTTGTGGGCTGCTATGAAAAGTTGGAGCCAAAGTTAGACCCCTAACTTTAGCTCCAACTTTTGGTCCAACTTTTGCAAACTCAACCCGGTTCAATTCGGTTCCTCTCCAAACTCCAAGAGCAATCAACCAAGGCCTTTATCAACCCAATTCCATCAAGAGCAAGGGCCCAAATGATCATCACTCAAAGGCACAAGAAATATATAAAATAGGAATTTCATTTAATTGTAATTTGTTTTTAATTTCATTTTCATTTCCATTTTGTAAAGCCTATATAAGGCATCTGTTTCATATTTGTAAGGGAGGCTGGCTCCACTAGGGAGCACTAGAATTTGAGAGCTCTCTCTTTAAGTTTCTTTTCTTTGTTTTTAAATCTTGGGTGGAGAATTGAAGGTGTTCTGTTTCATTCTCTCTCTTTTACTTTCTTGTTCTTTAACTTACTTGCAATTTTACTTTTTGCATCTTTAAGATTCATTGCAATTTACTTTCTGTTGGCTACATTTCACACAATTCACTAAATGTCAGCTTGACTAAACTAATCACCCACTAAAATTGCTTGATCCATCAATCCCTGTGGGATCGACCTCACTCCCGTGAGTTTTTATTACTTGATGCGACCCGGTGCACTTGCCGGTTAGATTTGTGTGTTTTGGGAGAAATTTATTTTTCACCAAAATACTCATCACCTATATTGGTTTCAATATAAAGAGCCCTTTCATAATCATAAGTGTTATGCAATACATCAGACATACTACCATCATTTGATAGTATAAATGGAAATCAAAAGGAATAAAAATTCAAAATATTATAGTTTATGCAAAAAGGAGCACTTTTTAATCACACCAAAAACAATAATCAACAAACAATTATTTGATGCACTAATAACTAGAGTGATCTAACCACTTATCTAACATAGAAAACAAAACAACAAAGGAGTGGCTGCAAGCCTACAACAATATTGGACAACACCGGTCTATATTGAAAGTAACGGCCAGGGAATGAATATAAACATGCTATAGCAATCTGGAGCTGGTTCCTTATATAAGCTTTCGTTTCCAGAAGCTGACCAAAATATCTAAATATTGTGAATCGAATTTATATATGAATTAACTAGTTCACCCAGCATAACAGTAATAGCAGAATCAAAGGATCACGATTTCACAATGCTGAATTCAGAAAACCCTAAGAGTCTTAAAAAACCAAGAACTACTTTTTCTAAGCATTCCAATTATATTTGGCCCTCTTTAACTTCTTATATTTAGCAAATTAGATGGTTTTTCTCGAGATATGTTCAACTATACAAAATTGATAGCAATTAACCACTAATCGGCACTGTTTCAAATCAAATTTTGAGACCAGAGCGACACTGCACAATAATGCGTTTGGAATGAAAAATTAGCGAGAGAAATAAGGGATGGAGTTAGGGCTAACCTGGTTAGTGGAGTGCAAATAGATCAAAAGATTGAAGATCTATGCAACCCTATATATAAAGTGTTTGATTCGATTTGATTCGGTTAGTGGAGAAGCTGGTCTTTGCTGGAGAAGAAGTTACCAACGGAGTCAACTATCATTCCGAGCTTTGCTTCAAGCTTCGCCATTCAACAATAATCCCCGAGTTTCCACCAAGTTCAGATGAGTTTCACGAATCGCTGCAGATGCGACGAGAGCGGCGGCAGAGGGAGCCCGTGCGACGCAAGGGATGACAGAGAGAGATCCTGCGATGCGAGCGGCAGCGACAGCGGCAAAAGAAGCTGGTGCGACGAAGAGAAGAAGCAACTCGGTGACGGAGAGACTCATTTGATGTGTGTGGAGTGTGAATGGATCGAGAGGGTAGGGATAAAATTAGGGTTAATTTAATATTTTCGACGGAAAATTTTAAATTACAGACGGATTTTTCGTCTGTAATAATTTAATAAAACGCAATATTTTTGTCCATTTAATTATAGACGGATCTTTTATTTGTAATCATTTCCCACGAAAAAAAAATTTAATTTTTTCGATAGAATTATCGATGGATTCTCTTTTCCGTCTGTAATTTATGCTAATTCATTTTTTTTGTTTTCTGACAAAAAATTCCTCTCAAATTCCGTCTGTATTTCCGTGGGATAAAATCCGTCAGAAATATCTGTCTGTAATAACTAGTTTTTTAGTAGTACTTGTACTCCGTTGACTTCTGTTGTGTTAGTGTGACTGGAAATTTTGCAGAGTTTGGTGTGATGATGAAGAGTTCATGAAGTCCCCTATTCCTTTTGAACTTCTTCTATTTATAAACCATGAGGATAGGCTTGTAGATCTTTCTCTTACCACGATCTAACTTCCTCTTTTTTCTCAGGCCACAACCTTACCTTGACCATGAAGAATCATGATATTCAAGTGTGCCATCCCACATCTTCTCTTACCTTGGTCTCCAAGTCCCACGTTCTCTCCTCAGTTTGCTCCTCAAAATTCGCACCCCTGTTCTTAACTCAGCTTGAGAATCAAACAAAAGTCTAATTGTACGAGAAAAATAGTAGCTGCTTTTTGGCCTGTTTTTCACCTGTTGAAAATCTTTCGACTTCGATGCTCTTGCATAATCTATTACTAGCTCCAACAAATTCTCATATTATGTATCGTGCTGCTAATTTGAAATTGCTCTAGCTTCGACTCCGATCATTCTCCACACTTGATACTCCATATAATCAGAGTTTTGTTTTCTCATGTCCAGTCCTTACACCGTCGACAAATATTCTAGTCGAATTTCCCAACAAGTTGGAATTTGTACTAACACTCCCATTTGGAGAAATTGATATATGAATGTGATATGTTTTTTCATCTGCCATATATACCAACCAAGTTAAAAAACTAGGGTTATCAAAAGGGTGTGGAACTCATTTAGACTTGGTCCACCTAAATTTACGAGTTATATGAGTTAGTCTGTTTAAATTCACTTTATTTATGGATTGTGATTTTTTAATTCGGATTGTTTATTGCTAGTCTAACGAGTTAAATGAGCTGATCGGTTTAGTTTTTATTTTTTTTAAAAAAAAATTTTGACCAAAAGTCATTTTTTTAATAAAAAAATTAAAACAAAATTTTTTTAGTCGATAAGTTAGATTTTTAAATTGAATAAAAAATATTAAAAAATACTAATTTTTTAAAAAATCATAAAACTAAACGAATTGACTATTTAACCCGTTATTTTTTTGGATTAATCAGACTTAGTCTATTTAATCTAAAAATTTAGATGAACATAATTTTAGAGATAAAAATTTACTTATCTAAATAGATAAATAGAATGATCCAATAAATTCAGTTGATTTTGACGTCCTATTAAAAACAAATTATGAGATATCATTCACTTATTCTTTATCATTTTCTTGGGTGAAAGCTAGATGTCAGAGAGTGGGAAAATTTATCATTTTTTTGGTGAACAATAGTTGATGCTACTGGCTTAGATTCTGTCAAGGTTTATAATCATTTATGGGGAATGACTTCAATGGACCAACTAGAATTTTAGATCTTAATGATCCATTTAGAAAAATATAAAATAAGATTAAATAACCATTTCTAACTATGAAAGATTCAGACGTTGACATTTTTATTCATAAAAGATAGAAATTAAAGTTATACCCATAAAAGATGGATTTTTACATACAAAATTAACCAAATCTTAAAAAATTAAATAAGATTCCTAAATTACCCTTTAATATAACCTAACTCTACCTTTTAATTTTATTTCACACCACTATTCCCCCAATTCCAAACCCTACATTTATCTTTCTTCCCTCTCATCTCATCAATGGCTGAACGCGGCAGCGGAGATCGTGGCAGATTCCAGCATGGCTTCAGAGGCCGCGGTGGTTGGGGCAACAGGGCTGCGATGGGCGTCACAATGGCAGTGGACGCCACAGGGGCGGTGGATGCCGCAAGGAAGAGGAAAATTGGGTTCCAGTGACGAAGTTGGGTCGCCTCATGAAAAGGGGGAAAGATCAGTAGACTCGAACAAATCTACCTCCACTATCTCCCAATCAAGGAGCACCAAATCATTGACACATTGGTTGGTCCTTCTTTGAAGGATGAAGTCATGAAGATCATGCCCGTTCAAAAACAAACACATGCCGGTCAAAAAACCCGTTTCAAGCCTTTCGTCGTTGTCGGTGGCACCAACGGTCACGTCAGACTCGGTGTTAAGTGCAGCAAGGAGATTGCAACTGCCATTTGCAGTGCCATTATATTGGCAAAACTTTTGGTGATTCTTGTGAGAAGAGGTTATTGGGGTAACAAGATTGGAAAGCTACACACCGTTCCCTGCAAGGTCACCAAAAAATGTGGTTCCGTCACTGTCTGTATAGTGCCTGCTCCTCGTGGTTTTGGAATTGTTGCTGTTAGGGTTTCAAGAAGGTCTTGCAATTTGCAGGGATTGATGATGTATTCACTTCTTCTAGAGAATCCACCATTTCTTTGGAAATTTCACACTGATCTACTTGCCAAGCCAACAGCCAAGGCTCTCATCTTGGAGGATGAAAGGGTCGAGCTTAATCTAGCTCTTTGCCATCTGATTATTGTGTCTGTTCAAGATTGGAATTATTACTTGAATAAGTTTTAGAGATTCGATTAAAATTATAGTAGAGGGTAATTTGAAAATTTTATTTAATTTGTTAAGGGTCGGATAATTTTGTCTGCAAAAGTTCATCTTTCATGGGTATAACTTTAATTTTCTTTTTTCATGGGTAAAAATGTTAGTTTTCGAATATTTCATTGTTAGAAATGGCTATTTACTCTATAAAATAATCTTATAAAATGTTTATACTATCCTTTTCTCTATCTTCTCTTCAATTAAACATCTTCCATCATAATGCTTACTGCTACCATTACAAAAATATCAACACCACCATTAATGGTAGCACCAACACTATCTTTGTTCTCTCTTTTTTTGTGAAATTATTCTTCTTGTTATGCATTCAAACTTCGAACCAAATTATTATCTCTCTTTTGTATTTTCGATCTAACACGCTCTTGTGAACTTGGACATCTTCTCCGTTCCGAAACTCTTCTTTAGAGACCCTAAAGCTGGGAGGCAGAAACTGATGTCATGGTTCCCTTCGGCAGCGCTGCGATGCCAGCACCGGAGAGGAAAGAAGCATGTGAGGTACTGCTGATAGGAGGTGATAGTGAGCGGAGGATACTTATGGCGGAGATGCCGAGTTAGTGCTCCGGTGAGGCAGTGAAGCAGGGTAGTGGCGTGGTTCTTTGAATAAAATTCAAGGCAAGGAGATGAACCCAACTTCTAAATAATAACCTGTGCAAAAAAATTTTTTGGCGATGGCATGTTGATGTTTGGAGATTCGTAGAAAAGAAAAAAAAAGATAAAAATAAAATTTTAAAATAAAATTATTTTTTAAATTATTTAAATATAAATATAATTATTTTATAATTAATAAAAATTTTAAATTTTAGCCATTAGTTCAAAATTTAAATAGTCATGATTCATAAGAAATCTTAGACCATAAAAAACCATAATATACTTTTCGCATACAAAAAGCTTTCTCATTTATGTTATGCTACTTTAATTCCAACTGATAACTAATTCTTCACAAACAAATAACAATGTGCGGCTAACATTATATAAAAACTAGGCCACGTTGGTTACAATACTCTACATAAATAAGGTGAAAACTCAGGTAAAGTCGACTTCACGTGAAGTTAATATTTAAGAGTTGTTAGATAAAAATTTAGTCAAATCAGTCAACTTATCTAATGACTCTCAGATATTAATTTCATATGAAATTGACTACACCTGAGTTTCCACCTATAAATAAAGCTTTTGAAGATTTTGTAATCATTATTTGATATCCTCTTTAAGTTTTCTTCCTATATTGAAACTGATAAGACCCAATTTGAATTTCATGAAAACACAAGAAAGAAGAGGATAGTCCTTGGTTTTGCATTGTTTTAATTTACTACCATATATTGGGTCTAAATAACTTAATTAAGATTTTAAAAAAAAATTAAAACATAAAAATTTATATTAATAATAGTTAAATAAATTATTTTATATTTAATTTTTTAATTTTAAAAATATTTATTTTAAAAAAAATAATAAAAAGTTTTTTATTATAAAAAAATTATAAATTAATTTTAAAATTTATACCAATTAAATATTAATGCTATAATTTTTCATGAATTAAAAGTAAAAACAAAATGTTACTTATAGACCTATCACCTATCTCCTGCACAAATTATATTATTAATAAGATACAAAACTTTTGATTTCATTCACTTTTTAATAGTTCATTTTCTCTGCCCTTAAATATAGAAACCATCTAAATAAACACTACTGTTTTTCAAAAATATTATATGCACGTTAAAAATTAATTATTAAATTAATAAATATATATTTATATATAAATATATATTATTTAATTTATTTTTAATGTGTATTTATTTTAATATATATTTTATATTAATAATCGATTTAATAAACAATTTTTTATATACATCTAGCTAACAAAGCGAATATTTTTAGTGTGAAAATTACATTAGCGCATGCAAATGAGGTAAATGGTCCATAGACCAAAGTTATCCATTCCTTTGAGCTCTACTTGCTGTGACATTGATGACGGTTCATTTTCAGGAAATTGTGTTAACTCTAATAATTAATTAAATAAAAATATCTGAGCACACCAAAATAATATAGAAATATCAACGTAAGCTGTTTACATGCGTGAACAAGAAGCTGCAGCCGAAAAAGATTGACCATGTTCCTTAACAACTTGATCTGATGTAACTAAATAGTAGAAGACAGCTCTTCTGATATCTATTGTATATTTGTATTGATTGTTGTTAAAACATATTTTCATCTTCTGAGCTAGACAAGCTATATTCATACATGATATGCAAACACCGAAATGAAAGTGTACATGTATCAAAATGGACAATATATATATTCTGTACCGGCATCAAAGGGATTTGCTGATGAACATGAAGATGATGCATTATAGATCAGATTATCACACGTAAGATTACAAATAGGCGGGAATCAGTCACAAAAGTTAGTAAGGATAAACTATTTTGTCTTTTTTAAAAAAAATATAGAAAATTAATTTTTAGTTAATTAATATTAATTAATTTTTTCATTTTATTTTTTATAAAAAACATTTAAAGTTTAAAATTTATAATTTTAAATTTAAGATTATAAGCCATTCGCATATCGCTGCTGCCCAATTATACAAGAAAATTTTAACCCCCAAAATCCAACCGTATCCAACTATAATCATTATTCATTTCGCACTTTCTATTGTGGTTTGAATTTCTACACGCACTGTGAAAAATGCATCCTTGACACATTACATGACAAACTCTAGTTTTTCCCAATACTTGCATGCATATCTTCGATTTATGAGTAATGCTCCATTGTTGTAATAATCGAGCTGACTTAATTCTTTTTCTTCATCAGTATTTGATTTGACCAAATTAAAGAACGAGCAGCGTCTAAAAAATTAAATAGATAAATTACTATTTTTATTCACAAAAATTTAAGACACTAACAAATTTATATATAAAATAATAAAATTAAGTTGAGAAAGTATAGGGAGCCAATGGTGGGTACAATGGAGATTTAGAAAGTATTAGAGATATGACCATTAGTGTTACATTATCCTATCAGGTTACACTTTTGGGATGATTGATTTCATGACATGGTATTAAAGTTCTAGATCCGAAAGGTCAAGAGTTCGATTCTTGGTAAACCCCAAAATCAATTTAAGTTTTTGGAATGAGTGGATTTTATTCATGAACCAAAAATTTAGCCCATTGTATATTGTACGCTTAGGCCATTGGCTCTATAAGGGATAAGAGTGAGAAGAGTGAGTTGGAGTCAGGGTAAATATGTAAATATTCAAGGGATAACATAATTTAGTTAGTTAGCATTTCTAGTGTAGAGTTAGTATGTATATATATATGTGATGCGTGTATTTGATTCTAGTATATATGTGAAAAAGTAATAACAAATATCTTTCCATTACCCTTTATTTCTACTCTCAATTTTCTCTGTCAAGAAACCAACACTTGCTACATATAGCTTCTTGCTGCATCCTTTATGGTATCAAGAGCCACCATTTCATCATTAGATCCACAATGGAAATCACGCTATCAGATTCAACAAAAAAGACCTCACCCATTGCTGAAAACTCAATGAAGACAATTACTCAACTTGGAGATATCTTGCACTTCTTACCATTGAAAGTTTGGGTCTCGAAACCCACCTTGATCCATCAAAGGCTCCAGAACAATTCACATCAGATGCCACCAAGAAAACACTCACTGAATCAGAAGAGTTCAAGAATTGGCGAAAGCGTGATAGAACCCTCACAACCTGGCTGGTAGCTTCGATGACAAACCCCTTCAAGAATAAAATCATTCATCTATCCAAATTTTCTGATGTTTGGAATCAAATAGATGAATACTTCCAAGCTGCCTCCTCTACGTGTGTACAAAGCCTCAAGAGTCAACTACGATCCTGCAAGAAGACTGGTCCAGCAACTGAGTACCTTGCCAAAATTCGCAAAATTGTGGATTCCTTGTTTGCTGTGGGATATGAAGTACCAGAGGATGATCACCTTCAAGCTATCATTGATAGGCTTTCTGAAGATTATGCCGTATATATCTCTTCCGTCACAGCAAAGAGATGATCTTTTCGAGTTGTTGAGGCTGAAGCATTTCTCCTTTCGCATGAAGAGATGCTCGAGCGCTTCAAAAAATCTGACATTGGTATGCCAACTGCTCATTATGTTCAAAATTCTCCATCAGGCTTTGATTACAACCGTGCCACCGCCAATCGACGCGGCCGTGGAGGCAGAAATGGCCGTGGTGGTGGACGTTTTGGCTTCAATAACACCAATTCAAGAGTGCAGTGTCAACTATGTGGAAGATTAGGGCATGTGGTATGGAACTGCTACCACAGATTCGACCATTCGTTCAATCCCAATTCTGGAAATCCCTCTACGACACCTCAAATTCCATACATCAATGCACACCCACCACCTCCCCCTGCGAATTTTCACCAACCAACAGCCTTTCTTACTGCCCCATCCTCATCATTGAGTGATGCATCCTGGCTTGCAGATTCTGGTGCCAGCCACCATCTCACACCAGACCCTTCAAATCTTCTTTCTTCTTTTGCGAGCAACACAGACGCAAATCAAGTCTTTGTAGGTAATGGTACAGGTATTGCCATCAAGAATTCTGGCTCCTTTATCCTTTATGATAAATATACTAATATCTCTTTCTGTTTAAAGAATTTGCTTCATGTCCCTCAAATTACCCAGAATTTGCTAAGTGTGTCCAGGTTTGCAGCTGAAAATGGGGTTTTCTTTGAATTTTGGCTTGATTTTTGTGTTATCCGTGATCAGGCTACCAGGAACTTTCTCCTACAGGGCATAGTTAGAAATGGAGTTTACTCCTTTGACACTCTCAGAGTTCCTAAGCCTAATACTCAGGCCACTGCTTTAAGCTGTAATTCTAATTTCCATCATGATGTTGTTCCTGGTTTAGACAACTTCAATTAAGCTCTTTGTAATTCTAATGTCATCAACAATTCTAATTTCACTGCTTTCAATACTCAATGTAATGTAAATAGTAATATTGTTCTATGGCACAAAAGACTTGGCCATTGTGCCATGAAAACTGTGCTTACCATCATGAATAAATGCTCCATTCCTATTACAAATTTTGTATCTTTTTTACAATATAAGTGTGAAATTTATCCTCTGGCAAAGATGCATAGATTGCATTTTGATCAAACTGAAACTGTGTATAGTGCACCATTGTAGTGTGTTTTTGCTGATCTATGGGGACCATCCCCTGTGACTTCCCGAAATGGTTATAAATATTATGCTTGCTTTGTAGATGGTTTTTCAAAATTTACTGTTATTTTTCTTTTACAGAATAAATCTCAAACTTTATTAGCCTTTCAAAATTACAAGAAACTAATGAAAAAACAAACTAGTCACAACATTAAATCCCTACAAACCGACAAGGGAGGTGAGTTTCTTTCTAAACCCTTTACTAGCTTTCTTGTTACTGAGGGTATCCAACATAGAATGTCATGCCCTTACACACATCACCAACAAGGTAGTGTCGAAAAGAAGCATAGACATATTATAGAAATAGGGCTTTCCCTATTAGCTACAGCATCTCTTCCTATGGAATTTTGGGAAGATGCGTTTATTACATCTATTTACATCATTAATCGATTACCCACTAGTGTGTTGCAAAATAAAAGTCCTTATGAAACTCTATTTCACCATACACCGGATTTCACTTTCTTTAAAGTATTTGGATGTGCATGCTTTCCTTTCTTAAGACCATATAAGAATGTTAAATTTGACTATAAATCTGAGATTTGTCTTTTTCTTGGCTATGATCCTAATCATAAAGGTTATAAGTGCATGACAAAGAATGGTAAGGTTTACCTTGCAAGGCATGTTAGCTTTATTGAAACTTTATTCCCCTATCATTCTATGTTTTCTAATTCTGCAATCAAGTCTACTGTAGATACACAAGATTATATTCCTGAATCCACTAAGTTTGAAATACACATACCCTCATCCTCACCCTCTTCTATAGAAAATCCCTCTCTCCCAGCATCCTCTGTTCTGCCAGAACCACCAAACACCACTTCTAATGATTCCCCTATTCACATCAGACCTTCAATTTCACAAATATCAGACCCCCTACCTCTGCCTCAACACCATTCACCTATCCCTGTTAGTGGATTAAAGAGAGGTTTACCCTCCATTACACCTACAAACACCCATTCCATGATGACAAGGGCCAAATCTGGAATACACAAGCCAAAAACCTTCAACACACAAGTGGTTGATCTTGTTTACAGTATACCACTTACAGTTAAGCAGGCCCTTAACTGCCCTCATTGGAAGAGAGCAATGGACGCAGAAATTTAGGCTTTAGAGAGGTGTAATACCTGGACTCTTACAGAACCATCAGCTAATGCAACAGTAATAGGAAGCAAATGGGTTTTTGCAATCAAGAAAAATCAAAATGGAGAGATTCTTAGGTATAAAGCTAGGCTGGTGGGCAAGGGTTTTCATCCAAAGGAAGGTGTGGACTATGAACAGATCTACTCACCAGTAATTCGATCAACCACAATAAGAGTTGAGTTAACCATTGCAGTTTCTTTGGGGTGGCCATTAAGGCAATTTGATTTTGACAATGCCTTCTTAAATGGCACACTGGAAGAGAATGTCTACATGGTTCAGCCTCAAGGGTATGTTCATCATAATAGTTCATTAGTTTGTAAGCTAAATAAAGCTATATATGGCTTGAAACAAGCACCTAGAGCTTGGTTCAAGACCTTAGCAGATACTCTCTACAAGTTTGGGTTTAAAAGTACTAAATCAGATGTGTCATTATTTGTTAGACACAATTCTTCTAATGTGACTTATTTGTTAGTGTGTGTGGATGACATTATAGTCACAGGGAACAATTCACAGGAAATTGAAACTTTAATATCTCAATTACATGGAAAATTTTCTTTAAAAGATCTTGGCAGATTCAACTATTTTTTAGGTCTTGAAGCTACCTATCTTCTCCATGGAGATCTTTTGATATCTCAAATGAAGTATTCCAAGGAACTATTACTCAAGGCTGGAATGAATAATTCAAAGCCTTTGCCAATGCCAATGTCGACAGATTTGAAACTCTACTCCTCTGATTCAGAACCATTTGAAAATCCAACAAAGTACAGATCTATAGTTGGAGCCTTACAGTACTTAACAATGACCAGACCAGATATTACTTTTGCAGTGAACCGGGTGTCTCAGTTTGCTCATGAACCAACCCTTAAACATTGAAAAAGTGTGAAGAGGATACTTCGTTATGTGCAAGGTACAGTAGAACATGGAATTGTTTTTACCAAATCCACTAATTTCAGAATTCTTGCATTTGCAGATTCTGATTGGGGAGGTGACTTGGAGGATCGAAAGTCCATCATTGGATTTTGTGTTTACTTGGGCAATAACCTGATATCATGGAAGAGTAGCAAGCAGACAAAGGTCAGTAGAAGCAGTACAGAAGCCGAATACCGAGCTATGTGTGCAGCCCAAACTGAAATCATCTCAGTCCAGCAACTCTTGAGTGAATTACATATACCACAGCCTACACCGCCTACCATCTACTGTGATAATCAGAGTGCTTGTCTTCTAGCTGCTAATCCCATACTGCATAGTAGATGCAAGCACCTAGAGTTGGATCTTCATTTTCTTAGAGATATAGTCAATCAGAAATCTCTTTTTGTGGCACATATTCCATCCCCTGATCAAGTTGCCGATTGCCTGACTAAGCCATTATCCCAGCACTTATTTGACAGATTCAGACACAAACTAAGGGTATTCTCATGTCCATACCTCAGTTTGAGGGGGGGGGTATAAGGGATAAGAGTGAGAAGAGTGAGTTGGAGTCAGGGTAAATATGTAAATATTCAAGGGATAACATAATTTAGTTAGTTAGCATTTCTAGTGTAGAGTTAGTATGTATATATATATGTGATGCGTGTATTTGATTCTAGTATATATGTGAAAAAGTAATAACAAATATCTTTCCATTACCCTTTATTTCTACTCTCAATTTTCTCTGTCAAAAAACCAACACTTGCTACATAGCTTCTTGCTGCATCCTTTAGGCTCCTCATACTTTCCCATTTATAAAAGATAAATTTTTGTTGATAAAATTATTTAAATTTTAAAAAATTATCAAAAATTTTTAAAGTGCTTTTTTTAGTCTAAGCTACTACATCCTTAATTTCCAATTTTTCCACCACCACTATCGTTTTTATAATCCTTTATCATCATCATTCAAATCCTTCTCTATTTAATTCTCATCTCAATTAACATAACTACTGTCACCGTTGTCGCCCCCCACCACAACCATCGTCGCCTCTTTCTCTTTATCCCATAACAAGAGACCTTTTTATTTTGTCTCTTGTCGACAGAATTCCTCAAGAAAAATTTCTCTCAGATGTGTACATGAATTGATTGTTTGCAACCATCTCAACGAGTTATCTAGCTTCTGCAGGCGTTTTCTTTAAGTGGAGTACGATTCACCTGCAGAGCTGTCCAATGATATTTTGGACATCTCAGATAAACCATCATAGAAAATTTTTAGGATAGACCATTCTGAGAGCATGTCAGGAGGACATCTCCTGATCAGTTGCTTGTATCTTTCCCAAGCTTCATAGAGGGATTCACCTTCTCTTTGTTTGAAGGTTTGAACTTACACTCTGATTTTACTCATCTTTTGAGGGGGAAATAATTTAGCCAGGAAAGCATTAACCAGCTTTTTCCAAGAGTTTAGGCTCTCTTTAGGTTGAGAATCCAACTATATCTTAGCTTTGTCTCTAACAGCAAAGGAAAAGAGTATAAGCTTGTAGACCTCAGGATCCACTCCATTGATCTTAACAGTATCACAAGTCTGCAAGATTTCAGCTAAGAACTGATGTGGATTTTCTAGTGGAAGTCCATGGAACTTGCAATTTTGTTACAGAAGAGAGACTAACTGAGGGTTAAGCTAAAAAATGTTAGCTCCAATGGCAGGTACAGAGATACTTCTGCCATAAAAGCTAGAGGTAGGCATGGTGAAGTCACCAAGAACCTTTCTTGCCTTTCCTTGAGGTTCGGCCATGTTTTCAATTTCTTGTTCAAAATTTTCTGAAAGATTTCTTCCGAAGTGTTATACTTTAATTTGTTGTAAGCTCCTCCTTAAAATCCTCTCAGGTTCAGGATCAAGATTAAAGAGAGGCTCTTTATCCCTGTTTCTGGTCATAAACAAGAAAAGAAGAAAAGAAAGAAAGAAAGGAAGCTTCTATGTCTGATTTGAGTATAGAGAGCTCCCAGTGAGATACGAAGAAAGAAGAGGAAGATAGAAGAAGCAGAAGAAGAGTTTGAATAAATAGAAGTAGAAAAGATAAACAAAAATTAAAATATTTTTTATTTTATTTTATTTATTTATTTATTTCGAAAAATAAAGGTTTGAAAATTTGATTATGAATTTCGAAAAAGAAAATAGAGAAATAGAAGAAGAAATTTTTGAAAATTAGGAGAAAGAAGAATTAGTTAGGAAGTTTTGAAAAAGAAGAGAGAGAAGATAAGTAATTAATTAAGAAAGATTTGAAAACAAAATAAGATATAAGATTAGAAATGATTTGAATCTAAAATTTGAAATTAGAAACGATAAGATAAGAAATTAAAAAGATTTGAAAAAGATTTTATTTTAAAATTTTGAAATTAGAAAAGTTAAGATAGGAAATTGAAAAGATTTGAAAAAGATTTGAAAAAGATAAGATTTGAAATTTGATTTTTGAAAAAGATTTGATTTTTGAAATAAGATAAGATAAGATTTTTGAATTTTGAATAAAGATAAAAAGATAAGATAAGATTTTGAAAAGGATAAGATTTTTGAAAAGATTTGATTTTGAAAAGATTTAAATTTTGAAATTTAAAACTAAGATAAGATAAAAATTTTGAAATTAAAATATGAATTTTTAATGAAATTTCGAAAATTTAATTAAAATAAAGATAGAGAAGATATTTTTTTATTTTTGAATTTAACAAGGAAAGAGAAAAACAACAAAAAGACACTAAATTTAAAATTTTTAGATCTAATGACTCCTAGTGTGCGAAAATTTGAAGGACAAACACAAAGGGACACCAAACTTAAAAATTTTAAGATCAAAACAAAAAGAAAAACAAGAACACTTTGAAGATAAAAAAGAACACCAAGAACAAAACTCAAAGAATTCAAAGAACACAAGAACATGCAAAAGATATCAAACTTAAAATTTTTGAAAATCAAGAACAAAATTTTCGAAAATTGTAAAAGAAAAACACAAGAGGACACCAAATTTAAAGATTAACACAAGATTTAAACAAAGAAACTATTTTTGAAAATTTTTAGAAAGAAAGACTAAAAAATTTCGAAAATTTCAACAAGAACAAAAACAAAAGACTCAAACCAAGAACAAAGATTAAACAAAGAAAAGAAAATTATTTTTTTTGAATTTTTTTTATTTTTTTCGAAAATAAAGAAGAAGAAAATAAAATAAAATAAAAGACTCTAACAAAATTAAAGACAATACCTGATCTAGGGAACAAGATAATCCGTCAGTTGTCCAAACTTGAACAATCCCCGGCAATAGCGCCAAAAACTTGGTGCACGAATCTCTACACTTCGTACAACAGAACTAGCAAGTGCACTGGGTCGTTCAAGAAATACCTGAGCGAGTTAGGGTTAATCCCACGAGGATTGTGGTTTGAAGCAATCTATGATTATCTTGCATATCTTAGTCAGGTGAGTAGAAGAGTTGTTGGATTTGTGAGATTTGAACTAGGTTGATATGTTTACAATGATAATCTTATATGGTTAAGGCTTGGAGTTGCTTTGTCTTTCTATATTAACTCTGGTCTTACTGTCTTCTTCAATTGTGAATGATTTCTTCAATGGCTGACTGTATTTGATTGACGCTGGTTTGAGCAGCCGCCAATACTTCTCCAGATCTGAACCCCAGGGTTAGTGTGGATCCATTCTGATCGAGGGTGAAGCTCCTGCAGTTCATTCTCTTTGGTGATCCTACTCAAAACGTCACAGACAAGGTCGAATCTTCCGGATCAGAGGATGCTGCGCCTTGGTTCTAGCCTCTACCATAGAGACCCTAATCTCCCCATACCTCGGCTTAACTGGTGTCTCGAGAAGTCCCCAACGAAATCGTGGATTAGCCGTTTAAGAGATGTATAATCAAGCTGGCGATTCAATGCTTTCCACTGAAGTATTCACACGAACCCAAGAAGAACACGGGTGGTTGTCAGGCACGCGGTCTTAGTATGAAGAACAAAGATCATTGTCACGGGTCATCCCATTCATCATGTTGAAGAACGAAAATACATCTTAGAATTAAATCAAACACGGATTGAAGAGAAATAGTAGTACTTTTATTAATCCATAAAACTCAGCAGGACTCCTCCCCTCAACCTAGGAGGTTTAGAAACTCATACTGATAGAAAATACAGTGATAAACAAAAATATGGTGTAAAAGTCCCCTATGATTATGTAAAATATCCCTTAAATACTAAATTAATGACTAAGGATTACATAAGAAAGCGTAAAACAGTCTTTTAGCGCTAAAATCCACTTCTGGGGTCCACTTGGTGAGTGTTTGGGCTAAGCTTTGATGAGATCCACGTGCTAGGAGGCCTCTAGGGTGTTGAACGCTGACTAGGGGGTCCTCTTTGGGCGTTTGGACGCCGGTCTCCTCCTTTGGGTGCTGGACGCCTGGAATGGGGCAGGAAGCTGGCATTGGACGCCAGTTTTGGGCCTTCTAATCTGAAGCAAAGTATGGACTATTATACATTGCTGGAAAGTTTCAGATTTCAGCTTTCCATAACTGTTGAGAACACTCCATCTGAATGTCTGTAGCTCCAGAAAAGCTCTTTCGAGTGGAAGGAGGTCAGATCTGGACAGCATCTGCAGTGCTTTCTCTGGATCAGACTTTTGCTAACTTTTGTTCCAGCTCCTCAATTTCAGCCAGAAAATATCTGAAATTGCACAAAAACACACAAAATCAAAGTAGAATCCAAAAATGTGAATTTTACACTAAAACCTACGAAAACTTAATAAAAATTAAACAAAACATGCTAAAAACGATATGAAAATAATGCCAAAAAGCGTATAAAATATCCACTCATCACTCGCGTATGCGAGGAACATAACCTATAGCATATGCTTGCATTGCGTGCCCCCTTTTGCATACGCACCCTGGCAAAACTGGACTTCTCGCGTACGCATCACTAGTTCGCGTACGTGAGCACTTCAAACCGAATTGATTGCTCGCGTCGCGTGCCATGTGGTCGCGTACGCAACCAAGGAAAATGCCATTCTCGCGTAAGCGACACACACCCCACATACGCGAGACCTCTGGGCCGTAGCCACTGGTCGCATCGCGTGTGTCCCTTGCATACGCATGCATAGCAGAAGTTCAAAAAGCTGCTCAGTCCAGAATTTTCAATTTTGTACCCAAAACTTTGATCGCGCATAACTTTCTCGTTTTAAAATATTTCTCCTCCGTTCTTTAAACGGTATAAACATCTCGAACCAAATTTTCTTTCTAAATTAGTTTGATACAAATCGGAGGTCTAGAGATCAAGTTATGCTCCGCCAAAATTGGTCAAAATCATAGTTCTTGTAAAACTTTACAAAACCTCCATTTTCAAAACATACCAATTTCAAACCTTTTAAAAATCAACCCAAACCCTTCCAATTCAGCATCTTTCATAAATCTCAACTCAATATTTCAATTTCAACAATATACAATACACATTCATCATCCTACCAATTCTCCATTTTTATCAAATTTCAACCCAATACTTCCAATTCCACAATATTCAATATACATCATCAAATATCCATATCAAATTCAATATCAACTTCAAATCAACCTTTATACATACCAATTATCATCATATACCAATCACATGCATAATCAACAAGGACATCAATCACACCCTCCAAAATCAACAACCACATAATCAATACAATCCATTTCAACCAATCAACAAAATCACAAATTCAATTCCTATCCTAGGGTCATTAGCCTAAGTTTTCACATTACATTACGTTACATTTTAGATACGAGAAACCGAAACTATACCTTGGCCGATAACCCGATAAAACCCGGAACACTTCCAATTCACTTTTTCCTCAAGCTTTCAAGGCTCAACACCTCCAAAATAGATTTTCCAGCACAAAAATCCAATCCAAGCTTCCAAGGCCTCAATTAAGCTCCAACATCACAAGTTTTGACCTCCAATTAAATCACACATATCACTATAATTAATCTCTAAACTCAAAATATCAACAATTTCACAAGAGGATTATGATTCGTACCTTGCTCATAGCTCAACTGAGCCACACCCAACAAAACTCGCAAGCTAATTCGAACATAAATACTGAAATTAAATAATTTTCAACATAATTGCTCATTAATTTTGAAGTTGGGAAGGAAGAAATTGAGGAAGAGAATGTGACTTTCTTACCTTACAGTGTACTGGGCTTTGTAGAGTTTGACGATGTGATCGTGTGGCTGCTAACGCCTAACGGTGTGGTAATCGGGGCTCGGAAAAAAAAATTATGACAATTTGATTATCAAATGAGGGTTTGTGGCTTTTGGAAGATGTTCTTCCCTTGGATGTATGGTTTCAACGTGAAAGCTGAAAGAGGAAGAGAAAATGAGCTGAAGCTCATTTGGTTAAGTAAGTTAGTTGGGCCCACGAGCCCGTTTTGGGTCTGGTTCGATCGATTTAAGTCGTTTGGCTCAATCTTGGGACAAATTCTTTAAAATTAGTGTCAAAATTCTTGTTTTAATTTTATCTATCATATTAAACAATAAAATTTAATTTTCTAATTTTTTCTAGAATAAATATTAATTTATGAGCTAATTATTTATTAATTATTCGAGTTTTACAGATATAGTCGAGTCAAGAACAATTTGGCTAAACACAACTTCCTACCTTTGGCTAACATAATGGCTAATGTGAGATAAGTGACTTCGACTTGAATACTCTGGACATAGAAAATAACTCCACTCAACCAATAGAGAAGGAAGACTATATGCTCATCATCAGAAATAGACTCCCCATTTTGACCTCTATTATTGAGAATGAAGCTCTGGTAGGTAGTAGAAGAGATGTCAATGGCATACTCAACTCTTGTGGTCGACTTTGTAGTAGTTAGAATTTTCTCTCCCAAGGAAGGTAAGCCAGTGATAGTAGCTACATCTAGAAAAGTAGGAGTAATCATGCCATATGGGGTGTGAAAAGTATGAGAAGTCTCATCCCAGAAGTACAATGCACTTTTCATTAGTCCTGAATTAACAGTGTAACAGTTTTTACTAAGTTGAATTAGATCATATATTTCATTCTCTTTCTACAGGGTCATCTTCTCAGTTTCAACCCTATCTAACTAAGTACGGTAACCTTCAATGTTGGTCTTTGGGGATTTCTGAATAACCTGTTGTTGGAGTCGAATTATCCAATGGAAATAGAATCTTGAAAAGCAACGGATTTTCTTTGAGAGTGACCAAGAAAAGAATTTTTGATCTTGTTTGCGACTTTAAGAGAGATGATAGGGCCAATGAAAGCTGAGTTTGCACCATCAATGGTGAAAGGGAGTAGTACCTGAGATTTTTTCATATTTTTTATTTTGAGGCCTCTAGTTCATGAGCAAAATCTTTGCCGCTTTTGACAACAGGCTTATCACAAATGACCACTTTAGATTAAGAATGAAGACTTGTTGACAGATTGTGGCTTGAGGTTGCCATAAGAGCACAGATTGAAGAATCCAAATATTGAGTCCCGAAATTGTCAACAATCAACAAACAAATTGTAAAGGTAGAAAGTAATGCATAAGAAATGAATAAAAGTTGAGCTTACATGGATTTAATTTGGTTTAAGCAGTAAGCAAGGATTTTGTAACAGCCCAGACCACCCGCTAGCACGATATTGTCCGCTTTGGCACACAAGGCCTCACAGTTTTGCTTTTGACGATAGGGATGATAGCCGAAGTCCCCCACACTCACTCGTCAAAATGCGTCACGCTAGGGAGAGGTATCAACACCCTTATAAAGCACGCTTCGTTCCTCTCCCCAACTGATGTGGGACCTTACAATCCACCCCCTAAGGGAGCCCAGCGCCCTCACTAGCACATCGATCTGGGCTCCGGCTCTGATACCATCTGTAACAGCCCAGACCACCCGCTAGCACGATATTGTCTGCTTTGGCACACAAGGCCTCACGGTTTTGCCTTTGACGATAGGGATAATAGCCGAAGCCCCCCACACTCGTCAAAACGCGTCATGCTAGGGAAAGGTATCCACACCCTTATATATATTAACATCCTATTTATTTGAGATTTTATCACAAATTTCCAATAGGACTAAAAAGAAGAGATGCCTTTTTAGACATTAGAATATCCTACCTTTTTTTTCAATTCAAAAGGACTAAGATAAAGAGTATTTGAATTCCAGCACACATGAACATGCCCAAGAAAGTTATCTGTAATTTTTTGTTCATAAAATTTAATATCGTGGAGCATGCATGTAATTTGAATAACAGAGAACATATTAAACAAGATCATAATTAAAAAAAATTATCTATAGTTGTAAATATCAGCAATTTACCAAATAACATAATTAGCTCATAAAGTCATATTAATCAAATTAAAAGAACGAACATAAAAAAATGAGAAAAAAAAAAAAAGAACAACATAGTAGAATTGAAGAACAAGGGTTCAACAATTAAATCTTAATTTGAGTAAAAGAATATAAAAGAAAAAAGGAGAATACTCTTCAGAGTAAGATTCTAGTACTCATAGATAACGCGAGATATTATTCACACCATTTTTAGGGTTAGGGTTTCTCTAAACCAACAATAAAAAACAGAAAGATAAAAATGGAGTTAGCAATTAAATCTTACCTGAAATATAAGAAGAGTTAGGTATAGTTGAATCCTTGTGAATGGAAGAAGCCCATCATAGTAAATGAAATTTGAAAAAATGGGAGACACAGAGTCAAAAAAGAAATTTCTGGATGTTCAAACACTAACGTATTCTCTCTTTCTCAGGTATTACAAAATGATAGGATATTGAGCTGTTTTATTTTTGCTTAGTCAAAATAGAAATAAATAAATAGATAAATAAATAAATAAATAAATAAAAATAACCAAAAAAAAGGGAGAGTACAACACCGTACGAATACTCTTATTCACATTCTAAGTTAACCTTTTAAAATAAGATACTTATCAATACGTGTTTTTATTATTTTTATATATATATATTTAAAAAGAAAAAAATATATATATATAATAAAAAATAATAGTAATAAATTTAAAAGAATAAATAAATATATGTTTATATATACTTCTTTTATTGTTATAAACAACAAGGTTTTTTCACTTTCAATCATTGAAAATCAAAATTCTTGGGGATATTATGTTAGACAAAAATATTATTTTTATAAAAAAATGATAAAAAAAATATTTTATCATATACTGATGTTTCTATATAATATCTATATTTATTTTAATTAAAATTAAGTCATTTGACAATTTGGTTATTTATTTGGATTTTTTGAATTGACATTAAGTAAGGAGTGCGGAAACAATGACGGATGCAATCTAAATTCTCCGAAAATGATGTACAAAGGGTAACTATCAATTGACATTAAGTTAGTCTATAAATAGCGCTTTAGAAACACATTGTAGGGAGTTCAGTTCTTTTGGAAAACACTTAGAAATCCAAAACGCTCTCAGCCCCATGGCATTACAGAATAAAATTAAAAATTTTAAGTAATTCCTCTTAACTTAAACACTTATAATTTGTTTTTTACCAGTTTTTATTAATAAAATTTTTCTACTTTTATTTGTTACTCTCTTTTACGTTTATATTTTTTTCTTCATCATTTCTTTAATTTCTTGTTTGTTTTATTTTTTGTAATTTACTTTGCCTCCGACACTTTGTATTTCTTTATTTATTTGTTATTTTCAATTCTTTTTAATTTGTATTGATAATACAATTGCGATATTGAGATACCCACATTTTCTTTTAAACATTAACAAAAATTTGAACAAAATAATTGTTTTTTTAAATCATAATATTAATTTTTAAACTCCATAAAAAAAATGATAACAGCCCAAAAATAGCTAATAACCACAAAAAATAAAAAAAATTAATCTTCTTTCCGCACTTAAAAGTCCAACAATCACCTAAAACCCAACGTGACAAAAAGTGCAACCTATAAAAGGCCCAAGATAAAATAAAACGCCTAAAACTCCAACAATTAACACAACTTCATTAAAGAATAATGAAACTCTGCTAATAAATCCACCCCTCCTAACCTCTCCACAATTGTAGTCGCAGGTCGCAGAAATTGTCTGCGCGTCCCCTCACGTCCCCCACGTGTTCTAATATCAGAACTAAACCGGTAATTTGAGTCATTAAATTATTGGTTTAATTGGTGAATTATTGGTTGAACCGATTAATTCGGTTTTATATAAATAAAAAATAAAAAATAATAAAAAATTTAAAATTAAAATTTAATATACATATTTTTATTAATATTTTAAAAATATTTAGTTATTCTAAAATAATATAGAACATGAACAATAAATATTTTGTTAATTTTACTCTGTTATAAATATTTTTATTTTGTTTTTATATTAAAATAATTATTATTTTTAAATTTTAATAATTTATTAATTAGTTTATATCTATTATACTATTATATATTATAAGTATTTATTAAAAAATAATATTAATAGATATTATATAATTATGAAAAGAAAAAATAAGTGAGTTTATAATTATTGTTAAATAAAAATATAATTAATTTAAGAATGAATGAGTTTATAACTAAAATTAAAATTTATTAAATAGAAGTAAACTATTTAATGAAAGATATCTATATAAATTATAATTTGCATATATATTAACAAAAAATATGACAACTTCGTAGCTGTGAATGACATTTCTCTTATTAAGGACAGGGGGTTTGAACCTTATCTCGAGTATTTTTAAAAAATTTTAAATCTCAAGTGGATCAGTCGGACCGGTTTTTACCAATTCACTCCGAATTTGACCGGTTCGTTTCGGTTCTTTGTCTTGTACGGTCCAAATATCGGACCGAATTGGTATAGGATATGATTTTTTGGTCGAACCGGTTGGTCTGGTCCGATTTTAATAACTATGGCTAGTACTTACCTTAAAATAAAAACCTTTTACATATTTTTTTTAAAACGAAAAAAATCGGTAAATTTTAAAAGTAAATTGGTAGCTTTTAAATCTCAAAAAATAGATATAAATTAAAAAAATTTCATATTCTTTTAGAAAGTGATACAATGACAACCATAATAACCAAACATGTAGAACTCAATTACCACATAAAACATATATGTAACTGTTCGTGCTCGAAGCGAGGTCACGATCTGAGGAGGTGGGGGTAGAAGATTTCAACTTCATCAGGCGCAGAATCAGGCCGGGTAGACAACCCGTAAGACACTCTAATGCTAAAGTCAATAGTGTGTGAGGTAGTAAAGCGAGTTTTTCGTGTGTTTACCTGGTGGTTGCCTCTTCTTTTTAGTCTTTGCCCCTTGGGGATGTCTTTTCCCGGCATTAAGTACTTATTATGGCACATTATTTGCCAGAATTCGACAGTTATGGAATATGGTGGCATATCTGTTGTGGTACCCGGCCATTATCCCGTAAGATCAGTTATTACCTTAATCACTTGGTCTGTTAGGTTCTCTTTTGTCCGGAACAGTACCCCCAACTCGGTTTCCTGGACTCGGGCCCTCGGGTCGGGGGTATCCGAGTTTACAAGTTTAGGCCTCCTTCAGATAGGAATTTTGAAGGGTTCATTGATGGAAACTGAATAGTTTTCTTTAATTTTAAAACGGTTATAATTCCCTCGTTCCACTAACCGTCAGTTCTACTCTATCTCTATAATAAATGCAGCATTGATTTGAAATTAAATAATATTTTGTTTTCACTTTATATCCTTTACTAAAACCTTTCACTTCCATTTGCCAAAACTCTTTCCCTTGTGCGAACAGTTTCTTTTCCCTCTCCATACGCGAGCGGTTTCTTCTCCTTCCTTAACGCATTTTCTTTCTTCGCCAAGTTCATCGTCGTCGATTCTTCTTCCATTAACATTCTTGAGGTTAGTGATTCTGATGCCTTTCTGCTCTTGCATGTAACTTTCCGAAGCTTCTGCTTTGTGAATTTTTGTTCACTCTCCTTGTTTTGTGGATACTGTTTGATGCTTCTTGTGGTTTTCATGCTTTCCTTTCGTTTATCTTCCTTTTAATTAGGCTAAATGTAGTTGGGGCACCACTGTTTGAATTTTTCCACTTGATTGATGATTTCGCTTGTCCCCACTTTTGTGCCTCCTGGATTTTGTTTGGTATTTTGAGTCTAGTCAAGTATTTGTGGTGTTAGGATTTTATTTTCTGATAGTGGTTGTAACATAGTGGTGGTGCCTGATGCTCACCGGATCGTCGACTAGGAATTGAAAGAGTAGATTTCGTTGCGAGTATAGCTCCTAACTGACAAAACAGAGCAGATCAAAGTTTAGAAGAAGAATGTAACAATTCAAATCAATAAAAACTGGGAGTTTTACTTTCCGGGTCCTTTTTTCTTAGACTAACAATCAAGTGTGCAAGTTTGGTTGTGAAGTTGGAGTTTTCCATGCATAAGATGGAAATTAAAGGAATTAAAAATTAAATAAACTAAAACAATAAAATAACAGACAATTAATGCAAATTAAAGAGGATTGAAGCAATAAACTAATGAGAATGTAATTCAATGCATGAAAGAGCCTTGACTTAGAGTTGAGAGTTAAGGAATCCTATCCTTGTCATAACTAGTTAACTACAACCATGACAATTACAATAAGTTAATCCCACTTAGTTAACTTCTAAACAATGGAGAAAGTCAAGTAGGTATAATTGGTCTTAATCCACAAATCCTAGCTAACTTACTAATTAAACTTAGTAAAAAGCTAGCGTTAGTGAAAACAAGAGCAACTAACAACCCAAAATTACCACTTAATGTTGGACATTAATGACTTTAGGATCCTAGTTACTCAAGCCCCAAGTCAAGAAATGAAAATCTACTCCGTATTCATAATGGACATTTCAACAATAGCAACTCAATTAAGCATATATAAACTTCAAAACATCAAATTCATCAACAAGAAATTCAAGAATTCAAAAGTAAATATACTAACAAAGTGACTTCAATTATAAGAAAGTATGAGTAAATATAGTGTAATTGAAAAAAAAATTAAAGACTACTTACAATAAAACAAGCTAGAATCCAAGATTGAAATGTAAAATAGCAAACTCTACTAAGAACCCTAATAAAATCCTAAATGATAATTGAGAGTATTTTTCTAAGAAAAACTAAACTCAAACCTAACTAAAACTTCTAAAATGATCTCTATGTGTTATGGTATGTTGTTCCCCTTTGATAGATCTTCAATACTTTAGATTTGGGCCAAAGAGCCCCCCAAAAACATGAGGCACATGACATTTTAAGTGAGGCACGCTTCGTACCTGTGCGTACGCCCAGGCATGTGTGTACACACACTTGTTGAAACTCCTCTTGTGCGTATGCATAGGAAGGTGTGTGTACCCACACACTAGTGTGTTCTTCTCCTTTGTTTCTTCATAAAATCTCCCACTTTGCATGCTCTTCCACTTCTCCAAAGTCATCATTGCCTATTGATCTTGAAATTACTCAACAAAATATATCACATCATTGAATGGAATAAAAGTGGGATTAAATTGACTATTTAGAGCATAAAAAGTATATTTTCAACACTTAGGTGTAATTTAGAGAGAATTAACAAAAGCATGTTATTCAAGGAATAAAAGAGGTTTATGTGATGAATTCACTCAATTCAAGTAAAAAATTATCATAAAATGCGATTCGTGGGCGTGGCGGTACAAGTTTGCCGAGACCCTGAGCTGCTCCTATTCAGAGGATGAATAGTGAACTCGAGGTGGACTTCTATACCTGGGTTTTCGAAGAGATCCAAACCACTTCGTTCACTATCACGCAAGAGGAGCTCAATAATCTACGAGAGGCCCAAATCATTTTTTACTCTGATATTACTAATTTATACGTTTTTTCTGTTCCGCAATCCGGAGAGCGTTTGTGCCACAAAAAATGAGAATGCCAGTACTGTTCTGGATTGGTTATGGATGTATGAAACTTTGTTTTCCAGGATTGGGATTTGTTTGCCCTTTTCAGACTTCCAAGTGACTATTTTGACCCACACTGGGTGTGCTCCTTCATAGCTTCATCCCAATACTTGGGCGATTATCTGAGGTTTCGAGCTCCTATGCTCGCTCCTAGATATCGTTCCCTCACTTAGGGTTTTCTTCTACTTTTTTTCTTTGACAGTTCCAAATAGGTCACAGGGTCGCGGATTAATCTCTTTCGGAGGTGTCCCGAACAAAAGAATTTTTACTTTATTTGAAGAATTCTATCATGGATTCAAGGAAAAGGTTTTTAAGATTAAGGGTGTTGAGGGCACTACTCCTTTCTTCTTTACTTTGGAGGGTGCCAAGAAATTTAACCTCTATTGAAATTTTAACGTCTCTTCTCCAAAAAACTGACTTTCCAGCGTGAGCGCTGACGAGCTCCTCAGTATTAATTTATTAATGATATTGTGGAATGAGCGTCCGCTAATCCTAAGGGACTTCTTATAAACGAGCAGGATGCTCGAAATGCCATTAGTAAGCCTTCAACTTTCTATGTCTTTATTTTATCTTCTACTTCTCTATCTAACGAGTTACCTTCTTTTTTGTTTTTCAGTTGACATGGCCGGGAGGCTTGTTGCTATCGCCGAGATAAAGAGGAAGTTGGCATCCCAGTCTCCTATCACAGTTGGTGGTGACAGGGTCTCGTCTTCTGCTACCATAAGCCGTCAGCCACAACCTCAGGGAGTGGGGAAGGGCAAGCCCCTGAGGTACTCATTGTGGAGGAAATTTCTCCTGCCAACTCTCCTTCTCGGAAGTGGCCCCGAGATGCCGGCCAAGATGATGCTGTTGTTTTTGCCCCTCCGACTTTCAAGCATGTTATGGATCAAGGGTTTCTGGCTCCCGAGTTTGTGGACAAACAATTCATGGATGAAGAGACTCGGGCAGCTCTTGCCAAGATGCCGCTGGAGGATACCCTTCCTCGGGTTCAAAGGATGCTTCTGCGTTCCGCGACGTATGTCTGGGATACAGAGGTGGATATTATGACTCTTCGATCAGAATTCCTTGCAAAAGACAAGATGATTGCTAAGGCTACCAACCAAATCAAGGATCTCAATAGCTCGGTCACTACTCTTCAGGCTAAGCCAACTTCCCTAGAAGATGAGGCAAAAACTTCCCTACGTGATGTCCACAACAACCTTCGTGAACTTCCCGCAACACATACATCGTTTGTTGGTCATTTAAGCATTTCAATAGAGGCTGGGACACACCTCTTTTATATAATTGACCATTTATCATAGTGTATTTGGCTACTTTAAGCCGCAATTTTTTCGCTTCCTTTGGATCACTGGGCAATGTCTCGTGCTCTAAATATTCACAAATTGGTTTCATCCATATGTTGATAGTAGATGTAGGGGTGTTCGTGGTGTGGTTTGGTTTGGTTTTTTATAGAAAAGTCATCTGGTCCAATCGTTTAATTAAATTGCGATTCGATTTGGTTCAGTTTTTTTTACCGAAACCATTCGAACCAAACCAAACCCATTGAAATCGGTTTGGTTTAGTTCAATTTGTTCGGTTTTTTCAATCATTAGGAAAATGTAAAATTATAGCCATCGTTACTGGTGCACGAAATTGTGATCACACTTTTCACAACTCCGGTACAACTAACCAGCAAGTGCACTGGGTCGTCCAAGTAATACCTTACGTGAGTAAGGGTCGATCCCACGGAGATTGCCGGCTTGAAGCAAGCTATGGTTATCCTGTAAATCTTAGTCAGGAGATTCAAATGATATAAATGATTTTGTTTATGAAAAGTAAATAACATGAAATGAATGATACTTGTGATTCAGTAATGAGAAACAGGTTGAGGTTCTGAAGATGCTCTGTCGTCTGAATCTCTGCTTTCCTACTGTCTTCTTCTCCAAACACACATGGCTTCCTTCCATGGCAAGCTGTATGTTGGTGGATCACCGTTGTCAATGGCTACCATCCGTCCTCTCAGTGAAAATGGTCCAGGTGCGGTTTCTGTATGGCTAATCAACTGTCGAATCTCTCGTATCGGATGAAAAATACCAGGCACAGCTACTGCACGGCTAATCATCTGTCGGTTCTCACTTGTGTCGGAATAGGATCTCTCTATCCTTTTTCACACTGTCACTGCACCCAACATTCGTGAATTTGAAGCTCGTCACAGTCATCCCGTCCCAGATCCTACTCGGAATACCACAGACAAAGTTTAGACTTTTCGGATCTCAGAAATGCTGCCAATTGGTTCTAGCCTCTACCACGAAGGTTCTGATCTCATGGGTTTGAATGCTCTGTTGTCAGGAGATGCAAGTCAAACTCGTGGATTAGAAACCCAAGAGATACACACTCAAGCTGTCGCCCAATGACTACGTTGAGCTCAGATAGAATGGGAGTGGTTGTCAAGTACGCGTTCATAAATTTGAGAATGATGATGAGTTTCATGGATCATCATATTCTTTATATTGAAGTACGGGTGAGTATCTTAGAACAGAATCAAGCGTGATCGAATAGAAAACAATAGTAATTGCATTAATCCAATGAGACACAACAGAGCTCCTCACCCCCACCTATGAGGTTTAGAGACTCATGCCATAGAAGATACAATATGAGATGTAAAATGTTATCCCTCCAAAATGAATCTCTAAAAGTAGTTTTTATACTAAACTAGTAACTTAGGTTTACAGAAAATGAGTAACTAAGTACAGATAGTGCAGAAATCCACTTCCGGAGCCCACTTGGTGAGTGTTTGGGCTGAGCTTTGAAGCTTTCACGTGCATATGCCATTCTTGGAGTTAAACGCCAGCTTGGGTGCCAGTTTGGGCGTTCAACTCCAGTTTTGGTGCCAGTTCCGGCATTTCACGCCAGAAAAGGGTCTCTGGCTGGCGTTTAACGCCAGTTTGGGCCATCAAATCTTGGGCAAAGTATGGACTCTTATACATTGCTGGAAAGCCCAAGATGTTAGATTTTCAACCCAATTAAGAGCGCGCCAATTGGACTTCTGTAGCTCCAGAAAAACGCGTTTGAGTGCAGGGAGGTCAGAATCCAATAGCATCTGCAGTCCTTTCTCAGCCTCTGAATCAGATTTTTGCTCAGGTCCCTCAATTTCAGCCAGAAAATACCTGAAATTACAGAAAAATACACAAACTCATAGTAAAGTCCAGAAATGTGATTTTTGCATAAAAACTAATAAAAATATAATAAAAAGTAAATAAAACATACTAAAAACTACCTAAAAACAATGCCAAAAAGCGTATAAATTATCCGCTCATCAGTTACCTAACAAAATTAAGCAATAATACGAACATATGAATCATAATATGCAAAATTGAAGCTAATAAAAGAATTGAATAAATCATAACAATAAGAATAAGGGTGGTGAAAAGCAACAACTATTATCAATCAATCACTACTTCTATACGATGTACATATATCAGGTGATTTAAAGCTTTGTCTTCCAAAAAAATATTACAAAAATCAATCACTACTTCTATACGATGTACATATATCAGGTGATTTAAAGCTTTGTCTTCCAAAAACATATTACAAAAATATGAATACTGTAGCAACATAGTTGACTATATGCTGATTATGTTTTACAGCTCAATTATTATTATCTCTAATGACTGAATTCAGCAAAGAGCAGAGAACCGTGACCAGATAATAATATATATCCAAGAAAAATTGAATAAATAATTAGAATAGGTCAAAATTAGAACAACACAAAAATTAAAACAACATAAATTAGAACACCCAACTACAAATTCAAATTAGATAATTAACCTGACTCAGAAAAATCAAGAGATTGAAGCAGAAATAGAACCAAAATGAATAAAAAATACAACCAAACTAATTCCAAAAATTTTCATGTGGTGCACCAATTCTTCCTCTTTCACCTTCCCCTTTTTTGTATTATCATTGAGTAAACAAAAAGTTCAGAACCAACTCTAAATCAAAATTAACCTAAATCAAAATAGAATAAAAAGTTCTGAATTAAAAAACAAAATCAGAATCAACAACTCAAACATAAAATCAAGAACAAGCCAACTAAGTGTTCATTACAAATTAAAATCAATAAGAAGACTAAACCAGAATTTTAAAAAAATAGAATCAGAACAAAAAATAAAACAAAACAAAACCTGAGGCTTAGGGAAGAGCTTTCTATGTTAAGGACATATCCTCTAAGCTTGAACATTGAACAATACATTGGACAATGAACAGTGAATAACAGAATAACAATCAGAAGCAATTTCATTAAATCAAGAACAAATAAATTAAATAGTGAACAATATTCAAAAGCAATTTTAGTAAATCAACAACAAATAAATTAAACAATTAACAACAATCTGCAATAAATATACACTAAAATTATACATTGAACAACAAACAAAATTATAGCAATTACAAATACTTTGAAGTTAGAATAGAAATTATTCAAATAAAAGCAGAAATTCAAACAAAATAAAATTATTAAACATTACCAGAAATTCAAACAAAAATACACTAAACATAGAAGTTAGAACAAAAATTATTTGAACAAAAATAGAAATTCAAACAAAATAAAATTAACAATTACCATAAATTCAAACAAAAATACACTGAACATAGGACATAAATTATTCAAATTAATACCTGACTTGGAATCCCCATATTTGGTGTTCGGTGCTGGGAGGTGCTGTAAGGGGCTGGGTTCGCCGGTTTGCACTGCTGGGAAGGGCTGAACGTCGCTGCTGTGTGGCTGGTCTGGCGCTACTGGGAGGCGCTGGGTTTGTCGGTTCACGCTGCTGGAAGGGGCTGAACGTTGTTGCTGGGTGGATGGTCTGGCGCTGCTGGAAGGCTGGTCTAGCATTGCTGGGAAGGGCTGCGAAGCGCTAGAAGGCAGGGCTGGGAAGGGCTGGGAGGGGTTGGGGTAATAGGGCTTCTTTGAGAGAGTGGCTACACTAGGTTAGGAGTTAGGAACGTTAGGTGATTAGGTTATCTGATGGGAGTGGGGTGGGGTAATGGTCTAATGGTTTTTTAGGGTTTTTATTTGACCGATTCGGTTTGGTTCGGTTAGAGTTTTTAATGGCAAAACCAAAAATCGAACCGAACTGCAAAAAAATAGTAAAATATATTTTTTTTTGTTCATGGTTAGTTCAGTTTTTCTCGGTCTGGATCGATTTTGAACACCCCTAAGTAGATGAACACAAGGTCAAAATATCGAGTTTCGTTACAGTGGGCTCTGCAAGCACCTCCTGTATTAAACTACAATTTTTCGATCAAGGCTTAATACTTGCAAGTTTGGATAACATATCAGCACGAGTATTTTGTTCTCTAGGTACATGCTTGATTGAGGAGGTGGAGGTAAGAGATCCCAACTTTGTCAGACGCAGAACCAGGTCAGGTGGGCAACCTGCAAGACTCTCCGATGCTAAAGTCAGTAGTGTGCGAGGTAGTAAAGCGAGTTTTTCGTTTGTTTACCTGGTGGTCTTTGCCCCTTGGGGCTGCCGTTTTTCCGGCATTAAGTACTTATCATGGCGCATTATTTGCCAGAATTTGGCGGTTACAGAATATGGTGGCATATTCGTTTGTGGTATCTGGTCATTATCCCATGAGATCGATTATGACCTTAATCACTTGGTTGGTTATGTTCTCTTTTGTCCAAAACAGTAATATATAACGGATTTTTTAATTTAATTTAAATAAATATATAATTTACAGAAATACATAAAATATGAAGTATTTACAAAAATGTGTACTCTTACACATTTTGGATACTGAGGGATAAGTTAAACATTGAATGTATCTCAGCGTCTGAGACCCCGTATTGTGATCGGGCGACGCCAGACATATCCAAAGGTGCACTTGGGATATATGTTATTATCGAGATCGGAGACTGAGCACCCGAGATATGTGGCAACTGAGAAAGGGGTCTCAGTACCCGAGATATATACAATTTACCTAATTTGGGTCTCAACATCCGAGATGCTCGAACGCATATATAAGGTCATAGCAGCCGATATTGCTATACATTTGAATAGTTTTTAAGAATTTTGTTAGTTTCTAAACGCTTAAGTTTGAGTTTCTTAAGTAAATATTGTAAGAACCGCAACTAATCAACTGGTTAATTAAGTGATTAATTGCCCAAATTAGATTCCAAAAAGTTAGAGAGAGAATTTGAGGATTTAAAGGTGATTTTTGGACTCAGTGAGTCTTTCTGAGTCAGAAAATGTGCTTTCTACGAAAAACCGTAAAAAATTACGAACCGGCAGTTGAACCGGTTCAAGTCTGCGTGGTACCGCACGAGAAAAGTGAAAACCGTAAAAAAAAAACCTTAGAAAAACATTAGAAATGGAAAACCGGGCTTTAATTTTAAAGATTTGACCCGAAATTAGGCCAAACGGGCTAAAAACGCTAACGGATTGGACCGGACCCAAGTTGGGCCCAAGCCCAACATATAAATACACTTAAATGAACCCATTTCAGCCACTTTCACCCTCGTAACCTAAACACAACAGCAGCTGAAGTGAGGAGAGAGGTGAGAGCTTTTCACCATTGTTACTATTCACTTCAAACTTCCCAAGCTCATATCTTGAGCTACGGAGCTCCGATCGCTGCACCGTTTGTGGCTACGCGTTTCTTGTGAAGAGCTCTACAAAACTCACCCAAGAAACCCTCAAGGTAATCACGAAATCTTCCCAGTTTCTCTCTTCAAAATTTCGGATTTTATTAGAGTTTTGGGTTAAATGGGTTTTTGTGATTTTGGATGTTTAGGTTTGCTCTAATCCTTGCTTAGCTTTGGATTTGTGTTATCAAATCTGTTGGGAAAGGTAAAAGCTCTTAAACCCTTGTGAGATTATGCTTATGTTGAACCCTAGGTTGATTTGTGGTGATTTATATGTATATAGTTTGATTATTGTGGCTTTGGGAGCTTTTGGAACTTATTTGTGCTTGTTGGAGTGGATTTGAAAGCTTGGATTGTAGTTGGAAGCTTGTTGGCGCTCATTTTGAGTTTGGGTGCATAAAGGGAATCGGCCAAGGTATGGTTTTGGTTTTCTCTATGTAGTATATAATATTCATGGACACTTAGGCTAGTTGACCCTAAGATAGGATTGAATGTTGTTGGTGTATGAATAATTATGTGTAAATTGATGTTAATTGTTGGTATCATTGGAATATTGTGATTAAAGATGATTATGGAGAATTGTTGGTAGTTAATGATTGATGATGAATAATGATGTTATTGGAATTTAATGATTATACAGGTTGATGAGGGATGTATGATTTATTGTTGTTGATGAGGGTTTGTTGATGTAGTTGATAATGGATGATAAATATTGATATTTTTGGTAATTGAAGGTGAGTGTTGGGATTGTTGATAAATGGTTATATTGATGTTGATAGTATGATGTTGGAGTTTGATGTTGAAATTAATAATGATGATGGTTAGTAAGGGCATTATTATGTATTTGATAGTGAGAATTGATGATTATATATGGTGGAGTGGTAAATTGGATATGGAAAATGGTAAATTCTAATATGTGATAGAATTGATGTGGTTTTGGTTGGATTGGGTTATGAAAGTTGGTAAATTGAGATTCTTGTGAGTCTTGGTAAAAGTTGACTTTTGGTGAACTTTGTCTAATCATAACTTATGCCTTGATTTTCAAAATCTATTGAAATTAGTTTAGCATTAAAGCTTATTGAAAACTGTTCGAATCGATATAAAGTTTGTAAAAAATTGGAATTTGGAAGAGGAAGTTATGATCATTCAAAGTTGGTGTTAAAAATATGAAATTTTCCAAAGTTGTAGAATTTCATTACTTCTGATATATGCGGGTGCACACGTCCTGTTTCTCAAAAATTTATTTGTTTTCAACTATTTTGCCTTTTCAACAAAGTTGTAAACTTCTATAACAGCATTTTAAGACGTTTGGGCCTAGTTTTGAGTATTAGAACATGGGATATAAATTAAGGGCTCTAGTACATGATTTTAAGGTAAATTAGAAAATGGAGGCCTAGGTTTCTGGCGTGCTGAGAATGGTTTGACGTTAGGTGAAGGATGATTGGTATATGAGATGAGGAATGATAGACTTTTGGTATTTGGAAACTGAGTTATAAAGGGACAGTGGTTGAGATGAGTCGGGGACTCGGATTGAAGTGGTGGATCTATGTATGCTGAAAATACTTTTGAAAACCATTGAAATAATATTTTTACATGATATTTTGAGACGCTATGCGCCTAGCAGGGACGGTGGTTAATCCCGCCTGTCGAGGTAGCGGCGGCGGCGTAAGGATGGTGGTTAATCCCGCTTACGTTGAAATGTGAGGTCTGAGGCAAGAATATCCCGCTCGCATCCCTTAGGATCTATAGGGCGAGCAGGCGCCGGTACCTGGACAGTGATCCGGGCACTATATCTCGGGGGTTCCCATATGAGAAATCCGAAGGGCGACGTCTCCATGGAGATGTGTCGAGTTGGCAGTTGAACCGACAATGTGATATCACAGCCAGTAGGGCAGGCATTCATCATATGCATTTTCTATCTGCTTGTTTGCTTTGTCTACTTTTGATGGTTTGCCTAATTGAATAACATGCTTGCTTGCTATCTGAATTATTTGCCATATATGCTAATACTTGTGCTTTACTTGCTTTGAACATTATCTGTGTTTTCTGCTGGGATTGAGAAGGTTCGGAAGGCGGTGGCGATGGGATCGCATGGAGGATCGGTTGGTGAAGGCTGTGGGACAGTGGTGTTTGGTTAGAATAGAAATCCCTTAAGATAGATAACCTGGTTTATTTAAGTCAAGTTGGTATATTATGCTTAAATGTTTTAGAATGCTTTAAGTTGAATCTTGTGATTGATATGAAGCTTAGGATTACCTTTGGCGTCCCGGGGTCTTATATCCTATATCACTGGGAACTGTTACCATACTGAGAACCGCCGGTTCTCATACCATATTGTTGTTGTGTTTTTCAGATGCAGGTCGCAACCCACCTTGGTGAGTTGCTTTGGTTGGTGACAGGAGCGGAGAATCTTGGATCATTTTGGAGTTCTTTTTGGTTTATTTTGTTTATACATCTCTCCTTTTGTATTTTGTTTTGCCTAGAGGCATGTATTTGAGAGAACAAAACTTGTATAAGCTGTTTTCACTGTATGGTTTTGTATATCAGTATATGGCTAGCCGGCTTAAACTCCGCGAGTCGTGACTAGTTCCCTATGATATTATATACTTATCTTTTGTTATATCTTCTTTGTTTCTTATGCCTTAAGCTAGTAGCTCCGTTAGTACGTTTGTGCTTCGAAATTCTGTTTTTGAGCTATATCTTTCATCGGGCTTCTAGATTATACTATTCTTTCTATATATATATTATGTATGAGTTTAGAACTGTCGTAATCTCTGATTGACCTTGGCTTTACGACGCGAGGTAAGGCTTAGGCTAATTAGGGTGTTACAAATATGGCCCCCGAGAATATGTCCGCGATGGAGACATTAATAGACTGAATGCTACTTGGCACGTGGCTGGAACTTTAGATTTTAAGGTTAGTAGTTTTTCCTTGTTTTATTTTCAGTAAATAATTAGTTTATATGTTTAGGTTTTAGTAAGGGTTAAGTACTAAAATCGTCCCTAAGGTAAGGGGCGAAAATCAAAATCGTCCCCGACCTTTTTTCCTTATTAAAATCATCCTCAACGTTAAAAAATGCTTTAAAATTATCCTTTTTATCAATTTTATTTTTTTTAATTACCAAACTACCCCTCATTGAAAAATTTATAATATAAAATAAATAAAAAAGAAAGGAAAGAAAGGGATATAGAGAGAAACGGGGGGAGAGAAAGAAGGGGGGTGGGGCTCGAGAAAGGGGGTGGGGGAGGGGGAGGGAAGGGAAGCAGCACAGCCGCACCGCTATACCGCCGCTCCGCCGCACCGCTGCACCGCCGCACCGCCGTCCTGCCGCCTGTGATCCGCCACTGTTCCTCCTCCTTGCCCTCACCGCCCTCTTCTTCTTCTTCTTCTTCTTCTTCTTCTTCTTCTTCTTCTTCTTCTTCTTCTTCTTCTTCTTTGAACTGGATTTTTGTTGTAGAATTTCTGAATTTTTTCTAGAATTTGTTATGGAATATCTATAATTTAATTTTTTGTGATTTGGCTTAAATTTGGAATATTGTTGTTGCTGAATTTGTTGATTATTGTTCAAGGTGAATTTGTTGATTATTCTGAGTTATGATTTTCTGAGGTGGGGGTGGTGGTGGGTTCTGGTGTTGATGATGATAGTGGGGGTGGTGGTGGGTTCTGTTATGGCAGTGGAGGTGGTGGGGTGAGGAAGGTGAAGAGGAGAATGATGAGGCTTCTGTTATATATGAATGGTGATGATGTCTGTTCTTGATGTTGCATTATTTGGTAGCAACTTGAATTCTGATTTGATCACCAAGAATACGTTACTTGATCTTTCTGAAGTGAAGAAGCTCAAGGCTATTTTTGGTGGCAGTGGATAATAGCTTCGTTAGTGAGATCATGTTGGTTAACTCAAAATTAATCCGTTGCTTCTATTTTGTGATGTGAGATACTGCAATTTTGAGTTCTTGTTCCCAGTTTCTTCGCGTTGTTCTCTTTCTCTCTTCTTCTTTTTTTTTTTTTAAGAACATGAGTTCTTTTTTAAATTTTTTAATTTATGTTGTTGCTAATTTTGGATATGAAATTATAGTTGATGATTGCTGAATTGTTTAATTTGAAATTTTTGTTGATTTATTTTTTATTGTTGCTGTTGGTGTTGTTGGATTGTTGGTGGTTATGGTGTAGCGACGGTGATGGTGATGATAATGCAGAGGGTAGTGGTGAAGGTGGAGAGACTTTTTAATTTTTGTTTAAGGGCAAAATTGTCCGAAAAATTTTATTTATGGACAAAAGGACGATTTTATAACGTTTTGTAATGTTGGGGATGATTTTAATAATAAAAAAAGGTCGGAGACGATTTTGATTTTCACCCCAGACCTTAAGGACGAAAATAGTATTTAACCATTTTAATAACTTAGTTAATGTGGTAGGATTTAGTGACTAGACAAAGTTAGGCAATATATATATATAGTAAGGTATAATAAGTTTTGATATTTTGTATAATTGATTGTAACTTAAATAAATAAAATAGATAACTATTAATTATAGTGAAATTAATAGGTAATTAATTGAAATCATGCCCAAATGTGACATTCAGGTTAAAATAGTGCAACATGAATGATTTAATTTTTTTACATATTGCTTGATAGACATTCGTATTGTATCTGTTGCATTTATTATCGATGTTTATCTACTTGGTTTAAAATTTTTAGTAATGGTTAAACACAATTAATGGTTTAGACGAGATTAATATGCGAGAGTGTATGTTATAGATATTGCAGAGATCACGGTTACTGTTACCATGCCGTGTGATACTGGGTCTCCTCTTGCCGAACATCCTACTGTCTTAGATTTGGGAGGTGAGATTTGGGTATGTAGTAGGGTTGAGAAATTTTATGTTTGACAATTCCTTAATCTCTGCATTTGTCCAGTGGTGGAAGCTTGAGACCCATACGTTCCACCTTCCATGGGGTGAGGTCAGCATTACGCTCCATGATGTTACCTACTACATTGGTCTGCACACTGATAGAGAACCGATTGGGGGTTATACCAGAGACTTTCAACGATGGCATGGACACCTCACGTAGGAGTGGGTTGAGGATTTACTTGGCGTCAGGCCGCCACCACAGCCAGAGGGAGGAAAGTAGGTTTTTGGGGTGAGGATGACCTGGTTGAGGGATAGAGTTTCACACATTCCAGCTGGGGCAACTCCGAATATGCTCTGTCAGTACGCCCGGTGCTACTTGATGATGCTTATTGGGGGGTTTCTATTCATGCACAAGACTACTACACTTGTCCCTTTGAGATGGCTACCGCTGTTGGAGGATTTCCATCGTTGCAGCCAGTTGTGATGGGGTCTACACTACTCTGTCATACGTACCACTTACTGTGCACCACGGCAGGACGTGATGTGACCGACATTGCGAGTTGCATGCCGTTTCTTGTGTCCTGGATTTACCATGGATTTCCGTGTTTTAGTCCGGTGGGATATGACGTCGTCAGGTTCCCACTTGCAGCTAGGTATGTACATATTATGAATAATTTTTAATTTAACAAGTAGTAGACATTGAATGCGTGTTAATTAATATAATTAATTAAATTTTGTTCAAATGTTTTTATTTTGCGTAGGTTGGCAGGATTAGGGCAACAAAGTAGAGATCGTCATGATGGCAAGATCCAGATTTTACATCGTCATATCAATGGCCTCACATTTGACCAGGTATGACCTTTTTTGGTTTCTATATTATTTCATGCATTCATATGTCGTTCTTAATTATGGTACTTTAACACTATGTGAACATCTTTGATGTACACCATACGAGAATTTCTAGCTATGTCAGACTACGCCTGACTGACTTATGAGTGACGTGAAGATTTATACATGGAGGGCTGTTGTCCCTCTCGTCTGCTTGCACTTATGAGAACCAAATTACATAATTGGCTATATCTCGGATGCTAAGACACCATCTAGAGAATCGTATATATCTTGAGTTCTAAGACCACATTCTAAGTTGTCACATATCTCGGGTGCTCAGGAGTCGATCTCTTTAATAACACATATCCCAGGTGCACCTAGGATATGTCTCGGCGTCACCCGGTCACAGCACAGGTTCTCAGATGCTAAGATATATTTATTTAATTTTTAACTTATCTCTCAGCATTCGAAATACGTAAGAGTATGCATTTTTATAAATACCTCACATTTTGTGTATTTTTATAATTTATATATTTATTTAATTTAAATAAAAAAAAATCCTTATCTTAAAATTGAGGCTGATTTTTTTTATATGGAAGAAATATTGGTGTTTTTTTTTTTTGAAATGGGATTATTTGGTGTAATTACAGATTGGTAGATTTTGTAGGTGAGAAGTCAACACGTGGAGGCGTGTTGCAACACGTGGGGAGCATGTTGGACACGTGGCAGCATCCTGACCAACACGTGGGGGCGTGTTGGACACGTGGCAACATATTGGCCAACACATGGAGAGCGTATTGAAACACGTGAGGAACTTGTTGAATGATTTTCACAATACTATAATACACCTCAAATATCAATATTCAACCAAAATACCATCTCTATTTCCATATTAAAATAATTTGTAAAATTGACATATAGTACAACACTTTGTTAGCCTCATGAACTCATTGTCCAGCGATTCAACTTTTCCCATTAATAATGTTAAAACAATTAGGAGCTAGACATCTCATGATTAATATAACTACAATAATATCAAAAATTACCTTTAGAAAAATCACAGAATTTGTTTTTTTAATACTAAATTCATAATAAGCAACAAAATATTAACAAACCAAAATAATAAAAAATAATTAAAGAATTGAGTAGGAAATCAGGATGTTCATTCAAAAAATTTAGATAATGCATAAACATATTATCATCAATCTAGAAAATTCAGTAAATTAGCAAAGTATCTTATCCCTTAGCTTCTTTTTTGTTAGCTTCATCAGCAAGACTCTCTTTATTTACAATAGCGATATCTTTACCAATAAGCTTCTCTTCATCCAAATTCTTTTAGCTTCATTTAGGACTTCATCATTCACCCTAAATAAAGATCCAATCAGATCGAATTTGAATCCATGACAAGCATAATTAAGATTTAATTTGGAAAAGCAATATAATGGATTGTAAGAAGAGTGCTTACTGAACAATTTTGTTAGATTGTGTTCCCTGTTTTCTCGTGCACTCCTGATCCCTCCTGAAGAATATATTGCTAGTTCTCATGATGTCGTTCAATGGTTGCTCTTCGGCGTCTTTCTGCGTCTCTACATATTTCCACCATAATCTCGTGAGGCGGGTTGATGGTCCAAGACTACAGGAGAAGGTTTGAATTGGAAAGAAGAAGAGAAGTGGGATGAAAGTGATAGATCTACCCACTCCAATACTCCATTGATTGGACCTGTTTTGGCTGTTCTGCTTTCTCTCTTTTCTGTTACTCTCACTAATCACAATTTATCTAATTTCTATTTTCAAATAACTTTTTTTTAACTTATAACATCTTTTACTTAGGCTTCTTGATTTTTTAGATGATAATTTTTATTTTAAAAAAACTTTAAAATTGGAGAAAATTTCATATTAGCGAACGGCTCACGAGTATACTATGGATAATTTGATGATAAATTTATCTAAAATAAATATAATTTTTTAACAATGAAATTTTTACAAAACCCAATATATACACATTAACATAGGTGCGAAAGAGATTCATATCAATAAACCATACGCACAATGAGACAAATTGGTATATATTATACAAATTCTCCTTTATATATTTTAAGTCCTGTTTGAGCTATAATAAATAAAGATGATTTAATAGCGTGTTAAGTTACTCAAAAGAAACAATAACTTCTAGCTATTCAGATTGATTTTATTTTTTTAAAGAAGTATAATGATAAAACCCTAATTAAAAAAACACAATAAAGAATTTTAAATTTACTTTGAAAGTTTAATTTTGTTAATCAATGGCATGAGATTTTTTTTTGTTTAAATGCCGTTCCTTTGCTATTGAACCGACAACCGATGGATAATCAAATTAAAATGGGAAGTGCTAGGTAAACAACGACTATTTTAAACAGTATAAATAACTACCAATCAAATGAAAATATATTATACTCTAATTTAATGTTATTAATTAAATTTACTCTTTTAACCCTATTAATTCACATTGTTTACACATTATTCAAAAATATTATTGGTTACCTATATTTTTCCAATCAAAATTAAATAGCATAGTAATTCATATGAAAAGCGAAATGCTGATTGACAGATTTTGCAATTGGAAATTCTTACTAGTCAAAGACTAATTATTGCATTTTAATTTATGGTGAAAATTTATACGCCTAGTTTTATGTAAAATTAATAATAAAAAATTATTATATAATTTAACATATTTAATTAAATTATCATTTAATAGTATTTTAGTATTAATTTATATAAAAACAAGTCTATATAAATTTTTATTTTATTTTATTAGATAAAAATTCAAATGCAATTAAATTCATGTGAAGTTAATAATTGAGATAGCTGAGAATCGTCAGATGATAATTTAATTAAATTTATCAAATTATTTAACAATTCTCAACCATCAACTGCAACTAAATTTTCATCTATTTATTATCATGTGTTTAATTTGTTTTCTCTTTAGAAACGGCGTGACTGTACATGCTCATTAAGATTTTGAAGCCAAAAAACAATATCAGAGTTGCATTTGAACCCGATCTGGTAACTATGCAGGCCGTGAAAACGTTTTCGAGTGTCATTAGCAATTAAGTTATTGAAAGTCAAAACCAATCTTAGGTACGATTGGATTCGTTAATATTATAAGCGGAGTAGCAAAGTCATCAGATGCTAGTAATGTTTCGAAGATGACTTTTTTATCATTCAATAAGTCAAATGCTATGTCTAGACTTATCCAACAGATAGATCGATGGCTATATGATAAAATTTGTTCCTAGAGATCACTTGTGTTTTAAATTAATGTTTGAAATATTTTTTAATTAAATTTATTTTTAAAAATTTTAAGTTTCTCATATTAATCTTTTTATTATTTTGTTACTCATAACATTAGAATTTATTGATATCACACTTAGTGATGATATTATAGTACATAATTGATTATTTTAATTCACTACTAATATAATAAATTTATAAAATTAGATAAAATTAATCTTAAATAAAAAATTTAAATGCTTCAAGGTCTTTTTTATTTTAAAATTGATTTGATCTAATTACATAAATTTATATTTGGATTAGTAACATTTTTATTTTTCAAAAGTAGTTCATAAAAAATGTGTTTTAAAAGACAATTTTTTTTAAAGTTATAACACGTACATTTGGTAAAATCAAACTAAAAATAATTTTCAATAAACATAAGCACTATAATTATATTTAGTAAAATAGTTTTTAAAATAAAAAAGAACCATAATAAACATAAATATAAAAATTAAATTTAAAAATTAATTAATATATAAAGTTATATTTAATAAGCATAAATCAATTTTAAAAAGTTTAATTCTATCTTAGATTATTTCAAAAGTAATTTCTTTTTTTTAAAAGATGTAAACACAAATACATATTTTTTATTTATCAAATACAAAATAAAAAATTTGTGCCTTTAAAAAACAAATATTTCTTCAAAAAGTTTTAGTAAATTATACCTTAATACCTTATCATGTTAGCAAATAAATTAGAACTGATATGTGTGCAGTTTAATTAGTATAATCTCACTTAACATATCCTATCAACAAATTTTAATATCACCAACAAAAATTAATATAAATATTTTTTCAAAAATAAATTTGATCATTTACTGACACTTCTACCATTATTCACTCGTTTACCGGTACTATATGCATGATGCGTTAACGAGGAATATAATAATGGCACCTAAGTCAGTAAATAGTAGTAATTTAATTTGGCGCTTTTATTTTCCATATACAAGTAACTGTATCGCACGTTATAACCTAAAAACTTAAGAGGAATAAATTAAATCAGGGGAGTGCTAGGAACAATAAAAATTTTGAACAATATGAATAATTACTAATTAAATGAAAATATATTACACTCTAATTTAATGCTACTAATTAAATTTACTCTTTTAACCCTATTAATTCACATTATTTACACATTATTCAAAAATTTTGTTGGTTACCTATACTTTTCCGTTAAATAATTAGCAAGTAAGATTTTGTTATTTTGAAAACGCAGTTACCTATATGTGAAGGGGGAGCAAGGAGCAGCATTGCCGGGCATGCATATATCACAACTCACAAGTCACAAGAGCCAAATAACAATTCAATTTTGGGAAATTGTTGCTACAGAATCATTAAATTGACGTCGTGACGTATTACTTACAATTCTTAAACTCAAACTTTTACGCAAATAATAATATTTGTATTTTGCTTTTTTTTTTCCCAAAAAAAAAAAGATAAGGTATTAAAAGGGTGATCATAAGTTTTGAGGATTGTAAAGGTAAGAACAAATATAATGTCAGAAACAAGGAGTAATGCACTGATGCACAAGCATGTAAGCTGACATGTGTGTCAACCTTTCAGTTCATCAGTTCCTCAACTCGACCACGTCCTTATTGTTTTTTTTTTACCCTAATAATTTTAATGTTTCTTTAATTTTTTTTCCCTTCAAACGGATTAGCTTTCTTTTGGGAAATATATGTTGAATTCATAAAAAATAAATGCAATAAATTAATACGAGAATAATGTATTATAAACATATAAAATAAAAAATATTTCTATCATATATATAAAATACATATGTATTTATATTGATCGATTTACGTAAGAGTAAGATTCGTTGTGTTTCATGTCTCCAAAAATCAAACATACCTTAAAATATCCTATTAATAATCGAGAAAATTAAATGAAAGCCATATGTATCAACAGTAGTGTAACATAATTAACAATTTATCTTGTATATCAGTATATGTAACATGGTATCAAATAAATATGTTCTATCAATAAGGGTTATATGATATGAATACATATAGAAACTAAAAAGTAAAAACTTTTGAAGATGTTTTAACATAAATTAAAGAGTATTTCTTTGAGAAGATGACACTCCCTTCTTCTATGATATGTCTTAATAACAATTTTTTTCATCTAATTATAAAATGTATACTTTTCTCTCCTACAAGATTAAAATAACATACATTTTATTCTATTTAACTAAAGTATCCTTCAATAATCATTATAGTTATATATAAAGATTTGTAATAATTATTTGGTTGATTTAAATAATAATAATATAATTATTATTAATAACAAAATATATAAAAAATGTTAAATAAATACTTTATAATATGTTAACATACATATTTTATATTTAATTTAAATTTTTATATATTTGATGATTAGTGATAAAAATATTTAAAATAAATAAATTGTATTACAACAATAATACATATATGTTTTATATTATTATTATTATTATTATTATTATTAAATCAAGTAAATAATTATCATTAATATAATTATTATTGAAAAATATTTAGGTTAAATAAATTAAAATGTATTTATGTTAATCTTATAAAATAGAAGATGTAAATTTTATAAATAAAAAAAGAATATATACTATTTAAACATCTGATAATAGAGAGGAGGTAATTTTGTATTGTGAAGGATGGCGGAGAAGATATTAATGTAGATGGGGGAGGGAATGGGGAATAGTATTAGCATGAGGAAAGAAACACAATAAAGAGAAATAGTGGTGGTGGACCCAGAAGAGAGACACAGAAGATGTTGTTGTGAGGGGCAACTAAGAAATTGTGGTCTATTTATACATGGGCAGGTCTCTGCTTGGGTTGCATTGCCACTGAGAGTCACACCCACTGTGGCTCTGATTTGCAATTGAAAATACAAAAAACAGAGTGCTCTTTACGAGAGTATCTCTGCAGAATACACCGTACCATGCCACATTAACACAAGTTGCATTGGATCTTCATAGCTAGGTGCAGCACAGAATGGAGAGTACTAAAACAGAGCACGATTACCACTACAGCTTCATTGAGGACAAAGAAAACACCTCATCATCATGCTTCTCAGAAATCATGGAAGAACTCAAATCCCTCCTTCTCTTGGCCTTCCCCATCGCACTCACAGCCCTCATTTTCTACTCCCGCTCCATCGTCTCCATGCTCTTCCTCGGCCACCTCGGAGACCTCCAGCTCGCAGCAGGCTCCCTCGCCATCGCTCTCGCCAACATCACCGGCTACTCCGTCCTCTCCGGCCTCGCCCTCGGCATGGAGCCACTCTGTTCCCAGGCCTTCGGGGCCAACCGCCCAAAGCTACTCTCCCTCACACTCCACCGCTGCATCATCTTCCTCCTCCTCTCCTCCTTACCAATCTCCCTCCTCTGGCTCAATATCTCCGCCATCCTCCGCTCCCTCCACCAGCACCCTGACATCGCCACCCTGGCACGCACCTACCTCCTCTTCTCCCTCCCTGACCTCGTAACAAACTCATTCCTCCACCCAATCCGCATTTACCTTCGCGCGCAGGGCATCACCCACCCTCTCACCCAAGCCTCCCTCGCTGGCACCCTCCTCCACCTCCCCTTCAACTATATCCTCGTCACGCGCCTCCGCTTCGGCGTCGCGGGTGTTGCTGCTGCCTCCGCCGCCTCCAACCTCTCCATCCTCCTCTCCCTCGTCGGACGCGTCTGGCTCTCCGGCCTCCACCGCCCCACGTGGTCCCCGCCCACCCGCGACTGCCTCGCCGGCTGGAAGCCCCTCCTCCGTCTCGCCGCTCCTAGCTGCCTCTCCGTTTGCCTCGAGTGGTGGTGGTACGAGATAATGATCGTCCTCTGCGGGCTCCTCATGGACCCCACCGCAACCGTCGCTTCCATGGGTGTGCTCATCCAAACCACTTCCTTCATCTACGTGTTCCCTTCCTCCTTAGGGTTCGCTGTCTCCACTCGGGTGGGAAACGAGCTCGGCGCCAACCGCCCATTCAGAGCTAAGCTCTCTGCCGTGGTTTCCGTTTTCCTCTCTGCCATGATGGGCTTCTCGGCCATGGTTTTTGCCACCGCGATGAGGCACATATGGGGGAGGATGTTTACCACTGACGAGGATATCCTGCGGCTGACGTCGGCGGCGCTGCCAATTCTCGGGCTGTGCGAGATTGGGAACTGCCCGCAGACGGTGGGATGCGGGGTGGTGAGGGGGACGGCACGGCCCAGCATGGCGGCTAACGTCAACTTGAGCGCATTTTATTTGGTGGGGATGCCTGTGGCGGTTGGGCTTGGGTTCTGGCTGGATGTTGGGTTTCGCGGGCTTTGGCTGGGCCTGCTGTCGGCTCAGGTCTGTTGCGCGGGGCTGATGCTGTATGTGATTGGGACTACTGAATGGGAATACGAAGCCCAGCGGGCCCAGCTGCTGACGTTGGCAGATGACGTGGAGGGGGATGATTCCGGCGTTGATGACGATGGCCGGAAAGTTTCATTGACTGGCGTGGCCACCGTAACTCCATCGCCGTGTTGATCATCTTTTCACGAAATGAAATCAGCCTTAATGAATGATGCTGCTTGATGGTGACGCTGTAATATCTGATTTTGTTTTGTAATTTTTCCGATAGGGAGACAGAGTGAATTTACAAGTTATTATTAATTACTATTTCTTTCATCTTTCTCTCTCTCTCACTCCTTTTTCTTCTGAACCAAGAGCATATCATATGGGACCTGGACATACAATATAACCTATAGCAAGAGTGAATAATTAACAGATGATTATGTCGTTTTCGACATAAATTCCGAGATAAGGGAAAAATACATAAATAGCAGCACAGAAATGTCTTCGCCAAAACAAGCTAGTGATGTGGATGCTGCAACTTGGAGAAGTAAGTTGTTTACCATCCTTTTAACATTTTCAAAGTCTATTTTAACCTTTCTAGACCACAATCAATGATTCAGGTTTACATTGTTATTAAGCCCAAACCCTAATATTTCTTGAGTGACATCTCTAATTTGAGTGTCAGAATTCTTGAAGTACAAATTCCATTCTTCATATTGTTATTAGTCTATAAAAACGAAAAATTTATATTTCTGCTCAAAGATTGAAAGATCAAGTAACTACAAAAACTAAAGAGATAGAAAACCTAGCAAGAAAACTCAAACAATGATGACGATGAAAGTGTGTGCAATTTATTTAAGATTGGCTAGTACGTGAAAAAAAATATAATTTTTAATCCTTATGGAAATCTTATTGGTGGTACACTGATAAATTATTTTTTCCATAAAATACTGAAAAGAGATTGAATATTATTCTTTTAATTTAACTAAAATTTTGTCCATTAACAATAAAACAGAAGATAAAAAAATGAATAGAAAAAAACTCGAGCGATAGTAATGCATAAATGAATAATTAGACGTATAAAACTTTTCTTTTTGTGACTTAGCTTTGAAAGGAAAAGATTATTTCTAAACAAAACGTGTGGTATACAACTCAAAATATAAATGGAGAATATGAAATGGAACTAAAAGAATGGAAACAAATGATTTGATTCAATTTCCCAACAAAAGATAGACCAAAATTTGAAATTGAATAGAATCATAGAATGTAGCCAAATAATCAAAGTTAGGCTCAAACTATTTTGATAGGGCAGGAGGGTATCACATTATAAATTAAGTCCATTGTATCACGAATAGAATATAAGGATAAAAATGTTGAACATGTTAAAGTAGTACTTATTGCATTGTGAGGGTGATAGATGCTTTGACATGTCCTTGAGGGACAAAAATAAGAGAGAGCATAGACTATGCTGTATGCGTGGTCCTCTCTTATGGTCAAGATAATTAGAGGCGACACATGGTTCTTGGTTATATTAACGGGTCAAAGTCAAACCCTCAAATAAACATGTTAACTAAGAGAGAAATTAATAAAGGCATACATATACATGACATCGCTGCATGCTACTGTGACTAATCTGCATTTTCCTTTTTGAACAAGAATTGCATCCTGCCGAATTCCACTTACATGATCTTTAGAAAGTATATAATAAAATAATATTATATATTGTTGGTGGATGGAGGAAATTAAAATGGTTGGGGAATTTGGGAAAGAAAAGATAATGAAGGGGAGGAAGGAAACAGAGAGTATAAGGTGAAAAAGGAGGTTTGGTCAGAGCTGAGAAAAGAAGGGAACAAGGGAAACGGCAGACACAGAGCGATGAGCGCACGAGTGAGTGGCCACTATGACTACTGTGGAGTGCGGACTGACCCCGTTCGTTATTCTTTTTTTCCCCACATGCATACACCGTACAACCCATCCATGCCCATCACACATCGCTTTCTGTAACTAGAATCTCCCATTTATTTCTGCACCTCCCATGTGATGTGAGAACCTTAGTGGACCTCTCGGTACCAATCCGTACCTACTTATTAGTTTACCCCTCTCATCTTCGGATCCATGCCTTCTTTCTTTTCCTCAATTCTTCCTGTCAAACTCATTATATGGTAACTGGTAGCAATTTGTTCTATTCATAGATTCATTCCTGCTTCTATTACCCATAGGTGTGCGTGTGTGGTGGAAGGAATTATAAATAATTCCTGAAAAAATTTTAAGATGGGAATATTATATTCTCATCTTTGGTTCAAAGTTTGAAAAATTATTTTTAAGTAAATTTGATTTTAAAGAATCAAAATACCATCATTTCAATTTTTACTTTATCTTTAGATATCTTTAATTCCCATGGGAATAGAATCTTTATAACAATGTATGTAATACTTGAACCACAAATACCCATAATATATACATAGAAAAATATAAACTAATCCAATTCACAAACATAGCATTCGCATTTATAATTCCATCGGCGCGCTCCATTCTTTGACCTCGACAATTAGGGATCACAATGAGTATCTCTTGGGTGAGAGATCTAATCCATTTCTGTTTAAAAATGTTGGGTTTGTTATAAAATGGTCATTATTGTGGTTGTCATATTATGGAAGATGGAGCCTTATCATATATAATAGAATATTGGAAATTTTTATACATAGTGGATGATGAAATATTATCAATTAATAAGTAATGAGTTTTTTTTATGTATTTTTACTAATTAGTAAGTAGGTTAGATAAATAATATTTTATTATATATTATTTAATTCAAAATATTTATCTATAAATAGGTTTTAAAGAAAAATTTTTAACACGTATCAAATTTACATTATTCTAGCTCTTGTATAATATTTGTGTAATAGAAAATTTATTTTCACAAATTATTAATAAGTGTTATATTGTAAAGATATCATCAAGGTATAATTCTTTTATATTTTTATATATAAATCTCTACTCTTATTTATCTACTTATATCATATTTTTACAATACGTTATCAACACGAAGGTTTGTAAGATAAAAAAATTTAATCATGTCAAATCTTTTTTGTTTGAAAGTTATACCATTTTATATTCTGAAAAAAATATTCATCATGGATTGTAGATACTAAAATCTACTTTATTCAATGGGTCTTGGTAATGCCATTAAGGCAAACAATAATACAACGCTAAAGAATCGCGCTATTGCAATGATTTTCGTTCGTTATTATCTTGACTGTTAGAAAGGGTAAGAGAGAGCAGTAGAGAAAAGATTTGTGTATATTTAAGTTATATAGAATGATACAATATAAAAGAGTATTTATAGGTATTAAGAGAATCGAAATAATAAAGACGTAATATTCTATAATAAATATTTAGATATATTAAATAATTCTAATAAATGCTAATTGATCCTAATATATTTTGACATTGACAAATGATTGAAAAATTGAATATCTTACTAAAACTATGGAAGAGCCTAAAAAAATATATTATCACCATGATTCTTTTAAATGCCCAATATGAGTGGTTATATTTGTGATTACAGAATTTTAAATCTATCGCTGAATATAATTTCACAATGTTCAAAATAACCTTAAAATTAAAATTGTGTGAAAAATATTACTAATAAATATATGTTAGAGAAAATATTTTCTACCTTTTATGACTCGAATATGTTCCTACAGCAGTAATATCGAGAGAAAAAATTTATAAAATATTCTGAATTAATTGCATATATCTTCTTGTGGCAGAACAGAATAACAAATTGCTCACGAAAAATCATGAATCTCGCCCTTCTAGCTCTGCTCCGTTCTCTGAGGTGAATGTGAGACATTGTAATCCAAAAAATGATAAAGGTCACTATTTCAGTAACAAATATGACAAAAGAAAAAAAAAATATTCTTCAATAATAAAAGATCCTACAAAAAGTAAGATAATAAAAAAAATGGACACAATAAAAATATAGAGAGCAAATGTCATCATTGTGGTGGTAAATCCTACAAAAAGTAAGATAATAAAAAAAATGGACACAATAAAAATATAGAGAGCAAATGTCATCATTGTGGTGGTAAAGGTCATTGATCGCATTACTTATGGTTCACCAAAGCACTTTGTTAAACTTTACCAAATATCTTTAAAAGAGAATGAGAAAAAGATAAAAACTAATTTTATCTCAAAAGTTACTCCTATTGCAACTCATCAAGATGTGCCTAATTTTTTTAGAAATGCAAAAAAAAAAAAAATATTGATCATATGATGATCAATAATAAAAATGTTAAATATTTTTTTTTCACGTTTTTGTTTGATTTTTGATATATCAATGTAGGTATAATTTTACTTATTTATATTTAAATGTATTTATTTTTAAATTTTTTCTTCTATGTAAGTTTCAAATAATTAATAAATAAATTTGTACCATTATAATATGTGTACAATAAATAAAATAGCTATGCAAGTAAGAATATGATTTAGCACATTACATATGCATTAACAAAATAATTGAATTATGAATTTCATAAGAAAATTAATTTTAAAGATAAATTATATATTGAATTGTATTTTTACATGTTTATTCTTTTTTGTGAAAAAAATGATGAAGATACAAAGAAAAGACATTTGTCAGTGATAGTGCAAGTACATATATTATTCTTAAAAGTAAAATTTATTTTACCAATCTTATACATAAAAAGGCAAGTGTTGCTACTATTATTAATATAAGTAAAATGATTAATGGCTTTGGAAGAGTTGTTATTTTATTTTCTAGAGGAACAAATTAAATCGCATTATAAATAATGCGTTATTATCTATAAAGTCTCAAAAAAATTTGTTGCGTTATAAAGATATCCGTAAGAATAGATATCATATTGAGATAATAAATGAGAATAATAAAGAGTCTTTATATATTATAAGTTGTGATTGAAATAAAAAAAGTTATATTAGAAAAATTGTTTATACTTTTTTCTTATATATTTTATATTTATATTAGTGCAATTGAATTACATGTTATAGTAAACCAGAAATTTATTAGCCTAAATGAATTCATCATTTGGCATGATCAATTAGATCATTCTATAATAACAATGATGCGAAAGATTATTGAAAACTCACAAAGACATTTATTGAACAACCATAAGATTCTTCAATTCACCGAGTTATGTTGTGCTTCATATTTTCAGGAAAAACTGATTATAAGACTATCAGCAGCAAATATTAGATTTGAATCTCCTGAATTTCTTGAGTGGATTCAAGGTGATATAGGTTTCCCAATTCATCCTTTATTAGATCTTTTAGATACTTTATGGTCCTAATAGATGCATATTTAAGATGGTCTCATGTGTGCTTATTATCATCTCACAACTTGGCGTTTGCAAAACTACTTGTGCAAATTATAAAATTAAAGGCACGATTTTCAGAAAATTCAATCAAAACAATTCACTTTGATAATGTTGGTGAATTTACTTCCAAATCCTATGATGCTTATTATATGACTACTGGTATTAGTGCTGAACATCCAATAGCTTGTTCATAAATAAAATGAACTAGCAGAATTACTTATTAAACACCTCCAATTGATTGCTAGACCCTTACTTATGAGAACGAATCTCTCAATCACCTTAAGATATTTTATTAGCTTATCTGCATATCATAAGTTAAATATGTATCTAATAGATGTGATCACAGTCTATCTATATGGGTCATTAGATTATGATATTTATATGAGAGTTCCTAAAAGACTAAAGATATCAATCATCTAATTAAAGAGAATTTTTTAGGATGATATATTCAGTTAGATTACAAAGATCTTTATATAGTTTAGAACAACTTGGATAGATGTAGTACAACTATCTTATAGAGTTTTTGATGAAAAAAGAATTAAAAAATGATGATATTTGTCCATGTATTTATATAAGAAAATATGTATATGGATTCATTATAATTGCTGTGTATGTTGATGATTTAAATATTATTGATTCTCCTAACGAGATCCTAATAATCATAAATGCTCTGAAAAAAAGAGCTTGAGATGATAGATTTTAAAAAAAAGGTTTTGTCTTGACCTTCAAATTGAGTATGTAACAAAAGGGGTATTTATTCATCAAAAGACTTACACAAAAAATATTTAAAAAGATTTTATATGAACGAATCACATTCAGTAAGAATCCAATGATCATTAGATCACTAGATGTGAAGAAGGATCCATTCCGACTAAAAGAAGAAAATGAAAAAACACTTGGTCTTGAGTTATCATATCTTAGTATCACAGGGGCATTAATGTATCTTGCTAATAATATACGCCCCAAGATAGCATTTGCTGTAAATTTATTAGCGAGATACATTTCCTCTTTAACTAGAAGACATTGTAATGAAATAAAAAATATGTTTCAATATCTTCGTAGAACGACTGATATGGGATTATTTTATCCTTGTGGATCCAAGTCACAATTAGTTGGCTATGTAGATATAAATTATTTATCTGATCCCTATAAAGGTAAATTCTAAACTGGATGCTTGTTTACATTTAATGACACAACTATATCATAGAGATCTACGAAACAAATTATAGTTGCAACATCTTTCAATTATGCTAAAATACTTACAATACATGAGGCAAGTCGTGAATACATTTAACTCAGGAGTTTGATTAGATATTGTTCTTGCCTGTAGAATAGGTCGACTTCTAATGACGGATGACTGCTGAACTATATCCTCGGAGGCTGATCGTCCAAACCTTTGAGTCCGAGCTTCTCCTTCTGATGCGATGTGAGAATATGATCGTCTGAAAAAGGGGGGAGGGGGGGAAGTGTACCTGCAAAGGCACTCCGAAACTTAAGTCAGTATATTGTGTATTCTAAATCTACTGAAGAAGATACTTTACCTTGCTTTTGTATGGTGAGCTTCTCGTCAGTTACGATTCGAGCATTTACGTTGGCTCGGAGGGGATTGAACGTATATGATCGTTGTGCCGTTTGGGTATCGGTTATGATAAGAAAATAAACGGAACCAAGTTATAGCTCATAAAAGCCGAGCTATAACGAGTGATGCTGAGTTATAGCTCGTATTGATGATGGTCATAGAGTTATAGCTCGTATTGATGATGACCATATCACAGCCCCCAAGCTTAGCCTGAGGAGAGTTTTTTAATGAAGCAGGTTGAGCTTCTTGATGAGTTATAACTCGGTTTAAATAGGTAACCACGGTGAGCTCCCAGTTCAACGTACTTCATTAAAAAGAAAATTTTATTGTTGAATGTGGGAGGTCGTGTCCGCTTTTAGTGGGGAGAGAGAAAGTTTCATTGGAGCATTTAAAGCTTGTTATGTTTCCAAAGCAACTTTACCGTTTGATTTGATAGAGTAACAGTTACTTGTGTGTGTGGTTAAGTTACTGGTGTGGCTACCAAGTTGTTTATGACTGACCCTTGGTTTCTGCTACTTGGAAAATCAGAATGAGTAAAAGAGGTATGCATGCCATTTCTCTCATTTTTATTTTTCTCTGCGTCTTCTTCCTTTCGTTTTTCTGTTTTGTGTTCTGATGGGGTTTGAGAAGGAGAAGAAGGATAAGATAGACTGGTCCTACGACTGGGTCAGTGAGGATGTGAGATCGCGAGTTTCTTTATTCTGTGATAAAGCTGCTGTGAAGGAAGTGAGTGCAGCGAAGGTTGTAAGGGCTGGTTGCCAAGTTCAGGTTGAGTTATTGCCATGTAGTGTTGATGATAGGGTTCACCATCGTGGGCAGGGGTTCAAATTTTTTTATATGCATAGTTGTGTCTTAGAAGAGTTGAGAGTAAGGCTGCCTTTTACAGAGTTTGAATGCCAAGTTTTGAAACATTTAAACTATGCTGCTTCTCAGCTTCATCTGAACGGGTGGGCGTTCCTCCATTCCTTTGAGATTCTGATAGAATTTCTTGAAGAGAAGCCATCAGTGGATCTGTTTTTTTCTTTATTCCAAGCAAAGGGGGTGTGGAAGGGAGGCTGGATAAATTTGAATAGCACCCTTGGGTTTGGTATATTCAAGCTGTATAAATCATCTTTTAAGGATTTTAAGGAGATGTTCCTTAAGGTTAGGAGTTAGGAAAAGGACTTCCCTTTTTATACTGATGAGAATTTGGGCGAGAGGTTTCCATTGTGGTAGTGCTCGGAAACTCAAAATATACTCGGTTCCAAGGTCATATCTCTGACGAATATTTGTTTGATTGAGTTCTTGGTTGAAAATATTGATCGTACAGAGCTGATATCTATGTATGAGTTACTCAAGTGGGAAGAAAATAAGGATGCTGTGTTGGAGTATTTGGGTGAGTTTGGGGTTTTATGTGATGTATATATTATTCTTCTATGGATGTGTAACATATGGTGTGTTTTTGCAGGTAGTAAATATCCTGGAGTTTCAGCTGCATCCCTGAGGTGCCGATTTAAAAATAAAAATCTTGAGAAGGAAGTGTCATCATCTAACCGAGAAAAAGGGGCTGTGGCTGGAGAAGTTACGCAGCCCCCTCGTGTTCGGACAAAAGTGGTTTTGAAGAAGAGGAAGTCGGACGTGGTGGACTTATAAGAAGATTCTGGTGTGAAAGAGCAGGGGGTTCCTTTGGAAGAAATTCGGGCTTTTATGATTAATCATGGAAAGCTTCATGAGATATCTGATCAGAGTGATGGTTTATCAGTATGGGGGAGGGATTATCCTTATATGGTTGTGGCAGATGAGTATTGCCAATCCTCGGCCGATGTGTCTCTGGCTAATGAGGTTAGGGAAACGGCCATCGGGTAGTATATGCAGGTAATTATCTGGCCTTGTTTATATTATGATTTTATTGGGGCAGTGATTTTTAACTTTTTGTGATGGTGTGTTGTAGGTTGTTGGCCTGAGGCTAGCAAGTTTGGGTCGTAGCCAGGAGTTGAAACATAAGGAGGTGACAGTTGAAAAGGAGAAAAACTCACTGATAAAAGAAGAGTTAAGTAAGAGTAAAGGTATGGTTGTTGAGCTGGAGATTAAATTGGCTGATGTTGAAAAGCAGTTGAAAGAGACCAAAGACAATTACGCTAACGATGTTGAGGATTTGAAGAAGAAGGAGGCTGACTTGGCAAGCGTGCAAACTCGGTTGATTGAAGTAACCGCTCAGCTAAAGGAAATGGAGAAAAAGAAAGGTGATGAGATTTTGGATTCGTTCGTTGAAGGATTTGAAAGGGCTCTCTTACAAGCAAAGTTTCTGGCACCAGAAGTGGATTTATCCGAGATGGATCCTGGGAAGATTGTTTGTGATGGCACGATGGCCGAGGATGATGGTGACACCGAAGATGAGGCTGATAATGTTTAATGTGTTCTGTTTATGATTATGTTTTGTTTTATAAAACTTTATATGCTTGTTTGAATACTGTGCTGCTGTAGATGTAATAGATAGTAGTATGTGATGCTTTTGAACTTGGATTGTGTTGTTTGGATTTTAAGATTGTTTGCCTTTGATTATGTGGCATATTTTGGAGTTGCTTTTTATTTTGGAAAGAGCATTGCTCAGTTGATCGGAATATTTCCGTTTGTACAATATGATTGCCGAGTATAGGCAGATTGTGATTAGACGAGTATTTTCGTTGTTGGAACTTTATGAACAATAGATAGAATGGCATCGCTTAATAATGAAGATGACTGATAGTATAATTCGTTAGTTAAGGAGAATAAGAAAAAACTCATTTGTCATATACAGTAAAATGTTAGACCTTTGAATACAAAGGTGCAGGTAGGCTAGCCTCGTTAAAACCTCTCCAAGCAAAACCCTTTTGGGAAAAAATCTTGGTAGTAGGAAAAAGAGTACAACCCTGACCCCGACTTTTAACTATAAAATTTTTTAAGGGAGGAAACATTCCAAGTATTAGGTAGGATTGAACCATTTAGGGATTCTAGCTTATATGCTCCGTTACCGAGGACTTGTGTTACTCGGTATGGGCTGTCCCAGTTTGCTGCGAGCTTTCCGTGGGAGGGTGGTTTCCGAGCATTCTCTGTCTTACGAAGTACTAAGTCATCTTTTTGAAATGATCGACTTCTTACCGATTTATTGTGTCACCGAGCTATTGCCTGTTGCGCTGCACGTTATCGTAGTGTTGCTATATCCCTTATTTCCTCGATGATATCTAACTCGGCTCTCTGAGCTTCATCGTGACTACTGAGATTAGTTCTGATAGAGCTTTGCGAGATTTCTAGTGGTATCATCGCTTCAGAGCCATAGACAAGTCTAAATGGTGTCTCTTTTGTTGCTGATTGAGGTGTTGTATTATATCCCCAAAGGACTTCAGGTATTAATTCGGCCCAGAGTCCTTTAGCGTCGTCTAACTTCTTCTTGAGTGCATGTAAGATGACTTTATTTGCTGCTTCGGCTAATCCGTTTGTCTGAGGATGCTCAACCGAAGCAAAAGGCTGTTTGATTTTAAAGTTCTGCAAAAAAATTTGAAATTTCTGATCGACGAACTAGTGACCATTGTCAGTGATTATATGGTGTGGGATGCCGAAACGGCAAATAAGATTTTTCCAAATGAAAGAAATCATTTGTTGGGATGTAATCCTAGCTAAAGGTTGGGCTTCAACCCATTTTGAGAAATAATCAATTGCAACAATGAGAAATTTTACCTGGCCCGGTGTTGTTGGGAATGGACCGAGGATATCCAGGTCCCATTGGTTGAAAGGCCAAGTAACATCAGAATGATGAATATGCTCGGCAGGCATGTGTATGATTGGTGCATATTTTTGACAATTGTCGCAAGTCTGTACCTTGTTTTGGCTATCATGTTTCAACGTCGGCCAAAAGAAACCAGCGCGGAGGATTTTTGATGTTAAGCTCCGAGCTCCTGTATGTGTTCCACAAATTCCTTCATGCGCCTCGGCCAATGCTATGTCGGCTTCAGCTTTGTTAAGGCACTTTAACAGCGGGCGAGTGTATCCTCACCTGTATAATGTTCCATTGAGTAACGTGAAAAAAGACGCTTGTCGGCGAAACTTCTTTTTGTTGTCTATATAATCTGGTATATGACCTGCTTGTAAATATTCTATGAAGTCGTTTCTCCAATCCTGTTCCTGTGTAACACTTAACACATCTGTTAGGCTTACTCTTGGGGATGTTATAGTGAATTGATGTAGTGTAGATGAGTGGGATTGTGTGCTGCCTAGTTTGGATAAAATGTCTGCCCTATGATTTTGTTCTCGTGGTATGTGTTGTATTTCAATTTTTGAAAAGTTTGAACTTAAATCCTTTACTAACAGTAGATATTTAAAAAGAAGAGGGTCTCGTACCTGGAAAATGTCATTTACCTGTTGTACAATCAATAGGGAGTCACAGTGTACCTTTATGGCAGATATTTGGAGATCCAAACAAAGTCGGAGTCCTGCGACTAGGGCTTCATATTCAGATTGATTGTTATTGGCTTTGAAAGATAGGTGTATGGAATGTTCTAGGACAAAGCCATCGTCTGCTTCCAGACGGATGCCAGCTCCACAAACCTCATTGTTGGATGAGTCGTCTACATATAAAGTCCATTGCTTTGTATGGTTCTCTTCTGTAGGTATCGTAAGCTCTGCGATGAAATCGGCCAAGAACTGGGACTTAATTGGTCCTCTTGATTGATATCTGATGTCGAATTCTGATAATTCAATTGCCCATTTAATAAGCCTGCCTGCAATTTCTGGTTTGTGTAGCACCTGTCTTAATGGGTGATCTGTTCGGACATAGATTACGTGGCTCTGGAAATAAGGTCGGAGTCTTCTCACCGAAAATATTAGGGCTAAGGCGAGCTTTTCTATTGTCAAGTAGTTGAGCTCGGCGTGCTAAATAGTTTTGCTGACAAAGTATATTGGATGCTAAACTTTGTTTCTTTCTGTAACAAGAGCAGAACTTATCGCCCAATCAGTAACTGATAAATATAAGAATAAATCCTCCCCTTAGAGGGGTTTTTGCAAAATCGGCGGTTGTGAGAGAGTTGTTTTTAGTTTGGAAAAAGCTTTCTCACAGTCGTCGTTCCATTGAAATTTGTTTTTCTTTTTTATTGTTTGGAAAAAAGGAAAAGACTTTGAAGCTAAGCATGGTACAAATTTTGATAGTGCAGCAAGTCTTCCTGTGAAGCGCTGTACTTCTTTTACTGTTTTTGGGCTTACTATATCGACAACAGCTCGGCATTTGTCAGGATTTGCTTCAATGCCCCTGCTTGTGAGTAAAAAACCTAAGAACTTACCACCTTGAACAGAGAATGCGCATTTCTCTGGGTTTAGGCGCATGTTGTAGCGGCATATTTCGCCGAAGATTTCTGCTATATCATCGATGTGGTTTTTGCCAGTCTCTGTTTTGGCGACCATATCATCGACATACACCTCGATGTTCCTACTGATTTGTTTGGCGAAGACCTTGTCCATAAGACGTTGGTAAGTTGCTCCTGCATTCTTTAATTCAAAAGGTATAACTTTATAACAGTAGTTACCAAAATCAGTGATAAATGCCGTTTTACTTTGATCGGATGGGTGCATGAGGATTTGATTATAGCCCGAATACGCATCCATAAAACTTAAGGTAGCATAACCTGATGTGTTATCCACCAAAGAGTCTATGGATGGTAAAGGATAAGAATCCTTTGGGCATGCCTTATTTAGGTCAGTAAAGTCGACGCACATGCGCCACTTATCGTTTTGTTTCCTTACCATTACCACGTTCGCAAGCCAGGTAGTAAATCTGATTTCTTTGATGAATTCCGCATTGATTAGCTTTTGAGTTTCTTCTAAGGATGCCTTTTTTTCTTTTCATCGCCGAGTTTTCTCTTCTTCTGCTGTACTGGTCGGACGGTCGGATTTATAGCTAGTTTGTGGATGATGATTTGTGGGTCTATGCCGGGCATGTCCGAAGGCGTCCATGCAAATAGGTCGGCTTGCTCTTGTAGAAAGGCAGCGATGTCCTTTAGCTCCGTTGCACTGATTGATGTACCTACATAAGTGAATTTATTAGGATCATTGTTGAAATAAACTTTTTGTAAGTCATCTGATGGTGTAGGTCTTTCAAGAAAGTCGGCTCTTGGATCTAAGTCGGCTAGTGCCGAGTTGCTGGTGCCGAGGTCGACATTGTTGACTTGTTGCTTTGAACGATTTGGGAATTTCATGCTGATGTTGTAACATTGGCGGGATTCTTTATGGTCTCCATGAATCGTTACAACTTGATCGTCCTGCAGAGAAAACTTAACACACATGTGAACTGTAGATACAATTGCACCGAACTTGTTTAAGAAAGGTCGGCCAAGTATGAGATTATATGGGCTAAAGCAATCTACTACTAAATATTAAATATCACATGTTTTGGAAAGAGGATACTCACCCAGTGTGGTTTGCAACCACACTGAACCCAAGATCGGAACTCTTTCTCCCGAGAAACCGACTAGGTCTCCCCCTGTTGACTGGAGTATGTTGTCGATGAGTTTCATCTTTTGGAATGTTGAGCAGAACAGAACGTTGGCGCTACTTCCGGGATCTAGGAGTACTTTCCTTACCAACAAATCTCCCAGTTGAAGGGTAATGAACACAGGGTCATCTAAGTTCTGAATACTGGAATTGAAGTCTGCGTGTGTAAAAGTTACTTGGGGAAGTTGGTTCGCGGCTTCGGTATTGCGTTGTGGTCCATCCACCGAGCAAATTGCTCGGAATGATCTTTTCCTGGCCGAATTTGATTGCCCTCCACTAGCGTATCCCCCTGAAATAAAATTAATTATACCTCGTGGCTTTTCGTATTGGTTCGAGGATGCCTTCTCCTTTCCTCAGTGAAGTTGTTCGGATGAGTCATTTTTTGAGGTAGGTGTGGTATGCTTTTGGATGTGACCGCCAATATACTTGTCAAGGTGTCCTTGCCGAGCTAGCCGCTCCAAGAGGTCCTTCGCGACCACGCAGTCATCGGTAGTGTGGCCGTGCTTCTGGTGGAAGGCAGAATATTTGGACTTGTCTACATTCTTGGTATCTTGGTAGGTTCCGGCCTTCCTTGGTGGCTTGATGAGCTTTGAATTGAGGATCTCTTTGATGATATCATCTCTCTTGATGTTAAACTGTGTATAAGAATCAAATCGAGTGGTTAGTTTAAAATTTTTCTTAGTGCTTGGAGTTTTATCCTTGTCTCGGTAATATATTTTGTCGGACTTCCGGGCTTGTCTAAGCTCCTCGATATTAATTTGGCCTTTGGCTTTCTCACGAAACTCAGCAAGGGTCTTCGGCTTGCCTACTGCGATGGTTTCTTGGAACTTCCTAGGTCGGAGTCTGCTTTTGATTGCGTGCAGATGGACCTCGGGGTGGAGGTCGGGTATATTAATAGCGACTTTCGTGAAGCGGGTCATATATTCCTTCAGGCTTTCATTAGGTCCCTGCTTGATTGTGTTCAAATAATCGGAGTCGTGGAGATAAATTACAGACCCAGCAAAGTGTTCTTCAAATAGCTTGGCCAGCTGCTGAAATCATGAGATAGAACCTGCAGGCAAAGCACACAGCCAATCAAGTGCAGGACCATATAAATAATTCGGAAAACAACGGCATAAGACAGTATCTGATGCACCGTTAACGATCATTATTGATCGGAATTTTTTGAGAAATTTCTTCGGGTCGCCGAGCCCATCATAAGGTGTGAGGGTTAGTGGCAAAGTGAATCTTTTTGGTAGCTCGAAATTCATTACTTCTGGCGTGAAGGGCCCCACGGGCTCATCAGGCTCTTTGTTTTCGTCTTCAGGCTGGGCTCCCTCGACTCGGATGGTCTCCGAGACGTGGGATGGGTCGGAATGATGCTCTTCATCGTCTTGTTGATGTTGGTGAGCGTTATTGTTTTCGATCCGGGCATTATTCAATTCGGCAATTTGGGCAGCCATTCTTTGATTTTCCTCTGCCATACGCTGATTGGTTTGCTGTAGCTCGGTTATCATCCGCAGAAGCTCGGATGGAGAAGGAGGTGGCACGTCAGCCATGGATGCGACAAGAAGTAATGGGACCAGCAGAAAAGATCTATTTCCTCGGCCCCACGGTGGCGCCAATTGTTCTTGCCTGTAGAATAGGTCGGCTTCTAATGACGGATGACTGCTGAACTATATCCTCGGAGGCTGATCGTCCAAACCTTTGAGTCCGAGCTTCTCCTTCTGATATGATGCGAGAATATGATCGTCGGAAAAAAGGGGGGGGGGGGAGGAGTGTACCTGCAAAAGCACTCCGGAACTTAAGTCAGTATATTGTGTATTCTGAACCTATTGAAGAAGATACTTTACCTTGCTTTTGTATGGTGTGCTTCTTGTCAGTTACGGTTCGAGCATTTATGTCGGCTCGAAGGGGATTGATAACGTATCTGATCGTTGTGCCGTTTGGGTATCGGTTATGATAAGAAAATAAACGGAACCGAGTTATAGCTCATAAAAGCCGAGCTATAATAAGTGATGCTGAGTTATAGCTCGTATTGATGATGGTCATAAAACCGAGTTATAGCTCGTATTGATGACGACCATATTAGATATATTCAATCATCATGTTGATTGTTTGACAAGAAGATAGCTTTTACAACGTTGTATGAAGATAATACGATGTGTATTGCTCAACTTAAAAGTTGATATATCAAATGTGATCGAACAAAATACATTTCTCCCAAATTCTTTTCACACATGATCTTCAAAATTAAGGAACAATTAACGTTCAAATGATAATTTGGCATACTTATTTACCAATAAGTCGCTTCCTAAATCCTTCTTTAAAAATCTGGTACATAGCTAGAATTGGAATGTGTTGCTTTCGATATCTTATTTGATGTTATCAAAAGGGGAGAGATTATACTCTTTTTCCTAATGATTAGGTTTTTATCTCATTGGATTTTTTTATTAGGTTTTTGAATGAGACAGTTCTCGTTATAAAAGATATTGTTTTTTTTTTTCTTAGTCGAATTTTTATTTCGTATGATTTTTCTTAACAAGATTTTTAATGAGACATATTTCTAATGACATCTAAGAGGGAGTGTTATAAAATAATTGTTATTATAAATGTCATATTATGAAGTATGGAGCATTATATAATAGAGTATGTAATATTATCAATTAATAAAACATGGTTTTCATAGTGTGTTTTTACTTAGTAAATAGGTTATGTAAATAATATCCTACTATTATTTAATTCAAAATCCTCATCTATAAATAAACCATAAAAAAAAGTTTTAACACACATCAAATTTATAAGTTTACATTATCCTAATTCTTTTGTTCTTGTGTATCATATTTTTGTAATAAAAAATTTATTCTCATAAATTATCAAATATTATACCGTGAAAATATCACCAAAATACAACTCTTTTATATTCTCATATATAAATTTCTATTGTATTTGTCTATTTTTATCATATTTTAACAACATTTTTTTGTTTCTTTTTTATTATGAGTCTCCGTTTAATTTTTTTTGAGTATTGATGAATAATATTTTTAAAAAATAAAAACATTAACAAAAAATAACATAATTCAATATAATTTAGCACAAATTAACATAATTTAATACAATCTAACACAATTCAACATAATTTAATATATACATTAAAAATTTATATAATATATTCATTATAAAAAAAAAATTTTAACAGATTTTTGTGATACGGAATACCTATGTTTTCACGGATTTTTTATTTTAATAAATAAGTAAATTATAATAATTACTAAAATAAATAATTTAAAAAATATTTATCAAAATAAATAATTTAAAAAATATTTATCAAAATTAATTATAATATTACTGAAATTTAAATATATTTTAAATTTGTATATACTTCTGTACAACAAAAAAAATTTAAAATATAATTATATGTAAATTATATTTTAAATTTTATGTACTTTTATGCCATAAACGAAATTTGAAATGTATATAATTTGAATTTAAAAATTAATACTCAAAAGAGTACATACAAAATTTAAAAATTTTGTCAATTAAAAATAATAGTATTAATAGTAGGCCAGTAAAAAGGTAATTATATTAATAGTGGGCGTAAAATGTGTTGACGTGCTTATTTTCAATGGACAGTCTATTTTTCCTATCATTTAAAATGGACGGTTTATCTTTTCTTTTATTTAAAATCGTCTATCTTTTTTATTATTTGAAACGTTCCATTTTTAAGAGTTTTGTTCAATTTAAATCATTAATATTTTTTATTATTTTTAAAAATTATATTTAATTATTTATAAATAGATATATCTCGTTTACAGTATATCTCGTTTACACCATAAACGAGATAAATGAAAATTAAAAAACTACATATATCTTGTTTACAGTGTAAACGAGACAAGAGTATAAACAAGATCAGAGATGGATATTTATTTCGATAAATATTTTTTAAATTATTTATTTTAATAATTATTATGATTAATTTATTTATTAAAATAAAAAAATCCATGTTTTCGCTGGTCCTTATTTATTTGCAAGAACGACTACCCGTCTTCATAAATCTTTCATAGGTCTTCATTTAGCCTGTGTTTTGAATATAGAATTTTTTTTTTGTCATCCCTTTCCACAATCTAGTAGAAACCCAAACAATGTAAACAATTGTCTATATTGTTAGAATTTTTATTCTAATTGTGGTCCAATTTGTTAATATAGAAATTAGTTTGGGTGGTATTGTAATTATTTATTATTATATTGACAGTTGGTCTGTTCTTTGATGGAAAGAACACGACTGTTCATCATAAACATTATAAAATTTGGGTCCCCAATTCTAATCAAAAGAACAACAAAAAATACACCTTGATTCCATCTGGCTCTCTGTGATTCAAGAATTGGAAGTTCCAAATTAAATCAAAGAATTTATTGGCAATGGCTGGAGGTACGTAAATTACTGGTTTTATGAAGAAATCTAACATGTGGTATCAGAGCAAAATTGTCTCTGCCTTGCCATTTAAAAATTTGATTACTGTGCATTATTTTGATAAATTTTTTTCAAAAGAAGAATGTATAGTATGAATTTTGAAATAAGTAAGAAAAATCATTGAAAGTTAAAGTTGACGTACCATAAGAAGAGAGAATAATAAATAATATTCTCAGAAAAGAATCTCCTAAATTTGTGTCGTAGTTGTTCTTCATAATAGTATAATTTTCCATGATTCCCATAAGTTTTCTTATTCTTGAATTAAAAAAAAAAAGAAGAAGAAAGAGAGAAGAAGAAAGGGAAGACGGTGGAAGAAAGAAAACAGAATAAACTTGTTTCAATGGATGAATTTTGTTTGTTATATAATATTAAATGCTTTCTACTTTTACATTGAAGTTGTTGTGTTTCAAAATTTAAATTTTATTATAAAATTCAAATTTTGGTTGGAGTGAGGTTTGAACTTGGATCTTCTAAATATTGGCAAAATAGTTATCCACTAGATCATCTTCACTTTTGATATTAATCATGTTATTGAATTTATTTATTTAATGATTATATTTGCATGCAATATAAATTCTTCCGCTGCATATCATATTGTGATTAATATATGATTTATTGAGGAGTAGCCACAACATCCTTAATAATAATTATATTTAAAGAAATCACATAAATATTAATATAATATATTTGTAATTGTTGTGAACTATATAATAAACTTACCCACAGGAATTTATTATGTTATTCACATATAATTAGATTGAAATAGAAAATATTTTTTACTTCTTAATTAGCCTACAAGTATTAAGAAGTAGTATTTTATTTTCTAGTTTCAATACTTTAGTTCATATAGTAAATATTATGTGTGTTAAAATCTTTGCCCACAGGTAGATTTTAATGACACTATAATTTATATTTATTTTGATATGACTTGCATTGGCATGTATTATCATATATTATGGATTTTGATGTGCCTATTTAAAGTTGAGTAATGTTAGCATGATTTATTATTTGCAGCAGTAATGATATCTGAAACTGTATCTGAAGTTCATTTGTTAAGTGGTGACAACTATAAAGAATGGAAAGATAAGATTCTCTTTCACTTAGGGTGTGCAGACCTTGACTATGCTCTTCATAGGGAAGAGCCTCCGACACCTACTGATGCTAGTTCTCAAGCCGAGGTAGCATTATACGAACGGTGGGAGAAATCCAATCGTTTAAGTATGATGTTCATTAAGTCTCGTATTTCAGCTAGTATCCGAGGTTCAATTCCTGATTGTAAGAATGTCAAGGATTATATGAAGGCTATTGATGAACAGTTTGAGTCTTCTAGTAAGGCACTTGCAAGCACCCTAATGACACAATTGTCATCTATGAGGCTTACCGGCGTAAGAGGTGTGCGTGAACACATCATGAGGTTGAGAGACATTGCAGCACAACTGAAAGCTTTAGAGGTTGAGATCTCTGACTCATTTCTGGTGCATCTTATTCTGAATTCTCTTCCTGCCCAGTACGGACCATTTAAGATTTCTTATATCACACATAAGGAAAAATGGTCCATTAATGAATTACTGGTGATGTGTGTGCAAGAGGAAGGAAGGCTAATTCAGGAACTTGGTGAAAGTGCACTATTAGTGACAAATGAGGGTAGTAAAAAGCAAGCTCATAAGAAGAAAGGAAAGGGTATTGTATCCCATCCTATGAAGAAAGAAGGTGCACGGTGTTTCTTTTGTAAAAAGAAAGGACACATGAAGAAGGAGTGCCCAAAATTTAAAGTTTGGCTTGAAAAGAAAGGTATTAACCTTTGTGATCTTATTCCTTCAGTGTGTTTTGAATCTAATTTTGTTGAAATATGTCATGACACTTGGTGGATTGATTCTGGTGCTGAAATTCATATTTCAAATACCATGCAGGGTTTCATAAGGAAAAGGAAACCGATAGGAAGTGAACTGAGTATCTATATGGGCAATCGGATGCGTTCACGTGTGGAAGCTGTTGGAACATTTAGGCTTGTATTAAGTACTGGTTGTATTTTAGATTTAGAAAGAACCTTTTATATTCCAGATTTTTCTAAAAATTTGATTTCTTTATCTAAACTTGTAAAACAAGGATTATGTATAAATTTTTATGATGATTCTGTTGACATTATTAAAAATTCTAATATTATTGGACGTGGTACTTTAATTGGTGATTTATTTAAAGTCCATTTAGCTAATAATGTTCCATCTAGTCTTATGATTATGCATGGTAATGGTATGAATGAAAAATCCTCCATGTTGTGGCACCGAAGGTTGGGACACATCTCCATTGAGAGAATAAAGAAATTAGTAAGTGATGGAGTTCTTGAAACTCTAGACTTTACTGATTTTGATACTTGTGTGGATTGCATTAAGGGAAAGCAAACCAAAAGGTCTCAAAAAGGTGCTAAAAGGAGTTCTGACATATTAGAAATAATTCACACTGACATATGTTGTCCTGATATGTCCTTAAGTGGTCAGAAATACTTCATCTCCTTTATTGATGATTATTCACGATATATGTATCTCTATATGCTTCATAATAAATATGAGGCATTGGACGCTTTTAAAGTTTATAAAGCTGAAGTAGAGAAACAATGCGGAAAGAAAATTAAGATCGTGAGATCAGATAGAGGTGGAGAATTCTATGGGAGATATACTGAAAGTGGACAAGCACCTGGTCCATTTGCAAAGTATCTTTAAGAGCATGGTATTGTGGCACAATACACCATGCCTGGCACACCAGATTAAAATGGTGTAGCTGAAAGAAGAAATAGGACTTTGCTGGATATGGTGAGGAGTATGCTTAGCAACTACAATCTTCCTTTATCCTTGTGGAGTGAAGCCCTTAAGACAGCTGCGTATATATTAAATAGAGTTCCAACAAAGGCAGTTTCTAAAACGCCATTTGAGCTATGGAAAGGTTGGAAACCTAGTTTGAATCATATACGTATTTGGGGTTGTCCTGCTGAAGTTCGGGTTTATAATCCATAAGAAAGGAAGTTGGACCCAAGGACGATAAGTGCCTATTTTATCGGCTATGCAGAAAAGTCTAAGGGTTACAGATTTTATTGTCCCTCCCATTCAAGTAAAATAGTTGAATCTAGAAATGCAAGGTTTTTAGAGCATGATGTGGAAAGTGGGAGAAATCATCCTCTTAAAGTTGTTGAGAATGATAATGTTTATCAAACCTCTCCATGTACAAGAATGATTGTTCAATACAATGCCCATACAAATAGGGTCAATGTAGAACAACCTATTACTAATGTTCCATATCATGAAGATAATGTTCAAGTAGATCATATGGTGGAGGATCAAACTCTTCATAATGAAAATGTTGTTCAAGAACATATTGCTCAAGAGCAACTTCAAGAAGAGGGAGAACCTGTTATGCCACTACCTTTACAAGAGGTTGATGATGTAACATTAAGAAGATCAACAAGAATAAGAAAGCCTGCAATTTCTAGTGACTATGTAGTGTATCTTGCTGAGTCTGACTATGATATTTGTGATGAAAATGACCCAACGACGTTTTCACAAGCAATGGAAAGTCGTAATTCCAATTTCTGGCTAGATGCTATGAAGGATGAAATGAATTCTATGGCAGATAACCAAGTTTGGGATCTTGTAGAATTGCCTGATGGGGAAAAGGCCATTGGCTGTAAATGGGTATTTAAAACCAAGAAGGATTCATCAGGCAATATTGAGCGCTACAAGGCTCGACTTGTTGCCAAAGGATTTACTCAAAGGGAAGGAGTTGACTACAGGGAAACCTTTTCTCCTGTTTCAAAGAAAGACTCCTTCCGCATCATTATGGCATTGGTAGCACACTTTAACATGGAATTGCATCAAATGGATGTGAAAACGGCCTTTCTTAATGGAGATTTGGAAGAAGAGGTCTATATGAGACAACCCGAAGGGTTTATCTCAAGTGCTGGTAAGGAGTTAGTTTGCAAGCTTAAGAGAGCAATGTATGGTCTTAAGCAGGCTTCCCGACAGTGGTATTTGAAGTTTCACAATGTGATTTCTTCATTTGGATTCATTGAAAATATTTTTGATCAATGTATATATCACAAGGTTAGTGGGAGCAAGATCATATTTCTCATCTTATATGTAGATGATATTTTGCTTGCAACAAATGATTTAGGGTTGTTACATGAAGTGAAACAATTTCTCTATATACATTTTGATATGAAAGATATGGGTGATGCATCTTATGTCATTGGCATAAAGATTCATAGAGATAAACATAAAGGAATTTTAGGTTTATCTCAAGAAGCCTATATTAATAAAGTTCTTGAGAGGTTTAAAATGCAAAATTGTTCACCAAGTGTTGCACCTATTGTGAAAGGTGACAAATTCTGCTTAGATCAATGTCCCAAAAATGAACTTGAAAAGAAACAGATGCAAAATATTCCTTATGCTTCAGCTGTTGGAAGCCTAATGTATGCTCAGGTATGTACAAGACCTGACATTGCTTTTGCTGTTAGCATGTTAGGAAGATATCAAAGCAATCCAGGAATTATCCATTGGAGAGCTACAAAGAAGGTCTTAAGGTACCTTCAAGGGACCAAGGACTTCATGCTTACATATAGACAAATCGACAATTTAGAAATTGTTGGATACTCAGATTCAGACTTGGCGGGATGTGTTGATTCTAGAAAGTCAACGTCAGGATACATCTTTATGCTTGCTGATGGAGCAGTATCTTGGAAGAGTGCAAAACAATCACTTGTAGCCACTTCTACCATGGAAGCCGAGTTTATTGCTTGTTTTGAGGCTACATCACAAGGTGTTTGGTTAAAGAATTTCATCTCCGGGCTTAAGATTATGGATTGTATCTCTAGGCCATTAAGAATATATTGTGACAATTCAGCTGCTGTGTTTATGGCTAAGAATAATAGAAGTAGTAGTCGAAGTAAGCACATCGATATTAAGTACTTAGCCATTAAAGACCGAGTTAGGTCTAATGAGGTACAGATAGAGCATATTAGTACTAAACAGATGATAGCTGATCCTTTGACAAAAGGCATGCCACCAGGATTGTTTAAGGATCATGTTACTAGTATGGGTTTATGTTCTGTAATGTCACTTATATGACTCATGTTATATTATATGACATATTTGGATATGAAATTCCTATTATTGTTTGTTTCTCATTTGGTCAGTATATATGCGCATACATGATTGAGAATGACAAATAAAATTCAGTGAAGGACCTAGAATAAGCATTGGGCTTATTCCTACAGAAATACCACATGAAGAGTTTATTCAGTTATGAGATATTACATTGTGATACATAGAAGGTAATACTCGATTAATGAGAAACTACCGCTATGATTCGTGTAATTTGTCTTAATTGTTTAAGTATAGTATGTAATTACAAACTATACATAACAAATGTTGGACCAAGTGGGAGAATGTTAGAATTTTTATTCTAATTGTGGTCCAATTTGTTAATATAGAAATTAGTTTGAGTGGTATTGTAATTATTTATTATTATATTGACAGTTGGTCTGTTCTTTGATGGAAAGAACACGACTGTTCATCATAAACATTATAAAATTTGGGTCCCCAATTCTAATCAAAAGAACAACAAAAAATACACCTTGATTCCATTTGGCTCTCTGTGATTCAAGAATTGAAAGTTCCAAATTAAATCAAAGAATTTATTGGCAATGGCTAGAGGTACGGAAATTACTGATTTTATGAAGAAATCCAACATATATCCCCTCACCTCATTGCAATCACTACAAGATGTTTTATTTTCTCTGAAAAACACTAATAATAGTATTTTAAACAAAACTGTGACTTACATATAAATATTTTAGAACATATAAATTAAAAAAAAAACATATATTAGTCGATAGAAAAAGTTTCTTGGTTAAAACCAACGGAAAAATGATCCAGTTAATTACCATATATATATACAGGAAACATGAGGAAATGAAATTAAAGGTATAGGGTGAATGGAAGTGTCTATAGACAGCATGATTTTGCACCGTCATAGCCATCACATGGCTACCCTTTTGGGCAACCAACCTAATCCTTTGAATATTTGTTTAAGTCACTTTCCTTGTCCCCTACTCCCCTTCCATGAGACGAGCCTCCTAATTTTTATTTTTGCCAATAATAACTTTGTGTCTTGGCTACGTGATCAAACAAGAAATAACATATATGCGATTATAATGAAGCTAAGCAGAAAAGACGACCTTTGATTTGAGGATAATACACGGGATAGATAGATAGATAGATGGATGATTAGGGTCATCAACAACTAACATAAGCACCAAGAAACAACCCATGATCATGATATGTATAATGAATAACCATCCGGACCCTCGCCATCATAGCTGTCTCTATATATGTGCAAAAAGAAACACAAAATCGCTGCCATCAAAGATGTATACACACACGCACAACATGTAGGGGTGGCCTTTTGTCCACAGGTTTGGAATATTCTCATCCTCTTCACTAACTTTACATATAGGCAACTCAATCTATCTATCTATATTTGTGTGATAGCTAGCTACTAATAATATATATATATAATAGTTATAAGACGGGCTGCCTAGCTAGCTAGTTTTGCATCATTTGCACAACAAACTTTAGTATCTGAATGCAAGTTGAGTATGGACATGTTCCCCTCTGACCCCTCATCACAAGGGTGGACATACATGAGATGCTTAATAGCTTGTTTTCTCCTCCACACACATACACATATGCCACCAATTTCCCATTATCTTTATTTTCATATACATTTACAATATATAGTTAGCAGGAATTTGTTTTTTGGTTAGGTTGTATTGGACAATCCCGCATTATAACATCACAATATTCACGTGTACTACACTCTCAAACACATAATATTAAGGATTTTCATTCACTATTGGTCTTAGCCAAATCTCAAACCCAAATTCACCTGTTATAAAACAAGGAATTTCACTCTTTTTTTTGTCTTGAAGAAATTTCACTCTTAAACTAAGATCTTGTGTGCGTTGGCAGGGTTATTAGGATTCACTTCATCAGGAACCATGTGATTGATTGGGTAGCCCGGCCCGGCCCCTTTGAGGGACCATACAGTCCCTGCTCCTCTCCTCGCCTTCATTCTTAGGCATACAACTAGGATCCAATTTATGCTATATATAATAACTAATCAACAACACATGCATTCCCCCCTTTCCATCTCCTATAAATCTACCTTAGCCTCAATGTATAATAATACCTTTTTTTTTTCTAATATATTTATTTATTTCTAAAAGAAATAATCTCTGATAAGATGGCTGCACTGTAGAGATTTGAAAGCAGGGTATGGATAAGATTTTAAAATGTTTTTCCTGCTGATATTCATTATTGAAGCTTCAAAGTTTGGAAAAGTACTCCAGGTCCCACCGCAAACCAACAAAGCCTTTACTTATATAAATTATTATGAACCAAGAATCTGGCTATGAAAACAAAAACAAGAAGAAAATAATTGTTGAGATAATTCAAACACTTCGCATTTACAATGATAATTTTGCACATGTAAAAAGGTAGATGTTTCGTTTGGACATGCATGTTTTATGATTACTGCTTAAAATTCTGTGCTCCAACTTTAAATTTATTAAATGTCCAATTAATAGATAGACACTTATTATTACTTTTAAATATACATGTAATTTTTTTTATATAATTTATTTCAGTTTTTCCAATGGAGTATAACTTCTAGGCTTCTAGCTTCAATGAAATTACGAAAATAATAGAAAGGGTTACAAAGTCTCTTTTTTTTTCTTTTCTTTTTGTTTTTTCTCTTTAATGGGAACTAAATCAATTTAAAGGTTCATTTTCAATTTTTGTTTTCTATCAATAAATTTCATTAATCAGAGATTACAGGCTCAATCTCTTATATCATACATGAATAACATGATGCAAAACTAAATCCACAATTTTAGTTAATGAAATATATATATATATACACTCCAGTAGGCGAAATAGTTTATATTTTTGTCAGGATCCAACCCAGTTAGAGCGAAGCCCAAATGAATCGGACCAAAACACCCAAACAGTACCCGACCTGGACAAAGATCCATCCCCACATAGACCCCATCCCAACCCAATTCATCGTCCGTGACCAAAGAACCCCAATCATCGTCTTCGCCAGACCTCTTCTGATGCGCTCCATGGCTGACGCTGCAGAGACGCTTTGTTCTTCGGGTTGTTGATCTCAATTAGAAGGCGAAATAGTTTATATAACGTGTGACGATGCAATTTTTATTTTATTTGACGGAGGCCCGAATGTAAGTTATAGGCTAAGATAGCGTTCAGGAGAATGAAAGGCCAAATTAAAAACAAAATAGGCCACAAGTAAAATAAAGTGTAGTTGGGCCTGTGAAACAAAAACAGCAGATGATTGCTTAAATACGCCTCCTGCAGATAGTGAAGCCATCACCAACAGAAGCAAGAGCAATTTCAATGCGAGAATCTTGTGAGATTGCTTTGTTGAAACAGAGTACGGCTTCCCTGAATGCTCTTTTTCCTGCTGGAACATCTTCTTCCTTCCATGCAACGTTTCCACCCCACAGCGTGTTATCGTATATTATTATCCCTTCAATCCTAATCAGTTTTAGAAGGCGCTCATGGTAGTTCCAATAATTTGCTTTTATCAACGTCAACAAACGCAAAGTCAAAACTGCCCTCGTTGCACTCATCTTGCAAGAGTTCATCAAGAATCGGTAATGCCGGAGAGTCTATAAAGTTGATCTGGTGTTCAACGGCAGCTTTCTTTATGGATGGGAGTCCTTATCATAAGCTTCTCTGTCTGGATCCAGCGCTATAATTTTTCCATCTTGAGGAATCGTAAGCGCCGTGTGGAGAAGAGAGTATCCAATGAACACTCCAATTATAATTGTCTTTTTTGGCATTAATTCAACACCTTCAACAGTAACGCCATTAGCTGACTGGCTTCTGGTGCCGCTCTCATGAACCCCCTGAATTGATTAATAACCGCATGGTTAGGTTAAGTTAGGTTAGGATAATGCAAATTAAATTAGTAGTAGTTAGAAAGAATAGTTAGTTACATTGGGTGGTTTGCAGTGGCATTCCTTATTTCTTTGAGAGCCTCTGCTTCTCGTGGAAAAACGCTCGTCTCCAGTATATACTGCCATGACATTATTAATAAATTAATACAAGCTAAGTGGAGGGAAATAAAAGTGTTGAACATCCAAAAGCACTACTACCTTGGTCAAGTTGTGGCTCCGTAGTATAAGTATAACTGGGTTACGGATCATTCTATCGTTTGGAAAGTCCCCCATTATTTCTATATTTCTCTCAATAAACCATAGTGTAATTATAGTGTTACGAGTTGCCACGGTCATAACCTCCATTCTTGTGCTGATCTTCAATTCAACAACTATCAGTCTGCCACGTTCTCACTGCTCAGAAATTGTGTACAATATGGGGGATCTTGCAAACGCCATTTTCTTGTTGGACCATATGACAGTGTGTTTGGGTTTACGTTGAGAAATAGAAAAGCCCATTTAAGCGTCTTGAACGTCCCATTGTCATGTTTGGCAATTTTTTAGAACTCCTAACCCAGAAGTGCTTTCACCTTTGAACGTACGTTCACGTGAAGCTAAAAATTTAAACTTCTGTGTTCATGTTGGAAAGGTTAATTACCGTTAGAGAAATTAAGTAAGAAATTTATTTCATATCTACCAATTGTACCCTTCATTTCTTCTATAAAAAAGATGCACATAATCACATAAATGCAGCATCAGCATAGAATAATTAATTCAACCATACTAAGAATAGATTAAAATCAGCTATCAAATTTAATAGTTAGTGTAAAACTAGTAGAATATAAATTTTTTAAAATTAGTTGAGTATTCCCAATTATCACCAAATGTGATTGGAAGACAAATAGCTTAAGAAAGAGTAAAGTAAGAATAAAGAGAAATTATTAGCATTCATAAGGTATGACTATTGAGTTCACGCACTAGACTGCTGGCTTTTTGCACTATCTCTAGCGCTGGGCTTATTAGCTTCTCAAAGACACACCTATCCCTCGCTTTCCAAGTGCTCCAACACAGCGCCGCGATGAAGAGGATCTTTTGTCTACCTTCGATTTGAGCCGCTGTCCAAGATAAGGCTCGTTGCCACCAATTGATAAAGGTCTCCTCTTCTCTCTGCCATAAGTCAGGGGTTATTAAGCTTAGAGATAGAGGGTATTGGAACAAGGCATGAGAAATTGATTCATCTTTTAGCATGCATCTTGGGCAAGTGGCGAGGGTGGATGCAAACCGGCTATGGATTTGATGCAAAACCGGAAGCTTTTCATGAAGACTCTTCCATAAAAAAATCTTAATTTTATGAGGTAATTTCAATTCCCAAATGCTATTCCATACTCTGTGGTTCTGTATGTTCTGAGGCATCAATGAAGTAGGAGAATGAAAGAACCCATAAGCAACTTTGTATCCTGACCCAACTTCGTATATACCAGATTTTGTCCAGCACCAATTAACTTCATCCTCCTCTTCTATTGGTTTGATGGAAAAAATTTTATTGCATATATCAACTGGAAAAATTGACTCAATCAGGTTTCTGTTCCAACTTCTATCAGGATTTAGTAGCGCACTAACATAATACACTTACAGATTCGGTGGGATTGTCACTGCAGCTTGAGGGACATTAAAGGGCAATGGTGGTGTGAGCCAGGGATCATGGAAGATGCGGACATTAGCACCAGAGCCTATTTTCCATAACAATCCTTTCTCAATCACCTTGCGGCCTTCAAGAACACTTCTCCAGCCCCACGACGGTATGCTTCCTATCTCTGCATGTAAGAAATCTGTATATCTGAAATATTTAGCTTTGAATATTCTTGACAGTGTAGAATTAGGGTATTTCATTAGACGCCAACATTGCTTGCCCAATAAGGCCAAATTTTGTGCCCTTAGATCTTTGATCCCCAACCCTCCATCTTTCTTCGGTCTCGTCATTGTGTCCCATTTAATCCAAACCATTCTTCGTTCTGCGCCTTTTTGATCCCACCAAAATTGCGAGAGCATGCTATGAATCTCAGTTAACAGCGTGTCCAGGAGCTTGAAACAAGAGAGTGTGTAAATAGGAATCGCTTCCCCCACCGCTCTCAATAGCGTGTGCCTGCCACCTGAGGACAATAAACTTCTTTTCCAACCCATAATCCTCTTCTGAACTTTATCCTTGATAGCTCCAAAGGTTGCTTTCTTTGATTTCTGAACTATGGAGGGCAGCCCCAAGTATTTGTCTTGGGCTCTGATATGTTCAATATTTAGTGTCTGCGCAATTGCTAGTCTTATGTTCCGAGGTGTGTTGTGACTGAAAAAGATGGTCGACTTGTTCAAATTGAATTTTTGCCCACTGAAGCCCTGGTATATCTCTAGCAATTCCAAAATACTTTGCCTTGTACTAGGTGAGCCCTTGCAAAAAAGGATTGAGTCATCAGCAAACAAAAGGTGATTAACTGTTTGGCATCTCCGATTAACTTAAACTCCTTGAATTAATCTATTTTGCTCTGCCTTGTGTAGCAAGAAGGAAAGCCCTTCTGCACAAAAAAGAAATAGATATGGAGATAGGGGGTCACCCTGTCGGATGCCCCTATTTGGCCTAAATTAGCCAAAAGGTTGCCCTTCCACAACAATAGAGTAAGAAACAGTCGTTACCAATTCCTTAGTCCAGTTTATCCATTTAGCATCAAAGCCCAGCTTTTCCATGATGTACCATAAGAAGTGCCATTCAACCCTATCATAAGCCTTGCTCATATCTAGTTTAATAGCCATTTCATGATCTGCTCCACTTCTCTTATTTTTCAAATAGTGCATACATTCGTAGGCAATTATAATATTATCTGAAATGAGTCTACCTTTGAGAAAAACACTCTGATTTGGGCTTATGATTTTATTCATAATACCTTGTAGTCGATGCACCATAACTTTAGAAATAATTTTATACATAACTGAGGACAAACTAATCAGTCGTACCTGAGTCATGTCACTGGCATCTGGCACCTTTGGAATCAAACAAATTTGAGTATAGTTGAAGCTTTTTAGAATTCTGCCACTGTGAAAGAAACTTTGCACTGCCTTAAAAACGTCACCTCCAACTATATCCCAGAAAAAGTGAAAAAACTTAGCTGTAAACTCGTCATCACTAGGAGCACTCTGAGCATGAACACTGAATGTAGCTCTTTTAACCTCGTCCATAGTTACCGGCCTTTGGAGCCTACGATTCATGGAATCTGTAACCTTAGGCTCCAAATCCTCCAAATATGGATTCGGATCAACCGAACAAGAAGAAGTAAGAATATCGCAGAAGTAGTCTTCAGCTACCTTTGCAATATCCTTCGGTTTTGATGCAATCTCATTGTTCCTCCCATCTAATCTCCAAATTCTGTTCCTTCACACCCTTGATTGAAATTTCTGGTAAAAGAATCTGGTGTTCTGATCTCCTTCTTTTAGCCGTTTGACTCTAGATTTTTCTCTCCAATAGCTCTCTTCTTTCATATATGCTAGCTCCAACTTCTCTTCCAATCTGGTAATCTCCTCTCCCCCATTGATTCCAGCCACCCGCAGCTCCTCTAGGCTAGCTTGAAGGTCCTCAATTTCTTTCCGAGAGTTTGCTTTGTGAGTTATCTGCCATTGAACTAATCTATGTCTACATTCTTTCAACTTTTGGGCCAAGAAGAACATATCCGAGCCTACTACTTCCATTTTCCACACTTTGCTGACAATTCTTTTAACATCATCTTCTCCACACCAACGTTCCTGGTATTTAAAATGCCTTTTACTATGCCAGGATCGAGGTTCAGTTTCCATCAAGATAGGAGCATGATCCGAGCCTGATTCTGTGAGCCTGTGCACCACTGCATTCGGAAACTTCAGCTTCCATCCCATCCCTACTAAATAGCGGTCAAGCCTCTCCTTCACCAAATCCTCTCCTTGTCTTCGGTTTGTCCACGTGAAAGCCCCCCACCATTCCAATATCCACTAATTCGTTGCTATCAATAAAATTAATGAATGTTGCAATGGTAGTTGCTGATTTTTGGCCTCCACCCTCCTTTTTCGCTTGACTTATTATAGCATTAAAATCTCCCACTATTATCATTTTTTTCTTCCAGTTGTTGACTCATTGTTGTAAGCTCCTCAAACTGTAAGGCTCGAATTTGTTCCGAACAGCTCAAATGGACACTAATGAACGTCCATACCCCATTGTTTCCGAACTCCTTAACTTCAGCTGCTACAAAGAATTCTCCGCTGTTTATAATTTGAACATGGATGCTGTCCTTCCAAGCTAGCGCAAGTCCTCCTGCCATTCCTGACGGGTTAACAATATGCCAGTTTTCATAGCTGCATGCCCGGAGTTTTGCTTCCACCTCGAGATTGGTTCTTTGTTTCACTTATGAACACAATCTCGGGGGAGTAGGATTTACATATCCCTTTTAGGGTGTGAATTGTCAGGGGTCTCCCCAAACCACGATAATTCCAAACTATGGTTCTCATGGCGCCTTGGATGCCATTTGTAGGCTGGCACCCTCCACCCCCTGTTCAATTGCATTTTCATCCTCTGTTCTTGCTTTCTTTGTAGATCCTTCAACTATACCACTCATCAACCTTTTTTTGGATCCAGCTTTAGTCTCTAACCCTCCAGTACCTTGTCTTGCTAATTTTTTTCACTTCTTGCCTTCCTCTGTTGTGAGACATTGCCCAATAGTGAATTACATAGGTTGTCCTTCATCCTCCTTGGCATTGGACTGACCAGCTATGATAACCTCCATGCATTCTGTTCTAGAGTTGGCTGATTGAGGTGACTCAGGTGCTGCCTTGTTGCCAGTGTTTTGTGGTTTCAAACTTTGTTCCTCCTCGTGCATTGACATCCCTGCAAATTCCTCCAATAAGCAGTTTAAGACCGGCTTTTTCTTACGTTGAGTAGCCTTATTCTGATTCTGGGCTAAGTTGTTGAATGTTATTTCTCTTTTAGAGTTAATTCGTATTCCCACTTGGCTGGCTTTAACCCATTCGCCAATGTCATCCTCTTTTACCCTATCACTCTCTGTGTCCTTCAGCAGATCATGGCAGTTTTTCACCTCGTGCCCCAATTTTGCGCAATAGGTATAGAACTTTCCAAGTCTCTCATAGCGCAATGCCACCTCTACCTCCTTTTTATTAGGTCCTGCAATAATTAACTGATTCCTCACTTTCTTGGTAGCTTCAATATTGATCTTGGCCTTTACAATCCTAGTTTCTCTGCCTCTCATCTGAAATTTACCTACCTCCAACACTGTGCCCAGCCTCTCTCCCAATTTACGTCCAACTTCGAGGGTTTTAAACGATTCTGGCAAACTCCAAAATTGAACCCAAAGTGGAAAATTGGAAACAATCTCTTTATCACCGTTCTGATCTTCCTTCCATCTCTTGACATAGAGCACGTAATCCTTGAATAGCCATGGAGAACCACGTTAAACACGCAAGACATCCATCTCTTTATTAAAAAAGAATTGAAAGTGATTGTCCCCTTTGTCACTCACGCTAAATTCCTCCGGATTTCCCCATATAGCCTTTAAAGCATTCCCCATGGTTCCAACTGAGAAGGTTTTGGAAGCAAAGAGTCTGCCATAGAGACTATTGGAGAAAGCGTTAATACATTCTGATATGTCTGCCTCTTCCAGCAGAATCACATTTCTACCTCCTTTTCGGTTGTCTTCCTCGGTCCGATCTTCATCCCTCCTTGCCTCAGCCATGCAGATTACGTAGATTATCTTTGTCAAACTAGTAGTCAGAGATTTGTGTTGAAATTTAATTGACATTGACAGTGTAGCCTTGAGGGCAGCAAAGACTTTGTTAAAAACCCTAACAGAGCACTAGAAAACCCTAACAGAGTACTTCTAGGAAGATGTTAAATATAAAAAGAAAGAGCGCTTTATTTTTATATTATATATTATGACACAAAAGATTTATAGAATCAAATTATTTTTACAAAAGATTCGTATAAAACAAAAGTCTCTGTCGATTAAAAAGACTAGGGTCTCCGTAGATAAAAAAAATCAAATAATAAACTTATTATTATTATTTTTATATTAAAGAGTTTAATTAATTTTAACATTCATTATCTACAATTTAAAAGAATTTAATGTGTATATTTTTATATTTAATTAGGTGTTAAGTCTATTGCACAAATAAAAATAATTAATTTTTATATACTTGTTATTTGAAAATAGTAGTTTTTTCCTCTATATATATAAAAATATAATTAGATATTAGTATAAAAAATTTATATTAATAGTTATAAAATTAGTTCAAAATCATTTATTTGAAAGAATTGAATCTTGATGCTAATTATTAATCACAATATTAGTATTCTCTCCAAATTATATGTAATAAATATTTGAAGAAAAAAAAGTGAATATATAAAATAAAAAGATAAGCGGTAAAAATTTAAAACTAAATAAAAAAACTAAAAAGGTATGCAAATAATAATAATAATAATAATATATTTTCATGTGAATATTATTACAGGATCATTTTTAATTATATTTAATTATAAATTTAATAGATTTTTTATAATTTTATGAATTTATTTGAATTATATTATTTTATTAATTTTATTTTTTTAGAACAGAAAGGTAAAGAGTAATAGAGAACGAGAGAGAAATTAAAAAAAAATATAAAGAAGACGAAGAAGGAGAGAGAAAGTTTGTTAATTTTGGATGAAAAAAATTTATTTTAATTATAATGAAAGAATATCTCGTGACACATTTTGATTTATCAAATTAGTAATATAAAATATAAATTATAAGTTATATATAGAGTGTGAAGGATAGAGAGAAATAAAGAAGGGGAGAGAGAAAGATAAGAGGATGGAGGAAGAGAGTTTATTAACTTTGAAGAAAAATATTTTATCTCAATTTTGATGAAAGAGTGTCATATAATAATACATTTTACTTGTTCAATAGTAATATAATATAGCTATATTTTAATTTTAATTTTAATTTTAAATTAATTTTAATTGTAATTTAAAAATATTTTGTTGCATATTTTGATTGTCAAATTTATAATTAATTATTGATAATGGTATATAAGAAAGATAGAATAAGTAAAAGAATAAGAGAGATAGAGAAAGGAAGAGAAATGAGGAAAAAACTCTTTAATTTTGAAAAAAAAAAAACTTTAATTTCAATTACAATGAGAGAGTGATATGTGGTATATTTTGGTTGTAAAATTAGTAATATATAATAGATATAAATTAAAAAATAAAATATATATTAAGAAAAAATTAAATTTTACATATATTTATATATTAATACATATGAATTAATTTAGTAGTTAATTTTGATATTCAAATAGTATTTTTAAAATTAATTATATTGTGGGGAGGGATATGGTATGCATATGTGGTATCTTTAATTAATATTAAATAGTAACAAAGTGATCCCTAACTCTTAATATAAGGGTATTTTAAATGGGAAGTTCTATGGTATGAATAGAGTTAGACATTCAGAGGTATGGATCCGACGTGGACGGGACGCAGTTACGACGCGTGCACGGGAGCCCTATGTCGTTAAAGCAGGTGAGTTGATAGAAAGGCTGATAGTAGTAGGTGGGGAGCAGATCTCGTGTTTCGTTCCATGAAATGTTAACAATTTAATAAAATTGATTAAATATGTGGTGTGATTAAGCTTTATTGGATGATGGGCTGAATAAAATATTAAAAAGTTTTTTGATCCGTTGGTTGGATTTTGGAAGCCCATGACAATTAATTGCTGACAAAAAATGTTACAATATGAAAAAACAATCAATCACTGGTCCACTTTTAAGAATCTTTAATGTTAGGAGTCTCTTTTGAACACTTCAAGTAGGAGTCTCTCTTTATAGTTGGAAAAATTTAAAATGATCTTTAGATGAAATCGTAAATATATATTTTTTTACAAATAATACTTATAATTTGTGACCTCTTTTTTTGCATTTTTCATTTCTATTGGATTGGAAATGTTGCTATTTTTAGATATTTTTTAAGTATATTAATATATTTTTTAAAAAAATATAAATATTTTTTTATTATTCATATCATTTTCACTGCTAATGAGTTAAGTAATAAATAATAAAAAACATTAATTTAAAAAATTATTTTTTAATTAAATTTAATTAAATATTTTTTTCTTCTTATGTGTGTTTTTATTATTTTTTATTAGACTAAATTAATTATTAAAATAATTTGGTCATGCAATAGCATTGCCGTAAAAGATTCTTTATTAATGTTGTTTGCAAAGAAAAAATATTTAAAAACTTTCAAAGTATGTTGTTGTTAGTAATAATGAGATATAACTATATTTGCAGTATGATTTAAATAGATTCAAAAAATAAAATTTATTTAATTTGTTATGATTTGAATAATATCCGTTTGATTTTTATTGTTTACAAATAATAGAATTTATATCAAATGAATTTAAAAGCTATTTTGCAATGTACTCTAATTCAAATTATTGTAATAAATATATAAATAAATGATTTATTGGTATATTATTTTTAAAAGGATTTTAAATTTTATAAAAATATGTATATTAATAAAAAAATATAAATATTTAAAAAAATATAAATACAAATAATTAACTTTGGTTATTTATTTCAAAAATTGTTTTATTTAATTAACAGAAATTTGTTGACCTATATTAAAAATGTGCAATTTCATTTTTCTTTTGTCGACGTTCACATTTAATTACGTTTGGTCTTAGAAATAACTTAGGCCATATTTTGAAAAAATAAATATCATTTGAAATCTTAAACCTTAAATAAAACACAGTTTGTCGTATCTTTTGTGTTGCTTACGTTATGCAATTTTTTACGTGAATAAAAAAGATAAAATTATATAAATTTTATCTGAAAAATATAGAACTTTTAGTTACATATAAAAGTTGTTACCCTACTCCTCTTTATCTATTTTTTAGATTCTGCAGAATTTTTTAGTTGAAAGTAATGAAAAAAGTATAAATTGTACTTGAAAAACCTAAAAATTTTAGCTGGACGAACAAAAGTTGATTTGAACTGCGCTAATCTTTGGAAGGGATTAATAAAGAAGATCCACTAAACTTTTACAAAATTAAACAAAAATTTTTGCTATACAAATACTAAAGCTGTCTCCGATTTTGAGAATGGAAAAAAATAAGACACTGAAGAATAGGATACAAAAAACTAATACAAAAAATAATTAGTGTTCTACTGTTCTTGTATTTTATTTGGTAATAAAGTAAAACAAATTCTAAAAATTTAATTTATTCATATTTTTTTATATCATAAAATTGCACAATATTTTTTTATAATTATTTTCACTTATATTAAAATTAATTATATTTGTTATTATTCATAATTATTTATATAAATATTATTAAATATATATAAATAACAAATATAAAATATTTTTATTAATTACAATATTATTATTTTTTTATAATTATATAATATTTATTAATATTAATTTTTAATAAATACATATAAGTATATACGAGAGTAATCATCATGTTTTTACTCATCTAATATCATGATCTAATTTTTATCCCTTTATCACTATCATTATCATTTTTTGGACACTCCTCAAAAGCATATTTCTACGATTTATAACATTACTCTTCAAAATTTTTCAAATTTTTCATCAGTGATTAATTATCATGGGCTTCCAAAATCCAACCAACGGATCAAAAAAACTTTCCAACGTTTTATTCAGCCCATCATCCAATAAAGCTTAATCACACCACACATTTAATCAATTTTGTTAAATTGTTAACACTCCATAGAACGAAATACGAGACCTGCTCCCCACCTGCTGCTGTCAGCCTTTCTATCAGCTCACCTGCTTCAATGACACAAGGATCCCGTGCACGCGTCAAAACTGCATTCCGTCCACGTCGGATCCATACCTCTGAATGTCTAACTCTATCCATATCATAGAACTTCCCATTTTAAATAGGTGGCGTGTGACCTGTGGTAAATGACCTGGTTTGATGGCTAAGGTAGACTTGAAGTAGCCAATGTAAAAGTGACATGTGTGAAGTTTAAATGGTTGACAAGAAAAAATTTAATTCTGTTAAAGGTTGACAATTTTTTAATGGAGGTACATATATATTTGTATGGATATTTTCATATATTTTTTTAAAATGTTAGTTATCCCCACAAATTAATAAATAGATCCGTTCTTTTGAGGAGTCAAATTATGAACTTTTTTTTTGTTTACAAAGGGGCTAAAAGTCCAAAACAAAACCTAACCACACAATAAGAGTCTAGGTTTAGAGACCCCATAGCATCATCAAGTAACGATAGATTCAGATCAGCTGGAGATGAATTCCATATGATTAAATCTTAGCTCTATTCTACACTATAGTTTGCTAGCCAATTAACACAAGAGTTGGTAGGCATGCGAGAAGTGTATTTGCCAATCTCTCGAGATAAAATATTGGATTCTGTAATACAAGATCGATTCCACTCCTCTTTTTTGTTTGGTCTTTGATATACTTTCTATTGCTGCTTTAAATTGCACTTTAATCACACATTCTTGAACCCCATAGACCAGGCTATCTCCAGTCCAAGACTGACTTTTCAGAGCTCCAGTAAGAAAGATGACCATTTTCCCAACTATTTTGAAAAACACAACTTATTTGCATCTTTATTTCGTAGTAAACCATCACATCCCACTTTGTTCACTCTAATTTTCTTTACTCCATCTGTATTTACTTTGATCCAATTCTCCATAGGAGTCTTCCATTTAATATTGGTTTCTATCCTAATTGGGTAGGCTGGTCCAATCTTCTTTTTATCAAAAATCTCATGAATAGTGTCAACATAATCATGAATAATAGAAACCACTATATTGGAACGTTTAAATGGTTCTTGAAAAATCTCTATATTTTTTCAAGTCCACAATTTCCAACAAGTAACAAAAAAGTGCTAATCCACCTCTTTTTGGATAAATACAGAGATTATGCGGGTGATTCAATCCAATCCTTCAAATTAGAAGAGGTGACGACATTGATTTTTTGCGGGTGGATAAGCTTCCTTCGAATATTCATCTCTTCCTTGTAATCTCTTAGCACATGGACTATGCTTTCCACCATACTCTGGAAATTATTTCAGAAAAGAGAAACTCCAAACCACTTGTGTCTGCGTATGTTAGTTAAGAGTTTGTCGTGGTTGGCTTGCCACATGAAAGTTTTAATTCGTTGTGTGTCTCTCCATTTCCAAATCTTCATCGATACATTGTTGCTACTTGCTGGAGGGAACTCAGGGCCTTATAAGCGGACTTAACAGTAAATCTCTTGTCTTCATTATGTCTCTACGAAAGATTATATGGAGAATCTGATGGCATGGACACTGGGTGTGCACAAATTCTATCTATACACTTCAATGGGAGCAAATTTTGGATCAAATCAAAATTTCACTGTCCATTTTTCATCATAAAATTGTTTACCTTCGATGGGTGGTTTTTGCTGAACTCTTGATTATTCGTTTTGGGTCTTACATTTTCTGTGTATTTGGTGAAGATGAGCAAGAAAGGTTAGTTACTCTCGTTTAGTTTCTTTTCATTTTATTCGTTTATTGTGTCTTTTCGAATGGTGAAAGGGAAGAAGGTTGTGATAGGGAGGAATGTTAGGGGTCATGGTAAAAAGGAAATTGCTGATGAAAAAGATAAAATTGTTGAAGATGTGTGGGTCTGGGATCCTAATGATCCTTTTGCATGGGTAGTGGAATCGGTGAGGGGATGGTCTTCTGTATATGATGATGAGCAAAGCGTGCCTCAGTTAGGCTTAGCGTCTTCGTGGGTTAGGGAGGGTGGGGGTATTAATATTAAATTTTTGCCTTATAATGCTGATGACCGCTTATACCACCGTGGTGAAGGGTTTGAGTTTTTCTTCATGTACAGTTGCATTTTTGTAGACCTTGGTGTTAGATTTCTGTTTACTGAGTTTGAACGTGGAGTGTTGATGCAGCTTAAGTGTGCGCCTTCTCAATTGCACCCAAATTCATGGGCTTTTGTTAGGGCGTTTGAGGTGTTAATGGAGTACCTTGAATCCGAACTATCGCTGGAGGTGTTTTTTGCTCTCTTCCAGTGTAAAGGTGTGAAAAGGGGTGGATGGTTGAACTTGGCGAGTGCTCCTGGTCGAGCCATCTTTAGTTTGTATAAGTCATCTTATAAAGGGTTTAAGCCAATGTTTCTGAAGGTTAGTGTTGCCGAGGATGAGTTTCCTTGGTATGTTGATGACTGTTTGCTGGAGAAGTTTCTTTTATTCTGGTGTCCTAGACCTAGGCAGATATTGGGGATGGATGAGATGGAATATAGAAATGAGATGATGGTGGAATATTTAGTTAACAATGTTTCCTCTTCTGGTTTGTTGTCTGTTATGGAACTTCTTGAGTGGGAGTCTGATAAAGATGTTGTTTCAGAGTACATAAGTAAAAATTTTGTTTAGACTTGTCTAGTTTGTTTTATGGTTTTTTTATGTTTCTCTTGTATTGGTATTTTTGCAGTTGAGAAGGCTCCGAAAGTGACATCGAGCAGTTTGAAGGCATTCTTCCGAGCGAAGAATGTGGATAAAGAAGGGTCTAGTATTCATGCGAAGGTTGAGAAAGGAGCCGAGGTTAATCAGCCTTCTCCTACTAAGAAAGTAAATTATAAGCAAAAGAGGGGAGATGGCAAGAAAGAAAAGGTGGTGTATTTGGCTGGTGACAAATTTGGCGGGAAGGAGGTCGACTTGGATCAGGTAAAGAGGTTTACCGAAAATCAAAAGGAACTGCATGGTTATAAGGGAGATAAGGATCTCACCTCACTATGGAGTGAGCATTTTCCTCTGTTGATGGTTGCCGATGAATATTGTCAAAGCCTCGCCGATATCAGACTGGTTCAGGACGTTGGTGACATTGGCGTTTGTCAATATCTTTAGGTATGATATCTTTGTTCGTCTTTCCTTTGCAATGTTAGTTTGTGCTGGTTTGATTTGATTGTTTGTTGTTTCAAGTGAAAGGAGCTCGGCTGATGTCTATCGGCCGAACTCAGGAGTTAAAACATGCCAGGGACTTGTTTGACAAAGTTGTTGTGGACCAGCTGATGCAGGATAATTTGGTTAAAGGTAACAAACTTCGCACTGCTTTGGATTTGGTGGACTCTTTGCAAGAGAAGCTAACTGCTGCCGAGAATGTCAGAAAGACATTTGATGAAGAAAAAATTGCTTTGGAGGCTAGGCTGGCTGTGCTGGTTGCTAAGAAGAAAAAGCTCAAGACTGACAAAGAAGACCACAGCCTTGAGATGTTCGCTGCTGGATTTGAGAGGACTGTTGAGCAAGCGAAACTTCTGGCGCCTGCTGCTGATTTGTCTGCAATGGATCCGTGTAAGGTTGTTGTTGGCGAGGAGTTAGTTGAGGATGATGAAGATGGTATTGAGGGGGAGGGTGAGAACCCAGATGCCCCGTGAACTTATGTGATAAATTAGTAGTTGTATATTGTTTATCTTTTGTATGATTGTGAAACTTCTAGCGTATAGCCAAAAACTGTTTTGATGTTGTTTGCTAGCTTACTTACCCGAAAAATGTTTGGTACTGGTATAATTTGGTTGAATGTTGATGCATGTTTAGTAAGTTGTGTGGTTTTCTGACTTGAAAACCTTTTGAATACTCATCGCATGAGTTTAGTAGTATTTTGTTTAAAGTACTTGGCCGAGTAGGATAGAAAACAGATATACAAAGTAACTGATAGTTAGTGTATTATGAATTTAGTAATTGTAAGGGTGCGGGGTGGTGTGCCTCATGAAAACCTCTCCAGTAAAATCTAACTTAGGGATAAAATCTGGTAGTAGGAAAAAGAGTGCATCACCGTGTCCGACTTATAGACTAACTGTAATACAGTTTTAAAGAAGAAATGTTCCAATTATTTGGTAGTATTGTGCCATCAAGTGTTTGTATTTTGTATGCTCCTTTGCCGATGACTTTGCAAATCCGGAATGGGCCTTCCCAATTGGTGCTTAGCTTGCCATGTCCTGGTGGCTTTTGTACGTCTTCTATTTTTCTGAGGATGAGGTCGCCCTCTAAGAATGTTCTCGGCTTGAGTTTCTTGTTGTACTTCCAAGCTATAGCTCGTTTTGCTGCAAGCTGTTGAAGTGTTGACTTGTTTTGATTTTCTTTGACGAGGTCAAGCTCGGTTCTTCTGTTTTCAATGTTGTCGTCTTCATTGACGCTTGCAGTTCTGGGAGATTGTAAGGAGATTTCGACAGGTAGCATGGCATCACATCCGTACATCAGCCTAAAAGGGATTTCTTTCGTTGAGGATTGCTCTGTTGTGTTATAGCTCCATAGTACTTCTGGGATGAGCTCGGCCCATTCTCCTTTGGAATCTTCAAGCTTCTTCTTGAGCCCCTATAGGATAATCTTATTGGCAGCCTCAGCTAGACCGTTAGTCTGTGGGTATTCTACAGATGAGAACCGTTAAACTATTTTGAAATTTTATAAGAAAGTTGTGATTTTTTATCTATAAATTGTCTACCATTATCAGTTATAATGGACTGAGGGATACCAAATCTGCAGAGTATGTTTCTCCATACAAAAGATATCATTTTTTCAAAAGTTATTTTTGCCAATGGTATTGTCTCTATTCATTTTGTAAAATAGTCAATAGCAACAATTAAAAATTTAACCTGCCCTGGTGCTGGTGGGAAAAGTCCGAGGATGTCCAGTCCTCACTTATTGAACAGCCAGCTTACCTCTGATGAATGCAACTGCTCGACTGGATTATGGATGACTGGTGCGTGACGTTGGCAATAGTCACAATGTTGAACTTTATGCATGCAATCTTGTTGCAAAGTTGGCCAGTAGTAGCCTGCTCGGAGGATCTTGGAAGCTAAACTTCGTCCTCCTATATGCGTTTCACAAACGCCTTCGTGTACCTCGTCCATGGTTAACTTGGCATCTGTTGTATCTAGGCATTTTAGAAGAGGTCTTGTGAAAGCTCGCTTGTATAGTTCGGTGCCGAGTAGTGTGTAGAAACTCGCTCTTCTTTTGAACTTTCTCTTATTTTGAACGTCGTTAGGTATTTGTTTTGTTTGTAGATAGTGTACGAAAAGGTTTTTGCTAGTCTTCTTCCTGTGAAATACTCGAAATTGCTATTAGCATAACACCAGGTTCATCAAGTGTTAGTTGAGATAAGGTCGGAGTTTTAGTTTGACTCCTAGTTGTTGCCAATTTCGAAAGAATATCAGCTTTATCATTTTGTTCTCGAGGTATATGGGAAATATCGAAATTTTGGAAACCAACAATAGAGTTATTGACAATAGAATTATATTTTTCTAACAGTGGATCTTTTACCTGAAAGTTACCTGTTACCTATTGCACCACAAGTAGGGAATCACATTTGACGCTTAGTTGTGTTATGCCCATTGTGTGGGCCAGCTTTAGTCCTGCTATTAGTGCCTCGTGTTCTACCTGGTTATTGCTTGCATGGAAGGTAAATGGCAGGGATTGCTCTAGAGCTGTCCCTTGTTCGTCTTCAAGCAGAATTTCAACTCCAGAACCCTTGTTGTTCGAAGCCCCCATCGACGTATAACGTCTAATTGGATATGGTTAGACTGGATTTGTCTACCGCCAGCTCTGCAATGAAATTAGTCAGCGCTTGAGACTTTATAGCTCCTTGTGATTGGTATTGGATGTCATACTCGGATAGTTCGATTGACCATTTGATGAGTCTTCCGTCAAGCTCAGGTTTTGCTAGAACTTGACGGAGGGGCTGTTCTATTTTTACTATAATGGTATGACTCTGGAAATAGTATCCCAAACGTCTGGCCGTTGTTATTAAGGTTAAGACAAGTTTTTCTATCCTCGGGTATCTGACTTCAGCTTGTTGGAGGGACTTACTGACGAAGTATACTGGATATTGTTGCTTTCCTGTTTCTGTTACCAAGACAGAACTGATAGCATGATTAGTAACAGATAAATAGAGGTATAGCGGTTTACTCAATTCCGGTTTGTGAAGTATAGGTGGTTCTGATAGTATGGTTTTGAGCTCGATGAAGGCTTTTTCGCATTCCTCAGATCATTCAAATTTTTCGTGTTTCCTTAGCCCCTTGAAGAAGTGATGCGATCAGTGAGCTATACAAGGCAAAAATCGAGACAATGTTGCTAGCCGACCAGTAAATTATTGAACCTCTTTGACCGTCCTTGGGCTTCTCATGTTCAGTATTGCTTGGCATTTTTCAGGGTTAGCTTCAATACCTCGGCAGGTGAGCATAAAGCCAAGGAATTTCTTTCCTTGTACTCCGAAAGCGCATTTTTCGGGATTGAGTTTCATGTTGTACGTTCAAAGTTGTCGAAATATCTCCTTTAAGTCTTTAATGTGGTTTGTCGCATGTAGTGTTTTTGCCACCATGTCGTCAACATAGACTTCTATATTTTGGCCAATTTGGTTTGAAAAGATTTTATTCATGAGTCTTTAATATGTTGCACCTACATTTTTGAGTCCGAATGGCATAACCTTATAGGAAAAATTTCCATTGTTAGTAATAAAAGCAGTCTTATCCTGTTCAGCCGAATGCATTCGTATTTGGTTGTAACCAGAATAAGCATATATAAAGCTTAAACATTGAAATCCGGAAGAGCTGTCAACTAGTTTATTGATGCATGGTAAGGGGTATGCGTCCTTTGGACAGGCCTTATTAAGGTCTGTATAGTCCACACACATCCTCCACTTATCGTTATTCTTTTTTACTATTACCACATTGGCTAACCAGCTAGTGTATCTGAGCTCTTTTATGAATCCAGCGTTGAGGAGCTTTTGGGTTTCTTCTAGAGAGGCTGCCCTTTTGTCTGTGCCAAGGTGTCTTTTTTTTTCTGAGCTATAGGTCGGATCAATGGATTGATTGCCAGCTTGTGGCAGATGACGTTAGGATCTATTCCTGGCATGTCTACTAGAGTCCATGCGAATAGGTCGATGTTTTGTCTTAATAGCTCGACCAGTTGTTCTTGCTCTCTGTTCTTTAACGCGTTGCCGAGGTATGTATATTTACCCTCCTCGGCTGTTAGTTGAACCTTTGTGAGGTCATTTGTCGGCATCGGTCACTCTTGGTGGTTGGTCCGAGGATCTAGGTCAGCTAATGGGGGTAACTGTTCTGAGTTGTATACTGCTTGGACGTGCTGTTGTTCAGGTTGTCTTGAATATTCATTTTTTAGGCTGGCATTATAGCACTGCCTGGCCTCCCTTTAATCTCTATGAATTGTAACTACTTTGTTATCCTGCGAAAGAAACTTAACACACAAATGCACGGTGGAAATAATAGCATTGAAAGCATTCAAGGAGGATCTTCCTAGAATTATATTGTAAGGACTTTTGCAATCAACGACTAAGTATTGTATGTTTATGGTTTTACAGGCAAGGTAATTGCCAAGCGTTGTTTATAACCAGATATAACCTCGGATAGGAACTCGCTTACCTGAGAAACCTACCAGTTTCTCGGATGATGTTTGGAGGGCTTTGTCACGTAGCTTCATTTTCTAAAATGTTGAGTAGAATAGTACGTCTGCACTGCTCCCTGGGTCCATCAAGACTTTCTTTACCAATGGCTCTCCGACTTTTGCAGAGATGACCACTGGGTTGTCAAGGTTGCGGTCGCTTACCTTGTAGTCCTTGGGGAGGAACGAGATCTCTAGTTTGTCTGGATTGATGGATTGAGACGAGCTTGATGCCGTCACTGACATCATAGTCCCGTAGGATCTCTTCCTAGCCGAGTTGGTGCATCCTTCACCTGCAAAGCCGCCAGAAATGCAATTTATTACTCTACAAGGTGGATTAATATCTTCGTCTACCTTTTTCGCTTTATCTCGGGGATTATCAGTCGTTTTGGAATGTTGGCCAAGGTCTTCTGTGTTTTGCTTTCTTCCTCGGGTATCAATATACTTGTCTAATAGGCCTTGGCGGGCCAGCCTTTCGAGGAGGTCCTTTGCTATAACGCAGTCATCTGTTGTGTGTCCGTATTTCTGATGGAAAATGCAGTATTTAAATTTGTCTACGTATTGCTGGTCTTGGTATGTGCCAGCCCTGTTTGGAGGCTTGATGAGCTTTGAATGCAGGATGTCTTTGACGATGTCCTCTCTCTTGGTGTTGAGGGTGATGGTTTCAGTGGCTAAGAAAAGGGGGGGGGGTTGAATCTTAGCCCCCTTTTTGCTTGATAACCCTTGCTGGACTTAGAGGAGACTTTTCTGTTTTTAGCTCATCACTTTACACGAGACTTTTTCTTTTGTCTCGTCCCTAGCCACGAGACTTTTCTTTTTGTCTCGTCACTTGGCACGAGATAATTTTGGTTTTTGCTCCTGTGCAGTAGAAACAGAAATGTAGAAGAGAAGAGTAGAAGATTACACCCAGATATATCCTGGTTCAGCTGCTAAGTGCAGTGCAGCCTACATCCAGTCTCCATCACAAACATGATGGAATTTCACTATAATCAATCTGATTACAAACTGTAAAGTGCTAACCCAACTTACAAGGGGATTCCCACAGAATCATGAAACACAACATAGATGAACAAAGGAACTCTAAGACATCTATGGCTTTTTTCTTTTAATTTTGCACTCTTTGCCTTTTTTCGCTCTATGGCTTTTTCATTACAAACATCACTGTTTGCTTTTTTCCATGAGACTCAAGACATGACAAAATTAAACAAAAAAATACAAAACAGAATACATTGAAGGAGAAGAAAATCTGTAAGCTTAGGTAGCTCTGAGAATCCTGTGCCTTGCACTCTCAATGCTTACTTCTAACTCCTTGCTCCAAACAGTGGCTGTTCTCCCTTTTTATAGAAGAGAGAAGCCTCCACACTTGAAGCCAAAAACCCAAGCCAACTTCTTCTTCCTTCAAGAAACCAGTTCGGCCACACAGAGAGAGAAGAGATAACCATGCAATAACCAACATGCAATTACCTCTAGTCCTTCCTTGGTCATCACTCTTCATCAATCCGAGCTCTCCATCCTTGGCTTGCTCTCCAAGATGGATTTCTGGCCCTTGATGCTTCATGATGATGATGACTTCATCTGCTTCAATCTCTGCCTCTACCATCACTTCGCCACTCTAGCTACTTGATAAACCCCATTTTTAGGGTTTATCTTGTATTGAATTTAGAGTATTTTGATGACCTTTTCTCGCATTTAACCTATGAATTAGCATGGTTTTGTTATCTCTCCCGTATTTGTGCTTAGGTGTAAAAACATGCTCTTTAGGCCTTATTTTGATGAATTTTGATTTCTCCTTGATTCCATAAGAGGCCTTGATGTGTTTGCTAGTAATTCCAGGATTGAAATAGGCTAGGCATGGATCAAAGGAAGCAAGGAAGGAAGCATGCAAGTGGAGAGAAGCACAAAAAGCCAAAGAATTGATTACGGCCAAGCACGCGCACGCGCACAAGGCGCTCGCGCGCACATTGCAGAATCAGCCAGGGACACGCACGCGTACCGTGCGCGCACGCGTCGATGTCTGCACATGACTTCATTAAGGCAACACGTGCCTGGCGATTTTGAGGGGTTTCTGAACCCATTTTTGGTGCCAATTGCTGATAGAAAGGAATAAAAGGATCAAGGCCTAAAGGGGAGAAAGAAAAATTAGAGAAGAAAGAAGTGATAGCTTTAGTTTAAAAGTAGTTTTAGAGAGAGAAGCTCTCACTTCTCTCTAGGATTAGGATTAGGTTTAGGTTAATATCTCTTCTTAGATCTAGGGTTAATTCATGCCTTAATTCAATTCTCCTTTGCCAATTCTTAATCTTCTCCTCTCCCTCTCTTTAGTTATGTACTTTAATTCTTGTAATTCTTCACTTTGTTTTGGATAGATTGTTGTTTCTTTTATTCCCTTTTAATAATGCAATTTGAGGTAATTCATGATAATTGTGATTTCCTTGATTGTTGTTGTTAATTATTTACATTCAATTGTAGTTAGAATTCACTCTTGTTGTGATTGACTATACTTTTCTTTTGTGCCTTCCAAGTGTTTGATTAAATGCTTGGTTGGATTTTTGTATAGATTTTGTTCCTCTTGGCCTAGGTAGAGTGATTAGTGACTCTTGAGTTATCTAATTCCTTTGTTGATTGATAATTAGAGATTGCTAATTGATTTGAATGCCTCTAAAGCTAGTCTCTCCTTTAGGAGTTAATTAGGACTTGAGGAATCAAATTGATTCATCCACTTGACTTTCCTCCATGGTTAGAGGTTAACTAAGTGGGAGCAATGAACAATTCTCATCACAATTGAGAAGGATAACTAGGATATGATTTCTAGTTCTCATATCTTGCCAAGAGCTTTTATAGTAGTTAGTTTATTTTCATTGCCATTTACTTTTCATGCTTCTTATCCAAAACCCCAAAACAACTCATAACCAATAACAAGACACTTTATTGTAATTCCTAGGGAGAACGACCCGAGGTCCAATTTTATAAATTTTAGGGGTTTGTACTAGTGACAAACAACTTTTTGTATGAAAGGATTATTGCTTGGGTTAGAAACTATACTTTACAACGAGATTTCATTAGTGAAATTCTAAACCGTCAAAAATCCAATCATCAAAATGGCGCCGTTTCCGGGGAATTGCAATGGTGTTATGTTATTGGTTAATGTATATATGTGAATAGTATGAATATGTTTGCTTTTGTTAGCTCTTGCTAGTTTTAGGATTTAATTTTCTTGCTTCTTATTTGATTTTGTTTTCATTTTCTTCTTGCTATCATGAATTCTCACCTTGGCTATGAGTTTGGTTATCAACATGTTGTAGGAAATGAGGACTATAATGAAGATATGTATCAAGAATGGGATGACCAAATGTGGGAGGAGCCATATGCTTATGATCAATCCTCATGGCAACAACCCCCACCAATGCACTATGAAGAAGAGTCATTCTATGATGCATATCAATCCAATGGTTATGGTGAATCACCTTGTGACTTTCAAGAACCACCACCATATGCCTATGATCCATACCCTCAACATAACTTCCAACCATACTCACAAGTCCCTTCTTACCAACCACCTTCATATGACCCTAATCCATATCCATCCTACCAACAACCATATGAGCAACATGAACCACACATAGAGCCACCACCACGCCAACATCAATATTTTCAAGAGCCACCTCCTCCACATTATTACCAAGATGAACCACCTCCAATATATGAAAATTTTCAACCACAAGATGAATACTACTTTCCACCACAACCTTCTATGGAAGAATACTCATATCCATTGATCCAAGAGCCACATGATCCTAATCATATTATCCAAGAGGAACAAGAGTCAAGGGATCGTCTCAAGGAAGCATTGGATCAATTTCAAACAACCATGGAGTGTGTTGTGCAACAAGTGGAAAGAGTAGAAAACATAGAACCACCATAACTCTACCAAGAAGAACCACCTTCCTACTATGAACCCTTCCCCCAATTTAATGAATCCTTCCACCCACCCCAATCTCTAATGGATGAAACCTTTGGTGTTCTTGTTCAAGGACAAGAAGAGATGAAAAGGGATGTGCAAAATTCCATGGCCACCTTGGATGCGGTAACAAATCAATTAGCCTCCCAATGCTTGAACACTCAAGGAACTCCCATGGATACATGTGGAGAATCAAATGAAGAACATAGCATGAAGGAGAGATTGGAAACTCCGGTGGGAAATGAGGGAAGTTGCTTTGTATTGGAACAATTGGAGGAAGCTTTAATTGTTGAAGACAAGAAAGAAGTGGTAGAAGACTTAGGAGATGCGGAGCTTCCATGGGAACATAGAGTTGAAGAAAACCCCTCCAAGATGATTGAAATTGATGCTAGGGAGGAAAGTGCACACCTTCCAAGGCATATCCCATATGAAGACTTGGATGGGATAGAGAAAGAATTGAGTTCCCTTGGTGATGAAGATCAAGCATCAAGTCTTAGTGGTGAAGAATCCTTTAAGCATGAAGAACCTCTCCGGTTGGATTTGAAAGCGTTGAGGAGGTAAACTCCTTTCACCCTCCCTATTATGATTTGAGTAAAGGAAAATGTTTAGATAAAATTGTTGAACAAAGGATTGAGATTAAGAGATCTTGTGAAGAGGTGGAAGTCCCTAGAAATAGAAGAACGAGGGTTGGTTATGCTTTGTCAAGATCTTTGGAAGCATCTTTGCCTAGGTTGTCATCTACTCCTTCACTTGAGTGGGTAAAATTCATTTCTATTAGTTTTATTGGCCCACTTGAGTATGGCTTGCTTGAAACGGATGGTCAACTTAGGATGCTTTGTGGGATGAAGCGTAAGCGAAAGATGTTTCGTGGTTGGCATTGCAAATCAAGGCTCATTATGGTTGATGCATCAAACATGAGATATAAAGGTTGGAGTAGTGCTCAAATAGATGGGTCTAGGAGGATTGTTGGCCACTATATAGAGAATTCACCTTACTCACCACCCGATTGGACTAATAATGATGATCAACTTCAAGACGGGTGTGAAAACAAAGTGTGGGATCCGGATTACAAGAAGAGGATCAACTTTGGGAGCCCCAAGCTTGTGAAGAACTCCATCAAGACTTGGCTCAATCCATGAAGAATCTTGGGGCACAATGGAGAACCAAGCATTGGTGAGAATTCCAAGATGAATACAAGCACAAGCCACCTTGATGAGGAGCTCCCCATAAGTCCAACTTAAGGACAATAAACAAAAGTGCTAGGTGGGAGACAACCCACCATGGTAAAATCCTTTCATTTTCTCTTTTGTACATATTGATAGAATTAGTTTAATTTCATGTTTTGTTTAGATAGTTGAGTTTAATTGGTAGTTTAAGTATGTTAAATAAGGTTTTATGGTGTTTTGGTAGCTGTTTGGAGGTTTGGAATGCTTGGATTGGTGCAAAAACATAGAAATTTTTTTTTTGAAAAACAGAGCACTATCCACGCGTACGCGTACATGGCGCGTACGCGCACTTCCAGCATTTTCGACCATCCACGCGCACGCGCCCTGCGTGCGTACGCGTGGATTGAGAAGTTCCAACCTCCATATATTTTCCAGAGAGTTGTGCCTGCGCCGCGCCAACGTTGTGCCTCCGGCACAAACCCCACTTGCGCACACGCGCACATGACGCGTACGCGCCACTCTCGAAATATTCGCATGGATACCCTTTCTCCCATCCACTTCTTTTCTTTTCCTCTTTCTATTTCTTTCCTTCTCCTTTCTTCTTCCCTCCTACTACCACTCATCCAACACTTCCAAACACCATCGATAACCATTTATTTTAGTTGGTTGTTAGTTGGTTAGTTAGTTAATTAGTTAGTTGGTTAGTTAATTAGTTAGTTTTAGTTTAGCTTTCATTTTATTTTCTCTCTTTTCATTATACGTGTTGAATTATTGACTTTGTTTATTATACGTTGCTGCCCTTATTGCCTAAATGCTAATTTAGCATTAATGTTTTTAGATAATCTTTGTTGGATTCTATGATTGAGGTTATATTTTGTTACTTGGTTTTGAGTTCTTCATGCTTACCTTTTGAAAAATACCAAGTGATGAGAATTGTCTTCGAGCTTATAATTCTTTTGAATTGCATGATTTGGCCACCATGTGATTTGAACCGTATCCTTTGATTGGGCAATCTCTTAATGGATGATGTTGAGCATTTTACCTTAATACATTGTATTTCATGATTATATCCATCCATATGTTTGACTTGAATGCTTTTATGCTTCGGTAATGCTTGTTTTACCTTACAAGTTCACTTAAAGCATCTCAAGCACACTAGGATAAGTGAAGTGCATGCTTCTTTTGTGACATAGCTCTTATACTAATGTGTGTTCTAAACCGCACAATTTAGAATTCACACACCTAATATTTCTTCATGTCACACTAATTCACTCACTCAATTCTAGTGATTTACCTCATTCCAACAATGTATGCTTCCTTGCTTTTATATCTTCTCATCTTATGGTGTTGTATTTTTGTTTTTCATGATAAATGCACCACAAGCAAACATGGAAGCAATACTAAGAATACATAGCAATCCGGAGAGTCACCGTACCCCCTTGCTCATCTTTGAGTGCACCGAGGACGGTGCAAACTTTTAAGTGTGGGGAGGTCGTCCGACCGGTCGGCGATTTTGGGTGACAAATTTCTAATCCCAACACTTTTGCATTTCATTTTTAGGTTTTCAGGATTTTTACTTTCATTTTCTTATTTTTGCATATATATACACAATAAGCTTAGTCAAAATAATGAAAATTTTCCAAGGATTTCTATCTATAGGGCACCAATTGATTTGAGTGGAAAACTTTTCATAGAACTTGCTTGAATTATATATATTATGGATCATGTTTTTGAGCTAAGAACACAAGCAAGTGAGATTTGAGCCTAATGGTGTGGTTACATCTTATAACCATTTATTTTCCTTCTTGTGTGCATTATTCTCTTTCTATGATTGTAATCCTTAATTCGTTTGATTCTTTATGTCCATTATTTTGTGTATTCATGCATTTATATGATTGAGGCCATCATTTCATTAGCTCACTTACCCAAATGGCCTTACCTTTTATCTTCCTTTGTTAGCCAAATTTGAGCCTACGCTTAACCCACTTATTCTTTAATTTAGCACATTACTAGCCTTAAAGCGAAAAACAATAAATGTCCTTAATTTGGATCTTTGATTAGCTTAGGCTAGTGTGTGTGAGTATCATTCAAGTGTGGGAACCTTGGGACATTGGGTGAACAAAAGGGTATTTTGTATTGTTATTGAAAATATTGGGAATTGGGTACATACTCATGTATTGATCAAATGTAAAACCTTATGCATTGATGCTCTTGTATATAGAAAAAAAAATGAGAAAAACAAAAGAACAAAAGAAAAAGAAAAACAATATGGAAAAGAAAAGAAAAAAATAGAAAAAGAAAGAAAAGGAAAAAAAAATAATAATAATAAAAAGGGGACAAAATGCCCCAAAGCAAGGTCCAATAAAATCAATGCATAAGTGTTGTGAAATGAAAAGAAAATGCACGAGTATGTGAAAAAGTGAGGAATGGGTAGTTAGATTAGTACTTAATTGTATAGGTCATTATATAGGTTAGGTGGGAAAGTTTAAGTTAATCAAAGATTCAAATCCTTAAGTCCACTAGCCATATATGATCCTACCTTGACCCTAGCCCCATTACAACCTAAAGAAAAGACCTCATGATACATGTATGGATGCATTGAATAATTGTTGATTGTTAGAAGAAAATCAAATTTTGGAAAGCATGATTAGAAGAGAATTGAGTGAATTAACCCTTAAACACTTGAGTGAATAGAGCGGATACACATCTGGTGAGGGTTCAAAAGCTCAAGTACATGTGCTCACCCATATTATTTATATTCTTGCAAGTTTGAACTCTTTTTGATAATTCAATACAATTGTGGATTGGACTTAACTCCTATTGCCTTAGCTATTGTGCCTATACATGTCTCTTGGGAATTGATTTGTTTGAACTAAGCATTTGCACTCACACTAGGTAGTTGCATTTAGATAGGACTCATATAGTTTAGTTGCATTTAATAAATGTCATACCCCTTAGTTCCTTCTTATCTTAGCATGAGGACATGCTAAGGTTTAAGTGTAGGGAGGTTGATAAACCCCATTTTTAGGGTTTATCTTGTATTGAATTTAGAGTATTTTGATGACCTTTTCTCGCATTTAACCTATGAATTAGTATGGTTTTGTTATCTCTCCCGTATTTGTGCTTAGGTGTAAAAACATGCTCTTTAGGCCTTATTTTGATGAATTTTGATTTCTCCTTGATTCCATAAGAGGCCTTGATGTGTTTGCTAGTAATTCCAGGATTGAAATAGGCCAGGCATGGATCAAAGGAAGCAAGGAAGGAAGCATGCAAGTGGAGAGAAGCACAAAAAGCCAAAGAATTGATTACGGCCAAGCACGCGCACGCGCACAAGGCGCTCGCGCGCACATTGCAGAATCAGCCAGGGACGCGCACGCGTACCGTGCGCGCACGCGTACCGTGCGCGCACGCGTCGATGTCTGCACATGACTTCATTAAGGCAACACGTGCCTGGCGATTTTGAGGGGTTTCTGAACCCATTTTTGGCGCCAATTGCTGATAGAAAGGAATAAAATGATCAAGGCCTAAAGGGGAGAAAGAAAAATTAGAGAAGAAAGAAGTGATAGCTTTAGTTTAAAAGTAGTTTTAGAGAGAGAAGCTCTCACTTCTCTCTAGGATTAGGATTAGGTTTAGGTTAATATCTCTTCTTAGATCTAGGGTTAATTCATGCCTTAATTCAATTCTCCTTTTCCAATTCTTAATCTTCTCCTCTCCCTCTCTTTAGTTATGTACTTTAATTCTTGTAATTCTTCACTTTGTTTTGGATAGATTGTTGTTTCTTTTATTCCCTTTTAATAATGCAATTTGAGGTAATTCATGATAATTGTGATTTCCTTGATTGTTGTTGTTAATTCTTTACATTCAATTGTAGTTAGAATTCACTCTTGTTGTGATTGACTATACTTTTCTTTTGTGCCTTCCAAGTGTTTGATTAAATGCTTGGTTGAATTTTTGGATAGATTTTGTTCCTCTTGGCCTAGGTAGAGTGATTAGTGACTCTTGAGTTATCTAATTTCTTTGTTGATTGATAATTAGAGATTGCTAATTGATTTGAATGCCTCTAAAGCTAGTCTCTCCTTTAGGAGTTAATTAGGACTTGAGGAATCAAATTGATTCATCCACTTGACTTTCCTCCATGGTTAGAGGTTAACTAAGTGGGAGCAATAAACAATTCTCATCACAATTGAGAAGGATAACTAGGATAGGATTTCTAGTTCTCATATCTTGCCAAGAGCTTTTATAGTAGTTAGTTTATTTTCATTGCCATTTACTTTTCATGCTTCTTATCCAAAACCCCAAAACAACTCATAACCAATAACAAGACACTTTATTGTAATTCCTAGGGAGAACGACCCGAGGTCCAATACTTTGGTTTATAAATTTTAGGGGTTTGTACTAGTGACAAACAACTTTTTGTATGAAAGGATTATTGCTTGGGTTAAAAACTATACTTTACAACGAGATTTCATTAGTGAAATTCTAAACCATCAAAAATCCAATCATCACTACTTCCTGTGGTGGTTGAGCAGAATCAAAGACAAGCCATCCTCCAAGAATCTCCCCTTGCTGGCCGAGATCTTCTTCTTCCTTTTTGAGCATAAAGAACCCAAGATTACCTCACCAAATCTATCCATGTTTGGTGACAATCTTAGCCACAGCTCTTTTTTATTTTAGTATGTTTTCTTACCATCATTAGCTTGATGGTCTTGATGCATGTAACTTCTTCTTTTTCTTGGTAGATGAACGTAGCATTCATAGTTTCTTGGACAAGGACCGAAGAAGAAGAGAGAAAGAGATGAGAGAGAAGAAATTGTGAAAGAAAAAACAATCAAGTGTTTGAATAAATTAATTCAAATGAGTTGCTTTTACTTCCCTAGCTAGAGTGGCGTGTAACACTATGGCCATCAATCAATTCAACTGCAACTTTCTCTCTCATGGTTCCCATGTAATAAATGACAATGTAATGAATTTTGGAATCCATCACATGGTGAAGTTCTTGGATCTGTTGGAAGCATTTTTGCTTTCTTTTTCATTTGTTTCGGATCATGCATGAGGAGCTCTTATCAAATGTGAAGTTGGACTTAGTTGCAACAACATTTAATTTCTGGCCCAATAATAACATTTGCTTTCCTGATGAAATTTGGATCAAGCAATGAGCAAATGGGAAAGCATTCTTTGGGCTTTGAAGTAATAGGATTTATTCCTGCCCAACATCTATTATAACCATTCAGCCAAAATGTAAGAAACATTAAACAAGGCTGATTGCAAGTTTTAATTTTGGGCTTGCTGTATTTTCATTAATTCTCGGCCCAATAAAAACCTGCACAGCAAAATTAATTTAATTAATATATCAATCAAAATTAGATTAATAATTTTGCTGTTAATAATGTTTGATCATCATCAATTTAGTTTAGAGTTTTCCAAACTCATCAATCTCCCCCTTGATGATAAACATTATTAAAATTGAAATGGAAAGAAATTTTTAGAAATAAAATTGAGTATGAGTACTCCCTTTGAAGATTGAATTTCTCCCATTTCAAAATGTCACATGGCTCCCCCTTGATATATGCTATTCTTACCAAGGGAAGCACTTAACCTGTAACAATTTAATCAAGCTTCAAGAAACAATGTTATTCAACATATTAATTTTGAAATGTTGAATGCTTGATTTATGAGCTGATTTGAATGATATACAAAACTTATTTGCTATCACAAGTTTGATTTTCTGCTCAAACTATATTGGAAAATGATTTTGCTGTTCAAATATTTTTCACTAAATCAGAGCAATCATGGTTATGGTGGAAAAAATATTTTTCATCAACATGATATATTCTTTTCAAACACAGCAACTTTCATTATTTCAAACTAAAGGAACTGCCAAAAATAAGTTCAATCATCAATCATTCTATCAAGGTAATTCACATATTTCACCAAGATAATCATCAAGTAATGGCAGAAAAAAAATGTAGAACCGAATGCTAAATTATCAAGACATCATCAAATCAAAACATCATCAATCATAATCCTAATGCATTTTCACATTGCATTATCCATTATCAACAAGGGTGATCATGAATTCTCAAAGAGAATTTCATCCCCTGTTTTTTTTTTTGTTTCAATTTTGGATCATTTCCTCCCCCTTTTGGCATCAAGGGGCATTATGTACCTGCAGTAAGAAAGCATTGGCAATACAACAAAATATTCATAAGATGCCAAATAAGTCAAAGTGTCAAGAAGCAGTGAGTATCAAGTCATGCTACCACAAAAGAAAGATTGAGCCTAATCATGCCAATATCAAATAACATAAAACAACAGTCATCAATCATCTGATAGATGAAAAGCAGAGTCCTCAGCGCCTTCTTCACTATTATCGCCCAAATCCTCCTTAAGAGTTGCTAACATCAGGCCGACCCTTTCTTTGCAATTTTTCCAAGCTTTCTCGCTCTCAGAGGCTTGCTTGCGAGTCTCTTTATGAGATTGAATCATCATGTCTGCCATGTTTGAGAATTCACCCAAAATTTCTTTGATGGATTTGACTATTTTGGAAGACTCTGGCTGGGTCTCATTGTCATTATCCGATGCAACAGATTTGCCCCCTTTGGTTCCCTTAGTCGCTCCTCCTCCTCTGATTGAGGATACTTTGTTCTCTACTGCCTCATTCAACAGATCAACTTTAAAGTATTCAAAAATTCTAGTTAAAAACATACCATAAGGCAGGTTAGCCTTTTTGGTGCTTCTAACAGAATCTCACATATGCCTAATCATAATATAGCCAAAGGATATCGGAGTAGAGGTAACCAAAGCAAATAATATAAGACAGTCAGAAAATGTTACTCGGTTGTGTGAGCCGCTTTGAGGAGTCAGAATATGGGTGATGATTCGGTGAAGCATAGAGTTGACTGGTCCTAGAGCTTTGTGGGTTGGAATCGTTCCATGCAAGCCAGAAAGATTTTTGCAAATGTGCTGAAGAACTGTTTTGTATGAAACGCCGACTTGTGTATCCCATTTGTCTACCATGTACGCTCGCGGTCCTTCATTCTTGAAGCCCAGGGCTGCTCCAATAGTCTCAGAATCAAGGGCTATTTGAACCCTTTTGACATAGGAATGAAGAGTTCCGTCAATGAGTCGCATATTGGCGTAGAACTCTCGGACTAGGCCAGGATAGACTGGTTTCTGAATGAGAAGAAGGGGCTTCCAGTTGAGGAGTTCAAACAGAGAGGAGATGTTGATGCCTTTGTTAGTGAGAGTGTCGAGACTAACAAGGTAGGTTGCACACAAGTGACGTTTTTCCATAACCTTATTGTGAAACTCAAAGGAGGTACAAGAGTTGAATCTGCTCGGATCAAAGTGGGAGTGAGTCTTGCCATACTTGTTTCTGAATTCCAAGGATTCCAAATTTGGAGGTTCGGTGGTGTCGTGAAGAGAAAAACCTTTAGTCTTTTGAGCACTCTTCCCGGATATATGGGGAGTTGATCTCTTTGGTGGTGATTGTGGAGGGGAAGGAATGGGAGAAGTATGAGACTCTTCTTCTTCTGCCACGGGAACACGATCTTTCTTCTTCCTGGAGGAAGTTTTTGTGACAATGACCTTTTTTCTCATTGTGTCTGTGTGTTTTGAAGGGGGTGAGGGTGATGAAGATGATGTAGAATGTATGTGGATATGAGTGTGAGTTTGAGGGGTTGATGGTTTTTGAGAGAGAAGGATTCTTTCACTCTTTCTTGGCGCGGTTTTCTTTTTCATGGTGATGGAAGAATGGAATATGAAAGGTGAAGTAACCGAATTGAGTGGGAGAGAAGGAAGGTGAGAGACACATTAAATGAGGACTGGAGAGAGAATTTGGTGGAAGTAATGACCATCAGTGGACGGTTAATGACCATTATGGTGTAGTTATTACCCAAAAATGATTTCCCTTTTTATTTTTGAAATAAAAAATCTGAAAAGTTGTTGCCTTAAATCAAGGGATTAGATGGAGAGAGGGATTTGATTTGACAATAACCACTTCCAAAGATATGATGACACAGAAAGAAGATTCTTATTTGCATAGAGAGATAACTACCATAACGGCAAAGTGGGGTCAGGAGTTATTAGGTGGGACCCAAAAAAAATTAAATCTGCGTTGCCTCCCCCTTGATCATAGCTCCTCCATCAAGCCTGCATTTTTATCTCGTCCAAACCTACGAGACAAAAACTGAACAGAGTTAAAAAATTCACAAATTTTCAATGAAACTTAAATCAAACATTCCCAAACTTTTTCTCAAGGTACATAATCTGTCTTCACATAGGAGTTTTGTAAAAATATCAACAATTTGGTCTTCAGATTTTACAAATTGAATATCAATAGTTCCCTTTTGCACATGTTCTCTAATGAAATGATATTTTATCTCAATGTGCTTAGTTCTTGAGTGCAGAACAAGATTTTTTGAAATGTTTATAGCACTCATATTATCACAAAATAAGGGTATACTATTGATTTTTAATTTGTAATCTTCCAATTGTGTTTTTAACCAAATTAATTGTGAGCAACATGCAGATACGGAAATGTATTCTACTTCAGCTGTGGATAAAGCCACTGTGGCTTGCTTTTTGCTTGACCACATATTGAGTGAGCTTCCAAGGAAGTAACACATGCCGGATGTGCTTCGTCTATCCACTCTATCTCCCACAAAATCTGCATCACAAAATCCTACTGCACAAAAGTTATTAGATTTAGGATACCATAATCCATAATCACAAGTTCCCTTAATGTATCTAATGATGCGTTTAACAGCCGTGAGATGGGATTCTTTTGGGTGAGATTGGAACCTTGAACATACACCCACACTTTGGACAATATCCAGTCTAGAGGAGGTAAGATACATGAGTGAACCTATCATTCCCCTATACTTTGTTTCATCCACATCTTGACCATCATCATCCTTTTCAAGTTTTGTGTTGGGATGCATTGGAGTACCCATTAATTTGGAATTTTCTAGGCCAAACTTTTTGATAAGCTCTTTTGCATACTTTCCTTGGTAAATAAAAGTACCACTAGGAGTTTGTTTAATTTGGAGGCCAAGAAAGAAAGTAAGTTCTCCCATTAAACTCATTTCAAACTCACTAGTCATGAGTTTTCCAAACTCTTCACACAAGGAAATGTTGGCCGATCCAAATACAATGTCATCAACATAAACTTGAACAAGGAGTATATCATCATTAGATGCTTTAATAAATTAAGTAGAGTCGGTGGTACTCCTTTGAAATTGATTTTCCAATAAGAAGGCACTAAGCCTTTCATACCAAGCTCTTGGAGCTTGTCTAAGACCATAAAGAGCCTTAGTTAGTTTGAAAACATGATTTGGAAATTCTATATGTTCAAAACCGGGGGGTTGTGCCACATACACTTCTCTATCAATAAAGCCATTAAGAAAAGCACATTTAACATCCATTTGAAATATTTTGAAACCTTTATGGGCGGCATAGGCAAGAAGCAATCTAATTGCTTCAATTCTAGCTATCGGAGCAAAAGACTCATCAAAATCTATACCCTCTTCTTGATCATAACCTTGGGCCACTAATCTAGCCTTGTTACGAACAACTTGTCCATCCTCACCAAGTTTGTTTTTAAATACCCACTTAGTACCCGTTACCTTCTTACCATCCGGACAAGGTACTAACGTCCAAACCTCATTTTTGTCAAATTGAGCTAGCTCCTCTTGCATGGCCTTGACCCAAGATGGATCTTCAAGAGCTTGTTTGACATTGTTGGGCTCCATTTGTGACAAGAAAGCAAAGTTGCTAGGTTCGGTTTGCCTTTTGGTGGAGGATCTTGTTGTTACACCATGAGAGGGATCACCAATGATGAAGTCATGAGGATAACCCCTCATAGACTTCCATTCTCTAGGCTTTTGGATAGGTGTATAGCTTTGATGAACTTCTGGTGGTCTCACTGTTTCAGTTGTTCGTGTCTGCTCAGGAGACAAAATGAAAATGTCTCCTCCAATCTGACGAGACAAAACCGGGCTGACAGATTCTTCATTTTGCACAGATTTGGGATTTTCTTTATTTGTTCCAGCCTCTTCACAATCTGAATCAATATCCTTCACAATACTGGGAATTAAGTTAGAATCACAAAAAGTAACATGTATGGATTCCTCTATGGTTCTATGCTCTTTGAGATAAACTCTATAGGCCTTGCTTGTGGTGGAATATCCAACAAACATTCCTTCATAGGATTTTGGATCAAACTTTCCAAGATTTTCTTTATTATTAAGCACAAAACATTTGCATCCAAAAATATGAAAGTACTTAAGATTTGGAGGGGTTCCTTTCCATAGCTCATAAGGGGTTTTCTTTAACCCTTTTCTAATGATTGTTCTATTCAAAATATAACATGCTGTGTTCACAGTTTCAGCCCATAAAAATTTAGGAATCTCATTCTCACATAGCATAGCCCTAGTCATCTCTTGAAGGCTTCTATTCCTTCTTTCAACCACCCCATTTTGTTGGGGGGTTCTAGGGCATGAAAAATTATGAGAAATCCCTAAGTCATCATAGAATTTTTCAAAATCTTGATTTTCAAATTCTCTTCCATGATCACTTCTCAAATGGGCAATTTTCAAATCCTTTTCATTTTGAATTTTCTTACAAAGGGTGAAAAAAGCATGAAAAGCATCATTCTTATGGGCAAGAAAAAGTACCCAACCAAATCTAGAGTAATCATCTACCACCACAAGGCCATAGTGTTTACCTCCTAAGCTTTGAGTTCTATTAGGACCAAAAAGATCAATATGTAACATCTCCAATGGCCTTTTGGTTGAGATTCTATCTTTTGATTTAAAAGAAGATTTTACTTGTTTACCCAATTGACAAGCATCACAAGTAAGATCCTTATCAAACTTGATGTTTGGAATTCCTCTAACCAAATTCCTTTTGACTAGCTTAGAAATTTGGTACATGCTAGCATGTCCCAACTTTCTATGCCAAAGCCATTTTTCAGATTCAAAAGATGTAAAGCATGTTACATTTTGTTCCTTTAAATCTTCAAGAGTTAATCCATACACATTGTTGTATCTTTTAGCTTCAAAAAGAACATCCCCAATTTTCTCACAAACAACTAAACAAACAAATTTCTTAAAAATAACTTCAAAACCCAAATCACATAATTGACTAACACTAAGTAAATTATGTTTCAAGCTATGTACAAGAAGGACATCATTTATACAAGATGAGAAACTTTTACCCACTTTCCCAACAGCCACAATTTTTCCTTTTGCATCATCACCGAATGTGACAAGTCCTCCATCATAGTCATCAAGCTTTATGAAGAAGGTTGTGTTTCCGGTCATATGCCTAGAGCATCCGCTATCCATATACCACATATTTTCCTTCCGTTTGGATGCTAGGCACACCTACAAAACAAGCTTAAGTGACCTTAGGTATCCAAATCTTTTTGGATCCTTTTACGTTAAACCATCTTCTATGTCCTAAGCCATTGTAATAAAAAACAATTTTATAAACCTTATCACCAATCATTCTTTCACCAAAAAAACATTGAATGGGAAAGTGTCCATTTCGATTGCATAGTCTACAAAATCTTGGAGTTGCTGTTTTGTTAAAGTAGGTTGGGTCTTGATACCTTGTATCATTTGAAGATAAGGCAATATTTTCAAAATGAGATTTTTCAGATTTATAAAACCCCAACCCAGCCTTATCATAAAGAGATTTTTGACTAGCCAAGATTTGATTCAGATTTTCAGAACTTTGGGTGAACTTGGCTAAGTCTTCCTTTAGTCTTTTAACCTCTTTAAGCAACTCTTCATTTTGCTTAAAACAATCCACATATGCAAGAACGGAATGATTACTTTCACAGCTCTTAATTTGGGCTCTTAACTGCTTATTCTCTTCAACAAGATCACAAGCAGTTTCGGCCTCTCTCAGTTTTTCTTTTAAAAAACTATTTTCAGCCTTAAGAATGGTGATTTGTTGTTTAAGTTCTTGATTTTCCAGCAGAAAACATCTTATTTTTTCAGAAAGGTGATCTATCATAAGATGAAGATCTTCAGTGTTAGGATTATGAAAAACTACCTGATCTATGTGATCTGCCATGAGACAAGGTTGTGACTTGGTCTCGGATTCCTCATCATCATCATCATCCGAGTCATTTTCCAAATCTTCCCATGAGGCCATCAGTCCTTTCTTCTTTCCTTTTTTTGGCTTCTCCTCCTTCTTTAACTTGGGACAATCAGATTTAAAATGCCCCATTTCCTTGCAGTTGTAACAAGTTACTTTGCTAAGGTCTTTCTTCACTCTCCTTGAGCTGCTGCCTTTGCCTTTAAGCTTCATCATTTTCCTGAATTTTTTGGCAAACAACACAAATTCATGTTCAGAGGAGTTATCACTGGATTCATCATCCAGAGGGTTAGTCACAGAAGAAAAAGCAATTTCTTTCTTTTTTGAATCTTTTTTCAAATAGGTGTTTTCAAAAGCAAGAAGATTTCCTCTCAAATCATCAAGTGTCATGGAATCTAAGCTACTGCTCTCAGAAATAATTAAGGCTTTTATTTCCCACTCTTTTGTAAGACATCTCAATACTCTTTTCACTAGCACAGATTCAGAATGTGTAATTCCCAGAGCATCTAAGCCAACAATGATGGCGTTGAACCGTTCGAACAGTTCATCAATGGACTCTCCTTCCTTCATTGTAAACATTTCATACTCTCTATTCAACATGTCTGTCTGAGTCTTCTTTACAATGGTGGTTCCTTCATGGGTGATTTGCAATTTGTCCCAGATTTTCTTTGCCGTTGTGCATCTTGATACCCGTCGGTACTCCTCGAAGCTGATAGCACAGTTGAGCAGATTAACTGCCTTGGCATTTAATTCTATCTTCTTCCTATCTTCCTTAGTCCATCTTGCTTCTGGTTTGAGAGAGACTACTCCTTCAGCACTTGTGGTAGTTGGAAATTGAGGCCCTTCTAGAATAATCTCCAAAGTCTGTAATCCACTGCTTGTACAAATATCTTCATCCTCTCCTTCCAATAGGTGTAATTTTTCCCATTGAAAAGAGGAGGTCTGTTGCTTGATTGACCTTCAGTCAGATTATAGGACACCACATTTGCGCCACTGTTTTCTGCCATGAGGATCTTTACTCCAAGCTGCAAAGCTTGATCTCTTTGAGACCAAGCTCTGATACCAATTGATGGTTTCAGTGGCTAAGAGAAGGGGGGTTGAATCTTAGCCCCCTTTTTGCTTGATAACCCTTGCTGGACTTAGAGGAGACTTTTCTGTTTTTAGCTCATCACTTTACACGAGACTTTTTCTTTTGTCTCGTCCCTAGCCACGAGACTTTTCTTTTTGTCTCGTCACTTGGCACGAGATAATTTTGGTTTTTGCTCCTATGCAGTAGAAATAGAAATGTAGAAGAGAATAGTAGAAGATTACACCCAGATATATCCTGGTTCAGCTGCTAAGTGCAGTGCAGCCTACATCCAGTCTCCATCATAAACATGATGGAATTTCACTATAATCAATCTGATTACAAACTGTAAAGTGCTAACCCAACTTACAAGGGGATTCCCACAGAATCATGAAACACAACATAGATGAACAAAGGAACTCTAAGACATCTATGGCTTTTTTCTTTTAATTTTGCACTCTCTGCCTTTTTCCGCTCTATGGCTTTTTCATTACAAACCTCACTGTTTGTCTTTTTCCATGAGACTCAAGACATGACAAAATTAAACAAAAAAATACAAAACAGAATACATTGAAGGAGAAGAAAATCTGTAAGCTTAGGTAGCTCTGAGAATCCTGTGCCTTGCACTCTTAATGCTTACTTCTAACTCCTTGCTCCAAACAGTGGCTGTTCTCCCTTTTTATAGAAGAGAGAAGCCTCCACACTTGAAGCCAAAAATCCAAGCCAACTTCTTCTTCCTTCAAGAAACCGGTTTGGCCACACAGAGAGAGAGAAGAGATAACCATGCAATAACCAACATGCAATTACCTCTAGTCCTTCCTTGGTCATCACTCTTCATCAATCCGAGCTCTCCATCCTTAGCTTGCTCTCCAAGATGGATTTCTGGCCCTTGATGCTTCATGATGATGATGACTTCATCTGCTTCAATCTCTGCCTCTACCATCACTTCGCCACTCTAGCTACTTCCTGTGGTGGTTGAGCAGAATCAAAGACAAGCCATCCTCCAAGAATCTCCCCTTGCTGGCTGAGATCTTCTTCTTCCTTTTTGAGCATAAAGAACCCAAGATTACCTCACCAAATCTATCCATGTTTGGTGACAATCTTAGCCACAGCTCTTTTTTATTTTAGTATGTTTTCTTGCCATCATTAGCTTGATGGTCTTGATGCATGTAACTTCTTCTTTTTCTTGGTAGATGAACGTAGCATTCATAGTTTCTTGGACAAGGACCGAAGAAGAAGAGAGAAAGAGATGAGAGAGAAGAAATTGTGAAAGAAAAAACAATCAAGTGTTTGAATAAATTAATTCAAATGAGTTGCTTTTACTTCCCTAGCTAGAGTGGCGTGTAGCACTATGGCCATCAATCAATTCAGCTGTAACTTTCTCTCTCATAGTTCCCATGCAATAAATGACAATGTAATGAATTTTGGAATCCATCACATGGTGAAGTGCTTGGATCCGTTGGAAGCATTTTTGCTTTCTTTTTCATTTGTTTTGGATCATGCATGAGGAACTCTTATCAAATGTGAAGTTGGACTTAGTTGCAACAACATTTAATTTCTGGCCCAATAATAACATTTGCTTTCCTGATGAAATTTGGATCAAGCAATGAGCAAATAGGAAAGCATTCTTTGGGCTTTGAAGTAATAAGATTTATTCCTGCCCAACATCTATTATAACCATTCAGCCAAAATGTAAGAAACATTAAACAAGGCTGATTGCAAGTTTTAATTTTGGGCTTGCTGTATTTTCATTAATTCTCGGCCCAATAAAAACCTGCACAGCAAAATTAATTTAATTAATATATCAATCAAAATTAGATTAATAATTTTGCTGTTAATAATGTTTGATCATCATCAATTTAGTTTAGAGTTTTCCAAACTCATTAGAGGGGAGTGTAGCTGTTAAATTTAGGTGTAAGTCTGAATGACCTTTGGTCTGTCCTACTGCTTGGATACTTGTTTCGCTTCTCGTCCTCTCTATTCGAGGTGGGTTTTTCTGCTTTTCACAGTGCTCGGAGCTCTTCAATCTCGATTTGGGTTGTTGCCTTTTTTCGGAATTCAGCTAGGATTTTTGGTTTTGCGATGACTATGGTATCTTGGAATTTTCTAGGATGGGGGCTGCTTTTTAAGGCGTGAAGGTGGACTTCTGGGTTTAAGTTGGGTATCTCATTGGTTGCTTCAGTGAATCTGGTCATGTAGTCTGATGAGCGGATAATTTATACGCTTTTTGACATTGTTTTTAGTATGTTTTTAGTAGGATCTAGTTACTTTTAGGGATATTTTCATTAGTTTTTATGTTAAATTCACATTTCTGGACTTTACTATGAGTTTGTGTGTTTTTCTGTGATTTCAGGTATTTTCTGGCTGAAATTGAGGGACTTGAGTAGAAATCAGATTCAGAGGTTGAAGAAGGACTGCTGATGCTGTTGGATTCTGACCTCCCTGCACTCAAAGTGGATTTTCTGGAGCTACAGAACTCGAAATGGCGCGCTTCCAATTGAGTTGGAAAGTAGACATCTAGGGCTTTTCAGCAATATATAATAGTTCATAATTTGGCCAAGAATAGACGACGTAAACTGGCATTCAACGCCAGCTTTCTGCCCAAATCTGGCGTCTAGCGCCAGAAAAGGAGCCAAAACCAGAGTTGAACGCCCAAACTGGCACAAAAACTGGCGTTTAACTCCAAGAAGGACCTCTACACGTGCAACACTTAAGCTCAGCCCAAGCACACACCAAGTGGGCCCCGGAAGTGAATTTATGCATCAATTACTTACTTCTGTAAACCCTAGTAGCTAGTTTATTATAAATAGGACCTTTCACTATTGTATTAGACGTCTTTTTGACCATCTTTGAACGCATAGTTCTTAGACCATGGGGGCTGGCCTCTCGGCCATGCCTGGACCTTTCACTTATGTATTTTCAACGGTAGAGTTTCTACACTCCATAGATTAAGGTGTGGAGCTCTGCTGTTCCTCAAAGATTAATGCAAAGTACTACTGTTTTCTATTCAATTCATCTTATTTCGCTTCTAAGATATTCATTCGTACTTCAATCTGAATGTGATGAACGTGACAATCATCATCATTCCCTATGAACGCGTGCCTGACAACCACTTCCGTTCTACCTTCGACTGAATGAGTATCTCTTAGATCTCTTAATCAGAATCTTTGTGGCGTAAGCTAGAATGATGGCGGCATTCAAGAGAATCCGGAAGGTCTAAACCTTGTCTGTGGTATTTCGAGTAGGATTCAATGAATGAATGACTGTGACGAGCTCCAAACTCGCGATTGCGGGGCGTTAGTGACAGACGCAAAAGGATAGTAAATCCTATTTCAGCATGATCGAGAACCGACAGATGAATAGCCGTGCCGTGACAGGGTGCGTTGACCATTTTCACTGAGAGGATAAGATGAAGCCATTGACAAGGGTGATGCCTCCAGACGATTAGCCGTGCCGTGACAGGGCATTGGATCATTTTCCCGAGAGATGACCGAAAGTAGCCATTGACAGTGGTGATGTATCACATAAAGCCAGCCATGGAAAGGAGTAAGACTGATTGGATGAAGATAGCAGAAAAGCAAAGGTTCAGAGGAATGAAAGCATCTCCATTCGCTTATCTGAAATTCTTACCAATGATTTACATAAGTATTTCTATCCCTATTTTATTATATTAAATTCGAAAACACCATTATCAATTTATATCTGCCTAACTGAGATTTGCAAGGTGACCATAGCTTGCTTCATACCAACAATCTCCGTGGGATTCGACCCTTACTCACGTAAGGTATTACTTGGACGACCCAGTGCACTTGCTGGTTAGTTACACGGAGTTGTGAACCATGGTCTTGACATCATGTTTTTGGCGCCATTACCAGGGAAAGAAAGAGCAATGAATTTTACATAATTAAAGTGTAATCACGATTCCGCGTACCATAGTCCTTTAGGCTTTTGTGCGGCCCCTGCTTTATAGTGCTCAGGTAGTCGGAGTTGTGCACGTATATCTTGGATACTGCGAAATGGTTGACGAACTGGTTGGCTAGCTCATCGAAGTTGGAAATGGAGCCTTCAGAGAGGTTGGAGAACCAAATCAAGGCGGCTCTATCTAAGAAGGTGGGAAAGGTACGACATAGGATTGGGTCGGATTCTTTGTTCATGAACATCATCGTATAGAACTTGGTGACGTGGATGTTTGGGTCTCATATTCCCATGTAGGGCTTCAGGGTCATCGATAGGGTAAAGCTTTTAGGCATGTGAAAGCTCATGATCTCCTTCGAAAATGGGTTAGTCCTTTTGGTGGTTGTTTTTGGGGGAGTGGGTATGACATGTTTAGCCTCCGACATGTGTTCATCGTGGTCGTTCTTTTTTTCGGCATACTTATGCTCTCCTCCTTTGCTATGACTATGCTGCCTCTGGCGTAAGAGTTCGGCCATTCTTTGGTTCTCCGCCTTTAGGGTCTCATTGATGGCCATCAGTTCGGCTGGATTATGGTTTGAGGGAGCGTGGCTATGTTCGTCCGCCATGTGTTGTGACCTACAAAAGAGATGAGAAAGCATAGAAGGTAATTTTCAAAGAATTGTGGGGTTAGAAGATCTCGGCCCCACGGTGGGCGCCAAATGTTCCTGTGTGAATAAAGGTCTCCGAGGTATAGCTCGTTCTGCTGTTGCTCGAACTTGCTTCCCTTGGGATAAAAAGGAGGAACATCGTCTTCTTGTAAGAGCGGTGGCGTTGGGCACCTATAAAGGGATTCCAACGCTTAAGTAAGTAAGAGTGTGAGAGTATTCAAAGTCAAAATGGGATGGGTTGTGTACTTGTGACTTTATTGGTCACTCGTTTATATTGAGTTTGTATATGGCCGTTATCCGTATCATTTGTTACCGGTTTTGCGGAGTCTCCTGATAGTGCTCCGATTTATGGGTGTTTAGTGGTTAAGGTTGGAGAGATTTTCGAGGAGCATATCTCTTTTAGTGAAATCTGGTTCCGAGATTGCCGTGGTGGGCTAGGGTTTAGGTAATGGATCAACTATAATTATTTCCACAATAATATTATTAACATTTGTAATTACCTAAAACAAGAATGTGGAATCTCTTTTTTGTGGTTTTTCCCTCTTTTTGAAAAATGTTACTTACGATTTTGAGTTTTTATCCCCGTCTTCACGACCCACCCCATAACAATAAATTTTTGGTGCTAATTTTCCTATGTTGCCCTCGTAGTAACTTTTGAGTTTTGAATTTTGATACACACTAATAGCCATTATCCATCTCAACCCGTGTAGCAAGGGAATTGATTAGTCAACGCTTAGCCACAATTAGCCACCAACCATCAGGCCACCAGAGAAAGAAAAGGATGTGAATGGTGACATAATAAGAGTGCAAACGATGGAACTCGCTGTTTGAATTTTATTTAAGTTTGTTAGCGTGGCAGGCGAAGAGGAGCAGTACTGAAATAAACAGCAGTAAGTTACAGTCAAAGGCGTCTAGCGTATGTGAGTGGTTTTTCCGTTTCATTAATTTGATTACCTCAACTCTTTGAATTTGAGTAATGAATATGGTCCCCATTATTCCCTTGATCCCTTCCTCTTCCAGCTGGAATTAACAAAACTCTAATCAAAACCATGTCAAATATAAGTATATAACCATATGCTTTACGAGTTTATTAAGAGCTTAAACTGAACTGCATCAAAAAGTAGTAGTACTGTAACTACAATACGCCATGCCGCATGCACCAACGTTAAACACCTTAATTAAATATTCTTATTATTGAATCTTTGCTTTGACCTTTTACTAGGATCCAAAGTGGCACTGCAATCGTAAATGGGGACATGTTCAGCGAGATTTTGTTTTCATCTGTTCCCATTCTGGTCACCAACAGCAAGGTACTTACTACCAGTACCCTAGTTTAAGTTCACCAAAGTTTGCATTATGTTATTATTTATTGGGTTTACTTAACAGGAAGTCCTTAATTACCAACTATGAAAGTTTTTATAAAAGAATATAAAATTTAAAGTTTCAATGTATTCGTTATGTATTTATTAAAATAAAATATTTAAAAATTTATATTAATACAGTAGCTTTTATATAGCATACTCGATTCTAATAATAAACATAAGAATAAATGAAATGATGTGGAAATGAACTAGGCAGGGCAGTGAGGACCCTATTTATATCCAAATGTGGAAGGCATGATGCCTGAGTTGCGTAAAAAGGATAGTAAAACCAAATAGAAAGATTGCAATTAGTACATAAATAATTGAGAAACAGTTAAGCTTAAACGATCATAGAGCTGTAGTGTTTGTTGGTGCTGCAGCATAGGTACTTATTGGTTGAGAAAAAGAAGCAACATTTATTCCACTAATAATTAAAGCTATCTTCTTTGTTTTAATGCTGAATACAGAAAACAGCAGAACAAAAGATGCATTATTCATTTATTTGCAGTAGTATTAATATACAACACAACACAGAATGATAACGGTTCATTTATTGGCAAAGTGTTAAAGATGCATGAGAGAAGTGAAGGGAGGAAGCAGAGGATATGGAATGCTGCTTCACGAGCGTGTCAGACATTTTAGGACAGAGATCTCTTTCTTTTTGAGGACACGTCGCTCCACAACACAATAGAGAAGGGGACAGATGAACAACAACTAGATGCAGAGATTTCACTCTCTTTTCTGAGTTCCCCCATTGGAGGAGTACCCATTTTTTTAGGGTTTTTCACTTTCCTTCTGCAACTTTTGAACTGCTTTTTTCTTTCGAGAATTTGATTATACCAAGGTGACTTCCTGTGTGAACAATGTCAATATTTTACTGTTGCACATCATTTTCTTAACAGTAACATGCCTCGTTTTTAATGTATATACGTAAAGCCCCACAAGTATAACTGTATTTTTTATCTTATGTTTTTGTCATGTAATGAGGATTTTCAAGAGCTTGTTTAGTTTTGAAAAACTGTGGGGTGTGTATTTAGTAGGCTTTCACACGCACACACTTGCATAATTCCAAAGGCCTCATTTTGTCTTTGCTTCAGAAACTGAGGCCAATGGGGAGAGCCACAAGGTGGTTTAAGAGCTTGTTTGGGATCAAGAGAGACAAAGAGCGCAGCCATAATTCAAATTCTACCACCAAGTTGTGGGGTTCTTCTCATTCACGCTCAGATTCCGGAGTTTTGTGTCACAATCCGGCAACCATTCCACCCAACATTTCTCCTGCAGAGGCTGCTTGGTTGGAGTCCTTCTACTCCAAAACAGAGAGGGAGCAGAACAAGCATGCCATCGCAGTTGCTGCCGCCACAGCCGCAGCAGCCGATGCAGCAGTGGCTGCCGCTCAGGCCGCTGTGGCAGTTGTGAGGCTAACTAGCCACGGAAGAGACAGCTTGTTTGGTGGGCATGAGAAGTTTGCAGCTGTGAAGATCCAAACCGTTTTTAGGGGATTCTTGGTGAGTTTGCCTCTGTTCCTTTATCATATGCAAATGATAGTCGTTATGTGTATGTTAAGGTTCAGATTCAGATCCAAATTTTATTTTCTTTTTGGATTGTATTTGCACAGGCAAGGAAGGCACTAAGGGCCTTAAAGGGTTTGGTGAAGATACAAGCCATTGTGAGAGGGTACTTGGTGAGGAAGCAAGCAGCAGAAACGCTGCATGGTATGCAGGCTCTTGTTAGAGCTCAGGCTGCAATTCTCTCTCACAAATATGGCCGCGGACTCAGACACATAAGGAATGATGCTTATTGGTTGCCTACACAAGCAAGAAGATCCTTGGTACACATTTGTTATTACCTAACTAGATACTAACTTCAATCAGTTACAGTTAGTTAGAAGTAATTAGAGAATAGTTAGAGTTGTATAGTTAGAATGATGAATGATGACGAATAAATGTGGCTGTAATTCACTCAATTTGTTACAACTTACAACTGGGTGACTGGTAGAGTAGGTAACATCTAACTGCATTATATATCATTGTACTGAGGGATTGTAACTTAAGCTTTTCATTTTTGGTTCAGATTTACAATAAAAGATTCAAATTTTTATATTATTCAATGCATAGGAAAGTTAAATACTTTAAATGTTTGCAGGAAAGGTTTGATGAGACAAGGACAGAGTATAGAGGTCCAAGCGAGAGCAGAAGGCTATCATCATCATTTGATGCAACAATGAATAGCAGCTATGACGGCAGCCCAAAAATAGTGGAAGTGGACACTGGCAGGCCTAAGTCAAGGTCTCGGAGGACCAACATATCAATGTCTGATTTTGGGGATGACCCTTTGTTTTCATCTCCCTTGCCAGTCCCGTGCCGCGATTGGGGACTAACGGGGGAAGAGGGGAGGTTGTGGACGGCGCAGAGCACGCCGCGCTTGAACAGTTGTAGTTGTGGTGTTTTCATCGATAGTAGCTTGTTGAAAGGGCAACAAGCTCCGAATTATATGGCTAATACAGAGTCATTTAAGGCGAAAAAGAGGTCTCAGAGCGCTCCAAGACAAAGGGGAGAGGCAAGTCCAAGTCCAAGGAACAGTTTGAGTGGGGTTGGGATGTCCAAGATTCATTTAAAGAATGCTGTCATGGCTAAGCTTGAAATGTCCGCAGAGTTTTGTAACCCACACAAGATGAGACACACATAGCTTTTCCTTTCTAACACCCATTATTAGCCAATACTTACTCATCATCATTGGATGCTCCCCATTGCTTTGCAGTTTGCATCTTCAATTTTCTTTAGTATATTCGAGATTATTTATGATATTATTAGCTTTAGAACTTATGTTGCGTGTTCTACTAGCAAAGTGGGCTGAGCTTAAAATACCAAATTCATCATTTTTCTCCGAAACAAACCCAATATTCATAGACAAAAATTAAAAGAGGAGGCTCGATGAGAAAGCCCAGCAAAATGTAATTGAATTCGGAGCAATCGACGCGAACATGCTTAACGTATCTCAAGCAAGCCCCTCTAATCTTCTAAAATTTGATTAAAATCCGGTAAAAAAATATTACTAAAAATGTAGTTTCTACTTAGCCATTATTAAGATTTAGGAATGAATGAATCAATTCATGTAATAGGAAATGAATATAGTTCTTAAGTGCCAGTTGTAATTCCGTTATATAATCATGAAGCGGTGGAGAATTGCCAAGTCAAATGAGTCCGTCAGTGACTCTAAGAGGCATCTTTTATTTTTCATTTGAAAATTCCAGAGTCCAAACTCCATAGTTGGTAAAAGATTAAAAATGTGATTATTAAAATTTCACACAGAAATCTAAACGTGCAATGAAATTAGGGACTCTGAAACTTAGAGGCACTATCGAATTGTTTTATATTTATACATAAAAAATTTGTAGTGGTGGAGGGATTATAGAAGGCAATCAAAAAAGGGATTTGATCCACTCAGAGCCATCAATGTAGGCAAGTGAAATAAATGGTTTAGCTTCCTGATCAGTGAGTTCCCTTGACCATGCTACTCTCCCAGCAAAGCTTGCTCCAGGTCCTGTGCATTTGTATTGCCCATAGAATACAGTCCTGGTAATGGTGGTGGTGGCCCATTACAATACAAATACATAGCAACAAAGTAAGAATCTCACCCAAATAAATGCAAATGCGCATGCCAATAACAATAATAATAATACAGATATCTCTTTTCAGACCCCTATATATGCTATGCTATATATGTAATGCGCATGCGGCTATAATCTAATTGTATATAAACAAAAGATGTAATTCGGTGGATGGACTTTACCTATTGGAGGGCGCATACATAATAAGCATAACAAGAAAAAGGAACTCACATTTCACGGTTGGGGTCGCCCCAGTTATACCAGCCTTTGGGAATGATGATATTGTCCATGTAGGTGTAAGCAAAGACAACACGAGAGAAGGGACCCCATGCCCTTCCAAGGTACAGAGCCCCTGACCCCGTGACCTTGCAGTGCACAAATGAGAACCCCGTGTCCTCCAATATGCTGCTCCTCCCTTGCGCTGTTACTGCCCCTACATTCTGTGCTATTGCATGCACGTGACACCCCTATACATACACCACCATTATTCATTCAGAATGGTTTAACATGTTTCACTCAATCCACCTCGTGGGAGTACTAACCTCAAACAAAGAGAGCGCGTTGCCGAATATGAAATCAACGGACCCTTCAATGTAACAATCCTTGTAGTAATGCCTCCCAAGGTGATCATACAGTGTGTCCTGTGCTCCCAAGAATTTGCATCCAAGAAACATGGCTGTGTCTCCTGAAATTCTCAGCGCCACTGCCTGCTTCCCCACTGCTCCGTTCCTCGGAACGGGTGCCGTGTTCTTGAATGTGATGTTCTTGGCTATGAAGTAAGCTGAATTCACCGCGAATGTGGCAGAGCCAAAGGTTCCTAGTAATTGCCCTTTAGTCCCAGGTGCCGCCTTATCAGCAGTATCACCCCATTCAACTATCGTCTTATCTGCGCCTTCTCCTTCTATCGTTATGAACGATTTCAATGGTGGAATGTTAACTTTCTCTCTGTAATTATTTGTTACACCCAAAATATTATTAGATCAAGAGGAGAGGGGCCAAAAGAAAAGACACTTCATCGTATGCTGCAAAAGTCTTCTGCTAGTCAAAGACATAATTCTGAAGGCATTGGCAAAAAGACGTGCAATGTTTTATTATTATTCCTTTTATTTGCTGTCAACAAAATAAAATAAAATAAAATAAAATATATATAACGGTGAATGTGGACAAGACAATCGCCAACTTGCATCCACATATTATTACAGTGCCATCAAGAAAGGGTAGAATGAATACTTACGTGTAAACCCCTGCATGGACCTTAATTACAACTCTAACAAGGTTGATGAATGGAAGAGAATCAACGGCTGATTGAATAGAAGAGAAGCCTCCTTTGCCGTGTTTCTTGGAAACGTGAAGTGTGTGAGAAGGGAAGAGCTTGTTCATGGCAATGCCGAAGACAGAGTGTTTGAGGCCACCGACGAACTTGACCCATCTCATGAACTGCTCTTCTGATAATTGGGCTCGTGTTCTGTTTATGGGAATCACACTCCCCACAGAAGAACGCCCCGGTCGAATTCCCTTGGTGTGGCATTCTGTTGCTCTTGGATTTTGCAGAACAAGAAGAAAGAGTAATGTCACATGGAAAATGGAATGAAAATTTGACATTTCTGGGAGAGAATTGTGGGGAAGAAAGGAAAAGAATGCTGTTTGGGACTACCAAGTAACAGAGCTGGTTGTGGTTTATATATGTAGTATTTAGTTAGGGAGCAATTGATTATTGAGTATTGATTATGGTGTGGAAAGTGAGGTCAATTATGGGAGAGAGAGTTCACGGGTCATTCCTTCTACTCACATCCATCAACACAAGAGGGGGAGAGAGAGAGAGAGAAGAAACAGAGGACAGGTAGCACTTTTTTGTTACATAAATAAAAAATTTCATCTTTTGTAAGATTGTAATATTTTTAGTTTGGACACTTTTTCCTTTTGTTGTGTTGTTTGGTGATGCCCGTGAGCCCCCTCTCTTTCCTGTTTGTTTCATCGTCAAAATATTCTTCTTGACATCATATCAATATCATAGTATTAGTTGGAGCCTCATATTTCAACACTATTCATGGCTGAGATTAATTACCAATTCTAAATTCCAAAGTAGTAGGTGAATCAGAGAAGCACCTTCAACTCCAACGAAGATTAAGTTACTCTTTCGTGCTAAAGCCTAAAGGTAAAAATAGTAAAATACCCACAACTTGTTTGCATTTGGAGGATTATAAATCTTCCCTCCACTTGTTCTTTTTTGCCCCTTCTTTGTTTCTTTGTTTATTTTCTTTTGGTTGTAGAGAAAGAGTACTAGTGTTTTTTTCTGGATAAAAAGAGCTACTAGTTAATTTTTCTTCTTTAGGTAGATTCTGTGTGAGCTTACTTTATGTCTTTATCCTTAGTCCCACTATCTTCAGTTGAGTGCTTTTACCTTTTTCTATATATAAAAGAAAAGTTATGATGATGCATATAATTTGTACAAGTAAAATTTTGTTATTATTTATGCACGAAATAGGGTGGGAAAAAAAATAAAGTTGTATAATCAAGGAATATACTTAACCAAATCCATCTAAGCTGTGATAATTATTTTTCACATCTAGCGCGCTTCTTTTTGTAAGACTCCGAATTTTTAAAAATTAAAATAATGAGTTATTTATTATTTATTATATTTATTTAAAATTTTATTTTTAAAAAATTATTTTATTAAATTGAATTGACAATACTTTAAGTTTAAAAATTATTGTAGACCCATCAATTTCATTATAATTAGATATTTTTTAATATTTAAAATTTATGAGTTTTAGTAATTTGAAAATAACGAAGATTTGATTTAATTTGAATAATTGAGATTTAGAATTTAATACTTTGATTTTATGAACCAAAAGAAAATTAATTAAATTATCTCTAATTTTAAATTAGAGTATTTATTTGAGACTAATTAATAAATTGATAAATAAATAATATTTTTAAAATAATTATATTGAAATATACTTGGTTTTCAATTACTACTCTACCCTCTAATTTTATCAAAATTCCTACACTACTCTTAGCCCTTTTACTAAACTCTAATCCTAATCCCCAAATTAAACCCACCCACACTCTTTTTTACACCCACACTCCCACGCACAGAGAGAATAAAAGAGAGAAAGAGGATCGAGAGGGGAATAGAGGAGAGAAGAAGAGGAGGAGAGGGGAAGACGGCGCCGGCAGAGGGAGGACCGCCGTTTGCATCGCTGTTGCAGCTGGAAGTCGCAAGGAGGCACGAGGAAGGAGAAAGTGATGTGCGTGCGAGTTTGAGACGGGGAGAGAGGTTGAGAGGCTGCGATCACCATCGCTGCTGTCGCTGGGAATCACCGCCCTCCTTTCTGATGTTGTTGCCATCAAAGGAGCTGCCATCGGAGGGAAACATCATTGTCACAGCGGGAAGTGCAGAGAATAAAGAGAGGGTGAGAGAGCTACAAGATAGGGGAAAAAGGGGGCAGTCGCAAGCAGTGGTGACGATGGAGGCTTTTTGCCATTGCTACGACCGTTGCCATTGTTGGAGCTCGCTGCTGGTGCACCCCGAAATTACTTAAACCCCCATTTTGCTCCACTGTGGCTGACCCTGACCCCTGACCCCCCCCCCCCCCATTTTTGTCGAAGCTACTGATGCCATTGTCGGAGGAGAGGATCTGATGAGTTTTGCTTTATCAATGCCACTTCTACTATTATCGGAAAACATGCAACACTCTACCACACAGAACCTTACGCTTGAGTCGTAAAGAAGATGTGGCGAGGTATTACTACCTCTAAAAGAAAAGACGTATATAGATATAGTTGAAGAAAATACGTATCTAGGAGCCTTGAAGAAAAGAAACTTAAGCAAAATCGCAAAACAAAAAAGAAACGCAAGGTATGAAGATCGAAATGAGAATAAAGCTATACGTACATATAAAGGTCAGAATTTCCAAAATACAGATAATCAAGCTCTTAACTCGACCTGCAAAGCAAAGGTCGGCCAGAGTATCCATATATTTATATATATACAACCCAAAATTATCCCAAAAACATAAACAGAACACCTATCTCTCCAAAAGTCCACTCAAAAAGGCGAAATACAATTATATATATATGGATACTTTGGCCGACCTTCGCTTCGCAGATCGAGTTAAAAGCTTGATTATCTGTATTTTGGAAATTCTGACCTTTATATGTACGTATAGCTTTCTTCTCATTTCGATCTTTGTACCTTGCGTTTTTTTTTTCTTTTGCGGTTTTGCTTAAGTTTCTTTTCTTCAAGGCTCCTAGATATGTATTTCCTTCAACTATATCTATATACGTCTTTTCTTTTAAAGGTTGTAATACCTCGCCACCTCTGCTTTACGACTCGAGTGTAAGGTTCTGTAGGGTGTTACATTATGGTATCAGAGCCGTTCGTTCCCGTAGAGCCTGAGGAATGGACTGACTATGCTTCTGAGCATACTCTGGGTGTGTGCACATGCTATTTAGGATGTTTGCTTGACATATATAGCATAGATGTTCATGAGTATTACTTTTGGAGATTTGAAGCACTAGACTTGAGATATTAAGACTGATCAACTTAATATCGATTGTTCAGTGTGGACATGACCCAAAGGGCGTCTCGTGGACGCGAGTGAGGTGATACGATTGACGATAGAGCTACTGCATAGGCAATTGCTGACGGGCTGAGACAACAAGCTAGAAATGGTGATAGAGGCAGTAATAGAACTGGTGATAAAAGAAACCAAGGGATTAGAACTCGTGCAGCTGGAGTAAAGGATAATGGCCTTTAGTTAGAAGGGTAAAAAGGTTCAAGAAGATGTTCGATGGAAGCGAGTGATAGATTAAGCTCTTAGTGATTTATAATCAGAGTGGCACTACGGACATGGGGTGATTTGGTGACTCTAGAGTTGTAGGGACGTGAGGAAGAAATCTTGGGATATGAGAATGATTTGAGGATTGGCATAGGATTGAGGAATGGAAAGTGTGAATGTATGGTTTAGGTTATAATGGGTTGACTCAGATGAAAAGATTGAGAAATTGTTTATTATTCGAGATGGCGGGAAGGATTTGAGAATTTAATTTGATTTAGATGGAACCCCAAAAGGATAAGGAAATTTGTAGTCATTAAGAAAGAGTTAGATGAAACTAAAAATAAAACATACGGGTTTAATTTAGGCTTGAATTGGTAATAGGGTATTAAATTATTGTTGGAGAATGGCAAAATGAACGGTAAGAGGTCGGTTAAATTTGAGGAAGCGTATACGAAAAATTGAGAGCGAATTTTGAGGGCAAAATTCCTAATTAGGTGGGTAGGATGTAAAACCTGTGAATTTATAAATAATTAATGAATAAATTAATTATTATTTAAAAAATTAGAAAATTAAATTTGATCAATTAGGAGGGTAGAAATAATTAAAATACGAACTAAACACTAATTTTAAAGATTTTGACCTAAAATTAGGCCTAGAGCCGAACCGATTGGACTGGGCATATATTGGGCCCAAGACCCAACATATATATGTTAAGTTCAGCCTCCCCTCCCTTCATAAACATTGAAATAGTATGCTGAAATGGAAGAGATGTGAGAAGTGAGGGTTCCAATCTATGATGCATAGACACTGACACGGACACGGGACACGACACGACGCGGGACACGCCGACACGCAAATTTTAAAATCTTACATGACATGGGGACACGCATACATATAAAATATAAAGTATTTTTTAGACAAATCGTAATGATATTTTGATATTTTATTGATATTAAAATATAAATTAAAATTTTTAATTATTTTTAATGTCTTATTTTAATTATATCAAGTATTTAAAATATTTTTTATTTTAATAAATAATAATATATACTATATCTAAATTTATTTTAAAAATATATGTTAAGAATAAGACAGGACACGCTGACACGTGATAGTATTTAGGTGTGTCCAGAGATAAATTTTTTATTTTTTATCAAGACATGGTTGGACACAGCAGACACGCGTGTCAAACGAGTGTCGGTGAGTGTCGTGTCTGAAATGTGTCCGACACGTGGACACGGCAACTCAACGAAGTGTCCGTGCTTCATAGGTTCCAATTTTAATTTCAATCTGTAATCCACCATAACTTTTGATTCGGAGCTCCGATTGAAGAGCCGTTAGCGGCCACGCATTCGTCTCGGAGTCCTCTTTAATTCTATCTAAACAATGTGGTGAGTATCTCTGAATATCATGCCCAGTTTTTTGTGCCCCCTTTTTCCACAAAATAGGTTTTGATTTTGAGTGATTTTGATGATTTAGGTGAACTCTAGCAACGAAAAATTATTGGGCTTTACCCAATTGCTCGTGGGTAATAGTAAGAAACTCATAACCCTTATGAATCCTTTAATTATATGAGAGTGGGTAGTGAAATTAGTGGTTACGTATGTAATTGTGTGAAATTAGGTTGTGTAATTGTGAATTGGAACAATAATGATGATGTTGGAGGCTGGAGTTCGGGTATTCAGAGCTAGAAACTCACTTGGTGAAGGCTTGGAGCTTATGTATCGAGGGCTTGCAGTGCCTTGTGGCTTAGGAAAAAATCAGCCATGGTATGGTTTTGGTTTCTCGTAGATAATGTATAATGTTTCCTGAAAACTTAGGCTAGATGATTTTAAGATAAGTTGTATGGTATGTGTGTTTGAGGATTAATGACTTGTGGTTGGAGTTATTGTGTGAGTGGCTGGATTTATATGATGAATAATTTATATTGATTGTGTGGAATAATGAATTGATGAGAATGTGTGAAGTGTGATGATGATGTTGAATTAAGAAGTTGAAGTTGTATGATTGAAGATTTTGTGTGGTTTGGATTGAAATGCTTAGAAGTATTGATGAGAATTTTGTGATAATTATGAATTATGAATTGAGAATTGATTTGGATAGTTAGATGCGGAATAAATGAGGAAGGATGGAGAGGTAATTGGTATTGATGCAATTGTTGTATATATAAGTATAAGTGTTGAATATGATGTTAAAATGATAAGGAAGTATTGGTAAATTTGGAGAATTAAATGATTAATGAGTAACGAGTAATAAGTTGGGGTTTGATGAGTTATGATCATGTTTGAGATGGTTTTGATGAGGATTTGGTTGAATTTGGTTTGGAAAACTTAAACTTTGAGTTTTTGGTAAAACTTGATTTTTAACCAACTTCGGTGAACCATAACTTGAGCCTCGAATTTTGGATTTGAATGAAATCTATTTCAAATTAAAGATAATTTTAAGAGCTTTAAAACGGTTTAAAGATTTTGCAAATTGGAGTTTTGTAGATGAATTTATGAACGCCAGAAGTTAGGTGTATAAGACTGAATTTTAATGACTTAGCAGCTTTTTGAGGAAAAAGAGGAGTCGCGTATACGAGCACCTACATGCGACGCAATAAAGCATTTATGTTTTCATGACTCGCGTATGCGGACCAGGGGTCATGTACGTGAGATACCAAATTTTCACACTCCCGCGTATGCGAACATAGTCTTGCGTACGCGGAACCCTATTTGGCAGAAAGGTGATTTTTGAAGTTTTACTCAATTCTCTAGCTTTCCAAGCCACTTTTACACCTGTTTAAAGTCTGTTAGTGAGCCTTAAGCCTTAGAAGGAATGTGAGTCTGTGAAATAAATGGAAAAGACATTTGGAAGGGGTTTTGTGAAGTGTTAACTTATCTAATGAAGGGTTGATGATGTTAAATATAAGAATTGATTGATAAATATGATGATGATAATAATGACTTGCAATTAAGTGAGTGAGAGATTGATGATGATAATGACATTAGGAGTGATGATGATTGAATTTGAATGAATTAGAATGATATTGTGAATGAAGTTGAGAGTGAAAGTGACTATGATTGAGATATATATGATCGGATAGCAAGGAGTGGCGTTGTCCACTTGCTCCGGGTATGAGATGAGGAAGAAGAATTATGAAAACTGAGTTTAATTATGAAATTTTGAATGAATATGAAAGAATTGAAATGATAACGAAAATGATAATGAATTTTTGAATGTGATATCTGAGTAGCAGCAAGGATTGTGGTTCATCCCACTTGCTCCAAGTTAGTGATTGCAACGCCTGGGTAGTAGCAGTAGTAGTGGATTATTCTACTTGCTCCAGGTTGAGCTTTTAAACACCCGCTTGGGTAGTAGCAGCAGTAGTGGTTTAATTCTACTTGCTCTAGGTTAAGCAGGTAGTAGCAAGGGGATTGTAGCTCAGACCCACTTGCTCCGCAATGGGTGTTTCTGTCCACGGTTAGCTACCAGGACATGTCGGGTTCGGCTATATAACCGACAGATGAGACCATCAACCTTAGGGCAGGCATACATAATATGCATATGTTTGTTTTGTTTGAGTGTGCATTAATTGGGCTTGCCTATGTGATTATTATGCTTACTTGCTAAATTTGCTACCTGCTATATATGTATTCTACTTGTGTTTGTTTTGTCTGTATTGCTTGTCTAATATGCACTGGAGTTCAGGAGGGTTGGAGGGAGGTAGGAGACCAAGAGGGTAAGTTATGATTGAGTTAGTACTTTAAGATCCTTAGACGACCTACCTTACTTGTGGTTTAAAATTATAGTTTTAAGATTTATAATTTGAATGTCGGAGTTCTAGGATCGCCTCTGGCTTTTCTGGGACCTTATCTATTATGTATGTGGGTACCTTAACCATACTGAGAACCCCCAGTTCTCATCCCATACAATATTTTTGTTTTTCAAATACAGGTCGAGAGGCACCTCAGTAAGCTTCTGGAGTTCATTCTGCAATTGGGATTACTGTATTTTGGGTATTCTATGTGTATATTTATGTATATAGACTCTCCACATATATATATATACTCTGGCCGACCTTCGCTTCACAGGTTGAGTTAAGAGCTTGATTATTTGTATTTTGGAAATTCTGACCTCTATATGTATGTATAGTTTTCTTCTCATTTCAATATTCGTACCTTGCATTTTTTTGTTTTGCAATTTTGCTTAAGTTTCTTTTCTTCAAGGCTCCTAGATACGTATTTCCTTCAACTATATCTATATATGTCTTTTCTTTTAGAGATCGTAATACCTTGCCACCTCTGCTTTAGGACTTGAGCGTAAGATTCTGTGTGGTAGGGTGTGACAAAACACACTGGAGCTTCCAAACTTGCCGGCAACACTGCCTCGCCACTGTTTTGGTCTAGTTTCTTCCCTTAGTCTATTCCATTTTCACCATATTTCTGCCACCATTTTATTTTCTTGCCTTGCTCTTGTTTTGATTTGTTTTTCTGTCTCTATTCTATTTTGGATTTTCCAGAACTATATCCGTATTTATCTCTTTATTCAATTTGGATTTACTGCATTTGCCTGGTGTTATGGTCATTGTCACTGCCGTGAGAATTGAAGCTGTTGCCATTGCCTTGGTCCAAATTCTGTGATCTTCCATTCTATTCTACTTCAACTTTTCTCACCTTTTAATTTGGCACTCCAGATTCGTTCTCTTTAGTCCCTTCAGACCAAGTTGTGAGTAGGCTTTACATTTACAATTGTTAATTTTTTAGTCTATGCTATTCTAAGTTTTTAATTATATTTATAAAACTATTGTTGAAGAACTTTGATTTGATTAGAATAATTGATTTTATTATAGTTGAATAAATATTTTTATGAAGCTTATACGTTTGAAATTTACATGAGACTATATATATATATATATATATATTTGATGGAGCTTTATATTATTTTAGAACATTTGATTTTACTCGTATACTTTTGAAGCATTGAAGTATTTGTTGGTACTCACTTTGAAATTGTGAAATATGTTTTAAATTTCTTATGATTGAAAAAGTATCATTGAAAAATATTTCTGATGAGAAAGTATTATTTGATTTTATTCGATACCTTATATATTTGAAAGATAAAAAATTTGTTGTATTTGAAATTATATGTTTTGAATTGGTTTGGGAGGCTCGTATTAGAAAACTGTAGTTAACAGTGGTCATGACGTTAACTTAGATGCATCTGACTCAGACCTCGGCTAGCAGAGACGTTGTTAGCCTAACATGTAGCCACACGTTAGATCTGTTATTCTGTTTGGATACACAAGAGGAAAGGACTACCCTTAGAGGTGGAGCCACCCAAGTGTGGACTATTTGATTTAATTTTTGTATTGAGAACTCCCTTATTGATTCACTTATTTGTATAAAATACTATTCTCTAAATAAAATTACTTTGATAATACTATTTATATGGTCTCACGTAGACTATAGATGTATTGTCTAGTCACTAAGTTGCAAAACTCACTGTATTTTTCAAAAAAATAATTTTCAGGAACAAATTGAATACGTCGACAACGGGTACCTATTCTTTGTTGAGTTCCTAGACGTTACATACTCCATATGTCCCAGGCAGGATCAACCATATTAATTTAGTTTATGTTTTTGTTAAAAACAATGTGCAAATATTCAGTCTAGTCCTTGTAAAATTATTAAAAATATTTGTAACTTTCATATTTACCTATATTCGAATTTGTTAGGTTTGCTAGGGGACTATTTCCCTGAGCGCCAATCATAGCTCTTTTGGACTATGACACTTCTCTTTCTTCTTTCTCATACCCCTGCTACTTCTTCTCCTCCTCCTCCTCCTCCTTTTTCCCTATACCTTGGAGAATGCGGATGTGGTAGAGTTAGAATTTGAGAGTGATTATGTTAGGGTAGAAAGGTAATTTAAAAATTTTATTAGTTTCTTAGGATTTGAAAAATTTTGTCTGTTGAACCTCATTTTTTATAGTTACAAGTTAGTTTTAATTCTTTTAGGTAGCATTTATTTTGAGGTACTGAGACAGAGACTGAGAGACAGAGACTCAGTATCATGTTTGTTGGTTCAGAGACTGGTACTAAAATTTCTGTCTCTGTCCCTAAAATTTCAGTATTTCAGTACATCCAAAAAGTAGGGACACATGAGACTAAAATTTTTAGAAAAGGAGACTAAAACTTTAATAACATTTTATACCTAAAATATCCTTATTTCAATTAATTAATTCCAATTTTACCTTTTGTACAAATTAAATTAGAGTTTCATTCCTGTTTCAATTTCTGTCTCCTACTTTACACCAAACAGAATACTGAGATTTATTTCAATCTCTGTCTCTTAGTCTCTGTCTCTCAGTCTCAGTCTTTTTGTCTCTGTCTCTCTACCAAACGCAACCTTATGGTAAGATTTGTCAGCGACATAATCTTTCTGGTCAATTTTGGTACTTTAGTCTAATTTGTACAAGTAAAATTTGGCTCTTTTTTTATATGAAAAATGTATGTGTATTATTCTTTGATATGGATGTCTAGTGTGTTATACTGTTATGTGGCGGCTATTTTTTTTAAATTAAGAGTAGAGAAATCAGAGGTTCCGTTTCTTTGTTGCATAAAATAGACACAAATCGGACTGTCCGATTTATTTAGGCAAAGAAAATCTTCAAATTTTGAGGTACTCAAATTGGTAGGTCCAATTTGTTTTTTTTTTTTTAAATTGAAAATGCATAATTACAAATTGAGTCGTCCAATTTGTGTGTGTGTAAATATATATACAGATCTCCTTTGCAAAGTGCCAGAACTCTCCTCCTCTTCTTCTTCTTTTTCTTTTTTGTCCCTCACTTCTTTATACTCCCTTTTTTTGTTTCTAGAAATTATAGTGAGTTTTCTGAATGTGAATAAAAAAATAAAATGGATGATAGAGTTATGTTAAAAGTATGTTATCATGGCCTTATTTTGTTACAAACATATGAATGAGTGGAATTTGTATGTGAGACTCTTTTCGATATTGTTTTCCTTTCATACTTTCGTTTGAAGAACTAAAATGTGTGATATGTGAGAAGATATATTCTCAAATACCAAAGAGACCATCATGTATTTTGTACAGATGTCTTATATCAGTATTTAGTGGGTTTGTTCAATTTCAAACCAAGTACGTAACCAATGAAGCGAGTATGCAAGAGATGTTTTCAATGAATATCGAAACTCGCTCACAAATGTCATTCATCGAGCTGTATATTGAGTTTGAACAAACTGAAGCCGACCCAAATATCGAATGGAAAGATTACAATAGTGGTAACGAGAATGAGTTTGAAAGCAATAATGAGATCGTTGATCCAAATGAAGATGAAAATCAAGCTGACGACACTATTGAGGCAGATGTCACGGAGCTGGCAAATGCACTAGAAAATCATCATCGTTTGAGGAGCCATCTTTCATGCGCGCGTTAGATTTGGAGGTCATGCATGCGCCAGAGTTTCCTGAATATATGAATGCAGATATAAATTTAGATATTTGTTTATATGATAGATTAATACATTACAAGAGAAGCGCTCCTTAGCAGCGCCCAATTTCCAGCGTCTCCCCAAACCGCTGCAGATTGATGGAGGAGCTGCAGTTTGTTTTTGTAGCAGATTCTCTGTCCGTCAAAGACCGGACTCCATAGCTGTGGTTTTGTGCCTCAAACGCAGCAAATCACATAAAGATCAGAGTGACAAAACAACCAAGAATTGGAGGAAGCCATATCCAATTTCCATCGTTTACGCACGAACCCAAAAGGGGACAAAGGCGCCGATCACCAGGTCCAAGACTCACTCCCGCGGTATACATTCCTTCCATCAGCTGCAGCTGCCACATTGTTCTGGGTCACAGATCTGCTGAAGCTGCTGCATATCTCCTGCGTGCAAAAGGAGGGTGGATACGCACGTCCGTTGTTCGTTCCTCCGCCATGCACGTCCTGGTGTCCTCGCGAGGCTTCTCGGCCGCCCCGATGTCGTCATCCTCAACCTTCCCCCCATACCCTGTTGTGCGCCACTCGACCGCACCCTTTCCTCGCTTTCAGGTCCGCTCTCTCCCCCTTTTCTTGCTCTTCCAATTTCATGTGTTGGCCTGGTACCTTTGTTTGAATTGAATAATTTTGATTGTTGATCGGATCTGTCTGTACCAAATTTGTTTACCCATCAGTTCCCAATTTGGTCCCTAATCTGGTTCGAACCTTAGTCCCAATTTGGTCCCTAATCTATTCCCAATTTAATTGTTCCCAATTCTTTGCTAAAAATATATGGATGATAATGGCTGCAATGTGAGGATGGATGTTAGGCTAGCTGTATAGTTTGATTTGCTACTCAAAACCACCCAAAGCCATGTGATTAGTACCAATTATCCAAGAACACTCACAGGTTTTTCTTCTGTGGTATGTCAATAGAGCAGGAAACCAAGTAAAAAATTTTTACTAGGAAAGGTACAAGCAAAAATAAAACAGAACAGAATAGTTATAAAACAGAGTTCGGTGTTCTCTTTTTTTCCCCTGCTGATTCTGTTTTCCGTCACATGAAACTATTAGATACAACCATAATTGGGTTGAAAGAATTCTTAAAATGCATCAGATTTACAATGAGTTATATCAAATGTTATCTAATATCTAAGATCATGTGTGCTCTTTGTTAACATTTGTAGCAAAATTTCACCATGGCTAAGTTAATGTATGTAAGTGTGTTTTTATTTTAAATAGTGTGACTCTGAATTGTGTCCACATAAGTACAATTCTGGCTGTGAATTGAGTATTTTTTGCTGCTATTTTTATCTTAACATATAACATTATTTAAATCACTATAATCTCTTTGGTTCTGGATACAGATCATCAGCTATGTCCATAATTGATTATTATCTTGCATTTTTAAAAGCTTAGGATTGCTAGCATAATTGTCAAGGATGATTTGTGAATATAAGATCCTTTTTTCTTGTCTATTTCACTACTTACATTTTCCTTCCTCAGGTCTCAGTACATAAGAATGCTGAATGCTGTTTCATATAAATGAAAATGTAAGGAAATAAAACTTATGTATGTTTAGACGTTCTTGATAATAATAGGAAAGTTACATTTAAAGATCAAAATTAAGTAAAAACCAGCAATGAGTCTGTATGACAATTTTGTCAACTCCAAAGTACAAAATGAATGAAAATAATAACCAATGAACATTGAAAACTCATAAGGTACTGATTAACCTTTTATACTCTTCCAACCCTTTCCACATTTTAAAGTAACTGCATCATTCAGGGTGATTCCTTCCACTATACAGAGTAGCCTCTTCAGAATCCTTGTTAGCTACAAAATTCACCAAAATAATAATGATTTTTACCTTAAATAATAATAAAGAATAAATATCCTTAAAAATATAAAAGAAAAATGATAAAATTGCATGACTTATAATACCTGCATTATAAGCTTTTTAGCCAACTATCTAAATCCTCATCACAGGCATCCTCTGTTTTCATAGATACTAAGAACAAAATTAAATTTCATAAAGAATATAAAGGTTAAGATGCTTTGTTTCTCATAGAGCCATCGAATTAAACTTTTACAAAAACCTGTAACAAGAATAGTTATGTAATAAAAGAAAAACCTTCAAATAAAAATGCGTTAAGTCATTAACCATAACAGTGCAGGAATACTATTCAACTAAAAGAATACAATTTAACTTATACACATGTTTAGTTCTAAAAGCCTTGCTCATACCTTTGTAAGTAACAAACACTAACCAACTTTTCAACCATCAATTTTATTTATTTTTTATATAAAATAATAATTGGAATTTCATGTTTCCTGGAATACGCTTAAAGGAATATTATGTTTAATAATTAAGCTGTATGCATGTGTCTTGCAGTGTTATTTTATTGTTAATTAATTGATAAAATACGCTTTGGAAGTTTTGAACTATATGGTGATAAGATTCTATCGAGTTTGCATTCTTATAATGTCATGCCTTTTGTATTTTTTGTCTTTTTTTTGTTTTGATTAAAAGGAAATAGTTAACATAAAATGTGAAATTACAAGGAGTGTAGTATAAAAGGAGATTGAAAGAGGTAGATTACCCTTATTTTGTTATTGAAATGTATCCGTGGGCGGTGCATCCTTTATTTTGTCACTTACACTGTATATATAATTCTTTTATCTTTGATAGAAATTGAAAATGGGACAGAAAACATTTGTTATCGTTTCTCTGAGCTATTAAAAAAGGACCCAGCAACCATTTCGTATGCTGCTTGTTCTAATATTATTTTGTTAAAGAATATGTTACATTGAGCTTTTGCTACATGTGTTTCGAAATTTACTTTTAGAAACTGAATGTTGTTTTCAAAAAGTATGATATTTTAACTAGTGTTTTCTATATAGTAAAAAAGAAGCATTACCGAATCAGTTAGCTAAACGATGGTTTTTTTTCTCAACCTTTTAAGAGAGTTTTGGCCTGGATTATTCAGTTGAAACTATTGGCTTACTTGTGTATGCATATTGGCCATTTCTTTCATTTAAAAGGGGAATAGGGAATACATGTCAATAAACCTCATTAATTAATGATGCAGATTTTCTTGAGCAAAATATACCCAAAAAGAAAAAGGTTATTAAGTTTGGTAATGCTTAATTTCTCTAAAACTTGGTAGATATTCCCGGTTTAGTGTGTCTTACTTCTAGCTTATTGTTGCTAGCGTGGGTGCATGTATTTGAGCGCCTAGCCGAGCAGCTGGGTCTGTAGCATGGGCATTCTACCATGTTGGCAGGGTTAATTTAACATCTATTAGTCATTTTTTTATTTATTTAACTGTAAAATTATTAAAATTCCTTTTTCTTATAATTGATTGTTTAGTTCTTCGATGCTTTTGTCTCAAGTATGATTTTAACTCTAACTATAACGCCTCTCTTCTTTTTCTTTTTTTATAAGGTTTCATTTTTCATTTCCATTTTTTGGCTTCGGGACCAGCATTTCTTTATTCCAATAATTTTTTACTAAAGTACAAAATTTCCCAATGAGTAAGCAACTTTCAATAAATTATCTTCTTTGCTGAGTATTGTTCTGAAGGATATTATCTATATTTTGTGTTTTTTATTTCAAGAGTTATTGTCAGCATCTATTTTATACTCTGATTTTTTTTTAATTTTTGGTGTTCTATTATATCATTGAAGTAGACATTGATAAGAGTTGGATTTCAAAGCCATGAATTGGTCCAGAGTATAGGGACGGTTTGAACAGATTCTTAGATTTCGCATTTGCCAATGCATCATCCGATGGGATGATACATTGTCCATGTTCGAAATGTGGGTTCCGCCTTCTCCAAACTAGGGAGGATGCTATGATCATTTGATAATAAAACCTTTCCCCTCTACTTATACATTTTGGGTACATCACGGGGAGAGACGCATGGCAGAGAGCTCTATGGAAGGACAAGAAGTAGAATCAGATAGAAACCTAAAAGACCTAATGCTTGACATGGTTCAGAAGGCGTTCAACTTCCCAAGACTTCATGGCGATGAAGACGATTCAGTGAATGAACACGCTGGCGGGGATCGGGAGGAGTTACCATACTTATCAAATGAAAGTAGTCACGAGGTCCGCAACTTGTATGACCTGCTCGAAGATGGATCGCAGGAGCTATACCCAGGATGTTCAAGGTTCTCTAAGCTGTCTTTCTTGGTAAAGCTCTATCATATAAAATCCCTGTGCGGAATGAGCGACAAGGCCTTCGGAATGATACTGGAGTTGCTGGCAGATGCCTTTGAGCATGCAAGGATTCCGAGCAATATGCACGATGCCAAGAGGATCATATGGAAGCTCGATATCGCATACAAAAAGATAGACGCATGTCCAAATGACTACATGCTATACCAGGGCAGCGACGAAGACTTGTCTAAATGCAAGAGATGTGGGACATCAAGATGGAAGCAAAAGACTAATAAGAACTCCAGAGTGAGGATCAACAGGGTTGTTAAGAAGAATGGAAAACCGCAAGTGGCGAAGACTCTTCGCTACTTCCCCCTTATTCCACGATTGCAGCGGCTCTACATGTCTAGTAAGACAGCCGTTGACATGTTGTGGCATAAGAGCGAGCATAGCTCTAACGGTATTTACCGGCATCCATGGGACGGCGACACATGGAAGGCATTTGACAGAACTTATTCCGACTTCTCCAGCGATTCGCGCAGTGTTTGCCTAGCCTTGGCTAGCGATGGCTTTAACCCTTATGGAAACATGAGCTCGAAGTACTCAATTTGGCCAGTGGTTCTTATTCTGTACAACCTGCCCCCTTGGATTTGCATGAAACCCACCTCTTTCATCCTCTCCATGATTATCCCTGGGCCTAAAATGTCTGGAAATGATATAGATGTCTACTTACAGCCCTTGATCGATGAGTTGAAGCTGTTGTGGGTTGGTGTTGAAACGTACGATGCTTACACGAAAAAAACTTTCAGGATGTATGCTGCGTTAATGTGGACAATCAGTGAATTTCCTGGTTTAGGCAACTTGTCCGGGTGGAACACGTACGGTGGGAGAGCTTGTCCTGCATGCAATTTGGATGCTGAGACTAACCGACTCACACACAGTCAGAAATGGTGTTTCATAGGCCATCATCGTTTTCTGAATCCTGCCCACAGATATAGAAAGGACCGGGATAGATTTGATGGAAAGATAGAGGATAGAGGTCCACTTGTCAAACTCTTTGGTGGAGACATTGTGAGATAACTACAGGATGTGCATGTCCACCTTGGCAAGGTGCAATCGGTTACTGGGAAAAGGACACGCGGACAGCAAACCGCCGTACTTGATGAGTCCCCTTGGAAGAAGAGGAGTATATTCTTCGAGTTACCATACTGGAAAAACAATGGATTGCGTCACAATCTTGATGTGATGCACATAGAGAAGAATGTGTGCGACAACATAGTATTCACCATCATGAACGAGAAAGGTAAATCTAAAGACCACCTTAAGGCAAGAAAAGACCTCCAATTGATGGGAATCAAGCATGATCGATGGCCACGGGAAGATGAAAAGTACCCATCCGCCATCTTTACTATGACATTGTCACAGAAGGATGTCTTTTTAAGGACTATCAAGAATGTGGTCTTGCCAGATGGGTACTCTAGCAACATTTCCCGCTGTGTTGACTTACGACAGCGCAAGATGTCGGGCTTGAAAAGCCACGACTGTCACATTCTGATGGAGCATATCCTGCCAATTGCGTTAAGGAATGCTTTTCCTACCCCAGTGTCCTCTGTCTTGGTGGATTTATCGTCCTTTTTTCGTAGAATATGCAGTAAATCCATTGACCCCCAACAACTTCCTCTCCTTCAAGATCATGTGCTCCATACTCTGTGCCGCATGGAGATGATTTTCCCCCCATCTTTCTTCACCGTCATGGTGCACTTCATGGTACATCTGGTCGAGGAAGTGCGACTCGGTGGCCCAGTTCAATATCGGTGGATGTACCCAATTGAAAGGTACCTATGTCATCTCAAGCAGTTCGTGCGTAATAGATCACAACCGGAGGGCTCTATCGCGAGGGATACTTATCGGAGGAGATTCTCGTGTTCTGCTCAAGATACCTCGATAATATCGAGAGTAGGATCAATCGGCCAATGCGTGTTGACGATCGACCATGTGAACCTAACCAATGTGAAAGTGCATCCATGTTCCCAGGGGTAGGAAAGTCTGTTGGGGTTGCTTCGTTTTATGCTCTCACACCAACCGAGAAATTTCAAGCTCACCGTCACGTCTTGGTCAATTCTCCGGCTGTGGAAAAGTTCATAGAGTAAGTAAAGTCAGTATTATGGTATAAAAACATGACATACTCTAGATAGAGATTCTGACATGAAACTCTTGTTATCACTCCAGTGATTTCAGGGCCATCAAAAAGAGGCAGTTGCGAAGCAGGACAAGGTCCCAGTCTCACATAGACAACGTTGTGCACAGGAAATTTTCCGAGTGGTTCAAGCGTGAGGTGAAGCCTATTATGATCAATCCTGTTATCGACGGTATCCTATTTGTTCTATCTCAAACTAATGAAACGTGTGATTGTTACTGTTCCGAGGGTTACCTGAAACTGGAGGTCGATCTCGGACGAGATCCTCCGTACTGGTCGGAGATAACGTGTCCGGCTGGCCGATGACTGCCGGAGCTGTTGTATCCAACTTGTTGGACTTACTGCACTGCTGATCCTTGGCCACCGGAGGGTGGGGGGTACCTGCAAGAGACTCCGATGCTTAAGTTAGCACGGGTATTAAGCAGGTTTTTATGTAGAATCAGAGTATGAGTTATACCTGGGTGCTCTAGTGTATTTATAATGGTGTGGAGTGACCTTTTTAGATAAGATAATTTAGTTATCTTATCTTATCTTTATCTTTGAGTTGAGGTCAGCTTATCTTCAAGGGAACCGCCCTTATCTCTATAGGCTTGGACTGCCTTTGGATTTGGGTCGTGTTCCTCTATTTGGGCCCTTTACTGGGCTTTCCTGTTGATTTGGCCGACCTCTTTTGAGAAGAGATCGGATAGCCTGACCTGAAGAGGTCGGTTGCTTTGTCGCCAGTCATCCCAGGTCGGGTAGCTCGACCCAGGGTATGAACAGTGCCCCTGCTTGAGCTCGGTCTTTTTGCTGAGGTCGAGTCTTTGACTTCGGTCCTTCTCTGGTGAAGCCGAACTCAAGCATTTTGTCGATTCCTTTCTTTGTAGAGTCTTTTTGAATGTGGAACGTTTTCCTTTAAAAGCACGCGCTTTTATATCGGCGCTTTGGAAACGTGCGAGGGTTTAATACCCTCATTAATTGACTTTAAATGCCCCGTTTCCCTTGGTTTTATTTTGAATTTTGCCATCAGAAACGGTTTCTCTTCTTCGTTCCTCTTCGTAACTTCTCCCTTTACTCTCTCATTTTCTGTTTTTCCTTAGAGTTTCACAGTTTCTTCCTGGGACGCCTGCTCTTCTACTGCTTTCTGTGGAAAAGGAGTGATTCTGGGTTTCTCCTTCTGTCTTCTTCCGGCGAATTTTTTTCGTTTGAAGGGTGGCTCTATCGCTTCTTGCTCTTCAGCTTTCTTTCGAGGTTTTCTTCTATTTTCCAGGTTCAATTTTTCCTCCTCTGTCATTTTTATGCCTGTTTTGAGAAAGTTTTTATCTTAGTTGGGAAAAGTTTGGATCTTTATACTTTCTGCTGTGCCTGATCACTGTGCGTTTCGTAGTTTCTTCGTCTTTTGCATGGTCTTTTTTGCTTTTCCTGTTGCTTGATACCTTTAGGGTTTTTGCATGTTGTGAAATGCTTTTGATTTTGAAGCTTTGGAATGATAGTTTTGTTTGATTCTGAAAAAAAAAAGTTGCATCTTTGGTGATTTTTGCCTGGTATGTTTGCTGTTGTTTCTTGCTGATAGACTGTAGGAAGATGATTTTCTGTTTTGTTTGTGTTTTGTCTTTCTCCTATGAAAAATGCTTGCTGTTTTAAGGTCTTCTATTCTTGTTTGCGGGATGCCGGGACGTAAGTAGATTTTTCTTGATACCTCGCTTTGTTACTGCCTCCAAAGGATGCCCCAGGAGTTTTAGTTTGAGTCTTGGGGCTTCTTTTTTCTGTGTATTCGCCCACCGAGATGTTTTTGAGTAATCCGTTCTTCTTTTCTTTTGTAGGGTTTAGTTGGCCTCATGTCTTCCCGAAATAACGTTGTAGAGATACCTTCCCGGGTTCCTGAGGGTATAGCCGATTGGGTGGACTCGATGGTTCTTATGTGTGTCTCTCTGGTTGATTCTGAATTTTGTGCACAGCTTAGACAGTTTCATAGTGTTTGTAGTAATTCCAGTGATGAGAAGAACTACGAGCTTATCCCTCCCTCTTCTGATGAAAGAGTCTGTTTTTCTACTCGGGTTATTGATGATCGCCCCTTCTTTTATGTTTATGATTTTTTATTCGGTTTGCTGGGTATCACCCTTCCTTTTACTCCATTTGAAACCGATCTGTTATGGTTCTGTAATGTTGTCCCCTCTCAACTTCACCCCAATTCCTGGGGTTTCATAAAAATTTTCCAATTGTTGTGCAATGGTTTTGGTATTCCTGCTTCCCAATCTCTCTTTTTCTATCTGTTTGTCTTGACTAAGCCCGGTGTGGTAAAAAAGAAGTCAGCTTGGGTCTCCTTCCGTTCCACCCAGGGAAAGAAGGTCTTTTCCATGTTTGACGAGTCGTTCCGTGATTTTAAAAACTACTTTTTCAAAGTCTGAGCTGTTGAAGGAGCTCGGCCCTTTTTTCTGGATGAAAATGACGAACCTGCTTTTCCTTTGGAATGGCAAAAAGATGTGAGGGTCTCTAGATATGCGTGGGAAATGCTGGATGAGGCTGAACGAGCCTTCGTGACTGTCTTGGAAGATTGTTGGGGTCATCCTCCCCATCTCGACACAAAGAAATTTTTAACCAATCCTTCTCTTCTTCAAACTGAACTGGGTATATTGTGTTTATCTGTTTATGTTACTTGTAGCTGTCTTTCCGACTTATCCGACTTGTAGCTTGACTTCTGTTTTATTTGCAGAGGCAATGAAGAATAATGAAGCTATGAAAGCTTTTAAGAGGGCACAGAGAGCGACTGCTGCCAGGAATATTGCGGCCAAGGCGGCTGGGGAGGGGTCCTCCCAAATGCGCGAGAAGCCATTAGTGCCGAGTTCTCCTGGGGTGAAGAAGGTGGTCCCTACACCCCGAGTCCGTTTGGTGGATCCTCACCCCACTTCTGCCTCTCCATCTGTTGCTCCTCCCAATAAAAAACAAAAAATAGCCGAGCCCTTTGACCTCGATGCTCCTGATTTCAATGCCATTGAGTTTGTGGATCAGCAAATCGGTCCCTATGGCTCCCTCTCTACGGATGATGTGTCCATCCTCCATCACTTGGAATTTATGTCCCAAAATCACGTAAAGATGGCGTATATGGCGGCCGCCATATATCGGACTGCTCAGAATCTCCCTCTCCATGCCACTAAAGCGTTTATGGAGGAGGCAAAACAAGAGTTTGATCGGATGAGGGAGTTGAAGGAGGAACTTGAGGTAAAGGTAGCCAAGCTGGAGAAGGACTTAGAGAACGAGAAGGTGAGTTCTCAATCACTAGCAGCTTCTTTGAGGTTGGATGAGGACACAGCCATGATGCACAAGGATAGTTACGTTACATCCTATCGGGAGATGTTGCGTCTGAGGGGGGAGCTCGACAATGTCCGAAAAGATTATTCTGAGCTCCAAAGTCATCTCGTTGGCAACGTGACTGCTGCTTACGAGAACTTGAAGGAGCAAGTTCGGGTTATTGCTCCCGAGGCCGATCTCACTCCCTTTAGCTTGGACAACATTGTCAGGGATGGCAAGATTGTCCCTGATGATGGGGATGATGATGATGAGGTCGATCCCCTCCTTGTGCCTTCTGCCAAGGTGTCAGCGCCTACTGTTCCTCCTGCCAAGGTCGACCCTCCCGCTTCTGATCCTGACTGTCAGATTTTAAACCGGGACGATGGTACTGTGGATGCTGTTCCTCTCCAGGCTCGCCCTCCTTCTCCTCAGACTGATGCTGCTAAGAAGGCTTCTAACCTTTAGCTGATTTATGTTGGATATTTTTGTAGTTGGCCTGGCTTGTGGGCTTTAAAACTCTTTGGTTTATTTTGTTGACACTCTTTCTGGTTGCTTGTTTAGCAACATTATTTAAAAACACAATGAATAGCTTCTGAGCTTTTGAGTCTGACCCTGAGGTTTTTACGTCACATTTGCTTGCGCTTGTCTTGGCTTCTTTGAGGGCTTGTTTTCTTAGCTTCTTTGAACCGGTTTGTTGTCGACGTGTGGATCCGATTTAACAATCCATGCCCGACTTCTTTGTCTTTTTCCAAGTAGTCGACCGATGTCGATCTTTTTCAAGTATTTAAAGTAATCCTCCTTTTTGGACCTTGGTCAGGTCTCTTTTAGAGATTACTTTTATAACCGATTTGTGGGAGACCGACTTCTTTATGTTGATCTCTTCTAAGTTACTTTGTAATCCTCTTTCTTGGACCTTTGTCAGGTCTCTTTTAGGGATTACTTTTATAACTTTCCATTGTAGGAGACCGACTTCTTTATGTCGATCTCTTCTAAGTTACTTCGTAATCCTCTTTCTTGGACCTTTGTCAGGTCTCTTTCAGGGATTACTTTTATAACTTTTCGTTGTAGGAGACCGACTTCTTTGTGTCGATCTCTTCTAAGTTACTTCGTAATCCTCTTTCTTGGACCTTGGCCAGGTCTCTTTCAGGGATTACTTTTGTAACTTTTCATTGTAGGAGACCGACTTCTTTGTGTCAATCTTTTCTAAGTTACTTCGTAATCCTCTTTCTTGGACCTTGGTCAGGTCTCTTTCAGGGATTACTTTTGTAACTTTTCATTGTAGGAGACCGACTTCTTTGTGTCGATCTCTTCTAAGTTATTTCGCAATCCTCTTTCTTGGACCTTTGTCAGGTCTCTTTCAGGGATTACTTTTATAACTTTTCATTGTAGGAGACCGACTTCGTTAGGTCGATCTCTTTCTAGGTTATTTTTGTAATCCTCTTTCTTGGACCTTTGTCAGGTCTCTTTTAGGGATTACTTTTATAACCCTTTTTATTTTGGACCGACTTTGTTAGGTCGAGCCCTTCTAAGTTAAAATAATCCTCTTTAATAGGGTTGGCCAGACCTCTTTCCAGGGTTTACTTATAACTTGGGTTGACTTGGTCCGACTTCTGGACGTCGGCCAGTCTTTAAGTTATTATTTTAGCTATCCGTAAGACCTCGTCAGGTTCTTTTTTGGATTGCTTTCGATAACTTCTTACATTATTCTGTGTTCATTTTTGCCGATTTGTAGAAAGTGGTTGGCATCTTTAGATCGTCCTTTGGGTGAATCGCGCTTTCACCTTTATCGGACGGTTTGTCTTTATCGTGGTCGTGCAGTGAAATTGTTTTTCACTTTCTGCCGACCTGTCGCTTTATAATCGGAGGATGAATTCTTCAGATTAATGCGTCTGGAATTCTTGTAGAAATATCTAAATAAACTTTATTCAAAGTAAAAGTGCAAATATATACATGTGGGAATTTTTTCATCCCTTCAAGTCGGATAGTGTCTGGGTCTCAACTTGGTGCCTCATTAAAAAACCTTTTCAGAAAAAAGAGTGCATCCAATAATGAGATCTGTTACCTTCCTAACTGTAGTACCTTCTTAGGTTGCAAGCGTGCCATGACCTGGGAAGCTCTCGTCTGTTGAGTTCGGACAGTCTGTAATAGCACTTCCCGAGTACTTCTACAACTCGGTAGGGTCCTTTCCAGTTTGCTGCCAATTTTCCTTCCCCTATCCGAGTTGTTCCGATATCATTTCGGATTAAGATGAGATCATTCTCTGCGAAACTTCTCGGTACTACCTTTTGATTATATCTGGAAGCCATCCGTCGTTTTAGTGCTTCTTCTATGATCCGAGCTCTTTCTTGGATTTCAGGTAGTAGGTCGAGTTCTTCCCTCTGAATTTGGGAGTTGGCTTCTTCATTGTAGTGGACCACTCTGGATGACCCTTCCTCGATCTCTACTGGGATCATTGCCTCCACTCCATATGCTAGTCGAAATGGTGATTCATTTGTGGTGGAGTGTGGCGTTGTTCGATATGCCTATAGGACTTGTGAAAGTTCTTCAGCCCAAGCTCCCTTTACATATTGTAGTCTCCGTTTCAACCCAGCCAATATGACTTTGTTGGCGGCTTCGGCCTGTCCATTGGCTTGAGGGTGTTCGACGGAGGTGAACTGGTGCTTTATATTTAGGTCGGCTACTAGTCTCCTGAAGCCTGCGTCTGTAAATTGGGTGCCATTGTCCGTGGTGATGGAGTGTGGAACCTCAAACCTTGTGACGATGTTTTTATATAGGAATTTCTGGCTTCTTTGAGCGGTGGCATTGGCTAGGGGCTCTGCCTCAATCTATTTTGTGAAATAGTCTACCCCTACTATGAGAAATTTAACTTGTCCTGACCCCTGGGGGAAGGGGCCAAGAAGGTCGAGCCCCCACCTTGCAAACAGCCAAGGGGAAGTTACACTGATGAGCTCTTCTGGTGGGGCGATGTGAAAGTTGGCATGTTTCTGACATGGTGGGCATGTCTTTTCAAATTCTGTAGCTTCTTTCTATAGAGTTGGCCAATAAAACCCCGCCCGGAGCACTTTTTTTGCTAGAGCTCGTGCTCCGAGGTGATTGCCACAAATGCCGCCGTGTACTTCTTCTAACACTTCCTTTGTGTGAGAGGTCGGTACGTATTTCAGTAATGGTACTGAGATCCCTCTTTTGTACAGGATGTTGTTTATAATGGTGTAGTACTGTGCCTCCCTTTTTATCCTTTTTGCCTCTTTTTCTTCTTTGGGGAGTGTTCCTGCTCTGAGGTAGTTAATTATGGGAGTCATCCATCCTTGGTCCTGATTTGTTATGGCTAGGACTTTTTCCTCTTCCGAGATTGACGGGTTCTGTAACATTTCCTGGATGAGGCTTCTATTGTTGCCCCTTGGTTTGGTGCTGGCTAGTTTCGAGAGTGCGTTAGCTCGGGCATTTTGTTCTCGGGGTATGTGGTATATCTTATATTCCCCGATTTGTCCGAGCTGTTGCTTGGTCTTATCTAAATACCTTTTCATGGTGGGATCTTTGGCTTGGTAGCTCCCTGTTATTTGTGATGTCACAACTTGTGAATCACTGTAGATGTTGAGTTTTCGAGCTCCAACCTCTTCAGCCAGCTTCAAACCAGCTAGCAGTGCTTCGTATTCTGTTTGGTTATTCAAAGCCAGGAACCCGAACTTGAGGGAGAGCTCAACTTGGGTTCCCTGGTTGCTTTCTATTAACACTCCTGCACCGCTTCTAGTTTTATTTGAAGAACCGTCCACATAGAGATTCCACTCTGTGAGGGTTTCCAGGGCATCTGTGCATTCTGCGATAAAATCGACCAGATATTGTGACTTAGTGGCCGTCCGAGCTTCATATTGGAGGTCGAACTCTGACAACTCGACTGCCCATTGTAGAATTCTACCTACTAAATCTATTTTCTGCAATATTCCTTTCAAGGGCTGGTTGGTGCGAACTTTGATGGTGTGAGCCTGGAAGTAAGGGCGGAGTCGTCTAGATGTTAGAATGAGAGTATATGCAAGTTTTTCTATTTTCTGGTAGTTCAGCTCGGATCCCTGTAGTGCTTTACTAATGAAGTAGACGGGTTGTTGTCCGTCTTCATCTTCTCTGACTAATGCTGACGCTACTGCCCGGCTTCCTACTGCGAGATATAATATGAGTGGTTCTCCTTTTTGTGGTCGGGAGAGGATAGGTGGCTGTCCTAAGAACTTTTTAAAGTCTTGGAAGGCTTGCTCACATTCTGTCGTCCACTCGAACTGCCTTCCCTTTCTTAAAGTAGCATAGAAGGGGAGAGATCTTATCGCGGCTCCTGCTAAGAATCGGGATAGGGCTGCCAATCTCCCGTTGAGTTACTACACTTCTTTGACACAGGTTAGGCTCTTCATGTTGAGTATGACCTGACATTTGTCTGGATTTGCTTCAATTCCTCTTTGTGTGAGCATGAAACCTAAGAATTTGCCTGCTTCTACTGCAAAGGTGCATTTTACTGGATTGAGTCGCATGTCATGCTTCCTTATGGTGTCGAATACTTGGGCCAGGTCGGACAATAATGTCTCTTTACTTTGTGTTTTTATTAACATGTCGTCGACGTAGACTTCCATGATCTTTCCGATGTGATCCGAGAAGACTTTATTCATTAGCCTTTGATAAGGAGCTCCCGCATTCTTGAGATCGAAAGGCATCACAATGTAGCAGTAGTTTTCTTTCGGTGTTAGGAACGAGGTCTTTTCTTGATCTGGCGAATACATGGGGATCTGGTTGTATCCCGAGTATGCATCCATAAACGAGAGATATTTATATCCGGAGGAAGCGTCTACCAGAGCGTCGATATTTGGGAGTGGGTAAGGGTCCTTTGGACAAGCTTTGTTGAGATCGGTGTAATCGGTGCACATTCGCCACTTCCCATTTGATTTTTTCACCAAGACAATGTTGGCTAGCCATAGTGGGTATTTGACTTCTCTTATGAATCCTGCTTCCAGTAGTGCCTGTACTTGTTCTTCCACAGTCTGGGATCGTTCTGGCCCAAGTTTTCTTCGTCTCTGCTGTACCGGTCAAGATCCTGGATAGACCGCCAACTTATGACACATCAGCTTAGGATCTATGCCTGGCATATCTGCGGCTTTCCATGCAAAGAGATCGACATTATCTCGCAGGAACTGTATTAGTAATTCCTTTGAGTCTCCTTTTAGGATTGTGCCGATATTGGTTATTTTTTCCGAGGTGTACCCGATCTGAATCTTTTCTATCTCGCCCTCTGGCTGGGGACGAAGTTCTTCTCGTCGTTGAACTCCGCCCAGCTCGATTGTGTGGAACTCTTCTCCTTTGCCTCTGAGGTTTAGGCTTTCGTTGTAACAGCGACGTGCCATTTTTTGATCTGCTTTTATCGTGGCTATCCCCTTTGGTGTTGGGAATTTCATACATAGGTGTGGGGTCGAAACTATCGCGCCGAGTTCGTTAAGTGTTGTCCGACCTATGAGAGCATTATAAGCTGAACTTACGTCGACCACGATGTAATCTATTTTGAGGGTCCTGGATTGGTTCCCTCTTCCAAAGGTTGTGTGTAGTGGTATGTATCCTAGTGGTCGAAACGGGGTGTCTCCTAGTCCAAACAGACTGTTTGGATATGCTTGAAGTTCTTTTTCCTCCAAGCCGAGTTTATCAAAGGCTGTTTTGAATAAGATGTCGGCAGAACTCCCTTGGTCTATTAAGGTGTGGTGTAGGTTGGCGTTTGCTAATGTGATGGTGATGACCATGGGATCGTCGTGTCCTGCGATGACGCCGGATGCGTCCTCTTTAGTGAATGTTATTGCTGGGATGTTGAGTGCTTCCTCCTTTCCTTCGACATAATATACTTCTTTGAGATATCTTTTGCGAGAGGATTTGGAGATCCCACCTGCTGTGAATCCACCATGTATCATGTGGACATGTCTTTCTGGTGTCCGAGGTGATCGTTCTGTTTGTTCAGTATCCTCATCTCTTCGTCTCTTTCCTTGATCATCATCTCGGGTGGCCAAGAATCGATCTAACTTTCCTTCTCTCACTAATTTTTCTATGATATTTTTTAAGTCGAAACATTCGTTTGTGGAGTGTCCTCGGACTCGGTGGTATTCGCAATATTATTTCCGGTTTCCTCCTCCCTTTTTGCCTTTGAGTGGCCGTGCTGGGGAGATTTTTTCTGTATGGCATACTTCTTTGTATATCTCGACCAAGGATGCCCTGAGAGGAGTGTAATTATGGTACTTTTTGATTTTCTCCCCTTGTCGGTCTTCTTTTCTCTTGGATTCATTGTCTCTGTCTCGGTAGGAGGCCCCCGATTCTGAGGCCTCTCCTAACCGAGCGTTTTCTTCTATATTAATGTATTTTTCTGCTCGTTCCTGCACTTCATCCAAGGAGGTCGGGTACTTTTTTGATATAGATTGGCTGAAGGGTCCTTCTCGTAGGCCATTGATGAGTCCCACGATGGCGGCCTCTGTGGGTAAACTTTGTATGTCCATGCATGTTTTGTTGAATCTCTCCATATAGTTGCAAAGGCTCTCCCGATCTCCTTGTTTGATCCCTAGTAAACTGGGGGCGTGTTTGGCTTTATCTTTCTGAATGGAGAATCTGGCTAGGAATTTTTTATCTAGGTCGTCAAAGCTTAAGATGGACTTTGGGGGTAGGTTGTCGAACCATCGAATGGCTGTCTTTGTGAGAGTTGTTGGGAAGGCTTTGCAGCGAACAGCATCTGGGGCGTCGGTGAGGTACATTCTACTTCTGAAGTTACTGAGGTGGTGGTTGGGATCTGTGGTGCCATCATACAGGGTCATATCCGGGAGTTTGAAGTCTTTTGGAATTTTGGTTTTCATGATTTTCCTGGTGAACGGGTCTTGCTCTTTGCATGAGTTTTCTTCAAGATTGGCCCGGGGAGCTTTTAATTTGAGATCGGCTTCTAATTGCTGTAGTTTTTCTTCCAACTCTCGACGTCGCCGCATCTCTCTTTGTAGATCCCTTCCGATTTCTCGTTGTTGTTGAGTTTCTTTTTCCAGTTGTTTTAGGCGATCTAGGAGCGCTTCTATTGCCCCTGAATTTAGTGAGTCGTTGTCTTTGTTGATTTTCGGTGTGACATCCGCATTCTTGTGCGGTGTTCTCTCTTCCAGACCTGAATCGTGGTCGTTGTTATGGTTGTCCGCCATGGTGATGGGTTGACTTCCAGGTTCTCCGGCAACGGCGCCAATGTTCCAAGGGTTACCTGAAACTGGAGGTCGATCTCGGACGAGATCTTCCGTACTGGTCGGAGATAATGTGTCCGGCTGGCCGATGACTGCCGGAGCTGTTGTATCCAACTTGTTGGACTTGCTGCACTGCTGATCCTTGGCTACCGGAGGGTGGGGGGTACCTGCAAGAGACTCCAATGCTTAAGTTAGCACGGGTATTAAGCAGGTTTTTATGTAGAATCAGAGTATGAGTTATACCTGGGTGCTCCAGTGTATTTATAATGGTGTGGAGTGACCTTTTTAGATAAGATAAGTTAGTTATCTTATCTTATGTTTATCTTTGAGTTGAGGTCAGCTTATCTTCAAGGGAACCGCCCTTATCTCTATAGGCTTGGACTGCCTTTGGATTTGGGTCGTGTTCCTCTATTTGGGCCCTTTACTGGGCTTTCCTGTTGATTTGGCCGACCTCTTTTGAGAAGAGATCGGATAGCCTGACCTGAAGAGGTCGGTCGCTTTGTCGCCAGTCATCCCAGGTCGGGTAGCTCGACCCAGGGTATGAACAGTTACCTACCAGGTTCCCTTGGGAAGCATCAGGCATTCGAGCGAACTGCAGTGGCTTGCATGTGGCCCCAATGTTCAAACTAGCCGCTTTACAGCTTACAATGTAAATGGATTTAGGTTTAGGACCCTGTCAAGAGAAGAAGGGCTGAAAACTCAGAATAGCAGGGTTCACGTCACTTCCGACACTAGAAGTTATGCAAGCAAGCGCGACAGTAATATTGCGGTTGGTGGTGTCTCGTATTATGGGAAACTAGTGGACATCATTAAGCTGAATTACAGTGGTCAATTCATAGTCATTTTGTTTAGATGTATCTGGACAAACAGTACACCTGGTAGAGGCATAAAACAAGATGTTTTGGGCCACACACTTGTCAATTTCTCTAATCCGATACATGTTGGTGATCGAGAGGATGACGAACCGTACATTCTTGCATCAGAGGCTCGCCTTGTATACTATGTGGAAGATGAGGTTGATAAGGAATGGAGTGTAGTAGTCCTCGTGAAGCCAAGAGATTTGTTTGACATGGGTGATATACATGAACACTGTGAGGTGGAACTTTCCCCCCAATCGAGTTTATCTGAGTGCACTGAGTGTGAGGTGGAAGGATTGTCACTAATAAGGGAGGGCGATTTAGAAGAACCCACCAATGATGCCTTTGATACTCACGAAGAGGCTGTTGAGTCTTAGATGTGTTTGGCAATGAAGAAGACTAGAAATTGATTTGACTATGTGTTATTATGATTATGCAAATTATTTATGACTCTAGAATCTGCATGTTTATAATGTTTTTGGTGCGGAACATTTGCTTATTATTATTATTATTATTATTATTATTATTATTATTATTATTATTATTATTATTAGCAGCTTTATTCTGGTGTGGTACATATGCTTCGATTTAGCAGTTTCTTTGCTAGGTGTGCTATTCCAAAATTAGGTTTATTTTATATTTATACACTAGTACTGGTACATATCTTGCAATTTTCTGAATATGGTGCACTTGTACACTAGTCTACTAGAATTTGCTGCTGCACATGGAGGGAATGTCACAATTGCTGGTGTGTTAATAATAGTTTTATTTTCTGATTGCCCGAATAATTGCTATGAGTTATTAAGGATTTCAGATATTTAGTGTGGTATTTTTTAATATAGAGCAGCCGGAGTTAAATGTTGATTAGCAAGAATATGCGTGGTTATTTTGCTCACTTGTTTCATGATGGGGCTTATCAGGGAAATTGGAAGAGAGAGAATTCTTTCTTTGCGGCACTAGCATCTGGTTTTCCAAGGCAATGGTTCAGGCATCTCCGTTCTCCTTGCTGGAGCACGCAACATCATTTGCAAGGGACTTATGGTTCAACAAGTCGCCTATTCAATCATGGCTGAATGTGTTCTCTGCACACCTGCACATAGATCAGGCTGCTAAGTTTGCGCTTAGGCCTATTATGTTGGTACGCTCTGATAAGTTGGACAATTGCTTGGTCCTCTTACCTTTTCAAACGGAAACACTAATTTGAGTGATGTTATTATCCTGTAAACAAAGGACACTTTATAAGCTTGATACATCGTTTGAGTCTCTTAACACTGCAGGAGTTGGAGCAATTCGGAAGAAAGTACTACAGGAAATTCGGCTTTATGTTCATAACTAGTACAGACAAGAAGCTGTCACACCAAATACTGGAGGAGGTGAAGGTAAGATAAATTATTTTCTACACATGCCTCAATTATATTAGCATTTAAATTTATCGTTGAAGTCAAAAGCCCAACATCATACATTTAAAAACAGTTTAATATGGACTGGTTCTTTGTAGCTGGCCAGCTGGTCCTAAGTAGTGATATATAGCTATGCTATTTGCTTTTGGTATATAACTTACAATAGCATCAAAATCCATCATGCATCTTTTTATTAGAAAAAAAATTATGATACAAAAATATATCATGTTACGACCAGTGTCCTAGTTTGCATGCAACGGATTTATATCAATACTATTTTCAGTTCTGACTTCTGAGTGTTTTTTTCGGCAAGGTAACACAGATATTTTGGGTATGAGTAATAATTCAGAGTCTTAATTTTACTTTTTATAGTTGTTAAATTAAAATCTCTTTACACCACAAATTTCTGTAAATGTCAATACTCAATATAACTTTAATACATATACACTCCTCTATATTTATATGATAATAGTATATTATTCATAGAAATTAATGGCATAAGCATTTATTTAATATATTTATTAGCAAGCACAAGTTAAGATAAGCATGAAGCCATATTGGCGTGGGGATGGAAGCAAGAACTGGTGGGTTGACGAAACTTGAGTCAAGTTTCAAGAATGGAAAATCACCATCACTTTGGGACAATGACTTGTATTTCTTCTTAGTTATGTGTGAACATAGTAAAGGGCTGGTCCAACCACAAGATTACATCTTCAAATTTTAAAAATATCATTATTTATTACCAGAGTTAATTAATTTATTTGGCAATCACATCAACATCAACATCTCTTGATTTAAATGTGCCCCACCACTCTAATTAAAGCCTCCTACTATGATTCATACGAAGATTATCATGAAAATACCGACCTATATATATATATATGCATGCATTGTGAAATTATTGGTAGCAATTGATTAATTAAGATGAGTAGTGATAAGAATAAAAAAACAGTAGATTCACCTGAAAAAGGTGATTCCAGCAACCAATACTTAGAACAGTTGTTATCCCTTTTCAGCTTAATAATATTTATGTGTGTACTGTTGGACATTGCACAGACACGCTACGAGAATCCTCTTTCTGTTGAAATTGATATTACGTCTTGGAAGGAATTCATTTTTATAGAGAGAAAGCTTGCACGACTTTGGGACCGTAAGCTAGACAATAAACTGACATTGTTGCGTAGCCATGGTTTTTTTCTTATTTACTATTGGTAACACAATTATATTACTTGGCTCTGATATAACTTTCAAGTTTAATTCAATAGAATGTTCGAGAGACTCCAGAAGAATCAGGAGAGGTAGTTCAAGACTCGATGGAGGAGGACGACGTTGTGAAAGACGATAGTTCCGAGGAGGTTGTATCTACTGTTAACAATGCTCCGAAGCTTACTTTTGACCTCAATAAAATACCAGAAGAGAATGGTGTCTTTTGAGTCATGTTGTATGGACTTGTTAGTTTGATCTTGTTAGATACACCTGATTTTTTTCAGTCTCTGAGTTGATCTGGTTATTGAAAAATTGGCGTGTAATTGGTATACTCTGACTTTGATGATTTGTCTTTTTAATTGGTGTGAGCTTGGTGAGGTAGCAAGGAACATGTTCTAGTTTAAAATTACGTATAAATATAGAGCAATGCTAGGGAACCAAAAGGGTATTAGCCAAAAACCAGCCAAATATCTCTGGGTGAATTCAAAATCTCTACGAGTTAATATACATGGATGTTTCTTCTGCTAAGTATCAGAATGTTTCTTTTTCATACTAAATAGATGTTCTTTTATATATTTTTCGAATTTTTTTGTATTACAAATATGAATGTCTCTATTTCTTTAAGAATTTTATAATTTTTTTTAATTTATAGATATTTAATTATTTTTGCTAAAATATAACTGGATATTTCTTTTGTTAAGTATTAGGATGTTTTTTTTTTCATACTAAATGAATGTTTTTTTTATAATAAAGTCTAATAACTATACTTTTGAAACAAAATTTGGGATGAAATCAGGATTTAATAATAAGGTAAAATTAAATTGAAAAGTAGTAACTCTAGGAATTCTTATGTGGCTTGATTTTTGGATTAATGTTTCTTTTTGTAATTGATTTTGATTGACATCTGATAGGAACATATAGAATTAACAACCTGAGCAGTTTTTCATATGTATGAAACCTATGACAAATGTGCAGGTCAAGTAAAGAGCTGAAATCACAAGACATAGAGGAATCATCCTCAGGACATTCCAAATGCATTTTGCAGTCGGTTAAGGCTTCATTGACCAAGCAGCCACGAAGCGAATCCATGAGATACACAGTTTCTGATGGACCAAGAAAATCCATGGATAGAGTTGATGGCTCAGGCGTATCCCCAGTACCATCCTATCGTAGCAGCAAAAGAATCACCGAACCTTCATCAGCAAAAAAGCAATCAAAGATGATAGAGTCTTTTGAGGAGAAGGTGATCAAAATTGAAGAAAGTTAAGTGTTGACATTATCTTCGTTACTAATGATTCACACTATGTGCTTATAGTCTTCAATCATATTATATGATTTCGGCGACTCGCTGATAGAAGAGGAGTGGGTCGCGGTGGGGAGGCGGAGACGGTGAGAGAGAGATCTGTGTGTGTGATTATTGGAGGTAGGTAGGTTAATGTGAGAGAGAAGATGAACGTTTTTATAGGTTTTAATTAGGTTTACTTAATCTTTTAAATTTTTAAAATTTTGAATTTAAAAAATTTAAAATTAATTAATTATTAATATAAATTAATGTGATTTTGTTTAGCTTTTGGCTGGTAACCTTTTGGTTCTATATACTTTTCCATAAATATATATCCTATTTTGTTTTTGGTGACTTGAAATTATTTTGAGACAATATTCAATTGACAGCCAAGATTATTCCTTCGTTTATTTTTTATAAGACAATGTAGCTGAATGAATGTTGATGACTACCCAGCAATGGAAATAAAAGTCTCTCTCAATATAAATTAAATGATTAATTAATGAAGGAGTCCACTTCAATGCACACCAGGTCATATATTTTCGTGTTTGATAAAACTTAGAAATTAAAGTAAAATGATAATAGTATTTTTTTGTTTAGCAAAATTAAAATAAAGCACAAAAATAAAGATAAAAACTAAAAAAATAAATAGTTCTAAAAAAGGATACTGTCACATTTTAGCAGATTAGGTATGAGAACAATGATTTATTTTATTATGTATATATTAATACCAAATAATAAAAAGTTAATTTTTATGTACTCATTTTTTGTTACTTATTTTACTTATTTGTAGTTGTTTAATATTAGACTTTATACTTATTGAGTCATATTTTTTCCTAGCAATCAAATGGTTATGAAGTCATTGTTATGTTTTTATAGTAGTGCGTTCATTATATCACCAATTTAATACTTAATGTAAATTTTAAAAAATTGAATAAATTTATATTTATTTTGACCTATATTTATCAGGGAATTATTATTATTCTTATAGTCAAGAAATAGACTTCACTTGTTCTGTAATAAATAAATTTTTAAATATTTTAATTTATAAAATAGGTCTCATCTTTTAATTCATCCTAAAAATAAAAAATTAAAATTATTATTCATAGTTTTGATTAATAGAATTAACATAAGTTATAATAATAAACCTTGAATAGAAAAAATTACCGTTTTTAAACTATTTTGCAAATAGAGCCATTTTTATAATCTTATGATTGAGAGTGAGAAATTTTGTTAAATTTCTTTGAGTACGTGACTGAGTATGTACTTTTAGATTATAAAAATTTGGGTAACATAGGAAAAAAAAAGAATTGGTGATATTTGAGATATTGTTATATATTGTTATAGATACATAATTAAAATTCAAGTACTATAATAAGTAAATTCAAGGACTATAATAAAAGTTAGTGTTTTTTTTTGGTAGTACTCTTAACATACATAATTTTAAAATCATTTTTTACACAAATGTTAGTTTTTGTTTTATCTGAATTAAAATGATTCAATTTTAAATTTTATCATGAGGTAAAGCCAAATTTTTTAATTAAAAAAATAAAAAAATTCATTTTAACGATTTTTTTATTATTATTATTTTTACAAACTTATTATTATTATTATTATTATTATTATTATTATTATTATTATTATTATTATTATTATTATTATTATTCACATTATTTTAGCCCCCAATTAAATATATGATTTTTTGAATAAGTCTATTAATATTGTTATAATAAAATATATCATGGTTTTTTATTATATATACATATAAATTGTGGCTTTTTTACACTGCTGAGTGAAGCCCGTTATTGTTACCACCCTCAGGAGAGAAAGGAACTCAGTCTTTCTATGTTCAAAACACATAACCCCGCCACTAACCTAATCCAAATTTCTTTTACCACTAAAGCCTTCCACGAGACGCACTTCCGCTCGTTGCTACTGGACGATTCTCTTCCTCCAAGCAGTCTTCGAATTTCATCAAGTTGGAGTAGCCGTCGACTTCACAGAGCCAGAATCCATCAGCGTCTTCCTGCCGTGTCCACCATCAAGCAGTTGCATCGTGAGAAGCAACAGCGTCGATAGCTTTTCTCCCGCTACCGATAAGCACTAATATTTGATCTTGTGTGGTTGCTAATTTGCCCATTGAGAATCGCATGTTTATTAACCCTTATTTATGGAATTTAAATTGTGTCTCCATGATCAAGTTCCTCCCTTTCTTTCTCATGATTTAATTTTGAAAACAATAATTAAAAAAATCTTCTTCAAAAAAGTATTGTTGCCATACTGCACTTGTTTAACATATCTGGTATTTCAATAATTTGAGAATTAACTTTGCTTTGCCGCATTTAGTGGTGTTTTTTGTGATTTGCAATTTACTAGCTATTTGATTATCATTAGCAAGAAGGTTATCTTATTATAATATCCACAACTGTTGTGTGCTGATAAAAATTTTATTAACTGTAATTTATAATTTAGCGGTATATTTATATAATAATTTCTACTGGAAATTGTTGTTTATCGTTGTCCTGTTTCTCTCCTACTTCTTTAGTCAGTTCATAGCTTTAACTGTGATAGCTATAACTGAGCTAGGAAATTTGTCTATGGCTTTTCATTATCTAGAATTTTGAATTTACAAATCTTTATCCTCTATATTTTAGTTGGTTTGTGTTGACTTTAACTATGAGAAGGGCAAAAAAAAGTAAACACCATTCTCCTTTTTCTCAAAATAATTACAAAGTCAATTCATATATAAATTTCCACTTTAATGTAGGTAGAAAAAAATAATTATAAACTGATAAGATATGTGAATATAGGTCAAGGAGAGGAGTTTATTTATACATTCGTATCTCAGGTTATGAAATAATACACAAGGATAAGAAATTAATAGTGAGTATTTTAAATATTTGAAAGAATAAGCACGATATGTTTTTAGTTTATTTTAGAATAAGATTTCTTGGTCAATTGTAGAAGTCAGCGTTCATGACTTACACAGAGTACTTAAAATTGTTTTTACTTGATTTGATTTCGGGTAATGGGTTTATAGTGCTTATGCAACCAAGTAGTAATTCATGCATTTGAATGTATATTCGAATGTGAAAAGAAATATATAGTTGTTTATGATAATTTTATCATGTGCTATTCTATATGTTTTATATATGTCCGAGTATATAAAATTCCTTATTTGAACCGCATGCATTATTATTAATTTATATTGCACCTGTTTGGTCTATGAGAAAATTATATGCATGACAGAGATATTGAAAAGGCACGTTGCTTTCAATTAACTCATTTTAAGCCTATTGTTATTTCTTTTACGAGCTAATAACATATATATATATTATTGATATACGTGTCTAAATATTTGGTTATATTTAATGATATTTGGTTATATTTAAGGTGAAGATTGGAAAAAATATCCTATGAAAAGTTAAAAATTTTAAGTATCTTGGATGCATCATACAGGATAATGGAGAGATTGAACAGGATGTAAATCATAGGATCCAAGCAGGTTGGTCAAAATGGCGGAGTGCATCTGGTTTTATATGCGACAAAAAAGTGCCTTTAAAACTTAAAGGTAAATTCTATCGCACCGCTATAAGATCGGCTATGCTGTATGGTACGGAGTGTTGGGCGGCTAAAGGGGAGCACGAACATAAGCTGAGTGTGGCAGAGATGAAGATATTGAGATGGATGAGTGGTCATACGCGATTGGATAAAATAAGGAATGAAGATATAAGGGAGAGAGTTGGAGTAGCACCCATTGTGGAAAAGATGGTTGAATCGCGTCTCAGGTGGTTTGGACATGTGAGAAGAAGACCGATAGAACATCCAGTCAGGAGGGTGGATGAGATGGAAGATGGACAAAGGGCGAAAGGCAGAGGAAGACCTAAGAAGACCATCCATGAGGTGGTCAAACGAGATCTACATGTAAACGGTCTCTCTGTAGACATGATACATGACAGAGCACAATGGCGTCATTTGATTCATGTAGCCGACCCCACTTAGTGGGACAAGGCTTTGTTGTTGTTGTTTACATTTTAATAATAGTATTAAGTGATAGGTCGTTTCATGAAGAAATCAAAGGTAGACTCGTTATGTCAACAAATGCAAACAGGATCTGCTGCGGCTTCATCCGTGCCCCAAGTGGATGGCCTAATTCTCCCCTCTTGTGGTACTGTTGCCGCCCCGACCTCATCTGTACACCCCTTTCGACCACCCCGTACCGAATCACCGCCTGCTCCACAGCCTCCCACGAATGGTGCTCAACACTCGGAACCGCCTGATGAAGACTTAGACCCAGAGGCAGATGAGGTAGATTCTTTTGAGCAACACGTTGACAACCTATTTGCTGCATCAGAGACTCTGAAGCGTAAGAGACGCAAGACCACCGAATTTTGGGATGTTAAAACAATTGGTATACAATAATTTATCCCATGTATTTTTTTATGAGTAATTTCTTTATGATTTCATTGCATCTTGGCCACAGTGGTTACTCACACAGACTAACTATGATAAACAGAGTCTGATGGGACAATCAAGCAATATCATTTAAGTGTGAGAGAGGCTATGAAGCCACCTAACGGTAGAAAGATCGTACTAAGGTTCAACGATAGACTGCAACCAGTTGGAAATGAAGCTGGTATACTAAGCGGCATTTTCGGAATACTAGGATCTGACTACACCAAATTCCCAATCTGCGAGAAGGACTGGAGAAAGGTTCGCTCTAGGGACAAGATATATAATGAATGTGTAAAGGTAAATCGTTATATTTTTGTACAGTCCTGGAATCTTAATTCGACGCCTACCAACAATTTAATTCTACTCTTGCAGGAATTATTCCATTTTGAAGAAGATAGTGGAGGAATTATCAAGCGTACAATATTAAAAATGCTAGGAAAGGCTTGAAAGGACACGAGGAACCATTTGTATCATTACTTTTACAAAGAAGATCTGACCCTTGAACAAAATATTAAAGGCCGTCCACCGGAAATTACTACGGATCATTGGAGATGGTTCCTTGATTATCGCAACAGTGAAGAAACAAAGGTAATTTATTTTTATTTCATATTTTAAAAATTCTATTTATGTCACATTGAGTTAGTCTAGTAGCTCTTATGTTTGATGGCATAACAGGAAAAGTGTAGGAAAAATGCTGAGAATCGATCGAAGCAGTTATACACTCATACTGGTGGATCGAAAAGCTTGGCAAGGCTCGAAGAAGAAGAGGTAATTTAGGATTCACTTACTCTTTGAACCTTCTATATGTAGACCTATTCACTATTTAAGCTATATTGTTGCGGTCGGAATGACATGGGCGTCCAGTTAGTAGGGGGAGTTGTTTGTCTTAACGCACAAACGATCTAATGGATCCTATCTCCATGATGCAGCTCGGACTATTGGTGTATGTAATGTGTTGAGAATTGCTATGTTGTTTCTCATAGGTTTTGTTTGTTAAAATTGTGTTCAGAGTTTGTTTGGTTAGCAATTAGCTAATAAATGCTTCTCTTCGCTTATCTAATTGTGTAGGAAAGAATTGCGGAGATTGAGCAACATGATAAATCATCTAGACTGTTGTCTCAGAATGATTCACTTGCTCAAGCTCTTGGAAAGGAGCACCCAGGTAGAGTGCGTGGCATGGGAATCGGACCGACTACTAGTCAAGTGTTCGGTACGAATTCAACTCAATCGAGCATTGGAACTCAAAGGGAGGAGACCCAAAGGGTGTTGCTTGAACTGCAAGCAGAGCTGGCGGCTGAGAAATTAAAAAAGAAGGCAATGGAGGATGAAGTAGCAGCCGAGAAGACGAGAAGGCAGACAATGGAGAGTGCTCTGATGTGTCTAGTTCGAGGGAAGGTGGGGAGCTGCCACCAAACGTGGCTGCATGGATGAATTCATTGGAGGGACAGAGTAGAGAGTAGATCTAAGGATTTGAAATTTATTCTTTAAGTTAAATATACACTTTTTTATTGTTGATTATGCAACTCTTAGTAAGGAATACACTTTATTGATATTTGGATTAATGATTAATTTTATCAGTTTTGATTTTTATTCGTTCACCCATCAATTTATTCATTCAGTTACAAAATAATTAAGTTTTCTAATATCAGAAAAAATTCAAAAAATAAAAAAAATAATACGGTAATTAAAAGAGCGCTGATTGCCGGTGCAAAATACAGTCATTTTGCGGCCATTTAGATGGAACAATAGCGGCGGTTATCAAATTGCCGAAGATAAATTTAATTTTTTGGGAAAATCGGATAGCGGCAGTTCCAAACCGCGGCGGTTCCAAACCGCCGCAGAATACATTTATAAAAACACAACGGTCAATAGAACAGCAGCGGTTCAAAACCGCTAGAAAATACATTCGAATTTCCTGTTGGCCAAATAGTGGCGGTTTCAAACCGACCGCCGCTAAATCAATCGACGCCAATCAAGTGGTTTCCCAGCGGTTGTGCCAGCGGTTCAACAAAAAATGTTGCAAAATCAAATGTCCACGCCCTATATAGCGATGGTTTTTGTACCGCTGGTAATTCGTTTTGTGGCGGTTATAAACCGATGCTAGTCCTCCTGCAAACCACTGCTAAGAAGCGGATCTGCTGTAGTGATATTGTAGATTTAGTTAAATTTGGAATAATTATTTGACTTATAGGAGAAGGAATAAAATTTTGGCATTATTATATTACAGATTGATTAATAACATATGTGATCCGTGAAATATAATTTACTAATTAGCATTTGTTTACTTATTTATTTAGTTAAATATAGGATAATTACTTGACTAGGTTTAGGTAATTTTATAGTTAAATTATGGGTAATTACTTGATTAGGAATAAATATATGTTTATATTTATATCAATTTATTATTTATTTATAATGTATAATTTATAGATAGATTTTAATTTTAATTTTATTTATTTAATATTTATTTATTAAATATTTATTTCGTAGTATTGTAGCAAAGCCTCCTGTTGTGGCGGACGGTGAATTTGCTGTGGGAATTTAGTTCCAAGGAAGCTATCATTATGACGATGAAAGATTATACCATCCACAGAGGTGTAGACTATCGGGTGTATGAGTCAGAACTAATGACATTTTATACCAAATGTACACAGTACGGCACAGGTTGTGATTGGCTGATCAGGGTTAGTATTATCCGCAGGAAGTACTGTTGGGAGATAAAGAAGTACAATGGTAGTCACACTTGTACTAGAGCCACCATTTTCCAGGACCATTTGAAACTGGATTATAGCACAATTGCAAAAGTAATAAAGCCGTTGGTAGAGGCTGACCCCTCTACAAAGGTGAAATCAGTCATTGTGAAAGTACCGTCAAAGTTCAATTACACCGTAAGTTATCGTAAAGCATGGTTAGCAAAGCAAAATTCAGTGGAAAAATTTTCAGAGGTTGGAAAGTATCGTACAAAGCTTTGCCCATATTGTTTGAGGCCATGTGTCACAAGGAGCCATCAGTAGCCATTGGTGAGGAAATTATAACCACAAACTAACCGGCAAGTGCACCGGGTCGTACCAAGTAGTACCTCAAGTGAATGAGGGTCGATCCCACGAGGATTGATGGACTAAGCAACAATGGTTGATTAAATTACTTAGTTAGGCAAACAAAAATTGATGTTTGAGATTTTAAAAGCATTAAACAGTAAATCAAAAAATCGGAATAGCAAGCAGTAAATTGAAGTGAATAATATATGAGAAAACAGTTAATGTTTCAGAGATATCTATTTTCTGGATTGAATTTTCTTACTAACTAATTTAATCATGAAAGATTTAATTCATGGCGAACTATATGTGACTAAATCCTAATTCCTTAGACCTTTTTAGTCTCCTCTAAAATTCATCAACTGCCAATTTCTTGGTCACTTAATTCCAATTAGAGGGTGGAGTTCAATTCTAGTTTATATGCCACAAAAATCTTAATTACCCAAATATAAGAGGATTATATGTCACGTATCCTGTTAAGTCCAGATAATTAGAAATTTAAGAGAATATGTTTTCAAGCTGTTGTTCAAGTAAAGAGCTTTTCCAAGTTATACAAGAACTCAATTAGAATCAAGGTCATACTTCCGTTCCACCCAGATTCATAAAATAAAGAACGAAAACAATTCTTGAATTATAAATCAGTACATGAATTAAAATAGAAAAATAGTAGTATCAATCCATACAATAGACAGAGCTCCTAACCTTAACAGTGGAGGTTTAGTTGCTCATGGTGCAGAGAGAAAAACTAGGATTCGTAAAACTGTAAAGTGCGGAATGAGGTAGAAGAGAAGAGAGAAACCCAAAGGGCTGATTCTTTTTCCCTTTTATATCTAATCCTAATTAATGTAAAATATATTTTCTAAAACTAAAATAATATCTTTTCCTAATTTAAAATAAAATACAAATTCAATCAAAATAAATTTAGCTTCAAGTTCAGCTGGAGAAGGCCGAATCAAATGGAAGAAAAGGGTATACTATTATATATTTTTAGAAAGATCTAGAAGTTAGCTTTCCAATGCCGCTAAAATCATGTTAATTGGACCTCTGTAGCTCAAGTTATTTTTGTTTGAGTGCAAGGAGGTCGGGGTTGACAGCATCATTCGCTTTCTTCCTTTTCTGCTACAAAACCCCGTCAAATCTATCCGAATGCTACCTGAAATAAATAGAAATTACAAAAAACTCAAAGTAGCATTCATAGTGACTAAAGGTAATTAAATCTTGATTAAACTCAACAATTTGAATACAAATTCACTAGGAAAAGATAGAGAAGATACTCACGCATCAGCCATCCATTTTGAAACCATGCCTTTATACCAGGGGACGACTTAGTAACTGATATTCAGGTATTACATCAAATTTTCTGGAGTTATTACCCTTGTATTAGAGAATTCAGATATTGCAAACCAGTTATCTAGGTAGATGGAATTCACTTATATGAAAAATATAAGGGTTGTCTATTAGTTGTAGTTTCACAGGACGGTAACAATAATATCGTGCCTATTACAATTGCCATTGCAGAGGGAGAGACTTTTGATGCGTGGTATTTTTTCTTAGTAACTTGCGACAACATATGGTGACCCGGGATGTTGTGGGACTTATCTCTTATCGACACGACTCCATTAGTTTAGCTATTGCTCATATTAATGGAGCTTGGTCGCCTTTTAGAGCTTTCCACATATTTTGCATCAAGCATATAGAGTCAAACTTCTTGAGGAAGTTCAAGGCACTGTACTTGCAAAACTTTATTGTCAACATAGGTAAATTTAAATATATTGAAGTTTGTGAATGTTATAGTTACCATTATTATGAATGTCATTTATACTTCGTATTTATACTTATTTTTTTAAGGTCGCAGAATATTTGAGGACAGTTCACAAATACGAGATGCGTTATCAGCGTTTGGGAGAGCAGGGTGAGGCTTACACTAATTGGTTAAATCGAATCCCACGTGAACAGTATGCTTTGGCATTCGATGGTGGCTTTCGATGGGGTCATATGACCAAGAATCTAATGGAGTGCATCAATTCAATCTTAAAGGGTGCGCGCAATCTCCCAGTCAGTGCACTTGTAGAGGCAACAATTTACAGGCTTAATGAGTTGTTCACCAAGAAAAGAGCCAAGGCTAAGGCTCGCATTAATACTAGACATATTTTCTCTAAGCTTGTGACCTCCAAGTTGCATGCAAATCAAAGTGCATCGGAAAACATCCAAGTTAATTGTTCCGATAGGAAGAATGAGATTTTTGAAGTGCATGAGATGCCTAATGGAGGGGAGTATGCAATTGACCTATGTCGATAGCATTGTGACTATGGTGAATTCCAGGTGGACTGGATTTCATGTTGACATGTATTTACTTATTGTGCGAATCAGCGACTAGATTGGCAAGTGTACGTTCATGATGTTTATAAGATGGACCACGTTTAAAAGGTATACAGAGCTAGGTTTAGGCCATTAAGAAATCCCACATGTCCTGCTTACCATGGACATTGTTTCGTGCCAAATCCGTTCCTCAGACTAGATACCAAAGGTCAACTAAAGATGACTCGCTTCTTGAAGAAGATGGACCCTTGGATGTTACATGGTCCTAGGTGTTGTAGGCAATGTGGTGGCAAAGGCCACAATCGTAGTAGATACCATTAACACGGTAGTGCAAGTGCAGGTCCTTTTGCTTAATAGAGTTACTACCGTTGTTGCATTTTCTTAGTAGGCTATGACATTTGTATTTTTATATATTGTATCCAAGTATTTATTACTTAGTCGAGATAGACAAAAGTTTAGTTAATATAATTAACAACAAATAAATTAACATAATCAACAACATAATTCTAAAAACATATTACTTTCTTATTGCTCACTTTACATATTTTACAAAATTTTTGCACTTCTTGACAACCCTGTTGAACACAAACAGGGTGAATCAATTAGTGTTATGACATGGAGGATCAGTTCTAAGGTTATAGCCTTTACCTCTATCCGGTGGAGTTGATGTGCCACTTGTGCATGTACTTGTACCACCCACATAAACATAAAAATATATCACATGCATCAATCAAATTATGAAATACTAAGCAATAAAAATACATCTAACGACTAATAAAACCAAATAGTCTACTAGGTAGACAAATAATAAAATATGTTACCTACACTAGGCCCTGGATCTTCAACACGATCGTAATCATCATTGTGGGATTCCTGACCGGCATCCTCATCATCGTCACCATCTTCATCCTCATCCTCGTCATCACCAATCTGGGGGGCTACTAGGTAGTCATCAGTCTCGTGATCAACCCCCTTAGTGGTCTCCTTAATTAGACCTATTGGAATACGATGTGGGTTTTTGCTCTTTACAACTCCTCGACTCCTGTCACTCCTACTCGAGTCAACAGATAGTCTCCCTCAAGAATTTCCTGAAGGAGTGTAGCACCGAGTTCTCAGATCTAAGGACCTTCTACTCAGATTCATACCAAACAGCTGGCTAGATTGTGATTAACCTAGATCCAGAGCCATGAATCCAAGCAGCTCGCTAAATGAAAAATGCATCCCCTATGGAACACTCCAATGTTGCTGATGTAATGGGTATGACTGTGTAAACTTCAATATGGAATGTGTGTGAGGAATATGTGGGGTCGAGATATGCCCAACTGCCTCTTGCAGCTGTTATACCTGTAGTTATTGATGTGATGGTGGCAGAGGCCGTTGCTCTTTCTTCTAATCCCCCACTGAGTTGTCCTCTTGGTTCTCTTGCAACATAAGGTCCGACAAATTCATGTGATTGTCATATTTAGCGCAGTACCAATACATGTAAATCTTTAAGGGATGCTGTAGTTGCATGGGAAGCTCAACAAGAACGACCCTATACCAATTCGTTCACTGTATAACCCAAAAAGAGTGGGTCTAGACCAATCAAAATTCCTAGAGTCAATAAAGACTTCTTCGTGTGCACCATCTAGATCCTATTCCTGATGAAGAACGTTCTAAATGAGACCAAACTGTCTCCTAAGCCTGTCGGTTACATGCCAACTGAATGCTAATGGATGTCTGTAGGAATCATGTCTAGCTCAATGCGCTCAACACCATAAGCCTCCCATACAACCTGGACTCATTAAAATAAACAGATGATTATACGCCAAATAATAATAAGGTTTAACAAATATCTATATCATGATAATATACTTGACCTTCTTGCAGTTCATCTAACGACCTCTTAAAGTGAGCAAAAGACTGAAATCTATAACGCGGTCAGCACGCTCCCAGTTACGCTACCTAACATCATTTATTTCATTAATAAACTTTTATCCTAAACATTAAAATACGATGTGAAAGATTTAGTTAAAGTTGTTACTCACTAATTTTACCTGCTTGCAAGCAGAAAAAGTAAGGGGCCGTTGGAAATTGGCGCAAGAAATGGTAGACGCTTAAACGGATCCATACCCAAGTTAGCAAAAGTGTCAATAGAACATCGATCTCCTTGCAGTCAAAATGAGATATCCTACACATCGCTTTATACAAGTGCGCTAGGCAGGGTAATCCCCAACTAAATTCTCTGATCCCAGCAAAGTTGCAGAGCATCGACAGAAATTTCAGTGCACCGCTGTCCTGGACTTGTCTCCAAACAAGATTGTCCAAAACAATAACATGATGTGATACTTCACATACCTCTGAATGCCCATTTCATCAATCAAAACTAAACGATCTTTCAGATTCCAAAGCCACATCAACTTTATAAAGCTTCCTCTACAATCTGTCTTCCTAGGTGCAATCCCAAACTGGTGCAAGCGTTCAACCTCTAAGGCATCGTAACTACTCATGGTCATTCCTGTCACTAGAAGACCATTTGTCGGAAGGCCAAGAATTACGGCCACATTTTCCAATGTCACAACACACTTACTAACTAGAAGGTGAAACGTATGTGTGTTCGGGTGTTATCTCTCGATTAGAGTATTTATCATTGCTGACTGACATTGGATTATCCCAATATGGGAAACATGATAAAAATAGTCTCTCATAAATGCTCTTCTACAATAGGATTATATGGATCCGACGACAGTAGGTAATTACATGTCAACATCCGTAAACCCTACAAAACGTAGCCAGACAATACATCAAATAAAGTTATCTTATAAACATTGAATAATTAAAATTTTCATCAATTAATTTATATTTAATCAGTTTATCTCAATTTATAGCCTTTAAAATATAATTATTTATTATCATTAACATAATTTAATTATAGTTAACAAACCATCATTAATCATCCAAAAAATAAAATAAAATTATAATTAAATATAATTTTAATTTTAACAACACTAATATTATTATTAAAAACAACGAAAGTATAGCCCAATACTTTATTCTATTCACATCTCTTCACACATATACATACAAGACTAAAAGTATAATAATAATAATAATAATAATAATAATAATAATAATAATAATAATAATTAATGACTTAAAATAATTAATTTTATATCCAAAAATTTAAAAAAAGTATCTAATTTTTGTTAATACTAATTTTATTATAATAATAATTAACACTAATTCATTAATAATAATAACAATTAATTTATTAAATCAACACTTAATTTATTGTTAATAAAATAATTAATAATAATTAAACTAACAGTGACATTCATTAACACATACGGCTAATTAGTTATTTACTTAACTAATTATATTATTATAATTATAATTATTATATCCAAATGTTTAAAAACTTAATTATAATAAGCGGCGTTAATTATATAGTATAACAAAAATTAATTAATTAATAAAATTTACATTTAACTAATATAATTATAATAACAATTAACTCATTAACTACTCAAAATATGCTAAATTTATTTTAGAAAAATCTCATAATTATATTTAATTTCTAACAATAATTAATAAAATTTAAATATATCTAAAATAATATTCTAATAATTATTATTAAATACACTAAATATATATTTTCTAATGTCTAAACCTATGTCAACATCATTAACTAAATTCAGAAATACATAACATAATATCTCTAAATACCATATGTTAACTATCATTTAATTGTTATAAATAATATTAATCTATAACACTATCACTATTAAGTTTTATTAAATCATAAAATTAAAAAATAATTACTTACATAATCAGGATGATTGAAATAATTAACAATGTAAAACTCAACACAATCAATATTTTTTTATTTTGGGTCTCCTAGGCATTGTTCCTCTGTTTTTCTTCACTAGAGAAAATTTAGCAGGAAGAGAAGTTATTAGAGGGAGAGAGAAATTTTTTACTATGAGTGTGTGAAGAGGAAATTGAAGTGTGTTGAGTGTGTGAGAATGAAACCAGTAACGAGTAAAAGAGGCGAGAGTGGGAGGCAGCTCGATAGGTTACATGCACGACAGGTGGTATTGATACACAAACCGGACCGTCCAATTTCTTCTCCTGACAATACAAACCATCCAATTTGAGTTTAACCTACTCCACAACAGTGTTAAACACACATCACTCCAATAACGTTACATTACACTACTCTTTATATCCAGTTCAAAATTAAAAAGTGGTAAAATTTAAGTGTTATTATTTATTCATGAAATAGTGTGGAAAAAAAACTACATTAAGGCATAAGACAAATCCGGAAAATAGATTATATTTGTGCAAGACATAAGTTGATTTTTCAATAGATTCCATAGTTTACATTTATAAAAAATTCTACCATGTTGACCCAAAATGTAAGCATATGATACTGTCAACATGTGGCATCATTAGACCATGACACATATGTTGAAAATTGTGGTTTTACGGAGATGGAGTCACTACAAGAAAGTACTGGAATAGCGATCGATTTTAGCGACCGATATAGAATTTTCAGGACCAAATCAATATTGGTCGCTAATAGCAACCAAATTAGCGATCAATAAATTTTAAATACAATCAAAATAAAATCGGTCACTAAAATCGGTCGCTATTTTTTTATTTAACGACCGATTTAGCAACCAAAATGGAAATAATGTCTTTGGAACTGTTGGTCACAAAAGCGGTCGCTATTTTTTATTTTAGCGACCGTTTTTGCAACTGATAGTGAAATAGGGTGAACAACTGTTTGGTCGCTAATTCAGTTGCTAAATTATTGGTCGCTAAATCGGTTGCTAATTGTTAATTTAGCGACTGATTTTAGTGACTAACATAATCAGTCACTAATAGCCACCGAATTAGCGACTGATTAGTTTTTTACAACTAGAATATAAATGGTCACTGAAATCGGTCGCTATTTTTTAATTTAGCGACCGAATTAACAACCAAAACAAAGGAAGGAATGTCCTTGAGACTCTTGGTCACAAAATTGGTCACTATTTTTTAATTTAGCGACCGATTTTGCAACTGATCTATAGGTAATAGAATAACGTGGTTGGTAAGGCTGACAATAGGTAAGGTAGGATAGAGTTTGGACCCTACCTTAACCCTACTCACAGGTTGAAAATTTGATTAAAACTCTACCCTGACATACCTGCGGGTTGAGTATCTTTCAACCCTAACCCTACCCGCACCCTAAAGTTCTAAACCCTACCCTACCCTACCCTATCCGTAGAAATATCAAATTTTTTCAAAACAAATATAAAATTCAATCATTCCAAATTTCATACATATTAATAAAATGAAAAATAAAAAATTAATGATCTAAATTACTAAATTAACTAACTAGTTTAATGGTTGCTCACTTATTGCAAGTCATTACATGAGGGAGGTTGTGGATTCAACTCTCACCTCCTTCACTATATACCTAATTTTTATAAAATATGTGTTATATATGGGGTGCAGGTAGGGTAGGATAAGGTATACCCTAAACTCGTACCCTACCCTACCCGCAGGCAAACCCGAACCAATTTCTACCCTACCCACAACGAGTCGGGTAGTCTACCCTACCTGAACGGGTTGATTCGGGTTGGGTACTCGTAAGTAGGGTATGTATTGCCAGCCCTAGTGGTTGGTTGCTAATTCGGTAGCTAAAGTTGTGGTCACTAAATCGGTTGCTAATTTTTAAATTAGCGACCGATTTTATAACTAATCAGTCGCAAAAGCAGCCACTAAGTTAAAAGAAAAAAAAAGATATTATCTAAATTACCCTCACTAACCCTAACTCACCCACACCATTCTCATATTCTCCAATCAGATACCATTGTCGTCTCCGAGCTCCGTTGTCGTCTTCTTCACCGCCGTCTTCTGCGTACGTCTCGCCGCCATCTCTTGAGGTCTCCTCATCGTCTTCTTCTGCAGTCTCAGTATCGTCGCCTATGTCATTAAGATCTCAGCGTCGTCTCCAAGCAGGTAACCTCCTAATCGCCGATTCTGATCCATGCTGTTAGGTTTGGTTTTTCCCCCCTCTGGTTAGGGGTTTTAGCGAAGTACCCACGTTTCTGTCAGAAATTACATTGCTTATCTATATAGTTCACTAATTGCAACTTTCGTATTCCTTTTATCATTGTTAGTATTATTTGCTCATGCGAAATTTGAAGTTTTGTTTACAGTATATGTTGTTATATATCTCGTCACTTTTGTTCTTATTTGTAAAACCTTGGATTCTTATTTATTTATTTTTTGGATTTTTGTGGGTGAAATTTGCTTTGCTACTACAATTGCTTGTAGGTTTTTCAGACATTCTCATATCATTTATGACATAATTGATAATTCTCAATGAAATTTTCATTCTTACTTTTTGCATATTAAAGAATTTCGTTAAGGATTGGTGGTGGTTGTTGTTGTTGAAGAGCTTGGTTAAGTATTCTTATACTAATTATTATCAGTGTATTGGCTTGTTGAAAAAGTGAAAATGGTATTGGATGGCAATTGCACATTTTGGTAGTACATTTGCAACTCAATGGGGAATTCGTCCTCAGGTTTTCGTGAGATCCAGCACGGTGAGCAAGACTACATCATCCAGCCACAAGTGAGTCCTCCGTTGGTTAGATATATTTGTTATATGGAATACAATTAACAATTGGTTTGAAGTGTTCTGCCACTATTTCTTGTTAATCTTGATCATGCTCTTGAATTAGAAAAAGTGCTAAATAACTTCTAACATATTTTCCTTATCATAGTATCCATGTGATATAACAATAAGCTTTGGAGAAGATGTAATTCCGTTACTGTAATTGTCATGCATAGTAGTTTTATTATTTATGTATTGTCACGGATTTTCAGAACTATGTGCTGTTTTTATCCATAGGGTTAATGTTTCTTAGTACACTTTTGATTGAAGTCCAATCACTATATATTGGTATGGAAAGTATATGAATTCACTGAATTGTAAAACTCTCATATTTAATATGCTTATCAATATTATAAAAAAACAAGCATATGCTAACGTGTAAACCACATTGGTGAGTGCTAGCAAAACCAGCATCAATGTCACTTGTGTTACTATATATTCTATTTCTGAATGTGACACATCGAGTTTGGCCAATTGTATGGGTACCTATAAATTAAATTAGATTTATTAATTAATGATTGCCATATAATTTATAATTAACATTTTATCTCTATATTAAATTTAGTGTGAAGAGTATGTTACATATTATTAGCAATGAATATTGAATTACTAGATAAAGTGACCATTTCTTTTGCACTAAATCCTTTGTTACTGAAACAAGAGATGAGAGTGTTAAGATCACCTGAGGCTAGTGGAAGGTCACAAACATTCATTCCTTTTGGTGAACAATGAATTCATGAGAAGGCAATGAAAGACGCCTCACTGGAAAACATTAAACTGCAGACATCAACACCTTCTCTTGGGTAAGTTTTTCAAATATAAATTAACATCATTTTCAAAAATTATCTTCTGTTAGAGGTTAACAAATTTAATCAAGTAAATTCCTATTGTTTGAAACATAGAGAATGATAGGGTGTTGATATTTTTAGTAGAGTTAGTTGGTGTTGGCTCTGATGCAAAGAAAAATATTGATTACATAATATTTTTTGTTAATTGAACTTTTTATGAAGAAAAAACATCTTCTTGATTTCACCTCTCTGGTTAGATTCACAAGGGAATGAAAGAAAAGATATAGACATAAAAAGGTTTAAGCAGGCTCTTTCTCATGCGAATTCACATATGAAGAGTTTTCCATCTACTGCACAGGTTTGCATTATGTCACCACACTAGTAACCAAATGCTTGTTATTAAAGACTCATTGAGTTTTTAAAGGTTTGGTTTGTTTAGGTTGCTGCCCAACAATAAGGTACCTATCTAGCTAGATGCTTTAACCATATGGATCAATGTGAAGAGAATCATGAAGGTCCTCAGCGATTTAGAGCAACCGGATGTCATAAGTTCCTTCTCTTCCAGTACACTTCATATTCTGTTGTGTTATGGTTTTGTTTGTTTTGTGTTCCTATTTAAAAAAAAAAGAGTTCAACACAATAAAATAGAGCTTACTATAAACTAAGAAAACACAAAGAAAACAAAAACTTAAACAAAGTTACTCAACACCGTATTCAACTAATAACACATACTCTACTCCCACATTGCCACTAGCTAATACAACACAAAAAGTTGAATGAGATACAAAAGAAATATAGTAGTGAGTAGTGTTTGCTTCATAGTTAAAAGCAAGGGACACTTGGAAACAGTGCAAAACTTCCTATCTATGAAAATTATTTATATATTATAACTGAGTTATATATAAATACAGAATTTCATGTAAATATGATTTCCCTTGGCACTTTCATTTTCTTTTAGCCCTTTTCAAATGCTCTCCTTATTCTTTTTAAACTAATTTTGCAGCCATGATTTCTAGTTTCTACTTTTTTGATTTTTTTACAAAGAATAAGCAAATACAATTGCTAATCAATGCTGGTGGACCTGATAGGGTATTGCGAGTTCAAATGACCGAGGCTGTTGCACAGTTTAGAGGCTATGACACCTCAAAAATCAAATAAGTGTCTACCTCGTTGGTATGTATTTTTGAAATAGTTATCCTCTTATCTAAATATTTGTACTATCATTAAATGGTTATCCAATTTGTTGTATTTGTAATTACCTAGAGATTGTTATTAGAGAGGTCCAACTTGCAAATGGTGGCCAAGTTAAGAGAAGGGTTGGGAAGGGAGTCCAAAAACATGCCACTGAGGTCCACAATCTCAAGCCTCTCTTCCTCTATGCCTCTGCTTTAGCTGCTGCTGCTGCTGCGGCCGCCGCTCTTTTCCACCTTCTTAATCATCGGTTGTTGTTGCACTTACAACATCGTTAGATAATAATAAGCACCATCTTTTGTAATAGTGACTGATTTAGCTACCGATTTTAGATTTTTAGATCAGACATCACCGACTAATTTTATCAATGACCGATTTAGCGACCAAAAATTTGGTCGCTATTTAGCAACCGATTTTCTCAGTGACAAATTTAGTGACCGATTTTATTAGCAACCGATTTAGCGACCAATATCGTTTGGTACTAGTTTGGTAGCATTGGTTGAAAATCGGTCGCTGTTAGCAACCGAAGTTAGTCGCTATTTTTAACATAGCGACAAAGGTTTTAGCGACCACCAAAATTGATTGCTAAATCGATCGCTATTCTAGTAATTTCTTGTAGTGAGTTCCATTCCTCGTTGTGTGCGCAAGATTAATTAGGGTAATAAAGAGGTTAACATTAGTGAGCAATTGGACTAGAATTGTATGAGTTTATTACTGGGGTAGAAAGAATGGGTTACTATTTTTTTTTGTAACACATGTATAGTTAGCTCATAAAAGGGAGGATGATGAATGGTGGAGCTTTTCTACCTAAAAAACGTGCAAGTTGTAATGCAACATTTATTTCATTTTTTTTTTTTGTGAGAAGCAAACCTGATGTATTATTGGACTGATCGTGATTGGAATAGTGAGCCAATAGGTGAGGTTTTTATTTTTTTAAAAGGAAATAAACTAAGACAAAAAAAAAAAGAAAATAGACATTACAGGTTATAATGTTGCTATCATGTTGGTTGTTATAATATTAATTTTCTAGCATCACACATATCTAATTTCGTAACTTGCTATTATCATTTATATGTAGTTACTAATAATTTCCTATCTAATATGTCTAACGATAAATGGAATAGAAAAATTGAAGGGATATGTTTTCTGAATATATAGGAATTTTTTTACTCACTGAACTATTTTACACTAAAATTTTTTTGAAATAACATAAGCTGTAACAGATTTGCTTCATGAGTAAATTTATTTGGGTTTAATTACTCCACCAGTCCATATAGTTTTACTGAATTTTTAGTTAGGTCTCTATATATATATTTTTTAATTGGATTCTTATACCATATCATATTTTTAACTAAGTCCTTACCATGAAAAAAATATTAGAATTAACAGAATATTATGTTAAACTGTAGAAAATATTCAGTCAAGTATTAGGCATATTCACCTTGTTTAACAAAATATTCCGTTAATTTCAATATTTTTGTTATGGCAGGGACTTAATTACAAAATTTGATATAATATAGGGATTCAATCGAAAAGAAAAGCATAAGAATCTAATTGAAAATTCAGTGAAACTATAAGAACCGACAGAGTAATTAAACTATTTATTAATATGATTTTATTTTTAAAAAAAGTTGTATTGTTAATTTGTTATTACATTTTATATTATATATTTCACTCTATTAGAAGTATTTAATTATAATTCTAAAAATAATTATTGGAATGACAAATTTTATATTGAGTCTGAAATTAATTTTTAGGATATAACGTCCCATAAATAGTTAGTTGGTATTTTGTGGAATCCACAATAAAATTAGATTAAAATTAGATTAAATGTTTGTTATATTTATAGTACATATTCATCTTTATCATATGTCAATTAAAGATTGCTTATAATAATAATTATCTTCGCATCATTACGTATCTTAACTTTTAACATCTTTTTCTTTTTTTGCTCTATTTCCTTTTAAAAAAAAAACTCACCTATTGGATCACTATTCCAACCATGATGGGTCAAGTAATACGTCTTGGGTTTGCTTCTCATAAAAAAAAAGAAACAAATGTTGCATTTTAACATACACATTCTTTGGGTTGGGAAGCTCCCCCATTCATCCCCCCTTTATCGGTTAACTATAAATGCGTTACAAAAAGCATAATTACCCACTTTCTACTTTAGCAACAAATCCATGCAATTCTAGCCTAGTTGCTAGCTAATGTTAACTACTTCATTAACCCTAATTAATCCTACACGCACATAAAGAAACAAAACTCCATCTCCGTATAACCACAGTTTTCAACATTTGAGTGTCAGACTCTAATAATGCTATACCTTGACAATATTATATGCTTACATTTTGGGCCACCCTAAATTTATTGGAAAAATAATACAGTAGTGAGTAGATATCGGAAATTAGTCTTTAAGTGTTGGTGATTGAAGGGCCCACTAACTAATAAGAGACGATGATTATAATAATGATCACAGAAGGCACTATAACTACTATGCATCAGTGGAAATTTTTTCAATAAATAAAATAAATATAATATTTACAAATATAAAAATACTCCAAAAAAATTTACTTTTTTCTCTATTACTTATTTTTTTAAAAAAAACCTGCATCAGTCCAATTGTCCAAACAACTTCAATTACACCATTCATTCTAGAAATTGATTATCATTTCATTTGCAAATCCAATTAGTTTTATGGTGCGCGTGTACGCAAAACCCATACTATTTCGTACAACAACAGCAGTACCAGCAAGTGCAGTAGGTCGTCCAAGTAATACCTGAGCGAGTCAGGGTCTGATAAACCACTATTTTATGATTTATCTTATGCTCAATTGAGTGTTTTTATCAATTCTTTACCCACTTATTCATAAGATTTGCATGGTTTTACAATTTCTTTCTTATTCTATGATATATGTGAAAACATATTTCCTATGCCTTAAAAATGTTAATTTTAATTATCCTTTATTACCATTCGATGCCGTGATCTGTGTGTTAAGTATTTTCAGGCTTCATAGGGCAGGAATGGCTTAGAGGACAGAAAGGAAACACGCAAAAATAGAAGGAACGCACAAAATGGAGTTTTGGAGAAAATGACAGTGACGCGCACGCATGGACGACCCGGACGCGTGCCTAGCACAAAACGCAAACGACGCGCACGCATGAACGACGCAGACGCGTGCCTGGCGCAGAGCACAAATGACGCGTACGCGTGACTGACGCGTACGCGTGACAAGAAAAATCTCCAATGACGCGCATGCGTGACGGACGCCACGTGCAGGAAATTACAGAAAATGCTCCCAGCGATTTCTGGGCCTTTTTCGGCCCAAATCCAAGCTCAGAAACACAGTATAGAGGCTAGAAAATGGGAGGATCAAAGGGAGAGATGGATACAACATTCATTATTGAGAAATTTAGGTTTTAGATATAGTTTTCTAAAGAGAGAGGCTCTCTCCTCTCTCTTAGGTTTTAGAATTAGGATTTCTCTTAGAGTATGTTTATTTTCTTCAATCTAGGTTCAATGTTCCTTTAATTTATGTTCTCTTCTACTTTTATTTACTCTATTACTTTAGTTGCTCTATTTCACTTGCTAATTACTTATGTTGCCAAAATTGGCTTATGAACTCTTCATGTTAGATTTGAATTTATGTTTAAATGCAATTTGAGGTATTTCAGATTTGAGATTGCTTTCTTTTATTTATGTTATTGATGCTTCCAATTCAAGGCATTTTTATTAGAGTAGATTTTCTCTTCTTTTGGCTCTAGTTGAGTAATTGGTGACACTTGAGTTGTCAAACTCAGCTGTTGATTGAAAATTAGAAATTGCTGATTGATTTGGATCCCTCTAAAGCTAGTCTTTCCACAGGAGTTGACTAGGACTTGAGGAATCAAGTTAATTAGTCCACTTGACTTTCCTTTATTTAGTAAGGGTTAACTAAGTGGGAGCAATAACAATTCTCATCACACCTGATAAGGATAACTAGGATGAGATTTCCAGTTCTCATACCTTGCCAAGAGTTTTTCTAATTATTAATTTATTTTCTTGCCATTTAAATTACTTGTTCCTTATTTCAAAAACCCAACGATACTTTTCCATAACCAATAATAAATCATACTTCCTTGCAATTCCTTGAGAGACGACCCGAGGTTTAAATACTTCGGTTATAAATTTTATTGGGTTTTGTTACTTGTGACAACCAAAGTTTTTGTACGAAAGGATTCTCTGTTGGTTTAGAAACTATACTTACAATGCAATTATTCTTATAAAATTCTTTACTAGTGGAAAATTCAGTTCGTCAAAAATGGCGCCGTTTCCGGGAAATTGCAAATGTGTGCCTTATTATTGGTTATTGTAAATATTTTATTTTGCTGTTTATTTGTTTTTATTTCTGTTTTTAATTTTTATTAGTTACTATGAGTTCTCACCCCCGTCGCTTTGAGTTTAGTTCTAATGTTGTTGAAAGGAATGGAAGCTATAACAGGAACATGCGTCAAGGTCGAAACAATCACAGATGGAAGGAGCCACGAGGATCTGATCAACCTTTTCGGCAGCAACACTTTCCAAAGTACTAGGGACAACGACCATTCTACGATGCATGCCCAGACAATAGTTATGGTGGACCCCTTCGTGACAAACCACCTCCACCAAATTACTATGGTCAAGAGCCATTCCGAGGTGCATACCAAGATGATAGATATGGTGGACCCCCTTGTAGTTACCAACATGCCCCATCATATGCCAATGAACCACCTCCTCAACATAGCTTCGAACCATCATACTCACAAGCCAATCACAACCATTCACCTCCATATGCCCCTAACCTCTACCCACCCCAATTCCAATTCAATTACTCCCGAGAACCACCACTTCTATATGTATCATGTCCATATCCGTCGACCCAAGAATCACAGGATTGTCTTAAGGAAACCGTGGATAAATTTCATGCAACTCTTCATCAATTGGAGCAAGCGATAAATCGATTAGCCCCTAGTCCGAAGGAGACACTAGAAGCTCCGGTTGACAGTACAAAACATGACTTTATACTAGAACAAGTGGAGGAAGCTGAAATTATCGAAGAAGAAGAATTGGTTGAGGACTTAGGAGATGCTGAACCTCCATGGGAATCAAGAATTGTGGATAATTCCACCAAGAAATTTGCAATTGATGCTAAGGAGGATAGTGCACAACCCTCCAAGACATGTATCTTATGAAGAACTGGACGAGATAAATCAAGAAGCAAGTTTCCTTGGTAATGATGACTACAAATCAAGCTCTCCTAGTGATGAACTTGTATCCGTAATTGAATTCTTTGAGACTAAAGATTCTGCCCCGAGTGAATATGAAGATAATGTGAAGGTAGACTTTTCTCAACCTCCAACTTATGACTTGAGTGATGAGGAAGAAATTGAAGACTTCGATCAAGACGAGGTTGCAATTAAAGAGGTTTGTCAGGAAAAGGAAGAATTCACAGAGGAGTACAAGGAAGTGGAGCTTGAAGAACCACTGGAAACACCTCTCCCACGGCCATTACCACCTAATACAAACTTCAAATGGGTAAAATCCTTAGCCTTTATCTTTACCTTTCCACTTGAATATGATTTGCTTGAAACCGATGGCCAGCTTAGAGCTCTTTGTGGTTTTAAGAGTAAAAGGGAGATGGCTAGCAATAGAAATTGGCACCCAAGGTTCAATACAGTTCCACGCTTCAAATGGAAGTGCAAGGATTGGTATAGAGCTTGATTGAATGAATTTTGGAAGAAGTTTGGGTATCTCAGTGAAAATTCAGGTTGTGTACTGCCCGGTTGGAATAATGAAGATAGAAGTGAAGACAGGTTCAAAAGCAAGGTTTGGGATCCTGGAGCTTGAAAACCTGCGTTAACTTGCTCAAAGGCTTTACGTGCCTAGTATGGGACCTCGGAGGCTGTTGGAATTGCAAACGTTGGTGGAGATTCCTGGATGAGTTCAAGCACAAGACACCATAACAGGAAGCTCTTCAAATGTCCAACTTAAGGACTTTAACTAAAAGTGCTTGGTGGGAGATAACCCACCATGGTATGATTGTTCCTTTTCAAATTTTAATTTTATTTTATTTTGTTTGTTTTTAGTTGTATTTTATTTTATTTTATTTTTCCTAGTAGCATTCATAACATCAGCATCCGCATTTGCATTTCGCATTCTGCATTTTCTATTAAAAAAATAATAAATCACACCATGCGTGCGCATGGGCCACGCGTGGGCGTCGACTCCAAATCGACGTCACAACCCAACGCCCAGAAAGTTGGGCTGGAATCGTGCGGCTGGTATGCGTTAGGCATAATTTGGGCCACGCATACGTGTCAACGACGCGTACGCGTCATTTTCACTAACACACACCACGCGTAAGCATGGGCGACGCGTACGCGTCGCGTGAAAATTTTGCCCCCACAATTGAAACAGAGAGTTGCGCCAAAATGACGCTGGATTTGTACGTTTAGCACAAATTCTAGTCGACGCGTACGCATGCTCCACGCGTACGGGTCATTTCCCTTATCCACCATTCACGCATTCGCGTCAATGACGCTGTCGCGTTGTTGCACTTCCGCCTTAGCTACGCTTTCGCGTGATCTACACGTCCGCGTGGATTTGAATTCACTTAACCCCCGACGCGGAAACCCTAACCCAGCGTCGCCCCTTTTTCCCCCCTTCCTGTACACGTTCCCTCTCCACTCTCTCTTCCACCAACCACCACCGCCGAACCAGCCGCCGCGCCGCCGCCGTCACCGCCCTCGCCGAACCACCCTCACCCCTCATTCTTCTCTTCTTCTCCTTCCTCTTCTTTCCCTTTCACCCTCCCCTCTCCCCTACCTCCACGCGGCCGAATCAGCCCCGCCGCCACCACCCAGACAGCCGGCAGCAGCACCCCCTCCTCGTCCCCCTCCCTTCTCTTCTTCTCCCTCTTTTATCCCCTGCTCCCACCCGAACCACTGCCCGTACTCCCAACACCGCCGTGCCACTTCCCAGTGCCGCCGTGCCGCCCACCAGCACCACCACACCACCACCCTCTCTCTGCGTTCAATTACTGCTACTGCGCACACCAGATTCCACTACGCTCCGATCCCATTCCCATTCCAGTTAGTTAGTTTGCATATTTTTCAATTCCGTTCAAATTAGGATAGTTAGAGATGCATGATCATAGTGGATTTTAGGTGGTTAGGTAGTTAGGATGTGGTTAGTGGATTTAGGTCTGATAATTGTGCCGTTCTTGCTGCTTACCTTATCTGTTTTGCAATTTTGAAATTGATGTGCTCATAATGTTTCTCATATACTGTTCCTTACTGTTTAATGCTATTTTCACATTATTCAACCTGAATTGCATTTCCTGCTGCAAATTGAGTTTGTTTATTCTGAATTCATGTGACTTGCTATTTGTTACTCTTTTCTGCACTACTTTTAAACGTCATATGAACTAAATTTATGCTGCTGTTGTTTTTCCGGGAATGTCTAATTTATAGCCGGAATGCTGCCCGATTTTTCTAAAAATTATTTCACTTAACTCCCATTCATAAATTGGCTTTGGTACTTTTGAATTCTGCACTAATTGGTTTCAACCAGGCCAATTCATGGATGAATGGGCTAGCATTCCTACTCATTCTAATTCCCTTCTTAGTTAAAATGCATTATTAATGATTTAATTCATTTTGCAATTCTTTCACTTATATGATTAATCATCATTACTCTGCATTCTCTGCTTACATGTGAGTTACTTGTTCTTCAAGTTTGTGCAATTCTTGTTAATTAGGAACCACAATACCATGCCACTTACTTTAACTTCACTTTTTAACTCTTAACTGCATTAACTTTCTAACTTCTCTCTTAGTTTTCAACTAACTACTTTCAACCCATTTCAAGGCATGATTGTTGTTGTTTCTGATAATCAAGCATTCCGCATATCCTAGATCTTGGTCTGAAATTTTTATTTCAATTCTTTGACTTTTAGCTTGCATACAGTCTAAAATTCTACATCTATCTAACTCCCTTCATGCTTATATTGTTATTCTATTCCTCTTTTGCCCATTTATGCTTATTTTGCTAAAATACTATTTGCTTACCTGTTTTCCTGCTTTAGTTTAATAAAATGTATCCTGGAACCTCTGCTTTTCAGGATGTCTGACCCAAAAGGCAAAGGAAAAGCCAAATCAGGCACAGACAAAAGAAAAAGAGGAGAATCCTCTACCACTATTTTGGATATCCTCCATGATGATTCCTGGCGGGAGAAAAATTTTACTCCGCAGGAAAAAGCTGATCAATTAGTGCCTGCCACCGACCCAGTCAAGTTTGCCAACCGATACTGCGAACTCAAGTATCCAGTTTTTGCAACTTCAAGGAACCTATATCTAGAAAAGACCCTCCGAATTCCAGCCAAATTACTAGAGTACACCACAGACCAAATCAAACAGAGAGGCTAGTACTTTCTAGAGAGGAACTTGACTGAGGTAAATACATCCTAGGTCAGAGAATTTTACTGCAACTACTTTAAAATGACCCTGAATGCAGTGCAGCTCAGAGGCAAACAGATTCTGGTTACTGAAGAGGCAATTGAAGACATCCTCCAACTCCAGCCTAAATCCGATCAGCCGGATGGTTACTAGAAGGCTGAAGAAGATATGAGGTTTATGAGATTTGACTGGGAAGCAGTAAAGCGCACGATAGCTATTGACCCTACTGTTCCATGGGTCATGGGTAAGGCAACAGTGACCCCAAAGGGCATCAAAATTATTTATCTGAATGATGAGGCTCGGCTATGGCAGCAAATTCTTAGCAATTATGTGATGCCGAGCACTCATGAGACTGAGGTACCAGCTGCCATGATTACCCTTATCTGGTGCGTGATGGAGGGCAAGGACATGTACCTTCCCAGATTTATCCGGTACTATATGTCTAGGGTCCATGTCCGAGGCACTCTGCCCTTCCCCTATTTGATTACTCAGCTAGGCCGCCGAGCTGAGGTACCCTGGGAGCTTGCGAATGAGAAGTCACCTGCCGCCGACTGTAAGAAGATTATCCCACATTGTAGGAAATTCCAGGCTTTGGGCTACAGACCACCCTTTCTCACTACCTCCGCTGATGCAGCCAAATCTTCTGCTGCTCCTTCTGCACCTGCTGCACCAGCCACCACCACAGCACCCTCACCTGCATCAGAGCCCATTTACCACCTTGTGCACCGCCTCTTTGAGCGGCTCGACCAGATGGAGCGCCGCAACCAGCAGCGATATGAGAGGTCTGAGCATCGCAACAAGCGACACTATGAGCATTTAAAGTTGATGATCTGATCGGGCCGCCATGACATCCCCTCCGAGCCTGACACACCATCAGAGGCATCTGAGGAGGAGGCAGATGACCAGGAGGAGGATGCACGAGCCGAGGCTGCGCAGGCAGGACCCGAGCAGGCTGCGCCACATCATGAGGAGCCCCGGCAGATACAGCCAGCCAATCCACATGTCCCTTTACAGACAGAGCCCCCACTTCAGCAGGCAAATCCTCAGGCACCCATACAGACTACAGCACCTCAGGCCACCATAGAGACACTAGCAGAGTACCCTTCTGGAGATGCCACTTCTTCACACCATGCTTGATTGAGCATCGGGGACGATGCTATTATTTAAGTGTGGGGAGGTCGCCATCTCTGGCGAACTTTATTTTGGTGAACTACTTTCAAACTCTTTATCATATTTTATTTCTTCGTCTGTATTTTATTTTTATTTTATTTTATCTTATTTTTCCTTTCAGTACTTGCACATTTTCTTTTGCTGTATTTCTGTTTATTTCTACTCTATTTCTACATTTTGCATTTTGGGCTATATATATATCTTAGATATTTAGCTTAATTTGCATTCTTAGCTTATTAGTTGTGATATAGAAAATATGGATTATTTAGTTTAGTTTACCCTTTTAGCATATCAGAATTTGGTTTAATTGAAAAGAAAAGAGTAAACTAGAAATTTTAGTTTTTCAGAATCACAACAATCCACCCACTATATATATAGCAATAAATGTTGGTAAATTGACAACATTTTTCAAAGAAAATACTTATTTTTAAGAGCCATTCAAAGATTTACATTGAGTTGAATGGAAACTCTTGATTTCTACTTGCATGATATACATAACTGATATATGATTTCTGAGCCAAAGAACACACAACCTGTGAGTTTTTTAGCTTAATTGCATGGTTACATTATTTAACCATAATTTTCATTCCTGTGTGTTTCGCCCTTCTTCACTATAATTGCAGACTTTACCTTGTTTCATTCTATATGTCCAGTATTCAATGTATTTACATTCTTGCATATGATTGAAGCCATTACTTGTATTTGCTTACTTATCCCAAATAAGCCTACCCTTTTATGTCACCCTTGTTAGCCACCTTGAGCCTTTTTATCCCTTTTTGTTCTATAACCACATCACTAGTCTTAAGCAGAAAAACAAATTAAAAATCCCAAATTGAATCTTTGGTTAGCTTAAGATAGAGATTGTGTATCCAGTAAGTGTGGGAAAACTGTGGGAACTTGGGTTGATAGGAAAGGATTAAATGGATAAAATAATTAGAAATTGGGAGCATGCTCATGTGAAACTTAAATAATTAAAAGAATCCATGTGCATTGATAATGTTAAAAAAAAACCTTTTAAGTAAATAAATAAATAAGGGGACAAAATTACCCTAATAATGAGTAAAGAAATCAATGCACATAGGATAAAAAAAATAAAAATAAAAAATATAAAAAAATAAAAAATAAAAAATAATTTGGTGCATGAGTATGTGATACAAAAGTGAAAAAAAATTGGGTAGCTAGGCATAATTTTAAAATTGTAGAAAGTATGTATATGTTAGGTGAGATCTTAGACTAATCAAGGATTCAATTTATAAGCTCACTTAGCCTTATATATATGCCCTCACCTTTACCTTAGCCCCATTACAACCTTGAAAAAGACCTCATGATGTTTGCATGTGTACATTGAATATTTGTTGATTGGTTAGACGAAGAACAAAGTTTTAGAAAGCATGACTAGAGAAGAATAGAGTGATTAACCCCAAACACTGAGTGACTAGAGTGTATACACAAATCCAGTGAGGGTTCAATAGCTCATTTCCAAATATCTATATTTAATTATTGATTGTCTTGCAAGTTTGTGAAATCTTTTGATTAACTCAACTCAATTGTGAATGTGTTTTAATTTGATTTGGCCTTGGTTGTACATATATGATTCCTTGAAAATATGAATCAACTTTACCACATGTAAGCTTTATATATATAAGTGGATAGTAATTAGAATTGCATGATTCATTTAGGTAGCTTGCATTTAGAATAGATTGCATTGCATAAGATTCCACCATTCTACCTTCACTCTTTTCTCTTGGATTTAGCATGAGGACATGCTATTGTTTAAGTGTGGGGAGGTTGATAAACCACTATTTTATGATTTATCTTATGCTCAATTGAGTGTTTTTATCAATTCTTCACCCACTTATTCATAAGATTTGCATGGTTTTACAATTCCTTCCTTATTCTATGATATATGTGAAAACATGTTTCCTATGCCTTAAAAATATCAATTTTAATTATCCTTTATTACCATTCGATGCCGTGATCTGTGTGTTAAGTATTTTCAGGCTTCATAAGGCAGAAATGGCTTAGAGGACAGAAAGGAAACACGCAAAAATTGAAGGAACGCACAAAATGGAGTTTTGGAGAAAATGGCAGTGACGCGCACGCATGGACGACGCGGACGCGTGCCTAGCGCAAAACGCAAACGACGCGCACGCATAAACGACGCGGACGCGTGCCTGGCACAGAGCACAAACGACGCGTACGCGTGACCCACGCGCACGCGTGACGGACGCCACGTGCAGGAAATTGCAGAAAACGCTCCCATCGATTTCTGGGCCCTTTTTCGGCCCAAATCCAAGCTCAGAAACACAGTATAGAGGCTGGAGAATGGGGGAATCAAAGGGAGAGATGGATACAACATTCATTATTGAGAAATTTAGGTTTTATATGTAGTTTTCTAGAGGAGAGAGCCTCTCTCTCCTCTCTCTTAGGTTTTAGAATTAGGATTTCTCTTAGAGTATGTTTATTTTCTTCAATCCAGGTTCAATGTTCCTTTAATTTATATTCTCTTCTACTTTTATTTACTCTATTACTTTAGTTGCTCTATTTCACTTGCTAATTACTTATGTTGCCAAATTGGCTTATGAACTCTTCATGTTAGATTTGAATTTATGTTTAAATGCAATTTGAGGTATTTCAGATTTGAGATTGCTTTCTTTTATTTATCTTATTGATGCTTCCAATTCAAGGCATTTTTATTCGAGTAGATTTTCGCCCCTTTTGGCTCTGGTTGAGTAATCGGTGACACTTGAGTTGTCAAACTCAGCTGTTGATTGAAAATTGGAAATTGCTGATTGATTTGGATCCCTCTAAAGCTAGTCTTTTCACAGGAGTTGACTAGGACTTGAGGAATCAAGTTAATTAGTCCACTTGACTTTCCTTTATTTAGTAAGGGTTAACTAAGTGGGAGCAATAAAAATTCTCATCACACCTGATAAGGATAACTAGGATGGGATTTTCAGTTCTTATACCTTGCCAAGAGTTTTTCTAATTATTTTTTCTTGCCATTTAAATTACTTGTTCCTTATTTCAAAAACCCAACGATACTTTTCCATAACCAATAATAAATCATACTTCCCTGCAATTCCTTGAGAGACGACCTGATGTTTAAATACTTCGGTTATAAATTTTATGAGATTTTGTTACTTGTGACAACCAAAGTTTTTGTACGAAAGGATTCTCTGTTGGTTTAGAAACTATACTTACAACGCGATTATTCCTATAAAATTCTTTACTAGCGGAAAATCCAGTTCGTCAGGATCGATCCCACGAGGATTGTGGCTTAAAGCAAGCTTATAGTTGTCTTGCAGGTCTTAGTTAGGCAGAATCAGAAGGAGTTGGATTATATGTCATAAATGCTGGATGTTTAGTAAAAATAAGGATAGGAATTATATGATGGGAATAGAGTTGAGAGTTGGAGTTGCTTTGTCTTTCTGAAGTAACTCTGGTACTACTATCTTCTTTGCTTGTGAATGATCTTCTTCTATGGCAGGCTGTAAGTGATCAATGCCATTGCTCGTGGTCATTGATCTCCTCTACTACAGGTCAAAAGCCATTACCTGTGGTCATTCAATCGGACGGAGGGTGAACCTCTTAGCAAGTCATTCTCTTGGCGATCCTACTCAAAACGCCATAGACAAGGTCGAATCTTCCGGATCAGAGAACGCTGCTTCTATGGATTCTAGCCTATACCACGGAGACCCTAATCTCCCCAAAGATCGGCTGAACTGGTGTCTCGAGAAGTCTCCAACGAAATCATAAATTAACCGTCTGAGAGATGTATAGACATAGCTGTTGGCTCGTGCTTTTCTTCTAGGTACTCACACGAACCCAAGTAGACGCGGGTGTTTGTCAGGCACGTTCGTCTTAATATGATGAACAGAGCTAATTTGTCAGATCATCCTGCTCACCATGATGAAGATCGGAATATACATCTTAGAGATAGATCAAACACGGATCGAAGAAGAAACAATAGTACTTTTATTAATTCATAGGACTCAGCAAGACTCCTCCCCTCAACCTAGGAGGTTTAGAAACTCATACTAAAAATAAAAACAATGGAAAAACGTGAATAATAAGAAAAGTGATTTTTTCCCTAAATTACATAGATCAAATCCCTTAAATACTAAACAAATGACTAGTTAGGGTAAAACAGTCTATCTACTGCTAAAATCTATTTCTGGGGCTCACTTGGTGAGTGTTTGGGCTAAGTTTTGATGAGATCCACGTGCTATGAGGCTCCTTGGGCATGGAACATCAGCTAGGGGGTCCTCTTTGGGCCTTTGGATGCTGCGCTCTGCTCTTTGGGCGCTGGACGCCTGGAAGGGGCATGAAGCTGGCATTGGACGCCAGTTTTGGGCCTTCTAATTCGAAGCAAAGTATGGACTATTATATATTTCTGGAAAGCTCTGAATGTCATCTTTCTATAGCCGTTAAGAGCGCTCCATTTGGACTTCTGTAGCTCCAGAAAAGCTCTTTCGAATGCAGGCAGGTCAGATCCGGATAGCATCTGCAGTGCTTTCTCTGTCTCTGAATCAGACTTCTGCTCCAACTCCTCAATTTCAGCCAGAAAATACCTGAAATTATCCAAAAACACAAAAACTCATAGTAGAATCCAAAAATATGATTTTAACACTAAAACCTATAAAAACTTAATAAAAACTAAATAAAAACTATTGAAAACTATATGAAAATGATGTCAAAAAGTGTATAAAATATCCGCTCATCATTTCATTTTGTTCATCGATGAAGTTATTTTCAACAAGCGAGGTGTTCGATCAATAGGCATCAATTAGTGATTCTTTGGAGCAAGGTTCAAATTAATTTTAAAAGTGGTTGAACATTGTGTAAGACGGTTATCAAGTAGGTATTTAGAGGGAATGGTTATCTTTTACTTCGCGTTGAGCTCGACACATGGTAGTATGGGATTGGTCGATAATATCTATAAATAGAGTGGTGAGCAATGAACAAGAGGCTGAAAGTTCGTTCTCTCCAGAAAATACACTCACACAAACTCCCACACAAGGAGGAAGATTAACATTATGTGCCTACAAGAAACAAAATGGGTTGGTGCGAAGGCTAGGAAGTTGGATACTTCCGATTTTAAACTTTGGTATACAGGCAAGGTGAAGAATAGGAATGGAGTTGGTATTATTATGGATAAGCAATGGAAGAAGGACATAGTGGATGTCAAGAGGGTGGGAGATCGGATCATCTCTATCAAACTTGTGGTGGAGGGAGGTGCTTTTCATGTGATTAGCGCCTATGCACCGCAAGTGGGTTTGGACGAACAACACAAGATAAGGTTTTGGAAGGATCTAGAGAGTTTGGTCCAAGACATACCTTCGGGAGATAAGATTTTCTTAGGAGGAAATTTAAATGGCCATATAGAAAGAGAAGTGACTGGGTATGGAAGTATTCACAGAGGCCATGGTTTCGGGGTGATCAATGCTGAGGGTAAGACTATTTTGTACTTTTCCTCAACCTTTGACCTTCTCATCGCAAATACATATTTTAAAAAGAGAGACGAACATCTTATAACCTATAAGAGTAGCATGACAAGCTCTTAAATCGACTTCTTCTTGTTGAGGAGAGTCGACCGAAAATTTTGCATTAATTGTAAAATTATCTCAGGAGAGAGTTTAACAACATAACTTAGGATGCTCGTCATAGATTTTCGCGTTGAGAAAAAGTTGAGGAAAAGACATCATACAAAGAACCCAAGGACGAGGTGGTGGCAGATGAAAGGTGAGGAACAAAGAAGCTTCCTAAGATGGGTAGGAGAAGAGGCAAAGTGGGATGGAAATGGAAGCGCGGAAGAGATGTGGAGGGAGATGGAAGAAGTTATTAGAAGAACAGCAAAAGAAAGTTTTGGTGAATCTAAAGGGATAGGACCAAGAGACAAGGAGTCCTGGTGGTGGAATGCGAGTATACAAGAAAAGATAAAGATAAAAAGGGAGTGCTTTAAAGAGTGGTCTTTATGCCGCAATGCAGATAATTGGGAAAAATATAAGGCGGCTAAGAAAGAGACAAAAGTGGCTATAATTGAAGCAAGAACAAGAGCGTATGAGGGTCTCTACTAGCCTTTGGGCACGAAAGAAGGAGAAAAAGGTATATATTGAATTGCAAAGATCCGTGAAAGAAGAACGAGAGATTTGGATCAGGTTAAGTGCATAAAAGGATAAGGATAGAGAGGTTCTGGCTCAAGAGGAGAAGATTCATGAAAGGTGGAAGAGCTACTTCTATGAGTTATTTAATGAAGGACATAAGACTCTTCCGAACCTTGGTCGGTTATGCATAAGGGAAAAAGATCAAAACTTTGACTACTATCGAAGGATTCGAGACTGCGAGGTAAAAGAGACTCTAAAGCAGATGAAAAATGGCAGGGCAGTAGGACCTAATAATATTCCATTGAGGTTTGGAAAGGCCTTGGAGGAAAAGGCATCCATTGGTTAACCAAGATTTTTAATGAGATTTTAAGGTCAAAGAAGATGCCTAATGAGTGAAGAAAGATCACCTTGGTACCTATCTACAAGAATATGGGGGATATACAAAGTTGTGAAAACTATAGAGGGATCAAGCTCATGAGTCATACCATGAAGTTATGGGAAAGGGTGATAGAACGGAGGTTGAGAAAAGAGATACAAGTAACAGAGAACCAATTTGGATTTATGCCAGGCAAATCCACCACCAAAGCGATTTACCTGTTAAGAAGGATGATGGAGAGGTATCGTAGTAATAAAAGAGATCTACACATGGTGTTTATTGATTTGGCAAAAGCGTACGATATGGTGCCAAAGGAGATCTTATGGAAGGTTTTAGAAAAGAAGAGAGTAAGGATATCATATAATTGTGCAACTAAAGACATGTATGATGGGGCCACAACTAGTGTGAAGACTCACGGTGGTGTGATAGAAGAATTTTCTATTGGTATAGGATTACACCAGGGATCATCCTTAAGTCCATACCTTTTTACATTAATATTGAAAATACTCACAAAGTACATTGATGAACTGAAGATTGATGGTTTAGAATTCACAATAAATTCTCGTTGCAAGTATAGTTTCTAAACCAAGCAATAATCCTTTCATACAAAAACTTGTTTGTCACTTAAGCAAACCCAATAAAATTGATAATCGAAGTATTGAAACCTCGGGTCGTCTCTCAAGGAATTGTAGGGAAGTATGATTTATTATTGGTTATGGAAAAAAAAAGTATATTTTTGGGTTTTTGAAATAGGGAACAAGTAATTTAAATGGCAATAAAAATAAATTAATAATTAGAAAATCTCTTAGCAAGGTATGAGAACTGGAAGTCCTATCCTAGTTATCCTTATTAGGTGTGATGAGAATTGTTGTTGCTCCCACTTAGTTAACCCTTACTAAATAAAGGAAAGTCAAGTGGACTAATTAATTTGATCCTCAAGTCCTAGTCAACTTGATGAGCGGATAATTTATACGCTTTTTGGCATTGTTTTTAGTATGTTTTTAGTATATTTTAGTTATTTTTTATTATGTTTTTATTAGTTTTTAAATAAAAATTACTCTTCTGGACTTTACTATGAGTTTGTGTGTTTTTCTGTGATTTCAGGTATTTTCTGGCTGAAATTGAGGGACCTGAGCAAAAATCTGATTCAGAGGCTGAAAAAGGACTGCAGATGCTGTTGGATTCTGACCTCCCTGAACTCAAAGTGGATTTTCTGGAGCTACAGAAGCCCAACTGGCGCACTCTCAATTGCGTTGGAAAGTAGACATCCTGAGCTTTCCAGCAATATATAATAGTTTATACTTTGCCCGAGATTTGATGGCCCAAACAGGCATTCCAAGTCAGCTCAAGAATTCTAGCGTTTAACGCCGGAACTGGCACAAAAGCTAGAGTTAAACGCCCAAACTGGCACAAAATCTGGCGTTTAAATCCAAGAAAAGTCTCTACACATGGAAGCTTCAATGCTCAGCCCAAGCACACACCAAGTGGGCCCGGAAGAAGATTTCTGCATTAATTACTGATTTCTGTAAACCCTAGGCTACTAATTCTCTATAAATAGGACCTTATACTATTGTATTTGGATCTTTGGACGTTTAGTCCCTAGACCTTGGAGGCTGGCCATTCGGCCATGCTTACACCATTCTCACTTTTGCATTTTCAACGGTGGAGTTTCTACACACCATAGATTAAGGTGTGGAGCTCTGCTGTTCTTCATGAATTAATACAAGTACTATTATTTTTCTGTTCAACTCAAGCCTATTTCTTCTCCAAGATATTCATTCTCACCCAAGAACATGATGAATGTGATGATTATGTGACACTCATCACCATTCTCACCTATGAACGCGTGACTGACAACCACTTCTGTTCTACATGCAAACAAGCTTGAATGTGTATCTCTTGAGTTTCTAATCTAAGATTGGAACCTTCGTGGTATAGGCTAGAATTATTGACGGTCATTCTTGAGATCCGGAAAGTCTAAACCTTATCTGTGGTATTTCGAGTAGGATCTGGGAAGGGATGACTGTGACGAGCTTTAAACTCGCGATTGTTGGGCGTGTGACAGACGCAAAAGGATCAATGGATCCTATTCCAACATGATCGAGAACTGACAGATGATTAGCCGTGCGGTGACAGCGCATTTGGAACGTTTTCACTGAGAGGACGGGAAGTATCCATTGACAACGGTGATGCCCAACATAAAGCTTGCCATGGAAAGGAGTATGAATGATTGGAAGAAGGCAATAGGAAAGCAGAGGTTCAGGAGGAACAAAGCATCTTCATACGCTTATCTGAAATTCCAACCAAAGAATTACATAAGTATCTCTATCTTTATTTTAAGTTTTATTTATCTTTTAATTATCAATTCTCCATCACCATCTAAATTAGCCTGACTGAGATTTACAAGGTGACCATAGCTTGCTTCTAGCCGACAGTCTCCGTGGGATCGACCCTTACTCACGTAAGGTATTACTTGGACGACCCAGTGCACTTGTTGGTTAGTTGTGCGGAATTGTGACAAAGTGTGATTCACGTTTAAGAGCTCCAAGTCCTTTGGTGCCATTGTTGAGGATCACAATTTCGTGCACCAAGTTTTTGGCGCCGTTGGCGGGGATTGTTCGAGTTTGGACAACTGACGGTTCATCTTGTTGCTTAGATTAGGTACTTTTCTTTTTATTTTTCAGAATTTTTAAGAATGAATTCTAGAGTTTCAAGGTGATGCTCTTATCATCACAAAAGCTGATTGATTCTCATCAATTTAGCTGCTGAATGTAATGTCCTGCTGAAGCTTGGCCAACCATGTCTAATCTTTTTAGACTGAAGCTTTAGACTAACATTGCATGATTTCTGGAATTCTTATTAAAAGTTTTGAATCCCTTTATTTTCTTTTCCATATAAGTTTCGAAAATCACAAAAAAATTTATAAAATCATAAAAATAAAAAATATTTTATGTTTCTTGTTTGAGTCTAGTGTCAATTTTTAAGTTTGGTGTCAATTGCATTTTTCTTGCATTTTTCGAAAATATGCAATATGTTCTTCATTAATCTTCAAGTTGTTCTTGATGATTTCATTGCTCTGATCTTTAAATTCCCTTGTTTTGTGTGTTTAGTTGTTTCTCATATGCATTCTCAATTTGTTAGTGTCTCTTATATGAAAATTTTTAAGTTTGGTGTCCTGCATGCATTGTTTGTTTGATTTGAGTTTCCTAAGATTAATTATATTTTGATTGTTTCTCATCATTGAAAAATTCAAAAAAATTCTCAAAACTATGTCTTTTCAAGTCAATAATACAGAGAATTGAAGATTCAGAACATTCAGCAGAGGAATCAAACAGAAAAAGCTGGGCGTTCAAAACGCCCAGTGAAGAAGGAAAATTGGCGTTTAAATGCCAGCCAGGATACTTGGCTGGGCGTTTAACGCCCAAAAAGGTAGCATTTTGGGCGTTAAACGCCAGAATGGATGCCATTCTGGGCGTTTAACGCCAGGATGACACTAGAGGGAAGATTTTGTTTTTAATTCAAATCTTTTCAAATTTTCATAATTTTTCAAAATCAAATCTTTTTCAAATCATATCTTTTCAATCATATCTCTTCAAAATCAATTTCTTTCCATTTTTTTATTTTCGAAAATCCTTGTTATAATTAATGATTTACTTCAAAATTTTCTAGTTGTTACTTGCCTATTAAGAATGGATTAAAAGTTTTAATTCTAGAATCATATCTTCTAATTTCTTGTTAGTCAAGTAATCAACTTTAATTTTAAAACTTTCTCTTTTTAGTTTGATTTTCAATCATATCTTCTCAATCATATCTTTTCAATCACATCTTTTTCAAAATTAACTCTCAATCATATCTTTTTTATTTCTAATTTCAAAATCTTTTTCAAAAATCACTTAATTTCTTTCCCAATCTTAATTTTCGAAATCTCAATCAAATTTTCAAATTTCTTTTTATTATTTCAAAATCTTTTTAATTTATTTTCAAAAATTCTTCCCCTCTTCTCACATCCTTCTATTTAAGGGACTAACACTCCTCCTCAAGGTGCAATTCGAACTCTATCCTTCTTTATATGTTCGAATTCTCTTCTATCTACCTCCTCCTTCTATTCTTCTTTTCCTCTGACACCTCAAGGAATCTCTATACTGTGACATAGAGGATTTTCTACTTTCTTGTTCTCTTCTCTTTCATATGAGCAGGAACAAAGATAAAGGCATACTTGTTCAAGCTGATCCTGAACCTGAAAGGACCTTGAAGAGAAAGCTAAGAGAAGTTAAAGCACAATTCTCTCTAGAGGGCCTAACAGAGCTTTTCAAAGAAGAAGAAACCATGGCAGCCGAAAACAACAATGCCAACAATGCAAGGAAGGTGCTTGGTGACTTTACTGCACCTACTCCTGACTTCTATGGGAAAAGCATCTCAATCCCTGCCATTGGAGCAAACAATTTTGAGCTTAAGCCTCAATTAGTTTCTCTAATGCAACAGAATTGCAAGTTTCATGGACTTCCATTGGAAGATCCTCATCAGTTCTTAGCTGAATTCTTGCAAATCTGTGACACTGTCAAGACCAATGGGGTTGACCCTGAAGTCTACAGACTTATGCTTTTTCCTTTTGCTGTAAGAGACAGAGCTAGGACATGGTTGGATTCACAACCTAAAGAAAGCCTGAACTCTTGGAAAAAGCTAGTTAATGCCTTCTTGGCAAAGTTCTTTCCACCTCAAAAATTGAGCAAGCTTAGAGTGAAAGTCCAAACCTTCAGACAGAAGGAAGGAGAATCCCTCTATGAAGCATGGGAAAGATACAAGCAATTGATCAGAAGGTGTCCTTCTGACATGCTTTCAGAATGGAGCATCATAGGTATTTTCTATGATGGTCTGTCTGAACTATCCAAGATGTCATTGGATAGCTCTGCTGGAGGATCTCTTCATCTGAAGAAGACGCCTGCAGAAGCTCAAGAACTCATTGAAATGGTTGTAAATAACCAATTCATGTACACTTCTGAAAGGAATCCTGTGAATAATGGGACAACTCAGAAGAAGGGAGTTCTTGAGATTGATACTCTGAATGCCATATTGGCGCAGAATAAAATATTGACCCAACAAGTCAATATGATTTCTCAGAGTCTGTCTGGAATGCAAGCAGCAACAGGCAGTACTAAGGAAGCTTCCTCTAAAGAAGAAGCTTATGACCCTGAGAACCCAGCAATGGAAGAGGAGAATTACATGGGAGAGTCCTATGGAAACACCTATAATCCTTTATGGAGAAATCATCCAAATTTCTCATGGAAGGATCAACAGAGACCTCAACAAGGTTTCAACAACAATAATGGTGGAAGAAACAGGTTTAGCAATAGCAAGCCTTTTCCATCATCTTCTCAGCAACAAACAGAGAATTCTAAGCAGAGCCACTCTGACTTAGCAACCATTGTCTCTGATCTAATCAAAACCACTCAAAGTTTTATGACTGAAACAAGGTCCTCCATTAGAAATTTGGAGGCACAAGTAGGTCAGCTAAGTAAGAAAATTACTGAACTCCCTCCTAGTACTCTCCCAAGCAATACAAAAGAGAATCCAAAGAGAGAGTGCAAGGCCATAAACACGTCTCACATGGCCGAACCTGGAGAGGAGGAAGAGGCAGTGATCTCCACTGAGGAAGACCTCAATGGACGTCCACTGACCTCCATGGAGTGCCCTAATGAGGAACCATGGGAATCTGAGGCTCAGACTGAGACCATAGAGATTGCCATTCATGAGCTCTGATGAGTATTCTTCCTCTGAAAAGGATGAAGATGTTACTGAAGAGCAAGTTGCTAAGTACCTTGGAGCAATCATGAAGCTAAATTCCAGGTTGTTTGGTAATGAGACTTGGGAGGATGAACCTCCATTGCTCATCAAAGAACTGGATGACTTGACTAGGCAGAAATTACCTCTGAAGAGACAAGATCCTGAAAAGTTCTCAATACCTTGTACCATAGGCACCATGACCTTTGAGAAGGCTCTGTGTGACCTGGGATCAAATATAAACCTTATGCCTCTCTCTGTAATGGAGAAGCTAGGGATCATTGAGGTACAAGCTGCAAGAATCTCACTGGAGATGGCAGACAATTCAAAGAAACAGGCTTATGGACTTGTAGAGGATGTCTTGGTAAAGGTTGAAGACCATAACATCCCTGCTGATTTCATAATCCTAGAGACTGGGAAATGTATGGATGAATCCATCATCCTTGGCAGACCCTTCCTAGCCACAGCAAAAGCTGTGATTGATGTTGACAGAGGAGAATTGATCATTCAAGTGAATGAAGACTCCCTTGTGTTTAAAGCCCAAGGATATCCCTCTGTCACCATGGAGAGGAAGCATGAAGAGCTTCTCTCAATACAGAGTCAAAAAGAGCCCCCACAGTCAAACTCTGAGTTTGGTGTTGGGAAGTTCCAACATTGCTCTGAACATCTATGAGGCTCCATGAGAGCCCACTGTCAAGCTATTGACATTAAAGAAGCGCTTGTTGGGAGGCAACCCAATCTTTAATTATCTATGTTAAATTTCTATTTTATTTTGTTATTTTATGTTTTCTATAGGTTGATGATCATGTGAAGTCACAAAAACAATTGAAAAAGCAAAAACAGAAGGAAAAACAAAATGAAAAATAGAACACCCTGGAGGAGAAACTTACTGGCGTTTAAACGCCAGAAAGGGTAGCAGAATGGGCGTTAAACGCCCAGTCTGGCACCATTCTGGGCGTTTAACGCCAGAAATGGGCACCAGACTGGCGTTTAACGCCAGGAATGGGCATGAAGCTGGCGTTAAACGCCAGAAATGGGCAGCAGCCTGGCGTTTAGCGCCAGGATTGGCAGCAAGGGGCATTTTGTACGCCACATGGTGCAAGGATGAGAAATCCTTGACACCTTAGGATCTGTGGACCCCACAGGATCCCCACCTACCCCACCTCACTCTCTCTTCTTTACCCATTCACCAATCACCTCAATACCTCTTCCCTAAAAACCCTCACCTATCAAATCCCACCATTCTCTTTACCACTCACATCCATCCTTCCTAAAATCCCACCTACCTCACCATTCAAATTCAAACCACTTTCCCACCTAAACCCACCCATAATGGCCGAACCATACCCCCCTCCCCACTTCTATATAAACCCATATTCACTCCTTCATTTTCACACAACCTAAACACTACTTCTCCCCCTTGGCCGAAACACAAAGCCCCCCTCCAACTCCTCTATTTCTTCTTCTTCTACTCTCTTCTTTCTTCTTTTGCTCGAGAACGAGCAACCTTCTAAGTTTGGTGTGGTAAAAGCTAAAGCTTTTTTTTTTTGTTTTTCCATAACCATTAATGGCACCAAAGGCCGAAGAAACCTCTAGAAAGAGGAAAGGGAAGGCAAAAGCTTCCACCTCCGAGTCATGGAAGATGGAGAGATTCCTCTCAAAGGTGCATCAAGACCACTTCTATGACGTTGTGGCCAAAAAGAAGGTGATCCCCGAGGTCCCTTTTAAGCTCAAAAAGGGCGAATATCCGGAGATCCGACATGAGATCCAAAGAAGAGGTTGGAAAGTTCTCACCAACTCCATTCAACAAGTCGGAATCTTAATGGTTCAAGAGTTCTATGCCAATGCATGGATCACCAAGAACCATGATCAAAGTGTGAACCCGGATCCTAAGAATTGGCTTACAATGGTCCGGGAGAAATACTTAGATTTTAGTCTGGAAAATGTAAGGTTGGCATTCAACTTGCCCATGATGCAAGGAGATGCACACCCATACACTAGAAGGGTCAACTTTGATCAAAGGTTGGACCAAGTCCTCATGGACATATGTGAAGAAGGCGTTCAATGGAAGAGAGATTTAAGAGGGAAGCCGGTTCAACTGAGAAGGCATGACCTCAAGCCCGTGGCTAGGGGATGGTTGGAGTTCATCCAACGCTCAGTCATTTCTACTAGCAACCGGTCTGAAGTTACTATAGACCGGGCTATCATGATTCATAGCATCATGATTAGAGAGGAAGTAGAAGTTCATGAGGTTATATCCCAAGAACTCTACAAGGTGGTGGACAAGTCCTCTACTATGGCAAGGTTAGCCTTCCCTCATCTCATTTGTCACCTCTGCAATTCAGCTGGAATTGACATAGAGGAAGACATCCTCATTGATGAGGACAAGCCCATCACTAAGAAAAGGATGGAGCAAGTGAGAGAACCTCACCAAGAGCATGAAGAAACTCCTCATCATGAAATTCCTGAGATGCCTCAAGGGATGCATTTTCCTCCACAAAACTATTGGGAGCAAATCAACACCTCCCTAGGAGAATTAAGTTCCAACATGGGACAACTAACGGTGGAGCATCAAGAGCATTCCATCCTCCTCCATGAAATTAGAGAAGACCAAAGAACCATGAGAGAGGAACAACAAAGGCAAGGAAGAGACATTGAGGAGCTCAAGCACTCCATAAGATCTTCAAGAGGAAGAACAAGCCGCCATCACTAAGGTGGACTCGTTCTTTAATTTCCTTGTTCTTTATTTTCTATTTTTCGAAAATTGTGCTTTATGTTTATTTATGTTTGTATCTTTATTACATGATCATTAGTGTCCAAGTGTCTATGCCTTAAAGCTATGAAAATGAATCCATCACCTTTCTTAAAATGAAAAATGTTTTTAATTGAAAAAGAAAAAGAAGTGCATGAATTTCAAATTTTAAAACAGTTTAATTATTTTGATGTGGTGGCAATACTATTGTTCTTCTGAATGAATGCTTGAACAGTGCATATTTTTGAATTTGATTGTTTATGAATGTTAAAATTGTTGGCTTTTGAAAGAATGATGGGAAAAGGAGAAATGTTATCTGATGATCTGAAAAGTCATAAAATTGATTCTTGAAGCAAGAAAAAGCAGTGAAAAGCTTGCAGAAAAAAAAAGGAGGCGAAAAAAAAAGAGAAAAGAAAAAGAAAGAAAAGGAAAAGCAAGCAGAAAAAGCCAATACCCCTTTAAACCAAAAGGCAAGGGTGATAAAAAGGGATCCAAGGCTTTGAGCATCAGTGGATAGGAGGGCCCACAGGAATAAAATCCTGGCCTAAGCGGCTAAACCAAGCTGTCCCTAACCATGTGCTTGTGGCGTGAAGGTGTCAAGTAAAAACTTGAGACTGAGCGGTTAAAGTCGTGGTCCAAAAGCAAAAAGAGTGTGCTTAAGAGCTCTGGACACCTCTAATTGGGGACTCTAGCAAAGCTGAGTCAGAATCTGAAAAGGTTCACCCAGTTATGTGTCTATGGCATTTATGTATCCGGTGGTAATACTGAAAAACAAAATGCTTAGGGTCACGGCCAAGACTCATAAAGTAGCTGTGTTCAAGAATCAACATACTTAACTAGGAGAATCAATGACACTATCTGGACTCTGAGTTCCTATAGATGCCAATCATTCTGAACTTCAAAGGATAAAGTGAGATGCGAAAACTGTTCAAAAGCAAAAAGTTAAAAGCCCCGCTCATCTAATTAATACTGATCTTCATAGATGTTTTTGGAATTCATTATACATTCTATTCTTTTTATCCTATATGATCTTCAGTTGCTTGGGGACAAGCAACAATTTAAGTTTGGTGTTGTGATGAGCGGATAATTTATATGCTTTTTGGCATTATTTTTAGTATGTTTTTAGTATATTTTAGTTAGTTTTTATTATGTTTTTATTAGTTTTTAAATAAAAATCACTCTTCTCGACTTTACTATGAGTTTGTGTATTTTTCTATGATTTCAGGTATTTTCTGGCTGAAATTGAGGGACCTGAGCAAAAATCTGATTCAGAGGCTGAAAAAGGACTGCAGATGCTGTTGGATTCTGACCTCCCTGCACTCAAAGTGGATTTTCTGGAGATACAGATACCCAACTAGCGCGCTCTTAATTGCGTTGAAAAGTAGACATCCTGGGCTTTCCAGAAATATATAATAGTCCATACTTTGCTCGAGATTTGATGGCCCAAACAGGCGTTCCAAGTCAGCTCAAGAATTCTGGCATTTAACGCCGGAACTGGCACAAAAGCTGGAGTTAAATGCCCAAACTGGAACAAAGGCTGGCGTCTAACTCCAAGAAAAGTCTCTACACATGGAAGCTTCAATGCTCAGCCCAAGAACACACCAAGTGGGCCCAGAAGAAGATTTCTGCATTAATTACTGATTTCTGTAAACCCTAGACTACTAGTTCTCTATAAATAGGACCTTATACTATTGTATTTGGATCTTTGGACGTTTAGTCCCTAGACCTTGGAGGCTAGCCATTCGGCCATGCTTACACCATTCTCACTTTTGTATTTTCAACGGTGGAGTTTCTACACACCATAGATTAAGGTGTGGAGCTCTGCTGTTCTTCATGAATTAATACAAGTACTATTGTTTTTCTATTCAACTCAAGTCTATTTCTTCTCCAAGATATTCATTCGCACCCAAGAACATGATGAATGTGATGATTATGTGACACTCATCACCATTCTTACCTATAAACGTGTGACTGACAACCACTTCTGTTCTACATGCAAACAAGCTTGAATGTGTATCTCTTGGGTTTCTAATCTAAGATTGGAACCTTCGTGGTATAGGCTAGAATTATTGGCGGTCATTCTTGAGATCCGGAAAGTCTAAACCTTGTCTGTGGTATTCCGAGTAGGATTTGGGAAGGGATGACTGTGACGAGCTTCAAACTCGCGATTGTTGGGCGTGTGACAGACGCAAAAGGATCAATGGATCCTATTCCAACATGATCGAGAACCGACAGATGATTAGCCGTGCAGTGACAGCGCATTTGGAACGTTTTCACTGAGAGGACGAGAAGTAGCCATTGACAACGGTGATACCCAACATAAAGCTTGCCATGGAAAGGAGTATGAATGATTGGAAGAAGGCAATAAGAAAGCAGAGGTTCAGGAGGAACAAAGCATCTTCATACGCTTATCTGAAATTCCAACCAAAGAATTACATAAGTATCTCTATCTTTATTTTACGTTTTATTTATCTTTTAATTATCAATTCTCCATCACCATCTGAATTAGCCTGACTGAGATTTACAAGGTGACCATAGCTTGCTTCAAGTCGACAGTCTCCATGGGATCGACCCTTACTCACGTAAGGTATTACTTGGACGACCCAGTGCACTTGCTGGTTAGTTGTGCGGAATTGTGACAAAGTGTGATTCACGTTTAAGAGCTCCAAGTCCTTTGGCGCCATTGTTGAGGATCACAATTTTGTGCACCACAACTCATGTGGGAAGACGAGCTTTAGAGCGATCCAAATAAATCAGCAGCTCCAATTTCAATCAACAGCTGAGTTTGACAACTCAAGTGTTACCAATTACTTAACCAAAACCAAAAGGGGAAAATAAATCTAAATTAAATTGAAAGCATCATAAATAGAATAAAACAATCATTAATCTGAAATACCTCAAATTGCATTTAAACATAAATTCAAATCCTAACATGGAAAGTTTGTAAATCAATAATGAAAAAGATAAATGACAATTAAAGTAATGGAATAAATAAAAGTAGAAAATAAATTAAAGGAACATTGAACCTGTGATTGAAGAGATCATAGCTTAAACATAATAGAAATCCTAAATCCTAATCCTAATAGAGAGGAGAGAACCTCTCTCTCTAAAAGCTACATCTAATCCTAAAATTATGAATATTGTATCTATCACTAAGTTGTTATTTGATTCCTCCATTCTCTGGCTTATATTCTGTGTTTCTGACTTGGATTTGGGCCGAAAAAGGGTCCAGAAATTGCTGGGGGCATTTTCTGCAGATTCTTGTACGTGGCGTCTGTCACGCGTTCACGTGGGTCACGCGTTCGCGTGGTCTGGGAGTTTTCCTTGTCACGCGTACGCGTCGGTCGCGCGTGCGCGTCATTTGCGTTCTGCTCAAGGCACGCGTCTGCGTCATCCACGCGTTTGCGTCGATGCCATTTTGTGCTAGGCACGCGTTCGCGTCATCCATGCGTTCGTGTCGCTGCCTTTTCTTCAAAACTCCATTTTTGTGCTTTCCTTCCATTTTTGTATGTTCCCTTTCTATCCTCTAAGCCATTCCTACCCTATGAAACCTGAAAATACTTAACATACAAATCACGGCATCGAATGGTAATAAAGGATAATTAAAATTAATATTTTTAAAGCATAGGAAACATGTTTTTCACATATATCATAAAATAATGAAGGGAAGGTAAAACCATGCAATTTACATGAATAAGTGGGTGAAGAATTGATAGAAACACTCAATTTGAGCCCAAAATACATCATAAAATATGGGTTTATCACACATCCAAGAGCCTATGCCATGGTGCATACTTTTTGCTGATGATATTGTCCTTATAGGAGAGTCAAGGGAAGACCTAAATAAGAAGTTGGACTTATGGAGAGAAGCTCTAGAAGTGTATGGTTTGCGCATAAACCGTAGCAAGACAGAATATATGGAATGTAAGTTCAGTCTGAGATGGGAAAACCCTAATATAGAGGTGAAGATTGGAGAAAACACCTTACGAAAAGTTAAAAGTTTTAAGTATCCTGGGTGTATCATACAGGATAATGGAGAGATTGAACATGATGTAAATCATAGGATCCAAACAGGTTGGTCAAAATGGCGGAGTACATCTGGTTTTATATGTGACAAAAAAGTGTCTTTAAAACTTAAAGGTAAATTATATCGTACTGCTATAAGACCGACTATGCTTTATGGTACGGAGTGTTAGGTGGCCAAAGGGGAGCACGAACATAAGCTAAGTGTGGTAGAGATAAAGATGTTGAGATAGATGAGTGGTCATACGTGATTGGATAAAATAAGGAACGAAGATATAAGGGAGGGATTTGGAGTAGCACTCATTGTGGAAAAGATAGTAGAATCACGTCTCAAGTGGTTTGGACATGTGAGAAGAAGATCAACAGAACACCCAGTCAGGAGGGTGGATGAGATGGAAGATGGACAAGGGGTGAAAGGCAGAGGAAGACCTAAGAAGACCATCCATGAGGTGGTCAAATGAGATCTACATGTAAACGATCTCTCTGTAGACAAGATACATGACAGAGCTCAATGGCGTCGTTTGATTCATGTATCCGACCCCACCTAGTGGCACAAGGCTTTGTTGTTGTTGTTGTTGTTGTTGTTGTTGTTGTTGTTCTTTTAAATAAGATTATTAACTGCATTTATTTTTGTTACTGGCTATTCATATTTCAAATTAAAATCATTAAAATTAGTAGTATATCTCTAAAATATATGTGGTCAAATATGTAATTAAGTTATTAATTGTGTATATCTTTAATTTGCATAAAAATAATTAAGTTATAATTTGATAAATTTATAGAAACTAATATTATATTTAAAACTTACTATTTTCATACATGTTTAACTATATATATACATATTATTTTATTTTTTAAATTATTTATTGATAAACTACTATTTTATGGTTTATCTTGTGCTTAATTGAGTGGTTTTTAAGTCCTTTCCCACCTATTCATATTAATTGCATGGTTTTACATTTTCCTTCCTAATCTTGTGCTATAATTGGAAACTTGCTTCCCAAGCCTTTAAATTACCAAATATTAATTCTCCCTTTATACCATTTGATGCCTTGATATGTGTGTTAAGTGATTTCAGGATTTATAAGGCAGGAATGGCTCAGAGCATGGAAAGAAAGCATGCAAAAGTGGAAGGAATACAAGAAGTTGAAGAAATTGCTAAGCTGTCCAGCTTGACCTCTTCGCACTCAAACACTCATAACTTGAGCTACAAAGGTCCAAATAACGCGGTTACAGTTGCGTTAGAAAGCTAACGTCTGGAGCTTCACAACGATATATAATTTGCCATAGCTTCCCTAAATCCAGACAACGCAAATGCGTGGATCACGCGGACGCGTGACCTGGCAAAAACCCAATCCACGCTAACGCGTGGACGACGCTTCCGCGTGACTTTGCTGCGACCTGTACGTACCAGAAATCACTAGGGGCAATTTTTGAGCTGTTTTTGACCCATTTTCGGCCCAGAAAACACATATTAGAGGCTATAAAGTGGGAGAATCAATCCATTCATACAGAACATAATACATCATTCATAATTCACAATTTTAGGTTTTAGATGTAGTTTTAGAGAGAGAGAGAGGTTCTCTCCTCTCTCTTAGGTTTTAGGATTAGGATTTCTCTTAATTTTAGGATTGCTTCTTCATTCCAGGTTCAATGTTCCCAACTTTAATTTATGTTTCTCTTCTACTTTTAGATACTCTAATGCTTTTATTTGTTAATTATTTATGTTGCCAAATTGGCTTATGAATCTTTCCATGTTAGATTTGAATATTCTATTTAATATAATTTGAGGTATTTCAGATTTATGATTGTTTTACTCTATTTATAATGCTTTCAATTTAATTTAAGATTTATTCCCTTTTTGCTTTGGTTAAGTAATTGGTAACACTTGAGTTATCAGACTCAGCAGTTGATTGAAAATTGGAAATTGCTGATTGATTTGGATCGCTCTAAAGCTAGTCTTTCCACAGGAGTTGACTAGGACTTAAGGATCAAATTGATTGGTCCACTTGACTTTCTCTTATTTAGTAAGGATTAACTAAGTGGAAGCAATAACAATTCTCATCACACCTGATAAGGATAACTGGGATAGGATTTTCGGTTCTTATACCTTGCAAGAGATTTTTATAATTATTAATTTATTTTTCTTGCCATTTAAATTACTTGTTCCTTATTTCAAAAACCAAAAAATATACAATTTCATAACCAATAATAAATCATACTGCCCTGCAATTCCCTGAGAGACGACTCGAGGTTTCAATACTTCAGTTATAAATTTTATTGGGTTTTGTTACTTGTGACAACCAAAACTTTTGTACGAAAGGATTCTCTGTTGGTTTAGAAACTATACCTACAACGTGATTATTTTTATAAAATTCTAAATTAGCAAGAATCAGTTCGTCAAAATGGCGCCGTTGCCGGGGAATTGCAAACGTGTGCCTTATTATTGGTTATTGTAAATATTTTATTTTGCTTGTTTATTTGTTTTTGTTTTTAATTTTTATTAGCTACTATGAGTTCTCACCCCCGTCGCTTTGAGTTTGGTTCTAATGTTGTTGAAAGGAATGGAAGCTATAACAGGAACATGCATCAAGGTCAAAACAATCAAAGATGGAAAGAGCCACGAGAATCTGATTAACCCTTTCGGCAACAACACCTTCCAAGATACCATGGACAACGACCATCCTACAATGCATGCCAAGACAATAGTTATGGTGGACCCCTCCATGACAAACCACCTCCACCAAATTACTATGGTCAAGATCCATTCCGAGGTGCGTACCAAGATGATAGATATGGTGGACCCCCTTGTAGTTACCAACAAGCCCCATCATATGCTTATGAACCACCTCCCCAACACACCTTTGAACCACCACACTCACAAGCCACTTACCACCATTCACTTCCATATGACCCTAACCTTTACCCACCCCAATTCCAACCCAATTACTCCCAAGAACCACCACTTTCATATGCACCATGTCCATATCCATCGACCCAAGAATCATAGGCTCGCCTCAAGGAAACAGTAGATCAATTTCATGCAACCCTTCATCGACTGGAGCAAGCAATAAATCGATTACCTTCCAGACGTTCGGACACTCAAGGAACCCCCACGGCTTCATGTGGAGAATCTAATGAAGAACGTAGCATGAAGGAGACACTAGAAACTCCAGTGGACAGTAAGGAGCATGACTTTGTATTGGAACAAGTGGAGGAAGCCGGAATTATTGAAGAGGAAGAAGTGGTCGAAGACTTAGGAGATGCGGAACGTCCATGAAAAAGCCCAGTCATAGAGTCCCCTTCTAAGGAGTTTGAATTTGTTGTTGATGATGGTGTACAACCTCCAAGGCATATCATGGTTGAAGACTTTGAAAGGGATGATCAAGAGATGGATTCAATCATTGATGAATTATTATCTACATTTGAATCCTCTCCCATTGGACTTGACATGGAAATTAAAGAAGAAGAAGCACAACCTCCCATGCCCTTGGTGAACAATGAAGAAGAGATTGAATTGGAAGAAAGTTACCAAGAGGAAGAGGTTGAAATTGAAGAAGCTTGCAAAGAGGTGGAAGTTGTCAAGGAAGAGCTCAAGGGAATATGGCTAGAAATCACCTTGCCAAAGCTGTTGGAGACCTCTCCCCCAAAGCCATCACCATCCATCCCTTCATTCAAGTGGGTAAATTTATCATCTCTAAGCTTAATTAGCTCACTTGAATATGATTTGCTTGAGACGGATGGGCAACTTAGAGCTCTTTGTGGCGTTAAGAGTAAGAGGAAGATGGTTAGTGGTTGGAGTTGTCATGCAAGATTCAATATGGTTACATGCTCCAAATTGAAGTATAAGGGTTGGTATAATTCTCAATTGAATGGGTATAGGAAATTGTTTGGATGTCTCGGTAAGAATTCCAAATGTTCACCACCCAAGTGGAAAAATGATGATCAACAAAAAGACGGGTGCAAAAGCAAGGTTTGGGACCCCGGAATTCATTCTGGCAATCAACACTCTGGGGCCTTGTCACTTGCTTTGACTTGCTTGAAGGCTTTTTATACGCCTAGTTTGGGATCTCGAAGGCCATTGAAATCACAAACATTGGTGGAGATTCCTGGATGAGTTCAAGCACAAGCCGCCATAACATGGGCTCATCAAATGTCCAACTTAAGGATTTTAACCAAAAGTGCTAGGTGGGAGACAACCCACCATGGTATAATTCTTCCTTTTATTCCTAGTTTATTTTATTTTAATTTTATTAGTGTCATTCATAATGTTTGCATTAGCATCTGCATACTGCATTCTGCATTTTGTATAAAAAAAGGGAAATCGACGCGCACGTGTCGTATGTGTGTACGCAATGGAACAGAGAATTGCGCGAGAGACGCGCGGGAGGGGTGCGTGACACACAAGCCACACCACGCATATGCGTCCCCTGCAAAAAGTTCAACTCACGCGTAAGCGTCGACGACGCGTATGCGTGGGCATGAAAAATCGGCGTAAATAGCATGTGGGACAGAAAGTTGTGTTGTCCTCACGCTGGAACTGTGCTAGAGGCACAAGGACATCCACGCGTACGTGTGGGCGACGCGTACGCGTCACATGGTTAATGCAATTTTTGACACGCACGCATACCCTGCGCGTGAGCGTCGCGTCCTGTTTTTAATTTCCTCCCTTTTATTCTATCTTCTCTCCTTCTTTCTTCCTCCTTTCTTACTTTCTTCTTCTTTATCCCTTTAACCTCTCATCCCTCTTCACTTCCATTCTATTTTATATATATATATATATATATATATATATATATATATATATATATATATATATATATATTTGCATACTTTCATTCATTGCATTTTAATTTTGTGCATATTTTTATTTTCTTTTCTAAATTTATTATTTTTCCATTGGTGTTAAATTTTCTTATTTAACTGTTGCATCTTCTCTTGCATTATCCTGGTGCTTTATAACTTGTTTTATTCTGATTAGGTAATATTATTTAAATCAATGCTAATCTTTTATGATACTTGTACCCCTCTTTCATTGATATGAACTTATACTATCCTTCATTACCCACACTCTTCCCCTTTTTTGCAATTTTTGCACTATTGATATGCCATTTGCTTCTACTGTTTTTTCTCACTTGCATGTTGTAGCTACCATATAATTGAGACCCTCATTATTTGGCATTACCCACCCAGACTTTATTTATTTTCTTATCTTTATTTCTGGGTTACTTTTTCTCCTTTTTTCTCTTCTTTCAGGCTGGCCACCGAAAAAAGGGAAGAGAAACTTCTACATGGGACAATAGACAAGTCCATCTGCACAATCTCTAGAGAAAAGCATCAGTTGTAGCAGCCCGTCCACCTGCACATCTCTACATGCACCAAGGACGGTGCAATCTTTAAGTGTGGGGAGGTCGATACCGATCTCCATGGGTTAGTTATTTCCTTCTCAACACCAATGTTTAAATTTTCTTTGTTAAATGAGTTGTTGCATGTTTGATTTGTGCATATTTTACCACCACTTGGTTAAAGTAATATTTTCTTTCTTTTTCAAGAAACTTTTTATAGCATTTTACTAATTTGAATAAAACTTTTTGAAAAACTTGTTTGAAGAAATTTTAATTTGGAACATGGTTTAGAGCTCAAACACACAAAACTAGTAAGATTTTGAGCCTACTTGATTGGATGCATTTTATCAACCAATATTTTATTTTGGTGTGTGTTGTTCTCTCTAAAATTATTATCTTTGTCTTCCTTAATTCTATATTTCCATGGTTTGATGTATGCATGCACTTATATGGTTGAGGCCTTTGTTTCACTGAGCTTACATACCCATATGGCTTTACCCTTTCATTATCCTTTGCAAACCAATGTTGAGCCTATTATACCCCTTTGTTCTTTACTTTAGCACATCATTAACTCTAAGCGAAAAGCAATAATGTCCTTAATTTGAATCCTTGGTTAGCTTAGACTAGTGAGAGTGCTCATGAATTAAGTGTGGGGAAAAGGGGGTTTGAAAACGTTTGGTTTAAGAATTGGGTGTTATATATCTTAATGAAAATGTGAAAGAAATGTTTAGGACATGTTCATGCATTCAATAATTTAATCATATGCATTGAGAAAAACAAAAGAAAATATATATATATATATATATATATATATAAGAGAGAGAAAAATAAAGGAGAAAAAGAAAAGAAAAAGAGCAAATAAATTAAAAGGGGACAAAATGCCCCAAAATAAATGGTGAAAGCAATGCATATGTACTGTACTCGAAATTAGGATGCATGAATATGTGAAAAACATGGTTAATGGATAGATAGGCTTTATATTATGATTACATGGATTGTCTAAGTTAGGTGGAAAGTTTAAGTTAATTAAGGATTCAGATTTTAGTCCACTTGACCAAATACAATCCTACCTTGACCCTAACCCCATTACAACCCTTAAAAGACCTCTTGATATGTGTATCTGTGCATTAAATTCTTTGTTGATTGTTAGATGAAGAGCAAGCCTTAGAAAGCAAGATTAGTAGAGAATTGAGGATCGAACCTTAAACACATGAGTGATTAGAGTGTATACACTTCCAGTGAGGGTTCGAGGCTCGATTCTTTGTTCCCGGCTTTCATGGGCTATTTTCTTCTGCAAGTTTACTTGTACTTTATTTTGTGATTTGAATTAGTGAAATCTAGTTCATATTTGTTTTTGAAGGGTTTATTTACTTTTAACCAAGTAGGTAGAAACATTTTCCATGTAGTTGCATTCACATAGATAGGTTGCATTACATACTTTTTACCATTTCTCTTCACTCCTTTATAGCTTCTCTTGAACTTAGCATGAGGACATGCTAATGTTTAAGTGTGGAGAGGTTGATAAACCACTATTTTATGATTTATATTATGCTTAATTGAGTGATTTTTATCAAGTCCTTGCCCACCTATTCATACTAATTGCATGGTTTTACATTTTTCTTCCTAATCTTGTGCTATAATTGGAAACTTGCTTCCCAAGCCTTTAAATTACCAAATATTAATTCTCCCTTTATACCATTCGATGTCTTGATATGTGTGTTAAGTGATTTCAGGATTTATAAGGCAGGAATGACTTAGAGGATGGAAAGGAAGCATGCAAAAGTGGAAGGAATACAAGAAGTTGAAGAAATTGCTAAGCTGTCCAGCCTGACCTCTTCACACTCAAACGGTTATAACTTGAGCTACAGAGGTCCAAATGACGCGGTTCTAGTTACGTTGGAAAGCTAACGTCCGGGGCTTCATAACGATATATAATTTGCCATAGCTTCCTCGAAGCCAGGTGATGCGAACGCGTAGATCATGCGGACGCGTGACCTAGCAAAAACCCAATCCACGCTAACGCATAGACGATGCTTCCGCGTGACTTTGCCACGATCTGTACGTACCAGAAATCGCTGGGGGCAATTTTTGGGCTATTTTTGACCCAGTTTTTTGCCTAAAAAACACATATTAGAGGCTATAAAGTGGGAGAATCAATCCATTCATACAGAACATAATACAACATTCATAATTCACAATTTTAGGTTTTAGATGTAGTTTTAGAGAGAGAGAGGTTCTCTCCTCTCTCTTAGGTTTTAGGATTAGGATTTCTCTTAATTTTAGGATTGCTTCTTCATTCCAGGTTCAATGTTCCCAACTTTAATTTATGTTTCTCTTCTACTTTTAGATACTCTAATGCTTTTATTTGTTAATTACGTATATTGCCAAATTGGCTTATGAATCTTTCCATGTTAGATTTGAATATTCTATTTAATATAATTTGAGGTATTTCATATTTATGATTGTTTTACTCTATTTATAATGCTTTCAATTTAATTTAAGATTTATTCCCTTTTTGCTTTGGTTAAGTAATTGGTAACACTTGAGTTATCAGACTCAGCAGTTGATTGAGAATTGGGAATTGCTGATTGATTTGGATCGCTCTAAAGCTAGTCTTTCCACAGGAGTTAACTAGGACTTGAGGATCAAATTGATTGGTCCACTTGAATTTTCCTTATTTAGTAAGGGTTAACTAAGTAGGAGCAATAACAATTCTCTCACACCTGATAAGGATAACTGGGATAGGATTTCCGGTTCTTATACCTTGCAAGAGATTTTTCTAATTATTAATTTATTTTTCTTGCCATTTAAATTACTTGTTCTTTATTTCAAAAACCTAAAAATACACATTTTTCCATAACCAATAATAAATCATACTTCCCTGCAATTCCTTGAGAAGATGACCCGAGGTTTAAATACTTCGGTTATAAATTTTATTGGATTTTGTTACTTGTGACAACCAAGTTTTTGTACGAAAGGATTCTTTGTTGGTTTAGAAACTATACTTACAACGTGATTATTTTCATAAAAATTCTTTACCAGCAGAAATCCGATCGTTCATTTATTTTCACCAGATCAATTTATGATTTTGGTTTGGGTGACGTCTTTAATGATTCATTATGTTTTTGCATCCTATTTATTGCATTCATCAGTTGCTTTAAATGCTACTTGTGTCTATATTGGTCTGTGTATAATTATTGTATGTTGTTTCAGTTTGATATTACTTTATTCAACTAGATTTTTTCTTTTTTAACATAAGCTTCTAACTTTTGGATTCGGGATTATATAAATATTCTCCAATGCCAGTCAGTTTTACTTACACTTATTCACTATCTTCTAACTTTTTTTCTTTTTCCAAGTTGCAACAAGGTCATTCTTTACCATCCTAACAAATTTTTTCTTCTCTTTAATGTACCATGGGTAATATATTTTGTATGCAATGTCACATCTTTTCTTTGTATACTGTTTGATTTTGAAATTTATCCTTTTATTTATTCCCTGATAGTTAGTTTACATATTATTATTTGGTTTTGTTTCTGCATTACAACATTTGCATTAAGCCATCCGTCGACAATGAATCAACTTATTAGCTTTATTTAAATTTTTTTCGGTTAATTTTTATAATGCTGGATCCTATAGCTGTAAGTTATTATCGATTTTTCATTATTTGTTTGTTTTAACCTTTTTCTTTGTTTCATTTATATTTGTAAAACAATTTGTTTTTTATTGTTAAAAGATTTTAATGGTTCTACTATTATGAATATTTGTCTTTCTTCGTATCGAAAATATTAACAGTCTTTAATTGATGTACATGTGGTTATTATAAATGTTTGTACTATTTTTATAATGATATCCTTTGATTTTTTTTCATAGTTATGTATTGCCGAAATTATTTTATTCCTCTCCTTATAGGAAAAATATTAAAAATATTAGAATTTTGAATATTTCCTAATGTATAACCACTCATTAAAACCTTTGTTATACATGTGTTACAAAAAAAATAATAACCCACTTTCCAACCCAGCAAGAAACCCATGCAATTCTAGCCCAGTTGCTCGCTAATGTTAACTACTTCATTACCCCTAATTAATCTCGCGCACACAACGTGAAATGGAACTCCATCTCCGTATAACCACAATTTTCAACATTTGTGTGTCACGCTCTAGTAATCCACACCTTGACAGCATCATACATTTACATTTTGGGTCAACATGGTAGAATTTTTCTAAATTTATTCGAGAAATAATACAATAATGAATAGATATCCGAAATTAGTTTTTAAGTGTTGGTGATTGAAAGACCCACTAACTAATAAGAGACGATGATTATAATAATGAACACAGAAGGACCTATTATTACTATGCATTACCAGAACTTTTTAAAATAAATAGAGTAAACTACCATTTGTACCCACGAAAGTTGAAAACGCTGATATATCTACCCAAAGAAGATGAAAATTACCATTTGTATCCATAAAAAATAGTTTTTACAAGCAAAATTATCCAAACCCTAAAAAATTAAATAAAATTTCTAAACTACCATTCTCTCCACCAGTATCATCTCCTCCCTCCTTTCTCTCTCTCTCTCTCTCTCTCTCTCTCACACACACACACACACACACACACACACACACACACATATTTCTCAGCCACCCAATTCCAACATCAACCACATACTACCGTATCACCCTCCTCATCACTGTTCACCCCCTTCTCCGCCAGCAACATTGCAGACCTACGCCAAGCCTAGGAGCACCGCGCCAACTTCTCCTAGCCACCATCACCATCGGCCTCGAACAAGAGCCTACTGTGTCAGAGACCCTCCTCTTCATGCTACCTTATCGCCGCCATAGCCAACCCTCTTCACCTCTTTCCGTGTTGTAGAACCACCACCGTCGTTGCCTGATCCCTGCCGTTGTTATATCTACCTCTCCCCTGATTTTCTTTTGCTTTGTTCTTCATTACATGTTCATGAACCAACCCATTTTTTGCAAGCTCCAATGGTGTCTCCCCGCAGGTGGAGCATCAGGCCTTCACCCCCGAAGAGGACGACACCATAATCAGAGCTCACGCTCGGTTCACGAATGAGACATTTTTCAGCGAGTCGCGGCAGTGGAGAGTGATTAATAGCGCGATTGCGCCGCCGAGGGATTCGGAGTAGAGGAAGGAAGGAAGAGAAGGATCAAAGCGAGAGCGGAATTCGATGAAGAAGGCGATGCAGTCGTCGACGACGGGGTTGATGTCAGGGATGTGGGCGATGAGGCCGTCGGAGAAGCCGTAGCCCTGATGGTCAATGGCGCAAGTGGCGAATCCGGCCTTGGCGAAGTAGATGGTGGTGAGCTGGAGGAACCAGCTGGATTCGCCGGTAAATCCGTGAACGAGGGCGAGGGTTCCGGTGACGGTTGCAGGGGTAGTGGGAGCCACCATTGAGTGAAGAGCTTGAGGGGTGGTGGTGGGATTTGAGATTAGAAAGGGAAAGAGAGGTGGTGGCAGGGTGAAGAAGGTTAGGGTTAGAAAGGTGATTGGGTGAAGGAGGTGGTGTGGTGGTGAAGATAAGGGTAATTTAGGGATTTTAGGTAATTTTTTAGTGTTTGAATAATTTTGTTGTGCGGAATCCATATTTCATGGGTAAAAATGTTAATTTCCTTTTTCTATGGGTAGATATGTCAGCGTTTTCAACTTTCGTAGGTACAAATGGTAGTTTACTCAAATAAATATAACATTTACAAATATAAAATTACTCCAAAAAATTTACTTTTTTTTCTCTATTACATATTAAAACAAAACCTGCATCAGTCCAATTGTCCAAAACAACTTTAATTACACCATCTATTCCAGACAATTGATGCTCATTTCGTCCACAAATCCAATTAGTTGCACTCTGTTAGTCGATGAAATTTTTTTTGACAACTGAGGTGTTTGATCAATAGGTATCAATTAGTGATTCTTTCAAGTAAGGTTCAAATTAATTTTAAGTGGTTGAATACTGTGTAAGACAATCATCAAGTAGGTATTTAGTGGAACAGTTATTTTTTAGTTCACTTTGAGATCGACACATGGTAGTATGGAATTGGTCAAAGAAGTCTATAAATAGAATGTTGAGTAATAAACAAGCAGTTAAAAATTCTCTCTAAAATATACACTCACACAAATTCTCATATTCTAGTGACTTTTTAAGACTTTGTCTTGCATCAGTTTTCTGTAAGTTTCCTTCCATCTTCTTTTTTATTGTGATTTATGAATTTTTTACTTTATATATATGTAATTTACTTTTATTGCAAAGTTGATTTCTTTTGTTTTGTATTTTATTAAGTTTTTCATTTTGGTTAAAATCTTTAAAATTTTGTGAAGCTTTTTTACATTGTATGTTTGTAGCACTTTGAAATTTTGAAATGTTCTATTAAATAAGATTGTTAACTGCATTTATTTCTATATCATTGGCTATTCATATTTCAAATTAAAAATATTAAAATTAATAGAATATATCCTTAAAAAAGATGTGGTCAAATATATAATTAAGTTATTAATTGTGTATATATTTAATTTGCATAGAAATAATTAAGTTAAAATTTGATAAATTTATAGAAGCAAATATTGTATTTAAGATTACTACTTTCCTATATGTTTAACATATATATAACTTTATTTTTTAAACTATTTATTTTCATCAGATCGGTTTATGATTTTAGTTTTGGTGATGTCTTTAACGACTAATTATGTTTTTGAATCCTATTTATTATATTTATCAACTTGTTTTAAATGCTACTTGTGTCTATATCGACCTGTGTATGCTTATTGCATGTTGTTTCAGTTTAACAATGCTTGATTCAACTAGATTTTTTCTTTTCAATATAAGCTTCAACTTTTGGATTTAGGATTATATAAATCTTCTCTAATACCAGTCAATTTTACTTACACTTATTCTTTATCTTTTCCATTCTCTTTATCCACATCTTCTAACTTTTTTACTTTTTCTAAGTTGCAATGAGGTCATTTTTTAGTTACCATCCTAACGAAATTTTTCTTCGATTTTGGTGGGCCATGGGTAATAAATTTAGTTTGCAATGTCACATATTTTCTTTGTATACCGTTTGATTATGAAATATACTTTTTAATATTTATTCCATGATAGTAAGTTTACATATTATTATTTGGCATTGTTTATGCATTACAACATTTGCATTAAGTTGTCCGTTGACAATGAATTAACTAACCAGCCATATTTGAATTTTTTTCGGTTAATCTTTATAATGCTGGACCCTATAGCTGTAAGTTATTATCAATTTTTTGTTATGTGTTTGTCTTAACTTTTTTATTTTTGGTTCATTTATATTTGTAAAATAATATTTTTTATTTTTAAAAGATTTTAATGATTCTGCTATTACTATGAACATTTGTCTTTCTTCGTATAAAAAAAATATTAATAGTACATGGTTATTATAAATATTTGTATTATTTTGATAATAGTACCCTTTGATCTTTTTATTCATAGTTATGTATTATCGAAATTATTTTGTTCCTCTTCTTAAAGGCTGAAATATTAAAATTATTAGTATTTTAATATTTCCTAATGTATAACCACTCATTAAAACCTATGTTATACATGTGTTACAAAAAAAATAACCTGCTTTTCACCCCAGCAAGAAACCCATATAATTCCAGCCCAGCTACTCGTTAATGTTAACTACTTTATTACCCCTAATTAATCTCGTGCACACAACAAGAAACGGAACTCCGTCTTCGTATAACCACAACATTTGCATGTCACGTTCTAGTAATGTCACCATCATATATTTACATTTTGCATTAGTATGGTAGAATTTTTTTACATCTATTTGAGAAATAATACAGTAGTAAATAGATATTCGAAACTAGTCTTTAAGTGTTGATGATTGAAGGGCCCACTAACTAATAAGAGACGATGATTATAATAATAATAACAGAAGGGGTTATTATTATTATGCATCAGCAGAATTTTTAAATAAATAAAATAAATAGAATATTTAGAAATATAAAAATACTCCAAAAAAAACTTTAATTACACCATCCGTTCCAAACAATTGATGCTCATTTTGTCTATAAATCCAATTAGTTTCACTCTATTAGTAGATGATGTTCTTTTTGACAAGCAAGGTGCTTGATCAATAGGCATCAATTAGTGATTCTTTGGAGAAAGTTCAAATTAATTTTAAAAGTGGTTGAACATTTTTGTAAGATGGTTATCAAGCAGGTATTTGGTAGGAACGGTTATTTTTTAGTTTGCTTTGATATCGAGATATGGCAGTAAGGGATTGATCGAGGATTCTTTAAATAGAGTGGTGAGCAATGAATAAGAAGTTGAAAATTCTCTTTAGAAAATACACTCATACTAACTCTCATATCCCAATGACTTTCTAAGACTTTGTCTTGCGCCAGTTTTCTGTAAGTTTTTTCTATCTTCTTCTTTGTTGTTGTTAATAAATTATATATTTTACATTTATGTAATTCACTTTTATTGAAAAGTTGATTTTTTTTTGTTTTGTACTTGATTAAGTACTTCATTTTGGTTAAAACATCAGAATTTTGTGAATGTTTTCATTGTATGTTTGAATTATACCATCCGTTCCAGACAATTGATGCTCATTTTGTTCGCAAATCCAATTAGTTTCATTATTTTAGTCGATGATGTTCTTTTAGATAAGCGAGGTGTTCAATTAATAGGCATCAATTAGTGATTCTTTCGAGCAAGGTTCAAAATCATTTTAAAAGTGGTTGAACATTGTGTAAGACAGTTATCAAGTAGGTATTTGACAGAAACAGTTATTTTTTAGTTCACTTTGAGATCGACACTTGGCAGTATGAGATTGGTCGAGGATGCCTATAAATAGAGTGTTGAGCAATAAACAAAAGGTTGAAAATTCTCTCTAGAAAATACACTCACATAAACTCTCAAATTCCAGTGACTTTCTGAAACTTTGTCTTGCGTCAGTTTTCTTTAGGTTTCTTTCTCTCTTTTTATTTATTGTTCTTTACAAATTCTATACTTTATATTTATCTAATTTACTTTTATTACAAAGTTGATTTCTTTTCTTTTGTACTTTATTAAGTTCTTTATTTTCGTTAAAATTTCGAAATTATGTGAAGGTTCTTTTCATTATATGTTTGTAGCACTTTGAAATTCTAAAAAGTGTTCTTCATGTTAATTTATTCGAGTAAAGTCAGTTTATTTTATTGCATTGGTTAACTCTATAAAATTCTTTCTTCTTCATCATTGACAAAGTATAGATTTTGATGCACGTGAAACTAGTATTCGCAAAAAAGAGTAGATTTCTCTCCTAGACATTAGATTTCGAAGCATTATGATTATTTACAACCGTTAAGAGCATTATTTGTATTTGATTGGTTAATAATATGCATAACAAATTGGCATGTCCAGTGGGTGATACAGCAAGTACCTGCGTTTGATTTACATTCGATTATTAAACCTTGGTCATTTAGGAGTTGGGCTTTGGATTTAATTAGAATGATCCATCCTACATCTTTAAAAGGTCTTAAATTTCTTTTGGAGGCAATTGATTATTTCACGTAATAGGTAAAATTTGTACCTTTAGTGAACGTCATATAGAATGAAATTATTGATTTTATTGATGAGCATATAATTCATCACTTTGAAATTTCCTAAACACTGTGTACTGACCAAGAAATGATGTTTACTGGTCAGTATTTAAGTAATTTTATAGCATTAAAAAATATAAAAATGGTTACTTCGACACCATATTATATGCAAGCAAATGGCCAAGTGGAGGCTACAAATAAAGTTTTGATTGGTTTAATTAAAAAACAAATTGGTCAAAAAACGCGAAGTTGGAACAAAACTTTAAGTCAATCATTATAGGATTATCGAAATTTGCCAAAAAGGTCAACCAATATGTCCCCCTAGAAATTAGTTTATGGTCATGATGTAATGCGACCATTAGAAATTAATTTGAACACCACGAGGGTGATGAGGAAAGATGAGTTACCAATCAATGATTACTGGAATGCTATTTTGATGAATTGAATGATTTAGATGGTGAGTGCATCCTAATACTTGAGAATATTATTCGGCAAAAAAAAAAAAACATAGCCAAAGTTTATAATCGACATGTGAAGAAGAAAGTATTTCAAATTGGTGAGTTCGTTCTTAAAATTATTTTACCATTGGAAAAGAAATTGAAAACCTATGGTAAATGGTTTCCCAATTGGGAAGGACCCTATCAAATTACTAAGTTATATTCTAGCAATGCTTATAAGATTAAACATGTCGAAATTGAATGTGAAATAAAAATTAATTAATGGTAAATACTTGAAGCAATTTCAATGTTTAGGAAATGACATTAAGTATTGAAAATAAATTGCTTGTATTCAGAATCCTAAAATAAACATAATGGACATAATAAAAGTTTAAACTATAAATCTTAGTTTAAAAAACTTGGCATTCCAAGCCTTCACTTTCGGTAAGGTTCCAATAGCTCTACTAAGTCGAGTTTGAGGCGCACTCTTTCTTTATCGATTGAATTGAAAGCAAGAATCACATTTGCCTCTTTTTGTTGTAGTTTGTCAAACTCCCTTCTAATTTTAGCTCGGGTGCTATTCATTTCACACAATTCTCGATGGAGATCTCTTTCTCTTTTGTTAGCTTTGGAAAAAGATTTTTGTAACAAAGTTGCATCTCCATAAACCTTGGCTAATTCTTTTTCAAGTTCTTCTCTGCGTTGAGCCAATTGTTCTAGCGCTTTGCAGCATGAGTGACATGCGCTTCATATTTATCATAAGTTTTTTGTTTTTCTATAAAAGAATTCTCAAATTGTGCAAATTTTACTTTGAGCCCTGCTATGTTCTTCTTGTAGTCCTCGAGTTTGTTGTGAGAAATGAATAAATCATTGGCAATATTCTCAAAGTTTTTTCACCAGTTCAGCAAACTTAATGGCCACTTGATATTGCAGAGATGAACTAAGCATGGTCAAAAGCAATGAGTTTAGGTCATCTCGAACCTTCTATTCTTCTATCGAATGATTCACAAGATGAAGGAGGGTATTCAAACCTTCTAAAGTGTTTGGAGTCAAGGACCTTGGAAAATCGCTTTCAGATGGTTGGTTTGTCGATGAAGACATTGGTTTTTCTTCTATCTTGTATGATAGCTTCGATATTGCAGAAAGGAGTTCTTCTAGATCAACCTCTTTTGGACTAGAAGCTTTAATTGGCTCAAATCCTTCAGGATTTGATTGCAAGTTGATAGTGGAGATGATCTCGTTGACAGAATCTTGTGCAGCATCAACTTGTAATTATCTTGCGAAGCAGAGACTCTCGCTTCATCATGTTACATTGCTTGAATGGCTTTTATAGGAGAAGAGGGAGGAGTTGTGAGATCAACGACACTTTTCTTATGAGCATGTTCTTTTTCGATCATAATTGTTTGCATCGGGCCTTCTTTGAGTTTACTATATTGAGGAATTTCTTTTTCAATAGTTTGATCTACTCCTTTTTCCTCACCTGGATAATGGGATAAAAAAATGCCCATTCGATGAAGAGTAATAAAATTGTGAAAGAATAAGAAAAAAAAAGAATGCAAACTTTTATTGATTGTTGATTGATTGAATTGAATTGTAAATTATGAAGGTAAAACTATATATATATATATATATAGAGAGAGAGCATTGGTTTAAGAAAGATAAAAGCAAATAAAGATAAGATAAGAACAACTAAAGATAAGATAAAAAAAGATAAGATAAGATAATAAAGACTAAAATTGTAATTGAATTTATGTATTCTGTTGGGCTGAATTTATGGGCCACGAGACTTCTTTATTGTTGTTATGGGCTAAGGTGAAAGAGTAGTTTAATAAAGAGGATAGAGTGTGATTCTTTTCTTTTTGGGAAGAATGTTTTGTTTCAACTATAATTGCTGTCAGAATCGAAAAATGGTATTTTGAATAAACCTCGACCTGGTGTATTAAATCAATACACATATTAGAAAAAATATATAATAAAAATAATAAATAAAAAATGATGATGATGATGATGAAAAAGAGAAAAATGTAGTGTAGATACTTTAGCCTTCATAGAGCCTAATGATTGCAAGGAACTTGATGATATGTCATCAGGATTAGAACTGCTCAGGTTTGCAAAGGATTCATTTGAGTCAACAAAGGACCTTTTTTGGGAAGAAGTAGTAGATTTGTTAGTGACTTCATGAGTTGAAGAATCACCCTGAGTTGATTTCTAGCCAGATTTATGAAAAGTATATGCATGTGTAAGTATATATGAGTGCATAATGAAAGTGATAATGAAAAGAGAGTAGCATCAATATGGGAAGTTAGCTTAGTCAGTCGAGTAGTAGTGGATGATACTTTCGATATTTTGGTTGGCCTTGGATGCTTCGATGGCTTAGCTTTTCTTTTTTGAGTTTTTTATGAAGGTTGTTCATATGACTCAGATAAGGTTTTGATCAAGATTTTTGAGATATAATCCAAAGATTGATCATAACGAGAGTAATAAGCAACCCACCAATCAATAAAGGACTTAGTCACATAACTACTTCGAATGAAAAGGAGAGGCTTATAGTAACCTCGATATTTTCATTGCTTTTAATACATTTGTCAACTTCTTTTTTTCAGTCGAAATTAAGTTGACAACGGAGATGATTTGCTCGGGAAAGGAGCTGGAAGAGCTTGGAAAACCCCATTTGTCTTGCAACATAATGAAGGGAATGAAGAGTGACTCGATATTGATCTTTTTTTGTATTAGGAAATGCCTATTGATAACACTTGAATAGCAACAAAATTAGACCACATGTCATCATTTCCACGTTGTGCCTTCTCATCTTCATCCTTACACTCTATGGGTCATCGAAACTATGTGGGTCAACACTTACGGTCGACAAATGGAGCAAAATTAAGTTTATCATTTTGGAAGTGTAAGGCTGAGCAAAGCTTCGGAAAAGTTTTCCAAAAGAGTTCATTGGTTGAACCAGAGTGGGCGAAGTTAGGCTTCAAGGTGATTAGCCTAAGTCCTTTGATGTTTTGTCTATCAGAAGGAGCCACTCCTTATGCTTCATGTGTTTTTCGAACACTAAATTTAACCAAAGTTGTACTATCCAGAAAGGTCCTCTAGCACTAATCAAAGATTTGTTTCGAAGGATATCAACCATTTGACCCAATTCATTATAAAGATTTCATAGAAGAAGTTTAGCCAAACAAAGTCTGTGTTTGTTTTCATGAAAAAGAGCAGCTAAGTGAATGTATAATTTTTGCATGGTAACACTCCTTGAGCAGAAAGAAGACTATCGCATTGAGCTAGTAAAAAAGAAACACTACGTGCTCGTCATTAGTAATTAGGCTTCCTTCTTCACCCATATTGTTTCTGATGAACTCCCCATAAAAGCTTATAAAGTTGATATCATATTCCTTTTTAGGGTGTAGGTCAGAAGTAATTATAGTCCCATTTGAAGAAAGCTCATTGATAACAGCCACGTCGAAAAGAGTAGAACCGACCATTCCACATGGAAGATGAAGATTTTGGTGGTTTTTCTCCAAAAACATATCATAACCCCAATCATCCAGTGACATGTTGATAAAGGGTAAAATTGAGAGAGCCTGAGGAGATCATAGATTCCTCGATAATGCCAAGCATCTTTCTTGAAGGGTTCCATTCCTTTCTACCACGCAAGGAAGTTTACATTCTTGCAAGCAATCTTTGGGTTATTATAGAAAGGTCGAGCATGATCGACAAAAGGGGCAACAAACAAGTTCGTTCTTGACTTGAATATCTTGCCTTTCATTACATGGAAAGTAGTGGAAAATGCTTTTTGCTTGTTCTAGAAAATTCAAAGGACTTAGAAAACAATGTAATTTGTCCTCGACAGAAAATGGAAACAAAATCTTATCGTCATTAATAGTGTCGATCGAGTCTTCGACGACGATGTCGAAATCTTTTGACAAAATGGCCAAGTTGGTTTTTTCAGTGGATTGCTCGATTGATTCTTTGCCTTTGTTTTTGGTAGGGGAAGGTTTGAGTGATGAAGGAGATGCCATAGATGAAGGAGATATCATTCCTGTAAATTAGGATTAAGATTAGTCAGACAAACTAAAAAACTTGTAACATTTCCACCATCATAATATGGATAGTATAAGAAAAATCCTATACAAAAAATGTGGTAATACTAATGGTAATTGGGTAATTGGTGATACTGGAGATGAATGGAAGAGGTTTATTCTACGATCTAAAAGGGTATTTTCTTTAGAAGAACCCATAATTGCTGGTTCGATAAATATAAAAAAGAGAGAGAGAATAAAATTCCTTCTCCTTTATGAATAATTAAGGAAATGAAAAAAGCGGAGTTCAAAGGGAGAAGAAAAGCAAGTAAACTTGAATGATGCAGGCAATACCTAGTTTTAAAGGGTAGATGAAAGCGTTGTGAAGCTTGAAGCTTGGGAGACGACAATAGCGGTAGTAGCAACAATGGTAGAGACATCTCTTTAGAGAGAAAAGAAGATTTTTCTGGAAATGAAAGTTTAAAGTGAAAGAGGAAAGGAAATGTTGGATTTTTATATGTGTGTCTTGGTAGTTAAAAAATTGAGAAATGTGAGAGGAGTGAAAAGACTGATGGAACGTGGAAGAACGTGAGCGCATTTAATGGAGTTATGATGATTGTGGCAGTTACTTGGGAAATGAAAGGGTACATTTTTGGAATTAAATTTGGATTTGATGCGTTGTGTAAGATTGAACATCCTATCTCGAAACAAAATCTCGATGAGGTTGATGATTCTAGTGGGCAATTTGTTAGTTGATGATTCTACTTATCATATTACAACAATAACTCAATTTTCTCCCTGTTTTAGGGGGTAAGCTTTTGTTCGAGATGAATCGGATTCTAAAACCCAGTGGATACTTTATTATGTTGACTAAACATGACAGTATTGAAGAAGAAGAAGGTTGGTCAGTCTCACTTTAAATCAAACTGTTTGTTTCAATTCATTATTTTCTTCACACCCCATCTTCTCTTTTTCTGTGGTACATTCTTGCATTGCTATACAAGTAACATTGATGCATCTTTTTCTTTTCCAGCCATGACTTTATTGACAGCATCTATTTGTTGGAATGTTCTAGCACATAAAAGTGATGACATTGGTGAAGTTGGAGTTAAAATATATCAAAAGCCTGAAGGAAATGAGATATATGAATTGAGGAGGAAGAAAATTTCACCACTTTGCAAAGAGAGTGAAAATCCTGATGCAGCATGGTATGCTTCTGTTACATTATTTTGCCAAAACTGCTTCATGATTTATCCAACTTGGCTTTCTACATCATATGACTTACCATATTATCTAAATAGGTACGTTCGAATGAAGAGTTTTTTGCACAGCATTCCAATTGGAATTGAACAACATGGGGCAAAGCGGCCCGAGCAATGGGCGAAGAGGCTTGAATCATATCCTGACTGGATAAGCAACAAAGAGAAATTGGTTGTTGACATGAACCACTGGAATGCTGTTGTTAACAGGTCCTATCTCAATGGATTGGGCATTAACTGGCCGAGCATCTGAAATGTAATGGACATGAAAACCATCTATGGAGGGTACGCCTGCGAAACAACTCGAGTGCGTAGATAAGCAACAGTATTGGAGCAGTGTCTGGACTTGTTCAGCTGATATTATATGCTTGCTACTGCTCCTGCAAGGGAGACAAGAACAATGATGAGAGTGCCTTGGCACAAAACCAGAAGCTATGGTTCAACTCTCTGCTACTTCAAATGGAAGGGTTGCAGTTCAAGTTTGATGATGACAACTACTCCAATATCAAACCCTTTTGCTTTTTTAATTTCTTTTCTGTTGTTTAATATTCGATCAAGACAGTAGCAATTTATATTTTATTTATTGGTACATGAGAGAGCTAGATATTTCTGTGTGCCACTCTCCTCATGTGACTTTATTATTGTCATTTAATCATTTCTAGTGAGTACTTTTGCACATGCTTAACATAAATAAAGTTATATTCTGCACAGTTGACTAAAAATTCTAATTGAACATAAACAAAAGAAACATTTTCAAATTGAAGAAAAAAACTAAAATTAATTAAGCACCCATTTTGAACAAGTTTCTGCAGTAACATAATTAAAACCAATACTTAAAACTAATTATGCACTAACATCAACAAAATCTTGCATTCAAAATTATGCATGTTTGAACCTAAATCTGCACAAAATGAAATGATAACTCTAAAAGAGATTAACTCTAATTCTAAGTATGCAATATAGCTCTAATAAATCCGGCTTTCTGACTATTTCCCAATGACCAAAACATTTTTTCCAGATGAGGATTTGTGGAGAACTTGAATGCAATAGAAATAACTTCATCATCAGTGAATCCAAGTTCGCTAAGTATATCACCAGCCTTTTTTCCTCACGAGTGTTTACCATAGCTTGGGCAAAAGCATCCAAACGCGTTTCCTGTTGATCGAACACATATTTCAACGTGTCAGTTAACCCCTTCATCATCTTGGTATCCTTTGCCGCGTTAAATGAGGAAGGCTTCTTTCCTTGTTTCTTCCCAGAAGATGAAGCCACAGAATTTAATTGTTGGAGTAGAGATTCACTGCAATCATGGTTTGAGTTAAAGATATCCGTATCTTCTTCGTCCAACAGACTATCAAGTAGAATAAAATTAATTCAACAAAATCAAACTTGTAAACCAACCTTCATATAAGCAGCTAGGATCTCTTTGTTGTCCACAACCACACATTGCTTCACATCATCTCATCCAAAACCGCTACAGGCTGCCATGTCAGCAGCAAATTGATATTTCTCTTTCAACCTCTTAACCTTGTTTTTGCAATGAGTTATTTGAAAACCACCACCTGGAAACCTTTCATTCATTTTTGCAACAAGTTTCTCAAAAGATCCGGGCCTAAATTGACCTGCATCAGCTATTCTTCCTTCAATGACAAGCTCCTCCATAAAACCAACAAATACCTCTGTCTCTTCATCAGTCCAAACATGTCTGTCCATTTATCCCTACAATCTATATTAACTCAATCAAAATTCAATTGAACATCCTAAGCATATCATGACATTATCTTTATAATGTATCAATACAATATATTTAAATAAAATACACATAATGATTCATATAAAATACACATATAATGTATCAATACAACACAAAAGCATATCATAAGCATATCATGAGATTATTTTTATAATGTATCAATACAATACAAAATCCAACACAACAAACTATCATAATAATTCAAATAAAATACACATACAAGAAATAAACCAACTAATTAATTCGGCTATGCATCCACTCATTGTACATTTCATGTGCTAAGTTGTCTCGCCAAACAGTCCATTCATTGCTGCCCTCTACACTGTCAATAATTTCATCGTCGCCATCTTGGTTATCACCATGCTCCTCTCCAATAATCACTTGCTCATTCTCAAGTGACATGTCCTCCTCAGGATCGGAGTCCATATTAAGCCGAATAAAATTTTGTAATAAACAACAAGCAATAATTATTCTATTTTGTGTCTTGATTTGGTAGAAACAAGGACTCCTCAAAATTGCGCATCTCTTCTTCAATAAACCAAAACAACGCTCAATAATGTTCCTAGCTGAAGAGTGCTTCTTGTTAAAATATTCTCGAAAGTTTCTAGGCGCATTTCTACCATAGACCCATTATTGTACGTGGTATCGAGTATGCCTATATGGTGCTAGAAATCCCTTGCAATTAGTATGACCAGCATCCACTAAATAATAATTCCCTATAAATTAAAAGAGACACGTTATGAGGATTAAGAAAATTGTATGAATTAAAAATTTTGAAGTGTTTTTGTTACCTAAAATTTAACTATTACATACCAATTGGTATCTTGAGGTTATTACGACGTGAAATTGCATCTCTAAGGACTCTTGAATCCGATGCGGATCCTTCCCATCCACTAAGTACGTACACAAAATTCATATCTCGATTGCATACGCCTAGGACGTTGGTTGATATTTTACCTTTTCTTGTTCTGTATCTTGATTTATCTTCTTCAGGGACAGTCACATCTATATATGTTCCATCTAATGCTCCTAGACAATTCTAAAGCAAAGAAATTGAAGGTTCAAAACTATCTCTATACCAAACCATATATAATACAAAACCACAACCGCATTTCTTCATTAGACGTACCTTGAACCATTTCCATCGGGGATCTATGCAGTCATCTGGAACAGGAACAGGCTTTGGACACATAATACCGACGACAAAACTTTATTAAAATACTTACTTATTGTTTCTCCTGACCTATAAAATCTAACTTGGAGTGTGCGATTCTTTTTATGATGAGCTAAAATTATTAAAAATATAATCACTTGCTCAGGTATATTTACATGGCATTCATCGCTTAATCCACCCTGAACTTTAAGTAACTCACATAATCTTCCTAATGCATCTACGCTCATCCTTAATTCCCAAATACAATTCCTATCGCCTCCTCCTATGATGCGGCTTAACACATTCCGTCTTAAGAGATTAGTATTAATTTCTCTATTCCTAATCAACAAATGTCTCCTTCTCCTATTCTTCAAATAAAAAAATGCCAATATCAAAACTAATATTGTGGCTGTCTCAAGTTCAATCTGAATCATAAAATAAAAAAAAAAAAAAGAAATCACCTAAATTGTTCAGATTGGTCCAATGGTTCCATTTTTTCCTAACAACAGATAAAAAATATAAATCATAATTTATTATAAAATAACATAAATACTAAAAATAATCAATAAGAATAAAAATAACAACATAACCAACTAATTATTTTATTTTTGCATTCAAACAAATAAGAAGACTTCAATATATTTTTTCCATTCCTTATTCAATTCTGAACAAAATATGTTCAATCATTCATTCTCAGCAGGATTGTATAAATTAAAAATTTTGACACCAGAAAGACAATTTCTCATGTCCATATTCAATTTTTACATTTTCAAATCACAAACAATATAAACAAATAAAAATAAAAGAAGCCAGAAGAACCCAATAATTTAAAGTAAAAAAAATGCAAACGAAAATAAGAAGCAAAGAGGAAAGGCAGAGTTATATACCTGCGTGACTGAGAAAGAGAAGAACACGTGAATTCCAAAAGTTGTTACAAGCTCTAATAAATAATTTGCTTCTGAAATATTGTAGTTAAATTAGTTGAGCAAAAAAATGAAGAGGAGAAGCACGCAGTAAAGAAGAAAAAAAAGAAACAAAGAAAAAGAAAAAGAAAGAAGAATAAGATGAAGTACTAAACCACATAACACTGAAAAAAGAAGAGAAATAAGAAGAAGAAAAAATGGACAGAGAGCAAGAAGAGAAAGAGAAGAGACAGAGAGTTATACTTGGGAAGTGAGACGAAAAAAGAATCCAAAAAAGAGAAGGAAGAAGGAGAGACGAAACAGAGAGCATGGAGAAGATTACCTCGGAGGAGAAGGCTGCTGCACAACACATAAAATTAGGGCTTATGATATGATTTAAAAAAGGGCAACAATGGAATAATAATAATATGTAGGGATAAAATGGAAAAGAATTTTCATAAAAAAATCTGTGTCCACTTTGTTAATTCCCGTGTTCATCATTGTCCCTCATAAAAGAGTGGACACAAAAATTAAAAAAATTATTCCAGAAACAATATGTCCACTGTCTATGTCTCTGCTACCAAACACGTTTTAATTATTTAATGTCCATGTCTTTGTGTACTGTCTCCAAAAACAAACGCTACCTTTGAGATTGACATTTGGCAGTACGAGATTGGTTAAGGATATCTATAAATAGAGTGGTGAGTGATGAAAAAGAGATTGAAAATTCTCTCCAAAAAAACACACTCACACAAGAAAACACACTCACATCTCATCTCAATGAATTTCTAAGACTTTGTCTTGTGTTTGTTTTTTGTAAATTTTCTTCTATTTTCTTCTTTATTGTTCTTTACAAATTCTATATTTTATATTTATGTAATTTACTTTTATTGCAAAGTTAATTTTTTTTTCTTTTGTACTTATTAAGTTCTTCGTTTTGGTTAAAATTTTTGAAATTCTGTAATGGTTTTTTTCATCATATGTTTGTAGTATTTTGAAATTTTGAAAAGTGTTCTTTATATTAATTTTATTCGAGTAGTCATTATTTTATTTTATTTCATTGGTTAACTCTACAAAATTCTTTCTTTTTTGTCATTAACAAAATAAAAATTTTGATACATATGAAACTAGCATCTACAAAAAAGAGTGGTTAACTCTACAAAATTTTTTTTTTTTTGTCATTAACAAAATAAAAATTTTGATACACATGAAACTAGCATCTACAAAAAAGAGTGGTTAACTCTACAAAATTCTTTCTTTTTTGTCATTAACAAAATAAAAATTTTGATACACATGAAACTAGCATCCACAAAAAAGAGTAGGTTTTGCTCCCGCATTAGATTTTGAACCACTGTAATTATTTGCAACCATTAAGATAATTATTTGCATTTGATTGGTTAATAATCTACATAACACACTCACAGTAGGATTTGGACTTCTTCGACCACTTCCAAGTTCCAACAGTGACCAATGCAAATACGATTCTAGTATAACTTGTTTGTTTCTTAGCAAAAAGAATGAAATCAGTCTGTTGAAATCCTACAACTTCTTTAGTAAACCCTCAATTTTTCACACAAGTAAAAAGCACCTTGCATGTTTGCTTGCTTGCTTTTTGCACCTTGCAGTACTTGATTTTTCTAATTTCATATGTTTGAGTCGCAGTACTTTGACGAAAGAAACTTACGTCACTGTAGCCAGAAGACTTATGTTCAGAAAACTACCGCTGGATCCTGGATCACATCTATTTGTAACATTTTTCTCTAGTATAATTACAAATTTAGTTAAGTTTCTTACAACTATTAATTTATGCTCTTGAAAAAATTGGAAACAACAAAGTTCCTATATTTTGTGATGTACAACTTACTGTACTAGGAATCTACACTACTTATGTACATAAAATTAAGAACTTTTACCAATTTACTTCCAAACCTTGATAGCCCCATCTCTAGCACTTGATAGCAAGAGTCTCTGGTTTAACTTTACAGAAGCCAGAGAAAGGATAGAATCACGATGGCAACCCGCAGGATCAGTGGCAGCAGCAGCAAGAACTACCTTTGCGGTTAGCTTTATTGTAAGTGGGCGTTTTTTTGTCTCCTGTTAACGAGAATAAAAAGTGAAATACAAGTTAGCAGTATTCCAAAAAAGCTGGATGGTTTAAAGTGAAGCAAGCAATATCCAACAAAGTTCACAAAGCATAATTGAACAGAGAAGATCAAGATTTCCAGCAACCAGTGGTTTAATTTGCAGTCCTATCATACATTGGACAAGACAAAAAGAAATGGAACCATGCAAAATGTATTCTAGAGTTGGATGCGTCCAATTTCTTGATTCGTTTGCCAATGAATCATGTAGCCCACCCATGGCAATTAATAATAACAATAAAAGGGGAAAAAAAGAGCAAAAAGGATGGAAAAATTTACCTGTACAACTTGCACTCCAAAGCTAGATTTTGTTTCATAAAAATCATCATTTCCTACTCCTTTTAAGGTTGGGCCACAAATACAATAACTTCTTTTCGGACTGCAATAAAATAAACAGATATACTTAATCAGAATATTGCTGCAAAAAGAGCAAACAAGAGTGAATTTCAACACAAAACCTGCAATGATCCCATCGGCGTATCTTCAAATCGGTGCTCCCAGTCAATAAATCACCCCCTGGCAAAGGAAGTAGTGAACGGATACCAGGAAGACGAGGAGGAGGTTCATTTAGTTCATCAACATTGTACTTGGGATTGATATTTCTTCTATGATTTGATTTAGAACTTAGTTTACTTGAATTTCTGGCCAATGCCCAAGGCCGATCAGACATTTCTGCATCATTGTCATAATTGGCCAACTTCAATACCTGGAGAAAGAAGTGTTAACTGTAGAAGACGGAAATAAGAATATAATAATTATTAATATTATCACAATTTCATATGATTTTAAGATAGCCGTAGCCTATAAGCAAGGAAGGCATAGGTTCGTATCAAAATCGGTATGAAACCAGCCAAATTTAAACTTTGTTCACGCGCACAATCTTCTCCTGCCAAACAGATATTTAAACTTTGATAGCGTATTTATCGGGGTTGAGATTGTTCTAGTCATATTGCTCTCATTATCTCCAACCGTAAAAGAACTGAGCACTTATACCTACCTGGTGACAAGTGCCATTCTCCGCATTCCAAAGAGAAACTTCATTGCAACCAGCAGCAACATAAACAAGAGGCCTAGAAGTCGGAGGAGGAGGGCCATTTGGAGGAGGAAGAAAGAGACATATTTTTTCTATAGGGCAAGCAGGAGAATACTGCCAAGAGTTCACAGGTATAAGAAACCTCAGATCCCAAAGTGTAAGAACACCCCTTGATGACCCTGATACAACCCAATTACCACAAGGCCCTGAGGCTACAGAAGAAACATAGCCCTCCTCTGGAATAGCTTTTAGAGTCCATACATTGGAATCTGATCTAGTATCCCACATATGAATACCACCGTTCTGGGTGCTATACATGACTGTATGATTATCCACTGGGCTCTTCAAAAGGCTGAGTATAGCAGCTTCCTTGATATCCTTTTTAGTGATATCAGCAATACCAGAATACTTCTCAACGACATTTCCCAAACCTCTAGATATATGATCAATAGAGAACATATGAATCAGTCCATCAGATGCTCCAACAATTACTTGCGTAGATCCCCAAAGCATTGCTGCACATAATGCTCGGCTTCCCCCTAGGTGATAAGTTAGCTTTGACCTAAAAGCAATGTCCTTTTCCAGTTTTCTTGAATCCCAGATTTTGACTGTAGAGTCATCAGATGCACTCACAAAGAAGCAATGATCATTGGAAATAGCTATTTCATTTACAGCTGAACTGTGCTCCTGGAGATGTGCAACCAACACCCCACGGGGCCTCCAGCCAGAATCAGGAATGGATGAGTGACAGGAAAATCCTGACGGATCAGTTTGGGCAGTTGCATCTTCCATTAAAATTGAACTAGCTTTAGACAGTCCTGCATCTTGAAATGTGCTATTAACACATGTTTCATTTTCCCTGCCATCTGGCTCATGTACAACTCGGTAGAACTGTTTAGGTCCGCTGTTAATGCTAAAAGATTCCGAAGCAGACTTTGGTGCTGGAACAGAACTAGCCAAATTGAAGGAATTACTGACTGGATTAACCCAAGGCATGGAAGACGAACTGCGACCAGGAGAATTCATTTGCACTGGAGAATCTGATGCTGGAGGAATTCCCATTCCCTGCCTGTCCGCATAGAAAGAGTACAAAGGTATCCCTTCTGATGGCCTTTTGTATGTGAAATTGTTTATGCCACTACCATATGGTGATGTAAGTCCTGAAAATTGTAACTTCTCTGAAGATCGGAGATCATTATGTCCCACTATATTGCTAGCACTATGTAAAAAGCTCTTTGTATCTCTCAAATTTGCCTCACCTGTGTCACAATCTGATAGTCCTAGCTGTTGGAAGCCAGTACCAACAGCTTGTTGAACCCCAGGACCTTGTTGCTTGTCTGCCCAATTGTCCAGTGTGTTCAACCCCTCAATTCCCTTTTTCAGAAAATCTATTTCCCAGAGTGTAGATTGTGATGATGAATTATACCATATTTTTCTCTGTCTATCTAACATGTCTGAACTCCTAGAGTTCTCCAAGACTTCATAAAAAGCCTGTCTTGAGACAGGAGGTTTCAAACATGACAAAAGTACCTGCTCTGAAGCAAGTGTTACAGGTTGTCTATGGAGGAAAGGTCGTATAACAGGAGCAAGAAAAACATAGGAATCTACTGTACCCAAGCTCTCACTACTAGCAGCAATAAAAGAAACAGCTGATCGTTTTACCCATTCACTGGGATAACCTAGTAAGGGAAAACTGTGCTCTATCATTTCAAGCAGTATCCTCTTCCGGAAGAACCCACTTTTGCATAGAATAGTCAAGCAATCCAAGGCTTTAACAATTACTGCCTCTGTTTTGTCACTTAAAGCCTGCTCGATGTATGGCAATAGATATTTTTCTACACTGGTTTGGCCCACAAGAAAGCAGACATAAACCAGCTTTTCATAGAATACTGTCCTTAATTGCTCATCCTGATCATTTAGGAAAGCAGGGAGGACAGGTAACAGAAAGTCGTTACTCTGTCTCCTCCCAAAGAACCAGCCCAGTCTACCAATGTCCTGAAGAAGTGCTCGCCTAATATTTGGTGTTTGCTTTGGACCCATAACAAGTTCTTGGACAATTTCCGCTATGGATTTCCTCAGCTGCGCAAGTTGCGCATCAGTATTTATCCTCTTTAGTTTTCCAGGGGTCTGAGCAGAGGATATTAATGGTTTTCGTGGTGAGTTCAATTCATCAAGGACGCCTGCCTCTCTTAACCTTATTGAGCGTATCAAGAATCCATAACCAGTTAGTGCCAACTTAGCTATGTTTCTGGAATAACATATTCTCACACTTTCCTCTGGATCATCAGGAAGCATAGAAAGCATGGGAAGTATATACTCAGGAAATATCTTTGCATCGCTTGGAGGAAAGTCTTGGACTAAGGGCAGAATGTCACACAAAGTCTTTAAGGCAGCACATCGCACAATCGCAGCTGAATCTGAAAGCATTACAATCACATATGGGATAACACGCTGCAAACGGTCTTCATCATCAATGTATAAGGCAGAAGCCTTCAGCAAGAGTACAGCTGCCCTCCTCAGGTGAGGAAACTTGACATTGCGCAGGCAGGAACAGAGCAAAGAAGTAATCAAAACCATGCCTTCGCATTTCATAATATTGTTTGACAATGGTAAAAAGGGCATGTCGCATGTATCTGATTGATTATCATTTTCAGACTTCAATGAACTTAAGTCATTCAAAATGATCCTTTTCAGAAACGGGTGATCAGTTCCTTGAAATTCATTGGAGATAGCTTGAAGCAGCTCTCCAGAAGATTGCAAAGTTTGAAGATTTTCAGGAAATGTAGAATTAGGTGAATCTCCTTTCACATGCTGGGGGCCAGATGAATGGTTATTGTTGTTCATCATTTGTTTAAATATCTCCTGGAAAGCACTTTGGCATAACAAAATCTAGACAGATTGATCACAACAGAAAAAAGTGATGTATGAGTTACCAGAAGCATTAAATCACTCTGATCCAAAATATTTTATTAAAGACCTATTACCCTCATATCAGGTTGGAGAGGACTCCAGCAGCAGAAAAAATCGTGAAAAAAAGGTGAAAAATATGTTGGGAATACAACTGCAGCATATTCCTCTAGATAGCTTTCAGCAGAAAGCCGCAACTCCGGTTCTAACTGAATCATGTGTTGTATCATCTTACGGACTCCAGGATCTGGTATCTGCACTAATTGGAAATACATTATCAAACATATAAAAGCAGCAGTTAGAAGTACAGGCATGGGGAAAACCATATTAATGGGAGGACAAATAAAGATAAAGAACAAGGCATAACACTCGTAGATAGGGAGAGTACTTTCTCAAGATGTTGACTAGGATCATATTGCCCTCTGCGATAAGCAAGAAGTTGAGACAGTTCAAACAGTGGCTGTCCCTCAAGAAAAAGCTCTGCAATTACACACCTGAAGTAGTAAAATGATGTGTGCACCTTAGAAAAGATACAAAACAAAAGGAAGCGATTAAGTCAGCTGTATGACTACAATGCAACATTAATTATCACTGATTCAACAAAAATAGATCCAGAGTTGACGTAAGTTTTTATGATAAATAAATTAGCAAGGACCCAATTTTTTTTTTTTCTTTTCTTTTTTCACTTCACAGAGACCCCTTGAGTTCCTCTTCGACTATTATTGACTCAATCTTTTAGTTATGTAAAACCTGCCCAAATGTCAATAGACAAGTGTGTGGAAATATAGTCAAGCCCATATATCTATTAGGATCTTCAAGGTATTGTAGCGAAGAGTCAGAAAATACTGAATTCAACAGAATTTAGGGGCTTACCCTTCTTTTTCAGTGTTTGTGTGCAATAGCTGCATCCCTTAAAAGATAAGTTTGATATGCTATTTTTCACTTAATAATAGGAAGTGAGGGAAAAAAGTGTAGATGAAAGCTGGAAATAAACTTTCCTTTCCCCGGCAGCACAACTGCTCTAAATAACTTGCCATATAAATGAAACACAAAGAAATGTTTTTGAAAGGCCGAAGCCTGAAATGGGGATAATCAAAGAGCTAAAGTGTTAAGACTCCAACAGCAGAGTACTAACCCGACAGCAAATATATCCATGGATGGCTCTAAAGGGGCATCTTGCGGCATCTGCATTTCCCCTCCATGTTCATAAAATCTCTGCCAGTAAAAAAATAGACAAGGTAAATAGTGACCATTAAGAAAAGGCATATATAACAGCATAGAAGAATAGAAATTGTGCCTCACTAATTGCAGTATTCACTTGAAACACACACACACACAAGAACATGAAACAACAGTGAATCTCAATTTTGTTAATATACGAAACAGAGTATGAGAATTCGTACTAACAAGTTCCAGTTGCACCCTGACACCAAAATTATTATCTTTTAGAAAAAGAAGGCAGAGAAAAGCACAACAATGTGCTACAGTAATTTTGAAACCATGCAATGTAATATCTGACATTTATGTCAATTGTAGGAACAAGAAATAGAAAGAAAAAAGAGCCAACCTCAGGTGCCAGATAACAGAGCCTTCTTCCACCAGTGTCAAAGAAGAAAGAGAAATCTGATGGATCATCATATGGGATGTAGGTGGGCTTGAAAGATGCGAAGTCAGCAAGGTAAAGCCAATTCGAAGATGTAATCAACACATTCTCACACTTAATATCACCTACAATATGCAAATCAATGCATCATCATCACTTAACATCACCTACTTTCATGTGTGTTTTGGAGCTGGGATTGCTTAATGCAAAGACTTACCATGACACACCCCCTCATGGTGGCTCTGTTTCACAGCTAAAAGCAACTGGAAAGCCAGCCATTTCTTCTCGATGAAACTGAGAAAAGGTCGAGTGCTTAGTCGATCATGCAAATTATGGAAAAAATACTGCCTGAGAAGGTATGCTGCTTTATCGGTTTCTTGCCAAAACTGAAAGACGAGAGTGTAGAGTGTAGTTAAGGAAACGCTGAGGCTGAAATAGTAACTAGTTAGAGAGTTATGGAAAAGAGAAGGGACCTGAAAGGGCCAAAGGTGAGGATGGTGAATGGAGAGGAAAATGTGCTTGATCTGAGAGAGACGGCGTTCGTAGGGGGAGAGATCAATGGAATGGCCGCGCTTGAAATAGACCTTAACGAGGAGGAGGCCCTCGTCGTGCTTGCACTGAATCGACTTGAAGAAACGGCCCCGTCCGAGCACCTCCTTCAGCACCAGATTGTACGTCGACGGCAGCTCGTGAAGGTAGTACTCCGACGCCGACACCTGCGTCGTCCGAGCGATCTTGTTCCCCATTCTCAAACGCCTTCTTTTATTTTTTCTTCAAACTTCCAAATCCCGTTTTCTTGGAAACATGGGAACATGTTCCTTTTCTTTTCCTTTTGCTTTCGTTCTCAGCTGATTTCTACGAAGCCGTTTTTTTTCAGTTTCGGTTTGAGTGGATCCAAATCCAATCATCACATCACAGGCAACTCAAGCAAATATTATATTTTGTCATCATGAAATTTGATTTTGATTTTTGGTTCTATAAACAAATTCTAATTTAAATATGTTTATAAATAAAAAGGTGTTTTTTTCCAAACCCATAGTAATTTTGAGGGTAAGTTACCCTTGCATATGTGTCATCAGCCATTGATCAAAAAAATTTTCAACCTTTTATTAATGCATTTATTGGTTATAGCAAAAGCCTTTAATGAACATATATCATAACATATATTGCATTAATTATTGTATATACATACTATATAGTGTATTGGGAACATTTGTAATTATAATTTATAATCTCTAACTTGTTTTTCATTTTAAAAAATACCCTCCATCTCTTCCTGAAATTCAACATGCATGTCTCAGAACGTGGAAAACACATAGAACCCACTACTCACTGGTATTTTCGCCTGCATTGTATACCCACTACCCAACCCTGAAATTTGTTATCCTAGAACCCACGACCCAACCCTGTTTGGTTTTTTCGTCTTCGTTCTATACCCAGCGTACATTTAGCAAGAATGATCTCCTTCGATTGAAAGGTTCCGGAACTGGTGCTCTGGTTTCGTCGGCTAGGCATCGACGTCAACTAAAGAGAGGGCGAATGCTAAACTGATGTGGCTCCGATAGAGAAATTTGTAGCTGAACTTCTGCTTGATTGGAAACTGTGGCTGCTGGAAGCTGGTTTACCAACATTCATTTTTCGGCTGCCTTCGAATTAGGTGCGTACGGATTAGGTAAGGTCACCTCCCTCCGAGAGTGCATTTTTTATCCGTTCAAGCTCAACCTTTGGTTGTCATCAAGGCATGTCCAATTAAGTTTTTTTGTTAATCCAGATTAGTTTAATTTGGATGATAGTCCATGCCTTTTCAACGGTTCTCTGTTTAAGGCGTTGTGTTGCTATTCTGAAATTTGGAAATTAAGTAACATTATCCAGTTCTATGCTGTGGCTAGGTTTGAGAAATTGAAATTAAAACATTATACTGGGGTCGAAAACAATTGGGTTAGTTTAATTGGTTTTGGTTCATTTAAGTTTACATGCAGCTTAGTTTAACTTCCCGTAGTTGCTGCCATTGGCTCTGTTTGTTGATATTTTTGGGTAAAATTATGGCAGAGGTTAAAATATGTCCATAAACGAGGATGATGCGAAGAATGATTCTGATAATGATTTGGGTGATAATTTCGATTATCAACCGAATGCAGAAGATGATGCTGAAGACGACGATGTGGATTCGCTGGATTCTACTAGCAAGAGTGAAGAAGTTTGTGGTGTAAAAAGAATAGCAGATTTAATGGTGGAGGATATTTGGAACCTGGAGTTTAGGACAGAGGATGAGGCCTGCCAATTTTATAACGCTTATTCTTGTTGGTATGGATTTGTAATGAGGAAGGACGACGTGGTTAGGGATAATCAAGGTAGAATCATTAGTAGGCAACTTGTTTGCAATAAAGAGGGCTGGAGGAATATGAGGTATCTTGATCTGGATGATAGATCAAGGGAGGCAAGGTCACTAACGCAAACCAAGTGTCCAGCTCGGCTTAGGGTAAAGCTTGACTATGGCTGCGGTAGATGGAAGGTATCATGTTTTGTGGAATCTCACAACCACGATCTGACGCCACCCCAATTTGTGCATCTGGTTCCGCCAATCATTGTCTCACTGTCACTGATAAGGTCCAAGTGGAAAATCTTCATAATTTTGGTGTCAGGACCTGCCATATTATGGGGTATATTGCATTCCAGAAGGGTGGATATCGTCATGCTGGCTTCACACGCAAAGATTTGTACAACCACATTGATCGTTATCGTCGGTCAAAGGTTAAAAGCGGGGATGCCAATGCGGCAATAAACTATTTGATTGGCAAGTCAAACAACAATCCGCTGTTCTTTGGAAAGTATACGTTCACTAGTGACGAAAGGCTCGAGCATATTTTTTGGGCAGATGGGCAGCCAATTATCGACTATCACTGCTTTGGAGATATTGTTGCCTTTGATTCAACCTACAAGAAGAATAAATACAACAAGCCTTTGGTAATTTTCTCCGGATGCAATCATCACGGGCAAACTGTTATCTTCGACTCCGGCCTACTATCCGACGAAACCACAGAGACGTATAAGTGGTTGTTGGAAACCTTTGTTAAAGCCATGGCTGGGAAAAGTTCTAAAGCAGTAATAACTGACGGAGACCTTGCCATGCGAGATGCAATCAAGAATGTTCTTCCTGATGCGACCCATCGGTTATGCGGATGGCATCTGCAGAGAAATGCATGCGAAAATATAAAGAATCCTAATTTCCTGCGCGATTTTAAGGGTCTTATATACGACAACAACGACCACAGAGACTTTGATCGGAGATGGGCAGCCATTTTGGATAAGCACAACATTGTTGGGAGTACCTGGATGGAAAAGACGTACGAAACTCGTTCGATGTGGTCTCATTGTTTCCTCCGGGATAAGTTTTTCGGTTACATAAGGATGACATCACAGTGCGAAGGTATAAATTCTCTCATCAGATTTTATGTTAATCGCAAGAACACCCTCATTGACTTCATGCATAACCTGGATAGGGCCTTAAAGGAGTATAGAAACAACGAATTAATCGCTAACTTTAAGTCTCAGTGCTCAGAACCAGTGATGATTACCTCGTTGGAGGTATATGAAAGATTTGCATCATGTTATTTCACTCGAAACATTTTTAAGGAAATTCGTAATGAGATTCAGAGGGCAGGGGCTTTGAATATCAAGGTACTAAGCACAACATTGGACAAGGTCGAGTTCAGTATGACTGCTCTCGGAGACCCGGCCAAAGATCGACGAGTGGAAGTCGATAGAGGTAAGAATATGTTCTCGTGCTCGTGCAAGCTGTTTAAATCACGTGGTATTCCCTGTAGTCATGTCTTCTGTGCCATGAAGTTCGAAAACATACTTGAGTTTCCAGATTTGTTGATCTACAAAAGGTGGACAAAGAATGCAAAGAACGAATTTATTAGCACACAAATGCCTGTGAATGATGACGTCGAAAGGGTCTTAAAGTTTCGAGTTGTTGCATTGGCATCAAATTGCAACAAGCTGTGTGATATTGCTTGCAAGGATGTTGCATACTTTGATAAAGTCCAATCTGAACTTGTCAACTTAATTATCCACCAGCAGTCACGCAAACAAGGCAACTCAACGCCTAATGTTAACGTGGAAGGCATCAACGATCCCTTTGTTGTGAAAAGCAAAAGAGCCCCTTCCAAGAGGTCTTCTTGGAAGAAGAAGAGAGCATGCTCTAATTGCCACAAGTACGGTCATTACTACAAGCGCTGTCCAGAACTGATGCAGCATAGTGTGGAAGGTAACCCCCGCGATCGATCAGACGGCAATGCATCAGCCAGGGACTCAGGTTTTAGTCCAGAAAGGTTTGCTAATTCTTCGAGGTCGTTCTCAGTTAAGTCCGAAAATCACTCAGGACCTAAGACCAAGGTACGATTTGTTTATTCTAACTACGCTAATGCTGTGAAAATCTTCTTCGGTAGGGTGTCCCTTTAAAAACCATTAAACTATGTGAATGTTCCTATGTTTGCGCAGCCTTTTAAAAAGGCTGGAACAAGGAAGTTTACGGTGACAGGTATGAAGAACCGGAAGGGTAAAGACAACACTTTTGTTGAGGTAATTTTTGTGAATGTAAACCTCTAATTTCTGTGATATGAACTGGGTAAATTAATGAAGATCTCCTTCTTCTTGTTTAAAAAAAAATTATAATACAGCGGAACCTCAATGAAAGCAGTGAATCCATTGACATCGCATCCATGAATGGATTTTTCAACAAAAATCTCTATTCGTTAACACAGGTGCGATGCGTAAAACTCCTGTTAACCACTTTGCGATGAATGATCATTACGCTTTTATGCATGATTATGGTTTCTTATTGGGGATTATGATGTCATAACCAGGTGAAGGAGTCACAGGAGGACAAGGGACATTCATTCACAAACTATGAATGCGTTAATGATGTCATGGATGAAAAATGTGACACACCATATGTGCAGATCGATGTCCGAGATCCGTCACCATCGTCAATGCCTTGTGGCAATAAACAAGGATCGTACATGGCATTGTTCGCATCAATGCATAGGACACTTTGATTTCTTGGAAGAATTAGTCTTATGAATTGTGTGCAACCCAAATATTTGGTTCTATAAGCATCATTAGTCCTGATTTACTGACCGCAATGTATTTGGCATTGCTTGGTATTAAGGAGTATTAACCTGTTGTTATTTACGTTAACTGTGAATATGTCTATTATGATGATAATTATCTTCAAGAATATTTACGTCTTTTGCTTACATTGCTGTATTCTAGCATCAGCTAATTGTGGTTGAATTTTGGGTAAGGAGTTGCTACCATTGTGATTATGCAATACAGTTGATCAATTAGAATTGTGTTAATTGATTTTTTCCCTACTTAGTGCATTAGGATGATAATCATGTTCAATAATATGTATGTGTTTTGCTTACATTGCTGTATTTTAGCTGCAACTAATTGTGGTTGCATTTGGTGTAAGCACTTCCTACAACTGTGATTATGCAATACAGTTGATAAATCAGAGTTGTGTTAATGGATTTTATTTCCTACTTAGTGCATTTGATTTATCAACCAAATTCTTAGATTGCATGGGTCGTTGTGTTCATCGATGGTTGTACCAATGTTGTGAATCTGTTTTGTTATTATGGATTTCCTATTTTCGTCAGAAATTTTGTTTAGGGGAAGTGGCGCCCTGTATATGAAAACAGTTTCAAATATAGCGAGCATTTCTTGTACCGTTTTAGTCGATTCGTTATTTGTCATGAATCCGTTATATATAAAGCAAAAAACATAAACACAAACACATTTATATTTGAGCATATCATACTTTCGATTATTAGGAACAATAACATTTTGAAGATGCTAATCTTAGATACTGACAGAAGATAACATTATGAACAATAATACTTTGAAACCCTGCGGACATTTCCTTTAAGTTTAACATTAGCAAATCTTTCTATGTTTTCAGCTATTTGCCTACAGCATGACTTTGATAGCGAGTGTTTTGCTTCCCGGGATTTCTGCCTGAACGTTTCCAAAATGTTTTCATCTGTCATCCGTAACATTGTAGACTATTATTACCTGATATTAAAAATTAATAAACAATCACTGTAACAAAAGTATATGTGAAGACATTTCAAGAAAGCAAAGACTGTAATCATTATAATTACTTGATTCATGCAGCCATCTGATCATGCAACTCAGCCATGTTGTCACCCAAAATCCACACTCGCCTCTTAAAAAAAAAGTTTGAGTTATATTTACACACCACATTCTCTCTCATTGTATTGTCTTAAATAGAAACCGGAAAGGGCTATCAAAACCTATGGCCTAGAAAGTTCCAGCGGAGATGGAATGAATCTATGGGATGCCTTGAAGTAAAATGTAGCAAGAAAGAAGATGATAGTATTTGGTTGAATGCACTCCGAAACGGACTTGCAGAGTTATTCGAATAAAAGCAAGTGTATTTTGTGATTCTAGAATACAAAGGAGAAGCTAGATTTAAGTTCTTGGTGATCCGTTTGATTGCCTCGGAGATAGAATACTCAAGTTTCAGAAGTTTCCATAATGCTCATCCCCATATGAATCGAAAAATTATTTCCCACATGGTAATGATCGTCACCATGGAAATTTGTCAAACTCGAATATTCAATTTCCAATTCACTCGAACGCCTCACTAAGTTCCTAAGTCTAGGTTCTCCTTCATATTCTAAAACCACGAAATACCCAAGCTTTAATTCTAATCACTATACAATTCTCGACCAGCATTCACACAACCAAGCACTACCATCTCCCTCTTTCCCCATGTTACGTTTATCCCATACAAGATGATTGAAAATGCATTTGTCGTACAAGTTTTTTATCGATTTTGAAAACCCAACAATTATTCATTTGTATATGAGGTATATACATAAAATTTATCTATTCCGTTACTAACCGATTTGTGAGAGGGCGTCGCCGCATCAATCTGACATATAGGACGTGTACCTCCAACTCTGGCTCCTCCTCATGCATGTAGATGAGAATGTGTTAGAATAACTTCCATTAATAAGTTAGAGTGTTAATTAATACTAAGCTACTAGCAGCGTAACAAAATCAGTTGCTAGTTTGTCATTCGTAACGAAGGTCATAGACAACCGTTACATCCGATATCGTTGGAGCTACCAACCGGAAATAAAATAAATGGAAAATTGAGCATGAAAGAAGATATCAGTGTTTGGTTGAATGAAGGTTGGCACAGAATTCATGAGTTGTTAGGATTAAAGCATGGATATTTTGTAGTTTTTAAGTGTAACAGTTAATCCAAACTCAAATTCATGGTGATTCGTTCAAGTACCTCAGAGATCGATTATTCAAGTTTGAGAAATTTTCATACCAATCGCCACCGTTCGAATCGGAAAATCATTTTCCACACAGCAGTGATCGTCATGGAAAGTACTCAAACTCGAATAATCGACCTCTAAGTCACCCCAATGGATCACAACGAATTTAAACTAGGATTTTCCGTAACACGTACATACCACAAAATACACAAACTTTAATCCCTGTAACTCGAGAACTCTATACCAAACCCTCATTCAACCAAACACTAACCTCTTATTTCTTACTCCCTTTTTTTGTTTATTTCATTTCCGGTTGGTAGTTCAAAGGAAATTGAATTTAAGAGTATGCTCCACTATCTACATAATTATTATGTTTTGTAGAGGACAACACCCAGTACATTAACCATCGAAATGACCCACAATAAAATAAAATAAAACCCCTTTTATTCGGTTTTCTCCGTACAAAATTTGAACATCTTATTTTCTAACGGCATACACAAAGCTAAGTACAATAGTACGTACCGATTCAGCAGGAGTGGGCGGAAGGAATATGGCTTCAGGCACTGTTTACAGATAGCTAATTCATCCAACCCGAAGCAAGGAAGATGGTCATTTAGCATCATTTATCATCGTCATTATTTTTCGCATGCAGCCCATCCATTTGTGTTTTCGGATAGCCGGATGCCTGATCTTTTACCTAAGTACCAACCTGGTTGCACAAACAACGAAACGAAAAATCAAAAGGATAGAAATTCACAATCAATGAAGCAAAAATAACATATATTAACATACCTGATAAATAAGGATCCACCACCCTGCTACTAACCCTGTTGCGATTGGGTATTATGGTTTTCATCAATTTCCTTTTCTGGTGGCCACAACCTAGTCTGTGGTGTTACCCATGTTTCAACCACTGTCCATCTGATTTCAAGTTGAAAAAAATATATATAGCAAATGAGAATGACACATTTCCTTATAATCAATAACGTATAAAATCAATCATCATAATCCAAGAGGAAAGGAATGAGTACTTACAATGAAGACATGAATCTTAACGCCCGAAAGGTAGTCACCACCAATAAACATGATAGGGCAGACTACTTAGGAAGATTATGTAAAATTATCAGGCGACCAACTATGTTGATTAACATGGATCTACCTCTGATGACATATGCTTATGGTTTCCTTCGAATATAGCTGGTTTCCTCCTTCTGATGACATTTGGCTTCCTTCGAAGTTTTCTGGTGTGTGGATCCTTCTAGAGTCACCCTTTTTTTTTTATTCACATTTACTGGGCTAAGAAAACCATAAAAAAAGATAAAACCCACACCACATCGGACATTCAATCCTGAGCAGATCAAAGCCCAACTACAATAAATTACCAAATATTGAATCATTAATAAAAAAGATACATTAACAAGAAAAACATGAGGTAATAGTTTTCTTTCTCATTTATTGGGCCGGATTTCTTTTTTTTTTTTACAGTATGTTCAAATACGAAAAAAAATTCTCATGTTTCCAAATTTCAAAATTTAATAAAAAAATTTAGTTCTCCAACGAAGAGTGGTTTATAAATCGTAGTTTAAAAAAAATTGTTTACCGGATATTAAAGCCCAACAAAAAAAAATTGTTTGTTCCCCAGATGAATAAACCCATTCTGGCAATTTTCAAAAAAAAATAGAGGCTATTTTGCCATTTGATCTTAACAAAAAAAAATTTCCAGCTAGTTACGATTCACAATGCCAATTATAAACGTACGACAACTCACATCATTGGCTAATGCGAATCTGATTCAGTTACGATCCAAATTTGTCTTCAAAATATACATACCAAAAAAGCAAATATAATTGTTCAACAAACAACTAACACATAATTCAGTTTCATACTTCCTAAAACTAGGGGAAAAGTTCTATCATGATAGATGGACAAACATGTCAAACACAGGCGCATTACGCCTTCAGTTCCTCATCGTAAGGCAACCTATCTGCATCGAACCTGGATGATCATCACTAGTTCAATGGATATCACTTCGAAGATCCCCATACCACATGGGTTGAAGTTGCACAATGAAGCAAAGTTCTCCCATCCTCCAGAAATAACGCCGAAGCTACCATCCCTTTTTCCACTGTACCTTGTATATGTAGCTTCGATCTCTATGTGGCCGTGTGTAAGGATGATAGGGTGCCTCTGACCAGTGAAGTGACTGAGATGAGGGACATTCGGCTGATTTTAACACAAGATATTTCAGTTAGTATCAGATAATTTAATGCTTCTTCAGTGAAAATTATTTTAAAGAACAGGTTGCAACAAGTTAACGCTTACCAACAATCGCGACGACATTATGCGAGCAATGAGGTCCATCACAAAAAAGGGCCACTTGGTTTTTACCTTAGCGGCAACGGCTCTAACACTGGCTGAAGGAGGGATGTTGATACATTTTGCAATTTGATAGTCACCAGTCCTTACATATGGTGGTTCTTCAAGATCACGGAGTTGGTATGAATTCTCAATGTCACCAAAATCAAAAATCCGGACTTGGAAATTGGAGTTTCCTTTGTGTGTGAAATATAGCATGGAGTCCAGATTGATTTTGTACATCTGGTAGAACTCCTTCCAGCCACGAGTCAATGCAATTTTGCCACTTTGGAGTTGCGACCAAAAGCATCGAAAGGGGTTATTCCTTCCGTTAGGCACAACCAGGTCCAGGTGCGGGGTACGGTTTGGGAGCTGATCCGGAGTTATAGGTAATGACTGTCACATATAGGTCAAGTTCCATCAAACATGGATGGCATCGCACAAACTAGAAAATTCAAAGGTCTGTAGTCAAGGGTTGTGATTTACCAGTTTGAACACTGATGGCCTTATTACTGGCTTTAGAAACCTCAACTTGTAGTTCTGTGTGGTACTCTGATCCATTGGTAGCTTTCTCTTACCCTTGTCCTTCGAAGACGTCATCTATGGCGACTGTAACACAGAGTTCATGTTGAAAAACGAACTAAATCAGAGTTCATGTAAACAAACTCATACAAATGACACTTACGATTCAAAATCTACAAACATGCATATTTTTGGTATTGATAAGAAAGTGGTTCAATTTTTTCATAAACAGTGCAACTTCATTTTGTTGAAACAGTTGAATGGCGTGAACTATAGAATCTTTAACAGAACAATCTTAAGCAAACCTAATAGCATAAAATCCTTTTCAGGTGAACAAATGAGTAACCTAAATCAGTCACCATTCATTTAAAAAAATTAAACTGGCTGATATTAATTTTACTACGATTAAAGTTTTATTACATGGACATTGCATGGAAATGATAATAATAACCAATCGCTATCAGGAGAAGAGGTAGCATAGAGTTTTACCTTGGTCGAGATTTTCGCAGAGAAGAAGCTCTTGGAGTCGAAACCTTCTTCAGCAAACTGTGTTAGCTTGGGGTTACAAGGAGGAGTTTTTTACGAAGGAAGATGGAAAGTGAAAAGTGAAGGATACTTAAGTTGCACAATTTTGAAGGAAAAAAATTAAATTTAAAATGATGTATTAAAACGCGGCGTTTTAAAACAAAAAAAAAAACTGAAATTTTACATGAGCTATTAAAACGTGGCGTTTTTGATAATCTTCAACAAATATTCTGTTCTATCCCAATAACTCCCCATAAGTCCCCCCTCCATCAATGCCAGTGATTTGTGAAAACCTCAAAAAAATTTAATTTGCCTTCCAAAAAAAAAAAAATAAATTCCTAGGAAAATGAAATTATTCAGTGTTTACTATTAACCCAATTAATGTTAGCAAAGTTGTTGCAGCACAATATATAACTTAAATAAAAATTTTGAATTAATTTGATTAATGGGTTTCTATGTAACTACTAGTATTTCATTTGAAAATTAAATTCTTCAACATTTGTTTCTAGCGCAATTAATGCTAAATTAAATTATACCCGGTTGAATGTTGAAACAAACTTTTTTTATTTATTAATATTTAAATTAAAATTTTGACGTCATTTGATTACTCGGTATGTTTTATTATTTTTTTTAATGACTATAACTACGAATTTTGATAAATTTTTTGTGTTTAAATTTAAATTCTTCAATTTTAGTTATTAACATAATTAAAACTAAAAAAATCTTTCCTGGTATAAGAAAACTTTACTGGGTAAATTAAAATTTTGAAATCATTTGATTACTTGCTTTCTAGATATCAAATAGTATATAACAAATAAACTAGTTTGCAATTCAAATCAGATTTAAAAATAAATTAGTTATAAGTTATAACACTTTCTTTATCAACAACGTGTATGAGCAAGGGATAACAATTTTGAAAATATTAGTGATTCAATTAAAGGGGATCTCTGCACATTTATAAACGAGACATTTCCAAAACATTTTGATAATCAATTAAAGGGGACTTTACGTTTTCGAAACATTAGGATAACACAAAGAATTGGCTAATAATAACTACCCACTACCACTGATTAGATGTTTGGATTAATTTCACATTAAAAAGTTTAATAAATTCTCAACTAACATAGTAAGATAGCAAAAAAGAAAAAATTTAAACTCATTAATCAACTATTCTTCGTCTGTAACACTTCCTTGGCATCTCCCTCCCTTCAACCACAGCCATTTTCGCAGTAATTAAACAAGAATGGAACCTGTTTTTCGGTAAGCATCTTCTTCAATCTTCTACTACCTCCTTCGATAACAGCTATATCTGTAAAGAATTAAACCGATCATATTTACATAACTGCATGCAGAGAACCAGTAAATAAAGAGTCACGTAATGTTTGGCTGTATATCATCCCTTCTTTTAGGTTTCACTTCCCTGTTTTTCATTTGTCATTGTTTCTTCATGTTGGTTAGGTATGTTAATGCATTAAGGAACATACAACAATCGTACAACCAGTTTTATGTCTTCGGGCTCTTCGCAATAGATGTACGTTAATCCACAACTTCTCCTTGTTTTGTTGTTATGCTTCTGTTAAAAAACCTTTGGAACACTAACTTGCCATGTTTTTGTCTTGTTCTGCCACAGGATGATATTGAATTCCCACCTAATATCGTGAATATATTCAAGTGGTACAGTACCACGGATCTTTATCTAATAGACACTCAAGACAATTGCCTCCACATAACGCCCAAGAGAGACGGCGACAGGTTCTGGATTAAGGGAGCTGATTTAGGGAGGATACGACGCATGTATAGACGATCTTCTTTGCTGAGTGTGGAGCTTAGGTACATTGGCTAGGGAGTATTCTACATGATCGTCAGGGACATCAATCGAATAGAGGAACCTCCCTGTGTCATTGACGAAATGTATGCGTCGAAGGTTTTGCCTGAACAAATTATACATCGCTTGTCGTCGGTGTGTGGTGATTACTTCAACAAAGAAGCCCAACTAAGAGACTACCACACCGAGATGTTCCTTAGGAATCACCGCCGGAGCCAACAATAGCATCATGTGGATACTCAGCAGTCAGGGTTAGCAACATCTTACCACTGTTATCTGCTCTAATTTCTCACGTTTTCTATTTTTATGCCTAAATTTTTTGAACTCTACTACAGTGTCAACAAGAGGCAACAAAGTGGGGGGCTGACGCAGGTCCTAGTAAGCGACAACAACCTACAACCTCTCCTGACTCGTCCGTCAACTAGGGGTCAACCTAGCAGATTTATGCATAGCTTTAAAAGTTCCCGTGTTGTGTAATTAATCAAAATATTATTCTGAATATGTTATTTTGTCTATGATGTGCTGTGTTCGATATTTGGTGAACATTTGTGATCTTTTTTGGTTTGTATATATGGCGCATATATCCTTCTTTCTATTTTATTGCGACTACATTTGGTTATAGGTAGTGTATCGACCTAATAGTGACTGCTACTGAATGCAAATGCAATGCTACTGCATGCAAATGATACTGAATGCACATATCAAATGTGAATAATAATCTATCGGTAACATATTCGATTAGGTTAAGTATTTAACAAAAAAACATGGCATGTTAACTATTAAACAATAAGCTTGGCCATGACAAGAATTTTAGAGTTTTAGTTATTCTTCGTGTGCAAGAATTGTTTGTGGCCGTAACATCATTCTCACAATGTTGTAACCGTCATGAATGTTGGATTTATTTGATTTCTTCACTTTGTTATTTGTTAATTTGGGCACTCAACCGGTTTTGGGTTTTAAAAAAAAGGAAAATGAAACGTAATGGAATTCCGAACAAGTACATTGTGAATGGCCCATTTAAATTTCGATTGGATTTTTTGGTCATAGTGTATAATCCTTTATGGTTCAGAAAGATTCTATTTTTTACTAACAACATCTTTAGGGCCCGGTAAAAAAATTACAAATTTATACACAACCAGGCAGTCACATACACCAGGCCAATTTCAAACTGTCACACTAAAAAAGGTGATATTCAACGTGTATAGTTCCAAAAAACATTCCTAGTTTTCCCCCTACGTTAGTCCCAAGAAGTTCAACTACATCATAAAATCTTATCTTTAGGAGGTGGATGGTGAAGGACTCCAAACGACATGAACTTAATTACTGGTCATAGGGTTTCTGATTTCCAATTTAAACTTCATGACAATAGCCGAATAAGGAATCAGAATGAGCAAGATTTTAGGAACAAAATCCGGTAACATATAATGGAACGATAGTTTAAATTGGAATTAATAAAAGGAACATTTGTGCTTTCATGGTATATCGCATGGTGTTTTAATTCCATCTAACGTATAAATCAGCTCCCTTAACAAGTAAACATTCTGGTGTAACTAAATTAATTTGAAAAAATGACACTAACCTTGATCGTGTTTTGTAGACTAGTCCACACAGCGATAATGTGTTCCTGTCCACCATTTGATCCAACTTTTCATGCCTTGTATGTTATGATGAACAACATTTTTGTCCCCTATGATAATACGCGGGATTGAGGCGTCGTTGAAAAGAACGAAAGCAAAATCACCGGAGTCTTTGTCCCTCCGAGGCATGACAGTCACCCTTTGAACCACATGACCAAACAAGTTGCAGAAAAACTGAGCAATTCCATCCGCAGTGGGCATAGACTCTCGACCGAAGCATACGGTCAGTGTCTTTGGACGTTCCGCGTCGTCCAACTCCTTGCAGACGTACTTATGCTTTCCCTTTTCTTGCTCAATTTGCCTTCCTCCTTGTTGCATATGCATTCGTTGGCCATTGTTAAGTCTACTCAATTCCTCTGGTGCAACTGATATGCTTTCGTCCTGTGTGTTGAAACCCAATAATCTTGCAGGATTCCTCTGATACTCCAACCACACGGCATCCATTATTACGTCGCCTAGAATTCTAGAGCAAATATTTGAGAGGGTATCGGGAATTATGGTTAGGAGGACGGATCTCATCCTATGAACCTGGTATAAGGTGAGCTCAGTTTTCAATGCGTGTCCGAGGGTTTCTAGTTTTCTGGATTTGTCCAGAAACCCTGAGAACTCGGGAGATAGTAGGCATTGCAAACAGATGACACAATCCTCGGCAAGACTGTTCATAAACCAGCCTTCCTTTTTTATGGCAGTTTGCATAATACCGCTCATACCCATCGTCTCCATTGAAAGTAGAAATGCGATGACCATCAAGGACTATGTAACTTCACGGTTAAGGACTTGTGTCAGCATCCTGAATGCAGTTCGATCGATTCCATGGAACATTTCCAAATATTCGACTGCCATGCTTGAGGTCTTCCTTCTAGTATCCATGTTGTATGGGGAAGAATTTGTAAGCATATAGTTTGTAGTTTTTGTGCTTAGTCCACTCACTCGTAGCCTCCTTCTTGTAAGCATGCAGCATGGTATCTACTTTATTGCACCATGTTGTTGCTTGTAGTCCTAGACTAACCATCACCTACCTTGGAATATTAATTAATGGCCTTAATTACGTGGTATATGGTATTATGGATACCACTAGGTGCGGTTTAGAGTTTCTTCTTGATAATAGAACATGCAATACCTTTATCTAATACGGAGAAATTGAAGTTAAATTGGGTAAACCTCCCCGTATTTTATGAATCATGCCAAATTATTTAGCTTAAGCAACTTTATACCAACAATGAGTTTTAGTGTTATCGATGTATTCAGCTACGGTTTCCGGTTTAATGCGTACGGTTCAATGTGTACGGTTTAGTGACTAGGTTCACTACGTTTTAGTTTGAATGATTTCGTGCCTATGATTTACGATTTGGGAGTTTTCGGTTCAATGCGTATGGTTCAATGTGTACGGTTTAGTGACTAGGTTGACTATGTTTTAGTCTGAATGATTTTGTGCCTATGGTTTACGATTTGGTAGTTTCTGGTTCAATACGTATGGTTCAATGTGAACGGTTTAGTGACTAGGTTCACTACGTTTTACCGTGAATATGTTTTCGTGCATATGGTTTATGGTTTGACGGTTTCCAGTTCAATGCGTACGGTTCAATGTGTACGATTTAGTGACTAGGTTCACTACGTTTTAGTTTGAATGATTTCGTGCCTATGGTTTATGGTTTGGGAGTTTCCGGTTCAATCGTACGGTTTAATGTGTACGGTTTAGTGACTAGGTTCACTACGTTTTAGTTTGAATGATTTCGTGCGTATGGTTTACCGTTTGGTATTTTTCGGTTCAATGCGTACGGTTCAATGTGTACGGTTTAGTGACTAGGTTCACTACGTTTTAGTTTTGAATGATTTCGTGCCTATGGTTTATGGTTTGGTAGTTTCCGGTTCAATGCGTACGGTTCAATGTGTACGGTTTAGTGACTAGGTTCACTATGTTTTAGTTTTGAATGATTTCGTGCCTATGGTTTACGATTTGGTAGTTTTCGATTCAATGCGTACGGTTCAATATGTATGGTTTAGTGACTTGGTTCACTACGTTTTAGTTTGAATGATTTTGTGCCTATGGTTTATGGTTTGGTAGTTTCTGGTTCAATGCGTACAGTTTAATGTGTACGGTTTAGTGATTAGGTTCACTACGTTTTAGATTGAATGTTTTCCTGCATTTGGTTTATGGCATGACAGTTTCCGGTTCAATGCGTACGGTTTAATATATACGGTTTAGTGACTAGGTTCACTACATTTTTGTTTGAATGATTTCGTGCCTATAGTTTACGGTTTGGTAGTTTCCGGTTCAATGTGTACGGTTTAGTGACTAGGTTCACTACGTTTTAGTTTGAATGATTTTGTGCCTATGGTTTACGGTTTGGTAGTTTCTGGTTCAATGCATACGGTTCAATGTGTACGGTTTAGTGACTAGGTTCACTACATTTTAGTTTGAATAATTTTGTGCCTATGGTTTACGGTTTGGGAGTTTCCGGTTCAATACGTACAGTTCAATGTGTACGGTTTAGTGAATACGTTCACTACATTTTAGTTTGAATGATTTCGTGCCTATGGTTTACGATTTTGTAGTTTCCTGTTCAATGCGTATGGTTCAATATGTACGGTTTAGTGACCAGGTTCACAACGTTTTAGATTGAATGTTTTCGTGCATATGGTTTATGGTTTGGCGGTTTCCGGTTCAATGCGTACGGTTCAATGTGTACGGTTTAGTGACTAGGTTCACTACGTTTTAGATTGAATGATTTCGTGCCCATGGTTTACGGTTTGGGAGTTTTCGGTTCAATGCGTACGGTACAATGTGTACGGTTTAGTCACTAGGTTCACTACATTTTACGGTGAATATGTTTTCGTGCATATGGTTTACGGTTTGGCAGTTTCCGGTTCAATGCGTACGGTTCAATGTATACGGTTTAGTGACTAGGTTCACTATGTTTTACGGTGAATATGTTTTCGTGCATATGGTTTATGGTTTGACGGTTTCCGGTTCAATGCGTTCGGTTCAATGTGTACGGTTTAGTGACTAGGTTCACTACGTTTTGGTTTGAATGATTTCGTGCCTATGATTTACGGGTTGGTAGTTTCTGGTTCAATGCGTACGGTTCAATGTATACGGTTTAGTGACTAGGTTCACTACGTTTTACAGTGAATATGTTTTCGTGCATATGGTTTATGGTTTGACGGTTTCCGGTTCAATGTGTACAGTTCAATTTGTACTGTTTATTGAATAGGTTCACTAGGTTTTAGATTGAATGATTTCGTGCCTATGATTTACGGTTTGGTAGTTTTCAGTTCAATACGTACGGTTCAATGTGTACGGTTTAGTGACTAGGTTCATTAGGTTTTAGATTGAATGATTTCGTGCCTATGGTTTATGGTTTGGTAGTTTTCGGTTCAATGCATACGGTTCAACGTGTACGGTTTAGTGACTAGGTTTACTACGTTTTAGTTTGAATGATTTTGTGCCTATGGTTTACAGTTTTGGAGTTTTCGGTTCAATGCGTACGGTTTAATGTGTCCGGTTTAGTGAATAGGTTCACTACGTTTTAGTTTGAATGATTTCGTGCCTATGGTTTACGGTTTGGTAGTTTCCTGTGCAATACGTATGGTTCAATGTGTACGGTTTAGTGACTAGGTTCACAACGTTTTAGATTGAATGTTTTCGTGCATATGGTTTATGGTTTGGCAGTTTCCGGTTCAATGTGTACGGTTCAATGTGTACGGTTTAGTGACTAGGTTCACTACGTTTTAGATTGAATGATTTCGTGCCTATGGTTTACGGTTTGGTAGTTTCCGGTTCAATATGTACGGTTCAATGTGTACGGTTTAGTGACTAGGTTCACTACGTTTTAGTTTGAATGATTTCATGCCTATGGTTTACGGTTTGGTAGTTTCTGGTTCAATGCGTACAGTTTAATGTGTACGGTTTAGTGACTAGGTTCACTACGTTTTAGTTTGAATGATTTCGTGCCTATGCTTTACGGTTTGGGAGGTTCCAGTTCAATGCGTACGGTTCAATGTGTACGGTTTAGTGAATAGGTTCACTACGTTTTAGTTTGAATGATTTCGTGCCTATGGTTTACGGTTTTGTAGTTTCCTGTTCAATGCGTGCGGTTTAATGTGTACGGTTTAGTGACCAGGTTCACAACGTTTTAGATTGAATGTTTTCGTGCATATGGTTTATGGTTTGGCGGTTTCCGGTTCAATGCGTACGGTTCAATGTGTACGGTTTAGTGACTAGGTTCACTACGTTTTTGATTGAATGATTTCGTGCTTATGGTTTACGGTTTGGTAGTTTTCGGTTCAATGCGTACGTTTCAATGTGTACGGTTTAGTGACTAGGTTCACTACTTTTTACGGTGAATATGTTTTCGTGCATATGGTTTATGGTTTGGCAGTTTCCAGTTCAATGCGTACGGTTCAATGTATACGGTTTAGTGACTAGGTTCACTACGTTTTACGGTGAATATGTTTTCGTGCATATCGTTTATGGTTTGACGGTTTCCGGTTCAACGCGTACGGTTCAATGTGTACGGTTTAGTGACTAGGTTCACTACGTTTTAGTTTGAATGATTTCGTGCCTATTGTTTACGATTTTGGAGTTTTCGGTTCAATGCGTACAGTTTAATGTGTACGGTTTAGTGAATGGGTTCACTACGTTTTAGTTTGAATGATTTCGTGCCTATAGTTTATGGTTTGGTAGTTTCATGTGCAATACGTATGGTTCAATGTGTACGGTTTAGTGACTAGGTTCACAACTTTTTAGATTGAATGTTTTCATGCATATGGTTTATGGTTTGGCAGTTTCCGATTCAATGTGTACGATTCAATGTGTACGGTTTAGTGACTAGGTTCACTACGTTTTAGATTGAATGATTTCGTGCCTATGGTTTACGGTTTGGTAGTTTTCGGATCAATGTGTACGGTTCAATGTGTACGGTTTAGTGACTAGTTTCACTACGTTTTAGTTTGAATGATTTCATGCCTATGGTTTACGGTTTGGTAGTTTCTGGTTCAATGCGTACAGTTCAATGTGTACGGTTTAGTGACTTGGTTCACTACGTTTTAGTTTGAATGATTTCGTGCCTATGGTTTACGGTTTGGGAGTTTCCGGTTCAATGCGTACGATTCAATGTGTACGGTTTAGTGAATAGGTTCACTACGTTTTAGTTTGAATAATTTCGTGCCTATGGTTTACGGTTTTGTAGTTTCCTGTTCAATGTGTACGGTTTAATGTGTACGGTTTAGTGACCAGGTTCACAACGTTTTAGATTGAATATTTTCGTGCATATGGTTTATGGTCTGGTGGTTTTCGTTTCAATGCGTACGGTTTAGTGACTAGGTTCACTACGTTTTACGGTGAATATGTTTTCGTGCATATGGTTTACGGTTCGGCAGTTTCTGGTTCAATGCGAACGGTTCAATGTATACAGTTTAGTGACTAGGTTCACTATGTTTTACGGTGAATATGTTTTCGTGCATATGGTTTATGGTTTGGCGGTTTCCGGTTCAATGCGTACGGTTCAATGTGTACGGTTTAGTGACTAGGTTCACTACGTTTTTGATTGAATGATTTCGTGCTTATGGTTTACGGTTTGGTAGTTTTCGGTTCAATGCGTACGTTTCAATGTGTACAGTTTAGTGACTAGGTTCACTACTTTTTACGGTGAATATGTTTTCGTGCATATGGTTTATGGTTTGGCAGTTTCCAGTTCAATGCGTACGGTTCAATGTATACGGTTTAGTGACTAGGTTCACTACGTTTTACGGTGAATATGTTTTCGTGCATATGGTTTATGGTTTGACGGTTTCCGGTTCAACGCGTACGGTTCAATGTGTACGGTTTAGTGACTAGGTTCACTACGTTTTAGTTTGAATGATTTCGTGCCTATTGTTTACGATTTTGGAGTTTTCGGTTCAATGCGTACAGTTTAATGTGTACGGTTTAGTGAATGGGTTCACTACGTTTTAGTTTGAATGATTTCGTGCCTATGGTTTATGGTTTGGTAGTTTCATGTGCAATACGTATGGTTCAATGTGTACGGTTTAGTGACTAGGTTCACAACTTTTTAGATTGAATGTTTTCATGCATATGGTTTATGGTTTGGCAGTTTCCGATTCAATGTGTACGATTCAATGTGTACGGTTTAGTGACTAGGTTCACTACGTTTTAGATTGAATGATTTCGTGCCTATGGTTTACGGTTTGGTAGTTTTCGGATCAATGTGTACGGTTCAATGTGTACGGTTTAGTGACTAGTTTCACTACGTTTTAGTTTGAATGATTTCATGCCTATGGTTTACGGTTTGGTAGTTTCTGGTTCAATGCGTACAGTTCAATGTGTACGGTTTAGTGACTTGGTTCACTACGTTTTAGTTTGAATGATTTCGTGCCTATGGTTTACGGTTTGGGAGTTTCCGGTTCAATGCGTACGATTCAATGTGTACGGTTTAGTGAATAGGTTCACTACGTTTTAGTTTGAATGATTTCGTGCTTATGGTTTACGGTTTTGTAGTTTCCTGTTCAATGTGTACGGTTTAATGTGTACGGTTTAGTGACCAGGTTCACAACGTTTTAGATTGAATATTTTCGTGCATATGGTTTATGGTCTGGTGGTTTTCGTTTCAATGCGTACGGTTTAGTGACTAGGTTCACTACGTTTTACGGTGAATATGTTTTCGTGCATATGGTTTACGGTTCGGCAGTTTCTGGTTCAATGCGAACGGTTCAATGTATACAGTTTAGTGACTAGGTTCACTATGTTTTACGGTGAATATGTTTTCGTGCATATGGTTTATGCTTTGACGGTTTCTGGTTCAATACGTACGGTTCAATGTGTACGGTTTAGTGACTAGGTTCACTACGTTTTAGTTTGAATTATTTCGTGCCTATGGTTTACGGTTTGGTAGTTTCCGGTTCAATGCGTACGGTTCAATGTATACGGTTTAGTGACTAGGTTCACTACGTTTTACAGTGAATATGTTTTCGTGCATATGGTTTGGGTTTGACGGTTTTCGGTTCAATGCGTACAGTTCAATTTGTACGGTTTATTGACTTGGTTCACTACGTTTTAGATTGAATAATTTCGTGCCTATGATTTACGGTTTGGTAGTTTCCGGTTTAATACGTACGGTTCAATGTGTACGGTTTTGTGACTAGGTTCATTACGTTTTAGATTGAATGATTTCGTGCCTATGATTTATTGCTTGGCAGTTTTCGGTTCAATGCATACAGTTCAATGTGTACGGTTTAGTGTCTAGGTTCACTACGTTTTACGGTGAATATGTTTTCGTGCATATGGTTTATGGTTTGGCAGTTTTCGGTTCAATGCGTACGGTTCAATATATACGGTTTAGTGACTAGGTTCACTATGTTTTACGGTGAATATGTTTTCGTGCATATGGTTTATGCTTTGACGGTTTTCGGTTCAATGCGTTCGGTTCAATGTGTACGGTTTAGTGACTAGGTTCACTACGTTTTAGTTTGAATGATTTCGTGCCTATCGTTTACGGTTTGGTAGTTTTTGGTTCAATACGTACGGTGCAATGTATACGGTTTAGTGACTAGGTTCACTACGTTTTACAGTGAATATGTTTTCGTGCATATTGTTTATGTGTTGACGGTTTTCGGTTCAATGTGTACAGTTCAATTTGTACGGTTTATTGACTAGGTTCACTACGTTTTAGATTGAATGATTTTGTGCCTATGATTTACGGTTTGGTAATTTCTGGTTCAATACGTACGGTTCAATGTGTACGGTTTAGGGACTAAGTTCACAACGTTTTAGATTGAATGTTTTTGTGCATATGATTTATGGCTTGGCAGTTTTCGGTTCAATGCGTACGGTTCAATGTATACGGTTTCTTGACTAGGTTCACAACATTTTAGTTTGAATGATTTCGTGCCTATGGTTTACGATTTGGTTGTTTCCGGTTCAATGTGTACGGTTTAGTGACTAGGTTCACTACGTTTTAGTTTGAATGATTTCGTGCCTATGGTTTACGGTTTGGTAGTTTCTGGTTCAATGCGTACGGTTCAATATGTACGGTTTAGTGACTAGGTTCACTACGTTTTAGTTTGAATGATTTCGTGCCTATGGTTTACGGTTTGGGAGTTTCCGATTCAATATGTACGGTTCAATATGTATGGTTTAGTGAATAGGTTTATTACGTTTTAGTTTGAATGATTTTGTGCCTATGGTTTACGGTTTTGTAGTTTTCTGTTCAATGCGTACGGTTCAATGTGTACGGTTTAGTGACCAGGTTCACAACGTTTTAGATTGAATGTTTTCGTGCATATGGTTTATGGTTTGGCGGTTTTCGGTTCAATGCGTACGGTTCAATGTGTACGGTTTAGTGACTAGGTTCACTACGTTTTAGATTGAATGATTTCGTGCCTATGGTTTACGGTTTGGTAGTTTTCGGTTCAATGCAAACGGTTCAATGTGTACGATTTAGTGACTAGGTTCACTACGTTTTACGGTGAATATGTTTTCGTGCATATGGTTTACGGTTTGGCCGTTTCCGGTTCAATACGTACGGTTCAATGTATACGATTTAATGACTAGGTTCACTATGTTTTACGGTGAATATGTTTTCGTGCATATGGTTTATGGTTTGACGGTTTCCGATTCAATGCGTTTGGTTCAATGTGTACGGTTTAGTGACTAGGTTCACTACGTTTTACAGTGAATATATTTTCGTGCATATGGTTTATGGTTTGACAGATTTCGGTTCAATGTGTACAGTTCAATTTGTACGGTTTATTGACTAGGTTCACTACGTTTTAGATTGAATGATTTCGTGCCTATGATTTACGTTTTGGTAGTTTCCGTTCAATACGTACGGTTCAATGTGTACGGTTTAGTGACTAGGTTCATTACATTTTAGATTGAATAATTTCGTGCCTATGGTTTATGGTTTGGTAGTTTTCGGTTCAATGCGTACGGTTCAATGTGTACGGTTTAATGACTAGGTTTACTACGTTTTAGTTTGAATGATTTCGTGCCTATGCTTTACGGTTTTGGAGTTTTCGGTTCAATGTGTACGGTTTAGTGAATAGGTTCACTGCGTTTTAGTTTGAATGATTTCGTGCCTATGGTTTACGGTTTGGTAGTTTCCTATGGAATGCGTATGGTTCAATGTGTACGGTTTAGTGACTAGGTTCACAACATTTTAGATTGAATATTTTTGTGCATATGGTTTATGGTTTGGCGGTTTTCGATTCATTGTGTACGGTTCAATGTGTACGGTTTAGTGACTAGGTTCACTACGTTTTAGATTGAATGATTTCGTGCCTATGGTTTACGGTTTGGTAGTTTCCCGTTCAATGCGTACGGTTCAATGTGTATGGTTTAGTGACTAGGTTCACTACGTTTTATGGTGAATATGTTTTCGTGCATATGGTTTACGGTTTGGCAGTTTCCGGTTCAATGCGTACGGTTTAATGTATACGGTTTATTGACCAGGTTCACTACGTTTTACGATGAGTACATTTTCCTGCATATGGTTTATGGTTCGACAGTTTTCGGTTCAATGCGTACGATTCAATGTGTACGGTTTAGTGACTAGGTTCACTATGTTTTAGTTTGAATGATTTCGTGCCTATAGTTTACGGTTTGGTAGTTTCCGGTTCAATACGTACGTTTCAATGTATACGGTTTAGTTACTAGGTTCACTACGTTTTACGGTGAATATGTTTTCGTGCATATGTTTTATGTTTTGACGGTTTTCGGTTCAATACGTTTGGTTCAATATGTACGGTTTAGTGACTAGGTTCACTACGATTTAGATTGAATGATTTCGTGCCTATGGTTTACGGTTTGGTAGTTTCCGGTTCAATACGTATGGTTCAATATGTACGGTTTAGTGACTAGGTTCACTACGTTTTAGATTGAATGATTTCGTGCCTATGGTTTACGGTTTGGTAGTTTTCGGTTCAATGCGTACGGTTCAATGTGTACGGTTTAGTGACTAGGTTCACTACGTTTTACAGTGAATATATTTTCGTGCTTATGGTTTACGGTTTGGCAGTTTCCGGTTCAATACATACAGTTCAATGTATACGGTTTAGTGACTAGGTTCACTATGTTTTACGGTGAATATGTTTTCGTGCATATGGTTTATGGTTTGACGGTTTCTGGTTCAATACGTTCGGTTCAATGGGTACGGTTTAGTGACTAGGTTCACTACGTTTTAGTTTGAATGATTTCGTGCCTATGGTTTACGGTTTGGTAGTTTCCGGTTCAATGCGTACGGTTCAATGTATACGGTTTAGTGACTAGGTTCACTACGTTTTACAGTGAATATGTTTTCGTGCATATGGTTTATGGTTTGACGGTTTCCGGTTCAATGCGTACAGTTCAATTTGTACGGTTTATTGACTAGGTTCACTATGTTTTAGATTGAATGATTTCGTGCCTATGATTTACGGTTTGGTAGTTTCCGGTTCAATACGTACGGTTCAACGTGTACGGTTTAGTGACTAGGTTCATTACGTTTTAGATTGAATGATTTCGTGCCTTTGGTTTATGGTTTGGTAGTTTTCGGTTCAATGCGTACGGTTTAATGTGTACCGTTTAGTGACTAGGTCTACTACGTTTTAGTTTGAATGATTTCGTGCCTATGGTTTACGGTTTTGGAGTTTTTGGTTCAATGCGTACGGTTTAATGTGTACGGCTTAGTGAATAGGTTCACTACGTTTTAGTTTGAATGATTTCGTGCCTATGGTTTACGGTTTGGTAGTTTCCTATGCAATGCGTATGGTTCAATGTGTACGGTTTAGTGACTAGGTTCACAACGTTTTAGATTGAATATTTTCGTGCATATGGTTTATGATTTGGCGGTTTCTGGTTCAATGTGTACGGTTTAGTGACTAGGTTCACTACGTTTTAGATTGAATGATTTCGTGCCTCTGGTTTACGGTTTGGTAGTTTTCAGTTCAATGCGTACGGTTCAATGTGTATGGTTTAGTGACTAGGTTCACTACATTTTACGGTGAATATGTTTTTTCGAGCATATGGTTTACGGTTTGGCAGTTTCTGGTTCAATACGTACGATTTAATGTATACGGTTTAGTGACTAGGTTCACTACGTTTTACGATGAGTACGTTTTCGTGCATATGGTTTATGGTTCGACAGTTTTCGGTTCAATGCGTACAGTTCAATGTGTACGGTTTAGTGACTAGGTTCACTACGTTTTAGTTTGAATGATTTCGTGCCTATGGTTTACGGTTTGATAGTTTCCGATTCAATACGTTCGGTTCAATGTGTACGGTTTAGTGACTAGGTTCACTACGTTTTACGGTGAATATGTTTTCGTGCATATGTTTTATGGTTTGACGGTTTCCGGTTCAATGCGTTTGGTTCAATGTGTACGGTTTAGTGACTAGGTTCACTACGATTTAGATTGAATGATTTCGTGCCTATGGTTTACGGTTTGGTAGTTTTTGGTTCAATGCGTATGGTTCAATGTGTACGGTTTAGTGACTAGGTTCACTACGTTTTACGGTGAATATGTTTTCGTGCATATGGTTTACGGTTTGGTAGTTTCTGGTTCAATGCGTACGGTTCAATATATACGATTTAGTGACTAGGTTCACTACGTTTTACGGTGAATATGTTTTCGTGCATATGGTTTATGGTTTGACGGTTTCCGGTTCAATGCGTACAGTTCGATGTGTACGGTTTAGTGACTAGGTTCACTACGTTTTGGATTGAATGTTTTCGTGCCTATGGTTTAAGGTTTTGTAGTTTCCGGTTCAATGCGTACGGTTCAATGTGTACTGTTTAGTGACTAGGTTCACTACGTTTTAGATTGAATGTTTTCGTGCATATGGTTTACAGTTTGGCGGTTTCCGGTTCAATGTGTACGATTTAGTGACTAGGTTTTAGAGTGAATTATTTCGTTCGTAAGGTTTTCGGTTTGGCGGTTTCCGGTTCAATGTGTACGGTTTAGTGACTAATAGTTTTTTTTTTATTTCGTATTTTTTTCCTTCATGGAAGGAAGTGATTTGCGATGAGGGATGGGAAGGTGAGTCTCGTATGAATTAACTATATAGGCGATTGCCAAAAAGTGGAATGCACGAAAGTCATTATGCAATAAATTAGCTACTGAGTGTCCATGACAAAGGAAAATTAAAGAAAGAAGAGTGTGGGAGACAGGTAATGTAATACACATAGTTAATGAAAAGGAATATAACTCATAGGAATTGAGAAAAAAATATACCCTTTTCTCGAGTTATTGACCTAGTACGTGTATAAGTTTTTCAAACTAACCTTTTTGAGTGTTTAGCCGTCTCATTAAAGTCTGTTGTGGACTAAATCTTTGACCGGGTGTGTGATAATGAGAGATAGCAACAAAGACAATTCTGTTATGAGTATAGTATTATGAGAATTAAGTCAATTGATTGATTCATGGAGACAAGCATTAATTGCGAAAATCAAAAGAAATCCTTTAGTAACTAACTGGCTTTACGAAAATATAGTCAGTTACTAGAAAAATTTAGATTTGACTACAAGAATGTAAATCAAGTAATGTATTGAGCTGGACAACTTCAATTAGTTCCAACAGATAGAGACTTCGAGTCATAAAAAAAAGGATGCAGCCTTATCTGTTAACAATTTGTGAGTGTACTTTTAAATCGATTCCGAATACATTTTATTCATATTTTATGTTTTGTTTTTCATAGTCTCCGCGGAAGCACCATGAATGACCAGCGACTACATGTAAATTTTAATGGTGGAGCCGGTAAAGAAATTGGCGAGGACTTGGGTAAAGCAACAGTACTAGAAGGGTCCCTAAAAGATGTGGTAACGCAAATGTCGACAATGATGAATATACTTTCAAACCTGATTGCTTCCCAGACCAAAACGTGTTATCCCGTGTTTGGAACAATGCCACAGACTATTAATCTTCGGAATGGTCCGCCCGATAACTTCAACCATACAGTAATGCCTGTGATCATGAGCGGATTCAGCATGCCATCGGGTACTCTTGATAGGAATCTAGATTCATCCAAGAAGATTAGATCCAACATGTCCAGTATTCATCAAGCCGCGGATTCAATTTCGCATAAAAATACAAAGTGTTGTTCAATGTCTCCGAAGTGTGAACAAACAACGCCAGTTGATTATGTTATTCGCCGCAATTTGTTCAGTGATGATGGTACTGGAAAGAAGACAAATACAGAACCAGTTATACCGAGTAGCTTAGACAAGGCGGTATATGTTAGCTACTTCAACCCGGCTGACAGAAAGTTGCCACTAACGAAGGAATCCGCAAAGATACCTGCGGTGGTTTATCTACTGTTAAGGAATTGTTAAATATTTGTTGTTCTAATTAAGTATTAATAACTAACGCGTAACTTTTCATTTTATCAGTGGATGCCTGTTCTGTTTCGTCCCCCAGGTGATATGGCATTGTGCAAGGACGAAGTTTCAATCGTGACCTACGTATTTGGTTCAAATCTGGAGGACGAAGAATTTAAATCGGAGGTAATCTCACAAACAAACTTGTGGCACGCTAATAGGAGAGTCATGTATACTCTACTACCAAACAAACCATTAGTGGACGAGGTATGAATTGTTAAGTCATGAGCATTTGTTACTTTTATAAATGAAATTTCAAACATCTAAAATAGTTCTATTAATGGAATATCTGTATATATTTGTTCTTATTGTTCATCAAACAACGAACGATAAAGCAGATCATAAACCTGACATCAAGCATGCTCATGTGTGATGCACGCAAGGACACCACGTTTCCCTGCTTGTGATTTTTACCCACTACATTTTCGGTGAGTCAAAAAACATTTAACAGATTGTCCATCGCATGGTTTCCATTGATCTTATACATGTTCCCCTAAACTGAAATTTCAGTAATTTGCCCTTAATTGGACTCACTCGCCAAAGACTTTGAAACATTATTACGCTGAGGAATACATGGGAGAGTTTGAATCGTTATGCAAGGTAAGTTTCTACTTTACGTATCACAGTATATGTTAATGTCAGTAAAGAATACTTATTCCAATATAACTTATTTGTGTATTTTTTGTTACATTTTCGTTCCAATGAATGAGGATAACATGCACTGGTACCTGCTTGTAATTGACATTGAAAAAAGACACCTGATATTACTAGATTCTAAACCATGCGTCTCGAGCAGAAACAGGCGCCGTCGTTGTGCCAAGCTAATGGTAGTGTTTTAAAATTTATAAGACTCAGAAATATCACCCTCTAAATTACTTGAACACGCAGTGGAATTGACACATGAAATAAATTTTACTATGATTACAGGCACTGTTTATTGAGGAGATGCCTGATGACTCAACCTTCTATGCTAACCACACAACACACAGACCAGTAATTTCAGAATATTCTATAATACACCCTGCAGAGATTGGCGAGCAAAATGATGACTCGTAAGAAACTGTAAAAATTGTCGTTGCAAGTTGAATTCTAAATTACACTCAGACATCAATGATGTTGCTAACATGTGAAGAAAATTTTTGCTTTTGCACAACTTCAAGAGACCGCTAAGATATTTATTGATGTTGTTATTGTGCTATACACTGATTTTCCTTCCAGCATTGCTTAAGGATGATAAAATTTTTTACAGTACCATTCCATCTGCTATGATCATGTACCCTAAGAAATTAAGTTGGGTATATACTATAACAAACTTTTTTTTAATATGGAAGGAATGATTGTGGAGTTTAGGTGATAACCTGGATGAGAGAGTGCCAATGGAGGAATAATTACAATATTAAGGTAATTATACAATAAGTTTCCTTTCACGGTTTCCTATATTCTCTTAAAATGTTAATCTAATGTATGCTGACATTCTGACTTTTTTTTTTTTTTTGCGCTTAGGTAAATGAAAGCACAAGATTGCGGCTGGCTATTGATCTGGTCATGAATCCGTTCAATTTAAAATTCCAGGAAGTCCTTCACGCAGCAAAAACATACTACAATGAAATATATAAAAAGGAAGAGCGATTGATTCAGGGGATAGGAAATATGCTCTGAGTTATTTATACCCAAGGCATTGAAATAATTGTGTTAATTGCTTAGACTTTTAATCCTTTAATGCTTGCAACAACTTATTAGGATTATGTTATTCGCCATACTTTACACTAATTATGAATTTAGGTTTTATATTGCGCATATTGATTGAGAAAAAACTACTGGGTCATAATAAAATCGAACTAGTTTGCCCGAACCCTTTTTAAAAAAACCAAAAAAATGTTTTCCTGATATTATGATATTTATATATTAATTAATGGGATATTTTAGTCCATTTTATAATAGAATACCGCATCTTGCTATGTTAATGAGAAAATCATTTGAATTAGTTCTGATATTTTGTAAATCAATTAACTAAAAATGATTTCAATAATTTAACTAACTATAAACACAAGATTATACTTATTATAATATTTTTTTATTCTCCTTTGTGTAACCTTGGTTATCTTTAATATGTGTATTCATTTAGTGATACGCAGACCAACGAAGGGTTATTAAACTTCATTTACATTTTCCAAAAAAGAGGAATACCATTCAAAGAGAGTTTAGTGTATGTATTTATTATTCAGTTTTCATTTTCGAAAAGGTTTGATAACTAATGGCGTTTGAATCCAAATGGATGGCTTCAAGATATTTATTTAACCCTCCTATACAACCGGTGCGACGTTTGGTTTAACTCCCTTTAAAAGTTAATCTTGAGTTCCTCCAAAACTCATTTGATAACAACATTTTAAACCCTCTTCTAAATCACTCACCGCGCCTATTACCTGCAGCAACTACTAACAAATTGTAGCAAACAAAGATGGAGCCACAATTCCGGTAAGCATCTAACTGTTATCTGCTTTTTCATCATGTTTTTTTTTCCACACACATGACCGTCTGTCTTTGCATCGATTGTGTTTTACAACTTTTATGATTTTACAATTTTTTGGTTGTGTGATTGCATGGTTTGTTCTTATTAACGTTGCTGCCTATTCAATTTTTGGTTCGGGTTGGCTAGTTACGTGAATGCATTTACGAACGTAAGAAGATGCCCTGACCAGACTTTTGTCTTAAACCTATTCGCAGCAGATGTAAGTTTATGGCCAACGCCACAGACGTTTCTTCTTTTTCTTTTCTGTATCTAAACTTTTTGCAACATCAGTGTGACATGTAATTTTGTTTCTGTGACAATAGGAAGATATATAGTTTCCACCACACATTGTATGGAGCTTCTCTTTCTTCACAACCACTGATCTCTACTTCATAGACAGACAAGACAACTGTCTCCATATCAACCCAAAGAGACAGGGTGATAAGTACTCGATCAAAGCATCAAACATAGGGAGGATAAGATCGCTCTATCGACCAACTCCGTTGCTTATTGTGCAACTGAGTTACGTAGGTTGGGGGATCTTCTACATGCTTGCATGGGACCATTCTCATGCGGAGGAAAAGCCCAGAGCGGTTGACAACATATACGCGGCCACCGTGTTGCCTGACCAAATCATTCATTGGCTGGCAGGCCGATGCAAGGTACACTTTAACAAGGAAGAACAGCTGGCTGCGTTCGAGACCGAAAGGTTATTACGCTTGCAGCGTCGGAGGCAACAAGGTTCACCACTGCGTTCCCAGGAGTCAAGGTAACAATAATTCGTTTAGTTAGGAAATTATATTCACAGTCTTTTTATATTAATTTCTGTATAATAAATTTTCCAAAAATATTACAGGATCAACCGCCATCAACAGGGGGGAGGGGCAGTGGCAGGACCTAGTAGGAGGTATCGAAGAACCTCGTCGTCTGACTCTTCTGACTCGTCTGTGAACCAGAGAACACCATACTCGTAGGACAGAACATGGCAACGTTATTAGTTTTTGCTTTTATGGTGCACTTATCTTTTGTAATAATTTTCGGTGGCCATGTGTATATGTACATATTTACTTTTGTGGACATCTTCGATTAGTATTCTGTATAATAACTTTGATTTTCTTAATGTAAATTATCCTGTTGGAAATTGTTATTTTGTCAATATATATGTGGGTCATATATACAGCATAATCTATCGGTTTTATTTTTTATTAATTGTCACACAATTCTACCTCTTGTAGAATTTTTTTACTCCAGTAATTATTTTGGTAACAAAAGATTTTTCATGTGGAATACTTAGATTGTTGTTTTTATGTGGCTACATGGATGAGGGTGTGGCAGTGGTAACATCCTAATTAGTGATTGGAAATATTTTATGAAGAATCTGCGAAAATGATTAAATTGGAAGTGAGATGGTGTTCTTAGAAACATAAAACTTAGAAAGATAACGTAAATACACATGCAGAACACATGGATTTGGTTAGCAACTATTTCCATTCTAGAAGGAAAAATTGGAGGCTGCTTCTAATTTCAAACTAAATTAACAAAAAGTCAGAGAAAACTTAAACTAGTATGTTGGAACTCCCACATAATTTATTTGCAAGCATCGACACTGATGAGCGGATAATTTATACGCTTTTTGGCATTGTTTTTACATAGTTTTCAGTATGATTTAATTAGTTTTTAGTATATTTTTATTAGTTTTTAATTAAAATTCACATTTCTGGACTTTACTATGAGTTTGTGTGTTTTTCCGTGATTTCAGGTAATTTTTGGCTGAAATTGAGGGACTTGAGCAAAAATCAGATTCAGAGGTTGAAGAAGGACTGCAGATGCTATTGGATTTTGACCTCCCTGCACTCAAAGTAGATTTTCTGGAGCTACAGAACTCCAAATGGTGCGCTCTCAATTGCGTTGGAAAGTAGACATCCATGGTTTTCCAGAAATATATAATAGTCCATACTTTGCCCGAGTTTAGATGACGCAAACTGGCGTTCAACGCCAGTTCCATGCTGCATTCTGGAGTTAAACGCCAGAAACAGGTTACAAACAGGCATTTAACTCCAAGAAAGACCTCTACACGTGAAAGCTTCAATGCTCAGCCCAAGCACACACCAAGTGGGACCGGAAGTAGATTTCTACATCATTTACTCATTTCTGTAAACCCTAGTAACTAGTTTAGTATAAATAGGACTTTTTACTATTGTATTTATATCTTTAGTTTTATCTTTAGTTTCATCTTTGGATTATCTTTTGATCCTTTGATCACGTTTAGGGGGCTGGCCATTCGGCCATGTCTGGACCTTCATCACTTATGTATTTTCAACGGTAGAGTATCTACACACCATAGATTAAGGTGTGGAGCTCTGTTGTTCCTCACAGATTAATGCAAAGTACTACTGTTTTTCTATTCAATTCAAGCTTATTCCCATTCTAAGATATCCATTCGCGACCAAGAACATGATGAATGTGATGATTATGTGATGCTCATCATCATTCTCACTTATGAATGCGTGCCTGACAAACACTTCCGTTCTACATGCAAACAAGCTGGAATGAGTATCTCTTAGATATCTAATACAGAGGACCGAGTCCGAGATATTAGAGTCTTCGTGGTATAAGTTAGAACTCATGGACGGCCATTCTTGAGATCCGGAAAGTCTAAACCTTGTCTGTGGTATTCCGAGTAGGATCTGGGAAGGGATGGCTGTGACGAGCTTCAAACTCGCGAGTGTTGGGCGTAGTGACAGACGCAAAAGGATAGTAAATCCTATTCCAGTATGATCGAGAACCGATAGATGATTAGCCATGCAGTGACAGCGCATTGGACCATTTTCACAGAGAGGACGGGATGTAGCCATTGACAACGGTGATGCCCTACATAAATCTTGCCATGGAAAGGAGTAGGAATGATTGGATGAAGACAGCAGGAAAGCAGAGGTTCAGAGGAACGAAAGCATCTCTATACGCTTATCTGAAATTCTCACCAATGAATTACATAAGTATCTCTATCCTAGTTTATATTTTATTTATGTTTTTATTATCAATTCACCATAACTATTTGAATCCTCCTAACTGAGATTTACAAGGTGACCATAGCTTGCTTCAGGCCGACAATCTCCGTGGGATCGACCCTTACTCACGTAAGGTTTATTACTTGGACGACCCAGTGCACTTGCTGGTTAGTTGTGCGGAATTGTGACAAAGTGTGATTCACATTTGAGAGCACCAAGCCATTGGCGCCATTGTTGAAGATCACGATTTTGCATACCAAGTTTTTGGCGCCGTTGCCGGGGATTGTTCGAGTTTGGACAACTGACGGTTCATCTGGTTGCTCAGATTAGGTAATTTTATTTTAATTTTAAGCTTTTTATTTCTTATTTTCGAAAAAAAAAATTACTTTTTCGCTTTTTCCCAATTAATTTTCGAAAAATTAAAAAAAAATTAATAAAATCATAAAACCAAAAATATTTAATGTTTCTTGTTTGAGTCTAGAATCAAGTTTTAAGTTTGGTGTCAATTGCATCTTTTTAATTTTCTAAAAATTATTTTCAAAAATCCATGCATTGCATTCTTCATGATCTTCAAGTTGTTCTTGGCCAGTCTTCTTGTTTGATCATCATATTTTCTTGTTTTGTATCTTTTCTAGTTTTTCATATGCATTTTCAATTTGTTAGTGTCTAAAGTTTGAAAATTTCTAAGTTTGGTGTCTTGCACGTCTCTCTTTTCTTGAAAATTTTCAAAAATAAGTCTTGATATTCATCTTGATCTTCAAAGTGTTCTTGGTATTCATCTTGACATTCAAAGTGTTATTGCATGCATTGTGTGTTTTGATTCATAATTTTCATGTTTTGAGTCTTTTTTGTTGTTTTTTTCTTTCTTCATTAAAAATTCAAAAATAAAAAAATATCTTTCTCTTATTTCACTCATAAATTTTGAAAATTTGGGTTGATTTTTTCAAAAATTTTTTAAATCTAGTTGTTTTTTATGAGTCAAATCAAATTTTCAATTTAAAAATTCTATCTTTTTCAAAAATCAAATCTTTTCCATTTTTCTTTTATGATTTTCGAAATTTTCAAAATGATTTTTAAAAATCTTTTTCTTATTTCCATTTCATATTTTCAAAATTAATGCTAACAATTAATGTGATTGATTCAAAAATTTTAAAGTTTGTTACTTGCCTAGTAAGAAAGGTTCAATCTTTAAACTCTAGAATCATATCTTTTTAGTTTCTTGTTAGTCAAGTAATCAACTTTAATTTTCAAAATCAAATCTTTTTAAATTTCTTTTTCAAATCTTTTTCAAAATAAATTTCAATCACATCTTTTTCAAAATCAATTTCAAAATCTTTTCTAACTTCTTATCTTTTCAAATTTGATTTTCAAATCTTTTTCAACTAACCACTTGACTTTTTAATTGATTCTTACCTTTTTCAAAACTACCTAACTAATTCTCTCTCTAATTTTCGAAAATCCCTTCCCTCTTTTTCAAAAATTCCTTTTTAATTAATTAATTATTTTAAAAATTTAATTTAATTTAATTTAATTTTAATTTTCAAATTTTAAAATTAATTTTAAATATTTTTATTCTATTTTGTTTAATTTTCGAGTTCTTCTCTTCTTCATCTCCTTCTATTTATTTATTTATCTATTAACACTTCTCTTCCACCTAAAAATTCGAACCCTCTCTTCTTCCTGGTGTTCGAATTTCTTTTCTTCTTCTACTCACATAAAGAAATCTCTATACTGTGACATAGAGGATTCCATATTTTCTTTTCTGTTTTCTTCTTTTTCATATGAGCAGGAACAAGGATAAGAACATTCTTGTTGAAGTTGATCCTGAACCTGAAAGGACTCTAAAGAGGAAGCTAAGGGAAGCTAAAGCACAACTCTCTGGAGAAAATCTGACAGAAATTTTCGAAAAAGAAAGAGACATGGCCGAAAATAATAACAATGCAAGGAAGTTGCTTGGTGACTTCACTGCACCAAATTCCAATTTACATGGAAGAAGCATCTCAATCCTGCCATTGGAGCAAATAATTTTGAGCTTAAACCTCAATTAGTTTCTCTGATGCAACAGAACTGCAAGTTCCATGGACTTCCATCAAAAGATCCTTTTCAGTTCTTAACTGAATTCTTGCAAATCTGTGATACTGTTAAGACCAATGGGGTTGATCCCGAGGTCTACAGGCTTATGCTTTTCCCGTTTGCTGTAAGAGATAGAGCTAGAGTATGGTTGGACTCTCAACCTAAAGATAGCCTGAACTCTTGGGATAAGCTGGTCACGGCTTTCTTAGCCAAGTTCTTTCCTCCTCAAAAGCTTAGTAAGCTTAGAGTGGATGTTCAAACCTTCAAATAGAAAGAAGGTGAATCCCTCTATGAAGCTTGGGAGAGATACAAGGAACTGACCAAAAAGTGTCCTTCTGACATGCTTTCAGAATGGACCATCCTGGATATATTCTATGATGGTCTGTCTGAGCTATCAAAGATGTCAATGGACCATTCTGCAGGTGGATCCATTCACCTAAAGAAAATGCCTGCAGAAGCGCAAGAACTTATTGACATGGTTGCAAATAACCAGTTCATGTACACTTTTGAAAGGAATCCTGTGAATAATAGGACACCTATGAGGAAGGGAGTTCTTGAAATTGATACTCTGAATGCCATATTGGCTCAGAATAAAATATTGACTCAGCAAGTCAATATGATCTCTCAGAGTCTGAATGGATTGAAGGAATCATCCAACAATACTAAAGAGGCATCTTCTGAAGAAGAAGCTTATGATCCTGAGAACCCTACAATGGCAGAGGTGAATTACATGGGTGAACCCTATGGAAACACCTATAATCCCTCATGGAGAAATCATCCAAATTTCTCATGGAAGGATCACCAAAAGCCTCAACAAGGCTTTAATAATGGTGGAAGAAACAGGTTTAGCAGTAGCAAGCCTTTTCCATCATCCACTCAGCAACAGACAGAGAATTCTGAGCAGAATCTATCTAGCTTAGCAAATATAGTCTCTGATCTATCTAAGGCCACTTTAAGTTTCATGAATGAAACAAGGTCCTCCATTAGAAATCTGGAGATACAAGTAGGCCAGCTAAGTAAAAGAGTCACTGAAATCCCTCCTAGTACTCTCCCAAGCAATACAGAAGAGAATCCAAAAAGAGAGTGCAAGGCCATTGATTTAACCATCATGGCCGAACCTACAAGGGAGGGAGAGGACGCAAATCCCAGTGAGGAAGACCTCCTGGCACATTCAGTGATCAATAAGGAGTTTCTCTTTGAGGAACCAAAGGAATCTGAGGCTCACCTAGAGACCATAGAGATTCCATTAAACCTTCTTCTGCCCTTCATGAGCTCTGATGAATATTCTTCTTCTGAAGAGAATGAAGATGTTACTGAAGAGCAAGTTGCTAAGTACCTTGGTGCAATCATGAAGCTGAATGCCAAATTATTTGGTAATGAGACTTGGGAAGATGAACCTCCCTTGCTCACCAATGAACTGAATGCATTGGATAGGCAGAAATTACCTCAAAAGAAACAGGATCCTGGCAAATTCCTAATTCCCTGTAACATAGGCACCATGACCTTTGAGAAGGCTCTGTGTGACCTAGGGTCAGGAATAAATTTAATGCCACTCTCTGTAATGGAGAAACTTGGGATCTTTGAGGTGCAAGCTGCCAGAATCTCATTAGAGATGGCAGACAACTCAAGAAAATAGGCTTATAGGCAAGTAGAGGACGTGTTAGTAAAGGTTAAAGGCCTTTACATCCCTGCTGATTTTATAATCCTAGACACTGGGAAGGAAGAGGATGAATCCATCATCCTTGGAAAACCCTTCCTAGCCACAGCAAGAGCTGTGATTGATGTGGACAGAGGAGAGTTGGTCCTCCAACTGAATGAGGACAACCTTGTGTTTGAAACTTAAGGATCTCCTTCTGTAACCATGGAGAGGAAGCATGAAAAGCCTCTCTCACTACAGAGTCAACCAAAGCCCCCACAGTCAAACTCTAAGTTTGGTGTTGGGAGGCCACAACCAAACTCTAAGTTTGGTGTTAAACCACCACATTCAAACTCTAAGTTTGGTGTTGGGAGGTTCTAACCTTGCTCTGATTATCTGTGAGGCTCCGTGAGAGCTCACTGTCAAGCTATTGACATTAAAGAAGCACTTGTTGGGAGGCAACCCAATGTTATTTAATCATATCTATTTTATTTTCTCTTTGTTATTTCGTGTTTTATTAGGTTGATGATAATGTGGAGTCACAAAAACTACTGAAAAATCAAAAATAGAATGAAAAACAGCATTGAAAACAGCACACCCTGGAGGAGAGCAATCTACCGTTTAAACGCCAGAAACAAGCATCTGTCTGGCATTTAACGCCAGAAACAGGCACCAAGCTGGCGTTTAACGCCAGAAACAAGCATCTTTCTGGCGTTAAACGCCAGAAACAGGCTACATTTGGGCGTTTAACGCCAGAAACAAGCAGCAATCTGGCGTTAAATGCCAGGATTGCACAGCAAGGGCGTTTTACACGCCTAATTGGAGCAGGGATATTAAGTCCTTGACCCCACTTAATCTGTGGACCCCACAGGATCCCCACATTTTCTTCTCTCCTCTTCACACCTTTTCATAACTCTCTTCCCCAAATACCCTTCACCAATAACCCCAATCACTCTTTCCCATCACTTCTTCACCACTCACATCCATCCTCTCTTCCCCAAAAGACCCCACCTACCTTCAAATTCAAACTAATTTCCCCCCCCCAAACCCAACCCTAGTGGCCAAACCCTACACACCCCCTCACTCCTATATAAACCACTCACTCCTTCTTCATTTTCACACAACACAACCATCTCTTCACCCCTTGGCTGAAAACACCTCTCTCCCCATCTCTTCTATTTTCTTCTTCTTCTACTACTTTCTTTCTTCTTTTGCTCAGGGACGAGCAAATATTTTAAGTTTGGTGTGGTAAAAGCATAGTTTTTTATTTTTCTATAACCATTTGTGGCACCTAAGGCCAGAGAAACCTCTAGAAAGAGAAAAGGGAAGGCAATTGCTTCCACCTCTGAGTCATGGGAGATGGAGAGATTTATCTCAAAGGTCCATCAAGACCACTTCTATGAAGTTGTGGCCAAGAAGAAAGTGATTCTTGAGGTTCCTTTCAAGCTAAAAAAGAATGAGTATCCGGAGATCCGACTTGAGATTCAAAGAAGAGGTTGGGAAGTTCTCACCAACCCCATTCAAACGCATGGGTCACTAGGAACCATGATCAAAGTGTGAACTCGAATCCAAAGCATTGGCTTACCATGGTTCGGGGAAAATACTTAGATTTTAGTCCAGAAAATGTAAGGCTAGCGTTTAACTTGCCAATGATGGAAGAGAACGCACGCCCCTACACAAGAAGGGTCAACTTTGATCAAAGGTTGGACCAAGTCCTCATAGACATATGTGAGGAAGGAGCTCAATGGAAAATTGACTCAAGAGGCAAGCCGGTTCAATTAAGAAGGCATGACCTCAAACCAGTGGCTAGGGGATGGCTAGAGTTCATTCAACGCTCAATCATTCCTACTAGTAACCGGTCTGAAGTTACTATAGACCGGGCCATCATGATCCATAGTATCATGATTGGAGAGGAGGTGGAAGTTCATGAGATTATACCTCAAGAACTTTACAAGGTGGCTGACAAGTCCCCCACTTGGGCAAAGTTAGCCTTTCCTCATCTCATTTGCCACCTCTGCAATTCGGATGGAATTGACATAGAGGGAGACATCCTCATTGAAGAAGACAAGCCTATCACTAAGAAAAGGATGGAGCAAATAAGAGATCATGGACCTCAACATGAGCATGAGGAAATTCCTCACCATGAAATCCCTGAGATACCTCAGGGGATGCACTTTCCTCCACAGAATTATTGGGAGCAAATCAACACTTCCCTAGGAGAATTAAGTTCCAACATGGGACAACTAAGGGTGGAGCACCAAGAGCACTCCATCATCCTCCATGAAATTAGAGAAGATCAAAGATCTATGAGGGAGGAGCAAGAAAGACAAGGAAGAGACATAGAGGAGCTCAAGAGCACCATTGGTTCTTCAAGAAGAGGAAGACGCCACCCTCACTAAGGTGGACTCATTCCTTAATCTCCTTGTCTATTTATTTTATATTTTTCGATTTTTGAGCCTTATGTGTTATTTATGTTTGTGCCTTTACTACATGATCATTAGTGTCTAAGTGTCTATGCCTTAAAGTTATGAATATGAATCCATCACCTCTCTTGAATAAAAAATGTTTTAATTACAAAAGAAAAAGAAGTACATGGTTTCGAATTCATCCTTGAAACTAGTTTAATTATTTTGATGTGGTGACAATACTTTTTGTTTTATGAATAAATGCTTGAACAGTGCATATGTCTTTTTGAAGTTGATGTTTATGAATGTTAAATATGTTGGCTCTTGAAGAATAAGGAAAAAGGAGAGGTGTTATTTGATAATCTGAAAAATCATAAAAATGATTCTTGAAGCAAGAAAAAGCAGTGAATACAAAAGCTTGCGAAAAAAATAAAAAAAAAGTATAGCGAAAAAAAAAAAGAAAAATAAAAAGCAAGCAGAAAAAGCCAAAAGCTATTTAAACCAAAAGGCAAGAGCAAAAAAAGCCAATAGCCCTTAAAACCAAAAGGAAAGGGTAATAAAAAGGATCCAAGGCTTTGAGCATTAATGGATAGGAGGGCCTAAAGGAATAAAATCCTGGCCTAAGCGGCTAAACCAAGCTGTCCGTAACCATGTGCTTGTGGCGTGAAGGTGTCAAGTGAAAACTTGAGACTGAGCGGTTAAAGTCGAGGTCCAAAGCAAAAACAGAGTGTACTTAAGAACCCTGGACACCTCTAATTGGGGACTTTAGCAAAGCTGAGTCACAATCTGAAAAGGTTCACCCAGTTATGTGTTTGTAGCATTTATGTATCCGGTGGTAATACTGGAAAACAAAGTGCTTAGGGCCATGACCAAGACTCATAAAGTAGCTGTGTTCAAGAATCAACATACTGAACTAGGAGAATCAATAACACTATCTGAATTCTAAGTTCCTATAGATGCCAATCATTCTGAACTTCAATGGATAAAGTGAGATGCCAAAACTATTCAAGAGGCAAAAAGCTACAAGTCCCGCTCATCTGATTGGAGCTAAGTTTCACTGATATTTTGGAATTTATAGTATATTCTCTTCTTTTTATCCTATTTGATTTTCAGTTGCTTGGGGACAAGCAACAATTTAAGTTTGGTGTTGTGATGAGCGGATAATTTATACGCTTTTTGGCATTGTTTTTACATAGTTTTCAGTATGATTTAATTAGTTTTTAGTATATTTTTATTAGTTTTTAATTAAAATTCACATTTCTAGACTTTACTATGAGTTTGTGTATTTTTCTGTGATTTCAGGTAATTTCTGGCTGAAATTGAGGGGCTTGAGCAAAAATCAGATTCAGAGGTTGAAGAAGGACTACAGATGCTGTTGGATTCTGACCTCCCTGCACTCAAAGTGGATTTTATAGAGCTACAAAACTCCAAATGGCGCGCTCTTAATTGCGTTGGAAATTAGACATCCAGGGCTTTCCATCAATATATAATAGTCCATACTTTGCCCGAGTTTAGACGACGCAAACTGGCGTTCAACGCCAGTTCCATGCTGCATTCTGGAGTTAAACGCCAGAAACAGGTTGCAAAGTGGAGTTAAACGCCAGAAACAGGTTACAAACTGGCGTTTAACTCCAAGAAAGACCTCTACACGTGAAAGCTTCAATGCTCAGCCCAAGCACATACCAAGTGGGCCCGGAAGTGGATTTCTGCATCATTTACTCATTTCTGTAAACCCTAGTAACTAGTTTAGTATAAATAGGACTTTTTACTATTGTATTTATATCTTCAGTTTTATCTTTAGTTTCATCTTTGGATTATATTTTGATCCTTTGATCACGTTTAGGGGGCTGGCCATTTGGCCATGCCTGGACCTTCATCACTTATGTATTTTCAACGGTAGAGTTTCTACACACCATAGATTAAGGTGTGGAGCTCTGCTGTTCCTCACAGATTAATGCAAAGTACTACTGTTTTTTTATTCAATTCAAGCTTATTCCCATTCTAAGATATCCATTCGCGCCCAAGAACATGATGAATGTGATGATTATGTGACGCTCATCATCATTCTCACTTATGAACGCGTGCCTGACAAACACTTCCGTTCTACATGCAAACAAGCTAGAATGAGTATCTCTTAGATATCTAATACAGAGGACCGAGTCCGAGATATTAGAGTCTTCGTGGTATAAGTTAGAACCCATGGACGGCCATTCTTGAGATCCGAAAAGTCTAAACCTTGTCTGTGGTATTCCAAGTAGGATCTGGGAAGGGATGGCTGTGACGAGCTTCAAACTCGCGAGTGCTGGGCGTAGTGACAGACGCAAAAGGATAGTAAATCCTATTCCAGTATGATCGAGAACCAACAGATGATTAGCCATGCAGTGACAGTGCATTGGATCATTTTCACAGAGAGGACGGGATGTAGCCATTGACAACGGTGATGCCCTACATAAAGCTTGCCATGGAAAGGAGTAGGAATGATTGGATGAAGACAGCAGAAAAGTAGAGGTTCAGAGGAACGAAAGCATCTCTATACGCTTATCTGAAATTCTCACCAATGAATTACATAAGTATCTCTATCCTAGTTTATATTTTATTTATGTTTTTATTATCAATTCACCATAACCATTTGAATCCGCCTGACTGAGATTTACAAGGTGACCATAGCTTGCTTCAGGCCGACAATCTCCGTGGGATCAATCCTTACTCACATAAGGTTTATTACTTGGACGACCCAGTGCACTTGCTGGTTAGTTGTGCGGAATTGTGACAAAGTGTGATTCACATTTGAGAGCACCAAGCCATTGGCACCATTGTTGAAGATCACGATTTCGCATACCAGACACCCCAAAACTTTGGTAGACGAGACAAGTTTAATGGTACGCAATACCTAGTTCAAACTGGTTATAATTAACACCGGTAAATACAATATTCTGTTATATCAATTCTCATTGGATGCAATATCTCACACAATTAATAAGTTAGAGAAAGTATAAGTTCATTACTTGATAAGCGAACAAGAGACTTCAACTAAACAAAGACTACAGCATAAACCTACCCAAAACCAAGACTACCAAACATTCCTCTAGAAAAATGACTAAATGCAAACTAATTTATCTTCCGTTGCCGGTTATACCTGATGAACTTCTGCAAGAAATCTTTCTGCGAAGTAGTGCCAAAGTTGTAGGGAGATGTATGTGCTTGAATAAATTCTAGAACCGATGCCTACGCCAACCAGAGACATGCATAGAACACATACGAAGGCAGAAAGTGTTAGATCAACATGTCATGTTTCATGTTGGATACTCACTACTGTTAATGGGTTCGGATTCACTATATATAATGAATGCTGCTTCAGGAGAAGAAGTGCATGTTTAGCAACCTTTCGGAGTTGGCATTCATGGTTGGTTTTGTATTGTGGGAGTGTCAAACGGGAACATATGTTTCAAGTTCTCCCGTGGACAAGACGACACAAGACTTTTGGTATGGAATCCAACAACACAATGCTCTAGAGAAATTTCCAACCCCCACAGGGACCACGGTAGATCATATTTCCCAGTATATGGTTTCGGTCATGTCCCAAACACAGATGCATACACCATCATACATATGTGCAAAAGGGACATAACTGATGCCTACATTTTTTTCTCTAGATATTGTTCAAGGCGTTCTACATGGTTTCACTGTGTTGATTGTCTCCCTGGTGTGGAAAAAATTGACCCTAATTCTGTTTTTCTTAATGGTCATGCATATTGGATTACTAGTACAGGAGATAGTTATGCTACACTGGTGCACGAAATTGTGATCTCAGGCAACGGCGCCAAAAACTCTGTACGCACGTCTTAATAAATTATTTTTCATTCACAACTTCGATACAACTAACCAGCAAGTGCACTGGGTCGTCCAAGTAATAAAACCTTACGTGAGTAAGGGTCGATCCCACGGAGATTGTTGGTATGAAGCAAGCTATGGTCATCTTGTAAATCTCAGTCAGGCGGATAATAATTGATTATGGAGTTTTCAAAAATAAATAATAAATAGACAGAAAATAAAGATAGAAATACTTATGTAATTCATTGGTGGGAATTTCAGATAAGCGTATAGAGATGCGTTCGTTCCTCTGAACTTCTGCTTTCCTGCTGTCTTCATCCAATCAATCCTACTCCTTTCTATGGCTGGCTTTATGTAAGGACATCACCATTGTCAATGGCTACTTTTTATCCTCTCTGTGAAAATGGTCCGATGCGCTGTCACTGCATGGCTAATCATCTAGAGGCATCACTGTGGTCAATGGCTGCATCCTATCATCTTGTGAAAATGGTCCAAATGCTCTGTCACAGCACGGCTAATCATCTGAGGTTCTCGATCATACTGGAATAGGATTCACCCTCCTTTTGCGTCTGTCACTACGCCCAGCACTCGCGAGTTTGAAGTTCGTCACAGTCATTCAATCCCAGAATCCTACTCGGAATACCACAGACAAGGTTTAGACTTTCCAGATTCTCATGAATGCCACCATCAATCTAGCTTATACCACGAAGATTCTGATTAAGAGATCCAAGAGATAATCATCCAATCTAAGGTGGAACGGAAGTGGTTGTCAGGCACGCGTTCGTGGGGGAATGATGATGATTGTCACGTTCATCACATTCATGTTGAAGTGAGAATGAATATCTTAGAAGCGGAATAAGTTGAATTGAATAGAAAAATAGTAGTACTTTGCATTAATTCATGAGGAGCAGCAGAGCTCCACACCTTAATCTATGGAGTGTAGAAACTCTACCGTTTGAAAATACATAAGTGAAAGGTTCAGGCATGGCCGAATGGCCAGCCCCCAAATGTGATCAATATGATCCTAAGATGAACTAAAAATCATAAGATGTCTAATACAATAGTAAAAAGTCCTATTTATACTAAACTAGTTACTAGGGTTTACAGAAGTAAGTAATTGATGCATAAATCCATTTCCGGGGCCTACTTGGTGTGTGCTTGGGCTGAGCTTGAATGTTATACGTGCAGAGGCTCTTTCTGGAGTTGAACGCCAAGTTGTAACGTGTTTTTGGCGTTCAACTCTGGTTTGTGACGTGTTTCTGGCGTTTAACTCTAGACAGCAGCGTAGAACTGGCGTTCAATGCCCTTTTGCGTCATCTAAACTCGGCCAAAGTATGGACTATTATATATTGCTGGAAAGCCCTGGATGTCTACTTTCCAACTCAATTAGAAGCGCGCCATTTGGAGTTCTGTAGCTCCAGAAAATCCACTTTGAGTGCAGGGAGGTCAGAATCCAACAGCATCAACAGTCCTTCTTCAACCTCTGAATTTGATTTTTGCTCAAGTCCCTTAATTTCAGCCAGAAAATACCTGAAATCACATAAAAACACACAAACTCATAGTAAAGTCCATAAATGTGAATTTAACATAAAAACTAATAAAAACATCCCTAAAAGTAACTAGATTCTACTAAAAACATACTAAAAACAATGCCAAAAAGCGTATAAATTATCCGCTCATCATACACCCAAGTCTGTTTTATGTTACAGTGTTGAAGATGAATCTTTTAGCGAGGTTTCTATTCCAGTAGGTGAAATATATACCATTCACAATTTAGTAACCCACAAGGACAAGGTTGCACTCCTCGCTCAGACACACAATGAATTTGGTTATGTCACATCAATTTGGCACTTGAATCAGGACATTGATGGAAACAAAATATTAGAGCAACACTGCAGGTTTGCAAGTCGAAGCATAAGAGAAAATTCAATACTATTCGTGGACAATAACCTAATTTTGTTGGTTAACAATTCGAAGGAAAGAGAGTTACTCGTCAGTTATAGGTACAGAGAGCTTCTGTTGATGGAATATGACATTGAAAATGGCACTAGAAATCTATTGGTGAGGAGAGCATGGCGAGACCCAGGAATGCCACACCCGATCACAATTAGGTCTATACTCAAGTATTTTGCAGGGTTATTTCCTGTCTAGAAATAATTGACATTTAGATCTACTCCGACTAAATGTTATGTGGAACTTTGTTGAACATCTATGTTTAGTATTCGGTTGATGTTCTTTATTTTTTTTTTTTGGTAAAAAAAAACCCCAGTTGATTGTTATGCTGTTGGTTAATGCTAATATTTTTTTATTTCAGATTATCTTACTTGTGTATGTTTTACTTTGGTTTGAAAAGCCCAAAATTAAGAGAAATGATTGCATAACAACTTCATTCTATCTAATTTGATGTGTCATGTAGTGTTCCTCATGTATAGGAGATTTTTATAATGGTATTATTCTATTTCTAACCATCTTAGTATAGAGATTATGTGACTAATCAGTTAACCTACTAACAATTTTACGAGAATATTCAATCAAAATATCCTATTCCAAAAAAAGATTGAGCAAGATAAGGGTAGACAGACACATGAATGGAATAAATAGTTACCTGAAAAAAGTTGTTTTGCCTTAAAATTCCGGAGAAACTTGGGCTTAACCGGTTTCAAGCTACTTGCTGCATTAATCCTCAGCTGAATTATCTACTAATTGTTTTTGTGGCTGGCCCAATTTGATTGGTAGCCCACTTTACTTTTAGAGAGACTTGAACTACGAAAAAATAAAAGTTTTTCCAGGTTAGTTGACTGAGCCCAATCCCAAGTGTGTCAGAAAGACTAAATATTCAGTTATTTAAACTAACTATCACCGGAAAAAAATATCGATGACATTTGATCATCTACTATGTTAAACCTTAATACCTAACCAGAACTCAACCGGGATGATCGTTAATCGACACATGCATACAAAATTCGACCTATAATTCGACCAAAAATATGACCTATCAGGAGTACAATTGTAAAGGATTCAGCAGTAATGGCAAGCTACGGTTTTTTGAAAAATCAGATCTTTCATTTGGAGCATTATACACCATCTGCAAGGGGATAAAGATGATGATCTACAACTTCAATACCTGATGAGCTGAAGCCTTTGAAATCCATTACGTTTACAGATAGGATAGCTTAGTTAAAGCATCATAGCTGGTCTCCGTTGCTTTACCCCAGTCTATGACATACACAACATAATCTACAATGAAAAATTAAAAATCATCAAAGTTACAAAACCTGAGAGTTAATAAAAAAATAGCATTCCACTTTTTGCTGAACAATTGATGTATATTAGAACAAAGTAGTGGCCTTTAATCATGGTCAGATAAACTACAAGTGATAAGATTTACTTAGGTTCAATGGAATAGTAATTTGAAAACCTATGCAGGAAAATTTCTGAAAGGAAAACAATTAAACTTGACTAACACGTTGCAATTCACTAATTTTCCCAAGCCTAACATAACATTCTACTTGATTTTCAGCTTCTTCATTCTCTCATTTGTTGAAATTTATGCTGCACACTAGTATATAAGAAGAAAAACAGATCTTGTCAATTATCTATTGTGGTGGCTGCATGATTTGTCATGGAAGTCACCAAATCATCAGTCTATATTGTCAGGCCTTTCTCCTTCCTACTCTTACAGAATTGCCGAAGATTTAGTTATAACATGGCTGCAATCTTAAGCATTCATGTCACTAATAAAAAGGTTGTTATTTTCTGGTATTCGAACTGACTTACTACAACATATTAGCCTTCATATGCTACTGAAATTAGTAGGAAAATTTGATAACTAACTCACAAAAATAAATACCATAAAATATATACGTATGTATAGGTAAAACATAATCAACTTCCAACCATGTTGCCCATATAAAAAAAAAGTCATCGACACTTTTTCATTTAAAAGATTCAAGCAATTGTGTATCTACATTCTAGTATAAAAATTCAGAAAGAATGCAATTATTCTTAAGTTTCTGAACCTAATAGAGGTGCTTCAGGTTCTAGTTTTCATCTAATCGTTAGACTTTGTTGATGAAGCCTCCATCTCTCTTGCAGCTGCTTCTCTAGTCTTCTTCCTCAACTCTGCTTGTATACTTTTCTTGTTCAGCAGCTTCTCTGGGTTTACTATTCTTTCCTCTACATGTGCTATCAGGTTATCCATTCCCAAATGTTCTTCAACATGATTCTGTTTTCCATCACCCGATCTCCTTGTAGCCTCCCCCGCTCTGACCCTTATAATGTGGTCATCAACCCAGAGAAAGAATTTGCAGTGTGCTTCTGTCACCTATATCAAATAGAACACAATGAATGTATGATGGTACAAAACACTCCAATTCAATCTAATACACATATGTGAATGTAATTAATCCCTAAAGGCTAAATATTAAAAATTCTTTCAAATTTTAAAGCCATTTTTATATCAAATTAGGTTCCATGTGAATTCATGTCAAAATCAACATTTTTAATCTAGGTACATCTATTTTCAAGAAATTAACTTTTTCCCAGTTCTCAATCATTCTTCATAATTAACCAGCACCAATATCAAATTATATACAATATCAACCCAATTTAACAGCATATCGCTTACAAAATCAAATCATTTTCATAACCAATAGGCATGCCATTCTAAACAACTAAAAATCACATCCACAACAACTTGAGCTAGAAAAAAATAACCAAAGTCTATATTCTAAACCTCCATTCCAAAAATTCAAAATTTAGCCAATTTTAGCATAAACTTAGTGATCATACATGAAGAATTGGGTGCTTACCTTTAACAATGGGCATCCAAAAATTAGCCTATTCGGGTTGCTGCCTGTCTTTGACATGTAACAGATAGCATATTTTTCGCAGAAGCATTTTGGGGCAACACCATCTGTTACATCCACAGGTTGCAGTGAACTTGAACTTGCATATCCAGCTATCAGTTCCTGTTGTCCGCCGGCTTCGCCTCTGCCTCGTCTCATGTTTGAGGAGCATGCATCACTGGCCATCAATCTGATTAACATTAAACACCACCATGAACAACTATTATCAACTATTGCATTCAAAATTAAAACAATCTGCTTTGATCAATGATGATTAAAAAAAGTGAATAACAGAACAAATCACGCAAAATTGGTTGTGAAAATCAACAACAAAAAGAAACGAATCAGCTATAAGAAGAAGCAGTAGGCCTTACAATGATTTTTCGAGAGGGTTTTCGACGTGGGTCGACAGAACCATTCCCGGCAAGGGGATGAGTTACGTTCTTCGACGGTTTCGGAAATACTTCACTCCGCCTGTGAGTCACAGAAAAGGACAACCGCGTAATCCTAGACGAAGAAGCAGTAGGCAGGGTCTTCGACGGGGTTCGAACAAATCTGTCACTAACGATAAGTCACCAAAGAAATCAGAGGAATAAGGTAGAAGAAGAGGCTATTGACATTATACGGGTATTTGGGAGAAGGTTTTGCGAGTGGGTCACCAGAAAAATCAAACGCTTCAACTACAGGAACGGTTGGAGGAACAACAAGGTAGAAGAGGAAGCTCTGGACATTACACGGGTATTTGGGGAAGGTTTTACGAGTGGGTCGCTGGAAAAATCAAACCCGTCACCTATAGGAAGGGTAGAGGAAGCAGTGAGGTAGTAGAAGAAGAGGAAGTGGACATTACAGGGGTATTTAGGGAAGGTTTTGCGAGTGGGTCGCCGAAAAAATCACACCCATCACCTACAGGAAGGGTAGAGAAGAAGGAGCAGTGGTCAGTAGGGGAGAAGAAGCAGTGAGGTTGAAGAAGAAGCAGTTCCTTCCAAGTGTATTTTGAGAGGTAGAAGAAGAAACTGTAGACATTCAAATGGTATTTGGGGAAGATTTTGATTTCTTTGGTATTTGGGAAGGGATTTGTAAAATCAACTATTTGTACATTACACACAGTATAAATACGTTATGTGGTATAACGTAAATACTATAAAATACAATGTAGTGTGAACACATTTATTGAATGCATTAATGCAAGGTTGAAAATTTTACTTGATCAATGGATGAGATGATGACACATATGCAAGGGTAAATTACCCACAAAATTACCATGGGTTTAGAAGAAAACACCAAATAAAAATATTATTTGTATATTAGAATTAGCATAGTGGTCAGAATCGAATTGGTAGTTAAATCAGTCAAATTATTGGTTCATTAATTTACTGACTCAACAGATAAATTATTAGTTAAATTGATAAAATTGGTCTCATATAAATAAAAAATATAAAATAATTTAAAATTTAAAATTAAAATTTAAAATACATATCTTCACTAATATTTTTAAGAATAATCAAGTCTCAATAAATTATAATTCGACTATTATTAAATAATTATATAAAATTTTAGTATTTTATAATAATTTTTTATTTTATTTTTTATATTAAAGTAACTATTTTTTATTTTAATAACTTACTAATTATTTTATATTTATTATATTATTATATACTATATATATTTATTAAAAAATAATATTAATAAATATTATATAATCATAAAAATAATTATATTATAATTAATAAAAATATAATTAATTTAGATATAAGTGAGTATAAATTAAAATAATATCTAATAAAATTATTGTACGTTTTTATTATATAATTAATAATTAATATATAAAATAATAAGGAACAACATAACTTGTGACAAAAGGAGTATGAAGTAACAAGGAGGACCCGAGTTCAAATGATATTTTCTTCAATTTTAAAATTTTCATCAGAAGAGTTTGGTTGGATCGGTTTTGACCGATTTTAACTGGTTTTCAACCTTTAGCGGTCTTAAGACTGGACTGGACTGATTGGAGGTCTGGTCTACTGATTTTTCAGTTGAACCGATCGGTCTAGTCCAATTTTGATAACTATAAAAATTAGTCATTAAAATTAGCTACATAAATACACGTGTTATTTAACTCGTTTTTAATATGTATTTTGTATTTTATATTTTAATATATATTTTATAATAATAATTGATTTTAGTGTAAATGTAGCAGGATTGTTTTACAAATATTTGCACTTTTGTTATCTACCTTTTATCTTTCTATAATTTGAACAAGAATAAATGTTGGTATTAAAAATGAGTTCCCCAATTAGAATGAGCCTTGACTGAAAATTAAGTCGATTGTGGAGAGAATCGAAATCAGAGACGATGTATGAAAAAGGTTGACTAGTGATTACTTTGACTTGAACATCAAAATTTTTACGTAACTCTCAGGCTGAGAGTGAAAATATGGTGCAAATTTTAGGGAACAAGGTGAAGGATAAATATGAAAAGAAAAAGGAATAACTATCAAGGGTTGTCTCTATAAATAAGAATATTGAAATCAATATAGGCATGCATTACAATCTACTTCAAGCCACACTAAAATTCTGCAAAATTTTTAGTTACACTGACACAGAGAAGAATGAAATGTATGTGCATGTGAGTGTTGAATGTCATCACTTTTCTTTTATTTTCTGTTTTTTTTTTCTTTCTTTTCGTTTGTTTTATGATTTTTTTTTATTGAAATTTATTTTATCATTCATTTTTTCATTTTATTATTGTTAATTTTATTGGTTATTTCATATTATAATCGAGTCCTTCGTTTGCATTAAGTTCATCGATTGAAACTTTGCAAGCTATTGATCTAACAGATGCAGATTAAGTAAATCTCGGGTCAAACTCATCTTTTTGAGAGAGGAATCGTATCTGCTTTCCAAATGAGATTTTACTATAAACTCATTTTGACGCTATCTGTTGAAGTCGACAAAAAAATGAATAAAATAATAAATAATCATTTTTTACCATAAAAAATTTAAACGCTCACAAAATTGACCATAAAATATTCAAATAAATATTGTACCATCAAAGATTAGTTTCATTTAACAAAAATAACCAATAGTTAATTTTTGTTGGTCTTGTTAAAAAATTAATTAAAATACTCAAATTACTTTTATCCTATTATGTTCCACCTCTTTTACCTTCATATTTGATACCACTATTATTAATCTTTATCTTTGCATCCCTTTTCTGGATTAACTTTTTTTTTCAATACTTTCTAGCTCTTACTGCTTCATAAACTAACAAATAATTTAAAAAAACAAAATTTTCTATTTCCAGCAAATAAAAAGCATGAACAAGTTAAAAGGAAAAAATAGTAAAAATATTAAAGTAGAAAACATGGTTTGGGGAGAGAGAGAGGTTAAGAGCCGCTGTCGCTGTCAACACTGGACAGAAAGAAAAAAGGCAAAACAGGACCGGTATAACAGCGCAGCAACTCTGCGAAACTCGACAGTCTTCTCCAACCACCGCAGCGGCAGAGCAGCTCGCTGACGACAACATCTACAACAACGACTGCGATGACAGCATCTCTCTCTCATGCGCACAGGGCCTTGCAATCTCTTTCTCTCTCCTCCCATCGAGCCCAACAGCAAACTTCCTCGTCATCGTACCCTCCTTCCCCTTTATCTTCTTTGTTTTTCTTTTCTTACTTGATTGCCTTAGTTTTTCTCTCTTTCTCGCTCATCTCTCTCTCCTTCGCTTTGTGTTTCTCTCTTCGGTCTTCTTTTTAGTATTGGCCGCACGACGATTTTGTCTTCATCAGCGAACTTTCTTCTCTCTTTCTTTCTTGTGTGCATGTATTAATGAATTCATTCTGTGTTTTATTTTTGCTGTGTTGGCAGTATAGTGGTAGTATAAGGTAGTGATGTTTAGAATTTTAAAAAAAAAAAATAGTTTGAAAAGTAGAAGATAATAAAATAGATCGGGAGTAATTTGAGTATTTTAACTAATTTTTTAATAGAATTAACAAAATATATCAATTTGTTATTTTTTTTTCAAACGAGACTAATTTTTTATAAATATGATATTGGTTTTAATTTTTTATGGTTAATTTTGTCACTATTCGAATCTTTTATTATCAGAAATAGTTATTTACTCTTTGAACAATTTTACCATCTTTTTTTCTTGAAACGAACATAAATTCTATGCGTTTATTTTAGTATATTTATAAAAATAACATAAAATTAATAAGTTGGTTGAGTGATTAACCCATTGTCTAATTAATCCGCCTTATGCATAAAGTAATTTATTAACTAACAACAAATTTTTAAAGGTTTAATTACTCTGTTAGTCCCTATAATTTCGTGAAATTTTCAATTAGATCCCTATATTTTTTTTTTCTTTTAATTGGGTTCCTGGACTATTTTTTTTTCATTAGGTCCCTCTTGACAGTAATTGACTTAATTTTATAGGGACCTAACTAAAAAAAATTGGTGCAGAGACCTAAATAAAAGAAAAAAAAATATAGAGACCCAATTAAAAAAAAAATTAGTATAAGTACTCAATTGAAAGGAAAAAAAAGTACAGAGACCTAATTAAAAATTTCGTAAAACTATAGAGACTAAAAGAGTACTTAAACCATTTTTAAATAAGTTAATGAACTATAACTCAAATAATATAATTTTTTTATACTCACCTAAAAATTATGAGTTTGAATCTCATTCTTAACTTAAAAAAAAATTTAATAAATTAAATTTACAATAAATTAATAAGAAATTAAGAAAAACTAAAATAAAAACCGAGTTACACATAATAACAAATTTACGGTATATCTTTACACTATCATTTGAAGGATTAAATTTAATTAATCTTACAGAAAATACATCTTAGATATTATATTTTAATAAATATGGGTTAAAAAATATTCTTTTGAAAGAAACAATTGCCCATAAAAATATTAGGATGGATTTAGTTTACGTTTTTATTTTTTATTTTTATTTTTTGAGTTTTATGAAAAAAATGAAAACACTAACAACAGTAAAATTTTATTTTTTATTTTTATTTTATGTTTTTACTTTTTTTATAAAATAAAAAATATAAAAACAAAAAATAAAATACAAACCAATCGCGTTCTTATTTCTCAACAATCGGGTAAAACAAGTTCGTAGCTCCTTTTCATCTACTTTCTTTTTCTCAACAATCACAGGAATCATACTACTGAAATAAAACACCAATAATTCACGTAAAAAAGCAGGGATATAACGATTGAGTTCCGCTATATATCCAAGCGATTTATGCAATCAAGCAACTAAGTCATTTAGTTTACAATACTTGGAGTTTCGTTTTTTTTTTTCCTTTTCTTTTTTTTTCTTTCTCTTTTTTTTCATCTTTTTTTATTATTGTTATCGTCACCGCCATATTCATTTTCTCCTCTTTTTTTTTCTCTTCTTCTTGTTTCTTTTTTTTTTTTTTGAATTTCTTTGATCTCTTTTTTCATTTTCTTCTTCCTCCTCCGTCATCATTATCGTCATCACCAATAACATCAACATTTTACTAACATCTTTATTGATTCTAATTCTCTGTGGTGACATCATTAAATAATTCCAGAACTAAAAATATTATCAAAATGAAACAATTGTATAATACTAAATAAACCGAAAATTGTCCATTATATAAATTTGAATTCAGAAACACTTGTGTTTCAAATGAACCGAAAATATTATCAAAACAAAACCATTGTATAATATCAAATGAATCGAAAATGGTCCATTATAAAAATTCAAATTCAGAAACAAGTCAATTTTGAAAAAAAATACATCCAAATCAATTTTGAATCAGACAATGTCATTAATTTGACAAAAATTTGATGATAACGATAACAACGATACGTATTAAAAGAAGACAATGATGATGATGATGATGATGATGGAGGAAAAGGATGAAAAGAAAGGATGAGACGAAATTCCAATAAGAAGAGGAGGAGGAGGTATTGTTGGTGACGATGATAGCGAAATTGAAAAATAATAATAACAAGAAAATAAAAATATGAAAATAAAAGATATGTATTAAAGTTGTTGTTTACATAATAAAGAGTCATGCTATTTATAAGGATATTTTAAACTAACCTCATAAATATTTAGCTACCAACTACTAACTCTCAACTACTTATTTATTACTCTAACACAACTACTTATTATTGTTCTAATACGCCCCCACAAGCTGGAGGATGAAAAATATCAAGAACTCCTAGTTTTGATAGATTAAGGTGAAAGAGATGAGGGGACAATGGCTTAGTAAAGATATCAGCCAATTGTCCTGAAGAAGAGACAGGAAGAAGTTTCATCATTCCAGCTTGAGCCTTTTGACGGACCACATGACAATCAACTTCCGAGTGTTTAGTTTGCTCATAAAAAATAGGATTTGCTGCAATGTGTAGAGCACTCTGATTATCACAAAAAGAATAGGAGTGCGATAAGTTGGAATTTGAAGAAAATGCAGCATATTGATCACCCATTGGAGCTCACAGGTGGTGTTTGCAAGAGCCCTATATTCTGCTTCTGTTGAAGACCTGGCAACAGTGGATTGCTTTTTTGTTGTCTAAGAGATCAGAGCTTTTCCCAAAAAGAAACAATAACCAGTTAAAGAACGACAAGTATCTGGACAACCTGCCCAGTTAGAATTGCTGAATCCACATATATGAACAGAAGAGTCACGGGGAAAGAAAAGACCTCTGCCTGGATTAGACTTCAAGTATCTCAAAACCCGATTTACTGCACGAATATGAGATTCAGTAGGAGAAGCCATGAATTGGCTAAGCTGCTATGTAGCATATGTAATGTCAGGCCGGGTAGTAGTAAGGCAGAGGAGGCGGCCAACAAGATGACGATAAATTAAAGGATTAGGAAGCAAAGGACTATTGTCCTGATGTAACTTTGTAGAACTGTCCATGGGAACAGATGCTGGTTTAGCACCCAACAAGCCAGAATCTTCCAATAAATCAACACAATACTTTCTTTGAGATAAAGAAATTTCTTGAGCAGAATGAGCAACTTCAATACCCAAAAAGTATTTAAGGGTACCCAAATCTTTGATTTTGAAATGCTTATTTAAAATAGATTTCATGGTAGCCATCTCAGAAATAGAATTGGCAGTGAGAACAATATCATCAATATACTCCAATAAGACAGAAACTTCAGCACCAATAAATTTGACAAAAAGACTGTAATCAGATAGAGTATGCTGGTACCCACAAGAAATTAAAAGTTTGGATAATTTTTCATACCACATACGACTTTATTGGCGCAAACCGTACAGTGATTTCAGCAGTTTATAACACTGATTTGGATGACTAGAACTGATTCCAGGAGGCAAGGTCATGTATACATCTTCAGATAAATCTCCGTGCAAAAAAGTATTGTTAACATCTAGTTGATGGATAGGCCACCTCTTCATGGAAGCCAGAGCTAATACAAGTCGAATTGTAGCTGGTTTTACTACCGGAGAAAAAGTCTCCAAGAAATCCACCCCTTCTGTTTGTGAGAATCCTTTTGCTACAAGACGAGCCTTATAGCGTTCCACAGAACCATCAGGGCGACGCTTGATCCGATAATTACACCAGGAGGACAATCCACAACAAGTTCATCTTTCATAGCATTGCGCCAATGAGAATATTTATTAGCGTCTTGAAAAGACTTTGGCTCAATTTCAAAATGCAAGGATAAAATGAATTTTTGATGAGAAGGGGAAAGGGAGGTCAGAGACAGAGACAGAACAGAAGAAATAGGATACCTACAAGTTGAAGATGATGGAGTTGGAGTAGTGAGAGAAGATCCGCAAATGTAGTCAGCGAGACAATTGGGGGATGTCTTTGACGGAGACTATGACAGATGGTAGGATGAATGGTTGAGGACGGTGTAGGAGAGATTATGTTTGATTTGGAAGCAGGAGACGAGGTTAAGGATTGTGAAGGAGGGAAAAAGATGAACTGAGGTGTATTAGGTTGATGATGAAGTATGGGTGGGTCAATGGGTAATGGTTCAGGCCCAATGGAAAGGGAAATGGGTTGTTTGGTTGGTGTTTCTGTTTCGGACATGTATGGGTTTGGTATGTTTAAAATAGATTTAGTACTAGTGGCAAAAGGTATTACCATTTCATAGAAAACAATGTTTCTGGACATTTCAAACTTTTTATTTTCCAAAATGTAAACAACGTACCCTTTAATTCTATTCTTAAAACCAAGAAAAACAGCTTTCTTCGCCCTTGGATCAAATTTAGAACGATTAGCCATGAGAGTTGATACATAGCATAAGCAACCAAAAACCTTTATATCATTATAATTAGGAGATTTATTAAATAAAATTTTAAAAGGAGTTTTAAAATTATTTACAGAAGAAGGGACTCGGTTAATTAGATAAACTGCATGATTGATAGCATAGGACCAAAATGATAGATATAAATTAGATTGAAACATGAGAGCACGAGCCACATTTAAAATATGTTGGTGCTTACGTTCCACTCTCCCATTTTGTTCAGGTGTTTCAACACAACTACGTTGATGAATTATGCCTTTTGAAGAAAAAAATTATGTAAGAGAAATTCCGGTCCATTGTCGGAACGTATATACTTAACTTTGGAGTTAAATTGTGTTTCGACCAATGCAAGAAAATTCTTGATATGATTTTGTACTTCGCTTTTTTATTGCAATAAAACTACCCAAGTGAAACGGTTGAAATAATCAACAATAGTTAAAAAATATTTATGATTATGGATTGAATTTTGTTGAAATGGTCCCCATATATCAAAATGCAATAATTCAAAAATTATATTAGCTTTATTAAAACTTGGAGAGAATGAAAGTTTCTTTTACTTAGAAAAATGACAAACATCACAAGGCTCATCATGAGGCATAGAAATAAAGGGAAATTGTCTATGTAAAAATTTTAATCTTTGTCTAGAAAGATGTCCTAAACGAAAATGCCATAAATTGAAAGGTGTAATGGGTGTTGAATGAGTGGTGTTTATTGTATGAGTAGGAAATTGATTATTTGTTGTGATGGAGGTTTCAAGGACATACAACCCTTCTTTCATGCTACCCAAACCAATCATCTTCAAATTGTTGTCCTGTAAGAAACAAGAAGAGTGTGAAAAAGTAAGTTGACAATTGATTATTGAAGTTATTTTTGAAATAGAAATAATATTAAAATTGAAGTGAGGTAGGTAAAGAACATCATGAAGAGTTAATGAAGTTGAAAATTTAACAACACCTTTATAAAAAGAAGTAACTTTAGAACCATTAGGCATATGAACAATAACTGGATCAATTTTAGAAAAAGATATGAACCAAGATAAATTGGAAGTAATATGATCCGTGGCACCAGAATCAATGATCCAAGTGCCTGTAAATTTATTTTGTGCAGTAAAATTATTTAAAATAGAATAAGTGTGAAATGAACACAAATAATGGGTACCCAAAGTTGGGTCAGGAAGAAACCCAATTTGGTTGGAGGATGAGAGGCTTTTATCCTTGCTGTCTGAAGATTGAGATTCAGCCTTTTTCAAAAATGCCAAAAGGATGTTGTGTTGGCTGGAGTGAGGCCCAAAGCCTGCTCTGTGTGTGTTCTCTGAGGAGTTATTTCTTCATGAACTAGGGCATGAGAGGAAACTGGCGGCGTGGGAGAGTCAGGAGGCGGTGTCCACACAAAGCTGGCATTAGCAGAGGCAGAGGCACGATCAAAGAATCGTGGTCTCCTTGGATGACGCGGGTGGCCGAGAGGGTAGCCATGTTTGTTATAACAAACATCCACGGTGTGTCCCCTTTAACACAGTAAGAGCAAACCTTCGAAGAACCGCTGCTGCCGCGTCCTGGGTTTGAAGAAGCATACCCACGACCACGGCCAAGAGGAGGACGACGAGCTTCTATGGCAGTAGCAATAGTTCGTTGATCGTCCAAAATTCCAGATGCATTTTGAAGTTGACGTTCGTGTTGAACGACAAGAGCGAACACCCTGGTGACAAGCGGAAGAGGATCAAGAAGAAGAACTTGTGATCGAACTACAGAAAAATGCTCATCAAGACCTTTAAGGAGTCGAATGATAAAATCTTGTGTGCGATGTGTTTTGGCTGGGCAATTACAGACGGAAAGAAGACGTGAGATATCAAGCTCTTTCCACAATGTCTTCAAAGAGGTATAAAATTTTGTTACTGACTGATTTTCTTGTCTAAGAGCATAAATTTCTTCTTGTAATTCTGCAATACGAAGAAGATCACTTTGAAAAAAACGCTCTTTAAGGTCAGTCCATACAGAAGAGGCAGTAGAAAAATAAACAACACTTTGAGTAATAGAGGAAGAGAGAGAATGAAATAGCAAAGACAACACTAGATTATTGCAACGCTCCTATATTGAAAACAAAGAATCATCAGTTAGAGGAGAAGGAATAGAACCAGTGAGAAAGCCATATTTGTTTTTGGGGATGATGGCCATAGAAAAGAATCGACACCAAGAGTGATAGTTATTGCTAGTAAGGACAGGAGTAACAAGGACAGATGTTGGATTTTCACTAGAATGAATATAGAAGAGGTTAGTGGGATCTTGTGCTACGTTAGAAGATAATTCTACCGTTAGAGGAGAAGAAGATAATGGAGACTGATTATTTGGGTTTGAAGTTTTCACTATGGGTACCAACAGAGTTCTTTTTTGAGCTCTAATACCATAACAAGAAAATAAAAGATATGTATTAAAGTTGTTGTTTACATGATACAGAGTCATGCTATTTATAAAGATATTTTAAACTAACCTCATAAATATTTAGCTATCAACTACTAACTCTCAACTACTTATTTATTACTCTAACACAACTACTTATTATTGTTCTAATAAATTAAAAGGAAAGAGAAGAAGAAGAAGAATAAAAAAAAATAGCAGATAACTCAAATGACTTACATAAACTTAAATGTTAAAATTGTTTGTAGTTGAGAATTTTTGATAACGATTGGCTAAGACTAGAACAACATAAATAGCCAAGCAACAAAATTGACGATTGTAGACCCAAAAAGTAAAATGGTGGAATTCAAAATCCTGGCCAATAATATAATGGATTTCAAATTAAAAATTCTTGTGTACATTAGAACGCGTAGATGCTCCAAAGAGAGAACTACTACTACTAATGCTGAGTCTCTGTTTATTAGTTACTAGAGAAGCAAAAGAAGATCCCCTTGACGGTGGCTTCTTTGATATTTTTGCCTTGGGACTAGTGTACGAAGATGATATTCTCATCATTCTTCTGTTACTAGTATCCAAGCCTCTCCATGATTTCATTATTCTGTTTCTGTTTCTGTAACGGCTGCTACCATTTTCTTTCTTAGCAAGATTTTCTATGCTCTGCACCCTCTCTAAACAAGTGAAAGATTCTGCTTTCCCTTGGTAAAACATGGACAACCCTCTCCTGCATACACATACATTTGTATCAGATATCATTTTAATTTTAAATTAGCTAGGTAGAAGTTAGCAACTAGAATCCAAGTTAATTAAAAGGGCATGCATATGCATGAAGGAAATGGCTTACTTTATCGGGAGATGGTTCATGAGTTCTGACAGCTTGTATAGAGGGCCGTTTGAATTCGATGACGATGACGAGGAGGATGCATCCTCAGCGAACTCATCATCTGTTGAAGAAGATGAACACGCGGAGTTCATTGAATCTTCTGATGAGATGGATCCCGTGGATATTGAAGCGTCACATATATCATCATCGTGATCACCATCCTTAACAACCCAGTTATTATTGTTACCATCCATGATCATAAAGAAGAAGAAGGAAGTAAGATGGTGCTTTTATGGTAACTATATATGGAACACAGGAGCTAGGGGGACGAACTAAGAATTTAAGATCACTTGATTACAAAAGATATGATATGGCAATCATTCCTCATAGTAACAACATTGGTGTTGTCTTGTATTGTATGTAAAAGAAAAGACAACCAATGGAAATTTGGAGATTTGGACAACAGCATGGTTGGGTGTTTTTATATTACTTAGGTATGAATTGTAGGACAAGATAGACTTTTTTTTATTATTTATTTAAAAATAAATAATAAATGTATGTAGACGGTGGTACATCACATTACATTTTGTCATGGTAAGTATAGCTTGTGGCACACTTGTTATTAGGGGATAGGCAGAGGATAAGGACTAAAAATTGGAGACAGCCATATCCTGAGCCACCGTCTTAACTTGTTTAATATAATTTTTGAGGCGTGAGATTAGCACTGGCCCCTCATATACTCTGTTTTGCTTCTTAAACCCATGACAAAACACAATATTCGTTTCAAATACAAAAACGTTTTTCACCCCAACCGACGAGTAGTAATGCGAATGCCTAAATAATTAACAGATGTGATTGCTAAACAAAGTAATTCATTAGCATAATTGAAATTAGAGATAAAGAGAATGATAAGAGTTGTTGAATGTAAGTTGAGAAAAGATCAAACAGAATAATAAAAAAAACATACCTCCAAAATTGAAAACTATATATTCCAAATCAATGTTATTATTTCTGAAAACGTAATCTTCAAATTTGAACCAAGTAAGGTGCCACATATTATTGTTATCCTTATTCTACAAGATATACTGAGCAAAATTTTTGTAAAAAAGTAATCTAATGCAATAGCGAATTTTTCGTTTAAAAAATACAAGTTAAGCAACTAGTGTAGTTGAATTTTTCTCCGTCCAAACAAATTAAACCTAGTTTCATTTTGAAAAACTAAGCTTTGACCTTATATGCAAAGTGAGTGAGCACGATAAACATCATTCCATCACTTTTGTAAGAAGGCTCTGTTTATTTGAAGAATTGTTCATGGTTCTTGTTCTAGTGTTATTGGATACTGAATTTGTCAAAATATTAAATAATCAATATTTAATTTAAAAAATACAAAAACTAATAAATTTTGAGTATTTGATATTTATTCTATAAAGTAAATTCAATAAATTTAACACCAAAATAAATGTTGGGTAGCTAGCTCGATCTCTTTGTCATATCGTATGGTGCCTGCTTGGTTTCCTTAGCAGACTATTCAACCCTTGCCAGTTGGCATATTCTAATTGGATGTTAACACAGCAAGTCAGCAATATGAGTTTGGCAGCATTGGTTTACATGACCCCTAAAGCTAATATACTATGCATAAACGAGAATGTTACTATGTACTATGTTGATGTATCACAAATTAAGATGAAGCTGAAGTGGATCGGATTTGTACGAGAAGGATATGACGTGAGGATATAAGGATAAGAAGGTTGATTTAGTTAATAAATAAGCATGACTGTATTAGAGAATTAATGGCCATGCAAGTAGCTAGGCCTCGTCACAAATGAAATTAAATTAAATGATATATAATTGATATGCGTCGATACCTAAAACCCATTGATTTAAGGGCCTCGTGAGTTGTTCCCTCAACAGTTAACACCATCCATTCTTGTCACGAAAACGCCCCCACAGACGCAATCACAATCTCATCCCTTATTTACCTCCAATTATTTTCTCTGGCCTGTGGGTTCATCTCTATTCTCTACCTCCTCTTTCCTCTGTTTTTTAAGAATTTAACTAATATTTTATTTTATTTTATTTTATTTTATTTCATGAGTAACTGATCATCCGATCCATACAGATAGGTGGCCAGGTGAAGATCTCAATTTGAATTAAAGGAAGAGATCCATGTATATTCCCGGACGCGTAGCTCGATCACAAATATTATTGCATATATGCTAAGTGTTGGTTATGGATGAATTTCTAATAATAGAAAACACAATTATTAAGATTTTGAGAGCAGCCGGATAAAATAGTGTATTATTATTAGCATAACAACAATATTATTCCTGAGAGTATAAAATCGGTATTTATTTTTATAAAAATATTTTTATATTCTTACACCTTTACGTATAGATGATATTGTGAATTATTAGATGATTTAATATATTTATATAATTTTTATATAAAAGTATCTTTATATAAGTAGATACCTATAAAATATTCCAACACTTCTTTAAGTCTTAACGATGCAATTGAAATTTAAACCAAAGAATGAACCTAGAATTAAGTGAACCAATATTGGTGTTGATAATTATTGTTGAAGAAAAAATGTGCTACGAAAGCCCATATTTTGGATATGGCAATTTATGCCCTAAATGCACAAGGATCCAACTTAACCAAAATAAATGTTTTAATATTAGGGGTGATAAAATGAGTCGAACTTATCATATTAACTTGTCAAAATCTAGGGGTAGTAAAACGGGTCAAGTCTGTCGGGCCGATCCGCTAAATTCGCTAAAAAAGGCAGGTCGGGCTAGGATTTGGAACCCGCCAAATTAAAAAAATCCGCCAAACTCGCACCGCCAAATTAGCGGGTTTTGGCGGGGCGGGGCGGACCGGTCCGCCGAGTCGAAGATTTTTATTTTTCTTTTTTTTATTACATAAAAGTGTGATTACTATTATAAAATTAATAATTATAGAATTTTTAAACACTTTTTTTTATTTTTTTGTTTTTATTCTTCTTTTAGTTATTAACTTTATTTATTTTATTTTACAATTTTGTATATATGCTCAACGCTTTGCCACCCCTATCAAAATCACAAAAAAAGCAGGTTAGCTGAGATTTTAGATTCAATTTTTTCGATATGGAAGGGTGTGTATGTCTTCTCCAGATATGGAATCATGGGGTACCAGACCAATCTGTGGGGCAGATTTTTTGTTAGTGTCAGATCCAAGAACTCGGACCGTGCGAGTTCATTAAATTTCAAATTTGGCTCCACAAATTGGAGGGTCCGATTTGGAGCTGGTGAAATTTTGAATTTTCGGAAGGTGGTAATCGGACCCTCCGTGTTATTAGTAGTGTGTAATTTTTTTATAAATTCGCAGAGTCTGATTTTCATTCCACCCTGACACCACACCAATGTGAAGCCCCCCTCCTTCTCATAACCGAGTGCAACACCAACTAGGCTTCGATGTACAAATTAAAAAGCGGAGATTTTAAACCTGTTAAAATAAAAAAAAGGCGCAACAGGTTGATTAAAATTGTTAAAAATTGCTAGTGCCAACAGTTTATTTTCCCAATTCTCTTCTTAGGTTCATCCCTCTTTGTAATTATGAACAGCAACAAGTAAAAACATAACTAGTCCAGAACCTAGACACGATGAGCAACTGTGAGCGAACAATCGACAACGAATATGTGATTGCAATTTTGCGATGGTGAATCTGATTTTGATGGCGAAGTTGCAAAGAAGAGAGTTGGTGTGTGCTTGACAGAGGAGGAGGTATGAGTGCATGACTACTTTGATGTCGCCGCAGGGTAGGAGTTTTGGAGTGAGAGGCCGCTGCTCGCCGCCACTGTCTCGAGCTTTCAAAAGACTTGCTTCGTGAAGTTGAAGATGATGATTGATTCGGTGAAGAGAGAATATTAAAATTTTTCAATTATGTTGTTCTGCTTTTTGCTTATTGCGCTTGATGCTACTTATTGATTATGCTAAAAAAATGATTGTGCAAATAAATTCTAATTATGTGTTTTGATTGTGCAAAAAAAATATTTGTTTTTTTATTATGTTTAGGATTTATTGGATTAATCATTAATCTTAGTAATTGCATAGTAATTTAGCTTTATGTTTCGGATTTATATTCTGATTATCTTACTAAGATGGGAGCTAACAATGATGGCAACACATTTGATTGGTTTGCCCCGCTGGTGGAGTTCGATGTCATTGTTAACAAGAAAGCAATGGAGCTTGACGTCATTTTTACATGTTATTTTAAGAGGGATTAGATAGAATTTACCAAATATTATATGCATAAAATTTTAAATATTAATTCCTTTGGTGATATAAAAAAAAAACAAAAAAAAAAAGGAACAACAAAACAAAGAAAAACTAAGCCGAATTTTTGCGTGGTCTAGAATTTAGAATAAATTTTTATTGCAAGTATAGCTTCTAAACCAATAAAAGTTCTTTCTTACAAACGTTTTGGTTGTCACAAGTAATAAACCCCTTTAAAATTGATAACCGAAGTATTTAAACATCGGGTCGTCTTCTCAAGGAATTGTAGGGAGGTATGTTCTTATTATTGGTTATGAGTTTTGTAAATTGGGGGTTTTTGAAATAAGGAGCAAGTAATTTAAATGACAAGAAAAATAAATTAATAATAATAAAATCTCTTGACAAGGTATTAGAATTTAGAATTTCTATCCTAGTTATCCTTATCAAGTGTGATGAGAATTGGGTTTTAATCCCACTTAGTTAAGTCAAGTGGACTAACTAGCTTGATCCTCAAGTCCTAGTCAATCCCCGTGGAAAGACTAGCTTTAGAGCGATCTAGATCAATTAGTAATCTGCCAATTTCAACCACTGCTGAGTTTGACAACTCAAGTGTTACCAATTACTTAACCAAGCCAAAAGGGGAAAAGTAAACTTACTCGAATAAAAATGTCTTCAGATTGGAAGCAACAGTAACATAAATAAAAGAAAGCAGTCATAGACTGAAATACCTCAAATAACCTTAATTAAGAAAATCATAACATGAATGTAGCATAAGCTAAATTGGAAAGATAAATATCAATTAAAGTAATAAAATAAAAGTAGAAAAATAAATTAAAGGATCATTGAACCTTTGATGAAGAAGAAATAATCCTAAATCCTAAAACTAAATCCTAAGAGAGAGGAGATAACCTCTCTCTCTAAAAACTACATCTAAATTCTGAAAAGAGAATAATTGGAGACTCTTCTTTGAATGGATGCATTCCCCCACTTTATAACCTCTAATCTGTGCCTTCTGGACTTGGATCTGGGCCAAAAAGGGTTTCAGAAATCGCTGGGAGCGTTTTCTGTGATTTCTTGTGCGTGGCGTCTGTCACGCGTTCGCGTGGGTCACGCGGTCGCGTCATCTGGAGTTTTCCTTATCACGCGTTCGCTTCGGCCATGCGTCCGCGTCATCTGTGTTCTGCTCATGGCGCGCGTCCGCGTCAGTCATGCGTTCGCGTCACTGTCTTTTCGCGCTAGGCATGCGGCCACGTCGTCCATGCGTTCGCGTCGCTACCAGTTTCTTCAATAACTCCATTTTGTGCTTTCCTTCCATTTTTGTATGTTTCCTTTCCATCCTTTAAGTCATTCCTGCCTTAGAAGATCTGAAACTTCTCAACACACAAATCACGGCATCGAATGGTAATAAAGGGTAATTAAAATAAATAATTTCAAAGCATAGGAAACATGTATTTCACATATATCACATAATAAGGAAGGGAGAGTAAAACCATGCAATTTACATGAATAAGTGAGTGAAGGATTGAATAAATCACCTAAATTGAGCACAATATATATCATAAAATATAGGTTTATCAACCTCCCCACACTTAAACAATAGCATGTCCTCATGCTAAGTCCAAGATAAAGAGTAAGGTAAAGTTAAAGTGGTGGAATCACATGCAGTGCAATCTATCCTAAATGCAACTACCTAAATGAATCATACAATTCTAATTGTTATTCACTTGTATATAAAACTTACATGTAGTTAAATTAATTCACATTCTCAAGGAATCATATATGCATAGCCAACCTTAGATAATGTTAAAGCACTTTTACAATTGAGATGGGTAAAAATATTTTTCAAACTTGCAAGACAATTAACAATTTACGTAGAGATATATGGTGATGAGCTATTGAACCCTCACTGGATTTTGTGTTTACTCTCTAGTCACTCAGTGTTTATTGGGTTAATCACTCTATTCCTCTTTTTATCCTTACTTTCTATAACTTTGTTCTTCATCTAACCAATCAACAATTATAGAATACAGACATACAAAAATCACGAGGTCTTTTTCAAGGTTGTAATGGGGCCAAGGTAAAGGTAAGGGTATATGTATAAGGCTAAGTGAGCTAATAAGTGAATCCTTGATTAGTCTAAGATCTCACCTAACATACATATTTTGTAATTCAAAGTTTCTTAACCTATTTGCCTAACTTTTCTCACTTTGTACTGCAAGCTCATGCATTAACTTTAATTTTATCCCATGTGCATTGATTCTTTCTTATTTTGCAGTTGGGGATTTTTTTGTGTCCCCTTAATTAAATACCGAAAATAATTTTTTTTAATGCACATGGTAATTCAATTGTTTTGAATTCGCATGAGTGTGCTTCTCAAATTTTTGAAACATCTTTATTCTTTTTATCTTTCCACCTTTATTTCTATCATCCATGTTCCCATAAAGTTCCCCACACTTAAACAATACACAATTTCTATCTTAAGCTAACCAAGGATTCAACTTGAGATTTTTATTTTGTTTTTTTTTTTTTTTTTTTTTGCTTAAGGCTAGTAATGTGGTTTATAGAACAAGAGGGGATTAAAAAGCTCAAGGGGGCTAACAAGGGTGATGTAAAAGGTAGGCTAATTTGGGATAAGTGAGCAAATATTTCAAGCAATGGCCTCAATCATCTCTTAGTATGTATCTATACTCTATATTGGACATATAGATTAAAACAAAGCAAAGAATATCAGAATAAAAAGAAGGGCGAAACACACAGGAATAAAAATTATGGTTTGAATGCAACCATACAATTATGCTCAAAACTCATAGGCTGTGTGTTTTCTAGCTCAAAAATCATATATCAGTTACACATGTCATGCAAGTAGAATTTAAGAATTCCCATTATTCTCAATGTAAAATTTTTTTTTTGGTGGCTTTAAAGTTTTAGTGTTCCTCCTTGATGAAATGTTGTTAACTAACTAACATGTTATGTTCTATATACAAGGTGTGTGGATTGTTTTTTATTATGTTAAAGTCTCTAGTTTACTTCCTTTTTATTTTCAATTTAAACCAAACTATCATATGCTAAAAGGGGTAAACTATATTAATTAATCCACATATTCTATAACTAATAATTTTAGAATTGCAACTAAATTAAATGGCTAAAATATAAACTAAAGTGCAAAATACGAAAATAGAGTAAAAATACAGCAAAACAACAGTGTGCAAGTATTGAAAGATAAAAATGAAAATAAAGATAAAAATACAGAAAAATAAACAAAATAAGATAGAAAGAGTCTGTAGTGGTTCACCAAAAAGATACGCCAGAGATGGCGACCTCCCCACACTTAAAATAAAGCATCGTCCTCGATGCTCACTCAAACCGGGTGTGAAGGAGTGTCATCACTGGAAGGATGGGCTGCTGGAGTCTCGGTGGTGACCTGAGGATCTGCAGACTGGATGAGGGTACGAGGATCAGTTTGCTGCAGTGGAGGCTCTGACTGGATGGAAATCTCGGGGTCTGCGGCCTGTATCTGGTGTGGCTCCTCCTGCTGTGGCGCAGCCTGCTCCGGTTCTGCTTGTGCAGCCTGGGCATGTGTCTCCTCCTCATGAACGCTCGCCTCTGCCTCAGATGTGTTAGAAGGGGTGTTCGGCTCGGAGGGGATGTCGCCGCCGGATCGGATCATCAACTTGAGGTGCTCATAGCGTCGCTTGTTGCGACTCTCCATACGGTCCAAACGGGCGAAGAGTCGATGCACCAAATGGTAAATAGGCTCAGGAGCAGGTGGAGGTGCAGTGGGTGGGGCTGGTGCAGCAGTGGAAGAAGAGGGGGCAGCTGAAGGCGTGGCTGTCTAAGCAGAAGTGGTGAGGAATGGAGGTGTATAGCCTAAAGCCCAAAACTTTCTGCTGTGAGGGATAATCTTCTTGCAGTCCGCAGCAGGTGGCTTTTCATCAGCATCCTCCCAAGGTACGTCAGCACGACGGCCTAGCTGGGTAACCAGGTAAGGGAAAGGAAGGGTGCCTCTGATATAGACCCTGGCCATAAAGTGCCAGATGAATCGTGGCAAATACAGGTCCTTACCCTCCAGTACACACCATAGAAGGGTGATCATAGTAGCAGGCAGCTCCGTCTCATGAGTGCTCGGCATAACAAAGTTGCTCAGGATCTGGTGCCAGAGCCGAGCCTCATCATTCAGATACATAAGCTTGATTCCTTTAGGCATTGTGGTGTTCTTACCCATGACCCAGGGGACAGTAGGGTCAAGGGCTATCCTCTCTTTGACAGCATCCCAGTCGAATCTTAGAAAGCGCATGTCCTCTTCAGCCTTTTGGTAACCGTCAGGCTGATCGGGCTTAGGCTGAAAGCGCAGAATATCCTCAATGGCCTCTTCAGTGACCAGTATCTGTTTCCCTCTGAGGTGCACTACATCCAGGGAAGTCTTGAAATAATTGCAGTAAAACTCTCTTACCCAGGAAGCATTGACCTCAGTCAGATTTCTTTCCAAGAAGAACCAGCCTCTCTATTTGATCTGATCGGAGGTGTACTGCTGTAGTTCTTCTGGAATTTTCAAAGTCCGCTCCAGGTACATATTTCTGGAGGTAGCAAACACTGGATACTTCAGCTCACAGTATCGGTTTGCAAACTTAATTGGATCATTGGCAGGGAGGAGCTGGTCAGCCTTCTCCTGCGGGGTAAAGTGCTTTTCCCGCCAGGAGTCATCATGCATAATCTCCAGGATAGACATAGAGGATTCACCTCTTTTCCGTTTGCCAGTGGTAGCCTTGCCTTTTCCTTTTCTTTGAGGGTCATACATCCTGAAAAATAGAAATCTAGGATATAATAAAAACAGGAAAACAAGTAGGCAAATAACAAGATAAGCACATAGTGGCAAAGGAGCAGCAGAATTATGAAATGAGTTGAATAATTGTGTATTTTGGATTGTTTCGGAGTTAAAAATCGGGGATGAAAAATAACAATCCACAATATTTTATGAGTGGAATACTTGTTGAGTAGGAGCAACAATAATCATGCCATGAGTGAAAAAGTTGAAAGAGTTAGTTTAAAAGCAGAGGGGGAAGTTAGAAAGTTAAAAGTGGGTAAAATTGAAAAAGAGGTTAGAAAGCGAAAATTAGTGAGTTAGTAAAAAGAAAGTCAGAGTAAGTGGCATGATGATTGGTTTCTAAGTAACAAGAATTTCACAATTTTAAGCAACAGACAACTCATATTCAAGCAAGGAAATCAAGTTGTTGATGATTCATATAGATATAAAAATAGCAAAAATTAAAATCTAATCATCAATAAAGCGATTTATTAACCGGGAAAACAGATGAATAGGAATGTTGGCCCGTGCATTCATGAATTGGTTTGGTAAAAGTTGAGGAGTGCCAAATTTAAATTGCCAAAACCAAAATATGAATGAATATCAAAACAATTTACAGAAAATTGGACAGCATTCCAGCTAAAATTGGATGTTCCCGGGTAATAAACAGCAAGCAGAATAGTTCATATAAATTAAAACAGATCTGCAAATAGGCATAAATAATATGAACATGAAAGAGCAGTCGCAATAGTAGCATGAACAGTAAGAACATCATATTAACAAAACTAACATCACAGCAACAGCAGAATTGCGAAAATTAGAAAACAAGTAGCAAGAACAGCGCAATGAATCAGGCCTAAATCCACTAACCACATCCTAGCTACCGAACCACCTAGAATCCACTACAACATACATATCTAACTATCCTAAATTTAAACATAAACTGAGAAATATGCAACTAACTACGAATGAAAGAAAAGCAGCGTTCGGCGGAACCTGGTGGTTAGAGGCACAAGTATGGAATGACGAGAGGTGGTGGGAGTGGGGTGGTGTTGGCGGCAGTGCAGCGGTGGCGTAGGGTGGCGCGGCGGCAAACCTTGGTGGCGGCAGGGATGGTTTTGTGGTGTTGGGTTAGGGCTGGGGTGCAGGGAGTTAAGGTTAAGGGGGAAGGAAGGGAGGGGGGTGGGCGTTGGTGGCGGGAGGCGCGGCGGTGAGGGCGCGATGGGGGGGGCAGTGGCGGAGGGGGGGAAGAGAAAAGGGAGGGGAAGGAAGAGGCGAGAAGGAGGGGGGTGTCGGTGGTGTCGCGGTCGTGGTTGGGTGGTTGAGGGTGCTGTGGCGGTCGGAGGTGATCGGCTGGGAGTGGTGGGTGGTGAGGGGGTGGGTTGCAGAGAAGGAAGGGAGAAGAAGGGGAATTGGGGGCGCGACGGGTAGGGTTTCGCGTCACTGGGGGTTAGTGAATTTGAATCCACGCGAACGCGTGGGGCACGCGGTCGCGTGGCTAGGGTGGACGGGCGGTAGACGCAATCGCGTGAGTGACGCGATCGCATGGAATGGGTAAAAGGATGAATGATGCGGTCGCGTGAGGCATGCGACCGCGTCGCTGGAAATTGTGCTAAACACACAATTCCAGCGTTGTTTCAGCGCAACTCTCTGTCTCCTTTGGGGTGTTGTGCGATCCACGCGACGCGAACGCGTCGCTCACGCTTTCGCGTGGGATGGGTGTTTTGCAAGTGACGCGTTCGCGTGATGGACGCGAACGCGTGGGCCCTTTTGTGCTAAACGCACAACAGCCACACGATTCTAGCCCAGATTTCTGGGCGTTGGATTTTACGTCGATTTCCAGATCACGCGGCCGCGTGAATGACGTGGACGCGTGGGAGGTGTTTTTCGCAACTGACGCGAACGCTTTAGCGATGCAGTCGCGTCGCGCGCCTTCCTCTCTTTTGTTTTATATGCGAGTATGCAATTATGCAATATGCAATGCTAATGCAAATGCTATGAATAACATCCAGGTTCAATAAAAATAATATAACATAAAATCAAATAGTACGAAATAAAAATTGAAAAAGAACGACCATACAATGGTGGGTTGTCTCCCACCTAGCACTTTTAGTTAAAGTCCTTAAGTTGGACATTGGATGAGCTTCCTGTTATGGCAGCTTATGCTTAAATTCATCTAGAAATCTCCACCAATGTTTGGAATGCCAACAGCCTCTGGGGTCCCAAACTAGGCATGTAAAGCTTCTGAGCAGCTTCAAATAGATTTTCAGGCTTCCGGGGTGACGAATATCAGAATATTTTTCAGGATCCCAAACTTTGCTTTTAAATCAGCCTTCGTCTTGATCTATATTTTTCCATCCGGGCGGTTTAGAAATTAAATTCTCACCAAGATGACTAAACGTTTTCCAAGATCCATTCGATTGAACATGATACCAATCCGTGCACTTCGAATTGAAGCGTGGAACCTTATTGAACCTTGTGCACCAGCTCTGAGTATGAGCCATTTCCCTCTTACTCTTAAAGCCGCAGAGAGCTCTGAGCTGGCCATCTATTTCAAGCAAACCATATTCAAGTGGAAAAATAAAGTTAAAGGTTAAGGATTGTACCCACTTGAAGCTTATATTGGGTGGTAATGGCCTTGGGATAGGAGTTTCCAGTGGCTTTGTAAGTTCTACTCCCTTGTAATCTTCTGCGAATTCCTCCACTTCCTTGCAAACTTCTTCAAATGCAACCACGTCTTGATCAAAGTCTTCTATGTCTTCCTCATCACTTAAGTTATAAGCTGGAGGTTGAGAGAAATCTACCTCCGCATCATCTTCGTATTCACTTGGGAAAGATTCTTCGATCTCAGAGAATTCGGTTGCGGATGCAAGTTCATTACTAGGAGAACTTGACTTGAGACTATCATCATCAAGGAAACGTGCGTCTTGGGTTATTATCTTCAATCAGTACTTCTTCTTCTTGGATAATTTGAGCTTCCTCCATTGTTCCATAACAAAGTTATGCTCATTACTGCCCACTGGGGTTTCAAGTGTCTCCTTCATGCTACGTTCGTCTTTAGATTCTCCACATAAAGCTATTGGAGTTCCTTGAGGGTCTAAACGTCTGGAAGATAATTGATGTATTGCTTGCTCCAGCTGATGAAGGGTTGTATGAAGTTGGTCTATTGTTTTCTTGAGGCGAGCCTGTGATTCTCGAGGTGATGGATTTGGACATGGTACATAGGGAAGTGGTGGTGTTTGGGAGTAATTGGATTGGAATTGGGGTAAATAAGGATCGTATGGTGGTGAATGGTGAAAAGGAGCTTGTGAGTGTGGTGGTTCAAAGTTATGTTGAAAGGATGGTCTATAGGCACAGGGTGGGGCTTATTGGTAGTTACAAGGTTGTCCACCATATCTATTAGCTTGGTATGCATTGTAAAGTGGTCCTCGTCTGTGATACTGTGGAGGGTGTTGTTGCCTAAAGGGTTGATCAAGTCCTCGTGGCTCCATCCATCTTTGATTGTTCTGACCTTGATGCATGTTCCTGCTATAACTTCCGTTTCCTTCAACAATATTAGAACCAAACTCAAAGCGAGAGGGGTGAGAATTCATAGTAGCTAATGGAAATAAAAGGAGAAAACAAAAACAAATAAACAAATAAAAGAAAAAATATTTACAATAACCAATAATAAGGCACACGTTTGCAATTCCCCGGCAACGGCGCCATTTTGAAGAGAGAACTTTTGCGTGGTCTAGAATTCAAAATAAATTCACGTTGCAAGTATAGCTTCTAAACCAACAAAAGTCCTTTCTTACAAACGTTTTGGTTGTCACAAGTAACAAACCCCTTTAAAATTGATAACCGAAGTATTTAAACCTCGGGTCGTCTTCTCAAGGAATTGTAGGGAGGTATGTTCTTATTATTGGTTATGAGTTTTGTAAATTGGGGGTTTTTGAAATAAGGAGCAAGTAATTTAAATGACAAGAAAAATAAATTAATAATAATAAAATCTCTTGGCAAGGTATTAGAATTTGGAATTTCTATCCTAGTTATCCTTATCAGGTGTGATGAGAATTGGGTTTTAATCCCACTTAGTTAAGTCAAGTGGACTAATTAGCTTGATCCTCAAGCCCTAGTCAATCCCTGTGGGAAGACTAGCTTTAGAGCGATCTAGATCAATTAGTAATCTGCCAATTTCAACCACTGCTGAGTTTGACAACTCAAGTGTTACCAATTACTTAACCAAGCCAAAAGGGGAAAAGTAAACTTACGAATAAAAATGTCTTCAGATTGGAAGCAACAGTAACATAAATAAAAGAAAGCAGTCATAGACTGAAATACCTCAAATAACCTTAATTAAGAAAATCATAACATGAATGTAGCATAAGCTAAATTGGAAAGATAAATATCAATTAAAGTAATAAAATAAAAGTAGAAAAATAAATTAAAGGATCATTGAACCTTTGATGAAGAAGAAATAATCCTAAATCCTAAAACTAAATCCTAAGAGAGAGGAGAGAACTTCTCTCTCTAAAAACTACATCTAAATTCTGAAAAGTGAATAATTGGAGACTCTCCTTTGAATGGATGCATTCCCCCACTTTATAACCTCTAATCTGTGCCTTCTGGACTTGGATCTGGGCCAAAAAGGGTTTCAGAAATCGCTGGGAGCGTTTTCTGTGATTTCTGGTGCGCGGCGTCTGTCACGCGTCCGCGTGGGTCACGCGGTCGCGTCATCTGGAGTTTTCCTTATCACATGTTCGCTTCAGCCATGCATCTGCGTCATCTGTGTTCTGCTCATAGCGCATGGTGCACGAAATTGTGATCTCAGGCAACGGTGCCAGAAACTCTGTACGCACGTCTTAATAAATCGTTTTTCATTCACAACTTCGATACAACTAACCAGCAAGTGCACTGGGTCGTCCAAGTAATAAACCTTACGTGAGTAAGGGTCGATCCCACGGAGATTGTCGGCTTGAAGCAAGCTATGGTCACCTTGTAAATCTCAGTCAGGCGGATATCAAATAGTAATGGAGTTTTCGAATATTAATATATAATAGAAAATAAGGATAGAAATACTTATGTAATTCATTGGTTAGAATTTCAGATAAGCGTATAGAGATGCATTCGTTCCTCTGAACCTTTGCTTTCCTGCTGTCTTCATCCAATCAATCTTACTCCTTTCCATGGATGGCTTTATGTAAGGACATCACCGTTGTCAATGGCTACTTTTTATCCTCTCTGGAAAATGGTCCGATGCGCTGTCACTGCATGGCTAATCGTCTGGAGGCATCACCCTTGTCAATGGCTGCATCCCATCCTCTTGTGAAAATGGTCCAAATGCTCTGTCACAGCATGGCTAATCATCTGAGGTTCTCGATCATACTGGAATAAGATTCACCCTCCTTTTGCGTCTGTCACTACGCCCAGCACTCGCAAGTTTGAAGTTCGTCACAATCATTCAATCCCAGAGTCCTACTCGGAATACCACAGACAAAGTTTAGACTTTCCGAACTCTCATGAATGCCGCCATCAATCTAGCTTATACCACGAAGATTCTGATTAAGAGATCCAAGAGATACTCATTCAATCTAAGGTGGAACGGAAGTGGTTGTCAGGCACGCGTTCGTGGGGGAATGATGATGATTGTCACGTTCATCACATTCAGGTTGAAGTGCGAATGAATATCTTAGAAGCAGAATAAGTTGAATTGAATAGAAAAACAGTAGTACTTTGCATTAATCTTTGAGGAACAGCAGAGCTCCACACCTTAATCTATGGAGTGCAGAAACTCTACCGTATGAAAATACATAAGTGATAATGGTTCAAGCATGGCCGAATGGCCAGCCCCCATGAAAGTCTAAGATAGCATAAAACTGATCAAAGATGTCTAATACAATAGTAAAAAGTCCTATTTATACTAAACTTGTTACTAGGGTTTACAGAAGTAAGTAATTGATGCATAAATCCACTTCCGGGGCCCACTTGGTGTGTGCTTGGGTTGAGCTTGAATGTTACACGTGTAGAGGTCAATCTTGGAGTTGAACGCCAGTTTGTAACGTATTTCTGGCGTTCAACTCTGGCTTGTGACGTGTTTCTGGCGTTTAACTCCAGACAGCAGCATAGAACTGGAGTTCAACGCCCTTTTACGTCGTCTAAACTCGGCTAAAGTATGGACTATTATATATTTCTGGAAAGCCCTGGATGTCTACTTTCCAACGCAATTGGAAGCGCGCCATTTTGAGTTCTGTAGCTCCAGAAAATCCACTTTGAGTGTAGGGAGGTCAGAATCCAACAGCATCAGCAGTTCTTCTTCAACCTCTGAATATGATTTTTGCTCAAGTCCCTCAATTTCAGCCAGAAAATACCTGAAATCACAAAAAAACACACAAACTCACAGTAAAGTCCAGAAATGTGAATTTAACATAAAAACTAATGAAAACATCCCTAAAAGTAACCAGATTCTACTAAAAACATACTAAAAATAGTGCCAAAAAGCGTATAAATTATCAGCTCATCACAACACCAAACTTAAATTGTTGCTTGTCCCCAAGCAACTGAAAATCAAATAGGATAAAAATAAGAGAATATACTATAAATTCTAAACTATCAATGAAACATAGCTCCAATTAAATGAGCGGGACTTGTAGCTTTTTGCCTCTTGAATAGTTTTGGCATTTCACTTTATCCATTGAAGTTCAGAATGATTGGCATCTATAGGAACTCAGAGTTCAGATAGTGTTATTGATTCTCCTAGTTCAATATGATGATTCTTGAACACAGCTATTTTATGAGTCTTGGCTGTGGCCCTAAGCACTTTATTTTCCAGTATTACCACCGGATACATAAATGCCACAGACACATAATTGGGTGAACCTTTTCAGATTGTGACTCAGCTTTGCTAAAGTCCCCAATTAGAGGTGTCCAGAGTTCTTAAGCACACTCTTCTTTTGCTTTGAACCTTGACTTTAACCGCTCAGTCTCAAGTTTTCACTTGACACCTTCACGCCACAAGCACATGGTTAGGGACAGCTTGGTTTAGCCGCTTAGGCCAGGATTTTATTCCTTTAGGCCCTCCTATCCACTGATGCTCAAAGTCTTGGGATCCTTTTTATTTATCCTTGCCTTTTGGTTTTAAGGGTTATTGGCTTTTTGCTCTTGCCTCTTGGTTTTAAGAGCTTTTGGCTTTTTCTGCTTGCTTTTTCTCTTTTTTTTTTTCTTTCTATTTTTTCGCTATTTTTTTTTCTGCAAGCTTTTGTTCTTTGCTGCTTTTTCTTGCTTCAAGAATCATTTTTATGATTTTTCAGATTATCAAATAACATGTCTCCTTATCATCATTCTTTCAAGAGCCAACATATTTAACATTCTTAAACAACAATTTCAAAAGACATATGCACTGTTCAAGCATTCATTCAGAAAACAAGAAGCATTGTCACCACATCAATATAATCAAACTAAGTTCAAGGATAAATTCGAAACTCATGTACTTCTTGTTCTTTTGAATTAAAACAGTTTTCATTTAAGAGAGGTGATGGGTTCATAGGACATTCATAACTTTAAGACATAGTTACTAACTACTAATGATCATGTAATAAGACACAAACATGGATAAGCACTTAACATTAAGAAAACGAAAAACAGAAAATAAGAACAAGGAATGAGTCCACCTTAGTGATGGTGGCGTTTCCTTCTTGAGGAACCAATGATGTCCTTGAGCTCTTCTATGTCTCTTCCTTGTCTTTGTTGCTCCTCCCTCATTGCTTTTTGATCTTCTCTTATTTCATGAAGGATGATGGAGTGCTCTTGATATTCCACCCTTAATTGTCCCATGTTGGAACTTAATTCTCCTAGGGAGGTGTTGATTTGCTCCCAATAGTTTTGTGGAGGAAAATGCATTTGAGACATCTCCGGGATCTCATGGTGATGAGCTTCATGCGTCTCTTGAGATCCATGAATGGACTCTCTTGCTTGCTCCATCCTTTTCTTAGTGATGGGCTTCTCTTCCTCAATGGGAATGTCTCCTTCTATGAAAGCTCCAGCTGAGTAACATAGATGGCAAATAAGATGAGGAAAAGCTAGCCTTGCCCCAGGAGAGGGCTTTTCGGCTATTTTGTAGAATTCAAGTGAAATGACTTCATGAACTTCTACTTCCTCTCCAATCATGATGCTATGAATCATGATAGCCCGATCCACAATAACTTCAGATCGGTTGCTAGTGGGGATGATGGAGCGTTGGATGAATTCCAACCATCCTCTAGCCACAGGCTTAAGGTCCAGTCTTCTTAATTGAACCGGTTTGCCTTTGGAGTCAATCTTCCATTGAGCTCCTTCCACACATATGTCCATGAGGACTTGGTCCAACCTTTGATTAAAGTTGACCCTTCTAGTGTAGGGGCATGCATCTCCTTGCATCATAGGCAAGTTAAACGCCAACCTCATATTTTTCGGACTAAAATCTAAGTATTTTCCCCGAACCATTGTAATATAATTCTTTGGGTTTGGGTTCTTACTTTGATCATGGTTCCTAGTGATCCATGCATTGGCATAGAACTCTTGAACCATTAGGATGCCGACTTGTTGGATGGGGTTTGTTAGAACTTCCCAACCTCTTCTTTGGATTTCATGTCGGATCTCCGGATACTCATTCTTCTTGAGCTTGAAAGGGACCTCGGGGATCACCTTCTTCTTGGCCACAACATCATAGAAGTGGTCTTGATGAGCTTTGGAGATGAATCTTTCCATCTCCCATGACTCGGAGGTGGAAGCTTTTGTCTTCCCTTTCCCTTTTCTAGAGGATTCTCCGGTCTTGGGTGCCATCAATGGTAATGGAAAAACAAAAAGCTTATGCTTTTACCACACCAAACTTAGAATATTGCTCGCCCTCGAGAAAGAGAAGAAAGAATAGATGAAGAAGAAGAAGAAAATATGGATGAGAGGGGGAGGGGTGTATTCGGCCAAGAAGGGGAAGAGAGGGTTGTGTTGTGTGAAAATGAAGAAGAATGGAGGGCTTTATATAGGGAATGGAGGGGGGGTAAGGTTCGGCCATAAGGGTGGGAAATTGATTTTGAATTTTGAAGGTAGGTAGGGTTTATGAGGTAGGTTTATGGGGAAGAGTGGATGGATGTGAGTGGTGAAGTGGTTATAGGGAAGAGAGATTGAGGTGATTGGTGAAGAGTTTTGAGGAAAAATGTTTATGGGATTGTGTGAAAGTGGGGTGAGAAGAAGTGAGTGGAGGTAGGTGGGGATCCTATGGGGTCCACAGATACTAAGGTGATCCTGTGGGGTCCACAGATCCTGAGGTGTTCAAGGATTTACAACCTTGCACCAAATTAGGCATGCAAAATGCCCTTGCACACAACTCTGGGCATTCAGCGCTAGATTGGTGCTTGTTCTGGGCGTTGAACGCCCATTTGTTGCCCATTTCTGGCGTTGAACACCAGAACCATGCTTGTTCTGGGCGTTCAGCGCCAGCTCTTCTCCAGGGTGCAATTCTGGCGTTCAAACGCCCAGATGCTAGCCATTTTGGGCGTTCAGTTCCAGAACCATGCTCTGTTCTGGCGTTGAACGCCAGCCAGATGCTTCTTATTGGCATTTAAACGCTAGTAAGGTCTTTCTCCAGGGTGTGATTTTTCTTCTACTGTTTTTGATTCCGTTTTTAATTTTTATATTTATTTTGTGACTCCACATGATCATGAACCTAATAAAACATGAAAGAACAAGAAAAATAAAATTAGATAAATAAAAATTGGGTTGCCTCCCAACAAGCGCTTCTTTAATGTCAATAGCTTGACAGTGGGCTCTCATGGAGCCTCACAGATGTTCAGAGCATTGTTGAGACTTCCCAACACCAAACTTAGAGTTTGGATATAGGAGTTCAACACCAAACTTAGAGTTTGGTTGTGGCCTCCCAACACCAAACTTAGAGTTTGACTGTGGGGGCTCTGGTTGACTCTGTTTTGAGAGAAGCTTACTGTGCCTCTTTTCCATATTTACAGAAGGGTAACCTTGAGTTGTAAACACAAGGGAGTCCTCATTCAATTGAAGGACTAATTCACCTTTGTCAACATCAATCACAGCTCTTGCTGTGGCTAGGAAAGGTCTTCCAAGGATGATGGATTCATCCTCATCCTTCCCAGTATCAAGGATTATGAAATCAGCAGGGATGTAAAGGCCTTCAACCTTTACTAACACGTCCTCTACTTGTCCATAAGCCTGTTTTCTTGAATTGTCTGCCATCTCTAATGAGATTTTAGTAGCTTGCACCCCAAAGATTCCCAGTTTCTCTATTACAGAGAGGGGCATGAGGTTTATCCCTGAACCAAGGTCACACAGAGCCTTTTCAAAGATCATGTTGCCTATGGTACAAAGTATTACGAACTTTCCAGGATCCTGTTTCTTCTGAGGCAATGTCAGTTGATCCAGATCACTTAGTTCATTGGTGAACAAGGAAGGTTCATCTTCCCAAGTCTCAATACCAAATAATTTGGCATTCAGCTTCATGATTGTACCAAGGTACTTGGTAACTTGCTCTTCAGTAACATCCTCATTCTCTTCAGAAGATGAATACTCGTCAGAGCTCATGAAGGGCATAAGGAGGTTCAATGGAATCTCTATGGTCTCTAGATGAGTCTCAGATTCCTTTGGTTCCTCAAAGGAAAACTCCTTATTGATCACTGGACGTCCCAGGAGGTCTTCCTCACTAGGATTTACGTCCTCCCCTTCCTCTCCAGGTTCGGCCGTGTTGACTATGTCAATGGCCTTGCACTCTCCTTTTGGATTTTCTTCTGTATTGCTTGGGAGAGTACTAGAAGGGATTTCAGTGATCCTTTTACTCAGCTGGCCCACTTGTGCCTCCAAATTTCTGATGGAGGACCTTGTTTCATTCATGAAACTTACAGTGGCCTTAGATAGATCAGAGACTAAGTTTGCTAAATTAGAGGTATTTTGTTCAGAGTTCTCTGTCTGTTGCTGAGTGGATGATAGAAAAGTTTTACTATTGTTAAACCTATTTCTTCCACCATTATTAAAGCCTTGTTGAGGCTTTTGTTGATCCTTCCATGAGAGATTTGGGTGATTTCTCCATGAGGGGTTATAGGTGTTTCCATAAGGTTCACCCATGTAATTCACCTCTGCTATTGCAGGGTTTTCAGGATCATAAGCTTCTTCTTCAGAAGATGCCTTTTGAGTACTGTTGGATGCAGCTTGCATTCCATTCAGACTCTGAGAAATCATATTGACTTGCTGAGTCAATATTTTATTCTGAGCCAATATGGCATTCAGAGTATCAATTTCAAGAACTCCCTTCTTCATAGGCATCCCATTACTCACAGGATTCCTCTCAGAAGTGTACATGAACTGGTTATTAGCAACCATGTCAATGAGTTCTTGAGCTTCTGCAGGCGTTTTCTTTAAGTGAATGGATCCACCTGCAGAGGTATCCAATGACATTTTAGCTAATTCAGACAGACCATCATAGAATTGTCCAGGATGGTCCATTCTGAAAGCATGTCAGAAGGACACTTTTTGGTCAGTTCTTTGTATCTCTCCCAAGCTTCATAGAGGGATTCACCTTCTTTCTGTCTGAAGGTCTGAACATCCACTCTAAGCTTACTCAGCTTTTGAGGCGGAAAGAACATGGTTAAGAAAGCCTTGACCAGCTTATCCCAAGAGTTCAGGCTATCCTTAGGTTGAGAGTCCAACCATATTCTAGCTCTGTCTCTCACAGCAAAAGGAAAAAGCATGAGCCTATAGACTTCAGGATCTACTCCATTAGTCTTAACAGTATCACAGATCTGCAAGAATTCAGTTAAGAACTGAAAAGGATCTTCAGATGGAAGTCCATGAAACTTACAGTTCTGCTGCATCAAAGAAACTAATTGAGGTTTCAGCTCAAAATTGTTTGCTCCAATGGCAGAAATGGAGATGCTTCTTCCATGTAAATTGTAATTAGGTACAGTAAAGTCACCAAGCATCCTCCTTGCATTATTATTATTTTCGGCTGCCATCTCCTCTTCTTGTTCAAAAATTTCTGAAAGGTGCTTGCTGGATTGTTGTAATTTAGCTTCTCTTAGTTTCCTCTTCAGAGTTCTTTCAGGTTCTGGATCTGCTTCAACAAGAATGTTCTTGTCCTTGCTCCTGCTCATATGAAAAAGAGGGACAGAAAAATAATAATAATAGGGGTCCTTTTTACCACAGTATAGAGGTCCCTGTGTGAGTAGAAGAAAAGAAGAAGAAAAAATTCGAACACAGATGGAAGAGGGTGTTCGAATTTGGGTGATATGAAGTGTTAGTAGATGAATAAATAAATAGAAGGAGATAAGAGAAAGAGAGAGAGAATTTTCGAAAATAATTTTTGAAAAAGAGTTAGTGATTTTCGAAAATAGTTTTTGAAAAAGGTTAGTAATTTTCGAGAATTAAAATAAAAAATTAAAATAATTAGTTAATTAAAAAGAAATTTTGAAAAAGAGGGGAGATATTTTTGAAAATTAGAGAGAGAAAGTTAGTTAGGTAGTTTTGAAAAAGATAAGAAACAAACAAAAATTTAGTTAGTTAGTTGAAACAAATTTGAAAATCAATTTTGAAAAGATAAGAAGATAAGAAGTTAGAAAGGATATTTTAAAATCAAATTTTGAAAAAGATAAGATAAAGAGATATTTTTGAAAAGATATGATTGAAATTAGTTTTGAAAAAGATTTGATTTTTAAAATCACAATTAATGACTTGATTCACAAGAAATCACAAGATATGATTCTAGAACTCAAAGTTTGAATCTTTCTTAACAAGCAAGTAACAAACTTGAAATTTTTGAATCAAAACATTAATTAATGATGTTATTTTCGAAAATTAGGAGATAAAGATAAGAAAAAGATTTTTGAAAAATATTTTTAAAATTTTCAAAAATAAATAAGAAAAATGAAAAAGATTTGATTTTTGAAAAAGATAAGATTTTTAAATTGAAAATTTGATTTGACTCATAAAAACAACTAGATTTTAAAAAGTTTTGAAAAAGTCAACTCAAATTTTCGAAATTTATGAGTGAAAAAGGGAAAGATATTTTTTTTTTGAATTTTTAATGATGAGAGGGAAAAATATGAAAAAGACTCAATGCATGAAAATTTTGGATCAAAACAATGAATGCATGCAAGAATGCTATGAATGTCAAGATGAACACCAAGAACACTTTGAATGTCAAGATGAACATCAAGAACTTATTTTTGAAAAATTTTTAATGCAAAGAAAACATGCAAGACACCAAACTTAAAAATTTTTCATGTATAGACACTATGAATGCAAGAATGCATATGAAAAATAAGAAAAGACACAAAACATGAAAACATCAAGATCAAACAAGAAGACTTACCAAGAACAACTTGAAGATCATGAAGAACACTATGAATGCATGAATTTTTCGAAAAATGTAAGATGAATATGCAATTGACACCAAACTTTCAACTTGACTCAAGACTCAAACAAGAAACATGAAATATTTTTTATTCTTATGATTTTTTTTTGGATTTTTGTATATTTTTTTCGAAAAAAAATATAGGAAAAAGAAAATAAGGATTTCAAAAATTTTTAATATGAATTTCAGGAATCTTGTATTCTTAGTCTAAAGCTCCAATCCGAGGGTTAGGCATGGCTTAATAGCCAGCCAAGCTTTAGTATGTAACTCAGACATGCCACGGCTGACATTCCAATTAACTTGCTTCTATGCTGATGGTTGGAAGCCCCTATCCAAAAGAATTAGACATGGCTTTACAGCCAGCTAGGCTTCAACATGCTTCATGAAACTTTAGAATTCATTCTTAAAAATTCTGAAGAAAAATATATTTTTGAAAAGATTTTTTTTTCGAAAACAGATGAGAAATTTTTGAAAGGTTTTTGAAAAATTTTTGAAAATAAAACAAAAAGAAAATTACCTAATCTGAGTAACAAGATGAACCGTCAGTTGTTCAAACTCGAACAATCCCCGGTAACGGCGCCAAAAACTTGGTGCACGAAATTGTGATCTCAGGCAACGGCGCCAGAAACTCTGTACGCACGTCTTAATAAATCGTTTTTCATTCACAACTTCGATACAACTAACCAGCAAGTGCACTGGGTCGTCCAAGTAATAAACCTTACGTGAGTAAGGGTCGATCCCACGGAGATTGTCGGCTTGAAGCAAGCTATGGTCACCTTGTAAATCTCAGTCAGGCGGATATCAAATAGTTATGGAGTTTTCGAATATTAATAATAAATAGAAAATAAGGATAGAAATACTTATGTAATTCATTGGTTAGAATTTCAGATAAGCGTATAGAGATGCATTCGTTCCTCTGAACCTCTGCTTTCCTGCTGTCTTCATCCAATCAATCTTACTCCTTTCCATGGTTGGCTTTATGTAAGGACATCACCGTTGTCAATGGCTACTTTTCATCCTCTCTGGAAAATGGTCCGATGCGCTGTCACTGCATGGCTAATCGTCTGGAGGCATCACCCTTGTCAAGGCTACATCCCATTCTCTTGTGAAAATGGTCCAAATGCTCTGTCACAGCACGGCTAATCATCTGAGGTTCTCGATCATACTGGAATAGGATTCACCCTCCTTTTGCGTCTGTCACTACGCCCAGCACTCGCGAGTTTGAAGTTCGTCACAGTCATTCAATCCCAGAGTCCTACTCGAAATACCACAGACAAGGTTTAGACTTTTCGGACTCTCATGAATGCCTCCATCAATCTAGCTTATACCGCGAAGATTCTAATTAAGAGATCCAAGAGATACTCATTCAATCTAAGGTGGAACGGAAGTGGTTGTCAGGCACGCGTTCGTGGGGGAATGATGATGATTGTCACGATCATCACATTCAGGTTGAAGTGCGAATGAATATCTTAGAAGCAGAATAAGTTGAATTGAATAGAAAAACAGTAGTACTTTGCATTAATCTTTGAGGAACAGCAGAGCTCCACACCTTAATCTATGGAGTGCAGAAACTCTACCGTATGAAAATACATAAGTGATAATGGTTCAGGCATGGCCGAATGGCCAGCCCCCATGAAAGTCTAAGATAGCATAAAACTGATCAAAGATGTCTAATACAATAGTAAAAAGTCCTATTTATACTAAACTAGTTACTAAGGTTTACAGAAGTAAGTAATTGATGCATAAATCCACTTCCGGGGCCCACTTGGTGTGTGCTTGGGCTGAGCTTGAATGTTACACATGTAGAGGTCAATCTTGGAGTTGAACGCCAGTTTGTAACGTATTTCTGGCGTTCAACTCTGGCTTGTGACGTGTTTCTGGCGTTTAACTCTAGACAGCAGCGTAGAACTGGCGTTCAACGCCCTTTTACATCATCTAAACTCAGCCAAAGTATAGACTATTATATATTGCTGGAAAGCCCTGGATGTCTACATTCCAACGCAATTGAAAGCGCGCCATTTTGAGTTCTGTAGCTCCAGAAAATCCACTTTGAGTGCAGGAAGGTCAGAATCCAACAGCATCAGCAGTCCTTCTTCAACCTCTGAATCTGATTTTTGCTCAAGTCCCTCAATTTCAGCCAGAAAATACCTGAAATCACAGAAAAACACACAAACTCATAGTAAAGTCCAAAAATGTGAATTTAACATAAAAACTAATGAAAACATCCCTAAAAGTAACCAGATTCTACTAAAAACATACTAAAAACAGTGCCAAAAAGTGTATAAATTATCCGCTCATCAGCGCACGTCCACGTTAGTCATGCATTTGCGTCACTGCCTTTTCGCGCTAGGCATGCGGCCGCGTCGTCCATGCATTCGCGTCGCTGCCAGTTTCTTCAATAACTCCATTTTGTGCTTTCCTTCCATTTTTGTATGTTTCTTTTCCATCCTTTAAGTCATTCCTGTCTTAGAAGATCTGAAACTTCTCAACACACAAATCACGGCATCGAATGGTAATAAAGGGTAATTAAAATAAATAATTTCAAAGCATAGGAAATATGTATTTCACATATATCACATAATAAGGAAGGGAGAGTAAAACCATGCAATTTACATGAATAAGTGAGTGAAGGATTGAATAAATCACCTAAATTGAGCACAATATATATCATAAAATATGGGTTTATCAATAACCAAATCATCAGAGAGGATGACTTGAAGCCCTGTCTATGGGAAAAGCCACTTTGCATAGCATTTACTATCCATGATAGAAAATTTAGCCATCATATCAGCAATGTTATTTGATGTTCTTTGAACTAAAGCAAAATTAACCTGCCAATGAAGTTGCACCATGTCTTGAATTCTTTGAATCAGATCACAATCACGGCCAGGATATCATGTATCTCTGTTAAGGATCAAATTGTAAGCTTCCAAACAATCGGTTTTATAAATCATTTTTTTGTAACCACACTCCCAAGTCAAAATTAACCCTCTCTAGATGTTATGCAGCTCATATTTGAAGATACTCCATAAAGAAAGAACACTACTGTAACCCTTCAACTATCCACCATTAGAATTGCGCAAAAGCAACTAAAACCCGCTTTTGTAGTAGCCTCATTAATACTAGCATCAAAGTGCAATTCTTTAGGAATACCTTTAATAAGATTCACCACTTTATTGAAACTTCAAAACTCATTCGGATTAAACACTCATTGTTCTTATCACGCCAAATCTACCAAATACTAGAAGAAAAAAAAAGAAAAAGATTGCCACTTTTATCTTTATGAAGCCACATAAGAAGGTCCAGGAGAGGTAAGACAAGATTTAAATGATTTCAAATAACAATAGCTTTAGGAAAGTTCTTAAGGCAATGAAGAATGGTTTCCGGAGCAAGCAAGCAACGTGGGTATAAATTAAAATCAGACAAACATCTATTAAACCTCGAGATTGCAGTTAGAAGCGCATCATGGATACAGAGCCAGATTAAGATTTTATATTTTTCAAGAACTAAAAGACGCCAAATCCACATCCAGTTGCAAGTGTCCTCCCAGCCAAAGGCCCTTTTACAAAGCCAAGAATATCTGCTTCTCACAGAAAAGATATCAAAAGAGGATCCGTTCCAAAATCAACCACATCCCTCTCTGGCTTGAGAACTAGGATTATAGGATATGAGACTTTGGAGTTTGGACAATATGGTTGGAAATAATAGTCAATAATCTCTAAAATTTTCAGTTTTTCATGCCAAACATCTCCAATGGTGAGCTTTGTGCTTGAAATATGAACAAAAGGAAGCTTTGTGTATACCCTTCCAAGCAATCATCACTACGCTAACTATGAAACCAAAAAGATTGGTTTAGAGGACTAATGCACCAAGAGACTCCATCTTTTAAGTGCACATAAGCTTTGTGTATACTCTTCTAAGTCCAAGAATAATTATTGAGTAGTGGCATGTTGAAGGCATTAGTGTTTGTCAAATATTTTGCTGTAAGAAACTGCACCCAAGGTTTATGGGTATAATAGAATAATTGCCAAAGAAGTGTACCCAATAAAGATATGTTTGCACAAAAAAGGCTCCAAAATCCCAATCTCCCATATTTCTTAAATGTCACAACAACGACCTTCAGTTTGACCATTCCATAGGAAGTGGCACATCATTGAGGAATCTTCTTGTTCACCCAGTTAGAAAAAAAGAAAACTAGCATTTTATAAGTTGAAACGACAGCAGCAACAAAATTAATATGGTATAGTCTTCCTGCTCTATTTAAAAGCCTCCCATTCTAAATTTGCAAGATGACTCCTAATTTTCTCCAAAATATTTTGGAAAGTCATTCTAGAAGTACGGGCATGATTCAAGTTTATCCCTAAGTATTTACCTAAATCATGAGTAAATTTTAACGATGAGATTCCATAAAGACATCCTTCCTACGGTTAGAGACATTTTTAGAACAAGGTCCTAGATTTTTTAAGATTGACCTTCATTCCTGAGGCTTTGCGAAAGGAATTCAAAGTATTCATCACCTTTTGAACTTGAGTGTTTGAAGCTTTATAGAGAAAAAGTAAATCATCAGCAAACATTAAGTGGGATTTCCTTAAAAATTGCAACTGACTCTTAAAGTCCAATATCAACCTGATGAGATATTTGACAAGGAAAGCACTTCATGCAGAGAACAAACAAACCTACTACCATTTTAGAGATTATCAAGTTAATGGTAACCTCAAGAAAGCCAAATTTAAAAACAAAGTGTTTTTCAAAAACTTCCAATCCACCATATCATAAGCTTTTTCCAAATTATTTTGAAAGCCAAGGTACCTTTCGAGATTTGTTTGTTTCATAAAGTATAGGATAACTTGAACTATGATGATATTTTCTAGGGCACCTTTACCAGGAATAAACCCCCTTAGGCCTCATAATCTCAGTGATAAAAGACCAAAGGCAAGTAACCAACACTCTAGTAGTAACTTTATAAACAACAATGCATAGACTGATTGGCCTAAAATCTTTCATAAAGGTTGGATAGTTAACCTTTGGGATAAGAACAATTAACATTTCCTTCATACTAGGCTTGAACAGCTCTCCTAATAAGACCCTTTGAACCACACTCCAAATATCAATATCAGTAATCTCCCAAATTTTTTTAAAGAAAAGGCTTGCAAACCATCTGGTTCAGGTACCTTAGAAGGACTCATACTAAAAATAGCATTCTTCACCTCTTCCAAAGTGATAGGAGCAATGAGAGTTTCACAAGCTTCTCTGCTAAGAATGGAAAGAGGATTGTCACCAATAAAATTCATCTTTATGTTGTCAGTAGAATAAAAGAGATTCTTATAATAGTTGAGAGCTTCCTACAGTAAAGTAATAGGGTCGGTTGACCAAGATCTATCACTTACAAATAGATTATGAATTTTTTTGTATTTCATCCGCACTAAAGTCTGAAGATGAAAGAATTTGGTGATTCTCTTGCCATACTTTACTCATTGTTCTCTAAATTTTTTATACCAAAATAATTCCTCTTGAGGCAAAACTCTATTATAGTCCTCATTTAATGCTCTTTCTTTTGCTATGAGAAAAGGAACATCTCTAACTTCCAATTGCTTTTGAATATCATTGATGTGGCATTCAAGGGATCTTTTCCTCAAATGTTACCAAAGGTATTGGAGTTAAAATCAAGAGATACCTTTTTGACCTTCCTTAATCTAGGAGTTATACAACGATCCTCACAGCACCAAGCTTGTTGCACAACATTTTTATAGGCCGGATGGGTGGACCACATAGCTTGGAACCAAAAGGGATGAGCACCTTTTTTTGTAACACCTTACCACACAAAGCTTTACGCCTAGGACCTAAATTAGAGGTGGTGAGGCGTTACGACCTCTAAAAGTGAAATACATACATATATAACAAGGATAATATATCTAGCAGCCTTGGAAGAAAAGAGTATGATCAAAACAAAACCGAAGATGTATCGCTCACGAAAAATGATAAGGCAGAAAGCTTATACAGAAAACTAAAAGACAAATATATATAGAGCTCTAACGGATAAGTATAATCAAGTTCTAGATTCGACCTGCGAAGCATATACTGGCTAGAATATATATATATATATATATATATATATATATATATATATATAATGAAAACCCCAAAAGTATATCTTCGCTTCTGTAAGAGTCTCCAGTACGCTCAGCATGGTGCCTCACGTCCTGTATCTGAAAAACAAAAAATACGTATGAAATGAGAACCGGAGGTTTTTAGTATGGTAACGGTGCCCACATATATAATAAATAATGTTCCAGAATATGATAACTATATCTAAGGAATCTAATCTAACTCCTCACTTCTCATTCTCTACAAACCTCCATTTTAACATGTAGAACGACCCTCAGCATCTCCTCCACCAGCATAAGGGATCTCTCAGAAAACAAACACAAACAAGACAGATAAGGAAAATATAATTATAGTAACAGATACAGCAATTAGATCAAATAGTAGTTAGTTACAAATAAGCAATTAGGCAAGCCAAACAAATGCATACTCAAACAAATCATTCAAATACACACGATGCATGTCTACCCTTTGGCAATGATATCATCTGTCAGTTATATAGCCAAAATCCTACATATCAAGTAGCGAACCCTGGACAGAAACACCACCTCGCGGAGCAAGTGGGACTAAGCCACAATCCTTGCATACTACCCGCTTAATCCAGAGCAAGTGGAATGAACCACTACTACTGCGTACTACCCAGGCGGGTATTTACAAACTCAACCTAGAGAAACTAGGTCGAACCACAACCCTTGCGTATTGTCCAGGTGTTTCAATCGTTAACCTTAATTCCTTATCACTTAATCAACTCCACTCGTAATCATAATCACGCCATTATCATATCTCAGTCTCATCATCATTTACATTATTCTCATAATCACAATCAATCATTCTCATTATCATAATTATTTCTGTCGTAACTCAACATCTCAACATCATAATCATTTTCATCATGTCCCAATCAAAAATCATTTAACCTCATCATAACTCTCATTACACTTTATTCATTTTTCTTCAATATCAATTCAACACCCTCAATATGTTCGCTCTTATTCCGAAATCTAAAAACTATCTATCGGACCTTAAACAGGGGTTGTAGAAGTTTACAAGCTTGTCAGAAAGGTCAAACAGTTAAAACAGAATTTTGTGTGAAAAACAGGGCTTATGCGTACTCACGCACCAGAGTGAATTTTCAGCCTGTGTATACGCACACCCCTCGTGCATACGCACACCCCTCGTGTATACGCACCAGAGTCTCATCACACGTCCTGTTCTGTGCGTGTGCACGATAGGGTGTGTGGGCACATAAACCAGAAATTCTGGTTTTCTGCAAACTCTCAAAATTCAGTTTTTTATACCTAACTTCCAATGTTCATAACTTTATCTACAAAACTCCATTTTTCTTTATCTTTAAACCGTTTTAAAGATCTTATAATCATATTCGATTTAAGATAAAATTCACTCAATTCCAAATTCCAAGGGCCAAATTATGACCCGCCAAAGTTGATTAAAAATCAGTTTTTTTCCAAAGATTCAAAACATTTTGTTTTCCAAAATTCTCAATCCAAAACCAACCAAATCATAACAAAATCATTTCTATTTACTCATATACACTAACACATACTCTTTATCCATTTTATAATTATTCCAACACATAAATTCATCAATCCATTCAATTTATTTTCACACATAAGTTAACCAACTTCACCAATTTATATATTCAACAATTTCATTCATAATTACATCCAAATCACAACCAAATCAATGCTAATTACTCCTAACCATTGTCACATACCTCTCAATCACTCCACAAATATATCAACACATAAATCCTCCAATCCATTCAATAAATACCAATATTGAACATCAACTCATCATCATACTCCTCATACATCACATATATACACATTCAATTATCAATATTCGATATCCAATATATTGTCAACTCAATTTCACAGTTCTTCCAAAAATTTCAATATTTGAACATCAAAAATTCACATTACATGCACATACCATATCTAATCAATCAAATTAACCAAATTCACATTATTCAAACCTATTCTAAGGCAACTAGCCTATGTTTTTACGCAACATTATATGTTAACTACAAGAAATCGAAATCATACCTTGACCGATTTTTTTCAAGCCAAAAAACACCTCAAGACCTCGTTTCCACCAGTTTTCAAGCCTCCAAAGTCCACTTGCCAAGCTTCTAACCCCTAGAGTTCCAATTCAAACACTCCACTTCACTAATTTGATGTCAACTTTATATATATTCAATCTAATTTCATACACATTTACAATTTTAAAACCCTAATCTTATAAAATTGGAAGATTTAAAGGGTTAATGGTTCTTACCTTTACCCATTGATGATTGGGATAAAATCCAACAATTATACAAGTCTAGATTACACCTAAACCACCAAAATCATCAAAATCACTCAATACCCTTAACCAAAACGCGAATTCAAAAAGGAAGAGAAAACTGGGCATGAAATACAAAGTTTCTTACCACTTTATTCAGATAAGATTGAAGAGGGTCTTTAGACGAACGCGTGACCACATACGGCTCATCAATCGGAGCTCCGGATTGAAAATTATGAGGAGATAAAGTTGGGAGTGAAAAAGGGGTTAGGGTTCTAAGTTCTCTCTTCTCCTTTAGCGTGATTTGTAATGAAGAAAGGGGGGTGACTAAGTTCATCATATATACGTTGGACCTTGAGCCCAATACGGGTTCGGTTCAATCGATTCGATCTGTTAGTCTAACTTTGGGCCAAAATCTTTAAAATTAGTGTTAAAATTTATTTTTTAAATATTTTTATTTTTTAAATTATAAAATTTAATTTTCTAATATCCTTGACTCATAATTAATTTATTAATTAATTATTTATTAATTTATGGAATTTTACATTTTTTCTTAGAGGTTCCATAGCCATGCACAAGGAAATGGTAGTGGTCAGAATGTAATCTGCTTAGATTTTTAGAATATGCTTCAAGAAATTGAGTAATTCACAGTTTATTAGAGAAGACTATATCTATCTTTTTGGCTATGTCTCGACCATTCTGGATATGTCTGTACCAAGTGTAATTTCTCTCAATGGTCTTGAGTTCCAAAAAACCACAATTATCAATAGTATAAGAAAAAAATCCAGCTCTATTAGTAGAGAAAGAACAACCATTATTATGTGTTGAACTCAGAATTTTATTAAAATCTTTCAAAGATAAACCAAGGTTTGTCATATTGAGAGGCAAGCTGAGATAAATGATCCCAGAGATGAATTCTTCTGTTGAATTGAGGACTGTCTTAAATAGCACTGCAGCATCAGAAAGTGCATCACATATTCACTTTTACAATTACACACGGTCCAAAGAGCTCAATAACATTGTAGTTGATATTAGATAAAGAAAAAAGAAACCAAATACCACATTTATGTTCTAGAGCCTCAACAATATCAAGGGTGCGTTTGGTTTGCATTTTTATTTTTTGTTTTTATTTTCAGTGTTTTTTATTTTTTGAATTTTGTGAAGAAAATAGTGAAAATAGGAGGTAAAAACTAAAAATAGGAATTTATTGTTCCACTTTTTTCCTTCAAAAATTTCAAGAAACAAAAAACACTGAAAATAAAAACAAAAAATGAAAACGCAAACTAAATGCACCCTAAATTTTTCCAATTTTTTTTAAATTTTCGAATTGAGTTAGTTTCTACAAGAATGAATAAAAAAGGTTGATAAATTCTTACTAGATTTTTATAGTGTATCCGGGTCATTTTGTTAGATGCACTCCTCACATTCTAAACTATAATATTAAACTTGTCCATAAAAATAAAGAAGAATAAAAAGAGAGACAAGGACATTAGGATAAAGATCTTGCCGCTTCCTTATCTTGGACTTGTTCTCCTGGAGCTGCAAGCTCTCTAGCGGTTCTACACTACTTGTTTTATCCAATGGCAATCCATGAAGGGAGGCTGGATAACGACGCTTCCTTACTGTTCCAACAAAGAGAGGCTGAGGTAAAGCCCCAGTGTATTGATTCTTTGGAATGTTAGTCGTCCTCCTTGGATGGAAGTGCCACTGTGATGAGATTGATTGGCTTTGTTAGTCATTAGCTTAATGGAAATACCTTTTTTCATATAGTTCTTGGCTTGAGGAGTTTTCTTGTATGGAGTTTGGGGCCTTTTTTTATGGGACAATGAAATAGTAAGAAATTATTTTTTACTTTTTCTTTTCTCACTGCTTGTGTCCAACTAATATCCTCTACATGAGCATGATCAGTTGCGTGATCTTCATGCACCTTGTCGTCCACATAATTCGGGATTGATTTCTTCTCTTGATCTTCTCAATTAATTATGTCAAATTTATACATTTTCTCTTTTTAATTTTCCATCCCGATTGGAATTTACCGCCGAGGAGTTTAGTTTCACCATGTCGTTGTCTTTTTTCATACCTTGTTGAGATAACTCCTCATTTCTTACGGTAACTGTATGGTTGCAGTTCGAAATAGACGCTTCCTTGCATTCTCTCGCCATATGACTATAACATGAGCAAGACCCACAAATGAGTTGCAAGCTCTCATATTCTACTTCTTAGTCGAAACTATCCACTGTTATCTTCTTTGTATCTAATAAGTTTAAATCAATTTGGATATAAGCTCGGACATATTTTTCTTTCTCTGCCGACTTTATAGCCAAGTCTACTTTGATAGGAATTTCAACTGCAGTCGTAACTCGCAACATTGCTCCTTCTTGATAGCACCAGATAGGTAATCCAGATATACGGATCCATACCAATGTGGAGCCAAAAGAAACCTTACATAATCCGAATTTCAATTTCCATAGTTTGGCAGCTACATAGTTACTCTTGATCAACCAAGGTCCCCAAGCATCACTTTGTTCCTATAATTCTATCTTCCATGGAATCAAACTTTACTAAGAAATATCCAATTCCAATGTTGAGTATTTCATAACCTCCCATGATTTTTCAGACCGCCCTAAGTTTCTAGTACAAGGCAGTGTAGCTATAATGTTTTTCTAACACCTTAACCACTATAGCATCCAATATAAGGTTCTACCAGCGACTTCATCTTAGTGTCCTTATCATGAATAATGTTAGGATCCAAACTTTTATGAGATAACCTTAACTTAGATTCACCGAAAACTTCATCATGCTTCCCACTTTTGTCACTCCGAACAACCCCGCTCCCACTGCTCTCTTCGCTCATGATTTTTGTTGTTTCTTTTTATGCAAATAGCTATTTTAAATATTAATTTAAATAAAAAATTTAGATTATTGTTCGCTATTAACTTTAAATTATTACACAATTTTTTTTGTCGGATGGATTGAATAGCTCCCAATCCAAGATTCGAATCTAGATATAGCATATTAAGAGGCATACTAATATATCATTTCAACTAGACTTCAGTTGCTACTACACATACTTAGGATGATGTGTTTGAGGTTTACGTGGGGGAAGAGAGAAGCGCGTTTGAATATCTGTAACGCTTCATTTTTATGTTTGGCAACTTTGGGAACTTCTGAACACAGAAGTGCTTTCACCTCTGAACACACGTTCACGTGAAGCTAAAAATTGTAGCTTCTGCATTCACGTTGATGGTAGCTGGTTACCATTGAGAAATTATGTGAGAAATTTATTTCTTTTCTACCAACCCTATCTTTTATTTTCTTCTATAAAAAAGATACAAGTAACCATATACTTTTACATTAGTTCTTTGTGGTTCTTCGTTCTAATTTTTTTTTATCAAGATCTTTTAGATTTGTTTCGATCACTGCTAAGGTAAATATTTTAATTTTTTTTATTATTTTTAGTATTCTCTTTCATATTTTGATTTTTATATTTTTTATTATTTTTTATTCATATGATAAATATTTTTTATATTACTTTTTTAGTGTTATTATTTTATATTTTTAGAGTTTATACTACTTTTAGTTTATGAGTTTTTTTTATCATTTACTATACTATTTTTTATATGTATATTTTTTTATATAATTTTTTTAATTTTTATTTGGTTTTATTCATATGATTTTTTATTTATTTTATTGTATTTTTTATTCATATAACAAATATTGTTGATATAAATTCTTATTTTTATTAATTTTTATGGTATTTTTATTATTTTTTGTTAATATAAATTCTTTTTTTTTATCTTTTACTGTACTATATTTATGTTATGTATAAAATTTTTTAATTTTTTATTTGGTTTTATTAATATACATTTTATTTATCTTTTATGGTAATTTTTTTGTTCATATGATATATATTATTGATTTTATAAAATTTTTATTATTTCTTATTTGTATGAGTTTTTTTTCTATTTTTTACTGTATTTTATTTTCGTTTTGTATGAAATTTTTTCATTTTTTATTCGACTTTATAAAATTTGTAAATAGAATCTATTCAAATATCTAAAGTAAAATGATAGGATAATATAAAAAATTATTTAAATTGATATTTTTTTAATAATTTTTTATCTAAAAGTGATTTTGAGTAATATAATCCAAACAATATTTATTTAACTATAATCCATTTTAATATAACGATTATCAAATATAAATCACGTTAACACAAACTTACTTTTCATAAAAAAATTACTAGTCAATTATTATTATTATTTTTTGGTGTTTACTTAGTCAATTATTAATGCAGGGCAATTAGGCAAAGAGCCGAATGACAAACATAAAAGCATGGGAATGATGTTGACGAGCCCAAATGAATCTAGGTTATGGTCCACAAATAGGCCATTTTAAATAAATAAAAAAATTCATTATTTACAAATTATAATTATATATAAATACACCATTATTTATATTTATAAATTATAAGTATTATCTGACAATTTTGTTCGCTAGTTTAAAGGAACGAATGTGTGGGAATTTTGCTGGCTTAGAGGAAGGAAACGTTCTTTCTCAAATTTGCTATCAAGTGAGTGAGTGAGTGAGTGAGTGAGTGAACGAAATTAAAGTTACCAAATTCTATAAATAGCGTTTGAAGTTCATTTTATCTTTTGCCAATTTCATTATTCAGGGCATAAGATCGCATAACCCATGGTGAAGTTCTGATGACATTTACAACGAACTTGAAAATAAAGATTGAAGTGAAAAATATTTTTTTATTTTTTTTAGAAAGGTTGGGAATTGAGAAAGACGTGTAAAATGAAAATGAGGTGTGAGTGGAGTGGCACGCTTTTACCCTGACACACTCCAACGGGCAGCAATGTTGGGTTTTTTTTTTTTTTTTGGCTTTATTATGTGTTGTTGGTGTCTTCTCCTCGCCCGCTATACATTCAACACAATAAATAAATTAAATACTAATCATTTAGAAATAAAATTCTACAATAATTCAGGTAGAGTAAATTCAAATTCAGATGGACACAAAATTTGATCATTTGATCAAGTACTCAAAAAGATTCTAACTTCTAAGAATTTTATACAAGTAAAACATTTATCAATTTAAACATATGATTAGTAGCCATGTCTCTCATATAACAGTTTAATGTTATATTATTTCATTCTCATATTTATATAAATTTGATCATTATGGAATAATTACTTGAACTAGGTAGATAAAGCTGAATTTGTTTTTTTTTTTTTATTATTATTAAATAAAGTTGCGGTTACATGTAATTTTTTTAGGTATATACTTTTTAAAATTAGATTATACTTCGTTTTTTTTTTTTTATAATAATGTGAGGAGATGTAAGAGAAGTAAAGTAGAGTGTGTCTGAGTGAAGTTGAAGCTCTTAAAAAAAATCATCACACTGTAATGTGACTGTGTTAGCTCCGACAGAGAAAGAGAAGGAGCCGTCGTTACTTTTTCTGCGCATCGGAACGTTAGGTGAGGAGGTCAAAGCTTCAACAACGAAGAAGAAGAAGTAGAAGCTTCAGCTTCAGCTTCACCTCTCGTTGTTAGTTACAAGTAAAGTTGGGGGCAGAGCCGCAGAGGCAGCTGCACATGGCGGCCACTCGCTTCGCTCTCATCATCTTTGCGGCTTCGCTTTTCCTTATGCTTCTTCCAGGTTCGTCTTTTGCTCTTCTTCACTCTGCACTCACATCACCATTCCCCCTGTTTCTTTCTCTTTCTTCCTTTTTTTTAATTGAGTGACAGAACCTTCAATTTTTCCAGCTTTAATTTGCTTCAAAGAATGTCGGTGCTTCTCAACCTTATTTTTTATGTGCATGCAGTTGGTGGTTCTTTCTTAGCTTCCAAAACCCAGTGTTATTACTTGTTGCTAGAATCACATGTCGCTCTGTTTTTAGTTTGAAACTTAATGTGTGGGGACTTGGTGGTATCTACCTACTTCATGTTATAATGTGACACACCTTGTGCCATTTAGATTGAACAACAAAGTCATGGATTGTTATTTTCTCCTTTCTCAAATTTAAACTGAACCGCTTCAATCTGCTCATTTCTGTGTTCCCTTTTAATGTTGATGCAAATCTGTGTCAGATTGCTGCTCTGGGAGCTTTATTGGGATCTGCTATGGAAGAAATGCTGATGACCTCCCTACACCTGATAAGGTGTCTCAGTTGGTTCAGCTTCATAAGATCAAATATGTCAGGATTTATGATTCCAACATACAGGTCCTCAAGGCCTTTGCAAACACCCCTGTTGAGCTTATGGTAGGGGTTCCCAATTCTGATTTGCTCTCACTCTCCCAGTTCCAGTCTAATGCAGATACTTGGCTCAGAAACAGCATCCTTCCTTACTATCCGGCCACAAAGATCACATACATTACTGTAGGTGCCGAAGTCACCGAAAGTCCCAATAACGCCTCTATGTTTGTAGTGCCTGCCATGACCAATGTCCTTACAGCACTCAAGAAAGTTGGGCTGCACAAAAAGATAAGGGTATCCAGTACCCATTCTCTGGGAGTTCTGTCCCGATCGTTTCCACCTTCGGCTGGAGCTTTTAATAGCAGCCATGCATATTTCCTAAAGCCAATGCTAGAATTTCTTGCTGAAAACCAGTCACCGTTTATGATTGATATGTATCCTTATTATGCTTACCGAGATTCCCCAAAGAAAGTGCCTTTAGACTATGCACTATTTGAGGCATCCTCTGAAGTTATTGATCCAAACACTGGTTTGCTGTACACAAGTATGTTTGATGCACAGATTGATGCTATTTACTTTGCGCTGACGGCCCTAAACTTCCGAACGATTAAGATCATGGTGACTGAAACAGGTTGGCCTTCCAAAGGGTCGCCTAAGGAGACGGCTGCAACTCCTGATAATGCACAGAGATATAATGCTAATCTGATAAGGCATGTTATCAACAACACTGGCACCCCTGCAAAGCCTGGGCAGGAACTAGATGTCTACATTTTTTCATTGTTCAATGAAAATAGGAAGCCTGGTTTAGAATCCGAAAGGAACTGGGGATTATTTTATCCAGACCAGACAAGTGTGTATAACCTGGATTTCACTGGAAGAGGTGCTGTTGACATGACTACCTCGGCTAATATAACCAGATCAAATGGAACAACATGGTGCATTGCTTCAAGTAAAGCCTCACAAATGGACTTGCAGAATGCTGTAGATTGGGCTTGTGGTCCTGGCAATGTGGATTGTACGGCCATTCAGCCTAGCCAACCTTGTTATGAGCCAGATAACCTTGTCTCGCATGCTTCATACGCTTTTAATAGCTATTACCAGCAAAATGGGGCTTCTGATGTTGCCTGTAGCTTTGGAGGGACAGGTGTTAAGGTTGATAAGGATCCAAGTATGTTCGTTACAACTCATCATCGGTTTTATTTTTATTTGCCTTTTCTCTTATCATATATACTAGTTTATTCATTAACTATTGGATACATAACCATTGATTGCGAATTAATTGAAAGATCTCAAATCGGAAAAAAAAAATTAGGACCTTAGTAGTTGAAACTGTTTTGGTAGTAATCCTGGATGTTCAAAGTTATTCATGTTAACTGTGACCGACTCTGAACAAGCTAGGTATGCTTTGAAAAAAGCTTATAAACATGAAAATCATTTTAGTTGAGGAAGTGTACTTTCTAGATGGGTATGCTTTATGTGCGAGTTGTTGAATGAAAGCGTGGTTGATTAAATTATATATCTTGCCGAAAGCTGTGCTTTGTCAAATTGTCTGGCATACTCTATTTTTCCTTTGTCATTGAAGTTATGAACAAGTACTTGTGTTCAATTCTGCAGGCTATGACAACTGCATCTACATGAGAGCTGGGTAAGTTAGATACATGTTTCTTACTAACACTCAGAAAATTGTGTATGTAATTGCTAGTTATTATTCAAATTCTAATGCGGCATTTGGGTTTTCTCTCTGTGTGCAGAGGCAATAACAAAACTGTGACAGGTAATACAACAGCAATGTCTTCAACTTCATCTACAGCACATAAAGGAAGTTCTTCATTAATTTATGGTTTTGTTCTTGTAACTTCGCTCTCCATTCTATTGAATATTCAACGGTACTGAAAAGCTTGATTATAGCATGATTTTGCCATGTTGTGATAGATGTATGCTGCATTTGACATGCAGGGGAGGTAGTTGTTATTATAATACATCATAAAAGTGTAAACTCCTTTGCTGGTTGTTATATAAGAATAAGAAAAAGGGTTTCTAAGTTCAACGTAATTTTGTGAGCCAAGTGATAGGCAAAAACTTGTAGATGACTCACTCCTCTTCGTATGTAATCGCACATATGATGAGATCATTAAGAGTTAAGGAAATGCTGATGTTTTGGTCCGGCTGCTTCAATTGCATTTGCATATTTGCGTTCCGGGCTAATTAACTATTTGCTTTAGAATCTGGAAATATATTTTGTTTCTATTCCCCAAAAAATAAAAGAATAAAGTTTTGAATGAGAAACTAATGGGTTACAAACTAAAATTATAACCATTTGTTGTGGACTTGTGGCTAAGGATGAATGAGTCGAGTTGGAATGTAATAATTCTAGATCCGACCAACCCACTTGTAGAAAGCACTCGGTTAGGGTTACTATAAACCCGTGAGTTGGAAATTCCCCCAAAAAACAACGGAATTATGATGATGAAGGCTACTTTAATAGTATTATATTCTTTTCGTGAACATGATGAATGCTACTTACGAATCATGCAAAGCACTCATTGTTGAAGTCATAATCCAGACATATGTTCATTCAACCGATTACAGTACACTAGGTCACTAGCCATTCAACATAAATTTAATATTATGTTCAAAAAAAAAATTATAATATTTTCGTGGCGTTACATACAAGCTATCACATAAGATAATAATCTCTGCATTTTTGGGGGGATGTTAGACAGCATATTAGTTATTCCAGCTAGTGCACTTTGAACAATCTAGGGTCGGAACAGAACAGGCGGTAGATTAGTCAAACCCGTCCTTTTTAAGAAAACAATTAGACAGATATTTCTTTTACAACCATTAATCACATAAATGGTAGAAAAAGAAAAAAAATTAATGAAACTGAATTTAATTTTGATGTATATATCTAATATTGCATCAAAATTAACTTTAAAAAAAAAAAGGAAAGAGAAAATTGCCCCCCTGATTGACATAAGTTGCAGAACCTAATTAAATGACAAGTCGTTACTCGTGAATTTGGTTAGCTACTTAAACTTGTTTTTGGTTGAAGGTTAATTCAACTTATACATGGACAATAGAGAGACACCATACCGTCCTCCATAGTCAACGTTGCTCGGTACTTCAATAATGGTCTCCTTACAAATTACCCAAAATGATGAGCTAGGGAATACTTTCTACAATTTTCCACTGAACCCATTTTATAGAATTATTATTGCAATATAGACTGTACTACTTTGAAAATTGCGGTTATGTACTTGAACCAATCATTTCTTATCCTATAAAAATATATCCTTGGGATATTCTTCTAAAGGTTCCACTTTTTTTTTTTTCTTTTAAAAGAATTCTTACTATTAAAGTTAAGAAAAAAAAAACTAATTACCTTAAAAACAATAAATCAAAAGGAACATAATGATAATATACAGTAGGAAAATAGGAAATAGGAAGGGGAGTGTGAGTATATAAATATGTCATTATACCATAGATAGTATGCATGGTTACTGCCAAATAGATAAGAATCTGCAAAGTTTATATAAATATGCCAATCATTATACCATAGCATTAAAAATTAAAACCACTGTAATGTATACAGGTTCCCCACTAAAAAAAAAAGTACATCGACAAAGATTATGGTCATTACTTCTCAAGCCCCAAACTTTTTTTCATTTTTTTTTCTGCAACATAACCGTAAAATTATTATACTAGAATCAAGCATTCCCAGTTCCAACTCCGGGTCGACGCAAAAACCTTGTACAGAAGCCAATGAAATATGCTATGAACCATAAGAGATAGAGAGAGTAAGAGAGGATTAGAGACCCTGCTCAATGAGATAGTCACCGAGCCTCTCAACAACCATGTTGCACTGACCCGGGGTCATTGGTTCATCATATATGCCAATGATCAATGCCTGATTGGTCTTCTTAATAGTAACACCACCAGGACCCTGGATAATAGGCGCAAATGCTAATGTCTCAAGGCCAAACATACAAATGAAGACACAAAATCTACACAAGATACTCAACAAGAAACAACCAGTGTGTCCACGTCTCACTAAATTTCACCATTGAATCCATAAGTTTGGAAGAACAGAAAAATCATTTAAGTATTATAGATTGTTAAAAGAAAATATGCAGAAGAGAAAGACCTGCATGTATATCTGTCTATACTCATCCATAAATTGATTGAAATATATAAACCAGACACGTGGAAAAGGACTAGATTTTCCTTCATGTGGGTGTTATTCCAAATACAAGTGAATGCTCAATGCTCTAAGAAGATATATGTCATAAACTCATAATATCATATGCAACACACCGTTACATATTATCTAATTTACATGGGTATATTACTTCACTATAAAATGTGCAAATCAGCCCTTTAGAAAAACATAGATCGCAGCACTTAAAATGACATGATACAGCTCAATTTACAACATGATTCGAATACCAATTTACAAAAATGAATAGTAAGAGATATCATAAATTTATATTCACGTAGAAAATGTAGGATATATATATTCTAGATCATTACATTATCTTCTGAATTTATACAATCAAGATTCAAAAATAAAGATTGAATATTAGAAATAGTCCTTACCTTCTTCCCTCGGATGACAGCTCCGGGCTCACCTTGGATTACCATATATTTTGTTCCACCGAGGTAAAGTCCAGTAGGAGCAAGTGTTCCGGGCTCCGCGAAATCATTCATGATAGCAGTGATTTCCTCAGGCTTGAACTGCCAAAAAATTAAAACATTATACACAAATAAAAATCAATACTAGCGGGAACAGATCTGCTCGCACACAAATTCATTACACCATCCTACGTGTGTTGTGAATCAATCAAACATCAAAACGAATAGAAATGTAAAATCATAAGCCTTTAATAATAGCAACAAGTTTTAGTATATAACTAATTAACAGTCGCAGAAAATTCAACTCCCTAGTCAAAATTAATATTCTTTGTTCAGCTAGGATTTCGTAACCTTAAAAACATGCAACAAGTTTGAAACTTTTTGCACGGTGACACCTCTCAAATCTCCAAAACAGTATTAATCGCTGTAACCCCAATTTATAACCGCAACGAGCTGAAATCGGCAAATCTAGAACCTTTACAAGGAAGATACACAATCCCCCCAAATTCCAATACGATCAATCATCCAATCTCACAAATCGCATAAAGAAACTTGAAAATTGAAATAAAGAGAGTGTACTATCCAAGGAAGCAACATCCATCATCAACAACAACAACAAAATCAATCTTTTAACTAGAGCAAAATAGTGAGCCGATCCAAACTTTGATGAACGATTAAATGAGAAAAAAAAAAAAAAGAAACCTGAGGGAAATTGGAGCTCTGAGCCCAAACGCTGCCGTCTTGGCCGAGGATGGCGGCAGACGTGAGCTGATTACCCTCGATGTCGCAGATAAGGTGCTCATCGACGTAGGCCTGCCACGACATGATGGAAAATGAGAGACGATTGAGATTTTCTCGGGAAAATGAGTGCTTGAATGCTGAGAAAATGGTCTCTTTTTTCTTCTTAAGCTAACTGAGCTGCGTTGCGGTGAAGTGCGGTAGCGTTGATACTACGGAGCTATAAATCCGACTCATGATTACTTTAAATTACCAGAATGCCCTTTTCATTACCCTATTTTCGCTGTTTCGGGCTGGCATGCAGGAAAAAGGAATTTTAATAACACAAAAAAAATTATAATATAATATCTTAATAATAAATAAATAAATATTGGGAAACCGTTTCAAAAAGAAAAAAAAAAAGTCATTTTCTTTTCTTGAAGGTTCAACGTCGCTTCTAATAATTCTTTTTCTTTTTTCTCTTTTCTTTTCTTCTCTTTTCTTTTCCTTTTTCAAATACCAACAAACCATTGTCTATTAGAGTAACCAGGGTATTATATGTAACCAAAAAAATTATAAAAAAAAATTTTCTGGTAACTTTAATTTTTGCATGTGGCAGCTAAACCAAGATAATAAGCAGTTTGTAGATGGAAGAAATATATTTATTACCATGTTTTACAATACAAATAGATAGTCAAAAGTAGGAGAAATTATTTTTGGATGTCTTCGAAATATATTTAGTAACAGATTGCTTCTAATAATTTTATAACTACATATTGATATTTTTAATAATTATAATTAAATATAAAATAAAAAATTAAAATATTGGACACTTTAAACGTAAATTTAAGGGTAAAAAACCCTAATAAGCCAAGGCAAGAAATGTGTAATGTAAATACGCCAAACTGAAAATCGTTTCAGCAATAAGCCAAAAGCTATTTTTATGTAATTCGAACCAGGGTGGTTCGAACTACGAACCTTAGTAATTCGAATCAGGGTGGTTCGAATTAGGTGGAGAGGAGCTTTGAATGTAATTCGAACCAATATGGTTCGAACTACTACCACAAGTAATTCGAACTCACCTAGTTCGAACTATAGGCAATTGTGTAATGTATGTAATTCGAACCAAGCTGGTTCGAATTACCCTTGGCGTGCTCCTTCATAAATCGAACCAAGCTGGTTCGAATTAGGGGTGATTCGGCTTAGGGGTGCACATGGGCCGGGTAAAGCCGGGTTTGATGTGACCCAGACCCGATTCAAAATATACACAGGGTCTATTTATTAGACCCGAACCCGACCCTAAACCCGATGAAATCAATACACTTTCGGGCCACAATTATACCAGGTGAAAACCGGGCCGTTAACATTACGTTACGTTGATACCTTCTTGTAAGCTAGCATGTAAAAATATTCAAATTTTTAAGACTCCAACCATTATTTAACATGGTAAAATTCACTTAGAAAAATATAACAAAAACCAACCCTTCTTTAAAATTAAAGCATAACCACAATCAATACTAAAGCAAAACCACAATCAATACTAATATTGTCTAATAATACCAAATATTTAAATCAATACAAATAACACAATATTATGCATTAGTCTAAAGTCTTATGCATTCTAAACATAAAACATTAACTTATAGTCTTATAATGACTAATAAAACAAAATATTAAGGTTTACAATACTTAAATTCCACATAAGAATAGTCATGATCCATCACTAATAACACAAAATATTAATTGTGTATGATGACCGGACCACCGGGCCGACTTCAGGTGACCCGAGCTATGGCCCGGACCCAACTCGAAATAATGACCGGGTCTATTTTTGAGACCCTTACCCGACCCTAAACCCGATGAAATCACACCAAATTAGCCTCTAAAATGTTCAGGACCGGGCCGAACCTTCGGGCCGGGCTGGGTCTGTGCACCCCTAATTCGGCTATATAAGGAGTTCGAATCACCCTCATTCGAACTATTATTCCTTCCCCCTACCCCACCAAATCTCAGAGAAAACGACCCAGATTCTCTCCGAGGAAGACCTGAACGGAATACTCTGCTGATGGGGGACGATCCGGCACGGTTATATTGCTTGGACGGAGTCGCTCATATAGCCGGGGTCATCAACGACGAGGTTAGTACGGAAATATTTTTGATTCTAGCGGTAGTTGTGACTTAGTGGTTTTGCATGTGGGTTAGATGGTGGTTTATGTTAGTGGTTTATGTAGGTGGTTTATGTGAGGGGATTTTGTTGGTGGTTTATGTTAGTAGTTTAAGTTAGCGGTTTAAGTTAGTGGTTTATGTTAGTGGTTTAGGTTGGTGGTTTAGGGTAGTGGTTTATGTTAGTGGTTTAAGTTAGTGGTTTCTGTTAGTGGTTTATGTTGGTGGTTGATGTTACCGATTTTTGTGAGTGATTTATGCAAGCGGTTTATGTGAGTGGTTTAGGGTAGGTGGTTTTCGTTAGTGGTTTTATGTTGGTGATATGTTTGACTTGTTTGATTGTAGTTGTTTTACGCTAGATGTTTCATGTAAACCGGTTTAGTTAAGGTTTTTCTTGTTAGTGGATCTCGTTAAGCCGATTTATGTTAACGGTTTAGTTGTGCGGTATATGAGTTTCTTTTCCAGTTGCTTATCTTTCATGTAATGTTATGCGGTTTTATTTAGCAGAATGGTTTGTTGATGATTTATCGTGTTGCTTACGGTTGTGGTTGGTTTTTAAGCTGGTTTTAACTATGCGGTTCATTTCATGCGCAGCCCCAGCGATGCATTAGGAGCATGCGGCGGTAGCAGGGCATGCGACTTGATGACAGATACGTTCCGTACTTGCAAATGGCAGGTCTATACCATCTTGCAAGGTTGAACGACCGATGGTTTCGGCTAGACGAGGCCCTTGTCAGTGCATTCGTGGAGCGATGGCGTCCCGAGACGCACACGTTTCATATGCCGTTCGGAGAGTGCACTATCACACTCCAGGACGTGGCATACCAGCTGGGTTTGCCAGTGGACGGCCATTACGTGAGCGGGTGCCTGTCAGAGTTCCATATATACATCGAGGGTGGCCACCCAGCCTGGGTCTGGTTCCAGGAGTTGCTCGGAGTTATACCTCCTCCTAGTCAGGTTCAGAAGTACGCAGTGAACTGCAGCTGGTTTCAGGAGACTTTTGGCGAGTGCCCTGAGGATGCAGATGAGGAGACTGTGCGCCGATATGCCCGTGCGTACATCATGATGTTGTTGGGCACGCAACTGTTTGTGGACAAGTCCGGGAACCGGATTCACATCAGATGGCTTCCGTACGTAGCGAGGCTGGAGGAGCTGGGTACCTACAGCTGGGGTTCTGCAGCACTGGCTTGGTTGTACCGGTGCATGTGCCGAGTGGCGAACAGACATGTCGTCAAGTTAGCGGGCCCGCTTCAGCTACTTCAGTCTTGGATCTTTTGGTGCTTTCCTCGGTTTAGGCCTGCAGGATATGAGACGTTCAGCTGGCCGTTGGCCTCGAGGTACTAGAAACGGCCTTATCTATTTCAATTTTACACACAACACTGCATTTCATTAATAGTCTATTGCATACTCTAAACACATATTTCAGTTGATGTAACACATGTGTATGTTGCAGATGGTCAGATTACAACCCTTCCGGGAGCGAGAAGGGTCCTAGAGTGGCGATGTGGAGGCTCAGGATAGACCGGTTACAGGACAGGGAGGTGAGTATGCAAGTTAACAAATGTCCTTTTATAAGCAAGCTTTTCGAGTTGGTTCCAACAGTTGCCCTGACAAGGGTGGGTTCCTTGTGTTGTGCAGTTTATATGGATGCCGTACAGTAGCCCCGACGTACTTCAGGTTCTGCATCCGGAGGTTTTGGAGCCTCGGCATATGGCGTTGTGGCGCTCTGTGACCGCGCTGATCTACTTTGCTGTCATAGAGTGGCATCAGATAGATCGTGTTCTTCCGCAGTTTGGAGGGGTACAGCCCCCTCCGCTTCCCGCACTGAACATTGACTTTCTGATGTCCAAGGACGGGAGAGGTGGCGATCGGTGGTTCCCGTCTTATTTGCAGAAGTGGCATCTCTACTGGGACTCTCGTCAGGAGAGTGTGCTGAGGTTCGACGTTGTTGCCGACCCCGGACCGTCGCATGAGTTCCTTGAGTGGTGGAGTTAGCATGGGAAGAGGTTCTTGTCTCCGGACACGTAGCTGGGGGATCCGAGAGCAGTTCCGGTTCCAGTTGAGGCGTCACAGCGGGGTCCGGGGCGAGTTCCTGACATGGATCGTCCTGAGGACGTGCCGGACAGGCGTAGGGTTGAGAGGAGGATGGGTGTGGGGACACGGCGGAGCCAGCGTGAGTTTAGGTGGCCTGATCATGCTATGGACGATGATCACGACGCCGGTCCCGTTAGAGGTGGACGACGATTCCAGGGAGGTAGGGCGAGGGGGCGTGCTGACCGTGGGGACGACAACGATGATCAGCATGGGCACGTTGGCGGGGGTGGTTCAGGGGCTGTTGCAGCTGTGGGTACTAGTACACACGATGGTGGTCATGGGGGTGAGTGGTATGGTACAGGGATGGGTGACGGGGCTGACACGGGTGACGCTGGACTTGGATCGGCCCTCTTGGACATTACTTCGTTGGTGTGCCAGCCGATGACCAACCTGAACAGGGGGTACACCTTGGGTTATCCCGGGGTCACAGTGGTCAGACTTTATTGGGTCAGACACGCTTGTTGGGGACTTTGGGAGTCCACGCTTCCTAGAGGAGATCACCGCCATCATGCAGGGGGACGTCACTCCCCGCAGTGGTGGTCAGACCTCAGGCACACAGGCCCCGTTAGATGTTGATCTGAACGAGCCTCCATCGTCATCCGGTGGTCACCAGTTCGGTCTCGGAGGTACCCCTCCATCCGCCTTCACCGCTGCATCACAGTCTGTCGCAGGGCTGGCTGCGGCACCCCTGCATGTTGCGCCACCTGCACAGCCTGCCCCGCAGGAGGATGGGGATGACATCGAGGATGAGAAGCCGTTTATCCGCCGAGGTCAGAGGGCACGGGTAGCCCATCGCTGTGGTACTGGATCGCATCTGTTTAGATGATTCACGTTTCATGTATTTTGTTCCCTATGGTTCAATCATCTATGATAGTGATATGTACTTTTCTTGTTATGTTGTAGTCTATTTACCTATGTTATTTGTTATTTGTATTGTGGGACATTGACTATTTATAATCATTGAATCATGAAACAGTTTAGTGTTTACCTTTGCATATTAAAATTTGCATCGACGGAACTTGTAGCAGTATTCATAATGAAAGACAACATATTCATTACTACTCGCAACAATCAAAGTACAATGTATAAAGATCAAACAGTTACATACGTGCTCAAACATTGCATCTAACAGGAAAACTAAAATGTAAATAATACTAACACTAACAACATGCCCACTAATGGCACCCTGTCTGAGACGATCCTCCTAGCTGTGGGCAACAACGTCGTGTGTGTCCGGGTTGGCGACATAGGCCGCACCTCTTTGGCCGATTCGGATCTGCCTCGTCCATATTCGTCCGTATCCTTGTGGATCTAGGATGACCCTCTCTCGCACGCCTCCTGTCAGGGTCTGGAATCACCGTGGTCCCGTTGTAAGGTGGCCAGAAGCCCTCCGAGATCGGAGGTGTGAATTTCATCTGATACACACTGAACACCGAGCTAATCTGATAGACGCTGTGAACGTAAGAGGTCCAGGTGACCCGTGAGTAGGCACAGCATGCAAGTGCATGCTGACACGGGAAATGAAGTGCCTGGAAGTACCCGCAGTCACATGTCCGCGAGGCAAGCGATACTCTGTAGGTACCCAAGGAGAAAGAACCAGTCGGAGTGGTCTCTGCTACGGTGAACTCGGAGTTATCCCGGTCATACAACGTCACCGTGAAGTACCTGGCCGTCTTCAAGTTGGCCTCAATACACTTCACCAAATGCTGACTGAATTGTTGTCCGGTTCCCATCTGGGCCTCAGCCTCTGTCCCCTTGCGAACAAAGAGTTCCGCAAGCCTATAATATTTTGCCTTCACCAGGGATGCTACAGGGAGATTTCTGACCCCCTTGAGGATTGAGTTCACACACTCGGAGATGTTCGTCGTCATGTGACCGAATCTCCGCCCCTCATCACGATGCTGAGTCCACAAGGAGTAATCAATCCGGTTCGCCCACTCACACATCGCCGGGTCTTCAGACCACAAAATATCAAACCAGTAATCGAATTCAACCTCGGTCTTCGCATACGCCGTATTCACTAGAAGCCTCCTAGCGTCTTTTCCCTTGAAGATAAGGGCAAAATTAGCCGCTACGTGTCGTATGCAGAATGCAGAGTACGCAGATGGCGGTAACCAACCTCCGTCAGGGCCTCAAGCGCAGCCTTGATGCCGTTGTGCCTGTCCAATATAACCAGCAGACCGGGCTGCAGGGTCACGTGCTGTCGAAGGTGCGAGAGAAAGAATGTCCAGGACTCTGCATTCTCACCCTCTACTAGTGCGAATGCGACAGGTAGAATGTTGGAGTTCCCGTCATGTGCAATCGCGATGAGCAACGTTCCCCCATACTTCCCATACAAATGTGTGCCGTCAATGCTGACTAGCGGCTTGCAATGACGGAATGCCTCGATGCACGGAGGGAAAGTCCAGAAAAGTCTGTGGAAATACACTTGAGACTCGTCCACCTGTCCTCCAACTCGAACCGGGCTCGTCCTGAGGACCGCAACACTTCTAGGCATCGTCAGCTGGACACCCAACACCCACCTAGGTATGTCGTTGTATGACTCATCCCAGTCACCGTAGATGAGGGCAATAGCCTTCTGCTTTGCCATCCATACCCTCCTGTAAGTCGGCCTAAAACCAAAGTGCGCTGCCGTGGCGTTTAGGAGCACCTTTATGCTCACGGATGCGTCAGCCCTAACCATTGGCATAATGAACGCCGAAATCACATGATAATCCAAACTCCTGTGGTCACTTGAGATGGATGTGGCCAGGCAAGTGTGAGGTCCGTTGTACCGTTTGACCTCCCAAACCCCCTTGCGCTTCCGGAGACTCAGTCGAATCAACCATGTGCACCCATTCCCAAACTCGAAACACTTGCCCACATACCGGCGGTGATCGGACTCCAGCACCTTGTACTGTACCCCTCGCCGGATGCTGTAACTCTTCACACTTAACAGGGCCTCGTCTTTATCCTGGAATTGCTGACCAACCTAGAACTCTATCAGACCAGCAGTCCCTTCCGCATCTCTAGCTCCGAATCCAACAGCGTGCCCTAAAACCCCCTCATGCCTCATGGCGTCCAGGTCCAACGAGAAAAAATGTGGTGGATACTGCTGTGTGCTAGAGCTAGAACCACCGCCCGCCAATGCAGGACCAGTCGCTCCAACCTCGTCGCCGCTGTCATCCTCAATCGTATCCGGCTCGACGTCGTCCTCATCTGCATCACCCAAGACTCTGTCTCCGACGCCAACCGGTGGAACGCCCTCTAAAGCGTTCGGCAGAATATCAAAGGATCCTATCTCGTCGCCTACGCCGTCATTCAGATCAACAGCAAAAGACGGGGAGGCGACAAGTTGGACCGCTGGCTCGTACACTGGGATGGAGGAAGAAGCCACGGCAGCCCTGGAACTGGAACCAGCTGCCATGGCTACATTGGTGGTATTCCGGTTGGAACCCCCTGAGCTGGATACCACATCAATCAGCTTTGCGAGCAATTCTGGTGTCCTCACCTCCGGAAACTGCCTCCGACAAAGAAACATGACTTGCAGGTCCTCATCACTACCAATCGTGAGACAATCATACTTCACCGTATCGTGCAGGATCGTGACTGGAATGCGATAGAAAAACTTCTTAACCCGCTTCGCACCTTCCAGGCCAAGTTTCATCAGCACAGATCTAACAAGGTCATCATAGCTTGTCGTTGGATTCACGACAATACAGAGAGGATCCTTATCTGTGAACTTCACTCTGGAACGAGTTTTCCTCTTAATGGATCCTCTGTGGTGAACCAGAACAACAAAACTCTCCTCACTAGCCATCTTACTGGTTTAATGAGACCAACTCACGCTTAGAACGGTTATATAGAGGTCTCTCTCCCACTAATTCGAACCGGCCCGGTTTGAATTATGGTTTGTGTAATTCGAACCAGCCCAGTTCGAATTACTCAGGCCGGACTCTCTCTATAATTCGAACCTCCCTGGTTCGATTTATGAAGAAAATTTAGGTAGTAGTTCGAACCATATTGGTTCGAATTACATTCAAAGCTCCTCTCCACCTAATTCGAACCACCCTGGTTCGAATTACATAAAAATAGCTTCTGGCTTATTGCTGAAATGATTTTCAGTTTGGCGTATTTACGTTACACATTTCTTGCCTTGGCTTATTAGGGTTTTTTACCCTAAATTTAATGTATATTATAAAATTTACAATTACATTATTTTTATAACTAGAGCTTTTTTTAAGGAGAGTAAAGTGCCTGAAGCCTGCACAACAAGAAGGATCCACCCCTACAAAAAAATTTTAGAATACTAACGGATTTTATGGAATAAAAAAATCGGTCATTAATAATTTAATATAATAATCAATTTAAGCGACAAATTTTAATTTTATTCGTCATATAAAACTCAATTAGTGGCACAATTAGCCATTAATTTTATCACTAAAAACTATTTTACTCAGCAACATAAAACAAAAGTAAAATATTATTGGTTGTTAAATTAGTCACTATTTTTATTGTTAGTGACTAATTTACTAACCAACATAAAAATTAAGTTGAAAAATATTAATCAGTCTATAAATTAATGGCTAATAATTAAAGATCAATATATTTAGTAATGTTTAGAAAAATTAATATTTTTTATGGTTTTTCACGGTATTCTCCAACCCGACAGGTCAAGGACTAATTCGTCGCGGTATTAAGTCGTTGGTCAATGAATTGCTGCATGCACAATGTGGGATTTGAACCCCCCGACAATTACTTAAGTAGACTAGTGAGCTAACCACTAGACCAACCCAACTTGGTTAAAATTAATATTTTTTATTTAAGAATAAGCAAGACGGAGTAGACCCAAAAATCTCAAAAAGGTGTGTAATAATATTTTAAAATGATTATTAGTTCATGGAATATTTGGGGGTTAGGGGGTGATGGGAAGCTGAGAATGGTGAAAGAACTTAAGAGGAAGCATAGGTTGGATATGTTAGGTTTGGTTGAGACTAAGAGACAGTTAGTAACAAGGTTTGATGTTGTGAATATATAGGGGAACGGTTGTGTGGGGTGGGAGTATGTGGAGTCTGCTGGTGCATCTGGTGGGTTGTTACTAATGTGGGATGATGGCTTTTTTAAAATAAGAAATTGATATAAAGGTGAGTGATGGCTATGTGTTGAAGGGGTACTGTCACAGAATACTATTAACTGCGCCTTTTTCTTGGTTTATGGTGCTCACACTAGAGATGAAAAACTTGTTGTGTGGGAGGAGCTGAGTTACATGGCTGGTTTATGCCCAGGCGCCTGTTGCTTTCTTGGAGACTTCAATGAGATTGGACAAGTGGAAGAAAGGCGAGGCTTAGAAACCTTACCTTTGTCGGCACAAGATTATCAGAATTGGGTACATGACATGGGTTTGGTGGACCTACCGATTTCTGACCGTAAGTTTACATGGTTCAGAGGACAGTCGTGCAGCCGTATTGACAGAGCTTTGGTTAGCTTGAAATGGCTTGAGGCATTTCCGGAGACTTGCCTGAGAGGTGCTCCACGGGGCTTGTCAGATCATTGCCCTATCATAGTGGAAGAGAAGAGGCTGCGAGACGGACCGAGGCCATTCCGAAGTCTGGATTCATGGTTTACTCATGAGGAATTTTTAAGGATGGTCAAGGAGGAATGGAGAGGGCTGGGGGAGATACCATTCACTGATAAACTGAGGGCGTTGACGGTTCCTTTGGGGAGATAGCATAGAGACAACTTTGGTGATATGGACAAGAAAATTTTGAAGTTTGAGGAAGAGATTCAGAAGATTGATGACATGGTCAGTAATGGGAGCTATGATGGGATAGTGGAGGCAAGACGGAAGGCGCTAGTGGCTTGTTCTGAGAAATGGTATGTGAGGAAAGAACTACATTGGAAGCAGATGTCAAGGTCGAGGCATGCGAAGGACATGGATAAAAATACGAGGTACTTCCACAACCTAGCTTCTGCCAGACGGAGAAATAATAGGATTGATACTTTAGTCATTAATGGAAGATTGATATGGAATCAAGCTAGGATTAAGCTTGCCATCAGGGAGTTTTATAAAGACTTATATCATCAAGAGAGGTCTCCTGAGATGGGGTTTAGAGATGGTCTGGTGCAAAGGATTAGCGAAGAGGATTCTATTGCTCTAGAGATGCTACCGTCACCTGAGGAGGTTAAAGAGGCGGTGTGGGATTGTGAATCGTCCAAGGCTCCAGGATGTGACGGTTACAACATGAACTTCATAAAGAAGTGCTGGGCTGATATAGGTTCGGATTTCACGGTAGCGGTACTTGGCTTCTTCCAATCTTCAAGGTTGCCGCATGATGCTAATATCATGTGGGTGGCGTTGGCCCCCAAGTTCACTGGTGCTAAGGAAATCAAAGATCTGCGTTCGATTAGCATGGTGGGGTGTGTATACAAGGTAATTTCGAAGATGCTGGTTAGGAGAATGAGAGGTGTCATGCCAGGGTTAATAGGTGAAACACAGAGTGCTTTTGTTAAGGGTCGGAAGATTCATGACGGAGTTCTAATCGCATGCGAAACGGTTCAGTGGATCAAACAGAGGAAGAAGAAAGCGGCAGTAATAAAGCTCGACTTTCAGAAAGCATATGACAGAGTCAAGTGGAGCTTTGTAGACCTTGTCTTACAGAAGATGGGATTTGGTCAAAGATGGAGGGGGTGGGTTATGGAGTGTGTGAGCACGTCCTCTATGTCAGTGCTGATAAATGGCTCGCCGTCCAAGCCGTTCAAGATGGAAAGGGGCCTGCGACAAAGGGGATCCTCTATCCCTTTTTCTATTCGTATTTGTTGTTAATGTCCTACATAGGATGATTGGAGAGGCTGTGAGAAATGGTCGCATATCGCCGTTGCTGGTTGGGAGAGATCATATTGAGCTGTCGTACCTACAGTTTGCAGATGATACTGTCTTATTCTGTCCTCCTGATGAAGAGACAATCAAGAACTATAGGAGGCTGCTTCGATGCTTTCAGTTGATGTCAGGTCTAAGTATTAACTTTGATAAATCTAGCCTGATCCCATTTAACTGTGATGAGTAGTGGGTACAATGTATGTGCAGTGTGTTGGAATGTAAGCAAGCCAATCTACCAGTTAAATATCTGGGCATATCGCTAGGAGCAAACCCAAGGATGGTTAAGACATGGAAGCCAGTAATAGACAAAGTGGAGGAAAAGCTTAGCCTCTGGAAGGCCAAGATCCTGAATAAGGCAGGTAAGTTGGTGCTTATCAAAGCTGTATTAAATAGCTTACCGGTTTATTATCTGAGCCTGTATAAGATGCCAAAAGCTATTGCAGAGAAACTAATTTCCTTGCAGAGGAGATTTCTATGGAGTAAAGAGGATGGTAAGAGCGGTATGGCTTTGGTTAAGTGAGAAGTGGTTCAGACTCCTAAAAAGCTAGCTGGATTGGGGGTTGGAGATGCCATGATACGAAATTCAGCTCTGCTGTTTAAATGGTGGTGGAGGTTCTCTAAAGAGGAGTGTCCATTGTGGAAGAAGGTTGTCTGTTCCTGTAACAACCTGAATCCAAACGAGCTCCTATCATCCCAAGAACTACCTATTCGAGGAGGCTCGTGGAAGGATATTTGTCAGCTACAGTTTAAGAATCAAGAACTCAGGCAGAAGATGATTACTGGGTTGTCCATGGAGGTGGGTGATGGGAGATGAACTCGATTTTGGGAGGATGTCTGGATTCATGGAGGTTCTTTGAAAGACCGCTTTCCAAGGCTCTTTGATGAGCGGATAATTTATACGCTTTTTGACATTATTTTTAGTATGTTTTTAGTAGGATCTAGTTACTTTTAGGGATGTTTTCATTAGTTTTTATGTTAAATTCACATTTTTGGACTTTACTATGAGTTTGTGTGTTTTTCTGTGATTTCAGGTATTTTCTGGCTGAAATTGAGGGACTTGAGCAAAAATCAGATTCAGAGGTTGAAGAAGGACTGTTGATGCTGTTGGATTCTGACCTCCCTGCACTCAAAGTGGATTTTCTGGAGCTACAGAACTCGAAATGGCGCGCTTACAATTGAGTTGGAAAGTAGACATCCAGGGCTTTCCAGCAATATATAATAGTCCATACTTTGGCCAAGAATAGATGACGTAAACTGGCGTTCAACGGCAGCTTTCTGCCCAAATCTGGCGTCCAGCTCCAGAAAAGGAGCCAAAACCAGAGTTGAACGCCCAAACTGGCACAAAAGCTGGCGTTCAACTCCAAGAAGGACCTCTACACGTGCAACACTCAAGCTCAGCCCAAGCACACACCAAGTGGGCCCCGGAAGTGGATTTATGCATCAATTACTTACTTTTGTAAACCCTAGTAGCTAGTTTATTATAAATAGGATCTTTTACTATTGTATTAGACATCTTTGGTCTCAGTTTTAATCCATTGTTCATCTTAGGAGACTATTGATCACGTTTTAGGGGGCTGGCCATCTCGGCCATGCCTGGACCTTTCACTTATGTATTTTCAACGGTAGAGTTTCTACACTCCATAGATTAAGGTGTGGAGCTCTACTGTTCCTCAAAGATTAATGCAAAGTACTACTGTTTTCTATTCAATTCATCTTATTTCGCTTCTAAGATATTCATTCGTACTTCAACCTGAATGTGATGAACGTGACAATCATCATCATTCCCTATGAACGCGTGCCTGACAACCACTTCCGTTCTACCTTCGACTGAATGAGTATCTCTTAGATCTCTTAATCAGAATCTTCGTGGTGCAAGCTAGAATGATGGCGGCATTCAAGAGAATCTGAAAGGTCTAAACCTTGTCTGTGGTATTCCGAGTAGGATTCAATGATTGAATGACTGTGACGAGCTCCAAACTCGCGATTACTGGGCGTTAGTGACAGACACAAAAGGATAGTAAATCCTATTCCAGCATGATCGAGAACCGACAGATGAATAGCCGTGCCGTGACAGGGTGCGTTGACCATTTTCACTAAGAGGATAAGATGAAGTCATTGACAAGGGTGATGCCTCCAAACGATTAGCCGTGCCGTGACAGGGCATTGGATCATTTTCCCGAGAGATGACCGAAAGTAGCCATTGACAGTGGTGATGTATCACATAAAGCCAGCCATGGAAAGGAGTAAGACTGATTGGATGAAGATAGCAGGAAAGCAGAGGTTCAGAGGAACGAAAGCATCTCCATTCGCTTATCTGAAATTCTCACCAATGAATTACATAAGTATTTCTATCCCTATTTTATTATATTATTTTCGAAAACTCTATAACCATTTGATATCCGCCTGACTGAGATTTACAAGGTGACCATAGCTTGCTTCATACCGACAATCTCCGTGGGATTCGACCCTTACTCACGTAAGGTATTACTTGGACGACCCAGTGCACTTGCTGGTTAGTTATGCGACGTTGTGAAGATATGTTTAAACCATGGTCCTGTGCATCCGTTTTTGGTGCCATTGCCAGGGAATCAATTTCGAACAACAATTCACAACCCGAGTAGCAATTTCGCATACCAAGTTTTTGGCGCCGTTGCCGGGGATTGTTCGAGTTTGGACAACTGACGGTTCATCTTGTTGCTCAGATTAGGTAATTTTCTTTTTGTTTTCCTTTCAAAAATTTTTCAAAAACCTTTCAAAAATTTCTCACTTGTTTTCGAAAAAAAAATGTTTTCAAAAATTTTATTTTTCTTTAGAATTTTTAAGAATGAATTCTAGTGTTTCATGAAGCATGTTGAAGCCTATCTGGCTGTAAAGCCATACCCAAACTGCTTTGGAATTGGTCTTCAACTAATCACCTCAATGGAGTCATACCCAATTCTTCTGGATAAGGCATGTTAGGCTTGTCATGTCTGAATTACACTCATATTTTTATTAAAGCTTGGCTGGCTATTAAGCCATGCCTGACCCTTTGATTGGAGCTTTAAGACTAACATGGCAAGATTCCTGGAATTCATATTAAAAATTTTGGAATCCTTATTTTTATTTTTCACAATAATTTTCGAAAAAAATTAAAAGAAAATACAAAAAAATCATAGAATCATAAAAATCAAAAATATTTTTGTGTTCTTATTTGAGTCTTGAGTCATGTTATAAGTTTGGTGTCAATTGCATGTGCATCTTGCATTTTTCGAAAATTCTCATGCATTCATAGTGTTCTTCATGATCTTCAAGTTGTTCTTGGTAAGTCTTCTTGTTTGATCTTTGCATTTGCATGTTTTGTGTCTTTTCTTGTTTTTCATATGCATTCTTGAATTCTTAGTGTCTAAGCATTAAAGAATTCTAAGTTTGGTGTCTTGCATGTTTTCTTTGCATTAAAATTTTTTCAAAAATGTGTTCTTGATGTTCATCATGATCTTTATAGTGTTCTTAGTGTTCATCTTGACATTCATAGCATTCTTGCATGCATCACATGTTTTGATCTAACAATTTCATGCATTGCATCTTTTTAGTGTTCTTCTCTCTCATCATAAAAATTCAAAAAAATCAAAAAAATATCTTTCCCTTTTTCTCTCCTCAAATTCGAAAATTTGGATTAACTTTTTCAAAAATTTTTAAAATTAAGTTGTTTCTTATGAGTCAAATCAAATTTTCAATTTGAAAATCTTATCTTTTTCAAAATCTTTTTCAAAAATCAAATCTTTTTCAAACTTCTTAGTTATTTTCGAAAATTCCAAAAATCTTTTTCAAAAATCTTTTTCTTATTTTTATATCAAATTTTCGAAAATAACAATAACAATTAATGTTTTGATTCAAAAATTTCAAGTTTGTTACTTGCTTGTTAAGAAAGATTCAAACTTTAAGTTCTAGAATCATATCTTGTGATTTTTTGTGAATCAAGTCATTAATTGTGATTTTAAAAATCATATCTTTTTCAAAAACTAAATTCTATCATATCTTTTCAAAAATATCTTCTTATCTTAACTTTTTCAAAAATTTGATTTCAAAATATCTTTTCTAACTTCCTAACTTCTTATCTTTTCAAAATTGTTTCAACTAACTAACTAACTTTTTTTTGTTTGTTTCTTATCTTTTTCAAAACTACCTAACTAACTCTCTCTCTCTAATTTTCGAAAATATCTTCCCTCTTTTTCAAAAATTTCTTTTTTATTAACTAATTATTTTTATTTTTTATTTTAAAAAAAATTTCGAAAAAAATACTAACCTTTTTCAAAAGCTATTTTCAAAAATCACTAACTCTTTTTCAAAAATTATTTTCGAAAATTCTCCCTCTCCCATCTTATTCTATTTATTTATTCATTTACTAACATCTCATCTCACATCTCTACCCTCCTCACAGTTGTGTTTCTTCCATTACATTACATTCTTTGTCTCCCTCTTTTCTCCCACTCACAAAGGGATCCCTATACTGTGGTATAAAAGATCTCTATTATTATTATTTTTCTGTGCCCTCTTCTTTGTCATATGAACAGAAGCAAGGACAAGAATATTCTTGTTGAAGCAGATCCAGAACCTGAAAGGACTCTGAAGAGAAAATTAAGAGAAGCTAAATTACAACAATCCAGAGATAACCTTTCAGAAATTTCCGAACAGGAAGAGGAGATGGCAGCCGAAAATAATAATAATGCAAGGAGGATGCTTGGTGACTTTACTGCACCTAATTCCAATTTACATGGAAGAAGCATCTCCATTCCTGCCATTGGAGCAAACAACTTTGAGCTGAAACCTCAATTAGTTTCTCTGATGCAGCAGAACTGCAAGTTTCATGGACTTCCATCTGAAGATCCTTTTCAGTTCTTAACTGAATTCTTGCAGATATGCGATACTGTTAAGACTAATGGAGTAGATCCTGAAGTCTACAGGCTCATGCTTTTCCCTTTTGCTGTAAGAGACAGAGCTAGAATATGGTTGGACTCTCAACCTAAAGATAGCCTGAACTCTTGGGATAAGCTGATCAAGGCTTTCTTAGCCAAGTTCTTTCCTCCTCAAAAGCTGAGCAAGCTTAGAGTGGATGTTCAAACCTTCAGACAGAAAGAAGGTGAATCCCTCTATGAAGCTTGGGAGAGATACAAAGGACTGACCAAAAAGTGTCCTTCTGACATGCTTTCAGAATGGACCATCCTGGATATATTCTATGATGGTTTATCTGAGTTATCAAAGATGTCATTGGATACTTCTGCAGGTGGATCCATTCACCTAAAGAAAACGCCTGCAGAAGCTCAAGAACTCATTGACATGGTTGCTAATAACCAGTTCATGTATACTTTTGAGAGGAATCCTGTGAATAATGGGACGCCTATGAAGAAGGGAGTTCTTGAGGTTGATACTCTGAATGCCATATTGGCTCAGAACAAAATATTGACTCAGCAAGTCAATATGATTTCTCAGAGTCTGAATGGAATGCAAGCTGCATCCAACAGTACTCAAGAGGCTTCTCCTGAAGAAGAAGCTTATGATCCTGAGAACCCTGCAATAGCAGAGCTGAATTACTTAGGTGAACCTTATGGAAACACCTATAACTCATCATGGAGAAATCATCCAAATTTCTCATGGAAGGATCAAAAGCCTCAACAAGGCTTTAATAATGGTGGAAGAAACAGGTTTAACAATAATAAACCTTTTCCATCATCCACTCAGCAACAGACAGAGAACTCTGAACAAAATACTTCTAATTTGGCAAACTTAGTCTCTGATCTGTCCAAGGCCACTGTGAGTTTCATGAATGAAACAAGGTCCTCCATTAGAAATTTGGAAGCACAAGTGGGCCAGCTGAGTAAGAGGATCACTAAAATCCCTCCTAGTACTCTCCCAAGCAATACAGAAGAGAATCCAAAAAGAGAGTGCAAGGCCATTGACATAAGCAAAATGGCCGAACCCAATGAGGGAGAGGAGGACGTGAATCCCAAGGAGGAAGACCTCCTGGGACGTCCAGTGACCAATAAGGAGCTTCCCTCTGAGGAACCAAAGGAATCTGAGACTCATCTAGAGACCATAGAGATTCCATTGAACCTCCTTATGCCCTTCATGAGCTCTGATGAGTATTTCTCTTCTGAAGAGAATGAGGATGTTACTGAAGAGCAAACTGCCAAGTTTCTTGGTGCAATCATGAAGCTAAATGCCAAATTATTTGGCATTGATACTTGGGAAGTTGAACCTCCCTTGTTCATCAATGAACTAAGTGATCTGGATCAACTGACATTGCCTCAGAAGAGACAGGATCCTGGGAAGTTCATAATACCTTGTACCATAGGCACCATGATCTTTAAGGCTCTGTGTGACCTTGGTTCAGGAATAAACCTCATGCCCCTCTCTGTAATAGAGAAACTGGGAATCTATGGGGTGCAAGCTGCTAAAATCTCATTAGAGATGGCAGACAATTCAAGAAAACAGGCATATGGATAAGTAGAGGACGTGTTAGTAAAGGTTGAAGGCCTTTACATCCCTGCTGATTTCATAGTCTTGGATACTGGAAAGGAAGAGGATGAATCCATCATCCTAGGAAGACCTTTCCTGGCCACAGCAAGAGCTGTGATTGATGTTGACAGAGGTGAACTAGTCCTTCAATGGAATGAGGACTCCCTTGTGTTTAAAACTCAAGGATCTCCCTCTGCAACCATGGAGAGGAAGCATGAAAAGCTTCTCTCAAAGCAGAGTCAACCCAAGCCCCAACAGTCAAACTCTAAGTTTGGTGTTGGGAGGCCACAACCAAACTCTAAGTTTGGTGTTGAACTCCCATATCCAAACTCTAAGTTTGGTGTTGGAGAGTTTCAACAATGCTCTGAACATCTGTGAGGTTCCATGAGAGCCTACTGTCAAGCTATTGACATTAAAGAAGCGCTTGTTGGGAGGCAACCCAATTTTTATTTATCTAACTATATTTTTCTTAGTTATATGTCTTTATAGGTTCATGATCATGAGGAGTCACAAAATAAATATAAAAATTGAAAACGGAATCAAAAACAGCAGAAGAAAAATCACACCCTGGAGGAGCATCTGCCTGGCGTTCAACGCCAGAACAGAGCATGGTTCTGGCACTGAACGCCCAAAATGGGCAGCATCCTGGTGCTGAACGCCCAGAACAAGCATGGTTCTGGCGTTCAACGCCAGAAATGACAACAAATGGGCGTTGAACGCCCAAAATGGGCACCAACCTGGCGCTGAACGCCCAGAGTTGTGTGCAAGGGCATTTTACATGCCTAAATTGGTGCAGGGATGTAAATGCCTTGACACCTCAAGATCTGTGGACCTCACAGGATCATCTCAGGATCTGTGGACCCCACAGGATCCCCACCTTTCTTCCTCATAATCCTAGTTTTTTTTTCCACATCTTCTTCTTCATTTATTCCTTCTTCTTTTGCTCGAGGGCGAGCAACATTCTAAGTTTGGTGTGGTAAAACAATTATGTAAAGGATCTATAACTCAGTGGTAGAACATGTGGCTGCAAATCAAGAGATCCCTGAGATACCTCAGGGGATGCACTTCCCTCCACATAAATATTAGGAGCAAATCAACACCTCTCTAGGAGAATTGAGTTCCAATATGGGACAACTAAGGGTGGAACATCAAGAGCACTCCATCATGCTTCATGAAATAAGAGAAGATCAAAAAGCAATGAGGGAGGAGCAACAAAGACAAGGAAGAGACATAGAAGAGCTCAAGGACATCATTGGTTCCTCAAGAAGGAAACGCCACCATCACTAAGGTGGATTCATTCCTTGTTCTTATTTCTTCTGTTTTTCGTTTTCTATGTTATGTGCTTATCTATGTTTGTGTCTTCATTACATGATCATTAGTAGTAGTAACTATGTCTTAAAGTTATGAATGTCCTATGAATCCATCACCTCTCTTAAATGAAAAATGTTTTAATTCAAAAGAACAAGAAGTACATGAGTTTCGAATTTATCCTTGAACTTAATTTAATTATATTGATGTGGTGACAATGCTTCTTGTTTTCTGAATGTATGCTTGAACAGTGCATATGTCTTTTGAAGTTGTTATTTAAGAATGTTAAATATATTGGCTCTTGAAAGAATGATGACAAGGAGACATGTTATTTGATAATCTGAAAAATCATAAAAATGATTCTTGAAGCAAGAAAAAGCAGCAAAGAACAAAGCTTGGAGAAAAAAAAATAGGCGAAAAAAAAATTATAGAAAGAAAAAGGAAAAGCAAGCAGAAAAAGCCAAAAGCTCTTAAAACCAAGAGGCAAGAGCAAAAAGCCAATAACCCTTAAAACCAAAAGGCAAGGGAAATAAAAAGGATCCCAAGGCTTTGAGTATCAGTGGATAGGAGGGCCTAAAGGAATAAAATCCTGGTCTAAGCGGCTAAAACAAGCTGTCCCTAACCATGTGCTTGTGGCGTGTAGGTGTCAAGTGAAAACTTGAGACTGAGCGGTTAAAGTCAAGGTCCAAAGCAAAAAAAAAAAAGAGTGTGCTTAAGAACCCTGGACACCTCTAATTGGGGACTTTAGCAAAGCTGAGTCACAATCTGAAAAGGTTCACCCAATTATGTGTCTGTGGCATTTATGTATCCGGTGGTAATACTGGAAAACAAAGTGCTTAGGGCCACGGCCAAGACTCATAAAGAAGCTGTGTTCAAGAATCATCATACTGAACTAGGAAAATCAATAACACTATCTGAACTCTGAGTTCCTATAGATGCCAATCATTCTGAACCTCAATGGATAAAGTGAGATGCCAAAACTATTCAAGAGGCAAAAAGCTACAAGTCCCGCTCATATGATTGAAGCTATGTTTCATTGATAGTTTGGAATTTATAGTATATTCTCTTCTTTTTATCCTATTTGATTTTCAGTTGCTTGGGGACAAGCAACAATTTAAGTTTGGTGTTGTGATGAGCGGATAATTTATACGCTTTTTGACATTATTTTTAGTATGTTTTTAGTAGGATCTAGTTACTTTTAGGGATGTTTTCATTAGTTTTTATGTTAAATTCACATTTCTGGACTTTACTATGAGTTTGTGTGTTTTTCTGTGATTTCAGGTATTTTCTAGCTGAAATTGAGGGACTTGAGCAAAAATCAGATTCAGAGGTTGAAGAAGGACTGCTGATTCTGTTGGATTCTGACCTCCCTGCACTCAAAGTAAATTTTCTGGAGCTACAGAACTCAAAATGGTGCGCTTCCAATTTCGTTGAAAAGTAGACATCCAGGGCTTTCCAGAAATATATAATAGTTCATACTTTGGCCAAGAATAGACGACGTAAACTGGTGTTCAACGCCAGCTTTCTGCCCAAATCTGGCGTCCAGCGCCAGAAAAGGAGCCAAAACCAGAGTTGAACGCCCAAACTGGCACAAAAGCTGGCGTTCAACTCCAAGAAGGACCTCTACACGTGAAACACTCAAGCTCAGCCCAAGCACACACCAAGTGGGCCCCAGAAGTGGATTTATGCATCAATTACTTACTTCTGTAAACCCTAGTAGCTAGTTTATTATAAATAGGATCTTTTACTATTGTATTAGACATCTTTGGTCTCAGTTTTAATCTATTGTTCATCTTAGGAGACTATTGATCATGTTTTAGGGGGCTGGCCATCTCGGCCATGCCTGGACCTTTCACTTATGTATTTTCAACGGTAGAGTTTCTGCACTCCATAGATTAAGATGTGGAGCTCTACTGTTCCTCAAAGATTAATGCAAAGTTTTCTATTCAATTCATCTTATTTCGCTTCTAAGATATTCATTCGCACTTCAACCTGAATGTGATGAACGTGACAATCATCATCATTCCCTATGAACGCGTGCTTGACAACCACTTCCGTTCTACCTTCGACTGAATGAGTATCTCTTAGATCTCTTAATCAGAATCTTCGTGGTGTAAGCTAGAATGATGGCGGCATTCAAGAGAATCCGGAAGGTCTAAACCTTGTCTGTGGTATTCCGAGTAGGATTCAATGATTGAATGACTGTGACGAGCTCCAAACTCGCGATTGCTGGGTGTTAGTGACAGACACAAAAGGATAGTAAATCATATTCCAGCATGATCGAGAACCGACAGATGAATAGCCGTGCCGTGACAGGGTGCGTTGACCATTTTCACTGAGAGGATAAGATGAAGCCATTGACAAGGGTGATGCCTCCAGATGATTAGCCGTGCCGTGACAGGGCATTGGATCATTTTCCCGAGAGATGACCGAAAGTAGCCATTGACAGTGGTGATGTATCACATAAAGCCAGCCATGGAAAGGAGTAAGACTGATTGGATGAAGATAGCAGGAAAGCAGAGGTTCAGAGGAACGAAAGCATCTCCATTCGCTTATCTGAAATTCTCACCAATGAATTACATAAGTATTTCTATCCCTATTTTATTATATTATTTTCGAAAACTCTATAACCATTTGATATCCACCTGACTGAGATTTACAAGGTGACCATAGCTTGCTTCATACCGACAATCTCCGTGGGATTCGACCCTTACTCACGTAAGGTATTACTTGGACGACCCAGTGCACTTGCTGGTTAGTTATGCGACGTTGTGAAGATATGTTTAGACCATGGTCCTGTGCATCCGTTTTTGGTGCCATTGCCAGGGAATCAATTTCGAACAACAATTCACAACCCGAGTAGCAATTTCGCATACCACTCTTCTTAGTTTCAAACCAAACAGGGTCAATGATAGGGGATTGTGGATTTTGGGATGGGTTCGCCTGGATATGGAATTTCCAGTGGAGGAGAGAATTATTTCAATAGGAGTTGGATTTAGTGAACCAGCTTCACAACACTCTGAGGCTGGTTAAACTTGATCCTGGGAGAGAGGATAGAGTTGTATGGAAGTATGATAAACAAGGAATTTTCTCTACTAACTCATTTGTGCAGGTGTTGCAGGTGGAAATGGTCCCGGCGGATATATCAAGCTACAGTTTCACAAGGACTATTTGGAAAGGCCTGGTCCCTCCCAGGGTAGAGTTATTTGTCTGGTTTGCCCTGATTGGCAGAGTCAATACGAAGGAGAGGCTGAGTCGGCTTGGGGTCATTCACCAAGAAGATAATTTATGTGTGTTATGTAACAATGGTGTTGAATATGGTCACCATATATTTCTTGGTTGTAGCTTTTCTTGGCAGGTTTGGTGTGCTTGGTTGTCATATGTTAGAATGCAATGGGCTTGTCCAGGTACAGTGAAGGAACACTTCCAAAGTTGGACTGAGAACTCAAAAACAAAGCAAGAGTGTAAGAGGTGGATGGTGTGCTTCTGTGCGATCATTTGGAACATATGATTGGAACGGAACCGGAGGATATTTCAGAACAACGGGAAAGGGGTTGAGGATATTATCAACTTGTCTTTTCTGAACTACAAGGAGTGGTTAGGTGCAGACCCCTTCTGTTGTTGATGGCAATGCCGGAGATGACAAAGGGATATCTACATTTTCTTTTTGTTCTATTTATTTTCTTAGCTTGATTTTATTTTGCTACTCTTCTTGCTCCACTCGTTGTTGAGCTCTTCGTTCAAAAAAAATGTTAGGATTAGTATTGGGCTTATAGTCTAATTAGAGAATTATTCTATAAATAGGAATAAAATGTACTAGTATAGGTATGCATAATGTAATTGGAAACTCAATTTCTCTCTTGGCCTTAATTCTAGGGATTTCTATTATATTCTTTCTAAATTTCTATCTAATTCTTTATCTCTTAATACAAATTCGTATCAAATGGTGTTTTCATTGAACTACATGCCCGTGCCGATCACCACTTTCCACGGTGGTTCGGATTCCAGTCTCGTTCCTTTGTTCGACAGTCATAATGGTTATTGGTGGATCCTTTGTTCTTGGAAGCGGTGGAATGCAACCAGAGTATTGGAGGCTCACCGTTTTTGAGAGGTCACAGGAGGACTGATCGGCCGCGATATGACCTCGTTTCGGTTCTGGTAGCAACGCAATCCAATGGCAGATTGGTCAACCTTCGAGCTAGCATTCCTGCATCGTTATCAACCAGACTTTCAACTAGTATTACCAGATATTGCAGGAAACTACATTTCAGATCGAAAAATTGATTTAGAAGAAGCAAGGTCGAAATTCAATCATCAATTACACAAAAAATTAAAAATAGCAATACATAGATTCTGATGCATATGCATCATTGGTGGCTTTACTTATTATTTTTAGTAGCTTTTAGTTTGCTTTCATGCATTTTCCTTATCAATAAACAAGCAATTGAATGATTTATTTTTACATGCTTTGATGCATCAAGTACTAGTTGAATTATGGTCATTTCATGAAAATAATACAAGAAGATGATACTACTTTTAAATGAATGAATATCTTGTGATTATTCATGGAATGGCAAGCTTTGATGCAATTGTTGTGGTTGATAACAGGTGATGCAGAGAAGAAACAGGGGAAGACAAGAAGCATAGCATTAGTAACGCTAACGTTGCTTCACAAGCACCAGCCCTTAGCATTAGCAACACCAACGTTGCTTCACAAACGCCAGGGGAGAGTGTTAGCAACGCTAACGTTGCTTGCCTCTAACGCCAGGATGAGCTCTGCATGCATGCTTAGCGTTATTAATGCTAACGCTATGCCCAATAATGCCTGCGATAAGGATTCTGGAAAATTTTGCAAGCCACGCGTACGCATGGGCGACGCATACGCGTGAGAAGGGTATCTTTGCAGGGTCACGCGTACGTATAGGCGATGCGTACGCGTGATAAGGATTCTGGGCAACGCTAACGTTGGGTGAAAAACACTAGTTGTGGGTCTGGGAGCATTATTTCGAACGTTGTTAACGCTAACGCTATCTCAATAACGCCAGCGAGAAAAGCCACGCATACGCATGGGCGACGCGTACCCATGGCAAGTACCAAAAATAGTGATGACGCACACGCATAACTGACGTGCACGCGTGATAAGCGCCAAAAATAGTGATGACGCACATGCGTGGGTGACGCATACGCGTGAGGGTGAAAGCGTTAACAACGCTAACGCTAGCCTCAGTAATGTCAGGCACAGCGTTAGTAACGCCAACGCCACTTCAGCAACGCCAACTCTTGCTCACAAACGCCAAGTGCCCAAAATACCTTCAAGTCCAAATCCAACAAAGCCCACTCCTCACTTTGAAAGCATGATTCAAAGCCATCCAAAGAGCTAGAGAATGAGTATAAATAGGTGGTACCTTGAACCTCATAGGAGGGTCCCTAGTTGGGATTACACACATCACTTTTCATACTTTGCTTGTAGTTAGTGTTTAGTTTATTTTCTAGCTTTATAATTTTGAATTTCTTTTGTAATGAGAGCTATAATTCACTAAATCCTATTTCATTAGGGGGAGGAGCTCTGTTTTATTCCAATAAATTAATGCTATTTTTCTTCTTTTCAATCCAAGTGTTGTTAGTCTAAAAGAGAGTCTTTGTGCTTCATAGATTCAATTACTATCGAGAGAGGGATTGGATCTACTTGAATTTCATAATAAACTTGAGAAAGGAGTTATGAAATTCAGATTGAGACTATTCTCTCATAGCTTTCTTGATTGATACATTCTTAGTTAGTACATGACATATAACCACTTTGAATTGAAATCTTGAAGGTTGTGTGGCTTAAGATTAGCAAATGCACTTCACCTCTTCTCATGACCAATTAGATCAAGAGATTGGCAATTGATTGTGTTAAGAGAAATTGAGCCACCAAGAGATTGGGACCCAATTATTTACAATCTGCCAAAGATCTATTTCACATGATTGAGAAAGGGTTGAAACCCATTGATTCATGAAGAATCTAACATCTCCAATCCCTAATGACCTCATCCATTATCAATTCCTACTTTAATTTCTTTAATTCCTTGTTTACCCATTCCCCAAATCCTATTTACATTCTTGCAATTTGTATTTCCTTGCTATTTACTCTTCTACATTTACTTTCTTGCAATTTAAGTTTATGCTATTTACTTTTCCAATTATTTACATTCTTGCTTTTACATTTAGTTATTTAATTTCATGCTCTTTACTTTCATGCAATTTACTTCTCTAGTTTATGTGCTTATTCAACACGCAAAATTCATTAAATGGTTTGCTTAACTAGAATATCCACTTAACTAAAGTTGCTTAATCTATCAATCTCCGTGGGATTGACCTCACTCAAAGTGAGTTATTACTTGACTACGACCCGATATACTTGCCGGTGAAATTATTATTATCAATTTTTCCGTATCAAATTCACAGTTTCAATTCCAGAATTTTCAACCACAATAAAAATTCAACACTTTCAAAAGCAAATGATTATAACGAAGCTCCAACTAATACGAACAAGAACAATGAGGAATTAAGAAAACAAACATACAACCATTCAACAAATTCAGAAGCAAAAAATTTAACACATACAATTCTGCAATTTTAGAATTCAAAATCAAATTATGAGGATGTCAAATTTGAGACTGCAACAACAAAATTTTCAGAATTAACAATGAATCCAGACCACATAGATTTGACCAAAGAAGAAGAATCAACTTTCAATTGCGAATTCCAACCACAACAGCAATAAAAAGAATCAACAGAAATAAAAATAAGATGTACTATAAATAGGAATAAGATGTACTAGTGTAGGTATACATGATGTAATTGGAAATTCAATTTCTCTCTTGACCCTAATTTTAAAAATTTTTATTTTATTTTCTCTGAATTCTCTATCTCTTGATATAAATTCGTATTAGAATATTAAGAATCAATTCATTCTTAAGTTTAATTAAGTAATTTGTCTAATCCTGTAAAAAACTACGAACCAATTTTTGAATTTTTATTATACAGAAATTTGTCTAATATATATTTCTAGAAATGAATTTAAATTATTAAACAAAAATTCACAAGTAAAAAATTAGATTTTAAAATAACAAATAAAATAAATATTGAGTAATGTTACATGTACAAGTGTTTCTGTAACCAAATTCAACTAAGTTGGTGTAAAGTTCAATAGAAAAAAATGTGTACATACATTATTATTTCTCATTTTTCGTATTTTCTGTAACACATAAATTTTTGTTGTAGAGTACAGAAACTTATTGATATAGCATATAAATTTTCGAAACATAGCACAGAAAATTTTGTACATAATACAAATTTATCGATAGCACACAAATCTTTGCACATAGCACACAAATTTTTATTCCGAATATATTTTGTTAGTTGGTTGAGTCAATGTTCTAGATATGTAATCCTCCAAAAATTTCTATGCAGTACATCAAAATTTCTATGTTATGCACCAAGATTTTTGTGCTGGGACATCAAAATTTATGTGTTATACGTATTTCATTGATACAGTATACAAATTTTTGTATATAGTACATAAATATTTGCTATAGCACACAAATTTTTGCACATAGCACACAAATTTTTGTTGCGAATATATTTTGTTAGTTGTATGAGTCAATGTTATGGGTATGTAGTCATTTAAAAGTTTTTGTGCTGCATATCAAAATCTCTGTGCTATGCACTAAAATTTTTGTCGTACACCAAAAGCAAAAATAACCATTAGTACCCATGAACTTTATGAACACTGACAAAAGTACCCATCAAACAAGAAAACTAACGCCGTACCCATGAAAGAAGGGTTTCGTATGACAAAAGTACCCAAACAATAATTTTTGTTGACTTTTTAACAAAATTTCTAAATTAACTCATCCTTCATCTTCAACCTCAATTCTATGGCCTCTCTTCTTTCCCAAACTTCAGCACCATCGTCCATTCCTTTGGAAATGAAAAATTTCAATGCAAAAGTACCCAAAGCACTTAGAATCTGAAAGGTCCTTCCCACCACCCACACCACTATCATCAACAACAACAACAAAAAAAGGTTAAATTGCCAATCAATTTACAAAGTCAAGCCATACCCAAAATTTAAATTGCCAAAAAATTAAACAAATCCTAAATCCCAAAATGTTAATTAGAGAAACAGACTTAGTACAGAAAGGTGGCAACAAAAGCAAGGTGGCCACGACAGAAGGAAAGATTGATGCGACAACGATGACAAGGCTGTGAGAGGCAGTGATGATGAGTGATGAAGACGCTGTTGGAGGCGGTGATGATTCTGCTGGAGGTGGCAACGACAAGAAAGATCGATTAGGAGGCCACAACGATGATGAACGAGCATGGAGCAGGAGGAGACAATGCTGTTGAACAAGCACAGTGCAAGACACGACGACGATCAGGCGACGACAGTGAGAGAGCAGTGACAGGCAATGAGAATGGTTGTTGTCGATTCAGCCATGTTAAGATTTGGGAGAAAAAAGTAAAGGTGCTGAAATTGTAGCCATTGATGGATGGAATTTTGGAAACACTGCTATTGTTGAAGTTTGGGAAAGAGAAAAGGATATGGTTAATTTGGAAATTTTGTTAAAAAGTCAACAAAAAATTAGGGTTTAAGTACTTTTTCGTATGGAACCTATCTTTTATGGGTACAACATTAGTTTTCTTGTTTGATGGGTACTTTTATCAGCGTTCGTAAAGTTTATGAGTACTAATGATTATTTTTTCTACACCAAAATTTATAGGTTTGCGTATTTCTTTGGTATAGTATACGAATTTTTGCATATAACACATAAAGTTTTGCACATAAAACATAATTTTTTGCTGTGAATATATTTTTCTAGTTAGTGCGTTAATGTTCTGGGTATGTGGTCTTCTAGTAATTTCTGTGCTGTACATCAAAATTTTTGTGCTGCACATCAAAATTTTTGTGCTATGTGTATTTCATTAGTTGGAGAAGAAGAAGATGATGATGATAATAAAAGAGGATGAGGAGGAAAAAAAGAAAAGAAGAAATAAATAACAACATCAAGAAGAAGAAGGAGGAGGAGGCGGCAGCGACATCAACAACGGTGGTGGTGACTGCAACGATAACAACGACGTTGAAGAAAAAACACATAAAAGAAGAAGAAGACGACGACGACGATGATAACGAAAGGGGAGGAGGAGGAGGAGGAGGAGGAGGAGGAGGAGGAGGAAGAAAAAGACCCATGTTCAAAAGAAAAGAGCACACTGGGATTTAGTTAAAAACTTGATTCAAAAAATGCTTAGACGGCTAACGTTATAGACAAATATTTATCATAAAAATCCAAATTTTTTGTAACATATTTCTTTCGAAAATTCAAAACTTTTGTATTAAAAACAAATTGTTTGGAAATGTCAAATTGTGTGTGTAAAATTTATTTTATTTTAACATTTTAAAATTCTTTCTTAATCCAAACTTTAGGTTTAGGCAAAATACATCTCGTTTTGATTCCAAATATTTTGTCTTTTCTTCTAATTCCTCATATGGGTTATTTTTCAATTTTTATTCTCTTCTTGCTCCTTTTTCTCTTTTGTCCATTCTCTTTTGCTTTATTTGTGTGTTCTTTTATTCTATCACATTCGTGTTTTCCCTTATTGTATCTTTTTGTGTTTCATCTTATCCTTCTTTCGTTCTTTTTTTCGAACTCTACTAAAAAATCTCCTTAATAGAATTTTAGTGTCCCTTTGCATCTGCTCCACTTCGTCGTCTCCTTTCATCTATTTCAATGTCACTACTTCAAAGCTATTCCGATCAAGTTGTGATTCTGGTTCACCATCATTTTTGCTGAATACATATCATTTTCTTTCTTCTATTTCTATTATTATTCTATTGTTTCTTTGGTTTTTAATTTTCTTTTTAATTTCTGCTGATTTTTCTAAACCATTTTTATAAGAGATTATAATTTCTCTTGTAGATATTAAATTAGGGTTACAATGTATAATTAATGTATTATACTCTAGTACTATATCTCAATCCAATATTATGTTATTTGGTTGATTTTGAAAAGTCAGCGTCAATGTTCCTATTGAAAAGTTGTTTTATGAGTAAAGTATATTTTTTATCTCTAAAGTTTGGCAAAATTTTAAAAATATCCTTAAATTTTATTTTGTTTGGATTTTGTCCCAAAAATTTTCGATTTGTATCAAATATATTCTCGACGATTAAATTTTAAAAAAATTTAAGACCAATTTAATAATAATGCATGAAAGTTATGTTTGATTTGCTAGTATTAAAGGTTGTTCCTATGAAATTGTTGTTGAATTGGTCTTAAATTTTTTGAAAAATTAACCGTCAAGAATATATTTAATGCAAATCGAAAATTTTTAGGACAAAATTAAAACAAAATAAAACTTAAAAATATTTTTAAAATTTTTGTCAAATTTTAAAAATAAAAATTATATTTTACCCTTGTTTTATTAATGCTTTTTTTGTCCGATGCACATATTTCTACCAACCATTTAAGGAAGATAAACTTTAATAGAGCACCAAGCTTCAAATAATATATCCCACTAAGCCAAAGCCAATAGTTATGATGAAAAAAACTTATTATTAGTGAAAGTGCATTCTTTTATTTGTTTGGGATCATTCTACAAATTATTGTTAGCAAAATTTGCAGATATGACCTATACATATTATTATCATTGCATGCCCATTCTATTTGTAAATTTGGCATATTCTTGAGTAAATAACTTTTTTTTATTATAAAAATTCAGACATTGACAAATTTATTTTTAATAAAATAAAACTGATATTATACCCTTAAAAGATGAATTGTAGTTAATAAAACTACTCAAATACTAAAAATTTATTTAAATTTTTGAAATTCCCTCCTAATCTAATTTAATCTAACCAAATTTTTAACTATAATCTAATTCTGCCACGTCACTAAACTCCAACCTTTCACCACCAACCCACTTGATATTACAAATTTTTTTTTTAGAGATCACATTTTACACTTTTAATTTTTTTAAACAATTGAGAAGATCCATTTCCAAAAATTGGAAGATGCTGTAGATAAGTGGTGAGATGAGTAGGAGTTGAATTAATATACAAAAGCAAAGACTAAGTGTATTGTGTTTTTTTTTTTTAATTCCTATGTGTATTTGATTTTGAATATTTTGGAATGGAACAATGGCCAGAGAAAGTGAGTGTAGCAGGAATGGATCCTCTCATTTGTTAAAAAAAATTTAGAGTGTAAAGTGTGATTTCTAACCTTTCATTGTTCTCTCTTTCATATTTATTTTTTATCCTACTTATAAAATTAAAAGTAGGAGATCACACTTTACTCCCTCAATTGTTAAAAAAATAAGAGGATCCATTTCCCCAATCCTCAATCTCCACATTCACTTCGTCCTTCTTTAGCTCGTAAGATCCACGCCTCCGGTGTTTCCATCCAGTTCACCCGGGTGTTTGCTATAGAACTCCTCTCGTATGCCGACATTGGCATGTTAGACTTGACATAGTGACCGAGAAGATATCCTAAAAGGGTTCTCATATGTCTAAACATTACAAAAATATTTGTCAATTATCGTCAGATTTTTCATAGAATTGGCTATAAATTTGATAGCAACAAGTTGGTTGTTACCAAAACAATGTGTTTCATTAAAATGCATTTATGTTAAAAAATTCGACGATACAATGCATGTCCAATTAATATATCTTTGCACCATTTGTTACTGTCGAATTTAGAAGCAGATTTATAAGAGAAAGTATGAGGAGCCAATGTAATTAGTGTAAAATGTGTACAATGGGAGTATTTTTGAAATTAACATTAAATGATAATTAAATTAATTAATTACAAAATTATTTTCAATTTTAAATACAAAACAAATAAGGATTCCAAACACCTCCAACCAGTTTCCCTCTCCCTCTCTATCTCCCTCTCCATCGTCTTTCACTCATCGGTGTCCCGCCGCCACAGATACCAGCCGCCGTAGCCCATAGCTTCGGCTGACGCCGACGTGCGTACCACGAACACCCAGCAGCACCGTCGCACAGTTTGCGTCGTTCCTGCATCGCGCCAGTCATATAACCCCTCCTCTGCGCCGGCGGTTTCTCCCTCCCAAAGTCTCTCTCACACTCCTTCTCGCTTTGTAACCCGTGCCGTCTCAGTCTCTACCTCCTACGACGAGATGACCTGCCTCCGTGTCCAATTCGGCCTTCACATGCGTCGCACTCTCCGCTGGTACGACCTCGTCGCCCTCGGCGTCGGCGGCATGGTTGACGCCAGCGTCTTCATCACAACCGGACGTGCCGCTCACCTCTGCACTGGTTCTGCCGTTGTCTTCTCCTCATCTATTCAAGCTTTTTTTTTCTTTTTTTTTTCTATTTTTTTATTTTATGGTTACAACAAATCATAAGACTCGTGTCAAATTATATATATTTTTTAATAAAAATTAAATTGTTGGATGATCATAGTTGCTTCTTCTGTTTATTCATCTCCTTCTTCTTCTATTTTAATGGTCAATTTAGGATGGTCATTTTAGTAGGTATGCGGATGTTTATTTTAATTTTTATGTAGATGATTATTTTGACTGAATTGAGTTTAGTTATATATAATTAAAATATTTTGGATGTTCAATTCAATAGGTATGCGGATGATTATTTTTATTCTTAAGTTGATGGTTATTTTTACTAAGAGTGATTGGCGTGTGGCAAGCCAAGCAGCGAAGGTGAATTGGGATGATTATTGATAAATGTGGGGGTGGCTACCAGTTGAAAAAGAAGAGGGTATTGGAGTGAAATGTTTTGGTAAATTAGGATTTTAGATGGTTATTTTTTTGAAATAATTAATTGGATTTTTTGAACATTTGAAATTTAAAATTGAGAGATTTAAAATTTGAAATTTGATGTGAAATAATGAATGAGAGTTTTTAAATTTAGGATAATCTGTGGAGTGATTTTTATTATTTATTCTTATTGGGCTAAATAATTAGTCCTTGTACGTATTGTCAAGATTTCTTATTATTTCCCTAGCGGAATTCGATTTATAAATTCAATGGTAATATTTTTTAGATAACGAATTTAATGCTATATTCGTCAAAAAAGTTAATAGTAAATTTGCAGGAAATGTCCGACACTAAATCCAATGATAAAACTCGCGCCAATCGCGTATTTTTTGTATTGAAAAAGAATCTGTCTAAGATGTTGCTTCATCGCCCATAGCAGGACATGTTAGATTTTGATTTCTAAGATTAAAAATCAGAATTTTATTGTATGAATTTGTGTTTGTGCTGTTGGGCCTGTCCAAATAGAGAAGAAAGAAATAGGACGACAAATTGCAAACTAAGAAATCTATTTTTTCAGACGCAATAATAATCAAATTTGAAGAGGTTGGAGAATGTGGAGAAAGTTGGTGTGATGGTGGAAGGGGAAGAAGAGAAGTTGTTGGATTAAGTGAGGGATGGCGAATAATTGAAAATTAAGGGTGAGGTAGAGTTAGATTATAGTTAAAAATTTGGGTTAAGTCAAGAATCAAAATTTATTATTTAAAAGTACAACGTCAGTTTTATTTTTTCGTTGATAAATTTATGAGTTCCTCAATTTTTTATGGATTGAAATTATTATTTAGTCGTTAGCATTTAGTATCTTCTCCCGTTTCCTCATTTTCGTTTTTATTCCCTTTTTTTTGGGACATCATCGCTAATTATTTGTTGAAGCATATATTGTTTATACGTTGATTCAAATGCTATCTAATCATCAGCACAAAATTGAAGCTGGAGGTTAATTGCGTCGCTCTCAAATTGTCAAATCAACACAATAACTTGAATAAAGAATCAATTGTTTCTGCATTTTCATTTCATTTCTGTGGAAAGCGTAATTTATTTGCCAGCCTCATACCGTACAAGATCTGACTTAACGACTTTACTTGGATTGAAATCCCAAACTCGAAAAGGAAGAAATCATCACATCACGATGGACCATCATAGATAGGCACATGTTCCACTTCTGAAAAATGTGGGAACATCGTTGTCCATTTTAATAGATCATGAGAAGGTGGTAGAAGCAGCAACTTATACGTGTTAATTAAAATATGCAAAAATGTTTAATTTAATTATGACATATTATTGTACTGTGTAACGTAACAACTCCCAATTTAATTTAGGGTTGATAAGAAAAAAAAAGGGAAAAATGTAGCAGCAAAGAAAGAAATGATGAAACAATAGTAATTATAGTAGGAGGGAGGTCTTCTAGAGACCCTGATCAGAGAGGTAATCGCCCAACCTCTCAACGACCATGTTGCACTGACCAGGAGTTACAGGCTCCTCATAGATTCCAAAAACAAGAGCTTGACCGGTTTTCTTAATGGTGATCCCTCCAGATCCTTTCTTGCCGCGAATCACAGCACCTGGCTCACCCTGGATCACCATGTATTTGGTTCCAGCAATGTGCAACCCTGTTGGCGCCAGATGCCCTGGTTCTTCGAAATCCTTCATTATGTCGGCTATCTCTTGACTCTTTGCCTGCCATGCATTATTCATATAATCACTTATTATGGATATTATTTATTCAAAGTTAGTTATATATTCATATGAGTGTGGACCTTGCTACCTGAGGGAAGTTTGCGCTCTGGGCCCAGACAGAACCGTCATGGCCGATGATGGCGGCTGCGGTGAGGTGCTGGCCTGAGCCATCAATATCGCACATCAAGTGCTCGTCCACGTAGGTTTGCCAAGACATCCTCTGGGACTCTATGGTTGCGGTTTTGATAACTACTTTTGGGTGTTGGATATGTGAATGAATGAATGAATCAGTGAATGAACGAATGAATGAATGTGTGCGATGTGAGCTTTTGAATAATGCAATGAAATTACTTGTTAAATAAAAAAGGATGAGACTCAGTTAAGGCTCTCCTTCATTTTAGGACCCATTCTCTCCCGAAATACGTTCCATTCCAGATCCTTAATTAAATCAGACACACACAATTACTTTTCCATCGCTTCTTACGTTTACCTTTATCACCAGTACCATTCACTTCCACACCAAAAGTCAAAATATATGATATCAAAATTAATTCGTTAATATGAATCATCGACACATCCATTGCACTATTTAGTGGATATTAATATTCGCATACAATAAACTAAAAGGATTCTATAGCATTATCTCAAATAATATTCTTTATTCAGTGGTAGATATATCCCTTATTTCTAGTTGAGAATTGGTCATATATATAGGCCACTACATTACACTTGTAATCTTTTTTAAAATAACTTTTGTTTGGTTATAGTTTCCATGAGTTAAATATCAAAATGATCCTTAAGATTAGCGTCGTGCACTAAAATCGTTTTTGAGATTTCAATTGCAGCAATTATATTCCTTGAGATTGAGAAAGTGCACCATATTAGTCCTTGACTCATTTTCTATTAACAACGTGATGACATGGCTTGATGACGTGGACTGTAAGTGATACGTGTCACTCCATGATTTAACCACGTGTAATGATATGATGATGTGGTGACCAGTGACACGTGGCATGCTGATGTGGATGGTTATGCAAACGTGTCACATTGTTATTTGGCCACGTGTCTGTTTGTGTCACGTGTTGCAACAGTATTCGTACACGTGTCGTCCATTATGTCATCATTGTAGATGCACCAAATTAGTCCCTCACTTTGCATTAAGTGATTCATTTTAGTTCCTGAAATTGAATGTCGTGCACCAAACTAGTCCCTTCACCATTTTTTTCTCATTTTTTTTAAATTTAAAATTTTTAATATCTTGGATACACTAATTTCATTTCTATTTTTTCATATATCGTTTAAATACAAGTGCTTTCATAAAATGTTTTAAGATTTTAGTTTTAATTATATAATTTTTTAATAATTTAACATTGGTAAATTTTGTAATATATAAGTATGTTATTATAAAAAAATAATTATACGATTGATTAGACACATTTTTTTCCATAAAAAAACATGTATTTTTAATAAGAAATCAATAATTAAAATAAACATCTTTCTTTGTTATGAAATACACGTTTTTGTTATGTGCAAATGAGCTAGATTGAAGGCACTTCAAACACCCTCACTATCATCTCTGACCTCTATAGTCTAGACGAAAGAGGTCGAAGATGGTAATGAGGGAAGTTTGAAATGCCTTCACGTTAACTCCAAAACAGCGGTTAGGGGTATCCGCAAGAGAAAAAATATTTTATAAAAGCACTAAAAGAGGTCGGAGATGGTAGTAAAGGTGCTTTAAATGCCTTTACGGCTTCACGTCAACTTCAAGTCGGCGGTTAGGTATTCGCTAGAGAAAAAATATTTTATAAAAGCACTTTTATTTGATTAACATGTGAAAAAATAGAATTTGAAATTAATGTATTAAAAAATATTGAGAATTTTGAATTTATAGAAAAAAGGAGAAAAAACTGGTGAAAGGACTAGTTTGATGCACGGCATTCAATTTCAGGGAATAAAATGAATCACTTAATGCAAAGTGAGGGACTAATTTGGTGCATGTACAATGATGACATAATGGATGACACGTGGATGAATATTGTTGTAACACATGACACAAACGGACACGTGGCCAAATAACATTGTAACACGTGGTACAACCATCCACATCAGCATATCACGTGTCACAGGTCACCACATCATCATATCATTACACGTGGTCAAATTATAGAGTGACACGTGTCACTTACAGTTCACGTCATCAAGATATGCCATCACGTCGTTAATGGAAAATGGGTCAGGAACTAATATGGTGCACTTTTGTCAATCTCAGGGGCGTAATTAGTACAATTGGAATCTCAGAGACGATTTTAGTGCATAACGTCAATCTCAGGGATCATTTTGGGGTTTAACTCAGTTTCATAAATCAAACTTGTTGAATAAATGTTTATTGGAGATGTTTGAGTGCGTTTTTTAAAAAATATTTTTTTTGAGTTAATTTTTTTTAAATTTTATAAAAAAGTAAAAATAATTTTATGTTTGGATATCTCGTATAAAAATATTTTTTTATTTATCCATTATATTTAGACATAATAATATAAAAATACTTATTTATTTATTATATAAAAAATATTTTTTAAAAAAATAAAAAATATAAATTATAACTTTTCAAAAAAATATTATTTTAATTTTTTAATACTAAAAATTTAATAAATATATTAAAAAATAAAAAAATCTTTTTTTAATTAAGAGTAAAGTATCGTTTTTGTCCCCAACGTTTGGGGTAAATCCTATTTGTATCTCTAACGTTTAAATCGTCTTATTTGTATCCCTAACGTTTGTAAAAGTGATTCAATGTTATCCTGCCGTCAATTACACATCATGAACGCTTTAGTTTGAATTTTAAAAATCTCTTCTTGAAGTTAGAATACAAATGTCTGGGATAGAATTGATGATCCACTCCGAAAAATAGCTCATCAAATGTTGAAACTAATTCCTACAACATTTACATAATTCACTTTTCTAGGGACATAATTGAATCTAAACACAAATAGTGGGTATAATATTAAAATCGAACACATCCAAATGAGACCTAATTGAGAATGAATACATTCAAGTGAGAATAATTGAAAATATAATATGATTTGTTAGTATAATTGATAGTAGGATAACATTGAATCACTTTTATAAACGTTAGGGATACAAATAGGACGATTTAAACGTTAGGGACACAAATAGGACTCACCCCAAACGTTGGGGACAAAAACGATACTTTACTCTTTAATTAATTTAATGGCGCCCAAAAAACCTTTAATCTTAGACACAAACTTCAATTCTCCTTGCCTAGGGCTGGAAGTGAACCAAGCTGAGTCGAGCTGGAATAAGCTCAAGCTCCGCTCACAAAAATTGAGCTTGGCTCACGGCTCGATTCATTAACAATCGAACCTATTTCTTAAACTCAAACTCGGCTCTCCGAAAGCTCACGAGCTGGCTCAAACTCACGAGTTGGCTCAAATAATAAGAACATAATTTATAATTTTATATCAATAAATTATAACTTATATATTTTAAAAAATATTTAAAAATAATTTTATATATTGTTTATCTATCAATAAATTATAAATTTTTTATTTATATCCTACATCAAAATTATATATAAAAAATAAATATAAAATTTTAAATAATTAAAATCATATATATATATATATATATATATATATATATATATATATATATATATATAATATTAAAAATATAGATTAAATACATATAAGGATCGGGTCTTTTGAGATTTTTTCTTGACGCGGAGTTTCAACCTTCAAGTATTCGAGTTAATTTTTTCATGCATCCTGAATTTAGATTTGATCCTGGAACACATCCTTCTACTCTCAGTACCAAATTAAATCTCAAATGCAATGTGCACGATTAGTTCTTTTACATTCAAAAGATAAAAATAAATGGGTTCGTATATTCCACTACAACCCATGTTTTGAACTCAGGTGCAGCTTCATGGAGACCCAACAAATCTACAATTTGTGCCAAACCTCATCTGCAAGCTACTTTTCTCCAAAAGAGGCTTCCAAGTTCCAAATTCAAGAAAAGGAGAACATTTAGCCGAGGAGGTTAGCACAAAAAAAAATAAGAGAATCGATCGTTCAACAAATTTCAACGTTACTAAAACCCGGTTTAGTTTTAATTTAAATATCATATTTAAATTTTCATTATTCAGGGGAAGGTCCACTTAAGAAATTGAAACTGCGAGAAAAGGAGAAAAGAGATACATATCTGGAAAGAAAAGGACAACTAATAAACATTTGTAAACTAAATTCATGAACTTTCCTTTCGTACATGTTAAAAGCTCGGAAGAGCACAATTATAAGGATGCCCACCACAAAAAGGAAAAAAAGTTTGCTTTTAATGGACTGTCATGGTTGATACACACACTGCTCCAAACTAGAACTCCAAACGGATGATTAGCTCCAATCGTCAGAGGTGTACCAACCAATAAAGGGCAGATGAAACTATTGGTTAGTAGAAACCATCCCCTTTTGATTTCTCTCATCATCTATCTATCCACCAAGTCGATAGGATCTTCCCCTGAAAGCAACCCCTGAACTACTGTCTTGTGGAGTATTATTAACAGGCTGGCCACGGCTCATAGGTCGTGCCACTGGTGCTCCTATTCTCCTTCTCGCAACCAATTTATCTCTGAAAAATAACAATTAAGAAAACCCAAGAAACAACCTTACAGATTGTGCCTACATTTCATGTCTTGGAAGCTAAAATAGATTCATAAGAGCTTATTAACTATTTAACCACGCTCGTTATAGGCCTTTCTTTATATGTCAGAGACAGTATAAGGAACTAAGGCGGCGTTTGATTTTGAGAACAGGACAAGACACTGAGAACAAGACACAAAGGACAGAGACACAAAAATTAGTGTTCTTATATTTTGTTTGGTGATAAACTAGAACAAATTATGAAAGTCCAATTTATTCTCTTTTTTTTTTTTCAAAAAAATTGACAAGAAAAATATAATAATAAAAAATATAATTATGAAAAATTAACAAGAATAATGAAATAAAAAATAAATTGTATCTTTTGTTAGTGTCTCTGTGTCCTTTGTGTCCTTTCTGTCAGGTTGGATACAAAATTCACTAATTCAATGTCTCTGTACACAATGTCTATGTCTATGTTTTATCTGCCAAATACAATTTTATGTTCCTGACTCAATGTCCCGTGCCTGTAAACAAACGCCGCCTAAGGGTATGTTTTGATCTGGAAGAGAGAATTTGTAAACATTAATAATGGGAATGCAGGTGGGGTAAGAAGGATAAGGCACCCTTTGATGGTTTCAGCTTTCATAGCAGTATCAGACTGATTAAGCATCAAATCAGTCCAAAATTAAAAATGCTTTAAATGAAAAAGTCATATGCTTAACGCCTAACACATTAGCAAACAGAAGATCATAAAGGATACACCCAGGCAGGAGTCTTTAAAATGTACTTTCCACTTGCTAGTGGATGCAGCACTGTCAAGAAATAATACAGATGTCCTGCAATGATACCTAACAGATCAGCTGTAAGAGGGGAACCAAATATGACATCCAAAGCAAGCATCGCCCATGGAAGATAGAAAGCCTGGAAAAGAATTCAATGATATTATTCCAACAAAAAATCAAATTATTTTTCATACAGCTCCACTTAAGTGCTGAGCAAAAATAAGGACACATTACACAAGATTGAAATTCGAAAGATTACCTTAAGTTGAACAAGTCCATATATGTTGATTTGGGCATTTGGGAATTCTCTACTCCAAACATAAACGAGCATAAAAACAAGTGATACTGCCAAAAAAGGGTCCCAAAGAAAGGGGATGGCAGACAAAGACTGTCCAGGAAATAAGATTAAAAAGAATAATGAGTCCATCAGAGGCAAAGTTGGGAAGGTAGCTTATACAATTTTACAACAATTAAACACAACATCTTAGTGCACCGAAGACAGCAGCACTCTTATAATTATCATTTCACTAAAATTTACATTTCCTATAGGTTTTTATAAACTCTAATTAAGCTCCTTTTGAAAAAATAGCTTAAATAATAAATGTTTATATTAAAAGTAACTTATAAATAAGTTATTTTATGTTTGGTTTTTTAGTTCTAAAAGTGCTTATTTTAAGAGAAGAGTGATAAAAAGTTTTTTATTATGAGAAGTCATTTTTTTTTAACTTCTCTATAAGCACTAAAATAGCTTTTTAGAAAGTTGCAATTTGATTTTGAAAATTGTACCAGACATTAATACTATACCTTTTCATAAGTTAAAAGTTAAAAAAAGTAACTTATGAATTTATCTAAACGGGCGCTAATTCTCTTTTCCACTCAAACATATTGTTACTTTTCTATAGCAAGTATAACTCTTCATTAAAAATCCTATCCAACATGCTTCAGAATCTCTGATCCCCTAGCCTTCAATAAATCTTCAACCATCAAGTACCTAATGTCATATTGTAAAATTCCTACCCATGTTTCAGTTAACACTGGCCATTTCCAAACAATTCTAATCATTCCTTACTTGTTAAGGCCAGATCATGCATAGTTTATACTTTAAGACATGGGGGACCGAGTGACTAATATGTGGAAGACAGATCAAAATAAATTAGATCGATCATAGTTTGTCATCTTTTCTTTCTATAGCTTTATATTGTACCTTCTACAAAATAAAGCTGCAACACTTTCAATATTCAAGCACCACATGTAGCAGAAAATGAAAACAGATACATAAAACATCCCACATACCAATAGCACCAAGGCTCCAAATATCATCATCCACAAGAAATCAGCAGTCCGCCTTTCAAATGGTCCCTTCTCAAGTTGGACACCATACCTTGCTCTGTAGATTATGGGAATTATTTTATATTTTAATGAGATTCAATCACCCACTTGTTATATACTGGAAAGTATAAAACCATGGTTGTGCACTGAACCAAATTATTTAACTACTTACATCATTAAGAGACGAATCCCAAAATTGATAGAGAACGGTCCAAGGAAAAAGAAGTTTGTGACCAGCCTCCAGACCTTAAAAAATATGGTGTTACACAAGTTCATTAAATAGTTTGATTCTAGCAAAGAAGGAAAACAAAACAATAAAGTTATCAGACAAGCATCTAAGAAGCATGTTAGAACTTAGTAAAATCAAGTTGCTTATCAATTTCAATGGTAAGACTCCGACTGGACTACTTATTGACCAACAACTCACATATCAAGGCAATTTTCATGTCCTCATCTCAAACTGTTGCTACCTAATACAATAATGTACTGCAGCACCAATGCCAAACCTCTTTCTCCACAAGTATCGGAACATAAATAAGATAGGAGGTGCTATTGATCACATTCTCTAGACATCAAAGGCATGAATGCAACAATAGAATATTCCAATTTCGGTATTACAAACGATGGAGTGGAACTCTGACCTGAAACCTATAGAAGACGTCTTCGTATATTAATGCAATGTAAGGCAGACGATACAATCCGAGATGATAAGCTGCGGTAGCGAACACACAAGCAGTGCCATAAGCCTTGCTTATGGGTGGAAGCGAGTGATACCACCTGAAAAAATGAATTGAATCATTCAATTTTATTAGATAAACAAACTGATCGGAACAAATTGCCGATTTACCGATCAAAATTGCATATATAATCGTCCAAATGCAATTATAAATGGAAAATTCCGGTGTCAATATTAGTTCAGTTACTCGATGATAGTTCTGAAAAACAATAATTAAAGAAGAAGAACAAGAAGAAGAGAAAATTACTCAGCGGGAGAAGACATTGCTAATTGTAAGGATCGAGAGAGGTAGTGCAAACAAAACCCAAACCCTACTGCAAAATTCAGAATTCCGAATGCAGATCTCTCCGTTCAGAAACTGTCTCCGACGGACCCAGAAGCTTCTGTTCCCGCACGTGCCTTACTAAACCCACTATTGGCCCCGATAGGCCCAATCGAGAAATCACTGACAAAGAAAAGGTACAGCCCAAAACGAAAAGCTGTTTGTTGAACGAAAAAAAACTTGTTTTAAGAAGACATGTATATGTAAGAAAATTTATTTGGTGAAGATTATAATTACTAATTAGGTGAATAACAAAGATTTTATTAACCAAGTTGGGTTGGTTTAGCGATTAGTTCACTAGTCCGTTTAATTAAGTATTGAGTCAAATCTCGCATTGTACATGCAACAATCTATTAGTTAGAGACAAAAAAATGAATAAACTAACAATGGTATCCAAAATTAAAAGTATATATTACTGACAAAAAAAAACTAAAAAAATACAAATGATAAATAAATTTTTAAAATATTTAAAAATATTACAAAATATAATAAAATATTAAATATATATTTTTAAAAAAAAATTTAAAGATCATATTTTGATATGATTTTTTTATAAGAATTAATAAAAAAATATTTTTATTTTTAAAATTTAATAATTTTATACGAAGCGAATATTTTTCAACCTTTTTATGTGAATGACCCAAATGTTTAAATTTTTTTTAAAAAAAAATTAGAGATTGAATCTCGCTCCGATTTTTTTATGCATCTTCTAAATAGTTATCTAAATATTTACATAAAATTCAAATAAAATGGACAAATTATTTGTTAAATATAAAAATTATTTGTTATTTATAAAATAACATAATATTTTTTACTTTTACCATATTTTTAAATTATTTAAAAGTTTATTTATCGTTCATATTTCTTAAAATTAGTTTTATTGTTACCAAATCACTTCAAATGAGGTATAACTCGGATATCTTCGGGATAATCAAGAAATATGAGAGCTTGGACTTTTTTAGGTGGTGCGTATAGCTGCAAAAATACTACGACGACAAGTAAGTATTTTTTTTGAAAAAAAAAATATTTTTTTCTGGCTTTATGATCTCATACCTCCTCTATGAGGCTGATTTTTTTTATATGATTTAGTGGTGTGAGTTATGCTGGGTTATGATCATTAGGGGTGAATTATACTGTTATGACGGCGTTGCTTTTAGAAATCTGGGAGGGGGGGAGGGGAAGAAATCGGTCCGACCGATTTCAAGCAGAGAGAGGAAGGAACACAAATCGGACCCACCGATTTGTGTGAAGGGAGAAATTTAGTTTGCATGAAATCGGACCCACCAATTTCTGGGTGTCCAATTTTTTAAAACGAAGAGTGCAGTAATCGGACCCACCGATTTCTGGTGGCCAAATATTTTTTTTAATCTGGGAGTGCACCAATCGGACCCAGCGATTTGTGATGCGCAAAAAATTCAAAATGATAGCACGCGGTCGGTCCGTCCGATTTGCCTGTAAGTGCATACATAAAATGGAAAAAAATCACAGAAGCCCCATTTCTTCATCGCCGGTCTCAGCTGATGTTCTTCCTCTTCTCTCATTCTTCTCCTTCATTCTTGTAGAATAAATTTAAGTGAGATTGAGAATAGTCAAGTACGTATACTGTTATGGATGATAGAGTTGTGTTGAAGATTTATTGTTACGGGCAGATTTTATCGCAAACATATGAGGGAGTTCAATTTGTGTGTGAAAATCCATTAGATGTTGTTATTCCGTTCACATTGTCATTTGAGGAATTGAAAGGTGTGATTTGTGAGAAGATGGATTCTCAAAGATCTAGGAGAGTATCGTGTATTTTGTACAGGTATCCTTTTGTCCGTGTTTGGTGGGTTCGTTCAATTTCAGACCAAGTACGTGACGGAAGAAGCGAGTATGCATGAAATATTTTCAATGTATATGGAAAATTGCCACCGAATGTCGTGCATCGAGTTGTATATTGAGTTTGAACAATCTGAAGCGGACCGTAACATTGAATTGGAAGATTATAATAGTGAAAGCGAGGATGAATTTGAAAGTAACTATGAGATCGTTGGTCTAGGTGAAGATGAAGATGAAGCTGGCGGCACCATGAATGCAGATGTGGCGGAAGTTGCAAATGCACTAGCAAACCCACATCCGTTTCAGGAGCCTTCTTTCATGCAGTCATTGGATTTGGAGGCTATGCACGCACTGGAGTTTTCGCAATATATGAATGCAGGTGCGTAAAGCTAGATAGCTATGTGAAACTCTGAAGTAGCAGATTAATAAGTCAGATGAGTAATATATGTGATATGTGGATAGTCATTTGTGATCATAGCATTTGATTTTTTTATTAATTAATAGTTCTTTGTTATGAATTATATTTAGTTGTTCTTTACGTATATAGAATAGCGAAAAAAAAATACTATTATGATCTTACATAGTAAAGTGTGTTTATTAATTGAGTTGTAATAAATGATTTATTACTGAGTTCATATTAAAGGATTTATTACTTTTGATGTATGGAGCGCTTCCTGTTGTGGCGGATGGTGAGTTCGCAGTGGGATGGAATTCAGTTCAAGAGAGGCAGTAATCAAGGCAATGAAAGATTATACCATCCGGAGAGGTGTAGACTATCGGGTATATGAGTCGGAACCGATGACATTCTATGCCAAATGTACAGAATATGACAATGGTTGTGACTGGTTGATCAGGATTACCAAAATGCAGAAGAAGTACTGTTGGAAGATAAGGAGGTACAATGGAAGTCACACTTGTACCAGGTCTACTATTTCTCAAGACCATTCGAAGCTGGATTCCAAGACAGTTGCAGAAGTAATTAAGCCGTTGGTAGAGGTTAACCCGTCTATAAAGGTGAAATCAGTCATTGCTGAAGTCCAGTCAAAGTTTAACTACACCATCAGTTATCGCAAGGCTTGGTTAGCAAAGCAGCAGGCGGTGGAATCAATTTTCGGAGGTTGGGAAGTATCGTATGAAGCTTTGCCCATATGGTTTGAGGTCATGTGTCACAAGGATCCATCAGCAGTGGTTTACTTTGAAACAATGCTTGCTTACCAGGGGGATGATTTGGTTCCTGATATACGTGTACTACATAGAGTCTTTTGGAGTTATTACCCTTGTATAAGGGCCTTCAGACACTGCAAGCCAGTGGTGCAGATAGACAAAACTCATTTGTATGGAAAAAACAAGGGTTGTTTATTGGTTGCAGTCTCACAAGATGGTAATAACAACATCGTACCTATTGCATTTGCCATAGTGGAGGGAGAAACTTCTGATACATGTATTATTCCTCATAACACAGCATACTAATTTCCTAATCTAACTTTAGTTATTACTAATTTATTGTCTAAATTTTACTGAATTAAAATTTAATTATTAATGATCATAAATAAAATAATTTATTAAATTTTTATTATTAATCATAATAATTTATTAAACTCAATTACTAATACTAATAATAACAACAATATATCAATATCTACTCTAATCTAATATGTACAGATCTCATTCTCCTTCTTCTTTCATTCATTCATTCTTTACATTCATCACATTCATTCATTCTTTCATTTTATTTTAACCAATAACCATAAGAAAAATCCAATTTAACAGTAGAACTTACCATATCATACATACATACATACATGATTAATTCCTATTTTAATTTCTATTTCTAACCACCTAACAATAAAATCATACACACATACATGATTAATCTCTACTTAGTGCCATTATAATATATATTGCTAATAAAATCTAATATTATCACTATTATTATTATTAAATCAGATTATTAAAAAATAAAAACTTACATAATTTGGATGCCCAAGATAATTAACAATATGAAGTTCTGGTTGATTTACTTCTTTAATTTTTGGTCTTCTTGGCATTTTCTTTAAATTTTTTTGAAAGTTTGTTGTGGTCCAACAATGGTGAAGAATGAGGAAAGTGGTGGGGTTGGGAGCATGAAGAGAGGGATACGAGATTGAAAGAGATACTGCTAGGAGGGGGGAAACAATCGCCTTTTGGATATAGAGTCACGAGCCAACCAAGGAAGCCATCTGCATGTGTGACGCGTGGACAGGGTACTCAAATCGGACCCACCGATTTGTGCATTTTCTGCGTCGTGAAATCGGTCCGTCCGATTTCCGTCCTCCTAATCGGTCCGTCCGATTACTTCTATACAGCCGTCACATCTCGGTGAAACACCATAAACCCCAATATCGTTGCTATACTCCATCAACCCCTCCATATCAAAATTAAAAATCTCCCTTTATGAGTGATGAGCTTAAAAAGCGAAAATTTTAGCGAACTAGTTTTTGAATCCGTAAATAATAGCAAACGTTCTCTAAGTTTTCTTAATTTTTTATACGATTAATTATACTTATCTTTAAGTTAATAATATAATATATCTAATTTAACTAAATTTATATTAAAAATTAAAAGATATAAAATACAATTATTTTTTAAATAAAAAATTTACAAAGATATAATTAAACTAATAATTTTTTATTTTTGGGTATTATTTATTATTCTAAAAAATAAAATATATAATATTATTAGTTTTATACATATATAAATCTTTATATTTGATTATTTTCTTTTTTATTTAAGTATAGAATTATAAAATTTTAGTTAGTTTTGTCCTTTAAATATATAAATTTTTAAAATTTATATTAGTATATATTTATGTTTTGTATATTTATTTCTAATTTTATATATTATTTTTGTTAGAAACAAGAGAATAATATGAAAAAGTGTCAATTCAGGTTGTAAAAAAGTACAATGTACAAGGGATATATATAGGTGCTAGAAAAATCAGAGTAATAAAAGTATACAATCCTATAATTAATATACAGATATGCTATATAAATATAAATGATACTAATTGATCTAATATTGATTCTAATTTATTCTCTAACATCCCCCCTCAAACTCAAGTGGGAGCTAAGGATATCATCTTGAGTTTGGATACCAGAGTCCGAAAACGAGTCGGATGATGAGTCTTCATGAAGATATCAGCAGTCTGATCCAGTGTTCTAACAGCGATGAGACGAACAACATCAATAAGGATGCGTTGCCGAACAAAGTGACAATCAATCTCAATATGTTTGGTACATTCATGAAACACATCATTATGAGCAATCTGAATATCACTGTGGTTGTCACAAAAAGCATCAGTTGGAGACGACTACGGTGCACCCAAGTCTTCGAGAAGCCAACGAATCGAGACAACCTCAGTAGTGGTGTCAGCGAGAGCACGGTATTCAGCTTCTGTGCTTGATCGAGTAGTGAACATTTGCTTTTTAGCTCTCTAGAAAATGAGAGAGTCGCCAAGAAACAAACAATAACTAGTTGTAGAACGACGATTAGTGGGATCACCAGCCCAATCAGCATCTGAGTACGCCTGAAGGGATAAAAATAAATGTGCAAAAAAATAAAGGCCATGAAATAGGGTGCCTTTGATGTAGCAAAGAATGCAAAGAACTGCCGCATAGTGAGTAGTATGAAGAGCTGACAAGAACTGACTAAGAACATGAATCGGATAGGCAATGTCTGGTCGGGTGACAATTAAATAGACTAGTCATCCAAATAATTGTCGACAAAGAGTAGGATTATCCAAAATAGTGCCATCCATTGGAGTAAAACAAACATTAGGCTCAAGAGAAGTAGACTCAATGCGACTATCTATTATATGGGCTCGAGCAAGAAGATCCAAAGCATACTTAGCTTGAGAGAGATAGATACCATCATCTATAGATATGACCTCGAGACCAAGAAAATAACTGAGAGAACCAAGATCTTTTATCTCAAAAATATTGTGAAGGGAGGATTTGAGATCAGAGATACCATCAACATCATCTCTGGTAATGATCATGTCATCAACATACAAAAGTAGAAGAACAACTCCACGTTCACTTTTATGAATAAAGAGAGCATTCTCATGAGGACTGCAAGTGAAACCGATATTGCATATAGTGGTGCTGAACTTGTCAAACCATTCGTGAGGAGCTTGCTTAAGACCATAAAGTACCTTATGAATGAGACAAACTTTGCTAGAAGGACAAGGATAACCCCAAGGGGGTCTCATATAGACCTTCTTTTTTAAATCTCCATTAAGAAATGCATTCTTCACGTCCATCTGACTGAGAGACCATTTTTTGACCGCAGCAATGGCAAGAGCTCGAACAGATGTGAGACGAGTAATTAACAGGAGCAAAAGTCTTTTCATAGTTAATACCATACTCTTGCGTACAACCTTGAGCAACCAATCATGCCTTATAATGGTCAATAGAACCATTAGAGCGAGTCTTGATCTTGTATATTCATCTACTTCCCACAACTTCTTGATTAGAAGGAGGATCAACCAAATCCCAAGTGTGTGCTTTTTCAAGTGCCTATATTTCTTTCTGCATTGTTTATTGTCAATTTGGATTTGTGGAGGCTTCTCTAAATGAATTAGGTTCATGTTGATAAAGAATAGTAGAAAAATAATGACAATCAAGAAGATGAGAAGGTGGATTTCTTACCCTAGAAGAACGAGTGGAAGGAGGAGGCATGCCGGTAGGAGCAGGATTGTCGACCGGTCTGAAATCATCGGGAGATGGAGAATGCGGAAGAACAGGAGGTTGTAGAGGGTGACTCGAGATAGAACCTGTAGAATCATCACTAGGAAAAAGATCATCAACATTGGGGTTAGTGAAAAAAGGTGACTGAGTAGGAGGAATAGACTCAATGGAGGAGAACCGAGAAAACATATGATGCTCCCAAAAGACAACATGACGAGATATACGAATATGTTTAGAGAGAGGATTCCAACAACAATAACCCTTGTGTTCAGTGCCATAACCAAGGAAACAACACATACGAGCCCTAGGTTCAAGTTTACTATGTTTATGAGGCTGAAGAAGAACAAAACAGACACAACCGAAAATTCGAAGAGAACTGTAATCTGGAGAGGTATGATAAAGACGCTCAAAGGGAGTAACGTTACCAAGAACAAAAGAATGAAGTCTATTGATAACATGAACAGCAGTAAGAACAGCTTCACCCCAAATACACTTAGGACACGAAGAAGAAAGAAATATTGCACGAACAGAGTCAAGAATGTGACGGTGTTTGCATTCAACTCGTCCATTTTGTTCCATAGCATTGTCGCGTCAAAAAACCTTAATGACCTTGAAAAACTAAGTTTTAATCATAGTGGCAAAGTTAATACAAATCTGAAGTAACTCATGGCGATTAGTCATCAAATAAACCCAAGTAAAGCGTGAATAATCATCAATGAAAATGACAAAGTATCGAGCTCCTCCCATAGAAGCAGTAGGAGCGGGGCCCCAAATATCAGAGTGGATAAGATCAAAAGAAGAGCAAGCAAGAGAGGAATTATTGGGAAAAGATAAAGCAGGTTGTTTGGCAGTTTGACAAAAAATACAATCAAAAGACTCATTAGGAACATGACCCAAAACACCCTGAAACACAAGAGGACGCAATTTTCCTAAGGAGCTGTGGGCAAGACATTTATGCCATAAGTGAAGGGTAGATGGAGAAGAAGCAGCACCGAGATTTGGCACAGGAGGAATATGAAGATTCTCGAGTTCAAACAACCTTCCGACCTTACGTCCAATCCCGATGATTTGTCCCGTCCGACGATCCTGTACACGACAACTAGAAATGGAAAAAATGACATCAAAATCCTTATCAACAAGTTGATCAACAGAAATAAGATTAAAGTTCAATTTGGGAATATAATACGTATCAGGGAGATTAAGAGTCAACTGGGAGATAGAACCCTTTGTGTGTTGAGTGCAAGAGGGAACTATTAGCAGTATTGACAGAAGGTGCATGTGTAGTGGTAAACAGAGACGAGAAAATCTTACGCAACGGAGACATGTGATTAAAGCAACCCAAGTCAAAATACCATTTAGAATTATTTGGAGGAGTAAAAAAAGCAGCAGGGGTATTACCAGAAAGCAAGAGAAGATGCTGAAGAAGAGATGCAATATCAGATAGAGAGACAGGAGACGGGTTGAGAGGAGCAAATGTGGTAGATTCAGTAGTAGTAGCAACAGCAGAAGCAGGCACAATCTTGGAGAAGTTGGGACGAGAATGATACTTGAGTTGATCAGGACGTGATGGGTGAGTAGGACAGGTAGTAATCAAATGTCTCGAGAGCTTGCAATAATGGCAGAACAACTGTGAACAATGGTAGCTAATGTGACCTTTTTGGTGGCATGTACGATATTCAACAGAAGGACAGTCGGAAAAGAGGTGTCTGGAACGGTTATAGTTTCGACAGAATTTACCCTTTCTGTCTGTGGTAGCAAAAATCTTACTTTCTCATAATAGTAGACACAAAGATCAAAGGGAGGAGAGAAAACTGTAATTTCGGAGCAGAAAATAAAAAATCGGAGTGCAAAATTGGAAAGAGCTCGCCAAAAATCTTAAGGAGGGTCCCACTGTTTGCCACATCAACATCCACGTCAGTAGATGGATGCCACGTGGCGACGTTTGAGTGGAGGGGAATGCATGCTGGTGAGTGAGTTGGAAAGCGGGTCAAGTGTCGAACCGGGTCGGGTCCAGACGCGGGCTGCCAGGTCAGCACAGAGCAAATAGGGGCAACACATGGAGAGCGTTGGGCCGTTGATCGCGGAGCCCAATCTGACGGCGCAGGATGAATCTGGAAGGACAAGAATACTGGTCACGGCAGCGTCTTGCGGCGACGCATCTGGTGGCGAATGACGGTGAATCTGGATGCGTTAGAATTACGACGACAAGACAAACATGGTGAGAATGGCTGTGACGAATCAAAGCATTAAAAAAATATTGAAAAACGAAGCTAAAGAATACTGTTAGAGGAGAAGAAACAAAGGGGTTATAAATGAATTTACATAAAAAAAAAAATCCTATGCTCTTGATACCATGTTAGAAACAGAGAACAATTTAAAAGAGTGTCTATTCAGATTATAAAAAAGTACAATATACAAGGAGTATATATAAATACTAGAAAAATTAGAATAATAAAAATATTTAATCTTATAATTAATATATAAATATAAATAATATTAATTAATAATTAATTTAATATTGATTCTAATTTATTTTCTAACAATTTTACTATAATTTAGTTATTTTAGTTGAAGCAGAGTCTAATTAATTAAACTTCTAAACTGACAAACTAATAACGAGAGCTATGTGATTACCAATTCAATTTCTCATAGTAAAGTCGGAAGTGAGAGAAAGAGAAAAACTAACCTAGGCAGGGAGTGAAAATCAATTTTCCTTTTTATTAGTTGGGTCCAAATCAAGTTATTGGTGTTCAGTGTTTACAGCTTGAATATTAATTCACTAGTAAGATATGGTAAGAAAAAGACTGCAAACAAAATTTTCTAAGTTAATGAACTAATTTTTTCGTTCAATAATTAGCGAATAAAATAATAAATAAAAAAAATAAAAAATGAGAAAAATATTATTAACTAATTGTTGATCGAAAAAGTTTTTTCGTTCTATTTTTTTAGTTAATAATTAATCAACATTTTTTTCCTTTCTATAACAACAATTTTAAACCATTAACTTTTATTCATCTACAATTTGTTAATTGGTAATTTTTATTTTAAAAAAAAATAGTTCCTTATCGAAACCATTTTAACAAATAGTTAAAGAAAAAAAAATATTGGATCGTCTATATAATAGAGAACTAGTGGTACATAACCCAATAAACTTGTCCCAGCAAAGTAATGAAAATTTAGTGGTGATCACAATATAAGATAAATATAAAAATATTAATTATCTAATATTTTTTTTTAACTTTTAAAAATAAATATGGTTATGTAGTTTGTTTTGGGAATTTAGTCAGTAGTGACGTCTTGATTAAGTCATGGTGTGCATAATAATCGCCTAAACTGCAATGCACATTATATATGGGGTGTAATGGAGGGTCCTAAATTACAAAACGCGAATTAATCATGGTTTTTTTTTGGTGACAATTAATCATGGTTTAACCACCACAATAATGCAGTAGGTTGGTCTTTTGTGTGCTTGCAAGGATTCAGTGCCACTGGCCAGGAAAAGGTCAATAATTAAAGGAATGGGAATAGATACAACATAGAAGGCAAATCAAATCAAATCAAAACCAAGGTTGGTCCACGGATATGTGCTTCGTTGGACCATATTACGGTCCATCATACATACCAATAATCTTGAACCAAAATATAATTACAACCTTAATAGCCCTGTGTCTATCTGTATGTGTCTACCAACTTTGTTTCTTTTCCATATTTGAAGCTGGCAAAATCACTTTCATTTATAAACATACAGACAAAGAGGCAAACTTAATTATTCCATGCTTGGAATTTCTGACCTATTCTAGTTGCTTAGTTCATTGCAATAGAGAAGGCTTACCGGATCTAAGACTTTAGTTAGTAACGATTTAAAGGCATAATAACAACTAATTACGCTAACAGTATTTATATGTTAATATCTAATTCTGGAAGAGCATTATTATTCGCTTTCTCAGGGCACTTTAATGCAGGGCAAATTTGTTGCTGGATGCTTGGATCGATCACTCACATCAAAATATTTTTATATAAAAATAACAGTTAAAAATATTTTAAATAATTTAATGTATTTAATTAGATTAGTTAATATAATATATGTCAATATTTTAATTATTATATTCATCAAATATTTTTATTATATCATCTTCTTAGGCAGTTACGCTCATGGAGTTGGAGACGTTAGAGATCAAGCATTGGATGTAATGTGTCACATTCCCTTGGTTTAGGATCCACATATATTATTACTCTGAATTTTATTTTATATTTTATATATTTAATACCTTGAAAATACTCCGATCTATGAATTATTCTTTTACTTTTTAATAATGATTTGGAGTTTTCCATGTTCTCTTAAAGTAACAAGACTATAAATTAAACCTTTGTTCTACTTTTCTGTAATTCATTACAATAACTAAATTATTCAAAAAATGAATTGTCTTATAGTTTCTGACTAACATGTGAAAATAAAAAAATTGATTCATTTGTTGTATGTAGGGGAACAGATTTGTCACCTCTCGATCAGTAAGCATGCCATTGTAGATGCTGATAAATTGAATAAAAAAAACAACAGTTGAATAAAGATAGAAGCTAATTAAGAAGAAAATTACCTAGTAAAGAAAAGCAATGGTTTAAGAAAAGCAAAGTGATAGGACATATTGGTTGCAACAACATAAGCAGCTAAACTAAAACCCCAGAACCAGAACCTTGAATGGTGGGGATCAGTCTGTACAATTAAACATTTAAAGCAGGTGACTTGATGAGTTTGTTAATAACCAGTGTTACTGGTATATGTTTAGGAAGCAGTAGTAGTTGTAATTGAGAATGAATAATGACATGCATGAATAGACGTGACATTGGGCATAGGCAATCCGAAGAAGCAAGAAGCGTCAGCAGCTGGCAAAGGTTAAGTAATTGGTTTGAAGTTTGAAGGGGAATGATGAATGGTGAATTTAGCGTGGGTAAATAAGGGAGGGTAGCGTAGAAAGGCAACAAAGATTAAGAAGTAGGGTTATTACTTATTAATGAGAGAGGATAGGAGACTCCAACAGGGACATGCTTGCCTTTGCCTCCCATGCTCCCATCATAGGGATTACGGGGTGAGAGGGCCCCACCGCCACTGCTTAATCAAAACAGCTAAGTAACATATCACCCTCGCTAACTCTATATCTAAGCCCTCAGCTTCTGACTTGGAATTGACAACCACCAACAACACATAAATACACTATCTGGTAGCTCCTAGCAAGAATCCAATGGATCCGTGCCCATTCTTACGCCTCACCATTGATTCACTCGCTCTCAAGCTTCCTTCTCCCACCAAACCCTCTCCCCTCTCCGGCGTCCACCCTTCCACCACCCCTTGCTTCTGCACCATTCACGCCAAGTCCCTCCCTTCTCAAACCGCTCTCCTCCCTCTCTCTTCCAACTCTACCCCCGAAACCACCACCTCTGCCCCCTCCTTCCACCTCGACTCCACCGCTCTCCGCCGCCTCTCCGCCAAGCCCCTCCCAATCACCATCTCCGTCTACAATGGCCGGATGTCCCACACCTGCGGGCTAAGCGCCGCCAAGCTCCTCGGCCGCGTGGTTGTCACCGTTGACCTTGCCAATGCACTGTCTCGCCCCATGACCTTCCACACTGGCTGGCTCAAGCTGGCCAAGAATAGGCATCGAGAGGAGAACAAGCCATGGGCCCGGCTTCACGTGGTTGTCCGCTCTGAACCGGACCCTCGGTTCGTGTTCCAGTTCGGGGGCGAACCGGAGTGCAGCCCGGTGGTTTTCCAGATTCAGGGGAACATCAGGCAACCCGTTTTCAGTTGCAAGTTCAGTGCCGATCGCAACCACCGATCCAGGTTCTGCTTCTATCCAATTCTCTTACTTCATTAGGCTCTGGTCACGTTTTCATGTGTGTTGAAAGGAACAATACATTATGCAAGTACTTGGTTTACAAAAATAATTTCTCTTCAATAATAGTGAAAACAACATATATACATTGTAAGGATTAGACATGTGGGCGGGCTGGCATGTCGATGTCGATCTATATTCACATGGTACCTGGTACCCTCCCATGTATGTATGTTGTTCATATCTCATTTGGTGGATATCTTCTCCGCCACCTCATTCTATTTCTTCATTCCTCATCAAACCAGATATTTTCATTTCTATCTGTCTCATGCAAACCACCACCATTCTTTTAATGCTTCTATTAGGAGTCCCGCTAGAAAGACAATGAGGTATCTATATGATATGTATAATAGCTGTTTATTTGACTCAATATGTATTAATAATGTAAATTAAACATTATTATTCCTAATTTCTAGTTACTTGTTCAGTTTTGTGATATCTACCCCTAATTTACTTCAAATTCTTTCACATTAACCCTTTATCATCCACCGTTACCCTACCTCAAAAAAACCCATTGTTTGTTCCGCAGAAAAATACTCCTTTCTCTGCCACCCCACCGTGTACGCAGCAACCTGCATCCCACCGTTCTGTTTATGCACGATGTATAGCCTCTGTTCCTTCTCCGCCTCCTCGCGCCAACGCCCTCGCCGAAAGAACCTCCGTCACTCTTCACAGGGCCGAACATCCGTGACCTGCAACTGTCAGCGTCGCCGACGTGAGTTGTAGCTCCGAACCCCGCACTCGCGTCATTTCAGTGCTAGCCTGCTGCCTGGGTCTTGTTGAATTAATTGAAGAATAAACATCCACGAAAACTGAGAAAGTGAACATCCAAAATTATACAAAAAACGAACATCCAATGTGAACGTGTATAAATAACAACATAATTACTTTATAAAACGACTAACTACCAACCAAATGACCGTGTAAAATAATTTTTTGAAATAGTGATAGTTAGATAAATCATAACCAACAATCATCGTCTACAACTAAGCATCCAAGAATAACCATCCACGTTCACAGAGAAAATGAACATCCGGCGACGGGAAGAAGGCACAAACCGGCTGCGACAGAGGTGCTGGACGTCCGAGTTGCTGCGGTGCCGCGAGCTCAACTCATACAATATGCGTGTCCTCCCTACGTACGGTGGCCTGTGCGGACGACGGCGCCAGTCGGAAGAGTGTCGGCGCAATGTCCGACGGCGGCTGGTAACCGTAGCGGCACTGTACCGGTTTTTGTTTCGAAGAGAGAGTGAGAGAAAAAATTCACACCGTATTGAGAGAAAGAGAAGTAATCCTAATTTGATTCCATAACTAACGAGAATTATGATTTGATTCAAAATTTAAATTAAAAATTACTCAAAATTAATTAATTAATTACCTCTAATTTAATTTTAATTTTAATTTAACTTTTATTATATACATTATATAAAACAAACATTAATTTCTCATACTTTTCCTTTTATTATATATGCTGTCTCTAAGTGTTTTCATTTTCCTTCTTTATATGACGATTTTTTTTTCCAAAACGTACTCATATTAGTTATTTTTACATAGCGTTAACTTATGGATTACTACGAAATAAAGCAACCTTAGAGGAGACGATTTAGTAAAGACTAACCGTCTCCTCTCTCTATGACAACAATATCCCTTCTTTTAATTTAATCAAAGATTTTAATGCCCACCTTTTTTTACTTTAAAAATAATATTATTTGTATATTAATATTAATTAATAATATATTTATATTATAATATATATTTTATACTAATGACTAATTTTAGTAGTTTATCTTAGTATTTAGTTAACATAATTGAACCGCAAACCATATTATCTTTTTAAAGGTATTCGCAATTCAAGAAAAAACCCATAAGATTCTCTTATGGTCTTATGTCTCCAATTTAACATGCCGTCGTTCACAATTATTTTAACCCTTGAAAAGTCTACTCTTTATATATAGAGGGAGAATAATAGTCAAATTCTTCTTCGAAAAATCAGCCATTCTTTATTTTTATTTTTGAATAATTTTTTTAATTAAATTAATCTCTAAATAATTTTATTTAAATAATATTAGTCTCTTCATTAGTTTCTTTAATAGGAGTAATCACAGATTGTGTTGGTTTGAATTTGGAGTGAAATTAGAACCAAACTAATTGAATTGTAATTAGTTCGGTTTAGTTTGGATTTATATTTTTGTATATGTATCCTAAACTAAACTAAACCGATTAAGAATAGATTGGTTCGATTCAAATAATTGGATATTAATAAAACAAAAATTCATAAAAACAAATAAAAAATAAAATTTTTATCTTAAAAATTCTGTAAATATAATAAATATGTAAAATTAATAGAAATAATCTAAACATATTAAATACCAAATACATTAAAAACTAAATACATTAAAATCCAAACATATTAAAAAGTATATATATTTTAAATTTTTATTTTTTTATTTAATTAACACATGATCGGATTTACAGGTTGGTTCGAATTTTGTAACTCCCAAAACTGTTACTCGGACCAATTACTAGAAAGAACTATTGGTTTGATTTAGGTTAAACCTGATTACCTATCGAGTTCGAACACATAATTGAGTACTCAATACGCATGATCACTCCTAATTAAGGATTTGCTGACTTGAAAGTTGAAACGTAAAATGACAGCACGCGTGATCACTCCTAATTAAGGATTTGCTGACTTGAAACGTAAAATGACAGCACAACGTAATTAACAACATCGTTTTGCACTTAAGAAGTGTCGTCTTGCTAAGAGTTTTTCTTTTACACGTATCTTGAATCTTGTAATTCCTCGGCAACACCTTCTTCGTCAGCATCACTGGACGACGAGGCATTGATATCCAGGAGTTGCTAGGACTTGACGTTGAGTGACCACCGATGATACATTCGCTGCAAAGCCATTCATTGAGGATCGCCGCTTGACGGGTCTCGCAGCACATGCGATGTGGACCATGCGCTCACAGCTGTTGCAAACGACAACACCAGCGACGCCAAGCGGCTTAGAGCATGTGGAGAGCCACGGGATAGCGGGCGGGAGCTCCTGGTACCGATGCGGGGTTCTCGTGATAAGCACTGACGATGTCGACGACTGAGTTCTGTGGCGGCGGTAGGGTTTCGGCATGGTTGGAAGAAGGTGAAGCTGCGACGTGAGGGATCTCATTGAGGTCGATTGAGGCTGGAGGAGTGAGAGTCTCGAGGCCGCGGAGCGGTGATGTGGTCGTCAACGCACTAACAACGCAGTGACAATGCTCTACCACTACTCTAATGGGTGGTTATGGGTTAGAGAAACAGACAGTAAGAGTGAAAGTGAAGAAGAACAAATGAGTACTCTTGGTGAAAAGATGAAGAGTTAGTCTCCCTTCTTTTAAAACAACAATGTTTAGAATTCATATTTTTTTAACGACAAATTATTAACAGTAATGTAAAGAAACTAACAGAAAAACGAACGTAATTTAAATAAAATTATTGAGAGATTAATTTGATTAAAAAATTATTCAGGAATAAAAATGAAGAACTAATTTTTGAGAGAGGAACTTGATTATTGATCCCTTTTACTATAAGGGTTATTGAGTTATAAAATAAACATCCTCCGTATTATCTAGAATAACTATGTCATGATACCACTTATTCTAAAAGCTTTAGTTAATGACAAAATATAACACTAATAGTTATATCTCTAATACTTCCTAATCTTTCATTGTACATATTGTACAAATATTCCATTCACTTCTCATAATTAGAACTACATAATTAATTATGTCGAACGTCAATCAATTAATAAATAGGCCTTTGTCAGGTGTATGCTCATGTTTGGTCAAATTCAACAGGCAAGTTGACATTTTCAAATTATGAAATAAAACCACCTAGGATTCCCCCATGTGACTGACAGCATATCCCTCAAGTCTTATTAGGCTTTTGATTTTTGGTGTGAGAGAGAGAAATGTGTATGATAATATGATGTGAGAAGAGAGATGTTTTATTTGATTATGGGATGACATAAATTGGAGGGACCGATTTGTTTGCATTGTTTTATTTTTAAAACAAACCATCACAAATTGGACGGTTCGATTTGTGATTTCGAAAATAAAAAAAAAATTAATATTAAAATCGGACCGTTCGATTTTTATTTTAACAAATAAAAAAAATAAAAAATACAAATCGTACCATTTGATTTGGAGTTTAATTTTTTCTTCAAGCAAATCGGACCCTCCGATTTATAATTTATTTTTTTCATCAAATAAATCGGACCGTCCGATTTGAATAAAACACCATATGAAAAAAAACACCTAATTTTCCAATAACAATGTATTACACATATATTTAACCAATATAAAAAAAAATTAGCCGTCTTATTACTCTTATAATTTGATTTCCCCCAACAAACTTTAACAATTTCATTCATAATGTTGCTGCAAGTATTTAATTAATCACTTTGCTTACTTGGCTATTACTTTAACCATGTCTCTTATTTATGATATTTTCTTTTTCTTATTGGACAATTCAGGTCTCTTCCCTCGGATTTTAACAGCAATAATCCCCGTAGATGGAGAAGATCCTTAACCGGTGATAGAGAACGTCAAAATAGGGACAGAAAAGGTTGGATGGTCACTATTCACGATCTCTCTGGCTCACCAGTGGCTGCAGCTTCTATGATCACTCCATTTGTCCCTTCCCCTGGCTCAGACCGCGTATCACGATCGAACCCTGGCGCCTGGCTCATCCTCCGGCCTAATGGGGCATCGGTGAGTGGCTGGAAGCCATGGGGCCGTCTAGAGGCATGGCGAGAAAGAGGCCCTGTGGATGGCTTGGGCTACAAGGTTGAGCTGTTCTCAGAGACTGGACCTGCCAATGGAATCCCCATTGCGGAGGGCACAATGAGTGTCAAAAAGGGTGGCCAATTCTGCATTGATTACAAAGTGATGAAGGATTCTGGCTTGGGTTCGAGGTTACCAGGGGACGGCTTCGTGATGAGTTCAAGCGTGGATGGCGAAGGCAAAGTTAGCAAGCCTGTTGTGCAAGTTGGGGCACACCATGTGAAATGCATGCCTGATGCCGCTTTGTTCATTGCTCTCTCTGCTGCCATTGATCTTAGCATGGATGCCTGCACCCTCTTCTCACATAAACTCAGAAAAGAGCTCTGTCATCATGCCCAAGATTCCTTCTTCTCATAGCTTTCATCGGTGTTCTTGCTGCTCCATTTTTCTTTTTAGCTAGTCATTCTTTCAGCCAATTGTTTTGCGACATTCTTTTTGCCTTCATGTTGGAGTTCTTGAAGCTTCAGCTGATTTGGTTTGTTTAGGTTCTTATTCGCCTCCGGCACTACTTCTGCGTGCATTTTGAATTTTGATTGATTTCTTCTAGTTCTAGTATGAGTGTTGTAGTAAAGACTAAAGAGATGTCACACAAAGTTGTTGGGTTGGGTATTAACAGCTTACATTAGGGTAGTTATTGTTTTCGACAGCTGAAACTGGATTGCATGTATAAAACTGTACAGAATATATCAGATTCAAATGTCTGTTTATACTTATTTTCTGCTTACAGTATATCATGACTATCTCTGTTATAGAAGATATTTGAAGCAGTGAAACTACTCCCTATTGTCTCTTCATTCCACCAACCAACGGACGTATTAAGTTTACAGAAAAAAACAAGACAGATACAGTTGTCTTTTTCAACACCACGTCGGAAAATAACTAAAAGTTTATTTAAAAATCACGCGTCGTTATCAAAGAAACAGCTATTAGCAATAATTGACTCCCAAAATTTTACTAGTTGGACAAAAATAGTATACCAAAATAATAAAAAATTAATACTAATATATTAAAATATTTAAAATTTAAAATATATTAATTTAAAAGTATTTTTTATATATATTTTATAATATTATATAATATTTATTAATATTAACTTGATAGATATACATGTTGTTTTGTCAACTCATATTTTATTGATTATTTTTTGTATAATACAAAAATAATTATAGTTTAATAGTTAAAAAATTTATAAAAAGTATAACTTAACTTTTATTTTTTACTAAAATTGTGAGAGAAACAAAAAAATTAAAAAACAAAAATTGAAATCAAATAACCATCATTATATATATATATATATATATATATATATATATATATATATATATATATATATATAAAATATTTTTTCTATTAAGCAAATATTTAAATATTGCTTGTCATTTAATTACCAAATTTGACAATATATAATATTTATGGTAAGATTTTTCTACGAAACCAATTATTTTTTGACACTATAATTATTTGTTTATTTAAGCATATTTGATTTTTTTTTTAATCAAAATAGATTTTTTTAGTAGTTTTAAAACTTACTTAGATCTCAGAGAAAGAAGTAAGAGCAAAGCACAGACAAAAAAAAAAAAATTTAAACTAAACAAAATAAGAACCAAACATATAACACAAGCTCAGGACATAGGTTATTGCACGAATGCCAAAAACTTTGAAGGCACTAAGACAGAACATATAATCATCACGAACAATAAGTCCTTGAAAAAGTAAATCTTTAACTACTATTAATCTCAATCAAACAATTTCATCCATAATATTGTGCCTATAGGAAGGGAGTGGATCCTCTCCAGTGAAAGAAAAATTAGATGCTATTCTGTGTTTAATCTAACCATTTATTGTTTCCTCTCTTCTATTTAATTTTGGTCCACTTAGAAAATTAAAAGTGAAAGATCATACTTTATTCTCTCAAGTGTTTTTTTCACTGCAGAGGATCTATTTCCGTATACTATAGGTATACTATTGATTGCCCAGGAATTGAATGTTGCTCACACATATCTCAAAAGATCTTTTCTTGTTGTAAAAAATTCTGCAGTTGCGCTTCTTCCATATTACTCACACTGTGGCAAAGAAGTAAGTAATCAATTTTTGCTTTTACACATTACCAAAATTCAAATCCACCCGTCAAAGCATTCTTTTAATAATTTTAGCCACACCCAAGATAAGTCCCACCTTTAAAGGATCACACCCCACATATTCTATGACCAATTACATGCAAAGAAAATGTGGTGAATAGACTCTGATCATGAACTACAAAGTACACACTTCACATTCTCATTCTGAAGCATTTTTAGTTTGTACAGCCTATCTTTTATATTTAATCTTCCTAAAATGATAAACTAAGTGAGGAGCTCCACTCCAGGAGAAATAAAGTCAACCCACAGCATCTTAACAAAATTATACATTTTGGAATCCAACTTCTTACTCCTATCCTTATAAATAACATTAAGAAAAGATTTAACAAAATAATTCTCATTTTTGTCGAATTTCCACACCAAACTATTCACTTCATCTACGTTCATGGTAATCCTTGATAGGATTTGCATCATATCGTTCAATTTTTGCTCCTCCCAATCACGCAACGACCTTTTCCAAGTTAAACTTTAAACCTAATTGTAACCATCCCAAAAACTACAATCACAAATGCAAGACTCTCTATTACTTAAGATACTATATAATTTCGAAAAAATCTCCTGCAAATATCCTTAGCATTTCAGACATTGAACTACCTCCTAACTAACCGTGGCTAAACCATTCCCACCCTCACCATTCTCCCAAAAGAAACGAGTTTGAAGAGAAATAATCTTCTTCGCAACCAAATTTGGCATCTTAAAAATACTTAGGTAGTACGTTGGTAGATTATTTAAAACGACTTAATCAAAACAAGTTTTTCAGCTTTAGATAAATATTTACCTTTCCACCCCTTCAACCTCTCTTCGACTTTCCTAATAACTGGATCCCACGTATGAATCCGCTTAGGATAGCTCCCAAGGAAATACCTAAGTACTTATCGGTAATTTTCTTCCTTGTACCCCAACACCTCACAGGCTTTTTGTGTCGTCCCATCTATCCCATTTAAACTAATCAAGATAGATTTATCGTAATTAATTCTCAGACCGGACAGCAGCTCAAAATCATATAGAACCCTCCTATAATTCAAAATTGTCTCTATATCGCAAGGACAAAAGAGAATTGTATTATCTACAAATTGTAGATACGACAATTCAACTTTACTCTTACCTACCTCAAGCATTTGCAAAAGACCTTTTTTACACTATCTCTCAAATATTTTATTCAAAACTTCACCAACAAGAACAAAGAGAAAAAGGGATAACAGGTCACCTTGGCGAAGCTCCCTTTATAGATCGAATGGCTTTGTCGCTATTTCGTTGATGAGAATAGCCATTGATGCTGTTGTTAAACACTCCCAGATCCACCTTCGCCAAATGCAATCAAAGCCCATACCCTCCAAAACCAAATTAACAAAGTCCCATCAAACCCTGTGTACACCTTTTGAAAATCTAATTTGATCAACTATGCCGCCTTTTTTAACCTCTTTAGCTAATGTACTGTTTCGCAAGCTATCAAGGCACTATCATAGATCTTTCTTCCACTTATGAAAGTTGACTGGACCTCCCCAATCAACCTCGGCATTAGAGGTTGAAGACGGCTAACCAATATTTTTGAAATTATCTTGTATAAGCATCCCATCATGCTTATAGGTCTATAATCCTTCAGCTCATTTGTTGCCCTCTTCCTTATGTGTCAATATCACCCACGTCAAGTTCGCTTCTTTCGGGAGACTACAATCAACAAAAAACTTTCTCATTGATCTATAAAAGTCATCTCTAATTACCTTCTACAGTTTCCTAATGAACTTGAAATTAAACCCATCCGACCTCGTTGTGCAACTTGGTTCACAACCCCACACAGCTGACTTGATCTCTTCATTTGATGGGATCAATTCCATACCTTTTGCTTTGGCTCTTGCTTTGGCTGCATTAATAGACTTTACCAGCGACATATCAAAAAGAATGTTAAGGTTTTGCTTCTCCTTATATAACTCCTTAAGAACCTTCGCACCTTATATTTGACTCTACCAACACCTCTATAGCAATTTCCATTAATGTGGATCTCCTCTATAACTTTGCTCTGCCTCCTGGTTTTAGCAACTGAATGAAAGGACTTAGTGTTTTCATCCATTTGCGAGGCAAATCGCGACCAAGATAACTGCTTCCAGTAATCCTCCCTCTTCCTGTACCATATTTCGATCACGCTTTTGATTGCCTTCGCCAAAAGACATTCATCATCCCTACCCTTATCTTTATCTTCATCTACCTTTTTCATTTTATCTTTTAATTTTATCAAAGTACTCCCAATACTTTCAAAGTATTCCTTATTCCATTGCCTTAATCGTTTCCTCAAAGCCTTCATTTTTTGCAATATATCAGACCTATCTATTCTGCACCACTTACTTTTAACCACTGAAACAAAGTCATTATGAAACAACTATGCATCTAAAGAACAAAAAGGCTTTAGACCCCAATTTATTTTCTCTGAGTCAACTAAAAGACCACAATGATCTAACAGAGTTCAAGACAACCTCTTCAGCATTAGAAAATTATAAACATTTTGCTATTTATTATCAACAAACACCCTATCAATTCTGCTGCATTTTTTATCCCATACCATTTATACTTCATTATTCCACTTAACTCTAGCTCCACTTAAATTTATATATATAATACCATAACTTTTATTATTTTATTGATATTTAAGAACATAAATATTTTCACCATAAATATTTTTTTTCTAAATGTAAGGGCAAATCTATTATCAAAATAGAGGCACTATGTACTTATTATTTATTTTTTAAAAATTAATGGGACAATTGGCCGCACACAAATATAAATAGATTCATCTCTGGCGCCAGTTGCAAATTATTTAGAGAAGAGAAATGCCAAAAGAACCAACACTTTTTTATTAATATTAACTAATACTTTAATCAACATTTTATTTTTATGGTGCATATTATAGTAAAGAGATGAAGATCATTTTATGTAAGAAAATGTGTCATTTTATTTTATTAATTTTTTAAAGTAAATTATATGCTCTTTTTCATTCTCTTCACACAAAAACTTTTTTATCATAAAATTATCCTATTTTATACCTTTAAAATTAAAAATTAAAAATTTAATCTTTAATATTTAAAATTAACTAAATATTGACAAAAAAATAATAAAATTTATCGGTTATCTAGTATTACTCTTCATAAAATTCGAATTGTTGATCAGACATCTAGCATTAAGTTAAAGTTTATAACATATAATAAAGAATGCAACTTTTCTGTCTAGAATGTTGAGCTTATTAAATCCGAGAGAAAACACTAGTTGAAACTCGGGGGCTCATAGAAAATTATCCTGCTATAACGTCGAAATTCTGCATATGGCAGAACTATGTCTGTGAGGAAGGGACTTTTGAATTATATTGTTAATGATCATGGTTTGATCATTGATGTGAGGCCTTTAACTTTACTTAAAAGGACTGATATATCTGTTAGTGTAAAGTGTAACCTATTCTGACTTTTCTCAGCATCAATTATTGTCTAACAACACGGCATTTATATTACTGAATTGCCATTAAGGTAGTCCAATCCGTAGAAATTTAACCATCTGGAAGTGAAGGAATTGAAGCTGAAAAGAATACTATCAAGAACCCGTGACACTTGTACGCATTGAACAACCACATAAAGGAAACTTAATCATCATGTTTGCTAACACAATCATAGACTACGAACCACATTAAATTCATATCTCTGTTTGACCTCAAAATCAAGAAAATTTTACTAATATAATATCAAATAATATATGTGTGTACAGTGTAATAGTGAATCATCGTCCATGGAAGAATAAAATTAGCAGGTCTTTGAATTAAATTAATGGAAAAATCCATAGCGAACCTGTAATTGAATGAATCAAGGATATGAAGAAGAAGAAGAAGGAGTATGGTGTGAGGATGATTGCATATTATTGGAGAAGATGATTCGAGGCAAAGAAGCACAAACAAGAGGCCTTGGAGTAGGGATTCTAAGGCAATTGAGGGTGCCACCTGGAATAACAGAACACTCTGGTTGAGGTCTCTGCATGTCTCTACCAGGAATGCAGTTTCCTGAGAAATCAAAGCCAATGTTGAAAAGCCTGCTGCATTGCTGGCTCAAACCAGAGAAGAAGTTGTAAGCAACGGTGAGGTTCACCAAACTTGTCAAGGAGCAGATCACATCAGATAACTCTCCTGAGAGCTTGTTGTGTCCCAGATTGAGAACCTCAATGTCTTGCAAGCATGATATTGTGTCTGGCAAGTGCCCCATGAGTGAATTGAAGCTCACATCAAACACTTCAAGTTCATCAAACAGACCCACCCCTTCAGGGATGCAACCTGTTAGCTGGTTGTTGAGGAACAGAACCTCTTTGAGCTTATTCCCCATGAGCCCAAAACTTGTTGGAATGTTCCCACTGAGCTTGTTGTTAGCCAGATTGATCACCGATGCGGGTGAATTCCCCAAGCTCTGAGGGATCTCACCTTGGAATTGGTTGTTGTTGAGGAATATGGCATCGAGCTTCCTGTTGAAGAGTTCATCAGGGAGTTGACCTGAGAATGAGTTGAATCTGAGGTCCAAGTAAAGGAGGCTTGGCATGTAGAGAGTAACAATGGGGAATGGACCAGAGAGGTGGTTGTTGCTGAGGTCCAGTTCTTCCAGAGAAACGAGGTCTTTGAATGTGTCGGGAACTGTGCCACTGAACCTGTTACTGTTGAGGTGAAGAAGAGACATGTCAACCAGTAAAGAGAGTTCTTTGACGAGAGTTCCTTGGAGATTTGCATGGTTGAGGTCGATTCCTGCAACTACAACGTTGGCGGTGGCAGTAGATGTTGAAAGAGAAGAGATTTCATCGTCTTGAGGGGGTGAACAGAACACTCCTTTGTAGGAGCAGACATTAGGACCAACCCATGAATCTAGAAGCTTGAGAGGGTCATCGGAGATGGCTGATTTCCATGCCTGCAGAGCTTTGTAGGCACTCTCCAACTTTGATGAGGGAGGCTCTGATGGGGTGTTGCCATTGCCAACATTGCCATTGCCATTGCCAATGCCAACGCCTACTCCAAAACCACCACCAACCCCAACAGAGACACCAATGGCTGCGGTTAAATGGATGGTACTGCGAAGGAGGAGGAGGAAAGCGAGAAGGCAGGCCTTGTTTGGAAACATGTTTGACAAAGCAGGGAAGAGGAGAGTGAAGGAAATGGAATGGAAGGTGGGTTGTAAGGTACTCCAAATAGTTGCTACATTCAGTGGTGGGGTTAGGTTCTCTCTTAAGTCTTAACTATTGCATTCACCATTTTTTTCCTACAACTTTGGGACAAATCTCTTTCTCTCTCTCTCTCTCTTCTTCTTTCTTCTAAAGGTTGTTCAATTATGAATTCAATGAACGGCTGGTGTTATGTTTCAGTCAACATTACAACATTTCCTGTTTAACTAAGGGTAGATACAAAGATTAGAGACATGCTTGGTTATAAATATATATGTTGCAAAGAAAAACAAATTAATAGTATAACATGCTGATCTGTTCTTTGTTGTTAGTTGAAATAAAAACAAAGTGTGATCAGGACGTATATTATCAAGTAGATATATTTTAGTCATTGTAATTAGTCATTGTTGTATGTCTAACCAATTTAATTTACTTGACCCATTTCAACTTCAGTATAACTAGTTATTCTAATTTCTAACACATTTAATATTTTGTAACGGATATCATTGTGATTATTGACTATTGATGAATCTATATCCTGACACTTAGTTAAACTTGCATTGAAAGAGACGCGTGTACTGCCTTGTGTGGAATGAATTGAACAATAATATTTGTGCACAGTGCACAGATAGGTTGGTTAGGTTCTTAATTTTGAAGTGAAACCCTTGAGAACTTTAGATACAACACGTTCATTATTACCGGGTAGTAATGAACCATTATTATTGTATAGATATACATACACGAATGAGCACATTGGGGTGTAGGAGAGATAATTTATTTATTATTTTCAAGACCTACTGTTACTTGCTCCAAACACAAGTATTCAACTTGCGATTAATGGATCGCAAGATGGTAGGTTATAGACTTATAGCTCATGCTTCTCAAAAGTTGTCTCTTAATTTCTAACCTTGCACATTAATTTTATCATATTCTTGCAGACCAAAACACGCAGCCGCATTAATCATTTCAAAGCTCAATGCAAGCTCATTCAATTCAAACAATATTAGTTATATACTAAACATCATGTCTCTCTCAAGGTGAAATTCCGGCTGGACTATATTCATTGTTTCCTTCACCTTGGTTTAATTTTCCAAATTAAAGGACTAATATAATCTATATGCTTTTCTAATAATATAAGCTGTCTAGTTTTCTAGTTTATATTGATGGCTACTGCAATATCTACATGAAGTTCAACACAAGTTAGTGGGATGTGCAATATAATTTTGAATTGGCTTCACTACTAGAGTGATGGAAACATGGTCAAAAAATAATCATTATTAGAAAGAAGAATAGTGAGCTAATTGGTATGAAAACAACCGTGAAGAGAGGCTGCACTTCATCATTTTGACTAGTAAAATGGGAAGCAACTAGTTCCCAAGTTCCATGGCTGTAGGTCATGAACGGTTTTCCATTTAGCCAGGTAAAGAACACCAATTAAATGTGTGATCGACATTCGACAAGGAGGAAGATTCAACTTCAATATATATCCACTCCAATTCTTATATATAAACAAGTTTAATATTATCACATCCAAACATGTAATAAAAGTATGTAAATTGCATTACTCTAATTAAGATATACTCAATTATTTATTTATAAATATTGTCGCTACTTTTGTTTTAAATATGTGGCGATAGATTTATGTTTGACGATATAAGAATTTATGGGTGTCTACCAATAGAAGTTCCTGTTGGTAGTTGAATAATTTTCATAAAGCACACCCAACAACCCACTCCGCAAACAGCGCTATATATATATATATATATATATATATATATATATATATATATATATATATATATATATATGAGTTATACTACATATACAAGTCTTTTTAGCTTAAAGTTTTACAAGTTAGGCCAAGTTTAACAGAAACTGACATTCATTCACTAAAGCGTGATAACACGTGTGTCACTTAACGTTTCCAAAGCGTACTCTCACTCACCATTATAGAGACACTTCTTCTTCGTGTTCCTCCTTCTCCTCCTTCTCTTCCTTCTTCTTCTTCTTTTTCTTTGCGTTTCTTCTCATTTTTCTTCACGTATTTCATCTTTATCGTTGTTTTTTTATTACTGTTGTTGTTGCTGCAATTTTTTTCACTACAAGAAAAACACCCATTCAGGTACACTTGAAAAGTGTAGCCAAAAGTGAAAAAAAATGATGCCTTAGGCTACGGCTATGCTTTTTGGGCTACGGCTATGCTTTTTGGGCTACGGCTACGCTTTTTGGGGTGATTCCTATTCGGCCGTTGCCTATTCTCAAAGGCTACGCTTTTCTGCACCAAGGGCTACGCTTTTGGCGTTTGGGAATAGGCTACGCTTTTCAAGTGATGCTGTGCAGGACCAAAGGCTACGCTTTTCAGCTTCCATTTTTACTAGAATAGGCTACGCTTTTCAACACTATTGCATCACCTGTCAAGCGTAGCCATATTATATTCCATGGCTACTTTTTATAAGTGTAGCCTTAGTTCCCTTGTTTTTTTTTTTTTTTGGTATACTATAGCTACTGTATATAAGTGTAGCCTTAGGTCCCTTATTATTATTTTTTATTTAATATATATATAATAATTCTGCATTTTTAATTAAATGAGTTAAATATTATAAAATAAAAATAAATACATAATTATACTAAATAATTTTTTTGAATAATAAAAATTATCTGTAACCAAAATATATTTATAATAATGATCCAAAAGTACTAGAATAATGTTAATTTTAAATATTCATACATCTCATATTAAAATAAACATAGCCATATCAAAATAACTATGATATCACTTAGAATTTACTACTAATACTCTATAAAAAATTAAAATATTATATCCTACATAAGTATCTTCTAATAAAAGTCATTAGTCAACTATACATGTATCCATTCCCAACACTACTCTATCTTAGCCAATAAACCACAATAATAATCAACTTAATCTTCATTATCATCATCCTCAATATTATCCTGCATAATTATATAGAAAAGTAATTAGAAAAATATTTATAATGACATTCGCGATTATAAAAAAAGTAGTGTTTCACAAATCCAAAATTAGAATTCAAAGATAAAAAAATATAAGCTATAAACCATAAGATAAAGAGCTATAATTTAAAAAATCATCACCCTAGCAGCTAGACAAAAATTCCCTACCTCCCACCACAATGCCAGAATCAGAACTGTTGCCACAAAGTTTCCCTATTCTCTTCACATTTGAAAAGTTAAACTCTCCTACACAAGCCAATCTTCAATTATTACTCCTCCAACTACTACTACTACATGCAGCAGCAACATATAAAACATGATTAGGACTAGCACCTAAAAACTAAAATTTTAATATATTATTATCATGTTATACATACTATATCTGCTGTTGTAACATTTTTTTTTAAATTAAAACTAATAACTTTAATTTGAAAATACTAATACTATAAGTCTATAACCATAGCTAGTATTATTTGCTTTTTATCGGCAGATGAATAAAAAAATAGGGAAAAATTCATATATACCAACTCATCCCATGTTTCTAGTTCATGGTGAAAATAAAAGAACCAAAAATAGCAATATAACTTTCAGCCATAGCAAACGGAAGTGCACAAAATTAGAAATACAACAACCAGAATTGTACAAACAATTTTCAGCCACAAACAAACGGAAGTGACACACATATCATTGCAAGAAGTCAGAGGAGGAGATATGTGCTCATTTTTACAGGGGAACAAAGTGAAACAGAACCAATAAACCAACCAAACTAGCAATTAGCAGTTGAATAATTTTCTTTTTCCAACCAAGCATAAATCAGCACCTTAGTCGTAGCTTCCAGGCTTACAAGGTCTAAGTGGAAGTCAAGCAGTCCAGGCGACCTATCAGCTAGAACCTAGAGCCAAAATAGCAAAATGGAAAGAAGGTAAGTGATCAAATGATATATTCCTTTATTGCCGATCTTGCATAAATTAAATAAATAAATAGTAATCCATAAACTATAATTTTACGTTAGACAAGATCTAACAGAATCAAATTAAATTTTAACTGCTGAAAAATTAAGAAGGGCCTGTGATTATCCAAACATAGAAAATTGAGAGAGCTAGAACGATGTCCTAGAGAATGATAAGGACATTAACATTTAAAGGAAAAAAGTACATACCCCTAGCTGTTCCTTGATTTAATGTATTACCCAAAAAAAAGAATTTTCTTCATGATCTTCAGCTTGACAGACTTTCGGACCTATTCCCAAGAGAAAATGCATGAGGTCAAAGAAATACCAATAACACAGTTTGTTAGTTTCATGCACAATGTACCTCTTCACAAGCAGAGTTCACAGTTTTTAAACTCTTCTTAAATTCTGTAACCTGCAAAATGAAAAAAGCATAACTGAATCAAACATAAAGAAAAATATAGCAAGCACCACCATACCTGAGACAGAAATTGAATCTTGAAAGAGAATACTCTTAACTTTGACTCTACTCGTGGCACCTTCATCAGCTATAAAAAATACTGAAACATGACCAAATATATACAAGGATACGATTATAGATACATAGTATGATATTGCATTAGGAAAGGCCAAAAGAATTGTTTTATAACCAACATCTAAAGGAAAAGCGGGGACATGTAATAAATTGCTTCTTTCTTTCTAGAAGCAAGTAGGCAACAACAAATCTGTAACTATACGTGATATAGACCTTGAATTCATATGAGCTGCCTTCCAAGGAAAGAGACTTCTTGCACAATTTTATTGATCATTATCATATGTTAGATTCACTTCCAAAATCAAAGCCTTGCCACATTCAGTTCTTTAACCTTTGCAGCTAATTATTTATACCCAGAATTTTGCAATTTCCAGTTTCCATGCCAACAATTGTTTTTTCTTTTTTTTTTCCCTTAAAATAAGTTTCTTCTTTTCTCTACTTCATTTCTCCACCATTCCTCCCAACTCCCTATCAAATTTTAAAGTAAGTAAAGGGTCTAAGAAATCAAATGCTATTAGACGGATCCTAGTTATGGAACCTACAAACAGTATCCTATATAATTCTGAGTACTTAGATTTACACTAAATTAGCTATCATAAATAATGATATGGCTATAACAAATTAGTAAACACCTGTTCGCATTTTTCCAAATTCTCTTTGTCACCAGTGTATCCCTTTATAAACAAGGGGAATCAAAATTAGAAAAGCAAACAAACCAGAGTAAAAGATATGTTTTCGTAACAGCAGACGCCAAATGAGAAACCTTAGCTAACAAAACAAGATGTAAGAATTAAGTATGATAAGTTTGTTAATCTTTACCTTCAAAAGTTCCATCTCTTCTTTAGTAGGACAAAACTTAATGAGATTTTTCACCTGATCTACATCTAATACTGATTCATCCATAGCCAGCACAGCAGCCTGAGAATATCCATTTTAACATGTTAGATAATACTTAACCACATTGTTCGAGGTGGATATTTCAGATTTGCTGACAAGAGCTATTATTGGTGGCCTTAGGCACATATACAAGTCAATCAAATTTCAATAAGCATCTTCTATGTAAATAAAAAACACTAATATTTACTAGAAAGCAACATGCATAAGAATGATATTTTCATTATAAAATCTTCTATCCTGAATGATCAAAAAACTTATTCACGCCAATTTTCAGCATACCATCATATCAGGAAGTGGCATCTTAACCTACCAAGTCAATGAATACAAGTATGTAACCAATAATCCTGGATTATTCTTTGAACCACTAGATGTGAACGAACCTTAGTCTCATTAGTCTTTGTATCCTTTCCACTGACTTTGCGTTCTTGGAACAGATTCAGCGCCTGACACAGGCTGCACGGATCAAATATCAGTGATGAGAAGGAAGAGCTTAAAGAACCATTGATCAGTAATTCCCAATCTTTTGGCTTCTATCTACATTAGCTCTGCAAATTCATAGCACACACAAACCACAAATGGTGTTAGAAATAATAAACTCTGTTTGAAGAGGCGACAATTCGCACACTTGAGGCTAATAATCTTCTCAAACAAAAAAGAAAACCCTAACGAAGCAAGAAGTAGAAACTCATAAAATTAGAAAGCCCAAAAAATAGAACCCCCAAAGCCTTCAAAAATTCACAGAAGAAAAATCCATACACAGAGAACAAGTGAGATAGAGGGTGAGACAAAGAGAGAGCGAATGAGATAAAAAGTGAGATGACGAGCGACAAAGAGAATGAGATTGAGAATTATTGTAAGTGGTCTGTGATTGCTTCTCGGCTACCAGGAAGCTAAAACCATTCATGCAGTAAAACCCCTAATTAAAAACCCTAAAATTGGAACCCAAAACCTCCCAAATTTCACAGAACAAACTGAAAATCGATACATACCTTCTCAGGTGAGCGGCGATGACGATGCTGAGCGACGACGACGATGCTGAGCAGCGACAGTGAGCACACGCGATGATGATGCTGAGCGGCGATGGTGAGTGAACGAGATGGCGATGCTGAGGCGACGGTCAGCGCACGCAACGACGATGGTCCGCGCGGCGGAGCCCTAGCCGGCGTCGTCCTCTCCTTCCTTTCCCTCTCCTCTCTTCTTCTCTTCTTCTTCCCGTTCTCCACTTTTCTGATTTTTTTTCCTCTTTTGTGTGTGTTGAGTGAGGATGAGAGTGTGAGCTGGTGAGTGGTGAGCTGGTGAGCGGCGTAGCGATGTGGTGAGTGGTGGGTGGTGACTGGCGGTGAATGGTGACTGGGTAATGAGCGAGGGTTCTTCGCGATGATGAGTGATGAGCTTTGGAGGGAACAAAGGCGCTGTGATTCATGTGGTTCCAGAAAGGGGATAAAGGGGATAATGAGCTTCGGAGGGAACGAAAATTTCACTAAGTGTTGTGAGTTTGCTTTAATTTGGATCGAAAAAAAAGAGAGGGAAAAGCGCTTATTAGGCATCATTTTAAAAGCGTACCCAAAACTTAATAAATAGGCTACCTTCAAAAAGCGTTTCCTTTGATATAAAAAGTGGACCCATAGATATTAACATAGGGCTACGCTTTATAAGTGATTTCTATAATACCTAAGGCTACACTTTTTAAATGATGCCAGAATTGTGTTTCTTTTTCTCTAAAAAAAAGGCAACACTGAGAAAAGCGTAGCCTATTCTATAAATAGGCTACGCTTTTCAAATGTAGCTTAAAAAAATGTAGCTGAATGGGTATTTTTCTTGTAGTGTTTCCTCCTCTCCTTTCTATTGATTTTGCAACATTATGTATTTTTTTTCTTCTTTGTTTGATTTTTCCTCCCAAGAAGAATTATAAGAAAACGAAATAAGAAGATGAGGAAGAAGATGAGGAAGAAGATGAGGAGGAGGAAGAGGAAGACTTTTGAATTATGCAGAACTTATCAGAATAAAAATACATCAAAAAATTCTTAAAATATACCCAAATATTTTCGTGTTACACCCAAATTTGCTGCAAATACAGAAAAATATTTTCTCTAATGCTGCATTTTTTTTCTTCTTTTTTTCCTTATTTCTTTCTTTCTTTTAGTTAAATGAATGTGAGTTCATCCTCTTTCAAGTAATTTTGCAGCATTATGTGTTTTTTTCTTCTTTGTTTAATGTTTTTGTTTTTATTCTTGTTAAGAGATTAAAACAAAAAGAAACTTGAGAGAGTAAAACAAAAAGGAAAAGATGAATAAGAAAAAAAAGAAGAAGATGGTGATATGATGAAAAAAAAAGAAGAAGCGGTAGAAGATGAGGAGGAGGAAGAGAAAGAGTTTTGAATTATGCAGAACATATCAGAATAAAAATACACCAAAAAATTCTTAAAATACACCCAAATATCTTCGTACTACACCCAAATTTACTGCAAATATAGAAAAATGTTTCTTCTAATGCTATATTTTTCTTCTAAATTGAACCACACCTCAGCCACTTGATTAGATTCAAAACAATAATCAATTTCGTTCTGATTCAATTGACAATTTGAATCTGAATTATTTATTATCTTCAACAACGAGATAACTGATGATGGAGGAGAAAGAGAAAAAGAAAAGAGGAGAAGAAATTCCAATGAAAAAAGGAAGAAGAGGAGGAAGAGAAAGAGGTGGTGTTGATGACAACGATAACGAGAGAGAAAAATTACGAAGAAGACACGGAGAAAAACGTGAAAGCGCGTGTATATAAATGACTTGTATGACTTGTATGTGAAAAGCGCTTATATGTGGAGAATACTATATATACAGAGACACACACTAGGGGATTGGAGTTTAACAATAATACTCTGCATCCAAGTGATTTCACTAACTAAGTCCAACCAAGTTGTCATAATTAACCTCCTCTATATCTATGCACTACGTAACTGACTTTTAAACGTAAACAACTTCCCACTTTTAACGTAAACGGAAAATCTTTTACTTCTTCTTCTTCTTCTTCCAAATTTGCACACGCAGGTTCTCCTTCTTCTCTCCTCCTCATCTTCCTCCTCCTCCTCCTCCTTCTTCTTTTTCTTCTTCTCTCCCGATGTTGCGTCTTCTTCTTCTTCTTTTTTCTTTTTCGTTATCTTTCTCTTTCGTTATTGTCATCACCAATAATACCAACATTTGCAAACATATTTATTGGTTTTGATTTTCTCTGGTGCCATCATTAAATAATTTCGGTGCATTTTTTAGTTTATTTCGGTTTATTTGTGTGTTAATTGAGGTTCACTTGATGCTGCTGATAAGTATTGACTAATTTTTTTATTCCCTAAGTAATTTCAGTTCATTTTTTAGTTTAATTGAGGTTCATTTGGATTCAGAAATGAATTCGATGTGTTTTTGTTAATGATTAAATCTTTTTTACTGTTTGTTCAAATCTAAACTAATTTCGGTTCATTTGTGTACTAATTAAAGTTCACTTGATGCTACTGATAAGTAGTGACCAAATTTTTTAACAAAGAAGAATAAAATTATTCATTATCACTTTATTCAATTGCATTAGATTCCACTCCGTTCCATTCAATTAGATCAGTTTTGAACAAGCAGTCAAAAAGACTCAATCAACAACAAAAACACATCGAATTCATTTCTGGATCTAAATGAATCTCAAATAAACTAAGAAATAAATCGAAATTACTTAAGAAATAAAAAATTTGGTCAATACTTATCAGCAGCATCAGGTGAACCTCAATTAACACACAAATGAATCGAAATTAGTTCAGTTTCAAACAAGCAGTCAAAAAGACTCAATCATCAACAAAAACACATACAATTTATTTCTGGATCTAAATGAACCTCAATTAAACTAAGAAATGAACTGAAATTATTTAAGAAATAAAAAAAATTGGTCTATACTTATCAGTAGTATCAAGTGAACCTCAATTAGTTCACAAATGAACCGAAATTAGTTCAATTTTGAACAAACAGTCAAAAAGACTCAATCATCAACAAAACACATCGAATTCATTTCTGGATTCAAATAAATCTCAATTAAAAGGAGGAAAAAAAACGCAGCAACAACAACAACAATAAAAGAATGACGATTGAGAGAAAACACGCCAAAAAAAAGGAACGCAAAGAAGAAGAAGAAGGAAGAATGCAAAGACGAAGAAAGAGGAAAGCGAAGAAGAAGACGGAAAAACGGAAAGACGAAGACAAAGAAAAATATATATTGCGTTATTGAAACGCGCGTGTGTACACGCGGGTATAATCAAAGTGATTTTTGTTGAATTTAAACCAATTTAATTAGACTTAATTACCAAAAATACTTAGATGTATAATTAAAGTAGGAGTTTAAATGGATGTACTTAAATTAGGTATTCCGATCCAAACCTTAATTACTTGAAGAAATTTAAACCCCATGTTCGAGAGTGGCATACACTTTTCTAAAAATTTTGATAAACTCATGACCTGGCCTGGATAGAGGATAACTAAGGGTTGTTTATGTGTGGAGTTTAATTAATGAGTTTGTGCTTTGGGCACTCTGAGATCACAATATTAGATTTGGTGGCCAATTATTACAGATGATGCATGTGCCTTGAGAAATAGGTTAAGTAGTAGTGGTGGTGTGGCCACTTCCTTGTGCAATAATTGTAACATGGGTTTTGATTAAGGTCCCATCTATCTTAGATCGATTGAGTTAGTTGCTATGAATAAATGTGTTGATAATTGCTTGGCTTTTACGTCTAGTCACCCTTACTGGTGTCCAGCATATATATGTATCCTTGTTGGATTTGGACATCACGGGAAATATAGTACGCTTATCATGTCTTTAATTACCCTTTTCTTTTCTTACAGGATATCTCTAACCTTTGGTTTCAACGACAAAAACTTAAAAAGATTTTTGGAATTTAAATGTTATTGTTTCCATTCTTTAATATAATGCATGATAAGATGATATGTGCTTCGGACATGCTTCATATCTAAATTAAAGGAAACTCTTTGAGGAGGTCGTGCGTTAAAATGCACAAAAACATCTGTGAAACCGTTTTCTTTTTCGTTTTATCATCTTAATAAATTGCTCTAATTACTATGCCGATTCCAATAATTTTATCGATTTTTTATTAGATTTTGTAACTTTTGTCAATTAAATTTTTATATCATATTAAATTTTATAACTAAATTTTTATCATAATAAAAATATCACAATTATTATCAAAATATTTTATTAAATAAAATAAAATATTCAATCAAGTGTTAAGTACCAGATAAATGATGTAACTAAAATATAAATATAAAAAATAAAAATTTGAATAAAATATGAAAAGAATTAAATAGTTATTTTTAAGAATTATAATTTTTCTATTACAAAAGAGATTATAATAACATTCTCTCTTGAAAAAAAAATACATTTTTCTTTAAATATATAAGAAAATATCTTTCAAAGAAAAAAAAATCTCAAAAAAACTAAAATATTTCTATTACTTTTATTAGATTAAAATTGATGAAAAATAAAATAAAAAAATTTAATTTATAGGCGAACCTCTATTACGTAAATCACCCATAATATGAAGTTGTTAATCTTTCTCTCCCTTCTGCCATCAAAATTTGGTGGCTATTATCAAGGAGTATTTTTCTTCTTTTCATTGTTTAAATTTTTTTTCATAACATTAACTTTACTAACTTTACAATCTCCATTTAAAACTAATTTTAGCGTGAATTTTCTGCATATCTCTATGTCTTTCTTCTACTACTTTTTGAATAAAGTGATATTATACTTCAATGTATTTAGTCTTTGAATGAAATATTGAATTCCTTGCAACATGCAAGATACTCTAACTGTCACGATACATAGAAATTTTATGTCGTTTGTGTCCAAGTTCTTCCATTAACCTTTGGATCCAAATAACTTTTTTGCATACTTGTATAACTATCATATATTCAACTTCTGTAGTAGATGGAGCTACAACATAGTTTGTAACTTAGATAGCCAACTCACAGCTCCTCCTATAAGTATGAACACATATCTTGTAGTAGATTTTTCTTTATTAAGATCACCTACAAATTCTGAATCGACATATCTATTGACGATGAGTTCCGATCCTCCAAAACATAATGCAACATTCGAGGTCTCTTTGATGTATCTTAGGATCCTCTTAATAACATTCCAATGCTCTTTATCCATATTTTCCAAAAGCAACTTACCACCGCAGCTGTTTGAATAATATCTGGTCTTGTACAGATCATGGCATACACATAAGGCTTCCCATTATTGATGCATATGGTACTCGAGATATTTCCATCATCTCTGCTTTACTACTAGGACACAAACCTGAGGATAATTTAAAATTTATAAGAAAGGGAATCGAAATTGGCTCACATTATTGCATGTTGAAGCGTTACAAGATCTTTCTCAAATAGTTCTTTTGCGATAGCCAAAATTTTCTATCCTTTTTATTTCGATAGATTTGCATCCCTAAAATCTTGTTTGCTGATTTCAAGTCTTTCGTTCAAATTCTCCAGTCAACTATGCTATTAGTTTTGAATTTGATTTTTAGTGGAATCTACCACTAATATGTCATCCACATACAATAGTAAAATAATGAAATCTTTATCATTAAATCTCTTGTAATAGCTAAAATATGTTTTATTCAAGTTTTGTTCTATTTTTAATAGAAAGTGAGATATCTCAATGTCAATAGAAATGAAAGAAATGAAATTAAAAGATAAAAAGAAAAAATGTAATATGTTGAAGGCAAAATTAAATTGCAGATATTAAAAGAAATATGAAATTAAAAAAATTATGAAGAAAGAAATATAAACATAAAAAAAAGAATATATAAAAAAATTAATAAAAAAATTAAAAAATAAAATTATAAATGTTTGAGTTAAAAAAAATTATTTAAAATTTTTTATTTTTATTCTGTTATACTAAAGAGACTGAAAATATTGAGTTTCTAATAAATATTTTTTAAAAGAATGACACTATTTATAATGTTTGTCTAAAATTTTATTTACAGACTATCTTATATAAATTGATCGTTACTTTTTGATACGTCATTTTTGACAAATTCAAATTATAGTTATAACTGTTTTTATTCTTCGTTTATTATCAATTAAAAACTTCAGCAAACAATTGAACTGTGAGATGACTTAAATTACTCTCAATTAAAATAAATACATAACATAAATATACAATAATATTAATTTATAATTATTTTTTAAATAATATTTTTTAATTAATAATATTTTATGTCTAATAACATGATGCCTTCTAAAATTTCTTACTTAAAAAAATGAAATGAAAAAAAGTAAGAAAATGTTGTTATTTATAATAACAAAAGCACTATATATACATATTATTTTTTTGCCATAATTATTATTAATATTATTATTCTTATAATACTTTTTTTAGAATCTTTTATACTTGTCGAATAAAAAGCTATGAAAAAAATCCTAAAATGAAAGAAAAAAAATGACTTTGTAATTTCCGACACCGTTTTGTACATAAAATATGTTAAATGGTACAATCTCAATTCATAACATTCTCTTTATTCATTCCAAAAGAACACTTATATAAAGTGGGACTAAATTTTTAAAGTGGTTCTTAGATTGACTCTATATATCATTATTGTTTTTGAGATTTCAATTACAATAATTATATTTTTGAATTAAAAAAATTGCATCATATTAATCTCTGATCTATTTTCTGTTAACGATGTACTGACATAACTTGATGACACGTGTCAGCTCATGGTTTGACCACGTATAATAATATGATAACGTGTCGGTTAGTGACACGCAACATGTTAACGTGGATGATTATGCCACATGTTACAATGCTATTTTGCTATATGTCGGATTATGCCACATGTCACAATATTATTTGTCCACGTGTTATCCACTATGTCATCGTTACATATGCATCAAATTAGTCCTTTACTTTGCATCAAATGACTAATTTTAGTCTCTAAAATTAAATGCTGTACACCAAATTAGTCCCTTCATCTGTTTTTTCTCTTTTTTTTTTTATAAATTCAAATTTTTTAATATCTTTGAATATACTAATTTTAATTTTATCTTTTCACAAGTTATTTAAATACAAGTACTTTTATAAAATATTTTTAAAATTTTAGTTTTAATTATACAATTTTTTTTCTACAATATTTTATTAAAAGAATTATATGAGATATTGATATTGATTTAGTAAAGAGTGTAAGTTAAGAGTATAATAATATTTCTTAATACAAACTTTTTAATATTTAACACCTTAATAAATATTTTAAGAATACTTAATATGACTCTTTTTAACTAATATAAATTCATTATTTTCGTCCATTTTAAGAATGTCCGATTCCCCATATAATTGACTTCTCACTAAATTAATAAGATAGATTTATACTATCGATTATAATAATTCATTTTATCTATAACTTATCTAGGTGGCATTTTCATATATTACACTATTAATTAATATAAGCACTTACTGTAACCATGGCTTGAACAGTATTAAAACAGATACAAATAAACACAAGGGGTAATAATAAAGTTTTGGATTTAGCTAATATGTGCTCTAACGATACAAGTTAAAATTATTAATTAAAAATTTATTATAAAAAACCGTTTAATAAAAAATATAATTAAAATTAGTATATAAAAAAATATTGAGAATTTTAAATTGAGTTAAACCCAACTTTGGTCCCTGAGATTGACCAGTTGCACTGCTTTGGTCCCTAACTTTTCAATTGCTATAATTTTATCCCCGGATTAAAAAAAGTGCGCCAATATAGTTCCTCCATCCTCAACGCTGTTAATGAGATAGCTCAAGTCTTGCCATGTTGGATATATTAAAACAACGTTGTTCACTTGGCGCTAAAAGAACACTAAATGATGTCATTTCAGGGTTTGAACAATACTAAAAGGGAGGGGTATAAGTTTTAGTATTGTTCAAGCCCTCAAACTACGTCATTTAGTGCCTTCTTTAGCGTCAAAACGCATACGACGTCGTTTTAATATGTCTAGCGTGACAAGACTTGAGCTACGTTACTAACAGTGTTGAGTTCCAGCGACAGAAGATACACAAGGGACTACATTGGTGCACTTTTTGAATTTGGGGACCAAATTGTAACAATTGAAAAGTCAGGGACCAAATCAGTACAACTCGCCAATCTCAGGGACCAAAGTGGGGCTTAACTCATTTTAAATTTACAAAAAAATGTGAAAAAACTGATGAAGGGACTAATTTGGTGCACGACATTCAATTTCAGGGATTAAAATGAGTCATTTGATGCAAAGTAAGAGACCAATTTGGTGCATATGTAATAGTGACATAGTGGATGACACATTGGACAAATAACATTGCGACACCTGGCATAATCCGACATGTGGCAAAATAGCATTGCGACAGTGGCATAACTATCCACGTCAGTATGTCACGGGTCGCTGACCAATACGTTACCATACCGTTACACGTGGCCAAACCCTAAGATGACACGTGTCATCAAAGGTCCATGTCATCAAGCCACGTCAGCGCGTCATTAACGGAAAATGGGTCAGGGACTAATATGGTGCAATTTTTTCAATCGCAAAGACATAATTGGTGCAATTAGAATTTCAGGGACGATTTTGGTACATAACGTCAATCTCAGGGACCACTTTAGAATTTAGTCACCAAAATAGTGTGGAAGCGACACTTGGAAGCATTAAAATATTGCTTTGAAGACCACAAGGTGCATAAGGAACCTAATGCTTTTCTTTTTCTTGTCCTTTTTTTTCTGTATTTCTGAGTTCAAATCAAGATTTGACTTCTGAATCATTATCCTTCAATTTTATATTGTTGCTATCTTTAGGAATTTTTTCAATGAGTAAATGCCCAAAATGGTCCCTGAATTTAAAATCGCTATTCAATTTAGTCCTTGATTTTAAAAATAACTAACTAAATTCCTGAAATTCGAAAACGTGCATCTCCGTTAGTCTCTCGCAGAAGTGCTGTCTAAACGTTGATGATGTGGAGCGTGAACTGCCATGTGGGCATTCCATTAAATGACGTCGTTGAGGGAGAGAATGCCCTAAGTGTGTGAAACGACGTCGTTCAACATCTTCTCCCCTTTGAATAAACAATTCTCGCTGGTCCCCCCTCCACTTCAACATTTCCCACTAAAACCTCAAAAAAGCTTTCTCTTCTTTTCTATTCGTTCGTTCTCCCATACTTCCCACTCACACTTTCTCGCCAGCGATCATCCTTAGAATTTATTCTCTCCGGTCAGTGAAGGACTTATCGACGAAGCACCACCTTCGCACACTGCCGACGGTGAGAGGTAAGAGTTCATTTTGATCCTTCTCTTCCATTTTTTGTATTTCGTTGAGGGTTTTTGATACTTATGTGTGACGAGTTGTTGTATACATAAGTGAGTGGTTTAGAATGTTCTGGTTGTTAATGGCGCAAATGTTAGAGTTTAGGGTTTCTGATATGAACCTTATAACCACATAAATCATAATTTGGTTTAAGTTATAGTCAATAGGAAGTAAATATATGCGTTCTTATTACAAATATAGTGTTGATTTCTTGTTTTTTGCAACATGGTTGTTTTGCGACAAAATGATAAATGCTACCTGCTTTGTACATTGTGCTATAAACTTCAGATGCCTGATCGATTGAAACTTATTTTTCACCATGGTGGAAAGTTTGAAACAGATCCCGGTGAAAATTTCATCTACACATTTGACTTGTATGATAAATGGGTTGGAGTCGATGAAGACTATCTTGACGTGTTTCCGGTAACAGGTTATTATAGAGAATTGGGGTATGACAAGGCTGAAGCATGTTGGTTTTTGGACCCTGCAGATGGGTTGGAGTTTGGTTTTAGGAGATTGCAAGTGGACCAGGACCTTGTTAGTATAATCAAGCACTGCCATGAGAATAACAACGCCATCCACATCTATTTTGAGCATGGACTTTTAGTTCCTGATATAATTGATGTAATGGAGTTGGCTGAGACTGAAGATGATGATCATCATGCTATAAGCCAGAAAGTTGGAATGGAAGCCATGGAGGAAGGTAGAGTAGAAGGTGTTGAAGCTGTGAAGGAAACTAGCACAATATTAAGTCAACTTGAAGAACCAATTACCTTTATCCCAGTTGAATTGAAATCCACTATACCAAGCCCACTGTCTCCTGCCCACTACCCCCTATCCACTGCCCCCAGCCCATTGCCCCCAAGTTCACTGCCCCAGCCCACTGCCTCCAAGTCTATTCCACCAAAATTCACTGCCCTCAATTTTAATGTCCCAAAACCTTCACAGGCCAAGTCCCCTAAATCTCTATCCCAACCAAATCCTATTACTTCTAAACTCATATCTGATAAAGTCTTCTCTCAACCCACCCCCTCAACCAACGATGCACAAACCAAGAAACCTAGTGCATCAAAGAAATAAGCCAAGCCTATTAACTTTAAATTCAACACTTATACAAAAATGCCTAGAAGGTATATCACAAGATCACAAGTCTGGAGGAAACAAGTAAGCAAGGAGCTAGTTCACTTGAATGTTGAGAGCTCATCTGATTCTTATGAGTCTGTAGAGGACAATTTATACAAGCCACACATGCCACTTGAGTGTGTGAACTCAAGCAGTGACAACGATGATGATGTTGGTCCTTCCAACGATAGGAAGAAAAGGAAGACTGGCGATGACAATGATAAAGGCAAGAAAAAGGCTATTAGTGATGAAGATATTTTTCGTCCCCCTTCAATGAATGCATATGATTATGAGAAGGAGGTAGATGATGATGAGAAAAAAGAAAACTTGCAATGTATGTAAAGTATATTTTTTTATAATTAATGCCATTTAAATATATGTATTGATTTTATTCTTTCTTTTTCAGTGATGTAATGCATGAATTTGTATGGAAGTGTCTTTTTCTGATGATAGTTGGAAATCTGATGAACTAAAGACTCCACCAGACTCTGAAGACGATGTAGACCCAGCTGTGAATCCCATCTTCAATGATGCTGCCAAGTTTGGACATGTGAGGTTAGAGCTAGGTATGGAGTTTACTATTAGGGATGCTTTTAAGAAAGGGGTTAGAAATTATACGTTGCAAGAGGGTAGGGGTGTTAGGTACAAGAAAAATGACACTACCAGATGTAGGGTGGTATGCAAGAATGAAGATTGTCCCTGGATGGTATTTTGTTCTTATAACAAACCGAATGGATGTTGGCAGATTAAGACGTTTAATGATGATCATACATGTGAGAGAACTTTCAAGAATAGATGTACAACTAGGTCTTGGGTAACTGATATACTTGTTAAGAAGGTTATGAAGCTCCTTACATTTAAGACACTGTGAGGTTTTTAATTACTTTAAGGCAAAAACTGGAATATTTTTTTCTAGAACTACAATTACAAGAGCTTTGGGTGATGCAAGGAAGATAGTGAGGGGGATGAAGCTGTAGAATATGCTAAACTCAGAGATTATACAGAGTAGCTATTGAGATCTAATCCGGAATCAACTGTCAAATTAGGTGTTATTCCAATGCCTAACAAAGAAGGTGTATTTGAAAGGTTTTATGTCTGTTTGGATAGATATAAGAAAGGTTTTGTGGGTGGTTGTAGACCCTTAGTAGGACTAGATGGGGCTTTTTTGAAGACCTATTATGGAGGTTGACTGTTGTGCGCCATGGGTCAGGATGTAAATAATCATGTGTACCTAATTGCATGGGCTATTGTTCATATTGAGAACAAAGATAACTGGAAGTGGTTCTTGGAGCTCTTGCATGAAGACATTGGAGACCAGACAAAGCATGGTTGGTGCTTCATCTCTAACATGCAGAAGGTAACCTATATGCTTCAATTAGAGGCACGTTATATGATTTTGAGGACCATTTTGAATTAATGAACACAATTCGAAGGACCATTTTATATTAATAATTGGTTTCAAACACAATAATTCATTTTAAATTCAATTGGTTTCAAATAAAATAAAATCAATTCTAACAATATTTTGTTGAAATCACACCCTTACAAGATTAATATCATTGACATTTTGCTGATTTGAAGGCCAAAAGAGGCTGTTAATAATCATGTCTGCTATGTTTGGGGTGAACTCATAGTTACTATCACTTTTTCTAGCATTGTACTGTAATTGTTGACTTCTTTTGGAGTACTTCATTTGATATATTAAATTTTGGGTGTCCCTTATTAACTTAGACTAATTCATATAGACTAGCTTTACTGGAATTTTTTTTATTTATTTTTGGTGACTAGCCTTGATGGATTTGTATAGTATAAAAACTTGATTAGAAACTTGCTGGATTGGTAATACTGATTCAAGAATTCCATTCGTTATCTGTCCTTTGTAGTTTGTAGCAATATTTATGCTATTAACTTCATTTGGTATACTATTATTATTCCAATTGCAGAATTTAGGAATCCTTAAGTGCATAACTTCAAATTAGCCCATTTTTTTTAATTTATTATTATATAACTGGTAAAACTCAAGAATTCTTTATTTGCTCATTTTTTTAGTGACTATTTTACTATCTTGTAGGGTCTGATCCCAGTATTGCGTGAGGTTATGCCAGGTGCGCATCACCGCTTCTGTGGGTGGCACCTGTGGCAAAATTTCTAGAAACAATGGAAGGACTCACACTTGAAGAGTTTGCTTTGGAAGTGTGCTAGAGAAATGATTGTCCAGGAATTTAATGGGCATATGGAGTCTATAAAGAGGGTGAATGAGAAGGTGTGGGCATATTTAGACAAGTTTCCTAGGCAGGCATGGACCAGGGTTCACTACAAGGACTTTCCAAAGGTTGATAATCTGTGTAACAACATGTGTGAGGTGTTTAATATTGCCACCAAACCATACAGATGCAAGCCCATCTTGACTTTACTGGAGGAGGTTAGGAGGTATGCCATGACTAGTATGGCAAGGAACAAACTAAAACTCTCTAGCCATGTGGGACACCTACCTCCGATTCAACAAAGTAGACTTGCGAAGGAGAGGTATCACCGCAACTATCATACACCAATGTGGTCTGGAGATGCGGCTGAGGTCATGTTTGAAGTGCATGGTGAACCACATAATGTGGTGGTTGATTTGGGAAACCAAACATGTAGCTGCAGGTCTTGGCAGTTATCGGGTAAGTAATATTTTGTTTTTTTCTTTTTGTGTAATTGCACGGTAGTATACCTATCCACACACTTTATTACTCAATTTTATTCTTTGCTAGGGTTACCTTGTCGTCATGTAATAGTTGCAATTTCAGTCATGAATGGTAGACCCAAGAATTATGTCCATGCATGGCTAACAATGGGATCATACAACAAGACTTATGAGTACCATATCAACTTGGTAAGAGGCCAAGAGTTGTGGGAGACCTCACAATACCTCCATTGCTTACCACCTGTAAGGAGCAAGCCCCGTGGCAGGCCATCACGTTATGCAAGAAAAAAAGATGCACATAAGGCACCTGTTCGGGGGAGCCAAGAGCGCATTGTAACAAAATTGAAGAGAAAATATGACAAATTCACCTGTGGAACATGTGGAGATGTTGGTCACACAACAAGGAGTTGTAAAATAGCCAAAAAAAATAAAAAGTTGATGAGATAGCAACTGCTGCAAAAGCTGCTAAAGATGCTGCAAATGAGGGTGACGCTGGTGCTAAAGGTAAGGAAGGTAAGATTGTTGGTGTAGAAGGTGAGGCTGGTGCTGAAGGAGGACAAATTGAAATTCAAACAAAAGTTGCTACTGAAGGGGGTCAAGGAGCTAAACAAGAACCTGCAACTCAGGTAATAATATTAATAAAAACATTAATCAAAATTAGAGCTTGAGTTAATCAATTTGGATTGACTTGTGGAACATATTAATCTTTAGAAACAAATCCGTTTTTTTGTTAACTTGAGAGGATATGTTTTTGGTTTCATGTTATGATTCTTGACAGTGTCATCATCCATATAATCACATTTTTTTTTCTCACAAATCCTTCATTATTATTATTTTTAGCATTACGGATGTATTGTTGTTATTACTATCACAGGCTGCAAAGACTACAAAAAATGTCAAGAAAGGGCTTCTGAGGACTAAAAGTGAGAGGCACAACAAACTCCCTGTCAAGAGGACAACTTCATCCACTGTTGCGGCTGCTCCACATCCAACTGAGATTTCAAGAGAGACTATTCAGGGAGCTAATGCAGCAACCTCTGAAAAATTGGCCTCCTTCTTGAAATTTGTTCCAACTCCAGGATTCAACCGATCGAAAAAAATGTCTAGCTAGCACAAAGTGTAGTGGCCTTTTGAGTTCATTCTCTTGTAGTTAAATGCTATGGTTAAACAATGTATTTTTTGTGATGTAACCTTTGAAACCTGTATGCATGACCTTTGATGTTGTTATAGCCTATGATGTTTTGGGTTGTGATAGTATGTTTAGCACAAACAACACTTGTTTCATGCTCCGAAAAATATTATGGTATGTTAAATTAATTTCATATTAGTTTTGTTGAATATTTTGGTTTATCTCTTTTTTGTTTAATTGATCACAATTTTAGCAGAACAAGTGCAGCATCAAGAGTTGAACTCATGCAAAATTAGTGTTTCATTTCATTCCATCTTCATCAAGACATTACATACCACTTAAGAAATTTAAAATTTCATCATCATTTTTTTACTATAAACCCCAACAAGCTAAAACCTAAACACACACTAAAAGTAACTACAAAAGCCAATAGCACCATTGTCATTATCTTCACGGTCTTAACATCACTCTCCAAGCTTGTCATCCTCCAATTTAACTCGTGCAAAACTTCTTGTGGAATGGGTGTTGCACAAACTAGTTTTTCACATCCATCAGCCCAGCAAAAAAATTACAATGGATTTCATACTGCAAAGTAAAAAACGCAGGTGAATCCAAACTCAAAGTGAAACCATCTTAACATTTTTTTCACAGCCATAACCTTACCTCATAGTTCGGACAACCATAAAATAGTCTACCAGGATTCTCTGCCGTTGTTGAGTACTTCATCACCGTCTGAAGCCCATAATTGTAGAAAACGGCATTCTTACCTCCCCTATTGCGCATTCCTTTGCTGCCATAAGGTCTCCCTGCAGAGTTGTTCCTACTTGAGTTACTTTGGCTTCTCTCGCCACCACCCATCATCACTCACGCAGACGAGAAATCAAGATGAACTGAAAGAGGGTAGAGAGGTCGAAAAAGAGAAGACAATAATTTGGGGATTAGTCTTTATAATTGAAAATGGACTAATTTGGGTATTATTAAGAAATTCCAGATACCAATTTGAATCAAATTCAACCTTGGTACCCATCAGCATACAGCTGGAATGCCTACATGGCAGTTCATGCTCCACATCATCAATGTTTAGATGGCACTTCTGCGAGGGACTAATGGAGATGCACGTTTTCAAATTTCAGGGATTTAGTTGGTCTTTTTTAAAAGTCAAGGAATAAATTGAATAACGATTTGAAATCCAGGAACCATTTTGGGCATTTACTCTTTTTCAATTTAATATGAGTTCAATTAGTCAATTAATTATTTTAAAGTTTATTTAAAATTTTTAATTAAAACTTATCTCTCTATTCTTTTTTCATTTATTTCTAATTTTGAAGAGTTAGAGCTTATTAAAATTTATTTGACTTAATTTTTTTGTCATATTTTTTTTTAATATTAGAGATCAAGCTCAGTACCCACAAAATATTACAACACTTGGGTAAGCTTTTTTTTTAATTATTATTAGCACTATTCAAATGGATTTATTAACAATATTATACAATATAAATATCTTTGGGTATTCTTTCTTAAAGAATATTTGGTATTATATTTCAATCATTGCAAATAAAGATATTCACATCAAATTTTAATATTAGATCTTATCTCCTCGCTTGAATGCTCATTTTTCATGTTTAAATTTTTTTTATTCATATTCTTATAGATTTGGGGCTATTAAAAGATTAGAAATAAAGTGACACTGAAAGAAAAATGTTGAGTACTGTCGGATTTATCGACAGAAAAATGAAAAAAATCCGTCGGTACTATGTTGTTCTGAGAGTTACCTGAAACATGATTTGAGCCTGAACGTGGGGTCCAAACTCCTTCTGAGGCAACGTCCGACTTGTGCTGGTGCCAAGGTGCCGCTGTCCGAGTTCCTTATGAGGATGTGGGCGTGGTACCTGCAAGAAACTTCTATGCTTAAGTTAGGAAGGGGTTTAAGCATGTTTTTAGTAGATTGGATTTTGAATATACCTGAGGTTTTGCCAGTGCCTTTATAGTAGAAAGATAACCACCTTTTTAGAGTAGTTCTAACTTTGATAGTGGATGACCGTTCCCTTATTCTTGAAAATTTGTTGAGATCTACCTTCTAGATAAAATGGTGAAGGGTTAAATACTTTTTTCGTCTCTAACGTTTTGGGTTAAAATCAAAATCGTCCCTCACCTTTTTTCGTTATTAATATCATCCTCCACATTTAAAAACGCTTTAAAATCATCCTTTTCCTAATTCTTGGACTAAAATATCCTTCATCATCATCCTCCTCCTCCTCACCTTCCTCACCCCACCACCTCCACTGCCACCAACATTGCTGGCGAGAAGAAGAAGGCTTTACCGGCGAAAAACGATGCAGCAACAGCATTGGCAACCCGCAACCCCTCCCTCCTTCACATCGCTTCTCTCTCTTTCTTCTCCGATGAACCAGCGGCGGTAGCACCTTCGCATCGCTTCTCTCTCTCTCTCTCTCTCTCTCTCTCTCTCTCTTTCTCTCTCTCTCTCTCTCTTATCCGATGAACTAGCGACCCAGCGGCAGCAACAACCCTTCCCTCCCTCTCTTCGCATCGTTTCTCTCTCTCTTCTCCGATGAACCAGCGGTGGCAGTGCCTCCTTCGCATCGCTTCTCTTTCTCTTCTCCGATGAACCAGTGGCAGCAGCAACCCAGCGGCAGCAGCAACGACCCTGCAGCAGTAACGGCGGCCCTACAGCACCAACCCATCTCTCCTTTCTTCGCATCGCTTTTCTCTTTCTCTTCTCCGATGAACCAGCAGTGACAGCGGTGATCCAACGATGACCTTGTAGCAGCAATGGCAACCCAGTGGGAGCGGCAACCCAACGGCAGCCCCTCCCTTTTTTATGGTGGCAGTGGATATGGTGGAGGTGGTGGGAGTGAGGAAGGTGAGGAGAAGGATGATGGTGATGAAGGGTATTTTAGTCCAAAAATTTGAAAAAGGATTATTTTAAAGCGTTTTTAAACGTTGAGGATGATTTTAATAACAAAAAAAAGGTCGGAAACGATTTTGATTTTGACCTAAGACATTAGAGACGAAAAAAGTATTTAACCCTATGGTGAAATAGTAGGAGATATTTTGGGGGTCAATTGCTTATTCAGATAAGTAGGGTAGAACTTCCTTTATCGCGGAGGTCGGGTAAGTAAAGGAGACCACTTTTTTGGGTGGGCTTTTATTCTTTTTTGACCTGGCTTAATGTTTTTGGGCCAGGGTATGAACATATGTTTACCGGTGAATTTTCTATCGGATTAAATCTGATGGTATAAACCTCGCCGGTAAATATCTACCGTCAGATATTGCGGCAAATTTAGCATCGGAATATGATGGTTTATAGGCAAGAAATAAGAGTAACGTTATCGGCGGAAAAAATCCAATTGTAATGTTGGCGCCATAAAATGAGCCTTCGCGCCACTTTACTGTTGGACAAATCCGAAGGTAAATCCGGCAATTTTTTTTTTATTTTTAAAAAAAATATGAATGACTGCTAACATTGGAATTTTTCATCGGTAAATTCATCAACAACGTGAATATTTTTTTATTATTTTCAATCTATGATGTACCCCGATAGTTAACAATAATAGCCAACTCTCAATTAACATCGAATAAATTAGTATTTTATCTGAAAACAATGTTTAATATATGATGTAAAATATCAAATATACAGAATGTAAACATGAAATGAAAGTTTGATAACGAAATACATAAGATAGAACTATGTTTACAGTAATCTTATTTAAATTCATCATCTTCTTTCTCTGGTTCATCATTCTCCTCTTCCAAGGTAATTTCCTGATCATCAAACTCGTCTTCTTTTTCTTTGTCTCCATCAATCCCGTCTTCTTTTTAAAGATCGTCATCATTTGATAATAGTGTATCATCATCTACCCTAAGGTCAATGATGTCATAATCCATAACAGTCGATAAAAGGGTGATCGAAACACCAGTATCAACCATCATTTTTAAAGGAGTTGGGTCATGAATTTAGAAAGGTTCCTGACCCTTTATCCCATCAGGCTCGATGTGACATTTTGGCTTACCACAACCACCTAATTAAACTTGCATGATCCCGGATGAAGCAAATAGTATACCTGGCATGCATTTTGAGGATCATAGTGTCTATATTTCCTGGTCACATTTACTTCAGTGATATTGTAGTCCTTGTACTTTCTTGTTCCTTGTCATGAACTTGGATCATACCATTGACATTTAAACACAAACACCTTATATGTAGTGCGACCAAAATACTCTAATTGAATTATATTGTACAACAAACCATACCAATCAGAATGTTCACTACCTGAATTCCCACAAACCCAGACCCCAGTGTTATCTATTTTCTTTCCAATCGACCATTGTAAAGAACAGAATCGATATCCATTAACATTGTATATCGGGTAGCTTGTACCCTTATTCATTGGACCCTAACTAAGTGTAAGTAATTTCGAATCTATTTTGTTAGTTAGATGCACTCTGACGTATTCTCTAAACCAATTGAAAAATTTTTTTAGTGATGTCTCAAGATTTTTTTCTTGGAATAACCTATGATACAATAGGATAAATAAGAAAATATTAATGTAATGAAATTTTGATTAGATGAGAAAGATAGTATCTTACTAAGTGCAATAGTTATGAACTTAAAAACTCACATCAAGTAGAGTGAAACCTGGTCACAATTAAGCAACACTTGCAGATGTGCGGCATCGATTTTCTTTTTCTCTAACTAATAGTCACTACCACACCCATTGCAACTCCTTCCGAAAAAAATATTGGATACATTGGTCCTCCCGACGAGGATTCTCCCCTCTCATCATTTCTTACAACTCTTATTCTACGTGACTCAACATGAGACTCAAAATAGAAGGAGCAAAATGTGGATGTTTCTTTAGCTAGGAATGCTTCACAGATACAACCCTCAATCAGAGCTCTGTTCTTCACAGTACACATGAATGATCCAATTATTATCTCAAATGGGTACATCCACCTAAATTGGATTGACCCACATACTATTGCTATGTATAGCAGGTAGATTGCTAAGTGTTCCATGACGTTAAAAATTTCGAGAGGGAATATCTGATGCATATTTTTCAACCCACAAACTACTGGCAAGTGCACCAGATCGTATCAAGTAATACCATGGGAGTGGATTATTATTCCCACTAGGATTAACAGATTAAGCAAGCAATAGTTAATTGATTATTCTAGTCAGACATGTAAAAATGAGAATTTTCAATAGTAAATAACATGAAAGCAGAAGATTAAACAAGAACAAACTAAAATTGGTTAAGAAAATAATATGATAAAGATAGTTAAGGTGTCAGAGATATTTAAATTCTCAGATTAATAATCATATTTATCTATTTTGATCATGCAAAGATACAATTCATGGCAAACCCTAAGTAATTAAATTCCAATTCTTTGGCAATTCAATTTCTCCTAACCTAATCAACCGTCAATTCCTTGATCAATTACTTGTGTTATGATGTTAATCCAAATTTTGGTTCAAAGGCCACACAATTCTTAAGAACCCAAAAGAAATCTGATTATATGTAACATATCAAATTAAATCCAGATAATTGAAGAATGACGAGAAAGAGTTTCTAGCCTAATTCCAATGATTTTATCTTTTTCAAGATTCATAGGAATTTAATTCAGAGAAGAGTTCCTTAGGATGAAGGACGAAACTCAATTCTTGAATAACAATCAGCGCATTAATCAAAATAGAAGAACAATAATATTAATCCATCAAGATAAATAGAGCTCCTAAACTTAACAATGAAGGTTTAGTTGCCCATAGTGCAGAAAAATTAAAATCCTAATCTAATGTGTAAAACCTAAAACTAAAAGAATGAAAAATGCCCACAGAAGTGAGCTGTACGTTGCTTCCTTTATATTAACGTGAAATTGGGCTTGGGCTGGGTCGCTGGCATTTAGCGCCACTTGGGTGGTGTTTGGCACCAGTTCAGATGTAAATTTATCACCTTTGTTACGAGCCTGGTGTTTAGCGTCAGTTTCTTGGCATTTGGTACCGAGACACCCGAAGGGAAATAGTACTGGGACGCGGATTGGCGTTTAGTGTAAACCCCGTTAAGTTAATGAATAATTAGTCAACAAATTAACTTTTAATAAAGAAAATTAGAAATGTAGATTTTATATTAAATTAAGATAGAGCGAATTAAAATAAGAATTTTGAAACTTATTTCAAAGAATTTGGCTCAAGATTGGGCTGAACGGGCCAAACCGGTCGAATCGGGCCTAAACCAGGCTGGTGGGCCCAACCAAGGCCTCATTAATTAGAGACTCAGCATCTCTTTCTTCCCCCAAAGGAGATTCACGCTGTAACATTGAAGGGGAAGGGAAGGAAGGATTCCAAACCCTTATACTAAATTCAAACCACCATATCTCCTCACTCCGAGCTCCGATCGCCGCACTGTTTGCGACCAAACGGCCACCGCGTTGAGCTCTACGAATCTACCAGAAAAATTTCATAGGCAAGCTTCATTCTCACTCCCGTCTCTCTACCCCCTTGAATTTCAAAAATTAGTAAGTATCCATGTTGAGATTTGTTGATTTTGGTTCTCTAGGTTCATTCTAGCTTGCGAAACTTGTTGGGCTTAGTCCATTTGGTCTGTGGGTACGGTAAGGATCATCAACTCATTGAGTTTGTGTATTGGGTATTGAATTGGGTATGTATGTGTGATACATGTGAAATTAGGTGTATATATGTATATGTTAGAACTTGAATTGTGGGCTTTGGAACTTGGTGGAGGTTGGGTACTTGTGCTTTGGTGATTTTGGACTTTTTGGGGCTGTGTTTGGTGCATTGGTAGGTTGTCTCGGGAAGTATGTGAAAATTGGTCAAGGTATGGTTTAGGATTCTCGTATTTAATATATAACGTTCTGTAAAAACTTAGGCTAGATGACCATAGGATATGTTGGAAATATTAAGTGTGTTAAATGCTTAGTGCTTGTGATAATGAATGATAATGTGGTCTGAGCATGTGGTGGTGTTTATTGATTATGTTGGAATTGGAATGATAAATGATGGTGTTTGATGAATTGGTGATTATGAAGATGTACATTTATAGGTTGGTATGCTGATGATTGTTGACAAGCTTGTCAAGTTTAGATTGAAGTCCAATTGATTGAGGTAGGTTGTGGAAGTTTTGGCATTTGATTTGGTATAATGTTGTGTTGGACATGTGTAAAGTAAGTGAGAATTTAGTTTGGTTTTTGTGAAAATTGAGGTTAGAATCTTTTTGTATAAATTGGATTTTTTTCCAAACTTCGGTGAGCCATAACTTCGCTTCCAGACTCTCGATTGATTTCAAACTTATTTTATATGAAAATTGGGTTCGTGAAGTTTATGTTGTTCGAAGAATGGAATGAAAAGGATTTAAAATGAAAAAGTTATGCGTGTCTGAAGTTTAGGGTTTAAAATGTGAAATTTAGCAGATTTCAGACTTAGTAAAATTTTTGATAAAACGTATGCCCATGCGTATGCGTGGCCCATGCGTACTCGTGACTTAGGAATTTTGCATACACGAACCACCCTTACGTGACCATGCGGTTCTGTTTACACGCATGCGTACGCGTAAAAGGGAATGTGTACGCGAAATGGGCCAAGATGTACGCCCACGCGTACGCGTGATCCAGGTTACTTGCGTACACAAAACTCCTCGTACGCGACCAGACAATTCTTCCTGGTTTGCACGCATACGTGAGATGAGGTATGCGTATGCGTCTTGGTCTAAACGCGTACCCACGCGTACGCGTGGTCCCTGTTTCAGCAAATCTGGGTTTTTGAGTTTTAAACCTAACTTCAAACTTTTAAACCTCTATTTTGGTGTGTTCAGTCATAAATCATAGTAGTAAGCCTAGTAATTAGTTGAAACTAGAAAATGGAGGTATCTTGGGGGTGAAGTAAGCTGAGAAAGTGATTAATTATACATGGAAACGTGTATACTTGAAGTGTATATGGTACCATGACTTTAATCATATGATTATGCGATGATTATGAATAATGTAAAGTGGTTATAATGTTAAACTTGCGAATGAATGAGCATGATGATGATATTGTTTTGTGGGATGTGAGGAAGGTGGTAGGGCACTAATCCCCTGATGTATTTCCTCACATTCTTTCTCTCTCTGTCTGCAAGGTGGTAGGGCACTAATCCCCTGACCGATATGGCACGACCTCACTAGGAGAAGGTGGTAGGGCACTTATCCCCCGATTTATTTCTCCCTAACATATGCCTCCAGGAAAGGTGGTAGGATACTAATCCCCCGATCTTGTGCCTCCAGGAGATGCGCAGTCGAGAGACGGTATTTGGGTTAGCTACCGGGTGTGTCGGGTTCTGGCAGATAACCGACGCGTGAGCTCACGGCCAGTAGGGAAGGCATACATCATGTGCATTATGTTTGTTTTGTTGCCATGCATTACTTGGGAATGGCTAACTAAATATATTATGTTAATTGTGATATTTGCTACTTGCACCACTTATTTCCTACCTGTGCTTGCAATTGTCTGTTTGTCTGTCTTTGCAAACTCACCGGAGATGGAGGAACGGAGGAAAGGTGGACAGGTTTAGTGTTAAGATTAATTTTAAGCTAGGTTTAGAATTTCCTAGATGACCACCCTTTTTTTGGTTTCTATTTAGTACCTTAAGCTTTGATATCTGAGTGTCGGTATTCTAGGATTGCCTTTTTCATTCCTAGGACCTTATATCTTAAGTGCGTGGCACCTTTACCATGCTGAGAACCTCTGGTTCTCATTCCATACTGTGTTGTTATTTTTCAGATGCAAGTCAAGAGGAACCTCAGTAGGCGTCTGGAGCTTCTGTAGTGAAGTGGTTTACTTTGGGGTTTTCTTTTGATACTTTAATATATATGTATGTATAGTTTCTCCTCTTATGTATAAGAATATTTTATTTTGGTACCTCTTAGAGGTTTATGGAGAACTAAGGCTTTTCAACATGTTCTTTTGGGCTATTATTATGTATAAGAATACTTTATTTTGGTACCTCTGTTTTACGGCTTAAGCGTAAAGCTCTGTGTGGTAGAGTGTTACATTATGGTATCAGAGCAGTTCGTTCCTATAGAGCCTGAGGGACGGACTGACTATGATTATGTGCATTCTTTGTGTATGTGTCTATGTGCTATTTGGATATCTAACTGATATATGTGGCATAAACGTTCATAAGCATGCATTTGGGACTTGAAGCACTAGACTTGCGATATTGAGACTGATCAATTTGATATCACTTGTTTGGTGTGTATAGAAACCAGATGTCGACTTGCAGACGCGGTCGCGGGCGAGGCAGAGGTAGAATAGGCAACACTAATCCTGAACCGACAGGGAATGATCCTCTAGACTTCATGCCTGCCCTGGAAAACATGGCTGCAGCTATGCAGGCGACAGCCGAAGTGCTGGGAAACCAGATGAACAATGGGAACAATGGGAGTAATGGCGATGAGGGTCTGATGTCGCTTGCTTCTTTCCTGAAGGTTCACCCTCCGACCTTCAGGGGAGCTTCAAACCCCACTGAGGCTGATAATTGGATTCAGGAGATGGAACGAGTGTTGCAGGCTCAGCAGGTTCCCGAGTAGCAGTGGGTTGAATTTGGGACTTATCAGCTGCAAGGCGGGGCCCAATATTGGTGGTAGGGTACACAACGTATCCTGCAGCCAGACGATGTTATAATCTATTAGGAGGTGTTCCGCACAGAATTTTACCGAAAGTATTTTCCAAGCTTAGTCAGGAACACCAAAGAACTTGAATTGCTTCAATTAAAACAAGGGTAGATGATTGTTACTGAATATACGAACAGGTTCGAAGAATTGTGTCACTTTTCCTGAATTTGTTAAGGTGCGTCTGAAGACTTTGCTGAGTAGAAATGCATTAAGTATGAGGGAGGCCTACGGAGTGATATTCTGAGCTTCGTTGCACCGATGGAGATCAGAGTCTTTTCTGAGCTTGTAAATAAGAGCCAAGTGGCTGAGGAGTGTTAGAGGAAGGCAGCAGTAGAGAAAGAAAATCAAGGGATACCTTTTTAGAGGAATCAAGGAAAGAACCTTACACCAAGAAGTCAAAATTTCAAGAGAAATGGTTACGCCCCTCCACGTTCGCAAGGCCAGAACAATTACGGGTGGAACGACAATCATAACGGGAATGGAAGGAAAAAACAGATAAGGACACATCCCGATGAGATGAGGTGCTTCAAGTGTGGTTTACCAGGGCATAGGGCAATGGCTTGTCCACGTAGGAGGACCCTAGGTGACGGTGGGTCACAACAAAGAGGTGGTAAGCTGAAACTGATACCTGAATTTTATTTGCGTTATAGGAAGTGAGACATTGCACTTATCCATACTTAAGATGAACTAGGATTGTATGTGTCAAACTTAACAACCAAAACTGCGAGGAAGAGGCATGACACAGATTTAGCTTTTAGCTACAAATTGCTTAGGTGGCGAGAGAAAGTAAGTAGCGATAAAGATTAGAGCCGAGGATCGAATCATTCTTGGTTACCTTGTATATGGTAACACCGTTAAAATCGATAGAACTTGGAGAGCCAGATGAGATGGGTATAGGAACGAATTCCGTTCAATTAAGTGTTCCCAGTGTGAAACATCGGTTATGTCAGAATAAGGGAAAGATAACCACAGAAAGACTTTTACGTGAAGGACTATGTCAATGCTTCTTTGCAACCTGACCTAGCCCTTCTTTTTTGACTTACATTGGAACCTCTATTTTGAATTCCTTTTTGAATCTTCAACAATCTATTAGATAGAAGATTTTCGATAAACAACTTATTATAGTTAGATATAAGAACCAAATACAATATCACCTTTGTTAGTCCATGTACCATGGTTACATCACAAATTAGCAGTCTAAACATTTCCATAATAATTGCTCAAGCTTATTTCAACACCATAGTTGGCTATTCGGTATCCCTCATTATCCTACTTCTTAGTTCATAGTTTTGTTTACTTTTGGAAGCCCTTTTAACACTTAGATTTGATAATCCTTTTAGATTACTCAACTCCTCTATGCTTTAACTACACATTTTAACTTAAATACAACTTTATTCTTGTTCTTGACTCACACACAACCAGCTTTCATCACAATTAATCACGAATTCAGCCCTTACAATGTCGTCAGACGAACTAGAACCGATCTCACCATAAGCCTAATTGCTATCTCTCGCAATCCCAACTTTATCAGCTCTCGTCATTAGCCATACAAAACAATTATAAATAACCTGACAATACCCGGTAAGTTTTGCAACATTCGTAATGAATGGGCCATCTTTCCGAATTTTTACTCCTTACTTGCATGAACCTTGTCTGGACATACTTATGTCAATTTTGAACTTGAGAAATTCGTTGTGAGTAGAGTTGCTCACTTTCGCAATTTGTATTCTTCAGAATTTAGTTGAGACTTACTTGACTCAATATTCCTTGATTTTTTTTCTCTCACAGTTTCAAGATCGAATTCCTCTCTTACTATGCATCTTGATTTTCTTTTTGTACATTTTTTGTTTATCATTTTGAGACTTAGTATGGTCATCATACCAAATGTCCTTTCTCACTACTTATAAATACCATTTGTGCGATGTGAACGTCTCTCAGCATAATGTCTTTCAGAAGTTGCCTTGAGCTTGGTAAACATCTTGTATAGTTCCTAAAAAAATAGCCCTCAGGGAGATAACTCATTAAGAGCAAAACTATTAGATACGAAAGATGGAATGTGTAGTATACCACAATGAGAAGAGATTTGGAGCTTTAATCTTGCTGACCATATTGTCTGTGGTTAAAACGATGCTTTAAGATGCACAAATTATCTGGATGCCCGAATATAACAAGTTTTCGAACCTTGAAAGGAGAGAGTGACCTTTGTGCTGAAATTCATCATACATGGACCTAATGACACACTACCCAAGGACTTATGACGAGGATGGATGCAACATCATGATGCCGTGACGATGCCCCGGTATAGAAACTTTAGTAGGGATCAAAGGATTTAACACCGTTAGGGAATCGGGACCCGAATGATGAAACTCTATCTACTTTTCGCCTATCAGAGAAAAACTAACCATCTAGAAAAATGATGAGACTATACATTAGAAAATTATAAGGCGGCACGGTATGTTAGTCACTCTGGTATCGACCTAATACCGAAAGATTTGACACCCTAGGTTCCAAATTGATAACCGAAACAATAGTGAAAAAGTTAGTGAAATTCAAACTAGGATTATAACTGCGCGATCCCAACCAAATGATTTCGTTGGAAGTGAAGACCTAGATAGTTGGAAAGGGGAAGTTGCGCTTTCCTGAAAATTATCTCGATAAGATTAGGAACGGTGAGCAGTTGAGACCAAGTTATTAAGACCGAGAAGTATTGAATCCAAAATGAGACCACTACCCACACTTCTTTTCAGGTAACTAATTCTGAATTTTGAGGGAAAAATTCTTTGTTAGGTGGGTAGGATGTAAACCTGTTAAATTAACGAATAATTAGTCAATAAATTAACTTTTAATAAAGAAAATTAGAAATGTATATTTTATCTTAAATTAAGATAGAGTGAATTAAAATAAGAATTTTGAAAATAAGTTAAAAAAATTTGGCCCAAGATTGGACTGAACGGGTCGAACCGATCGAACTGGGTCCAAATCGGGCCCTTGGGCCCAAAGGCCTCATTAATTAGAGACTCGGCATCTCCTTCTTCCTCTAAAGTAGATTCATGCTGTAACATTGAAGGGGAAGGGAATGAAGGATTCCAAACCCTTATACCAAATTCAAACCACCATATCTCCTCACCCCGAGCTCCGATCGCCGCACTGTTTGCGGCCACACGACTACCGCGTCGAGCTCTACGAATCTACTGGAACAATTTCATAGGTAAGCCTCATTCTTACTCCCTTATCTCTACCACATTGAATTTCAAAAATTATTAAGTATCCATGTTGAGATTTGTTTATTTTAGTTCTCTAGGTTCGTTCTAGCTTGCAGAACTTGTTGGGCTTGGTCCGTTTGATCTGTGGGTATGGTAAGGATTATCAACCCTAGTCAATTCATTGAATTTGTGTATTGGATATTGAATTTGGGTATGTATGTGTGATACATGTTAAATTAGGTGCAAATTAGGTGTGAAATTACATGTGAAATTTGGGTATGTTCGTGGCCCACGCGTACGCGTGACTTGGGAATTCTGCGTACGCGAACCACCCTTACACGACCATGCGGTTCTGTTTGACACACATGCGTACGCAAAATGGGCCAAGATGTACGCCCACGCGTACGCGTGGCCCACACGTACGCGTGACCCAGGTTACTTGCGTACGCAAAACTCCTCATACGTGACTAGACGATTTTACCTGGTTTGCACGTATATGCGAGATGAAGTATGTGTGCGTGTCTTGGTCTAAACGCGTGACCCACGCGTACGCGTGGTTCCTATTTCGGCAAATCTGGTTTTTGAGTTTTAAACCTAACTTCAAACTTCTAAACCTCTATTTTCGTGCGTTCAGTCATAAATCATAGTAGTAAGCCTAGTTTTAATTAGATGAAGCTAGGAAATGGAGGTATCTTGGGGGCGAAGTAAGCTGAAAAAGTGATGAATTATATATGGAAACATGTAAACTTGAAGTGTATATGGTACCATGACTTTAATGATATGATTATGCGACGATTATGAATAATGTAAAGAGGTTATAACGTTGAACTTGCGAATGAATGAGCATGATGATGATATTGTTTTGTGGGATGTGAGGAAGGTGGTAGGGCACTAATCCCCTAATGTATTCCCTCACATTCTTTCTCTCTCTGTCTGCTAGGTGGTAAGGCACTAATCCCTAGACCGATATGGCACGGCCTCACTAGGGGAAGGTGGTAGGGCACTAATCCCCCAATCTTGTGCCTCCTGGAAATGCGCAGTCGAGAGACGGTATCCGGGTTAGCTACCGGGTATGTCAGGTTCTGACAAATAACTAACGCGTGAGCTCATGGCTAGTAGGGAAGGCATACATCATGTGCATTATTTTTGTTTTGTTGCCATGCATTACTTGGGAATGCCTAACTAAATATATTATGTTAATTGTGATATTTGCTACTTGCACTACTTGTTTCCTACTTGTGCTTGCAATTTTCTATATGTCTGTCTTTGCAAACTCACCAGAGATGGAGGAACGGAGGAAAGGTGGACAGGTTTAGTGTTAAGATTAAGTTTAAGCTAGGTTTAGAATTTTCTAGATGACTACCCTTTTTATGGTTTCTGTTTAGTACCTCAAGCTTTGATATCTGAGTGTTGGTATTGTAGGATTGCCTCTGACATTCCCAGGATCTTATATCTTAAGTGCGTGGAACCTTTACCATGCTGAGAACCTCTGGTTCTCATTCCATACTGTGTTTTTATTTTTCAGATGCAGGTCGAGAGGCACCTCGGTAGGCGTTTGGAGCTTCTGCAGTGAAGTGGTTTACTTTGGGGTTTTCTTTTGAAACTTTGACATACATACATACATATATATATATATATATATATATATATATATATATATATATATATATATATATATATATATATATATATATATATATATATATATATATAGTTTCTCCTCTTATGTATAAGAATACAGTAGGGAAGGCTCCTCATATACTGTATTCTTTCCAATATTATTATGTATATATTTTATTTTTTAAAGGTCGTAATACCACACCACCTCTGTTTTACGGCTTAAGCATAAAGCTCTGTGTGGTAGGGAGTTACATTTAGCGCCACGTTCACTGAGTTTAGTGCCATGAGTTCAGAGAGTAATAATCAACTATTATATATCGCTGGACAGCTCTAGAAGTTGGCTTCTAATGCCATTGAAACTGCGTCATTTGGACCTCTGTAACTCAAGTTTTGCTTGTTGGAGTGTGAAGAGGTCAGGGTTGACAGCATCCACGAATTATCTCTACACTTGTCTTCAATTCTTGGTTTTTCCTTGTGCTTTGGCTTCTCTTTTCCTAACATTTTCCTACAAGAATCATGAAGCCAAGAAAATCAAAGTACTAATAGAATAGCCTTGAAAATCATATAATTACCAAGCATAAGTCATAAATTTTCTATAAGAATTTCCCAAGAAAAGTACTTAAGATGCTCATGCATCACAACACCAAAGTTAAGCTTTTGTTTGTCCTTAAGCAAGCAAAGAATCATGGCTTAGTCATCAAACTTTTCAACCTTAAAATACAAGGGTGAATGGTTACAATTCATATGAGTTTGGTTAGCCGTTTCACTTATACACAATTCAATACAATTGGTTATAATCTTTCAAGGCCTTTGTCCGGATTAGATTATAGAATCCTTCCTTGAATCATCACCTTGAAGCTAGCCTATTTACTTTCATTCCACAATTTATTTTCATTGGGTGCTTTGCACCTTGAGCCTAGCCATGACTCTAAATGTTTTGTCTCAAGTTTTGCTCGACAAAGAAACACCACAAGCACTTGATTGGGGAGCTCAAAGCCTTGGCTGTCGATCTCTTCTTTTAGGGGGGTGCTTTGTACCTTGAGCCTAGCCGTGACCCTAAATGCTTTGTTTCAAAGCTTTTGCTTGATACATAAGCACTTGACTTGGATCCTAAGTCAATGGTACTCAGAGCCTTTGGCTTCTCTTTCAACCCCTTTTTATTATTCTTTATTCATTACATGTTGTTCCTTTAAGGCTTTGTCAAGTGTAAAGATCCCATAATAGTCCTCTAGACTAAGGCCTCAAGCAATTTGGCTCAGCCTGTGTTAAACATTCTTAGTTAGTTTGGCCTTCCAAGCTCACATTGTCATGCTCTGTATGATTAATCTCTTTTTCTTTCTTTCTTGGAACATGATCCTTGTCCACATTTAGGAGCAAGCACAATTAAAATTGCGAGTTATGATGGACAAGTAGTGATATGCACTTGACTAACAAGACTCATAAATGCATTATATAGGATAGAATAGGATAACATATGCAGATAATTAAAAAGGAAGGAAGCAATTAGAATTCAACAACCTTAGTTCTCATCTTCATCATCTTCCTCTTCATCATCCTTTTAGGCTATGTAGAATATAACCTCCAACACTAAACTTAGAATGATTGCTTGTCCTCAAACAATAAAGAAAAACAATAGTGATAAAAATAGGAATAATCATAATTGTCTAGTAGAAATAAGAAAGCAAGACAGACACTCATTCATATAAAACAAAAAAAATTAAAAATAAAATGAAAGAAAAGATAAAATAAAGCAAAATAACTATATTGCTAATGTATTGGCACGGGGGAGTGGACCTTGCATGGGTGAAGTATGGCAACACCAAACTTGGTGTGAGAACACCAAAGTTAGTGTGACATAATCAATGAGAAGCTAGACCAAGTACCTAGTAAAATACAAGCATCATATTGATGTAGTAACACCAAACTTAATCCATGAAATACATACGCAACATGAAGTAAAGCAAAAATAAAAATGAAAAGAAATTACCTAAGATTGGGTTGCCTCCCAACAAGAACTTTTTTAACGTCACTAGCTTGATAGTTGGTTCTTGAATTTTCTTCCTTTTCTTCCAGTTGGTTAAGAGAAATTACTTCAGTGGATATGAAGAGAAAAAGGATACCCACCAAAAATCAATTTCATACAACTCTCTGATTCACTAGGACCAAGGAAAGCATATTCAAGTGTTGGGAGAGAAGACTTCAATTAAAATGTGGGTGGTGTATTCAAATTTTTCTTCCCGAAAGCTTGCATGCATAGATTTGAAGGGACTTGTACGACTTTCTCCTTTGTTTGTGTATCTTCTTCTTCTTCCATATGTGAGGGTGGAGAGTTCTTTAATTCACTGGAGTATGAACTCCTTTGCCTGATTTTCTCACATTCTTTTGTAGGATCTTGTATTGCTTCTCTTGGGAAAAAAAGTTGCGTGTTTCTTTGTCACCTCTTGCAGCCTCTGAGGATATGGAATCCTAGGATTTTATTCTTCCACTACCTCCTTTTTCATTGAAATTTTACTTGGCACAAAGGCCTCTTGGTCTTGCTTTTGCACTTCTAGCTCCCCCTTTGTAGTCTCAATTTGATCTTCATTATTCTTGTTAAGCACTGTTTCACTCCTCAAGTTTATTGCCTTGCATTTAGAATTATGTCACTGAGGATGGTGTTGGTAGGCCTCTCAACAACTTGTCTAGCTAATTGACCCATTTGAATTTCCAAATTTCTGATGGAGGCCTTGGTTTCCTGCATAAAGCTAATTGTATTTTTGGAGAGTTTAACTAAGTTTATTTCTAAAGCTAGCTCCAAAGATGATGGTTCTTGATAAGATTAAAGAGAGGATGATTCTTGATATGAATAGAGAGATGATGGTTCTTGGTATGAGTAAAGAGATGGTGGTTCTTGATAGATGGAATATGGAACACTGAAGTTTTCTTGGTCTTGACTTTCCTAACTAAAATCCAGATAGTTCTTCCATTCACGGTTATATGAATCATTCCTTGAGTGTGAGTAGTAACCTGTGTGATCTCTCTCCATTATTTTTTTTAGCACAAAACACAAAAGTGAATCAAACGCACCATGTGGTAAATAGAGAGAAAAAGAAGAAAGAATAGAAAGAAATATTTTTTATTTTTTAATTTTTAATTTTTGTTTTTTTTTAAATAGAAGAAAAACAGAAAAAAGAAAAAAATTCTTTATCTAGATAATCAATTAACCGATAGTTTGTTAATCACAATTAATTCCCAGCAACGGCGCAAAAAATTTGATGCGAATTTTTCAACCCACAAACTACCGACAAGTGCACCGGATTGTATCAAATAATACCACGGGAGTGGAGTATCGTTCTCACGAGAATTAACGGATTAAGCAAGCAATGATCAATTGATTATTCTAGTTAGACAAGTAAAAATAAGGGTTTTCAATAGTAAATAACATGAAAGAAGAAAATTAAACAAAAACAAACTAAAATTGGTTAAGAAAATAATATGACAAAGATAGTTAAGGTGTCAGAGATATTTAAGTTTCCGTATTAATAATCATATTTATCTACTTTGATCATGCAAAGATATAATTCATGGCAAACACTAAGTAATTTAACTCCAATTCTTTAGCAATTCAATTTTTCCTAACCTAATCAACCGTTAATTTCTTGATCAATTAATTGTGTTATGAGGTTAATCCAAATTTTGGTTCAAAGACCACACAATTCTTAAGAACCCAAAAGAAATTTGATTATATGTCATGTATCAAATTAAATTCAAATAATTGAAGAATTATGAAAAAGAGTTTTTAGCCTAATTCCAATTATTTTAACTTTTCCAAGATTTAGAGGAATTTAATTCAGATAAGCGTTATTTTTCAATACACTCTAATCCTTAAGATGAAGAATGAAACTCAATTCTTGAATAACAATCAGTGTATTAATCAAAATAGAAGAACAATAATATTAATCCATCAAAATAAATAGAGCTCCTAACCTTAACAATGGAGGTTTAGTTGCCTATAGTGCAGAAAAATTAAAATCTTAATCTAATGTGCAAAACCTAAAACTAAAAGGATGAAAAATGCCCACAGGAGTGAGCTACGCGTTGCTTCCTTTATATTAATGTGAAATTGGGCTTGGGCTGGGTCATTGGTATTTAGCACTACTTTGGTGGCGTTTGGTGCTAGTTCTGATACAAATTTATCACCTTTACTACGAGTCCGATGTTTAACGCCAGTTTCTTGGTGTTTAGCACTAAGACACCCGAAGGATAATGGTGCTGAGATGCGGACTGGCGTTTAGTGACATTAGTTATTAAATGAAGGGGCATGTGTCATAATTTTCTCCCTTAATATCTCATGCTTCTTTTCCTTTCTTTTGTTTCTCTTGTTCAGTCACGTAAAGGAAAAAAATTAAGAGATGTGATGATAATTAAGTAATGGGAATGTAGTGAGACTAATGAGGTGTCAAGCAAAATAAATAAAGGGGGTTGGGTGTTGCGTTCCAGAGTTGCTAAGTCTGCTGTCCAAGTTATAAATATCTTAAATGGATAATTATTAAAATTGGATATATTAAAACACAAGTAATAATATATATGAGAGTATATATATAAGTTACTAATATAAATGGCATTAATAACTTAAGGATAAAAGATATTTGATGAAGTATTAGCAATTCTAAACTCATAAAAAAATCAATAATTACTTATATCGACAAATATCAGACTTGATAATAATAATAATAATAATAATAATAATAATAATAATAATAATAATAATAATAATAATATTATTATTATTATTATTATTATTATTATTATTATTATTATTATTATTATTATTATTTAGACTATATTATAATTAGAGCAAGTAAAATAAATAAATAACATAATAATAAAATTATATTACCATTTATTTTACTTTGGAGTTCAAAGTCGACTCGTCAAAATAAAACTAATCGCTTTAAAATATTATTTTTGAAAAATCTCGCATTAGTGTAAAAATTAGGGTTGTTACACAAATAGCCAAACTTTAAATACAAATAATTCTTCCAAAACAAAACAAATAAATACACCAACAGTAAATTAAAGTCAGAATGACATAAGGACACAGCATGCTAAATTTAACATATTTAAAAGTTAAAAACACAACAAAAAAAAACACCCTAAATCAACCTAAGAATAATGCATTTAAAACACATTAAGATTAGAACATTATACAATAAATGAGGCATGCTTAGACTATAAAAACTCTCAAATTCATTAATCAAAATCATCTCCATAGAATTTGGGAGCAGCTGACCACTGAAAGTAGGAATAGTCTAAAGCCTAATCACCTTAACTTTGAGTTTTCATATTTTTCTTCTCATGACTAATCTTATTAATCATATCCATGGCAGTTCTCATTTTAAATGGGATGAAAAGGATGAAAAAAAAAACAGACTTCAGTTAATAAAACAAATTCGGTAAAAAAATAGTACAATAGACCAAAAAAATGTGAGAAATCTATGAATCAACCAACATATTCCGATTTCATTTATAAACAAATCTCAATTGAAAAATTTGAATTTTGAAATACATAGATTCTTTACTTTGGGAGAAAATTGAAGCAAATAATATGGGAATTTAAAAGATATACAAATACATATATAAATAAGTCCTAATCTAATAGCAATAGATATACAAATAAATATATGTAATAAACAGTCACCCTTATTAATAATCTTTTCTATAAATCCTAATCTAACAACAATAGATATGAGCAAGAAAGAGAATTGAAAGAGAAGAGGAAGAGAAAGAACACGAAGATAACAAAAACAATATGAGGTCACACTAAGAGATAAGCAAGAACCAAAATAAGAAAGCCTATGCATAGATCTAGGAAATGGTAGACTTAGGTAATGATCACACCATTGTGTTTTGATATCATGATTCTAGTAGGCTTCCTATATAATTAGATTTTCAATGAAAAAAATATCATATTATCAATAAAGATATGCACAAATTAATTATTTATTTAAGTAAATACCCAAGAAGAGATAGTGCATCAATAAAGTTAAAAATTATGCTAAAAAAAAATAAAACATTCAATCAAAGAATAAAGAGATAAACAAAGGAAAGTAACAAATAAAGATAAACTTTTTACTAATTTTATTTCAATAAAGAGGGAAACAAAATATATATTTATAAAGTAAATAATCAAGAAGATAAAAAACTAAAAAATCAGAGAAACAGAAAAAGAACAAAATAAACCAACGGCCAAAATTGCACCCTATAAATTCATTAACTTATTTTTTACACACCTGTGAACTTTCATATATCATAGAAAATTAAATATTATAAATCCACATAAAAGAAAACAAAAAATAATTTATATAAAAATAAGCAAGTAGTAGTATTATTTAACTTGACTTTCCTAAAAAGTTTCTTCTCCCAAGCCAAGGGCTGCTCCACAATTAAAGAACGGGTGAGTCAAATATATATATAAGGCTATGTCGGTTGTAACACCTACCACACAGAGCTTTACGCCTAGGGCGTAAATCAAACGTGGTGAGGCGCTACGACGTCTAAAAATAAAAGTACATACATATATATAAAAAGGATAATATAGCTAGGAACCTTGAAAGAAAGGGTATGATCAAAACAAAACCGAAGATGCCACGCTCATGAAAACGATACAATAGAAAGCTTATACAGAAAATTAAAAGACAAATATATATAGAATTCCAACGGATAAGCATAATCAAGTTCTAGACTCGACCTGCAAAGTCAAGGCCGGCTAGAATATGTATATATAAACAACCCAAAAGTTTACCAAAAGGCAAAATAAAAATCCTGTTTCTCCAAATCAACCCCTAAGAGGGACAAAATATAAATATTATATATACAAGGTCGAGAACCTATAACACACACACACACACAAGATACAAAGCATAAAATTCCAAAGTAGATCTTCGCTTCAACAGAGCCTCCAGCACGCTTAGTAAGGTGCCTCATGTCCTGCATCTGAAAAATAACAGAATATGTATGCAATGAGAACCGAGGCACACACAAGATACAAAGCATAAAATTCCAAAGTAGATTTTCGCTTCAGCAGAGCCTCCAGCATGCTTAGTGAGGTGCCTCGTGTCCTGCATCTGAAAAATAACAGAATATGTATGGAATGAGAATGGGGTTTTCAGTATGATAAAGGTGCCCGTATAAAAAATAAATAATGTCCCGAAAAAGCCACAAGCATTCTAAAACTCCAACAACCCGTATTTATGTCCTAAAGTTTTCACTAAACCAGAATAGGGTAACTATATCTAAGAAATCTAATCTAAATCTTCACTTCTCGTTCTCTACAAACCACCATTTTACCATGTGGAACAACCCTCAGCATCTCCTCCACCAGCATGAGGGATCTCTGAGAAAACAAACACAAACAAGGAAAACACAAAATATAGTAACAAATATGGCAAATAGATCAAATAGCAGTTAGTTACAGATAAGCAATAAGGCAAGCCAAACAAATGCATACCCAAACAAAACATACAAGTGCATATGATGCATGTCTGCCTTATGGCCGATGATATCATCTGTCAGTTATACAGCCAAACTCGACATGTCCAATAGCTACAGAAACACCACCTCACAGAGCAAGTGGGACTAAACCATAACCCTTGCATACTACCCGTTTAACCCATAGCAAGTGGAACGAACCACTACTCCTGCATACTACCCAGGCGGGTGATGTGAAGAATTAGTGTTGATCTAGAATTTCTCAAAATAAAATCTTGTTGCAAGTATAGTCCAAACCAACAACTAACTCTTAATCAAAGTTTAATTTTCAAATAAAAATATAACTGAGAGTAATTCAACCTCGGGTCGTCTCCCGCGGACAATGCAATTAAGGTGTCATTCTTTTGGTTGTTAGGAAAAAGGGGATTTTGAAGTATAGAATGAAAGATTAAAAGAACTAAGAAATAAAAGAACTATAAAATGACCAAAAAAAGAAGTAAATGCAATGAAAAGGAAGGCAAGATCAAAACTTAGTGAAAATGCTATAAATGCATAAAAGAGTCTTGACTTGGGAATGAGAATTAAGGAATCCTATTATCGCCATAACCACAACTATGATAACTATAATGAGTCAATTCACTTCGTCAACCCCTAACATTGAGGAGTAAGTCAAGCAAGCATAATTGACCTTAATCCATAAGTCCTAGCTAACTTACTAATTTCTTAGTAAAAAGCTAGCGTCAATGGAAATAAGAGCCAACTAACTACCCAAGAATTACCACTAGATGTCAGACATTATGACTCTAGTATCCTAGGAACTCATTTTCCAAGCCAATGTGTGAAAATCTAGTCAAAACTCATAATTGACATTTTCACAAACACCTTGTGGGCATAAAACCAAAACATAGGAAATTGCAAAGGAAAAATAAAAACCATAACCAAACTATTCACAAAATCAACAATAAACATGCAATCAAGTAAGTAGAAATCATAAAATATTAAATTCATCAATCAAAATTTCAAGAAACCAAAATTGCATATATTAACAAAATGACTTGAAATAGAAGAAAGTGTAGCAAGAGTAGTGAAATTAAAGAGGAAATTAAAGAGTACTTACACTGAGATAGCAAAATTCAAGACCAAAATTGAATTATAAAATGCTACAATGGAAATTGAAGTAAACCTTAAGAGAGAATTTTCTACTCTACACTACTCCTACTCCTAATAATGCTTTCTAATATAATCTAATCTAATGCATGCTAATGCCTTCATATATGATGTTGTCCCCTTCATATAGCACTTCAAACCAGCCTTCAGCCTTCCAAAACTGGGCCAAGAGGCCCCCAAAATTGTGAGCCACGTGCCTCATTAATGAAGTCACGTGCTGGTGCCTGTGCGTACACACACTTGCTAATTTTTCTACTTGTGCGTACGCACACACGGCTGTGTGTTTCTCCTTTGTTTTCTTCATGTTTCTCTCAATTGCATGCTTCTCTTCCACTCTTATTAAGTCATTCCTACCTATTACACCTGAAATCACTCATCAAATGCATCAAGGCATCGAATGGAATGAAAGTGGAATAAAATTGATTAAAATAAGTACAAAATAGTATGTTTTCACAATTGGACATAATTTAGAGAGAAAACACAAAAGCATGCTATTTAGGTGAATAAATGTGAGTTTATGTGATGAAATCCATTCAAATCAATCCAAAATCTATCATCAAATATGGACTCATCAGCGGGTGTTTACAAACTCAACCCGGAGCAAGTGGGATAAATCACAACCCTTGCTACTACCCAAGTGTCTCAAACATTAACTCAGAACAAGTGGAACAAGATCTGACCCTTAATTACTACCCAGGCAAACACATCTCAATCTCATAACCATCCTCATCATATTTCAATTGTAAACATTCATCATCATATCTCAACCTCTTAGTTATTAGCATTATCATGTCTTAATCTCTTAGTCATTCACATTATCCTCATAATCGCAATCAATCATACTCATTATCATAATTATCCCCATCATAACTCCACATCTCAACATCATAATCATTTTCATCATGTCCCAATAAAAAATCAGTTATTCCCATCATAACTCTCTCATTACACTTAATCCATTTTTTCTCAATATCAATTCAACACCCTCAATATATTCGCTTTTATTCCGAAACCTAAAAACTAGCTATCGGACCTTAAACTGGGGTTACGAAAATTTACAAGCCTGACGAAAAGGTCAAACAGTTAAAAACAGAATTTCCTATAAAAAAATAGGGCTTGTGTGTACGATCATTGATGTACGTACGCACAACTTGTAAAATTTTAGGGTGTGCGTATGCACGAGTCTCATCACATGCCCTGTTCTGTGCGTGCGCACGATAGGGTACGTGGGCACCCAAACCAGGAATTCTGGTTTTCTGCAACTTCTCAAAGTTTAGTTTTTTATACCTAACTTCCGACGTTCATAACTTTCTCTACAAAACTCCAATTTTTCTCATCTTTGCACCATTTTAGCTCTTACAATTATCTTCAATTTAGAACAAAGTTTACTCAAATCCAAACTCTGAGGGCCAACTTATGGCTCGTCGAAGTTGGTTAAAATTTTGTTTTTATCCAATTTTGCCAAATCCTCAAATCCTTAAAACTCACCATCCAAAACTAAACCAATCACACTCAACTCAATACCAAAATACCAAAATCAATACCAACACTCCTTCACATCATCACATGCTCTCAAATCAATTCACAATCATTCTAATACCTAAATTCTTCAGTTCCTTCAAAATATTTTTATTTTCTAAATCTACCAATTTAACAATTACCATCAAACCTCAACATATAAACTCATCCTACACTAAATCTAGAAGTAATCTCAATTCTCAATAACATTCAACAAATACCAACATCGAACATCAACTCGTCGTCATACTCCTCATACATCACATATATACACATTCAATTATCAGTATTCAATATTCAATATCCAATATATCGTCAACTCAATTTCATAATTCTTCCACCAATTTTAACATTTGAACATCAACAATTCACATTACATGCACATATCATATCTAATCAATTGAATTAACTAATTCACATTTTTCAAACTTATCTTAAGGCAACTAGCCTAAGTTTTCACACAACATTATATGTTAACTACAAGAAACTAAAACCATACTTTGACCGATTTCTCCCAAAGCTCAAAATACTGAACTTCAAGCTTTCAAGACTCCCAAACAACTCCAACAAGTTTCAGCCACAAAAGCTTTATTCCAAGTACTCCAATTCACCAATTTGACTTTAATTAATATAATATTCAACTTCATTTCATATAATTTCATACACATTCATAATTTCAATACCCTAATCTCATAAAATTAGAAAATTAAAAGGGGATAATAGTTTCTTACCTTACCCACAGACAATTAAGGCATAATTCAATAATTATTCAAGGCTAGATTGCACCTAAACCACCAAAATCATGAAAATCACTCAATACCCTTAACAAAAATGTGAATTCTGAATGAAAGAGAAAATTGGGCATGAAATATAAAGTTTCTTACCAATTTTTTTCAATAGAATTGAAAAGGATTCCGAGATGAACGCGTGGCCACAAACGGCTCGTCAATTGAAACTCTGGATTGAAAGTTATGGTCGAATGAAGATTGAAAGTGGGAAAGGGTTAGGGTTCTTGCTCCAATCTCTTCTTCTCAACGTGGATGGCAGAAATGAAAGGAGGAGTGGTTGTGTGTTGGGTTATATATATTGGGTCTTAGGCTCATAGTCTAATCGGTTCAGTTTATTGGCGTAATTTTGGGCTAAAATTTTTAAAATTAATGCTTAAATTCGTATTTTAAATATTTTTACTTTTTCAAATTATAAAATTTATTTTTTTAATCTCTTTGACTCATAATTAATTTATTAATTAACCGGAGTTTTACATCAACTACCACATTCACAACAATAATGCTTATTATACAAATAAAATCTGGTTACTAATTTATAACATATAATTTTAATTAGAAAAATAATAAAAAAACACAAAGTTAAATTTGACTCTCAAATTTTTTCTGTTCAAAAATTCAGAAAAACAAAAATAAAAAAAATATTTATGATATTTATAAAATCAACATGAACATCATATAGAAATAACATCATTATTTACCCCCTACAAAAACAGAAAACAAAAAAAATAAAAGATTTAATCAAAGATTAAAGAAATAAACAAAAAATAGTAACATATAAGGATAACCTTCTTATTAATTTTATTTTAAAAATATAGTAACGAAATATAGAATATTTCACTTTTTTATTACAAAAACTTTTTGAAATTAAATACATAAAAATGTATCACTTGTAAAAAAATTTTAAAAATTCTCTAAAAATAAATATTAAAAAATCACAAAAATGAAAACAATATAATTAGTGTTAATTAGAATTAAAAAAAAAACAACAAAATTAAATTTGACTCTCTATTTCTTTGTGTGCAAAATTTTAGAAAATAAAAAATGAAATAAAATATTAATGATACTTGTAAAATCAACATAGACCTCATATACAAATAACTAATCCATTATTTATCCCATAGAAACAGAAAAAAAAATAAATGATTCAGTTAATGAATAAAGAAATATTGAAAAAAGAGGAACAAATAAGAATAAATTTCTTACTCATTTTATTTCATAAAAGAGGGAAGCAAAATATGTATTTATAAAATAAATAATAAAAAAAAAAAAAACCAAAATATCAAAGAAACAGAAAAAGGACAAAATAAACTATAATAACAAAATACATGATGATTTTTTAAAATACTAATTAAAAAAGTAACAACTAAAATTGCACTTTATAAATATATTAATTTATTTTTTAACAGCAATGCTTAGTATACAAATGAAATCTGGTTAATAACTTACAACAAATAATTTTAATTAGAAGAACAAAAATAAAAAAGAAGAAAAAGAGGGAACAAATAAGGATAAATTTCTTACCAATTTTATTTTATAAAAAAGGGAAACAAAATATGTACTTATAAAATAAATAATCATAAATATAAAAAACCAATTCATGAGAGAAACAAAAAAAGAACAAACAAAGTATAATAATAAAACACACGACGGCTTTTAAAAACACAAATTAAAAAAAATAACAGCTAAAATTCCACCCTATAAATATATTAACGTGTTTGTTATAAAAGTATTAGAGATAATATTTTTTATAGAAATTAAAGAGATTAAATTGGTTGTCAAAATTTTTTAAAAATTTTTTCTTAAAATAATATTCTACTTATTTTAAATACACTTATGAACTTTCACATATCATAAAAACAACAACAACAACAAAGTTTTACCTCACTAGATGGAGTTAGCTACATGAATCAAACGACGTTATTACATTCTATCATATATCATGTCTATAGAGAGACCGTAAAAATATAAAAAAATCACATAAAAAAAACAAAAAATAATTTTATAAGTGCTTGTTTGGGCGTCATTATTTTGATAAAAAAAAGATATTTTTTTATTTTTTAGTGTGTTTGACAAATTTCAAGTAGTAAAAGTAAAAGTACTAGAAAATCAGAAAAACATCTTTTTTGAGAAGCTATAATTTACATCTTTTTTTAAAAGATCTATCACTGCAAGAAAAAGTAATATTTATAACAAAAAAATTATTACAAAAAATCAAAATTTTGAAACAAAAGGATTTTGTAACAAAAAAAAGGGGTCGTTGCAGTATGTCCCGTTACAAAAAATTTTTGAAACAAAAAACGGAACTATTACAATTCAAAGTGATATTTGGTAACAAATTTTTCTGATACAAAAAACCAATAGTCGTTACAAAAGTAATAACAAATTTTGATCTTTAAAATATTTTTTGTGACAATATATTTTTTCCTATCATAAAATTTTGTTACAAAATGTAACTTGATTTTGTAATATTTTTTTCTTTAGTTACAAAATACTATTTATTTTGTAATATTTTTTTTAAATACAAATTACACATAATTTGCCAAATTATATTAGTTTTTTAATTAATTAATATATTAACTAATTTACTCCGCAAGTCAATATTTATATAATATATAATAACATAGATAGTTCAAATATCTTTCATTTAATTAAGATTGTTTTATAAATCTTCAACATATAAACTATAAAGTACAAACTAACAAGACATATTGAAAAACCCTAATGAACTAGATAGATATATAGGACTAGAAAAACTAGAAATTATAAATCTCCAAAATGTAAACTAAAAATTACAAACTCTATCATGTTCATTCAGTTCCTTTTTCATGGTCATGGAGAAGCTTCTAATAAGTGTCACACACCTGAAAAGACCACCAACCAGAGCACTCACAAGTCTCAATTCTCAATTTCAGTGTAATTGAAATCCATAGAAAGATGAGAAGATTTAACTTAAATGAAAAACTAATAGTGAAACAAATTTAAACAAATTCCGGCAGCATTTCAGCAGCAATTTAGCATATTTCCCAAATTCACTCAATCAAATCAATATCCATATGAATACAATAACAATTAAACAAAATTCACATATTCATCCATATGAAATAAGCAACAAACAACTTGAGTGCACAATCTAAATTCATCATCATCATTGCACAAACTAAATTCACATAACAGCAGCAGTTCACAATTCGATTCAGAAAAGAAGAAAATCATTATCATCCAATCACAGATTCACAAAAATTCAAACAACATTCATGATCATTCAACAAATAATTAACAAAAATTTATTCCAAACACATTTAAAACAGCAAAACTTTTCTAGACCTAATTCATCTACAAACTATGTTTAGCCTACCTAACAACCTAGAATCCACTACAACATGCATATCTAACTAAGTCTAACTAAGCAAAATTAACAGAATTAAATGAACTTAACAGAATTGAAAGAAAAATGCAGTAAATGACCTGGGAATGTAGAAGCAGAACAGGGGAAAGGGGACAAGAAAAAATGGTGGTGAGCTCTCTTTTTTCAAGTTCTCCCTCTCTGAGCTCTCTCTTTTCAAGTTCTCCCTCTCTCTCTTTCCAACTGAGAATCACATCCAGAGTAGCTGCCCAAGTGAAAAACAGAACCAGGATAATGAAAAAGGAAAAACCATAAGCAACCTCCTCATAATGTAAAAAGCTTGAAAGTAAACAAGTTTAGAAAGACTCTGGCCATTGATACTCTTTCATGTTAGACATTAATAGTGGCAGAAGAAATGGTTCTAAAACGGCGGTTAAAGTAGCAAGGTAGATTGTAATTTTTACAGAAACACATGCAACAATGATAGAATTAGCTATTGAATTACACTAGACAGTAGTATATCTTCAGGTAAAATTTGCTATCCCCTACCTTGTCTAAGTTTCATTATGGCTGCTATTATAAACACACTCATCACCTTCTTGAAGACATCACCATTAAAAATTGCACTTGGATTCCCAGATCCATTCCATGCAACAATAATCATTGCCTAATCAAATATTAGCTATTCAGAAGTAGATCTTATTTTGCATTATATTAAAGGAAAAAACAATTAACGTAGAGAGAGAGAGTGACAACATAAATACATAACGCAATATTTATTACCTGTAAGCACAAAATGAAGAAGCCCCACATGCGATCAAAACTTTTGAAAATATGCCAAAATGACCTTACCTCCAGTGACGGCGAGTTCGACATTATGCAGATTTCTGCAGAAATTCTACACAAAGTATTTCCAACAATCTCACATACCAAATCCTATATTCAAGCCTAGGATTCATCTAAAACCACATTCTAACTTTATTTTGACTAACCAAAGTTGCCCAAAAACTCTTAATTCAATATATTACAACCTAATCAAACAAACAGTTCAATAACCACCATCTGACATAAAAATTAGAACCAGAATTTCCAGCAATCCAGTCACAATTCCGATCTTAACTCAAAATCGTTCTTAAAAACCAAAATCAGCATTACCAAGCGCTTTAAAGTCATCATTCAAACATATTTCAAACGAAGAACAAAACATACTTTCACAATTACAAACACCCAATACATTTTCAGTAAACTTTCACACCAACATACACGTTCTTTTAACAAAGATCTCAAACCACGTTCTTTTAACAGAGGCTCCCTCTTCCACTGGCTCTCGCGCAATTCTCCCTTCATCTCTGAACAGCGTCGACGGCGTCCCTCTTTCTTGGCGATAAGGACAGCGGCGGGGGTGAGGCGTGGGTCGACAGTAGGACGCGGCTCCATCTCTCTCTGTTTCGCGAGCTCTCTCTTCTCCCTTTCGATTTCTCTGTGTGTGCGTGTAAGAAGCAAGAGTGAAGAACTTGGGTGTGAGTGCGTTGGTGAGGCTGAGAGTGAGTGAAGTGAGTCTGTGTGTGGGTGTATATCTGGAAAGAGGAGGACGGTGGTGAGTGAGTCATGAGGGAAGGTGAATGTGGCTCAGTAGAGAATGAACTGGTAAGGGGAGGGTGTTACATTACATGTGTGTATTTTAGAAATTGGGGTTAGGATTAGTGAATTAGAAATTAGGGTTTAGAATTGGAAATTTGGGATTTGTGTAGAGTTTTAATTTAAAAACCAAATTCAATCAATATAATTAATTTTAAGAATATTACTTATTTCTCAAATTACAAATTTTTTTTTATTAAACACTTCTAATTTAAAATTATAGATAAATAAATAAATTGTTCAGATTATTGATATAATTTTTTATTATTTTTTACTAAAATTTTAATTTTAATTTATATAAAACAACTAATTATAATAAAAATTATACCTAAACATTAATTAACTTAAAATTAAAGAATTTATAAAAATTAATTTAACCATTTCAAATAAATTAATCTTTTAGAGCTCAATTTAATAAAATAAACTATAATTTATTCATAATAAAAATTATTTAGATTAAATTATATAATACTTCCAATACTAAATTTTAATTTCAAATCATATGAAATAATCAATTATAAAAAAATACACAAAAATCTTAATTATTTAAATTATATTTGTGTATCTTAGTTTTTTCTTTTATATTTAATTATTGATTTTATATTTATAGTTTAATTAAGTTTTTTAAACTTTCACAAATTAATTTTTAGTTAACATTAAAAATTTGATTATTAATAAAAATTATATATTAGTTTTTTAAAAGAATATAAAATTAATATTTACAATTCTTAAAAATTAATAAATATAAACAATATGTAAAATATTTTAATTTTTGAAACAAAATAAAATTATTCTAAAAAGAATTATATAAACAACTTTTTTACTTTCAAAGTGTTTAACATTTTGAAATAATTTTTTTGTTATAAAATATACTTATATTTTGTGACAAATTAAGTAACTTGTTACAAACAATGTTAAATTTTGTGACAAATTAATTTTTTGTTACAAAACAATTAAAGCTTTTGAAACAAAAAAATATTTTGTTACAAAGTATTTTAAATTTTGCAACGACTTTTTTTTGTTACAAAATATTGTAATATTTTGTAACAAAACACCATCTCGTTACAAAACCTAACATAATTTGTAACAAAATAAAACAGGTTGTTACAAAATATTATCATGTTTTGTAACAACTTGTAATGTTGTTACAAAACATTATTCTTTTGTAACAATCACAAATTATTATTACAAAATACTATTTTTTTTGTAACAATTTTAAATTTAATACAAATTTTTTGTTACAAATGTTCCATTTTCTTGTAGTGTATTTTCCTTAAAAAAAGATATTTTTCATGTAATAAATAAACAAAAAAGTACTTTTATATTGTTATATCCAAACATAATTGATAGATAAAAGATCTTTTTGCATGAGATACCCAAACATAAAATTACTTTTACTTTTTCATAAGATCTTTTAAAAAAAGATAACTCGAAAAAAGATCTTTTTTTAAAAGCTCACCCAAACAAGCCCTAAGACTATATTGGTTACCACATTCACAACAGCAGTGCTTATTATACTAATAAAATCTAGTTACTAATATGTTAATTAGAATAAAAAAATAAAAAGATAACAAAACTAAAATTGACTCTCAATCCATTTATGTGTAAAATTTCAAAAAAAAAAATAAAATAAAATATTAATGATACTTGTAAAATGAACATACACCTCATATACAAATAATAATTCCATTAGTTACTCACGTAGAAACAAAAAAATAATAATAAAAGATTCAGCCAAGAAATAAAGAAATAAAGAAATAAATAAAAGAGGAGAACAAATAAGGAGAAGTTTGTTACTAATTTTATTTCATAAAAGAGAGAAACAAAATATGTATTTATAAAATAAATAATCAAAAAAATAAAAAATAAAAAAATAAAAAAAACAGAAAAAAGAGAAAATAAACTATAGTAACAAAAATATATGACGACCTTCTAAAATACAAATTAAAGAAAAATAGCAGCTAAAAATGTACCTTATAAATACATTAACTTATTTGTTATAGAAGATTAGAGACAATATTTCTTATAGAAATTACAAAGATTAAATTATTTGTCAAAATTTTTTAAAAATTTTTCTTAAAATAATATTCTATTTATTTTATACACACTTATGAATTTTCATATATCATAAAAAATATTAAAAAAATACATTAAAAAAAACAAAATTTATATAAAGCTATGTCGGTTACTACATTCACAACAGCAATGCTTATTATACTAATTAAATCTGGTTACTAACATACGACACAAAGTGTTAATTAGAATAAAAAATTAAAAAAGACAACAAAACTAAAATTGACTCCCAATTTTTTTGTGTGAAAAATTTCAGATAAAGAAAAATAACAAAAATATTAATGATACTTGTAAAATCAACATGGACCTCATACACAAATAACAATCCCTATTAGTTATTCCTATAGAAATAGGAAAAAAAATAAAAGATTCAGTCAAGGAATAAACAAAAAAAATGAACAAATAAAGATAAGCAATAAAGTGTTAATGTCTGTGTTAATCTCTTAGGGACTTTCGCCCTTGACTCTCTGTAACTTATAAAATATTCATATATGTCTTTTAGGTTTTTGGTATGTAGAAATTAGAATTTTACCCTTTGTTCATATATTTAATTATTCTTATACTTAGTCTATTTTTTGCAAATTTTTCCTAATAGTGTCTGATCTTCTATTTAATAATCAATATACTGATTGGACTCGGAGTTGTGCAAATTATATATTCATGCATCAAATGGACTACAATTTATGACAGTGTGATACGTAGAAATCTGTATCGCTACAAATTTCCTTCGGCAAGTATACCGAATTGTCGTCAAGAGAAAACTCATAGTAGAGTGAGGTCGAATCCTACAGAAATTAACAGATTAAGCAAACAATAGTTAATTGATTATTCTAGTTAGACAAGCATATTAAAGTGATGAGCAACAAGAAAAGTAAATGACATAAAAGTAAAGGAAAGCAATAGAGTGCAAGAAAGTAAATGACATAAATGTAAAGTACAAGAAAGTAAAGTGCTGGAAATGTAAAGTGCAGGAAAGTAAATGACTAAAAAGTAAATGTAAGAACTAAAAATAAAATAAACATTGGGATAGAGAGATATTGAATTCTCCGAATCAATTGCTTTCATCTCTTCCTCAATCCATGCAACTCATTGATCTCTTGGCAATCTTAGGTGATTGAATCCCAATTCCTTGGCAATTTAATCTCTCTAAGCTTGAACAATTGTCCAATTTCTTGATCTAATTACTCATGGGAAGAGATGAAGATTGGTCACTGATTATACCACACACCTTCATAGATCCAAGTATTGGGAGAATTACATGTAACTATATCCGACCAACCCCAAATCTAATCCAATGTGAGAAAGATTTCAAGCATGGTTCTATGATTCCTTTTCCAAGGTAATCATAAAACTCAAATACATTCAATTTCTTTCTCAAGACAATTGAATGCTTGAATGAAGAACGAAATCTTTCTAGTAAATCAAAGAGAGATGAAGAGAAGAAGAAGAATAAAAACAATTTAATCTATCAAATAACAATAGAGCTCTCTTTCCCAATGGAGAGAGTTAGTAATTCATAACTAAAATATTTACAACGTAAGAAAGTGGAAGAGGAGAGAAGTGTGGGTGAGAAGAGAGGGTCCGAAGACTCCTCCCCAATAGTGTTCTCCCAGCCTCGTCCCGAAATTTTTTTTGTGAAATCTAATGCCTATATATAGGCTTTCCTAAATTACAAATTGAAATGAAATTAAAAGCAAATTACAATCAAATGAAAATTAGCTAATTCTAGATGCTTCTTGTGGCCTTGATTGGTTGAAAATTGTGGACTTGCTTGCTTGAGCTTTGAAGTCGACTTAAATGAATCAATTTGAGGTCCAAGTGCTAGCGTTAGTGCTGCCGTTAGTGTGGCTAATGCTAGGACTTGCTCCCCAGTTGGTGTTTTTGGGCTTAAAGATGCCTATTATTTATTCTCCAATTTCATGTCCATTATAGACTATTATATACCCGTTGGAAAGCTCTGAATGTCAGCTTTCTAATGCAACTAAAAGCAGCCCAATCCGATCTTTGTAACTCAAGTTATGCTCGTTTGAAGTGGACAAGATCAGCCTGCCAGGGTCGCTGGCGTTAGTGGCACTAATGTGGCCACTAACGCCAGCATTAACGGTGTTAATAACACCAGGTTCTAAAGCAAAAACTTAATGTCCACCCCATACTATTATATATTGTTGAAAAGCCCTGAATGTCTACTTTCTAATGCTTTTAGAAGCGCATCATTTGGAGCTCTACAGCTCGAGTTGTACTTCTTGGAATGTTAAGAGGTCAGTTGGCCTTACTACAGATTGATACCATGTTCATCTTTACACTTTCAGAGCAGGTTTTCTCCCTCAAATTTAGCGTCCACCATGTAGTGCCATATATTCTTGGAAAACTCTGAATTCCTACTTTTCAATGCCACTAGAATCACCTCATTTGGAGCTTTATGGCTCAAGTTATTCTTATTTGAAGAAGACATGGTCAGGCTGCCAGGTGCTCACGTTAATGGCACTAACGTGGGCTTCCTTTGCTTCGCACGTTAATGGTGTTAACTTCACCATTAACGTCCCAAAACTCCACTTCTTCCATGTTAATGCCATTAACTTTGCTACTAACTTGGCTCATTCTCTTTTTGTCCACGTTAGTGGCACTAACGTGGGTCTTTCCTGCTTCTTCTTTTAAGCTCCTTTCTTCTTTCATGCTTGTTTTGTGCTTTTTACTTCCTTTTCCACCAATTTTTACAAATTCAAACCAAATCAAAGAAAGTAATCTATGATTTAAGCACAAAAATATTCAATAATTAAGTATGATTAGTGAAAATTAAAGGTGAAAAAGCATAGAAAAATATAACAAGATGCCTTGGCATCACAGTGCCCTATAAGCATGGTTTTGATGCCTGATACGGAAAAAATTAAATTCCCAATAACTACCTGCAAGTATACCGGGTCGTATCAAGTAATAAAACTCATAAGAGTGAGGTCAATCCCACGAGGATTAAAGGATTAAGCAATCAATACTTAGTTGATTATTCTAGTTAGACAGTTTAATTTGGAGTGATGAGTAACAAGAAATGTAATTGACTAGAAATTAAAATAAAGCAATAAAGAGCAAGAAAGTAAAGAACATAAAAAGTAAAGTGCAAGAAAATAAAGTGCTGAAAAGTAAATTGCAAGGAATAGAAAGTACTAGAAAGGAAAGTGCAAGAAAGTAAATGACGGAAAGGTAAAATACTAGAAGTAAAAATAAAAGAAAAACATTGGGATCAAGAGATATTGCATCCTCAGGATCAACAATTCTCAACTCCTTTTCAATCATGCAATCATTGATCTCTTGGCAAATCATAAGTAATCAAACCCCAATCTCTTGGTGATTTGATTTCTCTTAACTTGATCAATTGCCAATCTCTTGATCTAATTGGTCATGAGAAGAGATGAAGTTCAATTTCTGATTCAAAGGCCACACAACTTCATGAATCAAGTATTTGGAAGGTTATATGCCACGTACCAATCCCAAACCCAAGTTCATAACCATTGTGAGAAAGAACTTCAAGCACAATTCTATGTTCCCTCTCTCGAGACTCCCATAGAATCAAAGTTAGATTCAATTTCTTTCTCAAGATAATTGAACCCTTGTGATGAAGAACGAAGATTCTTTCTAAAGGAACAATAAAAGAAGAACTGAAAATGAAGAATGAAAATAAATCAACCCATTAAATTGCAATAGATCTCTCTTTCCCAATGGAAAGAGTTAGTGATTCATAACTAAAATATTTACAATGTAAGAAAATAGAGGAGTAGATAAGTATGGAGAGAGGGTCCGAAGACCCCTCCTAGTAGTGTTTTCAGCCAAGAGTCCCCCCTTCTATGATGAACTAAAGCCTATTTATAAGCTAGCCTAAATTACAAATTGAAATGAAATTGAAAATAAATTACAATTAAATGAAAATTAGCTAATTCTAGATGACTCTTCTGGCCTTGATTGGTTGACAATTGTGGGCTTGCTTGCTTGAAGTTTAAGTAGACTTGGAGTGAAGTTAATTAGGCAAAGGTGAAGTCCAGGGGTGCTTGGCGTTATTGGGGTAGTGTTGGCGTTGTCAACGCCCAAACTGGCGTTGGTGGCCCAAAGTTAGCGTTAACTACGCTATGGATGCTCTGTTAAGTGTTTTTGGGGTTTAAAGATGCCAATTGCTTGTGTTCCAATTTCATGCCCACTATAAACTATTATACATCGTTGGAAAGCTCTGAATGTCATCTTTCCAACACAACTAGAGGTGCATCAATTGGACCTCTGTAGCTCAAGTTATGCTCCTTTGAAGAGGACAAGGTCATGTTGTCAGGGTCGCAGGCGTTATTGAGGGTAGCGTTAGCGTTAATAACGCCCAAACTGGCGTTGATAGGGTAACGTTAGCATTACTAACGCCAGCTTCTGAAGCCCAAAATTAAAGTTCACCCCATACTATTATAAATTATTAGAAAGCTCTAGATGTCTACTTTCCAATGCCTTTAGAAGAACATCATTTGAAGCTCTACAGCTCAAGTTATACTCCATGGAAGGTGAAGAGGTCAGCTGGCCTTACTACAGGTTGATACGATGTTCATCTTTGCACTTTCGGGACAATTTTCTCCTTCAGATTTAGTGTCCACCATATAGTGCCATATATTATTGGAAAGATCTAGATTCCTACTTTCCAATGCCATTAGAATCACCTCATTTGGAAATTTGTAGCTCGAGTTATCCTTATTGGAGTATGAAGAGGTCAAGTTGGCGTTGTTGAGGTTGAAGGTAGCGTTAACAACGCTCAGTCTGGCGTTAATGACATAGCGTTAGCATGGTTAACGCTTTTATTCCTATGCGTATGCGTCACCCACGCGTACACATCGCCTTGCAAAAGTATCACTTTGACGCGTACGCGTCGCCCACGCGTATTCGTGGCCTGCGAAATTTTCCATATTCACTATCGCAGGCGTTGTTGGATGTAGTTTTTGGCCCAAAGTTAGCGTTGTTAATGCTAAGGGCTGGCGCTTGTGAAGCAACGTTAGCGTTGCTAATGCTATGCTTCTTGCCTTTCCCTGCTTCTTTTCTTCTTTACCCATTAAATCCTTTTTTCTTTCACGCTTGTTTTGTGCTTTTTTTACTTCTTTTTCCACCATTTCCTACAAAATAAATCAAATCAAAGATATGAAAGTAATCTATGATTTAAGCACAAAAATTAATTAAGCATGATGAATTAATTTTTGATATGAAGAAGTATAGAAAAACACAACATGATGCGCACACATCAATGCCTACACCCAAGATTATTCATGAAAAATAGCAGCTGCTATGTGCAGATTTCTGACTCAGCACCCATTGAACTTCTAAAGTACATATATGTTGTGAAAAGTTCAAGTACGGAATCTTTAATTTATAAAAGCAAATTCTATAGGTTTAAGCTTTAATATAAAACTAGTTTTGAGGCAATCTGTTAAAAATTGAATTTTATAAAAATTTTCAGAGTTCTACCATCACCTTGAGAGTATATTAAAAAAAAACAGCAGAGAGCAATAGTTTTAGTAAATTCATGAAAAAGCCAATTCTATCCAATTGCCCATCAAAATTGGTGAACTTAAATAAAACTCACCTAGCTTTCAAACAAATTAAGTTTTAGTTCATCACCATATCACACCAAAAAGTTATGCAGCTATGACCCTATTTTAGAGGAAGCTGTTTGTAAAGGGCAGTGAGTTAGTCACCTTTCCAACTGCATAACTATTTTTATAAACATGGCATAGGTCTAAAATTCAAACTAAGTATAATAAACATATAAAGATTTAAACTTTCACTAGTCCCAACTTAATTACTTATCAGAATTAAAAGTTAAGTAGGTTGAAAGTTGATACTTCTGAAGCAGGAGCACATAATTTTCTGCAGAAACCTACAGTTTTCAAAAATTCATTCCTCCCAGCTTACTTATCGATATATTCTGAAATTTTTAGGAGACATTAAAGACCCACCAAAATTTCATATAAAAATAATTTTGTCCAAAATGGTGGTTTAAACTGCTCCCAAAATTTGTCGCAAGTCACTGTCAATTATGCAGAAAATTTTGCATTGAGCAATTTCACAATTTATATACCAAATTCCATACCTAAGCTTATAACTCTTCTAAAACCAGACGTTTAACTTTCTTTCAGGTATCCAAAGATGTTACTACCCTCAACACAACCCCAACAACTCAATTTCATTAATTCAACAATAGATACACAATTAAATAAATTACATATCATCAACAAAATTAGGACACACATAAACCAGAATTTTCAGCACACCATCATCAATGATCAAGTAACAATTTTACCATTTATCAACTAATTTACCAAATACAATCACAATTAATATTTAACTATCCTAGCCCTTGCCTTGGTTGATGATTAAACACACAAAACTTGTCCTTGCTGATTCCTTGAGCCCGAACCCTAGTCACAACAAGAACTAGAATTTTTTGTCACACTCAAGGCCATTCGGCTGAATCAATCACAAGCAGGGAAAAAATCACTCACCTTTCGTTGCTTGTGGTGATGGCTATGCTGAATGAACTAGAAGAATGGAGCAAGGGATGGGTCAGAAATTCGAATTGGAGAAGAAAGGAAAGAAGATGAAATCACTAGTTCTTACTTGGCAGAGAAAATCGACGGATCAATTGGGTGGGTAGGATGTAGCTCTTGCTTCATCTTCGGTCGTCCTCCTCCTCCCTGCTTTTTATTCTGCTCCCATCACTGAAATAAAGAAGGGTTGAGCTGTTGATGAAGGCTTCGTGGCTTCCTTTCCTCATCAACATGCAAGCACAACTCTACTAGTAGGAGGTGGAACTAAGGTTGGTTGCATTGCTGAGAAGGGGAAGAACAAAAGGAATTAATTAGGGTTATCTGTTGCCTGGTTTTGTTTAAAAGGGGTTTAGTTCAGTTGAACTAAGGGTTAGGAGAAGAATAATGGTTTAAATCTTGGTTCATCAAATAACCAAGATCATTTTGCTTAGTCGATCAAGCGTGGTTTCTAACTAACTAACCTAATGTTATATTAATTCATCTGTCTTAACATCTATCTATCACACATACATATATCAATTTACGAAAATTATTATTTTATAGTAAACAGATGCAATTTTCGAGGTAGAAAAATTGGGTTCTTACACAAACATCTAAAATGAACATTTTCTATAAGGAAATATATTATTTATGCATATGATAAATCAGCATTCAGCCTGTCAATAAAATTATAGTTTTATGTAATTCAATACACATTCATTAAAATCCTAAAGAAACACAATTGATAAATAAATGTAACCATATACTAACAGAGTGTAATTAAAATAACAGTAACTTATAACACATAATTTTAATTAGAAGAACAAAAAAGAACATACTTCTCCAACTTAACTATGGTAATGTTAAACTATCATGTGACACCATTATCTTTTTCTTTTTTTCTGCACATAATGTAAGGTCCAAAAATATATGATAAAGGGTACCTTTTTCCAGTGCCTTTTGTGCTCTCAACAGTTTCTCCTTTCCTGAATGCCAATTTGGACGGTTTCAATTTAGGCTTTGTGATAAACCCCAATTTTGTAGTTTATCTTGTGCTTAATTTAGGGAATTTTATCAACTTATCTTACATTTATTCAATGAAATAGCATGCTTTTGTAATTCTCCCTAAAGTTGTGCTTAAGTGTGAAAACATGCTTTTTAGGCCTTAAAATAGCTAAATTTAATTCACCTTAATTACATTCGATGCCATGATATGTTTGTTGAGTGATTTCAGATTCATAAGGCAAGTATTGGATGGAAGAAGTGAAGAGAAAAGCATACAAAGTGGAGAATTCATGAAGAAATGAGCATTTGGAGAATTGAAGGCCACGCGCACGCGTCACCCACACGTACGTGTGAGAAGAACACTCATGGCTACGCGCACGCGTCACCCACGCATACGCGTGAGAAGGAACTCTGCCAGCGACGCGCACGCGTGACGAGCGGCACGTGACTCACTTAAAGTGAATTCGCTAGAGGCGATTTCTAAGCTTTCCAGGCCCAAATCCAACTCGTTTCTGAGGCTATTTCATGTAGAATTCAAGATGGATCAAGGGCGCAATTAGTTAGTGTAGGAAATATGCCTTAGGTTAGTTCTAGAGAGAGAAGTTCTCTCTTCTCTCTAGAAATTAGGGTTCTTAGTTTATTTTCATCTTAGATTTAGGTTTAATTACTTGTTTTGATTTAGTTTCTTTTACTTTTTCTTGTTGATTCGCTTTAATTTCCTTAGTTCCTCTTGTTAATTTTTCTTTTATACCTCTTTTTATTTTATGAACACTGTTGTTGGAGTTGGATTTTCTTTAATGCAATTTGATGTTTTATGTTTCTTTGATGTTTAATTGAGTTGTTATCGTTAATTTCTTGCATTGGGTAGCGGTAGAATTTATTATTCCTTGCAATTTACTATGTTTTCCTTTTATGCCTACCAAGTGTTTGACAAAATGCTTGGTTGGGCTTTAGAGTAGCTTTTTTAGCATTCTTGGCTTGGAAAGAGAAATTAGGTGCTCTTGAGTCATTCATACCCAACTTATGTTGGTGATCTAGAGTTGTTAGTTAATATTGTTTCTATTGACTCTAATCTCTTGCTAATTCAATTAGTAAGTTGATTAGGACTTTTGGATTGAGATTAACTAGTCTTATTTGACTTTCTCTCAAGTGAAGATAACATTATACCTTCTTCCTATGTTAGAGATGACTAAATAGGATTAGCTCTTGTTAATCATTGTGTGATAGTTAATGACTAGGATAGAAAACCTATATTCTCAATCCTTGCCATGAATGTCTCTCTTTATTACTTGCTTCCTCTAGTTGCTTGCTTTACATTTCTTACCTTTTTAATTTCTTGCACTTTTATCAACCCCTATGATACTCATAACCAATAATTGAGTACTCGATTGTGATTCCTAGGGAGAACAACCCGAGACTAATACTCTCAGTTATTTTTATTGGGGTTGACTTTGTGACAACCAAAAATTAAACTTTGATTGAGCATTACTTGTCGGTTGAAAACTATACTTACAACGAGGTTATTTCTTTTTTACCGAGAAGAAATTCTTAGCCGACGGTTTTGCTCATTTCAAGTTTTTGGTGCCGTTGCCATTGCAATGTGTGCTTGTTATTTGTTATTGTATATATGTGAATATTGTGAATATGTTTGCCTTTTATTTTTTTGTTAGTTTTTGCTAGTTTTAGGATTTGGTTTTCTTTGTTTCTTATTAGATTTTGTTTTCATTTGTTCTTGCTACTATGAATTCTCACCCCTTTGGCTATGAGTTTGGTTCAAACTATGTTGTAGGAAATGAAAGCTACAATAGCAACATCCATCAAGGACGGAGCAATCAAAGGTGTGAGGAGTCTCAAACATTTGATCAACCTTCATGGCAACAACTTCCACCAATGTATTATGATCAAGAGCCATACCATAATGCATACCAATCTAGTGTGTGTGGTGATCCTCATTGTGGTTGTCAACCACAATCACCATATGCCTATGAACTACCTCCTCAACATAGTTTTGACCCACCATACTCACAAGCCCCTTACCACCAAACACCTACATATGACCCTAATTCTTATCCACCATACCAACAACCATATAAGCCATACTTAGAGTCATCACCCTTCCAACATCAATATTCCCAAGAACCATCAATTCCATATACCTCACCTCCATATCCTTACCAAGATGAACCACCTTTCAATTATGAACCCTTTCTCCCAAATAATGAACCCTCTCTTCCACCACCACCTTCATTGGACCAATCTCTCCAACCCCTAATGCAAGAACAACAAGAACTTCTAACTCGTTTCCAAAAGCAAGGGGAAGCCGTGGCTAGCTTAACCGAAGTGATGAGTGATGAGCGGATATTTTATACGCTTTTTGGGGTTAATTTCATATAGTTTCTAGTGTGTTTTAGTTAGTTTTTAGTTTATTTTCATTAGTTTCTAGGCAAAATTCATATTTCTGGACTTTACTATGAGTTTGTGTGTTTTTCTGTGATTTCAGGTATTTTCTGGCTGAAATTGAGGGAGCTGAGCAAAAATCTTATTCAGGCTGAAAAAGGACTGCTGATGCTGTTGGATTCTGACCTCCCTGCACTCAAAGTGGATTTTCTAGAGCTACAAGACTTCAAATGGCGCGCTTCCAATTGCGTTGGAAAGTAGACATCCAGGGCTTTCTAGAAATATATAATAGTCCATACTTTGCTCAAGGATAGATGACGTAAACTGGTATTCAACGCCAGTTCTATGCTGCATTCTGGCGTCCAGCGCCAGAAACAAGTTACAAAGTGGAGTTCAACGCCAGAAAAGGATCCAAAGCTGGTGTTGAACGCCCAAAACAGCCCTATGCACATGATTAACTTAAGTCTCAGCCCCAGCACACACCAAGTGGGCCCCAGAAGTGGATTTCTGCACCATCTATCATAGTTTGTTCATTTTCTGTAAACCTAGGTTACTAGTTTAGTATTTAAACAACTTTTAGAGGTTTATTTCGCACCTCATGACATTTTAGATCTGAACTTTGTACCTTTTGACGGCATGAGTCTCTAAACTCCATTGTTGGGGGTGAGGAGCTCTGCTGTGTCTCGATGAATTAATGCAAGTATTTCTGTTTTCCATTCAAACATGCGTGTTCCTATCTAAGATATCCATTCGCACTTCAATATGAATGTGATGAACGTGACAATCATCATCATTCCTCCACGAACGCGTGCCTGACAACCACTTACGTTCCACTGTAGAATGAATGAATATCTCTTAGATCTCTTAATCAGAATCTTCGTGGTATAAGCTAGATTAATGGCAGTATTCAAGAGAATCCGGAAAGTCTAAACCTTGTCTGTGGTATTCCGAGTAGGATTCAGGGATTGAATGACTGTGGCGAGCTTCAAACTCGTGAGTGCTGGGTGTAGTGACAGACGCAAAAGGATAGTGAATCCTATTCCGGTACGATTGAGAACCTGCAGATGATTAGCCGTGCGGTGACAGCGCATCTGGACCCTTTTCACTGGAAGGATGGATGGTAGCCATTGACAACGGTGATCCACCAACACACAGCTTGCCATAGGAGGACGTGCATGCGTGAATCAGAAAACAGAGGAAAGTAGAATTTCAGAAGACAAAGCATCTCCAAAACTCCAACCTATTCTCCATCATTGCATACAAGTATAATTTGTGCTCTGCTCTTTTATTCCTTGCAATCATACTTGATAAGTGAATTATTTTATTGTCTTCCTGACTAAGAGTTACAAGATAACCATAGATTGCTTCAAGCCAACAGTCTCCGTGGGATCGACCCTTACTCACGTAAGGTATTACTTGGACGACCCAGTACACTTGCTGGTTAGTGGTACGAGTTGTAAAAAGTGTGATTTACAATTCGTGCACCAAGTTTTTGGCGCTGTTGCCGGAGATTGTTTGAGTTTGAACAACTGACGGTGAATCTTGTTGCTTAGATTAGAAAATTTTTATCTTTTAGGTCAGAGTTTTTTATTTTCATTTCAAAAATTTTTCAAAAAAATAATTTTTCTATTAAATCTCGTGCCAAACTTTAAGTTGGTGTTTTCTTGTTGATTTTCCTTTGTTTTTCAAAAATTTTATTTTGGTTTTCTAAAAATTTTAAGTTTGGTGTTCTTTCTTCATGTTCTTGTGTTCTTGTGAGTCTTCAAAGTGTTCTTGAGTTTTCCTTGTGTCTTGATCTTAAAATTTTTAAGTTTGGTGTTCCTTGGTATTTTCCCTCCAAAATTTTCGAAAACAAGGAGCATTAGATCTAAAAATTTTAAATCTTGTGCTATCTTATTGTTTCTCTCTTTCCTCTTTAAATTCAAAAATATCTTTTCTCTCTATTTTTAAAAAACAAATTTTCGAAATTTATTTTTAAAATTCAGATTTTTTTTAAAAAATTTTTAAAATCTTTTTCAAATCATATCTTTTTCAAAACTTCCTGACCACTTTCTCTCTCCTCATTTTTTCGAAAATCTTCACCTATTTTTATTTATTTTATTTTAATTTATTTTATTTTCAAAATAATTAAATAAATAAATAAATAAATAAAAATAATTTTTTTTATTTTACATCATCTCCCTTTCTCCATCATGGATCTAAGTGGAAATGAACAGTCCAGGAGGACTCTGGGGTCATATGCTAACCCCTCTACTGCTTTATATGGGAGTAGTATCTGCATACCCTCCATTGGAGTCAGTAGCTTTGAGTTGAATCCTCAGCTCATTATCATGGTGTAACAAAGCTGCCAGTATTCCGGTCTTCCACAGGAAGAACCTACAGAGTTTCTGGCACAGTTTTTACAAATTGCTGACACAGTACATGATAAGGAAGTAGATCAGGATGTCTACAGATTATTACTGTTTCCATTTTCTGTAAAAGATCAAGCTAAGAGGTGGTTAAATAACCAACCTAAGGCTAGCATAAGGACATGGAAACAGCTGACAGAAAAATTCCTGAATCAATACTTTCCTCCAAAACGGATGACACAGCTAAGGCTGGACATCCAAGGCTTTAAACAAGGAGATAATGAATCTCTTTATGATGACTGGGAGAGATACAGAGAGATGCTACGAAAATGCCCCTCTGAAATGTTTTCAGAGTGGGTTCAGTTAGACATCTTCTATTATGGGCTTACAGAAAGAGCTCAGATTTTTCTAGATTACTCAGCTGGTGGATCTATCCACATGAGGAAGACAATTGAAGAAGATCAAGAGCTCATTGATACAGTTGCTAGAAATCAGCATCTGTACCTAAGCAGTGACCCTTCCATGAAAGAAGAGGCTAAAACAGTAACTGCTGAACTCAGTCCTGCAGAGCAAGCTGCTGAATTCAATCAGCAATTGGATTTTCTAACAAAGCAGTTAGCTGAATTCAAGGATAAACTACAAGAGACAAGGATGGCTAATATAAACATGGAAGTACAATTAAAGCAAACAAAGCAGCAGCTGTAAAACAAATAACAGAAGAATGCCAAGCAGTTCAATTAAGAAGTGAGAAAGCACTAAATACCCCATTTCAAGGCAGCAGGAAACCAAGAAATGAGCAAACCACCCAAAATCCATCTGAGGACAGTAAGAGCCCAGGAAAAAATAATTCTGGCACCAAAACGCCAGAAGTTGGGTGGAAGGCTGGCGCTGAACGCCCAGACCATGCTCAGGACTGGCGTTCAACGCCAGAAACAAGCAAGGATCTGGCGTTGAACGCCCAATAGAAGCACAGTTCTGGCGTTCAAACGCTAGGAACAGATGAGGAGCTGGCGTCTAACGTCACTCCAGCTTCTAACTCTAGCACTCAATTGCCAGTGAGGGATTAGACACACACATGTGCTGATGACAACCCATCTAAAAAGGCTTCTTCAACCAATTCTGTAGGAAATAAACTTACAGCAACTAAGGTTGAGGAATATAAAGCCAAGATACCTTATCCTCAAAAACTCCGCCAAGAGGAGCAGGATAAACAATTTGCTTGCTTTGCAGATTATCTCAGGACTCTTGAAATAAAGATTCCATTTGCAGAGGCACTTGAGCAAATACCTTCTTATGCCAAGTTCATGAAAGAGATCTTGAGTCATAAGAAGGATTGGAGAGAAACTGAAAGAGTTCTCCTCACTGAAGAATGCAGTACAGTCATTCTGAAAAGCTTTCCTGAAAAGCTTAAAGACCCTGGGAGTTTTCTGATACCATGCACATTAGAAGGTAATTGCACCAAGACAGCTTTATGTGATCTTGGGGCAAGCATCAACCTAATACCTGCATCCACTATCAGAAAGCTTGGTTTAACTGAAGAAGTTAAACCAACCCGGATATGTCTCCAACTTGCTGATGGCTCCATTAAATACCCATCAGGCGTGATTGAAGACATGATTGTTAGAGTTGGGCCATTCACCTTTCCCACTGACTTTGTAGTGCTGGAAATGGAGGAGCACATGAGTGCTACTCTCATTCTAGGAAGACCCTTCCTAGCAACTGGACGAACTCTCATTGATGTCCAACAGGGGGAAATAACCCTGAGAGTCAATGATGATGAGTTTAAGTTGAATGCTGTCAAAGCCATGCAGCATCCAGACACATCAAAAGACTGCATGAAAGTTGATCTTATTGACTCTTTGGTGGAAGAGATCAACATGGCTGTGAGTCTCAAATCAGAGTTGGAAGACATATTTAAAGATGTTCAGCCTGATTTGGAGGATTCAGAGGAAATGAAAGAGCCTCTGAAATTTCCTCTGGAAGAGGAAAAACCTCCTAAACCCGAGCTCAAACCATTACCACCATCCCTGAAATATGCATTTCTGGGAGAAGGTGACACTTTTCCAGTGATCATAAGCTCTACTTTAAATCCACAGGAAGAGGAAGCACTTATTCAAGTGCTAAGGACACACAAGACAGCTCTTGGGTGGTCCATAGGTGACCTTAAGGGCATAAGCCCAGCTAGATGCATGCACAAAATCTTATTGGAGGATAATGCTAAACCAGTGGTTCAACCACAGAGGCGGCTAAATCCAGCCATGAAGGAAGTGGTGCAGAAAGAGGTCACCAAATTACTGGAGGCTGGGATTATTTATCCTATTTCTGACAGTCTCTGGGTGAGCCCTGTCCAAGTTGTCCCCAAAAAGGGAGGCATGACAGTGGTTCATAATGAAAAGAATGAACTGGTTCCTACAAGAACAGTTACAGGGTGGCGCATGTGTATTGACTACAGAAGGCTCAATACAGCCACCAGAAAGGATCATTTTCCTTTACCATTCATAGACCAGATGCTAGAAAGACTGGCAGGTCATGATTATTACTGCTTTTTGGATGGCAACTCAGGCTATAACCAGATTGCAGTAGATCCCCAGGATCAAGAGAAAACAACATTCACATGTCCATCTGGAGTGTTTGCTTATAGAAGGATGCCATTTGGGCTGTGTAATGCGCCTGCAACCTTTTAGAGATGCATGCTCTCTATTTTCTTTGATATGGTGGAAAAATTTCTGGAAGTCTTCATGGATGACTTCTCAGTATATGGAGACTCATTCAGCTCCTGTCTTGATCACCTGAAACTAGTTCTGAAAAGATGCCAAGAGACCAACCTGGTTTTAAACTGGGAAAAATGTCACTTTATGGTGACTGAAGGGATTGTCCTTGGGCATAAAATTTCAAACAAGGGAATAGAGGTGGATCAAGCAAAAATAGAGGTAATTGAAAAATTACCACCACCTGTCAATGTTAAGGCAATTAGAAGCTTTCTGGGGGCATGCAGGATTCTATAGGAGGTTTATAAAGGATTTTTCAAAAATCGCAAAACCTCTGAGCAATTTGCTAGCTGCTGACACGCCATTTGTGTTTGACACAGAGTGTCTGCAGGCGTTTGAAACGCTGAAAGCCAAGCTGGTCACAGCACCAGTTATTTCTGTACCAGACTGGACATTACCATTTGAGCTAATGTGTGATGCCAGTGATCACGCCATTGGTGCAGTACTGGGGGCAGAGGCATGACAAGCTTCTGCATGTCATTTATTATGCTAGCTGTGTTTTGAATGATGCCCAGAAAAATTACACAACCACAGAAAAAGAATTGCTTGCAGTGGTTTACGCCATTGACAAGTTTAGATCATACTTAGTAGGATCAAAAGTGATTGTGTACACAGATCATGCTGCTCTTAAATATCTACTCACAAAGCAGGATTCAAAACCCAGACTCATAAGATGGGTGTTGCTTCTGCAAGAGTTTGATATAGAAATAAGAGACAGAAAAGGGACAGAGAACCAAGTGGCTGACCATCTGTCCCAAATAGAGCCAATAGAAGAGACGTCATTCCCCTCTCTTGAAATCTCTGAGACCTTTCCTGATGAGCATTTGTTTGCCATTCAGGAAACACCATGGTTTGCAGACATTGCAAACTACAAAGCTGCAAGGTTCATTCCCAAGGAGTACAGCAGGCAACAAAAGAAAAAATTAATTACTGATGCAAAGTACTACTTGTGGGATGAACCCTATATCTTTAAGAGATGTGCAGATGGCATAATCCGTAGGTGTGTGCCTAAAGAAGAAGCACAAAGGATCTTATGGCATTTCCATGGGTCACAATATGGAGGTCATTTCGGAGGTGAGCGAACAGCCACCAAGGTCCTCCAATGTGGCTTCTACTGGCCTACACTCTACAGAGATTCCCGAGAGTTTGTACGTAACTGTGACAGTTTCCAGAGAGCTGGTAATTTACCTCACAATTACGCCATGCCTCAATAAGGAATCTTGGAGATTGAGTTGTTTGATGTATGGGGTATTGATTTCATGGGGCCTTTCCCACCATCATACTCAAACACTTATATTCTGGTGGCAGTTGACTATGTATCAAAATGGGTTGAGGCCATTGCCACACCCACCAATGATACTAAAACAGTGCTAAAGTTCCTCCAGAAACATATATTCAGTAGGTTTGGTGTTCCCAGGGTACTAATCAGTGATGGGGCACTCACTTCTGCAACAAACAGCTTTACTCTGCCATGGTTCGGTATGGGATTCGCCACAAGGTGGCGACTCTATATCATCCACAGACAAATGGGCAAGCTGAAGTCTCTAACAGAGAACTAAAAAGAATCCTGGAACGGACTGTAAATACCCGTAGAAAGGATTGGGCACGAAGCTTGGATGATGCTCTGTGGGCTTACAGAACAACATTCAAGACTCCTATAGGGACCTCTCTATACCAACTTGTGTATGGTAAGGCATGCCACCTGCTCGTGGAACTGGAACATAAAGCCTACTGGGCAACCAGATTCCTAAACTTTGATGCCAAATTAGCTGGAAAAAAAAGATTGCTCCAGTTAAATGAGCTAGAGGAATTCAGATTCACTGCTTTCGAAAATGCCAAGCTTTATAAAGAGAAATAAAAAAAGTGGCATGACAGAAAGCTGTCATCTAGAATCTTTGAACCAGGACAAAAGGTTCTGTTGTTTAACTCTAGGCTCAGGCTATTCCCCGGGAAACTGAAGTCCCGGTGGAGGGGACCATATGTGATTACAAGTGTATCACCATATGGTTATGTGGAGCTTCAAGATATTGATTCTGACAAGAAGTTCATTGTTAATGGACAGAGAATCAAGCACTATCTTGAAGGCAATATTGAGCAAGAGTGCTCAAGGCTGAAGCTAGATTAAAAGCTCAGCAAGGTCCAGCTAAAGACAATAAAGAAGCGCTTGCTGGGAGGCAACACAGCCATGGGGCATCACTTCCTCTAAGCATTTTGCCCTATTCTTGATTTTATTTGTTTATATAAAGTTCACTGATACTAAGGTAAAGAGTCAATTGTATAAGTTCACAGGGTTACAGAAGGATTCTGCACACAAAACAGAGAAAAAGAGCTCACTGGCAAGAAAACGCCAGTAAGAGTCTGTTTTGGGCGTTCAACGCCCAAAAGAAGCATCCACTGGGCGTTGAACGCTAGTAAGGATAGCCATCTGGGCGTTAAACGCTAGACAGAAGCATCTTCTGGGCGTTGAATGCTAGAAAGAAGCTTGTTCTGGGCGTTTAATGCCAGATTTACAGCGTCCTGGGCGTTCAGAAAAACGCCCAATGACAAAGGAGTTCCTGGCGTTCAACGCCAGAAAGAAGCAACAGCTGAGCGTTGAACGCCCAGGAGAGGCAGCATTTGGGCGTTGAACACCCAAAACATGCAGCGTTTGGGCGTTCAAACGCCAGGATGGTGGGGAGGAGGTGAATTCGTTTTTACTTCATATTTTTCATTCTAAATTTAATTTTCATGTTTCAATTCATGATTTCTTGCATAAACATGTTAAGAACCCTGATTTCTAAAATCCCTAATTTCTAAAAACCCTATTTTAAAAATATCAAATGTATCTTAATCCATAAGCACAAATCCTTTTTTTCAATCCAATTCAACTCTTTTTCAAAATTTTCAAAACAAATCTATCTTTTTTTCATTCAAAAATCCTTTCAACTAATCAATATCTTTTTCAAATCTCCATACTATCTTTTTCAAAAATCCAAATCTATCTTTTTCAAATATCTTTCATATCTTTTCAATTTTAAATCATATCTTTTCTTATCATACTTATCTTTTTTAAAAATCATATCTTCTATCTTATCTTTCTCCCTATTTTCGAAAACCTCCCCTCCCTTTTTTTTTTAAAAACCCATTCGGCCTCCTTCCTCTCATCCACCATCCTACACTAGCTCTCCTTCTATCTCTCTTCTTTCTTTTCTTTTGCTTGAGGACAAGCAAACCTCTAAGTTTGGTGTGTTTATCCGTGATCACTAAACCATACCCACTAAGATCATGGCTCCTAAAGGAAAACAACCCACTCCAAGAGGCAAGAAAGAGAGTGTTCCAAAACCACTTTGGAACCAAGGGAAGTTCTTAACTAAAGAACATTCAGACTATTATTACAAAATAATGGATCTAAGATCAGTGATCCCGGAAGTTAGATTCGATCTGAAAGAAGATGAATATCCGGAGATTCAGGAACTGGGAGATCCTGGCTAATCCTGAAACGAAAGTGGGAAGGAATATGGTCCAGGAGTTCTATGCTAATATGTGGCAAACAGACAAGCAAAGACTATCTGGATCTACTATCTATGACTATCGGACCTTGGTCAGAGCAAAGATTGTTCATACCCACCCTGACAAGATCAGGGAGATCTTAAAGCTACCTCAGCTGAAAGATGATCTAGACTCCTTCAATAGGAGAATGATGAGAACAGACAAGGGCCTGGAGAAGATTCTAGAGGATATATGTATCCCTGGAGCCAGGTGGACCACCAGAACGAAGGGTGTCCCAAATCAACTCAAAAGAGAAGATCTCAAACCAGTCGCCAGAGGATGGCTGGACTTCATTGGGCATTCTCTGCTGCCCACAAGCAACCGTTCTGAAGTCACTATTAGAAGAGCAGTGATGATCCATTGCATCATGATGGGAAAAGAAGTGGAAGTTCATCAACTGATTTCAACTGAATTCTACAAAATTGCAAACAAAAATTCCAAAGATTCCAGGTTGGCTTATCCAAGCTTGATTTCTATGCTCTGCAAGGACGTTGGAGTAAGGATGGGAATAACTGAGTATATCTCAGTTGAGCGGCCAATCACCAAAGCATCAATGGAAAAACAACAAGCACAAGATGACCCCATCAAGAAGAGAACACAGGAAATTCTCCCAGAAATCCCTCAATCTGAATACTGGGAGTATCTTGAAACATCTATTACCAAGATGCAAGAAGCTATGAAACAAATACAGAAAGAACAGAAGGAACAAAGTAGCATTCTTTGCTATTTGCTTAAAGAACAGGAGGAGCAAGGGCGTGATTTAAGGGAATTGAAGCACCAGAAATTATCTCTTGAAGGACCAAGCACCCCGCAGATTAGAGGAACATCCACTTCCCAGAACAAAGGTTGTTAAATTCCAATCTTAGCCTTAACTCTGTGATAACTGTTTTTATTTTAGTTTTATCTTAGGAGTCATATAGTAGTAATTAGTATCTATATTTTTTATTTTATTCCCAATTAAGCTATAATTTAATTTTATCATCATCATTAAACATGAATAAAATAGAAGAATTTCTTTAGAATAAGAGGTAATATTTTTCGAGTTTTTAATAAGATAAATTCTAATTATTTACATGTGGTGGCAATGCTTTCTGTCTTCTGAATGAATGCTTGAACAGTGCAGATGTCTTTTGAATTTGATGTTTAAGACTGTTAAATATGTTGGCTCTTGAAAGAATGATGAACATGAGACATGTTATTGATAATCTGAAAAATCATAAAAATGATTCTTGAAGCAAGAAAAAGCAGTGAATACAAAAGCTTGCAGAAAAAAAAAGAAATAGAGAAAGAAAAAGAAAAAAGCAAGCAAAAAAAGCCAAAGCTCTTAAAACCAAAAGGCAAGATCAAAAAAGCCAATAGCCCTTAAAACCAAAAGGCAAGGGCAATAAAAAGGACCCCAAGGCTTTGAGCATCAGCGGATAGGAGGGCCTAAAGGAATAAAATCCTGGCCTAAGCGGCTAAACCAAGCTGTCCCTAACCATGTGCTTGTGGCGTGAAGGTGTCAAGTGAAAACTTGAGACTGAGCGGTTAAAGTCAAGGTCCAAAGCAAAAAGAAGAGTGTGCTTAAGAACCCTGGACACCTCTAATTGGGGACTTTAGCAAAGCTGAGTCACAATCTGAAAAGGTTCACCCAATTATGTGTCTGTGGCATTTATGTATCCGGTGGTAATACTGGAAAACAAAGTGCTTAGGGCCACGGCCAAGACTCATAAAGTAGCTGTGTTCAAGAATCAACATACTAAACTAGGAGAATCAATATCACTATCTGAATTCTGAGTTTCTATAGATGCCAATCACTCTGAGCTTCAATGGATAAAGTGAGATGCCAAAACTGTTCAGAAGCAAAAAGCTACTAGTCCCGCTCATCTAATTAGAATCTGAGCTTCACTCAAAAACTCTGAGATATTATTGCTTCTTAAATGATTTGTATTCTATTTTATTTATCTAGTTGCTTGAGGACAAGCAACAGTTTAAGTTTGGTGTTGTGATGAGCGGATATTTTATACGCTTTTTGGGGTTAATTTCATATAGTTTCTAGTGTGTTTTAGTTAGTTTTTAGTTTATTTTCATTAGTTTCTAGGCAAAATTCATATTTCTAGACTTTACTATGATTTTGTGTGTTTTTCTGTGATTTCAGGTATTTTCTGGCTGAAATTGAGGGAGCTGAGCAAAAATCTGATTCAGGCTGAAAAAGGACTACTGATGCTGTTGGATTCTGACCTCCCTGCACTCAAAGTAGATTTTCTGGAGCTACAGAACTCCAAATGGAGCGCTTCTAATTGTGTTGGAAAGTAGACATCCAGGGCTTTCCAGCAATATATAATAGTCCATACTTTTCTCAAGGATAGACGACGTAAACTGGTATTCAACGCCAATCCCATGTTGCAGTCTGGCGTCCAGCGCCAGAAACAAGTTACAAAGTGGAGTCCAAAAAAGGATCCAAAGCTGGCGTTGAACGCCCAAAACAGCCCTATGCACGTGATTAGCTTAAGTCTCAGCCCCAGCACACACCAAGTGGGCCCCAGAAGTGGATTTCTGCACCATCTATCATAGTTTGTTCATTTTCTGTAAACCTAGGTTACTAGTTTAGTATTTAAACAACTTTTAGAGGTTTATTTCGCACCTCATGACATTTTAGATCTGAACTTTGTACCTTTTGACGGCATAAGTCTCTAAACTCTATTGTTGGGGGTGAGGAGCTCTGCTGTGTCTCGATGAATTAATGCAAGTATTTCTGTTTTCCATTCAAACATGCGTGTTCCTATCTAAGATATCCATTCGCACTTCAATATGAATGTGATGAACGTGACAATCATCATCATTCCTCCACAAACGCGTGCCTGACAACCACTTACGTTCCACCGTAGAATGAATGAATATCTCTTAGATCTCTTAATCAGAATCTTCGTGGTATAAGCTAGATTAATGGCAGTATTCAAGAGAATCCGGAAAGTCTAAACCTTGTCTGTGGTATTCCGAGTAGGATTCAGGGATTGAATGACAGTGACGAGCTTCAAACTCGTGAGTGCTGGGCGTAGTGACAGACGCAAAAGGATAGTGAATCCTATTCTGGTACGATTGAGAACCTGCAGATGATTAGCCGTGCGGTGACAGCGCATCTGGACCCTTTTCACTGGAAGGATGGATGGTAGCCATTGACAACGGTGATCCACCAACACACAGCTTGCCATAGGAGGACGTGCATGCGTGAATCAGAAAACAGAGGAAAGCAGAATTTCAGAAGACAAAGCATCTCCAAAACTCCAACATATTCTCCATCATTGCATACAAGTATAATTTGTGCTCTGCTCTTTTATTCCTTGCAATCATACTTGATAAATGAATTATTTTATTGTCTTCCTGACTAAGAGTTACAAGATAACCATAGATTGCTTCAAGCCAACAGTCTCCGTGGGATCGACCCTTACTCACGTAAGGTATTACTTGGACGACCCAGTGCACTTGCTGGTTAGTGGTACGAGTTGTAAAAAGTGTGATTTACAATTCGTGCACCAATGAGCCAATTGGCATCATTGTGCTCAACTATCTAAGATACCCTTATTGTTAAATGTGGAGGATTAGTTGAGGAGCACAATGAGAATAAGAATTTGGAGCTTCAAGGTAAAGAAGAGGAGTTGAAGCAAGAATTGCAACAAGAGGAGGAAGTTGAGATAATTGAACCGAAAAAAGCGGTTGAAGAATTAGGAGAGGTTGATCAAGAATTGGACTCGATCATTGAAGAGTTATTGTCCCTCACTAACAAATCACCTCGATGATCCCATTAAACCTTCTTCCATTGATCTTGAAAGCAACGTTAAGGAGGGTGCGCAACCTCCTAAGCATATGATGAATGATGAAGAATTGGAAGAAGGCGAGCAAGCAACAAATCTTCCTCTTGATGATGATCCCACACCAACACATGAGCCTCTTGAGATTGAGGAGTCTTCTCCCATTAAAATTAAGGTAGATGTTGAGATAATTTCCACATTACCTCCAAGTTGTAACATGAAGAATGGAGAAGAGCTAGAAGAGGTTGGTGAGAAAGTGGTTGAATGTGAAGAACTTTGTCAAGAAGTAGACATGGAAGATGCTTGTCAAGAGGTGGAGGTAACCAAAGAAGAGCACGAGGGGATGGACCTCGCATTGTCAAAGTGTGGGGAGGCCCCCTTCCTAAGTTACCATCATCCTTTACACCATTCAAGTGGGTAAAATTCTTATCTCTAAGCTTTCTAATTCCGCTTGAATATGATTTGCTTGAAACGAATGGCCAACTTAGAGCTCTTTGTGGAATGGAGAGAAAGAAAGAGTTGGTTAGTGGTAGGCATCACAATCCTCGGTTCATTATGGTTGGAAACTCCAAGTTTGGGAGCAATGGTTGGTGTAGAACCAATTTGCATGGATCTAGGAGGATGTTTGAGTGTCCTCATGAGAATTCTAAGAACTTACCACCCGGAGAGAACTACCATGATCAACTTGAAGACGAGTGTGAAAACAAAGTGTGGGATCTCGGATCACACAAAGAGGACCAATTTTGGGAGCTCATGGTTTATGAAGAACTCCATCAAAACTTGGAGTTATTAATTTTGAATGATAGAGCTTATTGTAAGTCCAAGCATTGGTGGAAGTTCAAGGATGAATTCAAGCACAAGCCACCTTGATGAGAGCTCTCCATAAGTCCAACTTAAGGACAATAAATAAAAGTGCTAGGTGGGACACACCCACCATGGTAAATTCCTTTCATTTTTCTCTTTTGTACATATTGGTAAATAAGCTTAATTTCATGTTTAGTTTTGTTTGTTGAGTTTATTTAGTAGTATAGTATGTTAAATAAGGTTTTATGGTATTTTGATAGCTGTTTGGAGGTTTGGAATGCTTGGTTTGGTGCAAGAAACTGGAAAATTTTAAAAAACAGAGCACCCATCCAAGCGTACGCGTCACCCACGTGTATGCGTGACCCCCAAGTTTCCAACTCCTCACGCATACGCCTCGCACACGCATACGCGTGACCACCAAAATTTTCAGGGTCCAGTACAAAAACCAGAAAGTTGTGCATGTAGTGTGCTGAAATTGTGCCTCTGGCACAGTTCTGGCCCACGCGTACGCGTCACCTATCTCTCTTCACTCACGCGTGCGTGTCAACGATGCGTATGCGTCGCACCTCACTTCTGCCACCCACGCGCACGCGTGACATGACGCGTACGCGTGACGCACTACCCTGTTTTAGCCACCTTCTTTTCTTCTCTTCTTTCCATGTTTTTCCTTCTTCTTTCTCCTCTTCTTTTCTATCCCTTCTTCAACCATCATCTAACGTTATCAATCACCATCTATCACCAACTCTTTTAGGTAGTTAGTTAGTTATTTAGTTTGTTTAATTTTTGTTTTCATGATAAGTGTTGGATTATTGATTTGATTTGCTGTTTCTTGATGCTGAAATTGTTTCATTGTTGGATTTCTTTGTTGAGGTTATATTTTGCTACTTGGAACTATATTCTTCATGCTTAATGTTTTTGAAAACCAAGTCTATAACATTGCCTTCAAACGTTTTAAAACTTTTGAATTGCATGTTTTAGCCACCATGTGATTTAATGCATTTCATTATGATTAGGCAATAGTGTATTATCAATGCATTTTTTTGGTGATGCTTGTTTATGATTGATCCTTATTTGCATCACCTATTTCATGCATTGAGATTTTGGAATTGTGGAATTGGATCGAAAGCTTACCTAGTGACATATTGTTTAGCTTTTCAAGCTTTGTGGACCATGCTTGCTATGTGATTGAGTTTAACTTCTATCTTATTTGTCCTAAGTTCCATAACACTCATGTGTTCCACCTCTATGTCATTTAGGTGTTGCAAACAAACTTCAATATGTGTCATTGTTTGATGTGTAAGCTTTATATTTCAATTGGTTCACTAAATTTACTTGCACATCAATCAATGTTCATTCATTATCCAATTCACAATTGCTTGATTATTTGCTTGAGTTCTTTCATGCTTCTTTATGTCTTGTTTGTTTATCTTAACCTACAAGATTTCTTGGAAGTATTTCAAGCACACTAGAATGAGCGAAGCGTATGCTTTCTTTTGTGTAATTGTGACATAGCTTCTTGTACTAGGGTGTGAGTTCTAAACTGCGCGCAATCTTAGAATTCACACACCTATTTTTCATTAATGTCACACTAATTCACTCACTCCATTCTAGTGGTCCTTACCTCATTCCAACAATTTACGCTTCCTTGCTTTTGCATTTTCTCATCTTACTATCCTATTTTCTATTTTCATGAGTGAGTCATCATAAGCTAAAATGAAAGTGGGAAGAAGGAACATGTAGCAGCCGGTTGATCCACCAGCTGAAGGTGGCAATCCGTATAGTCGCCGTAACCCCTTGCTCATCTTTGGATGCACCGAAGACGGTGCAAACTTTTAAGTGTGGAGAGGTCGTCTGACCAATCGGCGTTTTTGGGTGACAATTTCTAATCCCAACACTTTCGCATTTCATTTTTTTAGGTCTTTTAGAATTTTTAGTTGCATTCTCTTATTTTGCATATATGTATAATAAGCTTAGTCAAGATAATAAAATTTTCTAAGAAATTTATTTATAGGGCACCCCAATTAATTTGTGTAAAAAAAATTTTTTTAGAACTTGTTTGAATTATATATATTGTGGAACATGTTTTGAGCTAAGGACACATAAGCATGTGAGTTTTGAGCCTAATTGTGTGGTTACCTCATATAACCATTTATTTCCATTCTTGTGTGCATTATTTTCTTTCTATGATTGTAAATTTGATTTGTTTGATTCTTTATATCCATTATTTTATGTATACATGCATTTATATGATTGAGACCATTGTTTCAAATAGCTCACTTACCCAAATAGTCTTACATTTTATCTACCATTGTTAGCCAATTTTGAGCCTATGCTAAACCTATTTGTTCTTAATTTTAGCACATTACAAGCCCTAAGTGAAAAACAATAAATGTCCTTAATTTGGATCTTTGATTAGCTTAGGCTAGTGAGAGTGTTTATCATTTAATTGTGGGAGAGTTGGGAACATTGGTTGGGATAAAAGAGTGTTTTTGTATTGGTTTAATTACTCTGTTGGTCCCTATAGTTTCGTAAAATTTTCAATTAGGTCCCTATACTTTTTTTCTTTTTAATTGGGTCCTTGCACTAATTTTTTTTCAATTAAGTCCCTCTTAGTAGTAATTGGCTTAATTTTATAGGGACCTAACTAAAAAAAAAGAATTGGTATAGGGACCTAAATAAAAAAAAAGTGTAGGGACCCAATTAAAAAAAATTGGTCTAAGGACACAATTAAAAGAAAAAAAAGTATAGGGACCTAATTGAAAATTTTGCGAAACTATAGGGACCAACAGAGTAATTAAACCTTTTGTATTTTTATTGAAAATATTAGAAATTGGGTATATACTCATGTATTAATTAAATATTAAACCATATGCATTGATACTTTTGTATATACTTTATTGCAAAAAGAAAAAAATACAAAATAAAGAAAAATATATATCAAAAGAAAAATAAAAAGAAAAAAATAGAAAAAAAATATATATATAGAAAAAAAATTGCAATAAAAAAGGGACAAAATGCCCCAAAGTGAAGTTCAATAATAATCAATGCATATGTGTTGTGATAAAAAAAGAATGCATGAGTGTGTGAAAAAAGTGAAGAATGGATAATTAGGTTAGCTTTGAAATTGTATAGGTTATTATATAGGTTAGGTGAGAAGTTTAAATTAATCAAAGATTCAAAATTTAAGCCCACTTAGCCATATATATACCCTTACCTTGACCTTAACCCCATTACAACCTATGAGAAAGTCCTCAAGATATTTGTATGCATGCATTGAATAATTGTTGATCGTTAGATGAAAAACAAATCTTAGAAAACATGATTATAGGAGAATTGAGTGAATCATCCCTATACACTTGAGTGACTAGAGCGGATACGCATCCAGTGAGGGTTCGATCGCTCAATTACATGTTTTCACCTATGATCATCTATTTTCTTGCAAGTTTGTTAAATTTTGTTCAATAACTCAAATCAATTGTGGATTTGACTTGGTTGTTGATACCCTTAGCCCTTGTGTTCATATATGTACTCTTGGGAATTGATTTATTTTGACCAAGAAGTTGCATGCATATAGATAGATTGCATGTAGATAAGTTGTATGTAGATAGTTTGCAATTGAATAAATGTTGATACCCTTTGTCTCTTTCATGAGTTTAGCATGAGGACATGCTTGGTTTAAGTGTGGGGAGGTTTGATAAACCCTAATTTTGTGGTTTATCTTGTACTTAATTTAGGAGATTTTATCAACTTATCTCACATTTATTCGATGAAATAGCATGCTTTTGTAATTCTCCTTAAATTTGTACTTAAGTGTGAAAACATGCTTTTTAGGCCTTAAAATAGCTAAATTTAATTCACCTTAATTCCATTCGATGCCTTGATATGTTTGTTGAGTGATTTCAGATTCATAATGCAAGTATTGGATGGAAGAAGTGAAGAAAAAAGAATGCAAAGTGGAGAATTCATGAAGAAATGAACATTTGGAGAATTAAAGGCCACGCGCATGCGCCACCCACGCGTACGCGTGAGAAAAAACTCTGCCAGCGACGCGCACGCGTCGACCACGCACACGCGTGACGAGCGGCACGTGACTCACTTAAAGTAAATTCGCTGGGGGCGATTTCTGAGCTTTCCAGGCCCAAATCCAACTCGTTTCTGAGGCTATTTCATGCAGAATTTAAGATGGGTCAAGGAGGGCAATTAGTTAGTGTAGGAAACATGCCTTATTTTAGTTATAGAGAGAGAAGCTCCCTCTTCTCTCTAGAAATTAGGGTTCTTAGTTTACTTTCATCTTAGATTTAGGTTTAATTACTTGTTTTGATTTAGTTTCCTTTACTTTTCCTTGTTGATTTGCTTTAATTTCCTTAGTTCCTCTTGTTAATTTCTCTTTTATCCCTCTTTTTATTTTTATAAACACTATTGTTGGAGTTGGATTTTCTTTAATGCAATTTGATGTTTTATGTTTCTTTGATGTTTAATTGAGTTGTTATTGTTAATTTCTTGCATTGGGTAGTGGTAGAATTTATTATTCCTTACAATTTACTATGTTTTCCTTTTATGCCTACCAAGTGTTTGACAAAATACTTGGTTGGGCTTTAGAGTAGCTTTTTGAGCATTCTTGGCTTGGAAAGAGAAATTAGGTGCTCTTGAGTCATTAATACCCAACTTATGTTGGTGATCTAGAGTTGTTAGTTAATATTGTTTTCATTGACTCTAATCTCTTGCTAATTCAATTAGTAAGTTGATTAGGATTTTTGAATTGAGATTAACTAGTCTTATTTAACTTTCTCTCAAATGAAGATAACATTATACCTTCTTCTTATGTTGGAGATGACTAAATAGGATTAGCTCTTGTTAATCATTGTGTGATAGTTAATGACTAGGATAGAAAACCTATATTCTAAATTTTTGCCATGAATGTCTCTCTTTATTACTTGCTTCCTTTAGTTGCTTGCTTTACATTTCTTGCCTTTTTAATTTCTTGCACTTTTATCAATCCCCATGATACTCATAACCAATAATTGAGCACTCGATTGTGATTCCTAGGGTGAACGACCCGGGACTAATACTCTCGATTATTTTTATTGGGGTTGACTTTGTGACAACCAAAAATTAAACTTTGATTGAGCATTACTTGTTGGTTGAGAACTATACTTGCAACGAGGTTATTTCTCTTTTACCGAGAAGAAATTCTTAGCCGACGGTTTTGCTCACATCACTTTGCCGTTGCAATTATTTTTTCGCCCACATCTATAGTTATGAAAATCAGAAAATAAACTATCCTTGGTCACGAACTTAAAATCTGAACAAAAAAATGAAGACTCTTCCTTTTGAGATCGAAAACGCAATATGAAACTCAGAAATAACAGATCCAAAAATACTTAAATTAAATGAACCAAAAATCCTTGCATACCTACCCCAGAAGGATCCAAAATCATACAAACCCGTAGATGATAGAGTCATCATCATCAACAACAACCCTAACCAATATCCATTCCAACCTATCATATACCTCCAAATGAAAAAAGAAATATGAAATTTATTAACATATGCATTATCTCAAATAAAATATAAATATTATAAAATCACAAAAGAACACATTAAACATAATTTATATAAAAATAGGCAAAAAAAATTTATTTAACTTTCTTACACACTTTTTGACCCCATTTTCGATTCCATTAGTAAATTAACCTTTATTTGAAACAAAATCAAAGAAGTATATCAAGAAACTGAGTCAGACAATGTAAACATATTCATTTGATATTGTACTAAAAAATGACATTGACAGATACAGTATATAATAGTACCTGAGAACGAAAAAAAGCACTAAGTTGCCTCTTTGGTTTATTAGGGTCTTTGACACCTTTTTACTTTCCAGTTTTTTCATTGTCTTTAAAGACCACCATTTCTTCCTTATTCCCAACAAACCTGACAACACCACACAAAAATCACCAAATAGCACACAAGACACCTAAATACAAATATCTAACACCTTAATTTTCAGATAAACTTGTTATCTTCACAGTTTTTACATATCAGAGCTGGAAGAACAGAAAAAAACGAAGACTCTTCCTTCTGGGATCGAAAATACAATATGAAACTCAAAAATAACAGATCCAAAAATACTTAAATTAAATGAATCGAAAATCCTTACATACCTACCCTAAAAGGATTCAGAATCATACAGACCCAATAGACGATAAAATCATCATCATCAACAACAACCCTAACCAATATCCATCCCAACCCATCATTCACCTCCAAATGAATAAAAGAAATCTCAAATTTATTAAAATATGCATTATCTCAAATAAAATATAAATATTATAAAACCACAAAAAAAGAACACATTAAACATAATTTATATAAAAATAGGCAAAAAAAATATTTAACTTAACTTTCTTACACACTTTTTGACCCCATTTCCGATTCCAGTAGTAAATTAACCTTTATTTGAAACAAAACCAAAGAAGTATATCAAGAAATCGAGCGAGACAATGCAAACATATTCATTTGATACTGTACTAAAAAATAACATTGATAGATATAGTATATAATAATACCTAAGAAGGAAGAAAGCATTAAGTTGCCTCTTTGATTTAGTAGGGTCTTTGACACCTGTTCACTTTCCAGTTTTTCCGTTGCCTTTGGAGACCACAATTCCTTTCTTATTCCCAGCAAGCCTGACAACACCACACAAAAATCACCAAATAGCACACAAGACACCTAAATACAAATATCTAATGCCATAAATTTTAGATAAACTCGTTATCTTCACAGTTTTTACATATTAAAGCTGGAAAACCATAATTCCTAATTATTTCGATCACTTTACCCTAATACACCAGTAAAGTAAAAAAAAAAAGCATCAGTAACCTACAATAGAACAATAATCCACGCTACTTATCCGGATCGGTTCTGTTCAAATCGCCTTTCCAATTTGTGACTTTCGCAACATCAGCTGTAACCAAAGAAATTAGGTTAGTTTTATTGGCATTAAATTGAATGAAACAACGAAAATAAAGAAGACGTAGCGACGACTAAAAACAAATACGAACTAGATTGTCCAATGCGGAGTTGAGAACCTAGGGTTTCTTAGAAATAGCAAGAGAGACCACCACACTCAGAAAATCAGACATTTGTTCTCTTCTCTCACAATCCACTCCCAGAAATCAAATCTCATCTTTAGAAACTCCAACCTAGCACTACGACAACCCTTCACATCGAGATACCCAGAGACAGGCAGATCACAAACGACCCACAGAGACGCTGTAATCCAGAGAGGGAGAGCACACAACATCGAAAGACAGAAGATCTAGGTCAGAGGGAGAGAGTAACCTATCGAGGAGGGAATGGAGGGAATAAGGGAGTTAGGGTTTTTCGAGATTGAGATAGAGGAAGCGAGTGCGTGAAATGAAGGAGAGAGAATAGAGGGAGAAGATGAGGCGATATCAAACGCGTACACATTACTTTTGGTTTATTATATTTGTATTCCAAATGAATATGAAACTGACGGGTGGCTGAAAGAGCCACAGAAATTATCCTATTAGTAGGTATGAAGAAGAGAGAGATAGACGGACATCAAAATAGAGAGAGGACTCGCTTTTCAGTGTTGGAATTACCGAATCATGAACCTAACATATATGGACGTGTGTCGAGCATGCAGAACAATATACGGGGACATATTCTAGTGGTGACAGCCCTATCTTCTTGTATAGGAAAATTCTACTGTGCTGAAAGGTGAAAGTTGCTTTAGTTGTTGAAGCTGTGCGTCAAGGTTGAATGAGTAACACGTGGAGGAGTGAGAACTTGAAAAAGTTTTTGGCATGTCAAGATCTCACAGACCAAGTAGAGTGTGAATCCCAAAATATCAGTGTTTGTCTGTTGTTAATATTACAATTGAGACTTAATTATTGTTATAATATCTCATAGTAAAATAATTTATTCAATTTTCTTATTCATCTCTTTTTATTTATTTTTAATTCAATTTCTTTTAATACAAAATAAAAAAAAAGGAAAATAAAACTACAAAACAAACCTAATCTAGAAAGAAAGGACCAAGAAGAGGACAAATACATGAACTAAGATCAAAATAATTATTTAAATTAACAATTTTACATAAATACTGCAACGTAATACTCACAGATTAGAATAACAACACCTTATCATAAGTTCTACAAATGACCAAATTAACAATATCAATAACATGAACTTAGAACAGGACCACAACAACATTTAAAACAGCTAAATCCAAAAAACAATAGCAATAAAGAACTGACAACAACCTAAATACAGGAAAGAAACAAGAACAAAGAAAAGAAATCAATTCACTAAATTCTGAGACACTTGAATAGACTTCTTTTGGAGGTCGAATCCAAGAATACTCAATGGAGAGGGAGCTCCTATGAGGGTTGAACGGCAACGGAAGCACAGCAATACCGTGGCAAAAGCTCGGTCAAAACAAAGGCCAAATCGTGGCGCAGATACAAAGAGGGATTGAGGCTTGAAAATCGACCAAATGACCAAGAAGGAGAACAGCACTGAAAACACGCTATGACAAAGGTGAATTAAAAATAATAAAAAAATAAGTTAAAAAGATTAAATAAATTATTTTATTATTGGATATTATACCAATAATCAAGTTCCAATTACAACATTAACAATAGAAAATACTAATGTCCTAAAACTCACACTCTGTTTGATCTATGAGATTCTGACATGCCACAAAACTCTTCAAACGTCACTCTTCCATACGTTAATTACTCATTCAGTCTGACACGCAACTTCAACCTCTAAAATAATGGGTTAATTTTCAAAATGGTCCCTAAACTTGCAGTCGAGCTTCAATGTCGTCCCTTAACTTAAAATTGTTTCAAATTTCCCCCTGAACTTAACAATGGTCGTCCCTGAAATACTTTCCGTTGACGAAATGATGATGTGGTTGGACGAAAGCCATGCTGGACTGGTAAAACGTCGCCGTTACATTTTTGGTTCCCAAATAGAACATAAACAACGTTGTTTAGGGTATTTTGAGGGGTTTCTACAGTTAAAACCCCTCAAAATACCCTAAACAATGTCGTTTATGTTCTATTTGGATGCAAAAAATGAAACTGCGACGTTTTACCAGTCTAGCATAGTTTTTAATATGGCCTCTGTCTAACTATGTCATCATTTCGTCATTGAAAAGTATCTCAGAAATGACCTTTTTTAAGTTAAGAAACAAATTTAGAACAATTTTAAATTTAAGAACAACATTAAGACTCAACTACAAGTTCAAAAACCACTTTAAATATTAATTTCTAAGATAATCTTTATTCTTCAGTAGAATTTTTCTTTTGTATAATACCGTTTTACTCAATATCAATTTTATACACACATTGAAACTCAATTAAATAAAAAAGTAAATTTTAAATACAATAACAAACACTTTTTTATTTAAATATGTATAAAAAAATTATTATTTCTCAAAATACGCATGGATGAAAATTTGGAACAAAATACTCATGGCTATTTTAACACACAAAATGAAATTACACTCTATTTTAAGGATGGTGCACATAAGATAGAGCTCCCAACTCACTTACATCACCTATGAAACGAGGCACAGTCTGACACGCTCTATTTCGCGTCTATTCTAGCTGCAATAGTAGCTCCATTTTGTGGGTGATACAAATGAGTTGAAAATTCTATTTCGTGTGCACCATCTTTAAAATGGAACACAATTTCATTTCGTGTGTGCTACTTCTGAGGTGACTATACACATTTTGTTCTAATTTTTTATTCATACACATTACGAGAATTAATATTTTTTTATACATAATTAAATAAAAAAGTCCAAAAACAAATGTAAAGGGGTAGCATCAAGTTAGGCAGAGATTCTGACAAAAAAAAGTTGTAAGCATACGGCCAATGTTAAAGTGGATCAGACCCAATTCTAAAATAATATCCTATTCAATTGGTTAATAGGATTGTAGCCTTGTAGGAGTATGTTTACCATAGTACTTCTAGCTAGCTATCCTTCCTCTGCTGCTGAAACATGGTTGGGCATGCATGTGATTGGAAACTTCGTGAAATCTGGACAATTCGGATAAAGTCGAGACTTAACCATTCGAATTAATTATTGGTGAATTTTATAACACCTTTGTTGTAATACTTAAATGGTCTAATTTATTTTTTAAAATAAAAATAAAATATTTAAAATAAAAAATAAAATATTTAAAATTTATTAAATATTATTTATTTATTTTTTTAATAATTTAGGCACAATATTAAAGATACTGTGTGTCTTAACAAACATTATTGACATAACAACAATAATATTACCTTTAAATTTAATGGTAAAAAGGATAAAACGTGTATTATTACTGGACACTTGTGAATAATAATTATCAACTTGATTGAGTGTTACTAAATTGTTAAATTTTTTAATAAAAAAGATTTTTCTTTACTTTTTAGTATATTTAATAAAATTATAATATTAAAAATAAAAATAATACAAAAATAAAAAAGTTTTTTATAAAAAGTACAATTTATATATTTTTTAAAAAAATTATTTAAAAAATATTTTTAATATAATAAATAAATAAATAAATAAATTTATGTTATTATATCTAAACATAATTATTAAACAAAAAAATATTTTTATATAAAATATTTAAATATAAATTTTTTTTTATTTTTTTATTTTTTTAAAAGGATAATTTTTTTTAAAATTTATAAAAATTTATCCACACGTACAAACCGTAAATCTCATGATAATGGGCAAGGTCAAAATATAATCTAATAACATTAGCAAACATAGTTCATCTAATACCTATGATAGATTTGCAGAAAATTGATTCCCATCCATGAAGAAGGCTGATGAGCGCCTTCTTTGTTTTCTTTTTTTTTTTTTAATGAATTAAAAAAGTCTAAATTTGAGGCGTTACATCATATATTTATCTACACTATAATAATATGTTAAGAGACGTGTTTTTTTTTATTTTTTTATCAAAAATAGAGAGACTCGAACTGGCAAGTGGCAACTTTTAAATTAGTATGAAAAGATTATACTATTTGAGTTATAACTCATTGACTTAAGAGACATGTTAATATATTTTTTTTCTTGGTCTAATGTTAATATGCCATTTCAATTTTTTTGTTTGAAAGTCAAACAATCTCAACACACTCGATAGAGCATACAACAAATAATAGATACGAAGTAACTTCTATGTCATCTTCGGCATAACCATCAACAACATGAGTTAGTTTTACACCATTTCTTGGAACTACGAAACGATCTGGTAATACATTTCACCACGACTGTTGTTTTATTCTGAAAAATAAATTCATTTCTACACAGCCAGGTATGCCATTTCAATTAAGAGTCAGTTGCAATGAGCATCTTCTTAAATGGACTAATGGAGTGTAACTTTTTTTTTTCGGCCCAATAAGATAAGTTATAGCAGTATAAAGAGTAAAGTATCGTTTTTGTCCCCAATGTTTGGGATAAGTACCAAAGTTGTCCCTAATCTTTAAATCGTCCCATTTAAATTCATAACGTTTTGAAATTGGCTCAATGTTGTCCTACCATTAGAAATCTTAACAGAATTGACGACGGGACAAAATTGAGACGATTTTGAAATGTTAGGGAAGTAAATAGGACCAAAACGTTGAGACAAAAACAATACATAGAAATAAATTTTAATTTTATCCTTCAATAATGTCAATTTTTTACGATACATAGTTATTTAATTATTTTTTAATCACATCTAAGTAAATTACACTTAATCACATTACTTTCATTCTAAATAAATTTATTTTTTTATAATTTTACTTTTAAAAATTTTTACTCTTAAACATTAAAGAATTTCGATATATTAAAGACAAAACGGTACAATTTATACTTTATTTTATATATATCATTTTTTTCTTTTTCTCAAGTTTATGTACTAGTCATTCTACAAATATTTCATGATGAGTAAACATCTTTAAGAGTAAAATTATAAAAGCACTTCTATAAAAGCAACTTATATGACAGACAATTTGGTACCACTCCTGACCCACATTTCTCTCATTTTTCTCCATCCTTAGGCCAGTTTATTGATATTTTTGAGTTCATGGAATGGTATGGCACGCAACCCTAACAATAAATCGGCTAAACGCGACCTGATACATTGCGGGAGCCATCAACTTTGATGTTAGTACTATCTTTTGTGTTTCAAATTAATAATGGATTGTCTTTTAATTAGTGAATAAACGGGATAGATGGAATCATATTTAGGCAACACAGGGTATGTTAGTTGACAAATATGGATTAAAACATTTATTAGTAGTTAACATAATTTATAGTGAACTTTTTATTTATAGGATTAGCTTGTTGACAACTTAGTTAGCAAAAGTTAACTTTATTCATAGTGACAATTTGAGAAGTATGTTAGTTGGCAAATAGGAATTATAAGTGTTATTTTTTCTGATGGTTATCTGAGTTGCATATGATATTTTTTAGAATAGATCTGAACATGCGAGATAAATTAATTTGAATTCTTGTATTTGTAACTTTTTTACCTTTAAACAGAGGCATCGCCTTTTATTGCCTAGGCGGGTTAGTCACACACTTGCACCCCCAGATGCCATCGTCCCTTACTTGAGGAAAGCCGAGTTTGGCGACACGATGCAGCTTAGGGACTTTGTCTTTGACAACTCCCTAATCACTGCATTTGTGGAGCGGTGGCATCCGAAGACCACACTTTCCACCTACCATGGGGTGAGTCAACCATCACCCTGCAGGATGTTGCGTACCACCTTGGGTTACACAGACAAAGAGTCAATGGGTGGACGCCTACGTGACTTCCAGACTTGGCACCAGCGGCCGACATTGGAGTACGTGGAGGAGCTCCTAGGAGCCAGACCGTCCCTTCTAGCGCAGCAGAGTGCGCAGAGGAAGGAGTTGTTCAGCATCAAGATGACCTGGCTCAGGAATAGAGTCCAACAGATGCCACCCACCAACGATCCGGCGACCCTCCAACAGTACACCAGGTGCTATATCATGCTGCTGATCGGTGGATACCTGATGACTGACAAGTCCAACAATCAGGTGCACATCAGGTGGTTTCCATTGTTGGCAGACTTTGGGATGTGCAGCGGTCTTTCGTGGGGGTCCACTATGCTTGCATGGACGTACCATTCCTTATGCCATGCAGCACGTCGTGATACAACGAACATCGCCGGCTACACACCGCTTCTCATGTCTTGGATATACCACAGGTTTCCACAGTGGTGTCCTGAGGACAGGCAGATTCTGACATTTCCACTAATCATGAGGTAACCATTTTCGTTTTGAGATTTTTTGGATTTCTAATTATTGAATTCATATTTTACTTTCACGGGTTGACATATGTAAATTTCTTTGTTTATTTAACCGGTTGATAGGGATGTCACAGCAGACTAAGGACCACCATGCACAGAGGGTTCTTCGCTGGCGTACATTATTAGATCGGCTCGCTTTAAACGAGGTATACCATTATCTTTACTTTGTTAAATGTTACACGTTTTCGTCATTTTGTAGTGAATTACTTCTTATGGCAAGATGATATTGTGCATTGTAGTTTTATTGGACGCCATACGCTGACGACCGGTTGCAGGCCATTACTCCGGACTGGGTGAGGTCCCCTCACAAGTAGGGGACTTGGTTGTCTATTGTCCCACTTATGTGCTTCAACATTGTGGAGTTTCACCAGCCTGATCGGGTGAAGCGCTAGTTCGGAGGTGAGCAGACAGTCCTGATCGATCCGGTCAATGTCGATTGGTTTCTCACCTATATTGGATGAGGAGAGGATGTATGACCAGGCTGTGTGACTAGTACGATGGGTTTAGGGCTCGGTATGAGGTCAGCTGCATGATCACCATTCAGCCCACTGCAGACGACAGGCCAACACTGGAGTATTGGGTCTGGTACCAACAGGCCTATAGGGTGAGACATCTATCAGGTGAGGATGTGCTCGATGATCCTAGACTTGCGACACTTCATGACGATGTACAGCCCACGCCGAGTCAGCCTAGGGAGGTCCTGCATCTTCCAGCCGATGTTCTTAATTGCCGGAGGCGTGCCAGGGAGGTGCGCCCAGACACAAAGAGGCCGTCCCGGAGGGAGCGATGGGCGAGGGATCCAGGAGGAGGAGCTGTAGGGCCTTGACGAGAGCGAGCTTGACCCCGTAGGAAGAGGTTGGACGTGGAGTCGGAGGAGGAGACGGAGTTCGACAAGCATGAGGATCACGGCGACATACCCCATGATGTTGATGAGTTACCACCACCAGCACCAGCTCCACCAGCACCATCAGCACCACCGGTGAGCCACTTTGCCCATGGCGACCCGTTCACGACTCCTCTGGGGTGGGTCGACCTCAGTGCATCATCCAGCCAGCAGGAGGGATCGTTGGTTGATGAGATCCAGTTCTCCGAGGTCTTTTAGGTTAGGAGCGCTGACCAACAGACCATGTTTCGGATTGCAGAGCAGTTTCGTGTGGCGAGAGAGTATGTTGCCTCGTATGGGGTCCCATTCTTTACCCCACGTGCTACGACATCAGTCTAGGTGCCTCAGATGTCTCCCGGAGTCCCGGTGCATCCTCCTCCCACGATCCAGGTTACCAGCCTAGGCTTCAGTATGCCACACCACCGGTGAACTGCCTGCATCGTACGTGGTATTTCAGCTGGTCCGACTTAACTACTTGATACTCTGCGCTTCGTCGGATGCTGTAATTTTTCGCACCTTGCAGGACTGCCTCTCTGCTCCTGAATCTTTGACCAATCCTAAACTTCACACCACAATCTGTGTTATAATTCTCGACCCCTGTGTTCAAGTACGGAGTTTTCTCATGCATTGAATCCAAGTCCAATGTGTGGTAGTGGTTGGGCATAGATGATAATTTTAGGATTGGTTTGGGAGCTGGCAACAGGTATCAACGTGATCCCCCAACGGGAGTCTCTGGTATGAACTCATCTTCATCATCACCCTTTGATGAACCACTTTCGTCACTATTGGCAACGTAGTCATCGTTCAATTTCTCACCCTCAATCTCCATGTCCTGCACTGGACTCGCATAATGCAAGGACGTGGTGCGAGAGGAGGGTCATCCGGTACGAAGTCCAAGGTACCACTACCGCCCCCACCAACGTCACGAACCTCTGCTGAAAGCTCCATCACTTGTTCAACCATAATTTTCCCGTGCACATCAAACATAAGGCACACATGCTCGTCGCCATCGAGCCAAAATAGACGAAATCGAAACACCCCATTCCCTATCCGTGCTAGCATCCTATACCCAATTCGACCAACCTCTTTTGCCTTCGCACCACCGACGTGAGACAATATCATACTCTTTAACTCCGATAATGAATCCACTCTTCTACTTCGAAAGAGCGCCGAACTTTCGCACTCAAATATCACTCCATTGTCACTGTTTCTCATCCGACAGTTCGTATAAACCATCAGAACAAAAATATCACTAATACTAAACATTTTTTTCCAAATCTCTAGGAAGAAAAAGGGAGGAGAAGAAAAATTTGATGATTTTGTGAAGAATACCAACGGTTTGCTAGTCCTTTTATAGAAGCCGTATTTTTGTCATATTATATCTCATTTACTGTGTCAACGAGCTGCCTTAACCTTATCTCGTTTACAAACAAAATAAGGTACTATCACAACGCGTTTATAAACGTAATACGTTAAGATGTGTGTGTATTTTATCTCGTTTACACTATAATACGACGATACTGTAAACGAAATAAGATGAAATACACAAAACAGTAAAAATTCTAAAAATTATGTATTTTAATAATTTTAATATTTATTTTATTTATTTAAAAAAATCCTAGAATATACACGATCTTTTTCTATATCTAAAAAAATTAGTCGTTATTTTTATGGCGGATACTCCCATCAAGACCTCCTAAACGTCTTTTTCTAAAAGATGCTGATGTGTCATGTGTTGATTGGTGTATTTATAAAACCGGTTAATTTATTCTTTAGATTTGATTTGACCTTGCCGGTTTACATAATCCGGACTGAGTTTATTTTTTACTTTGGTAAACGACGTCGTTTAAAATCCTAGCCCTCACCCTTCACCCTTACCGTCTCCTCCCTCAACATCACCTTCTCACTAAAGCTGAGCTCTCTCATCTCTATCATCGTGGCTCAGTGGCTCTCGCACAAGCTCTCTCCCTCTCTCGACTCCGGTCTCTCTACTATCTCCAGTGTCGCACTCAAGCTCGTCGTCAGTCATCACCGTCTCGCACTCAGTTGCCCTCGCGCGCCTTTCTTGTCGCAGCAGGTCCCGGGACTGATCATCGTCGTCGCTCCCTGTCTCGTCACCGTCTCACACTCAATCCCGCGCCTTTGTTGCCTTTGTTGCGCTTGTCGCCGGCGGCGGCAGAAACAACAGGTTCCAGGGCTGATCGTCGTTGTTGTCTTCTTGCTTCCACTCTCGCCATCAACTTCCTCTTCACTGTCAGCTTCCTCCCCGCCGTCAGCTTCCTTCCCGGAAGCTGGTCTCCGATTTGGTGAGTTCCAACAAATTCTCCTGTTCTTTCTTTTTCAATTTTGTTGCTATAATTTATCAATGCACTTTGATTTTGTTGCTGAGAATATCACTGAACTAGATTTTTTGTTGCTGAAAATCATCACTGACATGAATTTGTTATTGAGCTAGAATTTTCTATTTACATTGCGTTTGGATTGAACCTAATTAGTTGTGACCATATGTATACTTCAGTTTAGAAGTTGGATTAATGGTTTATTTAGATAGATATGTCTTGGGGATGCTAAACAGTGCTTGTAAAAGTTGTTGCTGTAAACATAAAATTTAATATTAATTTGTTACTCCTGTATATTCTTATATAAAGAATTACAATGGTAGAATCAGCATTGTGTGAGCATACTATGTATTGTGAGATATTTTGGTGATTAGCTAACATACTGTTTGGAGTCTATCTAAAGGGAGACGAGGCAGGATAATTGTCTTTTGGAACTTTATCCAGGCATGTTCTTTGGTTGTTGACATGAAGCTCTGTCCATTAAGCTCTAATGGATTTTTATTTTTAATAGTTTATTATTTTAATACACAATTAATTTTAACATTATGTCAACATTTTTAAGAAATCAATTGCCTTTATCTTAAATAATGTGTTCTGTATCCTGAATACACTAAGGGACAGTACAAAGGCAACAAAACATAGAAGTGCATTCAACAAATACAATATAAGGGGTTTGTCTCGATGCCTGAATTGATTGAATTTGTTATTGATTATCGTCACTAAACCTTGAATTTGTTGTTGTTTTACTCAAATAATTACTTAAGTAAATCTTTTTGTTGCTGAAAGTCATCACTGAGTTGAATTTGTTAGTGACTGAACCTTGAATTTGTAGTTGTCTTGCTGAATAATCACTGAGTTAATTTTTTTTGTTGCTAAAAATCATCTGAGTTGAATTTGTTATTGATTATCATGACTAAACCTTGAATTTGTTGCTGTCTTTGCTCAAATAATCACCTAGCTCCTTTATACTTTTACAGCATGATTTTGCAGTTAATGTATTTTGTACTGTGTTCCTTCATCATCATAGCTTGTGCCTTTGAATCAAATGAAAAGATTTGTCAACGAAATCTCCCTACAAAAGTGAAGGTGGCAGCAGCTCCAAAGAGATTGAAGATCCCTCACGTCCATTACTGCAACACAGGCAAGCAGCTTTGAATAGAGTGAAAAGCTCACTTGACTGCTCTCAATTAGAGATTAACTGGCAATCTGGCATTTAGATCCATCGTGATTCCACCATTCTATGTATTTTAATGAATTAATAACAAATTAAAAGATTGAAAAAATTGGCAAAATACTGGCCAAATATTTAATATCAACCATTATAGGCAATATTCATTGTTGTAGTAGAAATTATTTGTAATGTATTATCTTGAGGAAGCTTATCCTCTTATAGCAAATATTAAATTCATACATGTAATCAAAGTATGATCTTTGTCAAATACATTTGAACTTTTTCTGTCAATTTTCATTAGTTTTAATCAAAACTCTAGTATATAGATTGATTCATTTGCGAAATATAAAAACAGAATCATATGAAGCATGTAACATTATTAGTTCAATTCAAAATGATACATGATTCTCATTCATGGTGTTAGCTTGTCATTTAGCTGGGAAAGAAGTGAAGAACTATAAAAAATTAAAAACTCTTTTTTGTTCTAAGGTTCCAACAATGCTCATCATCAAATAGAAACTCAGAATAAATTGTATTAAGAATTAGGATAAATATGTTCTCTTCTCTTTATTAATTATAACAACAACATTAGTACTAGTCTTTTTTAAAAGAACCAACTAAAAAAGAAAATATAACATAATCAAAATAAAATGAGTCAAAGACAACACCAAATCATATGAATTGCTGCAAGTTCTTCTTTAATATTTACATTGCGTATACGAAACTTCAAGATACAAATATGCATGAGAATGATAAATTCACATTCTAACAATGGCACAAGATTAGTTGTTTACACTTTACACAGAAATTTACTAATTTTGTACTTCAAATTCAACAATGGCACACGAGGCACACCTACTGAGCCATTTTGTTTAATCATTCTTAACTGTTTGAAAACAACACAAGTAATAGAGCTTCAGCAACAGCCCACAATCATCTCATCATTATCATCATTAATCATTAAAACTAATCAGCACCCTCAATAACATTCTTGCTATAATAATGGTTCCAATCTTCTTCATCAGCATACCTGGCCTTTGTCTTCAATTACCACACTCCATCAAGGTCAGAAGACACACACTAGATAAAATTACAGAAGACTTATCGGAAGGAAGAGCGGCGAACGGCAAAGAGGCTGACGGACGAGCTGCGACAAAGACCGGCGAAAATGCGGCTGCAATGGCGAGGAAGACGGGGTTGGAGGCGGCGACGTTCATGCTGCGATGAGGGAAGGTGACGATTCTGCCTCAGCCCTCAGGCGGAGACGGCAAATATGCGATGAGGCCGTGAGAGTGAGAGACCGCGGCGCTAAGAGGGGAGGACCGGCAAGAAGAAAAAAAAACCCAAAATGCATGAACCGTTTATGACCACAAATAAAAAAGAAAAAAAAAAACTATTAAAGATGAACCGTATTTTGGTTTGATCAATGCTAACTGTCCAGTATTAATTGGTAGAAATAATGTGTCTTTAAAAAAAGATGTTTCTTGTATATTTATCTAAGTGGCGCCCTATTTTTATTTATGATTTTCATTACATTTGACGTTATTTTATTCTACCATTACCCTCTTTTGAAGCAAGAGTAGGTCTTTTCGCTTTTCGGTAATAAAATTAAATTCCGAGGGCATTCTTGACAGGTGCCCTCTCCTTTTCCTTAACATCTCAACGCTCTCAATCCCACACTCTCCCACTTTCGCTTCTACCTCATCGGTCGATTACATTTCTTGCTGCTTAGGTTTCATCGATCTGTGATTTTTCTCGCCTTCCTTGTTCCCCTATCTCGGTGGTAAAATAAGATTGATCCTTTTTCCTTTTACAGTTTTCCTTGGTTACCTGATAATAATTAATGTTTCTTATCACAATTCCTGAAATTGAGGTTTTGTTTCAGAATTTGATCGCGGTTGTGGTTCTAGGGTTTCTTTGTTTGTTTGGTTTCGGGGTTTAATTTGCTGTGTGGCATGAAGATCGAGGAGTTAGACGATACGGGGAGTAGTAGGGATGAAGAGAAGGGGGAGATGCAGATTGTGAGGGTTGATTCAAAGAGAGCGTTGGTTGGAGCAGTTGCTCGGATCCTGTTTTACCCGACACTCTTGTATAATGTGCTTCGTAACAAGATTGAAGCTGAATTCAGGTGGTGGGATCAAGTTGATGAGGTTTTCTTTTTTACTCTCTTTCTCCTGTGTCTGCGTTCATTCTTGCTGCTTTTACTCTCTTATTTCTGCGTTTTGCTCTGAATTGGAGTGAACTCTCTGATATGCGGGTAGATTTTCACCCTTGAATTAGAAACATGAGGCTTAATGTGGGTGGGACCCACCACAGAATCAACTTAATAGCAACACATGATGATCGTTTTGTGTTTAGAGCGAATGAGTGATCGTTGAAAATGAAGTAATTGCGAGGTGCCATGCCGTTTAATTTGTGATGTGTTTTGTAGTAGTGGTTTAACTAAAGTGTGTTGTTATTTACAGTTTTTGTTGCTGGGCGCAGTCCCATTCCCCAAAGATGTTCCTCACTTGAAGAAGCTTGGCGTTGGTGGTGTAATAACTCTTAATGAACCGTATGAAACTTTGGTGCCTTCATCATTGTATCATGTAAGTGTTTTCCCCTTTTCCAAATTGGAAAATTTTGAATTTGCGTTTTGTGTAAGCCTTGAAATCTAGGATTTTCAGTTAAGTATTATTTGTGCGGGTGTGTCATGTTTCGTTGATACTTAGGAATAATGAGTTATTGAATTTTCACAAATAAGCTCATAAGTATTGTCACGATGCCTTGCAATAGAGTCGTTTTAGGCTAGAACTATTTCTAATATTCTGGGTTTATTTGTTTCAGGCTCATGGAATTGATCACTTGGTAATTCCCACAAGGGATTATCTCTTTGCCCCCTCCTTTGCTGATATCAGCCGGGCTGTGCAGTTCATTCATCGTGGGTTTTCTTTTGTCTTTGAAATTTAATTTTGGAAGAGCAGGGGCTGGAAGTCTAATGCATCTACCAATGTATGTGTGTGCTTTTGTGGATGCAATGTAGGTAACTTTGCCTCACCTTTTGTATTTTGTTACAGAGAATTCAACTTGTGGTAAAACTACTTATGTTCACTGTAAAGCTGGGCGGGGAAGGAGTACAACAATTGTGCTTTGCTATCTGGTGATTTTATGAACTATCTTATACTTGTGATGTGAGGTGGCATGTGCTGAAGCTTTGAATGCTAATTGGTTGCCATGTAATGAACCATGTAATGAACCTATGTTTTGCAGATTGAATACAAGCACATGACAGCTGCTGCTGCCCTGGAATATGTGCGGTCTCAAAGACCCAGAGTGATGCTAGCTCCATCGCAATGGAAGGTATGAATGTTGCAGTTTGGTTGGTCATTCTGCCCCCTAACCTTATGAAGGCTAGTGGTATGATGATTGTAATGCTTTCTTTTGATTATGGTACCTCTTCACGGCATTCAACTTTTAATAATCTCTGCATTATCGTGAGCAGGCTGTTCAAAACTATAGCAAACGCAGACCTTGTTCTTTTGCACGCTCACCCTCATGGGATGCAGTTCTTATAACCAAAGCTGATCTTGAAGGCTACCAGAGCTCTGGTAATGCTGGTATGGAGCTGGCCATTGCTCCTAAAGTGCCAAAGACTAATCCCATGATATCAAGACTATCTTGTCTGTTTGCATCCTTAAAGACATCCGGAAATAGTGTACCCATGACAAGGTGGTTGCCGGTTTCTGAGTCACGTGCTTGTTAAGCCAGCAAGCCAGGCCAGCTTGACACGGATATGTACAGAAGAAGGTTGTGGAAATAAGTGAAGTTGGATACTTTCCCACAGAGTCGGTGCAATTGTGTTAAATGAGAGTATGCATAGTATGAAAGATAGGGAGGGAAGATTCCTCCATTGTCGTGTTATAGGTTGTAGTTCTCTTGTAGATACCTCATGGTCATGGGTGATTACTCCATATGCAAGTTAAATCATTATTGATGTGAAATAAATACAATTACTCAGTTGGTGGCCGAACGGTTGCTTCTGTTTACTGGTACAAGGTCTCTTTCCTGTTCCTTTGCACTTGCTTACTTGCATTGCCTGCCTGAAGCACAGCTCGTTTTGCAGATCTGACCTCTGTGGCTCTGCCTACTGCTCCAGTTTCTGTTGCAATATGATTCTAGGAAGGAACAGCGTAATATGTCTTGACGTGTGGATGCAGCCTTAGAGTGTTAGTCAGTTAGTGTTGCTCCAATTCTGGTGAAAAACTTGGGCGGTAGTATTGATATACAATACATTGGTCGTAAAAGTATCTTAACTATATATACATCACATTGATACATTGTGAAAAGTGTGCGATGCATCAAATAATGAAGTGTTTACAGACACTTAATTTAGTCAAAAGAAATAAAAATAAAATTGTGGATTTTAGAGTGAGAAGTTACAATAAAAATTCACAGATGACATATGAGTGGAGCAAAGTATAACCGAGTCAAGACTACAGAAGAAAAAAAAAAGGTTGTATGAAAACGTTAGAATACACTAGGGATTTACACTTGGAGAAGTGTGCTTTAGCAATAGATATCTAGTACCAGGTATCGGTGACCGGTGACAACTGAGTAATCTAATAAGTAATAACCTATTTGGCGTCGATAGTTATGTTGTTGATGCAAACTAGTAGCGTTCCAGAGAAAAAAAAAAAAGGTTTTGTTCGTTTTCTGTATGGGAAGCCAAACAGGGTGGCAATGGTGAAAACAATTGCTTAATCAACAAACAAGCATTGAAGGAGGAAAATGTATACATAGCATTGGTGATGGAGCCCCTTGATTTTGCATTTATGTTTCTTACCACTCTGCATTGCTTGAATATTGCTCTCGGTTTTCTGATTATTCTGAATTCTGATTTCTCTATTTTTATCCTTTCTCATGGGTTTGTTTTCTTTTGTTGCTGAGTTGTTCATCATGCATTTTTTAAATGCCGAACGAAGCCAAAGCTGACATCTCCTGGGGCTAATAGGGCTGTGCTTGATAAACATGGTTGATTATGCTTGCTAATAACAACAATGATAACTTTGATCTAATAGTCTATCTATTATTAAACTTCTGAATAATTTAACAACACTAATAATAATAAAAAAAAAGAGTTTTAAATAATATATGCTCTTTGGCTGAATTTCAAAAAATAAAACATCTCTATTTTTGAAGAAATAGTACATAAAAGTGATCAATATATATATATATATATGAGAAATTCTTACTTATTTTTCCTAAACGTAGAGACTTGTAATGGATTTCCTTTCAAGCCATGTTTCTGTGGATTGGAGGAGTTGGTTTAAGTATGGATTTAATTACTCAGAGTAGAATATGTGCTTGAGTCGGACAAGACAAGCCACCTCATGGACTTTCTTCATGCACAGAGAGAAGCCGGGATTGATGGCAAGGTAAATTGTTATCTCTGTGTACTGCTATTTGGACTTTTGCGTTTATGCCACAAAAGTACGATGTATTGAAATATTTGTAAACGGTAGTTGCTTTGATTTGTAAATTTATTTATCACATCCGCAACCTTTTGTTAAGAATTTTTCGGGTTTCTTTTGCGACAATTAATTTTGATATAATTAATTTAATTCCATGTTACATAGGCTTATGTTTTATGTTATGTTTTTCATTGCATAGTTCTCGGGATTACTATGAATGTTCACAAGATGTTCTTGGAAAGGGATGTTGAGTTATTCGAACAGTGCCAGAGACAACATGCAGAGAAAGAAACCAAAGCCAAAGATAAGATATTGAAGAGAAGAGGAAACTAACTTAGAAAAGACTAGCAGATGTTGCCACAGAGAATGGGTGGACGATAGAGTCGCATATTGGCTTTCAAGTATGCCACTCTCCATAATCAATTTAATCATGTCATAATTTATTGGTTTATACTTAATATATACTAGCGGCTCAATAGGTCTGTTCAGCCATTTTTCTATTATTTTTAAAAGATTAATTTTTATATTTTTATTTTTAAAATTATAATTTTAATAAAATAATTTAAATATTAAGAATAAAAAATTTAAAAACAAAAATATTTTTTTTAAATTATTTAACTTTTAGAATGTATAAGATTTATAAATTTAAATTAAATAAGATATCACTATGTTGTTATTATACGTAAAAAAAATCAAAATAAAGATTTAGAAATATTATTTGTAAATTAAATATTTATAAATGTTTTTAGGTTTATTTATTTATTTTTAATAGTAATTAATTTAAATCAAAGGTAATTTTTATATTCAAAGAATTTAGTTTTATGTATAATTCTAATTGATAAAAATATTTTTTTAATTTTATTATTTAATTTTTAAAATTATCTTTAATTTTATTATTTTTTAAAATTATTAATTTATATTTGTATTATATTGCCTCACTATATCAAACACTATTTTTTTTCTTACTATATATTATTCTTTATACACATACCTATCATTGTCTCATCGCTACTATTATATTACCTTATTCTCTTTTCTCATTTTTTTCTTCTCCTTCTACACTCTCTTCATCCGATCGTTATTAATTATTACCAAGTATCATCATCGCAACTTTTACTCTTGTCTATCACTTTGATTTATAACCATCTATTACCAAGTATCATCATCGCAACTTGTACTCTTGTCTATCACTTTGATTTATAACTATCTATTGTGTAAACTTTTATGAGTTGTTGAAGTTTTGCTAAAAGAATTAAGGCATAAATCATTTAAAATTTTTCGAAATTATCAAAATTTGATGTCGCTAATCCTAAAAAACATTATCAAAATATATTATTTTCAACCAAAATAATAAAAAATAGTACATAATTGTAAATTTTTTAACTAATAATTATAAATTTAAGTCGCAGTTTAATATAGTACCTTAGGACAGAAGGCAACTATTGCTATCCACAATTGACTGCTATTTTTATAAGTTTTATATTTATTTTATTGTGCACATCAATTAAACTATATTTTATTATTTCATTTTAGATGTTTTGAAATAATGCCATCGTATTATAAGGATGAGATTAATTTTCATAATCTAATACGTCTTATTATTTTATTCGTTATTTGAATACTATCCATAAAAAATAGTTACTTAAAGTGAAACACTATGTAAAGAGAGACATAAAATTTTTAGATTTATCGTTCTGATTTGCTTCTTAAACCTCACTTAATATACTCAAATTTAATAGTTTTGATGGTGGTGATTCTTTGTAATTATTTAAAAAATTTCAACTTTCTCTTTCTCTCTCTAACTCTCTCTACGATTTTGAACAAACTTAATTTTGTTATTAAATAATTTTTTAAGTTTAGAATATTTTTAACTTCCTATATAATAAGTATCTTTTAAATTATCTAATGCATAAAAGATTACATCTTTTCATGTGTATCTTGAAAGTTAAAAATTAAAGTTAAATGATATTAATTTTTTTTATTAAGTACAAAAATAAACATAGTCTGATTGATATTAGTTCTTTTATTAAGGTAGAGAAACTCCATGAAAGGCTAATATTAAGTCCCATATTCTTATATATGACAACATGTACTATTTATTATATTATATATAATCTTTGTACCATATAACAAAAAGGTGAAATCTATAAAAACAATACAAAGAGTTGACCATGACTTTAATTTCTAATTTTTTTGGACTATATTTACTTTCTAATAAACTATTTTATAAAGCAAATTATAAGGATAAAATAATCATAAAATTTATTTTGAAAAATTCAATAACCTCCCACTAAAATAAAAACAGCGTTGTTACTCCTATAACCATAATAATACGCTTAAGACATTGACCAGCTAAAAATGAGTGGAGAGAGCGGGTGAAAGCGGGGCGGTGGAGATGATGGGAGGATTTTAGAAGGAACCGTTCTTGTTGGTGGCAAAGTCAATGGGGATCTTGATCCAGGTTTTATAGATGAAGTTTCGAAGGGCAAAAGTGTTATGGAGGCTAGTGGAGGTTCTGGTTTGGACCAAAACAAGGTATCGGGGGGCGCCATGGAGTCTGAAGGGCAAGCAGCAACTCATGGTATGGGAGATGGGGAGAAGAAGGTAAAGGGTAAAGAACCTTTGGAGATTTCTTTTCGGGACAAAGTAGTAGGAGAATCTTCGGCTAGGTTTTCTCACAGGTGGACTCTCTTGATGAGGACAAAATGACAACCATTATTGATGGAGAGATACTTTATGTGGTCTTTACAGAGGAAGCCAGAATGATCCTATCTGCTCCATACAAGGATGCCATTATCGTTAAAGTCCTCGACAAAACCTTTAGCTATTCTGCCATTATACAAAAGATAAGAGGAGTTTGGAAAACCAAAGGAGGATACAAGGTGTTAGACGTTGGTTTTGGATATTTTCTCATCAAGTTTGATTTGCGGGAGGATAGAGAATGCGTGTTACTTGGAGGGCCATGGATGATCGCTGGTAATTATGTGGCAGTTAAGCCGTGATGTTCGTCGTTTCGCCCGTGTGAGGACACTTTTGGTTCTACTTTAGTCTGGATAAGAATCACAGGCCTTAACATATGGTACTATAATGAGAAGGCTATCTTGAATATAGCTAGAACATTGGAGAAGCCGATTAAGGTTGACTTAGCCACCAAATCGGTTGAGCGCGGAAAATATGCACGTGCGTGCATTCAAATTGATCTGGGACAGCCGGTGAGACGAAAAATCATGGTAAATGGTTTTGAGTACAACATTGAATATGAGAATTTGCATCTCATTTGTGATAGATGCAATTGCTTTGGGCATGTGACTCGAGATTGTGGTAAGATAGAAGAGAAGGTGGTTCGTGCAACACCAGAAAATTTGAGTGAACCACAAGAAGAAGACAAAAGAGCAGAAGCTGGAGAGCAGCCGATAAGCACCGCGGATAGGCCATCGGAGAAGGCGAAAAATCAGGGATTCAAATTTCAAAATAGTGAAACTAAAGATTCGCTAAATATGGCAAGTGAGAATTTTGTGGGTGGGACATTGCATGCATCTTCGCAAGGAAATCATGCATCTAATGATGGGGGTAGGACTAAAGTAAAAAAGGGCAAAGCCAATAAAGGCGCAAAAGTGGATTTTAATCTCAAAAGGCCAGTTTTTGGTAAAAAAAAAAAAAAAACACTTGTGGGCTGATAAAGGGTCATTTTTGGGTGAGTGTGAAGTCAAGAAAAATGCTCCAAAGCCCAAAGAATCTTTTACAGGGACTATTTCTTTCTCTGGCGGTGCTACGGGAGTAAGGAAAGCTGCATCTAATGCTTCTACTCTGCTAGTTAAAATTAATCACAAGAGGAGAAGACCACCTTCACTTCAGAACTCACTGACTGAACAGGTTGGAGGGGTCAAGCATGGCAACGAAAAGTTGGAGGGCGGTGATATCTTGGAGGGAGGTACCAAGATGGGAGACAGAAGACCCTCAATGTGAGACGTTAGGGGTGGCGTTCCACCATCAAGTCTGGTTTTTTATGGATAGTGATTCTATGAACTTGATCAGTTGGAACGTGAAAGGAGACTCTAACAGGATGGCTCGAGTACACTGCAAAGAACTGGTAAGAAAATTTAATCCAGCTTTTGTTATTCTTGTTGAAACACATGTTACTTTTAGCTCTATGAGAATATTTTGAGAACGTTTGGGTTTTACTCCTGTGGGATTGTGGAAGCTAGTGGGCACAGAGGGGGTATATAATTTTTATCCTCTGATGATAAAGCTAAGTGTAGTGTGATAGCTACCATGGAACAATGTTTATCTGTTGCTATTGAAAGGAGTGGAAAAAAGTGGGTGTGTAGTGCAATTTACGGTAGCTCCCAACCGGCGATTTGTGAAGATTTGTGGGAACATATGTTGGCACTTGAAACTTCTATACAGGACCCGTGGTTGATACTAGGTGACTTTAATGAAATCTTGCATTCTCAAGAAGTGAAAGGGGGCACTTCAATGTTAATCACAATAGTTATTTCTCTCACATTTTGGATTCGTGTAATTTGTTTGATCTGACAACAGTGGGTAGGAGTTTTACTTGGTTGAGAAAGGTTCAGGGGAATAAGGAAGTGGCTAAGAAGCTGGACAGAGTTTGCAGTAATAGTAGTTGGAGAGTTATGTTTCCTGAAGCGTTCACATAGGTGTTCAATTGTTTGCATTCTGATTGTTAAAATCACAGTTGTGAATCATAGAGAGATTGTAAAAGACTATAAGTGAAGTGTATTGTATTATTAGTCCCTTAGTTACATCAGAGACTATTCATATATATAGTCATGCATGACTATCAAAAAGAGACCAAGAAGAGGTAGTTAGGAACTAAACTACTCTGCAGTAACAAACTCAGAAACTATCACAACCCTATTGACTTCACTAACTAATTATTTAATCTTAGTACTCTTAACATCCCCTTCAAACTTAGGTGAGGTGAATCACTCATTCTAAGTTTGTTTCTAAACTTACCAAAAAGTCTTATTGACACTGGTTTTGTCAAGACATCTACCACCTGATCTTGGGTAGGGATGTGTACCACAAAAAGTTTCTTCTGGTTCACAAATTTTCTCACAAAATGAAGATCCAACTCCATGTGTTTGCATCTGCTGTGCAATATAGGATTAGCTGCAAGTTGACAAGCACTTTGGTTGTTACAATAGATAGTTAGAGGTAATTTTTTAGCAACATTCAACTCTTGGAGCAGCTGTTGCACTGCCACCACCTCTGCCTGGGACAATGCAAGTGCTCTATACTCAGCTTCGGTACTACCTCTGCTAACCTTGCAAGTTGACAAGCACTTTGGTTGTCACAATAGATAGTTGGGGGTAATTTTTGAGCAACATTCAACTTTTGGAGCAACTGCTGCCACCACCTCTGCCTGGGCCGACGCAAGTGCTCTATACTCAGCTTCGGTACTACTTCTGCTAATCTTGCTCTATTTTTGTGACTTCCATGCTATTAAATTTGCTCTAAGATAGATGCAATATCCCGCAACGCTCCTACGATCATCAAGATCAGCTCCCCAATCCGTATCTGCAAATGCAATAATCCTATAGTCAGAACTTTTTGAAAATATCAAACCTTGTCCCGTCGTACCTTTGATGTATCTCAAAATTCTCTTCACAACTTTTCATTGCTCAGCTGTAGGATTATACATGAATTGAGAAGCTTTATTTACGGCATATGACAAGTCCAGTCTAGTAGTTGTTAGATATTGTAGGCCCCAACGATTGATCTGTATAATCTAAGATTTTCACAAGGTTCTGAGTCATGCTTGTGCAGCTTCACTAATGAAAGCATTAGTGTAGACATGGCGTTAGAGGTAGACATCCTAACTTTTTCTAATAATTCTGCAGCATATTTTTTTTGAGATAAAAAATAGAACCATCATCTAAGTATTTCACTTCAAGACCAAGAAAAAAATTTAGCTCCCCTAAATCTTTCAGAGGAAATATCTTATTTAAATTTGCAATGAGTTCTTCAATTTCATTCAAGCTAGTTCCCGTCACAACAATATCATCAACATATACAAGAAGATATGTGATAAAATTTTTCATATTTTTTACAAATAATGAAGTATCCGATTTAGTATTAATAAACCCAAATTTTAAAAGAGTAGATTTGAGTGTCAAAAATCAGTCCCGATGAGCCTTTTCAACCCATATAAAGCTCTGTTGAGCTTACAAACCTTGTTTGAATTCTTACTCTCATACCCTTGAGGTTGTTTCATGTCATGGGGGTTCGGCTATATTTTTATGTTGGTTGCCGAAGACCTAACACAACCCTCCTCCTTTATCCGGGCTTGGGACCGGCTATGTACCGCAAGTGTAACATAGGGACAGAAGACTCTTCCGAGCCTTGGTCGATTATGCACAAGGGAAGAAGATCAAAACTTTAACTACTATCGAAGGATTCGAGACTTCGAGGTAAAAGAGGCTCTAAAGCAGATGAAAAATGGCAGGGCAGTAGGACCTGATAATATCCCGATTGAGGTTTGGAAGGGTCTTGGAGGAAAAGGCATCAACTGGTTAACCAAGCTTTTTAATGAGATTTTAAGGTCAAAGAAGATGCCTGATGAGTGGAGAAAGAGCACCTTGGTACCTATCTACAAGAATAAGGGGGATATACAAAGTTGCGGAAACTATAGAGGGATTAAGCTTATGAGTCATACTATGAAGTTATGGGAAAGGGTGATAGAACGGAGGTTGAGAAAAGAGACACAAGTAACAGAGAACCAATTTGGATTTATGCCAGGCAGATCTACCACTGAAGCGATATACCTATTAAGAAGGATGATGGAGAGGTATCGTAGTAATAAAAGGGATCTACACATGGTGTTTATTGATTTGGAAAAAGCGTATGATAGGGTACCAAGGGAGGTTTTATGGAAGGTTTTAGAAAAGAGGAGAGTAAGGATCGCATATATTCGGGCAATTAAAGACATGTATGAGGGGGCCACAACTAGTGTGAAGACTCAAGGTGGTGTGACAGAGGAATTCCCTATTGGTATAGGATTACACCAGGGATCATCCTTAAGTCCATACCTTTTCACATTAGTCTTGGAAGTACTCACAGAGCACATCCAAGAGCCCGTGCCATGGTGCATGCTTTTTGCCGATGATATCGTCCTTATGGGAGAGTCAAGGGAAGACCTAAATAAGAAGTTGGAGTTATGGAGAGAAGCTCTAGAAGTGTATGGTCTGCGCATAAGCCGTAGCAAGACGGAATATATGGAATGTAAGTTCAGTCTGAGAAGGGAAAACTCCAATATAGAGGTGAAGATTGGAGAAAACATCCTGCGAAAAGTTAAAAGTTTTAAGTATCTTGGGTGCATCATACAGGATAATGGAGAGATTGAACAGGATGTAAATCATAGGATCCAAGCAGGTTGGTCAAAATGGCGGAGTGCATCTGGTTTTATATGCGACAAAAAAGTGCCTTTAAAACTTAAAGGTAAATTCTATCGCACCGCTATAAGACCGGCTATGCTGTATGGTACGGAGTGTTGGGCGGCTAAAGGGGAGCATGAACATAAGTTGAGTGTGGCAGAGATGAAGATGTTGAGATGGATGAGTGGTCATACGCGATTGGATAAAATAAGGAATGAAAATATAAGGGAGAGAGTTGGAGTAGCACCCATTGTGGAAAAGATGGTTGAATCGCGTCTCAGGTGGTTTGGACATGTGGGAAGAAGACCGATAGAACATCCAGTCAGGAGGGTGGATGAGATGGAAGATGGACAAAAGGCGAAAGGCAGAGGAAGACCTAAGAAGACCATCCATGAGGTGGTCAAACGAGATCTACATGTAAACGGTCTCTCTGTAGACATGATACATGACAGAGCACAATGGCGTCGTTTGATTCATGTAGCCGACCCCACTTAGTGGGACAAGGCTTTGTTATTGTTGTATACCCTTGAGGTTGTTGTATGTAGACTTGCTCTTCAAGCTTTCCATTAAGAAAAGCATTATTGAAATCAAATTGTCTCAACACCCAACCTTGGACGAGAGCAATTGTTAACACAATTCGAATCGTTGAGGGTCTGATCACTGGACTAAAAATCTGTTCATAGTCCACACCTTCCTTTTGATGATAGCCTTTGCCAACGAGTCTAATCTTATATCTCATAATTTCTTCTTTGCTATTTCGTTTTATAGCATACACCCACTTGCTTCCAATTATGGTAGCATTGGGTGGTGCATCCACCAAGTCCCAAGTGTGACAATTTATTAGAGTTTGGTATTCTGCATCCATAGTAGACTTCCAATAAGGAGTATTAAGAGCCTAAGTCACACTTTTTGGTGTGTTCTGATATAAACCCAAAGATGCTAAGGTTGTGTAGGCTCTTGGCTTATGGATACCAGCCTTTGACCTTGTTATCATAGGATGAATGTTGATTGGTGTAGGACTTGTTGGTGGCAAGGAAATTTCAGTTCCAGTGTTTGAAATTGATGGTGTAACTTGATGTTGCTATAAGTCTTTGTGATTCTGAGTTGAAGTTTTACATTGGACTTCTTGTGCATTTAAAGGTGCTGTCATCTCAAAGTCAGACATGATATTAGTATTAGTATGAAATTGTTCTAGATAATGAAGATCTTGTTGTTCTGTAACCACAGGCAAAGTCATGATAGTTTCATGAGAAATTACATTCAAGTTATTTGCATTAGATGATTGTAATTCAGTTGAAAATAAATCACAATAAGAAAAGACTTCTTTATTAAAAATAACATGTCTAGACACAAATAATTTTTCAAATTTTGTCATGCACTTATAACCATGATGTGCATTGTCATATCCTAAGAAAATGCATTTTTCAATTTTATATTCTAATTTATGCTTATGATATGGTTTTAAGTATGGAAAGTATAGGCAACCAAAGACTTTAAATATAGTATAATCAGGTTTTCTTTTAAAAAGAGTTTCAAAGGGATAGATGAAATTAAGGGTTAATGTGGTTAATCTATTAAGTAAATACACAGCTGTGCCAAAAGCATCCTCCCAAAATTTTATTGGGAGAGATGCAGTAGCTAACAAAGACAAACCCGTTTCAGTTATGGTCATGTGCCTCCTTTCAACACATCCTTGTTGTTGATGTGTGTAGGGACATGACAGCCTGTGCTTTATACCATACTGCTTCAAATAGTTAGTGAAAGTATTTGATAAGAACTCCATTCCATGATCAGATTGGAGAGCTTTTAGAGTACAATTTGTTTGATTCTCCATTAAAGCTATATAAGTTTTGAAGGCTGCAAAGGCTTGAGCTTTATTAGTCAATAAAAAAATATTGGTATATTGACTAAAGGCATCCACAAAAGCAATATAATATTTGAAACCAGATTTAGAGAGTATAGGAGCTGGCCCCCAAATATCCACATATACTAGTTCAAGAGGCAGATTATAAGAAGAGGTTGAATTAGAAAAAAGGCAATGCATGCATCTTGGCAAGAGAGCAAAACTCACAAACATTATGCACTTCTGAATTTTTAGGGACAGTAACGCCACAATCTTTAGAACGTGTATCACATTTGGAACATTAGTATGGCTTAAACATTTATGTCATAAATTAATAGTATTGAATTTTGTAGCAGTGAGAGCAACACTATTAAGAGACATCGTGCAGGGATTTATAAAAGTAGTAGTAACAATAGGTGCAGTATTTGAAAATTTTAATGGAATAAAATGCAACTCTTTTGATTTATTATCAAAATGTAAATTGTTACAAGATTCTATCTTTTTAATGAGTACATCATTTTCTTGTAGGCATGAATTAAAAGTATGATCAGTAGCATATTTCTTAGTACAGGGTGAGGTATTGAAAGAACAACACAAATATGTAGCACCATTCTTCAAACAAGAAACATTTTTAGGTACAATTAGGTGATCAAAAACATAAATTTTTCCTCTAGTGTAGCTCTGGAGAAGGAGTTGGCAAGAAACCTAATCACGAACAAGGCACTTTTTAGGCCAAATTTCAAAGAAAACATTATTGTCCTCTGCAAACTTTGAAACACTCATTAAATTCTGAGTAATATTAGGTACATGCAAGAGATCTTGTAAACGATAGCCAAAGTTATTAGATTTATCAATTAATATTGAAGAACCATAATTTAAGATAGGGATACCTACACTATTACCCACAAAGAGTTGATCTAGATCAGGAGGACCTTGAGAAGATGTTAACAAGTTGGTTGCATCGGGGGTAACATGATGACTCGCACCTGAGTCTGGGTACCTGGCTGATTCACCAATTGAAGAGGGTGCAGTGAGATATGCTCGAGGTTGATGGAATGATGGAGATGGTGATGGTGGAACGGTGTTAGAAAAAGGTATCTGTGGTGTGTTTGATGTAGAATTTGGTTGATAACCTTGATCAAAACGATAGTAGCAATTCCAAGCTACGTGACCATTGCGTCCACAAATTTGGCAAGAAAAGCGAGGATTATTCCATAGATTCCATCCTCCTCTTTGGAATCTTGCACCACGACCTCTCCGTGCTCCGCCTCAGTTATTGGAGCTAAAGAAGGATTGTGACAAATGCGCAATGGGAATGTGAGTACTAGGGTGTTTGAAACGATCAAGCATATCATCATATGCTTGTAGAAACGATTCTGCCTTAGCCACTGTGAATGTACCAAGTCTAGACATGACAGAAGTGATATAGCCACTATAGTCCTCTGGAAGCCCATCAATATGATCATCATCACTAATCTGATGGCCAATCGCAAGAAGAGATGCAACAAGTTTGTGAATCCAGCAAAGGTAATCAGAAACGGTAGTCGTTTTCTTGACACATTTTAGTTGTGTTTTGAGACTTTGAATTCTTGTCTTTGATGCAACAGAAAAAAAGTTAGTGATGGTGTTCCATGTTTCAGCAAAGGTGTGACAATATAGAACTTTATTCTTGAAGGAATTAGATATTGAAGAAAAAAGCCAAGTAGTGAGTGCAAGATCATTCTGACGCCATTCTTTGTATGCTGTGCATTCTTGAACCTGTGTTGTGGTTGTTGTGGGAGCAGGTGATGGTGATGGTGTTGTAGCAGGTGTAGTACCCGGAGTGGTATTTGATGTGGTAGAGAAATCTTGATTTGAAGAAGCTTCAAGAAGGGTTGTTTGCACATATCTTGCTGGTGTTTGGGTGGGATCCAAATGATGCTCCATCTCAAGAGTCTGAATCATGAGCCATGCTTGATGTTTCCATGTATTATAGTTGTTGTCTTCAAGTTTTTCAGCAAGAAGAACCAATCCTGGTTTTGTTGTGGTAGAAGAACTGCTTAGAAGCAGTGCCATTGTTGAAGGAGATGAATGATTAAAGAACAAGAATCAATGAAGCAAAGGGAAAAAAATTCAATGGCGAAAGAATAGTGGTTTTGAGGCTCTAGATACCATGTTGAAATCACAATTGTGAATCATAGAGAGATTGTAAAAGACTATGAGTGAAGTGTATTGTATTATTAGTCCCTTAGTTACATCAGAGGCTATTCATATATATAGTCATGCATGACTATCAAGAAGAGACCAAGAAGAGGTAGTTAGGAACTAAACTACTCTGCAGTAACAAACTCAGAAACTATCACAACCCTATTGACTTCACTAACTAATTATTTAATCTTAGTACTCTTAACACTGATCACTGCCCTTTACTCACCAGATGCCTTAGACTGCCAGTCAAAAAAGGCAGTAGACTGTTCAGGTTCCAAGCTGCTTGGGCTACTCATCCATCTTATAAAGGTGTCGTCCATAAAGGTTGGAATGACAACATTACCCATATAAATGGCAAGCTTAGAAAGGTGCAAGAGGCTTCTCTGAACTTCAATTCTCTTGTCTTTGGGAATATTTTTATCAAGAAAAGAGCTCTAGAAAGAAAGCTTAATGACTTCCAAAAAATATTAAAATTTTGTGATGATGCAGTTGTCAAAGAAGAGGAACAGAGGTGTAGGGATGATTATAATTCGTTTCTTCTTCAAGAAGAGATGCTCCGGTTCCAGAAATCTAGGGAGTAATGGGTTAGGTATGGTGACAAAAATACGAAGTTTTTTCACATGCAGACCATCATTAAAAGGAAAGCAAACAAGATTTATGGCCTTTTTGTAAGCGATGGATCTTGGTCTTCTGATCCAGATCTTCTTCAGCAAGAGGCACTAAACTTTTATAAAGATCTTTTTTGTTCAACCGACCCGGTGGAGGTAAATTATATGGGTGATTTTTCAAGACCTTCTCTCAGTAGTGAAGCTTGTGAGAACCTTACTAAGCCGGTGTCGATGTTGGAGGTTAAATCTGCAGTGGACATCATGAGTCCTTTCAAAGCTCCAGGGTCGGACGGGTTCCAAGCATTCTTTTTAAAATAATATTGGGATGTAGTGGGTCAAGATGTGTGGAGTCTGGTGCGTAGAGTGTTTCAGGGCGACACGTTTAATCCTTCTATACTTGAAATCCTTTATTGTGCTCATTCCTAAGGTTGACTCCCTAAGCAGAACGAAGGACTTTCAACCAATCGGTCTCTGCAATGTCATTTACAAGATAGTAACTAAAGTGCTAGTAACTCGTTTGAGACCCTACTTGGTTGATATTATATGTCCAAATCAGGGAGGCTTCATTCCTGGTAGAGGAGCTCCTGACAACATCATAGTGGTGCAAGAGGTCCTTCATTTCTTAAAGAGAACGAAATCAAGAAAGGGCATGATCGCTTTTAAGATAGATCTAGAGAAGGCATATGACCGGGTCAATTGATTGGAAGTTTTTAAACTACACCTTGAGTAGCTTCAGCTTTCCTACCTCTACTAGAAGTCTCATTATGAATTGTATTCAGGCGTCATCTCTTTCGATATTGTGGAATGGGAATAGGTTGGATAGTTTCCAACCCAATAGAGGGTTGCGACAAGGAGACCCATGTCACCCTATCTGTTTGTACTCTATATGGAGATGCTAGCTTGCTTTATATCTAACCAAGTGGAGTTGGGGGCTTGGGATCCGGTTGCTGCTTCTCGAGGAGGTCCACGAATCTCACATCTCATATTCGCAGACGACCTTCTTCTTTTTTGTAAAGCAAGCAAGACACAGGCCCACCAGGCCATGCATTCTCTGAACTTATTCTGTAAGATATTGGGCATGAAGGTGAACATAAATAAGTCCAAAGCTGTTTGTTCAAATAACGTGTCTAATACTTGTAGAAATGTACTGACTAGTGTGTCTCTATCAGATTTGCTAATGAGTTGGGCAAGTACTTGGGGATTAACATCAACCATCCGCGGGCATCTCGAGCGGCTTGTTTGGAGGTGGTGGAGAAAATTAAAAGCAAATTGTCTAGCTAGAAGGGTCGGCTACTTAATATGGCCGGCAGATTATGTCTTGTAAAACCTGTGGCAACGTCTCTACCTATATATCAAATGCAGGTCTCCCTATTCCCGAACAAAGTGTGTACTAAGATTGATTCTGTTATGCGTAATATTTTGTGGAAAGGAAAGACAGATGAGCAGGGCTTAAATTTGTTAAATTGGAGTACTGTGATATGGGGGCCTTGGTGTTTGCGACACTCAATGTGTTAATACTGCCCTTCTTGGTAAACTAGTTTGGCAGCTCTTCCACGGTAGGAACAAATTATGGGTGCGCATTATGCTAGCTAAATATGTTCAAGAAAACTTGGGGTTGGATCTTCCATGTCCTATGCAATCCTCGAGCATATGGCGCAACATCACAAAGACAGCTAGTAGGCTTAAAAATGGCTATGTTTGGTGCATTGGTTCTTTAACTCAATCCTTCTGGTATCATCCTTGGAGACCATCGGGGTCTTTAGCTCCAGAGATCCCTTTTGTGCATATTTCAGACACTTGTCTCTCTTTGGACGATGTGTGGTTTGGTGGAGATTGGAATTTTGATCATCTTTATACTGTGTTACCTGGGGCCCTAAAGCTAGATATTATAACTTACAACCCTATAGTGCAGGTAGGGTGTGATCCAAATTGGTGTTGGAGATCTAATGCCTTAAAGACTCACTCAACAAGGGATGGTTATGAATGGCTCCTTAAAAGAGAAGGTTGCATGGGATACAAATAAAAATTTGTTGTGGCTCTAGCATTTGGGAATACCTGAGAAGGTCAAGGGGTTGATTTGGCTCATCCTGCATGGGGCCATTCCTACTGCTAGCTTCCGTTACCGAAGACATTTAACAGCAACAGATCTTTGCCCCAGATATAATGAAGCACCAGAATCTGTAGAACACTGCCTCAGACTTTGTAATAAAGTGAGGCCGATTTGGGAGAGCTTGAAGGTGGGAATGCAAACTTGGGATATCTCCTTGGATTTTCAAAGTTGGCTTCGCCTAAAACTTCAGACCAATGAAGAGATTTTTGCAGTAGGTCTTTGGTGAATTTGGAGGGACAGAAACAATGATATTTTTAATCAAAATGACATTTGGAGCAAGGAGAAAGTTCTCAAGCTTATCAAACACTATGCAGTTGAGTATGCTGCAATTAAGCGTTCTAATCAAGTGACACATCATCCCTCTTTGTGTAATTCTTGATGCCCTCCCCCAATCAATGTTAAATTAAATTGTGATGCTAGTCTTTTGGATCAAGACCAACTTGCTGGTTTTGGGTGTGCTATTTGAAACAGTTCGAGTAAATGGTTATTGGGTTGTTCGGCAAGCATTCTGATAGGAACTATTATTTGGTGTGAGCTATTCGCAATTTGGAGGGGTCTTTCTTTGGTTTGGGAAAGTGGTCACAGGGAGGTAATTTGCGAAACAGATTGTCTAGAAGCTTATCTCTTGATTATAAAGGATTCATCCCTGATGTGGAGAGAATACACAGACCTTCTTTTGAAGATTTCTGAGGTGCTACAGCGAAATTGGGCGGTTCAAATTCAATTAATTCAACATAGCAAACTCAGTAGCCGACCGTTTAGCTAAGACAGCGGCTAGTCATTCATGTCCTTACACCGAATTTTTAATTTCCTGTAGTGTTATTGAACAAATCATTAGGAAGGAGAAGATATCTCCATCTTAATTGCTCTTTGTTCTTTCTTTTATCAGACACAAAAAAAACCATAATAATACATTTCCTAACAAAAAAAAAAAGAGTGTTTGCAAATTGTTAATAAATAAAAAAATGGACTAAGTATACATCGAATGTCTTCACATTTTTCACCATCTTCATGTTTTGTTTAATTCTATGTTAGTTTTAGTTATATCCTTTATTTTATCAATGTCTTTACATCCTTCACTATCTTTATATTTTGTTTAATATTATGTTAGTTTTAGTTTATATCCTTTTGTTTTGAGTATGATGTATTCTCACTAGTAGTTTGATTTCACTCTAATTAAAGTTTTTTTTCAATTTTTTAGAAAAATCTACCAATTTTGTCCTTCATGCACACTTTTATGTGTTTCTCTTACTATCGCCCTTCTCCTTTTTTTTCAACACCATTAATTACATCGCCGTCTCTATCGTCTTTTATTACCTTTATCCACTGTAGTTATAAATTTTATTCGGTTTTACACATAACTTCTACTTCTATTTTTTTTCTCTTCATTTTACTTATTTAATTTATATTTTTAATAATTTTTCTATCATTTTAATTCATTTCTAACTTTTTACGTTAAAAAATAGTTCTGCCTTTTTCTTTTATCGATTTGATGTAAAAAAAAATTTTTATCTTATCACTTTGATGTAGAAAGAAATTTTTTTATATGATATGTGTTCTTATATTTTTTTATTATTTTTTTTATCTAATTAAACTATCTTTTATTTAACATGTCAAGAATTAAACTTAACTTATTTTATAATGAGTAATTTTTAAATCATCTAATTTATAAAAAAAGTCACATTTTTTTATTTATTCTAAAAATTAAAAAATAAAAATTAATATTAATACTTTTAGACTAACAGAATTAAATAAAATACAAAAATAATTCTTGAATAAAAATAAAAATATAAAATTTTAAATTTTAAAATATAAAATAATTATAAGATAAAAAATTTATTTAAACATAATTTTTTGTAAAATACTTTATGAATGGACATAAATATAAAATGAACTTTGAAATTGTGATATGAGCACTACTGTTGTCCAACACCACACAAATAAAAGATGACATGTAAATACACATTAAAAAATCAATAAATATATAGCCACTGCTCTTCATTAAGAATAGTTATTTAAGTTCAAATTCATTTTCTCAAATTATTGATACCATTCAAACTAAATATACTTTAAAGTTTTATATCGACCTTGAATAACAGGCATAGACTTTCTCTTTCAATATTGAGAAGGTTTTATATTCATGGTTAGAAAAAAAAATAAAACTTACATAACCAGAGATAGAAGAAGACAGACAAAAAATAATTTAAATGATGACACAATGAATAACTATGTGTTAGTTACAGTAAGAAATCTGACTTTAATAACTATATTTTGTAAATATAAGACTAATAGAATTACCTGAAAGATAAAAAAGAGTACCACCTATTTGTAGTGGAACAAAAAAGAAGACACCATGAGTGAAAGTTGTGCGTAAAATAAAGAAGTAACCGCAATATGAATGAAGAAAAAATAATAATTATATTTTATATCAATTTTTAAAATGTATCACTATTTATTAATAAGGTTAAAATAAAAATACAAAAATTGGACACAATTCTCTCTATTTTTTTTTTGTATATTGTTATAGATAATTGTCAGCCTAATTTTTTACCCATCAATATATTCTATTTCTCACTTCTGGTATAATCAGTATTTTGAAGAGGGCAGTTATTTATGTAATTTTTTGAAAGTTGTTGGTAATTTTTGTAGATGTTCTACGAAGCACTTCCACAAAGATAGTTATGATTAAAGATTGTTCGTGAAGTAAGAACTTTATTGTTTGAAGAATTACTTGGATTTTTTTTTTTTGTGACATTTATGTTCTCCTATAATACCTATCTAGCCCAAACGAATTTAAGACTGAATCGAAAAATAGGAAAATATATTAACTTATTAAGACATTTTTTTAAATATATTAAGAATGAACAAGTTAGGACAATATATTAATTTAATAGGACATTGAACAGCAATAAGATTTTGAACAGTTCGTCAATAGCATTAAAGTATAAATTAATTCAATTAATTTTTTTCTTTTAAATTTATACTTAATGAAAAATTTAATTAATGTTCCTATATAGATATAACTGACTTCAGCTCGTCCTACTCCATGTTTGAATTTAGAGGTGTCCGCGGATCGGATTGGATCAGATATGGCCGAAAATTCGATCTGATCTGCACAATTTTCATCGGATCGGATCGGATATGATATCCGCGCTTTTTAGTGCAAGATCCGATCCGATCCGATCCGCAAATATGCGAATTGGATCGGATCGGATATCGGATCCGCATGATTAAACCTTCTCTTTTTAATTATATTTCTATGTAAAAAAATTCAATAAAAATATTTTTTCATACTTTTAAACTTATTTATTCCTAAAATATTTTTAATCAAACTCTTTCTAAATAACAAAAATAAAATAATACAATATATGAATAATAATTACTAACTAAAACATACAAACAAGCTAAGTAAATATAATACCAAACATATATATATTTATTTATTTTTTAATTATTATTGTGCGGATCTGCGGATTCGCGGATCGGATATGTGGATGTAGAGCAGATATCCGTGATCCGATCCGCAAAGGGTGCGGATCGGATCGGATCGGATCCGATCAATTTGCGGATCAGATCGTATTCACAATTTTCAGATCGGATGCGGATATTTACCGCGGATCTGCGGATACGATCCGATCCATGGACACCCCTATTTGAATTTGCCTATCTTTGATGGAGGCAAAATATATGTCAGTTTTTCAAAAATAAATAACGTAGTAAAGAATAAAGTAGTAGAGATGATATTTAGAGTGAATAACGTACTTTTATGCGTAGTTAAGGTTTTATATTTATAGAGTTGTTGTGTCACGATTACTCCTAATATTGCGAAGCTATTGAGAATTTTAGCCTATTTATGTGGTAACTGTTCTTTAGTGATTTATAGTTTTACCTGAGTCGGGTTATTGCCAACAAATCAGTTAGTAATATATTTATAGTTTGAATAAATTTCTACATCCAAACAAAATACTTAACTAAGTCTAACCAAATTGTTATAACCGCTTTTCAAATCACGCGCCTTCTCCTTCTCTGATTCCTTCTCCTCCTCCTCCTTCTTCTTCCAAATTCGCGTACGCAGGTTCTTCTACTTCCCTCCTCCTCCTCCTCCTCCTCCTCCTCCTCCTCCTCCTCCTCCTTTTTCTTTTTTGTTATTGTCATCACCAATAACACCAACATTTTGTTAACATATTTATTGGTTTTCATTTTCTCTGATATCATCATTAAATAATTTCGGTTCATTTCTTATTTTATTTCTGTTCATTTGTGTGTTAATTGAGGTTTACTTGATGCTGCTGATAAATATTGACCAAATTGTTTATTCCTTAAGTAATTTCGGTTCAAATCTTAATTTTTTTGAGGTTCATTTGGGTGATTCAGAAATGAATTCGATGAATTTTTGTTAATGATGGAGTCTTTTTTATTGTTTGTTCAAATCTAAACTAATTTCGGTTCATTTGTGTGCTAATTGAGGTTCACTTAATGCTACTGATAAGTATTGACCAAGTTTGTTAGCAAAGAAGAATGAAATTATTCATTATCACTTTATTCAATTGTATTAGATTTCACTTTATTCCATTCAGTTAGTTTAGTTTTGAATAAGTAGTTAAAAAGACTCGATCATCAACAAAAACACATTGAATTTATTTCTGGATCCAAATGAACCTCAAATAAACTAAGAAATGAATCGAAATTACTTAAGGAATAAAAAACTTGGTCAATACTTAATTGCATCATCAAATGAACCTCAATTAATTCATAAATAAAAAGAAATTAGTTCAATTTTAAACAAGCAGTCAAAAAGATTCAATCTTCAGCAAAAACACGTACAATTTATTTTTGGATCCAAATGAACCTCAATTAAACTAATAAATGAACCGAAATTACTTCAGGAATAAAAAATTTGGTTAATACTTATCACTAGCATCAAGTGAACCTCAATTAATTCACAAATGAATCGAAATTAGTTCAATTTTGAGCAAACAGTCAAAAAGACTTAATCATCAACAAAAACACATCAAATTTATTTTTGGATCCAAATGAACCTCAATTAAAAGGAGGAAAAAAAATGCAGCAACAATAGCAACAATAAAAGATTGACGATTGAGAAAAAATACATGAAGAAGAAGAAGGAACATGAAAAAGAAGGAGGAGGAGGAGGAAGAGGAGGAGGAGGAATGCGAAGATAAAGAATGAGTAAAGTAAAGAAAAAGAAAGAAGAACACGAAAAAGAAGAAACGCGAAAATAAAAAAAGATATGTTTGCGTTATTGATACATGTATACAAGTTTGATGTAATGAAAGAAATTTTTGTTACGTTTAGACTAATTTAATTAAATTTAGTTAACAAAAAAATTTAAATGCATAGCTGAACTATTATAGTTTATACAATCAAAATTGGTAGATTAAGAGTTATTTATGCATACTTGAAGTTTAGTATCATACCATGATTTTATACCATCAAAGTGCATTCAATTAACAGTTACTAATATATTTGGATTTCAATTAGAAATTTTTTTTGCTATTTGCATCAGAACAAAATGTACAATAGAAACTATATCGAATAAGTACACGACCTACACATGATGTCTGCTGTACACTAACAATTTATGATACATAGATATTAACACGAATACAAAATACATTACGAAATAGGATATGTGGACATACGGATTTTATATTTTTATAAGATACAAAAATATAGTATATATATATATATATTTTTTAATTATTTTTAATATTTTTTAATTATATAAAATATTTAATTTTTTTATTTTAATAAATAATAATATATATTATTTTTAAAATTATTTTAAAATTCTATATTAAAAATAAAATTATACATATTGATATACAATAGTATTTAAATATATCTATTTTTTATATTTTTTTGTTAAAATATAATTAAATATAAAAAATAAAAGTGTTAGACAAATATTAAAATATCATGTCTAAAATGTGTCAGGTAAGTAGACACTACCGCTCATAACAATTATAAAATAGAATTATAAAATGGATTGGAATTGTATATATATTGGGAGAGTGCACTAGGATTACGAGCATTCCTCCTGCAACTTCTTTATGGGACCAAATCTCTGCCACATAAGCAAAACTGCCCCACGACTACTACTACTCTTGCACTTATCACTTATGTTCCCTTCCAAAGCATCCAAAGTCTCCCATAAAGAGAAAGTCCTCCATACCACACTACATGCATATTCCATTCCCAACAACTAATTCATATATCACGAATATAATTATTTAAACCATGTCTATGCATATAATCTCTATTTTTCCTTTGTTTTTAATTCTGATTATTAAGCAAGCATCAATCTGACACAAACAGTACTAACACATATCATATAGTAGATCCATGGCTACTAGTATATATATTATTTTATATATACACACGGTGAGTGAACGTATAGGAGTTATACGCAGTCAATCAAAAAGAGAAAAGAAAATGAAAGAACCTAAAAAGTTTATTCTTGTCTTCTCATCCCTATTCAACACGCACCTTTATTCCCAACAGAAACTACAATGAAATTACCTATTCATTATTTTAGCTTTATTGCATGAATATTATCCCATGGAATTAAACAAAAGGATTAGCATGCATCTCTCTCTCTCTCTCTCTCTCTCTCTCTCTCTCTCTCTCTCTCTCTCTCTCTCTCTCTCTCTCTCTCTCTCTCTCTCTCTCTCTCTCTGTGATAAACACATCTTTACTCCAATAATACCGTAGGGAAAAGCTCGAATCTAACGCAGAATAAAGCATTAAAGATGTGTCTGTCTCCTATACTATATGATATCATATATTTATTTCTGAGATATCACTCTCTAGCTTTCCCAAATACTAAACAGAAAAAGTAACCCTAGCACATAGAATGCAACTTGTCTTGTGTCATTCAAAATAAAAGACCTACTCATCAGTCATCAGTAATAATTTCAATAACAAATTTTGAACGTGGGTTCCCTCCTCCTTATTACTGGATAGATCATAGAGATAGGAATATATGAAAGACGCAAGTCATAAAGGCCTATAGAGAAGCAAAGTGTACCCTACTAACCATCAACCGTAACTAACTTAATATATAAATTTCACAGGAAAACGTGTGCGCGTGTTTCTATTCTATTACTATTATTTTTGTACATATATTGCAGTTCAAATTCATGTGTAGAGTACTACTGTTTGGTCAGTTAAAGGATCCATCAAAACTAAAAGATCTTATCGAAACTCAACTCCTAAAGTAGCATTTCTTTTTAATAGGCAATCACCAACACCAATAAAAGCTCCAAAAGGAAGCTATGAATTCGTGCAATCACTGGTAACTCGTAACGTCCAACCACACTCACACAGCGTAATATCTTTTAACGGTTTACATCAATAACGGTTCAAAGAAGTTCTTTTAAAACAGTTTACAACATAGGCTTCTACTTTATAACAGTATTTCTACCAATTTCTACCAACTCTTATTATATCTGTGTTTAATGAAAGTGTCTTTATGGATATGTCTAATAAAATTGTCTTTATAAATATATTTTTTAGATATGTCTTTTTATACATGTGTTTAAAATATAATAATTAATTATTATTGATAATAAGTTAGCAGATAATATGTTTGCTACCTATATTTTTTTATTTGTTTAATGTAATTAAATATCTCTTCTTTTAATAGCAAAAGTACCTATCTAGGTGTACTATATATATTAGGGCAAAGCAGTTTGCAGAAACTCATCGGTATATTTGATATTTCATGTAATGTGTAAAAGAAGCAAGTCAGTAAAAGGGAAATTATACAAACATCTTAATTAAAATAATAAAATAATATGAATAATGAGAGAAAAAAAGATACTATATCGGTAATAGTGATGATTTTGATGCATTATCAAACTGTTTCTTTGTGTGATGAGGAGGTAGAACAGCAGCGAGCTTTAATTTTCTTGCGGTTATTTTCATTTTCTTGAATTTGATTCAATTTGTTCTTCCCTCCTTTGTTGTTTGTTTCCAACTTGATGTATGTGCCGTTACAGTGCACACATGCAGCAGTTATTTCCGTTGAGACTCGAAAAGCCACGCCCTTTATATATATATATTTGCATTAATGAAAAAAAAAAAGAAGAGGAAAGCGCAAGTGTGGATGATTACTTTGCCAGGGGTCTGTTATTATTACCCATGAAGATGAGGCTGAGGCTGAGGCTGAGGGTCAGCCCAATAAGAAGAGTACTTCAACCACTCAGCTTCTTGTGGGTTTGTGTTTGACATTGATGCCTCCTGCAATGTAATTTAATTTAGGGTTAGCCTTCTGCACACTTTGAATTGCATTGAAGCTCATCCAAACAATCATTTCTTTCTAACAATCTACTCATTCTCATGCAGCAGTGATGTTTTTATTGCCACCTACTAGCTAGAAGTTGCATAATCATGTGTGTGTGTTTGTTTTCTAACTTTTTCAATTGGCACTTAGAAAGTTCAAAGATGAAAATTAATAAAGAGAAGGATTCTTTCCCTCCTTGTCTTGGAGATCTCTTTCCTTCAAATTACCATAGTTTGACGGATTTATTAGTCTACATATTCTCCTTACTTTTTTCTTTTCTTTATTTCCTTCTGCATATGATATATTCTTATTACTTTACAATGGGAAAAAAGAAATATAACATCAACATAAAGCAAAATTAACCCCGTAAGCTATTAACAAAGGTAGGAATATATTCTTTCATATTCAAACTTAGTAATAAAGTTTAGATGACAAATAATAATTCTTTAATCAATAATTTCATTTGTAAAATAATCTAATGTTAAACAATAAATATGACATAGAGTTCTTTGATGTAGAAAGATTAAAACAAGTATGACAAAGTAAATGGTGCAATAATATGTGAAGTGGTTTGATGACCTTGTATACACACGGTATTAATGTAACTTAAAGAAATTCATATAACAAATAATTGTATTGGGAATTCTTATTCTTGGATGTAATTCATTCTTTTAATTTCCTCCATTATTGTGCAAAGAAAAGATTATATTCTGTTCTTAGATACAGAAACAAGAAGAGAAGAGAAGCAGCATGTTGAATTATTCCAGTCTTTAATTCAAAACAAGAATAAATAAAAAACTGGACCATGTTTAGTGTGATATAGTTTGTATAGTGCGCATAATAGGTGACAAAGTTGATGTGAAGAGAGCTGAGTGAATTAGTCTCATTGTTCTTACTTTGGTGATATTATGAGTGGTTGAAGTTGAAGTGCAGCCCATGATGAGTTCCTCTAAACCAGAAGCAGAGGTTCCTCCTACTACTTTATTATCATGCTGCTGCATCATGTGGATTTTCAAAGGTCAACGTAGCACTCAACAACAACAATAACCAATCTGCACATAGAAAGTACCTACCTGGTGGAACTGAGGAGGAGGAGGAGGAGTCATGAATCTAGCGGAGATAAGGTCGTCAAGGATGATGGAAGTGTTGTGATGGAAGACTCCAACAGGATTTGATGAAGGAATATGTGACGCTGGTGTGCAAGTTTCCCCTCCTATTCCAACTTCCTGCTACAAGGTCATTGCTCTATGTTAACATGCACCCAAGTCACTATATATTGGTAATGTTAGAGAAATAAAAAAAAAATAGTCAAAACTTTTTATTTAATATTCATTAATTGTTGCAATATATAGTTGTTACGATAAATTAATCACCTCATTATGGAGGGTTTTTCTGAGAGGGATGAAGCTGCTGAAATGTTCCATAGGAGGGAATCCAAGAACGGGACAGGTGTCATTATTAGTTTTGACAGGGGGAGCAACAGCAGTAATTGAAGAAGAAGAAGAAGAAGAAGACCAACTGCATTGCCTCGGCTGAGTTTGGTAGAAAATCTTAGAGACGACGAGCTCCCCGTCTTTCTCCTCTTCATGGAGTCCGAGGTGGTACTGATGCATGACCCAGTTGGTCTTCTGGGGCTTCCTGTTCTTGCCGAAGTTGGTGTACAACACCAGAATCTTCTTGCACCCCTTCTGCTTTCCCTTGAGCATAACGGCCCTTGTCTTACCGGTCTTGTGCCACCGTGTCTCTCCTCTCTCGGCCTCCGCCTCATCGTTTTGAAGAATCTTTCTTCTCTTCCGTGTTCCAGTGGTGTACGCCCTTGATGGCCTGTGAAAGAAGTGTCTGCTCAACCCATCCCTCGTCACACCTGGGAGCTTCTCGGGATGGGTGTAACAGATTCCATCTTCTCCTTCAATGGTGGGAATGAACTCATCGATCAAAGGGTGCGATCTCTTTGCCTCTACTTTTGCTTCTAGATGCTCTATCAGTTCTTGGTCTGTTGGATCGAACTTCACTCCCGCTGGCAGACCTACCCACTCCCACTCCGCCTTCTTCCCGCTGCTGCCTTCAAACTTATGTCCACAAGCGGGGCACTGTTTCAACGATGATGCACACAATTGATGCTCTTCTTGCAGCTTCGCATCTATCAGATCCATCTTATTCATCGACTCTACTTCTTTCCTTGTTATTTTCAATTCTTTTTCTATGCAACAATCCACTACTGCTACTACTCATGATCATTCTCTTCTATCTATAACTCACAAATCCAACACTTTGATTAATATATATTGGAACTGGATCACATCTTCCAATCATCTACTTCATCATATAACGATTCGATTATTTAGAAACTAGCTAGTGGCTCCAGGCTACAACGAATAATAAAAACAAAATTATTATTATACCTTAATCGAAAATACTAATAACTTTTTCTCAAGAAAAGCAACCAGTGGTAGCTAGGCTACATATATATTTTATTTAGAGTATCAACAGAAAATTAATTTGTGCTGAATATATGAAATTAAGTATGCACTATATGCAGGAAACCTAGAAATTAAAGGAGAGAAGGGAAGGATGTAAAAAAAAAAAAAAAAACTGTTAGAACATATAATAGATTGGAGGAGCAATAAACCTGCTGCTTTAACCATAGAAATTAAGCATAAACCACATAGAGCTCTCTCTCTCTCTCTCTCTCTCTGCAGCGACGAATAAAAATTTATAATAAAGGAAAAGTTGGGTGTGGCTTCAAACACATAGCACAGAATAGCACCTTTAAGACTTTGCTAATTTATGAAGCGGATGTATGTAGTAATAGCTAGGCTGCTCGGTTTAATTATGTGAGAAGAGGAAAAAGGAGAAATGAATAAAGAGAGAGAGAAACAGAAACAGGATATAATAAAGAAAGAAGGAGAAAAGAAAAGAAAAAGAAAAAAAAAGAAAACCATCCAGGCCGTTTGGTTTATTCTAACTAATTAAAGTTGAAAGCCCATGCTGCCTTCGTCTCTTCTCTCTTGTATGTGTATGCTGCTTGCTTCTACTACTTGAGGAGGCAGGCAGAACCTTTCTTTCAGCCTTCACTGCTAAAGCAAATAAAGCACAAAACGGCACAAAATTATATATATATATTTGGAATATATAACTAAAAAATACAAGTTTGAAAAATAAATAGTCCTGTATATGAAAACAAGAATAGAAAAAAGGAAGACAAACATAAATAATTGATTAGAGAGAAACATATATATTGCGAAGCTTTCTACCATAGTTAAGCTATGGGAAGTTGGGAACCATACACATTAAAATTAACTGATCACTTGTTAATACGTGTCAGAATCATAGAAATAATTAGGCGCGGAACATCCATGGATGAGTAATAAAAACGACTTATATATAGCTTTAACTTTGAAAGAATTACAATTTAATTAATAGAGATGTTAGAGAATGAATAAAATTTATTATTTTTAGACCATTAGTTAATTAATAATGTTTAAGTATAGAGAAATGTTAAGGGGTTAGCAAATTTTGTAATTTGTAGTTATTAATTAGTTATTAATAGTATTTTTAATGGTGTGAGATTTCATCTAATAAAAAATATATTACTCATTTTTCTTTTGTTGATTAAGTACTGACCAAATTTTAATAAAAATGCTGATCCCTAAATTTTTTTAAAAATATATGATCACATTTTTAAATTAAAAAAATTAAATTAATAATTAAAAATATTAATAAAAAATAATAAATTATACTGATTTTTAAATTTTTTTATTAATTAACATCTACATTATTTTCACTGCACGTATAACAAATTCATGTATATGGAGCATATCTACATACATAATAAAGCCAAAATTATCTTAGAGAGAGAGAGAGAAGAGAAAAATAGGGGGGAGGGGGGCAAAGGCTGATAGAAACTCACATGGGTATTGAGCTGGAGTGGTGATGATGATGCCTTTTGGCATGAATGTTTTGCACACACTCACTCACTCGGAGATCAGAGAGGTTGCTTGATAATCAAGGAAAATAAATGTGCAGTCTAGTACTTGATGGACCACCACCACCACCCTCTCTTCTAATTACTACAACTATTATTATACTAAATCATATATTAATATATATTTTTGGATTTAAACTTCTGAAACGAAACTTGAACTAGAAGCACACACACCAAACAGTTTACTGTTTTCTTTACTACTATATATATATAAAAGGGTGCATTTTCTGACGGCCGTAGTTTTGTCGTGATTATGATGATTATAAATAATAATGCTAGTAACCAAGATAGTTCTAACCAAAAATTAACTAAATGTTTCTGGATGAATCCAAAATCTCTACTTTATACTAGGTATTAGGATGTTTTTTGATTTATCATGTTTTAGGCATTTGGAGAGAGAAGAAGGGTGAAGAGACGAAACTAATTGAATCAGTTTCCGTTATTCACGTTGCAATGATATTAAAGGTATCTTCTCATAATTTAAATATGGTGAAACATTTAATAACCAATATTTTAAATTATAAATAAATAAAATTAATTACTATATTTATAATTAATTAAATTGTTCTATTTTTTGACTGATTTAAAATTAGTTCCATATACTTTTCTTTATAAAAAAATCATCCAATTGTTTATTGACATCTGATTTTTATAAAAAAAAAATTAATTTTTAGTTAATTAATTTTAAATATGGTAAAAAAATTAACAGTAAAGGTAAAAATTTTAGATAGCAATTTAAAAGAAATGTTTTTTTTTTTTGCTAAAAACAACAAATGTTAACACAAAATCGATGGCTGATGAGATATAATTGAGTTAGGTTTTTGTATTTGAGAGGACGGTACATTGCAGCAGGCATTCGACATTCACATCATGTTGTTTATAACAGAGAGGAAGTGGAATAGTGGGAAATTGATGGAAAATTGCTGTGAAAATTGCACGAAATTGTCGGAGTGCTAACTGTCAGTGAGTACTCGTCGCTGGAGAAGATAGATGTCCGAAATGCGCTAGCGGCTATCGCCGATTAACAAACCCAACTTCGTCGGTCAGTTCTACTTGTCATAGTGGAATTTGAATTCTATTTCAGCAACGGCCTTCATTACCGCTGCGTCTCCAACCACCAACCGCGGCAAAATTTACCCCCTTCAGAGCTATTCATTTCCGAACAACCAACACTATCCCTAACTCTAACCATTCAACAACACAGTGTCAACCTATTTCGATAACAAATGCTCTTACAACAACTATTCAAGTAATTGATGTTGTTAGACTTAAAAATCTGTCTATTTAAAGTCCAATCCCCACAGTAACAATCGACAAATTACCGTACTTAACATGAAAAACAAACATTAATAATTTCTTTTTGGGATGTATATCAACATTATTATTTTTCTTCAGGTATGACTCTTGAATAATAATAATAATAATAATAATAATAATAATATTAATATTGATCGCAATCATCATATATTATATTAGAGGACATAAATATATAAAGAGTAGACGACCAAGAACATAGGTGGGTCCGGCATCAAGATGGAAATCTTTGGCTCCTCTTTATGGTGTGGTTAGGCTTCACGTTTATAACTACATACATTAATATTCTTTTCTTTAGAGCAGTCAATACAGAGAAAGAAAAGAGGGGCCCTAATGATGTTTTTTTTTGCAATGTTGAGAGTTGGTTATGATTGTTCCTTAGCTTTGTCGTCCTTTGCAAATTGCACCAACTAACACTCTCTGTTCGTTCATACTTCATAGAGTATGTTGACCAATGACCTAGTTATTTCATCCCTCAATTATACATATATACAAATACGTACACAAACTATTTATGCTTAATTATTATTATAATGGAAAAATAAGTAAGGATTTAATTAGTTTTATACACACTCAAATATTCTAAAATATCCTACCAAAAGGAAATTCCAGCATACTCTACCGCTTTGTTCCCGCCCGCATATACATACTTTATCTTTTAGAATATTTCTTTAGGAGTACAAATCCGATACGGTATTTATGTATGTATGCTCTGCATTTCTCCTTGGAGCTTTTAGTAATTCTTGCACTTTCACGGGGATATATTTATATATTATCCGTTCAATTGCTGGTCTGCGTAACTCTATTATATCAACACGTAATTATTCTCATAACCGATGGAGTTAGTATCACCGTCATTTTATTAATATAATGTATGTAGGAGACAAAGATGGAATCATTACGGTTCTAGTTAAATTAGTACTATACAAAGTAATTAATTAAACGGGAATTACTATAAGAGAAAACACTGCAAGCCAGCAAAGCAGGTAATAATACCACTATTGAGAACACATTCATGTCCCATAAACTTCAATTGAGGACTATTTACATTATAACGAGGAATGCTACGGGCAGCAACTTTTGTGATTTGTAGTTATCAATGATGATTTTAATAGTGTAAGATTTGTGTGAGATTTCATCCAATGATTTACTTTTCTTTACTGGTTACATGTTGGCCAAAATTTAACAAAGTTGCTGGCCCTAGACTTTTCATATTATAATAATTAATGGACAACATTCATATATATTTTAATTTCAGCATTACCTAAAGAGGCAGGAGACCAAGTAAAGCTTAAGTGATTATACATTTATACTACAATATGATTACCAAGCGCACAAGCAGACGATTGGTCAAACAAAGAAATTCTGAAAGGGAGCCTGTAGTTATTAATTATCTTTTCCATTGCTAGAAAGAAGAAACGGTAAAACTGATTTGATCCACTTAATCGATTTTGACATGAACCTATCTTTGGCGTTCCTTGCGAAGTGGAATTCTTTGGCAGGTGAAAGGCGTTGTGAAAACTATATATATGTATAAAGACTTATGCTATGAGATATGTAATTAAATTGTAAATGTAATGATTTAAGGTTCTGAGCCACGAAGAACGTGCAAACTAGTGTGATCCATATTCCAAGTTAGAAATAGTAATATGGGTAACTTGACGATGACCATCCGAGAGAATGGAAAATGGAATTGGTAAGTACGAAAGTAGGTATGACGGAGCGGATAATATGGAAAACAATGATGGTGCTGAATGATGATGCTTACTTTATTTACGGTAATTTAGATTTCTTATGTGATACTCGTCTAAATTGTTGTTTTGACTTTTGACCAAAATGGAGGCGGAACTACGGGCTCGGCTGGGGCAACATGTTAGGCAGCAAGTCTGCAGACTTTTTTTTTACTAGCTCCTTAAACATTTACCTCTCAACAATATGTGATATGATCAACCATCACGCCCTTTTTTTATAACTTCCAGTTTTAAACCGAAATCTACTCAAGAATTGTTTATTAATTTCTTTTAAGACCACTGTTCATAGAAAGATATTTATTGACATATATGAAAATTCTAGTGCTCTTTTCGTTTAAAGTTAAGAATTTAATTTTGATAGTGTAAAATAATTTTATACGTGTATTTAATGTTAAGTAAATAAAAATAATTATATTTTTATATTAATTACGTAAATAATCATCCAAAAGAATGAATGTAATTGCATGATTGAGTAAAACATTTTGTCTTGTCAGTATACTAAAATTAAACTCTAAAATTAATAATTAAAAAATTATTAGATAATTTAATCAAATATATTAAATTATATAATAATTTTTAGATATCAATTTCATACAAAAATAATTGTATGGGATTATATTAAATAATATAATTAAACATATTAAGTCTTCCAATGGTTTTTTTCACTTTCATATAAAAATGGCTCCATACAATTAATTATCATCTTTTTCAATAACTACTTTTTAAAAAAAACAAGAACATATGCTCGGACCATTTTCGAAAAAATAATAATAGACACATTTAAAATAAGAATTTAATTTTGTACTGTCAATATAAAAATTTTACACAAACAACTATGTATTATCATATTAACAAAATAACTAACTTTTAAATCTACTACTTCAAATATAATTTAAACAAATAAATCTAGTTAAATGACAGTACAAAACTAGTGCATTAGATAACATGTTATTGTATAAACATAAATAAAACATCGTATATTTAATTAAGGACCCTCAAGTGATGTTAGTAAAGATTAACGAAGAGTTACGATATAAAAAAGACAGTTAAAAGCTGCAAAAAGAAATGAAATGAAATAAAATAAATTTGTAGTGACACAATGGTTGAAAATGAATAACGGATCAATGTTGGAATGAGACTGAATCCAAAAATAATCCGGCAGTCAGTTCAGCCTAACTTCAAACAGTAAATGAAGACCCACTCAGGTCAATGATTATGAACCCCAAAAATAATGAGTTACGCAGGCATATGCTACTTGCGCATGATTACCAATTTATTGGCTTACAACAAGGACATTTAGGGTTTTAACTTAATTTTACACCTTTCATCCATACATGAGTTCTTTGATTGTATGTCACACTCACACCTCATTTTGAACGGAATTTGCTGCTCACTGATTCATAGTTTGGAACATAAATAACTGCACATCATGGAAAGGCAACATAAAATTATCACACAGCAAGACACATTAAATAAATAAATAAAATAATCAAAGGGGATTCTACAGGGTCAGGGAAAAGAAGAAGGGAAATACCATCTCCATATGATGCCATTGTAAGAGGGGAAGAAATGAGCTTTTGAGAAATTGAAGCAATATCTTTTAGCGTTACTTGGTCCACTGCTTTCAAGAAATCCTCGACAGGTTTCCTGAGAAGAGGCAACACAACTTTCAGAACCCAAGAGCAACATTCTATAGCGAACATAACACGTACACGTCATTTTAAAAATAAATAAACAAGTGTTCACTGCTAATTGCAATTTCTGGAAGTCAAACAAATATCTCCACAATGAAATCTGAATCCTTAAACTTATTCACAAATTAAATGGCTACTGTCTAAGCTACTAAACATCTAAAACCAAGAAAATAAGACGCGACAGGAGTTCAGGTAACCAAAGACAGAAATTTAATTAAAGAAGCAACAAATCAACAGGAAATTTACAATGTGATTACTAATCCATACCTTTCACCGTATGTCAGAACTTGTCTTCCTATATCTTCTGAAACAACCATCTGAAAACAAATTAAGTTTAATAATAAGCAGATAGTCATAAAAAATCATATGAACTAAAAAACTAAAGGCACAATTAACAGAAAGGACAAGAGAAAGGGAAAAAAATAAAAAGAAAATATCAGTGTATGATTTCCATGTGAAATTTCACTGGATGTAAATTTACTTACTCTTGATTCCAAGTTCATCAAAATTGCAGATTTTGTAGCCTGTTTGGCACGATCCAGCTGTATCTGGTCAACTGCATATAGAACCCAAAGAATAAGCATAAAGCTTCCCATATGAAGGTTGTAACCAAAAAGCAAAATATTAGTCATGCGAATTGAATAGCTTAACAGAATACCCTGTCCAGATGTAGCAACTGCAAGAAGCTCATTAACTGTTATATCGATGGCTTTTGATACAAAATCCGAACCCTAACACATAAGCACATATATAATCTTATGAATATTATGATACATAATTATAATGAATATTATTGTATATTGAGCAGGGAAAGGAAACTTCAATATTTCCAGAAATCATGATACAGGATGCATAGGATCTTACTGTTGTAACTTGGATACCAAATATGCCTGTGTTATTGTAAATATTGTTGAATGCTGAAATAGAATGAACTTGTGGATATTCATTCAGAACTCGGAGATCTGCATATGATAAACACAAGATGTTATGGTAAAAAGATTTTGAAAAGAACACGTTATAAATGAAGTCTTGACCAGCATAAATATTCGGCCACTGTATGTAAACCAGCAGCAGTTGTTTCATTCTCTGTTCCTGCTGAACAACTTAAGCTATGGACCCAGATGTTACTGAATAGATAGAACTTACATAGCCGTGAATACATTCCTTTACCAGGTCCGCCAGCAGAGAATGATCCACCACCTCCCAGTAGCATCTACATTCAAGTAAGATAATGGTCATTTCCAAAATCAATATGCTGGACTACAATGAAAAAAGAGCAATGCTACATGACCAACAAAAACGATCATTTGTAGTCAATACTTGACCAACACTCTACCCTAAGTAATCAATTCTAAACACTAAACCCTAAATTCTAATAGTATAAAAATAAGGTATTGGCTAAAAGTGTTGGCCTCCTAACATGTCTCATGAAAGAAACCACCAAAATGGCAACAAAGTTTAAGGAGCCAACTAAATATACATTCTTTGGCATACCTGAAGAACAGTTAAGACCATAGCATCCTTCAACTTATGCCAGCCACCAGGAAGTTCAAATGCAAGAGCAAAGTGGGTCCTCTGGCCATTCAAAATGTTAGATTTGACACACATTTCTTCACAAGTGACAAGTGTAATAATAAAAATATGAAAAGAACAAAATTATAAATATATTTTTCTGATGCATACTCCTGATTCAGTGTGGCATCTATAATCACCACCAGTATATACAGATTTGGGCTCCTCTGGACGCGGGACGTTGGGTAGGTCAGACAAAAGCGGTTCTGCAATAGATAACAATTCCTCATGCTCAACACCAGAAGCAGCAAGTACTATCCGAGGTGCCGTATAGTTTTCCTGATGTTAAATAAAAAATGGTCTGAAAATGAGATAAAGAACAGCTCAAAAAATATTTAAATGCTTTAGAAGCATCAATTTGAGAACTTACGGCAACAAATTCCTCCAGAACTGAACCATTTAGTCCGTTAAGTGCCGATTCTGAAGCTAAAAGAGGATTCGCCAAGGCACCAGAATATCCAGCAGAATGAATCGCTTCCAAAAGCAAGTCTTGAGGATTTTTGGAAGCTTCACCAACCTCGGCCTTCACTTTCAGAAGCTATATATGGCAGAGGACAAGCATAAAGCTTCTAAGTTAGAAACATCCCACCACACTCAACCTTCTTTTACACTACTGCCCTTTATTTCCAGCTAAACCCAACACAGCAGCCTTTCACTATTTATTATTGGGTTTTGCTAACTTGTACCCTAAGGACATAGGTTAAGCATATTATAAAAGGAAATGTTTTATAAAAGTTATTGCAAAAATTAATTTTTTTTTACATTTTCAATGTATTGAATACATAAAAAATATTAATAAGTTTCTATTATTATATTTTAAAAATGTACCCTTAGGGCACAACTTAGTTGAATCCTTTATTATTATTGGCATAATTCAACTTTCAAATCACACACCAGGCATTATAATCATACACAACTAAACCTAATTTCTTTCAAGACCACATCAACAAACTACATCCTATTACTGCCTCCCAAGCAAGGCTCACATTCACTGGACTATACTATCATTGAATATATCTGTTAGAAGTTCGAACTACTTTCATATAGACCACTAATTTCAGTTTCAGATAGCACCGTTCTAAACAGTGTGAATAGTATAAAAATAAAAAACACCATCAACAGAAGCATTTGAGAAGGATATGGGAACGTACCTGCTCATTGACCTCCCAGTCAAGAAAGACAGGGTTCCTGACACAATCAACAAGAAGCTCGACCATTTCGGGAACATGAGTCTTGAGAGCATCAAAGGTGTAACCCATCTGCTCCCTGGAAGCAGAGGCCTGCACAATGCCACCAATGGCCTCTACCTCACGAACCACCCGAAAGTGAGTCCTGTTTCTAGTGCTCTTGAAGGCCATTCGCTCTAGCAGATGTGTTGCCCCAAATGTTAAAGGAGTCTCATAGATTGAACCACAATCCACATACAAACCAATTGAGGCTGCAGGACTCTGAACAAGCAGCACAAAGCCCTCAGCACATTACTAGAATCTATCCTATCTATCAAAGAATGCCCAAGAGAGAACACACATACCGCGGAAGTTTCGGAGGCAAGCTTGATTCCATTTGGGAGGGTAGTGATGATGGTTTTACCGGGGGCAACGTGATCGGGCAATGGAGAGGGGAGGGTCACTCCGGGAAGGGGGAAATCCAGAGGGGGAGCAGAGCTGGATCCGCCGCCGGTGAGCCACCCAAACAAGCCACCCAACGGAGATGATTTTGTTGTGGCAACGGAGCTCGAACTTGCGAATCTAGCAGTAGCAGGTAGCCTGCTGATGGAACGCGCCTATTCTCGTAGGATTGAAATCAAAGTTAGTTAAGAAATAGTAGAAGTTAAATCAGTTCTGAGAGTAGACTAAGGATTGAACCGAATCGAATGGCAAGAGAGATGAGAGCGGTAACTAACCCTCAAGGCCCTAAGGCGTGAAGCAGCGTTCCTGTACATTGTGCCAAGACAATCGCGATCAATGAGTGAATGACTGAGGCTTCTTCTCTCTTCTGTCTTCACTCTCCTCTTTGCTTTTGGACTTTGGGCCTCTTCTCTCCTCCAACCTTGCCCTAGACCCAGCCCATTTCATTTTCATCTTCAGACTTCAATCAATCAAAAACTTTTTTTAATGATGGATTATTTATCATATTTAAATAATCTGGGAATATAATTGAGTGGAAGAAAATTATCTCACTTCACTTCAAATATGAACCACTTTTTTCCTTCTTTAAAGTTCGAATTAATTATTCTATCCTTAAGAATGTAACAATAGATATTTTCTTTGAAAACCATAAATGTAACTAAATTCTATCTTTTATCTGCCGACACTTTGTTTAATAGTAGCAAAGAAGCAGAGATATATAACATTTGAAGTAGTTGTAAGTGTTTAAAGAAAATATAAGGTTTTTCTATTGTTAAAATGTGTGCATAAATCATTATAATGTAGTTGCATAAGCACTTAGGCTGCATTTGGTTTTCAATAACAGAATAAAATATGATATTAAAAATAAAAATACAAAAATTAATATTTTATATTTTATTTGATAATAAACTGAATATAAAATAAAACAAATAATAAAAAATTTAATTTATCTTCTTTATTTTCTTCATACAAAATTTAAAAAAAAAACAATAAAAAATTTGTGTTTTGTATAGTATTTTTGTGTTTTTTATTAGAAAAAACAAAAAATATTAATTTATTATCTTAAAACATAATATTTTTATCTATATTCTATATGTGAAACACAATTTTATATTTTTATATCTTATGTCATATTAATGTAACATTTAACTGGTCTACTTTGCCTCCTTCCTACATCTTCAAGTCCATGGGAATGTTAACGTCGTTCAACACTTCAACGTCTTCTGCTGTCAATATTGAACACCCCAAATAAATACTTCTACTTAAACACTACAATAACTCTTTAGAAAAGTAGAGAAATGTTTTAAAGTTGTTGGTTATTGAAACAAACTATATATAAAAGCTGTTGGAGAGCCAGTTTTCTTCTTTAATTGTAGTCATGTAATGTAACAATATATTTTTTGGTGACGGTGTCAAGTAATAATATACAATCAGATGTTTATGTAAAAAAATTTCTCATATATCTTTTATTTATTCATTTTTTAATATTTTAATTTAATGTTTCCATTAGCAGCCGTCGCTCCTTTAATAGACTAGTCACCTCATTCCTCAAACTCCAACAATTTAGGGCGGCCATTTCTCTAGCAGCCGTTTTATTTTAGGTCATAAATAATTGAATAATTTAATCATACCTTTTTGACCCCATGAATAAATCATATTTGTGTATTATAATGATAATTTCAACCCGTAGGAAAGAAAAATAACGTTCCCATATGCATAGGGTAGTATTTATTTTTTGCTATGAAAAGCCAAAGCAGCCGTGAGTTTTTGGAACCTTGAGTTTGGGTTTGGTGGCACTCTTCTCCGACTCTGTTTCCTACTATCTTTGACTTTGACTCTGATTTTTATTTTGATTTTGATGAGTAATAATAGTAGTAATTTATTATTTTATTTTTGTTTACTATAAATGAGAGCTTCATGTGATCCACTCGTTATTCCGTTTAACCAGAAACATTAGTTTAGGTTGTGTTTATGCTTATTGCCTTATTCATTGAATCCTTCTTGAATTGTGAACAAGAGAAGACAAACCGCATTTGCGACTTTGAGGGATGGGTTCGTCAGTGAATTCGAAACCGAAGGTGATCAAGGGCCCCGCTGGCTATGTTCTTGAGGATGTTCCTCATTTCTCAGATTACATCCCTGAGCTTCCTGTACGTATATCTATGCATCATGCACAATCATTTCTCTCTTTCTTTTTCTTTTTCTCATAACAACAAATGTGTTGTTGGCAGACACATTCTAATCCTCTGCAAGACAATCCCGCTTACTCAGTTGTCAAGTAAGTTTCAGAACTTGCCCTTCTTTCTTCTTCTATCGTAATTTCATATCTTGAATTCTTCGCTTTTTTCTCTTGCCAGGCAGTATTTCGTGCACGTCGATGACAGTGTTCCTCAGAAGGTTGGAATCATTAACAATTACGCTTTCTTCAACCGCATTGATATACGGAACTATGTAACTGTAACTGCTTTTCCTTCATTTCCACACAGATAATTGCTCACAAAGATAGTCCAAGAGGGGTGCATTTTCGGCGTGCAGGACCCCGTCAAAGGGTATGTGTTTCTGTATATATCTCTGTTGAATTTGATAGAGTGGTGGTGCTTATGCATGCAGCATGTTGATGTTGTTAGGTGTATTACGAAGCAGATGAAGTTCAAGCTGCTATTGTGACATGTGGGGGTCTATGCCCTGGTCTCAACACCGTTATCAGGGAATTAGTATGCGGCTTAAACAACATGTATGGCGTCAAGAAAGTTATGGGAATCAATGTAAGTGATTATTGATTGTTATATATATTTGACGAGGATTATTGAGTAATAATTGGTCGAACTAATTAATGAAGGGAGGATACAAGGGTTTCTATGCACACAACACAATCGCACTGACTCCAAAAAGCGTGAATGACATCCACAAGCGTGGGGGAACCGTGCTTGGTTCATCAAGAGGAGGACATGACACCACTAAGATAGTTGACAGCATTCAAGATCGTGGAATCAATCAGGTCTATATCATTGGAGGAGATGGAACTCAGAGAGGTGCTAGCAGGATTTTTGAGGAGGTTAGAAGGCGTGGTCTCAAAGTTGCTGTTGTAGGAATCCCCAAAACCATAGATAATGACATCCCGGTACATATAGATTCTTTTTCTATTCCTTAATGGTCTTTTGTGTATTTCAATTCTTTTAACTAACTTGGCAAATGCTTTTCTGGATAGGTTATTGATAAGTCATTCGGGTTTGACACAGCTGTTGAGGAGGCTCAACGTGCTATAAATGCAGCACATGTTGAAGCTGAGAGCATTGAGAATGGCATAGGTGTTGTCAAGCTCATGGGAAGATACAGTGGTAATTTTCTAGAATCATCACATCAGCATACTCTTATATTTTGTTTTAATTAATGTGGTTAGCAAGCCTGATATTTTGTAATGAATGGTGCAGGGTTTATTGCAATGTATGCTACTCTTGCGAGTCGAGATGTGGATTGTTGCTTAATTCCAGAGTCACCCTTTTACCTGGAAGGGCCAGGTGGATTGCTTGAATTTGTAGAGAGGAGACTCAAAGAAAACGGCCACATGGTTGTTGTCATTGCTGAAGGGGCAGGACAGGAGCTTGTTTCCGAGAGCATGCAATCGATGGCCAAGCAAGATGCTTCCGGAAACAAGCTTCTTCAAGATGTTGGCCTATGGATATCCCACAAGATTAAGGTGTGAATTCTGATGCATGTGTTTAATATTTTCACTGCATTACCCTCTTCTCTTAGTTTAGTTCTTCAGTCCATATTTGACCCGTTTGCTTCCTTACAGCCATGTTAATGTTATAAGCATCTTGAATCTTTGATCTTGCAGGATCATTTTGCCAAACTGAAGACAATGACCATAAACCTCAAATATATAGGTTAAACACTATACATTGTGTATGATGTATGATGTATTCTGAAAGGAGCAATAGCTGAAGCAGTTGTTTTTGTTTTTTTTCTGAATAACAGATCCAACGTATATGATCCGAGCTGTTCCAAGCAATGCTTCGGATAATGTCTACTGCACCCTTCTTGCTCAAAGTGCTGTTCATGGAGCAATGGCAGGTTATACTGGCTTTACATGTGGCCTTGTGAATGGAAGACAAACTTATATACCCTTTTATGTGAGTTTCTTAACCATGCTTGTTATTTCTTGGATATATGCCAAATAGATAGGAAGTTGGAACCATAAATTCAAACCGAATATAGTTTCCATTCTAAAATCAAGTGATGATAACTGATTACATGATAAAATATAAACAAAAGTTTTGCCTGTAAGTTCTGATGGTAATAACTTTGTTTTGCAGAGAATCATTGAGGGACAGAACAAAGTAATAATAACTGATAGAATGTGGGCAAGACTTTTATCTTCAACAAACCAGCCTAGTTTTATAATACATAAGCCTGATATTGCTGAAGAGAATAAGGAAGAACAACCATCGGAATCGGCCAAATAACGCTTTGGTTAAGGAAGAAAAGTTAGGTGTATTTACATTGCTGTGTACTTTTAGAAGCTATTATCCTGGGTTTACCTTAATCATCATTCATGCCTTGTAAGTAGTACATAAGATTAAGATCAGATGGCTGTGACCATGAGAAGATATTCTTTGTTATGTTTTTGTCCTGTTTCTTTGGAATTTTCTTTATTCTGTAAATGGATCTCTGTTTTTATTGGCAACAACTCTATTTGAATATGTAGTGTACTGAAAGGTAACTCAACCATTTGATAGGTTTGGAAAACAATTTAAATAGACGTAAAAATAAAGATGAATTCTACCTAACTCTCTGTTAAATAAGATGTAAATTATCTTCTATGACATAATATATTTTAATTGAATGTTTACTTTTAACTTGAGTTAATTTAATCTAATGAGAATTAACATCTTAACTAAAATAAGATCATTTTATAATTAAATAGTTTTTTAAAATGAATAATTATATAATTTTTTTAAATATTAAAATCTAAATTTATTTATTTTTTACCAAATCATTGTGACGCTCTCGAAAGGGTACAGAGTGGAGGAGTGGGAGTGGGAAGTAAGGGAGTTCTTGACAATGGCGTACGGAGATTGCATTGAAGGATTGTACATGCAGGAGGTGTAGCACCCAAACCATCAATCCCTCTTCGCTCGAATTGTATTTCGAAGGGCATCCACCATTAACGTCATGCTCAGGGGTGCAACCAAGGTTAAGTTCAGCATCAATGACAAAGATGTATGGGCCAAAAAGTTTGTGCCAAAAAATTCTGCTTTTAGTTTGAATATCAGAATATCAAAGGAGCGATGACGAAGAAGGAATGGGAGAGGAGCGACAGTTATTAGAGAGAGTTAGGACATATTTTCTAGAAGATTGATTTGGTAAAAAAAACTAGGATTCAATTTTTAATATTTTATCAAATTATACATTCACCCCTTTTAAATAATTTTTTAATTATAGAATGACCTAACTATAATTAAGATAGTATTCAATCATAAAAATATAATAATTTACATCACAGAAGATAATTTACATATCACTTCAGAAAATATATGATAAAATTTACCAAAAATAAATACTAAAGGATATTACTATAGAATGTAAGTGTGCTGGGGAAAATATTCCCTTAGCTCTATTATATATTATACAGCTAATGCATTGGATAGTAGTGTTACATGTTTCTTTATACAATTATTATATTTATAAACAATAATTAAGAAATTTCAAAACGGTAATTAACGTGAATCACACGGAGTAACTAATCGTATACAACCAAAAGTTACCAATATCGGGCACAATCCCTGTTAGTAAATAATTAATTCAATCGTGTTATTGATGATTGATTGTGAATTTGTGATTTCAGCTCATCTACCCATGTTATTGCTGGACACGTGACTCTAGTAATAATCAGAACAAACTATAATAACACGGATGTGTATGACGATGTCCTTTGATGAACCTTCCCTTTCCCTTTCCTATGACAATACAATTTACACAATGCCACAAAATACGGCAGCTGCCACCTACACTAAAAAAAATATACAGAAACCAAAGTTAAAACATCTAAGAATTCCAGAAGACGTCAGGATCACTGCTATACAATGAGGGATCCTGTATTTCCTGGTTAGCAACGTGGCAATCAATAAGGCGTGCTTGAATTATTTTGCATAGTGTTAGACCGGATGGCAGCATCCACCATTCACTTTCATCCCTACAAAACAAGCACCACATGTGAAACTGTGACTTCAAATTCATCTCTAGAATCAAATTTTGTAACAGCTACTTACAAACTAAAATTCCAGGATTGAATGTTGTTGGAGAGCTTGTTATTTGAATGTGCTACTATATAATGAATAAATCCACCAAAGAAAGCCACTGCCTGTTTCAAGAAATCCATTTTACACGAGGTTTAAAACAAGTGTAGGAGCTTAAAAAATATTGCTACATTAAAAAAATAAATGAGTTCAGAACTTCTTACAACATTGACCAAGGAGGTAAGATTCCATAAAGCATACAGACGAGCAAGCCCAGCTGATTTCCTTGGTCCTTGGCTAAACAAAGCACTAATTCCAGATGGAAACGAAAATAGTACCCCAAAAGGAAGAACAAATAGCACTAAAAAGAAGTTCAGTAGGGACAATGAATACATCTGAAGCAAAGTAAGCAACACTAGGATGAAATCTCCCAGGAGTAGTATAGAGATAACCAGACCAACAAGATCCTGCAATTATAAAAAAGTCAGAAAAGCGTGTGCAAGAACACTAACCAGACTTTTCTCAGATGTAATGAAGTTAACTACGGAAAATATTTTAATACCTGATGACCAACAGGTTTTGTATTGTAAATAATAAAAGCAAAAGGATAATATATTGTTCTCCTCTCTTTAAGTGTTCTCAGGTTCTTGGCATTTAATATCCCACCAGATATCTTTCTAGGAATCAATGGGTGTTCATAGCCTGTCATGTAATGCACTGGATTTCTAGAACCTCTAAGGAAACTGCACATCAAAAGCATCAGAAGTTATTAATCACAGACTTCTTTCTTTTTTTTTTTTTTTTTGGATAAAAATTCTCATACTCATTAATAGTCAGCAAAAGAACTAAAAATTTGGCATACTGTGGCTGCTTTTCATTTATTGAATCTTCGTAACCTTCCCACGATGAAGAGATGCTTTCATTCCCAGTTGCATGTACCACAAGTCCAAATTGGCAATATCCAGAGGCTGTGGGCTGAAACCAGGCAAGATCAACACGGACACCATATCTAGCCAATGTGGGGTTTGCATATACATCAAGCCAGCTAATAACAGGGCCAAAAGTTATCCTTAGATGTCCATGGCGAACCAAGCGTAGTTGGGCATTAAGACCAGCCACTAACCGATACCATATAGTTGATGGAACAGACTAGAAAGCACAAAAATATAATAATGATTAATGAACCAACAAAATAAACAACTAAGAGTATTTGTTAACATTTCACCTAGAGTTAAAATTTAAGCTATGCAAACCTGACTCATGATGCTAGTAAGAATATTATCACTGTGAAGAGAGAAAGGACTCATGTAACTTCCATCTCCCCCAAAAACTATAGACATAGGAAATCTTTGATGAAGGCGAGGCAGCAAATCAGGTCTTTTCTCATCCCCGCCAAGAAAGAAGTCCAGATATGCCAGCATCAGATCAGATGTTGCACCTACCTGTAACATGATAGATGGTGTAACTATACTAGTGTATGATACAAAAAATGGTTCTAACAAATAATCCTTTCGTTTGATCAGGAGAGAAACTAAGGAAAATAGGACAACAGAAACACGTTCCATGATATATTTTTTATGAGTGGGGAGGCAAAAACAGGAAAGGATAATTGAAGTAACAAATGGTTTCAGTAGTAATTTAGCAAACACTGAGGAAAGTAAATCTGGAGAACCTTCAGCCCCTCATAGAGTGCTCGTGACCGGCAAGAACGCAAACAAGCATGATCATACTCTGATCGAACATATTCTCTAAGTTGCTGCAATTTCGCTCTTCGACACCTTTGCAGCCATGACCAAGCAAGAGGATATGCGACGATGCAGAGGATACTGTATATAGACCCTTCCCACCAGTGATAAGTAGCTAAACTATTAATCTCATCCACAAATCTATTAAAGGCATCTTCGTATCTGCAATATAAGTTGTATACTAAATAGTTTCAAGATCCATCACAATATGAACTAAAATAACTTAGTGTGCAGAATATATATTGTTGACAATATCCAAAGATCCACTATATGTCATAAAAAGAGAGGCATACACAATATCTTTTACTTGTTCAGGGGGACAATGAGATAGATGCCAAGGTTCACTGAATGTATTTGGGGCCTGGAAATACAACCTGTGCACATGACTCTGAGATTCCTCACATCTACTTGTTTCAATAATCTGAAAGGTCACAGGAATTTAAGTTAAAATAGACTACAATGATGAATATAGTTCCAAAGGTGGTGACCATTCATGAAATTGACAAGGAAGAGCTAGGCCATGGACCTCATTCAGTGACTCCAGAAAAGGGAAAGAGTGGTTCAATCGAGTATCATTCCGAGAAGACGCATGGGGTGGTAAATCATCCCCCGCAATGTATTTCGTTCGTGCAACACTGAGAACTAGGGCAAGCACTATGAGGACACCCAAGAGAAGAAGACCAAAAAGCCACGGCCCACCAAAAGTGTAAACCAACTCTTCAAATGTGGTATAGCAGTTTGGCATGTGATACCTATCAGATATGCATCTGTACGGACAAGGATTCTCTACCACACCACCTATTTAAAGTAAATGGGAATTAGGAATCTGATCAATTTAAAATTATGTGATAAAATATTAAAAGAGGGTTACACTTGCACTGCACAGAGGTTTGACTGAGAGTATCAAACAGTTAAGGAAATGTTTCAAGTAGAAGTGCACACATTAATAGGCTTTAACTCTGTTTCAAGTATGACACATTTTAGTTATGGAAAATACCTCGAACAGGAATATATATGGCACGATGTGGAAGCTCATCAGGCGGACAATCACGACACAGAGCTCTATCAGACCCAGTGTCATTTTTAAAAGTACCGACAGGGCATTCCTGCAACGCGTAGTTAAAATTGAAGTGACTTATTTAAGGAAACTGACTAGTTTATCTTCAAATTCCAAAATCATCTCACCTATACACACATGAACAAACCAGCCCAGATACTATGTGGGTGACAGAAAAAAGGATCACAAAATAAAGTTGATGATGCCAGGGCAACTAGTTTTTCTAAATTTCATTCCAATTATAAAAATGTTGAATGAAAATAGTAAAGGAAGATTGCTGACATACCTCACAGAAGATGCCATAAAGCCCTCTGGGGCAAGCTTTTCCACTTATAGATCCATTTTTCCCACGAAGACCCTGCCCGCCACCAAGTCCTCCTCTGAAATTAGAAATGAAAACTAAATAAAAGATCTTGGAAGAAGAAGAAGAAGAAGAAGAAGAAGAAGAAGAAGAAGAAGCCCATATAAGCATACTTTGCTTGTGCACCAACCTAGTAAGAATGCTTCCATTTACACTTGCTATAGGGATATATTCATCTCCAACTAGAATATTAGACCAATGAAAGTGAATCCTTCCACCACCCCCACCCCCACCCCCACCAGGACTACCTTGTCCTCCAGCAGTTGAGATTATGGAAGAATTACCAAGTGATATCGTCTGAACAAACAACAGAACAGTTCCACCAGAGCCACCGCCAGGACCAATGCTTGAAGTAATTTTACCATCCTGCCCTGTATCTCCTCCAAAGCTTTCTCCATCAGCTTTAAGTGAACCTTTCACGACCAAACTTGATAATGAGTGCTCCAATGAACCCATCACTGCCAAAATCAAGATAATAATTATAAACCAGCTTTCACTTGAGATTATTGAGTAACAGCATTATGTTTAGACACAACCAAACTTTAATTCAGATCTTACCTACAATTCCACCTCCTTTTGTTGCACCAGCTAGGCTATCATTTCCACTGCCACTGCCGAGTTCACATGGCAAATCAGCATCACCATAAGTCGAACCACCCTCAACGAAATTACCATTGTAATATCCATCCCCACCATAGCCTCCATGTCCACCACCCCCACCAATTCCATTTTCAAAATACCTTCCTCTACCCAACCCACCAGTACAGCCTGCAAAAAACTCCAAATAACAATTCAGTACAGTAACAATAAACCATTTAAAACCATATAAAAACAATGTATGAGATCTGTTATGGACATGGATCTAGAGTAAAAAACACTACCAAGCCCAGAGACATTGATCACACCAGAATTTTGGACATACACATTTCGAATCCAATGAAAATGCACAACGGAGCCAGTTATGGTGCCTTCGACATTCACATCCTCAACCCGACATATCTGCAATAGCAACCCAAGATATTTACTATCCTTGATACAGAGATAATCTAACCTTTATAGTGATTTTGTTTTTGACTTGAGTAATAAACAACCTGAAGGGTGAAAGCCAATGAAGAATTCACATTACAATCTTCAGGTGGATGGAGCAATTCCACAGGGCAATTCTCAAGTTCACAGTAGAGTTTTGGTGTCCTACCATTTCCAAAAGAAAAAAAAAAAAAGAAGGAAAATAATACATTAAACGAAAGGGAGAATTGCATGCTAATTGCTAAAGCTTTCTTACTATACATCCAATAAACTCACATATCATCACCAGCAGCCTCCAAAGGACCTCTTAGAACAGATCCAGACTCAACCTTTAAATATCAAAGATGAGAGTTATTATTACTAAGACAAGAAGACAAGTAAATATAAATGGAACAAGAAGGAAAAATGTAAGTTAACTAGCTTCGGAAACTATTGCTATTGTCTCTGCCTACAAAGTCAAACTTCTTTGCTCATAACATGCTAACCCTCAGATGTTGCTTAAAAAAATACATAATTGTTTGGCTGCCAACCCGAATTTGCAGTACCAAATTTGAGTAGAAAAATATCCCACCCATCAATCCCCCAAGTTTTTCTTCCCTTTTTTTTTATGTTCAATCCACCAAATTTGTAGCTCAAATTTTCTTGATACCAACAAAACAGATGATTGCCCCAACAAAATAAAACTTCCATCAAAGTGAGCATGCACATGATTGCTCCAAGATACAAAACAGATGTGCCTAAACATAATGTCAACATAGAGAAAGCCTATGAACTTAAATGTATCACTTTGACTTACATTGATAGTATAAAACAATGACAAAATCAGACGTTGAGCTTCAATCAGATTTCCAGGTCCAGATAAGTTCAAAAAACCTTGTCCATGAATTCCCAAATTTGCATTAGAATGAATAATTGATGAATCCTGCTCACCACCACATAGGGAAGAATGTCATAAGAAAAAAAATACATATTAAGCTTCTGATGGAAATGAGAAAAATACAAAGGATACCAACCTTGAGAACTACTAAGTTGGTAGCTTCAAGTAAAGTTGTTGAAACAAATGGTTCACCATTAACATCTATAAGCATCTTGGAATTCAACATCAGGTGAATCTTGACAGACATACGAAGCGCCCCAAATACCTAATCAATAGAGCAAAAACAACAAAAATAGACAGGAACACATTATTCATCATTAACCATCCAATACAAATGTCATGCGATAGAATAATGTCCAGTTGTAGATCAATAAGAACAACTGGCTCCCTCAAACTTTTATATTATTTAAGTCAGTAGGATATGGATTCTGAATTTGGATCAGCGCAAGATATATAAACCAAATATTGACTCTAGTCTAGCTAATTTTTCACAATCTATCTATTTTTAAAAAAGGTTTATATAAAACACTAAAAAATATTAATAAATACTTCAAAAAAGAGAAACAATTATTATAACATGGGGCTTTGAAAGAGCACGTAATGTCCAAAAGTGAAAAAAGTACTACTCTAAGAAAAAAGAAGCTGTCCAAATCCGCTTGCCTTGATTGTGGAGTCACTCATTAGAAGCTCTTCTGCCATTAACTCAACCTCTGATGAACCATAATGAGCAAGCCCAACACTTAAAACAGAGCCAAAAGTCAAACGAACTAGCCCACTGACCTGTAAGTTCATGAAAATACGTAGTATTTAATCAATTCTTTAAATCTCAACTGCGATGATATGAAGATAGCACTAAAAATAACAGAATATTGATCCCTCCATCAATTGATCCTAATAGACAATAATAGGTAACTATATCACATTTGCCTTGTCTATTGTCAACCGATTCCTAGTTTTTCTTCAACTTCATTTTTCCCAGAAGAGACGTTATACCAACAAATGGCCAAACGTAGATCCTCCAAGTTTAGCCTGAATGTCCATTAGTAACTCTTATTGGCATCTGAATATTTAATTATTTATGAAGGATTTTATTTTTGTACTGCTTAAATTACTCTTATCAACCGTTCACCTCTTCAAAACATCCCCCCTTTTTCAAAAATTAATATAATATGTCATTTCAATGGGAAACAGGCTCAGTATTTCAATCACCTGAACACGGCTCCAATATAACGGAAACAATGCCTTGGCTTTATTCTGGATATAAACATTTGTCCAAAGAGGCACCTTAGGAAACTCCAACAGAAGCGTATCAGTTTGTGTAGATAAGTTATAATTACAAATTGTGAGTGTCCTAGGAACAGCATCATAATATGTCCCAGCAGCACCTGCGTTGCCAGAACATCCCAGACTAACTCCTCCTGCAAAAAACAAAAGAAAAGCATATTATATCATGCCAGTAGCATTTCTTAGCATTAATAAACTTTCACTTATCAGAATGCAGAATAAAATTGTTCTTGAAAATTATAATCAACACAAGGCAGGGGTCAATAAAATTGCATATTTAAAAACAGCAGTCACTGTATCACACCATGAATGAAGAATTTCGTATTGTCGTGTCTGCTGAAGACATTGATTGAAACTCGTCCACCTCCACCTCCGGCAAACCCACCACCTCCTGTAGCACTGATAGTGCCAGTTCCGGTCCTGCGTTTTGAGAGGACATGATTAGTTGCAAACTATTTCATTAGCCCCGGCAATCTGAAATTACACAGGGAAATAGAGAAGAGTTGAAGCCCATGAAGGGAAGCATTGCTTGTTTAACATTTGCATGTTAAAGAGTACCTCATTGTAAACACTTTCAGCAAAAACTAATAACGATGAGAACAGAAAAATTGCAAGACCATTGCCAACCGATCAGATATACACACACTCACTAGTCACTACGTATAACATAATAAACCCGAATAGGAAGAAAAAACTGATGTAATGCTCAACTTTAAAAATGTACTGTTGCATTAAAGGAAGAGAGAGGGAAAGGGGCCACATTACATTCTCTGAGCTTTAATATAAATGCTACCACCAGAACCTCCACCACCCTTGATCCCACCGTCACCTCCATTTGCCAAAAGATCCGCAGAGACTTCAATGGAATCAAGTACCTCAAAGCTGATTCTGCCACCTCCTTCCCCACCATAATCTTCATCTTTACTTGTGGTCCCCCCTTTGCTCCCATAACTCCACGGCTTGTCCAGTGAGGACCAGGAGTACGCATCCCCACCCCAGATATCATCGGGAAGCTTGGTGTTGTCGGAGACACAGCTGGCACCTCTGCCGCCGTAACCCCCGCCGGCGCCCTGAGTCCCCGACGGCGTGCCACTGGTCTGAGAAGGCGGCATACCGGCCATACCGGTCACGTTTATGACAGAGCCAGCGAGCAAGCTGGCATTCTGGGAAACCACAGAGACAGTTCCAGCAACGATGGATGCACCGTTCTGCAAGGTGAACCCCTTACTGATGTTGATCAAAATCACGCAACCCAAAATCGGGCAACTCAAGCTCGCACCTTGAAGCACGTTGAGGCTCCCATTTCCTTCTATGTACACATCCCTATCGAAAACCAAACTGGAATTGAGGTCGCAGGAGGTTCTCAAAGAACCAGTTCCCCTGAGATCGTCTTCGCAGGTGAGGGAGGGCGGGTGCGGCAGCGGCGGAGGCTGAGGCGGCGCCGGGGGAGTGTAATCCCCGTGGAGCCAGTCAAAATCCCAATCAATAATGGAGAAATCATGGTCTAAAGAAGAAGATGATGAAGCAAAATCAAGAAAGGGAAAAAACAAGGTAAAGTATAGTATGAAAAGCAGCGTGTGATTGTGATGAGCGCGAGCCATTAAAAAGGAGCCGAACTCATCACAGATATAGTGATTTTATGAGACAACTGAAGTGGCTAGGGTTTCTGTGGAATTGGTTTCGTGGAATATCATGCAGCACAGGGAAGGTAGAAATTTTGGTGAATTCAATTGAGGAATCAGAAAAAAACTTAGCGCAGAAGAAAGAAAGAAAGTAGAAAGGAAATGGTGTATGTGTATGATGAGTACGAGTGTAAGGTGTCTAATTGGTATGTGGGACGGAGGATTAAAGGAAAGTAAAGGCAGTTGAAGCAGAAAAGCGAAAGAGCAGTGAGTGAGAGACTTGGCACAGAAAGAAAGAAAGACAAATGAAGAAAGGAAGAAACCGAAGAGGACTCTTTCCCACTGAATAGGTGTCTACACGGTGGGGCACCACCTAGGCTTCCCACGTGTACCCTTCCTTCTTCTTTCTTACGTCAGGGCCTGCTGACTCACATCTCTCACGCAAGCCGGCCCACTTTTGGCCCAGATAAGTGATTAACTAATTACGGGCTTTTCTCCGCCCACAGAATATCGCGTTCCCAATATTTGCAACCCATCATGAGTCATGACTCATGAGTACGATAAAAAATGAAGGGAAAATAATAGACTAAGTTCATTTAATTTTATACTCTTTCTTGAAAATGACAGCCTTTTATTGGATTTTTATTTTATGGCAGAGGATAATTAAAAAAGGGAAACAGTGAGATATTAAATTAATTATTATGAATCGACGTGTAGTTAATATTATGGATCATTGACATTTGGTTTGTAAAAATTTTTACTTTTAACAAGTAGATTTTAAAAATTAATTTTTTAAAAATGGTAGCATTTATGTTTAATAAGTTAAATTAAAAATAATTTTTAATAAATACAAGTAATAATAGGCTAATATTTTTTTATATGAGTTTGATACATGAGATATGTTCAGTTATGGAGTATTAGTGGGATTTATACTGTTGTGATGGCGTTTAATTTTTTATTTTAGTGAGAAAAAATCGGAACGTCTAATTTTATTGCAGAGAAAGAGTGACACAAATCGGATGGTTCGATTTGTGCAAAGCAGAACGTTGAAGATACTGAAATTGGACCAGCGATTTCAGGACAGAAAAAATATGTTGGAACTAATCGGACGATCCGATTAGTGTTATGAAAAAATTTGAAATGCGAGGACGCGGTCGGACCGTCCGATTTGCTTGTTGCTGTATACATAAAGATTACTTTGAGAACTCCCCACTAGTTCTACTATCTCTTCGTCTAGTTCAAAAAACCAGGAAGTAATGTTGCTCCTCTTCTCTGGTTCTCCTTCTTCTTCATTCTTCCAAAAAAATAATAGTGTGATTGAGAGTGCTTAGTATATCACTATTATCATAGATGATAGAGTTATTTTGAAAATATATTATTTTGGACAGATTTTATTATAAACGTATGAAGGAGTTCAATTTGTATGTGAAAATCCGTTAGATGTTGTTATTCCATACACATTATCGTTTGAGGAATTAAAAGGTGTGATTTGTGAGAAGATAGATCCTCATATATCTAGGAGAGTATCGTGTATTTTGTACATGTATCCTTTATCCGTATTTTGGGGGTTCGTTCAATTTCAAACCAAATACGTGACGGATGAAGCGAGCATGCATGAAATGTTTTCAATATATATTGAAAATCACCATCGAATGTCATGCATCGAGCTATATATTGAGTTCGAGCAGTCTAAAATGGACCGAAATATTGAATTGGAAGATTATAATAGTGATAGCGAGGAGGAATTTTAAAGTAATTATGAGATAGTTGGTCTGGGTGAAGAAGATGATGAAGCTAACGGCACTATGAACGCAGATGTAGCGGAGGTCACAAATGTATTGGCAAACCAACAACCGTTTCAAGAGCCTTCTTTCACGCGGTCGTTGGATTTGGAGGCTATGCATGCACCGGAGTTTCCTCAATACATGAATACAGGTATGTAAAGAAAGATAGTTATGTGATAGTTTGGGGTAGTAGATCAATAAGATCAGAAGAGTAAAATATGTGATCTGTGAATTATAATTTGTGTAACATGCATTTGATTATTTTATTAGTTAATAGTTCTTTAGTATGGACTATATTTACTAGGTCTTTAGGTAGATAAGATAGCTAAAATATAGACTATAATTATATCTGTTAAAATATAGACTATTATTATTTACGAGAATACATATCTTGCTGTGTAATTGTAGCAAAGCTTCCTATTGTGGTGGATAGTGAATTCACGGTTGGAATGAAATTCAGTTCGAGAGAGGCAATAATCAAGGTGATGAAGGATTATACCATCCGTAGAGGTGTAGACTATAGGGTGTATGAGTTGGAACCGACGACATTCTATGCTAAATGTACATAATATGGCACAGGTTGTGATTGGCTTATCTGGGTTACCAAAATGTAGAAGAAGTACTGTTGGGAGATAAGGAGGTACAATGGTAGTCACACTTGTACCAGATCTAGTATTTCTCAAGACCATTCGAAACTAGATTCCAAGACAGTTGCAGAAACAATTAAGCCGTTGGTAGAGGTTGACCCATCTATAAAGGTGAAATCAGTCATTGCAGAAGTACAGTCGAAGTTTAACTACACCATCAGTTATCGCAAAGTATGGTTGGCAAAGCAGAAGGCGGTGGAGTCAATCTTCGAAGGTTGGGAAGCATCGTACGAAGCCTTGCCCATATGGTTTGAGGCCATGTGTTACAAGGAGCCGTCAGCGGTGGTTCACTTTGAAATAATGCCTGCATACCAGGGGGATGATTTAGTTCCTGATATCTGTGTACTGCATCGAGTCTTCTGGAATTATTACCCTTGTATAAGGACATTCAGACATTGCAAGCCAGTTGTGCAGGTGGACGGGACTCATTTGTATGGAAAATACTAGGGTTTTTTGTTGGTAGCAGTTTAACAAGATGGCAATAACAATATTGTGTCTATTGCATTTGCCATAGTGGAGGGAAAGACTTCTGAGGCGTGGTACTTTTTTCTAAGTAACTTGCGCCAACATGTGGTGACACGCGATGGTGTAGGACTTATCTCTGATCGACACGATTCCATCAGGTTAGCTATTGCTCGTAGTAATGGGGCTTGGTCTCCTCCTAGAGCTTTCCATATGTTTTGTATAAGGCATATTGAGTCGAATTTCTTGAGGAAGTTCAAGACACCTTACCTGCAAAAGCTTATCGTCAACATCGGTAAGTTTGAATTACAGGCAATCTTTTATTATTATAAATACGATGGAATAGAATGTTGTTCATGGTTGAATGTTTCTTATCATAGGATATTCGAGGACGATTCGAGAGTACTAGATGTGCTATGAACGACTACGCAAACGGGGTGAGGCTTACACCAACTGGCTTGACCAGATCCCACGTGAGCTGTATGCTTTGGTATTTGACAGTGGATATCGATGGGGTCATATGACCACCAACCTTGTGGAGTGCATCAACTCCGTTTTGAAGGGGGCACGCAATCTCCCAGTCACTGCACTTGTGAAGGCTACATTTTACAGACTGAATGAGTTGTTCACTAGGAAAAGAGCTAAGGCTGAGACTCGCATTAATGCTGGGCATGTGTTCTCTGAGCTTGTGACCTCTAAGTTGCATGCAAATCAACGAGCATCAGGAAACATACAAGTTAGTTGCTTTGACAGAGAAACTGAAGTCTTTGAAGTACGTGAGATGCCTAGTGGGGTTGAGTATGCAATTGACCTACGCCAACAACGTTGCGACTATGGTGAATTCCAGGTTGACAGAATTCCGTGTCGACATGTATTTGCTTGTTGTGCAAATCATCGGTTGGATTGGCAAGTGTATGTTCATGACGTTTACAAGATGGACCAAGTTCGAAGAGTATACAGGGCTAGGTTCAGACCACTGGAAAATCCTACAACATAGCCTCCTTATCATGGACCTCAATTCGTTGGAAATCCGTTCCTAAGACGGGTAGCCATAGGTCGGCCTAAGATGACCCGCTTCTTGAAGGAGATGGATACACGTATGTTACGTGGTCCTAGGCGATGCAAGCAATGCGGTGCTGAGGGCCACAACCGTAGTAGATGTCGTCAAAGTGGTGGTCCAAGTGCGGGACTAGTCGGAAATTAGAGTTATTTTTGTTGCATTTCAGTTGACTGTATGTTATTGTATGACATTAGCATTTTGATATATTGTATGCAGTTTAATTAAGTACATAATTAAGTATAACAACAACCTGATTAACATAGTCGATCCATAAATGCAAACCAAAACAGTAACAACAACCTAATTAACATAATCAATACACACATTCAAACCAAAATAGTTACAACTACCTAGTTAACACAATGAACAACTTCACACACATTATTTTCTCATTGCCGACTTCACATCTTTGTATAACTTCTTGCACTTCTTTACAACCCTGTTAAAAGCGGACGGGGTATACCGATTAGTGCTCCTGCGCGGAGGATCCGTTCTAAGGTTGTAGCCTTTTCCTTTTTCACTTGTAGCCGTACCTATCAGATCAACATACAAGACATGTAAATAATCAAAACAAAATGACTATAAATATACAAGACAATGCTATATGCTACTATCAATATACAACACAAACTAGTTAATTATCAATATACAACTAATAGCTTAACTGCACTAGGTGTGGGATCATCACCGTGGTCTTCATCATCTTGACCTGCCGGCTCATCATCGACATCATTGTCGTCCTCCTCATCCTCATCCTCATTCTCATCCTCATCCTCATCGCCATCACTATCCGGATGGTCTACTAGGTAGTCATCAGTCTCATCATCAACTGACTTATTGCTCTCCTGAATTAGACTCATTGGAATACGCCTAGTGTTTCCACTTTGTATAATCCCTCTCGTGGCATCAACACTCCTAGACCAGTCAACAAACATTCTATCTCCAGAATTTTCAGAGGTAGTGCGAACCTGAGGTATCGAATCTAATGACCTCCTAGTTGGAGTAATACCACTCGGATGTGCCAACTAGTCGGTGGGAATGTCATCATAATTACCTGAATGTAAGTAACCTGGCCCTGGAGCCATGAAACCAAGCAGCTTGCTAAATGAAGCTTGCTCCCCTACATCAACTTGTGGACCACTCCAATACTGTTGATGTAACAGGACTGACTGTGTAAAATAATCCGACGGATGCGTGTGCAAAACATACGGTGTAACATACTGAACCTTCTGTTGGACCGGTGGCGGTGGCAGGGGCAGTGTCGGTGGTTCTTGTTGTTGATCCTCCTGATTATGAGGACCCTCTGAATTCTCTTGAAATACGAGGTCCGATATCTGCAAGTGGGCACCGAATGTTCCTTGGTACTAATGCATGTAAATCTCCAAAGGATAATGTAAAGGCACCAAATCATCAACAAGAATATGACTATACCGATTGGTCCATTGCATCACCCAAAAAGAGTAAGTGTCAGACCAATCTTAATTCTTAGATTCAGTTAGTACTTTCCCGTGTGATGCATCTAGATCCTGCTCTTGATTAGGAATATCCTGGATCAAGCCAACCTGCCTCCTGAATCTATCGAAAGATATAAGCGGCACTGTGGCACTCCAAACAACTGAATGCTGCCGGATGTCTACAGAAATCATATCTGGCTTAATGTGGTCAATGCTATAAGCCTACCACACAAACTGAACACATCGAGACCATCAAATGACTACACAACAATTAATTCATTTATCAAACTACAGTAGGTACTAGTAGTTTACAACATACATGTCCTTCTTGCAGATCATCCAACAACCTCCTGTAGTGCGCAAGCGTATGGTATCGGTAAGCATAATTTCCACGTTCCCAGTTGCGCCACCTGCCGTCAGAAATCTCTTATTTAACTTATTATGTAAAAAATAAAATACAATTTCTAGTAGAGATTTCAACGCATACATTAATTCATTTTACCTATTTGCAATTGGAAACACTTGGGGATTGTCAGAAATCGACGCAAGAAATAGGAGACAGATCCAAACCCAAGTAAGAAAAAGTGTAAGCGGACCATCCATCTCCTTGCAGTCGACACAAGTTGCCCTACACAATGATCTATTCAAGTGTGCGAGGCATGCCGAACCCCAACTAAACTATATGATCCCAGTGAAGTTACGAAGCAAAGGCAGAAATTTTTAGTGCACCGCTGCACCCGACTTGTCCCCAAATAATAACATTATGTGACACTTGACGTACCTCTGAATCTGAATATCATCAGTCAACACTATGCAATCCTTCAAACCCTTAATCCACGTCAGTTTTATAAAGCTTCCTCTACAGTCCGTCTTCCTCGGTGCAACACCAAAGTGGTGCAAGCACTCGGCCTCCAAGGCCTCAAAACTACTCATGGTTGGTCCTGTAACTGGAATTCCATTTGTCAGCAGACCGAGAATCATCGCCACATCCTCCAACGTCACGGCACACTCACCAACCGGAAAATGAAATGTGTGAGTCTCTGGTCGCCATCTCTCGATTAGAGCATTAATCATTGCTGACTGGCATTGAACAACTCCAATCTGAGAAACATGGTAAAAACCAGTTTACCGTAAATGCCCCTCAACAATTGGGTTGTACGAGTCCGACGGCAAAAAGTGATCACATATCAACATCCATGAACCCTGCAATATCACATTTTTATTGTAACTACCAGTACATAATTATATTAACAATAACATGATTATACTCAAATGTCCATTATTACTACCAATAAAATTATATTTTGTACCCAACTTATGCATAACCAGAATAAGTTCAATAATCATAAATTATTTAAAATACTTATATATATATATATATATATATATATATATATATATATATATATAATATGTGTTTTTTCTTTACATTACAAAGCATATATATCATAACATAATAACCAGAATAAGTTAATATTCATATTATTATTATTATTATTATTAAAAAACCAACGTTATTATTAATAATAATCATAAAATAATATATTAAATTTGTGTTTTAGGTTCGATTTTCACTAATTTATTGTCAAAATTATCCTAAATTATGTTACATTACATTCAATTATCAATAATCAAGAATAATTTATTAAATTCTTTTTTTTTCTTAACATAAATATTATAAATTCATACTTTTAATAGATTCTAAATTCATATTTCTAGTACAATACAATTAAAACGAAAATATATTAATTAAAATTTTCTTCCAAATAATAATAATAATAATAATAATAATAATAATAATAATTTGATTTCATTCATTCATTCCAGCAAAACCATAATAATAACTAGTCATACATTTCATTCCAAAACAAAGTATATTATTAATAAAAAATTTAGAGTTTATAAACTAATTAGTTCTATTCTATTTCTAAACCCCTAAACTTAACTAATTAGTTCTACTCTATTACTAAAATTTAATATTATTACTGCTATATTTATTAAATCAAAATATTAAAGAATAAAAACTTACATAATTTAGATGTCCAAAATAATTAACAAATATAAAGTTCTAACTGATTTACTTCTTTAATTTTTGGTCTTCTTGGCATTGTGTTTAGATTTTTTTGAGCTGGTATGTGGTCCTTGCAACGTCCAAAAATGGAGATGGTGGGAGGTTGGGGAGCAAATAGATAGAGATTGGTGTATGAGGCTAAAAGTGACGCTACTGGGAGGGTGGGTTACATTCCAAGGGTTATTGGAAGCATGGAATACATGCGGAGAGGAGCTGCATGTGTGCCATGTGGGACCAGTACACAAATCGAATCAAGGGTTTTGTGTACCATCCGATTTTTGTATTCGGTCCATCCGATTACAGTACTCCCCATTGGACAGTCCGATTGTCTTGCGCAGCCACCATACCCTAGTGAAACACCATACACCCCCATAACCCAGCTATTCACCAAAGCTTTCACCATATTAAAAATAAAAAGTTTGTAATAATAAGTGTATTTGATAAAATAATTTTTAAAATTTAAAAATATTATAATATATATTAATATAAAAATTAAATTTAGATATTAATTAATGTACGATGTTATATTAAATTTTTGAATTTTGATAAGTACAAATCAACTTTAAAAAATTTTTTCTTAACTGACTTCAAAAGTATATCTAATTTTTAAAAACGGTAAGCACAAGTACATGTATATGAACCTTTTAATTTATCAAACACAAAACGAAAAAAGCACAAACACCTCTTCGAAAAGTTTATCAAATCAAGCTTAGATCTTATATTAGCTTTCGATTGTTAATTAAATGTACACGTTAATGTAGTCTTTTACATATAAAACCTAGAGAAAGTCTAACAACTAACTCTATATGCAGTTAAGTAGCTAACTTTTCAAAAAAATATTAATTAAATTTTAAAATAATTTTATGCTCAAAGACACATGTCCTTTCTCCCTTTCCACCTTTTTTCTCCTCTCCCTCTATATTTCTTCTTTTTCTCGCGGTGCCACTTCTTCCTTCGCACCGCCTCTCCCTCTGCGCTGTTGCGACGTAATTTAGTGTCTCTTCCACCTTGCGCAACCGTCGTGTCATGCCAAATTCGCGTCTCAGCACTGCATCGTCCATCATCGTCCGTCATGCATCAGTCGTTTGTCAACAGAAGCTGCACGTCCTCCACGGTCGACGGTGTACTAGAGAGCGATTGCCGCGATATTCCCCCACACAGTGTTCTTGTTGTTGTTGTAGTTTTTGGATGATTATATTTTCTAATTTTGGATGTTTCTTTTTCCTAGGTTTTAGATGTGTCTTTTTGTATATGTTTTAGATGTTTTTTTTCATATATTTAGGATGTTTCTTCTTTTTAGTTTTTGGATGGATTTTTTAAATAGTTTTAAATATTTATTAGTTTTCGGATGTGCTTTTTCAATGATGTTGAATATCTCGTTTTGCTAGGTTTTGGATTTTTTAAAATAATTTTAAATATTTTTTTGTTAGGTTTTGGATGTTTTCTTTTTGTTATATTTTAAATGTTTCTTTTTGTTAGGTTTTGGATATTCTTTTTACAATGATTTTGGATGTTTGTTTTCATTTGGTTTTAGATGTTTGATTTTTTAGATTTTGGATATTTTTTTTATTTGATTTTAGATATTTCTCGTGATAATTTGAATTCACATCTCCTCCAAAAAAATCATTCTAAAAAAAAGACTAGACAGACGGTGGTGAACAATGCAGACGACTTCTGAGCGAGGGAAGGTGGTGGGCGGCGCGAACAATTCTGAGCGATGGACAATGGTGGGTGGTGTGACGTTGCGGTGCAATTTCGGACCGCGGTGTGTGGATCTAAGTTTGTTTCTTCTTTTTTCTCCTTGTTGGTCTTCTTTTGCAGTCCATGTACTAGTTAGTTGCAGTTGGCTGATATCTTAATTAGTTACCTAGTAAAATGATAAAAATTAATACCATTAACTTGGGAGTAGAGTGGGAAGTATCGAATTTGGCTCATAAAAATTGGGTTCGACTTATCATTTAGCTCATTAATGATCAAGTCTATTTGTAAAAATCAAATTCAACTCACCAAAAGTTCACAAATTGAATTGAATTTATGAGCTAAGATATAAGAAAAACTATCACTTATATATTTGTCTATCTATCAATTATAATTTATATCCTCTATTATAATTATATATAAAACTTATGTATATATAAAATTATATATTATTACTATAAATTAAAAATATAAAAGTCATAATATATTATTAATATAATTAATTATAATAAATAATATATAATAAAATTAGTTCACGAGTCAGTGATATGAATTTACCAAATTTAAGTTTAAGTCATTTAATATATGAACTTAAATTTGTACTTATGTTTAGTTCACAAACTCACAAATTCTATTTATTGAATTGCTAATAAATCGAACTCAAATAGATTCAAGAGTCAATTTTACCTGCTCCCAGACAACTTGAGATGTTAACATATATTAGCCTCCTTCCTAAATTCAGATTTAAAGAAATGGAAAACCAATTACTTCTTTTTGGAAGCGAATACTTTTTCAAATGGCAAGTTTTATTTATTTATATCATATTTATAATTTACAAGTGAAAATATTATTAATTATTAGATGATTGGTTAAATTATTTATAGAAAAATATTAGAAGATTAATAAAATTTATTGTTTTTAATTATTAGTTAGCTATTAATATTTAAAAATATAAAATAAAATATACTCTTAAATTATTAGACTAAAAAAACTAAATTAAAATAATCAAATTAATGACTAAATAATAACCAAAAATAATAAATTTTAATATCCCTAATATTTCTCTTATTTATATACACGCAAATTATTTAGTTTACAAAATCCGTTCAATTATGCTTACTTGCTTAGCTCTGTCGGTTCATTTCCAAACTATAATTATAGGGGATGCATGTGCAAACATAAAAGACAAATTGGAAACAGTTGAAAACATAAAAAACTGACCGTTATAAAAGTGTATATAAATTTTATATTAAAAATACTATTTGTATATTAAAATCAGTTATTAATATATTTTTAATGTGATATTTATATTTTAGTATGTATTTTATATTGATATCTGATTTTAGTGACTAATTTTAATATACACGTAAGATAACTCATTTTATATATAGATGAATATATATAATATACATGATTTCATTTTAGAAGTTTGAGAAATATAAAGGTACAATGGATCTCAAAGTATAAATATCCAACAAGAGCTTGACCTCGACCTTAATGTTGAGGCTTCACCACTTAAGCTTTGCCAGAAAATACTATAAACCATCTCCCCCCTCCCCCCCCCACAAATAAAGGTCACGCTATAAAATAAGGATATAAGAAAAATAGAAACAACAAATTAATAACACCATTCTATTATACAGAAATTATTTTTAATATGGAAATGGAGATGGTGTTTTGGTTGAATATTGATATTTGAAATGTATTACAGTACTGTGGAACTCATTCAACACGCTCCCCACGTGTTGCACCATGCCCCCCACGTGTTGCATAATACGTTGCCACGTGTCCAACACGCCCCCACGTGTTGGTCAGGATGCTGCCACGTGTCCAACACGCCCCCTACGTGTTGACTTTTCACTTACAAAATCTACCCATCTGTAATTACACCAAATAATCCCATTCCCCAAAAAAACACCAATATTTTTTCCATATAAAAAAAATCAGCCTCTATTATAAGTCTTTACTTTTTGGATGAGTGATTGATAATATGGCTTCACTTTTTCGACATCAACCAAACTTTGCTCTTATTGTGCAGATCATACTTGCTGTAGAAAATTACATGGAAAGTGATTCAAGTAGGTGTCCAAGAAGTGAACAAATAAACATACATGTTAGATTGTTCGTGATACGAAGAGTTTAAGTGTTATTTAAAAGATATTAGTTTATATTTTTAAAATATTTTAATTTAATTTGATATATTTTGATTTTTTTATTTAATTATTAGATTAGACCTTATGTTTGTGGGCTTAGAATTATCTATATTTTAACCTAATGAAAGCCTATAAATACCTCATAAATTAGGGTAGTTGAGTACAGAATAATTTTAGAAGTTTGAAAAATTTTCTTTTTGGTTTCGTGATGAAACCATGGTGTGGACAATTGAGGTTGAGGAGTCCCTCTCTTGTTGTATCAGGAATTAAGTAGAAGGTTGAGGGGTCCCTTCGATTCAATTCCCAAACTATGGCGTTGATAAGTTAGGTTTTGGAGTCTCTTTCTTGTTGCGTCAAGAAATTAGGTAGAAAATAGAGTGATTCTCTTTGTACTTAATTTCATCTATTCTTTTTGTTTTTATTTCAAGAGTAAAGGACATTTTCGTCCCTGACCTTTTTTTTTTGCGGACTTTTCGTCCTCAAGCAATGAAAAATACATTAAAGCCCCTGACCGTTGAAAAATGTGGACATTTGTGTCCCTCCGTTGATTTCTGCCGTTTCCACTTGACGGAAAAGGTTGAGGTGGCACAGGTGGCGCTGAGGTGGCACGTAACGGAGGTCATGTGGCATTGGGGCAAAAAGTTATAGGACATATAAGTCTCTGGAGACGAAAACGACGCCATTTCGTCTCCTCCCCCAATCAACACAGTTGAATCCCCATATACAATACCCAGAAGACCCATAGTTGAGTGAGAGAATTACAGAAAACCCTAACCCAAAGACGATCAAACTCCTTCGTCTCTGTTTCTCCCTCCAAAAAATACAACACGTAGAAGAGCAAAAGGCCAGGGGTGATCGCTGGTGGCAGAGGCTGAGGAGAAGCTTCGTCTGAGGTCGTGGCTGGTGTCTTCGTCACAAGGTAAGATTGTTATGCTTAGCTAGGAATGCAATGTGTTTGCATGTTTACAGTGTAAGAAAGAAAGTGAAAATGGGGTGTATTGCGTGCTGTGTAGGATTAGGGGGAGGGATTGTGTTCGGGAAATGTAGTTTCTTTCATATGTTGTGTTGTTTCCTTTTTTAATCCTAGTTCTGCACTGGTTAATTTCAGATGGTTGACGTGTTTGTGGTTCCAGTCTTTCATCATGGAGGGAACTTCGTAAGAGGAGTTGGTGGAGAAATGGTTTATCTGAATGGAATGGAGGAAATGTTCCCTGAGATGGACCTAGACTTTGTGAATTTCGGAGACCTAGTGACACTATTTAAGGGTTTGGGCTACCAGTCATACAAGGCAGTATACTGGTATGATCCATCAAGCACTAAATTTGAATCCGGGATGAACATATTGACTGGAGATGTTGGGATCAACGCAATGCGAGAGAACCTAATGAAGCACCCAGGGCGAGGTGAGTTCCATATATACTTTGACCATCCTGTCGACGAGCCGGAAGTTGTTGAGGATGCTGCCCAGGACAGAAATACTGCAGGGGGGTGGATGAAACTACAGAGAAACTGAATTCTTCCTCTTCATCTGATGACGGGTACGAGAGCACAGAGGACGTCTTGTACAAACCTCCACCGGCTGGAATTGAGAGTGACAGCAGTGAGAGTGACAGCAATGGTGGGGTCACTGCTGGGAAGAGAAAAAGAGGTGTCAAGGGTAAGAAGAAGGTCGTTACGCCGATCAAGAAGGTAGTTACTCCTAAGAAGAAGGTAAATACTCCTAGAAAAAAGGTAGTTACACCAAAGAAGCAAGGGAAGAAGAAAAGACAATTTCGCACAAGGGTCAATGAAAGAGGGGAAGGGAGTGGGAATGGGACTGATGCACGTGGTGAAGCAGGGGATCAAGGACCTGATGTCCAGCCGGATTATGCAGTCGGGGGTGGGTTTTATGTCAGTGAGCTCCCAACGGAGGTGGAGGAGATAATGTTTGAGTATGAGTCTGAAGACTTACATACTTCCATATCATCTGATGATGAAGGCAGAGGTGAAAAGTTTCCAGATTTTAATGATGAGTATGCTCATGGTGAGGGCAAGTTTGAGCTAGGAACTAGGTTTGCCACTGTAGACAGGTTCAAGGAGGTAGTTAAAGATTCTTTCATCGCTGAGGGTCGGGAAGTGAAATGGATAAAAAATGACAAAGAGAGAGTGAGAGTGGGGTGTGGGGATAAGGAGTGCCCTTACTTGGTTCACTTGTCATACAACAAAAGTCTGCAGTGTTATCAAGTGAAGACCTACCATCCAGAACACACTTGTGTGATGGATTTGGGCAGCAACGCTGCTGATCAACACTGGCTAAGTAAGAAGATTGAAAAGCGGATGTCCACCTAACCACACATGAATACAAAGGAGGCTACTGATTTTCTTAAAGAGGAATTTGCCCTCTGTCCCCATCCTAAAATGGTTTATAGAGCAGTGAAGGAGGCTAGGGAGAAGATCCAAGGAAATGAAAAGGAACAATACAAGAGATCCAGGGATTATTGTGAGGAAATACTGAGGAGCAATCCAGGCTCATCAGCTAGGCTTGAGCTCATGCCAATTCCAGATGGTCCCCCTGTGTTTGATAAACTATACATTTGCCTAGATGCCTGCAAACAAGGTTTCAAAGATGGATGTCGTCCCCTGTTGCATTTGGATGGGTGCTTTCTGAAGACATATTACGGTGGTTGGCTTCTAGCAGCAGTTGCTCAGGATGCAAACAACCAATTCTATGTTGTTGCCTATGGAGTGGTCAGGGCTGAGACTAAGGAAGCCTGGAAGTGGTTCCTGACCAATCTGCAAGGGAACATAGGAGCCGATGCTAACCATGGCTGGAACTTCATATCAGACTAACAGAAGGTAACTCCAGTTTATGGTTATTGGCATTGCTCTGCATTTGGTTTAGATCATTTATAATTTATTGATGATATTCATTGCCACCTACTTGGTTAATTTCATTGCTGTGTGGTTGATTATGTTGTGGCCAGGGTTTGCTGCCTGCGTTGAAGGAGGTCATGCCACACGCTAAGCTCCGCAATTGCGTTATGCATATGTGGAAAAACTTCATCAATCGCTACAAGGATCTATACATTCGACAAGTTGTGTGGGAGTGTGCCAGGTGCACGACTGTTGCTGAGTTCAAGGAATGCATGGAGAAGTTGAAGACAGTTAACAAGGGTGCCTGGGAGTACCTCAGCAAATTTGAACCTGAGACATGGGTGAAGGCTTACTTCTCCCATGGGCCAAAAGTGGATAACCTCACAAACAATATGTGTGAGGTTTTTAATGCAAAAATAGTAAACTATCGCTGCAAGCCTATCCTGACCATGTGTGAAGAGATCAGGTACTATCTCATGAGGCGGATGGTGAATCATAAACGGGTCTTGGAGAATCACTCAGGGAGGCTAGCACCAGTTCAGGAAAAGAGGATGGAGAAGCTGTTAAACCTAAGCACCAAGTGGACGGCTGAATGGGTTGGTGATAATGAACGAAAGAGGTTTGAGGTTTCTCGAAAAGGAACTAAGGTGGATGTGGACCTCATTAGGCACAGTTGCTCATGCAATCGATGGCAACTGACTGGTATGTCCTGTACAGTACTTGGTCCAGTTTCTTTGCTATTCGTTGTATCCTGCAACAAGTGTGGTGAGAAGGGTCACAACTACAAAACATGTAAAGGAGCCCCTTCCAACCCAAACTGGAAGCCGAAGACAAGGCGCCCTAGGAAGAAAGCAGCTACTTCCTCCCAGTCACTGATTGTGCTTCCACTGTCACAATCTGCTCCAGGTTCAGAGGTAAGAACCCTATAGTGATTAATCTGTCTTAGTATTAGTACTACTAAGGTTAGGGATTAATCTGTCTTAGTATGGAAATAATTAAGGACTACGATGTCTGATTACTGATATGCCTAGGGACTATTCTGTATTAATACTACTAAGCTTAGGGACTAATTTGTCTTCATAATACTACTCTGTTCACATCTTGCATGCATATTTGCAGGATGCATCCAGCAGCCAACCAGGCAGCTCCCCAAATCCCACTGTTGTGGAATCACCTGCCCCAAGCAATCCACCTATGCCACTAGCTCCAACAAGGGTGACAAGATCCACACTTATCATATCACCTCCAGGGCCAACAACTACTCAAACCAGGCTACCAGCTCCAACTATAGGTCGTCCATTTAAATCTCCAGCGAAAGCCAATGACACATCTCGCCCACAACAGTCCAGGTTCAGACCAAAGCAGAAGATTTTCAGGCCGTCGGCACCAATCGCTGCATCCACAATCAACACTAGTACACAACAGCCAACTCTATCTACCATCCCATCTGCAGCTCCAAATCAAGATGCTCCACCCCAAAATTTGCCAACTTCTCCAAAAACAAAGGACTCGAAAGAATGAAGACTACTGTCATTAAGTGCTTTTTGTGATAACTTTTTGCCTATGTAATGGTTGTTGACAAGTAGTACAAATAATTTAGGTTTCTGTCCCATACTTTTTGAACACCCTTTGTGGGTCAGATAAACATGGATGTTAACTAAACAACTTTTTTTTATGACTATTGCAATGGTATGTTATGTATTAGGGAACCAATTTTAATTTCCTCCACATCTTACACAACACGTACAGGGCAATACAATCATCATTCATATAAATAACACTGAATTCACCTATAATTGTTGCAACAATATTACACACTTTTTCATTCGTTTATCAACTCTTACAACTTAGAACAACAAAAATCAACACAATGACAATGACACAGATACACCATCTTATTGGCTTTCTTTTCATCTCTAGAGCTAATATCCTCTTCTCCAAGCAACTTATCCTCATTTCCATGTCCTGCTGCCTGTGATAATCTTCTACATCTACAAATTCCTTCTCTCCCATATACTTTGTTGCTGTCAATCCAAGTCCAGCAACGTACTCATCAAGCCACACAAAAAATTTGCAATACGGTTGTCTTGCCTGCAGCAAATCAACCCACATAATTCAAACCCTAAAAATTAGAAACCCTAACACATCTTCAACCAAACGTGCATCACATTGCGTTTCCATACCTTGTAAAAGGGACAGCACAGAAACAATCTATCCGGATTGCTCCGGGTCTTCGACATGAAAAGGACTGCGTTTTCTCCACAGAAGCACTTTGGTGAGACGCCATGTTTGCTGTCCTTCTCCTTAGGACGCGAGCTCGAGCCCACCTGACCTCCACCTCTTCTCCAGCTAGATGATATCCCTTCAGATGCCATGGAAGGAGGAATTTCCTTTCTGCCACAACTCCCCACTATACCCACTACGCCGTCACTGTGCAGACGAGGGATGAGGGAAGACGAATTTCAAAGATTGGGGGAGGAGACGAAACGGCGTCGTTTTCGTCTCCAGGGACTTATATGTCCTATAACTTTTTGCCCCAATGTCATGTGGCCTCCGTTACGTGCCACCTTAGCGCCACCTGTGCCACCTCAGCCTTTTCCGTCGAGTGGAAACGGCAGAAATCAACGGAGGGACACAAATGTTCACGTTTTTCAACAGTCAGGGGCTTTAATGTATTTTTCATTGCTTGAGGACGAAAAAGTCCACAAAAAAAAGGTCAGGGACAAAAATGTCCTTTACTCTGATTTCAATTTCAATGTATCTTTTTATTCAATTTGAATCCTTATCTTCTTGTTTATCTTTTATTTCTTTATCAACTTCCTTGAATATATGGAGCCATTCCGAGTTCTCGCGATCTTTTTCATTCATGAGATGAGTATATGCACCTTTTTTATGTAAAGCTGCAAGGATATATAACATCATAAAGGATTATTGTATCTGCTAAACAAAAAATGCACAGTTATAGCACAATAGATAAATAATAGGATAGGAAGCGGTTCTCATATGGCACATCTTTGTGCGGAATGTGATGTTCTGTTGTTTTTTACCATATAGATATAAATTAAAATATGTAAACGGTTGATATTGGAAGGATGATGTTTTAGTAGACAAAAGAATAGTCTACGCAGGTGAGACAACCTGATTTGAATATTCCTCGTATCACATAGAAGGGTAATATCGTAAGTCTCTAATAAGGTCTGAGCTAAGCTTACAGAAGCTTGATTAGTGAAGCTATCTGAGAGGAGGAGCCTAACTAAAGCGGTGGCAGACTTTTTTTTTCTTTGGACAGGGTGGTGGGCTTTAATGATTTATTTTTATGTGTGTTATGCAGTGGTAATGGGCCACAAAGAAAACAAAAATATTTATTCATGTTGAAAAAGTACAGATTGGCTAACTCTTTCAAAATTGAAATAGATGTTGAAATTTGTAGATAATAAAGAAGTAAATTAAATAACCAACTTGTGTTGGTCAAGTGGTCAGCTCACTCGTTCGCTTAAACAAGTGTCCCATTGAGATAAAAAGTATCGAGAATTTGAATTTCACTTTTATGAATGAGATAAAAAGTTTTTAAGTTGAATAATGGTGTGAATATTCTTGTTTAATATTTTTAAAAATAAAACCAAATCATTTTTAAATGTGGAAAATATTAGCTAAAATTGTTGCTAAATAAACAAAGTTGACATCAATGCCATATAATAACATGATTTTTTCTTTAGTATACGTATAGAATGACCTATTACTTAATTTTATATATATATTGTTCGTTTGCTCAGGTTCTCAGAGGTTTGACGGTTTTGGCTAGTTCACTTGATGGAGCAGAGACTTGAGGGGGTTAGGACCTGGGTGCGAATCGAAGAGCTGGAGGTGGTCACAGGTTAGGATCCGCGGGATGACAATGTGGTGGGGCCACCTGCAAGGATTCTAACGCTCAAACCAGTATCCATATAATACGCGGCGATTAGGGTTAGGGTAAGTGATGTACCTCTGGAGAGGGGTAGGTCCCTCCCCTCTTATAGTCCATAATCAGGTGGGCCCTTCGGGGTCAGACCCACCTTCCTAAAAGCTTCTGCTAGCTGTCCAGGCTCCACGTGGTGAGGAGAAAAAGGTGAGTTTCCTCCTGGTTCGGGTAGCATGACCATCGGGTCGGCCGCTCGGGCCTAGACCTGGGTTGTTGGCGGGTCGGGCCGAAACAGTGCCCCAACGCGATAGGTATGGCGCAGCTCATAGCTAGCACGTTTGAACTACTCGCCTTTCTTGGCCGAGTTCTCGTGGGGACATGGGTCTGTGGTGGAATTTGTGGCCCCAAGGCGCGTGGCCTTTGCTCGTTATCAGAAAAGTCTATTCGATTGTTGCGTCGAGCATTTAATGCTCATTATGGCTGATTTGAAACCTAGGGTAAAAAGCCCATTTTGCCCTGACTTTTGAACTTTTCAGTGTCAGTTACCATTCTCCCTTCTTGCCTCTCGCTCCTTATTCCTTTACACTGCACCTGACTTCAAATTGCTTCTGCTTCTGCATTCACTCCTGCTTTCTTCTTTCTTTTCTTTCCTAATTCACTCCAATTCAGGCCCTCCAATCCTTTCTTGCTTCACTGCATTTCCTTGGAATTCATCACTCCTCATCTTTCACTTCCTGGTAAGCATCGACTCCCTTTATTTTTAACAGATTAATTCTGGTTTTTGTTGTTGTTGTTGTTTCCTTCTTTAACTGCCTAGATTGTTTATAATTGCTTTCGTTTGGGTTACGGTGCCGCTAGATAGGTTCCAGGAGGATTACCATTAAGTGCACCATTTTTGCGTTTAATTGACCATAGATTATTGCATAGTAGGACGTAGCGCTAGTTTCCGCATCTCCCGAGTTTCCGACCACCCGGGTCTGACTTTAAGTGGTGCCCTACTGTATGTATGGCACAACGCCCTGTCTCGAGAGTTTCAGTGGACCGTTATATTTGGGTTACCTCTGATGTCAAAGATACGGCTTCTAAGATGACCGTTGCGGAGCTGCAAGAGCTCCGAAATTCCAATCAGCTCTGTGGGGGTGGTCCTGAAGAGGGACATTACGACACGTTTGTTCCTGGGGATCGGGAATGCATCTGCCATATTAACATGAATACTCCTCGGGTAGCCGACTGGATGTGGGTATACAAATCTATGTTTACTAACTTGGGGGTTCGGCATCCCTTCTCTCCTTTTGTCATCTCTCTCTTAAACCGATGTGATGTGGCGCCGTCACAGTTACATCCAAACAGTTAGGCCTCCATTCGTTGCTTCGAGATGGTATGCGAGTGCTTGGAGCTCCCGATATTAGTGGAAGTATTCTTTTATTTCTTCCTCTTGACCAGTCCTTCCAAAGAAGGGAAACACAAAAGGGGTACATGTCATTTCGGGCCGTGCAAGGTCACTGGATCTTCGGGTTATTCGAAGATTCCTTTCACGGCTTCAAAGAAAAGTACTTCAAAGTATGGTCCGCTGAGGGTTGTCATCCCTTCTAGTTAACCTTGGAAGGAGAATAGCGTATCCCGACCTACTGGAGCTTTGGGGCTGGGTCGAATTGGTTAATAAAGAGCACTTGCAAAGGTTTGAACCAGTAAAATCGGGAAATCGCCAATGTCTTGCTGGCTATCTTTGGCAAGAATAACTTCAACCCCCATCTACTGATGGGTGGTCATGAGATGGGTAGAAGTTATGTGGGTGAGTCGTCGGGTCGTCCACCATATTTTTAGTTCATGGGTTCGAGTATTTGCTTCACTTAGTCTAACGCCATGTTTTTCTTTCTTGTTTTAGTGTCCATGGATGCCAAGAAGGTTGGACTTAGCAATCTGCTGGCCCAGTTCCTCCCAGGGCACAGTGACGATAGCTCCAAATCTTGTTCTACCGAGGCTCCGCTTTCCCCGACTCTCGAGGTTCAATCAGGTCCTACTCCTTAAGAAACCACCGGCACCAGCGCCGTTGCAATTCCTAGCACCGGGGTGGTCCTCCCTTCCGAGGAGATACCCGATGAGGATGCGGGTCCCAACCTGACCATCGTTGAGAATCCTAAGAAAAGGAAGGCGACGTTTAGCCCAGAAGGAGCACTCACCGTAATGGAGAAGAATTTTGATGCTGGGGGGTTTATTGACTCCCAGCTCATGCCAGGTACCGACAACTTCTTCCATGGTAGGGACTTGGCCTCTCAGGCTAGATGGGTTTACTGCTGCATACTCCGTGCTGTGACCATCGCGAGAAAAGATGAACCCATTCTAGCCCTGCCTGGGGTGCTAGACGGCAAGTACCACTCGTTTCTACGGGAGGTCGGGAGCCTGAAGGCTGAAATGGAGACAATGAAGGTCAAGCTAGCAGACATAGAAGAGAAGTTAGAAGTTTCTAATGGGACAGTGGCCCATCTTGTTGACCGGGAGATGACCCTGGAGAGCCAGCTTGATGTCTCGTTGGGTTGGGCGACTACGGCAGAGGCAAAGGTCACTGCCTTAGCGAAGAAATTGGTCGAGGTTGTTGCCTCCGCATATACTGCCAAAGCTGAGGCTACCGGTCTAAGAGGAGAGGTCGCCAGCTTGAAGAAAAAGAACAAAGTGACTGTTAAGAATGCTTACGAGGTGATTGCAAGCACTGAGGAGGCCATCAAGGCGCAGGTCAAGCTGCTATCTCCCAACTTTGATACCTTGGCTATAGGAGCTTTCAAGACTATCCAGGATGGCAAGATAGTCGATATGAAGAAGTAACTTGTAATTCTTTGTATATTTTGTTGACTGGGCCGCCGAGGCACCTCTTTCTTTTTTGTATCTGGTGTGACACTTGTAGTTTTTAACTTTGAATTGTTTATTCTTCGTGAACAAGTATTAAATAAGCCGATGTGGTGCCAATGAAAGATGTTTACTGTTTTGGTCGCATGGCCGGTAGGCCATAAACCGTAGTTTGTTTTGTATCCATTAGTTGGATTTGAATTGGTCCCCGGGGCGATCAATCCCGGAAAGCCGCCAAGGCAGAAAAGCACACACGAAATGTGAAATGTTAAATAAACATAAGACATAACCCGTTAATAATTGTGAAACGGCGTAGCGACATATAAATGTTCACGGACTCACAAAATAAAGTATAAACAGTAACCAAACATCATAAAATAAAGGTGAGGACAATGGAAAAACCCAACACGCCCTGGCGTCGCCTCCTAGGAGTAGAACCTTCTTAAATTTGCCGCATTCGAGGTCCTCGGTATCTCGCACCCGTCGAGCCGTTCCAGTTTGTAAGCTCCCTTACCAAGGGCTTCCCTTACCCTGTATGGACCTTCCCAATTTGCTGTCAGCTTGCCTTCCCCAGGCGTCGGCAGCCCAATGTCGTTGCGCCGCAGCACCAAGTCGCCTTGTTCAAAGCTTCTGCTCAGCACCCTGCCGTTGTACCTTAGGGCTATCCTTTGTTTCAAAGAAACTTCCGACAAGTGGGCTTCCTCCCTTGTCTCATCGATCAAGTATTTTTCCACTGCTTCTTCAACACCACCAAGGAGTAACCTTGGGCTGGGCTCCCCGATTTTCACAGGGATTACCGTGTCGACTTCATAGGTGAGTTGGAAAGGTATTTCTCCTGTGGAGGATTGTGGTGTCGTCCTAGGAGCCCTTCTTTTGGTCTAGTTGCTTTTTCAGGCCTTTAAGAATAATTTTGTTTGCGGCTTCTACCTGACCATTGCTCTGCGGGTGTTCGACCGAGAAAAACTTTTGCTTAATTCTCAGCCCTGAAAGGAACTCGCCGAACTTCTTATCTACGAATTTGGTCCTATTGTCCGAGATAATGACTTTGGGGATTCCAAACCTGTAGATCACTTGTCTCCACATGAACTTTCGACAATTTGCCGATAATATGCTGGCCAGTGGTTCTGCCTTGACCTATTTGGTGTAGTAATCGATGGCTATAATTAAATATCTAACTTGCCCGGGACCAACTAGGAACGGGCCTAGGAGGTCGATTCCCCACTAGGCGAAAGGCCGAGAGGCTAACATTGAGCCTAGCTCCACTGCTAGGGACTTGTACAAGTTGGCTTTCTCCTGGCACTTCCTGTATTTTTTTACGAACTCCTGTGCATCCGACATCATTGAGGGCCAGTAATACCCAGCTCTGACGAGCTTCCTGGCCAGCGCTTCCCCCCTATATGGTGGCCACAGCACTCTTCATGAACTTTGCTCAGGACGTAACCTGCTTGGTCGGGGCGTAGTCACTTCAGCAAAGGCTGGTTGAACCCTTGCTTATACAGCTGGCCCTGTATTACTACAAACTTGGCCGCCTACCTCCTTATCATCGCTGCCTCTTTCTTGTCCTTGGGGAATTGGTGGTCTTCTAAGAAATGGAGAATCGGGTTTATCCATGAGGGGGAGTTCGTCACTTGCATTACACATAGGGTTATCGACGGCTCCTTTATCAGTCCCTGGATCAAAGATCGTTCCCCGCGCCTGGCTTCGTGCTTGCCAGTTTTGACAAGAGGTCGGCTCTGGTGTTCCTTTCCCTGGGTACATGTTGAACCGTGACCTCTTCGAAGTCGCCGCACAACTTTTTTACCCTTTCCAGGTACTTCTAGAGCAGGGAGTCTCTAGCTTGGTAGGTCCCGTTGACTTGAGAGGTCACGATTTGAGAATCACTGTTGACCTCAATTTGTGAAGCTCCGACCTCTTTTGCTAAAAGAAGGCCCCCTATCAAGGCTTCGTACTCCGCCTGGTTATTGGAGAATGGGAAGTCAAATTTGATCGATTGCTCATAAATCATCCTGGTCGAGCTTTCAAGTATTATTCCGCCCCCCTAATGCTTGGTTGGAGGCTCTGTCAACGTGGAGCTTCCACCGTGTGGTCAGGTTCTCGGGGGAATCACAAGTTACCTCAACTAGGAAGTCCACCATTTCCTGGGCCTTGATCGCATGCCTGGGTTCATACTGCAAGTCGTATTGAGACAGTTCAATTGCCCATACCATCATGTGACCTGCTAGGTTGGGTTTTTGTAAGATCTGATGGATGGCTTGGTCGGTTCTCACAATGATCGGGTGCCCCTAGAAGTATTGCCTCAGCCTCCAGGACGAGATTAGCAGAGCATAAGCTAGCTTTTCCAGCTTGATGTATCTTAGCTCTGCTCCCTGGAGGACCTTGCTAATGAAGTAGATCGGCTGCTGAACCTTGTCTTCCTCTCAGATAAGGACAGCCGCCATGGCTTCATCTGTTACTGCCAAATATAGAAACAAAACCTTGCCTTCTTTTGGCTTGCCGAGGATAGGGGGTGTCGAGAGTATCTTTTTGAAGTGATTGAATGCCTCTTCACAGGGCGGAGTCCATTTGAAGATTACTTCTTTTCTCATCAAGTTGAAAAGAGGTAGGGCCTTTGCTGTCGAGGCCCCGAGGAAGTGAGATAAGGTCGTAAGTCTCCCTGCCAGTCTCTGCACGTCCTTGACACAACTTGGACTTGACATCCGTAGGACGGCTTCGCACTTATCCGGGTTGGCCTCTACCACCCTTTGTATTATCATTAAACCAAGGAGCTTCCTAGCTTCCATGTAGAACGCACACTTGAGGGGGGTTGAGTCTCATGTTGTGCTTACGAGGAGACTTGAAAACGGCGTCTAGATCACTGACTAGGTCGCATGGCTTGCTTGTTTTTACCAAAATATCATCCACATAAACCCCAACGGATTTACCGATGAGACCGCTAAAAACCTTGTTCATCAGCCTCTGGTAGGTGGCTCCTGCGTTCTTTAGTCCGAATGGCATCACTTTGTAGCAGTAAGTACCAGTTGGCATTATGAACGCTGTCTTCTCTTCATCGGGTTGGTGCATCGGTATTTGGTTATACCCAGAGTATGCATCCATGAAGCTTAGGAACCGGTACCCTACTGCCGCGTCTACCAAAGCATCAATGTTTGGGAGGGGAAAGGAGTCCTTTGGACACGCTTTGTTAATGTCCGAGTAGTCGACACACATTCTCCAATTTCCGTTGGCTTTCTTGACGAGAATTACATTCGACAACCACGTCGAGTACTCGAGTTCCCTGATGAATCCTGCTTCTAACAAGCTGGCCGTCTGCTTGGCCACCTCGTTGGCCCTTTCTTGCGACATTTTCCTTCGTTGCTGTGCTACGGGTTTAGCGTCTGGTTTTACAGCAAGCCAGTGAGACATAAACTCAAGGTCTACCCCTGGCATATCGGCCGGAGTCCAGGCGAAGAGGTCGCCATTTGCTCTGATGGCCTCCACAAACTAACCGGCAAGTGCACCAGGTCGTACCAAGCAATACCTCAGGTGATTGAGGGTCGATTCCACGAGGATTGATGGACTAAGAAATAAGGATTGAGTGATTTACTTAGTTAGACAAGTAGAAAATGGTGTTTTGAGAGTTCAATTGCATCAAACAGTAAATTCAGAAAATTAGAAAGCAAGCAGTAAACGGGTTGTTAAATATATGGAGAAAACAGTTAAGGTTTCAGAGGTATTTATTTTCCAGATTAACTTTTCTTACCAACTATTTTAATCATGCAAGATTCAATTCATGGCAAACTATATGTGACTAAATCCTAATTCCTTAGACCTTTTTAGTCTCCTCTAACCTTCATCAACTGCCAATTCCTTGGTCACTTGATTCCAATTAGAGGGTTTAGTTCAATTCTAGTTTATATGCCACAGAAATCTTAATTATCCAAATATGAGAGGATTATATGTCACGTATCCCATTAATTCCAGATAATTAGAAATTTAGGAGAAATTATTTTCAAGCTGTTGCTCAAGCAAAGAGCTTTCCCAAGTTTTACAGAACTCAAATAGAATAAGGGTCATACTTCCGTTCCACCCAGATTCATAAGATAAAGAACGAAAATAATTCTTGAAATTGAAATCAATACATGAATTAAAATAGAAAAGTTATAGTATTAATCCATAGAATAAGCAGAGCTTTTAACCTTAACAGTGGAGGTTTAGTTGCTCATGATTCAGAGAGAAAATAAGGATTCTAAAAACTGTAAAACATGGAATAAGGTCTGAGAGAAAGAGATTTGCTCGAAGGGATGAATCTTTCCCTTTTTATATCTAATCTTAATTAATATAAAATATATTTTCTAAAAATAAATAATATCTTTTCCTATTTTTAAATAAAATAAAGTTTAATCCAAAATTGATGAAGATCTTTGCATGCTGCTTGATTAAGCGCTAGGACCACTTGATGATTTAAGGCTGGCACCTAACTTGGAAATTCCCAAGCTAGGCGCCATTATGGCAGCCTTGCTTGGACATGTTGAGTGTGTCTTGGCACCTAACTTGGGAAAAGCCAAGTTAGGCGCCACCTACGCAATGTGCTTTTGGCGTGTGAGCTTTCCTTTGGCACCTAACTTGGAAAATCCCAAGTTAGGCGCCACCAAGGCCGAGTGTGCTGGAGAAGAAGTGTATACTATTATATATCGTTGGAAAGTTCTGGAATTTAGATTTCCAATACCACTGAAATCACGTTAATTGGACCTCTGTAGCTCGGGTTATTCTTGTTGGAGTGCAAGGAGGTCAGGGTTGATAGCATCATTCACTTTCGTCTCTTTTTCTACAGAAACTCCATCAAATCCATCCGAATGCTACTTGAAATAAACAGAATTATACAACTCAAAGTATCATCCATAGTGGCTAAAAGATATTTAAATCTTGATTAAACTCAACAATTCGAATGTAAATTCACTAGGAAAAGATAGAGAAGATGCTCACACATACAACACCAAACTTGAATTGTTGCTTGTTGGTGCACGAAATTGTGATCTCAACTGCGCCAACAACTTGGTATGCACGATCATAATCTCAATTCTTCTTCACAACTCCGCACAACTAACCAGCAAGTGCACTGGGTCGTCAAAGTAATAAACCTTACGTGAGTAAGGGTCGATCCCACGGAGATTGTCAGCTTGAAGCAAGCTATGGTCATTCTTGTAAATCTCAGTCAGGTGGATTCAAATGGTTATGGGATTTTGATAATTAAAATATAATTAAAACATAAAATAAGATAGAGATACTTATGTAATTCATTGGTGGGATTTCAGATAAGCGTATGAAGATGCTTTGTTCCTTCTGAATCTCTGCTTTCCTACTGCATCCATTCAATCATTCATACTCCTTTCCATGGAAAGCTGCATGTTGGGTATTACTGTTGTCAATGGCTACCTTCCGTCCTCTCAGTGAAAATAGTCCTCTACGGTTTCTGTACGGCTAATCAACTGTCGGATTTCTCGTCTTGGATGAAAAATACCAGGCACAGCTACCGCATGGCTAATCAGCTGTTAGTTCGATCGTGTTGGAATAAGATCCAATAATCCTTTTGCGCACTGTCACTGCACCCCACAGTCGCGAGTTTGAAGCTCGTCACAATCATCCCTTCCCAGATGCTACTTGGAATACCACAGACAAGGTTTAGACTTTCCGGATCTCAGGAATGCTGCCAATTGATTCTAGCCTATACCACGAAGATTCTAATATCAGATTCAGATTCTCTGTTATCAGGAGAGACGATGTGAATCGTTGAAGAGAGATCCAAGAGATACGCATTCAAGCTTGTTTTCATATAGAACAGAAGTGTTTGTCAGGCACGCGTTCATAAGTGAGAATGATGATGAGTGTCACTTGATCATCACATTCATCATGTTCTTGTGTGCGAATGAATATCATAGAACAAGAATAAGCTTGAGTTGAATAGAAAAACGATAGTACTTTGCATTAATTCATGAGGAACAGCAGAGCTCCACACCTTAATCTATGGGGTGTAGAAACTCCACCGTTGAAAATATATAAGTGATGAAGGTCTAGGAATGGCCGAATGGCCATCCCCCTAAACGTGATCAAGAGATCAAAAGTGATACAAAAGATATCTCAAAAATGATCTAAAGATGTAAAATAAATCACTAAAAGTAGTTTTTATACTAAACTAGTAGCTAGGGTTACAGAAAATAAGTAAATGATGTAGAAATCCACTTCCGGGCCCACTTGGTGTGTACTTGGGCTGAGCATTGAGCTTTACACGTGTAGATACTTCTCTTGGAGTTAAACGCCAGGTTGCAGCCTGTTTGTGGCGTTTAACTCTGGTTTGTAACATGTTTTTGGCGTTTAACTTCAGAATAGGGCAGGAAGTTGGCGTTTGAACGCTAGTTTGCATCCTCAGAACTCGGGCAAAGTATGGACTATTATATATTTCTAGAAGTCTCTGGATGTCTACTTTCCAACACAATTGAGAGTGCACCAATTGGATTTCTGTAGCTCCAGAAAATCTATTTCGAGTGCAGGGAGGTCAGAATCCAATAGCATCTGGAGTCCTTTTTCAGCCTGTGCATCAGATTTTTGCTCAGGTCCCTCAATTTCAGCAAGAAAATATCTGAAATCACAGAAAAATACACAAAATCATAGTAAAGTCCAGAAATGTGATTTTTGCTTAAAAAATAATAAAAACATCGTAAAAACTAACTAAATTATACTAAAAACTATGTAAAAACAATGCCAAAAAGCGTATAAATTATCCGCTCATCACAACACCAAACTTAAATTGTTGCTTGTTCCCAAGTAACTAAAAATCAAATAGGATAAAAAGAAGATAATATACTATAAATTCTAAAATATTAATGAAACTTAGCTCCAATTAGATGAGCAGGACTAGTAGCTTTTTGCCTCTGAACAGTTTTGGCATCTCACTTTATCCTTTGAAGTTCAGAATGATTGGCATCTATAGGAACTCAGAATTTAGATAGTGTTATTGATTCTCCTAGTTCAGTATGTTGATTCTTGAACACAGCTACTTTATGAGTCTTGGCCGTGGCCCTAAGCACTTTGTTTTCCAGTATTACCACCGGATACATAAATGCCACAGACACATAACTGGGTGAACCTTTTCAGATTGTGACTCAGCTTTGCTAGAGTCCCCAATTAGAGGAGTCCAAGGTTCTTAAGCACACTCTTTTTGCTTTGGATCACGACTTTAACCGCTCAGTCTCAAGCTTTTCACTTGACACCTTCACGCCACAAGCACATGGTTAGGGACAACTTGGTTTAGCCGCTTAGGCCAGGATTTTATTCCTTTGGGCCCTCCTATCCATTAATGCTCAAAGCCTTGGATCCTTTTACCCTTGCCTTTTGGTTTAAAGGGTTATTGGCTTTTTGCTCTTGCCTTTTGGTTTAAAGAGCTTTTGGGTTTTTCTGCTTGCTTTTTCTTTTTCTTTCTTTTTTCTTTTATTTTTGCCATTTTTCTTTTCTTTTTTTTATTCGCAAGCCTTGTTCTTCACTGCTTTTTCTTTCTTCAAGAATCAATTTTATGATTTTTCAGATTATCAATAACATTTCTCCTTTTTCGTTATTCTTTTAAGAGCCAACAATTTTAACATTCATGAATAACAAATTCAAAAAATATGCACTGTTCAAGCATTCATTCAGAAAATAAAAAGTATTGTCACCACATCAAAATAATTAAACTAATTTCAAGGATGAATTCGAAATCATGTACTTCTTGTTATTTTGCTTTTAGAACATTTTTCATTTAAGAAAGGTGATGGATTCATAGGACATTCATAGCTTTAAGGCATAGACACTAGACACTAATGATCATGTAATGAAGACACAAACATAAAAAATAAAGCATAGAAAACAAAAATAGAAAAAATAAATAGACAAGGAGATTAAAGAACGGGTCCACCTTAGTGAGGGTGGCGTCTTCTTCCTCTTGAAGAACCAATGGTGCTCTTGAGCTCCTCTATGTATCTTCCTTGCCTTTGTTGCTCTTCCCTCATAGCTCTTTGATCTTCTCTAATCTCATGGAGAATGATGGAGTGCTCTTGGTACTCCACCCTTAGTTGTCCCATGTTGGAACTTAATTCTCCTAGGGAGGTGTTAATTTACTCCCAATAGTTTTCTGGAGGAAAATGCATCCCTTGAGGCATCTCAGGGATTTCATGATGAGGAATTTCCTCATGCTCTTGTTGAGGTCCATGAGTGGGCTCTCTTGTTTGCTCCATCCTCTTTTTAGTGATGGGCTTGTCCTCTTCAATGAGGATGTCTCCCTCTATGACAATCCCAGCCGAATTGCAGAGGTGACAAATGAGGTGAGGAAAGGCTAACCTTGCCAAAATTGAGGACTTGTCAGCCACCTTGTAGAGTTCTTGAGGTATAATCTCATGAACTTCCACTTCCTCCCCAATCATGATACTATAGATCATGATGGCCCGATCCACAGTTACTTTGGATCGGTTGCTAGTAGAAATAATAGAGTGTTGGATGAACTCCAACCATCCTCTAGCCACAGGCTTAAGGTCCGGTCTTCTCAATTGAACCGGTTCGCCTCTTGAGTCAACTTTCCATTGAGCTCCTTCCACACATATATCCATGAGGATTTGGTCCAACCTTTGATCAAAGTTGACCCTTCTAGTGCAGGGGCGCGTGTTTTCTTGCATCATTGGCAAGTTAAACGCCAACATTATATTTTTCGGACTGAAATCTAAGTATTTCCCCTGAACCATTGTAAGCCAATTCTTTGGATTCGGGTTCATACTTTGATCATGGTTTCTAGTGATCCATGCGTTTGCATAGAACTCTTGAACCATTAAAATTCTGACTTGTTGAATAGGTTTGGAGAGAACTTCCCATCCTCTTCTTCTAATCTCTTGTCGGATCTCCGGATATTCGCCCTTTTTGAGCTTAAAAGGGACCTCATGGATCACCTTTTTCTTGGCCACAACTTTATAGAAGTGGTCTTGATGGACCTTTGAGATGAATCTTTCCATCTCCCATGACTCAGAGGTCGAAGCAATTGCCTTCCCTTTCCTCTTTCTTGAGGTTTCTCTGGCCTTAGGTGCCATTAATGGTTATGGAAAAATAAAAAGCAATGCTTTTACCACACCAAACTTAAAAGTTTTGCTCATCCTCGAGCAAAAAAAGAAATAAAGAAGTAGAAGAAGAAGAAAATGGAGGAGATGAAGGCAGATATGTGGTTCGTCCAAGGGGTAGAAGTAGTGGTTATAATGTGTGAAAATGAAGGAGTGGTGAGGGGTTTATATAGGGGTGGGGGAAAGGTTAGGTTTCGTGTATTTGGGGTTAGGTTTGGGAAGAAAAGGATTTTGAATTTGGAGGTGATTGGTGAAGGGTATTTGGGGAAGAGTGTTATGAAAAGGTGTGAAAAGGAGAAAAGAAGAGGTGGGGTAGGTGGAAATTCTGTGGGGTCCACAGATCCTGAGGAGTCAAGGACTTAGCATCCCTGCTTTATTTAGGCGTGCAAAACGCCCTTAGAATGCAATTCTGGCGTTAAACGCCAGATTGCTGCTTGTTTATGGCATTTAACGCCAGCTTTTCTCCCTTTATTGGCGTTTAACGCCAACTTGATGCTCTGTTCTGGCGTTAAACGCCAGTCTGGTGCCTATTTCTGGTGTTAAACGCACAGAATGGTGCCAGACTGGGCGTTTAACACCCATTCTGCTACTTTTACTGGCGTTTAAATGCCAGTAAGCTCTTCCTCCAGGGTGAGCTATTTTTAATGCTATTTTTCATTCTATTTTTGATTTTTCAGTTGTTTTTGTGACTTCACATGATCATCAACCTAAAGAAAACATAAAATAGCCATAGAAAATAAATAGATATAATTAAATAACATTGGATTGCCTCCCAATAAGCGCTTCTTTAATGTCAATAGCTTGACAGTGAGCTCTCATGGAGCCTCACAGATAATCAGAGCAGGATTGGAGCCTCTCAACACCAAACTTAGAGTTTGGTTGTGGCCTCTCAACACCAAACTTAGAGTTTAAATGTGGGGGGTTTTGTTTGACTCTGTATTGAGAGAAGCTTTTCATGCTTCCTCTCCATGGTTACAGAAGGAGAACCTTGAGTCTTGAATACAAGGTAGTCCTCATTCAACTGAAGGACTAAATCTCCTCTGTCAATATCAATCACAGCTTTTGCTGTGGCTAGGAAGGGTCTGCCAGGGATGATGGATTCATCCTCATCCTTCCCAGTGTCTAGGATTATGGAATCAGTAGGGATGTAAAGGCCTTTAACCTTCACTAGCACGTCCTCTACTAGTCTATAAGCCTGTTTCATTGATTTGTCTGCCATCTCTAGGGAGATTCTTGCAGCTTGTACCTCAAAAATTTCCAGTTTCTCCATTACAGAGAGTGGCATGAGGTTTATCCCTGACCCCAGGTCACACAGAGCCTTCTCAAAGGTAATGGTGCCTATGGTACAAGGTATGAAGAATTTTCTGGGATTCGGTTTCTTCTGAGGTAATGTCTGCCTCATTAATGTATTCAGTTCATTAGTGAACAAGGGGGGTTCATTCTCCCAAGTCTCATTACCAAATAACTTGGCATTCATCTTCATGATTACTCCTAGATACTTAGCAACTTACTCTTCAGTGATGTCTTCATCCTCTTCAGAGGAAGAATATTCATCAGAGCTCATGAATGGCAGAAGGAAGTTCAATGGAATCTCTATGGTCTCTGTATGAGCCTCAGATTCCTTTGGTTCCTCAAAGGGAAACTCCTTTCTGTCCAGAGGACGTCCCATGAGACTTTTCTCACTGGAACTCATGTCCTCCTCTCTCTCTCCAGGTTCGGCCATGTTGGTCATGGTTATGGCCTTGCACTCTCTCTTGGGATTTTCTTCTGTATTGCTTGGGAGAGTACTGGGAGGAGTTTCAGAAATCTTCTTACTCAGCTGACCCACCTGTGCCTCCAAATTTCTAATGGAGGACCTTGTTTTATTCATGAAACTTAGTGTGGTCTTGGATAGATCAGAGACTATGGTTGCCAGGCCAGAATGGCTCTGTTCAGAATTCTCTGTCTGTTGCTGAGAAGATGATGGAAAAGGCTTGCTATTGCTAAACCTATTTCTTCCACCATTATTGTTGAAGCCTTGTTGAGGCTTCTGTTGATCCTTCTATGAGAAATTTGGATGATTTCTCCATGAAGGATTATAGGTATTTCCATAGGATTCTCCTATGTAATTTACCTCTGCCATTGCAGGGTTCTCAGGATCATAAGCTTCTTCTTCAGAAGATGCTTCTTTAGTACTGTTGGATGCAGCTTGCAATCCATTCAGACTCTGAGAAATCATATTGACTTGCTGAGTCAATATTTTGTTCTGAACCAATATGGCATTCAGAGTATCAATTTCAAGAACTCCCTTCTTTTGAGGCGTCCCATTGTTCACAGGACTCCTCTTAGAGGTGTATATGAACTGGTTATTTGCAACCATTTCAATGAGTTCCTAAGCTTCTGCAGGAGTTTTCAGATGAAAAGATCCTCCTGCAGAATGGTCCAATGACATTTTTGACAACTCAGACAGACCATCATAGAGTATACATATGATGCTCCATTCTGGAAGCATGTCAGTAGGACACTTTTTGATCAGTTGCTTATATCTTTCCCAAGCTTCATAGAGGGACTCTCCTTCCTTCTGTCTGAAGGTTTGGATTTCCACTCTAAGCTTGCTCATCTTTTAAGGTGGAAAGAATTTGGCCAGGAAAGCACTGACCAGCTTATCCCAAGAGTTCAGGCTTTTCTTAGGTTGTGAATCCAACCATGTTCTAGCTTTGTCTCTTACAGCAAAAGGGAAAAGCATAAGCCTGTAGATCTCGTTATCAACTCCATTGGTCTTGACAGTGTCACAGATTTGCAAGAATTCAGATAAAAACTAATGAGGATCTTTCATTAGAAGTCCATGAAACTTGCAGTTCTACTGCATTAGAGAAACTAATTGAGACTTAAGCTCAAAGTTGTTTGCTCCAATGGTAGGAATTGAGATGCTTCTTCCATAGAAGTTGGAAGAGGGTGCAATAAAGTCACCAAGCATCTTCCTTGCATCTCCACCATTGTTATTAGGTTTGGCCATGTCTCCTTCTTTTTCGAAAATTTCTGTCAGGTCCTCTCCAGAGGGTTGTGCCTTAGCTTCTGATGAGCGGATAATTTATACGCTTTTTGACATTGTTTTTAGTATGTTTTTAGTAGGATCTAGTTACTTTTAGGGATATTTTCATTAGTTTTTATGTTAAATTCACATTTCTAGACTTTACTATGAGTTTGTGTGTTTTTCTATGATTTCAGGTATTTTCTGGCTGAAATTGAGGGACTTGAGCAAAAATCAGATTCAGAGGTTGAAGAAGGACTGCTGATGCTGTTGGATTCTGACCTCCCTGCACTCAAAGTGGATTTTCTGGAGCTACAGAACTCAAAATGGCGCGCTTTCAATTGCGTTGGAAAGTAGACATCCAGGGCTTTCCAGCAATATATAATAGTCCATACTTTACTCGATAATAGATGACGTAAAGTGGCGTTCAACGCCAGATCTCTGCCCGATTCTGGAGTTCAGCGCCAGAAATGGATCAAGAACCAGAGTTGAACGCCAGAAATGGATCAAAACCTAGCGTTCAACTCCACAAATGGCCACTGCACGTGTAACATTCATGCTCATCCCAAGCACACACCAAGTGGGCCCCGGAAGTGGATTTATGCATCAATTACTTACTTCTGTAAACCCTAGTAGCTAGTTTATTATAAATAGGACTTCTTACTATTGTATTATACATCTTTTGATCATTTTTAGATCTCTAGACCTCCATGGGAGGCTGGCCATTCGGCCATGCTTACCCTCTATTCACTTATGTATTTTTAACGGTAGAGTTTCTACACTCCATAGATTAAGGTGTGGAGCTCTGCTGTTCCTCAAAGATTAATGCAAAGTACTACTGTTTTCTATTCAATTCATCTTATTCCGCTTCTAAGATATTCATTCGCACTTCAACCTGAATGTGATGAACGTGACAATCATCATCATTCCCTATGAACGCGTGCCTGACAACCACTTCCGTTCTACATTAGATTGAATGAGTATCTCTTAGATCTCTTAATCAGAATCTTCATGGTGTAAGCTAGAATGATGGCGGCATTCAAGAGAATCCGGAAAGTCTAAACCTTGTCTGTGGTATTCCGAGTAGGATTCAATGATTGAATGACTGTGACGAGCTTCAAACTCGTGATTGCTGGGCGTAGTGACAGACGCAAAAGGATAGTAAATCCTATTCCAGCATGATCGAGAACCGATAGATGAATAGTCGTGCCGTGACAGGGTGCGTTGACCACTTTCACTGAGAGGATATGATGTAACCATTGACAAGGGTAATGCTTCCAAACGATTAGTCGTGCCGTGACAGGGCATTTGGATCATTTTCCCGAGAGAAGACCGAAAGTAGCCATTGACAATGGTGATGCATTACATAAAGCCAGCCATAGAAGGGAGTAAGACTAATTGGATGAAGATAGCAGGAAAGCAAAGGTTCAGAGGAATGAAAGCATCTCTATTCGCTTATCTGAAATTCTCACCAATGATTTACATAAGTATTTCTATCCCTATTTTATTAATTAATTTCGAAAACCCCATTACTATTTTATATCCGCCTGACTGAGATTTACAAGGTGACCATAGCTTGCTTCATACCAACAATCTCCGTGGGATTCGACCCTTACTCACGTAAGGTATTACTTGGACGACCCAGTGCACTTGCTGGTTAGTTGTGCGAAGTTGTGAACCATGGTATTGGCATCATGTTTTTGGCGCCATTACCAGGGAAAGAAAGAGCGATGAATTTTACATAATCAAAGTGTAATCACAATTTCTGCGCACCAAGTTTTTGGCGCTGTTGCCGGGGATTGTTCGAGTTTGGACAACTGACGGTTCATCTTGTTGCTCAGATTAGGTAATTTTCTTCTTATTTTGTTCTCAAAAAGTTTTCAAAAATCTTTCAAAAATTTTTCTTTTGTTTTCGAAAAAAAATGTGTTTTCAAAAAAAATTATTTTTCTTCAGAATTTTTAAGAATGAATTCTAGTGTTTCATGAAGCATGTTGAAGCCTAGCTGGCTGTAAAGCCACGACTGTAGGGCATGTTAGGCGTGTCATGTCTGGATTACATACTAAAGCTTGGCTGGCTATTAAGCCATGCCTGACCCTTTGATTGGAGCTTTAGAGTATAAGATTCCTGGAATTCATATTAAAAATTTTGGAATCCTTATTTTTTCTTTTTCATAATAATTTTCGAAAAAAAATACAAAAAAATTACAAAAAAAAAATCAAAAATATTTTTTTGTGTTCTTGTTTGAGTCTTGAGTCATGTTATAAGTTTGGTGTCAATTGCATGTGCATCTTGCATTTTTCGAAAAAATCATGCATTCATAGTGTTCTTCATGATCTTCAAGTTGTTCTTGGTAAGTCTTCTTGTTTGATCTTTGCATTTGCATGTTTTGTGTCTTTTCTTGTTTTTCATATGCATTATTGAATTCTTAGTGTCTAAGCATTAAAGAATTCTAAGTTTGGTGTCTTGCATGTTTTCTTTGCATTAAAAATTTTTTTAAAAAAATATGTTCTTGATGTTCAACATGATCTTCATAGTGTTCTTAGTGTTCATCTTGACATTCATAGCATTCTTGCATGCATTCATTGTTTTGATCTAAAAAATTCATGCATTGCATAATTTTCATGTTTTTCTCTCTCATCATAAAAAATTCAAAAATAAAAAAAAATATCTTTCCCTTTTTCTCTCATCAAATTCGAAAATTGGATTGACTTTTTCAAAAATTTTTAAAATGAAGTTGTTTCTTATGAGTCAAATCAAATTTTCAATTTGAAAATCTTATCTTTTTCAAAAATCAAATCTTTTTCAAATTTCTTAGTTATTTTCGAAAATTCCAAAAATATTTTTCAAAAATTTTTTTCTTATTTTTATATCAAATTTTCGAAAATAACAATAACAATTAATGTTTTGATTCAAAAATTTCAAGTTTGTTACTTGCTTGTAAAGAAAGTTTCAAACTTTAAGTTTTAGAATCATATCTTGTGATTTCTTGTGAATCAAGTCATTAATTATATTTTTAAGAATCAAATCTTTTTTCAAAAACTAATTTCTATCCTATCTTTTCAAAAATATCTTCCCATCATATCTTTTTCAAAAAAATTGATTTCAAAATATCTTTTCTAACTTCCTAACTTCTTATCTTTTCAAAATTTGTTTTAACTAACTAACTAACTTTTTGTTTGTTTCTATCTTTTTCAAAACTACCTAACTAACTCTCTCTCTCTAATTTTCGAAAATATCTCCCCCTTTTTCAAAATTTCTTTTTAATTAAACTAATTATTTTATTTTTTATTTGAATTTTCGAAAAACTATTAACCCTTTTCAAAGTTAATTTTCGAAAATTACTAACCTTTTTCAAAAACTATTTTCAAAAATCACTAACTCTTTTTCAAAAATTATTTTCGAAAAATTCTCCTTCTCTCTCATCTCCTTCTATTTATTTATTCATCTACTAACACTTCATATCACCCAAATTCGAACCCCCTCTTCTATCTGTGTTCAAATTTCTTCTTCTTCTTTTCTTCTACTCACACTGGGACCTCTATACTGTGGTAAAAAGGACCCCTATTATTATTATTTTTCTGTTCTCTCTTTTTCATATGAGCAGGAGCAAGGACAAGAATATTCTTGTTGAAGCAGATCCAGAACCTGAAAGGACTCTGAAGAGAAAACTAAGAGAAGCTAAATTACAACAATCCAGAGAGAACCTTTCAGAAATTTTCAAACAGGAAGAGGAGATGGCAACCAAAAATAATAATAATGCAAGGAGAATGCTTGGTGACTTTACTGCACCTAATTCCAATTTACATGGAAGAAGCATCTCCATTCTTGCCATTGGAGCAAACAACTTTGAGCTGAAACCTCAATTAGTTTCTCTGATGCAGCAGAACTGCAAGTTTCATGGACTTCCATCTGAAGATCCTTTTCAGTTCTTAACTGAGTTCTTGCAGATATGTGATAATGTTAAGACTAATGGAGTAGATCCTAAAGTCTACAGGCTCATGCTTTTCCCTTTTGCTGTAAGAGACAGAGCTAGAGTGTGGTTGGACTCTCAACCCAAAGACAGCCTGAACTCTTGGGATAAGCTGGTCACGGCTATCTTAGCCAAATTCTTTCCTCCTCAAAAGCTGAGCAAGCTTAGAGTGGATGTTCAAACCTTCAGACAGAAAGGAGGTGAATCCCTCCATGAATCTTGGGAAAGATACAAACAGTTGACCAAAAAGTGTCCTTCTGACATGCTTTCAGAATGGACCATTCTGGATATATTCTATGATGGTTTATCTGAGCTATCAAAGATGTCATTGGATACTTCTGCAGGTGGATCCATTCACCTAAAGAAAACGCCTGCAGAAGCTCAAGAACTCATTGACATGGTTGCTAATAACCAGTTTATGTACACTTCTGAGAGGAATCCTGTGAGTAATTGGACACCTATGAAGAAGGGAGTTCTTGAAGTTGATACTCTGAATGCCATATTGGCTCAGAACAAAATATTGACTCAGCAAGTCAATATGATTTCTCAGAGTCTGAATGGAATGCAAGCTGCATCCAACAGTACTCAAGAGGCATCTTCTAAAGAAGAAGCTTATGATCCTGAGAACCCTGCAATAGCAGAGATGAATTACTTAGGTGAACCTTATGGAAACACCTATAACTCATCATGGAGAAATCACCCAAATTTTTCATGGAAGGATCAAAAGCCTCAACAAGGCTTTAATAATAGTGGAAGAAACAGGTTTAGCAATAGCAAGCCTTTTCCATCATCCACTCAGCGACAGACAGAGAATTCTGAGCAGAACCCATCTAGCTTAGCAAACTTAGTCTCTAATCTATCTAAGGCCACTGTGAGTTTCATGAATGAAACAAAGTCTTCTATTAAAAATTTGGAAGCACAAGTGGGCCAGCTGAGTAAAAGGATCACTGAAATCCCTCCTAGCACTCTCCCAAGCAATACAGAAGAAAATCCAAAAGGAGAGTGCAAGGCCATTGACATAACCAAAATGGCCGAACCCAATGAGGGAGAGGAGGACATGAATCCCAAGGAGGAAGACCTCCTGGGACGTCCAGTGATCAATAAGGAGCTTCCCTCTGAGGAACCAAAGGACTCTGAGGCTCATCTAGAGAGCATAGAGATTCCATTGAACCTCCTTATGCCATTCATGAGCTCTGATGAGTATTCCTCTTCTGAAGAGAATGAGGATGTTACTGAAGAGCAAACTGCCAAGTTCCTTGGTGCAATCATGAAGCTAAATGCCAAATTATTTGGCATTGATACTTGGGAAGATGAACCTCCCTTGTTCATCAATGAACTAAGTGATCTGGATCAACTGACATTGCCTCAGAAGAGACAGGATCCTGGAAAGTTCATAATACCTTGTACTATAGGCACCATGATCTTTAAGGCTCTGTGTGACCTTGGTTCAGGGATAAACTTCATGCCCCTCTCTATAATAGAGAAACTGGGAATCTATGGGGTGTAAGCTGCTAAAATCTCATTAGAGATGGCAGATAATTCCAGAAAATAGGCTTATGGACAAGTAGAGGACGTGTTAGTAAAGGTTGAAGGCCTTTACATCCCTGCTGATTTCATAGTCTTAGATACTGGGAAGGAAGAGGATGAATCCATCATCCTAGGAAGACCTTTCCTAGCCACAGCAAGAGCTGTGATTGATGTGGACAGAGGAGAATTGATCCTTCAATTAAATAAGGACAACCTTGTGTTTACAACTCAAGGATCTCTCTCTGCATCCATGGAGAGGAAGCAGAAAAAGCTTCTTGATGAGCGGATATTTCATACGCTTTTTGGGGTTAATTTCATATAGTTTTGATTATGTTTTAGTTAGTTTTTAGTTTATTTCCATTAGTTTTTAGGAAAAATTCATATTTCTAGACTTTACTATGAGTTGTGTGTTTTTCTATAATTTAAGGTATTTTTCTGGCTGAAATCGAAGGAGCTGAGCAAAAATCTGATTCAGGCTGAAAAAGGACTGCTGATGCTGTTGGATTTTGACCTCCCTGCACTCAAAGTGGATTTTCTGGAGCTACAGAACTCGAAATGACATGCTTTCAATTGCGTTGGAAAGTAGACATCCAGGCTTTCCAGCAATATATAATAGTCCATACTTTGCACAAGGATAGATGACGTAAACTGGCGTTCAACGCCAGTTCTCTGCCCAATTCTGGCGTCCAGCGCCAGAAAAGGATCAAAAGCTGGAGTTGAACGCCCAAACTGGCATAAAAACTGGCGTTCAACTCCACAAATGGCCTCTGCACGTGAATCGCTTAAGTCTCAGCCCAGCACACACCAAGTGGGCCCCAGAAGTGGATCTCTGCATCATCCATCATAGTCTACTCATATTTTGTAACCCTAGGCTACTAGTTTAGTATTTAAACAACTTTTAGAGACTTATTTTGTATCTCATGACATTTCAGATCTAAACTTTGTATTCTCTGACGGCATGAGTCTCTAAACCCCATTGTTGGGGGTGAGGAGCTCTGCTGTGTCTCGATGAATTAATGCAAGTATTTCTGTTTTCCATTCAAACACGCTTGTTCCTATCTAAGATGTTCATTCGCGCTTAACTGTGATGGAGGTGATGATCTGTGACATTCATCACCTTCCTCAAACCACGAACGTGTGCCTGACAACCACCTCCGTTCTATATCCGATTGAATGAGTATCTCTTAGATTCCTTAATCAGAATCTCCGTGGTATAAGCTAGAACTGATGGCGGCATTCATGAGAATCCGGAAAGTCTAAACCTTGTCTGTGGTATTCCGAGTAGGATTCAAGGATTGAATGACTGTGACGAGCTTCAAACTCCTGAAGGCTGGGCGTTAGTGACAGACGCAAAAGGATAGTAAATCCTATTCCAACCGGATCGAGAACCAACCGGTGATTAGCCGTGCTGTGACAGAGCGCGTGAGCGTAGTTTTCACTGGAAGGATGGAAGGTAGCCATTGACAACGGTGATCCACCAACACACAGCTTGCCATAGGAGGACATGCGTGCGTGAATCAGAAGACAGAGGAAAGCAGAGATTCAGAAGACAAAGCATCTCCAAAACTCCAACATATTCTCCATTACTGCACAACAAGTAATCTTTAATTTATGCTCTCTTGGTTATTCGCAATTCAACTGACAAACATAATTGACTTCCTGACTAAGATTTACAAGATAACCATAGATTGCTTCAAACCAACAATCTCCGTGGGATTCGACCCTTACTCACGTGAGGTATTACTTGGACGACCCAGTGCACTTGCTGGTTAGTGGTACGCGTTGTGAAAAGTGTAATTCACAATTTTGTGCACCAAGTTTTTGGCGCCGTTACCGGGGATTGTTCGTGTTTGAACAACTGACGGATTATTTTGTTGCTTAGATTAGGAAAAATTTCTCTTTTTTTTTGGTTTAGAGTCTTTTATTATTTATTCCTTGTTAAAACACTTTAAATTTATAGCTCAGTTAGTTAGAACGTGGTGTTTATGTTCATGGTAATTGGCTATCATAATTTTAAAACCTTTTTCAAAAATAATTTTTCTATTAAATCATGTGCCAAACTTTAAGTTTGGTGTTTTCTTGTTGATTTTTCTTAAAAATTTTCGAAAATTTCTTTTGGTTTTCTAAAAATTTTAAGTTTGGTGTTCCTTGGTGTTTTCCCTCCAAAAATTTTTGAAAAATAAGGAGCATTAGATCTAAAAATTTTAAATCCTGTGCTATCTTTTTGTTTCTCCCTTTTCCCTTAAACATCAAAAAAAAAATTTTTTTTAAATAAATAAAATAAAATAAATAAAAAGGTAAATCAATCCAAGTTATATCCCTTTATCCATCATGGACATAAGTGGAATTGAACAGTCCAGGAGGACTCTGGGGTCATATTCTAACCCCTCTACTGCTTCATATGGGAGTAGCATCTGCATACCCTCCATTGGAGTTAATAGCTTTGAGTTGAATCCTCAGCTCATTATCATGGTGCAGCAAAGTTGTCAGTATTCCGGTCTTCCACAGGAAGAACCTACAGAGTTTCTGGCACAATTTTTACAAATTGCTGACACAGTGCATGATAAGGAAATAGATCAGGATGTCTACAGACTATTACTGTTTCCATTTGCTGTAAAAGATCAAGCTAAGAGGTGGTTAAATAACCAACCTAAGGCCAGCATAAGAACATGGAAACAGCTGACAGAAAAATTTCTGAATCAGTATTTTCCTCCAAAAAGGATGACACAGCTAAGGCTGGACATCCAAGGCTTTAAACAAGGAGATAATGAATCTCTTTATGATGCCTGGGAGAGATACAGAGAGATGCTACGAAAATGCCCCTCTGAAATGTTTTCAGAGTGGGTTCAGTTAGACATCTTCTACTATGGGCTTGCAGAAAGAGCTCAGATGTCTCTAGATTACTCAGCTGGTGGATCTATCCATATGAGAAAGACAATTGAAGAGGCTCAAGAGCTCATTGATACAGTTTCCAGGAATCAGCATCTGTACCTAAGCAGCAACCCTTCCATGAATGAAGAGGTTAAAACAGTAACTGCTGAATTCAGTACTGTAAAACAAGCTGCTGAATTCAATCAGCAATTGGATTTTCTAACAAAGCAGCTAGCTGAATTCAAGGACAGGCTACAGGAGACAAGGATAGCTAATATACATATGGACGAACAGTGTAAGCAAACAAAGCAGCAGCTATCAAGGCAAATAGCAGAAGAATGCCAAGCAGTTCAATTAAGGAGTGGGAAAACATTAAATACCCCACCTCAAGGCATCAAAAATTCAAGAAATGAGCAACCCACCAAAGATTCACCTGAGGACAGTAAGAGCCCAGGGAAAAATAATTCTGGCGCTAAAACGCCAGAAAATGGGTGGAAGGCTGGCGCTGAACGCCCAGGCCATGCCCAAAACTGGCGTTCAACGCCAGAAACAAGGCAGAATTGGCATTCAACGCCAGAAATGGGCAAGAATCTGGCGTTGAACGCCCAAATGGGGCAGAATCCAGTGTTGAACGCCCAAAATGGGCACATTTCTGGCGTTCAGGCGCCAGGAACAGACAGTGAGCTGGCGTCTAACGTCACTCCAGCTTCTGACTCTGGCACTCAATTGCCAGTGAGGGATCAAACACATACAAGTGCTGATAACAACCCCTCTAAAAAGGCTTCTTTAACCACTAAGGTTGAGGAATATAAAGCCAAGATACCTTATCCTCAAAAACTCCGGAAAGAAGAGCAGGATAAGCAATTTGCTCGCTTTGCAGATTATCTAAGGACTCTTGAAATAAAGATTCCATTTGCAGAGGCACTTGAGCAAATACCTTCTTATGCCAAGTTCATGAAAGAGATCTTGAGTCATAAAAAGGAGTGGAGAGAAACAGAAAGAGTTCTCCTCACTGAAGAATGCAGTGCAGTCATCCTGAAAAGCTTTCCTGAAAAGCTTAAAGACCCTGGGAGTTTTCTGATACCATGCATATTAGAAGGTGATTGCACCAAGACAGCTTTATGCGATCTTGGGGCAAGCATCAACCTAATACCTGCATCCACTATCAGGAAGCTTGGCTTAACTGAAGAAGTTAAACCAACCCGGATATGTCTCCAACTTGCTGATGGTTCCACTAAATACCCATCAGGCGTGATTGAAGACATGATTGTCAGAGTTGGGCCATTCGCCTTTCCCACTGACTTTGTTGTGCTGGAAATGGAGGAGCACAAGAGTGCTACTCTCATTCTAGGAAGGCCCTTCCTAGCAACTGGACGATCCCTCATTGACGTCCAACAGGGGGAAATAACCCTGAGAGTCAATGATGATGAGTTTAAGTTGAACGCTGTCAAAGCCATGCAGCATCCAGACACATCAACAGACTGCATGAAAGTTGATCTCATTGACTCTTTGGTAGAAGAGATCAATATGGCTGAGAGTCTCGAATCAGAGTTGGAAGACATCTTTAAAGATGTTCAGCCTGATTTGGAGGATTCAGAGGACATGAACGAGCCTCTGAACTTTCTTCCGAAAGAGGAAAAACCTCCTAAACCCGAGCTCAAGCCACTACCACCATCCTTGAAATATGCATTTCTGGGAGAAGGTGACACTTTTTCAGTGATCATAAGCTCTGCTTTAAATTCACAGGAAGAGGAAGCACTTATTCAAGTGCTAAGGACACACAAGACAGCTCTTGGGTGGTCCATAGGAGACCTTAAGGGCATAAGCCCAGCTAGATGCATGCACAAAATCCTATTGGAGGATAATGCCAAACCAGTGGTTCAACCACAGAGGCAGTTAAATCCAGCCATGAAGAAAGTGGTGCAGAAAGAGGTCACCAAATTACTGGAGGCTGGGATTATTTATCCTATTTCTGATAGCCCCTGGGTGAGCCCTGTTCAAGTCGTCCCAAAAAAGGGAGGCATGACAGTGATTCATAATGAAAAAAATGAACTGGTTCCTACAAGAACAGTTACAGGGTGGCGCATGTGTATTGACTACAGAAGGCTCAATACAGCCACCAGAAAGGATCATTTTCCTTTACCATTCATAGACCAGATGCTAGAAAGACTAGCAGGTCATGATTATTACTGCTTTTTGGATGGCTATTCAGGCTATAACCAGATTGCAGTAGATCCCCAGGATCAAGAGAAAACAGCATTCACATGTCCATCCGGAGTATTTGCTTATAGAAGGATGCCATTTGGGCTATGTAATGCGCCTGCAACCTTCCAGAGATGCATGCTCTCTATTTTCTCTAACATGGTGGAAAAATTTCTGGAAGTCTTCATGGATGACTTCTCAGTATATGGAGACTCATTCAGCTCCTGTCTTGATCACCTGAAACTTGTTTTGAAAAGATGCCAAGAAACCAACCTAGTTTTAAACTGGGAAAAGTGTCACTTCATGGTGACTGAAGGAATTGTTCTTGGGCATAAAATCTCAAACAAGGGAATAGAGGTGGATCAAGCAAAAATAGAGGTAATTGAAAAATTACCACCACCTGCCAATGTTAAGGCAATCAGAAGCTTTCTGGGGCATGCAGGATTCTATAGGAGGTTTATAAAGGATTTTTCAAAAATTGCAAAATCTCTAAGCAATCTGCTAGCTGATGACACGCCATTTGTGTTTGACACAGAGTGCCTGCAGGCGTTTGAAACGCTGAAAGCTAAGCTGGTCACAGCACCAGTCATTTCTGCACCAGACTGGACATTACCATTTGAGCTAATGTGTGATGCCAGTGATCATGCCATTGGTGCAGTATTGGGACAGAGGCATGACAAGCTTCTGCATGTCATTTATTATGCCAGTCGCGTTTTAAATGATGCCCAGAAAAATTACACAACCACAGAAAAAGAACTACTTGCAGTGGTTTACGCCATTGACAAGTTCAGATCATACTTAGTAGGATCAAAAGTGATTGTGTATACTGACCATGCTGCTCTTAAATATCTACTCACAAAGCAGGATTCAAAACCCAGGCTCATCAGATGGGTATTGCTTCTGCAAGAGTTTGATATAGAAATAAGAGACAAAAAAGGGACAGAGAACCAAGTGGCTGATCATCTGTCCCGGATAGAGCCAGTGGAAGGGACGTCCCTCCCTTCTCTTGAGATCTCTGAGACGTTTCCTGATGAGCATTTATTCGCCATTCAGGAAGCACCATGGTTTGTCGATATTGCAAACTATAAAGCTGCAAGGTTCATACCCAAGGAGTACAACAGGATACAAAAGAAGAAATTAATTACTGATGCAAAGTACTACTTGTGGGATGAACCTTATCTCTTTAAGAGATGTGCAGACGGAATTATCCGTAGGTGTGTGCCTAGAGAAGAAGCACAGAGGATCCTGTGGCATTGCCACGGATCTCAATATGGAGGCCATTTCGGAGGTGAGCGAACAGCCACCAAGGTCCTCCAATGTGGCTTCTATTGGCCCACACTCTATAAAGATTCCCGAGAGTTTGTACGTAATTGTGACAGTTGCCAAAGAGCTGGTAATTTGCCTCATGGTTACGCCATGCCTCAACAAGGAATCTTGGAAATTGAGTTATTTGACGTATGGGGAATTGACTTCATGGGACCTTTCCCACCATCATATTCAAACACTTATATTCTGGTGGCAGTTGACTATGTATCAAAATGGGTTGAGGCTATTGCCACACCCACCAATGATACTAAAACAGTGCTGAAGTTCCTCCAGAAACATATCTTTAGCAGGTTCGGTGTCCCTAGAGTGTTAATCAGTGATGGGGGCACTCACTTCTACAATAAACAGCTTTACTCTGCCATGGTTCGGTATGGAATTCGCCACAAGGTGGCCACTCCATATCATCCACAAACCAATGGGCAAGCTGAAGTCTCTAACAGAGAATTAAAGAGAATCCTGGAACGGACAGTAAATACCCGTAGAAAGGATTGGGCACGGAGCTTGGATGATGCTCTGTGGGCTTACAGAACAGCATTCAAGACCCCTATAGGGACCTCTCCATACCAACTCGTGTATGGTAAGGCATGCCACTTGCCCGTGGAACTGGAACATAAGGCCTACTGGGCAACCAGATTCCTAAACTTTGATGCCAAATTAGCAGGAGAAAAACGATTGCTCCAGCTAAATGAGCTAGAGGAATTCAGATTCACAGCTTTCGAAAATGCCAAGCTTTATAAAGAAAAATAAAAAAAATGGCATGACAGAAAGCTGTCATCTAGAATCTTTGAACCAGGACAGAAGGTCCTGTTGTTTAACTCTAGACTCAGGCTATTGCCCGGGAAACTGAAATCCCGGTGGAGGGGACCATACGTGATTACAAGTGTGTCACCATATGGTTATGTGGAGCTTCAAGATATTGATTCTGATAAGAAGTTCATTGTCAATGGACAGAGAATCAAGCATTTTCTTGAAGGCAACATTGAGCAAGAATGCTCAAGGCTGAAGCTAGATTAAAAGCTCAGCAAGGTCCAGCTAAAGACAATAAAGAAGCGCTTGCTGGGAGGCAACCCAGCCATGGGGCAACAATCCTCTAAGCATTTTGCCCTATTTCTATTTTTATTTTTATTTGTTTATATAGAGTTCATTGACAACAGGGTAAATAATCATTTACAGAAGACCTCGGCACACAAAACAGAGAAAAAGATCTCACTGGCAAGAAAACGCCAGTAAAAGAGCATTTTGGGCGTTCAACGCCCAAAATGGGCATCCACTGGGTGTTGAACACCAGTAATGGCAGCAGCTGGGCGTTGAACGCCCAGGAGAGCAGCAATTGGGCGCTGAACGCCCAAAACAGGCAGTGTTTGGGCGTTCAAACGCCAGGAATGCAGGGAGGAGCCAAATTCATATTTTCCACACGTATTTCCATTTTAATTTCAAATTTCATGCTTCAATGCATGATTTTTTTTACAGGAACATGTCAAGAACCCTGATTTCTAAATTCCATAATTTCTAAAAAACCCTACCACAAAAAAATTTTTTAAAATGTATTTTAATCCATAAGCACCAGGCATCTTTGCAAATTCAATCAAACTCTTTTAAAATCTTCTCTGAAAACAAATCCATCTTTCCAAATCCAATCCATATCTTTTTCAAATCTCCATATTATCTTTTTCAAAATTCAGATTTATCTTTTTCAAAAATCTATCATATCTTTTCAAAACTAAATTATATCTTCTATCTTATCTTTTTCAACTCAATCTTTTTATCTTATCTTGTCCAATTTTTCGAAAACCCACCCTCCCATCCCTTTAAATTTGGGTTCGGCGACCCCCTCCTCCATCAACAATTGCACCTAGCTCTCCTTCTATCCCTCTCCTTTCTTTTCTTTTGCTTGAGGACAAGCAAACCTCTAAGTTTGGTGTGTTTATCCGAGATCACTAAGATCATGGCTCCCAAAGGAAAACAACCCACCCCAAGAGGCAAGAAACAGAGCGTTCCAAAACCACTTTGGAATCAAGGGAAGTTCTTATCTAAAGAACATTCAGACCATTATCTTAAAGTAATGGGTCTGAGATCAGTGATCCCGGAAGTTAGATTCGATCTGAAAGAAGATGAATATCCGGAGATCCAGGAGCAAATTCGAATCAGGAACTGGGAAGTCCTAGCTAATCCTGAAACGAAAGTAGGAAGGAACATGGTCCAGGAGTTCTATGCTAATATGTGGCAGACTGACAAGCAAAAACTATCTGGAACTGCCTTCTATGAATTTCGGACCATGGTCAGAGGGAAGATTGTTCATACCACCTGACAAACCCCATTTGTAGGGTTTATCTTGTATTGATTTTTGGAGATTTTATCACCTTTTACCCATATTTATTCAAGAAATAGCATGGTTTTGTATATTCTCCTTTAATTGTGCTTGAATGTGAAAACATGCTTTTTAGGACTCAAAATAGCTAAATTTAATTCACCTTGATTCTATTAGATTCCTTGATATGTTTGTTAAGTGATTTAAGGTTTAGGAGGCAAAGATTGGATCAAGGGAATGAAGAAAGAAAGCATGAAAAGTTGGAGAACTCATGAAGAAATGGAAGAACCGAAAAGCTGTCAAGCCGACCTCTTCGCACTTAATCGATCATAACTTGAGCTACAGAGGTCCAAATGATGCGGTTCCAGTTGGGTTGGAAAGCTAACATCCGGAGCTTCGAAACGATATAAGATTTGCCATAGTTGCTACACGTATGGTGGCGCGCACGCGCAAAGTACGCGCACGCACCGTTGCTGCCACCTAGTCACTTAAAGCAAAACGTGGCCAACGAATTCTAAAGCCTTGTGGGCCCAATCCAACTCATTTCTGATGCTATTTAACCCAAGGAGTGAAGAGGGAAACATGTGTTAGTTACCAATTAGTTTAGTTTAGTTTTGAGAGTTAGTTTCTAGAGAGAGAAGCTCTCACTTCTCTCTAGAATTAGGATTAGGTTTAGTTTAATAACCTTAGATCTAGATTTTAATTCATGCTTTCATCTCCTTCTACCTTTCAATTCCTTGTTGTTACATTCATTCTCCTTCTATTCTTTTGTTGTAATTTCCTTTATGTTGTTCTTATGTTTTGTTGTAGATCTACTTTTACTCCTTCTATTTTCTTTCAACTCAATTAGAGGTAATTCATAATAATTGTGTTCCTTTTGATTGTTGTTGTTAACTCATTGCCATAATTGTTGTTAGATTCTATTTTTGTTATCAAATTACTTTGCTTTTCTTTTATGCCTTCTAAGTGTTTGATGAAATGCTTGGTTGGATTTTAGTATAGATTTTGTTCCTCTTGGCTATGGTAGAGCAATTAGTGACGCTTGAGTTATCTAATTCCTTTGTTGATTGGCAATTGGAGAGATTGCTAATTGGTTTGGAGTGCACTAAAGCTAGTCTTTCCTTGGGAGTTGGCTAGGACTTGCGGCTCAAGTCAATTCATCCACTTGACTTTCCTTTAATTAGTAAGGGTTAACTAAGTGGTAGCAATGAACAATTCTCATCACAATTGAAAAGGATAACTAGGATAGGACTTCTAGTTCTCACACCTTTCCAAGAGCCTTTTATAGTTTTTAGTTTATTTTCATTGCCATTTACTTTTCATGCTCCTTATCCAAAACCCCAAAATAACTCATAACCAATAACAAGACACTTCATTGTAATTCCTAGGGAGAACGACCCGGGGTTCTAATACTTCGATTTATAAATTTAGGGGTTTGTTTTAGTGACAAACAACTTTTTGTATGAAAGGATTAGTGATTGGTTTAGAAACTATACTTGCAACGAGAATTCATTTGTGAATTCTAAACCGTCAAAAATCCGTTCGTCAAAATGGCGCCGTTGCCGGGGAATTGCAATGGTGTTATGTTATTGGTTATTGTACATATGTGAATAGTGTGAATATCTTGCTTTTTGCTTTATTTGCTAGTTGTAGAATTTTGTTTCTTTTGTTTTCTATTAGCTTTTATTTTTATTTTATCTTTTCACCATGAATTCTCATTTTGGCTATGAGTGTGATTACAACTATGTTGTAGGTGATGGGAGCTACAATGAAGATGTGTGTCAAGGATGGGATAACCAAAGGTGGGAGGAGTCATATGCTTATGATCAATCCTTTTGGCAACAACCTCCACCAATGCACTATGAAGAAGAGCCATTCTATGATGCATATCAATCCAATGGCTATGGTGAATCTCCTTGTGACTTTCAAGAACCACCACCATATGCCTATGAGTCATATCCTCAACATGAACCTCAACCACACTCACAAGCCTATTTTCAACAAACACCTCCATATGACCATGATCCTTACCTACTATACCAACCTCCTTTTGAACCATATGAGCCATACATGGAACCACAATTCCAAGATTACTACTCCCAAGAACCACTTCAATACACACCACCACCTCACCAAGAAGAACCACCTTCCTATAATGAACCCTTTCTCCAAGACAATGAACCTTCTTATCCACTCCAACCTCTAATGGATGGAACCCTTGGTGTTCTTCTTCAAGGACATGAGGAGATGACAAGGGATGTGCAACAATTCATGACCGCCTTGGATGCGGTGGTAAACCGGTTAGCATCCCAACTTTTGGACACTCAAGGAACTCCCATGGCTCAAGAAGAGCATAGCATGAAGGAGAGATTGAAAACTCCGGTGGAAAAGGAGGAATGCCACTTTGTATTAGAACAATTGGAGGAGCCTATGATCATTAAAGAAGAGGAAGAAGTGGTTGAAGACCTAGGAGATGCGGAACCTCCATGGGAAGCTAAAATCATAGAAAATCCATCCAAGAAGATTGAATTTGATGTCGAGGAGGAAAGTGCACAACCTCCAAAACAATTTTTGAATGAAGAATTGGAAAGAATGAAGCAAGAATTGAGTTCCCTTGGTGATGAAGATCATGCATCCAACCATCTTGGTGGTGAATCCTTTGAATTTGAAGAACCTTCTCCCAATGAGATAGAAAGCAATGTGGAGGTAGATTTCTCTCAACCTCCCATTTATGATTTGAGTGACGAGGAAGAGTTAGATGAAATTGATGAACAAAGGGTTGGAAGTGAAGAAGCTTATGAAGAGGTGGAGATTAATAAGGAAGAACACAAGGGAGTAAAGCTTGCTAGCACGTTGGAGATACCTCTCCCCAAGCCACCACCATCCATTCTTTCATTCAAGTGGGTAAATTCCTTATACTCAAGCTTTATTATTCCCCTTGAATATGGTTTGCTTGAGACGGATGGTCAACTTAGACATATTTGTGGCTTTAAAAGCAAAAAGGAAATGGCTAGTGGTTGGAAACATTATTCTAGGCTCATTATGGTTGCATGTTCAAAGCTTAATTGCACAGTTTGGTATAGAGCTAGATTGTTTGGGTCTAGGAGAATGTTTGGTCACTTTATTGAGAATTCTAAGGTCATGCCACCCAAATGGAATAATGATAATCAACTTGAAGATGGGTGTGGAAATAAGATATGGGATCCGGGAATATATGAGGATCAATTTTGGGAGCCCATGGTTTGTGAAGAACTCCATCAAGGCTTGAAGATATTAAAATTGAAGAATGGAGCTTATTGGAGATTCAAGCATTGGTGGATGTTCAAGGATAGCTTCAAGCACAAGCCACCTTGAGAGGAGCTCCCCATAAGTCCAACTTAAGGACAATAAACAAAAGTGCTAGGTGGGAGACACCCCACCATGGTAAAATTTTTTCATTTTCTCTTTTGTAAATATTGGTAAAATTAGTTTAATTTCATGTTTAGATTAGTTGGTAGAGTTTAATTGGTAGTTTAAGTATGTTAAATAAGGTTTTATGGTGTTTTGGTAGCTGTTTGGAGGTTTGGAATGCTTGGATTGGTGCAAAAAAAAAAAAAAAACATAGAAAAAAAATTTTTGAAAAACAGAGCACCATCCACGCGTACGCGCACGTCCAGCATTTTCGACCATCCACGCGCGCGCGCCATGCGTGCGTACGCGTGGATTGAGAAGTTCCAACCTCCATACATTTTCCAGAGAGTTGTGCCTGCGCCGCGCCAACGTTGTGCCTCTGGCACAAACCCCACTTGCGCACACGCGCACATGACGCGTACGCGCCACTCTCGAAATAAGCCAACGACGCGCGCGCGCCATGTGTGCGTACGCGCGGATTTCTTTCTCCCATCCACTTTTCTTTTCTTCTCCTCTTTCCAATTCTTTCCTTCTCCTTTCTTCTTCCCTTCTCCTACCCCTCATCCAACACTTCCAAACACCATGAATAACCATTTATTTTAGTTAGTTAATTAGTTAGTTGGTTAGTTAATTAGTTAGTTTTCGTTTAGCTTTCATTTTATTTTCTCTCTTTTCATTATACGTGTTGGAGTATTGACTTTGTTTACTATACATTGCTATATCCCTTATTGCCTAAATGCTATCTTAGCATGAATGTTTTTAGATAATCTTTGTTGGATTCTATGTTGAGGTTATATTTTGTTACTTGGTTTTGAGTTCTTCATGCTTACCTTTTGAAAAAATACCAAGTGATGAGAGTTGTCTTCGAGCTTATAACTCTTTTGAATTGCATGTTGTAGCTAGCCATCATGTGATTTGAATCTTTTTCCTCGATTAGGCTACCTCTTGATGGATGATGTTGTGCATTTACCTTAATGCATTGTATTTCATGATTATATCCATCCATATGTTTGACTTGAATGCTTTCATGCTTCTCTAATGCTTGTCTTACCTTACAAGCTTACTTAAAGCATCTCAAGCACACTAGGATAAGTGAAGTGCATGCTTCTTTTGTGACATAGCTTTTATGCTAATGTGTATTCTAAACCGTGCAATTTAGAATTCACACACCTAATATTTCTTAATGTCACACTAATTCACTCACCTCATTCTAGTGATTTACCTCATTCCAACAATGTATGCTTCCTTGCTTTTATATCTTCTCATCTTATGGTGTTATATTTTTGTTTTTCATAACGAATGCACCACAAGCAACCATGGAAGTGGAAGAAAGAACACATAGCAATCCGGAGAGTCGCCGTACCCCCTTGCTCATCTTTGAGTGCACCGAGGACGGTGCAAAGTTTTAAGTGTGGGGAGGTCATCCGACCGATCGGCAATCTTGGGTGACAAATTTCTAACTCCAATACTTTTGCATTTCATTCTAGGATTTTAGGATTTTTACTTGCATTTTCTTATTTTTGCATATGCATACACAATAAGCTTAGTCAAAATAATGAGAATTTTTCAAGATTTCTATCTATAGGGCATGTCAATTGATTTGAGTGAAAACTTTTCATAGAACTTGCTTGAATTATATATATTATGGAACATGTTTTGAGCTAAGAACACAAGCTTGTGAGATTTGAGCCTAACGGTGTGGTTACATCTTACAACCACTTATTTTTCCTTCTTGTGTGCATTATTCTCTTTCTATGATTGTAATCTTTGATTTGTTTGATTCTTTATGTCCATTATTTTGTGTATTCATGCATTTATAGGATTGAGGCCATCATTTTATTAGCTCACTTACCCAAATGGCCTTATCTTTTTTCTTCCTTTGTTAGCCAAATTTGAGCCTACGCTTAACCCATTTATTCTTTAATTTAGCACATTACTAGCCTTAAAGCGAAAAACAATAAATGTCCTTAATTTGGATCTTTGATTAGCTTAGGCTAGTGTGTGTGAGTATCATTCAAGTGTGGGAACCTTGGGACATTGGGTGAATAAAAGGGTAGTTTTGTAATGTTATTGAAAATATTGAGAATTGGGTATATACTCATGTATTGATCAAATGTAAAACCTTATGCATTGATGCTCTTGTATATAGAAAGAAAAAAAAATGAGAAAAACAAAAGAAAAAGAAAAGAAAAATAATATGGAAAAGAAAAAAAAATAGAAAAAAAAAAGAAGAAAAAAATAATAAAAAAGGGACAAAATGCCCCAAGGCAAGGTCCAATAAAATCAATGCATAAGTGTTGTGAAATGAAAAAGAAAATGCATGAGTATGTGAAAAAGTGAAGAATGGGTAGCTAGATTAGAACTTAATTGTATAGGATGTCATAGGTTAGGTGGGAAGTTTAAGCTTATCAAAGATTCAAATTTCAAGCTCACTTGACCAAATATGCATCCTACCTTGACCCTAGCCCCATTACAACCAATGAAAAGACCTCATGATACTTGTATGCATGCATGAAATAAATGTTGATTGTTAGAAGAAAAACAAATCTTGGAAAGCATGAAATAGAGGAGAATTGAGTGAATCAACCCTAAACACTTGAGCGAATAGAGTGCAAACACATCCGGTGAGGGTTTTATGCTCAATTACATGTTTTCACCTATGATCATCATTCTTCATGCAAGTTTGTAAAAATATTTAATAACTCAATTCAATTGTGGATTAGACTTGCTAGTCCTTAGCCCTTGTGCATATATGTTTCTTGGGAATTGATTTAGTTTGACCAAGCACTTGCATTCATTTAGATAGTTGCATATAGGTAGATTGCATTTAGTTAGTTTCCATTGAATAAACGCCATACCCTTACTTCATTCCTGGTTTAGGCATGAGGACATGCTTGGTTTAAGTGTGGGGAGGTTGACAAACCCCATTTGTAGGGTTTATCTTGTATTGATTTTTGGAGATTTTATCACCTTTTACCCATATTTATTCAAGAAATAGCATGGTTTTGTATATTCTCCTTTAATTGTGCTTGAATGTGAAAACATGCTTTTTAGGACTCAAAATAGCTAAATTTAATTCACCTTGATTCTATTAGATGCCTTGATATGTTTGTTAAGTGATTTAAGGTTTAGGAGGCAAAGATTGGATCAAGGGAATGAAGAAAGAAAGCATGAAAAATTGGAGAACTCATGAAGAAATGGAAGAACCGGAAAGCTGTCAAGCCGACCTCTTCGCACTTAATCGACCATAACTTGAGCTACAGAGGTCCAAATGATGCGGTTCCAGTTGAGTTGGAAAGCTAACATCCGGGGCTTCGAAACGATATAAGATTTGCCATAGTTGCTACACGTATGGTGGCGCGCACGCGCAAAGTACGCGCACGCGCCGTTGCTGCCACCTAGTCACTTAAAGCAAAACGTGGCCAACGAATTCTAAAGCCTTGTGGGCCCAATCCAACTCATTTCTGATGCTATTTAACCCAAGGAGTGAAGAGGGAAACATGTGTTAGTTACCAATTAGTTTATTTTAGTTTTGAGAGTTAGTTTCTAGAGAGAGAAGCTCTCACTTCTCTCTAGAATTAGGATTAGGTTTAGTTTAATAACCTTAGATCTAGATTTTAATTCATGCTTTCATCTCCTTCTACCTTTCAATTCCTTGTTGTTACATTCATTCTCCTTCTATTCTTTTGTTGTAATTTCCTTTATGTTGTTCTTATGTTTTGTTGTAGATCTACTTTTACTCCTTCTATTTTCTTTCAACTCAATTAGAGGTAATTCATAATAATTGTGTTCCTTTTGATTGTTGTTGTTAACTCATTGCCATAATTGTTGTTAGATTCTATTTTTGTTATCAAATTACTTTGCTTTTCTTTTATGCCTTCTAAGTGTTTGATGAAATGCTTGGTTGGATTTTAGTATAGATTTTGTTCCTCTTGGCTATGGTAGAGCAATTAGTGACGCTTGAGTTATCTAATTCCTTTGTTGATTGGCAATTGGAGAGATTGCTAATTGGTTTGGAGTGCACTAAAGCTAGTCTTTCCTTGGGAGTTGGCTAGGACTTGCGGCTCAAGTCAATTCATCCACTTGACTTTCCTTTAATTAGTAAGGGTTAACTAAGTGGTAGCAATGAACAATTCTCATCACAATTGAAAAGGATAAATAGGATAGGACTTCTAGTTCTCACACCTTTCCAAGAGCCTTTTATAGTTTTTAGTTTATTTTCATTGCCATTTACTTTTCATGCTCCTTATCCAAAACCCCAAAATAACTCATAACCAATAACAAGACACTTCATTGTAATTCCTAGGGAGAACGACCCGAGGTTCCAATACTTCGGTTTATAAATTTAGGGGTTTCTTTTAGTGACAAACAACTTTTTGTATGAAAGGATTAGTGATTGGTTTAGAAACTATACTTGCAACGAGAATTCATTTGTGAATTCTAAACCGTCAAAAACCCGTTCGTCACCACCCCTGACAAGATCAGAGAGATCTTAAAGCTACCTCAACTAAAGGATGATCCAGACTCCTTCAACAGGAGGATGATGAGAGCAGACATTGACCTGGATAAGATTCTAGAGGACATATGTATCCCTGGAGCCAGGTGGACCACCAACACAAAGGGTGTCCCAAATCAACTCAAGAGAGAGGATCTCAAACCAGCCGCCAGAGGATGGCTGGACTTCATTGGGCGTTCTCTGTTGCCCACTAGCAACCGATCTGAAGTCACAGTTAAAAGAGCAGTGATGATTCATTGCATCATGATGGGGAAGGAAGTGGAGGTTCATCAGCTGATTTCCACTGAACTCTACAAGATTGCTAACAAAAATTCAAAAGAGGCCAGGTTGGCTTATCCAAGCGTGATTTCTCTGCTCTGCAAGGACGCTGGAGTAAGGATGGGAATAACTGAATATATCCTAATTGAAAAGTCAATCACCAAAGCATCAATGGAGAGACAACAAGCACAGGAGGATCCCATCAAGAAGAGAGCACAGGAATTCCTCCCAGAGATCCCTCAAGCTGAATACTGGGAATATCTTGAGACGTCCGTCACCAAGATACGGGAAGCTATGGAGCAAATAATAAAAGAACAGAAGGAACATAGTCAAATGCTGACCTATATATTTAAAGAACAAGAGGAGCAGGGGCGTGACTTAAGGGAACTGAAGCGCCAAAAGTCTTCTCTTGTAGGACCAAGCACCCCAAGGATCAGAGGAACCCCCGTGCCCCCAGAATAAAGGTTGTTAATTTCCAATTTCTGCCTTAACTCTGTGACAGTGTCCTTATAAAAGTTTACCTTAGAAGTCATATAATAGTAATTAGTATCTATTTGATTTTATCTCCAATTAAGCTATAGTTTATTTTTCTCATCATCATTAAACATGAATAAAATAGTAGATCTTTTGAATAAGAAGCAATAAAATTTCGAGTTTTAATAAGAGAAATTCTAATTAGTTAAATGTGGTGGCAATGCTTTCTATCTTCTGAATGAATGCTTGAACAGTGCATATGTCTTTTGAATTTGTTGTTTAAGACTGTTAAATATGTTGGCTCTTGAAAGAATGATGAACATGAGACATGTTATTGATAATCTGAAAAATCATAAAAATGATTCTTGAAGCAAGAAAAAGCAGCAAAGAATAAAGCTTGCAAAAAAAAAAAAAGAAAGCAAGCAGAAAAAGCCAAAAGCTCTTAAAACCAAAAGGCAAGAGCAAATAAAAAGGATCCCAAGGCTTTGAGCATCAGTGGATAGGAGGGCCTAAAGGAATAAAATCCTGGTCTAAGCGGCTAAACCAAGCTGTCCCTAACCATGTGCTTGTGGCGTGAAGGTGTCAAGTGAAAACTTGAGACTGAACGGTTAAAGTCAAGGTCCAAAGCAAAAAGAAGAGTGTGCTTAAGAACTCTGGACACCTCTAATTGGGGACTTTAGCAAAGCTGAGTCACAATCTAAAAGGTTCACCCAATTATGTGTCTGTGGCATTTATGTATCCGGTGGTAACATTGGAAAACAAAGTGCTTAGGGCCACGGCCAAGACTCAGAAAATAGCTGTGTTCAAGAATCGTCATACTGAAATAGGATACTCAATAACACTATCTGAGTTCTAAGTTCCTATAGATGCCAATCACTCTGAGCTTCAATGGATAAAGTGAGATGCCAAAACTGTTCAGAAGCAAAAAGCTACTAGTCCCGCTCATCTAATTAGAATCTGAGCTTCACTCAAAAACTCTGAGATATTATTGCTTCTCAACTTATTAGTCTTCTATTTTATTTGTCTAAGTTGCTTGAGGACAAGCAACAGTTTAAGTTTGGTGTTGTGATGAGCGGATATTTCATACGCTTTTTGGGGTTAATTTCATATAGTTTTGAGTATGTTTTAGTTAGTTTTTAGTTTATTTCCATTAGTTTTTAGGAAAAATTCATATTTCTGGACTTTACTATGAGTCGTGTGTTTTTCTATAATTTCAGGTATTTTTCTGGCTGAAATCGAAGGAGCTGAGCAAAAATCTGATTCAGGCTGAAAAAGGACTGCTGATGCTGTTGGATTCTGACCTCCCTGCACTCAAAGTGGATTTTCTGGAGCTACAGAACTCGAAATGACATGCTTCCAATTGCGTTGGAAAGTAGACATCCAGGGCTTTCCAGAAATATATAATAGTCCATACTTTGCACAATGATAGACGACGTAAACTGGCGTTCAACGCCAGTTCTCTGCCCAATTCTGGCGTCCAGCGCCAGAAAAGGATCAAAAGCTGGAGTTGAACGCCCAAACTGGCATAAAAACTGGCGTTCAACTCCACAAATGGCCTCTGCACGTGAATCGCTTAAGTCTCAGCCCAGCACACACCAAGTGGGCCCCAGAAGTGGATCTCTGCATCATCCATCATAGTCTACTCATATTTTGTAACCCTAGGCTACTAGTTTAGTATTTAAACAACTTTTAGAGACTTATTTTGTATCTCATGACATTTCAGATCTAAACTTTGTATTCTCTGACGGCATGAGTCTCTAAACCCCATTGTTGGGGGTGAGGAGCTCTGCTGTGTCTCGATGAATTAATGCAAGTATTTCTGTTTTCCATTCAAACACGCTTGTTCCTATCTAAGATGTTCATTCGCGCTTAACTGTGATGGAGGTGATGATCTGTGACATTCATCACCTTCCTCAAACCACGAACGTGTGCCTGACAACCACCTCCGTTCTATATCCGATTGAATGAGTATCTCTTAGATTCCTTAATCAGAATCTCCGTGGTATAAGCTAGAACTGATGGCGGCATTCATGAGAATCCGGAAAGTCTAAACCTTGTCTGTGGTATTCCGAGTAGGATTCAAGGATTGAATGACTGTGACGAGCTTCAAACTCCTGAAGGCTGGGCGTTAGTGACAGACGCAAAAGGATAGTAAATCCTATTCCAACCGGATCGAGAACCAACCGGTGATTAGCCGTGCTGTGACAGAGCGCGTGAGCGTAGTTTTCACTGGAAGGATGGAAGGTAGCCATTGACAACGGTGATCCACCAACACACAGCTTGCCATAGGAGGACATGCGTGCGTGAATCAGAAGACAGAGGAAAGCAGAGATTCAGAAGACAAAGCATCTCCAAAACTCCAACATATTCTCCATTACTGCACAACAAGTAATCTTTAATTTATGCTCTCTTGGTTATTCGCAATTCAACTGACAAACATAATTGACTTCCTGACTAAGATTTACAAGATAACCATAGATTGCTTCAAACCAACAATCTCCGTGGGATTCGACCCTTACTCACGTGAGGTATTACTTGGACGACCCACTGCACTTGCTGGTTAGTGGTACGCGTTGTGAAAAGTGTAATTCACAATTTTGTGCACCACTTCTCTCAAAGCAGAGTCACCCAAAGCCCCCACAGTTAAACTCTAAGTTTGGTGTTGGGAGGCCACAACCAAACTCTAAGTTGGTGTCAAACCCCCATATCCAAACTCTAAGTTTGGTGTTGGGAGGTCTCAACAAAGCTCTGCACATCTGTGAGGCTCCATGAGAGCCCACTGTTAAGCTATTGACATTAAAGAAGTGCTTATTGGGAGGCAACCCAATTTTTATCTAACTATATTTTTCTTGGTTATATGTCTTTATAGGTTCATGATCATGTGGAGTCACAAAATAAATATAAAAATTGAAAACGGAATCAAAAACAGCAGAAGAAAAATCACACCCTGGAGGAAGCATCTGCCTGGCGTTCAACGCCAGAACAGAACAGAGCATGGTTCTGGCGCTGAACGCCCAAAATGGGCAGTATCTGGGCGCTGAACGCCCAAAATGGGCATCATCTGGGCGCTGAACGCCAGAATTGCACCCTGGAGAGGAGCTGGCGCTGAACGCCCAGAACAAGCATGGTTCTGGCGTTCAACGCCAAAAATGGCCAGTAAATGGGCGTTCAATGCCCAGAACAAGCACCAATCTGGCGCTGAACGCCCAGAATTGTGTGCAAGGGCATTTTACATGCCTAATTTGGTGCAAGGTTGTAAATCTTTGAACACCTCAGGATCTGTGGACCCCACAGGATCCCCACCTACCTCCACTCACTTTTTCTCACCCCTCTTTCACACATTCCCATAAACACTCTTCCCCAAAACCCTTCACCAATCACCTCAATCTCTCTTCCCCATCACCTCTTCACCACTCACATCCATTCACTCTTCCCTATAAACCTACCTCATAAACTCCACCTACCTTCAAATTTCAAAACCAATTTCCCACCCAAACCCACCAATATGGCCGAAACCTTTCCCCCCTCCCTTCCCTATATAAAGCCCCCCATTCTTCTTCAAATTCACACAACACAACCCTCTCTTCTCTTCTTGGCCGAAACACAACCCCTTCTCCCTCTCCTCCATTTCTTATTCTTCTTCATCTATTCTCTCTTTTATTGCTCAAGGGCGAGCAATATTCTAAGTTTGGTGTGGTAAAAGCATAAGCTTTTTGTTTTTCCATTACCATTGATGGCACCTAAGACCGGAGAATCCTCTAGAAAAGGAAAAGGAAAGACAAAAGCTTCCACCTTCGAGTCATGGGAGATAGAAAGGTTCATCTCCAAAGCCCATCAAGACCACTTCTATGATGTTGTGGCCAAGAAGAAGGTGATCCCTGAGGTCCCTTTCAAACTCAAAAGAAATGAGTATCCGGAGATCCGACATGAAATTCAAAGAAGAGGTTGGGAAGTTCTAACAAATCCCATCCAACAAGTCGGCATCCTAATGGTTCAAGAGTTCTATGCTAATGCATGGATCACCAAGAATCATGATCAAAGTAAGAACCCGGATCCAAAGAACTATGTTACAATGGTTCGGGGGAAATACTTAGATTTTAGTCCGGAAAATGTGAGGTTGGCGTTCAACTTGCCAAACATGGAAGAGAACGCATGCCCCTACACAAGGAGAGTCAACTTTGATCAAAGGTTGGACCAAGTCCTTATGGACATATGTGTAGAAGGAGCTCAATGGAAAATTGACTCAAAAGGCAAACCGGTTCAACTAAGAAGACTGGACCTGAAGCCTGTAGCTAGAGGATGGTTGGAGTTCATTCAATGCTCAATCATTCCCACTAGCAACCGGTCTGAAGTTACTATAGACCGGACCATTATAATCCATAGCATCATGATTGGAGAAAAGGTGGAAGTTCATGAGGTTATACCTCAAGAACTCTACAAGGTGGCTGACAAGTCCTCCACTATGGCAAGGTTAGCCTTTCCTCACCTCATTTGCCACCTATGCAATTCAGCTGGGATTGACATAGAGGGAGATATCCTCATTAAAGAGGACAAGCCCATCACTAAGAAAAAGATGGAGCAAGCAAGAGAGCCCATTCATGGAGCTCAAGAGGCGTATGAAGCTCATCACCATGAGATCCCGGAGATGCCTCAAATGCATTTTCCTCCACAAAACTATTGGGAGCAAATCAACACCTCCCTAGGAGAAGTGAGTTCCAATATGGGACAACTAAGGGTAGAACATCAAGAGCACTCCATCATCCTTCATGAAATAAGAGAAGATCAAAAAGCAATGAGGGAGGAGCAACAAAGACAAGGAAGAGACATAGAAGAGCTCAAGGACATCATTGGTTCCTCAAGAAGGAAATACCACCATCACTAAGGTGGACTCATTCCTTGTTCTTACATTCTCTGTTTTTCGTTTTCTCTATGTTAAGTGCTTATCTATGTTTGTGTCTTCATTACATGATCATTAGTAATTAGTAACTATGTCTTAAAGTTATGAATGTCCTATGAATCTATCACCTCTCTTAAATGAAAAATGTTTTAATTCAAAAGAACAAGAAGTACATGAGTTTCGAATTTATCCTTGAACTTAGTTTAATTATATTGATGTGGTGACAATGCTTCTTGTTTTCTGAATGTATGCTTGAACAGTGCATATGTCTTTTGAAGTTGTTGTTTAAGAATGTTAAATATGTTGGCTCTTGAAAGAATGATGACTAGGAGACATGTTATTTGATAATCTAAAAAATCATAAAAATGATTCTTGAAGCAAGAAAAAGCAGCAAAGAACAAAGCTTGCAAAAAAAAAAAAAAAAAAAGAAAGAAAAAGCAAGCAGAAAAAGCCAAAAGCTCTTAAAACCAAGAGGCAAGAGCAAAAAGCCAATAACCCTTAAAACCAAAAGGCAAGGGCAAATAAAAAGGATCCCAAGGCTTTGAGCATCAGTGGATAGGAGGGCCTAAAGGAATAAAATCCTGGTCTAAGCGGCTAAACCAAGCTGTCCCTAACCATGTGCTTGTGGCGTGTAGGTGTCAAGTGAAAACTTGAGACTGAGCGGTTAAAGTCAAGGTCCAAAGCAAAAAAAGAGTGTGCTTAAGAACCCTGACACCTCTAATTGGGGACTTTAGCAAAGCTGAGTCACAATCTGAAAAGGTTCACCCAATTATGTGTCTGTGGCATTTATGTATCCGGTGGTAATACTGGAAAACAAAGTGCTTAGGGCCACGGCCAAGACTCATAAAATAGCTGTGTTCAAGAATCATCATACTGAACTAGGAGAGTCAGTAACACTATCTAAACTCTGAGTTCCTATAGATGCCAATCATTCTGAACTTCAATGGATAAAGTGAGATGCCAAAACTATTCAAGAGGCAAAAAGCTATAAGTCCCGCTCATATGATTGAAACTCTGTTTCATTGATAGTTTGGAATTTATAGTATATTCTCTTCTTTTTTTTATCCTATTTGATTTTCAGTTGCTTGGGGACAAGCAACAATTTAAGTTTGGTGTTGTGATGAGCGGATAATTTATACGCTTTTTGACATGGTTTTTAGTATGTTTTTAGTAGGATCTAGTTACTTTTAGGGATGTTTTCATTAGTTTTTATGTTAAATTCACATTTCTGGACTTTACTATGAGTTTGTGTGTTTTTCTGTGATTTCAGGTATTTTCTGGCTGAAATTGAGGGACTTGAGCAAAAATCAGATTCAGAGGTTGAAGAAGGACTGCTGATGCTGTTGGATTCTGACCTCCCTGCACTCAAAGTAGATTTTCTGGAGATACAGAACTCAAAATGGCGCGCTTCCAATTGCGTTCGAAAGTAGACATCCAGGGCTTTCCAGCAATATATAATAGTCCATACTTTGCTCGAGAATAGATGACGTAGAGTGGTGTTCAACACCAGCTCTCTGCCTAATTCTGGAGTTCAGCGCCAGAAATGGATCAAGAACCAGAGTTGAACGCCAGAAATGGATCAAAACCTGGCCTTCAACTCCACAAATGGCCTCTACACGTGTAACATTCATGCTCAGCCCAAGCACACACCAAGTGGGCCCCAGAAGTGGATTTATGCATCAATTACTTACTTCTGTAAACCCTAGTAGCTAGTTTATTATAAATAGGACTTCTTACTATTGTATTATACATCTTTTGATCATTTTTAGATCTCTAGACCTCCATGGGAGGCTGGCCATTCGGCCATGCTTACCCTCTATTCACTTATGTATTTTTAACGGTAGAGTTTCTACACTCCATAGATTAAGGTGTGGAGTTCTGCTGTTCCTCAAAGATTAATGCAAAGTACTACTGTTTTCTATTCAATTCATCTTATTCCTCTTCTAAGATATTCATTCGCACTTCAACCTGAATGTGATGAACGTGACAATCATCATCATTCCCTATGAACGCGTGCCTGACAACCACTTCCGTTCTACATTAGATTGAATGAGTATCTCTTAGATCTCTTAATCAGAATCTTCGTGGTGTAAGCTAGAATGATGGCGGCATTCAAGAGAATCCGGAAAGTCTAAACCTTGTCTGTGGTATTCCGAGTAGGATTCAATGATTGAATGACTGTGACGAGCTTCAAACTCGCGATTGCTGGGCGTAGTGACAGACACAAAAGGATAGTAAATCCTATTCCAGCATGATCGAGAACCGACAGATGAATAGCCATGCCGTGACAGGGTGCGTTGACCACTTTCACTGAGAGGATAGGATGTAACCATTGACAAGGGTGATGCCTCCAGACGATTAGCCGTGCCGTGACAGGGCATTTGGATCATTTTCCCGAGAGAAGACCGAAAGTAGCCATTGACAATGGTGATGCATTACATAAAGCCAGCCATAGAAGGGAGTAAGACTGATTGGATGAAGATAGCAGGAAAGCAAAGGTTCAGAGGAACGAAAGCATCTCTATTCGCTTATCTGAAATTCTCACCAATGATTTACATAAGTATTTCTATCCCTATTTTATTAATTAATTTCGAAAACCCCATTACTATTTTATATCCGCCTGACTGAGATTTACAAGGTGACCATAGCTTGCTTCATACCAACAATCTCCGTGGGATTCGACCCTTACTCACGTAAGGTATTACTTGGACGACCCAGTGCACTTGTTGGTTAGTTGTGCGAAGTTGTGAACCATGGTATTGGCATCATATTTTTGGCGCCATTACTAGGGAAAGAAAGAGCGATGAATTTTACATAATCAAAGTGTAATCATAATTTCTGCGCACCAGCTTCCCTTAGCTTCCTCTTCAGAGTCCTTTCAGGTTCAGGATCAGCTTCAACAAGAATGTTCTTATCCTTGTTCCTGCTCATATGAAAAAGAAGAGAACAGAAAAGAATAGGAATCCTCTATGTCACAGTATAGAGATTCCTTTATGTGAGTAGAAGAAAAGAAGAGTAGAATAAGAAAATAGAAAAATTCGAACACAAAGAAGAAGAGGGGGTTCGAATTATGAGTATAAGAGAAGTGTTAGTAGATAAATAAATAAATAAAAAGGGATGAGAGAGAGAGAAAATTTGAATTTTAAATTAAAATAAAAGGAAAATATTTTTGTTTTTATTTTAATTATTGGTTAGTATTTGAAAATTAAGAGAAGAAATAAAATAAAATTTGAAAACTAATTAAATTACTTAATTAAAAGGATTTTTGAAAAAGTGGTTGGTGATTTTCGAAAATTAGAAAGAGAAAAGTAGTTGGGTGGTTTTGAAAAAGATATGATTGAAATAGAAAACTTTTAAAATCAAACAAAAATCAAGTAGTTAATTGAAAAATATTTGAAAATCAATTTTGAAAAGATAAGAAGTTAGAAAAGATTTTGAAATTGATTTTTGAAAAAGATATGATTGATATAATTGAAATTTATTTTGAAAAGGATTTGAAAAGGAAATTTAAAAAGATTTGATTTTGAAAATTAAAGTTGATTACTTGACTAACAAGAAACAAAAAGATATGATTTTAAAATTTAAAGATTGAACCTTTCTTACTAGGCAAGTAATAACTTAAAATTTTGAATCAATCACATTAATTGTTAGTAAAGCTTTTGGAAAGTATGAAATAAAAATAAGAAAAAGATTTTGAAAATCAATTTTAAAATTTTCGAAAAAAAAAGTGAAAGAGAAATGAAAAAGATTTTATTTTTGAAAAGGTTTTGAAAAGATAGGATTTTTAAATTGAAAATTTGACTTGACTCATAAGAAACAACTAAATTTTAAAATTTTTTGAATAAGTCAACTCAAATATTCGAAATTTATGAGAAGAATAAGAGAAAGATATTTTTTTATTTTTGAATTTTTAATGAAGAAAGAGAAAAATAATAAAAAGACTCAAAACATGAGAATTTAAGATCAAAATAAGAAATGCATGCAAGAACACTTTGAATGTCAAGATGAACACCAAGAACACTTTGAAGATCAAGATGAACATCAATAACTTATTTTTGAAAATTTTTAAGAAAAGAAACACATGCAAGACACCAAACTTAGAAATTTTCAATGTTTAAACACTAACAAATTGAAAATGCATATGAAAAACAAGAAAAGACTCAAAACATGAAAATACAAAGATCAAATAAAGAAAATTATCAAGAACAACTTGAAGATTATGAAGACACATGCATGAATTTTTGAAAGTTTTTTTTTAAGAAAAATTAAAAAGATGCAATTGACACCAAACTTAAAATTTGACACTAGACTTAAACAAGAAACACAAATTATTTTTGGTTTTATGATTTTAAAATTTTTTTTTTGGATTTTTTCAAAAATTAATTTTGAAAAAGAAAATAAGAAAATTCAAAATTTTTAATAAGAATTCCAGGAATCATGCAATGTTAGTCTAAAGTTTCGGTCTAAAATTTTAGACATGGCCAATGGCCAGCCAAGCTTCAGCATACAAATCAGACATACAACAGCTGATTAGATGGGAGTCCAAGGGCTCTTGCCATGATAAGTGGAAGCCTCAGTCCAAAAATTAGACATGGCTTAACAGCCAGCCAGGCTTCAACAGATCATGATGAAACTCTAGAATTCATTCTTAAAAATGCTGAAGTCATAGAATAATTTATTTTCTCTTTTTGAAAATTTTTCGAAAATAAAAAGAATAAAAACTAAACTTAAAATTAAAATAAAATTACCTAATTTGAGCAACAAGATGAACCGTCAGTTGTCCAAACTCGAACAATCCTCGGCAACGACACCAAAAACTTGGTGCACAAAATTGTGATCTCAACTGCGCCAACAACTTGGTACGCACGATCATAATCTCAATTCTTCTTCACAACTCCACACAACTAACCAGCAAGTGCACTGGGTCGTCCAAGTAATAAACCTTACGTGAGTAAGGGTCGATCCCACGGAGATTGTCGGCTTGAAGCAAGCTATAGTCATCCTTGTAAATCTCAGTCAGGCAGATTCAAATGGTTATGGGATTTTGATAATTAAAATATAATTAAAACATAAAATAAGATAGAGATACTTATGTAATTCATTGGTGGGATTTCAGATAAGCATATGAAGATGCTTTGTTCCTTCTGAATCTCTGCTTTCCTACTGCCTCCATTCAATCATTCATACTCCTTTCCATGGCAAGCTGCATGTTGGGTATCACCGTTGTCAATGGCTACTTCCCGTCCTCTCAGTGAAAATGGTCCTCTACGGTTTCTGTACGGCTAATCAACTGTCGGATTTCTCGTCTTGGATGAAAAATACCAGGCACAGCTACCGCATGGCTAATCAGCTGTTGGTTCTCGATCGTGTTGGAATAAGATCCAATGATCCTTTTGCGCACTGTCACTGCACCCCACAGTCACGAGTTTGAAGCTCGTCACAGTCATCCCTTCCCAGATGCTACTCAGAATACCACAGACAAGGTTTAGACTTTCTGGATCTCAGGAATGCTGCCAATTGATTCTAGCCTATACCACGAAGATTCTAATCTCAGATTCAGATGCTCTATTGTTAGGAGAGATGATGTGAATCGTTGAAGAGATATCCAAGAGATACGCATTCAAGCTTGTTTTCATGTAGAACAGAAGTGTTTGTCAGGCACGCGTTCATAAGTGAGAATGATGATGAGTGTCACTTGATCATCACATTCATCATGTTCTTGTGTGCGAATGAATATCTTAGAATAAGAATAAGCTTGAGTTGAATAGAAAAACAATAGTACTTTGCATTAATTCATGAGGAACAGCAGAGCTCCACACCTTAATCTATGGGGTGTAGAAACTCCACCGTTGAAAATACATAAGTGATGAAGGTCTAGGCATGGCCGAATGGCCATCCCCCTAAATGTGATCAAGAGATCAAAAGTGATACAAAAGATAATCTCAAAAATGATCTAAAGATGTAAAATAAATCACTAAAAGTAGTTTTTATACTAAACTAGTAGCTAGGGTTACAGAAAATAAGTAAATGATGCAGAAATCCACTTCCGGGCCCACTTGGTGTGTGCTTGGGCTGAGCATTGAGCTTTACACGTGTAGATACTTCTCTTGGAGTTAAACGCCAGGTTGCAGCCTGTTTGTGGCGTTTAACTCTGGTTTGTAACCTGTTTCTGGCGTTTAACTTCAGAATAGGGCAGGAAGTTGGTGTTTGAACGCCAGTTTGCGTCCTCAAAACTCGGGCAAAGTATGGACTATTATATATTGCTAGAAATCCCTGGATGTCTACTTTCCAAAGAAATTGAGAGCGCACCAATTGGGTTTCTGTAGCTCTAGAAAATCCATTTCGAGTGCAGGGAGGTCAGAATCCAATAGCATTTGCAGTCCTTTTTCAGCCTCTGCATCAGATTTTTTTTCAGGTCTCTCAATTTCAGCAAGAAAATACCTGAAATTACAAAAAAATACACAAACTCATAGTAAAGTCCAGAAATGTAATTTTTGCTTAAAAACTAATAAAACATAGTAAAAACTAACTAAATTATACTAAAAACTATGTAAAAACAATGCCAAAAAGTGTATAAATTATCCGCTCATCACTTGTCCTCAAGCCACCAAAACTAATATACGCTTAGGATGTGAATTTGCATGAGAAGTAAGTGCTCAATTAAGCTCCTGTCTCTTCTTAAAGTGGGGTTTATACACTGCAGTTCTGAATAGTTTTGGCATCTCACTATCCTTTGAATCTGGGGAATGTCACTGTCATTTGGAAATAGAATCCAGATAATATTATGAATTCTCTGGCCTTTTTACCTTGGATTAATCCTTGAACACAGCAAAATTTCTTTCATTCTCTTTTCTTTGGTGCTTTGCACCTTGAGCCTAGTCGTGACTTTAAATGCTTTGTCTCAAGCTTTACTTGACACCAAAATACCACAAGCACTTAACTGGGAAACTCTCTTTTGGTTCTGATTTTTCTTTCAGTTACTCCTAGACAGTGGTGCTCAAAGCCTTTGGCATACTCTGTTAAATGCACTTGATCTCGACTCATAGTGCTCTGTCTCAAGAGTTACTTGACACATTTACACCACAAGCATATGACTAGAAAAATAACTCTTTGAGCTTTTAATCATGTCTGACCTCCCTAGTTATTGATGCTCAGAACCTTGGACCTTGCTTTTATTTTTCTTTTGCTGTTTCTTGTTCCTCATACATCAACATCATTTGATTTAAATTCAAATATGCACTGTTCATATCATGCATTCAGAGTCATGGATAATACCACCACATTTAAGTAAATAAGACTACTCTTTAATATAAACTCAATTTCTCATGCAATACATCACTTCTTTTCTTTTTCTTTTTAGATTCAAGCTCAGTGAATGGTACATGAGACATCTCTTCAATTAAACTAGAACCTAGGACTCAGGATTACTAAAGATCATGCAGACTTTCAAGTAAAATAGCAGAAAATAGGAATATAAATAATAAAAATAGAAGAAAATATAGAATGAAAGGAACTCAACCACCTCAGTTATTCTAGTGGCTGTCTCATTTTTCAGGTTGTACTCCTCCGTGAAGATGATTCGCCTCCCTTTGGTGCAATTAAAATAAACAGAAAAGCCACAAGCAAAGCGACAACTCCAAACTTAAAAGTTTGCTTGTCCTCAAGTAAAGAAAAACTGAAAACAGGGAGGGACATAAAAAATGCACGGATCAGTAAAAATAACAATTTTTACAAAAGAAGAAGACAATAATAAAAGGACAAGAGAGGTTAAAATTAATTAAAATATTTTATTTTATTTTAGTTTTTTTATTTGGAATATATATATATATATATATATAGTTATTTATTTATTTATTTAGGGGGTATATATATATATATAGGGAATGAGGGGGGTCACGATTGGGGTGGGATATATATGTATAACCGAGGGGGATTACAAGTGGGGGAAATTGGGTGAAAAGGATTGGGGATGATCACGGGTGGGAGTGGGTTTTTTAGTCAAAGGGGTTTTGATAAAAGAATATATGGGGAAGGAAATAAAGGAAAGTGGAATCAGGAAGGGGTGTGGGGAATGAATCATGAGATTTGGTGCAGGAATGTATGATTTTGTTTTAAGATGGGCAAACCAAGCAACCTGGCGCCTAACTTGGTGGAGGTGGAGTTAGGCGCCAAGCCTCCCGAATGGAACTATCCTTTTGGCGTCTAACTTGGTGCAACCCAAGTTAGGCGTGAACCCCTTTTTTTTTTTTTTTTTTGAGTGGCACCTAATTTTAAGAAAGTGAAGTTAGGCGCCAAGCACCCAGTGAAAAACATTTACTTGCATACACAAATGGCGCCTCACTTCAGTAAGTCAAGTTAGGCGCCACTCCTCTAGAATTATGCCTTTAGTTTTGGTCTTCATGTGGCGCTTAACTTTAGAAAGTGAAGTTAGGCGCCACCCTGTCCTTATCAAACTTCTCCAAGGTGTCCGAAACTCCATTTGATCGCACCTGTTTCTGTTCTAATCACTCTGAATAATCCAAATACATGTGAAACAAAAGAAAATTACATAATTATCAATAAGAGGTAAATATGAGTAAATAGAATAATATAAAAAAATAACAAACTGAGCTTGAAATTAAAGGATACTGGCTGGGTTACCTCCCAACAAGTGCTTCTTTACTGTCACTAGCTTGACGATCAGCTCCTCTAAGAAGGAGGATCATAGGGGCTCAGCTCTTCACCCCTCACTGTGAACTTCTTTTCTGTGCTCTCATGGATAAACTCTATATGCTCAAGAGATAGGATTCCTATCACTGTATGAGGCAGGATTGGGCATGCAGTGAATACCACCTTCATTCCTGGGGAGAATTTTTCAATGGAAATCTTTTTATTTCTCCATCCCCTGAGTACTTTCTTCTTTTTTAGAACCTCCTCTGTGGTGGATGATGCATTCCCAATACCAAACTTAGGTTTGATGTTAGAAAAATTTTGTTGATTGTCACCAAAGGAGATTTGAGCTGCAGATTCTGTTGTCCATCATCAGGGGGTTCTTAAAGATTTGGATCAATAGGCTCAGTCTGCATGTACCTCTCTTCTTCACCTGCTGAATGTATATCTTTGAAGACATGAAAGATCAGTTGATCATTATGCACTCTAAGCACTAATTCACCTTCTTCCACATCAATCAGAGCTCTCCCAGTAGCTATGAATGGTCTTCCTAGGATTATAGAGGCATTCTCATCCTCCCTCATGTCAAGAATTACAAAATCTGCTGGGAGGAAGAACTTACCTACTTTGACCAAGATATTCTCCACTAATCCATATGTAGGCTTTAGAGATTTGTCTGTCATTTGTAATACTATCCTTGTGGGTTGTGCCTCTTGGATTTGCAATTTCTTCGTCACAGATAAGGGCATTAGATTTATGCTTGTACTCATATCACATAGGGCTTTCTCAAAGGTGGTGCTACCAATGGTACATGGAATTTGAAATCTCCCTAGATCTGGCATCTTCCTCGGCAAGTTATTCTAAATTATGGCACTACATTCCTTAGTCAATACCACTGTCTCATCTCCCTTTAAAGGCTTCTTCTTTGACAACAACTCCTTCATGAATTTCACGTAGAGAGGCATTTGCTCCAAAACCTCAGCAAAAGGAATATTGATTTGTAACTTTCTAAAAACTTCCAAGAACTTTGAAAATTGCTTGTCCTTGGTCTCCTTTTGAAGTTTCTGAGGATATGGCTAAATCCTGAAATCACTTAACGCACATATCAAGGCATCGAATGGTAATAAGAGAGGGTTAAACATATCAAAATTAAGACCAAAGAAGCATGTTTTCAATCATAGCACAAAATCAGGAAGGAAAACGTAAACTCATGCAAATCATATGAATAAGTGTATGAAAGATTAATAAAATCCACTCAATTGAGCACAAGATAAACCATAAAACAGTGGTTTATCAATGGCATCTTAGGCTTGTACTCAGGAGCCTTAGGCAATGTCGGATGTGTGTCAAGAGTAACTGGAAAAAGGGTTGTCTGCACGCTTAGGAGGGGCGTGTACTACTGTGTCTTCAGTCTGCTCTGGAGCTTCTTTTTCAACCAGCTCCTTAGTAACTTGTGCTTCCGTACTTGCCACTTGTCCACTTATCAAGGTGATTGCCTTACACTCCTCTCTTGGATTTGGAATTGTGTTATCAGGAAGGCTATTGGTAGTCCTCTGATCAATTTCATTAACTTGTGTGGCTAATTGACCCATCTGAATCTCCAAGTTCTTGATTGATGCACTAGTTTCCAGTATAAAACTTGCCATTAGTGCTTCCAAATCAGTGTTCTTCTGTAATTGAGAATTTGCTTGCTGAGGAGGTTGTTATTGAGATGGCTGAAACTAACGGTTATTGAAATTATTCTATTGAAAACCGCCCTAAGAATTATTATTAAAATTCTGTGGCCTCTTAGGTTGCTCTCTCCACCCTAAATTTGGGTGATTTCTCCACTCCTGATTATAGGCCTTGGCATATGGATCATTATTGGGGTTTCTAGGAGCATTGCCCATATAGTTGAGCTGTTCAGAAGGAAATTAAGCATAATCATAATTTTCACCTTGCATGAAGCTACCAGTCATGTCATAAGGAGCCTCTTGAGGGGCATTCTGAGCATTAACAGCTGAAACCTGCATCCCACTCAAGTGTTGAGTAAACATATTAATCTACTGAGATATAACTTTGTTCTGAGCAAGAATTGCATCCAAAGTCTCTACTTCCAAAACGCCTTTCTTCTAAGGGGTTTCAGAGTTCACAAGATTCCTATTAGAGGAGTAAAGATATTGGTTGTTAGCAACCAATTCAATAAGCTCAGTAGTCTCTTCAGGCGTCTTCTTCATATGCAATGAACCACCTATAGAATTATCTAAACACATTTTGGACATTTCAGATAGGCCCTCATAAAAAATCTCCAGCTGAGTCCATTTAGAAAATATGTCAGGGGGGCATTGTCTTGTCAGCAGCTTGTACCTCTCCCAAGCTTCATAGAGGGTCTCACCATCTCTCTGCCTGAAGGTCTGAACTTCCACCCTTAGCTTAGTCAGCTTCTGTGGTTGGAAGAATTTGGACAAAAATCCAGTGACTACTTTATACCAAATGTTCAGGCTCTCCTTGGGTTGAGAATCTAACCACAGCTTTGCTCTATCCCTCACAGCAAATGGAAAAAGCATGAGCTTGTAAACTTTAGGATTCACTTCATTTATTTTTATAGTGTCACAAATCTACAGGAAGTTAGAGATAAATTGGTTTGGATCTTCCTGCGGAAGTCTATGATACTGACAATTTTGCTGCACCAGAGTGACTAACTGAGGTTTTAGCTCAAAGTTGTTTGCAGCTATAGGAGCCACCACAATACTATTCCCATAGAGATCTGGATTGGGGGCAGTGTATGAGCCAAGCACTCTTCTAGGTTGTTCATTCTCATCCAGATTTGCCACATTGGTATTAACAGCACGATTATGATCATAGTGGACTCTACAGCTTCCTTCTCAAAGGTCTCACTGAGATTTTCACTAGCCTTGTACAACCTAGCTTATTGCAAGTGCCATCTGAAGGTCCTCTCAGGTTCATGATCAAAATTAAGAAGGGGCTCTTTATCCCTGTTCCTGCTCATAAACAAACAGAAAAAAAAAGTAGGAATCTCTACGTCAGAATGCAGAGAATTTCCAGTGAGGTAACCTGTGTAAAGAAATAAAATAAAACAACTATATAATTAAATAAAAAAGTTCGAAAATTATAAATAAAATTAAAATGAAAATTTAAAATTTATAAAAAAAATCGAACAGGAAAATTAAATTAAAAATAACTAGGTAACACCAAACTTAATTTCAGATATTAATGAAAAATAGTAGCAATAAATTTCAAAAATTAAAAGGGAAAAGTAAATAAAATTAAAGCTAAAATGCCTAATCTAAGCAATCAAACAACTAATAGTTGTCAATCACAGTCAATCTCTGGCAACAGCACCAAAAACTTTGTGAGAAATTTATAACCCACAAACTAACCGGCAAGTGCACCGGGTCGTACCAAGCAATACCTCAGGTGAGTAAGGATCGATCCCATGAGGATTGATAGTCTAAGAAACAATGATTGAGTGATTTACTTAGTTAGACAAGCAGAAAATGGTATTTTGAGAGTTCAATTGCATCAAACAGTAAATTTAGAAAATCAGAAAGCAAGCAGTAAACGGGTTGTGAAATATATGGAGAAAACAGTTCAGGTTTCAGAGATATTTATTTTTCGGATTAACTTTTCTTACCAACTATTTTAATCATGCAAGATTTAATTCATGATAAACTACATGTGACTAAACCCTAATTCCTTAGACCTTTTTAGTCTCTTCTAACCTTCATCAACCACCAATTCATTGGTCACTTGATTCCAATTAGAGGGTTCAGTTCAATTCTAGTTTATATGCCACAGAAATCCTAATTATTCAAATATAAGAGGATTATATGTCACGTATCCTATTAATTCCAGATAATTAGAAATTTAGGAGAAATTATTTTCAAGTTGTTGTTCAAGCAAAGAGCTTTTCCAAGTTTTACAAGAACTCAAATAGAATAAGGGTCATACTTCCGTTCCACCCAGATTCATAAGATAAAGAACGAAAACAATTCTTGAAATTGAAATCAATACATGAATTAAAATAGAAAAGTAATAGTATTAATCCATAGAATAAGCAGAGCTCCTAACCTTAACAGTGGACGTTTAGTTGCTCATGGTTCAGAGAGAAAACAAGGATTCTAAAAACTGTAAGTGCGGAATGAGGTCTGAGAGAAAGAAATTTGCCCGAAGGGCTGAATCTTTTCCTTTTTATATCTAATCCTAATTAATGTAAAATATATTTTCTAAAACTAAATAATATATTTTTCTATTTTTAAATAAAATAAAGTTTAATCCAAAATTGATGAAGATCTTCGCATGCTGCTTGATTGAGCGTGGGACCACTTGATGATTTAAGGCTGGCGCCTAACTGGGAAATTCCCAAGTTAGGCGCCACTATGGCAGCCTTGCTTGGACATGTTGATTGTGTCTTGGTGCCTAACTTGGGAAAAGCCAAGTTAGGCACCACCTATGCAGTGTGCTTTTGCCGTGTGAGCTTTCCTTTGGCGCCTAACTTGGAGAATCCCAAGTTAGGCGCCACCAAGGCCGAGTGTGCTGGAGAAGAAGTGTATACTATTATACATCATTGGAAAGTTCTGGAAATTAGATTTCCAATGCCACTAGAATTACGTCAATTGGACCTCTGTAGCTCGGGTTATTTCTGATGGAGTGTAGGGAGGTCAGGGTTGACAGCATCATTCACTTTCTTCTCTATTTCTACAGAAATTCCATCAAATCCATCTGAATGCTACTTGAAGTAAACAAAATTGCACGCAACTCAAAGTAGCATCCATAGTGGCTAAAAGATATTTAAATCTTGATTAAACTCAACAATTCAAATGCAAATTCACTAGGAAAAGATAGAGAAGATGCTCATGCCTCACCAAGAAACTACGAGTTATGTTCGCAAAGGCCGTAATGGACCCTTTGTGAAAGTGCATTGAACCACCGGATCGTAGGACTCGCTAATGTTAGTGGGAAGGCTCGGCACCTCACCGCGTCGCCGACACCTTCGAGGTTCATCCTGGCCTTGAAAGCCGTCAGGTATTCCTGGGGTCCTTGGTCCCGTTGTACTTCATGTTCGTTGGCTTGTCTAAGTGTTTCGGTAGCCGAACTTTGAGGATGGAAGGATGGAAAGAGGTTGCTACCAAAATGATGGTGTCCCGTCTTCTCCTCCCCTCGCTTCTTCGGATTTCTTCGTGACCTTCAGTTTTCTCAGAGGTGCGGGAGCGAGTCCGAGCGCTAGTTTCCACACGCTCTTTCCCCCTACTATGATTCCTCCCACGGTCACCCGACCTTATCGTGGGGGATTGGGTGCGGGAAAGGCCAAGATGGGTGTCCTTGCTGTGGGAAGGGCAGTAACGATCTCTCACTGCGAGTTCTCATTCCAAGTTCTACACTCTGTATCTAAGTTCCTGCATGATCTTTGAGTTATTGTCCCACGTCCCCCCGAAAGGGCGCCTTTCGGGAGATCGGGAGTTTGGGCTCCCTCTTTGTGTCACAGGCCTTGACTGCTCACGAGAGGCGCCTGCAGAGCTCACCTACTTTTCATGCGGGCTCCTCCTTCTTCGCGGCGGAAATAATGCCATACTCCCACCAGGTCTCCACAGACGGCGCCAATGTTCGTCTGCTCGAGTTCTCAGAGGTTCAACGATTCTGGCTAGTTAGCTTGATGGAGCAGAGACTTGAGGGGATTAGGACCTAGGTGCGAATCAAAGAGCTGAAGGTGGTCGCTGGTTGGGATCCACGGGATGACGATGTGGTGGGGCCACCTGCAAGGACTAGTATCCGTATAATAGGTGGTGATTAGGGTTAGGGTAGGTGATATACCTCTGGGAAAGGGTAGGTCCTTCCTCTCTTATATTGACGATATGTTTAAAGATGGAAAAATAATCTGTACCTACAGATATCTGTGGGAATTACCCACAATGAGGAGAATAATGGGGACCGTAAAATCTTCAAGGGGAAAGAAACCTGTCCCATGAATAAACGGAAAACAAAGATGTTGAGGTACCCGCAAAATTTATGCTAAAAAAATTACTTAAATACCCCTTATATATATAAGTTATAGAACCCTAATTTTGAACCCTCTTTCTTAGACTCTTATTGCAGCTGCCTTTCCCATCCATCTAGGGGCGGCAAGCGGAAAAGCCCACCCTACCCCGCCAAAAGTCCGCCCTTTAGCGGGCCGCCCCACCCCGTCCCGCCCCGCCTAACAAGGATGTAAGTTACCGAATCAGACCGAAATTTATCGCAAAACCGAACCAAAATTTATCACAACCGAATGAAAAACCAAAAAAACCAATTTTTTTAATTAAACCGATCGATTCGGTTGGCTCAACAGAAACCGAACCGAACCGAACCGAAGAATTCATTCAAAAATACTTGTTTTTACAAGTTTGCCCTTTAACCTAATACGCAAACCTCCAAAATCCAAATCCCTAACTTAGACCACTCAGCAGCGCAGCCACAATGCTCAAGGCCCACAACACAAGGCTTTTCACTTCCATCTTTCTCCTCCATACCTGAGAATCTGAGAGAATGAGAGCCTAAGAGAGCCAGTGAGCTCGAGAGCTGCCGCCGTCCTTCAAATTTCAGTCGCAAGTCGCCCATCGTCACCGTGAAGGACGTCATCGATCTCCATCACAGGCGTTGCAGAGAGCTGGAGAGCGCCGTCGTCTAGCCGCAGTCTTCACGCCATCGTTGATCTCTGTCTGAGCCATTCTTTTCTATCGTCGAGCAGCAGTCTCTATCGCTGAGCAGTTCGTCTTTGTCGCCGAGCAATCCCTTAGTCCGAGCCCTCTCCTGCAACTCAATGTCTTCTTCTGAGGTTAGTAACTTGGTTTTTTCACAATTTGTTGCAAGTTATTAGATGTTCTTGTTGCTGGTCTTTTTGAAAATATGTTGCTGTTACTTTCATAAAAATATGTTGAAAATATGTTACTGTTGTTGTTGCTTTCATAAAAATTTGTTGAAAATATGTTGTTGTTGCTTTCACAACTTGTTTATTTTGTTTCATAAAATATGTTGTTGTTGCTTTGATAACTTAGTATGTTTAATAAACTTTGTTGTTGTTGCTGGATAAATTTAGTATGTTGCTGGATTAATTTGTTGGAAACAAAGTGTATTCACTACTTGTTTTTTTTTTTTTCCTTTATCACCATCCAGATATATATATCGATGATGATGAGGAGACAGACAAGTTTCAAGTTTGCACATTCTGTTGCTAATTTGGCTCTGGAAAGAGAGGTCAAAGCTAATTTCAGTGAATTTTAGGTGAGTTAATCTTGTCCCCTCATTGCAACACAGTTCGGTTTCATGTGTGAATATTTTTAGGACTTATGTTGGTAAGTAACTCAGTTTTGGTTAGGGGTGGCAAGCGGGGAAGCCCGCCCCGCCCCGCCCCGCCCCGCCCCACCCCGCCAGAAGCCCGCCCCGCCCCGCCTAGTGAGGCGGTCTCAGAATCCCAGCCCGCCCCGCCTAACGGCGGGCTGGCGGGCTAAGCCCGCCAAATATCTTTTTTTTTTTTTTACTTTTAACTATTAAAATAATATATATAAAGATATAAAAAAATCTCTTTTGTTTTTTACTTTTAACTATTATAATTTCTAAAAGTATAAACAAATTATAATTTTTGTATTCACAAACATTAAAGTCTTTGTAATTATAAATATCTAATAAACATGATTATAAACCAAGTTTTTATCCAAAACATAATTATAAATATTGTTTCCAAAGCAAAATAAACATAATCCAAAACATAATTAACAATATTGTCTCTAAAACAAAACAAACATAATTTAACACACTCAATTTTCATCTTCATTCTCTTGTAAGTTGGGTTGGGGGAAGTTGGGTTTTGGTAAAAAAATTGTAAAAATACCCCTTACTAAAAAAATATTAAGCCCGGTGGGAAAGCCCGCCCCGCCAAAGCCCGCCAAAACCAGCGGTTTCAGCGGTGTGGGTTAAGCGGGCTTTTGCTATTTGGCGGTCCCAATTTTTCAGCCCGACCCGCCTTTTTTGGTGGGTTACGCGGGCCGGCCCGGCGGATTTAGGCCCGTTTGCCACCCCTAGTTTTGGTACCTTTGTTACCCTCATGATAGGGCTGGCTTGAAAAACATGCGTAATGAGCAAGCTTTGTTGGTTTTTGCAACTAATTGTGATTATTATGTCGATTTTGTAATAGTTCAGCTTGACGATGTAGTAAAAGAACTTTACAATTGTAGCGAAAAAAAATGGCCACTGGTCATCTTGCATAACAAGCGAATGAGAGGGCTTATGGATAATCCATCAAGCAGAAAGGTGGTAGACGAGTGGATGAATAATGGTGCACTATACGACTCCAACTGAATCCAATGATGATTGGTAAATTGTTAAATTATTTTCTTTCAATTTGCTTTTGTTTTTAATTTACTGATAGTGTTGTTCTTTTACTGTTTGACCATTTCTTTTCCTTTAAGATTAATAATATATTAGTTTTTTCAAATTTTAAAGAAAATTAGCTTTAGTGAGTATTTTTCTTCCGTATTTAGGCACCAATTCAATATGGTTAAATGCAAATTTTCTTTCAGATTTACTCCATTTAAGTACCTTTTACACAGTTACACTTCTCATTTTAACTCATTTCATTTTCTTTGTGCACTGATATTATTACTATGAACTATTCTGGATTTCAGGTATTGGCTTTATGCTGCTATAAAACTCAACTGCTTGCTTATGCACTGATATTATTACTGCTTTAAGTATGGTGGCTATTTTGGTTTTTATTTGGTTTAAAGTGGCTTTTTCGATTTTTAGTATGTTTTAAAGTGTGTTTGTTTTTGTTATTTGCTAGACATTTTTGTGTTTGTTTTATGTTTAATTGTTGGGACAAGTTGAATTTGTATTGAATTTGGATGTGATATACTCTTGTTATTCTAGTTTATTGACGGTTTTAAACTTATTTTATGGTGATTTAAATTTTGATTATTAGGTTTAAAAGAATAAAAAAACCGACCGAACCAAACCGCTATTAGTTCGGTTTGATTGTCCAAAAAGTATCAAACCGAACAGTTGGCATCATTGTAAAACCGAACAGGTCGGTTTGGTTGGTTTTCGGTTCAAAACTGATTACACCCCTACCGCCTAACAGCGGACTCGCAGGCTGGTAGGCCAAGCTCGCCAAATTTTGTTTTTTTTTTAACTATTAATTATTAGATAATATATAATTTCACAACCATTTTAATAAATTTATAAATTCTAAAGATATATAAAAAAAATTATAATTTCTAAATTCACACACATTAAAGTCTTTATAATTATAAATATGTAGTAACATAATCATAAACAAAGTTTTTTAAAATAAAATAATAAAATCAATATTCTCCAAAGTAAAATAAATATTGTCCAAAACATATAATTAAACATCTACAAGTTTAGAACATAATCAATCAAATATAAAATATAATAAAAAACACTAAATTAGAACATCTTTAAAAAAAATCCTTAGCTCGACGGGAAAGCCCGTCCTGCCCTACCAAAGCTGACGGTTTAAGCGGTGCAAGTTAGGGGGCTTTTGATGTGTGGCGGTCTCAAATTTTTTTCAGTCCGACCCGCCTTTTTTGGCGAGTTATGCGGACCGGTCCGGCGAATTTAGACCCGTTTGCCACCCCTACATCCATCCCTTCCTCTCTACAACCATGCTCTAGCCCTTTTTCCCCTATTCTCCATCATCATTGTCGACTCCAACCATGCCTTCCTCTCTACAACCATGCTCTAGCCCTTTTTCCCCTATTCTCCATCATCATTGTCGACTCCAACCATGCCGTCGTCGTGTGCTAAGCTTTCATCAGCCTTGTGCTGAACTTCCCATCACTGAGTTCTGGCTGCTCTGGCACCGTCGCTGAGCTTCCATCAACCAATGCCATCCCCGTGTGTCTTCACACCGTGCACCATCGTCACGAAAGGTCTCATTAACCAGCTCAGTCTATGGGTACTGTTGTTATTGGATCATTTGTTATTTGTGTTGCAAAATGGGGACCTTTTCTTTTGGAGCTTATTCGGGTTTGTTTTGGATTGGCACAACTCGTAAGGATTAGTCTCAAAGTAGAGCTTGGATTTTCTTTTTCTTATTGTGTATTTTATTAATTTTGTTTTTTTGAGGTTAACTCATATTTCTATTATGGTTTATTTTGTTGATATTGAATTTGTGTGATATAGAAATGGAGGAGTTAAACCCCAAAATGGTCTCTGAGATTGGCGTTTTGCACTAAAATCGTCCCTGAGATTCCAATTGCACCAATTACGTTCCTGAGATTGAAAAAAATGCACCATAATAGTCCCTGGCCCATTTTTCATTAACGACGTGATGACATGGCATGATGACGTGGACTGTAAGTGACATGTGTCACTTCATGATTTGGCCACGTGTAATGGTAGGATGATGTGGTGACCAGTGACACGTGGCATGCTGACGTGGATAGTTGTGCCACGTGTCACAATGTTATTTGGCCACGTGTTCGGTTGTGCCACGTGTCGTAACAGTATTCGTCCACGTGTCAAATACTTTGCTATGACTTAAAATATCAAAGTTCAATCTTCATCTTTTATTTTTATTGCACAATAATTTTTAATTTTAAATATTCAAAACATGTTAGATTTGGACTTAACTAAGTGTATTCGTATTTTGCAACTCTTCTCTATTCAATAAGCAACACTTTCTCTACCTTTGAGTTCAAATATAAAAAATTAAGTATTTTTTATTTATGTAATTTAGTATTATTTTACATTTTACATTTTACTGTTTATCTAATTTAATTTTTTATATCATAAAAAATATTAGAATATTCAATAAGTATTGATATTATTGTATTTGTATAAATTGATAAAAAAATTCAATAAATATTATAAATTTTAATATTTGTCATTCTAACTTCTTTTTTATATATTTTACAAGATATATATTCAAATTTTTATATAAAATAATCATAAAAAATCAAAGAATTGATGCATTTTTTAAGAAGAAGACTAATATTTAAGAAGGAGAACATATAACTTTTACAATATCAATACTTGTAGATAGTTTTTCTACTTTAATGAATCACGAAAAAAGTAAGATACAACCTCCAAAAGTTCAAAGAGTTGCATCTGATGAGTTTGACCTTAATTCTTTGAAACAAGACCCTGAAAACGGCTTTAAATTTGGCAATATCACCCAAATAAGAGAGATGAGGTTAGACGAGCTTATCTTAAACGGAGTCCATATCAAAAGCATTTTGACAATTATTTTCTATCTGGCCTCCCAAAATTTTGTTTCAAACTCCACCACTGATTAGGAATAAGTTGCATATTGTATTTTTCCTTTGTTATATAGAGACTGGAAATTATAGTTTTGGTTATAGAGGATCGAATTTCAAGGTACAGAGAATTTATGAAGTTGACTTTGGGTGTTGATGGAAGTTTAGGAGGATATATGGGCAAAGATGCTTGATCTCAAAAATAATCAATGAAATAGATTATTAGTAGTTCCTGATTTTGTGGTTTAACTTTTAGCTTTGAGGGGGAAGAATTTGTGCCTGTTTTTTGCCGCCGCCTTCTTTATTTTTCTTTTCAAATAAATAAATATAATATCCAAATCCAATATAACTCTATTTGAAAATAGAAATCTTAATATCGTAGTACAACAATACAGTTGTAAAACTAAACCAAACATGCCCATTTCCTTTGTCTTACTCAAAAAGAATCCCGCAAGTTCCTTGCATTCATTCATTGATTGTTACATTCCATGATACCTGTTTTGTGTGATTTCCCATTTTATCGAGCATGGCATGCTTTTAAACCATAACATTAAATAGCTCTGCCTCAAGAATGAAACATGGCCATGCCATGCAAATTGTTTTTCCGAAATCCCCCAGATGGTCTTCTTGAGATATCTGACAGAGTCTATGGTACCTTTTTTACCTCCTTAATTTTATTACATCCGCATATTTTGGAATATAAAACAAAAATAAAAATTACATCGAATGCACCATGATGCAAAATCTCCACTACCATTGTGCATCTCTTTGCTTGAATTTTTCCAGAAAAAGGCAGGGAAAAATATAATACAATGAAGAGTCATAATTACCTACTTATATTATTGATTATTGTTGTGATTGTAGTTTTTAATTGTTGTTTCAACATTCGATGTGATTGGAGAGACGAATCTTATGAAGTCTACGTGAACGGGATTGTTGGTCAATTTCGAGAGAATGTGCCTAACGCTTCCATTATGGTATGCAATTTTCGCGAGGAAAACACTAAAAGCAAGTTGGATAACATATTCTCTAAGCATGAAATTAATCTCATGAACTATCCTTGCCACCACCATGGTTTCCCTATGCTCAAATTGGAGGCCATACATCATTTTCTAAATTCATGTGATAGTTGGCTCTCACATGGGCAAAATAAGGTGTTGTTAATGCATTGCGAGCATGGTGGCTTGCCAGTTTTGGCCTTCATGTTGGCTGCATTGTTGATTTTCTTGAAACAATATCAAGGGGAGCAGAGGACGTTAGATATGGTTTACAAGCAGGTACGTCGTGATTTTTTACAATCCTTAACAATGGTGAATCCAATCCCTTCCCAATTGCGGTATTTACGATATGTTTCCAAGACCAATATGGCCTTTGATTGGCCTTCATTGGATAGGACACTTAGGTTGGACTACATCGTTATGACATTTCTTCCAAACTTTAATGGGAATGGTGGATGTTTTCCAATATTTAGAATTTATGGCGAAGATCCCTTTCTTGTTGACAAGAATCCTAAGGTCCTATACTCAACACCAAAGAGTCCCAAAAACATTCAAGCTTATAAACAGGTGAGGTTGGACTCATACGAACTCCTCCATTCGAAAGAAAACTATATATATGAATCATTTTATATTTTATTTCTTTTACAATATTTCTATTTGTTTCTCATGTTATCGAAAGATTTTTGTTCATAAGGAAGTTTGCCACTTTTGATACATACCATAATATGACAACTATTGCATTGAGATTCTGTTAGATCGTTGTAACTAGTTGCACAAATTGATTCATAGATAGTTCTTGCTAGCATCTAAAAACTGGTGTAGGGATGTATACTATAATAGGTGTCATAATCTTAGTTGAAGAGTTAACACAGTATATGGAGTAAGAAAGACAACGATTCATGGCAAAAAATTTGTAGTAAAATAAGATACAAATAAAATTTTCAACACTTTTTGTGTAAATCTCTCTTTTATTGTATAAATAATAGACCTTTTTTTTTTATATATATCTTTTTTCACTTCTTATCAATCACTTTTAATACAAAAAATAGAATGTTTAAAAAATACCTATACAAAAATGATACATATAATATTTCTCAAATAAAGTTAACAAAAAAAAAAAAAATTCATGTGTGAATCAATTAGGATACATTAGCGTTTATGGTCATAAAAGTTGTCTTTGAAAAATAAAGAGTGAATACCCATCCGGCTCCTGACAATTATCTCGAAAGGACAACGAGGCCCCCAAAAAAAAAAAACACCCAATCCGGCCCCTGATAAATTTTTTTTGGGACTGATTAGCTCCTGTACCCAAAAAAATAACATTAATTTTTTTTTGGCACAGGGGCCTCGTTGTCCTTTCGAAGTAATTGTCAGGGGCCGGGTTGGGTGTTTTTTTTGTTAGGGGCCGGATTGGAGTTTTTTTTATCAAGGGCTTCGTTGTCTTTCGAGGTAATTGTCAGGGCTGATTTGGGTTTTTCTCAAAAAATTTTGAGTGTAACAGTTGTGTACTAAAGTCAACTTGTATAACAAAGCATATCACATACAAAATGTAAGTTCCACAAATCGACTTAAACATTTTGGTCATTTCTAACCAATGTAGTCCCAATAAAATATTTTCTTAACGAATATTATGACTTGTCTATCGGTATATAATAAGATATAAGTGATTAATTTGATGCTCTAAATGGTATAAGAACAATGGACCATAATTGTTAAAAATGAGTATAAGAGGATCATGTGAAAATGTTTAATGATTTTGGGATTACATTTTCCTTTGTTACAGGGAGAGTGTGATGATAAAATCAAAGTCAATATCAACTGTCGGATTCAAGGTGATGTGCTGATTGAAAGTGTTAATTTGGATAGTGACTTGGAAAATGAACAGATGATATTCCAAACGATGATTAACACAAATTTCATTAGATCTAATTTGTTGATGCTTAATCGGGAGAAAATTGATATTTTGTGGGATGCAAAAGACCGCTTCCCAAGGGATTTCAAACTAGAGGTACATCATATTTTGACCTATAATAAGATAGTTAATTAAGCTCTTATTATATTATTGAAGAACTTCCCTATTGTTTTTCTTTTTGTATTTAGATAACTTTCACAGAGAAAGATGTTGGTCCAAAGACTGATGAATCATCCTCTAGCTTTGAGGAAAGGGAGGGATTACCAATTGAAGAATTTCCCAAAGTCAAAGAGATTTTTATCCAAGGAGATTGGACGAGTCCTAATGAAGATCACACAGTAAATGATACTAACACAATCAACGATACCTCAATTTCACCACAAACACCTCCATTGAGGTCTCCCAGAAGTGATAAAAATGTTGATGAGTCTCCTCCTCATCAGTTGCATTCAAAATCACAAAATCCTAATACTAATGTAACAAGACCTGATTTGTTGCTTTCACAAAAAATCCAACCCCCACCGGATCAAATTAGAGCTCCTCTATCCCCACCAACTCCTCCAAAGAATGAAACATTTGTAAGAGTTGGATCCCCTCTTTCTCCTCCAACTCCAAATGCTACAATGCCTACTACCACCCCACCTCCGCCGCCAACGCCACCACCCCCGGTTGGAGACCATTACGCTAACAATGGTTTTCCAACTTCATTGTGTATTGGTCGTGGAAATAATGACACCGGCAATCACACGATGCATTCAATGAGTAACACCAAAAAGTTAAAAACATTGCATTGGTTAAAATTATCTCGAGCGGTGAAAGGAAGTTTGTGGGCTGAGGCACAAAAATCTGGTGAAGCTTCCAAGTAATGTTTCTTTTTGGATATTGTTTTTCATTTTTGATGATTGATGTTACTTTCATTTTTTAGTAGTCTCATGCATAATTTTTTTTTTTCTTTTTTCAATATTTTACTGTAGGACACCAGATATTGATATGTCTGAGCTTGAAAATCTCTTCTCAGCAATAACACCAAGTTTAGGCCAAGCAAAGAAATCAAAGATCCAAAACTTAGTTACGCCAAAATCTGATAAAGTGCAACTGGTAATTGAGCTACATTCTTTAGTATTAGAATATGTACTACATTATTTACATAATCTACTTGCTTTAATTTGTTCACTTATTTTTTTTTTTTTTTTTCACAATTTTCATTGGTTTATTTCAACTATAAAGTTAAGTTTTCATCTGCTAAATTATGGTTGATGGACATTTGATGCAGTTGAAAAAGTGTAGTCTCAAAATTGAATTATACAATTAGGTAAAATAGCATTGATAAAATAGTTTCTAAAATTTAAAAAGACCATTATAGGTATAAATATATGAGTAAATTTAGATATTTAATATATAAAATTATGTTATATTAGATTTTTTAATTTTGATAAGTATAAATCAATTTTAAAAAATTGTTTTTTAAATACTTTTAAAATTATTCTTAGTTTTTAAAAACGGTTAGCATAAGCACCTAATTTTTTTAATTTATCAAATATAAAATGAAATATTTGTAACTTTTAAAAACACAAACACTTTTTTTTTTAAAAAAAAATTTACTGAACCAAACTTTAGTATATAGTTAATTAGTCTTGAAAAACATGCGACGATTTTTTTTCTTTGAATATTATATGTAAAGGAGATAATCCACTTCTTTAATTTATTGCTATATTTTCATAAGCAAATCCTAGACATAAACATGGTGTCATTCTAGTTTTCAATTTTCTCTAAGGCAAATATTATCCTTCTTTGCAGATTGAACATACACGAGCATATAATTGTGAAATCCTTCTTTCAAAAGTGAAAGTCCCATTGAACGATTTAATGGTAAGATTCATGTCCCTAATACTAATTCAGTCTCATCTTTTATTCCATTTTAGTACATGAAAAAGCATGTTATTTCTTGATAAAAATCACTAATAAATAAAAGGTTACAGTATAATCATAAAATATAATCTATACATTCTTACTCAAATAATGGTTGTACGAAAACATGGTGACAATTGATTTAATGATAATAGTGGTTGATATGTAATAACTACTTGATCATTGAAAAAATAGAATAATTTTTATTTTTATTTTTTCTCTGTTCTTTTAAAATTTAGCCATTTCGCACTTTAATTATAAGAAAATGTCTATTTTCTATACTTTTTTTTTTGTTAGATGCATGAGCCATTATCTCAAGCAAAAAATGACAGAAAATATTTTTTTGTATTAACTTGTATGATCTGGCTTTTACTTATCTTATATGGATGATAATTATTTAATTATTAGGATTATTTATCGCATATATAATCATCAAAATAACGTTTTAGAGGGATGATAACCATTTGATTAAGACATTGTTTTTTATGATTATGTACGAACTAAACAATTTCAATCAAATTGTTATCATTCACGTAAGACTGATGTAGATCATGTCACACAAATTACGTCACACATAAGCATTTTTCACTATTCTTTGTCAAAAATTCTCGCAAAAGGACTCACACGTCTAATGAAAAAGAAAAATAAGGTATCAATCATTAAAGTACAAATTATCTAAATTGAAAAAGGATAAGAACCAACAAAGAGTTTTATTCTTAAAAAATTACTTTGTATATAGGTTTAGCATCGTCAAAGTGGATATATCAACAATTCTATTTGTTATAAGTACTTAATCAGACAGAAATATTTGAAAGATAATAGAAATCAGTTTAAATCATTCTAAAATTATTTTATTTTATATTCATTAATTATTTCTGTAATAAATATATAATATTAAATATAATAAATTTACAATTTTAGATGTTATATATATATATATATAATTATAAATATTAAATTAAATAAAGTAATTTTAGATTATTGTCTCTTGCTAGTATTACTGTTAATTAAAATACTACTCTTACTATATAAGTCAAAATTTTAATTATTACTTTCTGACACTATCATCATACTTTGATTTCTTTATCACATTTATGAAAATCTTACAGCTCACAAGAATAATTTTAAGGAGCTCATACTACATTAAACTGCATTCATCTCTTTCCTAGGTCTAGTCTTGCTCATAATGGAATTAGCACGTCAAACTAAATAATGCTCATTGGATTTATTTATATTAATCATGTCTGAATTTGAATATTCACAGAGCTCAGTTTTAGCATTAGAAGAGTCAGCATTAGATATTGATCAAGTTGAGAACCTGATAAAGTTTTGTCCAACAAAGGAAGAGAAGCAAGTACTTAAGGTTATGCGATAGTTCAAACTAATGGACATGTTGAGTTCGATTACCTTAACACGATATAGGTTGTGTTTCTCTAGAAAGTTTATTAACTTGGCCAACTGTTAATAGGATTATGACGGAGACAAGGAAAAGTTGGGGAGATGTGAACAGGTAATGTTGAATTTTCTTTAATAAGCTTTCTATTTGATTTTATCCAAAAATAAAAGATTTATATATAAAAAATAATTAATTAAAATTATGACTTCAAAAAATTATGACTATTCAAATTAGAGAAGTAGTAAATTATTATTTTTATTCACGAAGAATATTGACAAATCTACTCAATCATGAATAAACAAAACTAATTTTATACTCATCAAAAATAAACAAATGTTATTTTTACCTATAAAATATAAACTAATCTATACATGAATAAAATTAAAGTTTGGGTACTTTTGTTGTAGAAATTATTTTTTGTGAATGCAAAGTAATTTTATTTATTCATAATTAAATTTGTCAACATTTTAAAATTTCATTGTTAGAAATAATAGTATATTCTAAATTAATTAGAGTTTGGCTTATATAGCTTTTACCTTGCTTCAGAGGTGTAGATTGTAGAGCACATTTTTAGTTTGACTTGCAATCTGTTTAGATTATTATTTGCATTAATTCTCCATTATAGTTCTTCTTAGAGTTGATGAAAGTTCCAAGAGTAGAATCCAAGCTGAGAGTTTTTTCATTCAAGATTGAATTCAACACTCAGGTAGATAGATCATCATTACTTTCATTGAATTTTTTAAATAAGGTTCATAAGTTGCTTCCTATTCTAACCCTAATATATTGTTTTATAGGCTTCTGACCTTAGAAATAACATCAATATTGTTAATGCTGCTGCAGAAGAGGCATGATATATAATCTCCCTTAAACTGTTTTTAAGAATTTATTTTATTTTCTTTGACGTAACATTTGGATGTGTTGTGGTTGTGTTTAGCAGATCAAAAACTCTGTCAAATTAAGAAGAATCATGCAAACAATACTTTCTCTAGGAAATGCTCTAAACCAAGGAACTGCAAAAGGTAAGATAAAACATATGTATTTGATATTAAATATATCCATTATAAACCTATACAACCAAGTGTATAGATTTACCCTTAAAGGATAAGAAAGCTATTCTCACTGCGTGGGAACTCAACATCATACTATTGGGAGGAAAAAATCGTTATGGAGGTTAGGAAATTAGTTATCGTTCTTCTTTTATAGAGTAAACCTTGAGCTCAGCCAATGACCATGCTACAAGACTTTAAAAAACTAGAAAAGCATTTCTCCTAAAGTGCGCTTATGGAATTAAGATGATAACCATAAGTGGCTTTCATATAGCTAGGCAAACAAAATAATATATTTGTTATCAATTGCCGCATAGAAGTGCAATGATTAGCTGAACTATTACATTCTCTATCATTCACTCTGTTTTCTTCTTTCTCTGTCCTCTTTTTTCTGTTTCCTCTTCTCCTGATTCAACATTACACTCCTTAATTCAGGAGGTTGTGTGTCTTCAACTTCTAGCTTGGGTTTGAAATGTAAAATGGCTTTATATGATCGTGCCTTTGTGACCACATGATTAACTTCAATAGAACCTGGTACACGACTGACTTCAAATATCTTTCTTATAACATATACTCTTACAAAATGCTTTGTCTCAAAGTATTTCGACTATGAATATAAAATTGGGTTTATTGCTGCTAGCAGTACTACCCTCAAAATTATCATAGTACACGAGAGGGGTTGCTCGTAAGGCTGACAAATAGGCTAGCCTGCCTCATTGTCTCATCCCACCTAATTAAGCAATTGTAGAATACGAGCTCGTCCTGGATCATGGCGGGCTGATGGGCTTGACTTGCCATAATTTTTATTTTTTGGCTCTTTCTTTTAAGAAAAAATAATTTTTAAGTTTAATTAATATTACAAAACTAATAATTTCATGTCTTGGACTAAAGTTTTTATAATTCTATCAAACAAACATTATTACAAACTAAGTTGATAAAGTTCTTTTTTTTTTAATTGGAAATGGGTTAGACACTTTCGGGGGAAAAAAAAAAAGTGGACGCTCGTGCGATATTGTCTGTCTCGCCTTGCAAATGATCACGAGTTAAGCACGCGGATTACGCAGGCTTTTTTTTAAGGAGGATTTCATTTTCTAGTCTGGACCACTTTTTTTGGCAAGTTAAACGAATCGGACTACGCGGACTTTGACCTGTTTGCTACCCCTAGTTGCTGAGAGTGTGAACCTTTAATTCAAACAGCGGGTTTTTGGCCTATACTTATTCGGGTACCAAATTCACCATAGCTCTATATGTTTCTTCTACACTAGATCTTGCAACTATAGTTTGCTTTTTAGAAAAGCAAGTGATTAGATTTACCCCAAAAACACAACATGCCACCAATTGATTTTCTATCATTCAGATTTTTTCCTAATTAAAATCAGTATAAACAGTGATTTTGAAGGAGCTGCTTCTGTACATATGCAACCCATACCTTGCCACAGACATATTTTGGGTTTTTTTTAACTAACTTCCAATGGTACCTAAGAGGAGTTTGCTTAAACTATGAAACTTTGCATACATAGTAGATAACTCTGGTTGTGAAATATTGAGAGATAATGTAAGCTTTGAACCACTAATCTATACACTGATGTTTATGTAAATTTAGTTATCCCAAATACAGAAATCTTTACCAAGGAAGGTTTGCAACCAACCATCTAACCTTATTGCTGAGCAAGTCATTGTTCATTGTTGTATTTTTCTTGACTATGTAATAATCATCCAACTTCAGTTTTACTGCTCATCTGAATTCATAAGAAACAATGTAGTTCCCCTATGTCTTCAACTTCAAACTTTCCATTTTGCTGGTTAATCACCTAAGAAATAGCAGTTTTGAACTTCTTGTGATTATGACATCCCCTACAATCAACAACACATGTTATTGAGTCTCCTTAAAACCTTGTAAGGACACAAAAATCAGAGGCGGTAGCATTGAACTTGAGATATTGTAGAGTAGTAGAAAGCTTGTAGTACCAAGCCCATGGCACTTACTTCAAGCCATATCCTGTTTTGTTAGTTTGCACAGTAGCTTTTCATCTCCAATTGAGTAACCTTAAGGATGTTTCATGTACACATCTTCCATTAAATTCCTATGGAGAGATGCATTATTGAGATCTAATTTCTCTAATATGCCATGAATTTTTCAATGCAAGTGTTAATACTATCATTATAAAGGTTAGCTTTACAATTGGACAATATATTTAAATTAAATCAAAACCAAGTGTCTGGAAGAATCCTTGTACCACTAAGGTCGCCTTGTATTTTTCGTAGTTGACAATCAGAATTGTACTACACTCTAAACATCCATTTGCTACCAATTGTTTCTCTATTTTCTGGTATGGACAATAATTTCCATGTATTGTTTTTCATTAAGGCATTAGACTCTATATCAATTGCCTCCTTCCATTTTTGATTGACTAGAGTTTCTCTGATCTCACTATTTTAAGTTCTAATGCTAGCCGAAATTCCCAAGATTTCACTACATAAGATTTACTTCTGGTAGTCATTAGATAAATATTGATAACTTGCTATGTTACATTAGGAGGTAGGGTTCGTTCTTGGGAGTACTCTTTCTAGAGTTGAAATTGGTATAGGAATAGGAGTGGCTCAGGGAGCTAAGGGAGGTCGATCAAACCTTGAGATAGGGATAAAAGTGAAAAACCTGGTGAAAAGTGAAAAACCTGGTGACTGAATTTTTTTATTGTTGTGCATATGAGGGATGGATGTAGGTCCAAAATGGTTGGAAAAATTGAGGTTCAGATAAAAATCTATCCAACACTGAAAGCATTAAAAATAATTTTTTCATAATCTGTGCTATTAAATAGATAATACTAAAGATACTCCAAGCAGCAAATATAATGGCAAAAATTAAATAATTAAATACCAGAATTTTTATCTTGGAAAAACCCCTTAAAAGAGGGACAAAAAACCCATAGAACCTAGTCTAGTAAAACTTTCACTATCAAAATAATGGGTACACAATCAGTCTTCTTAGTAGCAATAGAGCATTTCAACAATCAACAAAATACATAATCAAAATTGATGAAATCAACCTAAACCCTCCACAAAAGTAAATATCTCAAATCAGACAAAAGAAAAGACAATACAACTAGCAGGTTATATCCTGATGTTCATCTCTGCACCAAGAACAACATGCTAAAATTTCACAAGAAATGGAGTAAGTTTACCAGTTCAATAGGATCAAAACAACACTGCTCTTTTCTTCCAATTTCTTCTTCTCTTCAGCGTCGAAACCCCACTCTCTCTCACTCTCGGTTCTTTTCTTCTTTCAAAAATGAGAAATACAAACTCTCTATCTTCTCTTACCGTGGCATATAGCCACTTTCTTTCTTTTATTTATTTATTTTTTTGTTTTAAGTTGTGGGTCCCACCAATAAATCTCCTCTTCACCGATTCAAGTGAGAATAGACTACTCTACTAAATCCGTCTTCTCTTTGCAAGAATCAAATTTTATTGCAGGTAAACTCTTAGTCATCATATCTAAACCATTGTCATATGTATCTTCTTAAGTGCATATGATTTCATCTCAAGCGTTTGACGTATCCAATGATACTTCACTTCTATGTGCTTCGATCTAGAGTGAAACGTCGGATTCTTGTTGAGATAGATAATACTTTGGCCGTCACAAAATAACACAAACTTCTCTTGATTGATGCCTAACTCTTGTAGAAATTTCTTCATCCACAAGAGTTTCCTAGAAGCTTCAACAACAACAATGTACTCTGCCTCTGTAGTAGACAAAGCAACACATTTCTGAAGTTAAAATTGCCACGACACAGCTCCCCCTGTAAAAGTCATCATATAACCAGAAGTAGACTTCCTTAAATCAATATCCCCAGGAATATCTGTATCTGTGTAGCCATCCAACACAGGTTGGCCACTTCCAAAGCATAAACAAATTCTGAAAGCACCATTAAGATATCTGAGAATTCACTTCACTGCTTGCTAGTATTCTTTGCCAGGATTAGAGAAAAATTGACTAACAACTCCAACAGCATGATCAATATCTGGTTTGGTACAAACCATAGCATACATCAAACTGCCAACTACAAATGCATATGAAATCTTCTTCATTTCTTCTTTCTCTTTCTCACCTGTAGGACATTGCTGCGAACTCAGCTTGAAATGACTAGCAAGTGGAATACTAACAGGTTTAGAATTACTCATGCTAAACCTCTCTAAAACCTTCTCAGTGTACTTCTGCTGCGATAACCACGGTTTTTCATTTTTTCTGTCACGAGTGATATTCATGCCAAAGATTTTCTTTGCAGGACCCAAATCCTTCATAGCAAAGGATTTGTTCAAGTCTTTCTTAAGACTTTCAATCTTTTTAGTGTCGACTAACAATCAACATGTCATTAACATAAAGTAAGAGAATTATAAAATCACCATCAGAGAATTTTTTAACATATACACAATGATAAGAAGAAGTCTTACTATACTCATGACCTTCCATGAAGGAATCAAATTTTGTGTACCACTACCTTGATGCTTGCTTCAGCCCATATAAGCTCTTTTTCAATTTGCATATAAGATGCTCCCTTTCTTTAACCTCGAAACCTTCTGGTTGCTCTATATAAATTTCTTTATCTATATCACCGTGAAGAAATGCAGTCTTCACATCAAGCTTCTCAACCTCTAAATTCAAGCTAGCCGCCAATCCAAGCACAACTCGAATAGAAGGTATCTTCACAACTTGAGAGAAAATTCAAGCTAGCCGCCAATCCAAGCACAACTCGAATAGAAGACATCTTCACAACTTGAGAGAAAATCTCTTCAAAATCAATACCTTTCTTCTACTCAAAGCCTTTCATAACCAACCGAACTTTGTACCTTGGTTGTGAGACATTTTCGTCCGCTTTCAATTTGAACACCCATTTATTCTTGAATGCTCTTTTATCCTTCGACAGCATCACCAATTCAAATGTATGATTCTCATGCAAGGATTTTATTTCTTCTTGCATGGCCTTCAACCAATCTTTTTTATGCTCATTAGACATAGCTTCCTGGTAGCTCTCTGACTCTCCAGTCTCAGTGTTCATCACATACTCATGAGGAGAATATCTCTGAGAAGGGTGACACTCTCTGGTAGATCTTCTCAATTCAAGCTCAATTGGTGGTTCGGATGAAACTTTAACATCTAGTGAAACTTCTGCATCTGGCACCTCAAGTTGAGGTGTAGGTTCATCATGGAAATCATCACCATCATTATCAACTTGTACATCTCCCTCATCAACAAGGGGTCTAATGGAAGGACCAGGTTCATCATCAGCAAAATGTCTAACAATTATTGTTGGCTTATTTGTCTTCTCAAGGTCTTCAATAGTTTGGTCTTCAAGAAAAATTACATCTCGCCTTTTAATTATTTTCTTACTCACCGGATTCCATAATCTATAACTAAAGTCTTCGTGACTATAACCCATGAAGATATGCCACTTTGACTTTCCATCAAGTTTGGACCTTTCATCTCTTAAAATGTGAACAAAAGTCTTGCAGTTGAACATTCGCAAGTGACTATAGGAGACATATTTTTCTCTCCAAACTTTCTCTGGAACATCACCATTTATTGGAACTGAAGGAGAAATGCTGATCAAATCTACTGCAGTTCTCATTACTTCATCCCAAAAGAATTTAGGCATCTTTGCATGAGAGTATACACCTGACTCTATCATTGATAGTGCGAGTCATTGTCTCTGTAACTCCATTATATTGAGAAGTCTTATAAACCGTCTTTTTAAGCTTGATCTCAAATTCTTTACAATACTCTTCAAATGGACCCATGTATTCATTACCATTATCTGCTCGAACACATTTCAATATTTTCTTTGTGTTTTTCTTTCAACACTTGCATGGAAGTGTTTGAAGATACCGATCACTTGGTCTTTAGATTTTAAAATAAAAGTCCACACTTTTCGAGAATAATCATTAATAAAAGTAACAAAATATGATGCACCACTTAATGTCTTAGCATCCATAGTGTGAACTAAATATAGAATATATGACCTCCTATGAGGTCCAGAACTATGAAATAATATTGTAGCATGCTTTCCATCAAAACAATGAGTACAAGTATTTAAACTTGTACCTTTTACAGAAAGTGAGTACTTCTTGGCTAAGACACTTAGTCATTTCTCGCTCAAGTGACCAAGATGCATATGCCACAAATCAGAAGAGGAATCATCAGCTAAATTCACCTCATCTTTGTACAACTTTGCTTGCAACCGGTAGAGAATAGTGAGACTATTATCTTCTTTAGCAACAATGACAGCCCCTTTGGTAATCTTGCATTTTTTACTACCGAAAGAAATGCAATATCTCTTTTGATCCAATGTCTTCACTAAAATCATAATAAACCACATATCTGGTGCACGCCTAACATTCTTCAACTGCAACTTGCATCCTATGTTGATTTCAAGCCGCACATCACCCATACCAATAATAACACATACTCATTTATCTCCCAATTTGATCTTGCCAAAATTTTCAACAGTATAATAAGTGAAAAATTTATGCCTCATAGTGACATGACATGAGGCACTAGAGTCTATAATCCAAGTGAAATCATCACAGACAAGATTAACATAATTTTCATCATATGTGATAAAAACATCTTCATAAATAATAGCAGTAGTTTTGTTATCACTATATTTACCTTTGTCTTCGTTCCTTTCCCTTGATTGTTCTCTTTTCAAGAACCTACAATACCTCTTGATATGTCCCGACTTGCCACAATAGTGACAAATGAACTCCTTTTTTGTCTTGTACTTTCCTCTTGACTTGCCTCGACTCTCTAACCTGTCAGAACTGTAAGGTTTTCTACTTTGACTTCTCTCCCGTGACTCTGAAACAAGTACTTCTGACTGAGAGGAGGCATTAATCAAACTCCACTTTTTTCTTCTGACTTCTTTATTCAACATGCTCTCTTTAATTATTGCTAACGTCAACTTCTCTTTTGGAGCTGAGTTAGTCAGTGTCCCAATCAAAATTTTTCAACTATTAGGTAAGGAACTCAACAACAAGACTTGCAACTCATCATTTAAAGTGATTTCATTATTTGTCAGTTAGTTCACCGTCTCCCAAAAAATACTCAAGTACTCCGACATTAATTTATGTTCAATATACTTCATATTGACAAGCTTCCTAATAAAAAATACTTTGTTTTGCATATTCTTCCTCTCATATAACTCTTTCAATTTCTTCCACATCTTCTCAGTATCATTAGTTTCAGTATCAACATGTGGATACACAGTGAGATCAAGCCATTGTCTAATCAAAGCAACTGCCTTCTTATTCAACTTCTTCCATTTAGCATCGAATTTGGTACCTCTGGATTTATTCCCCTCCACAGAATCATACAAGTCCTTGCTGTACAGCATATCTTCTAAGAATTTCTTCCAAATCGAATAATTTTTGGAATTCAATATGACCATATTTGTCCCATGAGTATTTTTCTCTATTTAATCAGCACAGAAATAAATAACCAAAGATCTGGATACCACTTTGTTGAAAAAATTGAAGTTCAGATAAAAACCTATCTAACAGTGGAAGTACCAAAATAATTTTTTCACAACCTGTGCAATTAAATAGGCAACACCAAAGACACTCCAAGCAGCAAATATAATGGTAGAAATTAAATAATCAAACACCAAAATTTTTATCGTGAAAATTTCCTCCCCCCAAAAGAGGAAAAAACCTACGGGACCTAATCCAGTAAAACTTCTACTATTAAAATAATGCGTACGCAATCAGTCTTTCTAGTAACACTAGGGCATATCAACAATCAATAAAATACATCATTAAAATTGATGAAATCAACCAAAACCCTCCACAAAAGTGGATATTTTGAATCATACAAAATAGAAGGTAATACAACTAGTAAGTTATATCCTAATGGTAATCTCTACACAGGACCAACATGCTAAAATTTCACAAAAATAGAGCAAATTTATAAGTTCAATAAAATCAAAATGGCACTACTCTTTTCCCCCAATTTCTTCTTCTCTTCGGCGTCGAAACCCCTCTCTATCACTCTCGGTTCTTTTCTTCTTTTAAAAATAAAGAGATACAAATTTTCTTTCTTCTCTTACCGTGGCATATAGCCACTTTCTTTCTTATATCTATTTAGAGTAAACTATCATTTCTACCCACAAAAGTTGAAAACGCTGACATATCTACCCATAGAAAATGAAAATTACCATTTGTACCCATAAAAAATAATTTTTACAAGCAAAATTATCCAAATCCTAAAAAATTAAATAAAATCTTAAACTACTCCTCTCTCTACCACTAAATTTAGGGATTTTAGGTAATTTTTTAGTGCTTGGATAATTTTGTTATGCGAAATTCATATTTCATGGGTACAAATGATAATTTCCTTTTCCTATGAGTAGATATGTCAGCGTTTTCAACTTTCGTGAGTAGAAATGGTAGTTTACTCATCTATTTATTTATCATTTTAAGTCGTGGGTTCTACTTGACTTGGAAACCACCAACAAAAATTTAGTAGTTTTTAAACCGGTGAGGACTTTTTTAGGATGACAGAGATGGACGATGAGATAAAGATGAGGCTAGCATTCTTGTTAGTGGATTGATTGCTGCAAGAAAATTTCCATCCTTGTAGAAAAATCTTTTCTCATCAAACACCACATTTCTAATTATAGTTATTTTTCTAACTTGAGCGAGACTTTGTAAGAAGTCGCATAGCCTAATAAGATACATGGAGATTACCTGAGTTCTAATTTGTATTTGTTATAAGATCTGAGGTGTGGGAAGCACAAGTATCAAAATATTTTGAAAATTATCATAAGATGGTTTTTTATTAAGCAGTTTTTTAATTGGTAATTATGTAATATTGGTGTACAGAGAGCATTTATGAGTTACACTACTATGGTAAAGGTTGCACCCTAGTAGTTTATAAGCATTCCAACCCAAGAAAAAATATTAACCTCATTGCTATAATTATTTTAATTTTACAGACTATTCAGACTATCAGTAAAATATTATTGAATTTTTTTAAGAGGAGTGTTAGGGCCAATAACTTTTGTAATTTGTAGCCATCAAGTAGCCATCAATGATGTTTTTAATGGTGTGAGATTTCATCTAATAATATGAAATTACTCACTTTTCTTTTACTGATTATATGCTGACCAAAATTTAATAAAGTTGCTAACCTCTAAACTCTTCCTCTTTTTAATATAGATAATTTATCCACGCATTTTAACCGAGTCTAGGCTGTCAATAAAACTCGATTTTCTTTTTTGAGACAAATAACTTAAAGATATATTTTTTTTTGGAAAAGTATAAGTAACCAACAAGATTTTTGAACAATGTGTAAACAATGTGAATTAATAGGGTTAAAAGAGTAAATTTAATTAGTAGCATTAAATTAGAGTGTAGTATATTTTCATTTGATTGGTGGTTGTTTATGTTGTTCAAAATTTTCATTGTTCCCCTAGCACTCCCCTCTCTTTTTTTACTTCTATTTCTTCTGGAAGAAATAGTTAGGTTAATGTACAAACAGACGAGCTCTATACAACATACTTATTTGTATTCTCCAACCTTTATAGGTTCTGCCATTGGATTTAAATTAGATAGTCTTCTTAAACTCTCAGAGACACGTGCACGGAATACAAAGATAACTCTCATGCATTATCTTTGTAAGGTACATGATTTTTCTATTTTTTTTTTTTGTTTTTGTTCGATTTCCTATCTATTTTGGCATTAGACAGCTTTCTAGCTATGTTGTCCACCAGCATTTTTAATTGGGATAATACATTGGATAGTTTTTTCATTACTTTCATCACATATAGGTTTTGGAAAATAAGCTTCCAGAAGTTTTAGACTTCACAAATGATCTTCCGAATTTAGAGCCAGCAACAAAGGTTTGGATTTTTTTATGGCAAATCATTTTCAATTTTTTTGACATATATTGTGCATTTGTAGTTAATACTTACGTATGATATTATGATGCAGATCCAAATGAACTTTCTTGCAGAGGAGATGCAAGCTGTAAGTAAAGGATTAGAAAAAGTTGAGCATGAACTACTAACCTCAGAAAAGGATGGTTCTATATCAGAAATTTTCTGCAAGGTATAATGCTTTTCGCAGCAACTATATATCATGAATTATTTCCTTATTCTTGTGTTTTTTCCTATTTTAATTTATTCATTTCCTTTCTTTAGTAATTCACATTTCCTAAATTAACTTCACATAGCCATAAAGAATTGTTTCGTTTAAAGAGTAATGGATTCTATTTCTCATATTCAAATTCGTTTGTGAAGTTGTTAAAATGGTGAAACAAAACACCAACTACAAGTTTGTAAACATGTATATATATTTCATTAAAAGTAAAAGGATAATACTTTGGCAAATAGGAAACTCAAGTGAAGAGTAAAAATTGTTTATTTTACAATAAAAATTATTTTTTAAATTTAATTACAATTTTCAGCCTTTAGCCAACTTTACTCTTTTGGAAAGAAATTCTCAAAGAAAAGATTATCCATATCACAACCATCCACAATAAGTATATAATATTGAGAAATTCTTATGTGAAAGTCCTTAATAAACTATTCTTGGATAATGTTTAAATTTTTATTCAACAAAATTTTCTCCTTCTTTAAACTATTATTTATTTTTCTTCAGAATCTGAAAGAGTTCCTACGTTCTGCGGATGTTGAAGTCCGTGCATTGGCTTCGCTATATTCTATTGTGGTAGGCCTGGGCGTAGATATATATTATATTAAAAATTAAAATAAATATTTAAATTGACCTCCAAAAAAATTTAAATTAAATACTTTAATCCTTATAAATTTTTATATTCTAAGAATCTTCGAGAATTATATTCATCAAACAGATTAGCCTGATTTAAAATTTTTTGGAGATCAAATTTAAATGTTTATTCTATCAATTAAATGCTATGATTTATTTAGGTTATTAATTATTACATTTTTTATAGGGTAGGAATGTGGATGCCTTAATTATTTATTTTGGAGAAGATCCATCTCGCTGCACTTTTGAGCAAGGTGAGTAAAGGAGTCAAATATAATTGTCATTTTAATTAGTGCTGGTTTATATATTAGCTATCATTTACCCTTGTTTTCATGATTGTTTTCGATTTCCATATTGTAGTTCTGGTTTTTTTGCTTGAGTTTTTACTAAATCAAGTCAATTGAGATCCTTCTTATTACACGATGGACCGAAATTTCATGGACATGTAATACAAAGATCATGCTATTAATTAATAATTAATAAAATTTGAATAAATCCATACAGTAATAAAATACATAAAAATTAGGGTAAAAAACGTATATGAGCCAAGGAGAGTTCAAAATTACCTAAATTCACCAAATAAAATTTTGATACATCATTCTACCAAAGAACAAATTAATGTAATTCGAATCAATACAATTCGAATTAGATTTGTATGTAATTCGAATTGATATAATTCGAATTACTTGAAAGCATTGACAACACGTAATTCAAATCAATATGTCACGAATTATAAACATAGAGTTCGAATGGTATGAATTCGAATTAGTAGGGAGACGTGCTTTGAAGGGAGTTCGAATCAAGTTGATTCGAATTACTCTATTTTTGAAACTAGTAGTAATTCGAAACAATATAATTCGAATTACTCCCTTTTCGTAACAAATTCTAATAAATTTTTTAATGAATTTATTTAAATTATACTACAAAAAATATTTAATTCTATGCAAAATAATTTTAAAAAAATATCTTAAAAAATATTTTTAAATTATTTTGCATACAATAAAATATTTTTTTGTGGTATAATTTAAATAAATTTATTAAAAAATATTCATGAGCTATCAAGAATGGGCAGAAGAGTATTGTATATAATTCAAATTGCTCACCGTATAATTTGAATAAGGCTTGGTTTGGTAAAGCTTTTACTTTTTAAGAGTAGCTTATGAAAGCTGTCTTTTAAAAGACGACTTTTTAAAGGCTACAGCACTTGCGTTTGGTAAAATCACATTAAAAATAGTTTTTAATAAGCACAAGTATGGTAATTGTGTTTGGTAAAATAGCTTTTAAAAATTTAAAAAAATATATAATAAACATATTTATAACGAAGAATAATATTTTTTTTTAAATTTTAGAGACCAATAATTTAAATATTTATTTGATTTACTCTCTATATTAATATAAATAGAGTTATCATTAGTCAATAATAAAACTTGTACTGATACGTCTATTACCTATTTATATATATTGACTCACTTATACAAATCACAAAAAATGAGACACATATCTCAAGTAAAATTATATGAAGATTGTATTAGAATTTGTGAAGGTTTGGTTGAAAAATTAGAAATATATGAGGATTCCAACAGCAATATAATGACAGTAAATATGTGTGAAAAAATAAATAAAATATATTTTTAATTGTTTTGTATGGAATAAAATATTTTTTTTAATTTCTAAATTATTATTGACTATGTAAAGTACTTTATTTAAAATTTGAGTACCTAAGTCATCAGAACATTACAAATTTTTATAGTACTCCTAACATTTTTTAAGCCATTTTTTTAAATTATTTTGCATAGAATAAAATATTTTTTGTAGTATAATTTAAATAAATTTATTAAAAAAATTTATTAAAAAATATTTATGAGCTATTAAAAATGGACAAAAGTGTATTGTATGGAATTCGAATTGATAACTCATTAATATTTTAAAGAAATCTCGTGATCAGCATTTATGCATTAAAAAAAAGTTAACAAAAAATTTAATTACGAAAAAATATTTTAATAAATTTATTTAAATTATACCACAAAAAATATTTTATTGTATGCAAAATAATTTAAAAAATATTTTTTAAGCTATTTTTTTAAAATTATTTTGCATAGAATAAAATATTTTTTGTAGTATAATTTAAATAAATTCATTAAAAAAATTTATTAGAATTTGTTACGAAAAGAGAGTAATTCGAATTATATCGTTTCGAATTACTACTAGTTTCGAAAATAGAGTAATTCGAATCAACTTGATTCGAACTCCCTTCAAAGCACGTCTCTCTACTAATTCGAATTGATATAATTCGAACTCTATGTTTATAATTCGTGACATATTGATTCGAATTACGTGTTGTCAATGCTTTCAAGTAATTCGAATTATATCAATTCGAATTACATACAAATCTAATTCGAATTATATTGATTTGAATTACATTAATTTGTTCTTTGGTAGAATGATGTATCAGAATTTTATTTGGCGGATTTAGATAATTTTAAACTCCCCTTGGCTCATATACGTTTTTTACCCTAAAAATTATTAGTTACTCCGATAACACATCAAAACTTTTACTGTCACCAATTAATTTGTGCCATGTGGACAAAATTTATTTTACTACAACACGTTTTAATATTACTCACAGCAAAACTGTCAATAAAATTATATTGGTGAATAATCTACTAAAAATCCAATCCAATTAAACTAACGACTAGACTATCGGTAAAATTAAATTATTAATACTGATGAAAAAGCCATCAATAATATTAGCATCGACAAAATAATTAAAAAAATTAATTATAGTATTATAAAATTAAAGGAAAACTTACTGCGGTCGCAATGACAGCGATCGAATATTTGATTTGAGCTCCGAGACAAGAGAAAATATAGAGAAAAGGTGCCGTAGTGAGAGAGAGAGAGTAGAGAGAGAGAAGTGAGAATCTGAAATGGGAGATGGAAGAGGAAAGTGGAAATAGATCTTTTTCAATGAAAAAAATACTTAAAAAAATAAAATATGATATTTCACCTTTAATTCTATAAGTGGAATCAAAATTAAATAAAAAAAAATAATAAATAGTTAGATTTAACATTTGACAGCATTTTTTTTCATTAAAAAGGATCCACTCCATAACAAAAGGGGTGTAAATTTAAAATCGAATTTGTCTTCTACCGACAGTAACGAAACACTGCGTTAAGCTGTGGTAATATACAGCTAGGCGCGAAAATTAAAAAGTTTCACCTGTTCATTTTACCACCGGCATAACTGTTGGTAATTTACAACGTTAAATTCATTTATTTTATTCAAATTACTAACTACCTAGCCGTGAGTAATCAATAAAAAAATTAAAGGTTAACTACCAAAAATGTTTTTGAATTATTCAAATGCTGACAAAAATACACCCAAATTTTATTATTGACAAAAATGTCTTTAAATAATTTAAAAACATAACAACAATACTCAATAGTAAATATATATTTTCAAAAAATTCCTTAAAAATTAAATTTTAATGTAATTTTTTACAAACATAATTAAAAAAATGAGATATTATTATTCTTAAAATTTGGTGATTTTTTTCTAAGTATATATTTTTTATGATTTTTTAAAAGTATTATTAGTTGTTAACAAAAAAATTACAAAAAAAATATATACTCAATGAAAAATACCAAATTTTAAGAATAATAATATCTCAGTTTTTTAATCATGCTTGCAAAAAATTACATCAAAATTCAATCTCTAATGTATTTTTTGAGAAATACATATTTAATGTTAGATAATCTTGCAAAAAAACTAACATTAAATATGTATTTCTCAAAAAATATATTAGAGATTGAATTTTGATGCAATTTTTTGCAAGCATGATTAAATAAAATTTAGTGATTTTTTGTTAAGTATATATTGTTTTGTGATTTTTTAAAAGTATTATTGGTTGTTAAAAAAAATTATAAAAAAAATATATGCTTAAGGAAAAATCACCAATTTTTATCTATAATAATATCTTATTTTTATAATCATGCTTGCAAAAAATTGCATCAAACTTTAATCTCTAAAGTATTTTTTGAAAATATATATTTACTGTTGGGTATTGTTGTTGTGTTTTTAAATTATTTGAAGGCATTTTTGTCGATAGTAAAATTCAAGTGTATTTTTGTCCGCGTTTAAAAAATTCGGGGGCATTTTTGGTTGTTAATCCCAACTAAAAAAATAAATGTCAAAGTATACACGTTAAATTAAAAAATGCAACAGACTTAACACCTAATTAAATATAAAAGTATACCCGTTAAATTGTTTTAAATTTTAGATAACGAATATTAAAATTAATTATTAATAAAAAATTAGACTTTTTCATATAAAAATAATAACTACAAATTTTATTATCTGATTTTTTATCTTAGTCTTTTTCATCAGAGACTTTTGTCAATTTACGATTTTTTTTTTAAAAGTAATTTGATTTTATAAATCTTTTGAGTCATACATAATCTATATTGTCATAATAAAGTGGACTATAATTTTAAAAAACGTATATTTTCGTAATGTTATTTTACGGATAAAAATACTAGTTTATTGACTATATAGAATTCTTGATAGGTTCAATATAACCATAATTATATTATCACACACAAGGATTAACTAAAAGGTGGAATAGCTTAATTTGTTGGACCTAATCCACTAGGTTGCTCCTCAATTTATTTATTTTTTATTTTTTAGATTTTCCATGTTTTAAGCTATTTAAGTGAACTAATTAAGAACCGAAACTAATATGAACTAATAGTTCATTTTACTATTTTTCTTTCAAGCGTATTACATAATATTCTTAATTTTTTTCATTGAAAAATTTCCTTATTATTAATTAAACTCCTTCAAAAGGTAGTCTTGTATTCTTTCCGTAATAGTGATATATATAGTGTTATCAAGTAGCAATTGCGTGCTAATTACTTTTGGTAATTTGTTTTCAGTTGTCACAACTTTGCACAACTTCACTGGAATGTTTTGTAAAGCCCAGGAAGAGCACTTCAAGGAGCTTGAGCTTGAAATGAAGAAAACTAAAGAAAAAGATAAAAAGAAATACAAAAAGATAAAAAGAAATACAAATCAAAACTGACATTACCGAATACCGATACCAATTCACACTAAGTTTGCCAATTAAATGATGATTAAATGAACAACAATCTTTTAGAATTAGTACAAGTGAATGTGCATTGATGGTTTATTTGTTGTACAAATAACACTAATAATATAATACGAGCAAAGTTAAGTAGTGACTAACTTTTTTTAATTAATATCAGTTATTTTTTTAATTATTTAATTTAATTTAAATTTACACATTAAATCATCAACTATTAAATATTAACCTTAAATTCTAAAATATAAACTTAATTCTTAAAATTAGCTAATTATTAAAAGTTGGCTCCTATGTTTTTTCGTTAGTAAAATAGAAAGGATTTTATTAAGTAGACAATGATTTTTGTAAACAACATAAATAATAGACTCTGAAATTGATCCAATAAAATAAAAAAAAATATTTTAACTCCAAATTACCTCCTAAATCTTAACATTAGGATAATTATCTGCACACCTAATGAATTAAACATTCAGCCATTGTTAACCGTGCATAAGTAAATCAAATAAAAAGAAATAACCATCTAATTAAAAATAATAGACTTAATCATCGAGTTAATACTCAAATTGGCCCCTGAAATTTGACCCTGACTCAATTTAGCCCTTAAGGTTTTAATTGACTCTAATTGTACCCTGAAATTTTGACCCGTGCCTTAATTTGGCCCTTACGTCATTTTTCGTCACCGAAAAGTTGACCTGACAATTTTGGTTGACACCTGACACCATAGCAGTTAGATGACATGGCGAAATGTTTGAAGGCATCAATTTAACCCCTAAAATTTTCAAATAAAATCTAGCAGCCCTAATTTTTCCAAATCGCAAGAGTGTCTCCAAGAGTTGAGAAGAATGTTAGGGAGCAGCAGCCAAGACTCAGGTAGCTCTAGTAGAGCTTGTTTGCATAGTGGTTGGGTGAAGAACGCACACCGTGACAGAGGTGGGAAGATTCCGCATTGGTGCGGTTGTGGGTTGCGTCCTATTCTTCGGTGGTCTGAGACGGATTCCAATCCAAAAAGACCATTTTATGGATACTCTAACTATAATGTGAGTTAGTTGAATTATTGCAAGTTGATTGTGTGTCTTATTTCTCAAATTTCTGTTGGTTTTGTAGTTGTTCTTCCTCTCAATTTTTTTTTGAATTTTTGGTGATGTAGACTACTGGTAAGAGATGGTGCGACTTTTTTAAATGGGCAGATGTTGAAGAAGAAGAAGTCATAGTTGGCAGAAATGAAAGTTCAGTTAGTAAAGACCATTGAAAAATATCTCTGGGATGAAAAATTAGTACAGTTGAAGCTGAAATTAGAATATTAAAAATGTAGAATATTATGTTGTCTGTATTTGTTATTATTTTTAGATTTGTGATTGTAGCTTATGATTTAGGTGGGATGAAATATATGTAACTATGATATCAGTTATGTGAATGAAGCAATGTTATGTATTTGATGTCAAAATAAAAATGAAATTTTATGTTCTCTTGGTAATGATATATCCTGTAAAAATTTTTTAAAATTGAGATTATATGAAAGAGGGGGTATAACTTATGATCAAATAAGTATCAAAAGAGTATAGTTTGATCAAATTAGTCAAGCGATTATGAGTCTGTATATGAAGACAAGATCAGGAGCTGGCTCTAATAACTATATGTAGTATGCACTTCTATTAGTGAATAAATTTAAGTGTATAGTTTATTTGTGAAAATATTGAATACAAAATATCATAGTCATTAATCATTGTCAATATCACAGCATTAGCAATAGCAGTATCTGTATCATACTTTAAATATCATAGATAACATAGTTTCAAAATATCCTAAACCAAAATACTCTACATAACAGAGTATCAAAATATTAAAAAAGTATAGTTTGATCAAATGCTCTCTACAAAATATGTTTTACACAACTTTTCATCAACATTGCAAATTGTTTTCTATTTTGTTGTTGGTGATTTGAAGTCCGGGATAGGAACAAATTTCATAAATTCTGTCAAGCGTGCAGATGTCCCAAAACTTGCTCCTTGCATTGGGTCTACCTTAAAAGTTGTTTTCCTCTTAGATTGCAGCTTGTCAGGCCTTGTCATCTATTATGGAGGTAGAGGTGGGTCTGATGGAGAGACCTAGTGAAATTGTTAACAGAACCAGTAACCAATACAACCCAATAAATAAAATCAATCAATATATAATCAAATAGTATCAATCAATTGGATCTAACCAACATTTACTCGTGTATTATAAATCAATACAAACTAGTTAACAGTTAATAAATATTAAAAACCAATCACTATCTATTCTTGATTTTTCTGGCTGTGAGTAAATGAGTCGAGTGAGTACAATCTCTGAAGTGTGTCCATCATCAACAGCTTGAAGCGATGCTAATGGAACATTTTTATTAATCTCTCAGCTTGTGTGTCAGCAGTAGTAGCATTTGCTGGATCTGTAGTTTCTCTAGCCTTAGAACCTTTTTCTTTTCCAACTCATTAATTGGCAAGAACAGATCCGTATACCAAGAGTCAGATACATTGCTACAATTTGGACTCAACAAAACAAGTATAAGTGAAAAATTAAAGTATTAGTCCCCAACTTTAGAAAATTATTCTCCATTTTTTCAGCTTACCAACAATATTTTTATAACCACTAAATGCATCAGAAAATTTAACAATGTCACTGTATATCGAGTAGTCTAAAAAAACAACCTTACAACAATAGTAGGCTTTCTTGTTTTTTTATTACCAAGTATTAGTAAATTCATAAGCACTAAACTAAAGAGTTGCTATAATAATACAATTGTCTAAATATATGTAGTTGTACAATTATACTATTAGAGAAACATGAAAGAATAAGATTGTCCTTTTAAATTGATGAAAGAATAATACAATTGTTCTAACAATGGTTACTCCAATAAATAACGAAAAATACTGGACAGATATTAAAGAGTTCTATTTATAATAGATTTCTCAGTGAGGCAGATGTTTCATTCTTGTACTTGAAGTAAAAAGAACAGGAAGAAATAAAGAAAAATAAAGAAAACATAAATAAGGCAATTATTCACATTTGATCTCTAAATCAATGCATGCAGTATAAACACTAAATGAAAACTTTAGAATTGTTCAATATTTAATTTGTGTCTGTCTACGATAAGAAACACTTGAGAATTTTAGCACTTGTTAGTTATTAGTCTTTACTAAAATTATTGTGAAATACTTTATTTTTATAAGAAATTAGCCCCTCAACAATTAAATTAAAATGGGATATGAAGGAGTAAAATTGTCACTTTAAAATAGAATATGAAGAATCAATGACTGCTCAAACGGACAAAGAATTGAAAGATTCAGTTGATCATAGCCACATACATGCAAAAAAATTAAACCCTAACATACAAAAATTCTATCATCATCAACAACTATAATCAACCACATTCATCCAGAGTTTCACTAATAAAATAGAGTAAAAAAATAAAAAATAACCCACAACCAACATTTTGAAAAAAAACAGAGCATGGTATGTTGAGAGCAACGATCTTGTTACTAACCTATTTTTGAAGAGATGGTAACTCCCAAGTAATTAATCTTCACAATGGGGGACGAAACAAGTAAGAAAAGTTTCAAACTTCTGTTATAGTGACACCCATAGTTCTTCTCTGACAAGAACGTATACGAGGGGAGGAGGAAGAAGGAGAAGGGTCAATTGGGGTTTCACTTTTAAAGTGGTTAATGTTTGGGTTTTCATTTAACCCCTTTCTCATGTCAAACAACGTCGTTCTTAAATATTTTTCGGCGTCAAGAGTAAAACGACGTCATTTTGAGAGTGCCAGATGTCAACCAAAATTGACAGGTCAATTTTTCGGTGATGAAAAATGATGTAAGGGCCAAATTGAGACACGAGTCAAAATTTCAAGGTACAATTAGAGTCAATTGAAACCTTGAGGGCTAAATTGAGTCGGGGTCAAATTTCAGGGACCAATTTGAGTATTAACTCCATAATCATCTGCATACATATTGAATTGAATACCCGACATATTTATTGTTCACATTATTTAATATTCTTATTGTCTATCTATTCTTTTACAAATGAAATTGACTTATCAAAACATGAGCGACAAAGACACAAGCTCCGCTCCCTTTTTTTTCCCTCGATCTTTCACTCTTCATTTATGGAGGAGAGAATAATAATTTTGATTAAAAATACTTCTAAATTAAGCTATATACACCAGGCACCTGCCTTATATCTATTATATCTATCATATATTATTAATTTTATAATTAAAATATGTTACATGTTATTTTTTTATTGTAATTAAAATTAATTTTTTTTAAATTAAAGAGTTTTTTCTTCTTCCCTATTAATTTTATAACTAAAATGTGTCACATGTCATTTTTTCATTGCAATTAAAATTAAATTTTTTCTCTAAAATTAAAGAGTTCTCCCCTCTTCCCTCTCCTTTTATCTATCCCTCTCATTCCTTCAATCACTCTATCTCTTTTACATATCATTATCAATGACTAATTATAAATTTGACAATCAAAATGTGCAACATGATATTTTTTAATTGTATCAAATTAAAATTAAAATATTAACATTGAAATATAGCTATATTATATATTACTATCTAATTTAATAACAAAATGTATTACATGACACTCTTATTAAGCTTAAAAAAATATTTTCCTCCAAAATTAATAAACTTCCTTCCTAAATTCTCTCATCTACCTCTCTCTCTCTCTCTTTTTTTTTTTAATTTCTCTATATTCTTTTCACTCTATATATAGTTTATTATATATTATTTATATATCATTATCTAATTTAATAACTAAATGTGTCACATGACATTCTCTTATTAAAATTGAGAGAAAATATTTTTCTCTAAAATTAATAAACTCCTTCTTAAATTCTCTCATCTATCTCTCTTTCTTTTTCTATTTCTTTCTACCATTCCCACTCTATATATAATTTATAATTTATATTAGTAATTTAACAAATCAAAATGTATTACCCGATACTTTTTTATTATAATTATTTTTTTTTTCAAAATTAACAAACTCCATTTCTTAGTCTTTATTTTTATCTTTCTCTTTCTTTTTTCTCGTTCTCTATTTTTTCTATCTTTTTGTTCTACAAAAAATAAAATTAACAAAATAATATAATTTAAATAAAAATATTATTATTATTATTATTATTATTATATACATATTTTTTTAATTTTTTTTATTTAGTTTTAAATTTTCACTGCTTATCTTTCTAATCTATATTTTAATTTCTCTTCTTTCAAATATTTATTAAATATAATTTAGAGAGAATACTAATATTATGATTAAAAGTTAAAATTAAGATTTAATATTAAAAAAATTTCATTTTAAGTTAATTTTATTACTATCAATATAATTTTTTTATACTAAGATCTAATTATATTTTTATATACATAGAGAGAAAAAAATATTACTTTTAAATAACAAGCATAAAAATTAATTATTTCTATTTGTACAACAAACTTAACACCTAATAATCAAAAGTATACAAGTTAAATCGTTTTAAATTTTAGATAGCGAATATTGAAATTAATTATTAGTAATAAATTAAATTCTTTCACATGAAAATAATAACTAAAAATCTTATTATTTGATTTTTATTTATAGAGACCATGGTCTTCTTAGCCGACGGAGACTTTTATCCCGTACGATCTTTTTGTAAAAGTAGTTTGATTTTATAAATTTGGGTAAAGTACTAAATTGATCCCTTATGTTTGGGCATAATTCTGTTTTAGTCCTTAAGGTTTAAAGTGTCCTATTTGAATCCAAAAAAGTTTTATTTAGCATCAATTTAGTTCCAGAGTGAGGTTAAAGTTAAATAATTAACGGAATGTCCTACATAACAACAGTACAAAAACAAAATCGATAATCTGGAGAACAAGTACAAGCATCAATTTAGTTCCAGAGTGAGGTTTAAGTTAAATAATTAACGGAATGTCCTACATAACAACAGTACAAAAACAAAATCGATAATCTGGAGAACAAGTACAAGCTCCAAAGGCACAAAATCAACCGTGGATGCATCAATACATTTATTTATTATTTTTCTTATAATATAAATAAAATATTTTTATAGAACTAAAGAGAATGATAAATAAATGTATTGATGCATCAATGATTAATTTTGTGCTTCAGGAGCTTGTACTTGTTCTCCAAATTATCGATTTTGTTCTTGTACTGTTGTTATGTAGGACATTCCGTTAATTATTTAACTTTGACCTCACTGTGGGACTAAATTGATGCTAAATGAAACTTTTTTGGATTTAAATAGGACACTTTAAACCTTAAGAATCAAAATAAAATTACGCCCAAACATAGGGACCAATTTAGTACTTTATCCTATAAATTTTTTGTACCATAATCTATAATGTCAAAACAAGACCGACGTAATTTTAAAAGATTTATATTTTTGTAATGTAATTACGAATAAAAATACTAGTATACGTGTATGTTATACGTTGTACATAGTCACTGTATAAGTCACAAAAAAAAATAGTCAGTATATAACACAATCATAGTCACCATATAGCACTATTATTCCATTTATTTTTTTAAGGACTAAAAGGATTCGAATAGTAGTAATAATAATGTAACTAGCTAGCAAGACAGCTCCAGCCACCACCCACAAGCCGGACACGTCATCTCCGACCAGCACAGAAGATCTCGTCTGAGATCGACCTACAGTTTCAGGTAACCCTCGGAACATTGGCGCCGTTGCCGGGGAACCTGGAAGTAATCCCATCATCATGGCGGACAACCTTGACAACGACCACAACACTGATTTGGAGAACAGAATGCCACATAAGAACGCGGAGGTCACACTAGACGATACTTCTCAACCTAACAAAGACAAGAATTCACCAAACACGGGAGCCATGGAGGCACTTCAGGATCGCCTAAAACAACTCGAAAAAGAGGTCGAGTATCAACGGGAAGCTGAGAGAGACCTACGAAGGAAAGCTAGGCGACGCCGCGAATTAGAGGACAAGCTCCTAAAGCTCGAAGCCGATCTCAAAGCTAAAACTACTCGATCCAGCCACGAAGATAGCTCCCGCAAGGACCAAGACCTATTCACCAAAGAGATCATGAAGGCCAAAATTCCAAAAGACTTCAAACCCCCCCCGACATGACTCTGTATGATGCACATCAGATCCCAGCCATCATCTCAGTAATTTCAGAAGTAGAATGTATCTCACCGACGCCTCAGATGCAGTCCGCTGCAAAGCCTTCCCGACTACCTTGACAAAGACAGCAATTAAATGGTTCCACAATTTGTCCCCTAGGTCCATCTCAAGCTTTGACGACTTAGCCAAGAAGTTTCTAGCCAGATTCTCCATCCAGAAAGACAAAACTAAGCACGCCCAAGTCTATTAGGGATCAAGCAAGAAGATCGGGAAAGTCTCCGCAGCTACATGAAAAGATTCAACAAAGCATGTTTGGACATACAAAGTATGCCAACAGAAGCAGCCATTATGGGCCTCATCAATGGCTTACGAGAGGGACCTTTTAGTCACTCCATATCAAAAAAACATCCCACATCTCAAAATGAGGTGCAAGAACGAGCAGAGAAATACATCAACATGGAAAAAAACTCTCGACTAAGGGAGACCTCAAAGTCCGGATTCCCCTACTCCTCCCGAGATAAAGATAAAGAGTCTAAGAAAAAAGAAGATTAGCATGGAGAAAAGATCAAGAAATACCACAATTACACCCCTCTTCGGGTGTCTCTTGTAGATATCTATCGAGAAGTATGCCACACTAAAAAAATACCTCCACCTCGTCCACTCAAAAGCAAAAAAGGAGGAGAAAATCAGACAAAATACTATGAATACCATCGAATCTATGGACATCCCACCAACGAGTGCTTCGATTTGAAGAATGTCATAGAAAAATTGGTAAGAGAGGGGAGACTAGATCGGTACTTAGCCAACAAATCAGATGAGTCAAGAAAAAGAAGAAGAGACGAAGAAGTCAGACGAACTGAACGACCACCTCGTACCCCGGAGAGACATGTCCACATGATACACGGAAGATTTGCGGGAGGAGGAATCTCCAAATCATCTCGCAAAAGACATCTGAAAGAAGTATATCATGTCGAGGGGGGAGAAGGGGCACCTGACCTCCCCCACTGTCACCTTCACCAAAGAGGACGCAGCTGGCGTCATCTCAAGACATGACGATCCTATGGTCATCACTATCATATTAGCCAACACTAATATCCACCGCACGTTGGTAGACCAGGAAAGCTCAGCTGACATACTGTTCAAAACCGCCTTTGATAAACTCGGCCTAGAGGAAAAAAAGCTTAGAGCATATCCGAATAGCCTATTTGGGCTGGGAGACACTCCAATCCAACCACTTGGATACATCTCACTACACACAACCTTTGGAAAAGGAAACCGGTCAAGGACACTCAACATAGACTACATCGTGGTCGACGTGAGTACAGCCTACAATGCCCTGATGGGTCGGGCAACGCTGAATCAGCTCGGTGCAGTAGTCTCGACTCCACATCTGTGCATGAAGTTCTCGACCACAGAAGGGATCGCTACGGTAAGAGCAGACCAGAAGACAGCACACCGCTGTTACAACGAAAGTCTGAACCTCAGAGGCAAAGGAGAAGAAATCCACATCATTGAACTCGGGAGAGTTCGAGGGCGGGAAGAACTTCATCCACAACCTGAAGGCGAGACAGAAAAAGTCCAGATCGGAGATATCCCAGATAAAATAACCAATATTGGTACAATCCTAAAAGGAGATGTAAAAAAGTCCCTTATACAGTTCTTAAGAGATAATGTCGACCTCTTCGCATGGAAGGCCGCAGACATGCCGGGCATAGACCCCAAGCTAATGTACCACAAGCTGGCAGTATATCCAAGATCACAGCCAGTACAGCAGAGATGTAGAAAGCTCAGACCAGAACGATCCCAAGCTGTGGAAGAGCAGGTACAAGCTCTACTGGAGGCAGGGTTCATAAGAAAAGTAAAGTACTCACTATGGCTAGCTAACGTCGTCTTGGTGAAAAAATCAAATAGGAAGTGGCGGATGTGCACTGATTACACCGATCTCAACAAAGCTTGCCCAAAAGATCCTTATCTGCTCCCAAGTATCGATGCTCTGGTGGATGCCTCTTCAGGATACAAATACCTCTCGTTTATGGACGCCTATTCGGGATACAATCAGATCCCGATGTACTCGCCTGATCAAGAAAAAACCTCATTCTTAACCCCAAAAGCAAACTACTGCTACATCGTCATGCCATTCGGACTCAAAAACGCAGGAGCCACTTATCAAAGATTAATGAATAAAGTCTTCGCAGACCACATTGGGAAAGTCATGGAAGTATACGTGGACGACATGTTAGTAAAGACACAAAGTGAGGAATCATTACTGTCCGACCTCACCCAAGTATTCGACACTATAAGAAGGCATGGCATGCGACTTAACCCTACAAAATGCACCTTTACAGTAGAAGCTGGCAAATTCTTAGGTTTCATGCTCACACAAAGAGGAATCAAGGCAAATCCGGATAAATGCCGGGCTATACTCGACATGAAGAGTCCGACCTGTGTCAAAGAAGTGCAACAACTCAATGGAAGATTGGCGGCTGTTCCGAGGGTTACCTGAAACTGTAGGTCGATCTCGGATGAGATCTTCTGTACTGGTCGAAGATGACGTGTCCGGCTGGCTGGTAGCGGCCGGAGCTGTTGTATCCGACTCCTTGGACTGGCTGCACTTCTGATTCTTGGTCACCGGAGGGTGGGGGGTACCTGCAAGAGACTCCGATGCTTAAGTTAGCACGGGTATTAAGCAGGTTTTTAGTAGAATCAGAGTATGAGTTATACCTGGGTGCTCCAGTGTATTTATAGTAGTGTGGACTGACCTTTCTGATAAGATAAGTTAGTTATCTTATCTTATCTTATTTTTGGGTGGGGTCAGCTTATCTTCAATGGAACTGCCTTTACCTCTTTAGGCTTGGACTGTCTTTGGATTTGGGTTGTGTTCCTCTATTTGGGCCCTTTATTGGGCTTTCCCGTCGATTTGGCCGACCTCTTTGAGAAGAGGTCGGGTAGCCTGACCTGAAGAGGTCGGTCGCTTTGTCGCCAATCATCCCAGGTCGGATAGCTCAACCCAGGGTGTGAACAGTGCCCCTGCTTGAGCTCGGTCTTTTTTGCTGAGGTCGAGTCCTTGACTTCGGTCCTTCTCTAGTGAAGCCGAACTCAAGCATTTTGTCGATTTCTTTCTTTGTAGAGCTTTTTTGAATGTGGAACGTTTTCCTTTAAAAGCGCGCGCTTTTATATCGGCGCTTTGGGAACGTGCGAGGGTTTAATACCCTCATTAATTGAATTCAAATGCCCCATTTCCCATGGTTTTTATTTTGAACTTTGCCATCAGAAACGGTTTCTCTTCTTCGTTCCTCTTCGTAACTTCTCCCTTTACTCTCTCATTTTCCGTTTTTTCCTAGAGTTTCGCAGTTTCTTTCTGCGACGCCTGCTCTACTACAGCTTTCTGTGGAAAAGGAGTGATTCTGGATTTCACCCTCCGTCTTCTTCCGGCGAGTTTTTTCCGTTCGAGGGGTGGCTCTGTCGCTTCTTGCTTCTTCAGCTTTCTTTCGAGGTTTTCTTCTATTTTTCAGGTTCGATTTTTCCTCCTCTGTCATTTTTTATGTCTGAATTTGATTTTGTTTGGAGAAAGTTTGGATCTTTCTGCTTTTACTGCGCCTGATTGTTGCGTGTTCTGGAGTTTCTTCATCTTTTGTATGAATTTTTTCGTCTTTCCTGTTGCTTGATGCTTTTAGGGCTTTTGCATGTTATCACCGTTTCTGCTTGTGCTTTCGATGATGGTTTTTGTTTGATTCTGGAGGAAAGGCTGTGTCTTTGACGATTCTCTGCTTGGCATGTTTCGTGTTGTCGAAGCTTTTTGTAAAAAGATAGTGGCTTTGATGACTTTTTGTATATATTTTTTTTGTTTGGGGGACGCTGAGACGTAAGCTGTAGATTTTTCCTGAAAACCTTGCTCTGTCACTGCCTCCAAAGGATGCCCCATGACTTTGGTTTGAGTCTTGGGGTTTTCCTTTTCTGTTTGTTTGTCTGTATCATATTAGTCGAGTTGCTTTGCCCCTCCTCCGAGATGTTTTTTAGTAATCCAATCTTCTTTTCTTTTTGTAGGATTAGTTGGCCTCATGTCTTCTCGCAATAACGTTGTAGAGATGTCTTCCAAAGTTCCCGAGGGGATGTCCGATTGGCTGGACTCCCTTGTCCTAATGTGTGTCTCTGTCGTGGATGCTGAATTTTGTGTAGAGCTTAGGAAACGTCATAGGATCTGTGGTAACAGTGCTCGGGAGAGGGATTATGAGCTTGTAGCTCCTGACTCTGATGAGAGGGCTTGTTTTCCTACTTTTGTCGAGGGGGAGCGTCCCTTCTTCTACGCCTATGAATATTTCTTCAGCCAGTTGGACGTTACTTTTCCTTTTACTGCTTTCGAGACCGACTTGTTGTGGTCTTGTAACATTGCTCCATCCCAGCTTCATCCAAATTCCTGGCGTTTTATCAAGATATTTCAATTGCTTTGCCAAGAGTTAGGCATAACACCTTCTCAAACTCTTTTCCTCTATCTTTTTGTCTCGGCCAAGCCCGGAGGTTCTTCCAAAAAGAAAGCTTCCTGGGTTTCTTTCAGATCAGCCCAGGGGCATAAAATTTTTACTATGTATGATGAGTCTGCTATGTATGATGAGTCTTTTAAAGATTTTAAGAATTATTTCTTCCGAGTCCGTGCTGTTGAGGGGGTCCGCCCCTTTTTTCTTGATGAGAATGACGAGCCTGCTTTTCCTCTAGAGTGGCAAAAGAATGTGAGAGTACCACGTTATACATGGGAGATGCTTAATGAGGTTGAGCGGGCTTTTGTAGTTGTTCTTGAAGATTTGTGGGGGGAACCACCCCATCTGGATGCAAAAAGATTCTTGAGTGATCCATCTTTGGTTCGAACTGCTTTGGGTACTGTCTGACTTGTTTCTATACTTGTTTCTGAGTTTTTCTTCTCCTATGTTGTAACTCATCATTATGGTTGATTCTGTATTTTCAGAGATGTCGAAAAACAATGATTCCATGAAGGCCTACAAGAAGGCGAAGAAGGCTGCTGCTGCTCAAAACATCTCGGCCAAGGCGGCCGGAGAGGGATCTTCTCAAGTTCCAGTGAAGCCGCCTGTGCCGAGTTCTCCTGGGCCAAGGAAGGTGATCCCCACTCCTCGAGTTCGTCTGACTGATCTTCCACAGACTTCTGCCATTACTTCTGGTGCTCCTCCCAACAAGAAACAGAAAACAATTGAGGCCTTTAACCTTGACACCCCTGATTTTAATGTAATCGAGTTCGTAGATCAGCAAATCAGTCCTTATGGTACCCTCCCCATGGATGATGTGTCAATCCTTCGCCATCTAGATTTTATGACCCGAAACAGTGTTAAAATGGCATATATGGGGGATGCCCTATACCGAACTACTCAGAATCTTCCTTTCCATGCCACCAAAGAATTTATGGAGGAGGCTAAACAGGAGTTCGACCGGATGAAGGGCCTGAAGGAAGAGCTTGAGGTAAAGGTAGCCAAGTTGGAGAAGGATCTGGAGAACGAAAAAGGCGAGTTCCCTTGCTCTGGCGGCTTCTGTGCGGTTGGCCGAGGACACGGCATTGAGGCATAAGGACAGTTATGTGACATCTTATCGGGAGGTGGTGCGCCTGAGGAAGGAGTTGGAGAATGCCCGAGCTGATTACTCCGAGCTCTAAGGTCATCTTGTTGGCAGCGTAACTGCTGCCTATGAGAACTTGAGGGAGCAGGTTTGGATTATTGCTCCCGAGGCCGACCTTACTCTTTTCAGCCTGGATAATGTTGTGAGGGATGGTAACATTGTCCCTGATGACCAGCATGATGATGATGTTGAACCTCCCCCTGTGTCTTCTGCCAAAGTGTCAACCTCTTCAGTTCCTCCAGTTGTGTCTGATCCGGATTGCCAGATTCTGAACCGGGATGATGGAACCGTGGATGCTGTGCCTATTCAGACTCGCCTTCCTTCTCCTTGTACTGATGCTGTCGAAAAGGCTCCCGATCTTTGCTGATTTCTCTTGGATATTTTGTGTAAATAGCCCGGCTTGTGGGCTTCTGAACTCTTTTTTTGTAGTTTAAATATTTTGCTCGACTGTAGATACTCTTTTGGGTTGCTTGTTTAGCAACTTTGTTTTTGAAAAATAACAAATAGTTTTCAAGCTTTTGGGGTTGACCCTGAAGCTCGTTATAATATTGTATTTTATATCCTGCTCGTTTGCGCTTGTCTTAGCACTTTTTGGAGATGTTGGAGCCTTGCTTCTCGGCCTCTTTGGATCGCTTTGCACCTGTTGCTTGCGGGTTGACTCCCTTGAGGTCGTGAATGGGCGGGTCCAACTTGTTTCTCGGTTTTCTTGCTCTTACTTGTATTTCTAGCAACCCATAGCCAATTTCTTTACGTTGGTCCTCGTCTTAGCTACCTTTGCAGTCCTCTTTCTTGGACCTTTGCTAGGTCTCTTTCAGGGACTACTTTATAATTTGTTTGTGGGAGGTCGACTTCTTTACGTCATCTTTTTCTAAGTTATTTTTATAATCCTCTTTCTTGGACCTTTGTCAGGTCTCTTTCGGGGATTACTTTTATAACTTTGTTAGTTGTAGGAGATCGACTTCTTTGCGTCGTCTTTTTCTAAGTTATTTTGTAATCCTTTATTTTGGACTTTTGTCAGGTCTCTTTCAGGGATTACTTATATAACTTTGTTAGTTGTAGGTGATCGACTTCTTTGCGTCGTCCTCTTCTAAGTTATTTTGTAATCCTCTTTCTTGGACCTTTGTCAGGTCTCTTTCAGGGATTACTTATATAACTTATTTTATAGGAGACCGACTTCGTTAGGTCGATCTCTTCTAAGTTATTTTGTAATCCTCTTTCTTGGACCTTTGTTAGGTCTCTTTCGGGGATTACTTATATAACTTATTTTGTAGGAGACCGACTTCGTTAGGTCGATCTCTTCTAAGTTATTTTGTAATCCTCTTTCTTGGACCTTTGTCAGGTCTCTTTCAGGGATTACTTATATAACTTATTTTGTAGGAGACCGATAGGTCGATCTCTTCTAAGTTATAGCAATTCCTCTTTTATAGGGTTGGCCAGACCTCTTTCCAGGGATTTGCTGATAACTTGGGTTGACTTGGTCTGACTTCTCAACGTCGGCCAGTCTTTAAGTTATTATTTAGCAATCCATAAGACCTCGTCAGGTTCTTTTTTCGGATCACTTTCGATAACTTCTTGCATTATTCTGTGTTCATCTTCGCCGATTTGTAGAAGGTGGTTTCTATCGACCTTTAGATGAATCGCGTTTCCATATTTATTGGTCTTTTATCGTGATCGTGCAGTGAATCTGTTTTTCACTTTCTGCCAATCTGTTGCTTTATAATTGGACGATGAATGCTTCAGATTAATGCGTCTTGAGAATTTGTAGAATATCTAAAACATTTTTTATTCAAAAGAAAGCGCAAATATATACATGTTGGATTTTTTCATCCTTTTAAGTCGGATAATATCTGGATCTCAACTTGGTGCCTCATTAAAAAACCTTTTCAGGAAAAAGAGTGCATCCTATGATGAGATCTTTTACCTTTTCTAGCTATAGTACCTTCTTAGGTTGCAGGCGTGCCACGATCTGGGAAGCTCTCGTCCATCGAGTTCGGACAGTCTGTAGTAGCCCTTCCCAAGTACTTCTATGACTCGGTAGGGTCCTTTCCAGTTTGCTGCCAATTTTCCTTCTCCGGGTCAAGTTGTTCCAATATCATTTTGGATTAGGATGAGATCATTCTCTGTGAAACCTCTTTGCACTACCTTTTGATTATATCTTGAAGCCATTCAGCGCTTTAGCGCTTCCTCCCTGATCCGAGCTCTTTCTTGGATTTCTGGAAGTAGGTCGAGTTCTTCTCTTTGAATTTGCGAGTTGGTTTCTTCATTGTAGTGGACTACTCTAGGCGACCCTTCCTCGACCTCTACTGGGATTATTGCCTCCACTCCGTACGCTAATCGGAACGGTGATTCGTTTGTGGTGGAATGTGACGCGGTTCGATATGCCCATAGGACCTGTGGAAGTTCTTCAGCCCAAGCTCCCTTCGCATCTTGCAGTCTCTGTTTTAACCCAGCCAATATGACTTTGTTGGCAGCTTCAGCTTCCCCATTGGCTTGAGGATGTTCGACGGAGGTGAACTGGTGCTTTATGTTCAAGTCGGCTACTAATTTCCTGAAGCTTGCATCTGTGAATTGAGTGCCATTGTCTGTGGTGATGGAGTATGGAACCCCGAAACTTGTGACAATGTTCCTATATAGGAATTTTCGGCTTCTTTGAGCAGTGGCGTTGGCTAGGGGCTCTGCCTCAATCCACTTTGTGAAATAGTCTACTCCGACTATGAGGAATTTGACTTGTCCTGATCCCTGGGAAAAGGGTCGAGAAGATCGAGTTCCCATTTTGCAAATGGCCAAGGCGAAGTTACGCTGATGAGTTCTTTTGGCGGGGCGATGTGAAAGTTGGCATGTTTCTGGCATGGGGGACATGTCTTTACAAATTTTGTAGCTTCCTTTTGTAGAGTTGGCCAGTAAAATCCCATCCGAAGTACCTTTTTGGTGAGAGCTTGTGCCCCGAGATGATTGCCACAAATACCGCTGTGTACTTCCTCTAAAACTTCTCTTGTGTTAGAGGTCGGCACACATTTTAACAATGGTATTGAAATCTCTCTTTTGTATAGGGTATTGTTTATGATGGTGTAGTACTGAGCCTCCCGTTTTAACCTCTTTGCTTCCTTCTCATTTGTGGGGAGTGTTTCTTTTTTGAGGTAATTAATTATGGGGGTCATCCATCCTTGATCCTGACTTGTTATAGCTAGGACTTTTTCTGCTTCCGAGATTGACGGGTTCTGTAGCATTTCCTGGATGAGGCTTTTATTGTTGCCCCCTGGTTTGGTGCTGGCTAGCTTTGAGAGTGCATCAGCTCGGGCATTTTGTTCGCGGGGTATGTGGCAGATCTTATATGAGTTATCCGAGCTGTTCTTTGGTTATATCCAAATACTTTTTCATGGTGGGATCTTTGGTTTGGTAACTCCCTGTTATCTGTGAGGTGACTACTTGTGAGTTGCTGAAGATGTTGAGTTTTTGAGCTCCAACCTCCTTAGCCAACTTCAAACCAGCTAGTAACGCTTCATATTCTGCCTGGTTGTTTGAGGCCGGGAACCCAAATTTGAGGGAAAGCTCAACTTGGGTTCCTTGGTTGCTTTCTATTATCACACCTACGCCGCTTCCAGTCTTATTTGAAGATCCGTCCACGTAGAGATTCTATTCTGTGGGGGTTTTCAGGGTATCCGTGAATTCTGCAATGAAGTCGGCCAAGTATTGTGATTTGATGGCTGTTCGAGCTTCGTATTGGAGTTCGAACTCGGATAACTCGACTGCCCATTGTAAAATTCTGCCTGCTAGATCTGTTTTCTGTAGTATCCCCTTTATGGGCTGGTCGGTCCGAACCTTAATGGTGTGGGCCTAGAAGTATGGGCGAAGTCGTCGAGATGTCAGTATGAGAGTGTAGGCGAACTTTTCTATTTTTTGTTAGTTCAGCTTGGTTGCAGCGCTTTACTGATGAAATATACAGGCTGTTGCCCTTTGTCGTCCTCTCGAACCAGTGCTGAGGCTACTGCCTGACTTCCTACTGCAAGGTATAATACGAGTGGTTCTTCCTCTCATGGTCGAGTTAGGATAGGCGGTCGTCCCAGGAAGTTTTTGAAATCCTGGAAGGCTTGCTCGCATTCTGTTGTCCATTCGAACTTCTTTCCTTTCCTTAAAGTGGCATAGAAGGGGAGAGATCTTATTGCTGATCCTGCTAAGAATCTGGATAAGGCTGCCAATCTCCCGTTGAGTTGTTGTACCTCTCTGACACAAGTCGGGCTCTTCATGTTGAGTATAGCCTGGCATTTGTCTGGATTTGCTTCAATTCCTCTTTGTGTGAGCATGAAACCTAAGAATTTGCCCGCTTCTACTATAAAGGTGCACTTTGTGGGATTGAGTCGCATGTCATGCTTCCTTATAGTGTCGAACACTTGGGCCAGGTCGGACAATAATGTTTCTTCGCTTTGTGTCTTTATTAACATGTCGTCCACGTAGACTTCCATGATTTTTCCGATATGATCTGAAAAGACTTTATTCATTAGCCTTTGATAAGTAGCTCCCGCATTCTTGAGGTCGAAAGGCATCACAATGTAGCAGTAATTTGCTTTTGGCATTAAAAACGAGGTCTTTTCTTGATCTGGTGGATACATGGGAATTTGGTTGTATCCGGAATATGCATCCATAAACGAGAGGTATCTATATCCGGAGGAAGCATCTACCAGAGCATCGATACTTAGGAGTGGGTAAGGATCTTTTGGGCACGCTTTGTTGAGGTCGGTGTAGTCGGTGCACATTCGCCACTTCCCATTTGAGTTTTTCACCAAGACGACGTTAGCTAGCCATAGTGGGTACTTGACTTCTCTTATGAATCCTACCTCCAGTAGTGCTTGTACCTGTTGTTCCACAGCTTGGGATCGTTCTGGCCCAAGTTTTCTTCGTCTCTGCTGTACCGGCCGAGATCCTGGATAGACCGCCAACTTGTGACTCATTAGCTTGGGGTCTATGCCTGGCATGTCTGCAGCTTTCCATGCAAAGAGATCGACATTATCTCGTAAGAACTGTACTAGTAATTCTTTTGCGTCTCCCTTCAGGATCGTGCCAATATTAGTTGTTTTGTCCGAGGTATCCCCGATCTGAACTTTCTTTATTTCTCCTTCGGTTTGTGGACGGAGTTCTTCACGTCTCTGAACTCCACCAAGCTCAATTGTATGGAACTCTTCTCCTCTACCTCTGAGGTTTAGACTTTCGTTATAACAGCGGCGTGCCATCTTTTGATCTGCTTTTATCGTAGCTATCCCTTCTGTAGTTGAGAATTTCATGCATAGATGTGGAGTCGAGACTATTGCGCCGAGTTGATTTAGTGTTGTCCGACCTATTAGGGCATTGTAGGCTGAACTCACGTCGACCACAATGTAGTCTATCTTGAGTGTTCTGGATTGGTTCCCTTTTCTGAAGGTTGTGTGTAGCGACACGTATCCCTGTGGTTGTACTGGGGTATCTCCCAGTCCGAACAAGCTGTTCGGATATGCTCTAAGCTCCTTTTCTTCTAGGCCAAGTTTGTCGAAGGCAGTTTTGAATAAGATGTCGGCAAAACTCCCTTGGTCTATTAATGTGCGGTGGAGATTGGCGTTTGCCAGTATGATAGTGATGACCATGGGATTGTCGTGTCCTGAGATGATACCGGATGCGTCTTCTTTGGTAAACGTGATTGCAGGGATGTCGGGTGCTTCCTCCTTCCCTTCGACATGATATACTTCTTTGAGGTATCTTTTGCGGGATGATTTGGAGATTCCACCTCCTACAAATCCTCCGTGTATCATATGGACATGTCTTTCTGGCGTACGAGGTGATCGCTCAGCTCGTCCGACGTCTTCATCTCTTCGTCTTTTTCTTTGTTCATCATCTCGGGTGGCTAGATACCGATTTAGTTTTCCTTCCCTTACTAACTTTTCTATGATATTTTTTAAGTCGAAGCACTCGTTGGTGGAATGTCCTCGGACCCGATGATATTCACAGTACTTGTTCTGATTTCCTCCTCCTTTTTTGCCTTTGAGTGGTTGAGCTGGGGGTATCTTTTCTGTGTTACAGACTTCTTTGTAAATATCCACAAGGGACACCCAAAGAGGGGTGTAATTATGATACTTTTTGATTTTTTCGCCCATTCGATCTTCCTTCTTCTTGGATTCTTTATCTTTATCTCGGTAGGTGAAACCGGATTTCGAGGCTTCTCCAAGTCGAGAATTTTCTTCCATGTTGATGTACTTCTCTGCCCGCTCCTGTACCTCGTCTAGGGATGTGGGATATTTCTTTGATATAGATTGGCTGAAGGGTCCTTCTCGTAGGCCGTTGATGAGGCCCATGACGGCAGCCTCTGTTGGTAAGCTTTGTATGTCTAGGCACGTTTTGTTGAATCTTTTCATATAGTTGCGGAGACTTTCCCGATCTCCTTGCTTGATACCTAGTAGACTTTCCAGGTCGTCAAAGTTGGAGATGGACTTTGGAGGTAAGTTGTCGAACCATCTAATTGCTGTCTTCGTGAGAGTCGTTGGAAAAGCTTTGCAACGAACAGCGTCTGAGGCGTCGGTGAGGTACATTCTGCTTCTGAAGTTGCTGAGGTGATGGTTGGAATCTGTAGTGCCATCATACAAAGTCATATCCGAAAGTTTGAAGTCTTTAGGGATTTTAGTCTTCATGATTTCCCTAGTGAATGGATCCTGATCTTTGCGAGAGTTGTCTTCAGGGGTGGTCCGGGTAGTCTTTGCTTTGAGATCGGCTTCAAGTTGTAGAAGTTTATCTTCTAATTCTCGACGTCGCTTTACCTCTCTTTGTAGATCCTTGCCGACTTCTTGCTGGTACTGGCTTTCTTTTTTGAGTTGCTTTAGGCGATCTTGAAGGGCTTCTATTACTCCCGGATGTGATGAGTTTTTGTCTCCGTTAGATTATGGAGTGTCCTTTGGTGTGGCACCCGTATTTTTGTGTGGCATTCTGTCCTCTAAATCTGAGTTGTGGTCGTTATCCTGTTTGTCCGCCATGGTGATGGGATGACTCCCAGGTTCCCCGGCAACGGCGCCAATGTTCCGAGGGTTACCTGAAACTGTAGGTCGATCTCGGATGAGATCTTCTGTACTGGTCGGAGATGACGTGTCCGACTGGCTGGTGGCGGCCGGAGCTGTTGTATCTGAGTCGTTGGACTAGCTGCACTTCTGATCCTTGGTCACCGGAGGGTGGGGGGTACCTGCAAGAGACTCGATACTTAAGTTAGCACGGGTATTAAGCAGGTTTTTAGTAGAATCAGAGTATGAGTTATACCTGGGTGCTCCAGTGTATTTATAGTAGTGTGGGCTGACCTTTCTGATAAAATAAGTTACTTATCTTATGTTATCTTATCTTTGGGTGGGGTCAGCTTATCTTCAAGGGAACCGCCTTTACCTCTTTAGGCTTGGATTGCCTTTGGATTTGGGTCGTGTTCCTCTATTTGGGCCCTTTATTGGGCTTTTCCGTCGATTTGGCCGACCTCTTTGAGAAGAGGTCGGTAGAGGTCGGTCGCTTTGTCGCCAATCATCCCAGGTCGGATAGCTCGACCCAGGGTGTGAACAGCGGCCTTGTCCAGATTTCTAGCCGGATCAGCAATAAGATTTCTCCCCTTCTACGCCACTCTAAGGAAGGGAAAGAAGTTTGAATGGACAACAGAGTGCGAACAGGCCTGCCAGAATTTTAAAAAGTTCTTGGGACAACCACCTATTCTAACTCGGCCACGGGAAGGAGAACCACTTGTATTGTACCTCGCAGTAGGAAATCGGACAGTAGCCTCAGCACTGGTAAGAGAGGACGAAAGTGGACAACAACCTATATACTTCATCAGCAAGGCACTATAAAGGTCTGAACTGAACTACCAAAAAATAGAAATCGCCTATGCTCTCATACTGATGTCTCGACGACTTCGCCCATATTTCCAAGCCCATATCATCAAGGTTCGGACCAACCAGCCCATAAAAGGTATTCTGCAGAAAACAGACCTAGCAGGAAGAATCTTACAATGGGCAGTTGAGTTGTCCAAATTTGACCTTCAATATGAAGCTCGGACAGCCATCAAATCACAGTATCTGGCTGACTTCATTGCAGAGTTTACAGACATCCCGAAATTCCCGACAGAATAGAATCTCTACATAGACGGTTCCTCAAACAAAACCGAAAGTGGCGCAGGTGTGATAATTGAAAGCAACTAGGGAACCCAAGTTGAACTTTCCCTCAAATTCAGGTTCCCTGCTTCGAACAACCAAGCCGAATATGAGGCATTACTAGTTGGTTTGAAGCTGGCTAAAGAGATCGGAGCCCAAAAACTTATCATCTTTAGCGACTCACAAGTAGTCACCTCACAAATAGCAGGGAGCTACCAAGCCAAGGATCCCACCATGAAAAAGTACTTGGACAAAACCAAAGAACAGCTCGGACAACTCGAAGAGTATGAGGTCCGCCACATACCTCGGGAATAGAATGCTCGAGCTGATGCACTCTCAAAACTAGCCAGCACCAAACCAGGGGGCAACAATAGAAGCCTCATCCAGGAGATACTACAAAACCCGTCAGTCTCGGAAGAAGAAAAGGTCCTATCCATAATAAGTCTGGATCAAGGATGGATGACTCCTATAATTAACTACCTCAAAACAGAAACACTCCTCACAGATAAGAAGGAGGCAAAGAGGTTAAAACAGGAGGCACAATACTACACCATCATAAACAATACTCAATACAAGAGAGGGATTTCAACACCACTATTAAAATGTGTGCCGACTTCCAACACTAAGGAAGTTTTAGAAGAAATACACAGTGGCATCTGTGACAACCATCTCGGAGCACAAGCTCTCACCAAAAAAGTACTCCGAGCCGGATTCTATTGGCCAACTTTACAAAAAGAAGCAACAAAATTCGTAAAAATATGTCCACCATGTCAGAAACATGCTAATTTTCACATCGCTCCACCAGAGGAGCTCATCAGCATAACCTCACCATGGCCATTTGCAAAATGGGGACTCGACCTCCTTGGGCCCTTCCCTCAAGGATCAGGATAAGTCAAGTTCCTCATCGTCGGGGTAAACTATTTTACAAAATGGATTGAGGCAGAACCCCTAGCTAACGCCACTGCTCAAAGAAGTAAAAAATTCCTATATAGAAATATTGTCACAATGTTTGGGGTTCCATACTCCATCACCACAGACAATGGCACTCAATTTACATACGCAGGCTTCAGAAAATTGGTGGCCGACTTGAAAATAAAGCACCAATTCACATCCGTAGAACATCTCCAAGCCAATGGACAGGTAGAAGCTGCCAATAAAGTTATATTAGCCGGGCTAAAACGGAGATTACAGGATGCAAAGGGAGCCTGGGCCGAAGAGCTCCCACAAGTCCTATGGGCATATCGAACAACTCTACACTCCACCACAAAGGAATCACCTTTCCGATTAGCTTACGGAATGGAGGCAATGATCCCAGTGGAGGTCGAAGAAGGATCGCTCAGAGTGATCTACTACAGTGAAGAGGCCAACTCCCAACTTCAAAGGGAAGAACTCGACCTACTTCCAGAAATTCGAGAAAGAGCTCGGATCAAGGAAGAGGCGTTAAAATGTCAAATGGCTTCAAGATACAATCAAAAGGTAGTACAGCGAGGTTTTACCGAGAATGACCTCGTCCTAAACCAAAATGATATCGGAACAAGTCGACCTGGAGAAGGAAAGCTGGCAGCAAATTGGAAAGGACCCTAACGAGTCATAGAAGTACTCGGAAAGGGCTACTACAGGCTGTCCGAACTCGAAGGCGGGGAGTTTCCAAGGTCACGGCACACCTGCAACTTAAGAAGGTATTACAGTTAGGAGGTAATAAAGATCTTAGGATAAGGTGCACTCTTTTTCCTGAAAAAGGTTTTTTAACGAGGTACCAAGCCAAGATCTATGAACTACCTGACTTAGAGGGGTAAAACACCCACATGTATATATTTGCATATTTTATATTTTGAATAAAATTTTTTAGATTTTCTACAAATCCTTTTATCAAGATGCATTAATCTGAAACGCAAAAATTCATCACCCGATTATAAAGCGACAGATCGGCAAAAAGTGAAAAGAAATTCACTGCTCGATCACGATAAAGATCAACGAAGATGAAAACCTAATTCATCAAAGGTCGACCAAACGAGGATCAAACTCAATTTCTACAAAATTGGCAAGATAAAAAGCGGCAAAAACAGAATAATGCAAGAAGTTATCAAAAGTGATCCATAGGAAATGACCTGACGAGATCTTAATAAAAATGGGTTGCTAAAAATAACTTAACAACAAACCGACATAAAGAAGTCGGACCAGTCGACTACAACAACAAAAAGTTATAAAAAGTAAATCCCTAGAAAGAGGCCTGGCCAGCCCTAAAAAAGAGGATTACTAGAAATAACTTAGAAGGGACCGACATGATGAAGTCGGCCCGACAAAACCACAAAAGTTATAAAAAGTAATCCATAAAAGAGACCTGACCAAGGTCCAAATAATATGAATTACTATAAATAACTTAGAAGGGACTGACATGATGAAGTCGGCCCGACAAAACCACAAAAGTTATAAAAAGTAATCCATAAAAGAGACCTGACCAAGGTCCAAATAATATGGATTTCTAAAAATAACTTAGAAGGGACTGACATGACGAAGTCGGCCCGACAAAGCTACAAAAAGTTATAAATAAGTAATCCATAAAAAGAGACCTGACAAGGTCCGAACAAAATGGATTACTAGAAATAACTACGAACAGACCAAGATGAAGAAGTCGGCCGACAGAAGGCATGCGCTACAAGGAGCCCAAGTCGGACCCAGAAAATCATGACCTCAATAAAATCAATCTACAAGTATTGTATCAAAGAATGCGAAGAAGACTAGTTGAACAAAGCTAGCTTCAACTAAAAGCAAGAAATAAAGCACAAAGGCAATCAAAGGTCGGACAGCAAGATTCCAACACTCTCAATATTCCAGAAAGTGTCAAAAAAGACGCAGACAAACATATCACAAAAGAAACAAGGTTGTTATAATAACGGACTCAAGAGGCCACTTGAAGTCGACCCCAAGAGCCTAAGAAACTACTTTGTTTTTTCTAAAAATAAAGTTGCCATAGAAAAGCAACCAAAATAACCAAGTCAAAGTCACAAGCTACAAAATAAAGAGTTCAAAAGTCCACAGGCCAGGCTATACACAATACATCAAAGAAAAATTATAAAGGATCCAAAGACTCCCCAGTAGCAGTATCTCGAGGTGAAGGAGGACGAGTCTGAAGGGGTACTGCATCTACCATCCCATCATCCCGGTTCAGGATCTGGACATCAGGGTCGGACTTGGGCTGGCCGACCTCAGCTGTGGGAATTGAAGAAGGCGGGACAACAGAGGCTTTGACAGATGGCACAGGAGGAGGGTCTACATCCACATCATCATCATCCGAGCCATCAGGGACAATCTTACCATCCACTACAGTGTTGTCTAAGCTGAACAGGGTAAGGTCGAGCTCGGACACAAGAACTCGAACCTGAGCTTTCAAATTCTCATAAGCAGCATTTACACTACCTACAAGGTGACCCTGGAGCTCGGTATAGTCGGCCTGGGAAGATTTCAACCTCTCCCTGAGCTCTATTATCTCACCATAGGCTAGGACATAGCTCTCCATATGCTTATGTGCCGTCTCCTCAGCCAAGTTCGCAGAAGCCTCCGCAGTAGTAGCTCGAGCCTTTTCACCCTCCAACTCTTTTTCCAACTTCGCCACCTTCACCTCGAGCTCCTCCTTCAATCCCTTAATTCTGTCATATTCAGACTTATCCTCCTGCATAAAAGCCTTTGTCGCGTGAACTGGAACATCCTGGGCAGTCCGAAATAGCGCTGCCCCCATATGAGCCATCTTTATACTACTCCGAGTGATGCAGTCCAAATGACGAAGAATGGATACATCGTCGGTAGGAACAACACCATAAGGAGCAATTTGTTGATCAACAAATCCGACAGCATCAAAGTCGGGGGCATCCAGATTGAAGGGTTCGACAGTCCTCTGTCTTTTTGGAGGAGGAACGATAGTAGGAGAAGAGGTAGCAGCAGAAGCCTTGGGAGGATCAATCAAGTGGACCCGAGGAGTAGGAATCATCTTCCTCGGCCAAGAAGAGCTTGATATCGGCTGTTTTGGAGGAACATGAGAGGATCCTCCCTCAGCCACCTTGGTCGAGATATTCTGGGCAGCTGTAGCCTTTCTCGCCTTCTTAAGGCCCTCATGGAGTCCTTATTTTTAACCATTTCTGAAAAATACAACAAAACAAGTTGCAAAGCTGGAAGAAATAGAAACAAAAAACAAAGTAAGCCAAAGTAAAAAGAAGTCGACCACTACCCAGCTCAGCTCAAACAAGGGAAGGGTCTCCTAAATATCTCTTTGTGTTAAGATGAGAAGGTTGTCCCCAAATCCCTTCCAACAAAGTCACGAAAGCCTACTCAACCTCATCAAGCATCTCCCACGTATATCTAGATGCTACAACTTTCTTTTGCCAACATAAGGGGAAGACTCATCGTACATAGAAAACACTTTGTGCCCTTGGGCAGACCTGAAAGAAACCCAAGAAGCTTTCTTTTTGGTAATCCCAGGCTTGGTCAAAACAAAAAGATATAGAAAGAGAGTTTGAGAAGGTGTGACATCCAACTCTTGGAAAAGCAACTGAAAGATCTTGATAAAGCCCCAGGAGTTCGGATGGAGCTGGGATGGAGCTACATTACACGACCACAATAAGTCGGTCTCAAAAGAGGTAAAACGAAAAGTAATGTTCAGCTGGCTGAAAAAATAATCGTAGGCATAGAAGAAGGGACGTTCTCCCTGGGTCAGAGAAGGAAAGTAAACCCTTTCATCGGAGTCAGGCGCTACCAATTCATAGTTTTTCTCCTGATCTTTACGACTACAGATCTGGTGATATTTTTTAAGTTCCACAAGGTACTCGGAATTAACTATTGAAAAACACATCAGAACGAGGGAGTCCAGCCAATCGAACATACTCTCGGGGACCTTGGAGGACGTCTCAACAATATTTTTACGAGAAGACATGGTCAACTAGTCCTACAGCAAGAAAAAGAAAAATGGATTACTAACCAAAGCAGCTCGAGCAAAATCAAAGAAATCAGCTCAGACAAACATGACTCAAGCATACAAACAGTAAAAGAAAAACCCCAAGACGTACACCAAGGTCCAGGGGCATCCTTTGGAGGCAGTAACAGAGTAAGGACTCATAAAAATCTACAAGGCTGCATTCCAACAAATCTCTCAACAAAGAAAATAACCCTCTTCCAACAAAACTCCGAGAAGAAAATCGCAAATCAAAAAGTCATCAGAAAATCGTTATCTTTTACGAATCTATCAGCAAAGAAAACTATCAACATCAAAACAGGACAATGGAAGTCATCAAAGGCGCAATATTTTTCAGAATCAAGCAGATTCGTAAGCCTCAGTCACGACATGCAGTTCATAAGCCTCAAAATCAAAGGATACAAATCAAAAACAATAACGGCATGCAAAAACCCTAAAAACATAAAAAAGGATCATTCAAAATCGAAGAAACTCCCAGAGCACACATTGCAGTGATAATCAGATGCACGACAAACGTAAAAAAGATTCAAGCTTTCTAACATAAAACCAAGCAAAATCAAAACTTTTCAAGCATAAAGTAAGTACGGAAAGAAAGAAGAAGAAAAGAGGACAAACCTGTAAAGTAAGAAGGCAACGAAGACGGAAACAAACGGCGAGCCCATCCCAATGATCACTTCCAAGGAGAGCATGAAGACAAGAGAACGAAGAGTCGCAAATGAAACAGAAGAATAAAAGAGAAAAGGGGAAGTTACAGCAAGCAAGAGAAAGAGAAACAGAAAAAGCTTTGGTGTAATTCAAAATGAAAGCGGGAGGCAAAAGAAACGGAACATTAAGGAGTTAATGGGGCATTAAAAACCCTCGCACGTTCCCAAAGCAAGGAACGCATGTTTTCAAAAATGAAAGAGGTAAAGGAAAAACGTTCCGCATTCAAAAAGAAGCTCTATAAAAAGAGATCAACAAATGCTCGAGCTCGGCTTCTCCAGAGAAGGATTGAAGTTCTGAAACTAAGGACTCGACCTCAAAAGGAAGACCACACTGGAGCAGGGGAACTGTTTATACCCTGGGTTGAGCTGTCCGACCCAGGTTGCTTGACGACAAGTCGACCGACCTCTTCAGGTCATTACTATCTGACCTCTTCTCAAAGAGCCCAAATCACCAGGAAAAGCCCAAAAAAGGCCCAAACAGAGGAACACGACCCAAATCCAAAGGCAGCCCAAGCCTATAGAGATAAGGGCGGTTTCCTTGAAGATAAGATGACTTCACTCAAAGATAAGATAAGATAAGATAAGATAACTATCTTATCTCCAGAAAGGTCACTCCACACTATTATAAATACACTGGAGCACCCAGGTATAACTCATACTCTGATTCTACTAAAAACCTGCTTAATACCCTTGCTAACTTAAGCATCGGAGTCCCTTGCAGGTACCACCACCCTCCGGTGACAAAGGATCAGTAGCATCGCCAGTTCAACAAGTCGGACACGACAGCTCCGGCCACCACCCACAAGCCGGACACGTCATCTCCGACCAGCACAGAAGATCTCGTCCGAGATCGACCTACAGTTTTAGGTAACCCTCGGAACACCACCCGTTCTCGGGAAGCCCATGGTCGGAGAACCGCTATACCTGTACTTGGCCATAACGGATGAAGCGATGGCAGCGGTTTTAGTGCGAGAAGAAGGAAAAACCCAACAGCCAATTTACTTCATGAGCAAAGCACTGCAAGGAGTAGAATTGAGATACAGTAAATTAGAGAAGTTGGCACTTGCGCTCCTGACCTCTTCCTGTAGATTACGACAATACTTCCAGGGTCATCAAGTGGTCGTGAGGACAGACCAGGGAATCCGCTAGGTACTCCAGAAACCCAACTTAGCGGGAAGAATGATGACTTGGGCTATCGAGCTATCCCAGTATGACTTGCAATATGAACCTAGGTGTTCGAGGGTTACTTGAAACTGTAGGTCGATCTCGGACGAGATCTTCTGTGCTGGTCAAAGATGATGTGTCCAGCTGGTGCGTGGCGACCGGAGCTGTCGTGTCCGACGTGTTGATCTAGCTGCTCTGCTGATCCCTTGTCACCGGAGGGTGGGGGTACCTGCAAGGGACTCCGATGCTTAAGTTAGCAAGGATATTAGCAGGTTTTTATGTAGAATCAGAGTATGAGTTATACCTGGATGCTCTAGTGTATTTATAATAGTGTGGAGTGACCTTCTTTAGATAAGATAAGTTAGTTATTTTATCTTTATCTTATCTTATCTTTGAGTGAAGTCAGCTTATCTTCAAGGGAACCGCCTTTCTCTCTGTAGGCTTGGGATGCCTTTGGATTTGGGTCGTATTCCTTAAGTTGGGCCCCTTTTGGACTTTCCTGTCAATTTGACCGAGCTCTTTGAGAAGAGGTCGGATAGCCTGACCTGAAGAGGTCGGTCGCTTTGTTACTGAACATCCCGGATCGGATAGCTCGACCCAGGGTGTGAACAGTGCCCCTGCTTGAGCTCGGTCTTCTTTTTTGAGGTCGAGTCCTTGACTTCGATCCTTCTCTAGTGAAGCCGAACTCGAGCATTTGTCGATTTCTTTCCTTGTCGAAATTTTTTGAATGTGGAACGTTTTCCTTTAAAAGCGCGCGCTTTTATATCAGCGCTCTGTTATTGGGAACGTGCGAGGGTTTAATACCTTCATTAATTGGTTTTAATTGCCCTGTTTCCCTTGGCTTTTTATTTTGAATTTTGCAATCAGAAACGGTTTATTTTCTCCGTTTTTCTTTGTAACTTCTCCCTTCACTCTCTCGCTTTCTGTTTTTGCCTACACTTTGCCTTTCTTGCGTTGCGGCGTCATTCGGCGATTTTCTGGGCGATTCCGTCTTTCCATTTTCAATCTCCTTCGAAGCTTCTTCCTTCGTTCAGGTTGATTTTTCTTTCTTTGTGCTTCTTTTGTTGTTTTTTCCTTCGGTTCTTGTTAAAGTTTTGGTTTTGAATGCATGTTTGGAAAGCTTGAATCTTTTTGCATTGTCGTGCTCGCTTCTCCCTGTGCTGCATGTTTTTTTGGTTTTTTATGAACCTGTTTTACTTTGCCCAGAAGGTTGCTCCTTTTGATGACTTTCGCTCTGTTGATGATTTTATTGATGATCCTTTGTAGAAAGTAACGATTTTTTCTAGTGGCTTGTTTGTTTGGGGTGTTTATTTTCTAAAAAAGGTGGCGTCTTTGATGACTTCTTGTTGATACTTTCGTTGTTTGGTAGTTCCGTCTGTGACTGTGAATTTGGGAGGTAGTTATTTTGATGACTTTATTTGATTTGTAGCTCGTAGCTTTCTTCTCAGAGTGTTATCTTCCTGTTAAGATGTGTAGAGATGTAGACTTGTAGGTTTCCCTGAGTTCTTGTTCCATAAGTTGCCTCCAAAGGATGCCCCTGGATCTTTAGTGTGGGTCCTGGGGTTTTCTTTCATTGCTTGTATTGCTCTGGTGTCATGCTTATCCGAGTTGTTCTGATATGGGTTTTGACTTTATCCGAGATGTTTGGGTTAGTAATCCATTTTCTTCTTTTCTTGCTGTAGGACTAGTTGACCTCATGTCTTCTCGCAAGAACATTGTTGAAACATCTTCTCAAGTCCCTGAGGGCATGGCTTATTGGGTGGATTCGATGGTTCTTTTATGTGTTTATTTGGTTGATTCTGAATTTTGTCAGCAGCTTAGGCAATATCATAGGGTTTGTAATAGTGATAGTGGGGAAAAGAATTATGAGCTTGTACCCCCTACTTCTGAAGAGAGAGTTTGTTTCTCTACTCGAGTTGCTGAAGACCGTCTTTTTTTCTATGCATACGATTTCTTCTTTGGCCAGATGAGCATCACCATTCCTTTTACTCCTTTTGAGACCAATCTGTTATGGTCTTGCAATGTAGCTCCATCCCAACTTCACCCTAATTCTTGGGGCTTTATAAAGATCTTTCAATTGTTGTGTCGTAAACTTGACGTCCCTGCCTCGCAATCCCTTTTCTTTTATTTGTTTGTCTTGACAAAACCTGGGGTAGTGAAGAAAAAGGCTGCCTAGGTTTCTTTCTGAGCTTCGCAAGGAAAGAAAGTTTTTTCTATGTATGACGAATCGTTTCGTGATTTTAAGAACTATTTCTTAAAGGTCCGAGCTGTTGAAGGAGCTTGGCCCTTTTTCTGGATGAGAATGATGAGCCCACTTTTTCTTTAGAGTGGCAAAAGAACGTTGTTGTGTCGAGGTATTCATAGGAGATGGTTGACGAGGTCGAGTAGGCCTTTGTGACTGTGTTGGAGGAGAATTGGGGGGAGCCTCCCTATCTTGATACCAAGAAATTCTTAGGGAACCCCTCACTTCTCCGAGCTGAGCTGGGTAGTGATCGATTTCCTTTCTTTGTCTGTTGATTTTATTTTCTGCAAGCTTTTTTCTGATTTGTAACTTGATTTCTCACTGTTATGTGTTGCTTGCAGATATGATGAAAAATAATGAATATATGAAGGCCTTCAAGAGGGCCAGGAAGGCTACTGTCGCCCAAAACATCTCGGCCAAAGCGGCCGGAGAGGGATCATCCCAGGTTCAATCGAAGCCATCCGTGCCGAGTTCACCTGGGCCGAGGAGGGTGATCCCTACTCTCCGAGTTCGTCTGACTGACCCTCCACAAACTTCAGCTGCTGGTGCTGACGCTCCTCCTCCGAAAAAGCAAAAAACATCTGAGCCTTTTAACCTTGATGCCCCTGATTTTGATGCCGTCGAGTTTGTCGACCAACAGATTGCCCCCTATGGAGGTCTTTCAATGGATGATGTGTCCATTCTTCATCACCTGGAGTTCATAACTAGAAGTAGTGTGAAGATGGCTCATATGGGTGCGGCTCTTTTTCGAACTGCTCAGGGTATCCCGGTTCATGCTACAAAATCTTTCATGCTTGAGGCTAAGGCGGAGTTTGATAGAATAAGAGGTTTGAAGGAGAAGCTGGAGGTAAAGTTGGCGAAGGTGGAGAAAGAATTAGAGGGTGAAAAGGCTAGTTCTATGGCCTTGGCGGCTTCCGTGAAGTCGGCTGAGGACACGGCATTGAGGCACAAGGACAGCTATGTCACATCCTACCGTGAAGTAATGCATCTCAGAGAAGAGTTGGAGTCTGTCCGGGTTGACTATGCTGAGCTCTAGGGTCACCTTGTGGGCAGCGTAAATGCTGCTTATGAGAATCTGAAGGAGCAAGTTCGAGTTCTTACTCCCGAGATCGACCTTACTCTTTTCAGCCTGGACAATGTCGTGAAGGAGGGCAAGATTGTTCCTGACGACCTTGATGACAACGATGTTGAACCTCTGCCTGTGCCAGTTGCCAAAGCCACTGTTGTGCCGACTTCTTCAGCTCCTCCTGGCGGGATTAGTCATCCCGTGCCCGAGCCTGACTGTCAGATATTGAATCGAGATGACGGGATGGTGGATGCTGTGCCCCTCCAGACTCGTCCTCCTTCGCCCCATGTTGATGCTGCTTCTGGGAAACCTCTGGATTCTCTTTAGTTATTTGTGTATGACCCTGTCTGTGGGCTTTTGAACTGTTTATTTTTTGTAAATGGTATTTTGCTGACTGTTGACACTCTCTTAGTTGCTTGTTTAGCAACTTTATTTTGAAAAACAAAGCAGTTTTCAAGCTTTTGGGGCTGATTTTGGTGGCCTCTGAAGCTTGCCATTATTATAGCTAGCAGTTTTTATATCACGTCTGTCTACACTTGTCTTGCCACCTTTCTATTTTTTTTTTTGGGAGTGTTGGAACTTTTTGTTGTATAACGCTGAAGTCGCCGATTTCAATATGTCGGTTTTGTCCGAGCTGTTGTTGATAATCCTCTTTTTGGACCCCTTTTTAGGTCTCTTTCAGGGATTATTTTTGTAGCTTTATGTTTTGGATCGACTTCTTCGCGTTGGGCTCTTCTAAGTTATTTTGTAATCCTCTTTCTTGGACCTTGTTCAGGTCTCTTTCAGGGATTACTTTTATAACTATTATGTTTTGGGCCGACTTCGTCATATCGATCCCTTCTAAGTTAAAGTAATCCTCTTTTATAGGGTTGGCCAGACCTCTTTCCAGGGTTTATTTATAACTTGGTTTGACTTGGTCCGACTTCTTAACGTCGGCCAGTCTTTAAGTTATTATTTAGCAATCCATTAAGACCTCGTCAGGTCTTTTCTCTGGATCACTTTCGATAACTTCTTGCATTATTTTGTTTTCATCTTTACCGATTTGTAGAAGGTGAGTTCAATGCTTGTTTAATCGACCTTGAGATGAATTTGGTTTTCATCTCTGCTGATCTTTATCGTGATCATGCAGTGAATTCGATTTTCACTTTCTGCCGATCTGTTGCTTTATAATCGGACGATGAATGTTTCAGATTAATGCGGCTTGAGCATTTGTCGAATATCTAAACATATTTTATTTAAAAAAAAATGCAAATATGTACATGTGGAGTTTTTATCCTTTTGAGTCGGATAATTTGTGGATCTCAACTTGGTGCCTCATTAAAAAACCTTTTCAGGAAAAAGAGTACACCTTATGCTGAGATCCCTTACCATTCCTAGCTATAGTACCTTCTTAGATTGCAGGCGTGCCATGACCTGGGAAGCTCTCGCCCCTCGAGTTCGGACAGTCTGTAGTAGCCCTTCCCAAGTACTTCTATGACTCAGTAGGGTCCTTTCCAGTTTGCTGCCAGCTTTCTTTCTTCGGGTCGAGTTGTTCCGATATCATTTCGGATTAGGATGAGATCATTCTCAGCAAAACCTCTTGGCACTACCTTTTGATTATATCTGGAAGCCATTCGACGTTTTAGTGCTTCTTCCCTGATCTGAGCTCTTTCTTGGATTTCCGGAAGTTGGTCGAGCTCTTCCCTTTGAAGTTGGGAGTTGGCTTCTTCATTGTAATGAACCACTCTAGGCGACCCTTCCTCGATCTCTACTGGGATTATTGCCTCCGTTCCGTATGCTAATCGAAAGGGTGATTCCTTTGTGGTGGAATATGGCGTTGTTCGATATGCCCATAGGACTTGTGGGAGTTCTTCGGCCCAAGCTCCCTTTGCGTCTTGTAATCTCCATTTTAGCCCAGCCAATATGACTTTGTTGGCAGCTTCGGCTTGTCCATTGGCTTGGGAATGTTCGACGGAAGTGAACTGGTGCTTTATGTTTAAGTCGGCTATAATTTTCTGAAGCCTGCATCTGTGAATTGGGTGCCATTGTCCATGGTGATGGAGTATGGGACCCCGAACTTTGTGACGATGTTCCTATATAGAAATTTTCGACTTCTTTGAGCAGTAGCGTTAGCTAGGGGTTCTGCCTCGATCCACTTTGTGAAATAGTCTACCCCTACTATGAGGAATTTAATTTGTCCCGATCCCTGAGGAAAGGGTCCGAGAAGGTCGAGTCCCCATTTTGCAAATGGCCAATGTGAGGTTACGATGATGAGCTCCTCTAGCGGGGCGATGTGAAAGTTGGCATGTTTTTGACATTGTGGACATGTCTTTACGAACTCTGTGGCCTCCTTTTGTAGAGTTGGCCAATAAAATCCTGTCCGGAGTACTTTTTTGGTGAGCGCTTGTGCTCCGAGATGATTGCCACAGATGCCACTGTGTATTTCTTCTAGAACTTCCTTCGTGTTGGAAGTCGGTACACATTTTAACAATGGTATTGAAATTCCTCTTTTGTATAGAGTATTGTTTATGATAGTGTAGTATTGTGTCTCCCGTTTTAACCTTTTTGCCTCCTTCTCATCTGTAGGAAGTGTTTCTGTTTTGAGGTAGTTAATTATAGGAGTCATCCATCCTTGATCTAGACCTGTTATGGCTAGGACTTTTTCCTCTTCCGAGATTGACGGGTTCTGTAGAATTTTCTGGATAAGGCTTCTATTGTTGCCTCCTGGTTTGGTTCTGGCTAGTTTTGAGAGTGCATCAGCTTGGGCATTCTGTTCGCGGGGTATGTGGCGGATCTCATATTCCCGGATTTGTCCGAGCCGTTCTCTGGTTTTACCCAGGAACTTTTTCATATTGGGGTCCTTGGCTTGGTAGCTCCCCGTTATTTGTGAAGTGATCACTTGTGAGTCGCTGAAGATAATGAGTCTTTGAGCTCCGACCTCTTTAGCCAGCTTTAAACCAGTTAGTAGTGCCTCATATTCCGCCTAGTTGTTTGAGGCAGGGAACCCGAATTTGAGAGAGAGTTCGATTTGGGTTCCTTGATTACTTTCAATTATCACACCTGCGCCGCTTCCTGTCTTATTCGAGGAACTGTCCACGTAGAGATTCCATTCTGTGGGGGTTTCTGGGGTGTCTGTAAATTCTGCAATGAAGTCGGCTAAATACTGTGATTTGATGGCTATCCGAGCTTCATATTGGAGGTCGAACTCGGATAACTCGACTGCCCATTGTAAAATTCTGCCTGCTAGATCTGTTTTCTGCAATATCCCTTTTATGGGTTGGTTGGTCCGAACCTTAATGGTGTGAGCTTGGAAGTACGGGCGAAGTCGTCGAGATGTTAGTATGAGAGCATAGGCAAACTTTTCTATTTTTGGTAGTTCAGCTCAGATCCTTGTAATGCTTTACTGATGAAATATACGGGTTGTTTCCCACTGTCCTCTTCTCGAACTAGTGCCGAGGCTACTGTCCGACTCCCTACCGCGAGGTATAATATGAGTGGTTTTTCTTCTCGTGGCCGAGATAGGATAGGTGGCCGTCCTAGAAATCTTTTGAAATATTGGAAGGCTTGTTCGCACTCCATTTTCCATTCGAACTTCTTTCTTTTCCTTAGAGTAGCATAGAAGGGAAGAGATCTTATCGCTGATCCTGCTAGGAATCTGGATAAGGCTGCCAGTCTCCCGTTGAGTTGTTGTATCTCTTTGACGCAAGTTGGGCTCTTCATGTTGAGTATGGCCTGGCATTTATCTGGATTTGCCTCAATTCCTCTTTGTGTGAGCATAAAACCTAAGAACTTGCCTGCTTCTTCTGCAAATGTGCATTTTGCAGGATTGAGTCGCATGCCATGCTTCCTTATAGTGTCGAACACTTGGATCAGGTTGGACAATAATGTCTCTTCACTTTGTGTTTTTATTAACATGTCGTCCACGTAGACTTCCATGACTTTTCTGATATGATCTGAAAAGACTTTATTCATTAGCCTTTGATAAGTAGCTCCCGCATTCTTGAGACCAAAAGACATCACAATGTAGCAGTAATTTGCTTTTGGTGTTAAAAACGAGGTTTTTTCATGATCGGGTGGATACATGGGGATTTAATTGTATCCGGAATATGCATCCATAAACGAGAGGTATTTATATCCAGAGGAGGCATCTACCAGAGCGTCGATACTTGGTAGTGGATAAGGGTCTTTTGGGCAGGCTTTGTTGAGATCTGTATAGTCGGTGCACATTCGCCACTTCCCGTTTGATTTTTTCACCAAGACGACATTAGCTAACCATAGTGGGTACTTGATTTCTCTTATGAATCCTGCCTCCAGTAGAGCTTGTACCTGCTCTTCCACAGCTTGGGATCTTTCGGGTCCGAGCTTTCTACGCCTCTGTTGTACTGGACGAGATCCAGGGTAGACTGCTAGCTTATGATACATTAACTCGGGGTCTATGCCTGGCATGTCTGCAGCCTTCCACGCAAAGAGGTCGACGTTGTCTCGTAAAAACTGTATGAGTGATTCTTTTATATCTCCTTTTAGAGTCGTGCCAATATTGGTTGTTTTGTCCGGGATGTCTCCGATCTGGGCTTTCTCTATTTCGCCTTCAGGTTGTGGACGTAGTTCTTCTTGCCTCTAAACTCTACCGAGTTCGATTGTGTGGAATTTTTCTCCTCTGCCTCTGAGGTTTAGACTTTCGTTATAACAGCGGCGCGCCATCTTCTTATCTGCTTTTATCGTAGCTATCCCTTCTGCAGTTGGGAATTTCATGCATAGATGTGGAGTTGAAACTATTGCGCCGAGTTGATTTAATGTTGTCTGACCTATTAGGGCGTTGTAGGCTGAACTCACGTCGACCACGATGTAGTCTATTTTGAGTGTTCTGGATTGGTTTCCTTTTCCAAAGGTTGTGTGTAGCGGGACGTATCCCAGTGGTTGCACTGGAGTGTCTCCCAGTCCGAACAGGCTGTTTGGATATGCTTTGAGTTCTTTATCTTCCAGGCCGAGCTTGTCGAAGACAGTTTTGAATAAGATGTCGGCGGAGCTCCCTTGGTTTATCAGTGTGCGGTGGAGATTTGCATTTGCCAGTATAATGGTGATGACCATGGGATCATCGTGTCCTGAGATGATGCCGGATGCATCTTCTTTGGTAAACGTAATTGCGGGGATGTCGGGTGCTTCCTCCTTTCCTTCGATATGATATACTTCTTTGAGATATCTTTTTTGAGATGATTTGGAGATTCCTCCTCCTGCGAATCCTCCGTGTATCATATGGACATGTCTTTCTGGTGTACGAGGTGATCGCTCGGTTCTCCCAACCTCCTCGTCTCTTCTCCTTTTTCTTTGCTCATCGTCCCGAGTGGCCAGATACCGATCTAGTTTTTCTTCTCTCACTAATTTTTCTATGACATTTTTTAAGTCAAAGCATTCGTTGGTGGAGTGCCCATGGACTCGATGGTATTCACAATATTCATTTCGGTTTTCTCCTCCTCTTTTGCCTTTGAGTGGTCGAGCTGGGGGTATTTTTTCTGTGTGGCAGACTTCTTTGTAAACATCCACCAGGGACACCCTAAGAGGGGGGTGTAATTATGATATTTTTTAATTTTTTTTCCTTGTCAATCTTCCTTCTTTTTGGACTCTTTGTCTTTGTCTTGGTAGGTGAATCCAGATTTTGAGGTTTCTCCTAGTCGAGAATTTTTTTTCCATGTTGATGTATTTCTCCGCTCGTTTCTGCACTTCGTCCAGAGATGTGGGGTACTTCTTTGATATAGATTGGCTAAAAGGTCCCTCTCTTAGGCCATTGATGAGGCCCATGATGGCGGCCTCTGTTGGTAGGCTTTGTATGTCTAGGCATGTTTTGTTGAATCTTTCCATGTAGTTGCGAAGGCTTTCCCGATCTCCTTGCTTGATTCCTAATAGGCTGGGGGCGTGCTTAGCCTTATCTTTTTGGATGGAGAATCTGGCCAGGAACTTTTTGGCTAAGTCATCAAAGCTTGAGATGGACTTCGGAGGTAGGTTGTCGAACCATCTGATTGCTGTCTTTGTGAGAGTCGTTGGAAAAGTTTTGCAGCGAACTGCATCCAAGGCGTCGGTGAGGTACATTCTACTTCTAAAATTGCTGAGGTGATGGTTGGGATCTGTAGTGCCATCGTACAAAGTCATATCCAGAAGTTTGAAATCCTTAGGGATTTTGATTTTCATGATTTTCCTAGTGAATGGATCTTGATCCTTGCGAGAGTTATTCTCAGGGGTGGACCGAGTAGCTTTGGCTTTGAGATCGGTTTCGAGTTTTAGAAGTTTATCTTCTAATTCTCGGCGTCGCCTTACCTCTCTTTGTAGATCCTTCCCAATTTCTCGTTAGTGCTGGGTTTTTTTCTCAAGTTGCTTTAAACGATCTTGAAGCGCTTCTATCACTCCCAGATTTGATGAGTTTTTGTCCCCGTTAGATTCCGGGGTATCTTTCAGCGTATTGCCCGCGTTTTTGTGTGGTGTTCTGTCCTCTAGATCTGAATCGTGGTCGTTGTCATGGTCGTCCGCCATGGTGATGGGATGACTTCCAAGGTCCCCGACAACGGCGCCAATGTTCCGAGGGTTACTTGAAACTGTAGGTCGATCTCAGACGAGATCTTCTGTGCTAGTCAGAGATGATGTGTCCGGCTGGTGCGTGGCGGCCGGAGCTGTCGTGTCCGACGTGTTGATCTAGCTGCTCTGCTGATCCCTTGTCACCGGAGGGTAGGGAGTACCTGCAAGGGACTCCGATGCTTAAGTTAGCAAGGGTATTAGCAGGTTTTTATGTAGAATCAGAGGGAGTTATACCTAGGTGCTCTAGTGTATTTATAATAGTATGGAGTGACCTTCTTTAGATAAGATAAGTTAGTTATTTTATCTTTATCTTATCTTATCTTTGAGTGAGGTCAGCTTATCTTCAAGGGAACCGCCCTTCTCTCTGTAGACTTGGGATGCCTTTGGATTTGGGTCGTATTACTTAAGTTGGGCCCCTTTTTGGAATTTCCTGTCGATTTGACCGAGCTCTTTGAAAAGAGGTCGGATAGCCTGACCTGAAGAGGTCGGTCGCTTTGTTACTAAACATCCCGAATCGGATAGCTCGACCCAGGATGTGAACACCAGGCATGCGATTAAAGCGCAGGCCATGGCTGATTTCCTGGTAAAAGTAACGGGAGACCCAACCGAGGCAACGAGCATACGGTGGAAGCTCCACGTAGACAAGGTTCGGAGGAGCCGAGATCATCTTGGAAAGCCCAGCCGGGGGTCATATATGAATAGTCGATCAAGTTCGAATTTCCAGTGTCAAACAATCATGTACGAGGCCCTTCTGGGAGGCTTAATCCTGGCTAGGGAAGTCGGAGCCACAAGGCTAGAGGTGTGTAGTGACTCGCAGGTTGTTACCTCTCAGGTCAATGGGACCTACCAAGCCAGAGATCCACTGTTACAGAAGTATTTGGAGAAGGTCAAAGAGTTGAGCAAACAATTCGAGGAGGTCACGATCCAACACGTTCCGAGAGAAAGGAACACACGGGCAGACCTTCTGTCCAAACTAGCAAGCACAAAACCAGGGGCCGACAACCGGTCTCTCATTCAAGGTTTGGTAAAGGAAACAGCTGTGGTCTTGCAACTGACTCAATCAGATTCCTCTTGGATGGACCTGATCATTGATTTTCTAGAGAAGGCGAGGCTCTCCAGCGACGACAAGCTGGCCCAAACGATAAGGCGGGAAGCGGCCAAGTATGCAATCATACAGGGCCAATTGTTTAAAAAAGGAATCAGCCAACCTTTGTTGAAATGCCTGCATCCCGATCAAACGGACTATGTGCTCAGAGAGGTCCATGAGGGGTGATGCGGTCACCACATCGGGGGCAAAGCTTTAGCAAGAAAGCTCATCAGAGTATGGTATTACTGGCCATCGATGATGAAGGACTCTAAAGAATTCGTAAGGAAATGCATCAAGTGCCTGGAGAACGCCAATTTCCACAGGGCGCCAGCAACTGAGGTAAGCCTACTGACGTCTTTCCGACCTTTCTCACATTGGGGAGTCGACCTCCTGGGACCCTTCCCGGTCGGTCCAGGGCAGGTCAAGTAAATTATAGTTGCTATCGACTACTATACCAAGTGGATAGAGGCTGAGCCACTGGCCAGCATATCCTCATCCAATTGTCGGAAGTTCATGTGGAGACAAGTGGTAACTCGATTCGGCATCCCTGAGGTCGTTATCTTTGATAACGGGACGCAGTTCACTGACAAGAAGTTCACAGAGTTCCTCGCCGGTTTAGGCATAAAGCAAAAATTCTCATATGTGGAACATCTCCAGACGAACAGCCAAGTTTAGGCCACGAATAAGGTCATCTTGCTAGGCCTCAAAAAGTGGCTTGATAAGAAAAAAGGAGCATGAGCTAACGAACTCACCTCCATCCTCTAGTCCTACCGCACAACCCAGCAATCGTCCACAGGAGAAACCTCGTTCCGCCTGACATACGGGGTGGATGCTATGATACCCGTAGAGGTCGGCGAGCCGAGCCCACGGTTGCTTCTGGGAGGAGAAGAGGAAGCTGTAGAGAAAGACCTAGTAGACGAGGCTAGAGAGATGGCCCATTTGTCGGAAGCAGCGCTGAAGCAAAGAATGGCCCTGCGCTACAACACCAAAGTACTCAGAAGAGAATTCGAACAAAATGACCTGGTCCTGCGGCGCAACGACATCGGGATGCCGACTCAGGGGGAAGGTAAGCTGGCAGCCAACTGGGAAGGCCCTTACAGAGTCAAAGAGGTGATTGGTAAGGGCGCCTACAAGTTGGAAAGACTCGACGGCAAGGAAGTCCCGAGAACGTGGAACGCGGGTAACTTAAGAAGGTTTTATTCTTAGTCCAAACACGCCGAGTAGGCGGCCTGACCAGCTCAGTAAGACCCGGGTTTCGCTTTATCATCAAAAAATTTACTTCTTTTAAATATTTATCATTGCCATAGATTTGCTCAACTGCCGATTAATATTCACTTGTTCAAATTTACTTTTACCCTTCTATACATCCCATAACAACAAATTTCTTATGATACGTGTTAAACGAGACAACGATACGGTATCCCAGGACTGATCACCCCGGAAACCAACCAAATTAACACCATAACAAACGGCTATAGCAATAATAAAGCCACGACTTGGCTTCGTCAAACTGCCAACGCAACGGTAAACAAACACAAGCGACAAGCCAATACTAACAAAACGGTAATAAAATAGAACGAAAATGCACTGCCGAGTAAGCGGGAAAAAACAGTAATCATAAGCCGACCAAACGACTACTAAAGTAGTTTACATATGTAAGATCCAACGAGCACAACAACAAAGTTTACCAAACTACGTGACAAGGTCTACAGAAACAAAAAATTACAAGATTCATACAAGAGTACAGAGATCACTTCTTCGGCATATCGACAATCTTGCCATCCTTGATTGTTTTGAAAACACCTATTGCCGACGTGTCGAAGTCAGAAGCAACGAGCTTCACTTCGGCTTTAAGGGCCTCTTCAGTCATCAGGATGGCGCTCTTCCGCTGTTTCACGGTCTCTTTGTACTTCTTATTAAATTCTTCAGCTTCGGATTGAGCAGTCTTGGCCAATGAGGCGGCCTCGTCGCGTTCCTTTTCCAAAGCGGCCACCCGACCTTGAGCAGCGTTGAGTTGGCTCTCCAGAGTCAGCTCCCGCTCAGTTAGCCGGGAAACAGCTGCATCAGAAGTCTTCAATTTTTCCTCGGCGGCTGTGGCCTTCTCCTCGGCAGCTTTGAGCTTCTCCTCTGCTTTGGACAGCTGTTCCCGAAGTGTTTCAACTTGCATCTTAAATTGATTGTTGGCCTTAACAGAGGACTCGAGCCTCCTCTGCACCAACTGCATTCCCGACAGCTCAAACTCGGCCTTCCTGACTATGGCGGCGCCACGAAGGAGAGAACGGTACATCATCCTCACCTGCCCAGGAAGATCCGAGCCATGGAAATATTCCTCCGTGCCGGGAAGCAACTGGGAGTCTATAAAGTTCCTGGCATCGAAGTTCCTCTCCATCACAGTGAGGGCTCCTTCAGGACTGGAGGACGACTTCTTCCTCTTTGGGTTGTGGATAACCTTCACATCATCCTCCTCAAATTGTGGATTGGAAGTCGAGCCCTCGCTAGTACCGACGACCTCTTCTGGGATGGGAGAAACACGCGCCCCATCAGCACTTTGAGCCGACATCTCGACATCATGGGGAGGAGGCACCACCTGATTCTCGTTATTTTTGGGTGGGGCCTCTTGATTTCCCTCATCCGTCTCCTCATCGCTGTCGCCAGCCCGAAAGGTATTATATAAATTTTCAAGACCGGTCACTTCGGCAGACATTCCCACTACAGCAAAATAGTGAAACGGGTTAGTCGTGAAATCGTCATAACGAATCAAAGCAACAATAGCGCAAGAAATGCAAGTTAAAGCTACTCATAAATATAATTTCTAGCGACCTCCCGGTCACCCATAAGGAGATGGGGGTTCACATGGTTTTTCCCAAAAACAGCCAACAACACATCGGCAATTTTTTTGTTCACAGAGGACATTCCTTTGTATGTTACCTTAATAAAGGTATTGGACCCCGCTCCGAAACTCCAACATGTCAGGATGAGGCGATGCCCCTCCAACGACAGCCAGAAGGGGTGGCGACGTTTGACTGGGCGCACCTTGAAGTACTTATCCTTGAACCCGTGGTAAGAGTCCTCGAACAAGCCAAAAATCCTTCGACCCTGGGCAGATCAGAAGGACATAAACCCCTTTCTTGCTTTCCCTTCTTTGGAAGGATTCGTAAGGGTAAAGAGGTAAAGAAACACGTCCACGGACACCGGCAGCTCTAGATATTCACACACCATCTCGAAACAGCGGATGGAAGCCCAACTGTTCGGATGCAACTGCGACGGCGCCACGGAGCATCGGTTAAGGAGCGCCATTTGAAAAGGAGAGAAAGGAATGCGAACCCCCAATTGGGTAAATATCACCTTGTAGAACCAGATCCAATCGACAATTCGGGGGGAGTGGAGGTTGACTTCGTATAATCGTTCGTTAGGGGCAAGGACGAAAACGTCGTAGTTAGACTCCTCGTCGGTCCCGCCGCACAAGTGCTCGACTTGACGGAACTCGGTCAGCTCCTCCTCACCCATTTGGTTTGCGGAGTCCTTTACGTCGGAAGTCACCCAAGCATACCGGTCTTAAGCCGCGCTTGAGGCGGAAGCTCGTGAAACGTGACATGGGGCCATACCTACAGTGGAGCACCACTCGGTTAGTCTACGAGGTTGGGAGTTCGAAAAAGGTCCAGAAACTACAATTTGCTTATTCAACAACTACAACCAAGCATGGCCGAAGCAAATCTTAAGTAAAAGCCTAAAAGCTAATGCCCTGGAATGGTAACCCCCCTAATGCACCTACCTGACACTAATGTCATTCAACATACAAGTCAAATCAGAAGAACAGCATGCATACAGGAGCACAGACAGTGAAGATAAAACAAACATGGAACAAAGAGTGAGGGATGAGTGCTTACCAGGATAGTTGCAGAGATTCGAAAGGAAGTAAGAAGGAGCGAATGCACAAGGATACAGAAATTGCAGTAGGAAATTTGAGAGGGAAGAAGATGGAAGTAGAAAGAACCAGGCACTGAAGTAGGAATGAAATACAAAAACTGACTAACGGATCAAGAAACTGACTCAAGAAGCGCGAAGGGCAAGGGCAAAACAGTCTTTGCGCACAGGATTTTGAAATAACTCGTTATGAGCATTAAATTCCTGGCGCGTAGAACGAGACGACAAAAGGTTATCCCCAGCAACAAACAGACACGCGCGCAAGAGGCACGTCCTCTCCACGAGTGGCCGACCTAGCGACACAGTAGAAAACATAACACGCCACCAACGGTCCTCACGATCATTGTTGGCGCATTGGGGACACTGCTACGGCCCGACCCAAACGATATGCGGGCCGACCCGACCCATAGGCCACCCAACCCGAACGGTCGGGCGCGAGACACTCACCAACTGACCTGGACACACGTCCTTTACAGCTCTCTGCTACAGCTGTATTGGGAAGTTTCGAGGAAGGTGGGTCTGCCCTCACGGGGCCCACTCCTGACATGGTATATATGGGGAGGGTCCTACCCCTCCCCCAAGGTACGTCACATACATCACTTTTTCCCACTTTTCGCCTGCACACCTGACTGACTAGAGCGTCGGAGTGTCTTTGCAAGTGGCACCCCCTCTCTCCACACCAAGATCTCGGAACGTCGGTTACTCCAGCTCCAACCTCGCAACTCAGAACCAGGCGATACCCCACCTTACCAACCGAAGGACCTTCCTGAACCGTCCGATACCCGAGCTACCGCACATTTTTAATTCTAAAATACATAAAAAACAAAAAGATTCTAATTGCTACACTTTAATTATCCAATAAAGTGTACCAATAAATGAAAGAAGAAAGAGAAGAAAACCATTTTGATCTTTTTAAAAAAGTTCAATGACAATTCATCAGGTGTAGAGGAGCCAACACACACACACGGTCCATCACTCCTCACTTATCTATTAACTTTTCTTTTGCTTTGAAATTAATATTGATTTTGTTTTTTAACTGCTTTTATAGTTACATTATTTTTATAATTTAATTAAAGGAAAAATTATCCTTGAATAATATTCATTTTTCAATAAGAAGCCAATAATGTACTTATAATATTCATTTTGAAGCTTATTAATGGTTTTTTTTTTAATTATTCAAGTATCTAAAATATTAGAAGAGATACATATTAGAGACAAATGGTTCTTTTATTTTCATTGAGTGACAATGGCGTGTCTTTTATTTCATAAAACTATTTATTAATGTTATAAAATCATAAAGGTTAAGTACTAATTTCGTCTTTAAGGTCTAAGGCGAAAATCAAATTCGTCTCCGACCCTTTTTTGTTATTAAAATCATCCTCAACATTACAAAACTTTAAAAAATCGTCTTTTTCTACTTTAGTTATATTTTTTGACCAAATTATCTTTCATTATTAATAAAAATAATATTAAAAAAAATCAAAACCCCACCCTACCCACTTCCTAGCATCTCTTCGGTCTCTTCTCCCACCCCTCCCCCAATCCCCTTTCTTCAACTCTTTACCATCACCCTCTTCTTCTCACCTTCGCTGCGACAATTACCACTTCCGGAGGACACCCACCCCTCTTCCCCTTCCTCTTCTCACACTTCTTTTCTACTCAAAGAACAGGAAGGCCTATCAAATCAATTTATAGCAGGCTTAAAGCCAAAGAAGGTCGGATTAGAGAAAATTTGATGGGAAAAGAGTTGATTTTTCTGCTCGAACGGTTATTACACCAGACCCAAACATTAACATTGATGAACTCGGAGTGCCATGAAGTATTGCTTTGAACCTTACATACCCTGAGACTGTAACTCCATATAATATTGAAAGGTTGTCCTTTGGATATGGTTTTCTACTTGCTTGGCTTTTAAAACATTTTGTATAATTATTAACCAAACAAAGAATTTTAATTTACAAAAAAAATTTAATTTCCATTTTCTTTTTTAAAGGATGTATTTATGAACATTCTAATGTGGTGGGAAGATTTCGACAGAAATGTTCCTACACCAGCAATATTGAAGCCAGAATCATTGTGGACTGGGAAACAAGTTTTCAATCTTATTATTCCCAAGCAAATAAATTTAACTAGGTATTCTAGCTGGCATAATGATAACGAAGGGGATACTATGGTCAGAATTGAAAAAGGGGAACTACTTACCGGAACTCTTTGCAAAAACACACTTGGAGAATCTACTGGAAGTCTCGTTCATGTCATTTGGTATGCAACATCACTATATAAAATGTTAATGTTCCATTCATCTTTACAACTTCTTTGCAAAGGGTTGAATTGATCTTGGTAAACTTGGTGGCTTTGGAAACTGTTAAATTCTGTTACTTTCTTCTTTACACACCCTCACTAATGTTGGCTTGAATACAGGGAAGACGCTGGCCCCGATGCAGTGAGAAGAGGAAGGAAGGGGGTTACCTGAAACTGTAGATCGATCTCGGACGAGATCTTCTGTGCTGGTCGGAGATGACGTGTCCGACTGGTGGGCGGCGGCCGGAGCTGTCGTGTCCGACTTGTGGGGCTGGCCGCACTGCTGATCCTTCGTCACCGGAGGGTGGTGGTACCTGCAAGGGACTCCAATGCTTAAGTTAGCAAGGGTATTAAGCAGGTTTTTTGTAGAATCAAAGTATGAGTTATACCTGGGTGCTCCAGTGTATTTATAATGGTTGTAGGCTGACCTTTTTAGGTAAGATAAGTTAGTTATCTTATCTTATCTTATCTTTGGGTGAGGTCAGATTATATAAGGGAACCGCCTTTATCTCTATAGGCTTGGACTGCCTTTGAATGTGGGTCGTGTTCCTCTATTTGGGCCCTTTATTGGGCTTTCGTGTCAATTTGGCCAATCTCTTTGAGAAGAGGTCGGATAGTCGGACCTGAAGAGGTCGGTCGCCTTGTCACTAATCATCCCGGGTCGGACAGCTCGACCTAGGGTATGAACAGTACCCCTGCTCAAGCTCGGTCTTTTATTTTTGAGATCAAGTCTTAGTCTTAGGACTTCGATCCTTCTTAGGTGAAGCCGAACTCGAGCATTTGTCGACTTCTTTCTTTGTAGAATCTTCTTTTTTGAATGTGGAACGTTTTCTTCTGAAAGCGCGCGCTTTTGTATTAGCACTCTGTTCTTGGGAACGTGCGAGGGTTTAATGCCCTCATTAATTGGTTTTAATTGCCCCGTTTCTCTTAGCCTCTTTATTTTGAATTTCACATTTTAGAAAAACGGTTTCTCTTCTCCGTAATCTCCCTGTTCTTTGTCTCTTTCTGTTTTCACCTGGGGTTTGTAGCTTTCGCCTCTTTCCTTGCGACATTGCTTGGTTATTGTTTCCTCCTGGCTGTGGAAGGGCGATTCCAGATTCTGCTCTTCTTTTCAACTTTCTCTCGAGGCTTTCTGCTTTTTTCAGGTTAGTTTTTTCTTACTTTCTTGTTCATCATTTTCCTGGTAAAACTTTGATTATGAATATATGTTGAAAAGTTTGAACCTTTCTGTGGTCTTTGTGTTTGTTCGTCATTGTGATGTATTTTTTGGCCTCTTTTTCGTCTTTATGCGTACTCCTAGTACTTCTGTAAAGTCTTTTTAGGGCTTTGCATGTTTTGCTGCTTGCTTCTGGTTGTTTTTTGATACTCGAAAACTGCATTTGTTTACTTCTGCAAAGATTGCCACTTGATTTTTGCCCTATTAGTATCTTTTTCTTGCTGCTGAACTTTTGTAAGAGAAAATCGGTGCTTGTTTTGACTTTACTTCGTTTGGGGGAATTTTATTTCTCTGAGGACAGGGTTGCGTCTTTGATGATATTCTTTTGCTTAGTAGCTTCGTTTGTTGATTGAAACTGGGGTGGCGAGTCTGGAAGGTAGTTTATTTTGATGACTTTGCTCGATTTGTGGCTCGCAGCTTTTCTTTTCGGAGTGTCGCTTTAGTTGCAGATCACAAAAGAGAGGTTTATTGTTTTTCTGTTAGGATGTATGTGAGCTTGTAGGTTTTTCTGAATCCTTGTTCCATATCTTGCCTCCAAAAGGTGCCCATGGATCTTTAGTGTGGGTCCTGGGGTTTTCTTTTGTTGCTTGTATTGCTCTGTGTCATTCTTGTCCGAACTGTTCTGATATGGTTTGTTTTTGACTTTATCGGAGATGTTTGGGTTAGTAATTTATTTTCTTCTTTTCTTGCTGTAGGACTAGTTGACCTCATGTCTTCCCGCAAGAACATTGTTGAGAAATCTTCCCAAGTCCCTGAGGGCATGGCTGATTGGGTGGATTCGATGGTTCTTTTGTGTGTTTCTTTGGTTGATTCCGAATTTTTTCAGCAGCTTAGGTAGTTTCATAGGGTTTGTAGTAGTGGTAGTGAGGAAAAAAATTATGAGCTTGTACCCCCCACTCCTGAAGAGAGAGTTTGTTTCTCTACTCGAGTTGCTAGAGACCGTCCTTTTTTCTATGCATACGATTACTTTTTTGGCCAGATGAATATCACCATTCCTTTTACTCCTTTTGAGACCAATCTGTTGTGGTCTTGCAATGTAGCTCCATCCCAACTTCACCCCAATTCTTAGGGTTTTATAAAGATCTTTCAATTGCTGTGTCGTGAGTTTGACGTCCCTGCTTCGCAATTCCTTTTCTTTTATTTGTTTGTCTTGACAAAACCTGGGGAAGTGAAGAAAAAGGCTGCCTGGGTTTCTTTCCGAGCTTCGCAAGGGAAGAAAGTTTTTTATATGTATGACGAGTCGTTTCGTGATTTTAAGAACTATTTCTTCAAGGTCCGAGCTGTTGAAGGAGCTCGCCCCTTTTTTCTGGATGAGAATGATGAGCTCACTTTTCCTTTAGAGTGGCAAAAGAAGGTTGTTGTGTCGAGGTATTCCTGGGAAATGTTGGACGAGGTCGAGCAGGCCTTTGTGACTGTGTTAGAGGAGAATTGGGGAGAGCCTCCCTATCTTGATACCAAGAAATTCTTAGGGGACCCCTCACTCCTTCGAGATGAGCTGGGTAGTGTTCAATTTTGGCTTTCTTTTTTTGTTGAGTTTATTTCTTTACGAGCTCTTTTTTTATTTGTAACTTGGTTTCCTGCTGTGATGTTTTGTTTGCAGAGATGATTAAGAATAAGGAATCCATGAAGGCCTTTAAGAGGGCAAGAAAGGCCACTGCAGCTCAAAACGTCTCAGCTAAGGTGGCCAGTGAGGGATCATCTCAGGTTCAGTCGAAGCCGGCCATACCGAACTCGCCGGGGGTGAGGAAGGTAATCCCTACTCCCCGGGTTCATTTGGCTGATCCTCCTCAAGTTTCTGTTGCTACTTCTGATGCTCTTCCAAACAAAAAACAAAAAACAACTGAGCCTTTCAACCTTGATGTCCCTGACTTTGATGCAGTTGAGTTTGTCGATCAGCAGATTGGTCCTTACGGTACCATTCCTACCGACGATGTCTCTCTCCTTCGCCACTTAGATTTTATTACTCGGAGTAGCGTCAAGATGGCACATATGGGAGCTTCCCTGTACCGAACTGCCCAAGACCTCCCTCTTCATGCTACCAAAGCTTTTATGGAGGAGGCTAAGCAAGAGTTCGACCGTATGAAGGGTTTGAAGGAGGAGCTCCAAGTGAAAGTGACCAAACTGGAGAAGGAGCTAGAGACCAAAAAGGCTAGTTCTGTTGCCTTGGCGGCTTCTGTGAGGTTGGCTGAGGATACCGCCTTGAGGCACAAGGATAGCTATGTTACGGCCTATAGGGAGGTAATGCGTCTCAGGGAGGAGTTGGAGTCTGCCCGAGTTGATTATGCTGAGCTCCAGGGTCACCTTGTAGGCAGCGTAAATGCTGCTTATGAGAACCTGAAGGAGCAAGATTGAGTTCTTGTTCCCGAGGTTGACCTTACTCTCTTTAGTCTGGACAATGTTGTAAAGGATGGCAAGATTGTCCCTGATGACCCTGATGACGATGATGTTGAACCTCCCCCTGTGCTTGTTGCCAAAGCCTCCGAAGTGCCGACTTCTTCCGCTCCTTCAGCTGAGGTTGATCATCCCGTGTCAGATCCTGACTGTCAAATCTTGAATCGGGATGATGAGACTGTGGATGTTGTGCCTATTCAGACTCGCCCTCCTTCACCTCGTGCTGCCGAGAAGCCTTCGGATCTTCCCTGATTATGTGAATGCTTTGTGTAGATAGCCCGTCTTGTGATCTTTTTAAACTCTTTATTTTGTAAATGATATTTGCTGACTATTGACACTCTTTTAGTTGCTTGTTTAGCAACTTTATTTTGAAAAACAAAGTAGTTTCCAATCTTTTGGGGCTGATTTTGGTGGCCTCTGAAGCTTCTTATTATTATAACTTTATGTTTTTATATCATGTCTGTCTGCTCTCGACTTGGCACCTTTCTAGGTTTTGTGAATGCTAGAACTTTTCATTGTCTGACCTCTTTGGATTGGCTTGATTCCTTTTCCTGATGTTTTTTCCAGTAATTCGCTTTGTTTGGATCTTGCTCAGGTCTTTATTAGGAATTACCTTGTATAACACTTAAGGTCTTTTGGAGGCCGATTTCGCCGTGTCGATTTCGTCCGAGTTGTTGTTAGTGATCCTCTTTGGACTTTGTTTAGATCTCTTTCAGGGATTACTTTTGTGATCTCTTGTTTTGGGCCGACTTTGTCATGTCGGACTCTTCTAAGTTATTTTTGTAACTTCTTTCTTGGACCTTGTTCGGGTCTCTTCCAGGGATTACTTCTATAACTTTTATGTTTTTGGGCCGACTTCGTCATGTCGGGCCCTTCTAAGTTATTTTTGTAATCCTCTTTCTTGGACCTTGTTCGGGTCTCTTCCAGGGATTACTTCTATAACTTTTATGTTTTTGGGCCGACTTCGTCATGTCAGGCCCTTAAAAACAAAAGTTATAAAGGTAATCCCTGAAAGAGACCTGAACAAGGTCCAAGAAAGAGGATTACAAAAATAACGTAGAAGGGCCCGACATGACAAAGTCGGTCCAAAAAAATAAAAGTTATAAAGGTAATCCCTGAAAGAGACCTGAACAAGGTCCAAGAAATAGGATGTGCAGGTCTCTTTCAGGGATTACTTCTATAACTTTACGCTTTGGGCCGACTTCGTCATGTCGGGCCCTTCTAAGTTATTTTTGTAATCCTCTTTTTTGGACCTTGTGCAGGTCTCTTTCAGGGATTACTTCTATAACTTTACGCTTTGGGCTGACTTCGTCATGTCGAGCCCTTCTAAGTTATAGTAATCCTCTTTTATAGGGTTGGCCAGACCTCTTTCCAGGGTTTACTTATAACTTTGGTCGACTTGGTCCGACTTCTTAACGTCGGCCAGTCTTTAAGTTATTATTTAGCAATCCATCTTATCAAGACCTCATCAGGTCCTTTCTCCGGATCACTTCCGATAACTTCTTTCATTATTCTATTTTCATCTTTGCCGATTTGTGGAAGGTGGGTTCAATCCTTGTTTAGTCGACCTTTAGATGAATTTGATTTTCATCTCTGTTGGTCTTTATCGTGATCGTGTAGTGAATTTATTTTTCACTTTCTGCCGATCTGTTGCTTTATAATCGGGCGATGAATGTTTCAGATTAATGCCTCTTGAAAACTTGTAGAACATCTAATATATTTTATTTAAAAGAAAATTCAAATATGTACATGCGGAGTTTTTATCCTTTTAAGTCGGATAATTTGTGGATCTCAATTTTGTGCCTCATTAAAAAATCTTTTTAGGAAAAAGAGTGCATCCTATGCTGAGATCCTTTACCATCCTTAGCTATAGTACCTTCTTAGGTTGCAGGCGTGCCACGACCTGGGAAGCTCTCGCCCCTTGAGTTCGGACAGTCTGTAGTAGCCCTTTCCAAGTACTTCTATGACTCGGTAGGGTCCTTTCCAGTTTGCTGCCAGCTTTCCTTCTCCAGATCGAGTTGTTCTGATATCATTTCGGATTAGGATGAGATCATTCTCAGCGAAACCTCGTGGCACTACCTTTGATTATATCTGGAAGCCATTCGACGTTTTAGTGCTTCTTCCCTGATCCGAGCTCTCTCTTGGATTTCCGGAAGTAGGTCGAGCTCTTCCCTTTGAAGTTGGAAGTTGGCTTCTTCATTGTAATGGACCACTCTAGGCGACCCTTCTTCGATCTCTACTGGGATCATTGCCTCCATTCCGTATGCTAACCGGAAGGGTGATTCCTTTATGGTAGAATGTGGCGTTGTTCGATATGTCCATAGGACTTGTGGGAGCTCTTCAGCCCAGGCTCTCTTTGCGTCCTGTAATCTTCGTTTTAGCCCAGCCAATACCACTTTGTTGGAAGCTTCAGCTTGTCCATTGGCTTGAGGATGATCTACGGAAGTTAATTGGTGTTTTATATTCAAGTCGGCCACTAACTTTCTGAAGCCTGCATCTGTGAATTGGGTGCCATTATCTGTGGTGATGGAGTATGGGACCCCGAACCTTGTGATAATGTTTCTATATAGGAATTTTCGACTTCTTTGAGCAGTGGCATTAGCTAGGGGTTCTGCCTCGATCTACTTTGTAAAGTAGTTTACCCCTACTATGAGGAATTTAACTTGTCCCGATCCCTGAGAGAAGGGTCCGAGAAGGTCGAGTCCCCCGCCATGGTGAGGTCACGCTGATGAGTTCCTCTGGCGGGGCGATGTGAAAGTTGGCATGTTTCTGGCATGGTAGACATGTCTTTACAAATTCTGTAGCTTCTTTTTGTAGAGTTGGCCAATAAAATCCCGTCCGAAGTACTTTTTTAGTGAGAGCTTGTGCCCCGAGATGATTGCCACAAATGCCACTGTGTACTTCTTCTAAAACTTCCTTTGTGTTGGAAGTCGGCACACATTTTAACAGAGGTATTGAAATCCTTCTCTTGTATAGAATATTGTTTATGATGGTGTAATGTTGTGCCTCTCGTTTTAACCTCTTTGCCTCCTTTTCATCTGTAAGGAGTGCTTCTGCTTTGAGGTAGTTAATTATGGGAGCCATCCATCCTTGATCTTGACTTGTTATGGCTAGGACTTTTTCTTCTTCCGAGATTGACGGACTATGCAGTATTTCTTGGATGAGGCTTCTATTATTGCCCCCTGGTTTGGTGCTGGCTAGCTTTGAGAGTGCGTCAGCTCGGACATTCTGTTCGCGGGGTATGTGGTGGATTTCATATTCCCGGAGTTGTCCGAGCTGTTCCCTGGTTTTACCCAGGTACTTTTTCATAGTGGGATCATTGGTTTGGTAGCTCTCTGTTATTTGTGAAGTGACCACCTGTGAGTCGCTGAAGATAATGAGTCTTTGAGCTCCGACCTCTTTAGCCAGCTTCAAACCAGCTAGTAGTGCCTCATATTCCGCCTGGTTGTTTGAGGCAGAGAACCCGAATTTGAGAAAAAGTTCGATTTGGGTTCCTTGATTGCTTTCAATTATCACACCTGCACCGCTTCCAGTCTTATTTGAGGAACCGTCCACGTAGAGATTCCATTCTGTGGGGGTTTTCGGGATGTCTGTAAATTCTGCAATGAAGTCGGCTAAGTATTGTGATTTGATGGCTGTCCGAGCTTCGTATTGAAGGTCGAACTCGGACAACTCGATTGTCCATTGCAAGATTCTGCCTGCTAGATTTGTTTTCTGCAATATCTCTTTTATGGGCTGGTTGGTCCGAACCTTAATAGTGTGAGCTTGGAAGTATGGGCGAAGTCGTCGAGATGTTAGTATGAGAGCATAGGAAAATTTTTCTATTTTTTGGTAGTTCAGCTCGGACCCTTGTAGTGCTTTACTGGTGAAGTATACAGGTTGTTGCCCCTTGTCGTCCTCTCGAACTAGTGCTGAGGCTACTGTCCGACTTCCTACTACGAGGTACAATATGAGTGGCTCTCCCTCTCGTGGTCGAGTTAGGATAGGTGGTTGTCCTAGGAATCTTTTGAAATCTTGGAAGGCTTGCTCGCACTCCGTTGTCCATTCAAACTTCTTTCCCTTCCTTAGAGTGGTGTAGAAGGGGAGAGACCTTATTGCTGATCCCGCTAGAAATCTGGACAAGGCTGCCAACCTCCCGTTGAGTTGTTGTACCTTTTTGACACAAGTTGAGCTCTTCATGTCGAGTATGGCCTGGCATTTATCCGGATTTGCCTCGATTTCTCTTTGTGTGAGCATAAAACCCAAGAATTTGCCAACTTCTACTGCAAAGGTGCATTTTGCAGGATTGAGTCGCATGCCGTGCTTTCTTATAGTGTCGAACACTTGGGCCGGGTCGGACAATAATGTCTCTTCGCTTTGTGTCTTTATCAACATGTCGTCCACATAGACTTCTATGATTTTTCCGATATGATCTGAAAAGACTTTATTCATTAACCTTTGATAAGTAGCTCCCGCGTTTTTAAGACCAAAAAGCATTACGATGTAGCAGTAGTTTGCTTTTGGTGTTAGAAATGAGATTTTTTCTTGATCAGGTGGATACATTGGGATTTGATTGTATCCGGAATATGCATCCATAAGCGAGAGGTATTTATATCCGGATGAGGCATCCACCAGAGCGTCGATACTTGGGAGTGAATAAGGATCTTTTGGGCAGGCTTTATTGAGATCAGTGTAATCAGTGCACATTCGCCACTTCCCATTTGACTTTTTCACCAAGACGATGTTAGCTAGCCATAGTGGGTACTTGACTTCTCTTATGAATCCTTCCTCCAGTAGGGCTTATACCTGCTCTTCCACAGCTTGGGATCGTTCTGGCCCAAGTTTTCTTCGTCTCTGCTGTACTGGCCGAGATCCTAGGTAGACCGCCAACTTGTGGCACATTAGTTTGGGGTATATGCCTGGCATGTCTGCAGCTTTCCATGCAAAGAGATCGACGTTATCTCGTAAGAACTGTACGAGTGATTCTTTTATGTCTCCTCTTAGAATCGTGCCAATATTGGTTGTTTTGTCCGAAATGTCCCCGATCTGGACTTTTTCTACTTCACCTTCAGGTTGTGGACGGAGTTCTTCTCGCCTCTGAACTCCACCAACTTCGATTGTGTGAAATTCTTCTCCTCTGCCTCTGAGGTTTAGACTTTCGTTGTAACAGCGGCGCGCCATCTTCTGATCTGTTTTTATCGTAGCTATCCCTTCTACAGTTGAAAATTTCATGCATAGATGTGGAGTTGATTTAATGTTGTCCGACCTATTAAGGCATTGTAGGCTGAACTCACGTCGACCACAATGTAGTCTATCTTGAGTGTTCTGGATTGGTTTTCTTTTCCAAAGGTTGTGTGTAGTGAGATGTATCCCAGTGGCTGCAATGGGGTGTCTTCCAGTCCGAACAAGCTGTTTAGATATGCTCTAAGCTCTTTTTCTTCTAAGCCGAGCTTATCGAAGGCAGTTTTGAATAAGATGTCGGCGGAGCTCCCTTGGTCTATTAGTGTGCGGTGGAGATTTGTATTTGCCAGTATAATGGTGATGACCATGGGATCGTCGTGTCCCGAGATGACACCGGATGCATCTTCTTTGGTAAACGTAATTGCAGGGATGTCGGGCGCTTCCTCCTTTCCTTCGACTTTGAGATATCTTTTGCGAGATGATTTGGAGATTCATCCTCCTGCAAACCCTCCGTGTATCATATGGACATGACTTTCTGGTGTACGAGGTGATCGCTCGGTTCGTCCAACATCCTCGTCCCTTCTCCTTTTTCTTTGCTCGTCGTCCCGGGTGGCCAGATACCGATCTAGTTTTCCCTCTCTCACTAATATTTCTATGACTTTTTAAGTCAAAACATTCGTTGGTGGAATGCCCACGGACTCGATGGTATTCACAATATTCGTTCCGGTTTCCTCCTCCTTTTTTGCCTTTGAGTGGTCAAGCTGGGAGTATTTTTTCTGTGTGGCAGACTTCTTTGTAGACATCCACAAGGGACACCCGAAGAGGAGTATAATTATGATATTTTTTAATTTTTTTTCATGTCGATCTTACTTCTTTTTGGACTCTTTATTCTTGTCTGGGGGGTAGGTGAATCCGGATTTCGAGGTTTTTCCTAGTCGAGAATTTTCTTCCATGTTGATGTATTTCTCCGCTCGTTCTTGCACTTCGTTCAGAGATGTGGGGTATTTCTTTGATATAGATTGGCTAAAAGGTCCCTCTCGTAGGCCATTGATGAGGCCCATGATGGCGGCCTCTGTTGGTAGGCTTTGTATGTCTAGGCATATTTTGTTGAATCTTTCCATGTAGTTGCGAAGACTTTCCCGATCTCCTTGCTTGATTCCTAATAGACTAGGGGCGTGCTTAGCTTTATCTTTTTTGATGGAGAATCTGGCCAGAAACTTTTTGGCTAAGTCGTCAAAGCTTGAGATGGACCTCGGAGGTATATTGTCGAACCATCTAATTGCTGTCTTTGTAAGAGTTGTTGGAAAGGCTTTGCAGCGAACTGCATCTGAGGCGTCGGTGAGGTACATTCTACTTCTGAAATTGCTGAGGTGATGGTTGGGATCTGTAGTGCCATCGTACAAAGCCATATCCGAAAGTTTGAAGTCCTTAGGGATTTTGGTTTTCATGATCTCCCTAGTGAATGGATCTTGATCCTTGCGAGAGTTGTCCTCAGGAGTGGACCGAGTAGCTTTAGCTTTGAGATCGGCTTCGAGTTTTAGAAGTTTATCTTCTAATTCTCGGCGTCGCCTTACCTCCTTTTGTAGATCCTTCCCAACTTCTCGTTGATGCTGGCTTTCTTTTTCAAGTTGCTTTAAACAATCTTGAAACGCTTCTATCACTCCCGGATTTGATGAGTTTTTGTCCCTATTAGATTCCGGGGTATCTTTCAGTGTAGTGTCCGCGTTTTTGTGCGGTGTTCTATCCTCTAGATCTGAATCGTGGTCGTTGTCATGGTCGTCCGCCATGGTGATGTGATGACTTCCAGGTCCCCGGCAACGGCGCCAATGTTTTGAGGGTTACCTGAAACTGTAGGTCGATCTCGGACGAGATCTTCTGTGCTGGTCGGAGATGACGTGTCCGACTGGTGGGCGACGGCCGGAGCTGTCATGTCCGACTTGTGGGGCTGGCCGCACTGCTGATCCTTCGTCACCGGAGGGTGGTGGTACCTGCAAGGGACTCCGATGCTTAAGCTAGCAAGGGTATTAAGTAGGTTTTTTGTAGAATCAGAGTTTGAGTTATACTTGGGTGCTCCAGTGTATTTATAATGGTTGTGGGCTGACCTTTTTAGGTAAGATAAGTTAGTTATCTTATTTTATCTTATCTTATCTTTGGGTGAGGTCAGCTTATCTTTAAGGGAACCGCCTTTATTTCTATAGGCTTGGACTGCCTTCGGATGTGGGTCGTGTTCTTCTATTTGGGCCCTTTATTGGGTTTTCCTGTCAATTTGGCCGATCTCTTTGAGAAGAGGTCGGATAGTCGGACTTGAAGAGGTCGGTCGCCTTGTTACTAATCATCCCAGGTCGGACAGCTCGACCCAGAATATGAACACAATTCGATCATGAAAATTTTAGGCGACATATATATAATAGTAAATTTAAATTTTATTGTTGTCAAAGCACAAAAGTTAAATAATTGCTTTTTAGGTTCAAATTTTATAAATAACAAAGAATTAAAAGAAGTTTAGTTTCTATAAACTATGAATTTTTTGCTTTTGCTTTTTGTAATTAGTTTATTCCGATAAATATTAACATGAGCTAACATAACAGATTAAATTTTGACATGACAAGTTCAAATATTGACCTGAAAAAAAATTCCATGTCAATATTTAATTTGTCATATTAATACTTGCATGGAACAGGATAATGACATTGATATTAAAATCAAGCAAAAGACCAAACTGGTCGCAAATTGATAATTATTATGGAACTTGGCACTTTCTTAACCACCTATCAATATCATAACATGGTCTTTTCTCAAAAAATACCCAAAAAGAGAAAAAGAAAGAAACAATCCAGCTAACATGTGCTATTTTTTATTTTATTTTGTCGATGACTTGATGTCAATATTCAAATTTGACTTTCAACATGACAATATTACAAAATTGTTTCATTATATACGATCTTCATTACATCATCATAAATTACATGTCTCATCTCTAGGTAACTTAACTGCTTTCACTTGGGAGCATACCAAGATGTTCCACTTCCATAAAAGATTTAAAATGTAAATGAAGTAAAGAACCCACCATCATGAAATGGCAGGACAAAGCACTCAATTGGCATGCTCGATACTTGTGCGTAGCTTCTCATGATCTTTATCTCCACTTCTATATTGTGTCATTTTGATTGCATAGTGTCACGGCCTTAGACACACTCCAACACTACCGTGCAGACATTCAGACTTACTCAACTTCTTGTACTAAGACCAAGTAGTAATTAACAAAAAAGCTAAGAACACAAGAGAAAGGAAACTTTGGTGGAAAAAATCCTCTATTTCTCAAGTGTTTGTTATAAATGACTCAAACTCCCAAACTCTAACTCTCACCCCTATTTATAGCCATCCACATCTTCAATGGATGGTTAGAATTAAATCTAATCAACAGTCCAAATTAATCATCTAGAACATTCACTACAAATATCTATCCTACCCTATTTCTCTAAATATTTTTAGATTATTCCACACTACTATTCATACTTCTATATACATCCACACTCTTTTAGATTACTCTATAACCTTGCAGAATCTTCTAAAACCCTCTAGGATATTCCAAGACCTTTTAGAACATTCTAGAACGTTCCAAAACCATTTAGAACATTCTCAAACACTCCAGAAAATTATACAAACACCGTTAAATCTAACCTTCTAAAATTTACCGTGACAATAAACTCCTACAGAAATTGAACATAAATTCACATTAATTTCAAGGTCATCCCAACTTCACAAAAAGCTAAGAAAACATGTTTGAAACTAGAAGTTATACTGATCGCCTTTGAGATAAAAAGATATTACAGATAACATCCTTCCGTTCGTAAAAGTATATATGGATCTTTTATAAAATTTAGGATATCTAACACTGGGTACCTTATATTTTATAAAATGTGACACTAACATCCTTTATAAAGTATAAACATGATACTCACCAACTCAGACGCTCAATACCTTGTAAAAATGTGACATTAACACCCCCCTCTTCCTCTTTTAAAGATGACATTTACCAACGTAGAAGAGAGGTCAATGTAAAGCATGACAAATCAAGAGGTGTAATTTGTGATATCATCTAACCCCTGGGGAGGTAAATATAGTTTACCATTACAACAAAGAGGTGATGCCAATGTCCAAATAATAGGATAAATTTGAACAAAATGGCAATGGTATGAATATAGAAGCATAGAGAATAATATAAAGGTCGTTACCCTCTGGCTTTGAATGTTATAGGTGCCATTATGTTTATGTATGAATGATCTAGAAGAATATTATCCATTTCATAACAGAGGAAACTAGGGTATTCAACAAGGTTACTGAGGAGTAAACGAAAATAGCAAGGAACATAATCATTATGAGAAATCTCCTTACCTAAGGCACAGTTGCAGCACACATCATAAAAGCAACAAAATAGAGTGCCACTACTTCCATTCAGGCCACTTAACTGAATCTGTGGATACTTTCTTCATTCTTGATGTACTAGATGTGTTTGAGGAATCATGCCATATCATCTCCATCTGACAAGTAGAAAAAAAATGGTCATTGATATGCAGAAGAAAGATAAAGATGTTACAGAAGAGCTTCAAGCATGACTGTTAGGGTTATATATATATATATATATATATATAAAAGAAAACTTTCTTGTTTCAGAAGCTGTAGATGATGCTTCCAGGTTGTTCATTAGGTCATGACAATAGTCCTCCATTCTTAACAACAAATCATTCCAAGCGAATTTGAAGCAGTTAATGATAACTCCATTCAGTAAAACCATATACTAGCATTATTCTATGTGTGAGCAAGAATTTCAATGAACAGAGACAGATGACACACCCTTCCAACAACCACTGTGTCGCCTTCTTTTACACCTAGTTTCATGAGAGACTTATACACACCACAAGCTTCAAGAACATGCTGGAATCTTCTCTCTGAATCGTGGTACCTATTAAAGATGCAAAAGTTTCCATGAGACTAGGAATTAATAGGAGCTACTTCAAGCATAGTGGTACCAAATATGATGCACATTTTTTTACCCCAACACCTCAATCATCAAATAAGCTCATATATGAATTTGCAAACAACTAAAAATTAAAAGTACAACATTGGTAATAAGAAAGAAATAATATTATGATTTTTTCTTAATTTTTAAGTTTGTCACGTTTTCAGTCTTCAACCTACCGCCAATTTGTCATTTGGATAAAACGTTGTAATCCAGCTCCAACTACATGCCAAATATTTGACTTGCTGTCGTGAAAAATTTCAAAATCACCAATGGATGCGCTACGCTGCTTCTGTACAGCATCAGCAACATGGTTCAAGTTTGTCACATCTGCTCCATCTGAAACAAATCAAATTTGTTCAACTAAAGAAAAAAATTTTAAGAAAAAAAATTCAGAGTCAAAAGTAACTAAGAGGTAAAGCTTAGAGGGAGTAATAACCTTCATAGTCTTCCATGTCTTCTTTGCTTTTTCGCAAAAGCTCATAAGCAGCACAGATAACTTCATGAGTACCTTCCCTATTGACAGCACTCATACAAAAGGGTGTGATCCCACGAGATAGTAGCTTTCCTTTGAAGGACTCCCAGTGTTTATATCCCTCTGGGAGGTCCATTTTGTTATAAGCAACTATAAAAGGCTTCTCAGCGAGTTCAGGATTAAACAGCTTTAGCTCTAGACGAACTGCATCAAACTCAAGATCTGGTTGTGGCGATGACCCATCTACCACATGTATCTGAAAGGGGGAAAAGTATAATTTGACTTCATGATACCATGCATCAAGAAGGGAAGGTTCATACAGGGAAAAATATGAACATATTCTACATAGGTGGTCGATGTTTAAATCAATAGAAATAGATAGTTCATTGATCACTCTTTGGTTCAATTGCAAAATTGAAAATCAACACAGATATTACAGAGATTCAGAATAGATTGGGTTCAAAACCAAATTATATATTTAGAGAAACAAAACAGACATGCTTTAGGGAAAAAAGAAAAGGAACGTTCAGTGGTTATAATACAGATGATTATGAGTCTAATTTTCCAGAAACTGGCTGATGTTTTCTGGCCTCACATCATGGGTGTGGTAAGTGGTAAATCTAATGTGAACACAACTCCACCACAATAAAGACTTCTCAATGTAAGCTATGTATAAAAGGACAGCCCAGTGCAAAGCATCACGCATTATGCAGTTTGGGAAGGGTCGCACCTAAAAAGTATAATGTATGCAGGCTAACATGATGCAAGTATCAAAGTGTTGATTCCACGGCTTGAACCCATGACATAAGGTCACTAAGGTAATACGAAGACGACTAAATCGTTGCTCCATAGTTCCCCTTCTTAGGGTAATATATATCTAGCAACATAAAGCAGAGAAGAGGGGGGGAAATTATATCCCATCTCAATCAGAAACACCTACCAGGGTGGAACACCTTTCAGTGTGTCGAAGAAACTCATGACCTAACCCAAAACCTTGGTGTGCTCCTTCAAGTAGACCTGGAAGGTCTGCTACTACCATTGTTGAATCATAGTCAAAGGAAACAACACCCAGATTGGGTAGTAGTGTTGTAAAGGGATAATTTGCAACCTCTGGCTTTGCAGCACTAACTACACTCAAAAGTGTACTTTTCCCAGCATTTGGAGCACCTACTATACCAACATCTGCAACAAGCTTGAGCTCTAACTCCAACCACCTGATCAAAGAAACCATTAACAAAAGTCAGTAATCTATAGAGTCATGTAAGCCACAGCATGCGCTAAAGAAAGGTCACAAGCTCAATCAAGTAGAAAAGTTTTTCTTTTCAAATAAAAATATCCATATTCTATATAAGTATTTGAACATGACCAAACATCTGTTCCATGCATATTTGGATACGGAAGGCCTGCATTTTGGCAGCTTTTATGGTCATAAAGAAAAATAAATCTTGAGATTCATGGGCATCAGTGCATCACCAATCACTGAACAAAAAAATCTAGAAAAGAATAAATGACAATGCTCTTGCATTTGTAGTGATACATGATATTGATACATGTAATGCACAAATCGCAATAACAAGTTTACTTTCTGTTAAACACAAACCACATTGCATCGCTGAAATGCAAATATAACTCTCAGTCTATCATTGAGCGGAATATCAAATCAAACAAGCTTCAGTAAAAGCAGAACCAAAAGCAAGCAAATGCTAAGTACAAAAAGTAAACTTGCCATTGCCATTTGTAGAGAAGGGGAAAGAACACTCTTTATTTGTCTATCTAAGCTATCAACCAAGGCATTGTTAAGAAAATATTAGTGTAGTCTACTTCGGGTTCTCTTCAAAAAAGGAAAGACAATTGTGATTTCTAAACTGTTTTGAATGCGAAGTGGGTGGTAGAATAATTTATCTCGAGTTTAAAACAATATATAATAGGCCAGCTTATAACAAACTATAAAATTCTATCACTTGCATTCAAACATGTATTGATAGAAATATTTTCGATCTCATGCACAACAATAGTACACACTATTTACAGCCTATAAAAGAATGGATTATAGAAAATAACTCACATTCTGTAGATATGAAACAATTAGTATCAACATAAACTTACATTTCTGGGCCCTCTTCGCCATTTTCAGCAATCTTGGGAACCTTATTATTCCCAGACTTGAATGAAGCATTCCCTCTGCCGCCTCTTCCACCGGGTAGCAGCAGAGCCCTCTGCCCAGGTTTCACCATCTCAAGCAGCACCTCCTCCTTCCCTGCCTCCCTTACCACTGTTCCCGGTGCCACCTTCACCACCGCATCCTCTCCCTTCGCACCGCTCATCATCCTCCCCTGCCCGTGTGCTCCTCTTCCTGCCCTGAAGTGCACGCTCTTCCTGAACGGCAGCAGCGAGTTCATCGATCCGTCCACTTCCATGTACACGTTCCCTCCTCTCCCTCCGTCGCCGCCGGAGGGACCGCCAAGAGGTACGTACTTCTCGCGGCGAAACGCCACCACGCCGTTCCCTCCATCGCCCGCCTTCACGTAGATCTTGGCCCGATCGAAGCACCGCATCACCGCAGGCACTCCTTTCTCCTTCGCTGGCTCTTCTTCGAAGCTCAAAAGCTCGCTGTCTTCGTCAAATAAGTCATCGTCTTCGTCTTCGTCTTCGTCAAATAAGTCATCGTCTTCGTCTTCCCCGCCGTCCAATTCGGCACCACCCTTTCCCTCGAAAACTGCTAGTGTTTCATAATTTCCTTCAAAATTGTCACTGAAATCTTCTTCTTCTTGAAGTTGCTTGTTGAAGTTTACAGGGGTTGATTCAGCGAGCTTGAGTTCATGGGAGGTGCAGGAGGAGGGGGCGGAGTAGTCGTCCTTGGGGGGAAGGCGAGCATAGGTGGTGGCTTCGCCACCGGGGAGTAGAAGCGGTTCGGGAGGGGTGGAGTAAGTGGTGGCAGTTTTTTTGTTGTTGAATTTAGGGTTGGATTGGTGGGGCTTGTTGGTGGTGGTGCGGGTGGGTCTGTTGTTGTGTGTGTTTGGGCGAGCTAGTGCATTAGGGGAGAAGCACACTGAAACGGAAAAAGCCATTCGGCAATGCCTCTAGCAGGTTGCGAGAATCGGACTGGTCAATGAATTGGTGAGGCGACTGGTACACCGGTTCAATGGTTCGACTAGGGTTCAACCAGAGTTCAACTGGTTTAATTAAATATTAAATAAAATTATTAAAATTTAATATATAATTTTAAATATTTAAATTCAATAATTTCTAACCTAATAAAATTCAAAATTTCACAATTTCACGTAATAAATTGTCCATAATTTATCAATAAGAATTCATAAACAACTTTAAACATCAAAATTTATAACTAAAATAGATCAAATATATAACAAACACATAATGTTCTACTACCAAAATAAACAACATTGACAAACAAGTTTTCAACTAAACAAAGACACTACTGCAACAACAACAACAAAGTCTTGTCACACTAGGAGGGTTGGTCAACAAAACAAAGACTCTAATCATAAAAAATCATAATCATCATTAAGTGCTTCAAGATCTTTAATATACAGTCAACAAAAATTGTTCCATCAATAAAATCAACTCACAATCAGAAAAATCTCTAAGAAAAATTCAACAATTTCGTATTGATAAACATCTTAAACCCATCTTGTTTCACTTCAACTCCATTATTACTGTTACTAATTTACTATTATATTAACAACCAACAATAAATATCACAAATCTGATTATTAATTTTATGTTCTCAGCAATCAAATGAACAATATCACAAAATCAGATTATTTTAGTTTAACCTATAATTTTAGAAATAAAATAAATAAAATCATAAAAAAGGGAAAAAAAACTGGTAAAGAACAGAGTGAAGCAAGCAGAACCGTAGCAAAGAGGTGAGCAGAATGACGACGTCACTCGAAGAAGCAAGCAGAACCGAAGAAGCAAGCAGACGTCACTCGCGGTGGAGAACGGCGAGGCGAGCAGAGGCGACGACCGAGCAGCCCTTCGCGGCGGCGACGCCAACAGCTCCAAGCATGCCTTCGTGCGACGTCGAGGAGAAGAGGAGCAAGGAGAAACGAGCAGACCCAACCCACTGTCTGTCCCCGCCGGCAGCGACAGCAACCTCTACCGGAGAAGAGTTCGGCGATGGAATGGTGGCTCGGTTCGTTAGGGTTAGATTTTTTGCACTGAGTGGGGGGCGTGGGTGGGTTCCGGGGGATGCGGGGGCTTTCTTTAGTTCTTTGTTCTTTCACTTTTCAGAGAGAAGAGAGGAGTGGGACGGGGATGCGTTTGGGGAATTTGATTTAAGGTGTTTAATTTTTTTTTTTAAAGGGTAAAACGGCGCTGTTTGAAAGGGATAACACCGAATCGAAAATTTTTAAAAAATCGGCCAGGTTCAGCAGTAGGCCTGGCAGCATGGACCCTATCTGCGGGTATCTAATCCGATCCAACCCGATCGCGTAAATCCTATCCGCCCAATCCGCACCCTCCATAATATGTGTTATATATGATTAAAATTGTTACATATGAGAGTTGAACCAAGAATCTTAAGCATGTGCAAAAGCTTCTTGGCCACTCAACCAAATTTATAAATTTATAAATTTTGCTCATTTATTTTTATAAAACATATTTCTCATTTAATGAGATATAAATACAATTTTTAACAATCTAATGGCCTCTATTTTTGTCAACCCGCGGGTAGGGTCGGATACCCGCGAGTTGAGTGCAGGTAGGGTTAGGGTTGGGTATTTCTCAACCCGCGGGTAGGGTTAGGGTTGGGTTCAAACCCTACCCTACCCTACCCATTGCCACCCCTATTCAGCAGTTCGCTCGGTTTGACTAATTTTGTCAGTGTTTTTTATTAGACTAAGGATAACAATACCACCTGAATCTGCGGGTATTCATTCTGCTCTGATTCGTTTGGAGTAGATAATTATCCGACGAGATAGATTCTTGGATGGAACGGGTTCTTGGACGGGACAGAGGGTCGGGTTTAGGTAATACGCGCTCCAGTATATATATAATATGTATAATATATATAAAATAATTAGTAAAATGATTAATAATATTATATTATATTTAAATTTTTACTTTAATTTATGTCATGTATGTGACGAAGATTATATAAATTTTGAAATTTTATTTTATTTATTAAATTTTAATAATTAATAATTATAGAGACAGGTAAGGGCGAGGCAGGTACTCACAGGCAGGTTAGGGTTCAATTTTTTACTATCTGTCAAGGTTGTGAGAACCGAATCGGTTAATACACCAATAAAATTACTGATTCACTAATTTACTAGTTCGACCGAGATTTAACCAAAGTTCAACCAATTTAATTAAATATTAAAAAAATTTATTAAAAAATCTATATATAATTTTAAATATATAAATTCATCCTATAATCTTTTATTAATAGAACTTAGATGCTCTGAGTTTCATGCTTTCTAAAACTAAAATAAATAAATTGATAAAAAAATTTCAATTAAATAAAGAAACTCTTCATCATAAATCATAATTAACAACAACTCAGACTTAATCCAAAAAATTAATAAATTATTCCAAAATCATTCTAATAAACAACTCTTTAGAATCATTATAATCAACAAAAACAAAAACAGCAACTCACAATGGTTACAATCAACCAAAAAAAAGGATTCAACAGCAACAAAAATTTTGTCCGGAAATCAAACTCCAAAATCAACATAGGAGCAATTCAGAATCTGAGGATCATTATAATCAACTCCAATTTTATAAACACTGCAACTCGGAATAAAATAACAACTCCAATTTTATAAACACTGGCAACTCGGAATAAAATAACAAATTCACAAAATCAGTAATAGAAAATATCTAAGGATCAATAACAAATTCTTTCCGAAAAATTTAACAAAATAAGCACAAGTTTCATAAACATTGGCAACTCAGAATAAAATAACAAATTCACAAAATCAGTAACAAAAAATATCTGAGGATCAATAACAAATTCTTTCCATAAATAAAAAGTACATGAGTTATTTATACTAGTGGGAGAAGGAAAAGCCTTCATAACTTGGACGATGTGGGACTTGTATTCCCTTATTACAATTAACTAATATAATTAACCTACTAACACTACTTGCTCCCGCGTCATTCTCCTTGGGTTGAAAGAACTCTTGCGTGAAAAGACTTGTGACGGCAGCTGATCTCGTTGATGAATCCACACCAAAAGATCTTATTGGTGACTCCACACCAAAAATCCGCACTCACAAATCAGATAAATTTTACAAGATCCGTGGTAGCAGACGATCTCATTGACAAATCCACACCAAAAGATCCCATTGGCGAATCCACACCAAAAATCTGCACCCACACATCAAATAAAATTCTACTAAAGTAAGGTGAAGGCCGCAAGGACCAACCTTGCTCTGATACCAAACTGACGCCGGGACGTCGCTTGGATTACCAATCTTGGCGAGGTTAACACAGTATTATCAAAATCCAAGTCACAGGGCTTACCAGCGGCGAGGAGGAAAGGGAGTGATAGCGACGACAGAAGAGACAGCAACGACAGATGAGACGACGACACCAGCGAACACAGAGAGAGAGAGAGCTCGAACAGAGGAGACGCCGACGGCCACAGAGCTTCCACACGACGGCGAGGGAGCTTCCTATGATGGCGACACAACTTCCTAGGACGGCGACGGAACTTCCTACAACGGCGACACAGCTCCTGCGACGGAGCTTCCGCACGCGACGTCTCTACCCAGCGGAGACGAGTTCGACGATGACAATGAAGCTGTTGCGGGGCTCTGGGGGCTGCGGGGCGCGGTGGCTCGGGGGCTGGAGGGCTAGGGTTCTTTGTGCTTTCAATTTAAAATTTGCAGTTCAGTTTCAGAGAAGAAAGGAGGGGAGAGGAATGGGGTTGAGTGCGTTGGGGGTTTAGGGTTCTTTTATTTATTTATTTATTTATTTATTTAGAATTTAAAACGGCGCCGTTTGAACTTTGAAGAGGAGTTCTGAACCCGAAACCTTGTTAAAAACCGACCGATTTCAGCGGTTTACTGGTTAACTACCGGTTCAACTAGTTTTTTGATCATTTTTTGCCAGACAATTTAGAGGGCTAACTGAACCGGCCTGGTAATCGATTTTCAATTAACCCAGCTGAACCGGTCATTCCGGTTCGATTTTTAAAACCATACAACCTGCCAGTAGGAGCGAAGCAAGTTCTATGCGGGTTATTGTACGGCGGGACGAAGTTGGATAGAGAAAAAATCCGCTCCTACCCACCATGTTATCACTCCTAAAATATTTTGTGAAATCAACCGAACTGACTTGATGATGATTAATTTGATTGAATCGGCCAGTCCGATTCGGTTTTCTTTTGTTGATGAGCATGACGATACTACTACACAAAGATATCAAGTTATCAACTAGATAACGTTACACGTGTGTATTTGCTATCCACAGGTTGAAGCTTTTCATCTCAAGAGACTGCAATCAATGGAAATTGGAAAATCGAGCACCGACTCCCAGGAAACCTTTCCATGTTTAGTGAAAAGGTAATTTGATGTTTAATTTTGGTAATGAATTTCAGGAAATATGCATCTTCAAAATTGTTTTGATGGACGGTTGATAAAAGCGCAGTTAATGGAAGAATTGGAATTTGTCTCCTAAAGATTGGAATAGATTTTGTTAACACTTGAGCTGAAGGTGGAGAAAAAAGTTAATCGGAAAAATTAAATAAGTCATTGACAAATACGTTTAAGACTGAAGAGAGAATTTAATTTTGATGGATTATATTTTATATTTTGGCGTTTGTTTTTGGTACGGTGATAAATTCATACGTATCGATACGTAAAAATATGGACAAATAATAACAAGTCATGTGAAATTTATTTTTTACGTCAGTATCAAATTTTTTTTAAAAAAAATATATATCATATTACTAATTTTACTAAAATATCCTTATAATCTAATAAAAATAAAAAATATTTTTATTTAATTTTTTAAAATACTTAAATACCTTTTTTATATGTTAGATAAAAATTACTCTTTTAAATTAATCAAATTGTTTAATACTTTAATTTTACTATTTCAAAATTTAAATAATCTAAAAAATAAAAATAAAAACATATTTAACAAAATTATTTATCTCTTTTCCATAAACCCTAATCAATCATTCATACCAAAAAAATTAAACAAATTTAAAAAATACTAAAAAAAATCATTTGTTCTTTGTTTTGATGGGTTTCTCACCCAACCTTCATATCTCTTCTATGTGTTTGTATCTCCCTCTATTCTCTTCAATCTCGTCTCTTCTCCCCAGTAAAAAAGACAAAGAAGCTTTCTCCACGGCGTCCTGTCAAGGTCACTGCAGCTTTCGTGCGCACCTCACCCAACTGAGGAGAACGTTGTCGCATCAGTTCCTCGTTCTTCATCACCGTCGTCAGTCTCTTCCTTTCGGTAACTCCCTCCCTGTGATTTCTGTGATTTTATATTAGTTGTTGTTAATTTTGACAAAATAAAAAACTTCAGAAAATTGTATTTCTCAGTGTGTTTCTCGAAACCCTTCATAGGCTAGTAAAGAAAATTGTTATAAGATTCTATGATCGAGAGCTTCATCGTTTTTCATATAACTTGGACTTATAATCTAATGGGTGGGCGCGACAATCGGCAAAGTTGGACACGAGCTTCATGTGAGATATCTTGGTGGACAACCTTTAGTTTTATTTTGGGGGAATGATATAGTTTAGGTTTCTCATCCTAATTGAATTCTTATTTTATCAATAAAAAAAAAATTCTCCGTTTGAGAATAATTAAACCAATAGGTACTCTTTTGACATTCAGGGCTATTTTGTTATTTAATTCTTCCACAATTTGAACTACTTTTATCAAGAATTTTCAAATTGTAATATCCTAATTTTTTCTTTTAAAGCCATTATTAGAGTACTTTCTATATCTCCCAATTTTCTAACTGGCTCAATTTTCTCCTTGGGAGGGGGTATGTACCTTCTATTTTGGTTTTTGGAAAAATTAAAAAATTTTACACCAACAAGTATATGACTTGTAACGTTCTGTCAATTTGAAATAAGTATGCCTCTAAGGAAAAAGACTCTTGGATTAGGACCCTGGTAAACGATTTTATTCTTGAGGCTGGCTCTAGACTTGTCATTTTAGATCCAGTTGACATATCTGGGAGATACACTTCTGTGAAGGATAAAACAAATATTTCTCTGCTGTCAATGGATATTTGTGTTCATCTTTCACTCAGTGCAGCTACTCTTATACTCAATCTGCAAAGTCAGGCATCTGCTGCATTAAATTTTGGAAATGCAACTCCCCTTGTTCAATGTTCCAACTATGACCGAATTTAAGTGTCTGAAAAAGGTATTTTTCTAATTGAACAAAATATTTTGATCACATTCTTTCTCATATAAATCCTTCTCTAATCATAGTTATGTACTTTAATATTATGGACTAATGTTATATATAACCTAATGAGTGGACACGACAATCGACAAACTATGATACTATGGTAGAGATTAGACTGGCAATGCAGCCACTTTAGCGCCTTAGTGGGAGTTTCTTGTAAAAATTAAAATTTTTCATTTCACACACACATATTTGGTAAAGAAACCCATCAATCAAAATCAAATGAATAATCATTAATAATCATAAAATCCTAATCACTACCATTTTTTCTCTTTTGTGTAGTTTTACCAATTCTCAATGGAGGTAAATAATGTAACTATTCATTTGTTTTGTTAAATTTTGATCAAAATTTGTGTTTTTTTTTCTTCTTTTTTTAATTTATGTTTCAAAGATTTATCCAATCATTTATTATACTAAGTTCATTCCAATTGCATCCTTACATAATTCCCTTACCTTGAGCTGTTGTTTTTTGTTCTATTTAATTTATTTTTTGGGTATTGTTATGATTTCATATTCTGACATATATTTGGTACATGTATAGAAAGATTAATAGATATTTTAGGGATAATTCTAAATGTATTTCTTAAGGAGAAAAATGATCAAATTTGTATTCTAGTGGCTAAGCTTACGTAAATTGGTGGTTAAGGGTCTATGCGACTTTGGGAAGGTTGAGGAAGGAAAAATGTTGATTGTAGATAGATGGGGAGGGGTTGTGTGCCCATGTTGTGTTCTACAATATGATTATTAATGGGTATTGCAAGAAGGGTGATGTCCAAGGTGCAACTAGAGTTTTCAAGGAACTGAAGTTGAAGGTATCTTTACCAACGATAGAAACTTATGGTGCTATGATTAACTGTTTATGCAAGGAAGGGAATTTCGTGACAATATAAAAGAAATGGCTGAGAGGGGATTGAGTGTGAATATTCAGGTGTATAATAATATTTATTGATGCTCAATACAAGCACGATCTGGTGGATTAATAATAATATTATCGTTCTTTGGTAATAAATGTCATTTGAATTGGGAGTTTGGAACAACCCAATATTTTTCATTGTATGCTAATCTTTTTTTTAATGTTCATCTTAGGTGCAAGATTTATACTTTATTATTTCTAATTATTTCTTTTAAGTGGGGCAGTGATACACACCCTCTTTCTTATCAGCAAGTTAGTATTATTTATATTAAAATTGCAAATTCATATATATTCTAATATTCTGAAAACCATGAGAATAGACTGTTAATTATTTCTTTAGTAGACATATATATCAATTTTATAGATAAAGATGATGTTCTTAACTATATAGATAAAGATGATGCTAGTCATAGCTAATAAGTCATATCATTTTTATTTGAATGTGTTATATTCTTGTTTTCAAAAGAAAGACCATAAAACGTTAATAAATCAGAGAATTCTTTTCCGTAACTCTTGGTTGTCATATAAATAACATTCTTATGCACTAATAGCTCTTAAGTTTCATAGAATCTGATTGACCAATAATTTTAGTCATAAAAAATTGAGTTTATTTTTCTTATTCCATTCTCCTAGCATTTATTTAGTAGCTAACATATTAAAATTTTAAGTTCAATCATGGAAAATGATGGTAAAGAGTCGTATAAGGATGGTGATAAATCTAGAATTTAAGTGTTGAGTATGAGTGCAGTTCCGATAAAAGTGATGATATGGTGGATGTAACTGTAGATAAAGCAGCGGCAGATACAATTAATATTGATGGTTTTGAAAAGTTGATAACTGATTTGACTATCGAAGACAACATATGGAGATTGGTGTTTGATATGGAATCTCAAGCTTGTGAATTTTATGCCAAATATGTCAAGTGCTATGGATTTATGTCCCGAAAATGCTTGAAGACGGTAGATGCTAATGGCAACATTAATACAAGACAATTAGTTTGCAATAAAACGGGAGAAAGACATTGGAAGAACCTTAAAAGGTACAAAAAGGGAGCATAGGGCAATTACTCGTATTAATTGTAAGGCTAGGATTCATTTCATTCGTCATTATAAGACGGGTAAGTGAAAAGTCAGTGTCTTTGAGAGTGAACACAATTATCCACTGTGTCCACCTAAGTACAGACATCTTATTGCTGTGAATCGTGGGCTTAATGACACCAATAAAACACAAGTAGACAGCTTGTGAGCATGTGGTGTTAAAACCTGCCACATAATGTGTTACATGGTTTACCAAAAGGGTGGATACGATAAAGTGAGTTTTACCAGCAAAGACCTATATAACCACATTAGTAAGACTAGGCGTGGCAAAGTGCAAGACGATGATGCATTTGCTGCGTTGGCCTATCTGTTGTCCAAGGCAGACATTGACCCGTTATTTCTAGAAAAGTTGACCTTAAAAGATGGTAAGTTGGATAATTTCGTATGGGCTGATGGAGCAAGCGTTGTTGATTATGAATATTTTGGCGATGTACTCGCTTTTGACACCACTTACAAGAAAAATGTCTACAACAAGCCTTTAGTCATATTTTCAGGGACCAACCACCATGGCCAAACAACTATCTTTAGATGCGCCTTGCTTTCGGATGAAAAGTCTGAAACTTTCAAGTGAGCACTGAAGTAATTTTTGGAAATCATGTCAGGCAAACTATCCGGAGGCGTTGTGGCAGACGGGGACCGCGCTATGAGAGAGACCATCTTAGAAGTATTTCCTGGTATACCACACTGTCTTTGTAAAGTGGTACAGAATATAAAAATACGCATTTTTGGGACGATTTTAATGTATTATTATATGGACAGTTTATTGCAGAAATATTTGAACAGAGATAGAGCGAGATCATATCGAAATATGGACTTGCTGAGAATGAATGAGTCCATGGCATTTATAATGATAAAATGAAGTGGTGTTGAGTTAAGAAATTAACTAATATGATTAATGATGACAAATATTTGATTATTGGGCTAATTACCCAATTAGTTTTAATTGTTTTGGCTAAGTGATGCAGGCCAAAATTAAAACTAGCAGCCCAAATTGGAATGAAAATAAAATAACAAGGTTGGTAGGCTGGTAAATAAACAAAGCCCAAAAGGAAACAAAGCTGAGAAATCAAAATGGGCCAAGCAAACCATATCCAGATCCAAGCCCGATTTGAATTCAGCAAGCAAACTCCTCTCATTTGCTTTACCAACTCAACGTACACTTTTTCCTCTTGGTCAGAAAACACAGAAGAAAGAGAGAGAGAGCTTCTTCCACACGCCATTCACAGAAGAAGAAAGAAAGAGAGAGATTATGCTTGAAAGGCAGATGTCAAATCAGTGAGTTCAAACCAAATCAAGCTTAAGAAAATATTAAAGGCAACCTATTTCCTTTTACATGCATCAGATCTTCTTCTCTTCTTCCCAACTCTCTGCAAGACCGAAAATGGCACACAAGGAAAATTTGTTTTCTGCCCTAATCTGCTATGTATCTACAGTCACAAGTGATTCTTGGGGACCAAATAGTTTATCAATGGTTCAGATCCATTTTACCATTAGAAGATTTTTGTGGTTGCTGTTTTATGGCTTTTGGTCAACCTTGGAAGGTCAGAGGCAAAGTTACTATTCTGAGGATTGATGAGAAAAAGTGAGTTTATGGGTTGGTGAAGCACAGTGCTCAAGGAGTTGATCTAGGAAGATGAACCTAGCAACATGCAATAAGATAAAAGAAGATTTTCTGTTCATTCAGTAGCAAGGAGAGATAACCCAGTATATTGAGGTGTTGTTCTGTGAAGAAGTTTTCTGAAGAAGGTCTTCTACTTGGACAGTGCTCTCTTTCAAAGAAGCATTCTGCCAAAAATGAAGAACTGAATCAGAGACATGATTAACTGGTTTATCACATAGTAAAGAGGTTGTTAATGAAGTCAATCTCCTTCATGTTTTACAGATTGTAATTTACTTTTCAATGTTTATCTTTCTGTAATTTCTTGAGTGAAAAGCATATTGAGAGAGCTCAAGTAAAAGCCAATAAGTTGAAAAAGGCTGAGTGATACACTTGAGAGAAAAGCCTAGAGTTAATTTCAGATTTTTTTAGGTATGTCTGTGTCTTGTATCTTGTACTTGTGAGGTATCCCTTTCTTAGTTGGGTTAGCACTAAGAGTGAAGAGTTAGGTATTAGCATAGCCAATGTCAAGTTATGTCAGAACTTAAGAGAGAAAGGATTGGGTCAATCCTGTGAAATTGGTGTATGTAATTCTTTTAACTATAGTGGAAATTCCTCCATTGTTGTGGAGGAGACTGGATGTAGGTTGCATAGCACAAGGCAACCGAACTAGGATACATACTGGTGTAAGCTTTTCTCTTCTCTGCAATGTTCTGTTTTATGATATTTATGAGACAAAAATAATTTGTCTCATAAATTTTAGCTGCTGAGTTCAAACAGAATCAGAATTCAAAGCTTGCTTTAAAGGGTCATTTCAGTAACTAAAAAGAAAGGCATAGATTCAACCCTCCTTCTCTAAGCCTACAACAACCTTCAATTGGTATCAAGAGCTAAGGTCTCAAGAATCAAGCTTAACCGCTTGGAGCAAAGATCCAATGGCGAACAACTTGGGCACAACCACAGTTGCCTACACCCTCACTGAAAGTCAGTCAAACAATAGGCCTCCTTTCTTCAACGGGAAGAACTATGCCCACTGAAAAGAGAGGATGAAGATCTTCATCCAATCCATCGACTACAATATATGGAAGATAGTTATGAGCGGTCCCAAGATTCCAACAAAAACAAGTGCTGATGGAGTGGTGACTCCAAAAGAAGAAGCTGAATGGAATGAGGACGACAAGAAGAAGATGGAGCTGCATGCTAAAGCCATCAACCTTCTTCACTGTGCTATCAGCTTTGAAGAGTACCGAAAGGTGTCTAGATGCAAGACTGCTAAAGAAATCTGGAAAAAACTCCAGATTACACACGAAGGCACTAAATAGGTCAAAGAAACGAGGATTGATATGCTGCGAAAGGAATACGAGATGTTCAACATGAAGGATGGAGAAAGCATTGATGAAGCGTTTGAGAGATTCTCAATCATAATCAACAACCTTGATGCTATGGGTACAAACTACTCAGAACAAACCTTAGTGAGAAAACTCCTTAGAAGCCTCACAAAAGAATGAGAAACCACTGTCACTGTCCTAACCGAGAGCAACAACCTAAGCCCCATAACCTATGATGAGCTGAGAGAAAAACTCCTTGCCTATGAAACCACACACACAAACACGGACTCAAATAAAAAGGGAATAGCCCTCAAGTCAAAAATAGAACCAAAAGAGAGTGAGTCTAGTGATGGTATTTCAGATGATGAGCTTATATTTTTGCTAGGAGATTTAGAAGGATGATGAAGAACAAGGGCAAATACAAGGGTTCAAGCTTTAAGAAACACAAGATGGACTTGAGCAAAGTGACGTGTCATCATTGCAAGGAGGCTGGACACTTCAAGCTAAACTGTCCAAAACTCAAAAAGGAGGACAAAGGAAAGAAGGAAAGGAAAAGAGTGCTCATGGCAGCTTGGGAGGATCTCGAGAACGACTCCAATGAGAAAGAAAAATCTGAAGGTGAAGACAAAGACTGTTTCATGGTTGGAAACAATAATTTTGATGAGGTAAATTATTTTGATTTGTCTATGGAAGATTTACATGCTATCATTGATGATCTCACCTTGAACACCTCAAAACTGATTGACAAATACAATGAGTGCATATATGAAAGAGATGTGTTAAGAGCTGAAAATGATTTTTTAAAAGAAAAAGTGAAAGAAACAGAATGTGCTTTGGACATTATTGAAGAAAACAGATTTCTAAAATCTGAACTTGAAAAGTTAAAAGGAAAGCACATTGTGGATCCTTCTCATGAGTTAATTACTGAAAATGAAAGATTAAATGACATGATTAAAAGACTAAATGGTGACTTAGCAAAATTTGCTCAAAGTTCTAGTAACTTGGACAAATTGCTTGCAAGCCAAAGACCATTATTTGAAAAATCTGGTTTAGGTTATATAGCCAAGGAAGATGCAGTTTCCAATGTTTCCTCTATAAAGTTTGTGGATTCTTCATCAAATACCAAATCCATACCAAACAAATATGGTATTGGATATGTTCCAACATTTGAAGAAAAATTTGATGAAGTATACACAAGTGAAACTGAGCCTTCACCAAGAACCGAACCGAGTTCAAACAGGCCAGGTTTGGGATACATTTCGAAAAATGAGATTGCTTTCAAGAAACCACCATTTTACAACAAAACCTCATATTCGAAAAGTCCAAATGTTAAAAAAAATTCTGGTGAAAATGTTTTTGCAAAGAGGAATAATTTTAATAAAAATCAGTTTGTCAAAAGAAATGCATCTCCTCCAAAAACCAGAAAATTTCAACCCTTTAATCATTTCAAGCAAAATACCTCACCTAAATTTCAGTGACACACATAAGAAAATCATTGTGTTAATTGCAAGAAATTTGGTCACTCATATGCACAATGTTTCATTGAAAAGAGAGTTGTAGGAAACAAAGTTTACAATGTTGTTTGTGATTTCAATGCACCTGGGCAACCAAGATGGATTAACTTCAAAGGATCCAAATTAATTTGGATACCTAAGGTTATTTGAAGCTTTTCATGCAGATTTGCCTAGCATCCAAGAACAAAAAGGATATGTGGTACTTAGATAGTGGATGCTCAAGGCACATGACTGGAAGGTCAATTTACTTCATCAAACTAAGCAAGTATGATAGAGGTTTTGTGACCTTTGGAGATGATGGTAAAGGTAAAATAATTGCTGTTGGAAAAGTAGGTAATGAATAATATACTTTCATTGATGATGTATTTTTGGTATGTGGTTTAAAGCACAATCTTTTTAGTATAAGCCATCTGTGTAACTTAGGATATTTAGTGACTTTCAAAAGGCTTGAATGCTGTGTTATAAATGAAAAGACAAATGAAGTGATTTTTGTTGCCAAGCATTTTAATAATGTGTATGGGCTTACTCTTGATGAACTAAAGGATCAAAATGTAGTCTGTTTTCACTCTAAAGAATCTGAAAAGTGGTTATGGCACAAGAGATTAGGTCATGCAAGTATGTTTTAAATAAACAAACTTGTGAAGAAAGAATTAGTAAGAGGTCTTCCTTTGATAAAGTTTGACAAAGACATCACTTGTGATGCTTGCCAAATGGAAAAATAAACAAAAAGTTCTTTTAAACCAAAGGAAGACATCTCTACTAAAAGACCACTTGAGTTGCTACACATTGATTTATTTGGTCCAACAAGAACTCAAAGCCTAGGTGGTAAACATTATAGTTTAGTGATTGTGGATGACTATACTAGGTTTGGTTGGGTTTTATTTCTTGCACACAAAAATGAAGCCTTTTCGGCCTTTGAACCTTTTTGCAAGAAAATCCAAAATAAAAAGGATTTGAAGATCTCTTCTATAAGAAGTGATCATGGAACTGAATTTGAAAACAATTTATTTGAATTCTTTTTGGAGGAATTTGGAATATCTCACAACTTCTCTTGTCCAAGGACACTACAACAAAATGGTGTGTTGGAAAGAAGAAATAGAAGCATACAAGAAATGACAAGGGCTATGCTTTGTGAGAGTAATGTTCCAAAATTCCTTTGGGCTGAAGCGGTTAACACAGCTTACCACATTTTGAATAGAACAATCATAAGAAAATTTTTGAAGAAAACCCTTTATGAACTTTGGAAAGGCTACCCACCAAACTTAGACTACTTGCATATCTTTGGATGCAAATGTTTTGTTTTAAATAACAAGAATAATTTGGGTAAATTTGATCCAAAGGCGTATGAGTGTTTGTTTGTAGGATATTCCACAACTAATAAAGCATATAGAGTTTATCATCAAGATGCTAGGATTATTGAGGAGTCCATACATGTTACTTTTTGTGATACTAACTTGGTGCAAAGCATTTTGGAAGATTGTGATGTAGGAAATCAATCTCAAAAGGACGTTGAAACTGTGCATAATCAAGAAAATGGAAATTCTGTTCAAACTGAATCAGAAACTGAAGTTGCTGAAAATTCAAGAGACAATTCCATTTTGTCTCATGAATCTGAAGAAAATCCTGAAGCCAGCAGCACCCAGAATCTATTGGTACATGAATCTACCTCCAAGTCCACCAGACCTCGTGAATGGAGATTCTTGAAGAATTAGCCTGAGAAATTTGTTATTGGGGACGTCTCTCATGGGGGTTAGAACTCGGTCTTCAACTAGAAAGGCCAATGAAGAGACAAACATTGTCCTTCTCTCTCAAATGGAGCCTTAAAATGTCAAGGAAGCCCTTGGTGACCCTTCTTGGGTTAAAGCTATGGAGGATGAGCTTCTTGAGTTTGAGAAGAACCAAGTGTGGACTTTGGTTCCAAGGCCAAGTGGAAAGAAAGTGACCGGCACCAAGTGGATATTTCGGAATAAGTTAGGAGAAGATGGCAGCATTGCAAGAAACAAAGCAAGGCTAGTGACACAAGGATATGACCAAGAATAAGGAATAGACTTTGATGAATCCTTTGCCCCTGTTGCCCGAATGGAAGCCATAAGACTTCTCTTAGCTTATGCTGCATTTTGTGGTTTTAAATTATATCAAATGGATGTGAAATATGCATTTTTGAATGGTGTGATAGATAGAGAAGTGTATGTGGAGCAGCCACCCGATTTTGAAAATAAAGAGCATTCTAACGATGTTTTCAAATTATCAAAAGCTCTCTATGGTTTAAGACAAGCTCCTAGAGTTTGGTATGAGAGACTTAGCTCTTTTCTTTTGAAAAATAGTTTTCAAAGAGGCACCACAGACACAACTCTATTTATCAAGAATTCTAATGATTCTTTTATTCTAGTCCAAATATATGTTGATGACATTATTTTTGGATCAGCTAATGAATCCCTTTGTTCTGAATTTGAAAAACTCATGACGAGTGAATTTGACATGAGTATAATGGGTGAACTTAATTTTTTCCTTGGGCTGCAAATTAAACAAACTGAAAATGGTATTTTCATTCATTAAGAAAAGTATGCCAAGGAATTAGTTAAGAAATTAGGTATGGAAAATGCCAAACCCATGGGAACTCCCATGCACCCTAATTCAAAATTAGATAAGGGAGAAACTGAGAAAGATATAGATGAGACTATGTATAGAGGAATGATTGGTTCTCTTATGTACTTAACTTCCTCTAGACCCAATATTGTGCAAAGTGTTGGATTGTGTTCAAGGTTCCAATCCAAACCTAACGAGTCGCATCTTTCAGCAGTTAAGAGGATCATTAGATATGTCCATGGCACATCCAACTTTAGTCTTTGGTATCCCAAATTGATGATTTTTCTGCAGTTGGTTATTGTGATGCAGATTTTGCTGGTGATAGAGTTGATAGAAGGAGCACTTCAGGCCTATGTTGCTTCCTTGGAAAGTCCTTAAATATTTGGTCAAGTAAGAAGCAACCAACAGTGGCCTTATCCACTGCAGAGGCTGAGTATATAGCTGCTTCTTCTTGTTGTTCTCAGCTTTTATGGTTGAAAACACAGCTTGCCGATTACAAATTAAATGCTGAAAATATTCCCTTGATGTGTGATAATATGAGTGCCATTAATATTTCTAAAAATCTAGTTTTGCACTCTAGGACTAAACATATTGAAGTAAAATTTCACTCAATAAGAGAACATGTCCAAAAGGGGGATATTAGCATTCAATTTGTTAAATCAGAAGAGCAATTAGCAGATATTTTCACAAAACCACATGCTGAGGACAGATTCTGCATGCTTAGGACTAGTCTAGGAATTTTGAGTTATGATTCTTTGTTTAAAAATTGCTGATGTATTTGCTTGAGTATTTTGTCTCATAAACAGGTATGAGACAATTCTGGGCATGTGAAGAACATTCCCTTCAATCAGCGTGTTCTGGGCTTGTTGCAAGTGAAAATTGATCTGGGCCAACCTAAAAAATCAGATCTAGAGTAGTCCAATGTGTTTCCCTAATTCAAACCACCTTTGGGCCCAATATGAATGTTATATTTTTTAATGTTTGTTTTTTTGTTAGCTAGTGTGTTTCAGATTTTTGTCCAAAAAGGCTTTTAGGTAAATTAAATTTTTAAAAAAAGGTATTTCAAAATTTAAAATTAATTTCCTGTTTTATTTTAAAATCAAATAAAATCTTTCCTTTTATGAGGTCATGTCTTTTCAAAGTCACATCAAAAGGTGATGCAGTTGCATGGTTTGTGAAAAATTCTTTTGGATACGGTTACCAACACTCCCTCTTTTCCCTCCATTAACTTCTCCTTAAGCCTTTTAGTTTCTTCCCACTACCTTTACCACTTCTCTTCTCGAAATCTGAAACCAAACCAATGAGAATAAAAACTTTGGCTAAAAGGCCTCCTAGGGAGAAAATTCACAAGCTTTCCACCAAACCATCAACTCGCTCCCAAGACCGAACCTTCACACCCTCACCATCTCCTCCTACCTCTCCTCCTCGCACTGATCCCATGGCGCGGAGCAAGACCACACCAAGATATCCTGCCTCTGCCAAACCAAGCTCCTCGAAACATAGCTCATCCAAGGGCAAGCGCCCTGCTGCTGAAGAACCTATTCCTGAGACAACAAAACTTAAGCCAAGGTCTGTTCCATTGCGTTCACAAAGAGGTAACCCTCATCTCCTTCTCAAATCTATTAGAGAACCAGACATTGATCCTTTTGCTCACAAATCTCACTTCATGACATCTCACTCTAACTATAACCCCCATCGATTCAAATCTGCCATGAATCACGATTTTTATGAAGGAGTTATTTAGTATCGTACTATGTGTCCCTTTTTTTCTTGCGGATTTACCTACTTTGAAAAAGAAAGGTTTTCCTTTTGTTGAAAATCTGGAATTTTTAGACTGGAATCACCTTTTTAAAATAAAAAAACCTGTGTATCCTCTGTTGGTCAAAGAATTTTATGCAAATATGACTTACCATGAAGGAAGTGTACATTCGTATGTTAAGAGCTGAGACATTATTTTAAATGATGAAACAATCAGTGATTCTTTGAAGTACACTGATGTTGGGCCGTGTGCTTATACGTCTGTAAAGTGGGATGAATGAGTTGGTATTTCTTACCATGATGCTTTGGCTCACATTTGTGAACATGTTTTCTTAATTGATGGCATCACACCCACTTACAAAGCCCTAGGATATGAACGTGCTCAGTTGCACCGAATTGTCAACCACATCTTACTTCCTCAAAGTGGTTCATATCAAAGGGTTTCTTACACAAACACACTTGTTTTGTATGCCTTAATCATGAAAACAGAAATTTCTTTTGCCTATTTGATGGCTAGATACATGTTTGATTCTGTTAGAAGTGAGAAAGATAAAGCACTACCTTATGGCATGTTTCTAACTTGCATCTTTGAGCATTTTGGTATTGACCTGTCAAATGAGGATTATGAAAACAGACATTCATATCTAAAAGGGGGTGGTTCAGTGAAACAGCAAAAAAGACCAACTCGATCTGAGAGAGTGGTTCTAGATGATGATGATGAAGAGTTCATTCCTGATGACTCTCCTCCTCCTTCCACCGAGGGTACCTCCATCTCTACTGGCCAAAAATCTGCTCTGCTGAATGTTGTCAAAGATGTTGTTCAGGAGTTTGTCTCCCAATCTAATCACATGATTACTATGAGCAAAGAGCAAAGGAAGCTAGTAAGCAAGCCTGAGAATTTCCTCAGGAAGTCAAGAGATGGAGTGGCTGTGTTCATGACTTTCATTGATAACCTTCAAAAGGATGAAGATCCTGCCTCTGATGCTGATAAAGAAGTTGATTTGGAGGGAAATGGTTCGGATGCCTAGGATTGCTACATGAAGATGTTGCTGCCTGCTATTTTTTGTCTCATGAATTCTATTTATTTGGCTACTTTTGGACTAGTTTTTACTGTTTTGGATGACTGTAATACTCTAAATACCGCTGCACTTAAGTTTAGATTACTTCATATTTTGGATTGTGCACTAACTCTTTCTTGCAGGGTTTAAGATGATGTTTTTTGTTGATCTTACTTCTTATCCGCCCTTGATGACAAAAGGAGGAGTAATAGTTAGTTGCTACTGAATGTTTGATTTTTTGTGAACTTTTTGATTGATGCGGCTGATAGTTTTGAACATACATTGCTACTGAACTGCTGCAGAAAATGTAGTGACATGCCTTTTGGAGCATGATTTTATATGTTGCTGATTTGCTCTTGATTAATCCTGATAATTAGCTTTGGTTGAAATGATTTGTTCAGAGTTGGGCTGATTTTGTGGTTATGATAAATGTGTGTAACTCTTTTGTGTTCTCTACAAATACAATGTAAAACAGAAACAAAAGAGGAGAGCATAAATCTAGGGGGAGCTACTCTTGAAAAGGAAAGGGGGAGCAACACTAGAGCAAGAAACATCAATCAAAGGGAAGTTTTCTAACTTTACTGAATTTCAATTCCTTTTGGTTATTGCTTAAATATATTTGTCATCAAGGGAGAGATTGTTGAGTTAAGAAATTAACTAATATGATTAATGATGACAAACATTTGATTATTGGGCTAATTACCCAATTAGTTTTAATTGTTTTGGTTAAGTGATGCAGGCCAAAATTAAATCTAGCAGCCTAAATTGGAATGAAAATAAAATAACAAGGTTGGTGGGCTGGTAAATAAACAAAGCCCAAAAGAAAACAAAGCTGAGAAATCAAAACAGGCCAAGCAAATCATATCCAGATCCAAGCCCGATTTGAATTCAGCAAGCAAACTCCTCTCATTTGCTTTACCAACTCAACGTACACTTTTTTCTCTTGGTCAGAAAACACAGAAGAGAGAGAGAGAGAGAGAGAGAAAGAGAGAGAGAGAGAGAGAGAGAGAGAAAGAGAGCTTCTTCCACACGCCATTCACAGAAAAGGAAAGAAAGAGAGATATTATGCTTGAAAGGCATATGTCAAATCAGTGAGTTTAAACCAAATCAAGCTTAAGAAAAGATTAAAGGTAACCTATTTTCTTTTACATACATCAGATATTCTTCTCTTCTTTCCAACTCTCTGCAAGACCGAGAATGGCACACAAGGGAAAGTTATTTTCTGCCCTAATCTGCTATGTATCTACGGTCACAAGTGATTCTTGGGGACCAAATAGTTTATCAATGGCTCAGATCCGTTTTACCATTGGAAGATTTTGTGGTTACTGTTTTATGGCTTTCGATCAACCTTGGAAAGTCAGAGGCAAAGTTACTACTCTGAGAATTGATAAGAAAAAGTAAGTTTGTGGGTTGGTGAAGCACAGTGCTCAAGAAGTTGACCTAGGAAGATGAACCCAGCAACATGCAAGGAGATAAAAGAAGATTTTCTATTCATTTAGTAGCAAGGAGAGATAACCCAGTATATTGAGGTGTTGTTCTGTGAAGAAATTCTCTAAAGAAGGTCTTCTACTTGGACAGTGCTCTCTTTCAAAGAAGCATTTCGCCAAAAATGAAGAACTGAATCAGAGACATGATTAACTGGTTTATCACATAGTAAAGAGGCTGTTGATGAAGTCAATCTCCTTCATGTTTTACAGATTGTAATTTACTTTTCAATATTTATCTTTCTGTAATTTCTTGAGTGAAAAGGCATATTGAGAGCTCAAGTAAAAGCCAATGAGTTGAAAAAGCTGAGTGATACACTTGAGAGAAAAGCCTAGAGTTAATTTCAGATTTCTTTAGGTATGTCTGTGTCTTGTATCTTGTACCTGTGAGGTATCCCTTTCTTAGTTAGGTTAGCACTAAGAGTGAAGAGTTAGGTATTAGCATAGCCAATGTCAAGTTAGGTCAGAACTTGAGAGAGAAAGGATTGGGTCAATCCTGTGAAATTGGTGTATGTAATACTTTTAACTATCATAGAAATTCCTCCATTGTTGTGGAGGAGACTGGATGTAGGTTGCATAGCACAAGGCAACCGAACCATGATACATACTGGTGTAAGCTTTTTTCTTCTCTGCAAGTTCTATTTTCTTATATTCATGAGACAAAAATAAATTGTCTCATAAATTTCTGCTGCTGAATTCAAACAGAATCAGAATTCAAAGTTTGCTTTAAAGGGTCATTTCGGTAACTAAAAAGAAATGCATAGATTCAACCCCCCTTCTCTAAGCCTACAACAACCTTCAAGTGGGCTACCGCATATTTGAGGGAGCACTTCATAAGAATTACATCACAATGTGAGAGAATTCATTCATTATTGAAGGACTATGTTGAGAGTAAAACCAGTCTCCTTGAATTCATGCATAAATTCAGTGAAGTATTAAGGCATTACCAAAACAATCATCTTACTGCTAACTTTGATACCTTTTATAAGTTTCCTGTTTTGACTACGTGTTTGGAAATTTTTGAAAAATAAGTTACTGAAGTTAATACTAGAAATATTTTCAAATTTGTAAAAGATGAGATAGAAGCAGCAGGTGCCTTAAATGTGACTAAGTGCCCAAATAGTGGAGATATTGTTGAGTACAACACGTGTGGGTATTTTAATCAGTAATGAAAATTTAAAGTATCTTACAATAAAGACAAGGACTTGTTTAGGTGTGAGTGCAGACTATTTGAGATTCGTGGACTACCGTGCTCCCACATCTTTGGGATCTTGAAGCATCGCAATGCATAATGCATCCCTTCATCTCTTATCCTGAAAAGATGGACAAGAGATACAAAGAGTGATTTTATATGCTCAATTGGAGAGCAAGACTCCACTGATGATATAGTGCACACACTTAGATGCGGTGCAACGGCATCAATTTGTTGGAAGTTTTATGATATTTCTTCAAAAAATTCAGTCGACTATAGAAAAATCTCAAGTGAGTTACTTAAGCTAATTTCAAAGGTGCAAAAGAAAAGTGATGCACAAGGGAGGCTTTTCCCCACGTCAACACTAATAGGTGATCCAGCTGTTGTGAAGTGAAAATGTGCTCCAAGAAAGGTTCTGAAAGGCCAAAAGAGGCAAAAATATTCACATTGTAAGCCAAGAAGGCATTTCATCAGGTGTCCATTACTCGTCAACGAGGACTCACCCGCTGAATACTCAAATACAGAAGATGAACTAATGGTATTAATATAATACTTTTTTTTATTAGTTACTTTATGCCCACCTATTATTTTAGTGTCTTTTGTAGAACTAATAAATAATGCTATATTTTGAGCAATTTTTTCTTTTTTTAGCAAGTTGAAGAATGTGACGCCAGTAAACAGACTTGCTCTCAAGACACAAAATCAGTAGAAAATCCACCCATGCACAATAACAATAATTTTAAAGTAAGCACTTATCTATGTTATACCATGTATCAAATTTATCATCATTTCAATTCAAATTTGAAATAGATTATTCTCGTAGTGCTTATACTATTTCTTCTTTTTCTGTAACAAAAATTCAAGGGTAGTGAAAGCAAGAAATTTGTATCTAAATTGACAGCGACAGCAACAAGAAGATTAGAGCAAATGGCAAAAAAGGTCTATAGAAGGTAACATTTCGCATATCTAATAATTTATATTAGGGTGTTCAAGAAGGATAATTAAAGTCTTATTTTGACTTTAGATTGTTTTAATCCAATAGCATAAGTGCAACTGAGAAATTAAGGGAGAGTGAGATTAAGACTTTGAGAAAGTCTTACTTGACTCTAGCTTGTTTTACTAGTTTTTTATTTTGAATTTTGTATCATAATTGTTTGAAAATTCTGATTTATGTTCAGACTGAAGAGATCACTCTAACTTAAGAAACATTAAAAGAAAAGACGAACACAACAGGAATAGAAGTGTCAAAAGTTGCAGGTGCAGCCACAACCAAAAAACTAGGATTGCCATAATATCATATGCATCATTATCCAGTGGTCTATCCTTATAAAACCTTATGGTGGAGTACCGTTGGGTTTACCGTTAGACGTTAGCAGCATGTTTTCCGTCAGATTGACCGTCAAATTTTGTAATAAATTCATCACCTGAAATTATTACCGTCGGAACATTGTTTCCGACGGTAACGTCGACGATAATATTTGGCGGGAAGGAAAAAAGTTTCGGCGCGCTTACTACTGTTGGATTTATCGGAGGCTAGATCCGACGGTAACGTTGTTTAGTAAAACGTTACGTTTTGGGCACACGAATAATGTTACTGTCGGATTAATCCGACGGAAAATTTATGGCTAAATTCAAAATGCAAAGCCCTTCCTCCTTACTTTAGAAAGTTGTTCTCTCTCTCTCTCTCTCTCTCTCTCTCTCTCTCTCTCTCTCTCTCTCTCTCTTCGGCTGCTCACAGCATCTCTGCAGGCAGTTGTCAACGTTGCCACCGCCGGAGCTTGTCGCCGACGTTGCCATTGAGGAAGAAGCACTCGCTGTCCCCGCACTGCACATGCTTGGCGAATTTGCTGCTGCTGCTGTCCTCGTCTCATCTCCCACCGCGGTTGAGGATCACGTTGCCGTTGACGTTGCCACCGCCTCAGTCACCACGATATCAACGAGAGACTGCAGCCACTATCATCAGATTGGTTTGTTGGTATGATTATTATAGTTTTTTATACTATTTTGTTAGTTTAACGTTTTGCTAGGGTTAGTTATTAAATCATTGGTTAAATTTGCTTAATAAAGTATGTTATTAGGAGTTGTCGTGTTAATTTTAGGTAAGTGAAAATTAAATTTGTCATGCCTCTTGTTAGTTTTGCTGAATTAAAAATTAGGTTTTAATTAATTAGAAGAATGAATTTTACGTATTTTTTAAATTAGTTATCGAATTAGTTTCAGCTTGTGAATTTTATAAGTAATCATTTTTGTTAGAATGGTGCAATTGCCTCTGAGCTCAATAGGAGTTTCGTTCTTTTGTTGTCTGTACAGTAACATTGTATGTTAGTTTTCTGTGTCTAAATATGATTAATTATTTAAATTTTATGTTGGACTTACTTTTTCTAGGATAGAGTTTTAGGACGAAAGTGGGAGAAGGTCACGTAGTGGTGCCTTCTCAAAACTCTTGTTAGTTGAAAAATTATGAAGTTATAAGGGGTTACACACTTAGGATTTGATGTTTTACTGACTGCCTGTATGTTAATGATTTATGCCTGCAGCTGTTTTCTATGTAAAAACTGTTGTTTTTATTTGATGGATGTTGTTGAATTAAGGAGAAGGTCTAAACCAAAGGCGGTGTTCTCTCTAACGAAGGAACAGAGACAAAATATTTGTAAGTGGATTAGAGGGTTAAGGTTTCCTGATGGTTACGCCTCCAACTTGGGCAAGTGTGTAAACGTGTCATAGGGTAGGCTTACTGGATTAAAGAATCACGATTGTCACATCTTCATGGAGTATTTGCTTCCTGTCGCGTTCAGAGAACTTCCAACGAACATCTGGAAACCCCTTGCAGAAATAAGTGAGTTCTTTAGGGAGTTACGTGCTATGAAACTTAGCTTTAATGATCTCACAGTCATGGACAAGGACATTCTTATCTTACTTTGTAAGCTGGAGAGGATATTCCCGCCATCATTTTTCGATGTTATGAAATACTTAGCAGTCCACCTACCGTACAAAGCAATACTGTGTGGGTCGGTCCAATTTAGGTGGATGTACCCACTTGAGATCATGATTGGTTTCTTTAAGCGCACCGTGAAGAATAGAAATCGGATTGTGGACAGCATATGCGAAGCATTCCTAGCTAAGAAAATATCTGTATTTTACTCATTCTATTTTCAGTCTCATGTAGAGTCACGTAAAACAAGGGTTGCAAGGAACAATGAGAGGGGAGCATCCTCGTCAAGTGGAACATACCTAATCTTTTTGTTGGAAGGAGCTGCAATAAGTACGGACAGTGACTACTGGTTAGAACAGAAGGAAATCGATGCTGCACATCTGCATGTATTGCTTAATTGTGACCAACTTTCACCCTACCTCATGTGAGTTTTTTAAGTCTTGGAAAATACTGAAATCAGTAAGATAGTAACTTCTTAATTTTGTTACTAACTTCTTAATCTAATTAAAACTTCTCTATCCTCTGATGAATCATGTAGGTTATTCCAAGAGGTAAATCCTGATACCTCATTGAACAACTTTCCATGTCGGTTCATAGAATACGTCAGGGTGAAGCTAACTGACACGACAGATTCGAAACTAGCTGCACTTAGTTAGGGCCCAATGAATAAGGGCACTAGTTACCTGATGTATACTGTTAATGGATGTCAGTTCCATACATTACAATGGTCGATCGAAAAGAAAACAGATAACACTGGAGTTTGGGTTTGCAGGATTCAGGTGGGGTCATTTTGATTGGTTTGGTGTCTTGCACAATATAATTAAGTTAGAGTATTTCTGTCATACTACGTACAAAGTATGTGTATTTAAATGTAAATGATATGATCCCAGTTCGTGACAAGAAATACGAAAGCACAAGGACTATGATATCACTAAAGTTAATATAACCAGAAAATATAGGTACTACGATCCTTTTATTCTACTTCAAAATGCATGACATGTGTACTATTTACCTTATCAGGGTTCATGCAAGTCTAGTTGGGTGGTTATGATTAAGACTAAGGGAAGAAGCTACATCGAATCTGATGATATGACAGAGGGTCAACAACCTTACCAGATTAACAACCCTACTCCTACGAGAACGGTGGTTGATACCGATGAGCCCATCACCCTTAAGTCTGCTGTTATCGATGATGACATCATTGACTTTGGAGAAGATGTCGATGCACTTCCACCACAAGACGACGATCTTCAAGAAGAAGATAGGGTCGATGGCGACGAAAAAGAGTTTGATGATAATCAGGAAACTACATCAGAAGAGGAGGATGGTGAACCAAAGGAAGAAGACGATGAATCTGATTAAGGTTAACGTAAACATTGTTCTGTAATATATATTTCTTTAAAAACCTAATTGTATTTGTAATATCTATTTCAGTAACCGTAAACATATTTCTGTGATTCTAAAATAGTTAGCATTGTTTCAGATATTTCAGTTACCATATTTTAGTATTTGTAATTTATATTTTTTGTACTTCACGTCAGGTTTAAAACACTATTTCAATTGTTAATTATCAGGGTACACTATAGATTAATCGAAAAGATAATTTAAAAAAAAAAATAAAAAAGCTACCGTTGGTATTACTGTCGGATGAATCCGATGGTAATATAGCGGGAAAAGGAATGATATGGTGCCAAATGTTACCATTAGAAATTTTCGACGGTAACGCTCAACACGATTCGTTTTCGCATTCACTATATTCCATCAGAAAATCCGACGGTAATTACCGTGGAACGAAGAAAATCCAACGATAAACATTTAGCGGCGAGGTTTATACTATCTGATTATTTCTGACGGTAATTTTGACTGTAAATTGATTACCATCGGAATTATTTGATGAATCCGATAGTATATCCGATAGTACTCAACATTTTTTTTTGTAGTGTATCTTGTTGTACTTGGCAAATTTTATGATAATTAAATTTTATATTCTTTGATTACGAATATAAACAATTTTGCTATTATTGTTAGTTTACAACGGTATCATACTTATAATTTTATTATGTTTTTACTGTTTTTGTATGATATTGATGAACACTTTGTGCCAAAGATTAAGATGATTTTCAACATACTTGAAAAAACTGAAAATTTTTACAAAGTTATTCTAAACTTGTAGATTTTTTTACTAAAATAAAGAATACAAATAGAAAGAAAAACCAAATTAAAAAAAAAAAAGAGGTCATGAAAATGACTTAAATGACATCAAAATCACTCTAATTCTTTTGTATAACCTAATTAATTAGGTCAAATTTATGTCAATGAGAACAAATCAACCTCATTTATCTCCAAATGATACTGAAATTACTTAATGACGTAAAATTTGTTCCTACTTCAGGATTTAAACTACCAAAAAAAGAAATGAACTATTAGATGAATCTATTTAGGTGCTTTATATGTAATAGGGTATTATACTTTTAGATTAATTACTTTAAAATGAATCTATTTTTTATCTTGTTTTTCTAAGTTTATATTACTTTAAAATGTTGATTTCTCATTAATTACTCTTCAAGTAGTTACTTTTGTTTTGTTTGTGTGTTTCATCAATTATGGATATTTTAAATTTCACTATATATTAATATGAATATTTTATTAATGAATTATAAAGGGTTTAGATTTGACATTTCTTATTTGAATTTCTTATAGTTTTTATTTTATATTATTGGATTCACAAATTATCAATATCTTAGATCACACATGGCAATTTTAATTTAAATGAAACACATGTGCAATTTTCATTTATTGAAAATCAAAATAGGTAAAACAATATACATTGGTTTTTCTTCAAAAAATTCTTACAATTTGAATCACATAACTATCAGATCTGGTTTTTCCGAAATATACACTATGCTAGCCTTCACAATTTTTATACTAATTTATTGCAACCAGTAAAATTCCTTCCAATTTCAAAGCCCTGACTTTTTCTTAGGATTCATTTTCAGGTATCACTCTACCTCTTGCTTCTCTTTTTTCATAGAATTCATAAGTCCAAACAAACAACCTATATCACTTCTTGTCAACACTCTATAACACATTTAATAAAGATAGAGAAAGAATCAAATATTACATGATTCAAGAAAAGAATAATCTTGCACTTACATTATAGTTTAGACACCTAAAAAAATCTCTCTGGATTCGCATCTAATTTGTTTCTAACCATCTTAAAACGGGTCGACACACACAACCACACTACTATGGAAATCACTTTTCCTTGCTTCGAATGGCTCTCTTTGAATAACTTCCATTAGAGTACTAGTTGTTAAAACTCCTAACAGATTTATTGTCATTACTCATCACGAACTTTATAAAAATGTCTTCAAACAGGGGAGTAAGAAATGAAGAAAAAAGGACTTCAAATGAAATTGAAAATTAAGAATTTAAACACTTACAAGGGACTAAATTGATGCAAAGAATTTTAATTACCACCTAATATAGCCATTAGGTGTTTAGTGTGGTATTTGACTATCCACGTCATCTCTCCAGTAATATTTTTATGATGGAAACTGTCATACGGATTAATAATGTGAATAATATTTATAAAGTTGAAATACTAAATATTGCAATTAAAATTTTAACAGTTAAATTGAGGTTCCATATAAGTTTAAGAACCAACTTAATCTTGTCTCAGTTTTATGAGGCCAATAGTACGTCCTTCAAGTTTTGACTACTATATAGCCAACAAAGTATGATTTTCTTATGTGTTGGTTCTATATTGACTACTATAAAACAGTTGATCACGTATCAGCAACATAGTAGTATATATCTAGAGTGAGTTATTAGCTTAGCGAGAAAGTGAATTGAGTCTTGAGTTAGATTTACCATAAAGTCACGAATTCAAATCATGAAATGTTTTTTTAGAAAGAGACCTTACTATTTACGATGTCAGGTTCTAAAGACTTACACTTTCGGATCTATTAAAGAAAATAAGAAGTCCAACATAATAATAGGAATGTTATATTCACTATTTCGTATTTACACGTTTTGTATATATTGTCTCTTTTAGTATATAAAGTAAAAGGAAGACAAACAAAAAATGTAAAATATTTCTCTTTTAATATTAAAAACAAAGAAGCTTATACAGTTGGGGTTAAAAGAAAAGGAAAATGATACAAATATAATTTCTCATCATAAAAAGCTTAGAAGAGGATTTCTTACCAAATAGGAAGACATAATTGAAATCCACCGTTGAAGCTGTAGGATCCAATCTCCAGCACAAATCGTCGTCCATCACATTTTTGTATGTGTCCAACAGCTAGAACATCGTCATTTCTGTAATTAACGAACAAAGTAGGAACACTAGTGGGAGGAATTAACGAGAAGAAGAGGAGAGAGAAGCGTTCTTTCCTTCATCATACGTTGTTTATAAAGAAAATCATGGCGACGAAAGGAAATCTTGCACGTCATCTATGGCTATGGATCTCTGTGTATTTCATGCTCCATGTTAATGTCCACCATGGAACTTGTTTTTACCTTCCTGGTGTTGCACCAGAGGATTTCCATAAGGTTCTTATTTTTTCATTGTCTTTTTCTTCTTTTTCACTCACCATGTTTTATTTTATTTTTTCATGTTCTTTCATTATCGTTGAGTTTCAAGTCAGATCACTAATGTGGCTTTTGTTTTCCTCTTTATACGTCTTTCTTGGAAGATCTTTGTTTTGCTTTACAATTTGGAAACGATTGTTGTGGCTTGTTAGGCACATTTTCTTTTACGTAAGAGTTGAGAGATCCGACCATTTTGCAATAATGTAGGCATGAAATCTTCCAGTTATTGTAGTCGATTGATTGCTTCAACACTTTCTTTTCCCTCTGTGGTGATCGATTTTTTCTTTAACGGAGTCTTACAGAAAATTTCAAGTTCATGTGATATAATTTAATTTATTAATGAATAACATGATTTATTCACGAGTATGGCACACTAAGTCTTAGGAACTGTTCAGACAAGTATTTTCCTTTGCATACTGTTTTTGTATTTCATTTTCTGAGATCTTATATTGAAATAAAGTTACCGTAGATTTTTCCCAGTCATGGCATAAACAAACAGCATTTATGTTGTTCATTGGTGACAGGGTGACATTTTGAGGGTTAAAGTGAACAAATTGACTTCTACAAAAACGCAACTTCCATACTCCTATTATTCACTGCCTTATTGTCGTCCAAATCAAATTGTTGATAGTGCTGAGAATCTTGGGGAAGTTCTTCGCGGTGACCGCATCGAAAACTCTCCCTATGAGGTTCGCTGAATTTTGTGCACATATTTTTTGCTTCTTCCTTTTCCTTAATGTGTTCAAAAAGTTCAGAAAATGCTGAAACAATCTGGTTCTTTGTTTCAGTTTAAAATGCGAGAGCCGCAGATGTGCACTATTGTTTGCCGTCTAACTCTTAATGCAAAAACAGCCGCAGAGTTCAAGGAAAAGATAGATGATGAATATCGTGTGAACATGTGAGTTACCAGCGACCTTAAATTTACCTCCATATCTACGTGCTAGTTTTCTTATTTTTCGGGCAAAACTCTGTGCTAGTTATAGTTATCGATGTGACAAAAAAGTTCCTATAAGTTCCAGTATTTCAATATACTCACTTATACACTTAAATGGACTAGTGATGACACAAGAGTAAAATTTAGTTAGAAATAGATGAATTATTTTAGACTTGTTTGCTTAAGCCGTGTTTGGAAGTTTTCTTTGGAATACAAATTCAGCAACAATGATCATAAACCTGTTTGTTAGCTGACAGATACAAATAATTTCTACATTTTCGAGAATAAAGAAAAAAAATTCTATATTTTGTGTGTTCCTAAAGGGTGGAGACAATAGAGATAGGCCATTGACAAAAATTTATCTTGGTCTATTTTTGTGTTGTTTCAGGATTTTGGACAATCTACCTTTAGTAGTTCCTCTACGAAGGCCTGATCAGGAGTCTTCCTTAGTTTATCTGCATGGCTTCCTCATCGGTCTCAAAGGACAGTATGCTGGAGTAAGTGGCAGCTAGCTAGATGAGAATTTCATTTTACTCGTTTGGTTTAAAATTCATTTTGACATCTTTTCCACCATGTTGATAGACCAAAGACGAAAAGCACTTTATCCATAACCACTTAACCTTTGTGGTTAAGTATCACAGAGATCCAGTGACAGAGATGTCAAGAATCGTAGGCTTTGAGGTTAAACCTTTCAGGTCATTATTTGTTATGTATTAGTTTTGTGCTAATTTCTTAAATCGACGGTTCCATATGTTAAAATTGAGATACTGGTGTGAATACAGTGTGAGGCATGAATACGAAGGTAATTTTGATGAGAACACCCGCTTAACAACGTGCGATCCGCATGCAAGAAAGTTAGTTTCTGGATCTGAAGATCCTCAAGTGGTTGAAGAAAACAAGGAAATAATCTTTACTTATGATGTTGAGTTCCAGGTTAGTTGGGTAATTGGTAGTTTCATTGAGAATTGATGAGTTGTGATGCTGATTTTGTGAACATGTTGTAGGAAAGCGACGTGAAATGGGCGTCTCGCTGGGATTCGTATCTTCTGATGGCAGACGAACAAATTCACTGGTTTTCGATCATTAATTCTTTAATGATTGTACTTTTCCTTTCGGGAATGGTGGCAATGATAATGTTGAGGACGCTTTACCGCGATATCTCCAAGTACAATCAATTAGAGACACAGGAAGAAGCTCAGGAAGAGACAGGGTGGAAGCTAGTCCACGGAGATGTTTTCAGGCCTCCATCAAACTCAGACTTGCTGTGTGTGTATGTGGGAACAGGTGTTCAGTTTTTCGGAATGATTCTTGTCACAATGATATTTGCCGCACTTGGATTTCTTTCGCCGTCAAACAGAGGTGGTTTGATGACAGCAATGCTATTGCTCTGGGCCCTTATGGGGCTCTGTGGCGGATACTCGTCGGCGCGCCTTTATAAGCTGTTCAAGGGAACGGAATGGAAAAGCATAACTCTCAAGACGGCCTTCATGTTCCCAGGCATTGCCTTCGCAATATTCTTTGTGCTAAATGCTTTAATTTGGGGCCAGAAGTCGTCCGGGGCAGTTCCATTTGGAACAATGTTTGCTCTCGTCTTCTTATGGTTCGGCATCTCGGTACCACTGGTAATAGTCGGTGGTCACATCGGCTACAAGAAGACAGTGATTGAGGACCCCGTAAAGACCAACAAGATAGCGAGGCAGATACCGGAACAAGCCTGGTACATGAACCCTGCCTTCTCTATCCTAATTGGAGGCATACTACCATTTGGTGCTGTCTTCATTGAGCTTTTCTTTATCCTCACTTCTATCTGGCTACATCAATTTTACTATCTTTTTGGCTTCTTGTTCATCGTCTTTGTCATCCTCATCATCACCTGTGCTGAGATCACAATAGTTCTTTGCTACTTCCAGCTATGCAGTGAGGACTACCTCTGGTGGTGGAGGTCATATCTCACTTCTGGTTCCTCTGCACTCTACCTTTTCCTATATGCTGCATTTTATTTCTTCACAAAACTTGAGATCACTAAACCGGTATCTGGAGTCCTTTACTTCGGTTACATGCTGCTTCTTTCGTATGCTTTCTTCGTTGTGACCGGTACAATCGGTTTCTATGCATGCTTCTGGTTCGTAAGGCTAATCTACTCCTCTGTGAAAATTGACTGATCAATAAGCAAATTAGTGGATGGCTTAATCGTTACGAGAAGCTTACTATTTTAAATGGAACTGGGAATTGTGGGCATCCTTCAGTTGTCCTTTGGCTCCACTTTTGAATAGTTATTACATTGGAAATTCATAGCTGTCTTAACATAGGTCGTTTTAGAAGTATAGTCATATTTTGTACTTTCTTAAAAGAATTTTCTACTACACATTCTCATTGTTTTGTATTACACATTCGTGAGGACCATTAATCAATTATGGTGTCCTCAATCTTAGTTCATTTTTGTTAATAAGGAGAAATGCTAGAAATAATTCAAAATTCTTGCCTTAACTCCAATTATTATGATTCTCATTGATATTACTTTTAGTTAGTGATTAATACAAAACAAAAGATATATATGATCACAATAAAATATAAATATGTTTGATATACTGAAAGAAAAAAAAAAAGAAAAAGAATTTATAATAGAAATTAAATACAAAATCTATATTTGTATCTAACAAATAAAAAACAGACACTAGTATTGGTGTCTATGATTTAGTGTTTTGTTCCAACTTACATGTTACCGCAATGCTTCAAATCGGAGCCGTTAAATAGTCACCAAAAAAAAAAAAATCGGAGCCGTTAAATAAAATTAGGCCAGTATATTATTTTTATTTTTTTAAATTATTTAGGTCTAACAACATTGTACTTATAACCAATTAACTATGGTTCTGAAAATCAATCCATCGGTCGAATCGTGAATCGTGAACCGTTGAGAATTACGATTCGATGTTAAATGAAAAACGGCCAAAAAAACGGCCAACAAAAAACTAGATAAAAAAAAAAAAAAAAAACTGACCAGAAATTGGTGGATCGGACCCAACCGAAAATTGGCCAGTTTTTAAACGAACACAGAGAAATAGAAGAAGACTAAAAGGAGAAGTGGAAAACGGAGTAGATCTGTTGAAGCCGTCTATTTCGATTTCTCCTATTTCTCTGTGCATCTATCAAATTCAATGGAATGGAGAGGGGTAACAATGATGAGCAATTATAACAAGAAACTAAGCTAATATATTATATATAAAAGGCTGCTGCCTGTTCCAATTAATTAAGAGGCATATATAGCTTGCTTGCTCCATGTATATATAAGGCTGCGTTGCTTTTCTCACTAGGAGAGGAAACTGCTAGTGCTACCGGCAGATGCTTGAAGTTGTAAGGTAACAGAAAGGTTTAAATATGACTGTACTAAGTTAAAGTGGTTTAGGCTTGTGAATTATGATTAGGCCCAAAAAAAATTGTGCGCTATACTCCTACGATCTCAATCCTGGTCACATACTCACATATGATTTAAGTAAAACAACGTTAGTATAAAGTGTGATCCTACCCATTTAAATTTTTTCGAAATTAAGTTGGTTTAAATCCAATAAAAATCAGTTTTATTATTAACGCGTGTGAACATGCTATTTTTTTTATATCCGCACTTTTTTTTTTTTGCGTTCTTTTTGTTTGCATTCTTCTTCTTTTTCTTTGTATTCCTTTTTACATATTTCTTTGTCATTATCGTTCTTTTAATGCTATAATTTTTTTCTTTTCTTCTTTCTCTTCTTGGTATTTTTGCAACATTATGTATGTCTTCTTTTTCTTTATTTGATTTTTTTTTCTTTTTCTTATTTTTATTCTTGTTACGAGGATAAAATAAAAGAATTATGAGAAGTTGAAACAAAAAAAAAAAGATAATGATGATAACGAAGAAAAAGAATGGGAGAAAGAATTTTAAATTATGCAGTATTTATCAGAAAATAACACGGAAATTATTTAACCATGATACAGAAATTTTTTGAGTTACACTTATTGGATTGAATTCTTGCCATAAACAAAAATGCACCGAAATTTTAAGATTTTAACGTCAAAATTTTGTTACAAAATACAGAAATCTCTTCTTTAATGTTTTTTTTTCTTCTTATTCTTCTTTCTTTCTTTCTTTTCTTTTGCTCTTACATCTCTTTTTAAAGAGTATTGCTTCTCATATTATACTTGAATGAATATGTATTGCAATCTTATTTAGTTGAATGAATGCAGATTCATATTTATTGGATTGAATTCTTGTTAGAAACAAAAATAACACCAAAATTTGTTTAAATTAACACTGAAATTTCGATGTCAAAACTAAGATATCTATATGTATTGTTAAGAAATTTCGATGTTATTTTTCTGATAAATTCTATATAAATAAAAACTCTTCTTTCTCCTCCTTATTTTCTGCTGCTTTTTTTTCTTCTTTATCTTTTTCTTTTTATTTTATTTTCTCATAATTTTTTTTGTTTCACTATCTAACGACGATGATGATGATGATGATGGAGGAGGAAAAAGAAGGCGGAAAAGAAATTCAAATGAAAAGGAAGGAGGAGGAAGAGGAGGAGGCGGCGACAATGACGACAACGACGATAACGAAAAAAAAAAAGGAGAAGAAGAAGACAAAGTAGCAACGTATGGAAGAGGAAGAAGAAAAAGTGCATGTAGATATGATAAATAGTTATACAATTTGATTGGACTTAGTTGGATAAATCACTTAGTTGTAGAGCATTTTTGATCGTTTAATAACTTCGATTTTGTGGAAAAAAAAAAAAAAAACAAGCCATCAGAACCCATTTCTCTTTTCTCTCCCTACGTTTTCCTTTTCCCTTTCCTTTGTGAAACCACCACCACCATGGTCCTTTACTGGCTCTATGACCGAAGCAGGATCATCGGAAGAAGCCCCAAATGAACAAGACCCCTTAGAGCAAGAGCGGGATCTTCTACAAAAAAATGTCAAGAAGGTGCGTAAAGGAGATAAAGGTTTTACCAGAACAAAAGCGCTTGTATCAAAGTTTGAAGACTGGATACCGCATGAAGAAAGAGGAGGAAACAACAGGAGCTATGCATATTTGGTGATAGGAAAAAACCAAGAGCTTGAAAATGATCCTTTCAGTTCTGATGAAGATGTTATGCACAGTGATGAGGAAACTGTACCTGAAACAAAGAAATTAGATAAAGATATGGAATTCGCTAACCACATTATCCTATGTATTCAAGCTCTCCTTAGGCTGTGTATCAAACTACTGCTTGGCTCTATTCCGTACAGCAAACGAAAAGAGTAACAACCGATAGACATCAGGATGGACTCTATTGGTCTTTACCGTATCACAGATTTGCAGAAAATTAGAGATAAATAGGTTTGGGTCTTTCTGCGGGAGTCTATGAAACTGACAGTTTTGTTGCGCTAAAGTAATGAGTTGAGACTTCAACTCAAAATTGTTGGCATTCACAGGTGCCACAACAATGCTACTGCTATAGAAGGTGGGATTTGGAGCAGTGTAAGAACCAAGCGTTCTTCTAGGTTACTTAGGAGCATTGGGAGCATTGGGAATGACAATATTGTTGTTGTTGTTTAGCTCCATGGTGAATTCTTCAGCTTCCTTCTTAGAATTGTTTCTGAGACTCTCAGCAGCTCTAAAAGCTCTAGCCTGCTGTTGGCGTCTTCTACCGGTCCTTTCAATCTCAGGATCAAAATCAAGAAGAAGTTCCTTGTTTCTGTTCCTACTCATAAACAAACAGAAAATAAGAAAAATAAAAATCTCTACATCAGAGTGAAGAGAATCCCAGTGAGGTAAACTGAGTAAAAGAAATAAATTAAAATATACTAGAATAAAAAGGGTAAATTTTCAGAATTAGAAGGGAAAAATTGAAGCAAAATGTTCGAAAACAAGAAAAGAAAAATGGAAAAATAAAATGAATAAAACAAAGGGAAAATACTCAGTGAAATTAAAAAATTCAAGGGAAGAAATTAAACAAATTAAAGCAAGAAAGTGTCTAATAAAGGTAATCAAATAACAGATAGTTGTCAATCACAATTAATCTCCAGCAACGGCGCCAAAAATTTGGTGTGGAATTCGAATACCACAAACTTACCGGCAAGTGCACCAGGTCGTATCAAGTAATAACTCAGGTGAGTTAGTGTCGATCCACGATGATTAGTGGATTGAGCAACAATGATTGAATGATTAGACTACTCAGACAAACCAAATTGATTGTTTTGTATTCCAAGTATCATAAAGCAATGAATCAAAGAATTCAAGAAAACAAGTAATGAACGATTGGTGAAAATAGTATGAGAAAATAGTTAAGGCTTTGGAGATGTTAAATTTTCGGATTAATAGTTCTTATCACTCACTTTAAGCATGCAAAGGTTCAATTCATGGCAAACTCTAATTGATTAAACCCCAATTCTTTAGTAATTTAATCTCTTCTAACCAAACCAACCGCCAATTCCTTAGTCACTTAATTTAATTAACGGGTTTAAGTTCTAATCCTAGTTTATAAGCCACACAAAATCATAAAAATCCAAAGACGATATGATTATATGTCACGTATCACATTAAATTCAGATAGTTAGAGAGTCATGAGAATTCAGTTCCAAGCTGTAATTCAAGTGATTTAACTTTCCAAGATTCAACAAGAATTCAATTAGAAAAAGAGTTATCTTCCAATATACTCTAATTCTTAGGATGAGGAGCGGAATCAATCCTTGAAAATAAACAAGTGCATTAATTAAGAGAAAAATGACAATAGTATTAATTCATTAAAATAACAGAGCTCCTAACCTTAACAATTGAGGTTTAGTTGCTCATGCTGCGGAGAAACCCTAGCAGAGCAAAAAGTGTAAAAGTCCAAAAGAAGAGAAGAAGAAACCCTAGGTGAAGATATCTTCTCCTTTTATATCTAATCTTAATTGATATTAAATATAATTTCTAAAAACCTAAAAGTATCTTTTCTTAATTAAAAACTAAATTAAATCCAAAGATTTGATGCTGATTCACATGAGATTTCTCCTTCTTCGCACTACTGGCACTAAACTTCAGATTGGTGGCATTTGGAGCCACGTATACAGCAATTACTCACTCATTCTGAGGTCTCTGGAGCTAAACACCGGGTTGTGGCATTTGTCGCCACCATGACAGAAGTGAATGAGGGCTTTCTGAGTTCCGGTACCAAACGCCGGTGAGGTGGCGTTTGGCGCCATCCAGGCAGCCTTGGATTTCACGTATTTTCTCCTCTCTAAACTCTGCCAAACTTATCTGAATGTTACCTGTAATAAATTAAATTATAAAATAACTCAAAGTAGCATTCATGGTGGCTTAAAACACCTAAATCTTGATCCAATTCAACAAAACCACATGCAAATCACTAAGAAAATATAAGAAAGATGCTCACGCATCACAAAACCAAGTACTTTAAGAGTAAAAGATGAACATAAAAGGCTTTATGAATAAAGACTAAGAGTGAAAGGGTCCTTAGAGAGAAGATATCATTTTAATGATTTAAATAACTAAGAGAAAAACGTCCATTAAATGTACCAAAATGCACCATGATAGATGATAAATCCCCGTGTTGCTCCAAGAAAGACCGCCTGGTAAGTGGAGGAATTACCCCATCTGGCCAGCGTCGAATGAGGTGGGAACGCCAATGGAAGAATCTATCTAGCTTACGTAGGGCTAGTCATGCATCATGCCTACATGCTGCATTTCTCTGTGAGATATTATTGGTGTGAATCAGCAATTATTGTTATTCTTTCTTCTATTGCTTTTATAATACTGCATAGTAAATCCATCGGGGTAACTTGGTAGCATAGTAATGAACTCACTAGCGCTAAATACCCAAAATTCTGACTTCCTTCTTCACACCTTGTTGGGAACCTTAGGTTCTCACCCCTGCCCCTTTTTTTCCCTGTTCTACAGATGTGCTCGGGAGTAGTATTTATTGAGTTCCCTGCATTGTGCCAATATGATGATCGCAAATGGGGCAATACTGTCATATGGAGCGAGTCGCATACGCACATGTACATCCTTCCTGGTTGACCTTTCTTACATCCTCTATTTATCCCAGAGTTCGAGCTTGACTCACATTACGATTTTCTGCTATCTGAGCTACATCCCGGAGGCACCCATCACCCCTTTTCCATCGTAGCCACTATACCAGATGGATCTGAAGCTAAAGTCTCCTACCATCTTCATCCCGAGTAGCACTAGTTTAACCCAGCGTCTGAGCCAGTAATACCAGTGGAGCCTATGCCTCACTACCAATCAATGGACTCGATGGTCAAGCAGTTTGGTCCCCTGAGAGAGGTCTTGGCCGCAGTCGTTCCCAACAGCTTCGTGTCAACTTCGTCCTAGGAGGATTTGTCGGAGGGTACCGAGGCTAAAGAGGACCACATGGTCATTAGCCTAGTCTCAAGTTCGTCATAAGGAGCTGAGATGAGTGATAGAGCGCAGGGTGATGCATGTGCATCATGATGTGTTTTCTATATTTTTTCATATAAGAAATCAATCCATAATGCTTAATTATAGAGTGTTTTGGCGCTTAAATTGGATATTGTTTTGATTGCTTAAGTTAACGAATTTGTAGAAAATGATGGAAAAAGAAACAACAAAAACAATAATAGAGGAAGTGGTGCGGAATTTAAAGTCCACAAACTAACCGGCAAGTGCACCGGGTCGTACCAAGTAATACCTCAGGTGAGTGAGGATCGATTCCACGAGGATTGATGGATCAAGCAACAATAATTGGGTGATTGGTTTAGTCAGGCAAGCAGAAAATAGTGTTGAGAGTTCAAAAGCATTAAATAGTAGATTCAGAAGATCAGAAGACAGGCAAGTAAATAAGTTGAAAATAATATATGGAGGAAGCAGTTAAGGTTTTAGGCCCAGTTTGAGTAACTAACTTAATTAAGCTCCTTTTGATAAAATAACTTAAACAATAAATGACTCTGTTAAAAGTAACTTATAAATAAGTTATTTTGTGTTTGGATTTTTAACTCTAAAAGTGCTTATTTTAAAGAAATATAATGAAAAGTAGAAGTATTATGAGAGAAGTCATTTTTTTTATCTTCTCTATAAGCTCCAAAATAGCTTCTTAGAAAGTTGCAATTTGGTTTTGAAAATTGCACCCGACATTAATACTACTACTTTTCATAAGTCAAAAGTTAAAAAAAGCTACTTCTAGAGTTTCCCAAACGGGCCCTTAGAGTTATCTATTTTCCGGATTGACTTTTCTTATTAATTTATTTTAATCATGCAAGATTTAATTCATGGCAAACTATATGTGACTAGACCCTAATTCCTTAGACCTTTCTAATCTCCTCTAATTCTCATCAACTGTCAATTCCTTGGTCAGTTAATTCCAATTAGAGGGTGAAGTTTAATTCTATTTATTATGCCACAAAAATTCTAATTACCCAAATATAAAGGGATTATATGTCACGTATCCCGTTAAGTCCAGATAATTAGAAGTTTAGGAGAAATTATTTTCAAGCTATTGTTCAAGTAAAGAGCTTTTCCAAGTTATACAAGAACTCAATTAGAAAGAGGGTCATACTTCCGTTCCACCCAAATTCATAAGATAAATAACGAAAACAATTCTTGAAATATAAATCAGCACATGAATTAAAATAGAAAAATAATAGTATCAATCCATACAAATAGACAGAGCTCCTAACCTTGACAGTGGAGGTTTAGTTGCTCATGGTTCAGAGAGAAAAATAAGGATTGTCATAAAATGTATTTTGGCTGAGGTGGAATGAAAAGTTAACTAATTCCCTCTCTCTTGGAATAACGTTGGGATCACCTTTTATATCTAATCCTAATAAATTTAAAAACTATTTTCTAAAACTAAAATAATATCTTTTCCTATTTTAAAATTTAAATTTAAATCAGAATTAATTATAGCAATTAGTAAGTCTTCAATTGATGGATGGGGACCACTTGCTTTGTAGGATCCATGCCTAACTTGGGAAGTAATGAGAAGTGTTCCCCTGAGTCCTCCATTCTGCAGCCTCTAATATGTGTTTTCTGGGCTGAAAACTGGGTCAAAAACAGCCCAGAAATCTCCCTCAACGTTTTCTGCATTTTCTGCACGTGGCGCATGTCACGCGTACGCGTCAGTCACGCGTACGCGTCGATGGTCTTCTTTGCGTGTCACGCATACGCGTCAGATACGCGCACGCGTTGCTGTGCATCTTCGCTTTTCACGCGTATGCGTCAGGTACGCGCACGCGTCGCTCCTTGCTGTCATCTTCTTTAGTTCTTGTGCTGCAGAAACTCCATCAAATCCAGCCGAATGCTACCTAAAATAAATAGAATTGCACAAAACTCAAAGTAGCATCTGTAGTGGCTAAAAGATAATTAATTCTTGATAAAACTTGACAAATTAAATACAAATTCACTAGGAAAAGATAGGAAAGATGCTCACGCATCAGGAAGCGCACTCCCATGATGGCAAAAGAGTTAGAAACAAGCTCAAGAAAAGTAAAGAAGAAGTTTTAGACATACTTAGAAGCCTTTAGACACGCTTTGAAACCTTAGGCCACGTTTTTGGAACCCTTAGCCCCTGGAAGGATCAATGTGGCACCAAATGTGGCGTTAGTAATGCCAAAAGTTCAAAAGCATTACTTCAAGCAACGCCAGCTACAAGGGACGTCGTGCATACGCATGCCTCATGCTTACGCACAACTGGCGCTATAAAGAAATTCATGCATACGCACGACACCAAGCTCACATCTCAACATTCTGAAGCGTTAAACACGCCCAAGAAGCAAAGTGTTAGTTCCACTAACGCCTTCGAAGGCTGGAGCATCAACTTTGCCATTTAACAAAGCGTTAGTAACACTAAGTTAATAAAGCATTATCCTAACTAACCCCTTATCCCTGGGAGCACCAATTTGCTTAAAAGAGAAGTGTTAGTAACGGTGAGCTTGTGAAGCGTTACCTCCAGTAACGCTATGCATCGAATAATTTCTTGAGTCACCAATTTTGGACCAAATGTCCCACTCCAAGTCCACTCCAACTCCATGCAAGTAAGCCCACAATTAACAATCAATCAAAACCACAAGAATCTTCTAAAATTAGTTAGAAAATTTACTTTTGATGTAATTTAAATTTTATTTGAATTTGTAATTTAGAATAGCTTATAAATAGGGATCAAGAGGACAGAGCTGCACACCTTGGAGGGGAGTCTTCGGACACTTTCCTCACTCTTATTCTCTTCTCCTCTTTTATTTTCTTTCATACCCATTTTGTAATTCTTAGTTATGAGTTTCTAATTCTCTTCAGTGGGGGAAAGATCTCTATTGTATTTCAATGGAGTAATATGATTTCTTCTTAATCTTCAATTCATCTTTCAATTGTTTCTTTAGAAAGAATCTTTGTTCTTCACCTCAAGGATTCAAATGTCATGGAAAAGAATTTGAATCCAACTTGAATTCTATGAGAACTTAAAAAAGAGATCATAGAATTGAGCTTAAAGATCTTTCTTCCAATTCTTGTGAATTTGGGTTTGGGATTGGTATGTGACATATAATCAATCCATAACTTGATTCATGAGATTGTGTGGCTCTAAATCAAAGACCAATCTCCATCTCTTTTCATGAGCAATTAAATTAAAGAATTGGCAATTGATCAAGTTAAGAGAGATTGAATTACCAAGGAATTGGAATTCAATCACTTATGATTTGCCAAAAGATCAATTATTGTATGATTGAAGTGGAGATGAGAGCTATTGATCCTGATAATGCAATATCTCTTAATTCTAATATTCTTTCCATCCTTTATATTCTTGCAATTTACTCTTCTTGCAATTTACTTTTCCAGTATTTATATTCTAGCAATTTAAATTCCTAGAAATTTATATTTATGTTCTTTATTTTCAAGTCATTTATTGCTTCCATTTACTTTTTATTCAAGTCATTTAAATTCTCAATTGCTCATCATTAAAAATTGAATCGTCTAACTAGAATAATTAATTAATTATTATTTGCTTAATTCATTAATTCTCATGGGATTAATACTCAGTCACTGTGAATTTATTACTTGATATAATTCCGTACACTTGTCAGTCATTCTACGGAATGTAATTTATGAATTCCACATCACTGGGACAGCCCAACGGCCATGTGTGATGGACCCGATATGCAACAGTCTCATAGATATCTGTAGGAAGTAGTTTAGTAGATAACTGCCCTCTTTGTAGATATTTTTTTGCAAGGGATATGATTTTACTTTGGTAGGCAGGTTCTAGAATAAGGACTCGTATGTTAGCCCGACCCTGGGTGTCAACTACTAAGTATGGATACTATGTATATATGCAGGGTCGAATGTACTAACTAATCTCATGTATAAAACTGTGTCCTAGTAGCTATTCATGTATAGTATATGCTTTTCTACTATATCTTGTTGTGTTTACAATTCTAAACAGCACTAAAGGCTCATAATTATAACATAATATATAAGGTCTAGAGTTCTATAGGTTGATTGAATAATAACACCTGATGATTGGCATTGGTCATAACATATTGAGAGTTAGGTTGTTACACTTTACCAGGTCGTTGCTGACTCTAGCCTTGATGAACATAAAAGAATCCTCCACGGCAACTCCATTTTTTAAATCTTTAGGGCCAAAATTCACTTGAGGTATATCGTCGTGCACTCTAGATTTGGTGTGGCAAATGCAACATGTACCTTAAGGTATTTTGTATGGAGTTTTCGAGATGGTCCTTCCAACAATGACGTTGACTTATCATAGGGTCCGTATCAGCCTCCTCCTAGATATTGATTATAATAAGGTCATGGGGTTACGCCCCTCCTGCTCGTGTGTTCAAGGGCGAAGTTACATACTCAGCAAGGGGGGCGATGGCCCCCTAATTTTAATTTTTTACATGTAAATTATATGTAAATTTCAGTTTAGTCTTCTCAAAATTTTATTTTAATATTATTTTATAAGTGTGTCCTTTCACACTCCAACCTCTTAGGTTCTTGGATGTGCTTCATGAATTCAAAAAGTTTTGTATCCCAGATGGCTTGGTCAAGGACCTCCTTTAACTCAAAAAAATCCTGTGCGATGACTCTAGCCTTTGTGGTAATCACAAAATAGGTTCCTATTTTCTGGTACTATGTTTAAGTTGCCTAGCCTTTGGGATGATTCTCTTGCTTGATATTCGCAGGTCAATCTCAGCTATAGGTGTGGTTAGAGGGGTATAACTTCCGATCTTGCCTACCTAGGGAGATTTAGTAAGAAGTGGTCCTTTAAATGTTGGATCCATGCTTGGCGCGTTATGGTTTTTGCCTCGTTGTTACCGATGTGATGTCTATTAGCCGCAACCACTTGGTTAACTTCCTTCATGATTAATGTATTCTCAAGAGACGCTTTTTTATTTCATACATACTCTAAATAGGTCTTGTGGTTTGGTGTTTTCGAAAACCTTCATTCATCAACTATTGCTCAAACAAAGACTAGCCATGGTGTCTGTTACATTGTCAATTTCCAAGCAAAAACACCACTAAATCAATCAAGGTACTTTCTCGTGGACTCATCAACCCGTTGGGTTACTCCTAGTAGGTAGATGGGATGCTTGGCTTTTAAAATCCATAATGTGAACCATGCCAAAAGATTCTAAGAGATATTGATGATGCATTCTACTGTTTCCTGTCGAAGGTAGTTGAACCATTTGATAGCTGGTCCAGCCAACGTGAGCAAGAAGACCTGACATGGAACATCGTCTACAGCCCCTTCAAGGATCATCATGGCTTCGGAAGCCATCTGATTCTGATATTCATGATCGTCCTTGGTCTTATCATATTTCATATCCTTGGGTTTGTCCAAGTTCTTGGGGAGCCTCTCAACAGAAAGGGTGGCTCCTATGATCACGTTCTCATTACATTGGTGTTTATGGTCACAATGTGATCTTCCCTCCTCAACATTTAAGCAAGTCGAATTCTCGTGCACAAATATGCTCCCGGAGCCTATATCCTTAGTGGCCAAATGATCTTTCTCTCTTGTCCATCCGGGATCCTATTCGAGACGTCGCTTGTTGGTTGGCCTGTGGTTGGTACCGTTGGCTGCTGTCATAGCCTGTGTCAAAAGTCCTAGACCATATGGGCATTACTGTCTCCAAGTCCTCCGAAAGGCCAATTGTTTTTCTAACCTGGGTGATCTCGAACCCATCCCTGAGAGTCCATATTTTATTGGGAATCGTTGTAAACATGTGTCGGCGTTACTCATGTATGATCAACGTTGGGCATCCTTTTGCTAGGATTAACTGGTCATTCATCGGCAGAGGGTCCTTCCACGCTTGTTCTAGCGAGGTTGGTCTTTGCCATTATTCTCGTGTGTTGGGTGGGTTGGAGAGTGCGTCTGAATTTGCAGTGGCCAGAAGTTCCTACCATGTCTGTGGGTCACATGGCCCAAAAATCGAATTCAAGGGTGATGGCTAGAACATAATAACTTTTAGAATTATTATGGGATACACTTAATAGATAAAAATAAAAAAGAAGAAAAACAAAAAGAAAAAGAAAATCGCAAATGACAATACATTTACCTGTTATCTTTTTCATCACATTAGAGTTTCCGCCTAATGACACAAAAAAGGGCTCTGCGCTTTAGTTTCACGGCTCCCGAGTTAAAAAGATATAGGAAGCAAGTTTAATGAAAATGTTTGTTACATTTTACAACATAGATAAATCATCCCTAACGTGTATAACTTCAATGACGGAAACAACACGGTTGGTGATCGAGATGCACTTATTTGGACCGGCCTTCATCAAGAAAATTCCTCATTTTTGGTAATCAATTAATCATCGTCCATGGACCTGTGCCTGCCAGTATCAGGCTCAGGCTCAGGCTCAGTTCAGCCTCTCCAACCATGCGTGTCCTTTTGCGTCCAAACCATGGTCAGGTTTGTCACATAACCCACACCATACGGGTTAGCCACATTTCGACACCAAAAATATGTGCCACCTCTATAGTTTGGCAGTTCATGTTTTACATTTTATCTGTATATACAGTGTACAATTAATGTATAGGTAGTATGGGTACAAAATCAGATACTGAAGTACAAATCATATCAAACCCTACAGGTTCGTTCCATTTTCAACATCAAACACTAAGCATGGTTGGCTTGCCAGGGTCTCTAATTTTTCAAAAAGATCAGGCTGAACGGATAGATATCTTCCCATGGTCAAACTAGATTCAATTCTGCCGGATAATTATGATGGCCAAAAGTTCAGTACATTTTAGCTGCTCATCCATCTCCTTTTTCGGGCAGGTCGCTCTTGTTTGACCTCGGACTCAACTGGGTTTTCACTGTTGGCAGTAGGCAGTGGTTCACTCTCTAGCTTCTTGATAGCCAGGGCCTCTTTTTCGCTTGGCATTGGAAGCTTGAACCTCTCACTTCGCTTCTTCAACCTCTCAACTGTGTCAAGGTGTCGATCCTGTCTGTCCCCCAATTGTTTTGCATCGGCATCCTTACACTCCAAGTCTACAGATTCCCTCCCTTCAGTGGACAAGAGATGGTTGTCAATATCCATTGCTTTAGAAGATTCATCCACAGGTTTTCTAGCTTCAGAGGACCCATCTTTATTATTCTTATCGATCTCTTTGAACTGCAAAGAGGATTTGCTGCTAATGCTGAAATCTCTTTCCTTATGGCTTGTCCACCGCTCCAATTTAGAACGTCCTCTATGAGAATCTTGATGTTCATCATCTGAGGAAATGTCTTCCCGGTGCTTTCTGGGCAGGCGATGCGCTGGAACTTCATGCTCAGCATGTTCTTCATCACCAGAGCCTTTCAAGCCCTTCACAACCAGAAACAAACTACAATATGAAACAGAACAAAATACCCTATGATAATAAAACATTTGCAAGAGCAAGCAGGCAGAGCACCAAACGAAGAGCAGCCCATGAACATTTCTTAATCCAGAGGAATGGGGGCCAGGCTATGGCAAAATGCGGTAAAAATAGAATTCCAAGGCTTGCTAAGAACGATCAAGCACATTTTGTGGAAACAAAAACAATTCATCTTCGCAGTGAACACGGTGCATGCTACCAGTAACAAGACATCCCTATCACAGCAGATGAGTTCAACTACATAATGACACCATTGGACTGGACTATTATAAAATTTAGATCAAATATAAAAGATTATTTGAAAAAATTTGCTTTCATTGCTGACTTGCTAATATATCAGGTTCAATTACCCATGAAAAGTAGGACAGTATGAGAATGGTTACCAGGCTCGGCAAAATAATATCAAGGTTTCTTTCAAATGCCAATCACTTGGACAATATTTCCATGCAATCAAATTGATGTGTTAGTCACATCAATAACGTCTCAATCAAGACACCCCAGATGAACACTAGAATTAGAATACCATATAATCTTAGATGGCTTCCACAAAGCAGTATGTTAGAAACTCTTATCCAAACTTTTTAAGATATAGCAAACCTTGGCGCACACATGTTTAATTTAACATCCAACTACATTCAATTCCAGTCTTCATAGTTGGAAACCCTAAATGGATGGGAAAAAATATGGGTTATATCTTCTACCTTTGCCCAACACAGTTAGGGAAAGCTGAGTCATAAAAATCGTAGTATACTAGTAATTAGTTATTCATGCTTCTGCAGAGTCATTAAAATGAACCAACAATTCATATATCAGGCAATCAAATTTGCATTTTATTTGGGGGATCCAATTAGAGAGAATTTGAAGATTCGTGTGCAGGCTTGCATACCTTCTCGCTGGTTGGGCCACTTTGATTTTCCTGATTTCTCTTGGGCAAGCCTAAACTATTAGGATCGCTAATTTCAGGTTCTTTGCTTTTGCGTGATCCCTCTTTATGCTTTCTATCATGAACTCTCTGGTTATCACTACGACCATTAGATCTTTCCTGCCTAGATCGCCTTTCCTCACTACTATATTGACCACGAGTGTAAGCATCATCGCGCCCCTTATGACGGGCACTTTCATCCTGAACTCGATCCCTCTTCTTCAGTTGGTCACCATGCCGCAATCCTTCTCTAGAATGGAGTTCTTTTTCAGAAGCTCTATGTTCATCCTTAGCTCTAACCTGGCCAGCCCACACTTTAGCTTCAGATCCTCGTCCACTTCTTATAGAAGTTCGTCCTTCTTCTCTTTCACGCTTGGGTAGGTGTTCTTCATGTGGCTGTTTCATCCGATGCCACTCCTCCCTATCTCTCGGCCTATCATCCCTCTCCCTAAGTAGCAAAGTCTCATCTTTCGGCCTGGTAGCATATTGATCTTCAAGGTTATCTCTAGTTCTGTGTAGATCATCTCTCTTTCTAGGATCTAACACCACTTCTCTTTCTCGCCTTCGCCGACTGGAACTTTCTCTGTGGCTATGCAAAATTTCTTCCTTGTCAATATGCTCCCTCCTAAGATATTCTTCATCTTTCCTCCTCTTGCTATGGTGATCCTCCACGCCTTCATACCTAATCTTAAAGCCGTCATCTCTTTCCCTGTGTCTTGAGTCTCTTGACCCAACATCCTTATCATAAGGAACCCTGCAAGCACCATTATCTAACTGTTTTCTAAAATGAGCACTATCATCTTTGTCCCTTCTCTCATTTTCTCGAACCTTAGCCCTATCCCTCTTCCTAGGATCTTCATTTCTAACCCTTCTGCTATAGAGATCATCATCTCTTTGTGTCCAATCCATGTCAAAATTGTCCCTATCTTTTTTCCTGTCAAATTCATCAGTATTTGTCTGCAATAGATGAGAAGAACTAGGATGACGCTCCTTGTAAGGGTGTGATCCCTCTCTACCTTTATGCATGCGATTTCTTTCAGGTTCATGCTTTCCATCCTGCTCTCTCTTGTAGTGTCCCTGCTCATGTTCATCAGGCTGCTGTCGGATGCCATCCAGACGTGATGATCGTGAATCTTGAACTACTTCTTCCTCAAAGCCTTCACGCCGCTTTCGGTTATCCCTGCTGCTTGCTGATCTTGCTTTGCTGTTATCACTGCTTCTGGCAGCTTTTGAGTCCTCCCAATCGTCAACTTCGTCAGGCAAAGGTTGCTCAACCTCAGATGTTAATATTTGTCTCTTAGCCGTCCCATCCGTGGGCATATCCATTTTACCTACTGTATTTAAACCAGTTTCCTCCTTTTCCAGTCCACCACGGCCATCAGCTATCCCAGCATTCTCAAGTTCAATATCTTTATCCTCCACAGTGGCCTCCCGTGTATCCTTAGTGACAGGAGATGATACAAGTGCACTATGTCTCCCATCCATGCTTTCAGCTGACTCTTCTTTTTGATTGTCATCAGTTGCCAATTCTTGAACAGGGGTAATAGGGGGGGACTGGTCATGCACACTTCTTTGTGTCCACCTGTGAATGGTAAACAACGATGGTATTTATCAGTTACGGATGAAAATTACCATGGATATCAGGTTCAGACAAGAGTTTAACTGAATGCAAAATATATATTATGGTAAAATGTAAACAAGTCTGTGGCAACAACCGAGGTTTCAATTACTCCTATTCCACGGGTAATTAGCCAGTGTATTTGTTGTTAGGGATTTATTTCATTTCTTTTTCATTGTAATTTTGCCATTTAACGAACGGCTAGTAAACTTATCTTCAGTTTATTTATAGAGATGTACTAATGTTAATACAGACATAGTCATAGTGAATCCAACACATAATAACATACCTAACATTGATTTTCTTGCAATATCTACAAACTTAAAAGCTTTTTGAATTTGTGCTCAAAAGCAGATATGTTGACATGTATAGGATTGAATCCAACTCCATAATATTAGTATATTACTATTATTTTCAATCACTTAATATTCCAATGGCATCACTCTTTTTTTCAAGTTGAGGTTCAGCAAATCATAAAAGTATAGCATCTCTTCCTTCTCTTCATGTTAAGGTAAGCAAGTTTACTGATCTTATATTGAAAGTAAAATGAATAAATAATTTGTATTCATAGTTCAGATACGCACATTGTTGTATCAATTTATTTTAGTCATAAAATAAAAAGTTTTCTGATATCATTTTTAATTCAGATCTGTTTGTAGACTTATTTTGTAAATTTTAACATTAATTAGGTAAATAGTAAGTCTCACATTGCTTAAAAATATGGCCAAAATGTCATTCATAATATGGTGGTGGTGTAGTGCAGGGCAGTATTCTAAGATGTTATAAGAGCCTATTCTACAACTAATGCAAGGCCAAATGCAAATCTCCAATTTGCAAACCTCACACTCTAGAAGTCCAATTACTCAACCTCGGAGGGGTGTGTTAAATCCAATATTTTTTAGGGATAAATTATTTGCAGTATATGATTTTATAGAGTTAGAATCAATGGCAGCAATGTCATTTTAAGTAAAATTACACCTTATAACTTATAAAAATTATTTTCTATAGATCCAACCATTCAAATACAAGCACCTATCATGAAGATTATTTGTACCAAACTTTGTAAAAATCGAACATCAATAAAGCTATAATCTAACAACTCATTCATGCCCATTTTTAACTTTTATAACTTTATTACCAATTTTGACCTATAAAAGGTATATTGAATGATTTTGGATTGGGGATCTACAATGAATAAGCTTCTAATGATGTAAGATTTATTCATTTGATTCTAACTCAATATATATATATATATATATATATATATATATATATATAATGGCTTTGCAGAATTTTTGTTTTTTATATAACAATTACGTTTCAAATTACAAAACTTTAAGATGACTAATGATATACATAGGATATCCACAATAAATAAATACACACAAAACACTACTGCCATAATTAACTCGAAAACAAAACAATTAATAATTTATTAAATAACTCTAAGCAGAGCAATGCAGCAATAGAAATACTAGTGATGTTGATAAACAGGAATTTAGGCAAGTAAACCAAATTATGTATGTAAGCTTGGTTAAGCAAGTATCTGCAAAAAAATGTATGTAAGGCTCTAAGCGCCTAACAGATGATGCACTACTTCGCATCTCTGGGTTGTTGCATTACATAATCATTACCTGAGAATCAGCTATTTTTTTCCTCCAAGAATTGATATCATGAATATTTCTCATTAAAATCTCCACATTTTCAAACTGTGCTTCTCAACAACTCATTTATCCCTTTGATGACATACAAAATTAGTAAAAGCAACATCGCTGTAATCAATTGCCAATCATAATCAGTCGTCCTAGTCATTGTTACCCTTTCAAGTCACAACACCACTTAAATATGAACCAACCAGTTATGGTGATATTTAAATCTCTGCTAGTAAGCAATAACATGTTGCACTCAATTTATACAGAAAAGATCAGCGGCATAAAATTTTAGCAATAGCAACCAAGCCACCATTATGGATTAAAGGTGGAGTTGCATTCAGATAAAATATCAGGAAGTCTAAAATTTAACTAGCATTGGAGATTTTGGAAGTAAATCAAATGAAACGAAAATGATAGTCGGAAAATAAGCTCACAAGTTGACAAACAATTATTCATACAATCTAAACAATATTGCATACCTTTCCTCATGTGAGGAGGCAAAATTGCCACCATAGGGCCTGGGATTTTGGCCCTTAGAACAATAATTGTTTGGCTCTTCACGTGGGCAGAACGAATTTTCATCCCCATTGGGTATTTTAGTGGTACTGGAAGTCATGAATGGCATCCTTCTTCCTCCAAGCTCTTTCTTTTGACCATTATAATCCTGTGGAAAATTATCAAAGTACTCAGGCTCCAACCTTGGAATTTCATGTCTAACTACATGGCCTTCTCTAAAATCCTCTCTTGGGGGTTCTGTGCCATCTCCATCATCTTGTAGATCTTGTGCACCAATTCCAGTAGTGGAATCATCATCTTCTGCACCCTGTAAAACAATCTGTGCAGCAAACATGGTCAGATATTCAAGAAAGGATCATCGAACAACCTCAAGACGTCACATATTTGTATAAGAAAATCATGAAATACCTCAATGATTGCATCTGAATCACGGAGCCGAGGAGGACGGGTATCAATGGAAGGAAGACGTTCACCACAGCCACCTTCCACCTGAATTGCTCTACCAGTTGGCTGGAAGGAAATAAATTAATAATTTAATATTAGTATATTTAAAATAAAGAAAAAAAGAAGAAGACTTAGAGAAGGCCCCAGAATATGGCAGATGTTATTAACCAGAAGCAAGAAGCTAAGAAGAGAATGTAAAGCAGGTATTTGACATTTCTATAAAATCGGTAACGTAAGTGTTCTAAAAATATAGTGTAATGCAAAACAGTACTTATACAAAGACATACTAGTGGCGGTCGACCACGTCCAGAACCTTTAACAACATCAGTTTGTCCAACATCTGACTTAACAGAATTTGCATGTTCAACATGAGCATCATGTATACCAGTAGCTGCAGCCAACTCTGGGGGCAAATCGGGATCATATTCCTGAACAAAATCAACTACATGATTAACTTCCGGAGAAACAAAGTGCACAAAAACCTTTCAGGAGTAAGAAATTAAATTTGATATACAATAGCACCTCTACCTGCTCTGTTCTACCACTTTCATAAACACGAATCTTGCTTTGCATTGTAGACTCTAGGCGTAGTTGTTCCTAAAAAATCACACAAGGATCTTTTCATTCAACACTGAATTCTAGAGAATATAGAAAGAATCAATGAAATTACCAGCTGTTTGCAATAATCTTTCCAGCTATCTTCATTCAACCCAAAGTTGAAAAAATCTGACACATCAACATTCGGATATTTCCATGGTTTCTCCTCAAAGCTCTCAATGTCAACATCAAATATAGTCCTGGAAGTAATTGGCAGCTTTGAATAAGCAATATGGTGTAACAAAAAACAGACATTTAAAAAGCATATAAAAATGAAAGATATAAAAAGCATCTGTATAAGAGATGTGCTTTTTCAAATTTTACTTTTAAGATTTTAACTCAATAATTGAATAGTCTTTTAGCATACGCAACACACAGTAATTTCTTTTGTGGGGGGGATAAAAGAAGAATTTCATTAAGATGACCAGAAGGATAATACGAATTTGGGGATAAGGGATCTCCTAAACTTAAACAAAAGCAAAAAGCAAAAGATTTATCTATAAACTACAGCTTTCCAATCTCTCAACATGATCAAGAGGGAAAGTACCCTATGAAGATCATAAGCTTTACACCAATTAGATGCTAGGCAACTAATTCTATACCATTAAACATCCTTGTCAGAAAATCTGTCATTGAATATGCGCGATCAATTATGCTCCAACCAATTAGTCCAAATAGTGACAAAAACTGCACAAAGACACAAAAAGTTCCCACTTTTCTACTACCAAACCCAACAAATCTAATCAATAGAATTTGGTCTAGCGTTATAACGCACACCCAACATTCATCAAAGATGCTAAACAAATTGTTCCATATGAAAATAGCTATTCAGCAATGCAAAAAACAGATGTGAATTTGACACTGAATTTCCACCACACATAAGACACATCTAGGGAGATAGCCTTATGTCACCTTCGAACCTACAACAAGCTGCCCATATAAAAGATTCGTCTAGATGGAAAGTAGTTGTGTTACAGGAGTAAGAAATTGGAAGAAGGATTTACAGCTAAAACTACCAGGGGAGTCAAGAGACCATATCCTTTTGTTAGGGTTAGAAGACAAAGAAAAATTGTCAAGGAGACATAAGAGAGCCAAAATTTCAAAGGATTCCCTATTATTAAGGTTAGAAAAGAAATGGAAGTCCCAAGAGAATGCAAGACCCAATAATGATGGCAAACTCATTGACTTAATATAATTGCATGTTATATTCCTATTCAAATCACAACTACCTGCAAGTCGGACATGATCACATATATCCAAAATAAAGAAAAACCAGATGTACTGAAGCTATCCTCCTTAAACTCGTTAAATTATGTGTTTAGGTTTCCATTTTCCAAACATCTCTCTCCGGAGTAGCAATCACCCTAAACATCTCAAAAAGTTCCTCCCGAAATCCGAATTACACAATTGATAACAGACACTTCAGATCTATCGTTTTGATATAAACTTAGGACAAAATAAAATTTACTCCATGAAAAATTACTTGTGGGAAGGAAGTGTGAATTCTAGGCCACCACCAAAACCCCGCCCTGCTGCACTGTTGCCCCAACCTGGTAATCCAGAACCTGCAAGAAAACCCTTTTGCATTGCAGCAGCCCCTTTTACACCAGGGGGTCTCCAATCCCCCCTGCCACGACCAGCCATGTTAGCAAGCGGACGAATCGGACCAAGGGGCCCTCCAGGAGCAGAAGTGGTAACTCCGGGCATTGGTGCTGCACCAGGCCTGACATACTGTAGAACAATTTTACAAATAAAATAACATAAAGTAAATATAAAAATAGAAGGGGGAGAAAAAAATCATTATAATTTATAAATACTGCTAAGCTACAATTCATACTTTATTTATATGTAAACTGAATCTAAATCAAAAGTAAGATCAATCTGTCCCAGGAAAATACAGCATGGTTATTTTGTTAGCTTTAAGATCAAACAAGGGAGAATAAAGGTTACCAAGAAGGACCAACCACTAAGGCAAGAACAAGTATTTCGCGATCAACAATGATATTCTTGGATGTTAAAAACTTGTCATAGGAGAGCAAAGTTTTTGTTTTAAAAAAAAGGTAGATGTTAGCCATGGTATTCTAAGAAATAGCATTCATGAGTTGATTAAAAAAATGAAAGGGGCCAACATATATGAGTATCTGAATATTCATATACTTTTGATGTAGAAGAAATTTCAAATAAAGCATTACCAAATGCACAGACATGTTTACACTTTTCTTTTCTTTTTCTTTTAAAAGCATACACCACACATAAAAGCTTGGTCTTTCATCCCAAATCTCAGCTAATATACCTCAAAAAACCTTAAAAGTTAATGCACTATAGAAAGCTGTACAAAGAATAAATACAATTTATTTCCGTAAGTGTAAGGCCGCCAACAAATTTTCATCAGGGAAGGCATTAGATATCGTTTTCCAAGGTAACAGGCGAACATGCAAGCTAACATGAATACTCATAATTCGCAGCAAATCAATATAAATTTCAACACAGCCACCAGATATTCAATTACAGCACCATCATCAATGTTAGGTTGCTTTATATTTGCCAAAGCCATTTACCTTCTTTAGGAGTTATTCACAACAAAATAAGAAGGAAAACATAGTGCCAGCTAATTCCAACCATCAGATTTCATGTCATCAGCAAAAGAACTCCCATATCATACTGTAGAATTACAATGCAAAAACAAAATGTACATTGCAATTCCTCATATTATGAAATGAAGGGAAATAAGCGAACTATGAAACAGAACCTCAACACAAGTAATTGCTTCACAATCAGCACAACACACTGACCTTATACTGTGAATGGAATGGATGATAACCATGACCGCTATACCCAATTTTGAGTGGCGCAGCCACTCCAGTGCTGGATTTGGCCAACTCGGCGTCTTTCCTCTCGCCATCAGAAGGCAATGCGGCATTCTCGCCCCAGTCTTGCTCCTCCCCTCCGTGATTCGGATCACCGTCTGCCACAATAACCAACCCGCCATCTTCATCTTCGTCGTCGTCATCGCCAACCATCCCACCCCTCTCCATTGCCATATGGCTGTTATCATTCAACACTATCTGCAAATCATCATCACTGTCACTATCCCAATCATCATCAGCACCGCCACCCTCGAGGCCTCCTTCCACCCTCCTCAAATCCTCACCACCATCTCCACCGCCGCTGCCACTGGTAGCATCAGCTAACAGACCCGGAATAACCGGCTCCGAACCAATATCCCCGCCATCGTCATCCTCGATATCGAATTTCACATCCTTATCCATCAAATCATCGCCTTTTGTCCCAGCGTCCACACCGGATGCCAATTCCTTGCCGCGGTTCAAATCCAGAGAAACCCTTGGGGTGATTTCAGCATTGCCGCCATGGGGAACCCTAGCGTCTACGACTGGCTCCGGTGGCACGGCAGCGACGTCATCGCGGCCATCAATCATAAGGTCCGAAGAGCGATGAGTTGCAGGGGAATTCGAGTGGGAAGGGGCGTAGGGGATCTCGGGGGCGGTGAGATTGAGATCGATGGAAGGGGGTGCGGGTGCTGGTGCAGGGGAAGAGTGATGTGGTTGTGACGGTTGGGGCGCAGAGGATGAGGAAGTGAAGGGTTGGAGAACGTCAGTGTACAAATCTCCGAACTCATCGTCGTCTTCCATTGGAAAGAGACAAGAAAAGAAGAACGAACGAAAGAAAGTGGTTTGCGAAGAGAGATGTGCTTCGTTAAGGAGGGTTTTGAGGTTTGGCAACTGCAGCAGAAGCGGCTTCGATGGGTTAAGGACTTAAGGTGGTCGTTCTATGTGCTCTTTAAATTTTTATTTTACCAACATGTTAGAGGGCTTGTTTTTAATAAATAAAAAAATTCATATTTACCTTTTTGTTTAGAAAAAATGATAAATAGGTTTTTGAACTTTTCATTTGTGAACATTTTACTCCTTCAGGAATGAAAAATATAAAACGATTTTTGACCATTCAAAAATATCGTATATATGGGTCCTTCACTTCAATCTGCTTGGCCAAATATTACGGATTCAGATTACGTGGCGCTTATGTGGTATGGGAGTGAATACGTATCGTCAAGATACTGTGAACGGGACTACGTAGTCTGTTGTAGAAAATAATGGGACATATTGGTCTTTATATACTAACATAACGACATTTCGTAAAACATTGTTCAACGCTTCATATCAAATATGCCAAAGATGTCGATATCAGTCATAGACAATTACAAGAAACTCTAGCACTTAAGTTTTTCCTCCAAAAATACAACGCTTCGTCTCCACCTTGTCGTCGTTGGTGTTCTGTGAAGCAGATCCAGTGAAGCTTCGTTGTTCTACCTACGTCCGCCATGGAGAGTAGTAAGTACATTGCTATTGAAACTTGTTATACTTATTGTAACACCCTAATTACCCTAAACCTTACCTCATGCTGTAAAGCAAAGGATAACTAAAGGTCACGACAATTCTAAGGCTTATACAATAATATATATATATATATATATAATTCTAGAAGCCCGATGAAGAAATAAGTTAAAAAACAGAGTTACAAAAGCGCGAAACATTCACACGAAGCTAAAAGCAATAAAGCACAAGATATAGATACAAATAATAAGGCATACATAGATATAAGAGTATCATAATCATAAGAGACTAGCCTCAGCCCGCGGAGTTTAGGCCGACTAGTTATATACAGACATACAGAATTTTGAAAGTTAAAACAGAATACAACATATCTCTCTCAAAGTAAGCCTCTAAGGCAAATATAAATACAAAAGTGAGAGCACTAAACAAAATATCCAAAATGACTCCAAAATGGGATAAGAGTCATCCGCTATGTCACCATCACGTAACTCACCGAGGTGGGTTACAACCTGCATCTGAAAAATAACAACAAAATATGGTATGAGAACCGGAGGTTCTCAGTATGGTAACAGTGCCCAATAATGTAAGATATAAGATTTCGGGACGCCAAAGGCAATCCTAGAACTTCATTTCAATCATAAATATTCAAGCTTATAAAACAGATAAACAAATCCTTAAACAGGTCAACTAACTTAGGGGATTTCTAAGTTATAGTTTATCGTTGTCCCACAGCCTTCACCAGCCTAACCTCCATGCGATCCCATCGCCACCGCTTTCCGAACCTCCTCAATCCCAGTAGAAAATACAAGTAATCCAAAACAAGTAAAACACAAGTAATTATCATGTATAGCAAGTAACGCAAGAAGCAATTAGACATGTTATACAATTAGGCAAACAATGCAAGTCGGCAAAGCAAATAAACATATAGAATATGCACATAATAAATGCCTATCCTATTTGGATGTGATATCATATCGTTGGTTCAATTTCCAACCCGACACATCCCTATGGAGATGTCGCCTTTTGGTCACGAATAAAATGGGAATTCCCTAGGATATCGTGCCCGGCACACGGTCCGGGATATAGTGCCTGCACACTCTTGTGATTTTCGAAAGGATGCGAGCGGGATACTCTGCCACAGATCTCACATCTCAGTATAAAATAATATGTCAGTGGATTTTCATAAATCATTTTCAATGCTCAGTAAAGTCATCATTCCACTCCGAGTCCTAGACTCGTCTCAAACACCATCAATTCGTAACTTCACAACTCATTACCTTAAACATCATTACAGTACTCCGCCATCTCACTCAACTAATCCATCCTCAGTAATCCAGAAACCTAAGGCTCCGTTTTCTAAAATTTTTATTAGAAAATATCTAATTAAACTCACTTAGAGCATTCTCTCTGTTTCAAAGCCTAAAAACAAGCTAAGGAAACCTAGATAAGCGTTACAGACGTTTACAAGCTTGTCGGAAAGATAAAACGGTTAAAAACAAGGTTTTCATTGAAAAATAAGGCATTGTGCGTACGCATAGGGTTGTGCATACACACGCCCAGAATAGTTTTCTCAACGTGTGCATACGTACACCAAGTAAAATTTTCCATTTTGTACACACACATGAATACGTGCAAACGCCCTCAATAGAATGCACTTTCCAGCTTGTGTGTACGCATGATGTTGTGTGTATGCACAACTTGCAAAATTCACAAGGTGTGTGTGCGCACCAGAGTGTGCGAACTCTCTCAACAGAATGCATATCCATGTGTGTACGTGCGCATCATAGTGTGTATGCACGTTTTCTAAAAATTACAGGGTGTGCGTGTACACACAAGTGTGCATACGCACAAGTAAAAATATGGCTCCTGCTCAGAGCACACGCACAACAGTGTGCGTGGGCACACAAACCAAAATTCACAATTTCTGCAACATTACAGAATTCATATTTTTTACACCAACTTTCAATGATCATATCTTTTTCTAAAAAAGTTTGATTTCTACGAAATCTATACCATTTTAAAGCTCCTTGAATTATCTTTAATTTGATATAAAATTGAATCAATTTCAAAAACGGTAGCTCAAGATATGATCCGTCAAAATTGGTCCAAAATCTATTTTTACCAAAAACATTAAACTCAATTGCACCAAATCTCTCAATTCAAAACCAATTGCTCTACATCCAAACTAGTCCTAATGTATCTAAATTATATTCATATATCTTCCAATTTATTTCACAACCTAAAATTCATATTTTCACCATTTCCATCTAAAGATTCCTACTTACACATCACCACTATTCAATAATTAATAACTCAACATCAATTCAACAATCCTCAACATTCATCAATATTAACAAGCATCATAATCCATTTATCACTCCTCAAAATTATCGTTATGCAACTTCAATCTCAAAAATCAACAACAACATCAAAATTCAACATCAACATTTATCATAATCATCAATGCCATCATACATAATCAATTCAATCATATCCTATGGTCCACTAACCTAAGTGTCCAGAAATATTACATATTACGATTTTCAATATATACCAAACACCACAATTTGACCCCAACCAAGCTTCCACAAGTTTTCAGGTTCAATCAAGCCATCATACACAATCCAAAGGATGTTTAGGTTCATTCCCACACCAGGAGTCAACAATTCCAAGAAATAATGTAGTTATTTTAGGAAGTCGGTTGTAGCTAATATGAAACTTGACATTAAGCCTTTTTTTTTGTGTGTGTTATACATTCTAGCATCTTTTTGGCAAACTTCTGGTGCTCAAGTGGTGACATGTTGTGAGATTGGTTTGATATTTTGTTAGGAGTGTAATCCTTCAAACTTATCTTATGGTTCAATGTTTAATGAACTAAATTATTTAGTGAATTTCACATACTTAGACCATCAACAAGATATTATATATAGCCATTTAAACACATGATATTACAGTAACAAAATATTATTATTCATCAAAGAATAAACATAACTACATTCTGTCAACTCTAGCCATAGTTCCTCACAACAACAATGCACAACATCTCTACAATATATTTTTCAACACTTAATAACAACAACAGCAGCACAAATTACTATCAAACATACAAGAATAACCAACACATTAGTTTTTTTCTTCCTCTCTAGATAAACAAACTTCCTCTCCAACTTAACTAGTTTCTGTTCTACTTTATTCTTGCACAAGTACTGCTCTAGGTCGTCAACCTTGTTGTCAAAAATTGACTTCTTTATACCCCCAATTTCGCAACATGATCATCAATCCAGACAAAGAACTTGTAGCGGGATAGATTTTTCAACTGCAACATCAAAAATAAAATTAAAATTCAATTAAACACATAAACTTGCTTCAAGCTTCACAAAACCATGTTACCTTAAAGAAGGGGCACCCAAGAAACAACCGGTTGAGGTTAGTTGTCGTCTTGAACTTGTACAATATATCATACACGCTACATTTGCACATCGGAGCAATGCCGTCCTTCTCGTCTCCAGCTTTCACACAACAAATCTGAGATGGCAATCGAACTCGTTGGGTGCTTGAGGAACCTCCTTCACCGGCCATAGAACAGAGCCCTAGACACAACAATCCCTTAACTATACAACTGCGATGGCGTCTGGAACCAATTTGAATAGTTAGGGCACCTCCCCCAAAACGTCATCATTTTGGGAGCACAATGACCTCGTTGTCCTCCAAACTTTTGTTTGCATCTCATCCTAAACCTTAATGGACACATCACTCCGTTATGGCTACATGGGTGCCACATCAGCCTTGTCCATATGACATTAAAGAGCAGATTGAATGGAAGGACCCATATGTAGGGCATTTTGAATGGTCAGGGATCGTTTTGTATTTTTCATTTCTGAGGGAGTAAAATATCCACGAATGAAAAGTTCAGGGACCTATTTGTCCTTTTTTCTTTTGTTTAAGAGTCAATTTTTTTACAATTTTAGATATTCTTTCATAATGTTGTAGTCAGGGACTATAACACAAGCAAATGATGTGCTATCGTGAAAGAGCGCTATAGCACATCCACTACTAATGCTACAGAAGTAAAGCAGTTGGTGTACTATAACACATTTGCTGCCTGCGATATAGCCAGGATCACGATATAACAATGCAGGTGATGCGTGAGTATCTTTTCTATCTTTTTCTAGTGAATTCGCATCTAATTTGTTGAGTTTAATAAAGAATTAATTATCTTTTAGCCAATATGGATGGTACTTTGAGTCTTTTGCAACTTTGTTTATTTTAGGTAGCGTTCGGCTGGATTTGATAGAGTTTCTGTAGCACGAGAATCAAAGGAGATGGCAGCCAGGAGCGACGCATACGCATGACTGACGCGTACGCGTGATTTGGCGCTTTCCAAGGCGATGCGTGTGCGTGACTGACGCGTACGTGTGATTTGAAGATTTGCACAGCGACGCGTACGCGTGACATGCGCCACGTGCAGAAAACGCAAAACGCTGGGGGCGATTTATGGGCTGTTTTGACCCAGTTTTCAGCCCAGAAAATACAGATTAGAAGCTGCAGAATGGACAAAACAAGTGGTCCCCACCCATTAACTGAAGACTTGTTAATTAATTCAAATTTAAATTCAAATATTATTTTTAGAAAAAGATATTATTTTAGTTTTAGATAATAGATTTTAAATTATTAGGATTAAATATAAAAGGGATTTCAAAAGGGTGATTCCAACACAACATTATTCCATTCCAATTTATAATCTTAGTTTTCTACTCTGAACCATGAGCAACTAATCCTCCATTGTTAAGGTTAGGAGCTCTGTCTATTTGTATGGATTGATTTTATTGCTTTTTCTATTTTAATTCATGTATGAATTTATAATTTAAGAATTGTTTTTGCTCTTTATCTTATGAATTTGGGTGGAACGGAAGTATGACCCTCTTTCTAATTGAGTTCTTGTATAACTTGGAAAAGCTCTTTACTTGAACAACAACTTGAAAACATATTCTCCTAAATTTTAATTATCTGGATTTAACGGGATACGTGACATATAATCCTTTTATTTTTGGGTAATTAGAATTTTTGTGGCATATAAACTGGAATTTGATCATTCAGCTTCTAATTGGAATTAATTGACCAAGGGATTGGCAGTTAATGAATTTTAGAGGAGACTAGAAAGGTCTAAAGAATTAGGGTCTAGTCACATATAGTTTGCCATAAATTAAATCCTACATAATTAAAATAGTTAGTAAGAAAAGTTAATCCGGAAAAATAGATAACTCTGAAGCCTTAACTGTTTTCCATATATATTTCACAGCTCATTTACTGCTTGCTTTCTGAAATTCTTAATTACTTTTTAGTGCCTTTGAACTTCCAAACACTATTTTCTGTTTGCCTGACTAAACTTATCACTCAATTATTGTTGCTTAATCCATCAATCCTCGTGGGATCGACCCTCACTCACCTGAGGTATTACTTGGTACGACCCGGTGCACTTGCCGGTTAGTTTGTGGTTATAAATTCCGCACCAAATTTTTGGTGCCGTTGCTGGGAATTGACTGTGATTGACAACTATTAATTGTTTGATTGTTTAGATTAGATAATTTTTCTTTTAATTTATTTTTTTTATTATTACTAATTTTTATTTATTTATTTATTTATTTATTTATTTTTTCTCAAATTTATTGTTCTTTACGTTAGCACATAAACGTTCCCTACCCCCTTTAGCGTTTTTCTTTGTTTCTTTCACGTTAATTTTTATTTTTATTTTTTTTTACTTTCTTTTGTTCCGTCAATTTTTTTATATCTTTTATTCATTTTATTTTATTTTTATTTTTTTTATTCATTTTTTTATTTTTATTTTTCTAGTTCACTAATAAAAAAAATATAAAATAGCACTAATATTTTCCTTTAGTTTCTGAAATTAAGTTTGGTGTCTCCTATTTGTTTTTATTTTAGTTTTTTTCTGTTTATTTTTCTTGTCAATTTCAAATTTTTTCTGTCTTAATTCTACCTATAATTTTTGAAATTTATTTATTTATTCTATTTAGTACTTTTATTTTATTATTTTACACAGGTTACCTCACAAGGACTTCTCTGCACTCTGACGTAGAGAGTCTCATCTTTTCTTGTCTTCTGTTTGTTTATGCGCAGGAAAAGAGACAAAGAACATCTCTTAGACTTTGATCCTGAACCTAAAAGAACTTTCAGGCGGCGTTTACAACAAGCAAGACTTTACAAGGCTGTAGAGTCCACTATGGATAATAATAATGTTGTTAATGCCAATGTGGCAAATCCGAATGGGGATGATCAACAAAGGAGAGTGCTTGGCTCTTATTCTGCCCCTACTGCGAATCTTTATGGAAAAAGTATTGTGGTTCCCCCTATAGCTGCAAACAACTTTGAGTTGAAGCCACAATTGGTCACCCTGGTGCAACAAAATTGCCAGTATCATGGACTTCCTCATGAAGATCCAAATCAATTTATTTCTGATTTTCTGCAGATATGTGATATTGTGAAGACAAATGGAGTGAACCCAGAGGTGTACAGACTCATGCTCTTCCCTTTTGCTCTGAGGGATAAAGCAAAGCTATGGCTAGATTCCCAACTAAAGGAGAGTCTGAATACTTGGGAAAAGGTTGTTACAGAGTTTCTCACTAAATTTTTCCCACCAAAGAAGCTGACTAAGCTTAGGTTGGAGGTTCAGACCTTCAGGCAGAAGGAGGGTGAAACTCTTTATGAAGCTTATGAGAGATACAAGCTACTAACTAGGCAATGCCCGCCGGACATGTTCTCCAAATGGATCCAACTAGATATCTTTTATGAAGGCTTGGGTGAGATGTCCAAGATGAGCTTAGATACTTCTGCAGGCAGTTCATTGCACAAGAAGAAGACACCAGAGGAGACTATTGAGCTTATTGAATTGGTTGCTAGCAACCAATATTTATACTCATCTAACAGGAATCCTGTGAACTCTGAGACCTCTCAAAAGAGAGGCGTGTTAGAAGTGGAAATTGTTAATGCTCTTCTTGCTCAAAACAAGCTTATGTCTCAGCAAATAAATCTACTTACTCAGCAGATGGGTGGCATGCAAGTCTCAGCTATCAACACCCAAAATCTACCTCAAGAGGCCTCCTATGACATGGCAGGTAATTTTGTGCAAAATAATAATTATGATTATACTCAATCTCCTTCTGAACAGGTCAATTACATGAGGAGTGCTTCTAGAAATTCCAATAATGATCCCTATTCTCAAACCTACAATCAAGGGTGGAGAAATTACCCAAATTTTGGGTAGAGAGACCAACCTTAGAGACCTCAAAACTTCAACAATGATTCTCAAGGCGGCTTCCAACAGAACAATTATAATAACCGCCAATTTCAGTCTCACCAGGCAAACTCTAAATCCCAAGAAGATGCTAATTGGGAGATAATGAAGAGTTTTGTGCAGGAAACCAGAGCATCAATCAAGAATTTGGAGATTCAGATGGGTCAAATAGCCACAAGAGTTAATGAAATTTATCAGAGGACCACTAATAGCCTTCCTGGTAACACAATTCCAAATCCAAGAGAGGAATGTAAGGCTATCACCTTGATAAATGGATAGGTGGCAAGTATGAAAGCACAAGTTAGTGAGGAGCCCGTTGAGAAAGAAGCTCCAGAGGAGAAGAAGGAAGAAGTAGAGCACGTCCCTCCAAAGCGTACAGACAACCCATTCCCAGACTCTCTTGACACTTATCCTACATTGACAAAGGCTCCTGTGTACAAGCTTGAAATGCCATATCCTCAGAGACTTCAAAAGGAAACCAAGGACAAGTAGTTTTCAAAGTTCTTGAAAGTCTTCAGAAAGTTGCAAATCAATATTTCTTTTGCTGAGGTTTTGGAGCAAATGCCTATCTATGTCAAGTTCATGAAGGAGTTGTTGTCAAAGAAGAAGCCTTTAAAGGGAGATGAGACAGTGGCATAGTTGTAAGAACCGGACCGGATCGGTCGGTTTGACCGAAAAACCAGTAAATCGGTGGTCTAGCCGGTTCGGTTAGAGCTTTGAATCGAAGAAGGATTCAAACTGCTTAAAACCGCACGGTTCGACACAGACCGGACGAAACTGGTCAAAACTGGCCGGTTCGATACAATTCGTGAACCGGCCGGTCCCATGGTGCTCCCAATATCCAAAAATGCATATAGGGAGTGTCGAACCCAGATCTCCTTGGAAAGTTCCATTAAGGAACGCCACCAAGCTGAGGTATTCACTTGTAATTCTATATGCTAATTAATTTATATATTATATACAAACACAACTAGATTATTTCATATTTAGTTTTATATTCAATTTTTTTTAATTCTTTACAATTTATAAAATTATTAAAATAAGTATCAAATATTTTAATATACATTTACATATTAAAATATTAGTAAAGATATTTATTTTAAATTTTTTAGAGTATTGAATTAGTAGGTTTTCGAATATTTCGACTTAGGACTAATTAGTAGGGACATATAAATATCACCATTAAATTTCACATAATAAATTAATGAAGGGACATAATGTGTTCATCGTTTACTATCTTGAATGGCTAAATTGGTACTTTATTTTTTTTCAATGGCTAATTAATCTGAAGTCAAAAATTTTAAAGATCTAATTGTCACTTTATTCAATTTTTTACTATTTTATATTTTTTATTTATATATGACCGGTTCTATCGGTTCAACCAGTGACCCAACGGTTGAACCAGTGACCCAGTAACCTGACCGGTTCGATCACCAGTTCGGTTCTGACAACTATGGACAGTGGTCCTAACTAAAGAATGCAGTGCCATCATTCAGAATAACTTACTTAAGAAGATGCCAGATCCAGGGAGCTTTCAAATTCCATGCACCATTGGGAGCACAACCTTTGAGAAAGCGTTATGTGATCTGGGAGCAAGCATCAATTTAATGCCCCTGTCTGTGATGAAGAAGCTGCAAATCCAAGAGGCATAACCCACAAAGATAGCATTACAGATGGCAGACAAATCTATGAAGCCTGCATACAGATTAGTAGAGAATATCTTGGTCAAAGTGGGTAAGTTCTTCCTCCCAGCAGATTTTGTGATTCTTGACACAGGAGCGGATGAGAATGACTCTATAATTCTAGGAAGACCATTCCTAGCCACTGGAAGAGCTCTGATTGATGTAGAAGTGGGTGAATTAGTGCTTAGAGTGCATAATGAGCAACTGGTCTTTCATGTCTTCAAAGATATACATTCAACAGGTGAAGAAGAGAAGTGCATGCAGACTGAGCTTATTGATCCAAACCTTCAACAACCCCTTGATGACGGACAGCAGAATCTGCAACTCCAACCTTTTTTTATGACAAACAATAAAATTCCTCCTGACATCAAACCTAAGTTTGGTGTTGGAAATGCATCATCCACCAAGGAGGAGGTCCCCAAAAAGAAGAAAATACCCAGGGGATGGAGAAACAAAAAGATCCCCACTGAAGGTTTCTCCCCAGGAATGAAGGTAGTGTTGACTAAGAATCCAGTATGGACTTATATAGTAAACAGAATCCTCTCTCTAGAGCATATTGAGCTAATTTATGGAGACACAGGAAAGAAGTTTAAAGTAAGGGGTGAAGAGCTGAGCCCCTATGATCCTCCTCCTTAGAGGAGCTGACCGTCAAGCTAGTGACGGTAAAGAAGCGCTTGTCGGGAGGCAACCCGATAATTTTGTATCCTTAGTTATTTTTTGTAGTAGTGATTTTCTTATTTATTTGATTTTTATTGAATTTTTACTTTTTTCCTTCGTTTTACGTGTGTTTTGATCATGCATCTATTTTCAAACAGGAACTGGACACTTAAAAAAAAAAGGGGAGCACATGACGCGTACGCGTTATATGCATATGCGTGAAAAATAAAATTTGACAAAGAGTTGAGCGGGACTAGCACTGGAAGCACAAGCCACATCACGCATACGTGTATCTCACGCGTGCGCGTCGTTTGCACTTTTCGCCTTCCACGCGTGCGCGTTAGTGACGCGTACGCGTGACTTTGAAAATCGGCGTAAATGAGTGATTGGGTAGAGAGTTGTGCTGGTTTGGGGTTGGAAGTGTGCTAGAAGCTCAAAACTTGTTCACGCGTACGCGTCCCTGACGCGTGCGCGTCATCTGCACAAATGGCCATCCACGCGTGCGCGTAAATGACGCGCACGCGTCGTATGAAAATATTGGTTCCCAAGCCACGCGAACAAAGAGTTACGCGTGCGCGCGGCTGGCTTCGCGCGAATCGCACAAAACCCAGGGCACGCGGATGCGTGCCTGACGCTTACGTGTCATTTAGAAAATCTCGCGACCTACACGTACATGTACCGTACGTGTACGCGTCGCGTACGCCGCCCAGTTTTAATTTTATTTTTCCCTCTCCCAATCCTAATTCTCTCTTATTCTTTTATTATTTTCTTTTTCTTTCATCATAATATTTGTCTCTTTCTATTTTCAGTTCTTCTTTGCTTGAGGACAAGCAAACCTCTAAGTTTGGTGTTGACGCTTCGCTTAAGGTTTTCTGTTTATTCCTATGGCACCAAAAGGGAGGCGAATCATCTTCACTGAGGAGCACAACCTGAAGAATAAAACGACCGCTAGGATAACTAAGGTGGTTGAGTTCCTTTTATTCTTCGTAATTCAACTTGATAATTTTAATTGATATCCTGACTAAGAGTTACAAGATAACCATAGATTGCTTCAAGCCAACAATCTCTGTGGGATTCGAGCCTTACTCACGTAAGGTATTACTTGGACGACTCAGTGCACTTGCTGGTTAGTGGTACGAGTTATGAAAAGTGTGATTCACAATTTGTGCACCAGTAGCTGTGTTCAAGAATCAACATACTAAACTAGGAGAATCAATAACACTATCTGAATTCTGAGTTCCTATGGATGCCAATCATTCTGAACTTCAAAGGATAAAGTGAAATGCCAAAACTATTCAGGATTGCAGTTGTAAACCCCACTATAAGAAGAGACATGAGCTTAATCGAACTCTCATTCTCATGCAAATTCACATCCTAAGCTTATATTAGTTTTGGTTACTTGAGGACAAGCAACAGTTCAAGTTTGGTGTTGTGATGCGTGAGCATCTTTCCTATATTTTCCTAGTGAATTTGCATCTAATTTATTGAGTTTAATAAAGAATTAATTATCTTTTAGCCAATATGGATGCTACTTTGAGTCTTTTGCAACTTTGTTTATTTTAGGTAGTGTTCGGCTGGATTTAATGGAGTTTCTATAGCACGAGAATCAAAGGAGATGGCAGCAAGGAGTGACGCGTATGCGTGACTGACGCGTACGCGTGATTTGGCGCTTTCCAAGGTGACGCGTGCGCGTGACTGACGCGTACGCGTGATTTGAAGATTTGCATAGCGACGCGTCCGCGTGACTCGCGAAAAAGACCATCCATGCATACGCGTGACATGCACCACGTGCAGAAAACGCAGAAAAATGCTGGGGGCGATTTCTGGGCTGTTTTGACCCAGTTTTCAGCCCAGAAAATACATATTAGAAGCTGCAGAATGGACAAAATAAGTGGTCCCCACTCATCAACTGAAGACTCGTTAATTAATTCAAATTTAAATTCAAATATTATTTTTAGGAAAAGATATTATTTTAGTTTTAGATAATAGATTTTAAATTATTAGGATTAGATATAAAAGGGATTCCAACAGGGTGATTCCAACACAACATTATTCCATTCCAATTTCCAATTTACAATCCTAGTTTTTATGGTGCAGCAAAGTTGCCAGTATTCTGGTCTTCCACAGGAAGAACCTACAGAGTTTCTGGCACAGTTTTTACAAATTGCTGACACAGTATATGATAAGAAAGTAGATCAGGATGTCTACAAATTATTACTGTTTCCATTTACTGTAAAAGACCAAGCTAAGAGGTGGTTAAATAACCAACCTAAGGCTAGCATAAGGACATGGAAACAGCTGTCAGAAAAATTTCTGAATCAATATTTTCCTCCAAAACGGATGACACAGCTAAGGCTGGACATCCAAGGCTTTAAACAAGGAGATAATGAATCTCTTTATGATGCCTGGGAGAGATACAGAGAGATGTTAAGAAAATGCCCCTCTGAAATGTTTTCAGAATGGGTGCAGTTAGACATCTTCTATTATGGACTTACAGAGAAAGCTCAAATTTCTCTAGATCATTCAGTCAGTGGATTTATACACATGAGAAAGACAATTGAAGAGGCTTAAGAGCTTATTGATACAATTGCCAGAAATCAGCATCTGTACCTAAATAGTGAATCTTCTATGAAAGAAGAGGCTAAAACAGTAACTGCTGAACTTAGTCCTGCAGAACAAATTACTGAATTCAATCAGCAATTAGACTTTCTAACAAAACAGCTAGCCAAATTCAAGGAGATGCTACAAGACACAAGAATGGCTAATATAAATATGGAGGTACAGTTGAAGCAAACAGAACAACAGTTATCAAAACAAATAACAGAAGAGTGCCAAGCAGTTCAATTAAGAAGTGGAAAAACATTAAATACCTCACTTCAAGATAGCAGGAAGCCAAGAAATGAACAAACTGCTATTCAAAATCCCTCTGAGGACAGTAAGAGCCCAGAGAGGAATAACTCTGGCGTTCAAACGCCAGAAACAAGCAAGGAGTTGGCGTCAAACGCCCAATGGAAGCTCAGTTCTGGCGTTCAAACGCCAGGAACAAGTAAGGAGTTGGCGTCCAACGCCAATCCAGCTTCTAACCCTGGAATTCAAATTCCAGTGAGGGATCAGACACACACAAGTGCTGATAACAACCCTTCTAAAAAGGCTTCTCCAACCACCTCTGTAGGAAACAAACCTGCAGTAACTAAGGTTGAGGAATATAAAGCCAAGATACCTTATCCTCAAAAACTCCGCCAAGAGGAGCAGGATAAGCAATTTGCTCGCTTTGCAGATTATCTCAGGACTCTTGAAATAAAGATTCCGTTTGCAGAGGCACTTGAGCAAATACCTTCTTATGCCAAGTTCATGAAAGAGATCTTGAGTCATAAGAAGGATTGGAGAGAAACCGAAAGAGTTCTCCTCACTGAAGAATGCAGTGCAGTCATTCTGAAAAGCTTTCCAGAAAAGCTTAAAGATCCCGGGAGCTTTCTGATACTATGCACATTAGAGGGTAATTGCACCAAGACAGTTTTATGTGATCTTGGGGCAAGCATCAACCTAGTACCTGCATCCACTATCAGAAAGCTTGGTTTAACTGAAGAAGTTAAACCAACCCGGATATGTCTCCAACTTGCTGATGGCTCCATTAAATACCCATAAGGCGTGATTGAGGACATAATTGTCAGGGTTGGGCCATTCGCCTTTCCCACTGACTTTGTAATGCTGGAAATGGAGGAGCACAAGAGTGCTACTCTCATTCTAGGAAGACCTTTCCTAGCAATTGGACAAACTCTCATTGATGTCCAAAAGGGAGAAGTAACCCTGAGAGTCAATGAGGATGAGTTTAAGTTCAATGCTGTCAAAGCCATGCAGCATCCAGACACACCAAAAGACTGCATGAAAGTTGATCTCATTGACTCTTTGGTAGAGGAGGTCAACATGGCTGAGAGTCTCGAATCAGAGCTGGAAGACATCTTTAAAGATGTTCAGCCTGATTTGGAGGGTTCAGAGGAAGTGAAAGAGCCTCTGAGACTTCCTCAGGAAGAGGAGAAACCTCCTAAACCCGAGCTCAAGCCATCACCACCATCCCTGAAATATGCATTTCTGGGAGAAGGTGACACTTTTCCAGTGATCATAAGCTCTGCTTTAAATCCACTAGAAGAGGAAGCACTAATTCAAGTGCTAAGGACACACAAGACAGCTCTTAGGTGGTCCATAAGTGACCTTAAGGGCATAAGCCTAGCTAGATGCATGCACAAAATCCTATTGGAGGATGATGCTAAGCCAGTGGTTCAACCACAGAGGCAGCTAAATCTAGCCATGAAGGAAGTGGTGCAGAAAGAGGTCACCAAATTACTGGAGGCTGGGATTATTTATCCCATTTCTGATAGCCCCTGGGTGAGCCCTGTTCAAGTTATTCCCAAGAAGGGAGGCATGACAGTGGTTCATAATGAAAAAAATGAACTGGTTCCTACAAGAACAGTTACAGGGTGGCGCATGTGTATTGACTACAGAAGGCTCAATACAGCCACCAGAAAGGATCATTTTCCTTTACCATTCATAGACCAGATGCTAGAGAGACTAGCAGGTCATGAATATTACTGCTTTTTGGATGGCTATTCAGGTTACAACCAAATTGCAGTAGATCCTCAGGACCAAGAGAAAATAGCATTCACATGTCCTTCTGGAGTATTTGCTTATAGAAGAATGCCTTTTGGTCTGTGTAATTGATGAGCAGATAATTTATACACTTTTTGGCATTGTTTTTACATAGTTTTTAGTATGATTTAATTAGTTTTTAGTATATTTTTATTAGTTTTTAATTAAAATTCACATTTCTAGACTTTACTATGAGTTTGTGTGTTTTTCTGTGATTTCAGGTAATTTCTGGCTGAAATTGAGGGACCTGAGCAAAAATCTGATTTAGGCTAAAAAAGGACTGCAGATGCTGTTGGATTCTGACCTCTCTGCACTCAAAGTGGATTTTCTGGAGCTACAGAACTTCAAATGGCGCGCTCTCAATTGCGTTGGAAAGTAGACATCCAGGGCTTTCCAGCAATATATAATAGTCCATACTTTGAATAAGGATAGAGGACGTAAACTGGCGTTCAACGCCAGTTCCATGCTGCATTCTGGAGTTAAACGCCAGAAACAGGTTACAAAGTGGAGTTCAACGCCAGAAATAGGCTACAAACTGGCGTTCAACTCCAAGAGAAGCCTCTACACGTGTATAGCTCAATGCTCAGCCCAAGCACACACCAAGTGGGCCCCGGAAGTGGATTTCTGCACTATTTACTTACTTCTGTAAACCCTAGTAGCTAGTCTAGTATAAATAAGACCTTTTACTATTGTATTTACATCTTTAGTTTCATCTTTAGATCACGTTTGGGGGCTGGCCATTCGGCCATGCCTGGACCTTCATCACTTATGTATTTTCAACGGTAGAGTTTCTACATACCATAGATTAAGGTGTGGAGCTCTGCTGTTCCTCAAAGATTAATGCAAAGTACTACTGTTTTTCTATTCAATTCAACTTATTCCGCTTCTAAGATATTCATTCGCACTTCAATATGATGGATGTGATGATCGTGACAGTCATCATCATTCTCACTTATGAACGCGTGCCTGACAACCACTTCCGTTCTACCTTAGATTGAATGGATATCTCTTGGATATCTAATACAGGGGACCGAGTCTGAGTTATTAGTGTCTTCGTGGTATAAGTTAGAACCCATAGATGGCCATTCCTGAGATCCAGAAAGTCTAAACCTTGTTTGTGGTATTCCGAGTAGGATCTGGGAAGGGATGGCTGTGACGAGCTTCAAACTCGCGAGCGCTGGGCATAGTGACAGACGCAAAAGGATCAATGGATCCTATTCCAGTATGATCGAGAACCGACAGATGATTAGCCGTGCCGTGACAGAGCATTTGGACCTTTTTCACAGAAAGGATGGGAAGTAGCCATTGACAACGGTGTGCCCTACATAGAGCTTGCCATGGAAAGGAGTAGGAAGGATTGGATGAAGACAGCAGGAAAGCAGAGGTTCAGAGGGACGAAAGCATCTCTATACGCTTATCTGAAATTCTCACTAATGAATTACATAAGTATCTCTATCCCATTTTAATTATCTTTTAGTATACTATAATCTCTTAATACATTTGAATCCGCCTGACTGAGATTTACAAGGTGACCATAGCTTGCTTCAAGCCGACAATCTCCGTGGGATCGACCCTTACTCACGTAAGGTTTATTACTTGGACGACCCAGTGCACTTGCTGGTTAGTTGTACGAAGTTGTGAAACAGAATTAAGAACATGAACGTGCGTATTGAGTTTTTAGCGCCGTTACCAAGGAAGGAATGATCACGATTTGGTGCACCAAGTTTTGGCGCCGTTGCCGGGGATTTTCGAGTTTGGACAACTGACGGTTCATCTTGTTGCTCAGATTAGGTAACTTTATTTTAATTTTAAGCTTTTTACTTCTTATTTTCGAAAAATACAAAAAAAATTTCTTCTTTTTCGTTTTTCCCAATTAATTTTCGAAAAATACAAAAAAATTTACAAAATCATAAAATCAAAAATATTTTTTGTGTTTCTTGCTTGAGTCTAGAGTCAACTTTTAAGTTTGGTGTCTTGCATATTTTTGTTTTTCTCAAGAATTTTTGAAAATTCATCATATGTTCTTCATGATCTTCAAGTTGTTCTTGGTCAGTCTTCTTGTTTGATCTTCATATTTTCTTGTTTTGTGTCTTTTCTAGTTTTTCATATGCATTTTCAATTTGTTAGTGTCTAAAGTTTGCAAATTTTTAAGTTTGGTGTCTTGCATGTTTTCTTTTCTTGAAAATTTTTCAAAAATAAGTTCTTGGTGTTCATCTTGACATTCAAAGTGTTCTTGGTGTTCATCTTGACATTCATAGTGTTCTTGCATACATCACATGTTTTGATCCAAAATTTTCATGCATTGAGTCTTTGGGTTGTTTTTCTCTTTCTTTATTAAAATTCAAAAAAAAATATATCTTTCCCTTTTTCACTCATCAAATTCGAAAATTTGAGTTGACTTTTTCAAAATTAAAAAAAAAATCTAGTTGTTTTTATGAGTCAAATCAAATTTTCAATTTAAAAATCTTATCTTTTTCAAAATCAAATCTTTTTCAATTTTCTTTTTATATTTTCGAATTCCTTTTTAAAATTTTTCAAAATCTTTTTCATTTTTTCGAAAATATTCAAATTAATTTTCAAAATCTTTTTCTTATTTTATTTCTTAATTTTCGAAAATTTTATTAGCATTTAATGTTTTGATTCAAAATTTTTCAAAGTTGTTACTTGCCTATTAAGAAAGGTTCAATCTTTAAACTCTAGAATCATATCTTTTTAGTTTCTTGTTAGTCAAGTAATCAACTTTAATTTTCAAAATCAAATCTTTTCAAATTTGATTTTCAAATCTTTTTCAAATTAAGTTTCAATCATATCTTTTCAAAATTAATTTCAAAATCTTTTCTAACTTCTTTTCTAACTTCCTATCTTTTCAAAATTTAATCTTTCTTATCTTTTTCAATTTCAATCATATCTTTTTCAAAAACAAATTTCAAATCTTTTTCAATCATATCTTTTTATTTCAATCATATCTTTTTCAAAACTGCCCAACTAACTCTCTACCTTTAATTTTCGAAATTCCTTCCCTCTTTTTTCAAAATTTTATTTTAATTAACTAATTGTTTTAATTTAATTTAATTTTAATTATTAATTTTCGAATTTTAAATTTAATTTTAAAATATTTTTATTTTATTTTGTTTAATTTTTGAATTCCTTTCTTATCTCTCATCTCCTTCTATTTATTTATTCATCTACTAACACTTTTCCTCACCTAAAAATTCGAACCCCTTCTTCCCTTTCTGAGTTCGAATTTTTCCTCTTCTCCTTCTCATATTCTTCTCTTCTTCTACTCACATAAAGGAACTTCTCTCTACTGAGGCAAATAGGATCCCTATTATTTTTTGTTTTCTTCTTTTTCATATGAGCAGGAACAAGGATAAGAACATTCTTGTTGAAGCTGATCCTGAACCTGAAAGGACTCTGAAGAGGAAGCTAAGGGAAGCTAAAGCACAACTCTCTGGAGAAAATCTGACAAAAATTTTCGAAAAAGAAGAAGATATGGCCGAAAATAATAACAATGCAAGGAGGATGCTTGGTGACTTCACTGCACCTAATTCCAATTTACATGGAAGAAGCATCTCAATCCCTGCCATTGGAGCAAACAATTTTGAGCTTAAACCTCAATTAGTTTCTCTGATGCAACAGAACTGCAAGTTTCATGGACTTCCATCTGAAGATCCTTTTCAGTTCTTGACTGAATTCTTGCAGATCTATGATACTGTTAAGACCAATGGGGTTGATCCCGAGGTCTACAGGCTTATGCTTTTCCCGTTTGCTGTAAGAGATAGAGCTAGAGTATGGTTGGACTCTCAACCTAAAGATAGCCTGAACTCTTGGGATAAGCTGGTCACGACTTTCTTAGCTAAGTTCTTTTCTCCTCAAAAGCTTAGTAAGCTTAGAGTGGATGTTCAAACCTTCAGACAGAAAGAAGGTGAATCCCTCTATGAAGCTTGGGAGAGATACAAGGAACTGACCAAAAGGTGTCCTTCTGACATGCTTTTAGAATGGACCATCCTGGATATATTCTATGATGGTCTGTCTGAGCTATCAAAGATATCACTGGACCATTCTGCAGGTGGATCTATTCACCTAAAGAAAATACCTGCAGAAGTTCAAGAACTCATTGACATGGTTGCAAATAACCAGTTCATGTACACTTCTGAAAGGAATCCTGTGAATAATGGGACGCCTATGAAGAAAGGAGTTCTTGAAATCGATACTCTGAATGCTATATTGGCTCAGAATAAAATATTGACTCAGCAAGTCAATATGATTTCTCAGAGTCTGAATGGAATTCAAGCTGCATCCAACAGTACTCAAGAGGCATCTTCTGAGGAAGAAACTTATGATCCTGAGAACCCTGCAATAGCAGAGGTGAATTACATGGGTGAACCCTATGGAAACACCTATAATCCCTCATGGAGAAATCACCCAAATCTCTCATGGAAGGATCAATAAAAGCCTCAACAAGGCTTTAATAATGGTGGAAGAAACAAGTTTAGCAATAGCAAGCCTTTTCCATCATCCACTCAGCAAAAGACAGAGAGTTCTGAGCAGAATCCATCTAGCTTAGCAAACATAGTCTCTGATCTATCTAAGGCCACTCTAAGTTTCATGAATGAAATAAGGTCCTCCATTAGAAATTTGGAGGCACAAGTGGGCCAGCTGAGTAAAAGAGTCACTAAAACTCCTCCTAGTACTCTCCCAAGCAATACAGAAGAGAATCCAAAAGGAGAGTGCAAGGGCATTGAATTGATTACCATGGCCGAACCTACAAGGGAGGGAGAGGACGTGAATCCCAGTGAGGAAGACCTCCTGGGACGTCCAGTGATCAACAAGAAGTTTCTCTCTGAGGAACCAAAGGAATCTGAGGCTCATCTAGAGACCATAGAGATTCCATTGAACCTCCTTATGCCATTCATGAGCTCTGATGAGTATTCTTCTTCTGAAGAGAATGAAGATATCAATGAAGAGCAAGTTGTCAAGTACTTTGGTGCAATCATGAAGCTGAATGCCAAATTATTTGGTAATGAGACTTGGGAAGATGAACCTCCCTTGCTCACCAATGAACTGAGTGATCTGGATCAACTGAGATTGCCTCAGAAGAAACAGGATCCTGAAAAGTTCTTAATACCTTGTACCATAGGTACCATGACCTTTGAGAAGGCTCTATGTGACCTTGGGTCAGGGATAAACCTGATGCCCCTCTCTGTAATGGAGAAACTGAGAATCTTTGAGGTGCAAACTGCCAGAATCTCACTGGAGATGGCAGACAACTCAAGAAAACAGGCTTATGGACAAGTAGAGGACGTGCTAGTAAAGGTTAAAGGCCTTTACATCCCTGCTGATTTCATAATCCTAGACACTGGGAAGGATGAGGATGAATCCATCATCCTTGGAAGACCCTTCCTAGCCACAGCAAAAGCTGTGATTAATGTGGACAGAGGAGAGTTGGTCCTTCAAGTGAATGAGGACAACCTTGTGTTTAAAACTCAAGGATCTCCTTCTGTAACCATGGAGAGGAAGCATGATAAGCTTCTCTCACTGCAGAGTCAACCAAGGCCCCCACAGTCAAACTCTAAGTTTGGTGTTGGGAGGCCACAACCAAACTCTAAGTTTGGTGTTGAACCCCCACATTCAAACTCTAAGTTTGGTGTTGGGAGGTTCCAACAAAGCTCTGAACATCTGTGAAGCTCCATAAGAGCTCACTGTCAAGCTATTGACATTAAAGAAACGCTTGTTGGGAGGCAACCCAACGTTATTTAATCATTTTTATTTTATTTTCTCTTTGTTATTTATTGTTTTATTAGGTTGATGATCATGTGGAGTCACAAAAACTACTGAAAAATTGAAAACAGAATGAAAAATAGCATTGAAAATAGCACACCCTGGAGGAAGGGCTTACTCGCGTTTAAACGCCAGTAAGGAGCATCTGGCTGGCGTTTAACGCCAGAACAGAGCATGAAACTGGCGTTAAACGCCAGAAACAAGCAGCAGTCTGGCGTTAAATGCCAGGATTGCACCCAGAGGAAAGTTGGCGTTAAACGCCAAAAACAAGCATCAGACTAGCGTTTAACGCCAGAAACATGCACCATACTGGCGTTCAAAGCCAGAAACATGCTATAGATTGGCGTTGAATGCCCAAAACAAGCATGGAAGTGGCGTTTAACGCCAGAAACATGCTGCAATCTGGCGTTAAACGCCAGGATTGCCTACAGAGGGCGTTTTACATGCCTAATTGGAGCAGGGATGTTAAGTTCTTGGCCCCACTGGATCTGTGAACCCCACAGGATCCCTACCTCTTCTTCTCTCCTCTTCACACCTTTTCACAACATTCTTCCCCAAATTAACCTCCACCAATCACCTCCAATTCCCCTTCAAAACCATCATACACCCACCTACACCCACCCACTCAAATTCAAACCATAACTCCTTCCTTTTCACATATCATAACCACCTTAAACCCCCAATGGCCGAACCATTCATACACCTCCATCTCCTCCATCTCTTCTTCTTCTCATCTTTTCTTTCTTCTTTTGCTCGAGGATGAGCAAACTTTCTAAGTTTGGTGTGGTAAAAGCATTACTTTTTTTTCCATAACCATTTATGGCACCTAAGGCCAAAGACATCCTCATTGAAGAGGATAAGCCCATCACTAAGAAAAGGATGGAGCAAACAAGAGATCATGGACCTCAACATGAGCATGAGGAGATTCCTCACCATAAAATCCCTGAGATGCCTCAAGGGATGCACTTCCCTCCACAAAACTATTGGGAACAAATCAACACTTCCCTAGGAGAATTAAGTTCTAACATGGAACAACTAAGGGTGGAGCACTAAGAGCACTCCATCATCCTCCATGAAATTAGAGAAGATCAAAGAGCTATGAGGGAGGAGCAAGAAAGACAAGGAAGAGACATAGAGGAGCTCAAGAGCACCATTGGTTCTTCAAGAAGAGGAAGACGCCACCCTCACTAAGGTGGACTCATTCCTTAATCTCCTTGTCTATTTATTTTCTGTTTTCGGTTCCCATTCTTTATGTTTTATTTATGTTTGTGTCTTTACTATATGATCATTAGTGTCTAAGTGTCTATGCCTTAAAGTTATGAATATGAATCCATCACCTCTCTTGAATGAAAAATGTTTTAATTACAAAAAAACAAGAAGTACAGGGTTTCAAATTCATCCTTGAAATTAGTTTAATTATTTTGATGTGGTGGCAATACTTTTTATTTTCTGAATGTATGCTTGAACAGTGCATATGTCTTTTTGAAGTTGATGTTTATGAATGTTAAATATGTTGGCTCTTGAAAGAATGATGAACAGGAGAAATGTTATTAGATAATCTAAAAAATCATAAAAATAATTATTGAAGCAAGAAAAAGCAGACAAAAGCTTGCAGAAAAAAATAGAAAAAAAATAGCAAAAAAAAAGAGAGAAAAGAGAAAAAGAAAAAGCAAGCAGAAAAAGCCAAAAGCTCTTAAAACCAAAAGGCAAGAGCAAAAAGCCAGTAACCCTTAAAACCAAAAGACAAGGGTAAATAAAAAGGATCCAAGGCTTTGAGCATCAGTGGATAGGAGGGCCTAAAGGAATAAAATCCTGGCCTAAGTGGCTGAACCAAGCTGTCCCTAACCATGTGCTTGTGGCGTGAAGGTGTCAAGTGAAAACTTGAGATTGAGCGGTTAAAGTCGAGGTCCAAAGCAAAAGAAAGAGTGTGCTTAAGAACCCTGGACACCTCTAATTGGGGACTCTAGCAAAGCTGAGTCACAATCTGAAAAGGTTCACCCAATTATGTGTCTGTGGCATTTATGTATCCGGTGGTAATACTGGAAAACAAAGTGCTTAGGGCCACGACCAAGACTCATAAAGTAGCTGTGTTCAAGAATCAACATACTGAACTAGGAGAATCAATAACACTATCTGAATTCTAAGTTCCTATAGATGCCAATCATTCTGAACTCCAATAGATAAAGTGAGATGCCAAAACTATTCAAGAGGCAAAAAGCTACAAGTCCCGCTCATCTGATTGGAGCTAAGTTTCATTGATATTTTGGAATTTATAGTATATTCTCTTCTTTTTATCCTATTTGATTTTCAGTTGCTTGGGGACAAGCAACAATTTAAGTTTGGTGTTGTGATGAGCGGATAATTTATACGCTTTTTGGCATTATTTTTACATAATTTTTAGTATGATTTAGTTCATTTTTAGTATATTTTTATTAGTTTTTAATTAAAATTCACATTTCTGGACTTTACTATGAGTTTGTGTATTTTTCTGTGATTTCAGGTAATTTCTAGCTGAAATTGAGGGACCTGAGCAAAAATCTGATTTAGGCTGAAAAAGGACTGCAGATGCTGTTGGATTCTGACCTCTCTGCACTCAAAGTGGATTTTATAGAGCTACAGAACTTCAAATGGCGCACTCTCAATTGTGCTGGAAATTAGACATTCAGGGCTTTCCAGCAATATATAATAGTCCATACTTTGAATAAGGATAGAGGACGTAAACTGGCGTTCAACGCCAGTTCCATGCTGCATTCTGGAGTTAAATGCCAGAAACAGGTTACAAAGTGGAGTTCAACGCCAGAAATAGGCTACAAACTGGCGTTCAACTCCAAGAGAAGCCTCTACACGTGTAAAGCTCAATGCTCAGCCCAAGCACACACCAAGTGGGCCCCGGAAGTGGATTTCTGCACTATTTACTTACTTCTGTAAACCCTAGTAGCTAGTATAGTATAAATAGGACTTTTTACTATTGTATTTACATCTTTAGTTTCATCTTTAGATCACGTTTGGGGGCTGGCCATTCGGCCATGCCTGGACCTTAATCACTTATGTATTTTCAACGGTAGAGTTTCTACACACCATAGATTAAGGTGTGGAGCTCTGCTGTTCCTCAAAGATTAATGCAAAGTACTACTGTTTTTCTATTCAATTCAACTTATTCTGCTTCTAAGATATTCATTCGCACTTCAATATGATGGATGTGATGATCATGACAGTCATCATCATTCTCACTTATGAACGCGTGCCTGACAACCACTTCCGTTCTACCTTAGATTGAATGGATATCTCTTGGATATCTAATACAAGGGACCGAGTCCGAGTTATTAGTGTCTTTGTGGTATAAGTTAGAACCCATGGATGGCCATTCCTGAGATTCGGAAAGTCTAAACCTTGTCTGTGGTATTCCGAGTAGGATCTGGGAAGGGATGGCTGTGACGAGCTTTAAACTCGCGAGTGCTGGGCGTAGTGACAGACGCAAAAGGATCAATGGATCCTATTCCAGTATGATCGAGAACCGACAGATGATTAGCCGTGCTGTGACAGAGCATTTAGACCTTTTTCACAGAGAGGATGGGAAGTAGCCATTGACAACGGTGTGCCCTACATAGAGCTTGCCATGGAAAGGAGTAGGAAGGATTGGATGAAGACAGCAGGAAAGCAGAGGTTCAAAGGGACGAAAGCATCTCTATACGCTTATCTGAAATTCTCACCAATGAATTACATAAGTATCTCTATCCCATTTTAATTATCTTTTAGTATACTATAATCTCTTAATACATTTGAATCCGCCTGACTGAGATTTACAAGGTGACCATAGCTTGCTTCAAGCCGACAATCTCCGTGGGATCGACCCTTACTCACGTAAGGTTTATTACTTGGACGACCCAGTGCACTTGCTGGTTAATTGTACGAAGTTGTGAAACAGAATTAAGAACATGAACGTGCGTATTGAGTTTTTAGCGCCGTTACCAAGGAAGGAAAGATCACGATTTCGTGCACCAGTAATGCACATGCAACCTTTCAGAGGTGCATGCTCCCTATCTTCTCTGATATGGTAGAGAAGTTTCTGGAAGTCTTCATGGATGACTTTTCAGTATTTGGAGACTCATTCAGCTCCTGCCTTGACCATTTAGCACTTGTTCTGAAATGATGCCAAGAGACCAACCTAGTTTTAAATTGGAAAAAATGTCACTTTATGGTGACTGAAGGAATTGTCCTTGGGCATAAAATTTCAAACAAGGGAATAGCGGTGGATCAAGCTAAAGTGGAAGTAATTGAAAAATTACCACCACCTGCTAATGTTAAGGCAATCAGAAGCTTTCTGGGGCATGCAGGATTCTACAGGAGGTTTATAAAGGATTTTTCAAAAATTGCAAAACCCCTGAGCAATCTGCTAGCTGTTGACATACCATTCGTATTTGACACAGAGTGTCTGCAGGCGTTTGAGACTCTGAAAGCTAAGCTGGTCACAGCACCGGTTATTTCTGCACCAGACTGGACTTTACCATTTGAACTTATGTGTGATGCCAATGACCACGCCATTGGTGCAGTACTGGGGCAGAGGCATGACAAGCTTCTGCATGTCATTTATTATGCTAGCCGTGTTTTAAATGATGCCCAGAAAAATTACACAACCACAGAAAAAGAATTGCTTGCAGTGGTTTATGCCATTGACAAGTTTAGATTATACTTAGTAGGATCAAAAGTGATTGTGTACACTGACCATGCTGCTCTTAAATATCTACTCACAAAGCAAGATTCAAAACACAGGCTCATAAGATGGATGTTGCTTCTGCAAGAGTTTGATATAGAAATAAGAGACAGAAAAGGGACAGAGAACCAAGTGGCTGATCATTTGTCCCGGATAGAACTAGCAGAAGGGGAGTTTCCCCCCTCTATTGAGATCTCTGAGATCTTTCCGGATGAGCATTTGTTTGCCATTCAGGAAACTCCATGGTTTGCAGACATTGTAAACTATAAAGCTGCAAAGTTCATACCCAAGGAGTACAGCAGGCAACAAAAGAAAAAATTAATTACTGATGCAAAGTACTACTTGTGGGATGAACCCTATCTCTTTAAGAGATGTGCAGACGGAATAATTTGTAGGTGTGTGCCTAGAGAAGAAGCACAGAGGATCTTATGGCATTGTCATGGATCACAATATGGAGGCCATTTCAGAGGTGAGCGAACAGCCACCAAGGTCCTCCAATGTGGCTTCTACTGGCCTACACTCTATAGGGATTCCTGAGAGTTTGTACGTAATTGTGACAGTTGCCAAAGAGCTGGTAATCTGCCTCATGGTTACACCATGCCTCAACAGGGAATCTTGGAGATTGAGTTGTTTGATGTATGGGAAATTGACTTCATGGGACCTTTCCCACCATCATACTCAAACACTTATATTCTGGTGGCAGTCGACTATATATCAAAATGGGTAGAGGCCGTTGCCACACCCACCAATGATACTAAAATAGTGCTGAAATTCCTCCAAAAACATATCTTCAGTAGGTTTAGTGTCCCTAGAGTACTAATCAGTGATGGGGGCACTCACTTCTGCAACAAACAACTTTACTCTGCCATGGTCCGGTATGGGATTCGCCACAAGGTGGCGACTCCATATCATCCACAAACAAATGGGCAAGCTGAAGTTTCTAACAGAGAACTAAAAAGAATCCTGGAACGGACTATAAGTACCCGTAGAAAGGATTGGCCAAGAAGCTTGGATGATGCTCTGTGGGCTTACAGAACAGCATTCAAGACTCCTATAGGGACCTCTCCATACCAGCTTGTGTATGGTAAAGTCTGTCATCTGCCTGTGGAACTAGAATATAAGGCCCACTGGGCAACCAGATTCCTAAACTTTGATGCCAAATTAGCTGGAGAAAAAAGATTGCTCCAGCTGAATGAGCTAGAGGAATTCAGATTCACTGCTTTCGAAAATGCCAAGCTTTATAAAGAGAAATAAAAAAGATGGCATGACAGAAAGCTGTCATCTAGAGTCTTTGAACAGGACAAAAGGTTCTGTTGTTTAACTCTAGGCTCAGGCTATTCCCCGGAAAACTGAAATCCCGGTGGAGGGGACCATATGTGATTACAAGTGTATCACCATATGGTTATGTGGAGCTTCAAGACATTGATTCTGATAAGAAGTTCATTGTTAATGGACAGAGAATCAAGCACTATCTTGAAGGCAATGTTGAGTAAGAGTGCTCAAGGCTGAGGCTAGATTAAAAGCTCAGCAAGGTCCAGCTAAGGACAATAAAGAAGCGCTTGCTGGGAGGCAACCCAGCCATTAGCAAAACTTTTTCTGTTATTTTATTTTATTTTATTCTTCATTTTATTTATTTTTAAAATATATGATCTTAATATTAACAAGGTAAAGAATCAATTGCATAAGTCCACAGGGTTACAGAAGAATTCAGAGTACAAAACAAGAAAAAGGAGCTCACTGGCAAGAAAACGCCAGTAAGAGGCACAATTGGGCGTTAAACGCCCAAAAGGAGAATCTACTGGGCATTTAACGCCAATAAAGATAGCCATCTGGGCGTTAAACGCCAGAAAGAAGCAGCTTCTGGGCGTTTAACGCCAGATTTACAGCATCCTGGGCGTTCAGAAAAACGCCCAGTGACAAAGGGGTTTCTAGCGTTTAACGACAGCTAGAAGCAACAGCCTGGGCGTTAAACGCCCAAAACAAGCACCAACTGGGCGTTAAACACCCAAAACATGCAGCAGTTGGGCGTTTAATGCCAGGATTGTGGGGAGTAGGCAATTTCGTTTTCAATTCAAAGTTTTTCCATTTTTTATGTTTCAATTCATGATTTCTTTCACAAACATGTTACAAATCCTAATTTTTCAAATCCTTTTTCAAAAGATATCAAATGTATCTTAATTCATAAACCCTTTTTCTTATTCCTCTTCAAATTATTTTCAAATCCTTTTCAAAACAAATCTATCTCTTTTCCTTCTAAAATCTTTTCAACTCATCAATATCTTTTTCAAATCTTCACATCATCTTTTTCAAATATCTTTCATATCTTTTCAATTTTAAATCACATCTTTTCCTATCATACTTATCTTTTCCAAATCACTTTTTCTATCATATCTTTTTCAAATAATTTTCGAAACCCACCCCCTTCCCTTTAAATATTGGTTTGGCCTCTCCCCCTCTCCTCCACAAGTTGCTCTTGGCTCTCCCTCTTTCCCTTTCCTTTACTTTCTTTTGCTTGAGGACAAGCAAACCTCTAAGTTTGGTGTGTTTATCCGTGATCACTAAACCAATACCCACTGAGATCATGGCTCCTAAGGGAAAACAAACCGACTCCAGAGGCAAGAAAGAGAATATTCCAAAACCACTTTGGAATCAAGGGAAGTTCATAACCAAAGAACATTCAGACCATTTTTACAAAATAATGAGTCTAAGGTCAGTGATCCCGGAAGTTAAATTCGATCTGAAAGAAGATGAATATCCGGAGATCCAAGAGCAAATCCGAAACAGGAGCTGGGAAGTCCTAGCTAATCCTGAAACAAAGGTGGGAAGAAACATGATTCAGGAATTCTACGCTAATCTGTGGCAGACGGACAGGCAGAGAATAGCTGGAACCGCATTCTATGACTATAGAACTCTGGTCAGAGGGAAGATTGTTCACACCCACCCTGACAAAATAAGGGAGATCTTCAAGCTGCCTCAACTGCAAGATGACCCAGATTCCTTCAATAGGAGAATGATGAGATCAAACCTGAGCTTGGACAAAATCCTAGAGGACATATGCCTCCCTTGAGCTAAATGGACAACCAACACAAAGGGTGCCCCAAACCAACTCAAAAGAGGAGATCTCAAACTAGTCGCCAGAGGCTGGCTGGACTTCATTGGGCGCTCTATACTGTCCACTAGCAACCGCTCTGAAGTCACCATCAGAAGAGCAGTGATGATTCATTGCATTATGCTGGAAAAAGAAGTAGAAGTTCATTAGCTGATTGCTTGTGAGCTTTACAAAATTGCAAACAAGAACTCCAAATATGCCAAATTGGCCTATCCAAGCTTAGTTTCTCTGTTATGTAAAGATGCTGGGATAAAGATGGGAGTAGATAAGTATATCTCAGTTGAGCAATCAATCACCAAAAAGTCTATGGAAGGACAACAAGTGCAGGACGACCCCATCAAGAGAAAAGTAGAGGAGTTCCTCCCGGAAATTTCTCAAATTGAATACTGGGAGCACCTAGAAGCATCTGTCACCAAGTTGCAAGAAGCTGTGGATCAACTGAAGGAAGAACAGCAAAATCAAAACAGCATGCTCTGCAAATTGCTTAGAGAACAAGAAGAGCAAGGGCGTGAACTGAAGGAATTAAAGCGTCAGAAACTATCTCTTGAAGGGCCAAGCACTCCACAGACTAAAGAGGCATCCACCTCCCAAATTCAATGTTGAGTTCTAATCTTAGCCTTAACTCTGTGATAATTGTTCTTATTTGAGTTTTACCTTAGAAGTTATATATGAGTAGTAGTAATTAGTATCTATATTTTGATTTTATCTCTAATTAAGCTATAATTTATTTTTCTCATCATCATTAAACATGAATAAAATAGCAGATTTTCTTTAGAATAAGGAGGCAATATTTTTCGAGTTTTTAATAAGAAAAATTCTAATTATTTACATGTGGTGGCAATGCTTTTTGTTTTCTGAATGAATGCTTGAACAGTGCATATGTCTTCTGAATTTGATGTTTATGAATGTTAAATATGTTGGCTCTTGAAAGAATGATGAAAAAGGAGAAATGTTATTTCATAATCTAAAAAATCATAAAAAAATTATTCTTGAAGCAAGAAAAAGCAGTGAATACAAAAGCTTGCAAAAAAAAATGGCGAAAATAAAAGAAATAGAAAAAGAAAAAGAGAAAGCAAGCAGAAAAAGCCAATAGCCCTTAAAACCAAAAGGCAAGGGTAATAAAAAGGATCCAAGGCTTTGAGCATCAGTGGATAGGAGGGCCTAAAGGAATCAAATCCTGGCCTAAACGGCTAAACCAAGCTGTCCCTAACCATGTGCTTGTGGCGTGAAGGTGTCAAGTGAAAACTTGAGACTGAGCGGTTAAAGTCAAGGACCAAAGTAAAAAGAAGAGTGTGCTTAAGAACCCTGGACACCTCTAACTGGGGACTTTAGCAAAGCTGAGTCACAATCTGAAAAGGTTCACCCAATTATGTGTCTGTGGCATTTATGTATCCGGTGGTAATACTGGAAAACAAAGTGCTTAGGGCCACGGCCAAGACTCATAAAGTAGCTGTGTTCAAGAATAAACATACTGAACTAGGAGAATCAAAAACACTATCTGAATTCTAAGTTCCTATAGATGCCAATCATTCTGAGCTTCAATGGATAAAGTGAGATGCCAAAACTGTTCGGAAGCAAAAAGCTACTAGTCCCGCTCATCTAATTAGAATATGAGCTTCACTAAAAAAAAAACTCTGAGATATTATTGCTTCTTGACTTATTTTTATTCTATTTTATTTGTTTAGTTGCTTGGGGACAACCAACAGTTTAAGTTTGGTGTTGTGATGAGCGGATATTTTATACGCTTTTGGGGTTAATTTCATGTAGTTTTTAGTATATTTTAGTTAGTTTTTAGTATATTTTCATTAGTTTCTAGGAAAAATTCATATTTTTGGACTTTACTATGAGTTTGTGTGTTTTTCTGTAATTTCAGGTATTTTCTGGCTGAAATTGAGGGAGCTGAGCAAAAATCTGATTCACGCTAAAAAAGGACTGCTGATGCTGTTGGATTCTGACCTCTCTGCACTTGGAATGGATTTTCTGGAGCTACAAAAGTCCAATTGGTGCGCTCCCAATTGCGTTGGAAAGTAGACATCCAGGGCTTTCTAGCAATATATAATAGTTTATACTTTGCTCAAGTATAGACGACGTAAACGGGCGTTCAACTCCAGTTCCATGTTGTAGTCTGGCGTTAAACGCTAGAAACAGGTTACAAGTTGGAGTTAAACGCCCAAAACAGGTTATAACCTGGCATTTAACTCCAGAAACAGCCTAAGAACGTGTAAAGCTTAAGTCTCAGCCCCAGCACACACCAAGTGGGCTCCAGAAGTGAATTTCTGCACTATCTATCATAGTTTACTCATTCTCTGCAAACCTAGATTACTAGCTTACTATTTAAACAACTTTTAGAGGATTATTTTGTATCTCATGACATTTTAGATCTGAACTTTGTACTCCTTGATGGCATGAGTCTCTAAACTCCATTGTTGGGGGTGAGGAGCTCTGCTGTGTCTCGATGAATTAATACAATTACTTCTGTTTTCTATTCAAACACGCTTGTTTCTATCTAAGATATTTATTCGCACTTCAATATGATGAATGTGATTATCCGTGACACTCATCACCATTCTCAACCTATGAACGCGTGCCTGACAACCACCTCCGTTCTACATTAGATTGAATAAGTATCTCTTGGATTCCTTAATCATAATCTTCGTGGTATAAGCTAGAATCCATTGGCAGCATTCTTGAGAATCCAGAAAGTCTAAACCTTGTCTGTGGTATTCCGAGTAGGATTCAGGGATTGAATGACTGTGATGAACTTCAAACTCACAAAGGTTAGGTGTAGTGACGGACGCAAAAGGACCAACGGATCCTATTCTAGCATGAGTGAGAACCGACAGATGATTAGCCGGGCGGTGACAGCGCACCTGAACCATTTTCACTGAGAGGACGGTGGTAGCCATTGACAACGGTGATCCACCAACATACAGCTTGCCATAGGAGGAAACTTGCGTGCGTGAAGAAGATGATAGTAGGAAAGCAGAGATTCAGAAGACAAGGCATCTCCAAAACTCCAACATATTCTCCATTACTGCATAACAAGTATTTATTTCTTGCTCTTTTATTCTTCATAATTCAACTTGATAATTATAATTGATATCCTGACTAAGAGTTACAAGATAACCATAGATTGCTTCAAGCCAACAATCTCTGTGGGATTTGACCCTTACTCACGTAAGGTATTACTTGGACGACCCAGTGCACTTGCTGGTTAGTGGTACGAGTTGTAAAAAGTGTGATTCACAATTTGTGCACCAATAGCTGTGTTCAAGAATCAACATACTAAACTAGGAGAATCAATAACACTATCTGAATTCTGAGTTCCTATGGATGCCAATCATTCTGAACTTCAAAGGATAAAGTGAGATGCCAAAACTATTCAGGATTGCAGTTGTATACCCCACTATAAGAAGAGACATGAGCTTAATCGAACTCTTATTCTCATGCAAATTCATATCCTAAGCTTATATTAGTTTTGGTTGCTTGAGGACAAGCAACAGTTCAAGTTTGGTGTTGTGATGCGTGAGCATTCCTATCTTTTCCTAGTGAATTTGCATCTAATTTATTGAGTTTAATAAAGAATTAATTATCTTTTAGCCAATATGGATGCTACTTTGAGTCTTTTGCAACTTTGTTTATTTTAGGTAGCGTTCAGCTGGATTTGATGGAGTTTCTATAGCACAAGAATCAAAGGAGATGGCAGCGAGGAGCGACGCGTACGCGTGACTGACGCGTACGCGTGATTTGGCACTTTCCAAGGTGATGCGTGCGCGTGACTGACGCGTACGCGTGATTTGAAGATTTGCACAGCGACGCGTCCGCGTGACTGACGCATCCGCGTGACTCGCGAAAAAGACCATCGATGCGTACGCGTGACATGCGCCACGTGCAGAAAATGCAGAAAAATGCTGGAGGCAATTTTTGGGCTGTTTTGACCCAGTTTTCAGCCCAGAAAACACAGATTAGAAGCTGCAGAATAGACAAAATAAATGGTCCCCACCCATCAATTGAAGACTTGTTAATTAATTCAAATTTAAATTCAAATATTATTTTTAGGAAAAGATATTATTTTAGTTTTAGATAATAGATTTTAAATTATTAGGATTAGATATAAAAGGGATTCCAACAGGGTGATTCCAACACAACATTATTCCATTCCAATTTACAATCCTAGTTTTCTACTCTGAACATGAGCAACTAATCCTCCATTGTTAAGGTTAGGAGCTCTGTCTATTTGTATGGATTGATTTTATTGCTTTTTCTATTTTAATTCATGTATGGATTTATAATTTAAGAATTCTTTTTGCTCTTTATCTTATGAATTTGGGTGGAACGGAAGTATGACCCTCTTTCTAATTGAGTTCTTGTATAACTTGGAAAAGCTCTTTACTTGAACAACAGCTTGAAAACATATTCTCCTAAATTTTAATTATATGGATTTAACGGGATACGTGACATATAATCTTTTTATTTTTCGGTAATTAGAGTTTTTTTTTTGGCATATAAACTGGAATTTGATCATGCAGCTTCTAATTGAAATTAATTGACCAAGAAATTGGCAGTTAATGAATTTTAGAGGAGACTAGAAAAGTCTAACGAATTAGGGTCTAGTCACATATAGTTTGCCATAAATTAAATCCTACATAATTAAAATAATTAGTAAGAAAAGTTAATCCGGAAAAATAGATAACTCTAAAGCCTTAACTGTTTCCCCATATATATTTCACAGCTCATTTACTGCTTGCTTTTTGAAATTCTTAATTACTTTTTAATGCCTTTGAACTTCCAAACACTATTTTTTGTTTGCCTGACTAAGCTTATCACTCAATTATTGTTGCTTAATCCATCAATCCTCGTGGGATCAATCCTCACTCACCTGAGGTATTACTTGGTACGACCCGGTGCACTTGCCGGTTAGTTTATGGCTATAAATTCCGCACCAGCAGGCAGTCCCTATACATTCATTAGCAATCATTTTTTAGATTTTCACCGAGTTTGAAGAGTGAAAGCCGAGAAAAGAAGAAAAAAAAGAGAAAAAAGAAGAGATGGGGGAAAAAGTTGGCGTGATGACTTGGAGCAATGATATCAACCGTTTGAACGAAGGCAGGCATATCGTGGGTCACATTAATGATCTGGTTAGAACTTAAATTATTAGTTGGTTAGCTAATAGTTATAAGTTTAGGATAACTCTAATATATTAGAGAATATATGTTTATAAATATATAGATTAGAGAGATGTTTATATTTAGAACTTGTTAGATTTAGGGTATATGTTATCGACTAGTATGAAATAAGATAAATGCTGAGTTAGTAGATTTTTAGATATGCTTTACATAATAGGTGTTATTGGTTAAAATTTAATGTAGAAGTCTTTATATTTAGGCTAATTATTGTAGTGTATTTTGATTGAGATGAATTGGGATTTATGGTTAATAGAGTTTTAAGGATGCTTTTGGTAAAATGTATTATTGTTAGTTATGTTCAAAATTGAGCTTAATGTCCAAATAACACAGAGTCGACGGGTCCTATTTCCAAGGAGGAATAGGAACTCAAGAGTAGAGGATCCTCCTGATGCATTGTTACCATATTTGGAAAAAGTTGGTTTCGCCTAAGTAGCTCGAGTTAGAGATTTTTACCTAGACAACTTACTACTGTTGGTCTTTGTCGAGAGATGGCATCTAAAGACTCATTCATTCCACATGTCGTAAGGTGAATGTACTATCACCCTTCAGGACGTAGCTTATCACCTTGGCTTGCAGACACATGGGGAGCCAGTAGAAGGTTGCAACCATGATTTTTAGACTTATTACGGTCGTGACACGTGGGAGATGGTTGATGAAGCACTTGGAGCGTTGCCACCGCGCCGGGAGCCACACGAGGGTGTGCGGCAGGCCAAGTCATTCACCATTAAGATGATGCGGTTGAAGGCTCGTTTGAGATAGATGCCTGCTGACGCTGCACCAGTTGTACTTCGGCAGTATGCATGTTACATTCTCAAATTGATTGGTGGGATACTGATGACAAATACGTCTAGCACCTTAGTACATGTTAGATGAGTCCCACTGATTGCTGATTTTGAGAGATGCATGTAGTACTCATGGGGTTCACCTATGCTCACCTGGACCTACCACTCTTTGCGCATGGCTATCAATATAGAAGAGGGTGACTTGGCTAGATGCATTCCACTTATGGTTTCTTGGATTTACCATAAGTTCCCAGGTTGGTTCCTTTGAGATAGGGATATGATGCAGTTTCCATTGGCTATGAGGTATGTCTTTATTTTGTTGACTTTTTTACGTAGTTTCTATTTTTTTGTTTTGCAACTAAACATGTTTTGTTTTGCATATGCAGGTTGGCTGGGCTGACACAGCAACATAGAGATGGCAAGGGCCAGCAGCTACTGCACTGGCGGCAGCAGTTGGACTTGCTCCCTTATGATTGTAAAACCCAATTAAATATGATAATTTGCAAAAAAAAAAAAACATGTAACGACGTTAAAATTAGCTGTGACGGCTTAAGTCTGTTCAGTACTATGTGTGAGGAAATTAAAACTATAGAAATGACAAGAAAAAGATTTAGAATAGAAAATCGGACACTTATCTTAAAGGTTTTGGCCCAAGATAGGGCCAACGGACCAAAAATCATAAATAGGCCCAGATTGGACCCAAGCCCAAGGCTTATAAGCCATTCACACTTAGTGAATTCAGCACAATCCACTGCCATTTGAGAGAAATAGAGAGGCACGCATAGAGAGAAAGGGAAGAAGAACAAAATCCTAGCCTCCACTATTCACTTCAATATTCAAACCCACATAACTTTCAATCCATAACTCTGATCGAAGACCCATTTATGGTCACACGACCATTTCGTCGAGCTCTTTGATTCTATACCACTTTTTTAGTAAGTACTCCCAAGAACCTTGAGTCATTTTCAAAATCTCTCTTTAATTTGTGTTTTGGGTACTTTGGTGTTAAGATTTTGTGATTTTGATATCATAGAGAGGCTCTAGCATGGATTGTAGTTGGATTTCACCCAAGTTTCAAATGGAATAAGGTAAGGTGGCATTTTTTCTCTTTGAACTTCTATTTTATATGAGCCCTAGTTTGAAATTGTGTAGAATTTGGTGATATTAGAGTTGTTTGGTTGATTTTTGGTGCTTGGTGTGATTGCAGAGCAATTCTTGAAGCTTGATTGATGTTGAGCAAGCTTAGTTAGCCAGAAAAGAGAGAATTCAAGTGTTGGGAACCCACCGTCATTAAGGTATAGATTTTAGTTTCGATTAGACATTATGTAAGGTTATGTGAAAACCTAGGTTAAAGGCCCTAAAATAGTGTTGAATGGTTGATGTGATTGATATTGATGATTTAGTGTGAATAACTGTTGAAATGTTGTAATATTAATATGAAAAGCCAAGCCTTATGAGAAATATGTGTATACTTGAATGTTGGAATGAATATTGCTAATTGTTGAGTGAGTTTGTGGTTTGATTGACTATGAATGATTTAGTATGATTGAGTAATTTTGATTGATTATTGCTTATGATATGAGAATTTGGGCTGGAGACCGTGAAAGGGTGAGGTATCTCCTTCTTAGTAAGTTATGGTAAATTGGTGGTGTTGCCGTGTTGTGAATTGTTGTTGAAACAATGATAATTGGTTGGATACTTAATTGTTGGTTTGGGTTGTGATTGTGGATGTATAAGTGTGATATGTTATGATCTTGATTGAAAATTAGTTGATTAGGCTTGGATTGGTTATGAAGTGATTAAGAATTTGATAAATAAGGGTTGAGGATGTCTAGGAATGGTTTTGGGGTGGTTTTGAAATGAAATGAATTGGAAACTTGTAAAATTGACCATTATACAGAATTTGGTAAAAACATATTTTTGACCAACTTCAACGGACCATAACTTGACGCTCGGAGTTTGAAATTGAGTGAAATTTATCTTAAATTATAGCTAGTGAAAAGATCTTTAAAACTGTTCAAGAACAGACAAAAACGGATAATTGTACAAAAAATTATGAACGATTGAAAATGAGTACAAAAGTATAAAAACTGAGATTTTGCCAGGATTTTGGCCTGGTGTACGTGCGCTCAAGGTGGTGCATGCACACCACTCAGAACAAATGTTGTAGCTCATGTGTACACACGAGGGGTGATGCGTACGCACGAGTGGAAAATGCTTTCTGATAGGTGCGTACGCACGAGGGGTGATGCGTACGCACATATCCTGTTTTCTTAAAGAAACTCTATTTTTTACTGCTCTGCTTTCTCGGCATGCTTGTAAACCCCTGTAACCCCAAAATAAAGTTTGATAACTCATTTTTAAGCTTTGGATAGAGTGTGGCTAAGTCCAATGAGTTAAATTGAATTATTTCCAGATAAATAATTAGTTAACCGGAGGAAATATTACGAAAATAATGGTTTTATCCTGTCCGCAGTGAGGACGGTAGTTTCATCCCGCTCACGGAATAATGAGATTGAGTAGTTAATAAATAAATGGGGTTATGTTAGGTTGCATCTTCTAAAACTGGATGGAATTGTAAATTGGTTTAAGATGTGATATTGATTTTTTGTTTGGCAAGGACAGTGGTGTCATCCCGCTTACTCAGTGCATAGACTACTATGTGGAGATGGTGGTTTTATCCCGCCTACATTGAGGATGGAGATGTTATCCCACTCAAGAGATAATGGAATTGATGACTTAATAACAAATTGGCGTTAATGAGTATAATAACTTATGAAATTGCTAAAAGACATTGATGCTGACTGTTTATGGCATGAATGGCTGGATTGGCAAGGACAGAGGTTTGTCTCACTTGCGTGGTAAGGTCTGGATGTTATCTCGCTTACGTGTTTATGATTGATAATGATTATAGTCGATGTGGGGGGTAAACATGATGAATTTAATGAGTCATTTCCCGATAAAGATTTGTTGTGTATGGTAGTGGTACGCGGGTTATTGCTGGTTAGGAATTTTTCATACAAAATAATTCCGTCGATAGTATAGTTCCCAACCGACGAACAATCCACCACCAAAGTTTGGAATCAAAAGATGTCACTATTCAAAACCAATATAAACTGGGAGTTTAAATTCCCGGTCGTCTCCCAAGGACTAATGATCAATGAGTGCACAATTTCGGTTGTGAAGCCAACAAGATTTTCAATGAAGAAATAAAGAAGTAAAGGAATAAAAGAACATTCAAAATTTTAATTAATGAACAAATAAAGAAATTAAAGAACTAGCTATGTAGTATCAACAAGTAAGATGTAAAAGGGATTGATGTATGTATGTGTGTGTGTGATTCAAAGTATAAATGGAGTCTTGGCTTGGGATGAGTTAGGGGTCCTTTCCTTGTTGGAACCACAACTATGACAATTGTAATGGATTAATCTCACTTAGTTAACTCTTACATCGGAGAGTAGATTAAGTGAGCATAGTTGTTCCCAATCCACAAATCCTAACTCACTTGGTAATTGTCTTAGCAACAAGTTAGCTTTAGTAGAAACAAGAACAATTAACAATCCAAGAATTCTCACTAAATGTTGGACATTCCAACTCTAGTAACCCAATTGCTCATTTTTTCCAAGCCAAGAGGTGAAAATTTAGCCCATAATCAAAATTGGCATTTCCACAGACACTTGGTGGGTATAAACACTAAACATGGAAAAATTGAGAAAATGCTTAAAACTATGAGCAACAAATGATCAAAAGTAACAATAATAACTCAACCAAGCATGTAACAATCATCAATCATCAAAATCATCAACAAGAAATTAAAATTGCAAAAAGTATATAAGATTAACAGTTTAACACTATAACTTTAATTACAAGAGCAACGAAATTGTAACTATAAAGAGTAGTAATTAAGAGATACTTACAATGGAGGCTAACACAAACCAAGATCAAAAATAGAAAATGGCACTTGAAATATAAAACCCTAATATAACCCCTAATGGTGTTGAGAGAAAACTTAGAGAAAAACTAAACTAAAGCCTCCTACTACTCTCTACTCTACTCCTAGTGGTATGCTATGTTTCTACAAGATTTGCCCCTTCCAATATGAGCTTCCAGCATCAGAATTGGGCCTCCAATCCATCAAAAATGCGAGTCATGTGCAGGTACATATGTGTACGCACAGACATGTGCGCACGCACACTTGGCCGAAATCTCTGGTTGTGTGTACGCACAAGGGGTTGTGTGCACGCACACTTCGCGATACTTTGAATGATCATGCGACGCACAGGATACTGTGCGCTCGCACACTTTGCTCTGCTTTGCTGCCTGTGTGTACGCACACATCGCTTTGTTCTTCTCCTTTATTTCTTCATGCTTCTTCCTCCTTGCATGCTCCTCTTCCATTCTTACCAAGTCATTCATACCTTATACATCTAAAATCACTCACAAACAATATCAAGGTATCGAATAGAAGGCAAATGGAATAAAATAAGTCAAATTAGGCCCAAAAGAGCATGTTTTCATAATCAAGCACAATTTAGGAGGAAAGCTCAAAAGCATGCTATTTAATGGAATAAGTGTAGGTTTATATGATGAAATCCTCTCAATTCTAACAAAAAATTATCGTAAAATATGGATTCATCAATTCTCCCACACTTAAACACTAGCATGTCCTCATGCTATTCACAATCAAAGGAGATGAATAAAAGGGCAAACAATTTATTTAATGTACTACCTATATGCATGCAACTAACCTAGATATTACCTACTAATGTCTATCCTACTAAAATTTGGTAGAAACAAACCATGAAATTCCAATCAATCCCAAGAAAGCCTTAGGGCGTAGGCAAAGAGTCAATGCACTATGATCAATGTCCAAAGAATTGAATTGAGATTTCTGAAACTAACCAACAAACAACTTGCAAGAAGATACAATATAAGGAACAAGAACATAGAATTGAGCGATCGAGCCCCTCACCGGATATGTATTCACTCTATTCGCTTAGTACTTAGGGCTTAATCACTCAATTCTCCTTTAATCATATTTTTCAAAGATTTGTAAGTCATCTAATAATCAACTAATATTTGATGCATGAAAACAAATATCATGAGGTCTTTTGAGGGTTGTAATAGGGCTAGGGTTAAGGTAAGATTAATATAGTTAAGTGGACTTAGTGAATTAGATCTTTGATTAGCTCAAGTGTCCACCTAATCCTATATCATCCTGTATATACATAATAAAATAACCTAACTACCCATTTATCTCCTATCTCACATTCACTCATGCATTTTCTTTTCCAAAACACAAACATATGCATTCTTTATTTACCTCTTTATTTCATATGGTGCTTGGTGCACGAAATTGTGATCATCAATGGCGCCAACAACTTGGTACGCACAATTGTAATCTCAACTCTTTTTCACAAATCCGCACAACTAACCAGCAAGTGCACTGGGTCGTCCAAGTAATAAACCTTACGTGAGTAAGGGTCGATCCCACGGAGATTGTCGGCTTGAAGCAAGCTATGGTCATCTTGTAAATCTCAGTCAGGCGGATTCAAATGGTTATGGAGAATTGATAATTAAAAGATGAATAAGATATAAAATAAGATAGAGATACTTATGTAATTCATTGGTGAGAATTTCAGATAAGCGTATGAAGATGCTTTGTTCCTCTTGAACTTCTGCTTTCATATTGTCTTTATCCAATCATTATACTCCTTTCCATGGTAAGCTGTATGTTGGGTTTCACCGTTGTCAATGGCTACCTCCCGTCTTCTTAGTGAAAATAGTCCAAATGCGCTGTCACCGCACGGCTAATCATCTGTCGGTTCTCGATCATGTTGGAATAGGATCCATTGATCCTTTTGCGTCTGTCACTACGCCCAACACTCGCGAGTTTGAAGCTCGTCACAGTCATCCCTTCCCAGATCCTACTCGGAATACCACAGACAAGGTTTAGACTTTCCGGATCTCAAGAATGGCCGCCAATAATTCTTGCCTATACCACGAAGGTTTTAATCTTAGATTAGAAACCCAAGAGATACACATTCAAGATTGTTTGCATGTAAAACAGAAGTGGTTGTCAGGCACGCGTTCATAGGTGAGAATAGTGATGAGTGTCACTTAATCATTACATTCATCATGTTCTTGTGTGTGAATGAATATCTTAGAGAAGAAATAGGCTTGAGTTGAATAGAAAAACAATAGTACTTTGCATTAATTCATGAAGAACAGCAGAGCTCCACACCTTAATCTATGGTGTGTAGAAACTCCACCGTTGAAAATACATAAATAAAAGAAGGTCTAGGCATAGCCGAATGGCCAGCCTCCCAAAGAGGGTTCAATCATCAAAGCATGATTAAAAGATAGAACTAAAGATGAAAATACAATAGCAAAAGGTCCTATTTATAGAGAACTAGTAGCCCAGGATTTACAGAAATAAGTAAATGATGCAGAAATCCACTTCCGGGCCCACTTGGTGTGTGCTTGGGCAGAGCATTGAAGCTTTCACATCTAGAGACTTTTCTTGGAGTTAAACGCCAGCTTGGGTGCCAGTTTGGGCGTTTAACTCCAGCTTTTATGCCAGTTCTGGCGTTTTGACGCCATAATTTTTATGCTGACTTGGAACGCCGGTTTGGGCCATCAAATCTCAGGAAAAGTATAGACTATTATACATTGCTGGAAAGTCCAGGATGTCTACTTTCCAACGCAATTGAGAGCGCGCCAATTGGGCTTCTGTAGCTCCAGAAAATATACTTTGAGTGTAGGGAGGTCAGAATCCAACAGCATCTGCAGTCCTTTTTCAGCCTCTGAATCAGATTTTTGCTCAAGTCCCTCAATTTTAGCCAAAAAATACCTAAAATCACAGAAAAATACACAAACTCATAGTAAAGTTCAGAAATATAATTTTTATTTAAAAACTAATAAAAATATAATAAAAACTAACTAAAACATACTAAAAACTACCTAAAAACAATGCCAAAAAGCGTATAAATTATCCGCTCATCAGTGCTATGCACAAAATTTGATTTGATATATATATTTTTCAATTGAAAAATCCAAATTTTCTTGTTTTTGTCAACAACAAGAGATGTATATGTCTTGATCAATGAATGCATGAATAGTTACCCATTTTCCAATTTTCCACAATGAATATCCCATGTAACTTAATCACCAATATTTTCCAACAACTTTTCCCCATACTTTGAGTAACACACACTACTCCACCTAAGCTAATAAAAGAAGCAATTCAAGGATATCAATGATTTTTCGCTTTAGGGAGAATAATGTGCTTAGAATCATAACAAAAGGGGATTTAAAGGCTCAAAAAGGGGTTACAAAGGTTAATGTAAGGGTTGAACATATGGGTTAATGAGTTTAATATCAAAAATGGCCTCAATCATCCTAAATGCATTCAAACACTAAATACAGGATATATAGATTCATGCAAATCTAAGATCACAATAAAAAAGGAATATAATCACACAAGAATAAACTTTATGGTTGGATAATGTGCAACCATCTATTAGAGCTCAAAATCTCACAAGGTATATTGTTCTAGCTCTTTTTCTATGTTCTATGAAAAAGAGTACTTCAAGCATGTCGAAAAACAAATTTTCAATTCAATCAATGGCACGCCCTAAGAAAGATTTCATTAAAAATTCTTGTTGTTTTACCAAACTTATTTACTTTATCATGCAGCAAGCAACTATTTACTACCATAAAACCATAAGCACTAAAGAAATATATACAAACAAACCAAACAAAGTGCAAAAAGAACAGAATTGTAAAAATTGAAGAAAAAAGCTAAAAGGCATTGCAAAGTGTCTAAGAAAAGAATTTTACCCCCCTTCAAAGTTGTCGAACCTCCCCCACACTTAATTAATGCGCTGTCCTCCGTGCATGCTCATAATCCGGGAGAACGATAACTTGGGGGCTCCACCTTCAGCTGGTGGTCACTGGCATGGGTTGATGACTTCCATCTTTCTCCTCCCCAACTAACTCTGATGAAACTTTGGGAGTTGGGCCAGGGTCTCTTCCTTGTAGTCTTGCCTCTACCCACTCAAAATGCTTATGCTCAAGTCACTCCATGTCGTGGATATCATGCAATATGTCTTGGAAGAAGTCCGGAAGAGACCAGAGAAACGGTAGAGGAGTTGATGAAGTTATTGGATTTGATGATGGTGCTGTAGGTGCTTTCCTCTTGGAGGGTGTCTTCTTTGTCGATCCATCCAAATCTCCTTTTGGAATGAATTTATTGCCTCTTGGTATCTTGAACATGACGTCCGTCGGTTGCCTCTCTACCCCCGCTGCTATAGCTAGTCGCATCACCATCGATGGAAAAGGAATGTTGATCTTTTTCTTTTCAATGAGTTTCCAAATTGATGTGTGGATCAAAGGCACAATGGCTATTTTCTTTCCTTCCATAATAGCCCAAAGTAGCAAACCAGCTCTAAGTCTAACATGGGTAGCATGGGTGCTAGGAATTATATAGTCGGCCACAATCAGATACCAAATACGCGCCTCGGCATTCAAGTTGGAATAAGGAATACTAGCGGGAACAGATTTCCTCCCCTTGCTATATTCCCATGACGCACTGGAACGGCCGATCTTCTTAAGAATAGGAAGGAAAGACATTCTCCCTTTGAACACATCCACTTTGATCTTTGAATAATCATTCTTCCCAGGCAAAATGTGGAGAATCTTCAGAATAGCTTCTAGAGCCTTGTTGGAAGTATCCAACATCTATTGTTTATTAAGGACTAATGTAATGTACTTTTGCCAATTTTAAAAATATAATTGATACAATTTGAATCTTAAGAACCGTTGTGGTACAGGACACTTATTTTAAGGATAGCTTTACTCATTGTAATTAATTCTGCAACAAACTTATTTGTAATCGAGAAAGTATAAGGGACAACTACACCATCAACCAATTTGAACAACTTATTTGAACTTAGGATTTTATATTTTTTAAAAATAAAATTTTGAATAACAATTAGGATTAGCACCATGAAATTAGGATTAACATAATGTAATTCTCCACTAATTATCATCGTGTGACAGCTTCGTCAACATGAAACGCTCCACTGCATATGCCATTCACCCCTACGTCCTCCCCCTCCACCACGTCTGCCACTCGCGATAGCATCCTTTCCTTCCATCGTGTCTCATGGCGATGCTGTTCCTTCTTCATCTAGTTAAAAGAAAAGGAACATAAGAAACATTCGAAAAGCAATCAAAGAAACATCCATGAAAAAAAATCCGATATCAAACACCACTCATAAACAATTTTTTCAACAAATTAAAAAAGAACATTTTGAAACTTATAAAAAAACATCCAGTAGCCAACAGAAAAATATCCAAAATCCGAATTAAAAAGAGTATTTAATAATGGAAAAGAAACATCTGGAGCCATGTAAACAAAAAAAAGAACATCCGCAACTCTATGTTAAGAAACATCCATATAGAAAACAAAGAAACATCTATCGAAAAGCAAAGAAACATCAATTTAATCAGAAACAAACACCTGTCACTGTAATCGAGTCACTGGCAAAAGGGTCGGCTTAGGGCTGATGCACGGGTGTGGTGGGGCACAGCGCAGCGACAGACTACTGGAGATCCTTCGCGTGGCTGTTGGCATCGTCTTTGACGGAGAGGAGACTCGGGCAGTTGCTTCTTCGGGAGGACGGGCGGCATTGGGTCGAGGACAGGTAGTTGGGTTGCGGGGGGCGGTGATGGCATTCAGGACTCCCTTCGTTGTCGCCGGCAAAAGGGCACACAACTTGTTGTTGTAATGGGAGAGTTGTTGGCACTGGCTAAGAGGCAGCAGCGCAATTACGGGAAGTGGAGCGGCATCGTGAGTAGGGGTGCATGGGAGAAGAAGGAGAGTAGGTATGCGGTTAAAAATTTTTACCGAGTGTGAAAGTAAAAAGTAAAACGAGAGTTAAGTTTGAATATGAATGTCAGGATGTGAAATAATTTATGTTATTAAATTTTTTATTAGGTGAATTCTATAGTGTAGAATGTAATTTTTTTTTCTACACATATAGAACTTAGGTGGAAGCTTTTAAAAATGGTGAAAACTCAGGTGCAGTCGACTTCACGTGAAATTGATACCTGAGAACCGTTAGATGATTTGACTGATTTGACTAAATTTTCATCTAACGTCTCTTAGATATCAACTTCACGTGAAGTCAACTTTATCTGAGTTTTCACCTATAAAAATAGACACCTGTTGTACTACACTCTATGTTTAATCAGGTCTTGTAGTCTCTTGACTAATCAATAGGATAGTTTGCAGTGATTTGTCTCTTTATAATAAGTATTAGCTGAACTTAATTTTTGAATGAAAGTGTTAATTAGGCGGGTTAAATTTTTTTTGTATCAGGCCAGTTAAAAATTTGGACCATATTTGAATTTGTGCTAAAATAAGTCCCTACTTAGCTGCTTTTCATTGCTATAGTTGATTAATTATTATAATTAGTTGTTTATAACTTTATCAATTGTCCATGATCAAAGAAAGAAAAAATACCAATAGTCACTTTTGATTATTTTAATCAAAAAATAAAATAAAATAAAATAAAATATTAAAAAATAAAAGTCTGATTTTAGAAAATAAATTACAATGTAACTTTATCTCTAGATCAAACTTCTCTTATTGCACTTTTTCTCTTATATTATAAACATTATATATGTTATAATTATTTAGATTTTAAAATATTATTTTAGATATTTTTTTAAGAAAAATAAAATCGTGCAATAAAAAATATTCATTTAGAAACTAAAATAAAATATTTTAATATTTGATTTTCATATAAAACAATTATACATATAAGTTTAGTGTGTAAACATAATAATTATAAGGGTTAAAATATAACGAAATAAAATTATGGTCATATTATTTATTTAAATTAGAATAATTTTCTTAAATTTGTACTAAAATCGGTGTGGCGAAACTTATATTTCTCATCAACCAACAAGAAAAAACAAAATTGTATGTTGGTATTTTATTTGTTTTTCATTGTTTTTTTTGAAAATAATGCTCTGTTAATTTATTTATTTATTTATTTATTTTTGTCAATTAATTTATTTATGTTAAAAAATCTAAAAGGATTATATTGTATTTTTTTGTCCGGTGAACAATTACACTGTATATTAAAAGACCTAAAATGATTATTATTTTGACCCAAATTAAAATATAATTCAATTTTTAATTGGCCTATTACAAAAAAATCTAACCCACCTAATTAATATTTTCATTCAAAAATTAATCTCAGTTAATATTTAATATAAAAAAATAAATCACTGCAAACTATCCTATTGATAAGTTAAGAGATTGTAAGACTTGATTAGACATAAAATACAGAATAATAATTATCCATTTTTAAAACTTTCACCTAAATTTTATATGTATAGAAAAAAATAGAAATGAATTCTCTTTATTTTTTTAACACTTGAGAGAATAAAGTGTGATCTCTCATCTTTAATTCTATAAGTAGGACTAAAATTAAATAGAAAAGAGAACAATAAAAAGTAAAATCCTACACTAAACACCATCTAATTTTTTTTTTACTAAAAAAAATTCACTCCCAAAAAAAAATTACATTTTACATCATAGAATTCACCTTTTTATTATGGCCTATATTGTAATTCGCAAAATTGGGTGATACTTAGTTGGTCACCTAGCAAAATTGTCTGTTATAAAACTAAAATGTTCCTTGTTTTCAATAGTGTGCAACTTGCCTCGTATTCCATTCCTTTTCTTTTACACGGTTGCACCATCCATTGCCGACTCCATAATCGGAATCCAAGAAAGGAACAAAAAGGAAACTGAGACTTTTATAAGAGCAAATCGAGCGAGAAAGAACTCAGAGACAGAAGCAGTAGGAAGAGAGAGAGATATGAAGATCACATCTCTGTTGGTATTGAAATGCAGTGGCGAGGGTTCGGATCCGGTGATTCTGGCGAACGCTTCGGACGTGAGCCACTTTGGTTACTTCCAGCGTTCAAGCGTCAAGGAGTTCATCGTCTTCGTTGGTCGCACCGTCGCCAAACGCACTCCTCAGGGCCAGCGTCAATCTGTTCAGCATGAAGGTTTGTATATTCCTTTCAAAATCTCAACGTTTTAGGGTTTCATTCTCGCTTTCCGATTCTTGAATTTATGATGACTTTGGTCGTTTTTGAGTTGTTTGGTTGTCGTTTTGATTGATCTAGGTTGTTGATGATACTGTATTTTGGTGCTGATCGCTTCTCTAGGCGTAGGATTTTTAATCATTTATTCTGGGTTCTGCTTCTGCTATTTACTAGAAAAGTTTACAAATGTTTTTTTTGCTTCCTTTTCTTCCTTTGGGTGGGGGATGGGGATGGGGGTAGTGGACTAGTGCTTTTTCTAACAGCAAAGGAAAAACAATAGAAATTGTAGATCAATTTGTGATGAGTGATGGCAATATATTTTGGTCTCTGATGAGGATAATCTTCATTTTCATTTGATTTTAGTTTTTGGTTGTGATCGTTCAACGCGATGGTTCGGTACGGTTTCTTGTGTTTGAAATTCTGGAAATTTAAAAACTTGTTTCACTTTGTTGCTTCCTTTTCCAGAGTACAAGGTGCATGCTTACAACAGAAATGGCCTTTGTGCTGTGGGATTTATGGATGATCACTACCCAATTCGAAGTGCATTTTCTCTTCTCAACCAGGTGAGGGTGGGATCAATGTTTTCCGTGAACTGTTAAATTTTCCTTGTAAGACTAAGTAGGCTTAGATCATAAAATGTTAAAGCTTTAACATGCATAAACCAAGTTCAACAAAGACTCTTTTCTGTAATCCCTGCTACCGATACTAAGTGACAAGCCTTAGTCTTTGGTTCTTTAGTGGTTGTGGGATGTGTGGCTAATTTGGACTCTGCAACAAGTGTAAAATGGCTTCTGTATGATAGGAGAGTCGTGATGTGAGAAAATTGGGGAGAACAGTGTGTTTGGAAAAGGAGAAACAGAGTCTCTTGGGTGATCTTGTAAATGCTCCTAATCCTAAATTATAGAGAGATTGATAACCAGAATCACAAGAATCATGAAGCCACTTGATGAGCGTCCATGGTGCACCTGTAAAACCAAACCTCCGTTACAAATTCAATATACCATAGATTATTAGGAATCTAGATTTGAAACTGTAGCAGCAATCTCAAATCTCAATCATCAACTGCACCGAATTAATTTTTCCTAACTTTGGACTCCATAATTGGCACAAAAAGAGAGTTTCTGGTATGATACTTATAATTTAGTATTGTTTCATGGTGATGAACTTTCTTTACTATAAAAAAGAAATTTGATTTTTTGCAGGTGTTGGATGAATATAACAAAAAATTTGGTGAGTCATGGAGAAGTGCTCAAACAGACAGCACTCAACCCTGGCCTTATTTGGATGAAGCTCTGACAAAATTCCAGGCATGTAAATACCTTTTCGTTATATTAGCTTCACAAAGAATAGATATTACTAATTTCATTTAAAAATTTTCATAATCTTAGAGCCTGTTTGAAAGTGTTTTCGTTTTCTAATACTTTGAAATTGTTGTATAAAGCTAGTTTGATTTGAATTTTTAAAAACAAGAGATAAAAAAACAAATCTGTTTCACAAATTAACTTTCCAAACAGTTCTATAATGGTAAAATGTATAACTTCTGTTTGGATGGTTTTGTTTGACAATTCACCAACTATATGAACTGCAAGATCTCTATCTTTTTTGTTATTTTTATTAATTTTTTGATTTTTTAATTATTTAATCGTAAATATTACTTGTTATACTCTGCGGTATTTTTCTATTTGTTTTATGTTGCCACATTCAGTTTACAATGTGGTCACATTTCGACGATTTGGGCCGAAGCACGCATTTGAAGAAAAGGAAAGTTGTTTAACACCTGATAGAGCAGAGTTCAAGAAATAGTGTTGGTGGGATAATAATGCCAATTGGCAGGTTCAGATTATCAGTTGATTCAGATGTCTGTTGTCAGACTAACTCAAAGGATCAACTGAGATCATTTCAAACTGATGTTTGCCAAATCAAAGCAGACTCTGGTGCTGAACATGTTGGCACGTGGAGGTGGCCTGTGGCTGAGTTGCAGTAAGGAGCTTCCTCACCATTGGCTGCAGAAAATAATTTGTAATGGAAAAGCGGGTGATATGCCAAATGGAAGAAGAAAAAGCAGCTTCTTCTTTGGCAAATGGAAGTTTGTGAGGACACTTGATGCTCCCCTGTTAAAACTAGTTTCTTAAATTAGAATGATGAATTTCTTAAAATTTATTCTCTATTTTTTTAATTATCAAGCATATTATTAGTAAGACTCGAGCTGTTTTAAGGTTTTAAAAATTAATCCAGAAAATTTCTTAGCAGGCAAGCTGTTTTTCTTTTTTTTCTTTTTTTTTTTTTTACATTTTTAAAACACCAAGAACCAGTTTTCAGTAACACTTATCAAACGGGCTATAAGTTGTATCAATGTTTCCCTGTCCTTCGATGAATACTTTTACATAATTGCATTTCACTGGAATCCTCCTTCTACATATTGTCAGGACCCTGCAGAGGCTGACAAGTTGTTGAAAATCCAAAGAGAACTAGATGAAACAAAAATCATTCTTGTAAGTATTGGGTTAACTATGTATTGCTTTATATATTTGCAAAACAGTGAATTTCTTCTAAAATTCACTTATCCTTAGTCAGACGTTTTTCCTTATATGTAATTATTCAAGTTATAAATGCTTTGTAGCTTTTATCACTTTAATGGAATTTTGGCATTGCTTTTCAAATACATTTAGTCGCAGATGACAATGTCTGCATTATGGCCAAGTGTTCTCTCTCATGAGGCAAAATATAATGTACTATTACAAATTTCTGTATGATATTTGTCGGTGGGTTATCAACGAATCAGTTACTATCAATTCTGTTTCATCAAACATATTAGTGTTTCTTAGACTTAATAATTCACTTGTTCAATTTAAATTTGATGTTTGATATTAGTGTTTCATTTCTAAGAATCGTATACACATGAAAGCATGAAGTAGTTTCATTTCAACTGATTTCTAATGTCATTGTCAAGGACCTTTGACTTGTTTTTAACATTTATAGTTTCTCTGACATCGTTTTTACATTTTATATTCCTTTGGCATAAGTTTTATATGTATAAGTATTTCCATTTGGACTTCAAGAAAAGCGTAAATCGTCCCTCCAACAATCCCATTGACCTTCTATTTGAGTTATTTTACTATTCTCTCACTGTCTGGTCTTTAATTTTGTAAACAGCATAAGACTATTGATAGTGTGCTTGCTCGAGGAGAGAGGCTGGACAGTTTAGTTGAAAAGAGTTCTGATTTGAGTGCAGCATCACAGGTACACAATAGCTCTTATTTTACTTCTTTGCATTTGTTTCTGATAGTCTTTGAAGGTTATCATTAAGAATATTGGTGATCTTATTTATATTATTCTTTTCATTCATGTCTTGGCTTGTAGCAATTGTAAGTTGTCTGATTTTAGACAATTACTGATACAAGCTCATTCAGCCTAACAAGCCAAAAATGCTAGATAATTTAGTGTGGCACCTCCGGGAATACACACTAGTTTCCTAAAATTAAACAAATCTTATTTCATTTTCACCTGTTTAACAACAATATACGTGTAATTGAAACAATCAACTTTAGCATTACCTCTTCCATGGTACTGGTCATGACTTGCAAATATAGACAATGTCAGCTATACAAAAAGGATATTCAAAACAGAATAACCACCTATGGATACCCTTATTTCATTTTGCATCCAAAAGTGGATTATCTCCTATCGAGTCACATTTCAATCATACACATCTCAACTCTCAAGTTGTTGGTCTTGGCAACTTCTTATGGTTAGAATCCCTCCTAAGACATAAGCAGGGTTAACATGATACTGTTGATCTAAGAAGCATATCTGTTGACATGGACAGTCAACATAACATAGACATGGGGACTCATCAAATTCTTAAATTGTAGGATATATCATATATATAAACATGAATGTGAAGTTGAAGATTTACAATATCTTTAGATGCTCATAGATATCAAGACCTATGATGCATATAAGTTGACATGGAATGTCATAATCACATAGACATGGAGATGCACCAAATTCTTAATATATATATATATATATATATATATGAAGTTGCTAATTTTAACGTTTCACTACCATCTAAGCTCCGTCAAAACATGTGTAGCATTCTTGACATACACATGCCAGTACAAGTGGATCTTTGGGAATTTTTTGTTTGATACAAATGCTAGTACAAATATTGCTTTGGCTTTCTGATTCATATACAATCTAAAATAATCTCTCAACGAATAACTTGCACTTTTTTATATTTATTCTTTAGTAAATTCAAATTTTTAATAAAATATAATAAACTTCATGATGATCGATGTCTTAAAATGACTGCACATTAAATTCAAGATCATAAAAAGGTAATAATGCTAATAACAATTCCAGAATCGTTATCGAAGTTATAATTATGGCTTCGGAACAAGCTTTCTGGAGAGATATAGGCTTTCTCCAATGATCTATGATAAATTTGAAGGATTGATTTCCTCATCTTTGAACAACATTTGGAAAGGATTTTACAAATGCCTTCTTAGATTTTACAGTGCTTTCTGGAAATATATCCGTTAGTTGGGTTGTTTGGTAGATATGCAAAGAGATTAGCCTGTCTTGTCACATGAATCAATCTTGTACGGCCTACTATTTTTCTTTGGAGGATGCCTTATCCTCTTTCTGTAGTGATACTCTTTCTTTCTTAATAAAAGAAAAAGTTGCATTCTCTTAGAAGGTATTATCTAGTTATTCTCATTTCATTATAATTGATATTTTAATGGAGGTTAAGTGTGAATTTATAAGACATGAATGTAATTGCAATGATAGTTGGTAGGGATAAAATGGAGAAGCGGGAATTGGACACCAAACTCCCTATATCTCCTTTAAATACCGTATATAGTGAAGATATTGGAAGAGTTAGTGTACAATTTTTTTTTTAACTCTAAAATACTCTTCATTATATATAATCCATAATTTTTTTTTTACTCTTCAGAACTCGAATCCAAGTGCCTATTGATAAACAAAATAGTAAATTAGTGTCTATTGATTAACTTGTATAAAATAGTTAGACAGACTTGCCAAAATTTACAATGCTTCTATTACATATAGAACTTTTTCTCTACGCTTACCTTGATTTTGTACCCTTAAGAGTGTCATCTCTTTTCACAGTTTTCTCTTTTCTCCTACCATCAAAAGAATGAGACATCAACATGGACACTAACACTTTCATTCTAATTTTGTGGAAGATAATTCTTTCATTCTAAATTATAGTTATCGAGTTATTTCCATTATTTATACATCCCTTTTCTTTTCCTGGTAGTTATCCATTGATGAATGTTAAATCAGTTGTTCTATTTATTGCCATGATTAGAGTGAATTATTTGAGTACATATTTGCTTGTGTATTTGAAAGAAAGCAAGACGAACTTTTTGGATTAATTTGCTATGCTGACACAAGAACCATGATGCTGGTGTTTGAAACAGATGTTCTACAAACAGGCGAAGAAAACCAATCAGTGTTGTACCATATTATAAACTTTGAAGACCATCAGTTTCCAGTGAACTCACCTGAATCCTGTTCTGATGTTGAGGCTGTTGGATAGGAGAAAATAGCTTCATTATGTCTATATATCTATATACATATCTCACTTTCTCCGTTGTTTGCTTGGTGAAATTCTGTGGTCTCCGCGATATATGTATTGCAGACGGGAACTGAATGTTGGTTAAAGGTCTTACCGTGTTGATTTAAAGAGTTAATACTCTCATTTACGTTGTCTGTGATTCATAATATGTTAATTATAGTATACATAAATTATTGTTTCGATACAGCCGTTCAGTCTATGTTAAATGTCATCTTATCCCCTGCAATGGTTTTTTTATTTTCATGCCCTCCAGTCCCTCTTATTCTGGTGGATGACAAAAGGGAAAAAGAAAAAAAAAATTTCAAAATGAGTATCCATGGAAATTAATGGTTATAGGACGAAAGCGGAAATCAGTCCTCACGATATAGGGGGATAGAGGCGGGAAGAGGTCCCTCTCCTCCGGAGACATGTAAAATTCCTATAAAATGTGAAAATTGTAATAGAATTGTGATTCCATTTATATAAAAATTTGAAATTAGAATTCTAGTTATTGATTTTGTTAATATGAAACTTGAGTAAATAATTATTTTGATACCTGAAAGATTTTGAATTTAACAAAATGGATTTCAATTTTCATTTGTGACAAAATGAATTCTCAAATATCAGTTTAGTTTGACAAAATGGGTTAATCATTAATTTATACCATTTTGTTAGATAAAACTGATATTTGGAATTTTATTGTCAAAAATAAAATTGACACCCATTTAGTCAATCAAAATCTTTTTTATGTGTCAAAATGTGTATTTATTCTATAGAATTTAATAAAATTATTTTTTTTTTAACTTCATATGTTTTCTAATGAATGCAATATGTTTTTTTATTTTTTATATTAGATTTTGTTGGATTATATTGTTGAGAAGATTTTATGCAAATAATATATTATATACACTCATTCTATTAGTAGAACTCTCAAACTTCTTGAGGATTGGACAAGACATCTTAGGTTGAACCAATATACATTGTTGTGTATTTAAATGTGTTTGATCGATTTGGGAGCAAAAACGATCCTTGCAATTAGGCCTGGAAGTGAGCCAAGTTGAGCTGAGCTAGACCAAGCTCAAGCTCAAGCTCAGCTCACCAAAAATGAGCTTGGCTCACGGCTCGACTCATTAATAATCGAGCATATTTCTTAAGCTCAAGCTCGGCTCACCAAAAGCTCACGAGCTGGCTCAAGCTCACGAGCTGACTCAAATAATAGAAACATAAATACATAATTTATAATTTTATATCAATAAATTATAACTTATATATTTTAAAAAATATTTGAAAAGAACAATTTTATATATTGTTTATCTATCAATAAATATACATTTTTTATTTATGTCCTACATCAAAATTATATGTAATAAATAAATATAAAATTTTAAATAATTAAGATCATTAATATATATATAATTATATATTACTATTTCATATGTATATATATAATATTAAAAGTATAAATTAGATGCATATAGGATATGTGTATTAATTATATATATATATATATATATATATATATATATATATAATCGAGCCAGCTCACGAGCTAATGAGCTGAGCTTATCCAAGCTCAAGCTCGACTCATTTAATTTATGAGTTCAATTCTAGGCTCAAGCTTGGCTCACCAGCTCACGAGCTTAGCTTATCGAGCTATTAACAAACCGAGCTCGAGCTGACTCATGAGCTGGCTTGACTCACTTCCAGCCCTACTTGCAATGAACCAAACCGACCAGACTTTCGGTTTATTAGGTTTTTGGTCAAAACGGTTATTTGGTCAAAACGGTTAGCTCGATTTAGTTCTGATAATTATGAGATCATGTATTCATTCTAGCGGTAATTAATGAATGCAAGACAAAAGCCAAAAAGAAAAGTTATGACTATCTTTGGCCCCAAACTTGGCTCCATATATTTTTGTATATTAATAACTAATTTAAATTAAAAATATCACATTTTAACAATATAATAAAATCCAAAAAAGGAAGCTGTTATAAGAGTTACCTGAAACGTTGATTTGGGCTTGAATGGGAGGTCCAGATCCCTTTATAAGACATCGTCCGACTTGTTGATGCTGAGGTGCCGTCTGTCCGAGTTCCTCGCGAGAAGGTGTGGGTGGTACCTGCAAGAGACTCCGATGTTTAAGTTAGCAAGGACCTTAGGCAGGTTTTTAGTAGATTAGAACGTGCGTTATACCTAGGGGTTCCAGTGTATTTATAGTAGAGTAGATAACCACCTTTATTGGAGTAGTCCTTATCTTTTCTGTTAGATAAGCGTTCCCTTTATCTTGAGAGTTTGTTGAGATCTACCTTCTAGATGAGATAGAGTCGGCTGGAGAGACTTTATGGAGGCGGTTACGCCAGGCTGAGCTGGACCTTTAAGTCATCATCCGACCTCTTTGAAGAGGTCGGGTCTATCAATAAGTCCACCTTTATTGGTGGACTTTTTGGGTTATTGGGCCTGGCTTTTATTTGTTGGGACAGGGTATGAATAGTGCCCCTGCTTGAGTTCGTTCCTTTTATAGGTCGGGCTCAAGAATTCTATGGCTTCTACTATGTAAGTCGGGTTTTGATCTTGTCGGTGTCACCCAACTTTTTTCGAATTTTTTAACGTTGGAGGAGCTTTAATGACCGTCGAATTCTGCGCGGTGGTTTGCTCCTGGGGATTCACGCGCTTTAAGGGGGCGTAAAAGAGCCGTTCTTGATTGATTGTTCCTTTAAAAGGGGACTTTTCGGCTCTTCTTCTTCTTTTTGTTTGTTTCTGAAAAACTGTTTTGCTTTCTTCTTCACTAAAGTACTTTCTTTGTTGTTTCGTCCGTCTCTGTTTCTTCGAGATTTCTCGATCTTGGCATTTTGAAGGGTTATCTATTTTGTCGGCACAAAGGAGATTGTTCGTGCTCTTGTTGTTTTTTAGACGCGCTCTTCCTCTCTTCTTTTCGATCTTCTTCGAGGTTGGTTCTCTCTTCTTTTTCCCTCAAGCTCTCCTTTCTGCGTGTGACCTGCTTTGCTGTTGGTTTTGCTTTAGCTATCTTTGCACTTTTCTTTTTGTTGTTTTTGGAGAAATTTTGATATGGAGTGTCTTGAGGAAAAGATTTAAAAAGACCCTTTATTTTTTCCTTTGAATGAATCCTTGTTGGTGTGGCTGTTGTCTATTATGCACTGTGTTGTCCCTAATGGTGCCGTCTTTGACGTGGTGTTTGTGTTGAAGAGGTGCCATTTGTTTTGTTGTGTGGAAGGATTTTGAAAAGAATGGTTTACCCTTGATTTGATTTGTTTTTCCTGACTTGCATTGAACGAGTTCCAACTTCTGTTAGTGACTGTTTGCTTTATTTTGCGCTTTGTAGGTGTAGCATTTATGTCTCGCAAAGTTATGTTGAACATGTCAACTAAGGTTCCCCCTGCTCTTCGGATTTGGGTAGATAGTACTGTTTTAATGTGTGTCCCGATAATTGACAAAGAGTATTGTGGTACATTTCGTAGATACCATAGCATTTGTGAGAATAGGGAGGATGAGAGAAACTATGTCTTAGAACCACCTGATCCTGAAGAGAGAGTCTGTTTTTCTCCTATAGTAGAGTCCGTACATCCTTTCTTTTATGCCTATGATTGCATTTTTACTAGGTTAGGTGTCCGACTTCCTTTCAAAGATTTTGAGGTGGAGGTCTTGCGGTCTTCAAACTTTGCCCCTTCCCAACTGCACCCGAATTCCTGGGCTTTCATGAAGATGTTTCAGCTCCTATGTCGGGAGTTAGACGTCCAGCCTACCTTGAACGTTTTCTTTTATCTCTTGTTGTAACCAAACCATATAGCTCGACCAAGAAGTCGGGATAGATATCCTTCCGAGCTGTTCAGGGTCGGAATGCCTTTTCCATTTTTGACGACTCTTTTCATGACTTTAAAAATTACTTTTTTAAGGTTAAAAGGGTTGTGAATGCCTGACCTTTCTTCCTTTCCAAGAGACAAGGGCCCTTATTTCCCCTGTACTGAGAGGACACCCTCAATATCGTTAAACGGGATTTGTCTGACTTAGATGATCTGAAGAGGGGGATTGTAGACTTTATTTTGGGTACTTGGGCTCAAGATCCCCATCTGGACACGAAGAGATATCTGGGAGATCCTAGCCTTCTGAGGTCGAATCTTGGTAGTTCTTCTTCCCTTGCTTGTTAAATTTTTCTTGTTTTTTAAATGTTGATTTTGACTTCGTTTTGTGTTGCTTTGCAGAAAGTATGGCTCCCAAGTTGGCTATAAAGTATCTGCGAAATACCAAAAAATCCCTCATTGCAAAAAACCTTCAACAGCAAAAAGATATTGGAGCCGGGTCTCAAAAAGAGGTCGGGGCAGGATCATCCGTCTGATCTTCCCTGAAAAAGAAGTCGGGGTCGGGCCCTGCTGTCCTGAAGGTCATCATCCCCACTCCCTTGTCCAGGCCTATGTCTTCCGAGCTCTCCCCTAAGTCCCCTTCTTCTTCTGAGCCTCTCTTTAAGAAATAGAAGGTAGATGACGAGGAGAGCATTTACTTGAGCCGCTTCAACGCCTTGATCTGGGGTGAGAGGAATGTGCTCCCTTATCATCATCTAAGCACGGATGATGTTGCCATCCATAACCATCTCCAGAACTTAGCCCGGGGATGCCTTCGGACGGTTGGAGTGTGTGCGACCCTGGCTAAAGAGTTGAGGGGCTCTCCTATCCAAGCGACGACCAGTACCCTGGCGGCTGCTCGGGCAGATGTAGAGAGACTTGGCGAGCTGAAGAAGGATCTGGAGAAGGAGCGGGATACTTTGAGGTCAGACCTTGAAAGAGCTCGGGAGAGGGCCACTAAGTCGGAAGCTGTAGCTGCCTTGGCTGAAGAGAAGGCCAAGAAATACCACGAGAGTTATACTCGTGTGTTTGGCGAGAGGCTGGCATTGGAGGAGGAGGTAAAGGAGCTGAAAGTAGAGCTTGAGGAGTACCGGGAGTTGAGCGCTTTAGGGATAGATGAGATGTTCAATAACTTAGAGTCTCAGGTCAGGGTCTTGGCTCCCGACCTGGACCTTTGTCCCTTCAGTGTGAACAATGTTGTAGTTGATGGGAATATAGTCCCTGCACTTGACTCGGAGGATGAGGAAGAGGCTCCTGTGGAACCTAAGACCTCGGGGGTTCAGGCCGGTCAAACATCCACCTTGGGTGCTTCCCCTGAAGCAGTGGTGGTGGAGACTTCTATTCCTGCTCCTGAGGTCGTTTCGGACGTACCAGTGTCCGTGCTTCCCCCTCCTTCGGCCGTGAGCAAAGACGCTACTACTGGCGAGGCTCTCAACCCTCTCATGGGTGAGAAGCGTTAAGTTTTTTTGCTTCTAGTGTTTGCTTGATTGCTCAACCTGTGGATTTATGACATTTAGTTTTTTGTAATAGTGGGTAGAAAACTTTACTTTTAGTTGCTTTTGTTTGCAACTTTTATTAAGCAATGCTCGCCCTTCAACTTAATTTGTTAAGTACCCTTTAAGTCTTTGTAGTAGGGTATGGTTTGTTTTAGCTCTCTGGGTCTTAGTTATTAATTTCCTCAAGTATGACCGACTTCGAGTAATTGGACTTTCGCTAAGTTACTTTGACAACTCTGTTTTTATGCCGACCTGTTTTGAGGTTGCTTTATTTGTACAAGTTGTTTGTGTAACTTCTTACATTAACTTGTACCTCGTCACTTTATCTTACTGACTACTTTAGGTTGGTCAATGATTTTTGCAGTTTATCGAGTTTAGGTTAAAGCGTTTGAGATAGGAAACTTAAAAAAAGAAACAAACCAGGAATCTTTTATTATTGTTTAAGAAAAATTCTCTTACAGAGCTATTTACCAGAGGCTTGGGTGCCCCTAGTCCTTGTACTGGTGCCTCATTAAAGAACCCTATCTTTCACGGAAAAAGAGTGCACCTAGGTACAAGACTCTTAGCTATAGTACCTTTTAGGTTACAAGCGTGCCAGGACCTCGGGATCTCCCACCCTTGGAGGTCGAACACCTTATAGGAGCCTTTGCCTAGGACCTCTACTATCTTGTAAGGTCCTTTCTAGTTTGTAGCTAGCTTTCTTTCACCCGACTTCTGTGTTTTAATGTCGTTCCGAATCAGGACGAGGTCGTTGGTGGTGAAGTTTCTCTTGATCACCTTTTTATTGTACCTTAGATCAATCCTTTGCTTTAGTGCTTCCTCCTTAATCTGAGCTCTTTCTCAGACTTTAGATAAGAGGTCGAGCTCTTCTTTTTGAGTCTGGGTGTTAGCTCTTTCGTTGTAAAATTGAACTCTAGGTGATTCTTCAGCTATTTTTATGGGGATTACTGCTTCCATTTCGTATGCAAGTCGGAAGGGTGTTTCTCCTGTTGTGAAATGTGGAGTTGTTCGATAAGCCTACAAGACTTGAAGAAGCTGGTTAGCCCAAGCTCCTTTCGCATCTTGTAATCGGCATTTTAACTTGATCAATATGACTTTGTTGGCAACTTCAGCTTGTCTATTGGCCTGAGGGTGCTCTACGGACATGAACTGGTGTTTAATTTTCAAGTTGGACACCAGGTTTCTGAAGGTCGAGTCGGTAAATTGAGTTTCATTGTCCATGGTGATGGAGTGGGGAACTCCAAACCTTGTGATTATGTTTTTATACAGAAATTTTTGACTTCTTTGAGCAGTGATGGTTGCCATAGGTTCTGCCTCAATCCACTCAGTAAAATAGTCAACCCCTACTATAAGGTACTTGACTTGGCCTGGGACTTGGGGGAATGGTCCAAGTAGATCCAACCCCCATTTAGCAAATGGCCATTATGAGGTGACACTGATGAGCTCCTCAGGAGGTGCAATGTGGAAATTGACATGTTTTTGGCAAGGTGGGCACGTTTTAACGAACTCGGCTGCCTTCTTCTACAAGGTCGGCCAGAAAAAGCCAGCTCGGATAACTTTTTTGGCTAATGATTGAGCTCCTAGGTGATTAACCACATATGCCACTATGTACGTCCTCCAAGACTTCCTTTGTGCTAGAAGTCAGGACGCATTTTAAGATGGGTGTTGAGATCCCTCTTTTGTATAGGATATTGTGGACTAGGGTATAGTTTTGTGCCTCCTTTACAAGCCTTTTATCCTCCTTTTCATCATTGGGGAGCAAGTCGAATTTGAGGTAGCTAACTATGGGAGCCATCCACACTAAATGTTGATTATGTATGGTCAACACTTCTTCTTCCTTTGATATGGATGGCTTTTGCAGAGTTTCTTGAATGAGGCTTCTATTGTTGCCCCCTGGCTTGGTGCTGGCTAACTTTGATAGATCATCAGCTCGGGCATTGGATTCCCGAGTTAGATGTCAGACCTCACTTTCTGAGAAGTGTGTCAATTGTTCTCGTGTTTCATCCAGGTATTTCTTCATAGTGGAGTCTTTAGCTTGGTAGGTGGCATTGATTTGTGAGGTTATTACTTGTGAATTGCTGAACACCAACACTTTTTCTGCTTCCACTTCTTTAGCCAGTTTCAAGCCAGCAAGGAGAGCTTCGTATTCTGCCTGATTATTAGAAGCAGGAAATTCAAACCTTAAGGATGACTCTATCTGAGTTCCTTGATCGCTTTCTAGTATAACGCCAGCCCGGCTTTTAGATTTATTTGATGACCCATCTACGTATAGACTCCATGTAGTGGGGTTCCCGGGATTTTTAATGTATTCAGTGATGAAGTTGGCGAGATATTGTGAATCGATGGCTGTCCGAGCTTCATATCTTAAGTCGAAATCGGACAGCTCCAGCCAGGTCTATTTTTTGCAAGAAATTTTTAATTGGTTGATTAGTACAGACTTTAATGGTATGGGCCTCGAAGTAAGGTCATAGCCTCTGAGATGTAAGAACAAGAGCGTAAGTAAACTTTTCTATCTTTTGATAATTCAACTCTGCCCCTTGTAAGGCTTTACTGATGAAGTAGATAGGTTACTACCCCTTCTCGTCTTCTCGGATCAGGGCTGAGACTATCGCCTGACTTCCCACTAATAGATATAAGACGAGCTCTTTCCCCTTTTCAAGTTGGGTAAGTATGGGTGGTTGCTCCAGCAATACCTTAAGGTCTTGGAAAGCTAGTTCGCATTCTGGGGTCTACTCAAATTGCTTCCCTTTCCTTAGAATTGAATAGAGGGGAAGGGATTTCAGAGCTGACCCTGCCATAAATCTGGATAGAGCGGCCAACCTACCATTTAATTTTTGGACCTCTTTAACATAGGTTAGACTTTTCATATCGAGTATGGCTTGGCGTTTGTCGGGGTTAGCTTCTATGCCCCTCTGAGTCAGCATAAACCCTAAGAACTTCCCAGCTTCTATTGCAAAGGTGCACTTTGAGGGGTTTAACCTCATTTTATTCTTTTGTATAGTGGAGAACACTTCTGAGAGGTCAGACAATAGTGTTCTGTCCTCTTTGGTCTTAACGAGCATGTCATCCACGTATACTTCCATGAGTTTTCCTATGTGAGAGAAAAACACCTTATTCATCAACCGTTGGTAGGTAGCTCCTGCATTCTTTAATCCAAAGGGCATCACTATATAGCAGTAGTTTGCCCTTGGAGTTATGAATGAGGTCTTTTTTTGGTCTGGCTTATACATCGGGATTTGATTGTATCCCGAGTAGGTGGTGCAGAATTTAAGTCCACAAACTAACCGACAAGTGCACTGGGTCGTACCAAGTAATACCTCAGGTGAGTGAGGGTCGATCCCACAAGGATTGATGGATTAAGCAACAATGATTGAGTAATTTACTTAGTCAGATAAACAGAAAATGATGTTGACAATTCAATAGTATTAAATAATAAATTCAGAGAATTAGAAAGCAAGCAGTAAATGGATTGTGAAAATTATATGAGAGAACAGTTAAGGTTTCGGAGTTATTTATCTTCTGGATTAACTTTTCTTACCAACTATTTTAATCATGTAAGATTCAATTCATGGCAAACTATATATGACTAAACCCTAATTCCTTAGTGATTTAGTCTCCTCTAACCTAGTTAACGGCCAATTCCTTGATGACTTAAGTTTAATTAGAGGGTTAAGTTCAATTCTAGTTTATGTACCACAAAAATCCTAATTACCCCAATATAAGAGGATTATATGTCACGTATCCCGTTAAGTCCAGATAATTAGTGATTTAGGATAAATTGTTTTCGAGCTGTTGTTCAAGAAAATTACTTTTCCAAGGTTCACAAGAACTCAAATAGAATAAGGGTTATTCTTCCAATCTACCCAAATCCATAAGATGAAGAACGAAAACAAATTCTTGAAATTGAAATCAATACATGAATTAAAATAAAAGAGTAATAGTATTGATCCATAGAATAAATAGAGCTCCTAACCTTAACAGTGGAGGTTTAGTTGCTCATGGCTCAGAGAGAAAACTAGGATTCAGAAAACTATAAAGTGCGGAATGAGGTGCGTAAAAAAAAAGTGAGCTCGAAAGGCTAAATCTTTTCCCTTTTATATCAAATCCTAATTACTGTAAAATATATTTTCTAAAACTAAATAATATCTCTTCCTATTTGTAAATAAAATAAAGTTTTAATCAAAATTAATAAAATCTTCATTGCCATCATCACTATAGATGCGGGAACCATTGCAAGCATTAGGATTGGCGCCTAACTTGAAGAAATTGAAGTTGGGCGCCACTGCACCCGAATGTATTGGAGTGAAATTTCTTCATCCGGCGCCTAACTTGGAGAATCCCAAGTTAGGCGCCATCAAGGCCGTACAGTCTGGGAGAGAAGTGTATACTATTATATATCTTTGGAAAGCTCTATAAGTTAGCTTTTCAATGCGACTAAAATCATGTCAATTGGACTTTTTTAGCTCAAGCTATGCTCGTTAGAGTGCAAGGAGGTCAGGGTTGACAGCATCATTCACTTTCTCCCTTTTCTTTTACACAAACCTTGTCAAATCCATCCGAATGCTACCTGAAATAAACCAAATTGTACACGACTCAAAGTAGCATTCATAGTGACTCAAAGGTACTTAAATCTTGATTAAACTTACAAATTCAAATGCAAATTCACTATGAAAAGATAGGAAAGATGCTCACGCATCAGTAGGCATCAATAAAAGATAGGTATCTATAGCTTGATGCTAAGTCGACCAGAGCGTCTATACTGGAGAGTGGATGAGAGTCCTTAGGGCAGGCTTTATTGAGGTCGGTATAATCGACACACATTCTCCACTTTTCATTTTGTTTCTTCACTAACACGACGTTGGCAAACCTCAACGAATACTTAGCCTCCCTTATAAACCCTGCCTCCAATAGGACCTGTATTTGTTCTTCTACAACTTGTGTTCACTCTGGTCTGAGCTTTCTTTGCTTCTGCTGAACAGGTTGGGAACCTCGGTACACAACAAGCTTATGGCACATCAGGTCGGGATCTATACCCGGCATGTCAGAGGCTTTCCAGGCAAAAAGATCGGAGTTTTTCCTCAATAGTTCAATGAGTTGTTTCTTTAGGCTTTCTTCTAGGTTTACCCCTATACTTGTTATTTTGTCGGGGTGGTCTCTGATTTGTATCTCTACTGTTTTGCCTTTTGGTAGGGGTCGTAGTTCTTCTCGAACTCGGACTCCGCTTAACTCGATTGTAATTGACTTCTTTGTCTTTTGAGCTGCTATTCAAACTGAGGCTCTCATTATAGCATTTTCTTGCTAGCCTTTGAACTCCTTTAATGGTCAACTCCTTTAGCTGTGAGAAACTTCATGCAGAGATGTGGGGTGAAAACGACGGCTGCAAGTCGGTTCAGGATTGTCCGACCTATTAGAGCATTGTATGCTGAATTTTCGTTGAGCACAATGAAGTCGACACTTAGTGTCCTTGATCTTGCTCCTTTTTTGAAGGTGGTGTACAATGAGATGTAACCCAGAGGTTAGATCGGGGTATCTCCCAGTCGAAAGAGGCTGTCTGGGTATGCCCTTAGATCATTTTCCTCTAACCCGAGCTTGTCGAAGGCGGGCTTAAACAGGATATCCGCCGAGCTGCCTTAATCTACCAAGGTCCGGTGTAGGTTAGCTTTTGCTAGGATCATAGTTATTATTACCACTGGGTCAACGTGCCCGGGTATTATTCCTTGAGCATCTTCTTTAGTAAAGGAGATGGTGGGTAAGTCAAGTAATCGATCGTCCTGTCCGACTTGATATACTTCCTTGAGATGCCTTTTTCTGAAAGGATTTTGATATTCCTCCTCCCGAGAATCCACCATTTATCATATGTATATGTGGTTCAGGGGTGTGAGGAGGGTGTTCTGGTCGTCCTCCTTCTTCATCCCTTATTCTCTTTCTCAAGTCGTCCGACCTGTCTACTAGGTATCTATCAAGTCATCCTTCCCTGGCTAGCTTTTTGATGACATTCTTGAGATCGTAGCATTCATTAGTGGAATATCCGTATAGCTTGTGATACTTACAATATTAAGTCTGACTTCTGGCTTTCTTATGCTTAATCGGACCGGGTGGGGGGGGGGGGTACAGAAGCTTCTCCGTGTGGCATATCTCCCTGTAGACATCGACTAGGAAAACCCTTAGAGGGGTGTAGTTGTGGTACTTTCGAGGCTTTTCCACACTTTGCTCTTCTTTCTTCTTGGGTTCTTTTTCTTTGTCCCAACTTGGATAATAGGGTAGGTTGGATCGAAGGGGAGGTTCTCTAAGTTGGGAGTTTTCTTCCATGTTGATATATTTTTCAGCCCCTTTCTTGGATCTCGTTCAGGGAAGTCGGGTATCTTTTGGATATTGATTGAGAGAATGGTCCTTCTTTGAGGCCATTGACCAGACCCATAATTATAGCTTCAGTTGGTAGATGCTGAATTTCCAAGCAAGCTTTGTTGAATCTTTCCATATAGTCACGAAGGGTCTCCCCGACCTCTTGCTTTACTCCTAGCAGGCTCGGAGCGTGCTTCGTTTTGTCTTTCTGAATGGAGAATCTGGTAAAAAATTTTCTGGCCATATCGTCAAAGCTAGTGACCGACCGGGAGACAGTCCGTCAAACAATTTCATTGTGGATTTGGTTAAAGTAGTCGGGAAGGCTTTGCAACGAGAGGCGTCGGAGGCGTCGGCCAAGTACATTTGGCTTTTGAAGTTACTGAGATGGTAGCTCGGGTCGGACGTTTTGTCATAGAGGTCCATGTCGGGCGATTTGAAGTTCCTAGGAACTTTAGCCTTCATGATCTCTTCTGTGAACGGATCTTGTCCTCCCAAGGGGCTTTCTGACCTAGTGGCCCGACTTTGAAGGTCGGCCTCCATCTTTTAAAGCTTTTCTTCTAACTCCCTACGTCTTCTTACTTCTCTTCTCAATTCTCGTTCGGCCTCTCGTTGTCGCTCGGCCTCGTGTTCGAGCTGTCTCAAGCGATCTCACTGTCCATGGACCATGTTCAATATCTCCGTCACGTGAGGATGATCCTCGTCCCCGGGGTGGTGTACTTCAGAATGGATCCTCCTTGGATGAGGGTTTTCCGAAGGCTCTTCTATATGAGGTCCTTCCATATGTTGTGGTGGAGGGGGGAGCACGACGGCGTGGTTTTCTGGCTGAGCTTCTTGCTCAGGTTCGGATGCGGTGTGACCGTCCTCTGGTTGATTGTCCGTCATGGTTGTGGGATGACTTCCAAGTCCCCGGCAACGACGCCAATGTTTCGAAGGTTACTTGAAACGTTGATTTGGGCCTGAACGTGAGGTCTAGATCCCTTTGTAGGGCAGCGTCCAACTTGTTAATGCCGAAGTGCCACCTGTCCAACTTCCTCGTGAGGAGGTGGGGGTGGTACCTGCAAGAGACTCCGATGCTTAAGTTAGCAAGGGCCTTAGGCAGGTTTTTAGTAGATTAGAAGGTGCGTTATATCTGGGGATTCCAGTGTATTTAAAGTAGAGTAGATAACCAGTTTTGTTGGAGTAGTCCTTATCTTTTCTGTTAGATAAACGCTCCCTTTATCTTGGGAGTTTGTTGGGATCTACCTTCTAGATGAGATAGGGTTGGCTGGAGAGACTTTATAGAGGCGGTTACGCCAGGTTGAGCTGGGCCTTTAAGTCATCGTCCGACCTCTTTGAAGAGGTTGAGTCTATCAATAAGTCCACCTTTATTGGTGGGCCTTTTGGGTTATTGGGCATGGCTTTCATTTGTTAGGCCAGGGCATGAATAGAAGCATTGTGGCAATTTAGTAACAAGTAATCCACAGAAGTGATAAATGCATATTATTTTTTACAGCGATGTTATATGTGCAAGCATCTTTGTAATCAAGTTGAAACAAGTTGCCACAATCCCAGCAGAAACCAACATGCGCATGCATCACATGCTTCTTCTTTTTCGATCTTCTTCTTATTGATATTCCGTAGAAATTTCTATTAGAAAACGCAGAAACTTATCAATGTAGTATATAAATTTTTGCACCTAGCACAAAACATTTTGTACATAACACATAAACTTGTCGATGTAGCATAAAATTTTTTGCACATAACACAAATATTTTCACACAACACAAACTTATCGATATAACATAGAAATATTTTGCACATAGCTTAGAAAATTTTGCTACACAGCTTAGAAAATTACTTCTATTGCCATTGATCTGGATTTTATGTTGTGCACTAAAGTTTCAGTGTTGTGCACTAAAATTTATGTGTTCAATAATTTTGTTGAACATATATATATGAAAGAAGAAGAAGATGACGACGACGATGATAATGGAGAAGGAGGAGGAAAAAGAAGGAGTAGAAGAAATCAACCGAGAGAAGATGATAACGATGACGATGATGCAGAAAAAGAGAATAGAGGAAGAAAAGAAGATACAGAAGAAGTAGGAGGAGAAAGAAAAAAAAAGTAGACGAAGAAGGTCTATATATATATATATATATATATATATATATATATATATAGAGAGAGAGAGAGAGAGAGAGAGAGAGAGAGAGAGAGAGAGAGAGAGAGAGAGGAAATTTAAACCAAGCATTTAGTGGCAATGAACCAGTGACGACTTAAAATTCTCTACTATTACACCATTAAAGATGCACAATGCCTTGGGGTTGGCTGAATTTGATTAGACCTAGGTTCTGATATAATATTTTCATTAATTAATGCATATAATTTTAGAGTAGGATGATGAGCTTTTGTGAAGATATCAGCAGTCTGATGTAAGGTCCTAACAGCTATGAGGCAAACAACATCAATAAGGAGACGTTGCCGGACAAAATGACAACCCATCTCAATGTGTTTGGTGCAATATGAATAGCACTATGATTGTCACAAAAAATATCAATTGCGGACGACTGAGGAGCACCCAAGTTTTTGAGAAGCCAACGAATCGAGACAACCTCAGCAGTGGTGTCAGCGAGAGCACAATATTCACCTTTGGTGCTTGATCGAGCATTGAATGTTTTCTTCTTGGCTCGCCAGTAAATGAGGGAGTCACCAAAAAAAAAATAATAATCAATAGTAGAATGATAATCAGTAAGATCTCTAGCCCAATCAGCAACTGAGTATGCTTGAAAGGTTAAAGATGAATGGGTAGAAAAATGAAGGCCATGAAATAGAGTGCCTTTGATATATATAGTGAAGAATGCGAAGAATTGCCGAATAGTGAGTAGTACGAGGAGCTGACAAGAACTGGCTAAGAACATGAAATGGATAGGTGATGTCTAGTCATGTGACAGTCAAGTAGATAAGGCCTCTAATTAACTATCGATAAAGAGTAAGATTATCCAAAACAGTGCCATCCATAGGAATAAACCGAACATTAGGCTCAAGAGGAGTAGACTCAATGCGGCTATCTGTAATTCCAGCTCAAGCAAGAAGATCAGAAGCATATTTAGTTTGAGAGAGATAGATACCATCATCTGAGGATATGATTTCAAGACCAAGAAAATAAATGAGAGAACCAAGATCTTTCATCTCAAAGGTGTGGTGAAAGGATGCTTTAAGATCAAAGATACCATCAACATTATCTCCAATAATGATTATGTCATCTACATACAAAAATAGAAGAACAACTCCATGTTCACTTTTACGAATAAAGAGAGCATTCTCATGAAGAGTACAAGTAAAATCGAGATTGCTTATAGTGGTACTGAACTTTTCAAACCATTCACGAGGAGCTTGCTTAAGACTATAAAGTGCCTTACGAAGGAGATAAACTTTGCTAGAAGGACAAGGATATCCTGGAGGTGGTTTCATATAGACATTCTTTTTCAAATCCCCATTAAGAAATGCATTATTCACATCCATCTAACTGAGATACTATTTTTTAACTGCAATAATGGCAAGGAGAGTGCGAACAGATGTGAGACGTTCAACAGGAACAAAAGTCTCTTCATAATCAATACTATACTCTTGCGTACATCCTTGAGCAACCAATCGTGCCTTAAAATGGTCAATAGAACCATTAGAACATGTCTTGATCTTGTGTATCCATCTACTACCCACAACTTCTTGATTAGAAGGAGGAGCAAACAAGTCCCAAGTGTGTGCTTTCTCAAGTTCCTGGATTTTTTCTTGCATTGTTTGATGCCAATTTAAATTTGTGGAGGTTTCTCTGAATGACTTAGGTTCATGGTAATGAAGAATAGTAGAAAAATTTGATAATCAAGAAGGTGAGGAGGTGGATTTCTTACCTAGAAGAATGAGTGGAGGGAAGAGGCGTGACAGTAGGAGCAGGATCATCATCCGGTCTATAATCATTGGGAGATGGAGAAGGCGGAAGAGTAGGAGGCTTGAGAGGTTGACTTGAGATAGAACCTGTAGTATCATCACTAGAAAAAAGAACAACATTGAGGTTAATGAAAAATGGTGACTGGGTAGAAAAAATGGACTCAAAAGAGGAGAAACTAGACAACATGTGATGCTTCCAAAATACAACATGACGAGATATATGAATATGTTGAGAGATAGGATCCCAACAAAGATAACCCTTGTGTTCAGTGCCATAACAAAAAAAATAACACATGCGAGCCCGAGGTTCAAGTTTATTATGTTCATAAGGCTGAAGAAGGAAAAAACAAACACAACAAAAAACAAGAAAAGAGCTATAATTTGGAGAAGTATGATAAAGACACTCAAAGGGAGTAGTGTTACTAAGGACAAAAGAAAGGAGTCTATTGATAACATGAACAACAGTGAGAACAGCTTCGCCCCAAATATGGTAAAGACACGAAGAAAAAATAAGCATTGCACAAACAGAGTCAAGAATATGACGGTGTTTGTGTTCATCTCTTCCATTTTGTTGAGAGATACCAGGACATGAAAACTTAGACAAAGTACCCTGTTCAGCGAGAAAATTTAAGAGTTTGGAATCATGATATTCCATAGCATTATTGCGTCGGAAAATTTTAATGACCTTGAAAAACTGAGTTTTAATCATAGTGGCAAAGTTAATATAAAGTTGAGGCAGCTCATGACAATTAGTCATCAAATAAACCCAAGTAAAACGTGAATAATCATCAATAAATACTACAAAGTATCGAGCCCTTCCCATAGAAGCGGTGGGAACGGGGCCCTAAACATCAGAGGGAATAAGATAAAAAAAAGAGCAGCAAGAAATGAATTATTATGAAAAAAATAAAGCTGGTTGTTTTGTAGTTTGACAAGAATAATGCATTGGTATCTTTAATGATTTTCATATATCTTTTTTAAGTAGTTTTGTATTTTAATTTGAAGTTCTTATATTTTTAATTAAGTTTTTATAACTAATCATATATTTGTAGTTATTTTAGAATTATTATGCATTCATGATCAGTTTTTTAAGGGAAAACGGGCGCCAGAATGCCTTGAATTTGACAAAACAGGCCCCTAGTGCCCAAATCCATCAAGCCCAGTGCCCAAACTTCAAGCCCAGTGCCTAGTACTCAAAATTTCCAAGTTTAGCACCCATTTGGGCACCCAATGCCTTCGACAAAGTCATAAGGGTTGGCGGCCAACTTCCAGAGGTGGCGCCCAGTGCCAGGATAGTTTAATACACTAAGCACCCAACGTCAAATCTAGGAGCCCGACTTCAAGTGATTTTTCACTCCCAAGCGTCCAAAATTGCATCCAAGTTAGGCACCAATCATGAAAGTCCAGCACCAAGCCCATGCTCCTCTCCCAAGAAGCTCTAAATTCAACCGAAAGATTCAAGATTTGAATAATTAGTTATCATTAACTTTTTATAGAAAGATAAGAACTAGTTTAGTTTAGATTTGAATTATTAATTTAGTTACCTTATCCTTCTAAAGATAAGATTAGAATTAGTTTTTGAATTTGAAATCTAGGATAGGATTTAGGATATAAATAAGTGAACGATAATTCACAAAAGGGCATCGAGGATCCTCGGATCCCGACCATCATCATCTAACAACTCATTAGTTTTAGTTGGTTTTCTTTATCTTGAGTAACTAAACCTCCTATGTTAAGGGTTAGAAGCTCTATTTGACTTTTTATGGATTGGTAATCTAATTGTTTCTTTTATTTTGATTTATACATTGATACGTTTTTAGGATTGAGTCTTGTTCTTCATCTTTAATGGTTAGAAGTATTAAAAAATATTCTAATTCTGTTTTGAATTCTGTTATTACTTTGAGAAATTTAATATCAGAACTAGCTTGAAACTCATTCTCATAATTTTCAATTGTCTAGGACTACAATATGTGACATTAATTCAGTTAGGAATAGCTTTGAATATTATGCGATGTTAAATTAAAATTGCACTTAACCTCTTTTTCTTAATTAATTGACCAAGAAATTGTCGATTAAATAAGTTAAAGAAAAATTGAATTGTTAAAGAATTAGAATTTGATTATATATGATTTGTCGTGAAAGTATTTGTATGAATCAAAATAAATAAAAAATAAATAAACATGAGGATTTTCTTTTTTGAAAGTTAAACATCTCCGAAACCTTTCACATCTTTATTTACTGTTTTTTTCTTCAAATTCATAAGCATTCATTCATTAACACCAAACATTCTCTTTTACTTTTCTTTATTACTTCAAGACTCACATCTTTCCTCTTATAAAAGTTCAATTGATCTAATTAGAAGTTTCAATTAGAATTTGCTTGATTTAATCCTTTAATCCTCGTGAAAACGATATCCACTCACCGTGGTATTACTTGGAGCGATTTGGTGCACTTGCCAATTTTCGAGTGTATCAAATTTTTGGCTTATCAAGTTTTTGGTGCCATTTCTGGGGATTAACTAAGATTAACAACATACATCCGATTGAATCACTAAATTAGATCTTTATTTTATTTTATTTTCTTCTGTTTATTCTTCTTTTCTTCTTTGTTCTTCTTCTTTATTTCACATGATGTATTTTATTTCTTTTGTGTTTGTATATACAAGGAAGTGATAGAGTCGGACACCATGGATACAATCCTAGCAATGAACAAACTCATGATTCAACAAATCCTCACTCACAAAAAACGAAACAAATGCAAGTTTCAGCCACTGAAACACAAGTTGCTATGTGTGACTTGTGTGGAGGAGCCCGCAAGAATAAAAGGTGTAGGCTATTCAAAGAAGTTCAGTCTCTCACCGAGCAATTAAATTACATGGGACAATTCTCAAGGCCAAGAAACGACTTATATTTTTCTGGATGGAGGAGTCACCTTAATTTTGGTTGGGAGAATCAAGGATAAAGAAACGTCAACGTTCCATATGAAACCTTTCAAGAATCATCACCTCTTGAGCTTTTCTTGTAGAAACTATCTCAATCCACTACTGAGTTTGTTCAACAAACCCAAGACTTTATGCAAGAGACAAGAAGAAACTTCAAAAACCAAGAAGCCTCCATAAAAAATTTAGAGGTACAAGTAGAGTAGATTACCAAGCAATTAGCAGAGAAGTCAACAAATTTCTTCCTAAGTGAAATAATGCCAAATCTTATAGAGGAGAGAAGTTGCTTAACAAAAGACTCAATGTCAGATGGAAAGACAAAAGGTGGGATGAGAGAAGTAGAGTTGGTGGATTCAATAGCAGCAGCAAGAGCATTGAAGAAGCCACATTCTTAGATTTGTTGGGAGACGAGATTAATACTTGTTTTGATCTGAATGTGATGGGTGAATAGGACAGGTAGTAATCAAGTGTCTTAAGAGCTTGCAATAATGGTAGAACAGTTTTGGACAATTGGAGCCAATGTGACCTTTCTGTTTATATTTTTGACATTCAATAGAAGGACAGTCTAAGAAGAGGTGCCCAAAATAGTTACAGTTTTGACAAAATTTACCTTTTCTTTTGGTGACAGCAAAGACAGTTTCACTATTAGAGCGAGTCAACTCCAGGAGTGTTTCTTTAGACTTAAGATGAGGAAGCACATCTTCAAGGCTAGGCAAAGGATTCTGATGAAGAAGAGAAGCCCTAACCGGCTCGTAGTTATCAATAAGAGCCATGAGGAACTGTATGAAACAAGTTTAGTTGTGATAATCCTATTATGCATTACCATCAATTGTATCTTTAATAATAAGCTCACAAGATGTCAATTGATCCCAAATTATTTTCATCTGAACAAGAAAATCAAAGACCGCTTGTCCACATTCTTGCTTAAGGCTATGAAGCTCCTTTAGCAGTTGGCACTGATGAGAGAGGTCAAAAATAGTGTAGCATTTTGCCAAATAATTCTATACTTCTTTAGAAGTTTCAAAATGCCCAAAATGTAAATGAATACCTGAAGTATAAGTGTTGCAAAACCAAGTGATAATCTGGTGACTTTTACTATCCCAATCATCTAATTTTTTTTTGCAAAGTCTTCCTCCTTGAATTTGGAGGTCCCATCTTTTGATTTGTCAATCATAGTTGGCTTAACAGGACAAACAATATCATCAGTAATGTAGCGCCACAATTTGTGCCCTTTAAGAAATTCTCTTATAACTTCAACCCAATGAGTATAGTTGGAGTAATTAAGGATAACAGGTGTTCATACCCTGGGTCGAGCTATCCGACCTGGGGTGATCAAAGACAAAGCAACCGACCTCTTCAAGTCAGTTTTTCCGACCTCTTCATTAAAAGAGTTCGGCCAAATCGCTACAAGAAGCCCAAGACGGCCCAAACTAAGGGACTTAGCCCAATCTAAAGGCAACTAAAGCCTAGAAAGATAGAGGCGGTTCCCCTTAGAGATAAGATGATCTCACTTAAAGATAAGATAAGATAACTAACTTATCTTATCTAAGAAAAGTCAGCCCACACTACTATAAATACACTGGAGCACCCACGTATAACTCATACTCTGATTCTACTAAAAACCTGTTTAAAGCCCATGCTAACTTAAGTATTGGAGTCTCTTGCAGGTACCACCACATTCCGGTGACGAAGGATCAGCAGCCTCTCCAGCTCCACCAGTTCCAACAAGTTGGACACGACAGCTCCGACCACCACAGCAGATCTCATCCGAGATCGACCTTCAGTTTCAGGTAACCCTCGGAACAACAGGGATAGGCTGAAAAATATATAATTTGTCCACAATAGTAGATACAAAGAAGGAAACTACAAGATCGAAGCAAAAATCAAAGAAATGGAGGACAAATTTAGAAAGAGCTCATCCAAAAATCTTAGGATGGGTCCCACTATGTGCCACGTCAGCAGACACATGGCGATGTCTGAGTGGAGAGGGAAGACATGTCAACGTTGAGTCAGCGAGGGTTGACACGTGGGTCAAGAAGTGGTCTGGGTCAGGTCGAGGGGCGGATTGACACGCGGGTTTGCGGGGAGGTGCTGTCCCGTGACACGTATACGATTCTAGACCGTTGATTATGGATGGTGATCAACGGTGCTGGATGCATTGGAGGAAAAACAGGAAAAACGGGCAATGAAGGTTGCGGCGGTGCGTCAAGCAATCTCCGACGACGAGGTTGGGCTCATTGGATTCATAATGGCGAGACGAAGACGATGGTATAGTCGCCTACAAAACACAGCGTCGGAAAAGGATCAGAGACAGGAGCAGAAAAACACTACCGAAAGAGAAAAATATAAATGACTGTGAACGAATCTCTATTGAAAAAGAAAACCTAAGCTCTTGATATCGTGTTAAAAATAAGAGAGTAATCTAAAGAAGGTGTTTTTGTGTATTATTCAGTATATGATGAATGATACAATATATAAGGGTATATTAGGTGCTAAAAGAATCAAAGTAATAAAAGCGTAATATCCTACAATAAATATACAGATATGCTAAATAAATATAATTGATACTAACTAATCTTAATTGATCATAATTTTACTCTAACATATATATGTTTAACTCATTTTAAATATATATTCTATATTTTTATGTATATTCTATATTGGCGACTAAGGGTGTTCGCGGTGCGGTTTGGATCAGTTTTGAGTCAAAAACTCATCCGATCCAGACATTAATTTTACTTGCGGTGCGGTTTGAATTGGATTGAATTTACGGTGTTGTAAACTAAAAAATTAAATATACATAGCAAGTCTCAACATCAAATTAAAAAATTAAATATACATAACAAGTCTCAACATCAAATTTTAAATAATCAACAATGACATATTAAATCTCAACAATATTTTAAAAAACCAACAATAACATAACAATAAAAATAAAATTGTTAGTTAAAATAAATAATAAATTTTATATTGAACATAAAATATTTATTAAATAATAATCATATATGAATAATATAAGAAGGTATAACATATTGAACATACTATAAATAAAATTATAAATGTAAAGATAAAATAATAATATTATAATACATTGTATGGTTTGGATTAGATGGGATCGATTTTAAAAAAATAAATCCAAAATTCGATATAATTTATACAGTTTGTAAAAATTAAAATCTAATTATATTTAAATTAGTACAATTTTAATTAACTTTTAATTTGAATTGAATTAGTTGGGCAGTTTAATTTAAATTAATTTAAATTTAGACACTTTTATTAATAACTGATTTTAATATACCCCAAACATAATTGAATCCAGCATAATTGAACGTTAAGAAACCAATTTATTTTGTGCCACCACTAAGATAATGCTCACTCAACTAAAGTCGTTCAAATGGCACCTGAGTCTTGAGACGAGACAAAGTTTCGGCAGTATAAGAATAATTTAATAACCTGGATTCGGAAAAAAAAAATAAATAAATAAAGAAGAAAACAGATAGATAGTTTACCGGGGTTCAAATTAAAATCCATGTACAGAAATTTAAGTTATTTTATTCAAGATTCAACTCAAACTATGAGTTTAGCCCGTATGGATGATTAATGTAAATCTAATTTATATTATCAATGAGTTAAATCTAAAATCTTTAATGACAACTTTTAACTAGTAAAACACAATTACTAGAAAATTCTTTTGACCATCTATTTATAATCAATTATATTAAGTATATATTAAAATTAATTATTAAAATTAATTTTTAATATAAAATATATATTAAAATAAATTATATAATATATATTTATACACAAATATATAATAACTAATTTTAATAATTAATTTTATCATACATACAATATTTTTTATTTATAATTGTTAGATTTGTAAATAAGTTTATCGTTATTAACCAAGTTGCTACTAGAAAATTATAAAAACTTTGTGAAACTAAAAAATTCATGAAATTTATAAAGAATATCTTAAATATTTGAATTCAAACAAAAGAATTCAAAATGAATTCAACTAGATGCAAACTGTTTATCGCCAATAACTATTGTTAAGCATAAAGTATATTAGCTATTAGATACTTATATTTGACTATAAAAAGTTATAAAGAGTTAATCTTCAAATTAATTTTTAAAAGATGAGACATCTTTTTAATTTGTCTTTAAAGAATTTTATTAATTAAATTGTCTTTCAGTTACTTTGTTAAATAATTTTTATTAATAATTGATAATGTGAAATATTAATTGATATTATACATGATACTTAATATGTCTAATTGGACGTTAACTAAATATATTTATAAAAATTTATCAATTAACGTTTCATAACATTAATTATTGATAGAAATTATTAAATGGAGTGACTGAAAGATAAATATAATTAATTTTTAATTTTTGATAGATTAATTTAATTAAAAAAAAATTTTAAAACGAATTTGGAGAATACTTTATTTTTCAAGGACTAATTTAATTATTAACCCAAGTTATAAGTATGTGCAAGTTATGCATTCCATGAAATTAATTTTATGAGTTTTGAGAAATGCTTTTTTGTCTTTTCTACTTTTTTTTTTTATGAATATTGATCAAATTGAGAAAAAAAATATGATGGTATTATTTATGTGAATATATAACTTTAGATCAAATTAATTGTGGGTGTTAAATTTATATTTGGTATAAAAAATAATTTAATCCAACGACAATTAATTGAGAATTTATGAGGTATGAGAGAGTTTGTTTGCAAAATTCTAAAAACTAAACGAGTCATCGAATTGTTCTATCTACTATTTTATTGATTTAAAGATTTGGTCGATTCAACTGTGATTCAATCGAAATAAATAAATTACAGTAAAATAGTATATAAAATTATAAATAAACATGCAATGATAGAGTAGAATGGAGCTACCTATAGTTCATGATAGAAAAACTGGAATTTGGTAGAAAATGGATCAGCTGGATCAAGGAGTGTGTAAATTCAGTTTCATATTCTGTTTTGGTGGAAGGCCAACCAACAGGTTTCTTTAGATCTAGCAGAGGACTTCAACAAGGAGATCCTCTCTCATCCTACCTCTTCCTTATCTGTGCAGAAGGTTTAACCCATTTGCTCCACAAAAAAGAATAAAATACTATGTTTCAAGGTCTAAGACTGAATGCTAGATGTCTCTTAATTAGTCATCTACTATTTGTTAATGATGCAATCCTGTTTAGTAAGGCTAATTACCAGAGTTGTGAATCCATATTGCAAGTATTGGAGACCTATGGTGATATTAGTGGACAGCAGATAAACTTAGACAAGTTTTCAGTATTTTTTAGCAATAATTTCTCTCCATTACTACGAGACCATCTGACAGATATTCTAGACATCAGACGTGTTGGATCCTAAAATAAGTATCTCGGAATGACAGTAGTAATTAATAGATCAAAGACACAAATTTTTAACTACATTAAAGAGAAAGTAATGAAGAAATTACAGCATTAAAAATGCTTTTTACTATCCACAAGTGGGCGGGAGGTTCTATTGACGGCTATCGCTTCAGCCATTTCCATGTACACACTAAACTGCTTCAAGTTACCAGACTCTTTAATTGATGAACTACACAAGATGATGATATAATTTTGGTGCGGACAGTGCAATAATGAGAACAAGATGCAATGGATTAGTTGGGATGTCATGAGTAGACCGAAAACACTGGGAGAACTAGGATTCATAGACCTCAAGGCCTTCAATTTGGCTATGTTGGCAAAACAAGGGTAGAGGTTGAGCACTAAGAAACACTCCTTGCTTTTCAAGGTCTATCGAAATAGATACTTCAAATATTCGACCTTTATAAAAGCGAAGATTGGTTCCAACCCATCATGGGCATGGGGAGGCTCCTAAAAGGTCGTAAGATTTTTGAAAAGGGTATTAAATGGCAAATAGGAAGAGGTGAAACTATCAGAATCATGAAAGATCTTTGGTTTGGTGATAACCCTCCCTTTAATATTCCTCCAACCAACGACACAAATCCTACTCTCATCTGAGTTAGACAACTATTAAAGGAAGATGAAAGCTGGGATCAAAACCTAATCCAAAGTAATTATCCTCTGGAGGTGGCGAGAATAATTTGCCAGACCACTAGATCATAAACAAAGGACAAATTAATTTGGAGCAAGGAGAGAAATGGTTTATATTCAGTAGCTTTAGGATATGATGTTGCATTCTACTTCTATCACATTTATGAACAGCAACTAGATTCAAAATTCAGAGACAGAAAATTATGGGACACAATTTGAAAACTCAAATGCACTCCAAAAATTAGAGTATTTCTATGAAAGTTAAGTCACAATCGCTTATCTCTGATGGAGAGACTACACTCTAGAATAACCAATATTCCACCAATCTGCCAACGATGTCACCAACATCCTGAATCGACATTCTATTGCTTCTTCACATGTCCAGCATCAGCAGCAATTTGGATAAAACTCGGATAGCACCTTATTCCTGCCAACCAACATGACCAACTGCCATAGTAATGGCTTAGTTCAAGCTTCAATTTCATTAAATTAAGACAACAAAGCAAAAATCTTCTTACTCACTTTACATACATGATTTGAAAAATTTGATTTGTTCGAAATCTTCAACTCTTTAAAGACAAATACTCAACACCTGAGAAAATTCTAGCTCAAGCAGAAAGATTAACTTTAGAATTCACAAACCGTGTACTTCTTTCTTTGTGACTGTTCTTCTTCTTTATTCTTGCATATTTTTATTCTTTTCTTTAGCTTTGATTTCTTTGGGTATTGTTCACTTCTGTTAAGATATATCTTTTTTGTTGTGACCGTTGTTGTCCAAGTGTGGATAAAACTTTTTTATAGAATAAAATAATATTTTATCTTTATAAAAAAAATATAAATAACATTAAAAGTTAACCTTTAAAATCTTTTAGAGAATGTATATTTAATATTAAGTTATTTTATTATTTTTTTGCATATTATTATTTGTAATTTTTGAAATTATTTGTACTAGCAATATAAACTTTTAAATATTATTTTGATAATTTATCTATTTATATGTTTATTTAATTCTAATAATTATTTTAAAATAAATGAGAGTTGAATCATTGCTCCAAGTGACTTAATATTATACTCATAGGAATGAGAATGAAAATCTCTCATTTTTTTCAATTATTTTATAAAATGTGATTTTTTACTGTACACTTCTTAAGTGGAATAAAAAAAATGAAAAAAGATAATAAATAGTAAAAGATCATATTTATAAAATAATATAAAAAAAATTAAGAACATCTATTACCATGGGAGAGACACTGACTTTGTAGGATTTTTTTAAAGAAATAATTTAATTCTTTTATTTACTAAAAAAGATATTTTTTTTGAGTATTTACAAATTTGTGTCGCTTGACTTATTTTGTGTACACTGTAAACGAATTAAGTTTGAGTATATCTCGTTTACAGAATGAGATAAGACACTTTTTTTTAAACAAGTATGACTACAACCATGATATGCGGGAGACAACGGACTACAGATATCTGATATGTGTAAATTCGATTCGTTTATAATGTAAACAAGATACAATCACAATTATTTTATTTACACTATAAATAAGATAGAGCATGATAAATTTCAAACAGCTATAAAAACGATATGCAAGTATTAGCCTTCCTCACAAACATATCACTTCTTCTTCTCCGTTCTTTCAATAAATTTAGTAAAAATGTTTAGTAGTAGTGAATATATTTTTATAAGTATATATCCTAATTGTCACATGAGAAACAGTAACGATGGAGTTGTGTTTGAGTGTGATAATCTTTCCTATTCTTTTGTGCACTCGATTAAGTTCTCTCTCTGAGTTGAAGAGTCTAATATTGATAAGTACCGGTGCTAGTGGCACAAAGGAGGTTGGACGAGTTGGGTATAGTGTCATATTTCATAATTTATTATTTTTGAAATTAAATAAATCCATAAATCTATTGTGAAAAATTTATTTTCTAAATCAAATATTTAAAAATTTTACTTAACAGAAATGCAACTAATATTCAACAAGACAAATTACTAATAATATATTCCAACACCTAATAAAAATCAATTTGGCAACTAACCTATTTTATGTTACTAGCGCAACATCTATTCTAGTCATATATAACAATATTAAATCTATAAAAGTACCTAACTATAACTGTATGCTTATTTATTTAAAAGAAAAAAATAACAACATTAACTTGGAAGTCGGTCACTTCAGCGATATACCACATCGTATTCAGACAGTTGATATTGTCATTTCGTATATCTACAGGCACCATAATGTCCAAGTACCTCAATAATATTAAGAAAAAACTCTAAGAGGGAGAAGAAAAATGTAAAAGGGTATGAAAGTGACATTTAAAGGAGCTGTCAACGAGGCAAGGCTTAAGCTTATCTCGTTTATACTATAAACTAGTTGAGTTTGTGCATATCTTGTTTACATTGTAAACGAGATAAATTTCGTGTCACAACATGTTTGGTATATGTGTCTTATCTCGTTTATACTATAAACGAGATACATTAAACTCAATTCGTTTACAATTTAAATGAGATAAATAAAGCGACACAAATTTGTAAATAATTTACAAATTACAAATGAAAAAATAAATTATTTATTTAAAAAAAATTGACTTTTTACTCGATAAAAAAAACTAAAAAGAAAGGAGTTAATAGCCAAATTCGTCCATGAAAGATCACTTATTTTTCAAATTGGTCCTCAAATAATTTTTTAAGTCATATTAGTCCTTGAAAGATAAAACGTAACTCAAATTGGTCGTTCCGTTAGTTAGATGATGTCGTGTCACGTTAAGTGCCACGTGGTAGGTTAATGACATGTGTCACAAAATTATCGGTTGATGTATTAGGTCAGTGACATCTGGTATGCCACGTGTCATTTGACATATAATAAATATGTTTATAATCAAAATCTTCCTTGAAAATACACGTGTAAGTTATTTTCATTCCTAAAATTTTAAAAATTGATCAAATTAGTTCTTATATAAAATTTTCTTATTTTTTCTTCATAATATTAAATTCTAATTTTTTTATACTACTAATTTTAATATTATTTTTTAGACCTTAATAAATAAAATTTTCATTACATAAAATAATAAAAATAATTAAATTATTACAAAATTATTTTATCATTTGTATTTTAAAATTTTATATTTTCAAATTGTAGTTTTATTGGAGTAAAATTTTTTTATTTAAATAAGTTTGTTAAATTATTATTGATTATATATTTAAAAATATAATATTTTAAATCTCATTAAATAATATATTATTTATTTTAAAATTTAAATTTTTTAAAATTATAATTTTTATTATTGTTTAATTTATATAGTAGAAATCAATAATTGAAAAATTGATATGTAAAATCACTCATTGAATCTTAATATTTTAATATAATTTTTTTAAATAATTACTATATTTATTTAATGAAATTCAAAAAATTAAAATATTTAGTATATAATTAATACTAATTTGATAAACTTATTTATATAAAAGAATTTTATTACAAAAAAAGTTTGAATTTAAAAATAAAAATAATCTAAAAATATAAATAAAAAATAACTTTGTAATAATTTAATTATTTTTGTTATTTTATTTGAAGAAAATTTTATTTATTAAAATCTAAAAAATAAGATTATAAATAAATTTATGATATGTTAAATGACATATAGTATTAATTTATCATATCATTATATTAAATAATATTTAATGTAATATATTATTATTTAATTGATAAAATAACTAATTTAACTATTAATATGATTAAAAAATATTTGAGATTTAATTTAAAAAAAATGATTAAGCTTTTAAGAATGAATTTAATTATTAACCAAATAGGAAGTAACGAAAAGGTTTTAAGTTTTAACCGTTTAGTAATTAACTTCTTACAGCAACATCCACCTCATTCATTCTGAATCGCAGTGCAGTGCATAGCATAATAGCAAAGAGCACACAGCACAGCACAGTTTAGAAACTCATTAGATCTCCGTATTATCTGGGCCATCACAGAGAGAGAGAGAGAGAGAGAGAGATAGAAATCAGATGTCGAGGGGAAGATCTGATCCAGGAGGAGGTTGGCTGAGGTGGTGTCTGGTGTTATTCGCAGTTGTGTCGGCGTTGGGTGTGTGTGGTCCAGCTCTCTACTGGCGTTTCAAGAAGACAATCTCTCTCCGCGGCGCTTCCACTTCCAACCTCTCCTGCCCTCCTTGCATCTGCGACTGCCCTCCCCCTCTCTCCCTCTTCCAAGTTGCTCCTGGTTCGTATCCCGACTCAGGTTTTGTTACAATTGCTGTTTAAACCATTTTTTTAGGGGTTTAGGGATGCAAGCGTTACTCCTTCCTCTGTTATTTGCTTAGATCTAACAAGCATCATGTGAATTTTGTACTGTTAAAAGTAATATTTTCTTTTGTTTCAGTCTCTATCAAAAGGTGGAGACAGAAATGCAATAATATTTTTCTATGATTGCAATTGGGTTTTTGGAAGTTCAATATGTTGAATTGTTAAAACTTACAATGCGTTGCTACTACAATTCATTCATTATTATATATTGGTTGTTTCTTGATAGAACTTAGTTTCATAATCTTTCCTCTTGATTACAAAAAACCTATACTGCGGAAGAATTAACAATACAATATTGTTCAAGGAGAGGTTGAAATGTTTTGGGACAAAGCAAGATTTAAAATGAAGGAGTTTTAGACCCTGTAAAATCTGGTCATGGTTTTGCCTGATCTTGCTGCTTTATTTTCCTTTAGAAATAATCGTTGTTCAATTTTGTATATAAATATCATTGGTATCAAAACTGGAAATGACTTTTGTTGTTTCCTTTTAATTACGGTTTACAATGTAATTTCTTGGTGCTTATACAATAAAGATCGGAGGGTTTATTTATTGAAGTAACCGTCAGTTTTACATATTTTTATGAATGTCTCATTTCTTCCCCTGTGACTATGTTATGATTAGTTGTATCATATATGTTTGATATTCAGTTTTTAATGGGAGATATTAACACAACTAACTATTTACTTATTCATGTTCCTATGCAGGGCTGGCTAATCTCTCTGTCTCGGGTTAGGCTTTCTCCTACTGCATGGTTTTCTTAAAAATATATTTAATTGTTTGTGCATTGCAATCATGAGAACTATGTCAATAATGGCTTTCATGAAATGATCTGTATTATCATCTGGTTCTTTCTCATCTTATTGGGTAGTTTTTTAAATCTGAGTTTCTATAATAACATTTTGAGGTATTTCAAGTTCCACATTAAATTTCTGTCACGGATCATAGCGTGCAAGCACCTATGATAACCATGAAACTTCAACTATAAAATTTTTACTACTATGAACATGAACAACTCAGATGAGCCAGTTTTGCCCTGTGGTTCAATCAGTCACTTGGACTTCAAGCACTGACATTGTGTCTTACTATCTCTGTCTGTTTTGGTGATTGCAGTTATATATTTACTCTAGTTAACTACTGCTTAGGTAAAATATCAAAGAGGTGCAAGAGGTGCCAGCGCTTTTCCATGTGGAAATTCAGCATCACTTCTTGTCAGATGTCTTATTTTTTAGAAAATTTGGGATTTGGTCTTATTTTCAATCAAAGTCGTGATGAATAAAAGATGTTTCCAGTTTCATGCTCAAACTTGTTGATTTGCTGCTGATGAACAGATTGCGGAGGTAATGACCCAGACCTGAAGGCGGAGATGGAGAAGCAGTTTGTGGACCTTCTCACGGAGGAGCTGAAGTTGCAGGAGGCTGTTTCTGAAGCGCACACACGTCACATGAACATAACTTTGGCAGAAGCGAAAAGAGTGGCGTCTCAGTACCAGAGAGAGGCAGATAAATGCATTGCTGCAACTGAAACATGTGAGCAGGCAAGAGAGCTGGCTGAGGCCAAGCTCATCAAGGAGAGGAAGATAACAGCCGTGTGGGAGCGGCGAGCGCGGCAAATGGGATGGGAAGGAGAGTAGCTATAAAAATTATAATCTATAATTCTTCATTGTCATAATCATGTGTTTTACACAAGCATGCAAGTCAAGCAAAATGCTTGAGTTGTCAGCCAATTTAGGTTAAAGTTGTTCTCATACTCTCTTTGTAACAGTATCGCCTATATCCTTGTATCAAACAGTTTTTACCTTATACCAATTCATACGCGTCCGCTATTACCACAGCACAATATATCCTCCTGGACCCTGAAAATTCATCGAACATGTATACTTTTATTACTATTATACATTGAACTCTCTCCTTCCATGCATACTTTTATTTTTTGCATTTCTTCTTTTATAATTATTTTTATTATCCCCAATTAATCACCGGCATTCACGTCTTATAACTAAGAATATGACTGAAGTCACATGAAGGGAGTAAAGGTTTTCCGTCGAGGAAATTTTTTTATTCGCAGGATTCATATTTGAGGCCTCCAGTTAAGGGACTAATGTATTTATAATTTTGATCAATGCCACCTTGTTCAGTAATCTTGCAGTTATGTAACCCATAAGCATTAACCAAAAAAGTACCTGAAAGCATTCTACAAAAATAAATTTTGATGAAATAAAAAAATGTCGAAAGAAATTGTAGTTTACGCACGAAAGCAATGTGGGGTGCCTGATATTATGACAATCTAAATTCTATACACATGAACATGGTGATAATAACTGGGAATTCTTCAGTATCATGAACGTGCACATGGGCTCACTTAAAAGATTCTTGGCATATGTGGCACTATTTACTTCATTTAATATTTTATAATCAATCGCAGCAGTTGAGACTTTGGTCGAGTAGCAATATATAATGCCTCTTAATATGCTTCACGCGGATTCAAATCTTGACAATGACCAAGTAATAAATAGAATGTTGTGGTTTGGATAATGGATACTATGTATAATGTATTTGATTTATTTAACTTATTGTTCATTTATTTGATATTTTATTTTGTTAAATTTATGTGGAATATTTAATATTTATTTGAAATAAAAAAATATATCTTCCATTTACAATTTATTTTGTCATCTTAATAGTGATTTCATAATTCATAAACAATTAAGTTATTTATTTAATTAGAGAAATTATGTATGGAATAAAAAAGATTTATAGAAATATTTTAGACATTAGACACAAATGAAAATAATGAATTCCTTCTCTTTTAAATCACATTTAAAGACATATATTTAAAAGTGAGTACATTTCTATAAATATTTAAATCTTTAAGTTGAAAACTCTTAAAATATCTTTTGATATATCAATTATAAAAAACTTAGAATTATAGTTAAAGGAGAATCAATAGTAAGGACCATTAATAAAGGTCAATAAAAAAGAGGGATTAAATTTGTGTACAAACAATTAGTAAATATATACAAAATGAAATGTATCAATAAATAGAATTGGTTAAAATGATTCTTTGTACAGTATATGGCCTTGACACCTATATTTATAGGGATACCAAACCTTATTGATGAGTTTGAAAACTCTAAACTAATATTAGTGATGACTAAATATTATTAATATAATTATTTATAAAATTATTAATTTAATTCTAATTCATACCTGTTTAATTAATAATTTTTGTTGGTGCAGATTTTGCAATTGGGCCGGAAAAATAGCAAGCCCAAAATATTGAAAGTAAATCAGCCTTGGTTATAAAATTTGTTAAATGTTGTGGCTGAAACAATTTTTGATTATTGGGTCAGATTGATTTAAGCAAGTCCAAATTAAAATTAACAATCAGCCTTATGCAAAATTGTAATACAAAAGTTGGCTGAATTGTTTAGTTGGGCATGAATACAATCATTACTATGAGCCCAAATTGTTTTGCTTGCTTGGTCCGAAACCAATTGAGAGAGAATAATTTTTTTGCTTCATGCTTCCAACGGGTTTCATTTCCATCATGTGGTGGATTTCAAATTTTCTTTGCTTGAGTTAATTACCTTGGAAACATGAAAGAGAAAATGTCAAAGTGATTTGATGGAAATTAAGAGTAGCTTATACGCTACTACACAAAGCATGGAGAGTTGCACCTAATTAATTTATCTAACACTCATAGATTTGCTTTTCTTTCTCTTTCCTCTCTCTCTACTCTTTCTTCTTCTTTCGTTCATATCACAGAAACTATAGAAGCTAAGCCTAGCCACCGAAAAGAAGGAGAAGCAAGTTACAAGACCATCACAATGATGGCAAGAAAAAGAAAATAAAAAGTATGCTGTGGTTGAGATTCTCATCACTTATGGTAAGATTGGTAAAGAGATATTGGCTTCTCCATACCCAAAAATGGATGAAGAAGATTTCGGTCAGTAGAGGAAGATCCTTGGAGCGATGGCTTGACTCTGATTTTGCTCAACCACCACAGGAGGTAGCTACAATGGCTACGTGATGAAAAAGGCAGAAGTTGGAGCAGATGAAGCTGTCATCATCATGAAGCATCAAGGGCTATGAGTCCATCTTGGAATGCAAGACAAGACGAAGGGCTCGGATTGATGAAGATTGGTGACCAAGGAAGGACCAGAGGTAATTGCATGTTGGGTTTTACATTTAGTTTCCTCTTCTCTCTTTCTGTCCGAACCGGTTTGCATGAAGAAGAAGAATATTAGCTTGGTTTGTTTGGTTTCAACCGTGGAGGCTTCTCCCTATATATAAGGGTGAACAACCAGGGCTTGAAGTAAGGAGTGAGAGTGCAATGCACAGAGTTCTCATAGCTACCTAAGCTAACAGAAGTTCTTCTCCTTCAATGTTCTCTATTTTGTATTTTTCTGTTTAATTTTGTCTGTCTTGAGTCTCATGGAAAAAAGGCAAACATTGAGGTTTGTAAAGAAAAAGCCATAGAGCGAAAAAAGGCAGAGAGTGCAAAATTAAAAGAAAAAGCCATAGATGTCCTTAGAGGTCATTTGTACATCTGTGTTGTGTTTCATGATTCTGTGAGAATCCCCTTGCAAGTTGGGTTAGCACTTAGCAGTTGAAAGCTTGGCAGTGACCAAGTCAAGTTCAGGATTGGGGTTTAGATTCTGGACTTGTCCCGGATAAGAAGGGTAGTTCCTAGGGAGAATTGGTGTTTGTAATCAAGAATGATTATAGTGAAATTCCATCATTGTTGTGATAGAGACTGGATGTAGGCTGCCTTGCACTTAGCAGCTGAACCAGGATATATCTTGGTGTAATTCTCTCTCTCTTCTACTCCATTTCTATTTCTGCTGCCCAGGAGATAAAACTGAAAAAATATCTCGTGCCGAGTGACGAGATAAAAAGAAAAAGTCTCGTGGCTTGGTACGAGACAAAAATCAAAAAGTCTCCAGAAGTTGTTTCAAAGACCAACAAGTGTTATTAAGTGAAAAAGGGACTAAGATTCAACCCCCCTTCTCTTAGCCACTAAAAACCATCAATTGGTATCAGAGCTTGGTCTCAAAGAGATCAAGCTTTGCAGCTTGGAGAAAAGATCCAGTTGGCAGAAAACAGTGGCTCAACTCTGGTGTCCTACAATCTGACAGAAGGACAGTCAAGCAATAGACCTCCTCTTTTCAATAGGAAAAACTACACCTATTGGAAGGAGAGAATGAAGATCTTTGTGCAAGTAGTGGATTATCGACTCTGGAAAATGATCTTGGAAGGTCCTTAGTTTCCAACCACTACAAGTGCTGAAGGAGTAATCTCACTCAAACCAGAAGCAAGCTGGACCGAAGAAGACAGAAAGAAGGTGGAGCTCAATGCCAAGGCTATCAACTTGCTTAACTGTGCTATCAGCTTTGAGGAGTACCGACGGGTATCACGATGCACAACGGCAAAGAAAATCTAGGAGAAACTTCAAATTACTCATGAAGGAACCACTATAGTAAAGAAGACAAGGATAGACATGTTGAACAGAGAATATGAAATGTTCTCAATGAAGGAAGGAGAATCAATAGATGAAATGTTTGAAAGATTCAACATTATCATTGTCGGCTTGGATGCTATGGGGATTAAGTATCCTGATTCTATGCTTGTGAGGAGAGTCCTAAGATGTCTTACTAAAGAGTGGGAAACAAAAGCCTTAATCATTTCTGAAAGTAGTGGTTTAGATTCCATGACATATGATGACTTGAGAGGAAACCTACTTGCTTTTGAAAACACTTATTTGAAAAAGGATTCAAAAAAGAAAGGAATTTCTTTTACATCTGTTACTAACCCCCTGGATGATGAATCCAGTGATAATTCCTCTGAAAATGAATTTGTGTTGTTTGCCAAAAAATTCAAGAAAATAGTGAAGTTCAAGGAGAAAAGCAAGGGAAGCAGCTCTAGGAAACAAAGAAAAGATCTCAGCAAGGTGACATGTTACAACTGCAAAGAAACTGGGCACTTCAAGTCAGATTGCCCGAAATTGAAGAAAGAAGAGAATCCAAAGAAGGGAAAGAAGAAAGGTCTGATGGCTTCTTGGGAGGACTTGGAAAACGATTATGAAGATGATGAAGAATCCGAAATCAAGTCTCAACCATGTCTTATTGCAGACCACGTTGAACAGGTAGTCACTTATAACCCTGACACTGAAGCTCTTCATCTTATGATAGACCACCTTTCTGAAAAAATTAGATGTTTCTTACTGGATAATCAAGAACTTGAACAACAAATCACCATTCTTAAAGCAGAAAATGGTTTTCTCAAAGAAAAATTAAGGGAGGCAGAAACTGCTGTTGATCTTGTTGAAGAAAACAAGCAGTTAAAAGCCCAACTTAGGAGCTGTGAAAGTGATCATTCTGTTGTTGTATATGTAAATTGTTTTAAAGAAAATGAAGAGTTTCTTAAAGAGGTCAAAAGGCTTAAAGAAGACTTAGCCAAGTTTACTCAAAGTTCTTAAAATCTGAATCACATCTTGGCTAGTCAAAAACCTCTTTTTGATAAAGCTGGCTTGGGCTTCTATAAAACTGTTGAGAAACCTCATTTTGAAAACACTGCCTCATCTTCTAAGGATACAAGGTTTCAAAACCCAACAAGCTTTAACAAAATAGCAACTCCAAGGTTTTGTAGACTATGTAACCGAAATGGACACTTTCCCATTCAATGCTTCTTTAGTGAAAGGATGATTGGTGATAGAGTTTACAAAATTGTTTTTGATTATAATGGACTAGAACATAAGAGATGGTTTAACGTGAAAGGATCCAAGAAGATTTGGATACCTAAGGTCACTTGAGCTTGTTTTGTAGGTGTGCCTAGCATCCAAATGGAAGGAGAATATGTGGTACATGGACAACAGATGTTCTAGGCACATGACCGGAAAGACAATCTTCTTCATAAAGCTTGATGAGTATGATGGAGGACTTGTCACTTTCGGTGATGATGGTAAAGAAAAGATAGTGGCCGTTGGAAAAGTTGGTAAAAAATTTTCATCTTGTATAAATGATGTTCTTCTTGTAAATGGTTTGAAACATAATTTACTTAGTGTAAGCCAATTGTGTGATCTAGGATTTGAAGTTATTTTTAGAAAATTTGTGTGTTTGGTTGTTTGTGAAAAAACTGGGGATATTTTATTTGAGGCTAAAAGGTGCAATAATGTGTATGGATTGACTCTTGAGGACTTGAAAGAACAAAATGTAACATGTTTTACTTCTCTTGAATCTGAAAAATGGCTATGGCATAAAAAGTTGGGTCATGCTAGCATGTACCAAATTTCTAAACTAGTCAAGAAAAATTTGGTTTGAGGAATTCCAAATATCAAATTTGATAAGGATCTTGCTTGTGATGCTTGCCAATTAGGCAAACAAGTAAAATTTTCTTTTAAACCAAAAGATGAAATTTCAACCAAAAGGCCATTAGAGATGTTACACATTGATCTTTTTGGTCTAACAAGAACTCAAAGTTTAGGAGGTAAACACTATGGTCTAGTTGTGGTAGATGATTACTCTAGATTTGGTTGGGTATTTTTTCTTGCTCATAAAAATGATGCTTTTCATGATTTCTCAACCCTTTGCAAGAAAATTCAGAATGAAAAAGATTTAAAAATTGCCCATTTGAGAAGTGATCACGGAAGAGAATTTGAAAACCAAGACTTTGAAAAATTCTGTGATGACTTTGGAATTGCTCATAACTTTTCATGCTCTAGAACCCCTCAACAAAATATGGTGGTTGAGAGAAGGAATAGAAGCCTTCAAGAGATGACTAGGGCCATGCTTTGTAAGAATGAGATTCCAAAATTTCTATGGGCTGAAGCTGTAAATACAGCTTGTTACATTTTGAATAGGACCATTATTAGAAAAGGGCTGAAGAAAACTCCTTATGAGCTATGGAAAGAAACCCCTCCAAATCTTAAGTATTTCCATATTTTTGGATGCAAATGCTTTGTACTTAACAATAAAGAAAACCTTGTCAAATTTGATCCAAAATCGTATGAAGGGATGTTTGTTGGATACTCCACCACTAGCAAGGCCTACAGGATTTATCTCAAAGAATATAGGACCATAGAGGAATCCATACATGTCTCTTTTTGTGATTCTAATTCAATTCCCAGTGCCGTGATAGAAGATGATACAGATTGTGAAGATGTTATCAACAAGGAAACCAGTGAAGAAAATCCCAATTCTGCTTAAAATGAAGAGTCTGCCAGTCCAGTTTTGTCTCGTTAGATTGAAGGAGACATTTCCATTTTATCTCCTGAGCCAGCAAGAGAAACTGAAACAGTAAGACCCACAGAAGCTCATCAAAGCTCAACACCACTCCGGAAGCCTAGAGAATGGAAGTCCATGAGGGGTTATCCTCATGACTTTATCATTGGTGATCCCTCTCAAGGTGTAACAACAAGATCCTCAACCAAAAGGCAATCTGAACCAAGAAATTTTGCCCTCTTGTCACAAATAGAGCCCAACAATGTAAAACAAGCTCTTGAAGATCCATCATGGGTCAAAGCCATGCAAGAAGAGCTTACTCAATTCGACAAGAATGAGGTTTGGACACTAGTACCTCATCCGAATGGTAAGAAAGTTACGGGTACTAAGTGGGTGTTCAAAAATAAATTAGGTGAGGATGGAAAAGTTGTTCGTAACAAGGCTAGACTAGTGGCCCAAGGTTACGATCAAGAAGATGGTATAGATTTTGATGAGTCTTTTGCTCCAGTAGCAAGAATGGAAGCAATTAGGTTGCTTCTTGCCTATGCTGCCCATAAGGGTTTTAAAATGTTTCAAATGGATGTAAAATGTGCTTTCCTTAATGGCTTTATTGATAGAGAAGTGTTTGTGGCACAACCCCCCGGTTTTGAAGATAAAGAATTTTAAAACCATGTTTTCAAACTCTCAAAGGCTCTTTATGGCCTTAGACAAGCTCCAAGAGCTTGGTATGAAAGGCTTAGTACCTTCTTGTTGGAAAATAAATTTCAAAGGGGTACCACCGACACTACTTTATTTATTAAAGCATCTAATGATGATATCCTCCTAGTTCAAGTTTATGTGGATGACATTATGTTTGGATCGGCCAATGAGTCCTTGTGTGAAGAGTTTGGAAAACTCATGACTATTGAGTTTGAGATGAGTTTAATGGGAGAGCTAACTTTCTTTCTTGGCCTCCAAATTAAACAAACTCCTAGTGGTACCTTTATTCACCAAGGAAAGTATGCAAAAGAACTTATCAAAAAATTTGGCCTAGAAAGTTCCAAACCAATGGGAACACCAATGCATCCAAACACTAAACTTGAAAAGGATGATGATGGCAAAGATGTAGATGAAACAAGGTATAGAGGAATGATAGGTTCACTCATGTACCTTACCTCCTCTAGACTGGATACTGTTCAAAGTGTGGGTGTATGCTTAAGATTTCAATCTCACCCAAAGGAATCACATCTTTCAGCCGTTAAGCACATCATTAGATACATTAAGGGAACTAGTGATTATGGCTTGTGGTATCCAAAATTTGATAATTTTTGTGTAGTAGGGTTTTGTGATGCAGATTATGCGGGAGATAGGGTGGATAGACGGAGCACATTCGGCATGTGTTGCTTCCTTGGAAGCTCACTCAACATGTGGTCAAGCAAGAAACAAGCCACAGTGGCTCTATCCACAGCTGAAGCTGAATATATTTCTGCATCTGCATGTTGTTCACAACTAATTTGGTTAAAAATGCAGTTGGAAGATTACAAATTAAAGATCAATAGTATACCCTTATTTTGTGATAATATGAGTGCTATAAACATTTCAAAAAATCCTGTTCTACACTCAAGAACCAAGCACATTGAAATAAAAGATCATTTTATTAGAGAACATGTGCAAAAGGGTACTATTGATATTCAATTTGTAAAATCTGAAGACCAACTCGCTGACATTTTTACAAAACCCCTATGTGAAGACAGATTTTGTAATTTGAGAAAAAGTTTGGGAATGATAGATTTAAGCTCTATTGATAACTTGTGAAATTTTTGATTCTGTTCAGTTTTGTCTCGTAGGAAAGCAGGAGATAAAAATCAGGATGTGTTGAAAGGGCTATGATCAAGGGGGAGACTGCGCAGACATTAATTCTTTTGGGCCCCACCAAACTTCTTTGAATCCACTCTGACCGTTTTGTTTGTTTTTCTTTGTGTAAATCACAATCTCTTTTTGTTGTCTCATCAAATCTTGTTGGAAGAGGTTATTGTCAAATCAAATCCTTTCCCTCTTCTCATCCTTTGATTCTAGGAAACCACTTTTCAGTTTTCATTTCAAATAAAAGGAAACTCCCCTGGTTAATAACCGCCCATTAATGAGTATTAATTCCCTCCAATTCTCTCTCCACTCCACATTTAATGCGTCCCTAACCTCCCTCTTCTCTCCACTCAATTCGGTTCTCTTCATCTTCTCTCTTCCAATTCTTCATTTTCATTATCATGAAAAAGAAAACTGCTCCAAGAAAAAGTGAGCGAATTCTATTCTCCCAAAAACCTTCCACACCTCAAACCCACACCCATATACACATTCATTTTACATCTTCATCTTCTCCCTCACCACCATCCAAACACACAGACACCATGAGGAGAAAAGTAATAGCAACGAAGACGTCTTCAAGGAAAAAGAAGGAGAAGGTACCCGTGGCTGAAGAAGAAGAATCCCACACTTCACCTCTTCCATCACCGCCGCCATCACCACCAAAGAAGACCACCCCCAGACGCAGTTCCCAGAAGACAAAAAGCTTCGTGTTGCACAACACCAGGGAGCCAGTAAACTTGGAGTCATTGGATTTCAAAAACAAGTTCAACAAATCATATTCACACTTTGATCCGGCCAGGTTCAATTCATGTGCATCCTATGAGTTTCACAAGGAAGTATTGGAAAAACGCCACTTATGCGCCACATACTTAGTGAATCTCGACTCACTCACAAACAAAGGGATCAACATTTCTCCTCTGTTTGAACTTCTACAATAGACACCACTGCTCCATATTCAGAAACCTGTCTATCCCGGATTGGTACGTGAGTTTTATGCAAACATACGGCTGATCAATGGCATCATTCACTCCTATGTCAAGAGGGTATACATAACTCTGAACTTTGAGACAATCGGGACTGTCCTAGGCTATACAGATGAGGGGCCAAGAGCGTATATGACTGAGAAGTTGGACCCCCAGGTTGGAGTCACATACAAGATTGCCTTGCAACATATTTGTGAAAACTTATCTGGCTTGGACGGCACCATCCCGACTCACAAGGCACTCGGCCCTACAAACTCCCTGCTCCACAGGATCATCACTCATATCCTAATCCCTCAAAGTGGTTCACATAACACAGTAACTGTTTCTGACTCTCTTATACTTTTTGCTCTTGTTACTTCTACTCCTATCTCATTTGGATACCTTATGATAAGGCACATGTGGGAATCAGTTAAGAGTACCAAAAAGGCAAATCTGCCTTATGGCATGTTTCTCACAAGTATTTTTGAATATTTTAAAATTGATCTAACAAATGAAGCTGTAAGAAATAAGGTCTCAATGATTAAATAAGGAGGAGCTATGAAGGGAACCAAGGAGAAGAAGTCAGTAGCCTCGGATAGTGAGTTTGAGAGTCGGCCTGAGTTTTCCAAGACAACAGAATCAATCAAAGAAATCCTCACCGAATTCACCAACATGTCGGAGCTAATGGTACAATCCTATAAGGCACCCCGCAAGCAAGCCTTTGAACATTAGAGGGCTTAGATGAGGTGCAAAGACAGGGTGAGTCTGATGTTGCAGAGTTTTGAGGAGGAGTTGGGTACTGCTAGTGAAGAAGAGGCGGATGAATCTGAGTTCCACTTATCTGATGATTAATCACTGTTTTTTCTTTTGTTGATATTTGGCTTGTTTCGGCTTAATCTGATACTGTAGTAGTTTGCCTTGATACTTTAGACCTATGACACTGTGATACACTCTTGATATTTTGGGTATATTTTGGATATTTTTTTTTCTATGTCATCTTTTGCAGGTGCCCCTTGATGCCAAAAGGGGGAGAAATGAATGAAAAAATTGAAATTAAAAAAACAGGGGATCAAATCCTTTTGTGGATTCATGATCACCTTTGCTTCAATCTTTTGTTGTGGTGATATGTTTGATGTTAATAATGCATCTGTTCTATCTTGGTAAAAATGTTTGCTGCTGCTTGATGCTTGTGATGCATTTGCTTTGTTTTATATATATGCCTGTTGGGTTTTGAATTAGAAGTATGTTACCTTGGTGAATATGTTTGTTGCTTTGGATTAAGAATATACATTTGATTTACCTTGGTAAATATGCTTGCTGAATATTTTATTTTTGGCAGTTCCTTTAAGCTGTGATATGAAAATAAATTTTGATAGTTGCTATGGTTTGAGATGATCATGCTCGATCAGAAATATTTTCCTTGCTATGATTATTTTGCTCTGCTTTGTTAATTGGAAAACTTTTTCAAAATATCTTGAACAGCAGCTTCTTGAAATATCAAATTTTTATGTTCTCAATTGCTTTGTATGTTTGAGCAGAAAATCAATTTATGATAACAAATAAGTTTTGCTTATCACTCCAAATCTGCTCATAAATCAAGCCATTCAACATCTTACATAAAATATATTGAATAACATTGTTGCCTTAAGCTTGATACAAATTGTTACAGGTATAAAGCTTCCCTTGGTGAAATAGCATACATTAAGGAGAGCCTTGTGACAATTGAAAAAGGGGAGAAATACTAATCTTCAAAGGGAGTACTCAATACTCTAATCTCTAATTTCTTTTCATTTCAATTTTTAATAGTGTTTGTCATCAAGGGGGAGATTGATGAGTTTGAAAAAATCTAAACTAATATTAGTGATGACTAAACATTATTAATATAATTATTTACAAAATTATTAATTTGATCCTAATTCATACCTGTTTAATTAATAATTTTTGTTGGTGTAGATTTTGCAATTGGACCGGAAAAATAGCAAGCCCAAGATATTGGAAGTAAATCAGTCTTGGTTATAAAATTTGTTAAATGTTGTGGCTGAAACAATTTTTGATTATTGGGTCAGATTGATTTAAGCAAGCCCAAATTAAAATTAACAATCAGCCTTATGCAAAATTGTAATACAAAAGTTGGCTGAATTGTTTAGTTGGGCATGAATACAATCATTACTATGAGCCCAAATTGTTTTGCTTGCTTGGTCCAAAACCAATTGAGAGAGAAAAATTTTTTTTTGCTTCATGCTTCCAACGGGTTCCATTTCCATCATGTGGTGGATTTTAAATTTTCTTTGCTTGAGTTAATTACCTTGGAAACATGAAAGAGAAAATGTCAAAGTGATTTGATGGAAATTAAGAGTAGCTTACACGCTACTACACAAAGCATGGAGAGTTGCACCTAATTAATTTATCTAACACTCATAGCTTTGCTTTTCTTTCTCTTTCCTCTCTCTCTACTCTTTCTTATTCTTTCGGTCATATCACAAAAATCATGGAAGTTAAGCCTAGCTACCGAAAAGAAGGAGAAGCAAGTTACAAGACCATCACAATGATGGCAAGAAAAAGAAAACAAAAAGTATGCTGTAGCTGATATTCTTATCACTTATGGTAAGATTTGGTGAAGAGATCTTGGCTTGTCCATACCCAAAAATGGATGAAGAAGATTTCGGTCAGTAGAGGAAGATCCTTGGAGGGATGGCTTGACTCTGATTTTGCTCAACCACCACAGAAGGTAGCTACAGTGGCTACGTGATGGAAGAGGCAGAAGTTGGAGCAGATGAAGCTGTCATCATCATGAAGCATCAAGGGCTAGGAGTCCATCTTGGAATGCAAGGCAAGATGGAGGGCTCGGATTGATGAAGATTAGTGACCAAGGAAGGATCAGAGGTAATTGCATGTTGGGTTTTACATTCAGTTTTCTCTTCTCTCTCTCTGGCCGAACCGGTTTGCATGAAGAAGAAGAATATTAGCTTGGTTTGTTTTGTTTCAACCGTGGAGGCTTCTCCCTATATATAAGGGTGAACAGCCAGGACTTGAAGCAAGGAGTGAGAGTGCAAGGCACAGAGTTCTCATAGCTACCTAAGCTAACAGAAGTTCTTCTCCTTCAATGTTCTCTATTTTGTATTTTTCTGTTTAATTTTGTCTGTATTAAGTCTCATGGAAAAAAGGCAAACAGTGAGGTTTGTAAAGAAAAAGCCATAGAGTGGAAAAAGGCAGAGAGTGTAAAATTAAAAGAAAAAACCATAGATGTCCTTAGAGGTCCTTTGTACATCTGTGTTGTGTTTTATGATTCTGTGAGAATCCCCTTGCAAGTTGGGTTAGCACTTAGCAGTTGAAAGCTTGGCAGTGACCAAGTCAAGTTTAGGATTGGGGTTTAGATTTTGGACTTGTCCCGGATAGGAAGGGTAGTTCCTAGGGAGAATTGGTGTTTGTAATCAAGAATGATTATAGTGAAATTCCATCATTGTTGTGATGGAGACTGGATGTAGGCTGCCTTGCACTTAGCAGCTGAACCAGGATATATCTTGGCGTAATTCTCTCTCTCTTCTACTCCATTTCTGTTTCTACTGCCCAGGAGATAAAAATGAAAAAATATCTCCTGCCGAGTGACGAGATAAAAAGAAAAAGTCTCGTGACTTGGTACGAGACAAAAATCAGAAAGTCTCCAGAAGTTGTTTCAAAGACCAACAAGTGTTATTAAGTGAAAAAGGGGCTAAGATTCAACCCCCCTTCTCTTAGTCACTGAAAACCATCACTTATATATGATGCAAGTTTGAAGAAAATGTACTATTTTGTCAAAACTATTTGTTACAGGTTAATAGAGTTAAAAAAATAAATAATGAAAATGAAGTTAGCTAATAAATAAAAATTCTGTTATTCTGTTCGAAACAAAATTTATTAGAGTAAGTTAATTCTTTCTTTTAGTTAATGCAACTAGGTGCACTATATAAAATGTATCTGCATTGTAAAGTAAACTAATTCTTATTCACTCTCTATTCGTCAATTGATAATCATTCAGCAAATTTTTCATACTCATTTCATCATCACTGTATTGTATCTGCATAATGCTTTTGCATTAGCTCAATCATATTAAGATTCTTTCATGGTATCATGAGCTACGTGTTACGATCAATAGCTTCGATTGTTCCAATTTCATCATCTCCATCTTCTAACACCAATACCTTTACTGCTCCTCTTCTTGATAAATTGAATGTGAACACATTCAAGACTTGGCAACAATTGGCTCTACATGTCATAAATGCGAATCAGCTTGTAGATCATTTAATTCCAGAAAAAATTCCATAACAGTTTGAAGATGATGCAGCCAAAGCTTCATGGACAGAATTTGAAACATACAAGCAATGGAAGAATAAGGACGACTACCTTATGACTTGGTTACTTTCTTCAATTGATTCAAGCTTCAAGAACCGTATGCTAGATTATGGTTTTGCACATGAAGTTTGCTTCAATATTCAAGATTATTTCTCTAAAATCTCCAAGATCAAAGTTCAACAATTGAAGGCACAACTCAAATCCATCAAGAAGAAAGGTACATTTGCTGCTGAGTACTTGAACAAAATCAGAAAGTTGTAGATTCTTTAATTGCAATAGGTTACACTTTGTCTTTAGAAGACCACATCACTGCCATAAATGATGGACTTTTTGAAGAATATGCTATCTATATCTCTTCTGTCATGACCAAATCAGACACCATTATACTAATTGAGGCAGAAGCACTCTTGCTGGCTCATGAAAAATTTATGCCTCGGAGTGACATGACATGAGGCACCAGAGTTCATAATTCAAGTGGAATCATCACATATAAGATTCACATAATTTTCATCATATGTGATAAGAACATCTTAAAAAACAATAACAACAGTTTCTTTATCACTATCTTTACCTTTGTCTTCGTTTCTTTCCCTTAATTGTTCTCTTTTCAAGAACCTATAATACCTCTTGATATGCCCGGACTTGCTACAATAGTGACAAATGAACTCTTTTCTTGGCTTGTACTTTCCTCTTAACTTGCTTTGATTCTCTGACTTGTCAGAACTATGAGGTTTTCTACTTTGACTTTTTTCCCGTGACTCTGAAACAAGTGCTTCTGACTGGGAGGAGGCATTAATCAAACATCGCTCTCTTGTTCTGACTTCTTCATTCAACATGATCTCTTTAACCATAGCTAACGTCAACTATTTTTTTTGGAGCTGAGTTAGTCAGTGTCACAATCAAAACTTTCTAATTATCAAGCAAAGAGCTCAACAACAACAAGGCTTGCAACTCATCATTCAAAGTAATTTTATTATTTGTTAGTTGGTTTACTGTCTCCTGAAAAATGCTCAAGTGTTCCGGCATTGATTTACCTTCAAATATACTTCATATTGACAAGCTTCCTAATAAAAAATGCTTTGTTTTGCATATTCTTCCTCTCATATAACTCCTTCAATTTCTTCCACAACGGCATTCGTTTCAGTGTCAACATGTGGATACACGCTAAGATCGAGTCATTGCCTAATCAAAGCAACTGCCTTCCGATTCAGCTTCTTCCATTCAGCATCAGATTTGGTACCTATGGATTTATCCCCTTCTACAGGATCATACAAGTCCTTGTTATACAACATATCTTCTATGAGGGTCTTCCAAATTGAATAATTTTGGGAATTCAATTTGACCATATTTGGTCCATGAGTATTTTCTTCCATTTAATCAGCACAGAGATAAACAACCAAGGCTCTAGATACCACTTTGTTGGAAAAATTCAATAAAAGTTAAAAAAAGAACCTATCTAACAGCAGAAGCATCAAAAATAATTTTTCGGTTATGCGATTAAATAGGCAACTCTAAAGATACTCCAAGCAACAAATATAATGGCAGAAATCAAATAATCAAACACCATAATTTTATCGTTAAAAAAATCCCAAAAGAGGGACAAAAAACTCACGGAACCTAGTCCAGTAAAATCTTTCACTATCAAAATAATGGGTACAGAATTAGTTTTTCTAGTGGCACTAGGGCATCTCAACAATCAACAAAATATATCATCAAAACTGATGGAACTAACATAAACCCTCCACGAAGTGGATATCTCAAATCAGACAAAAGAGAAGCCAATACAATTAGCAAGTTATATCCTAATGTTCATCTCTACACCAAGAATAACATACTAAAATTTCATAAAAATAGAGCGAGTTTACCAGGTCAATGAAATCAAAATCATTTTTTCCCAATTCTTCTTCTCTTCATCGAAACCACGCTGATTCGTTTTCTTTCATTCAAAAGTAAATGAAGCTTAACGCACTGTCTCTCCCTCTCTCGGTGGTTGATAAACCACTATTTTATGGTTTATCTTGTGCTCAATTGAGTGGTTTTTATCTACTCTTTACCCACTTATTCATACTATTTGCATGGTTTTATATTTCCTTCTTGATTTTGTGCTATGATTGAAAACATGCTTCTTTGATCTTATATTTGCTTATTATTAATCCTCTCTTATTACCATTAGATTCCTTGATATGTGTGTTAAGTGATTTCAGAGATTACATGGTAGGAATGGCTCAGAGGGTAGAAAGGAAGCATGCAAAATTGGAAGGAATACAAGAAGTTGGAGAAATCGTTAAGCTGTCTAGCCTGACCTCTTCGCACTCAAACGGCTATAACTTTAGCTATAGAGATCCAAACTACGCGGTTCCAGTTGCGTTGGAAAGCTAACATCTGGGGCTTCGATTTGATATATAATATGCCATAGTTTCCCTGACTCTAGGCGACGCGACCGCGTGATCCATGCGGCCGCGTTGCAGTGACAGAAATCAGCGTGCTTGAATTCTTCTCCAGCGATTTCTGGGCTGTTTCTGACCCAGTTTGCGGCCCAGAAAACACAGATTAGAGGCTATAAAGTGGGGGAGTGCATCCATTCATAGGAAGGCTCTCATAATTCACTTTTTATATTTTAGATGTAGTTTTTAGAAAGAGAGGTTCTCTCCTCTCTCTTAGGATTAGGATTTAGGACTTCTCTTAGTTTTAGGAGTAACTCTCAATCCCAGGTTCTTTATTTTTATTTATTTTTCCAATTTAATTCATGAACTCTTCCATGTTACATATGATTTTCTTTGAATTAATATTATTTGAGGTATTTCAGTTATTATTGCTTTCTTTTATTTACATGATTATTGCTTCCCATCTGAAGCCATTTTTATACCAGTAGATTTACTTTTTCCCTTTTGGTCTTGGTTAAGAAATCAGTAACTCAGGAATTATCCAACTCAATAGTATAATTATTAATTGTTATCTTGCCAATTGAGTTTAACTTCAATAATCCCAATCTTTTCTTAGGAAATAAATAGGATTCGAAGATCAAACCAAATTGTCCCTTGACTTTCCTTTGCTTTAGTAAAGGTTAACTAAGTGGAATTAAGATTCAATTTTCATCATCATTGATAAGGATAAGTAGACTGGACTTCCAATTTCTCATACCTTGCCAAAAGTTTATTTTACAGTTATTTACTTATTTTATTTGTCATTTGAATATACCTGTGCCCATTGCCCAAACTCAACATTCCCCAGTTTACAAACTCATAACCAATAATAAGAGCATACCTCCCTGCAATTCCTTGAGAAGACAATCCGAGGTTTAAATACTCGGTTATCAATTTTAAAAAGGATTTGTTACTTGTGACAACCAAAACGTTTGTATGAAAGGACTTTTGAAGTTTTAGAAACTATACTTGCAACGATGATTTATCCGCAATTTCTAGACCACGCGAAAGTTCTCTCATCAGTGGCTAAAAGCCACTTTCTTTTATTTTTTAATTATTTTTTTCTTTTTTTTTTTAACTTGTAAGTCCTTTTTAGTTGGGGATCCACCAACACCATTAAAGAGATTCTTCTTCAAAAAACTCCTAAGAAAGGCAGATATGAGTTTAATAGAGTTGCTGTCTCAAGATTACCTAGACAAAAAGATCAATTTGCTTTAAATTTCCTTCATGTACAACCTAAAATTTTTATAGCCTCTTTTGATTCTTACACTTTATGCCACAATAGACTTGGGCATTGTGCACCCAAAATTGTTCACTCTGTATTGAAAACATGTAATGTCAATTTACCATCTAACATCAATAAAAAACATGTTTGTGAATTATGTTGCATGGCTAAGATGGCCTTGAGGAATGTCCCATGAAGTTCACTTACTCAGTGAATGAATGGTGTAACACTCTATCACACTAAACCTTACCTCATGCTGTAAAATAAAGGGTGACAAAGCATCACGACAATTCTAAAATTCAAAAAAATATAGTGTCTATATATATAGAATTAATATGACTAGAAACCCGATGAAGGAATAAATGAGATACAATAGAGTTACAAGGGCAAAGCTTCACACACGATAACTAAACGTGTTGGCACGAAAGATACAAAACATAAATAAAACCTTATAGATAGTTCTAGGATACACGAGGTAATAGATAATAAGAACAAGTTAATATACGATATACAAAAGGAAACTGGCCGCAGCCCGCGAAGTTTAGGCCGATTAGTTTAAACCTGATACAATAGAGTTTTTATAATAAAACAGCTTACGTCCTATCTCTCAAGGCTTTTAGAAATAAAGCCTCTAAGACATCAAAGTTATATATACAAAAGATGAGAGAATAACTACAACAAAAATAAAACAAAAGAGAAGCCATCCTCCGCTCTGTCACCAAATCCGCAAACTCATTGAGGTGGATTGCAATCTACATCTGAAAAATAATAACATATAGTATGAGAACTGAAGGCTCTCAGTATGGTAACAGTGCCTAATAGATAAGATATAAGGTTCCGAGATACCAGAGACAATCTTAGAACTTCACATCAAGTATAAGATTCAAACTTAAAGTAACTTAAACCATAAAAAGGTTATCTATCTTAAGGAATTTCTAACTAACATAAACACCATTATCCCACAGCAAGTAAAGCACAAGTAACATACACATACAGCAAGTAACATACATACATAGCAAGAAAAGCAAATAGTAACTAGGCATGTTATTCAATTAAGCATAACTCAAGTAATCAAAGCAGGCAAGCATGTAAAAGATACATATGATGAATGTCTATCCTATTTGGCTCGTGATATCACTTGTAACCCGACACATCCTTTTGGATGTAGCCTTTCTTCCACGCTCAGGGATATAGTGCCCTACTCACTTTTTTTTTGCGCTTCCTGGTGTATAATGTCTAGCACTTTTTCTTGCGCCCCCTCCGGATATAGTGCCTGTTACACTCTTTCGGGTTATAGTGTCAGAGTTCACTCTTGCAGCAGAGAAGGTTATGTGAGCGAGAGACTGCCACAACCCTCACATCTAAATGTAGGCAAGAGACTATCACGACCCTTATGCCGGCGCCGCTACCTTGACAAGCAGGATTAACCACTGTCCTTGCTAGGCGCATAGCGACTTACCAAATCTCAGCGTATCAGTAATACAGAATCAATCTTAGTGATCACAGCTCAAATATCACAGGTCCAAAATAACTTTCATTTCCTCAATCTCAGCAACTTCAGTTTTCTCATATTCCTCATTTCATCAACAATTCAACACTCTACCAATTCACTCAAGTCATACCATCCATAGAAACTTCCCAAGTCTAAGTCACCGTCTTCTAATCTTATTAACAGATAATATCTAATTTTAGTTACTTAACTCATCCTCACTAGTCTCAAGGCCTAATCACTTGTTATAAGTCTTAAATAGTAGTTAAGAAAGTTTAGAAAGCTAGAGAAATCATTGGAATGAAGAAAAATAAGTTTTCAGCAAAACAGAGGTCATGTGTACGCATGTCCCGGTCCGCGTACGCATGGGTGTCAAAACGCCCAACTTGCGTACGCATTCTACACTCGCGTACGTGAGTCCTCAAAACAGTAAGGGAGACTTATGTCGCGTGCAACATGCCGCGCACACATGCCTGTAAAAGTGACACTTTCGCGTACGCATGCCAGTGCCGCGTACGCATGCCAGTGCCGCGTACGCATGGGTGCCTTATAGCACCCAATCCCTACATCGCGTGCACTATCCGCATACACATGGTTTGAAAATCTTAGAAACTTTAGAAAGCTGCAGAATTCAGATTTAGTGTCGAACTTCAAATGCGCATAACTTTTTTGTTTTAAAATATTTTTGCCCATTTTTCAAACGTCTTAAAGCCCTCGGACCCAACTTTCATAAAAAAAAATTCTGGAGGCCAAGTTATGCCTCGTCAAAGTTAATCAAAAACAAGATTTTACAAAATTTAACAAAGTTCTCTAGTTTTCAAAACTTCAATTCAAACCAAACTTTAACATAATCAAAATCATCATCAAATCACTATCACACACTATAATTTACTATTTCATTACACCTCAAGTATTTTCACACCTATTTTACTCAATTTTCCATCTCTTCTCTTCATAGTTCAACCAAATCTACAGTTTCCAAATCAAGATTACAATATCAACAATTTTGCACATTTTAACTCTTCATAAACATCATTCATTATTTATCATCACTAATACTCTTTAACATCCATTTTCATCCAAATTAATCACCACATTAATGATCAACAACATACATCATCAATTCAATAATTATCAACAATCAATTCAATCCTATCCTAAGGTCCACTAGCCTAATTTTCACGAAACATTATATATTACCTAACCGAAACTATACTTGACCGATTTCTGCACAAGCTCCAAATCACCAAATGACCTCCAACTAAGCTTCCAAGTCCAAACAGCCACCAAACTCAATCTAAATGCTCCAAATAGATAATTTAACTCCAACAAACACCAATTCTCAATTTAATATCATGCAATTTCACTAAAATCAACTTAGAATTCACAATAATAAACTAAATACAAGGGTTTAGTAAAACCTTACCTAATCCAATGAAACTTGGGGTGAAACACACTAATCACCCAAGATTAATCACCACCTAAACAACCAAAATCACAAAACCCACTCAAATCAAATCCAAAAATGCAAAATCTGTTAGGGTAGGGAAATGGAGCATGGATTTCGAGAATCTTACCACTTTGTTTAGATAGAAATGACGGACCTAGAGAGAGCTTTACGTGGCCACAAAGGGCACACAAATTGGAGCACCATAGCTCAAGTTATGAGCGATTTAACGTTAGAGTAAATAGTAACTTCTCCTCTCTTCTTCCTTTTCCATTTCAGTGCCTCCCACTCTCTTTTTTCTGAATAATGAGGCTGAATGCCTCTTAATGAACTTATATATCGGTTGGGCTTGGACCCGATTTGGATCCAATCCAACCGGTTAGCGTTTTAGGTCTGTTGGTCCAATTTCGGGACAAAACCATTAAAATTGTTGTCTGGTTTTCAATTATAAATTATTTTTATATTTCTAAATTAATAAATTCAATTTTCTAAATTTATTCACTCATAATCTAATTTGTTTTCTCACTTACTGTACCGTTCCAATCAGAGCCGGTACGCGCTTTTACGCGATAAATAAGATTTTTACGCTAAATTCTATTGTCTTCATTGAATATTCTATTTTAATATTTCTTATCATTTTAAAGCTATTTTGGATAATTAAATTATATTTTTATTTTATTTTAATTAAAATATTAATTAATTCAGGTTCTTACAAATAGTATTTTTTGCTCAATTCACACTCCTTGCTCGGGTGTGAACCTCCACATATATCACATAAGGCTTGAGTTCCAATGGCTACAAATTGCCTATGTCTGAGTTGTTTTATAAGTGAGGAGAGTTGTTGAGTCATTAGTCTATTTTGAGCTAGAATTGCATCCATAGTGTCCAATGCCATCACCCTCTTTTTAGTGGACCTTTCAGATGAGTACATGAAATTATTAGCCGCCACTATTTTTGATGAGCAAAAATTAAAGCTCACGGATACCGACAAGTGCACCAGATTGCACAAGTAATACCTCGGTGAGTGGATATCATTCCCATGAGGATTAAAGAATTGAACAAGCAAATTTTCGATTAAAAAGCCTGATTAGATTAATAAAACTTGATTGATGATCAAAGAGGACAAGAGAGTATCTTGTTGGGAGCATTGGGAATCTCGAGTGCTGAATCTTTGGATGCCACAGATAGTGAACTTGAGTAATGAATTGAGAGGAGACAGTAATGATGCGAGTCAAGGACTTTGGAGATGCATATACTTTAGGAAAACCAATCTTGTTTATTTATCGTAAAGTTTATAAAGATCTTTCACAACAAAACTTTTAGTAACTGATTTTCAATTTTTTGGCTCCTCAGTTTCTCAAACATTAATTAGACATCAATTAATTAATCAAGAGATTAAGCACAAAAACTGATTCTAGATTCAAATAAGATTTAAAAATAGTACTTAGGTCGAATTATATGTCACGTATTCAAGCTAGTCCTGTCCTGTTAAATATTAAAAGAAAACATAATTTTCAAAAGTTGTTCTAATCTGAATTATATGTCGCTTATTCAAAATTAGAGTGGTTGAAAATTATATATGTGTTACACACTAATTGAACCATTATTCCTAGCCGAATTCAAATAGTTATGTGAAAGAGTTTTCAAGTTTTAATTCAAATATCAAATTTTCCAATTATAATAAAAGAATCAAAAAAGAATTAGCTTACCTTTCGATCCAATTCGAATGAAGAACGAATAACTCAATCATGAAGTAGATTAATGCAAGACTTCGAAATAAAATAAACGTAGATTAATTATCTATACAAAACATAAACAGAACTCCTAATCCTTTGACAAGGAATTAGTAACCCATGAAGAAGTAAGAAAAATAAGAAGAAGAGAAGTAGTCCGAGGACTTAATGATCTTCTCTGTAAGTTATGCTCACTTATTTATAGCCTGAATTCTAAAATTAAAATTCAAAACTAAGCTAATCTTATCCTTCGGATAGAAACGATAAGATAATCACTTATCTTTTGGAGAGGAAAACAAGAAAACTGCTTACTGACTCTTATTCAAATTCAAAAATGGATAATTTAAATCAAATCTAAACGACCAAACTTCTTATATTTCTAGAAATAATTAATAACTAATCTTCTAGAATATTCAATGTTCTGAACATGATTAAGGCTTCTAATGATGTGGATAATTAGTCTTGGGCCTTAATGATTGAATCCAAGAGTTGTAATTGCCTTCAAACCAAGCTTGTATTAAGAGAAATTGGGCAAAAGCCCAATATTTCATCCTCCAGGAGTATCAGGTCCGCCAGGCGTGCAGGAGCTTGCAAGGGAGTCTGCAGGGCATGCTAGGAGGGGCGCTGGGCGTGGGAACCATTGATGAGCGGATAATTTATACGCTTTTTTGCATTGTTTTTAGGTAGTTTTTAGTATGTTTTAGTTACTGTTTATTATATTTTTATTAGTTTTTAAATAAAAATCACATTTCTGGACTTTACAATGAGTTTGTATATTTTTCTGTGATTTTAGATATTTTCTGGCTGAAATTGAGGGACCTGAGAAAAAATATGATTCAGAGGCTAAAAAAGGACTGCAGATGCTGTTGGATTCTGACCTCCATGCACTCGAAATGGATTTTTTGGAGCTATAGAAGCCCAATTGGCGTGCTCTCAACTGTGTTAGAAAGTAGACATCCTGGGCTTTCCAGCAATATATAATAGTTCATACTTTTCCCGAGTTTTGATAATGCAAACTGGTGTTTAATTACCAACTTTCTATCTTATTCTGGTGTTAAATGCTAGAACTGGCATAAAAGCTGGAGTTAAACACCCAAACTGGCACCAGAGCTGGCGTTTAACTCCAAGAAAAGTCTCTACATGTGAAAACTTCAATGCTCAGCCTAAGCACACACCAAGTGGGCCCCGGAAGTGAATTTCTGCATCATTTACTTATTTCTGTAAACCCTAGGCTACTAGTGCATTATAAATAGGACCTTTTGCTATTGTATTTTAATCTATCAATATGATCTTTGGATGTTTAGTCCTTAGACCTTTATGCTTTTGTATACGTTTAGAGGCTGGCCAATCGGCCATGCCTAGACCTTTTTCACTTTTGTATTTTCAACGGTGGAGTTTCTACACCCCATAGATTAAGGTGTGGAGCTCTGCTGTTCCTCATGAATTAATGCAAAGTACTATTGTTTTTCCATTCAATTCACCTCTACTTCTTATTCTAAGATATTCACTCGCACTTCAACCTGATGAATGTGATGATCCGTGACACTCATCATCATTCTCACCTATGAACGCGTGCCTGACAACCACTTCCGTTCTATCTGCAATAGCTTGAGTGTGTATCTCTTAGCCTCCTGGTTCACGATGCATGGTTGTCTCTCCTGACAACAGAGCCCTCCATTCCGTGAGATCAGAGTCTTCGTGGTATAGGCTAGAATCAATTGGCAGCATTCTTGAGATCCGGAAAGTCTAAACCTTGTCTGTGGTATTTCGAGTAGGATCTGGGATGGGATGACTGTGACGAGCTTCAAACTCGCGAGTGTTGGGCATAGTGACAGACGCAAAAGGATCAATGGATCCTATTCCAATATGAGTGAGAACCGACAGATGATTAGCCGTGCGGTGACAGCGCATTTTGACCATTTTCCCTGAGAGGACGGACGGTAGCCATTGAGAACGGTGATCCCCCAACATACAGCTTGCCATGGAAAGGAGTATGAATGATTGGATGAAGGCTATAGGAAAGCATAGATTCAGAAGGAACAAAGTATCTTCATACGCTTATCTGAAACTCCTACCAATGAATTACATAAGTATTTCTATCTTATTTTCTGTTTTAATTACATTTTAATTATTAAAACCTCATAACCATTTGAATCCGCCTTACTAAGATTTACAAGGATAACCATAGCTACTTCAAGCTGACAATCTCCGTGAGATCGACCCTTACTCACGTAAGGTATTACTTGGACGACCCAGTGCACTTGCTGGTCAGCTGCACGGAGTTGTATGAAAAGTGTGCGATCACGATTTCGTGTACCAAGTTTTTGGCGCCGTTGCCGGGGATTGTTCGAGTTTGGACAACTGACGGTTCATCTTGTTACTCAGATTAGGTAATTTTATTTTATTTTTAAGCTTTTTATTCTTTTTATTTTCGAAAAAAATTTCAAAAAAAAATTTCTATTAAATTCATCAAAATTTTTAAGAATGAATTCTAGAGTTTCATGAGATATGTTGAATCCTGGCTGGCTGTTAAGCCATGTCTAATCTTTTGGACCGAGGTTTCACTTATCCTTAGAAGAGCTTCTTTGTCTTTCTCATCAATTTAGCTGTTGTATGTAATGATCTGCTAAAGCTTGGCTGGCCATTGGCCATGTCTAGTGTTTTGAACCGAAGCTTTCACTGAAAGCTTGGCTGGCTAGTAAGCCATGTCTAATTCCTGGAACGGAGTTTTAGACTAGCATTGCATGATTCCTGGAATTCTCATTAAGAATTTTGAATCCCTTATTTTCTTTTTCCAAATAATTTTCGAAAAAAAATACAAAAAAAAAATTATAAAATCATAAAAATAAAAAATAATTTATATTTTTTGTTTGAGTCTAGTGTCTATTTTTAAGTTTGGTGTCTTGCATATTTTTAATCTTCTTGCATTTTTCGAATATATACATTATGTTCTTCATTGATCTTCAAGCTGTACTTGATGATTGTCTTTGTCTGATCTTTAAATTCTCTTGTTTTGTGTCTTTTGTTGTTTCTCATGTGCATTCTCAATTTGTTAGTATCTCTAATATGAAAATTTCTAAGTTTGGTGTCTTGCATGCATTGTTTATTTGATTTTAGTTTTCCATGATTAGCTTCATTTTGTTGTTTCTCATCATTAAAAATTCAAATTTTTTTTAAAATTATGTCTTTTCAAGTCAATAATACAGAGAATTGAAGATTCAAAACATGCAGCAGAGGAATTACAGAGAAAAAGCTGGGCGTTCAAAACGCCCAGTGAAGAAGGAATTCTGGCGTTTAAACGCTAGCCAGGGTGCCTGGCTAGGCGTTAAACGCCCAAAAGGGTAGTATTTTGGGCGTTAAATGCCAGAATGGACACCATTCTGGGCGTTTAACGCCAGGACAACACAAGGGAGGTAAGTTAGTTTTTAATTCAAATCTTTTTCAAATCTTCATAATTTTTCAAAATCAAATCTTTTTCAATCATATCTTTTTCAAAATCAAATCTTTTTCCATTTTCCTTTCACTATTTTCGAAAATCCTTGCTACCAATTAATGATTTGATTCAAAAATTTCAAGTTTGTTACTTCCTTGTTAAGAAAGGGTCAAAATTTGAATTTTAGAATCATATCTTTTGAATTTCTTGTTAGCCAAGTCATTAATTTTAAAATCAAATCTTTTTAAATTACTTTTCAATAAAATCTTCTGAATCATATCTTTTCAACCACATCTTTTTCAAAATAGTTTTCAATCATATCTTTTTTATTACTAATTTCAAAATCTTTTTCAAAATTACTTAACCACTTTTTCAAAATTTCTTTTAATTATTTCAAAATTTGTTTTCGAAAAAATTTCCCCCTTTCTCATCTCCTTCTATTTAAGGACTAACACTTTTCCTCTATTAGCAATTCGGACTCTCTCCTTCTTTATATGTTCGAATTCTTCTCTATCTACCTCATCCCTTTATTCGTATTTTTCTCTGACACCTCAAGGAATCTCTATACTGTGATATAGAGGATTCCATATTTTTTTGTTCTCTTCTCTTTCTTATGAGTAGGAACAAGGACAAAGGCATTCTTGTTGAAGCTGATCCTGAAACTGAAAGGACCTTGAAGAGAAAGCTAAGAGAAGCTAAAGCACAACTCTCTGGAGAGGACCTAACAGAAATTTTTGAAAAAGAAGAAGACATGGCAGCCGAAAATAACAACAATGCCAACAATGCAAGGAAGATGCTGGGTGACTTCATTGCACCTTCTTCTGACTTCTGTGGAAGGAGCATCTCAATTCCTGCAATTGGAGCAAACAACTTTGAGCTTAAGCCTCAATTAGTTTCTCTAATGCAGCAGAATTGCAAGTATCATGAACTTCCATTGGAAGATCCTCATCAGATTTTAGCTGAATTCTTGCAAATCTGTGACACTGTCAAGACCCATGGGGTTGACCCTGAGGTCTACAGACTTATGCTCTTCCCTTTTGCTGTAAGAGACAGAGCTAGGACATGGTTGGACTCACAACCTAAAGAAAGCCTGAACTCTTGGGTAAAGCTGGTCAATGCCTTCTTGGCAAAGTTCTTTCCACCTCAAAAATTGAGTAAGCTTAGAGTGGAAGTCCAAACCTTCAGACAGAAGGAAGGCGAATCCCTCTATGAAGCTTGGGAAAGATACAAGCAATTGATCAGAAGGTGTCCTTCTGGCATGCTTTCAAAATGAAGCATCATATGCATATTCTATGATGGTCTGTCTGAACTGTCCAAGATGTCATTGGACAACTCTACTGGTGGATCTCTTCATCTGAAGAAGATGCCTGAAGAAGCCTAGGAACTCATTGAAATGGTTGCAAATAACCAATTCATGTACACTTCTGAAAGGAATCCTGTGAATAATGGGATAACTCAGAAGAAAGGAGTTCTTGAGATTGATACTCTGAATGCCATTTTGGCTCTGAATAAAATATTGACTCAGCAAGTCAATATGATTTCTCAGAGTCTGACTGGAATGCAAGCTACATCCAGCAGTATTAAAGAAGCATCTTCTGAAGAAGAAGCTTATGATCCTGAGAACCCTGCAATGGAAGAGGTGAATTACATGGGAGAACCCTATGGAAACACCTATAATCCTTTATGGAGAAATCATCCAAATCTCTCATGGAAGGACCAACAGAAGCCTCAACAAGGCTTCAACAACAATAATGGTGGAAGAAATAGGTTTAGCAATAGCAAGCCTTTTCCATCATCTTCTCAGCAACAGACAGAGAACTCTGAGCAAAGTCGTTCTGGCTTAGTAACCATAGTCTCTGATTTATCTAAGACCACACTAAGTTTCATGAATGAAACAAGATCCTCCATTAGAAATTTGGAGGCACAAGTAGGTCAGCTGAGTAAGAGAATTACTAAAACTCCTCCTAGCACTCTTCCAAGCAATACAGAAGAAAATCCCAAGAGAGAGTGCAAGGCCATAATCATGACCAACATGGCCGAACCTAGAAAGAGTGAGGAGGACGTGAGTCCCAGTGAGAAAAATCTCATGGGACGTCCTCTGGACAAAAGGGAGTTTCCCTTTGAGGAACCAAAGGAATCTGAGGCTCATATAGAGACCATAGAGATTCCATTAAACTTCCTTCTACCATTCATGAGCTCTGATGAGTATTCTTCCTCTGAAGAGGATGAAGATATTGCTGAAGAGCAAGTTGCTAAATACCTTGAAGCAATCATGAAGCTAAATACCAAGTTATTTGGTAATGAGACTTGGGAGGATGACCTCCATTGCTCATCAATGAATTGAATGATCTGGTTCAACTGAAATTACCTCAGAAGAGACAGGATCCTGGAAAATTCTCAATACCTTGTACCATAGGCACCATGACCTTTGAGAAGGCTCTGTGTGACCTAGGGTCAAGTATAAACCTCATGTCCCTCTCTGTAATGGAGAAACTAGGGATCCTTGAGGTGCAAGCTGCAAGAATCTTACTAGAGATGGCAGACAATTCAAGGAAACAGGCTTATGGACTTGTAGAGGATGTCCTGGTAAAGGTTGAAGGCTTTTACATTCCTGTTGACTTCATAATCCTGGACACTGAGAAGAGTGAGGATGAATCCATCATCCTCAGTAGACCCTTCCTAGCCACAGCAAAAGCTGTGATTGATGTTGACAGAGGAGAGCTGGTCATTCAAGTGAATGAGGACTGCCTTGTGTTTAAGGCTCAAGGATCTCCTTCTGCACACATGGAGAAGAAGCATGACAAGCTTCTCTCAATGCAGAGTCAAACAGAGCCCCCACTTTCAAACTCTAAGTTTGGTGTTGGGAGGCCATCATCATGCTCTGAGTATCTGTGAGGCTCCAAGAGAGCTCACTGTCAAGCTATTGACATTAAAGAAGTGCTTGTTGGGAGGTAACCCAATTTTATTTAATTATATCTATTTATTTTCCATTGTTATTTTATGTTTTTCTTAGGTTGATGATCATGTGAAGTCACAAAAACAACTGAAAAAGTAAAAACAGAATGGAAAAATAGCATTAAAAATAGCACACCCTGGAGGATGATCTTACTGGTGTTTAAACACCAATAAGGGTAGCAGAATGGGCGTTAAACGCCCAGTCTGGCACCATAATGGGCGTTTAACGCTAGAAAAGGGCACCAGACTGGCGTTTAACGCCAGAAAAGGGCAACAAGCTGGCGTTTAATGCCAGAAAGGAAAGAAAAGATGGCGTTAAACGCCAGAAATGGACAGCAACCTGGCGTTTAACGCCAGGATTGGCACTCCAAGGGGCGTTTACACGCCAACATGGTGCAGGGATGAGAAATCCTTGACACCTCAGGATCTGTGAATCCTACAGGATCCCCACCTTCCTCAACTCTCTCTCTCCTTCACACCTTTCCATAACACCCTTTTCCAAATACCCCTTACCAATCACCTCCATTTCTCTTCCCCATCACCTTTTCACCAATCACCTCCACCCACTCTTCCCCGAAAACCCCACCCACCTCACAATTTAAATTCAAACCATTTTCCTCCCAAACCCAACCCCTAATACATAAACCCTACCCTCTCTTTCCACTCCTATATAAACCCCTCTTCACTCATTCATTTCCACATATCACAAACACTACTTCTCCCCCTTGGCCGAACCACTAAACCCCTTACATCTCCTCTATTCTTCTTCTTCTTCTACTCTCTTCTTTTTTTTTTTGCTCGAGGACGAGCAAACCTTCTAAATTTGGTGTGGTAAAAGCGTTGCTTTTTGTTTTTCCATAACCATTTATGGCACCAAAGGCCGGAGAAACCTCTAGAAAGAGGAAAGGGAAGGCAAAAGCTTCTACTTTCGAGTCATGAGAGATGGAGAGATTCATCTCAAAGGTCCATCAAGACCACTTCTATGAAGTTGTGGCTAAGAAGAAGGTGATCCTTGAGGTCCCCTTTAAGCTCAAAAAGAGTGAATATCCGGAGATCTGACGTGAGATTCGAAGAAGAGGTTGGGAAATTCTCACCAACCCCATTCAACAAGTCGGGATCTTAATGGTTCAAGAGTTCTATGCTAATGCATGGATCACCAAAAACCATGATCAAAGTGTGAACCCGGACCCAAAGAATTGGCTTACAATGGTCCGGGGGAAATACTTAGATTTCAGTCCGGAAAATGTAAGGTTGGCATTCAACTTGCCAATGATGCAAGGAGATGCACGCCCCTACACTAGAAGGGTCAACTTTGATCAAAGGTTAGACCAAGTTCTCTTAGACATTTGTGTGGAAGGCGGTCAATGGAAGAGAGATTCAAGAGGGAAGCCGGTTCAACTAAGAAGGCTTGAGCTCAAGCCCGTGGCTAGGGGATGGTTGGAGTTCATCCAACGCTCAATCATTCCTACTAGCAACCGGTCTGAAGTACTATAGACCGGGCTATCATGATCCATAGCATCATGAATGGAGAGGAAGTAGAAGTTCATGAGGTTATATCCTTAGAACTCTACAAGGTGGTAGACAAGTCCTCTACTTTGGCAAGGTTAGCCTTCCCTCATCTCATTTGTCACCTCTGCAATTCAGCTGGAATTGACAAAGAGGAAGACATCCTCATTGATGTGGAGAAGCCCATCACTAAGAAAAGGATGGAGCAAGAAAGAGAGCCCACTCATGGACCTCAACAAGAGCATAAGGAAATTCCTTATCATGAAAATCCTGAGATGCCTCAAGGGATGCACTTTCCTCTACAAAACTATTGGGAGCAAATTAATACCTCCCTAGGAGAATTAAGTTCCAATATGGGACAACTAAGGGTGGAGCACCAAGAGCATTCCATCCTCCTCCATGAAATTAGAGAAGACCAAAGAGTCATGAGGGAGGAGCAACAAAGGCAAGGAAGAGACATTGAGGAGCTAAAGCACTCCATAAGATCTTCAAGAGGAAGAACAAGCCGCCATCACTAAGGTGGACCCGTTCTTTAATTTCCTTGTTCTTATTTTTCCGTTTTTTGAAAATTATGCTTTATGTTTTATTTATGTTTGTGTCCTATTACATGATCACTAGTGTCTAAGTGTCTATGCCTTAAAGCTATGAATGTCCTATGAATCCTTCACCTTTCTTAAATGAAAAAAATGTTTTCTGAAAAAGAAAAAGAAGTATATGAATTTCGAATTTTAAAATAGTTTAATTATTTTGATGTGGTGGCAATACTTTTTTTCTGAATGAATGCTTGAACAGTGCATATTTTTTATAGTGAAGTTTATGAATGTTAAATTTGTTGGCTCTTGAAAGAATAATGAAAAAGGAGAAATGTTATTGATAATCTGAAAAATCATAAAATTGATTCTTGAAGCAAGAAAAAGCAGTGAATACAAAGCTTGCGGAAAAAAAAATAAAAAATTGGCGGAAAATAAAAGAAAAAGAAAGAAAAAGAAAAAGCAAGCAGAAAAAGCCAATAGTCATTTAAACCAAAAGGCAAGGGTAAAATAAAAATAAGGATCCAAGGCTTTGAGCATTAATGGATAGGAGGGACTAAAGGAATAAAATCCTGGCCTAAGCAGCTAAACCAAGCTGTCCCTAACCATGTGCTTGTGGCGTGAAGGTATCAAGTGAAAAGCTTGAGACTGAGCGGTTAAATTCGTGGTCCAAAGCAAAAAGAGTGTGCTTAAGAGCTCTAGACACCTCTAATTGGGGACTCTAGCAAAGCTGAGTCACAATCTGAAAAGGTTCACCCAGTTATATGTCTGTGGCATTTATGTATTCGGTGGTAATACTGGAAAACAAAATGCTTAGGGTCACGGCCAAGACTCATAAAGTAACTGTGTTCAAGAATCAACATACTGAACTAGGAGAATCAATAACACTATCTGAATTCTGAGTTCCTATTGATGCCAATCATTCTGAGCTTCAAAGGATAAAGTGAGATGCCAAAACTGTTCAGAAGCAAAAAGCTACTAGCCCCGCTCATCTAATTAAAACTGATCTTCATAGATGTTTTCGAAATTTATTGTATATTCTCTTCTTTTTATCCTACTTTATTTTTAGTTGCTTGGGGACAAGCAACAATTTAAGTTTGGTGTTGTGACGAGCGGATAATTTGTACGCTTTTTGGCATTGTTTTTAGGCAGTTTTTAGTATGTTTTAGTTACTTTTATTATATTTTTATTAGTTTTTAAATAAAAATCACATTTCTGGACTTTACTATGAGTTTGTGTGTTTTTCTGTGATTTCATGTATTTTCTGGCTGAAATTGAGGGACCTGAGCAAAAATCTGATTCAGAGGCTGAAAAAGGACTGCAGATGCTGTTGGATTCTGACCTCCCTACACTGGAAATAGATTTTTTGGAGCTACAGAAGCCCAATTGGTGCGCTCTTAATTGCGTTAGAAAGTAGACATCCTGGGCTTTCCAGCAATATATAATAGTTCATACTTTTCCTGAGTTTTGATAACGCAAATTGGCGTTTAAACGCCAACTTTCTACCCTATTCTGGCGTTAAACGCCAGAACTGGCATAAAAGCTGGAGTTTAACGCCCAAACTGGCACCAGAGCTGGCGTTTAACTCCAAGAAAAGTCTCTACATGTGAAAGCTTCAATGGTCAGCCCAAGCACACACCAAGTGGGGCCCGGAAGTGGATTTATGCATCATTTACTTATTTCTGTAAACCCTAGGCTACTAGTTCATTATAAATAGGACCTTTTGCTATTGTATTTTAATCTATCAATCTGATCTTTGGATGTTTAGTCCTTAGACCTTTATGCTTTTGTATACGTTTGGAGGCTGGCCATTCGGCCATGCCTAGACCTTTTTCACTTTTGTATTTTCAACGGTGGAGTTTCTACACCCCATAGATTAAGGTGTGGAGCTCTGCTGTTCCTCATGAATTAATGCAAAGTACTATTGTTTTTCCATTCAATTCACCTCTACTTCTTATTCTAAGATATTCACTCGCACTTCAACCTAATGAATGTGATGATCCGTGACACTCATCATCATTCTCACCTATGAACGCGTGCCTGACAACCACTTCCATTCTATCTGCAATAGCTTGAGTGTGTATCTCTTAGCCTCATGGTTCACGATGCATGGTTGCCTCTCCTGACAACAGAGCCCTCCATTCCGTGAGATCAGATTCTTCGTGGTATAGGCTAGAATCAATTGGCAGCATTCTTGAGATCCAAAAAGTCTAAACCTTGACTGTGGTATTTCGAGTAGGATTTAGGATGGGATGACTGTGACAAGCTTCAAACTCGCGAGTGTTGGGCGTAGTGACAGACGCAAAAGGATCAATGGATCCTATTCCAACATGAGTGAGAACCGACAGATGATTAGCCGTGCGGTGACAGCACATTTGGACCATTTTCACTGAGAGGACGAACGGTAGCCATTGATAACGGTGATCCCCCAACATACAGCTTGCCATGGAAAGGAGTATGAATGATTGAATGAGGGCTATAGGAAAGCAGAGATTCAGAAGGAACAAAGCATCTTCATACGCTTATCTGAAACTCTTACCAATGAATTACATAAGTATTTCTATCTTATTTTCTGTTTTAATTACATTTTAATTATTAAAACCTCACAACCATTTGAATCCGCCTGACTGAGATTTACAAGGATAACCATAGCTGCTTCAAGCCGACAATCTCCGTGGGATCGACCCTTACTCACGTAAGGTATTACTTGGACGACCCAGTGCACTTGGTGGTCAGCTGCATGGAGTTGTGTGAAAAGTGTGCGATCACGATTTCGTGTACCAACCATCCGCCGGGTGTGGCTTGCATGGTAATGGTTCACGCAGGCGTGCCTCTTGCACCGTAGCTTCGTTTTTTTTTTTTTTTTGCTACACTTCTTGGGCTATGCTTTAATTTTCTTTGTGCTTTTCTCCTAAAAAAACCTTGATTTTTGCTACTATTTAAGACCAAAATTTCTGAAAATATAAAAATACTATCCAAACTCAAAATATTTGATTATTTATTAAATTATATTAGAAAACATAAGAAATCTAATTGAAACCTAAAAAAATAAATAATAAAAAAAATTAAAAATCACTTAAGATGACATGTCATCAGTTTCTATCAATTCCAATGCCTCTTCAGGGGTCTTTCTATGTAGAAAACCTCCAGTCGATAAATCAATCATCGTTTTTGAGGTTTGAGAGATCCCATCATAAAAGGTTTGGATTTGAAGCCACTTGGGAAAGGCATGGTGTAGACATTTTCTATGTATCTCTTTGTACTTTTTTTAAACTTCATAGAGCGATTCCCCTCCATTTAGGAAAAGGAATTAATATCATTTCTAAACCAGACTAACTTTTGGGAGGGAAGTACTTAGTTAGAAATTTGCTAACTTAATCCTCCCAAGAAGTAATACTACCCAATGGTTGAGCTTGGAACCATTGTGTGGCTCTATCTCTTAAAGAGAATGTAAATAGCCTTAGCCAGATGGCTTTGGGGCTAATTCCATTACTCTTCATTGTGTTACATAGCTGCATAAAACTAGCTATGTGTTTGTTTGGATCCTCTTGCGGGCTACCACCAAATTGGTCTCGCTATACCAATTGGATTAGTGATGGCTTTAGTTCAAAGTTATTTGCTTGAACTGTGGGCATCACTATGCTTCTTCTGTAGCTATCAATAGTAGGTATAGTATAATCACCAAGGGTCCTTCTCACATTATTATTCTCTTATTCCATTCTTTTTACCTCTTCTCTCCTAGCTCTTGATCTCTTCCTTATTTGTGCAAGCATTTTCTCAATTTTTGGATGGAAGAGAATGCAATTCTCTGCACAAAAATAGCAAGAAATCAACTGTACCGTGTGGAATAAAGAAGAAAAGAAGGATTACACAGAAAAAAAGAAAAATAAAGGCAAATAAAATAAGACAAGATCTAAGTTAGTGATTTAATTGGAAGTATGTTGTCAATATCAATTAATTCCTGGCAACGACGCCAAAAACTTGATGAGGCAAAACTGATACGCACGTATATTGGCAAGTGCACCAAATTACTTTAAGTAATACAACGGTGAGTGGATATTGTTCCCACGGCCATTAACGAATTGAATCAAGCAATGTCTAATTGAATCTCTAATTAGATTGATCAAACCTTGGGAAGAGGATTGTGAATCTTGAAATAGAAGAAAAAAGGGTAAAGAAGATTGTTGATTGTGAATGAGAGATCAGAAGGCTTAGAAACTTTGGAGAAGTAATCAATAATATGAATGTTAAAGGCTTTAGAGGTGTTTAATTCTTGGAAAGAGCAATACTTGTGTTTTCCTACTTTGACTCATACAAAAATCTTTTCACAGCAAATCATTTATACTTAAATTCTAATTCCTTGGCAATCTAATTTCTCTTAACTTAATGAATCACCAATTCTTTAGTCAACTAATTAAGAGAAAAAGTTAAGAACGATTTTGATTTAAAGCTACACAACTTTTAAAATACTATTCCTAGTCAAGTTAAAAATCATGAGAAAGCGTTTCAAGCTAATTTCGATATTAAATTTTTCAAAGTAATAAAAGAATCTAAGACAGAATTAGAATATTTACCAATACTTCTAACCATTAAAGATGAAGAACGAGACCCAATCTTGAAAAAATAGAAAAGCATGAATCAAAATAAAGAAAACACTTGCATTACTAATCCATAAAATCAAATAGATCTCCTAACATTTAACAAAAGAATGTTTAGTTACTCATGGTTGAAAAAAAAATAACCTAAAACTAAAGAGTTTCTTGATCCGTAGACTTCAAGATCTCCTTAATTCCCTCTAGATGTGAACCTTGTTCAGTTATTTATAATCTAATTTCCTAACTATTTAAAATTCAAAAACTAATCTTATCTTCTATACATCTGAAGGATAAGATAACTACTTATTCAAATTCGATACAATAATTCAAATCTAACCTAAACTAAATTATAACTACCAAACCTCATCGTTCTAAAAGAAGTGAATGCTAACTAATTATTTAAATCTTGAATCTTGGGTTGATTTTATAGCTTCTTGGGAGTTGAAGTTGGGCTTGGTACTGGCTTCGGATTTGGGCGTTGGGCTTGAAGAATTGGGCGCCCAGCCAAGTCTTGGCGCTGGGCTTGGTGGTTGGGTGCCCAACTTGGAGCAAGGGCGCTGGGGGCCTGTTCTGCGTGCTGGGCACCTGTCCTGGGCACTGGGCTTGCAATTTTGGGCGCCTAGCTCAGAGATTCGGCGCTGGGCTTGGCCTCTTGAAGCATGACGCCAACTTCATTTGAAGTTCACTTGTGTTTTCTTATTAATTTCATCCTGATTTAAAACAACTCCAAACATACGATTAGTCGTCAAAACTCCACAAAAAATATAAGAACTTTTATTTAATTCTAAGAAAACTAAATAAAAAGAAACCTAAAAATAACAAAAGATACCTTGGCATCAGCGGGTGACATACACCAGATGCCTCCACAGCCGTAGTCTCAGACACAGCCTCATCCATAGCTACAATTCAGACCCAGGCACCACCCCAGGCACAGGCATTGTCTAATCCGCAGTCACAACCGACATTGTCGACAACTGGAGCCTCAGGAGAGGGTGCCCCATCTACAGAGCCTGTTAGACAAAGGCTAATGTGGGATGGGGGTGATTGGTATATTTTATATTTATAGGTTTAATTAATTTTATAATTTAATATGCATATGTAGTAAAAATTATTCGCTTAATAACAGTTGGGACCTTCGAAATTGGGAACAGAGAAGATTACTTGGGTTTTCAAGATCACGTTTGCCATCTTTGGTGGCAAATTTTTAAGGTAATAACTGTTTTTTTTTTTAACTTCAAATTATAAACTTATATTATTCTGATTCACTTGTGTTTAATATTGTAGGATCACTTTGAGTTCATCCACAAAGAGGAGCAGAAGATGTACAATGCTTGGCGGGTGAAAGCCACCAATTGCCTCTGGGAGATGCTAGAAGACATCCACAACAAGGGTGCTCCTGCAGACTAAATCCTGGACGATATTCTCGCCGAGCTAAAGGAGTATTAGCACATAAGGAATTATTGGGCGATCCGGGCTAATGCCCGAGCTAGTCAAGCATCCAAGACCAGTGGATCCATGAACACCGAAAGGTCTACCACCTACAACGCAACAGGAAAGAAGATGGTTCGTATCATTTAAAATTTTAGTTATTAACTTAATATGTTTACTTTATTATTAATAAAGTTGAAACTAATATAATGACTTCTTAAAATTCTAAACCCAATGGATAGGAGATCGAGCTGGGTTGCAAACCTCGTCAAAGTGAGGTCTTTCAAAGGATGCACACGAGGAAGGATGACCGTACCAAGTGGGTTGACAAGAGATCTGAGAAAGCTTCTGCAAGTTTAGTAAACTGAAATATATCTCAATAAATTATATTCATTTGTTTATTTAAATTGTGTTCAATTTTATTCGATTTCAGATTGAGTTTAACTTTTGACTGGCCAAGGCCCAAGAAGAGAGTGCGACTCAGATTGCACAAGGGCCCTGAGCCACCACCCATATATAAGGATGAGATATGGATGCAGACAGTTGGCAGCCGCAAGCGAAACAGGGACTACGGCATGGGATATCAATCCATCATGACTTCTCTGCGATTCTTTGATGTTGAGTTCACTACCAGTGGAGGTGTAGATATCAGAGAGCTGGTTACACTGCTTAACAGAGAGTTGCAACAAGACATGGAGTGAGAGTTTCAGCAATATTGGACAAGATACACAGAGCTGGAGGCACACTACCAGAAAAAGCGGGACGAGTGGGGGCATGCTCACCAGAGATACGAAGGGGATATCAGAAGTCCCCAGGAGACCATCGTCCACCATCAGTTCGGTCTAGACCAGTGGAAGAATACAGTCACAAAGATATACTCTTTCATGCGGAAGAAGTTGGGGAGCAACTTGTCCAGCAGTGCATCAGCCATGTCGCCTCTTTTTCTACCTAGATGTCCTCCAGTAACATCAACAAGTCTTTGGCCGCTAATTCTACCATCAGCACCACCACCCTAGGACCTCAAGATGGAGCTGACAACGATGGTGACGGCTTCACCTCATATGATTACATGTAGTATACTTGTATTTTCAATTTTGACGATATTTTTCTATTTTTATTTTTTTACTGTATTTTAGTTTGAAATAATCCTACAAATTTAATTACTATTACTTCAATTTTAGTTTGAATAAAAACTCTTTTATATCATTTAATACATATATTAAAATTTAATCATATAATAGGTATTCAAATAAATAGTTAAGGACCGAATATCCTGTATATATGTTTTTAAAAAATTAAAAAGTAAATGCCCATTCTGGTCTCCAATCATTTGTTTGCCAGACAAAGTGCCCCCTGAAGATTGGAAATTGACCAATCGAACCCCAACTAGACATGGAAATGGTTATGACAGACCCTGAAACTGGTTGGGAGACAGTGGAATAATGACATGTTAAGTTTTTAATCACATGGATATTATTAACACCTAACTGGGACAAATCGACCCCCTAGAGTTCAAAAATGGCATTGTCTTGCTTGGTTATATTTTCATAAAATCCATCATTTGCTTTCATCATTTATACTTTACCCTAACCAAGAGAAACTCTTCATCTTCATTCCTTCCAAAAACACACCTGATGTTGATGACTTGCGAGTTAAGGTTTGAAAGAGTAAGCTTCCAGAGGCGACTGCATTTTGTATGTTGAAGTTTCAAATTTTTGTTGGTCCATATTATGAATGTTATATAATGTCAGTTTTGAATGTGATGTAGATGTTTGTGTTGTTGTACATGTGTTTCATCATGGTGGTAGATTTGTTAGACATGGAAGTGGAGTTTTACATTACAGAAATGGAAAGGTGAGAATATTTTCTCCCATGGATATTGATTTTGTGAATAAGAAGGACATAGAAGAATTACTTAAGAGCTTAAGGTATTTTGGAATATAAGACTATTTATTAGTTGGACCCTAGTTGCTCTAACATAGAGCTTGGATTGCACATTTTGAAGGGTGACAAGGAGATTAACGACATGTGTGATTGCACCCTGAACAATGAGGATACAAAGGAGTTTTATATGTTTTTGAGCATCTTGTTAGTGAAGAACATGTGATTGTAGAGACAGAGTCATCTTCTTCTTCATATGTTAGTTATGAAAGTACAGAGAATGAAGCATACAAATCTCCCTCCCACCTAGCTCTTGAGTGAGAACAGTGATTCAAAATCATTAAGAGAAAATAGAAAGAAAAAGAAAAAGATTAGTACACCAAAGAAGACCAAGGTCTCACTGAAAAAGAAGTAGTCATCATGAAAATCCTCAAAGAAGTATGATGGAAAGAGGAGAAAGAGACATGTTTTAAGGAGGGCTATGGATAGTGGGTGAGGTGCAAGTAAGTCAAGTGCAAATAGTTTAGGAAATAATGGAACATGACTTAATGGGTCAAGTGCAAGTGGAGTTGAACCTGGTGCAGGAGTTAGGTCTCATGTCTCAAAAGGGGCTACTGAGGATGTGGGCATACATAATGGGCCAGTAAGGGCAGGTGTTAGAGAACCGAATAGTGGTAATGAGTCTGAGGAGGAGATAATTTATTACTACCCTTGTGTCTTCATAGGATGAAAAGGTTGTTGTTGGTTCTGATTTTAATGAGGAGAATGAATATGGAAATGTGAGGTTTGATATGAAAATTCAATTTGCAACAATAGAGAGGTTTAAGATGGCTTTGAAGAATATTTTTGTGTGAAAAAGCAGGGACTGCATGTACATTAAGAATGAAAAAGAGAGGGTTAGAGCTAGGTGTGCCAAAGAGACATATTCTTGGTTGATATATTGCTAAGAATTCTGCTACACTGTCTTTTGAGGTTAAGACTTTTCATGATGAACATAATTGTGGAAGGAATTATGGGAGTAATTTGGATGATAGGGTGTGGGTGACTGACAAGTTAGTTAAACGTCTAGCAACTCAACACAATTTGACACCAAGGGAGGCCATGGAACACCTCAAGCAGGATTTGAATGTTCAGGTTCATCCGAAGATGATAAATAGAGCTCTTAAGGTTGCCAGAGAGACTGTACTTGGTTATGAGAATGTCCAATATGAAAAGTTCAAGATTATATGTTGGAATTGCATCAAAGTCTCAACTATTTCCTTACAATTTGTGACACTTACAAGAACAAAAATTAAAACTCTCATGAAAGAGTAGATGATTACAATTAATACTCTCATGTGGGTGGTGTTTTGAGATCATGTTTGTTTCCTCCTTTTATTTTTCAACTTGGATAGTTTCTAATTCTCCCTCTAGCTCTAGGCGCTCTGCTATTTTTCGTTCTGGTATACCAAGCTCTGCTAACTTGAGTACGACCACAAATTTAGGTCTTTCTAGCTTCTAGATTGGCATTTTTCATTTTCTAAGGAGGATAGCGTTATGACACGTCCCTCTAATTATTATATCCCTTTTGATGATTTCCATTAATATTTCGTTAATGAAGAATTTTATGCTGAGCAGGGATGTGGCCATTCTTATGCAGAACTAGTTGAAGATTTTAGAACTCTCATAATGACGTTGTATCCTAAGTCATAATTGACAACTTACAATTTCATTCTTGACTTTTATTATGTAGTGTAAACTTCTAAGTGTGGTCCACAAAGGGATATACACATCCGTAATTATTCTTTGTCCCAAAATTCCAATGAGTTTGTCATTATGGAGTTCCAACTCACTATCAGATAAGCATGGAGAGTTAAAGCACCGGTAAAATTTATGTTTGCCAAGCTTCATTGAACAATGAACAATATGTGCATCTTGGTGTTTTCAACAACGGCTGAGAGCCTGAGATTACAAGGTGCTCATTGGCGAATCTGGGACCCTCGATTAGCTCAAATGCTAGATGGGGTTTGGAATGGAGTGCTTTGGGCATAGGTTCAATGTGGAGGCAGTGAGATTGTCTTTTCTTGTTGGTTTATTTGAGGTTGGATTTCCTTCTCCCAAGAAGCCTTTAGAGATCATGTCAATCTCTTTTTGGCCAATTTTGATTTTGGGCTCTTTGTCATCTATGGAAAATGAGTCTTCCTTATCGTCTTATCTTTTCTTAGTATTTTTTTTCGTGTTTACTATGTCTAGCGAGATATTCCTGAAATTCTTCATTCTTAAGCCCTTATTCAACCCATCAGGAAAAGTCTTTGCAATCCTTTGCGTCATGCCCATCGGTTTGGTAATACTTGCACTAAAATCTTGACTTAAGAAGCTCTAGAGCACAACAAAGGGTAAAGAGTTAGGATTCACTCTGTCTAGTGCCCTTTGCTGTATAGCAGGGCTAATGAATATTCAATAGTGTGTAGCAAGTGCTTCGAGTGTCTTTAGTGGGGCGTTAGTCATGCCTTGACTATTCTTCTATAGAGGGAATCTTCCGGGAGTATTCTACAATTACGGTCAGCTTTTAGTGTTGTGGGTTGGTGATTCCATCGTAAGCATTCATGTAGTAGGGTGGTAGAATTTTTTAGGATTTCGTCAACAAAGATCTCCCCAAAAAATGGGAAGGAGACCCTTCCCCTTAGTCCACTGCTTGCTTATGAGGCTTCCCCTTAGGAAACTCTTCCCTAATCGTCCATTGGGGAGTGTTCTTAGAGTTCATGCTCCTCGCGCATGATATTTTCCAAGACCCACACATGCTTTCAAGCTTGGTCCTCAACTTTTTGTACTACTTGTGATTGGATTTGGGAGTCTCATTGTTGGTTTTGTAAAATGTTATGATGGCTGTCACTGGTTCTAAGACAACGAGGTGGTTTAAGGTTTTGGTTTTGAGGCTTGTCACTGACACGTCCTACCATACTTGTGTAAGTTGACATGAGAGATTTATAATCATATTAGTGATAGTAGGTGGTGATTTTGGAATCACTAGTGCAAGTTTCGACAAATAGCATAATTGTTAACTTGGATGTTGACTAGGTTATCTCGAAGGAGAATGACAAACTTCTAATTGACGACCATCCAATGAACCAATGGTGGGGTTACTTGTAAGGAATTTGACGCTAAAATGAGCGTTGGATCAAGTATATGATTAGAGTTAGATGATAGCATATATAAGTGTATAATAAGCCTTTTTTTTTAACAGCGTTATAGAAAATCTTACATAATTTGAATAGATTTCATCTAGATTTAGGCAAAATTCAGCTAATATATGATCCATATTACGCCTTATATGAAATTATGGATTAATGTGTCTCAAAAAAAGCATTATTGGATGGATCATCCATGGTCTTAGAATAACCAATGAATGACGTTGACTCTTTTTCCTTAAATGAATTATTGTACGAATAACATCAATATTTTTTAGAGTAAAATATTATTTTGGTTCCTAGCATTTAGATCAAGTCTTAATATGGTGCCTAACATTTTAGATGTCTTATTTCAGTCCTAAAAAAATTTAAATTTTTTATTTTAGTCTCAAAAAGTTTTAAATATATTCAATATTGTCCCACAATTAAATTTGAACAAACAATTAGCATATTAAAGAGCAAATAACGTTTAATTTCGGTACATAAGTAAATCAATCCACAAACGATCACCAACGTAATTGTTTTTTTTTTTTATTCTAGAGTGCTAATGATTAATTGATTGGATTTGAAATTTTTTTTACAAAAAAGAGATTGACATAAAAAAATGTTACAAGAATATTTTGATTATGTTTTTCTAATATACGAAAGAATATATGACTTAACAATAACATTGTTAATATCTACGTTAATCATTTTATAAATTATTCGTGTCAAATTTAACGATAAAATAATATTAAATCTACTTAATTTTTTTTTTTAAATATGACATTTAAAATATTAAGAACCAAATTATAATTTATGTCAAAAGATTAGAGAGTAAAATAATATTTTATTATAAAACGTAAATGACAGGCGACGCTGAATAGATAAACGTAATTAAGGAAAACATGCGTGGGTAATTATGTCTATTCAACCTAACACTAGCAAATGACGAAGTCAATGACACAAGTGAGACACCGCGAAACGCGCTTTCAGTATTTTTTTTTTTCAACGTTCATGCACACACAAGACCCCAACCCAGCTGTGACCTGCAATCATATCAATTATGAATAATGTATTATGAAATTCCAATAAAGAAAGACACTTTAAATTAATTAATTAATTAAAATACGAGCACTATGTGTAGATTAAAGATTTATTCATTGTTAGATCCATGCTACAGTGACCCACCATAGGTATTTTACCTTTTATGTCCTAATCCTAGATCCCACTAAGCTATTGCCAAGGCAACAATCTTGCCCTCCTTGTTTCTTTTCTTTTTTGGATCGGTTTCAGAACTCAAAAAGTGTTAAGGTTTAGCAATTAGCCCTAACAAGATTTTTAGTTTTACTTCCTCCACTGTTGTGCTTCTGGGAAGCTTCTTAGGTACACATGTTCTTCTATACGGATCACTAAGACAAAGAAAGACTAGTAAGTTTCCAAATTTAGAAATCATTCAAAGATATTATCGGAATTGGATAAGTTCTAGAAATGGAAAGTTCCAAGAACAATAGAGTGGAGAAGAGAGGGTATGACTTGGTTGAGGAGGGTGATGATCGATTAACACAGCCAAAGAAGCCTAAACTACCTGGTTTAGCAAGGTACTCTATGTTGCAATACAAATTCAAGTGTTTCAGTCTCTGCTCTTGGCTAAGTTGTTAATTAATTTAATTATTATTGGTTAAGAACCTAAACTGTATTATCAAACTTCTTATTATGTTTTTTTCCTTTTATTTTTTCGGGAGGAGGCTATACGATCGGATATGCACCGTCAAATACGGTGTCTAATCTCATGTTGGCTTGTAAACTCCTCCCAGAATTTTAAAGCTTTTCTATATCCACTTGTTAATAGACCCGGATTTTTCTTGTGTTGTTTATTAACAATCTAATTACATTTTTTGTGTGTATGATATACATTGCTATTGATGTTGACTTGTGTCTAATGGATCTTGATAACACTAAAGCAGTTGTCTGATCATTTTTTCGTGAGGCTTGATTGTTGAACTCTCTAATCTAATGCAAAAGTAGCAATTTGAACTTTCGGAACAACCCTGTATGTTGGATATTTTGACAAGATAATAAATCTCATTGGTTGATTATTTCAATTTAAACATGTTAATTTTAATTCCGTATATGTTCCATAATTCATGCTTCCTCGAACTAACTCCATTGATTTACTTAAAATTTATAGTGTGATTGTGGAAGCTTTGAAGGTAGATAGTCTGCAGAGACTTTGCTCATCTCTGGAACCTCTACTCAGAAAAATTGTGAGTTATAGTTTCTTCCTTTGTATTAAATCTTGCATATTTGTCAATATATATATATATATATATATAATCTGCAATTAATCACACCTACAAAAATATTTAATGTTGTGCGTTGCATACTAACCAAACCCCTCCCCACTAGACCACTCCCACAATGCATGAATACTTGTTTAAAACAGAATTGAGTTTATAATAGTTTTCAGAACAAATTGAGGCTAACACTCTTCACTTGATTTGAAGCATTATTGGTTTTTTGTTTGATCTAAAGAATTCAATATTAAATTTATTGTTTTATTTGGACGTAGCTGTATATGGAAGAATCATTTAAAGTAATCAAGATCTTCAGTCCTTATGATGTTTTGTAAGGTACCGTTTTAATTCTTCTAACTCTTATGAACTATATAGGTCAGTGAAGAAGTGGAGCGTGCTTTGGCAAAACTAGGCCCTGCTAAACTGGCTGAAAGGTGTGTTCCAGCCTCATATTCAAATTTCTAAGTCAAACTTCTCCACTTTTTGTAATACTTTTCTGCAGGTTATGATAAGCAATTTATTTTGATGAATTTTCTGTTAAGCATGAATTACTTACATTTAGCTTGCATTAGATCTTTTCCATCAAGAATTGAAGGTCCAAAGGCAAAGAATTTGCAGCTTCATTTCCGAACAAGAATGCCACCTCACTTGTTCACAGGTGGGAAGGTGGATGGAGAGCAAGGAGCAGCCATCCATGTTGTGCTGCTAGATCCCAACACGGGCAATGTGGTTCAAGTTGGACCAGAATCAGTCGCCAAGTTGAATGTTGTGGTTCTTGAGGGTGACTTTAATGAGGAAAGTGATGATGAATGGACAATAGAGCACTTTGAAAGCCACGAAGTGAAGGAACGTGAAGGGAAAAGGCCACTTCTCACTGGAGATTTGCAAGTTAGCCTAAAGGAAGGCGTAGGAACCTTAGGTGATCTTACTTTCACTGACAATTCTAGCTGGATTAGAAGTAGAAAATTCAGGCTTGGTGTTAAAGTAGCTCCTGGGTATTGTGAGGGAATCCGTGTTCGCGAGGGAAAGACTGAAGCCTTTGCTGTTAAAGATCATAGAGGAGAATGTGAGTTTTTCGAATGTTTTTCCTTTGTTCTTTTGATGATAAAATAAATTTTGTGCCTGTCCAGCTTGGAGAAATTTGATAATTAAAACTGCAATTGCAAGGCATGGATTGCAAAACTCGTAAAAGAAAACAAAAATTGACTTTTGCATCTTACTCTGATTTTTTAAAATTAATGGATTTTCATTATATGCGGAAAAATTTGCAGGTGTGTGTGTACACCATATAGCAGATAACATGTAAAATATAATAAACGATCTGTATCTCAAACCACAGACATAAGAATATGGAAGATGTAAAATTCTATCTGTAGTTGGCATGTTTCCTTTGCATTTTATTAAATCAGCAAGCAATATCCTACAATCTAACTGTAGAAAAACAACCTGGAGATGAAAAATGATGCAAAGATACTCTACATAATTGAACTCTTCCTTTTCTAAACTGTTTCTTCTTTGATTTGATGTATGACTACAACCTTCTGAACTTCTGATTGGTATGGTAAAGTTTTTCAGTATTTAGGCTTTGGACAAGTCTTGTTTCCTTAAAATTTCTCTAAGCAAATCATTTTCTGTAACTTGCAGTGTACAAGAAACACTATCCACCTGCTTTGCATGATGAAGTTTGGCGACTGGATCGCATAGCTAAGGACGGTGCACTTCACAAAAAATTGATTCAAGCAAAAATAGTAACTGTAGAAGATTTCCTGCGTCTTCTTGTTCGGGATCCACAGAGGTTAAGAAGCGTAAGAATTCAATGACATATGTTCTAAACATCCATATCATCTCTTAGACAGTTTTTTTCCCCTTTATTTACTCCTGAAACTTCTTTCTAGAAATTTCCTTATTTGGCACCTTTTGCTACAGACACTCGGAAGCGGAATGTCGAACAGGATGTGGGAGAATACTGTGGAGCATGCCAAGACATGTGTCTTGGGTGGTAAGCTTTTCGTTTACTACACTGATGAAACCCACAGCACTGGCATTGTGTTCAACCATATATATGAGTTGAGAGGCCTCATTGCTGAGGGGCAATTCTGCACTTTGGAATCACTTACTCCAAATCAGAAGGTCAGTTTTCTGTACTAATTAAAATTTGAAAGCATTTAATTTGATCATTTATCTGACTGGTAACTAAATTCACTCAATTATATATAATTTCTATTACAGATGTCTGTGGATTCCTTGGTGAAGAAAGCATATGACAATTGGAACCAAGTTATTGAATATGATGGAAAAGTCTTAAATTCTCTTATGAATTCCAGAAAGGGATCAAGATCTGTATCTTCTATAATTAATCATAATGATGTCACAGGGCAGCAACCGCACACATCTGCAAAGAATAGGCTGCCATATGTACCCTCTTTACAAAATCAACCTTTGCAAATAGCGAATAACTACTCCTCAAGTTCTGATTTAACTGATTACCAGTTTGAAAGATCCAATAATGACATGGTAGGGACATCAGTGAATAACTCTCAACTAGCATTTTCTGGCATCATGAACTACCTACCGGGCGAAAATCCTGAAGTTGAAGGTACATATTTCTCGGGAGATTGGTCTAGGCCGAGAAATTCACAAGGACTGGAAGACATTGTTGCCGAAGAACTCCGTCTTAGGAGTTCAGAGATGTTGGAGAGTGATGATATGCAGAGGTTGCTGAAGACTATTAATGCTGGAGTCAGTATGTCGACCAATTTCAGTCAGTCTAATGAAGGTTCATACACCTACAGCCTGCAGTATGAGCCTCAAATGTATCATTCGTTTGCCGAGGATCAGGGAAAGTCATCAGGGAAAGCTGTTGTTGGATGGCTTAAGCTCAAAGCAGCATTGAGATGGGGCATATTTATCAGGAAAAAAGCTGCTGAAAGGAGAGCACAGCTCACTGAGTTGAATTGAGTTAAAATATTTGAAAGTGGGATATTTTCAACTCATTTTAAGCAAGGTGCTTGGTTATGTGGTTCTTGGAATTTTACAAAAGCAACCTATTTCATTGCTTTGAAGGCTTGAGAAAAAGTGTAAAAAAATTCTGTTTCAGGGTTTCAACAGTGGGTTGAAGGTGGTAGTACCACCGCGGAATAATGTGCAAAATTCTGAAGTGCGATCCAGAACATGCTTATTACTGATGGAACAACCTTTACTTTTCACTGAGGCTAAATGTTAGGCAGCAGCATCTAATAGTATTTTGTGGATTTTTGCATTTTTATTGTGTAATTTAATTATGATTTATATTTTCATTCTTTACTTTTACTTTTATTTATCGGAAACTTGTATTCAGTGTTTTAATGTTTGTTTTAGTCTATTTGTTATCTCATAGTTTTATCTTGAAGTATTTGTAAGCTCGTCACATAATGTAATAAGTTGATCTGTAATGGAGAAAATTAGAGAATATTTTATTTTCAAATGATAGAAACGTAATTCAGATTTTCCTGGTCAGTAATCCAAGCTTAGGTGTATTCTACTAACTATTTTCTCATATGATTCATTGAATCTAAATATTAAAATATTTTTTCTTTGTTTACCAACAATTGTGTTAAAGAGGTGCTAACTTTAGATGTAGATTCTTAGCTAGGTTAACTTACAAAAGATTTTTTTCGCTTAAGTCAACCAAAGCTTAAGCAGTATAAAAATTATGATTAGATAGTATAGTTTAAATATATATTAAACTCTTCATTTATAATTTTTGAAAAAGAATTTGGAGAGAATCTGAATCGATTCGTACAAAATTTAAATGTATAAAATTTTGCAATTGAAACAAAAATAGTATTGAATTCTAAAATATATGATTTTTATAAAAAAATTTGTAATTTAATTGATTGACCGCTAATATATAAATTAAATAAAATAAATTCAAAATTATAAAAAGAAAAGTAGTCTATCTATAATACAAGATGAGATGAGATCATATAAAAAATATAATTAATTCTTTCCTTGTATAAGTTACTGATTATTTCTCGAAAGATTTATATTTAATATCGATATTTTAGCAACAAATTTAATTTAATTTCTTCTTCATATAAAAAAGCTTAGGATTTGTTTAGTTGTTCATAAGGTCTTAAGAGATGTTTATCAATAATAATTATAATAATCAAAAGAAATTATAATAATAATAAATAAATAAATAATTGAGATGGTGAGAGCTATTCTTCAATTTCTACTTAACCCCTAAATTCATCACCTTTCTTCCAATCCTCTGAACGTCGATACACAGACAAACAATGCACACAAAGAAAACACAAGTAGTTCATAGTTACAGCAAACAGAACACATAACAGTTAAGCATGAAATAACAAGTAGGCAATCACAAGAAAGCAAACCAAAGCAAACTGACAAATGCATATGATGTATGCCTTTTCTACTGGTGGTGAGCTTACGTGTCAGTTACTTTGCCAAAACCTAATATACCCGGTAGCTAACTCGGATATTGTCTCTTTGACAAGCCTCCACACTCTTAAGATATAGTGCCCGTCACACTCTCGGGATATAGTATCCGTCATACTCATGAGATATAGTGTCCTTCGCATTTCCTGGGACAAAGTGTTCCCACACTCTTGAGATATAGTGCCCGCCACGCTCTCGGGATATAATGCCCATCACGCTCTCGGGATATAATACCCATCACACTCATGGGATATAGTGTCCGACACACTTCCCAGGGTAAGGTGCTCCCACACTCTTGGGATATAACTCCCGCCATGCTCTCGGGATATAGTGCCCGTCACACTCATGGGATATAGTGTCCGACACACCTTACAACAGAGAGAAAACTCAACATACTCATGATCAACAATCTCAATCAGATTTTAATGTCATATTCATTCATAATCATCCACATTCATACATTTAATATCATTATACTTCCTCAATTAGCCAACCATAGCCACAATCACTGTCTACCAGGGATATAGTGCTCGACACACTTTCTAATCACACCCATTATATCTCATTACCACCCTTATACCCTCTCTCATATATTCACATTTCATCAACTCACTTTACTTCTTCCTTCACCAGCAAGTCATCTCCCTCATAGGCCTAACCATACTTCGCTACCCATAATTCATCATTTAGGCTTTAAACAAGAGTAAAAATGGTTTTGAAAGTTGGAGAAATGCATTAAAAATAAAAAATTAAAGTTTGAAGAAACAGGGGGTTCGCGTACACATCACTACGCCCGCTTATGCATCATTTAAAAAGTCGCCCATTCTGCATACGCGCCACTCAGCTGCATACGTGGAAGCTATGGGTAGAGACCACCATCCGTGTATAGAGGGGGCTCCTGTACGCGGGCTTAGCAGCAAAAGCAAAAAGCTGCTAAGTCCCAAAATTCCTGTTTTGTACACCAAATTTTGAACGCGCATCACTTTCTCGTTTTAAAACATTTTTCCTCCGTTCTACGAACTGTGTAAACCTCTCGGATCCAATTTTCTTTCTAACAAGTTTGGAAAAAATCAGGAGTTCGAAGGCCAAGTTATACTCCGTCAAAGTTGGTATAAAATCATAACTTTCATTAAATTACAAACCTCCACTTTCAAAAACCTACGATTTCCAAACCATTTCAAAACTAACCCATCCTCACCACAACAGCATCAAAACTCTCCCTTGTCATCAATCTCCATTCGATGATTCAAGTCCAAATAATATCCAATATACCACATCAATAATCACATTCATAATACTTAATCCCAACCAACAACAACATCAACGGTTCATTTCCTATCTTAAGGTCTCTAGCTTAAGTTTTCACAATACATTATATTTTAGATACGAGAAACCGAAACCATACCTTGGCCAATTTTGCTATAAACCTGGAACACTTCAAGTGTTCCTGCACCACAAGCTTATCAACACAGCCCCTCACCGAGGAACCTAGCTTCCAAAATCGATCTCAAGCTCCCATATCCTCAAATTAATTCCACTTCTCAACCAATTTCCAATCTAACAACATAATTACAACTATAATTAACATAGAATTCTCTAACTCAATATTTCACAAGGAAATTGAGGAAGCTTACCTTGTCCACAACTCAAGTGAGCTAAACCCAACAAAACTCGCAAGTTAACTTGAACCTAAACACCAAAATTAAACAAGATTCAAAATGGATACACATTGAATTTCGAAATTGGGAAGGAGAGAATCTGAAATTGGGAATTGGATTCTATATCTAATTAATGATTGGGCTTTGTAGAGCTCGACGCCCTGATCGCGTGGCCGCAAACGGTGCAGCAATCAGAGTTCTGAATCAAAAGTTATCTTGATTTGAAGTAAGAATAAGGGTTAGGTTTTGTGTTCATTGTTCCCTTTCCCATTTCAGCATGAATTGCGTATGAGGGGGAGAAGAGGATGCTGAGCTCTTTTTGTTTAATGAGGCTTGGTTGGGCCTTGAGCCTAATACGGGTCCGGTTCGTTCGATTTGACCTGTTCGGCCTAATCTTTGGCCAAATTCTTTGAAACTAGTGTCAAAATTTCTATTTTAATTAATTCTACCTCATTAAATTATAAAATTTTATTTTCTATTTCTTGCATTAATAATTGATTTATTTGATAATTATTCATTAATTTCTCATATTTTACATCCTACCCCCCTAACAGAAATTTTTGCCCCTCGAAAATTTTGGTTACTAAAGAAAGTAGATGGAAGCACTCTCCGAATACCTCACCCTCGAAACTATCAATCTCCGTCAGGTCCATTACCGCCTTCATCACTGTTCCCAGTTTGGATGTGTCATCCTCTCAGTAGTAGCTCACGTAATGGTAGCCATCTTCTCTAGAGCGGCCATAAGAATCAACCGGATAACCTCGCTCGCGTCCACGAGACACCGTTTGGGTCTTGTCCACATCGACCAATTGATATTAAGGTGATCAGTCTTAATATCTAAAGTCTAGTGCTTCGAATCTCCAAAGGTAATGTTCATGAACATTTATGCTATATATGTTAAGCAGACATCCTAAATAGCATGTACACACAGCCAGAGAATACTCAGAAGCATAGTTAGTCTATTCTCCAGGCTCTACAGGAACGAACTACTCTGATATCATAATGTAACACCCTACCACACAAAACTTTACACCTAGGATGTAAAACAGAAGTGGTGAGGTGCTACGACCTCTAAAAGTAAAATTATATATATGTAATAGTTGAAAATAATTTCTATCTAGGAGCCTTTTGAAGGAAGATATTAAACAAAAGCGTTAAATCGAAAAGCACAATACTCACGTAAAGGTTAACATAAACGAAGCAAGATATGACTACACTAATCATTGGTATATACAAAAGAGTTCTAAGGTACAGATAGCAAAGCTTTTGACCCGGCTTGCGAAGTTAAAACCGGCCAGAGCATATATACATATATATACATACCCATATCAACCCAAAAGATAAAATATAACAGCCTGTTTCTCCACATCAACCTCTAAGAGGGACACACCAGTATATATACATATAGGAGAAATCTAGGGTAGAAGTACAAGATACAATATAAAACATAAGTCCCAAAAATATGCTTTGCTTGCCCGAGTCCCAAATGCTCACAAGGGTGCCTCCCGACCTGCATCTAAAAAATAACAATACATTATGGAATGAGAATCAGAGGTTTTCAGCATAGTAACAATGCCCACATCTCTAACATATAATGTCCCAGGAAAGCCGAAGGCGATCCTAGAACTCCCAACAACAGATTCAGACTTAAAACTAAAATTTAAAACCGTAAACAGGGTAGACTATCTAAGGTTCTTAATTTTATCTCAATTTCTAACTTAACCCCTAAGTTCATCACCTTTCCTCCAATCCTTCGAAGCCGATACACACACAAACAATGCACACAAAGAAAATACAAGTAGTTCACAGTTACAGCAAACAGAACACATAACAGTTAAGCATGAAATAACAAGAAGGCAATCCCAAGAAAGAAAACCAAAGCAATTAGAAAAATACATATGATGCATGACTTTCCTATTGGCCGTGAGCTCACGTGTCGGTTACCTTCCCAAAACCTAACACACCCGGTAGCTAACTCAGATATTCTCTCTCTGACATGCCTCCACACTCTTGGGATATAATACCCGTCACACTCTCGGGATATAGTGTCCGTCACACTCATGGGATATAGTGCTCATCGCATTTCCTGGGACAAAGTATTCCCATACTCTTGGGATATAGTGCCCGCCACGCTCTCGGGATATAGTGCCCGTCACACTCATGGGATATAGTACCCGACACACTTCCCAAGGTAAGGTGCTCCCACACTCTTGGGATATATTTCCCGTCACACTCATGGAATATAGTATCCGACACACCTTACAACAGAGAGAAAACTCAACATACTCATGATCAACAATCTCAATCAGACTTCAATATCATATTCTTTCATAATCATTCACATTCATACATTCAATATCATTATGCTTCCTCAATTAGCCAACCATAGCCACAGTCACTGTCTACCAGGGATATAGTGTCCAGCACACTCTCCAATCACACCCATTATATCTCATTACCACCTTTATACCCCCTCTCAAATACTCACATGTCATTAACTCACTTTACTTCTTCCTTCACCAACAAGTCATCTCCCTCATAGGCCTAACCATACTTCGCTACCCATAATTCATCATTTAGCCTTTAAACAAGAGTAAAAAGGGTTTTGAAAGCTGGAGGAATGCATTAAAAATAAAAAAAAAAATTGAAGTTTGAAGAAACAGGGGACTCGCGTACGCATCACTACGCCCGCTTATGCATCATTTAAAAAGTCGCCCATTCTGCGTACGCGCCACTCAGCCACGTACGCGGAGGCTTTGGACAGAGACCACCATCCGCGTATAGAGGGGCTCCGCGTATGTGGGCTTAGCAGCAAAAGCAAAAAGCTGCTAAGTCCCAAAATGCCTGTTTTGCACACCAAACTTTGAACGCGCATAACTTTCTCGTTTTAAATTAATTTTCCTCCGTTCTTTGAACGGTGTAAACCTCTCGAATCCAATTTTCTTTCTAAATAAGTTTGATAAAAATCGAGAGTCCAGAGGCCAATTTATACAACATCAAATTTGGCCAAAAATCATAAATTTCATTAAATTACAAACCTCTACTTTCAAAAACCTACCATTTTCAAACCATTTCAAAACTAACCCATCCTCACCACAACAGCATCAAAACTCTCCCTTTTCATCAATCTCCATTCAATGATTCAAGTCCAAACAATATCAAATATACCTCATCATTCATCATTATCAACACAACGTCAACTTCATCACCAACATAGTACCAACAACAACTTCAAATTCACTAATCAATATGCATATCAACCAATATAACACATAAGGGTACACACGCATTATTCATAGGAATCTCAATCACAGCCTCCAACTCAATAATCACATTCATAATACTCAATCCCAACCAACAACAACATCAATGATTCATTTTCTATCTTAGGGTCTCTAGCCTAGGTTTTCACAATATATTATATTTTAGATACAAGAAATCAAAACCATACTTTGGCCAATTTTTCGATAAACCCAGAACACTTCAAGCATTTCCGCACCACAAGCTTATCAACACAGCCCCTCACCGAAGAACCTAGCTTCCAAAATCGATCTCAAGCTCCCATATCCTCAAATTAATTCCACTTCTCAACCAATTTCCAATCTAACAAGATAATTACAACTATAATTAACATAAAATTCTCTAACTCAACATTTTATAAGAAAATTGAGGAATTTTACCTTGTCCACAGCTCAAGTGAGCTAAATCCAACAAAACTCGTAAGCTAACTCGAACCTAATCACCGAAATTAAACAAGATTCAACATGGATACACATTGAATTTCGAAATTGGGAAGGAGAGAATCTGAAATTGGGAAGTGGATTCCATACCTAATTAATGACTGGCCTTTGTAGAGCTCGACGCGCTAGTCGTGTGGCCGCAAACGGTGTGGCGATCGGAGTTCCGGATCAAAAGTTATCTTGATTTGAAGTAAGAACAAGGGTTAGGTTTTGTGTACATTGTTTCCTTCCCATTTTAGCGTGAATTGCTTATGAGTGGGAGAAGAGGATGCTGAGCTCCTTTTGTTTAATGAGATTTGGTTGGCCTTAGGCCCAATACGGTTCCAGTTCGTTCGGTTTGGTCCGTTTGGCTCGATTTTTGGTCAAATTCTTTGAAATTAGTATCAAAATTTTTATTTTAATTAATTATACCTCATTAAACTATAAAATTTTATTTTCTAATTTTTTAGATTAATAATTAATTTATTTGCTAATTATTCATTAATTTCTCCTGTTTTACAGAACCCTTGAAGGGTGGTAACGTCCGGATTTTAGGAGAGGTGCTGTCGAAATTTTTATAAGTATTTAAGTGAATTTAAATAATTGGGATTGATTGGTGAAATGAAATGATCTTTAAGTCTCTTTTTGGGGGGGGGGGTGGGGAAGTCTTGAACTAAAGAAATGAGTTTTTGTTTGATTAATTTTGGTTTAAAGATTATGTTTTTGAGGAGTTTTAGGGAAAAAAAAGAGTAATATAAGTGTGTATTTAAGAATAAACAATTTTCGAGTCTTTGAGAAAAAAATTTGAACTTGAAAAGAAGTTGAAGTTGGTTAATTTGACTGATACATTCTATTTTGAGAAGTTTAAAGGAGTTAAAATATTTGAATTTGATTTGGTGAAAATGAAATTAATTTCAAGACTTTTTGGAAATGTATCAACTTAAAAGTGAAGCTGAAAATCATTTTGGGAAAATTTTATAATTTTGGTTTAAAATAAGATTGGTTCTCACTCTCCTAAATTTTAGAGACCTTGTCATGGGATTTAATTAATAAATCCTGATTTAAATTAATTAAGTGATTGATTTAAGAATAAATGATTTCTTTTAGTCTTTTAAAAGAGGTTTAAACTTGAAATGGTTTTGAAGTTAGCTTGAAAAATTTTGGTTAAGTGAAAATTGAATTTTATAGAAGAAGAACTAGTTTTAAGTGCTTGTTTGAGTGTCATTATTTTGATAAAAAAAGATCTTTTTTCAATGAAAAATATATTTTTTATTTTTTTTGTGTATTTGGCAAATTTTTAGTAGTAAAAGTAAAAGTACTAGAAAAATAAAAAAATTTCTTTTTTGAGAAGTTACAATTTACATTTTTTTAAGTGAAGTTACTTTGAAGGTTTTGTAAAATGTTACAAAAAGTGGTATTGATTTTAAAGAAAAATGATTTGAGAAAAAGATTATTCTTGGCGTGATTTAAATTAAATGGATATTGATATTGAAAGTAAATGGGTCAAGAATGATTTTGAATTGGGATAAAGATGAGTATAAATACTTTGTTTTGATTATGATTATGAATTGAGTCTGATTGTGATCTGATTCACTACGCTGGCAAGGGCTGAGGTTAATCTCGCTTGCATACTGAACTGATATGTATTTTGGCAAGGTCTGGGTGTTATCCCTCTTGCATATTGATTCGAGTTTTGCTCCGAACAAAGATGGTGGTCAATCCTGCTTGTTCGCGATTCCGAGCAGGTACAGCGGTTAGTCCCGCTTGCTTGAGATCCCGGGTAAGGACGGTGGTTAATTTTGCTTACTCTCGCGATTCTCTCTGGTTGCAAGGTAACAGGGCACTCTCCCTCTAACGGTGACATGGCACTCTCCCTCTAACGGCCAGCCGATATGCTGAAATATTAGTGCGCAACAGAGATACAATGTCTAGGTTAGCTACCGGATGTGTCGGATTCTGGCAGTTTAACTGACACGTGAGCTCATGGCTAATAGGACAGGCATGCATCATGTGCATCTATGTGACATCGTTTGGGTGTGCATATTGTATTTGGTTTGCTTATATGAATATTTATGTTTGATTACTAATTGCTATACTTGCTGCAATTGCTCTTGATTGTGTTTGAACTTCATTACTTGTAATTGTGATTGGTTAGTTGGATTGTGGTGGATTGAGTGCTGATTGATTATACTTGGGCCGAAGACCGTGATTGATTTATGTTTAAGGTTTAGTAAAGTATGAAAAATCAAGCTGGTTCAGCATAGACTTAATAAACCTATACTTGGAACAGGTTGGTTGTTCATACAGTTTACGTAACTTTTAAAATTTTCATAATGGAAATATAATTTTGGATTTTCAAATAATTAACCATTAGTTTTCAAAAAGATTCATAAGACTAGTGATGATCACTGTGGTTGAAAACAATTTTCTTTTATATATCTTCTTATGACAATTTTGAAACTCTTATGGTGAGACCGTGTGGTTAGGTTCTCACCCCTTACAGACTTCTCTTTCTAGGACGGACGAGGTAGCTTATGAAGAGATATTTGCGCTTTTGCTTATGCAATATTGTTGTATTAATTTAGTTATTATTTTTCCTTGCTATGTATATTATGTTTTTGTAAAGAGTGATAGGAGTCGTGATTGTAATGACATGTCATGTTTATAAGTTATTTGTCTAAAGAACTATTATTATTATATATATGAAGTGATGTGATTGGTTTTGTATGTGTGTACGTATGTTTTCAAGAAAAAGTATTTTCGGTTTTCACAAAAAAGTTTATATGGTTTCGAGTTAAAGGCTCCCATTTTGTTATTAAGTATATAGAAGTTATCATAATATCTTCGCTATCAAAGTAGCGCAGCCGGAAGTGTGACATTCTAATAGTAAGGGTGTTACACTATCCACCTTTGTCTTTATTATTTTATTTTACTTATTACTTTATTAAATATCTCCCTCCCCTTCCTTCTATTTAAGGGATTCCTTGGTTCAGACCGAAAAAATAATGTCATTTGATCATTATCAAACTGACAGTAATATTTTTCTGTCCATGAAGTTCCCACCATCTTTTACTTCTAATAGGTAATGAGTTAGATCATAATCATTCTCAACGAGTCTATAAGGAGTGATCCCATTATTTTCATCAGCTCCAAATACATAACAAAGACTTGAGCGACCGATCTAGTAAAACAACTCAAAAAATAAAGAAGTATCGTTAATTCCTTCATGTCCATTCCAAGTTTGAAGTGCCATTTGTACAATCGTCTTCGTTACAAGATTTTTTTTTCATAAAAATAGATATAGAATCTTTAGAGCAATTACTTAAAAGTACATTTTTTAAAATAACCCTTCCTATCTAGTAGAAAAGGATCCCATAATTCTGAACCAATCTTAACTAAGATCACAAATATAGAGGGGTGTTCATGGATCGGATCGGATCCGCGTATTTGCGGTGTTTATCCGAATCCGATCCGAAAATTGTGGATATTGATCCAATCGACAAGATTATCGGATCTGATTTGATCCGCACAATAATAGGATTGGATTGTGGATTTCAAGTAGGTATCTGCATATTCAATTCGCATGCCCGCAGATCCGCAAAAAATAAATAAATAAATAAGTAAATATACTTTTTATGATTTATTTCAACTAATAATTATCGTATATATTGTATTATTTTAATTTTTTATTTAAGAAAAATATGTTTAATAATATTTTAAGAGTAAACATGTTTAAAAGAGTGAAAAAAGAGATTTTATTGATATTTTTTAATAAAAATAAATATTTTAAAATATTTTTATATCTTACGGATATATACGAGATCTAATCTAATCCGATGTGCAATGTGTGGATCAGATTCGAGCTTAAAAAACACGGATATTGAATCCGATCCAATAATTAGTGCGGATCGGATCGAGATTTTGGTCATATCCGATTCAATCCGCATTTATCCCAATATAGAGCCTCGTTGGTAAGAGCTACAAAATCTTGTACATTGAAACCCATAGTTATAGTTATGCATCCAAGTCTATTAGTATATAACATTCTCTTTTCCACGTAAAATCCCTTAATATGTGAAATAGTAAAAAAATATTTTCATTGTTGTGGAATAAAAAGTCTTCGTATCTTAATGCATATATTTTATTTATTTAGAGCTAGTAGAGTGGAATCCATTTTGGAAAATATAAGTCGAAACAATAACAAAAATAATTTTAGTGCAATATCCTTCACAATCTCGAAAGAGATAATTCCCTAATAGACCGAAGAATAAGCAATTTGACTCATTCACATCCAGATTATGAATGCCTAAAATTCATATTATACAAAGAGACATTGCTTTGCTAATTTGAATTGAAGGGGATATAAATTAGTTTATTTCCAGCATCATAGCATCATATCCATAGTTAGCGTATTCCTCATAAAGTTTGGAGAGTCAGTCGGTGCTTAATAACATATTTTTGTATAAGGTATGTGCAAACATAATTCCATTAAATTTCCCTGCTCAATAAACATTTTTACTTAGTGGGAGGGGCACAAGTAAACAACTAACAAGGAACACATTCATATTACAATTCCTCAATCTAAGAAAGCAGCAGAAATCTTTCAATGTGGGTAGTAAACTACAAGAGGGAACGAATCAGATGGCCTAACAATTATGTCCATAGAGAAACAAGTTACCTAAGAAAGAGGAGAATATTAATCATATAGAAACTACACAACGAAACTGGCTCCACGGACAGTAAACTAGTAAAGTGTCTCACGATTTTAATGCTCCTCGGGGATTCTTGCTGAATCAGAAGAAATCAGATACATGATCCAACGGGGTAAGCCTCAAATCCCATTTCTCCATCTATAAATGTCGGTTCATTTTGTTCCTGCATCAGAAACTATCTTTCATGTAACCATCATGCCAAATTACCTTTTATTGCACGCCAAAATTAAGGGGAAAAAATGCTGTGTACTCATTCTACCTTGTACATTAAGTTCGTACAAACTACTCTACTGTGGTATATGGGGATTAATCATATAAAAGACAAAAGTAAAAGCAAATAATCCATATCAAACTATGACCAAATTATAAGATAATCATAACCGAAGAATCAGCGTCTATATTTGGTAACATTCCATGTGATGGCTTCAATTCTTATCAGGTACTGTTAACTGACTTCACATTATTTGCAATTTTGCATACAAAACTTATGAGATTTGAATCATTAATTTATTCCAACACAAACATCAGGAACCTTCATAAAGAAAAGTAGTTGCACATTTTGAATTTCTTCGTTTCAGATACAAACTAGGGAAGATGAGAAGTGTTCCAAAATGCTCAAATCTCATACCTTTTGCCAGTAAAATACCATGGTGAATGTGATGTGGCCATTACATTCACATTCTATTTCAAATGAAACAGTCATATGTTAATAAAAAATACAAAGAAATGACAACACCAAAATATAACAGCAAATTGCACTTATATAACTTTATCATGTTATATCAACGCTTAGGAAATCATGGTAAGTTAAAAATATTTAGAACTTGAGTTTCATACAGAAACAATTTTGATAACAAAAAAAGGTTGATGATTTTCACCAAAATAACAGAAAAACAGGTTCAGGAAAGCCAAAGCTACACAAACCACATGTACATGTTGATAGAATGCAACAATCAATACTCCGGTGAATAAACATTTAAAGCAACTAAAAGAAATTTATGTAACAGCTGCAATTCAAAGTAATATATCATGGATTATTTCTTGATAATATTAAAATCCCAAAAGCATTAAGGGGGCCAGGCCGCCGGGGGGGGGGGGGGGGGGAGTAAACAGTTTTTTTTTCTTTTTTCAAGAATGGGAACGATGTGTGCTATCTAATCATACCCTTTTGACCATTGGGACCATTATGTCATCCAAGGTGCCAAAATTATTCTGAATAAATCCATCCCGGGACTTCATTAGCTCCAAGATGTAGGCATCATTTGACTTCAATCTTGTGTCAACATTAGTGCACTGGATGATTGATGGGGGAGCTCCACTCAGTTGGCCAACAAATGAGGCATCAACACTGTTGCTGCAAGTTGCATTTGTTTGGTTTAAATTATGCCCCAAAGAACTTGTTACTCGACTTGAAGAAACATGAGAGTTTACAGAGTTGAAGGGACGGCTCATGTTTTGGCTGTATTCAAGTTTATGTTCTTCCCACCTTTGTGATGGTGTTGTATAACTCGAAGGCTGTACAATATTTTCAATTAAGCCTTCTTGGCGCTGCAGCTCATTTCTTGTATCCTCCAAAGGAACAGAAATCGCGACTCTGGATGAATAATCAACAGGACTGTTACCAATACGAGTACTTGTGTTGGCAACATTTATGCCAGTGGGAGGGAGTGGATCATTATTGAACGGCTCACACAATGGCAAGGGATTGGCAGGAAGTTTAGACAACTGTTCTGCATTCTGCCAGTTTTCGTTACACCGATTATAATCCAACATATTAGAAGGCCCACAAATTCCAGCATCAAAGGAATCCGTGCCTAAAGAAGCCGGTCTAACAGGAGGCTGATTTCTAAATGCTCCTGAATTATGTGTTTGTGGTGAGTTACAGGCGGCTGAAGGTAGAGCATTGCTTGCTGTACCAACTGTAAGCCTACGGTCACGGAAGCCAGAGGCAGCAGTAAATCCACTACAACTAACTTGATTTACTTGTGTTATACCTGTTGTACAGTTGTTTTGCTTAGACTGATTAAGCTCAATTGATGTTGGAATTCCTTGCAATAAACTTGAGGTTTGATTTGCCGGAAATATTGATGCCTGAATGTTACCCAGAGGGCTCAAGGTGCTGTTCAGGTTTTGAGGCTGAACAGGAGGCTGAATTAGAGTGGAAGCACTAATGCCTCTCATGCTCAAGCTAGCTGGGGAATTCAGCCTGCCAAAAATACCACTCGAGGCATATGATTGCAATGCAGGGTTTGGAATCTTTCCTGAACCAGAAGAGGTGCAAAACTCTGCATATGCATCTATTGAACCGATCCTCAGGTATGATTCGGTATTACCCAATGCAGCAACCATGCTAGCTTGCTGGGTTGCCTTTTTCAGGTAAAGCCTATATTTCTGAAAATAAAAAAAAATGACAGGGAGTTTATGTACAATCATCACAACATCACAAATAATATTTTCTCCTGGAAAACTAAGAACTATTTCCAAGAAATTTAACAAACTAGTGGAAGTGCAGTGTTGCTAATCCATAATAGACAAATAATAATCGAAAAACCTCAAATGTTGATCCAGAAAACAACTCATGAGCAGTAGTGGAACTTGAATATGCGTATTTAAAGTTTAAAAAGGCTAATTAGTTTCAAGCCATTCTTTTGCATAGAAAAGATCCTGTTTATTAAGATAGTAAATAATTAAAAGATATATCTACAATCTTATACTTGGCAGATTATTCAATTAGATTAGATGTTAAACATTTATAAACTTATGTTGAAATAGACTCTCCCAGAGTTGTTAATTCATTATGCAAACTTTCATTTTGTTAACTACAACTTTAATTAAATAATCATAAGATCTAAACTATTTTCATTTAACTAGTTGTTGACAACTATATAGCACAACTATTAACTACAAAACAAGAATTTCTACCTGCAGATGGCTTGCCACATTTTCCCTAGTAAGTCCTTCAACATTCATCAGATCAAGTATTTTCTTAGGGACAGCCTCTGTAACAACAGAAAGAAACCTTGGATTAGGAATCAAGAAAACCATATTGTGCAAATTGAATTGTTCTGAATTCAAAGAAAATGGGGAAGTTATATTTGTACGAAACTCACTATCAAGGCCAAGTTGATTAACTGCTGCAACAAATTTTCTATGAAGCTCGACAGACCAAACAACACGAGGCTTCTTTTGTGATGAAGGGTCATCATTATCCTCCCCATTGTCTTCACCATCATCTTCCTCTTCTTCAGTCTGGTCCTTTCGTTTTTTGCCAAGATTTTTATTCTGGTCACTGCCGTCTTCTGATATGATACTTTGATTACCTTCCCCAGCAGCATTGGGACCCCTTTTGTCATTGGAACCCTTATTCTGATCCCTGGGATCAAAGTTCTTCCTTCGGACAACATGTTGCCAAATGTTCTTCAGCTCTTCAATCCGAACAGGTTTCAGCAAATAGTCAACTGCACCATGTGTAACACCCTTCATCACCAGCTTTGTGTCACTGTGTCCAGACAACACTACAAAAAACAAGGGGGAAAAATGTTCAAATCACCCAACTGATTGAATCCATCAATCTCAGGACACTGTTCTAACATTAGAGATCCCACAGCAAACATGACTCTCCAAATACTGGTCACCACCACACCAATAACTCAAACTCGAGACCACTGGCAATAATTATGGGGGAAACGGACAAATTCTTTTGTCAAGCTAATCCTCAGTTTTGGGAGGAACTTAAAGGAAAACAAACTAAACAAGAAAAGTGTCATTGCAACAATCTTGATCCGTTATTAACTAACAACTGCAAATTAAGCAGATGCAAAATTCTAGTCAATACAAAGCGGTGAATGTGCTTACTGATCACAGGTAAGTCCATTTCAAGCCCCACCAACTCAAGGAGCTTAAATCCATCCATGTCAGGCATATTCACATCGCTAATGACGAGGTCAAACTTGTTCCTGTTTTCCCTCAACATTCTCAGCGCCTCAATTGCTTGATTAGTTGTAGTAACTACAACAAGAACAACCACAAAAGTAAGATATGAGGTTCTTAAAAGCCAAATGACTCCTAAACCATCAAACTAGATCAACGAAAAGGTACATTAATACTTCTAAGATAATGTAACAACCCAATAAAATCATAAAAACAATTCAAATATAGATTAAAGTCTTCAACTTAGGGAAAATTGAGAACAAGTACACCTTGCAAGGAAACAAAAAATCTTGAATTGCAAGATGAAGACACAAATTATTTATGCCCACAGACAAAAAAGCTACTAAAATACAAACTTAACCGCGAATTTAACGAGTTAATCACAAAATTATATATAGATATAAAAAGAAGAAGCAGAAGAAATAGTTTTGAGTACAATAATTGAAGTTTTGGCTGAATCAGAAGAGAACAAAAGTAAGGAACCTTGGTATTGGCATTTGCGAAGGAGATTCTCCAAGACTTTGAGGCAAGTTGGGTCATCATCCACAGCGAGAACACGCATACCCACGGGGAACCGGTCAATTTGGTCCTCCACGGTCATCTTTAACCAGCGCTGTAGAAAGAGAAGAAGAACAAAAAACCAGGGGTACTGTAACTGTAACTGTTGGCAGAGATCACGGTCCAAAGGGCCCAAAAAGGTTCAATCTTGAAAGCGAGTAACCACCATAGGAAACAACAAACGAAAAAGGGGCGAGAGAGAGAGAGAGAGAGAGAGAGAGAGAAAGAGCGAACGTGGAACTGAAAGATGGTAACGAAAACCTGTACAAATGTCAAATGGACAGCGATGGATTGAAGACAACCAAAAAAAAAAAAAGAAAAATCATTTTAGTATTTTATAAAAAGTGTTTTCTTTTCCCTCTCTCCTGAGTCCTTCACTTGTTTTTTCTGAGTAATCCTCGTATGAGTTTTAAAATTTTTAAGTTTGAAATTTTAGTTTGAGATTTTAATCAATATTTATAACATTTGATGACTAGAGATTTGGGAGTATATACATCTGATTTTACCTTATTTAGAGAGATATGATCTTTATTTAGTCATGTGTAACTTTTAAATAGACTGTTTACGGTCTTTTGGTTTAATGTCAGAACGAGAACTCATTTTAAATTTTGAGTAATTTTTTATAAGTTGTAAAATTTGTTCTTTTTTTATGCCGTCCAGAACTCTAAGTGCATATTTTCGTTTATTTTAAATCTGCCTCTAGTGGTAATTGTTTGTAATGATAGCGTGTTTTTTGGGTGTGATAGCATTAATAGGGTTTTCGAACATGTCTTTTCGAAACGTTATAGTTATTAAAAGTTAAAACCGAACCGATAATTAATTCGGTCAAAATATTGAGTTATTGAGTTATTGGTTCAATCGTTGAATTACTGATTGAACCGTTGAGTTACTTATTTGACAAAATAGCTTAAATCCAAACCAAAGCATCCAACAAACACAAACAAATTCATCTACCAATAAAGGAAGTCTATCCCAAATTGTAATTTTCGAATGACCCTTCATTAACAATAGAACGATGGACAATAGAGGAAGCAAGTTGGAATGCAAGCTAGCATCTATAGATAATAGGAGAAGCAAACAGGGTTGGTGGATAAACACTCAATGATGCAGGTAAAGAGAGGCAATCAACAATATGGGCTGAGAATTTAACGATGTCGTTGCGATATGGGAGGAACAAGTTGCAAGGATGTAGTCAGAGAATTTGGAGAAGCTTGCAATTTCAAAGAGCATGCGGCGCTTTATGATTTTCAATTTCTCTAATTTGAATTAGTGATATAAAATTCAGATTAGAAACTTTTGGAAATAATTCTTTCTTGTAAATTTTAATTGTTTAGGACTAGTTTGGATAAGTGACATATAATTCAACCTAAGGATTATTCTTGAATCTTATTTGAAACTAAATTAGATTTGTGCTTCACCTCTTTACTTAAATAATTGACTAAGGAATTAGCGATTAATTAGGTTAAAGAGAAATTGAATTGCCAAGAAATTGGAATTTGACTATTTATGATTTGTCGCGATTGATCTCTGCATGCCTCAAATAAATGAGCATAAGGATTGTTTTCCTAAAGAGTGAACATCTTTGAAACCTTAACATTCTCTCGGTTATTGTTTTCACTCACTGTTTTCTATTTTATTTGCCTCTATTCATGTTTAAATCCTTCATTCCTCTGATTTTGATTTGTGTAATTAGAGTAGTCAATTAATCATTATTTCTTAATCCATTAATCCTCGTGGGAACGATAACCCACTCACCGTAGTATTACTTAATACGATTCATTGCACTTGCTGAATTGTGATTTTGAAAAATTCTGCATCAAGTTTTTGGCGCCATTGCCGGGGATTAACTGAGATTGACATCAAACCAGTTAATTGATTACCTATATTAGACCTTTATTTTTTTGTCTTTTTAAATTTTTACCTCACCTGGAATTTCTTTCACTGTGGCATTAGAAATTCCAATTTCTTTGTTGTCTCTGTTTTTATGCAACGTAATAAGGAGAAAGAACCATTCCACTTTGATCTAGAAATTAAGAGAACACTCTTCCGAATAAGGAAAAAATCTAGAGATCAAAGAGAAGAAGTTGAGGCAGTGGAAGAGATTGAAGAGTTTAAGAAGTTAGACACAATGGCTGACAATAGCAACAACATAATCAATGCTAGAAGAACTCTTGGCTCTTTCAAAAAACCTACTCTTGAAAATTGTGGAAGCAGCATTATAGCACCTACTATGGAGGCAAACAACTTTGAGTTGAAGCCTCAACTCATCTCCTTGGTTCAATAACATTGCCAATTTAGTGAGAATCCTTCTGAAGATCCTAATTTGCACATATCTAACTTTCTACAGGTATGTGACACAGTCAAATCTAATGGGGTCTCTGTCGAAGCTTATAGATTGAGGTTGTTCCCATTCTCTATAAGGGGCCGAGTCAAGCAGTGACTCGAAACTCAACCAAAGGAGAGTATAACAACATGCGATAATTTGGTCAATAAGTTCTTGAACAAAATTTTCCCACTATAAAGGTTGGTAAAGTTGAGACATGATATCTAGACCTTCATTTAGAAAGATGAAGAATTTTTCTATGAAGTTTAGAAAAGGTACAAAGAAATGTTGAGAAAGTTTTTCCAAAATATGTTTGTTGATTAGGTGCAACTCCAAATCTTCTATGATGGGCTCACCCATGCTTCTAAAAATCTATTAGATTCCTCAGCTAGAGGATCCATGTATATGAAGACTATTGAAGAAGCCTTGGAATTGATTGAGATTGTGGCTAACAATCAATATTTGTACTCCTCTGAAAGAATAATGAAGAGAGGTGTGATGGAGTTAGATACTCTAAACACTATTTGGCACAAAATAAAATGATGTCTCAACAAATTTTCTTACTCACAAAGTAATTGGGACACATGCAAGTCTCAGTAGTGGCTACATAAGTGAGTTGTAACTTGTGTGGAGGAGCTCCCAAGGATGAAGAATGTGGGTTACTACAGGGAGAACAAGCATCCATGGAACAAGTAAATTACATGGAAAATTCTTCAAAGCCACCACATAATGACCATTTCTCAAAAACTTATAATCCTGGATGGAGAAATCATCCCAATTTTAGCTGGGGTAATCAAGAGCTAAAGAACTTCACTGTACCTCATCAACAACAATCCCAGCCCATGCAACCACAACTTCACCAAAGACTTTCTTCTGTGGAAGCCAAATTTTCTTCTTTAGAAACTAAATTTTCCTCTCTTGAAACTACCATTGAGAAACTATCTCAAGTCACTACCACAATAGCCCAAACCACCTCCACATTCATATAACAAACTCAAAGTTTCATGGACGAGACAAGAGCCAACTTTCAAAATCAAGGTGCATCTATTAAAAACTTGGAAGAGCAAGTGGGACAAATTGTCAAGCAACTCACCAAGAGACCATCCAATACTTTCTCAAGTGACACAATACCCAATCCAAAAGAAGAATGCAAGGCCATTAGCCTGAGGAGTGGAAGGGTGGTTAACAAAAAGGATGAAAACCCCACTGAAACACCAAAGGAGTACGTAGAAGAAGAGAATGAGGGAATTGTTCATACACCAATAATTAAAGTTCCAAAAGAGAAGGAAACAATGACTTCTTACTAACTAATAATTTTTTTCCCTCAGAGGTTCACGAAACAGCACCTTGATGGACAATTCTCCAACTTTTTGGAAGTGTTCAAAAAGCTTCACATCTATATTTCATTCATAGAACTTTAGAATAAATGCCACTGTATGTAAAATTCATGAAGGAGTTGTTATCCAAAAAGAGATTTTTGAAGGGAGATGAAACTGTACTGATGACTAAAGAATGTAGTGTAATTATTCAAAGGAATTTGTCAAGGAAGATGCAATATCTAGGGAGCTTCCAAATTTCATGCACCATTGGAAGCACAACTTTTGAAAAAGCCTTGTGTAATTTAAGGGCAAGTATCAAATTAACGCCCTTGTTTGTGATTAAGAAGTTACACATCCAAGAAGAGCAACCAAAAAGGATAGCACTATAAATAGTGGACAAATCAATGAAGTATGCACATGGAATAGTTGAGAATGTGTTGGTCAAAGTGGGAAAATTTTTTCTCCCATCAGATTTTGTGATTCTTGACATGGAGAAGGAAGAGAATGCCTCCATCATTCTAGGGAGACCATTCCTAGCCACTGGGAGAGCCTTGATAGATGTGGAAAAAGGTGAATTAATATTGAGTATACATGATGAGCACTTACTTTTTCATGTTTTTAAAATCATGTATCATTCAAGTGATAAGGAGAATTGCATGAAGGTTGAATCAATTGATCCAAGACCATAAGAACCCCCTGATGAAGTAACTCTGAAGGTTCTACTTTCATGCTTGAGAGGAAAAGAAGAAAGAGAAAAGCTGCAGCAAACAAGAGTTTGCAATCTAAGCATCCCTTTGAAATCAACAAAACTCCCCCTGGCACCAAGCCTAAGTTAGGTATTGGGTGTGCGTCATCAAGCAAGAAGAAAGTTCTCAAGAAGGTTCCTAGAGGGTGGAGAAACAAGAAGATCCCTACAGAAGACTTCTCACCAGGGGAGAAACTGATGTTAGTTCACCATGCCTTGAAGCCATATACAGTGAACAAAATTCTTTTTCTGAACATATTGAGCTCATAGATGAAGATACAAGGAGAAGATTCACAGTGAGAGGGGAGGAGTTGAAGCACCATGATCATCTTCCACCTTAGCAAGAACCAATCGTCAAGCTAGTGACACTAAAAGAGCGCTTGTTGGGAGGCAACCCAACCATCGGTAACCTTTTATTTTGTCTTTAATTTTATTTTGTTTTTAATTTTGTTTGTTTTATTTCGAATAAGCTTTTGCATCACTTATTTACTTTCACTAGATAATCATGATTATTCATAATTCTATCACCACTATTTTTTTTTGTTGCTTGAGGACAAGTAACTATTCTAAATTTGGTGTTGGAGGCTATGCTTTACATAGCCTAGAAGATTATGTAGAGGGAGGTAACTCTATCCTTGAGCTTTTATTTCTCATATCTTGCATCTGTTTTTGTTCTTAGATAATAATCATGATTTATTCCTCTTCATTTCACTTTACGTTTGAAATTACTTGTACCCAATATCTATAAGCATGCATCAAAGAACTTTTGAATGGAAAAGTTGAAGAAAATTTTTAAATTTTGGGGCAAGTAAGATTAAGAGAAGTGGAGGTTCTAATAATGTGAATATGTCATGAGGTTACATTTTTGTGAAAACTTACATAGAGAGCTTTAAGACATGGAATGAAGTATAGAGAAGTATTATGAAGGTTCTCAAAAATCGATAAAACCAAAAAGCAGCAAGAAAAGAAAATCAAAAAGCAAGGCCCAAGGCTCTGCGCACCAATGGCTAGGAAGGTTAAAAATAAACAAAACTCAAAGAGTTGTTTTCCTAGTTAAGTGCTTGTGGTGTGACTGTGTCAAGGAGAGAGGCTTGAGCAAGTAAATTTGAGGGGTGTTTCAACACCCGATACCTTGAACTAACTGGTTTGAGAGTATCGATTGAAAACTCATCTTAAAAAGCCGCCTTGAGATAGAACATTTATAGTCAAAGCCAAGTGCAATAAAACCCCCCAAAAGAAGCAAGCTAAGAAAAGAAAATAATTATCAAAATAAAAGAAAAAATGGGGGAAAGCTATTTTCAAGGTGAAAACTTATAAAGAGATCTCTATAATATCATTCGAATGACATTTCTAAGTTCTAAGACTTTCAATTGTAAACCTAGAAAGCACTGAAATCCATACATGATCACACAATTCGGAGTCTATCCCTTGTCACTTAATCACTTCACTCACTAAAATATCACAAGCAATTCTTTAACTCACTTCATTTAGAAGATTCCTTTGTGCATAATTCTTTTCTTGCTTGGAAAAAAGTAAGATCTTAAGTTTGGTGTTGTGATGCATGAGCATCTTTAGTTATTTTCTTGAATAAAGCTAGTGATTTTCTTGTTATAATTAAAAAAAATTTCTGCTTTAATCAATGTTTCTTTAAGTTGCTTTGATCTTTGGTATGTGTAGGAAATTATAGAAAAAGAGAAGAAAAGCATAAGCAAAGGGAATCATGATGGAAGAGCACTTCCTAGGAGGAAGAACACTAGGCGTGCAACACACCCTCATACCTAAACCAAAGAAGCTTGGCATGCAACACCTTAACACAAGGGCATGACACGCTGGGCCAAACATCTAGAGACTCCTCCAAGGCAGGGTGATGCGTGAGCATTTTTTCTGTATTTTCTTATTATTTTAGATATGAATTTATTGAGTTTTATTTAGATTTTAGTGTTTGAAGCCTATTTGGATGCTACTTTAAGGCGCATTGTGGTTTTATTAATTTCAGAAAAGATTCGGGTGAGTTTGACAGAGTTCATGCAGAAGAAAAAGGAAGAAAGTGGATGTTGTCAACCCTGACCTCCTCGCACTCCAATGAGCATAGCTTGGGTTATAGAGATCCAATTGACCCCGTTTTAGCAACATTCGAAAGCCAACTTCCAGAGCTTTCTAACGATATATAATAGTTTATACTTCTCTTATGAAATCACGGCGTTAAATGCCAGACTCGGTGTTTAGCGCCAGGTGCCTCGTAACCAACCCGGCGTTTAGCGCCAGGAAGACAGCAACAACTAGAAGCTTACTGCCTCCAGGGGAACTAAACGCCAGAGTTCCAGTAGTGCGGACCCAACTTTAAGGAAAGGGCTTCATTAGTTAGATTTGGGTCATATTTTTCTTATTTTATTTTATTTTAATTATTTTTATTCCCAAACACAATTTTTTGGGATTTAGTAGTGATTATTTTATTTTATTTTGAAATAAAATTAGGTTAGATATAAAAGAGAAAAGATTTAGCCCTTCGGGGGCTCTTCTCTTGGACCTCATTCCATACTTTCACACTTTTGAACCCTAGTTTTCTCTCTGTGTCATGAGCAACTAAACCTCCTTGGTTAAGGTTAGGAACTCTGTTTATTCTATGGATTAATATTATTGCCACTCTATTTTAACTAATGTATTGATTTAAATTCAAGGATTACTTTCGTTTTTCATCTTATGAATTTGAGTGTATTGGAAAATAACTCGTATTCTACATGAATTCTTGTTGATTCTTGGAAAAGTTATCTCACTTGAATACTAGCTTGAAAGTAAATTCCTCCTGAACTAATAATTGCTTTGACTTAACGGGATATGTAATATATAATCCTCTAATATTTGGATAATTAGCGTTTCTGCGGCTAATAAACTAGAATTGAACCTAAGAAATTGGTGGTTGATTGGGTTAGAGGAGACTAAATCACTAAGGAATTAGGGTTTAGTCGATTACAATTTTTCATGAAATGAATCTTGTAGAATTAAATTAGTTGGTAAGAAATATTAATCCAGAAGAATAAGCATCTCTGAAACCTTAACTACCTGCTCACATATTTCACACTAAATTCATTGTCTACTTACTTAATCTCTGAATTAATGATTAATGCTTTTGAACCTCAAAACACCATTTTCTGCTTGTCTGACCAAGTGAGTCACTCGACTATCGTTGGTCAGTCCATCAATCCTCGTGGGATCGACCCTCACTCACCTGAGGTATTATTTGGTACGACCCGATGCACTTTGTAAGAACCGGAATAACCACTTTAATAAAACAATAATTTTAACTGCCTAGAATAGGTTCAAAAATATAAAAATGATATTTTGAAACTAAAAAGGTAAAATTTGAATTCAATGAATTTTTCTGAGTGGAAAAATGTATCTTTTACGGAAAATTTTGTAAAAATGCGTACCAGTACTTAAGTCGACAGTATCGGCTCTAGTCTGTTCGGTACCGTGTATTGAGAAAAATAAGAATTTGAAAATTCAATTTATAGTTTTGAAAGGACAAAAATAATTTAGAATTGAAAACCGGGCACTAATCTTAAAGGTTTTGGCCCAAAGTGGGCCAAACAGACCTAAAATGCTAACGGGTTAGACCGGGCCTAAATTGGGCCCAAGCCCAACATATATAAGTGTCAATTAATGAGCATTCAGCTCAATTTACCCTAGAAACAAAGAAAGGGGGCGCTGGAAGTGAAGGGAGAAGAGAAGAGAAGTTACTATTCATCTTCTCCTTCATTTGGCCACAACTTGAGCTACGGAGCTCCAATTGACAAGCCGTTTGCGGCCACGCGAAGCTCTCGCTAAGCCCATCATTTCTAACTAATATTTTTAGGTAGGAACTCAAAACTCACACTCCAGTTTCCTGCCCTAACATTTTCCCATTTTTGAGTTTTGTTTTTTAGTAGACTTTTGTGTTTTAGTTGTTTAGGGGTGATCTAGCATTGGAATATTGTTGGATTTTGCTCCTAATATCGTTGGATAATGTAAGTCTCTTCAAACTCTTGTGGTTTGATGCTTTGGTCAGCCATAGTGTTGATTTTTGGTATATTATATGTGTATAGCTTGATAGTTGGTGAGTTTTAGAAGTGGTGTTGGTGCTTGAGGCTTGTTGATCTTGTTGGAATCAAGCTTTAGATATTTGTGCTTTTAGGGAATCGGCCAAGGTATGGTTTCGGTTTCCTCTATGTAATATATAATGTTTCTGGACACTTAGGCTAGTGGACCTTAGGATAGGATAGAATTAATGATATATTATGATGTTAGTTAATGTTGATAAGTGTTTATGATGATTGTGGTAATATGAATATTGATAATGATTGTTAATGTTAAGGTTAATTGATGAGAAGTATGAATATTGATGTTGATGTTGATGACAATTGGTGAAGGATGTGAGTGTTATGAGGTTAAATTTGAGGAATAAAGATTATGATGAACTTGGTTAATGTTAGATATTAGATTATGATGGATTTGGTTAATGTTAGATATTGTTTGGTGATGATTATTGATGTTAATGAGGATTTGTATTGATTGTTGATGTTGTTGTTGGTTGATGATGATTATGGGTTTTGATAATATATTGTGGAATACTTGGATGGTTTAGGGAGGTGATATGTTGTTGAGATGAATGAAAGGGTGTGGATGTGACTTGAGTGTTGTTTTGGGTTATAAACTCTTGGTTTAGGGTCAAGAATTTGGATAATTTGAGGGTTGGTGCTTTTTGGGTAAAACTTGTTTTTAACTAACTTCGACAGATCACAACTTGAGTCTCGAGTTTTGAAATTGAGTGGTTTTTATTTCAAATTAAATATGATTTAAAGATCTTTAAAATGATATAAAGTTTGAGAAAAATGGAATTTTGTAGAGAAAGTTATGAACGTCAAAAGTTAGGGTAAAAAATTTGAATTCTGTGATATTGCAGAAAATTTGAAAATCTGTCATGTGTGTCCACACACACTTCTGTGCGTACGCACATCACGGAGTGGGTGTTTCAAGTTATGTGTACACACAATATCACGCATACGCACAGGTCGGAAAAGCCTTTTGGTGCGTGCGTACGCACACAACCCTGTGCATATGCACAATCCCTGTTTTTCACCCAAACATTTTTCCTAGTATTTTAGGCTTTGAATCAAGGGAGAAAATAATAAGTTAATAAAAAGGGGTATTTTTGGTTGAGTTTAAAAGACGGTGATTTAGGTTTGGGAAGTTCTATGGATGGAATAGCTGGAGTGTTTGGGCAGAGTGTTGAGGTGATCATGACTTGAGAAACATGAATGATTATGGTTAATGAGATGAGTATAAGCAGACTTGTGCTATGATCAGTGACCTCTGAGATTGAGTATGTGATTGTAATATGCATTGTTCTCCGTCGTAGGGCTGTGACAGTCTCCCGCCTACGTTCGGATGTGAGGGCTGTGGCAGTCTCCCGCTCACGTGATACGAATTGTTTTGGTAAGACACTATGCACCTGGGGCAAGAGCTGTGGCAGTCTCCCGCTTGTCAAGGTAGCGGTGCTGACGTAGGGGCCGAGGCAGTCTCCCGCCTATGTTGAGATGTGAGGGCTGTGGCAGTCTCCCGCTCACATAACCTTTCTGCCGCCAGAGTGAACTCGGGCACTATAACCCGAAAGAGTGTGTCGGGAACTATAACTCACGGAGCACAAGATAAAGTGCTAGGCACTAAAAAGAGTAAGCAGGGCACTATAACCCTAGTCGTGGCAGAAAGGCAACATCCCGGGGATGTGTCAGGTTGGCATTTTGAACCAACAAGTGATATACGGAGCGAAATAGGATAGACATTCATCATATGCATCTTCTACATGCTTGCTTCCTTTAATTACTTGAGTTATGCCTATTTGAATAACATGCATAAATGCTGGTTGATTTACCTGCTATATATGTATACTACTTGTGTTTTACTTGCTTGCATTATCTGTGATTAACTGGTGTTAAGGAGGTTAGGTAGGAAGTGGTGATGGGATCGCATGGAGGGTAGGTTAGCGAAGGTTGTGGGATACAGCGGTGTGATTTGGTATTAGTTAGAAATCACCTAAGTTTAGATAACCCTATTTATGGCTTATGGTTTAAGTTATTTATTTTGTTAAGCTTGAATATCTGTATTGATGTGAAGTTCTAGGATTGCCTTTGGTATTTCGGAACCTTACATCTTATATATTGGGCACTGTTACCATACTGAGAACCTCTGGTTCTCATACCATATGTTGTTATTTTTCAGATGCAGGTCGCAACCTGGTATGCGAAATTGTTACTCAGGTTGTGAATTAGTACATATCTTCACAACTTTGCATAACTAACCAGCAAGTGCACTGGGTCGTCCAAGTAATACCTTACGTGAGTAAGGGTCGAATCCCACGGAGATTGTTGGTATGAAGCAAGCTATGGTCTCCTTGTAAATCTCAGTCAGGCGGGTATAAAATAGTTATGTAGTTTTCGAAATTTAATAATAAAAGAAGGATAGAAATACTTATGTAAATCATTGGTGAGAATTTCATATAAGCGTATGGAGATGCATTCGTTCCTCTGAACCTCCGCTTTCCTGCTGTCTTCATCCAGTCAGTCTTACTCCTTTCTATGGCTGGCTTTATGTAAGGATGTCACCGGTACCAATGGCTACTTTCAATCCTCTCAGGAAAATGGTCCAAATGCTCTGTCACAGCACGGCTAATCGTCTGGAGGCATCACCTTTTGTCGTTGGTTGCATCCTATTCCTCTCTGTGAAAATGGTCCGATACGCTGTCACTGCATGGCTAATCATCTTGGAGGTTCTCGATCATACTGGAATAGAATTTACTATCCTTTTGCGTCTGTCACTACGCCCAGCACTCGCGAGTTTGGAGTTCGTCACAGTCATTCAATCCCAGAGTCCTACTCGGAATACCACGGACAAGGTTTAGACTTTTCGGACTCTCATGAATGCCGCCATCAATCTAGCTTATACCACGAAGATTCCGATTAAGAGATCTAAGAGATACTCATTCAATCTAATGTAGAACGGAAGTGGTTGTCAGGCACGCGTTCATAGGGAATGATGATGATTGTCACGTTCATCACATTCAGGTTGAAGTGCGAATGAATATCTTAGAAGCGAAATAAGATGAATTGAATAGAAAACAGTAGTACTTTGCATTAATCTTTGAGGAACAGCAGAGCTCAACACCTTAATCTATGGAGTGCAGAAACTCTACCATTGAAAATACATAAGTAATGATGAAGTTCATTGGTCTCGGCCCTAGAGGGGAACCGGAGTAACCAAGACTCCAAATACAATGATAAAAAGGTTCTATTTATAATAAACTAGTCACTAGGGTTTACAGAAGTAAGTAATTGATGCATAAATCCACTTCCGGGGCCCACTTGGTGTATGCTTGGGCTGAGCTTGAAGTCTACACGTGGAGAGGTCATTCTTGGAGTTGAACGCCAGCTTTTGTGCCAGTTTGGGCGTTGAACTCCACTTTGCAACTTGTTTCTGGCGCTGGACGGCAGAATTGGGCAGAGAGCTGGCGTTGAACGCCAGTTTGCGTCATCTAAAATTTGGCAAAGTATGGACTATTATATATTGCTGGAAAGCCCTGGATGTCTACTTTCCAATGCAATTGGAAGCACGCCATTTTGAGTTCTTTAGCGCCAGAAAATCTATTTTGAGTGCAGGGAGGTCAGAATCCAACAGCATCAGCAGTCCTTCTTCAACCTCTGAATCTGATTTTTGCTCAAGTCCCTCAATTTCAGCCAGAAAATACCTGAAATCACAGAATAACACACAAACTCATAGTAAAGTCCAGAAATGTGAATTTAACATAAAAACTAATGAAAACATTCCTAAAAGTAACTAGATTCTACTAAAAACATACTAAAAACAATGTCAAAAAGCGTATAAATTATCCGCTCATCACAACACCAAACTTAAATTGTTGCTTGTCCCCAAGCAACTGAAAATCAAATAGGATAAAAAGAAGAGAATATACTATAAATTCCAAACTATCAATGAAACATAGCTCCAATCAGATGAGCGGGACTTGTAGCTTTTTGCCTCTTGAATAGTTTTGGCATCTCACTTTATCCATTGAAGTTCAGAATGATTGGCTTCTATAGGAACTCAGAGTTCAGATAGTGTTATTGATTCTCCTAGTTCAGTATGATGATTCTTGAACACAGCTTCTTTATGAGTCTTGGCCGTGGCCCTAAGCACTTTGTTTTCCAGTATTACCACCGGATACATAAATGCCACAGACACATAATTGGGTGAACCTTTTCAGATTGTGACTCAGCTTTGCTAAAGTCCCCAATTAGAGGTGTCCAGGGTTCTTAAGCACACTCTTTTTTTTTGCTTTGGACCTTGACTTTAACTGCTCAGTCTCAAGTTTTCACTTGACACCTTCACGCCACAAGCACATGGTTAGGGACAACTTGGTTTAGCCGCTTAGACCAGGATTTTATTCCTTTAGGCCCTCCTATCCACTGATGCTCAAAGCCTTGGGATCCTTTTTATTTTTCCTTGCCTTTTGGTTTTAAGGGTTATTGGCTTTTTGCTCTTGCCTCTTGGTTTTAAGAGCTTTTGGCTTTTTCTGCTTGCTTTTTCTTTTTCTTTCTATTTTTTTTTGCCTATTTTTTTTCTGCAAGCTTTGTTCTTTGCTGCTTTTTCTTGCTTCAAGAATCATTTTTATGATTTTTTTCAGATTATCAAATAACATGTCTCCTGGTCATCATTCTTTCAAGAGCCAACATATTTAACATTCTTAAACAACAACTTCAAAAGACATATGCACTGTTCAAGCATACATTCAGAAAACAAGAAGCATTGTCACCACATCAATATAATTAAGCTAAGTTCAAGGATAAATTCAAAACTCATGTACTTCTTGTTCTTTTGAATTAAAACATTTTTCATTTAAGAGAGGTGATGGATTCATAGGACATTCATAACTTTAAGACATAGTTACTAACTACTAATGATCATGTAATGAAGACACAAACATAGATAAGCACATAACATAGAAAACGAAAAACAGAAGAAATAAGAACAAGGAATGAATCCACCTTAGTGAGGGTGGCGTTTCCTTCTTGAGGAACCAATGATGTCCTTGAGCTCTTCTATGTCTCTTCCTTGTCTTTGTTGTTCCTCCCTCATTGCTTTTTGATCTTCTCTTATTTCATGAAGGATGATGGAGTGCTCTTGATGTTCCACCCTTAGTTGTCCCATGTTGGAACTTAATTCTCCTAAGGAGGTGTTGATTTGCTCCCAATAGTTTTGTGGAGGAAAATGCATATGAGGCATTTCCGGGATCTCATGGTGATGAGCTTCCTGCGCCTCTTGAGTTTGAAAGGGACCTCAGGGATCACCTTCTTCTTGGCCACAACATCATAGAAGTGGTCTTGATGAGCTTTGGAGATGAATCTTTCCATCTCCCATGACTCGGAGGTGGAAGCTTTTGTCTTCCCTTTCCCTTTTCTAGAGGATTCTCTGGTCTTAGGTGCCATCAATGGTAATGGAAAAACAAAAAGCTTATGCTTTTACCACACCAAACTTAGAATATTGCTCGCCCTCGAGCAAGAAAAGAAAGAATTAGATGAAGAAGAAGAAGAAAATATGGAGAAGAGGGGGGAGGTGTGTTTCGGCCAAGATGGAAAAGAGAGGGTTGTGTTATGTGAAAATGAAGAAGAATGGAAGGCTTTATATAGGGAAGGGAGGGGGGTTAAGGTTCGGCCATATGGGTGGGTTTGGGTGGTAAATTGATTTGAATTTTGAAGGTAGGTGGAGTTTATGAGGTAGGTTTATGGGGAAGAGTTGGTGGATGTGAGTGGTGAAGGGTTAATAGGGAAGAGAGATGGAGGTGATAGGTGAAGGGTTTTGGGGAAGAGTGTTTATGGGATTGTGTGAAAGAGGGGTGAGAAGAGAGTGAGTGGAGGTAGTGGGGATCCTGTGGGGTCCACAGATCCTGAGGTGATCCTGTGGGGTCCACAGATCCTGAGGTGTTCAAGGATTTACAACCTTGCACCAAATTAGGCATGTAAAATGCCCTTGCACACAACTCTGGGCGTTCAGCGCCAGGTTGGTGCCCATTTTGGGCGTTCAACGCCCATTTGTTGCCCATTTCTGGCGTTGAACGCCAGAACCATGCTTGTTCTGGGCGTTCAGCGCCAGCTCTTCTCCAGGGTGCGATTTTTCTTCCGCTGTTTTTGATTCTGTTTCTAAATTTTTCGTTTATTTTGTGACTCCACATGATCATGAACCTAAGAAAATATGAAAAACAAAAATAAAATTAGATAAATAAACATTGGGTTGCCTCCCAACAAGCGCTTCTTTAATGTCAATAGCTTGACAGTGGGCTCTCATGGAGCCTCACAGATGTGCAGAGCTTTGTTGAAACCTCCCAACACCAAACTTAGAGTTTGGATATGGGGGTTTGACACTAAACTTAGAGTTTGGTTGTGGCCTCCCAACACCAAACTTAGAGTTTGACTGTGGGGGCTTTGGTTGACTCTGCTTTGAAAGAAGCTTTTTCTGCTTCCTCTCCATGGATGCAGAGAGAGATCCTTGAGTTGTAAACACAAGGTTGTCCTTATTTAATTGAAGGATTAATTCTCCTCTATCCACATCAATCACAGCTCTTGCTGTGGCTAGGAAAGGTCTTCCTAGGATGATGGATTCATCCTCTTCCTTTCCAGTATCCAGGACTATGAAATCAGCAGGGATGTAAAGGCCTTCAACCTTTACTAACACGTCCTCTACTTGTCCATAAGCCTGTTTTCTTGAATTGTCTGCCATCTCTAATGAGATTTTAGCAGCTTGCACCCTATATATTCCCAGTTTCTCTATTACAGAGAGGGACATGAGGTTTATTCCTGAACCAAGGTCACACAGAGCCTTAAAGATCATGGTGCCTATGGTACAAGGTATTATGAACTTTCCAAGATCCTGTCTCTTCTGAGGCAATGTCAGTTGATCCAGATCACTTAGTTCATTGGTGAACAAGGGAGGTTCATCTTCCCAAGTTTCAATACCAAATAATTTGGCATTTAGCTTCATGATTGCACCAATGAACTTGGCAGCTTGCTCTTCAGTAACATCCTCATTCTCTTCAGAAGAGGAATACTCATCAGAGCTCATGAATGGCATAAGAAGGTTCAATGGAATCTCTATGGTCTCTAGATGAGTCTCAGATTCCTTAGGTTCCTCAGAGGGAAGCTCCTTATTGATCACTGGACGTCCCAGGAAGTTTTCCTCATTGGGATTCACGTCCTTCTCCTCTCTTGTGGATTCGGCCATGGTAATTAATTCAATGGCCTTGCACTCTCCTTTTGGATTCTTTTCTGTATTGCTTGGGAGAGTACTAGGAGGGATTTCAGTGATCCTTTTACTCAGCTGGCCCACTTGTGCTTCCAAATTTCTAATGGAAGACCTTGTTTCATTCATGAAACTCACAGTGGCCTTAGATAGATCAGAGACTAAATTTGCTAAGCTAGATAGATTCTGCTCAGAATTCTCTGTCTGTTGCTGAGTGGATGATGGAAAAGGCTTGCTATTGCTAAACATGTTTCTTCCACCATTATTAAAGCCTTGTTGAGGCTTTTGATCCTTCCATGAGAGATTTGGGTGATTTCTCCATGATGGATTGTAGGTGTTTCCATATGGTTCACCCATGTATTTTAACTCTGCTATTGCAGGGTTCTCAGGATCATAAGCTTCCTCCTCAGAAGATGCCTTTTGAGTACTGTTGGATGCAGCTTGCATTCCATTCAGACTCTGAGAAATCATATTGACTTGCTGAGTCAATATTTTATTCTGAGCCAATATGGCATTCAGAGTATCAATTTCAAGAACTCCCTTCTTCATAGGCGTCCCGTTACTCACAGGATTCCTCTCAGAAGTGTACATAAACTGGTTATTAGCAACCATGTCAATGAGTTCTTGAGCTTCTACAGGCGTTTTCTTTAGGTGAATGGATCCACCTGCAGAAGTATCCAATGACATCTTTGATAGCTCAGATAAACCATCATAGAATATATTCAGGATGGTCCATTCTGAAAGCATGTCAGAAGGACACTTTTTGGTCAGCTGCTTGTATCTTTCCCAAGCTTCATAGATGGATTCACCTTCTTTCTGTCTGAAGGTTTGAACATCAGCTCTAAGCTTGCTCAGCTTTTGAGGAGGAAAGAACTTGGCTAAGAAAGCCGTGACCAGCTTATCCCAAGAGTTCAGGCTATCTCTGGGTTGAGAGTCCAACCACACTCTAGCTCTGTCTCTTACAGCAAAAGGGAAAAGCATGAGCCTGTAGACTTCAGGATCTACTCTATTAGTCTTAACAGTATCACAGATCTGCAAGAATTTAGTTAAGAACTGAAAAAGATCTTCAGATGGAAGTCCATGAAACTTGCAGTTCTGCTGCATCAGAGAAACTAGCTGAGGTTTCAGCTCAAAGTTGTTTGCTCTAATGGCAGGAATGGAGATGATTCTTCCATGTAAATTGGAATTAGGTGCAGTAAAGTCACCAAGCATTCTCCTTGCATTATTGTTGTTGGGTTCGGCTGCCATCTCCTTTACTTGTTCGAAATTTTCAATAAGGTTGTCTCTGGATTGTTGTAATTTAGCTTCTCTTAGTTTCCTCTTCAGAGTCCTTTCAGGTTCTGGATCAGCTTCAACAAGAATGCCTTTTTCTTTGTTCCTGCTCATAAGAAAGAGAAGAGAACAAGAAAAGAAGAGGAATCCTCTATGTCACAGTAAAGAGGTTCCTTATTGTTAGTAGAAGAAGAAAAGGAATAGGGGTGAAGAAGAATGAAGAATCCAAACACAAGGGTAAGGATAGGAGCAGTGATGTGAGATGAAGAGAAGTGTTAGTAGATGAATAAGTAATTAGAAGGAGATGAGGGAGAAAGAGGATTTTCGAAAATAATTTTTGAAAAAAGAGTTAGTGATTTTCGAAAATAATTTTTGAAAAGTGTTAGTAATTTTCGAAAATAAAAATAAAAAATTAAAATAATTAAAAAGAAATTTTGAAAAAAAGGGGGGAGATATTTTCGAAAATTAGAGAGAGAGAGTTAGTTAGGTAGTTTTGAAAAAGGTAAGAAACAAACAAAAAGTTAGTTAGTTAGTTGAAACAAATTTTGAAAAGATAAGAAGTTAGGAAGTTAGAAAAGATATTTTGAAATCAAATTTTTGAAAAAGATAAGATAAGAAGATATTTTTGAAATTAGTTTTTGAAAAAGATTTGATTTTTAAAATCACAATTAATGACTTGATTCACAAGAAATCACAAGATATGATTCTAGAACTCAAAGTTTGAATCTTTCTTAACAAGTAAGTAACAAACTTGAAATTTTTGAATCAAAACATTAATTGGTGATGTTATTTTCGAAAATTATGTGATAAAGATAAGAAAAAGATTTTTGAAAAACATTTTTATAATTTTCGAAAATAACTAAGAGAAATGAAAAAGATTTGATTTTTGAAAAAGATAAGATTTTTAAATTGAAAATTTGATTTGACTCATAAAAATAACTAGATTTTAAAAATTTTTGAAAAAGTCAAATCTAATTTTCGAAATTTTAAGAGAGAAAAAGGGAAATATATTTTTTTTTATTTTTGAATTTTTATGATGAGAGAGAAAAACAAGAAAAATGATGCAATGCATGAAAGTTATGGATCAAAATAATGAATGCATGCAAGAATGCTATGAATGTCAAGATGAACACCAAGAACACTATGAAGATCATGATGAACATCAAGAACACATTTTTGAAAAATTTTTTAATGCAAAAAAAACATGCAAGACACCAAACTTAGAATTCTTTAATGCTTAGACATAAAGAATTCAGGAATGCATATGAAAAACAAGAAAAGACACAAAACATGCAAATGCAAAGATCAAACAAGAAGACTTACCAAGAACAACTTGAAGATCATGAAGAACACTATGAATGCATGAATTTTTTCGAAAAATGCAAGATGAACATGCAATTGACACCAAACTTATAACATGACTCAAGACTCAAACAAGAAACACAAAAAAATATTTTTGATTTTTATGATTTTCTAATTTTTTTGTATTTTTATTTTATATTTTTCAAAAATCAATTTGAAAAAGAAAAATAAGGATTCCAAAATTTTTAATATGAATTCCAGGAATCTTATGCTCTTCAGTCTAAAGCTCCAATCAAAGGGTCAGGCATGGCTTAATAGCCAGCCAAGCTTTAGTATGTAAATTACATCCATTGAGGTGATTAGTTGAAGACCAATCCCAAAGCAGTTTGGGTATGGCTTTACAGCCAGATAGGATTCAACATGTTTCATGAAACACTAGAATTCATTCTTAAAAATTCTGAAAAAAAATATATTTTTGAAAACATTTTTTTTTAAAAATTTTTTTTGAAAACAAAGGAGAAATTTTTGAAAGATTTTTGAAAACTTTTTGAAAAGAAAACAAAAAGAAAGTTACCTAATCTGAGCAACAAGATGAACCGTCAGTCGTCCAAACTCGAACAATCCCCGGCAACGGCGCCAAAAACTTGGTATGCGAAATTGTTACTCAGGTTGTGAATTAGTACATATCTTCACAACTTCGCATAACTAACCAGCAAGTGCACTGGGTCGTCCAAGTAATACCTTACGTCAGTAAGGGTCGAATCCCACGGAGATTGTTGGTATGAAGCAAGCTATGGAGGATAGAAATAGTTATGTAGTTTTCGAAATTTAATAATCAAAGAAGGATAGAAATACTTATGTAAATCATTGGTGAGAATTTCAGATAAGTGTATGGAGATGCATTCGTTCCTCTGAACCTCCGCTTTCCTGCTGTCTTCATCCAACCAGTCTTACTCCTTTCTATGGCTGGCTTTATGTAAGGATGTCACTGGTGCCAATGGCTACTTTCAATCCTCTCGGGAAAATGGTCCAAATGCTCTGTCACAGCATGGATAATCGTCTGGAGGCATCACCCTTGTCGTTGGTTGCATCCTATTCCTCTCTGTAAAAATGGTCCGATGCGTTGTCACTGCATGGCTAATCATCTTGGAGGTTCTCGATCATACTGGAATAGAATTTACTATCCTTTTGCGTCTGTCACTACGCCCAGCACTCACGAGTTTGGAGTTCGTCACAGTCATTCAATCCCAGAGTCCTACTCGGAATACCACGGACAAGGTTTAGACTTTCCGGACTCTCATGAATGCCGCCATCAATCTAGCTTATACCACGAAGATTCCGATTAAGAGATCTAAGAGATACTCATTCAATCTAATGTAGAACGGAAGTGGTTGTCAGGAATGCGTTCATAGGGAATGATGATGATTGTCACATTCATCACATTCAGGTTGAAGTGCGAATGAATATCTTAGAAGCGAAATAAGATGAATTGAATAGAAAACAGTAGTACTTTGCATTAATCTTTGAGGAACAGCAGAGCTCCACACCTTAATCTATGGAGTGCAGAAACTCTACCGTTGAAAATACATAAGTAATGATGAAGTTCATTGGTCTCGGCCCCAGAGGGGAACCGGAGTAACCAAGACTCCGAATACAATGATAAAAAGGTTCTATTTATAATAAACTAGTCACTAGGGTTTACAAAAGTAAGTAATTGATGCATAAATCCACTTCCGGGGCCCACTTGGTGTGTGCTTGGGCTGAGCTTGAAGTCTACACGTGGAGAGGTCATTCTTGGAGTTGAACGCCAGCTTTTGTGCCATTTTGGGCGTTGAACTCTACTTTGCAACTTGTTTCTGGCGCTGGACGGCAGAATTGGGCAGAGAGCTGGCGTTAAACGCCAGTTTGCATCATCTAAAATTCGGCACAGTATGGACTATTATATATTGCTGGAAAGCCCTGGATGTCTACTTTCCAATGCAATTGGAAGCGCGTCATTTTGAGTTCTTTAGCTCCAGAAAATCCATTTTGAGTGCAGGGAGGTCAGAATCCAACAGCATCAGCAGTTCTTCTTCAACCTCTGAATCTGATTTTTGCTCAAGTCCCTCAATTTCAGCCAGAAAATACCTGAAATCACAGAAAAACACACAAACTCATAGTAAAGTCGAGAAATGTGAATTTAACATAAAAACTAATGAAAACATCCCTAAAAGTAACTAGATTCTACTAAAAACATACTAAAAACAATGCCAAAAAGCGTATAAATTATCCGCTCATCACAACCCACTACGGTGATTTTGCGGATATGGTGATAGAGTGGAGGATAATTGATGAACTGAATTCCTGCGCGATCTAAAATTTTCTAAAAATAAATCTTCGTTGCAAGTATAGCTTCTAAACCGGCAAGGAATCCCTTTCGTACAAACGTTTGGTTGTCACAAGGAACAAACCCCATAAAATTTATAAACCGAAGTATTTAAACCTCGGGTCATCTTCTCAAGGAATTGCAGGGAAGTATGATTTATTATTGGTTATGAAAAATGGTATTTTTGGGTTTTGAAAAGGTTTGAACAAGCAATTTAATTGATAAGAAAAATGAATTAATAATTAATAAAACTCTTGGCAAGGTATGAGAACTGGAATTCCTATCCTAGTTATCCTTATCAATGGTGATGATAATTGGGTTTTAATCCCACTTAGTTAACCTTTACTAAAGCAAAGGAAAGTCAAGTGGACTAATTAGTTTGATCCTCAAGTCCTAGCCAACTCCTAAGAAAGGACTAGAGTTATCGGAATTCAATTCAATCAGCAAAAATAACAATTATCAATCACGATGAGTTTGATAACTCAAGAGTCTCCAATAAATTAATTAAAGCCAAGAATATAAAAAGCTAAATAAGAATCATAAATCTGAAATACCTCAATTGCATTAATAAAAGAAAATCAATCTAAACATAAAGAGTTCATAAGCCAAATTGGTAACATAAGTCAGATACGAATAAAAGCATTAGAATAAATAAAAATATAAAAGGAATATTGAACCTGAGAAGAAGTTGAAATCCTAAATCCTTTAAGAGGAATCCTAATCCTAAAACCTAAGAGAGAGGAGAGAACCTCTCTCTCTAAAAACTACATCTAAATCTAAAATTATGTAAATTGAATAATGGAAGACTTGTTTATGAATGGATGCATTCCCCCACTTTATAGCCTCTAATCTATATTTTTTGGGCTAAAAACTGGGTCAAAAATAACCCAGAAATCACCTCCAGCGTATTCTGGTACGTACAGGTCGCGGGAAAGTAACGTGGAAGCGTCGTCCACGCGTTTGCGTGGATTGCGTTTATGCCAGGTCATGCGTCCGCGTGATCCACGTGTTTGCGTCACCTGGCTTCGAGGAAGCTATGGCAAATTATATATTGTTGCGAAGCCCTGAATGTTAGCTTTCCAACGCAACTGGAACCGCGTCATTTGGACCTCTTTAGCTCAAGTTATGGTCGATTTAGTATCAAGAGGTCAGGCTGGACAGTTTTAGCAGTTCCTTCAGTTTCTCGTATTCCTTCCACTTTTGCATGCTTCCTTTCCATCCTCTAAGCCATTCCTGCCCTGTAATCCCTGTAATCAATTAACGCACATATCAAGGTATCGAATGGTAATAAGAGAGGATTAATATTAGCAAATATAAGGCCAAAGAAGCATGTTTTCAATCATAGCACAAAATCAAGAAGGAGAATGTAAAACATGCATTTTGTATGAACAAATGTATGAAAGATTGATAAAATCCACTCAATTGAGCACACGATAAACCATAAAATAGTGGTTTATCAATAATTTTCCTTATGTTTTATTTCACTTTACTTTTGCTGTAGTTTTTCTCTCACCTTTTGTATTTTATTTTAGACTTTATGGCCTTAGAGGCTTGAAATGAGAGATAAGTTGTATAAGTTGTTTTAAACTTCTAAAACTCTTTTGTATTTCAGTTTGACTAGCCGGCCTAAACTCCACAAGCTGTGACTAGTCCTCTTTTTGGTATATCATACTTATATATATATATATATATATATATATATATATATATATATATATATATATATATATACATAGTTAATTTAATTATTACCTTGTGTATCTTGGAACTATCTACAAGGTTATATATATTATGTCTTGTTCTGTTCGTGCCTATGTGTTTAGTTATCGTGTGTGAATGCTTCACATTTTATAATTCCGTTTTATGCGACTTTGAATTTTATTCCTTCATCGGGCTTCTAGTTATATAAATTCTTGGACATATATTATATATTAAAAGTTTTAGAACTGTCGTGGCACTTTGTTATCCTTTGTTTTACGGCTAGAGGTAAGGTTTGGGATAATGGGATGTTACACACTTGTCGGTTCAGTTGTGGTATTCGAAATTCTGCACCACAGGGCATGCCACACGCCTTCGATAGGCAATCTAGGACCAAGAAAGAAGCATGGCGTGCAACATGCCAATGGAGGGCTTGCCACACGCCAAAGGTGGACACCTTCAGGCCAAGACACAAAGTGGCGTGCAGCACGTCAAGCTTGGGCATGCCACACGCCAGAGATGGATACTTCCAGGGACCAATTATAAGGGACGTGCCATTCTTACACGCCTTCGAAGACTCCTCCAAACTGGAAGTTGGCGTGCCACACGCCAAGGTGCATGTTCCTAGGGATAAAATTTTGATGGCGTGCAACATGCCAAAGGCGTTCGTGCCATATGCCCAAGTTGACAAGCCCAATTACCACTCTAAGCCCATAATGCTGAAGAATTGAATCACCAAGATTTGAACCTGAATTACAAGGAAGATCACTAGTTAATTAAGAGTCATTAAGAAAGGATTCGATTTGCGTTAGATTTGATTCTGTTTTGATTTTGTTTGAATTTGAATTTTAGGTTTAGGTATTAAATAATTCCAATGACTTAGTCCACGGATCATAGACCGCACACCACACTTTACAGTTTTGTATTCATTCCACCATTAGCATCTAATCTCCTCTGCTAAGGTTAGGAAATTTGTTCATCTTTTTATGAATTATCAATCTAACTGTTTTGCTTTATTTAATTAAGGTTTATGCTTTTATCTATTTCATGATTGAGTTTTTGTTCTTCATCCCTAAAGATTTAGAATTGTTGAAAAAAATTCTAACTATGTTTTGGATTCTAAATATTGTTTTGAAAAAAAGTAATATTGGAATTAGCTTGAAAACTCTTTCTCATGACTTTTTTATTTAACTAGGAATAGTGTTTCAAAGAACATGTGACACTTTATGATTTTCAATTGCCCTAGTTTGAATAAGTGACATAAAATTCAGATTAGAAAACTTTTGGAAATCATTCTTTCTTGTAAGTTTCAATTGTTTATGACTAGCTTGGATAAGTGACATATAATTCAACCTAAGGACTATTGATAAATCCATATTTCATGGTATTTATATGCTTTAAATGAGTGAAATTTGTCGACTTCTTGATAAACCCCAATTTCGTGGTTTATCTTGTGCTTAATTTGGGGGATTTTATCAACTTTTTCCACATTTATTCAATGAAATAGCATGGTTTTATAATTCTCCCTTAATTTATGCTTAAGTGTGAAAACATACTTTTTAGGCTTTAAAATAGCTAAATTTAACTCACTTTAATTCCACTCGGCACCTTGATATGTTTGTTAAGTGATTTCAAGTTTAGAAGGCAAAGATTGGATTGAAAGAATGAAGGAAAAGCATGTAAAGTGGGAGAACTCATGAAGAAATGAAGGAACTGCAAAGCTGTCAATCCTGACCTCTTCGTACTAAAATGATCATAACTTGAGCTATAGAGGTCCAAATGAGGCGGTTCTAGTTGCGTTAAAAAGCTAACATCTGGGGCTTCAAAATGATATAAAATTTGTCATAGTTTCCAGGCTTTTAAAGATGCGTACACGTGCATCACACGTACGCATGGGAAGCTGCACGTGACTCACTAAAGGCAACTCGTGGCCAGCGATTTCTGAAGCATTTTGGGCCCAATCCAACTCATTTCTGATGCTATTGAACCCAAGGATTGAAGAAGGAATGAACCAAGTAGCCATAGTTTAGTTTTCATCATGTTTTAAGGTAGAATTCTAGAGAGAGAGGCTCTCTCCTCTCTCTAGATTTAGGATAGAAATTAGGGTAAAGTTAGGTTAATCTCTCTCAAATTTATCTTTCAATCCTTGTTTTGATTTCAATTCTCTTTACATTTTATTGTTCTATTGTTTCAATCTTCTTAGTTTTCCTTGTTAATTTCTTAGTTTGCTCTCTTTTATGTTGATGAACAATTGTTGGATCTTGATTTCTTTTTAATGCAATTTTATGTTTCTATGTTCTTTTTATGTTCATTTTAATTGCTATTGTTGATTTCTTGCTTGTGGTAGTCATGGGTTTTTTTAATTCTTATATTTGGTGATGTTTACTTTTCTTGCACTCTAGGTGTTTGATGAAATGTTTCATCTAGTTTTTGAGTAGTTTTCTTTACTCTTGGCCTAGGCTAAGGGAATTGAGTGACCTTGAGTCATTGGGTCTCATTGAAATGGTGACTTGAGAATCCTTAGTGATCAATTTAATAACCATTGACTCTAGCCTACTACTAAGTTAATTAGTAGCTAGGTTAGAACCTATGGATTGATGTTGATCAAGCCATTTGATATGCTTCAAGCATAGAAATAGACTTAATGAGCTCGGTTCCTCATAGTTGTCAATATATGGTTTGTAGACAAGGATGGTGATCTCAATTACCTATGTCTAGCCAAGAGTTCTTTTCCTTTATTTTATTAGTTAATTGTCATTTACTTTCTTGTTATTTACTTTTCTTGCTAATTATAAATCAAACCCCCTTGAATCTTCATAGCCAATAATTAAATACTTCATTGCAATTTCTTGTGAGACAACCCAAGGTTTAAATACTTTGATTAATTCTTATTGGGGTTTGTACTTGTGACAACTCAAATTTTTTATGTGAGAATTGTTTGTTGGTTTGGAACTATGCTTACAACGAAGTTCTTATTTCTATAAGAGAAATTCTAAACCGACACGACAATTTCTTCATTATTAAAATGGCACCATTGCCGGGGTATTGCAATGGTGCTCTGTTATTGGCTATTGTATATATTGTGAATATGTTTGCCCTTTTGCTTCTTTGTTAGTTGTTGCTAGTTGTAGGACTTGTTTTCTTTATTTCTTGTTAGCTTTTGTTTTTGTTTTCTCTTGTCACCATGAATTCTCATCACTTTGGCTATGAGTGTGGTTCAAACTATGTTGTAGGAAATGGAAGCTTTAATGAGGATTTGCATCAAGGATTTGGAGATCAAAGGTGAAAGGAGCCCTAAGCTTATGGACAATCCTCTTGGCAACAACCTCCTTCCGAATCAAGTTTGACAAGGGTGCTTGGAGATATGACTACTCTCCCACGGAGATGCGCAAGGACCAAAAGGCATTTTATTCCATCCAAGCCGTTCAAGCGTCACCCCAACATGACTACTCTCCGGATTCTTATGGGTATAATCCTAATCCTAATGCATACCAATCTAATGTATGTGACGACCCTTATTGTGATTGTCAACCACAACCATCACATACATATAACCCATTCCCCCAACATAGTTTTGAACCACCATACTCACAAGCCTCATACCACCAAACACCTCCATATGATCCTAATCCATATCCACCATACCAACCACCTTGTGAACCATATGAACCATATGAAGAATCACCCCAATTCAACCCCCAATACCCTCAAGAACCACCACTTGCATGTTATTATCAAGATGAGCCACCTCCAATGTATGAGAACTATCAACCACAAGATGAATCACCTCCCATATTTGAAAAAGTCATGGCTCAGTTTGCCAAAATCACGGCCACCTTGGAATCATGGGACCCATGCAACAAGCAAAGCATCTCCACGGATGAATGTGAGGAATCAACCAAAGAGTGGAGCATGAAGGAGATTCTAGAATCCCAACATGAGGACAAGAAAATGGGGCATGTCTTGCAACAAGTGGAGGAGGAAGAGATTGTTAAAGAAGAAGAAGTGGTTGAAGAGCTAGGCAAAATTGAATAAGAGGTGGATTTCAAGCTTGAAGACACTTTCACACCAGGTGATGTTGTTGATGATTTTGTGGAAGTTGTTGAACTTTCTTCCAATGAGCTTGAATTTAGTGTTGAGGAGGGTAATGCGCAACCTTCAAGGCATAGTATGAATGATGAACGATTGGAAGAGGTTGAGCAAGAAGCAAGCTCCATCATTGAAGATGATTCCACACCAACCAATGTGTCTTTTGAAATTGGTGAACCTACCTCATTGTGTTATGAAATTGATGACAAGGAGGACCGTGCACAACCTCCGACACATGATTTGAGCAATGAGGGGTGTATAGAAGAAGTTCGTGAGCAAGAAAGTGAACTTAGAGAAGCTTGCAAAGAGGTGGAAGTTGCAAAGGAAGACCACAAGGGAATTGATCTCGCATTGGCTAAGTGTGGGGAGGTCCCCCTTCCTAAGTCACCATCATCCAACACAACATTTAAGTGGGTAAAATTCCTATCCTTAAGCTTTACTTTCTCACTTGAATATGGTTTGGCTAAAAATGATGGTCAACATAGAGCTCTTTGCGGAGTAAAGAGTAGGAGGGAGTTGTGTAGTTATGTAGTGGTTAGAAACATCACTCCAAGTTCATGATGGTTGCATGCCCAAAGTTGAATAGCAATGGTTGGTGTAGAACCAAATTACATGGGTCTAGGAGAATGTTTAGATGCTTAATTGAGAATTCACAAGTCTTGTCACCCAAATTTAACTATGGTAGTCAACAAGAAGATGGGTGCAAGAACAAGGTTTGGGATCCCAGAATTTATTTCAACAATCAAAACTCTTGGGGCCTTGTCATTTACTTAAGCTTACTTGAAGGCCTTGTGCGCCTAATTTGGGATCCCGGAGGCTATTAGAAATGCAAGCATTGGTGGGAATTCAAGGAAGAGTTCAAGAATAAGCCACCATGACAAGGAGCTTCCCAAATATCCAACTTAAGGACTTAAACTAAAAGTGTTAGGTGGGAGACACCCCACCATGGTAACCTCTTTCCATTCTCTTGTATATATAATCAATGAATAAATTGAGTTGCCATTGTAGGTAGTTTTTCCTATTTTCTATACTCTTATACATTTTGCTTTGATTGATAGATTTCTTGTTAGATTTATGTTTTGTTTAGAATAGTTATTGTTAGATTATATTTTACTTGAAGTGTAAGTTTTATGTGTCTTGTATTTGACAATTTTTCAAAAACCAAAAAATTTGTTGTTAAATTTTAATTTTGATTGTTTGTTTTAGAATTCTTGTAGACTAGGAGAGTACCCTGTTTTTGTTTTCATATATAAAAAAAAAGGGGGGGGGGGAGGGGCTAGGCATGTGTACGCGTGCTCGACGCTTACGCGTCGATGCGTCAACATGGCTCCATATATGGAACCCAAGAGTTGCGCGAACACCACGCGTACACTGCGCAAAACACACAGCTGCACCCATGCGTACGCGTACATCATGCGTACGCGTCAATTTACACTCTCACCATCCACGCTCAAGCATACAGGACGCTTATGCGTCACTTGTCCATCCTGCCTCCCACGCGCGCGCGCACATGGCGCACACGCGTTGATTCTGCACCCTGCCTCCCCTGTTTTCTGCTCTGTTTTCTTTTCCACTCCTCTCTTTTTTTCTTTCTTCTTTCTCCTTTCTTCTTCTTTCCTTTTCTTTTCTTCTCTCCTTTCCTCTTCTTTCTTCTTCCTTTTCTTACTTTCTCTCTTCCTCCCTTTTCAAATTTTCACTTCTCATTTTTCTTATTTTTCATTCTCTTTCATATGTTGCATTTGCTTATTATCATCCATTGTATCTTAATTTGGTTCTTATAACTTGTTTTTAGTTTCTTTTCTAAATTTCTTATTTTTATAATAGCGCTGAATTCTCTTACTCAATTGTTGAGAATTTCTTGGTTAATCTTGGTGCTTCTAGACTTGTTTGATATTGATGGGTAATAAAATTTCTAATTCAATGCTTAACCTTTGATGATCTTTGTATCCTTTGTGCATTGATATGAGCTTACATGTCTTTCATGACCCACTATTTCTTGTTTGAACTTGATGCTCGACATGCTCTTCATGTCATTCACTCATGCTTTGACTTTACTCTTGCATCAAGTATTAGTTGATATGCCCTGTGCCTATATTGCTTTCTCACTCACATGCGTAGCTAACATGTAGTGATAACCCTACTTTTATTTGGCTTTAGCCCCCCGCCTATGTTCTATTTGCTTTGATATCCTTGTTGTAGGCTTAATTTTCTTTCTTTTTCTTTTCTTTTAGGTTGGCCACCAAAAGAGGAAAAGGAAAAGCTTCTAAATGGGACAACAAACAAGTTCACCCGCACAACCTTTTGAAGGAGCTCATCAATTGTAGCAACCCGTCCACCTTGCTCTTCTTTGTATGCACCGAGGACGGTGCAATCTTCAAGTGTGGGGAGATCGTCCGACCGATCTCCATGGGTAACAATTTCCTTTTTCAACACCAATTTTTAATTTTCTTTGTAGTTATTTGTTGCATTGCATGTTAGGGTGCATGTAAGTAGAATTTGTACATATTTTTACCACTTCCTTTTTATGTTAGGACTACTTGGTTAGGGTGATGATTTCTTTTCTAAGAAAACTATTTTAGGGTACCCTACCAATTTGGAAAAAAAAATTTTGTTGAACTTGCTTGAAGAATTTGTTTTGGAACATGATTTTTGAGCTAAGAACACAAGCATGTGAGTTTTGAGTCCAATTGCGTGGTTACATCTTATAACCACTTATTTTCATTCTTGTGTGCATTATTCTCTTCCTATGATTGTAATCTTTGATTTGTTTTATTCTTTATGTCCATTATTCCATGTATACATGTATTTGTATGATTGAGGCCATCATTTCATTTAGCTCACTTACCTAAATGGCCTACCTTTCATCAACTATTGTTAGCCAATTTTGAGCATATTTAATCCATTTTGTTCTTGATGTTAGCACATCACTACCCCTAAGTGAAAAACAATAAATGTCCCTTAATTTGGATCTTTGAATTAGCTTAGGCTAGTGAGGATATGTATCATTTGGGTATGGAAAACTTGGGACATTGGTTGAGGTAAAAGTGTTGTTGAAAATTATGGGATTGGGTACATGCTTATGCATTAAATATGTAAAACCATATACATTGATACGTTTGTATATACTTTTGAAAAAGAAAAAAAATGTAGAAAAATAGAAAAAAAATAAAAGAAACAAAAATATAAAAAAAAGGCAATAAAAAGGGGACAAAAATGCCTCAAAGTAAAGTAACAATAACAATGCATATGGAATGTGAATTAAAGAGAATGCATGAGTATGTGAAAAAAGTGGGAATCATGGATAGCTAGGTATTGTATTAGAATTGTATAGGTTGTCATATGTGTTTGGTGAGAGCTTAGGTTAATAAAAAATTCAAATTTCAAGCTCATTTGACCATATACATCCCTACCTTTACCCTAGCCAACCTATGAATAAGTCCTCATGATCAATGTATGCATGAATTGAATAATTGTTGATTGTTAGATGAAAAACAAATCATGGAAAGCATGATTAGAAGAGAATTGAGTGATCGATCCTATACACTAGAGCGACTAGAGCGGATATACTTTCGGTGAGGGTTCGATGCTCAATTCCTTGTTTCCGGCTTTCATGAGCTTTCTTCTTGCAAGTCTATTTGAACTTCATTTTGATATTTGAATTGGTAGGATTCATGAATCATCATATGATCTTAGCCCTACTTGTTCATACATGCTCTTGAAGATTGATTTGTTTTTGACCAAGTAGGTAGAATCATTTTGCATTTAGTTGCATTAATATAGATAGGTGCATATAGTTTATTTGCATTGAATAAATGTTCATACCCCTTTTCTTGTCCTTCTTTATTCTTAGCATGAGGACATGCTTGGTTTAAGTGTGGAGAAGTTTGATAAACCCCAATTTTGTGGTTTATCTTGTGCTTAATTTGGGGAGATTTTATCAACTTTTCCCACATTTATTCAATGAAATAGCATGGTTTTGTTATTCTCCCTTAATTTGTGCTTAAGTGTGAAAACATGCTTTTTAGGCTTTAAAATAGCTAAATTTAACTCACTTTAATTCCATTCGGTGCCTTGATATGTTTGTTAAGTGATTTCAAGTTTAAAAGGTAAAGATTAGATTGAAGGAATGAAGGAAAAGCATGCAAAGTGGGAGAACTCATGAAGAAATAAAGGAACTGCAAAGTTGTCAATCCTGACCTCTTTGTACTAAAATGATCATAACTTAAGCTACAGAGGTCCAAATGAGGCGGTTCTAGTTGCGTTAGAAAGCTAACATCCAGAACTTCAAAATGATATAAAATTTGTCATAGTTTCCTGGCGTTTAAGGATGCGTACGCGTGCATAACGCGTACACGTGGGAAGCTGCACGTGACTCACTAAAGGCAACTCGTGGCCAGCGATTTTTGAAGCATTTTGGGCCCAATGCAACTCATTTATGATGTTATTGAACCCAAGAATTGTAGGGAGAATGAACCAAGTAGCCATAGTTTAGTTTTCATCATGTTTTAGGGTAGAATTCTAGAGAGAGAGGCTATCTCCTCTCTCTAGATTTAGGATAGAAATTAGGGTTTTAGGTTAATCTCTCTCAAATTTATCTTTCAATCCTTGTTTTGATTTCAATTCTCTTTACATTTTATTGTTCTATTGTTTCAATCTTCTTAGTTTTCCTTGTTAATTTCTTAGTTTGCTCTCTTTTATGTTGATGAATAATTGTTGGATCTTGATTTCTTTTTAATACAGTTTTATGTTTCTATGTCCTTTTTATGTTCATTTTAATTGCTATTGTTGATTTCTTGCTTGTGGTAGTCATGGGTTTCTTTAATTCTTACATTTGGTGATGTTTACTTTTCTTGCACTCTAGGTGTTTGATGAAATGTTTCATCTAATTTTTGAGTAGTTTTCTTTACTCTTGGCCTAGGCTAAGGGAATTGAGTGACCTTGAGTCATTGGGTCTCATTGAATTGGTGATTTGAGAACCCTTAGTGGTCAATTTGATAAGCATTGACTCTAGCCTACTACTAAGTTAATTAGTAGCTAGGTTAGAACCTATGCATTGATGTTGATCAAGCCATTTGATATGCTTCAATCATAGAAGTATACTTAATGAGCTCGGTCCCTCATAGTTGTCAATATATGGTTTGTAGACAAGGATGGTGATCTCAATTACCTATGTCTAGCCAAGAGTTCTTTTCCTTTATTTTATTAGTTAATTGTCATTTACTTTCTTGTTATTTACTTTTCTTGCCAATTATAAATCAAACCCCCTTGCATCTTCATAGTCAATAATTAAATACTTCATTGCAATTCCTTGTGAGACAACCCGAGGTTTAAATACTTCGGTTAATTCTTATTGGGGTTTGTACTTGTGACAACTAAAATTTTTGATGTGAGAATTGTTTGTTGATTTGGAGCTATGCTTACAACGAAGTTCTTATTTCTATAAGAGAAATTCTAAACTGACTCGACAATTTCTTCATTATCACTTCTCTCACGTTTATTTATTGAAATTGCATGCTTATATGATTTTCTCCTAATTGTACTTAAGTGACTAAAGCATGGTTTTTTAGGCCTTTAATTGATTAATTTATTTCACTTTTGACGCCATTCGATGCCTTGATATATGTGTTCAAGTGTTTCAAGTCCTATAGGGCAAGGAGGCTTGGAAAAGTAAAGAAGAGGGCATGCAAAAGCAAGGAATCTTGAATATTTAAAATTTTAAAGTTTTGAAGTTTCAAAAGTCTCGCGTACGTGGATCCCTGCTGCACATGCGGAACACCAAAAGTGTGCCTCATTAAAGGAACACGTAGGTGGCAATTTCTAGAGCTCTCTGGGCCCATTTTCAAGGCTAAGCTGAGGCTAATTGACTGGGGAATGGAAGGAGATGTATACACACACTTATACTTAGGAAATTCTTTAGTTTTTGGTGATAAGTTTTTAGTTTTTCTAGAGAGAAAAATTTCTCCTTCTCTCTAGGGTTTCTTAGGATTATCAATATTTCGCTACTGAATTGTGGTTTGGATCTTGTTTTATTTTAGTTATCTTCTTAATTTGTAGTCATTGCACTCTCAATTTCCTAGTTTATTTGTTAGTTACTCAATTTTGTTACTTATGACCATAGTTTGATACTATTGTGAATATTAAATTTTCTTTAATTGGATTTGAATTTTATGTTCTTTCTATGTTTATTATAGCCTTTGGTAGTGATTATATGTAGTTAGTGGTTTTAATTTCCATTTATTTTGCAACTTACCAATGTCTTTATTATAGCCTTTTGATTAAATGTTTCCTTTGATTATGGAGTAGTTTTTCACACTCTTGGCCTAGGTTAAAGGTATTGGGTGATCTTGAGTCATTGTGTCTAATTGTATCGATAATGTGGGCTTTCTATTTGTTAAATTGATACCCATTGACACTAGTACTCTATTAAGCCAATTAGTAGTTAGATTAGGACTTATGAATTGATGTTGACTATACCTATTTGACTTGCCTCAAGCATAAAGGTAGACTTAATAGGATTGATTCCTCACAATTGTCATTATATGATTGTTAGACAAGGATGGTGACCCTTTTTTTTTATACCTTAGCCAAGAGTCTTTTACACTTACACTAAAATCCAAAAATCTTCTTTGATCATTTTTTGTTTTAGCTATTTCTATTTAGTTTAATTAGTTTTTTTTAGAATAGATTTTAATTTATATCATGCCTTGTTAATTCCATAATTGCTTAGTTGATAATTCCATCGTCCTTGCTTTCGTTTCTTGCAGTTTAAGTTTCTCGCATATTTAGCTTTATAGTTTACTTTCTTGTTTTTGCTTATCAACCCCGATTATCCCAACCAACATTTACTTTCTTGTTTATTTACACAACTGCACATCCTAAGAAGGACAAATCGGGAGTAATACTCTCAGCTATTTTGATTCGAATTAGGTTAAACATGTGTCAACCAAACTAAACTTTGACAGCGCTAGTTACCAGTTTGGAATTGTACTTGCGATGAATTCTAAACCGGTCATTAGAGGCTCGTCAAGTTTTTTGCTTTTGATTTATGTTTTTATAATGCATGAACTTATGGTTTCCAAGTTGAATGACTAGGTCACAACCGGATCCTAGCTTAGCCGCATTTGATTCTGAAATTGAAAGAACTTTACTTCACATTTGGCAAGCTAAGCGTTAGTTGGATTATACGGCTAGTGCATTGGCCCCCTTTGAGGAACATCCCGATACACTAGTTCATCCGATAGTGATCTGGACTCTTCACTCAACGAAGGGACATCTTATTCTTCTGTTGGAACCGCTGACATACCTGATGCGTGAGTATCTCTCCTATCTTTTCTTAGTAATTTAGATGTGGATTTGTTGAGTTTTTATGAGATTTTGGTGTTTTAGACCCTCATGGATGCTACTTTAAGTTGTATTGCTATTTTGTTGATTATAGGTAAAGTTCGGGTGAGTTTGACAGAATTTGTGCAGAAGAAAAGGGAAAAAATGGGTGCTGTCAAGCTGGCGCTAAATGCCACTACCCGGCTTTTAGTGCCACAAGCCTCGTACTTCGTGCAAGCATTTGTAAAGCTGGCACCAAATGCCACGACTTGGCATTTAGTACCAGGTGCCTCGTAAATCATGCAACAACTCTATGAAGGTGGCACTAAACGCCACTATCCGACGTTTAGCGCCAGCTGACCCAAAAAGCTGGAGTTGCATTCTATTTTGTGGCGCTAAACGCAACTACTCGGCGTTTAGCGCCAGGCCCATGTCAAGCAATTCCATGGAAGAAATTTTTATTTTTAATTTAATAGTTAAAATTAAAAAAAATATAATTTTTGGGTTTTTAGAATTTTTATTTTATATCAATTAGGATTAGATATAAAAGGAGAAAAGATTCAGCCCTTCGGTTCTCTTCTGTTCTTCTTCCTCATTTTGCAATTTACACTTTGAGAACTCAAGATTTTTCTCTGAGTCATGAGTAACTAAACCTCCATTGTTAAGGTTTGGAGCTCTGTTTATTTTAATGTATTAACACTATTGTCATTTTATTCTTAATGAATGCACTTATTTAAAATCAATGATTGATTTCGTTCTTCATCCTAGGAACTAGAGTATATTGGAAGATAACTCTTTTATTATTTGAATTCTTGTTGAATCTTGGAGAAGTTATATTACTAGAGTTACAGCTTGAAATCAATGCCTCACAACTCTCTAATTATCTGGATTGAACATGATACGCGATATATAATCACCTCATTTTTAGGTACTTAGGGCTTGTGTGGCTCATAAACTAGAATTGGACATAATCTTCTAATTTAAATTAAGTGACCAAGGAATTCACAATTGATTGAGTTAGAAGAGATTAGATTACTAAGAAATTAGGGTTTAATCACTTAAGGTTTGCTATGAATTGAATCTTTGCTTGATTAAAGTAGTTGATATGAATTGTTAATCCCGAAATTTAAACATCTCCAAAGCCTTAACTATTTTCTCATACTATTTTCACCAACCATTCACTGTTTGCTTTCTTGCATTTTTTTACTGTTTTATGCTACTTGAACTTGAAACCACTCAGTTTAGCGTGTCTAACTAGTCTAATCACTCAACCATTGTTGCTTAATCCATTAATCCTCGTAGGATCGACACTCACTCACCTGAGTTATTAATATGATATGACCCGGTGCACTTGCCGGTTAGTTTGTGGTATTCAAAATCCGCATAAAGTTTTTGGCGTTATTGCCGGGGATTAACTGTGATTGATAACTACCCGTTGTTTGATTACCTAGATTGGACATTTTCTTGTTTTAATTTTCTTCTTTTTCTTCCTTAATTTTCGTAATTTCTGTGTTAATTTTCTTTAGTTTTATTCAATTTATTTTCTTATTTTTCCTTTCTTAGTTTTGAAAATTTTTCTTTCTTTTATTCATTTTATTTTATTTCTTTTACCCAGTTACCTCATTGAGAATTCTCTTCACTCTGACGTAGAGATTTTCACTTTTTCTTGTTTTCTATATGTTTATGAGTAGGAACAAGGATAAGGAACCTCTTCTCAAGTTTGATCCTGAGATTAAAAGGACTATTAGAAGACATCAATAGTAGGCTAAAGCTTATAGAGCTGCTGGAAGTCTCAAGGACAATTTTGAGGAAGAAGCTGAAAAAATTACTATGGAGTCAAATAACAATAACATTGTTGCTCCTAATGCTCCTGAGCAACCTTGGAGAACTCTTGGCTCTCACACTGCTCCAAATTTCACTTTCTATGATAATAGCATTGTTGTGCCCCTGTGAATGCTAATAATTTTAAGTTGAAGCCTCAACTCATTACTTTGGTGCAACAAAACTGTCAGTTTCATGGACTTTCGTAGAAAGACCCAAACTTGTTCATCTCTAATTTCCTGTAGAATTGTAATACGGTGAAGACTAATGGAGTCTATTCTGATATTTATCGGTTATTTCTCTTTTTGTTTGTTGTACGGGACCAAACTAAGCAGTGGCTTGATACATAACCTAAGGGGAGCCTGGATACATGGGACAATGTGGTTAGCAGATTTTTTACTAAATTCTTTCTACCTCAGAGGCTGACCAAGCTGAAGATCAATGTTCAGACCTTCAGGCAACAAGGGGTGAATCTCTTTATGATGCTTGGGAGAGATATAAGGTTATGCTCAAAAAGTGCCCTCTCGATATGTTTCTGGACTGGATACAATTGCAAATCTTTTATGATGGGATTACTCAGGCCGCTAGGACTTCTTTGAATAATTCTGTAGGAGGATCTCTTCACATGAAAAAGACCACTGAAGAGGCTCTAGAGTTGATTGAGATGGTTGCTAATAACCAATATTTATACTCTTCTGAGAGAACCGCCATGAGAAAGGGAGTCATGAAACTAGATGCTTTGGATACTATTCTTACTCAAAATAAAGCCATGCCTCAACAAATAAATGCCATTACTCAACACTTGGCTAGATTACAAGTTTCAGCTATTAATACCTAAGATGCTCCTTATGACATGAGTGGCGGATTTTTTCAAGGTGAGAATTATGATTATGGTCAATTTCTCTCTAAACAGGTTAATTACATGGATAATTCCTCCAGACCTCCCAATAATTATCCTTTTTCCAAGACTTACAATCTGAGGTGGAGAAATCACCAAAATTTTGGATCAGAAAATCAATCAGGGTAATTTCCATCAGAGTAATTTCAACAACAACCGTCAGTTTCAGTCCTCTCAATCATACCATGCACCTTCTCATTCTCTAAAACCTTCTGACTTAAAATCTTTAGTTGCAGAACTCTCCAAGAATATTAATAGTTTCATGCAGGAAATCAAAGCTTTAATTAGAAACTTGGAGGTTCAAATGGGTCAGTTAAACAAAAACGTAGCTTTGAAGACTCCTCACACCTTCCCCAGTTATATAGTGCCCAACCCAAGGGAAGAGTGTAAGGCCATACATTTGAGAAGTGGTAAGGTAGCCGGTACAGAGGCACAGGTTAGTGAGGAGCCGATTTAAAAGGAAGCTCCGGAAGAGGCTCAAAACAAAGTAGAGCATGCTGGTGCACGGAATTGTGATCATACTTTTCACAACTCCGGTACAACTAACCAGCAAGTGCACTGATTCGTCCAAGTAATAAAACCTTACGCAAGTAAGGGTCGATCCCACAGAGATTGCCGGCTTGAAGCAAGCTATGGTCATCCTGTAAATCTTTGTCAGGCGGATTCAATTGGTTATGAGTTTTGATAATTGAAAGATAAATAAAACATAAAATAAAATAAAGATACTTATGTAATTCATTGGTGGGAATTTCAGATAAGCGTTTGGAGATGCTTTGTTGCTTCTGAACCTCTGCTTTCCTATTGTCTTTATCCAATCATGCGTGCTCCCTTCCATGGCAAGCTGTATGTTCGTGGATCACCGTTGTCAATGGCTACCATCTGTCCTCTCAGTGAAAATGGTCTAGGCACGGTTTCTGTACGGCTAATCAACTGTCAGATCTCTCGCCTCGGATGAAAAATACCAGGCACAGCTACCGCACGGCTAATCATCTGTCGATTCTTACTTGTGTCGGAATAGGATCTGTCTATCCTTTTGCACACTGTCACTGCGCCCAACATTCGTGAGTTTGAAGCTCGTCACAGTCATCCCATCCCAGATCCTACTCGGAATACCACAGACAAGGTTTAGACTTTCCAAATTTCAGGAATTCTGCCAATTGGTTCTAGCCTCTACCACGAATATTCTAATCTCACGGATTCGAATGCTCTGTTGTCAGAAGAGGCAAGTCAAATCCGTGAATCAGAGACCCAAGAGACTATACTCCGTCTGTCATCCAATGACTACGTTGAACATCATGTAGACCACTTGTGGTTGTCAGGCACGCGGATCTTGGCTAAGCGAGTAACAAAGATAATGGGTGATTGTCACGGGTCACCCCTTCATTCTGACTTAACTAAATTAAGTACGAGAGTATATCTTGGAGAAGAAGTAAGCGTGAATTGAAAGAGAAACAATAGTACTTGCATTAATTCATGAAGAACAGCAAAGCTCTGCACCTTAATCTATGAGGTGTAGAAACTCCACCGTTGGAAAATACATAAGAGAAAAAGGTCTAGGCATGGCCGAATGGCCAGCCTCCCAAATGTGAAAAATGGCATAAGCCTAAAAGTCCAAAAGATGCAAATACAATAGGAAAGACTAGTATTTATACTAAACTAGTTACTAAGGATTACAGAAAATGAGTAACTAAGTGCAGAGAGTGCATAAATCCATTTCTGGGGCCCACTTGGTGTGTGCTTGGGCTGAGCATTGAGATTTACACGTGCATAGGCCTTTTTTGGAGTTAAACGCCAGCTTGGATGCCAGTTTTGGCGTTTAACTCCAGTTCTGGTGCCAGTTTGGGCGTTTTATGCCAGAAAAGAGTATTTGGCTGGCGTTGAACGCTAGTTTGGGCCATCAAATCTCGGGCAAAGTATGAACTATTATATATTTTTGGAAAGCCCAAGATGTCTACGTTCCAACGCAATTGAGAGCGCGCCAATTGAGCTTCTATAGCTCAAGAAAATCCACTTCGAGTGCAGGAGGGTCAGAATCCAATAGCATCTGCAGTCTTTTCTTAGCCTCTGAATAAGATTTTTGCTCAGGTCCCTCAATTTCAGCCAGAAAATACATGAAATTACAGAAAAATACACAAACTCATAGTAAAGTCCAGAAATATGATTTTTGCATAAAAACTAATAAAAATATAATAAAAAGTAACTAAAACATACTAAAAACTACCTAAAAATAATGCCAAAAAGAGTATAAATTATCCGCTCATCACAACACCAAACTTAAATTGTTGCTTGTCCACAAGCAACTAAAAACAAAATAGGATAAAAAGAAGAGAAAATATAATAAATTTCAAAATATCAATGAAGCTTAGTTCCAATTAGATGAGCGGGACTAGTAGCTTTTTGTTTCTGAACAGTTTTGGCATCTCACTTTATCCTTTGAAGTTCAGAATGATTGGCATCCATAGGAACTCAAAATTCAGATAGTGTTATTGATTCTCCTAGTTTAGTATGTTGATTCTTGAACACAGCTAATTTATGAGTATTTGCCGTGACCCTAAGCATTTTGTTCTCCCGTATTACCACCGGATACATAAATGCCACAGACACATAACTGGGTGAACCTTTTCAGATTGTGACTTAGCTTTGCTAGAGTCCCCAGTTAGAGGTGCCCAGAGTTCTTAAGCACACTCTTTTGCTTTGGATCACGACTTTAACCACTCAATCCCAAGCTTTTCACTTGGACCTTCATGCCACAAGCACATGGTTAGAGACAGCTTGATTTAGCCGCTTAGGCCAGGATTTTATTTCTTTGGACCCTCCTATCCATTAATGCTCAAAGCCTTGGATCCTTTTTACCCTTGCCTTTTAGTTTAAAGGATTATTGGCTTTTTCTACTTGCTTTTTCTTTTTCTTTCTTTTTCTTTATTTTTCGCCATTTTTTTTCGCAAGCTTTGTGTTTTTCACTGCTTTTTCTTGCTTCAAGAATCAATTTTATGATTTTTCAGATTATCAATAACATGTCTCCTTTTTCATTATTCTTTCAAGAGCCAACAATTTTAACATTCATAAACTTCACTATCAGAAATATGCACTGTTCAAGCATTCATTCAGAAAACAAAAAGTATTGCCACCACATCAAAATAATTAAACTATTTTCAAGATAGAATTCAAAATTCATGTACTTCTTTTTCTTTTTTAGAAAACATTTTTCATTTAAGAAAGGTGAAAGATTCATGGAACATTCATAGCTTTAAGACATAGACACTAAACACTAATGATCATGTAATGAAGACACAAATATAGTCAAAACATAAAGCATAAAAACCGAAAACAGAAAAGAAAATAAACAAGGAGATTAAAGAACGGGTCCACCTTAGTGATGGTGGCTTCTTCTTCCTCTTAAAGAGCCAATGGAGTTCTTGAGCTCCTCTATGTCTCTTCCTTGCCTTTGTTGCTCCTCTCTCATGGCCTTTTGGTCCTCTCTGATTTCATGGAGGATGATGGAGTGCTCTTGGTACTCCACTCTTAGTTGCTCCATGTTGGAACTCAATTCTCCTAAAGAGGTGTTGAGTTGCTCCCAATAGTTGTGTAGAGGGAAATGCATCCCTTGAGACATCTCAGGGATTTCTTGATGAGGGACTTCCTCATGCTCTTGTTGAGGTCCATGAGTGGACTCTCTTGTTTGCTCCATCCTCTTTTTAGTGATGGGCTTTTGAGATGAATATCTCTATCTCCCATGACTCAAAGTTGAAAGCAACTGCCTTCCCTTTCCTCTTCCTAGAGGTTTCTCCGGCCTTAGGTGCCATTAATGATTATGGAAAAAACAAAAAGTAGAGCATTTTTTCACACCAAACTTAAAAGGTTTGCTCGTCCTCGAGCAAAAGAAGAAAGAAAGGATTAGAAGAAGAATAGATGGAGGAGATGGAGGTTTGTGAATGGTTCGGCCAAGGGGGGTTTAGGTGGTTATGATGTGTGAAAATGAAGGAGTGATGAGGGGCTTATATAGGAGTGGAGTAGATAGGGAATTCTTGTAATAGGGGTTGGGTTTGGGAGGGAGATGGTTTGAATTTGAATGGGTGGAGGTAGGTGGGTTGTATGATGGTTTTGGAGGAGAAATGGAGGTGATTGGTGGAAGTTATTTTGGGGAAGAGTGTTATGGAAAGGTATGAAAGGAGAAAAAAAGAGTTGGGGTAGGTGGGGATCCTGTGGGGTCACAGATCCTGAGGTGTCAAGGAATTCCGGTCCCTGCACCTTTCTGGCATTTAAACGCCCCTGGACAGCCCTTTCTGGCGTTTAAACGCCAGTCTGCTACCTTTCCTGGCGTTAAACGCCAGACTGATGCCCCTTTCTGGCATTTAACGCTAGCCAGACACCCTTTTCTGGCGTTAAATGCTAGTCTGTCTGCCAATTCTGGCGTTTAACGCCCAGAATGCTGCCAGACTGGGTGTTAAACGCCCATTCTGCTATCCTTACTGGCGTTTAAATGCCAGTAAGCTTGTCCTCCAGGGTGTGCTATTTTTGATGCTGTTTTTGATTCTGCTTTAATTCTGCAGCTGTTTTTATAACTCCACATGATCATCAACCTAAAGAAAACATAAAATAACAATGGAAAATGAAATGAAATGAAAAAGTAATTAACATAGATAAATAAGATTGGGTTGCCTCTCAATAAGCGCTTCTTTAATGTCAATAGCTTGATAGTGAGCTCTTATAGAGCTTCATAGACTCTCAGAGTATGATGGTGGCCTCCCAACACCAAACTTAGAGTTTGAATGTGGGGGCTCTGCTTGACTCTGTATTGAGAGAAGCTTTTCATGCTTCCTCTCCATGTTTACAGAGGAAGATCCTTGAGCCTTAAACATAAGGTAGTCCTCATTCAGTTACAGGACTAACTCTCCTTTGTCCACATCAATCACAGCTCTTGCTGTGGCTAGAAAGGGCCTTCCAGGATGATGCATTCATCCTCATCCTTCCCAGTGTCTAGGATTATGAAGTCAGCAGGGATGTAAAGGCCTTCAACCTTCACTAAGACATCCTCTACAAGTCCATAAGCCTGTTTCATTGATTTGTCTGCCATCTTTAGTGAGATTTTTGCAGCTTGTACCTCAAAGATCTCCAGTTTCTCCATTACAGAGAGTGGTATGAGGTTAATAATTGAACCAAGGTCACACAGAGCCTTCTCAAAGGTCATGGTGCATATGGTGCAAGGAATTAAGAACCTTTCGGGATCCGATTTCTTTTGAGGTAATTTCTGCTGAACCAAGGTATTCAGTTCCTTAATGAGCAATGGAGGTCCATCCTCCCAAGTCTCATTACCAAATAGCTTGGCATTCAGCTTCATGATTGCTCCAAGATACCGAGCAACTTACTCTTCAACAAGATCTTCATCCTCATCAGAGGAAGAATCTTCATCAGATCTCATGAACTGCAGCATTAAGTTCCATGGAATCTCTATGGCCTCTATATGAGCCTCAGATTCCTTTGGTTCCTCAATAGGGAGCTCCTTATTAGTCAGTGGACGTCCAGCAAGGTCTTCCTACTGGAAATCACTACCTTTTTACTCTCTCCAGGTTCGGCCACTTTGGATATAGTTATGGCCTTGCACTCTTGAAGAACGAAACTCTCGCGCGATCTAGAATTTTCACAAATAAATTCGCATTGTAAGTATAGCTTCTAGACCGACAAGAATTCCTTTCTTACAAAAGTTTAATTGTCACAAGTAAAAAAACCCAATAAAATTTATAACCGAAGTATTTAAACCTCGGGCCGTCTTCTCAAGGAATTGCAGGGAGGTATGATTTATTATTGGTTATGTAAAAAGATATGTTTTTGGGTTTTTTAAAATAAGGAACAAATAATTTAAATGACAAGAAAAATAAATTAATAATAATAAAATCTCTTGAAAAGGTATGAGAAATTGAAGTCCTATCCTCGTTATCCTTATCAGGTGTGATGAGAATTGGATTTTTTTTCCACTTAAATTAACCCTTGCTAAACGAAGGAGAGTCAAGTGGACTAATTAATTTGATCCTCAAGTCCTAGTCAACTCCAATGGAAAGACTAGAGTTATTGGAGTACCAATTAACCAACAGAGAATTCCAATTTCAATCAACAGCTAAGTTTGATAACTCAAGTGTTGCTAATTACTTAACCAAAGCCAAAAGGGGAAAATAATTCTAATTTGAATTGAAAGCATCATAAATAGAACAATCATTAATCTGAAATACCTCAAATTGCATTTAAACATAAATTCAAATCCTAACATGGAAAGTTTGTAAATCAATAATGAAAAGATAAATGACAATTAAAGTAATGGAATAAATAAAAGTAGAAAATAAATTAAAGAAATATTGAACCTGTGATTGAAGAAGAAATAAACCTAACCTTTAAGAGGAATCCTAATCCTAAATCCTAAGAGAGAGGAGAGAACCTCTCTCTCTAAAAACTACATCTAAAACCTAAAATTATGAATTATGAATGTTGTATGAATGAATGGATGCATTCCCCCACTTTATAGCCTCTAATATGTGTTTTCTGGGCCGAAAACTGGGCCAGAAACAGCCCAGAAATCGCTGGGGGCGAAATCTGCCACGCTGATTTTCGTCACTGCGACGCGTCCGTGTAGATTACGCATTCGCATCGCCTAGATGTACGGATACTATGGCAAATTATGTATCAAATCGAAGCCCCGGACGTTAGCTTTCCAACGCAACTAAAACCGCGTTAATTGGACCTCTGTAGCTCAAGTTATGAGCGTTTGAATGCGAAGAGGTCAGGCTGGACAACTTAGCAATTTCTTCAACTTCTTGTATTCCTTCCACTTTTGCATGCTTCCTTTCTATCCTCTAAGCCATTCCTGCTCTGTAATCCCTGAAATCACTTAACGCACATATCACGGTATCGAATGGTAATAAGAGAGGATTAATATTAGCAAATATAAGGCCAAAGAAGCACAATTTCAATCATAGCACAAAATCAGGAAGGAAAAAGTAAAACCATGCAAATAGTATGAATAAGTAGGTAAAGAGTTGATAAAGACCACTCAATTAAGCACAAGATAAACCATGAAATAGTGGTTTATCAACTCTCTTTTAGGATTCTCTTCTGTACTGCTTGGGAGAGTACGAGGAGGAGTTTCAGTAACTCTTTTACTCAGCTGACCCACTTGTGCCTCCAAATTTCTGATGGAGGACCTTGTTTCAGTCATGAAAATGATAGTGGTCTTAGATAGATTAGAGACTATGGTTGTTAAGTCAGAGAGGCTCTGCTTAGAATTCTCTGTCTGTTGCTGAGAAGATGATGGAAAAGGCTTGCTATTGCCAAACCTATTTCTCCCACCATTATTATTATTGCAGCCCTGTTGAGGCTTCTGTTGATCCTTCTATGAGAAATTTGGATGATTTCTCCATGAAGGATTATAGGTGTTTCCATGGGATTCTCCCATGTAATTCACCTCTTCCATTGCAGGATTCTCAGGGTCATAAGCTTCTCCTTCAGAGGAAGCTTCTTTAGTACTGCCGGATGCAGCTTGCATTCCAATCAGATTCTGAGAAATTATATTGACTTGCTGAGTTAATATTTTATTCTGAGCCAATATGGCACTCAGAGTATCAATCTCAAGAACTCCTTTCTTCTGAGTCATCCCATTATTCATAGGATTTCTTTCAGAAGTATACATGAACTGGTTATTTGCAACCATTTTAATGAGTTCCTGGGCTTCTACAGGTGTTTTCTTCAGACGAAGAGATCCACCAGCAGAGTGGTCCAATGATATCTTGGACAATTCAGACAGACCATCATAGAATATACCTAAGATGCTCCATTCTGAAAGCATGTCAGAAGGACACCTTCTAATCAATTGCTTGTATCTTTTCCAAGCTTCATAGAGGGATTCATCTTCATTCTGTCTGAAGGTTTGGACTTTCACTCTAAGCTTGCTCATCTTTTGAGGTGGAAAAAATTTAGCCAAGAAAGCATTGACCAACTTTTTCCAAGAGTTTAGGCTTTCTCTAGGTTGTGAGTCCAACCATATCCTAGCTCTGTCTCTTACAACAAAGGGGAAAAGCATAAGTCTATAGACCTCGGGATCAACCCTATTGGTCTCAACAGTGTCACAGATTTGCGAGAATTCAGCTAAGAACTGATGAGGATCTTCTAATGGAAGTCCATAAAACTTGTAAGTCTGCTGCATTAGAGAAACTAATTGAGGCTTAAGCTCAAAGTTGTTTGCTCCAATTGCAGGAATTGAGATGCTTCTTCCATAGAAGTTGGAAGTTGGTGCAGTAAAGTCACCAAGCATCTTCCTTGCATCTCTAGCATTGTTGTTGGGTTCGGCTACCATGTCTGCTTCTTTTTCAAAATTTTCTGTAAGGTCCTCTCCGGAGTGTTGTGCTTTAGCTTCTTTTAGCTTCCTCTTCAGAGTCCTTTCAGGTTCAGGATCAGCTTCAACAAGAATGTCATTATCATTGTTCCTGCTCATATGAAAAAGAAGAGAACAACGAGAGAATGGGAATCCTCTATGTCACAATATAGAGATTCCTTTATGTGAGTATAAGAATAGAAGAATAGAAGAATGAGAAAAGAGAGGAGATGAGTAATTCGAACAGAGAGAAGAGAGGGGTTCGAATTATAAGTAGAAGAGAAGTGTTAGTAATTAAATAAAATAAATAGAAAGAGATGAGAGAGAGTATTCAAATTTTTTTAAGTAAAATAAAAGAAAAATATTTTTGTTTTTATTTTAATTATTTAGTTAGTGTTTGAAAATATTAAAAGAAATAAAATAAAATTAGAATTTAAAATAATTAGTTAATTAAAAAGAATTTTTAAAAAGTGGTTAGTGATTTTCAAAAATGAGAAGTGAAAAAGTAGTTAGGTGGTTTTGAAAAAGATAAGAAATAGTAAATTTTTAAAATTAAAATAAACAAGTCAAGTAGTTAGTTGAAAGAGGTTTGAAAATAAATTTTGAAAAGATAAGAAGTTAGAAAAAGATTTTGAAATTAAAATTTTCAAAAGATATGATTGAAATTTATTTTGAAAAAGAATTGAAAAAGGAATTAAAAAGATGTGATTTTTAAAATTAAAGTTGATGACTTGACTAACAAGAAACTAAAAGATATGATTCTAGAATTTAAAGATTGAACCTTTCTTAACAAGAAAGTAACAAACGTGAAATTTCTGAATCAAAACATTAATTGTTAGCAAGGATTTTCGAAAATATGAAATGAAATTAAGAAAAAGATTTTGAAAAATTAGTTTTAAAATTTTCGAAAACATTAAAAGAAAAGTGAAAAAGATTTTGAAAAATTTTAAGAATGAAATTCGAAAATCATAAAAAAATGAAAAAGAATTGATTTTGAAAAAGATTAAAAAAGATAAAGTTTTTAAATTGAAATTTTGACTTGACTAACAAGAAACAACTAAATTTTTAAAAATTTTTGACCAAGTCAACTCAAAATTTCAAAAATTATGAGAAGAATAAGGAAAAGATATTTTTTTGACTTTTGAATTTTTAATGAGGAGAGAGAAAAACAACAAAATGAAACAAAACATAAAAATTTAAGATCAAAACAAATAATGCATGCAAGAATACTTTGAATGTCAAGATAAACACCAAGAATACTTTGAAGATCAAGATGAACATCAAGAACATATTTTTGAAAATTTTTAACAAAAGAAAGGCATGCAAGACACCAAACTTAAAAAAATTTTAAACTTTAGACACTAATAATTCGAAAATGCATATGAAAAACAAGAAAAGACACAAAACAAGAAAATGTAAAAATCAAACAAAGAAAATCATCAAGAACAACTTGAAGATCATGAAGAACATAATGCATGAATTTTCAAAAATTTTAAGAAAATTAAAAAAATGCAATTGACACCAAACTTAAAATTTGACACAAGACTCAAACAAGAAACACAATTTTTTTTTGGTTTTTATGACTTTATTAAATTTTTGTTTTGTATTTTTTTCGAAATTATTTTGGAAAAAGAAAATAAAGGAATTCAAAATTTTTAATAAGAAGTCCAAGATTCATGCAATGTTAGTCTAAAGCTTTGGTCCAAAAGAATTAGACATGACCAAATGGCCAGCCAAGCTTTAGCACAGAATTATAAATGAGAATCCAAAGGCTCCTCCAATAGCTGCAATGATAAGTGGAAACTTCAGTCCAAAAGATTAGACATAGCTTAATAGCCAGCCAAGCTTCAACATATTATCATGGAGCTTTAAGGTGGAATTCATTCTTAAAGATTCTGAAGAACATTTTTTTCGAAAACTCTTTTTTTTTTTTGAAATATTTTTAAAAACTTTTTGAAAAGAAAATAAAGGTTGAAACAAGAAAGAAGGTTACCTAATCTAAGCAACAAGATGAACCGTCAGTTGTCCAAACTCGAACAATCCCCGGCAACGGCACCAAAAACTTGGTGCACGGAATTGTGATCACACTTTTCACAACTCCGGTACAACTAACCAGCAAGTGCACTGAGTCGTCCAAGTAATAAAACCTTACGCAAGTAAGGGTCGATCCCACAAAGATTGCCGGCTTGAAGCAAGCTATGGTCATCCTGTAAATCTTTGTCAGGCGGATTCAATTGGTTATGAGTTTTGATAATTGAAAGATAAATAAAACATAAAATAAAATAAAGATACTTATGTAATTCATTGGTGGGAATTTCAGATAAGCGTTTGGAGATGCTTTGTTGCTTCTGAACCTCTGCTTTCCTATTGTCTTCATCCAATCATGCGTGCTCCCTTCCATGGCAAGCTGTATGTTGGTGGATCACCGTTGTCAATGGCTACCATCTGTCCTCTCAGTGAAAATGGTCCAGGCACGATTTCTGTATGGATAATCAACTGTCAGATCTCTCGTCTCGGATGAAAAATACCAGGCACAGCTACCGCACGGCTAATCATCTGTCGGTTCTCACTTGTGTCGGAATAGGATCTCTCTATCCTTTTGCACACTGTCACTGCGCCCAACATTCGTGAGTTTGAAGCTTGTCACAGTCATCCCGTCCCAGATCCTACTCGGAATACCACAGACAAGGTTTAGACTTTTCGGATCTCAGGAATTCTGCCAATTAGTTCTAGCCTCTACCACAAAGGTTCTAATCTCACGGATTCGAATGCTCTATTGTCAGGAGAGGCAAGTCAAATCCGTGGATCAGAGATCCAAGAGACTATACTCCGGCTATCGTCCAATGACTACGTTGAACATCATGTAGACCGCTTGTGGTTGTCAGGCACGCGGATCTTGGCTAAGCGAGTAACGAAGATAGTGGGTGATTGTCACGGGTCACCCCTTCATTCTGACATAACTGAATTAAGTACAAGAGTATATCTTGGAGAAGAAGTAAGCGTGAATTGAAAGAAAAACAATAGTACTTACATTAATTCATGAAGAACAGCAGAGCTCCGCACCTTAATCTATGAGGTATAGAAACTCCACCGTTGAAAAATACATAAGAGAAAAAGGTCTAGGCATAGCCGAATGGCCAGCCTCCCAAATGTGAAAAATGGCATAAGCCTAAAAGTCCAAAAGATGTGAATACAATAGGAAAGACTAGTATTTATTCTAAACTAGTTACTAAGGATTACAGAAATTGAGTAACTAAGTGCAGAGAGTGCAGCATTTTCGGGGCCCACTTGGTGTGTGCTTGGGCTGAGCATTGATCTTTACACGTGCATAGGCCTTTTCTGGAGTTAAACGCTAGCTTAGATGCCAGTTTGGGTGTATAACTCCAGTTCTGGTGCCAGTTTGGGCGTTTTACGCCAGAAAAGGGTCTTTGGCTGGCGTTAAACGCCAGTTTGGGCCATCAAATATCGAGAAAAGTATAGACTATTATATATTGTTGGAAAGCCCAAAATGTCTACTTTCCAACGCAATTAAGAGCGCGCCAATTGGGCTTCTGTAGCTCCAGAAAAGCCGCTTAGAGTGCAGGAGGGTTAGAATCCAACAGCATCTGCAGTCCTTTCTCAGCCTCTGAATCAGATTTTTGCTTAGGTCCCTCAATTTCAGCCAGAAAATACCTGAAATTACAGAAAAATACACAAACTCATATTAAAGTCCAGAAATATGATTTTTGCATAAAAACTAATAAAAATATAATAAAAAGTAACTAAAACATACTAAAAACTACCTAAAAACAATGCCAAAAAGAGTATAAATTATCCGCTCATCACACGCCCCTGAGAGGCATCCAAACAACCTTTTCTCGATTGATGTTGAGCAATACAAGGTAAAATCTCTAGTGCCTGAGTACAAGCCAAAAATCTCATATCCTTAGAGGCTTCAGAAGGCATCCAAAGACAAGCACTTTTTAAGATTCCTAGAAGACTTTAGGAAGCTTCAGATCAACATTTTCTTTGTAGAGGCTTTGGAGCAAATGACTCTCTAAGCTAAATTTACGAAGGAATTATTGACCAACAAGAGGAATTGAAAAGAGAGTGAAACCGTGGTGCTCACCAAGAAATGCAGTGCAATTATCCAACAGGATCTCCCTGAGAAGATGCAAGATCCGGGAAGCTTTTTAATTTATTGCACCATTAGAGACATTACTATTCAAAGGGCATTATGTGATCTTAGATCAAGCATCAATCTCATGCCATTTCCTTGATGAGAAAGCTCCAAATTGATGAGGTAAAACCCACTAGAATATCTCTTCAACTTGCTGACCGTTCAATTAAATTTCATCTTGGAGTTGTTGAGAATTTACTAGTGAAAGTAGGACCCTTTATTTTTTCTACTGCTTTTGTGATACTAGATATGGAAGAAGATATGAATGCTTCTATTATTTTGGAAAGACCTTTTCTAGCTACAGAAAGAGCCCTTATTGATGTGCAAAAGAGTAAGTTGACTCTGAGAGTCAATGATGAAGAAGTCATTCTTAATGTGCTTGAGGCTTTTCATCTTAGTGATTCTAAAGGATGTATGAGAATTGACTTAATTAAGCCATTGATTTAAGAGGTCCTTGAAGCAGAAGAGCTTGATAGTGTTTTGAAACCCCCTTCAGAGGATGGTTTGCTAGAGATTGATGATTCACCACCACAAAAGGGGGAACTAAACACACATACTAAGGAGGAGGGGCCACCCAAGCTTGAGTTGAAGCCCTTATCTCCCTCTCTTAAGTATGCCTTTCTAGGCAAGAAGGATTTCTAATCAGTGATTATTAGCTCCTCTCTGAGTCATGATGAAGAGGAGGCATTGATACAGGTGCTTAGAAGTCACCAAACAGCTCTTGGGTGGAACATTAGTGACTTGAAAGGGATAAGTCTGACTATGTGTATGCACAAGATTCTACTTGAGGATGATACTAAACCCGTAGTGTAACCACAAAGGCGGCTAAATCTAACTATGAAAGTGTGGTTCAGAAAAAGGTTATGAAGCTCTAGGAAGCCGGAATAATTTACCCAATTTCTGACAGTCCATAGGTGAGTCCCGTGCAAGTTGTTCCCAAGAAGGGAGGTGTGATAGTGGTCAAAAATGAGAAGAATGAGCTGATTCCTACACAGATAATTACCGGATGACGTGTGTGCATTAACTATAGGAGGCTCAACACTGCAACTAGGAAGGACTACTTTCCCTTACTTTTTATTGATCAGATACTTGAGAGGTTAGCTGGACATGCATTTTATTATTTTCTAGATAGTTATTCTGGATATAATCAGATTGTAGTGGAGCCTCAAGATCAGGAGAAGATGACATTCACTTGTCCTTTTGGTGTATTTGCTTACTGGAGGATGCCACTTGGATTATGCAATGCCCCAGCAACATTTTAGAGATGTATGCTTTTCATATTTTCTGACATAGTTGAAAAGTTCATTGAGATATTTATGGATAATTTTTCTGTATTTCGTAATTCTTTTTATTCTTTCCTGAGACATCTTTCCTTAGTCTTGAAGCAATGTCAAAAAATAAACCTTGTTTTGAGCTGAAAAAAATACCATTTTATGGTGACTGAAGGTATTGTTATTGGGCACCAAATTTCAAGTAAAGGAATAGAGGTTGATAAAGCTAAGGTGGAGATGATTGAAAAATTACCACCACCCACTAATGTAAAGGCAATCCAGAGTTTCTTAGGACATGCAGGTTTTTATAGAAGGTTTATAAAGAATTTTTCTAAAATTATTAAACCTTTGAGCAACCTCTCAGTTGTAGACATTCCTTTTTGCTTTAATGATGATTGTTTGCATGCTTTTGAGACTCTGAAAGCTCAGGTTATCTCCGCACCCATCATAGCTCCTCCTAACTGAGATTTACCATTTGAATTGATGTGTGATACTAGTGACCATGTTATAAGGGTTGTCTTGGGATAGAGACAAGACAAGCTTATGCACGTCATTTACTATACTAGCCGTGTGTTAAATAACGCACAAAAGAATTACACAACTACAAAAAAAGAATTATTAGCTTTAGTTTTTACTTTTGATAAGTTTAGGTCCTATTTTATCGGTTCTAAAGTTATTGTTTATACTGACCATGCTGCTCTTAAGTACCTTCTAACCGAACATGATGCTAAATCAAGATTGATCAGGTAGGTGCTCCTTCTTTAGGAGTTTGATATTGAGATTAGAGACGGGAAAGGGTCAGAGAATCAAGTGGCTGACCACCTTTTCAGGATTGAGCCTGAAGATGTCGTGCAACATCCTATTCCTGTGAATGAGATTTTTCCTGATGAGCAACTCTTTGCTATACAGAGATCCCTGTAGTTTGTAGATATTACAAATTACAAGGCTATGAGGTTCATCTTAAAAGAATATACTAAACAGCAGGTGAACAAGCTGTTCAATGATGCCAAGTATTTCTTATGGGAGGAGCCTTATCTTTCCAAGAGATACTCAGATGGTATCATCTGATGATGTATTCCGGATGAGGAGGCACAGTAGATCTTTTGGCATTGTCATGGTTCCGAGTACGGTGGCCACTTTGGTGGTGAGAGGATAGCAACTAAGGTCCTCTAGAGCATTTTTTATTGGCCAACTCTCTTTAGAGATGCTCGAGATTTTGTGAGGAATTGTGGAAAGTGCCAGAGAGCTAGAAATATTCCCAACCATAATAGGATGCCACAACAGGGAATATTAGAGATTGAGTTGTTTGATGTGTAGGGCATTGACTTCATGGGACCTTTTCCTCCCTCATACTCAAATAACTACATTCCAATGGTAGTGGATTACGTGTCCAAGTGGGTGGAAGTAGTGGCTTTGCCCTCTAATGATGCCAAGGTGGTGATGAGCTTTCTTCAGAGATATATTTTCACTCGGTTTGGTGTCCCAAGGAATTTTAGAATTTTTAGAGTTTGTATAATTTTTATTTTATATCAATTAGGAGAAAAGATTTAGCCCTTCGGGGCTCTCTTCTCTTCTTCTTCTTCTTCCTCATTTCGCAATTTATACTTTGAGAACTCAAGGTTTTTCTCCGAGTCATGAGCAACTAAATCTCCCTTGTTAAGGTTAGGATCTCTATTTATTTTAATGGATTAACATATTGTCATTCTATTCTTAATCTATGCACTATTTTTAAATTCAAGGATTGATTTCATTCTTCATCCTAGAAATTAGAGTATATTAGAAGATAACTCTTTTTCTATTTGAATTCTTATTGAATCTTGGAAAAGTTATATCACTAGAATTAAAGCTTGGAATCAATTCCTCACAACTCTCTAATTATCTGGATTTAAAAGTTATATCACTAGAATTAACGGGATACGTGACGTATAAGGTTTGTGTGGCTCATAAACTAGAATTTGACTTCATCTTCTAATTTAAATTAAGTGACAAAGGAATTGGCGATTGATTGAGTTAGATGAGATTAAATTACTAAGGAATTAGGGGTTAATCACTTAAGGTTTGCCATGAATTGAATCTTTGTTCGATTAAAGTAGTTAATAAGAATTGTTAATCCGAAAATCTAAACATCTCCAAAGCCTTAATCGTTTTCTCATACTATTTTCACCAATGATTTACTATTTGCTCTCTTGAACTCATTGATTTACTATTTTTTTGCAATTTGAACCCGAAACCACTCAATTTAGCTTGTCTAACTAGCCTAATCACTCAGCTATTGTTGCTTAATCCATTAATCCTCGTGGGATCGACACTCACTCACTTGAGTTATTACTTGGTACGACCCAGTGTACTTGCCGGTTAGTTTGTGGTATTCAAAATCCGCATCACTGGGCCAAATTTTCAGTGATATGTAGGCTCAATTATGGTGTAGCAACACCAAACTTAATCCATAAAATATATACAAAAAATTAATCTAAGCAAAAAAAAACATGAAAAGAGAAGTTACCTAACGTTGGGTTGCCTCCCAACAAGAACTTCTTTAACGTCATTAGCTTGACGGCACGACTCCTTTTAAGTGAGGCAGTGAACTATTCTTTGGTGATCAATCTCACCTCCAAAGTAATGCTTCAACCTTTGTCTATTGACAGTGAATGTTCTCTCGGAATTTTCTTCCATGATTTCAAGGTGACCATAGGAAGAGACTGTGGTGATAGTCAACGGTCCAGACCATCTAGATTTGAGCTTTCTTGGGAAAAGCTTGAGTCTTGAATTAAATAGAACGACTCTTTGGCCATGTTCAAAGGTTCTTACTGAGATCCTCTTATCATGCCACCTCTTTGTTTTCTCCTTGTAGAGTTTAGCATTCTCATAAGCTTCAACTTTAAACTCATCAAGTTCATTAAGCTGAAGCAACCTCTTCTCTCCCACAGCTTTAGCATGAAAATTCAGGAACTTGGTCCCAATATGCTTTATGTTCCAATTTAACGGGCAGGTGACAAGATTTTCCATAAACAAGCTGGTAAGGTGACATGCCAATGGGGGTTTTGACAGCCGTTCTATATGCCCATAGGGCATCATCTAACTTTTTGGCCTAGTATTTCCTTGAAACTCCCACAGTTTTCTCCAGAATTCTCTTAAGCTCTCTGTTGGAGATTTCCACTTGGCCACTTGTCTGAGAATGGTATGGAGTAGCCACCTTGTGCTCCACTCCATATTTTAGGAAAAGAGTATTTAGCTGCTTATTGCAAAAGTGATTTCCTCCATCACTGATCAAGGTTCTAGGAACACCAAACCTGTTGAATATATTTTTCTTGAGAAAGTTAAGAACCACTTTAGCATCATTAGTTGGTAATGCCATGGTCTCCACCCAATTAGAAACATAATCCACAGCCACTAAGATGTAATTATTTGAGTATGAGGGTTGGAAAAGTCCCATGAAGTCAATCCTCCATACATCAAACAATTCCACCTCTAGAATAAAGTCTTGTGGCATTTCATTTCGCTTGGAGAGGGTCCCTGTTCTTTGACAATGATCGCACTTCTCAACAAATTCTCTTGCATCCTTGAAGATGGTTAGCCAATTTAAGCCACATTGGAGAACCTTTACTGCAGTTCTATTTCCACCAAAGTGGCCACCATATTTGGAGCCATGATAGTACCAAAGGACCTCTTGAGTCTCTTCATCTAGGAAGCACCTCCGGATTATGCCGTCCGGGCACCACTTGAACAAATAAGGATTATCCCATAAGAAGTAACAAGCACCATGCTGCAGCTTCTTCCTTTAGTGCCAATTGAATTCCTCGGAAGTGATCTTTCCGGCCTTATAGTTTGCTATATCCGCAAACCAAGGTGCCTTGTGTATGACAAGTAATTGCTCATCAAAGAAGCTTTCATTCCCTGGGATTTGTTCATCTAGGACTTCTAAAGGCTCAATCCTTGAAAGGTGGTTAGCCACTTGATTCTTAGAACCCTTCCTGTCTCTTATTTCAATGTCAAATTCTTGTAGGAGGAGTACCTACCTAATAAGCCTTGGTTTAGCATCTTGTTTGGTCAAAGGAAACTTAAGAGCAGAGTGTTCAGTGTAGATAATTACTTTTGAACCAATTAAATAGTATCTAAATTTATTAAAAGCGAAAACTGCCGCTAAAAGTTCCTTTTCTGCGGTGATGTAATTCTTTTGTGCACCATTTAGGAAACAGCTAGCATAGTAAATAACATGTAAGACCTTATCTTGTCTTTTCCTAACACTGCACCTATTGTAAAATCACTTGCATCACACATAAGTTCAAAAGATAAGGTCCAATTGGGTGGAGTAATGATTAGTGTAGAGACAAGCTTAGACTTAAGAGTTTCAAAGGCATGCATACAAGCTTTATCAAAAACAAAAGGAATATCACTAACTAAGAGATTGCTCAGAGGCTTTGCAATCTTTGAGAAGTCATTTATTAATCTTTTATAAAATCCAGCATGACCTAGAAAACTTCTTATGGCTTTCATACTCACTGGTGGTGGTAACTTATCAATTACCTCCACTTTAACTTTGTTAACTTCTATGCCTTTGTTTGAAATCTGGTTCCCAAGAATAATACCTTCGGTAACCATAAAATGACATTTCTCCCAATTCAAAATAAGGTTTATTTCTTGACACCGTTTCAAAACTAAGGCGAGATGTTGTAAACATGCATAAAAAGAATCACCAAAAATAGAGAAGTCATCCATAAATACCTCAATAAATTTCTCATCCATGTTAAAAAAATAGAAAGCATGCACCTTTGAAAAGTGGCAGGAGCATTGCAAAGTCCAAAAGGCATGCGACGGTAGGCAAAGACACCAAACGGACAAGTGAATGCCATCTTCTCTTGATTCGCAGGGTCTACCGCAATTTGATTGTACCCCAAATAGCCATCCAAAAAATAATAGAGTGCATGTCCCACCAATCTCTCAAGCATCTGATCAATGAAAGGCAAGGAGAAATGATCTTTCCTAGTGGCGGTGTTGAGCTTCCTATAGTCAATGCACATGCACCATCCTGTGACTGTTCTTGTGGGGATGAGCTCATTCTTTTCATTGGTGATCATTGTAACTCCATCTTTCTTGGGAACAACTTAAACTGGACTTACCCATGGATTATCGGAAATTGGATAAAATATTTCCGCTTCCCACAACTTCATGACTTCGTTTTAAACCACCTCCTTTATGACAGGATTAAGCCCCTTCTGTGCTTGCACCACTAGTTTAGAGCCTTCTTCAAGCAAGATTTTATGCATGCACATAGTAGGAATTATCCCCTTAAGATCATGGATGGTCTATCCTAAGGCTGTCTTATGAGCTTGTAGCACTTTGATCAATTCCTCCTCTTTCAACTTACTTAAAGAGGCACTAATGATCACTGAAAGTGTGTCCTTGGGACCAAAGAATGCATCTTTGAGGGTTGGAGGCAAGGGATTTAATTCAAACTTTTGGTGATTCGTCCTTTGCCTCCTTCTCAGGTGAAGAAACTTGCATGCATGGAGGTGTTGGAGGGTGATTAATTCCCTCCTCCTCTATGACGTGCATGCAAGTTGTTAGGTCTCCTCTCCCTTCCATGTGTGGAGGTTGAGAGCTATCTAATACATTGTCAAGTGGCTCCTTGATGAGCGGATAATTTATACGCTTTTTGGCATTATTTTTAGTATGTTTTCAGTAGAATCTAGTTACTTTTAGGGATGTTTTCATTAATTTTTATGTTAAATTCACATTTCTGGACTTTACTATGAGTTTGTGTATTTTTCTATGATTTCAGGTATTTTCTGGCTGAAATTGAGGGACTTGAGCAGAAATCAGATTCAGAGGTTGAAGAAGGACTGCTGATGCTGTTGGATTCTGACCTCCCTGCACTCAAAATGGATTTTCTGGAGCTACAGAACTCAAAATGGTGCGCTTCCAATTGCATTGGAAAGTAGACATCCAGGGATTTCCATCAATATATAATAGTCCATACTTTGCTCAAGTTTAGATGACGCAAACTGGCATTCAACGCCAGCTCTCTGCCCAATTCTGGAGTTCAGCGCCAGAAAGGGATCAAAAACCAGAGTTGAACGCCAGAAATGGATCAAAACCTGGCGTTCAACTCCACAAATGGCCTCTGCACATGGAAAGTTAAAGCTCAGTCCAAGCACACACCAAATGGGCCCCGGAAGTAGATTTATGCATCAATTACTTACTTCTGTAAACCCTAGTGACTAGTTTATTATAAATAGGACTTTTTACTATTGTATTAGTCATCTTTGGACGCCTGGTTCTTAGATCAGAGGGGCTGGCCATTTGGCCATGCCTGGACCTTTTACTTATGTAATTTTAACGGTAGAGTTTCTACACTCCATAGATTAAGGTGTGGAGCTCTGCTGTTCCTCAAAGATTAACGCAAAGTACTACTGTTTTCTATTCAACTCATCTTATTTCACTTCTAAGATATTCATTCGCACTTCAACCTAAATGTGATGAACGTGACAATCATCATCATTCCCTATGAACGCGTGCCTGACAACCACTTCCGTTCTACATTAGATTGAATGAGTATCTCTTAGATCTCTTAATCGGAATCTTCGTGGTATAAGCTAGAATGATGGCGGCATTCAAGAGAATCCGGAAGGTCTAAACCTTGTCTGTGGTATTCCGAGTAGAATTCAATGATTGAATGACTGTGACGAGCTTCAAACTCGCGATTGCCGGGCGTAGTGACAGACGCAAAAGGATAGTAAATCCTATTCCAGCAGGATCGAGAACCGACAGATGAATAGCCGTGCCGTGACAGGGTGCGTTGACCATTTTCACTGAGAGGATAAGATGAAACCATTGACAAGGGTGATGCCTCCAGACGATTAGCCGTGCCGTGACAAGGCATTTGGATCATTTTCCTGAGAGAAGACCGAAAGTAGCCATTGACAGTGGTGATATATCACATAAAGCCAGCCATGGAAAGGAGTAAGACTGATTGGATGAAGATAGCAGGAAAGCAGAGGTTCAGAGGAACAAAAGCATCTCTATTCGCTTATCTGAAATTCTCACCAATGATTTACATAAGTATTTCTATCCCTGTTTTATTAATTGTTTTCGAAAACACCATTATCAATTTATATCTGCCTGACTGAGATTTACAAGGTGACCATAGCTTGCTTCATACCAACAATCTCCGTGGGATTCGACCCTTACTCACGTAAGGTATTACTTGGACGACCCAGTGCACTTGCTGGTTAGTTGTGCGAAGTTGTGAACCATGGTATTGGCATCATGTTTTTTGGCGCCATTACCAGGGAAAGAAAGAGCGATGAATTTTACATAATTAAAGTGTAATCACAATTTCTGCGCACCAAGTTTTTGGCGCCGTTGCCGGGGATTGTTCGAGTTTGGACAACTGACGGTTCATCTTGTTGCTCAGATTAGGTAATTTTCTTTTTGTTTTCTTTTCAAAAATTTTTCAAAAATATTTCATAATTTTCTCACCTGTTTTCGAAAAAAATAAAAATGTTTTCAAAAAAATATATATATTTTTATTCAAAATTTTTAAGAATGAATTCTAGTGTTTCACGAAGCATGCGAAGCCTGGCTGGCTGTAAAGCCATGTCTAAATTCATTTGGACTGAGGTTTGCAATTTGTTATCAAGAGCAAGCTAGTTGTTGTTAATCCACCTGCTGTTGTTCCTGATTTACATGCTAAAGCTTGGCTGGCCATTGGCCATGTCTAGTGTTTTGGACCGGAGCTTTCATTGAAAGCTTGGGTGGCTAGTGAGCCATGTCTAATTCCTGGACTGAAGCTTTAGACTAACATGGCAAGATTCCTGGAATTCATATTAAAAATTTTGGAATCCTTATTTTTTCTTTTACAAATAATTTTCGAAAAAAAAATCCAAAAAAAATTAGAAAATCATAAAAATCAAAAATATTTTTCTGTTTCTTGTTTGAGTCTTGAGTTATATTATAAGTTTGGTGTCAATTGCATGTGCATCTTGCATTTTTTTCGAAAATTCATGCATTCATAGTGTTCTTCATGATCTTCAAGTTGTTCTTGGTAAGTCTTCTTGTTTGATCTTTGCATTTGCATGTTTTGTGTCTTTTCTTGTTTTTCATATGCATTCCTGAATTCTTTATGTCTAAGCATTAAAGAATTCTAAGTTTGGTGTCTTGCATGTTTTCTTTGCATTAAAAAAATTTTTCAAAAATGTGTTCTTGATGTTCATCATGATCTTCATAGTGTTCTTGGTGTTCATCTTGACATTCATAGCATTCTTGCATGCATCACATGTTTTGATCTAAAATTCTCATGCATTGCATCATTTTCATGTTTCTCTCTCTCATAAAAAAAATTCAAAAATCAAAAAAATATCTTTCCCTTTTTCTCTCATCAAATTCGAAAATTTGGATTGACTTTTTCAAAATTTTTAAAATCAAGTTGTTTCTTATGAGTCAAATCAAATTTTCAATTTGAAAATCTTATCTTTTTCAAAATCTTTTTCAAAAATCAAATCTTTTTTCATTTTTCTTAGTTATTTTCAAAAATTATAAAAATATTTTTTAAAAAATTTTTTTCTTATTTTTATATCAAATTTTCGAAAACCAATTAATGTTTTGATTCAAAAATTTCAAGTTTGTTACTTACTTGTTAAGAAAGTTTCAAACTTTAAGTTCTAGAATCATATCTTGTGATTTCTTGTGAATCAAGTCATTAATTGTGATTTTAAAAATCAAATCTTTTTCAAAAACTAATTTCAATCATATCTTTTCAAAAATATCTTCTTATCTTATCATTTTCAAAAATATGATTTCAAAATATCTTTTCTAACTTCCTAACTCCTTATCTTTTCAAAATTGATTTTCAAAATTTGTTTCAACTAACTAACTAACTTTTTGTTTGTTTCTTATCTTTTTCAAAACTACCTAACTAACTCTCTATCTCTCTAATTTTCGAAAAAATATCTCCCCCTTTTTCAAAAATTCTTTTTTTTATTAACTAATTATTTTTTATTTTAATTTTCGAAAAATTTCTAACACTTTTCAAAAACTATTTTCGAAAATCACTAACTCTTTTTCAAAAATCATTTTCGAAAATTCTCTTTCTCTCTCATCTCCTTCTTTTCTTCTACTCACACAGGGACATCTATACTGTGGTAAAAAGGATCCCTATTATTATTATTATTATTATTATTTTCTGTTTCCTCTTTTTCATATGAGCAGGAGCAAAGACAAGAATATTCTTGTTGAAGCAGATCCAAAACCTGAAAGGACTCTGAATTACAACAAACCAGTAAGCACCTGTTAGGAATTTTCAAACAAGAAGAGGAGATTGCAGCCGAAAATAATAATAATGCAAGGAGGATGCTTGGTGACTTTACTGCACCTAATTCCAATTTACATGGAAGAAGCATCTCCATCCCTACCATTGGAGCAAACAATTTTGAGCTAAAACCTCAGCTAGTTTCTCTGATGCAACAGAACTGCAAGTTTCATGGACTTCCATCTGAAGATCCTTTTCAGTTCTTAACTGAATTCTTGCAGATATGTGATACTGTTAAGACTAATGGAGTAGATCCTGAAGTCTACAGGCTCATGCTTTTCCCTTTTGCTGTAAGAGACAGAGCTAGAGTATGGTTGGACTCTCAACCTAAGGATAGCCTGAACTCTTGGGATAAGCTGGTCAAGGCTTTCCTAGCCAAGTTCTTTCCTCCTCAAAAGCTGAGCAAGCTTAGAGTGGATGTTCAAACCTTCAGACAGAAAGAAGGTGAATCCCTCTATGAAGCTTGGGAGAGATACAAAGGACTGACAAAAAAGTGTCCTTCTGACATGCTTTTAGAATGGACCATCCTAGAAATATTCTATGATGATCTGTCTGAGTTATCTAAGATGTCATTGGATACCTCTACAGGTGGATCCATTTACCTAAAGAAAACGCCTGCAGAAGCTCAAGAACTCATTGACATGGTTGCAAATAACCAGTTCATGTACACTTCTGAAAGAAATCCTGTGAATAATGGGACGCCTATGAAAAAGGGAGTTCTTGAGATTGATACTCTGAATGCCATATTGGCTCAGAACAAAATATTGACTCAGCAAGTCAATATGATTTCTCAGAGTCTGAATGGAATGCAAGCTGCATCCAACAGTACTCAAGAGGCATCTTCTGAAGGAGAAGCTTATGATCCTGAGAACCCTGCAATAGCAGAGGTGAATTACTTAGGTGAACCTTATGGAAACACCTATAACTCATCATGGAGAAATCATCCAAATTTCTCATGGAAGGATCAAAAGCCTCAACAAGGCTTTAATAATGGTGGAAGAAACAGGTTTAGCAATAGCAAGCCTTTTCCATCATCCACTCAGCAACAGACAGAGAATGCTGAGCAGAATCCATCTAGCTTAGCAAACTTAGTCTCTGATCTATCTAAGGCCACTGTGAGTTTCATGAATAAAACAAGGTCTTCCATTAGAAATTTAGAAGCACAAGTGGGCCAGCTGAGTAAAAGGATCACTGAAATCCCTCCTAGTACTCTCCCAAGCAATACAAAAGAGAATCCAAAAGGAGAGTGCAAGGCCATTGACATAAGCACCATGGCCGAACCTGTAAGGGAAGGAGAGGACATGAATCCCAAGGAGGAAGACCTCCTGGGACGTCTAGTGACCAATAAGGAGCTTCCCTCTGAGGAACCAAAGGACTCTGAGGCTCATCTAGAGACCATAGAGATTCCATTGAACCTCCTTATGCCCTTCATGAGCTCTGATGAGTATTCCTCTTCTGAAGAGAATGAGGATGTTACTGAAGAGCAAACTGCCAAGTTTCTTGGTGCAATCATGAAGCTGAATGCCAAATTATTTGGTAATGAGACTTGGGAAGATGAACCTCCCTTGTTCATCAATGAACTAAGTGATCTGAATCAACTGACATTGCCTCAGAAGAGACAGGATCCTGGAAAGTTCATAATACCTTGTACCATAGGCACCATGATCTTTAAGGCTCTGTGTGACCTTGGTTCAGGAATAAACCTCATGCCCCTCTCTGTAATAGAAAAACTGGGAATCTATGGGGTGCAAGCTGCTAAAATCTCATTAGAGATGGCAGACAATTCAAGAAAACAGGCATATGGACAAGTAGAGGACGTGTTAGTAAAGGTTGAAGACCTTTACATCCCTGTTGATTTCATAGTCCTGGATACTGGGAAGGAAGAGGATGAATCCATCATCCTAGGAAGACCTTTCCTAGCCACAGCAAGAGCTGTGATTGATGTGGACAGAGGAGAATTAATCCTTCAATTGAATGAGGACAACCTTGTGTTTACAACTCAAGGATCTCTCTCTGCATCCATGGAGAGGAAGCAGAAAAAGCTTCTCTCAAAGCAGAGTCAAACAAAGCCCCCACAGTCAAACTCTAAGTTTGGTGTTGGGAGGCCACAACCAAACTCTAAGTTTGGTGTTGAACTCCCATATCCAAACTCTAAGTTTGGTGTTGGAGAGTCTCAACAATGCTCTGAACATCTGTGAGGCTCCATGAGAGCCCACTGTCAAGCTATTGACATTAAAGAAGCGCTTGTTGGGAGGCAACCCAATTTCTATTTATCTAACTATATTTTTCTTAGTTATATGTCTTTATAGGTTCATGATCATGTGGAGTCACAAAATAAACAAAAAAATCAAAAACGGAATCAAAAACAGCAGAAGAAAAATCACACCCTGGAGGAGCATCTGTCTGGCGTTCAACGCCAGAATAGAGCATGGTTCTGGCGCTGAACGCCCAAAATGGGCAGCATCCTGGCGCTGAACGCCCAGAACAAGCATGGTTCTGGCGTTCAACGCCAGAAATGGCAACAAATGGGCGTTGAACGCCCAAAATGGGTACCAACCTGGCGCTGAACGCCCAGAGTTGTGTGCAAGGGCATTTTGCATGCCTAAATTGGTGCAGGGATGTAAATGCCTTGACACCTCAAGATCTGTGGACCTCACAGGATCACCTCAGGATCTGTGGACCCCACAGGATCCCCACCTACTTCCACTCACTTCTTCTCACCCTCTCTCTCTCCATTCATGGTCATCCCTTCTGTTTTCCATTTACCACTCACATCCATACACCCACTTATCTTCAAAATTAAACATCTCTTTCCCACCCAATCCCACCCATATGGCCGAATATACACATCCCTCCATCTCCTCCATATCTTCTTCTTCTTCTTCTATTCTTTCTTCTTTTGCTCGAGGGCGAGCAACATTCTAAGTTTGGTGTGGTAAAAGCATAGCTTTTTTGTTTTTTCATAACCATTAATGGCACCTAAGGCCAGAGAAACCTCAAGAAAGAGGAAAGAGAAGACAATTGCTTCCACCTCTGAGTCATGGGAGATGGAAAGATTCATCTCAAGGGACTATAGCTCAGTGGTAGAATATGTGGCTGCAAATCAAGAGATCCCTGAGATACCTCAGGGGATGGACTTCCCTCCACATAAATATTGGGAGCAAATCAACACCTCCCTAGGAGAATTAAGTCCCAACATGGGACAACTAAGGGTAGAACATCAAGAGCACTCCATCATCCTTCATGAAATAAGAGAAGATCAAAAAGCAATGAGGGAGGAGCAACAAAGACAAGGAAGAGACATAGAAGAGCTCAAGGACATCATTGGTTCCTCAAGAAGGAAACGCTACCATCACTAAGGTAGATTCATTCCTTGTTCTTATTTCTTTTGTTTTTCGTTTTCTATGTGATGTGCTTATCTATGTTTGTGTCTTCATTACATGATCATTAGTAGTTAGAAACTATGCCTTAAAGTTATGAATGTCCTATGAATCCATCACCTCTCTTAAATGAAAAATGTTTTAATTCAAAAGAACAAGAAGTACATGAGTTTCGAATTTATCCTTGAACTTAGTTTAATTATATTGATGTGGTGACAATGCTTCTTGTTTTCTGAATGAATGCTTGAACAGTGCATATGTCTTTTGAAGTTGTTGTTTAAGAATGTTAAATATGTTGGCTCTTGAAAGAATGATGACTAGGAGACATGTTATTTGATAATCTGAAAAATCATAAAAATGATTCTTGAAGCAAGAAAAAGCAGCAAAGAACAAAGCTTGCAGAAAAAAAATAGCGAAAAAAAAATAGAAAGAAAAAGAAAAAGCAAGCAGAAAAAGCCAAAAGCTCTTAAAACCAAGAGGCAAGAGCAAAAAGCCAATAACCCTTAAAACCAAAAGGCAAGGGCAAATAAAAAGGATCCCAAGGCTTTGAGCATCAGTGGATAGGAGGGCCTAAAGGAATAAAATCCTGGTCTAAGCGGCTAAACCAAGCTGTCCCTAACCATGTGCTTGTGGCGTGTAGGTGTCAAGTGAAAACTTGAGACTGAGCAGTTAAAGTCAAGGTCCAAAGCAAAAAAAGAGTGTGCTTAAGAACCCTGGACACCTCTAATTGGGGACTTTAGCAAAGCTGAGTCACAATCTGAAAAGGTTCACCCAGTTATGTGTCTGTGGCATTTATGTATCCGGTGGTAATACTGGAAAACAAAGTGCTTAGGGCCACGGCCAAGACTCATAAAGAAGCTGTTTTCAAGAATCATCATACTGAACTAGGAGAACCAATAACACTATCTGAACTCTGAGTTCCTATAGAAGCCAATCATTCTGAACCTCAATGGATAGAGTGAGATGCCAAAACTATTCAAGAGGTAAAAAGCTATAAGTCCCGCTCATCTGATTGGAGCTATGTTTCATTGATAGTTTAGAATTTATAGTATATTCTCTTCTTTTTATCCTATTTGATTTTCAGTTGCTTGGGGACAAGCAACAATTTAAGTTTGGTGTTGTGATGAGCGGATAATTTATACGCTTTTTGGCATTGTTTTTAGTATGTTTTCAGTAGAATCTAGTTACTTTTAGGGATGTTTTCATTAGTTTTTATGTTAAATTCACATTTCTGGACTTTACTATGAGTTTGTGTATTTTTCTGTGATTTCAGGTATTTTCTGGCTGAAATTGAGGGACTTGAGCAGAAATCAGATTCAAAGGTTGAAGAAGGACTGCTGATGCTGTTGGATTCTGACCTCCCTGCACTCAAAATGGATTTTCTGGAGTTACAGAACTTAAAATGGCGCGCTTCCAATTGCGTTGGAAAGTAGACATCCAGGGATTTCCATCAATATATAATAGTCTATACTTTGCCCAAGTTTAGATGACGCAAACTGGCGTTCAACGCCAGCTCTCTGCCCAATTCTAGAGTTCAGCGCCAGAAAGGGATCAAAAACCAGAGTTGAACGCCAGAAATGGATCAAAACCTGGCGTTCAAATCCACAAATGGCCTCTGCACATGGAAAGTTAAAGCTCAACCCAAGCACACACCAAGTGGGCCCCGGAAGTAGATTTATGCATCAATTACTTACTTCTGTAAATCCTAGTGACTAGTTTATTATAAATATGACTTTTTACTATTGTATTAGTCATCTTTGGACGCCTGGTTCTTAGATCAGAGGGGCTGGCCATTCGGCCATGCCTGGACTTTTCACTTATGTAATTTTAACGGTAGAGTTTCTACACTCCATAGATTAAGGTGTGGAGCTCTGCTGTTCCTCAAAGATTAATGCAAAGTACTACTATTTTCTATTCAATTCATCTTATTTCGCTTCTAAGATATTCATTCGCACTTCAACCTGAATGTGATGAACGTGACAATCATCATCATTCCCTATGAACGCGTGCCTGACAACCACTTCCGTTCTACATTAGATTGAATGAGTATCTCTTAGATCTCTTAATCGGAATCTTCGTGGTGTAAGCTAGAATGATGGCGGCATTCAAGAGAATCCGGAAGGTCTAAACCTTTTCTGTGGTATTCCGAGTAGGATTCAATGATTGAATGACTGTGACGAGCTTCAAACTCACGATTGCCGGGCGTAGTGACAGACGCAAAAGGATAGTAAATCCTATTCCAGCAGGATCGAGAACCGACAGATGAATAGCCGTGCCGTGACAGGGTGCGTTGACCATTTTCACTGAGAGGATAAGATGAAACCATTGACAAGGGTGATGCCTCCAGACAATTAGCCGTGCCGTGACAGGGCATTTGGATCATTTTCCCGAGAGAAGACCGAAAGTAGCCATTGACAGTGGTGATGTATCACATAAAGCCAGCCATGGAAAGGAGTAAGACTGATTGGATGAAGATAGCAGGAAAGCAGAGGTTCAGAGGAACGAAAGCATCTCTATTCGCTTATCTGAAATTCTCACCAATGATTTACATAAGTATTTCTATCCCTGTTTTATTAATTGTTTTCGAAAACACCATTATCAATTTATATCTGCCTGACTGAGATTTACAAGGTGACCATAGCTTGCTTCATACCAACAATCTCCGTGGGATTCGACCCTTACTCATGTAAGGTATTACTTGGACGACCCAGTGCACTTGCTGGTTAGTTGTGCGAAGTTGTGAACCATGGTATTGGCATCATGTTTTTTGGCGCCATTACCAGGGAAAGAAAGAGCGATGAATTTTACATAATTAAAGTGTAATCACAATTTCTGCGCACCACTCCTCCTCAAGAACTTCATGTATTAATGGATCAAGTAAGTCAATCTTCATGCAATTCTCTGAATCACTAGGATGTTGTATGCTTTGAAAACACCATGTGCTCATTATGAACTCTCAAAGTTAGCTCTCCTTTTTCCACATCAGTTAGTGATCTCCCAGTAGAAAGGAATGGCCTTTCCAAGATTATAGAAGCATTGGTATCCTCCTTCATGTCAAGAATAATAAAGTCAGTAGAAAAGATGAATTTTTCCACTTTAACCAACAAGTTTTCAACAACTCTGTGTGGAAATTTGATGGAACGATCAGTAAGTTGGAGTGATATTCTTGTGGGTTTGACGTCCTCAATTTGCATCTTTTTCATTAGAGAGAGAGAGATGCATCAAATTAATGCTAGCTCCCAAGTCATAGGGAGCACTTTCAATAGTTATTTCACCAATTGTGCAAGGTATGAAAAAACTCCCAAGATCTTTCAATTTCTGGGACAAATTTTTTTGTATTATTGCACTACATTCTTTTGTGAGAACCACCATTTCATCCTCTTTCCGGTTTCTCTTCTTTGCCATTAACTCATTTATAAATTTAGCATACAATGGAATTTGTTCAAATTCCTCAGCAAAGGGAATATTGATTTGTAACTTTTTAAAAACTTCTAAGAACTTAGAGAATTGCTTGTCCTTAGTCTTTTTTTGTAGCCTTTGAGGAAATTGGATTCTAGGCTTGTATTCTTGTACTTTTGGCTTCTTAGGAGCTTTTTTTGTGGAGTTGGAATTAGAGAGACAGGGACATGTGTTTCCTCATGATGGGATTCCTCCATGTCTTTCTCAATTTGCTTGTCACTGTTGTTGGCTTCTTTACCCACCACCTTTTTACTTCTCAAGTTAATGACCTTACATTCTTCTCTTGGATTTAGAATGGTGTCACTGGGAAAATAAGTTGTGGATTTCTCAGCAAATTATTTAGCAAGTTGGCCCACTTGCACTTCTAAATTTTAGATGGAAGCTTTTTTATTTTTTAATTTGGCTCTAGTTTCTTGCATGAAGCTGGAGGTTTGTTGGATGAATATAGAGGTGTGTTGAGTGAGTTTTTCTAAGGCATTCTCTAGCAGGGTGATCTTTTGTGGGTTTTGAGAGGGTTGTGTGGGAGGTGTTTGTAGTTGGTGAGAATTATTGAAGTTGTTGAAGTTACTGGTTCTTTGATTTTGATTTTTTCATCCAAGATTAGGGTGGTTCTGCCATCCAGGGTTGTAAGTCTTAGAGAATGGGTCATTGTGTAGCCTAGAAGAGTTTTCCATGTAATTCACTTGTTCAACAGAGGGTTGATCATGATTAAGTAACTCAGAAACTTTACTTTGATGGACTTCTCCTCCCATGTTATAGGTGATACCCTGTGTTCCCACTACGAAGACTTGCATGTGTCCAAGTTGCTTAGTGAGTGTACTGATTTACAAAGACATAGCCTTGTTTTGTGCTAGAATAGTGTCCAATGTGTCGAATTCCATCACTCCTCTCTTCATGGCTCTTTCAGAGGAATATAAATATTGATTGTTGGCCACTATCTCAATTAATTTCAAGGCTTCTTCAGTTGTCTTCATGTGCAAAGATTCTCTAGATGAGGAGTCCAATGAATTCCTTGAAGTAAGAGTGATCCCATCATAAAAATTTTGGAGTTGAACCCAATTAGCAAACATATCCAGGAACACTTTCTCAACATCTCTTTATACCTCTCTCAAGGTTCATAAAGGGGTTCTCTATCTTTCTGCACGTAAGTTTGGATGTCATGTCTCAGCTTTGCCAACCTCTACGGTAGAAAAAATTTGGTCAAGAACTTATTGACTAAATCATCTCATGTTGCTATGCTCTCCTTTGGTTGAGTTTTCAGCCACTGCTTGGCTCGATCCCTTATAGTGAATGGGAACAACCTCAATCGATAAGCTTCAGCAGAGATGCTATTAGATTTGACTGTGTCATAAATTTGCAAGAAACTGAAGATGAACAAATTAGGATCTTCTTGAGGACTCCTATTGAATAGGCAATTTTATTGCACTAAGGTGATGAGTTGAGGGTTCAATTCAAAGTTGTTTGCCTCTATAGTGGGTGCTACTATACTGCTCCCACAATTCCCAGAAGTGGGCTTAGTGAATACCCTACAGTCCTCCTAGAATTGGTATTAGAATTGTTATTTTTATTGTCTACCATGTTTCTCTCTAAATCTTCTTCAATTTCTTCTACAACTCTCTTGTTTCTAGCTTGCTTTCTCAATCACCAGAGGGTTAGTTCAATTTTAGGATCGAACTGGAGAGGCTCTTGCTCTTGGTTGTCCTACATAAACACTAAAACACCAAGAACAAAGGGGAATTCCCTATGTCAACGTGAAGGGAATTTCCAATGAGGTAAATATCAAAAAGAAGAAAAAGGTCTAATCTAGGTAAGCAATTAACTAGTTTGTTATTAATCTTAAATAATCTCCAGCAACAGCACAAAAACATGATGCAGAGTTTTTCAACACCACAACTCGGCAAGTGCATCGAATTGTATCAAGTAATACCACAGTAAGTAGGTTATCATTCCCACGAGGATTAACGGACTAAGTAAGCACTGGTTAATTAATAATTCTAGTTAGACAATCAAAAGCATGAATTGTGATGAATTAAATACTAAAACAAAAATATAAATAAAGGTAGCGGTGAATGAGTAGAGAAAGTCATAAAAGTAAAATGTTAAGGTTTAAGAGATGCTGAGACTTTCAAGATAAATACTTTTCACTTTCTACCTTAATTACGCAAAGATGTATTTTACGGTGAATCTTAGTTAACAAATCCTAATTCTTTGGTGATTCAATTTATCTTTAACCTAATTAATTAATAATTTCTTAGTCAATTATTTAAGAAATGAGATTAATCCCGTTTACTGATTTAAAAACCACACAATTCTTAACCCTTAACCCTAGTTGATTTGATGTCACTTATCAAGCTAGTTTCAAAACTCAGAGAATCATGAGAAGAAGTTTTCAAGCTTAATTATAACAAACAACTTTTCCAAGATGAATATAGAATTTTATTCAAATTCAAACTATTTTCCAATATATTCAAATCCTTGTGATGAAGAACGAAAACTTATTTCTTAAGAAAACATCAATGCATAAATCAAGAATAGAAAAGCGATAACATTAATCTATAAGAATCAACAAAACTTCTAATCTTAACAAAAGAGATTAGTCGCTCATGATGTGCTATAAACAAAATTAATAATTGAAAAATGACCGAAAGCCCCGAACAAGTGTTTTCAGGAACCTTTTATACTAAATCCTAAAACAAAAACCTAGAATTTAAATTCAAACTTCATTAAAACAAAATCAAACCAAAACTTCCTCAATTAATCTTCAATTCTCCTTGTAATTCCTGTTCAAAACTTGGTGGTTCACTTCTTCAGCATCATGGGTTTGTCACTTGGTGATTGGGCTTGTGGATATGGGCGTGTGGCACGTCACCAAAAGTTTCAACCTTGGGGCATTTTATCTTGGCATGTGGCATGCCCAAGCCTAGCGTGTTGCATGCCAACTTTTAGCTTGGAGGAGTCTTCGAAGGCGTTTGGCACGCCCTTCACTGGCGTGTTGCACACCACCCTGAAGCTAATCCCTGGGAGTATTCTTCTTGGGCATGTGGCACACCCAGAATTAGCGTGTTGCACGCTCTTTATTCATGTCTTGGAGGAGGCTTCGAAGGTGTATAGGAATGGCACTCCCTTTAAGATTAGCGTGTGACACGCTACCAAATTTCAATCCCTGAGAGTGTGCAACCTTGGCGTGTGGCATGCCCAGCATTGGTGTGTAGCACGCCACTACAAAGTTGGCCCCTGGAAGTGTCCTTCTTGGGCGTGTGGCACGCCCAGCATCGGCATGCTGCATGCCCACTTTTGGCTTGGACCTAGGGTTGCTCTTCCTTGGCATGCAGCACGCCCTTCACTAACGTGTTGCACGCTTCTTCTAGCCTTGTGATGAGTAGATATTTTATACGCTTTTTGGCATCATTTTCATATAGTTTTTAGTATGTTTTATTTACATTTTATTAAGTTTTCATAGGTTTTAGAGTAAATTTCATATTTTTGGATTCTACTTTGAGTTTGTATATTTTTATGCAATTTCAGGTATTTTCTGGCTGAAATTGAGGAGCTAAAGCAAAAGTCTGATCCAGAGGCAGAGAAAGCACTGCAGATGCTGTCAGGATCTGACCTCCTTGCACTCGAAGGAGCTTTTCTGGAGCTACAAAAGTCCAAATGGAGCGTTCTCAATGGCTATGGAAAGCTAACATCTAGGGCTTTCTAGAAATATATAATATTCCATACTTTGCTTCAGAATTGAAGGCCAAAAACTTGCATTTAAAGCCAGCCATCTGCCCCAGTTCAGGCGTCCAATGCCCACAAGGGAGTAGCCAGCGTTCCAACGCCCAAAAAGGACCCCCAAGCAGGTGTTCAACGCCAAAGAGCCACCCTAGCTCGTGGAGACACTCAAGGCTCAGCCCAAACACTCACCAAGTGGGCCCCGGAAGTGGATTTTTACACTAAAAGACTGTTTTTCCCTTCTTATGTAATCCTTAGTCATTAGTCTAGTATTTATTTGAGAACTTTTATACTTTTAGGGAGGAACTAATTTCTCCGAACACTTCTAGCATATTTTCGTATTTCACATTGTATTTTGTATCAGTATGAGTCTCTAAACCTCCTAGGTTGAGGGGAGGAGCTCTACTGAGTTTTATGGATTAATAAAGTATTATTGTTCTACTTCAATTCGTGTTTGATTCTCTATTCTAAGATGTATCTTCGTTCTTCATCCTTATGAAAGCGTTGAACTGGCACAAGGTTATCTCATTCTACATGGGTTCAGAGTGAGTCTTTCATCGGACAATGATGAACCACTAGATTGATTATACATCTCTTAGACAGCTAATCCACGACTTCGTTGGGGACTTCTCGAGACACCAGTTCAGCCGAGGTATGGGGAGATTAGAGTCTTTGTGGTAGAGGCTAGAACCAAAGGCGCAGCATTCTTTGATCCAGAAGATTCGACCTTGTCTGTTGCGTTTTGAGTAGGATCACTAAGGGGAATAAACTGCAGGAGCTTCACCCTCAATCAGACTGGATCAACACTAACCCTGGGGTTTAGCTCTAGAGGAGAATTGGCGACCTCTCAAGAAAGGCGTTGATCATATACAGCCTGCCATAGAAAAATCATTCACAGTTGGAGGAGACAGTGAAACCGAATTAATCCAGAAGAACAGAGCATCTCCAAGCCTTAACCATCTTCTTATCATTGCATTCACCATCAACCGAGTAACGTTTTCTTTATTTTTCTTGTATGCGCTTTAAATAACCAACTAACTTTTCTATCCGCCAAACTAAGATCTACAAGATAATAATATCTTGCTTCAAATCACAATCCTCGTGGGATCGACCCTAACTCACTCAGGTATTACTTGGACGACTCAGTGCACTTGCTGATTCAGTTGTGCGAAGTGTAATTCCGCGCACCAAGTTTTTGGCGCCGTTGCCGGGGATTGTTTGAGTTTGGACAACTAACAGATTGTCTTGTTGCTTAGATTAGGTACTGTTTTTAATTTTGTTTGAGTCTTTTATTTTTCTTTTTCGAAAAAATGAAAAAATCAAAATTTTTTTCTTTTCTTTATTAATCTTGATCTTGAGTTTGAGTCTTTTATTCTTGTTCTTGTTGAATTTTCGAATTTCTTGTCTTTCTTTCCAAAAATTTTCAAAATTAGTGTCTTTTGTTTAAATCTTGTATCAATCTTTAAGTTTGGTGTCTTCTTGTGTCTTTTCTTTTAAAATTTTCGAAATTGGTGTCTTTGGTTTTCAAAATTTTTAAGTTTGGTGTCCTTTGCATGTTTTTTATTTTCTTTGAATTCTTTAAGTTTTGTTCTTGGAGTTCTTCTTGATCATCAAAGTATTCTTGTTTTTCTTCTTGTTTTGATTTTAAAATTTTTAAGTTTGGTGTCTCTTTGTATTTTTCTTTGCAATTTTCGAATTCTAGGTGTCTTAGATCTAAAAATTTTAAGTTTGGTGTCTTTTTGTTATTTTTCTCTTTCTTCATTAAATTCAAAAATCAAAAAAATAAAATATCTTTTCTTATCTTTATCTCAATTTTTGAAAAAAGCAACAAATTTTTCAAATTTTGATTTCAAAATCATTATCTTATCTTATCTTAGTTTTAAATTTCAAATTCAAATCTTTTCAAAAATGATATCTTTTTCAAATTAATGTCCTATCTTTCTATCTTTCTTTAAAATTAAAAAATCTTAACTTATCTTATTTCAAAATCAAATCTTTTCAAAAATCAAATTTTAAATCTTATCTTTTTCAAATCTTTTCAAATTCTTATCTTATCTTTTCCAATTTCAATTTTCAAAATCAAATATTTTTCAGATTTTTTCAAATTTTAAATTTTAAATTCAAATATTTTCTAATCTTATATCCTATCTTGTTTTCAAATCTTTTCTTAATTAGTTACTTGTTTTCTTTTTCTTCTTTTTCAAAACTTCCTAACTAATTCTTCTCTCTTCTAATTTTCGAAAATATCTTCTCTCTTTCTCTCTCTTCTTTTTCGAAAATTCATTATTTAATTTTTAAATCTTTTTAGTTAATTAGTTTTATTTTCAAATTTAATTAATAAATAAAAATAAGAACAAAAATATTTTCTCTTTTTACTTCTAATTTTCGAATTCTTATCTCCTCAAAGCTGAATTCTTTCTCTCTTCTCTCTATCATCATTCTTCTTTCTTCTTCACATCTCACAAGGAGTCCTCTGTTCTTGAACATAGAGCTCCCATTCTTCTTCTTTCTTATCTTCTTTTCTTGTTTATGAATAGGAATAGAGATAAAGAAACTCTCTTTAAACTTGATCCTGAACCTGAGAAAACTCTAAGGAGACATTTACAACAAGCTAAAGTACAACACTCCAGAAGAAACCTCTCAGAAAATTTCGAACAAGAAGCTGAAGACATGGCAAACAATGCTAAAAATGGAGGAGATGCAAGAAAGGTTCTTAGTGACTACACCATACCAACCTCTGATTTCTATGGAAGAAGTATCTCCATACCTTTCATTAGAGCTAACAACTTTGAGCTTAAGCCTCAATTACTCTCTCTTCCACTGGAAGATCCACACCAATTCCTATCAGAATTCTTGCAAATCTGTGACATTGTCAAGACCAATGGAGTGGATCCTGAGGTCTGCAGACCTATGCTCTTTCCCTTTGTTGTTAGAGATAAAGCTAAAATATGGTTGGATTCTCAATCTAAAGAAAGCTTAGACTCTTGGAAAAAGTTGGTCAATGCTTTTTTAGCCAAGTTCTTTCCTTCTCAAAAGATGAGCAAAATCAGAGTGGAAGTTCAAAACTTCAGACAAAGAGAAAGTGAATCCCTCTATGAAGCTTGGAAAAGATACAAGCAACTGATCAGGAGATGTCATTCTAACATGCTTTCAGAATAGTCTATCCTAGGTATCTTCTATGATGGTCTCTCTGAGATGTCCAAAATATCATTGGACAGCTCTGCAGGTGGATCATCCCACTTGAAAAAAACGCTTGCAGAAGCAAGAAAACTCATTGAGATGGTTACAAACAACCAATTCATGTACACTTCTGAGAGAAATCCTGTGAATAATGGGGCAACTCAAAAGAAAGGAGTTCTTGAAGTTGACACTCTGAATGCCATATTGGCTCAGAACAAGATCTTGACCCAGCAGGTCAATATGATCTCTCAGCATTTGACTGGAATGCAAGCTGCAGCTGACAGCACTCAAGAAGCTTCATCTGAAGTAGAAGCTTATGATCCTGACCAACCCACCATGGAAGAGGTGAATTACATGGGAAAATCCTATGAAAACACCTACAATCCCTCATAGAGGAACTATCCTAACCTTTCATGGAAGGATCAATAGAAGCCTCAGCAAGGCTTCAATAATAATCAAGGTGGAAGAACCCAGAATAGGTTCAACAACAGGCCACCATTCCCATCTTCTCAAGGGAATATAGAGACTCCTAAGCAGAGCCTTTCTGACTTAGTAACTATAGTCTCCAACCTCTCTAAGACCACTCATAGTTTCATAACTGAAACAAGGTCCTCCATTAGAAATTTGGAGGTACAAGTTAGTCAACTGAGCAAGAGAATCCCTGAGACTCCTCCTGATACTCTTCCTAGTAACACTGAAGTAAACCCAAGAGAAGAGTGCAAGGCCATCACCACTGAGGATGAGGCCAAATCTAGAGAAACTCAGATGGCGTTGAACGCTAGTGAGGAATACCTCACTGGGCGTTCAACGCCCAAACGGGCATCAAAGCTGGCATTGAATGCCAGTGAGAAATCCCTCACTGGGCGTTCAACGCCCAAACTGGCAGGGAATCTAACGTTGAATGCCAGTAAGGAAGGTCTTATTGCGCGTTCAACGCCCAACTTGGCAAAGGAACTGGCGTTGAACGCCAGTGAAGGGATGCATGATGGGCGTTCAATGCCTAAACAACCACCAGAACTGGCATTTAACGCCAGTAATGGCTTACCTACTGAGTGTTTAGCACCCACTGAAGAAATTCCTATCCAAGAATTAAAGGAAGCCAAGGCTCATGTAGAGACTATAGAGATTCCCTTGCATGCACTCTTGCAGTGCATGAGTTCTGATGAATACTCATCCTCTGATGAGGATGAAAACACTAGGGAAGAGCAAGTTGCTCGGTACCTAAGAGCTCTCATGAAGCTTAATGCCAAGCTATTTGGCACAAAATCTTTAGAGAAAGAACCTCCAGTGCTTACCAAAGAACTCAATGCTTTGGTTCAGCAGAAGCTACCTCAGAAGCTTCCGGATCCCGGACGCTTCCTAATTCCTTGCACCATAGGCACCCTGACCTTTGAGAAGGCTCTGTGTGACCTAGGGTCAAGTATAAATCTCATGCCACTCTCCGTGATGGAGAATTTGGGAATCTTTGAGGTACAGGCTGCAAATATCTCACTGGAGATGGCAGACAAATCAATGAAGAAAGCATATGGCTTAGTAGAGGATGTGTTGGTAAAGGTTGAAGACCTTTACATCCTTGTAAATTTTATAATCCTAGATACTGGGGAAGATGAGGATGAATCCATCATCCTTGGAAGACCTTTCCTAGCCACTGCCAATGCTATCATTGATGTAGCTAAGGGAGAACTGATTTTACAACTAGGGGAGGATCACATCTTATTCAAGATGCCTCACCCCAACTCTCCCTCTGAAAAAAGAGAGATAACTGTGCAATACTTAGTGTTCCAACCTTCTCTTTCAGTGCAAAGCTTTACTGATCCCCCAAACATCAATTCTAAGTTTAGAGTTGGGCAGCCATCAACAAGCACTGTGAGCAAAGGTACTAAAAAGAAAGTACCTAAAGGCTGGACGGACAAGAAAGTCCCCACTGAAGGCCTCTCACCTGGCATGAGAGTTGTCTTCACCAAAAAATCAGTCATACCACATACAGTGAGTCGTGTCCTGTCTCTAGAGCATGTGGAGCTCATTCATGAGAAGACAGGAAGAAAGTTCATTGTAAGAGGTGAAATTCTGAGCTCATATGATTCTCCGTAAGGAGCTAACCGTCAAGCTAGTGACGTTAAAGAAGCGCTTGTTGGGAGGCAACCCAACCCTATTTAGTTATTTCCTCTAATTTTTTAACTTTGTTTTTCTTTAGTTATTTCTTTAGGTTCATGATCATGTGAAGCAATTAGAACAGAGACAGAAAGGTTCAGCAATGAAAACAGACCACTCTGGATAGAGTGTCTTGCTGGCGTTGAACGCCAGCCTGGGAGCACTGGTTGGGCGTTCAACGCCTAAATTGGTAGACTTGCTGGCGTTGAACACCAGCCAATAGCATAGTGCTGGGCGTTCAACGCCCATGAAGAAGGGCAGGGAATCTGAATTCCCTAGCCTTTCAGGACCAGTGGGTCCCACAGCATCTTTACCTACCCCACTTATTCACTCTTCTTTTTCACACTTCCCCATACACTCTTTCCTATAAACCCTAGCCCAATCACATCCATATCACTTTTTCAAAACCATCATAACTCTAACCAACCCCCACCCACTTCAAAATAAAATTTTCCTCCCAATTACCCCACCCATGACTGAACCCTAACCTAGCCCACTTCTATAAATACCCCCTCTTACTAACCCTTCATACTCACACTTCATACACTCTAAAGCCCCCTTGGCCGAATTCCTTCTCTCCCTCTATCTCCATCTATTTTCTTCTTCTTTTACTCCATTCTTCTCTTTTATTTATTTTTGCTCGAGGATGAGCAAAGGTTTTAAGTTTGGTGTGGGAAAAGCATTACTTTTTACTTTCCATTACCACTTATGGGACCCAAGGTTGGAGAACCCTCTAGAAAGAGGAAAGAAAAGGCCATAGCCGCCACCTCCAAATCTTGGGAGATGGGGAGATTCATCACCAAAGCCCACTGGGACCACTTCTATGAAGTAGTGGCAGAGAAGAAGGTGATCCTTGAGATCCCTTTTAGGCTTAAGAAGAACGAGTATCCGGAAATCCAAAGAAAGATTCAGAGAAGAGGTTGGGAAGTCCTAACCAATCCCATCCAAAAGGTTGGGATCTTAATGGTGCAAGAGTTCTATGCTAATGCATGGGTCACAAAAAATCATGACATTAGTGTGAATCCAAATCCCAAGAATTGGAGCACCATGGTCTGAGGGAGAATCTTGGACTTTAGTCCGGAAAGTGTGAGGTTGGCGTTCAACTTGCCTTTGATGCAAGGAGACCTACATCCTTACACTAGAAAAGTCAACTTTGATCAAAGACTGGATCAAGTGCTCTCAGACATCTGTGTGGAAGGAGCACAATGGAAAAGGGATTCCCAAGGCAAGCCCATTCAACTAAGAAGGCTTGACCTCAAATCCTTAGCTAGAGGATGGTTGGAATTCATCCAACGCTTGATGCCAGGGCATTTTGGCCAGTTTCACTGACCTTTTCTTTACTGTTTTTAAGGTAGTTTCATGCATTTTCTTAGAAAATAAGCGAGTTTTGGGTAGATATTCACTTACATCTTGATTCAAGCATACATTGTGCACTTTACATGATTTCATGAGAATTTTGCATGAATTATATGATAAATTGGATGATGCATGATCCCATGATTAAGAGAAAGACTTTGATGCACTTTGTTTGATTGATTTCAGGCCAAAAAAAGAAGAGAAGAGCCACGTTAGTGGCTACGTTAGTTACACTAACGTGGGCACTAACGTGGAAGGAAGGAAAGCCCCAACATTAGGGAGAAAAGTTAGTGGCATTAACTTTGAAGAAGGAGAGCATGGAACGATAGCAAGGAAGGCCCACGTTAAGAGTCACGTTAGCTACACTAACGTGAACTCTAACGTAGGGACAAAAGGCACCAAGCAACGTTAATGGGGAAGGTGAGCCCCAATAACGCTTGCAAAAGGGGTATATGCCAACGTTAGTGGAAAAAGAGAGTGCCACTAACGTTTGCGAAGGCTAGAAGACCCACATTAGTGAGATTAACGTGGGAACTAACGTGGAAGGAAAGGGGAACGCCAACGTTAGTGGAAAAGGTGAGTTCCACTAACATTGGCGAAGCAAAAAGACCCACGTTAACTTCCACGTTAACTAAGTTAACGTGGTAGTTAACGTGGGCAAAAGTCCCACCTGGCAGCCTAACCATGCATTCTTCAAACACGCATAACTTGAGCCACAAAGCTCTAAATGAGGTGATTCCAGTAGCATTGGAAAATAGGATTCTAGAGCTTTCCAAGAATATATGGCACTACATGGTTGACACTAAATTTGAGGGAGAAAACCTGCCCCGAAAATGCAATGATGAACATGGTATCAACCTGTATTAAGGCCAACTGACCTCTTCACCTTCCAAGAAGTGTAACTCGAGTTGTAGAGCTCCAAATGATGCGCTTCCAAAGGCGTTGGAAAGTAGACATCCAGATCTTTCCAAAAATATATAATAGTATGGGGTGGACATTGATTTTGAGCTCCAGAACCTGGAAATATTAAGCCCCTGGTCGCTAGCGTTATCGGGACTCACGTTTTCCATTAATGCTAGCGACTATGCCAGCGACCATGTCCACTTCAAAGGAGCATAACTTGAGTTATAGAGATCTAATTGAGGTGATTCTAGTTGCATTAGAAAGCTGACATTTAGAGCTTTCCAACGATATATAATACTCTATAGTGGGCATGAAATTGGAGCACAAACAAGAGGCATCTTTTAAGCCCCAAAAACACCAACTGGGCAGCAAGTGCAACGTTAGCCACAATAACTTTAGCACTAACGCCACACTTGTAGCGTTAGTGTGGCTAACTTTAGCACTAACTTTAGCACCTGGACCTCAACTTGACTCACTTCTCCCTCAAGTCTACTTCAAAGCTTAAGCAAGCAAGCCCACAATTATCAACCAATCAAGACCACAAGAAGCATCTAGAATAGGAATTTTCATTTAATTATAATTTGCTTTTAATTTTATTTTGTAATTTAGGAGAGCCTATATAAAGGCCTTAGTTTTTACATTGAAAGCATTCTGGAAATTGAAGGAAGGGGGAGAGAGTGAAGACCAATTCGAACTTCTGTGAATTGGCACACTCCAAGGGGAGTGGGTCTTCGGACCCCTCCCCTCCTACACTCTTCTTCCTTTTCTCTTCTTTTTCTTTCCTTAGTAGTAGTTTAATTCTAGTTTGTATTTTTCATTTATGAACTTTGAAGTTTCAATTTTAGTTTCAATTTTCATCTTTATTTTTCTGCACTTTCTTTCTTTTCTATTTTGGTCGAGCAATGATCAACTAACTCTTTTCATTGGGTTAGAGAGCTCTATTGTGATTCAATAGATTAAGTGTAGTTCTTATTCTTCTTCTTCTTCTATCTTTTCTCTTGATTTTGCTTGAAAGCTTTCGATCTTCATCCAATTGGGTAGTTATCTTGGAAAAGAAGCTATTCATACTTGGATCTCTTCTGAACCTTGAAAGAGGAATGAAGAGATCATGCTAGAAATACTTTCTCATGCTGGACCAAATTGGGTTTGGAAGGATATGTGACTATAATCCTACCAACACTTGATTTGGGAAATGCATGTGGTATAATCAGTGATCATACTTCATCTCTTCTCATGAGCAATTGACCAAGGAATTGGCTATTGATCAAGATTTGAGAGATTGAATTCCAAGAAATTGGAATTCGATCAATTAAGATTGCCAAGGAGATCAATGAATGCATTGATTGAGGAAGAGATGAGAATGAACTTGATCCGGAGGATTGCAATATCTCTTGATCCCAATGTTCATTTTATTTTTTAGTTCTTACATTTACTTTTCTTGCCATTTTACTTTTCTGCACTTTATTGCTTTCTTTACATTCATGCAATTTACATTCCCTTTTTACTCATCATCCAAATCTGAATCGTCTAACTAGGATAATCAATCAACTATTGATTGCTTAATCTGTTAATCTCTGTGGGATTCGACCTCACTCTTTTGTGAGTTATTACTTGACGACAAATTCGGTACACTTGCCGAAGGAAATTTGTTATCAGACAAGTTTTCCGCGCATCAATGCTCTATCATCGCTACTAGCGATCGGTCAAAAGTGACCATAGACTGAGCCATCATGATCCATTGCATCATGATTGGGAGTGAGATGGAATTACATGAGGTGATACCTCAAGAATTATACAAGGTTGGCATTCCCTCACCTCATATGTCACCTATGCAATTCAGCCAGAATTATCATAGAGGGAGACATCTTCATTGAGGAGGACAAGCCATTACTAAGAAGAGGATGGAGCAAACTAGAGAGCATGCACATGAGCCTGTGCAACCGCCTCAGCAAGAAATTCCTGGGATACCTCAAGGGATGCAATTTCCTCCTCAAGGCTATTGGGACCAATTGCATAATTCTCTTTTGGAGAATTAAACACTAATATGGAGCAATTGAGGTTAAAGCATCAGGAGCATTCTACCATCCTCAATAAAGTAAAAGAAGATCAAAGAGCTATAAGGAAAGAACAACAGAGACAAGGGCGTGACATTAAAGAGATCAAGCACTACATTGGATCCTCAAGGAGGAGTAGTAGCCGCCATCACTAAGGTGGATTCGTTCTCTTAATCCCCTTTTCTTATGTTATTTTTCTGTTTTCTGTTATATTTTATTATCTGTTCTCTTGTTCTTATTGCATGATCATTTCTATCTATGTCTTAAAGTTATAAAATGTTCCATATATCTCTCACCTACTTAAAAGAAAATTTTATTTGATAGAGAGATTAAGTTGCATGAATTTCGAGTTTATCTTAAAAATAGTTCAATTATCTTGATGTGGTGGCATTGCTTTAGTTTTCTGAATGTATGAATGAACAGTGCATATTTAAAATTGGAATTAAGAATGTTGGCTCTTAAAAGAATGATGAAAAAGGAGAAGTATTATTGGTAATCTAAAAAATTCAAAAAAATTGATTCTTGAAGCAAGAAAAAGCAGCAAAAAAGCAATAAAAGAAAAAATATATATATGCTTATACGAAGAAAAAAAAAGTAAGCTGAAAATGAAATAAAAGCCAATAGCTCTTTAAACTAAAAGGCAAGAGCAAAAAGCCAATAACCCTTTAAACCAAAAGACAAGGGTAAAAGGATCCAAGGCTTTGAGCATCAATGGTTAGAAGGGCCTAAAAAGAATAAAATCTTGGCCTAAGCACTCCAAATGGAAAGTGTCCTAACTATATGCTTGTGGTGTGAAGGTGTCAAGTAAAAAGCTTGAGACTGAGCAGTTAAAGTCTTGATCCAAAGCAAAAAAGAGTGTGCTTAATAAATCTAGACACCTCTATCTAGGGATTCTAGCAAAGCTGAATCACAATCCGAAAGGGTTCACCCAGTTAAGTGTCTGTTGCATTTATGTATCCGGTGGTAATACTGAAAAACAAAGTGCTTAGGGCCACGGCCAAGACTCTAAAAAGCTTTGTTCAAGAATAAAAAAGAACTGAACTAGGAGAGTCAATAATATCATCTGGATTCTAAGTTCCTAAGGATGCCAACACTTCTGAGTTTCAATGGATAGTGAGATGCCAAAACTATTCAGAAGCAAAAAGCTACTAAGTTCCGCTCATCTAATTGACACTGAGCTTTATTGAAAATTATGAGATTTATTGTATCTTATTCTTCTTTTTATCCTACTTTGTTTTTAGTTGCTTTGGGACAAGCAATAGTTTAAGTTTGGTATTGTGATGAGCGGATATTTTATACGCTTTTTGGTATCATTTTCATATAGTTTTTAGTATGTTTTATTTAAGTTTTATTAAGTTTTCATAGGTTTTAGTGTAAAATTCACATTTTTGGATTCTACTTTGAGTTTGTGTGCTTTTATGCAATTTCAGGTATTTTTGGCTGAAATTGAGGAGCTGGAGCAAAAGTCTGATTCAGAGGCAGAGAAAGCACTGCAGATGTTGTCAGGATCTGACCTCCTTACACTCGAAGGAGATTTTCTGGAGCTACAGAAGTCTAAATGGAGCGTTCTCAATGGCTATGGGAAGCTAACATACAGAGCTTTCCAGCAATGTATAATAGTTCATACTTTGCTTCAGAATTGAAGGCCCAAAACTGGCGTTCAACGCCAGCTATCTGCCCCAGTTCAGGCATCCAACGCCCACAAAGGAGTAGCCAGCATTCCAACGCCCAAAAAGAACCCCCCCAAGCAGGCGTTCAACACCAAGGAGCCACCCTAGCTTGTGGAGACACTCAAGACTCAGCCCAAACACTCACCAAGTGGGCCCCGGAAGTGGATTTTTACACTAAAAGACTGTTTTTCCCTTCTTATGTAATCCTTAGTCATTAGTCTAGTATTTATTTGAGAACTTTTATACTTTTAGGGAGGAACTAATTTCTCCGAACACTTCTAGCATATTTTCGTATTTCACATTGTATTTTGTATCAGTATGAGTCTCTAAACCTCCTAGGTTGAGGGGAGGAGCTCTACTGAGTTTTATGGATTAATAAAGTATTATTGTTCTACTTCAATTCGTGTTTGATTCTCTATTCTAAGATGTATCTTCGTTCTTCATCCTTATGAAAGCGTTGAACTGGCACAAGGTTATCTCATTCTACATGGGTTCAGAGTGAGTCTTTCATCGGACAATGATGAACCACTAGATTGATTATACATCTCTTAGACAGCTAATCCACGACTTCGTTGGGGACTTCTCGAGACACCAGTTCAGCCGAGGTATGGGGAGATTAGAGTCTTTGTGGTAGAGGCTAGAACCAAAGGCGCAGCATTCTCTGATCCAGAAGATTCGACCTTGTCTGTGGCATTTTGAGTAGGATCACTAAGGGGAATGAACTGCAGGAGCTTCACCCTCAATCAAACTGGATCCGCACTAACCCTGGGGTTCAGCTCTGGAGGAGAATTGGCGACCTCTCAAGAAAGGCGTTGATCACATACAGCCTGCCATAGAAGAAATTATTCACAGTTGGAGGAGACAGTGAAACCAAATTGATCCAGAAGAACAAAGCATCTCCAAGCCTTAACCATCTTCTTATCATTGCATTCACCATCAATCGAGTAACGTTTTCTTTATTTTCCTTTTATGCGCTTTAAACAACCAACCAACTTTTCTATCCGCCTGACTAAGATCTACAAGATAACCATAGCTTGCTTCAAATCGCAATCCTCGTGGGATCGACCCTGACTCACTCAGGTATTACTTGGATGACCCAGTGCAGTTGTTGGTTCAGTTGTGCGAAGTGTAATTCCGCGCACCACCTTGATTTTGGGAGTCTCTGGAAAGTTGGTCCAGCACGCCACACCCTTGTATTGGCGTGTTGCATGCCACCTTCTCTATTTTAGGTATGAGGGTGTGTTGCACGCCTTCCTTTGGCATGTTGCACGCCCACTTTTCGTCCTCTTAGGAAGTGCTTTTCCTTCATAATTTTCTTTGCTTATGCTTTGCTTCTCTTTTTCTATTATTCTCCTGCAAATATCAAGAAATCAAATAACTCAAAGTACCAATTGAATAAGGCACAAAAGCATATAATTATTAAGCAAAAGTTATCAATTCTCTTTAAGAAATGCCAAGGAAAATTACTAAAGATGCTCATGCATCAGCCAATCAACAACTGATTTTGTTAGTGACCGATATTGCTTGGTTCTAGTTTGGTGGCCTTGGTTGAAAATCGATCGCTAACAGTCATCGATCGAAGTCAGTCGCTATTTTTTAATTTAGCATCCAAGGATATGGCGACCACCAAAATCAATCACTAAATCAGTCGCTAAATCTATCGCTATTTTGGTAAATTCTTGTACTGCACCAATTCTTCCAAATCTTGATCAGTTCTCCCTGTTCTATTAGCCTCACCACCCTCTTCTGGATCATAGTCAATGAATTAGATCCGTTGAAATGAAATAAAGAAGTTGATAGAAGCACACAAAAAAGAAAGTTCAGAATGACCAAATTATGTTTTTTTTTCTTCAAAGAAATGTAACTCCAAATCAAACACCAGTGAAAGCCCTAGCAAAGCACTAGAAAACCCTAGATGGGCACTCCACTTAGCGGTCTCATGTGTGATATTTTTTATTTTATTAGTTTAATAAATATTGAATTAAGTAATAAAGTAAAAAGAAAGTTACATAGTTGTTTGAAGAGTAAACTACTAAAATGGTACCCAAAAGTTTGCATCGCTAATAAAACAAATCCCGAAAGATGCCAACAACAAATAAGCTCTCGAAAAATTCAAAAAGGCGACAAAAAGAACTAGATATTAAATATATATTCTAAAAAATAATTTTAGAGATCAAATTTTGATATAAATTTTTACAACCATGATTAGAAAAATAGGATCTTTTCATTCTTAAAATTTGATAATTTTTTGTCAAGTGAAATTTTTTTAAAAAAAAGTTATTATAAATGACCACATTTTTTGAAAAATAAAAAGAAAAATCTAGAGATCAAATTTTGTTTCCAATTTTTTTTGTGCACCTTCTAAATATTTATTCAAATGTTATCATAGAAATTTAGATTTAATGGATAAACCATTTGCTAAATGTGATTTTTTTGTTACTTACAAAAAATATAATATTTATGAATTCTTTTTGTCGTATTTTCAAATCATTCAGGGGTTGTTTTGTCGATAACATTTTTCAGGGACCATTTTGTCAAGGACTGAATCATTTGAATATCAAATTGGTAATTAATCCTTGTTTAAAAGTAACAACTTGATGGAAGTTAGTTTAATGAAAAACAAATCAACGAAGTTCTTCTTCTTAATTCACCATTAAAAAAAGAATTGATGAAAGAAAAATAAGAAGGCAAAATAATAGATAAAGTAAATTCTTCATATTAATACTTACCCATACATGAAGATAGTTCTATAGTAGTGTATACTAGAAAGTATATTAAAGTTACATATTATATACAAAAGTGAGAGTTTTATACCTTTTCTAAAGAAGAAAAATCCTACATTGGATCTAACTTTCTTTTAAACCTGGTTCACATACATTTCACACATCCAAATCACAGAAACCAAGCTAACTTTAACCAAATCCTAAACATTTGTTTCGTTTAGATTCATTATCAATAGGATTTTGGGTAACTTGTTCGTTTGTCTCTCCTTTGGTAGTGGGCTTCTCCATGGCATTTAGAAACTTGCGCATGTGCTTGAGGTATTCGGGATAAGCTTCAAGGTCACAATGTCCCCCACCCTTAACCCACAAAGGTTCATATTTTTCCTTACAATTTTCCCATAATTGCTTTCCATGGGTGCAATCAACGACTTCATCACTAGTTCCCTACGTAGAATACATAAGCACACAAACAAAACTACCATTAGTAACATGACTTTAAACAACTTTATCAAAGATTGAAATATCCCACATTGACAAATATCCATGTGTGTCGTAAAGTATTTGTATGGGGTCATCATCAATTCACAAACAGTTGCAAAAAAAAAAAAAAAAAAAAAAAAAAAAAAAAAAAAAAAACCAAATTCACAATAATATTTTGATTGTGCTACTTATACTATATTCCTAATATTTGAAATAGATATTTTTTATTTTTTATATTTGGGTAATAAAATATAGGTATACACTTGTAGTCTTCTAAATCTAAGCATCACTTATATTGTTGCATTCTAACTATGGATATTACAGTAAGAAAACAAAACCATAATTCCCATTATAGTTACAACTCTATTAATTATTTGGACTTTCCTCCGTTACTGCTTAGAAAAGGAACTAAATATTTGTAAAACATATACTCTATTAGAATAATTGAGATATTACAAAATCAAAATTAATATAGAAAAAGCTTAATGGGCAAATCTTTTGGAAAAATGACACATTTTATTCCTATGCTAAAATTGACTCAAAGTTGCAAAATAATAGAAATATCAATTTGTATACCAAATATAACCATTAAAAATGAATAGGAATCCACATTGATGTTACTGCGATTAGTGGATAACTCATCTAGCAGAGAGAGGAAGCTAGTTGCCAACTGGCATGTTAAGTTAGTTAGACGTTAGAGAGAAGAATTAGTTAGTCAGATAAATGTGTGTAAAAAGTTAGTTAAATTTGAGCTCATTGTAAAGTAGTATTTAATGGTAGAATGTATCACAAAAAACTAAGATTCATCACTCTGAACTTGAAACTCATTTTTGAAACTCAATAAAACTCTACCCCCTGTAGCTATTCTCTCGCCCCCACTCTCATATTCTGTGTCAACTAAGAACATATTTTAACATGGTATGATGAGCATGTATTTGCAGAGATCTATGAGTACCTTATATAAGAAATGATTAATTCGAGTTTTGTGAGTTCTAATTCTTGTGGTTTAAGCCCAATTTTGTTACAAAGAAAAGAACGATGAACCAAGAGTTCTCCATGGCATGCTCCAAAAATTCACAAAGATGAATTCACAAATTTCATCATTTGAAGCTCTCCCAAAAGCAAACCAAAATTTGTACCAAGATCTTTCAATTACTATTTCTTGCACCCTAACGAGAATCCAGGAACAATGTTAACAACAATTGCTTTGTCAACTCATAACTATCACTCTAAGGGCAAGATCTGCTTGCATTTCCATCAAGTTAAAAAACAAGCTCAAATTTATCTATGCTTCATTACCGAAACTAGACGAGAATTATATCACATTCAGTGCTTGGGATAGATGCAACACCCTTGTGATTTCTCGGCTACATGCCTCACTAAATCAAGAAATCTTATGAAATGTGCTGTTGTATGATAATGCATGTGATTAGTGGGAGGAGATGGGGCAAAGATATTTTGAAGAAGATGTATTTAGAGTTACTGAATTGTAGGAAGAAATATTCTCGAGACAAAGAGAGATGTCAATTACATCTTATTTTGTAAAACTTAAATGAGTTCGGGAAGAAATTGAAGAGTTTAGACTGATCCCAGCATGTGATTGCTTTGTCCAATGTTCTTGCGGACTTGGAGTTGTTAGAGAATACAGAAGCAAAAAACGTCGTATACTTTCTAAGGGGACTCAATGATCAATATTTCACAGTAAAATCCCAAATTACCAAATAATGTTAATAAAACCTCTTCCTGAAGTGGTAGCAGCATATTCATTGCTTCTGCAACAAGAAAGACAGTCGAGCCAAGTAGGAGGGCTGAACTCAAAGGTTTTAATCAATGCAGTAGTAAATAATTCAAGAATTGGCTATAGAGATAGAGCAGTTGGGAGTTCGAACTTTGGGAATAAAGGAAGAGGCATAGGTCGTGGAATATTTGGTAGATATAGGGGACAAAATTCTCCAAAGATTTGTGCTCACTACAGCAAAAATAGACACCTCACTGACTCATGTTCCCATAAACATGGGTTCACACATGATATGGAAAGAGCCCAAAAAACAGCAAGCATAAATAGCTTTGAGGTTGCTGAGAACAATGTTAGTTGCAACAAGATTTTAATTCAGCAAAAGGGAAGTCAAGATTTTGAGAACCTGTTTTCAGAAGATCAAAAGAAGGCCTTGGTTGCATTTTTCCACCATCATGCATAGTTTCCTACTCATCCATCATGTGTACTCCAAATCCTTTCCACTTATATACACTCAAATTTTTCTAATAAGTGGATTCTGGACACAAGAGTAGCTGTTCATGTATCATTCTCTTTAAAATTTTTCCAAATCCAAAGAAAGATCCCACCAGTAATTGCTAAACTGTTAAATAGTTGACAAACTGTTTCAACCACATGTGGAGCAAAATAATGAGGGAACAACCTATCACACTATACTATGACAATCAGACAACACTCCATATTTATGTATAGACATTGGTAAGCAGGGTATTTCTTGTAGTGATATAGACATTAATTGTCATATAGTGGAAGGTAAAGCTCCTTCTAATCAGGTGGTTGATGTCCTCACAAAGTCACTTGATCCTAGATTGTTCTCTCAATTACACTCCAAGCTTGGTATGGTAGATTTCTAGATGCCAAGCTTAAAGAGGAATGTTGATGGATAACTTAGCTGCCAAGGAGTGGAAGCTAGCTGCTAGTTGGTATGTCAAGTTAGTTAGACGTTAGAGAGAAGAATTTGTTAGTCAGACACTTGTGTAAGTAGTTAGACTTGATCTCAGTGTAAAGTAGTATTTAAAGGTAGATTGTATCACAAGAACACTAAGATTCATCACTCTAAAGTTGGAACTCATTTTTGAAACTCAATGAAACTCTGCTCGTTTAGCTTCTTTCTCACCCTCACTTTTATGTTTTCTGTCAATTAAGAATAGATTTTAACAACTAGAGTATCAAACCCCTATGAACTAGCTCATTATATGTTACAAAGTATAGATTTTAAATTTGAATTTGAATCATAGATTATGTACAACATCATTTTAGAAAACAAAGTTTGAGAAATACTCTTAAGAAATGTTGTTTAAGTTGTATCTATCCAATGTTTAGTTTGTCATTTTAGTTTTTCCTCCAAACATAAGAAGATAAAGATTAACTCCAGTTTTAACTTTACGGACAAGATGCGAAGATTCTTTTGTTTCAAACAGATGAAATTATATAACTTGAAAATAACGAGAACAAATATCCAATCGATTTTTATTTGTTTTGTACTGCAACCCCGTATAAAATAAAATTACAAAATGATTCATAACGTTTTCAGGGACTGAATATAATTTTTTTTAATTTTTTTTATCGAAAGGGGTTTATATATCTCACAAGCAATGAATAAAATAAACAGAATATTTATTCAAATAATAACTATATGTGACACACAAACTAACAAAAAATATCATGCTTAAATCGACAAATACTATATAACTTTTTTATATAAACACACTTTTTTCTATTTTTTAGCAATGAATATAAATTTAAATTTTAAAAAATAATCAATTCAAAATTTTAATAAATCTTAGTTTCCATGCTTTTCATTCAGCCAAACCGCAAAATGAAATATCTCATTGACAAATAGGAATTATAAAAAATATCTCTAACAAATATCACATTAAAAACTATAAAAAAATGTTCTATATATACTAAAAGTCAACCACCAAATTGTCAACTACTATATATTTGTGTATATTTAAACAAAGATGTTAATGTTCACACCAAAAATCAGCCAACATATATTTATATGTGGTTAAACTTATTTTTAATATGTATTTTATATTTTAACATATATTTTGTATCAATAATTGATTTAGTAGTTGATTTTTAATATACACATAATATGATTAATATTTATATATATTAATTTATATATTTTTTAACTAAATAATCAACCATCAAAATAATCAAACAAGCCATAGTATATAATCAAACTTGCTATAAATGAATAATTAAATTTGTGTAAATAATATAATAAAAAAAATTTGTGAGATGCTAAATACGTATTTTTATATGCAATGGCTAATTAGTGGTTGACTTTTAGCATATATATAGGTATATATAAAACAGATAGATACTAAAAGAAAAATAAAACAGAATTAAAGTAAAAAAATATAGATGATATGAAAAGATGTAGGTATATATACATGCAGAATTAACACTGGGCTGTTGACATGCTTTATTTTGTCTATATTCTGAAACAAAAAAAAAAGGTTTTGTTAACATAAAAGAAGAACAAAATTTCAACAAATTTTAGAATCAAAATCGAGGAATAATTAGAAAATCATACTTTGAATATGTCAAACCAAAATGTCATCTTGATAGGGTATAAGACCCTTATCCCTGAGAGGATGCCACTGTGGATAACAACAGCTCTCAAGTTTACTAACTTAGAAGCCAAGTGTACTGTGGGGCCACTTCCAACTGATTGACCATACAAAATTAGTTCTTCTTCCTTAATCCCATATTGACTCTTCAAACAATCATACACTGCTTCTACGTCATAGTATGTGTTCAACTCGGTTGGCTATTATAGTTAGAGAGGTGTTCATGCAAAGATTGTCCAATTAGATAGGCCAATATAAAAGTTTGGTAAAAGATAAAGAACTCGGATGATAGAAAATTTGAAAGTTAGCTTCTTTTACCTATACGACAACATTTAATTAGATATAAAAATATTTTGTGAATACAAAATTCAATCACAAAATATGAAAATACATTAAAAAAATATTATGCGGATAAAAAATTAACTATTAAATATTTTTGTATAAATATATATATTGTTTAATTTATTTTTAATATGTATTTTGTATTTCAATATGTATATATTCATATAATGTATGTATATAATATACATATCCATTCTCATCATAATCATAAATTTTATTTATTATAAATGTAAATTTGATTGACTATATATGGTCTTAAAATTTGATTATAATTGCATATCTGATTTGATTTTATTATTTATGAAATTTATGACAAATGTAAATCTAATTTGTACTTTTTAATATTGTAAGTCGATTTCTTATGTATATATCGAGCAACCAATAGTGGTTCATTTTGTGGTGTTCATAAAATTTATTTAATTAATTAGATATCACTATAAAATAGCTTTGTAATAAAAAGTTATCTCTTTCAAATTTTTATTTTTGTCTTTTTATCATTTCATAGGGTTATAAAAATTAAACTCTTAAAAATAATCCAATGAAGTGACAAAAAAATAAAAATGAAAATTTGAGAGAGATCAAATCTTATAATACTTACCTTACCTGTAGAAGCACCATATCCTGAGTAGTCATAACTGCAATTTAATCAAAACGTAGTATATTTTAGGAAAACAAATAAAAAAGACTTCCCTATTATTCTTTAACTTCAAAATGATGTATCTATATGAACAAAAGGAGCAGCCATCCACTATACGGTATTATAAGAATAGACACTTTCATGCCACCTCTACAAATTTTTCATGAAATTTAATCTTATTCAATTTAACAATTAAAAATTAAATTTCTTGTCATCTTTATTATTTACACGAATTTTAACAATTTATATTAGAAAAAGTCTAGAGGGCCAGCAACTTTGTTAAATTCTGGCCAGCATATAACCAACAAAGAAAAGTGAACCATTGGATGAAATCTCACACTAATCTCACACTATTAAAACCATCATTGATGGATATTTGATGGCTACAAATCACAAAAGTTGCTGCTCCCTAGCATTCTTCTTTATATTATTCAGAGTATTTGAAGTGAAAAAAGATTGTTTAAGTCTAAATTATAATAGAAAATGAAATTAGCTCTTTTTTTCATTGAACAAATTCTGGATTCTTTTTTCTGTTTGGTTTTCTTATTTCGAACTATAATAAAATTATTGATTTACTAATATCTCAACTTTCATTGGTACGGTGTAAATATGGTTGATCTAAACAATCATCACAACCTGAATCTATCAATTCTGCTAGGTAGACAACAGAAATTATGAACAACGTAAATAATGGACTATATTCCAAGCTTACTAAATATGAAAATAACATCCAATGTAATTACCCCATCGTGTTTCTAATTTCACTTTCCCATTTTACCTTTTTTATTAACCTAAATCTTGTTTTCACCTACCCCTAGGCCCTAACGTCAATCCTATTTTTTCACCGCATCACCTTACTGCCACCTCCTATCACCAGAAACGAAACTTCCCAACGCCGCCCTCGTCCGCTGTCGCTAACCAGCCGAGACGAATCGCAGTTCTCCTGTTGCTAGGACGCTGTACCACTGCCGCTATGTTACCACCGCGCAGTCGCGTCTTCTCCCCATCCTTCATGCACCGTTGCTCTACCCATTTTGAAGCCTACAAAGTGATGTCACACTGTTGCTGAGCTAGAGGCCTTGTTCTATTGCTACTTCAACGTTGCACCTCTGGCCTTGCTTCCACACTGCTGCGTCATACCGCTTTGCTTTATTCACCAATTGGTATGACCCAAATAGACATCCACATCTTAGTATAAATAACCATTCACATACATAGTAAAATAAACATCCGCCATAGTTGATAAGAAACAACTAACATGTTGACTAAAATACCACCCGTGTATCATGTTTAAATGGCGTAACTTAAACCCAACTTGAAATCAGGAAAAACTAACTAAATCTAATCCAAACCACATCACAAAAGAAACCTGCAGAGCATGTGCATGCATAATCAAGCAAATCAAGTAAAATATCAATGGTATACCTAACTAAACATCCACTTTAGAAAGAAAAGAACCATCTGCATACATAGTAAAATGAACATCCGACTTAGTTGATAAGAAACAAGTAACGAGACAGTAACTGCAGGCACCGAGGTCGCGATACAGCAGAACGATGGTAGAACAGGATTACGAGAAAGCGGTTGCGGATGCACGTGTAATGCAATACAACGGCACTCGTGGCCAGGTGCGCAACTCACGGATAGACGGGCACCTCGCGACGGCTCTCCTTCTGACGGCGACAAAGATCTATGTAGGCGGATCGACAACGCACTGTCGATGCCTAGCAGTGGAGGTCTGAACGGCAGACGGTTAGCAAAAACAGAAGGACAGTGCAAACAGACACATCGTTTAAAAAAAAATAATTCAAAAATAAAAAAAATTTAAAATTATTATAAAATTAATTTTTCTCTTTTAACCTATTATTTAGGTTGTTCAGAAAAAATATTGTTACTTATACTTTCTCTTTTCCTATTAGACATTATTTATATATAATTTTCTATCTATTGATTCTATGTATGAAATCTATGACAGAGAAAAAACATGAGAAAAGTCGAAGAAGAGCATGCTACCCAAATCGCTGCAAGAAGCCCAAACCTCTTTTGACTTTGGAGGATGAGAAGGACACAAACAGTTGGTGGTCGCAAATGTGGGAGGGGTATGGCATTGGGTGCATCAACACCAGCAATGCGCCTCGATTTAATGATGCTAAGATGCTAGGGGACCATACTACTACGGGTTAGCAAGACCAATGAGGATGTGGTGCATGGAGTTAAAGGCATGCTAGCTACCATTGGGAGCACCACATTAAGTCGATACAAAGGTGACTGACCTGAAAAGCATAGTCAGCCAATTGTAAACGCTCATGTAGTCGCGCAATGTAGAGCAGCTCTTCTAACAGTGTACAACTAACCCATCCAACTCCCTTTATGACCGGTAATGGTAACACACGCAAGATCTAAAACGAAGATCCACCCACACTGACGATGATGCCGATGACAACGAATTCCTCATCGAGGACTACCTGTGAACATTATTTTATGACATTATTCACAATTGATATTTTTATTGAATTTATTTGTTTATATTATATATACAACAGGTAAGGAAAAAAGAAAACCTTAATTGATCATTAGGCTATTTCTAAGAAAAAGATAAAAATAGTCATTTTTATTATTTATAGATGCCCCTCGCATCAGTATAGCTATTTTAATAGTAATTTTTTATATTTTAGCGACAGTTTTACTAACAGCCACGAGGCATTGGTAAAAATCATCAAATTTTATCAATAGGGTTATGACTTGTCACACTTTTATCATTGTCCCGACCATCTATAAAATTTATTACGCGCCTGGACTATAAATCGTAAGACTATCGATAATACTTAACATTCTTGTAATGGGTGAATGAGCAACACCATATTCACTAATGCCACGAGACGAATGGTCTATCGAAATGCGAAGTCAAAAATTAATAAAAGGAGTGGGGTGGAGATAAGGGTACAGTGAAGGTGGGATCCTGGAGTCGGAAGAGGAATGGTGATGATAATAAAGATGATGATGTTGTTGTTGTTGTTGTTGTTGTTGTTGTTGTTGTTGTTGTTGTTGATGATGATAAAGAGGGAAAATGATGGGATGATAGTAAAGATGATGATAATATATCAATGAGTAAAATTAAAAAAAAAAAAACACTTATTGATGATATAAAATTAATGGTAAAGACAACTAAAATTGATTTTATTATTGGGATGAAGTTCAATCAAACTAAACGTACGTTATCATTATTTTTTAAAAACATTTTAAAAATACTACCTTTTCGTTAGATTTGGATACTATATAAAATTAATATGTTTCTTTTAAATCAATATTAAAAATAATGATAGTTTGGTTTAATTATTATTCAAGGTACTTTTAACTCTCAACAACTAATAATTCGTCAAGATTCCAAGAACTAAAACCAAATATTGTGTTATATCATAATGAAGTTATTATATAGATTAAGACGTTGCTGTTAAGGCACTATAATTGGCCTAATAATAAGGTATTAAAATAGTGTATATATATATATATATATATATAATGCTAGAAACACAATTATCATATTTACCAATTAAAATTCATAATATTTATAACGATAAAATAAAAGAATAATTAATAAGTCTGAAACTTGATTTTAACAATTAAGGGTTTTAGCATTCTTTTACATATGAATCTATTAAAATTTTGTTGTCCATTTTATCTCCACTAATTCAATAATATAATGAAATTTCCCACTTCAACGATCACGTTATATATAGGTATAATATATTCATCCCTCTAGAAAATAAAACCAATTGCAAATACAAAGAATAACAATATTGAGATCAAGCTATAAATATGGATGTGAATAGAAGAAGAAAAAGAAGAAGAATAAGAAAGGAACCTCATAATATTGACGCGAAGTTGAGCTCTGAGGTACATGAAAAGGTCGATCATCTGACCCAAGTCAGCGGCATTGCCATGCGAGTATAGGAATGTAAACCTGGCAAAAGGGTGTTTCCAAAATATAGCAATGATCTTGTTCCCACTCTTCGTCTCTAGACGATGCACTTCCACATTCTTCTCTTTGGGAAGCGGCGAGAATATGAGCTTCATCCCATCCTTCTCCTCTAGCACTTCATACGTTGGTGGGGTTGGAGGATAAAATGCAAATCTTGAAGCTACATTTCCCATTTATAGGGTTATATTGTCGTAACTCCAATATGCATGTTCTATAATAATGTTGATTAGATTTTCAAGGATATATTATCTTAGTCTCACTCTATTTGATTCTATCATCATGTGCTAATGACAAAAATGAGAAAAAACGGTGTGCCACTTTTTTGTTGTTGTTGAAATGATTCGTTTGTGGTGGGTTACAATGATGGAAATGAGTTATCTGTATTGAGATTCTAAATGGAATGCAAGTGTAAAATGTGAAAGCAAAGGAGGAAGGTAATCGAAGAAAACCAAAAAAGTAAGTATACCCTATTTAAGCGGCTTCATTGTTGGAGCTATTGTTGTGGTGGGAATAGATAGGACCATTTACCTTCATTTTCATCAATTAAAAAAAATCTTAAATAAGCTTTGGGTTTGGGTTTTAATAAATATTTTGAGTTTTGAAACATTTTTTTTTTCTAGTCCAAACACTTTTAAAATATTTCGTTATTTTTTATTGGTAAGAAAACGGGGCTAACGCCTAAGATTACACATCTACAATGTTTTGGGGTAAGATTGCCCTTCTACAATCATCAAGCAAAATCTGTCTAAGTTCTGTTGCAGGTTAATCTGTGAAGTGAACTCCAGGATGGGTTCTCAAGCTCTTCTTTGCTAATCAGTCCGCGCACCGATTTTCTTCTCGATAGTTGTGAACAAACTTTACTTTTCATTTCCTTTCTTTGAGTGTTGCTATTGCTCTAGCTATATTGTCCGAATGTGCCTTTAGCTTATTTTCGTGATTTATCACTCGTCCAACCGTTTCGAAATCAGCTTCAATAATAACTCTTTTAAAGCCCAAGTCTCAGACTATCTTTAAACCATGCAAAACACCCCAAAGCTCAGCTTGGAAGGCGATACACCTTCCCATATTAACCATATATCCCGCGATACATCTTCCATCTTTAGTTCTAAAAAGGCCGCCGACGGATCCAAAAATTTTGGATAGTGGGGAAAAAAAAAAAAATATATATATATATATATATATATATAATTTTTATAATAAAAATATTATGTATACATAAAAATTAGTTATCAAATTATTTATTAATCATTATATATTTATATATAAATATATATATATTATTTAATTTATTTTTAATATGTATTTTTTATTTCAATATATATACACAGGTAGTTATTTTCGATGTATATATAACATGATTAGTTTTTATAATATCTAATTTTACAAATTAAAACACTAAAATAATCATTTATAAATAGGATAAAGTATATTTTTTGTCCTTAAAGTTTGACAAAAATTTTAAAAATATCCTTAAGTTTTATTTTGTTTCAATTTTGTCTCAGAAGTTTTCGATTTGCATCAAATATACTCCTGACGGCTAATTTTTCAAAAAATTTAAGATCGATTCAACAATAATTTCATAAGAACAACCCCTCAATACAAGCAAATCAAGCATAATTTTCATGTATTATTGTTATATTGGTCTTAAATTTTTTGAAAATTTAGCCTTCGAAGGTATATTTGATGCAAATAAAAAATTTCTGGAATAAAATTGAAACAATATAAAACTTAGGGATATTTTTAAAACTTTTGCCAAACTTCAAGGACAAAAAATATACTTTACCCTTATAAATATCTGTCTTTTATATAGGATAATGCTACATATTCATATTTTTTTGTTAACCAAGTCCAATCAAATTTATCTAAGACAACAAAAATCAGTTATGACTGATATTATTTTAAATTTTATTGTTTAACTTGGTTAGACTTAGTTCATAAAAAGACTTGGATGTGTAGTATTTCTTTTACATATATAAGTAAATACTTATTTAGAAAATTACTTCTTATACAATTAGAAGTCAATTCTTATTGAGATTCATAGTTAAAAAAGTTCTTTCAATTAATGTAGTTACAAAAAAAATTAAAACTAATATAAAAAAAAGATAAATAACACTCTTTCGAGTTGATTTCTAAGAAAAAACACAAATTTTATTTAAATTGAGAATTGATCATTCTAATGACATCTAATATAAAATTTTTAAATTGACTATGAAGTACCAAAAGTTAAGTAAAAAATTATTGTGTGGTCAAATTTAATAATTTAGTGGGGGCAAATAAATATTATTATCATATACTACTCAAAAAAATTTCAAATCGTAGTGGGGGCGATTGCCCCACACCCATATACATACATCCGTCCCTGCCGCCGTACCCTGCTGCTTCCATATCTCCTGTCACTGCTCCATCTGTATTTAGTTTGATCCATTCTTTTAGTGGACACTTCCATTTGATATTTGCCTCCCTTCTTTTTGGGCCTGATTCCAGCAGCTTCGCTTTTCGAAAAGCTAAGATGATGGAGTTTACATAGTAGTATATAACCACTTTAGTCTCTTTTGGTCTCTTGAAAGGGAGAATATTTCTCTGTTCTTCCAATTCCAAGTCCAACATGTGACTATGAACTGTGTGATCTATCGTACTTGTTTGGTGATTCCAAGTTCCGTAGTAAGATTTCAACGGATCCATACATCAAAGAGAGATCTATAAAAGTTAGATAGATGACTTGGTGCAACTATTTTTTGCAAAGTTCTGCTTACCTTCGGACAGTCTCGGACAACATGCATCAAGGATTCCTTTACATTAGTCTATATATGACAGTGAGGGGAAGCACCAAATATCCTACTGCCGTACTGGGCCTTTGGGAAGTTACAAGTTTCTTGTGCACTAGCAGCCACATGAAAGCTCTGATCTTTTGGGGTCCTTGCCACTTCCATATTATATTCCAAACCTAATCGTTTGCCTCTTATAGATGACATAAAGCTTGATAAGCAAGTCACGTGTTCTTTTCCACATTAATCTATCTTCTCCTAGATCTTCACATGGTGGATGCAAGGCCCTTATTTTTTGGACTATGTTGTCTTGGAGATTGTCATTGAAGAGAGAGAAAAGTCTCATCCTCCACTCTCCATAACCGTATATTTCAGTTTCATTTTCAGGTTCAATTCAGCCCCTTTTAATAATAGCTGCTGTAAGTGGTAGTTCATCCCTTAACCACGACTTTTTCCAGAGAAGTATCCTAGTGCTGTTTTCAGGTGAAAGAGCAATGTTTTGTTTGAATGTGTCCCACATCTTCCTTAAGTTTTTCTAAAAGGGTGTATCAATTGATGTTGAATTCATAGCCTGCAATAGATTTTGTTGTCTTGCATATTTATGCTTTATGATTTTTGTCCATAATGTTCCTTTTTCACTGACTAACCTCCACAGAAGCTTGAGGATGAAAGCGTCATTCATAGTGTGCAATCTTCTAAATCCCAGACCTCCTACCTTCTTTGGGCTATATATGACCTCCCATTTGATAGCATGAATTTTTCTGCTTCCTCCTTTCTCACCCCCAAATAAAGCTCATTTTCATCCTTTCTATTTCATTACAATTTTTTTTTGGAATTTTGAAATACATCATGTCAAAGTTGAGTGTAAGACTTACAACTATTTTTGCTAGTATAATCCTTCCGGCCAATGATAAGCACTTTGCTTTCCACCCCTTTAGTTTGTTTCTAACTCTGTCAATTGCACCTTTGTATATTTCTTTTTCTTTTCAGCTATTGGAAAAGTAGGCTCTCAGATATATCCCTATGCAAGGAACTTCTTTGAATCCACACTCGTTGGTTATCTCATCTCGCAAATTTCTATGGAGATTTTTTGAGAAATAAATTGAGGTCTTTTTCGCATTGATAGTAAAGCCTGAAGCTTTTCCAAATTCTTCCATGATCATCTTTATCTTCTTGATTTGGCCCACTGTGGCTTCCACAAAGAGAAGAAGATCATCGGCGAAAAGCAAATAAGAGATCAAAGGCCTCTATCTTCCTACCCTCATCGGATACCATTACCCTCCTTCAACTTGTTGTTCAATTAGATTTAAAAGTTTGTTCATAGCTATGACAAAAAGATAAAGAGAGAGAGAGAGGGTCCCTTTATCATATACCCCTCGAAGGATCAAATTTTTCAGTTTTGCAGCCATTCCACAGAATTTTATATGACACGGTAGTAACACAACTGATTTGGAAGTCCAAACTCCTGCAGGCTCTGTTTAACAAACTCCCAACTTCTCTATTATATGCCATTTTAAAGTCGATCTTAATCGTAAGGAATCCTTTCTTCCATTTAATCTATCTCATATCATGCACCATCTCCTTTGCAATTATTATGTTATCGTGGATGATTCTTCCTGTTATGAAACTAGATTGAAAAGGAAAAATTCTTTCTAGGAGCAGTGGCTTAAGTGTTGCAACCAGGATCTTTGTCAAATATTTGTAGATCATATTGCACAAGGCAATGGGATAGAACTGGTTGATAAATTTTGGGTTTTGTATCTTAGATATCAAAGCAATCAAAGTTTGGTTTATTCCTCTTATTATCTTCGAATTCTTCCAGATTTCCTTTATAAAAGAAAAAACTAAATCTTTTACTAGTCCCTAATTTTCGTTAAAAAAGAAAGCTAGGAATCCATCTTCCTCGGGAGCCTTCAAAGATCCTATGGTGAAAATAGAATATCTTACCTCTTCTTTAGTGAGAAGCTTTTCCAAGTCCTCCCTGATATGTTCTTCCAGCATCGGTACATTACTTGGATAATTTAAAAGCGGCCTATTATAATCATTTTGTGCATACAATTCTTTGAAGAAATTTTGTACCATTGATAAACCACTATTTTATGGTTTATCTTGTACTCAATTGAGTGGATTTTATCAATCTTTCATACACTTGTTTATACAAAATGCATATTTTACATTCTCCTTCCTGATTTTGTGCTATTATTGAAAATATGCTTCTTTGCACTTATATTTGCTAATATTAATCATCTCTTATTGCCATTCGATGCCTTGATATGTGTGTTAAGTGATTTCAGAAATTACAGGGCAGGAATGGCTCAGAGGATGGAAAGGAAGCATGCAAAATTGGAAGGAATACAAGAAACTGAAGGAACTGCTAAAGTTGTCCAGCCTGACCTCTTCGCACTCAAACGGTTATAAATTTAGCTACAAAGATCCAAATGATGTGGTTCCAGTTGCGTTGGAAAGCTAACGTCCGGGGCTTCGCAACGATGTATAATTCGTCATAGCTGCCTCGACGCCAAGCGACGCGAACGCGTAGATCACGCGGACGCGTGACCTGGCAAAAATACAATCCACGCAAACGCGTGGACGATGCCTCCGCGTCACTTTGCTGCGACCTAAACGTAACAGAAATCGTTATAGGCGATTTCTGGGCTGTTTTTGACCCAGTTTTCGGCCCAGAAAACTCATATTAGAGGCTATAAGGTGGGGGAATGCATCCATTGATGAGGGAGGTCTTCCATTATTCACTTTTCATAATTTAGATGTAGTTTTTAGAGAGAGAGGTTCTCTCATCTCTCTTAGGTTTTAGGATTAGGATTCCTCTTAAAGAATTTAGGATTTCAACTTCTTCTCAGGTTCAATGTTCCTTTTATTTATTTTCTCAATTCAGTTTATGAACTCTTTATGTTTAGATTGATTTTCTATTTAATATAATTTGAGGTGTTTCAGAATTATGATTGCTTTCCTTTATTTATATAAATAATTTAGATTTTTTCCTTTTGGCTTTGGTTGATTAATTGGTAACTCTTGAGTTGTCAAACTCATCGTGATTGATAATTGTTATCTTTGCTGATTGATTTAAATTCCTATAACTCTAGTCTTTCCTTAGAAGTTGACTAGGACTTTAGGTGATAAATTGATTTATCTACTTGACTTACCTTCATAGTTAGAAGTTGACTTAGTGGGGAGCAAAATATAATTCTCATCACCATTGATAAGGATAACTAGGATAGGACTTCTAATTTTCATACCTTGCCAATAGTTTTCTTAGTTATTGAATTACTAATTCCTGCAATTTATTTCTCTTATTCAAACCTTTTCAAAACCCAAAAATAATGTTTTCCATAACCAATAATAAATTATACTTCCCTACAATTCCTTGAGAAGACGACCCGATGTTTAAATACATCGGTTTATAAATTTTATTGGGTTTGTTACTTGTGACAACCAAACGTTTGTATGAAAGGACTTTTGTTGGTTTAGAAACTATACTTGCAACGAGGATTTATCTGTGAATTTCTAGACCACGCAAAAGTCTTCTCATCAAAATGGCGCCGTTGCTGGGGAATTGCAAACGTGTGCCTTATTATTGGTTATTGTAAATATTTGCTTTTTGCTTGTTTATTTGTTTTTATTTTTGTTTTTATTTTTTACTTTTTCATAAATTAAGAGGTTATTGGTTTTTATTTAGTTATTAAAAAATTTTTCCAAAATTTGTTCTTCGTGTTCATCTTGACCTTCAAGTTGTTCTTAGTTGTTCTCTTCGTTTTGATCTTAAAATTTTAAGTTTGGTGTCATTTTATTGTTTTTCTCTTTCCTCATTTAATTCAAAAATATCTTTTCTCTTTATTTTAATTGAATTTTCGAAATTTGCATAAAAAAAATTTCAGATTTCTATTTTAAAATTTTTATCTTATCTTATCTTAGTTTTAAATTTCAAAATTCAAATCTTTTTCAAAAATTATATCTTTTTCAAAACCTTATCTTATTTCAAAATCAAATTTCAAATTTCAATATTTAAATTTCAAATTTTAAATTTCAAAATTCAAAAATTCAAAATTCAAATTTTAAAAATTCAAAATTTAAAAATTCAAAATTCAAAATTTAATTTTCAAATTCAAAATTTAAATTTCAATAACCTTTTAATTTAAATTTGTTTTTATTTTCGTTTTTAATTTTTATTTGCTATTATGAGTTCTCACCCCCATTGCTTTAAGTTTGGTTCCAATGTTGTTGTAAGGAATGGAAACTATAATGAAAATAGGCATCAAGGTTGGAAGAATCAAAGATGGGAGGAGCCACAAGGATTTGATCAACCCTCTTGGTAACAACCCCCTCCAATGCACTATAACCAACAACCATTCTGTGATGCATACCAAAATGATGACTATGGTGGACTCCCTTATAGTTACCAACAAGTCCCGCCATATGCTTATGAACCATCTCCTCAACACAACTCTGGACCACCATACTCACAAGCCCCTTACCACCAAACACCACCATATGACCCTAACCTATATCCACCACACCAACCACCATATGAACCACACCCAGAACCACCACCTCAATATTCACCATTTCCATATCCTTATCAAGAAGAACCACCTTCCTATTATGAACCCTTTCTCCAAAATAATGAACCCTCATATCCACCCCAATCTCCAATGGGTGACAAACTTCGTGTTCTTCTTCAAGGGCAAGCGAAGATGCAAAGGGACGTGCTGGAACTCGCGACTGCCTTAATCGAGGTAGTAAATAAATTAGCTTCTCAACATATGAGCACTCAAAGTACTCCCATGGCTGCATGTGGAGAATCAAAAGAAGAGCGTAGCATGAAGGAGATACTAGAAACTTCGGTGGACAATGAGGAACATGGCTTTGTATTGGAACAAGTGGAGGAAGCCATAATAGTTGCAGAGGAAGAAATGATTGAAGATTTGGGAGATGCGGAACCTCCATGGGAAACTCAAGTCATAAAGCCCCCTTCTAAGGAGTTTGAAATTGATGTTGAGGAGGGTGTACAACCTCCAAAGCATATCATGGTTGAAGACTTTGAAGGGGATGATCAAGAGATGGATTCAATCATTAATGAATTCTTATCTACAATTGAATCCTCTCCCATTGGACATGAGATGGAGATTCAAGAAGACGAAGCACAACCTCCTATGCCCTTGGTAAGTAATGAAGAAGAGACTGAATTGGAAGAAATCTACCAAGAGGAAGAGGTTGAAATTGAAGAAGCTTGCAAAGAGGTGGAATTTGTCAAGGAAGAGCTCAAGGGAATGGAGCTGGAAATTACCTTGCCAAAGTTGTTGGAGACCTCTCCCCCAAAGCCATCACCATCCATCCCTTCATTCAAGTGGGTAAATCTCTCATCTCTAAGCTTAATTAGCTCACTTGAATATGCTTTGCTTGAAACAGATGGTCAGCTTAGAGCTCTTTGTGGCTTTAAGAGTAAGAGAGAGATGGTTAGTGGTATGAGTCGTCATGAAAGGTTCAATATGGTGGAAAGCTCAAAGTTTAAATACAAAGGTTGGTGTAAAGCTCAACTGAATGGGTTTAGGAAGTTGTTTGGCCACTTTAGTGAGAATTCAGATTGCCTGCCACCCGGTTGGAACAATATTGCTCAACAAGAAGACGGGTGCAAAAGCAAGATTTGGGACCCCGGAATTCATTCTGGCAATCAACACTCTTGGGACCTTGTCACTTGCTTTAACTTACTTGAAGGCTTTCTGCGCCTAGTTTGGGATCCCGGAGGTTACTGGAAGTACAAACACTAGTGGGGATTCCTAGATGAATACAAGCATAAGCCACCATAATAGGGAGCTCACCAAATGTCCAACTTAAGGACTCTAACTAAAAGTGCTAGGTGGGAGACAACCCACGATGGTATGATCGTTTCTTTTTCAATTTTATTTCCTGTTGTTTGTTTTTATTTTATTTTATTTTCATTGAACCTGGAAGTATTCATAGCATCTACATTAGCAATGCATATTGCATACTACATAATTGCATAAAAAAAAGCACGCACGCAATGCGGCAGCGTCGCTGACGCGTTTGCGTCACCAGTGCGTTTTGAAGAAAAGAGAATTGAACAGAGAGTCACGCGAGAGCGTGGCTGGAGGCGTGCCTTTGGCACAAACATGCCCACGCGTCTGCATCAACCACGCGGCCGCGTCATTTGGAAATTACGCCTCCCACGCGTCTGCGTCACCCACGCGAACGCATGACCCTAAAAATCAACGTAAAACGGGTGTATGGCAGCAAGTTGTGATGGAGTGGGCCTGAAACTGCGCTAGAAGCACAAGCCCCATCACGCGAACGTGTGCCCCACGCATCCGTGTCGTTTTTCAAAAGTATGGCCATTCACGCGATCGCGTCAACCACGCTACCGCGTCACCCAGATTTTTGGCAAAATGCATTTAAAACAGAGAGTTGCGCGACCGCGAGGCTGCCCTCGCGCTAATGGCACAAATCACTCCACGCGAACACGTGACCCACGCGTCCGCGTCACTTCATAGAGGCGCTATCCGCGCGAACGCGTAACCCACGCGCTCGCGTCGCCCGCGTCGCACAACTTATCCTGATCAGTGCCAGTTATCTTATCTTTTCTTTTCTAATCCTAATTTTTTTCTATCTTTTCTTCTTTCTTCTTTCTTTCTTACTTCATCTTTTTAACTTCTCATCCCTCTTCACTTTCATTCTATTTTATTTAATTTATTTGCATACTTTCATCCATTGCATTTTAATTTTGGGTATATTTTTATTTTCTTTTCTAAAATTATTTTTTTTTCATTGGTGTTAAAATTTTCTCATTCAACTGTTACATCTTTTTGAATTACTCTAGTGCTTCATGACTTGTTTTATTCTAATTGGGTATTATTATTCATAAGTCAATGCTAATTTTTATAATACTGATATTCCTTTTGCATTGATATGCACTTACACTATTTTGCATTACCCACACCCTCTTTCCCATTGTTGCAATTCTTGCACTATTGATATGTCGTATGCTTCTACTATTTTCTCACTGCATGTTGTAGCTTCCATGTAATTGAGACCTTTATTATTTGGCATTACCAACCCATATTTTATTTATTTTTCTTATCTTTATTTCTGGGTTACTTTTCTCCCTTTTCCTCTTCTTTCAGGATGGCCACCGAGGAAGGAAAAAGGAAGAACTTCTATATGGGGAGACAGACAAGTCAATCTACACAATCTATAGAGAAAGGCATCAGTTGGAGCAGCCCGTCCACTTGTACATCTTAGCATGCACCGAGGACGGTGCAATCTTTAAGTGTGGGGAGGTCGATACCGACTTCCAGGGGTTAGTTACCTTCTTTTCAACACCAATACTCTATTTTCTTTGTTTGTTCAATGTTGCATTGCATAATAGATTGCATGTGTAGTTGATTGTTTGCATTTAAGTACTACTTGATTGAAAAATAATAAGTTTCTTTTTAAGACCCTATTTTTGAAAAACCAGTTCACTAATTTAAATTAAAAAAAATTAAAATTTTCTATGTGTTAAATTTGTTTGAAGTTGTATTTGGAACATGGTTTTTGAGCCAAAGAACACACAACCTGTGAAATTTTGAGATTAATTACATGGTTACATTAGTTAACCATAAATATTTTATTCTTGTGTGTTTTCTTCTCTATAATTACAATCTTTACTTTGTTCCACTCTATATGTCCATTATTTAGTGTATTTACATGCTTACATATGATTGAGGCCATTACTTGTTTTTACTCACTTATCCCAAATAAGCCTACCCTTTTATGTCACCCTTGTTAGCCACTTCGAGCTTTTTAATCCCCTTCTGTTTTATAACCACATTACTAGCCTTAAGCAGAAAAACAAATTAAAAATCCCAAGTTGAATCCTTGGTTAGCTTAAGATAGATATTGTATATAATTTAAGTATGGGGAATTTTATGGAAACATGGGATGATAGAAAAAAGGGGGGAATTAAATTGAATAAGTTATTTGAAAATTTGGGAAGCATGCTCATGTGAAATCAAAATAATTAAATTATCATGTGCATTGAAAAAAAATTTAAGTAATTAAATAAGGGGATACAAAAAATTATATATGAATTACCCCAAATGCAAAATAAAAAGGATCAATGCACATGGGACAAAATTCAAAAAGAAGTTTGATACATGAGCATGTAATACAAAAGTAGGAAAAATTTGGGTAGCTAGGTAAAGTATTTTAAATTATATAAAGTATGTATATGTTAGGTGAGATCTTAGACTAATCAAGGATTCACTTTGTTAGCTCACTTAGCCTTATATATATATATCCTTACCTTTACCTCAGCCCCATTACAACCCTGAAAACACTTCATGATGTTTGCATTGGTATACTAAATATTTGTTGATTGGTTAGATGAAGAACAAGGTTGAGAAAGCATGACTAGGGAAGAATAGAGTGATTGACCCTAGACACTTGAGAGTTAGAGTGATATACACTACCAGTAAGGGTTCAGTGCTTGATTCTATGTTCCCTGCTTTCATGAGCTATCTTCTTACAAGTTTACTTGTCTTTTATTGTATAATTTGAATTAGTGAAATCTGATTTATGTTTGTCTTGAAGAGCTTATTTACTTTTAACCAAGTAGATAGAAACATCTTAGCATGTAGTTGCATTCATATAGATAGGTTGTATTTCATACATCCTACCATTCCTCTTCACTCCCTTATAGCTTCTCTTGAGCTTAGCATGAGGACATGCTATTGTTTAAGTGTGGGGAGGTTGATAAACCACTATTTTATGGTTTATCTTATGCTCAATTGAGTGGATTTTATCAATCTTTCATACACTTGTTCATACAAAATGCATGTTTTACATTCTCCTTCCTGATTTTGTGCTATGATTGAAAACAAGCTTCTTTGGACTTATATTTGCTAATATTAATTCTCTTATTACCATTCGATGCCTTGATATGTGTGTTAAGTGATTTCAGAGATTACAGGGCAGGAATGGCTCAGAGGATAGAAAGGAAGCATGCAAAAGTGGAAGGAATACAAGAAACTGAAGGAACTGCTACAGCTGTCCAGCCTGACCTCTTCGCATTCAAACGGTTATAACTTTAGTTACAGAGGTCCAAATGACGTGGTTCCAGTTGCATTGAAAAGCTAACGTTCGGGGCTTCACAACGATGTATAATTTTCCATATCTGCCACAATGCCAGGCGACACGAATGCGTGGATCACACGGACGCGTGACCTGGCAAAAATACAATCCACGCAAACGTGTGGACGATGCCTCCACGTCACTTTGCCGCGACCTGAACGTAACAGAAATTGCTGGAGGCAATTTCTAGGCTGTTTTTGACCCAGTTTTCGGCCCAGAAAACTCAGATTAGAGGCTATAAAGTGGGGGAATGCATCCATTGATGAGGGAGGTCTTCCATTATTCACTTTTCATAATTAAGATGTAGTTTTTAGAGAGAGAGGTTCTCTCATCTCTCTTAGGTTTTAGGATTAGGATTCCTCTTAAAGGATTTAGGATTTCAACTTCTTCTCAGATTCAATGTTCCTTTTATTTATTTTCTCAATTCAGTTTATAAACTGTTTATGTTTAGATTGATTTTCTATTTAATATAATTTGAGGTATTTCAGAATTATGATTGCTTTCCTTTATTTATATAAATAATTTAGATTTTTCCCTTTTGGTTTTGGTTGATTAATTGGTAACTCTTGAGTTGTCAAACTCATCGTGATTGATAATTGTTATCTTTGCTGATTGATTTAAATTCCTATAACTCTAGTCTTTCCTTAGGAGTTGACTAGGACTTTAGGTGATAAATTGATTTATCTACTTGACTTACCTTCATAGTTAGAGGTTGACTTAGTGGGGAGCAAAATATAATTCTCATCACCATTGATAAGGATAACTAGGATATGACTTCTAATTTTCATACCTTGCCAAGAGTTTTCTTAGTTATTGAATTACTAATTCCTGCAATTTATTTCTCTTGTTCAAACCTTTTCAAAACCCAAAAATACTGTTTTCCATAACCAATAATAAATTATACTTTCCTGCAATTCCTTGAGAAGACGACCCGAGGTTTAAATACTTCAGTTTATAAATTTTATTGGGTTTGTTACTTGTGACAACCAAACGTTTGTATGAAAGGACTTTTGTTGGTTTAGAAACTATACTTGCAACGAGGATTTATCTGTAAATTTCTAGACCACGCAAAAGTCTTCTCATCAACCATCATCTTCAGTTCCTCTTGTTCTCCGCACCAAGATCCATCTCCTTTCCTCAGCTTCAGAATTTTATATTTTCTTCTTCGTATGAAGGTTTTTGTGTGGTAAAATCTAGTATTTCAGTCCCCTTTAATTAGCCACTGCTGTCGGGATTTCTGGAGCCATAGAATTTCTTTTTGATCTAACACGATTTCCAATTCTTGACTCAACTCCTTTTCCAATCTCTCAAAAAATTTGTTCCAACCATAAGATAGAGCTACCTGGATTCCTCTTAACTGGTTCATGAGTCTCCTTTTTTTTCTTTAGAACATCTCCAAAGATATCTTTGTTTCATTTTCACAAACAATGCGCCATATCCTCCAGCGCCTCTGGTAATTGTTCTTAGTTTTTCCACGATTCATTTAGAAATTCCTTGAAACTTGGATGTGTTTCCCACATTGCTTCAAAACGGAAAGGTTTTTCTCCTCCGTCAACTCTTCTTGGGTTCAAAGTAGCAAGCAACGGATGATGATCAGAATGAATTCATGTGAGAACCTCTATTTTAGCCTCTGAAAACCTCATCCTCCAGTCAACATTGGCCAAAGCCCTATCAAGCTATTTAAAGACTCTGTCCCTCTTATCCATCGCACCTCCTCTCCAAGTGAATCTGGACCCCAGGAAGCCTAAATCAATCAAATTACAACTTTCTATATTATCATAGAATCTTTTGCAAGCTCTCGCATCTGTCCTTGCACCACCCTTCTTTTCATATTCTTCCTTTACGTCGTTGAAGTCTCCTACTAGCATCTAGGGATTCTAAACTCTATTTGCTATGTTGCATAGATTTCTCCACATTTCTCTTCTTTCTTGTTCTTGTAGACTAGCATATACAGTAGTTAACCACTAATCCTGCTCCCCTACAGTTTTGATATTTAACAAAACATATTGCTTGTTTGATTCCAACACAGTAATACCAAGGTCATCACAATCCCACATGACCCAAATTCCTCCTGAAAACTAACAGTTTCTTCAATGTAAGAATATTTGTACCCCAAAGCGCTGATCGTTTCCTAAGCTCTACTTCTACTATACCTAGTCTCAAAGAGTAAGGCTATATCTATCTTATTCATATTATTAAATTCTCTAAGTGTGCAAGTTGTAGGTTTATTCACAACACCTCTCACATTCCAAGCAAATATAATCATAGCAGAGGTAATAAAATTGAGAAGGGGAATTTTCTAACCAGTATGCCTTAAGCACAGTGTATGTCATCTTCCTAAGGAATAGCGGTCTGCATTTGAGCTGCTCCTTCATTCTCCATGACATCCACATTCTCCATCTCCACCATATTCTCCACATTTTCTTTGAAGAAAACATTGCTGCCACGAGTTGTAACGAGTTTCCCGACCCAAATTCAGGGGGTCTTTCTTCACTTGGTTATGGTTTTGGCTCCGGCAGAACCTCTTCTCTTTCATGGGTGATGGGTGATCTCCACACCACTGTCCTGATCAACGTTGAAAATGGCGCTTTCCACCCAATTTTCCTACTGATGAGTTGTGTTAATTTTGGTTTGATTTGATAAAATTCTATGTTTTTCCAGTGTTTGAACCTGGGTTGGATCTACTTATGGTAGCTCAGGTTTGGGGTAGGTGTGTTCTGGTTGTGTCCATGGGTATTTGATGCATGAGCATCTTAAGTACTTTTCTTAGGTATTTTTTTAATAGAATTCACTGATTGTTTCTTGTTTATCATATGCTTTTATATGAAATTTTATTAATATTTTGAGTCCTTTATTTTGTGAATTGATAACAGGAAAATGAAGGTAAAAAAGGAGCAAAGTACAAACAAAAGAAAGTAACCAGAAAAGCATCCACCAAGAGGCAGTGGGATGGTATGTCACACGCTAGACAGGGGGCGTGCAACACGCCCCAAGATACAGAAACAGAGACCTGGGGTGTCACATGCCACAGAGGGGCGTTGCATGCCAAGCCAGAAACCAGAGAAGAAAAGAGTGCATAGCATGCTTGGCGTTGCACGCCACACATTAGGCGTTCAACACACCCTCAAAACCATGCCCAAGATGACTTTTTGGTGGCGTGTGACACGCCAAGAAATCAGCGTTTCAAACGCCCAGTGAAAAACTTGGCGTGCAACACGCCAAGACACAGTGTTGCACGCTAGCCAGCTTTTTAGAGGATTTGATTCAAGGCCATTTGAGCTAGAAACGAGCGTGCAATACGCCAAGGAAGTGGTGTGTCGCACGCCATAAGAAAGACACCTCCAAGCAAGGGCGGAGCTTAGTTCAGACAAGGGGACCATGACCCCCCAAACTTTTATTAAAAAATTAGTAATACTTCTTTAAAAAATAAAAAATAGTTCAGTTGGCTCAAATACTTTACTATGACTTAAAATACTAAAGTTCAATCTTCATATAAGCAACACTCATTCTACCTTTGAGTTCAAATATAAAAAATTAGGTATTTTTTATTTATGTAATTTAATATTATTTTATATTTTACTGTTTATTTACTTTAATTTTTTATATGATAAAAAATATTAGAATATTCAATAAGTATTGATATTATTGTATTTGTATAAATTGATTAAAAAATTCAATAAATATTATAAATTTTAATATTTGTCCTTCTAACTTCTTTTTTACATATTTTACAGGATATATATTCAAATTTTAATATAAAATAATCATAAAAAATCAAAGAATTGATGCATTTCTTAAGAGGAAGGCTAATATTCAAGAAGGAGAACATATAACTTTTACAATATTAACACCTGTAGATAGTTCTTCTACTTTAATGAATCACGAAGAAAGTGAGATACAACCTTCAAAAGTTTAAAGAGTTGCATTTGTTGAGTTTGACCTTAATTCTTTGGAAAGAGACCCTGAAAACAGCCTCAAATTTAGCATATCACCAAAATCAGAGAGATGAGGTTAGACGAACTTATCTTAAATGGGTCCATATCAAAAGCATCTTGACAATTATCTTCTATTTGGCCCCCCAAAATTTTGTTTCAAGTTCGGCCACTGCCTCCAGGGACGTTGCATGCACCGCGTGCAACACGCCAGGAACAATGAGCGTGCCATTTTGAAACGCCTTCGACACGGGACTCGTACATGCGCATGCCTCAAGCGTACGCACAACACCTGAGAAAAAGGGTTCATGCGTACACATGCCACATGCGTACGTGCAAGATATGAAAAGTTGAAGATTTATGCGTACGCATGCTGCATGCGTTCATGCAAAAGCTGGAAGAATGAGGACTCATGCATGCTGCATACTGATGAGCGGATAATTTATACGCTTTTTGGCATTGTTTTTAGTATGTTTTTAGTAGGATCTAGTTACTTTTAGGGATGTTTTCATTCGTTTTTATGTTAAATTTACATTTCTGGACTTTACTATGAGTTTGTGTATTTTTCTGTGATTTCAGGTATTTTCTGGCTGAAATTGAGGGACTTGAGCAAAAATCATATTCAGAGGTAGAAGAAGGACTGCTGATGCTGTTGGATTCTGACCTCCCTGCACTCAAAGTGAATTTTCTGGAGCTACAGAACTCAAAATGGTGTGCTTCTAATTGCGTTGGAAAGTAGACATCTAGGGCTTTCCATCAATATATAATAGTCCATACTTTGGCTGAGTTTAGACGACGCAAAAGGGCGTTGAACGCCAGTTCTACGCTGCAGTCTGGAGTTAAACGCCAGAAACACGTCACAAGCCAGAGTTGAACGCCAGAAACACGTTATAAACTGGCGTTCAACTCCAAGAATGACCTCTCCATGTGTAAACTTCAAGCTCAGCCCAAGCACATACCAAGTGGGCCCCCGGAAGTGGATTTCTGCATCAATTACTTATCTCTGTAAACCCTAGTAACTAGTTTTTATAAATAGGACTTTTTACTATTGTATTTACATCTTCGGATCATCTTTGATCAGTTTTATGCTATCTTAGACCTTCATGGGGCTGGCCATTCGGCCATGCCTAAACCTTTCACTTATGTGTTTTTCAACGGTAGAGTTTCTACACACCATAGTTTAAGGTGTGGAGCTCTGCTGTTCCTCATGAATTAATGCAAAGTACTACTGTTTCTTTATTCAATTCAACTTATTCCACTTCTAAGATATTCATTTGCACTTAATATGAATGTGATGAACGTGACAATCATCATCATTCCCTTACGAACGCGTGCCTGACAACCACTTCCGTTCCACCTTAGATTGAATTAATATCTCTTGGATCTCTTAATTAGAATCTTCGTGGTATAAGCTAGATTGATGACGGCATTCATGAGAATCCAGAAAGTCTAAACCTTGTCTGTGGTATTCCGAGTAGGATTCAGGGATTGAATGACTGTGACGAACTTCAAACTTGCGAGTGCTAGGCGTAGTGACAGACGCAAAAGGATAGTAAATCCTATTCCAGTATGATCGAGAACCTCCAGATGATTAGCCATGCCGTGACAGAGCATTTGGACCATTTTCACAGAGAGGATGGGATGTAGCCATTGACAACGGTGATGCCCTTACAGAAAGCTTGCCATGGAAAGGAGTAAGACTGATTGGATGAAGACAGCGGGAAAGCAGAGATTCAGAGGAACGAAAGCATCTCTATACGCTTATCTGAAATTCTCACCAATGAATTACATAAATATTTTTATCTTTACTTTCTGTTTATTTATTATTATTATTATTCGAAAACTCTATAACCATTTGATATCCGCCTGACTGAGATTTACAAGGTGACCATAGGTTGCTTCATACCAACAATCTCCGTGGGATCGACCCTTACTCACGTAAGGTTTTATTACTTGGACGACCCAGTGCACTTGCTGGTTAGTTGTGCGAAGTTGTGAAGTTATGTTTGGACCATGGTATTGTGCACCTGTTATTGGCGCCATTCCCAGGGAGAGAACGAGCAACAAATTTTACAACCTCAGAGTAACAATTTCGCATACCAAGTTTTTGGCGCCGTTGCCGGGGATTGTTCGACTTTGGATAACTGACGGTTCATCTTGTTGCTCAGATTAGGTAATTTTCTTTTGTTTTATTTTCAAAATTTTTTCAAAAATCTTTCAAAAATTTCTCATCTGTTTTCGAAAATTTTTCTAAATTTTTAAGAATAAATTCTAGTGTTTCATGAAGCATGTTGAAGCCTGGCTGGCTGTAAAGCCAAGTCTAATTCTTTTAAATAGGGGCTTCCCACCATCAGCATAGAGGCAAGTTAATTGGAATAATATCAGCTGTTATATGCCTGATTTGTATCTTCTAAAGCTTGGCTGGCTAGTAAGCCATGCCTAACCCTCAGATTGGAGCTTTAGACTAAGAGTACAAGATTCCTAGAATTCATACTAAAAATTTTGGAATCCTTATTTTTCTTTTTCACATTAATTTTCAAAAAATCCAAAAAAAATCATAAAATCATAAAATAAAAAAAAATATTTTGTGTTTCTTGTTTGAGTCTTGAGTCAATTTTAAGTTTGGTGTCAATTGCATTTTTTTCTAAAAATTTATGCATTTTTCGAAAATTCATGCATTCATAGTGTTCTTCATGATCTTCAAGTTGTTCTTGGCCAATCTTCTTGTTTGATCTTCATATTTTCTTGTTTTGTGTCTTTTCTTATTTTTCATATGCATTATTGCATTCATAGTGTCTATACATGAAAATTTTCTAAGTTTGGTGTCTTGCATATTTTCTTTTCTTGAAAATTTTACAAAAATAAGTTCTTGGTGTTCATCTTGACATTCAAAGTGTTCTTGGTGTTCATCTTGACATTCATAGTGTTCTTGCATGCATTCATTGTTTTGATCTAAAAATTCTCATGCATTGAGTCTTTTTCATGTTTTTCTCTTTCATCGTTAAAAATTCAAAAAAATCAAAAAAATTATCTTTCCCTTTTTCTCTCATAAATTTCAAAAATTTGAGTTGACTTTTTCAAAACTTTTTAAAAATCTAGTTGTTTCTTATGAGTCAAATCAAATTTTCAATTTGAAAATCTTATCTTTTTCAAAATCATTTTCAAAAATCATATCTTTTTCATTTTTCTTATTTATTTTCGAAAATTTTAAAAATATTTTTCAAAAATCTTTTTCTTAAATTTATATCATATTTTCGAAAATCACATCATCAATTAATGTTTTGATTCAAAAATTTCGAGTTTGTTACTTACTTGTTAAGAAAGATTCAAACTTTAAATTCTAGAATCATATCTTGTGATTTCTTGTGAGTCAAGTCATTAATTATGATTTTAAAAATCAAATCTTTTTCAAAACTAATTCTAATCATATCTTTTCAAAAATATCTTTTTTATCTTATCTTTTTCAAAATTATATCTTTTTAATCATATCTTTTTTCAAATACCTTTTCTAACTTCTTATCTTCTTATCTTTTAAAAAAATTGATTTTTAAAATTTATTTCAACTAACTAATTGACTTTTTGTTTGTTTCTTATCTCTTTCAAAACTACCTAACTAACTATCCCTCTCTAATTTTCGAAAATACCTCCCTCTTTTTCAAAAATTCTTTTTAATTAATTAATTATTTCAAATTTTAATTCTAACCTTATTTCTTATCTAATTTTCGAAAATAACTAACCCCTTTTCAAAATTTATTTTCGAAAACTTCTTCCTCTCATCTTCTTCTATTTATTTATTACTTACTAATACTTCTCTTCATCTCATATCTCTGTTATCCTCACCCTTGTGTTTGGATTCTCCTCCCTCTTCTTCCCTTCTTTACATTACATTCTTTTCTTCTTCTACTCACATAGGGAAACCTCTATACCTGGGTAAAAAGGATCCATATTATTATTATTTTTCTGTTCCCTTCTTTTTCATATGAGCAGGAGTAAGGACAAGAACATTCTTGTTGAAGCAGACCCTGAACCTGAAAGGACTCTGAAGAGGAAACTAAGAGAAGTTAAAATACAACAATCTAGAGACAACTTTACAGGAATTTTCGAACAAGAAGAGGAGATGGCAGCCGAAAATAACAATAATGCAAGGAGGATGCTTGGTGACTTTACTGCACCTAATTCCAATTTACATGGAAGAAGCATCTCTATTCCCACCATTGGAGCAAACAATTTTGAGCTTAAACCTCAATTAGTTTCTCTGATGCAACAAAACTGCAAGTTTCATGGACTTCCATCTGAAGATCCCTTTCAGTTCTTAACTGAATTCTTGCAGATTTGTGATACTGCTAAGACTAATGGAGTATATCCTGAAGTCTACAGTCTCATGCTTTTTCCTTTTGCTGTGAGAGACAGAGCTAGAATATGGTTGGACTCTCAACCTAAAGATAGCCTGAACTCTTGGGATAAGCTGGTCAAGGCTTTCTTAGCCAAGTTCTTTCCTCCTCAAAAGCTGAGTAAGCTTAGAGTGGATGTTCAAACCTTCAGACAAAAAGAAGGTGAATCCCTCTATGAAGCTTGGGAGAGATACAAGGAACTGACCAAAAAGTGTCCTTCTGACATGCTTTCAGAATGGACCATCCTGGATATATTCTATGATGGTCTGTCTGAATTAGCTACGATGTCATTGGATACTTCTGCAGGTGGATCCATTCACTTAAAGAAAACGCCTACAAAAGCTCAAGAACTCATTGACATGGTTGCTAACAACCAGTTTATGTATACTTCTGAGAGGAATCCTGTGAGTAATGGGACGCCTCAGAAGAAGGGAGTTCTTGAAATTGATACTCTGAATGCCATATTGGCTCAAAATAAAATATTGACTCAGCAAGTCAATATGATTTCTCAGAGTCTGAATGGAATGCAAGCTGCATCTAACAGTACTCAAGAGGCATCTTCTGAAGAAGAAGCTTATGATCCTGAGAATCCTGCAATAGCAGAGGTGAATTACATGGGTGAACCTTATGGAAACACCTATAATCTCTCATGGAGAAATCACCCAAATCTCTCATGGAAGGATCAACAAAAGCCTCAACAAGGCTTTAATAATGGTGGAAGAAACAGGTTTAGCAATAGCAAGCCTTTTCCATCATCCACTCAGCAACAGACAGAGAACTCTGAACAAAATACTTCTAATCTAGCAAACTTAGTCTCTGATCTATCTAAGGCCACTGTGAGTTTCATGAATGAAACAAGGTCCTCCATTAGAAATTTGGAAGAACAAGTGGGCCAGCTGAGTAAAAGGATCACTGAAATCCCTCCTAGTACTCTCCCTAGTAATACAGAAGAAAATCCAAAAGGAGAGTGCAAGACCATTGATATAACCATCATGGCCGAATCCAAGAAGGAAGGATAGGACGTGAATCCCAAGGAGGAAGACCCCCTGGGACATCCAGTGATCAATAAGGAGTTTCCTTCTAAGGAACCAAAGGAATCCGAGACTCATCTAGAGACCATAGAGATTCCATTGAACCTCCTTATGCCATTCATGAGTTCTTATGAGTATTCTTCTTCTGAAGAGAATGAGGATGTCACTGAAGAACAAGTTGCCAAGTTCCTTGGTGCAATCATGAAGCTAAATGCCAATTTATTTGGTCATGAGACTTGGGGAGATGAACCTCCCCTGTTCACCAATGAACTAAATGCATTAGATCAACTGAGATTGCCTCAGAAGAAACAGGATCCTGGAAAATTCCTAATACCTTGTACCATAGTCACCATGACCTTTGAGAAGGCTCTATGTGACCTTGGGTCAGGAATAAACCTCATGCCACTCTCTGTAATGGAGAAATTAGGAATCTTTGAGGTACAAACTGCTAAAATCTCATTAGAGATGGCAGACAATTCCAGAAAAGAGGCTTATGGACAAGTAGAGGACGTACTAGTAAAGGTTGAAGGCCTTTACATCCCTGTTGATTTCATAATCCTAGATACTGGGAAGGATGAGGATGAATCCATCATCCTTGGAAGACCCTTTCTAGCCACAGCAAGAGCTGTGATTGATGTTAACAGAGGTGAACTAGTCCTTCAATTGAATGAGGACTCCCTTGAGTTTAAAACTCAAGGACATCCTTCTGTAAACATGGAAAAGAGGCACAGTAAGCTTCTCTCAAAACAGAGTCAACCAGAGCTCCCACAGTCAAATTCTAAGTTTGGTGTTGGGAGACCACAACCAAACTCTAAGTTTGGTGTTGAACTCCCATATCCAAACTCTAAGTTTGGTGTTGGGGAGTCTCAACAATGCTCTGAACATCTGTGAGGCTCCATGAGAGCCTACTGTCAAGCTATTGACATTAAAGAAGCGCTTGTTGGGAGGCAACCCAATTTTTATTTAATTATATTTTTATTAGTTATATGTCTTCATAGGTTCATAATCATGTGGAGTCACAAAAACAACTGAAAAAATTGAAGAAAAATCAAAAACAGTATTAAAAATAGCACACCCTGGAGGAGAAGTTCACTGGCGTTCAAACGCCAGTAAGGAGCATCTGGCTGGCGTTCAACGCCAGAAATATGCTGCATCTGGGCGTTGAACGCCCAGAACAAGCATCAGTTCGGCGTTTAAACGCCAGAATTGCATGCAAAGGCATTTTACATGCCTAATTGGTGCAGGGATGTAAATCCTTGACACCTCAAGATCTGTGAATCTCACAGGATCATCTCAGGATCTGTGGATCCCACAGGATCCCCACCTTCCCTCCTCATAATCCTAGTTTCTTCCACATCTTCTTCTTCATCTATTCTTTTTTCTCCTGCTCGAGGGCGAGCAACATTCTAAGTTTGGTGTGGTAAAAGCATTGCTTATTTTGCTTTTCCATAACCATTGATGGCACCTAAGGCCAGAGAAACCTCAAAAAAAAAAAAGAGAAGAGAAAAAAGAAGACAAAAGCTTCCACCTCCAAGTCATGGGAGATGGAGAGATTCATGTAAAGGATCTATAGCTCAATGGTAGAATATTTGACTGCAAATCAAGAGATCCCTGAGATACCTCAGGGGATACATTTTTCCCCACACAATTATTGGGAGCAACTAAGGATAGGAGCACCAAAATCACTAGGGATCAAGCAACAGAGACAAGGAAGAGATATAGAAGAGCTCAAGGACATCATTGGTTCCTCAAGGAGAAAACACCACCATCACTAAGGTGGACTCATTCCTTGTTCTTAAACTTTCTGTTTTTCATTTTCTTATGTTAAATGTTTATCTATGTTTGTGTCTTTATTACATGATCATTAATGTCTAAGTGTCTATGCCTTAAAGTAGTGAATATGAATCCATCACCTCTCTTAAATGAAAAATGTTTTTAATTCAAAAGAACAAGAAGTACATGAGTTTTGAATTTATCCTTAAACTTAGTTTAATTATATTGATGTGGTGACAATACTTTTTGTTTTCTGAATGAATGCTTGAACAATGCATATGTCTTTTGAAGTTGTTGTTTAAGAATGTTAAATATGTTGGCTCTTGAAAGAATGATGACAAGGAGACATGTTATTTGATAATCTGGAAAATCATAAAAATGATTCTTGAAGCAAGAAAAAGCAGTGAATACAAAAGCTTGCAGAAAAAAAATAGAAAAGAAAAATGGCGAAAAAAAATATAGAAAGAAAAAGAAAAAGCAAGCAGAAAAAGCCAAAAGCTCTTAAAACCAAAAGGCAAGAGCAAAAAGCCAATAACCCTTAAAACCAAAAGGCAAGGGTAAATAAAAAGGATCCCAAGGCTTTGAGCATCAGTGGATAGGAGGGCCTAAAGGAATAAAATCCTGGCCTAAGCGGCTAAACCAAGCTGTCCCTAACCATGTGCTTGTGGCGTGAAGGTGTCAAGTGAAAACTTGAGACTGAGCGGTTAAAGTCAAGGTCCAAAGCAAAAGAAGAGTGTGCTTAAGAACCCTGGACACCTCTAATTGGGGACTTTAGCAAAGCTGAGTCACAATCTGAAAAGGTTCACCCAATTATGTGTCTGTGGCATTTATGTATCCGGTGGTAATACTGGAAAACAAAGTGCTTAGGGCCACGGCCAAGACTCATAAAGTAGCTGTGTTCAAAAATCAACATACTGAACTAGGAGAATCAATAACACTATCTGAACTCTGAGTTCCTATAGATGCCAATCATTCTGAACCTCAATAGATAAAGTGAGATGCCAAAACTATTCAAGAGGCAAAAAGCTACAAGTCCCGCTCATCTGATTGGAGCTATGTTTCATTGATAGTTTGGAATTTATAGTATATTCTCTTATTTTTATCCTATTTGATTTTCAGTTGCTTGGGGACAAGTAACAATTTAAGTTTGGTGTTGTGATGAGCAGATAATTTATACGCTTTTTGGCATTGTTTTTAGTATGTTTTTAGTAGGATCTAGTTACTTTTAGGGGTGTTTTCATTAGTTTTTATGTTAAATTCACATTTCTGGACTTTACTATGAGTTTGTGTATTTTTCTGTGATTTCAGGTATTTTCTGGCTGAAATTGAGGGACTTGAGCAAAAATCAGATTCAGAGGTAGAAGAAGGACTGCTGATTCTGTTGGATTCTGACCTTCCTGCACTCAAAGTAGATTTTCTGGAGCTACAGAACTTAAAATGGCGCACTTTCAATTGAGTTGGAAAGTAGACATCCAGGGCTTTCCAGCAATATATAATAGTCCATACTTTGGCCGAGTTTAGACGACGCAAAAGGGCGTTGAACGCTAGTTCTACGCTGCAGTCTGGAGTTAAACGCCAGAAACACGTCACAAGCCAGAGTTGAACGCCAGAAACACGTTACAAACTGGTGTTCAACTCCAAGAATGACCTCTCCACGTGTAAACTTCAAGCTCAGCCCAAGCACACACCAAGTGGGCCCGGAAGTGGATTTCTGCATCAATTACTTATCTCTGTAAACCCTAGTAACTAGTTTTTATAAATAGGACTTTTTACTATTGTATTTACATCTTCGGATCATCTTTGATCAGTTTTATGCTATCTTAGACCTTCATGGGGGCTGGCCATTCGACCATGCCTGAACCTTTCACTTATGTGTTTTTCAACGGTAGAGTTTCTACACTCCATAGATTAAGGTGTGGAGCTCTGCTGTTCCTCATGAATTAATGCAAAGTAATACTGTTTCTTTATTCAATTCAACTTATTCCGCTTCTAAGATATTCATTCACACTTCAATATGAATGTGATGAACGTGACAATCATCATCATTCCCTTACGAACGCGTGCCTGACAACCACTTCCGTTCCACCTTAGATTGAATGAATATCTCTTGGATCTCTTAATCAGAATCTTCGTGGTATAAGCTAGATTGATGGTGGCATTCATGAGAATCCGGAAAGTCTAAACCTTGTCTGTGGTATTCCGAGTAGGATTCAGGGATTGAATGACTGTGACAAACTTCAAACTCGCGAGTGCTGGGCGTAGTGACAGACGCAAAAGGATAGTAAATCCTATTCCAGTATGATCGAGAACCTCCAGATGATTAGCCATGCTGTGACAGAGCATTTGGACCATTTTCATAGAGAGGATGGGATGTAGCCATTAACAACGGTGATGCCCTTACAGAAAGCTTACCATGGAAAGGAGTAAGACTGATTAGATGAAGACAGCGGAAAAGTAGAGATTCAGAGGAACGAAAGCATCTCTATACGCTTATCTGAAATTCTCACCAATGAATTACATAAGTATTTTTATCTTTACTTTCTGTTTATTTATTATTATTATTCGAAAACTCTATAACCATTTGATATCCGCCTGACTGAGATTTACAAGGTGACCATAGCTTGCTTCATACCGACAATCTCCGTGGGATCGACCCTTACTCACGTAAGGTTTTATTACTTGGACGACCCAGTGCACTTGCTGGTTAGTTGTGCGAAGTTGTGAAGTTATGTTTGGACCATGGTATTGTGCACCAGTTATTGGCGCCATTCCCAGGGAGAGAACGAGCAACAAATTTTACAACCTCAGAGTAACAATTTCGCATACCACATACGTACGCGATTGAGGATTTTCGTCAGAACCATGCTTATGCGGGCCTCATGCGTACGCATGACATGGTAAATAGTGGGCGTGCAGCACGCCATAAAAGAATGGACGTGTGAGTTCAGCATGCCTTCGATGGTTTAATGAAGACCCCTCTTTGGCAATTTGAATGGGCGTGTAACACCATATGTTGGGCGTTTCGCATGCCATTGTTCACCTCCCAGAACCTTGTTTAAAGTGAGTGGCGTGTCGCACGCCAAGGTCCGGCGTTGCACGCTGGGCCAAGTTTCTAGAATGTTGTTTTAAAGACTCATATTTTAAGTTCTAAGGACCAAGAGAATGGGCGTTTAACGCCACACATGGTGTGTAACACGCCAATGGAAAAAGCTGGGCATGTCACACGCCCAAGAGTGACCTTTCACGCCAACATAGATGAACCCAGGAAAGCGTGTTACTCCTTCATGCAAAGCGTGGCAGTGCATAAGAAAAGTGTGGCGTTAACATGAAAAGCATGTCACTTGGCCCAATCTTCACAATTAATCCTTTTTTCCATTCTAAGTCGAGTTAAATCTCAGAGTGGTCCCTGGACTTGCACTCGAGCCTTAAAGTAGTCCCTAAATTTGTATTGGCCCCAATATTGTCCCCGAATTTAACAACTATGACTCACAGTCGTCCCTGAAGCATTTTTCGGGAAATATTTCCAAACGGCGTGATGACGTGTATGGAGAGACGCCACGTTGGATATCTGATGTGGCTGTTATCATTTTTTAACTCAATTTAGTTCCTGAATTATTTTATAACCCTAATCCCCAATTTATTATCAAAAACCACTCTGTTTCTTCTTCTCTGCTCTCCTTCGTCTTTTCTGCCATTGTTAAACGTGATTTGAGTGGGTCATGATGGGTGGAGTAATAGTTGACGTATCTGGTGGTGTGATAATTGGTTTGGCCCTTGCTTCCTTGATTCTGGCATTGAATACTTCGCAAGAATTGTTACATATGTTGTCACATTTTGGTTGGGAGGGGAAGAAGGCCCGACTCCATGCATCTCTTCGTCATTTGAAAAGGTACTTTCATGCTTCCTTTTTAGTGCTCTGGATTGTCATCATCCCCTCAATGAATCCCTCTTGAGTAGTAGATCTTACACACTTCCACAGTAATCCTTTAAGTTCATTGTCTTTCCACTGCTTTTTGAAGTTTCTCCGCAAGTGCCATACACAAAATCTGTGGTGGACATAAGGGAAGACCTCCTGCACAGCTGTGATTAGCCCCTGCACAAAACCATTGAAATTAATAACTTACAATATCGGGACTCAAAATGGTCCCTCACCTTACATAAGTGACATCAAAATAGTCCCTACACATACATAAGTGACATCAAATTAATCCTTACACATGTATAAGTGACAGCAAATTTATCCCCACTTTGGGTGTAGCAAAGACATCGTTACCTTTTGCATGTCTAAAATAAAACACCACCCATTTTGGGTGTAGCTCCTTAGATCCTTATGCAGCAGCTCAAGAAACCACCTCCAATTATTCGTGTTCTCTACTGGTACAATGGCATATGCAATGACGTAAATGGCTGCCAAGATTTGTCCACTAAATCTGGTTTTCAGGAATGCTCCATCAAGCCCTATTAGAGGTCTGCATCCCATCCTAAACCCATTTTTGCATCCATATAGACAAATATACATCTTGTCAAAAGTGGGATCTTCTGCGGGGTTGGGATGAGAAATTGTTGTGATGCGCACAGTAGAACCAGGGCTGCACTTCAGGAGAGTTTCACCATAGTCTCTCACTATCCCATATTGTGCAGCAGCATCACCATACACAATGTGCCTTGCATCTCCAAGTGCTTTTGTCAGGGAAGACTTGTTCAAGTCCAAGTCACATTTGCTTTTGAAGTATGTTAAAGCTTCAGAGTGCGCTTTAGATTTGGAAATTTTCTAAGCTTCTTCACCAACTTGTTTGCTAACCACCCTCTGTTAGCTAATTTATTTTTTGTCTCCCTTGGGCAGGTATGATCATCATTGAAGGTTTTAACTTGCCAGCAACACTCTCACTATCCTTAGAGACATAGAGAACCCATGGACATTCCTCACCCCTATATAAAGCCCTACATTGTACATTATCATTTTTCTTGAATCTAACTCTTCTACCTTCCTGGATGCAATACTCCCTCACAGCCTCCTTAAAATCCATCTCTGTGTTGAATTTCATCCCTACCTCTAATCGGAGTTTCCTAAACCTTGTTTCTTCTCTGAAAACAGGAAATGCGTCGTCATCCTCTGAGTTAGGGGTGTCTTCATTTCTTCGGAATGCCAAGAATTTGCCTCATCTGACTCATCATGATATTCATCATGAGCATCATAACCTCCAACATTCGGACCTTCATCATAACCTCAATTTGCTGCCTCCACCCATTATAACCCACTCAAATCACGTTCAACAATGGCAGCTCAACAATGGCAGAGAAGACGAAGGAGAGCAGAGAAGAAGAAACAGAGTGGTTTCTGATAATAAATTGGGGATTAGGGTTATAAAATAATTCAGGGACTAAATTGAGTTAAAAAATGATAACAGCCACGTCAGATATCCAACGTGGCGCCTCTCCATACACGTCATCACGCCGTTTGGAAATATTCTCCGGAAAATGCTTCAGGGACGACTGTGAGTCACCGTTGTTAAATTCGGGGATAATATTGGGGCCAATGCAAGTTTAGGGACGACTTTGAGGCTCGAATGCAAGTTCAGGGACCACTCTGAGATTTAACTCTTCTAAGTCCATTCAGAATGACAGTGGCATGCAGCTTAGCAACGGTGACGCGAACGGCTTAAAAAATTAATTAAAAATTATAAAAAATTAATTTATTCAACTAAAATAATTTTAAAAGACTCTTAGAAAATAAACATTTTTAGGTACTATAATTTTCAATCTAATTTTTTTGGGACCAACTATTCTAAATTAAATGAATAGATAATAAAGGATTCGTCAATCATAAAAGTCAGAAAGAAAATCCAAGTTCCAACAAGCATATTTACACCATAATAGAAGGGAGATACACACCCACCCCCATTGACCCATTCACATAACAGTTCGCATATATATATAGTTCGACATGTTATAAAATAAATAAATAAATAAATAAGGAAGATGTAAATATAAGATAGAGAAATATAAATATAGAATTCTAGTAGTACAGTAATATTCACCACAATACTATTTTAATATAATCGAGATGATTATTATATTTACTAATATATTATAAACTTAAGGCTTTCGGATAGATAGAGAAAAGAGAGAATTATAATGTATGGAGGAAGGAAAAAGTGTTTTATTATTGTTGTATGTTTTTATTCAGATTGATGCTTTCTCTATTTATACACACAAATTTTTATCACTTTTTAACCCTCTTTAAATTCATTCTCTCTTGAGAATGGACATCCACGTATGAAGTGATCCTTATCACAACACTCCCCCTTAGATGTCTATTTAGGATTATGCCTCGTTAAAACCTTACTAAAAAAACCCAATGGAAAAAACTTTAGTGAAGGAAAAAGAGTACAATATCCTTTGTGATGGGGACTGCCTCATTAAAAACCTTGTCAAGAAAAATCCAATGAGAAAAAAACCTGACCAAAGAAAAAAGAGTACAGTCTCCCCCTCTTGTCGACATCATTTAATGTCTCAAAATCGGCGCATCCCAATCTCATGTACCAATCTTTCAAAGGAGGATTTTGGGAGTGACTTTGTAAATAAATCTGCCAGATTGTCACTTGAGCAGATCTGTTGGATATCAATTATCCCTTGATTTTGAAGATCATGAGTGAAGAAGAATTTAGGAGAAATATGCTTTGTTTTATCACCTTTGATATATCCGCCTTTAAGTTGAGCAATACATGCTGTATTATCTTCAAACAGGACAGTTAGAGCTATCTTATGATCAATCAGTCCACATGATGACAGAATATATTAAATCAAACTTCTGAGCCAAAAACACTCGCGACTAGCTTCATGTATCGCTAGTATTTCAGCATGATTAAAGGATGTTGCCGCAATCGTATGTTTTGTGGACCTCCATGATATAGTTGTACCACCATATGTGAATAGGTATCCTGTTTGAGATATCTCTTTATGTGGATCAGACAAGTATCCAACATCTGCATAGCCAACTAATTGTGACTTGGATCCATAGGGATAAAACAATCCCATATCAACCGTTCCATGAAGATATCAAAAGATTTGTTTAATTCTACTCCAATGTTTTCTGGTTGGAGAAGAACTATACCTTGCTAATAAATTCACAGCAAATGATATATCGGGTCGTGTATTATTAGCAAAATACATTAGCGCTCCAATGGCACTAAGATATGGTACTTCAGGACCAATGATATCTTCATTTTTTTCTTTAGGACGGAATTGATCCTTTTTCACATCCAAAGATCTTACGATCATTGGGGTACTTAATAGATGTGACTTATCCATATAAAATCTCTTTAAGATCTTTTCTCTGTATGTTGTTTGATGAATAAAGATCCCATTTTTTGTATGCTCGATCTGCAGGCCGAAACAAAATTTAGTCTTTCCAAGATCTTTCATTTCAAACTCTTCTTTTAAAGCTTTTATAATTGTTGGAATCTTTTTAGGAGTTTCAATGATATTTAAATCATCAATGTACACAGCAATTATAATGAATCCAGATGTAGATTTCTTTATGAAAATACACGGGCAGATATCATCATTCTTAAATCCGTTTTTTGCTAGATACTTAGTAAGACGATTATACCACATTCGTCCAGATTGCTTTAGACCACATAAAGATCTTTGCAATTTAACTGAGTATAACCCTTGCGAATATTAATTAGATGGTTTAGATATCTTTAGTCCTTCAGGGACTTTCATATAGATATCACGATCTAATGATCCGTATAAGTAGGCTATTACCACATCCATTAAATGCATATGTAGTTTATGATATGCTGATAAGCTGACCAAATAACGCAATATTATTGCATCCACTACTGGGGAATACGTTTCTTTATAATCTATACCGAACCTTTGTGAAAAACATTGTGCTACAAGTCGAGCTTTGTAACGTACAACTTCATTTTTCTCATTTCGTTTTCTCACAAATACCCATCGGTATCTAACAGGTTTTACATCTTCTAGTGTACGGACTACAGGTCCAAAGACTTCACGTTTTGCAAGTGAGTCTAACTCAACCTTCATGGCTTCTTCCTATTTTGGCCAATCATTTCTTTGTCGATATTCTTCGACTGATTTTGGCCCAAGAGATCCTTTCTTTCATGCATGATATTTAATGCCACATTATATGCAAATATTTCATTGACAATTGTCTTATTTTGGTCCCATTTCTCTCCTGTAAAGATATAATTTATCGAGATCTCGTTATTTTCACAATTTTCAGGTACCTGAAACTGAATGTCTTCTAGCATTAAAATTATATCAGAATTTTTGATAACTGCAAGTGTCTTTACTATGTCTTTTTCAACAGGAATAGTATTTACCTCTTTTTGCTTTCGAGCATTTTTGTCTTTGGAACCGACAGGCCTGCCACGTTTCTGGCGTGTATTTGTTTCGGTAGTAATTTGTCCAATTGGGACATCAATTCAAATTGGGGCATTTTCTGCTGGTATATAAGATTTGGTTATCCTCTTTGTATCGAAAAATGCATCAGGCAATTCATTTGCTATTCTTTGCAAATGTATAATATTTTGAACTTCTAGTTCACATTGCCCTGATCGAGGATCTAAATGCATCAACGATAATGCATTCCAATTAAGTTTCTTTTTAGGAAGCTTATTCTCTCCCCCTAATGTTAGAAATTTTGATTCATCAAAATGACAATCGGCAAACCGGGGTTTAAATACATCTTCAGTTTGTATCTCAAGATATATACCTCATTATAGAGGGAGAATCATATCCAACATATATCCCTAATTTTCTCTGGGGTCCCATTTTGGTGCAATTAGTTGGTGCAATGGAAACATATATCGCACATCCGAATATTCTTAAATGGGAAACATTTGGCTGCTGGCCAAAAGCTAATTGCATAGGAGAGAACTGATGGTAACTCGTTGGCCTCAAACGAATAAGTGCTGCGGCATGTAAAATAGCATGCTCCCAAATCGAGGTTGGGAGATTTGTTCTCATAAGTAAAGGTCTAGCAATTAATTGGAGGCGTTTAATAAGTGATTCTGCTAACCCATTTTGTGTGTGAACATGAGCTACTGGATGTTCAACACTTATTCCATTAGCCGTACAATAAGCATTAAAAGCTTGGGAAGTAAATTCACCAGCATTATCAAGACGAATTGCCTTGATTGGATTTCTGGAAACTGTGCTTTTAATCGAATAATTTGAGCCAGTAATCTCGCAAACGCCAGGTTACGAGAAGACAATAAGCACATATGTAACCATCTCGAAGATGCGTCTATTAGGACCATAAAATATCTAAAAGATCCACATGATGGATGAATAGGTCCACATATATCGCCTTGAATCCTTTCTAGGAATTCAGGGGACTCAAATCCAACCTTTACTGGTGATGGCCTTAAAATTAACTTTCCTTGAGAACATGCAGCACAACAAAATTCCCTAAATTTAAGAATCTTCTTGTTCTTTAGTAAATGTCCATGGAAGTTTTCAATAATTCTCCACATCATAGTTGTTCCTGGATGACCCAATCGGTCGTGCCAAGTTATGAATTCATTTGGGCTAGTAAACTTCTGGTTTACAATGGCATGTGATTCAATTGTACTAATCTTGGTATAGTATAACTCATATGAAAGTGAGGGTAACTTTTCTAATATAACCTTTTTATTTGAATCATGAGTTGTGATACATAAGTACTCATGATTTTCCTCATTCATTGTTTCAATGTGATATCCATTTCGGCGAATATCTTTAAAACTCAACAAGTTTCTTAGAGATTTGGTAGACAATAGTGCATTAGTTATTATGAATTTTGTTCCTCCAGGAAACAAAATTATAGCTCTTTCGGAGCCTTCTATCACATTGCTCGAGCCAATAATAGTATTAACATATTCTTCTTTTGGCACAAGATGGGTAAAATATATATCACTTTTAAGAATAGTGTGCGAACTTGCACTATCCGCAAGACAAACATCTTCACTATATGTCCTTGTCATTTTCTTCAAAGATAAATAATAATAAAATGAATAGTAATACATACACAGTCAAAATGAATTCTTGATTGGAAATATATATTTTTTTTAAAAAAAACTGTACATAATGTTATACACTAAAATTTTATTATTATCATTATTATTATTATTAAAACTTGACACATTTAATGATTTCAAAGCATAAATATTAATATTTCATTATTTATATACATCATATTTAAAAATTAAATATATAGAAAATAAAACTTAACAATAAGTTTTATACATTATTTATTTACATGAATACTTAACAATCTCACATATTAAACTATTCCATCATTGATCAAATGACCAATATTTCCTTTAGGATCCTCAAAGAAATAAGATACATCATAATGAATGGTAGAATTTTCAGCATCATTTGAAACAAAATTCGTTTCCTTTCCTTTGTCATCCTTTTTCAATGATGCTTGATAAAGATCGACTAGGTGCATTGGGATACGACATGTACGCGACCAATGGCCCTTTCCACCACAATGGAAACACTTATTCTCTGTTAATTTATCTTACCCAATATTTCTTTCTTTATCCCACTTCTGGTGAGATCCTCTCTTGTGAACATAATTCCTTTTCCTTCCATAATTTCTTTTGTTACCAAAACCTTACCATTTACCTCTTCTGGAGTAATGATTTGTTGCATTTACTTCAGGAAATGGGGCATCACCAACTGGGCGTGCTTCATGATTCCTTAAAAGTAATTTATTGTTGCGTTCAGCAATAAGAAGGCAAGAAATTAATTCAGAATATTTTTTAAATCCTTTTTCTCGATACTGCTGTTGCAGGAGCACATTCGAGGCATGGAAGGTCGAGAAAATTTTCTCTAACATATCATTATCAATTATCTTTTCCCCACATAATTTCATTTGTGAGGTGATTCGAAACATTGCTGAATTATATTCATTTATAGATTTAAAATCCTGTAGACGCAAGTGCGTCCATTCATATCGGGCGTGAGGAAGTATCACCGTCTTTTGATGATTATACCTTTCTTCAAGGTCTTTCCACAGATTTGCAGGATCTTTTAATGTGAGATATTCATTTTTCAATCTTTCATCAAGATGACAACGAAGAAAAATCATGGCCTTGTCTTTATCCTTCTGGGATGTATTATTTTTTGCCTTAATGGTATCTCCAAGATCCATTGAATCAAGATGGATTTTAACATCTAGTATCCATGATAAATAATTATTTCCAGATATATCAAGAGCATTAAATTCAAGATGAGAAAGTTTTGACATAATAAAAATTTGTTACCTGAGTCTTCCTCAAATTTGATTAGATTCTCGTGTTGATAACGTGTTATAAAATAAATTAATAAATAAATAAGAAAGATGTAAATATAAGATAGAGAAATATAAATATAAAAATCTAGTAGTAATATTCGCCACAATTACTATCTTAATATAATCAAGATGATTATTATATTTACTAATATATTATAAACTTAAGGCCTTCAGGATAGATAGAGAAAAGAGAGAATTATAATGTATGGAGGAAAGAAAGAGTGTTTTATTATTGTTGTGTGTTTTTATTTAAATTGATACTTCTTCTATTTATACACAAATTGTTATCACTTTTCAACTTTCATTAAATTCATTTTTTCTTGGGAATGGACATTCACCTATGAAGTGATAGGAGTGGATTCTCTCCAGTGAAAAAAAAAATTAAATAGTGTGCAGTGTTTAATCTAACTATTTATTATTCTCTCTATTATTTATTTTTAGTCTCACTTATAGAATTAAAAGTGAGAGATTACACTGAATTTTATCAAGTGTTAAAAAAAATTGGAGATGATGCCATTTCCAAAAATGATCCTTATCACAACACGACATAAATTATTATTAACTTGGTACGTCTCAACACTCTCTAGTTCTGAACAACTTACATTTATCATTATTTCCAGCCAGCTTAACAACAAACTTGGAAAAGTCTTGGAAGTCAAAATTTGAAATTTTTTTTTTTTATATTATTCCGTGCCGATTGCCGAAACTAGACATAAATACAATTCCAAACCGCATAATCCATATCAGAAACCATGCATTCTGCCGCTCCAAAGGACTTAAAATACTTAAACCTAGGACGGCAACTTACAGAATCTCTCACCCTTTGGCAACAACCAGAAAACGATATTTTGACTTGTGTATGTTGACAGACAATTTCGCCTATTCATGCAAGAAAAAGTGAAAACCTGTACAACATTTTGACCTAACATTTTTTGCTTTGCTCTTTTCGTCCCTACATCAAAATATAAGTTACTTTTTATTGATTCTTAAAAAAAGAATTTAAAAAAAATAGCGTAAGTAATATTTCTCTAACAATAAAAACATAATAATGCATGTCATATCGTGCTCCAGTTCTCTAGTAACTTATAAATACCTCTTAAGATCCCACAAAGTTCTTGTCCTTAGAGCCAGATAAAAAATCAACAGCCAGTCAGCCACATATCATGTCAATGCACTGTCTACTACATTCCGTCACTTTCACAACACTGCTCATGGCAATAGCCACAGCCATAACCACCGTCCGCACCACCGTCACTGCTTCTTCTTCACCCATCAAAGGTTCATACTGGTTCGATCAAGAAACATTTCCAGTTTCCGCCATAAACACAACCTATCTCACACACATCTTCTACGCGTTCCTCTTACCCAGCAACACGACCTACACCCTCGAAATCACCGCTTCCAACGCCACCAGCCTCTTGAAATTCACCACCACCCTCCGCTCCAAGTACCCTCCCGTCAAAACCTTAGTCTCCATCGGCGGCGCCGCCAGCGACGCTGCTCTCTTCGCTCGCATCGCCGGAAACGCAGATGCGCGAGCCACCTTCATCGGCTCCTCCATAGTCGTCGCGCGCCGTTTCGGCTTTGATGGCCTCGACCTCGACTGGGAGTTCCCGCGCACTGCGGCGGAGATGAGCGACCTCGCCGTCCTCCTCCGACACTGGCGTATTGCGATCCTTGCCGAGTCTGAGCTTACCGGCCGTCCGCCGCTTCTCCTAACAGCCGCCGTCTACTTCGCCAGTGACTTCATCCTCGCTGCCGCTCCGGCGCCGTCGTACCCGGTGATCGCTATGAATAAGACCCTTGACTTTATCAACGTCATGAGCTACGACCTTCACGGAGCGTGGAACAACGATACCGGAGCTCCAGCAGCGTTATTTGACCCGAAAGGGAACGTAAATGCTGTTTACGGGCTTCGGTCATGGATTCGGGCAGGGATCTGCCCGAAGAAGGTGGTTATGGGTTTACCCCTTTATGGGAAGAAGTGGACCCTACTTGACCCGAATGTGACTGAAATCGGAGCAGCAGCTATTGGGATAAAACCCGAATCCGGTGGGGATGTGCCTTATTTTCAGATTGAGGCGTTTAATAAGGAAAGTGATGCCACCGTCGTGTACGATCCAGATACGGTGTCGGCGTATTCGTACGCGGGAACGTCATGGGTCGGGTACGATGACCCAATGACAGTGACCGTGAAGATTGGGTTTGCTCAGGCTCTGGGGCTTCGTGGATATTTCTTCTGGGCTGCTGGCTTTGATCGTGATTGGAAGATTACTGAGCAAGGTATGTATAATGTGTTGCAAATTAAAGTGACAAAAAAAAAAACACAAAAACTTGAAAACCTCAACACAAATACACATTGCCAAATTAATTTTAGAAGGATGCCGAAGATGATCAGAATTTAAGTATAAGATAAAATAAAATATGATAATTGAGTGGATAATTAAATAATAAAAACTTAATAAAATTTGATAATTTTTTAGTATTCTTTTTTAATTTTAAAACAATGACATCGACAAAAGAAATACCAGTACCAATAATAAATAAATAACATTATTTAACTAATAGTTTTATTTAGTAAATTATTTTGAAATGAAAGAAATATTGCATTGATAAATTAAATTTGAGTAATACGTCAAATTACTCGTTAATTATTTTTTTAATATGATAATTTAGCCTAAAAAAAATTAATTTCAAAAATCAGTGCCTGACGATTATCTTTGTTATACAATACACATCCGAACGTTAATTTTGTTGTCAATTTTTGTTATATAAAGCGTTAAGTCGCCGCATGATTATTAAATGTCAGGTGACAAAATTAGCTTCTTGCACCACAAAAAACTACATATATTTATTTATATTTTTTTTATATGATAAATTATTAAAATTGTCTCTAATTTTTTAATACACTGACAAAATTATACGCATTTTTTATAACGTAAAAAATATTCTTAAAATATTAAAAAATATAATAAAAACAATTAAAAAAGACATTATTTTATATAAGTAACAAATAATTTTTATATTTGACAAATTGTTTATGCATTTTATTTAAAATTTTATAAAAATATTTGGATAATTATTTAAAAAGTATATATAAAAGACCAAATAAAAATTCGATCTCTAAATTTTTTATTTTTTGAAAGTATTCTTAGTAATTAACAAAAAAATCACAAAAGAAAATTTACTCAACGTAAATCATCAAATTTTAAGAATAAAAATATATTGATTTTCTAATCATATACTTGCAAATAGGGGTTGCGGTAAGATTTGGATCGGTTTTGAGTTAAAAACACATCCAATTCGAATACTAATTTTACTTGTGGTGCAGTTTGGATTGGATAATTTAAAAAAAAATTAATTTGATCCGATCCAATTTCAAGCGGTTTGGCGGATTGAATTGGATTTGCGATTTTGTAAATTAGAAAAATAAATACATATAACAAGTCTCAACATCAAATTTTAAATAATCAACAATGACATAACGAGTCTTAATAATATTTTAAAAAGTCAACGATAACATAACAATAGAAAAAAATTATAGGTTAGTTAAAATAAATAAATAAATAACATTTTAAAAATAAAATATTTGTTAAATAATAATAATACATGAATAATATAAAAATATATAACAAATTGAACATGTTATAAGTATATTATAAATATAATAATAAAATAATAATATTATAGCATATTGTGCGGTTTGAATTGGATTGGATCGGTTATGAAAACTATCGATCCGATCCAGCGGTTTGTAAAAAATAGAATACAATCAAATCTCAATTAATGCGATTTTAATGGATTTTTGGTTTGGATTGGATTAGATGAGCGATTTAATTTGAATTGTTTTAGATTTGAACACCCCTACTTACAAAAAATCACATCAAAATTTAGTCTCCAAAATATTTTTTGAGAGTGTATACTTAACATTGAGCATTTATATCGTATTTTAAAATATTTTAAGGACATTTTTGTCATTATCAAAAGTGGAGGATATTTTTGTTAATCCTCCGAAAATCGGAAACAATTTTAATAATTTAATTTATTCTTTTTCATATTAACTTAGGGACTAAGTTGAGAATTTTAAATTTTTGTAGGAATTTCCTTATCCTTTTAATAATTTAATGGGCACTAAATTGTCTAAATTTTTATTCCTATGAATATTGAATCAAGAAATCTATTAAAGTATTTTTATTTTGTATTTTGATAAAACTCTATTTCAGTTCATATTCTATTTAGACTTCAGCTTCTTAAGGTATTAAGTGTGACTATTTTAGTATGCTTTCACATGAGTACTTTGTCAATTTAATATATGCTTTTTCTTTAGTTTGCTATTCTTGTTTCACCTTTTATTTTATTTTATTTTCTTGTAACTTATTCTATTGATTTTCTCATTTTGTTATACTTATATAACAATTAAAAATTTAGACATATAGAATTAGATCTTCATCATTGTTTCCTTGATTTGATAATGATGATCCCCTTGTATACTAGGTATCAGAGAATTAGATTCTCATCACTTCTTTTCTCGACTGATTGTTTTAAGTATTGATAGGATTATAAATTTAGATATTTTAGTTTCTGTTAAATTATTAAAAAGAAATTTAGTTTCTAAAAGATTTATAAATCTCAACTTAATTTATAAAAAATTTAAACAAAATATAACAGTCATTGCAAAAATATCAAACCTATAATCACTATAAAATGATGCAGTTTTGTTTGCTGTCAATAAAAAAAAAGTTGATCTTTCTTTTCCTGTTGGAAAGTGATTTTATTTCTTGTGATCCTTACCTCAAATCATATAATATTTTATATCTTTTAAACCAGTTTCACTGATTAATAGAAAAGTATTGAAAATATTCACCCCTGGTTTCGGTTTATATTTTTAGTATGTTCTACTTTTTAAATTTTATGAATAAGAAAGAGAACTACCAAAATAATAATAAACTTCTGTTTTTAATTTTTATTTCATAAAATTTTAATAACAGAAAATATAAAACATAAAAATAAAAGATAAACTATCAAAATGATTTCTAATTTCTGAATGTTAGAGGTTGAGCAAATAGCTTGTTCTGCCGCGTACTCTATTTCTATTCTATTCAGTTAGTTTGTTAGTCTAGTAAGCTGTGATTCAGTTTTTTTTAAGATTTAGTGGACCTGTTGACTCAGCAGAAGCTTCTAGGTCAATATTCAGTTATTCAGTCAGTTACAATTAGCTGCTAGCTGTCATAGATCAAGTTAGTTGCTAGAAAGTTCAGTTGTGTCTATAATAAATGCTAAGTGTGTGTTTGGATTGTGGTTGGGTAAACTGGAGTTTGAATAAAAGTGATTTTATAAAATTGATTTTGGGTAGAAGTAAGTTTGTGTCAACATGATTTATATTTAGAAACTCTATATTAAAATTGATTTTTATAAAATAAATATTGTTTGGATAATATTAGTTAAAATCACTTTTAGATAGATAATTACTAAAAAGGACATGACATTAAATTATAATGTTATTTTTATATATATATTTAATTTTTTATATATTTTTATATAGTATATTTTTAGTATTTTTAGTACTCTTTTTTAGTACGCTATAATTTTTTACTATTATTATTATTATTTATGGTTAATTTTTTTGTTTAATTTATTTTACCTAATGGGATCAATAAATTATATTATAAAAAGATAATAATAATATAATGCACAAAAATTACCATTATAAAAATATATAATGTCAAATAAAAAATTAGTAAAAAATATAAATAATAAATAATAGAAAAAAGAGCTCATGTAAAGAAAAATAATAAGAATTCTATAAATAATACAATAATATGTATAAAGGATAAAGTTGGTAAAAGAAAAATAAAGGTTAAATGTCAACGGTAAAAACCAGTTAGTGCAACGCAGAAGTTAAAAATTCTTACTTCTTGCAAACGTGGTTTGTAACCAAAATCACTTCTGCTTTTATAGATAAAAAAATTAGCCAAACTAAAAATGAAAACGTTCAAGAAACTATAATGTGTTTTTCCTCTTTCAACGTGATTGCCAAACACACCCTAATACTCATGTACATGTACAGTTTTCAGTTTTTTGCTTCAGTGCAATATACACATGCTTTCAGCCCCATTCGTCTTTTTCTCCTCTCTCTGAATTCTTCTTTCTGAGGCTTGCCACCTTTCACTGAACGTTGACAAAAAATATCCCTCACTTTTATTAAAGACAAAAATATCAACAACACATTTTAAACATTACAAAAATACTCAATTTTAAATATATTCATAAAAAATGTGTTAAAGATTTAATTTTGATGCTATCTTTTTAAACATATTAAAAAAATAAACCATTTTTATTCTTAAAATTTGATAATTTTATGTTAAGTATATTTTTTCTGCGATTTATTTGTTTATTAATGGACAAAAAGAAAATGAAAAATACTTCTACAGCTCATTTTTTTTACACTAAATAGTTATCCAAATATTCTTACAAAATTTTAGATTAAGTAAATAAATGGTTTGTCAAACATAAATGTCATTTGTCATTTATTAAAAAATAATTTATTATTATTTTTATTATATTTTATAATATTTTAATAATATTTTTATCGTTATCAATAGTAAAAGATATTTTTGTCAACGTATTAAAAATTAAAACAATTTTAATGGTTTACCCAAACAAAAAAGTGAAAAACACAAATGAAAAATTCTTTTCTTTTTTTGTTATTAAACTTATAAAATTAAATATTTAAAGTATTTGATGGCACGAATTAGCAGTAGATAGCAAAATTTAAATTTAGTAACTACTAAACCTAGAGAACTGAGAAATACTAGGTAAATAAATTATTTTTATAATTAAATTCAACCAATTTTTTTTATTTTTATGTGTTCTTTTTTTTTAATTGATTTTTTTTGTGCTAATAAATTATCGGATCAACTTATTAAACTTAATTATCAAAATAATTTGGTCACGTAGCATAATTGAAAAAAAATATAGAAAATAAGACCATAATATATATATTTTAAAACTAGCAAAATTTGTTTAAGCCAAATTTTTATATGAATAACATTTATGGTGTTTTTTTATCCCCTTAAGACGTTAATGCATTTACTTCTCTGTACTGCAAAAGCTAACGAACGTAATACATACTTTTTGGTAACTTGCAGCTTCGAAAGCCTGGATAATTACATGAATGATAATGAAGGTTTGAAACTTGACTTCATTGTTTGTGTAATGATTCGTCCTTGAATTGTGGGAAGGTTCAAAGTTGTAACAGTTCAACCATTCATTGAATAAATGATGTCCAATATAATCAGATCGCATGGTAACATCCATTCAAGTTAAACTGGTCATGGAATCATCATATCATCATGTCATTATGATTAGCTATAGCCACCAAAGCAGAGCAGTCGGCTTTACTTATTTATAACAATAATTAGGGTTCGACTGGCGGAGAAGCGCAACAGCGCAAGTGACTTTTCACTTTAGTAATTTGTTTAACAAGGTATAATACGAGTATCTTGTAACGGATAATTATATTAATCAAGCAAACAATTGTAATTCATATTGATATTTAAAGAAATAATATTGGTAATCGTAAATTATATTGCATGCTTTTATTACAATTGTTAAAATTACCTTTTCACTAATCTATTTTTAATTATTATTAGTGGCACTACCAGAACGGCCTCCTGTCGAGGTGAAAATATTGTTTTACGGCAATTTTGAACAACGAACTAATGGCATATATGTATAACCATAACTAAACCAACTATTGCAATAGATATTTTTGTGATGACTTTTGTTCCAAGGGTTACCTGAAACGTTGGTTTGGGTTTGAACGTGAGGTCTATACTCTTTGTGAGGCAGCACCCGACTTGTCCTTACGCCGAGGTGTCGCCGTCCGAGTTCTCTGTGAGAAAGTGGGGGTTTTAGGCAGGGTTTTGTAGAATAAAACGTGAATATACTTAAGGGGTGTCAGTGTATTTATAATAGAGTTGTTTGACCACCTTTGTTGAAGTAGTTCCACCTTTATTGATGGGTAATAATTCTCTTAATCTTGAGAGTTTGTTGGGGTCTATCTTTCAGGGAAGATAGAGATAGTTGGAGAGATTCGGAGAGGCAGTTACTTATTTGAATAAGTATAACCCGGTCCCTTTCATTGTATCCGACCTCTTTAAAGAAGTCGGATATGCAATAGAGACTAGCCTCTTGGGTGGACCTTTCATCCTTATTGGGTCTGGCTTTTATGTTTTGGGTCAGGGTATGAACAGTGCCCCTGCTTGAGTCTAAGCTTTCATGAGGTCGGGTTCAAGCATTTTATGACTTCAGTTACGACGTCGGGTACACCACCTTCAAAAGGTCGGGTACTCGACTTGTTTTGAAATTTTTAACGTTGCCTCTTTAAATGAGGGGCAAACGTTACTCGGCAGTTTCTTTGGGATCCGCACATGTCTTTAAAGAGGAGTGTAAAATGACTATTTTTCCCCTTCTCTCTTATAAAATGCTTCGCGCTCTTCCTCTTCTCCTTTTCTCATTTCCAAAATGCTTCCTTTGCTCCCTTCATCACGAAGACTCCCTTATTTCCTTTCTTTTTTTGTTTGACAACCGTTTTTTGTTTTTTCAAAATTTTCTTTATCTTGATTTGTTCAAAAGAGTTCTTAGTGAAGAGGATCGTTCGTGACTTTGCTGTTTGACATGCCCTTTCCTTCTTCGAATTTCATCAAGGTTGGTGTTTTTATGAGCTTTCGTTTGTAGTCTTGGCTATTTTTATGTTCCTTGAGGTTGTTTTGAATGGTATTTGAAAATAATTAGGAGTGTTTATTATTGATAGGAGTTTTGGATTTTCTTTTATCTATTACGAAACCTTTTTCAAAATAGTTTTGAAAAGTTTTGTTGTTTGAATCGTGTTTTTGGAGTTTTAAGGGACTGTAGCCGTTTGTGACTGTTGAATGTGTTTCTGTTGCCCCCAATAGCGTCACTGTTGTTGGCTGGTGCGGTATTTTTATAACCACACTTACTAACCGGCAAGTGTACCGGGTCGTACCAAGTAATACCTTACGTGAGTAAGGGTCTATCCCACGAGAATTGATGGATTGAGCAACAATAGTGTTTGATAGGATTAGTTAGACAGACAGAAAATAATGTTGAGATGCAATATAAAAGACATTAAACAATATCAAAAATATTGAAGAAAGGCAAGTAATTAAGATGGGAATAATATATGGAGAAGATAGTTAAGGTTTCAGAGTTATCTATTTTTCCGAATTAACTTTTCTTACTAACTAATTTAATTATGCAGGATTTAATTTATGGCAAACTGTATGTGACTAGACCCTAATTCCTTAGACCTTCCCAGTCTCCTCTAAAATTCATTAACTGCCAATTCCTTGGTCAATTAATTCCAATTAGAGGGTGATAATCAATTTCTAGTTTATATGCCACAAAAACTCTAATTATCCAAGAGGTAAAAGGATTATATGTCACGTATCCTATTAAATTCAGATAATTAAAATTTAGGAGAAATAGTTTTCAAGCTGTTGTTCAGGTAAAGAGCTTTTCCAAGTTTTACAAGAACTCAAATAAAAAGAGGGTCATACTTCCATTCCACCCAAATTCATAAAATAAAGAGCGAAAACAATTCTTAAATTATAAATCCATACATAAATTAAAATAGTAAAAGCAATAAAATTAATCCATAGAAATAGACAGAGCTACTAACCTTAAAACAGTGGAGGTTTAGTTGCTCATGGAAAAGAGAAAATAAGGATTCAGGTCCAAATGTACCGAGTTTCAATCTGATGGCATCAGATCCCTTTTTATAACTAATCCTAATAAATTTAAAATCTAATATTTAAAATTAAACTTAAAATAATATCTTTTCCTAATTTAAGATTTGAATTTAAATTCGAATTAATTAACAAGTCTTCAACTGATGGGTGAGGACCACTTGATTTGTCCATTCTGCAGCTTCTAATCTATGATTTCTGGGCTAAGAACTGGGTTAAAACGGCCCAGGAATCGCCCCCAGCGTTTTTCTATATTTTCTGCACGTGGCGCATGTGACGCGTCCGCGTCGTCTACGCGTTTGCGTCATTTGTGCAGATTCCAGTCCACGCGTTCGCGTCAGGCACGCGATCACGTCATTGTGATTTCCTCCATTCCGCGGTCGCGTGAGCCATGCGTCCGCGTCGGTATTCGCTGGTCATCTCCTTGGCTTCTTCTCTTTCTCTGCAGAAACTCCATCAAATTCCGCCAAATGCTACCTAAAATAAACAGTATTGTACAAAACTCAAAATAGCATCCATAGTGGCTAAAATATAATTAATTCTTAATTAAATTCAACAATTTAGGTGCAAATTCACTAGGAAAATATAGATAAGATGCTCACGCATCACAACACCAAACTTAAACTGTTGCTTGTCCTCAAGCAACCAAAACTAATATAAGCTTAGGATGTGAATTTGCATGAGAATGAGAGTTCAATTAAGCCCATGTCTTCTCTTATAGTGGGGTTTACAACTGCAATCCTGAACAGTTTTGGCATCTCACTTTATCCTTTGAAGTTCAGAATGATTGACATCCATAGGAACTCAGAATTCAGATAGTGTTATTGACTCTCCTAGTTCAGTATGTTGATTCTTGAACACAGCTACTTTATGAGTCTTGGCTGTGACTCTAAGCATTTTGTTTTCCAGTATTACCACCGGATACATAAATGCCACAGACACATAACTGAGTGAACCTTTTCATATTGTGACTCAGCTTTGCTAGAGTCCCCAGTTAGAGGTGCCCAGAGCTCTTAAGCACACTCTTTTTGCTTTGGACCACGACTTTAACCGCTCAGTCTCAAGCTTTTCACTTGGCACCTTCACGCCACAAGCACATGGTTAGGGACAGCTTGATTTAGCCGCTTAGGCCAGGATTTTATTCCCTTGGGCCCTCCTATCCATTAATGCTCAAAGTCTTGGATCCTTTTTACCCTTTGCCTTTTAGTTTAAAGGGTTATTGGCTTTTTCTGCTTGCTTCTTTTTTTATTTTTTTTATTTTTTTTCGCAAGCTGTGTGTTTTTCACTGCTTTTTCTTGCTTCAAGAATCAATTTTATGATTTTTCAGATTATCAATAACATTTCTCTTTGTCATCATTCTTTCAAGAGCCAACAATTTTAACATTCATAAACTTCACTATCAAAAATTATGCACTGTTCATGTCATGCATTCAGAATCACAGAAAATACCACCACAATTAAGTAAATAAGACTATTATTCAATATAGACCCACTTTCTCATGCAATATATCACTCCTGTATTATTTTTTTTTTTGAATTTAAGCTCAGTGAGTAATACATGAGACATCTTTTCAGAATTAAAGAAATAGGGAGAACTAAACTAGTCCTAAGATTCTAACTAATAAAGGATCATGCAACAAACAAAGAAAAATAACAGGAAACCGGAACATAATATAGAAAAGAGGGAAGGAATAAAAATGAAAGGAACTCAACCACCTTAATTATCCTAGCGGTCGTTTTATTCTTCAGGTTGTGTTCCTCCGTGAAGATGATTCGCCTCCCTTTTGTACTAGAAAACCTATAAGCGCAGCGTCAACACCAAACTTAAGGGTTTGCTTGTCCTCAAGCAAAGAAGAACTGAAAATAGAAGAGACAAATATTTAAATGAAAGAAAAAAAATAAAAGGATAAGAGAATAAAAGAGAATTAGGATTGGGAGGGAGAGAAAACTGGGCGGCGCAAGCGACGCGGCCGCGTGGGGCATGCGGTCGCGCGCATTGCTCTTATACTGATTGACGCGATCGCGTCGGTCACGCAGTCGCGTGACCCAGTTTGTGCTTCTGGCGCGAGTGCAGCCTCGCGCCAGCACAACTCTCTGTTCAAATTGATATGATTGCCAAAATTGGGGTGACGCGATCGCATGGGGCATGCGATCGCGCGAGTGGGTAGTTAATGGGGTACGACGCGGCCGCGTGGGGCATGCGGTCGCTTAAAGGGAATTGCGCGTCCAGCGCCAGTCCAGCACCACTCTAGCACAACTTTCAGCTGTGCACCTGTTTTACGTCGAAAATCAGGGCACGCGGCCGCGTGGGTCACGCGGTCGCGTGGGAGGCCATTACGCCCATACGACGCGGACGCGTCAGCGACGCGGTCGCGTGGGACGAATTGTGCCATTGTCACGCCTCCAGCCACGCTCCAGCGTGACTCTCTGTTCGTTTTTTGTTTTTCTCTCCTCCCCTTGCGACGCGGACGCGTCGCTGATGCGGTCGCGTCGCGTAGCAATTTTTTTTATTTTTATTTTTATTTTTTTATTTTTTTTTAGCTTGAGCTGGTCGGTTCCTGGAAGAACATAGCTGCATGATCAGAGAATTAGTAAGAACTCGATAAAAACAAAATAACTAAGAAAAACTACTACGAAAAATGGCGAAGGATACGAAATTATCGGGTTGCCTCCCGACAAGCGCTTCTTTAACGTCACTAGCTTGACGGTCAGTTCTGCTAGTTCAGCAGATGAGTGGACCTCTGGCGGTCAATCTCGCCTCCAAGATAGTGCTTCAACCTCTGGCCATTCACTGTAAATTTCCTGTCAGAATTTTCTTCCTGTATTTCCACATGACCATATGGCGAGGCTCTGGTAACCATAAATGGTCCTGACCATCGGGATTTCAGCTTCCCGGGAAAGAATTTGAGCCTTGAATTATACAGAAGCACTCTTTGTCCTGACTCAAAGACTCTGATGGCAATCTTCTTATCATGCAGTAGCTTGGTTCTCTCCTTATAGAGCTTGGCATTCTCATAGGCTGAATATCTGAATTCATCAAGCTCATTCAACTGAAGCATTCGCTTAATTCCTGCAGCTTCTGAATCAAGATTCAGGTACCTGATTGCCCAATAAGCCTTATGCTCCAGCTCCACTGGCAAGTGACAGGCTTTGCCATAGACTAACTGATACGGGGACATGCCAATTGGAGTCTTGTATGCTATCCGGTATGCCCAGAGAGCATCATCAAGCTTCCTAGACCAGTCCTTTTTTGAAATACTGACGGTCTTTTCCAGAATCTTCTTAAGCTCCCTGTTGGAAACTTCAACCTGTCCACTTGTCTGAGGGTGATAGGGGGTTGCCACTTTATGATGGACTCCATATCTATGCAGAAGAGAGTCCAGCTGTCTGTTACAGAAGTGACTTCCTCCATCACTAATGAGTGTCCTTGGGACACCAAACCGGATGAAGATATATCTCTGAAGAAAGCTCATTACCACCTTGGCATCATTGGTGGGTAGAGCTACAGCTTCCACCCACTTGGACACATAATCAACTGCCACTAGAATATAGTTGTTTGAATGTGAGGGTGGAAAAGGTCCCATGAAATCAATACCCCACACATCAAACAACTCAACCTCAAGAATCCCCTGCCGTGGCATTTCATGGTTGGCAGGGAGATTCGTTGCTTTTTCACATCTGTCACAGTGCTTTACAAATGCTCTTGAGTCTCTGAAGAGAGTCGGCCAGTAAAACCCACTCTGAAGGACTTTTGTAGCTGTCCTCTCACCACCAAAGTGGCCTCCATACTCAGAACCATGACAGTGCCAGAGAATTTGCTGTTTTTCTTCATCTGGGACACACCTTCGGATAATTCCATCCGAACACCTTTTAAAAAGGTATGGTTCCTCCCAAATGTAGTACTTTACATCAGTCAATAGCTTCTTCACTTGTTGCCTACTGTACTCTCTTGGGATAAAATTCATGGCCTTATAATTTGCAATGTCTGCAAACCATGGAGCCTGCTGAATGAGGAACAATTGCTCATCCGGAAATGTCTCAGTTACCGCTGTGGGTGGTTGCATTCCTGCTTCAGTCTCAATTCTGGAGAGATGGTCAACTACTTGATTTTCTGACCCTTTCCTGTCTTTTATTTCAATATCAAACTCCTAAAGGAGCAACACCCATCTGATTAATCTTGGTTTAGAATCCTGCTTGGTTAGAAGATACTTCAAAGCAGCATGGTCAGTATAAACAATAACCTTAGAACCAAGTAAATAGGACCTAAACTTATCAACAGCATACACAACAGCTAATAATTCCTTTTCTGTAGTTGTATAATTCTTTTGAGCATCATTTAACACACGACTGGCATACTAAATGACATGTACAAGCTTACCATGCCTTTGTCCTAAAACAGCTTCTATAGCAAAATCACTAGCATCACACATTAATTCAAATGGTAAATCCCAGTCAGGGGGAGCTATAATGGGAGCAGAAGTAAGGTTTGCTTTCAGAGTTTCAAAAGCATGCAGACAATCAGAATCAAAGACAAAAGGAACATCAACAACCAACAGGTTGCTCAATGGTTTAGCAATTTTAGAAAAATCCTTTATAAATATTCTATAAAATCCTGCATGACCCAAGAAACTCCTAATTGCCTTAACATTAGTTGGTGGTGGTAATTTTTCAATTACCTCCACCTTTGCTCTGTCAACCTCAATTCCCTTACTTGAAATCCGGTGCCCAAGAACAATGCCTTCGGTGACCATAAAATGGCATTTTTCCCAATTTAAAACAAGGTTTGATTCTTGACACCGTTTCAAGACAAGAGATAAATGTTTAAGGCAGGATTCAAAAGAATTACCAAAAACAGAAAAGTCATCCATAAATATCTCAATAAACTTTTCAACCATATCAGAAAAAATTGAAAGCATATACCTCTGAAAAGTTGCTGGAGCATTGCAAAGTCCAAATGGCATTCTCCTGTAGGCAAACACTCCAAAGGGGCATGTGAATGCTGTCTTCTCTTGATCTTGAGGGTCCACTGCAATTTGATTATATCCAGAATATCCATCTAGAAAACAATAAAAAGCATGACCAGCTAACCTCTCAAGCATATGATCAATGAAGAGGAGGGGAAAATGATCCTTCCTTGTAGCAGTGTTGAGCCTCCTGTAATCTATGCACATTCTCCATCCTGTGACTGTTCTTGTAGGAATAAGCTCATTCTTGTCATTCTTGATCACTGTCATCCCTCCTTTCTTGGGAACTACCTGCACAGGACTTACCCAAGGGCTGTCAGAAATAGGGTAAATAATACCTGCTTCCCATAATTTCATTACCTCTTTTTGGACCACCTCTTTCATAGTTGGATTGAGTCTCCTTTGTGGTTGCACAACTGGTTTAGCATCATCTTCAAGAAGGATCTTGTGCATACACCTGGTTGGACTAATCCCCTTCAAGTCACTAATGGTCCACCCAAGAGCTGTTTTATGGCTTCTGAGCACTGAAATAAGCGCCTCTTCTTCTTCAGGTTTCAGAGAAGAGCTAATAATCACTGGGTATGAATCATTTCCACCCAAGAACACATATTTCAGAGAAGGAGGTAAAGGTTTGAGCTCAAGCTTGGGGGCTTCCTTCTCCCTTATAGGCGTGTTCATCAGCTCCTTTTGGGGTGGTGAATCCTCAACTTCAACTAATTCACACTCAGAAATAGGATCTAGAACATCATCAAGTACCTCAGTTTCTAGTACTTCTTGAACAAGTGGTTCAATAACATCTATTTTTATACACCCCTCAGAATGATTGGGATGTTTGAGGGCTTCAAAAACATTTAGGACCACCTGTTCTTCATTGACCCTCAGGGTTAATTCACCCTTTTGCACATCAATCAGGGCTCTACCTATACCTAAAAATGGTCTACCAAGTATAATAGAGGGTTTTACCTCCTCTTCCATGTCTAATATCACAAAATCAACAGGGAAAATAAATGGTCCTACTTTAACAAGTAAATCTTCAACCACACCTACAGGTAATTTAATAGAAAGATCAGCAAGTTGAAGAGAAATACGAGTAGGTTTTACCTCCTCAATTTGAAGCTTTTTCATCACTGAAAGTGGCATGAGGTTGATGCTAGCTCCAAGATCACATAAAGCTCTCTGAATACCGACTTCTCCAATGGTGCAAGGAATGACAAAACTCCCTGGGTCTGGCATTTTCTCAGGAAGGGTGTGTTGAATAATAGCACTGCATTCCTTGGTTAACACCACAGTTTCTTGCTCCTTCCAATTCCTCTTGTGTGTCAACAACTCTTTCATAAATTTAGCATAGAGAGGCATTTGCTCTAGAGCCTCTGCAAAAGGGATGTTGATCTGCAGCTTCTTGAAGACATCTAAAAATTTAGAGAATTGCTTTTCTTTGGACGCCTTCTGAAGCCTCTGAGGATATGGCATTTTTGGCTTGTATTCAGGGGCCTTTGGCAAGGTGGGATAAGTGTCAAGAGAGTCAGGAAATGGGTTGTCTGCACGTTTAGGAGGGGCGTGCTCTGCTTCTTCCTTCTTCTCCTCTGGAGCTTCCTTTTCAACTAGATCTTCATTGACCTTAGTCTCAGAACCAGCTACCTTACCACTTCTCAATTGAATGGCCTTGCAATCTTCTCTTGGGTTCACTACTGTATCACCAGGGAATGTATTTGAAGACCTTTCAGGTAATTGCTTGCTCATTTGACCCATTTGCACCTCCAAGTTTCTAATGGAGGCTCTGGTTTCTTATATGAAACTCATCATCACTCCCATTTAGGATCTTCTTGGGATTTAGAATTTGCCTGCTGAGGTGGTTGTTGTTGCTGAGACTGAAATTGGCGGTTATTATGGTTGTTCTGTTAAAAACCACCCTGAGAACTATTGTTGACGTTCTGAGGTCTCTGAGGTTGATCTCTCCACCTAAAATTTGGGTGATTTCTCCATCCCTGATTGTATGTCTTAGAATATGGATCATTGTTGGGATTTCTAGGACCACTCCTTATGTAATTCACCTATTCAGAAGAGGGTTGAGCATAATCATAATTATCATTTTGCATAAAGTTACCTGTCATGTCATAGGAGGTCTCTTGGGGTGGATTTTGAGTGTTGATAGCTGAGACTTGCATGCCACCCATCTGTTGAGTAAGTAGATTTATCTGCTGAGACATAAGCTTGTTCTGAGCAAGAAGAGCATTAACAGCTTCTACTTCCAACACGCCTCTCTTCTGAGCGGTCTCAGAGTTCACAGGATTCCTGTTAGATGAGTATAAATATTGGTTGCTTGCAACCAATTCAATCAGCTCAATAGTCTCCTCTGGTGTCTTCTTCTTGTGCAATGAACCGCCTGCAGAGGTATCTAAGCTCATCTTTGACATCTCTCCTAAGCCTTCATAAAAGATATCCAGTTGGGTCCACTTGGAGAACATGTCAGGAGGGCATTGCCTAGTCAGTAGCTTGTATCTCTCCCAAGCTTCATAAAGAGTTTCACCCTCCTTTTGCTTGAAAGTCTGAACCTCCAACCTAAGCTTAGTCAGCTTCCTTGGTGGGAAAAATTTAGTGAGAAATTCCGTGACAACCTTTTCCCACGTATTCAGACTCTCCTTTGGTTGGGAATCTAGTCATAGCTTTGCTTTATCCCTCAGAGCAAATGGAAAAAGCATGAGTTTGTACACCTCTGGGTTCACTCCATTTGTCTTCACAGTATCACATATCTGCAGAAAATCAGATATGAACTGATTTGGATCTTCATGAGGAAGTCCATGATACTGGCAGTTTTGCTGCACCAAGATGACCAATTGTGGCTTTAACTCAAAGTTGTTTGCAGTTATAGGAGGCACCACAATACTTTTTCCATAAAGATCCGCAGTAGGGGCAGAATAAGAGCCAAGCACTCTCCTCTATTGATCATCCCCATTAGGATTTACCACGTTGGCGTTAGCATTATTATTTGCCATAGTGGATTCTGCAGTCTTGCAAAGTCTTGCTTGTTGTAAACGCCGCCTGAAAGTTCTTTCAGGTTCAGGATCAAAGTCTAAGAGATGTTCTTTGTCTTTATTCCTGCGCATACACAAGCAGAAAACAAGAAAAAATGGGACTCTCTACGTCAGAGTGCAGAGAAGTCCCTGTGAGGTAACCTGTGTAAAATAATAAAATAAAAATATTAAATAGATAAATAAAAAAAATTCGAAAATTTAAAAAGAAAAATAAACAGAAAAATTAAAATAAAATTAACTGGGTAATACCAAACTTAATTTCAGGAATTAAAGAAAAATATTAATACTAAAATAAAATTTTTTTGTTTTTTTGAAATTAAAGACAAAAATAAAATAATTTTTTTTAAAAAAAATAAGAATTAATTGAAAAGAAATAAAATAAAAAAAGAAAGGCAAATACGAAACGGACGAGAATTTGGAAAGAAAAAAAAATTTTAAAAGTAAAAGGAAGTAAAACAAAAAAAAGAAAGCACGGGGACTGGGAAGGGAAACGAAAAGCAAGAAAAAAAGTAAAGGAAAAAAAATGAGAAATAAAAATTAATAAACTTAATTAGAAAAACAATTATCTAATCTAAGCAATCAAACAACGAGTAGTTGTCAATCACAATCAATCCCCGGCAACGGCGCCAAAAACTTGGTGCGGTATTTTTATAACCACACTTACTAACCGGTAAGTGCACCAGGTCGTACCAAGTAATACCTTACGTGAGTAAGGGTCGATCCCACGAGGATTGATGGATTGAGCAACAATAGCGTTTGATAGGATTAGTTAGACAGACAGAAAATAGTGTTGAGATGCAATATAAAAGATATTAAACAATATCAAAAATATTGAAGAAAGGCAAGTAATTAAGATGGGAATAATATATGGAGAAGATAGTTAAGGTTTCAGAGTTATCTATTTTTTCGAATTAACTTTTCTTACTAACTAATTTAATTATGCAGGATTTAATTTATGGCAAACTGTATGTGACTAGACCCTAATTCCTTAGACCTTCCTAGTCTCCTCTAAAATTCATTAACTGCCAATTCCTTGGTCAATTAATTCCAATTAGAGGGTGATAATCAATTTCTAGTTTATATGCCACAAAAACTCTAATTATCCAAGAGGTAAAAGGATTATATGTCACATATCCTATTAAATTCAGATAATTAAAATTTAGGAGAAATAGTTTTCAAGCTGTTGTTCAGGTAAAGAGCTTTTCCAAGTTTTACAAGAACTCAAATAAAAAGAGGGTCATACTTCCGTTCCACCCAAATTCATAAAATAAAGAGCGAAAACAATTCTTAAATTATAAATCCATACATAAATTAAAATAGTAAAAGCAATAAAATTAATCCATAGAAATAGACAGAGCTCCTAACCTTAACAGTGGAGGTTTAGTTGCTCATGGAAAAGAGAAAATAAGGATTCAGGTCCAAATGTACCGAGTTTCAATCTGATGGCATCAGATCCCTTTTTATAACTAATCCTAATAAATTTAAAATCTAATATTTAAAATTAAACTTAAAATAATATCTTTTCCTAATTTAAGATTTGAATTTAAATTCGAATTAATTAACAAGTCTTCAACTGATGGGTGGGGACCACTTGATTTGTCCATTCTGCAGCTTCTAATCTGTGATTTCTGGGCTAAGAACTGGGTTAAAACGGCCCAGAAATCGCCCCCAGCATTTTCCTATATTTTCTGCACGTGGCGCATGTGACGCGTCCGCGTCGTCCACGCGTTTGCGTCATTTGTGCAGATTCCAGTCCACGCGTTCGCGTCAGGCACGCGATCGCGTCATTGTGATTTCCTCCATTCCGCGCGGTCGCGTGAACCATGCGTCCACGTCGGTATTCGCTGGTCATCTCCTTGGCTTCTTCTCTTTCTCTGCAGAAACTCCATTAAATTCCGCCAAATGCTACCTAAAATAAATAGTATTGCACAAAACTCAAAATAGCATCCATAGTGGCTAAAATATAATTAATTCTTAATTAAATTCAACAATTTAGGTGCAAATTCACTAGGAAAATATAGACAAGATGCTCACGCATCATTGGCGCAGGAGAGATGCTATTTTTGTTGGTTTTGAAAAGATGTTTTGAAATTGTGTTTTGCATTTGATTTCTTTTGTCCGATTTCTTTTACTAGTATTCGAGCTCTTTAGTGACGACTTGTTTACTTTGTATTTGTAAGTGTAGCTTTTATGTCTTGGTCTGTTATTCATGACATGTCGACGAAAATCCCTCCTTCCCTTTTAACTTGGGTAGATTCTTCTGTCTTTTCTGCTGTCCCCGTAGTCGATGAAGAATATGCTAAGGTATTCCGTAGACACCATAGGCTATGTGAGAGTCGAGAGGATGAAAAGAATTATGAAATAATAGTGGCTGATCTCGAGGAGAGGATTTCTTTTCCTCCTTTAGAGAAACCGAAATGCCCTTTTTTATCCGTACGAGTGCTTTTTTACAAAGTTAGACATTTAACTCCATTTTTCTAATTTTGGGACAAATATCCTTTGGACTTGCAATGTGGCTTCCTCCCAACTTCACCCGAATTCATGGGCTTTTTTGAAAATCTACCAGCTCATATGTCGGGTGCTTGATGTCCGACCTTCTCTCAATGTCTTCTTTTATCTTTTTGTCTTGACCAAACCAGGTCTTCAAAAGGAAAGTTTTCTTTGCTTTCCTTTCGCGTCGTTTAGGGTAAAAAGGTTTTTTTCAGTTTTGATGAATCTTTTCACGACTTCAAGAATTATTTTTTCAAAATCCGAGCTATTGAGGATGCCCGACCTTTCTTCTTGGATGAGAATGATGAGTCCGACTTCCCTTTATATTGGGAAGAAAAGCCGGTAATAGCTAGGTATGGGGTAGAGCAACTAGATAAACTTGAAAAGTGTGTAGTGGATATGTTTCAAGAGTGTTGGGGTTGGTCTCCTCACTTGGATACTGTTCATACCTTGGGTCGAGCTGTCCGACCCGGGATGTTTAGCGACAAGGCGACCGACCTCTTCAGGTCAGACTATCTGACCTCTTCTCAAAGAGCTTGACTAAATTGCCAGGAAAGCCCAATAAAGGCCCAGATAGAGGAACACGACCCAAATCCAAAGGCAGCCTAAGCCTATAGAGATAAGGGCGGTTCCCTTGAAGATATGATGACTTCACTCAAAGATAAGCTAAGATAAGATAACTATCTTATCCCCAGAAAGGTCATCCTCTACTATTATAAATACACTAGAGCACCCAGGTATAACTCATACTCTGATTTTATAAAAAACCTACTTAATACCCTTGCTAACTTAAGCATCGGAGTCCCTTGCAGGTACCACCACCCTCCGGTGACAAAGGATCAGCAGCATTACCAGTCTAACAAGTCGGACGCGGTGGCTCTGCCCACCACCCACAAGTCAGACACATCAGCGCTGAATAGCACAGAAGATCTCATCCGAGATCGACCTACAGTTTTAGGTAACCCTCGGAATATTAGCGCCGTTGTCGGAGAACCTAGAAGTCATCCCATCACCATGGCGGACGACCATGACAAGGATCACGACTCTGATCTAGAAGACCGGACGCCACACAAAAATGCGGACACCACACCAAAAGATATTCCTCAACCTAATAACGACAAGAATTCACCAAATACGGGAGCCGTGGAGGCACTTCAAGATCGCTTAAAACAACTTGAAAAAGAGGTGGAGCATCAACGAGAAGCGGGGAGAGACTTATGAAGGGAAGTTACGCGATGCTGCGAGCTAGAGGACAAGCTCCTAAAACTCGAAGCAGATCTCAAGGCCAAAAATACTCGATCTGGTCACGAAGATAGCTCCCGTAAGGATTAAGACCCATTCACCAAGGAGATCATGAGGACCAAAATCCCAAAGGATTTCAAACTTCCCGACATGACTTTATACGATGGCACAACAGATCCTAGTCATCATCTCAGCAATTTCAGAAGTTGAATGTACCTTACTAACGCCTTAGATGCAGTCCGCTGCAAAGCCTTCCCGACTACCTTAACAAAGACAACAATTAAATGGTTCGACAATCTACCCCCTAGGTCCATCTCCAGCTTCGACGACTTAGCCAAGAAGATTCTAGCCAGATTCTCCATCCAGAAAGACAAAACTAAGCACGCCCCAAGTCTACTAAGAATCAAACAAGGAGATCGGGAAAGTCTCCGCAGCTACATGAAAAGATTCAACAAAGCATGTCTGGACATACAAAGTCTGCCCACAGAAGCAGCATTTATGGGTCTCATTAATGGCTTGCGAGAGGGACCTTTTAGTCACTCTATACCGAAGAAACATTCCACATCTCTAAACGAAGTATAGGAACGAGCAGAGAAGTACATCAACATGGAGGAAAACTCTCGACTAGGAGAGACCTCAAAATCCGGATTCTCCTACTCCTCCCATAAGGACAAAGAATCCAAGAAAAAAAGAGGATCAACCTGGGGAAAAGATCAAGAAATACCATAATTATACCCCTCTTCGGGTATCTCTTGTAGATGTCTATCGAGAAGTATGCCATACTGAAAAGATACCCCCACCTCGACCACTCAAAAGCAAAAAAGGAGGAGGAAATTGGGCCGAATATTGTGAATACCATCGAATCTATGGACATTCTGCCAACGAATGTTTTGACCTAAAAATATCATAGAAAAACTGGTAAGAGAGGGAAAGTTAGATCGGTACTTAGCCAGCCGAGCAGACGATCCAAGAAAAAGAAGAAGGGACGAAGATGTCGGGCGGGCTGAACGACCACCTCGAACACCTGAGAGATATGTCCACATGATACACGAAGGATTTGCGGGAGGAGGGATCTCCAAATCATCACGCAAAAGACATCTTAAAGATGTATATCATGTCGCGGGAAAAGAGGAAGCACCTGACATCCCCACAATCACTTTTACTAAAGAGGATGCAGCCGGCATCATCTCGGGACACGATGATCCCATGGTCATTGTTCATACCCTGAGTCGAGCTATCCGACCTGGGATGATTGACGACACAGTGACCGACCTCTTCAGGTCAGGCTATCCGACCTCTTCTCAAAGAGGTCGGCCAAATCGACAGGAAAGCCTAATAAAGGGCCCAAATAGAGGAACACGACCCAAATCCACAGGCCGTCCAAGCCTATAGAGATAAGGGCGGTTCCCTTGAAGATAAGCTGACCTCAACTCAAAGATAAAGATAAGATAAGATAACTAACTTATCTTATCTAGAAAGGTCACTCTACAACTACTATAAATACACTGGAGTACCCAAGTATAACTCATACTCTGATTCTACTAAAAACCTGTTTAATACCCATGCTAACTTAAGCATCAGAGTCTCTTGCAGGTACCCCCCCTTCGGTGACGAAGGATCAGCAGTGTAGCTAGATCAACAAGTCGGACACGACAGCTCCGGCCGTCTCCCACCAGCCGGACACGTCGGTACCGATCTGTACAGAAGGATCTCAACCAAGATCGACCTCCAGTTTCAGGTAACCCTCGGAACATTGGCGCCGTTGCCGGGGACCTGGAAGTCATCCCATCACCATGGCGGACAACCATGACAACGACCACGATTCAGGTCTGGAAGAGAGAACACCGCACAAGAACGCGGATGTCACGCTACAAGATACTCCGGAAACCAACAAGGACAAAGAGTCGCCAAATCCAGGGGCAATAGAAGCGCTCCTAGATCGCCTAAAACAACTGGAAAAAGAAACTCAATAACAACGGGAATCGGAAGAGATCTACAAAGAGAGGTGCGGCGACGTCGGGAGTTGGAGGAAAAACTACAGCAATTAGAAGCCGATCTCAAATCAAAAGCCCCTCGGGCCAATCTCGAAGAAAATTCACGCAAAGAGCAATACCCATTCACCAGGGAAATCATGAAAACCAAAATTCCAAAAGACTTCAAACTCCTGGATATGACCCTGTATGATGGCACCACGGATCCCAACCACCACCTCAGTAACTTCAGAAGCAGAATGTACCTCACCGACGCCGCAGATGCTGTTCGCTGCAAAGCCTTTCCAACAACTCTTATAAAGACAGCCATTCGATGGTTCGACAACCTACCCCCAAAGTCCATCTCAAGCTTTGATGACCTAGCTAAAAAATTCCTAGCCAGATTCTCCATTCAGAAAGATAAAGCCAAGCACGCCCCCAGTTTACTAGGGATCAAACAAGGAGATCGGGAGAGCCTCCGCAACTATATGGAGAGATTCAATAAAACATGCATGGACATACAAAGTTTGCCCACAGAGGCCGCCATCATGGGACTCATCAATGGCCTACGAGAAGGACCTTTCAGCCAATCTATATAAAAAAAGTACCCGACCTCCTTGGATGAAGTGCAGGAACGAGCAGAAAAATACATCAACATGGAAGAAAACGCTCGGTTAGGAGAGACCTCAAAATCGGGGGCCTCTTACCGAGATAGAGACAAGGAATCCAAGAGGAAAGAAGATCGACAAGGGGAAAAAATAAAAAAATACCATAATTACACTCTTCTCAGGGCATCCTTGGTCGAGATATACAAAGAAGTCTGCCATACAAAAAAAATCCCCCTAGCACGGCCACTCAAAGGCAAAAAGGGAGGAGGAAACCGGAAGGAATATTGCGAATACCATCGAGTCCGAGGACACTCCACAAACGAATGTTTCGACTTAAAAAATATCATAGAAAAATTGGCGAGAGAAGGAAAGTTAGATCGATTCCTGGCCACCCGAGATGATGATCAAAGAAAGAGACGAAAGGATGAAGATACCGAACGAACAGAACGATCACCTCGGACACCAGAAAGACATGTCCACATGATACATGGCGGATTCACAGCAGGTGGGATCTCCAAATCCTCTCGCAAAAGATATCTCAAAGAAGTATATCATATCGAAGGAGATGAGGAAGCACTCAACATCCCGGCAATAACATTCACTAAAGAGGACGTATCCGGCATCATCGCAGGACACGACGATCCCATGGTCATCACCATCATATTATCAAACGCCAACCTACACCGCACCTTAATAGACCAAGGGAGTTCTGCCGACATCTTATTCAAAACAGCCTTTGATAAACTCGGCTTAGAAGAAAAAGAACTTCAAGCATATCCAAACAGTCTGTTTGGACTAGGAGACACCCCGGTTCGACCACTAGGATACATACCACTACATACAACCTTCGGAAAAGGGAACCAATCTAGGACCCTCAAAATAGACTACATCGTGGTCGATGTAAGTTCAGTTTACAATGCTCTCGTAGGTCGGACAACACTCAACCAACTCAGCGCAATAGTCTCGACCCCACACCTATGTATGAAATTCCCAACACCAAAAGGGATAGCCACGATAAAAGCAGATCAAAAAATGGCACGTCGCTGTTACAACGAAAGCCTAAACCTCAGAGGCAAAGGAGAAGAGTTCCACACAATCGAGCTGGGTGGAGTTCAACGATGAGAAGAACTTCGTCCTCAGCCAGAGGGTGAGATAGAAAAGATTCAGATCGGGGACACCTCGGAAAAAATAACTAATATCGGCACAATCCTAAAAGGAGATTCAAAGGAATTACTAATACAATTCTTGCGAGATAATGTCGATCTCTTCGCGTGGAAAGCCGCAGATATGCCAGGCATAGACCCTAAGCTGATGTGTCATAAGTTGGCGGTCTATCCAGGATCTCGGCTGGTACAGCAGAGACGAAGAAAACTTGGGCCAAAGCGATCCCAGGCTGTGGAAGAACAAGTACAGGCACTACTGGAAGCAGGATTCATAAGAGAAGTCAAATATCCACTATGGCTAGCCAACATTGTCTTGGTGAAAAAATCAAATGGGAAGTGGCGAATGTGCACCGATTACACCGATCTCAACAAGGCTTGTCCAAAGATCCTTACCCACTCCCAAATATCGACGCTCTGGTAGACGCTTCCTCTGGATATAAATATCTCTCGTTTATGGACGCATACTCAGGATACAACCAGATCCCCATGTATCCACCAGATCAAGAAAAGACTTCGTTCCTAACACCGAAAGCAAACTACTGCTACATTGTGATGCCTTTCGGTCTTAAGAACGCAGGAGCTACTTATCAAAGGCTAATGAATAAAGTCTTCTCGGATCACATCGGAAAGATCATGGAAGTCTACGTGGACGACATGCTAATAAAAACACAAAGTGAAGAGACATTATTGTCCGACCTGGCCCAAGTATTCGACACCATAAGGAAGCATGGCATGCGACTCAATCCCGCGAAGTGCACCTTTGCAGTAGAAGCAGGCAAATTCTTAGGTTTCATGCTCACACAAAGAGGAATTGAAGTAAATCCAGACAAATGTCAGGCCATACTCAACATGAAGAGCCCAACCTGTGTCAAAGAAGTACAGCAACTCAACGGGAGATTGGCCGCCCTATCCCGATTCTTAGCAGGAGCTGCGATAAGATCTCTCCCCTTCTATGCTACTTTAAAAAAGGGAAAGCAGTTCGAATGGACGACAGAATGTGAGCAAGCCTTCCAAGACTTTAAGAAATTCTTAGGACAGCCACCTATCCTCTCTCGACCACGAGAAGGAGAACCACTCATATTATATCTCGCAGTAGGAAGCCGGGCAGTAGCGTCAGCACTAGTCAGAGAAGACGAAAACGGACAACAACCCGTCTACTTCATTAGTAAAGCACTGCAGGGATCCGAGTTGAACTATCAGAAAATAGAAAAATTTGCCTATACTCTCATTCTAACATCTCGACGACTCCGTCCTTACTTCCAGGCCCACACCATCAAAGTTCGCACTAACCAGCCCTTGAAAGGAATATTGTAGAAAACAGATTTAGCAGGTAGAATTCTACAATGGGCAGTCGAGCTGTCAGAGTTCGACCTCCAATATGAAGCTCGGACGGCCATTAAGTCACAATATCTGGCCGACTTTATCGCAGAATTCACAGATGCCCTGGAAACCCTTACAGAGTGGAATCTCTATGTAGACGGTTCTTCAAATAAAACTGGAAGCGGCGCAGGAGTGATAATAGAAAGCAACCAGGGAACCCAAGTTGAGCTCTCCCTCAAGTTCGGGTTCCCGGCTTCAAATAACCAGGCGGAATACGAAGCACTGCTAGCTGGTTTGAAGCTGGCTGAAGAGGTTGGAGCTCGGAAACTCAACATTTACAGCGATTCGCAAGTTGTCACATCACAAATAACAGGGAGCTACCAAGCCAAAGATCCCACCATGAAAAGGTATTTGGATAAGACCAAGGAACAGCTCGGACAAATCGGGGAATATAAGATCTAGCACATACCCCGAGAACAAAATGCCCAAGCTGATGCACTCTCGAAATTAGCCAGCACCAAACCGGGGGGCAACAATAGAAGTCTCATCCAGGAAATACTACAGAGCCCGTCGATCTCGGAAGAACAAAAAGTCCTAACCATAACAGGCCAGGACCAAGGATGGATGACCCCCATAATCAACTACCTCAAAACAGGAACACTCCCCACGGAAGAAAAGGAGGCCAAGAGGCTAAAAAGGGAGGCACAGTATTACACCATTATAAACAACATCCTGTACAAAAGAGGGATCTCAGTACCATTACTAAAATGCGTACCAACCTCCCACACAAAGGAAGTATTAGAAGAAAAACACGGCGGCATTTGTGGCAACCATCTCGGAGCACGAGCTCTCGCCAAAAAAGTACTCCGGGCGGGGTTTTATTGGCCAACTCTACAGAAAGAAGCTACAGAATTTGTAAAGACATGCCCACCATGTCAGAAACATGCCAACTTTCACGTCGCCCCGCCAGAAGAGCTCATCAGCGTAACTTCGCCTTGGCCGTTTGCAAGGTGGGGGCTCGACCTTCTCGGCCCCTTCTCCCAGGGATCAGGACAAGTTAAATTTCTCATAGTAGGGGTAGACTATTTCACAAAGTGGATCGAGGCAGAGCCCCTAGCCAATGCCACCGCTCAAAGAAGCCGGAAATTCCTATATAGAAACATCGTCACAAGGTTCGGGGTTCCATATTCAATAACCACAGACAATGGCACTCAATTCACAGATGCAGGCTTCAGAAAACTAGTAGCCGACTTAAATATAAAGCATCAGTACACCTCCGTTGAACATCCACAAGCCAATGGACAGGCCAAAGCTGCCAACAAAGTCATATTGGCCGGATTAAAATGGAGATTATAAGATGCAAAGGGAGCTTGGGCAGAAGAGCTTCCACAGGTCCTATGGGCATATCGAACGACGCCACACTCCACCACGAAGGAATCCCCCTTCCGGTTAGCATACGGAATAGAGGCAATGATTCCAGTAGAAATTGAGGAAGGATTGCCTAGAGTAGTTCATTACAATGAGGGAGCAAACTCCCAACTTCAGAGGGAAGAGTTCGACCTACTACCTGAAATCCAAGAAAGAGCTCGGATCAGGGAAGAAGCTCTAAAGCGCCGAATGGCTTCCAGATATAATCAAAGGGTAGTGCCAAGAAGTTTCGTAGAAAATGATCTTATCCTAATCCGAAATGATATTGGAACAACTCGACCAGGAGAAGGAAAGCTGGCAGCAAACTGGAAGGGACCCTACCGAGTTGTAGAAGTACTTGGGAAGGGCTACTACAGACTGTCCGATCTCGATGGACGAGAGCTTCCCAGATCATGGCACGCTTGCAACCTAAGAAGGTACTACAGTTAGGAAGGTAATAGATCTCATTATTGGATGCACTCTTTTTCCTGAAAAGGTTTTTTAATGAGGCACCAAGTTGAGACCCAGACACTATCCGACTTAAAGGGATGAAAAAATTCCCACATGTATATATTTGCACTTTTACTTTGAATAAAGTTTATTTAGATATTCTACAAGAATTCAAGATGCATTAATCTGAAGAATTCATCGTCCGATTATAAAGCAACAGGTCGGCAGAAAGTGAAAAACAATTTCACTGCACGACCACGATAAAGATAAACCGTCCGATAAAGGTGAAAGCGCGATTTACCCAATGGACGATCTAAAGATTCCAACCACTTTCTACAAATTGGCAAAGATGAACACAGAATAATGTAAGAAGTTATCGAAAGCAATCCAAAAAAGAACCTGACGAGGTCTTACGGATAGCTAAAATAATAACTTAAAGACTGGCCGACGTCCAGAAGTCGGACCAAGTCAACCCAAGTTATAAGTAAACCCTGGAAAGAGGTCTGGCCAACCCTATTAAAGAGGATTACTTTAACTTAGAAGGGCTCAACCTAACAAAGTCAGCCCAAAATAAAAAGGTTATAAAAGTAATCCCTGAAAGAGACCTGACAAAGGTCCAAGAAAGAGGATCACAAAAATAACCTAGAAAGAGATCGACCTAACGAAGTCGATCTCCTACAAAATAAAAAAGGTTATAAAAGTAATCCCTGAAAGAGACCTGACAAAGGTCCAAGAAAGAGGATTACAAAAATAACCTAGAAAGAGATCGACCTAACGAAGTTGATCTCCTACAAAAAGAAAAGGTTATAAAAGTAATCCCTGAAAGAGACCTGACAAAGGTCCAAGAAAGAAGATTACAAAAATAACCTAGAAAGAGATCGACCTAACGAAGTCGATCTCCTACAAAATAAAAAAGGTTATAAAAGCAATCCCTGAAAGAGACCTGACAAAGGTCCAAGAAAGAGGATTACAAAAATAACCTAAAAAGAGATCGACCTAACGAAGTCGATCTCCTACAAAATGAAAAGGTTATAAAAGCAATCCCTGAAAGAGACCTGACAAAGGTCCAAGAAAAGGGATTACAAAAATAACCTAGAAAGAGATCGACCTAACGAAGTCGATCTCCTACAAACAAGTTACAAAAGTAATCCCCAAAAAGAGACCTGACAAAGGTCCAAAAAAGAGGATTACATAAATAAATTAAAAAGGGGACCAGCGCAAAAGAACCACCGAGAAACAAGTTGGACCCATAAATCACAACCTCAAAGGATCCAAGCTACAAACAATAAAACAAAACAATCCGAGGAAGTCGAGATGCAAGATTTCAAACATCAATAGAAAACAGAAAAGATGCCAAGTCAAAAAACTACTTCTTTTACTCTACAAAAGTTATAAGGCCCGGAAGGCCACCAAAACCTACCATGAAGGGATAGCGAGCTACCTTTTATTTTTCAAAATAAAAAGTTGCTAAACAAGCAACCAGGAAATGTCAGCAATTAAATAAAAAGTAAAAAAAAAAACCCACAAGCCGGGCCAACTACATATCCAGAAAGAGATCAGCAGACATCAGGAGCCTTCTTGGCAGCATCAGGACAAGGAAAAGGAGGACGAGTCTGAATTGGCACAGCATCCACAGTTCCATCCTCCCGGTTCAGAATTTGGCAATCCGAGTCAGGTGCAACCGGAGGAGCAAAAGAGGTCGACACTTTGGTAGAGGACGCAGGGGGAGGAGCAACCTCATCATCATCATCCTCATCATCAGGGATAATCTTGCCATCCCTGACAATGTTATCCAGGCTAAAGGGGGTGAGATCGGCCTCGGGAGTAATGACCCGAACTTGCTCCTTCAAGTTCTCGTAAGCAGCAGTCACGCTGCCAACAAGATGACTTTGGAGCTCAGAATAATCTTCCCGGATATTGTCGAGCTCCCCCCTCAGGCGCATCATCTCCCGATAGGATGTAACCTAACTATCCTTATGCATCATGGTTGTGTCTTCAGCCAACCTCAAAGAAGCTGCCAGTGATTGAGAACTCGCCTTCTCGTTCTCTAAGTCCTTCTCCAGCTTGGCTACCTTTATCTCAAGTTCCTTCTTCAACTCCCTCATCCGATCAAACTCTTGTTTTGCCTCCTCCATAAACGCTTTAGTGGCATGGAGAGGGAGATTCTGAGCAGTCCGATATATGGAAGCCGCCATATACGCCATCTTTACGTGATTTTGGGCCATAAATTCTAAGTGATGGAGGATGGACACATCATCCATGGAGAGGGAGCCATAGGGACCGATTTGCTGATCCACAAATTCAATGGCATTAAAATCAGGAGCATCGAGGTCGAAGGGCTCAGCTATTTTTTGTTTTTTATTGGGAGGAGCAACAGATGGAGCGGCAGAAGTGGGGTGAGGATCCACCAAACGGACTCGGGGTGTAGGGATCACCTTCTTCACCCCAGGAGAACTCGGCACTGATGGCTTCTCGCGCACTTGGGAGGACCCCTCCCCAGCCGCCTTGGCCGCAATATTTCTGGCAGCAGTCGCCCTCTGCACCCTCTTAAAAGCTTTCATGGATTCATTATTCTTCATTGCCTCTGTAAATAAAACAGAAATTAAGCTACAAGTCGGATAAGTCGGAAAGACAGCTACAAGCAACATAAACAGATAATAAAGGAAACACAAGATACCCAGTTCAGTTTGAAGAAGAGAAGGATTGGTTAGAAATTTCTTTGTGTCAAGATGGGGAGGATGACCCCAGCGTTCTTCCAAGACAGCCACAAAAGCTCGCTCATCCTCATCCAACATTTTCCATGCATATCTGGAGACCCTCACATCTTTTTGCCATTCCAAGGGAAAAGCAGGTTCGTCATTTTCATCCAGAAAAAAGGGCCGAGCTCCTTCAACAGCTCGGACCTTGAAAAAGTAGTTTTTAAAATCATGGAATGACTCATCAAACATGGAAAAGACCTTCTTTCCCTGGGTGGAACGAAAGGAGACCCAAGTTGACTTCTTTTTTACCACACCGGGCTTAGTCAAGACAAACAGATAGAAAAAGAGAGATTGGGGTGAAGTTGAGAGGGGGCAACATTACAGGACCATAACAGGTCAGTTTCAAATTGAGTAAAAGGAAGGGTGATACCCAGCTGATCGAAGAAAAAATCATAAACATAAAAGAAAGGGCGATCATCAACAACCCGAGCAGAAAAGCAGACTCTCTCGTCAGAAGAGGGAGGGACAAGCTCATAGTTCTTCTCATCACTGAGATTACTACAAATACAATGAAACTGCCTAAGCTGCGCACAAAACTCAGAATCAACCAGAGAGACACACATAAGAACCATCGAGTCCACCCAATCGGCTATACCCTCAGGAACCTGGGAAGGCATCTCTACAACGTTATTTCGGGAAGACATGAGGCCAACTAAATCCTACAAAAGAAAAGAAGAACGAATTACTCAAAAACATCTCGGACAAAGGGGCAAAACATCTCAACGGGCGAATACACAGAAAAGGAAAAACCCCAAGACTCAAACTGAAAGTCTTGAGGCATCCTTTGGAGGCAATAACAAAGCAAGGAGAAAGATAAAACACAAACAAAACAGAAAGTCATCTTCCTACAGTCTATCAGCAAGAAATGAACATCAAACATACCAGGCAAAAATCGTCAAAGATGCAACCTTTTTTCAGAATCAAACAAAATTATCATTCCAAGGCTTCAAAATCAAAAGCATTTCACAACATGCAAAAGCCCTAAAGGTATCAAGCAACAGGAGAAGCGAAAAAGACCATACAAAAGACGAAGAAACTACGAGACGCACAGTGATCAGGCACAGCGAAAAGCAGAAAGATCCAAACTTTTCCCAACTAAGATAAAAACTTTCTCAAAACAGACACAAAAATGGCGTAGAGGGAGGAAGAAAGAAGAACCAAACCTGGTAAAATGAGAGAAAGCTGCAAAGAAAAGCAGAAAGGCGGAAAGCAAAATCCAGAATCTCCCCTTCCCCCACGAAAAAGCAAAGTCACAAAGCAACGTCGCTGGGCTGAAACACGAAAGCTACAGGCGGAGGCTTCAGAAAAATCAAAGGAAAAGTTGAAAGTGAGAAAGTAAAGGGAGAAGTTACAAAGAAGAAGCGAAACCGTTTTTGATCGATAAATTCAAAATAAAATCCAAGAGAGAGTGGCGGCAATTAAATGCCAATTAAATGCGGATATTAAAACCGCTTGTGTTCCCAAAAAAGCGCTGATATAAAAGCGCGCGCTTTTAGAGAAAAACGTTCTACATTCAAAAGCTGCTACAAAAAAGAGTCGACAAAATGCTTGAGTTCGGGTTCGCTACGAGAAGGACCGAAGTCAAGGACTCGACCTTAAGACCGAGCTCAAGCAGGGGCACTGTTCATACCCTGAGTCGAGCTATCCGACCTGGGATGATTGACGACACAGCGACCGACCTCTTCAGGTTAGGCTATCCGACCTCTTCTCAAAGAGGTCGGCCAAATCGACAGGAAAGCTCAATAAAGGGCCCAAATAGAGGAACACGACCCAAATCCACAGGCTGTCCAAGCCTATAGAGATAAGGGCGGTTCCCTTGAAGATAAGCTGACCTCAACTCAAAGATAAAGATAAGATAAGATAACTAACTTATCTTATCTAGAAATGTCACTCTACAACTACTATAAATACACTGGAGCACCCAGGTATAACTCATACTCTGATTCTACTAAAAACCTATTTAATACCCATGCTAACTTAAGCATCGGAGTCTCTTGCAGGTACCCCCCACCCTCCGGTGACGAAGGATCAGCAATGTAGCTAGATCAACAAGTCGGACACGACAGCTCCGGCCGTCTCCCACCAGCCAGACACGTCGGTACCGATCTGTACAGAAGGATCTCAACCAAGATCGACCTCTAGTTTCAGGTAACCCTCGGAACAGTCATCACTATCATATTGGCCAATGCAAATCTCCACCGCACACTGGTAGACCAAGGAAGCTTGGCCGACATCTTGTTCAAAACTGCCTTCGACGAACTCGGCTTGGAAGAAAAAGAACTCAGAGCATATCCGAATAGTCTATTTGGGCTGGGAGACACTCTAGTCCAACCACTCGGATACATCTCACACACACGACCTTTGGAAAAGGAAGCCAGTCAAGGAAACTCAAAATAGACTACATCGTGGTCGACGTAAGTTCAGCCTACAATGCCTTAATAGGTCGGACAACACTAAATCAGCTCGGCGCAGTAGTCTCAACTCCACATCTATGCATGAAGTTCCCAACTGCAGAAGGAATAACGACAATAAAAGCATACCAGAAGACGGCGCGCCGCTACTATAACGAAAGTCTGAACCTTAGAGGTAGAGGAGAAGAATTCCACACCATCAAACTCGGTGGAGTTCGAGGGTGGGAAGAACTCCGTCCACAACCCAAAGGTGAAGTAGAAAAAGTCCAGATTGGAGATATCCCGGACAAAACAACCAATATCGGCACAATCCTAAAAGGAGACATAAAAGAATCACTTGTACAGTTCTTACGAGATAACGTCGACCTCTTTGCATGGAAGGCTGCAGACATGCCAGGCATAGACCTTAAGTTAATGTGCCATAAGCTAGCAGTCTACCCAGGATCTCGGCCAGTACAGCAGAGACGTAGAAAGCTCGGACCAGAGTGATCCCAAGCTGTGGAAGAGCAGGTACAAGCTCTACTGGAGGCAGGATTCATAAGAGAAGTCAAGTACCCACTATGGCTAGCTAACGTCGTCTTGGTGAAAAAATGAAACGGGAAGTGGCGGATGTGCATCGACTACACTGATCTCAATAAAGCCTGCTCGAAGGATCCCTATCCACTCCCAAGTATTGATGCTCTGGTGGATGCCTCCTCCGGATATAAATACCTCTCGTTTATGGACACTTATCCGGGATACAATCAAATCCCAATGTACTCACCCGACCAAGAAAAAACTTCATTCCTAACCCCGAAAGCAAACTACTGCTACATCGTGATGCCTTTTGGACTCAAAAACGCAGGAGCTACTTATCAGAGATTAATGAATAAGGTCTTTACAGACCACATCGGGAAAATAATGGAAGTCTATATGGACGACATGTTAATAAAGACACAAAGTGAAGAGACGTTACTGTCCGACCTCACCCAAGTATTCGACACTATAAGAAGGCATGGCATATGACTTAATCCTGCAAAATGCACCTTCGCAGTAGAAGCTGGCAAATTCTTGGGTTTTATGCTCACACAAAGAGGAATCGAGGCAAATCCGGATAAATCCCGGGCCATACTCGACATGAAGAGCCCGACTTGTGTCAAAGAGGTACAACAACTCAATGAAAGGTTGGCAGCCTTGTCAAGATTTCTAGCTGGATCGGCAATAAGATCTCTCCCCTTCTACACCACTCTAAGGAAGGGAAAGAGGTTTGAATGGACAACAGAGTGCGAGCAAGCCTTCCAAGATTTTAAAAGATTATTGGGACAACCACCTATTCTAACTCGGCCACGGGAAGGAGAACCACTTACATTGTACCTCGCAGTAGGAAATCGGGCAGTAGCCTCAGCACTGGTCCGAGAAGATGACAGTGGACAATAACCTATATACTTCATCAGCAAAGCACTACAAGGGTCCGAACTGAACTACCAAAAAATAGAAAAATTCGCCTATGCTCTCATACTAACATCTCGACGACTTTGACCATATTTCCAAGCTCACATCATCCGGGTTCGGACCAACCAGCCCATAAAAGGTATTTTGCAGAAGACAGACTTAGCAGGCAGAATCTTGCAATGGGTAGTCGAGTTGTCCGAATTCGACCTTCATTACGAGGCTCGGACAGCCATTAAATCACAGTATCTGGCCGACTTCATTGCAGAGTTTACGGACACCCCTTTAATCCCTACAGAATGGAATCTCTACGTAGATGGTTCTTCAAACAAAACCGGAAGTGGCGCAGGCATGATAATAGAAAGCGATCAGGGTACCCAAATCGAACTTTCCCTCAAATTTGGGTTCCCTGCTTCAAATAACCAAGCCGAATATGAAGCACTACTAGCTGGTTTGAAGCTGGCTAAGGAGGTTGGAGCTCAAAAGCTTATCATATTCAACGACTCACAAGTAGTCACCTCACAAATAATAGGGAGCTACCAAGCCAAGGATCCCACCATAAAAAAATACTTTTACAAAATCAGGGAACAGCTTGGAAAACTCGGGAAATATGAGGTCCGCCACATACTTCGGGAACAGAATGCTCGAGCTGATGCACTTTCAAAACTAGCCAGTACCAAACCAGGGGGAAACAATAGAAGCCTCATCCAGGAAATGCTGCAGAACCCGTCAATCTCGGAAGAAGAAAAAGTCCTAGCCATAACAGGTCTGGATCAAGGATGGATGACTCCCATAATTAACTACCTCAAAACAGAAACACTCCCTACAGACAAGAAAGAGGCAAAGAGGTTAAAACGGGAGGCACAATACTACACTATCATAAACAATAGTCTATACAAAAGAGGGATTTCAATACCATTGTTAAAATGTGTGCCGACTTCCAACACAAAGGAAGTTTTAGAAGAAGTACACAATGGCATCTGTGGCAATCATCTCGGAGCACAGGCACTTACCAAAAAAGTACTCCGGGCTAGATTTTATTGGCCAACTCTACAAAAAGAAGCCACAGAGTTCATAAAGACATGTCCACCATGTCAGAAACATGCCAACTTTCACATCGCCCTGCCAGAGGAACTCATCAGCGTAACCTCACCTTGGCCATTTGTAAAATGGGGACTCGACCTTCTCAGACCCTTCTCTCAGGGATCAGGACAAGTCAAATTCCTCATAATGGGGTAGATTATTTCACAAAATGGATTGAGTCAGAACCCCTAGCTAATGCCACTGCTCAAAGAAGTCGAAAAATTCTATATAGAAACATTGTCACAAGGTTTGGGGTTCCATATTCCATCACCACAGACAATGGCACCCAATTCACAGATGTAGGCTTCAGAAAGTTAGTAGCCGACTTGAATATAAAACACCAATTCACTTCCGTAGAATATCCCCAGGCCAACAGACAAGCCGAAGCTGCCAACAAAGTCATATTGACTGGGCTAAAACAGAGATTACAGGACGCGAAGGAAGCCTGGGCTGAAGAGCTCCCACAAGTCCTATGGGCATATCGGACAATGCCATATTCCACTACAAAGGAATCACCTTTCCGATTAGCCTACGGAATGGAGGCAATGATCCCAGTGGAGGTCAAAGAAGGGTCACCCAGAGTGATCCACTATAGTGAAGAAGCCAACTTCCAACTTCAAAGGGAAGAGCTCGACCTACTTCCAAAAATCCGAGAAAGAGCTCAGATCAGGGAAGAGGCATTGAAACGTCGAATGGCTTCAAGATACAATCGAAAGGTAGTGCCACGAGGTTTTGCCGAGAACGACCTCATCTTAATCCGAAATGATATCGGAACAACTCGACCTGGAGAAGAAAAGCTGGCAGCAAACTGGAAAGGACCCTACCGAGTCATATAGATACTTGGAAAGGGCTACTACAGACTGTCCGAACTCGAAGGACGAGAGCTTCCTAGGTCATGGCACGCCTGCAACCTATGAAGGTATTATAGTTAAAGGTAATAAGGATCTTAGGATAAGGGTGCACTCTTTTTCCTGAAAAGGTTTTTTAATGAGGCACCAAGCCAAGATTCATGAAATACCCAACTTAGAGGAGTAAAACTCCCACATGTATATATTTGCATATTTTTATAAAGTTTTTCAAGATTTCCTACAAATTCTTTATCAAGACGCATTAATCTGAAACCCAAAAAATTCATCGCCCGATTATAAAGCTACAGATCGGCAGAAAGTGAAAGTCAAATTCACTGCACGATCAAGACAAAGACCAACAAAGATGAAAACCAAATTCATCAGAAAGTCAACCAACGGGGATCAAACCCAATTTCTACAAAGTCGGCAAAGATGAAAAAACGACAAACACAGAATAATGCAAGAAGTTATCAAAAGTGATCCATAGAAAGGACTTGACGAGGTCTTAATAAAATGGGTTGCTAAAAATAACTTAAAGACCGGTCGATGTATAGAAGTCGGACCAGTCGACCACAATAACTAAAGTTATAAAAAGTAAATCCTTGGAAAGAGGCCTGGCCAGCCCTAAAAAAGAGGATTACTAGAAATAACTTAGAAGGGACCGACATGATGAAGTCGACCCACAAACAAAAGTTATAAAAAGTAATCCCTAAAAGAGACCTGACAAAGGTCCAAAAAGAGGATTACTAGAAATAACTTGGAAGGGACCGACATTATGAAGTCGGCCCACAAACAAAAGTTATAAAAAGTAATCCCTAAAAGAGACCTGACAAAGGTCCAAAAAGAGGATTACTAGAAATAACTTAGAAGGGACCGACATGATGAAATCAGCCCACAAACAAAGTTATAAAAAGTAATCCCTAAAAGAGACCTGACAATGGTCCAAAAAGAGGATTACTAGAAATAACTTAGAAGGGACAGACGTGATGAAGTCGGCCCGATCAAGATGCCAAAGCTAAAGGTAAATCAATGGAAGAGACCTAACAAAGGTCCAAAGAAAATGGATTACTAGAAATAACTTCAGGCCGAAGTGAGGAAGTCGGCATACAAGTTGGACCCAAATATTCATGACCTCAAAAGAATCAAGCTACAAGTATGAAAATACAAAGGCAATCAAAAGAGGTCGGACAACAAGGCTCCAACACTCCCAAAAACCTAAAAGATATCAAACAAGTGTAGACAAACATGTTATGAAAAGAACAAGATATAATAATAACAATAACTCAGGAGGCCACTAAAAGTCAGCCCCAAGAGCTTGAGAAACTACTTTGTTTTTTCAAAATAAGTTGCTAACAGAAAAGCAACTAAAGGTGTCCAGCAGTTAGATACCATGAATTACAAAACATAAAAAAGTCCAAAGCCCACAAGCCGGACCGTATACAAAAACATCTAAAAAAAATCATAAAGAGTTCCCAGTCACAACATCACGAGGTGAAGGAGGACGAGTCTGAAGAGGCACTGCATCTACCGTCCCATCATCCCGGTTCAAGACCTGACAATCGGAATCTGACTCAGGATGACCAACCTCAGCTGAAGGAGTTGAAGAAGTTGGCGCAACAGAAGCTTTGGCGGCAGGCACAGAAGGAGGTTCGACATCATCATTATCAGGGTTATCAGGGACAATTTTACCATCCTTCACAATATTGTCCAAGCTGAAGAGAGTAAGGTCGAGCTCGGGTGCAAGAACTCGAACCTGCTCCTTCAGGTTCTCCTAAGCAGCATTTACACTGCCTACAAGGTGACCCTGGAGCTCGGCATAATTAGCTCGGGCAGACTCTAAATCCTCCCTGAGACGCATCATTTTCCAACAGGTCGTGACATAGCTCTCCTTATGCTTTAACGTCGTGTCTTCAGCCAACTTTGCAGAAGCTGCCAAGGCAATAGCACTAGTCTTTTCACCCTCCAACTCTTTCTCCAACTTGGTCACTTTCACCTCGAGCTCCTCCTTTAAACCTTCCATCCGGTCGAACTCCAGATGGTACCATAAGGACCAATTTACTGGTCCACAAACTCAACAGCATCAAAATCAGGGGCATCAAGGTTAAAGGGCTCAGCTGTTTTCTGTTTTTTCGGAGGAGAAGCACCGGTAGGAGAAGAGGTGGCAGTAGAAGGCTATGGAGGATCAACCAAATGAACCCAAAGAGTAGGAATCATCCTCCTCGATCCAAGAGAGCTCGGTACCGACGGCTTGGGCAAAGCATGAGAAGATCCTTCCCCGGCCACCTTGGCCGAGATGTTTAGGGCTGCAGTCGCCTTCCTCGCTTTTTTGAAGGCCTTCATGGAATCATTATTTTTAACCATCTCTGGAAAAAACACAGCAAAAACCCAGTTACAAATTGAGAGAAAAAAGGCTCAGCTCGACAAAAATGAAACAAAACGAAAAACAAGATAAGACAACCACTATCTAGCTCAGTTCGGAGAAGCGAAGGATCCCCTAAAAACCTTTTTGTGTCAAGATAAGGAGGTTGTCCCCATTTCTCCTCCAACACATTAACAAATACCTGTTCGACCTCGTCCAACATCTCCCACGTATACCTCGACACTACAATATTCTTTTGCCACTCTAAAGGAAATGTGGGCTTGTCATTCTCATCTAGAAAAAAAGGGGCGAGCTCCTTCAACAGCTCAAACCTTAAAGAAATAATTCTTGAAGTCTCTAAAAGACTCATCATACATCGAAAAAACTTTATTTCCTTGGGCAGACCGAAAAGAAACCCAAGAAGCTTTTTTTTGGCAGAAATCCCAGGCTTGGTCAAAATGAAAAGGTAAAGAAAGAGAGTTTGAGAAGGCTTAACATCTAATTCCTGACACAACAACTGGAAAATCTTAACAAAACCCCATGAATTCGGATGAAGTTTGGATGGAGACACATTGCATGACCCCAATAAATTGGTTTCAAAGGGAGTAAAGGGAAAGGTAATGTTCATTTGACTAAAGAAATAGTCATAGGCATAAAAGAAAGGACATTCCCCCTGGACCGAAGTAGGGAAACAGACCCTCTCATCAGAATCAGGTGCTACTAGCTCATAATTTTTCTCCTGCTTCCGATTACTACAAATCCTGTGATGTTTTCTCAGCTCCACACAGAATTCAGAATTTACCACAGAAACACACATCAGAACAAAGGAGTCCAGCCAATCGAACATGCCCTCGGGAACTTTGGAGGAGGTCTCAATAATATTTTTGCGAGAGGAAGACATGGTCAACTAGTCCTACAACAAAGAAAAAAAAGAGAGGAATTACTAAATAAACAGCTCGGCCATCAGCTCAGACAAATATGACTAAGAGCAAAACAAACAGCAAAAAGGACACCCCAGGACCCACACCAAAGATCCAGGGGCATCCTTTGGAGGTAATTATGGAACAAGGACTCGGGAAAATCTACAAGCCTACATCTCTACACCTCCTAACAAGAAGATAACCCTTTTTCAAAGATAACCCCTTTTTAACAAAAGTGACACTCCGACAAGAAAGCCACAAAATTAAAAAATCCATCAAAAGTAGCTATCAACATCAAAACAAGATCAAAAATCACCAAAAGACGCAACCTTTTTTTAGAATCAAAACGAGCCACCAGAAAAATCGTTACTTTCTACAAAATTCATCAGCAAAATTACCAACATAGTGAAAGTCATCAAAGGAGCAATCTTTTGGGGAAAGCAAACAGGTTCATAAAGGCCTCAGTAACAACATACAGAGGAGCACTAAAAACAAACACGCAAAATCCTCAGCTGACAGGGAACCCACTCAAGAGCATACACAAGGCCAAAAACTAGAAAAACATGCATCACAGCAACAATCGAGCATAACAAGCAAAATCAAAACTTTACTAAGAATCGAATGCAAAGCGACGAAGGAAGTAAAGAAGCGAAAAGAAGAACCAAACCTGGAAAGAGGAGAAAGCTTCGAAGAAATTAAAGACGGAAAAATCCGGAATCGCCTTTCAAAGCAAAGAAAGCACCAACAATCACCAAATGGCGTCGTAGAGAGAAACGCGAAAATGCAAGTCTCAGGCAAAAAATGAAAGTGAGAAAGAAAAAGGGGAAGTTACAGCAAAGAAACAGAGAAGAGAAACCATTTTTGTGAAAAGTTCAAAATGAACGAAGAAACGGAGCATTAAAAGAATTAATGAGGTTATTAAACCCTCACGCATTCCCAAAGCAAGGAGACGCGCGTTTTCAAAAGAATAAAAATTCAAAAGAAAACGTTCCGCATTCAAAGGAGAACTCTACAAAGAAGAAGTCGACAAAATGCTCGAGTTCGGCTTCACCAGAGAAGGATCGAAGTCCTAAAACTAAGACTCGACCTCAAAAGAAAGACCGAGCTTGAGCCGGGGCACTGTTCATACCCTGGGTCGAGCTGTCCGACTCGGGATGTTTAGCGACAAGGCGACTGACCTCTTCTCAAAGAGCTCGGCCAAATTGCCAGAAAAGCCCAATAAAGGCCCAGATAGAGGAACACGACCCAAATCCAAAGGCAGCCCAAGCCTATAGAGATAAGGGCGGTTCTCTTGAAGATAAGATGACTTCACTCAAAGATAAGATAAGATAAGATAACTATCTTATCCCCAGAAAGGTCATCCTCTACTATTATAAATACACTGGAGCACCCAGTTATAACTCATACTCTGATTCTACAAAAGACCTGCTTAATACCCTAGCTAACTTAAGCATCGGAGTCCCTTGCAGGTACCACCATCCTCCGGTGACAAAGGATCAGCAGCATTACCAGTCTAACAAGTCGAACGCGGTGGCTCCGGCCACCCCCCACAAGTCAGACACATCAGCGCCGAACAGCACAGAAGATCTCATCCGAGATCGACCTACAGTTTCAGGTAACCCTCAGAACAGATACGAAAAGGTTCCTAGGAGACCCTGGTCATCTCCGGTCCAAGATAGGTAGCTTTCCAACCTTTAGCTTTGTGACTTTTAGTTGTGATTTGTTGACTAAGGTGCCTGTTCATACCCTAGGTCAAGATGTCCGACCCGGGATGTTTAGCGACAAGCCGACCGACCTCTTCAGGTCAGACTATCCGACCTCTTCTCAAAGAGCTCGGCCAATGACCGACCTCTTCTCAAAGAGCTCGGCCAAAACGCTACAGAGGCCCAATAAGGGCCCAAATAGAGGGACACAGCCCAATCTAAAGGCAGCCAAAGCCTAGAAGGATAAGGGCAGTTCCCTTGAAGATAAGCTGACCTCAACTCAAAAGATAAAGATAAGATAAGATAACTAACTTATCTTATCTAAAAAGGTCACTATCACACCATTATAAATACACCGGAGCACCCAGGTATAACTCATACTCTGATTCTACAAAAAACCTGCTTAATACCCGTGCTAACTTAAGCATCGGAGTCTCTTGCAAGTACCCCCACCCTCCGGTGACCAAGGATCAGCAGTGCAGCAAGTCCAACAAGTTGGACACAACAACTCCAGCCGCCACCAGCCAGCCGGACACGCCATCTCCGACCAGTACAGAAGATCTCATCCGAGATCGACCTCCAGTTTCAGGTAACCCTCGGAACATTGGTGCCGTTGCCGGAGAACCTGGAAGTCATCCCATCACCATGGCGGACGAACAGGATAATGACCACAACTCAGATTTAGAGGACAGAACGCCGCACAAAGACACGGACGCCACCTCCAAAGACACACCTCAAAACAGGGAAGATAAACAACCCCCAAACACAGAAATTTTGGAAGCTATCCGTAAGCAACAGAATCGCCTTAAACAGCTGGAACAAGAAGCTGAGAGAAACCTCCAGAGAGAAACTAGGCAACGACGAGAGCTAGAGGACAAGCTCCTAAAAGCCTGAGACTGATCTCAAAGCCAAAACCATTCAACCCAGTCACGATGACGACTCCCACAAGGACAAAGATCCCTTCACCAAGGAGATCATGAAAGCTAAAGTCCCAAAGGACTTTAAAGCTCCCGACATGACGCCGTACGATGTCACATCGAATCCAAGCCATCATCTCAGCAATTTCAGAAGCATAATGTATCCCACCAGTGCCTCGGATGCCATTCGATGCAAAGTCCTCCCGACTACCCTAACGAAGACAGCAATAAAGTGGTTCGACAGTTTGCCTCTAAAATCCATCACAAGTTTTGACGACCTTGCTAAAAAAGTTCCTGGCCACGTTCTCCATCCAGAAGGATAAAGCCGAACACGCTCCAATCTTGCCAGGGATCAAGCAAGGAGATCGGGAAAGTCTTCGCAACTACATTGAAAGATTCAACAAAGCGTGCCTGAACATACAAAGTCTGCCAACAGAAGCAGATATCATGGGTCTCATCAATGGCCTATGAGGAGGACCTTTTAGCCACTCAATATCTAAGAAGCACCTAACATCTCTAAACGAAGTACAGAAACGGGTAGAGAAATACATCAACATGGAGGAGAACTCTCGACTAGGAGAGAGCTCAGAAACCGAATTCTCCTAACCCACCACAGGACAAAGATAAAGAGTCCAAGAAAAAAGATCAACCTGGGAAGCCTAGAAAATACCGTAATTACACCCCTCTTCGGGTGTCTCTTGTGGAGGTTTACTGAGAAATATGCAACACTGAGAAGATCCCACCACCTCGCCCAATCAAAAACAAAAGAGGTCGGACGAGTTGAAGGTCCACTTCACAACAAAGAGGTCAGACGAGTTGAAGGTTCACCTCACAAGAAAGAGGTTGGATGAGTTGAAGGTCCACCTCACAACAAAGAGGTCGGACGAGTTGAAGGTCCACCTCACACCAAAGAGGTCGGACGAGTTGAAGGTCCACCTCACAACAAAGAGGTCGGACGAGTTGAAGGTCCACCTCACACCAAAGAGGTCGGACGAGTTGAAGGTCCATCTCACAACAAAGAGGTCGGACGAGTTGAAGGTCCACCTCACAACAAAGAGGTCGGACGAGTTGAAGGTCCACCTCACACCAAAGAGGTCGGGCGAGTTAAAGGTCTGCCACACACCGAAGAGGTCGGACGAGTGGAACATCCACCTCACACCAAAGAGGTCGGACAAGTTGAACGTCTACCTCACCCCCCTAAGAGACGTGTTCATATGATAAATGGAGGATTCGCAGGAGGTTTGATCTCCAAATCATCTTGCGAAAGATACCTCAAAGAGGTATATTAAGGAAGAGAGAGAGGTTTGAAAAGGACAACGGAATGCGAACAAGCCTTCCGAGATTTCAAAAATTCTTGGGGCAACCACCCATTCTCACCAGACCTCGGGAAAGTGAAGAACTCATATTATACCTCGCAGTAGGAAGTTGGGCAATAGCCTCAGCACTAGTCAGAGAAGACGAAAGTGGGCAACAACCCATCTACTTCATCAGCAAAGCTCTACAAGGGGCCGAACTAAACTATCAAAAGATAGAAAAAGTTCACCTACGCCCTCGTACTCACCTCTCAACGACTCCACCCATACTTTCAAAGCTCACACTATCAGAGTTCGGACCAACCAGCCCATAAAAGGCATCCTACAGAAAACAAGCTTAGCTGGAAGAATCCTACAGAAGACAGCACGGATAATTCGGGAGACCCTGGACAAAACCAAAGAACATATCAGACAATTCGGGGGACCCTGGACAAAACCAGTCAGCACCAACAACTCGAACAAATCGGGGAAAATGAAGTCCGATACATAGAATGCCCGAGCTGATGCACTTTCAAAACCAACAACTCGGACAATTCGGGGATATGAGGTCCGACACATACCTCGAGAGCAGAATGCCCGAGCTGATGCATTTTCAAAACTAGCCAACACCAAATTAGGGGGCAATAACAGAAGCCTCATCCAGGCTACATTACAAGACCACAACGAGTCAATCTCGAAGGCGGTATAAGGGATGTACTCAGGGTCAGCCACAGTAACATGCATTAAAACTATGAAATCCAGCTAATCAGACATGCTGTCCGGGATCTTAGTAGACATCTCAAAGACATAGGTCGACTATGGGATCATTACCAAACAACTCGGGCAAATAAGGAAACAACTCGGACAATAATAGCAGAACGTCAAATGACAGACGTGGCAGTAAAAGGGAAACCCCAGGACTCGCACGAAAGTCCAAGGGCACCCTTTGGAGGCAACAACAAGGCAAGAACACAGAGAAAAGAAGTCGACAATCTATACCCAAACAGTCCGAACACCTCTCAAACAAAAGAAAGAACCAAAGTTCTTCAGAGCAAAAACCCAAATACAAAGTCAAAGCTTTACATCAAAAGCATGCCAACTTCCCTATAGCCCCACCAGAAGAACTCCCATAAGTCTTCTGGGCATATCGGACAACTCCACACTTCACCACGAAGGAATTACCTTCCTGATTAGCTTACAGAATAGAGGCAATGATCCCAATAGAGATCAAAGAAGGATCCCCCAGAATGATCCTCTACAATGAAGAGGTCAACTCCCAAATCCAAAGGGGAGAACTCGACCTACTTCCAGAAGTCCGAGAAAGAGCTCGGATTAGGGAGGAAGCGTTAAAATGTCAAATGGCCTCAAGATACAATCGGAAGGTAATCTAGCAACAACGATCTCATCCTAATCTGAAATGATATCGGAACAACTCGACCTGGAGAAGGAAAGCTGGCAGCAAACTAGAAAGGACCCTACCGAGTCATAGAAGTACTTGGGAAAGGCTACTACAGACTGTCCGAACTCGAGGGGCAACAGCTACCAAGGTCATGGCATGCCTGCAATCTAAAAAGGGTGCCAGACCGAGATCCAAAAAGATTGCCCGACCTAGAAAGGTAAGTACTAACATGTACACACTCTTATCTTCATTTTATTGTTTAAAAGATTGCAGATTCTCTAAAAAGTTTCCTACCAAGACGCCTGACTACGGTAGGTTGGCAAGGTGAACACCAAATTCACCGCCCGATCACAACAAAGTCGGCAAGATAAAAACCAAATTCATCGTCCGATTACAAAAGCGACAAGTCGGCAAGGTGAAAACCAACTTCACCGCCCGACCACGATGAAATCCGAATTCATCATTTGATTTCGACAAAGGTCGACAAAGTGAAAACAAAATTTACTGCTATACCAAGACGCATTAATCTGAAGCATTCATCGTCCGATTATAAAGCAACAGATCGGCGGAAAGTGAAAAACAGATTCACTGCACGATCACGATAAAGACCAATAGAGATGAAAACGCGATTCATCTAAAGGTCGACCAAACAAAGAAAGAAACCACCCTCTACAAATCGGCAAAGATGAACACAGAATAATGAAAGAAGTTATCGAAAGTGATCCGAAAAAAGAACCTGACGAGGTCTTATGGATTGCTAAATAATAACTTAAAGACTGGCTGACGTTAAGAAGTCGTACCAAGTCAACCCAAGTTATCAGCAAATCCCTGGAAAGAGGTCTGGCCAACCCTATAAAAGAGGAATTGCTATAACTTAGAAGAGATCAACCTAACGAAGTCGGTCTCCTACAAAAACAAGTTATAAAAGTAATCCCTAAAAGAGACCTGACAAAGGTCCAAGAAAGAGGATTACAAAAATAACTTAGAAGAGGACGACATGAAGAAGTCGACCTCCTACAAACAAGTTATAAAAGTAATCCCTGAAAGAGACCTGACAAAGGTCCAAAAAAGAGGATTACAAAATAACTTAGAAGAGATCAACATAAAGAAGTCGGTCTCCTACAAAAACAAGTTATAAAAGTAATCCCTGAAAGAGACCTGAACAAGGTCCAAGAAAGAGGATTACAAAAATAACTTAGAAGGGCCCGACATGATGAAGTCGTCCCAAAACATAAAGTTACAAAAGTAATCCCTGAAAGAGACCTGAGCAAGGTCCAAGAAAGAGGATTACAAAAGTAACTTAGAAGAGCCCGACAAGAAGAAGTCGGACCAACGAAAGCTACAGCTTAGACCAACAAGAAGAAGTCGGACCAACGAAAGCTACAGCTCGGACCGACAAGAAAAGTAGGACCGGCGAAAGCTACAGCTTGGACCGACAAGAAGAAGTCGGACCGGCGAAAGCTACAGATCGGACCGATAAGAGAAGTCGGACCGGCGAAAGCTACAGCTCGGATCGACACGAGGTGTCGGACCAACGAAAAGCATGCGCTAAAAGGGACATAGCTTCGCCCAAAAAGCCATGGCTCCATGACAAGGCTATCAAAATTGTTCAGAATGACTAAAAAGTGTTCTACGAGAACACTAAAAAGTCCTCGGACAAGTTAGCCCCAAGGACCACCTCAACCAAGCAGAAAGTGGACAAAACCAGAAGTGATCAAAAGAGGTCAGACAACAAAGTACCGACACTCTACAAAGATCCACAAAGGGGACAAAGACATCTCACGAACGGCCAGAGGAAAGCTAGAAGTACTTCGCTGAAAAGTATAAATTCTTGAAAAAAGACATTACTTAAAAAGCAAAAAGCACGACCTCAAAGACGGCGCTAAAAAGTCATCCAAACAAACTATAAAAAGGTTCCCCATCGGAACACTACTTAAAAAGTTGTTGGATTATGACTAAAAAGCCCGAGCAGTGAAGATAAAAAAGTCGGAAGAAGGCTGAAAAGACCTCTCAGCAAACTAAAAAAAGGGGCAACACCAAACTTGCACAAGGAGAAACTACTTAAGATCGACCAAAGTCAGGATGCTTGAGCGCGACTTCCCCAAAGAGATCAAAAGCTCCGAACTCAAGCAGGGGAAAAGTCGTACAGGTCGATGTCAACTAAGAAGAGGCGCAAGAACGATCTCAAAAAAGAACAAGCCAAAAGGTTGGAAAACAGCTTAAGGCTCAAACATGTTTAGCTAAAAGGGATACAACTCCACTCAAAGAAGGCACAATCTCAAACAGGGCTACAAACGTCATCCAAGACTAAAAAAGGTTCTATATAAAGAACACTAAAAAGTCATTGGACAAGTCACTAAAAGTCCAGATATCAAGTCACAGGGATAACTTCGCCAAAGCAGAAGGTTGTCAACACAAACTTAAAGCAAGGCGCGATCCAGAAGGCAAGGGAAGAAAACCCACACTACTACTCAAAAGAGGTTGGACTGTGAAGTACCAAACCTCTAGAAAATCTGCAAAAGATTGCAAAGCAATGAAGAAACAAGCCAGACAGATGCTTGAGTACGACTTCCAAAGAGATCGAAGCTCTGAAAGCACAATCTCACGGAAAGATCGAACTCAAGCAGGGGCACTGTTTATACTCTGGGTCAAGATGTCCGACCCGGGATGTTTAGCGACAAGCCGACCGATCTCTTCAGGTCAGACTATCCGACCTCTTCTTAAAGAGCTCGGCCAATGACCGACCTCTTCTCAAAGAGCTTGGCCAATGACCGACCTCTTCTCAAAGAGCTCGGCCAAAACGCTACAGAGGCCCAATAAGGGCCCAAATAGAGGGACACAACCCAATCTAAAGGCAGCCAAAGCCTAGAAGGATAAGGGCGGTTCCCTTGAACATAAGCTGACCTCAACTCAAAAGATAAAGATAAGATAAGATAACTAACTTATCTTATCTAAAAAGGTCACTATCACACCATTATAAATATACTGGAGCACCCATGTATAACTCATACTCTGATTCTACAAAAAACCTGCTTAATACCCGTGCTAACTTAAGCATCGGAGTCTCTTGTAGGTACCCCCCACCCTCCGGTGACCAAGGATCAGCAGTGCAGCAAGTCCAACAAGTCGGACACAACATCTCCGGCCGCCACCAGCCAGCCAGACACGCCATCTCCGACCAGTACAGAAGATCTCATCCGAGATCGACCTCCAGTTTCAGGTAACCCTCGGAACAGTGCCTTTTATTTTGTTTTGCTGAGAACATGGCTCCGAAGTCTGTAACAATGAAACAACTGCGTTAGACCAGAAAAAACGTCGTGGCTCGAAGCATTCAAGAGAAGGAAACTTGGGGTACCTCGGTATGATATTCTCCAAAGAAATTGGACTCGGATACTTCGTCCCAAAAGAAAATCATTCCTACTCCCTCAAGTCGGTTCATCCCTCCCGACTCCCCTCCAGAGAGTTTTGTTGTTCCTCCTTCTCCCTCATCTTCAGAGCCTCCTCTCAAAAGGCAAAAACTATTGAAGATGGGGAGTATTTATGATAAAAGTTTTGACGAGCTTGCCTGGAGTGAGAGAAATATTCTCCCTCATAGTTGCATCAGCATGGATGATGTGGCTATTCTGAATCATCTCCAACTTATGGCCTGAAATTGAATTCGGATAGCGGAAGTATGTACGTCCTTGGCCAAAGAGTTGCAGAAGACTCCCCTCAGTGCCACTCACGGCTCTCTAGTGGCTACCCGGGTTGAGGTGGAGAGGCTTAGTAGAATTAAGAAGGAGTTGGAGGAGGAGAGGGACGGCCTAACATCCGACCTAGAGAAAGCTCGGTCTCGGATAAAGAAGGCAGAGGCAGCTACGGCTACCAAAAGAAGGCGGATGAGAGGTATTTCCAAGCTTGCGGGGAGAAGCTTGATCTTCAGAGGCCCTAGAGAAGGCCAAAGAAATATATGCTCTTCTTGAGAAGTCTGTGGCCCATGGGATGGACGAGATGTTTGCTAACCTGAAGGCTCAAGTCAAAATCCTTGTTCCTGTGGCCGATCTTTCTCTATTTTGTCAAGATAATATTGTGGTGGACGAGAAGATCTTCCTGGCCCCTGAAGATGACCAGGAGAAGGCTTTGCTTGACCCGAAATCTTTGGGTGCTCAATTCGGCCAGACCTCTCAGACTCCCGAGGTCCCTTCTGAAGTTATTAGCACCGAGCTCCCTCCTTCACCACTTGGTGCCATTCCTGCTGTGCCGGTCTCTGTTCACCCTCCGACCCCTCCTGCACGGATGCCGTGATTGGGGAGGACCTTAATCCTTTACTTGTAATAGTTAGTAGTTTTCTGGACAAAATTACTTTTGCTTTTAAGTTGTTTTTCAAACACTTTTAGAATATAAAGAACCTTTCTTCACTTTGATAATGATTTTGGCTCTTCCAATAACTATTTTCCGAACTAGCTCTTGGCTAATATAGCTACTTAGTTGGGGACTATACCTCGACAACTTTTAAGGCTGTTTACTTGCTTATATAGTTTTTCCTTTTATAAGTTCTGACTTCATTTAATCATACTTTACTAAGTTACTTTTACACTTCGCTTTTATTCCGCCTTGATTCTAAGGTCAGTTGTCATGAGTTGTTTATATAACTTCTTACATTAACTTGTACCTCGTCGCTTCATCTTGCCGACCATTTTAGGTCGGACAATGATTTTCGTAGTTTATCGAGTTTAAATTAAAGTGTTTTTATAGGAAAATTTTGAAGAAGAAATGAAATCATTTTTATAAACGAAGAATTCCTTTACATAAATTTTCTACTAAGGATTTTTTACTACTCTTAACCCTTGCTATAGTGCCTCGTTAAAACCCCCTTCGGAAAAAACCATTTTTTAAGGGGAAAAAATCTTAAGGTTGGAAAAAGAGGACACCAGGAAACAAGTTATGCTACCTAGCTGTAGAATTTCTTCAGATTGCATGCGTGCCACGACCTCGGGAGTTCCCGCCCCTGCAGGTCGAACACTTTGTAGTAGCCCTTTCCTAAAACTTCGACGATCTTGCAGGGTCCTTTCCAATTTGCAGCTAGCTTCCCTTCGCCTGACTTTTGAACTCCGATGTCATTTCGGATTAGTATGAGGTCGTTTGTGGCAAAAATTTTTTTGATGGGCTTCTGATTGTACCTTAGGGTCATCCTTTGTTTTAGTGCTTTTTCTTTGATCCGAGCATTCTATCAGACTTCTAGGAGGAAGTCGAGCTCTTCCTTTTGTGCTTGGGTATTGGCCTCTTCATTGTAGAATACAACCCTAAGTGACTCTTCAGTAGTTTCTATGGGATCATAGCTTCCATTTCGGAAGCAAGTTGGAAAGGTGATTTCCCGGTTGTGAAATGAGGGGTTGTCTGATATGCCCATAAGACTTGAGGGAGCTCGTCAGTCCATGCTCCCTTTGCATCTTGTAGTCGGTGTTTCAATCCGGCTAATATGACTTTGCTTGTAGTTTCAGCTTGTTCATTAGCCTGAGAATATTCCACCGATGTGAATTGGTGTTTTATTTTGAAATTGGTCACCAAATTCTTGAAGGTCGACTCGGTGAATTGCATCCCATTGTCTGTGGTGATGGAGTAGGGAACTCCAAACCTCGTGACAATATTTTTATAGAGAAACTTCTTACTTCTCTGGGCAGCGATGGTTGCTAGTGGTTCCACCTTGATCTACTTAGTGAAGTAGTTGATCCCCACTATGAGGTATTTGACTTGTCCTGGATCTTGAAAAAATGGTCTGAGAAGATCGAGTCCCCATTTTGTAAACGGCCATGGGAAGATGACGCTAATAAGCTCTTCAGGAGGTGCCACATAAAAATTGGCATGCTTTTGGCAAGGCAGGCACTTTTTAATGAACTCGACTGCTTCTCGGCAGAAGAAGCCGGCCCGGATCACCTTCTTGGATAGTGATCAGGCTCTTAAGTGATTTCCACATATGCCATTGTATACTTCCTTTAAGACCTCCTTTGTATTAGAGGTCGGGACGTACTTTAATAAAGGTGTTAATATGCCTCTTTTATATAGGACATTGTGGACCAATGTATAATTTTTTGCCCCCTTTTTGAGTCTTCGAGCCTCTTTTTCATATTTAGGGAGGACATCAAATTTAAGATAGTTGAGTATAAGGGTCATCTATCCTAAATTTTGGTTAGAAACAGTCATCACATCCAAGATGTCATCTCCCTTTGATATTGATGGTGCATGGAGAGTGTTCCGAGGGTCACCTGAAACTGTAGGTCAATCTCGGATGAGATCTTCTGTACTGGTCGGAGATGACGTGTCCGGCTGGCTGGTGGCGGCCGGAGCTGTTGTGTCCGACTTGTTGGATTGGCTGCACTTCTGATCCTTGGTCACTGATGGGTGGGGGTACCTGCAAGAGACTCTGATGCTTAAGTTAGCAAGGGTATTAAGCAGGTTTATTGTAGAATCAGAGTATGAGTTATACCTGGGTGCTCCAGTGTATTTATAGTAGTGTGGGCTAACCTTTCTGATAAGATAAGTTAGTTATCTTATCTTATCTTATCTTATTTTGGGTGAAGTCAGCTTATCTTCAAGGGAACCGCCTTTATCTCTATAGGCTTGGATAGCCTTTGGATTTGGGTCGTGTTCCTCTATTTGGGCCCTTTATTGGGCTTTCCTGTCGATTTGGCCGACCTCTTTGAGAAGAGGTCGGGTAGCCTGACCTTAAGAGGTCGGTCGCTTTGTCGCCAATCATCCCAGGTCGGATAGCTCGACCCGGGGTATGAACAGTGCCCCTGCTTGAGCTCGGTCTTTTTTTGCTGAGGTCGAGTCCTTGACTTCGGTCCTTCTCTAGTGAAGCCGAACTCAAGAATTTTGTCGATTCCTTTCTTTGTAGAGCCTTTTTGAATGTGGAACGTTTTCCTTTAAAAGCGCGCGCTTTTATATCGGCGCTTTGGGAACGTGCGAGGGTTTAATACCCTCATTAATTGACTTCAAATGCCCCGTTTCCCATGGTTTTTATTTTGAACTTTGCCATCAAAAACGGTTTCTCTTCTTCGTTCCTCTTCGTAACTTCTTCCTTTACACTCTCATTTTCCGTTTTTCCCTAGAGTTTCACAGTTTCTTCCTGTGACGCCTGCTCTACTACCGCTTTCTGTGGAAAAGGAGTGATTCTGGATTTCACCCTTCGTCTTCTTCCGGCAAATTTTTTCCGTTCGAGGGGTGGCTCTGTCGCTTCTTGCTCTTCAGCTTTCTTTCGAGGTTTTCTTCTATTTTCCAGGTTCGATTTTTCCTCTTCTGTCATTTTTTATGTCCGAGTTTGATTTTTCTTGGAGAAAGTTTGGATCTTTCTGCTTTTACTGCGCCTGATTGTTGTGTGTTTTGGAGTTTCTTCATCTTTTGTATGAATTTTTTCGCCTTTCCTGTTGCTTGATGCTTTTAGGGCTTTTGCATGTTATCACCGTTTCTGCTTGTGCTTTCGATGATGGTTTTTGTTTGATTCTGAAAAAGGTTATATCTTTGATGATTTTCTGCTTGGCATTTTTGATGTCGACGATGCTTTTTGCTGATAGACTGTAGAAAGATAGTGGCTTAGATGACTTTTGTGTTTTTACTTCCTGTTCCGTGGGTTACCTGAAACGGTAGGTCGATCTCAGACAAGATCTTCTGCGCTGGTCGGAACCGATGTGTCCGGCTGGTGAATGGCGGCCGGAGCTAGTGCGTCCGACTTGCTTGGACTGAACGTGCTGCTGATCCTCTATCACCGAAGGGTGGGGGGTACCTGCAAGAGACTCCGATGCTTAAGTTAGCATGGGTATTAAACAGGTGTTATGTAGAATCAGAATATGAGTTATACCTGGGTGCTCCAGTGTATTTATAGTAGATGGGGCTGACCTTTCTGATAAGATAAGTTAGTTATCTTTATCTTATTTTATCTTTATTTTAGGTAAAGTCAGCTTATCTTCAAGGGAACCGCCTTTATCTCTATAGGCTTGGATCGCCTTTGGATTTGGGTCGCGTTCCTCTATTTGGGCCCTTTATTGGGCTCTTCGGTTGATTTAGCCGACCTCTTTGAGAAGAGGTCGGGTAGCCTGACCTGAAGAGGTCGGTCGCTTTGTCGCCAATCATCCCAGGTCGGGTAGCTCGACCCAGGGTATGAACACTTCCCTTTTTCAAAACGTTTGTCTACTTGAAATCTTCTTTTCTTGTTTGGGAAATGCCGGGACGTAAGCTGTAGATTTTCCTGAAACCTTGCTTTGCCACTGCCTCCAAAGGATGCCCCAGGACTTTGGTTTGAGTCTTGGGGTTTTCCTTTTCTGTTTGTTCGTCTGTATCATATTAGTCGAGTTGCTTTGCCCTTCCTCCGAGATGTTTTTTAGTAATCCAATCTTCTTTTCTTTTTGTAGGATTAGTTGGCCTCATGTCTTCTCGCAATAACGTTGTAGAGATGTCTTCCAAAGTTCCCGAGGGGATGTCCGATTGGCTGGACTCCCTTGTCCTAATGTGTGTCTCTGTCGTGGATGCTGAATTTTGTGTAGAGCTGAGAAAACGTCATAGGATTTGTGGTAACAGTGCTCGGGAGAGGGATTATGAGCTTGTAGCTCCTGACTCTGATGAGAGGGCTTGTTTTCCTACTTCCGTCGAGGGGGAGCGTCCCTTCTTCTATGCTTATGAATATTTCTTCAGCCAGTTGGACGTCACTTTTCCTTTTACTGCTTTTGAGACCGACTTGTTGTGGTCATGTAACATTGCTCCATCCCAGCTTCATCCGAATTCCTGGGGTTTTACCAAGATATTTCAGCTGCTTTGCCAAGAGTTAGGCATAACACCTTCTCAAAATCTTTTCCTCTATCTTTTTGTCTCGGCCAAGCCCGAAGGTTCTTCCAAAAAGAAAACTTCCTGGGTTTCTTTCAGATCGGCCCAGGGGCATAAAGTTTTTGCCATGTATGATGAGTCTTTTAAAGATTTTAAGAATTATTTCTTCCGAGTCTATGCTGTTGAGGGGGTCCGCCCCTTTTTTCTTGATGAGAATAACGAGCCTGCTTTTCCTCTAGAGTGGCAAAAGAATGTGAGAGTGTCTCGTTATACATGGGAGATGCTTAATGAGGTTGAGCGGGCTTTTGTAGTTGTTCTTGAAGATTTGTGGGGGGAACCACTCCATCTGGATACAAAAAGATTTTTGAGTGATCCATCTTTGGTTCGAACTGCTTTGGGTACTGTCTGACTTGTTTCTGTACTTGTTTCTTAGTTTTGCTTCTTCTAGATAGTGACTCATCACTATGGTTGATTCTGTAATTTTTAGAGATGTCGAAAAATAATGATTCCATGAAGGCCTACAAGAAGGCGAAGAAGGCTACTGCTGCTCAAAATATCTCGGCCAAGGCGGCCAGAGAGGGATCTTCTCAAGTTTTAGTGAAGCCGCCCGTGCCGAGTTCTCCTGGGCCGAGGAAGGTGATCCCCACTCCTCGAGTTCGTCTAACTGATCCTCCACAGACTTCTGCCGCTACTTCTGGTGCTCCTCCCAACAAGAAACAGAAAACAATCGAGGCCTTTAACCTTGACGCCCCTGATTTTAATGCAATCGAGTTCGTAGATCAGCAAATCGGTCCCTACGGTGCCCTCCCCATGGATGATGTATCAATTCTTTGCCATCTGGATTTTATGACCCGAAACAGTGTTAAAATGGCATATATGGGGGCTGCCCTGTACCGAACTGCTCAGAATCTTCCTCTCCATGCCACCAAAGAATTTATGGAGGAGGCTAAACAGGAGTTCGACCGGATGAAGGGCCTGAAGGAAGAGCTTGAGGTAAAGGTAACCAAGTTGGAGAAGGATCTGGAGAACGAAAAGGCGAGTTCCCTTGCTCTGGCAGCTTCTGTGCGGTTGGCCGAGGACACGGCATTAAGGCATAAGGACAATTATGTTACATCTTATCGGGAGGTGGTGCGTTTGAGGGAGGAGCTGGAGTCTGCCCGAGTAGACTATTCTGAGCTTCAAGGTCACCTCGTCGGCAGCGTGAACGCTGCCTATGATAATCTAAAAGAGGAAGTTCAAGTTCTTGCTCCTGAGGTTGACCTTACTCTCTTTAGCTTGGACAATGTTGTGAGGGATGGTAAGGTTATCCCCGACGACCAATATGATGATGATGTTGATCCTCCCCCTGTGCTTTCTGCCAAGGTGCCCGCTTCTACGATTCCTCCGGTTGAGGTTGGTCATTCTGTTTCTGATATGGACTGTCAGATCTTGAACCGGAATGATGGTACCGTGGATGCTGTGCCTCTCCAGGCTCGCCCTCCTTCACCCCAGACTGATGCTGCTAAAAAGTCTTCTAATTTTTAGCTGAGTTTTCTTTGGATATTTGCGTAGTTGGCCCGGCTTGTGGGCTTTAAAACTCTTTATTTTGTATAGTTGAATATTTTGCTGACTGCTGGTACTCTTTTTGGTTGCTTGTTTAGCAACTTTTTTTTTAAAAAAACAAGTAGCTTTCAAGCTTTTAGGCTTGACCCTAAAGCTTTATAATATTCTATAGCATGCATGTTTACACTTGTCTTGGCACCTTTCTGGGTTTTAGAATACTGAAGCCTTGCTGCTCGACCTCTTTGAACTGCGTTGTACTTGGAGGTCGTAGATGCGTGGATCCGATTCGTATTTCGATTTGCTTGCTCTTACTTGTATTTATCCATAACCGATTTCTTTACATTGTCCTTTTCCAAGTTATTTTTGTAGTAGACCGGCTTCGTCATGTCGATCTCTTCTAAGCTATTTCGTAATCCTCTTTCTTGGACCATTTGTTAGGTCTCTTTCAGGGACTACTTTTATAACTGTTCATAGGAGGTCGACTTCTTTATGTCGTCCTTTTTCTAAGTTATTTTTGTAATCCTCTTTCTTGGACCCTTGTCAGGTCTCTTTCAGGGATTATTTTTATAACTTTTCATAGGAGGTCGACTTCTTTACATCGTCCTCTTTCTAAGTTATTTTTGTAATCCTCTTTCTTGGACCCTTGTCAGGTCTCTTTCAGGGATTACTTTTATAACTTGTTTTGTTTTGGGCCGACTTTGTCATGTCGGGCCCTTCTAAGTTATTTTTGTAATCCTCTTTCTTGGACCCTTGTCAGGTCTCTTTCAGGGATTACTTTTATAACTTGTTTTGTTTTGGGCCGACTTTGTCATGTCAGGCCCTTCTAAGTTATTTTTGTAATCCTCTTTCTTGGACCCTTGTCAGGTCTCTTTCAGGGATTACTTTTATAACTTGTTTTGTTTTGGGCCGACTTTGTCATGTCGGGCCCTTCTAAGTTATTTTTGTAATCCTCTTTCTTGGACCTTTGTCAGGTCTCTTTCAGGGATTACTTTTATAACTTGTTTTTCGTAGGAGACCGACTTCTTTATGTCGATCTCTTCTAAGTTATAGCAATTCCTCTTTTATAGGGTTGGCCAGACCTCTTTCCAGGGATTCGCTGATAACTTGGGTAGACTTGGTCCGACTTCTCAACGTCGGCCAGTCTTTAAGTTATTATTTAGCAAGCCATAAAACCTCGTCAGGTTCTTTTTTTGGATCACTTTCGATAACTTCTTGCATTATTCTATGTTTATCTTTGCCGATTTGTAGAAGGTGGTTTCTGTCTTTCTTTGGTTGACCTTTAGATGAATCGCGTTTTCATCTTTATTGGTCTTTTATCGTGATCGTGCAGTGAATCTATTTTTCACTTTCTGCCGATCTGTTGCTTTATAATCGGACGATGAATGCTTCAGATTAATGCGTCTTGAGAATTTGTAGAATATCTAAAATATATTTTGTTCAAAGGAAAGTGCAAATATATACATGTTGGAGTTTTTTCATCCTTTTAAGTCGGATAATATCTGGATCTCAACTTGGTGCCTCATTAAAAAACCTTTTCAGGAAAAAGAGTGCATCCTATGATGAGATCTTTTACCTTCTCTAGCTATAGTACCTTCTTAGGTTGCAGGCGTGCCACGATTTGGGAAGCTCTCATCCCTCGAGTTCGGACAGTCTGTAGTAGCCCTTCCCAAGTACTTCTATGACTCGGTAGGGTCCTTTCCAGTTTGCTGCCAACTTTCCTTCTCCGGATCGAGTTGTTCCAATATCATTTCGGATTAGGATGAGATCATTCTCCGCGAAACCTCTTGGCACTACCTTTTGATTATATCTTGAAGCCATTCGGCGCTTTAGCGCTTCTTCCCTGATCCGAGCTCTTTCTTGGATTTCTGGAAGTAGGTCGAGTTCTTCTCTTTAGAGTTGAGAGTTGGCTATTTCATTGTAGTGGACTACTCTAGGCGACCCTTCCTCGACCTCTACTGGGATTATTGCCTCCACTCCGTACGCTAATCGGAACGGTGATTCATTTGTGGTGGAATGTGGCATAGTTCGATATGCCCATAGGACCTGTCGAAGTTCTTCAGCCCAAGCTCCCTTCGCATCTTGCAGTCTCCGTTTCAACCCAGCCAATATGACTTTGTTGGCAGCTTCGGCTTGCCCATTGGCTTGAGGATGTTCGACGGAGGTGAACTGGTGCTTTATGTTCAAGTCGGCTACTAATTTCCTGAAGCCTGCATCTGTGAATTGAGTGCCATTGTCTGTGGTGATGGAGTATGGAACCCCAAACCTCGTGACAATGTTCCTATATAGGAATTTTCGGCTTTTTTGAGCAGTGGCGTTGGTTAGGAGCTCTGCCTCAATCCACTTTGTGAAATAGTCTACTCTGACTATGAGGAATTTGACTTGTTCTGATCCCTGGGGAAAGGGTCCGAGAAGATCGAGTCCCCATTTTGCAAATGGCCAAGGTGAAGTTACGCTGATGAGCTCTTCTGGCGGGGCGATGTGAAAGTTGGCATGTTTCTGGCATGGGGGACATGTCTTTACAAATTCTGTAGCTTCCTTTTGTAGAGTTGGCCAGTAAAATCCCGCCCGAAGTACCTTTTTGGTGAGAGCTTGTGCCCCGAGATGATTGCCACAAATACCGCTATGTACTTCCTCTAAAACTTCCCTTGTGTTAGAGGTCGGCACATGATAAACCACTATTTTATGGTTTATATTATGTTTAATTGTGTGGTTTTGTCATGATCCTTGCCCACTTATTCATCAATTTAGCATGCATTTAGATTTCCTTCCTAAATTCAGTACATGTTTGAAAATTGCTTCCTAGAGACTTTAATTATTTACTTTTAATTCTCCTTTATTCCATTCGATGCCGTGATCTGTGTGTCAAGTGTTTCAGGCCTTATAGGGCATGAATGAGATGGAGATCGGAGAGGAAGCTAGCAAAAATGGAAGGAACACAAGAATTTGAGGAGATAACCAGCGAGAAGTGACGCGGTCGCATGGCTCACGCGACCGCGCGAAGGAGCACAAATCGCAGTGACGCGGCCGCATGGCTTGCGCGGCCGCGCGGATTGGAAAGCGCTAGCGACGCGGTAGCGTGGACGACGCGAACGCGTGGAGAGGAAAAAGCGCAAGCGACGCGTCCGCATGGACGATGCGATCGCGTGACATGCGCGATCTGCATAATCTGCAGAATTCGATGGGGGCAATTTTGGACCTTATTTCGGCCCAGTTTTCGGCCCGGAACAGCAGACTAGAGTCAGAGAATATGCAGAAACAACACACACATTCATTCAGTAGTTTTTTTAGATCTAGTTTTTCACTCTCTTAGGTTTTTTCTCTCTAGTTTTTAGGATTTTAATTTTCAATTGGTCTTAGCATTAGAACATTGAGAAGAGTTATTTCCTCATCAAGACTTCATCATTCTAGTTTGTTCTCTTAACTTGGTTTTAATCTTCCATGTTCTTTGTTATGTTCAATTTTGTCATTCAGATACTTTTATTATTAATTAATGCAAGGATTATTTCTCTTTAATTCAATTTCAATTCCAATAATCATGTCTTCTTTTAATTCCCTTTTATGTGCCATGGATTCTTTATTTACAATGCGTGAGTAGTTCCATTACTTGATAGGGAGTTGATTAAAAGGAATTCTTGAGTTGGAAGGATTGAAGGAGAATTTTATAGTTGGGTTAAATGTTGGATTGCTATCCTGTCACCAACGTCAATCCCTTTGAACTAAGTGGGTTGTAACTCGTGAATAGATCTGGCAGTCCAACTTGTTTAACTTTCCCTTACCTAGTAAAGGATAACCAAACAGAGTAACCGTTAATTATAAATCAATCTTAAAAATCACTCCATCAATGATAGAGATTCTAACTAATCAATTCCCAGTCAAGGCTTTTATTTATATTATTTAAAATTTCTCAATTTAAATTCCAATTTACTTAGCTCAACTTCTTGGAACATCTGATTAATAAAACAGCACACTTCTCTGCAACTCGTTGGGAGACGACCTGGGATTTAAAACTCCCAGTAATTTTAATTTAAACTCTCTGTGACATATTTCTAAATTGATAGGCAGATTTTCGGTGAGTTAAGAACTATACTTGCAATGTAACTATTTTAATAAATTTTTAATTCACCAGCTTCTGCTTCCCATCAATTTTTGGCGCCGTTGCTGGGGAGTTGCAATAGAGTGCTAATTTTATTAATTAGAATTTATTTATTTGCATTTTATTTAATTTTGCTACTATGAGCTGCATGTTTCTTCCGTCAAATGACACGTTCACTTCCTGATCTGCGCTTGCTAATATTCGATCCTGAAATTGAAAGAAGAATTTCACGAATAAGGCGAGAACAACGTAGGTTAGCCCGCTCTGAAGGCGGATCTGAAAGTGAATTTGAGGAAGAAACCAGCCCCCGTTCTACTGATTTGGTTGTTTTACGTGCAAAAAACATGGCAGCTAGAAGAGTTACCATTCAGGAGGAAGGAGCTCCTAATTTTACAATGCAACCGTTTCAAGCGCATCATCCAGCGGTAGCTACGGATTTTGAAATAAAGACCGCACTGCTAAATTTGATGCCCAAGTTTCATGGCCTACCTGCTCAAGAGCCTATCAAGCACTTGAGAGATTTCCAGGCAGCCTGTTCTACTGTCAGGCGTGATGGCACTGATGAAACTTCAATTCTGCTGAAAGCTTTTCCGTTCTCTCTTGAGGGAAAAGCAAGAGAGTGGTACTACACTCAACCTCTAGCAAATGTATCCAACTGGGATACACTCAGAAAGGAGTTTCTGGAGAAATTCTTTCCATATGAAGTTACTGATAAACTGAGGAAGGATATCTCTACAATTGTTCAGGACGACAATGAGACTCTCTTTGAATACTGGGAGCGCTTCAATAATCTTCTAGAAGCATGCCCCCACCACATGATTGACAAGATCGTGCTACTCAGCTATATCACACAAGGTATGAGACCCCAAGATAAGACCACATTGGAAAGTGCCAGCAATGGGTCTATGAAGAAGTACAAGACTACTGATGAAGCTTGGCAATTGATCAGTGATTTAGCTGAATCTACTCGGAACCACAGACAAAAGCAAGGCCGTTCAAGGGCCGTCGCAGAAGTATCTTCTGGCATAGAGACTGCTGCTCTAAATCGAAGCATCTGTGAAATGACCAACCTACTGAAGCAAATGCAGTTAAATCAACAAGCTCAGCAAACTCAACCGCAGCAAAACCAACAACTAGTCCCACAAAGAATTTGCAGAATTTGTGCTGATTATAGTCATTACACTGATGAATGCCCGCAGCTCCAACAAGAAGACAACATGGTGGCATCCACTCATAACTTCTATGACCGCCCCAACCAAGGGTACAATCAAAGTGGAAATAATAACCATGGATGGCAGGACAATTCAAACCAGAATTGGAGAGACAACAATAATAGGGGAGGCAGAGATAATCAGGGAAATCAGAGGTGGAATAATAACAACAACAGGCAGCAAAATTAATTGTACCGAGCACCTCACCTGAGGCAAAACCAAGGACCACCGAACAATCAGCAGCAAACCTCTCAGTTTACTCATTCTTCTGTATCTTCTAATGAAGATTTATTACAAGCTTTTGAGAAAAGACAACTGGCCATGGAAAATACCATCGTAAACAATATTAATGCCAGTCTGAATGGTTTCACCTCTACTCTACAAGCTTTATTGACACAACTTGGTTCAACACAAAATTCCAGTAACCAACCTTCAAGCACCACTGGAATCCCCTCTCAACCATTACCCAATCTGAAGGGAGGCATTAATGCCATCACCCTGAGGTCCGGAACCACACTGCAGGAGAGGAATCAGGAGGAACCAAGCTCACCAGAATACGCCTCAGCTGAAGAGGTGGTGGAAATCGAAGATGTTGAAGAGGAAGAGGACATACAGGACATAGCTGAAGAAGAGATAGCTCAACCACAGGAAGAAGCACAAAAAGACGCAGGCCCCACAGAAAACACTACTCCCATTCTATTTCCACAACTTGCAAGGAAGCCCAGGAAGCAGCTGGAACCTGATCCTAAAATGGTAGAAATATTCAAAAAGGTTGAGGTAACTGTTCCCCTTTTTGATGTTATTCAGCAGGTACCTAAATATGCAAAGTTTCTAAAAGACTTATGTATCCATAAAGATAAAATTAATGAATTAAAAACTATTCCTTTAGGTAGTTCTATATCTGCTTTAATGGGAGGATTACCTGAAAAATGTAGTGATCCAGGTCCTTGCATAGTTAGTTGTACTATTGGTGGTATAGTAATTTATGATTGCATGTGTGATTTAAGAGCATGTGTCAGTATAATGCCTTTGTCTATATATGATGTTTTAAGGCTCCCTCCCTTAAAAAGGTTGGCAGCTCGTTTTGTGTTAGCAGATAAAAGCATTATTACAGTGGCTGGAGTTGCTGAAGATGTTTTGGTGAACATTAAAGGGCTCACATTTTCCACTAATTTTTATATCTTGGAGATGCCCCATAATGATTCAGATAAGCCATCATCAATCCTACTTGGAAGACCATTCCTGAAGACATCAAAATTCAAATTGGATGCTTTTTCAGGAACATACTCCTTTGAAATAGATAGCCGCATATTAATCTTCAATCTGAATGGAGTCATTGACAACCCCTCAGAAGATCGTTCTATCTTCCAGTGTGATGTCATAGATGAAAGCGTGGCTGAAGTTCAAAAAGAAGAGTTTGAAGAGAGGCACACTGGACAAGGTCCAAGTGTGGGGACCCTCTTAACTGACAATGAGGACACTTCGCCATTTTCGCAAGCCCCAGATAATCCAGAGCCTACCCATGATCAAAAGTTAGAATTGAAACCTCTCCCTCCACATCTCAAATATGCTTACCTTGAGGATGAGCAGAAGCTTCCGGTTATTATTGCAAGAGAACTGACTTCTCAACAAGAAGAGCAGTTACTTGATGTGCTGAAGAAGCATAAGAAATCAATTGGGTGGAGTTTGGCAGACATAGTGGGAATCGACCCTCAAGTATGCGAGCACAGAATATTTTTAGAAGAGGGAGCAAGACCTGTCCGTCAACCACAAAGAAGATTGAATCCCACCATCTTGGAAGTTGTCAAAAAGGAAGTGACCAGACTATTGGAGTTCGGTATCATATATCCCATTTCAGACAGTGAATGGGTAAGCCCAGTACAAGTTGTGCCCAAAAAGTCCAGAGTCACTACCGTGAAGAATGAGCATGGAGAGCTCATAGCAACTAGAGTTCAGAATGCTTGGAGAGTCTGCATTGATTATAGGCGTCTCAACCAAGCTACCCGTAAGGATCACTACCCACTTCCATTCATTGATCAAATGCTGGATCGCCTGTCAGGTAAATCACATTATTGCTTTTTAGATGGTTACACAGGTTATTTCCAGATTCATATAGCCCCTGAGGATCAGGAAAAGACTACTTTTACATGTCCTTTTGGGACTTACGCTTATAAGAGAATGCCCATTGGCTTGTGCAATGCACCAACTACTTTCCAAAGGTGCATGATGAGTCTTTTTTCTAATTTCATTGAGGATTGTATGGAAGTTTTTATGGACGATTTTAGCGTTTATGGTGATTCTTTTAACCTTTGCTTAGATGGATTATCTAGAGTATTAGATAGATGTGTTAATACAAACCTTGTATTGAATTTCGAAAAATGCCACTTTATGGTAAAGCAAGGAATTGTATTAGGACATGTGGTATCTAATAATGGCATTTCTGTAGACCCAGCAAAGGTGAATGTTATTTCTAGTTTAACTTACCCCTCTTCTGTGAGGGAAGTCCGTTCGTTCCTTGGCCATGCAGGTTTCTACAGGAGATTTATTAAGGACTTTAGTAAGGTGGCACTTTCCTTATCCAGATTACTACAGAAGGACATTGAGTTCGAGTTCAGTGAAGATTGCAAACAAGCATTTGATAAGCTGAAGACTTCTCTAACTCAAGCCCCAATTGTGAGAGGCCCCGACTGGAGCCAGCCGTTTAAAATCATGTGCGATGCTTCCAACCATGCAGTAGGAGCGACGCTGGCTCAGTGTGAAGGTAAGGATCCTTTTTTTATTGCCTATGCGTCTAAGACTTTAGACACTGCCCAGTCCAATTATACTACTACTGAGAAAGAGCTACTTGCTATTGTTTTCGCTCTGGATAAATTCTGAGCTTATTTACTTGGTACTAGAGTAGTAGTGTATTCAGACCATGCAGCTCTAAAGTATTTATTAGCTAAAAAGGAATCCAAACCAAGACTTATACGTTGGATACTGCTGTTACAAGAATTTGATTTAGAAATAAAGGATAGGAGTGGCAATCAAAATTTAGTAGCGGACCACTTGAGTCGCCTTGAACATATTAAGGATGATTCTACTCCTATAGATGATAATTTTCCTTTTGACAACCTGCAAGCAGTATCTGAGGTAGTCCCTTGGTACGCACCTGTTGCTAATTATTTAGTTAGCCGCACATTTCCCCCACATTTCTCTAAACATCAAAGAGACAAGCTGAAAAGCGGGTCTTATATATGGGATGACCCATATTTATGGAGATGTGGCGCTGACCAGATGATTAGACGATGTGTACCTCAATCAGAATTCCAGTCCATTTTAGAGGCCTGTCACTCATCTGAGAGTGGAGGACACTTTGGCCCTCAAAGAACAGCTAGAAAGATCTTAGACTGTGGATTCTGGTGGCCTACTCTTTTTAGAGATGCTGCTGAGTTTTGTAAATCTTGTCACCCATGCCAGAAATTTGGTAACATATCCAAGAGGGATGAGATGCCTCAATAATATATACTTTTCTGTGAAATTTTTGATGTCTGGGGCATTGACTTCATGGGTCCATTTCCAAATTCTAGTGGATATTTTTATATATTGTTAGTTGTGGATTATGTTTCCAAATGGGTGGAAGTAATTCCCACCCGCACTGATGATGCTAACACTGTTGTTTCCTTTGTGAGAAACCATATTATATGCCGCTTTGGATCACCACGAGCGATCGTGAGCAATCAAGGCACCCATTTTTGTAACAGGAGACTAACATGATTGATGAAGAAGCATGGGATAATCCATAAAGTTGCAACAGCTTACCATCCCCAAACTAATGGGCAAGCCGAGGTGTCAAACAGAGAAATTAAGCGTATCTTACAAAAGATAGTAAAGCCTCATAGAAAAGACTGGAGCACCAGACTACAAGATGCACTGTGGGTATATAGAACAGCATACAAGACACCCATTGGGATGAGTCCCTTTCGCTTAGTTTATGGAAAAGCTTGCCATCTTCCAGTTGAAATCGAACACAGAGCCTTCTGGGCAGTTAAGGAGTGCAACATGGAAATTGAGAAAGCCGGAACTGAAAGAAAGTTGCAACTACAGGAACTGGAGAACCTTCGCCTAGAAGCTTATGAGAACTCCAGAATATACAAGGAAAAGATGAAAGCTGTGCATGATCAAAACATCAAGAAGAGAGAGTTCCAACCTAGAGATTTTGTTCTCCTTTGCAAATCTCGACTGAGGCTCATGCCCGGTAAGTTGAGATCAAAATGGGAAGGTCCATACAGAATAGAGAAGGCTGAACCGTACGGAGTTTATCACCTAAGCCATCCTTCAAGCTCTGAACTTATTAAGGTTAATGGACACCGCCTAAAGGTGTACCATGGTGAGAAGGTGTAGAGAAATAAGGAGCTTGAGATCTTTCACTTGGAAGATCCCACATAGCAGCAGATTGAGCTAGTAGAGCGTCCAACTTACGGACATAAAAGCAAAGTGCTTGGTGGGAGACAACCCACCGCGGTATGATCGTTCCTTTCTTCACTTTTAGTTTTTCTTCTTTAATAACTCTTCTCTTTATTAGTGCTTCCGTGCTCTTTCAATTACATGTCTTTATATTTCTCTAAAAAAAATAAAAAAAATAAAATAAAATTTTTACCGCGCGACGCGATCGCACCAGCGACGCGTCCGCGTGGCAGGAGGAGCACAGAAAAATAAAAATGAACAGAAAGTTACGCAGGAGGAGCGCTGGAGTCGTGCCAATGGCACAAATTACTCCACGCGACCGTGTCACCGACGCGACCGCGTCGCATGGAAATCATGGCCTCCCACGTGACCGCGTCCCCTACATTTTCGACGTAAAAGGGTGCACAATGCTATATTGTGCGAGAGTGGCGCTGGATTGGTGCTGGAAGCACAATCCTTGTCACGCGACCGCGTCAACGACGTGGCCGCGTGATTATTCTCTGACGCACACTCACGCGATCGCATGACCCACGCGATCGCGTCACCTAATTTTGGCAATTAAAATAAATCGAACAGAGAGTTGTGCTGGAACGAGGCTGCACTCGCGCCAGCAGCGCAACACAGGTCACGCGACCGCATGACCGACGCGATCGCGTCCCCTTCCTTGACGCATCCCCACGCGAACGCGTGCCCCAGGCAGCCGCGTCGCATGCGCCGCACAGCTAAACCCCAATTGCCAAATTATCTTATCTTTCTTTCCTCCAAATCCTAATTTTTCTTCTCCCTCATTCTTTCTTCTTTTTCCCCTTCCCCTTTCTATCTCACCTCTCACTCTCTCTCTCTCTCTCCTCCATTAACAAGGTTTTACCTTCTTCTTCCTTCTTCTCTTTTCTATCATTCTTATTATATTATGTATATATTATTATATTCTTTTTCTTTTATTTTTCTTTATTCTTCTTTTCCCTTTTTACATGGTGTTAGAAATTTTTTGAGTCATTATCCCTCATTATATGCTTGTGACTTGTTACAATTTAATTGACGATTATTACTTTTAAGGGATTGCTTGCATGTTCAATTTCATACTTTTTATATCTTGTTTAACATGCATGCCATGTGTTTGTGAAAATGCCCATATAGCATTATGCACTTCTCTATGTTACTATACTATTCAATGCTTGCTTTTCACAACTTTTCCTTATTATTTTATTAATTGAATTCAATTGTCAATACAAACGTGATGGTTTGTTACAAAGTAATGCTTGGTCTACGCTACTCATGCCTTTGCCTGCATGCCAATAAACCTCTTGCATTCCATTGTCCTACATGCACTTGCTATATTGCCAGTGATGAGCTTTTCACATGTAATCCGGACCATGTGTTAATGCCATTTATCTTTATTGTGCATTGACTATCACTTACAATACCCTCTTCCTTGATCTATCTCTTTGAATTTAAATTCCTTTCTCTTCTCTTCTTTCAGGATGGCCACCAAGAAAGGAAAAGAGAAAGCTACTTCCAAACCACTAGCAAGAGAGGAACTAAAAGAGCATTAGTGGCAGAGCCTTCTTCAACCGCAGTCAAGCCCTTAACAAAAAGAGTTAAGAGGATAATAAAGGTTAACGACAAGGAGAAAGCCTTTCCAGCAAAGGACACTGCGCGATTTCCCAATCGCTACTGTGAGCAGATGTTCCCTATCCTAGCCGAAAGGAACTATAACAATGAATACCTTCTTATCCTTCCGTCCAATATCGCCGCCTTTATTGAGCCGCAAATTGAGTGAAGACAATGGAGTTTCCTACGGAGACAGCCAAGGCAGGTCAATCTCTCTTGGGTAGTTGAGTTCTACTCCAACTTCTACATACCGACCCTACAGTCTGTTTATGTCCGGCAGAAGTAAGTCCCCATCACAGAAGAGGCCATTCAGCAAGTTCTGAGTCTTCCCCCTATTTCAGCAGGAATGGACGCTTTTCAAGAAGCCACCCTTCAGTGCCAGAGATACCAATTTGACTGGGACTCCGTTCTCGGAGTCATCGCTTTACCTGGCAGCCGTTGGATCTACGGATACCACCGTACCCGCCCTAAGGAAATCTTGGCTTCTGCACTTACCTTGGAGGCTCGCGTATGGGCACAGATCATGTCCCATTACGTCTTTCTGAGCACTCATGAGTCCTCTTTCACTGCAGACATGGCTGTTCTACTATGGTGCATCCTTATAGACCAACCTCTGAATCTCTCAAGACATATCCGGAATGCTATGGAACACGTACAAATTGCGGGCAACTTATCTTTCCCCGCCTTGGTCTCAGATCTTGTCTCAGCAGCCGGAGTCTCCTACAGAGTTGGGGACACCAAAGCCACGCTTCCATGGGATGATCAATATGTCCCTAACGGGAAATACCTCAGACTTTCAGCAGCCACTACAAACCAGCCTACTGAGCCAGTTGAAGATAATCCTTCTTCAACACCACAAGCATCTACAACTGAGAAATTGCTCCAGCAGATAATCGAACGGTTGGAACGGCAAGAACAGAAAGCAAAGCTGAGAGAGCGCCGTAACGAGTGCCGATTCAAACACCTCAAGGAGCTACTCAAGGGACGCTTCAGAGACTCAGACACCCCGGACTCCACTTCTTTTACCAGCACCGGGAGCCATGATGATCCCGACTGTGGAGATACTGCCACCAGCCCACCCCTGTTCCTGAAAGATGGCACCGAGGACGGTGCAAAGCTTTAAGTGTGGGGAGGTCGGTCAGTACCTGACTTCCGGAGGTAAATTCTCTTCTCTGGCACCAATAATTAGGATATTTTAGTTAGATTTTCTTTCTTTTATAGAATAGAATAAATTGCATAGGTTAGAATAGTTGCATGCATGTTCTACTTGATTGAAAAGACAATAAGTTTCTTTTAAAAATCTATCTTTGGAATAAAATTTCACTAATTTTTCAAAAAATTTTTATGATAAATCTGCTTGAGTTGTATTTGGAACATGATGTTTGAGCCAAAGAACACACAACCTGTGAAAGATTTGAGCCTTTATGTATGGTTACATCATTTAACCATAATTATTTTATTCTTGTGTGTCTACTTCTCTATGATTGTAATCTATATTTTGTTTTATCTTATATGTCCAATATTTATTATATTTACACGCTTGCACATGATTGAGGCCATTATTTGTTTAAACTCACTTATCCAAATCAAGCCTACCCTTTTCAATTACCCTTGTTAACCACTTTGAGCCTTTGAAACCCCATTTGTTCTATATTTTACCACATTACTAACCTTAAGCTGAAAAACAATTATATATCCCAAATTGAATCTTTGGTTAGCTTAAGATAGAATTGTGTGTGCTAGTTAAGTATGGGAAATTGTGGGAACAAAAGTTGTTGAGGGAATGTGTCATGAAAATTTAAAGGGAATTTGGATACCTACTCATGTGAAGATATGAGAATGAAAAAATCTATGTGCATTGATAAGCTTTATTTATTTAAAAAAAAAGAAATCAATAAATAAGGGGACAAAATTACCCCAATGTTAAATTCAGAATTCAAAGATCAATGCACATATGATAGAATTAAAATACAAAGTTGAAACATGAGTATGGGTTGAAAAAGGGAATTATGGGTAGCTAGGCATGAATTTAAAAGTATATAGAATATATGTATATTAGGTGAGAGCTTAGGTTAATTAAAGATTCAATTTATAAAGCTCACTTAGCCATATGTATATCCTTACCTGCACCTTGGCCCCATTACAACCCTGAAAAGACCTCATAATGTTTGCATTAGTATATTAACTGTTGTTGATTGGTTAGGAGAAGAACAAAAGTTAGAAAAAATGACTGGAGAAGAATAGAGTGATTACCCTATACACTAGAGATTAGAGCGTACATACATTATCAGTGAGGGTTCAATGCTTGAATTTTCATGTTTCCTGCTTTCATAAGCTATCTTCTTGCACTTTTATCGGTTTTATTGTATAATGATAGAATTAGTGGAATTTGATTTGTAACTGTTTTGAAGGGCTTATTTACTTTTGATCAAGTGGACAATAATCATATAGTTGCATTTATTTATATATGTAGGATTGCATTGCATTTCATGAGTTTCTGCATGTTCATACTTATTTCCTTGTCTCCTTCAATTTAGCATGAGGACATGCTAATGTTTAAGTGTGGGGAGGTTGATAAACCACGATTTTATGGTTTATATTATGTTTAATTGTGTGGTTTTGTCATGATCCTTGCCCACTTATTCATCAATTTAGCATGCATTTAGATTTGCTTTGTAAATTCAGTACATGTTTGAAAATTGCTTCCTAGAGACTTTAATTATTTACTTTTAATTCTCCTTTATTCCATTCGATGCCGTGATCTGTGTGTCAAGTGTTTCAGGCCTTATAGGGCATGAATGAGATGGAGATCGGAGAGGAAGCTAGCGAAAATGGAAGGAACACAAGAATTTGAGGAGATAACCAGCGAGAAGTGACGCGGTCGCATGGCTCACGCGACCGCGCGAAGGAGCACAAATCGCAGTGACGCGGCCGCATGGCTTGCGCGGCCGCGCGGATTGGAAAGCGCTAGCGACGCGGTAGCGTGGACGACGCGAACGCGTGGAGAGGAAAAAGCGCAAGCGACGCGTCCGCATGGACGACGCGATCGCGTGACATGCGCGATCTGCATAATCTGCAGAATTCGATGGGGGCGATTTTGGACCTTATTTCGGCCCATTTTTCGGCCCGGAACAGCAGACTAGAGTCAGAGAATATGCAGAAACAACACACACATTTATTCAGTAGTTTTTTTAGATCTAGTTTTTCACTCTCTTAGGTTTTTTCTCTCTAGTTTTTAGGATTTTAATTTTCAATTGGTCTTAGCATTGGAACATTGAGAAGAGTTATTTCCTCATCAAGACTTCATCATTCTAGTTTGTTCTCTTAACTTGGTTTTAATCTTCCATGTTCTTTGTTATGTTCAATTTTGTCATTCAGATACTTTTATTATTAATTAATGCAAGGATTATTTCTCTTTAATTCAATTTCAATTCCAATAATCATGCCTTCTTTTAATTCCCGTTTATGTGCCATGGATTCTTTATTTACAATGCGTGAGTAGTTCCATTACTTGATAGGGAGTTGATTAAAAGGAATTCTTGAGTTGGAAGGATTGAAGGAGAATTTTATAGTTGGGTTAAATGTTGGATTGCTATCCTGTCACCAACGCCAATCCCTTTGAACTAAGTGGGTTGTAACTCGTGAATAGATCTGGCAGTCCAACTTATTTGACTTTTCCTTACCTAGTAAAGGATAACCAAACAGAGTAACCGTTAATTATAAATCAATCTTAAAAATCACTCCATCAATGATAGAGATTCTAACTAATCAATTCCCAGTCAAGGCTTTTATTTATATTATTTAAAATTTCTCAATTTAAATTCCAATTTACTTAGCTCAACTTCTTGGAACATCTGATTAATAAAACAACACACTTCTCTGCAACTCGTTGGGAGACGACCTGGGATTTAAAACCCCGAGTAATTTTAATTTAAACTCTCTGTGACATATTTCTAAATTGATAGGCAGATTTTCGGTGAGTTAAGAACTATACTTGCAACGTAACTATTTTAATAAATTTTTAATTCACCAGCTTCTGCTTCCCATCAGCACACATTTCAACAATGGTATTGAAATCCCTCTTTTGTATAGGGTGTTGTTTATGATGGTGTAGTACTGAGCCTCCCGTTTTAACCTCTTTGTTTCCTTCTCATTTTTGGGGAGTGTTTCTTTTTTGAGGTAATTAATTATGGGGGTCATCCATCCTTGATCTTGATTTGTTATAGCTAGGACTTTTTCTACTTCCGAGATTGATGGGTTCTGTAGCATTTCCTGGATGAGGCTTCTATTGTTGCCCCCTGGTTTGGTGCTGGCTAGCTTTGAGAGTGCATTAGCTCGGGCATTTTGTTCGCGGGGTATGTGGCAAATCTTATATTCCCCGAGTTGTCCGAGTTGTTCCTTGGTTATATCCAAATACTTTTTCATGGTGGGATCTTTGGCTTGGTAACTCCTTGTTATCTGTGAGGTGACTACTTGTGAGTCGCTGAAGATGTTGAGTTTTTGAGCTCCAACCTCCTTAGCCAGCTTCAAACCAACTAGTAACGCTTCATATTCTGCCTGATTGTTTGAGGCCAGGAACCCAAATTTGAGAGAAAGCTCAACTTGGGTTCCTTGGTTGCTTTCTATTATCACACCTGCGCCGCTTCCAGTCTTATTTGAAGACCCGTCCACGTAGAGATTCCATTCTGTGGGGGTTTCCAGGGTATCTGTGAATTCTGCAATGAAGTCGGCCAAGTATTGTGATTTGATGGCTGTCCGAGCTTCATATTGGAGGTCAAATTCGGATAACTCGACTGCCCATTGTAAAATTCTGCCTGCTAGATCTGTTTTCTGCAGTATCCCTTTTATGGGCTGGTCGGTCTGGACCTTAATGGTGTGAGCCTGGAAGTACAGGCGTAGTCGTCGAGATGTCAGTATGAGAGCATAGGCAAACTTTTCTATTTTTTGGTAGTTCAGCTCGGATCCCTGTAGCGCTTTACTGATGAAATATACAGGCTGTTGCCCTTTGTCGTCCTATCGAACCAGTGCTGAGGCTACTGCCTGACTTCCTACTGCAAGGTATAATACGAGTGGTTCTTCCTCTCGTGGTCGAGTTAGGATAGGTGGTCGTCCCAGGAAGTTTTTGAAATCCTGGCAGGCTTGCTCGCATTCCGTTGTCCATTCGAACTTCTTTCCTTTCCTTAAAGTGGCATAAAAGGGGAGAGATCTTATCGCTGATCCTGCTAAGAATCTGGATAAGGCTGCCAATCTCCCGTTGAGTTGTTGTACCTCTCTGACACAAGTCGGGCTCTTCATGTTGAGTATAGCCTGGCATTTGTCTGAATTTGCTTTAATTCCTCTTTGTGTGAGCATGAAACCTAAGAATTTGCCTGCTTCTACTGCAAAAGTGCATTTTGCGGGATTGAGGCGCATGTCATGCTTCCTTATAGTGTCGAACACTTGGGCCAGGTCGGACAATAATGTCTCTTCACTTTGTGTCTTTATTAACATGTCGTCCACGTAGACTTCCATGATCTTTCCGATATGATCTGAAAAGACTTTATTCATTAGCCTTTGATATGTAGCTCCCGCATTCTTGAGACCGAAAGGCATTACAGTGTAGCAGTAATTTGCTTTTGGCGTCAAAAACGAGGTCTTTTCTTGATCTGGTGGATACATGGGAATTTGGTTGTATCCGGAATATGCATCCATAAACGAGAGGTATCTATATCCAGATGAAGCATCTACCAGAGCGTCGATACTTGGGAGTGGGTAAGGATCTTTTGGGCAGGCTTTGTTGAGGTAGGTGTAGTCGGTGCACATTCGCCATTTCCCATTTGATTTTTTCACCAAGACGACGTTAGCTAGCCATAGTGGGTACTTGACTTCTCTTATGAATCCTGCCTCCAGTAGTGCTTGTACTTGTTCTTCCACAGCTTGGGATCGTTCTGGTCCAAGTTTTCTTCGTCTCTGCTGTACCGGCCGAGATCCGGGATAGACCGCCAACTTGTGATTCATTAGCTTGGGGTCTATTCCTGGCATGTCTGCAGCTTTCCATGCGAAGAGATCGACATTATCTCGTAAGAACTGTACTAGTAATTCTTTTACGTCTCCCTTCAGGATCGTGCCAATATTAGTTGTTTTGTCCGAGGTATCCCCGATCTGAACTTTCTCTATTTCTCCTTCAGGTTGTGGACGGAGTTCTTCACGTCTCTGAACTCTACCAAGCTCAATTGTATAGAACTCTTCTCCTCTACCTCTGAGGTTTAGACTTTCGTTATAACAGCGGCGTGCCATCTTTTGATCTGCTTTTATCGTAGCTATCCCTTCTGTAGTTGGGAATTTCATGCATAGATGTGGAGTCGAGACTATTGCGCCGAGTTGATTTAGTATTGTCCGACCTATTAGGGCATTGTAAGCTGAACTCACGTCAACCACAATGTAGTCTATCTTGAGTGTTCTGGATTGGTTCCCTTTTTCGAAGGTTGTATGTAGCGACACGTATCCCAGTGGTTGTACTGGGGTATCTCCCAGTCCGAACAGGCTGTTCGGGTATGCTCTAAGCTCCTTTTCTTCTAAGCCGAGTTTGTCGAAGGCAGTTTTGAATAAGATATCGGCAGAACTTCCTTGGTCTATTAATGTGCAGTGGAGATTGGCGTTTTCCAGTATGATGGTAATGACCATGGGATCGTTGTGTCCTGAGATGATACCGGATGCGTCTTCTTTGGTGAACGTGATTGCAGGGATGTCGGGGGCTTCCTCCTTCCCTTCGACATGATATACTTCTTTGAGGTATCTTTTGCGGGATGATTTGGAGATTCCACCTCCTGCAAATCCTCTGTGTATCATATGGACATGTCTTTCTAGCGTACGAGGTGATCGCTCAGCTCGTCCGATATCTTCATCTCTTAGTCTTTTTCTTTGTTCATCATCTCAGGTGGCTAGATATCGATTTAGTTTTCCTTCCCTTACTAACTTTTCTATGATATTTTTTAAGTCGAAGCACTCGTTGGTGGAATGTCCTCAGACCCGATGATATTCGCAGTATTCGTTCTGATTTCCTCCTCCTCTTTTGCCTTTGAGTGGTCGAGCTGGGGGTATCTTTTCTGTGTTACAGACTTCTTTGTAAATATCCACAAGGGACACCCGAAGAGGGGTGTAATTATGATACTTTTTTTATTTTTTCGCCCGTTCGATCTTCTTTCTTCTTGGATTCTTTATCTTTATCTCGGTAGGTGAAACCGGATTTCGAGGCTTCTCCCAGTCGGGAATTTTCTTCCATATTGATGTACTTCTCTGCCCATTCTTGTACCTCATCTATGGATGTGGGATATTTCTTTGATATAGATTGGCTGAAAGGTCCTTCTCGTAGGCCGTTGATGAGGCCCATGACGGTAGCCTCTGTTGGTAAGCTTTGTATGTTTAGGCATGTTTTGTTAAATCTTTCCATGTAGTTGCGAAGACTTTCCCGATCTCCTTGCTTGATACCTAGTAGACTGGGGGCGTGCTTAGCCTTGTCTTTCTGGATGGAGAATCTGGCCAGGAATTTTTTTGCCAGGTCGTCAAAGTTGGAGATGGACTTTGGAGGTAGGTTGTCGAACCATCTGATTGCTGTCTTCGTGAGAGTCGTTGGAAAAGCTTTGCAGCGAACGGCGTCTGAGGTGTCGGTGAGGTACATTCTGCTTCTGAAGTTACTGAGGTGATGGTTGGGATCTGTTGTGCCATCATACAAAGTCATATCCGGAAGTTTGAAGTCTTTAGGGATTTTAGTCTTCATGATTTCCCTAGTGAATGGATCTTGATCTTTGCGAGAGTTGTCTTCAGGGGTAGTCCGAGTAGTCTTTGTTTCGAGATCGGCTTCAAGTTGTAGAAGTTTATCTTCTAATTCTCGACGTCGCCTTACCTCTTTTTGTAGATCCTTGCCGACTTCTTGCTGGTACTGGCTTTCTTTTTTGACTTGCTTTAGGCGATCTTAAAGTGCTTCTATTACTCCCGGATGTGATGAGTTTTTGTCTCCGTTAGATTCTGGAGTGTCCTTCGGTGTGGCACCCGTGTTTTTGTGCGGCGTTCTGTCCTCTAAATCTGAGTTGTGGTTATTATCCTGTTCGTCCGCCATGGTGATGGGATGACTTCCAGGTTCTCCGGCAACGGCGCCAATGTTCCGAGGGTCACCTGAAACTGTAGGTTGATCTCGAATGAGATCTTCTGTACTGGTCGGAGATGACGTGTCCGGCTGGCTAGTGGCGGCCGGAGCTGTTGTGTCCGACTTGTTGGACTGGCTGCACTTCTGATCTTTGGTCACCGGTGGGTGGGAGGTACCTGCAAGAGACTCCGATGCTTAAGTTAGCATGGGTATTAAGCAGGTTTATTGTAGAATCAGAGTATGAGTTATACCTGGGTGCTCCAGTGTATTTATAGTAGTGTGGGCTGACCTTTCTGATAAGATAAGTTAGTTATCTTATCTTATCTTATCTTATTTTGGGTGAAGTCAGCTTATCTTCAAGGGAACCGCCTTTATCTCTATCGGCTTGGATTGCCTTTGGATTTGGGTCGTGTTCCTCTATTTGGGCCCTTTATTGGGCTTTCTTGTCGATTTGGCCGACCTCTTTGAGAAGAGGTCGGGTAGCCTGACATGAAGAGGTCGGTCGCTTTGTCGCCAATCATCCCAGGTCGGATAGCTCGACCCAGGGTATGAACAGAGAGTTTCCTAGATGAGGCTTCTATTGTTGCCCCCTAGCTTGGTGCTAGCTAGCTTGGAGAGGGCATCTTCCCGGGCATTTCATTCATGAGTTATATGCCAAACTTCTCCTTTCGAGAACATTGATAGTTGTTCCCGTGCTTCCTTTAAGTATTTCTTCATGTTGGGGTCTTTGGCTTAATAAGTGCCATTAATTTGTGATCTTATTACTTGAGAATCACTGAACACCATCAGATTTTCTACTCCTACTTCCTTAGCTAGTTTTAAGCTAGCAAGCAAGGCCGCATACTCTGCTTGATTATTAGAAGCAGGAAACTCAAATCTTAGTGAAAGTTCTATTTGAGTTTCTTGGTCACTTTCCAAGATGACGCTTGGTCTGCTACCGGCTTTAAGGATGAACTATTTATGTATAGGCTCCATGTTGTTGGGCTTCCCGACTTCCAGTGTATTCAGCTACAAAGTCGACGAGATACTGAGATTTGATTGCTGTCCGAGCTTCGTATCTCAAATCGAACTCGGATAGTTCTACAGCCCATTGCAACATCCTTCTTACTGGGTCCATCTTTTGCAAAATGTGTTTCATTGGTTGGTTGGTATAGACTTTTATAGTGTGAGTCTGGAAATAAGGTGAAGCCTTCAAAAAGTGAGGACAAGAGCGTACGCAAACTTTTCTATCTTTTGATAGTTTAGTTCTGCTCCTTGTAACGCTTTGCTGACGAAGTAGATGGGTTATTGTTCGTTCTCATCTTCTTTGATCAAGGCTGAAGCTATTACTTAGCTCGCCACTGCCAAGTAGAGAACGAGCTCTTCTCTTGCTATGGATCGGGTAAGTATGGGGGGTTGACCCAGAAAGGCCTTGAAGTCTCGAAAGGCTTGCTCACATTTTGGGGTCCATTCAAATTACTTACTGTTCCGAGGGTTACCTGAAACTGTAGGTCAATCTCGGATGAGATCTTCGGTACTGATCAGCGATGACGTGTCCGGCGTGTGGGTGGTGGCTGGAGCAGTCGCATCTGACTTGTTGGACTGGTAATGCTGCTGATCCTTTGTCACTGGAAGGTAGTGGTACCTACAAGGGACTCCGATGCTTAAGTTAGCAAGGGTATTAAGCAGGTTTTTAGTAGAATCAGAGTATGAGTTATACCTGGATGCTCCAGTGTATTTATAATGGTATGGAGTGACCTTTTTAGATAAGATAAGTTAGTTATCTTATCTTATCTTATCTTATCTTTGGGTGAGGTCAGCTTATTTTCAAGGGAACCGCCCTTCTCTCTGTAGGCTTGGGCTACCTTTGGATTTGGGTCGTGTTTCTTGATTTTGGGCCCTCTTTGGGCTTTCCTGATGATTTGGCCAAGCTCTTTGGGAAGAGGTCGGATGGTTTGACCTAAAGAGGTCGGTCGCTTTGTCGCTAATCATCCCGGGTCGGACAGCTCGACCCAGGGTATGAACAGTGCCCCTGCTCGAGCTTGGTCTTTCTTTTGAGGTCGAGTCTTGATTTTAGGACTTCAATCCTTTTCTGGTGAAAGCCGAACTCGAGCATCAGTCGATTTCCTCTTTGTAGAATCTTCTTTTGAATGTGGAACGTTTTCTTTATTCTTAAAAGCGCGCGCTTTGCATTAGCACTCTGGTCTTGGGAATGCGCGAGGGTTTAATACACTCATTAATTGGTTTTTAATGCCCCGTTTCTCTAGCCTCTTTATTTTGAATTTTTCACTCAGGAAAACGGTTTCTCTTCTCTTGTTACCGTAACTTCCCTTTTCTTTCTCTCTCTCTGTTTTCGTCTGAAGTTTGCAGTTTTTGCATTTCTCCCTGCGACATTGCTTGGTGATTGTTAGTGCTTTTCCTTACTGTAAAAGGGCGATTCCGGATTCCATCTCCCATCTTCAACTTTCTTTGAAGCTTTATGCTTTTTCCAGGTTGGTTCTACTTTCAGCTTTTTTACTTTTTTCGTCGCTTTGTCTTCGGTTCTTTGGTGAAGCTTTGATTTTTCGTTTGCATGCTTGAAAGTTTGAACCTTTTGGCGTCGTGATGTTCAATCTTTGCTGTGATCCATGTTTCTGGTATTTCTCCCGGTGCTTGAGGGTTTTTGCATGTTTTGTTGCCTTTCTAGTTGATGTTGTAGCCTTCTGGGAAAATAGCTTCATTTGTTTCTTTTTGAAAGAAAAAGGTTGCGTCTTTAACGTCCTCTACTTGGCGCATTTTGTTGTTTTGGTTTTTGATTGAACTGCTACTTTGCTGCTCCTTTGATGACTTTGTTTTGACTTTCATTTCTTCTCGAGATGTTGCCTTTTGAAAAAGGGCTTTCCTTTGCTGAGAGTTTTGTTGGGATGTTAATCTTGTGGGTTTTCCTAAATCCTTGTTCCATGACTGCCTCCAAAGGATGCCCCTGGATCTTTAGTGTGGGTCCTGGGGTTTCCTTTTGTTGTTTGTGCTGTCCTGAATCATGCTGGCCGAGTTGTTTTGATTTTCGCCCGAGATGTTTTTTTAGTAATCCATCTTCTTTTCTTGTTTGTAGGACTAGTTGGCCATGTCTTCTTGCAAAAATATTGTAGAGACGTCTTCTAAGGTTCCTGAGGGGATGTCCGATTGGCTGGACTCCCTTGTTTTAATGTGTGTTTCTGTGGTGAATGCTGAGTTTTGTGTGGAGCTTAGGAAACATCATCACCTCTGTAAGAGTAAAGATCAAGAAAGGAATTATGAATTGGTAGCACCTGATTCCGAGGAGAGGGTTTGCTTCCCTGCTCTGACCCGGGAGAGCGCCCTTTCTTTTATGCTTACGACTATTTTTTCAGCCAGTTGGACATCACTTTTCCCTTCACTTCTTTTGAGACCGATTTGTTGTGGTCGTGTAATGTAGTTCTGACGAACGAAACTCTCGCGCGATCTAGAATTTTCACAAATAAATTCCTGTTGTAAGTATAGCTTCTAGACCGACAAAAATTCCTTTCGTACAAAAGTTTGGTTGTCACAAGTAAAAACCCAATAAAATTTATAACCAAAGTATTTAAACCTCGGGTCATCTCTCAAGGAATTGCAGGGAGGTGTGTTTATTATTGGTTATGGAAAAGGTAGAATTTTTGGGTTTTTGAAATAAGGAATAAGTAATTTAAATGACAAGAAAAATAAATTAATAATTAAGAAAACTCTTGGCAAGGTATGAAAAATTGAAATCATATCCCAGTTATTCTTATCAGGTGTGAAGAGAATTGGATTCTGCTCCCACTTTTAATTAACCCTTGCTAAACAAAGAAAAGTCAAGTGGACAGATTAATTTGATCCTCAGGTCCTAGTCAACTCCTATGGAAGGACTAGAGTTATTGGAGTACAAATTAACCAGCAAAGAATTCAATTTCAATCAACAGCTGAGTTTGATAACTCAAGTGTTATAAATTACTTAACCAAAGCCAAAAGGAGAAAATAAATCTAAATTGAATTGAAACCATTCATAAACAGAATAAAACAATCATTAATCTGAAATACCTCAGATATTGTTAAATAGAATATTCAAATCTTAACATGGAAAAGTTCATAAGCCAATCTAGGAGCATTAACAAGTGAAAGTATCAGAATAAATAAAAATAGAAAATAAATTAAAGGAATATTGAACCTATGATTGTAGAAGCAATCCTAAAATAAGAGAAATCCTAATCCTAAATCCTAAGAGAGATGAGAGAACCTCTCTTTCTAAAACTACATCTAATCCTAATAAAATTGTGTATATTAAAGCTTTTTTGATGAATAAATGGATTCTCCCACTTTATAGCCTCTAATATGTGTTTTCTGGGCCGAAAACTAGGCCAGAAATAGCCCAGAAATCGCTGGGGGCGAAATCTGCCACGCTGATTTTTGTCACTACGACGTGTCCACGTGGAGCATGCGTTCGCATCGCCTAGATGTACGTCCACTATGACAAATTATATATCAAATCGAATCCCCAGACGTTATCTTTCCAACGTAACTAGAACCATGTCATTTGCACCTATGTAGCTCAAGTTATGACCGTTTGAGTGCGAAGAGGTCAGGCTGGACAGCTTAGCAATTTCTTCAACTTCTTGTATTCCTTCCATTTTTGCATGCTTCCTTTCTATCCTCTGAGTCATTCCTGTCCTGTAATCTCTGAAATTACTTAACGCACATATCAAGGCATCAAATGGTATAAAGGGAGAATTAATATTAATAAAATTAAGGTCAAAGAAGCATATTTTCAATCATAGCACAAAATCAGGAAAGAAAACATAAAACATGCGATTTCTATGAATAAGCGTGAGAATAATGGATGAAAAACCACTCAATTTAGCACAATATAAACCATAAAATAGTGGTTTATCAAGCTCCGTCCCAGCTCCATCCGAACTCCTGGGGCTTTATGAAGATTTTTCAGCTTCTTTGCCAAGAGTTGGACGTTACTCCTTCTCAAACTCTTTTCCTTTATATGTTTGTTTTAACTAAGCCTGGGATTTCTTCGAAAAAGAAAGCCTCATGGGTTTCTTTTAGATCTGCACAAGGGCATAAGGTTTTTGCCATGTATGACGAGTCCTTTAGGGACTTCAAGAATTATTTTTTCAAGGTCCGAGTAGTTGAGGGAGCTCGCCCCCTTTTTTCTGGAAGCGAATGATGAGCCAGCCTTCCCCTTGTGTTGGCAGCAGAATGTAGTGGTATCCCGTTATACATAGGAGATGCTCGATGAAATTGAGCAGGCTTTTGTAACTGTTTTGGAGGACATTTGGGGGGAACCTCCTCATCTGGACACTAAAAAAAATCTTTGGGGGACCCATCCCTTGTCCGAACTGCATTGGGTATTTACTTGATATATTTTGTTTCTTGTTTTTTCTTTGCTTTCTTCTTCTTTTCTGGTTTGTAAAACTGTTGATTTTCATTTTTCAGAGATGGCCAAGAATAATGACTCTATGAAGGCTTTCAAGAAGGCGAGAAAGGCTACTGCAGCTCAGAACATCTCGACCAGGGCGGATGGGGAAGGGTCCTCTCAGGTTCCGCCGAAGCCATCTGTGCTGAGCTCGCCTGGACCGAGGAGAATGATCCCTACTCCTCGAGTCGGTGTAGTTGATCCTCTGCAGTCTTCTGCTGCTGTTTCTCTCCCCCCCGGCCGTTCCTCCTTCCAAAAGACCTCGGACTGTTGAACCCTTCAATCTGGATGCGCCTGATTTCGACGCTATTGGGGTTGTCGACCAGCAGATCGGTCCTTATGGTGCCCTCCCTATGGATGATGTTTCTCTCCTTCGTCATTTAGATTTTATAACTTGAAGTAGCATCAAGATGGCATATATGGGAGCTACCCTATACCGAACTGCCCAAGATCTTCCCCTTCATGCTACCAAAGCCTTTATGGAGGAGGCTAAGCAGGAGTTCGACCGGATGAAGGGTTTGAAGGAGGAGCTCGAAGTGAAAGTGACCAAGCTGGGGAAGGAGTTGGAGGGCGAAAAGGCTAGTTCTGTTGCCTTGGCGACTTCTGTGAAGTTGGCTGAAGACACGGCATTGAGGCACAAAGAAAGATATGTTACGACCTACAAGGAAGTGATGCGTCTCAGGGAGGAGTTGGAGTCTGCTCGGGCTGATTATGCCGAGCTCCAGGGTCACCTTGTAGGCAGCGTAAAGGCTGCTTATGAGAACTTGAAGGAGCAGGTTCGAGTTCTTGCCCCCGAGCTTGACCTTACTCTCTTCTACCTGGACAACGTTGTAAAGGAAGGCAAGATTGTTCCTGACGACCCTGATGATTATGATGTTGAACCCCCTCCTGTGCCTGCCGTAAAAGCTTCTGTTGTGCCGAATTCTTCAGCTCCTTTATCTGAGTTTGGTCATCCCGAATCAGATCCTGATTGTCAAATCTTGAATCGGGATGACGAGACAGTGGATGCAGTGCCTCTTCAAACTCGCCCTCCTTCACCCCGTGTTGATGCTGTCGAGAAGCCTTCGGATCTTAAATAATTTTTCTAAATATTTGTGTAGATAGCCCGGCTTGTGGGCTTTTAAACCCTTTATTTTGTAGATGGTGGTTGCTGACTTTTGATACTTTCTTAGTTGCTTGTTTTGCAACTTAATTTTGAAAAACAAAATGGTTTCCAAGCTCTTGGGGCTGATTTTGGTAGCCTCTTGAGCTTGTTATTATTATAACTTTATGTTTTTCATAACATGTCTGTTTTCATCTGTCTTGGTACCTTTTTAGGTTTTTTGGAAGTGTTGGAGCCTTGTTGCTCCACCTTTTTAGCTTGCCTTTGTATTTCATACTTGTGGCTTGATTTTTCTGAGGTTGTGGATGTTTGGGTCCACCTTGTATGTCGGCTTCCTCACTTTGGCCTAAAGTTATTTCTAGTAATCCGTTTTATTTGGACCTTGTTCAGGTCTCTTTCAGGGATTACTTTTATAACTTTATGCTTTGGGCCGACTTCATCATGTCGGGCCCTTTCTGAGCTATTTTAGTAATCCTCTTTCTTGGACCTTGTTCAGGTCTCTTTCAAGGACTACTTTTATAATTTTATGTTCTGGGCCGACTTCATCATGTCGGGCCCTTCGAAGTTATTTTAGTAATCCTCTTTTTTGGACCTTGTTCAGGTCTCTTTCAGGGATTACTTTTATAACTTTATGTTCTGGGCCGACTTCATCATGTCAGGCCCTTCGAAGTTATTTTAGTAATCCTCTTTTTTGGACCTTGTTTAGGTCTCTTTCAGGGATTATGTTTATAACTTTATGTTCTGGGCCGACTTCATCATGTCGGGCCCTTCAAAGTTATTTTAGTAATCCTCTTTTTTGGACCTTGTTCAAGTCTCTTTCAGGGATTACTTTTATAACTTTATGTTTTGGGCTGACTTCATCATGTCGGGCCCTTCGAAGTTATTTTAGTAATCCTCTTTTTTTCACCTTGTTCAGGTCTCTTTCAGGGATTACTTTTATAACTTTATGTTCTGGGCCGACTTTGTCATGTCGGGCCCTTCGAAGTTATTTTAGTAATCCTCTTTTATAGGGCTGGCCAGACCTCTTTCCAAGGATTTACTTTTTATAACTTTAGTTATTGTGACTGGTCCGACTTCTTTACGTCGGCTAGTCTTTAAGTTATTTTTTAGCAATCCATTTTATGAAGACCTCATCAGGTCCTTTCTATGGATCACTTTCGATAACTTCTTGCATTATTCTGCTTTTATCTTTGCCGATTTCGTAGAAATTGGGTTTAATCCTCGTTTGGTCGACCTTTTGATGAGTTTGGTTTTCATCTTTGTTGGTCTTTATCGTGATCGTGCAGTGAATTTGATTTTTCACTTTCTGCCGATCTGTAGCTTTGTAATCGGGCGATGCATTTTTAGCGTTTCAGATTAATGCGTCTTGAGAATTTGTAGAAAATCTAAAAAACTTTATTCAAAAGAAAATACAAATATATACATATGGGAGTTTTATCCCTCTAAGTCGGGCAATTTGTAGATCTTGGCTTGGCACCTCATTAAAAAACCTTTTCAGGAAAAAGAGTGCGCCTTATCCTAAGATCCTTTATTACCTTTAACTATAGTACCTTCTTAGGTTGCAGGCGTGCCATGACCTAGTAAGCTCTCGCCCTTCGAGTTCGGACAGTCTGTAGTAGCCCTTTCCAAGTACTTCTATGACTCGGTAGGGTCCTTTCCAATTTGCTGCCAGCTTTCCTTCTCCAGGTTGAGTTGTTCCTATATCATTTCGGATTAGAATGAGGTCGTTCTCAGCAAAACCTCGCGGCACTATCTTTTGATTGTATCTCGAAGCCATTTGACGTTTTAATGCCTCTTCTCTGATCCGAGCTCTTTCTCAAATTTCTGGAAGTAGGTCGAGTTCTTCCCTTTGAAGTTGGGAGTTGGCTTTTTCATTATAGTGGATCACTCTGGACGACCCTTCTTCGATCTCCACTGGAATCGTTGCCTCCATTCCGTAAGCTAATCGGAAGGGTGATTCCTTTGTGGTGGAATGTGGCGTTTTTCGGTATACCCATAGGACTTGTGGGAGCTCTTCAGCCCAGGCTCCCTTTGCGTCCTGTAGCCTCCGTTTTAGCCCCGCCAATATGACTTTGTTAGCAGCTTCCGCTTGTCCATTAGCCTGGGGGTATTCTACGGATGTAAATTGGTATTTTATGTTCAAGTCGGCCACTAACTTTCTGAAGCCTGCATCTGTGAATTAGGTGCCATTGTCTGTGGTGATGGAGTATGGATTCCCGAACCTCGTTACAATGTTTCTATATAGGAATTTTCGACTTCTTTAAGCAGTGGTGTTAGCTAGGGGTTCTGCCTTGATCCACTTTGTGAAATAGTCTACCCCTACTATGAGGAATTTAACTTGTCCCGATCCCTGAGGGAAAGGTCCGAGAAGGTCGAGTCCCCATTTTGCGAATGGCCAAGGTGAGGTCACGCTGATGAGTTCCTCTGGCGGGGCGATGTGAAAGTTGGCATGTTTCTGACATGGCGTACATGTCTTTACGAACTCTGTGGCTTCCTTTTGTAGAGTTGGCCAATAAAACCCTGCCCGGAGTACTTTTTTGGTAAGTGCTTTCGCTCCGAGATGATTGCCACCGATGCCACTGTGTACTTCTTCTAGAACTTCCTTTGTGTTGGAAGTCGTCACATATTTTAACAATGGTATTGAAATCCCTCTTTTGTATAGAGTATTGTTTATGATAGTGTAGTATTGTGCCTCCCGTTTTAACCTCTTTGCCTCCTTTTCATCTGTAGGAAGTGTTTCTGTTTTGAGGTAGTTATTATGGGAATCATCCATCCTTGATCCTGACCTGTTATGGCTAGGACTTTTTCTTCTTCCAAGATTGACGGGTTCTGCAGCATTTCTTGGATGAGGCTTCTATTGTTGCCCCCTGGTTTGGTGCTGGCTAGTTTTGAAAGTGCGTCAGCCCGGACATTTTGTTCTCGGGGTATGTGACGGACCTCATATTCTCTGAGTTGTCCGAGCTGTTCCCTGGTTTTGTCCAAGTAATTTTTCATGGTGGGATCTTTGGCTTGGTAGCTCCCTGCTATTTGTGAAGTGACTACTTATAAGTCGCTGAAGATGATGAGCTTTTGAGCTCCAACCTCCCTAGCCAGCTTCAAACCAGCTAGTAATGCCTCATATTCAGCTTGGTTGTTTGAGGCAGGGAACCCAAATTTGAGGGAGAGTTTGATTTGGGTTCCTTGGTCGCTTTCAATTATCACACTCGCGCCGCTTCCAGTTTTATTTGAGGAACCGTCCACGTAGAGATTCTATTTTGTGGGGATTTCTAGGGTGTCTATAAATTCTGCAATGAAGTTGGACAGGTATTGTGATTTGATGGCTGTCCGAGCTTCGTATTGAAGGTCGAATTCGGACAACTCGACTGCCCATTGCAAGATTCTGTTCACTAGGTCTGTTTTCTGCAAAATCCCTTTTATGGGCTGGTTGGTCCGAACCCTAATGGTGTGAGCTTGGAAGTATGGACGAAGTCGTCGAGATGTTAGTATGAGAGCATAGGCAAATTTTTCTATTTTTTTGGTAGTTCAGCTCGGATCCTTGTAATGCTTTATTGATGAAGTATACAGGTTGTTGCCCACTGTCGTCTTCTCGAACTAGTGCTGAAGCTACTGCCCGACTCCTTATCGCGAGGTACAATATAAGTGGTTCTCCCTCCCGTGGCCGAGTTAGGATAGGTGGCTGTCCCAAAAATCTTTTGAAATCTTGGAAGGCCTGCTCGCACTCTGTTGTCCATTCAAACCTCTTTCCCTTCCTTAGAGTGGCGTAGAAGGGAGAGATCTTATTGCCAATCCGGCTAGAAATCTGGGCAAGGCTGCCAACCTTCCGTTGAGTTGTTGTACCTCTTTGACACAAGTCGGGATCTTCATGTCGAGTGTGGCCCAGCATTTGTTCGAATTTTCCTCGATTTCTCTTTGTGTGAGCATAAAACCCAAGAATTTGCCAGCTTCTACTACGAAGGTGCATTTTGCAAGATTGAGTCGCATGCCATGCCTTCTTATAGTGTCGAATACTTGGGTCAGGTCGGACAATAACGTCTCTTCATTTTGTGTCTTTATTAACATGTCGTCCACATAGACTTCCATGATTTTTTCGATGTGATCCTTAAAGACCTTATTCATTAATCTATGATAAGTAGCTCCCGCGTTTTTAAGACCAAAAGGCATGACGATGTAACAATAGTTTGCTTTTGGGGTTAAGAAGGAAGTTTTTTCTTGGTCGGGTGGATACATTGGGATTTGATTGTATCCCGAATATGCGTCCATAAACGAGAGGTATTTATATCCAGAGGAGGCATCTACCAGAGCGTCAATACTTGGGAGTGGATAAGGATCTTTTGGGCAGGACTTGTTGAGATCACTGTAGTCGGTGCACATCCGCCACTTCCCGTTTGATTTTTTCACCAAGACGACGTTAGCTAGCCATAGTGGGTACTTGACTTCTCTTATGAATCCTACCTCCAGTAGAGCTTGTACCTGCTCTTCCACAGCTTGGGATCGTTCTGGTCCGAGCTTTCTACATCTCTGTTGTACTGGCCGAGATCCTGGGTAGACCGCCAACTTGTGGCACATTAATTTGGGGTTTATGCCTAGCATGTCTGCGGCCTTCCATGCAAAGAGGTCGACGTTATCTTGTAAGAACTGTACGAGTGATTTTTTTATGTCTCCCTTTAGGATTGTACCAATATTGGTTGTTTTGTCTGGGATATCTCTGATCTGGACTTTTTCTACTTCGCCTTCGGGTTGTGGGCGGAGTTCTTCCTGCCTCTGAACTCCACCGAGTTCGATGGTGTGGAATTCTTCTCCTCTGCCTCTAAGGTTTAGACTTTTGTTGTAACAGCGGCGCGCTGTCTTTTGGTCTGCTTTTATTGTGGCTATTCTTTCTGTAGTTGGGAACTTCATGCATAGATGTGGAGCCGAGACTACTGCGCTGAACTCACGTCGACCACGATGTAGTCTATCTTGAGTGTTCTTGACTGGTTTCCTTTTCTGAAGGTCGTGTGTAATGGGATGTATCCAAGTGGCTGAACTGGAGTGTCTCCCAATCCAAACAGGCTGTTCGGATATGCTTTGAGTTCTTTTTCTTCCAGGCCAAGTTTGTCAAAGGCAGTTTTAAACAAGATGTCGGCGGAGCTTCCTTGGTCTACCAGTGTGCGGTGAAGATTTGCGTTTGCCAGTATGATAGTGATGACCATGGGATCGTCGTGTCCTGAGATGATGCTGGATGCGTCCTCTTTGCTAAAAGTAATTGTGGCGATGTCGGGTGCTTCCTCCTTTCCCTCGACATGATATACTTCTTTAAGATATCTTTTGCGAGATGATTTGGAGATTCCTCCTCCCGCAAATCTTCCGTGTATCATGTGGACGTGTCTCTCTGGTGTACGAGGTGATCGCTCGGTTCGTCCGACATCTTCGTCCCTTCTCCTTTTTCTTTGCTCGTCGTCTCGGGTGGCTATGTATTGACCTAATTTCCCTTCTCTTACTAGTTTTTCCACGGATTCAATGATATTCACAATATTCAGTCCGATTTCCTCCTCCTTTTCTACCTTTGAGTGGTCGAGCTGGGGGTATATTTTCAGTATGGCACACTTCTCTGTAGACATCCACAAGGGATACCCAAAGAGGGGGTGTAATTGTGGTATTTTTTATTTTTTCCCCATGTTGATCTTCTTTCTTTTTGGATTCTTTATCCTTATCTCGGGAGGAGTAGTTGAATCTGGATTTTGAGGTCTCTCCTAGTCGAGAGGTTTCCTCCATGTTGATGTACTTCTCTGCTCGTTCTTGTACTTCGTTCAGAGATGTGGGGTGTTTTTTTTATATAGATTGGCTAAAAGGTCCTTCACGTAAGCCATTGATGAGACCCATAATGGCGGCTTCTGTTGGTAGGTTTTGTATGTGCAGACATGGTTTGTTGAATCTTTCCATGTAGCTGCGAAGACTTTTCCGATCTCCTTGTTTGATTCCTAATAGACTTGGGGCGTGCTTAGCCTTATCTTTTTGGATGGAAAATCTGGCCAGGAACTTCTTAGCTAAGTCGTCGAAGCTTGAGATGGACCTAGGAGGTAGATTGTCGAACCATCTAATTGCTGTCTTTGTTAAAGTAGTCGGGAAGGCTTTGCAGCGAACTGCATCTGAGGCGTCAGTGAGGTACATTTGACTCCTGAAGTTACTGAGGTGATGGCTGGGATCTGCTGTGCCATCGTATAAAGTCATATCCGGGAGTTTAAAGTCCTTAGGGATTTTGGTCTTCATGATCTCCCTAGTGAATGGATCTTGATCCTTGCGAGAGCTGTCCTCATGAGTGGATCGAGTAGCTTTGGCTTTGAGATCGGCTTCGAGTTTTAGAAGTTTATCCTCCAATTCCCGGCGTCACCTTATTTCCCTTTGTAGGTCTTTCCCAGCTTCTCGTTGATGTTGGGCTTCTTTCTCAAGTTGCATTAAACAATCTTGAAGCGTCTCAAGAGCTCCCGGGTTTGGTGAATTTTTGTCTCCGTCAGGTTGCGGGATATCTTTTGGTGTAGTGTCCGCATTTTTGTGCAGCGTTCTATCCTCTAGATCTGAGTCGTGGTCATTGTCATGGTCGTCTGCCATGGTGGTGGGATGACTTCCAGGTTCCCTGGCAACGGCGCCAATGTTCTGAGGGTTACCTGAAACTGTAGGTCAATCTCGGACGAGATCTTAGGTACTGATCGGCGATGACGTGTCCGGCGTGTGGGTGGTGGCTGGAGCAGTCGCGTCTAACTTGTTGGACTGGTAATACTACTGATCCTTTGTCACCAGAGGGTGGTGGTACCTGCAAGGGACTCCGATGCTTAAGTTAGCAAGGGTATTTAGCAGGTTTTTAGTAGAATCAGAGTATGAGTTATACCTAGGTGCTCCAGTGTATTTATAATGGTGTGGAGTGACCTTTTTAGATAAGATAAGTTAGTTATCTTATCTTATCTTTGGGTGAGGTCAGCTTATTTTCAAGGGAACCACCCTTCTCTCTATAGGCTTGGGCTACCTTTGCATTTGGGTCGTGTTCCTTGATTTTGGGCCCTCTTTGGGCTTTCCTGACGATTTGGCCGAGCTCTTTGGGAAGAGGTCGGATGGTTTGACCTAAAGAGGTCGGTCGCTTTGTCGCTAATCATCCCGGGTCGGAAAGCTCGACCCAGGGTATGAACACTTCCTGTTCACACCCTGGGTCGAGCTATCCGACCTCTTCTCAAAAAGGTCGGTTAAATCGACAGGAAAGCCCAGTAAGGGGCCCAAATAAGGGAACACGACCCAAATCCAAAGGCAATCCAAGCCTATAGAGATAAGGGCGGTTCCCTTGAAGATAAGCTGACCTCAACTCAAAGATAAGATAAGATAAGATAACTAACTTATCTTATCTAAAAAGGTCACTCTACACCATTATAAATACACTAGAACACCCAGGTATAACTCATACTCTGATTCTACTAAAAACCTGTTTAATACACATGCTAACTTAAGCATCGGAGTCTCTTGCAGGTACCCCCCACCTTCCGGTGATCAAGGATTAGCAGTGCAGCCAGTCCAACAAGTCGGACACGACAGCTCCGGCCGCCACCCATCAGCCGGACACGTCATCTCTGACCCGTACAGAAGATCTCGTCCGAGATCGACCTACAGTTTCAGGTAACCCTAGGAACACTTCCCCTTTCTGGGAATTGAGTACAGGGGTAGTTATTTCAATACTGATCTTGCTAGGAATCTGGATAAAGCTGCCAACCTTCCATTTAGTTGTTAAAATTCTTTGAGGTAGATCGGATTCTTCATGTCTAGTATGACCCTACACTTATCTGGGTTTGCTTCTATGCCTCTTTGAGTTAGCATGAAGCCTAAAAAAATTTTCCTGCCTCTACTGTGAAGGTGCATTTTGAGGGGTTTAGCCTCATCCAATGCTTCTTTATTGTAGAGAACACCTCAGAGAGATCAGACAAGAGTGCTGAGTCAACCTTGGTCTTAACAAGCATATCGTCCACATACACTTCCATAAGTTTCCCCATGCGAGGAAAAAATACTTTATTCATTAGTCGCTGGTACGTGGTGCCAGCATTCTTTAATCCAAAATGGATTACTATGTAACAATAGTTAGCCTTTGGAGTGATGAATGAAGTCTTCTTTTGGTCCGACTTGTACATTGGGATTTGCTTGTATCCTGAGTAAACGTCCATGAAGGACAGGTACCGATAACCTGAGGCTGAATCGACCAGAACATTGATACTTAGAAGGGGGTAGGGATCCTTAGGACAAGCTTTGTTGAGGTCGGTGTAATCTACACACATACTCCACTTTCCATTCTATTTCTTCACTAGGACCACATTCGCCAGCCAGAGTGGGTACTTTACCTCCCTTATGAATCTGGCTTCTAATAGGGCTTACACTTGTTCCTCCACGACCTGTGTCATTTCCGGTCCAAGTTTTTTATGCTATTTTCGAATAGGTCAGGAACCCGGGTACACGGAGAGCTTATGGGATATTAGGTCGGGATTTATACTAGGCATGTCAGAGGCTTTCCAAGAAAAGAGGTCGGAATTTCTTCTTAGGAGGTCAATGATCTGCTTTTTCAGACCTTCTTCCAAATTAGCCCCTATATTTGTTGTTTTCTCAGACTGATCTCTGATTTGCACTTCTTCTACCTTTCCTTCAGGTTAGGGGCGTAGTTCCTCTCGAGTTCAGATACCACCAAGCTTAATAGTGTGACTTCTTTTTCGCCCGGACTGCCTTTTAAGTTGAGGCTTTCATTGTAACATTTGCGTGCTAACTTTTGATCTCCCTTTATGGTGGTAATTCCTTCTGTAGTGGGAAACTTCATGCATAGATGAGGCGTAGAGAGAACTGCTACAAGTCTGTTTAGGGTTGTCCAACCTATTAGGGCATTATATGTTGAAGTGACGCCAACCACGATGTAGTCGATGCTTAACATCTTTGACCTCGTGCCCTTTCCAAAAGTAGTGTATAGAGAGATATATCCAAGAGGTCAGATCAGCATGTCCCCCAATCCGAAGAGGTTATCTGGGTATACCTTTAGATCTTTTTCTTCCAGCCCGAGCTTATCAAAAGTGGGTTCAAACAATATATCTGCCAAGCTACCTTAATCCACTAGTGTTCTATGGAGGTTTGCATTAGCAAGGATCATTATTATCACCGCGGGGTCATCATGGCCAGGCGTTATCCCTTGAGTGTCTTTTTTAGTGAACGAGATGGTTGGCAAGTCGGGAGATCTGCTATCTTCCCCGACTTAGTACACCTCTTTAAGATGCTTTTTCCATGATGATTTCGATATTCCTCCTCCAACAAATCCTCTATTAATCATTTGTATGTGGTGCTCAAGAGTTTGAGGTGGACGTTCTTGTTGTCCTCCTTCTTCATCTCTTTTCCTTTTCCTTTGATCGTCTGACCTATCTGCAAGGTATCTATCTAGTCGATCTTCTCTAGCTAACTTTTCAACGACATTCTTTAAATCATAGCAATCGTTAGTAGAATACCCATAGAGTTTATGATACTCGTAATATTCTGTCTAACTTTTTGTCATTTTATGTTTGATCAGACGAGGAGGAGGAAGCTTCTCGGTATGACATATCTCTCTGTAAATATCTACAAGGGAGACCCAGAGAGGAGTATAGTTATGATACCTACGAGGTTTCTCTGAGTTGTACTCTTCTTTCGCCTTAGCTTTTTTTCTTTTTTCCGAGGTAGATAGGGCAGGTTGGGTCTCAGGAACAGCTCTCTTAGTCGGGAATTCTCCTCCATATTGATATACTTCTCTATCCGCTCTTGCACTTCGTACAAGAAAGCCGGGTCTTGCTTGGATAAGGATTGATAGAAGACCCTTCTTTGAAGTCATTTACTAATCCCATTATGACTGCTTTAGTGGGTAGGTTTTGTATCTCCAAGCATGCCTTATTAAATATTTCCATATAATCTCTGAGTGTCTCTCCGACCTCCTGTTTAACTCTTAGCAAGCTTGGGGCATGCTTTACCTTATCCTTCTGAATTGAGAATCTTGTGAGAAACTTTCTTGCCAGGTCGTCAAAGTAAGTTACCAAGCTGAGCAATAAGTTATCGAACCACTTCATCGCAGCTTTGGTAAGAGTCATCAGGAATGCTTTACAACGAGTGGCGTCGGAGGCATCGGCCAGGTACATCTGACTTTTGAAGTTGCTGAGATGATGTTTTGGGTCGATCGTTCTCTCGTAGAGATCCATATCGGGGGTTTTGAAATTCCTTGGGACTTTGGCCTGCATGATCTCTTCTACGAATAGGTCTTCTCCTCCTAGAGGGCTTTTTCTTCCCGATCTGCTCGATTACTCCTTCTTCGGAGGTCAACTTCCAATCTTAGGAGCTTTTCTTCTAGCTCATTTCATCGTCACACCTCCCTTTACAATTCTCATTCTGCTTCCCATTGTCATTCAACTTCTTGTTTGAGCTACTCTAGTTGTCCACGATGCCCATGGACTAAGCCTAGTATCTCTGTCAGATAAGGAGGTTCCTCATCCTCGAGCAGGTGGACTCTGATTGGATCTGCCTTGGTTGGGAGTTTTCTGAAGTCCTTTCTCCGTGGGAATATAAGTTCTTTCCCGAGGAGGAGGTATCGCAAGTGTGAGATCATAACGGTGGGGCTCTGGCTCTGATTTAGATGTCGTGTGACCGTCTTCGTAGTGATCGTCCGTCATTATCAAGGGTCGAATTCCAAGTCCCCAGCAACGGTACGAATGTTCCGAGGGTTACCTAAAACGTTGGTTTGGGCTTGAACGTGAGGTCCAAACTCCTTGTGAGGCAACGCTCGACTTGTTCTTGCGCCGAGGTGCCGCCATCTGAGTTCTCCACGAGGAGGTGGGGGTGGTACCTACAAAAGACTCCGATGCTTAAGTTAGTAAGAGATTCAGGCAGGATTTTATAGAATAGAACGTGAATATACCTCAGGGGTGTCAGTATATTTATAGTAGAGTTGTTTGATCACCTTTGTTGAAGTAGTTCTACCTTTATTGATGGATAACCGTTTTCTTAATTTTGAGAGTTTGTTAGGGTCTATCTTTCAGGGAAGATAGAGATAGTTGGAGAGATTCCGGGAGACAGTTACTTATTTGGATAAGTATAACTCAGTTTCTTTCATCGTGTCCGACCTCTTTAAAGAGGTCAGGTATGCAGTAGAGGCCGCCCTCTTGGGTGGGTTTTTCATCCTTATTAGGTCTGAATTTTATGTTTTGGGCTAGAGTATGAATAACTTCTAAGTTCTAACCACCGTCATTTGGTAAATTGAAAATTATGACTATTTTATTGGTAGTTTTTAAATGTCTCCAGGTCGTGATTCTACTTCAGTTTTATAACCGTCCCAATATTCTATCATGTTGATAAGCAATCTGCATTAGGAATTCCTTTGACCACTACAATTTTTTTAAACATATTTTTGGTATTGTTTTATTATTGTTTTTTACAAATTTGTTATTTTCAAAACTTTACTATGTTATGCTCTAATATTCTAAATTGATAATTGTTCATACCCTGGGTCGAGCTGTCCGACCCGGGATGTTTAACGACAAGTCGACCGACCTCTTCAGGTCAGGACTATCCGACTTCTTCTCAAAGAGCTCGGCCAAATCACCAGGAAAAGTCCAAATAGGGCCCAAACAGAGGAACACGACCCAAATCCAAAGGCAGCCCAAGCCTACAGAGATAAGGGCGGTTCCCTTGAAGATAAGATGACCTCACTCAAAGATAAGATAAGATAAGTATCTTATCTCCAGAAAAGGTCACTCCACACTATTATAAATACACTAGAGCACCCAGGTATAACTTATACTCTGATTCTACACAATACCTGCTTAATACCCTTGCTAACTTAAGTATCGAAGTCCCTTGCAGGTACCACCATCCTCCGGTGACAAAGGATTAGCAGCGTAGCCCGTCCAGCAAGTCGGACGCGATAGCTCCGGCCACCACCCACCAGCCAGATACATCAGCTCTGACCAGTACAGAAGATCTTGTCTGAGATCGACCTACAGTTTCAGGTAACCCTCGGAACATTGGCGCCATTGCCGGGGAACCTGGAAGTCATCCCCCCACCATGGCGGACAACCTAGACAACGACTACAACTCTTATTTGGAATACCGAATGCCACATAAGAACGCGGAGGTTACACTGGATGATACTTCTCAACCAAATAAAGACAAGAACTCCCCAAGCACGGGAGCCATGGAGGCACTTCAAGATCGCCTAAACAACTCGAAAAAGAGGTCAAGTATCAACGGACAGCCGAGAGAGATATTGGTGCACGAAATTGTTACATATTACTCTCTTACAATTTCGCACAACTAACCAGCAAGTGCACTGGGTCGTCCAAGTAATACCTTACGTGAGTAAGGGTCGATCCCACGGAGATTGTTGGCTTGAAGCAATCTATGGTTACCTTGTAACTCTTAGTCAGGAAAACAATAAAACAATTCACTTATCAAATCTGATTGCAAGGAATAAAAGAGCATGAAAAAAATACTTATTATGCAGTAATGGAGAATATGTTGGAGTTTTGGAGATGCTTTGTCTTCTGAATTTCAGCTTTTCTCTTGTATTCCTCTTCCCTCATGCATGAAAAAGTGCAAAGTTCCTTCCATGGCAAGCTCTATGTAAGGTGTCACCATTGTCAATGGCTACTTCCCATCTCCTCAGTGAAAATGGTCCAAATGCTCTGTCACAGCACGGCTAATCATCTGGAGGTTCTCGATCATACTGGAATAGGATTTACTATCCTTTTGCGTCTGTCACTACGCCCAGCACTCGCGAGTTTGAAGCCCGTCACAGTCATCCAATCCCAGAATCCTACTCGGAATACCACAGACAAGTTTTAGACTTTCCGGATTCTCATGAATGCCGCCATCAATCTAGCTTATACCACGAAGATTTTGATTAAGGAATCTAAGAGATAATCATTCATTCTAATGTAGAACGGAGGTGGTTGTCAGACACATGTTCATGAATTAAGAAAGGTGATGAGTGTCATGGATCATCACCCTCTCCATAGTTAAGCGCAAATGAGTATCTTAGAGAGGAACATGCATGTTTGAATAGAAAACAGAAGTACTTGCATTAATTCATCGAGACGCTGCAGAGCTCCTCACCCCCAACAATGGAGTTTAGAGACTCATGCTGCCAAAAGGTACGAATTTCAGATCTAAAATTTCATGAGATACAAAATAAATCTCTAAAAGTTGTTTAAATACTAAACTAGTAACCTAGGTTTACAGAAAATGAGTAAACTATAACAGATAGTGCGGAAATCTACTTCTGGGGCCCACTTGGTGTGTGCTGGAGCTGAGACTAAAGCTTTCACGTGCCTGGGGCTGTTTTGGGCGTTCAACACCAGCTTTGGATCCTTTTCTGGCGTTGAACTCCAACTTGCAACGTGTTTCTGGCGCTAGACGCCAGAATTGGGCAGAGAACTGGCGTTGAACGCCAGTTTACGTCATCTATCCTTGAGCAAAGTATAGACTATTATATATTTATGGAAAGCCCTGGATGTCTACTTTCCAACGCAATTGGAAGCACACCATTTGGAGTTCTGTAGCTCCAGAAAATCCATTTTGAGTGCAGGGAGGTTAGAATCCAACAGCATCAGCAGTCCTTTTTCAGCCTGAATCAGATTTTTGCTCAACTCCCTCAATTTCAGCCAGAAAATACCTGAAATTACAGAAAAACACACAAATTCATAGTAAAGTCCAGAAATGTGGATTTTGCCTAGAAACTAATGAAAATAAACTAAAAACTAACTAAAACATACTAAAATCTATATGAAATTAACCCCAAAAAGCGTATAAAATATCCGCTCATCACAACACCAAACTTGAACTGTTGCTTGTCCTCAAGCAACTAGACAAATAAAATAGAAGACTAATAAGTCAAGAAGCAATAATATCTCAGAGTTTTTGAGTGAAGCTCAGATTCTAATTAGATGAGCGGGACTAGTAGCTTTTTGCTTCCGAACAGTTTTGGCATCTCACTTTATCCATTGAAGCTCAGAGTGATTGACATCTATAGGAACTTAGAATTTAGATAGTGTTATTGATTCTCCTATTTCAGTATGATGATTCTTGAACACAGCTACTTTATGAGTCTTGGCCGTGGCCCTAAGCACTTTGTTTTCCAGTATTACCACCGGATACATAAATGCCACAGACACATAATTGGGTGAACCTTTTTAGATTGTGACCCAGCTTTGCTAAAGTCCCCAATTTGAGGTGTCCAGGGTTCTTAAGCACACTCTTCTTTTTGCTTTGGACCTTGACTTTAACCGCTCAGTCTCAAGTTTTCACTTGACACCTTCACGCCACAAGCACATGGCTAGGGACAGCTTGGTTTAGCCGCTTAGGCCAGGATTTTATTCCTTTAGGCCCTCCTATCCACTGATGCTCAAAGCCTTGGGATCCTTTTTATTACCCTTGCCTTTTGGTTTTAAGGGCTATTGGCTTTTTCTGCTTGCTTTCTCTCTTTTTTTTTTCTGCAAGCTTTGTTCTTTGCTGCTTTTTCTTGCTTCAAGAATCATTTTTATGATTTTTCAGATTATCAATAACATGTCTCATGTTCATCATTCTTTCAAGAGCCAATATATTTAACAGTCTTAAACAACAAATTCAAAACATATGCACTATTCAAGCATTCATTCAGAAGACAGAAAGCATTGCCACCACATATTACTAATTAGAAATTTTTGTATATATAAAAAAAAACTCGAATTTTATTGCCTCTTATTCAAAAGATCTACTATTTTATTCATGTTTGCTGATGATGAGAAAAATAGACTATAACTTAATTGGAGGTAAAATCAAAATAGACACTAATTACTACTATATGACTCCTAAGGTAGACTCTTATAACGCCAATTATCACAGAGTTAGAGCAGAAATTGGAATTTAACAACCTTTGTTCTAGTTAGTGGATGTTCCTCGGATCTGTGGGGTGCTTGGTCCTTCAAAAGATAACTTCTGGCGCTTCAATTCCCTTAAGTCACGCCCTTGCTCTTCCTGTTCTTTAATCAAATAGCAAAGAATTTGACTATGTTCCTTCTGTTCCTTTATTATTTGTTCCATAGCTTCTTGTATCTTGGTAACTGATGTTTCAAGATACTCCCAATATTCAGATTGAGGGATTTCTGGGAGAAATTCCTGTGTTTTCTTCTTGATGGGGTCATCTTGCGCTTGTTGTTTTTCCATTGATGCTTTGGTAATTGGTTTCTCAATTGAGATATACTCAGTTATTCCCATCCTTATCCCAGCGTCCTTGCAGAGCAGAGAAATCAAGCTTGGATAAGCCAACCTGGCCTCTTTAGAATTTTTGTTAGCAATTTTGTAGAATTCAGTTGAAATCAGTTGATGAACTTCCACTTCTTTTCCCATCATGATGCAATGGATCATCACTGCTCTTTTAACAGTGACTTCAGAACAGTTGCTAGTGGGCAGCAGAGAATGCCCAATGAAGTCCAGCCATCCTCTGGCGACTGGTTTGAGATCTTCTCTTTTGAGTTGATTTGGGACACCCTTCGTGCTGGTGGTCCACCTGGCTCCAGGAATACATATGTCCTCCAGAATCTTATCCAGACCCTTGTCTGTTCTCATCATTCTCCTGTTGAAAGAGTCTGGATCATCTTTCAGCTGAGGTAGCTTTAAGATCTCCCTGATCTTGTCAGGGTTGGTATGAACAATCTTTCCTCTGACCATGGTTCGATATTCATAGAAAGCAGTTCCAGATAGTTTTTGCTTGTCTGTCTGCCAAATATTAGCATAGAACTCCTGGACCATATTCCTTCCCACTTTCGTTTCAAGATTAGCTAGGACCTCCCAGTTTCTGATTCGAATTTGCTCCTGGATCTCCGGATATTCGTCTTCTTTCAGATCAAATCTAACTTCCGGGATCACTAATCTTAGACCCATTATTTTGCAATAATGGTCTGAATGTTCTTTAGATAAGAACTTCCCTTGATTCCAAAGTGGTTTTGGAACGCTCTCTTTCTTGCCTCTTGAAGTGGGTTGTTTTCCCTTAGGAGCCATGATCTTAGTGATCACGGATAAACACACCAAACTTAGAGGTTTGCTTATCCTCAAGCAAAAGAAAAGAAAGGAGAGGGATAGAAGGAGAGCTAGGTGCAATTGTTGATGGAGGGGGGTGGAGGCCGAACCCATATTTAAAGGGAGGGGGTGGGTTCGAAAATTTAGAAGAGATATGATAAAAAAGATTGATTTGGAAAAGATAAGATAGAAGATATGATAAGAGAGGATATAGTTTAAAATTGAAAAGATATGAAAAAGTTTTGAAAAATATAAATCTAGATTATGAAAAAGATAATGTGGAGGTTTGAAAAAGATATTAGTTGAAAAGATAGATTTGTTTTGAAAATTTGAAAAAAATAGTTGAATTGAATTGAAAAAGAGGGTTTGTGCTTATGGATTAAAATACATTTGATATTTTTAAGGTAGGATTTTTAGAAATTAGGGATTTTAGAAATCAGGGTTCTTAACATGTTTATGCAAGAAATCATGAATTAAAGCATGAAAATTAAGATTAAAATGAAAAATATGAAGAAAAATGAATTTACCACCTCCCCACCATCCTGGCGTTTGAACGCCCAAACGCTGCATGTTTTGGGCGTTCAACGCCCAAATGCTGCCTCTCCTGGGCGTTCAACGCCCAGCTGCTGCTTCTTTCTGGCGTTGAATGCCAGGAAGTCCTTTGTTACTGGGCGTTTTTCTGAATGCCCAGAATGCTGTAAAGCTGGCGTTAAACGCCCAGAAAGAGCTTCTTTCTGGCGTTTAACGCCCAGATGGCTATCCTTACTGGCGTTCAACGCCCAGTGGATGCTTCTGTTGGGCGTTGAACTCCCAAAACAGACTCTTACTGGCGTTTTCTTGCCAGTGAGCTCTTTTTCTCTGTTTTGTGTGCAGAATCCTTCTGTAACCCTGTGAACTTATGCAATTGATTCTTTACCTTAGGGTCAGTGAACTTTATATAAACAAATAAAAATAAAAATAAAAATAGGGCAAAATGCTTAGAGGATTGATGCCCCATGGCTGGGTTGCCTCCCAGCAAGCGCTTCTTTATTGTCTTTAGCTGGACCTTGCTGAGCTTTTAGTCTAGCTTCAGCCTTGAGCACTCTCGCTCAACATTGCCTTCAAGATAGTGCTTGATTCTCTGTCCATTGACAATGAACTTCTTATCAGAATCAATATCTTGAAGCTCCACATAACCATATGGTGATACACTTGTAATCACATATGGTCCCCTCCACCGGGACTTCAGTTTCCCGGGGAATAGCCTGAGCCTGGAGTTGAACAACAGAACCTTTTGTCCTGGTTCAAAGATTCTAGATGACAGCTTTCTGTCATGCCACTTTTTTTATTTTTCTTTATAAAGCTTGGCATTTTCGAAAGCAGTGAATCTGAATTCCTCTAGCTCATTTAGCTGGAGCAATCTTTTTTCTCCAGCTAACTTGGCATCAAAGTTCAGGAATCTAGTTGCCCAGTAGGCTTTATGTTCCAGTTCCACGGGCAGGTGACATGCCTTACCATAGACCAGTTGGTATGGAGAGGTCCCTATAGGAGTCTTGAATGCTGTTCTGTATGCCCACAGAGCATCATCCAAGCTTCTTGCCCAATCCTTTCTACGGGTATTTACAGTCTGTTCTAGGATTCTTTTTAGCTCTCTGTTAGAGACTTCAGCTTGTCCATTAGTCTGTGGATAATATGGAGTTGCCACCTTGTGGCGAATCCCATACCGGACCATGGCAGAGTAAAGCTGTTTGTTGCAGAAGTGAGTGCCCCCATCACTGATTAGTACTCTAGGGACCCCAAACCTGCTGAAGATATATTTCTGGAGGAACTTCAGCACTGTTTTAGTATCATTGGTGGGTGTGGCAATGGCCTTAACCCATTTTGATACATAGTCAACTGCCACCAGAATATAAGTGTTTGAGAATGATGGTGGAAAAGGTCCCATGAAGTCAATTCCCCATACGTCAAACAACTCAATCTCCAAGATTCCTTGTTGTGGCATGGCATAACCATGAGGCAGATTACCAGCTCTTTGGCAACTGTCACAGTTACGTACAAACTCTTGGGAATCTTTATAGAGTGTGGGCCAATAGAAGCCACATTGGAGGACCTTGGTGGCTGTTCGCTCACCTCCGAAATGGCCTCCATATTGAGATCCATGGCAATGCCATAGGATCCTCTGTACTTCTTCTCTAGGAACACACCTACGGATTATTCCGTCTGCACATCTCATAAAGAGATAGGGTTCATCCCACAAGTAGTACTTTGTATCAGTGATTAATTTTTTCTTTTGTTGCCTGTTGTACTCTTTGGGTATGAACCTTGCAGCTTTATAGTTTGCAATATCGGCAAACCATGGTGTTTCCTGAATGGAAAATAAATGCTCATCCGGAAAAGTCTCAGAGATCTCAAGAAAGGGGAGGGACGTCCCTTCTACTGGCTCTATCCGGGACAGATGATCAGCCACTTAGTTCTCTGTCCCTTTTCTGTCTCTTATTTCTATATCAAACTCTTGCAGAAGCAACACCCATCTGATGAGCCTAGGTTTTGAATCCTGCTTTGTGAGTAGATATTTAAGAGCAGCATGGTCAGTATACACAATCACTTTTGATCCTACTAAGTATGCTCTGAACTTGTCAATGGCATAAACCACTGCAAGTAATTCTTTTTCTGTGGTTGTGTAATTTTTCTGGGCATCATTTAAAACGCGACTAGCATAATAAATGACGTGCAGAAGCTTGTCATGCCTCTGTCCCAAGACTACACCAATGGCGTGATCACTGGCATCACACATTAGCTCAAATGGTAATGTCCAGTCTGGTGCAGAAATAACTGGTGCTGTGACCAGCTTAGCTTTCAGCATTTCAAACGCCTACAGACACTCTGTGTCAAACACAAATGGCGTGTCAGCAGCTAGCAGATTGCTTAGAGGTTTTGCGATTTTTGAAAAATCCTTTATAAACATCCTATAGAATCCTGCATGCCCCAGAAAGCTTCTGATTGCCTTAACATTGGCAAGTGGTGGTAATTTTTTCAATTACCTCTATTTTTGCTTGATCCACCTCTATTCCCTTGTTTGAGATTTTATGCCCAAGGACAATCCCTTCAGTCACCATGAAGTGACATTTTTCCCAGTTTAGGACTAGGTTGGTCTCTTGGCATCTCTTCAGAACAAGTTTCAGGTGATCAAGACAGGAGCTGAATGAGTCTCCATATACTGAGAAGTCATCCATGAAGACTTCCAGAAATTTTTCCACCATATCAGAGAAAATAGAGAGCATGCATCTCTGGAAGGTTGCAGGCGCATTACACAGCCCAAATGGCATCCTTCTATAAGCAAACACTCCAGATGGACATGTGAATGCTGTTTTCTCTTGATCCTGGGGATCTACTGCAATCTGGTTATAGCCTGAGTAGCCATCCAGAAAGCAGTAATAATCATGACCTGCCAGTCTTTCTAGCATCTGGTCTATGAATGGTAAAGGAAAATGATCCTTTCTGGTGGCTGTATTGAGCTTTCTGTAGTCAATACACATGCGCCACCCTGTAACTGTTCTTGTAGGAACCAGTTCATTTTTTTCATTATAAATCACTGTCATGCCTCCCTTTTTTGGGACGACTTGGACAGGGCTCACCCAGGGGCTATCAGAAATAGGATAAATAATCCCAGCCTCTAGTAATTTGGTGACCTCTTTCTGCACCACTTCCTTCATGGCTGGATTTAGTCGTCTCTGTGGTTGAACCACTGGTTTAGCATTATCCTCCAATAAGATTTTGTGCATGCATCTAGCTGGGCTTATGCCCTTAAGGTCACCTATGGACCACCCAAGAGCTGTCTTGTGTGTCCTTAGCACTTGAATAAGTGCTTCCTCTTCCTGTGAATTTAAGACAGAGCTTATGATCACTGGAAAAGTGTCACCTTCTCCCAGAAATGCATATTTCAAGGATGGTGGTAATGGCTTGAGCTCGGGTTTAGGAGGTTTTTCTTCTTCCAGAAGAAATTTCAGAGGCTCTTTCATGTCCTCTGAATCCTCTAAATCAGGCTGAACATCTTTAAAGATGTTTTCCAACTCTGATTCGAGACTCTCAGCCATGTTGATCTCTTCTACTAAAGAGTCAATAAGATCAACTTTCATGCAGTCTTTTGATGTGTCAGGATGCTGCATGGCTTTGACAGCGTTCAACTTAAACTCATCGTCATTGACTCTCAGGGTTATTTTCCCCTGTTGGACGTCAATGAGAGATCGTCCAGTTGCTAGGAAGGGTCTTCCTAGAATGAGGGTAGCACTCTTGTGCTCCTCCATTTCCAGCACAACAAAGTCAGTGGGAAAGGCGAATGGCCCAACTCTGACAATCATGTCTTCAATCACGCCTGATGGGTATTTAGTGGAGCCATCAGCAAGTTGGAGACATATCGGGTTGGTTTAACTTCTTTAGTTAAGCCAATCTTTCTGATAGTGGATGCAGGTATTAGGTTGATGCTTGCCCCAAGATCGCATAAAGCTGTCTTGGTGCATTGACCTTCTAATATGCATGGTATCAGAAAACTCCCAGGGTCTTTAAGCTTTTCAGGAAAGCTTTTTAGAATGACTGCACTGCATTCTTCAGTGAGGAGAACTCTTTCTGTTTCTCTCCAATCCTTTTTATGACTCAAGATCTCTTTCATGAACTTGGCATAAGAAGGTATTTGCTCAAGTGCCTCTGCAAATGGAATCTTTATTTCAAGAGTCCTGAGATAATCTGCAAAGCGAGCAAATTGCTTATCCTGCTCCTCTTTCCGGAGTTTTTGAGGATAAGGTATCTTGGCTTTATACTCCTCAACCTTAGTTGCTGTAGGTTCATTGCCTACAGAAGTGGTTGAAGAAGCCTTTTTAGAGGGGTTGTCATCAGCACTTGTGTGTGTCTGATCCCTCACTGGCAATTGATTGCCAGAGTTAGAAGCTGGAGTGACGTGAGACGCCAATTCCTTGTCTTTTCCTGGCGTCTGAACGCCAGAACTGTGCCCATTTTGGGCGTTCAGCGCCAGATCTTGCCCATTTTGGGCGTTCAGCGCCAGATCCTTGCTTGTTTCTGGCGTTGAACGCCAGTCCTTGCTTGTTACTGGCGTTGAACGCCAGTCTTGGGCATGGTCTGTGCGTTCAGCGCCAGCCTTCCACCAGATTGCTGGCGCTTTAACGCCAGAATTACTTTTCCCTGGGCTCTTACTGTCCTCAGGTGAATTTTGGGTGGTTTGCTCATTCCTCAACTATTTGCTGCCTTGAGGTGGGGTATTTAATGTTTTCCCACTTCTTAATTGAACTGCTTGGCATTCTTCTGTTATTTGTCTTGACAGCTGCTGCTTTGTTTGCTTCAATTGTTCTTCCATGTTTATATTAGCCATCCTTGTCTCTTGTAGTTTATCCTTGAATTCGGCTAACTGCTTTGTTAGAAATTCCAATTGCTGATTGAATTCAGCAGCTTGTTGTACAGGGCTGAGTTCAGCAGTTACTGTTTTAACCTCTTCTTTCATGGAAGGGTCACTGCTTAGGTACAGATGCTGATTCCTGGAAACTGTATCAATGAGCTCTTGAGCCTCTTCAATTGTCTTTCTCATGTGGATAGATCCACCAGCTGAGTAATCTAGAGACATCTGAGCTCCTTCTGCAAGCCCATAATAGAAGATGTCTAACTGAACCCACTCTGAAAACATTTCAGAGGGGCATTTTCGTAGCATCTCTCTGTATCTCTCCCAGGCATCATAAAGAGATTCCTATCTCCTTGTTTAAAGCCTTGGATGTCCAGCCTTAGCTGTGTCATCCGTTTTGGGGGGAAGTATTGATTCAGGAATTTTTCTGTCAGCTGTTTCCATGTCCTTATGCTGGCCTTAGGTTGGTTATTCAACCACCTCTTAGCTTGATCTTTTACAGCAAATGGAAACAGTAATAGTCTGTAGACATCCTGATCTATTTCTTTATCATGTACTGTGTCAGCAATCTGTAGAAACTGTGCCAGAAACTCTGTAGGTTCTTCCTGTGGAAGACCAAAATACTGGCAACTTTGCTGCACCATGATAATGAGCTGAGGATTCAACTCAAAGCTACTGACTCCAATGGAGGGTATGCAGATGCTACCCCCATATGAAGCAGTAGAGGGGTTAGCATATGACCCCAGAGTCCTCCTGAACTGTTCATTTCCACTCATATCCATGATGGAGAAAGGGAGATGATGTCAAATAAAAAATTTATTTTTATTTATTTATTTATTTACTTATTTAGAAAATAAATAAAAAAATAAAGAAAAAAAATAGGTAAATATTTTCGAAAAAATTGAGGAGAGAGAAAGTGGTTAGGAAGTTTTGAAAAGGGTATGATTTGGAAAAGATTTTTAAATTTTGAAAAAAAAATCTAAATTTTTAGAAAATAATTTTTGAAAATTTGTTTTATAAATAGAGAGAAAAGATATTTTTGAATTTAGTGAGGAAAGAGAAAAACAATAAAATAGCACAAGATTTAAAATTTTTTTTGATCTAATGCTCCTAGTTTTCAAAAATTTTGGAGAGAAAACACTAAGGAACACCAAACTTAAAATTTTTAGAAAACCAACTAAAATTTTCGAAAATCAAAGGGAAATCAACAAGAAAACACCAAACTTAAAGTTTGGCACAAAATTTAATAGAGAAAATATTATTTTTGAAAAAGATTTTAAAAAGAGTGTACCAAACTGCCACTGACTTAGACCAACGTTCTAGCCAATTGGGCAGTAAATGTAACACTTGTTTTGAAGAAGGATATTTTTAACTAAGAACAATAATAAGAGACTCTAAACCACAAAGAAAAATTTTCCTAATCTAAGCAACAAAATAAACCGTCAGTTGTTCAAACTCAAACAATCTCCGGCAACGGCGCTAAAAACTTGGTGCACGAAATTGTTACATATTACTCTCTTACAATTTCGCACAACTAACCAGCAAGTGCACTGGGTCGTCCAAGTAATACCTTACGTGAGTAAGGGTCGATCCCACGGAGATTGTTGGCTTGAAGCAATCTATGGTTACCTTGTAACTCTTAGTCAGGAAAACAATAAAACAATTCACTTATCAAATCTGATTGCAAGGAATAAAAGAGCATGAAAGAAATACTTATTATGCAGTAATGGAGAATATGTTGGAGTTTTGGAGATGCTTTGTCTTCTGAATTTCAGCTTTTCTCTTGTATTCCTCTTCCCTCATGCATGAAAAAGTGCAAAGTTCCTTCCATGGCAAGCTCTATGTAAGGTGTCACCGTTGTCAATGGCTACTTCCCATCTCCTCAGTGAAAATGGTCCAAATGCTCTGTCACAGCACGGCTAATCATCTGGAGGTTCTCGATCATACTGGAATAGGATTTACTATCCTTTTGCGTCTGTCACTACGCCCAGCACTCGCGATTTTGAAGCCCGTCACAGTCATCCAATCCCAGAATCCTAGTCAGAATACCACAGACAAAGTTTAGACTTTCCGAATTCTCATGAATGCCGCCATCAATCTAGCTTATACCACGAAGATTCTGATTAAGGAATCTAAGAGATAATCATTCATTCTAATGTAGAACAGAGGTGGTTGTTAGACACATGTTCATGGATTGAGAAAGGTGATGAGTGTCACGGATCATCACCCTCTCCATAGTTAAGCGCGAATGAGTATCTTAGAGAGGAACACGCATGTTTGAATGGAAAACAGAAGTACTTGCATTAATTCATCGAGACGCTGCAGAGCTCCTCACCCCCAACAATGGAGTTTAGAGACTCATGCTGCCAAAAGGTACAAATTTCAGATCTAAAATGTTATGAGATACAAAATAAATCTCTAAAAGTTGTTTAAATACTAAACTAGTAACCTAGGTTTACAGAAAATGAGTAAACTATAACAGATAGTGCAGAAATCTACTTCTGAGGCCCACTTGGTGTGTGCTGGGGCTGAGACTAAAGCTTTCACGTGCCTGGGGCTGTTTTGGGCATTCAACACCAGCTTTGGATCCTTTTCTGGCGTTGAACTCCAACTTGCAACGTGTTTCTGGCGCTGGACGCTAGAATTGGGCAGAGAACTGGCGTTGAACGTCAGTTTACGTCGGCTATCCTTGAGCAAAGTATGGACTATTATATATTGCTGGAAAGCCCTGGATGTCTACTTTCCAACGCAATTGGAAGCACACCATTTGGAGTTCTGTAGCTCCAGAAAATTCATTTTGCGTGCAGGGAGGTCAGAATCCAACAGCATCAGCAGTCCTTTTTCAGCCTGAATCAGATTTTTGCTCAGCTCCCTCAATTTCAGCCAGAAAATACCTGAAATTACAGAAAAACACACAAACTCATAGTAAAGTCCAGAAATGTGGATTTTGCCTAGAAACTAATGAAAATAAACTAAAAACTAACTAAAACATACTAAAATCTATATGAAATTAACCCCAAAAAGCGTATAAAATATCCGCTCATCAGATATACGAAGGGAAGCTAGGAGACATCACGAACTAGAGGACAAGCTCCTAAAGATCGAAGCCGATCTCAAAGCTAAAACTACTAGATCCAGCCACGAGGATAGCTCCCGTAAAGACCAAGACCCGTTCACCAAAGAGATCATGAAGGCTAAAATCCCAAAAGACTTCAAACCTCCCGACCTGACTCTATACGATGGCACCACAGACCCCGGCCATCATCTTAGCAACTTCCGAAGCAGAATGTATATAACCGACGCCTCAGATGCAACTCGGTGCAAAGTCTTCCCAACTACTCTGACAAAGACGACAATTAAGTGGTTTGACAACCTACCCCCCAGGTCCATCTCAAGCTTTGACGACTTGGCCAAAAAGTTTCTAGCCAGATTCTCCATCCAGAAGGATAAAACTAAATATGCCCCAAGTCTACTAGGGATCAAACAAGGAGATCGGGAAAGCCTTCGCAATTTCATGGAAAGATTCAACAAGGCATGTTTGGATATACAAAATCTTCCAACAGAAGCAGCCATTATGGGCCTCATCAATGGCCTACGAGAGGGACCCTTTAGTCACTCCATATCGAAAAAACATCCCACATCTCTAAATGAAGTACAAGAGCGAGCAGAAAAGTACATCAACATGGAGGAAAACTCCCGATTAGGAGAGACCTCAAAATCCAGATTCTCCTATAAAGATAAAGAGACCAAGAAAAAATAAGATCAGCATGGGGAGAAGATCAAAAAATACAACAATTACACCCCTCTTTGGGTGTCTCTTGTGGATGTTTATTGAGAAGTATGCCACACTGAAAAGATACCCCACCTCGTCCACTCAAAAGCAAGAAAGGAGGAGGAAATCAGACAGAATATTGTGAATACCATCGAGTCTATGGACATCCTACCAATGAGTGCTTCGTTTTGAAGAACATCATAGAAAAATTGGTAAGAGAAGGGAGACTAGATCGGTACTTAGCCAACAAATCGGATGAGCCAAGAAAAAGAAGAAGGGACGAAGAGGTCGGACGAACTGAACGACCACCTCGTACCCCGGAGAGACATGTCCACATGATACATGGAGGATTTGCAGGAGGATGAATCTCTAAATCATCTCGCAAGAGACATCTGAAGGAAGTATATCATATCGAAGGAAGAGAAGGATCACCCGAACTCCCCGCTATCACCTTCACCAAAGAAGACGCAACTGGCGTCATCTCAGGACATGACGATCCCATGGTCATCACTATCATATTAGCCAACGCTAATCTTCACCGCATGCTGGAAGATCAGGGAAGCTCGGCTGACATACTATTCAAAACAGCCTTCGACAAACTCGGTCTAGAGGAAAAAGAGCTCAAAGCGTATCCAAACAGCCTATTCGGGCTGGGAGACACTCCAATCCAACCACTTAGATACATCTCATTGTACATAACCTTCGGGAAAGGAAATCAGTCAAAAACACTCAACATAGACTACATTGTGGTCGACGTAAGTACGGCCTACAATGCCTTGATAGGTCGGACAACGCTGAATCAGCTCGGCACAGTAGTCTCGACTCCACATCTGTGCATGAAGTTTCCGACCGCAGAAGGAATCGCAACAGTAAGAGTAGACCAAAAGACAGCGCACCATTGCTACAACGAAAGTCCGAACCTCAGGGGAAAAGGAGCAGAAATTCACACCATCGAACTCGGGAGAGTTCGAGGACGGGAAGAACTTCATCCACAACTTAAAGGTGAAACAGAAAACGTTCAAATCGGGGATACTCCAGATAAAATGACCAATATTGGCACAGTCCTAGAAGGAGACAAAAAGGAGTCCCTTATACATTTCCTGCGAGATAATGTCGACCTCTTTGCATGGAAGGCCGCAGACATACCGGGCATAGACCCTAAGTTAATGTGCCATAAGCTGACAGTTTACCCAGGATCTCGGCCAGTATAGCAGAGACGTAGAAAAAGCTCGGACCAGAATGATCCCAAGCTGTGGAAGAGCAGGTACAAGCTCGACTGGAGGCAGGATTCATAAGAGAAGTCAAATATCCAATATGGCTAGCTAACGTCGTCTTGGTGAAAAAATCAAATGGAAAGTGGCGGATGTGCATCGACTACACTGATCTCAACAAAGCCTGCCCAAAAGATCCCTATCCACTCCCAAGTATCGACGCCCTAGTGGATGCCTCCTCTGGATACAAATACCTCTCGTTTATGGATGCCTATTCGGGATACAATCAAATCCTGATGTACCCACCTGATCAAGAAAAAACCTCATTCTTAACCCCGAAAGCAAACTACTGCTACATTGTCATGCCGTTTGGACTCAAAAACGCAGGAGCCACTTATCAAAGATTAATCAATAAAGTCTTCGCAGACCACATCGGGAAAGTTATGGAAGTTTACGTGGACGACATGTTAATAAAGACACAAAGTGAAGAGTCGTTGTTGTTCGACCTCACTCAAGTGTTCGACATTATAAGAAGGCATGGCATGCGACTTAACCCGGCAAAATGCACCTTCACAGTAGAAGCCGGTAAATTCTTGGGTTTTATGCTCACACAAAGAGGAATCGAGGCAAATCCGGATAAATTCCAGGCTATACTCGACATGAAGAGTCTGACCTGTGTCAAAGAGGTACAACAACTCAATGGAAGATTGGCAGCCTTGTCCAGATTCCTAGCCGGATCGGCAATAAGATCTCTACCCTTCTACGCCACTCTAAGGAAGGGAAAGAGGTTCGAATGGACAACAGAGTGCGAGCAGGCCTTCCAAGATTTCAAAAGGTTCCTGGGACAACCACCTATCCTAACTCGGCCCCGGGAAGGAGAACCACTTGTATTGTACCTCGCAGTAGGAAGTCGGTCAGTAGCCTCAGCACTGGTCCGAGAAGACGACAGTGGATAACAACCTATATACTTCATCAGCAAAGCACTATAAGGGTCCGAGCTGAACTACCAAAAAATAGAAAAATTCGCCTATGCTCTCATATTAACATCTCGACGACTTCGTCTATATTTCCAAGCCCACATTATCAGGGTTCGGACCAACCAGCCCATAAAAGGCATTCAGCAGAAAACAGATTTACCAGGAAGAATCTTGCAATGGGCAGTCGAGTTGTCTGAATTCGACCTTCAATATGAAGCTCGGACAGCCATCAAATCACAGTATCTGGCCGACTTTATTGCAGAGTTTACGGATACTCCGGACATCCCTACAGAATGGAATCTCTACGTAGACGGTTCCTCAAACAAAACTAGAAGTGGCGCAGGCGTGATAATAGAAAGCGACCAGGGAATCCAAATCGAACTTTCCCTCAAATTCAGATTCCCCGCTTCAAACAACCAAGCCGAATATGAGGCACTACTAGCTGGTCTGAAGCTGGCTAAGGAGGTTGGAGCCCAAAAGCTTATTATCTTCAGCGATTCACAAGTAGTCACCTCACAAATAGCAGCGAGCTACCAAGCCAAAGATCCAACAATGAAAAAATACTTGGACAAAGCCAAGGAATAGCTCGAACAATTCGGGGAATACGAGGTCCGCCACGTACCTTGGGAACAGAATACTTGAGCTGATGCACTCTCAAAACTAGCCAGCACCAAACCAGAGGGCAACAATAGAAGCCTTATCCAGGAAATACTGCAGAACCCCTCGATCTTGGAAGAAGAAAAGATCCTAGCCATAACAAGTCTGGGTCAAGGATGGATGACTCCCATAATTAACTACCTCAAAACAGAAACACTCCCTACAGATAAGAAGGAGGCAGAGAAGTTAAAACGGGAGGCACAATACTACACTATCATAAACAATACTCTATACAAGAGAGGAATTTCAACACCATTGTTAAAATGTATGCCGACTTCCAACACCAAAGAAGTTTTAGAAGAAGTACACAGTGGCATCTGTGGCAACCATCTCGGAGCACAGGCACTTACCAAAAAAGTATTCCGGGCCGGATTTTATTGGCCGACTTTACAAAAAGAAGCAACAGAATTTGTGAAGACATGTCCACCATGTCAGAAACATGCCAACTTTCACATCGCCCCACCAGAGGAGCTTATCAGCGTAACATCACCCTGGCCATTCACAAAATGGGGACTCGATCTTCTCGGTCCTTTCCCTCAAGGATCCGGACAAGTCAAATTTCTCATTGTGGGAGTAGACTATTTCACAAAATGGATTGAGGCAGAACCTCTAGCTAACGCCACTGCTCAAAAAAGTCGAAAGTTTCTGTATAGAAACATTGTCACAAGGTTTGGGGTTCTATACTCCATCACCACAGACAATGGCACTCAATTTACAGATGCAGGCTTCAGAAAATTGGTGGCTGATCTAAACATAAAATACCAATTTACATCCGTAGAACACCCCCAGGCCAATGGACAAGCAGAAGCTGCTAACAAAGTCATATTAGCCGGGGCTGAAGGGCTCCCACAAGTCCTATGGGCATATCGGACAACTCCACACTCCACCACAAAGGAATCATCTTTTCGATTAGCTTATGGAATGGAGGCAATGATCCCGGTGGAGGTCGAAAAAGGATCGCCAGAGTGATCCACTACAGTGAAGAGGCCAATTCCCAACTTCAGATGGAAGAACTTGACCTACTTCCAGAAATCCGAGAAAGAGCTCGGATAAGGGAAGATGCGTTAAAACGTCGAATGGCTTCAAGATACAACCAAAAGGTGGTGCCATGAAGTTTTGCCAAGAACGACCTCGTCCTAATCCGAAATGATATCGGAACAACTCGACCCGGAAAAGGAAAGCTGGCAGCAAACTGGAAGGGACCCTACCGAGTCACAGAAGTACTCGGAAGAGGCCACTACAAGCTATCCAAACTCGAAGGGCGAGAGCTCCCAAGGTCATGGCACGCCTGCAACTTAAGGAGGTACTACAGTTAGGAGGTAATAAAGATCTTAGGATGAGGTGCACTCTTTTTCCTTAAAAAAGGTCTTTTAACGAGGTACCAAGCCAAGATCCATAAAATACCTAACTTAGAGGGGTAAAACTCCTACATGTATATATTTACATATTTTCTATTTTAAATAAAGTTTTTCAGACTTTCTACAAATCCTTTATCAAGACGCATTAATCAGAAACGCAAAATTTCATCGCCCGATTATAAAGCTACAGATCGGCAAAAGTGAAAATCAAATTCACTGCCCGATCACGACAAAGACCAACAAAGATGAAAATTGAATTCATCAAAGGTCGACAAAGTGAGGATCGAACTCAATTTCTACGAAATCGGCAAAGATGAAAAGCGACAAAACAGATTAAATGCAAGAAGTTATCAAAAGTGATCCATAGGAAAGGACCTGACGAGGTCTTAATAAAAATGGATTGCTAAAAATAACTTAAAAGAAGGACCGACATAAAGAAGTCAGACCAGTCAACTATGACAAAAGTTATAAAAAGTAAATCCCTATGAAAGAGGCCTGGCCAGCCCTAAAAAAGAGGATTACTAGAAATAACTTAGAAGGGACCAACTTGATGAAGTCGTCCCAACGAAATCACACAAGTTATAAAAAGTAATCCATAAAGAAGAGACTTAACAAAGTCCAAATAAATGGATTACTAGAAATAACTTAGAAGGGACCGACATGATGAAGTCGTCCCAACAAAATCACACAAGTTATAAAAAGTAATCCATAAAGAAAAGACTTAACAAAAGTCCAAATAAATGGATTACTCGAAATAACTTAGAAAGGACCGACATGATCAAGTCGGCCTCCAACCAACTACAAGAAGTTATAAAAAAGTAATCCATAAGAAGAGACCTAACAAAGATCTAAATAAATGGATTACTAGAAATAACTCAGAAAAGACCAATATAATGAAGTCGGCCCGACCAAGATGCCAAAGGTTATAAAAAAGGTAAATCCATAGAAAAAGACCTAATAAGGCCCAAATAAAATGGATTACTAGAAATAACTTCCGGCCGAGATGAAGAAGTTGGCCGACAGAAGGCATGCAAGTTGGACCCAGAAATCCACGACATCAAAAGAATCAAGCTACAAGTATGAAAGCACAAAAGCAATCAAAAGAAGTCAGACAACAAGATTCCAACAACCTGAAGATGCGTGAAAAAATATTAAGCAAAGCAATAAACAAGCAGGAGCAAAGTTGCCATAATAAACAAGACCTAAAAGGCCACCTGAAGTCGACCTCAAAAGGCTTAACCTTTGATTTTTCAAAATAAAGTTGCTAAAAAAGCAACTAAAAAATATTCAGAAGTCAGAACCATAAAAACTATAAAATAAAAAGAGTTTGAAGCCCACAAGCTGGGCTATACACAAAAACACCAAGAAATAATTATAGAGGATCCAAAGAGTTACCAGTTGCAGCATCCCGGGGTGAAGGAGGACGAGTCTGAAGAGGCACCGCATCTATTGTCCCATCATCCCGGTTCAGAATCTGAACGTCTGGATCAGACTCCGCCCGACCGACTTCAGCTGAAGTAGAGGAGGGCAGAATAACAGAGGTTTTGGCAGAGGTTACAGCAGGAGGGCCGACATTGTCATCATCATCAGGGTCATTAGGGACGATTTTACCATCCTTCACAATGTTGTCCAAGCTGAAGAGAGTAAGGTCAAGCTCGGGCGCAAGAACTCGAACCTGCTCCTTCAAATTCTCATAAGCAGCATTAACACTGCCTATAAGATGACCTTAAAGTTCGGCATAATCAGCTCGGACAGACTCCAAACTCTCCCTGAGATCCATCATCTCCTTATAAGTGGTGACATAGCTCTCCTTATGCTTCAACGCCGTATCCTCAGCCAACTTTGCAGAGGCCGCCAAAGCAATAGCTCTAGTCTTTTCACCCTCCAACTCTTTCTCCAACCTAGTCACTTTCACCTCGAGCTCCTCCTTCAAACCCTTAATCCGGTCAAACTCTGATTTGGCCTCCTCTATAAAGGACTTCGTTGCATAGATAGGAAGATCTTGGGCGGTTCGATTCAGAGCTGTCCCCATATGTGCCATCTTGATGCTGCTCCGAGTAATGAAATCCAAATTACGAAGAAGAGAAACATCGTCAGTAGGAATGACACCATAGGGACCGATCTGCTGGTCGACAAACCCAACAGCGTCAAAGTCAGGAGCATCTAGATTGAAGGGCTCAACAGTCCGAGGTCTTTTTGAAGGAGGAATGGCCGTAGGAGAAGAGACAGCAGCAGAAGCCTGGGGAGGATCAAGCACATGGACCCGAGGGGTAGGAATCATCCTCCTTGGTCTAGGAGAGCTCGGCTCAGGCTGTTTAAGAGGAACCTGGGAAGACCCTTCTCCAGCCACTTTGGCCGAAATATTTTGGGCCGCAGTAGCCTTTCTCGCCTTTTTAAAGGCTTTCATAGATTCATTATTCTTGGCCATCTCTGAAAAACAAAATCAACCATAGAAGCGGGTTACAAAGTGGAAAAAAAGGAAGCAAAGTAAAAATAGAGCAAAATATATTGATCAATACCCAGCACAGTTCGGATAAGGGATGGATCTCCCAAAAACTTCTTGGTATCAAGATGGGGAGGTTCTCCCCAAATATCCTCCAAGACATTTACAAAAGCCTGCTCGACCTTGTCAAGCATCTCCCACGTGTATCGAGACACTACCACATTCTTTTGCCAACACAAGGGGAAGGCAGGTTCATTATTTGCTTCCAAGAAAAACGGTCGAGCTCCCTCAACAGCTCGGACCTTAAAAAAGTAATTCTTGAAGTCCCTAAAGGACTCATCATACATAGCAAAAACTTTATGTCCCTGGGCAGATCTAAAGAAAATCCAAGAGGCTTTCTTTTTCGAGGAAATCCCGGGCTTAGTCAAAACAAAAAGATAAAAAAAGAGAGTTTGAGAATGTGTGACGTCCAGCTCTTGGCAAAGAAATTGAAAAATCTTGATAAAACCCCAGGAGTTCGGATGGAGTTGGGATGGAGCTACGTTACACAACCACAACAAGTCGGTCTCGAAGGAAGTGAAAGGAAAAGTAATATTCAACTGGCTGAAAAAATAGTCATAAGCATAATAGAAAGGGCATTCCCCCTGGCTCAGAGCAGGAAAGCAAACCCTCTCCTCAGAATCAGGCGCTACCAATTCATAGTTCTTTTCCTGATCTCTATTCTTACAGAGTCGGTGATATTTTCTAAGCTCTGCACAGAATTCAGAATTAACTATAGAGACGCACATCAAGACAAGGGAGTCCAGCCAATTAGACATGCCCTCGGGGACTTTGGAGGAGGTCTCAACAATATTTTTGCGAGAAGACATGGTCAACTAATCCTACAGCAAAGAAAAGAGAGAGGAATTACTAAATAAACAGCTCAGGCACAACAAAGAAAACAGCTCAGACAAAACAGATATAACTCGATCTAGGGCACACATGACAAAAGGAAATCCTAGGACACAACCCACTGGTCCAGGGGCATCCTTTGGAGGCAATAACAGAGCGACAGAGCAAGGACTTAAGGAAATCATCAAAGTTATCCCTGCAAGAAAAACCTTCTTTCAATCAACACTCCGAGAAGAAAATTACAAACCAAATAAGTCATCAATAGCCACCTCAAAAACTACAGTTTCAGTCTATCAGCAAAAGGAACTACCAAGAAACAAAAACATGCCAAGTGAAAATCATCAAAGACGCAACCTTTCTTCAGAATCAAACAAGTCATTATCCCAAAAAGCTACAAAATCAAAAAATACAGAAACAGGCAACAACATGCAAAGTCCTAAAAAGCTTCAACTATCAGGAAAAACGCCAAGAGTACACATAAGGTCGAAAGAAAGCCAGAAAAAATACATCACAGTGACAAACAAGTATAAGAATACGAAAAGGTTCAAGCTTTCCAACATATACTCAAGCAAAATCAAAACTTTACCAAGAAATAAGAACAATGCAAGCACAAGGGAAGAACGACGAAAGAAGTAAAGAAACGGAAAGAAGAACCAACCTGAAAAAGGAGAAAGCTCCGAAGAAATTGAAGACGGAGAGGCGGAATCCGGAATTGCCTTCGAGCAAAAGCACCAACAATCACCAATGGTGTCACAGAAAGAAGCGTGAAAACACGAAAACGAAAATCCCAGAGGAACAAGGAAATACAAACGAAACGGAAGAATAAGAGAGAAAGGGGGAAGTTACAGTGAGCAACAGTGAAGAGAAACAAAAAAGAGAAAAGTTTTGATGCAATTCAAAAATAAAACGAGAAAGCAGGAGACAAAGAAACGGAACGTTAAGAAATTAATGGGGCCTTAAAAACCCTTGCATGTTCCCAAGACAGGGAACACCTGTTTTTGAAATCAAAGAAAAAGAAGAAATGCTCCGTATTCAGAAGAGGTCTCTACACAAAAGATGTCGACAAATGCTTGAGTTCGGCTTCACCAGAGAAGGATCGAGGTCCTAAAACTAAGGACTCGACCTCAAAAGGAAGACCACGCTCGAGCAAGGGTACTGTTCATACCCTGGGTCGAGCTGTCTGACCTGGGATGTTTAACGACAAGTCGACCGATCTCTTCAGGTCAGGACTATCCGACCTCTTCTCAAAGAGCTTGGCCAAATCATCAGGAAAAGCCCAAATAGGGCCCAAACAGAGGAACACGACCCAAATCCAAAGGCAGCCCAAGCCTACAGAGATAAGAGCGGTTCCCTTGAAGATAAGATGACCTCATTCAAAGATAAAATAAGATAAGATAACTATCTTATCTCCAGAAAGGTCACTCCACACTATTATAAATACACTGGAGCACGCAGGTATAACTCATACTCTGATTCTACACAATACCTGCTTAATACCCTTGCTAACTTAAGCATCGGTGTTCCTTGCAGGTACCACCACCCTCCAGTGACAAAGGATCAGCAGCGTAGCCCGTCCAACAAGTCGGACGCGACAGCTCCGGCCACCACCCACTAGCTGGACACGTCAGCTCTGACCAGTACAGAAGATCTCATCCGAGATCGACCTACATTTTCAAGTAACCCTCAGAACAATAATGTAGCTTATGTGAAATATAAATGCTAATCAAAAGTATATATATAGTTCATTATGAAACTCTTAATCTTACATATCATATAAAATAGCATCTAATTTTATTGTCTATTTTCTGTGTTGTTTGAACTCATAATTAGTCTTTTAAGGAATTTGATCTTACAATATTATTAGGTGATATTTTGGAAGATTACTATTGTTTTGAGGGTTGCTTGAAATTGGGTTATTTTTTTGTTTGGATGTGAGATCTAGACTCCCTTTGAGGCAGCGTCCGACTTCTACTGGTATCGAGGTGCCGTCGTCCGAGTTCCTTATGAGGAGGTGGGGGTAGTACCTGCAAGAGACTCTGATGCTTAAGTTATCATGAGTTTTAGGCAGGTTTTTAGTAGATTGGATTTGAAGTATACATGTGGGTGTCAGTATATTTATAGTACAAGAGGCAGAGTCAATAATCACCTTTTTAGAGTAGTTCCACCTTTGATAGTAGATAACTGTTTTCTTCTGTTAGGGAGGTTGTTGAGATCTCCCTTCTAGATGAAGGGGAAAGATTGTAGGAGTTAGTTTCTTATTTCAAGTAGATAGGACCAAGGTTCGCGTCATCGAGCCCGACCTCCATAAGGTCGGGTAGGTGCGGATGAAACTCTTATACGTAGATTGGGCTTTGCTCACTTTGGACCTAACTTTGTTTTGGACAAGGGTATAAACAGTGTCTCTACTTGAGACCGAGTTTCATTAGGTCAAACTCAAGCATTTATAGGTCGAGCTGGTCTTTTGTAGAGTCGGTTTAGCATGTCAGGTATATATCCTGTTTCGAAGAGTTAGGTCGGATACTCAACGTATTTTTTTATGAATCTGAAATGTTGCATCTTTTCATAATCATTTGCACGGTTTCTTATGGTTACTTGGGTAATCGTGTACGTCATAAATGAGGGGGAATGAATTTATCATTCTATCCCTGAAGTCTTATAAATATTCAACTCCTTTTTTCTTTCTTCTTTTTGCTTCTTCTGAAATGTTTTAACTTCATTCTCTCTTAAAGCTTTTCATTTTCTTTGTTGTAACCCCTTTTCGCTTTCAAGATTTATCCATCTTGAAATTCTACTTTGAATTTTTGCTCGTATTTTCTTGAGAGGTTTGGAACGTTTGTGTATTTGCTGCTACATGCACTCCTTCATTTTGCATTCAATCAAGGTTGGTCTTGCCTTTCTTGTTTTGTTTTTCGTACCCATATTCTTTGCTGAATAATGTGCTTCTGGATATGGTTGTGTGTGATGTTTATGTGAAAAAATGGTTTCTTGTTGAACTTTATTGATGTTCTTCTAAAATTATATCTTCATTTCTGAGCTTCTGCATTTTGAACTTTTGCGTTCTTTTCTTTGAAAATTATTCTTTTGATATGAATTTGTGTATTATGTGTAGAGCTTTGTTCTGTGCCACCAAATGGTGCCGTTTTTACCTCTAAGAATGACATCATTTCAAACTCTAATAATGTGGTTTGATTGCTTGATTTGCAAGAAGCTTTAAGAATTATGGGGTTCTTTTATGTTGTTGAATATGGTCCGACCTCTTGTGGGCTTGCTTGAATGTATGTGTTGTTATACCTGGCTTTCTGACTTGTTGTGATGATTTTCTTTTACTGTGTTGTAGGTATAGCTTTATGTCTCATTTAGTAATACTCAACATGTCCTCTAAAGTTCTATCTGACCTAGACTGGGTAGATATTACTGTGTTTTCTACTATTCCTGTAATTGATAATGAGTATGCTTAAATTTTTCGTAGACAACATAGGCTGTGTAGAGATCGGGAGGATGAGGATAGATATGAGATTGTGGTTGCAAATCCCGAGGAGAGAATTATTTTTTTCTGACTTGACAAGTCGGAATGTTATTTCATTTACATGTACGAGTGCTTTTTTACTAGGCTGAGGGTGAATTTCCATTTTTCTGATTTTGAATATGAAATTCTCCATCTATGTAAAGTTGTCCCTTTTCAACTCCATCCTAATTCTTGGGGTATTTTGAAAATTTATCAGCTAATAAGTCGAGAACTCGACCTACCTTTATCCTCCAACATTTTCTTTTATCTTTTTCAACTCACTAAACCATTCAGTTCAAAAAAACAGGGCTAAATTTCCTTCTGGACTGTTCAAAGAAGGAAGTTTTTTTTTTCTATTTTTAACGATTCTTTCTATGATTTCAAAAATCATTTTTTCAAGATCCGATCGATTGAGGGTGTTTGACCTTTCTTTCTGAATGAGAGAGACACATATCTTTTTAGCCTGTATTGGGAGGAGTTTTCCACAATTATAAAATACAACCTGGAGGATTTAGATAATGTAGAGAAGTGTATAATCATCATGTTCCAAGAGTGTTGGGGCCGAGCTTCTAACCTTGATACTAAGAAGTTTCTGGTAAGAAAACCGAGCTAGGTAGTACTTTCTTTGCATTTTGTAGATACATTTTTGTTGGTATTTATTATGCTTATGTAATCCGACTTTGATATTTGGTTTTTCAGCAAGGATGACTAATGGGTTGAATGCTCTGAAAACTGTCTGTCAAGCCAAAAGAAATGTTGCTGCCCGAGTTATTCAATTAAAAGAGGCCGGTAAGTCAGGTGAACTCTCCTCCCCCGCCAAGTCGGACTCGAGTCCTTCTTTCTTAATTAAGACTCTTCTCGATCCTACTCTTCCTCCTCCTCTTACTCCTCCTGCTGGATCTGGTATTCAAACTATTCCCCCTGTTCCTCCTTTTCCCAAGTCAAAATCGAAAAAATGTAAGACTTTCGAGTCTGGAAGTGTGTATGAACAGGGGTTTGATACTGTGATTTTTTGTGAAAAACACGTCCTTCCACACAGTTTTATTAGTATGGACGGTGTTTCTATAAAAAATCACCTTCAAGGTTTAGCCCAAGGTGGAATTAGAATGGCCAGGATTCATTCTGCTTTTACTAAGACAGCTTGAAGAGACTCCCCTTGGTGTCACTTAGCAAATTTTGACGGACTTGCAAGCTGAGGCGTGGCATCTTTGTGGGAATCTAAGCAGAAGTGGAGAAGGAAAAGGTAAGTTTTATTTCTGACCTTTTAAAGCTTCGAAAGAAGGCAAAGCATGCTAAAGCTCCTGTGTCATGGCGAAAGATTTAAAAAAAAGGTTGAGGAGAGTTACACTCGAGTTTTCGGGGAGAAACCGGATTTGGTGAATAAGGTCGCCAGATTGAAGGAAGGATATACTGATATGGAGGAGTCGATTTCCCAAGGTATGGATAAAATGACCGAAAACTTGAAAGCTCAATTTCGGGTTGTTTCTCCCAACACGGATCTCTCTCTTATTGATCCCGAGTTGATTGTGGTTGATGGAAAAATCGTTCCTTCCTCTGATGATGATATCTCTTCAAAAAATTCCAAGACATCAGGAGCCCGGGTTGAGGAAGCTTCCCAAAGCTTTCCAATTCGGATAGACAAAGAACCTTCTTTTTCTCCGACCCAACTTGAAAAGACTTTCCCTACCTCCTCTGCTCAACTTGAAAAGATGATGTGTGAGCATCTTATACCCTTTTCTAGTTATTTTCATACTATTTTTAGTTAGATTTTATTTACTTTTACTTGATTTTAGTGCAAAATTCACCTTTGAATGCTACTTTGAGTTTTTCTTATGTTTTTATGATTTTAGGTGAAATTCGGAGCAGTTTAGAGAAGTCTGGAGCAAGAAAGGAAAATGATGGAAGCTCCCCCATGGGCGTTGAACGCCCAACCTGGCGTTCAACGCCAGCAGGAGGCGTGAAGTCAGAATGTGCTCTCCCTCTCCGGCATTTAACGCCCAATCCTGGCACTGAACGCCAGCATGCAATCCGAAGCACACACCTATTGGACCTCCAAGTGAATTTTAGCACTTATTAGTTTATCTTATTTTATCTTTATAATTTTTTATATTAAAAATAATAACTTTTAGGTTTAGCATTTATTATTAGATTAGTATTTAATGGAGGAGATCACCTAGGTTTAGCATCAGATCTTTTTCCTTCTGCACTTTTAAGAACCCTGTTTTCTCTGTAAGTTATGAGCAACTAAACCCTTTGGTTAAGGTTAGGAGCTTTGTTTATTTCTATGGATTAATATTATTACTTTTCTATTTTAATATATATTTGATTCAATTCTAAGGTGTATTTTCGTTCTTAATCTAATGAAACTGGGTGGAACGGAAGTATGACCCTTTTTCTACATGAGTTCTGGTGAGACTCGGAAGAGGTATTTTGAACTATAGCTTGAGAACACACCTCCTAGATGGCTAATCCACAACTCGTTGGGAACATGGAAACGTCTGTTCAGCCGGGATCTAGGGTGATTAGGGCCTTTATGCTATAAACTAGTTTTTTGAACTTCACCCTCTAATTCGAATTAAATGACCACGGAAGTGGCGTTTGATGAGGATCAGAGGAGATTAAATTGCTAAGGAATTAGGGTTTAATCGCTTAAAGTTTGCCAAAGAATGTATCACTCATTATTAAAATAGTTAGTAAAAAGTTTCAATCCAGAAAGATAAACATCTTCGAGACCTTAACTATTTTCTCATTATTGATTTCACACCAAACCTTTCACTGCTTTCGTTATTATTTTGTTTATGCGCTTTTACCACAACCACCTTTTACTGTTTTCCTGACTAAGTCCAACAAGATAGCTATTGCTTGCTTAGTCTGACAATCCTCGTGGGATCGAACCTCACTCACTTGAGGTATTACTTAGATGACCCGGTACATTTGCCGGTAAAGTTGTGCGAGTTCTGTAACACCCTACCACACAGAATCTTATGCTTAAGTCATAAAACTAAGGTGGCGAGGTATTACGACGTCTAAAGTAAAATCATATATAATATAGGTGAAGTGGAATTTTGCCTATGAAGAAAAGTTAATGCAAAGTGTTAAACAGAAAAATTGCATCACTCGCTTAAGCGATAAATATGAGAGAAGAATTCCAAAGATACGTAAAGCAAGGCTTTTGACTCGGCTCGCGAAGCTAGAACCGGCCAAAGCAAATATATACATATACATACATATATATATATATATATATATATATATATATATATATATATATATATATATATATATATAACCCAAAAAAGTAACCCCAAATATATGACAAAACACCTGTTTCTCCAAGTCAACCTCTAGGAGGGACAAAATACAAAATACAAGAGTGGAGAATCTATATACATATATACAAAGCATAAAACAAAATACAGCAATCCCAGGATAACCAACTTCACTTGCAGAGGGAACTTCAGACGCTCACCGAGGTGCATCTCGACCTGCATCTGAAAAATAAAAATATCGTATGGGGTGAGAACCGGAGGTTCTCAGTATGGTTAAGGTACCCACATATATAATAAATAAGGTCTCAAGAAAGCCAGAGGTAATCCTAGACCGTCGACACTCAGATTATAAAACTTAAAGGTAATAAATTGTAAACCATAAGTAGGGTAGGTCATCTAAGGTTTTAAACTTGATCAAAACCTAATCAAAACCCTCAATCCTTCGCCTTTCCTCTAATCCTCCAACTTTGGTACACAGACAAGCAAAACAGACAAGTCAAGCACATACAAAAAACATATATAACAAGTAGACAGTTAGCAATTAACATGAATAAACAGTTAAGCAAGCCAAGACAATGCACACTCAAATAAAACATACAAATGCATATGATGAATGCCTGTCCTATGGCTGATGATATCATATGTCGGTTATATAGCCAACCCGACACGTCCTGGTAGCTAACCAAGGACTAAAACACCCATTGCGAAGCAAGTGGGTTTGAACTACAACCCCCTTGCTACTACCCACTCAACCCAGAGCTAGTGGAATAACCACTACTGCGGCTACTACCCAGGCGGGTGTTTAAAAGCTAAACCTAGAGCAAGTGGAATAACCACTACTGCTGCTACTACCTAGGCGTCACAATCACTAACCTGGAACAAGCGGGACGAACCACCATCCTTGCTACTGCCCAGGGTCTCAAACATACATTCATTCAAAACTCCATAATTAAAGTTATTTTTCATAATTCTGTTTCTCTACCTCATACTAGGAGCAAGTGGACATCGCCACTGCTACTCCTGGGGCCACAATCACATTTACACACTTCTCGTTCATAATTCACACCTCTCAAACTTTCTTCATCTCTAAGTTACTACTCCTCTCTATCTTTTACTCACCACTTAACATACAACTGAGGTATACGGGCTAAAAGAGTGAAAATAGAGGTTTAGAGGTTCAAAATTATATTTTAAAACACAAAACTCACTTTGCTGATTTTAGGGTTCACGCATACGCGTACGCATGGGCATGTTTTTCTTGCTCGCGTAGAGGTTGGTCTCGTTGCGTGTAGTGGTCACGTACGCCAGACCTGCAGATTAGGAAAAATGCTGAATGCTATAGAATTTTAGCCTTGCCCTCCAAACTTTCGACGCGCAAAACTTTTTCGTATTAAAACATTTTTCATCCATTTTTCAAACGGCGTAAACTTCACGGATCCAATTTTCATATGAAAAAGATTTGAAAAAATTTGGGGGTACGGAAGCTGAGTTATGGCTCGCCGATGTTCGGACAAAAATTCATTTTACACAAAAACCTCAAACCTTTATTTTCATCAAAAATCAAACTCAATCAACATTTTATGCTTACAAACAACCCACCAACACACCATATCACAGCCACACAGTCTTCACATCCTACCATACCTCAAATCTACATAATTCTCATACATGGACTTCACAATTTTACCAACAAATCACCAAAAATTCATCATCTATTCATATTCATCATTATCAACATATCAAGCATCATTAATCCATCATTTATCACCCTACTCTCATCATGAACAATAATCATCAACAAATACTCAATCCATATCAACAATCATCATCAAAGGTGCTAGGCAATTATCATACTCATGCATTCACACCTATCCTATGGTCATCTAGCCTAAGTTTTCACAAGACATTATATATTAAATATGAGAAACCTAAACCATACCTTGGCTGATTTCTCGTATAACCTAGAACGTCACAATTTGTCACCGTTCCACGACACCCAAGTTTCCAAAGCCTCACCAAACGGGTCTCTGGCTCCCCAGAGTCTAATACCAAGTCTCCAACACCACCAATTTGTTTCCAAAATACACAATCCAAACTAATTTCACAAAATAACACTAAAATCACCATAGGATTCACTATTTAGTTAACTTGACAAGGATTAAACATTCCTCACCTTGCCAACGGAAGAATTGAGCCAAAATCCAGCACATCCACTAAGTTAACTTGATCCTAAACATCAAAATCAACAAAATTTTAACACCCCAAACCATAGGATTTTCAAAATTGGGGAAGGAGGAAATCAAAACTAAAAAGTGACTTTCTTATCTAATTAAGAACTTGGCTTTGTAGAGCTCGACGCTGCGGTCGCGTGGCCACAAACGGTGCGGCGATCGGAGCTCCGGATTTGAAGTTATGATCAAATGAAACTTTGATCAATGGGACAAGGGTTTGATGAGCTCCCCTCCCCTACCAGCATGTGTTTTGTGTTTTTAATGGGGAAGGGTTGAGTTTCATTACTTTTATACTTGGGCCTTGGGCCCAATACGGGCCCGTTCGACTCAATTTTGGGCCAAATTCTTTAAAATTGGTGTCAAAATTCCTATTTTAATTTTCTCTACTCTATTAAACTATAAAATTTCATCTTCTAATTTCTTGATTAATAATTATTTTATTGGCTAATTACTTACCAACTTCGCGGGTTTTACAAGTTCTAATTTTGCGCACCAAATTTTTGGCGCCGTTGCCGGGGATTGTTCGTGATTGACAACTACCGGTTCTCTTGTTGCTTAGATTAGGTAATTTTATTAGTTTTTGTTTAAATTATCTTTCTTTTGATTTTCGAAGTCTTTCTTATTTATTTTTCTTAATTTTTGTTTGTTATCTTATTTATCTTTCCCGTAATTTCAAATTTTTTTTGTTTGAGCTATATTATTTTTATTTGATTTTAAATTTTAAGTTTGGTGTCTGATAAATCCATATTTCATGAGTTCTTTTGTACTTAATTAGAGTGATTTATTCAACTCTTCACCTACTTATTCACATTAATTGCATGGTTTTACTTTCCCTTCCTTATTATGTCATATTGTGAAAAACATGTTTCCTAAGCTTTAAAAAAATTAATTATTTTAATTACCTTTATTTCCATTCGATGTCGTGATTAGTGTGTTGAGTAGCTTCAGGTTTCCTAAGGCTGAATGACTTAAAAGGATGAAAAAAGAAAACATACAAAAATGGAAGGAGAAGACAAAACGGAGCTTTAAGGAAACTGGTATCCACGCGATCGCATGGACAACGCGATTGCGTGCCAGAAGCAAAGAAGCAGCGACGCGGCCGCATGACTGACGCGACCGCGCGCCTTGAGTAGAACACCCACGACGCGGACGCGTGACTGACGCGACCGCGTGGAAAGGAAAAGCTCCAGATGACGCGACTGCGTGACCCACGCGGACGCGTGACAGAGGCCACGTATCAGAATTTACAGAATACGCCCCCAGCGATTTCTGAAGCCCTTTTTGGCCCAGATCCAAGTACAGAAAGCATAGATTAGAGGTTATAAAGTGGAGAAATGCATCCATTCAGAGAGAGCTCGCCAATTTCTAGTTTTCATGATTTAGATTTAGTTTAGAGAGAGATTCTCTCTCTCTTAGGATTTAGGACTTCTTCTTGTTTTGGGAGTAACTCTGGATCCAGGTTTTAATGTTCTTTTATTTCAATTTTACTTTTATTTATTTGATTCCAATATTTGAATTGATTATTATAATTTAAATTATGAATTATTCCATGTTATAGATTTCTATTTGAATTAATGATATTTAAGGTATTTTCAGTTTATGATTGTTCTCTTTGATTTAAGTTGCCACTGCTTCCCATCTAAGGACACTTTTATTATTCCAGCAATTTACTTTTTTCCCTTTTGGTCTTGGTTAAGAAATCAGTGACTCAACATTATCGAACTCAGCATAATTGATAATCGTTATCTTGCTAATTGATCTGAACTTCAATAATCCCAACTTTTTCCTAGGAAATAAATAGGATTCGAAGGTCAAACTAATTAGTCCCTTGACTTACCTTTGCTTCATAGGTTAACTAAGTGGAATTAAGATACAACTTTCATTATTGTTGAGAGGGATAACTAAGTTGGACTTCTAATTTCCCTTATCTTGCCAAAAGTCGTTTTACAGTTATTATTTATTTTTAATTGCCATTTAATTCACTCGTCATTTAAATTACTTGCTTCTCACCTTCTAAACCTCGATTACAACCTTTATAACCAATAATAAGAACATACTTCCTCGCAGTTCCTTGAGAAGACGACCCGAGGTTTGAATACTCGGTTAACAATTTTTAAGGGGTTTGTTACTTGTGACACCCAAAACGTTTGTATGAAAGGACTTTTGAAGGTTTAGAAACTATACTTGCAACGAGGATTTATCCGCAATTTTCTAGACCACGCAAAAGTTCTCTCGTCAAAATGGCGCCGTTGCCGGGGAACTGCTAACGTGTGCCTTATTATTGGTTATTGTAAATATTTTTCTTTTGCTTGTTTATTTATTTTTGTTTTTCCTTTTTATCTTTATTTGCTACTATGAACTCTCACCCCTCTCGCTTTGAGTTTGGTTCTAATATTGTTAAAGGAAATAGAAGTTACAGCAGGAATGTGCATCAAGGTCAGACCAATCAAGGATGGATGGAACCAAGAGGATCTAATCAACCCTTTTGGCAACAACACCCTCCGAGATATCCTGGACAAAGACCATTCTACCGTGCATACCCAGCTGAAAGATATGGTGGACAACCTTGTAACTACCAACAAATCCCACCCCGTGCATATGAACCATCCTTTCAACATAACCTCGAACCACCACACTCACAAGCTTCTCTTCACCATTCGCCATCATATGATCCTTCCTTACCCCAATACCAATCCAATCGTTCCCAATCATCACCACTTTTCTTTGTATCATGTCCAAGTCCGGCAAACCGCGAAGCAGAGGATCGCCTAAAAGAAACAGTAATTAAATTTCAAACAACCATTCAACAACTGGAGCAAGCACTAATTCAATGGGCCACTAGGCGCTCAAATATACAAGGATCAACCACAGCTCCATGTGGACAGCCCGATGAAGAGCGTAGCATGAAAGAAATACTAGAGACTCCAGTGGACAAGACAGAGAATGAATTCGTACTAGCACAAATGGAAGAAGCTGTCATTGTTCAAGAAGAAGAGTTGGTTGAAGATCTAGGAGATGCTGAACTTCCTTGGGAATCCAGAATTGAGGAAAACTCCGTCCAAGATGCTACAGTTGATGCTAAGGAGGATACCCTACAATCTCCAAGGCAAGTCGTTTACGAAGAATCAGACGGAATAATCCAAGAAGCAAATTTTCTTGATGATGATAGTCACAAGTCTAGTTCTCCTAGTGATGAACTTGCGTCCGCAAGTGAATTCTCTGAGATCGAAGAATTTTCCCCAAGTGAATATGAAGATGATGCGGAGGTAGATTTCTCTCAACCTCCAATCTATGACTCGAGTGATGAGGAAGACATAGAAGACTTTGACCAGGATACAGATACAATTGAAGATCTTTGCAAGGAAGTGGAAGAATTCACAGAAGAGCATAAGGAAACAAAACTTGCAGAACCACCAAAAACACCTATCCCAAGGCCATTACCACCTAATACAAGCTTCAAGTGGGTACAATCCTTAACTTATAATTTTACTTATTCACTTGAATATGGTTTGCTTGAAACAGATGGCCAACTTAGAGCTCTCTGCGGCTTTAAGAGTAAGAGGGAATTGGCTCGTACTCAGAACTGGTGCACCAGGTTCAATAAGGTTCCACGCTTCATTTGCAAGAAGCTAGAGCTTTAAAGCCAGTGAGAATCTCACGAAAACTTTTGAGAAGGAAGAAAAAGATACCACTATGGCTGGAGGAAATCCAAACGCTGAGGAGCACACCAAGAAAGTGCTTGGCTCATACGCTGCACATACTGTTGACTTCTACATGCGCAGTATATCAGTACCTGCCATTGGTGCCAACAATTTTGAGCTCAAGCCTCAACTGTTCACTTTGGTGCAACAAAACTGTCAGTTTCATGGACTCCCGCAGGAGGACCCCAACAAGTTCATCTCTGATTTCCTACAGATTTGTGATACTGTTAAGACGAATGGAGTGAACCCCGAGGTTTACAAGCTCAGCTATTTCCTTTTGCTGTAAGGGACAGAACAAAGTTATGGCTGGATTCTTAGCCTAAGGAGAGCTTGGACACATGGGACAAGGTGGTCACTGGATTTCTGGCTAAGTTCTTTCTATCCCAGAAGCTGAGTATGCATAGAGTGGAAGTCCATACTTTCAGACAGAAAGAAGGAAAATCCTTCTATGAGGCCTGGAAGAGGTACAAGCAGCTGATCAGGAGATGTCCTCCCAACATGATTTCAGATTAGACCATGCTAGAGATCTTTTATGATGGCCTCTCTGAGATGGCCAAGATGTCACTGGACCACTCTACAGGTTGTTTACTACACATGAAGAAGATGCCTGAGGAAGCAAACGAGCTCATTGAGATGGTTGCCAACAACCAGTACATGTACACTTCTGAGAGGAACCTTGTGAATACTAGGACTACTCAGAAAAGAGGAGTCATGGAAGTGGACACACTAGATGCCATTTTGGCTCAGAACAAGCTTATGTCCCAACAAATTAGCATGATCTCCCAATACTTAAGTAGGATGCAGGTTCCAGCTGTCAATACTCAAGATGCACCCTACGATGGAGACGTTGGTGACATTGCTTAGATCACCATGGAGGAAGTAAATTATAGGGGTGTAATCGGTTTAATTTGGTTCGGTTTTGGACTGAAAATCAACCAAACCGACCTGTTCGGTTTTATAACAATGCCAACCATTCGGTTTGCTGTTTTCTGGACAACCGAACCGAACTGAACCGAACCAACAGCGATTTGGTTCGATCGATTTTTTTTATTTTTTAAACCTAATAATCAGAATTAAATCATCATAAAATGAAGTTTAAAACCATCAATAACTAGAATAACAAGAGTATATGACATCCAAATTCAATACAAATTCAACTTGTCCCAACAATTAAACATAAAACAAAGACAATTAAACATGTCTAGCAAACAACAAAAATAAACACACTTTAAAAACTAAAACAGCCGCTTTAAACTAAATGGAAACCAAAACAGCCACCATGCTTAATCTGAATTCACACCAGACTCATCATCATCTTCTCCGGTTAGTGCAATTTCTATAAATACAAAATAAAAAAATCAATATAGATTATTAACATAAACAAATACAGTAATTTCATTGAAAAATCAGCATTCAAACTTGTTCAAAAAACCACTTTCCAGCATTTATGCAACAGCAACAAATTATGAAACATACTAAGTTCAAAACACAGTAGTGAAAGCATAATAAAGCAACAGACAACAGCAACATACTAGGTTATTAAAGCAACAACAACAGCAACATACTAGGTTATTAAAACAACAGTAACATATTTTAAAGAAACAACAATATATAAAGATAAAAACAATCAAAGGCTATAAAAACAATCATAACGGAAATACTATTTGGTTGGTTAACAATAAAATTGGAAATAGTATATAATGATTAATCTTATAGTGAATATAAAAAATATTTGTGAGTGTTCCTAATATAGTATGCATAAGATGTGTTTCTAAGTTAACAAAACTCTTTTTATTATTAATAAATTTAAAAAAAAATTATCGAACAACTTAATAATTTATAGTTCTTTTATGTGTTCCTAATATATTATTTTTTCTTATGAAAGAAAAAGATAAACACAACTAAAAAGATAAATTCTTCCTAAACTTTTACAAGAAATATTTATCTTTTACACTTTGCCACTCTCTCCATTTCAAAATTCATCTCAATGGATTCTTAAGAGTATTTACCCAAATTGGTCCCCAAAGAATTTTGAAGTGGACGTTTTGGTCCCTAACAAAATTTAATTATGTAATTAGTCCCCAACTTTTGTAAACGTTCGTCATTTTAGTCCTTCTGTTAGTTTCCTCCGTGAAATTCTAACGGTAGAGTCCAACGTGTCACGTTCAGGTGATGAGTCAGCCGTTAAGTGCCACATGTTCAATCAAGACAAATTGGTCCCTATTCTGAATGATGCTAAACGCGGCGTTTTGGGAGTAGGGCACAAGGGTGTGTGTCATTTCGTTAGCTGAGTGGCTTTAAAGGTCCATTTTTGTCTCCCCCCCCCCAAAACGAAATTACAACCAGCACCCTCTCTTCCCCTAGGTTTTACAAAGAAAGCCACCACCACGTGAACCGGTAGTCAGTCTTCCGACGACCTCGCTGACATTGTTGACTCAAGACTTTGTACCAAACGAAGTTATTGTAGAAGAAGGTTTTGCCGGTCTATCGGTCTTCACCGGTCAGGTTAGTATATCTTTTCTCTATTATGATGCGGATGGTATAGTTGATCATCATTGCAATTGTTCGAATGTGTTTACCTTGTGTATCTGTTTCTGGCAGTAGAAATTAGTTACTGAAGAAAGTGTTTTTAAGTTCTTCATTACTATGAAAATTAGTTACTGATAAGTGACGTAATGCATGCATATATGAGTTTAACATTAAAAAGATTCAATATTTTGTGGTAAATATACTTTATACATTAATTAATCTAGTTATCACAATTAGGAAATCAAAGTTTGAGCAGTTGTTGTTTAATATGAAATTGCTCTGTATAAGTTTGTGTTCTGATTTTGACATTTTATTCCATGTTTATGGATTGCAGATGACTGATTGGGTTATCCCTGTCTTTCAACATGGGGGGAGTTTTGTCAAAGATAACAAGGGTGAACTACTTTACATTAATGGGAATGTAAAGAGATTTCCTCCTTTGGATCTTGATTTAGTGAATTATTTTGATTTGAAGAAAATTTTTGAAGTACTTGGCTACCATGCATACAAAAAGATGTATTGGTATGATCCAACAGCTCCTAGTTATGAAGCAGGCCTACATCCTATATATGGAGACAAGGAAATCAGAGAGATGTGTGACAAAAAGAGGGAGGATAGAGAGACAGATGAATTGTGTTTGTTCTTTAATCATCCAATTATGAAAGATGTTGATTTTGAGGATAGCGATGATACTGATGAGCATAGTGAGGCCGAGGTCTTGTCTGATGAACTAATTTCTGACAATGATAGCTATGATAGCTATGAAAGTGCTGAAGACGAGGCGTATAAACCCCCACCTCCAGGATTTGAGGATGACACCGATGATAGCTATAATAGCTTTGAAGATGAAGAACTCATGAAGAAAACAAAGAGAAAATGTGGCAAAAGAGATAAGAAGGGTAAGAAGAAAGCTGTTGGAAAAAAGGATAATGCAAGAAAGATGGTTGTTGAAAAAAGGGATAATGCAAGGAAGAAAGGTGGGCCTAAACAGACTACTAGGCCCAATGACAAATATGGGCCCAATATAACTGTTGGGCCTACTCCTACTAATGGGTCTACTCCTACTGCTAGGCCTAGTCCTACTGCTGGTGGGTCAGAATTTGGTGTTGGACCGGGTATAGCAGAGGAAGGGGATGACATCTTTAGTGATGAGTCTGATGGTTTAGGATTTGAGTCAGAGGGGTTTGATATACCTCAATCATCAGACAATGAGGGAGATGATTTTGATTGGCCCCAATTCAATGAGGAAGCAGACTTTGGTGATGTTCAACTCCAATTGAACATGGAGTTTGCCACATTGGATCAATTCAAGCATGCCTTAAAGGACTATACTATTGCTGAAGGAAGGAGAATTTTTTATGTTAAAAATGATAATAGAAGAGTTAGATGCAAGTGTGCAAGTGGGGAAGAGAAGGTTATGATTGCAAAGGCAAAGTTCAAGGCTAAATGTAAGGCTAAAAGGAAAGAGACTGATGCTGCAGAAGTGGATAATTCTGGAGAGAATGGAACTGCTATTGTCCCTAGCAGTGATGATAATGAATGTCCCTGGCTGATTTATTGTGCTTGGAATAGTGCTAGAGGGTGCTACCAGATTAAGACGTATGAGCCTAAACATACTTGTCCTAGGGAATTCGGGTCTAACATGGCTGATCAGAAATGGGTGGCTGATAAATTAGAGAAGAGGTTATTGACCCAACCTCACATGACTCATGGCGAAGCTTTTGATCATATTAAGATAGACTTTAATGTGGTGTGCAGTGACAAGATGATTTATAGAGCTTTAAGGGTTGCTAGGGAAAGGTATGTTGGGAATGAGAGGGCTCAGTATGGAAAGTTGAGAGATTATCTCACTGAAATACACAGAAGCAATCCTAGCAGCACTGCATTGCTGGAAACAACCCCCACAATTCCTGGTTCACCGCCATTGTTTAGCAAACTGTATATTTGTCTAGAGGGGTGTAAAAGGGGGTTTAAGGCTGGTTGTAGACCACTGATTGGGTTGGATGGATGTCACTTGAAAGGATATTATGGGGGGCAATTGTTGTCTGCTGTAGCTCAAGATGTAAACAATCACTTCTATGTGATTGCCTATGCGGTAGTTGACAGTGAAACAAAACAAAGTTGGAAGTGGTTTTTAAAACTTCTTCAAGAGGATATTGGTAACTGCTCAACAGAAGAATGGAATTTTATCTCGGATCAACAGAAGGTAAATGACCATTGCACTGATTGTATTTGACTTTATTTTACTTGCTGTGATTAAATTAGGGTTGGTGTGGTTGCATTTGAATTGAATTGTTGTTATAATAGTTGCATAGAATTGTTATAATTGTTGTTCATGCTTACTGTGATTATATTTGTGAATGTTAACGCTTACTTGTATTTTCTCTTCTATCATAAAATCTGGTTGGTTAGTAATTAATACTGCTTCTTTTATTTCAATGTCACAAGTTAAACTGAAATTTGGTCGTAAATTAACTTTTCCACTTTGTTTTCTACGTATATATAGTCATGTCTCAAGCTAATCTTTATATTGTTGCATATTTATTGGATGAGGAAGCGTGCCATACAAAAAAGTGTGTTTCTATTCATGTGATATTATTGGCATATATAAAGAGCATGTTACTTCTTCACCTAATAATATCATGACTATTGTTGCATAATATAATAGCATGTTACTATTCATGTTATAATAGCATGTTACTGTTCATGTTATATAAAGAGCATGTATAATAGCATGTTACTATTCATGTTATATAAAAAGCATGTTACTGTTCATGTGATATTATTGGCAGATATTATTAGTGGAATGCGTGACATTTGAATTAGTGTAATTGATTATAAGTCTCTTATGCTCTTGTCTTTTATTTGAATTGTACTATTTGTAGTAATTAAATTTAAATTGATGTCATTATATTTGAATTGAATTGAGGTGAAGTTAATATGAAATAGTGTTCTAATAAGGTTTCGGGTGGATGAAAGGGTCTAGATGAATGTCAAATTATATTACTAAGGACCAATCTGTCTGATAAATAATTTACTTAGGGGCTTATTTGTCTGATAAATAAATTTTTTGGGGATCTTACTGTCTGATCTATGATTTTATTAAAAAAGTCTGTATATGTGTTTGTTCATTTTGATGCCTTCTTCAGGGTTTACTGCCTGCTTTGCATGAGGTGATGCCGAATGCACACCACAGGAATTGTGTAAGACACATTTGGAAGAATTTTATTGGGAGGTTCAAGGACAAACAACTAAAAAATATGGTGTGGACATGTGCAAAGAGTAGTATAGATGTAGAGTTCCAACATCATATGCAGAGGCTAAAGAGGATGAACGAAGAAGCATGGGCATATCTTGCAAAGTTTCAACCCTCTTGCTGGACCAAATCTTATTTTAGTCATTGGCCAAAACTTGACAACGTGACCAACAACATGAGTGAGGTCTGGAATGCCAAAATTAACCACTATAGGAGAAAGCCTATTCTCACCATGTTGGAGGAGCTTCGTTGTTACTTGATGAGGAGAATGGAAAAACACAAGAAGATTCTAAGCACCTACACTGGAGTACTGGCACCAGTTCAGCAAAGGAAATTGGAGGACCTTATGAAGGATACTAAATTCTGGACGGCTCAATGGACTGGTGACAATGATCGTAACGTGTTTGAGGTGCAGACACATTCAAAGAAGGTTGGTGTTAATCTTGGAAGGCATACTTATACCTGCAATATGTGGCAACTGACAGGTAGTCATAACATGTTGTGTTTGACTTACATGAGTTTAAGATATGCATTCTGCTGTATTGAAGTCAACGCTAGTTAATTCTTTTGTAGGAATACCATGCGTTCATGCATTAGCAGCTATTCAAAAGAGGTGTGATAGGCCTGAACTATATGTGCATCATTGGCTGAAGATGGATGCATTTAGAGCAACCTATGAGCATGTCATGAAACCTGTCAACTCAGAAGAGTATTGGGTAAAGACTGGACTACTATCTCCAGAGCCACCCATCATTAGGAGACCTGCAGGCCGCCCCACGAAGAAAAAAAGGAAGGCGGACCCTGTTGAAGATGCGCGTGATGGAACAAAAGGACGACGAACATTCAAGGTTACCTGTAAAAAATGTGGCGAATCTGGCCACAATGCAAAAACATGCAAGGGACCACCAAGGCCTAAACCCCCACCAAAGAATAAAGGTAAAAAAAGGGTAATGGAAATGGATCCACCATTGCAGCAGGGTCACAGGAAGAAGTACAAGTAACCCTATCAGCCCCTCAACCACAGCCACAGGTACCTTTCTAAATTGGATTATATTCGATGCTTTGTATGCCATTCATGTACTTACTTGTCTTGTTACTTCGTCTTGTGTTAGGAGCAAACTACTAACTCATCCAACCAAGTTGCATCAACAACAAGTTTTAGGCCTCCAAGACCCAAACAACAAATTCTGAGACCTCATGTAGCTCCGGTCACTGCCCCAACACCTCCTATGAAGCTTGTTTCGGCTCTAAGACCTTTACCTCCACCAACTTTAACTCCTCCACCTACAGCCCCATTTGCTCTAGTGCCTAGGTCACTCCATCCGAATCAGATACCAATAATCTCTCCAGAAACAGTTGCTGTTACAAGCTCTGGAACTGTTGCCAGAGTATTCAAGTTCATGCCTACACCAGGACTCAACCTCCAAAAGAAGAAATGATATTGCTCTATGATATCATGCTGATTGTAGTTATGTTGTTTAGTTTATTAAGACCCTTTTGTAACAGATTATGGTTATGTAGTGCATTTATGCAACTTTGAGCTATGCTTTTGGAATGTATCTTTGATGCTAGCAACAGATATAAACTAGCTAGGAGTAAGTTTTTTGTTGGAATATTCAGAACTTTGATGTTTGATTTCAAATATACGAAATTATGGTTATTAGACTATTATGATAATTATGAGTGATGTGATTTGTATTAAATCAAGTTTTTGAAACATTAGTTTTGTGAATGCATATGATTCTAATATTTGGCAAAGGAAATTTCATTACACAATTCTGACAGACTATAATATTAGCAATTACACTTTGATCAATTATTCAATTACAATATATCCATACATAATAAGCACTTAATTCCCTTCTTTTACTACCTAACTATATCTTTCCTAAAAAAATACAAACCAAAAAACCTAGCATGAAAAAGAACACATTTTTCCAATGACTGCTCCACTCCCTCCTTTTACTTATATTCTTAGTCTTCTTCTCTAATTCATCTACCAAATCTTTCAACTTCTTCACCCTCTCTTCCAGTACAACATTATGCTGGTTATCTTGCATTTCATGGGAAAAAACTTTGTCAAACCATATAAAAAATTCACAGTGTGAAAGATTCTCCTACATTGAAGGGGAAAATGCACAAAATCAGAGTTAACCCATGAATTTTACAATGCATAAAGAAGATACCATACCCAATGTTTCTTACCCTATAATAAGGACAACCAAAGAAAGGTCTTCTTGGGTTCTTATCTGTTCCAAATTCCACAACAATGGCATAAGCTCCACAGTGGCATCTTGGATTCTCCCCTCTTGCAATTCCAAATTTGGGGCCACCTGAAGCACTGCTAGCACTACCATCTCCGCTACCTCTAATAACTCGTTGACGATAAAAACTTGCTGAATTCTTTCCACTTGCCATGGTTACACGTTTTCAGAGTAGCACACGAGGATGATTATGACCTTCACACCATTGTTTTAGGATTTAGGGCATCATACAAGAACAAATTTGTAGTTGTATTTCTAGGGACTATTTTGTCTTTCATCCCACGTGGCGTTTAACAGCTGACTCAACACCTTAACATGACACGTTGGACTCCACCGTTAAAATTTCATGGAGGAAACTAACAGAAGGACTAAAATGACGGACGTTTACAAAAGTTGAGGACTAATTACATAATTAAATTTTGTTGGGGACCAAAACGTCCACTTCAAAATTTCTTGGGGACCAATTTGGGTAAATACTCGATTCTTAAATATTCTTTTTGACATATAATATTTTTGGCATAAATTATCTCTAACTTGTTCTCAATTTCAATACATTTCAAGACCTTTTGGTATATAATATTTTTGGCATAAATAAAATTATTTGTGAGATCAGCTTCCAGGATGCCAAAAAGACACATTCATTCACCATAAGATACGAAACAAAATAAAATAAAATAAAATAAAAACATGTATAGAAAATGCAACACGTGCTTTTAGCAGTAGAATGAAAATTTCTCCATGATGTATGTATGTATGTGAGTGGCAAATCTTATCACAAAGATTGGATTTTGTTGCTAAATTCCTACCAAGTACCAACAGACATGCATGAACAACCTTGTGACAATGAATTTTTATGAAAGCAACAAGAATAGACCAGCAACAAGAACATCTCATAAATTGCAACAAATTGTGAAAAAAACCAAGTTACTAACCTCAAAAGAAGACATTGAGTTGCAGGAGAGGGCTCGGAATCAGAGAAGAACGGCTCAGACGAATATCGACGACGTCCTTCATGGTCACGATGGACGACTTGCGATTGAACTCTGAAGGAAGGCGGCAGCTCTCTAGCTCACTGGCTCTCTCAGGCTCTCATTCTCTCAGAGTCTCAGGCATGGAGGAGAAAGAGGGAAGTGAGTTTACTGAAGCTTTGTGTTAGGAGTTGTGTGTGGCTGCGCTAAGTGGTGAGTGGTAAGTTAGGGATTTGGGGGTTTGGTTATTAGGTTAAAGGAAAAACTTGTAAAAATGAGTATTTCTGAATCCATTATTTGGTTCAGTTCGGTTTTTGCTAAGCCAACCAAAAACTGAGTCGAACTGATCGGTTTAATTAAAAAAATTTGATTTTTTGGTTTTTTATTCGGTTTGTAAATTTCGGTTCGGTTTTGCGATAAATTTTGGTCTGGTTCGGTAACTTACACCCCTAGTAAATTACATGAGAAATTCCTCCAGAAATCCCAACAATGATCCCTATGCAAATACTTTTAATCGGGGATGGAGGAATCACCTTAACTTTGGGTGGAAAGATCAGTAGAGGCCGCAACAAGGCTTCAACAATCAGGATGGAACCAATCAAAATAGGTTCAACAACAGACAGTTCCAACCCTCTCAACAGTAGATGGAAACGCCTACCCAAAGCCTCTCTGACTTGGGCACAATAGTTTCTAACATCTCCAAGACTACTCATAGCTTTATGCAAGAGACTCGATCTTCCATTCGAAACTTAGAGATACAAGTGGGTCAGCTGAGCAGCCGGATACCTGAGAAACCTCCCAACACTCTTCCAAGCAACACAGAGGTAAATTCAAAGGAAGAGTGCAAGGTCCTCACTATGGACAAAGAGGCCAAAACCAAGGAAGAGCATGCTGCTGAAGATTTGAAGGAGAACAAGGTTTAAGAAGAGACTAGGAGTGCACTTGTACATGCCCCTATAGAGATGGAGGAGCCTGAATTACAACCTTCTGAACGTGCAATAGGAGATCAATGATGAGCAACTTGCTCAGTTCTTGGTAGTCTTCAAGAAGTTACAAGTCAATATTTCTTTTACTGAGGTGTTAGAGAAGAAACCCCCTTTATATGGCCTATTTGAAAAACACAATATCTGAAAAGAAGACCCTGAGGAGAGATGAAACTGTGGTGCTAACCAAGGAGTGCAATGCCTTAGTGCAAAAGAAGTTATCACAGAAATTGCCAGATCCTGGAAGCTTCCTGATTCCCTGCACTATAGGGACCATTACATTTGAAAAGGCATTATGCGACCTTAGATCAAGCATAAATCTTATGCCTCTCTCTATAATGAAGAAGCTGGGGATTCAAGAGATGCAGCCTACAATGATCTCACTATAGATGGTAGACAAGTCCCTAAAGAGGGCATATGAAATGGTGGAGAACGTTCTTGTAAAGGTTGAAGACCTTTACCTTCCTGCAAACTTCGTGATACTTGACACTGAAGAGGATAAGAACGACTCCATCATCCTAGGGAGACCCTTCCTAGCCACTAGGAAGGCCTTGATTGATGTCGAAAAAGGAGAGTTAGTTTTGAGGCTATGGGAGGACCATGTAATGTTTAAGATGCCCAATCCTTAATCTCTCTCAGACAAAGGAGGAGGTACTAGCATACAACACTTAGTGTTTCAACCGTCTCTCTCAGTGGAAAGCCATACAAAGCCTCCTGACATCAAACTTAAGTTTGGTGTTGGACATTCACCACCCACCATTGAGAAAGGAGGCACCAAGAAAAAAGTACCCAAAGGTTGGAGGAACAAGAAGATTTCCATCGAAGACTTCTCATCTGGCATGAGAGTAGTCTTCACAAGAAGTCCAGTCATACCACACACTGTGAACCAGATCCTACCTCTGGAGCATGTTGAACTGATTTACGAGAGCACAGGAAGGAAGTTCACAATGAAGGGTGAAGATCTGAACACTTATGAACTTCCGTAAATGAGCTGTCCGTCAAGCTAATGACAGTAAAGAAGCACTTGTTGGGAGGCAACCCAACCATACGTATCCTATAGCTTAATTTCACTTCTTTTTGTCTATTTTACTTTATTTAAGTTTGATTTCATATTAAGTTATTTGCTATTTATTTTCATAGTTTTCCTCATTTTTCTAACGTTTGTGATCATGTGTAGCACTTAGAATAGAAACAGAAAAGTACAGCAGGACAAATCAGTGCCAGAGGGGGGAGGGAAGGTGGATGTTAAACGTCCAAAAGGGAGTGGTTCCAAGCCAATTTTTTATCCCCTTAGGGCGTTCAACGCCCATTCATGGCGTTAAATGCTAGAAAAGAGGAGGATCCCCCTCTGGCGTTCAACGCCAACCTGGTGCTGAACGCCCAGGGAGGAGGCAGAATGGGCAAATTCGAATGTTGGAGTCTTTGGCCAATGGATAAAACCCAACCACCAACCACTCCACCATTAACTCACTCTTACCCCTTCTCTCTCCTCTTTCACCCACTTTTCCATCCACATTCATCCATCCCATCACCCATCACTTTTCTTGATTCCCTCACCCCACCTTTCACTCTACCCAATTAACTCTCATCAATCCCATCTATCTTTCTTCCCACCAACCTTATTCAAATTCAAATTTTATTCCCCCTCCCCCCATTTTCCCTCCCCATGACCGAACCAACCTCCACCCCCTCCTATAAATACCCCTCACTTCATCCACTTTTACCATACCATTCACTACTTTTCCCCTCTTACTTACTCTTCACCATACACATTCCCTTTCTTTCATTTTTCCCTTTCTTTCACCCAAAGGCTGAAGCCTATATCCCTGTCCCCTCTATCTATTTCTTCTATTTTCTTTACTTTTCCTTTTCTTTTATTTCTTTTTGCTCGGGGACGAGCAAATTTTTAAGTTTGGTATTGGAAGCTCTCCGTTTTTTGCTCCTTAATTCTTATCTCCATGGCACCGAAAACCGGAGAGTCCTCAAGGAAAAGAAAAGGGAAAGCCCCCACTTCCGCTTCTGAGCCATAGGAGATCACAAGATTCCTCACTAAGGCCCATCAAGACCATTTCTATGACGTGGTGAGGAAGAAGAAGGTGATTCCCGAGGTCCCCTTTAAGCTGAAGGATAATGAGTACTCAGAGATCCTATATCAGATTCTAAGACGGGATTGGGAAATTCTGGCCAACCCCGTTTCTGAGGCTGGAGTGTTGATGGTGCAGGAATTCTATGCCAACACCTGGGTCACAAAGAAGCATGATACAAGCGTGAACCCGGAGCCGAAGAATTGGCGCACCATGTTCAGAAGGCACATCATAGATTTCAACTCCGAGAGTGTGAATGTGGCGTTACAGTTGCCAGAGCCACAAAATGACCCTCATTCATACACTCGAAGGGTCAACACTGACCAAAGGATGGATCAAGTTCTTGCTGACATCTGCGTACCTGGAGCTCAGTGGAGGAAGGATGCTCAAGGCCGGCCTTACCAACTAGGTAGGCTTGACCTTAAGCCAGTGGCTAGGGGATGGTTGGAGTTATCCAACGTTTGACCATCCATACAAGTAACCACTCTAAGGTTACAGTCGAGTGAGCAGTGATGATCCACTGCATTATGCTCAGCAATGAGGTGGAGGTACATGAGGTGATCCCACAGGAGTTGTACAAAGTAGCTAACAAGCCCTCCACTCAAGCAAGGCTAGCATTTCCTCATCTCATTTACTGCTTATGTGCAGCAGCTGGAGCTCACATAGAGGGAGACACCCTGATTGACAAGGAGAGACCGATCACAAGAAAGGGTATGGAGCACGCTAGGGAGACACCCTGATTGACAAGGACCGTAGCAAGAGCTAGTTCCACCACCTCCACAGGATATTTCAGAGATGTCTCAAGGTATGTAATTCCTCCCCGTGACTACTGGGATCAGTTAACAATATCTCTAGGGGAGTTGACATCATCAGTTGATCAGTTGAGGCTGGAGTATCAGGACCAGTCTGTCCTCCTCCATCAGATGATGGAAGATCAAAAGAGATTGATGGAGGAGCACAGGAGGCAAGGGCATGATATTGAGAAGCTTAAATACTCCAGAGGATTCCCCGGAGGGAGTAGTAGCCGCCATCACTGAGGTGGTCTAGTTTCACTCTCCCTATCTTTATTGCTGTTTTCCTAGTATTTCATTATGTTATTATTTTCTATTCTAGTTGCATGATCACTCTTAGGATTTTTTTGCTTTCTAGTAGTAGTTTATTTTTCGTTTTATTTAAAGATGTCTTATGTATTCCACATCAAGCTTAAAAAGAAAAATCTATTGAAAAAGAAGTAGTAAAATGCATAAGATCTTGAGTTATATTATGAGTAATTCTGATTACTTTGATGTGGTGGCCTTATATCCATTTTGTGAATGTATGAATTAACTCTGCATATTTGATATTGAAGTTGAGTGTATTGGTTCTTGAGGAACAGGAATTTAGAAAAATATTATTGATTCTCTGAAATAAGAAAAAGATCGATTCTTGAAGTAAAAGAAACAGCAAAAAGAATTGAAAAGAAAAGAAAAATCAAAAGAAAAAGGTCTAAGGCTTTAAGCATCAATGGTTAGGAGGGTCAAAACTGATCTAAAAGCTCAAAAGAGTGGTTTTCCCTAACTATATGCTTGTGGTGTGAAAGTGTCAAGTAAACCTTGAGACTGAAAACTTAAAGTCGTGACCTATTGCTGTTAAAGAGTACGCCTAAGGTTCTGAGCACCATTGTATAGGAATAAAAGCAAAGAAAAAGTCGAACCCAAAAGGTTCCCCCAGTTAAGTGCTTGTGGTGTTTATATATCAAGTTAAACTTAAAAACAAAACACTTAGAGTCACGGCTAGGCTCAAAGGTGCAAAGAACCAAAAAGAAATAAAAGCTGTGTTCAAGAATCAACAAGAACCTAAAGAAGAGAATCAATAATATCATCCGAGTTCTAGTTCTAAGAGACACCAATATTTCTAAGTTTCAAAGTATAATGAGATGTCAAAGCTATAAAGAAATAGAGTGTTAATAGCTCTATTCAATAATTAGATCTGAGCATAAATGACAACTCTAATCTTGTGTGTTTTCTCTTCCTTGGTCCTGTATTGCTTTTGGTTGCTTGAAGATAAGCAACAGTTTAAGTTTGGTATTGTGATGCGTGAGCATCTTATACCCTTTTCTAGTTATTTTCATATTGTTTTTAGTTAGATTTTATTTACTTTTACTTAATTTTAGTGCAAAATTCACCTTTGGATGCTACTTTGAATTTTTCTTGTATTTTTATGGTTTTAGGTAAAATTCGAAGTAGTTTGGAGAAGTCTGAAGCAAGAAAGGAAAATGTTGGCAGCTCTCCCCTGGGCACTGAACGCCCAACCTGGCGTTCAATGTCAGCAGGGGGCGTGAAGTTAGAATGTGCTCTCCCTCTCTGGCGTTCAACGCCCAATCCTGGCACTGAACGCCAGCATGCAGTCAGAAGCTCACACCTATTGGGCCTCTAAGTGGATTTTAGAACTTATTAGTTTATCTTATTTTATCTTTTTGTAATTTTTATATTAAAAATAATATATTTTAGGTTTAGCATTTATTATTAGGTTAGTATTTAAAGGAGGAGATCACCTAGGTTTAGCATCAGATCTTCTTCCTTCCGCACTTTTCAGAATCCTGTTTTCTCTGTAAGTTATGAGCAACAAAACTCTTTGGTTAAGGTTAGGAGTTCTGTTTATTTCTATGGATTAATATTATTACTTTTCTATTTTAATATATGTTTGATTCAATTCTAAGATATGTTTTCGTTCTTAATCTAATGAAATTGGGTGGAACGGAAGTATGATCGTTTTTCTACATGAGTTCTGTGAGACTCAGAAGAGGTATCTTGAACTATAGCTTGAGAACACACCTCCTAGACGACTAATCCACAACTCGTTGGGGACATGGGAACATCTGTTCAGCCGGGATCTGGGGTGATTAGCGCCTTTGTGGTATAAACTAGATTTTTGAATTTCACCCTCTAATTCGAATTGAATGACCACGAAAGTGGCGTTTGATGAGGATCAGAGGAGATTAAATTGTCTAAGGAATTAAGGTTTAATCACTTACAGTTTGTCATAGAATGAATCATTCATTATTAAAATAGTTAGCAAGAAGTTTTAATCCGGAAAGATAAACATCTCCGAGACCTTAACTATTTTCTCATTATTGATTTCACACCAAACTTTTTACTGCTTTCGTTATTATTTTGTTTATGCGCTTTCACTACAACCACCTTTTACTGTTTGCCTGATTAAGTCCAACAAGATAGCTATTGCTTGCTCAGTTCGACAATTCTCGTAAAATCGACTCTCACTCACCTAAAGTATTACTTAGATGATCCAGTACACTTGCCGATAAAATTGTACGAGTTCTAATTTCGCACACCAAAAAACTAGTTACATAATTATTTTTTTATTGAAAATTAAAATGTCCATTTTAAAATCCTTTAAAAACCAATTTAGATAAATACACTACAAAAAATTTAGCCACTATGTGACTTGAAAAGTGAAAACTGAGTTGAAAACACATATTCAGCGGTGATAGGCTGATGAGATAATAAAACTGAGTAACTAAATTCGACTATAGGTATCAGATAGCGGGCTTGTTTGGGTGAGTTTTTAAGGAAAGATCTTTTTTCGAGTTATCTTTTTTTAAAAGATCTTATAGAGAAGTAAAAGTAATTTTGTGTTTGGATATTTCATGTAAAAAGGTCTTTTTATCAATCAATTATGTTTGGGTATAACAATATAAAAGTACTTTTTTGTTTATTTATTACATGAAAAACATCTTTTTTTTAAGGAAAAAAGATCTTTTAAAAAAAGATGTAAATTACAGCTTCTCAAAAAAGATCTTTTTTTTATTTTACTAGTGCTTTTACTTTTACTACTAGAAATTTGCCAAACACGTTAAAAAATAAAAAAAGATCTTTTTTCTTTTTTTAACAAAATAATGGCGCCCAAACATGCACGGCACCTCTTTGCTGCTTCGTCTTAAAATAGGCACTCATTGCCTCCATTACATAGAGATAGAGAAAGCAGGCAAGTTGAGAAGGCGTAAAGGTGGGAATGAAGGGTCTCAATCTATGGTCGAACCCTAATTCTTGCATTTTACGCCGTTCATCATCTTCCAAACTTAACGCTGTCAATCGTGTTTCTCGCCCGCCTTCCCCAGTTGTTCGGTTCCATTGTTCTCTAAGTCAACGTTCTCTCAGGTCTTGTCTTCTTTGATTATAACATTCATGGAATCCGTATTCAGTATATTTGATTAACAAAAAACTGACACGTCGTGGTTCTTCGTTTTAGGTGCGCGGTGCTTGGTGCTGGATTCGCTGGGCTCTCCGTTGTTTGGCATTTGTTGAAGGTACTGTTATAGTCTGATTAGTCTCTTCCAAATTTGTTTCCTTGAGCTAATGTTACCGTTAAGCAGTTACTATCTGGCGTTTACAATTTCGGTCACTTTTAGTCATTTGGGACGAAAATCAAGAATTGATTATAAAAGTGTTCAGTAAAATATCTCTTTTTACCAACTTAAATTGGTCGAGTGGATAGTTCACTCATCCGCTTAAGTAAGTCTTGCGGTTTTCAAATGCAGCAACCTGTTTGCTAGTGGCAACCCTTTAAATGGAGCTTCGATCCATTATGTATTAGTCTTTGGTCTGCTGAGTTGGGAATACCATGGGAAAGAAAATATCTCTATTTAATAGCTAATCTATAATGTAATGTTAATTGTGTTTTGTGTGTAAGGTAAAAGTAGAAAATGCTCAATGAATGTTATATTGGAATATGAGAATGACAGATATATTGAAACAAGAAAAGTTCTTCAAAGTGACAGATATTCTAAATTGAATGGAGTAGTAATTTACCCACATATTCTTTTAGCGCAAAATTGTCTGTCAAAAGTCTAATTTGATTTTGATTTTGATCACTTATTTTTTTTTAATGTTTTCTGTGTTTTGTCATAAGTAATATTGCAGCACAGTCCGAAGGAGTTGGACCTAAGAATTGACATATATGATGAAGTGGGCATCGGTGGTGGTGCCTCTGGGATTTCTGGGGGTCTTCTTCACCCTTATTCGCCAAAAGGTATCTCGTTTTTCTTGTGATATTAATCCCACTTCTGTGCTAGGTTTTGATTTTCATGTGGAGCCCTTGCTGATGGATTAGTGCTAATGTAGTAAACCTTCTCTGGGAGGGTGCTCAGTGTTGGAAAGATAGCATAAAGCTTTTGAAAGTAGCTGAAGAAGCTAGTGTTTCCAGGGACTGCAAAATTGGACAATCTGATGAAAATACGAAAGCTTTTGCTTATCAGAAAAGGTTTAATTATATCTTGTTCTTAAAATTTTAGTTTTGTTATTTTATTTTTTAAAGAATTTTTAACTCTGCATGTAACCCTTTACTCTTTACATTGCTTCTAAATGTCCCGATGTGACTTGGTCTCGTGTTCACAAATGGTATTATAATTGTGCTGAGAATATATATTATCAGCTCTTGATGTTGTTATCTCACTTTCTTCTTTTTTTGTTTTTTTGGTGTTATAAGGGTAAATGCAATACATCTTTTACTTAAAAGGTTCTTTATATACTCAAACTTGTAGGCTTTATGAAATGAATTGGAAGATACTTGAAACTACTAAATTTTATTGAAACTAACACTTTGTTCTAGCCTTTCACGCTTTCCATTGGAGTCTTAGCATTGCTCTATGTTGCTGATGAAATCAGATGACTTCAGGGGGATCTTAAGACTGGCAACGAATCTGAAGAATATGGCCAAATTGAATGCTGTAATCTCCTTGAACTAGTAGATTCTAGATAGACTGGCTAGTAATTATTTCACTCAACCTTCCTTTATGTGATCAGAATGTCAAAACTTCGCTTCCAAGCTGCAGAGTAGATACCCTTAGTAAAGAAGCAGCTCAGGAGCTCGTACCTGGGTTATGTGTACCATTTGACACAGCTTTCTATATGCCTGAAGCACTTAATATCCAATCTCAAAACTATCTTCAGGTTTGAATGAGTGATGCTATGCCTTTTGTTTTCGTTTGTTTTAAAAATACCCTTTAACGCCCTTATATGGCCATTATTATTTTTGAGGTTTACTTATTTCAATAATTTAATAGGCACTTTTCTGGTCATGTGAGAATTTGGTGACAGAATCCTCTACTTTTGACTCTGGAAAGAAATTGCTCCAGTTGCACAGACGACCTGTCAGTAGACTTTCCGAGTTTGATGGTAATATGCATTGTTATATCTTTGGCCCTTTTTAGTACAACTCAGTGTCTTTCTTCTTGCTTTTCCTAAAATTAAGTGAATGTTATGCTTCAGATTTAGTTCTAATGCAACAAAATTGTAGCTAAATAAAACATCATATAATTGTACAAGCTTGACTTTCGAACATCTTCAAAATTCTTTCTGAACCTCTGAGAGTCTGAGTGGATAACTGCATGAGTTGGTAATTTGACCCATCAACATACCAAAAATAAGGAAAGAAGCATCTAACAGTGTCAAATTGTTACTTACATAGAGGTAATCAATATTATGCATATTTTGTTTATTACAAGGATATGGCTATAACATGAGAAAAGTAGCTAAAGAAATTTATGCAAAATGAGTTACGGTCAATGTCTACTTACTTTGTAGTGTTATCACGCACATCACACTGTAAGAGGCTGTGAACTATAAGCTGTTTCTTGGCTTATTAATTTGGTAATAACTTGTAATTATGAGCAGACTTTTTCATTATTCAAAACACCTTTTTTCGTCTCAGGAGAATATGACGCAGTCATCATCTGCTTAGGTGCCAAAGTGAACATGCTTCCTGAGTTCTCTGGTAGGCTTCCTTTGAGGACATGTAGAGGTGTTATTGCGCACCTGGAATTGCCCGGTGATATAAGGTGAAGTATTCTGTTTTGGAAAAATTCCCTTTTGCGAAGCACACCCAAGTAGCTATGTAATTTGCTTCGATGTCATGTTCCATTTATTCAAGAATTCTCTTTGCCCTCTATTTCAGCGAAGGTTATCCTGAGCGTGGACCCTCGATACTATCAGATGCATGGATTGCCGTTAAGAGTCCTCGTGAACTACATGTCGGTTCAACGTGGGAGTGGAAATCGAGCAACTCCTCACCCAGTGTTTCACCGGATGAAGCATCAAGTGCTCTTTCGGAGCTTCTGCCAAAGGCCTCTGTCATTTATCCCAGAATAATGAATTGGGATTTCACCGGAGCAAGAGCTGGTCTTAGGGCAATGCCACCACTCACTTCCCTCGGGTCACTTCCACTTTTGGGTTGTATCAATGATATCATGGAAGGAAATCAAACTTGCAAGTATTGGCTTTTTGGAGGGTTAGGTGCAAGGGGGTTGTTGTACCATGGGTGGCTAGGTAATTTGATGGCACATGCTGTGCTTTCCTCTGATGAAGGACTAATTCCTTTGGAGTTGACTTCTTGGAAGAACACCACCCAATTTTCAGATTTCAATAAGCAAACAGAATTCCACTAAACCCTAGTAGTGATAACCTAGTAGGACAAAACTAGACAATGTATATATAGTCACTGGAGGATATATTTTAGAGCCATTTGAAGAAAAGTTTTATGGGGTCTCAATCTAATTGAATGGCTTCTCATATGAGCTTCTTATTAATATTATGATTATTTATTATTAACCAAGTTTAATTTTATTAATTGATTTAATAAAGTTGGATGACTATCTTTTTTGGCCAAGTCTATTCAAGTTGGGCAATAATTAATTACTCCAAAAAAGTTCCTGACAATGTTTTATTGGTTTTACACTTTTACTTCATCCATGTGCCGTACCTCTGTAACTACTTCTTAGAGTTTGTTTGGATGAGTTTTTAAAAAAAAAGATTTTTTTTAATTATCTTTTTTTTAAAAAATCTTATAAAAAAGTAAAAGTAATTTTATGTTTGAATATCTCATGTAAAAAGATTTTTTTATCTATCAATTATGTTTGGATACAACAATATAAAAATATTTTTTTGTTTATTTATTACATAAAAAACATCTATTTTTAAGAAAAAAATCTTTTAAAAAAGAATGTAAATTACCATTTCTCAAAAAAATATATTTTTTTTATTTTTCTAGTACTTTTACTTTTACTATTAAAAATTTATCAAATACGTTAAAAAATAAAAAAAAAAATTTATTAAAAAAAATATTTTTTTATCAAAATAATGACACCCAAACAAGCATTCATAATAGAAAGTTCATAAACTATTTTCCTAATCTCATTATTTCATTATTTTCCTAATCTTAAAATCAATTTTCGTCTATTTCTCTCTAAAATTTTGCCACTGTCTCACTGATTATTTTCTAACGAATCCTTGTTTGCACACCATTATCTACTTTTAAATTCTTTACTCTAGAATTTTATGCAGAATTTATTCTTATTATTCAATCTCATCAATTTTCATTTTTTTTAAATAATGGATGATTGTAGCGCAAATCAAATAAATCAAAGTTAGTTTATTCCTTTCTCTGAAACTCAAATGGAAAAGTTGGATTGGTTAACTGCCAGATTGGATTGGTTTTTTTTAGTAAAAAAAAAATACTCTTTTTTAAATAAAATACTTTATTTAATTTAAAACCTATTTCAATACTTTTTTTTTTAAAATAATTTTATTAAAAAAACAAATTATATATTTTTTTTAAAAGTTAGCAATATCTTATTTTTTAAAAAAAATAAAAACAAAAAATATTTTTAATATTTAAAATTTTTTTTAAAAAATCTATTTAAATATAAAATAATTTTTATCTGTTAAAAAAATATCTTTTTTAAAAAAATAAAAAAATAAATATTTTTTTCAAAAGTAAATCCAAACTTATCCTAAATATGTATTGGAGTTTTAGAAGTTCTTTTTCTATTTACGTATAATTTTGGGAACAATTCAAGTTAATCTACTATCAAAAGTTATCAGGTAAATTAAATTTATTTATTATTGTTATTATTATTTTTTGTTATGGGCTGAATAAACAAATTGACACTACAAAAAAAATTAATTCCTTTGTTTAACACGAACGACCTTTACACTACAAAAGTACTCAGGAAAACTTGATCGAATTCTTCCATTACTTTGTTATTGTCGATGCGATGTCTTCAAACATCTTTATTTGCTGGCGGTGCTTCCACTATCTGGCTAGCCACATATTTTGACGTTCTTGAACCCACTCCCTTCCACCTCTGCCATGAATGACCTTTAAAATTCTGTCGCCGCTGCTGGTTGGCTAACTCCAAACACAAAACCGATTCTGTAGAAAAACCCCGGTCTCGATAAAGACGTCATAATTCTCAGATGACGACGCAATCAAAGCACAAAATACATGGCAGTTACAACAAGTCTATTATCTTTTATTTTAAATTATCCTCAACGTGTACGTAATAGAATGAAAAATTAAAATACAATTATATTTAAACAATTATTTGTATTACTTTTTTATTAATTTATTCAAAAAATAATTAAACTTTAAAGTTAATTGGTATAAAATATTACAGATATAAAACTAACAGAAATTTTTATTTGTATACGAATGAGCCTAATAAATAATTATTTTATTTAATATATAATTAAGAGTATTTCTTTCTTTGCCAACAGGCTATAATTCAAATAGTATAGTCTTTCCATACTCACCTAAAAGGTCGCGAATTTGAGTCTTCCTATTTTTGGTATTTGAACCAAAAAAAAGAAATGGTATTTTAAGAAAAAATAATAATATATTTTTAATAATATTTTTAATACAAAATAATATATTTTAAATATAGTAAAGTAACATATTTCAATAAAAAAAATTGTTAATAAAAAAATTATATAAATATTTTTTATATGAATTTTTGTTTCGCACAAAATAAATTATTATATGTTTGTTTACTTCTTACGTTGTATATATGTTTTTTAAATTAAATTTATATAATACAAAATCTTTTATCATTCACTTCATATTTAATGTTATAATTTTGTTTCACACAAAATAAAATTATATATATATATTAATTAAATTTATATAACACAAAATTTTTTATCATTGTGTTTATATTGAATATTATAATTTTGTTTTACACAAAACAAAATTTATTTAAATTTTAATATTATATACATAATATATATTTAATATTATTTTTTTTAAGATTCTAATATATATTTTTTTTCTGAATTTAGTACATAGATTTTTAACTTATTTTTCATGTATTATTTATTTTAATTTTAAAGCTCAATAATTTTTTTTTTCTTGTACAGACATATTGCTTTTAATATTTATATACTATTTTTTTTTTTGGATTTCAGCCTAATATCTGAAACTTATAAAAAATCTAAAATTTATTTAAAAAAATGGTTAACCTGATTAACAGGTTACTTTTTTAAATTCAGACCATTCAAATAAAATATAATAAATAAAGAGTTCAAATTTAATGAATTAACAAGGTGTGCAGCACTCCATACTTAACAAGAAGCGTTTAAGGATTAGACTAGGTTGAGTTAATTTTTTTTCCCATGAAATTTCTATGTTTGTCGTGCACAAATTTGTGTTTTTGTTTTGTTTGAATTGATGATATAGATTTTTTTTTTCACTTTGAGACTTTATTTTCTATGAATTTGTATTTACGTACTATATATTTTTGTGTTTTGTGGTTGGTTATTTCTGTATTTAGTGGCAAATTATTTTTGTGTTTATCGATTAGTTACTGTAAATATAATACCCACAATTTATTAATCCTAAGATTACTTACTCACATAAATAATATTATTATATTTTTTATCTCACTAACACGCATAAAATAAAGAAATAAAGAAACAATTCTCAATTCTCAATTCTCATAACATACTTTTATTTTATGGAACACAAAATATATAAGGTATATATGCCTTTATATAAACAATCTTTCATACTAAAATAATAATTTTTAACAGCTAGTTGTATATATTGATGGTGATTGATGAAGCTTGTAGATCTTGCTTTGACTTTTCAAAGTGTTAGTACTTTTTAATAGGGAGTGGATTCTCTCCAGTGAGAAAAAACTGGATGGTATCCAATGTTCAATATAATCATTCATTGCTTTCTCTCTCTTATTTATTTTTAGTTCCACTCATAGAATCAAAGGTGATAAATCACACTGTATTCTATCAATTGTTAAAAAAACGAGAAAGAATCCTTTTCCCTTTTGAGATATAACTTGTATTAGGAAGCAGTATGTCTCGTTAAGCTTGCATACTTGGTTTTGTCATCATTTAATAACCAAATACCTTAGTTGGCAAAGACTCTTGAACATTCTTGATAATTCTTCACATTTTCATCACAATTAGCTTTTAGTAAATAGATAATTATAGTATTCAATTAAAATTTTACTTTTTCAATTCTTTAATCCTGTTTCATGAATATTTTAATCCATATAAAATTATGCAAGTTGATTTAAAATTTTTAATCAACATTGCCTCTCTTAAATCAAACTTATAGAATTAATTATTCCAAACATCTTCTTCAACTTATAAAATAACTCTGTCTTTAACGGTTTTGTAAATATATCTACAATTTGTTCTTCAGTAGGACAGTACTTGATCACAACTTCTTTTTCATTTACCAATTCTCTAATTTTGTGAAACCGTATATCAATATACTTTGATCTCCCATGAAATACTGGATTTTTGCAAAGTGTAATAGCTGACTTGTTATCACAAAATATCGTTGTTGGAGTACTTTGTTTCTCATTTAATTTCTCAAAAATTCTTCTTAGCTAAACTGCTTGTGTTGCGCAACTTGCTACTGCTATATATTATGCTTCTACTGTAGAGAGAGCGACTACTGGTTGTTTTTTCGATGACCATGAAATTGCACCAGAACCAAGATGAAATGCAAATTCTGAAGCACTTTTTCTTATTTCAATATCTTCAATCCAATCACTATCAGTGTAACCGACAAGATTCACTTCATTAGTATTTTCATAATAAATACTATCATTTAAAGTACATTTGATATATCGAAGAATCCGTTTTGCAACTTGCAAATGGTTAGTGCAAGGCTCCTCTATAAATCTGCTAAACAATCCAACTCCAAACACAATATCTGGTCTGGTTGCAGTTAAGTACCTTAGACTTCCAATCAAACTTTGTAATAAGTAGGATTTATTGCTCGTCCTTTATCTTCTCTCTACAACTTGAAATTCTCTTCCACTGGAGTAGGAATTGGCTTTGAATGCTCTATCTGAAATTTCTTCAAAATATCATTTGCATATTTCTTTTGAGAAATGAAAATTCTATCATCTTTTTGAAGAACTTCGATGCCAAGAAAATAAGACATCAAGCCCATATCCGTCATTTCAAAGTGCTTTATCATAGTCTCCCTGAATTCTACAATTATCTTTAAATTGTTGCCAGTAAAGATTAAATCGTCAACATAAAGACACACGATCAAAATATCTCCAAGTTCAATGAACTTGATATAAAGCGTATGCTCAAATGGACATCTTTTGAAACTATTCTGAGTGAAATAAGAATCAATCTTCTTGTACTACGCTCTTGGTGCTTGCTTTAATCTGTACAAAGCTTTCTTCAACTTGTAAACTTTATCTTCTTCTCCAGGAACTTCATATTCTACAGGTTACTCAACGGACACTTCTTCTAATGTGCCATTCAGAAATGCAGACTTAACATCCATTTGATGTATCTTCCACTTATTTTGAGACAAGAGTGAAATAATCATACGAATAGCGTCTAATCTAGTAACAGGAGTAAATACTTCAAACTAATCGATACTTGGCTTTTGTTTGTATCCCTTTGCAACTAATCATGCCTTGAGATGATCAACTTCACCGTTGGGTTTGTACTTAGTTTTGTAAACTCACTTTACTCTAATCGACTTCTTATCTACTGGTAAATCTGTCAGCTCCCATGTATCATTCTTCTCAATGGCATGAATCTCCTCATCCACTGCTTTCTTCCAATTTTTGTTCAATGGCTCACAATCTGAAAATAGAGCAAAATTTATAATTTTTTTATTGGACGGATTGTTGTCATTGCCAATTTCATTATTTGCTAACCTAGCAGATAGTCTCCGCTCTCTTTGAGGTCTTCCAAATGATTCTGGTTGTACGATTGTGTCCAGTTGTCTTTCTTCTTCATCATCACATGTATTTCAAATTATAATCGGCTGCTTTTCTATCTTTGTGTCCCAGTCCCACATGGTTTTCTCATCAAATGTCACGTCTTTGCTGATGATTATTTTTTTTATTTCTGGGTTGTACAACTTGTATACTTTTGAGTTTGTGCTATAGCCGATAAAGATACACTTCTCGCCTTTGTCATCTAACTTCTTCCTTAATTAATCTGGTATGTGGGCATAAGTGATACACCCAAAGACTCTAAAATGATGAATGGAATGCCACTTTCCACTCCAAGCTTCCTCTGGATTTTTATCACGAACAATTTTTGTTAGACACTTGTTTAAAATATGAACTGCTGTTGCGACTGCTTCTGTCCAAAACTCTTTAGGCATTTATTTTGACTTGAACATGCATTTAACCATATCCATAATGGTTTTATTCTTTCTTTCAGCAACTCTATTTTGTTGAGAAGTATATCTGGTTGTTAGTTGGTGTTGAATTCCGTGTTGCTTAAAGTATTCTGAACATGCAAGATATTCTGTTCTTCTGTCTGTTCTAAGAATTTTGATTTTATAGCCACTTTGTTTTTTTACAAACACCTTGAATGTCTTGAAGATATCACATGCTTCTAATTTCTGCTTTAGAAAGTATACCCATGTATATCTACTAAAATCATCAATAAAAGTGATAAAGTACCTACTACCACAATTACTTGGAACTTCAACAAAACAAATATCTAAATGCACAATTTCAAGTAATTTTCTGGCTCTCCATGACTTTTCTGTAGGGAATGGATCTCTGTGCTTCTTTTTCAATTGACAAATCTCACAAACACAATTAGGAATATGAACTCGTGGTAGCCCAGAAACAAGTCTTTTTCTTTACAGGTAGTTTAGGCCAGAAAAATAAAAATGCCCAAACCGCATATGCCACAACCAGCTATCATCAAGTATTATAGAACTCATGCAAGAGAGATTAACATGTTGAATTTTCAATGAAAATATTCTGTTTGAAGTCATTTTTACTTTATCTATGAACCTTCCGTTGTTGTCAAACACAGTGCAATATCCACGATATGTTATCATCTTATATCCCTTCTCAGATAACTGCCCTATACTCAGTAAATTGTAATCAAGTTCAGGAGCATAGAAAACATCAGAAATATAACTCAGAGAACCATTCTTCAATGTAATTGGTGTATATCATTTTCCTTTGATAGGGATCGTTGTACTATTACCAAATTTTAACAATAGTTTAACTGAATCATCTAATGAAGAAAATAACTCCTTTCTACCAGACATATGATTACTACAAGCATTATCCAAGTACCATATATTTTCATCTTCAACACAAGAATTACTTGTAAAAAATAAAGTTTGAGTACCCGAATTATCATTAGTATTTTGATGTTGATTTTTTACAATGTGTGCTTGATTGTTATTCACCATTTTGAATATGCAATCTGGAAATAAATAAACTAGAATGCTAGAGCAATTAAAAGTAGAAGAGAACTGAGTAGAAATAAGATAAAATTCAGAAATTGAGAAGGAATAAAACTAAGAACCCTAAAACCTAGAGAGAAGAAAGAGCCTCTCTCTAGAAAACTACATCTAAAACCTAAAATTGTGAATGAAGTGTTGAATGAATCCCCAATCCAGCTCCACTCTACAGCCTCTAAGTAGTGTTTTAGGGCTTGGAACTGGGCCAAAAACATCCCAGAAATCGCCCCCAGCGTCTTCTGTGTAATGCAGAACGTGACGCTCTATCACGCGTACGCGTCACTCACGCGTACGCGTCGCTTGGCAAAAATCCTGGTAACAACCGATTTATACGGATTATTAGATCGTGATATCTATATGAAAGTCCTTGAAAAACTAAAGATATCTAAACTATCCAATGAATATTCAAAGGGGTTATACTCAGTCAAATTACAAAGATCTTTATATGGTATAAAGCAATCTAGACGAATGTGGTATAATCGTCTTACTAAGTATTTGGCCAAAAACGGATTCAAGACTGATGATATCTACCTATGTATTTTCATAAAGAAATCTGCATCTGAATTCATTATAATTGATGTGTACGTTGATGATTTAAATATCATTGGAACTCCTGAAGAGGTTTCAACAATTATAAAAGCTCTAAAAGGAGAGTTTAAGATGAAAGATCTTGGAAAGACCAAACGATGGGATCTTTATTCATCAAATAACATACGCAAACAAGATCTTGAAGAGATTTTATATGAATAAGTCACATCCATTAAGTACCCCAATGATCGTAAGGTCCTTGAATGTGGAAAAGGATCAATTCCATCCTAAAGGAGAAAATGAATATATCCTTAGTTCTAAAGTACCATATCTTAGTGCCATTAGAGCGCTAATATATCTTGCTAATAATACACGACCTGACGTATTATTGGCGGTGAATTTATTAGCAAGGTATTGTTCTTCTCCAACTAAAAGACATTAGAATGGAATTAAACAAAATTTTCTATATCTTCATGGAACAGTTGATATGAGTATGTTCTATCCATATGAATCTAAGTTACAATTAGTTGGTTATGCAGATGCAGGATACTTACCTGATCCACACAAAGAAAGATCTCAAACAAGATACCTATTCACATATGGTGGTACAACTATATCATGGAGGTCCATAAAACAGACGATTGTAGCAACATCCTCTAATCATGCTGAAATACTAGTGATACATGAAACTAGCACGAGTGTTTTTGACGAGTGTTTTTGGGATGCGCCGATTCCAAGATATAAAATAATGTCGGCAAGATGGGAAGAATGTACTCTTTTTTCCTTGGTCAGGTTTTTTCTCCCTATTGGGTTTTTCTTGACAAGATTTTTTATGAGGCAGTCTTCATCACAAAGGATATTGTACTCTTTTTTCGTCACTAAAATTTTTTTCCATTGGATTTTTCTTTAGTAAGATTTTAATGAGGCACAATCCTAAATAGACATTCGAGGAGGAGTGTTGTGATAAGAACAAATACATGGATGCCCATTTATGACATGGGTGGTTAACACTGAAGGAATCACTTTTCAAGATGAATTCAAATTAAATTAATGAAGGTTGAAAGTGAACCCATCTTACATGTATAAATAGAAGGTATTGTCAGAGGCAATAGACATAATAATACGAATATAAAAACACTTCTCTCTCTTTCTCTCTTCATATACTTATACTGCAACATATACAATATTAATATATGAATTATCCTTATTATAATGTGATAATAATATTGGTGAACACTAATACTAAAGTCTTCTATTTACACTTTGTTATTTTATTTTGATGATCTTTTTCTTATTTATTTATTTTATAACAAACAAATATATATACATGTACATGTTTGACCCTTTGTTATATCATGTTTGTCTCCAAAATAAAACTTAAATTATTTTTTTTTTAATTTTATGTTAAAAAATTATTTGTTAAACTCATCATATAATAATAATTATTTTTTTTAATTTGATCTAGTAAAAAAATTAAAAATAAATAAATTAATTAACTCAATAAAAAGCAATAAATAATGATAATTAATTTCACAACACTAGCTAATTAGTTAATAATCAAATTGAAACTTAATTTTTTAATTAAATATAACTTTAATTATTAGTGATATTTTTTAAATGTTAGTTTAGAGTAAAAATATATTATCTATATATTAATATATTAATATCTTTCATTAAAGTGATCTTTTTTATACTAATTATTTTGGTTAAAAATTTTATTTATACTATGAATACTATAACAAATGGAGTTCACAACTATAACAAATACTATAACATTTAATCCTATTAAAAATAAAGATAGAACCATTATAAATCATCTTTCTATTATTTTAGATTAATATATTTTTTGTGAATTAATTAATTTATTAGAAATTTAATGTATGTATGTATGTATCAATGTTTATTTCTAATTTTTTTTTCAATACATATAGATAGTTTTAATTTCAAATTATGAATAGATAAGCACGTGAACAAACAAGAGCAAATAGATAAAATTTAACGACATAAAAAATGTTCAAAAGTAGATTCGACATAATTTATGAGAAGAAAAAAATCTATCTTAAGTTTTTGGGCTCAATTTCAAGTACAATATGTTAACTTCGTAGTCAGAGAAGGAGGAGAAAGTTAAACACAACATAATATTTTTAGGCTCTGCCTCTGATTACATCGATCATGAATTAGTCTAAGTTAGCATCTTTTACATATATAAAATTGGCGCTCATATTTTTCATCCCTTTGAATGTTTTTTCTAAACTGTGTAATGTTGTTGAATGGTGTCAATGTCAAGACCCTTTAGCTTCACAACTGATTCAACGTGTCCCTTGAGTGTGTGGAGCTCTTTTAGCCTGCCGAATTTCGTTGAAAACATAACACCGAATCAGAGCTATATTTCTGTGTTTTCTAGTGATTACAAGAATCATTTGGTGAAGTAAGTGGAGAGCAATTCACCTAGAAGCCTCAGCACGTCTCTTGGCTTGCTCGGCTAGTTCAGCCGATTGCTCGCGGTGGTGGCTGCCGTGCTTTGAGGATTCGTTAACATGAAGACCGTGCATTGTGCGCTGATCCTTTGCCCATTGAGCTTCCCTCTCACCCTTTCCATAGTCCTTCTTGTTGGTGAATGCAGTCTACATCAACATCCATAACAGTATTGGTGGTGAGCAATGACATTTCATATTTGAGAGCAAAGAAAATAATAATAATAATAATAAATAAAGAGGATTTTAACATTGCATATTGTTTATTGAATCAGTTGTTCCCTTACCTTGTTGTTGAGCATGTTGTCCCAGGCACTACCTGAGAGTCCCATGCGGATAATGAACTTAAGGATGTCAAGAGGGATGTAAGTAACAATACTGTAGAGCCAGATGACTCCAGCCCACTCCCACCCAACTCCATGGATCTTGGCAAAGTCCCAGTGTGCATACACAGCGATGAGAGTTGCCACCTAGGTTGTGCAATTAATGAATAGAATTAAAACCAGGAAGATTTATTCACTTTCACATATCACACATTCCTCCATCATTGGATTGAATATAAGAGTCCATAAGATAGGACCCCTACCCCATCCAATGAGGAAAGGAGAGAGTGTGTGTGTGTGTGTGTGTTGGGTGTATCAAACAAATGAGTACTCGCTTTTTATTCTAGAAGGTGTTCAGTTAAAATTAACTAACCAATTGTGCAGCAAGGAAGGCTCCAACAAGCATGAAACCAGGGCGTTCACAATAAGACCAGCCCCTTGACCTTGTTACAAAGATCAAGGCCTGGCTGATAATACTCACTTGAAGGTACAGAGCAGAGTTAAGCTGCTCCTCACTTGTTGATATGTCGGAGACACCAAAATGCTTCTGAAATCACAACAGAAAGCATTGTTATAATGTCACAATTCTAAAACGGTTGGCTAGAAAAATGTTGGTAGTCACATACAGAGAATAAAGTAGTGTCATGGATGATATAGAAAAAGCATGCACTGGTGACTGCCATGTATGTTCCGAGAACAACACCGGTGGCGAAGATTTCGTTGAGCTTCCATGAGTCAGGAACTGGAGATGGCTTCACTCTGTCCTTGGAGATGGTCATGATGGTTCCATCATTTAAAATTGCAATGACTAGAACCATGAAAGGTGAGAAGTCGAACTTCCAGATGAGAGCAACGAGGAGGAACCCAAGCACAATACGGATTGTAATGGAAACAGCGTAGATTGTGTAGTTCTTCATCCTCTGGAAGATGGCTCTGCTTGTCAACACAGCACTGATGATCACACTGAGTCCAGGCTCAGTCAGAACAATGTCAGAGGCACTCCTGGCGGCGTCAGTTGCATCGGCCACTGCGATACCAATGTCGGCCTTCTTCAGTGCTGGTGCATCGTTCACACCATCTCCGGTCATGCCAACGATGTGTTTTCTATCCTGCAACCTCTTTACAATCTCGTACTTGTGCTCTGCATACCACATACCAAACCTTTTTGTTGGCATCACTCCACTAATTTTATTTTACTCTTTTCATTTTCGAAATAAATTAGAATAATAATGTGATTACCAGGAAAGACTCCAGCAAATCCATCAGCCATCTCAATCAGTTCATCCACTGGGATGGTTGCAATGGCCTCGTCCTTGCTGCCGCCAAGGAGGGAGGAAGAAGGGTACATGTTAGTGCCCATTCCAAGCCTGCGGCCGGTTTCTTTACCAATGGCAAGTTGGTCACCAGTGATCATCTTAACATTGACGCCGAGGTCGAGAGCGCGGCGAATGGTTTCAGCACTGTCATGCCTTGGAGGGTCAAAGAGAGGCAAGAGACCCAAGAACTCCCATGCTTCACCTGCACTCTCCTTGGTCTTTTCTGAAACAGTCTGCCAAGAAATTCCACAACAAAATATAATGAATATTTGCTAGAAAAATGTTCTTGGTTCACTCTCTATCAATAAATCAGTCAATTTTCTCTTATATTAGACCCTTCACTCTCACCTGGCGAGCAACACCCAATGAACGAAGACCGCGATCAGCAAACTGATCGATGATGGTGTGAGCCTTTTTCAAAACCTCTCCCTTGAGGTCACAAAGCTCAATGATCTGATGAATTTGTAAGATAGTTAGTCATCAAAATTTAGACTCAGTTTTCGTTTTTTCTTTTAAGAAGGAAATATGCGGATAACTTTGTATTAATGCATTTTCATTGGAAAAAATTGCCTTACTTGTTCAGGGGCGCCCTTGCTGCTTCTATGCCAGTTGCCGTTGCTGTCAATGAAGGTAATGGCAGTGCGCTTGTCCACAGGATTAAAGGGCAAGAAGTGCACCTCAGTGATTCCTGCTCTTGCCTGACATGTCATAATAAAAACAAATCCAAGTTAACAAAGTTGTACCACTTTGCATATATATCTCATGAACACAAACATTCTGCGTAGTTAGCAGAGTGTTTTAACATTTTTAGGAAATTTCATAGTCATTAAAACAGGATCGATCGGGTTAATCGGGAACCGCTACCAAATCGATCTAATGCAGGATAAAATCCTATTGTCAGAGAACCGGTCAAAATCTAAAAAACCAAAAAAATCGTTAAATCGATTTTAAAATAATAAAACATAAAAATATATTTGGAATATATATTTTATATATAAATATATTATTTTATTATATCTGCTTTAATCTGGATTAAATTCTAAATTTTTAAACTTTTAGTTTCACTTATTTAAAGATCAATTCGATTTCCATAATCTTGAAAAATCTAGCCTAAAAACCTTGTGTTGGAATTTCTTTCGATCTAAGATTCCTAAAAAAGTGAAAACATTATGCAAATCACATGCGACCAAAAATAAGTTGAAGCATAGTACCTCTTTTGGATCGCTCAACATTCCAACAATGGATGCATCAATGGCGTCCTGGTTTTCAACTCTAGAAGCCCTGGCAGCATATAGGACAACGGTGTTGACGTCCATGCCAGAGGGAAACACCTGCGTATGATATCATAGTTTACAAGTTTAGAACTTTAGAAGTAATTTTTCTTGATATGATAGTTTGGTACTAACCTCAATCAATTGCTTGTCGACGGTAAGCTTGTTAAGGGTGAGAGTTCCAGTCTTATCACTGCAAAGGACATCCATTCCTGCCATTTCCTCAATAGCTGTCATCCTCTTGGTGATGGCACCTTGTTGAGACAAACGGTGGGACCCAATAGCCATGGTCACCGACAAGACTGTGGGCATGGCAATGGGGATTCCTCCGATGAGAAGCACCAACAAGTTGTCAATACCATCTCTATATGCCCTATGCTGGATTGGGTACATGACAACGATCTCAACAAGCATTCCCACAGCAATTGAGCAAATGCAGAAGTTACCAATGGCTGTCAACACCTAATCACATAATAGAGAAGTGAGAAGCGACCTCGTGAAAAATCACATAAATTCAAATGTGAAGAAAATTTTGTACCTTTTGGAAGTGACCAACATTGTTGGTGCTGTCTACAAGGTGTGCAGCCTTGCCAAAAAAGGTGTGGACGCCGGTGGCAATGACGACTGCTTCAATCTCACCTTGCTTGCAGGTGGAACCAGAGAAGACCTCCTCACCAGGGTGCCTTGTGACTGGCAAGGACTCACCAGTGAGAGCAGCTTGGTCAATCTTGAGGGGATCTCCCTCCAAGAGACGAGCATCTGCTGGGACTATATCTCCCAGCTTGATGCTGATCACGTCTCCTGGGACCAATATTTCTGCCTCTTGTTCGCTCCATTTTCCATCTCTCAACACCTATATATAAATTTTCTTTTCTTTAGATTTACAAAATTAAACAACTATGCTACACAAATCCTTAAAATATGAAAATTTTATCTTATGTTACCTTGGTCTTGGGTGCAAGCCCAGCCATCAAAGCGGCTGCGGCATTACCTGCGTTGTTTTCCTCAATGAAACTGATGGTGGAGTTAATGATAAGCAGCACCGTAATACCAGTGAAATCTTGCCAATCCGGTGGTTTGCCCTGTTACAGTGAAAAGTATGCGTGTCAAACACAACGACACGATAATAAGAGGCTTGCAATTATTATTATTATTTTCAGGTACGTGTGTTAAATCACAATGTATTTAATTAATCAGTTATATTTACCCCTCCATTGGCCAATACAATGGCCATAATAGCAGCTGCTTCCATAACCCATGATAGTGGATTCCACATAAAACCCAAGAACTTGAGTATCTTGCTCTCCTTTTTCTCCTCTAGCTTGTTGGGTCCAAAAATACTGAGCCTTTTCTGTCCTTCTTCGGATGATAGACCTTCTCGGTTACATTTTAGTGCCTTGAAGACCTCATCTACGGGAATGTTTTCCTACGCGCATAAAACAAAATCAACGTAACTATTATGGAACAACTTGTGATTGCATGAAAGGCCAGGAAGAAAATTTTTTAAACACACATTTTTAAAGCGACAAATATTTTGAACTAATATTACTAAATACATAATTATTACTTACAAGATCAACATTCTCATTTTTGAGGTCTTCAAATGTAATATCAGAAGCCATGGTGAAAGAAAGAAAACACTCAAACTAAAAGATGAGTTTTTCTTTTCTTTTTTATTTTTTTATTTTTTAAAAAAGATTTTTCTCCTTCTATAACCTATGTATCTCCCTCTCCCCCATAAACAAGTAAAAGGAAAGAGAAGAGGAAGAAACTAGAGGGAAAAAGAAAAAAAAGAAAAGGTACTGACTTATAAGCTAAACTAAATGGAGGCGACAACCATAGGGCATGTCAACCCTTTATTTTATAGCATATGGATGTTGGATGTGCATTGTGCAATACATAAATATGCGATTCACCGGAATTCTATAATTGTTGACCACTTGAATGCCGGTTCGTGTTTGTCGGAATTGCTTGGTTATGTCTTGTTTTGCTTGGGTGGCTCACCAAATTAAACTCCCCGCTAATTATAGTTAGGGCCTTGATTATTACATTAACAACGTCGCCAGTACTCACCAGGTTGTAAAGAAACTAAACCAAGAACGGATTTTATACTCCCACACTAGTTTAAGAGTAACATATCATGCACGGATACTGACACGAACGAGGGACACGACACGATACAGGAAACGCCAACACGCGAATTTTAAAATTTTATAAGACACGGGGACACGCATACATATGAAATATAAAGTATTTTTTAGATAAATCATAATGATATTTTGATATTTTATTGATATCAAAATATAAATTAATTTTTTTAATTATTTTTAGGGTCTTATTTTAATTATATCAAGTATTTAAAATATTTTTTGTTTTAATAAATAATAATATATACTATATCAAAATTTATTTCAAGAATATATGTTAAGAATAAGACTGGACACACTGACACGTGATGGTATTTAAATGTGTCCAAGCATGTTCGGAGAAGAATTTTTTTTACTTTTTATTAAGACACGGTTGGACATAGCAGACACGCGTGTAAGACGAGTGTCGGTGAGTGTCATCTTTAAAATGTGTTCGACACGCGGACATGACAACTCAGCAAAATATCCGTGCTTCATAGAGAGTAACATAGTCCAACATTCAATTTATTTTTCTGACAAAAAAAAGGGATCATATGCATTATATCAATAGCATTTAAAAATAATTAATTACTTATCTCTCTTTTAATTTAATACATTTACTAAAATGACTTATTTATTAATTATTATTGTTGAGCCTAGTTTGATTTTGGGTCAATTTATGATGACAAACATTCAATTGGGTTGAAAGCCCAATATTGTTTAATGTGTGCTTTAGTGTTGTAGGCCCAAGTATACTAATTTATGCTGCATTAGCCCATCACAACAAATAGAAGAACAACTCACATTGTTCCTTAGTGCAGTAAACAAGTCCAACAATTCCTCATAGCACCGTTCAGCAAATTAAATGATTATATATATATTTGCTAAAAGCAATATGAGGACAGCTGTATCATGCAAGGACAGGTGTGACTCTGTAAAAGCAAGCAAGGACACAAAGGGCACACTCACTAACCCAAGGACATCAGCAAAGCACTGCTGTGGATCATGGTTGAGCAAAAACAAACTTGCACATAGCAGCAGCAGCAGGGAAATAGAGCAAAATGAAAAAGAAGAGCATGCCTTGGAAGAAGGCCAAGCAAAGGACAGCAGGAGTAGTGGTCGAGCTCCTCGGACAGCAGAGGTGGTGGAGCAAGATGAAGAAAGGACTGCATGCTAGCAAGGACAGCTCCAACGAGTAGCTGGCACAAGGAAATGGAAGAGGCAGAAACTCAAGGCAAGATGAAGATATATAAGAAGTCTCATTCCATCATTTCAAAGGGAAGAGAGAACACACACCCAGAGCATCATCTCTAAACATAGAGCTGAAATCTCTTTCTTCTACTTAAGCTTAATTCTGATTTTTTTGTTATGGCTATCTTGTGTCATTTTCTGTGTTGAAAAGGCAAATATTGAGAGGTTGAAAAGCCAAGAGAGAAAAGACATGAGTGATACAGAATAGCCACAAATTTCTGATGTATTGAGTTGTTGAACTAGGATTAGTTCCCCTTTCAAGTTGGGTTAGCACTTGGGGTGATTGAATATGTGTAGATTCTCCTTCCTAATTGGGTCAGCACTATGGGAAGCTAAGCTTTGGTGTTGAAAGCTTAGGGGGTAGAATACTAGTTGAATTAGGGAAAAATTCAATAGTATTGGTGTATGTAATCTGTGAAAGATTAGTGAAAATTTCACCATGGTTTGTGGTGGAGACTGGACGTAGGATTCATTGCACAAAGAATCCGAACCAGGATACATGCTGGTCTTCATCTTCTCTTCCCTACTCTTTATTGTTCTGCATATGAGACAATTTCAAATAATCTCCTGCAACTTAAGCTTCCACTGCAACAGAGTTTGAAACTCTAAGTTTTAAGCTAACTTGATTCAACCCCCCTTCTCAAGTTCCACTAGAACCATCAATTGGTATCCAGAGCAAGGTCTCAAGAAGACAAGCTTCACAGCTTGGAGTAAAGATCCATGGCCAACAACTTGAATTCCAACATCGTGGCTTTCACTCTCACTGAAGGGCAGTCTAATAATAGACCTCCCTACTTCAATGGCAGCAACTATTCTTACTGGAAAGAAAGAATGAGAATCTTCGTGCAGTCAATCAATTACAACATCTGGAAGATTATTCTCAATGGACCAGACGTTCCCACCAAACAGAATGCTGATGGAGAAGTAGTGGCAAAGGAAGACAATGAATGGACAGATGAAGAAAAGAAGAAGGTTAAACTCAATGCCAAGGCAACCAACCTGATGCACTGTGCAATCAGTTTTGAAGAGTTCAGAAAAGTGTCAAGGTGCAAAACGGCTAAAGAAATCTGGGATAAGCTCAGACTCACTGATGAAGGCACTAAGCAAGTGAGGGAGACCAGAATTGACATGCTGATGAAGGAGTATGAAATGTTCAGTATGAAGGAGGACGAGAGCATCGATCAAATGTTCGAAAGGTTCTCAATAATCATCAACAATCTGGACGCCATGGGAAGAAACTACTCTGAAGAAACCTTAGTAAGGAAGATTCTGAGAAGTCTTACTAAGAAATGGGAAGTGAAAAGCACAGCCATCTCTGAAAGGAATGATTTGATCAAAACCACCTATGATGAGCTAAGAGGCAAGCTGCTGGCTTATGAAACCACTCACATGTCTCAAGACAAAGATGACAAAAAGAAAAGTATAGCACTAAAATCAAGAATGACAGCCCAAGGAGAAGAATCTGATGACAGTTTCTCAGATGAAGAAATGGTACTCTTTGCAAGAAAAATGAGAAGACTACTGAGATACAAAAACAAAGGCAAAGGAAGCTCTTCATCGAAAGATGTCAAGAAAGATCAAGTCAAGTTCACATGCCATCACTGCAAGGAGCTTGGTCACTTCAAGTTAGATTGCCCTCAACTTAAGAAAGGCGAAAAATCCAAGAAAGACAAAAAGAAGGTGATGATGGCAACATGGGAGGACTTGGAGAACGACACCAGCTCAGAGAGCTCAGATCAAGAAGCTCAACTATGTCTGATGGCAGATCATAATGATGAAGATGAGGTAGATCTCTCTGATTTATCTATTGATGAACTGCACTACATTATCAAAAATATTTCTATGAACTCTAAGAAACTCTTGGATAAGTATGCTAAATGTAAGAAAGAAAATGAGGCTTTGAGGACAGAAAATGATCTTCTTTTGAAAAAGGTTAAGGCAAATGAAACTAGTAATGAAAAGTTTTTAAAAGAAGAAAACATTGCCTTGCGAGCTGAATTAGAAAAATTCAAACTCAAGCATGAAGTTACTGCTTCCACTGATTTGATTTCTGAAAACAAAAAGCTGAATGAACAAATAAAAAATTTGAATGAAGACTTAGCAAAGTTTGTTCAAGGTTCTCAAAATTTGAACAAACTACTTGCTAGTCAAAGGTTTGGATCTGAAAAATCTGGACTTGGATTCATAGAGGAAAACAAGGCTGTTTTCAAACAAAACTTTAAAAAATCTGAAGCCTCCTCTTCCAAGGTTTTCAAACCAAAAGGATTCAGCAAAACTCAAAAATCAGTAAGCAGGAATCATTGCTACAAGTGTAATAGAAATGGTCATGATCCTCCTCAATGTTTCATCTTTCTTAAGTCTTTTGATAATGATAGTAAATTATATAAAGTTGTTCATGATTATAATGCTCTTAGGAAACCAAGAAGATTTCACATCAAAGGATCCAAATGGATTTGGATACCTAAGGTTAGTTGAAGAACATGCAGGTTTGCCTTGCATCCAAGAAGAAAATGGACATGTGGTATCTTGATAGTGGATGTTCAAGGCATATGACCGGAAGGGATACTTTCTTCATTAAACTCAACAAGTATAATGGAGGATTTGTCACTTTTGGAGATAATAGTAAAGGTAAAATAATTGCCATTGGTAAGTGTTCACACCCTGGGTCGAGCTATCCGATCCGGGATGTTCAGTAACAAAGCGACCGACCTCTTCAGGTCAGGCTATCCGACCTCTACTCAAAGAGTTCGGCCTAATCGACAGGAAAGCCCAAAAAAGGGCCCAACTTAAGGAATACGACCCAAATCCAAAGGCATCCCAAGCCTACAGAGAAAAGGGTGGTTCCCTTGAAGATAAGCTGACCTCACTCAAAGATAAGATAAGATAAGATAAAATAACTAACTTATCTTATCTAAGAAGGTCACTCCACACTATTATAAATACACTGGAGCACCCAGGTATAACTCATACTCTGATTCTACTAAAAACCTACTTAATACCCTTGCTAACTTAAGCATCGGAGTCCCTTGCACGTACCACCACCCTCCGGTGATGAAGGATCAGCAGCGCATCCAGTCCAACAAGTCGGACACGTCATCTCCGACCAGTACAGAAGATCTCATCCAAGATCGACCTATAGTTTCAGGTAACCCTCGGAACATTGGCGCCGTTGCCGGGGAACTTGGAAGTCATCCCATCATCATGGCGGACGACCATGACAACGACCACGATTCAGATCTAGAGGATAGAACACCGCACAAAAATGCGGGCAATACGCTGAAAGATACCCCGGAATCTAACAGGGACAAAAACTCATCAAATCCGGGAGTGATAGAAGTGCTTCAAGATCGTTTAAAGTAACTTGAAAAAGAAACCCAGCACCAACGAGAAGTTAGAAAGGATCTACAAAGAGAAGTAAGGCGACGCCAAAAATTAGAAGATAAACTTCTAAAACTCAAAACCGATCTCAAAGCCAAAGCTACTCGGTCCACCCCTGAGGATAACTCTCGCAAGGATCAAGATCCATTCACTAGGGATATCATGAAGACCAAAATCTCTAAGGACTTCAAACTTCCGGATATGACTTTGTACGATGGCACTACAGATCCCATCCATCACCTCAGCAATTTCAGAAGTAGAATGTACCTCACCGATGCCTCAGATGTAGTTCGCTGCAAAGCTTTTCCAACGACTCTTACAAAGACAGCAATCAGATGGTTCGACAACCTACCTCCGAAGTCCATTTCAAGCTTTGATGACTTAGCCAAAAATTTCCTGGCCAGATTCTCCATCCAAAAAGATAAGGCTAAGCATACCCCCAGCCTATTAGGAATCAAGCAAGGAGATCGGGAAAGCCTTCGCAACTACATGGAAAGATTCAACAAAACATACCTAGACATACAAAGCCTACCAACAGAGGCCGCCATCATGGGCCTCATCAATGGCCTAAGAGAGGGACCTTTTAGCCAATCTATATCAAAGAAGTACCCCACATCTCTGGACGAAGTGCAGGAACGAGCGGAGAAATACATCAATGGTGCACGAAATTGTGATGTCCAGGCTCGAACAATCCCTGGCAACGTGAGCAACTTGGTACGCGTAATCGTGATTACACTTTAATTATGTAGAATTCATGGCTCTTTCTTTCCCTGGCAATGGCACCAAGAACATGGTGCCAATACCATGGTTCACAACTTCGATACAACTAACCAGCAAGTGCACTGGGTCGTCCAAGTAATACCTTACGTGAGTAAGGGTCGAATCCCACGGAGATTATTGGTATGAAGCAAGCTATGGTCACCTTGCAAATCTCAGTCAGGCAGATATAAATTGATAATGGTGTTTTCGAATAATAAATAATAGAATAGGGATAGAGGTACTTATGTAAATCATTGGTAGGAATTTCAGATAAGCGAATGGAGATGCTTTTCGTTCCTCTGAACCTCTGCTTTCCTGCTATCTTCATCCAATCAGTCTTACTCCTTTCCATGGCTGGCTTTATGTGATACATCACCACTGTCAATGGCTACTTTCGGTCATCTCTCGGGAAAATGATCCAATGCCCTGTCACGGCACGGCTAATCGTCTGGAGGCATCACCCTTGCCAATGGCTTCATCTTATCCTCTCAGTGAATAATATGCTCACACACCATGTCATGGCACGGCTATTCATCTGTCGGTTCTCGATCATGCTGGAATAGGATTTACTATCCTTTTGCGTATGTCACTAACGCCTTGCAATCGCGAGTTAGGAGCTCGTCACAGTCATTCAGTCATTGAATCCTACTCGGAATACCACAGACAAGGTTTAGACCTTCCGGATTCTCTTGAATGCCGCCATCATTCTAGCTTACACCACGAAGATTCTGGTTAGGAGATCTAAGAGATTCATTCTAGCTTATTTCATGTAGAACGGAAGTGTTTGTCAGGCACGTGTTCATAGGGGAGAATGGTGATGAGCGTCACACATAATCATCACCTTCATCACGTTCTTGGGTGCGAATGGATATCTTAGAAGCGAAATAATAAGAATTGAATAGAAAACAGTAGTACTTTGCATTAATCTTTGAGGAACAGCAGAGCTCCACACCTTAATCTATGGAGTGTAGAAACTCTACCGTTGAAAATACATAAGTGAAAGGTCCAGGCATGGCCGAGATGGCCAGCCCCCTAAAACGTGATCAATAGTCTCCTAAGATGAATAATGGATTAAAACTGAGACCAAAGATACCTAATACAATAGTAAAAGGTCCTATTTATAATAAACTAGCTACTAGGGTTTACATGAGTAAGTAATTGATGCATAAATCCACTTCCGGGGCCCACTTGGTGTGTACTTGGGCTGAGCTTTAAGTGTTGCACGTGCAGAGGCCATTTGTGGAGTTGAACGCTAGGTTTTGATCCATTTCTGGCGTTCAACTCTGGTTTTGGATCCTTTTCTGGCGCTGGACGCCAGATTTGGGTAGAAAGCTGGCGTTGAACGCCAGTTTACGTCGTCTATTCTTGGCCAAAGTATGGACTATTATATATTGCTGGAAAGCCCTGGATGTCTACTTTCCAACGCAATTGGAAGCGCGCCATTTCGAGTTCTGTAGCTCCAAAAAATCCACTTTGAGTGCAGGAGGTCAGAATCCAACAGCATCAGCAGTCCTTCTTCAACCTCTGAATCTGATTTCTGCTCAAATCCCTCAATTTCAGCCAGAAAATACCTGAAATCACAGAAAAATACACAAACTCCTAGTAAAGTTCAGAAATGTGAATTTAACATAAAAACTAATGAAAATATCCCTAAAAGTAACTAGATTCTACTAAAAACATACTAAAAACAATGTCAAAAAGCGTATAAATTATCCGCTCATCACAACACCAAACTTAAATTGTTGCTTGTCCCCAAGCAACTGAAAATCAAATAGGATAAAAAGAAGAGAATATACTATAAATTCTAAACTATCATTGAAACATAGCTCCAATCAAATGAGCGGGACTTATAGCTTTTTGCCTCTTGAATAGTTTTGGCATCTCACTTTATCCATTGAGGTTCAGAATGATTGGCATCTATAGGAACTCAGAGTTCAGATAGTGTTATTGATTCTCCTAGTTCAGTATGATGATTCTTGAACACAGCTTCTTTATTAGTCTTGGCCGTGGCCCTAAGCACTTTGTTTTCCAGTATTACCACCGGATACATAAATGCCACAGACACATAATTGGGTGAACCTTTTCAGATTGTGACTCAGCTTTGCTAAAGTCCCCAATTAGAGGTGTCCAGGGTTCTTAAGCACACTCTTCTTTTGCTTTGGACCTTGACTTTAACCGCTCAGTCTCAAGTTTTCACTTGACACCTACACGCCACAAGCACATGGTTAGGGACAGCTTGGTTTAGCCGATTAGACCATGATTTTATTCCTTTAGGCCCTCCTATCCACTGATGCTCAAAGCCTTGGGATCCTTTTTATTTGGCCTTGCCTTTTGGTTTTAAGGGTTATTGGCTTTTTGCTCTTGCCTCTTGGTTTTAAGAGCTTTTGGCTTTTTCTGCTTGCTTTTTTCTTTTTCTTTCTTTTTTTTTTTCGCCTATTTTTTTTTCTGCAAGCTTTGTTCTTTGCTGCTTTTTCTTGCTTCAAGAATCATTTTTATGATTTTTCAGATTATCAAATAACATGTCTCCTAGTCATCATTCTTTCAAGAGCCAACATATTTAACATTCTTAAACAACAACTTCAAAAGACATATGCACTGTTCAAGCATACATTCAGAAAACAAGAAGCATTGTCACCACATCAATATAATTAAGCTAAGTTCAAGGATAAATTCGAAACTCATGTACTTCTTGTTCTTTTAAAACATTTTTTTATTTAAGAGAGGTGATGGATTCATAGGACATTCATAACTTTAAGACATAATTACTACTACTAATGATCATGTAATGAAGACACAAACATAGATAAGCACATAACATAGAAAACGAAAAACAGAAGAAAGAAGAACAAGGAATGAATCCACCTTAGTGATGGTGGCGTTTCCTTCTTGAGGAACCAATGATGTCCTTGAGCTCTTCTATGTCTCTTCCTTGTTTTTGTTGCTCCTCCCTCATTGCTTTTTGATCTTCTCTTATTTCATGAAGCATGATGGAGTGCTCTTGATGTTCCACCCTTAGTTGTCCCATAGTGGAACTCAATTCTCCTAGGGAGGTGTTGATTTGCTCCCAATAATTTTGTGGAGGAAAGTGCATTTGAGGCATCTCCGGGATCTCATGTAAATGAGCTTCTTGCGCCTCTTGAGCTCCATGACTGGGCTCTCTTGCTTGCTCCATCATTTTCTTAGTGATGGGCTTGTCCTCTTTAATGAGGATATCTCCCTCTATGTCAATCCCAGCCGAATTGCATAGGTGGCAAATGAGGTGAGGAAAGGCTAACCTTGCCATAGTGGAGGACTTGTCAGCCACCTTGTAGAGTTCTTGAGGTATAATCTCATGAACTTCCACCTCTTCTCCAATCATGATGCTATGGATCATGATGGCCCGGTCTATAGTAACTTCAGACCGGTTGCTAGTGGGAATGATTGAGAATTGAATGAACTCCAACCATCCTCTAGCTACAGGCTTGAGGTCCAATCTTCTTAGTTGAACCGGCTTGCCTTTGGAGTCAATCTTCCATTGAGCTCCTTCTACACATATGTCCATAAGGACTTAGTCCAACCTTTGATTAAAGTTGACCCTTCTAGTGTAGGGGCGTTCATCTCCTTGCATCATGGGCAAGTTAAACGCCAACCTCACATTCTCCGGACTAAAATCTAAGTATTTCCCCCGAACCATTGTAACATAGTTCTTTGGATCCGGGTTCTTACTTTGATCATGGTTCTTGGTGATCCATGCATTAGCATAGAACTCTTGAACCATTAGGATGCCGACTTGTTGGATGGGATTTGTTAGAACTTCCCAACCTCTTCTTTGAATTTCATGTCGGATCTCCGGATACTCATTTCTTTTGAGTTTGAAAGGGACCTCGGGGATCACCTTCTTCTTGGCCACAACATCATAGAAGTGGTCTTGATGGACTTTGGAGATGAACCTTTCCATCTCCCATGACTCGGATGTGGAAGCTTTTGTCTTCCCTTTCCCCTTTCTAGAGGATTCTCCGGTCTTAGGTGCCATCAATGGTAATGGAAAAATAAAAAAGCTATGCTTTTACCACACCAAACTTAGAATATTGCTTGCCCTCGAGAAATAAACAAAAGAATAGAAGAAGAAGAAAAAGAAATATGGAGAGGGAGAGGGAGATGTGGTTTCGGCCAAGAGGAGAAGAGATGGTTGTGGTGTGTGAATTTGATGAAGAATAGAGGGCTTTATATAGGGAAGGGAGGGGGGAAAGGTTTCGGCCATATGGGTGGGTTTGGGTGGGAAATTGGTTTTGAATTTTTGAAGGTAGGTGGAGTTTATGAGGTGGGTTTATGGGGAAGAGTGGATGGATGTGAGTGGTGAAGAGGTGATGGGGAAGAGAGTTTGAGGTGATTGGTGAAGGGTTTTTGAGGAAGAGTGTTTATGGGGTTGTGTGAAAGAGAGTGGTGAGAAGAAGTGAGTAGAGGTAGGTGGGGATCCTGTGGGGTCCACAGATCCTGAGTGGATCCTGTGGGGTCCACAGATCCTAAGGTGTTCAAGGATTTACATCCCTGCACCCATTAGGCATGTAAAAATGCCTTTGCATACAACTCTGGGCGTTCAGCGCCAGGTTGGTGGCCATTTTGGGCGTTCAACGCCCATTTGTGTGCCATTTCTGGCGTTGAACGCCAGAACCATGCCTGTTCTGGCGTTCAGCGCCCAGAAGCTGCCCATTTTGGGCGTTCAGCGCCAGCACCATGCTCTGTTCTGGTGCTGAATGCCAGACAGATGCTCCTCCAGGGTGTGATTTTTCTTCTGCTATTTTTGATTCCGTTTTCAATTTTTATATTTATTTTGTGACTCCACATGATCATGAACCTACAAAGACATATAACTAAGGAAAATATAGTTAGATAAATAAAAATTGGGTTGCCTCCCAACAAGCGCTTCTTTAATGTCAATAGCTTGACAGTGGGCTCTCATGGAGCCTCACAGATGTGCAGAGCTTTGTTGAGACTCTCCAACACCAAACTTAGAGTTTGGATATGGGAGTTCAACACCAAACTTAGAGTTTGGTTGTGGCCTCCCAACACCAAACTTATAGTTTGACTATGGGGGCTTGGGTTGACTCTGCTTTGAGAGAAGCTTTTCATGCTTCCTCTCCATGGTTGCAGAGGGAGATCCTTGAGTTTCAAACACAAGGGAGTCCTCATTCCATTGAAGGACTATTTCACCTCTGTCAACATCAATCACAGCTCTTGCTGTGGCCAGGAAAGGTCTTCCTAGGATGATGGATTCATCCTCTTCCTTTCCAGTATCCAGGACTATGAAATCAGCAGGGACGTAAAGGCCTTCAACCTTTACTAACACGTCCTCTACTTGTCCATAAGCCTGTTTTCTTGAATTGTCTGCCATCTCTAATGAGATTTTAGCATCTTGCACCCCATAGATTCCCAGTTTCTCTATTACAGAGAGGGGCATGAGGTTTATCCCTGAACCAAGGTCACACAGAGCCTTAAAGATCATGGTGCCTATAGTACAAGGTATTATGAACTTTCCAGGATCTTGTCTCTTCTGAGGCAATGTCAGTTGATCCATATCACTTAGTTCATTGATGAACAAGGGAGGTTCAACTTCCCAAGTATCAATGCCAAATAATTTGGCATTTAGCTTCATGATTGCACCAAGAAACTTGGCAGTTTGCTCTTCAGTAACATCCTCATTCTCTTCAGAAGAGGAATACTCATCCGAGCTTATGAAGGGCATAAGGAGGTTCAATGGAATCTCTATGGTCTCTAGATGAGCCTCAGATTCCTTTGGTTCCTCAGAGGGAAGCTCCTTATTGGTCACTGGACGTCCCAGGAGATCTTCCTCCTTGGGATTCACGTCCTCCTCTCCCTCATTGGGTTCGGCCATTTTGCTTATGTCAATGGCCTTGCACTCTCCTTTTGAGTTCTCTTCTGTATTGCTTGGGAGAGTACTGGGAGGGATTTCAGTGATCCTTTTACTCAGCTGGCCCACTTGTGCTTCCAAATTTCTAATGGAAGACCTGGTTTCATTCATGAAACTCACAGTGGCCTTAGATAGATCAGAGACTAGATTTGCTAAATTAGAAGCATTTTGTTCAGAGTTCTCTATCTGTTGCTGAGTGGATGATGGAAAAGGTTTATTATTGTTAAACCTGTTTCTTCCACCATTATTAAAGCCTTGTTGAGGCTTTTGATCCTTCCATGAGAAATTTGGATGATTTCTCCATGATGAGTTATAGGTGTTTCCATAAGGTTCACCTAAATAATTTACCTCTGCTATTGCAGGGTTCTCAGGATCATAAGCTTCTTCTTCAGAAGATGCCTCTTGAGTACTGTTGGATGCAGCTTGCATTCCATGCAGACTCTGAGAGATCATATTGACTTGCTGAGTCAATATTTTATTCTGAGCCAATATGGCATTCAGAGTATCAACTTCAAGAACTCCCTTCTTCATAGGCGTCCCATTACTCACAGGATTCCTTTCAGAAGTGTACATGAACTGGTTATTAGCAACCATGTCAATGAGTTCTTGAGCTTCTGCAGGCGTTTTCTTTAGGTGAATGGATCCACCTGCAGAAGTGTCCAGTGACATCTTTGATAGCTCAGATAAACCATCATAGAATATATCCAGGATGGTCCATTCTGAAAGCATGTCAGAAGGACACTTTTTGGTCAACTGTTTGTATCTTTCCCAAGCTTCATAGAGGGATTCACCTTCTTTCTGTCTGAAGGTTTGAACATCAGCTCTAAGCTTGCTCAGCTTTTGAGGAGGAAAGTACTTGGCTAAGAAAGCCGTGACCAGCTTATCCCAAGAGTTCAGGCTGTCTTTGGGTTGAGAATCCAACCATAATCTAGCTCTGTCTCTTACAGCAAAAGGGAAAAGCATGAGCCTGTAGACTTCAGGATCTACTCCATTAGTCTTAACAGTATCACATATCTGCAAGAATTCAGTTAAGAACTGAAAAGGATCTTCAGATGGAAGTCCATGAAACTTGCAGTTCTGCTGCATCAGAGAAACTAATTGAGGTTTCAGCTCAAAGTTGTTTGCTCCAATGGCAGGAATGGAGATGCTTCTTCCATGTAAATTGGAATTAGGTGCAGTAAAGTCACCAAGCATCTTCCTTACATTATTATTATTTTCGGCTGCCATCTCCTCTTCCTGTTCGAAAATTTCTGAAAGGTTATCTCTGGATTGTTATAATTTAGCTTCTCTTAATTTTCTCTTCAGAGTCCTTTCAGGTTCTGGATCTGCTTCAACAAGGATATTCTTGTCCTTGCTCCTGCTCATATGACAAAGAAGAGGGCACAGAAAAAATAATAATAATAATATGGATCCTTTATACCACAGTATAGGGATCCTTGTGTGAGTAGAAGAAGAGGGGGAGACAAAGAATGTAATATAATGGAAGAAACACAACTGTGAGGATGGCAGAGATGTGAGATGAGATGTTAGGATATGAATGAATAAATAGAATAAGATAGGGGAGGGATAATTTTCGAAAATTATTTTGAAAAAGAGTTAGTGATTTTCGAAAATGGTTTTTGAAAATTAAAAATAAAAATAAGAATAATTAGTTAATTAAAAAGAAATTTTTGAAAAAGAGGGAAGATATTTTCGAAAATTAGAGAGAGAGAGAGTTAGTTAGGTAGTTTTGAAAAAGTTAAGAAACAAACAAAAAGTTAGTTAGTTAGTTGAAACAAATTTTGAAAAGATAAGAAGTTAGGAAGTTAGAAAAGATATTTTGAAACCAACTTTTTGAAAAAGGTAAGATAAGAAGATATTTTGAAAAGATATGATAGGAATTAGTTTTGAAAAAGATTTGATTTTTAAAATCTCAATTAATGACTTGATTCATAAGAAATCACAAGATATGATTCTAGAACTTAAAGTTTGAATCTTTCTTAACAAGTAAGTAACAAACTTCAAATTTTTGAATCAAAACATTAATTGATTATGTTATTTTCAAAAATTTGATATAAAAATAAGAAAAAGATTTTTGAAAAATATTTTTGGAATTTTCGAAAATAACTAAGAATTTTGAAAAAGATTTGATTTTTGAAAAAGATTTTGAAAAAGATAAGATTTTCAAACTGAAAATTTGATTTGACTCATAAGAAACAACTTGATTTTAAAAATTTTTGAAAAAGTCAACTCAATTTTCGAATTTAATGAGAGAAAAAGGGAAAGATATTTTTTTGATTTTTGAAATTTTTATGAAAAACATGAAAATTATGCAATGCATGAAATTTTTAAATCAAAACAATGAATGCATGCAAGAATGCTATGAATGTCAAGATGAACACCAAGAACACTATGAATGTCAAGATGAACATCATAGACACAATTTTGAAAAATTTTTAATGCAAAGAAAACATGCAAGACACCAAACTTAGAATTCTTTAATGCTTACGCACTAAGAATTCAAGAATGCATATGATAAACACCATACAACACAAAAGAAAAAATCATCAAGATCAAACAAGAAGACTTTCCAAGAACAACTTGAAGATCATGAAGAACACTATGAATGCATGAAATTTTCGAAAAAATGCAAGATGCATATGCAAGTGACACCAAACTTATGATATGACTCAAGACTCAAACAAGAAACACAAAAATATTTTTGATTTTTATGATTTTCTAATTTTTTTGGATTTTTATTTTATATTTTTTGAAAAATTATTTTGAAAAAGAAAATAAGGATTCCAAAATTTTTAATATGAATTCCAGGAATCTTATACTCTAAAGCTCCAATCAAAGGGTCAGGCATAGCTTAATAGCCAGCCAAGCTTTAGTATGTAACTCAGACATGACACGCCTGACATACTCATTTCCAAAGGAATTAGACATGGCTTTACAGCCAGCCAGGCTTCAACATGCTCCATGAAACACTAGAATTCATTCTTAAAAATTCTGAAAGGAAAATATATTTTTGAAAACATTTTTATTTTAAAACCCTCTCTTTTTTTTATTTTTTTTTTCGAAAACAGATGAAAAAAATTTTTTTTGAAATATTTTTGAAAAATTTTTGAAAAGTAAACGAAAAGAAAGTTACCCAATCTGAGCAACAAGATGAACCGTCAGTTGTCCAAACTCGAACAATCCCCGGCAACGATGCCAAAAACTTGGTGCACGAAATTGTGATGTCCAGGCTCGAACAATCCCTGGCAACGTGAGCAACTTGGTACGCGTAATCGTGATTACACTTTAATTATGTAGAATTCATGGCTCTTTCTTTCCCTGGCAATGGCACCAAGAACATGGTGCCAATACCATGGTTCACAACTTCGATACAACTAACCAGCAAGTGTACTGGGTCGTCCAAGTAATACCTTACGTGAGTAAGGGTCGAATCCCACGGAGATTGTTGGTATGAAGCAAGCTATGGTCACCTTGCAAATCTCAGTCAGGCAGATATAAATTGATAATGGTGTTTTCAAATAATAAATAATAGAATAGGGATAGAGGTACTTATGTAAATCATTGGTAGGAATTTCAGATAAGCGAATGGAGATGCTTTTCGTTCCTCTGAACCTCTGCTTTCCTGCTATCTTCATCCAATCAGTCTTACTCCTTTCCATGGCTGGCTTTATGTGATACATCACCACTGTCAATGGCTACTTTCGGTCATCTCTCGGGAAAATGATCCAATGCCCTGTCACGGCACGGCTAATTGGTGGACGAAATTGTGATCACATTAATGTAGTACTCTTTGTTATTGTATGGAATCATTATTATGGCTCTTTACTATGTGTGGACACAACTCCGTTCAACTAACCAGCAAGTGTACTGGGTCGTCCAAGTAATAAACCTTACGTGAGTAAGGGTCGATCCCACAGAGATTGTTGGTATGAAGCAAGCTATGGTCACCTTGTAAATCTCAGTTAAGTTGACTCATATGGGTTACAATATATTATGTAAATAAAACATAGAGTGGGGATAGAAATACTTATGTAAATCATTGGTAGGAATTTCAGATAAGTGAATGGGGATGCTTTTCGTTCCTCTGAACCTCTGCTTTCCTGCTATCTTCATCCAATCAGTCTTACTCCTTTCCATGGCTGGCTTTATGTGATACATCACCACTGTCAATGGCTACTTTCGGTCATCTCACGGGAAAATGATCCAATGCCCTGTCACGGCACGGCTAATCATCTGGAGGCATCACCCTTGCCAATGGCTTCATCTTATCCTCTCAGTGAATAATATGCTCACGCACCCTGTCACGGCACGGCTATTCATCTGTCGGTTCTCGATCATGCCGGAATAGGATTTACTATCCTTTTTCGTCTGTCACTAACGCCCTGCGATCGCGAGTTCGGAGCTCGTCACAGTCATTCAATCATTGAATCCTACTCGGAATACCACAGACAAGGTTTAGACCTTCCGGATTCTCTTGAATGCCGCCATCATTCTAACTTACGCCACGAAGATTCTGGTTAGGAGATCTAAGAGATACTCATTCTAGCTTAATTCATGTAGAACAGAAGTGTTTGTCAGGCACGCGTTCATAAGGGAGAAGGATGATGAGCGTCACACATAATCATCACCTTCATCACGTTCTTGAGTGCGAATGGATATCTTAGAAGAGAAATAAGAAGAATTGAATAGAAAACAATAGTACTTTGCATTAATCTTTGAGGAACAGCAGAGCTCCACACCTTAATCTATGGAGTGTAGAAACTCTACCGTATGAAAATACATAAGTGAAGGTCCAGGCATGGCCGAGATGGCCAGCCCCCCTAAAACGTGATCAATAGTCTCCTAAGATGAATAATGGAATAAAACTGAGACCAAAGATGTCTAATACAATAGTAAGAGGTCCTATTTATAATAAACTAGTCACTAGGGTTTACATGCGTAAGTAATTGATGCATAAATCCACTTCCTGGGCCCACTTGGTGTGTGTTTGGGCTGAGCCTGAGTGTTTCACGTGCAGAGGCCATTTGTGGAGTTGAACGCCAGTTTCTGTGCCAGTTTGGGCGTTCAACTCTGGTTTTGGATCCTTTTCTGGCGCTGGACGCCAGATTTGGGTAGAAAGCTGGCGTTGAACGCCAGTTTACATCGTCAATTCTTGGCCAAAGTATGGACTATTATATATTTCTGGAAAGCCCTGGATGTCTACTTTCCAACGCAATTGGAAGCGCGCCATTTCGAGTTCTGTAGCTCCAAAAAATCCACTTTGAGTGCAGGGAGGTCAGAATCCAACAGCATCAGCAGTCCTTTTTCAACCTCTGAATCTGATTTCTGCTCAAGTCCCTCAATTTCAGCCAGAAAATACCTGAAATCACAGAAAAACACACAAACTCATAGTAAAGTCCAGAAATGTGAATTTAACATAAAAAATAATAAAAACATCCCTAAAAGTAACTAGATCCTACTAAAAACATACTAAAAACAATGTCAAAAAGCGTATAAATTATCCGCTCATCACAACACCAAACTTAAATTGTTGCTTGTCCCCAAGCAACTGAAAATCAAATAGGATAAAAAGAATAGAATATACTATAAATTCCAAACTATCAATGAAACAGAGCTTCAATCATATGAGCGGGACTTATAGCTTTTTGCCTCTTGAATAGTTTTGGCATCTCACTTTATCCATTGAGGTTCAGAATGATTGGCATCTATAGGAACTCAGAGTTCAGATAGTGTTATTGATTCTCCTAGTTCAGTATGATGATTCTTGAACACAGCTTCCTTATGAGTCTTGGCCGTGGCCCTAAGCACTTTGTTTTCCAGTATTACCACCGGATACATAAATGCCACAGACACATAATTGGGTGAACCTTTTCAGATTGTGACTCAGCTTTGCTAGAGTCCCCAATTAGAGGTGTCCAGGGTTCTTAAGCACACTCTTTTTTTGCTTTGGACCTTGACTTTAACCGCTCAGTCTCAAGTTTTCACTTGACACCTACACACCACAAGCACATGGTTAGGGACAGCTTGGTTTAGCCGCTTAGACCAGGATTTTATTCCTTTAGGTCCTCCTATCCACTGATGCTCAAAGCCTTGGGATCCTTTTTATTTGCCCTTGCCTTTTGGTTTTAAGAGCTTTTGGCTTTTTCTGCTTGCTTTTTCTTTTTCTTTCTATTTTTTTTTCGCCTTTTTTTTTTCTGCAGGCTTTGTTCTTTGCTGCTTTTTCTTGCTTCAAGAATCATTTTTATGATTTTTCAGATTATCAAATAACATGTCTCCTAGTCATCATTCTTTCAAGAACCAACATATTTAACATTCTTAAACAACAACTTCAAAAGACATATGCACTGTTCAAGCATACATTCAGAAAACAAGAAGCATTGTCACCACATCAATATAATTAAGCTAAGTTCAAGGATAAATTCGAAACTCATGTACTTCTTGTTCTTTTGATTTAAAACAGTTTTTATTTAAGAGAGGTGATGGATTCATAGGACATTCATAACTTTAAGACAAAGTTACTAACTACTAATGATCATGTAGTGAAGACACAAACATATATAAGCACATAACATATAAAAACGAAAAACAGAAGAAATAAGAACAAGGAATGAGTCCACCTTAGTGATGTCCTTGAGCTCTTCTATGTCTCTTCCTTGTCTTTGCTGCTCCTCCTTCATTGCTTTTAGATCTTCTCTGATTTCATGAAGGATGATGGAGTGCTCTTGATGTTCCACCCTTAGTTGCTTCCAATAATTGTGTGGAAGAAAATGTATCCCCTGAGGTATCTCAGGGATCTCTTGATTTGCAGTCAAATGTTCTACCACTGAGCTATAGCCCTTGATGGAAGCTTTTGTCTTCCCTTTCCTCTTTCTAGAGGTTTCTCTGGCCTTAGGTGCCATCAATGGTTATGGAAAAAACAAAAAAGCTATGCTTTTACCACACCAAACTTAGAATGTTGCTCGCCCTCGAGCAAAAGAAGAAAGAATAGAAGAATAAGAAGAAGATATGGAGGAGATGGAGGGAGATGTGTATTCGGCCATATGGGTGGGATTGGGTGGGAAAGAGATGTTGAATTTTGAAGGAAAGTGGGTGTTTGGTAAAGGGTTAATTAGGGAAGAGTGTTTATTGGGAATAGAGGATGATTGAGAAGAGAGAAGAGAGTGAGTGGAGGTAGGTGGGGATCCTGTGGGGTCCACAGATCCTGAGGTGATCCTGTGAGGTCCACAGATCTTGAGGTGTCAAGGCATTTACATCCCTGCACCAATTTAGGCATGCAAAATGCCCTTGCACACAACTCTGGGCGTTCAGCGCCAGGTTGGTGCCCATTTTGGGCGTTCAACGCCCATTTGCTGCCATTTCTGGCGTTGAACGCCAGAACCATGCTTGTTCTGGGCGTTCAGCGCCAGAACTATGCTCTGTTCTGGCGTTTGTACGCCAGACAGATGCTCCTCCAGGGTGTGCTTTTTCTTCTGCTGTTTTTTTATTCCGTTTTCAAATTTTATATTTATTTTGTGACTCCACATGATCATGAACCTAAGAAAACATGAAAAACAATAAAAATAAGAGTTAGATAAACATTGGGTTGCCTCCCAACAAGCGCTTCTTTAATGTCAATAGCTTGACAGTGGGCTCTCATGGAGCCTCACAGATGTGCAGAGCTTTGTTGAGACTCTCCAACACCAAACTTAGAGTTTGGATATGGGAGTTCAACACCAAACTTAGAGTTTGGTTGTGGCCTCCCAACACCAAACTTAGAGTTTGACTGTGGGGGCTCTGGTTGACTCTGCTTGGAAAGAAGCTTTTCAAGCTTCCTCTCCATAGTTGTAGAGAGAGATCCTTGATTTTTGAATACAAGGGAGTTCTCATTCCATTGAAGGACTATTTCACCTCTGTCAACATCAATCACAGCTCTTGCTGTGGCCAGGAAAGGTCTTCCTAGGATGATGGATTCATCCTCTTCCTTTCCAGTATCCAGGACTATGAAATCAGTAGGTATGTAAAGGCCCTCAACCTTTACTAATACATCTTCTACTTGTCTATAGGCCTGTCTTCTTGAGCTGTCTGCCATCTCTAGTGAGATTTTAGCAGCTTGCACCCCATAGATTCCCAGTTTCTCTATTACAGAGAGGGGCATGAGGTTTATCCCTGAACCAAGGTCACACAGAGCCTTAAAGGTCATGGTGCCTATGGTACAAGGGATTATGAACTTTCCAGGATTCTGTCTCTTCTGAGGCAATGTCAGTTGATCCAGATCACTTAGTTCATTGATGAACAAGGGAGGTTCAACTTCCCAAGCATCAATGCCAAATAATTTGGCATTCAGCTTCATGATTGCACCAAGAAACTTGGCAGTTTGCTCTTCAGTAACATCCTCATTCTCTTCAGAAGAGGAATACTCATCAGAGCTCATGAAGGGTATAAGGAGGTTCAATGGAATCTCTATGGTCTCTAGATGAGCCTCAGAGTCCTTTGGTTCCCCAGAGGGAAGCTCCTTATTGATCACTGGACGTCCCTGGAGGTCTTCCTCCTTGGGATTCACGTCCTCTCCTCTCCTCACAGGTTCGGCCATGGCGCTTATGTCAATGGCCTTGCACTCTCCTTTTGGGTTCTCTTCTGTATTGCTTGGGAGAGTACTAGGAGGGATTTCAGTGATCCTTTTACTCAGCTGGCCCACTTGTGCTTCCAGATTTCTAATGGAAGATCTTGTTTCATTCATGAAACTTACAGTGGCCTTAGATAGATCAGAGACTAGATTTGCTAAATTAGAAGCATTTTGTTCAGAGTTCTCTGTCTGTTGCTGAGTTGATGATGGAAAAGGCTTGCTATTGCTAAACTTGTTTCTTCCACCATTATTAAAGCCTTGTTGGGGCTTTTGATCCTTCCATGAGAAATTTGGATGATTTCTCCATGTTGAGTTATAGGTGTTTCCATAAGGTTCACCTAAGTAATTCACCTCTGCTATTGCAGGGTTCTCAGGATCATAGGCTTCTTCTTCAGAAGATGTCTCTTGAGTACTGTTGGATGCAGCTTGCATTCCATGCAGACTCTGAGAGATCATATTGACTTGCTGAGTCAATATTTTATTCTGAGCCAATATGGCATTCAGAGTATCAACCTCAAGAACTCCTTTCTTCATAGGCGTCCCATTGTTCACAGGATTCCTTTCAGAAGTGTACATGAACTGGTTATTAGCAACCATGTCAATGAGTTCTTGAGCTTCTGCAGGCGTTTTCTTTAGGTGAATGGATCCACCTGCAGAAGTGTCCAGTGACATCTTTGATAGCTCAGATAAACCATCATAGAATATATCCAGGATGGTCCATTCTGAAAGCATGTCAGAAGGACACTTTTTGGTCAACTGTTTGTATCTTTCCCAAGCTTCATAGAGGGATTCACCTTCTTTTTGTCTGAAGGTTTGAACATCAGCTCTAAGCTTGCTCAGCTTTTGAGGAGGAAAGTACTTGGCTAAGAAAGCCGTGACCAGCTTATCCCAAGAGTTCAGGCTGTTTTTAGGTTGAGAATCCAACCATAATCTAGCTCTGTCTCTTACAGCAAAAGGGAAAAGCATGAGCCTGTAGACTTCAGGATTTACTCCATTAGTCTTAACAGTATCACATATCTGCAAGAACTCAGTTAAGAACTGAAAAGGATCTTCAGATGGAAGTCCATGGAACTTGCAGTTCTGCTGCATCAGAGAAACTAATTGAGGTTTCAACTCAAAGTTGTTTGCTCCAATGGCAGGAATGGAGATGCTTCTTCCATGTAAATTGGAATTAGGTGCAGTAAAGTCACCAAGCATCTTCCTTACATTATTATTATTTTCGGCTGCCATCTCCTTTTCCTGTTCGAAAATTTCTGAAAGGTTATCTCTGGATTGTTGTATTTTAGCTTCTCTTAATTTTCTCTTCAGAGTCCTTTCAGGTTCTGGATCTGCTCCCACAAGAATGTTCTTATCCTTGCTCCTGCTCATATGACAAAGAAGAAGGCACAGAAAAATAATAATAATAATAGAGATCCTTTATACCACAGTATAGGGATCCCTTTGTGAGTGGAAGAAAAGAGGGGGAGACAAAGAATGTGATGTAAAGGAAGAAACACAACTGTACTGATGGAAGAGATGTGAGATGAGATGTTAGGATATGAATGAATAAATAGAATAGGATGGGGGAGGGATAATTTTCGAAAATTATTTTGAAAAAGAGTTAGTGATTTTTGAAAAATGGTTTTTGAAAAATGTTAGAAATTTTCAAAATTTTTTTTTAAATTTAAAAATAAAAATAATTAGTTAATAAAAAAGAAATTTTTGAAAAAGAGGGAAGATATTTTCAAAAATTAGAGAGAGAGAGTTAGTTAGGTAGTTTTGAAAAAGTTAAGAAACAAACAAAAAGTTAGTTAGTTAGTTGAAACAAATTTTGAAAAGATAAGAAGTTAGGAAGTTAGAAAAGATATTTTGAAAAGATATTTTTGAAAAAGATAAGATAAGAAGATATTTTTGAAAAGATATGATAGAGATTAGTTTTTGAAAAAGATTTGATTTTTAAAATCACAATTAATGACTTGATTCATAAGAAATCACAAGATATGATTCTAGAACTTAAAGTTTGAATCTTTCTTAACAAGCAAGTAACAAACTTCAAATTTTTGAATCAAAACATTAATTGATTATGTTATTTTCGAAAATTTGGTATAAAAATAAGAAAAATATTTTTGAAAAATATATTTGAAATTTTCGAAAATAACTAATAATTTTGAAAAAGATTTGATTTTTGAAAAAGATTTTGAAAAAGATAAGATTTTCAAATTGAAAATTTGATTTGACTCATAAGAAACAATTTTATTTTAAAAATTTTTGAAAAATTCAATCCAAATTTTCGAATTTGATGAGAGAAAAAGGGAAAGATATTTTTTTTTGATTTTTGAATTTTTATGATGAGAGAGAAAAACACAAAAAAAATGCAATGCATGAAATTTTTAGATCAAAACATGTGATGCATGCAAGAATGCTATGAATGTCAAGATGAACACCAAGAACACTATGAAGATCATGATGAACATCATAGACACAATTTTGAAAAATTTTTAATGCAAAGAAAACATGCAAGACACCAAACTTAGAATTCTTTAATGCTTACGCACTAAGAATTCAAGAATGCATATGATAAACATGAAAAGACACAAAACAAAAAATCATCAAGATCAAACAAGAAGACTTACCAAGAACAACTTGAAGATCATGAAGAACACTATGAATGCATGATATTTTCGAAAAAATGCAAGATGCATATGCAATTGACACCAAACTTATGATATGACTCAAGATTCAAACAAGAAACATGAAATATTTTTGATTTTTATGATTTTCTAATTTTTTTGGATTTTTATTTTATATCTTTTGAAAAATTCTTTTGAAAAAGAAAAAAAGGATTCCAAAATTTTTAATATGAATTCCAGGAATCTTATGCTCTAAAGCTCCAATCAAAGGGTCAGGCATGGCTTAATAGCCAGCCAAGCTTTAGTATGTAACTCAGACATGACACGCCTGACATTCTTTACATTCAATAGCCAATTGGCTAAGAAAGATAAAGAAGCTCTTCTCTTGGGTATAAGGATTGAGACATGGCTTTACAGCCAGCCAGGCTTCAACATGCTTCATGAAACACTAGAATTCATTCTTAAAAATTCTGAAGCCATAGAATAATTTATTTTTGAAAACATTTATTTTTTTCGAAAACAAAAGAAAAATTTTTGAAATATTTTTTTGAAAAATTTTTGAAAAAAAAAAAAAAAGAAAATTACCTAATCTGAGCAACAAGATGAACCGTCAGTTGTCCAAACTCGAACAATCCCCGGCAACGGCGCCAAAAACTTGGTGGACGAAATTGTGATCACATTAATGTAGTACTCTTTGTTATTGTATGGAATCATTATTATGGCTCTTTACTATGTGTGGACACAACTCCGTTCAACTAACCAGCAAGTGTACTGGGTCGTCCAAGTAATAAACCTTACGTGAGTAAGGGTCGGTCCCACAGAGATTGTTGGTATGAAGCAAGCTATGGTCACCTTGTAAATCTCAGTTAAGTTGACTCATATGGGTTACAATATATTATGTAAATAAAACATAGAGTGGGGATAGAAATAATTATGTAAATCATTGGTAGGAATTTCAGATAAGTGAATGGGGATGCTTTTCGTTCCTCTGAACCTCTGCTTTCCTGCTATCTTCATCCAATCAGTCTTACTCCTTTCCATGGCTGGCTTTATGTGATACATCACCACTGTCAATGGCTACTTTCGGTCATCTCACGGGAAAATGATCCAATGCCCTGTCACGGCACGGCTAATCGTCTGGAGGCATCACCCTTGCCAATGGCTTCATCTTATCCTCTCAGTGAATAATATGCTCACGCACCCTGTCACGGCACGGCTATTCATCTGTCGGTTCTCGATCATGCCGGAATAGGATTTACTATCCTTTTGCGTCTGTCACTAACGCCCTGCGATCGCGAGTTCGGAGCTCATCACAGTCATTCAATCATTGAATCCTACTCGGAATACCACAGACAAGGTTTAGACCTTCCGGATTCTCTTGAATGCCGCCATCATTCTAGCTTACGCCACGAAGATTCTGGTTAGGAGATCTAAGAGATACTCATTCTAGCTTAATTCATGTAGAACAGAAGTGTTTGTCAGGCACGCGTTCATAAGGGAGAAGGATGATGAGCGTCACACATAATCATCACCTTCATCACGTTCTTGAGTGCGAATGGATATCTTAGAAGAGAAATAAGAAGAATTGAATAGAAAACAATAGTACTTTGCATTAATCTTTGAGGAACAGCAGAGCTCCAAACCTTAATCTATGGAGTGTAGAAACTCTACCGTATGAAAATACATAAGTGAAGGTCCAGGCATGGCCGAGATGGCCAGCCCCCCTAAAACGTGATCAATAGTCTCCTAAGATGAATAATGGAATAAAACTGAGACCAAAGATGTCTAATACAATAGTAAGAGGTCCTATTTATAATAAACTAGTCACTAGGGTTTACATGCGTAAGTAATTGATGCATAAATCCACTTCCTGGGCCCACTTGGTGTGTGTTTGGGCTGAGCCTGAGTGTTGCACGTGCAGAGGCCATTTGTGGAGTTGAACGCCAGTTTCTGTGCCAGTTTGGGCGTTCAACTCTGGTTTTGGATCCTTTTCTGGCGCTGGACGCCAGATTTGGGTAGAAAGCTGGCGTTGAACGCCAGTTTACGTCGTCAATTCTTGGCCAAAGTATGGACAATTATATATTTCTGGAAAGCCCTGGATGTCTACTTTCCAACGCAATTGGAAGCGCGCCATTTCGAGTTCTGTAGCTCCAGAAAATCCACTTTGAGTGCAGGGAGGTCAGAATCCAACAGCATCAGCAGTCCTTTTTCAACCTCTGAATCTGATTTCTGCTCAAGTCCCTCAATTTCAGCCAGAAAATACCTGAAATCCCAGAAAAACACACAAACTCATAGTAAAGTCCAGAAATGTGAATTTAACATAAAAACTAATAAAAACATCCCTAAAAGTAACTAGATCCTACTAAAAACATACTAAAAACAATGTCAAAAAGCGTATAAATTATCCGCTCATCACTAATCGTCTGGAGGCATCACCCTTGCCAATGGCTTCATCTCATCCTCTCAGTGAATAATATGCTCACGCACCATGTCACGGCACGGCTATTCATCTGTCGGTTCTCGATCATGCTGGAATAGGATTTACTATCCTTTTGCGTCTGTCACTAACGCCTTGCAATCGCGAGTTAGGAGCTCGTCACAGTCATTCAGTCATTGAATCCTACTCGGAATACCACAGACAAGGTTTAGACCTTCCAGATTCTCTTGAATGCCACCATCATTCTAGCTTACACCACGAAGATTCTGGTTAGGAGATCTAAGAGATATTCATTCTAGCTTATTTCATGTAGAACGGAAGTGTTTGTCAGGCACGTGTTCATAGGGGAGAATGGTGATGAGCGTCACACATAATCATCACCTTCATCACGTTCTTGGGTGCGAATGGATATCTTAGAAGCGAAATAAGAAGAATTGAATAGAAAACAGTAGTACTTTGCATTAATCTTTAAGGAACAGCAGAGCTCCACACCTTAATCTATGGAGTGTAGAAACTCTACCGTTGAAAATACATAAGTGAAAGGTCCAGGCATGGCCGAGATGGCCAGCCCCCTAAAACGTGATCAATAATCTCCTAAGATGAATAATGGATTAAAACTGAGACCAAAGATACCTAATACAATAGTAAAAGGTCCTATTTATAATAAACTAGCTACTAGGGTTTACATGAGTAAGTAATTGATGCATAAATCCACTTCCGGGGCCCACTTGGTGTGTACTTGGGCTGAGCTTTAAGTGTTGCACGTGCAGAGGCCATTTGTGGAGTTGAACGCCAGGTTTTGATCCATTTCTGGCGTTCAACTCTGGTTTTGGATCCTTTTCTGGCGCTGGACGCCAGATTTGGGTAGAAAGCTGGCATTGAACGCCAGTTTACGTCATCTATTCTTGGCCAAAGTATGGACTATTATATATTGCTAGAAAGCCCTGGATGTCTACTTTCCAACGCAATTGGAAGCGCGCCATTTCGAGTTCTGTAGCTCCAGAAAATCCACTTTGAGTGCAGGGAGGTCAGAATCCAACAGCATCAGCAGTCCTTCTTCAACCTCTGAATTTGATTTCTGCTCAAGTCCCTCAATTTCAGCCAGAAAATACCTGAAATCACAGAAAAACACACAAACTCCTAGTAAAGTCCAGAAATGTGAATTTAACATAAAAACTAATGAAAACATCCCTAAAAGTAACTAGATTCTACTAAAAACATACTAAAAACAATGTCAAAAAGACAAAGAGTCCAAAAAGAAGGAAGATCGACAAGGGAAAAAATTAAAAAATATCATAATTACACCCCTCTTAGGGTGTCCCTGGTGGATGTTTACAAAGAAGTCTGCCACACAGAAAAATACCCCTAGCTCGACCACTCAAAGGCAAAAGAGGAGGAGGAAACCAGAATGAATATTGTGAATACCATCGAGTCCGTGGGCACTCCAACAACGAATGCTTTGACTTAAAAAATGTCATAGAAAAATTAGTGAGAGAAGGAAAACTAGATCGGTATCTAGCCACCCGGGACGATGAGCAAAGAAAAAGGAGAAGAGACGAGGAGGTTGGACGAACCGAGTGATCACCCTGTACACCAGAAAGACATGTCCATATGATACATGGAGGATTCGCAGGAGGAGGAATCTCCAAATCATCTCGCAAAAGATATCTCAAAGAAGTATATCATGTCAGAGGAAAGGAGGAAGCACCCGACATCCCCGCAATTACGTTTACCAAGGAAGATGCATCCGGCATCATCTCAGGACACGACGATCCCATGGTCATCACCATTATACTGGCAAATGCAAATCTCCACCGCACACTGATAGACCAAGGGAGCTTCGCCGACATCTTATTCAAAACTGCCTTCGACAAGCTCGGCCTGGAAGATAAAGAACTCAAAGTATATCCAAACAGCCTGTTCGGACTGGGAGACACTCCAGTGCAACCACTGGGATACGTCCCGCTACACACAACCTTCGGAAAAGGAAACCAATCCAGAACACTCAAAATAGACTACATCGTGGTCGATGTGAGTTCAGCCTACAATGCCCTAATAGGTTGGACAACATTAAATCAACTCGGCGCAATAGTCTCAACTCCACATCTATGCATAAAATTCCCAACTGCAGAAGGGATAGCTACGATAAAAGCAGATCAGAAGATGGCGCGCCGCTGTTATAATGAAAGTCTAAACTCAGAGGCAAAGGAGAAGAATTCCACACAATTGAACTTGGTGAAGTTCAGAGGCGAGAAGAACTCCGTCCACAACCTGAAGGTGAAGTAGAGAAAGTCCAGATCGGAGACATCCCGGACAAAACAACCAATATTGGCACGATTCTAAAAGGAGACATAAAAGAATCACTCGTACAGTTCTTACGAGACAACGTCGACCTCTTTGCGTGGAGGGCTGCAGACATGCCAGGCATAGACCCCAAGTTAATGTGTCATAAGCTTGCAGTCTACCCTGGATCTCGGCCGGTACAATAGAGGCGTAGAAAGCTCGGACTCGAAAGATCCCAAGCTGTGGAAAAGCAGGTACAAGCTCTACTGGAGGCAGGATTCATAAGAGAAGTCAAGTACCCACTATGGTTAGCTAATGTCGTCTTGGTGAAAAAATCAAACGGGAAGTGGCGAATGTGCACCGACTATACAGATCTCAACAAAGCCTGCCCAAAAGACCCTTATCCACTCCCAAGTATCGACGCTTTGGTAGATGCCTCCTCCGGATATAAATGCCTCTCATTTATGGATGCATATTCCGGATACAATCAAATCCCCATGTATCCACCCGATCAAGAAAAAACCTCGTTTTTAACACCAAAAGCAAATTACTGCTACATTGTGATGCCTTTTGGTCTCAAGAACGCGGGAGCTACTTATCAAAGGCTAATGAATAAAGTATTTTCAAATCATATCGGAAAAGCCATGGAAGTCTATGTGGACGACATGTTGATAAAGACACAAAGTGAAGAGTCATTATTGTCTGACCTGGTCCAAGTATTCGACACTATAAGGAAGCATGGCATGCGACTCAATCCTGCAAAATGCACTTTTGCAGTAGAAGATGGCAAGTTCTTAGGTTTTATGCTCACATAAAGATGAATTGAGGTAAATCCGGATAAATGCCAGGCCATACTCAACATGAAGAGCCCAACTTGTGTCAAAGAGGTACAATAACTCAACGGAAGATTGGCAGCCTTGTCCAGATTCCTAGCGGGATCAACAATAAGATCTCTTCCCTTCTATGCTACTCTAAGGAAAGGAAAAAAGTTTGAATGGACAACGGAGTGTGGTGCACGAACTGTGAATCACACTTTTCACAATGCATACCACTAACCAGCAAGTGCACTGGGTCGTCCAAGTAATACCTTACGTGAGTAAGGGTCGAATCCCACGGAGATTGTTGGTTTGAAGCAATCTATGGTTATCTTGTAATTCTTAGTCAGGAAGTCAATTATATTTATCAGTTGAATTGCGAATAACCAAGAGAGCATAAATTAAAGGTTACTTGTTATGCAGTAATGGAGGATATGTTGGAGTTTTGGAGATGCTTTGTCTTCTGAATCTCTGCTTTCCTCTGTCTTTTGATTCACGCACGCACGTCCTCCTATGGCAAGCTGTATGTAGGGGGTCACCGTCGTCAATGGCTACATCCCATCCTCTCAGTGAAGAATATGCTCACATGCTCTGTCACAGCACGGCTAATCATCTGTCAGTTCTCGATTATACTGGAATAGGGTTCTTCATCCTTTTGCGTCTGTCACTAACGCCCAGCACTCGCGAGTTTGAAGCTCGTCACAGTCATTCGATCATTGAATCCTACTCGGAATACCATAGACAAGGTTTAGACTTTTCGGATTCTCATGAATGCCGCCATCAGTTCTAGCTTATACCACAAAGATTCTAATTAAGAGATCTCAGAGATACTCATTCAATCAGATATAGAACGGAGGTGGTTGTCAGGCACACGTTCATGGTTTGAGGAAGGTGATGAATGTCACGGATCATCACCTTCATCACAGTTAAGCGCGAATGAACATCTTAGATAGGAACAAGCGTGTTTGAATGGAAAACAGAAATACTTGCATTAATTCATCGAGACACAGCAGAGCTCCTCACCCCCAACAATGGAGTTTAGAGACTCATGCCGTCAAAGAGTACAAAATTCAGATCTAAAATGTCATGAGATACAAAATAAGTCTCTAAAAGTTGTTTAAATACTAAACTAGTAGCCTAGGTTTACAGCAAATGAGTAAACTATAGCAGATGGTATAGAAATCCACTTCTGGGGCCCACTTGGTGTGTGCTGGGGCTGAGATTTAAGTAATTCACGTGCATAAGGCCATTTTGGGCGTTCAACGCCAGGTTTGGATCCATTTCTGGCGTTGAACTCCAGCTTTTAATCCTTTTCTGGCGCTGGACGCCGGAATTGGGCAAAGAACTGGCGTTGAACGCCAGTTTACGTCATCTATCCTTGAGCAAAGTATGGACTATTATATATTGCTGGAAAGCCCTGGATGTCTACTTTTTAACGCAATTGGAAGCACGCGATTTCGAGTTCTGTAGCTCCATAAAATTCACTTTGAGTGCAGGGAGGTCAGAATCCAACAGCATCAGCAGTCCTTTTTCAGCATGAATAAGATTTTTGCTCAGCTCCTTCAATTTCAGCCAGAAAAATACCTGAAATTACAGAAAAACACACAACTCATAGTAAAGTCCAGAAATATGAATTTTTCCTAAAAACTAATGAAAATAAACTAAAAACTAACTAAAACATACTAAAAACTATATGAAATTAACCCCAAAAAGCGTATAAAATATCCGCTCATCACAACACCAAACTTAAACTGTTGCTTGTCCTCAAGCAACTAAACAAATAAAATAGAAGACTAATAGGTTGAGAAGCAATAATATCTCAGAGTTTTTGAGTGAGGCTCAGATTCTAATTAGATGAGCGGGACTAGCAGCTTTTTGCTTCTGAACAGTTTTGGCATCTCACTTTATCCATTGAAGCTCAGAGTGATTGGCATCTATAAGAACTTAGAATTCAGATAGTGTTATTGATTCTCCTATTTCAGTATGATGATTCTTGAACACAGCTATTTCATGAGTCTTGGCCGTGGCCCTAAGCACTTTATTTTCCAGTATTACCCCTGGATACATAAATGCCACAGACACATAATTGGGTGAACCCTTTGGATTGTGACTCAGCTTTGCTAAAGTCCCCAATTAGAGGTGTCCAGAGTTCTTAAGCACACTCTTTTTTCTGCTTTGGACCTTGACTTTAACCGCTCAGTCTCAAGTTTTCACTTGACACCTTCACGCCACAAGCACATGGTTAGGGACAGCTTGGTTTAGCCGCTTAGGCCAGGATTTTATTCCCTTAGGCCCTCCTATCCACTGATGCTCAAAGCCTTGGGATCCTTTTATTACCCTTGCCTTTTGGTTTTAAGGGCTATTGGCTTTTTCTGCTTTTTTTTTTTTTGCTGCTTTTTCTTGCTTCAAGAATCATTTTTATGATTTTTCAGATTATCAATAACATGTCTCATGTTCATCATTTTTTCAAGAGCCAACATATTTAACAGTCTTAAGCAACAAATTCAAAAGACATATGCACTGTTCAAGCATTCATTCAGAAGACAGAAAGTATTGCCACCACATGTAACTAATTAGAATTTCTCTTATTAAAACTCGAAATTTTATTGCCTCTTATTCAAAAGATCTACTATTTTATTCATGCTTGTTGATGATGAGAAAAATAAACTATAGCTTAATTGGAGATAAGATCAAAATAGATACTGATTACTACTATATGACTCCTAAGGTGAACTTTTCTAATGACACTATCACAGATTTAAAGCAGAAATTAGAATTTAACAACCTTTATTCTGGGGGAACAGGGGTTCCTCTGATCCTTGGGGTGTTCGGTCCTGCAAGAGATAACTTCTGGCGCTTCAAGTCCCTTAAGTCACGCCCTTGCTCCTCTTGTTCTTTAAACATATAGGTAAGAATTTGACTGTGTTCCTTCTGTTCTTTTATTATTTGCTCCATAGCTTCCCGTATCTTGGTGATAGACATCTCAAGATACTCCCAATATTCAGATTGAGGGATTTCTGGGAGGAATTCCTGCGTTTTCTTCTTGGTGGGATCCTCCTGCGCTTGTTGTTTTTCCATTGATGCCTTGGTGATTGGTTTCTCAACTGAGATGTACTCAGTTATTCCCATCCTTACTCCAGCATCTTTGCAGAGCAGCGATATCATGCTTGGATAAGCTAGCCTGGCCTCCTTAGAATTTTTGTTAGCAATTTTGTAGAGTTCAGCTGAGATCAGCTGATGAACTTCCACTTCCTTTCCCATCATGATGCAATGGATCATCACTACTCTTTTAACTGTGACTTCAGAACGGTTGCTAGTAGGTAACAGAGAATGCCCAATGAAGTCCAGCCATCCTCTGGCGACTAGTTTGAGATCCTCTCTCTTGAGTTGATTTGGGACACCCTTTGTGTTGGTGGTCCACCTGGCTCCAGGGATACATATGTCCTCTAGAATCTTATCCAGGCTCTTGTCTGTTCTCATCATTCTTCTGTTGAAGGAGTCTGGATCGTCTTTCAGCTGAGGTAGCTTTAAGATCTCTCTGATCTTATCAGGGATGGTATGAACAATCTTTCCTCTGACCATGGTCCGATATTCATAGAAGGCAGTTCCAGATAGTTTTTGCTTGTCAGTCTGCCACATATTAGCATAGAACTCCTGGATCATATTCCTTCCCACCTTTGTTTCAGGATTAGCTAGGACTTCCCAGTTCCTGATTCGAATTTGCTCCTGGATCTCCGGATATTCATCTTCTTTCAGATCGAATCTAACTTCTGGGATCACTGATCTCAGACCCATTATTTTGTTATAATGGTCTGAATGTTCTTTAGATAAAAACTTCCCTTGATTCCATAGTGGTTTTGGAACGCTCTCTTTCTTGCCTCTTGGAGTGGGTTATTTTTCTTTGGGGGCCATGATCTTAGTAATCGCAGATAAACACACCAAACTTAGAGGTTTGCTTGTCCTCAAGCAAAAGAAAAGAGAGGAGAGGGATAGAAGGAGATCTAGGTGCAATTGTTGATGGTAGAGGAGGGAGGCCGAACTCAAATTTATAGAGGGGAGGGTGGGTTTTCGAAAAAGAAGAGATAAAGATATGATAAAAAGATTTATTTGGAAAAGATAAGATAGAAGATATGATAAGAGAAGATATAGTTTAAAATTGAGAGGATATGAAAGATTTTTGAAAAAGATAGATTTAGATTTTGAAACAGATAAAGTGGAGGTTTTGAAAAAGATATTGATGAGTTGAAAAGATAGATTTGTAAAAAAAATTTTTGAAAAGAGTTGGATTGAATTTGCAAAGAGGCCTGGTGCTTATGGATTAAAATACATTTGATATTTTTAGGGTAGGATTTTTAGAAATTATGGAATTTAGAAATCAAGGTTCTTAACATGTTTATGCAAGAAATCATGTATTGAAGTATGAAAATCAAGATTTAGAATGAAAAAATTGAATAAAAATGAGTTTTGTCTCCTCCCTGCCATCCTGGCGTTTGAACGCCCAAACACTGCCTGTTTTGGGCGTTCAGCGCCCAATTGCTGGTCTCCTGGGCGTTCAACGTCCAGCTGCTGCCATTACTGGCGTTCAACGCCCAGTGGGTGCCCATTTCTGGCGTTGAACGCCCAGATTGCTACCATTACTGGCGTTCAACGCCCAGTGGATGCCCATTTCGGGCGTTGAACGCCCAAAATACACTTTTACTGGCGTTTTCTTGCCAGTGAGATCTTTTTCTCTGTTTTGTGTGCCAAGGTCTTTTGTAAATGATTCCTCACCTTAGTGTCAGTGAACTTTATATAAATAAATATAAATAAAAATAGGGCAAAATGCTTAGAGGATTGTTGCCCCATGGCTGGGTTACCTCCCAGCAAGCGCTTCTTTATTGTCTTTAGCTGGACCTTGCTGAGCTTTTAATCTAGCTTCAGCCTTGGGTATTGTTGCTCAATGTTGCCTTCAAGATAGTGCTTGATTCTCTGTCCATTAACAATGAACTTCTTATCAGAATCAATATCTTGAAGCTCCACATAACCATATGGTGATACACTTGTAATCACGTATGGTCCCCTCCACCGGGATTTCAGTTTCCCGGGGAAAAGCCTGAGTCTAGAGTTAAACAACAGAACCTTCTGTCCTGGTTCAAAGATTCTAGATGACAGCTTTCTGTCATGCCACTTTTTTTATTTCTCTTTATAAAGCTTGGCATTTTCGAAAGCTGTGAATCTGAATTCCTCTAGCTCATTTAGCTGGAGCAATCGTTTTTCTCCTGCTAATTTGGCATCAAAGTTTAGGAATCTGGTTGCCCAGTAGGCCTTATGTTCCAGTTCCACGGGCAGGTGACATGCCTTACCATACACGAGTTGGTATGGAGAGGTCCCTATAGGGGTCTTGAATGCTGTTCTGTAAGCCCACAGAGCATCATCCAAGCTCCGTGCCCAATCCTTTCTACGGGTATTTACTGTCCGTTCTAAGATTCTCTTTAATTCTCTGTTAGAGACTTCAGCTTGCCCATTAGTTTGTGGATGATATGGAGTAGCTACCTTGTGGCGAATTCCATACCGAACCATGGTAGAGTAAAGCTGTTTATTGCAGAAGTGAGTGCCCCCATCACTGATTAGTACTCTAGGGACACCAAACCTGCTAAAGATATGTTTCTGGAGGAACTTCAGCACTGTCTTAGTATCATTGGTGGGTGTGGCAATGGCTTCAACCCATTTTGATACATAGTCAACTGCCACCAGAATATAAGTGTTTGAGTATGATGGCGGGAAAGGTCCCATGAAGTCAATTCCCCATACGTCAAACAACTCAATTTCCAAGATTCCTTGTTGAGGCATGGCGTAACCATGAGGCAGATTACCAGCTCTTTGGCAACTGTCACAGTTACGTACAAACTCTCGGAAATCTTTATAGAGTGTGGGCCAATAGAAGCCACATTGGAGGACCTTGGTGGCTGTTCGCTCACCTCCGAAATGGCCTCCATATTGAGATCCATGGCAATGCCACAGGATCCTCTGTGCTTCTTCTCTAGGCACACACCTACGGATTATTCCGTCTGCACATCTCTTAAAGAGGTAAGGTTCATCCCACAAGTAGTACTTTGCATCGGTAATTAATTTCTTCTTTTGTATCCTGTTGTACTCCTTGGGTATGAACCTTGCAGCTTTATAGTTTGCAATATTGGCAAACCATGGTGTTTCCTGAATGGCAAATAAATGCTCATCCGGAAAAGTCTCAGAGATCTCAAGAGAGGGGAGGGGCGTCCCTTCTACTGGCTCTATCCGGGATAGATGATCAGCTACTTGGTTCTCTGTTCCTTTTCTGTCTCTTATTTCTATATCAAACTCTTGCAGAAGCAACACCCATCTAATGAGCCTGGGTTTTGAATCCTGCTTTGTGAGTAGATATTTAAGAGCATCATGATCAGTATACACAATCACTTTTGATCCTACTAAGTATGATCTGAACTTGTCAATGGCGTAAACCACTGCAAGTAATTCTTTTTCTGTGGTTGTGTAATTTTTCTGGGCATCATTTAAAACGCGACTAGCATAATAAATGACATGCAGAAGCTTGTCATGCCTCTGTCCCAATACTGCACCAATGGCGTGATCACTGGCATCACACATTAGCTCAAATGGTAACGTCCAGTCTGGTGCAGAAATGACTGGTGCTGTGACCAGCTTAGCTTTCAGCGTTTCGAACGCCTGCAGGCACTCTGTGTAAAATACAAATGGCGTGTCCGCAGCTAGCAGATTGCTTAGAGGTTTTGCGATTTTTGAAAAATCCTTTATAAACCTCCTATAGAATCCTGCGTGCCCCAGAAAGCTTCTGATTGCCTTAACATTGGCAGGTGGTGGTAATTTTTCAATTACCTCTATTTTTGCTTGATCCACCTATATTCCCTTGTTTGAAATTTTATGCCCAAGAACAATCCCTTCAGTCACCATGAAGTGACATTTTTCCCAGTTTAAAACTAGGTTGGTTTCTTGGCATCTTTTCAGAACAAGTTTCAGGTGATCAAGACAGGAGCTGAATGAGTCTCCATATACTGAGAAGTCATCCATGAAGACTTCCAGAAATTTTTCCACCATATCAGAGAAAATAGAGAGCATGCATCTCTGGAAGGTTGCAGGCGCATTACATAGCCCAAATGGCATCCTTCTATAAGCAAACACTCCAGATGGACATGTGAATGCTGTTTTCTCTTGATCCTGAGGATCTACTGCAATCTGGTTATAGCCTGAGTAGCCGTCCAAAAAGCAGTAATAATCATGACCTGCTAGTCTTTCTAGCATCTGGTCTATGAATGGTAAAGGAAAATGATCCTTTCTGGTGGCTGTATTGAGCCTTCTGTAGTCAATACACATGCGCCACCCTGTAACTGTTCTTGTAGGAACCAGTTCATTTTTTTCATTATGAATCACTGTCATGCCTCCCTTTTTTGGGACGACTTGGACAGGGCTCACCCAGGGGCTATCAGAAATAGGATAAATAATCCCAGCCTCTAGTAGTTTGGTGACCTCTTTCTGCACCACTTCTTTCATGGCTGGATTTAGCCGCCTCTGTGGTTGAACCACTGGTTTGGCATTATCCTCCAATAAGATTTTGTGCATGCATCTAGCTGGGCTTATGCCCTTAAGGTCACCTATGGACCACCCAAGAGCTGTCTTGTGTGTCCTTAGCACTTGAATAAGTGCCTCCTCTTCCTGTGAATTTAAAGCAGAGCTTATGATCACTGAAAAAGTGTCACCTTCTCCTAGAAACGCATATTTCAAGGATGGTGGTAATGGCTTGAGCTCGGGTTTAGGAGGTTTTTCCTCTTTCAGAAGAAATTTTAGAGGCTCTTTCATGTCCTCTGAATCCTCTAAATCAGGCTGAACATCTTTAAAGATGTTCTCCAACTCTGATTCAAGACTCTCAGCCATGTTGATCTCTTCTACCAAAGAGTCAATAAGATCAACTTTCATGCAGTCTTTTGATGTGTCTGGATGCTGCATGGCTTTGACAGCGTTCAACTTAAACTCATCATCATTGACTCTCAGGGTTATTTCCCCCTGTTGGACGTCAATGAGGGATCGTCTAGTTGCTAGGAAGGGTCTTCCTAGAATGAGAGTAGCACTCTTGTGCTCCTCCATTTCCAACACAACAAAGTCAGTGGAAAAGGCGAATGGCCCAACTCTGACAATCATGTCTTCAATCACGCCTGATGGGTATTTAGTGGAGACATCAGCAAGTTGGAGACATATCCTGGTTGGTTTAACTTCTTCAGTTAAGCCAAGCTTTCTGATAGTGGATGCAGGTATTAGGTTGATGCTTGCCCCAAGATCGCATAAGGCTGTCTTGGTGCATTGACCTTCTAATATGCATGGTATCAGAAAACTCCCAGGGTCTTTGAGCTTCTCAGAAAAGCTTTTTAGAATGACTGCACTGCATTCTTCAGTGAGGAGAACTCTTTCTATTTCTCTCCAATCCTTTTTATGACTCAAGATCTCTTTCATGAACTTGGCATAAGAAGGTATTTGCTCAAGTGCTTCTGCAAATGGAATCTTTATTTCAAGAGTCCTGAGGTAATCTGCGAAGCGAGCAAACTGCTTATCCTGCTCTTCATTCCGGAGTTTTTGAGGATAAGGTATCTTGGCTTTATATTCTTCAACCTTAGTTGCTGTAGGTTTATTGCCTACAGAAGTGGTTGAAGAAGCCTTTTTAGAGGGGTTGTTATCAGCATTTGTGTATGTCTGATCCCTCACTGGAAATTGAGTGCCAGAGTTAGAAGCTGGAGTGAAACTGGACGCCAGCTCCTTCTCTGCTCCTGGCGTTTGAACGCCAGAATTGTGCCCATTTTGGGCGTTCAGCGCCAGATCTTGCCCATTTTGGGCGTTCAACGCCAGATCCTTGCCCATTTCTGGCATTGAACGCCAGTCCTGCCTTGTTTCTGGCGTTGAACGCCAGTTCTGAGCATGGTATGGGCGTTCAGCGCCAGCCTTCTACCAATTTTCTGGCGTTTTAGTTCCAGAATTACTTTTTTCTGGGCTCTTACTGTCCTCAGGTGAATTTTTGGGTGGTTTGCTCATTTTTGGGGTATTTAATGTTTTCCCACTTCTTAGTTGAACTGCTTGGCATTCTTCTGCTATTTGCCTTGACAGCTGCTGCTTTGTTTGCTTAAACTGTTCGTCCATATGTATAATAGCCATCTTTGTCTCTTGTAGTCTATCTTTGAATTCGGCTAGCTGCTTTGTTAGAAAGTCCAATTGCTGATTGAATTCAGCAGCTTGTTTTACAGGACTGAGTTCAGCAGTTGCTGTTTTGACCTCTTCTTTCATGGAAGGGTCACTGCTTAGGTACAGATGCTGATTCCTGGCAACTGTATCAATGAGCTCTTGGGCTTCTTCAATTATCTTTCTCATGTGGATAGATCCACCAGCTGAGTAATCAAGAGACATCTGAGCTCCTTCTGCAAGCCCATACTAGAAGATGTCTAACTGAACCCACTCTGAAAATATTTCAGAGGGGCATTTTCGTAGCATCTCTCTGTATCTCTCCCAGGCATCATAAAGAGATTCATTATCTCCTTGTTTAAAGCCTTGGATGTCCAGCCTTAACTGTGTCATCCGTTTTGGGGGAAAGTATTGATTCATGAATTTTTCTGTCAACTGTTTCCATGTCCTTATGCTGGCCTTAGGTTGGTTATTCAACCACCTCTTAGCTTGATCTTTTACAGCAAATGGAAACAGTAATAGTCTGTAGACATCCTGATCTATTTCTTTATCATGTACTGTGTGAGCAATCTGTAGAAACTGTGCCAGAAACTCTGTAGGTTCTTCCTGTGGAAGACTGGAATACTGGCAACTTTGCTGCACCATGATAATGAGTTGAGGATTCAACTCAAAGCTACTGACTCCAATGGAGGATATGCAGATGCTACTCCCATATGAAGCAGTAGAGGGGTTAGAATATGACCCCAGAGTCCTCCTGGACTGTTCATTTCCGCTTATGTCCATGATGGAGAAAGGGAGATGATGTAAAATAGAGAAGATATTTTTATTTATTTATTTATTTATTTATTTATTTATTTATTTATTTAGGAAACAAAATAAATCAAAATAAAATAAATAAAAATGAGTGAAAGATTTTCGAAAAAGTGAGGAGAGAGAAAGTGGTTAGGAGATTTTAAAAAGGATATGATGAATTTCGAAAAAGGTTTTAAATTTTTAAATAAAAATCTGAATTTTAGAATTAGATTTCGAAAAGATGTATTAAAATAGAGAGAAAAGATATTTTTTTTGAATTTTAAGAAGAAAGAGAAAAACAATAAGATACACAAGATTTAAAATTTTTAGATCTAATGCTCCTTGTTTTCGAAAATTTTTAAGGGAAAAACACTAAGGAACACCAAACTTAAAAATTTTAAGATCAAGACACAAGGAAAATTCAAGAACACTTTGAAGATTCACAAGAACACAAGAACACGACGGAAGAACACCAAACTTAAAATTTTTAGAAAACTACTAAAATTTTCGAAAAACACAGAGAAATCAACAAGAAAACACCAAACTTAAAGTTTGGCACAGGATTTAATAGAAAAATTATTTTTGAAAAAGATTTTAATAAGAAAATAAGGATTCTAAAGTTTTAACACGACAATAATATGAGACTCTAAACAAAAAGAGAAATTTTTCCTAATCTAAGCAACAAAATAAACCGTTAGTTATCCAAACATGAACAATCCCCGACAACGGCGCCAAAAACTTGGTGCACGAATTGTGAATCACACTTTTCACAACGCGTACCACTAACCAGCAAGTGCACTGGGTCGTCCAAGTAATACCTTACGTGAGTAAGGGTCGAATCCCACGGAGATTGTTGGTTTGAAGCAATCTATGGTTATCTTGTAATTCTTAGTCAGGAAGTCAATTATATTTATCAGTTGAATTGCGAATAACCAAGAGAGCATAAATTAAAGGTTACTTGTTATGCAGTAATGGAGGATATGTTGGAGTTTTGGAGATGCTTTGTCTTCTGAATCTCTGCTTTCCTCTGTCTTCTGATTCACGCACGCACGTCCTCCTATGGCAAGCTGTATGTAGGGGGTCACCGTCGTCAATGGCTACATCCCATCCTCTCAGTGAAGAATATGCTCACATGCTCTGTCACAGCACGGCTAATCATCTGTCGGTTCTCGATTATACTGGAATAGGGTTCTTCATCCTTTTGCGTCTGTCACTAACGCCCAGCACTCGCGAGTTTGAAGCTCGTCACAGTCATTCGATCATTGAATCCTACTCGGAATACCATAGACAAGGTTTAGACTTTTCGGATTCTCATGAATGCCGCCATCAGTTCTAGCTTATACCACAAAGATTCTAATTAAGAGATCTCAGAGATACTCATTCAATCAGATATAGAACGAAGGTGGTTGTCAGGCACACGTTCATGGTTTGAGGAAGGTGATGAATGTCACGGATCATCACCTTCATCACAGTTAAGCGCGAATGAACATCTTAGATAGGAACAAGCGTGTTTGAATGGAAAACAGAAATACTTGCATTAATTCATCGAGACACAGCAGAGCTCCTCACCCCCAACAATGGAGTTTAGAGACTCATGCCGTCAAAGAGTACAAAATTCAGATCTAAAATGTCATGAGATACAAAATAAGTCTCTAAAAGTTGTTTAAATACTAAACTAGTAGCCTAGGTTTACAACAAATGAGTAAACTATAGCAGATGGTATAGAGATCCACTTCTGGGGCCCACTTGGTGTATGCTGGGGCTGAGATTTAAGTAATTCACGTGCATAAGGCCATTTTGGGCGTTCAACGCCAGGTTTGGATCCATTTCTGGCGTTGAACTCCAGCTTTTAATCCTTTTCTGGCGCTGGACGCCAGAATTGGGCGGAGAACTGGCGTTGAACGCCAGTTTACGTTATCTATCCTTGAGCAAAGTATGGACTATTATATATTGCTGGAAAGCCCTGGATGTCTACTTTCCAACGCAATTGGAAGCACGCCATTTCGAGTTCTGTAGCTCCAGAAAATTCACTTTGAGTGCAGGGAGGTCAGAATCCAACAGCATCAGCAGTCCTTTTTCAGCCTGAATCAGATTTTTGCTCAGCTCCTTCAATTTCAGCCAGAAAAATACCTGAAATTACAGAAAAACACACAACTCATAGTAAAGTCTAGAAATATAAATTTTTCCTAAAAACTAATGAAAATAAACTAAAAACTAACTAAAACATACTAAAAACTATATGAAATTAACCCCAAAAAGCGTATAAAATATCCGTTCATCAGAGTGCGAACAAGCCTTCTAAGATTTCAAAAGATTTCTAGGACAGCCACCTATCCTATCTCGGCCACGAGAAGGAGAACCACTCATATTATACCTCACAGTAGGGAGTCGGGCGGTAGCCTCAGCACTAGTTCAAGAAGACGACAGTGGGCAACAACCTGTATACTTCATCAGTAAAGCGTTACAAGGATCCGAGCTGAACTACCAAAAAATAAAAAAGTTTGCCTATGCTCTCATACTAACATCTCGATGATTTTGCCCGTACTTCCAAGCTCACACCATTAAGGTTCGGACCAACCAGCCTATAAAAGGGATATTGTAGAAGACAGACCTAGCAGGCAGAATTTTACAATGGGCAGTCGAGTTGTCTGAGTTCAACCTTCAGTATGAAGCTCGGACAGCCATCAAATCACAATACTTAGCCGACTTCATTGCAGAATTTACAAACACCCCAGAAACCCCACAGAATGGAATCTCTATGTGGACGGTTCCTCGAATAAAACTGGAAACGGCGCAGGTGTGATAATTGAGGGTAATCAAGGAACCCAAATCGAACTCTCTCTCAAATTCGGGTTCCCTGCCTCAAACAACCAGGCGGAATATGTGGCACTACTAGCTGGTTTAAAGCTGGCTAAAGAGGTCGGAGCTCAAAAACTCATTATCTTCAGCGACTCACAGGTGATCACTTCACAAATAACAGGGAGCTACCAAGCCAAGGACCCCACTATGAAAAAATACCTGGGTAAAGCCAGGGAACAACTCGGACAACTCCGGGAGTATGAGATACATCACATACCCCGCGAACAAAATGCCCGGGCTGATGCACTCTCAAAACTAGCCAGCACCAAATCAGGAGGCAACAATAGAAGCCTCATCCAGGAAATACTACAGAACCCGTCAATCTCGGAAAAGGAAAAAATCCTAGCCATAACAGGTCTAGATCAAGGATGGATGACTCCTATAATTAACTACCTCAAAATAGAAATACTTCCTACAGATGAGAAGGAGGCAAAAAGGATAAAACGGGAGGCACAATACTACACTATCATAAACAATACTCTTTACAAAAGAGGAATTTCAACACCCTTGTTAAAATGTGTACCAACTTCCAACACGAGGGAAGTTCTGGAAGAAGTACACAGTGGCATCTGTGGCAATCATCTCGGAGCACAAGCACTCACCAAAAAAGTACTCCGGGCAGGATTTTATTGGCCAACTCTACAAAAGGAGGCCACAGAGTTCGTAAAGACTTGTCTCCCATGTCAAAAACATGCCAACTTTCACATCGCCCCACCAGAGGAGCTCATCAGCGTAACCTCACCTTGGTCATTTGCAAAATGGGGACTCGACCTTCTCAGACCCTTTCCTCAGGGATCGAGACAAGTTAAATTCCTCATAGTAGAGGTAGACTATTTCACAAAGTGGATCGAGGCAGAACTCCTAGCTAACGGTACTGCTCAAAGAAGTCAAAAATTCCTATATAGGAACATTGTCACAAGGTTCGGGGTTCCATACTCCATCACCACAGACAATGGCACCCAATTCACAGATGCGGGCTTCAGAAAATTAGTAGCCGACTTGAACATAAAGCACCAGTTCAATTCCTTTGAACATCCCCAGGCCAATGGACAAGCCGAAGCTGCCAACAAAGTCATATTGGCTGGGCTAAAACGGAGATTACAAGACGCAAAGGGAGCTTGGGCCGAAGAGCTCCCACAAGTCCTATGGGCATATCGAACAACGCCATATTCCACCACAAAGGAATCGCCCTTCCGATTAGCATACGGGACGGAGGCAATGATCCCAATGGAGATCGAGGAAGGGTCGCCTAGAGTGGTCCATTACAATGAGGAAGCCAACTCCCAACTTTAAAAGGAAGAGCTCGACCTACTTCCCGAAATCCAGGAAAGAGCTCGGATCAGGGAAGAAGCACTAAAACGTCGAATGGCTTCCAGATATAATCAAAAGGTAGTAGTGCCAAGAGGTTTCGCTGAAGATGATCTCATCCTAATCCGAAATGATATTGGAACAACTCGACCTGGAGAAGGAAAGCTGGCAGCAAACGGGAAATGACCCTACCGAGTCATAGAAGTACTTGGGAAGGGCTACTACAGATTGTCCGAACTCGAGGGGCGAGAGCTTCCCAGATCATGGCACGCCTGCAACCTAAGAAGGTACTATAGCTAGGAATGGTAAGGGATCTCAGCACAGGGTGTACTCTTTTTTCTGAAAAGATTTTTTAATGAGGCACCAAGTTGAGATCCACAAATTATCCGAATTAAAAGGGTAAAAACTCTACATGTACATATTTGCATTTTCTTTCAAATAAAATATGTTAGACGTTCTACAAGTTTTCAAGACACATTAATCTGAAATATTCATCGCACGATTATAAAGCAACAGATTGGCAGAAAGTGAAAGTAAAATTCACTGCACGATCACGATAAAGACCAGCAGAGATGAAAAGCAAAATTCATCTCAAGGTCGACTAAACAAGGATTGAATTCACCTACAAATCGGAAAAGATGAAAACAGAATAATGCAAGAAGTTATCGAAAGTGATATGGAGAAAAGACCTGACGAGGTCTTAATGGATTGCTAAATAATAACTTAAAGACTGGCCAACGTTAAGAAGTCGGACCAAGTCAAACCAAGTTATAAGTAAACCCTGGAAAGAGGTATGGCCAACCCTATAAAAGAGGATTACTTTAACTTAGAAGGGCCCGATATGACGAAGTCGGCCCAAAACATAAAAGTTATAAAAGTAATCCCTGAAAGAGACCTGAACAAGGTCCAAGAAAGAGGATTACAAAAATAACTTAGAAGGGCCCGACATGACGAAGTCGGCCCAAAACATAAAAGTTATAAAAGTTATCCCTGAAAGACACCTGAACAAGGTCCAAGAAAGAGGATTACAAAAATAACTTAGAAGGGCCCGACATGACGAAGTCGGCCCAAAACATAAAAGTTATAAAAGTAATCCCTGAAAGAGACCTGAACAAGGTCAAAGAAAGAGGATTACAAAAATAACTTAGAAGGGCTCGACATGACGAAGTCGGCCCAAAACATAAAAGTTATAAAAGTAATCCCTGAAAGAGACCTGAACAAGGTCCAAGAAAGAGGATTGCAAAAATAACTTAGAAGGGCCCGACATAATGAAGTCGGCCCAAAACATAAAAGTTATAAAAGTAATCCCTGAAAGAGACCTAAACAAGGTCCAAGAAAGAGGATTACAAAAATAACTTAGGAGGGCCCGACATGACGAAGTCGGCCCAAAACACAAAAGTTATAAAAGTAATCCCTGAAAGAGACCTGAACAAGGTCCAAGAAAGAGAAAATGTATCTTAGTGTAAAATGATTGATCCCCCCCCCCTTTCCCCCAGCATCCTTGGGTCTTTTCCATGCAGAAATAGCTTGAAATTGGGCCTCATGAGCCTCAGAAATCGCCAGGCACGATTTTCTTTAATGAGGTCACGTGCATATAGGATGGAAGGTAAACGGAAGGGTAGGCTATTTGGGGTAAGTGAGTTAATAAAATAATGGCCTAGATCAAATGCATGGATATAACACATTAAATATTGGACATATAAGATGGAACAAAATATAGATCACAATCATAGAGAAGCAAACACACAAGAATAAAATTTTATGGTTAAATATTGTAACCATGTCATTAGGCTCACATCTCACAGGTTGTGTGTTCTAGCTTTAAACCATGTTCCAAGTACAACTTCCAAACAAGTTTAACACAAAAGTTTTGATTTAAATCAGTGAAATTTTTCAAAAATAGGGTCTTAAAAAGAAATTTATTGATTACTAACAACTCAGACAAACCGACATGACAAAATCGATCTCCCGAAAGCTTTAGCGTTATACGAAGTAAATTCAGACAAAAACCCGAACGAGGTCCAAACAACACAAATTACTGGAAATAACATCAAGCAAAGAACCAAGCCAACCCAAAGAGGTCAGAGAACGAAAAGTTCCAACACTCCTAAAGACCTAGAAAGGTACCTGGACGAATGCAGAGGAACATGTTACGAAAAAACACAAGTTATGATAATAACAAGCCCAAAAGGTTACCAAAACTAACCCCAAGGGCTTGGAAATTACTTTGTTTTTCAAAATAAGGTCGCTAAACAAGCAACTAGGAGTGCAGCGAAAGTCAGAAACATCATTTACAAAATAAAGAGTTTAAAAAGCTCACAAGCCGGGCTACCTACACAAGCAATTAGAAAATTCACTAAGAATCCTAAGGCTCCTTAGCAGCATCAACATGGGGCGAAGGAGGACGAGTCCGAAGAGGTACGGCATCCACAGTTCCATCATCCCGATTCAAGATTCGACAATCAGGTTCTGACTCGGGATGACTGGCCTCAACTGAAGGAATTGAAGAAGTCGGCACCTCAGATACTTTGGCAGCAGGCACGAAGGCAAGTTCAACATCATCGTCATCAGGGTCGTCAGGAATAATCTTGCCATCCTTTACAACATTGTCCAGACTAAAGAGAGTAAGGTTGGCCTCAGGTGCAATAACTCGAACCTGCTCCTTCAAGTTCTCATAAGCAGCATTCACACTGCCCACAAGGTGACCCTGGAGCTCGGAATAATCAACCCGGGCCAATTCCAACTCCTCCCTAAGATGCATCACTTCCCTATAGGACGTGACGTAGCTATCCTTGTGCCTTAATGCGGTGTCTTCAGCCAACTTCACGGAAGCCACCAAGGCCATAGAACTAGCCTTTTCACCCTCTAATTCTTTTTCCACCTTCGCCAACTTTACCTCTAGCTCCCCCTTCAAACATTTTATTCTATCAAACTCCGCCTTAGCCTCCAGCATGAAAGATTTTGTAGCATGAACCGGGATACCCTGAGCAGTTCGAAAAAGAGCCGCACCCATATGAGCCATCTTCACACTACTTTTAGTTATAAACTCCAGGTGATGAAGAATGGACACATCATCCATTGGAAGACCTCCATAGGGGGCAATCTGTTGGTCGACAAACTCGACGGCATCAAAATTAGGGGCATGAAGGTTAAAAGGCTCAGATGTTTTTTGCTTTTTCGGAGGAGGAGCGCCAGCACCAGCAGCTGAAGTTTGTGGAGGGTCAGCCAGACGAACCCGTGGAGTAGGGATCACCCTCCTCGGCCCAGGTGAACTCGGCATGGATGGCTTCGACTGAACCTGGGACGACCCCTTTCCGGCCACTTTGGCCGAGATGTTTTGGGCTACAGTAGCCTTCCTGGCCCTCTTGAAGGCCTTCATAGATTCATTATTTTTAATCATATCTACAAGCAACACATAACAGTGAGAAATCAAGTTACAAATCAGAAAAGAGCTTGCAGAAAATAAAATTAACAAACAAAGAAAGGAAATCGATCACTACCCAGCTCAGCTCGGAGAAGTGAGGGGTCCCCTAAGAATTTCTTGGTATCAAGATAGGGAGGCTCCCCCCCAATTCTCCTCCAACACAGTCACAAAGGCCTGCTCGACCTCGTCCAACATCTCCCATGAATACCTCGACACAACAACGTTCTTTTGCCACTCTAAAGGAAAAGTGGGCTCATCATTCTCATCCAGAAAAAAGGGCCGAGCTCCTTCAACAGCTCGGACCTTGAAGAAATAGTTCTTAAAATCACGAAACGACTCGTCATACATAGAAAAAACTTTCTTCCCATGCGAAGCTCGGAAAGAAACCCAGGCAGCCTTTCTCTTCACTACCCCAGGTTTTGTTAAGACAAACAAATAAAAGAAAAGGGATTGCGAGGCAGGGACGTCAAGTTCACGACACAACAATTGAAAGATCTTTATAAAGCCCCAAGAATTGGGGTGAAGTTGGGATGGAGCTACATTGCAAGACCACAACAGATTGGTCTCAAAAGGAGTAAAAGGAATGGTGATGCTCATCTGGCCAAAAAAGAAATCGTATGCATAGAAAAAAGGACAGTCTCCAGCAACTCGAGTAGAGAAACAAACTCTCTCTTCAGAAGTAGGGGGTACAAGCTCATAATTCTTTTCCTCACTATCACTATTACAAACCCTATGAAATTGCCTAAGCTGCTGACAAAATTCAAAATCAACCAAAGAAACATATAAAAGAACCATCGAATCCACCCAATCAGCCATGCCCTCAGGGACTTGAGAAGATATTTCAACAATGTTCTTGCGAGAAGACATGAGGTCAACTAGTCCTACAGCAAGAAAAGAAGAAAATAGATTACTAACCCAAACATCTCAGATAATGTCAAAAACCATATCAGAACAGCTAGGACAAGCATGACACCAGAGCAATACAAGCAACAAAAGGAAACCCCAGGACCCACACTAAAGATCCAGGGGCATCCTTTGGAGGTAACTTATGGAACAAGGACTCAGGGAAACCTACAAGTCTACATCTCTACACATCTTAATAGGAAGATAATACTCTGAGAAGAAAGCCACGAGCTACAAATCAAATAAAGTCATCAAAATAACTACCTCCCAAAATCACAGTCGCAGACGGAATTACCAAGCAACGAAAGTATCAACAAGAAGTCATCAAAGACGCCACCTTCTTCAGAAAATAAACACCCCAAACAAAAAAGCCACTAGAAAAAAAATCGTTACTTTCTACAAAGGATCATCAATAAAATCATCAACATAGCAAAAGTCATCAAAAGGAGCAACCTTCTGGGCAAAGTAAAACAGGTTCATAAAAAACCAGAAAAACATGCAGCACAGCGACAAGCGAGCACGACAATGCAAAAAGATTCAAGCTTTCCAAACATGAATTCAAGCAAAACCAAAACTTTACCAAGAACCGAAGGAAAAAACAACGAAAGAAGCACAAAGAAAGAAAAACCAACCTGAACGAAGGAAGAAGCTTCAAAGGAGATTGAAGATGGAAAGACGGAATCGCCCAGAAAATCGCCGAATGACGCCGCAACGCAAGAAAGGCAAAATTTAGGCGAAAGAAGAAAGCGAGAGAGTGAAGGGAGAAGTTACAAAGAAAAATGAAAGAAGAGAAACCATTTCTGTGTGCAAAATTCAAATAAAAATCCAAGGGAAACGGGGCAATTAAAACTAATTAATGAAGGTATTAAACCCTTGCACGTTCCCAAGAACAGAGCGCTGATATAAAAGCGTGCGCTCTCAGAAGAAAACGTTCCACATTCAAAAACTCTACAAAGAAAGAAGTCGACAAATGCTCGAGTTTGGCCTCACCAGAGAAGGATCGAAGTCTAGGACTCGATCTCAAAAAGGAAGACCGAGCTCAAGCAGGGGCATTGTTCACACCCTGGGTCGAGCTATCCGATCCGGGATGTTCAGTAACAAAGCGACCGACCTCTTCAGGTCAGGCTATCCGACCTCTACTCAAAGAGCTCGGCCTAATCGACAGGAAAGCCCAAAAAGGGGCCCAACTTAAGGAATACGACCCAAATCCAAAGGCATCCCAAGCCTACAGAGAGAAGGGCGGTTCCCTTGAAGATAAGCTGACCTCACTCAAAGATAAGATAAGATAAGATAAAATAACTAACTTATCTTATCTAAGAAGGTCACTCCACACTATTATAAATACACTGGAGTACCCAGGTATAACTCATACTCTGATTCTACTAAAAACCTGCTTAATACCCTTGCTAACTTAAGCATCGGAGTCCCTTGTAGGTACCACCACCCTCCGGTGACGAAGGATCAGTAGCGCATCCAGTCCAACAAGTCGGACACGTCATCTCCGACCAGCACAGAAGATCTCGTCCGAGATCGACCTACAGTTTCAGGTAACCCTCGGAACAGTAAGGTTGGCTGATGAGCGGATAATTTATACGCTTTTTGGTATTGTTTTTAGTAGGATCTAGTTACTTTTAGGGATGTTTTCATTAGTTTTTATGTTAAATTCACATTTCTGGACTTTACTATGAGTTTGTGTGTTTTTCTGTGATTTCAGGTATTTTCTAGCTGAAATTGAGGGACTTGAGCAGAAATCAGATTCAGAGGTTGAAGAAGGACTGCTGATGTTGTTGGATTCTGACCTCCCTGCACTCAAAGTGGATTTTCTGGAGCTATAGAACTCGAAATGGCGCGCTTCCATTTGCGTTGGAAAGTAGACATCCAGGGCTTTCCAGAAATATATAATAGTTCATACTTTGGCCAAGAATAGACGACGTAAACTGGCGTTCAACGCCAGCTCTCTGCCCAAATCTGGCGTCCAGCGCCAGAAAAGGATCCAAAACCAGAGTTGAACGCCCAAACTGGCACAAATGCTGGTGTTCAACTCCAAGAAGGACCTCTACACGTGCAACACTCAAGATCAGCCCAAGCACACACCAAGTGGGCCCCGGAAGTGGATTTATGCATCAATTACTTATTTCTGTAAACCCTAGTGACTAGTTTATTATAAATAGGACCTTTTACTATTGTATTAGACATCTTTGGACGCCTGGTTCTTAGATCAGAGGGGCTGGCCATTCGGCCATGCCTGGACCTTCACTTATGTATTTTTAACGGTAGAGTTTCTACACTCCATAGATTAAGGTGTAGAGCTCTGCTGTTCCTCAAAGATTAATGCAAAGTACTAATGTTTTCTATTCAATTCATCTTATTTCGCTTCTAAGATATTCATTCGAACTTCAACCTGAATGTGATGAACGTGACAATCATCATCATTCCCTATGAACGCATGCCTGACAACCACTTCCGTTCTACCTTCGACTGAATGAGTATCTCTTAGATCTCTTAATCAGAATCTTCGTGGTGTAAGCTAGAATGATGGCGGCATTCAAGAGAATCCGGAAGGTCTAAACCTTGTCTGTGGTATTCCGAGTAGGATTCAATGATTGAATGACTGTGACGAGCTTCAAACTCGCGAGTGCTGGGCGTTAGTGACAGACGCAAAAGGAGGGTGAATCCTATTCCAGCATGATCGAGAACCGACAGATGAATAGCCGTGCCGTGACAGGGTGCGTTGACCATTTTCACTGAGAGGAGGGGATGTAGCCACTGGCAACGGTGATGCCCTTGTATAAAGCCAGCCATGGAAAGGAGTAAGACTGATTGGATGAAGACAGCAGGAAAGCAGAGGTTCAGAGGAACGAATGCATCTCCATACGCTTATCTGAAATTCTCACCAATGAGTTACATAAGTATTTCTATCCTTTATTCTATGTTTATTTAATTATCATTCGAAAACCCCATTACTATTTTATATCCGCCTGACTGAGATTTACAAGGTGACCATAGCTTGCTTCATACCAACAATCTCCGTGGGATTCGACCCTTACTCACGTAAGGTATTACTTGGACGACCCAGTGCACTTGCTGGTTAGTTGTGCGAAGTTGTGAACCATGGAATTGGCATCATGTTTTTGGCGCCATTACCAGGGAAAGAAAGAGCGATGAATTTTACATAATCAAAGTGTAATCACAATTTCTGCGCACCAAGTTTTTGGCGCCGTTGCCGGGGATTGTTCGAGTTTGGACAACTGACGGTTCATCTTGTTGCTCAGATTAGGTAATTTTATTTTTGTTTTATTTTCAAAAATTTTTCAAAAAGTTTTCAAAATTTTCTCCTTTGTTTTCGAAAAAAAAATTTCTTTAAAAAAAATGTTTTCAAAAATATATTTTTCTTCAGAATTTTTAAGAATGAATTCTAGTGTTTCATGATGATTTATTGAATCCTGGCTGGCTGTAAGCCATGTCTAATCTTTTGGACTGGGGTTTCAACTTACCATCACAAAAGAAGAGATTCTCACACACTTAGTTGCTCTATACTTGAAAAGTATCCATATCTGCTGAAGCTTGGCTGGCCATTGGCCATGTCTAGTGTTTTGGACTGGAGCTTTCATTGAAAGCTTGGCTGGCTAGTGAGCCATGTCTAATTCCTGGACTGAAGCTTTAGACTAACATGGCAAGATTCCTGGAATTCATATTAAAAATTTTGGAATCCTTATTTTCCTTTTTCAAATTAATTTTCGAAAAAAAATCCAAAAAAATTAGAAAATCATAAAAATCAAAAATATTTTTCTGTTTCTTGTTTGAGTCTTGAGTCATGTCATAAGTTTGGTGTCAATTGCATGTGCATCTTGCATTTTTTGAAAATTCATGCATTCATAGTGTTCTTCATGATCTTCAAGTTGTTCTTGGTAAGTCTTCTTGTTTGATCTTTGCATTTGCATGTTTTGTGTCTTTTCTTATTTTTCATATGCATTCTTGAATTATTAGTGTCTAAGCATTAAAGAATTCTAAGTTTGGTGTCTTGCATGTTTTCCTTGTATTAAAAATTTTTCAAAAATTTGTTCTTGATGTTTATCATGATCTTCATAGTGTTCTTGGTGTTCATCTTGACATTCATAGCATTCTTGCATGCATTCATTGTTTTGATCTAAAAATTTCATGCATTGCATCATTTTTCTTGTTTTTCTATCTCATCATAAAAATTCAAAAATCAAAAAAAATATCTTTCCCTTTTTCTCTCATCAAATTCGAAAATTTGGATTGACTTTTTCAAAAAAATTTTAAAAAAAAATCAAGTTGTTTCTTATGAGTCAAATCAAATTTTCAATTTGAAAATCTCATCTTTTTCAAAAATCAAATCTTTTTCAAATTTCTTAGTTATTTTCGAAAATTCCAAAAATATTTTTCAAAAATCTTTTTCTTATTTTTATCACATAATTTTTGAAAATAACAATAACAATTAATGTTTTGATTCAAAAATTTCAAGTTTGTTACTTGCTTGTTAAGAAAGATTCAAACTTTAAGTTCTAGAATCATATCTCATGATTTCTTATGAATCAAGTCATTAATTGTGATTTTCAAAATCAAATCTTTTTCAAAACTAATTTCTATCATATTTTTTCAAAAATATCTTCTTATCTTATCTTTTTCAAAAATTTGATTTCAAAAATATCTTTTCTAACTTCCTAACTTCTTATCTTTTCAAAATTTGTTTCAACTAACTAACTAACTTTTTGTTTTTTTCTCATCTTTTTCAAAACTACCTAACTAACTCTCTCTCTCTCTAATTTTCAAAAATATCCTCCCCCTTTTTCAAAAATTTCTTTTTTATTATTTTAATTTTTATTTTCGAAAAAAACTACTAACCTTTTTCAAAAACTATTTTCAAAAATCACTAACTCTTTTTCAAAAATTATTTTCAAAATTTTCCCTCTCTCATCTTATTCTATTTATTTATTCATCTACTAACATCTTTCCCTCACCCACCAAAAAATCCGAACCCTCGCTCTCTCTTCTGAGTTCAGATTTTTCTCTTCTTCTTTTCTACTAACAATAAGGAACCTCTTTACTGTGACATAGAGGATTCCTCTTCTTTTCTTTTTCTCTCCTCTTTCTTATGAGCAGGGACAGAGAAAAATGCATTCTTGTTGAAGCTGATCCAGAACCTGAAAGGACTCTGAAGAGGAAATTAAGAGAAGCTAAATTACAACAATCCAGAGACAACTTGATTGAAAATTTCGAACAAGTAAAGGAGATGGCAGCCGAACCCAACAATAATGCAAGGAGAATGCTTGGTGACTTTACTGCACCTAATTCCAATTTACATGGAAGAAGCATCTCCATTCCTGCCATTGGAGCAAACAACTTTGAGCTGAAACCTCAATTAGTTTCTCTGATGCAGCATAACTGCAAGTTTCATGGACTTCTATCTGAAGATCCTTTTCAGTTCTTAACTGAATTCTTGCAGATATGTGATACTGTTAAGACTAATGGAGTAGATCCTGAAGTCTATAGGCTCATGCTTTTCCCTTTTGCTGCAAGAGACAGAGCTAGAGTGTGGTTGGACTCTCAACCCAGAGATAGCCTGAACTCTTGGGATAAGCTGGTCACGGCTTTCTTAGCCAAGTTCTTTCCTCCTCAAAAGGTGAGCAAGCTTAGAGTGGATGTTCAAACCTTCAGACAGAAAGAAGGTGAATCCCTCTATGAAGCTTGGGAAAGATACAAACAGTTGACCAAAAAGTGTCCTTCTGACATGCTTTCAGAATGGACCATCCTGGATATATTCTATGATGGTTTATCTGAGTTATCAAAGATGTCATTGGATACTTCTGCAGGTGGATCCATTCACCTAAAGAAAACGCCTGCAGAAGCTCAAGAACTCATTGACATGGTTGCTAATAACCAGTTCATGTACACTTCTGAGAGGAATCCTGTAAGTAATGGGACGCCTATGAAGAAGGGAGTTCTTGAAGTTGATACTCTGAATGCCATATTGGTTCAGAACAAAATACTGACTCAGCAAGTCAATATGATTTCTCAGAGTCTAAATGGAATGCAAGCTGCATCCAACAGTACTCAAGAGGCATCTTCTGAAGAAGAAGCTTATGATCCTGAGAACCCTGCAATAGCAGAGGTAAATTATATGGGTGAATCTTATGGAAACACCTATAATCCATCATGGAGAAATCATCCAAATTTCTCATGGAAGGATCAAAAGCCTCAACAAGGCTTTAATAATGGTGGAAGAAACAGGTTTAGCAATAGCAAGCCTTTTCCATCATCCACTCAGCAACAGACAGAGAACTCTGAACAAAATACTTCTAATTTAGCAAACTTAGTCTCTGATCTATCTAAGGCCACTGTGAGTTTCATGAATGAAACAAGGTCTTCCATTAGAAATTTGGAAGCACAAGTGGGCCAGCTGAGTAAAAGGATCACTGAAATCCCTCCTAGTACTCTCCCAAGCAATACAGAAGAGAACCCAAAAGGAGAGTGCAAGGCCATTGACATAAGCACCATGGCCGAACCTGCAAGGGAAGGAGAGGACGTGAATCCCAAGGAGGAGGACCTCCTGGGACGTCCAGTGATCAATAAGGAGCTTCCCTCTGAGGAACCAAAGGACTCTGAGGCTCATCTAGAGACCATAGAGATTCCATTGAACCTCTTTATGCCCTTCATGAGCTCTGATGAGTATTCCTCTTCTGAAGAGAATGAGGATGTTACTGAAGAGAAAACTGCCAAATTTCTTGGTGCAATCATGAAGCTGAATGCCAAATTATTTGGTATTGAAACTTGGGAAGATGAACCTCCCTTGTTCATCAATGAAGTAAGTGGTATAGATCAACTGACATTGCCTCAGAAGAGACAGGATCCTGGAAAGTTCATAATACCTTGTACCATAGGCACCATGATCTTTAAGGCTCTGTGTGACCTTGGTTCAGGGATAAACCTCATGCTCCTCTCTGTAATAGAGAAACTGGGAATCTATGGGGTGCAAGCTGCTAAAATCTCATTAGAGATGGCAGACAATTCAAGAAAACAGGCTTATGGACAAGTAGAGGACGTGTTAGTAAAGGTTGAAGGCCTTTACATCCCTGCTGATTTCATAGTCCTGGATACTGGAAAGGAAGAGGATGAATCCATCATCCTAGGAAGACCTTTCCTAGCCATAGCAAGAGCTATGATTGATGTGGACAGAGGAGAATTGATCCTTCAATTAAATGAGGACAACCTTGTGTTTACAACTCAAGGATCTCTCTCTGCATCCATGGAGAGGAAGCTTCTCTCAAAGCAGAGTCAACCAAAGCCCCCACAGTCAAACTCTAAGTTTGGTGTTGGGAGGCCACAACCAAACTCTAAGTTTGGTGTTGAACTCCCATATCCAAACTTTAAGTTTGGTGTTGGAGAGTTTCAACAATGCTCTGAACATCTGTGAGGCTCCATGAGAGCCCACTGTCAAGCTATTGACATTAAAGAAGCGCTTGTTGGGAGGCAACCCAATTTTTATTTATCTAACTATATTTTTCTCAGTTATATGTCTTTATAGGTTCATGATCATGTGGAGTCACAAAATAAACAAAAAAATTAAAAACGGAATCAAAAACAGCAGAAGAAAAATCACACCCTGGAGGAGCATCTGTCTGGCGTTCAACGCCAAAACAGAGCATGGTTCTGGCGCTGAACGCCCAAAATGGGCAGCATCCTGGCGCTGAACACCCAGAACAAGCATGGTTCTGGCGTTCAACGCCAGAAATGGCAACAAATGGGCGTTGAACGCCCAAAATGGGCACCAACCTGGCGCTGAACGCCCAGAGTTGTGTGCAAAGGCATTTTACATGCCTAATGGGTGTAGGGATGTAAATCCTTGACACCTCAGGATCTGTGGACCCCACAGGATCCCCACCTACCTCCACTCACTTCTTCTCACCCCTCTTTCACACAATCCCATAAACACTCTTCCCCAAAACTCTTCACCAATCACCTCAATCTCTCTTCCCCATCACCTCTTCACCACTCACATCCATCCACTCTTCCCCATAAACCTACCTCATAAACCCCACCTACCTTCAAAATTCAAAACCAATTTCCCACCCAAACCCACCCATATGGCCAAAACCTTTCCCCCCTCCCTTCCCTATATAAAGCCCTCCACTCTTCTTCAAATTCACACAACACAACCCCTCTATACCCTTCTTGGCCGAAACACATCACCTTCTACCTCTCCTCCATTTCTTCTTCTTCTTCACCTATTCTTTCTTCTCTTGCTCGAGGGCGAGCAATATTCTAAGTTTGGTGTGATAAAAGCATAAGCTTTTTGTTTTTCCATTACCATTGATAGCACCTAAGACCGGAGAATCCTCTAGAAAGGGAAAAGGGAAGACAAAAACTTCCACCTCCGAGTCATGGGAGATGGAAAGGTTCATCTCCAAAGCCCATCAAGACCACTTCTATGATGTTATGGCCAAGAAGAAGGTGATCCCCGAGGTCCCTTTCAAACTCAAAAGAAATGAGTATCCGGAGATCCGACATGAAATTCAAAGAAGAGGTTGGAAAGTTCTAACAAACCCCATCCAACAAGTCGGCATCCTAATGGTTCAAGAGTTCTATGCCAATGCATGGATCACCAAGAACCATGATCAAAGTAAGAACCCGGATCCAAAGAACTATGTTACAATGGTTCGGGGGAAATACTTAGATTTTAGTCCGAAAAATGTGAGGTTGGCGTTTAACTTGCCTATGATGCAAGGAGATGAATGCCCCTACACCAGAAGGGTCAACTTTAATCAAAGGTTGGACCAAGTCCTTATGGACATATGTGTGGAAGGAGCTCAATGGAAGATTGACTCCAAAGGCAAGCCGGTTCAACTAAGAAGATTGGACCTCAAGCCTGTGGCTAGAGGATGGTTGGAGTTCATTCAATGCTCAATCATTCCCACTAGCAACCGATCTGAAGTTACTGTGGATCGGGCCATCATGATTCATAGCATCATGATTGGAGAGGAAATAGAAGTTCATGAAGTCATCTCTAATGAACTCTACAAAATAGCCGAAAAGTCATCCCCCATGGCAAGGCTAGCTTTTCCTCATCTTATCTGCCATCTATGTTACTCAGCTGGAGCTTTCATAGAAGGAGACACTCCTATTAAGGAAGAGAAGCCCATCACTAAGAAAAAGATGGAGCAAGCAAGAGAGCCTATTCATGGAGCTCAAGAGGCGCAAGAAGCTCACCACCATGAGATCCCGGAGATGCCTCAAATGCAATTTCCTCCACAAAATTATTGGGAGCAAATCAACACATCCCTAGAAGAATTAAGTTCTAACATGGGACAATTAAGGGTGGAGCATCAAGAGCACTCCATCATCCTTCATGAAATAAGAGAAGATCAAAAAGCAATGAGGGAGGAGTAACAAAGACAAGGAAGAGACATAGAAGAGCTCAAGGACATCATTGGTTCCTCAAGAAGGAAACGCCACCATCACTAAGGTGGATTCATTCCTTGTTCTTATTTCTTCTGTTTTTCGTTTTCTATGTTACGTGCTTATCTATGTTTGTGTCTTCATTACATGATCATTAGTAGTTAGTAATTGTGTCTTAAAGTTATAAATGTCCTATGAATCCATCACCTCTCTTAAATGAAAAATGTTTTAATTCAAAAGAACAAGAAGTACATGAGTTTCAAATTTATCCTTGAACTTAGCTTAATTATATTGATGTGGTGACAATGCTTCTTGTTTTCTGAATGAATGCTTGAACAGTGCATATGTCTTTTGAAGTTGTTGTTTAAGAATGTTAAATATGTTGGCTCTTGAAAGAATGATGACAAGGAGACATGTTATTTGATAATCTGAAAAATCATAAAAATGATTCTTGAAGCAAGAAAAAGCAGCAAAGAACAAAGCTTGCAAAAAAAAAAATAGGCGAAAAAAAATAGAAAGAAAAAAGAAAAAGCAAGCAGAAAAAGCCAAAAGCTCTTAAAACCAAGAGGCAAGAGCAAAAAGCCAATAACCCTTAAAACCAAAAGGCAAGGGCAAATAAAAAGGATCCCAAGGCTTTGAGCATCAGTGGATAGGAGGGCCTAAAGGAATAAAATCCTGGTCTAAGCGGCTAAACCAAGCTGTCCCTAACCATGTGCTTGTGGCGTGTAGGTGTCAAGTGAAAACTTGAGACTGAGCGGTTAAAGTCAAGGTCCAAAGCAAGAAAATAGTGTGCTTAAGAACCCTGGACACCTCTAATTGGAGACTTTAGCAAATCTGAGTCACAATCTGAAAAGGTTCACCCAACTATGTGTCTGTGGCATTTATGTATCCGGTGGTAATACTGGAAAACAAAGTGCTTAGGGCCACGGCCAAGACTCGTAAAATAGCTGTGTTCAAGAATCATCATACTGAACTAGGAGAGTCAATAACACTATCTGAACTCTGAGTTCCTATAGATGCCAATCATTCTGAACTTCAATGGATAAAGTGAGATGCCAAAACTATTCAAGAGGCAAAAAGCTATAAGTCCCGCTCATATGATTGAAGCTATGTTTCATTGATAGTTTGGAATTTATAGTATATTCTCTTCTTTTTATCCTATTTGATTTTCAGTTGCTTGGGGACAAGCAACAATTTAAGTTTGGTGTTGTGATGAGCGGATAATTTATACGCTTTTTGGCATTATTTTTTGTATGTTTTTAGTAGGATCTAGTTACTTTTAGGGATGTTTTCATTAGTTTTTATGTTAAATTCACATTTCTGGACTTTACTATGAGTTTGTGTGTTTTTTTGTGATTTCAGGTATTTTCTGGCTGAAATTGAGGGACTTGAGCAGAAATCAGATTCAGAGGTTGAAGAAGGACTGCTGATGCTGTTGGATTCTGACCTCCTTGCACTCAAAGTAGATTTTCTGGAGCTACAGAACTCGAAATGGCGCGCTTCTAATTGCCTTGGAAAGTAGACATCCAGGGCTTTCCAGAAATATATAAATAGTCCATACTTTGGCTAAGAATAGACGACGTAAACTGGCGTTCAACACCAGCTCTCTGCCCAAATCTAGCGTCCAGCGCCAGAAAAGGATCCAAAACCAGAGTTGAACGCCCAAACTGGCACAAATGTTGGCGTTCAACTCCAAGAAGGACCTCTACACATGCAACACTCAAGCTCAGCCCAAGCACACACCAAGTGGGCCCGGAAGTGGATTTATGCATCAATTACTTATTTCTGTAAACCCTAGTGACTAGTTTATTATAAATAGGACCTTTTACTATTGTATTAGACATCTTTGGACGCCTGGTTCTTAGATCAGAGGAGCTGGCCATTCGGCCATGCCTGGACCTTCACTTATGTATTTTTAACGGTAGAGTTTCTACACTCCATAGATTAAGGTGTAGAGCTCTGCTGTTCCTCAAAGATTAATGCAAAGTACTACTGTTTTCTATTCAATTCATCTTATTTTGCTTCTAAGATATTCATTCGAACTTCAACCTGAATGTGATGAACGTGACAATCATCATCATTCTCTATGAACGCGTGCCTGACAACCACTTCCGTTCTACCTTCGACTGAATGAGTATCTCTTAGATCTCTTAATCAGAATCTTCGTGGTGTAAGCTAGAATGATGGCGGCATTCAAGAGAATCCGGAAGGTCTAAACCTTGTCTGTGGTATTCCGAGTAGGATTCAATGATTGAATGACTATGACGAGCTTCAAACTCGCGAGTGCTGGGCGTTAGTGACAGACGCAAAAGGAGGGTGAATCCTATTCCAGCATGATCGAGAATCGACAGATGAATAGCCGTGCCGTGACAGGGTGCGTTGACCATTTTCACTGAGAGGAGGAGATGTAGCCACTGACAACGGTGATGCCCTTGCATAAAGCCAGCCATGGAAAGGAGTAAGACTGATTGGATGAAGACAGCAGGAAAGCAGAGGTTCAGAGGAACGAATGCATCTCCATACGCTTATCTGAAATTCTCACCAATGAGTTACATAAGTATTTCTATCCTTTATTCTATGTTTATTTAATTATCATTCAAAAACCCCATTAATATTTTATATCCGCCTGACTGAGATTTACAAGGTGACCATAGCTTGCTTCATACCAACAATCTCCGTGGGATTCGACCCTTACTCACGTAAGGTATTACTTGGACGACCCAGTGCACTTGCTGGTTAGTTGTGCGAAGTTGTGAACCATGGTATTGGCATCATGTTTTTGGCGCCATTACCAGGGAAAGAAAGAGCGATGAATTTTACATAATCAAAGTGTAATCACAATTTCTGCGCACCATTGGCAAAGATTTTTCAACTTGCATTGATAGTGTCTTTTTAGTTGATGGGTTAAAGCATAATCTATTAAGCATAAGTCAATTGTGTGATCTTGGATATGCTGTAACCTTTAGAAAATCTGATTGTAGAGTCATAAATGAGAAAACAAGGGCTGCTTTATTTGTTGCCAAAAGAAGTGACAATGTTTATGGTATCACTCTAGATGATTTAAAAGTTCAAAATGTAACTTGCTTCTCTTCAATGGAATCTGAAAAATAGATGTGGCATAAGAGGTTAGGACATGTTAGCATGTTCCAAATCTCTAAGCTTGTAAAGAGAGGCTTAGTTAGAGGTCTTCCTAATATAAAATTTGATAAGGACATCATTTGTGATGCTTGTCAAATGGGTAAACAAATTAAAACCTCTTTCAAACCCAAGGAAGATGTCTCTACTAAGAAACCATTGGAGTTGTTACATCTTGATCTGTTTGGACCTACTAGAACTCAAAGTCTTGGAGGAAAGAGTTATGGCATGGTAATTGTGGATGACTATACTAGATTTGGCTGGGTGTTCTTTCTTGCTCATAAATATGAGGCTTTTTCTGTTTTTGAAAAGTTCTGCAAAAAGATTCAAAATGAAAAAGGTTCAAAAATTATTTCAATTAGAAGTGATCATGGTAAAGAATTTGAAAATCAATACTTTGAATCTTTTTGTGATGAACAAGGCATATCACATAACTTCTCTTGCCTAAGAACACCTCAACAAAATGGTGTTGTTGAGAGAAGAAATAAAAGTTTACAAGAAATGGCTAGAGCTATGTTATGTGAATATGAAATCCCAAAGTTCTTATGGGCTGAAGCTGTGAATACAGCTTGCTATGTTTTAAATAGAACCATCATTAGGAAGTTTTTGAAGAAAACCTCATATGAACTTTGGAAAGGGCATCCTCCTAATCTTAGTTATTTTCATGTGTTTGGCTGCAAGTGTTTCATTCTGAATATCAAAAAAAATTTAGGAAAATTTTATCCTAAAACACATGAAGGGATTTTTCTTGGTTATTCCACAAATAGCAAGGCCTATAGAGTTTATAACAAGAACTCCAAAACTGTTGAGGAAACCATGCATGTCACTTTCTGTGAATCTAACAAAATTCCCAGTGTTTGCATTGATGATAGTCTAGGTTTTGAAGCGGAATTACCACAGAACACTGAACCAGTTCCACAAAATCCAAGTCATCATGAAGTTGCACCTGTTAGCTGTGAAAATTCAAATTCTGCAGGAGACAATTTGGAATTATCTCCTGTCGCAGCTAAAAACACTGATGCAGAGGCTATTGTTGATCAAGAGGAACCTGGATCTTCAACACAAATCAAAAGGCCCAGGGAATGGAAGTTTCTAAAAAATTATCCTGAGAAATTCATAATTGGTGATCCCTCGAAAAGTATTTCAACAAGGTCATCCTTGAAAAGAGCTGAATCCAACAACTTCACTATTTTATCAAAGATTGAACCTCAAAACATCCAAGAAGCTCTTGCTGATCCATCTTGGGTGTTAGCTATGAAGGAGGAATTGCAGCAATTTGAGAAGAATCAGGTCTAGTCATTAGTGCCTTACCCAAATGGAAAGAAAGTCACTGGCACTAAATGGATTTTCAGAAATAAACTGGGTGAAGATGGATCCATAGTCCGAAACAGAGCTAGATTGGTTGCTCAAGGATATGATCAAGAGGAAGAGATTGATTTCGATGAATTCTTTGCACCTGTAGCTCGAATGGAAGCCATCAGATTGCTCCTTGCATATGCTGCTCATTGTGGCTTCAAGCTATTCCAAATGGACGTAAAGTGTGCTTTCCTCAATGGCATAATAGATAGAGAGGTTTATGTGGCTCAACCACCTGGGTTTGAAAACAAATTTTTTCCTAACCATGTTTTCAAACTAGCTAAGGCCTTATATGGTTTGAGACAAGCTCCTAGAGCTTGGTATGAGAGGCTTAGCTCATTTTTGTTGAAAAATAATTTTCAAAGAGGAGCCATTGACACCACTTTATTTATTAGGAACTATCATGATCATTTTATTCTTGTGCAAGTTTATGTTGATGATATTATATTTGGTTCGGCTAATGAGAATTTGTGTGCAGATTTTGTTAAGCTTATGACCAATGAATTTGATATGAGCATGATGGGAGAGCTCAATTTCTTCCTAGGCTTGCAAATCAAGCAAACTGCAGAAGGCATATTCATCCATCAAGAAAAATATGCAAAGGAACTTATCAAGAAGTTTGGGCTGGACTGTGCTAAGCCAATGGGAACCCCCATGCATCCTAACATCAAGCTTGATAAGGATGAACATAGTAGAGATGTTGATGAGACACGCTATAGAGGGATGATTGGATCTTTAATGTATCTAACCTCCTCAAGGCCTGATATCATTCAAAGTGTTGGAGTTTGCTCAAGGTTTCAATCAAAGCCTAAGGAGTCCCACCTCTGCTGTGAAGAGAATCATCCGATATGTGCTTGGTACCACTAATTATGGTTTATGGTTTCCTAAGACTGATTCATTTCAATTAGTGGGTTTCTGTGATGCAGATTTTGCTGGGGATAGGATTGATAGAAGAAGCACAAGTGGCATGTGCTGCTTTCTTGGGAAATCTCTCATTGTTTGGTCTAGTAAAAAGTAAGCTACAGTAGCACTTTCAACAGCCGAAGCTGAGTATATTGCAGCCTCCTCTTGTTGTTCTCAATTATTATGGCTGAAAACTCAACTAGCTGACTATAAACTGAATGTCTCAAATATTCCACTATTTTGTGACAACATAAGTGCTATTAATATTTCCAAAAATCCTGTTTTGCATTCAAAAACAAAGCACATTGAAGTTCGTTTTCACTCTATAAGAGAACATGTGCAAAATAGAAATTTAGATATTCAGTTTGTTAATTCTGAGGGTCAGTTGGCTGATATTTTCATCAAACCATTGATAGAGGATAGATTCTGCAAGTTACGAACTGAACTGGACATTCTTACTTCATCTTTGTTTTCTTAATGATTCTGATCCTGAGCTCTTTTATGTTTTGTCTCATAAATCGTCGTGAGATTTTTTGGCAGATGATGAGTTTACTTCATTAAGTCACTATGAAGCTATTGGATTCAAACCTGACCATAATGAATGATGGACGTCAAGTGCTAAAGCAGTCTCTGGAACTATGGGTTTTTTCTTTATTGAACACTTTAGGGCTTTTTCAATTTTTACTAAAAGTGGACTTTCAATTTTTTTGGGCTTAAATTCAGTTTCAATTTTTTGAGACAACTGAAATTACTTCAATTTTTCGACAGTCTCATTTTTTTGGCATTTGCACTGTGATTAATTGGGCTTCACTTCATCTGCATCCATACACAAATTTCAAACTTGTTTGCTTTTTATCCTTATTTCAAAGTTTGGATTTTTATCTTTTCAAGGTGCAACCTTTACAATTCTCTAAGCCTATATTAACTTCCCACTACATGCATCCTTTCACACTACTCTCTCCACTCTTTTATCTTATTCCCTCCAGTGCTCTATAAAATGACACGAAAGAAAAGAGCAGTTCGCAGAGGTTCACATAGTGGCCACCATCGTTCTGATCACTCACAACCTTCTCCATCATGGTGCTGAGCACAAAAAAAACCAAGTTTTGGAGGAAAATGCTCTCAAGAAGACCAGGGAAAGGATTCGCATTCTGCGGGACTTTGTGGAGGATGTTGAGGTTGGCCTCACCACATCTGACAATGAGGGGGAGGACGATGGAACCTCTGATGAATCCAACTCTGATGCCTAGCTCCTTTTATCTCATCTGTGATTATGACTTAGTTTAATTTTAACTTTGTTTATTTTGGATGACTGTAAAAACCTTAACTACTCTGCTACTTATATTCTATGCACTAGCCACTAACAAATTTTGTGCAGGTTGTTTTTCCTTTCCTCCCTTAATGACAAAAGGGGGAGAAAAGAAAAGGAATGTTAGCGTTGGCTTAGGGATTAATAGTAATAGTTAAGAACAATGATATAATTTGTGGTGCTATGATTTGCCCTGTGTTGTGATTAGTGTTAATTGCTCTGTGCTTTCATTACTGTGATATACTGCTTGGAAATATTGGTCTTGGCTGTTTTTAAGTTTTGCCCAGGTTAAGATGTAAGCCATGATCAAGGGGGAGTAATGCTAGCAGTGAGGGGGAGCAACTCACAATCCAAATGTCATCAAAGGGAAGTATTCTTAACTCTTTTAAATTAGTCTTTAATTTCCCTATTTTATCATGTTTGTCATCAAGGGGGAGATTGTTGAGCCTAGTTTGATTTTGGGTCAATTTATGATGACAAACATTCAATTGGGTTGAAAGCCCAATATTGTTTAATGTGTGCTTTATTGTTGCAGGCCCAAGTATACTAGTTTATGCTGCATCAGCCCATTATAGCAAATAGAAGAACAGCTCACATTGTTCCTTAGTGCAGTAAACAAGTCCAACAATTCCTCATAGCACCGTTCAGCAAATTAAATGATTTTATATATATATATATATATATATATATATATATATATATATATATATATATATATATATATATATATATATATATATATATATATATATATATATATTTGCTAAAAGCAATATGAGGACAGCTGTATCATGCAAGGACAGGTGTGGCTCTGTAAAAGCAAGCAAGGACACAAAGGGCACACCCACTAACCCAAGGACATCAGCAAAGCACTGCTGTGGATCATGGTTGAGCAAAAACAAACTTGCATATAGTAGCAGCAGCAGGGAAATGGAGCAAAATGAAAAAGAAGAGCATGCCTTGGAAGAAGGCCAAGCAAAGGACAGCAGGAGTAGTGGTCGAGCTCCTTGGACAGCAGAGGTGGTGGAGTGGTGCACAAAATTGTGATCATCAACAATGGCGCCAAAGACTTGGAGCTCTCAAACGTGAATCACACTTTGTCACAATTCCGCACAACTAACCAACAAGTGCATTGGGTCGTCCAAGTAATAAACCTTACGTGAGTAAGGGTCGATCCTACGGAGATTGTCGGCTTGAAGCAAGCTATGGTCATCTTGTAAATCTCAGTCAGGCAGATTCAAATGGTAATGGAGGATTGATAATTAAAAGATGAATAAAACATAAAATAAAGATAGAGATACTTATGTAATTCATTGGTGGATTTCAGATAAGTGTATGAAGATGCTTTGTTCCCCCTGAACCTCTGCTTTCCTATTGCCTTCTTCCAATCATTCATACTCCCTTCCATGGCAAGCTTTATGTTGGGCATCACCGTTTTCAATGGCTACATCCCGTCCTCTCAGTGAAAATGGTCCTGATGCTCTGTCACAACATCGGCTAATCAGCTGTCGGTTCTCGATCATGTCGGAATAGGATCCATTGATCTTTTTGCATCTGTCACACGCCCCACAATCGCGAGTTTGAAGCTCGTCACAGTCATCCCTTCCCAGATCCTACTCGGAATACCACAGACAAGGTTTAGACTTTCCGGATCTCAGGAATGGCCGCCAATAATTCTAGCCTATACCACGAAGGTTCCAACCTTAGATCAGAAACCCAAGAGATACACACTCAATCGAAGGTAGAACGGAGGTGGTTGTCAGGCACAAGTTCATAGGTGAGAATGATGATGAGTGTCACGGATCATCACATTCATCAAGTTGAAGAACAAGTGATATCTTAGAGAAGAAGTAGGCGTGAATTGAATAGAAAAACAATAGTACTTCGTATTAATTCATGAAGAACAGCAGAGCTCCACACCTTAATCTATGGTGTGTAGAAACTCCACCGTTGAAAATACATAAGAACAAGGTTCAGACATGGCCGTGAGGCCAGCCCCCAAACGTGAAAAGATCTATGAAAGTATATGAAAAGTTCTGTCAAGTATATGAAATACAATAGCAAAAGGTCCTATTTATAGAGAACTAGTAGCCTAGGGTTACAGAAATAGGTAATTAATGCAGAAATCTTCTTTCGGACCCACTTGGTGTGTGCTTGGGCTGAGCATTGAAGCATTTTCGTGTAGAGACTTTTCTTGGAGTTAAACGCCAGCTTTTGTGCCAGTTTGCGCGTTTAACTCCAGCTTTTGTGCCAGTTTTGGAGTTAAACGCCAGAATTCTTGAGCTGACTTGGAACGCCTGTTTGGGCCATCAAATCTCGGGAAAAGTATGGACTATTATATATTGCTGGAAAGTCCAGGATGTCTACTTTTCAACACAATTAAGAGCGTGCCAATTGGGCTTTGGTAGCTCCAGAAAATCCACTTTGAGTGCAGGGAGGTCAGAATCCAATAGCATCTGCAGTCCTTTTTCAGCCTCTGAATCAGATTTTTGCTCAGGTCCCTCAATTTCAGCCAGAAAATACCTGAAATCACAAAAAAACACACAAACTCATAGTAAAGTCCAAAAGAGTGATTTTTATTTAAAAACTAATAAAAACATAATAAAAACTAATTAAAATATACTAAAAACAATGCCAAAAAGTGTATAAGTTATCCGCTCATCACAACACCAAACTTAAATTGTTGCTTGTCCCCAAGCAACTGAAAATCAAATAGGATAAAAATAAGAGAATATACAATGAATTCCAAAAACATCTATGAAGATCAGTATTAATTAGATGAGCGGGGCTTTTAGCTTTTTGCTTCTGAACAGTTTTGGCATCTCACTTTATCCCTTGAAGTTCAGACTGATTGGCATCTATAGGAACTCAGAATCCAGATAGTGTTACTGACTCTCCTAGTTAAGTATGTTGATTCTTGAACACAGCTACTTTATGAGTCTTGGCCGTGGCTCTAAGCACTTTGTTTTCCAGTATTACCACCGGATACATAAATGCCACCGACACATAACTGGGTGAACCTTTTCAGATTGTCCAGGGTTCTTAAGCACACTCTTCTTTTTGCTTTGGACCTCGACTTTAACTGCTCAGTCTCAAGTTTTCACTTGACACCTTCACGCCACAAGCACATGGTTAGGGACAGCTTGGTTTAGCCGCTTAGGCCAGGATTTTATTCCTGTGGGCCCTCCTATCCACTGATGCTCAAAGCCTTGGATCCTTTTTATCACCCTTGCCTTTTGGTTTAAAGGGGTATTGGCTTTTTCTGCTTGCTTTTCTTTTTCTTTCTTTTTCTTTTCTCTTTTTTTTTGCCTCTTTTTTTTTTTTTTGCAAGCTTTTCACTGCTTTTTCTTGCTTCAAGAATCAATTTTATGATTTTTCAGATCATCAAATAACATTTCTCCTTTTCCCATCATTCTTTCAAGAGACAACAATTTTGACATTCATAAACAATCAAATTCAAAAATATACACTGTTCAAGCATTCATTCAGAAAAACAATAGCATTGCCACCACATCAAAATAATTAAACTGTTTTAAAATTCAAAATTCATGTACTTCTTTTTCTTTTTCAATTAAAAACATTTTTCATTTAAGAAAGGTGATGGATTTATTTTCATAGCTTTAAAGCATAGACACTTAGACACTAATGATCATGTAATAAAGACACAAACATAAATAAACATAGAGCACAATTTTCGAAAAACAGAAAATAAAGAACAAGGAAATTAAAGAACGGGTCCACCTTAGTGATGGCGGCTTGTTCTTCCTCTTGAAGATCTTATGGAGTGCTTGAGCTCCTCAATGTCTCTTCCTTGCCTTTGTTGCTCCTCTCTCATGGTTCTTTGATCTTCTCTAATTTCATGGAGGAGGATGGAATGCTCTTGGTGCTCCACCCTTAGTTGTCCCATGTTAGAACTTAATTCTCCTAGGGAGGTGTTGATTTGATCCCAATAGTTTTGTGGAGGAAAATGCATCCCTTGAGGCATCTCAGGGATTTCATGATGAGGAAATTCCTCATGCTCTTGTCCATGAGTGGGATCTCTTGTTTGCTCCATCCTTTTCTTAGTGATGGGCTTGTCCTCATCAATGAGGATGTCTTCCTCTATGTCAATTCCAGCCGAATTACAGAGGTGACAAATGAGATGAGGGAAGGCTAACCTTGCCATAGTGGAGGACTTGTCCGCCACCTTGTAGAGTTCTTGGGATATAACCTCATGAACTTTCACTTCTTCTCCAATCATCATGCTATGTATCATGATAGCCCGGTCTATAGTAGCTTCGGACCGGTTGCTAGTGGGAATGATTGAACGTTGGATGAACTCCAACCATCCCCTAGCCACGGGCTTGAGGTCATGCCTTCTTAGTTGAACCGGCTTCCCTCTTGAATCTCTCTTCCATTGAGCGCCCTCTTCACAGATGTCCATGAGGACTTGGTCCAACCTTTGATCAAAGTTGACCCTTCTAGTGTAGGGGTGTGCATCTCCTTGCATCATGGGCAAGTTGAATGCCAACCTTACATTTTCCGGACTAAAATCTAAGTATTTCTCTTGGACCATTGTAAGCCAATTCTTGGGGTCTGGGTTCACACTTTGATCATGGTTCTTGGTGATCCATGCATTGGCATAGAACTCTTGAACCATTAAGATTCTGACTTGTTGAATGGGGTTGGTGAGAACTTCCCAACCTCTTCTTCGGATCTCATGTCGGATCTCCGGATATTCGCCCTTTTTGAGCTTAAAAGGGACCTCGGAGATCACCTTCTTCTTGGCTACAACTTCATAGAAGTGGTCTTGATGCACCCTTGAGAGGAATCTCTCCATCTCCCATGACTCGGAGGTGGAAGCTTTTGCCTTCCCTTTCCTCTTTCTAGAGGTTTCTCCGGCCTTTGGTGCCATAAATGGTTATGGAAAAACAAAAAGCTTTAGCTTTTACCACACCAAACTTAGAAGGTTGCTCGTCCTCGAGCAAAAGAAGAAAGAAGAGAGTAGAAGAAGAAGAAATAGAGGAGATGGAGTGGGCTTTGTGTTTCGTCCAAGGGGGAGAATTGGTGTTTAGGTTGTGTGAAAATGAAGGAGTGAAGATGGGTTTATATAGGGGTGAGAGGGGGTGTCTGGTTCGGCTATAGAGGGTGGGTTTGGGAAGGAAAGTGGTTTGAATTTGGATGGTGAGGTAGGTGGGGTTTTATGAAGGATGGATGTGAGTGGTGAAGAGAATGGTGGGATTTGATAGGTGAGGGGTTTTTGGGGAAGAGGTATTGAGGTGATTGGTGAATGGGTGAAGAAGAAAGAGAGTGGTGGGGTAGGTAGGGATCATGTGGGATCCACAGATCCTGAGGTGCCAAGGATATCTCATCCCTGCACCAAGTGGCGTGTAAAACACCCTTTTCTGCCAATCCTGGCGTTAAACGCAGGCTGCTGCCCATTTCTGGCGTTTAACGCCAGCTTCTTGCCCATTCCTGGCGTTAAACGCCAGTCTGGTGCCCTTTTCTGGCGTTAAACGCCCAGAATGGTGCCAGACTGGGCGTTTAACGCCCATTCTGCTACCTTTACTGGCTTTTAAACGCCAGTAATTATCTCCTCCAGAGTGTTCTATTTTTCATTCTGTTTTTCACTTTGTTTTTGCTTTTTTAATTGTTTTTGTGACTTCACATGATCATCAACCTACAGAAAACATAAAATAACAATAGAAAATAGAAATTTAAAGTAAAAATTAGGTTGCCTCCCAACAAGTGCTTCTTTAATGTCAATAGCTTGACAGTGGCTCTCATCGAGCCTCACAGATGTTCAGAGCAATGTTGGAACCTCCCAACACCAAACTTAGAGTTTGAATGTGGGGGTTCAACACCAAACTTAGAGTTTGACTGTGGGGGCTCTATTTGACTCTGTATTGAGAGAAGCTCTTCGTGCTTCCTCTCCATGGTGACAGAGGGATATCCTTGAGCTTTAAACACAAGGGAGTCTCCATTCACTTGAATGAACAATTCTCCTCTGTCAACATCAATCACAGCTTTTGCTGTGGCTAGGAAGGGTCTGCCAAGGATGATGGATTCATCCATACACTTCCCAGTCTTTAGGACTATGAAATCAGTAAGGATGTAATGGTCTTCAACCTTTACCAAGACATCCTCTACAAGTCCATAAGCTTGTTTCTTTGAATTGTCTGCCATCTCCAGTGAGATTCTAGCATCTTGTACCTCAATGATCCCTAGCTTCTCTATTACAGAGAGAGGCATAAGGTTTATGCTTGACCCTAGGTCACACAGAGCCTTCTCAAAGGTCATGGTGCCTATGGTACAAGGGATTGAGAACTTTCCAGGGTCCTGTCTCTTTTGAGGTAATCTCTGCCTAGTCAAGTTATCCAGTTCTTTGATGAGCAATGGAGGTTCATTCTCCCAAGTCTCATTATCAAATAACTTGGTATTTAGCTTCATGATTACTCCAAGGTACTTAGCAACTTGCTCTTCAGTAACATCTTCATCCTCTTCAGAGGAAGAATATTTATCAGAGCTCATGAATGGCAGAAGTAGATTTAATGGAATCGCTATGGTCTCAGTATGAGCCTCAGATTCTCATGGTTCCTTATTAGGGAACTCCATGGAGGTCAGTGGGTGTCCATTGAGGTCTTCCTCAGTGGGAATCACTGCCTCTTCCTCCTCTCCATGTTCGGCCATGTGAGATGTGGTTATGGCCTTGCACTCTCTTTTTGGGTTCTCTTCTGTATTGCTAGGGAGAGTGCTAGGAGGGAGTTCAGTAATTTTCTTACTCAGCTGACCCAATTATGCCTCCAAATTTCTAATGGAGGACCTTGTTTCAGTCATGAAACTTTGAGTGGTTTTGATTAGATCAGAGACAATGGTTGTTAAGTCAGAGGGGTTTTGCTTAGAATTCTCTGTCTGTTGCTGAGAAGGTGATGGAAAAGGCTTGCCATTGTTAAACCTGTTTCTTCTACCATTGTTGTTGTTGAAACCTTGTTGAGGTCTCTGTTGATCCTTCCATGAGAGATTTGGGTGATTTCTCCATGAAGGATTATAGGTGTTTTCATAGGGTTCTCCCATGTAATTCACCTCTTTCATTGCTGGGTTCTCAGGATCATAAGCTTCTTCTTCAGAGGAAACTTCCTTAGTACTGCCTGTTGCTGCTTGCATTTCAGACAGACTCTGAGAAATCATATTGACTTGTTGGGTCAATATTTTATTCTGAGCCAATATGGCATTCAGAGTATCAATCTCAAGAACTCCTTTCTTCTGAGTTGTCCCATTATTTACAGGATTCCTTTCAGAGGTGTACATGAATTGGTTATTTGCAACCATTTCAATGAGTTCTTGAGCTTCTACAGGCGTCTTCTTCAGATGAAGAGATCCTCCAGCAAAGCTATCCAATGACATCTTGGATAGTTCAGACAGACCATCATAGAAGATTCCTATGATGCTCCATTCTGAAAGCATGTCAGAAGGGCACCTTCTGATCAATTGCTTGTATCTCTCCCAAGCTTCATAGAGGGACTCACCATCCTTCTATCTAAAGGTTTGGACTTCCACTCTAAGCTTGCTCAATTTTTGAGGTGGAAATAACTTTGCCAAGAAGGCATTGACTAGCTTTTCCCAAGAGTTCAGGCTTTCTTTAGGTTGTGAATCCAACCATGTCCTAGCTCTGTCTCTTACAGCAAAAGGAAAAAGTATAAGTCTGTAGACTTCAGGGTTAACCCCATTGGTCTTGACAGTGTCACAGATTTGCAAGAACTCAGCTAAGAACTGATGAGGATCTTCCAATGGAAGTCCATGAAACTTGCAATTCTGTTGCATTAGAGAAACTAATTGAGGCTTAAGCTCAAAGTTGTTTGCTCCAATGGCAGGGATTGAGATGCTTCTCCCATAGAAATCAGGAGTAGGTGCAGTAAAGTCACCAAGCACCTTCCTTGCATTGTTGGCATTGTTGTTTTCGGCTGCCATGGTTTCTTCTTCTTTGAAGAGCTCTGTTAGGCCCTCTAAAGAGAATTGTTCTTTAGCTTCTCTTAGCTTTCTCTTCAAGGTCCTTTCAGGTTCAGGATCAGCTTGAACAAGTATGCCTTTATCTTTGTTCCTGCTCATATGAAAGAGAAGAGAACAAGAAAGTAGAGAATCCTCTATGTCAAAGTATAGAGATTCCTTGAGGTGTCAGAGGAAAAGAAGAATAGAAGGAGGAGGTGGAGAAGAGGGAATTCGAACTTATCAAGAGGGATAGAGTTCGAATTGCACCTTGATGAGGAGTCTTAGTCCTTTAAATAGAAGGATGTGAAAAGAGGGGAAGAATTTTCAAAAATTAATTAAAAGATTTTAAAAAGAAATTTGAAAATTTGATTGAGATTTTCGAAAACTAAGATTGGGAAAGAAATAAAGTGATTTTTTTAAAAAAAAAATTTGAAATTAGAAAAAAGATATGATTGAAAAAATTAATTTTGAAAAAGATGTGATTGAAAAGATATGTTTGAAAAGATATAATTGAAAATCAATTTAGAAAAAGAAAATTTTTAAAATTAAGTTGATTACTTGACTATCAAGAAATTAAAAGATATGATTTTAAAATTTAAAGTTTGATCCTTTCTTAATAGGCAAGTAACAACTTGAAAATTTTGAAAATAGCAAAAATAAATATAAAATGGAAAGAAATTGATTTTGAAAGAGATATGATTGAAAAGATATGATTTGAAAAAGATTTAATTTTGAAAAATTATGAAAACTTGAAAAAAATGTGAATTAAAAACAAAATCTTCCCTCTGGTGTCATCCTGGCGTTAAACGCCCAGAATGGTGCCCATTCTGGCGTTTAACGCCCAAATCTCTACCTTTTTGGGCATTAAACGCCCAGCCAGGTACCCTGGCTGGCGTTTAAACGCCAGTTTTCCTTCTTCACTGGGCGTTTTGAACGCCCAGCTTTTTCTATTTGATTCCTCTGCTGAATATTCTGAATCTTTAATTCTCTGTATTATTGACTTGAAAAGACACAATTTTGAAAATATTTTTGAATTTTTAATGATGAGAAACAATAAGAATGCAACTAGGATAAAAGAAACAATGCATGCAGGACACCAAACTTAAAAATTTTCATATAAAAGACACTAATAAATTGAGAATGCATATGAGAAACAACAAAACACACAAAACAAGAGAATTTAAAGATCAGAGCAATGAAATCATCAAGAACAGCTTGAAGATCAATGAAGAACATGCATGAATTCGAAAAATGCAAGAAGAACAGAAACATGCAATTGACACCAAACTTAAAAATTAATACTAGACTCAAACAAGAAACATAAAATATTTTTGGTTTTATGATTTAAAATTTTTTTGTGATTTTCGAAACTTATATGGAAAAGAAAATAAAGAGAATCAAAACTTTTAATGAGAATTCCAGGAATCATGCAATGTTAGTCTAAAGCTTCAGTCTAAAAAGATTAGACATGTTTGGCCAAGCTTCAGCAGGACATTACATTCAATAGCTAAATTGATGGGAATCAATCAGCTTTTGTGATGGTAAGAACATCACCTTGAAACTCTAGAATTCATTCTTAAAAATTCTGAAAAGTACCTAATCTAAGCAACAAGATGAACCGTCAGTTGTCCAAACTCGAACAATCCCCGGCAACGGCGCCAAAAACTTGGTGCACAAAATTGTGATCATCAACAATGGCGCCAAAGACTTGGAGCTCTCAAACGTGAATCACACTTTGTCACAATTCAGCACAACTAACCAGCAAGTGCACTGGGTCGTCCAAGTAATAAACCTTACGTGAGTAAGGGTCGATCCCACGGAGATTGTCGGCTTGAAGCAAGCTATGGTCATCTTGCAAATCTCAGTCAGGCAGATTCAAATGGTGATGGAGGATTGATAATTGAAAGATGAATAAAACATAAAATAAAGATAGAGATACTTATGTAATTCATTGGTGGATTTCAGATAAGTGTATGAAGATGCTTTGTTCCCCCTGAACCTCTGCTCTCCTATTACCTTCTTCCAATCATTCATACTCCCTTCCATGGCAAGCTTTATGTTGGGCATCACCGTTGTCAATGGCTACATCCGTTCTCTCAGTGAAAATGGTCCTGATGCTCTATCACAACATCGGCTAATCAGCTGTCGGTTCTCGATCATGTCGGAATAGGATCCATTGATCCTTTTGCGTCTGTCACACGCCCCACAATCGCGAGTTTGAAGCTCGTTACAGTTATCCCTTCCCAGATTTACTCAGAATACCACAGACAAGGTTTAGACTTTCCGGATCTCAGGAATGGCCGCCAATAATTCTAGCCTATACCACGAAGGTTCCAACCTTAGATCAGAAACCCAAGAGATACACACTCAATCGAAGGTAGAATGGAGGTGGTTGTCAGGCACACGTTCATAGGTGAAAATGATGATGAGTGTCACAGATCATCACATTCATCAAGTTGAAGAACAAGTGATATCTTAGAGAAGAAGTATGCGTGAATTGAATAGAAAAACAATAGTACTTCGTATTAATTCATGAAGAACAGCAGAGCTCCACACCTTAATCTATGGTATGTAGAAACTCCACCGTTGAAAATACATAAGAACAAGGTTCAAGCATGGCCGTGAGGCCAGCCCCCAAACGTGAAAAGATCTATGAAAGTATATGAAAAGTTCTGTCAAGTGTATGAAATACAATAGCAAAAGGTCCAATTTATAGAGAACTAGTAGCCTAGGGTTACAGAAATAGGTAATTAATGCAGAAATCTTCTTCTGAGCCCACTTGGTGTGTGCTTGGGCTGAGCATTGAAGCATTTTCGTGTAGAGACTTTTCTTGGAGTTAAACGCCAGCTTTTGTGCTAGTTTGCGCGTTTAACTCCAGAATTCTTGAGCTGACTTGGAACGCCTGTTTGGGCCATCAAATCTCGGGAAAAGTATGGACTATTATATATTCTTTCCAACGCAATTGAGAGCGCGCCAATTGGGCTTCTGTAGCTCTAGAAAATCTACTTTGAGTGCAGGGAGGTCAGAATCCAACAGTATCTGCAGTCCTTTTTCAGCCTCTGAATCAGATTTTTGCTCAGGTCCCTCAATTTCAGCCAGAAAATACCTGAAATCAGAGAAAAACACACAAACTCATAGTAAAGTCCAGAAGAGTGATTTTTATTTAAAAACTAATAAAAACATAATAAAAACTAATTAAAATATACTAAAAACATACTAAAAACAATGCCAAAAAGCGTATAAGTTATCCGCTCATCATGGAGCAAGATGAAGAAAGGACTGCATGCTAGCAAGGACAGCTCCAACGAGCAGCTGGCACAAGAAAATAGAAGAGGCAAAAATTCAAGGCAAAGATGAAGATATATAAGAAGTCTCATTCCATCATTTCAAAGGGAAGAGAGAACACACACCCAGCGCATCATCTCTAAACATAGAGCTGAAATCTCTTTCTTCTACTCAAGCTTAATTCTAATTTTTTGTTATGGATATCTTGTGTCGTTTTCTGTGTTGAAAAGGCAAATATTGGGAGGTTGAAAAGCCAAGAGAGAAAAGACATGAGTGATACAGAATAGCCACAAATTTCTGATGTATTGAGTTGTTGAACTAGGATTAGTTCCCCTTTCAAGTTGGGTTAGCACATGGGGTGATTGAATCTGTGTAGATTCCCCTTCCTAGTTGGGTCAGCACTATGGGAAGCTAAGCTTTGGTGTTGAAAGCTTAGGGGGTAGAATACTAGTTGAATTAGGGAAAAATTCAATAGTATTGGTGTATGTAATCTGTGAAAGATTAGTGAAAATTCCACCATGATTTGTGGTGGAGACTGGACGTAGGATTAATTGCACAAAGAATCCAAACCAGGATACATGCTGGTCTTCATCTTCTCTTCCCTACTCTTTATTGTTCTGCATATGAGACAATTTCAAATAATCTCCTGCAACTTAAGCTTTCACTGCAACAGAGTTTGAAACTCTAAGTTTTAAGCTAACTTGATTCAACCCCCCTTCTCAAGTTCCACTAGAACCATCAATTATTATTATCATTACAAATTAGATATCAATATTTTTAATTATTATAAGATCTATACTATAACAACCTAATTCTAGAGTGAACTAACTTTACACCAACTGTCCAGAAAATAGATTTTTCGAATTTTATATGCCAAAAATTTGCGAAATTCAAGTGATATGGTTAGACTCTGTTTGACAAAATGGATCTGAATCTATAAAAAAAAATTAATAATAATATTTTATTATTATTTAGTCATTCAAACACCTTAAATAGTCAAACTCAAGGTAAGTTTTTTTTTTTTGTGTCTAAACATGGAAAGAAACAAAGCAAATACTATTCTATATCCGAGCGGATGATTTGTTGGAGATCAACACAAGGCTCAGATCAAATAACATGATTAGAGTTATTCTTGGCACCATATCTAGTCATCCAATCCGCAGCTCTATTTGCTTCTCGGGATACCCACTTAGCGTGAACAAGCCAAGGACGAGATAAAAGCTCCTGAGTCTTGTGAATCAAATCTGTTACTTCAGATGAATACTCACTTGTAAGCTTATGCATGATAGGCAGAATGTCAAGGCAATCTGTTTCACATATAATATCCCTCAAACCGCAATCCCAAGTTAAAACCAGCCCTCTCCAAGCAGCAAATAATTCACATCTAATGATAGACCAGGGGAGAATGCTTCCAGAGCAGCCCAAAATCCAATCTCCCTTAGAATCTCTAATAATACACCCAAATCCCGCTAAATTTGAATCCAGATACAAGCTTGCATCACAATTAACTTTAAAACTGTTGCCTACCGGTGGTTCCCAACACAGGCAATTTCAAAGAGACCTAAAGGCATTGTTTCGATTCCTGTAAACCTGTAAGTCCTTGACGGTAATTCTGGCCAAGGCAACAACCTTGTGGTCTGTCCAAGGGTTGTCAGTATTGAATATGTCATTGCACCTATCTCTCCATACCCACCAACGCCCTGCACCAAAAGACACCTCATTGTTAGCCAAGGCCTTCCGAAAACCACTCTTTAAGAGCAGTACCAGCCGTCGAGTCCAGGATACTAGGATCTAACATATGCCAAATTGCTTTTGATCATTCACAGTCTCTAAGGCAATGCTCCATAGTCTCCTGCGCCTTGTTACATCTCTTACACGTATCTGAAGAAGCTAAATGCCGCTTGAATTGAAAGGTCTCAGTTGGTAGAGTATCATGTAAGCCAAGCCACATAGTAAATTTGAACTTCTCTGGAATGTTTGTATTTCACAACCAGTTCCAGTTACTATTGGCATTCCAATTTAATGTTTTCTCTAATAACCATCTATAACCCTCCATTGCACTATACTTTTTTGTTGCTACAAGCCACCACTACCACTGTGGTTCCAACTCAGTCGAACTAGGATATCTCAGACCAAAAATAAACTGCTTAATATCATGCGGAATAGGCATGGTAAGACTATCAACCTCCCAAGACACCCCTTTTCATAAGTTAGCCACTATAAAATCTGATTCAGAAATATGTACATAAGGAATAAGGTTGCAAAGCTTACCAAAAGGAGTCCACTCATCACACCAAACTGATTTATGGACATCCCCAATATTCCAATGAAGCCCTTCCTTGAGATGCTCATAGGCACTAACAATGTTCTTCCAGGTAGCCAATGAAGAATTTCTACTGTTTTCATTCATACCAGATTGATTCCTGAGATATTTATGCTTCAGAACCTGCACCCACAACTTCTCACTATTATTTAGATAATCCCATACCAACTTTCCCAGAAGCGCCATGATAGCATAGGAAGTATCCCTATTACCCAATCCTCCTGCCCTTTTAATAGTTATGGCGACCTCCCACCTGACTAGAGGCAGCCCTTTGCCGATTGCTTGGCCACGCGATCGTGGCGTCGAGCTCTACAAAGCCCAGAATATTGTGAGGTAAGAAATCCACGTTTTCTTCCTCCATTTCTTCACTTTCAGTTTCGAAATTTATGAACAAGGGTATTAAAAATTATTCAATTTCGATGTTTAAACTCGAATTAGCTTGAGAAAAATGTTCAATCTTGCTTCCTTAGTCCTTGTGTAAGGTGAGAATTCTAGAACCCTAGCTAATTCCTTGGTTTAGTATTTTGGGTGTTGAATTTTGGGGATATGTTTGTGATAAATATGTTAGGTGTATGTATATATGTGATATGAGGCAATTGGACATGTTGGAAGCTTAATTGGAAGCTTGGAGAGAGATCTAGTTGCTGAATTTTGGTGATTGAGGTTTGAAATTTTTGTCTTGTGGGTGCCTTGGGTAATACGTGAAAATCGGCCAAGGTATGATTTAGGTTTCGCGTATTTAATATATAATGTTCTGTGAAAACTTAGGCTAGATGACCATAGGATAAGAATGAATGTATGAGAGTGTAAATTGCTTAGTGCCTTGTTGATAACTATGAACCAAGTTAAGTATGGATTTGTTATTTAATGTTGAGAATGGAAATTTGAATGTTAAACGATGATTTAATGATGGTTGATAAATTGAGATTAATGAATGTGTATAGATGATGAATTGTTGAAGGTCTTTTTGATATAGTTCTGAAGTTATGCACGAGAATTACTTAGAATTAAGGTATGATGGATGATGGAAGGGTGTAGAGTTATGTTGTGGTGATATTGCACGTGTTGTAACTAATTTTGAGTGTAGAAGGATTGATATTGAATCATGATTTGATGATGATATATCTATGTATGTATGTTGAATAGGTGAAATGAGAATCTTGTTGAATTGAGAAACGGTAGGATGTGAGGTTGTTGTGGTATTGATAAGGATATATTGTGTTGATGGCTATAGGTATGGTAAGTGAATTGAGGTTGAGTTATAAAGAAAATGGAGGTTTTGATGTTTTGCGTAAAGTTGGTTTTTGGCCGAACTTCGGCGAGCCATAATTTGGCTTCCAGACCCCTGAATTATTTCAAACCTGTTTTAAATGAAAATCGAGTCCGTGAAATTTACGCCGTTTAAAGAACGGATAAAAAATATTTTAAAATGAAAAAGTTATGCCCGTCGGAAGTTTGGAATTCTGCAGCATTCCAGACTTGGCAAATTTTTTTGGAAAAACGCATGTCCACGCGTACGCGTGACATTTCGGTAGTGCACTTCCACGCGTACGCATGGCCCATGTGTACGCGTGGCCCCGGTTTCAGCAAAACTGTATTTTGTGTCTTCAAGCCTAATTTCAAACTTCTAAACATCTATTTTCGTTCTTTTAGCCCTAAACTATAGTACTAAGTTTAGTACTGAGCTGAAGCTAGGAAAAAGGTGATAACTTGGGAGTGAAGTAATAATCTTATGATGAATTAGGTATAAATTGCAATGATATGAGGTATATGTATGAGACCGTGATAAACTATGGCTATAAAGAATAAATGTAAGAAAATGATGATGATAAATGATGAGATTTGGGATGACTATGTGTGGTCGAAATGGTCGAGATGGCAAGGTCTAGGTGTGATCCCGCTTGCGTATTAACCTAAAAATGTGCTCGGATGGCAAGTTGAGAACGGAAGTTCCCTCTCTTGTCGTGATGTGGATGTGGGGAAGGTGAAAAGGCACTCTCCTTCGTATTGTTTATCCCACAGTCTTCTCTGGTTGCAAGGTGGAAAGACACACTCCTTCGATATGAAAAGGCACTCTCCTTCATTTATGATCCTCCTGGAGATGCGCAACCTAGAGATAAATGTCTGGGTTAGCTACCAGATGTGTCGGGTTCTGGCAAAGTAACTGACACGTGAGCTCATGGCCAGTAGGATGAACATTCATCATATACATATGTGTTCTTTGTTTGCTATGCCTTAATTGGGAATGCCTAATTGATTATATTCTGCTAATTGTTGTAATTGTTACTTGAACTACTTGTTTTCTACCTGTGCTTGCCTTGTCTGTTTGTTTTGTCTATGCGAATCATCGGAGTTGGAGGTACAGAGGAAAGGTGGACAGGTTTAGAGTTAAGGTTAAAGTCTAAGCTAGGTTTAGAATTTCCTAGAAGACCACCCTTTTTATGATTTCTGTTTAGTAATTTGAGCTTTATAATTTGAGAGTCAGTGTTCTAGGATTGCCTCTGGCATTTTCAGGACCTTATACACTATGTGCGTGGCACCTTTATCATGCTGAGAACCTCCGGTTCTCACCCCATACTGTGTTGTTGTTTTTCAGATGCAGGTCGGGAGGCTCCTCAGTAGGCATCTGGACTTCTGAAGTGAAGTGGTTTCTGGGTTTCTTTTGCTGTTTAGTTTATGTATATGTGTACTTAACTTTCTCTCCAAATAACTTGTTTATTTTGTTCCTCTTAGAGGTTTAAGGAGAGTTAGGGTTCTCATTTATGTATTTTGGGTTTTTGAAATATGTATATATGTATATAAATACTCTCCAGCCAGCCTTGGCTTCGCAGGCTGAGTTAGAAGCTAGTTATTTTGTACCGTTGGTTCTCTATTCTCACTTTCTACTTATTCTATACTTCTAAACTTTAGATTTCTTAGCATGCAAGTATCTCATTTTCTGAGCGTTGCGCTTTTTATTTTACGATTTTGTTTTACCTGTTTTTCAAGGCTCCTCTTATATTACTCCTTTTCAATACCATTATATGTATATTATTACCTTTAGATGTCATAATACCTTGCCACCTCAGCTTTATGACTTAAGCATAAGACTCTGTGTGGAAGGATGTTACATTATGGTATCAGAGCAGTTCGTTCCTGTAGAGCCTGAGGGACGGACTGACTATACTTCTGTGCATTCTCTGTGTATGTGTCTATGTGCTACTAGGATAGCTGACTGATATACATAGCATAAACGTTCATGAGCATGCATTTGGGACTTGAAGCACTAGACTTGCGATATTAAGAGTGATCAACTTGATATCACTTGTTTGGTGTGTATAGGGACCAGATGTCGACTCGCGGACACGGTCGTGGGCGAGGCAGAGGTAGATTAGGGAATGCTAATCCCGAATTGACAGGGAATAACCATGTAGATTTCATGGCGTCCCTAGGAAACATGGTTGCGGCTATGCAGGTGATGAAGGGATTTTTGTGTGATTTAGAATTTCATAAATGAATTCTTGTTGCAAGTATAGTTTCTAAACCAACAAATAATCCTCTCATGCAAAAAATTATTTGTCACAAGTACAAACTCTAATAAAATAATAACCGAAGTATTTAAACCTCGGGTCGTCTCTCAAAGGAATTGCAGGGAAGTATTCTTGTTATTGGTTATGAGATGCATATTTTGAGGTTTTGGATAAGGAATATGAAAGATAAATGAAAAGAGAGTAAATGGAGACTCAAATAATGAAAAGGTCTTGGCAAGGGTTGATGGTTAAGGATCTATATCCTTGTTACTAACCACATCATGATAATTGTAAGGATCAATCTCATTAAGTCATCCTCTAACAAGTGAAGGAAAGTGATGAGCGGATAATTTATACGCTTTTTGGCATTATTTTTAGGTAGTTTTTAGTATGATTTAGTTAGTTTTTACTATGTTTTTATTAGTTTTTATGTAAAATTCATATTTATGGACTTTACTATGAGTTTGTGTGTTTTTATGTGATTTCAGATATTTTCTGGCTGAAATTGAGGGACCTGAGCAAAAATCTGATTCAGAGGCTAAAAAATGACTGCAGATGCTGTTGGATTCTGACCTCCCTGCACTTGAAATGGATTTTCTGGAGCTACAAAAACCCAATTGGCACTCTCTCAATTGCGTTGGAAAGTAGACATCCAGGGATTTCCATCAATATATAATAGTCCATACTTTGCCCGAGTTTTGATGATGCAAACTGGCATTTAAACGCCAACTTCCTGTCCTATTCTGAAGTTAAACGCCAAAAATAAGTTACAAACCAGAGTTAAACACAACAAATAGGCTGTAACCTGGCGTTTAACTCCAAGAGAATCCTCTACACGTGTAAAGCTCAATGCTCAGCCCAAGCACACACTAAGTGGGCCCCGGAAGTGGATTTCTGCACTATCTATCTTAGTTTACTCATTTTCTGTAAACCTATGTCACTAGTTTAGTATAAAAACTACTTTTAGAGACTTACTATGTATCCCATGACATTTTTACATCTAAATATTGTATTTCTGACGGCATGAGTCTCTAAACCCCATGGTTGGGGGTGAGGAGCTCTGCTATGTCTCGATGAATTAATGCAATTACTACTATTTTCCATTCAATCATGCTTGTTTCTACTCTAAGATATTCACTCGCACTTCAACCTGATGAATGTGATGATCCGTGACACTCATCATCATTCTCACCTATGAACGCATGCCTGACAACCACCTCTGTTCTATCTGTAATAGCTTGAGTGCATATCTCTTGGGTTTCTAATCTAAGATTAGAACCTTCGTGGTATAGGCTAATATTATTGGCGGCCATTCCTGAGATCCGGAAAGTCTAAACCTTGTCTGTGGTATTCTGAGTAGGATCTGGGAAGGAATGACTGTGATAAGCTTCAAACTCGCGAGTGTTGGGCGTAGTGACAGACGCAAAAGGATCAATGGATCCTATTCCAACCCAAGTGAGAACCGACAGATGATTAGCCCTGCGGTGACAGCGCAGCCGGACCATTTTCACTGAGAGGATGGATGGTAGCCATTGACAACGGTGATCCACTAACATACAGCTTGCCATGGAAGGAGCCTTGCGCGCGTGAAGAAGAAGACAGTAGGAAAGCAGAGATTCATAAGACAGAGCATCTCCAAAACCTCAACCTGTTCTCTATTACTGCATAACAAGTATTATTTATTTCATGTTCTTTTACTCATTCCAATTAAAACAGAAAATTATTATTGATATCTTGACTGAGAGTTACAAGATAACTATAGCTTGCTTCAAGTCGACAATCTCCGTGGGATCGACCCTTACTCACGTAAGGTATTACTTGGACGACCTAGTGCACTTGCTGGTTAGTTGTGTGGAATTTCAAAAGTGTGATTGTAATTTCGTGCACCAAGTTTTTGGCGCCGTTGCCGGGGATTGTTCGAGTTTGGACAACTGACGGTTTATTTTGTTGCTTAGATTAGGAAAAATTTTTCTTTTTGGTTTAAAGTCTTCTATTATTGTTTTTGGCTAAAATTTTAAAATTCTTATTTTATTTTCTAAATTATTTTCGAAAATTTTCAAAACCAATAACTTCATGATTTAGTCTTCTATTTGAGTTTAGTTTCATATTTTAAGTTTGGTGTCAATTGCATGAGTTTATTTTTCTTTCATTTTTTTCGAATTATTAGTGTTCAAAGTATAAAAATTTTTAAGTTTGGTGTCCTTTGTGTTTTAGTTTTCTTAAAAATTTTTCAAAAGTTACTTTTGGTGTTCATCTTGATATTCAAAGTTTTTCTGTTTATTTTCTCTGTTTTGATCTAAAAATTCTAAGTTTGGTGTCATTTTATTATTTTTCTCTTTCCTCATTAATTTCAAAAATATCTTTTCTCTCTATCTAATTGAATTTTCGAAAATCTCATTCAAAAATTCAGATTTCTATTTTAAAATTTTTATTTTTTCCTATTTTAGTTTTAAAATTTCAAAATTCAAAATCTTTTTCAAAAATCATATCTAAAGTTTTTCAAATTTTCTTAATTAAGCAATTAATTTGGTTTTCGAATTTATTTTTCCTTTTTCTTTTACTTTTCGAAATTTATATTTTAATTTCTAATTACTTTATTCTATATTATTTTTTATTTATTCGTTTTTTAAAATAAAATAAAAATAAAAATATATTTTATTTGCAATTCATATCAATTCCCTTTTCTCCATCATGGACTTAAGTGGAAATGAATAGTCCAAAAGGACTCTGGGGTCATATACTAACCCCATTACTGCTGCATACGAGAGTAGTATCTGTATACCTCCCATCAGAGCAAGCAGTTTTTTAGCTAAATCCTCAGCTCATTGTCATGGTGCAGCAAAATTGTTAGTATTCCGGTCTTTCACAGGAAGAACCTACTGAGTTTCTGGCACAGTTCTTGCAAATTGCTGACACAGTATGTGACAAGGAAGTAGATCAGGATGTCTACAGATTATTACTGTTTTCATTTGCTGTAAAAGATCAAGCTAAGAGGTGGTTAAATAACCAACCTACAGCAAGTATAAGAACATGAAAATAGCTATCAGACAAATTCCTGAATCAATATTTTCCTCCAAAAAGGATGACACAGCTAAGGCTGGACATCCAAGGCTTTAAACAAGAGGATGATGAATCCCTTTATAACGCCTGGAGAGGTACAGAGGGATGCTAAGGAAATGCCCCTCTGAAATGTTTTCAGAGTGGGTGCAATTAGACATCTTCTACTACGGGCTTATAGAAAAAGTTCAGATATCTCTAGATCACTCCGCTGGTAGATCTATACACATGAGAAAGACTATCGAAGAGGCTCAGGAGCTTATCGATATAGTTGCTAGAAATCAGCATCTGTACATAACTAATGAGTCCTCCATGAAAGAAGAAGCTAAGGCAGTATCAACTGACTTTAGTCCTCAGGAACAAGTTGCTGAACTCAATCAGCAACTATCTTCTATAACAAGGTAGTTAGCAGAATTTAAGGAGATGCTACAAGAAACCAAAATTGCAAACAAAGATATGGAATCACAATTGAATCAGACAAAACAGCAGTTATCAAAACAGATAACAGAGGAGTGCCAAGCAGTTCAATCAAGAAGTGGAAAAACATTAAATATCTCAACTCAAAGCAGCAGAAAGCCAAGAAAGGAACAGCTGATAGAGGATGAGCAACCTACTACCCAAAATCCCTTTGAGGACAGTAAGAGCCCAGAGAGGAATAAGTCTGGCGTTCAAATGCCAGAAAAGGGTGAAAAACTGGCGTTAAACGCCCAATCCATGTCCAGTTCTGGCATTCAAACGCCAGAAAAGAGTAGGAATCTGGCGTTAAATGCCCAATCCACGTCCAATCCTGGCGTTCAAACACCAATGAGGGATCAGACACCTGCAAGTGCTGATAATAACTCCCTCAAGAAGGCTTCTCAACCTGCCTCTGTAGGAAATAAACCTGCAGCAACTAAGGTTGAAGAATATAAAGCCAAAATGCCTTATCCTCAGAAACTCCGCTAAGCGAAACAGGATAAACAATTTGCCCGCTTTGCAGACTATCTCAGGACTCTTGAAATAAAGATTTTGTTTGCAGAGACACTTGAGCAAATACCCTCTTATGCTAAGTTCATGAAATAGATCTTAAGTCATAAGAAGGATTGGAGAGAAACAGAAAAAGTTTTCTCACTGAAGAATGCAGTGCAGTCATCCTAACAAGCTTACCAAAAAAGCTTAAGGATCCCGGAAGCTTTATGATACCATGCACATTAGAGGGTACTTGTACCAAGACAACTCTATGTGACCTTGGGGCAAGTATCAATCTAATCCCTGCATCCACTATCAGAAAGCTTGACTTGACTGAAGAGGTCAATCCAACCTGGATATGCCTTCAACTTACTGATGGCTCCATTAAATATCCATCAGGCATAATTGAGGACATGATTGTCAAGGTTGGGCCATTTGCCTTTCCCACTGACTTTGTAGTGCTGGAGATGGAAGAGCACAAGAGTGCAACTCTCATTCTAGGAAGACCCTTCCTAGCAACTGGACGAACCCTCATTGATATCCAAAAAGGGGAAGTGACCTTGAGAGTCAATGAGGATGAGTTCAGGCTGAATGCTGTTGAGGCAATGAAGCATCCAAACACATCAAAAGACTGCATGTGTGTTGATATTATTGACTCCCTGGTAGAGGAGATCAACATAGATGAGAGTCTCAAATCAGAGCTAGAAGACATCTTTAAAGATGTTCAGCCTGATCTGGAGGAATCAGAGGAAATAAAAGAGCCTTTGAAAATTCCTCAGGAAGAGGAGAAACCTCCTAAACCCGAGCTCAAACCACTACCACCATCTCTGAAATATGAATTTCTGGGAGAAGGTGACACTTTTCCAGTGATCATAAGCTCTGCTTTAAATCCACAGGAAGAGAAAGTACTACTTCAAGTGCTAAGGACACATAAGGCAGCTCTTGGGTGGTCCATAAGTGATCTTAAGGGCATCAGCCCAGCAAGATGCATCCACAAGATCCTATTAGAGGATGATGCTAAACCAGTAGTTCAACCACAGAGGCGGCTAAATCCAGCCATGAAAGAGGTGGTGTAGAAAGAGGTCACCAAGTTACTGGAGGCTGGGATTATTTATCCTATTTCTGATAGCCCCTGGGTGAGCCCTGTCTAAGTTGTCCCCAAGAAGGGAGGCATGACAGTGGTTCATAATGAAAAGAATGAACTGGTTCCTACAAGAACAGTTACAGGGTGGCGTATGTGTATTGATTACAGAAGGCTCAATACAGCCACCAGGAAGGATCACTTTCCTTTACCATTCATAGACCAGATGCTAGAGAGACTAGCAGGTCATGAATATTACTGCTTTTTGGATGGCTATTCAGGTTACAACCAAATTGCAGTAGATCCTCAGGACCAAGAGAAAACAGCATTCACATGTCCTTCTGGAGTGTTTGCCTACAGAAGGATGCCTTTTGGTCTGTGCAATACACCTGCAACCTTTCAGAGGTGCATGCTCTCTATCTTCTCTGATATGGTAGAGAAATTTCTGGAAGTCTTCATGGATGACTTTTCAGTATTTGGAGACTCATTCAGCTCCTGCCTTGACCATTTAGCACTTGTTCTGAAAAGATGCCAAGAGACCAACCTAGTTTTAAACTAGGAAAAATGTCACTTTATGGTGACTGAAGGGATTGTCCTTGGGCATAAAATTTCAAATAAGGGAATAGAGGTGGATCAAGCTAAAGTTGAAGTAACTGAAAAATTACCACCACCTGCCAATGTTAAGGCAATCAGAAGCTTTCTAGGGCATGCAGGATTTTATAGGAGGTTTATAAAGGATTTTTCAAAAATTGCAAAACCTCTGAGCAATCTGCTAGCTGCTGACACGCCATTTGTGTTTGACACAGAGTGTCTGTAGGCATTTAAAACTCTGAAAGCTAAGCTGGTCACAGCACCAGTTATTTCTGTACCAGACTGGGCATTACCATTCGAACTAATGTGTGATGCCAGTGACCATGCCATTGGTGCAGTATTGGGACAGAGGCATAACAAGCTTCTGCATGTCATTTATTATGCTAGCCGTGTTTTAAATGATGCCCAGAAAATTTACACAACCACAGAAAAAGAATTGCTTGCAGTGGTTTATGCCGTTGACAAGTTTAGATCATACTTAGTAGGATCAAAAGTGATTGTGTACACTGACCATGCTGCTCTTAAATATCTACTCATAAAGTAGGATTCAAAACCCAGGCTCATAAGATGGGTGTTGCTTCTGCAAGAGTTTGATATAGAAATAAGAGACAGAAAAGGGACAGAGAACCAAGTGGCTGATCATCTGTCCCGAATAGAACCAGTAGAAGGGGCATCCTTTTCCTCTATTGAGATCTCTGAAACCTTTCCGGATGAGCAATTGTTTGCCATTCAGGAAACACCATGGTTTGCAGACATTGCAAACTATAAGGCTGCAAGATTCATACCCAAGGAGTACAGCAGGCAACAAACAAAAAAATTAATTACTGATACAAAGTACTACTTGTGGGATGAACTATATCTCTTTAAGAGATGTGCAGACGGAATAATCCGTAGGTGTGTGCCTAGAGAAGAAGCACAGAAGATCCTATGGCATTGTCATGGATCACAATATGGAGGACATTTCGGAGGTGAGCGAACAGCCACAAAAGTCCTCCAATGTGGCTTCTATTGGCCTACTCTCTATAAAGACTTCTGAGAGTTTGTGCGTAACTGTGACAGCTGCCAGAGAGCTGGTAATCTGCCTCATGGTTATGCCATGCCTCAACAAGAGATCTTGGAGATTGAGTTGTTTGATGTATGAGATATTGACTTCATAGGGCCTTTCCCACCATCATACTCAAACACATATATGGCAGTAGACTATGTATCTAAATGGGTAGAGGCAATTGCAACACCCACTAATGATACTAAGACAGTGCTGAAGTTCCTCCAGAAATATATCTTCAGCAGGTTTGGTATCCCTAGAGCACTAATCAGTGATGGGGGCACTCATTTCTGCAATAAACAGCTTTACTCTGCTATGGTCCGATATAGAATTAGCCATAAAGTAGCAACTCCATATCATCCACAGACAAATGGGCAAGCTGAAGTCTCTAATAGAGAACTAAAAAGAATCCTGGAACGGACTGTAATTACCCGTAGAATGGATTGGGCAAAAAGCTTAGATGATGCTCTGTGGGCATACAGAACAGCATTCATCAAGACTCCTATAGGAACCTCTCCATACCAGCTTGTGTATGGCAAGGCCTGTCATCTACCCGTGGAACTGGAGCATAAGGCCTACTGGGCAACCAGATTCCTAAACCTGGATGCTAAGTTAGCTAGAGAGAAGAGATTACTCTAGTTAAATGAGCTAGAGGAATTCAGACTCAATATTTTCGAAAATACAAAAATTTACAAGGAGAAAGCAAAAAGGTGGCATGATAAGAAACTTTCATCCAAAGTCTTTGAACCAGAATAAAAGGTTCTGCTATTTAACTCTAGGCTCAGATTATTCCCCGGGAAACTGAAATCCCGGTGGAGGGGACCATATGTGATTACAAGTGTGTCACCATATGGCTATGTGGAGCTTCAAGACATTGATTCTAATAAGAAGTTCATTGTTAATGGATAGAGAGTCAAGCATGATCTTGAAGGCAATGTTGAGCAAGAATGCTCAAAGCTGAGACTAGATTAAAAGCTCAGTAAGGTCCAGCTAAAGACAATAAAGAAGCGCTTATTGGGAGGCAACCCAATTTTTACTTATCTATGTTAATTTTCTGTTTTCCTTTTTTATTTTATGTTTTCTTTAGGATGATGATCATGTGGAGTCACAAAAATCAAAGCAAAATCAAAAATAGCATTAAAAATAGCTCACCCTGGAGGAAGAGCTTACTGGCGTTTAAACGCCAGTAAGAAGCATCAGACTGGCGTTTAACGCCAAAAAGAAGCATCAAGCTGGCATCAAATGCCAGAAACAAGCTACAGTCTGGCGTTTAACACCGGAAACAAGCAGCAACTTGGCGTTAACGCCAATAAAGGGAGAAAAGCTGGCACTAAACGCCAGAAACAAGCAGCAACCTGGTGTTTAACGCTAGAATTGCACTCTATGGGCATTTTGCATGCCTAAATGGAGCAGGGATGATAAGTCCTTGACCCCTCAGGATCTGTGGACCCCATAGGATCCCCACCTACCCCACCTCTCTCTCTCTCTCTCTCTCTCTCTCTCTCTCTCTCTCTCTCTCTCTCTCTCTCTCTCTCCCACCTTTTCATAACACTCTTTCCCACATACCCTTCACCAATCACCTCCCTCTACCCCTATATAAACCACTCACCACTCCTTAATTTTCACACATTACAACCACTACTTCTACCCCTTGGCCGAACCACATATCTCCCTCCATCTCCTCTATTTTCTTCTTCTTCTACTACTTTCTTTCTTTTTTTTCTCGAGGACGAGCAAACCTTTTAAGTTTGGTGTGGTAAAAGCATTGCTTTTTGTTTTTCCATAACCATTAATGGCACTAAAGGCCAGAGAAACCTCTAGAAAGAGGAAAGGAAAGACAATTGCTTCCACATCCGAGTCATGGGAGATGGTGCAGGGAGCAGAATTCCTTGGCACCTCAAGATCTGTGGACCCCACAGGATCCCCACCTACCCCACCTCTTCTTCTCTCCTCTTCATACCTTTCCATAACACTCTTCTCCAAATACCCTTGACTAATCCCATCAATAACTCTTCCCCATATTCTCTTCACCACTCACATCCATCCATCATAAACCCCACCTACCTCACCATTCAAATTCAAACCATTTCCCTCCCAAACTCAACCCCTATTACAAGAATTCCCTCTCCACTCCACTCCTATATAAGCCCCCTATCACTCCTTCCTTTTCACACATCATAACCACCTAAAACCTCCCTTGGCCGAACCATTCACACACCTCCATCTCCTCCATCTCTTCTTATTCTAATCCCTTCTCTCTTCTTTTGCTCGAGGACGAGCAAACCTTTTAAGTTTGGTATGGAAAAAGCTCTGCTTTTTATTTTTTCCATAACCATTAATGGCACCTAAGACCAGAGAAACCTCTAGAAAGAGGAAAGGAAAGGCAATTGCTTCCAACTCCGAGTCATGAGAGATGGAGAGATTCATCTCAAAAGTCCATCACTAAGAAGAGGATGGAGTAAATAAGAGAGCCCACTCATAGACCTCAACAAGAGCATGAGGAAATTCCTCATCATGAAATCCCTGAGATGCCTCAAGGGATGCACTTTCCTCCACAAAACTATTAGGAGCAAATTAACACCTCCCTAGGAGAATTGAGTTCCAACATGGGACAACTAAGGGTGGAGCACCAAGAGCATTTTATTCTCCTCCATGAAATTCGAGAAGATCAAAGAGCTATGAGAGAGGAGAAACAAAGGCAAGGAAGAGACATTGAGGAGCTAAAGCACTCCGTAAGATCTTCAAGAGGAAGAACTAGCCGCCATCACTAAGGTGGACCCGTTCTTTAATTTCCTAGTTCTTTATTTTTCTGTTTTTCGTTTACTATGCTCTATGTTTATTCATGTTTGCGTCTTTATTACATGATTATTAGTGTTCAAGTGTCTATGTCTTAAAGCTATGAACGTCCTATGAATCCATCACCTTTCTTAAATGAAAAATGCTTAATTTACAAAAGAACAAGAAGTACATGAATTTTGAACTCATCCTTGAGATTAGTTTAATTATTTTGATGTGGTGACAATACTTTCTGCTTTCTGAATGAATACTTGAATAGTGCATATGTCTTTTGAATTTGTTGTTTATGAATGTTAAAATTGTTGGCTCTTGAAAGAATCACAAAAAAGGAGAAATGTTATTGATAATCTGAAAAATCATAAAATTGATTCTTGAAGCAAGAAAAAGTAGTGAAGAACAAAGCTTGCGAAAAAAAATAAAAGAAAGATAAAAGAAAAGCAAGCAAAAAAAGCCAATAGCTCTTTAAACCAAAAGGCAAGAGCAAAAATCCAGTAACCCTTTAAACCAAAAGGCAAGGGTAATAAAAAGGATCCAAGGCTTTGAGCATTAATGGATAGGAGGGCCCAAAGGAATAAAATCCTGGCCTAAGCGGCTAAACCAAGCTGTCCCTAACCATGTGCTTGTAGCGTGAAGGTGTCAAGTGAAAAGCTTGAGACTGAGCAGTTAAAGTCGTGATCCAAAGCAAAAAGAGTGTGCTTAAAAACCCTGGACACCTCTAATTAGGGACTCTAGCAAAGCTGAGTCACAATCTGAAAAGGTTCACCCAATTATGTGTCTGTGGCATTTATGTATCCGGTGGTAATACTGGAAAACAAAGTGCTTAGGGCCACGACCAAGACTCATAAAGTAGTTGTGTTCAAGAATCAACATACAGAACTAGGAGAATCAATAACACTATCTGGATTCTGAGTTCCTTTAGATGCCAACCATTATGAACTTCAAAGGATAAAGTGAGATGCCAAAACTGTTCAGAGGCAAAAAGCTACTAGTCCCGCTCATCTAATTGGAGCTAAGCTTCATTGATATTTTTGAATTTATAGTATATTCTCTTCTTTTTATCCTATTTTATTTTCAGTTTCTTGGGGACAAGCAACAATTTAAGTTTGGTGTTGTGATGAGCGGATAATTTATACGTTTTTTGGCATTGTTTTTAGGTAGTTTTTAGTATGATTTAGTTAGTTTTTACTATGTTTTTATTAGTTTTTATGCAAAATTCACATTTCTGGACTTTAATATGAGTTTGTGGGTTTTTCTGTGATTTTAGGTATTTTCTGGCTGAAATTGAGGGACCTGAGCAAAAATCTGATTCAGAGGCTGAAAAAGGACTGCAGATGTTGTTGGATTCTGACCTCCCTGCACTCGAAATGGATTTTCTGGAGCTATGGAAACCCAATTGGTGCTCTCTCAATTGCGTTGGAAAGTAGACATCCAGGGCTTTCCAGAAATATATAATAGTCCATACTTTGCCCGAGTTTTGATGACACAAACTGTTATTTAAATGCCAACTTCCTGCTCTATTCTGAAGTTAAACGCCAGAAATAGGTTACAAACCAGAGTTAAATGCCACAAACAGGCTGTAACCTGGCATTTAACTCCAAGAGAAGCCTCTACACGTGTAAAGCTCAATGCTCAGCCCAAGCACATACCAAGTGGGTCCCGGAAGTGGATTTCTGCACTATCTATCTTAGTTTACTCATTTTCTGTAAATCTAGGTCACTAGTTTAGTATAAAAACTACTTTTAGAGACTTACTTTGTATCTCATGACATTTTTACATCTGAATATTATATTTCTGATAGCATGAGTCTCTAAACCCCATGGTTGGGGGTGAGGAGCTCTGCTGTGTCTCGATGAATTAATGCAATTACTACTGTTTTCCATTCAATCGTGCTTGTTTCTACTCTAAGATATTCACTCGCACTTCAACCTGATAAATGTGATGATCCGTGACACTCATCGTCATTCTCAGCTATGAACGCGTACCTGACAACCACCTCCGTTCTATCTACAATAGCTTGAGTGCATATCTCTTGGGTTTCTAATCTAAGATTAGAACCTTTGTGGTATAGGCAAGAATTATTGGCAGTCATTCTTGAGATCCGGAAAGTCTAAACCTTGTCTGTGGTATTCTGAGTAGGATCTGGGAAGGGATGACTGTGACGAGCTTCAAACTCGCAAGTGTTGGGCGTAGTGACAGACGCAAAAGGATCAATGGATCCTATTCCAACCCAAGTGAGAACCGACAAACGATTAGCCCTGCAGTGACAGTGCAGCCGGACCATTTTCACTGAGAGGATGGATGGTAGCCATTGACAACGATGATCCACCAACATACAGCTTGCCATGGAAGGAGCCTTGCGCGCGTGAAGAAGAAGACAGTAGGAAAGCAGAGATTCAGGAGACAGAGCATCTCCAAAACCTCAACCTGTTCTCTATTACTGCATAACAAGTATTATTTATTTCATGTTCTTTTACTCATTCCAATTAAAACAGAAAATTATTATAGATATCCTGACTGAGAGTTACAAGATAACCATAGCTTGCTTCAAGCCGACAATCTCCGTGGGATCGACCCTTACTCACGTAAGGCATTACTTGGACGACCTAGTACACTTGCTAGTTAGTTGTGCGGAATTTCAAAAGTGTGATTGTAATTTCGTGCACCAGAAAGTCAAATGAGCTACACCAATCCTAATCCATAAGTCCTAGCCACTCACTAATTAACTTAGTGAAAGCTAGAGTCAATGGATACCAATTATCAAGACTTGGACATTAGCAACTGAATTTCATCTAAGTTACCACCCCAAGCCAAGAACACAAAAATCTACTCTAACATCCTTCCAAGCATTTAATCAAACACTTGGAAGCCATAAAAGGAAAGTAAGATAAGATTGCAATAAATGTAGATCTACAACTACCAATTGCAAGAAAATTAACAACAATAAAGCAAATCAACAATAGAAGAACATGAAACATAAATTGCATTAAAGGAAAATAGAGGAAACAAGAGTGCATCAATAATAAAGTAAACAATTACAAGGATTAAAATGCTAAACTAAGACAACAAAGGTAGAAGAACAAGAATTTGTAAACGAAAAGTAAATCAAAGCAGGAATTAAACCTAAATCGAAGAAATCCTAATCTACATCTAACCTAATTCTAGAGAGAAGAGAGGGCTTCTCTCTCTAAAAACTAACTAAAACATTGTGTAAACTAAACTATGTGTCCCCCCCCCCTTTGACTCCTCTTGATTTCTGCATGTAATAGGCTCAGAAATGAGTTGGATTTGGGTCTGGGAAGTCCAAAAATCGCCCCCAGCGTTTTCACTTTAATGAGGTCACGTGCGAGCATCGACGCGTATGCGTGGGTCACGCGTACGCGTTGCTTGGCATTTTTGCTTTCCACGCGTACGCGCCATGTACGCGTACGCGTCGCCATGCGACTTCATATACCACGCGTGTGCATCTGCTACGCGTGCGCGTCAGTGAATGCATCCCAAATCCTTGATTTTCCATTATTTCTCCACTTTGCATGCTTTTATCTTCATTCCTTTGATCCATTCCTAGCCTTTTTAACCTGAATTCACTAACAAATACATCAAGGCATCTAGTGGAATCAAAGGTGAATCAAAATTAACAAATTAAATGCCTAAAAAGCATGTTTTCACACTTAAGCACAAATTAGGGAGAATTTATAAAACCATGCTATTTCATTGAATAAGTGTGAGAAAAGGGTGATAAAATCCCCTAAATTCAGCATAGCATGCACCACAAAATACTGGTCCATCAGCAGGCGACAGCCGAAGTGTTGGGGAATCAGATGAACAATGGGAACAATGGAAATAATGGCAAAGACAGCCCTATGACAATTTCCTCTTTTCTGAAGTTTCACCCTCCAACCTTCAGAGGAACTTCAAACCCCACTGAAGTGGATAACTGGATTCAGGCAATGGAGCGGGCACTGCAGGCTCAGCAGGTTCCCGAAGAGCAGTGAGTTGAATTTGGGACTTATCAGCTGCAAGACGAGGCCCAGCACTAGTGGCAAGGAACACGGTATATTCTGCAGCCAGACGGTGTTGTAATCTCTTGGGAAGTGTTACACACAGAATTTTACTGAAAGTACTTTCACAGTTCAGTTAGGAATGCCAAAGAACTCGAATTGCTGAAATTGAAACAAGGCCAGATGACTATTACTGAATATACTAGCAGGTTCGAAGAACTGTGTCACTTTTCCTGAATTGTCAAGGTGCGCCTGAAGACTTTGCTGAGTGGAAATGCATTAAGGATGAGCGAGGCCTTCAGAGTGATATTCTGAGCTTTGTTGCACCAATGAAAATCAGGGTATTTTCTGAACTTGTGAATAAGAGCCGAATAATTGAAAAATGTGTGAGGAACGCAGTCGTGGCAAAGAATGATAACCGGGAGTTTTGCCGAAGAGACCACCATCAGAACTTGGCACCAAGGAGTCAAGAATTCAAGAGGACTGAGAATTACCATCCAAATAGGCAACATAAAAATAAGCAAGGTCTATGTTACCGATGCGGATCACCAGGGCATATGGTTAGGCACTGTCCTAGTCCACGTGGGAGGACTCATGATGCAGATTGATCACAAACATAAGGTTAAGGTAATTGCAATCACCAAATTTAGGGAGCAATGCAATATTCTAGGGTATTATAATTACTCATAGCCTAAGATAGGGAAGAAAAATCTAACAGTGAAATGTCAAGCTTAGTATAGGACTTAGAACCAAACCGAAACATTATGTACTATAACACCGTTAAAATTGGTAGAGTTTGGAGAGTCAGATGAGATGGGTGATAGAAACGAAGTCCGTTCAATTAAGCATTCCCAGTGTGAAATACCGGTAATGTTAGAGGAAGAGGAGATAACAACAGGAAGACTTTCGATAATCAACTTACTACAGTTCAATCTAAAAGCCAATTACAATATCACCTTTGTCAAACCGTCCGTGTACCATAGTTACATCACAAGTCAGCAGCCCAAACATTTCCATACTCATTATTACTTGAGCTTATTTCAACACTATAGTTGGTTATTTGGTAGCTCTCCCGATTCTACTTCTTAGTTCATAGTTTTGTTTAAATTTGGAAGCCCTTTTAACAATTGGAGTTGATAATTCTTTTAAATTACTTAAGCCCTCTATGCTTTACTACACATTTTAACTTAAATACAACTGTGTGCTTGCTCTCGACTCACACACAGCCAGCTTTCACCACGATCAATCACGAATTCACCCCTTACAATGCCATCAAACAAACTAGAACCGATCTTATCACGAGCCTACTCGCTGATGAGTAATTTTGGAGGAAAAATAAATCTCTTCCAAAATACACAAATCTAATCGGCAAGTGTACCGGGTCGTATCAAGTAATAAAAACTCACGGGAGTGAGGTCGATCCCACAGGGATTGAAGGATTGAGCAATTTTAGCTTAGTGGTTGATTTAGTCAAGCGAATCAAGATTTGGTTGATGGTTTTGTGACTTGCAGAATTAAATTGCATTGAAGTAAAGAGAACAAGAAATAAATTGCTGAAACGTAAAGGACAAAAAATTAAATGGCAGAAACTTAGAGTGCAAGAAATGTAAATTGCGGAATCTTAAAGTGCAAGAAATGTAAATGACTCGGAATGTAAAGGGGATTGGGAAGTGGATTTGCAGAAATTAAGCAAGGAAAAGTTAAATTGCATCAAACAGAAGAGTAAAAGGGAATTGGGATTGGATCGGATCTTATAGCAGAAAAGTAAATGAACATGGAAAGAAAGAAACAGAATGTAAATTGGGGATTTGAGATCTCAGGGCCCAGAGACTAGAAAACCAAGTCTAGATCTCAATGCCTTCCTAGATCCAACAAGAACAGTTGCAAGGAAATTGTAAATTGCAAAGAAATTAGATGAGAAGCAAGTGATGGAAACAGAAATTCAAATTCAGTAAATAAACAGAGAGATCCAAGGTTGAGATTGAAACAGAATTTCTTCAATTCTCCAACCCAAAATCCAAGACAATTGTAATTGAATTTGAAAGCAATAAAACTGAGAGAAAGAGAAGTGAATTCTCCTTCCCCAAGACAAAGAAATTAAAGTTCACTCAATAACAAAAACTCTCTGAAAACTCTTATGAAAATTCCAAAAGGAAAGCTCCCCGAAGAACTTGAATTCTATCCTATTTATACACTTTCTTCCAATGATCTTCAAGCCTTGAGTTGGGCCTTTGCTCTTGGTGGAATTGGGTTGAAAGAGGCCTTGGTTGATTGCTCTTGAAGTTTGAAGAAGAACCAAAGTGAACCAATTGAACCGGGTTTGAGTTTTGCAAAAGTTGGACCAAAAGTTTGAGCCAAAGTTAGGGGTCTAACTTTGGCTCCAACTTTTCATATCAGCTAGCACATTTTTCTGATATCAACGTTGGTGCCAACGTTAGGGGTCTAACTTTGACCCTAACGTTGGCCTTGCCTAGTGTGCTTGTGGCGCCAACGTTAGCCACCAAGTTAGGGGGCTAACGTTGGCGCAAACTTTTGCTCCTTCCCCATTGAATTTTCATGTGCCAACGTTAGCCTCCAAGTTAGGGGGCTAACGTTGGCGCAAACGTGGGATGGCCAGGGAGGAATTCATGTGCCAACGTTAGCCTCAAAGTTAGGGGGCTAACGTTGGCGCAAACTTTTGGTGCCCAGGGGAGAAATTCATGTGCCAACGTTAGCCTCAAAGTTAGGGGGCTAACGTTGGCGCAAACTTTTGGAGCCCAGGGGAGAATTTTCAAGTTCCAACGTTAGCCTCCAAGTTAGGGGGCTAACGTTGGGGCTAACTTTTCAACCAAAAGTTTGTGCAAAAGTTTGATGCTAACTTTAGGTCCAGCTTCTTGCTTCCTGGTTCAATTTCACTTATTCCATTGTCTTCTCTTTACTCCTAGCCATTCCTTCTTGCTTCAACCTTTCTCCAAGCTTTCTTCACCTATCATTAATCAACCAAACTCATCAAAGCTATGCTCAAAATCATGAGATATTCATTCTTTCATAATATGCAACAAATATAGCATAAAACCTCATGAAATGGCATGAATTCATATATGGTTGGTTCAATCAAGGGAAACATGAAAATCTACTCAATTAGCTTGCTTGTAGCTCAAGAAAGTGCATAATTCTAATGAAAACAAAAGAAAAAGACTAGTTAAAATAGGCTAGGATGACTTGTCATCACAACACCAAACTTAAAGCTTGCTTGTCCCCAAGCAAGAAAAGATTTATTGAGAAGAAAGAATGAATTGGAAGAGGATGTTCATGCTAGCAGAGTATTATTGATAGTTCATGGGGTTTTGTGTGGATATGCAAATACTCACTTCTTATTGACTCCTAGGCCTAGAAAGTCTCCTTCAAGCTTCAAGTGACATATTGCTATGACCTCTCATTATTCTTTTATCCTTGGCTATTACTTTGTTTATAAGCTTTATTTGAGTGTCATGTGTAGCAAGTTCATTTTCTTTTCTTTATACTTGACACATTATTCACCATAGACACTTGGCTCACATTCCTTCTTAAAACATTGATGCCCAGCACCTCTTTGGGTTACTAAATGCCTTGTAGTTAGGTTGCTCTTGATAGTGGACTTTCAGCTGATGATCCCGGATTAGTTAACCCAAGTCACCGAGTGTTGAGGCACTCTTAAGAGCTTACTAATCCAAGCAGATCCTAGTACAAAGACATCACAGGCATATATTTTAAAGTTCAAGCTATTGGTGTCCAGCTTTGTTTCTTTTTGTTTCCTTTTGCTCTGCCACTTTTTGGCTATCTTTTTTCTTTCCTTCTTTTTGTTTTTCTTTCTAACCACGGAATTTAATTCAATTGAGATTCATAGACAGTAAGCCACTCTTTACTTAGAAGGAGATATCCTGGCTCTTTATTCACTAAAAGTGAGCTATTATACACTCACACACATACCACCACTTACTTTTATTCTACTTCTATCTAACAGAGAATATCTTGCTTCACATTCAAACTGTTCTTTTATTGAATTAAAAGTGCAGGGGACAAACATGCTTTTTGCTAAGTGAGAGTAAACACACAAGCATACACATAGACTAGTTTACTTATTCTAAGAGAAGTTTGAATCTGTTTGAATTAAATGAACACTTTATCAAGACATCAATCAAAAGTATTTCTCAACAGTAAAGGTTAAGTATAGATACAACCTATTGGTTTGCATTTCTTTTGTTCTTCTTTCTGTTGTGCCCCTTTTTGAGTCTTTATGCATGGTACCTTCAATTGGTGGTTAACTCCCAAACTTAATTCCTTGCTACTTCTTCTGATTCAACAGGTTAACTCTGGGCAAACTTTTGTGTCCTTGCTAAAGGTTATGATATTGGGACTAAAAAATAGTTAAGTTGTTGAATAATCTATTTGATTGCTTGGAACTAGCAATGTGCAGGAAGTTAGAATGAAGTTTTGGTGGAACACCAAACTTAGCATCTTGCATTCTCCCTTCGATTGTTTTTGGTGTGCAACACCAAACTTAGCTTCTTGCAATACATAGCAGTTATCCAACACTCTTATTGAAAAAGTTATGAAAAGAAAACTACCTCCGGTTGGGTTGCCTCCCAACAAGCGCTCTTTTATTGTCACTAGCTTGACATTGAGGCTTTCTTTTATGGTGGTTGGTGCTTGTAGGGCCTCAATTTGTCTCCTCTGACTGTGATCCTCTTCTTTATTCTCTGGTGTTCAATTTCAGCATGCTCTAATGATAGTATGTTGCTGACAGTGTAGTAATCCTCGGTTTGTTGATTTGCCCCCAGCTGTTGATATATCAGTTGCACTTTGTCACCTTTGGAAAGCCCCTCTGTTGGAATCTTTCTGTTCTTCCAACCCCTTTTTGCTTTGTTTCTGCGTTTCATCTTCCCTTTTGTTGTTCTTTCTTTTCTGGCCGTAGGTTTTCCTTGGGGACCTCTCTTCTCAGTGGCCAATACTCTAATATCCTCTTGGGCTTTTTCATCAGTTTGCACAATCTTTAGCATTGGGATGTTGCTGTGACTTTCCTGGTCATTTTTCATATAGTCTTTCTTCTCCTTGCTAAATTGTGCCTCTGGTAATACCTTCAGAGTGACACTCTGGTCATGCATCCTGAGAGTTAATTCCCCTTTCTCTACGTCTATGATAGCTCTAGCAGTGGCCAAGAATGGCCTTCCCAGTATAACAGAGTCACCATCATCATCGTTTGATTCTAGAACCACAAAATCAGCAGGGTATATAAAACTGTCCACCTTGACCAAAAGATTTTCAATTACACCCCTGGGGTATACCATTGACTTGTCTACCAGCTCCAGAGACATTTGTACTGGTTTGACCTCCTCTATATGCAGCTTTTTTACCAAGGAAGATGGCATTAAGTTAATACTTGCTCCGAGATCGCACATTGCTTTAGTGATGGTCAATTTCCCAATGGTGCAAGGCAACAGGAAGCTCCCTGGGTCCTCGAGCTTGGGAGGAAGCCCCTTTTGAATCAAGGCCCTGCATTCCTCAGTAATCATTATGGTTTCTTTCTCATCCCAGCTTCTTTTCTTGTTGACAAGCTCCTTCAAGAATTTGGCATACAGAGGCATTTGCTCAAGTGCTTCAGCCAAGGGGATATTGATTTTCAGCTTCTTAAAAGTCTCAAGGAATTTGTGAAAATGCTGGTCTTTAACCTCTTTGTTAAACCTCTGGGGATATGGCAATGGAGGTGTGATGCTCTTTCCTAATTGCTGCTGTCCCTGAGCTCCTTCCTTTGAGCTATGCGGCTGGTTGTCCTTCTCTTTAAGTTTCTCAGTGCTTTTGTTTGGCATCACAACTTGCTCCTTAGCCTCATCTGCCTTTGTTTGATTCTCATCCTCCATTGGTTCTTTGATGTTCTCTGCTTGCTTCCTTGTAGTGTCATTGTTGCTTATCAATGTTCTCTCACTCCTTAATTATATTGCCTTGCATTCTTCCTTGGGATTTGGAATTGTGTCACTGGGCAGTGAGTTTGAAGGTCTCTCAACAGATACTTGCTTGGAGAGTTGCCCCATCTGTCTCTCTAGGCTCTTCAGGGAGGCTTCCTGATTCTTGGTTACCATTTCCTGGTGTTTCAACATTTTGTCTATCATGGCCTCCAAGTGAGTGATTCTTTGGGCTTCAGGTGATACTTGAGGTGGGTTATGAGATGTGGGTGGTGGATGGTAGGCATTTTGGTTGGTGGGTTGGTTATTAGATTGGTATTGGTTGAGGTTGGGGTAGTTATTTTGATGTTTTCTGTAGGGGTTTTGGTTAATCTGCTGCTGGTTGTGGTTTTGGTTGCTTCTTGGGTTGTGCTGGTTTGAGTTCCTCTGCCATGGTTGTTGGTTTTGGGTATGGTTATCTCCCCATCTGAGGTTTGGGTGGTTCTTCCAAGATGGATTGTATGTATCACCATACACTTCATTTGGTCCTTGGTTGTGCATATACTGTACTTGCTCTTGTTGTTGTTCTTCTTGAGTTTCTTCACTCTGTCCCCATGTGGTTGATGGTTGGCTAGTGTTAACTGCTGCAACTTGGAGGCTATCAATCCTCTTGGCCATTTGCTCAAATTGTTGTTGAATTTGCTGCTGCATCATCTTGTTTTGAGCTAGGATTGAATCCGCTCCTTCTAGCTCCATTACTCCTCTCCTTTGTGATGGTTGGCGGCCTCTTTGATGAGCAAAGAAATATTGGTTGTTGGACACCATATCAATGAGTTCTTGAGCCTCTTCTGCAGTTTTCATGAGTTGCAAGGAACCTCCAGCTGAATGATCCAAAGCTTCCTGGGATTTCAGTGTTAAGCCTTCATAGAAGTTTTGAAGCTTCTCCCACTCATTAAACATGGCAGGGGGACATTTCCTTATCAGAGCCTTGTACCTCTCCCATGCCTCATAGATGGGTTCGGCCTCCATTTGTGTAAATGTTTGAACCTCAGCCTTTAACCTTATAATCCTCTGAGGTGGATAAAATTTTGCAAGGAACTTAGTTACCAAATCATCCCAGTTGTTAATGCTGTCCCTTGGAAACGATTCCAACCATTGAGTGGCCTTGTCCCTGAGAGAAAATGGGAATAGCATCAGTTTGTAACTGTCAGGGGGCACTCCATTAGTTTTGACAGTGTTGCATATCCTCAAGAAAGTGGACAAATGTTGGTGCGGGTCCTCAAGTGGTCCTCCACCAAAAGAGCAGTTGTTCTGAACCAAAGTGATGAGTTGTGGCTTGAGTTCAAAATTGTTAGCATTGACATTTGGAGCCAAGATGCTGCTCCCACAATGTCTAGGATTTGCAAAGGTATAGGAAGCCAAAACTCTCCTCTGGGGTGGGTTGCCATTGTTGTTGTCTTCTCCACCTGGTGGATTGGTTAAATGTTCCTCCATCTCTTGGAATTCTTCGTCTGATTCCTCTTCTCCAACAATATTTTTCCCTCTTTCAGCTCTTCTTAACCTCCTGAGAGTTCTTTCGTCTTGTTCATGAAAATTGGGTATGGTTCTTCTTGTACCTGACATACAAGCAGAGCATGAGAAATGCACAAAACCAGTGACACTTCAATTTACTGCCAGATTGAAGTGTTAGTTAGTTTAAGCAAAAAATCAAACAGTTAGTGGGTTAATCAAAATTAAAGAAAAAGTGCTTGATCTAGATCACCACCTCACTTAATCATTGTCAATCTAATCAATCCCCGGCAACGGCGCCAAAAACTTGATGAGTAATTTTGGAGGAAAAATAAATCTCTTCCAAAACACACAAATCTAACCGGCAAGTGTACCGGGTCGTATCAAGTAATAAAAACTCACGGGAGTGAGGTCGATCCCACAGGGATTGAAGGATTGAGCAATTTTAGCTTAGTGGTTGATTTAGTCAAGCGAATCAAGATTTGGTTGATGGTTTTGTGACTTGCAGAATTAAATTGCATTGAAGTAAAGAGAACAAGAAATAAATTGCTGAAACGTAAAGGACAAAAAATTAAATGGCAGAAACTTAGAGTGCAAGAAATGTAAATTGCGGAATCTTAAAGTGCAAGAAATGTAAATGACTCGGAATGTAAAGGGGATTGGGAAGTGGATTTGCAGAAATTAAGCAAGGAAAAGTTAAATTGCATCAAACAGAAGAGTAAAAGGGAATTGGGATTGGATCGGATCTTATAGCAGAAAAGTAAATGAACATGGAAAGAAAGAAACAGAATGTAAATTGGGGATTTGAGATCTCAGGGCCCAGAGACTAGAAAACCAAGTCTAGATCTCAATGCCTTCCTAGATCCAACAAGAACAGTTGCAAGGAAATTGTAAATTGCAAAGAAATTAGATGAGAAGCAAGTGATGGAAACAGAAATTCAAATTCAGTAAATAAACAGAGAGATCCAAGGTTGAGATTGAAACAGAATTTCTTCAATTCTCCAACCCAAAATCCAAGACAATTGTAATTGAATTTGAAAGCAATAAAACTGAGAGAAAGAGAAGTGAATTCTCCTTCCCCAAGACAAAGAAATTAAAGTTCACTCAATAACAAAAACTCTCTGAAAACTCTTATGAAAATTCCAAAAGGAAAGCTCCCCGAAGAACTTGAATTCTATCCTATTTATACACTTTCTTCCAATGATCTTCAAGCCTTGATTTGGGCCTTTGCTCTTGGTGGAATTGGGTTGAAAGAGGCCTTGGTTGATTGCTCTTGAAGTTTGAAGAAGAACCAAAGTGAACCAATTGAACCGGGTTTGAGTTTTGCAAAAGTTGGACCAAAAGTTTGAGCCAAAGTTAGGGGTCTAACTTTGGCTCCAACTTTTCATATCAGCTAGCACATTTTTCTGATATCAACGTTGGTGCCAACGTTAGGGGTCTAACTTTGACCCTAACGTTGGCCTTGCCTAGTGTGCTTGTGGCGCCAACGTTAGCCACCAAGTTAGGGGGCTAACGTTGGCGCAAACTTTTGCTCCTTCCCCATTGAATTTTCATGTGCCAACGTTAGCCTCCAAGTTAGGGGGCTAACGTTAGCGCAAACGTGGGATGGCCAGGGAGGAATTCATGTGCCAACGTTAGCCTCAAAGTTAGGGGGCTAACGTTGGCGCAAACTTTTGGTGCCCAGGGGAGAAATTCATGTGCCAACGTTAGCCTCAAAGTTAGGGGGCTAACGTTGGCGCAAACTTTTGGAGCCCAGGGGAGAATTTTCAAGTTCCAACGTTAGCCTCCAAGTTAGGGGGCTAACGTTGGGGCTAACTTTTCAACCAAAAGTTTGTGCAAAAGTTTGATGCTAACTTTAGGTCCAGCTTCTTGCTTCCTGGTTCAATTTCACTTATTCCATTGTCTTCTCTTTACTCCTAGCCATTCCTTCTTGCTTCAACCTTTCTCCAAGCTTTCTTCACCTATCATTAATCAACCAAACTCATCAAAGCTATGCTCAAAATCATGAGATATTCATTCTTTCATAATATGCAACAAATATAGCATAAAACCTCATGAAATGGCATGAATTCATATATGGTTGGTTCAATCAAGGGAAACATGAAAATCTACTCAATTAGCTTGCTTGTAGCTCAAGAAAGTGCATAATTCTAATGAAAACAAAAGAAAAAGACTAGTTAAAATAGGCTAGGATGACTTGTCATCACTCGCTAATTCCCAACCTTATCAGCTCTCGCCATTCAGCCATACAAGACAAATATAAATAACTTGTGAGTACCAGATAAGTTTTGCAACACTCGTAATGAATTGGTCATCTTTCCGAATTTTTACTCCTTACTTACATGAACCTTGTCTGGACATACTTATTTTAATTCTGAACTTGAGAAATTTGTTGTGAGTGGAGTTGCTCACCTTCACAATTTGTATTCTTCGGAGTTCAGTTAAGACTTAGTTGACTCGGAATTCCTTGATTCTCTTTCACGATTCCAAGAATCGAATTCCTCTCTTATTATGCACCTTAATTTTTCTCCTTATGCATTTTTGTCATTCATTTTGAGATTAAATGTGGTCACCATACCAGATGTCCTTTTTCATTCATTGTAAACGCCGTTTAGGCGATGTGAACGTCTTAGTTTGATGTCTTCTCGAAAATTTCCTCGAGCTTGGTAAACATCTAGTATTGTTCCTAAATATAACCATCAAGGTGATAACTCATTAAGAGCAAAACTTTTAAAATACGAAAGATGGAATATGTAGTATACCATAACAAGAAGAGATCTAGAGCTTTAATTTTTCTCGACCGTATTGTCTGTGGTTCAATCGACGCGTTAAGATGCACTGATTACTTAGATGCCCCAATATAACAAGATTTCGAACTTTGAGAGGAGAAAGCAACCTTTGTGTCGAGATTCATCACATCTGAACTTAATGATACATTAACCAAGGACATAGGACGTGAGTGAATGCAACCTTATGGTGCCATGATGATGCCCCGATAGAAAGAGTTTTAGCAGTAATCGAAGGATTTAATACCATTAGATAATTGTGAATCGAATGACAAAAATCCATCCACCTTTCACCTATCGGAGGAAAAATGACCAGGCTATACATTAAAGTGGCGCGGTACGTTAGTCACTCTGGTATCAACCCAACCCCGAAAGATTTGACAACCTAGATTTGAAAACTGAGACAATAGAGAGAAGGTTAGTGAAATTCAAGCTAAGATTCTAACTACGCTATCCCAACCAAATGATTTAATTGGAAGTGAAGACCAAGATAGATAGAAAAGGAGAAGTTGCACTTTCTTGGAAATTATCTCGACAAGATTAGGAGCGGTGAGCAGTTAAGACCAAGTGATTAAAACCGAGAAGTACTGAATCCAAAATGAGACGACTACCCACACCTCCTTTCAGGTAATTGAATCTGAATTTTGAGGATAAAATTCTTAATTAGGTGGGTAGGATGTAAACCCCGTAAAATTAGCAAATAATTAACCAATAAATTAATTTTAATAAAGAAAATTAATAATGTGAATATTATATTAAATTATGGTTGAGCGCATTAAAACGAGAATTTTGACACTAATTTCAAAAAATGCCGAACCGGTCAAACTGAACCCGAACCGGGCCCGTGGGCCTAACTAACCCATTCCATTTAATGAGTTTCAGCTCACTCTTCTTCCCTTTGCATGCAAGCACGCTGAAACATTTCAGCAAAAGGGGAAGAACAATTCCAAAGTTCCAAAACCCTTGGTTCCAATTCAATCTTCCAAAACTTCTCGCTCCAAGCTCCGATCGCCGCACCGTTTGCGCCACGCGACCGTGGCGTCGAGCTCTACAAAGCCCGAAACATTGTGAGGTAAGAAATCCACATTTTCTTCCTCAATTTTTTTACTTTCAGTTTCAAAATTTATGAACAAAGGTATTAAAAATTGTTCAATTTCAATGTTTAGACTCGAATTAGCTTGAGGAAAACATTCAATCTTGTTTCCTTCGTGCTTGTGTAATGTGAAAATTCTAGAACTCTAGCTAATTCCTTGGTTTAGTATTTTGGGTATTGAATTTTGGGGATATGTTTGTGATAAATATGTTAAGTGTATGTATATGTGATATGAGACAATTGGACATGTTAGAAGCTTAATTGGAAGCTTGGAGAGAGATCTAGTTGCTGAATTTTGGTGACTGAGGCTTGAAATTTTTGTCTTGTGGGTGCCTTGGGTAATATGTGGAAATCGGCCAAGGTATGGTTTAGGTTTCGCGTATTTAACATATAATGTTCTGCGAAAACTTAGGCTAGATGACCATAGGATAAGAATGAATATATGAGGGTGTAAATTGCTTAGTGCCTTGTTGATAACTATGAACCAAGTTGAGTATGGATTTGTTATTTAATGTTGACAATGAAAATTTGAATGTTAAATAATGATTTAATGATGGTTGATAAATTGAGATTAATGAATGTGTATAGATGATGAATTGTTGAAGGTCTTCTTGATATAATTGTGAAGTTATGCATGAGAATTACTTAGAATTAAGGTATGACGATAGATGATGGAAGGGTGTAGAGTTGTGTTGTGGTGATATTGCATGTGTTGTAACTAATTTTGAGTGTAGAAGGATTGATATTGAACGATAATTTGATGATGATATATGTATGTATGTATGTTGAATAGGTGAAATGAGAATCTTATTGAATTGAGAAATGGTAGGATGTGAGGTTGTTGTGGTATTGATAAGGATATATTGTGTTGATGGCTATAGGTATGGTAAGTGAATTGAGGTTGAGTTATAAAGAAAATAGAGGTTTTGATGTTTTACCTAAAGTTGGTTTTTGGCCGAACTTCAGCGAGCCATAACTTGGCTTTCGAATCCCTGAATTATTTCAAATCTGTTTTAAATGAAAATTGGGTTCGTGAAATTTATGTCGTTCAAAGAACTGATGAAAAATGTTTTAAAACAAAAAAGTTATGCCCGCCGGAAGTTTGGACTTGAAATATAGAATTCTGCAGCATTTCAGACTTGGAAATTTTTTTTAGAAAAACACATGTCCACGCGTACGCGTGTGGCCCATGCGTACACGTGACATTTCGGTAGTGCACTTCCACACGTACGCATGGCCCACACGTACGCGTGGCCCCTGTTTCAGCAAAACTGTATTTTGTGTTTTCAAGCCTAATTTCAAACTTCTAAACCTCCGTTTTCGTTCTTTTAGCCCTAAACTATAGTAGTAAGTTTAGTACTGAGCTGAAGTAATAATCTTAAATGATGAATTAGGTATAAATTGCAATAATATAAGCTGTATGTATGAGACCATGATAAACTATGGCTATAAAGAATAAATGTAAGAAAATGATTATGATAAATGATGAGATTTGGGATGACTGTGTGTGGCCAGAATGGTCGAGATGGCAAGGTCTGTGTGTGATCCCGCTTGCGTATTAGCCTGAAAATGTGCTCGGATGGCAAGTTGAGGACGGAAGTTCCCTCTCTTGTCGTGATGTGGATGTGGGGAAGGTGGAAAGACACTCTCCTTCGTATTGTTTCTCCCATATTCTTCTCTGGTTGTAAGGTGGAAAGGCACACTCCTTCGATGTGGAAAGGCACTCTCCTTCGTATATCCTCCAGGAGAAGGTGGAAAGGCACTCTCCTTCGTTTATGATCCTCCTGGAGATGCGCATCCTAGAGACTAATGTCTGGGTTAGCTACCAGATGTGTCAGGTTCTAGCAAAGTAACCGACACATGAGCTCATGGCCAGTAGGATAGACATTCATCATATGCATATGTGTGCTTTGTTTGCTATGCCTTAATTGGGAATGCCTAATTGATTACATTCTGCTAATTTTTGTAATTGTTACTTGAACTACTTGTTTTCTACCTGTGCTTGCCTTGTCTGTTTGTTTTGTTTATGCGCATCATCAGAGATGGAGGTACGAAGGAAAGGTGGACAGGTTTAGAGTTAAGGTTAAAGTTTAAGCTAGGTTTAGAATTCCCTAGAAGACCACCCTTTTTATGGCTTTTGTTTAGTAATTTAAGCTTTATAATTTGAGAATCGGCGTTCTAGGATTGCCTCTGGCATTCCCAAGACCTTATACACTATGTGCGTAACACCTTTACCATGCTGAGAACTTCCGGTTCTCACCCCATACTGTGTTGTTATTTTTCAGATGTAGGTCGGGAGGCTCCTCGGTAGGCATCTAGACTTCTGAAGTGAAGTGGTTTTTGGGTTTCTTTTGCTGTTTAGTTTATATATATGTGTACTTAACTTTCTATCCGAATAACTTATTTATTTTGTTCCTCTTAGAGGTTTAAGGAGAGTTAGGGTTCTCATTTATGTATTTTGGGTTTTTGGAATATGTATATATGTATATAAATATTTTCCGATCAGCCTTGGCTTCGCAGGCTGAGTTAGGAGCTAGTTATTTTGTACCCTTGGTTCTCTATTCTCACTTTCTGTTTATTCTATCCTTCTAAACTTTAGATTTCTTAGCACGCAAGTATCTCGTTTTCTGAGCGTTGCACTTTTTATTTTACTATTTTGTTTTACCTGTTTTTTAAGGATTCTCGTATATTGCTCCTTTTCAATACCATTATATATATATATTACCTTTAGAGGTCGTAATACCTTGCCACCTTAGTTTTATGACTTAAGTATAAGACTCTGTGTGGTAGGGTGTTACACCTTGCAATATGTACAAAGAAAAAACTAGGATAGAGAGCACTTGAGATAGATCTAGCAGCTTGGAACTAAAAATTGGATTAGTTTATTGATCAAAACACATTAGCTTCCATCAAGTTATTCATTATTTCTTTATTATCTTTAGTGTTTTTGAAATGATCTATATATAGCTTATTTTGAATTTAATTATATTAGTACTAAGATGGTATTAACACATTTTACAAATATATATTAGTTATATCAGATTTTTGAGTTTTGTTTTTGTTCTTGTTAGTCAAATGAGAATTTGTGTCCTTGTGTAATCAAGTGACAAAGCATAATGCACCCAAACTAGCTAATTAATTCATATGTCTGAGTGCAGGGAGAAAAAATAGTTCACTGAATAAGCACTTGTTGAGGTAAATTTATTATCTTTAAATATCTCTTTTCGCTCTCTCTTATATATGTATATCTTGCTTTGGTTTAAATATGTTAGAAATCTATTATAGCTTTGTAGTAATTATGTTAGAAGTCCCATATATATAAGTAGTACACATGTCTAGTAATTATTTTTTCCTACTTGAAGTTTAACTAGCGACAATGGATAAATCTTGGATTGCCAAGCCACGAAACTCAAATGAATATATAGTTGGTCTAGAAAACTTTTTGGATTTTGCATTTAAACATGGAGCAATTGAGAATAGTAGGGTAGTGTTTGGAGGAGAGACAGAGACTGAGAGACTGAGACTGAGAGACAGAGAGACAAAGATTGAAATAAGTCTCAGTATTGTGTTTGGTGTCAAGTGGGAGACAGAGATTGAAATAAGAATGAAGCTCTAGCTTAATTTGCACAAAGAGTAAAGTTGGAATTAATTAATTGAAATGGCGATATTTTAGGTATAAAATATTATTAAAGTTTCAATCTCTGTCCCCAAAAATTTTAGTTCCCTGTGTCCCAACTTTTTGGAGGTATTGAAATACTGAAATTTTGGGGACAGAGACTAAAATTTTAATATCAGTCTCTAGGCTAACAAACATAATACTAAATCCCAGTCTCCATCCCAGTACCTCAAAACAAACGCTACCTAAGATAACATGGAGTCCGCTTGCTTTGTAAGTCAAGTTTATGATTATCTTCATTTCATGAATGAATTTATGTAGCTCATCATGTTTTCTTTGCTGATTCTCATCTCAAGGTAGCTGCTCACATTCCCTTGACTATCTTGTCTATTCTACCTTCTGTGCTAATTATAAGAATTTTTACTACCTTCACATTATAAACATTTTAAGAAATTGGAACAAGGAATGTCAAAAAGGATGCTTTAGTCACCATACCTGATTAATGCTTGATATTTAGATTGGTGGTGGGTATCTTTTTGGGTTTACAATAGGCTTTCTTGCTAATTCTATTGATGCAACAGTTGGTGCTACAGTTGCGTTTCTTCTTGGTAGAATAGTAAGTTTTTAATTTTTGGCATTTTGTAGTGTCTTGATTAGTTGAAGATTCAGTTGCTCTTTAATTTGTTTCTTTTATTCATATATTTATCCTATCCACTTGTGCAGGTTGAAAATTTACTAGTTATCTCTAGGCTGAATGATTATTCGAAGTTTAGATATGTGGCAATAGCAATTCAAAGATCTGTTTTTAAAGTTTGTGGACTGCAAGTTTTAATATTATGAATTAACAGTGTTCTTAAGGCTTTTATTCCACTACAAGAAACACGCTGACTGTCATCAAAATTACCGTCAGATTTAGCGGCGCCCATTAACGTCAGATTTAGCGTTGGTTTTTGCGTTGGATACAAGCTAGGTTTGGTTTCCCGAATTATTTACCATCAAATTTTATGTTTTGACTCTAAATTCGACAGTGATAAGTGGTGCGAAATATTATTTTAGTGGCGCCAACTATACCGGTGGATCTACCGTCGGATTTTGCCAACGATAATAGAGTCTAGAAAATTGTTCTGTTTACACAAGTTACCATCGGAATGTTCTGCCGGTATATCCAACGGTAATATTGGGGTAAAATTCAAATGCAAGCCCCCTACCCCTCACTTTTGCAAACTCACTCTCTCTCTCTCTCTTCTCTCATGTTCTCTCTTCGGCACTACAGCTGCCGGCGTCGCCGCCACCCACTAGAGCCTCCGCCACCACCGCCACTGAACGTTCTCACAGCTGGAGCTGTCGGGAATGCCTGGAGCCGTCGGGAACGCTGCCACTGTTCGTGTTCATGGTCACTGCTATTAGTGATAGTGACGTTGTCGCCGTCATTGCCGCCTTCTGTTACCACCACGCCTCCCCCATCTTACAGCCACCATCAAAGGTAATTTTTGTATTTTTTATTTTTTTTAAGATTTTTATGTGAGTTTAGGGTTTTTTTAAGTAGTTTATGAAGTTATTGATTAAATTAGTATTCAAGCCTAAAATATTTCTAATCACCTTCTACTACTCGTCATTACAATTTTCTTATGTCAATGCTTCCGCAAACTTCTGCTGTGTCACTCTGATTTTCATCTACTAAGAATCAAATCACTCATCCTTAAGTACTAAACCATAACTTAACATAATAGATAATCACTAAACTCCATTTATGACAACTAAAATCAAATGCCAATTATGCATTCACATCGTAATCCTTTATCGGATCACAAAACCTAGGCTCACTTCTAAGCTTTCTCAACCTGACCTAAATAATACTTATGCTTATCCTAAGACTCAATCACAATCTATTAAAATCCTTGATTTTTACACTCACATTACCTAATCATTGAAAACTTATAACATTAGTTTTCTAGCAAGAGTCATTATCCCATTTTTACACAAGTATACAAATTTACAAACTTTTATTTTAAGTTCAAATCCAAGGCATATCAATGCTATCTACAAGCTTTCTCTCTTCCTAATCATCAATTCTCAATCAATTCAAAACAAAAAATTATACTCTCTAATTTTTCTTCATTTCTACCTTGCCTCAGTACCCAACCATTTACCAAATACCTAATGTTATCCTGAGTCACCATATAATCTGCTACTAAATCTAAATTCAAATGCAAATTTCAACATTTTCAATCGTAAATTAGCAACTTATCAGTCGTACAATGTAGTTAACACATTACCACCAATCTCTTATTTACCTCTGACCAAAGTGTCAGACACAGTGATATCCTCCACCGTTATAGCGTACACACGGCCTTGGTGGGGGCTCTACCAGCATTCCGATTAGCCTTCTCAGGACAGTTCCAAGACATATGACTAGGCCTTGCACAGTTGTAGCACAATCCCAATCTGGCTCTATATGGAGTGTTCGGGTGGTAGCTCCCACACCTCCTACAAGTCAAGTCATTCTGAGGTTGCTTTTCATACCTCCTTCCTTGATTATTGTTGTAGTTGTTCCTTCGAAAATTGTTCTGGGCTTGCTGAGGTTGTTGATTGTAACCTTCTCTCTTGAAGTTATGGCCCCTTAGAGCAAAGGATCTTGCACGCTCCTGGTTGTGGTAGTCACCACAGTTGGTTCTTGGGGTTTCAATTCTCTTAGAGCAATCCTCTACCACGCGGCTCTTGTTTACTAACTCCGCCAAAGCTCTTGATCTCAAGAGGCGCCACAGCTTGCACGATATCATCTCTCATACCATCTTGATACTTCATACATTTTCATTTCTCATTCCTTTCAGGACACCCTGACAAACTCTCGAAAAGCGGCATAACTCTTCAAACTTGCTTGTGTAAGCAGCCACTGTCAAGGATCCTTGCTTCAATTGTAGTAATTCTAACTCCATAGCTTGCCTTGTAGAGTTTGAAAAATACTTCTTGTAAAACTCCTCTCTAAACACCTCTCAGGTGATCATCCCATCTCTATTCCCATGCAGCAACAGATGGTGAGTCCCTTGCCACCAGTGTTGTGCTTTCCCAGCCAGCTGATAAGCAGCAAATTCAACCAGCTGACCCTCAGGCACTTGCTGTGCTTGCAGGGCCTTTTCCGTTTCTTGAAACCAATTATCAGCCTCCGTCGGATCAATTGAGCCTTTGGAGATTGGGGGATTGACCTTTAGAAAAGTAGCTAAGGTCATCGGACCTCCTCCAGCTTTTTTTCCTCCAGACCCGTTACCATTCCCGTTCATCCTCTCCATAGCTTGGTTCGTAGCTGCAGTGCATGCATCGTGTTCACAAGGGTAGTCATAGCAGCCAAGAGCGCGGCTTGGTTATTCCTCGGTGTGCCTTCCTCATTTTCTCCCCGCGCACGGGTTCGACGACATCCAGGAGTCGTCATTCGGGTCCTGTCCACACCAAACAAGCGATATTAAGGTGATTAGTCTCAATATCTCAAGTCAAGTGCTTTAAATTTCCAAAAGTATACTCATGAACTTCATGCTAAAATATCGCTTAGATATCCTGAATAGCACAAGGATGAACTACTCTGATACCATAATATAGCACCCTAATATTCAAATCCTTATGCTCGAGTCATAAGTCAATGATAATAAGGTGGTACAACTATCAAGGTAGATGTATAGTACATATATATATATATATATATATATATATATATATATATATATATATATATATATATGAATTAAATTATTAAACGAGAAGCCTGAAAAGGAGTAAAAATAAAATCGTGAATCGGAAACACTCAAATGAAAACAAAAGGTAAAGTGCGTTCGGAAAGCGATAAGCAATAAAATATTAACGAAGAATAAGATAAAGACAGGATATATATATATATATATATATATATATATATATATATATATATATATAAACATAAGTAACTAGCTACTATTTGTGACCTGCCAAGTTTAGGCCGGCCAGGGTGCAGAAATAAAATAAGTTTGACAACAGTATTTTACCCATCTCTCCCAAATATACATCAGGCCTCTATTAGCAAGTTTCAAAAGAAATAAATAAATAAATACATATAAGTTGTTCAAAATAAATACGGAGAGATTCTAAACCAATATAAACATGGTCCAATGATCTTCGCCATCTCTCAGATGAATCACAGCTCACTGCTAAGCACCTGGACCTGCATCTGAAAAACAAGAAATATATACAGAATAAGAATTCCCGACCCATAGGTTCCTAGTATGGTAAAAATGCCAAATAAATACAATGCACTATAATAGGAACTCACTAAGCATCTTAAGCTTCCTTTCATCAATTATTCACCCTAAGTTCTCACTAATCCATGAATTAGGCAACTGTCCTAAGGGATACTAAGTCTAATTCAATTTCTCATCTTTCTCAACCTTCCAAACTTTCCAACTTCCAATGTAGAATAGAACCAGCCCTCAGTGTCAACCGACAGTAGTATGAGGGATCTCTCAGATGTTCAAGTACAAGAAAAACAAACAAAATAATACACAATTAAATTCAAGTACAGCACATAACATATAGACATTTAATTATGCACAAATAGGCAAATCAAGACAAGAACGGCAATTCCAAATAATTCAAACAAATAATGTATGCCTGCCTTATGGCTAATGAGCTCATCTGTTGGTTATACAGCCAAATCCGACATGTCCAGTAGCTAACCGTGGATAGTCCCAACATGCGCCCATCTACCAAGAGAAATTTTACATCTTCAAGGAGGAACGTCCGGAAAGGTATAAGTATCCAGCCACAACTTGCGACGTAGGGTCAACAGAGTTTCCACCACATCCCGAAGCAAGCGGAATCACTCAATTGCATCTACCCAGGAAGGTTTATTCAAAACTCAGATCAAATATCATTATCAAAGTGTGACATCCTGGAGCAAGCAAAATCACTCCACTACATCTACCCAGGCAATTACATTTCACCACGTCCCGGAGCAAGCGGAATCACTCCACTGTATCTATCCGGGCAGGTATATTTCAATCTCAATCAATTATCACTATCTCTCAATATCATAATCCTCCTCATTATATCTCAATCATAATAAATCATATTTACCAGTTGTCCTCTTAATCATTCGCTTCATATCTTAATCATAATCATATTCAACATTAATTCCATCATTAACTCATCATCAATCTCATCATCAATCTCATTTACAATCTCATCTCAATTCATATTCAAGCTTAATTAAACTCATTCATCATCATAATCAATCATTATTCATCATCACATTCATCCTCATCACGCATCACTTCACGTCTTATTCAATTTTCTCAATTTCACTAACTCAACTCTTAGATTTGGTCTCTAACTCTTCCATCCTTAATTTCACCAGCTCTATACTCTTATCGGGGTTTAAAGAGGTTTAGAAGGCTAAAAGAATGGTTAAAAACGTTAGAATTCAAGTTTTGGAAATCTAGGTGGTCATGTGTATGCATGAGTGTAAAATTTGGCATACTCGCGTACGCGGACCACCCTCACGTACGCAAGAAATTTGGGTAGTGGAGGACGCTCGCGTACGCATGGCTTGCATCGCGTACGTGGGAGCCTCATTTTAACAAACTCGCGTAGGCATCACCTTGTCCGCGTAGGCATGGCTGCAGGCAGAGGCCAATTCCTGTGTATGCATGACAATGCTCGCAAACGCATGCCATACTAGAACTTGAAAAAGCTGATATGTTATAAAAACCAGTTTTTTAGCCCAAATTTTAGACTTTCATATCTTTTTCTACAAAATTTATTTTTCAACCATTCTTGAACCGTTGAAAATATTGATAAATAAGTTTTCATAAAAATCTAGTTTTGCAAATTTTTCAATTTCGAAGACTAAGTTACGATCCGCCGAAGTTGGTCAAAAATTAGTTTTTACCAAAAAACATAATTTACCAAATTTCCAAAGATTCACAAGCCTCATCAATCTCAACTCAACATAATGACTCTAACCAATCCAAATCACTCATTCACCATCATTTGTACTCAAACCTATGCAATTCACACATTCCAACCCTAAACCATTCAACTTCATAACTCAAATCTCATTTTTAACCTCAAACCATCAATTTCACAATTCAATCTTAATTTTCAACCTCAAACCAACAATTTCACAATTCAACCTCAATCATAACCATTCAACAATTTACCGGGCTTACCTCCACGGCCTTCGACCCAATTTTATGGCCTCTGACCCAACATTTATCAATTCAATACAAATTCATATATGCATAATCATTATCCAATATCAATTCCATTCATACATTCACTATACATACTAATACATTAAATCAATCATTCAAGCTTAATTCTTGGGGCACCTAACCTAGGAATTCTCATCACACCACACGGTACTTAAATAAAACTTAAACCGTACCTTTAATGATGGTAGCTCACACTCAACACTTGAATTCTCCACTCTAAGGCTCACCCCGAAAGATTCACAAGCAAATTTAAGTCCTCAAAGTGTGCTAAATTCACCCAATAACACTAGCTAACTAATTTCACATATACCTTAATCTAGGGTTCATGAGATTTGATAAATCACAAACGTTTGGAGATCTCTTACCTTAACTCATGAAATTTGTTGATGAAACTCATCAATAGCTGATACTAGAGCACCCACAAACAACCAAAATCACAAGATTTTCTCAAAACCCAAACCAAAACACGAATTAAAAGGGGAAAACTAAATTGGAAAGAGGACTTCGAGATACTCACCATCATACCTAGATAGAATCGAAGAGGGTGAGGAGAGCGACACATGATCGCAAATGGCTCGTCAATCGGAGCTTCGAAGAGAAAGTTATGGTAGATTGAAGTTGGTGGGGAGTTAGGGTTTTTGGTGTTCTTCCTTTCTCTCTTCTCATTCACGTTGCTCATCAAAATGGGGAAAGTAAATTATGAGTTGTGGCTTAAGTGTGGGTATTTATATGCGAGCTTGGGTCCACTTGGACCCGGTTCACTCAATTTGACCCGTTGACCCAATTTTAGGCAAAAACCTAAGATTAGTATTTTAATTTGCATTTTAATTATTTTTACTTTCCCAAATCATCAATTCTACTTTCTTAATCTCTTTGGCTCATAATTTATTTTCTCACTCACAGTACCGGACAGTCTAAGCCGGTACTGCCGGTTAATTTTCCAATACGCGTCCTTACGCATTTTTCTACAAAAAAGTACATTTTTTCACTCGAAAAAATCCTTCGAATTCAAATATCACATTTAAATTTTCAAATTATGATTCTAAATTTGTTTACCCCTGTCGGCCCCTATTTAATGTATTATTTATTTAATCGGGATTTTACATTGAGAGTATTAATTTAAAATAACCAATGTTCTGAAAATCGGTTTGAACCGACCGGTCAAACTGTGAACCGGTAAGGATTCCAATTCGGACAGAAGCCATAACCACTCTTTCTAAAATCCATTATTGGATCGCCAAACTGGCCGAAAACTGTCTCGTCAAACTGAACCGAAATTCGGCCGATTTTTAGATTTGCACAAAACCCCTAATCCCCTTCCCAGTTCCCTCTTCCTTGAGCCCTCACTTCCTCTTCCATCTTCCCTCTCTAAAAACAGAAAGAAACCCTAGCTTCCACTATCTCCGCCATTTTTCTCACCGCCGTTGTCCCTCTTACTCTAGTCGTCTCTCCACTGTCCAATCGATCACCTCCAACTCCTCTGTATATTCGCAAATCGCAAGCTTCTCTGGCATCGTTTGCCACACATCGTGGGACATCCTGTTCATCGCCTGGTCACATGTCATCTGTCGTCTGCCGACATTCTCATCGCTGGCATTCTTGCTCCCTCTCCCCTATACTCTGCTCATTACTCACTGCTCAAAGTCTCATACCGAAAGTAATGGTTGTTTTTTTGCTTTTTTTTATTTGTTTATATTCAGAGATGTCCCTTCCCTCCTTTGCTTGGTTAGATCAATATGATTTAGTTTATTCATTTATGATCTTGCTTAATTTTTTTATGCATAATCACTTAGTTGAGTATTTAGTTAAATTGGGGATAATTGTGCAGTGCAATGACTGAATGGAGGTTGCAGATCTTGTTTTAGTTGGTGGTTGTTTTAATTAGTACGTTGCAATTCTAATTCTTATCAAGACGAATTGCTCTGATTTGATTTTATAGAAACTGTGCTTTTAATCGAATAATTTGATCAAGTAATTTCGCAAACTCCAAGTTGCAAGAAGACAATAAGTATACATATGACCATCTCGAAGATGCGTCTATTAGGACCATAAAATATTTAAAAGATCCAAATGGTGGATGAATAGGTCCACATATATCGCCTTGAATCCTTTTTTGAAATTCAGGAGACTCAAATCTAATCTTTATTGGTGATGGCCTTAAAATTAACTTTCCCTAAGAACATGCAGCACAACAAAATTGATTGAATTTAAGAATCTTCTGGTTCTTTAGTGAATGTCCATGAGATTTTTCAATAATTCTCCGCATCATGGTTGTTTTAGGATATCCCAATCGATCATGCCAAATTATGAACTTATTTGGGCTAGTAAACTTCTAGTTTACAATGGCATGTGATTCAATTGCACTAATTTTAGTATAATATAACCCAGAAGAAAGTGAGGGCAACTTTTTTAATATAACATTTTTATTTGAATCATGAGTTGTGATACATAAGTACTCATGATATCCCTCATTCATTGTTTCAATATGATATCTATTTCGGCGAATATCTTTAAAACTCAACAAGTTTCTTAGAGATTTGGCAGACAATAGTGCATTATTTATTATGAATTTTGTTCCTTTGGAAAATAAAATTATAGCTCTTCCGAAGCCTTCTATCACATTGCTTGAGCCAATAATAGTATTAACATATTCTTCTTTTGGTACAAGATGAGTAAAATATATATTACTTTTAAAAATGGTATGCAAACGTGCACTATCCGCAAGGCAAACATCTTCATTATATATCCTTATCATTTTCTTCAAATACAAATAATAATAATAATAATAATAAAATGAATAGCAATACATGCACAGTAAAATTATATTTTTGATTGGAATTATTTTTCTAAAAAGTATTGTACATAAAATAGTGTCATATACTAAAATATTATTATTATTATTATTATTATTTTAGAACTTGACACATTTAATGATTTTGAAATTCATAAATATAAATATTTTATTAAACATTATTTATATACATCATACTTGAAATTCAAATACATTGAGAATAAAAATTAATAAAAAATTTTTTACATTATTTATTTACATGAGTACTTTAACAAACCCACATATTAAACTTTTCCATCATTGATTAAATGGCCAATATTTCCTTCAAGATCCTCAAAGAAATCAAATACTTTATAATGAGTGGTGTAATTTTCAGCAACATTCTTTGAAGCAAAATTCATCTCCTTTCCTTTGTCATTCTTTTTTAAGGATGCTTGATAAAGATCAACTAGGTGTCTCGGGGTACGACAGGTACGCGACCAATGGCCCTTTCCATCACAATGGAAACATTTATCCTCTGTTGATTTAGTTTGCCCATTATTTCTTTCTTTATCCCACTTCTAGTTAGATTATTTCTTGTAAACATAATTTTTTTTTTCTTCCATAATTTTTCTTGTTACCAAAACATTGTTGTTTACCTCTTTTGGGGTTATGATTTGCCTCATTTGCTTCAGGAAATAGGACGGCGTTAGTTAGGCACGCTTCATGATTTCTTAAAAGCAATTCATTGTTATGTTTATCAACAAGAAGACAAGAAATTAGCTCAGAATATTTTTTAAATTCTTTTTCTCGATACTGCTGCTGTAGGAGCACGTTTGAAGCATGGAAAGACGAGAAAGTTTTTTCTAACATATTATTATCAGTTATCTTTTTTCCACATAATTTCATTCGTGAGGTAATTCGGAACATTACTTAATTGTATTCATTTATGAATTTAAGTCCGATAGACGCAAGTGTGTCTACTCATATCGGGCATGAGGAAGTATCACTGTCTTTTGATGAATATATCTTTCTTCAAGGTTCTTCCACAGATCTGCAGGATCTTTTAGTATGAGATATTCATTTTTCAATCATTTGTCAAGATGACGACAAAGGAAGATATGGCTTTGAATTTATCCTTCTGGAATACATTATTTTCTGGCTTAATGGTATCTCTAAGATCCATTGAATCAAGATAAATTTTGGCATCTAGTATCCATGATAAGTAGTTATTTTTAAATATATCAAGAGTATTAAATTTAAGATGAGAGAACTTTAATACAATGAAAATTTGTTAACTGAATTTTTCTAACTTTTGATCAGAATCTCGTGCTGATAACGTATTGTAAAATAAATAAATAAGAGAGATAATAAATATAAAATAAAAAATATAAATAAAAGACTCTAATATTAATATTCATCAATATAATTATTTCAATATAACAGAGATGACACACACATATATATATATATATATATATATAGCAACATAAAAAAAAGAAAAAAAATATTAGTAGTATATAAAAAAAAATATTATCTCATATCAAGTCCCTATTTATACATGCATAAACTCTTTATTTTTAATCTTTAATTAATGTAATTTCTGTTAGGAACATGAACATCCCACCATAAAAAAGTTGAGCTGCCTATTAAAATCCGTATCAAAACAGATAATTGGTGCCTTTCATATGGAAATGAACCGCCAAAAGCCCAAAACTACAGCGAAGAAATAAGAAGTTGACGACCATGTCCATCACCACAGCATTCACGTGTACATCCACAGGCACCTCAGAAAACCCCATCGTGGCATTCACCACTCCCCCCAACTACGCCGAAAGGTTATCCCACCTTCTCACCGTCAACGCCTACTCCCCACTTTGGTGCCCAACACTCACCATCCAACCCACACCCTCCTCTTTCGCCCCTTACCTCTCCTCTCACTCTCTCCAACCCTTCTCCGCCATCGCCTTCACCTCCCGAACCGCAATCCAAGCCTTCCACACCGCTGCCGCCGCCCTCCGCATCCCCCCGCTCTCTCATTCTGGCCACCCCTTCATCGTCGCCGCCCTCGGAAAGGACACCGAGCTCATCGACGCCGAATTCCTCTCCAGAATCTGTTCCAATTCTGAGAGAATTAGGGTTCTTGTTCCACCGACCGCGACGCCGAGCAGTCTTGCGGCGGCGTTGGGGCCCGGCGGCGGCCGGAGAGTGCTCTGCCCAGTCCCACTGGTCGTGGGCCTGGAGGAGCCACCGGTGGTGCCGGCCTTCCTGCAGGAGCTACGGGATTTTGGATGGGCCCCAGCTCGGGTGGAGGCCTACGAGACGCGGTGGGCTGGGCCGCGGTGCGCGGAGGGGATTGTGAAGGGGAGTGAGGATGAAGGAATCGATGCGGTGGTTTTTACGAGCAGTGCTGAGGTCGAGGGCCTGTTGAAGAGCCTGAGGGAGTTTGGGCTGAACTTTGAGGAGGTGAGGAGGAGGTGCCCAGGTTTGGTTGTTGCGGCCCACGGGCCTGTCACGGCGGCTGGGGCCGAGAGGCTTGGAGTTAAGGTTGACGTGGTGAGTTCCAAGTTTGGTAGTTTTGATGGAATTATTGATGTTCTTAATGCTTCGTTGCAAAGGCTTAGGATTTAGAATTTTCTGGGTAGAAATGTAATCTAGAATGCTCATATCAATTCTGTATAATTTATCAAACCAGACTGTTCTTTTATTTTATTTGTATTTACTTGATAGAGAAATACAAATCTTTCTTCAAAAAGTTTCAGTATATATGTTACTTTATCATAGTTGTACCAATAAGATACGGGCTGGGAGGATGATTTTTTTTTTCCTTTTTCTGAAAAATTATGTTGAGCTTTTTGACTTGCTCCTTATTCTTCTTCTTTTTAGATGCTCAGCTAGGGATTCCGTATATTAATATTTTGTTAAGCCTCTTAATTCTTATAAATGCAATTTCATTGAACTAAGACTGGTTTTCACAATGATTCATTGTTGGCTTCACACTAACTTCAGTATTGGCTTAGATGGTAAAAAGGTGTTATTTATTCCTGGAAGCCGCGAATTCGATAACGGTTTAAACTTCAAACGCTTGCGACATTGATGTTAGGCAAATACTCTCTGAAAAGTTGAAACTCTTCAACAATGAATATGATTCTTGGCAGAAATAGAGCTGATTTTTTATACATGTTCTTAAACTGGGTGAAATTCTGAATGCTGATTTTTTATACATGTTCTTAAACTGGGTGAAATTCTGAATGCTTATATGAAGACAAATGGCAAGCTAATGCTAACAATGTTGAGGTAAATTGTTCCTGAAATTCCACGTTGAATTGCTTCTTTCAAATGCACAATATTGTCTTGTTTGAAATAAGTATATCTGATGTAATAGTCAGAACAAAGAATATTTACTGACACGAAAAGAGAGTGTGACAGCAGGGAGTATTATGGAGCCAAATGAATACCATATTCCAAATATTTTATGAAGTTGATTTTGCAACACAGACAGAATGGGATGTCACACTCAAATAATGGGAAGTATATATTATACAAATACAAACTACAGACTCATTTAATTACACACGTGCAAACTTTTTAGTGAGAATTTATATATCTCTAATGGCTTTCAATATTAATGATACCGATTAAAATTGTACTATCTTTTTTTTAAGCTCTGCCATCTTCTATAGGTTTGATCCCTGACAAAAGCTTCAGAGCATCTTCCATCGACGGTTGATCATATGACCTGCTGCTAGTGCAAAGCATAGCAACCTCGAGAACCAGTTTGATCTCCTGCATTGTATTGGCGGAACTGACTTCGTTCTCGTCGTAAATTTCTCTGAGAAGAACATGCCATGGTTTGTTTTGTATGGTAGCTGCTGCATTAGTCAACCTTCCTCCAGTTAAAATTTCCAGAATCATCTCTCCGAATTGGTAGACATCCATTCTGAGTTCCTCTTTCACGGCTTCATTATATTCTGCATCCAAAAATAAACACAAATCAGTATAATTAAACAGAGAAAGAAAAAGGAGTTAGGTAATTGACAGATAGGTATGTGAGTGTTTCAATAGTTGGCTAGTTCTCTACATAATCTGGACAAGGTAGAGTAACAAACTTAGATCCTGTTTGGTTTGTGGTTTTATTTTTTTTGTTTCATTTTCATTTCTATTTTCAATGTTTTGTTTTCATGATTTTTTGAAGAGATAAGTAAAGAAAGTGAAAACAGTAAAATTATGTTTTCATTATTTAATGCACATGCAAATGCAGAGAATTACTTGTTATACCTGTTTCCCACTTGGTTGTAGCAGGAGATGAGCCGTTGGTCAACCTTAACAGATGTTTGAACCCAAATTCAGCCAAACGGGGTTCCATATTTTCATCAAACACAACGTTGCTTGATTTCAAGTCTCCATGGGGTATGGCTGGGTAACAGTCATGGTGAAGGAATCTTAGTCCCCTTGCGATTCCAACCACAGTTCTGAACTTAGCTGCCCAGTCCCACTTCCTTCCAATTTTTTCAGCCAAATTCCCGTTGGGCACGTAATCATACAGAAGATAGACTAACTGATTATTGTGGCATAGCCCCAATAATCTGATCAAGTTCTTGTGCCTCGCATTTCCAAGGCGAATTATGAATTCCGACATGACCTTGATGCTCCTCTGTTCCCATTCAATCTTCTTAACTACGACTGTTATCCCTGTAGGGAGAACCACCTTTGAAACCAAAGGTGGTGATGGTGATGGAACTTCTGTTGTTTTTGTGCCACTGAAGCTTGTCAAAATATCATTTGCTGTGAACTGTGGGAGTCCAGCAAATGAGACCATCTTCCATTGACTTTTGATCCCTCTTCTTAAATAAAGTGTTCCAAAAGCGACTCCTAGAAGGATTACTAACGACCCTAAACAGAGTAGCAGAATACGGGTAAGCCTCCATGTTCCTTTGCTCCCCAATATTCCAACTGAACCAGGACATGGTCGAAGTGGTGCTCCACAAAGCTCAGAATTCCCAACAAATGCACTGCTACCCATCAATTTGAATGACTTCCCTGTTGGAATTGAACCCGTGATATTGTTGAAGGACACATTGAGAAGTTGTAAACTTGAAGAACTACCAAACTTTTCAGGTATGGGGCCATTGATCTTATTATTTGATAGGTCTATAACACTAAGAACAGGGATACTGGCTAGTTCTTCTGGTATATGACCTATCATATTGTTGTTCGACAAGTTCAGTTTTTCAAGAGCCTGACATTTGGAAAAGCTGTTTGGTATAGTTCCAGATAAGTTGTTCCTATCTAGATCAATAATTGAAATTGACTTACAGGACTCAAACTGAGGAAGATCACCTGAAATACCGCAAGAAGATGATGAAAAGTTTTGAAGTATGGGCAAAGACCATAGTCGTGCGGGGATGGTGCCTCCTAATCGTGGATTATAAGATACATTGAAATACCGAAGTTGATATGCTTGAGAAATATCGGAGGGAATCCCACCAACAAAATTGTTGTGGGACAGGTCAACGTATGAAACATCAGGAAGATGGCTGAATCTGAGAGGGATCCTTCCGGAGAATGAGTTATCTTCGAGGCGAAGGCGAACAAGGGAAGAACAATCAGAGAGAGGGGAGAGACCTCCTGTGAATTTGTTTGAGAACAAGATCAACTTAAACAGCTCTCCACTTGCACAAATGTCCGGTGGAATGCTGCCAACCAAATTGTTTGTGGATGCATCCACCCACTTGAGTTTAGAGTTGCTCCCCAGGCTCTGTGGAAGTAATCCGGAGAACCGGTTGTTCCAAATGAGAAGGGTTTCCAAGGACGGAAGTCCACCTATGCCTTGTGGAACATTGCCAGTCATGTCATTGTACATGAGACTCAGCAGTCTTAGGTTCTTTAACTCTGAAAAGCTCTCTGGAATAGACCCTGAAAGGAAGTTATCAGATAAATCTAAATTTGTGAGAATTTTGATATTGCCCAACTCACTTGGTATTGATCCTGTGAGCTGGTTCCGGAACAGGAATAGTGATTGCAAACTGGTGAGGTTGGAGAGTTGCTTTGGTATGGGGCCTGATAGATTTGCACCTGCTATGTCAAGATACTGAATCTGACTCATGTTACCCAATTGTGGCGGTATAAGACTATCATAATTGTTGTAACCAATCTCCATATGGGTCACTGTTTTGAGGTTTCCAAGTTCTGAAGGAATATTCCCTGTGAGAGAATTCCCTGCAAGATGAAGAAACTCAATGCTTCTGAAAGAACCATACTCAGATGGAATTGGTCCACTGAAGTAACTCCCAGCTAGATTAAGAACCTTGAGATTCTGTAGCTGCGAAAGTTCTGCAGGCAATGGACCTGAAAAGCTGTTGCTAAAGGCATCAAGTACAAGAAGATTTTGGAGGCTGGAAATTCCATTTGGAAAGTGACCAGAGAAGTTGTTTCTGCTGATATCAAGGCTTTTCAGGGTTTTGAGGTTGAAAATTTGCACTGGAAGCTGGCCAGAGAAGAAGTTGTAGCTGAGGTTGAGATCAACAAGCTTTGTGAAGATGGTGAATTGTTTCCCTGAGATTACGCCACCGAGTTTCTTCATTGAGAGGTCTATGGAGGTTACAACTGTTGAGTCGTTGTTACACTTGATACCTGTCCAAGAACATGCATAGGATTCTGTTGTTGAGTTCCCTTGTTGAGAGGGTACTTTCCAATCATGCAGTGTGTTATCATCATCTACAAGCTCAGATTTCAGGCCCAGGAGTGCCTCTGAATAAGGGTCCATTGCTAAAACCACTGAGAATGTGAAAGTCGCGAGAAGATTCAAGTACAAGAATTTTACAATCTCCATTGGAACTTGGAGAGCATAAGGAAGAAACAAGAGACAATTGTAACTATCCTAAGTAAAGCAAATGGTGTGTCAGTATAATAAGTTTATGAGTATGATGAGAGATGTCAGATATCTAATATTTTTTATAAATATTAACTAATATTTTTAATCATTATTTTATTTTTATATCATTAAAATTTAAAATTTAGGATTTAAAATTTAAAATTTATTATTTATTAAGATATTATGCACTTGTTTTTTGTTGGCTAATTTTTTTTAGATATTAATCAAATTTTAGTGTAATATTCAAATATTAAATTTTACGATATTTTTTAAAATTTTGAGAATGAAACCATTTATAAAAAATGAATTGTATTTTTAATATTTAAATAGAGAATATATTATATATTTTAATATTAAATATATAATGTGCGGGTGTTCTTAAAATTAAACATAATAAAATATAATAATTGAGGTTATGCCAAAATTTTATTAATATTTAAAAAAATATATGTTTTTTGTTTTGTTGTTTGAGGAAAAAAATGCATGGGGAATAGAGAAAGGAAATGGCACTGTATATTTTGAAAGGGGTGAATGACTAGACTAGATTGATTAGTAGGTTCAACGATATTATTGGATTGCTTTTGGGGGCAAGCGGGGACCCTGCAATGTTTGTTTATTTGGATGGTGCTTGCCATTAGCGAATAAAGCCTTCAAATGGGATTATCTTTTTCTAACTTTTTTCATTTGGGAAAATCACAGTAAGGTATCGTTATAGCTAATTCAAATTACTTTTTATCTTTATTTTGTGCTTGTGGGACATGGATCAAAATGACAAATTCGTCCGTGCACTGTTTTGTTTTCGTTAATTAAAATTACTAGTAAAAACTAGAAAGAGACATCTTCAATACTAGCGAGCAAGACTTCATTCTCATTGTTTTGGGCTACGGATTCAATAACTCGACTTTGCCTATTGTAAATCTAGATTATGAAAACTGAGTCAAGTTATTGAACAGATAGAATTAAAAATTTAATATATAAATTTTAAAATTTATTTTTTATTTATTATTTTTAAATCGATTAACTTTTAAAAAATCAAATCGATTCGATTAACTCACTAATGTTTTTACTGATTTTTTTATATTATTTTAAAACAGACCAACCAAGTAGTAGATTCTTAATTAATCGAGTTGAACCGATCATTTTAGTCTGATATTTAGAACCAAATTATAAATTCATCTCTTCAAACTAGTGAAGCTCATGACTATCAAAAATACTCACGAACGACTATTAATTTTCCTTCGGTAGAGAATTTCCTTACAAAGGGTTCTCTACCAAGCAAAAAAGTAAAATCCCGTGATTACGCGAAAAAAACCATGACTATTGACTAATTATAAGTTGTCGAAGTCAAACCATTTATAATTAATCACGAATGGAAATTCGTCCATATTATCCATGTTCTTGTACGGGAATCATAAAGACATAAAGGCCCAATGCATGGCTCTTTTTTCTCTTTTTAAATTGAATGGAAAAACAAAATTTCTGAATTAAGTAAGCTGGGTAAATCTAGTGGCCTGTAGATACTTATCCATCCCATTCATAAAACTTGTCTCAAACGCTTCAATTTATAGTAGCAATTTTATAGGTAGCCAGCTAATTATGGTGTATGATGCATGGGCGTAAAAGGGTGAGATGTGATCATGGTTTTCGCCAGTAACTTGGAATCCTGGATATAAGTGCCAATGTGTCATAATATATAATGATCGTGCTTTATTTCCCTTTCCGAACTATGTTTTACAGGATAAATTTAATAGCCAATTATAACCGAGTGTGACAACAAAAATATTTTATATATACTCAAATTAATTATTATATAATTTTGTTTTTATAGAATCTAATACAAATAAATCACTCATGTTGTTTCTATCCTGAAATCTCATGACTTCGAAGAGTGAGACTCGAAGCCGAGATTTTTAGGTAAGAATAGAGAAACTATATTATTTGAGTTATAGCTCATTAGTGAGACTTGGTATATCATTGTCCATATAGAAGTAGTTGATTTTATATTTGTTAGTGTAGTATTTTTTATTATCATTTTTCTTGTTATAAAAAAAATATTAAAGGATAAATAGAATTTATTATTTTTTATTAATAATTATTATTAATATTTAAAAATATTAAATTATATTATTAAATTATTAGATTAAAATAATTAAATTAATAACTAAAAATATTGAATAAAAAGAACAAATTATATCGAATCTTGAACTGATATCACCAGGCCACTTTTGAATTTTAATATGGAGGCATAGCTGGTGCTAGACGCTTATATGGGGGAGGAGGGGTGCTTGACATTGGGGTGGTGTCAAGGAAAATAGAACTCGGACTGTGCGACTGGAAAGATACAACTCGGACTGTGTGAGTTCCTGCTGCCAAAGCGGACCGTCCGATTTGTTGCTACTCCCACCCACGTGTCGTTGGTCAGGTGCTCCCTAGAGACGGTGCCCATTTAACACAACCAACCCCCTCTATTGCATGCGTACTGGAATTTCACTTTCCCTTTCTTCCCCAACAAGCTTCGAAGCCTTCATCTTCTTCCTCCTTCAGCCATTTCTGTTTCATCTGTTTGAACTAAAAAAAATCCAAATATCAAAGAAATCAAAACCAAACGGATAAGAGATTCATTTACTGTGAATTAAAAAAAAATGAAAATCTTGCACAACTCGGACCATGCGACTACTACCTACTTCTCCAACGAACAAAACGGACTATCCGATTTGTTCAATGAGAAATCGCAGGGTCGGATTTCCATTATGTGAGTTTCATCTCCTCCAAGCAAAACGGACCATCCGATTTGCATATAAATTTTTGAAAACAAAGAACTCCGGAAGGTCCGATTTCTCCACACCAATTCTGATAAAAAAGCTGTCCCACATAACCGTATAGAACCCCCATCTTTCATAACCCTGCAAAGCACCTACACCCCCTCCATAACAAAAAAAAATCAGCCGTTATAATTTGATTGAATATAATTTGTCATTTAATGTAATTTGTATATTTTATGTTTTTTTATTATAGATACACTTTAGGTATTCAGTATATAATATCAACACGTTATACATAACAGTTTCTCTTTCTAATTTACCTTTTTTTTTTAAATAAAAATATAAATTACTTAAACAAATTTAGCTGACATAATATTCAATATTATTCTATTTTATATAGAGACGTACCTTGACATCACAAAGTTAAGAAAAAAAATCCATATTATATATATTTGAAAAAGCAATTCACCAGATATATTTTCTTCGATAAACACTACTATGAAAATCATTTTGGGCACCTTAAAATTTTTGAACAACAATAATCCAGAATCCTGATAATTAGTTTATAAATTTGTAGGATGCATGTGGAAAAAAAGTTTATTAAAGAATTATTACATTTTAAATGTAATGGACACCAGGAGCTTATTGTCCTTTATATCATTGTTTTGAGAAGGGAAATCCACCGAACGCAAACTCATTAAGAAGTGGACATCAAATCATGAATGTTTGAGCAAGAAAGGGCCCTGCAATATTCAACCAATTGCTTAATCAGTCTTTTCACGAGAGACAGACCTGCAGTGGCTATTTCCACAGAGCCCCCGTGACCAAAAAAACCTAATGCATATTACTTAATAGTTATTACTTTGTTCATCGCAATCACCTGCTATTGGTGTAATAGCGGTAGTGGTATGCGTGTAAGTGTGTAACGTGAATGCTTTAATCAAATCTATTCAATTGTGCATTTAATTTCACTAGCTAGTGATGATAGACTCTCTTGTTGATGGGTTACTTGGATAGGAAATTTGTTTTCAGATGATCTCGGGAGAACTTCGGGTTGGAATGGAAGAAACACTTTGATTCTATACCAAAAATATAATTTTATTGTGTATGAATAATTTTAAAATAACTTAAAATATGATTAAAAAAGAATAAAATTCTTTCAATAAATATTGGATTAAAATAATAAAAAAAAACCACACACACACTAAGATTAGGTTTTGTATATATGGATATGCTTGTTGATTTTCAAGATAAAGTATTTTTTCGGTTTTTTAAAAAAAACAGCGATACGGTTTCACGTCAAAGGCTCCTATTCTATTATTAAGTATATAAAGTCATCGTAATACCATTTGCTATCAAAGTGGCGCAGCCGGAAGCGTAACATTCTAATAGTAAAGGTGTTACACACGGCGGCACTTGGTAGACAGCGGCGGCAAGGGCTAGAGCTTTCGTGGTCTCTGGGACAACGAGGGTGGTTCGACCAGAGGAAGAACAGAAGGAAGGGAAAGAAGAAGGAAAGGGGGTGACGTCGCAACAACTTTGTGGTTGCCAGCGGCAACGAAGAAGATGGAAAAGAGGTGGTGGCAGTGATGGTGGGTGGCTGTTCGCGAGGGCTAGGGTGTGACTAAAGGGAAAGAGAAGAATGGGAGAAGAAGAAGAAGGGAGGGGTCTCGGTGGTGGGTTGATGGCAACAGAGAGGGGGCAGTGATGGTGGTGGTTTCGGCGGCGGCAGATGGTGGTGTTGGGGAGAGGGGAGGAAACGGATAGGTGAGAGAGAGAGAGTGAGTGAAATTCGAATGACTGGAGAAGAGGGTTCGCGCTTTGAATTTACGACCCATTTATCGTTGAAAAATCCGACAGTAAACCATTACGGGTCACCAAAATACAGCATTTCACTAAGTGGATTTACCGTCAGATCTTTTCGACGGTAAATCTGACCCTAAAAGACGCGCCAAATGATTTTTGTTTTCCTGCAAATATTACCGGCGAATTTATCGTCGGAAACATAAATCCACCGGTAATTACTAAACCTTATGAATTCGACTTCGTTACCGCCAGTAAATTTGATGGTAAATTTACCGCTACTCTTCGACGCTAAATCCGACGGTACTCTGCGTTTTTCTTGTAGTGTACATGAATTTAACCTAATCTATTAATTGATTGTATAGTAAATGGAAAAGTAAATACATGACATATATTCTATAATATAACATCTAGTTTGATGAGTAATTTTGATAAATATAAAGTTTTATAACGGGTAAAAATAGATTTTTTACATGAAGATTTAAGCATAAAATTCAAGCACAAACTCATCAAAGAATCAATTATGCATGTAATAAAGATGATATGATAAGGAGAAGTCCAGCAAGCAAGGTTTAGTTGTAGGACATTAGTTTTTACTTATCAAGGTAAATTAAATTCATTTCTTAAGTTCAAATTATGTTTTAATCAAAGTAAAATGATTTTTAACCTATTTATAATAGATTATGAGGAGTAGGACCCAACCTAATAATGCACAAGGCACCATAGTTCAAAATTTAAATTTTGTTGAAAAATGAACAAGAGGATCGATAATTTGCAAGATCGGTCCACATGAGGTGGTGAATCTAAATTTGAGTATTTTGAGCTATGACGATCGATGATATGCTTTGAGGATCAATCATATGTCTTTGGGACACAAAAATCCTACCAAAAATGTGTGTTTGATGATTAGGCTACTCCCACTCAGTACTAATGTATATGAGTGCACCAAGGCCTATAAATAGAGGTATTTGGATTGTGCTTTACTGCACCACAACTTTTTCATATCTATATGCTATTATGTTAATCAAAATTAATAAGTTTTCAAAATGGTTTTATCAAAATTTGAGAAATATACTTGAGTTTACTCATAGAGCTTCATTTATAATCATATACTCGTTTGAGAGAGCTCGTTATTTCTAAAATTTAATATCACTTTGTAAAAGAAGATTTTGTAACTCTTCTTGATTTTTGAGGGACTTAGAGGTTATTTTCTCTAAGTGGTGAGTCTTGCTAGACACCATAGTCAATGAGGATACCTAAGATCATTAAGCACTCAAAGAAAAATAATTGAAATCGGTATTACTTTGAGTTCTTAAAGAAGAAGTCTCTAAGTGGAGTGGCTTAATTGAAGTCATGACCATATACTATGAGGTATTCATCAGGTGCTCTATGTTGTACCGGTTTATCAAGTGTCCTATAAGTTTGGTAATATAGTGAAAATCTCCGCACCTTGGTGGTGGGAAGAACTGGACGAAGGTGAGAGGTTACATCAAACCAGAATATATCATGATTGCTCATCTTCTTAACCCTTAAACTCTTTCCTTTTCTTGCTATTTACATTTCTAAAGTGGTGTGAAAATTTAGCTCCTTATAAGTGTTTGAAAACTTGTTCAAGCTTTTGAAAAAGTTTTAATACGAAACCACTCACCTTAAAGCTTTCATTTATTTTTATATAAGTAGTACAAAAAATATTAAGTATGTAGTTTAAATTATTGAAGTTCGCTTATAAACCTACGAAAAATATAAGTATGTTGCTTTTGTTCACAAGTTTATATTTCACAACTTAAGTTTTCATCTATATTTTGCAAAGTTTTTAATTTGTCATTAATACTCAATTCGCTTTTTCTCTTGAGTATATTTATCTTGTGCTTATCAACTAAGAATGTTGGTATCTCTGGTTCAAAGTGTCTTTGTCAGTGATAAGATGATTCAAGATAACATCATTATTGTACAAGAAGCATTTCAAGAATAACATGCAAAGGAAGAGAAAGCTCCCAAGACTTGAGGATCAAATTGAACACAAACAAAGCCTATGATTTCATAGAGTAGCACTATCTAGAAGGGGTGCTAAAGGATTTTGGTTTTGACTAGAAATAGATTAAGCTGGCAATGGGGTGTATCAAGAGTGTGAGCTACAAATTTAATATCAATGACCTCTTATCCAAGAAAGTCAAACCGCAAAGAGAACTCAGATAGAGAGATCCCCTTTTTTCTTATCTCTTTAGTATTGCCTCTTAAGTATTTTTTATTCTCATGAATAAAGTCCTTAGGAAAAAACTCATTTCAGGGATTAAATTAGTCCCATAACACCAACCATTACTCACTTTCTATTTGTTGATGATTGCATCATCTTGTCAGGAGTAAATGAGGAGGAGCTATACCAGCTTATTCAATCCTAAACACTTACATCATTGTCTCGAGTCAAATGATAGATGTTGAAAAATTTGAGATCACATTTGGCAACTAGATTTTCATCCAAAAAATAGTTAACAGAGAAGAAATTCTGGACATTTCTTTCAGGATAATCTTGGAAAGTACCTTGGGCTTCCAGCACAATAGGAGAGGTCAAGAATTAAGGCTCTAGATTGGATAATAGAAAAAGTAAAAAGCGAAATTAAGGGTGGAAAAGAGAGCCTACTAAACCAAGCAGAAAAACAAAATCTTCATAAAAGCAGTTATTCAAGAAATACCTTCCTATGCCTTGAGCATTTTAAGATTTTCAAAAATTTTTTGCAACAAATTATGCCAAGATAGCAAGATTTTAATAGAGGGATCAGAAAAGGGACAAAGATATTCACTGAAAGCCTAGACAAAGATATGCACTAGCAAAAGAAAAGGGTAAATGGGTTTCAAGGAATCCCATTTTCAAAATTTTGCTCAATTACCCAAGAAAGCTTAGAGACTCATCAGGAATCCAGAGGCTATTTGGGTGCAAATCCTCAAAGTAATGTATGAGTTTTGGGAGGCACAAAACTAAAAAAAAAGCATGTATTGAATTTGAAACAACCTTAAACAAAGAAGAAGATTGTTCAAAAGCAACACATATTAGAGAACAGGAGAGGGAAATGGGATCGACGAACATGAAAGTGGAAGAGCTTATTTCAAAATCTCAAGAGTGGAATAGAGCAAAGGTTCAACGAATTTTCCCCACTCACACAACTGATATGATACTTTAGACCCCAATCAGCAAAGTCAAAAGAAAAGATAAGCTTATTTGGCCTCATAGGCAGGATAGTGAGTATTCAATCAAGATGGAATACCACATAGTAAAAAAAAAAAAAATTGGAAAGAACCTTAAGTAGCATGCCTTCATCTAGTTCTAATTTAGAAGATATAGAGAAAGAAATATGGGACATGAGAGTGCCTCATAACATCAAACTGAAAGCAACACACAACAATCTTCCAGTCAAGGTAAATCTGGCAAAAAAGAAAATTAATGAGTGTAGCAAATGTCCTGTGTGTTTGTAGGAGAAAGAAACTGTAGAGCATGCACTCTTACTTTACGATTGGAACAGGGTCATGTTGTTTGGCTCTCAAACTTATTATACTCCAACAAAACAAAATGTATCATTAATCACATCTTGATTGCAAGAAACTCTAAGAAAATCATAACTTGAACTGGAGAGAAGGTAAAGCACGAATAGAGTAGGACAGGAATCACAACTTGGACAATTTGAAAGGATAGAAATGAAAAAATTCTTAGGCACACAAATTCTAATTCTAGAATTACGCCAATTCATGCTAACTTGTTAGAATAAGACATCTACAAATCTCAAGAAACCAACAACTATGTGGCAAAAGAGAAGAGGAAAGTAGAATCAGTGCCAGTAATTTGGAGACCTCCACCACCAGAATGGCTGAAAATGAATGTAGACGCAACCTTCTCATTTATTTCCAACTCTAGAGCAGCAACAATGGCGATTTGAGACAACCATGGAAATCTACAAGGAGGAGCAGCAATCAATTTCAAAGCAAGCTCTAGCTTTACGACAGAACATTGCCAATAAAGGAAGAAGCTATCATGGCAAACATTATAAAATTGAAAAAAAAAATCATCATAGAATCAAATTGCTTACAAATATTAGAAATTCTCAAATCTAGTGGCTCAATTTAGGAAATTGATCCCATTCTCTAAGACATTAGAACCATCAAAAATAGAATTCCCAGTTGCAGCTTCACTTGGACTCCTCGACCAGAAAATCACCTCGCCCATATCTTAACTGAATTAAAGCAGCAAGATCAACAGAATATAAGATGACCTAGATCACCTCCTACACATATTGCGAAAAGCATAAAGGAAGACATACTTTGTATCTTTAATCATAGAGAACAAAGACGATAATAACTCATTTGGACTAGCAATAGGTATCAAAGCTACCTCGCATTAGATTGGGATAGTCATTGATACTTGTTAGCTTCTGGAGTTGGTGTAGTATTACTATTAAGCACTCTCCCTCAAATGTTACATCCTTGATGTGTCAGTCTATCAAGCATCGGCAATCATGAATTCTCTAGCATTATGTTTGGTTCTCTAGCACGCAGTAAACCTCATGTTTGTGCGTCTCTATTGGGAAAATTGCATGTCTAATTCAAACCAAAGAAGAAGAATTACTGCGATAGCAATGGATGATTCATGGTGGTAGGTTCTAGTGCACTCACCCGGTTTCAACGTTTCTCGAGTCTGCATTCCAATGCTTGTATCCTCTTGGGGCAGCTGACGAACTATTCTCCTTCTCTTTGGGTGTTTAAATGTTGGTAGGTGTAGTATGTTTTTTAGGTGCAGATGTTGAGAATCAAAGTCAAATTTTTTCTTTATATTATTATTTGGGTTAATAGTTAAATTAGTTTTGATAAGATATTTTTTAAATTTATTCTAAAAAATTTTTTAATCAAATTTCAATAATTATGAATTAATTATATTTATTCTCCGGTTATTTCATCAATAACTTTTTTTTAAAGATTGATGTTGTAAAATATTAATTAATAACATATATATTATATAATATCTGATATGTCTAATTGGATATTGACCAAATATGTTTGTGAAAATTTATTAATTTAGTCATTTTTTTCAATTACAAAAATCATATTTCTAATATAATATAGTGATTAAATTGATAGATTTTCGTAAACTTATTTAGTTAACATCTAATTGAACATGTTGTGTTATGTATGTTATTAGTTAACATTTCACAGCATCAATCGTTCGAAAATTGTGAGTAGAGTAACTGAAGGACAGATATGATTAATTCGTAATTTTTGAAAGACCAATTTAATTGAAAAAATTTTTGAGGACGAATTCAAAAAATACCTTATATTTCAGAGACTAATTTGACTATTAATCCAAACAATAAAATAAAAAAAAGATTTGACTTTGATTCTCAACATCTGCACCTAAAATTATTTTTAACTCTTAAATAATATTTTCTTTTATTGTTTATTACACATTTAAATTTTTATTTTGTGGTTTTGATATTTGTCATTGTCTAAATATTTTAGAGACATTTTTATTACTTTATCCATAGTGTAAATATATTTTATTTTGAGGTTTTAATATGAGGATAGAGAGTCAACACCTAATCTCTTGTCCCTTTTGGGTTTACTTTTAGGTGACTGATAGTCAAAAAAATTTATTATAAAATATGCAATATATACATACCGTTTTTGAGATCGAATTCAAGACATGATGTTTATAGAATTCAAGCAAGTATATTTGTGTCTACAACATAATTACATGTTATTTATTGTTCACGTTAAATTACTAATACTAAATTTATTTAAGGAGAAATATATTAAAGCTGCAGATTAATATTTAATAATGTAGAAAACCTGTCTAATATTTGTGGAGACGTTGAGGTTATCCCGAAACAAGAAAGGCTTTATTTGTTTGGAGTGCATAAATTACAAGAAAACATGCTAATATTATTCTTTTATTCATATCTTTCTTGTTTTCAAACTTTTATGTTATTATTTTAGTGAATAAATAATTATTTGTATCCATAAAAGATGATAACGCTGAACTATGTATTTATGATAAATCGAAATTGATCTTATACCCACAAAAATTGCCATTCGTGTAATAAAAATATCCTGTTTTAGTTATGCACTTGTTTTGTTATTATCCGAACCTATGTGGCACTCCCAACCCTCTAAAATTCTATCGCTCTTTAATTCTATTTCTAATTTCAACCGTCTATCCCTATTCCATGGCAGCAGCTTCCTCCTCTTCTGCCGCTATGGCCGCTCTTCCGTCCTTTCGCACCTTCGCTTCATCCTCGCAAGTAGGGTTTTGGAGGGTTGGGGATGCCATGTAGTTTCAGATAATAACGAAGCAAGTGCATAACTAAAACAGGGTATTTTTGTTTCATGGAGGGCAATTTTCGTGGGTACAAGATCAGTTTCAATCTATCATGGATATATATATGTGAACATTATCATCTTTTATGGGTACAAATAGTCATTTATTCTTATTTTAGTCATATCTATACAGACTAGAATATAAGAAGAATCATCACCGACGTGAAATTTTCACCCAATTTAACTTTTTTTTTTTTCAAAAAGATAAATGCTTTCCCTCCCATATGAATCACCCCATATGGGTTCATCACAGCTGAGGAATTAGATTAGGGTTTAGGGTCCACTACAAGAAAACAAGCTTTTTGCTACGCTTTTAAAGCGTAGCGAAAAGTCCAAAAAAGCGTAGCGATAGCTTTTCGCCACGCTTTTTGAACTATCGGCACGCTTTTGAAAGGGTCACAACTGCAAGGGTGCCGGTTGCTCTATCGCTACGCTTTTGGTGATCTATCGCCACGCTTTTTTTTTTGCCACGCTTTTAAAGATCGCCACGCTTTAAAAGCGTAGCCATATGTGCCAGATATGGCTACGCTTTTAAAGTGTGCCAATAACAAGATATGGCTACGCTTTTAAAGCGTGCCAATAGAGAGACATATGGCTACGCTTTTAAAACGTGCCAATAGAGAGACATATGGCTACGCTTTTAAAACGTGCCAATAGAGATATATGGCCACGCTTTTAAAGCGTGCCAATAGCCTTGTCAAATTTGAAAAAAAAATCCTGTTTAGCATAGAAAACTTGGAGCTCAATTAACAATGATCAATGTAACTAACGAATTTCCCCAATAAAATTAGCACTTAAACTTGAATATAATTTAGAAAAAGGAGAAGGAAATATCTGTACACATTAAGGCAATGATATCAATAACTAATAATGCAACTATACAATGGAAGTACAACAGCACCATGATTTTGCCAGAAATCAACATAAGGACCATTGGGGCATTGACTAAGAAATTAAAAGCACGTTTATAAAGTACATATTAACATAAAATTTCAATGGCCGAGGCACAAACATCAGTACAAGCTCATTAGTAATCAATAATGAAGAACATTTACAGATAAGAATAGTGCAAGAAATCATGCTTCTTTAGTTCTACTTTGCCATCATGCTGCTACAGCTGGCCCAGTCTTTCCTGCAGAACAAAAGAAACCAATTTGAATGTTGATAAATAATTTTGGTTTAATTGCATTCTGCTCTCATCATTATAGATTGTGTGTAATCAATTATAATACCAAAATATAACGTGCTGCCTGGCAAAAGCACTTACTTGCTTATATCGTCAAGATGATCATCGAAATCTACAATACCCTTCTATTTCTCGGTTGAAGTATAGTCCAGCAAGATCAGATTTTCTGATGGCTCTCAGAGAGAATCGACTATTCCCTTCCGACTGAACCAACTTCCAGTTCTTAGATGCATCCCTAACATAAAGCTAAATCATAAGAAAAAAGTAATCTTGGTTAATGTAACCACCAACAAGATAAGATCTGCAATTGAAGAGAGAATATTAAAAGTAAAAGGGACATTGGATAGGGGAGCTATAGAGCTACACAATATATATGCAAAGTTACAACAACTCTAGCAGCAAAATATGAAAATAAATGACTATTTCAAATAATGGGTACGAAAAAAATTTCCAAACCTGTATATTGAAATAATGCCAGACTGGATCAGACTCTGGTTCACTAAAAGTAGTCAGTCCGGTAGCTATGACCTGATGAACATGAGAATTGAAAACTGGTAATGACTTATGATAATTGTATCTCTTTTGATATTTACACGAACAATTAGTATCTAATTAATATTTGGCTTATTCTTTTTGCAGGTCTTAACTAGAATTCGACCAAGGGAACTCTTCCGACTAGTTAGAAGCAGTTTCATTCCCTGTCAATTACAAGAGGCAAATTCCATGCTAAGATCAACAAAGTATTAATTAGAGGAAACTGGATTTTAGTTTCAACATCTAGCAACCACGTTATACACTCTTAAGTTAGATATATCATCTTTTATAATCTATGCTCTAGCATCATATTCAACAAAAATTCATCCCAAACTACTCAGACTGATTTAAACTAAAAAATAAATTACAGCCCAATGAATTATGGGATGCAATTTCATATAAAGTATAAAGCCCTTACTATTGTCCCTGTAATAATATCATAATCCAAGAAATTGCAAAATCATATCTAATAACCGGCAAAGTGTAGTTCTCCAACCTTTCCCTCATTGCCAGCATGGCATTTCCAATTAGCAAAGTTGATTTCTTAATATTCATGTGTCTTATAGGATTAGAGCCAGCTCAATTGTCATCTAATTTTTATGCCACAAAATGTCCGAATACACTTTCAACAATTAAGTCAACAATGAACTCTGCTGTGAGCAAAGAAGCTCGCATGGGAGCTTCCCTTCTTCGCCTTCATTTCCATGATTGCTTTGTTCAAGCAAGTCTACTTTCAGCTTCTATTAGTTCTAATTTTTTTTTAAATGTTACTTTGTGATTCATTCTATACAATCATATATCATCAAGTGGACGTAAATTCAATTAAGTGGGATCCACATTATATAAAGACAATAAAAAGGACTTAAACTAGAAATAATTATATATAGTATCATGGAATTCACTCACCTCCCATTGGTTGGTCTCAGCAATATAACTCTCTCCACTGTTGGGATACAGAATTATAGGCTTACTTGTACCCTGCCATTAAATTTCTTTTGACATTTAATACTTATACACAAGTAAAACACATAAAAGAGGAGTTCAATTAATTAAATTGAAGTGTCACCTTTTTAATAGATGAAATCAAACCATCAATAAATTTAGGAGCTGTACAGTTGACTCCAACTACAATGACTTGTGAGCATGAGTTAGCAATAGAAGCACAGTCCTGAATGGGATCACCATTAACCACATGGGTCTCGTCTTTGCAGCTAAAAGAGAACCATGCAGGGATGCGTATGTCTTCTTCCACAAGAAGCTCAGCATAAACCTGTGCCTCCAATTTATTAGGGATAGTCTCAAAGGCAATCAAGTCAGCACCTGCGTCAACAAGACTCTTCACTCTTTCCCTGTGGAAATCTTTTAGTGTCTCCAGTTACTTCGTCTCCATAGTCCCCTTTGTCACACACAACATATAAAAGAATTCAAAACTACGCTAATCTAGCTTAACTTAATTATGATAGTACTCACACAGGAACTCAAACTAGTTGGGCTTTCAGGTTAACCCAACCAATCGCTAAATTGAATTAAACAAGAAAAAAAGGACTTGAAAGAATGAATTTGACCCAAACCTTTCAGATCCACTGCACAATTCAAATATTCTTTGATTAAGGCCTTAGAACAAAACAACAAAACAAGTTACATTGCGTGTTAAATTCTGTGTTGAAACTTGAATTCAGATTACTTGTTTAATATTGGCAAACTCATTTTTAAAATAAACACACATAAATTACCATTTACCAACATGTCATGTCATGTGATCTAATCCAACAACTGTGTGAAGCAAAGAAAGTGACAGTGAAATCATTAGAACCTATAGCTACTAACCTTGTAAACATTAACTAATGTGAGATATATATATATTTAATTTTCATAGCCACATAACCAATTTCCTTTACTCATAAATTGAAGACCAAATTGCACATAGAGTACAGCAAAATCAGAATTCTGAAAGGAAATTAACCTGTTGCATTTTCAAATTGGCATCACTTACCCTCAAAGAAGAAGGAAATTCATTCCAAAAGATCTACCTAGATTGCAAGCATGCTACATTTAACTTTCTAAAACCATTTTAAAAAAATCTCTCACAGTCAATAAGCTTTTGATGATAATCGATTTGTCAGACAAAAATATGCTTATCCTAATCCGCACACATACATAATCTCCAAACTGCTATCAGATTTATATCTTCATATTCATGTTAACTGTAGAAATACAAAGGCTTACCCTCTCGAAATTATATTTGGGGTCCCCAAAAACCTAGCAAGCATCGAATAACTGCTAAAATACATCGAATAACTGCAAAAATTATCACGCATTTTCAACATACCCAATTTCCAGTGCGGTGCATTCTTCATAAATTAAAGTTAAAACTAGCAAGCACGAATCAGAAATTGCTAGTCTCAACCAATAGAATTCTCTTCGTTTCACATTTTCTCACCAATATTACACACTAAATTATCAACCAATTCAGGAAAAAAATCACGAACACAAACTACAAAATAGATAAATAAATGAAGGGATAAATAACAAAAATCAGTTACCTTCTCTTTTCTTCTTCGTCTTTTTTGAGCTTCTGATGGTTCGCAACAACACTGGGACTGCGCGATTTAGGAGGAGGAGGAGAGGGCGACGAAGTGCTTCTGCTTCTGTGCCTTGTGCGGCGCCTCGGCGGTGACCGCGTTCTGCTTCTGCGGCGCCTGTGGCTAAGGGAATTTCACAGAAAAATTGCTCTTTTTCCCAAACCCAATTCTGAACTCGAAGTTCTGAAACGTTCCGAACCTGAACCTGTTCCCAACAAATTCCGAATTAAGAACCCGCAAATCGTTCAAATCCCAGTTCTGCTTCAACGAGATTGCCTTCAATACATCCTGATTTCAACAAATCAGGTAATTAAAAGTAAAAGATAATTAAAAGTAAAAAATAAATGAACAGAAAGGTGGGAGGGAGTGAGAGGGGGTAAGGTGAAATAGGAAAAGAAATAAAAGAAGAGGACTTACAAAGAAGCAAGAAGCAGGAAGGGAGTGGCGCGGGAGGGGTTAGGGGGTTAGGGTTTTGCAGCGAAGTAATGGAACAGCGGCAAAGGGGAGCATCCACGGTGAGTGAGGGCGAGGCACAATGAAGGAGGAGGAGTTAGGGCAGTGAGTGTCTCGTCGCGTTGGGGCTTTTGATGGAGGATTTAGGGCAGAGCACGAACAAGAATGGGTTAGGGCAGAGCACAATGAACCTTTTTCTCTAAGTGAACTGAGTCTTTAAACGAAGAAGGGGTTTTTTAATTTATCCCTATCTTTTTTTTTTTTTTTTCCGAGGGAACCTTTTGGCTACGCTTTTAAAGCGTGCCAAAAGGCTTCTAAGAAATGGCTACGTTTTTCGAACGCCGCAATAACAAAACTCTGTTGCTACGCCTTAAAAGCGTGCCGGTTTCTCTCTACGGCTACGCTTTTTAAGCGTGGCAAATAAAAGCGTGGCCAAATCTTGTATCAATTGCCACTCTCATAAAAGCGTGGCCATTGACACTTTTCGCCACGCTTTTAAAGCGTAGCAAAAAAAACGTGGCCAAATCTTTATTTTATCGCCACCCTCATAAAAGCGTGGCCATAGATCACTTTTGGCTACGCTTTTAAAGCGTAGCAAAAAAAAAAGCGTAGCCATAGACCTTTTTTCTTGTAGTGGTCATAGAGAAAAATAAAAGTTGTCTAACCCTAAATTTCTCACTCAATCATGTCGTCATGTCATTTTTAAAGACTTGATTTTGGTATCGGTAACTTCTCACCATCTCTTATCCTTCCACCATTTGTTCTCCCCACTATGTTGGCCTCCAGGACGGATCCACATTGAAACTTAAGGGGACATTTGCCCCACTAAAATTTTGTAAAGCAAATGATTATATATGAATGTAAATATTTGCTTCCATTGTTATATTGTTTTTGTCCCATAATAAATTATAATATTCTTTTAGTTTCATGTTAAAAAAATTGTATTATTAAACTTAATATGCAAAAATATTTATCTTGTTAAATTTATTTTAGTATCAAAATTATAAATAAATAACTAAATTAACTCAATAAAAAAATAATAAATAGTAAAAATGTATCTTTTGAAATTAAGCAATTAATTAATTACTAAATTGAAGTTTAGTTTTTTAAATATAAGTAAAATTATTAGTGTTTTTCTTTCAAAAATTAATTGAAATAAAAAATTTATTAATTATATTTTTATTTTAAATTATATGGTATTTTTATTTTAATTTTTCAAAATTATATAATATTTTTATTTTAACTCGTAAGATTTTTAGTTAAAAACGTTTTTAATACCATAAATATTATAACAAATGGATTTTTTAATTGAGTGGGATTGTGGGAGATAATCAAAGTAATCAATAGTTGAAAATTATAATTAATAGTAAAGTAATTTTTTAAGAATATATAATTTAATTTTGATGTATTGACAATATAAATATTTTATACGTAGTCATTTAATTACATTATTTTTTTTATAATTATTCACGTAATGAATGTGAAAGATTATTATTTTCTTTTATGTAATGATACATAATTAACTAGATGTATAAAAATCTTTAAACTAATAATGTACAAAAATTAAATTAAAAAATATTAAGTTATTTTGAAAATAAAGAGAGAGAAATTATTATAAGTTAAGTTTTTTTTATTTTCTTCATGACTTTATATATTTTATTTTATTTTCAATTTATTCATCCTTATTACTTATTTTTATCTTTTGTTCTATTATATGTACTTATGTTGCGTATAAATTTTTAAAATAAATTGATTAATTTACTAATTGAGAACATATTTTTTATTTTTAAAAATAATAATAAAAAATATTTTAATTACAATACATAATTAAGGAGATGCATAAAATCTTTCATCTAACATTATACCAAAATTAAATTAAAAAAAATATAACAAATTTAATTATTTTAAAAAGAAATAAAGAAAAAATTATAAATTATGTTTCTATTATTTTATATAAATATATTTTTCATATACAGATTTAATTTGTCTAGTATTTATATATGATTCTAATTTCAAATTATAAATACTAGTGTATCATTAGGTGTTAATGTACCAATTGATTCAGTCTTTTATTATTGAATGTGTACAAAAAAAATTAGTTAGAATAATAAGTTATCTATAATTTAATTAAAATATTTTAAGTTTAAGTTTTAGAAATAAAAAATATTTTTTTATAAATTACATATAATAAATAGTATTTTAAGAATGAAGGTGTTCACTAACTCTTTTAAATTTTTATATTTCCATATACTTAATAATGTTTAACAAAATTTATTTTAGTATATATATTTTTGCCCCACTCTTAAAATTTTTTGGGTCTGTCACTGTCGGCCTCTTTTCTCTTTCTCACTTTGCATGGTCTCATTTCTAAGGTATGTTAATTGTTTCAATTTCTGGAACTTAACCCGATTTCTTTTTTACTCTTCGTCATCGAATTCTGAAGCTCAGCACCACTACCATTGCTGCTTGATAATAGCATTTGCTAATTATTTGGTTGTGGTTTCCATTCAAGCTCCCCCGGAGATTTCAAAATCTTCCTTATTGATATCCACCATTTTCAACTTCATCAAACAGTTTAAATTCTTAAACTTCTTCTGAATGCTTAGGTAATATTCATGTTCTTTGGTTTGTTAATTGATCTATTAGAAGATTTAATTCTCTTTCTTCTTTTTAATTTCATAGTCTGTTGACCTTTGAAAATGATATCACTTCCGAACCACAATGATAGAAAGGGAGACTTTGTTTATCATTCTTACAGAATCAGTGCAAGTTTAGGGTTTGGTTCTTTAAACCAATTCCTTCAATTGAAATATTTGTTATCTAATATAATGTTATCTTATCTTTCAAGAATTCTAAGAGAATATTTGTTATACAAGTTAATAGATGACATAAGGTGTGATTTACTTAACCTTAGCATAAGTCACTGATATATTTTGGATTATTTTTTTTTTAATTATACATGTATCAATCCGTAGTTTCATTGCAAGATCTATTTTATTGTTTCATCAATGGTAGTTTATATGTTTGAATTTCATTTATGCAGAATTTTGCTCATTCATATGTTTCGGAATGCATTTGTTTAAAATTACTTCTTTAATATATCTATACATAACTAGCAACATCATGAATTCTTCACTGAGGTGAATTTTTCTTCCACTTTAAATTTTTTTTTTCAAAAAAAAATGAATTCATTATGTTTAGCTGGGGAAAGTGATTTCCTTTCCTGATTTTTAGTAGACTCTCACATAAAAAAATCAGATTTTGGTGGTTTGGTGGGTGAAATGACATCATTTGCTATAACAAATAGTACTCTTTTCTGATTTTCAGTATGCTCTCACATGTAAAATTAGATTTTGGTGGTTTGGTGGGAGAAATAACGTCATATTCTATAATAAATAGTACTATCTTCTATTGTTTTGTAAAAAAACATATTTGGTCAACGAGAGTAGTTACCGTAACTTGTGGTCTACTCTCACTCCCATTTTCCTTTTTCATTGTTCTTTTCTTATTATTACTCCATGATATAAAAGAATGTGAGAAGAAGAAGATTTGTTTGATTGGTGAGTGAAGGAAGGATGAATATATATATATTGAAAAGGATACAGTATACGAGGAGCCTTGAAAAACGAATAAAATAAAATCACAAAATAAAAAGCGGAACGCTCAAAAAACGTGATTACTTGCGTGTGAAGAAACTAAGGTTCAAAGGCATAAATAAACAAAAAGTAGGAATAGAGGGTCAAGAATACAAAATAACAAACTCCTAACTCAGCCTGCAAAGCTAAGGATGGCCGGAGAATATTTACATACATATATACATATCCCAAATCCAAAATACATAGATAAAATCCTAGTTCTCCATAATCCTCTAAGAGGAACAAAATAAACAAGTATATATATATGAGGAGAGTCTATGTACATATAGCAAAAGACCAAAAGTAAAATCCCAAAATTAAACCACTTCGTTGCAGAAGCTCTAGACGCCTACCGAGGTGCCTCTCGACCTGTATCTGAAAAATAACAACACAGTATGAAATGAGAACCGGAGGTTCTTAGCATGGTAAAGGTGCCACGCATATAAGCTATAAGGTTCTGGGAATGCCAGAGGCAATTCTAGAACGCTGTCACCCGGATATAAAGCTTAAGGAACTAAAAACAAAAGCCGTAAATGGGTGGTTCTCTAAGGCTTTCTAAATTAAACTAATTCCTTAAAACTAACTAAAACTGAACTAGAATCCTAAATCTCTCTGCCTTTCCTCCGTTCCTCCATCTCTGATGAAATTACAAAGACAAACAAGCAAATAAAGGCTGACACAGGTAGAATACAAATAGTACAAATAACAAGTATAACAACTAGCATGTTATAAGCAATTAGGCATTCCCAGTTAATGCACAATCAAACAATTCAAGTAATATGCACATGATGCATGCCTGTTCTATGGCTGATGAGGCTCATCTGTCGGTTATCGAGCCAACCCGACAAGTCCGGCTGCTAAACCCTGGACTGTCCCTCATCGGGCATCCCCATGAGTCTGTGCATAGCTTTTTCTCTTTTCATTCATAATTCATACATTCATATATATAATTTTACTCAATGGGGTTACCATTCCTAGGAATTTATACGTGCCCGATCACCTTTACGATATAGGGTCAACAGAGTATCGAGTCTCAACCTGAAACACGTAGTGGCAAGCCACGGTACTTTACCCATGGAAACTCGTATCTCAGATGATCATTCCACATTCATTTATTAACATCTCATAATCATTCATTATGGCTGTAAAGTCACTTTATACATCGTATGTTTGCATCTTTATACATAGTTTATCATAACCCGGAGCAAGTGGGGTGAAACCACAACCCTTGCGTTTACCCGGAGAGCCTCTATACTAACCAACCTGGAGCAAGTGGGGCAAAACCACAACCCTTGTGTCTACCTAGGTGATACGTTCTCATATGCCCAGGAGGAATAAAGGAGGGGATCCTAACCTCCCACCATTTCGTTGGGGCGATTTTATAATACCAAGAGGAACAAGGAAGGGGATCCTCATCTTCCACCATCTCCTGGGGTCGCCCTTTTGAGAAAGAGTACTCAGATGCAACATTCATTCTTTTCTTTAGTCAAATTCATAATTTAAATGATATATATATATATATATATATATATGCCACCTATTTTCTCATACCTAAAACATCACTTTTCCAACCTTACTTCATCCCCAAGTTACCACCTATTCCTAGCTTCATTTTCTTACTAGCCTTACTAACAAAATCTAGGACCAAAGAAATGAAAATAGAGGTTTAGAGGTTTTAAAACCATGTTTAAAACACAAAAATCTCATTTGCTGAAAACAGGGGTCACGCGTACGCGTGGGAGTGCATATCAGAAAGGTTACGTGTACAATTTTCTATGCTCGAGCACGCAAGCACCCTGTTCGTGTACGCGAGATACCCAACCCGAATAGGTTGGTCGCATCGCGTACAGTGGTCGCATACACAAGTTATGCAAAACAGTAAAAATGGTTAATGCTGCAGAATTTTCAACTTTGCACTCTAAAATTTCGACGCACATAAATTTTTTGTTTTAAATCATTTTTCATCCGTTCTTCAAACGGTGTAAACTTCACGGACCCAATTTTTATTTGAAATAAGTTTGAAATAATTTGGTGATCCGAAAGCCAAGTTATGGCTCACCGAAGTTCGGCTAAAAATCAGTTTTTCACAAAAACCTCAAACCTCAAGTTTCATTAAAAACCAAACTCACTCCCAACCTTCTATACACATATATTTAGCACCCCAATACCAATTACCACATTACATCCATCACGTATTACCATATACAACCATTCCTCAACTTTAATCAACAATATGCACAAATTTCCTAATAATGTTAACAAAATCATCAAAATACCACCATCCATTCCTATTTACTCATATCACCATCATCAACTTATCTCCTAACAACCTAGCATCATCAGAAACAATAATCATGCAGCAAACACTCAGTTCATATCACGTTCATCATCAAAGGTGCTATGTATTAAACATGCTCATATGTTCCAACCTATCCCATGGTCATCTAGCCTAAGTTTTCACAGAACATTATATATTAAATACGTAAAACCTAAATCATACCTTGGCCGATTTTCACGTATTTTCCAAGGCACCCACTTAAGCGGAGAGCAATCCCTTAACACCAAAATTCAGCAACTAGATCTCACTCCAAGCTTCCAATTAAGCTTCCAACATGTCCAATTGCCTCATATCACATATATACATACACCTAACATATTTATCACAAATATATCTCCAAAATTCAATATCCAAAATACTAAACCAAGGAATTAGCTAGGGTTCTAGAATTCTTACCTTACATAAGTACCAAAAAATAAGATTGAACGTTTCTCTCAAGCTAATTCAAGCTTAAACATCAAAATTGAACATTGGCTCATAAATTTCGAAATTGAAAATGAGAAAATTGAAGAAGAAAACGTGACTTTCTTATCTTACAATGTACTGGACTTTGTAGAGGTCGACGCTGCGGTCGCGTGGCTGCAAACGGTACGGTGATCGAAGTTCCGGATCAAAAGTGATGTGGATTTGATTGAGAATCAAGGGTTTATGTTTATGGAGGTGTTCTCTCCCCTCTTTCTTGCTGAGCCTTAGCATTTGCATGTGAAATGGGGAGGAGGAGGAGCTGAGTTCATTTATTTAGTGATTTGAGTTGGGCCTATGGGCCCGGTTCAATCGATTTGGTTTGTTTGACCTGATCTTGGGCCAAATTCTTTGAAATTAGTATCAAAATTCTCGTTTTAGTGAGTTCTTTCCTATTTTAATATAAAATTCACATTTCTAATTCTTTTATTAAAAATTAATTTATTGATTAATTATTCACTAATTTTGCGGGGTTTACACTGTTACTTTATTATGGTCCTCTATCCTTTTTGTCGCACATACTGTATTTTATCCAGTTACAATCATGAATTGTTTTGTCTTGATGCAAAGGTACAAAAATAAAATTACCAAACTCACTTTCACTCTAAATCTATTAAAATTTGGTCAATAAATTACTATAAAATTCAATTGATGTATGTTACAATTGAAAAGATAAATCGTAGCTCAACTTTAGAATTGATATCTACTACTGTATTAATCTCTAAAAATAAAAATTAAATTACAGCCTCGAATGTATTGAAAGTTATTGTGCTTATAGATTTAGTATTCCCTTTTTAGTTGTTTGTAAACATACAATTTCAATTTTGTAAATATAGATACTGTCATATTAATCTCATTCAGCAGTTTTTTTTTGAGATATTTATACACAAAGTTTAAAAGAGTTGGTAATTATTATTCTTTTATTTTTCTTTACATTATACTTAATTATTTCATCATGTATGCTCTATTTTTTTTAACAGAGTGATTTTTACTACTTGATCTATTACTCTACTTAAAATTTTCAGATTGAAATTTAAAATATTTTTTTCTTAAAAATGCATAAATTTTACATTAGCCAAAGGGATAAGTATGATTTTGGTCCCAACGTAGGGGTTGAATATTTTTTTTCGTCCTTCGCCTTTTTTTCGCTCCAAAATGGTCCCCAAGGTTTCAGTTTGTTTTAAAATAATCCTTTTTACCAATTTTAAATTTTTTATTACCAAATTACCCTTTATTAAAAAAATAATAAAATAAAATAAATATAAAATAAATAAAAAAAGGAAAGAAAGGGAGAGACAGAATCGGGGGAGGAAAGAAGGGGGGGTGGGGCCGAGAGGGGGGGAGGGGAAGGGAAGAAGGGAGAAGGGAGAGAGCACCACCGCATCGCCGCCGCATCGCCGTCCTGCCGCACCGCCGTCCTGCCGCACCGTACCGCCGATCCCGCCACTGCCTGCTTCTTCTTCTTCTTCTTCTTCTTCTTCTTCCACACCGCCGCAGCCGCTCCACGCCACTGCTCCTCCACGCCGCTCCTTTCTTCCTCAACAAAAACACAGCGCCGCCGAGACGGGGGGAGGCGGGAGAAAGAGAAGTGGGATGGGGTGTTGTTTCGGGAAGAGAGGGAAGGGGAAAGGGGGAAGGGGGAAGGGGGAAGGTCGCCGCCGCAGTCGCCGTTCACCGCCACAGCCCCTCCTCTCCACCACCACCGCAACCCTTTCCCTCTGTTTTAATTTTTTATTCCTTTTTCTTTAATTTTTCAGATTCAAAGGATTCCATTGTTGTTGTTGTTGATGATGCTTCTGGTTGTTTCTATTTATTCCTTTTATTTCATTGTTGTTGTTGATGCTTTGGTTGCTTCTGCTTCTGCCTGCTTTTGCTTCTGCCTGCGTTTGCGCTTTTGCTTCTGTTTCTGGTTGAGGAAGAGGGGAGGGAGGTTTACGCTTTTGCTTCTGGTTGAGGAACTGGTTGAGGAAGAAGAGGGGAGGGAGGGATATTTTTGTCCGAAGGACCATTTTAAAACAAACTGAAACTTTGGGGACCATTTTGGAGCGAAAAAAAGGCGAGGGACGAAAAAAATTTTCAGCCCCTACGTTGGGAACCAAAATCATACTTATCCCTTAGCCAAAAGTATTAATGCACCAAAAAACAAAATATGCTTCCTTTTGTCATGTCAATGTTTCAATTTCATATTTTTCATAATTTCTTTTTCTCTTAATATTGGTTTGGAGGTTTCTTGTTATTGCTTACTCGCTTAGCAAAAGTTAAAAATAAGAGGAAATACTTTTTATATTCCCTTTAATAAAATTAGAACTTTATCCAAGAGTAAAAAAAAAATAATTTATTCATAAAATGCTCTTAAAACACATTTACTTTGTTGAAACTATAATTTATTTTTCTTAGATTTTAATGTATGCAAGTTCTTTTTAAATTATATAGTTTTGTATTTATAAGTAATTTTTTAAACTAAATTTAGAGCAAAGCCTTTTAGTATCCCTGCCTTTTGAATTTACTGTGTTGCTACAAGAGGCCAACAGCCGAAAGACTAATGGGCTTTGTTCCAATTGAACTCATTTTTATTAAGCTATTTATAATTCTTATGTTGTTGTATCAGTTTTGAGTTTTCATCATTTTAATTTATATATTGACTAATAAAATTTTGGACAAAGTTTTTTCTTCCTAAATTCAAGGCTTGAATTAAGTATCTAATTTTTTGTTTAATTTGTTTGAATAATAGATAAATTTTGATTTTTTAATAAAGAGATTTACAAATAATTTAGAATTCGAATCTAGAATGTTGTTTATTAAGTTTTACAAATAAATTATAATAGATAAATATTATTTTTAAAATTTTTCTTTTTGTTTAAATTGATCGGCATAAAGTTAATATATACTACTTTGTAGTTATTATACTTCAAATGCAATTTCCTAATGTCAATAATGTTCAATTCATAATTTATCTTGCTAGATTTTTTTTTCTATACAAAAAGACTAAATATATAATAATTTAAGTTCACTATGTTAATAAAGTCATGTATTATTAAACTCAAAAATATTATATTTGAAAAATATTAAAATAATTTTGGTGGTTATCTTTATTATTTTCAAATAATATTTATATTTATTAAATTTTAAAGAGTTAGTAGTGTGAAATTTATTCTCTTACTTGTATTATTAATTAAGATTCTAATTATCATCTGAGTTGATCAATTAATTTAGTTGATCAATTAATTTAGTTAAAAATTATGTATAATAATTATATAATAAACATAAAAAAATTATAAAATTGTCTTAAACAACAAAATTTATATTCGTAATTATTTTGTTTTTTTAATTATTAATATTAATTGTATTGTTCATATTTTTTAACAAACTTGCATGGTTATTGATGAGGATGAGAAATTAAGTAGTGTTACAGATCTTAAATAAAAAATGTTCACTGTTCCATTTGTTTTATTTTCATGAATGAATTTGGATATTATTGATTTTAGTTATTGTTACGGATGATTTATTTTAATTAAATATATTGATGGATGTAATATGCAGATGTCATATTTAGTTAAAAAATATGTTTTGTTTGAGTTCATGATAACATGATCATTTTTTATTTTTATCACAATTGTGCTTTAATTTATCTTTTTTGTATTTGTAAAAATATATCTTTTAAAATTATTTTTGTCATTTTTTATTCAATTAATGTAATTAGACGGTTTACTAAGAATCTTAGATGAATGTTATATTAAATAAACTAAAAAATTTTCATTAATTGTTTAACTAATATGTATACATTGTGCTATATTTTTTTCTTGGATTATTTATAAATGCATAAAATAAAATTTCTGTTTTATTTCAGCTAATCCTATTTATTCATTCTAATTACATAATCAAATTATTTATCTTTAATATCATGCAATAAAACCGTGCAAATGCACTGCACATCAACTAGTATATATAATTAAATTAGTCAAATCATCTAACAGTTCTTAATTATTAATTTCACATGAAATCGACTGCACCTGAATTTTTACTATATTTATATTATAAGATTATCTTTTTCTTGTTAATTCAAGTTGTGCTCTGTTAAAATGGCTATTTATCAATTAAATTTCTTATTAATTCAAGTATGTGTAGAGCTTGTTCTTCTTTCAAAAAAAAAAACTATCGTTAGATGCTTTGCGGCTTGCCCAATAAGATAACCCCACTCATCAACAGAAAAAGAGGCACTCAATATAGTCTCGCAATTATCTGCTTAATAATTCCAGTGTGCATGCTTTTCCTAATGATTTGAGAGATTTGATCAAAATAAGATGCATGAGCTCCCACTCTTTTGACCCAAGAGGGAATCTAGTCTTGCTCTGAATTCTGCTTTTTCTTCTTTCTTAAAAGGCGTGCTATTGTGCTAATAATCTGAGGACACACGCTCACTTATTAATAAGCAAGTGAGATATATTAGTATATGAAAAAAGCTATTTTAACAACGAAATATGTAGTTGGCAGTTGCCAACTATGGATACGTAGTGCATAAATGATTTTGATTTACTACGTAGTGCATAAACACGTAGTGCTATCAGATTGATAATAATTTTATTGTTGATATTGTCAATTTTTTACATTGTTTCTTGCTTGTTAGTTTGCAAAAAAAAAGTATGCATTTTAGGAACCAATTAGTGTCTCGGATTGGAGCATTTTTTCTCTTTCAAATATTTTATTATTTATAATTTTGTTTAAATATGACTTTGTTATTTTATGCCTGTGTGGTAGGTTGCTGCTACTAGTGTTCGAGTGTTAAATGCTGTAAATTTAATTTAAAGTTGTCATTCTTAGTAATACAGCACATGATGCAAAAGAATCGTTCGAGGTAGTACCCAACTACCCATGTATTATTACTCCTGCTGGTTTAATTATAACCATCCGCATTTTTAAAAATTTAAATAAAAAAATTATAATTTATTTTATTAATTTAAATTCTTTATTTTTAAAAAATTTATTAAAAATAATTAAATTAATTTTATAAATATTTTGAGTTTTATTTTTGTATAATTTTATTATAATTAATTATTTTATATAATTTGAAATTAAAGTTTGACTAATAAAAAATAATAAAAAGTTATATCATTTAATTTGAATAATTAATATTTTAGGTTTAAACTGTATTTTATAAAATGTAATTAATATGTTTATTTTATAAATTAAATTTAAAATAATTATTTAAACTAAGTGATATATTAATAAATAGTGTTCTTAAAAATTTTTAATGGAGTAAATTTGGTTTTAAAATTATTATTCTACTATTCAATTTTATTAAAATATCTATTCTATCCTTATTTCTTTATAAAAATCCTAATTTTACTCTAATTCCTAATTCCCAAATTAAAAATCCTAACCCTAACCCCTTTATCCCAACCGCCATCCCCTTTCTAAAATTTAAATACAACACATGCACACAAGAAAAGAAAAGGGAGAGGGTGATGGAACAGAGAAAGAAAAGAAAGAAGGGGGAAGAAGACGACACCGGCAAGGCTAGGAGTCGCCGTTGCCGTCGCTGTTGCAAGGAAGAGAGGGAGAACAAGAAATTGAAAGGAGAAGGAGAAGAACGACGAAGAGTGAAGGAGAAGCAGAATGTGATGAATGCAGAAGAGAAGGACAAGGTCTGTTCTCACACTGTCCTGCTCTGCCGCCGCCGCTGCCATCGATTGGGGTCAAAATCGTCGCCATCGCACCCGTTCCCGTCGCCATTAGGGTTTGTTGCTGCTGCCATTGATAGAGCCGCCGCTGGGAGGAGCTGAACAGGGAAAGGAGGTCGTCGTCGATGCTGTCGCGGAAAGGAAGAAATGGATGTGCGAGAGAAAGTGATGTAACCGAGGAGGAATTGTTCCTCTGCCGCCACTGTCACCAAAAACCTTGGTTGTTGCCATCTTTACTACTGGAGCTTTTCACCGGGGGAGGGAAGCGACTGTACCATCCTCGTTGTTTTGACACTGAACCTCCATTCATAATCCTTACTATTGTGTTCTTCTGGAACTGTCAAAATTATTGTTGCCGTGAACGTAATCAGAGTTGGTGCTGCTGTCGTCGTCTCGGTTGCATTGGAATTGTCGCTGCTGTTGCAAATTCAAAATAAACAAGTTTATCACGGTTAATTCCTATGATTCAACTAAATCAAGGTAGGGGATTCGTTTTAAAATTAAAAGTTTTTAATTTAAGAATGTCCAAAAAGCTTATTGAGTAATTACAAATAATTTATAAGTGTTGTATACTAATTGATGAATTGAGTTTGGATTATGGTTATGATTGTGACTGATTTCATTCTTGTGAGTGATTAATTGGTGAGATTGATTTTGGTTGAGACTGTGATTGTATCTGAAATTTCTGATTATGTTGATTTCTTGATTTGGTTGTTGATTTGAGATTTATTTGATGATGGTGGATATTGTTACAAGCTGATTTGAAAATTATTATTTACTGGATATGCTAATTTGATTGGATAATGTTGTGTTGAGTGTTGAAGAGAATTTGGATGAACCGAGATTGAAATTAAAAATTGTTGAATGAATTAAAGTTTTCTTGATGAACTAATTTCTTGAAAATTTTGATTCTTCTTGGTTATGTTGACAATATTACATTGCTTATTAAACTGAATTAAGATAGATTGATTATTGAGAATCATGCTGTTTTGATATTTGTTGGAACCAGACTGAAAAATTGTTGAGAAAGAGAAAATCCGTAAGGATGGTTTAAGTTTGAATTTTAGAGGAGATGTTGCTGAAACTTTTATAAAATTTTGAGACTTTGTTTGAAGCGTTATTTAAAAAAAAATTGATTTAAGAATCATATTATTTGATTTTGATTTATTACAAAAATAGTCATGTTTTCAGTTCGATTTATTGAAAAAAGAATTATGCTTGAAAAGAATTATGATTTGAGTTCGATTTATTAAGAAAAGAAATTTTATTTTGATTAAATGTTGAAGAAATTTGAATGGTTATAAACTAAACGTTTTGATGTTATGATTGATAAATGGCTGAAAGTGTACCTTTCTGGTGATGCGGATGTGTGAATGGTTATGTGGTGATGTGGAGGTGTGAATGATTATGTGGTAATGATAGAAGTATGATTGATTATTTGGTGATGTGGAGATATGAGAAAACGAAAAGGAATGAAAAATGATGATTGATAATTTGGTAATGACAGAAGTATATTGATTATTCGGTTTGCGAGTAGACAATCGACGCATGAGCTCATGGCTTGCATAGGATTGGAAAGGCATTCATCATATGCATTTGTGTAAATTGCTTGAGTGTTAGTTAATGTGTTACTATGTTGTTATTTTTGAATTCCTTGCGATTGATTTATGTGTGAATTGTTTGTATGTTTATATTGTGTGTCTGCTTGTGTTTGTTGGTTTCTAATTATGTCAAGCATTAAGGTAACTAAAAATTGATATGTGAACTATCTGATTTGTTTAATTGAAGAATAGCTAATGAATTTGAGGTGACTATGAACTAATTTCTGTAATTGAAAATTGATTAATGTAACTCAAAACTGAGTAACGTGACTAAAATTTGCTTAAAGTAACATAATTTGAAGAAACTGACTAAAGTATTTAAAGTAAGTCTTAAAGAATTATAAAGATTAAATAAAGGTATTTATTTTAAAGTTATAAAGAAATTATTTGCATTTTATTTATTTACTTTCACGGCATTCACTTTTCCTACTGAGAACATGCGAGGACGATGTTCTCACCCCTACAGATTTTCTTTTTCAGCGACAGGTTCATGAATCCTTGGCGCGAAGCCGCGACCGAACTACAGAGGTTTATGTATATATGTATTCATATTTTCTGTATTTGGTTGAGCCTTAGATTTTATTTTTTCCCTCGTCGTTTATTATTTTGGTTTTTAGAGGGGTAGGACTTGTATTTAAAAATCTTTGAATAAGTTTATGTATATAATGCTATGTGAATATATACTTATGTGATTAAGTGGTTTAAAGTAAAAAAAAATCGATTTCTTAATTAAAAATTCGGTTGTATTTCACAAAGGCTCAATATTAGATAAATGTAGTACTAAATAAAAAGGTTTAGAGGTAGGTAACGCATGGATTTTTAGTGCGATCATGAGGTGCTAAAAGTTAGAGTGTTACATTATAGTATCAAAGCAGTTCGTTCCTGTTAGAACATTGGGAATAGACTGACAATACTTCACTGCATACTCTGAGTGTCTGTCATGCAGTAGAACTTGTCCTAATGACAAGAGTTTGAGTTTCAAATGCATGATTGCCTATTGATTAACACTGTTAGTCGACCGTTGCATCTCTCATAGTATTAGGTCTGGCCGACTTAATACTAATGCTTTGTGTATACGAAAATACTAATTAATTTTCATAGGTGAAATAGAATTAATAGGTGATGCGAATCACGGGTTTTAGGAACGTTAGAGGTTATTTTTCATGATTAATTCAGTCTTAAATCACAATTTCTATTTGTATCCTGTGACTTAGTACACCGTCTGTTCTTTTATAATTACATTGAAGTCTTTTGTTCAGATTTCTTTCATGGAAAGTGATTTGCTTATTTTTTTTCCAATCATATTCCTTTATTCGAATGTATCCTTGCTTGACCTTGTTTGTAAATATCTGCTTGAATCTCCTGGACTATCTCTCTTTGTTGTTGTTTATACTTTTTTTTTTATGAATCTTGTACTCTTTGATATGACCTTGAACCTATTTTGACACAACAAAACAGTCATCGAATCATCTTGTAGCTTCTACTTTACATCACATTTTTCTCTTATATTCAAATCATACGAGTTCTTGGTATTTGAAAATTATATATACTAAATTTTTTTTCGTTTTCTCTAACGTGTTCAAAAGTAAAGTTAGTTCAAATTTCTTCCATCTTATAAGAATTTTCAAGGACAAAAATTTTTGTAAGGTGGGTAGAATATAACGACCCGTATTTTTAAAAATTTAATTAAAAAAGTTATAATTTATTTTATTAATTTGAGCTCCTTATTTTTAAAAAAATTATTAAGAATAATTAAATTGATTTTATGAATATTTTGAGTTTTATTTTGGTGTAATTTTATTATAATTGATTATTTTATATAATTTAAAATTAAAATTCTGCTAATAGAAAAAATAATAAAAAGTTATATCATTTAATTTGAATAATTAATATTTTGGGTTTAAACTGTATTTTATAAAAATGTGATTAATATATTTATTTTAGAGTAAACACCCAATCCGGTTCTTGTCCATTTTCACGAAGGACAAAGCGATTCCTGTCCAAAAAGAAGGGATACTTCAATCCTCAACCCATTTTATTTTGGGACAATACGGTCCCTCTGTTAAAAAATTCATTAAAAATTAGTTTGTGTGGATTTTATTTGTATTTTGTGGGGTTTTAAACCTCCACAAACTATTAATAACTTTGTTTTCAAAAAATTTCTTCATCAATGGTGGTTAAGTGAAGAAAAACCATTGATAAAAAATGATGCCACATAAAAAAGTAATTATAGTACAATACCTTTTAAAGGAAAAAAATAACATCGAATAAGAAATGAAAGAAGAGAACTTTAATGTTGATAATATTGGTATTTGTGATGATGACGGTAAAGGAGATAATGATGATGATAAAGTATGGTTACACAATAAAAATAATAGAGGTAGGAGTGATAATAATGAGGATGAAAAAGATAATAGTAGTAGTGGTAGTAATTGGTTATATTGTTGAAAAGACTTTTGTGGGGGTTTAAAACCCCTACAAAATACAAATAAAACCTCCATAAAACTAATTTTTATTATTATTTAATAAATTTTTTAATAGAGGGACCATATTGTCCCAAAATAAAAAGGTTGAGGGTCGAAGTGTCCATTTTTTTTTGGACAGGAATTGCTTTGTCTTTCGTGAAAATAGACAAGGGCCGGATTGGATCTTTACTCTTTATTTTATAAATAAAATTTGAAATAATTATTTGAACTCAGTGATATATTAATAAATAGTGTTCTTAAATATTTTTAATGGAGTAAATTTGATTTTAAAATTATTATTCTACTATTCAATTTTATCAAAATATCTCTTCTATTCTTATTTCCTTATAAAAATCCTAATTTTACCCTAATTCCCAAATTGAAAACCTTAACCATAACCCCTTTACCCCAACTGCCATCCCCTTTCCAAAATTTAAACACAACACACGCACACCGGAAAAGAAAAAGGAGAGAGTGACGGAACAGAAAAAGAAGATAAGGAATGGGGAAGAGGATGACGCCGACAGGGCTAGGAGCCGCCATCGCCGTCGCTGTTGCAGGGAGGAGAGGGAGAACGAGAACTTGAAAGTAGAAGGAGAACAACGACGAAGAGTGAAGGAGAAGCAAAAGGCAATGAACGCAAAGGAGAAGGACAAGGTCTGTTCTCACACCGTCCTACTAACCGTTGCCACTGCCATCGATTGGGGTCAAAGCCATCGCTATTGCACCCCGTTTCCGATGCCATTAGGGTTTGTTGCTGCTACCAGGGAGGAGCCGAACAGGGAGAGGAGGTCGCCCCGATGCTGTCGAGGAAAGGGAGAAACGGATGCACGAGAGAAAGTGACGTAAACGGGGAGGAGCTGTTCTTCTGCTGCCGATGTCATTGGAAACCTTGGTTGGCGCCGTTATCACCAGAAACCTTGGTTGCCGCCATCTTTACTGGTGGAGCTTTTCACTAGGGGAGGAAAGCGACTGCACCATCTTCTTCGTTTTGACACTGAACCTCCATTCATAATTCTTATTGTTGTGTTCTGTTGGAACTATCAAAATTGTTATTGTTGCGAGTGTAATCGGAATTAGTACTGCTACGCCGTCTCAGTTACATTGAAATTGTCATTGCTGCTACAAATTTAAAATAAACGGATTTATCGTGGTTATATATATAACCAACTTACAAGTTAATAAACTAAGTATATCTATACTTAAGTTATGCTCATTTAGTATGTCAGATCAATTTTACTTAACACGTGCTCATAATTGTTAATGAGTCAAATTTAAACTGATTTACGAATTAGTTTAACTTACTTTCAATTTCGATAAAGACACTCAAAAGAAAAAAATATTATTTTAAAACTAAAAATAATTTTTTTTTGTTATGTAAATTGAATGAGAAATGATATATATAAAAACAAAATCATCCAAAAAAAAAAAAGAATAGAATTTTAAATTTAAAATCAAATTAAAATATTGGGAGACATGTGCATGCAAGGGTATTAAAAGTTTTAACAAAAACAAGATTTAACCCGATTAGGGGAGTTTATGGATTGGATAATATTTACAGATCCACGATATCTATATGTATATAATTTGCAATTTGTGGACATTGTCCAATCCACAAGACGATCGAATTGGATTTGATCCAATCCTCACTCTAGTAGGATCGGATCGTGGATATCACAGCTGCATCCGCGGATCCGATTCGAAGATATGCAAATCCACATCTAGTAAATAAAATAAATATGTTATATTAACCTCACAAAACCTGATTTCTCCACTACATCTCCTAACACAAAATACTACAACAAAAGCAGCCTTTTGTCATGCTTTTAAAGTGTGCCAAAAAGTGCAAAAAAACGTGACGAAAACTTTTCGCCAAGCTTTTTTGAGCTATCAACACGCTTTAAAGCACCTCGCATAGACTCAACCTTACCCAGAACTTGAGATCCAGTCACCTCACTCCTACCCTCTTCTCAGACCTGATCTCAGCCATGCCGAAGACTGCTCGCCGTTCTTGCCCTCAGTTCACCATGCATGGTTCCTCTTTGTCGACGTCCTTCTTGGCTTCGACGACACTTTTCCGTTCATCCCTTCCTCTGTTCTTCATTGCCTCATCCGTTGCCATGGTTCATCGTTCACCATGGTTCCTCTCTCTTCCATCGCAGTGCCTTTCCTCGCCAAATTGTGCTTGTTATCTCACCGCATCACCTGTCTGGAATTGTCGCATTGCCACCGCTGCTACTGTCGAATCTCTAAAGCTGTTTGGTGTCTTTCGTTCTCCTCCTCTAGTGTTGCGTGGTGGCTCCATTTTGGTCTTATATTCTTGCCTGTAGTGCTTCATGTTTTTTTTCTTTAAATTTAGATATAAAAAGTGTTATACTGCAAAAAAAATTAACTACTAGTTCAAGTTACTTTGATATACAAAAGGTTAGTTCTAAATGCTATTTGTTTTTCAATTCTTGCCGGTAGGAGTTTAAATCTTTTAAAAAAAAGTAAATTTCAATCATTTTACATGTTGAGTTGTGTTTTGTGGTGTTGCTGCCTGCTGCCTGAGGAATGAATGGTTGCTAAACAGGTTAAAAAAAGGCGAAAGATGTTTTATTGAATTTTTTATAGAAATAAATATTTTAATATATATTTTTTGCAGCTATGTTCTGATACCGATATGATCTTATTCGCAAATGTGTGGATCGGATTAGATCGAATTCGAGCATAAAAAATGTGGATATCTTATCAGATGAGCTTAGTGCTGATTGGATTAAAATTTCGATCAGATCCAATCCGATTCAATCTGTGAATATTCTTAACCCTTATTTTAACCTTAGTGGTTTCCATTTACAAATTACTCTATTCTTTTTCGCGCCATTCTTCTCATCCCCCACTCTGTTGTGTCTTCTATTGCTCTACTTCGTCTTCGGTTCCATTACTTTGATGCGTCTCTAGCTCGTTGTTCTGCTGCATCTCTTTGTTTCCTTACTGCGTCTCTCATTGCCCTGCTGCATCCGCTACATCTCTTGTTGCTCCGATGCGTCCACCGCATCTCTTAACTCTTATTACTCTGCTGTGTCCTCTTCCTCTTCTATTAGACAACGTCCTCTTCTGTCTCTTTTTAGTGGGTAATTATTTATTTTACTATTAGAAGTATGATAATTTTGGTTTTTGTTATTAATTATTGGTGGTTGTGACTTGTTTTTGGAACTAAATTTTAAGTTGAGTTGGATTTAATATAAAATTTTCATTGTCGTTGTCCTACACCTTGATTTTCTGAAAAACAACAGCTTCTTCTCAAAATCAAAATTTCATATAAAATTTAATTGGGATCCAACAATTCTCAATTTCAGTTTGGTTTAACTAAACTTATTTAGGTTGAATTTTTAATTGGTTTCATATTAATATCAAGTTTGAGAAAAAGAGTTATGCACCTTAAGGTAGTGTTTGGTGGAGAGACACAGACTGAAAAACTGAGACGGAGAGACAGAGACTAAGAAATAAAGACTGAAATAAATCTCAGTATTTTTTTTATGTAAAATGGGAGACAGAAATTGAAACAAGAATAAAACTCTCATTTAATTTGCACAAAAGATAAAATTAGAATTAATTAATTGAAATGAGAGTATTTTAAGTATAAAATATTATTAAAGTTTCAGTCTCTGCCTTTAAAAAGTTCAGTCCCTATGTCCCCACTTTTTGAAAGTACTAAAATACTGAAATTTTGGAGACAAAGACAGAAATTTTAGTACCAATCTCTGAGTCAACAAATATGATACTGAGTTTCAGTCTTCCAGTCTCTGTCACAGTACCTCAAAACAAACGCTACCTAAAAGTTGGTTCTATTTTCCTATTTTGAAAATCAATAAACATAACTTCTCCTAATTTTATAATTCATTTCTTAAAGCTTAAACCAATATGAAATTTGAACTAGATACACTAGTTATGCAAGATTGTCATTTCCAATTGATTGCAACTTAATATCATTTCACAACAAGGAGTTGTACACATTCAAAGTTATTGATATGATAAACTAAATTCTGGTTTTTCTACATTAAAGTCTTGTTTTAAATTTGGCCCTTAAAAATCATTCAACCAATTATAATTATAACTTGTGTTCAATTAGAATGGAACTATTAATCTCTTATAGTCTCAGCAATTTATCAAGCAATATTTTGATATAGTTTCTGTATAAAAAATGTTAATTGGATTTCAATCATTGAAACAAACAAAAATTAAAAAATTAAAAAAATAAAAAACACAACAGAAAACTTAATCAAAAGAAAGAGCTAGTGAAACTATAAATGGTAAATGAGTAAGTGGCAAAAGGAACTAAAAGGATATATGCATTCGGAGAACAAAAAATAAAAGACTATACTTTCATTATAATTTGATTCTTCAATGTAATTGTAAGCATTTGAGCCAAAAAATTAACTAGCTAGAATCAAATTGTTTATTACTTTTGGCAAAAGGCCTCAAGATTCCCATGATACAGCAGAATCAATGCTTAGGCGATTTAATCGAACAGCTCCAAGAATGTATTCTGGTAATTCGTCCTCCTCTTTTCCCTACAATTATGGAAATTGATGAGTACCAAGTTGTACATCCTAATTGTCCCATTAGTGTTGGAACTAATTTATTGTAATATAAAGTTTTATTATGGTTTAATTATAATTATGTATAATTATTAATAATTTAATCTTATTCGTTAATACTAATATTTAATAGACACATTCGATTTAAAAAAAAAACATATACAAAATTATTTTTTTCTGTATATTTTACCGGATATTTTTTTAATTTTTCTCTTACCGACACAAAGAGAAAATAAATTTTATTAGATAAATGTCTGAAAGAAGTAAAAAGAAATATATTTTAAAATTTAACTTTATCATAATCAAAATATATTATGATAGTCAATTTAAATATAAAATTTATAAACAACAAATTATAACTCAAATGACATAATTTTTTTATCCTCAGTTAGAGATTTTAAATTTGAGTTTCACTCCTAACTTAGCCTTTAAAATAAAATAACGTTTTTACTCAAGTTAATTTTACCATTAGTACTTAAAATAACGTGCTAGTTTAAATCGAAGGGAACATGGAAATATTTATCATTAAATATAATTAGAGCTATTAAAGGAACAAACCTCTATCAAAATGGCAAGGTCAACCACTAGGCTTGTGACATATCCCATGACAAGTCCAATCACACGCCTAGCTACTGAAGAGGATCCAATATCCAAATCTATCTGCATGCAAAAACAAAATTGCTATCAAATTGAAAACTACTACACACAATATCCTAATTGCGTATCTTTAATAAGGGGGGAATATAAGACAATAGTACTGCTTCATAATGAAGGGCTAGTTGTTAATATGAATTAGGACTTGAAAGTTGAAACTACTACTGTTAACATATATAAATCCACAATTAATGCTAAATTATTGACATTTTTGGTGTAGTATATTTCCAATAACGATAGTAGTAATGTTAGAAAAATAATAATTTAAAATATTTTATTTAATTTAATATTTATATTTTATATATATAATATTTATAATTATATATTTATTATATTTATTATGATTTAATTATTTTGAAAATAATTAAAAAATATAAAATAAAATATTTTACGTGTCTTTCAAACATCTTTTAGAAAATACTACAAGATCCCCACATGATTAGCTTGGTATCCATATATATGTTAGGAGGAACATAAATGATTGTTTTTCCTATTTTTTAAGTTTCAATTATTACCTCTAAAAAATTATCTTGTCGATGGTATTTACATGTGACAGCTTTGCCCAACAAGCAAGCTTTTGTTCCTACAGCTCGCTTTACCATCCAGTATCCCTGTATAAAAAGAAAACCATTATTTATCAAATAAATGCTTTAATTCATTCATTAATTAAAAATGCTTACAGAAGCTCATTAAAAATTACATACCTCAACTATACTTGGAATTAGTTTGAATCTTGAATCACGAAATGCATCACTTCCATCGACAAACTTAGCCAATAGAGAATCTTCTTTTATTGGCCTATCAGATGCGTAATATAGAACCAAACTGTAGTTTGGTTTTGCTGGAACCTGACATTCGATCATCAGATATAAAAAGTCTTCTTCATAAGAATTAATTTCATGGATGAAACTGAAAATAAATTCCATATGTCCACCATATATACATGGATGCCGCTCATAATTATATTAAGGGAGCTTCTTATTAAGTAAATAATGCTGTACTTTTTGTTAATAATTTTATTTATTTATTTATTTATTATATTTTATATTAATAATTTAAATTTAGAGTATAAAATTTATAATCTAAAATTTAGAATTTATAATTTAAAATTTTGGGATTCAAGATTTAGACTTTAAATATAAAAGATGCTTTAGTTCTTACTTTTTTTCTTGAGTACAAAAACATTCATCTATTTGTGCATCCAGTGATGAAGTTTTCAAAACATTGAAATGTTATTGTCATAGGAATAATATAAAAAACATTGCACATGATTTTTTATATAAACAACTTTTGGCTATACTAAAAATTATAGTTGTATTTGTTATAATAATCTCTAAATCGATAGAAGCAGGTTAGAAAAATTTCTAAATTAATTATTTCTTAGTCATAATATGTAAATCCAATTAAAATTAGTAAATCTTCTTACTATGGATACCAACATAATCCCTGATAAAGATGGTTGGTGACATATTTTTTAGAACAAATAAACAAAAACACACATAAAAATATTTAGGAGTGAACAAAAATATACAAAAAAATTTAGAATTTCTCTATCAAAATTTATCTTTCAAGTGTATTTTAATATTTACGAACTTTTAGAGATATATTTTTGTCTATTTATTATAATTTTTTTATAAATCAATGTACAAATGATTTTCAACCAAGTTTTATTTTAATAAAATTAAACATCAAAATAATGTAGAACTAATTGCTAAGTTTCAAAATAAGGATTGCAAGATGAGTCTTTATTAGACTTGACACAAATATTATTCATGTAATTTTTTTTGCAAAGAACAGTCATATTATACCCATACCTGTAGATTGAATACAAGAATAAAAGGAAGCTTTTTTCCTTCTTCTAACTGCAATTCAATAAAAAAGGATTAAAATATGACGATTTATAGTGAAAAGAATCAACAACCTCACATATTCAAATAAAAGGTTTCGATAATAACCTGGTAAGAAAAACTAACCATGCTATATTATTGAAACTAAAAAACAGTTATCAAAATATTATATATATATATATATATATATAAAATGATATATCTATATTTATAACCAAACTTTATTAAAAAAATAAAATAAAATTTTGTAAATAATATAATCAAAATAAAAATATAAAAATACGATAATGTACTACAAAATATTTTATTATTTGATTGTGATGAGAAGTTTGATTATTTTATTAGTTTCTCATTTTATTCAAAGATCTGCAAAATAACATACATAAATATAAATATTATGACATTCTCAACAATACAACACAAAAACTTCAAGTGAAGTAAACTCTATTGTAAAAGTTTGTAGAAAAGCTATAATGATTTAATAATTTTTTACTAAATTGTAGCTTGTAGGAGAATAAGATTTAAGAGTACATAATTCATATAAGTTAATTTACATCATTTTTGTTGTTGTTTATAATATTTTTTAATTTGATAAATTAAAAATTAATTCGCTACAAATCTAACTCTTAAATGAAGTTTAAATTCAATAAATCATCTTATATAGATTCTGTACTTTTAAATTATGTTTTCATACAAGTTATAATTTATTAAAAATTTATTAATTAATTACTCTATATATATATATATATATATATATATACTTTTATTCAATCTCATAAACATGGAAGCCTGTAATAAATGCAATGACGGGTTCTAAAAGCTTCCATATTAAGGATTGAATGAACGTACATATCAAAGAGAGACAAATTTAATAAATTTCCTAAGATTTATATAAATCACAAGCTTGAGATAATTAAAGTTTTTTTTTTAAATCTCTAATCAAAATAGACAAGTAAAATTAAGAAATTTTCTTTCACCTCTATTTTAGAATAATATATGTATGATGTATGATATTAAATACATGACATTTAAAAGGGAAGAAAACCTGAACTAAGCATTTAGGGTGCAATGCAACTCTATCCATAGCTTTGTCAACTTTTAACCAATCAACAGCTATGAGCTTGAGAAGCGGATCCCCACCAACTATCTGCTCAAGAAATTTAATAATAATAATAATAATAATAATAATAATAATAATAATAATAAAAATAAAGGATGGTCATTTTAACAATATGCCACTAGTACTAAATTAGGAATAATAATGTTAGGAAATGAAAAGGGTATTAGTTAAAAATCAGCTAAATATTTTTGGGTAAATCTAAAATCTCTACGAATTAATATATATGGATATTTTTTCTGTTAAGTATCATAATGTTTTTTTTCATATTAAATGGATGTTCTTTTATATATTTTTCGAATTTTGTTGTATTGTAAATGTGAATGTCTCTATTTTTTTAAGAATTTCATATATTTTTTTTTAATTTTATAGATATTTAATAATTTTTGCTAAAATATAATTAGATGTTTTTTTGTTAAGTATTAGGATATTTTTTTTATATTAAATGAATATTTTTTTATAATTATATAGTTTGCAGTCTTTTTAATCATTAAAACGGCACATAATATCCCAAAATGCATAGAAAAACATCCTCATATAAACAATGGAATCATCTTTCTCCCAAACATTGCAAACAAAATTATCAACCGTCTCCTGACCCAAATAGTTAGCACCGTCCCGGCCAATTGGACGAGCTCGCGGTCGGTGACGGAAACTGTTAATAACTCTCACAAATTCGTAATCAAAGGTTATTCTCTGGCGAAGGGGATCGGAGTTGGGAAGCACATAGCATGCGAGACCTTCAGCGTTGGAGAGTACCAGTGGGCCATATACTTCTACCCTGACGGCAAGAACCCTGAGGACCGTCTATGTCTCCGTCTTCATCGCCCTTCCCAGCGACGTTACCGATGTTAGGGCACTCTTTGAGCTCACCCTCCTCGACCAGAGCGGCAACGGCAAGCACAAGGTCCACAGCCACTTTGACCGCTCCCTCGAAAGCGGAGAGTATGGAAGTCGCCGGCGCTTCCAGCAGCATTGGTGAGAGAGAGAGAGAGAGAGGGACTGTATGTGTGATCGTTGGAGGTAAGTAGATTAATGTGAAAGAGAGGAAAAGGTTTTTATAGGTCTTAATTAGATTTACTTAATTAATTTTAAATTTTTTAAATTTTGAATTTAAAAAATTTAAAATTAATATGATTTTGTTTAGTTTTTAGCTGATAACCTCTTGGTTTCATATACTTTTTCAATTGAAAAATGTATCCCCTATTGTTTCTTTATTGGAGAAACAAAAATAATGGGTAAACTAAAGAAGATAGAAGCATCACACCATTAATTCTAAATAGATAGTTAATGTCATGAAACTATTCATCTCCAAAAGCTTAAGCTGATAAGAGAAGGTAACACTAATGATTATATCTCTAACATTCTCCCTCAAGTAAGAGCCATTCACCAAGGATTGAACGCTTAACCTTTTGGACATAAAACTCTGATACCAACTCTGATACCATGTAAGGTATCAGTAGCTAGAAAGATCTAAAATCAATGGAATTAGCTAGATAAATAGAGAGAACAAGAGAAAGCAGTGAAAAAGAGAGAACATTATTGATGGATGAGTTAGAGAAGAAAATGAGATTATAGATGGATAATTACAGAGTGCATATCAATGTACATATATATACCAGATTAGAGTGTGTGTAAAACGTGATAATCAGGACTGTATAAATTAGTTAGCAGTTTAATTAATTAGATGTGAGCTGGCACAACTGATTGAGGACATAACTACTTTCAGTTACAAAAAGCTTTTAGAGGTGAGTTCTTCACTAAAAATTAATGAATTTAGTATATATAAGAAGAGATATATAAATACTTTTATTTCTTCTCATTTACTCACGTTTCTATCTTTAAATAATTAAAAAAATATATGATTTTTATTCCAAATATTAATTGATAAATATTAATAGTGTCTCTAATATTATTTTATTTTGTCATATATATTTGTATTCCAAATATTTCAAAAGTAACATATTTATCATCACTTTTCATCGGTAGAAATATGCTAACTGCAATGTATATCTTCTCCAACTTTAATTTTAAATTTAATAGAGAAACTTTGTCTCATACAAAAACTTGATGATGATGTGGAGTGGAAAGAAAGGTCACAATATCCTAATTTTTTTATAAGTTTATTTTATTATTTTTTAAATTTATTCATAAAAACAACATTATTATAGGAGTTCGTCACGTACTTACATGTAAAATTTATTATATATGCCATTGTCTTCATCAATATTTTTTGATAGATTAACATTGGAATAATATTAAATTATTTTTAAAATGTTAGAGTCACAAATTAAATAAAAAATAAAAACAAGATTAGTTCTTAAGATAAAGGCGAGTTTCGCATAATTATAAGGATAATGAATACAGTTATGTAGTGAACTAACCTTTGTATTATCTTTTAAATAATTCTTTCCTCTAATCTTAAATCCTTCACAACTAGGACAAGTCCAACAGTCAGTGTCCTTGTCATCATTCCCTTTTCGTAAAGAACCATGAACACCACTCACATCAAGTGGGATAGGATCTAAAGTAGTATCCAATTCTCTCATTATCTCTGGAGCTGGAACTAGTAGAATACATAAACAAGTATTTTAGAATCAAAATTTGTGTGGAAAAAACATTGATTTGTAATTTGTTAATTACAAATGACAAAGTCCTAGTTTATATCTAAGCTGTATTTGAACCAAAATATTTTTAAAATATATAAGTCTCAATTATGTGGAAATTGCACATCAAATTTGACATCTTTTTCATTAGCTAAAGTAGTTGATGGACTAGAAGATTGAAACATAAACAAAAATAGAAATGTGTAAGAAAAAAAAAACTATAATGCCTTATGGTCTTTATTAATTACCATTAGAAAACACAATAAATAAAGGGCAATGAAAAAATTACCTGAAATTTTATTTGAAGCTGTGTGTGGTGAAGCATTGTTTGGTTTGGCTTTGCGCTCCTAACATAATAAGCAAGGTATCAAACTCTAAAATGCAAATATAATAATAATAAATAACATATGCTTTTGTACTATTGAAATTTAAAGAAACCTGGTCATCATAAGTTTCTTCATCTGATGAATATGCAGTAATTGCATCGTAGAACTCATCCTGCACGTCATCATCTTCATACTTAGCACTAGAAACAGGAGATTTTGCGATATTGGCATGACGAGCACTCGTCGCATTTTTTTGTTGAATTGATGGATTGGCTCCAATATATTCCTTCAGACCTACCATTATTAAAAGCATATATTTAGATACAAAGATACTATTTATCTATTAAAATTAACTATTAATAAAATTGATTATTATATATTTTTATATAAATATATGTATAATTTAATTTATTTTTAATATATTTTTTATATTTTAATGTATATTTTATTTTAATAATTAATTTTAATAATTTATTTTAATATATATTTAATAAAAAATAAAATGTAGTAAGAATGTTAGGTTGCGTTTAGTTTACGGTTTTTTTTTTAAATTAAGAAATAAAAAAATAAATATAAGTTGAATTACTTTACCTGCTACTTGGCACAATAAAGCATAAGGAATACTTCTCTCGAATTTCGAGTTTTGGTTGTTGTTCTTCCAATGAAACCAAGATACAGAGTGTATCTCTAATGTATGAGTGACTAAACATTTTTGTCTATCTACTCCCATAGGAGTGTTCAAATTTCTAATCTCCCATGTAGATGCTACAAAAGAATAATAATAATAGTAATAAGAAAGAAAATTAGTCAAATAAAGAAATCAATTATTCTTTTTTAATTTTTTACACACTAAAATTATATTTGTTCACAAATATTAAAATTAAAACTAAGAGATTAGCACTTAGTATTATGTTTTTAAAATTTAAAATTTTAATTTTTTAATATCTCTAAAAAGTGAAAATACTTAAGATTTAAATTTTTTAAAATAAAAACTAAAATTTTAATAATATTTTTTTTAAAATTTATCCTTATTTAAATTTTAGAACTTTAATTCTATTTCTCTTTTTATACAAATTTTTATCGGGAATTTTAAGGCATATTGTGGAGAGAGAAAGGAAGAAGAGTAAGGCCCAGTTAGGTTAACCAACTTAATTAAGCTCCTTTTGATAAAATAACTTAAATAATAAATGACTCTGTTAAAAGTAATTTATAAATAAGTTATTTTTTGTGTTTGGATTTTTAACTCTAAAAGTGCTTATTTTATATAAATATGATGAAAAGTAGAAATATTATGAGAGAAGTCATTTTTTTTAACTTCTTTATAAGCTCCTAAATAGTTTCTTAGAAAGTTGCAATTTAGTATTGAAAATTGCACCTGACATTAATACTACTACTTTTCATAAGTCAAAAGTTAAAAAAAGTTACTTCTAGAGTTTCCAAACGGACCCTAAATAATACAGATGGAGGATGGTATTAAAAAGAAATATAAGGAAAAACAAGAAGAAAGAAAAAAATAAAAAAAATAAAAAAGTTGTTATTATTATTATTATTATTATTATTATTATTATTATTATTATTATTATCTTCAATAAATAAGAGTATTTTAATAAATTTTTTTTAATATTAATTTTTACAAAAATATTTGATAATAAAAAAAATTAATAAAAAATAACAATAATTTATCTTATTTAATATTTATTAATTATTATAACAATTAATAAATATTAAATAAAATAAATTTTGATTATTTTTTTAATATTATTTTAAATTAAATAAGATAAAGATACATAATTTAATTTTGTACATTCTAAAATAAATATATACAATAAAAAAATTTGTTTACGTGTTAGTCTCATAATCTGTATCTCCAAATCTCAAATTCCCTTCCAAATGCAGTTTAAGGGATTCAAAGTTTGTGTAATTAAAAGAAAAAGATAAAGAAAAAGAAGTTATCTTTCTGATTGGTAAGCGCAAGATTCTCAATAAGAAACTTATATAAATGTGCATCAAAACTTCAAACACATTCAAAAACCTAAAATAAAATGCTCCATAGGTTCATAGTCAGTACCAAAAACTAAATCTAAAACTGAAACTCAAAAGATAAGTATAATTTGATTAATTATGTTATGAGATAAGAGACTGCATTTGATATTTATGTAATGGTTCTTGAAAGAGGTATTTATAATGCAGAAGCCCATGATGGAGTCTGTATGTGTGATAAGATGAGTGATGTTTAATGGAATGGACACAAGGAAGGGAAGAAGAAGAGAATACAACTTAGAGGATGGAAGCCATGGACGCAACAAAGCTTAATTGGGAAAGAAGGGAGCAATATTGAAAACAACGAAGGAGAAGCAAGCTGATGAAGAGAAGAAATTAAGGAGGCAGTTTGGGCATGTTGGAAGATATGGGGGATAATAGGGAGTAAAAGATTTCTTGATCAAGCTAACTACTTAACGTGGGTAGCATTAGTACGTACACAAAAAAGGAGGGAAGAATGCACGACATTAAGGATTAATGTCTGGTTTAGTAGTAGAAGTGCAAATTGCATTTGTCGGAAGAAGGAAGATAGTGGATGGAGCTCTTATAGCTTGTCAGATGTTGCATTGGTTTAAAAGGGAAAGATAAAGATCACTCAGACGGCATTATTTGTTTTGCCCTTGTGGTTTCGAAACTGTAATGAACTATAAGCGTTTGTTGCAAGGGTTCCAACTCATCATGTCGGGATTATGAGATATTGGCCATGATTGGGCTAAATTGTGAGGTGAAGGACATTAATAACATAGTTTACTAAGGCTGATGTACTATTTAAAATCCAAAGAAAAGGAGTTGATATGATATGAAATTATGAATGTATTCATGTAAACTTCTGATTTGTTTCATTACTAATGTCTTGAGATGTTTTCTATATGGAACTTATATCCGCACCCCACCCTTTGTTGTTGGTTATGGTCATGGATTATGTATTAAAAAAAAAATCATATACTTTTATATATTAGTTTAAATTTTTAGAATAAATAATTATATGATACACTATTAATATTCTATTACCAATTAAATGATTTAGAATTTGATTCTTAATTACCTCAATCTCAAAAATAAAAAACAAGTGTATTATACGAAAAAAATAGAAAATTTGTATTCAAAACTCGTACAAATTCAAAAAAAAAATGTATTATATGAAAAAATAAGTAAATATAATTATTTGATTTGTGTAATTTTACTTATGACAAATCTGATGATCCAAATCATTTTAGGAGAAGGGGATGATGATTAATAAAGATGATATAGGTTATTTTCAAATTACTTAAATTTTAGGAAGTTAAAAATGTAAAGCAAGTGAACACAAACAATTTTTAGAAAATAGTGCTACAATGATGAAAGAAAAACTAATTGAAATAAGATATCCTCTTACGATTAATTTTTGTACGTCGATACCCTGATCTTGGAGGCTTTTTCTTATGAGTAGCTGGCAACTGCAAGATTGCTGAAATAATCAAACGTGAAAAATTTTTATATATCAATACTATGTAAAATTACACAACGAACTTCGAGTTTGATAAATATTACCAAAAAGTAGTTTAACTAAATTGAAAATTCAACGTAACAACGTTCTAAAACAACTTCATATATACTTACTGTAATTGCCATCTTGTCCACGAAACCATTGCCTAGAGAAGATAAAATCTCGCTTTGAATTCCACCTACATTTTTTGAAATATAACATTTCAAATTATATTTTTTTTGTTCGTACGGATTAAGTCGTCATAACTCAACTAACCTTTAATTAAACCAAGATATATAGCTTCAATACCGTCTTTTACCACCAAAATTAAACTAAGATATATAGCTATATATCTTTAAAAAAATTATATTATTAAAAAAATAACAAAATGTTATCCCACCAAATAAAATCAGCTATATAAATTACAAATATTAGTATATATTCAATAAAAATTTACCAACTAATTCATATTATTAAAATTATAAGTTTCAAATAAAGCATTTAGAAATTAAATTGAAATAGTTTGTCATCATGCATCAATTACCGAGTAAGATACTTAGGATCATATGTTCCGTAAAGAACATCATAATGTCCATCAAAAGATTCAACCAACTCTATGTCACACATCAACATATCCCACCTTCAAAAAAGAAATAAAACATAAAAAATTATATTGATTAGATCTCATAGAATATTATTCTTCAAGTACCTTATGTTACGTGCAACTAACTTACTCATATCTTTTCTCTCGTTCAATGCTTAGAAACACTTCTAACACATTTTCTGCACTTGTATCAATGACAGCAACCGATTTTGCTAAGACACTTTTATTAATCTACAAAATATAAAAAAGAATGCCAAAGAAGAATATAATTACCTATCATATCATAATAATTTAACACACTCAGTGTTACAAATAGCTGATTAGAATACATTCGAAGTGTCTTTTTACTAATAATACGAAATTATAACATCATATCTATTTGTGGAAACTAGTTATGTTAATGTCTATGAGAAAATGTAATATTTTAAAAAGAAAAAAAAAACAACCTTAATATGTTGACAATTAATTTAACCGAGGAAAACAAATTTACCTATAATTGTTTTTCAATAATGTATAGCAAATAAAAAAATTCAAAATAATTAAACTAACATTGTCATGAATAATAACGAGAAAGAACTATCTAATCACAAAGATAAAAATAATAAATCAAGCAAAATTGAGTTCAATATTTTGAGTTTAGAACTAAAATTAATAATAATTGACAATCATAAACTAATTGATTGATTTATGAATATTATGTATTTATTTAAAAAATAATTAATAAATGTAAAATAAGTTAACTTTGAACTAATTTAAATTAATTTTTATTATTTTTCAAATATTTTCGTATTATCATTCAAATATTTGAGCAAGAAAAAGAGAATAAATATAACATATATTTTTTTTTCTATAAAGCAAAAGACTGCTTTAATATTTATGAGGAATTATAGAAAAAACAAAGAGTGAAAAAAGGCGAGATAAGTTGAGAAAAATCATAATTCTATTTCTTTGTAACGGTGTCATTCAAAGGCATGAATTTTGGATTAATTCATGTAGTTCTCATTTTTTAAGTTAGGTTAGTACTTAAAAAATTGCTAAACTTGATTTGAAGTTAGTGGTGGTGTTTTGGAGATATCAACTTGGATATAGCTTATTCAATTCTCTGTTTTTTAATTTGTATTAGCAATTTAGACGTTTGTGAGCATGGTTTGAACTCTGATGTTCTTCATGAATTATATTAGAATTAATTATTTAATTTGTTGAATTAGAGACTACAACTAATTTAATTATAGTGAAAATTTTACTATAATTTGTGGTGAAGGCCAAATATAAGTCTCAATACACATAGAAGCTGATAAAAAATATATAACTGTGTTAATCTCTATTCTCTTTATTGATTTGTTCAAACATAAAATGAGATAAAATTCTAAACAACCCGGAATCATTCCTTTTACAAATCTTTTCAGAATAGCAGCTAGGACAATTAAATTCAAAGGAAGTGGATTTTTAAGATATATAGTAGCTTCAATACCGTCTTTTACCACCAAAATTTAGAAACATGCATACCTTGTAATTCGTGAGGTCCTCAAAAATTCTAACGCCTGAAATAAAATTAATTAATAAATAAATGAAAGTTCAGTCCTGGCCAACAAAAAGAAAGAAGTGTAACCCAAAAAAAGATGAGCAAAAATATCATTTCAAAATTATTCGAAAATAGAAAACATTTATAGCACCACACATAATTATTCCAAACAAATATGAGGAATGATTTTCTTTCTTTTAGTTTATGAATGAAATTTCTTCTTGTTTTTTGGGAGGTAAAGTAAAATGTATTTTAATAAGAACTAAGCTTAGTATAAGCTAATATAAATTTTGAATCAAGTTAATTATGATTTTGTTTGAGTGAGCTTTTTAAAAAAAAAAATTTTTTTGAGTGATTTTTGTTTAAAAGATTTTTTAGAAAAATAAAAATAATTTTATATTTAAAGATCTCATGTAAATTTTTTTTTATTTATGAATTATATTTGGCTACAATAACATAAAAGTACTTTTTATATATTTATTATGTAAAATTTTTTTTAGAAAAAATGATATTTTAAAAAAATATAAATAGTAACTTCTCAGAAAAGATATTTTTATTTTTCTAATACTTTTATTTTTACTACTAAAAATTTGTCAAATATATTAAAAAACAAAAAGATTTTTTTTTATTAAAAAAAATAATTTTTATCAACTTAATGAGAATTAAGTCTCACTTTGGTCCTTGAGATTGACGAGTTGCATTGATTTAGTCTCTAATTTTTCAATTGCTACAATTTAGTTTCTCAAATTCAAAAAAAATGCATCAATATAGTCTCTCGTGTATTTTCTGTTACAAAAACTTAACACCGTTAGTAACGTAACTCAAGTCTTGCCATGCTGAACATATTAAAATACGTCGTACGCATTTTGACGCTAAAGAAAGCATTAAACTACGTCGTTTGAGGGTTTGAACAATCTTGTCATAGCCAAGTTCCTTGTCATAACCCTCAAACGATGTCGTTTAATGCTTTTTTTAGCGTCAAAATACGTACAGAATCGTTTTAATATGTTAAGCGTGGTAAGATTTGAGTTACGTCACTAATAGCGTTGAGTTTTGATAACAAAAAATACATAAAAGACTATATTAGTGCACTTTTTTAAATCTAAAAAATTAAATTTTTGTAATTAAAAAATAATAACTAAATTAGTACAACTCACCAATCTCATGAATCAAGGTGGAGCTTATCTCGCTTAAGGAAATTCAAAGAAGCACTATATATATTTGCCTAATAAAACAAATAGTACCGGACATGGTACGAACACACTTCCATTGATGTTCTTCAAATACATCTTGATCCTTATCAAATCCGTCAAAACTAAAACTTCTTGTTCTTGTTCTTGATGATTGTCGTGAAAGTATCTCTGGGCCTTTGGCATGAAAAAGGGAAAAATTAAGTCAACTATAGTATTAACAAAGACATATAAAATAATTAAAAAAGATAGTATAACAATATTAGCATATAGAAAAGTAGAACTTACGTTTATGATTCTTTGAAAAAATGTAATAGATATTTATTTAGAAACTCACTTTCACAATTTGACGGGGATAACAGGTTGAGTACTACGCAAATTCTAATATATAACAAAAACATAACGTAACCATACACCTGAATCAAATTTTTTAACCCACTTGTTTATAAAAGCAAATGTAATTAATAACACTAATCCATCATGCCTCTCAAACCCATTATTCCAATTTATTCTTTTCTTGCAATTTGACCCTTTCTTTATTTCTTCGCACCCCGTATAAAAAACAAATTTTGATTTGCATACTATTTTCTATCGGTTCTAGAAAGAAAAAGAAAAAGATTGCCCAAAAATTCTCATTTACAAGTATATATTATTATATTTGAACATTGATTAATTTCTTTTAGCATTACTTTTATTAGTGTATTTAATATCAATTAGAGAAAGTATAGATTAGTCAATTTTAGCTTCTAGAGTTTATAATTTAGAGTGCAAGATTAAAAGTTTATAATTTAGGATTTAAAATTTAAAATAAATAAAATCAATTTTAAAAAAAGTAGCAAATTTTTATAAAAGAATTAATTCTGATCTCTAATATTATTCTATCAGTTAATCTTAAATCCTAAAGTTTAAATATATACATAATAATAAATGTAAGATTAATCAAAATAGTTATTACTTTTCACTTTAAAAGAGAGTTGTTGGGTTGAACGTTGAAGTGTTAGAAATAGGAAAAAATATTTTTTTTATATATTTTATATAATATTAAATCAAGGAATGCCTTTTCTTTTTCTTTTTACCTTGTCCAATTCTTATAAGCTTTCTTAATCCAGAGCCAAATCGCTTCACACTATGTCGATTGCGATGATCGAGATCGAGCCTTGTACAAATATAAAGACAAAATGATATGTCAACTTATGATAACTCTTCTGAAAATAGGATGAATTCAAAAGTAACATATCTATTATCTAATAACTCATTGGGATTAAATCATCAAAAGCGTACTAATAAGGAAAGACAACATATCCAGTTATTCACTTATTATTAAAATAAATAAACAAATGAGCTTCTTACTTTTTAAAATTCTAGATATATATGTGAATAAAAAAAATAGTATTTGTGCATCAAATTTAACTACTAAAATAATTATCATGTATTAATGTATAAAATATATGTTGTTTAATTCGTTTTTAATATGTATTTTATATTTTAATATATATTTTATATTAATAATTAATTTTAGTGACTGATTTTATTATACACCTAGTATAATTATATTTTAATACTTTAACTATATTACTTTCTAAAACATAAAAAAAAGACTAATTTGTCAAATGTTAAAGACTAATTTATTTTTTTCTTATCTAATATTCTAAAAAGTTAAAAATTTAACAAAGTGTATATAATTGGAAAAATAAAATGCATACTCCTCTTGATTTAGTTTCTCTCTAGGATCGCCTCCGCTTGACAAGTCATTTTCAGCCTGAAAAAGAACAAATACTAAATGATTTTCACAACCACGTATCCATGACACTCAAATTAATTCAAAAAAATAGTCCATATTTTTCACTTATGATGATGACAATCAATTTAACGTAAAGCTAAATATTATAAACTTCCATACAATCAGTATTTAAAAACCAAAGATTTTGTAATTAGTAACTTTTTTTTTAATAATTATCAATTAATCTTACAAATTATATTATTGTAACCTTATAGCTATTATAAAAAATATTATGTACACACTAAAAATTAAATATCAAATAAGTTATCATGTATTTATATATAAATATATGTGTTATTTAATTTATTTTTAATATATATTTTATATTTTAACATAAATTTTATACAAATAAATTTTGTGACTAATTTTTTTATATACACCTAGCATTATCCAACAACTATATATTATACCTGTTGCTTTGCATGATTAAATGCTTCCATCCATCTCTGAGCTTCTGTCGCTGTAGCACAAGCGATCTTCAACGAAATATATACGTTAACAAATAAATAAATAAATAATCATTTATGTTCAATAAAAAATGTAAAATTTATCCATGAAAACGTAACATTTTAAATTAATAAGCTCTTTAATGTAGAGTAAATACTTTGTCATGCATGATATTAAAAATAGAACTATATTATTAAGAATGATCATTTAGGTAACATTTAGAAGAGAAAATAAAATTAAAAGATAAAAATTGAGAGATAGAGATTGAGAGAAAGACTGTCACCAAAAAAAAAAAAAAAAAAAAGATTGAGAGAGAGACTAAGCAAGCAATTTTATTTTGATTTGTTGCTATTTAATTCAGGTAGTTATTCTGTTATTGTTTCTATTATGGTTTTTGCTTTTAGTTAGCTTTCACCTGTGACACAAGAAATTAGGTCATGTATAGTGCTTCTAGCATAGTTTTTTCTGTCATAACTACATGTAACATTATATCTACTAAAATCAACAGTGACTTTATTTTATGTAAGGGATCTATTTAGATAAAGACGCCTAGAACGTCTTTTTTTAAAGATATTTTTCAGTAATTAAAATTTAACATATATAATCGATTAAATCATGTTATTTTTTGTCAAAATTAGGCTAGACAAATTGATTTAACCGAAAAATGGTGAATCAAATCTTGAACTGGTCTAAATTAATATTATTTTTTTATAAAAAATGACTACAATACTCTTATTATGGAGAATGATTAAAATATTTTTATTTTATATATATATATATATATATAAGTATTTTAGTTATTTTCTATAATAGTATATTGTAATTATTTTCTATAAAAAAATAATATTAATTTAGACCAGTTCAAGATTTGATTCACCATTTTTTAATTAAATCAATTTGTCTAGTCTAATTTTGACAAAAATAACACGATTTAATCAATTATATATATTAAATTTTAATTATTAAAAAATATCTTTATAAAAAAGATGTTTTCAGCCTCTTTATTGAGTGGCTGCATGGCTAAATGTACAACCTCTCCTTTCAATTGGAAGATTATTTCAGTTTAAGGTACGCCTAGAAACGATATTTACTCATGTTTGGGGGGTCTACCTCAAGTTTTATCTCATCAAGGATTCTCTTATTTTGTCACGTTTTTTATGCATATACAATATACCTTCGTATTTTCCTTATTCTAAGGGCATGATAGTCATTACAAGACATGTGTTGTTTGATGTAAATTTATTTTCATATGCTATGTTCTCTTTCTGCAACTTCGTTGGAATGTTTTCGCACTTTGGTAAGTTGGGTGTTTTGTGAATGTTTTATCATATTGGACTTCCTTTTCTTATACATCTAATTTAGCCTTCTAGATTCGTTCGTGCTATAATAAATTTAGAATATTCTTTTTGAGATATTTAAGATCAAAAGAAAAAATGCCAAATTCCCTTCTCCTACCTTCATGAACCCTAATAGCAAAATCAACAATAATAGAAAAACTAACTTCAAACTATAACTTACATCTCCTTTTTTCGAATCGTCTAAGCGATTGGAAATCCTTATTACGTAAAGATCCTGAACACAAAGGAATAGAAATATTTAGCTTAAAATTGAAATATATAATCCATAATCACATCCATTGTATGATCAATTCAATTGAGCACATTAAAAAAAAAAAAAAAAAAAAACATAAATTTTACTAGCTAGTGGATCACCATATTAGCAATCCTTCGTTGCCCTAGATTCTCCACCATTAGTGTGGGCCCTACAACCCCTAGTCTTATAGGTTTCTGCACCATAACCACACAAACAGAGAGAAAGAAAGAGACATAAATAGAAATATGGTTACAACAGAAAGTTTCGGACATCAAATTAAAAAGGATAATGCTAGCACAATTTATTTTTTTACTCAACAATTAGTCGATAATGTTTAAAAGTATTGGCTAAAATTATATTATTGAGTTGTCCAACTAAAAATATTAGACTAATAACTAAAAATGTTGATCAATATAAGATAAAATTACTAACTCTCAAACTTTTTTTATTAAAAATACCAGCGTTATAGTGTGCCACAAGACGCACTTTAATATTTTTATATTTTTAATATATTTTTATTTTCAAATAATTTTGTGCTAATTTTTTTTATTTTTTATTATATTAGTTTTCTCAAATTTTTAAAATTATTTTTGTTAGAAAAAAATAATTTATACTACAGATATTTTTTTATCTAAAATGTTTTTATGTTTTTCAATAAAAAGTAGTGTCAATTCTCTAAACATAGTGTAAACTGTAAAGTGAATTTTGTTTTCAACTTTAATTTCTTTTTCTTAATTATGAGATAGAGAAAAGAGTGGGTGGTTGTCAAAAAAGCTAATGTAAAACTTTAACTTTATGGGATTGGATAATTTCAATATATTTGCTTTATATAAATATATAGATAAACAGAAAACATAACATGATGATCATCATATTATTGAGCATTGTATATGGAATAATAATCATTAAAGATCATAATGTAATTTGTAATTGTATAAAAGCATATTTCAAGATTTACACTTTGAAATGTGATGATGATTTCTGAAAATAAAACCATTCAAGGGTTAAAACGAAACTAAATTAAACTATATGCCATTTCATAATGTTCAATGTTTGAATATTAAGTAGGAAGTTCCAAGATTACTTAAAGTTGGGGGAAGGGAGGGGAAATAAAGTTTCACATTCAATTGAATAATGCTTATTTATGAAGTATCTAGTTAAAAACGATTTCTTTTATATGCATCCAAATAAATAAACAAAACATTGAACATATTTGTAAAAGATCTGTTAAAACTTTTTTTTTTTACAAATTACCAAATTAATTGCATGCTCAGGTGAAGTTAGATTGTATTCTTTTTTCAATCTTAGACGTTAGGGTTCCTTATTTTAAGTTACATTATAAGCATTTCAAATATGAAAGGGCTTGAAATTTCTTCCTATATAGTTGAGTCTTTGTATAATTGAATTTGATGGAAAATTTAATGCAAAATTTTAGAATGATCATGAACAAGATCATAGAAGCTAATAAAAAAAAAATAGAGAAAGAATTTAAAAAACATACAATGCCTGGATTTTCATGGGGATCACGCTTGTACATGGCAACACATTTTCCCTTAACAAATAAAAATCGGAGATGGTGATAATCAGAGCCCATAGAATGAACACCCAGATGGTAAACCCAACCAAAGTATTCAAATATCCCTTTTTCTTCATGGTGATCAAATCTTCCACTTCCTGAAGATGCATTTAATGCTTCCATCATACAAAAATATGTTTCATTCGAATTCCAGATTGATTATTAGATGACAATGCTAAGGGAACAGCATGTTTATTATTTTTCCCTTTCAATGTATTTGTTTCTACCTTAATTTCTCCGAAATGGCTGGGTATTGTTTATTGGTCATAATAAACATGTGTTCCGTATTTGTACACGTATTTTTTGAGTTTTATTGTGTTAAGCTTTGATCTGTCAAAGTGGTACTATAATTTTTTTTTGCTTACTCATTTAATTCTTGTTTTGTTGTTATCTCTATCAAGTTTGTCTAATGCAGCAAGGGATACTTTCATTTCCACTGAAAAATTGTCAAAAATAAAATAAGGTTTAATTATTTTGTTAATCTCTATAATTTTATTAAATTTTTAATTAAGTTTCTATATTTTTTTTTAATTGAATCTTTATAACATTCAAATTTTATAATTAAGTTCCTACCGTGACAAAAATATTGGAATTAATAGAATATTCTGTTAAACTATTAAAACAAGTGTTAAGTATATTCATTTTGTTTAACGGAATATTCTCTTAATTCCAATATTTTTGTCATGGTAGGGATTTAATTACAAAATTTATTATGATTTTTTAGGGTTTTATATAATACCAGTTCGGTTCAGTTCAGTTAAAATTTTTATTATTAACAAACTGAACCACAATAAAAATAGCAGAACATTTTTTTGTTTTTTTGGTTTACGGTATGTTCAATTTTTTATTTTTTTGGTTTAATTGATCGGTTTAGTTCAATCCGAATCAATTTTGAACATCCTTTCATTTTCTCTTTTTCTTATTTTCCCTGAGTACACATAGAGTACGTACTCTTTCTCTGCTAGAAATTTTTTATTGAATTTTTTTTATTATATAAAAATTTAGATTTCATTTTAAAATAGAGTTTACAAGTTTAATTAATCTTAAAAAGACTAAAATACTCTTTTTAAAATTTTTTTAAAAAACTAAACTATATATATTTTTTAATACTAATATTTAAATAAATAAAAACAAAAAAAATAAAATTGTGGAAGGTACAATCCTCTGTTTTAACAATCATTTACTTCTGATTTACACCCCTAGAATAAATACTTTTAATTTACACAAAGAACAGACATTTCTCATAAGCAACAATTTCCTTAAACAATCAGCATGATATTCATGCCCACATGGAAGAACTCCAGTTGTATCTTGGTTCTTATATTCATCTTGTCAAGTTATACACAACAAATTGAAATTAATAATAGCAAAAAATTATCCAAGAGAAGAGTTCATGTTGAATGAATGAAACATGCTACCCATAAGAAGAGTTCATTACCTGACATATTACCTTATACATCCCGTGCAATTAAAAGTTAAAAGCTTGCTACCTTTTAGTTACATAACAAGTATAATAATTTATACCAGACACGTAATAAGATTGAAATTATAATTTTAAATTGATTTATTAAAATTAATTTAAATTGTAATAATTTAATTAATAAATAAATAATATAATGTGTATTGTTCATTTTCTTTAAATATGATATTAAGTGTATAACTCAAATGTAACTATTAAATGTATAAAAATTATATTTGAATTATGAATTTTTTAAATGAAATTATCCCATTTAAAATATTTAAATTATGATTTTAATCATAACTTACAATTATGATTAAAAAAAAATTGATATGATATTACATTTTTTTTTCACTTCACTATTAATATACTGATATTGCAAATCTATATTACAGTATTTTATTGAATTTTGATCGAAAAAGAAAATAATTACGTATTTTTATTATTTAATTTATTTAATACATCATCTGCTAATATTAACGATATTTTTAAAAAAATATATATTGATAAAAATAGATATAATATGATTATAAATATAACATAAATAAATAAAATATATAAATAAATACTAAACCAAATATGCTTACCAATGTTTTTGTTAAATTTTGTAAATTAGAGAATAATCATGTAGTCAGTTGTTTGGTGATCACATAGATGATCAAGTAATTAGATTGTAAATTTATATCACACTGTGCATCTTATTTTTTTCTCATTTCTGAATGAAAGCGAGAATTAAGAGAAATAAATAGTAATATATATATAAAAAAAGATTTTGCACTACAATACATAATTATTACCAAAAGAAATATTCACATTAAAATATTAAAATTTGACATATTGTAAATCATGAAGATCAATTACAATGTACTGGTCATTTCTCTTTATTTTTTACCATGATATAAATTTTTCTTTTCCAGTCAAGAATCCAATAACATTTAATTGAACAAAAAAAATTAAATTAAAAGTACTAAATTAAGAACAAATTAGTGAATAATATAAAAAGTTATAAGAACAAATGAGTGAATAATATAAGAAATTAAATTCTGCTTGATTCCTCAATCTCAAAATTTGAGAAGACATAGGCCATCATTTCTACCAATTCATTCTCAAATATTTTTGTCAAATAATTATTAATTGAATAATGAATTTTATCATACTACAAAATAAATTAAATATAAAAGCTATTAACATCTACAAAGCTATTAAAAAGAATTGTCTTTACTTGTAGAATGATGTACTTATAAAATTAACTTAAAATATGAACTACAAATATTTTTAAGAATTTAATTTTGATGCACTAACAGTGTAAAGTAGTTTTACACGTGCATCCAATTATGTAATAACACATAAGTAAAAATAACTATCTTTTCACATTAACTGCGTGAATGGTCATCCAAAAGAACGGATGTGATTGTACGACTGTGTAAAATATTTTACACTATTAGTGTATCAAAATTAAACTCTATTTATAAACTGAACTTAACATTACTTGAAAAAATTTAGTAAAAGAATCAACTAATCTTATCATCTATTAGAGCTATTTCTATGTAAGTCGTCTTGTTCTTGTCAAATTTGGATGGAACTTTCTATAGCCTTATAATTCTGGTCTTTATTTTCCATACTTTATCTTCGTGTAATCTATTATAGGTAATATTATTGATAAGATCGTAGACAGTAGCCATTAAGTATGAAAAAAAAATAGAATAAAAACTATGTCAAAATTAAAAAATTTTTAAATGATAAATATGAGAGAAAATTCACTATTACTTATTATATATATTAATAATATGTCAATATTTTAAAAAATATACTAAGAATACTAATAGTTTAAAGATAATTATATTACAGTTATAATAAATTTAGTTATTATTCTAAATAAATAAAATAAATAATATATTTAAATTTAGTTATTACTCTAAATAAAGAAAATAAATAATATATATTATTGTTATATAAGGAGCAGATACAAAAAAATATGTTATTGTAGTAAAATATCACACCACGAATAATTATATTTGTCAAGTAAATTTATTTATACACTATATCTATTTTATTATTTTATGTAAAATTAAAATCTACTCTCCTAACTTAATATCATATACATATTTGCTTTTGACATTGTCCAAAATTAAATTGGGATTATGTATAAAGTATTAACACTGTAAACGGGGTATAAGTAATATCTAATATTTGAATAAGTAAATACCTAAAATATTGAAAAGGAATTTTTAATACATGTGAGAAATAAAAATAAAAAGAATTAATAAATAATAATAGTGTTTAAATAAAAGAATTGATAAAGAATAATAATTATAGGTAAATAATAATAGTGTTTAAATATTAAAAATTATTTAATAACTCGTGTGATGCACGTGATAATAAATTGTTCAATAATTTGTATCATGCACGTGATAAAGTTGAAATTATAATTTTAAATTATTTTATTAACATTAATTTGAATTGTAATAATTTGATTAATAAAAAAAGTAACATATTATGCATACGTTTTTTCTTAATCTGGTGTTAAGTGTAACAACTCTAATATAGTTATTAATCGTTTTTGTTCATTTTTTTCTAAATTTATGATTAAAATAACAATTATAAATATTAATAATTAAACAAATCATTATATTATAATTATTTACGTTTTATTTCCAAAATAAAGATGTACTATTTCTTTTTTATTTAAAGGTTTTCTTATTTATGCTACGAGTATATATTTATTGTTTAGTTAATAATTTTTTTATTAGTTGGATATATTTATTTATTTTGTTTAAATAATTTTAAATCTTTCTTATTTAAGTATACATATATATTAAGTCACCTATGCTAATGATTTTTTATTTTCTGATTATAAATATTTTTTTTGAGCCTACAATCATTTAATAATTTTATTATTCCATTAATACCGTCATAAGCATAATAATCTTCATAAATAATAGTCACCAAAAAAAAATCTTCATAAATAATAGTAATTTATTTATTTATTTATTTATATGTATATATTAATTGTTTAGTTAATAATTTTCTTAAGAATATATTTATTTTGTTAAATAATTTTAAATATTTTTTAATTTAGTTTATACATATATATTAATTGTATGTAGATATATTTAAATCGTATATATTAATTATTTTCTAATCATAATTATTTCTTTTTGAGCCTACAATCATTTGGTAATTTTTTTATTCTTTATTATTAATGTCATCGTATGTGTCTTCATAAATTATGGTAATTTCTTTATTTATGTATACGTATATATTAATTTTGTTAAATAATTATAAATATTTTTTTATTTATGTATACATATATATTAATTGTACATAAAAACATTTAACTCACATATATTAATTTTTTTTGTTATGATTATTTCCTTGTATATATGATTATTTTTTATTCTACAATTGTACAATAATTTTTTATCTTTTATATCTATGCATATTTCTCAATCCCCTTTCATACGCATGATTAACCATTTTTATTTTAAATGGTGATGTATTATTTTTTCTTTTCTTTAACGTATTTTCCTATATTAGCAAAAAAAAGCAAAATCACTTATTGTGACTCTTTTTTTTTCATGCTTTAATCTTAATTAATCAATCTCGTGTCTACACAATATAATTAAACTTTTAATCACTCTAATCTATTGATGAATTACACTTCTCTTAATAATTGCATTACTAATCTGAAATACAAAAAAAAGACGATACATATATTCAAGAAAAAAATAAACTTAAAAATCGAAAAAAAGAAAGAAATTTCATATTAAAAAATTAAAAATAATATATGTAACACCCTCACTATCAGAAGTCACGCTTTCGGCTGCGCTACTCTGATAGCAAGAAATATTACGACTACTTTACATACTAAATAATAAAATAGGAGCCTGTGACTCGACACTATATCACTGAATTCTTCAAAAACCAGAAATAAATACTTTATCTTAAGAAAAATTCAGGCAGGCATAGATTCATACACAAGACTCCTTACATAATAACTCAATATATTATACATATAAAATATACAATTCCTATCCCATTTCCAAATTCATTCAAAAATCATATTTCAAATCAATCCTCATCATCCTTCTTTCCATTAATCAAAAATCCCAATCAAAAACATAATTCTTGCTTTTCTAAATAAATCAATATTAAACATATAACGTTTAAGAACTAAATCTTTTTAAACAATTACTTCAAACAAAACTTCTAATTTTATAAAATTTCGGCAGCATCTCCTCTAAAACTCGGATCATGACACAGCTAAGGCTGGACATCCAAGGCTTTAAACAAGAGGATCATGAATCCCTTTATAATGCCTGGGAGAGGTACAGAGGGATGCTGAGAAAATGCCCTTCTGAAATGTTTTCAGAGTAGGTACAGTTAGACATCTTTTACTCTGGGCTTACAGAAAAAGCTCAGATGTCCCTAGACCACTCAGCTGGTGGATCTATACACATGAGAAAAATAATTGAAGAGGCTCAAGAACTCATAGATACAGTTGCTAGAAATTAACATCTGTACTCAAACAGTGAGTCCTCCATAAAAGAAGAGGCTATGGCAGTAACTACTGATCCCAATCCTAAAGAACAGATTGTGGAACTTAATCAGCAATTACTCCTTATGACAAAACAATTAGCAGAATTCAAAGAGATGCTCCAAGACACTAAAAATGCTAACAAGAATATAGAAGCACAATTAAATCAGACAAGACAGCAGCTATCTAAACAGATAACAGAAGAATGCTAAGCTGTCCAACTAAGGAGCGGGAAGACATTGAATAACTTAGCTCAAAGTAGCAAAAAGTCAAGAAAGGAACAAATGACAGAGGATGACCAAACCACTGCCTAAAATTCCTCTGAGGACATCAAGAGCCCAAAGAGGAATAACTCTGGCGTTCAAACGCCAGAAAAGGGTGGGAAGCTGGCGTTAAACGCCCATCCAACACCCAATCCTGGCGTTCAAACGCCAATGAGGGATCAGACACCTGCAAGTGCTGATAGTAACCCCTCTAAGAAGGCTTCTCCAACCACTTCTGTAGGGAATAAACCTGCAGCAACTAAGGTTGAAGAATATAAAGCCAAGATGCCTTACCCTCAGAAACTCCGCCAAGCGGAACATGATAAACAATTTGCTCATTTTGCAGACTATCTCAGGACTCTTGAAATAAAGATTCCATTTGAAGAGGCACTTGAGCAAATACCCTCTTATGCTAAGTTCATGAAAGAGATCTTAAGTCATAAGAAGGATTGGAGAGAAACTGAAAAAGTGTTTCTCACTGAAGAATGCAGTGCAGTCATTCTGAAAAGCTTACTAGAGAAGCTTCAAGATCCAGGAAGCTTTATGATACCATGCACATTAGAGGGTGCCTGTACCAAGACAGCCCTATGTGACCTTGGAGCAAGTATCAATCTAATACCTGCATCCATTATCAGAAAGCTTGGGTTGACTGAAGAAGTCAAGGCAACCCGGATATGTCTTCAACTTGCTGATGGCTCCATTAAATATCCATCAGGCATCATTGAAGACATGATTGTCAAGGTTGGGCCATTTGCCTTTCCCACTGACTTTGTAGTGCTGGAAATGGAGGAGCACAAGAGTGCAACTCTCATTCTAGGAAGACCTTTCTTAGCAACTGGACAAACTCTTATTGATGTACAAAAAGGGGAAGTGACCCTGAGAGTCAATGAGGATGAGTTCAAGTTAAATGCTGTCAAAGCTATGCAGCATCCAGAAACATCAAATGACTGCATGAGCACTGATATTATTGACTCTTTAGTGGAAGAGATCAATATGACTGAGAGTCTTGAATCAGAGCTAGAAGACATCTTTAAAGATGTTCAGCCTGATCTGGAGGAATCAGAGGAAATAAAAGTACCTCTGAAAATCCCTCAGGAAGAGGAGAAATCTCCTAAACCTGAGCTCAAACCACTACCACCATCCCTGAAATATTCATTTCTGGGAGAGGGTGACACTTTTCCAGTGATCATAAGCTCTGCTTTAAATCCACAGGAAGAGAAAGCACTAATTCAAGTACTAAGGACACACAAGACAGCTCTTGGGTGGTCCATAAGTGACCTTCAGGGCATTAGCCCAGCAAGATGTATGCACAAGATCCTATTAGAGGATGATGCTAAGCCAGTGGTTCAACCACAGAGGCGGCTAAATCCAGCCATGAAGGAAGTGGTGCAGAAAGAGGTCACTAAGTTACTAGAGGCTGGGATTATTTATCCTATTTCTGATAGCCCCTGGGTGAGCCCTGTCCAAGTTGTCCCCAAGAAGGGAGGCATGACAGTGGTCCATAATGAAAAGAATGAACTGGTTCCCACAAGAACAGTTACAGGGTGGCGTATGTGTATTGATTACAGAAGGCTCAATACAGCCACCAGAAAGGATCATTTTCCTTTACCATTCATAGACCAAATGCTAGAAAGACTAGCAGGTCATGAATACTACTACTTTTTGGATGGCTATTCAGGCTACAACCAAATTGCAGTGGATCCTCAAGACCAAGAGAAAACAGTATTCACATGTCCATCTGGAGTATTTGCTTACAGAAGAATGCCTTTTGGTCTCTGCAATGCACCTGCAACCTTTCAGAGGTGCATGCTCTCTATTTTCTCTGATATGGTAGAGAAATTCTTGAAAGTCTTCATGGATGACTTCTCAGTATTTGGAGACTCATTCAGCTCCTGTCTTGATCATCTAGCACTTGTCCTGAAAAGGTGCCAAGAAACTAACCTGGTCTTAAACTGGGAAAAATGTCACTTTATGGTGACTGAAGGAATTGTCCTTGGGCATAAAATTTCAAGCAAGGGAATAGAGGTAGATCAAGCCAAGGTAGAGGTAATTGAAAAATTACCACCACCTGCCAATGTAAAGGCAATCAGAAGCTTTCTGGGGCATGCAGGATTCTATAGGAGATTCATAAAGGACTTTTCAAAAACTACAAAACCTCTGAGCAACCTGCTAGCTACTGACACACCATTTGTGTTTGACACAGAGTGTCTGCAGGCGTTTGAAACCCTGAAAGCCAAGCTGGTCACAGCACCAGTCATCTCTGCACCTGATTGGACATTACCATTCGAATTAATGTGTGATGCCAGTGACCATGCCATTGGTGCAGTGTTGGGACAAAGGCATAACAAGCTTCTGCACGTCATTTACTATGCTAGCCATGTTTTAAATGATGCACAGAAGAATTACACAACCACAGAAAAAGAGTTACTTGCAGTGGTTTATGCCATTGACAAGTTTAGATCCTATTTAGTAGGTTCAAAAGTGATTGTGTATACTGACCATGCTGCTCTTAAATATCTACTCACAAAGCAGGATTCAAAACCCAGGCTCATAAGATGGGTGTTTCTTCTACAAGAGTTTGATATAGAAATAAGAGACAGAAAAGGGACAGAGAACCAAGTAGCTGATCACCTGTCCCGGTTAGAACCAGTGGCTGGGGCGTCCCTCCCTTCCACTGAGATCTCTGAGACCTTTCCGGATGAACAACTCTTTGCCATTCAGGAGGCACCATAGTTTGCAGACATTGCAAATTATAAAGCTGTGGGGTTCATACCCCAGGAGTATAGCAGGATGCAAAAGAAAAAACTAATTTCTGATGCAAAGTACTACTTATGGGATGAACCATATCTCTTTAAGAGATGCGCTGACGGAATGATCCGTAGATGCGTCCCTAGAGAGGAGGCACAGAAGATCCTGTGGCATTGTCATGGATCATAGTATGGAGGACATTTTGGAAGTGAGCGAACAGCCACTAAAGTCCTCCAATGTGGCTTCTATTGGCCTACTCTCTATAGAGATGTCCGAGAGTTTGTGCGTAACTGTGACAGTTGCCAAAGAGCTGGTAACTTGCCTCATGGTTATGCCATGCCTCAACAAGGGATCTTAAAGATTGAGTTGTTTGATGTATGGGGTATAGACTTCATGGGTCCTTTCCCACCATCATACTCAAACACTTACATTCTGGTGGCAGTAGACTACGTATCTAAATGGGTGGAAGCAATTGCCACACCCACTAATGATACTAAGACTGTGCTGAAGTTCCTCCAGAAACATATTTTCAGCAGATTTGGTGTTCCCAGAGTACTAATCAGTGATGGGGGAACCCATTTCTGCAATAAACAGCTTAACTCTGCTATGGTTCGATATGGAATTAGCCACAAAGTAGCAACTCCGTATCATCCACAGACAAATGGGCAGGCTAAAGTCTCTAATAGAGAACTAAAGAGAATCCTAGAATGGACTGTAATTTCCCGTAGAAAGGATTGGGCAAGGAGCTTGGATGATGCTCTGTGGGCATACAGAACAGCATTCAAGACTCCTATAGGAACCTCTCCATACCAGCTTGTGTATGGCAAGGCTTGTCATCTGCCCATGGAACTGGAACATAAAGCCTACTGGGCAATCAGATTCCTAAACATGGATGCTAAGTTAGCTGGTGAGAAAAGATTGCTCCAGCTAAATGAGCTGGAAGAGTTCAGACTCAATGCTTTTGAAAATGCAAAAATTTATAAGAAAAAAAGCAAAAAAGTGGCATGACAAGAAATTGTCATCCAGAGTCTTTGAGCCAGGACAAAAAGTTTTACTATTCAACTCTAGGCTCAGATTATTCCCTGTGAAATTAAAATCCCGGTGGAGGGGACCATATGTGATTACAGGAGTGTCACCATATGGATATGTTGAGCTTCAAGATGTTGATTCTGACAAAAAGTTCATTGTCAATGGACAGAGAATCAAACATTATCTTGAAAGCAATTTTGAGCAAGAATGCTCAAAATTGAGGCTTGAATGAAGCTCAGTAAGAGTCCAGCTAAAGACAATAAAGAAGCACTTGCTGGGAGGCAACCCAGCCATTAGCAAGTTATTTATTTTAATTAATACTTGTAGAGGTTTGATATACATTTTCATCAAAGGCTAAAGCATCAAAATTGAAGGAATTCACAGAGTTACAGAAGGATTCAGTACAAAAAGCAGAGAAAAGGAGCTTGCTGGCAAGAAAACACCAGTAAGGGGCATTTTGGGCGTTAAACGCCAGTAAAGGTACCATTTTGGGCGTTAAACGCCAGAATGGGTACCACTCTGGGTGTTTAACGCTAGATTTGTAGTATCCTGGGCGTTCAGCAAAACGCCCAGTGATAAAGGAGTTTCTGGCGTTTAACGCCAGCCAGGGTACCTGGCTGGGCGTTAAACGCCCATAATGGCCAACAACTGGGCGTTAAATGCCAGAATGGATACCATTCTGGGCGTTTAACGCCAGAAAGGCAGGGGGAGGAGATTTTGTTTCCAACTTCAATTTTTTTTCAAATTTTCATGTTTTGACTCATAATTTTCTGCATAAACATGTTTCAAACTTCCATCATTCACCCTCAATCCTCATCATTCAATAATTTTCTAAATTATTTCTCAAAATTCTTTCAAATCCTTTCCAAATCTTCTTCAAAAACTCAAATATCTTCTCAAATTCTTTCCATATCTTTTCATATCTCTCTCAAATTTTTCGAAAGCCATCCCCTCCTCCTATAAATATAGTTTCGGCCATCCCCTCCTCTACACCATTCGAATTTACCTCTTCTCCTCTCTCCTCCCTTTCCTTTCTTTTGCTTGAGGGCAAGCAAACCTCTAAGTTTGGTGTGCTTTTCCGTGATCACTGAGCTAAGACTCATCAAGATCATGGCACCTAAGGGAAAACAAACCAAGATAAGAGGCAAGAAAGAGAATACTCCAAAGAGTCTTTGGAATCAAGAGAGGTTCCTATCCAAAGAACATGCAGACCATTACTACAAAATAATGGGTCTGAGGTTAGTGATCCCGAAAGTTAAATTCAATCTGAAAGAAGATGAATATCCGGAGATCCAAGAGCAAATTCGAAACAGAGGATGGGAAATTCTAGCCAATCCTGAAACAAAGGTTGGAAGAAACATGGTTCAGGAATTCTACTCAAATCTGTGGCTGACAGATAAGCAGAGAATGACTGGAACCGCCTTTCATACTTATAGAACCATGGTCAGAGGAAGAATTATTTACTTCCATCTGGACAAAATAAGAGAGGTCTTCAAACTGCCTCAACTACAAGATGATCCTGAATCCTTTAATAGGAGAATGGTGAGAGTAGATAAGGGGCTTGATCAAGTTCTAGAGGACATATGCCTCCCTGGAACTAAGTGGACAACCAATTCCAAAAGTGTCCCAAACCAACTCAGGAGAGGAGATCTCAAACCAGTTGCAAGAGGCTGGCTGGACTTCATTGGGCGTTCTATATTGCCCATTAGCAACCGCTCTGAGGTCACTGTCAAAAGAGCAGTGATGATTCATTGTATTATGCTTGGAAAGGAAGTAGAGATTCATCATCTAATTTCTTGTGAGATTCACACAATTGCAAACAAGAACTCCACTGAAGCCAAACTGGCCTACCCAAGCTTAATTTCTCTGCTATGTAAAGATGCTGGGGTGAGGATGGGAGTAGATGAATTCATCCCAATTGAACACTCAATCACCAAGAAGTCAATGGAAGGACAAGTGCAAGACAACTCCATCAAAAAGAGGGCGCAGGAGTTCCTCCCAGAAATTTCTGAAATTGACTACTGGACCCGCTTAGAAGCATCTGTTACCAAGCTGCAGGAAGCTATGGAACAACTTAAGAAAGAACAGCAGAATCAAAACTGCATGCTCTGCAAGCTGCTGAAGGAACAGGAGAAGCAGGGGCGTGAGCTACATGAGCTGAAGCGCCAGAAGCTCTCCCTTGAAGGACCAAGCACCCCACAAAAAGAGGGAGCATCAACTTCTCAAAATCAAGGTTGTTGAGTCCTAACTCTGTGATAACCTTTATTATTAAGATTCTATTTTAAGAGTCATTTATTTTTCTGCTTTTAATTTTCTGTCTTCTATTATTATGGGTCTGCTCTTATATTTATCTTTGAGTCTTATTTTTCCATAATCAATAAAATTAGAGTTTATGTCTTAAAGCTATGAATGTCCTATGAATCCATCACCTTTCTTAAATAAAAAGTGTTTTTAACTGAAAAAGAAAAAGAAGTACATGAATTTCGAATTTTAAAATAGTTTAATTATTTTGATGTGGTGGCAATACTCTTGTTCTCTGAATGAATGCTTGAACAGTGCATATTTTTGAATATGATTGTTTATGAATATTAAAATTGTTGGCTCTTGAAAGAATGAAAGAAAAAGGAGAAATGTTATTTGATGATCTGAAAAATCATAAAATTGATTCTTGAAGTAAGAAAAAGCAGTGAATAGAAAGCTTGCATGAAAAAAAATTATATATATATATATATATATATATATATATATATGCGAAAAAAAAAGAGAGAGAAAAGCAAGCAGAAAAAGCCAATATCCCTTTAAACCAAAAGGCAAGGGTGATAAAAAGGATCCAAGGCTTTGAGCATCAGTGGATATGAGGGCCTAAAGGAATAAAATCTTGGCCTAAGCGGCTAAACCAAGCTGTCCCTAACCATGTGCTTGTGGCGTGAAGGTGTCAAGAGAAAACTTGAGACTGAGCGGTTAAAGTCGTAGTCCAAAGCAAAAAAAATAAGAGTGTGCTTAAGAGCTCTGGACACCTCTAATTGGGGAATTTAGCAAAGCTGAGTCACAATCTAAAAAGGTTCACCCAGTTATGTGTCTGTGGCATTTATGTATCCGGTGGTAATACTGGAAAACAAAGTGCTTAGGGTCACGGCCAAGACTCATAAAGTAACTGTGTTCAAGAATCAACATACTTAACTAGGAGAATCAATAACACTATCTGGATTCTGAGTTCCTATAGAAGCCAATCATTCTGAACTTCAAAGGATAAAGTGAGATGCCAAAACTGTTCAGAGGCAAAAAGCTAAAAGCCCCGCTCATCTAATTAATACTGATCTTCATAGATATTTTTGGAATTCATTGTATATTCTCTTCTTTTTATCCTATTTAATTTTTAGTTGCTTGGGAACAAGCAACAATTTAAGTTTGGTGTTGTGATGAGCGGATAATTCATACGCTTTTTGGCATTATTTTTAGTATATTTTAGTTAGTTTTTATTATGTTTTTATTAGTTTTTAAATAAAAATCACTTTTGTGGGCTTTACTATGAGTTTGTGTGTTTTTCTGTGATTTCAGGTATTTTCTGGCTGAAATTGAGGGGCCTGAGCAAAAATCTGATTCAGAGGCTGAAAAAGGACTGCAGATGCTGTTGGATTCTGACCTCTCTGCACTCAAAGTAGATTTTCTGGAGCTACAGAAGCCCAATCGGCGCGCTCTTAATTGGGTTGGAAAGTAGACATCCTGGGCTTTCCAGCAATATATAATAGTTTATACTTTGCCTGAGATTTGATGGCCCAAACAGGCGTTCCAAGTCAGCTCAAGAATTCTGGCGTTTAACTCCAGAACTGGCACAAAAGCTGGAGTTAAACGCCCAAACTGGCATAAAAACTGGCGTTTAACTCCAGGAAATGTCTCTACATATGAAAACTTCAATGCTCAGCCCAAGCACACACCAAGTGGGCCCCCGAAGTGGAATTTTACAATAAACACCCTAGCTTACTCATTTTCTTTAACCCTAGGTCACTAGTTTACTATAAATACTACTTTCAGTGATTCATCTTGTACCTCATGACATTATACACGTTTCATATTGTATCTTCTACGGCATGAGTCTCTAAACCCCATTGTTGGGGGTGAGGAGCTCTGCTGTTCTTCATGAATTAATACAATTACTACTGTTTTCCATTTTATTACGCTTGCTTCCATTCTAAGATATTCATTCGCACTTCAACTTGATGGATGTGATGATCCGTGACACTCATCATCATTCTCACCTATGAACGCGTGCCTGACAACCACCTCCGTTCTACCTTAGATTGAATGCATATCTCTTAGCCTCATGATTCAAATCAGAGTCTTCGTGGTATAAGCTAGAATCATTGGCGGTCATTCCTGAGATCCAGAACGTCTAAACCTTGTTTGTGGTATTCTGAGAAGGATCTGGGAAGGGATGACTGTGACGAGCTTCAAACTCGCGAGTGTTGGGCGTAGTGACAGACGCAAAAGGATCAATGGATCCTATTCCGACATAATCGAGAACCGACAGATGATTAGCCGTGCGGTGACAGCGCATTTGGAACATTTTCACTGAGAGGACGGGATGTAGCCATTGACAACGGTGATGCCCAACATAAAGCTTGCCATGGAAGGAGTCTTGCGTGCATGAAGAAGAAGACAGTAGGAAAGCAGAGGTTCAGAAGACAAAGCATCTCTAAAGCCTCAACCTGTTCTTCATTAATGCATAACAAGTATTTATTTCATGTTCTTTTACTTTTTACAATTAAATCTGAGAATTACTGATATCCTGACTAAGAATTACAAGATAACCATAGCTTGCTTCAAGCCGACAATCTTCGTGGGATCGACCCTTACTCACGTAAGGTATTACTTGGATGACCCAGTGCACTTGCTGGTTAGTTGTGCGGAGTTACAAAAGTGTGATTGTAATTTTGTGCACCACATGGCTGTGTAGCTAGCCTCCCAATGTAACATAAGATGATCAAAAGATCAAAAGTGATCAAAAGATATAAAATAAGTCTCTAAAAGTAGTTTTTATACTAAACTAGTTACTAGGGTTTACAAAAATTGAGTAACTAAGTGCAAATAGTGCAGAAATCCACTTCCGGGGGCCACTTGGTGTGTGCTTGGAGTTAAACGCCAGCTTGGATGCCAGTTTGGGCGTTTAACTCCAATTCTGGTGCCAGTTTGGGCGTTTTACACCAAGATGTTTTAGGCTGGCTTTGTACACCAGTTTGGGCTATCAAATCTCGAGAAAAATATAAACTATTATATATTGATGGAAAGCTCAGGATGTCTACTTTCCAACGCAGTTAAGAGCGCACCAATTAGGCTTCTGTAGTCCAAAAAATCTACTTCGAGTGTAGGAGGGTCAGAATCTAACAGCATCTGCAGTCCTTTTTCAGCCTCTGAATCAGATTTTTGCTCAGGTCCCTCAATTTCAGCCAGAAAATACCTGAAATCACAGAAAAACACACAAACTCATAGTAAAGTCCTGAAATGTGATTTTTGCATAAAAACTAATAAAAATATAATAAAAAGTAACTAAAACATATTAAAAACTATGTAAAAACAATGCCAAAAAGGGTATAAATTATCCGCTCATCACAACACCAAACTTAAATTGTTGCTTGTCCCCAAGCAAATAAAAACAAAATAGGATAAAAAGAAGAGAAAATACAATAAATTCCAAACTTATCAATGAACTTAGTTCCAATTAGATGAGCGGGACTTGTAGCCTTTTTGCTTCTGAACAGTTTTGACATCTCACTTTATCTTTTTAAGTTTAGAATGATTGGCATCCATAGGAACTCAGAATTCAGATAGTGTTATTGATTCTCTTAGTTCAATATGTTGATTCTTGAACACAGCTACTTTATGAGTCTTGGCCGTGACCCTAAGCATTTTGTTTTCCAGTATTACCACCGGATACATAAATGCCACAGACACATAACTAGGTGAACCTTTTCAGATTGTGACTCAGCTTTGCTAGAGTCCCCAGTTAGAGGTGTCCATAGCTCTTAAGCACACTCTTTTTGTTTTGGACCACGACTTTAACTGCTCAGTCTCAAGCTTTTCACTTGACACTTTCACGCCACAAGCACATGGTTAGGGACAGTTTGATTTAGCCGCTTAGGCCAGGATTTTATTCCTGTGGGCCCTCCTATCCATTAATGCTGAAAGCCTTGGATCCTTTTTACCCTTGCCTTTTGGTTTAAAGGGTTATTGGCTTTTTCTGCTTGCTTTTTCTTTCTCTTTCTCTTTTTTTTCTTTATTTTTTTCGCCCATTTTTTTTCGCAAGCTTTTGTTTTTCATTACTTTTTCTTGCTTCAAGAATCAATTTTATAATTTTCCAGATCATCAACAACATTTTTCCTTTTTCTATTATTCTTTCAAGAGCCAACAATTTTAACATTCATAAACAACAAATTCAAAAATATGCACTGTTCAAGCATTCATTCAGAAAACAAAAAGCATTGCCACCACATCAAAATAATTAAGCTAATTTCAAGACAAAATTCGAAATCCATGTACCTCTTGTTCTTTTGCAAATAAAAACAATTTTCATTTAAGAAAAGTGATGGATTCATAGGACATTCATAGCTTTAAGGTATAGACACTAGACACTAATGATCATGTAATAAAGACACAAACATAGACAAAACATAAAGCATATAATTCGAAAAACAGAAAAATAAGACCAAGGAAATTAAAGAACGGGTCCACCTTAGTGATGGCAGCTAGTTCTTCCTCTTGAAGATCTTATGGAGTGCTTGAGCTCCTCTATGTCTCTTCCTTGCCTTTGTTGCTCCTTCCTCATGGCTCTTTGGTCCTCTCTAATTTTCATTGAGGATAATGGAGTGCTCTTGGTGCTCCATTCTTAGTTGCCCCATGTTGGAACTTAATTCTCCTAGGGAGGTGTTGATTTGTTCCCAATAGTTTTGTGGAGGAAAGTGCATCCCTTGAGGTATCTCAGGGATTTCTTGATGAGGAATTTTCTCATGCTCTTGTTGAGGTCCATGAGTGGGCTCTCTTGTTTACTCCATCATCTTCTTAGTGATGGGCTTTTAAGATGAATCTCCATCTCCCATGACTCAGAGTTGGAAGTAATTACCTTCCCTTTCCTCTTTCTAGAGGTTTTTCCGGTCTTAGGTGCCATTAATGGTTATGGAAAAATAAAAAGCAGAGCTTTTTCCACACCAAACTTAAAAGGTTTGCTCGTCCTCGAGCAAAAGAAGAGAGAAGGGATTAGAAGAAGAAGAGATGGAAGAGATGGAGGTGTGTGAATGGTTCGGCCAAGGGGGTTTTAGGTGGTTATGATGTGTGAAAAGGAAGGAGTGATGAGGGGCCTATATAGGAGTGGAGTGAAGAGGGAATTCTTGTAATAGGGGTTGAGTTTGGGAGGGAAATGGTTTGAATTTGAATGGTGAGGTAGGTGGGGTTTATGATGGATGGATGTGAGTGGTGAAGAGAATATGGGGAAGAGTTATTGATGGGATTGGTCAAGGGTATTTGGGGAAGAGTGTTATGGAAAGGTGTGAAGAGAAGAGAAGAAGAGGTGGGGATCCTGTGGGGTCCACAGATCCTGAGGTGCCAAGGAATTCTGCTTCCTGCACCATTCTGGCATTCAAACGCCCTCTGTGTGCCAAATCTGGCGTTAAACGCCAGCTCTGCTATCTTTTCTGGTGTTAAACGCCAGTCTACTGCCCCTTTCTGGCGTTTAAGGCCAGCCAGACACCCTTTTCTGGCGTTAAACACCAGTCTGTCTGCCCTTTCTGGCGTTTAACGCCAGCTAGACGCCAGACACCCCTTTCTGGCGTTAAACGCTCAGAGTGCTGCCCATTCTGGCCTTTAACGCCCAGAATGCTGCCAGGATGGCGTTAAATGCCCATTCTGCTATCCTTACTGGCATTTAAATGCCAGTAAGCCTGTTCTCCAGGGTGTTCTATTTTTTGATGCTGTTTTTGATTTTGCTTTAATTCTGCAGCTATTTTTATGACTTCACATGATCATCAACCTAAAGAAAACATAAAATAACAAAGGAAAATAAATAAATATAATTAAATAACATTGGGTTGCCTCCCAATAAGTGCTTCTTTAATGTCAATAGCTTGACAGTGAGTTCTTAGAGAGCTTCACAGAGACTCAGAGCTTGATGTTGGCCTCCCAACACCAAACTTAGAAATTGAGTGTGGGGGTTCTGTTTGACTCTGTATTGAGAGAAGCCTTTCATGCTTCCTCTCCATGGTTATAGAAGAAGATCCTTGAGCCTTAAACACAAGGTATTCCTCATTCAATTGAAGGATTAACTCTCCTCTATCCACATCAATCACATCTCTTGCTGTGGCTAGGAAGTATCTTCTAAGGATGATGGATTCATCCTCATCCTTCCCAGTGTCTAGGATTATGAAGTCAGCAGGGATGTAAAAGCCTTCAACCTTCACTAAGACATCCTCTACAAGTCCATAAGCCTATTTCCTTGAATTGTCTACCATCTCTAGTGAGATTCTTGCAGCTTGTACCTCAAAGATCCCTAGTTTCTCCATTATAGAGAGTGGCATGAGGTTTATACTTGAACCAAGGTCACACATAGCCTTCTTAAAGGTCATGGTGCCTATGATGCAAGGTATTAAGAACTTTTCGGGATCTAGTTTCTTCTGAGGTAATTTCTGTTGAACCAAGGTATTTAGTTCATTGATGAGCAATGGAGGTTCATCCTCCCAAGTCTCATTACCAAATAACTTGGCATTCAGATTCATGATTGCTCCTAGATACTGAGCAACTTGCTCTTCAATAATATCTTCATCTTCTTCAGAGGAAGAATACTCATCAGAGCTCATGAATGGCAATAGTAAGTTCAGTAGAATCTCTATGGTCTCTATATGAGCTTCAGATTCCTTTGGTTCCTCAATAGGGAACTCCTTAGTGGCCAGTGGGCGTCCATTGAGGTATTCCTCACTGGAATTCACTGCCTTTCCCTCCTCTGCAGGTTCGGCCATGTTGGACGTATTTATGGCCTTGCACTCTCTCTTTGAATTCTCTTCTGTATTGCTTGGGAGAGTACTTGGAGGAGTTTTGGCCACTCTTTCACTCAGTTGACCCACTTGTGCCTCCAAATTTCTAATGGAGGACCTTGTTTTAGTCATGAAACTGAGTGGTCTTAGATAGATTAGAGACTATGGTTGCTAGGTCAGAGTGGCTCTGCTTAGAATTCTCTATCTGTTGCTCAGAAGATGATGGAAAGGGCTTGCTATTGCCAAACCTATTTCTCCCACCATTATTATTGAAGCCTTGAATCGGCTTCTGTTGATCCTTCCATGAGAAATTTGGGTGATTTCTCCATGAAGGATTATAGGTGTTTCCATAGGATTCTTCCATGTAATTCACCTCTTCCATTGCAGGATTCTCAGGGTCATAAGCTTCTCCTTCAGAAGAGGCTTCTTTAGCACTGCCGGATGCAGCTTGCATTCCAGTCAGATTCTGAGAAATCATATTGACTTGCTAAGTTAATATTTTGTTCTAAGCTAATATTGCATTCAGAGTATCAATCTCAAGAACTCATTTCTTCTGAGTCATCCCATTATTCACAGGATTTCTTTCAGAAGTATACATGAACTGGTTATTTGCAACCATTTCAATGAGTTCCTGGGCTTCTGCAGGCATCTTCTTCAGATGAAGAGATCCACCAGCAGAGTGATCCAATGACATCTTGGACAATTCAGACAGACCATCATAGAATATACATGAGATGCTCCATTCTGAAAGCATGTCAGAAGGACACCTTCTGATCGATTTCTTGTATCTTTCCTAAGCTTCATAGAAGGATTTACCTTTCTTCTGTCTGAAGGTTTGGATTTCCACTCTAAGCTTGCTCAACTTTTGAGGTGGAAAGAATTTGGCCAAGAAGGCATTGACCAACTTTTCCCAAGAGTTCAGGCTTTCTTTAGGTTGTGAGTCCAACCATATCCTAGCTCTGTCTCTTACAGCAAAAAGAAAAAGCATAAGTTTGTAGACCTCAGGATTAACCCCATTGGTCTTAACAGTGTCACATATTTGCAAGAATTCAGCTAAAAACTGATGAGGATCTTCCAATAGAAGTCCATGAAACTTGCAATTCTTCTGCATTAGAGAAACTAATTGAGGCTTAAGCTCAAAGTTGTTTGCTCTAATTGCAGGAATTGAGATGCTTCTTCCATAGAAGTCAGAAGTGGGTGCAGTAAAGTCACCAAGCATCTTCCTTGCATCTCCACTATTGTTGTTATTTTCGGCTGCCATCTCTACTTCTTTTTCAAAAATTTCTGTTAGGTCCTCTCCAGAGTTTTGTGCTTTAGCTTCTCTTAGCTTCCTCTTCAGAGTCCTTTCAGGTTCAGGATCAGCTTCAACAAGAATTTTCTTATCCTTGTTCCTACTTATATAAAAAAGAAGAGAACAGAAAAGAAAAGAAGAGGAATCCTCTATATCACAGTATAGAGATTCCTTTATGTGAGTAGAAGAATGGAAGAATAGAATGAAGAAGGGAGAAGAAGAATTCGAACACAGAGAGAGGGAGAAGGTTCGAATTATAAGAAGAGAAGTGTTAGTAAATAAATAAAATAAATAGAAAGAGATGAGAGAGAGAGAGAGAGAGTGTGTGTGTATTCGAAAATTAATTCAAAAAAAAAGAAAAATATTTTTGTTTTTATTTTAATTATTAGTTAGAATTCGAATTTAAGAAGGAAAATAAATTAAAATTAGAATTTAAAACAATTAGTTAATTAAAAGGAATTTTGAAAAAGTTGTTAGTGGTTTTCCAAAATCAGAGAGAGCAAGGTAGTTAAGTAGTTTTAAAAAAGGATAAGAAATAGTAAACTTTTAAAATCAAACAAAAAGTCAAGTAGTTAATTGAAAAAGATTTGAAAATCAATTTTGAAAAGATAAGTTAGAAAAAGATTTTGAAATTAAATTTTGAAAAAGATATGATTGAAATCTATTTTGAAAAAGATTTGAAAAGAAAATTTAAAAATATTTGATTTTTGAAATTAAAGTTGATTACTTGACTAACAAGAAACTAAAAGATATGATTCTAGAATTTAAAGATTGATCCTTTCTTAATAGGCAAGTAACAACTTGAAATTTTTGAATCAAAATATTAATTGTTAGCATTAATTTCGAAAATATGAAATAAAATTAAGAAAAAAAATTTTGAAAATCAATTTTTAAAATTTTCGAAAAAAACAGGAAAGAAAAATGAAAAAAGTTTTGATTTTTTTGAAAAAGATTTGAAAAGATAGAATTTTTAAATTGAAATTTTTACTTGACTAACAAGAAAGAACTAAATTTTAAAAATTTTTTACTAAGTCAACCCAAAATTTCGAAATTTATGAGTAAAATAAGGGAAAGATATTATTTTTGATTTTTTTGAATTAATGAAGAAAGAGAAAAACAACAAAATGACACAAAATATGGAAATTTAATATCAAAACAAATAATGCATGCAAGAACACTTTGAATGTCAAGATGAACACCAAGAACACTTTGAAGATCATGATGAACATCAAGAACATATTTTTGAAAAATTTTAAGAAAAGAAAGACATGCAAGATACCAAACTTAAAAATTTTTTACTTTTAAACACAATGAATTCGAAAATGCACAAGAGAAACAAGAAAAGACACAAAACAAGAAAATTTAAAGATCAAACAAGGAAAATCATCAAGAACAACTTGAAGATCAATAAAGAACACAATGCATATATTTTCGAAAATTAAAGAAAAATTAAAATATGCAATTGACACCAAACTTAAAATTTGACACTAGACTCAAACAAGAAACACAAATTTTTTTGGTTTTTATGATTTTAAAATTTTTTTGTATTTTTTTCGAAATTAAAAATAAAAAGCTTAAACATAAAATAAAATTACCCAATCTAACCAACAAGATGAACCGTCAGTTGTCCAAACTCGAACAATCCCCGGCAACGGTGCCAAAACTTGGTGCACGGAAATCGTAATTCACACTTTTCACATCTCCGCACAACTAACCAGCAAGTGCACTGGGTCGTCCAAGTAATACCTTACGTGAGTAAGGGTCGATCCCACGGAGATTGTCGGCTTGAAGCAAGCTATGGTCATCTTGTAAATCTCAGTCAGGCAGATTCAAATGGTTATAAAGTTTTAATAATTAAAAGATAAATAAAACATAAAATAAAATAAAGTTACTTATGTAATTCATTGGTGGGAATTTCAGATAAGCGTCTGGAGATGCTTTGTTGTTTCTGAACCTCTGCTTTCCTATTGCCTTCTTCCAACCATGCGTGCTCCCTTCCATGGCAAGCTGTAAGATCCTCTCAGTAAAAATGGTCCTCTATGGTTTCTGCACGGCTAATCAACTGTCGAATTTCTCGTCTCGGATGAAAAATACCAGGTACAGCTACCACATGGCTAATCATCTGTCGGTTCCCGCTAGCGTCGGAATAGAATCCATTGATCATTTTGCACACTGTCACTGCGCCCAATATTCCCAGGTTTGAAGCTCGTCACAGTCATCCCTTTCCAGATCCTACTCGGAATACCACAGACACGGTTTAGACTTTCCGGATCCCAGGAATGCTGCCAATGATTCTAGCCTATACCATGAAGATACTAATTTCACGGACTCGGTCCGTGTACTAGATATCCAAGAGAATATACTCCAGCTGTTGTCCAATGACTACGTTGAACATCATGTAGACCGCTTTGTGGTTGTCAGGCACGCGGATCTTGGCTAAGCGAGTAACGAAGATAGTGGGTGATTGTCACGGGTCACCCCTTCATTCTGACTTAACTGAATTAAGTACGAGAGTATATCTTGGAGAAGAAGTAGGTGTGAATTTAGAGATAAACAATAGTACTTGCATTAATTCAAGAAGAACAGCAGAGCTCCGCACCTTAATCTATGAGGTGTAGAAACTCCACCGTAGAAAATACATAAGAGAAAATAGGTCTAGGCATGGCCGTGTGGCTAGCCTCCCAATGTAACATAAGATGATCAAAAGTGATCAAAAGATATAAAATAAGTTTCTAAAAGTAGTTTTATACTAAACTAGTTACTAGGGTTTACAGAAATTGAGTAACTAAGTGCAGATAGTGCAGAAATCCACTTCCACGGCCCACTTGGTGTGTGCTTGGGCTGAGCATTGAAGCTTTCATGTGCATAGGCTATTCCTGGACTTAAATGCCAGCTTGGTTGCCAGTTTGGGCGTTTAACTCCAATTCTGGTGCCAGTTTGGGCGTTTTACGCCAAGATGTTTTAGGCTGGCTTTGGATGCCAGTTTGGGCCATCAAATCTCGGGCAAAATATGAACTATTATATATTGCTGGAAAGCCCAGGATGTCTACTTTCCAATACAATTGAGAGCGTGTCAATTGGGCTTTTGTAACTCTAGAAAATCTACTTCAAGTGCAGGAGGGTCAGAATCCAATAGCATCTACAGTCCTTTTTTAGCCTCTGAATCAGATTTTTGCTCAGGTCCCTCAATTTCAGCCAGAAAATACCTGAAATCACATAAAAACACACAAACTCATAGTAAAGTCTAGAAATGTGATTTTTGCATAAAAATTAATAAAAATATAATAAAAAGTAACTAAAATATATTAAAAACTATGTAAAAATAATGCCAAAAAGGGTATAAATTATCCGCTCATCAGCCTGTCGACCACATTGTTTTTTTAACCATCTATCTTGAAAATTTACACCTTATTGAATTTCTTCAAGTTTTGGTAAATTGTTGATGCCATGTGACCTCTTTGTTTTGAGCCTACCTTGTAACTTCTGCTTTACACCACACTTTTTCCTTATATCTAAGTCTTATGACTTATACAGTATTTAAAAATTTATATATATGCCGAGATTTCTTGCTTTTCTCAAGTATTTAGAAGTAAAGTATTAAAACTATGTAACATCTTGTGTATTACTTCAATTTTCGAAAACAAAAATTTTTATATGGTGGGTAGAATGTAAGATCCAAAATTCTTGAAAAATCTTATTATGAGCCAATTCAAAATTTATTTATTTATTAAAAATTTTATTTTCAGAAATTATTTTATTAAAATTAATTAAATCAAGTTTTAGTAATTAAAATAGGGATTTTACTTAATTTTATAAATATTGAATAATTTTTTATATTTAAATAATAAGATTTAGTAGTTGTAAAAGAAAAGAAAATTTATATGATTTAATTTAAATAATTCAAATTTTGGAATTTAATACTTTAATTTTTATAAATAGAAAAATAAATTATATTATCTTAAATTTTAAATTAGAATACTTGATTGAGAATTAATCAACAAATTGATAATTAAATAATATTTTTAAAGTAATTTTTGAGAATAAATTAGATTTCAATTAATTACAATATCACCAAATTTTATGAAAATTACTCAAACGTTAATTTACCCAAAAATCTATAATTTTACATTTTGCCCCAAATCCTATCCTAACCCAAAAAATAAAACACAAAATCCTAATCCCCTTGTACCCAACTCTGTCCATCACTAACCCCTTCCCCTATCACACACAGACGGCCAAATGGAAGAAAGAAAAGAAAATGTTGAGGGAGAGAGGGAGAAACAGAGACAGAGAAGAGAAGAAAGGAGGGGGGACAAGCCAGTGCCGTTGGGCCTCACCATCGTTGCCGAACTGCTCGTTGCTGGTGCTGATGCGGAGGAGGGAGCCAGAGGAGAAGAACGACGCTGTTCCGCCGTTCCTCATTGCAGCAGAAACTCGCTGCCGCTACTGCTGTGTCCGTGCCGCCGTCGTCCTCACCGAATGCCAGAGTCGTCGTCATCCATCATGGAGCCGAAGAGAGAGAGTTCGCGAAGAGAGAGAGAGAGAGAGAGAGAGAGAGAGAGAGAGAGAGAGGGAGAGAGGTTGACGGAAGTGCGACGTGTACTTGAAGGGAGAAGCTGGTTCTACCCCCGCCGCCGTGCCCAGCCGTCATCGCATGCTCCGTCGCCATTGCTGAAGGTGGGTGGCCGAGCCTCTGTCGTCGGAAAACAGAGCTGCCGTAGCTGAGGTCTACTGTCAGTAAAGTTTTTGAGTTCAGTTTTTGTTCTTTTGAATTCTGAAAACATTATTGTCATTGCCTGGTTATTACAGTTGTTGTCATTAGAGATTCTTGCCGCCTCCGTCACTTGGGGTAGTTGACGGAGTTGTTGCCGCTCCGTTTCCTCATTTTTCTTTAGCTGCGGTGAGTTATTCTAGCCTTGAAATCCTTACCGCTATTATTTTTCTATGAATTATTGAGAATTTTGCGATGTTAATATCCCAGGGTTGAGTTTCGAAAATTGTACGATTAAAATAAAAGTTGATGTGGTGTCATCCTACTTCGTTTCTCGTGGTGAGACTAATTGGTTTCGTTCCTATTTACTGCAATATTCTATTAACAACTATCTTCTAATTTCATTTAATATCTATTTCGTGTTAATCCCAATTTATGTTAGATAAGTTTATGTTACTGTGAACCTTGATTGTCACCGTTAATATTTTCATTATGTATTTTAAGGTTTTCATGATATTAATGTTTTAGGGATAAGTTATCGAGGCCGCATGTTTGTTGTTTCTGCTGTTGCGGAAGTGAGTGGAGTTATGGTTGCGGCTGTCACTGATGCCAGACCGAGAGGAAAAGGTTTCGTTTGACGCATTTGGTTTATGGGTTCGACTTTTAGAGGTAGGGTTTTTCTAAAAAGCTTATTTTATATTTCGGAAATGTTATAAATGGATATTGATGTGATAAATACAATTTTTGGTGATTATGTAAATTTTATGAATTCCTTGATTTGCTTTGAATGAATATATCTGTTTATTTAATTGAATTATTGATTTGATTTTGTTGAATTGGCAGTTGTCAAATAGATTTTCTTGAGTTATGAAAATTATATGAATTTTTGGAATCAGCTTAATTTTGAACTGATTTGATTTTGAACCTGTTGGAAAAAGTTGCATAATGGTTTAGTTGGGACCCGAAAAGGGTGGCAAAGTCCAAGTTTTAAGAGAGGGCTGCTGAAATTTCTATAAAATCTGAGACTTTGTTTGAAATGTTATTTAGAAAATTATGAATTTAAGAATTTTACCTGAATTAGTTAAGAAAATAATAAATTATGTTTTGATTTGAATTATTGAGAAGAGAATTATGATTGAGCTTTATTTATTAAGAAAAGTATTACATTTTGAGTATAATTTATTTAAGAAAAGAATTATATTTTTAAGTCGATTTACATATGAAAAGACTTATGTTTTTGGAGTTTGTTTAAAGAAATACATTCGGAGGAGTTTTAGTGGATTTAAGAGAAACTAAATTTTGATTGATTAGTTTCATTTTACGCCCTTTTGGAGAAAAGTTTAAAGTACTCTTTAAAATTTTGATTTAGCAAAACTAAACAATTTTCGAGCTCTTGGGAATGTTTAAGATTTGAGAATGAAGCTGAAATTGGTTTTTGCTTTAAATGATTTAGTTTGGTTTAAGTAATTTGGTGTTGAAATTGATTTGGTTATATGACTTGGTTTTGGTTTAAATTCTATTTTGATTGATTCAAACCAAGAAGCTATGACTTTAAGGATTTTTAATGAATCTAAGAAAATGAGATAGGTTATTTTTTCCCTAACATCTTGAGACTCTACTGTATTGTTTTATTATCAAATTCTGATTTAGAATGAATGATTTTGATTTTGTTAAAAGAGATTTTAAATCTGGTATGGTTTTGATGTCTAGAAATTTTGGAAAAATGTTACATAAAGTGGCTCCGTTTCGAAAGGAAGTTGATTTTGGAGGAAAAGTGATTCTTGGCAAGATGTGAATTTAAATACGTTTGTTTTTTAAAGTAAATGGGTCAAGAATAATTTTGATATATGATTTGAGCCTAATTGATTGTAGATATTACTGAGATTTTTGATAAGTCACTAAGTGTTAAGGTTAGGCATGTTGATGTGGGATTCCTAGGAAGCACTAACATGCTGAGTCGGTTGATGTACGATCCCGATGGTGCTTGACGAATGGATTTTATGCTAGTAAAGAAATTCACAAATAAATTCTCGTTGTAAGTATAGTTTCTAAACCAGTAAAGAATCCTTTCGTACAAAAGTTTGATTGTCATAAGTAACAAAATCCCTAAAAAGTAATAACCGAAGTATTTAAACCTCAGGTCATCTCTCAAGGAATTGCAGGGAAGTATGCTTATAATTGGTTATGGAAAGGTATATTTTGGGATCTTTTTAAGATAAGAAGCAAGAATAGTAAATGGCAAGAAAGTAAACTAATAACTAGAAAAGCTCTTGGCAAGGTATGAGAACTGGAAATCCTATCCTAGTTATCCTTATCAATTGTGATGAGAATTGTCCGTTGCTCCCACTTAGTTAACCCTTACTAAATAAAGGAAAGTCAAGTGGACTAATCAATTTGATTCCTCAAATCCTAGTCAACTCCTAAGGAAAGACTAGCTTTAGAGGGATCTAAATCAACCAGCAAACTTCAAATATTAATCAACAAGGGAGTTTGATAACTCAAGTGTCATCAATTAATCAACCCAAGCCAAGAGGGGAAAAATCCAAATTATTTATATCATAAATAGAAGAAAGAAATCATAAATCTGAAATACCTCAAATTGCATTAAAGAAATCAAATCTAACATGGAGAGTTCATAAATCAAATTGGGATATAAACAAACTAAAGTAATAGAACAAATAAAAGTAGAAGAGAAACTAAATTAAAGGAACATTGAACCTGGAATGAAGAAGGGATGAACCATAAACTAAGAGAAATCCTAATTCCTAAAACCTAGAGAGAGGAGAGAGCCTCTCTCTCTAAAAACTACATCTAAAAACCTAAAATTATGAATTATGAATGTTGTATGAATGAATGGATGGATTCCCCCACTTTATAGCCTATAATATGTGTTTTCTAGGCCAAAAATTGGGTCAAAAACAGCCCAGAAATCGCCTCCAGCGATTTCTGATACGTCCAGCACACAGCAAAGTCACGCGTATGTGTCGTCCACGCGTACGCGTGGATTGAATTTTCGCAGATGTGACACGTGCGCGTGATCCACGCGTGCGCATCGCCTAACAGCGTGGCAACTATGGCAAATTATATATCATTGCGAAGCCCCGGATGTTAGCTTTCCAACGCAATCGGAACGGCCTCATTTGGACCTCTATATATGATTGATTGAGTACGAAGAGGTCAGGCTGGACAGCTTAGCAATTTCTTCAACTTCTTGTATTCCTTCCACTTTTGCATGCTTCCTTTCCATCCTCTAAGTCATTCATGCTTTATAAATCCTGAAATCACTTAACACATATATCAAGGCATCGAATGGTAATAAGAGAGGATTAAAATTAGCAATTTAAAAGCCCAGGAAACATGTTCTCAATCATAGCACAAGATTAGGAAGGAAAATGTAAAACCATGCAATTAGTATGAATAAGTGTACAAAGACTTGATAAAAACCACTCGATTGAGCACAAGATAAACCATAAAATAGTGGTTTATCAATATCCCCATACTTAAACATTAGCATGTCCTCATGCTAAGCTCAAGAGAAGCTATAAAGGAGTGAAGAGGAATGGTAAAACTTATGAAATGCAACCTATATATGAATGCAACTATATGCAAAAATGTTTCTGTCTACTTGGTTAAAAGTAAATAAGCTCTTCAAGACAAACATAAATCAGATTCCACTAATTCAAATCATATAGTAAAAGACAAGTAAACTGGTAAGAAGATAGCTCATGAAAGCAGGGAACATAGAATCAAGCGTTGAACCCTTACTGGTAGTGTATATCACTCTAATCTCTCAAGTGTCTAGGGTTAATCACTCTACTCTTCTCTAATCATGCTTTCTAAACTTTGTTCTTCATCTAACCAATCAACAAATATTTAGTATACCAATGCAAATATCATGAGGTCTTTTCAAGGTTGTAATGGGCTAAGGTAAGGGTGAGGATATACGTATGGCCAAATGAGCTAAAATATGAATCTTTGACTAACCTAAACTCTCACCTAACACACATACACACTCTATATAACTCTCAAATCATCCCTAACTACCCAAAATTTCCACTTTTGTATCACATACTCATGTACCAAATTTTTTTTAATTTCACCCCATATGCATTGATCTTTTATTAAACTTGACATTGGGGTAATTTTGTCTCCTTATTTATTTATTTATTTTGTAATATTTATTTATTTATTTTTCCTTTCTTTTTTTTTATTCTTTTTCTCTTTTTTTATTCTTTTTCTCTCTTTTTTTTTTATATAAAGGTAAACATGACATATCAATGCACATGGATTTTTAATTTTTTTTGGTTTCACATGAGTAGGTACCCAAATTCCTAATATTTTATCAAAATAGAAACATAACACATTCCCTTATTAACCCATGTTCCCACAGTTTTCCCACACTTAGTTGATACACAATCTCTATCTTAAGCTAACTAAAGATTCAATTTGGAGTAACTATTTTTCTGCTTAAGGCTAGTGATCTGGTAAAATACAGAACAAATGTGGATTAAAAAGGCTCAAAGTGGCTAACAAAGATGATTGAAAGGGTATGCTATTTGGGATAAGTGAGCAAAAACAAGTAATGACCTCAATCATATGCAAGCATGTAAATACACTAAACAATTGACATATAGAATGGGACAAAGTAAAATCTGCAATCATAGAGAAGAAAACACACAAGAATGGAATCTTATGGTTAAATAATGAAACCATGTAATTAAGCTCAAGTCTCACAAGTTGTGTGTTCTTAGCTTTAAACCATGTTCTAATTTACAATCTTCAAACAAGTTTTAACACAAAAACTTTAATTTAAATTAGTGAAATACTATAAAGTCTTGAAAAGAAACTCATTACTTTAACCAAGCAGTGGTAAAATATGCACAAAATCAAGAAAATATGCAATCAAACATATAAATGCAACAATGAACTAATAAAGAAAATAAGACATTGGTATTGGGAAGAAAATAACTAACCCATGGAGATCGGTATCGACCTCCCCACACTTAAAGATTGCACCGTCCTCGGTGCATGCTGAGATGTGCAAGTGGATGGGTTGCTATACTGATGCTTTTCTCCAAAGATTGTGCAGATGGAACTTGTTTGTTGCCCATGTAAAGGTTTTCCGTTTCCCTTCCTCGGTGGCCATCCTGAAAGAAGAGGAAAAAGAAGAAAATTAACCCAGAAATAAAGAGAAAAAAATAAATAAAGTATGGGTGGGTTAATGCCAAATAATGGGGTCTCAATTACATGGTAGCTACAACATGCAAGTGAGAAAACAATAGAAGCACATGGCATACCAGTGGTGCAAAATTTGCAACAAAGGGGAGAAGTGTGGGTAATGAATGACAGTATAAGTTCATATCAATGCAAGAGGAGTACAAGTATCATAAAAGATTAGCATTGATTTAAATAATACTGCTCAATCAGAATAAAACAAGTCATGAAGCACCGAAATAATGCAAGAAAAGATGCAACAGTTGAATAAAAAAATTTAACACCAATGGAAAAATAATAAATTTAGAAAAGAAAATAAAAATATGCACAAAATTAAAATGTAATGAATGAAAGTATGCAAATAAATTAAGTAAAATAGGATGAAAGCGAAGAAGGATGAGAAGTTAAAGAGATGAAGTAAGAAAGAAAGAAGAAAGAAGAAAAGATAGAAAAAAAATTAGGATTGGAAAAGAAAAGTTAAGATAAGTGGCGGCGCAGGGATCTGGTGGTGTTGCGTAAGTGACGCGCACGCGTACTCCACACGTATGCGTGCGTTGCACAAATGGGGAGACGACGCGTCGGCGTCGGTCACGCGTACGCGTGACCGAGCTTGTGCTACCTGCGCGAAGGCAGCCTTGCGCGCATAACTCTCTGTTTGCATTGGGGTGTGTGCCAAAATAGCATATGACGCGTGCGCGTCATTGACGCGGACACGTGAATGTGCAGAATTGGAAAATGACGCGCACATGTCAGGGACGCGTACGCGTGATGCAATTTGTGCCTCGGGCACAGTGCCAGCACCAAGCCAGCCCAACTTTCGACCAATATACCCTTTTATGTCGAATTCGCAGGGTTACGTGTACGCGTCATTGACGCGTTCGCGTGAGGTGCCAAAATCTCAAATGACGCATACGCGTGAGGGACGCGTACGCGTGGTGATGCTTGTGCGATTGGCATACTTTCTGCACAGTTTTCACGCAACTTTCTGTTCAATTTTTTTATATTTTTTTATATGCAGTATGCAGATGCAAATGCAGACTATATGTAGAAATTATGAATGAACATTAGTAAAAATAAAATAAAATAAGATTTAGAATAAAAAGGAACGATTATACCATGGTGGGTTGTCTCCCACCTAGCACTTTTAGTTAAAGTCCTTAAGTTGGACATTTGGTGAGCTCCTTGTCATGGTGGGTTGTGTTTGTACTGATCCTTGAATCCCCACCAATATTTGTAATTACAATGGCCTCCGGGATCCCAAACTAGGCGCATACAGCCGTCAAGCAATCTAAAGTAAGTGACAAGGCCCCAAAAGTGTTGATTGTTGGAATGAATTCCGGGGTCCCAAACCTTGCTTTTGCACCCGTCTTCTTGTTGATCATTAGTATTCCAACCGGGTGGCAAGCAATCTGAATTCTCACTAAAGCTTCCAAACAACATCCTAGACCCATTCAATCGAGCTCTACACCAATCCTTGCACTTCAACTTGGAGCGTGCAACCATATTGAACCTTGCATGACAACTCTTACCACTAACCATCTCCCTCTTACTCTTATAGCCATAAAGAGCTCTAAGTTGCCCATCCGTTTCAAGTAAAGCATATTCAAGTGGGCTAATTAAGCTTAGAGATGAGAGATTTACCCACTTGAATGAAGGGATGAATGGTGATGGCTTTGGGGGAGAGGTCTCCAACAACCTTGGCAAGGTGATCTCCAGCTTCATTCCCTTGGGCTCTTCTTTGACAACTTCCACCTCTTTGCAAGCTTCTTCAATATCAACCTCTTCCTCTTGGTAGCTTTTTTTCAATTCGATCTCTTCTTCATTGTTCACCAAGGGTATGGGAGGTTGTGCTTCTTCTTCTTTAATCTCCATGTCAAGTCCAATGGGAGAGGATTCAAATGTAGATAAGAATTCATCAATGATTGAATCCATCTCTTGATCATTCCCTTTAAAGTCTTCAACCATGATATGCCTTGGAGGTTGTACACCCTCCTCAACATCAAATTCAAACTCCTTAGAAGGGGGCTCTATGACTGGGCTTTCCCATGGACGTTCCGCATCTCCTAAGTCTTCGACCACTTCTTTCTCTTCAACGATTACGGCTTCCTCTAATTGTTCCAATACAAAGTCATGCTGCTCACTGTCCACCAGAGTTTCTAGTGTCTCCTTCATGTTGCGTTCTTCATTAGATTCTCCACATGAAGCCATGGGGGTTCTTTGAGTGTCCAAACGTCGGGAAGCTAATTGATTTATCGCTTGCTCTTGTTGATGAAGGGTTGCATGAAATTTATCCACTGTTTCCTTGAGACGATCCTATGATTCTTGGGTCGCTCGGATTGCATGATTAGGATCATATGGCCCTTGGGTCGGTGGATATGGACATGGTGCATATGAAAGTGGTGGTTCTTGGGAATAATTGGATTGGAATTGGGGTGGATAAGAGTTAGGTCATATGGAGGTGTATGGTGGAAAGGGGCTTGTGAGTATGGTGGTTCAAAGGTATGTTGGGGAGGTAGTTCATAAGCATATGGTGGGGCTTGTTGGTAACTACAAGGGGGTCCACCATATTCATTATCTTGGTACGCTCCATAGAATGGCTCTTGACCATAGTAATTTGGTGGAGGTTGGTTGTCACGAAAAGGTCCACCATAGCTATTGTCCTGGTATGCATCATAATTTGGTTGTTGGTTATAGCGCATTGGAGGGGGTTATTGCCAAGAGGGTTGATCAAATCCTTGTGGCTCCTCCTATCTTTGATTCTTTCAACCTTGATGCCTATTCTCATTATAGCTTCCATTCCTTACAACAACATTGGAACCAAACTTGAAAACAGAGGGGTGAGAATTTATAGTAGCTAAAGAAAATAAAAACAAATAAAAATTAATAAAAATAAACTCCTAAAACTAGAAACACTAACAAAGAAACGAAAAAGAAAATATTTACAATAACCAATAATAAGGCACACGTTTGCAATTTCCCGGCAACGGCGCCATTTTGAACGATCGAATTTTCTGCTAGTAAAGAAATTCACAAATAAATTCTCGTTGTAAGTATAGTTTCTAAACCAGCAAAGAATCCTTTCGTACAAAAGTTTGATTGTCACAAGTTACAAAACCCCTAAAAGTAATAACCGAAGTATTTAAACCTCGGGTCGTCTCTCAAGGAATTGCAGGGAAGTATGCTTATAATTGGTTATGGAAAGGTATATTTTGGGATTTTTTTAAGATAAGAAGCAAGAATAGTAAATGGCAAGAAAGTAAACTAATAACTAGAAAAGCTCTTGGCAAGGTATGAGAACTGGAAATCCTATCCTAGTTATCCTTATCAATTAGGATGAGAATTGTCCGTTGCTCCCACTTAGTTAACCCTTACTAAATAAAGGAAAGTCAAGTGGACTAATCAATTTGATTCCTCAAATCCTAGTCAACTCCTAAGGAAAGACTAGCTTTAGAGGGATCCAAATCAACCAGCAAACTTCAAATATTAATCAACAAAGGAGTTTGATAACTCAAGTGTCACCAATTACTCAACCCAAGCCAAGAGGGGAAAAATCCAAATTATTTATATCATAAATAGAAGAAAGAAATCATAAATCTGAAATACCTCAAATTGCATTAAAGAAATCAAATCTAACATGGAGAGTTCATAAATCAAATTGGGAAAATAAACAAACTAAAGTAATAGAACAAATAAAAGTAGAAGAGAAACTAAATTAAAGGAACATTGAACCTGGAATGAAGAAGGGATGAATCATAAACTAAGAAAAATCCTAATTCCTAAAACCTAGAGAGAGGAGAGGCGCCTCTCTCTCTAAAAACTACATCTAAAAACCTAAAATTATGAATTATGAATGTTGTACGAATGAATGGATGGATTTCCACACTTTATAGCTTCTAATTTGTGTTTTCTGGGCCAAAAACTGGGTCAAAAACAGCCCAGAAATCGCCCCCAGCAGTTTCTGATACGTCCAGCATGCGGCAAAGTCACGCGTACGCGTCGTCCACGCGTACGCGTGGATTGAATTTTCGCAAATGTGACGCGTGCGCGTGATCCATGCGTGCGCGTCACCTAACAGCATGGCAACTATGACAAATTATATATCGTTGTGAAGCCCCGGATGTTAGCTTTCCAACTCAACTGAAACCGCCTCATTTGCACCTCTGTAGCTCAAGTTATGATTGATTGAGTGCGAATAGGTCAGGCTGGACAGCTTAGCAATTTCTTCAACTTCTTGTATTCCTTCCACTTTTGCATACTTCCTTTCCATCCTCTAAGCCATTTCTGCCTTATAAATCCTGAAATCACTTAACACACATATCAAGACATCGAATGGTAATAAGAGAGGATTAAAATTAGAAATTTAAAGGCCCAGGAAACATGTTCTCAATCATAGCACAAGATTAGGAAGGAAAATGTAAAACCATGCTATTAGTATGAATAAGTGTGCAAAGACTTGATAAAAACCACTCAATTGAGCACAAGATAAACCATAAAATAGTGGTTTATCAGTGCTGTTAAGAATCCCTTTGTAATTTGCTATGCGCTCGGCAAGCAGGTTGATGTGGGATCCCTGTGAAAGTACTAACATTATGAGTCAGTTGATGTGGGATTTCGATGGTGCTGTTAGGGCTGCCTTTCTAATTTGCTATGTGCCTGGCAAGGCAGGTTGATGTGGGATCCCGCTTGTCCAGATAGTGGCGTCAGCGTGAGGGCAGGTTGATGTGGTATCCTACCTACGTTCAAATGCGAGTGGTTGAGGATATCACAAGAGTGAATTCGGGTACTATATCCACGAAGCGCATATGACATACGTGAATAGAGGTGTCATCTTTGGGAGATGTGTCGGGTTTGGGAAGATAACTGACAAGTGAGATCTCACTGCCAGTTAGGATAGGAATTCATCATATGCATTTATGTGACATTGTTTGGGTGTGCATATTGTAATTGGTTTTCCTATGTGAATAATTTTATTTAACTGCTAATTGTTATACTTGTTATAACTGTTCTTGATTGTGTTTGAATCTTATTACTTATGTTTGTGACAGAAATTGGTCGGATTGTGGTGAATCGGATGATGATTGAGTTGTTTGAACCTGAGGCCGTGATTGATTATGTGATGGGCCGGAGGCCGTGATTGATTATGTGAAGGGCCGTAGACCGTGATTGGATTGTGTTTGTGGTTTAGTAAGGTATGAAAAATTAGACTGATTAAGCATAGACTTAATGAACCTATGCTTGGAATAGGTTGGTCATTCATACTATCTAGGAAAAACTTTTAAGATTTTTATAAGAAATGAAAAGGTTCTTTGTAAGTTTTGGATAATTAACTGATCTCTCTTTTAAAAAGAATTCTTGGATTTTGAGTGTTAAACCATTAGTTTTCAAAAAGGTACATAGGACGAGCAATGATCACTGCAAAGGATGATGTTCTCACTCCCCTATAGAATTTTCTTTTCAGTGACTGGTTCAGGAAGCCTTGGACGTGGAGCCGCGACCGGTTTACAAAGTTATATATATATATATATATATATATATATATATATATATATATATATATATATATATATATATTGTGTATATATATATATATTGTGTGTGTGTGTGTGTGTTGTATTTTCTGTTGTTTGTTTAATTGAGATTTTTTCCTTCGTCATTTGTCATTCTAAGATTTTAGAGGGGCAGAACTTGTATTTGAGCATTTTGAATAAGTCTATGTATTTATTATTATGTAGATATAATTGTGTGATTAAGTGAATTAAAGTAAAGGCTTTTTGATTTTGTAACTAAGGATTTGGTTTATAGTCACAAATGCTCAATATTAAACAATTATAATATGAAATTAACGGATTAGAGGTAAGTAACGCCTGAACCTTTAGTACGATCATGAGATGCTAAAAGTAAACGTGTTACACTCACCACCCAAATAAATCAAATTTTGAGGATAATCATACAAAATTAGAAAGCGATAAATTCATCCAACACTCAACCGTATATAACAACAAACGAAGCTAATCATCACAATTAAGATTGGGAAAATAAGAAGAGACCCAGCTTCTTCTACCAGTTTTATTGTCTAAAGTATAAATTATTGCATCAACAGCTCATTTCACATGTGACATGATTATGGAGACAATTCAAAGATCCCCAAATGTTAATGCACATATTGTTAGGAGAAAAAAGAGAGACTTGTTTTTATTAGTATCATAAATTCATCAATGAAGAACATAAATAACAGAATCATAAGCCATTAAAATTAACAAAATACGACATTTTGAATTACTCCATTTTAATAATGTTTAAAATTGTATCCTCAACCTAGCACCTAATGCTAGAAAGTGCTCCATAATAAGCAAAGCAGACAACAAAACATCACATAAAGGAGTTGAAAAATTAAAACTAGCATAAAAGAAAGAGAATTAGACAAACCTTCAATACCAAAATGAAAGACCCCAAGGCCAAAGATAATTGTTTACGGGAGTAAGATCATAAACATTGAGGTACACCGTGACACGGCTTTTTTGGTCACTGTTTTGCTCCCTTTGCGACCTTATGCTCAATGGAAATAACCGCATTATGCTCAGCAGAAACAATTTCTTGAACTTTATTTGAAGAATCGAAACCACATCTTCCAATAGTTTCAGAGTAAGAAACCTTAGAAAATCTCTGCCAAAAAAAGTGAATCGAAGCCCTTGAAAGAATTGAGAAATGAAAAACGAAGAGATCAGAAGTCCTAGACTAAAAATTGTCTTCCATAGTGCTAAATATAAGGAATTTAACTTCTTGAAAATCGACTACAGTAATTGAAATTTACAAAAATGAACAAATACAGTAATCAAAATCAATGCATATATTAACATATTCCAAAATTAAAAAGCACTAACTTAGGGGTTGACCACGAATTCATAACATAAATTAACATATTAAGGATCGAAGGATGACCTACATGCAGGACGACGGCGACAACGACTGCGAGCGGCAAGCAAAGACACTTACAATGAGGAGGACAGCGGAGCAGCAATAACTTAGGAAAGCAGATCGGTGATGAGTTTAAAGATTGTAGCCTCGTTGGAGAGATATCAAGAGTGAGATCGAGAAGAGAGCAAGAGCGAGATCAAACAAAAGCCAGATTGAGATTGAAATCCAGTGAGATCGAGATTGAAGCAAACATGTGAAGAAATAAGTGATTAGATAGAGATTTGGATGTGAGGAGTGAGAGATTTTGATTTTTGATTTTGATTTTAGATTTGAATTGAGTTTTTCTTATTTCTGTGAATAAGTGATTAAGATTGGGTAACATTTTTTAAAAAATTAAATATATTTAGTAATATTTTAACATAAATATTATTTAATATGTAATTTTATCATAATTACCAACATTTTAATAATTGTTAAAAGATAAATGTTACTAAAGGTTTCAAATGTAATAGTGAAATATCTAAGATTTTTATGTTGGTGGGAAGCCAATCTAAGTTATTTCATATTTTGATAAGGTTTGAGGAAATAATATTTAACGTTCTTAGTTTGGTGGAGTATCCAATTTGATTCTTTTCTGAGAATGTTAGTGGAATGTAACATCCTAACACACAGAGCTTTACAAAAAGAACAATACTATCCTTTTCAACTTGTAAAAATACAAAAAAAAAATTTGTTTGATTTCTGAATGACTAAAAACATTTCAAAATTTAAATTTTTTTTAATTATATTATAAATTAGGTATTTGATTTTAAAATGGAGAAAATACACCTTTACTCTATTCTAATTCTAAAATACCCATTTAAAAATTAATTTTAAAAAGCTTAAAAATATCATTTTAAGGACTGTTATTTAAAAGACTAACCAATATTTTTTATGATTAATATTGTTTACTAATTTACCTGCTTTATGATTTTTATAAAGATTAAAATATCTCTTTTAAAATTAAGGTTCTTTAATTATGTTAGAAATTAGATATTAAAATTTGATTATGCTCTAAAATACTCATTTAGAATTATTTATACAAAGATTGTAATATCCCTTTAAAATTAAGGTTGCTTAATGCTTTATTTGTATTGGAAATTAAATATTTGAATATTAGTTTTAGAAAAGACTAAAATATCTTTATATTTAATTTTAAATGGACAAAAATTCTTACTATTGTTTAATGTGTTAGAGAATAGAAATTTGGATTTGATTTTAAAATAACGAATTTACAAGTTTAATTAATCTTAAGAAGACTAAAATAATCTTTTTAAGATTCTTTTTAAAAAATTAAAATATATATATATTTTTTTAACACTGGTATTTAAATGAATAAAAAAAAAACAAAATAGTGAGAAGTACACTCCTCTGTTTATCTTTCTAACAATCATTTCTTTTCGATTTACATCCCTAGAATGAATGTTTCTGATTTACACAAGGGGCAGACATTTCTCACAAGCAACCATTTCCTTAAACAATCAGCATGATATTCATGCCCACATGGAAGAAATCCAATGGTATCTTGGTTCTCATATTCATCCTGTCAAATAATACACAACAAATTGGAATTAATAATAGCAAAAAATTATCAAGAGAAGAGTTCATGCTGAATGAATGAAACATGCTAAGCATAAGAAGAGTTCATTACCTGGCATATTACACAAACATCAGCCTCCTCCAAATTAACAGCACTAGCAGCCATTAAATATGTTTTTGTCTTCATTTGATTGGTTATTATTTCCTCTGATAAACCAGTGCTTACATGGCCAATCTGCTGGCCCAATGCATTCAATCCCTGTAGTTACATTTCAAAGAGTCAAAAAAGTTTTGAATATCCTAGAATTCTATCTATAGTTATTGATAGGAAAATATGGTATCAAATTTTGTCTAATTACCTCATAAGACATATCTTCAACGCGCAATTCCGTGTCTATATAATGATTAACAAGCACTGCGACACCCTACACAAACAAGCATCGGTTAAGTCAAGATAATGAAAATACAGGTAAGTAAAAATGTGAAAGAAGCATGATTCTATAGAAAAAGTAGTTATTTAACAGACACAAGAAATATTACATCAACTTGGACTAACTCAATGGGAAGAGTTGTTCTGGAATGTCCTCTTCTATTGGGTTGATACATTTGCCGACCTGTGTGTGGTACAGGGCCAGCATGCCTGAAACGCACTTCAGAACTATCAAATACATAATGCGAATCAATCGCGCGAAAATTCCATTGTGTCCTTCGATCCATTGCCGTGGCTCGCATAGAATATTTTAGTTTCTGAAATTTCTCTACAAGCAAGGTGATTGAAACAAGGATTTTGCTAATGAATGAGCACTACTTGCGAAGATGTTAAAAGCGTAAATTTTTATAGATGAAATTAACTTTTGTAGTTTTTTATACATAAAACTTGCCACTCTTTATAGTCACATAATAATTGTTAGGATCAATCAGAATCAATTAGGATCAATTAAAACTATTAAGATTTGACTCATTAAGAGATTTTGATGAGTTGTTTTACAATTTTTTATTTATAAATTTCTCTCTTCCTTATTCTTAAAATAAATGAAAAATATTATTCAATTAACACTAATTCAACCATTAAATAGTTTTTACGATCCAGAATTCAAAATTTAATTACATTATTAATTTCATCTAATAATGTGATTATTCCTTTTAAATTAGTATTTTCTTTCATTTTATATTTACTGAAATATTTCTATTTTTTTTTGAACTAATCATCCAATATATTCTCCTCTCAATTGTTTTCATTAATCAACAATATCACTATTTTTAATTTGTTGAATATTCATCACTTTTTCTTTAAGAAAAAAAAACTAACTAAAAAAAATTACAAGAATGTAAAAAATAATGGAATTGGGTATTAATTAGTAAAATTATCTGGCCTATTAATATATAGCTTGAGATATCAATAAATTACTAAAATTTTAATAAATTATTAAATTACTCATAATAAACCTGATAAGAAAAAAAGGCAACTAACAAAAAATACACAAAAATAAAATAATAAAAAAATTATTAAATTTTTGAGAAATTTATTCTTAGCAATTTAGGTAATTGAAAGAATTTTTTTCTATTAGACCTTTAAAGAATTTGCTCTTGATAACTTAGACCAAAAGGATAAAATGCAAAGAACTAACACTAAGAATTATTTTATATTTTATATATATGTGTATCTATGTGTCTTATAAAATTTTAAAATTCGTGAATTGGTGTATCCTGTATCTGTATTAGTGTCCGTGGATCATAAGTTGTAGAATTTATTTTGGTGAGCTTCTAAGAAAATATCCTTTTTCGAATTATTTTTAAAAAAAATAAAAGTAATTTTATATTTGAGTATTATGCAAAAGACATTTTTATTTATTAATTATTTTTGTGTATAATAATATAAAAGTACTTTTTTTATTTATTATATAAAAAATATCTTTTAAAAATATAAATTGTAATTTTTTCAAAAAAAAAATATTTTTTTTAGTATTTTTACTTTTATTACTAGAAATTTGTCAAAAACGTTAAAAAAAATATTTTCTTATTAAAAAAAATATTTTTTCTATTAATTTAACGGCACTCAAACAAACACTTAGTGATCTCCATTATATTTTGACCGTAATGGTTTATTTTCATTGGTTTCATTAATCAACAATATCACTATTTCTAATTTGTTGTTCATAACTTTTTTTTTCAAGAAGTAAAAAACTAACTACTTAAAAAAATCCCACGAGAATGTAAGAATTAATGAAATTGAGTATTAATCGGTAAAACTATTTGGCCTATTAAAGTATAGTTTGAAATATCAATAAATTACTAAAATTTTTATAAATGATTAAATTACTCAAAGTAAATGTGATAAGAAAAAAGAATGACTAACAAAAGATACAGCAGAAACAAATTAAAAAGATAGAAAAAGAAATTTTTTTTATCAGACTTCTAAAAAATTTATTTTTAGTAATTTAAGTCATTGAAAGGTTTTTTTTTATTAGACCTCTAAAAAATATATTCTTAACAACTTAGACCAAAAGGATAAAATGTAAAGAATTAACACTAAAAATGATCTTAGACCAGATCTTTTAATTTCTTCATCCAATAAACAAAATAGATCATTCACCTCAATTGGACACAATAGAAAAATGTATATAAAATAATTAATAAATTTTATTCATCAAGAGTATTCAAGATTATCTCACAAAAAATACTTAAATAAATTCCTAATAAGTCAGCATAAAAGAAAGTCAAATCTTCGTAGAATAAAATGATAAATGTAACACCCTAACTACCAAAGTTAACGCTTTCGGCTGCGCCACTCTGATAGCTCGGACATTACGACGACTTTTATACTATTTAATACTAAAATATGAGCCTGTTTAAAACTTTAAACCGCAATACCGCTCCCAAAGATACTTTCGTTCGATAACGTACATCCATAGATACCATACAACTTACAAAAACTCATAAAGAGTACATACATATATACACTTATATACATAGATAATATTATAAGCATTATCCAATACAATTCCTATCCCTCTTACAGAACATATCAAGATAAAGGCGAGGGTACAAAATATACTAAAGCAATACAGAGCATTTCAACAACAACTAAATAAACTCTTCGTGACTTCTGCGCCCATATCCTGAAAGGGGAAAAATGTAGGCGGGTGAGAACGTCATCCTCGAAAGGGTTCTCAGTAGAGGGTTTTTGGGAATTACTGTAATAGGATACGTGAAGATAACCGCACCAGTGATTCATAACCGTCTTATGCCTCTTTTCAAAAACAACGGTTTACAATGAAAGTAAAGTCGGAAACCTTTTCGGAAAGAAGAACCGTTCAATTCTCAAAAACTCAAAAGCGTTTCAAAACGGTTTATCTATGCGGAACCAAAATAGCCTTTCATAATTTTATTCCAAACCAGAAACACAAAACCGAAATCAACCGTCAGTTCATCTCTTTCCAACCACGGCCCTAGGCCCAAACAATCCAACCAACAACCAATCACCACAATCCAACAGAGTCCCAGATGCAAACACAGATAGGAAGTTCAAGCACAAACAAACAGTTATTACAAGTAGAACAGTTAGCAATTAATCACATAGGCAAACCAAGTATAATATGCACACCCAACCAATGTCACACAAATGCATATGATGCATGCCTGTCCCTAGTGGCTGATGATATCATCTGTCGGTTATAGAGCCAACCCGACAAGTCCTGGTAGCTAACCATTGGACTGTCCCTCTGTCGTGCATCCCCAACTCGAGTTATACTCATCATAAACTTGATCATAATCATGATCCATATCCATCACCCTCACTGGTGAATATTTATCCATCACCATCACTGGTGAATATTTATGGGGGCGAGCTCATCCGGGCCTTTCACAGTGCCCGGCCACACTTACGACATTGGGTTAACAGAGCTTCGAGTCTCAACCTGGAGCACATGGTGGCTAGCCATTGCTACTACCCAGGAAAACCCTCATCTCCAATAGTGGAAGTGCAAAAATCACAATTATCAATAATTCAGCATATATATGCATTCATTCTCATCCATGGATCAACATCCATCTCAGCCATCCGGCTTACGGTTCAGTCCAGAACCAGCCAATATTGATAATCACACATAGCCATTCCGGCTCACGGTTTAATCCAGAACCAGTCAATATTCATAATCATACATAGCCATTCCGGCTCATAATAAAACAGCACTTCCACATTCAAAATCATCAAATTCATGAAACCGGCGTTTAAGCCATAAATCACTTTTTCTCAAATCGTTTCACTTTGAAATCAAGTTTCAACTTTTCAGCCTTGGCTTTAGAAATCTCGTTTCTCAAATCATCTCAGGCTCATAAGCCAAATTTACTCAAGGTGAGTTCCCTTTTTAAAACAAAGCCACTCTCGGCATTCTCTTTCCAAAACTTCCAAAACCATGGCAAGTTAAGGATTTATTTCAAAGTATTCAAAATCACCCATACAACAATGGGATTTCATAACAAAAGTTTCTCGGCAGAGTCCCAAGTCTTTAGGGGAGAATAACATAACTCATTTCGCCAAATTCATTTAAAATCATTAAAACATTGGCTTTCTGATTTGAGTAAGCAAATAGGATCTAAGCCAAACCGAGTCATGTAATCATTTACTTCTTTCAAAGCCGTTTCCTTTACTTAGGCAAAACCAACTTCAACCCCCATGATAAATTCTAGAACGTTTCAACTGTTCAAAATTGTTTTAGTCTTGCAAGAATTCAGAATTCAAAGAGTACTTAAAACCTTTCTCAAAACATTTCAAAATGAAACTTGTCAATAGACATTCAGGTTCTTTCAAAGCCATTGAAACTTCTTTAATTGAAACTCCCAAGTCAAATTCAAAGGCATAAACCCTTTTCACATCCAAACAGCTTTAAAACACAAGTTTCATCTAAATAACCTTCTCCTGAAAGAGATACAATGCCTTTCTTAAGAAGCAAGACTAAATCACAATTTCCTCTTTATTAATTCATTTCGAAAGCATGAATCATCCTTTTCTCGATAATTCAAATAAAATAGTACAAGTCTTTAACTCATCATTTTCCAGACAACATTTCAATAAAGACTCGGATTTTATAGAAATTTCGGCAGCACCTCCCCTAAAACTTGGACTTTTGCCACCCGGTTCGGGTCCCAACTAAACCGTTTCTCATTCCTTTTCAACAGCTCAAAACCAGAAATCAATTCAAAAGCAAGCTAAATCCAACAATCGCCTCAATGGCATACCTCAAGGAAACCATTTCAAAAATCAACTCAATATCAACCGATTTAACTCATTTATAAAGCTTTAAAGAATCGGTTCAGCAATAAATCATTTATCAAAACTAGAGCAATTAAAGCAACCCAGGCTGAATTTCAAGAGCATTCTATCTTTCACATCATCAAAATAATTGACTCAATTCAAACCAATCCTCAACGGATTAAACTCATTTCAAATATTTAAAGAATCAACTTCAAACATTACATTTCACAACAATTCAGCCAAGCCAACATCCATAATCATTCGAGTCAATCAAATAATACATAAGGCAGATACAATCACTAATTACACCATATCTCACATCAGTATCCATATGTAATAATTCCAATAATAAACTGTAGTTTTCGGAAAGCGCCCCTACCTCAAAACGCAATTCCATAACTCAAACGCGTCACCGAGTCCTTTCCGCCTCGACCCAAAATCAACAATCAAAATTCAGGCTACCAAAACCTCAGCTCCAAACCGTTTTCTCAGCAACCACAACGACTCTAATCACAATATATAATAACCGAGATTAACTCTCATAACAACAAATGCTACAACTCCTCAACGTATAATAGAGCAGTAACTAGAGGGCTTTCAGATCGAAATGCTTACCGAACCGAAGGAGGAACGGCTGAACCGAAACAGTGGCGGCTTCCGAATCGGTTCGGCGGCGACCACCTCAAGCGGCAGCAGCGACGACTTCCGATCACGATAACCGTGACTGCACAACAACGTCATGACCATAAGACCCAGGAACAGGAAGGAATGAGAACCAACTGCAAAGACCCTTACCGGCGGTGGTTTCAGCGGCCAAGGCGGTTTTTCTCCGGCGGCCAGAACTCCAGTGACGCTGCAGTAGTGACGTTTTCCGGCGGCAGAGGCTTACCAGCGCACCCCATGAGCAGCGACAAGGTTCCTAACAGCAGCTGGGCTTCACGGCAGCGGAGTAAGCTCGATTGGCAACGGCGCGGCTGGAGGTCACAGCGCGTACGGCGGCGACACGGAAGGACTCCGGCGCGGTGGTTGGATCTCAGCTCGGCCTCAGATCCATTCTCTCCTTCGCGCGTTTCTGCTCCGGCGGTGGGGTGAACGCCGACGACACGGGTTCCACGGCGAGGAGCGACCGCGGCCACACAAGCCCCACGAAGACGGCGGCGAGTTGGATGCGGTTCTGGGCAGCGCAGCAGCTTCTCCTTCCCCGGCGTTCTCCCTGGACGATCGTGGCGGCGCAACCCTCTCCCACTCTTGTCTGTTCCTCTTTCTCTCACCCTCCCCGGTGTAACACGGCGGCGCGGCGGCGCGGCGGCAGTGACGCCCGCCGGCGCCGTCCTTCCCTTCTCTTCGTTCGGCAGTCCGCATCCCAGCTTCCCCCTCTCTCCATTTCTGTTTTCCTTCTTCTATGGAAAAGAAAAGGAAATCGTGTGTGCTGTCCGTGGGTGAAAGGGAAAACAGGGTAAGGGTTCGGCTGCTGGGATGAAGGGTTTAGGGTTTCATTTTTTTTTGAAAACTAGGGTTAGGGGTATTTTAGTAATTTCAAATAAAAATAGGGATATTATAATAATTAGAAATAAATTCTAATCCATTAATAATAATGTATAAAAATACTATTTGCTCATCAATTTCATAAATTATTTTCAATAAAATGTCCAAATCAAATAATTAGGAGTAATATAATTAAATCCCTTATTTTCCAAAGTAGTAGTATTAATATTGAAAATATTACTTATTTAATTCAAATCATATAGAAATCCTTATTATTTCACGACTACCAACTTTATACTCTGAATATAGAAAATAATCCAATAATTACAAAATTGGATAATAATCGTAACTTATCTCAAGTTCAATAAATCAAAACTTGCCTTAATTATCTTTAATAAAATAATTTCTGAAATTAAGGCTATAAATAACTATATGATTTGAGACTTGATCATAAAAAGACTTTTCAAAGATTATGGGTCTTACATTCTACCCACCTTATAAAAATTTTCGCCCTCGAAAATTGATACAAAATGAAAGAAATTCCATAACAGTTCACCCTTGAACACATTTACGGGAGAAGCAAAAATATCTCAAAATATAATGATATATACGATTTTCAAATACTTTGATTGTCATAAGCATAAGGATGTAAAGATAGGAGTGTGATTGCAAAGCAAACGTTACAAGACAGGCTCAATGTAAAAGGTGACATAGTTCAACATGTGGTAGAAAAGAAAGGCATCGAAGGCTATAAAACAGGCTGGGGTTAAAACGACGTGCTTAACATCCGCACGCTAATCTCATGTCAACCTCCAAGCTTCAACCTTCCAACTCCACCAAGCACTTTACAACCTCATAACCGATCACAAGCCTGACAACCGCAAGCCCGTTCGCAAGGAACAAAACATCCACATCTCATAACGTTGTACACCTACCGCTTCGACTTCCATATATAGATATCACGTCTTAAAGAACCAACGCATCGCGTTACTATGTCTACAAGTTCGCATGTGATATCAAAACAATTCTCGAGTCTACTCAGAAGGATACAAGATTCTAGAAAGGAGAGTCAAATGTCAAAGATAGTACTCATAGATTTGAGAGAATGTATCCAATTCCAGATAAACAAGGGTGCTCAAGCAAAGAAGTTTGCTAGAAATAAATCGATTAACGGCTCCAAAAATAACCCTTAGATCAAAGAAATTCAATTGAATCAATAAGAAGAAAACCAGCGCATCAGTTTGAAACAAACTCAAGCTGAGTCGAAGAAGTATGAGGTTTATAGAAAAGAATATCTCAGACCCAAGACAAAGCTCACAGAACTCAAGAGCATAATTAAAAATACTTCCAAATACTCTGTTCATTAAAAGAGTCGAAAACTTGCGGAAAATCACTTCGCAGTCTAAAAGAAAAGTTAAGCAACAACCATTCCTCAAAAGAGTAACAAAAGCATAACCGTGGCTTTGCCTTAATGCAAATTCATGTTGAAGTATATTATATAGAGTTCTAAAAACAAGATGCACACAACTTTGGCTAAGAGCTAAAATATTTCCTCAAATATTTTAGAAAGATAATTAGATGCATAACTTAACCAAAAGCAGTTCATAAAAACTCGAAAGTAATCAAATGCTTGTTCAAAAATCCTCAAAGTTCATATTCAAACAAGCGTGTATAACATTCATAGCAAGTACGAAAGAGGAAGTTAAACTCTTTTTAGAAAAGAAACTCAGAAGTAAAAATTTGCTTACAATTTGGTAAAGGAAATAAGTGATGTGTCACAAATGAACCGATTTCCACTAAACAAGGAAGCTCTCCAAGGCCTCATTTAAAATAGCGCATGCCGATTTTTAAATTAACTTCATCAAAATTGAACAATGGTTTTCAATCTCAATCAAGCAACAGAAAGTAAATTCCGTTTAATATTTCTTCAAAGAGAATTCAAAACTTCTTTAAAAAGTTTAGAACAAGACTCCAAAACTGTTCTTGAAATCACCATCTCAGAAGAACATTCAAGAAGTTTAAGATGTACAAAAAAAGGAGTCAAGCCATACTAGAAAAGATCTTAAACCAAAGTAGTCCAAACAAGATTCACTAGGCATGAGTCATCAAACAAGCTTTCAATTGATCCAAAAGAAAAAGTCATAGGAAAAGACAACTCAATCATTTGTGATTTCTCAATGATAAATCTTTGACTAAAAACTCTTGTAGAGATAATGGGAGAATAAACAATGCACTAACTTGAAACGAATTAAACTGACCCTCATAAGGATGAGATTCACAAGAGAGGACAAACCAAGATCAATGGTAATGTTCACAAAATGTAAAAGATTAGTCAAAAATAAAGTAAAGTATGACATTCATAGGGATGAAAGGTTAAATAGAGAATTTAGCCTGTTCATAGGAAGAAAGCTATGAGTCCAACACTTTCAAAAGAACAACCATGGCACAAACCATATAACATGCTCAATCAAACTCAAATCAAAATGAATTAAGTAAAGTTTATCAAACGAAACTCAACCGAGACAAAAGTGGTAAATCCTTTCTTTTCAAAATTTTGAAAAAAATACCCAAATACATAATCAAATGAAGATGTGCATTGAAACCATAGTAAAGTTACTAGAAAGTCAATTTGTATTTTAAGTAGGTGCAGTTCTATAAACCAGTAAAGGTACAGGCGAGGCATTAGAAATAAATAGTTGTTAAACTGTATAAGAAGTCTTCAAAGTTCCACATATAGATAAGTGTATATCTAGTCAACAGCAATTTTTATAAAAATCCCAAAATTAGCTGTAATCACTGTCAAATAAGAGGAAAACTGAATCAACAAGTTCTCTAAGAATGAACTCGGAACCAGGAGTTAAAATGCACAGCGCATTAAGACAAGTTCAAAGCTATATCAAAGAACACACGAATTAAGAAGAGCTCAAACAGAGAAATATAGATGCAACAAGGATTCCAAACAAGCATATGCAATTAAGATCAAACAAGAATGCATATGAATAGAGGAATAAAGTTGAAAAATTAAACCACCTTTCTAAAGGATTAGCAAACAAGAACCTCAAGTTAGGCTATGAAAGAATAGGTCAACTCGAACAGAATTCAATACACACAACTGAATAGCCTCGAGAATAGTTTCTAGCATTCCCAAAACCCGCGATTCGCTTTACTCAAAACTCGTATATCATCTATGATAACCCATCAGTGCTTTCATATACATAATTCACTAGTATTAAGCCGGCCAAACTTAATATCAGGAATTATGCAACGCAAGACTAACAGCGTTAATCAATAGACCGTCATGTGCATAAAGCTCTAATTCTCGTCATTCGACAAGACCTAATACATGACAAACGCTCAGAGTATGCAATTGAAGCATAGTCGATCCATTCCTCAGGCTCTACAGGAAGGACTGCTCTGATTCCATAATGTAACACCCTAACTACCAAAGTTAACGCTTCCGGCTGCGCCACTCTGATAGCTCGGACATTACGACGACTTTTATACTATTTAATACTAAAATATGAGCCTGTTTAAAACTTTAAACCGCAATACCGCTCCCAAAGATACTTTCGTTCGATAACGTACATCCATAGATACCATACAACTTACAAAAACTCATAAAGAGTACATACATATATACACTTATATACATAGATAATATTATAAGCATTATCCAATACAATTCCTATCCCTCTTACAGAACATATCAAGATAAAGGCGAGGGTACAAAATATACTAAAGCAATACAGAGCATTTCAACAACAACTAAATAAACTCTTCGTGACTTCTGCGCCCATATCCTGAAAGGGGAAAAATATAGGCGGGTGAGAACATCATCCTCGAAAGGGTTCTCAGTAGAGGGTTTTTGGGAATTACTGTAATAGGATACGTGAAGATAACCGCACCAGTGATTCATAACCGTCTTATGCCTCTTTTCAAAAACAACGGTTTACAATGAAAGTAAAGTCGGAAACCTTTTCGGAAAGAAGAACCGTTCAATTCTCAAAAACTCAAAAGCGTTTCAAAACGGTTTATCTATGCGGAACCAAAATAGCCTTTCATAATTTTATTCCAAACCAGAAACACAAAACCGAAATCAACCGTCAGTTCATCTCTTTCCAACCACGGCCCTAGGCCCAAACAATCCAACCAACAACCAATCACCACAATCCAACAGAGTCCCAGATGCAAACACAGATAGGAAGTTCAAGCACAAACAAACAGTTATTACAAGTAGAACAGTTAGCAATTAATCACATAGGCAAACCAAGTATAATATGCACACCCAACCAATGTCACACAAATGCATATGATGCATGCCTGTCCCTAGTGGCTGATGATATCATCTGTCGGTTATAGAGCTAACCCGACAAGTCCTGGTAGCTAACCATTGGACTGTCCCTCTGTCGTGCATCCCCAACTCGAGTTATACTCATCATAAACTTGATCATAATCATGATCCATATCCATCACCCTCACTGGTGAATATTTATCCATCACCATCACTGGTGAATATTTATGGGGGCGAGCTCATCCGGGCCTTTCACAGTGCCCGGCCACACTTACGACATTGGGTTAACAGAGCTTCGAGTCTCAACCTGGAGCACATGGTGGCTAGCCATTGCTACTACCCAGGAAAACCCTCATCTCCAATAGTGGAAGTGCAAAAATCACAATTATCAATAATTCAGCATATATATGCATTCATTCTCATCCATGGATCAACATCCATCTCAGCCATCCGGCTTACGGTTCAGTCCAGAACCAGCCAATATTGATAATCACACATAGCCATTCCGGCTCACGGTTCAATCCAGAACCAGTCAATATTCATAATCATACATAGCCATTCCGGCTCATAATAAAACAGCACTTCCACATTCAAAATCATCAAATTCATGAAACCGGCGTTTAAGCCATAAAGCACTTTTTCTCAAATCGTTTCACTTTGAAATCAAGTTTCAACTTTTCAGCCTTGGCTTTAGAAATCTCGTTTCTCAAATCATCTCAGGCTCATAAGCCAAATTTACTCAAGGTGAGTTCCCTTTTTAAAACAAAGCCACTCTCGGCATTCTCTTTCCAAAACTTCCAAAACCATGGCAAGTTAAGGATTTATTTCAAAGTATTCAAAATCACCCATACAACAATGGGATTTCATAACAAAAGTTTCTCGGCAGAGTCCCAAGTCTTTAGGGGAGAATAACATAACTCATTTCGCCAAATTCATTTAAAATCATTAAAACATTGGCTTTCTGATTTGAGTAAGCAAATAGGATCTAAGCCAAACCGAGTCATGTAATCATTTACTTCTTTCAAAGCCGTTTCCTTTACTTAGGCAAAACCAACTTCAACCCCCATGATAAATTCTAGAACGTTTCAACTGTTCAAAATTGTTTTAGTCTTGCAAGAATTCAGAATTCAAAGAGTACTTAAAACCTTTCTCAAAACATTTCAAAATGAAACTTGTCAATAGACATTCAGGTTCTTTCAAAGCCATTGAAACTTCTTTAATTGAAACTCCCAAGTCAAATTCAAAGGCATAAACCCTTTTCACATCCAAACAGCTTTAAAACACAAGTTTCATCTAAATAACCTTCTCCTGAAAGAGATACAATGCCTTTCTTAAGAAGCAAGACTAAATCACAATTTCCTCTTTATTAATTCATTTCGAAAGCATGAATCATCCTTTTCTCGATAATTCAAATAAAATAGTACAAGTCTTTAACTCATCATTTTCCAGACAACATTTCAATAAAGACTCGGATTTTATAGAAATTTCGGCAGCACCTCCCCTAAAACTTGGACTTTTGCCACCCGGTTCGGGTCCCAACTAAACCGTTTCTCATTCCTTTTCAACAGCTCAAAACCAGAAATCAATTCAAAAGCAAGCTAAATCCAACAATCGCCTCAATGGCATACCTCAAGGAAACCATTTCAAAAATCAACTCAATATCAACCGATTTAACTCATTTATAAAGCTTTAAAGAATCGGTTCAGCAATAAATCATTTATCAAAACTAGAGCAATTAAAGCAACCCAGGCTGAATTTCAAGAGCATTCTATCTTTCACATCATCAAAATAATTGACTCAATTCAAACCAATCCTCAACGGATTAAACTCATTTCAAATATTTAAAGAATCAACTTCAAACATTACATTTCACAACAATTCAGCCAAGCCAACATCCATAATCATTCGAGTCAATCAAATAATACATAAGGCAGATACAATCACTAATTACACCATATCTCACATCAGTATCCATATGTAATAATTCCAATAATAAACTGTAGTTTTCGGAAAGCGCCCCTACCTCAAAACGCAATTCCATAACTCAAACGCGTCACCGAGTCCTTTCCGCCTCGACCCAAAATCAACAATCAAAATCCAGGCTACCAAAACCTCAGCTCCAAACCGTTTTCTCAGCAACCACAACGACTCTAATCACAATATATAATAACCGAGATTAACTCTCATAACAACAAATGCTACAACTCCTCAACGTATAATAGAGCAGTAACTAGAGGGCTTTCAGATCGAAATGCTTACCGAACCGAAGGAGGAACGGCTGAACCGAAACAGTGGCGGCTTCCGAATCGGTTCGGCGGCGACCACCTCAAGCGGCAGCAGCGACGACTTCCGATCACGATAACCGTGACTGCACAACAACGTCATGACCATAAGACCCAGGAACAGGAAGGAATGAGAACCAACTGCAAAGACCCTTACCGGCGGTGGTTTCAGCGGCCAAGGCGGTTTTTCTCCGGCGGCCAGAACTCCAGTGACGCTGCAGTAGTGACGTTTTCCGGCGGCAGAGGCTTACCAGCGCACCCCATGAGCAGCGACAAGGTTCCTAACAGCAGCTGGGCTTCACGGCAGCGGAGTAAGCTCGATTGGCAACGGCGCGGCTGGAGGTCACAGCGCGTACGGCGGCGACACGGAAGGACTCCGGCGCGGTGGTTGGATCTCAGCTCGGCCTCAGATCCATTCTCTCCTTCGCGCGTTTCTGCTCCGGCGGTGGGGTGAACGCCGACGACACGGGTTCCACGGCGAGGAGCGACCGCGGCCACACAAGCCCCACGAAGACGGCGGCGAGTTGGATGCGGTTCTGGGCAGCGCAGCAGCTTCTCCTTCCCCGGCGTTCTCCCTGGACGATCGTGGCGGCGCAACCCTCTCCCACTCTTGTCTGTTCCTCTTTCTCTCACCCTCCCCGGTGTAACACGGCGGCGCGGCGGCAGTGACGCCCGCCGGCGCCGTCCTTCCCTTCTCTTCGTTCGGCAGTCCGCATCCCAGCTTCCCCCTCTCTCCATTTCTGTTTTCCTTCTTCTATGGAAAAGAAAAGGAAATCGTGTGTGCTGTCCGTGGGTGAAAGGGAAAACAGGGTAAGGGTTCGGCTGCTGGGATGAAGGGTTTAGGGTTTCATTTTTTTTGAAAACTAGGGTTAGGGGTATTTTAGTAATTTCAAATAAAAATAGGGATATTATAATAATTAGAAATAAATTCTAATCCATTAATAATAATGTATAAAAATACTATTTGCTCATCAATTTCATAAATTATTTTCAATAAAATGTCCAAATCAAATAATTAGGAGTAATATAATTAAATCCCTTATTTTCCAAAGTAGTAGTATTAATATTGAAAATATTACTTATTTAATTCAAATCATATAGAAATCCTTATTATTTCACGACTACCAACTTTATACTCTGAATATAGAAAATAATCCAATAATTACAAAATTGGATAATAATCGTAACTTATCTCAAGTTCAATAAATCAAAACTTGCCTTAATTATCTTTAATAAAATAATTTCTGAAATTAAGGCTATAAATAACTATATGATTTGAGACTTGATCATAAAAAGACTTTTCAAAGATTCTGGGTCTTACAATAAAAATTTAAAATTAAATAAAAAACTTAACTCAAAAATTAACTTTAATAATTTAAATCATACTAATATATGTATATGTGTCCTGCATGAAAAAATTCATAAAAATATAAAAAGTATTTATATTTTTAAATATTTTAAGAGAAAAACACAACAATTACTATCCTAAAAAATTTACAAAATCACTGCAAACTTAAAATTTTAATTTGAGAATGGTGAGTAATTATCATTTTACATTCTTTTGAAATAAAATAATTATTCAATGATTTCAATACACAATTTAAAATAATTATCTCATTACTTGTGTTTGTGAATAAAATTGGTCGGATTGTAATGAATTGGATGTTGATTGAGTTGTTTGGATCTAAGGCCGTAATTGATTAAGTGATGGGCCGAAGGCCGTAATTGATTATGTGTGTGTGTGTGTGTGTGTGTGTTAGTTTAGTTGAGATTATTCCCCTCGTCATTTGTCATTTTGAGATTTTAGAGGGGCAAAACTTGTATTTGAGAGTTTTGAATAAGTCTATGTATTTATTATTATGTGGATATAATTGTGTGATTAAGTGAATTAAAGTAAAGACTTTTCGATTTCGTAACTAAAGATTTGGTTTATATTCGTGAAGGCTCAATATTAAACAATCATAATATGAAATTAACGGATTAGAGGTAAGTAATGCATGAACCTTTAGTACGATCATGAGGTGCTAAAAGTAAGCGTGTTACATTTATGGTATCGGAGCAGTTCATCCTGAATAGTGCCTTGGGAATGGACTGACTATGCTTCATTGCATACTCTGAGTGTCTGTCATGTTATAAGTCTTGTCTGAATGACACGAATTAGAGCTTTATGCACATGACTATCTATTGATTAACGCTGTTAGCTTACCGTTGCATATCTACTGATGTTAAGTCTGGCCAACTTAATTTGGTGGTTTATGTATACGAAAAAGTTAGTGGGTTATCATAGATAAAATAGAATTGATAAGTGATGTGGGTCACGGATTTTGGGAGCGTTTGAAATTATTTCTTGAAGTTAGTTCTATTTTGGCGTATGATCCTTATTCGTGCTTGGTATTATCTCTTTCTCTATCGATTGCTTTGGAATTCCTTTTTCTTTATTTCCTTCATGAAATATGATTGATTTGATTGCCAACCTTATCTTACCATTCATACATTATCTTTACTTGGTTCTGTATGTGGTTGTTGCTCGAAAATTTTTGAGACAATTACCCTTATCCTGTTAATAGCCATCTTTATGAATTCTATATTCCTTGACTTGATCTTGGATTTGTTCTAGTACAACAAATGATTTACAGGCCTTTGAAAACATTAACCATTAACTTTATTTACCATCCTTTGTGAGTTTTGTATTCCTTTCTAACTGGTTGGTGCCAATGGATGTACTATGAATCGTGCCATGTTATCTGACATATCATTTGTTTTTCTTTTTTTCATCTTGGAATTACTTGCTTCACTACTTCTTGAAACCCAATTTGAAATTTGAAATTCTCTTCAAAGAAATTTCAAGTCAATCTTTTCTTAATTATATCCATAGCCATTCTTTAAATTTGATGAAGATGTTTTGAATTTAGCATGTTCTTATTCATATGAATTTTTTTGAAAGCTTATATATTTTGAGACCTTACCTCAAATTCTCCTTCTTGAACAAAATTTGAATTCCTTTCAACTTTACCGCAATTTCACTACATACCTCAAATTGACTAAATATCTAAGTGCATTTTGAGATTTTTGAGAAGTTACTTTTGGTCTTTAGCCCAATTAAATTCCATCATTCAAATATCATAGATTCTATTTTTACCTTAGGAATAGTTATGACGTAAAACAACTTGATTTTTCTTCCAATCCTATTCTAATTTTATGCATATTTTTGTCTAGTTATATTCCTAGACATACTCTGAGATTCTTGAAGTAAGATTTCGTTTCGATTCTAAGTTACTTGCATTTTACAAACCTCACGTAACTTATTTCAACATGAATATGTTTCGAGGTAACGAAAACCTCTATACTTTTGTTCATTTCATATATTCTTTTTTTTACAAAGTGAGATGATCTCCCTCTTAAGTTGATCTATTCTTTGTGGACATTTCATTCGTTTGCGTTCCTAAACATTCTCTTGAATTTTGTAAACGACGTCCTTGACTTTGGTCACTCTCTTCTTGTGAATCTTGTACTTTAAATTCAGTTTGAATTCAATTCTAACGAATGCACCATTTTCTTCTCACCGTCTCCATTGAAGTTCTTTAAACTCTCCGCACGTCTGCCTCTTATTTGTAAACTGCTGCTTGAATCTTTAAGAACATCTATTCGTGTCATTATACTTCTCTTCATGAGTCCTGTACTCTTTGACATACATTGAAATTATTTTGGTACGACACCGACCCTTGAATCTTTGAAAATGTTAAGTATCCTTTTGAATAAACTCGAGATTTGTTTTAGTGTCACATGCGACCTTTAGATATAGCAAGCGATATGTTAATTCTTAAGGTAAAATTGGTGGATGCGGAATGTGAAGGCTGTAAGTGTGTGATAACACAAGATGATGTGGAGCCTTGTTTTATACAAAAGAGTTTTGTTGATATAGGCTTGTGACCGGTAGTGAGTTTACAAAGTGATTGATGAGATTGAGAATTTTCAGATGAGTCGTTCGATAAAGTACAGCTGGGAGTTGTGACGGTAATCTTTGTTAAAGCGTGGGAAGTTGAAAATTGGTATGTGAAATTGTTACTCTGAGGTTGTAAAATTTGTTGTTCGTTCTCTCCCTGGTAATGGCGCCAACAAACTGGTGCACAATACCATGGTCCAAGCATAACTTCACAACTTCGCACAACTAACCAGCAAGTGCACTGGGTCGTCCAAGTAATAAAACCTTACGTGAGTAAGGGTCGATCCCACGGAGATTGTCGGCTTGAAGCAAGCTATGGTCACCTTGTAAATCTCAGTCAGGCGGATATCAAATGGTTATGGAGTTTTCGAATAGTAATAATAAATAAATAGAAAATAAAGATAGAAATACTTATGTAATTCATTGGTGAGAATTTCAGATAAGCGTATAGAGATGCCTTCGTTCTTCTGAACTTCTGCTTTTCTGCTGTCTTCATCCAATTAGTCCTACTCCTTTCCATGGCAAGCTTTATGTAAGGGCATCACCGTTGTCAATGGCTACATCCCATCCTCTCTTGTGAAAATGGTCCAATGCGCTGTCACTACATGGCTAATCATCTGGAGGTTCTCGATCATACTGGAATAGGATTTACTATCCTTTTTCGTCTGTCACTATGCCCAGCATTTGCGAGTTTGAAGTTCGTCACAGCCATCCCTTCCCAGATCCTACTCGGAATACCACAGACAAGGTTTAGACTTTCTGGATCTCAGGAATGGCCATCCATGGGTTCTAACTTATACCACGAAGACACTTAATAACTCGGACTCGGTCCTCTGTATTAGATATCCAAGAGATATCCATTCAATCGAAGGTAGAACGGAAGCGGTTGTCAGGCACGCGTTCATAGGGAATGATGATGATTGTCATGTTCATCACATTCATGTTGAAGTGCGAATGAATATCTTAGAAGCGGAATAAGTTGAATTAAATATAAAACAGTAGTACTTTGCATTAAATCATGAGGAACAGCAGAGCTCCACACCTTAATATATGGAGTGCAGAAACTCTACCATTGAAAAATACATAAGTGAATATAGGGTAAGCATGGCCGAGTGGCCAGCCTCCCATGGAGGTCTAGAGATCTAAAAATGATCAAAAGAAGGTTCAAAAGATCATAAGATATCTAATACAATAGTAAAAAGTCCTATTTATACTAAACTAGTTACTAGGGTTTACAGAAGTAAGTAATTGATGCATAAATCCACTTCCGGGGCCCACTTGGTGTGTGCTTGGGCTGAGCTTGAAGTTTACACATGGAGAGGTCATTCTTGGAGTTGAACGCCAGTTTGTAACGTGTTTCTGGCGTTCAACTCTGGTTCGTGACGTGTTTCTGGCGTTTAACTCCAGACTGCAGCGTAGAACTGGCGTTCAACGCCCTTTTGCGTCGTTTAAACTCGGCCAAAGTATGGACTATTATATATTGCTGGAAAGCCCTGGATGTCTACTTTTCAACGCAATTATAAGCGCGCCATTTTGAGTTCTGTAGCTCCAGAAAATCCACTTTGAGTGTAGGGAGGTCAGAATCCAACAGCATCAGCAGTCCTTCTTCAACCTCTGAATCTGATTTTTGCTCAAGTCCCTCAATTTCAGCCAGAAAATACCTGAAATCACAGAAAAACACACAAACTCATAGTAAAGTCCAGAAATGTGAATTTAACGTAAAAACTAATAAAAACATCCCTAAAAGTAACTAGATCCTACTAAAAATATACTAAAAACAATGCTAAAAAGCGTATAAATTATCCGCTCATCACAACACCAAACTTAAATTGTTGCTTGTCCCCAAGCAACTGAAAATCAAATAGGATAAAAAGAAGAGAATATACTATAAATTCCAAACTATCAATGAAACATAGCTCCAATCAGATGAGCGGGACTTGTAGCTTTTTGCCTCTTGAATAGTTTTGGCATCTCACTTTATCCATTGAGGTTCAGAATGATTGGCATCTATAGGAACTCAGAGTTCAGATAGTGTTATTGATTCTCCTAGTTCAGTATGTTGATTCTTGAACACAGCTACTTTATGAGTCTTGGCCGTGGCCCTAAGCACTTTGTTTTCCAGTATTACCACCGGATACATAAATGCCACAGACACATAATTAGGTGAACCTTTTCAGATTGTGACTCAGCTTTGCTAAAGTCCCCAATTAGAGGTGTCCAGGGTTCTTAAGCACACTCTTCTTTTGCTTTGGACCTTGACTTTAACCGCTCAGTCTCAAGTTTTCACTTGACACCTTCACGCCACAAGCACATGGTTAGGGACAGCTTGGTTTAGCCGCTTAGGCCAGGATTTTATTCCTTTAGGCCCTCCTATCCACTGATGCTCAAAGCCTTGGGATCCTTTTTATTTACCCTTGCCTTTTGGTTTTAAGGGTTATTGGCTTTTTGCTCTTGCCTTTTGGTTTTAAGAGCTTTTGGCTTTTTCTGCTTGCTTTTTCTTTTTCTATTTTTTTTCGCCTTTTTTTTCTTTTCTCTCTTTTTTTTTCTGCAAGCTTTTGTATTCACTGCTTTTTCTTGCTTCAAGAATCAATTTTATGATTTTTTAGATTATCAAATAACATGTCTCCTTATCATCATTCTTTCAAGAGCCAACATATTTAACATTCATAAACAACAACTTCAAAAGACATATGCACTGTTCAAGCATTCATTCAGAAAACAAAAAGTATTGTCACCACATCAATATAATTAAGCTAAGTTCAAGGATAAATTCGAAACTCATGTACTTCTTGTTCTTTTGTAATTAAAAACATTTTTCATTTAAGAGAGGTGATGGATTCATAGGACATTCATAACTTTAAGACAATGTTACTAAATACTAATGATCATGTAATAAGACACTAACATAGATAAGCACTTAACATAAAGAAAACGAAAAATAGAAAATTTGAGAACAAGGAATGAGTCCACCTTAGTGATGGTGACGTTTTCTTCTTGAGGAACCAATGATGTCCTTGAGCTCTTCTATGTCTCTTCCTTGTCTTTGTTGCTCCTCCCTCATAGCTCTTTGATCTTCTCTAATTTCATGGAGGATGATTGAGTGCTCTTGATGTTCCACCCTTAGTTGCTCCCAATAATTGTGTGGAGAAAAATGTATCCCCTGAGGTATCTCAGGGATCTCTTGATTTGCAGTCAAATGTTCTACCACTGAGCTATAGACCCTTTACATGAATCTCTCCATCTCCCATGACTTGGAGGTGGAGGCTTTTGTCTTCCCTTTCCTCTTTCTAGAGGTTTCTCTGGCCTTAGGTGCCATCAATGGTTATGGAAAAGCAAAAAAAAGCTATGCTTTTACCACACCAAACTTAGAATGTTGCTCGCCCTCGAGCAAAAGAAGAAAGAATAGAAGAAGAAGAATATGTGGAAGAATCTAGGATTATGAGAAGGGAAGGTGGGGATCCTGTGGGATCCACAGATCCTGAGATGATCATGTGAGGTCCACAGATCTTGAGGTGTCAAGGATTTACATCCCTGCACCAATTAGGCATGTAAAATGCCTTTGCATGCAATTCTGGCGTTTAAACGCCGAACTAATGCTTGTTCTGGGCGTTCAATGCCCAGATGCAGCATGTTTCTGGCGTTGAACGCCAGTTCTATGCTTGTTTCTGGCGTTCAGCGCCAGATCCATGCTCTGTTTTGGCGTTGAACGCCAGCCAGATGCTCCTTACTGCCGTTTAAACGCCAGTAAGTCCTTCCTCCAGGGTGTGATTTTTCTTCTGCTGTTTTTGATTCTGTTTTTTATTTTTCTATTTATTTTGTGACTCCACATGATCATGAACCTAATAAAACATGAAAGAAAAATAAAAATAAAATTAGATAAATAAAAATTGGGTTGCCTCCCAACAAGCGCTTCTTCAATGTCAATAGCTTGATAGTGGGCTCTCATGGAGCCTCACAGATGTTCAGAGCATTGTTGAGACTCCCTAACACCAAACTTAGAGTTTGGATATGGGAGTTCAACACCAAACTTAGAGTTTGGTTGTGGCCTCCCAACACCAAACTTAGAGTTTGACTGTGGGGGCTCTGGTTGACTCTGTTTTGAGAGAAGCTTACTGTGCCTCTTTTCCATGTTTACAGAAGGATGACCTTGAGTTTTAAACACAAGGGAGTCCTCATTCAATTGAAGGACTAGTTCACCTCTGTCTACATCAATCACAGCTCTTGCTGTGGCTAGGAAGGGTCTTCCAAGGATGATGGATTCATCCTCATCCTTCCCAATATCTAGGATTATGAAATCAGCAGGCATGTAAAGGCCTTTAACCTTTACTAACACGTCCTCTACTTGTCCATAAGCCTCTTTTCTTGAGTTGTCTGCCATCTCTAATGAGATTTTAGCAGCTTGTACCTCAAAGATTCCCAGTTCCTCCATTACAGAGAGTGGCATGAGGTTTATTCCTGACCCAAGGTCACATAGAGCCTTCTCAAAGGTCATGGTGCCTATGGTACAAGGTATTAAGAACTTTCCAGGATCCTGTTTCTTCTGAGGCAATGTCAGTGGATCCAGATCACTCAGTTCATTGATGAGCAAGGGAGGTTCATCTTCCCAAGTCTCATTACCAAATAAATTGGCATTCAGCTTCATGATTGCACCAAGGCACTTGGCAACTTGCTCTTCAGTAACATCCTCATTCTCTTCAGAAGAAGAATACTCATCAGAGCTCATGAAGGGTATAAGGAGGTTCAATGGAATCTCTATGGTCTCTAAATGAGCCTCAGATTCCTTTGGTTCCTTAAAAGAAAACTCCTTATTGATCACTGGACGTCCCAGGAGGTCTTCCTCCTTGGGATTCACGTCCTCTCCTTCCTCCTTGGATTCGGCCATGATGGTTATATCAATGGCCTTGCACTCTCCTTTTGGATTTTCTTTTGTATTGCTTGGGGGAGTACTAGGAGGGGTTTCAGTGATCTTGTTACTCAGCTGGCCCACTTATGCCTCCAAATTTCTAATGGAGGACCTTGTTTCATTCATGAAACTCAGAGTGGCCTTAGATAGATCAGAGACTAAGTTTGCTAAATTAGAGGTATTTTGTTCAGAGTTCTCTGTCTGTTGCTGAGTAGATGATGGAAAAGGCTTGCTATTGCTAAACCTGTTTCTTCCACCATTATTAAAGCCTTGTTGAGGCTTTTGTTGATCCTTCCATGAGAAATTTGGGTGATTTCTCCATGAGGGGTTATAGGTGTTTCCATAAGGTTCACCCATATAATTTACCTCTGCTATTGTAGGGTTCTCAGGATCATAAGCCTCTTCCTCAGAAGATGCCTCTTGAGTACTGTTGGATGCAGCTTGCATTCCATTCAGACTCTGAGAAATCATATTGACTTGCTGAGTCAATATTTTATTCTGAGCCAATATGGCATTCAGAGTATCAATTTCAAGAACTCCCTTCTTCTGAGGCGCCCCATTACTCACAGAATTCCTCTCAGAAGTGTACATGAACTGGTTATTAGCAACCATGTCAATGAGTTCTTGAGCTTCTGCAGGTGTTTTATTTAGGTGAATGGATCCACCTACAGAAGTATCTAATGACATCTTAGCTAATTCAGACAGACCATCATAGAATATATCCAGGATGGTCCATTCTGAAAGCATGTCAGAAGGACACTTTTTGGTCAGTTCCTTGTATCTCTCCCAAGCTTCATAGAGGGATTCACCTTCTTTCTGTCTGAAGGTTTGAACATCCACTCTAAGCTTACTAAGCATTTGAGGAGGAAAGAACTTGGCTAAGAAAGCCTTGACCAGCTTATCCCAAGAGTTCAGGCTATCTTTAGGTTGAGAGTCCAACCATATTCTAGCTCTGTCTCTTACAGCAAAAGGGAAAAGCATGAGCCTGTAGACCTCGGGGTCAACCCCATTGGTCTTAACAGTATCACAGATCTGCAAAAATTCAGTTAAGAACTGAAAAGGATCTTCAGATGGAAGTCCATGAAACTTGCAGTTCTGCTACATCAGAGAAACTAATTGAGGTTTCAGCTCAAAATTGTTTGCTCCAATGGCAGGAATGGAGATGCTTCTTCCATGTAAATTGGAATTAGGTGCAGTAAAGTCACCAAGCATCCTCCTTGCATTATTATTTTCGGCTTCCATCTCCTCTTCTTGTTCGAAAATTTCTGTAAGGTTATCTCTGGATTGTTGTACTTTAACTTCTCTTAGTTTTCTTTTCAGAGTCCTTTCAAGTTTAGGGTCTGCTTCAACAAGAATGTTCTTGTCCTTGCTCTTGCTCATATGAAAAAGAGGGAACAGAAAAATAATAATAGGGATCCTTTTTACCCAGGTATAGAGGTTCCCCTGTGTGAGTAGAAGAAGAAAAGAATGTAATGTAAAGAAGGGAAGAAGAGAAAATTCGAACACAGATGGAAGAGGGGGTTCGAATTTGGGTGAGATGAAGTGTTAGTAGATGAATAAATAAATAGAAGGAGATGAGAGGAAGAAGTTTTAGAAAATAAATTTTGAAAAGGGGTTAGTTATTTTCGAAAATTAGATAAGAAATAAAGTTAGAATTAAAATTTGAAACAATTAATTAATTAAAAAGAATTTTTGAAAAAGAGGGAGGTATTTTCGAAAATTAGAGAGGGGTAGTTAGTTAGGTAGTTTTGAAAGAGATAATAAACAAACAAAAAGTTAATTAGTTAGTTGAAACAAATTTGAAAATCAATTTTGAAAAGATAAGAAGATAAGAAGTTAGAAAAGATATTTTAAAATCAAATTTTTGAAAAAGATATGTTTTTAAAAAGATATGATTTTGATAAAGATAAGATAAAAAGATATTTTTGAAAAGATATGATTGAAATTGGTTTTAAAAAAGATTTGATTTTTGAAAATCAAAATTAATGACTTGACTCACAAGTAATCACAAGATATGATTCTAGAACTTAAAGTTTGAATCTTTCTTAACAAGCAAGTAACAAATTTGAAATTTTTGAATCAAAACATTAATTGTTGATGATATTTTCGAAAATTATGAAATAAAATTAAGAAAGAGATTTTTGAAAAATATTTTTAAAATTTTCGAAAATAAGTAAGAGAAATGAAAAAGATTTGATTTTTGAAAAAGATTTTGAAAAAGATAAGATTTTTAAATTGAAAATTTGATTTGACTCATAAGAAACAACTAAATTTTAAAAAGCTTTGAAAAAGTCAATCCAAATTTTCGAAATTTTAAGAGAGAAAAAGGAAAAGATATTTTTTAATTATTTTTGGATTTTTAATGATGAGAGGGAAAAACATGAAAAATGATGCAATGCATGAAAATTTTGGATCTAAACATGTGATGCATGCAAGAACACCATGAATGTCAAGATGAACACCAAGAACACTTTGAATGTCAAGATGAACATCAAGACTTATTTTTGAAAAATTTTCAAGAAAAGAAAACATGCAAGACACCAAACTTAGAAATTTGTCATGTATAGACATTATGAATGCAAAAATGCATATGAAAAACAAGAAAAAACACAAAACAAGAAAATATGAAGATCAAACAAGAAGACTGGCCAAGAACAACTTGAAGATCATGAAGAATACTATGAATGCATGAATTTTCGAAAAATGCATAAAAATTTTAGAAAAAATGCAATTGACACCAAACTTGAAATTGACTCAAGACTCAAACAAGAAACACAAAATATTTTTGATTTTTTATGATTTTATAAATTTTTTGTATTTTTTCCAAAAATTAATGTGGAAAAGAAAAATAAAGATTCCAAAATTTTTAATATGAATTCCAGGAATCTTGCACTCTTAGTCTAAAGCTCCAATCTGAGGGTTAGACATAGCTTAATAACCAGTCAAGCTTTAGTATGTAACTCAGATGTAATGCTCATTAGTTATCAAATTAACTTGCCTCTATGCTGATGGTTTGGAAACCTTAGTCCAAAAGATTTTAGACATGGCTTTACAGCCAGCCAGGCTTCAACATGCTTCATGAAACACTAGAATTCATTCTTAAAAATTTTGAAGAAAAATGTAAAAATTTTTTTTTTAAAAGATTTATTTTTTATATTTTTTTTCGAAAATTAATTGGAAAAACGAAAAAGAAGGAAATATTTTTGAAAAATTTTTGAAAACTTTTTGAAAACAAAATAAGAAGAAAATTACCTAATCTGAGCAACAGGATGAACCGTCAGTTGTCCAAACTCGAACAATCCCCGGCAACGGTGCCAAAAACTTGGTATGCGAAATTGTTACTCTGAGGTTGTAAAATTTGTTGTTCGTTCTCTCCCTGGTAATGGCGCCAACAAACTGGTGCACAATACCATGGTCCAAGCATAACTTCACAACTTCGCACAACTAACCAGCAAGTGCACTGGGTCGTCCAAGTAATAAAACCTTACGTGAGTAAGGGTCGATCCCATGGAGATTGTCGGCTTGAAGCAAGCTATGGTCACCTTGTAAATCTCAGTCAGGCGGATATCAAATGGTTATGGAGTTTTCGAATAGTAATAATAAATAAATAGAAAATAAAGATAGAAATACTTATGTAATTTATTGGTGAGAATTTCAGATAAGCGTATAGAGATGCCTTCATTCTTTTGAACTTCTGCTTTCCTGCTGTCTTCATCCAATCAGTCCTACTCCTTTCCATGGCAAGCTTTATGTAAGGGCATCACCATTGTCAATGGCTACATCCCATCCTCTCTTGTGAAAATGGTCCAATACGCTGTCACTGCGTGGCTAATCATCTGGAGGTTCTCGATCATACTGGAATAGGATTTACTATCCTTTTTCGTCTATCACTACGCCCAGCATTTGCGAGTTTGAAGTTCGTCACAGTCATCCCTTCCCAGATCCTACTCGAAATACCACAAACAAGGTTTAGACTTTCCGAATTTCAGGAATGGCCATCCATGGGTTCTAACTTATACCACGAAGACACTTAATAACTCGGACTCGGTCCTCTGTATTAGATATCCAAGAGATATCCATTCAATCGAAGGTAGAACGGAAGTGGTTGTCAGGCACGCGTTCATAGGGAATGATGATGATTGTCACGTTAATTACATTCATGTTGAAGTGCGAATGAATATCTTAGAAGCGGAATAAGTTGAATTGAATATAAAACAATAGTACTTTGCATTAAATCATGAGGAACAGCAGAGCTCCACACCTTAATCTATGGAGTGCAGAAACTCTACCGTTGAAAAATACATAAGTGAATATAGGGTAAGCATGGCCGAGTGGCCAGCCTCCCATGGAGGTCTAGAGATCTAAAAATGATCAAAAGATGGTTTAAAAGATCATAAGATATCTAATATAATAGTAAAAAGTCCTATTTATACTAAACTAGTTACTAGGGTTTACAGAAGTAAGTAATTGATGCATAAATCCACTTCTGGGGCCCACTTGGTATGTGCTTGGGCTGAGCTTGAAATTTACACGTGGAGAGGTCATTCTTGGAGTTGAACGCCAGTTTGTAACGTGTTTCTGGCGTTCAACTCTGGTTCGTGACGTGTTTCTGGCGTTTAACTCCAGACTGCAGCGTAGAACTGGCGTTCAACGCCCTTTTGCGTCATTTAAACTCGGCCAAAGTATGAACTATTATATATTGCTGGAAAGCCCTAGATGTCTACTTTCCAACGCAATTGGAAGCGCGCCATTTTGAGTTCTGTAGCTCCAGAAAATTTACTTTGAGTGCAGGGAGGTCAGAATCCAACAGCATCAGCAGTCCTTCTTCAACCTCTGAATCTGATTTTTGCTCAAGTCCCTCAATTTCAGCCAAAAAATACCTGAAATTACAAAAAAATACACAAACTCATAGTAAAGTCCAGAAATATGAATTTAACATAAAAACTAATAAAAACATCCCTAAAAGTAACTAGATCCTACTAAAAATATACTAAAAACAATGCCAAAAAGCGTATAAATTATCCGCTCATCAAAAATCTTGGAGTTTAGATGTGAAAACTAGTTATTACCACGGTTGTATCGAATATGAGCAACAGAATGAAATCATGAGATTATGGAGTAAGAATGTTCTTGAGGAATTATAAGCGAGTTGAAAATCGCCTAGTGATTGATTAGTAAAGGGAACAAGAGCGTTGGCCTGTCGACCACATTGTTTTTTTAAACATCTATCTTGAAAATTTACACCTTATTGAATTTCTTCAAGTTTTGGTAAATTGTTGATGCCATGTGACCTCTTTGTTTTGAGCCTACCTTGTAACTTCTGCTTTATACGACACTCTTCCCTTATATCTAAATCTTATGGCTTATCCGATATTTGAAAATTTATATATATGCCAAGACTTCTTGCTTTTCTAAAGTATTTAGAAGTAAAGTATTAAAACTATGTAATATCTTGTGTATTAGTTTAATTTTTTAGGACGAAAATTTTTATAAGGTGGGTAGAATGTAAGACCCAGAATTCTTGAAAAATCTTATTAAGAGCCGATTCCAAATTTATTTATTTATTCAAGATTTTATTTTCAGAAATTATTTTGTTAAAAGTAATTAAATCAAGTTTTAGTAATTAAAATAGATATTTTACTTAATATTTTAAATATTGAATAATTTTTTATATTTAAATAATAAGGTTTAGTAGTTGTAAAAGAAAAGGAAAATTATATAATTTAATTTAAATAATTAAAATTTTAGAATTTAATACTTTAATTTTTATAAATAGAAAAAATTAATTATATTATCTTAAATTTTAAATTAGAATACTTGATTGAGAGTTAATTAGCAAATTGATAATTAAATAATATTTTTAAAGTAATTTTTGGGAATACATTAGATTTCAATTAATTATAATATCCCCAATTTTTTTTAAAATTACTCAAACCCTAATTTATCCAAAAATTCCTAATTTTACAATTTGTCCCCAATCCTACCCTAATCCTAAAAATAAGACACAAAACCCTAATCCTCTTATACCCAACCCTAGCCGCCACTAACCCCCTCCCTATCTCTCTCTCTCACACACACACACGGCCGAGTTAAAACCCATTTTGGCTCCTGAAATTTGGATTCGGCCTTAATTTCGACCCCAAATTTTTAGTTACCCAATTAATACCCCCAAATATTGGATCGTGCCTCATGTTTGCCCCTGTAGTTATCTCCATTAACGGAGAGCTGATGTGGCACGTTAAGTTGACACGGTGTGCATCTACGTGGAACCCAGCTTGCCAGAATGGATGTGTGATCAGTGAATAATATGGCAAAAGTTGTTTTCACTCAATTTGACTCCTACGTAGATGTTAAAATCCTAATTTTCATGGACTCATATTGAATGAAAATAACTTTTGCCACATCATTCACTCATCACACATTTATTCTGGCAAGCTAGGTGCCACGTAGATGCACACCTTGTTAACTTAACTTACCACATCAGCTCTCTGTTAACGGAGATAACTATAGGGGCAAACGTGAGGCACGATCCAATATTTGGGGGTGTTAATTGGGTAACTAAAAATTTGGGAATTACAATTGAGGCCGAGTCCAAATTTCAAGGGTCAAAATGGGTTTCAACTCCACACGGCCAAATGGAAGAAAGAAAAGAAAACGTTGAGGGAGAGGGAAAAATGGAGACAGAGAAGAGAAGAGAGGAGGGGAGACGAGCCAGTGCCAGTGGGCTTCACAGTCATTGCTGAGATGCTTGCCGCCTCATCGTTGGTGCTGACGCGGAGGAGGGAGCAAGAGGAGAAGAACGACATTGTTTCGCTGTACCTCGTTGCAGCTGAAGCTCGCCGCCGATGCTGCTGTGTCCGCGTCGCCATCGTCCTCACCACAAGCCAAAGTCACCGTCATCCATCGTGGAGTCGAAGAGAGAGAGAGTTCGCGAAGAGAGAGAGAGAAAGAGAGGATGATGCCAGAGCAACACGCGTCTGAAGGGAGAAGCTGGTTCTGCCACTGCCGGCGCCGCCATAGCGTGCTCCGTCGCCGCTGCTGGAGGTGGGTGGCCGAGCCTCTATCGCCGAAAAACGTCGCTGCCGTAGCTAAGGTCCACTGTCGGTAAGGTTTTTGAGTTCGGTTTTCATTCTTTTGAATTCTGGAAATATTATTGTTGCTGCCTGGGTATTACAGTTGCTGTCATTAGAGATTCGGGCCACCACCGTCACTTGAGGTAGCTGCCGAAGCTGCTGCAGCTCCGTTGCCTCATTTCTCTTTAGCTGCGGTTTGTTAGTCTATCCTTGAAACCCTTACCACTATTATTCTGCTATTAATTATTGAGAATTTTGTGATGTTAATATCCCAGGATTGAGTTTCGGAAATTGTATGATTAAAATAAAAGCTGATGCGATGTCATCCTACTTCATTTCTCGTGGTGAGATTAATTCGTTCCGTTTCTATTTACCGCAATACTCTATTAAAAATTGTGTTCCAATTTCTTTTAATATCTATTTCGTGTTAATCCCAATATATATCAGATAATTCGTCGTTGCTGTGAACCTTGATTGTTGCCGTTAATATTTCCATTATGTGTTTTAAGGTTTTCGCGATATTAATATTTTAGGGTTAAGTTATCGAGGCCGCATGCTGCGATTAAAGTTTTTTCTGCTGTTGCAGAAGTGAGTGGAGTTGTGGTTGCGGCTATCACTGATGTCGGGCCGAGAGAAAAAGGTTTCCTTTGACGCATTTGGTTTATGGGTTTGACTTTTCGAGATAGGTTTTCCTAAAAGGTTTATTTTATATTTCGGAATTGTTATAAATAGATATTGATGTGATAAATACAATTTCTGGTGATTATGTAAGTCTTATGAATTTTCTGGTTCGCTTTGGATGAATATGCCTGTTTATTTAATTGAATTATTGATTTGATTTTGTTGGATTGGCAGTTGTCGAATCGGTTTTTTTGAGATATGAAAATGATATGAATTTTTGGAATCAGCTTGATTTTAAACTGATTTGGTTTTGAACCTGTTAGAAAAATTTGTGAAATGGTTTGGTTGGGACCCAAAAAGGGTGGCAAAGTCCAAGTTTTAGGGGAGAGCTGCTGAAATTTCTATAAAATCTGAGACTTTGTTTGAAATGTTATTTAGAAAATTATGAATTCAAGAATTTTATTATTTTACTTGAATTAGTTAAGAAAATAATGAATTATGTTTTGAGTTGAATTATTGAGATGAGAATTATGATTGAGCTTTATTTATTAAGAAAAGAATTATATTTTTAAGTCGATTTAAATATGAAAAAACTTATGTTTTTGGAGTTTGATTAAAGAAGTACATTCGGAGGAGTTTTAGTGGATTTAAGAGAAACTAAATTTTGATTGATTAGTTTCGTTTTATGCCCTTTTGGGGAAAAGTATAAAGTACTCTTTAAAATTTTGATTTAGCAAAACTAAATAATTTTCGAGCTCTTGGGAATGTTTCGAATTTGAGATTGAAGTTGAAATTGGTTTTTGGTTTAAATGATTTAGTTTGGTTTAAGTAATTTGGTTTTGAAATCGATTTGGAATTTCTTTGGTTATATGACTTGGGTTTGGTTTAAATTCTATTTTGATTGATTCAACCAAGAAGCTATGACTTTAAGGATTTTCAATGAATTTAAGAAAATGAGATCGGTTATTTTTCTCCAAAAATCTTGAGACTTTGCTGTAGAGTTTTATTACCAAATTATGATTTAGAATGAATGATTTTGAGACTGTTAAATGAGATTTCAAATCTGGTATGGTTTTGAAGTCTGGAAATTTTGAGAAAATATTACATAAAGTGGCTCCGTTTCAAAAGAAAGTTGATTTTGGAGGAAAACTGATTCTTGGTAAGATGTGAATTTAAATACGTTCATATGATTTTGATATATGATTTAAGCCTGATTGATTGGAGAAATTACTGAGATTGTCGATAAGTCGTTAAGCGTTAAGGTTAGGTAGGTTGATGTGAGATCCCTGCGGAAGCACTAACATGCTGAGTCGGTTGATGTAGGATCCCGACGGTGCTGTTAGGGCTCCCTTTGTAATCCGCTATGCGCTTGGCAAGCAGGTTGATGTGGGATCCCTGCAGAAGTACGAACATGATGAGTCGGTTGATGTAGGATCCCGATGGTGCTGTTAGGGCTGCCTTTGTAATTTGCAATGCGCCTGGCAAGGCAGGTTGATGTGGGATCCCACTTGTCCAGATAGCGGAATCGGCATGGGGGCAAGTTGATGTGGTATCCCGCCTACGTTCATATGCGAGTAGTTGATGTGGGATCTTACTTACATCCCTTCGCATATCACAAGAGTGAATTCGAGCACTATGTCCGCAAAGCGCATATGACATACATGAACGGAAGGGTCATCTTTGGGAGATGTGTCGGGTTCGGGAAGATAATCGACAAGTGAGATCTCACTGCCAGTTAGGACAGGCATTCATCAAATGCATCTATGTGACATTGTTTGGGTATGCATATTGTAATTGGTTTGCCTATGTGAATAATTCTGTTTAACTGCTAATTGCTATACTTGTTATAATTGTTCTTGATTGTATTTGAATATCATTACTTATGTTTGTGACTGAAATTGATTGGATTGTGATGAATTGGATGTTGATTGAGTTGTTTAGACCTGAAGACATGATTGATTATGTGATAGACGGGAGGCCGTGATTAATTTTGTGAAGTGTCGTAGACCATGATTGGATTGTGTTTGTGGTTTAGTAAGGTACGAAAAATCAGACTGGTTCAGCATAGACTTAATGAACCTATGCTTGGAACAGGTTGGTCATTCATACTGTTTAGGAAAAATTTTTAAGATTCTTATAAGAAAGGAAAAGGGATAAGTATGATTTTGGTCCCCAACGTAGAGGTCGAAAATTTATTTCGTCCCCAGCCTTTTTTCGCTACAAAATAGTCCCCAAGGTTTCAGTTTGTTTTAAAACCGTCCTTTCTACCAAATTTATTTTTTATTACCAAATTACCCCTCATTAAAAAAATTATAACATAAAATAAATATAAAATAAATAAAAAAAAGAAAGAAAGGGATACAGAAAAGCGCGGGGGTGGGGAGAGAAAGAAAGGGGGCGCGAGAAACGGGGGAGGGGGGAGGGGGGAGGGGGCGAGGAGGGGGAGAGAAAGGGAACCGCCGCACCGCCGCACCACCGCACCGCCTCCCTGCTGCCTGTGATCCCGTCACTGCTCGTTTCTTCTTCTTCGTCTTCTTATACTGCCGCACCACCGCACCGCCGTCCTGCCGCACCGCCGATCCCGCCACTGCCCACTTCTTTTTCTTCTTCTTCTTATACTGACGCACCACCGCACCACCGCCACTGCCCGCTTCTTCTTGTACTTCTTTTGCTTGGATTATGTTGTTGTTGTTGTTCTGTTTCTGTTCCTGCTTCTTTTGTTTCTACTTGATTCCATTGTTGTTTTATTGGTGATTCATTGTTGTTGTTGTTGTTGTAGTTGTTATCCTGCTGCTGCTTTGTTTAATTAATAACTGTTGTTGCTTCTGCTGGTGCTTTTGCTTGTACTTCTGCTGGTGCTTTGCATGATTTTGGGGAAGCAGGGATAGGGGCATTTTGGTCCGAAGGACGGTTTTAAAACAAGCTGAAACCTTGGGGACCATTTTGTAGCGAAAAAAAGGCTGGGGACGAAATAAATTTTTGGCCTCTACGTTAGGGACCAAAATCATACTTATCCCAAAGGAAAAGGTTCTTGGTAAGTTTTGGATAATTAACTGATCTCTCTTTTAAAAGGAGTCTTGGATTTTGAGTGTTAAACCAATGGTTTTCAAAAAGGTACATACATAAGACGAGAAACGATGATTGTATTTGAAAACAATTTCTTTTTACGTATTTTGTTATAGTAATTCCTTAACCTTCTACTAAGAACCCTGCAAAGGATGATGTTCTCTCTCCTACAGAATTTCTTTTTCAGTGATAGTTCAGGAAACCTTGGTCGCGGAGCCGCGACCGGTTTACAAAGTTGTATTTTCTGTTGTTAGTTTAATTGAGATTTTTTCCCTCGTCATTTGTCATTCTGAGATTTTAGAGGGGTAGGACTTGTATTTGAGAGTTTTGAATAAGTCTATGTATTTATTATTATGTGGATATAATTGTGTGATTAAGTGAATTAAAGTAAAGGCTTTTCGATTTTGTAACTAAGGATTTGGTTTATATTCGCGAATGATCAATATTAAAAAATTATAATATGAAATTAACGGATTAGAAGTAAGTAACGCCTGAATCTTTAGTAAGATCATGAGGTGCTAAAAGTAAGCGTGTTATACTCACCACCCAAATAAATCAAATTTTGAGGATAATCATACAAAATTAGAAAGCGGTAAACTCATCCAACACTTATCAACCGTATATAACAACAAATGAAGCCATCACATCACAGTTAAAATTGGAAAAATAAGAAGAGACCCAGCCTCTTCTACCAGTTTTATTATCTAAAGTATAAATTAATGCATCAAATGATCATTTCACATGTGACATGATTATGGAAACAATTCAAAGATCCCCAAATGTTAATGTATATATTGTTAGGAGAAAAAAGAGAGACTTGTTTTTATTAGTATCATAAATTCATCAATGAAGAACATAAATAATAGAATCATAAGTCATTAAAATCAACAATATACGACATTTTAAATCACAACATTTCAATGGTGTTTAAAATTGTATCCTCAATCTAGCACCTAATGCTAGAAAGTGCTCCATAATAAGCAGAGTAGACAACAAAATATCACATAAAGGAGTTGAAAAATTAAAAACTAGCATAAAAAAAAAGAGAATTAGACAAACCTTCAATACCATAATGAAAAATCCCAAGGACAAAGATAATTGTTTATGGGAGTAAGATCATACACAATGAGGTACACCGTGACACGGCTCTTCTTGTCACTGTTCTGCTCCCTTTGCGACTTTAAGCTCAATGGAAGCAATCGCATTGTGCTCAACAGAAACAATTCCTTGAACTTTATTTAAAGAATTGAAACCACATCTTCCAATATTTTCAGAGTAAGAAGCTCTAGAAAATCTCTCCCAAAAAAAGTGAATCGAAACCCTTGAAAGAATTGAGGAATGAAAAACAAAAAGATCAGAAGCCCTAGACTAAAAATTGTCTGAATTCCATAGTACTAAACATAAGGAATTTAACTTCTTGAAAATCAACTGCAGTAATCAAAATTTACAAAAGGAAAAAAACACAGTAATCAAAATCAATGCATATATTAACATATTTCGGAATAAAAAAGCACTGAACTAGCGGTTGGCCACGAATTCATAGCATAAATTAAAATGTTAAGGATCGAAGGATGACCTACCTGCAGGACGACGGCGACAACGATTGCGAGCGGTAAGCAGAGACACTTACAACGAGGAGGACAGCGGAGCAGCGATAACTTAGGAGAGCAGATCGGCGACGAGTTCAAAGATTGTAGCCTCACCGGAGAGATATCGAGAGCAAGATCAAACAAAAGCCAGATTGAGATTGAAATTCAGTGAGATCAAGATTAAAGCAAACATGCGAAGGAATAAGTGATTAGATAGAGATTTGGATGTGAGGAGTGAGAGATTTTGATTTTTTATTTTGATTTTAGATTTGGATTGAGGTTTGCTTATTTTAATGTGAATAAGTGATTAGGATTAGGTAACATTTTTAAAAAAATTAAATATATTTAGTAACATTTTAACATAAATGTTATTTAATATGTAATTTTATCATAATTGCTAACATTTTAATAAATATTAAAAGATAAATGTTACTAAAGGTTTAAAATGTAATAGTGAAATATCTAAGATTTTTATGTTGGTGGGAAGCCAATCTAAGTTATTTTATAGTTTTGTTAAGGTTTGAGGAAATAATATTTTTAACATTTTTAATTCGGTGGAGTATCCAATTTGATTCTTTTCTCAGAATGTTAGTGGAATACCAAAGGTTCTTAGATAGGGCTATAGTTCGATCTGAATCAAAGTTATAACTTGAAAGGCTCTGAACAAATAATCTTTTATATACTCATTTAATTAGTAAAACTCTTAAGTTTAAGGATTTAACATAGACATTTTAGGTCGAACGGATATACATCGTAACGCCCTTCTTCTAAACCCTTATCTCATAGATTTATTGTCATTTTATTTCTCTAGTGTTTAGAAACCATTTTATTATATGTAAGACACTTGACAAAAAACCTTGTAGCAACGTTTCCACCCAGAATGGTATAACCTACAAGCAACCGAGGGATGAAAATGATTTTCATCGTTTTTTTTATCGAAACTGTGTTGTGAGATTTGGAGTCACCACTAATCAATTTTTCCACAAGAATGAAATGGCTGACTGGATACCAAAAATAAAAAATGAAAAAGGTTTGTCATATCAGAGTTTGAGTTTGAGAGTTGATTACGAATAGAAAAGGTATTAGTATTATGAATTATCTAGACAATTTTAGATATCAACATACTTTAAAATATTATAAAAATTTTGTTAAAAATATTTAAATTTGTTATTTAAAGTAACTCTATTTTTGAACATAAAATCTTATTTTCAATCTCATAAATTATTTTAAATTAGATTGTAGAAAGAAACTCTTTAACTATATGCTAATATATTTCGCTACATACAAGTTCAAAAACTTGATAAACATTTCACAATTTACTTGCTTCAGAACAAATTGCTCTAGTATAGTTCAACCCTTTCTCCCTTGTCATGTTACATCTTTGCTACCTTGATATATAAAACAAGGCTACTGATTCCATACTTCAGGAAAGATAAGAGTAAGATATTTCATCACAAAAAATATTAGGTTATTATTTTGGTATAATGGTAAATTAATATGTATCGAAAAAATAAAAATATAGACAAATAAAAAATTGATATATAGGTTCTATTCTCTACATCAACATTATTTATTGTTTACTGATATTTTAAAAAATATATTATATAATTTTTATTAAAATATCCTTAGCTTCTTATTAATAATTAAATGACTTAAGTATCCTTTTGATTGATTTTACAAACAGAACAATACTATCCTTTTCAACTTGTAAAAATACAAAAAAAAAATTTGTTTGATTTCTGAATGACTAAAAACATTTCAAAATTTAAATTTTTTTTTAATTATATTATAAATTAGGTATTTGATTTTAAAATGGAGAAAATAGACCTTTACTCTATTCTAATTCTAAAATACCCATTTAAAAATTAATTTTAAAAAGCATAAAAATATCATTTTAAGGACTGTTATTTAAAAGACTAACCAAAATTTTTTATGATTAATATTGTTTACTAATTTACCTACTTTATGATTTTTATAAAGATTAAAATATCTCTTTTAAAATTAAGGTTCTTTAATTATGTTAGAAATTAGATATTAAAATTTGATTATGCTCTAAAATACTCATTTAGAATTATTTATACAAAGACTGAAATATCCCTTTAAAATTAAGGTTGCTTAATGCTTTATTTGTATTGGAAATTAAATATTTGAATATTAGTTTTGGAAAAGACTAAAATACCTTTATATTTAATTTTAAATGGACAAAAATTCTTACTATTGTTTAATGTGTTAGAGAATAGAAATTTGGATTTGATTTTAAAATAACGAGTTTACAAGTTTAATTAATCTTAAGAAGACTAAAATAACCTTTTTAAGATTATTTTTAAAAAATTAAAATATATATTTTTTTTAACACTAGTATTTAAATGAATAAAAAAAAACAAAATAGTGAGAAGTACACTCCTCTGTTTATCTTTCTAACAATCATTTCTTTTCGATTTACATCCCTAGAATGAATGTTTCTGATTTACACAAGGGGCAGACATTTCTCACAAGCAACCATTTCCTTAAACAATCAGCATGATATTCATGCCCACATGGAAGAAATCCAATAGTATCTTGGTTCTCATATTCATCCTGTCAAATAATACACAACAAATTGGAATTAATAATAGCAAAAAATTATCAAGAGAAGAGTTCATGCTGAATGAATGAAACATGCTAAGCATAAGAAGAGTTCATTACCTGGCATATTACACAAACATCAGCCTCCTCCAAATTAACAGCACTAGCAGCCATTAAATATGTTTTTGTCTTCATTTGATTGGTTATTATTTCCTCTGATAAACCAGTGCTTACATGGCCAATCTGCTGGCCCAATGCATTCAATCCCTGTAGTTACATTTCAAAGAGTCAAAAAAGTTTTGAATATCCTAGAATTCTATCTATAGTTATTGATAGGAAAATATGGTATCAAATTTTGTCTAATTACCTCATAAGACATATCTTCAACGCGCAATTCCGTGTCTATATAATGATTAACAAGCACTGCGACACCCTACACAAACAAGCATCGGTTAAGTCAAGATAATGAAAATACAGGTAAGTAAAAATGTGAAAGAAGCATGATTCTATAGAAAAAGTAGTTATTTAACAGACACAAGAAATATTACATCAACTTGGACTAACTCAATGGGAAGAGTTGTTCTGGAATGTCCTCTTCTATTGGGTTGATACATTTGCCGACCTGTGTGTGGTACAGGGCCAGCATGCCTGAAACGCACTTCAGAACTATCAAATACATAATGCGAATCAATCGCGCGAAAATTCCATTGTGTCCTTCGATCCATTGCCGTGGCTCGCATAGAATATTTTAGTTTCTGAAATTTCTCTACAAGCAAGGTGATTGAAACAAGGATTTTGCTAATGAATGAGCACTACTTGCGAAGATGTTAAAAGCGTAAATTTTTATAGATGAAATTAACTTTTGTAGTTTTTTATACATAAAACTTGCCACTCTTTATAGTCACATAATAATTGTTAGGATCAATCAGAATCAATTAGGATCAATTAAAACTATTAAGATTTGACTCATTAAGAGATTTTGATGAGTTGTTTTACAATTTTTTATTTATAAATTTCTCTCTTTCTTATTCTTAAAATAAATAAAAAATATTATTCAATTAACACTAATTCAACCATTAAATAGTTTTTACAATCCAGAATTCAAAATTTAATTACATTATTAATTTCATCTAATGATGTGATTATTCCTTTCAAATTAGTATTTTCTTTCATTTTATATTTACTAAAATATTTCTATTTTTTTTTGAACTAATCATCCAATATATTCTCCTCTCAATTGTTTTCATTAATCAACAATATCACTATTTTTAATTTGTTGAATATTCATCATTTTTTCTTTAAGAAAAAAAAACTAACTAAAAAAAATTACAAGAATGTAAAAAATAATGGAATTGAGTATTAATTAGTAAAATTATATGGCCTATTAATATATAGCTTGAAATATCAATAAATTACTAAAATTTTAATGAATTATTAAATTACTCATAATAAACCTGATAAAAAAAAAAGGCAACTAACAAAAAATACACAAAAATAAAATAATAAAAGAAATTATTAAATTTTTGAGAAATTTATTCTTAGCAGCTTTGGTAATTGAAAGAATTTTTTTTATTAGACCTTTAAAGAATCTGTTTTTGATAACTTAGACCAAAATGATAAAATGCAAAGAACTAACACTAAGAATTATATATATATATGTATGTGTATTTATGTGTCTTATAAAATTTTAAAATTCGTGAATTGGTGTATCCTGTATCTGTCCGTGGATCATAAGTTGTAGGATTTATTTTGGTGAGCTTCTGAGAAAATATCCTTTTTTGAATTATTTAAAAAAAAAATAAAAGTAATTTTATATTTGAGTATTATGCAAAAGACATTTTTATTTATTAATTATGTTTGTGTATAATAATATAAAAGGATATAGCAGAAACAAATTAAAAAAAAAAGAGAAAAAGAAAATTTTTTATTAGACTTCTAAAAAATCTATTGTTAGTAATTTACATTAATAAAAAAAAGATTTTATTAAACCTTTAAAAAATATATTCTTAACAACTTAGACTAAAAAAATAAAATATAAAGAATTAACACTAAACATTGTACAAAAATCAAGAACCGTTAAGAATTAAGAACACGAAGAAAGAAAGAATGCGAACAAGAACCAACACCATCCAAAAATTGAAGACAACGTGTTCGTATCTCAAACGCGAAAAATGAACAACACAAAGAAAGAAAGAATGCGAACAAGAACGAACACCATACAAATATCAATGGCAACGTGTTCATACCTCACGGCGTGTGGCAACGGTGACAAGCAAGTGACAAAGCTACGAGAAAGGATCTACGCGTGCTGTTCAAGTAAAATAGAGAGAGAGGAAAAGGAACACTGTTCCAAAAGAACCAACGAGGATTCTTATATGGGAATCGGGAGAGTGAGTTTGCAAAGACAGCATCTCTTTATTTATTGAGCAAGTATAATATGGTTAACAAAATTTATTATTTTTATTTCATATTTAATTAATAAAGATTTAATTATTTAATTTTAAATTTTATATTATAAGTTTTAATAATTTAAAAATAAAATATTAACTTAAAATGTTATATAACATTGATAAAAAAATTTAATTTTCAAATATTTTTATTTATTTTTTTATTTAATTTATTTCAAAAAGTCAACTTTTATTTTCATATTCATATAATCCTCTTACCCGTTAAGACTATTAAGATTTGATTGTTAAGAGATTTTGATGAATTGTTTTACAATTTTTTATTTTTCTCTTCGTTATTCTTAAAATAAATAAAAAATATTATTCAATTAACACTAATTCAACCATTAAATAATTTTTATGATCCAAAATTTAAAATTTAATTACATTATTAATTTCATCTAATGATTTGATTATTCCTTTTAAATTAGCATTTTCTTTCTTTTCATATTTACTGAAATATTTCTAATTGTTTTTTTTGAACTAATCATCCAATACATTCTCCTCTCAAAATAATAGTTATAAATTATAAATTACGAATACTTTGCTAAATTTTCGAGTCCGCATATCAGATATATTTCGGACACGACATTTATTAACACTCATTCGACACGTATTTACTGTTAGGGGTGGTAACAGGGCGGGTATTTCGGGTAAGGACGGGTCTTTGTTCTACCCGACCCATCCCACCATACAACAACTCGCATAGAACCCGCCCCACTTCTACCCGCGAATAGTAAAACGTTGAATTCTAACCCACCCCGCCCCTACCCGCCCCTATAATTATTAAAATCCAATAAATAAAATTAAATTTCAAAATTTATATAACCATCATCACATACATAACATAAATTAAAGTAAAAAGGGTAGCGGGTAGGGGTGGAGTGGGTACCTGCGGGTTCGGATGGTATTGCCATCCCTATCTACTGTGTTCAACTGTAGAAAAATAAAAGAATTCGTCTCCAATATGCTTAGACACACCTACATATCATCACGTGTCAACATGTCCAACCTTATTTTTAACATGTATTTTTGAAATAAATTTAGAAATAGTATATGTTGTTATTTATTAAAAGAAAAAATTTTAAATTCTTTATATAATTAAAATAATATATTAAAAATAATTAAAAATTTAATTTATATTTTAATAATGAATAGTGCTACACATCCAAATCTTTACATTAACCAAATTCAACTATGTTAGTCTAACATGATAAAAATCAGTTATGGCTAGCATTATTCCAAGTCTTATTGTTTAACTTAGTTGAACTTGGTTCATTAAAAAATTAGATGTGTAGCATTATTGTTTAATATTAATAAAATATCAAAATATCATTATAAATTATCTAAAAAATACTTTATATTTTATATATGTGTGTCCCTGTGTCTTATAAGATTTTAAAATTCATGTGTCAACGTGTTCTGTGCCGTGTCGTATCCCTTGTCTCATATCGTGTTGTGTCATGAGTTTAGTGACCGTGCATCATAAGTTATAGGACTTGTTTTGGTGAGTTTCTAAGAAAATAACTTTTTCAAATTATTTTTTTAAAAAGATCTTTTACAAAAATAAAAATAATTTTATGTTTTGATATCTCATGCAAAAAGATATTTTTATTTATTAATTATGTTTGAGTATAATAATATAAAATAATTTTTTGTTGATTTATTACATAAAAATATCTTTTTAAAAAAGACGTAAATTGTAGCTTTTTCAAAAAAATGTTTTTTTTTATATGTTATTTTTATTATTAAAAATTTGTCAAATACATTAAAAAACATTTACTTATTAAAAAAAATTTATTAATTTAACGACACCCACGCAAACAAACACTTACTAATATCTATTGTATTTTAACCGTAATGGTTTATTTCAATTGTTTTCATTAATCAACAATATCACTATTTTTAATTTGTTGAATATTCACCACCTTTTTTTAAGGAAAAATAAAACTAACTAAAAAAAGCCCACAAAAATGTAAAAAATAATGGAATTGAGTATTAATTGATAAAATATAACTAATATGTAAGTTTTACAAATATTATATAAATTAATGTTTATAATATAGTAACTTAAAATTGTTTATACTGACACTCATCAAAATTAAATTCTAAAAAATTGAATTTAATTTTAATGCACTGTTAGTATATAAAGTAATTTTACACGCGTATCTAATTATGTAAGGGAGCCACAAAACGTCTTTTTTTAAAGATGTCTTTTAATAATTAAAATTTAATATATATAATTAATTAAATCGTGTTATTTTTGTTAAAATTAGATCAGATAAATTGATTTGGCCAAAAAAATCAATGAACTACTCTTTGAACTGATCTAAATTAATATTTTTTATAAAAATAACTATAATATCTCTATTATAAAAATTGACTAAAATATATATATATATATATATATATATATATATATATATTGAGAACCCTAAATCCTAACCCTTCTCTTCTCTCTGTGTCGTCCTAGAGTTAGGATTTAGAGTTCTCAAAATTTAATATATATATATATATATATATATATATATATATATATATATATATATATAATAGAAATATTTTAATTATTTTTTATAATAAGGTTATTGTAGTAATTTTTTATTAAAAAAATATTAATTTAGACCAGTTCAAAATTTGATTTACCAATTTTTCGACCAAATCAATTTATCTGATCTAATTTTGAAAAAAATAACATAATTTAATCGATTATATGTATTAAATTTTAATTACTAAAAAACATCTTTAGAAAAAGACGTTTTAAGCGTCTTTATCTGAGTGGCTTCCATTATGTAATGCTATATTAGTAAAAATAAGTATCTTTTACATTGACTGTGTAAATAGTCATCCAAAAGAATGAATGTGATTGTATGACTATATAAAATCGGTTATTAGGTCATTGGTTCAATCGATAATTGATTCAATCATATGCCCGGGTTATTAGGTCATTGGTTCAACCAGTGGGTCACTGATTTACCCGGTTGATCGGTCATAATTAAATAAAAATATAAAATTATAAAAATAATAAAAATCAAAAGTTAAAATTTAAAATGTATATCTTCACAAGTATATTAATAACACTACGTCAGTAAAAATAATTATCTTATATATTAATCGTATGAATAGTTATTTAACGGATATAATGAGATAATTATATAAAATATTTTATAATGTTAATGTATCAAAATTAAATTATAAAATAAATAAATATAATATTATTATTAAAGAATAAAAATAATGTTTTACACTATTTAAGTTTCATTGCTTTAATATAAAATATATAATTGCTTTAATATGATATATATAATTATTAGTTCTTTTAAAATAATAAATGTTTAGATTAGATGAAAATTTAAGTGAAGTCGACTTTTTTTGAAGTTGATATCTAAGAATTATTAGATAAAAATTTAGTCAAATCAGTTAAATTATCTAATAATTTTCAGATATCAACTTCACGTAAAGTCAATTGTACCTAAATTTTCACCTTTAAATTAATACAAAAATGCCATCTCCTAGACTCTTACATAGATCTCGTACACCACTGGTGCAGTGTGGAGGCACGTGAATTACATTGACCCGGTCGGACTAATAGATTCGGGTCAATCTAAAATTGACCGGTTTAATATAATTTAGATTAGATTTTTATGGGTTAATAACAAAAATAATTAAACATTTAATTTGAATTGGTTGAAAATTGATTTATTGGTTTTTTAGTTAAACGGACTGGTTCAATAATTATATATAAACATATAAAATATTTTATATTGTTCGACTGGTCTAATCTAAATTTGATAGCTATGTATAAAATGTTTTATACTATTAATATATTAAAATTTATTGATAGTATAAAATATTTTATGTTCTTTTATTGATGTGTTATTAAGTAATTAGATATACGTATAAAGTTACTCTAAAGTAATAGTGGATTAAAATTAAATTCAAACTTTAAATAATTAAAAAAACCGTTGAAAATATTTAAAGAAGAATTTATACTTTAATAATCGTGTAATTGGTTTAGTACTTTAGTCACCAAAAAAAATCGTGTAATTGGTTTCTGTAATTCATAACGCCGGGGATTATCGATCAACGACGACCCCGGCCTTCCACTATTCGCAAATCGCAGTACGTAGAAAGTTCTCAACTTTCTCGGAATCCAAACACCTAACTTTCTCGCATTCTCACACTCTCTCCCTGCCCGGGATTCCCCTTTCCGCTTCGGAGATGGGTCGCCCACCCAGTAATGGAGTCCCCGCCTTCCGCTTCACTCCCACCGAGGTACGCATCTATTCAATCCCATTCATTTTCTTCTTTCTCGCGCCCTCGAATAATAGGTGCCTGTTATTGGAGTTGGTGTCAAAGTAATGTATGTGCAAATATTCAAATAATATTGCCCTTAATTTTTTTTTAATGTTACATCTTAGGTCAGTCTCTTTATGGAAATAAATAAATGTAAAGAAATTAAAACAAAACAAGAGGAGGAGGATGGTTAATATTGTAAAGAATCTAGTTATCTGAGGTATATTGATTGCAGTGATTGAGTAAGAAGGATGAAGATGAAGGAGATTAGAGAGGAGAGGATATAAGAGAAACTGAATTTTATTCTTTGTAACGTTTTCTTGTGTACATAAGTGTCATTAATATGGAAAGCTGACAACAGATTCTGTTAGCCTTTCACAAATCGAGTGCCAAACTGCATTGGTAATCAAATACTCTAACCGTCAGAACTGAATTTTCTTATCTGGTACTTTCTGTTTTGACCAAGTTCATCTATTGCTTTTGTGCCTTTACTGTCATATACCTTAACATGTCCCCTCAAACTAAAAGTGGGTTTTGTGTCACTCTTAATTTGGATTTAAACCTGTCATAAGAGAGTTATGGAGAGGGATTTGGTGAAGATGTCTACAATCTGGTGCTGGGCTGGTATGTGGGTGACGTGTTAGTTTGTCCTTAACAAAATGGAGATTCAACTAAAGTGCTTGGATCTGCTATGTATAATTAGGTTGGCAGCAAGGAGACAAGCACTTTGGTTGTCACAATAGATGGACAAAAATTGGAATGTGAAGTTCTCTGAGAAGGTTTCTGGTCCAACTAATCTCTGCCTGAGCTGCTGCCAATGCTCAAAATTCTACCTCTGTATTAGAGTTGCTGACTGTTTGTTGTTTACTGCATTTTCATGCCACTAGATTATTACCCAAGTAAAGACAATAGCCAGTCGTTGCTTTTGGTAAATAGCAATCCATGGTCTAAAGTAATCAAAGATAGCACAGTATCCTCTTAATGGCTTCGCAATGATTTAGAGTTGGTGAGTGCATAAATTGACAAACTTTGTTGACCGAATAGGTAAGATCAGGTATAGTTAGTGTTAGATATTGAAGAGCACCAACAATGATCGATACTGCTTAGGATCCTCAAATGGCTTTGAGTCATTAGCAAGTAATTTGGTTGGTGGAGGCCATTGGAGTTTGCATAGGATTGACATCAAGCATTTTTGTTGTATGGAGGAATCAGTAGCATATTTTTGTTGTGTCAGGTGCAATTGATCAGTGGCTGGATAAAAAGCTTCTAATCCAAAAAAGAAAAAGAATTGAATTTGTGCAGGTCTTTTAGGATATGGAGTTCAGCTGCTTGATTAGAAGTTCTATGTTAGCTACATTGTACCCTGTTACTAAGTTATCATCGAGATAGGCAAGTAGGCAAGTAATAGAGTCAGTTGTATTTCTTATGAATAAAGAAGGATCAGACTTAGTACTACAGAATCAAAAATCTTTTGAGGGTTATAAATTGCCTTCCTTAATTTACAAACTAGAGAAGTATTATGGTGTATGAACCCCAATGGTTGTTGCATATAGACTTTTTCATAAAAATCTCCATTGAGAAATGCGTTGACAAAGTCAAATTTGTCTTAAATTCCATACTTTGGAGAGAGCTATGGCGAGGACAACTCGAATTGTTTGTGGTTTCAAAACTGGGGTGAAGGTTTGATCAAAATCAACCCCTCCCTCTGATGAAACCCTTTAGCAGCCAATCTTGCTTTGTACCTCAGGATTCTCTCTTGTGGATCCTTTTTGAGAGCAAAAACCCATTTGCAATGAATGATCGTTGCAGTGGGCGAGGTTCAATCTGTTCCCAAGAATTACATTTCGTAAGAGCTCTATTATTCATTGTCAGTTTCTTGTTTCCATTGTGTGGTGGCAAGAGCTTGAGCTACTGTTTTGGCAATTGCAAGGTGAGATCAATGGGTGGTGTAGTGGTGGTGAATGCCTTGTTTTTGACAACCAGTTATGGATCTAGTTATCATATGGTGTCTTTTGGTGGTATGTGAGGGAGTTATAGAAATTCTTGGAAGCTGTATTTCTAGGACAATGATAGGTAGCATAGGTGAGGAAGTAGGAGAGTAAGAGATGTATTCTGTCTTAAGAGGAGGTGTATATGTGGATGGGGGAATATCTGTAGTTATTGGAGAGGGAGGAGGGGAGGGTGTTGGTAGTGCAATGGGAGGTGAAGGAGATGGGGATCATGGTCGATGTCTTTGAGGTGCAGGTACAGAGAAGAAAGACGGCTCAGAGACATGGTTAGAAGTAGAGTAGATGCTGTCAATGTAGACTCAGTACTAGTAAAACTAGTATTATATGGAAACATGTTTTCATAGATATCACATATCCAATTATCTGAGGTATATTGATTGCAGAGTGATTGAGTAAGAATGATGATGAAGGAGATTAGAGAAGAGAGGATACGAGAGAAACATAATTTTATTCTTTGTAACATATTCTTGTGTGTTAGGCAAGGTGTACATAAGTGTCATTTATATGGAAAGCCAATAACTGATTATGTTATCCTTATCACAAATCTAATCCTTACTTAATTTTGGTAATCACTATTCTAACTATTACAACTGAATTTCCTTGTCTGGTAATTATCTGTTTTGTGCCTTTACTGTCATATACCTTAAACAAATATTACCCGCGTAAGTATAAAAGGGGAGAAAAAATTACCAGTTTATTTTTGTAAAGGTAATATTTTTGCATTAGAATCCTTGCCTTGTAAAATTTCAAAGTATTTGCTGTATGGAGTGACTTGACTAGGAAATCCTGGTTCTCTCAAGCATTCAAGGCGGCCTTTGGATAATGTCTCTGAGACAAAATCATAGTTGTGGAGACAGGGACAGAGACAGAGACGCAAAAAATTTTAATTCTTGTATTTTCTTTCCTTCCTAAAACTGGAGGCAAAAAATATCCAATTGTATCTACGTCTTTTTGTTTCTGTCATAGAGATAGAACCAAAATGCATGTGATTCTTTTCACTAAGTATGTACACAATCTCTGTTAAAGTGAGGATTTGAATTTATTGTGATTAGGGTTGTGTATGCTCTGTGTCTCTATAATGTTCTGAACATAGTGAATCTACTATTTGCACTGAAAAGTTAAGATAGAATAGATCATCACATATCACTTCCTGGGGTTGAAAAATGAGCTGCTTACAAACGTAAATTGTAAGCGCAAAGAAGAATGGTAACACTTATCCAGAATATGCAGTAGTTGGCTAGCCACTAGTCTTTATATTTATCTTATTGCAGTTACCAAAAGGAATTTCAAGCTTTTGAAATAATAGCACTCTTTCTTTCGTAGATAAGGAACTTATCCTTAAACTTTTGGAGCTTTGACTTTGGTTTGGACTTGTACTAGTCTGAGAAGTGAGACCACCAGGTTGGAAGATGGCAGTTTGAGGGGACTTGGAACTAGTACGAAGGCGACCAGTGTGCTAGGTTGTAGATCTTCTCCTGAATTCTTTATAGAGGAATCCCCTAACTACCCTCTGCGCTGCCAAAAGCCTAATTGAGGCAAATCTTGTTTATATAGGCATCTTTCTATAGTGTAAACTTAGTTAAATTTCATGACTTCTCTTTAGATTTCTGGTTGTGCTCTCACCTGTTTGTGTATGAAATACACTGGCCCTAATTACTGGTGTCTAAAATGCCTTTATTATTATTATTAAAAGAATACCATCTACTTTCTTGTGTTTATTTAACAATTTTGTACTTTAGATAGTTTAAGGCTACCCATTTTCCATGTTATTTTTGGTCAAGTGCCATATTTTATTGTTACTTGGGGAATCTTCACACTAGAGAAGATGACCCATTCCAAATGTTCCACTTAGTTAGATACAAAAGCTAATCAAGGAGTTTCCTTTTTAACTTCTTGTGTCAAGCTCACCTTGCCAACTATAAATTGAACCATATTGGAACTGAAGAAGATAGATAATCAAAGAGTCATCTACCAGTGTTGTGTGATAGCTGATTGAAGTTAAGCAAACACAAACACGAAGCTTCATTACTCCAGCAAAATACTTGTTTGTTTGGATAAATGAGATAGAATGAAAAGAAAAGGATTACAAGTGTGATGGAACTGATATTGATCATCGTTCCTATTTTTGTGTAAATTATCTTAATTGGTTTGTCCACCTCTTTGCTTAATGAGACTGATGCAGGATACTTAGTCGTGTATTAATGTAATCTCCCATATATCCTCTGTTAGCTTTCAAGCCTAATATATTGTAAGCTTTCACAACATTTTGAACTAACCTTCTCTCCAATCCCACAGGTAGTTATTTTGAACTGCTTTTCTGACATATTCTTACTTCTTTGCTTTTTTAAAATGGACAGAATAATGGGGCTTCATAGTTGATACTTTTATTTGGGGTAATATAGTTCAGGAATAACTGTTATATGTCCTAGTATGCGATGATGCAGTAGGTTGTTACATCCAGGATGGATACGTTTAGTTTCTCATTTCCCAAGTATTTGGAAGACATGCTTTCGAATCTGGTGGTGTAGAAAACCATACCCACTCCATGTTTTGGACCATTTTACTGTTATTCCTGATTCTTTTGAGGTTAAGTGGGACTCTTACTTTGAGAACATATGGATTAATTATCTGTAATTAGGTCCTAATCAGATAGATTTATGATCTGCCATCTACTTTATTATGGACAAGAAAATTAGCACTCAACTTATGACAGAACAGGGAAAGGCTATCATGCTAAAAGGGACGAGTTCTTTTATGGAAGTTTTCCCATCAAGGTACTGGCATAAATTATAGTTTATTTATCTGTACAGGTGACAGAAATGGAAACTATTCTGCAAAATCACAACTATGCAATGCCAGCACGCGATGTACTTACAGCTCTTGCAGAGAAGTTCAGGTATGGCATATTCGCCATTCTATTTTTAATTATTTTATGCAATATGAATAGTATACCCCTTAAAAGCTGGACGGAAGTTATGAAATGCTTTTTGTGCAGTGAATCACTAGAACGGAAAGGCAAGATTACAGTGCAGATGAAACAGGTATGAAAACTCTATTTTTGCTGTGATTATCATTCATGCTTGATTTTCTTACGTTCTTCCTTTATTATAGGTCTGGAATTGGTTTCAAAATAAGCGCTATGCTATTAGGGCAAAATCAAGCAAGACACCTGGAAAGTTAAATATCACTCCTATGCCTCGGGATGAATCAACCACAGTAAGGAATATACCTCAACTGACAGCTGGTCCAATTCCTACTACATCAGGTTCAGGTAGAATGTTGTTCCTTTATGGTACATAAATTTTAAATTTTGCATGACTACATAGCCATACTGGGCAGAAAAGCAGTGTGCATGAGGGAGGGGAAACTGCAAAAAATTACTCCCTTAGTTTCATGATGCTGGTCTTTTAAGGTTGTGCACCGATTAAGGAAATGATAGAATGTTATAGAGGTTTCAAAGAAACCCAAGTAAATAGCTAAAATACCCTTCCTTTTATTCCACCATCATAATTTATTACCTACGACTTTCATGTATGATGTATCCCAAGAATAGTGTAAGGTAAAAATGGTATTATGTTTCATATTGAAGTTCTAAAATGACAATCAATTTGAATTATGTTAAAATTAAAAAAAAAAAAAAAATCAACATTGTGGAATGGAGGGAGTATGACGTTTTGGCTTGGTGGGCTTTGTTTTTCTTACCACAGAAACTGGTGACTGACTCAGCACAAGGGGATTGTGTTTGTGTTAGAACTTCAACTAGTTGCTCGATGCTATCATTTCAAGTTTTCTACTATCAAGCTTGACAATCTTAGGTTAATTTAACCAAACTGAGTTTATACTTGTAATGGGATCATAGCCTTAAGACAGATAGTAAAATCATATCATTGTGTTTTTGGCAACCCAGGTTATTTTTCCATGCTTCAAGGTGCTGCTTCATTGCCTAACATTGCTTGCAAGTATTTTTCCATTGATGATCATTCCAACAAGCTCTCTTCTTCCTTTATCATGAAGCATTCCAACCAGCTTTTCAGGCTGATGATAATATTGACCATCTTGTTTAGCAATCGTTTCAGTCCAACTTCTATAGATTCACTGAGTTCTTTGTCCATAGTGTTTTAAGGAGTCCAGTTTATATTTTATTATTGTTAACAGTCAATGCTATGAACCAAATAAACTGAAGGTTAAATCTTGGTCAATGTTATGAACTCTCTCCCAACCGCATAAACTGTTGGACAAAGGCAAATATATGGTATCATGTGATAACAATTGTGTCGTGCTAGAGCCATTTGGACTTGAAGTGTGGACAATGTTATTGCCTTACTGTTCATCCTACCTTATGCTAAAATAAGGACAAATAAGGTTTACACTCGAGAACACTTACTCATAGAGGCTTTGATGCCACATGTTTAGATTCTATAGTTAGTTTCATATAGTTAATGATAATTTGATTAGGGTTTGTGCCCTGTATAAGTTGAAAAGGAAAGATATAAAAGAAGGTGAACAAAGGGGGAAGGCATAGGTTTTGAAGGTGATAAGAACGTGCCAAAACCATAAACCACACTGTCATAGATGGCATCAAACATGGTTTTGGTATCATCTCTAGTTGTGTCCAAAAGGAGGGTGGTTGATAGGAGTCATGAGAAAAGAATGATGACAATAACTTGCGACCACCACTAGAATCGGCCATTCAAGATTTATGGTGGGAAGCTTTGGTGGAATTACAAGAGAACAATAGGGGGGGAACCCTAATGGTGAGTCCTCATTGGGTTGCTAGTGACGGAGGCAAGGTATCAATGGTTTAGTGAGAGAGATGGTGATACAACAGCAAGAAGGGTCATAAGGATGAAAGCTGAGCCAATCGAAGAGAACATCATGGGCAATCTTAAATTTGGGTAAAACTAATGGTGCATTGCTTGATCACTGTCATCACCATCACCAAATGAATGTGACTAGCACAGGGGTGGATGGCCATCATGGTTGATCTACATACAGCAGCCAAAATGGGGTCTCTCCTATACTGACAGCACAGCAGTTTCTAATCCACAGTTTAGGAAAGGAGGCTTTGGCGAAATTGATTCTTTATTCAACAAAGGGGATCTTTCTCCCTAAAGGGATATAGGCAGGCCAAGCCCAACTTAGGTGGAAGAGATGGAAAAGTTTGCACGATTCCAAAATCTAGGATTGTTTCTCTTTCTTGGTGGGAACCCGATTCATCCGGTAGGAAGACATGTTGGGTCCAATGCAGTTTATGTGGCAAGGAGTGGACCTAAATCATGAATTCCATTTAGGAATAGAAGAGGGATATCATCTAAAGAAGGGGCATTGGATGCAGCTGGTTTAAATGGACATACAAGATAAAGAAATAGGTCCAAACAATAGAGAAGATCTTTGACCGTGAAGTTAATCATGACTGTCTAGACATAAGGGGTTTTTGTTTGGAGTGGGGATGGGGATTTGTAATTGTTAAGACACCTTTTTATAATCACAGTTATTACAATTCGATTAATATAAACAAAAGGATAAGGGGAAGGCATCTAGTCATTCAATGTGATTTGTTGGTGATAATGAGGACTCACAAAGAGAGCACACACTTGTATCATTTTTAGGCTTCTTGGCGCATAGTCTTGAATTCCCAATTCAATAATACAACGCATTTATCTTCAGTGTCAAGTAGAGGCACATCAACGATATTATGGTAAGCTTTAATTTAGGAGTAGGTCTTCGAGATAAAGAAAATATCTCATGAGATCCTAATTATATCTTACAGTATATTATAGAGTATCCTATATGATTTAATAGGATTTGTTTTACTTACTTCCTTTTCTCATGATTTTATCCATATTTAATTGGGATAAAGAGCCCTCTATTATTACATGAGATCATTTCTTTTTCCCCCATCAAGTACACTACATCTCATTGTCTGGTATATTACCTAATTATTCATTCTTTGTTTTCTGTCTTCCTCCTTCCCTGCATCAAGCTCATGATCTCAACCCCTCCTGTTGGGTGTTCGTAGCTTCTGCATTTCAAACTCCAGATATGATTTTGCTTTTTGACGAAGTGGTTTAATGACGTGCGTGGTGCCTTAATATATTAACCATTAATTGATTCAAAACTTTCATAATATGTAAATGATGATTGTTGTGCAATTTTGAAAATGATTCATTATTATGTAATTGACAGTGCATAGTGCTGATTAGTTTAACTTGATTGTTTATAAATGTGCAACACAAAATCAAACATATGATCAGTTTCAGCATCATAATATCATTGTTATTCATGTACTTTGAGCTTTGGGTAATATTAAGAGGATTTTGCCTGTTTTCCCTCTCAAGATTGCTAGGTTGTTGAAGAATGACAAATCATGTTATGCATCTCATTTTCATTTAACACTGCAGTTTCAATTGAGCATTTTAAAATTTAATAATAGTAATTTTCCTGGTTTTTAAGTTTTAAGTTTTAAGTTTTAACAGATATACTATTGATTTTGGAAATTGTAACTATTATTTTCATCGCAATCATTGTTTATTTCAAGCTTGTTAAAACTTGATTACAGATACATTTTAGGTTCAAGCCGTGTTTAAAATATAAAATCTCCAAATTTTATGTCTCTGGGTGCATATTATGTTGCTTTTATCTTTTAATGTACTTGGCATGATGTTTCTCATTAAGATGGAAGTATATGAAGGCACAACTGAATAGAGACAAACTGGACTCAGTTAATTTTGTGTCCAGCTTAGTAATCTGTAAGATACACACCATATCTACATCCATACCTGATCATTTTTTCCCGTATTTGTTCAAAAATACTTCAAACACAACTGGTATAGTGTCAACAAAATTTAGATAAAAATGATATTTTCACATGAACCTAGCAGGATCCATTATTGATGAAAATGACACATTTCAAGAATTTTCCTTGAATTTTGGGACGAGTGTAGAGATATAAATATTGGTAATTTGACATTTATGAATATTTGAAAATGTATAAATCTTGAAAACAGTGGTATTTGCTATTTCCTGTGATGCCATCTTAATTATATTATTTGGTCACTATGCCAATGCTTTAACAAGTAGGGATATCAATTGAAATAAATATAAATGCATAGGGTGTCTTAACTATAGACTAAAGAGTGCTATTTTTATTTTTATTCTTTGGTCATCTTGTTTACTTATAGAATATACTTTGGCTTCATTTGTTTTCAGTTCCAACACCAGGAAAGGTAACTCCAGAAAATTCAGTTATGGAATTTGAAGCTAAATCTGGAAGAGATGGAGCATGGTTAGCGTTTTCTTTGGGTGTGTTTGGACCACTATGGAATTGGAATTGATTTGATTTCAAAATTAAATTATTTGTTTGGAATAGATAAAAAATAGGACTTGAATTGATTATAACTGCAGTTCAAATTCCTTCATTTTTTTTATAGAATTTTGTTGGAATTGAAATGATTTGGTATAATAAAAATGTAAAATGTCATTTTTATCCTTTAGGTATTAATATAAAAGAAAAGGGTTTGGAAAAAAGTAACAGGCTGTAGAGGTCTGATGGCAGCTGGCAGTGATCTGGTGGCAGCGATTGAAGGTTGTTTGGCAGCTGTACGACAGTGGTTATTGGTGGTGTGGAAAAATTATATGGTAAATAAAGGATAAAAATGTAAAATCAAATTATTATATCAATTTTTAAATCAAATCAATTTATAGTTTACATAATTAATTCCAAACACAATTCATTTCCAATTCAATTCATGTCAAATCAATTCCATCAATATTTTGTTCCAAACACACCATTTAATCGTGTTGTGTAATTTTCCATTTCTCACTTAATGTGTGTGTGTATATATATATAATGTGTAAGAAATTGACATAATCCTTTTCCACTCTTCCCTTAGGTATGATGTGGCTAGCTTTCTATCACACAGATATCTGGATACAAGTGATCCGGTAATTTTAGGCTGAGATGATTTTGATTCTAAATCTTGTGAAGAAATTAATGCATTTCTTTTTAATATTTTTATGTATTTATTTATTATTTTTAAATGTGATGTTACTTCGTAGTTCTGTGATCACATAGCTTACCTAACATGCCTATTTGTGATGCTTGTTTTAAGATGTTCATAGTGTTTGAACCATAATGACCTGCTTGTTTTTTTGCTATGAATGATTAAAACTGATTTAATTGTTTTCCAGGGAGAATGAATGATTTGTATGTAACATTTCACTGTCACTAAGTCAGTCCAACTGCTTATCTTAAGATAGCTAAAGAATGTGGTGTTAGTGGTACATTTTTCCTTCTAGCTTTGTTTCAAAGCAATATTTGAAAAGTTCATGAAGGATCTTACCAATAAATAGTTTGGGTCTCAATTTCAAGTAACCCATTAATTGTACTGTAATCTTTTATGAATTTAATTTTGATGCACTGTCAGTGTAAAGTAATTTTATACGTGTACCTAATGACATAACGCCACATCAATAGAAATAACTGTTTTTTACATTGATTGCGTGAATGGTCATCCAAAAGAACGGATATGATTGCACGATCAGTGCATCAATATTAAACTCATCTTTAATTGTCAAATATTTTTGAGTAATATGGAATAAAGTTTTGTTGTGCATTTCTACTTATTGTTTCGGGGTTTTAATACTTATCGATGGTGTAATGGTTACAACTTTCTCCATGTTTTAGGAAGTGCTGGTACGGTTTTCTGGTTTTGGATCCGAGGAAGATGAGTGGATTAATATCCAAAGAAATGTCAGGCCACGTTCCTTGCCATGTGAATCATCAGAATGTGTTGCAGTCCTCCCGGGGGATCTCATTCTTTGTTTTCAGGTAGGAATATCTATGGAAGGTTTCAGTTGAAAAGTTTGACTGATTATATTGATCATGTTAACTCTTTGTATTTTGCTTTTATGGAACATCTTTTTTTTTCCTATTATTCATGAGCTATGATTTTGGACACTACAGGAAGGTAAAGAGCAAGCCCTTTACTTTGATGCCCATGTGCTTGATGCTCAAAGACGGAGGCATGATGTAAGAGGCTGTCGATGTAGATTTTTGGTTCGATATGATCATGATCAGTCAGAGGTAATAATAATCACCTGATTTTGTCTTGCATGATCTTTTCTTTTATATTTTGGTTGCCTTGTTATTTTGTCATTTACAAAAAACTCACTTCTGCTCCGGTTCTTAAATGTGCAGATATCAATCTATTTTATTTTAACTTGTGTCTAAATATTCATTGCTGTAATGGTGTCCTGATCAGATATAAAATAGTGCCATTTTTCTCTCTCTGAATTAAGTTTCCATACCTTATTTTCCATTGGATCTTTGATTCAAATGGTTACTGGTTACTATTATTTGATAGAATCAAGAAATGCAGAATAGATGCAAAACAGTGACATGTCTACTATGCTTGTTCAGTCTTAATGCTGATGATGCCTTTTGAAATGATGCAGAATCATTGTGTATCGAATTTTAATGATGACAACTACGCTATTTGAAACTTAGAGTTCATGCGTTTGATTTGATGCATTTTGTTCTCCTGCCTGTTCTTTCTAGGAAATTGTCCCGCTCAGAAAGGTCTGTCGCAGACCTGAAACCGATTACAGATTACAGCAACTTCATGCTGCAAATGAAGCCGGAGGAGCTACAGATCAGCAAAAGATTGCCACAAAACCAGTAAATGCGCATGGTATCAGGGTTACTAGTTCTTCTGAAACGGTGCCACGGCAGCAGAATGCAAACATCTCTATGGCACCACCACATGTTTTGCAAATGACAGTTTCGGTAGCGCCCCAAAATCTAGTTGTTGATCCAAAGAAAACTGAAACGATTATTAATGTTCAGGCAGGAAATTCGATTATTGCCCCAGGTAGTGTTGCGCTTACTAGCAGCATTGCTATAAGCAGTGTTCCTGAGGTACCTAGTCAAAACATTTCTGAAGGAAAATAACTATTTTTGTGATTTCATTTTTTCTAAATTGTTAATGAGATTGTAGTACATACCTTTATTAACAACTTGTAATTCGCTCGGCAATTAACTTATGAACGCAATGCTTGTACAGGACTGTTTGTACCTTGGCTTTTATCTGATCTCTGGAAATTAAGGATGAGATGACATGAGATGAGAATACACCTTTTCAAGCGCACAGCTGTGAAATTTCTGTGCAGAAAGAGAACAAAAAAGGAAAAAAAATGAATTAAGAGTAAATATGACAAATTGAGTGGATTGTGTAAAAAGGAAATAATGAAGGGAATGGTAACACGGGATACAAATAATAAATAAAAGGATGATATGCTTCATGATGGATGATCTCAATCTGGCATGGAGAGGTTTCAGAGTAGTATTTATAGATTAAAGTTACAAAAGTATATTTTAAGGATAGGTTATCGTCACACCATTCTTATATAATTCTATTTTCATTTCCTAAAACACTCTTTCTTAATTAAATGTGTAATGCTTATCGGCTTAATTACATTTTGTAGTTTTTCTCATTTATTTTTTCATATGACATCACTAAATATTATACGAAAATAAACAAAAATTATTCTCCACATTCAAGCAATATTAGCATCCAAGTAATTTAAAGTTATGCATTTTTTTTTTCGTTTTCTTTTAAATTCACGCGTACACTCATCTATGATGCTATGTCTTCTTTTTTTTTTCTTTTTTATTATTTTTCACTTTCGTTACCGTCATCGTCCCACAACCACCACCTCCTCCTCCTCCACTTTCTTCTTTCATTTTTTGTTCATGATTCAATTTTTGTTTGTGTGTTTGTTTTTGAATTGAGTTTGTGTATCACAATCATTAAATAATTTCGGTTCATCCTGAATTTAAATAAGGTGTACTTGGTCTGTGCTTATTTTGAAACGAGTTTACATTGTGAATTAATTTTCGGTTCATTTCTGAATATAATTTCAGTTCATTTTTGAGTGAATTATTTTGTTATAGTTCTTCTTATTTCACTATCTTGAGAAGAATAAAACCAAGAAAAAAAGAAGAAAAATCAAACGAAAAAAGAAATAAGAAGAAAAAATTTCTCAACTTCTCATCATATTCTTCTTTTTCTTGTTTTGTTCATCTAATCAAACAAAGAAGAAGAAATACATAATGTTGCAAAATTACTTGATGGATTTGGATGTGTTTTTGTTCATAATTCAATTTTGTTTGTGTTTGTTTTGGAATTAAGTTTGTGAGTCGCAATCATTAAGTAATTTTGGTTAATTCTGGATTTAAATAAGGTGCATTTGGTTTGTACTTGTTTTGAAATGAGTTTATATTATGAATTTAATTTTAGGTTTATTCTGAATATGATTTCGGTTCATTCTAAATATAATTTTGGTTCATTTCTGAGTGAATTATTTTGTTACGATTCTTCTTGTTTCACTATCTTAAGAGGAATAAAACCAAAAAAAAGAGAAAAAAAATTAAACAAAAAAGAAAAAAGAAGAAGAAAAAATTTCTCAGAACTTCTCATCATGTTCTTCTTTTCTTGTTTTGTTCATCTAATAAAATAAAGAAAAAGAAACACATAATGCTGCAAAATCACTTGATGAATTTGGATGTGTTTTTGTTCATGATTCAATTTTGTTTGTGTTTGTTTTCGAATTAAGTTTGTGTGTCGCAACCAATAAGTAATTTTGATTCATTCTGGATTTAAATAAGGTGCATTTAGTCTATGCTTGATTTGAAACGAATTTACATTTTGAATTTAATTTTCGGTTCATTTTGAATATAATTTCGGTTCATTATGAATATAATTTCTGTTCATTTCTATTCTGTACAATTCAAAATTCTTCCTCCTCACCTTCTACTGCTTCTTCACCAGGGAGAGAAGGAGGAAAAGAAGAAAAAAAATACATCAGCAACAACAACAAAAGAATGAGGAAGGAACGCGAAAAAGAATGAAGAGGAGGAAGAGGAACGCGAAGAAGAAGAAGAAGACGCTCCGTGCGTAAACGAGTGTGAAAAAGAAGAAGATGAAGAAGAAGCTCCATGTGTAAATGAGCGTGAGAAGAAGAAGAAGATGTGCGTATAATCACACTTTTTTATTGAGAGTGATTTTTGTTGGTGTTGGACCAACTTAAATGAACTTGAATGAAAAAAATACTTGGATATGTAGTAACTCTGGGTAAACAAACATGAAACAAAATCATTGTTATTTAATTATTGTGCATGTAATCTAATGAATATTATAAGTTGTTAAAAATATGAGATAATATTACAGTTAATATTTAAAAAAGTAAAATGCTAAAAAATATTGTAATAATATTCAATAAATATACAAACAACAACAACAAAGCCTTGTCCCACTAAGTGGGGTCGGCTACATGAATCAAACAACGTCATTGTGCTCTGTCATGTATCATGTCTACAGAGAGATCGTTTACATGTAGATCTCGTTTGACCACCTCATGGATGGTCTTCTTAGGTCTTCCTTTGCCTTTTGCCCTTTGTTCATCTTCCATCTCATCCACCCTCCTGACTGGATGTTCTATCGGTCTTCTTCTCACATGTCCAAACCACCTGAGACGCGATTCAACCATCTTTTCCACAATGGGTGCTACTCCAACTCTCTCCCTTATATCTTCATTCCTTATTTTATCCAATCGCGTATGACCACTCATCCATCTCAACATCTTCATCTCTGCCACAATCAACTTATGTTCGTGTTCCCCTTTAGCCGCCCAACACTCCGTACCATACAGCATAGCCGGTCTTATAGCGGTGCGATAGAATTTACCTTTAAGTTTTAAAGGCACTTTTTTGTCGCATATAAAACCAGATGCACTCCGCCATTTTGACCGACCTGCTTGGATCCTATGATTTACATCCTGTTCAATCTCTCCATTATCCTGTATGATGCACCCAAGATACTTAAAACTTTTAACTTTTCATAGGATGTTTTCTCCAATCTTCACCTCTATATTTGGGTTTTCCCTTCTCAGACTGAACTCACATTCCATATATTCGTCTTGCTACGGCTTATCCGCAGACCATACACTTCTAGAGCTTCTCTCCATAACTCCAACTTCTTATTTAGGTCTTCCCTTGACTCTCCCATAAGGACGATATCATCAGCAAAAAGCATGCACCATGGCACAGGCTCTTAGATGTGCTCTATGAGTACTTCCAAGACTAATGTGAAAAGGTATGGACTTAAGGATTATCCCTGGTGTAATCCTATACCAATAGAAAATTCCTCTGTCACACCACCTTGAGTCTTCACACTAGTTGTGGCCCCATCATACATGTCTTTAATTGCCCGAATATATGCGATCCTTACTCTCCTCTTTTCTAAAACCTTCCATAAGACCTCTCTTGGTACCCTATCATACGCTTTTTTCCAAATCAATAAACACCATATGTAGATCCCTTTTATTACTACGGTACCTCTCCATCATCCTTCTTAATAGGTATATCGCTTCAGTGGTAGATCTGCCTGGCATAAATCCAAATTGGTTCTCTGCTACTTGTGTCTCTTTTCTCAACCTCCGTTCTATCACTCTTTCCCATAACTTCATAATATGACTCATAAGCTTAATCTCTCTATAGTTTTCGCAACTTTGTATATCCCCCTTATTCTTGTAGATAGGTACCAAGGTGCTCTTTCTCCACTCATCAGGCATCTTCTTTGACCTTAAAATCTCATTAAAAAGCATGGTTAACCAGTTTATGCCTTTTTCTCCAAGACCCTTCCAAACCTCAATCGGGATATTATCAGGTCCTACTGCCCTGCCATTTTTCATCTGCTTTAGAACCTCTTTTACCTTGAAGTCTCGAATCCTTCGATAGTAGTCAAAGTTTTGATCTTCTTCCCTTGTGCATAATCGACCAAGGCTCGGAAGAGTCTTCTGTCTCTCATTATATAACTCGTAGAAGTAGCTCTTCCACCTTTCATTAATCTTCTCCTCTTGGGCCAATACCTCTCCATCCTTATCCTTTATACACTTAACCTGATCCAAATCTCTCGTTCTTTTTTCCCAACTCTTTGCGATTCTATATATACCTTTTTCTCCTTCTTTCGTGCCCAAAGACTGGTAGAGACCCTCATATGCTCTTGTTCTTGCTTCACTTACAGCCACTTTTGTCTCTTTCTTAGCCGCCTTATATTTTTCCCAATTATCTACATTGCGGCATAAAGACCACTCTTTAAAGCATTCCCTTTTTATCTTTATCTTTTCTTGTATACTCGCATTCCACCACCAGGACTCCTTGTCTATTGGTCCTATTCCTTTAGATTCACCAAAACTTTCTTTTGCTGTTCTTCTAATAACTTCTGCCATCTCCCTCCACATCTCTTCCGCGCTTCCATTCTCATCCCACTTTGCCTCTTCTCCTATCCGTCTTAGGAAACTTCTTTGTTCCTCACCTTTCATCCGCCACCACCTCGTCCTTGGGTTCTTCGTATGATGTCTTTTTCTCAACTTTTGCTCAACGCGAAAATCCATGACGAGCACCCTATGTTGTGTTGTCAAACTCTCTCCCGGGATAATTTTACAGTTAATGCAAAATTTCCGGTCGACTCTCCTCAACAAGAAGAAGTCGATTTGAGAGCTTGTCATGCCACTCTTATAGGTTATAAGATGTTTGTCTCTCTTTTTAAAACATGTATTTGCGATGAGAAGATCAAAGGTTGAAAAAAAGTCCAAAATAGTTTTACCCTCGATATTGATCACCCCGAAACCATGGCCTCCGTGAATACTCCCATATCCAGTCACTTCTCTCCCAACATGGCCATTTAAATCTCCTCCTAAGAAAATCTTATCTCCCAAAGGTATGCCTTGAACCAAACTCTCTAGATCCTTCCAAAACCTTATCTTGTGTTGTTCGTCCGAACCCACTTGCGGTGCATAGGCGCTAATCACATGGAAAACACCTCCCTCCATCACAAGTTTGATAGAGATGATCCGATCTCCCATCCTCTTGACATCCACTACGTCCTTCTTCCACTGCTTATCCACAATTATTCCAACCACATTCCTATTCTTCACCTTTCCTGTATACCAAAGTTTGAAACCAGAAGTATCCAACTCCCTAGCCTTTGCACCAACCCATTTCGTTTCTTGTAGGCACATAATGTTAATATTCCTCCTTGTCATGGTGTCCACTACCTCCATGGACTTTCCTGTTAGAGTGCCTATGTTCTATGTCCCAAATCTCAACTTTCTGTCACTTCGACCTTTACCTTTTACTTTGTGAACTAGCTTATTTACCCTCGTCCGTTCACGAAAACGCGAGAACCCTTGCTCATTTAACACTACATCCGGGCACCGATGCAGCGGCTCTTGCTTTGACACCGTACTCGAGTCATACGGCGCGTTGCTTCCGGGCAACAACCTAGCTTTAGCGCAATAATGTCTTTGATTCATGTCATGGGAGTTCGACTATATTTTTATGTTGGTTGCCGAGGACCTAACACAACCCTCCTCCTTTATCCGGGTTTGGGACCGACTATATACCGCAAGTGTAACATAGGCGGAGTTAATATTCAATAAATATATCTTATATTTTACTATGCTGTATTTTAAAAGATTGAGAGTAAAAATAGAAAAGAAAAATGAATTTAGATGGTAGAAGTAAAATTAAAACTTGTTTAAAATGTGAAAATTAAATTAAATTAAACTAAACGTTAAAGATATTAAAATTTTTGAAAACTTTAATATAATAAAAGATACTTTATCCTTATAAACTTTTATCATGTTTGTCAGCTATTTTGTGTGTACATCAATTTTTCTCAAAACATCGAAATGAATAACCCTTTCTTCTTCGAGCAATATACTTGAGAGTATATATAGTCATCTTTTAATTAATAACACATTTTCTAAATTATCCCTGATTCTTATGAATTTCTCCGAATAAAATAATAAAATAAAAATAAAAATATGCAATTTCACTCCCACGCACAAGGCCCCAATATGGAGTTTTAAATTGGGTAAATTACATAAATAAATAAATAAAGTGAATGCTAAAATTATTCAATTATAAAATTTTTAAAATGGTTACATTTTTATAATATACTTACTCTATATAAAATGTTATAGAGAGTAGAGATTTATGTGAAAATTGATTAAGATCATAAATCGTTAAAGGTAGTAGCGATTTATAAAAAAACAACTTCAACACATAAATCACGACAGACTATAACAGTTTATGAAAATATTTAAATTTTATATCCAGATCTACTAAATAAATACATAAACTAAATAAATAATTTTAACTAGTAAAATCTAAATATTAAAAAATTTATTTAAATTTTAAAATATAATGTTTTAAAGTAATGGATAAATAATACCTATTTTTTTCTTATCCAACTTTATTCAATTGATTTGTCATTGGCTTAAAAAAAGTTGTAACATTTCTTATTCCACTATAAGCTAATTGAACTTTAATTAATTACACTTCAATTTAAAATCTTACATTTTAAAAATATTTTAGTTTTTCTAATATTGAGATTTTAATATCTGAATTATTTTTTATAAAACTAGGAATATGATATAAATTCTTGCCAACCTATATACTCTCTTAACATGTATCAATAAATAATTTTTAAATTTATAAGAATTATAAGGAGTTATATTGTTATCAAATTTAGGGTGCAAAAGAAAAAGATAATTTTATAGTTAATGTTCATGAATAGATACAAACACATCATGCTATGCCTCACCATACATGTCAATTTACACAAAATATAATGTAAAATTTATCCATATATCTTAATCTTAATTTTTTTAAAATTAATATAATTTAGATAAAAATAAATTTTAATATTAATTTAAACATTTTGAAAATCACTTATATATATATTTTTTAAACCACATAATAATATTTATTTCTTAATATTTTGTAAAGTTTTGTACATAAATCATATATATGATTTTTTAAGCCAATATCAATTAATTGGATAAAGTTAGATAAAAAAAATTATATATTATTTACACTTTAATTTAAAAATAAATTTTAAAATTTAAATATATTTTTTGAATATTTAAATTTTAATATTTAAAATTATTATTTAATTTATGTATGTATTTAGTAGATTTAGATATAAAATTTAAATATTTTTGTGAATAACTGCAGTTTATTATCGTAATAACATAATTAATGTGTTGAAATTATTTTTTTATAAATCGTTACTGTCTCTTGTAATTTATGACCTTGGTTAAATTTTACGTAAACTTTTTATATTCTATAACATTTTATGTATAAATTTTAAAATTTTTATATCCTATAACAGTTTATATGAAATAAGCACATAATCGAAATATAACTATTTTAAAATATCGTAATTGAGTAATTTTCACCCACATGTCAGTGATTTGTGTAAATAACCCATTAATTAAGGTTTGGTTTGCTTGAATGGAGCCCGAATTAAGCAAAAGTACAGTTTGAACCGACATATTATTTCTAACAAGTGTCGTGCCACTGCCAACTCCCAACCGTATGAAGCATTTATTACTATAAACGAAAACATTATGATTTAGGTACATCTCCCTCCAGATGTGCCAAGTTTAGCCTTGGAATGCGTATCGCAATTCTATTCTATTCTATTCAATAATATCATTATAAGTTTCTCCTCTCCAAATGCTGTTCAGTAATTGTGTGTAGTCAAGTGTTGGGAGGTATCATATTGGTGGGGAGCTGACAGACGATACTAACTAACTTCAACATTTAATGCTTTTTGATTCATTTAGCCTTATTATAAATCTACATGTTAGGAAGAAGGTGGAAGAAGAGAACACGGGTAATTAAGTCAAGAGGTTGATTGTATTATTAGAAAACGATACTACCTATTACTCTTTCATAGGCCAGTTTCTTTAACCCATTGCTTTCCTGCTTTTTTGGGACTCTCTCTCTCTCTCTCTCCCTTTCGCTTCCTCTTTTTTTCTCTACTTGATCACTTGAATACAATAGGATCTACTGCAGTGTCGACATTTTACAAGGAGATTCCAAAGGAGAAACAGATAATTAAAGGGATATAAACATATACTTTCATGGGTGCTCCATTAACAGCTTGGCCGTGGGAGAATTTGGGGGTACTCAAGGTATGCTATGCTCTTTTTTTTTATCACATTTTTTAAATAAACTACCATTATAATTTATCAACGATGCACAAGAAATCAAATAAACCACCAAATTAGTCATCGGTACAGAATATATATTGAAATATGAAATAAATATTGAAAATGATTCAAATTATAATGTATTTATATAAAAATATATGATCACTAATTTGATAGTTGACAAATCTAGCAACTTTGGAACTGATTTTTTATTATTTTTGTTTGATGGACAGTATGTGTTATACGGGCCATTTGTGGCAAAAGTAGTGTACGAAAGATTTTACGAGGAAAAGGAATCCATCCCCAACATGAGCTGGTGCCTTCACTTGCTCATACTGTGTGGTCTTAGGGGTTTGCTTCATGTCTTCTGGAATTCTTATTCCAACATGCTGTTTCTCACACGGAATCGCAGAATTATCCAACAGGGCATTGATTTCAAGCAGATTGACAAAGAATGGGACTGGTATTTATAAAATGGGCTCTTATTATTATGTGCTATATTTTTATTATTTCTATTGATGATTACTTTAAATGTGTGTTTGACAGGGATAACTTCTTGATTCTCCAAGCACTAATTGGCTCCTTATGCTATTATATATTTCCCTTCTTTCAAAATCTTCCTGTATTGAATGTGAAAGGCCTTGTTACTGCTTTGATTCTTCATGTGGGAATATCAGAGCCACTTTATTATTGGGTGCATAGAAAGTTTCATGGGGAGAATCTTTTCAATCGCTTCCATTCACTTCACCATTCATCTCCTGTACTACAGTGCTTGACCGGTATTAATTAAGAACCACAAAATAAACATTTCTTGAAACATTTTGTTAATATCTTAGATTTATTGTTTATTATTTTGTGTTGCTTCTTGCTGCAGCTGGACATGCAACAGTTCTTGAGCATCTTGTGTTGGCGATAGTGATTGGAATACCGATCCTTGGGGCTTCTATGATGGGATATGGGTCAGCATGTTTGATATATGGTTACATTCTGGTTTTTGATTTTCTCAGATGTATGGGCCATTCCAATGTTGAAATTGTTCCACATCAGCTGTTTCAGACACTACCATTTATGAAATATCTCATATACACACCAACGTAAGTTACTATATTAATTAATTTGGAGTTTGATGTCCTATAAGTCTCAACATATTAATTGTTAGACTTCACATAAGTAATCCGCATTGGGGTTGCTGAATTGGTTAGCAACTTTGCATATTTGGTGAAGATAAGGGTGGAAATAAAGGAAATTAAATGAAATATTTTAATGCGGTTATATAAAATGAATTGTGATGGTTACACTCACCCTTTACTCATTTTCTACATTTTAAACCACCAAACTAATTTAGTGAAACTCATCAATTCTCCAATTGTATTCCCTTTCACAGTGCCCCTAAACGTTCAAACACTGTGAGTGATCGTAAATAGGGGCATGAGGTTTGGTATGTGTTAAGTCAACGTGTTGTAAAAAGAAAAGCAGAAGTGCAGAACACGAAAGCCATGTGGGTCACAGTCTCACAATAATTTATGGAAAGATAACTTGTGTAATTTTAAAAAAAATATATTTTTAATGTTTAATTTTATTTATTTTTTTAATATTTAAGATTTATTTAATTTTATCTTTAATATTTTAAATAGAATTAATATCCAAGAATTCTTAATTTTAACCTAAATAAAAAATATTAAAAATAAATATTAAATATATATTTTTTTAAAAATTATAAATATTAGAGATAAAAAGTATGTCTTACTTTCCAAGATCCAAATATAACTAGGAAAAAAAATAAACCAAGGTGAAGGCCTAATTTACATTCAAAAACAAAACAATGGCTAAAGAAGATTTCTTTGTCACAAGTCTTCTTTTCGTTTATTACTTATTTATTTTTACTTTTTTACTTTCTTTTTATAGTTTCATTTTTATTTGAATACAAAATTGACTTGAAGTATGATTATTTATTATTCATTTCATCCAAACTTTATTTCATATCTAAATTCCATTTTTCCCAAGCTCCAATAACTACCGAAAAAGAAGTACGGAATGGACAAGCATTTTTCTATGTAGTTCCTATGCGAGCAACAAAATCAATTCATATATATTTTTTTTTTGTTCTGTATCTTAGTGTTTTTTTACCCAGTTTAATTTGCGTTGTGTGCAGATATCACAGCCTACACCACACTGATAAGGACTCTAATTTCTGCCTCTTCATGCCTCTGTTCGATGCACTAGGAAACACGCTTAACACCAAATCTTGGCAATTACACAAAACAACAAGTTCAGGTCAAGATGAATTAATATGACACTGTAATTGCTGTTTCAGGACAGCTTTATACAAAGGCAACATTATTATATATAAGACTAAATTGTGTAGTACAAAATTTGCATGTGGTTTTGCAGGAAAAAGTAGTAGAGTACCGGATTTCGTTTTCCTAGCACACATAGTGGACATCACATCTGCTATGCATGTTCCATTCTGTCTAAGATCCTTCAGTTCTTTGGCATTCAGAACAAGGTTCTTCTTGATCCCATTTTGGCCACTTGCAGTGGTGGTTGTGCTATCAATGTGGCTTTGGTCCAAGACCTTTCTACTCTCATTTTACTACCTAAGGGGTAGGCTGCATCAAACATGGGTTGTTCCACGCTGTGGTTTCCAGGTCCGTGTCAATACTAAATAATAATGGTACCCTCCAACATGCTTCCATTTCTTTCTACATAGTAGGAAACATTTTAATTCGTTTTAAAAGCATCGGATTTTAAATCCCATATTTCAGCCGCTAATATATTTTTATTATTTAGATTTAAGAATTGTTTTTATTAGATAAATTAATCTTTTTGTTGGTTTTTAGATAAATTAATTTATTTTATAATAATATTTTTTTAGGTTTAACTATTTTATAATAATTTTTTTAAAATTTATTTGTTTAATATACATAATAAAAATTTTATTAATAATAACAAAAAACTAAGAGAAAAATGTCTGAGAAAAAAATAAATAACTTCCTATTTTTTAATTCAAAAATATATAAGTTATTGATTAATTAAAAATATAAAAATGTCTCTAATATTCTAAAATATGAGATATTTAAATTTTTTTATTCAAAATATATAAAGACATCGATTCCTGAAAGAAATTTAGATATATCATATTTTAAAAAGTAAAAAATATCTTTATATTTTTAATTAATCAAAAATTTATTTATCTTCGAAATAAAAAGTCAAACCTATCTTATCTAATTTATCCAATGGAATCAATTGTTGAGAATTTTAAAGTAGTAAAAATTTGTTAATAGCTAACATATTCGATCTAAAATTCATTAGGAACCAATTTTAGTATTTATTCTTAAAAAAGGTGTAGGATTAATGCTATTTCAACATTAAAATATTTAAAAGTTTGTGATCGTAATAAATACAACAACTTCTAGGAATAGAAAACACGAAGTTACGACGAGGTTACATCAAATTTAAAGGTAGGTTTGAAAAGTAGGTTTTAATTTAAAGTTCTGTACTTAGATGTTGAAAATCATTTTAGAAAATTAAAATATTTTAAATTAAGTTATAAAAATATGATATTTTAAAAATTTTATTAGTAGAACACAATATTTTCTAGATCGCTGTCATTACGTAATGCTTTTCTCAAGTAAGGTCTAATCTAGTGACAACTTTTTGTAAACAAATCACAACAGTTGTTATGTGGAAAATGATAATTAATATTATTTTGATAATTATAAGGGGAATGCTAATTAAACAATGATCATCTTGAACAACATAAAAATATATATCTTAATTTAATACTATTAATTAAATTTAAGATTAATTTACTTTTTTAACCCTATTAATTCACATTGTTCATATATTATTTAAAAATATTGTTGGTCCTATACTTTTCCTATATATATAATACAAGAAAGCTAAGTAAAGAGTGGCATTATCATTTGTTATTTTCATTTGATTGGAGCTGATTGAATTAAAATGTATATGATAAACGATTTGTTTTGAGATTCCGGAACATTTATGAATGATTAGGACATTAATCATGTTTATGTGGGTGGTGGTGACAGTACTTCTTGCCGTTTGCTGGTGATGGTATCAACAAGCATATTGAGCAAGCTATCCTCAGAGCAGACAAAATTGGTGTCAAAGTCATCAGCTTGGCTGCTTTGAATAAGGTAATTGGAACATTAAATGTCTTCATTCTGCTCTTTTCTGATTATGGTTGTTGTGGGTTTAAATGCCCTACATACTACACCTCCTACTGCTTCTTCATTGCCCTCTATTCCTTTCTTTCCATAATAATTGTTGTTTTTCTCTTTCATTAATCATTAATAATATAGCTATCTACCTGAGTAAAATTAGAATTTAATTAATATATGTTCTAAAAATATGAATTAAAATTATTAAGTTTTATTTTGTCTAAAAGTAAAAGCTTGATGATTTTATAAATGTGAAACAATTCTCATATTTTGAGTTAGTTTTTTATCTAAGTTAATATTTATTTAATTTTTTATATGGTATCAAAATCAAATTAAAAGTTATTATTGGGCAGACTATCTCACACCACAACGAATTCAAATTGTCTTTAAATTTTACGTTTTAAATATTTGTTTATTGTCTAAAATTAAAAGCCTAATAGTCTTTATAAATATAAAGTAACTCTTTTTTTTAAACTAATTTTTAGCCTAAGTTAGGCCTATTTAATTTTTTATAAAAATTATAAATTAAAAAATATTTTATAAAAAATATAAACAAATTAAATTTTTAATATATTTATTATATATTTATTGAAAAAAAATTAACTTTTATTTTAATAATTTCAACTTGGGTCGTTAGAAACATATTAGCTAAATAGCTATAGTTACATTAACTTGTGTTTACATAGATAAAAAACATTAATTCAAATGATAAAGGAGCTGAGTTAACATGTGAAAGGTTTCCATCATTAATAAATAAATCAATAAATAAGAAGTTAAAAACTTCAGCTTCAGTTTCTCTGGTACAAATTCTTTGTATTTCATACATTTCCAGGATTATTATTATTATTGAGAAATTCTACCTATATTTGCTAGATCGATCTAAGCGCCCATGTATTTAGAGTCATTCATTAGTCATTACTCATTACTGTAGCGACGACAGCTGCTGTTGTTTTTGTTAGATCAATAATTTAGTAATATTTATTTTCAATGTTTAAATTATTTGTCTTTTTCTAAAAATATTTAAATTCTTTTCTTGTCTTTTTAAATTAGTCTCTTTTTCTATGAATATATGTGTGTGTTAACTGTATATACGTACCTACATACATACAGAACGAATCACTAAATGGGGGAGGAAAACTGTTCGTGGACAAACACCCAGAGCTTAGAGTTAGGGTTGTGCATGGCAACACCTTAACTGCAGCTGTGATTCTTGATGAGATTCCAGAAGACGTTAAAGAAGTTTTCTTAACAGGTGCTACTTCCAAGCTCGGTAGAGCTATTGCGCTTTATCTCTGCCGAAAGAAAGTTAAAGTTCTGGTAATAAACTTTTTCATTTATTCTCAATCTGTTACTGCCTCACATCTTACAATTTTTATTATTAGTGTTTTAAATAAAGGCAAATTAAATTTCTAATATCAATATGCCATTAATTAGTTTTACTTCTTAGTAATCAAAATATGGTAATTAAATAAAATGAAGTTATTAACAAAAAAAAAATAAATACAATCCAAAATGCGTAAAGGTACACATGCAAAATTAGAAGGAAAAAAATATATCAAAATGTAAAACCTCCACATTCAAATTGTGAAAATCTAAAAGGTTATATTAGGTAACTAATAACTTTTTTGAATAACATGAATAACGGATCCTAAAATTAGCCCAATTCAAGTAAACACATACACTATACTCCTAAATTATTCATCTAAATCTTAATATTAGAATAACCATCCACACACATAGTGAAGTGAACATCTAATATATCCATTATTCACATTGTTTAATATTTTCGTTGTCTACCTATATTTTTTCAAATCTAAATTTGAAAAATAAATACATACCACAAATGATATCTCTTTTAAATTTGAAACATTTATTGTTCGGCATATGTTTTGGGAGTACTTTAGGCATTTATTTGCATTGGATGTATCCGGTTTGATGTGAGATGGATGTAACAATATAATGGGTGCCTAACGTGGTTTTATGTACGTCAGATATATATATTATATAGACATACATTCGCAAGAATTTGAGTATATATGTTTAGAGCAACGCTGATTGATTTTCATAATCATAATTCGTATCTAACATGGGGTCAGTTGTATTTATGGTTTGTGCTTTATTTATGATGTAGCTGCCAACCAAATGTAGTTGATAGTTGATACCTCCCATATGATTTATTTATTTAATTTCTTTGGCTCTTCTTAATTTTGGAGTGGTTGTTTGGTTGGACGGTGCTATTTTTGTATCTGAATGAAACACTAAAAGATGCAACGGCATCGTGAGTCTCTAATCTTATGATGCCATTAGTTAGAATTTTCTGTAGCTTATATGCAATTATTATCACTAGTAACTATAATGCGTAATTTGCAGATGTTAACTCTTTCGGCAGAGAGATTTCAGAGAATTCAAAAGGAAGCCCCGACAGAATACCAAAGCTATCTTGTCCAAGTGACAAAATATCAAGCAGCACAAAACTGCAAGGTACAATAATATTTCGGATTTCATTAGTTTGTTATTCAATTATTCCTCAATATCGGTAATATTAGGAAACAAAAAAAATTAAAATTTATTTTATTTATCATTTATTAATTATTATAATAATTAATAAATAATAAATAAAATAAATTTTGATTGTTTTTTACTAAAGTTTTTTGTTATCAAACATTTCCAATTTTTAAATAACTAACAAGAGATTTTAGTTATAATAAAAATATTTAAGAAAAAAAAATTATCTTTTTATTTTGTTAAAAAATATTTTTTCTTATATATGTTTTTTCGAAAATCTGTGACCACCTTGTTGATTAATTTCCTTTTTGTTTTGTTGGGAATTGATTTTTTAATATATATATAAATTGATGAAGATTATTTTATAGGAGTTTACTCCATTATATACGGTAAAACTTTTTTATTATGATTTCAAAGTTTAATAATTTATCTAAAAAATAAAAATAATTATTTGGATAATTTACTATAAAGTTTCTTAAACAAATTACAAAGAATATTTTTATATATTCATCTGGACATATTTTTATAAAAGAAGTCATGAAAATCAATATTCAAGAAAGAAACTGAAATATCTATTAATAAATAGGGTCATTCTAATATGATAATGTTATGGTGATTATAGTGATTATTTTTTAAAAAATGTTGCTAAAATTAAAGTAATATTATTTTTATTTTTAAACAATATTTTCTAAAAAGTATTATTTAAAAAAAATATTATCAAAATATAAAATAAAAGCATTATTTTAATAACACTTATATAATTACTATAACCATTATAGCATAATTATACTAAAATCTATCAAATAAATATTAGCAACTAAAATAATTAGATATATTATTGTCTTCTCACATACTTATATAATAGGCATTTGAGATTATTGGAGCATTCTAACATTTATATGTAGAAATATGTATAATTTTTAAAAAAAAAAAAAAAAGAAGTGATATTCTTTGTAATATAATTTTAAAAACCATAACACCAACAAACCCTTGATTGGTGTTATTGTAGGAAAGAAAATATACCGATTAAAACTCACATATAATTAATTTCACGTAAAATTAATAGTTAAGAGCCATTAGATTATTTAACTATTTTCAACCATCAAATATACCGCCATGAAATCTGGCATGTAATAAGATTTTGTGAATGCGATATTTTAATATATGTTAATACAGACCTGGATTGTTGGTAAGTGGATCACACCAAGAGAGCAAAACTGGGCACCACGCGGAACACATTTCCATCAATTCGTTGTTCCGCCAATCTTGCCATTTAGAAGAGACTGCACTTATGGTGATCTTGCAGCCATGCGGTTACCCGAAGATGTGCAAGGCCTTGGCAGCTGTGAGGTTAGCAATTCATTCTGTCTTTCTGTTACCATAGTTGTTGTACATTTTGTGGTCCACAATGCAATTGCAGTTACAATAATATATCATATATGTTTGTTTGACACAGTACACAATGGAGAGGGGAGTGGTTCATGCTTGCCACGCAGGAGGAGTAGTACACAGTCTTGAAGGGTGGACCCATCATGAAGTTGGGGCCATAGATGTTGATAAGATTGATGTTGTGTGGAAAGCTGCACTCAAACATGGTCTACGACCAGTGTCTTCCGGATCCACCATCAAAGCCAAAGGAAATTAAATTTGTAATCCAATTGATGTATCTGTTTTTCAATTGTTTTCTGCTCAAACAAAAACAATTGGAAACTTTAATTAACTTATTGAAAATTATACTAGATGTCAAACTTAAATTTGAGGGCAAATGGAAGAATTGTGCATCAAAGAAATTCAAAGACACAATGTGTGCATTTTAAGGGTTTTCTAGCTAATTTGTGTGTCATGTGGTATATAGTCTATAACGCTTTCATTTTTACGTTAGTGGTCATCATTGATAAAGCTAAGGTTAAATTCATAAAAAATTATATTTTTTTTTTATTTTATTGTGTACATATTTTTGTACACATTTTTTTATGCTATATATATATATATATTGGTGTTCTAGACTGATTTATTACATAAGATTAGACACAACATTTGTCACCCAATTTCATGGCCACATAGCAGGATTGTCAATTTCTATACCAGATACTTCTAGAGAATGACAGTTATGAAGATTGCAGGAATTTAATGAATAGTGGGATGTCCACTACCTAGGAAGGCCCAATAAGGACAACGGATATATAAGGCAAGGATCGACCTCCTAGCATGTGACATAATTTTACCCTAATATTTTTCATACTGTAGCCTAATTGCTAATTTGGGCGTTGGAGTGATTTTGCAACTATCATCCCTACCGGCTCGTAACCGATCTCCTCACTTAGCCAAGCTCACGTCTCTCGATTTTCCTCTCTCCCTCACAACACCTTCAGGTAACGACATAAGATTTGCATCATCTGTGGGGACTAAAATCGTGGCTGGCAATGGACGAACTCCAGAACTCTCCTGGTGAGTCTGCGGAGGAGAGAAATAATGACACGATAAGGGGTTGTTATGTCACTAAGGACGGCCATATAATGAGCATGGTGAATGCTATGTCCTCCCAAAGCCGACACCAGAGCCCCAAGGGATGAGCGACACTTGTTGGAGAGGTGCCCGTTCGGGGGCACTGGAAATGACAACGCTTGATTCAAGCAAGAACATAGATACCAAGTTTAGAATTTCGAAAGAGAACTGATTGCTTGAAACTGCTATAAACCTGAGTCAAGCTATGAAGCCCACTCCAAAATGGAGCCACAGGGAAGTGATCGCGAGGTCATGAATGCGAAGGAAGCATGAGAATAGGGACAATCATTGCATGACCATTCCTACTACGGGAATTACAGGCCATGAATCGATAGTGATAAGTGTTACTTCTTTTGATGCTAGGATCATCAAAGTATGGTTCACAAAAAATTTTGACAAACCTACACACATGAGGTACGATGGCATAAAGGGACTTGCAATAGCACATTACTAACTTCGATGCAAGGATGAACCTGGTGGGGGTAGCAGATGCAGTTCAATGTTATGCATTCCCGGTAATTCTAGCCAGAATTGTAATCCAGTGGTTCAACTTACTCTTTCAGAGGTCTATTTCGACCTTCTCAAACATCTCACAAAAATTTTTGACCTAATTCACCCCTTAGATAGTAAAATCTAAACATCTAATAAATCTTTTAGGGGTAACTCAACAAAGTGATGAATCTAGCTAGAAGTACTTAGACCATTTTAATGATGAATTCTTAAAATTGACGGCCTAATGAACTCTGTAGCCAGCCTCTACTTAACAAACACATTGATAAAAGAAGATTTTTGAAAGATTTAACCACAAAAATGGTATATAGATGATGCAAGAAATACAAAATGTGGCAAGAGTACATTAATGACGAAGAGGTTAGTATGGTGGTAACGACCAACAAGGGACACCCCACTAGCCAACCGCCTCACTAACCGATGATTACCCAGCTCGGCAAGAAAAGTTAAAAGGAACAGACAGAAAAATTATAACAACCTAACTTTCAGCACGTCATGACCAATGTTAATCATCAGGCATTACTATTCAGTCGACTTATGAGTTCTAGACTCGGAGTGTATTATATAAATTGAGCATGTTGTATGCATTGTAAGCGGCTTTGAATATCTTTATGGGTGAATGTGAGTTAGTAAAATAGATAAATTATGTGACAATCACAGACAAAGAGATGAATAGATTATACATAATGTTGCCAAGGCTTTCATATAGACATATAAAGGGTAATATAGTCACACAGGTCATAAATATCTTAACCTATACATGGACTCTATTTGTCATTAGTCTGGTGGTGGCGGCCAACAGGCAGCACTTCACCCGCCAACAACTGCCTCACCAATCGGTGAATACCCAGCCCGGCAAGAAAAGTTAAAAGGAATAGGCAGGTAAACTATAACAACCCAATTTTCAGCATGTCATGACCAATACTAATCATCAGGTGTTACCATTCAATCGACCTATGAGTTCTAGATTCAGAGTTTATTTATATAATATTGAGCCTGATGTATGCATTGTAAGCGACTTTAAATATCTTTATAGGTGAAAGTGTGTTAGTAAAACAGATAATTATGTAGCAATCACAATTCACACATATAAAGATGAACAGATTATACATAATGCTGCTAAGGCTTTCATATAGACATATAAAGGATAACATAGTCCCACAAATATATATATATATATATATACATTGTACAGACGGTTAAGAACTCTTGAGATTCCAGGTCTCGGCCAATTCAGGAATCCACTCTGGAACTTAGTACTAGCCTAAGATAGAGAAATCCTATCCCCCCAAAGATGTTAATATATAATCAAAGAAAAAATACTCTAAACTGCATAGTTTTATAGAGTGGCCTGTGTCCTCTAAAATGTTCATTGTACCTCGTGGTTTGGGTAACAACTTTAAGACTCTTGATTTTTTAAAATTAAATAATAAGTTATTTATGAACTATAATATTTATTAAAGATTATATTTTCATAAATTTTTATTATTAATTAGACAATTTTTGTATTCAAATTTTAATTTGAATATTTAAATTTTTAAATTTTATTTTATGAATAAAAGAAAATTAATTTCATTATCTCTAATTCTTGAATTAAAATATTTATTTGAGAATAAATTGTAATATGATGAATAAATTGTATTTTATTTAAAGATAATTTTGTTGAATTAAAATTAATTTTTAATTATTATATTATTCCTATTTCTATTAAAAATTACCAACTGATCCTTATCTTTTTTTCCAAATTAAAGGTTCTTTATTCTTTGGTTTAGGATTTTGCTACTGTTAGTGATACTCAAATCAAATTGTTGAATAATTGATTGTTGTACTATATTTTATTGCTTTTTTTTGTGCTATGCTGAAAAAAATGATGCAGAAAGAGTAAAACCTTGATAAACCTTATTAATCTCTGAAAAAGTTTATTAATCTTTGTTAAAATTATGTTAAAATTATGTTAAAATTGTGATCGATATATTGTGTGCTAAAAATATTGCTAATCTTTGTTAAAATTATGTTGAAGCATAAGTTTTTATTTGAAGATGATCAAATATTTATAATTGGTTTAGTTAATTTAATTTTTTTTTATTTCTTGGAATGATCTTAAAGAGTTCAATAGTAATGTAACGACTAATGAGTGATAAATTGTTAATAATTGATGAGTCAAAGGTTATATTAGATTTTAGTTGATATAATGCTTTAAATTTGAAATACATTTTAAAGTTTATATTAGACTATATTTATGTTTTAGAGTATTTATTAATAATTTATTTATTATTTTATTATAAAATAATTTTTTCGATTAGACCACAATATAATTGATTAAATCAATAAATCAATAAATTAATAATTAAAGTGGTCTAATAATCGATTCAGTTTTTAGAACCTTGCTCATAAGAGACCACCATTGATATATTAGACGAGAATGATGCCAAGTGTGGTTTAGCTCCATACGCTAAAGCCACACACGTGTTTCAATTTAGTTAAAAAAATAATTTAGGTATTTAATATATGTTTTATTATTTTAAATAATAATAATTTTTTAAAATTTATTTTTGAAAATAAATAAATTACTAAAATATCTTGTATTATTAATAAAAGTTGTAACATCCTACCACACTAAACTTTATACTTAAGTCGTAAAAAAGAAGTGGTGTAGAATTACGACCTCTAAAATAAAATGAGTTTATATAATAACAGAAGAATTATAATATGCTAGGAGCTTTGAAGAATAGAGGAAATAAAAAATCGCGAAATAAAAGCACAACGCTCAAGGAACGAGTTAACTTGCGTGCTAAGAAAACATTAACTTATTAAACATAAGATAACAGAAGTAGGAATAGAGTGCCAAAGATACAAAATAACAAGCTCCTAACTCAGCCGCGAAGTCAAGACTGGCCGGAGAATATTTACGCATATATACATACATATCCAAAACCCAAAAGTTCATATACACAGTCCTGGCTCTCCATAAACCTCTAAGAGAATAAAAAAGAACAAGTTATGCGGAGAGAGAACTAAGTACACATATATACATCACTGTATAGCAAAACTACCCAGTAACCACTCCGCTTCAAGAGTCCAGACGCCTAATGAGATGTCTCTCAACCTGCATCTGAAAAATAACAACATAGTATGGAATGAGAACCGGAGGTTCTCAGTATGGTAAAGGTGCCACACACATAATATATAAGGTCCTGGAAATGCCAGAGACAATCCTAGAACGCCGACACTCAGATTGTAGAGCTTAAAGTATTAAATAGAAGCCATAAGAGGTGGTTTTCTAAGAATATTTAAACCTAACTTAACTTAACCTTAAAATCTAAGTCACATACTGCCATTTCTCTGTACCTCCAATTTCATCATGCATTTTCACAGACAAACAAACAGATAAAGGCAAGCACAAGAAGGTTACAATTACTGCAGGTAACAAATACACATTTAACATGGCAAGTACATATAGGCACACCCAATTAAAGCACAAGCAAGTAATTCAAGTATTATGCATATGATGCATGCCTGTCCTATGGCTGATGAGGCTCATCTGTCGGTTATCCAGCCAATCCGACAAGTCTGAATTGTACTTAGACTGTCCCCCGACGTGCATTTCCAAGAGTCTATGCATAGCTTTATCTCAAATAATCAATATTGCTTAATGGGGTAACATTACCAGGAATTTATATAGTGCTCGGTCACACTTACGTCGTAGGATCAACAGAGTATCGAGTTTTCAACTTGGTACACGTGGTGGCAAGCCCCGGCACTTAATCCAGGGAATCTTGTATCTCAGATCATTCAAATTCATAAGCCATATAAATAATTCAATTATAATTCATCAACATCCACATCATTCTCAATCGCATCTCATTCATCATCATACATCAATCATATTCAATCCTTATCCTTCATTATCACACCTCCCATTCCATCCATCAATAGTTCCAATTCAAAACATAATTCATTCTTTTCTAAATGAATCAAACTTAAAACATACTCATTTTCTTAATAACTCAAAATCAAACCATATAACCTTTGAATCTAAATCTTTTTAAATAATCATATAGACAAAATCTCTAATTTTTATAAAATTTCGGTAGCATCTCCTCTAAAACTCGGATTTTGCCACCTTTTTCGGGTCCAAACCTGCATTCTTTTCAATTCAACATACCCTTCCTCATCATCATAACAATCACCATAAAAAATCTACCTCAGATCAACAATTATACTCATACAATATTCAAATCCAACAACCAAAATTCAACTAAGAATCATAGTTCACAAATCCTAGGCTTTTAACACAAAATACCTCATTTTTCATTCGAAATTTCCATTCCAATTATTTTCAAACCTATTACCACCAATCCAAATTGCCAACAATAATTCTCAACAAGCTCCATATCTTTTCATCAATCATCATTCAACCAAACCAAAATATAGCCATATAATCAACAATTCAATCACATATCCTTTCAAAGATCTAACTAGCAACCAATATCATCTTACAAACAAATCACCAAACCAAACCAAGCATATTCATCAATCCATTACTAACCATTAAATATACACCTGCATTCCAACTTATTCTATAGTCATCTAACCTAAGTTTTCACAGAACATTATATATTAAATGCAAGAAACCTAAACCATACCTTAAGCGATTCTTAAGTATTATTCCAAGACAATTTTTCTAAAGAACACAGCCCTCAAAACCTCAACTAATCAGCTTCCTCCAAGTTTCAGTATTCACAATTTCAAGTTCCAATTATTTATTCACAACCTAATACACATTTATAACACATATATATCCAATTTAATACTCAAAGTTCAAATTTAATGAAATTAAAATAGAATTATCGTATCCTCACCTTACCCAAGCTTCACATAAACAAGAGTGAACGTTTCTCTCAAGCTAATTGGATCCTAAAACATCAAAAATCAAAGAAATTCAACCTTCCTATTCATAATTCAAAAATTGGGGAAAAAGAGGACTGAGAGTGATTAAATAAGTTACTAGTGAAATTGTTCCGGTACAAATGTAGAGCTCGACGCGGTAAACGCGTGGTCGCAAACGGTGCGGCGATCGGAGCTCGGACGGAGAAGTTACAGCATTCGGGAGTTGATGCAGGGGTTTCGGCGTTCCTCTCTTCTCCCTGGTGCGCTGCTACTTCTGTTACGTTAATGAAGGGAAATGAACTTTTAGGCTCATTTAAATGCTGGTCGATTGGGCCCATGGGCTCGGTTCAATCGGTTCGGCCTGTTCGATCTAATTTTAGGTCAATTTCTTTGAAATTGGTGTCAAAATTCTCGTTTCGACGAGCTCTATCCTAATTTAATATTATTTTTGTATTTCTAATCTTCTTTATTAAAACTAATTTATCAACTAATTATTTACTATTTTAACGGGGTTTACAAAAGTAGCTTCTAAAAATATTTTTTATAACAAATATTTTTTGTATTCATCAAATTACTTATACATTTAGTCTAAATTATTGTTAGAATATGATAATATATATGTACGTAACTATTTAAAAGGTGAATACAAAATATTTTATCAAAATTTAATTACTAGATTTTTATATTTAAAAAAATATTTTTTATTATCGATAAAAAATTGTAAAAAGACTTATTTTGTATAAAATTCTTAAATTTTAAGAAGAAAATTCTCTCTTTTTTAATAATATTAAAAAAATGAACCGCTACAGTTATTATAAGGTTGAATATTTTACAATTGAATACTTTTATAGTATTTTATTATTAACAAATTTGGAAGATAGGCATATTGTAATAATTTAAAGAGAAAACCATAATTATCCAAACAAAATATTTAATCAAGTTTAATCAAATTGTTACAACTATTTTTTAAATCACGTACTTTTTTTTTCGTTCTTTTTTCTTTCTCCGTTTTCTCCTCCTCCTCCTTTTTCGCGCAAGTAGGTTCTTCTTTTGCTTCTCCTCCTCCTCGTTTCTCTTTTGTTATCGTCATCACCAACAACACCAATATTTTACTAACATCTTTATTGGTTCTAATTTTCTCTGGTATTATCATTAAATACTTTCGATTCATTTTTTAGTTTATCTTGGTTCCTTTGTGTGTTAATTGAGGTTCACTTGATACTACTGATAAGTATTGACTAAATTTTTTATTTTTTAAGCAATTTCGGTTCATTCCTTAGCTTAATTGAGGTTTATTTGGATCTAGAAATAAATTCGATGTGTGTTTTATTGATGATGGAGTCTTTTTAACTACTTGTTCAAAACTCAACTAATTTCAATTCATTTGTGTGTTAATTGAGGTTCACTTAATGCTACTGATAAGTATTAACCATAATTTTTTAATAAAGAAGAATGAAATTATTCATTATCACTTTATTCAATTGCATTAGATTCCACTCCATTCCATTCAATTAGTTCAATTTTAAACAAGCACTCAAAAAGACTCAATCATCAACAAAAACAATCAAATTCATTTCTGGATCCAAATGAATCGAAATTACTCAAGAAATAAAAAATTTGGTCAATACTTAACAACAGCATCAAGTGAACCTCAATTAACACACAAATGAATCGAAATTAGTTCAATTTTGAACAAGTAGTAAAAAAGACTCAATCATCAACAAAAGCACATCCAATCCATTTTTGGATCCAAATGAACTGCAATTAAACTAAGAAATGAACCGAAATTACTTAAGGAATAAAAAACTTGGTCAATACAATAGCAGCATCAGGTGAATCTCAATTAACACACAAATGGACCGAAATTAGTTCAGTTTCGAACAAGTAGTAAAAAAGACTCAATCATCAACAAAAACATCCAATCCATTTCTGGATCCAAACGAACCTCAATTAAACTAAGAAATGAACCGAAATTACTTAAGGAATAAAAAATTTAGTCAATATTTATCAACAGCATCAGGTGAATCTCAATTAACACACAAATGAGTCGAACTTAGTTCAGTTTTGAACAAGCAATTAAAAAGACTCAGTTATCAACAAAAATACATCGAATTCATTTATGAATCCATATGAACCTCAATTAAACTAAGGAGAAAAAGAAAAGACGCAGCAACAACAACAGTAATAAAAGAACAACGATCGAAAGAAAACACACGAAGAAGTAGAACGAATGCGACAAAGAAGAAAGAATAACGCTAAGAAGAAGAAGGAGGAATACAAAGACGAAGGAAGGAGGAATGCGAAGAATAAAAAAGAATAATGCGAAGAAGAAGAAAAAGAAACGCGAAAATAAAGAATAATATGTTTGCATTAGTGAAGTACGTGTGTACATGCTGATATAATGAAAGTAGTTTTTGTTAAATTTGGACAAACTTAATTGGACTTAATTGTCAAAAAGACTTAAATGTGTAACTGGATTAAAATGATAAATAGATCTTTAATTTTTTAATTTAAAAATAAATAAATTATTGACTAATTAAAAATATAAAATTATTCTTAATTTTCTAAAATACAAAATATCTATATTTTTTCATTCAAAATATATAAAGATAAATAAATTCTTAAAAAAATTTTAAAAAATTTTATATTTTAAAAAATAAAAAATATTTTTATATTTTTAATTACTCAAAGTAAAAAGTCAATTACACATTTATTTTTTTTCTCCACAAGAATTTTCCTACTCGAGTCCAGGAAAAGCCTAAAGCAAGCGGCAAAGCAACAAAAGACGCAAATCCTCTGTCGAAACCGACGACGGTAATGGCGCTTCTCAGAGCTTCTTTGCTGAAGATGACGTGTCACCGTAACGTTTGGCTTTCATCGGTCACACCATTTACCGTGTACCCAAACTCAAGCTTCCTCCCTCTCCAGCCTCCGATGTTCACTCTCTCAGCTTCCGAATCTCCATCCCCTTCCTCTTCCTCGCACGAGCCTCAATCTCGGTGGAAGCCCATGTGCTTGTACCACACACAGGGAAAGTGCAGCAAGGTACCAACTTCAACTCCTTCTTTCTCACTAACCCTTGCTAATCCCCAATTTCATCCCTTTAGTTAGTTACACTTCTTCAGTTCCGGTCATCATTTGCAAGCTATCGTTGGAATTTTACACATAGTAAATTAAGTTCTAACATTTTAAATTAGTGCAAGCTATGTAGCTAACCCCTAATGTTGTGTTTGTGAGTTGTGATATTAAAGGGCTCGGTTTAAACAGTGGAATGGAGTTCCTTTTATTCTTCAAGCTTTTCCATTCCCTCCTCTTCCAAAATCTCAACTCACAAACACACATGCTAAATAATCAGAGGAAATCGAAGAGACAAGGGTAATACGGTCATTTAGAGGGACTGATCCAGAAGTTACGAACGGGGTGGATACTATCTGCTATTACTTAAAATGTGTTCCTTAGTAACTGACAATTACACAACAATGTGCAACTATATCATTGTGAAAGAAACGTGGAAAAGAGAGGGTAGAAGGGTAGAGTTCGAATGTATAGGTTTTGATATGACATGACAATAACCGAGCACTCGCCACCATACTAATATACTTGATTTATTTGTATGCGAACATTAAATCTGTCCCTGATTATATGATCAATTTGCACATTCTCAAAAGTGAAATACTAAACTACAGATTGCCTTATATAGTTCATGAAGATGAAGTACTCGCCTTCCAATATGTGATTTAAATATTTCAAGATTAATCAATTTGTTCTGAGCATATTCTCTCTTTTACCTGCATATTGCTTAACAAATTCTCTCTAAAGGAATGCATGTAGTTTAATCACAAAACGTAGCAAATTGAGTACCAAAACAGACTACATAGCTGCTCCGGTTCCAGTACCAGCATTTTATTATTTTAGTGAGTATGGTTTTTTACTTTTTAGCACACATCAGAGTAGTGCTGCTTTGTCACCTCAGTAGATTTGAATGATTATATTTCATAGCCCACACTTGTTCAACCTGGTGCCATCACGTCATTATGGGCTTTCCCAAATGAAGTCTCCAATGCTGACATGACACCAGGATGAGGGATTTAATGGTTTAGGGATCTTGGTTCTTGATGCTTATTAAGAATAGGAATGTGGTGTTTGGATGTGATTTTTTTTGTGCCAAATAATCACTTTTTGGGCTGAAATTTTCAGCTTTCAGCTTTTTTAACTTTATAGAAAATTATGTTTGAGAATCACTGTTTCAGAAGTGAAAACAAGGTTACCCTGTCCCTAACAATGCAAAGTATCAGCTGAACTGTTATCAGTGTTCTTGTTCTGAATCATAAGAATTGCAGCTTAGAAGCTGAAAACATATGTCTATTGGATTGCTGTCAATTTTATGTGTGAGTAAAACATATGTAGTTTTGTTGATGTTTATGCTTCTCCAAATTTGCAGATGGATGATCCTGTCCACATTGAGAGGTTCAATCATGACTGCTCCAGGGAGCTTCAAGTGGCATCTGCTGAGCAGCACAAGATATGCTCTCAGAATTTTGACTTTTTCCTTGTGCTTGATTTAGAGGGTAGGGTTGAGATTCTTGAGTTTCCGGTTCTAATGATTAGTGCTAAAACAATGCAAGTTGAAGACATTTTCCACAGGTTTTGATCTGCCACTCTATAGTTATTCATTGAACAAAAATAGTACGTGCTTGAGCTTTCAATCCTCATGGGTAGCAACTGGTTTGTGCATCGTGCAACATATTTGAGTTTAGTATACTTTGACCTCTTAATTATTATATTCTGAATTTAAAAATTAAACTGTTACTATGTGTATATGAGGATTAACATTTTCAAGATTTGTTCTGTTTATAGTTTTACTTTTCCAATGTTCACTTAATAGGTTTGTGAGGCCCACAGAAATGAGTGAACAAAGAATAAATGAATACATTGAAGGGAAATATGGAAAATTTGGGGTTGACAGGTATGCAGTTTGTTTTCTGCCTGCCATCTCTTTTGTTGTTCAATTGTTCATGCTTGTCATCTGTGTAAAAGTCTTCTCAGTTTTTCTCATTTTCGTTTCTCCTATAAAAAGAAGTTTAAGAAGCAGGTAGAACAACTCTTCATGCAGTGCTGCTGCTTTCATACTATCATCTGTACATTATGGTTTCTTGTAAACATTTTAGGAGAGTAGTTTTTGCTATGATTTGATATTTGATTAACAGCAGATTAGATTTTTGAAATATGATCGACTGATTTTAATTTCAGGATGACTGATTGCAAAAAGTCATATCCTTAAGGTGCTTACCTAAGGATTAACGCTGTTGCTACTGCCCACATTGTGTGCCACACTAATACCTTTTTAATTTTTTCTAGGGTATGGCATGACACAGCGGTACCCTTCAAGGAAGTTATTCAACAATTTGAAGCTTGGTTGATGCAACGTCAATTGTGGAAAGGTGGGAGCCTTGTTGGTGCAGCATTTGTAACTTGGTAATATCTCAGTTCCAGAGTTTACCTCTTCCACTTCTTTTACATTTTCTCGTTTGTAGTGTCATTTCTTCTTATTAGTTTCAATGTGTTTCTTTTACTGCATCTCGAATTTAGCAGTAGATGTGTGTAGTATATGGTGGTTTCAGATTTAAACCCTTCATTTATAAGGAGAGACTGAGCTTGGAATTATTTCCTATCTTACATATCTTGAATAATTTGATTTGTTTTTGTATGGAATCCTTTTGCTTTTGCAGTGGAAATTGGGATTTGAAGACAAAGGTACCTCAGCAGTGTCAGGTGTCAAAACTAAAGCTTCCACCATATTTTATGGAGTGGATTAATCTAAAAGATGTATATCTCAACTTTTATAAAAGAAGGGTGAGTTCTTTTAATGTAAAAAGCTAAGGGTATGATTCTATGATATCAAATACTGTTTGCTTTTCCCATGATGACCCATAAAGTCTTGGGTACATGAATTGTATAGCGGAGTGACAACTTGATTTAATACCATTATACCAATATAAGGTTGCATTATCCTGTAGAAATTTGATTTAATCCTAAACCAATACACTACGGGTTTCATAACCTATGTCTTTTTAGAAAATTTAACATATTTCTCGAGATACATTATAAAACTGGAAAGAGAGTGTGACTTGACTCATTGATTTTGCAAGTTAGTTATTTAGTTGGTTATGCCAGCTCATTTAGTTAGAATGATAGCTAAATTAGTTATTCTTTCAGTAGCTTCCAGTAGAGTGTAGCTTGTGTAAATAGTAGCAATGTAACTAATTCGCAGTAGATGAGTTCATTCTCCCAATTTACATCAGCTTCATTCTTCTTTTCTTCCCTTTTTCTTCTCTCCATCAAATTCTCTCTGTTTCCCTTCACTCCATTTCTCATCCTTACACCATAGAGATTGATGAAAGCTCCATCTTCTTAGCATGCAGTTTCCACAGAGTTTATTGGCTTGGTTTTGTCTTAATCTTAGTGGTAAGGGTAGATCAAAGATAGGAGCATGAAAAATGTACGACAAACAAGACAAAAAATGGAAATACTATATAAAATTCATAAGCTTGAGCTTTTAGCAAGTTTCTTCCATTGACTGACTGACAGCATAAAATTATAGTGTAGTAAATATGCTATATATGAAATAGGCTATTTTTTAAAACTAGTTTTAGCATCTGATCCATTTGCACACTGATTTTCTTATGTTTTGTTTAATGCTAGTTTCTAAACTTAAAATGTTGTATCTTTTATAATGGATGGATTATAGGCCACAGGAATGATCACAATGATGAAGGAACTGCGAATACCATTGAGAGGAAGTCATCATCTTGGAATTGATGACACCAAGAACATAGCAAGAGTATTGCAGCACATGCTACTTGATGGTGCACTCATCCAGATTACTGCAAGGAGGAATCCGAAGACGCCAGCAGAGGTTAACTTTCTCTTCAACCACCGTATTAGATAGCGGCTTTGTCTTTTTCAATGTATTATGTAACTTCTATGTGATTTGTGTTTATGTTCTGCTGGGTTATCGAGTGTAATGATACTTGCATGAGTTGTCTACACTCTCAATTAATCCGAACCCAGGTGGCACAGTTAACTTGGTTTTGTTGACTTCATATAGTCGTGCTTGGTTAGTTAGTTATGTACAATTTGTAAATCTTATACATGAAGCATTTTTTTAAAAAAAGGGGTTAATAAATGCTTGATTGCGTAGGATTAGCAAGCTAATCATCACTTGATTGGTGAAACTGTTAAATAACCCAAATGCAATGCAATCCTTTAACGTCATTTAACTGCGTTTAAGTTTTCTTTTTACATTTCTACATTAGTTTGTCATTTCAAGGAATGATTTTACTTTTTTGGGTGAGATTAAAGGCAAGCACAAAGAGATAGTGGGGATGTGGGGTCTAGCGAGGTGTGTAAGTACTAAGTGGTGTGTAAGTTTCATTTTCTTTTAAAAACGAATTGAGTGTCTCTAGTTTTGTATCCTGAATGTAGTTTTGACTAAATTCCTGCAGTGGTTCTTAAGATTCACAACTTTTATTATTTTAGTCTTTCAGATTTAAAATTCACTATAATGGTCCCTGAGATCCAGTTTCAGGCACCATATTGGTTTTTGGACCCTTTTTAGCGTTGAGTCAATAAATAAAATGCTGAGCTAGCACTTGCAACACTAGACACATGATTAAATAGTGTCTTTTCGTTTTAGCTCTTAAATAACACAAACCTGATGTTGTTTTGGAGAATGAAAAGAGATATGATTTGCACATCATGTAAATTCTTCTTCTTCTTTTTATTTTTGCCTTGTTTAAGTGATAACAAAATGATACTATTTAGCCATGTGTCCAGCATGGCAAGTTTGAGCTAATTCAGCACTTAGTGCTAATTCAGTACTAGAAAGGATCGAGAGATCAATATAATGTTCTGTTGGGTTTTTTTAGCTCCATTTGAATTAAAAAAAAAAAAAGCAAATTGAGTGTTATATTCACTTATTTAGAAAAAAAATAAATTAGTTTCATTATAGAAAAAAGAACAACTGACCAAGTGGCTATTGACCCAACAACGTATCCAGAAAAAACATATATTGCAGCATATCTCATTCAATTATTCAACCCAAATTCTGACCAAAAGAAAAAAAAAATTATTCAACCCAAATATATAATTTTTTAAAATATTTTTATTATTTATTATTTATTTTTTATGTTGATATACTTTATAATATTTTGTTCCTCTTTGTGATAATGTTAAGTTTTGTAGCAAAATGGTTTCTATATACAACAGGTGGATGTTGTTATTAATTGCAATGCGAAGGTTTAGGTTTTGAAATTATGTATGAATTATCTTAAACTGAACAAAATTAAGTATTCTCTTCTTTTTTCCCCGGTAACATTCCAAATTCATTTAAACATTATGACTGTGACTTTTGGCCCTTCTTTTTCAGAAGCGAAGGATATTTTTATTATTTTTTTCTACTAAAAGCGTAGTGGATAGCCATAGGATATTTTACATGTTCACATACGTTCCTTTCAATTCCCCACTAAAAATCCATCAGATATTTTGCACTCGAGAATAATAGATCAATGATCGTATTATTTTTAATGTACATCTCTTTTATACTTCTTTATGATTTTTTATCAATTATTTTTAATATCAGAGAAATGTTCCACTCCTCCAAGTCTCCCACTCACTATTATTGCTGAGGGATCACTGAACACTTAAAACTCAGGAACAAGAACAATCATTAATTCATTACCAATATTATAATGTTGCATTCTCAGAGTCACAAGCTTCTCTTCCCAAATCTCCCAGTTCCTCTCTCACTGACCCACCAATACCAACACCATAACCACTCCCCTGTTCTTCATTTTCTGAATAGACGCAACAATAGTAATACTCTTCACGTACTCTCAGCTATTCCTCCAGAAGCTTCACCAGTGCTGATTACTCACTTAGCCCAAGAACTCACAATTACAGGCACCATTCAATTCCCTCTTTTTACAGCCACAAATGACACACTGCAGGTTGCTTCTAGTGTTCTTCTCACAGGGGCCACCACTGCCTTCTTCTTCCGCACCGTTGTGCGCCGTATCAAACGTGTCAAAGAATTGGTACTCCTCTGTTTCTCTTGACATTTGATTCTAATTGTATATGCAACCAGTGTTTGTATTGTAGTGTTCATGTTCTGCTTCATGCGGTCATGCCTATGGGATACGTATAACATCATGTTCTTAACATTCTTTTAAAAAATGAGAAAAACCTAAAACAGTCCATGATAATTACCTCGAAAGACCACGAGGCCCTTGACAAAAAAAAAAACCCAACCCGACCCCTGATAATTACTTCGAAAGGACGAGGCCCCTTGTGAAAAAAAAAAGTCAATGTTATTTTTTTGGCACAAGGACTAATCAGTCCAAAAAAAAAGATTAAGGACCGGATTTGGTGTTTTTTTTTTCTTGGGGGTCTCGTTGTCCTTTCGAGATAATTGTTAGAGGCCGGATGAAGTATTCACTCTAAAAATAAAGTAGAAATAGGTTGTTTACCATTTTTTTTCGAGTAACTATAAGTTTTAACCAAAATTAATTATTTATATGTCGTGTTTTTAATGATAGGAAACTTTGATTAATTAATTTTAGTTGAAATATTTTATTATTGCATGAAAAATGATCATAGACCATTTTTTTTTCTCCCTTGGTTTTACTGTTGGAAATATTTAAAGTTTGATTTTGGTCAATAATATATGGAAGATTTTATGTACAATTTATGTTTAATTCATTTTTATAAGAATAATTTCAAAAATTGTATACATAGGATGATTGATTAATGAATAAAAAGATGTTATCTAGTTAGTATGTTAAAACCAAGGCCCAAACTAAATCATAATATGGCCGCAATTATGCAAACGAGAATAGTCCAAAAACGGGACTTCGTTACTTTAATTATTCTTAGTGTAATTAACAAATACAAAGTGAATTATATATTTTTGGTAATCAGTTGATTAAATAAATTAATGAACATACATATTCAAGGGCTGATCTAAGGCAATATATATATATATATATATATGATGTTAGGCTGTTAGCTTCTAGAAATATATATGGAGATGATTATTGGTAGAGTTCATGCTTTAGTTGTCAAAGTGATAACTGAGTCAAAAAGATGGTGGATTGGTGATAAATACCAATTTACTTTATCATTAAGAAATAATATTTCAAGTTATTCTATCATGTAATTGTACTTATAAATAGGTAAACCCATGCATGATGTTCTTCAAGTGAAGTTACAATAGGTGCATATAGCTTAGATTGAAAATCTTCATTTATATTATGCGAATATAATTGAGAGTAGTTATCTGTATGTATTATGATTATGTTTCTTTTCTTGACTTAGCAATTAGTATCTACAATTTATTTATTGCGATAATTTCCATTATCCAATAAATTTTAAGTTTATGAATGATCTCATTAGTATCCTTTTTTACCATTGGTGAAGAATATTTCCTATTGTGCTCCAAACTTTATATTAATTTCTGAAATGTGATTTTGGTTCCAGAAATTTAGGTCCGCTGGAGTGAATAAATCACTAAATGGCTTGAGAGCTATGCAGTCAAATTCCATTAAAGTTAAGGCTCCACCAGCACCTGATCAAGCATTGTTGGGAGCAGTTATAGCAGGCGTTATTGCTCTTATTCTCTTCAATCTGACCTCAAATGTAGACACAGCTCTAAGTCATCACACGGTTTCAAATAATTTCTCGGTTTGTGTCTCTTACTACTTTTTGAAACAATACTTGACTTATTATTTTTTGTCGTGTTTTTATTTTTGAAAGACTTGTTTTTGTTCATTCATATTTTAGTGAAACGAATAAAACTTACAAATAAATCAAAGAAACTATCTTACCAAGAGTTACACAAAAAATTAGCATATTCCAATCAAGAGAGTCTAACGGAAGAAATTTTATCTTTTCCAGGCCCGCCAAATTACAATCACCATAAGGTAGTTGTTATTTCCAATCTCTCATATATACCTTAACACATTTTCATAACGATGCTAAAAACTAGCTTATATTTTGTGACAGGACAATGATAACGGGTTTGTGCTACCTTGCAACATTTATCTACGGTTTCAGTTCTCTTGGTCTATTGCTTTATTCTGGCCAGCTTGCCACCAATATTAGCTTTATGGGAAGGTCAGTTACTGGAAAGAAAATTGACAAGAAGAATATCACAAGTGATGATAATAAACTGAGCACCCCCAAGGAAGATCAAAACCAAAGCAAGTCAACATAATTGAATTCCATAGTATGGAAGGTAGTGAAGATGTTATTGTGCATCTTCATCCAAGGAAACTGTCCATTAGTTGACATGTGTTACTACTTTTTTCAAAGTTGTTCCCACTTTTTGGCAAAAGCTACTATTCAACCAGTTGTGTTGGATTGTTTCAATAGTTGATTAACAAAAGGTTTAGCTATAATGTAATGATCAATATTTTTATGAAAATTATTTTAGATATGATAGTGGGTTGGATTATAGTACCCAACTTTTAGGCTACAAGACTAATTTAATGGTACGTCGAAAAAATTATACATGTTTAGCACTTGTGGGCTTGGAAGGTTAGATCCAATTAATTAACTTCAATATGAACTACTGGATTAGGGTGGAACCAAAATGGAAGAGGAAAGTATAGTACACAGATTGAATTTCAAGTTTTTACCATAATGACAAATTTCTTGAAGGTTTAGTAACCCTGCACCCACACCCAAAGAAGATTACAAGAAGAATATAAATGGAAAAAAAAAACCATCACTTTGTCTGTCAATTAGTGGCTAATAGATATTTTGACAATTTTTTTTTTTATTTTAAAATTTTAATTAAATATATAATATTTTTAAACTTATATTTTATATTTTTTTAAATAAGTCTTTTAATTAATAATTTCAAAATATCTTTCTCAAACACATATTAACCGTTCTATTAATCCCATAATATATAATCAAGATCAATTATTTATTTAAAAAAATTATTTTATATTTTTATTTGCCATGTTACAGTGACATGCATTAGTTACTTTAGATTGAAAACATTTTTTTTGCCATTTTTCATCAAATTAAGCGGAGGCTTTAATTTTAATAATAATTAATACACTATTTTTATTTTCAAAATATTTTATCTCATCATAATATCTATAGTACTTATAATCTTATATATTGAAAACAGTATTTTATTATTAATAATAATAATAATAATAATAATAATAATAATAATAATAATAATAATAATAATAATAATAAATATACGACTATATATACATATATGTGTGTATAAGAATGATCAAAATATTGCTAGAAGTTTATTAGTATTTTGAAAAATGTGTACTTCTAAATTCTAATATCATGTTAGAGTTATTTTTGACAAGTCAGCGATTGGTGAATTAATATTTTACAAAAAAAAAAAAATCAAATTTTAAATTTAAGTTAAAATCAATTTTGCACGGTCAATTAGTTATTCATTTGTATTTCGATTAAAAAAAAAAGTTAGATTCTAATTTTATGTTAGGATCACTCATGTTCTGATAATTATTGGCTAATAGATATTTTGACAAAAAAAAATTTCTAATTTCTTGTTAGAGTCACTATTGTACGGCCAGGTATATATATATAATTTTACAACCAAAATGTGTCATAAATCATTCTCTCATTGTAATTGAAATCAAAATTTTCCCTTTAAAATTAAAGAATTCTCTCTCCTTCCTCTCCCTTTATCTATCCCTCTCATTCCTTCAACCACTTTATCTCTTTTATATATCATTATCAATAAATAATTATAAATTTGACAATCAAAATGTGCAACATAACATTCTTTAATTATATTAAAATTAAAATATAGTTATATTATATATTGTATTATATTATATATTATTATCAAATTTAATAATAAAATATATCACATGCCACTCTTATTAAATTTGAGAAAAAATATTTTCTTCTAAAATTAATAAACTCCCTTTCTAAATTCTTTCATATACCTCTTTTCTTTTTTTCTATTTCTCTCTACCTTTCTCACTCTATATATAATTCTGATATATTTATATATTATTATCTAATTTAATAACCAAATGTGTGACATGACATTCTTTTATTCAAATTGAGAAAATATATTTCCTTCCAAAATTAATAAACTCCCTTCTTAAATTCTCTCATCTATTTCTCTCTATTTTTCTATTTTTCTCTACTCTTCCCACTCTATATATAATTTGTAATTTATATTTTATATTAGTAATTTGACAAATCAAAATGTGTCATCAGATATTTTTTATTATAATTAAAATTTTTTTTTTTTTAAAATTAACAAACTCCCTCTCTCAGTCTTCATCTTTATCTTTCTCTCTCTTTTCTCTCATTTTTTACTTTTTCTATCTTTTTTGTTCTACAAAAAATAAAATTAACAAAATAATATAATTCAAATAAAAAATATTATTATTATTATTATATACATATTTTTTTAATTTTTTATTTAGTATTAAATTTTCATTGTTTATCTTTTTAATCTATATTTTTATTTTTTTCTTTCAAATATTTATTAAATATAATTTGGAGAGAATGCTAATGTTACAATTAAAAGTTAAAATTAAGATTCAATTGTTTAAAAAAATTAATTTTGATTTAATTTTATAACTATCAATATAATTTTTTTCATACTAATATCTAATTATATTTTTATATACATAGAGAGAAAAAAAATATTATTTTTAAATAGCAAGCATAAAAATTAATTATTTTTATTTGTGCAACAGAGAACAGACTTAACACCTAATCAAAAGTATACAAGTTAAATCATTTCAAATTTTAGATAACGAATATTAAAATTAATTATTAGTAATAAATCAAACTCTTTCACATGAAAATAATAACTAAAAAACTTATTATTTAATTTTTTATCCACGGAGATCCTGGTCTTCATAGCCAACGAGAACTTTTGTCTCCTACAATCTTTTTGTAAAAGTAGTTTGATTCTATAAATTTTTTGTGCTATAATCTATAATGTCAGAACAAACTGACATAATTTTAAAAGATTTATATTCCCGTAATGTAATTACGGGTAAAAATACTAATTAGTTAGCTATTAGTGTTTAGATAAAAAATTTAGACTCTAATTTTATGTTAAAATTACTCTTGTATTATCAAGTAATTGTTGATTAGTGCTTTGACAAAAAAAAAAAAAAAAAAACCCATAATCTAATATCTTGTTACTTGTTAGGATTACTCTTGATCTTCCAAAATTAAAGCTGATTTATAAGTATTTTAACAAAAAAGTTATACTCTAATTTTATGATAAAATCACTTACATACAAGTTAGTTGTTTATTGCTTTAACAAAAGATTATACTCTCATTTCGTTTAAGATCACTCTTGTTCTTCCAATGATCAATATGTGTTTTGACCAAAAATCATTGATTTCGTGTTAGAATAATTATTGCACTACTAGCAGTACAGTTATTGGTTTATCAAGTGTTTTGATGAAAAGGACAGATTCTAATTTTATATTAAACTCATTCGTATACCACCAATTTTAATTTAGGTATTATTGATAACTAGGAACCCAGCATGCACGTTACTACTGTTTTAACTTTTAAGTGCTAATATAATTTATTAAATCAAAATATTAAGACTATCAAAAAAGAGAAAAAAAATTATACAAAAATTTTTATAATTAATTCTGTAAAAAAAATACAAAATAATTATATATATAAAATAAAAAAGTTAATAAATTTTTAATTTTTAAATATAGTATTTTTGCCACAAATTAATTGTCTCATAAAAAAACGAAAAATAAAATATACAGCAGTAGAAACAAAAAGATAATGATAAAAGATAAAGAATAGTTGTCTTAGCTTTCTACTAGATTTTTAAAAAATATGTTCTTAGCAACTAAGATTATCGGAAGAATTTTTTCTACTAGATCTTTAAAAATGTCTTTAACAACCTAGATTAAAAGGATGAAATTGAAAGAACAAACAATAATAGTTGCCTTACGCTGGATCATTCAATTTTTTATGCAACAAGCAAACCAAATAACTCACCTCACTTGAATACACAGAAAAAAAAAAAAAAAAAAACGTGCATAAAAGAAAACATAAAACTTATTTAAAAAAACTGCTTAAAATGTCTTACAAATTTATTTAAGGGCAAAAAACGCTAATAAGCCAACATCACTTCATATTTACGTATATCAGCCAAAACGAAAATCGTTTCAGCAATAAGCCAAATTGTATTTTAATGTAATTCGAACCAAGTTGGTTCGAACTGCATTTAGGTATAAATCGAACCAGGACAGTTCGAATTACCAAGAAAGAGATGCACATAATTCGAACCAAGGTGGTTCGAACTTCACTTGCTCATAATTCGAACCAGCCTTGTTCGAATTATCCATGTAAATGCGAACCAAGTAATTCGAACCACCCTGGTTCGAATTACTCAGTATTTGGCTCCAATAGTAATTCGAACCAACCTGGTTCGAATTACTCATTATTTGGCTATATAAGGAGTTCGAATCAGCCTCATTCGAACTATTATTCCTCTTCCCTACCCCACCAAATCCCAGAGAAAACGACCCAGATTCGATCCGACAAAGACCTGAACGGAATACTCAGCCGATGGGGGACGATCCGGCAAGGTTATATCGGTTGGACGGAGTTGCTCATATAGCCGGGGTCATCAACGACGAGGTTAGTACAATAAAAACTTATTGCTAGCGGTTTATTTGAGTTAGTGGTTTTGCATGTGGTTTTAGTGGCGGTTTATGTTAGCGGTTAATCGTAGTGGTATTGCTAGTGGTTTAGTAGAGAGGTTTTGTATGCAAGTTAGATGGTGGTTTAGTTGGTGGTTTATGTTAGTGGTTTATGTTAGTGGTTTATGTTACCTGTTTTATGTTAGTTGATTATGCTGGTTCTTTTATGTTGATGGTTTAGTAGGTGGATTTTGTTAGCTATTTTTTAGTTAGTGGTTTACGTTAGTTGTTTTATGTTAGCTGTTTTATGTTAGTGTTTACGTTAGTTGTTTTATTTTAGTGGTTTAGGTTGGTTGTTTTATCTTGGTGGTTTATGTTAGTTGTTTTATGTTAGTGGTTTGTGTTAGTTGTTTTATGTTAGCTATTTTATATTAATGGTTTAAGTTTAACTGTTTCATGTTAGTGGTTTAGTTGTGTGGTTTATGGTAGTTGTTTCGCATGTGGTTCTCGTTAATGGAATTTTATGCGGTTTTATTTTGGTATGATTTTTTGTTGATAATTTATCGTCTGGGGTATTTTTGTCATTGGTTGTGAAGCTGGTTCTAACAATGTGGTGCATGTAATGCGCAGCCACAACGATGCATCAGGAGCATGAGGCGGCAGCAGGGCATGCGACTCGATGACAGATACGTTCCTTACTTGCAGATGGCCGGATTATACCATCTTGCCAGGCTGAACGACAGATGGTTCCGGTTAGATGAGGCCCTTGTCAGTGCCTTTGTCGAGCGATGGCGTCCGGAGATGCACACGTTTCACATGCCGTTCGGAGAGTGCACGATCACACTTCAGGACGTGGCGTACCAGTTGGGTTTGCCAGTGGACGAGCGTTACGTGAGTGGCTGCCTATCAGAATTCCAGATATACATCCAGGGTGGTCGTCCAGCTTGGGTGTGGTTTCAGGAGTTGCTTGGAGTGATTCCTCCTCCCAGCCAGGTTCAGAAGTACGCAGTAAACTGCAGCTGGTTCCAGGAGACTTTTGGAGAGTGCCCCGAGGGAGCCGATGACGAGACTGTGCGAAGATATGCCCGTGCGTACATCATGATGTTGTTGGGTACGCAGCTGTTTGCCGACAAGAGCGGCAACCGCATTCACATCAGATGGATTCCCTACGTAGCCAGGATTGAGGAGATGGGTACCTACAGCTGGGGATCTGCAGCACTGGCATGGTTGTACCGGTGCATGTGCCGAGTGGCGAACAGACATGTGGTCAAGTTAGCGGGCCCACTACAGCTACTTCAGTCTTGGATCTTCTGGCGATTTCCTCGGTTTAGGCCTGCAGGGTATGAGACGTTCAGCTGGCCATTGGCCTCGAGGTACTCTACACAGCCTTTTCTATTTCAATTTAATATGCATAACTCCATGTTCATTAATAATGTATTACAAACCCTAAACCCACATTTAAGTAGCCATAAGACACATGTATGATGCAGGTGGTCAGGTTACAACCCTTCCGGTAGCAAGAAGGGTCCTAGAGTGCAGATGTGGAGGCTGAGGATAGACTGGTTACAGGATAGGGAGGTGAGTACGCTACTTAATAAGTTTCTTTATTTAACCACACTTTATGAGTTGGGTCCATGAGTTGCCCTGACAATGGAGAGTTTTCCGTGCAGTTTATTTGGATGCCGTACAGCAGCCCCGACGTACTTCAGGTTGTGCATCCGGAGGCTTTGGAGCCTCGGCATATGGCGTTGTCGTGGTCTGTGACGTCGCTGATCTACTTTGCCGTCATAGAGTGGCATCAGATAGATAGGGTGCTTCCGCAGTTCGGAGGTGTGCAGCCCCGTCCGAATCCCGCCCTGAACATCGACTTTCTGATGTCGAAGGACGGCAGAGGCGGTGATCGATGGTTCCCATACCATTTGCAGAAGTGGCATCTCTATTGGGACTCCCGTGTGGAGACCGTGCTGAGGTTTGATGTTGTTGCCGACCCTGGACCGTCGCATGAGTTCCTCGAGTGGTGGAGTCAGCATGGAAAGAGGTTCTTGTCTGCGGAGATGCACTTGGGGGATCCAAGAGCCGTTCCTATTCCAGTTGAGGCCTCACAGCGGGGTGCTGGGCGAGTTCTTGACATGGATCGTCCTGAGGACGTGCCGGACAGGCGGCGGGTTGAGAGGAGAGCTCGTGTTGGGACACGACGGAGCCAGCGTGACTGGAGGTGGCTAGAGCATGCTATGGACGAGGACGACGATGCGGGTCCCGCTGGAGGCGGACGACGAGGCCACGGAGGGAGACGGAGAGGGCGTGGTGCGGCAGACCACCGTGGTCGTGACCCTGACGACAATGACGACGATCAGCATGGGCCCGTGGGCGGGGATGGTGCAGGGACTGTTGCAGTTGCTGGTGTTAGTACCCACGATGGCGGACATGGAGGTGAGTGATATGGGTCAGGTATGGGTGACGGGGCTAACCCTGGTGACGCTGGACTCGGGTCAGGGCTTCTTGGAGATTACTTCGTTGGTGTACCCGCCCATGACCAGACTCAGCAGGAGGGTACCCCGTGGGTTATTCCGGGATCGCAGTGGTTAGACTTCCTTGCCTCAGATACGCTTGATGCGGACTTCGGGGGTCAGCATTTTCTAGAGGAGATTACCGCCATCATGCAGGAGGACGTGCCGGCCCGGAGACGTGGTCAGACCTCCAGAACGCAGGCAGCTTTGGATGTTGATCTGAACGAGCCTCCTACGGCATCTGTTGGTGACCATTTCGGTATGGGAGGTACCCCACCATCCGCCTACACTGGTGAATCAGAGTCTGTTGCCGGGCCGTCTGCGGCACCCATCCATGTTACGCCACCTGCACAGCCTGCCCCGGATGAGGACGCGGATGAGATCGAGGATGAGGAGCCATTTGTCCGCAGAGGTCAGAGGGCACGGGTACCCCGTCGTTGCTTTACGGGCTCGCATCTGTTTAGATGATCCACGTTTCATGTATTTTGTTCCTTAGGGTTCATTCATGTATGATAGCCATGTGTACTTTTGTTGTTATTTTAGAGCTGTTTCATTTGTTGTTTGTTCATTGTATTGTACTTTGAAAACGGGTGTTTACCGGATTTATCAGTGACTATCCGTAATCATTGCATCATATAACGGTTTAATCTGTACATTTATTTATTAAATTTAGTATTTAGGGTTATTGTAACAAGACTCAAAGTGAAACATAACATATTCATTACGTAACGCAGCTTGCACAATACAATGTAGAAAGATCAACAAATTACATGAGTGCTCAATAACAACATCTAACAGGAAAAGTTAAATAAGATAAGTACTAACACTAACAACATGGCTACTAATGGCCCCCTGTGTGAGACGATCCTCCAAGCTGTGGGCAACTCCGACGTGTGTGCCCGGGTTGCCGACAGAGGCCACACCTCTTTGGCCGGTTCGGATCTGCCTCGTCCATATTCGTCCGTATCCTAGTGGACCACGGACGACCCTCCCTCGCACGCCTCTTATCAGGGTCCGGTATCACTGTGGGCCCGTCGTATGGTGGCCAGAAGCCCTCCGGGATCGGAGGTGTGAATCCCATCTGATACACACTGAATACCGAACTAATCTGATACACGCTGTGAACATAAGAGGTCCAGGTAACCCGCGAGTAGGCACAGCATGCAAGTGCGTGCTGACACGGGAAATGAAGCGCCTGGAAGTACCCGCAGTCACATGTCCGAGAGGCAAGCGATACTCCGTAGCTACCCAACGAGAAAGAACCAGTCGGAGTGGTCTCTGCTATGGTGAACTCGGAGTTATCCCGGTCATACAAAGTCACCGTGAAGCACCTGACCGTCTTTAAGTTGGCCTCAATACACTTCACCAAGTGCTGACTGAATTGTTGTCCGGTTCCCATCTGGGCCTCAGCCTCTCTCCCCTTGCGAACAAAGAGTTCCGCAAGCCTTCCATACGTTGCCTTCACCAGGGAGGATACAGGGAGATTTCTGACACCCTTTAGGATTGAGTTCACACACTCGGAGATATTCGTCGTCATGTGACCGAATCTCCGCCCCTCATCACGATGCTGAGTCCACAAGGAATAAGCAATCCGGTTCGCCCACTCACACATCGCCGGGTCCTCAGACCGCAGAATATCAAACCAGTAATCAAACTCAACCTCGGTCTTTGCATACGCCGCATTCACTAGAAGCCTCCGTGCGTCCTTGCCCTTGAAGGTAAGGGCAAAATTAGCCGCTACGTGTCGAATGCAGAATGTACGGTAGGCAGATGGAGGTAACCAACCTCCGTCAGGAGCCTCAAGCGCAGCCTTGATGCCGTTATGCCTGTCCGATATAACCAGCAGATCCGACTGTGGTGTCATGTGCTGTCGAAGGTGGGAGAGAAAGAATGTCCAGAACTTTGCATTCTCACCCTCTACTAGTGCGAATGCAACAGGTAGAATGTTGGAGTTCCCGTCCTGTGCAATCGCGATGAGCAACGTTCTCCCGTACTTGCCATACAGATGTGTGCCGTCAATGCTGACTAGGGGCTTGCAATGACGGAATGCCTCGATGCACGGTGGAAAAGTCCAGAAAAGTCTGTGAAAATATGCTTGAGACTCGTCTACCTGTCCTCCAACTCGAACGGGGCTCGTCCTTAGGACTGCAACAGTACCAGGCATCGTCAGCTGGACTCCCAACACCCACCTAGGCAGCTCGTTGTATGACTCATCCCAGTCACCGTAGATGAGGGCAATAGCCTTCTGCTTCGCCATCCAGACCCTCCTGTAAGTCGGCCTAAACCCAAAGTGTGCTGCCGTGGCATTCAGGAGCACCTTGATGCTGACGGATGAATCAGCCCAAACCATTGGCATAATGAACGCCGAAATCACATGATAGTCCAAACTCCTGTGGTCACTCGAGATGGATGTGGCAAGACAAGTGTGAGGTCCATTGTACCGTTTGACCTCCCAAATGCCCTTGTGCTGCCGGAGACTCAGTCGAATCAACCATGTGCACCCATTCCCAAACTCAGAACACTTGCCCACATACCGGCGATAATCAGACTCCACTACCTTGTACTGTACCCCTCGCCGGATGCTGTAAGTCTTCACACTTAATAGGGCCTCATCTTTATCCTGAAATTGCTGACCAACCTGGAACTCTGTCAGACCAGCAGTCCCTTCCGCATCTCTAGCTCCGAATCCAACAGAGTGCCCAGAAACCCCCTCCTGCCTTATGGCATCCAAGTCCAAAGAGGAAAAATGTGGTGGATACTGCTGTGTGCCAGAACTAGAACCACCGACCGCCAATGCAGGCTCAGTCGCTCCAACCTCGTCGCCGAGCGGCAAACACAATCATATCCGGCTCGACGTCATCATCCTCTGCATCACCCAACAATCCGTCTCCGACGCCAACCGGTGGAACGCCCTGTAAAGTGTTCGGCAGAATATCAAATAATCCTACCTCGTCGCCTATGCCGTCATTGAGATCAACAGCAAAAGACGGGGAGGCGACAGGTTGGACCGCTGGCTCGTACACAGGGACGGAGGAAGAAGCAATGGCAGGCCTGGAACTGGAACCGGCTGCCGTGGCTACAGTGGTGGTATTCCGGTTCGAACCCCCTGAGCTGGATACTACATCAACCAGCTTTGCCAACAATTCTGGTGTCCTCACCTCCGAAAACTGCCTCCGACAAAGAAACATGACTTGCAGGTCCTCATCACTACCAATCGTGAAACAATCATACTTCATGGTATCCTGCAGGACCGTGATTGGAATGCGATAGAAAAACTTCTTAACCCGCTTCGCACCTTCCAGACCAAGTTTCATCAGCACAGATCTAACAAGGTCATCATAGCTCGTCGTTGGATTCACGACAATACAGAGAGGATCCTTATCTGTGAACTTCACACCGAAATGAGTTTTCCTCTTAATGGATCCTCTGTGGTGAACCAAAATAACAAAACTCTCCTCACTAGCCATCTTACACCCTCTAATGAGAGCAACTTACGTTTACAACCATATATATACTGCTCTGTCTACCACTAAATCGAACCAGCCTGGTTCGAATTAGGGATTGTGTAATTTGAACTAACTTGGTTCGAATTACTTGATGCAGCTTCTCTCTCTATATTTCGAACCAGCCTGGTTCGAATTACTAGCATTGCTAAATCGAACCAACCTTGTTCGATTTACTTGAACCAGCTTCTCTCTCTGTAATTCGAACTGCTTTGGTTCGAATTATTCATGAATGCAGTTCGAACCATTGTGGTTCGAATTATATTAATATATGGTTTGGCTCATTACTGAAACGATTTTGGTTTTGGCTTATTTACGTAATTTCGGCCTGGCATTGGCTTATTATGGTTTTTCACCCTTTATTTAAATAAGTCCTTAATTGATTATCATAAAAGTGGGTCAAATCTTCCTAGAATAAAATTATGAAATCAAAAACTAAATAAAAATTATGACTCCAAAATTAAATTAACTCTAACTAATTTAAAATAGATTTGATCTTATTAGATTAAATCTGATTTGATTTAAATATTAAACACTTAAAGATATGATAATTAATTTAAACTAAATTTAATTTAAATTTTAAATACCAAAAGATATTACTAAACAAATTAAACAAACCCAAACAACAAATCAAATTTAAATCTAACTAAATAAATTCGAATTTAATTATGATGTATAATATAGTTGTTCTCACTTGAATGCTTGCACTTTACTTTTTGAATCTGAACTAAATCTAATAAGCTTAGTTAGATGTGGTCTAGATTTAATAAACTCCTCATGGTTATTTATACTCCAAGTAACTCTAAAAAATCTATATTTCTTCTTCATCAAGTCGATGCAATTGTATTTAAGACCAACTCTCGATTTTTTTGATCTCTAAGATCAACATAATGAAATTCTCCTAGTAATCAAATTCTTAAATATGACAAGATTACAATTTTGCTATTTGGCTTTAGAATGATAAAAATACCCTTTTGAGTCTCCCTCTTTAAAAAATTTTGTCCTCAAATCTGCGTGTATATCAAAACGAGAAAAAGTAGATACACTAAATACAATTGGACCATAATACTTAACAAAAAAATTTAATCTTGTTAAAATTGTCATAGATATTCCTAATACTTTTAATGGACCATCTTCTCTAGCGGTAGTTTTTCTCTAAATAAAAAACTCATCTTTTATCCAACAAATCCAAACCAAATCTCCTTATTCAAAGACCATGTTTAATGGATTTATCTTCTTGGCTAATTGAATTGTGGCAATGCCCTTCTTGTTAACTATGTTATGAGTCTTCATTTATACAAGTTTAACCTTTTTAACCTCACTTTCACCATCTAAACATTATTCAAAGATAAAAGCATTAAATCTAAAATAGTCAAAGAGTTAAAATCATTTAAAGATTCACAAGAATAACAACTAACAAATTTTTAAGTTTCAGAGTTATAAAAAAGCTCAATGTCTCGCAAATAATTATCTAAAATATTCTTAGCATGTAAAATATAATCATCCAAATAACTAGCATAAGTTAGCACATAATCAATCTTTTTGAGAAATAACTCAGTAATATGTGTGAAATCTTTAATAGTTTGATATGCAATTAAATATGCTATTATACTAAATCTGTCTACAATAAGAATAAGGGTAAAGTATATTTTTTGTCCTTGAAGTTTGACAAAAATTTCAAAAATACCCCTAAGTTTTATTTTGTTTCAATTTTGTCCTAAAAGTTTTCGATTTGCATCAAATATACCCTTGACAGCTAATTTTTCAAAAAATTTAAGACCAATTCAATAACAATTTCATAAGAAAAACTCTCAACATAAGCAAATTAAGCATAATTTTCATGCATTATTGTTAAATTGGTCTTAAATTTTTTGAAAATTTACCCATCAAGGGTATATTTGATGCAAATCGAAAACTTTTGGGACAAAATTGAAACAAAACAAAATTTAGGAATATTTTTGAAACTTTTACCAAACTTCAAGGACAAAAAATATACTTTACCCTAAGAATAATTATATATTTATGTTTTTTTACCCTATGCAAGCTAAGTAAGAATCTATAGAAATGTCTATTCAACTATGAACAGGAATAAGCAAAGGGATGCACAATATATTTGACAAAACTTAAGATTACATAAAATACAATCAAAATAAATTCTTTCAATACTCTTATGTCTTTGAAGCCAACAAAAATATATAAATAAACATATCTGAGATTCTTTTTATTTTGATATGCCCATTTAAATTAATATTCTCACAAGCAATATATACAAAAAAAAATTAGAATTAATTGCATAAAAATTCTTCATATATTCAAATACTAACAAGTTAAAGGTTTGAGTAGTGAATAATACATTTTGAGCAAGTCATCAATAATCATGTTCTCATTATCTTGTTCAATCATATATGGAGAATAATCAAGCAGCTCGGTCTATTTTGCATGCCTCTTGTTAAAATTTCTTTGAATTATCAAATGCAAAACATACATGTAACATTCTACCACACAAAATCTTATGCTATAGCCATAAATTAGAGGTGGTGAGGTATTACGACATTTAAAACAGAAAAGTACATACAAAATATTCGAAGAAATATAATTTAATTAGGAGCCTGTGAAAGAAAAGGATAAAACAAAAGCGATAAATCGTCATCACACACGTAACATAAAGATAAAAGAGTCGATATATAGAAACAAAAAAAAGATATATATATATATATATATATATATATATATATATATATATATATATATAAAATTTAGAAGGAGATACATAGCAAGAACTAGTCTCAACCTACGAAGAAAGGTCGGCTAAAAAGAATTACAAACCCGAAGTATACCCAAAATATAATCCTGTTTTTCCAAAATAAAACCTCTAAGAGGGATGTACAAATATATATTCAAAAGTGGAGAATAAATATACTAAGCACAAAATATAAAATACAAAGGAGTCTTCATTTTTCAAAGAGAATTCAGCACGCTCAGCGAGGTGCGTCACATCCTGTATCTAAAAATAAACAAAATTTGCAACAGGTGAGAACTTAAAGGTTTTCAGTAGGGTAATAGTTCTAAATAGAGACGATGTAAAACCATATGAACCCGTCAGGCAATCCTAAACTCCAACACCCAAAATTCAAGCCTACAGTTATACTAAACCGAACAGGGTCAGAATATACTAAGTTCTCATCTATATATCAGTGGTCCATAACCTCGGTTCTCCACAATATATCTCAACATCTTTCTTTTCAATATCACAGTTGTTTAGTATTTAATTCAGTAATCAGTTTAATAGCAACAAACACAAGTAATAAGATTCAAATACAAACAAGATCAATTATAACAAATATGGCAATTAGCAGTTAAACAGAGTTATTTACATGGGCAATCCAAGTACAATATGTACACCCAAACAATAACAGAAAGATGTACATGATGCATGCTTGCCCTACTAGCCATGAACTCACACGTTGGTCATATTGGCAGAACTCGACTCAAGTAAGCAGGATTAACCACCATCCTACCTGAAGGTTCCACAAATAAATATGCAAGCGGAATTCACCACCGTCCTTGCCAATCACAGTAAACCATGAGTAAGCGGGATTAACCACCGTCCTTACCCAGAAAACGACGAACAAACGGATTAACCACCGTCCTTCCTCAGGACAAAACTCAAATCAATTTGCAAGCGGGATTCGCTACCATCCTTGCCATTTCAGTCATTTAAATCTCAATCAGTCAACAGTAATGTCTTTAATAAGTTCATAATAATTAAATTCATTAGTCACAATTCTCTGCCAGTAATCAATTCCATTTAATTCACTCACATTCCTTTCAGAGCCTAAATAATAGCTATCAGACTTCATTTAGGATTTACAGGGGTTTACAAGCTTGTCGGAAAAACTAAACAGTTAAAAATAGAGTTTCTTCAAGAAAACAGGACCTGTGCGTGCACATACCTCTGTGCGCATGCACAGAGCCAGAAGCAATTCCTGACTCGTGCATACACATCACCCTCGTGCGTACGCATAACTTGCGAAACTTCCTTGGTGTGTGTATACACACCCTCGTGCGTACGCATGAGCACTTACACTTGCCCTGATTTTCTGCATAATCCTGCGTATACGCAAGCCTGTGCGCGCACACGCAAGCCAAAAATGCTGATTTTCTGCATAATCTCATATTTCAGATTTTTATACTTGTTTTCAAACGTTCATAACTTTCTCTACAAAATTTTATTTTCCTCTGTTCTTAGACGTTTTTAAAGATCTTTTCACTAGCTTTAATTTAAGATAGATTTCATACAAATTCAAACTTCAAGCACCAAGTTATGACCACTCAAAGTTAGTTAAAATTCTGGTTTTACCAAAAATCTACATAATGTCATTTTTACAATTCTCTAATTTACTTCATTCCAAACCATCACAAACCATTACTAGGCACCATCAACATACAATTATCAATACGCAATCACCTTCTAATCTTTCAAGCCTAATCAACCCAATTGCAACTTATATAACATAAGCCATCAAAATATCCATTCACAACAACACCAATTATCTATCCAAACTCATCATTTCGACTACAATTCACATAACATGACACTTACACAACTTACCATAACTTACCAAATAGGGGATACCTTACCTTATCACGGCTTTCGACCTAATTTTCATATCAAAGCCTTAATAGGCAATTAATCACACATTATATCCAATCACAAATTATATTCAAACTGAAACATACTCATTTCTCAAATTCACACTATATCACAATAATTAGTCAATCATCAACCAACCATTTCCATTCAATCTTATCCTAGGGCTTTTAACTTAGTTTTTCACATAACTTTACATAATGCCAACCCAAAATCAAAATCCGTACTTTAATGGCGGCGGTTTTTAACCCTTGAATCCTTCACTTTCTGGCCAAGCCAAGCTTCAACAAAAGCTCCGCAACTACACCGAACACCCAATCATGTACCAAAACTACCAAACAAGCCAATCTACTCCATATAATCTAATTACATCAATTATTCAATAATTACACTAGGGTTTTTACTCAAAATTAGGGATAATGAAGGAATTGAGATTTCTTACCTTGTACCACTCAATCTTATGTCAAAACCTCGCTAGAGATTGTTCTTGAACTTCTCCTAAAGCATCAAAATCACAATATTTCAATATTCGCATACCCAAAATGCAAAAAAAAAAAAAAGAGAAATTTTGAAAATGATTCAAGGTTCTTGGGAGTACTTACTGCAAAAGAGTATAGAATCGAAGAGCACGACAAGAGCGATGCGTGACCGCAAATGGATCTTCGATCGGAGCTACGATTTGGAAGTTATGTGAATTTAAAGATTAAAGTGAATAGTGACTTAAAGATTTGCTCTTCACTCTCTTCTCTCCTTCATGTATATCTCTCTCTCAATAAGGGAGAATGTGTGTTGAATTTGCTACGTGTGGAGGGTAAATGAGTGTGGGCTTGGGCTTAGTGAGGCCCATTTGTGAATTTTTGTATGTTTAGCCCAACCTAGGGTCAAAATCTTTAAGATAAGTGTTTTAATTCGTATCTTAAATATTTTTATTTTTTCAATTATAAAAAATTTAAAATTCTTAACCATTTTCTCTCATAATCAATTTATTATTTATTTATTTATTATTTAACTAGATTTTACACAACACCTTATCATATGTTGAGTACTTGAAACGTATACCATGTATCTGCTCACTTAAGTATGGAATTGGTTGTTTTCTTTCTTTCTATCCATATTAATGGCTTCAAAACTTACCACAAAACCTGCAAAACCTTGAAAAACTGACATAAAAATACTAAACAATTCATTATTAGATATATGAGAAATTAAATATTCTTTGAACTTTAGTGACATTAATACACTCTTGTCTAAACTAGCATTTTTTAGATCTCTTTCATAAGTGTGTTTATTGTTTTGAATTTTTTCTCCTCATTGACTTTTCTTTCTCACTATGCTCTTTTTTTCTCTCCAAACTCACTCTTTGACTTAAATATTGACTCTTTTCACTCAAACACTCACTTTTTTCTCTCAAATTCTTTTCTTTTATCTCTTGTTTTACAAAGTGCTCACATCCTAAGGACTTTGAGAATTTTTGCACATTTGATTCCTCCAAGTACACATCTTCACGTATAGCATACTCAACAAATTTTTTTACAACTAGCCTTGAAGGAACATTAAAGATGGAATTAGAAGAACCATTTTTCTTATGTTGTTCTATATGATTCTTTTTGAAATCTGGAATTTTAAATTTTGTCTTATCTTCAAATTTTGTTCTTATAAAAACTCTTATAGAATTGGAGTCTGAAGAGAGTCAAGTCGCTAATAAATTGTTGTTTCTTCTCCACCTTAATGCTCAAATTTACTAAATTCTCTATTACTGCATAATAGTGCTATTCAACCTCATCTGCAATTTTTTCGGTTTAATCTTACCAAAAATTGTCCCATAAGAACCTTGGTACCCTTTTCAACATTAGCCTTGTTCTTCATATTCAACAACTCCTTGTGGTATTTTCTTACAGATTTTGAACTTTGTTTCAACTTACAATACTTTTCAAGAAACTCCTTGTAGTACGATGATGACACAAACTAGTTCCTCATATTTTTTCATCTTTTTCAGGTGCAAATTGGTCTTTTTTCGTACTTTCTTCTAGATCTTCCTATCTCATTCCACCAAATACGACTATCGTCAGAAAATTTGGGTTTACCAATCTAATCTTGTTTTTCTCTAAATGGTTACAACATGCAAAAATTAACTCTACCTTCTATTCCCATTCAAAATAAGATTTAACATTATTTCTTCCTTTAAAAGCAGGGATTCACATTTTGAAAATATTTTCTTCATATAAGATTCTTTCATCACCACTATTATCATCCTCAATTCTCATTGATTCTAATTTAGCACCATATAAAAAAATAATAAAGATGTTAGAATACTCTTCTCACGTGTAACACTTGATATTTGTGTTTGTACTCATTTTGTGGCGTTTTTTCTCTTTTGAGCTTACTATTCTTGTCTTTTTTCACTCTTAAATTACTTTAGATAAGTTACACTTTAAAAATCATGAAAAAATCGAGACCAAACTAAGATAATCTTAATATAAAAACTTTAAACTTGATAAAAAAAATTAGAATATATGATAAAGACACAAAATAAAGATAGACATTTTTCACATTGGTGAATTGAGGCTCTGCAACTAGCCTCTCATCTTATCTTCCTCTCGCTGAACCTTTTTCTCTTCTTTACTCTCAACCCAGCACACCCTGAGACCACAACCCAGCCCCAACCCTCCATCCGACACCACCGCCGTTATTACCACCGTCGCCTACCCCCTCTCTCTTCCCTCTGTTCTCTTTTTCTTCCCTCTTTCTCCATTTCTCCTGAATCCCCTGTATGCTACCCCTGTTCTCTGTGCAAAGCCCAATTCCGGCGAGAAACCCTGGTGCAACCCCAGCAGCGGCGGAGCTCTGTGCCGCTGCAACCATGCATCTGCTACCCCTCTCTTTCCATTCTTCTCCTTTCACCAACGCAGGTTCCATGCTTCCCCCTGCCCATGTGTTTTTTTGTTTATTTATTTTAACTGCTTTTTAATTTTGATTTTATTGTTTAGATTAGGCTTAGATTAATGGATTGATACTTTCTGGATTACAAAATATTTGATCGCTGAATTTTCTGGGTTGATTGCTGCTTAAATTGAGTTCAAAATTCCTGTTTACATATTGTGCACACCATATGCTCAATGAAATGCCTGAGTAAAACTTTTTGTTTAATTCTTATGTTTGGTCAGTATTTGTCTTAAATTTTGTTCTCTTTAGGCATTATAATTCAGAATTGTGCAGTTTTATGCTATTTTTAATGATGTTTGGATTGAATTTGACAAGGCACTTAATTATTATTTTTGTTTGAACACTAAATTGGTTTAAAATTTCAAGTTTGATCATGTGATTGGTGTAATTTAAGAATTGCATATCATGTTTAGTTAAGAGAATTGAATGAAACTACCTATTCATGTATGTTTTAAATATGAATGATCACATACATAGTCACTTGTTCTTTGATTTTTTTGAGCAATTCAACTTGATTTTCATCAAGTTTATCACATCTTTAAATGTTTCCCCAATTAAATATTTATTTGCTTTCTTGGCTCTAATTTGAATTTTAATTAATCCCTCTCTTGCTTTTATGCCAATTATCTATTTTTTCTGAGTTGTATTTTGATTTTTCTTTATCAGGATGCAATGTAAAGGCAAAGGAGCCGGCTTCATCATTGGCTCCCGCCGAAGTTCGTCCAAGTAATCAATCAGACATTATGGTAGACAATGAGAATGGTTCTTGTTCCTTAATAATGGTAGGTTTCTTTCATGTACAGTAGGCAATGCTCATAAAAGTTATAAAGTAGTTGTATTAATTGTTAAATACCTAATCTGACCATAAGACTTTCGTCAAAGGTGATGTGTGATTTTGCTTATTTTTCATGTTTGACAAAAGAATCACTTCTTTTGTCGAGGACAAGTTCCGAAGAGATGGCATTGATTTAAAAACTGGATCCATGGTTGTGAAGGTATCTGATAAATAAATTTTAACTAAAGAAATGAAAAATGGAGGAGAAATCACTACAATGCCATATGGAATGGCTGTCTGGTCAACTGGCATTGGGACTCGTCCATTTATCAATGAGGGTGTTGAATGATGTGGGAGAGCTCAATAACAACAAGTTGCATAGGGATTGAGATACATTATGTATTATACTTTAAGCCATTTAAACGAAGGCGGATGTTCATTTAACTATAATTACGGATGGTTATTTCCATTCTAAAGTGGATGGTTATTTTGTAGTATGAGTTATTAATGGGCAGATTTATATGAAACTGATATTTTGTGTTTGTTTGATTGCTTTTGGTTTAACCAGTTACCGTTTGAGAGGCTCTAAATGTTGAATTCGCTAGGTAACCAGATAGTTATTTTGTAATGACCTTGGTGTGGCATGTATAATTAGTTACAAGTATTTTAATCTGGATGTTCGATTCAATAGGATAGTTGATGGTTATTTCTATTGGTACGCAGATGGTTATTTTGTAATGGCCTTGGTGTGGTGTGTATAATTAGTTACAAGTATTTTGTTCTGGATGTTCGCTTCATCAAGGTAGCGGATGGTTATTTCTTCTGGTATGCAGATGGTTATTTTGAATAGGCTGGGTGTATTGTGTTTAATTAGTTACAAGTATTTTAATCTGGATGTTCGATTCATTAGGGTAGCGTATGATTATTTCTATTGGTACCCAAATGGTTATTTCGAATAGTCTAGGTGTAATGTGTGTGATTAGTTATAAGTATTTTAATCTGGATGTTCGATTCAATAGAATAGCGGATGGTTATTTCTATTGGTACCCAGATGCTTATTTTGAATAGTCTGGGTGTAGTGTGTTTGATTAGTTCCAAGTATTATAATCTAGATGTTCGATTCAATAGGGTAGTGAATGATTATTTCTATAGTTATCCATATGGTTATTCTAAATAGTTTGGGTGTGGTGGTGTGATTAGTTACGAGTATTTTAATCTAATCATGATATGGGATTAGATATCATGTGATCATTATTTGTTCATTATTTAATTAAATAGTGTAGTTGACATCATCATGAACGCGACATAATAAATAACTTGGGGAATTCACACCCTGAAACTTAGTAATGTGAAATATGAAACTAATGAAAGCACAAATCTCCCAGAACCTATGTTATTTCTTCATACTTATCACCAAACATAGAAAAGCAAAATACCATGTGATCTTAGTTTCCTATATGAGATAACTTCATCCAATGGGCTAACTTGTCATACCAGAGTTCCTCACTTCGGCATTCATATTATCATATACAATGTTTAATATGTAAACCATGTAAGTAGACCAATCATTTCTTATGGTTTATATTATTTATTGCGAATTCAACATTTACAACAATAGAAAAGGTCAATAAAAGAAAATAAATAAATTACAAGATGATGTTTCCTATACATAAATAGAATTTGACATATTCATCTTTTTGGGTAAATTACACTTAAGAATATAAGGTTACATTCTGTACATAAAATAGTAGTGATAACACTAATAAATTAAGAATCAGCACTTAGGCATCGATTTTTTAGAGCACTCCCCAATTTTACAATTTAATTTGAATAGTTGGACTTGTAATAAGCAAGTTTTTAAGGCTGTCCACAGGAACTCTTGTTCCCCATATATTCATTGATTTCAACTTGGAGTATTTATCAACTAAGGCAAAAAGACCACTCATAGTTACTTGACGGCAGCTCCACAGAACAATATTCTGGACAAGAAGCAATCATGTATGACAAGAATCAAGAGTTAACAAAATAAGCAAGTACTCATGTGTAGAAAAAGCATATTATAGTTTCAGCTGTGAATAAAAATCTAACAAACAAACCCGGCCCAGCTCGAAAAATATATATACAGATAGGTGTTGCCACATTACAATTTGGGTTGCAGATTATTCTGAAACTAAACAAATGAAACCACGTAAACCATATTTTTACAAAATCAAACATACATAACGTGTAAATTGAATAACAATTCACATTTGAAACAAAGGTAGGATAACTAAACACTTTTGTGAATATCTAATAAGTAAAAATACAGATAGCCTTTCATTGACCTAAGAACGCTGCGAACAGGGAGACGGAACACCAGCAGGACCAGGCCTTCAGCCGGGATGCGGGCAGCGATGGGCGAGGGACCCAGTGCGAGGAACGCAGGTGGGAATGGGGTGTCTCCTACACGACGAAGATTGCTCGATGGCTGCTCGAGGAAGGCGCCATGGATGACGCCAGCAGCGGAGATGCGTGACGACTGAAGGAGAAATGACTGTTCACGTTGCAGAAGATCTATGGCGGTGATTACTCTTCTCAGTGAATTCACGTACAATTTTGGGGGTGGGGGAAATGGTTTGACTGCTAGGTCAAAAAGGGGTAGCTATTTAGGATTGGTAAAAGTTGGGATGGTTAAAATTGGGATTTGGGAGAAAAATAAGGTGGAGGGTCTTTTAATTAAAATGTGTCACTTTTAAGGCCCGTTGTTCATGTTGGTCAGATAAGTCATCGGTTACCTAAAGTTTCCCTTCTAGTAGGGGTGTACATGGGCTGGGCCACACCGGGTTTTAGCTTGACCCAGACCCGACCCAAAATATAGACCGGGCCTAATTTTTAGACCCTAACCCGATCCTAGATCCGACGAAACCTATGCACTTTCGGGCCGGGTGAAAACCCGGTAAAAACCGGGAGAAAACCGGGTCTTTAGCATGTAAAAATCACCTAATCTCCAACCATTATTTCACAATTCACATAGTAAAATTCACTTAAAAAAATATAACAAGAACCAACCCTTCTCTAAAATTAAAGCATAACCATAATCAATATTAATATTGTCTAATAACACCAAATATTTAAATCAATACAAATAACACAATATTATGCATTAGTCTAAAGTCTTATGCATTTTAAACATAATTAACTTATAATCTTATAATGACTAATAACACAAAATATTAAGGTTTACAATATTTAAATTCCACATAAGAATAGCCATCATCCATCACTAATAACACAAAATATTAATTGTGTATGATAACCGGGACACTGGGCCGAGTTCGGGTGACCCGAGCTATGGCCCGGACCCGACCCGAAATAATGATTGGGTCTATTTTTGAGACCCTTACCCGGCCCTAGACCCAATAAAATCATACTAAATTAGCCCCTAAAGTGTTCGGGGTCGGGCCAGGTCTTCGAGTTGAGCCGGACCATGTACAACCCTACCTTCTAGAATATATCAGATGCATAAATCGAGGATTTGCTGATGTGAAAATTCTATAAAAGTTTAGCATGTAGCCCTTAATTACGATGTCCAGCCTCCATTTCCATAGTCTAGTTTTCATATTCTGTTTCGTTTGCAATGCGGCTCAATTTTATCGAAATGGAACCTATACATGTGCTTTTCTTGGATATGGAAGCATGGGGACTAGATGTATATGTGGGACAGCTTTTTGTCAGTGTCACAGAGAAGAACTCGGACCGTGCGTTTTCTTTGTTTATAAATTTTGCCTATCAAATCGCACGGTCCGATTTGTATGCTAATGAGAAATAAAATTTGGGGTGCTATAAATCGGACCCTCCGTATTACCTTAATGTGGTTTTTAATATGCAATGTAGTACAAGTCGCATGGTCCGAGTTCCATGCTTTGATTTTGAAAAGAACTCGGACCCTCCGTTTTGAGTACAGATAGAAATTGTTTTGGTGAACTGAGAGCTGAAATCACATGGTGAATGAAATCGGACTGTCCGTGTGGATAGTGTCAACTCGCAGGGTCCGAGTTGTTCCCTCCTAACACCACAAACATGTTAAGCACACCCCTTCCCCATAATGGAGTCCAGCACGTACTCTAGCGCCATATGTAAATTAAAAAGCGTTGCAATGCTGGCTACACTTTTCATGCAAGAACGAAAGTCGAATTCTTGTCCCCAAGATATAACCATTTCGTCATGGATTTAATTTTTGAATATTCTTCGTCAGCACTATAGCCTTGAAATGATTCGTTCAGTTCAGCATAGAGCACAACACTATAACCTTAAAATGATTCGTTCAATTCAGCACAGAGCATCATTAGAAGCTAGAACTAAACCCTCATTTGGTAAACGTAGTTTTTCTTTTTGTGTTTATTATGGTGTCTAAAAATATTGCTTAATTACTAAAATAAATAAATAATTAATCTTAAATTTAAAAATATAAAATTAAAAAATTTTAAATATTTTAAAATTACTATAAAAAGTACTGTATTCTGTACATTATTGAACCTTCAGTCTGTTGTGACCAAACTTCTGTGACAATTTTATTAACATCCTCTAACACCATCTCTCAGGTCACACCAGTACACCACCTCCGGGTAGCTAACACTCACTCTCTAAGTGATAGACAGTGGCATTTGAATGAGTACTTATCCATTCTCTAGAGACTAATCCTCCAATCCAACCTTTCCCTCATTAGTTTCCCATCATAATATCTATCACCCTAAGTAAACTGAGTACCAATAAAGCCCAGGTAAAAAAAACTACAATATTCAATAAATTAGCAAAAGAGAGACAGAATTTGGTGTCGTGGTTCTATCTCCATGGTTTTTGGCGAATGATTTGAAAAGCAATATTCTTAGGAAGGAGGTGGAAAAAAAAATTACAAAAATCACAGAATGACAAAAATGGCAGAGAAAGGAGAAGAGAGAAAGTTTTGCAATAATATACAGAGCATAACAATTACATTATTTTGTTGACGTAGAGAGATTGGAAAAAGAAAAGAAAAGAAAAGAAAAGAAATCAAAGGAAAAGAAAAAATTGAGATCAAAATCCAACCCCCGCTGCGCCGCCAACTCCAACCGGTGCCGGAGGAGGTGGCTCCGTCAGCTTCCTATTGTTCCATGAACACGCTTCCGGAGCTAGCTTAGCCGCTGACCTTCTCGGCTCCGACTTGCACCGCTTTAGAGCCGAACCTTCTCCTGCATTTGTCCCTACCGCCGACGCCACGGCGGCGGCCGGAAACGAGAACGATGACCTCCCCGGTTGCACCTGCTGCGGCTGAACAGCCGCCGTCGGCGGAGGCGGCGGCTTGTTGTCCACGGCGGCCATCCGCTTCTTGTGTTGACGATCTCCTCCACTGGATTTCGCCGCTGGCCTCGGCGGCAGCCACCGTACGAAGTCGGCGGTGCAGATCCACGTCTCCCTGGAAACCTCCATTGACAGCTTCGGTTCGCACATCATCAAAAGCAAGCATTCTGGTAATGCTCCACTTTCTCTCTCCTTTGACCTATTTTCTTCTTCCATGGGTTTCTCCTCTGAAGTCATTTTCACTGAAGGTGCAGAGTGTGCAGTAGTTGAAGAAAGCTCAGATCTCTGTGCGACGTCGTTTTCCTCACCATAATTAGTCACTTCTCCAATAGCTTCCTCTTCTTTTTCAACATCTCCTTTCGCTTCTTCGATAACCACTTGATTGCCTTCATTATTTGCTGCCTCTGTTTCTTCTTTACTAACAAAAGCAAGTGTACTTTTTCCACTCTCATCATGAATCGCAACATTGTAATTGTTTTCCACTTCCTTGTTAGAGTCCTCTTCCATTTGCACTTGGGCCTCTTCAGCTTCTCTATCTTCTTGTGTTGCCTGAACACTTGGCTCCCAAAACCTGTTAGCGAGGGCAGCCATTTTGACAGGGTCAGATCTGCACCTCATCAACAACAGAGCATTCTTTGGAGGGATGCATATGCTAACTCTAGCTTTCTCTTCCTCCTCACTCTTGAGATTGTCTATATCGATGTCAATGTCTTCAAACACGTGCCTCCTCCTTCTGTTGCTTCTCTCAGGGCTGTTATTGTTGTCTCCTTGGGTTTCATCTTCTTCACTACCTCCCATTATAAGTTCAATCTCCCTTCCCTTATGGGGATCACTCCCTTCTTGAAGAGTCACCAGCCAACTTCCAACTGCTGTCCCTTCTTCTTCTGCCTTGGCCGAATGTTTTTCCCTTCCGCAAGAAGACCTGCAACTGAAGAAGCAGCTGAATTCAGAACCAAACGCTCTCAGAGCTTCGCATATTGCTGAAGGAACATGAACCCATCGTTGGTTCCGTTGAGACAAACACTCCTGCTGTAAGCTCTGGCTTCTTTGTGATTTCTGTCGGTTGAGATCTCCACCGTGAAAGCTTTGTTCGCCTCTGCTCCTGAAGCTCGCTTCTCCTCCTCCGCCTCCTCTTCTCTTAGATCTCCCTCTCATCTTCTTCCCCTGTTTCAACACTCTCACTTGTCCAATGCATGTGACCTTCGGGGTTTACGTATCCCGGTCCTCGCTTTCTACCACCGGATCGGAACATCGCTGGGTTCGGTGAGGCCTGGCTGCCGCCGCCACCACCTTTTGTGCTGCCCCTGCTTGCTAGCTTTCTCGTTAAGTGAGGTGCGTCTTTGCTATGGCTTGGGCTGAGAATGGATTTTGAAGAGAGCTTCATAGATTTGGAATAAAATGATGAGAGGAGAATGGAGATAGATGATGTGATCCGGTTTCGGGTGCTGTATTTTGATTCTTGAAGCTACTTGTGGTGCATTGGGGTATGGGTGGGGTTCTCTATGGCCATTGTGGTTTTCTTCTTGGCTTTCTAGTTTCAACGAATGCAGTCAACTATGAAATGTGGACATTGAAAGTGGAGTGCGTGAATGAGAGACGGGAACGAGTTTTGTTGGGGGATCCTAAGCTCGCTAGCTAGGTCATCACTCACTCAGTCAATAAGGCTTTGAACAGAAAAGAAAACTGACAAATGAATGAAAGCCTTTGCTTAGTTGTAGGGTACAGATTGTAGGGCATCATTTGATAGAGAGAGAGAGAGAGTGATGAGAGAACAGCTGAATGGAACATGACAAAATACTGTCTGTTGTTTTTTATTTTAAAATTTTGAAACTCGACTGTAAAATATATCACTGTATCAGTGCATTAACGTGTTGTGTCTCCTTTGTGTCTCTCAACGTTTTCATGTTCAAAGTATATTAATCAAAGAAGATACATGTTCATGTGCAAAAATCATTTTCATTTTCCAATGCAACTTAAACTAAGGAGAGGGAGAAAGAAAAGAATTGGACTAATGCTTGCTCTAAACATCACAAGAGAAGTCATGAATTATTTTAGTCTAAGGTTTTTTACAAATTAAATGTGTTAAATTAATTATTTAACATAAGTTAAATTAGTTTCTTAAGAAACTAAAAAAAAAACTAATTTAACTTATATTTTTCAGTTATAAGAATTATTTTGATAAATGCAAACTTATAGACATCAAATAGTTTACTCATATAATAACCTAGAAAAATTCTATTTAAATACAGCACACTAACAAAAATATGTTTCTTTTTTTGTATGTGTAATTTAATGTGGTTGTAATTTTTAAAAACTTCATGCCAAAATATATATGTACGAAGAAAGTAGGGTCTGGGAACTGCTTACTGGTCATCACAGCTGGTAAATAATTGTTTGCATGTCAAATAACAATAATACCCTTGCTTTAGAGCAACGATGATACATATGCTTGACATTCAAGTATCCAAATCCCGAAGTTCATCTTTCGTGTCTGCACAAAAGAAAGGATCATGCACCAGTGTGCACGAGTCCTATGCAGAGCATCAGATATTCAGATCAGTACTGTTCTACTGCCAGAACCAGAAGGAGAGTGGAGGTAAATTATAGATAATAAATTACTTTTTTTTTACCATAAAAATTGAAAATATTAATAAAATTATCTATAAAACAATAAAATTTATCTTGTATTTATAAAAAATAGATTCTTACTCAAATATTAAATTTACATTGACTATTTTAAAAATTTTGCTTTTTAATTTTCATATTAGGACTATAATAATATTGAGTAAATATCTTTTTTGGCTCTGTCTTTTTTAAAAATTGATAAGCCGCCTCTCAACGTTTAAAAAAATGATAAATCGGCTCCTATTTATTTCTTCCGTTAGCTACATCGACCCTTTCGTTAGACAAATTGACCCTTGTCTATTTCTTCCGTTAGACACATCGACCATTCTGTGGTCGATTTGTCTAACGAAAGAAATAGATAGGAAGTGAAAAGTACAATACCTAAGAGTTAGGAGCTTTGAATAAAGGGGTAAGCAAAACAAAATAGAAATTGCCAAAACATAAGTAAAAGATTAATGCAAATCCTGTTTTCTCCAATCAACTTCTAAGAGGGACAATACAAGTTAATATGCAAAAGTGGAGAATATATATACATATATATAAACTAAGTACAAAATGCAATTTTCCAAAAGTAAAGCTTTGCTTCCAAAAGAGCATCCAGCACGCTCAGCGAGGTGCATCACGCCTTGTATCTGAAAAACAACAAATTTTCGAGACGGGTGAGAACCAAAAGGTTTCCAGTAAGGTAAAAGTTTTAAATAGAGATAATGTAAATGTTACACGAACCCATTAGACAATCCTAAACTCCGATGACCCAGATCCAAACCTAGAGTTCTTACTAAACCAGAAAAATGGCAAGCTACTTAAGGAATTCTAGTCTATCTCTTCATTCACAGTTTTTTGCAAACCTCCCAAACACCACTTTAGGAACAACCCTCAGCGTCACCTCCACCAATATAAGAGATCCCTCAAATTTCAAACACAAACAAAGCAATACAAAGAATACACAAGTAAAGAAAACAGATAAAGCATTTAAGTCAAGTAGCATATAGATACAGTCAATCAATAAGGCAAACCAAAACACAAGGTACACACTCAATCAAAACATAAAAATGCAAATAATGCATGTCTGTCCTATGGCCAATGAGCTCATCTGTCGGTTATACATCCAAACTCCACATGTCCAATAGCAAACCCTAGACAGTCCCTGCGTGCGCGCATCCCCAAGCTCATACTCTTATTCATATTTGTTTATCAATAGCATTGGAAAAATCATCTGAAAAGGTATAAGTGTCCGGCTACATCTTGCGATGGAAGGTCAACAGAATCTCAAATCTCAACATGGAACCAGTGGGAGCGAACCACTGCATCTACCTAGGGAGACTGATGACTCAGATATTTTAATTCATATATCATTTGGATCTTTAATCACAATTCATCATAATCATTATCGTCATCAATCATACATCTACATCTCAAACATTCATAGTTATACATATGAACATCATCTCCATCCTCATCATCTCATTCAACAATATCAACTCATATCAATTTAACTCTAACAACATGTTCGCACTTATTCCAAACCCTAAAATCTAGCTATTAGACCTTAAACAGGGGTTACAGAAGTTCACAAGCTTGTCGGGAAGCCTAAATAGTTAAAAATAGGGTTTTAATATGAAAACAGGGCATCGTGTGTATGCATCATACTGTGCGTACGCACGCATCAGAAACGTTTCCCAGCTTGTGTGTACGCATGACCAGTTGTGCGTTCGCACAAATTGTAAAATCCCATTCATCCATATGCGTCATCCTTATGCGTACGCATGATCGTTGACACTCGTTTTGGTCTGTATGTGCGCATGATAGTGTGCGTGGGCACACATACTATAATTTCTGATTTTCTGCAACATCTCATATTTCAAATTTTTGTACCCAACTTTAAACTCTCATAACTTTTTTTTCTACAAAACTCCGTTTTTAATTTAAGACAATTTTTACCTAATTTCAAACTTTGAGCGCCAAATTATGGCCCGTCAAAGTTGGTTAAAATTCTATTTTTTTACCAAATTTACCTAAACACGCATTTTGACCAATTTCTCAATTCCATTCAATTCAAACCACTTACTTGCCATTTCTAACCCTTCCAAATATTTAATCATTCACTTTTAACTATTCCAAACACACCAAACCTACCCAAACTAATTCCAATTCATTTATCATATCTCACCAACTATATCTAATTCCATAAAATCAAGTCATACATATCTATACACATATATACTCAACTAATCACAACAACATCCAAATTCATTCAATCCTATCCTAGGGGCAATTAGCCAATGCAATCATATAATTTTACATAATGCCTACTTGAAACTAAAACCCGTACCTCAATGACGATGGTTTTTCCCCAACTTGAATTTCTTCTGGCAAACCCAACGTCTGTCAAAGCCTCACCACTTTGATTCTGCAACTCAACTATGCACCAAACCACGCCAAGTAAGTTCCAATCAAGCTATTCAATCTAATATTTCACCAATTTCATACATAATCACAATCCTCAATACCTAACCTTCATGAAATTGAAAAATTCAAAGAGGATAAGAGTTCCTCACCTTTACTCACTGATCATATGGATGAAATTCAACAATAGCTCATACTAGATCACCCTTAAACCATAAAAATTACAAAATTTCTTAATACCCCAAACCAAAATCATAGAATTGGATAGAAGGAAGATCTGGGTGATAAATTTCAAGTTTTTTACTATATTATTTGAATAGATTTGAAGAAGATTCTGAGACGAACGCGTGGCCATAAACGGCTCGTCAATCAGAGTTCCAGATCAAAAGTTATGATCAATTAAAATTGAAAGTGAATAGTGTAACTTAGGTTTTCTCTTTTCTCTCTTCTTCACGGTGTTCTCTAAGGAAGGGGGAAGGGATGCTGAAATTGGTGAGTTTGGAGTGTTATGTATATGTGGGCTTGGCTCCACTTGAACTCGGTTCACTTGTTTTAGCCCGTTGGCCTAATTTTGAGTCAAAATATTTTAAATTAGTATTTTAATTTGTATCCTAAATATTTTTACTTTTTTGAACTATAAAATATGATTTTCTAATCTCTTTGGCTCATAATTAATCTATTAATTAATTATTTATTAATTAACCGGAGTTTACAACAAAACTTCATTACTGCAAGCCACGACTGAGCTAATAGAATCTCGTCAATCAGAGATAAGGCCCATACCATCCCATGTCACCACATGTTGCGCAGATTACTAAGAAAATAATGTCACACATCAGAAGTTTCTCCCTTGACAATGACAAATGTAATAGGCACTATATTGTTGTTTTCATCCTGTGAAACTGCCACCAATAGACAACCCTTATATTTTCTACATAAATGAGTCTCGTCTACCTGTACAACTGGTTCGCAGTGCCTGAATGCTCTAATGCAAGGACAATAACTTCAAAAGACCCGATGTAACACTCAAATATCAGGAACCAAGTCATCCCCCTGGTATGTAGGCATGATTTTAAGGTAGACAGCTACTGATGGCTCCATGTGACACATGACTTCAAACCATCTAGCCAAACATTCATAGGAAGCTTCCCAATCTCCGAAAATTTTTTCTACTGACTTCTGCTTTGCCAACCATACTTTGTGATAATTTATGGTGTAATTAAACTTTGACTGAACTTCAGCAATGACAGATTTTACCTTTATGAATGGGTCAGCCTCTACCAATGATTTAATTACTTCTGCAATTGTCATGAAATCCAACTTTGAATGATCTTGAGAAATACTGTATAAAGAACCTAATAATAATCGATATCTAAAGAAATAACAGTAATTTTATTTTTATTCTACAAATATAGTTAGATAGCACTAATTGTATAAAGAACCTAATAATAATCATACTATGTTACGCCAAATTTCATTGTTTATATTATAAATCTAATATATAATTATCTAAACTACATACCTGCATTCAAGTATTGAGAAAATTTTGGTGCATGCATATTCTCCAGATCTAATACATGCATAAAAGATGGCTCTTCGAATGGATGCTGGTTTACTAGTGTATTTGCCATTTCTATCACATCTGTCCCTATGGTGTCATCACCTTCATTATCGTCTTCATTTGGATCAACAACCTCATAATTGCTTTCGAACTCATCTTCACTGTCACTATTGTAATCTTTCCATTCAATATTTCGATCGGTTTCAGATTTTTGGAACTCAATGTATAGCTCGATAAATGACACTTGTGATCGAGTTTCGTAATAGGCTGAAAACATCTCTTGCATGCTCACTTCATAGGTAACATAATTCATTTGAAAATGAACGAACCCACCAAACACTAATACAGGATGCCGATACAAAATTCTTGATACTGTCTTTGATATATGTGGATCTATTCTTTCACAAATAACATTTTTTAGTTCTTCAAATAGTAATGTAAAAGGAACAATATAATCACATAGATTTTCTTATATAAATTTTACTTCCTAAGGTGTTTGTAATTTTAATATAATTCTATCCTCTATTTTTTTAAAATAATGTCTCTCTTCTCAACAAATGTTCATGTTGACAAAAGTAAAGAAGGAACAAAGTGAAATCAGTAAAGAACGATGAAGAAGAAGAAGAAGACAAGTTGAAGAAGATAAAATTTGCGCAAGTGTTTGGCGGAGTGTGTATATATATATATATATATATTATAAATAACCCTTAGATTTGAATTTTCATAAATTAATTTTTTTTAATTTACAAAATTGACGCATCGAGTTAGGTTTTTTGATTTTTTTTTTCCTCAAAACTAACCCACCGATTTGCTCCAAGTAAAAAAGAAATTTTGACACACACAAATCAGAGGCTCTAATTTATGAACTGATGCCAGGGCATTTTGGCCAGTTTCACTGACCTTTTTCTTTACTCTTTTAGGATAGTTTCATGCATTTTCTTAGTAAATAAGCAAGTTTTGGGTAAATATACACTTACATCTTGATTCAAGCAAACATTGTGAACTTTACATGATTTCATGAAAATTATGCATTAATTGAATGATAATATGGATGATGAATGATCTCATGACTTGAAACAAAGCTTTGATGCACCTTGTTTGTTTGATTTCAGGACAAAGGAAGCAAAGAAGAGCCACGTTAGTCTCACTAACATGACCATTAACGTGAAAAGGGAGCAAGCTTGCAACGTTAGTGGAAAAATTTACCACCAATAACGCCCTCGAATGCCATCATAGCCTACGTTAGTTGCCACGTTAGTTACACTAACGTGGGAACTAACGTGGAAGAAAGGGGGAGCTCCAACGTTAGTGGTGAAAGTGAACACCACTAACGCCACACTAAGCACGTTAAGAGCCACGTTAATCCAATTAACGTGGACTCTAACGTGAGGTAAAGAAGAGGTCGCAAGCGTTAGTGACACTTACCTTTGTCACTAACGCTAGGCCAAGCTTGTATTGCCTACGTTAGTGGTCACGTTAAGACCACTAACGTGAAGGGTAACGAGGAGCAATGAATTATAATTTATAGGCCAACGTTAGTGACACTCACCTTTGTCACTAACGTTGGAGATGGCAAGCATACCCACGTTAGTTATACTAACGTGGAGAACTAACGTGGGAAAGAGGGGCACTTTGAAACGTTAGTGACAAAGGTGAGTGTCACTAACGCTCTCGAAGCTTGGGCATACCCACGTTAAGGGCCACGTTAGTTACATTAATGTGGACCATTAACGTGGAAGAAAGGGATAAGAAGCAACGTTATTGGTAAAGGTGAGTGCCAATAACGTTTGCGAAGGGCTAAGAGGCCACGTTAGTACCACTAACGTTGAAGTTAACGTTGATCAAATAGTTTGGAACGTTAGTGACAAAGTTATCATCACTAATGCTCTCGAATCCAATTTTACACTTAACGTTAACGCCACTAACGTCCTAACTAACTTCCCATCATGCCTAACTCACACTTTCTTTGCAAGCAAAGCTGAGCCCACTAGAGACTGTAACTGTTTCAACTAAAGATCAAAGGCCCATATCCAAGACTTGAAGAGCTAACTAGAAGATCTGAAGAGTAGTATATATAGGGATAGTTTTGAATTGAAAAAGAGGAGAGATCTGGAACTTGAGAACTATACTCTGTATATTTGACTCTGCAACTTCTAGTTTATAATTTCATAATGTATTTTTCATTTTTGCTTTCCATTTTCAGAGCTATGAACAACTAAACCCCTTTTCATTCGGTTAGGGAGCTCTGTTGTAATTTGATGGATCAATAATAGTTTTCATTATTCTTCTTCTTTCTTTTCTCTTGATTTTACTAGAAAGCTTTCGTTCTTCATTCAATTGGTTAGCTATCTTGGAAGAGAAGCTCTCCATAATTGGATCTCCTCGGAACCTTGGAAGAGGAATGAGGAGATCATGCTAGAAATGCTTTCTCATGCTGGACCGAATTGGGGTTTAGATGGATATAGTGACATATAATCCTACCAACACTTTGATTTGGGAATGCATGTGGTATAATCAGTGACCAAACTTCATCTCTTCCCATGAGCAATTAAATCAAGGAATTGGTTAATTGTTCAAGCTTAGAGATATTTGGTTTCCAAAGAATTTGAATCCAATCACTTAAGATTGCCAAGGAGATCAATGAATGCATTGATTGAAGAAGAGATGAAAATGAACTTGATCCGGAGAATGCAACATCTCTTAAACCCAATGAATCCCCTATTCCTGATCTTACCCATTATCTTTAATTTCTGTCATTTACTTTTCTGCTCATCTCCCCAAATCCCCATTTAAGATTCTACAATTTACTTTATGCCATTTACATTCTGCCATTTATTTCCAGCATTTACATTTTCCGTTATTTACTTTCCCGCCATTTAATTTCCTGCAATTCCTCAATTCAATTTCTGCTTAGCTCAACTAGAACATTCCTCTAACTAAAGTTGCTTGACCAATCAATCCCTGTGGGATTCGACCTCACTCTATTGTGAGTTTTTACTTGACGATAATTTGGTATACTTGCCGAGGGAAATTTGTTGAGAGACAAGTTTCCGTGCATCAAGTTTATGGCGCCGTTGCCGGGGATTGATTTTGTATCGACAACGATTAAGTTGGAGGATAACTAGATTGAGCATTTTTCTTTTGTTTTGTTTAATTCCATTTGAGTGATTTACTTTCAGTTTTAGCTATTTTCTTTCCTTTACCCTTTACCCGCTTGTTGTGTTTTCTTCATTGTTTACAATTCAGTTCACTAACCCACTAACTGTTTGATATATTGCATCACTCACACTAACATCTATTCTAACAAGAGTAATCTCTTCATTCATCTTCTTCTTGCTTTTTACTTTGTTGGTTGCATGACAGGTAGAAGAAGTGGGGCTTCAACTTCCTTTGATTCTAAACCTGAGAGGACATTCCTTAGATTAAGGAGGGAAGCAAGAGGAAAGAGAGTCGTTGGTGCTGAGGAAGAGGAAGAATATTTTGAACCAGACATGGAGGAGAATATGGAGAACCATCATGAAGAAGAAGCTCACAACCATGCCAGGGAAGGCCCAGTAAACCATGCTGGGCAAGAGAGAAGAGTTCTAGGCTCTTACATCAATCCAAACCCAGGAAACTGTGGAAGTAGCATCCAAAAGCCAACCATACATGCCAATAACTTTGAACTAAAACCCCAGCTCCTCACCTTAGTCCAGAACAACTGTGCATTCGGAGGAAGTGCCCAAGAAGACCCCAATCAACACCTCACCACCTTCCTAAGGATATGTGATACTGTGAAGTCTAATGGTGTTCACCCTGACACTTATAGACTGCTTCTGTTTCCCTTTTCACTCAAGGATAAAGCATCTAAATGGCTGGAATCCTTTTCGAAGGAGAGTTTAACAACCTGGAAAGAGGTAGTAAACAAATTCTTGGCGAGATTCTACCCTCCTCAAAGAATCAACAGGTTGAGAGCTGAGGTACAAACCTTCAGGCAACAAGATGGTGAAACTCTCTATGAAGCATGGGAGAGGTTTAAGGACTTAACAAGAAGGTGCCCGCCAGACATGTTCAATGAATGGGTGCAGTTGCACATCTTCTATGAGGGTCTTTCTTATGAATCAAAGAAGAAAGTGGACCACTCATCCGGGAGATCTCTGAACAAGAAGAAGACTATTGAAGAAGCCATAGATGTCATCGAAATTGTAGCAGAGAATGACTACTTCTATGCTTCTGAAAAGGGCAATACTCGAGGAGTAATGGAGCTGAACAACATGGACGCGCTGCTGGCTCAAAACAAGATGATCACCAAGCAGCTAGCTGACCTTACTAAGAAGATGGAAAGAAACCAAGTTACAGCAGTCACTACCTCATCAGCAGCTCAAGAAGGAGTGAATGCAGAGGACGAGGGTGACCAGGAACAAGCCAACTATATTGGGAACTCACCTAGGCAGACCCATGATCCATACTCCAAAACTTATAATCCTGGTTGAAAGAACCACCCAAACTTTGGGTGGGGAAATCAACAAGATCAAGGCCAAGATCAAAGACGTCACAACCCCAACAACAATGTAACTCACCAACATTCCACACAGAGATCATATCAACACCCACCCAACAATACCTCTCAACATCCATATCAAAACCAAATGGCCCTTCTCACCCCTCCAACCTCAACCCACCATCACCATCCGATGATAGACTCTCCAGAATTGAGACTCTACTTGAAAATATATGCAAGAAAATCCAAGACAACAAAGTGTTCAAGGATGAGGTGCGAGCTAATATCAAAAACCAGGGAGACACCATCAAGAGGCTGGAGTCTCAAGTGGGATACCTCTCTCAGCAGATTCCCAAACCTACTGATAGCTTCCCAAGTGACACAGAGAAAAACTCGAGAGGTGAAGTAAAGAAAGTAAGATGGGAAGAATGCAAGATCGTCACTATAAGTGATAAGGGGATTGAGGAAGAACTGAACAAACCTTTAGAACATTCTCGAGATATTACAATAGAGAAGCAAGAAGAGGGTGACCAAGAACCCAACTCCACACAGAAGAAGGAGTTAAGGGAGAAGGAGATTCTGAACCCTTATGCACCTTTTCCCCAAAGACTCAAGGGTGGTGTAGAAAGGAGAATGTACTCAAAGTTTCTCGACATGTTTGCATCCCTCCATGTAAACATACCATTCATCAAGGTTCTCCAACAAATGCCCTTATACATTAAATGTATGAAAGAGCTGCTGACCAAGAAAAGTTCACTCAAAGGAGGGCAAACAATAGTGATGAATAAGGAGTGCAGTGCTCTCATTCAACCAGAGTTGCCTACAAAAAAGAAGGATCCAGGGAGTTTTCATATCCCTTGTGCTATAGGAGAAACAGTGATTGATAAAGGACTCTGTGACCTGGGAGCAAGCATCAACTTAATGCCTTTATCCCTCATGAAGAAGCTTCAGATAAATGAGCTAATGCCCACAGACGTAGTCATCAAACTGGCTGACAAAACTCAAAAAATAAGCAGTAGGAGTGGTTGAAAACGTGTTGGTAAAGGTTGAGAACTACTTCCTTCTCACAGACTTTCTCATATTGGAAATGGAAGAGAGTTACCTCCATCCAATCATATTGGGAAGACCATTCCTAGCCACAGCCAGAGCACTTATAGATGTGGAGCGAGGAGAGCTAATACTGAGGATACATGATGAACAACTTACCTTCAATGTCTTCAAACCCTCACAAGAAGCAGATCAAGAAAACAAGGAATCAAGGGGAGATCACAATAAGGCACTGGTGGAAGAAACAAGCACTGAAGCACAAACAATAACCCTGGGAATCCCTTTGGTTGACGAACAATACAATTAGAAAGCACAACAGCTAAAGGAAACCCAAGAGGAGCTAAACCCACCAGAGTCATATCAGACCAGCAGCAAAATATCCCTGGGAAAAGAAGCCACAAGGAGCAGGAGAACATCAAAAGAAACAAGGAAGAAGGCACCAAGGGGATGGAGGAACAAGAAGATCCCTACAGAAGATTTCTCTCCAGGGGATAAAGTAATCTCTGCTCATTTCCCAGCTATTCCACCTCATCTACCCACCATTCCATCTCAGCTGCCTAAAGTTTTCACCATCAGTAGAATTCTCTCCTTAGAACATGTGGAAGTTTTTAATGAAGTCAACGGAGATAGATTCACCGCGAGAGGGGAAGATTTGAAGCATTACCAACCACCCTGACAAAGGCAAAATGTCAAGCTAATGACGCTAAAGAAGCGCTTCATGGGAGGCAACCCATGTTTTATATGTTTTATATCCTTTCAGTTTCTTTTTAGGATGTCTAAAGTAGTTAATAAAGTAAGGTTCATGAATTCCAAATCAACTTTGACAAACACTTAAATGAATCCTTATATGCAACATATAGTGAACAACAAGTTTGGTGTTCAAGGCACACTAAGAGGATATACATATCATGTTCATCTTAGAGCCTAAATCAATTATTTTTACACTACATGGTCACAAACTAAGTTTGGTGTCACCAATGTTGCATATATGAACAATTAATCAGTCAATTGGGTTGTATTCATGAATAGCACTTAGTTAGTTAAAAACAAAAAAATTTTAAAAATTAGTTATTCCACTTTTAATTCTTGCCGCCACTATCCAAAACTCATTAATTATATTCCTTTTATCCTGTAGGAGAAATGAAAGGAAGGATTGAAGGGAAATGATGGGACAAATGAAGAAGAGGGTTCGGCCACTTCACAAGGGGGGTGTTTATACACATGTCTTCAAAGGGAATGCATTGGAAAATGTTGCCATGCAACATTGGAAGAATGACACCCTTGGAAACCGAACCAACCCCATCATAAAAGTGGTGATCCTTGCGCTCATTTCATGCCAAACCCCAACCGTCCACCCTTGGTTCTTACCATCAATCAACACCCTTCAATCACCCATCATCTTCCTATATAAATGACCCCCACTCTATACCCCTCCATATTCAAATGCCCTTTCATTTCATTCCTTTATCTTTCGAACACTACTCCCAACTCACTCAAGCCATCAATCAAGTGACTGAAAGGCAAGAGCGTCAAGATAAACGCCTTCAAGAACTCAACCAATGTCAACTAGCTCAGATGAAAGTATTCAACGAGTTCAGCGTACTTAATGAAGGACGGCAACTACACAGGGAAGAATTCAACATAAACACTCAGGCCAAGTTGACCTATGTGGCTGGGCATATGCATAACTTGCACTCTGCGATCCCAAGGTATGATACAGTCCAAAAAGACCTAACCGAACAAGAAGAAGGGAAGGTGAAACAACAGAAGGAAACATTGAAGAAGAAGATGGAAGATGCTGGTTTCTGGAAAAAGTTGGTCGGAAAGCACAAAGAAAATGAAAGCTCAAGCACTCAAGAAGGACACAAAGAGGACAAACAAGAAAAAGAGCATGTGCATCCACATGAGTAAAAGGTGGCGGAGTTCCTTTTCATTTTATTTCTTTCAAGGTCTAAATAAGGAAAATCATGTATGAAATAGAACATGCTTCCATAAGTAGTTTAGGAATTTTCAATTCTGTCTTTAAGATTTCTTTGCTTTTGTCATATGTGTGCTAGCTTAAGTTTCCTACTTTCATTTTCATCCTGCTTAATTGTATGCTTGTCCTTTAAGTTAAATAAAAGAAAATATTGTGAAAAACCAGAGTGAGGTTCATCTTGTGGAGTAAGTTCTTAATGTTTGTGGTGTGGTAATTGATTAGCTAAGTTGGTTCGCCAATAAGGAATACAGGAAATTACATGTTCTGAATCCTATGCTTGAAGCACATTCTATGAGACTAGTTAAATAACAAGGTCCCAATAAGAAAAAGAAAAAGAACAGTGAGAATTGGAAAAAGAAAGAGAAAGAATAAGAAATAAGGCTAGGCACCAAGGGTTTAATTCTTGAGGGATGTGTTTGTGGTATTCTTGTGCCAAGGATCTGCTTGGATGAATAAGTTCTCAGGAGTGCTTCATCACTTGTTAACTTGGGTTAACTAACTCGGGATTATCAACTGAAAATCCATTATCAAGAGCAACCTTGCTACAGAACACTTAGTAACCCAAAGAGGTGCTAGACACCAAGGCCTCAAGGAAAGAAAATAATAAACCATATGTCTGTGGTGTGCATGTATGGGGGAGAGAGACTTGAGGGAGTAAGTCCTTAGGGGTGTTTCAACACCTAGCACATTGAACCAACTAGTTTGGGAGTGTTGGCTGAAAGCTTATTTTAAAAGAGTTGCCCCCTCACAGAGCACTTAGCCTAAAAATGCAATAAACCCTGAAAGAAAGGGGGAAATCAAGGAATAAAGATCTCATAGGATGCAATCAAGCAAGTATTCAAGAGCAGGGTAAGGACCTGGAAGCCAGTAAAGGAATGAACCTATGTTGCTATGCATGAAACCCCATAAACCAAGAACTTTACTTCTATAATAAGAACTTGCTTCTCTTGTTTTCATTCATCATTCTTATCTTTTAGTACTTGTTAGGGACAAGCAAGCTTTAAGTTTGGTGTTGTGATGCCAGGGCATTTTGGCCAGTTTCACTGACCTTTTTCTTTACTCTTTTAGGATAGTTTCATGCATTTTTTTAGTAAATAAGCAAGTTTGGGGTAAATATACACTTACATCTTGATTCAAGCAAACATTGTGAACTTTACATGATTTCATGAGAATTATGCATGAATTGAATGATAATATGGATGATGCATGATCTCATGACTTGAAACAAAGCTTTGATGCACCTTGTTTGTTTGATTTCAGGACAAAGGAAGCAAAGAAGAGCCACGTTAGGAGCCACGTTAGTCTCACTAACGTGACCACTAACGTGGAAATGGAGCAAGCTTGCAACGTTAGTGGAAAAATTAACCACCAATAACGCCCTCGAATGCCATCATAGCCTACGTTAGTTGCCACGTTAGTTACACTAACGTGGGAACTAACGTGGAAGAAAGGGGGAGCTCCAACGTTAGTGGTGAAAGTGAACACCACTAACGCCACACTAAGCACGTTAAGAGCCACGTTAATCCAATTAACGTGGACTCTAACGTGAGGTAAAGAAGAGGTCGCAAGCGTTAGTGACACTCACCTTTGTCACTAACGCTAGGCCAAGCTTGTATTGCCTACGTTAGTGGTCACGTTAAGACCACTAACGTGAAGGGTAACGAGGAGCAATGAATTATAGGCCAACATTAGTGACACTCACCTTTGTCACTAACATCGGAGATGGCAAGCATACCCACGTTAGTTACACTAACGTGGGAAAGAGGGGCACTTTGAAACGTTAGTGACAAAGGTGAGTGTCACTAACGCTCTCGAAGCTTGGGCATACCCACGTTAAGGGCCACGTTAGTTACACTAACGTGAACCATTAACGTGGAAGAAAGGGATAAGAAGCAACATCATTGGTAAAGGTGAGTGCTAATAACGTTTGCGAAGGGCTAAGAGGCCATGTTAGTGGTCACATTAGTACCACTAATGTTGAAGTTAACGTGGATCAACTAGTTTGGAACGTTAGTGACAAAGTTATCATCACTAACGCTCTCGAACCCAATTTTACACTTAACGTTAACGCTACTAACGTCCTAACTAACTTCCCATCATGCCTAACTCACACTTTCATTGCAAGCAAAGCTGAGCCCACTAGAGATTGTAACTGCTTCAACTGAAGATCAAAGGCCCATATCCAAGACTTGAAGAGCTAACTAGAAGATCTGAAGAGTAGTATATATAGGGATAGTTTTGAATTGAAAAAGAGGAGAGATCTGGAACTTGAGAACTATACTCTGTATATTTTACTCTGCAACTTCTAGTTTATAATTTCAGAATGTATTTTTCATTTTTGCTTTCCATTTCCAGAGCTATGAACAACTAAACCCCTTTTCATTGGGTTAGGGAGCTCTATTGTAATTTGATGGATCAATAATAGTTTTCATTATTCTTCTTCTTTATTTTCTCTTGATTTTACTAGAAAGCCTTCGTTCTTCATCCAATTGGTTTGCTATCTTGGAAGAGAAGCTCTCCATAATTGGATCTCCTCAGAACCTTGGAAGAGGAATGAGGAGATCATGCTAGAAATACTTTCTCATGCTGGACCAAATTGGGGTTTGGATGGATATAGTGACATATAATCCTACCAACACTTTGATTTGAGAATGCATGTGGTATAATCAGTGACCAAACTTCATCTCTTCCCATGAGCAATTAAATCAAGGAATTGGGCAATTGTTCAAGCTTAGAGAGATTGGGTTGCCAAGGAGATCAATGAATGCATTGATTGAGGAAGAGATGAAAATGAACTTGATCCAGAGAATGCAACATCTCCTAAGCCCAATGAATTCCCCATTTCTGATCTTACACATTCTCTTTAATTTCTGCCATTTACTTTTCTGCTCATCTCCCCAAATCCTCATTTAAGATTCTGCAATTTACTTTATACCATTTACATTCTGCCATTTATTTCCAGCATTTACATTTTCCGTTATTTACTTTCCCGCCATTTAATTTCCTGCAATTCCTCAATTCAATTTCTGCTTAGCTCAACTAGAACATTCCTCTAACTAAAGTTGCTTGACCAATCAATCCCTGTGGGATTCGATCTCACTCTATTGTGAGTTTTTACTTGACGACAATTTGGTATACTTGCCGAGGAAAATTTGTTGAGAGACAAGTTTCCGTGCATCATGAACCCTCGAATTTGAATCCAACAAGCCTCAAATCGTACCATCAGTTTTCTACCCCTATCCAAATATAAGCCTTTAATTTATAATTTGGAATTAAAAAAAATTACCTCTATATTAATTGGATAGACAATATATCTCCATAACTATGCATAACACTACTTGAAAATCCATAACTAAAAAATGAGCCTAAAAATTTAGGTTAATTTTTTAAACTATTCCTTTTAATTTTTCTTTTAATCTTTTCTTCTCAATTCAAAGTTTCATTGGTCTTTTATTCACTATTAGAAATGCCAATAAATATTTGGATAATTTATGTTATTAAAATGAATAGAGTTTAAAATTACGCAGATTTCTTAAACAAAAATTGGTTATACGCTCTATCCTAAATGTTTCTATATAAATTAAATTCAATTGACTCCATTTATGCTATTTACATGTTGATTCAATTTATCATATATATGCTGTACTAGTAGTAAATCGAATCAACTTGATTCGATTTACTATGTATACTTTATATAATTTGATTCAATTTACTACTTAATTATACAGTACATATAACTTGATTCGATTTACTAACTTTAAAACATAAATGTCAATAAGAAAATACTCCCAATTTGAATTAAAAAATAAAAAAATAAGAATATAAATCTAATTTTTGAGTTTTAGTTCAAATTCTAAAAAATCTATATTTTTACAAACTTATGAATTTAAAACAGAACAATAAATGATTTCTAAGAATTTATTAAAAATTGTCGTTTAACTCATTAGCATCTAAAGAATCATTACCGGGACTTTTGATAAAAATGTTATTATAAAGTATAGCCCTCCAAGGTGGCATAGGAGTTAACACTTAGATTTTTTCGAAGTCAGAAGTAACAAATAGTTATATGATATAAAAAGGCTAACTTTATTTATACAATATGTAATTTGAGAAATAATTTTAATATTATATCAATTAATAAATTATCATTTAATTTGTGAAATTAAGTGTAAAAATTACAATTTGATGATGTTTTGCTCTAAAAAAATTTAAGTTTGAGTTAGAAATAACGTCATTAAAGCGTTTGTTCTACAAACTAGTTATCTAATCATTTAATTTTTTTTAAATATGAGTACAAACATTAGATAATTATTTGATAATTAAAAGAATCTTATATCTAATAAAACTAAGTTTTGGGAGATAATTACCAATGTTAGATATTCTTGATTACATGTTTTTATTTTATCAGAACAAACATATAAGCTACCAGTATATATGATACTAGTAACATGATTATCTCTACTATTAAGGATCCGCCGGAGTATTCTAATACAGTTAAGTTAATTTAGAGAGTACCGATATCAATCCTTACTAATTGAATTTGGACCCCGCTATTATCACTACAAGAAAACTAGTATTTATAACAAAAAAAAATGTTACAAAAAAATGTCAAATTTGTTATGATAGGATTTTGTAACAAAAAAAACTGTTACAGAGTAGTTGCGATATGTCCCAGTACAAAAGATTTTTATAACAAAAAATAAAATTATTACAGTACAAAGTGATATTTTGTAACAATATTTTTTAATACAAAAACTGAAATTCGTTACAAAATCGGTGACGAATTTGACAAATAAACTTTTATAATTCTTGACTCTTCCAGCATGTTTCAATCAATATAAAGTCTAGCATGTTGTCATCAATTTTGTACCCCTGAAAATATGAACAATACAACAACAACAACAATAACAAAGCCTTGTCCTACTAGGTGAGGTCGGCTACATGGATCAAACGACACCATTGATCTCTATCATCATGTATCATGTCTATAGAGAGACTGTTTACATGTAGATCTTGTTTGACCATCTCATGGATGATCTTCCTAGGTCTTCCTCTGCCTTTCACCCCTTGTCCATCTTCCATCTTATCCACCCTCCTGACTGGGTGCTTTGTTGGTCTTCTTCTCACATGTCTAATCTACCATCTTTTTCACAAGGTGCTACTCCAACTCTCTCTCTCTCTTATATCTTCATTCCTTATTCTATCCAATCGTGTATGACTACTCACCCATCTCAATATCTTCATCTCTGCCACACTTAATTTATGTTTGTGCTCCTTTTTGGCCGTCCAACACTCTGTACCATAAAGTATAGCCGGTCTAATAGCAGTGCGATAGAATTTACCTTTAAGTTTTAAAATTATGTTTTTGTCACGTATAAAACCAAACGCACTTTGCCATTTTGACCAACCTGCTTAGATACTATGATTTACATCCTGTTCAATCTCTCTATTATCCTGTATGATGCACCCAAGATACTTAAAACTTTTAACTTTTTGTAGGATTTTTTCACCAATTTTCACCTCTGTATTTGAGTTTTTCCTTCGGTGGCCAAACTTACATTTCATATATTCCATCTTTCTACAGCTTATGCGTAGACCATACACTTCTATAGCTTCTTTCCATAAATCCAACTTCGTATTTAGGTCTTCTCTTGACTCCCCCATAAAGATGATATCATCGGCAAAAGCATGTACCATGGCACAGGCTCTTGGATATGCTCTGTGATTACTTCCAAGACTAATGTGAAAAGGTATGGACTTAATGATAATCTTTGGTGTAGTCCTATACCAATAGAAATTTTCTCTGTCACACCACCGTGAGTCTTCACACTAGTTGTAACTCCCATCATACATGTCTTTAATTGTACGAATATATGTGATCCTTACTTTCTTCCTTTCCGAAACCTTCCATAAAATCTCCCTTGGCACCCTATCGTACGCTTTTTCCAAATTAATAAACACCATATGTAGATCCTTTTTATTACTATGATACCTATCCATCATATTTCTTAATAGGTATGTAGCTTCAGTGGTGGATTTTTCTGGCATAAAACTAAATTGATTCTCTGTTACTTGTGTCTCTTGTCTTAACCTTCGTTCTATCACCCTTTTTCATAACTTCATGGTATGGATCATGAGTTTGATCTCATTATAGTTTCTGCAACTCTATATATCCCTCTTATTCATGTAGATAGGTATCAAAGTGCTCTTTCTCCACTCATCTAACATCTTGTTCGACCTTAAAATCTCATTAAAAAGCTTAGTTAACCAACTGATGCCTTTCTCTCCAAGGCCCTTCCAAACTTCAATCGGAATATTATCGGGTCCTACTGCCCTAACATTTTTCATCCGCTTTAGAGTCTCATTTACCTTGAAGTCTCGAATCCTTCAATAGTAGTCAAAGTTTTAATCTTCCTCCCTCGTGCATAATCGACCAAGTCTTAGAAGAATCTTCTGTCCTTCATTAAATAACTCGTAAAAGTAGCTCTTCTCATATTAAGAAGCCTCAGCAGACACAGCCAGCAGATCCACAGGCACTTTCATAGCCAGAGCCCATAGAGACAGCACCAGCACACCCTTCCGGAGGTGACGACCCTTCACACCCAGCCTGACTGAGCATCGAGGACGATGCTATTATATAAGTGTGGAGAGGTCGCCATCTCTGGCGAATTTTATTTTGGTGAACTATTTCAGACCCTTTTCATCATATTTTATTTCTTTTTCTGTATTTTTATTTTATCTTATTTTATATTATTTTCTTTCCAGTACTTGCACATTTTCTTTTACTGTATTTATGTTTATTTCTACTTTATTACATTTTGCACTTTGGGCTGTATATACCTTAGATATTTAGCTTGATTTGCACTCTTAGCTTATTAATTGTGATATAGAAAAATATGGATTATTAAGTTTAGTTTACCCTTTTTAGCATATGAGAATTTGGTTTAATTGAAAATAGAGAATAAACTAGAAATTTTTAGTTTTTCATAATCACAACAATCCACTTAGTATATAATAATAATAATAATAATAATAATAATAATAATAATAATAACAATAATAATAATAATAATAATAATAAATATTAGTAAATTGACGATATTTTTCAAGGAATATGTTTATTTTTATAAAAGCCATTCAAACATTCACATTTATTAGAGTTGAAACTCTTTACTCCTACTTGCATGATATACATGACTGATATACGGTTTCTAAGCCAAAGAACACACAACCCGTGAGTTTTTGAGCTTAATTGTATGGTTACATTATTTAACCATAGTTTTCATTCCTGTGTGTTTCTTCACTATGATTGTAATCTTTTACTTTGTTCCATTCTATATGTCCAATATAGAATGTATTTACATGCTTGCATATGATTAAGGCCATTGCTTGTTTTTGCTCACTTGTCCCAAATAGCCTACCCTTTTATGTCACTCTTGTTTGCCACCTGGAGAGAAAGGCTTGTTGGGGCCGGAAATGATAGCTGAGACCACTGAACAAGTCAAGAAAATCCGAGATAGGATGCTTACGGCGCAGAGTCGTCAAAAGAGTTACGCCGATTAAAGGCGGACGCCCTTAGAATTTGAGGCAGGAGATCATGTTTTCCTGAAAGTTACTCCGACCACAGGAGTAGGTAGAGCGATTAAAGCAAAGAAGTTGAATCCTCGATACATTGGTCCATTTCAGATCCTGGAGAGGATTGGGCCGGTGGCGTATCGGGTGGCTCTACCACCCCATCTTTCAAACCTGCACGACGTATTTCACGTGTCGCAGCTTCGAAAGTACACTCCTGATGCTAGCCATGTGTTAGAACCCGAATCGGTTCAGTTAAGAGAAGATTTGACGCTTCCAGTGGCTCCAGTCAGAATTGATGATACTAGTATCAAACGGTTGCGTGGAAAAGAGGTTTCATTAGTCAAAGTGGCTTGGAGTCGAGGCGGTGTTGAGGAACACACTTGGGAACTTGAGTCGGAGATGCGAACGGATTATCCGCACTTATTCTCAGGTAATTGAATTTGAATTTGAATTTTGTGGGCAAAATTCCCAATTAGGTGGGTAGAATGTAAGACCTAGTTAATTAACGGCTAATTAACCCATATATGAGAATTTATTCTAGAAAGCCAAAAATGATATTTTTATGGCTTAATATGATAGAGGAAATTGAGACGAGAATTTCGGTACCAATTTTATGGAAATCGGACCAAGATTGGACCGAACGGGCCAAACCGGTCTAACCGGACCCAAAGTGGGCCCTTGGCCCAACATAACTAAACCAAAACCCTAGTTTTCAGCACTCTCTCTCCTCATTTGAGACACTAAACACGCTGAAATGGAGGCCATGGAGGGAAGAACACTCTCTCAAGTTCTATCTCTCACTTGATCTTCAAACCACCATAACTTTTGATCTAGAGCTCTGATTGCCGCTTCGTTTGCGGCCACACGTTCACCGCGGAGAGCTCTACAAAACCCATACAATTAATCTTGAGGTAAGCCACGTTTTACTGTTCGAAATTCCAGCCCTTGATTTCGAGTTTTATGAGTAAAAATGTTGAGATTTTGGGTTCTTTGATATTATAGGACCCAACTCTCTTGAAGGAGAAGGTTAATCTTGTCTCTTTGGACCTTGGGTGTGATAAGATTCTCAAATCTAGTGTAATTTGTTGTTCTATGAGGTTTGGGCATTGAGATGTTGTGTATGGGTATGATGATTGTGGCTTAGGTTGTGTATATGTGAATATTGGAGCTTGATTGGTGATTTTGGAAAGCTTGGAAGAGGGTTTTGTGTGATAAAATCTGTTCTTGGAGGTGTTGATACCTTGAGAGCTTGTGGACAAGTGGTTTGGAAGTGCTCCGATTGAGCTTGGGAAATTGGCTAAGGTATGGTTTCGGTTTCCCGTATCTAATATGTAATGTGGTAGGAAATACTTAGGCTAGAGGCCCTAAGATAGGCATTGAATTGATGATGTTGTGGAATGGTTGAGATATATGATGTGATCATATGTGTGATTATGAATATTGATGCCTTGATTGTGTGATATGTGAGAAAATGCATGTTGTGATATATGCTTGATGAATGATTGAGGTTGAATTGATGGGTGGTGCCATATTGTTGGTGAGTATGATGATTATGTATAATGATGGTTGATTGAAAATTGATATTGTTAGAAATTGGGATGAGAAGGATGTATAACATAATATTGTGTTTATCCTTTGGCCTTTTGATTGAGAAGTGTTAAAATGGTTGGAGGTAGTTTTGAGAATTTTGGTAAAATGTCAATGCGTGAGTTGAGGATGGCTTGTTGTTGAATTTGGTACACTTTAATTGATTTCAAAGAAAAGGGATGAAATTGGCATGTTTTAATTGATTTTGAAAAGAGTTGAAAGTGGCTTGTTTTGAAAATGGCACTTTGTGGTTTTGAATGAAAATATGGTTTTTGGGCATACTTTGACGGGACATAACTTGGACTACGGATCTTTGATTTGTGCCAATTCTGTTTAGAAATGAAATTGGATCCGGGATGTCCATGCCGTTCGAAGAACGGGTGAAAAATGATTTAAAATGAGAGAGTTATGACCGTCGGAAGATTGGGGGTTGAATCTGTGAATTCTGCAGCTTTTAACTTAGAAAATTTTTAGCAGAATGACCCCTCGCGCGTAGGCGCACTTGGCGCGTATGCGCCGTTCTTCGAGAAAGCATCATCCACGCGTGCGCGTGGAGTGCGCGTACGCGTGGCCTTGTTTTCATCCCAAAGTTGATTTTTGAGTTTTAAAAGCCAAACTTCATACTTCTAAGCCTCCAATCTCACCACTTATGTCTTAAATCATTATGATATGCCTAGCATGAGGAAAAGGGCTAGTGAATGTGGTAACTTGCGAGTGAAGCAAGGGAAAAATGAATGATCCATGAGGATCAAAGATGATTATGTGAGATGTGGAGGATGGCGGTGGAAGTGCTTGTTATGCCATGGGCCGAATGGCCGTAATTGTTAATGAATTGGCTGGTTATGGATTTAACCGTGAGCCGGATGGCTGAATTATGCCGTGTGACGGCGGAGCCATATTTATGGCTAAGTATAAATGCATATATGCTGTTGAATGAATTGTGAATGTTTGCACTTCTACCATCGGAGATGAGGGTTTCCCTGGGTAGTAGCAATGGCTAGCCACCATGTGCTCCAGGTTGAGACTCGAAGCTCTGTTAACCCAATGTCGTAAGTGTGGCCGGGCACTGTGAAAGGCCCGGATGAGCTCGCCCCCATAAATATTCACCAGTGATGGTGATGGATAAATATTCACCAGTGAGGGTGATGGATATGGATCATGATTATGATCAAGTTTATGATGAGTATAACTCGAGTTGGGGATGCACGACAGAGGGACAGTCCAATGGTTAGCTACCAGGACTTGTCGGGTTGGCTCTATAACCGACAGATGATATCATCAGCCACTAGGGACAGGCATGCATCATAAGCATACTACATGAATTGTTTGAGATTGCCTATTGACTGCATATTACTTGCTAATTGCCTAAATGCCTTATCTGTTCCTATTTGTAAATCTCTTGTCTGATATAACTGTGTTTGCTATATTATACTCCTGCTGGTGGTTGGGAGGTCTGAAGGAATTGGAAAGGGAAGTATTAGTTAGAATGAAGGATCTTTAGTCAGTTGCCACTTACGGTTTAGCTTGTTTATAAGCTTTGATATTACCTGGAGGAAGTTCTAGGATTGCCTTCGGCTTTCCTCTATTATTATGTATTATATATGTGGAAGCTGTTACCGTGCTGGGGACCTCTGGTTCTCACCCATGCGGATTTTGTGGTTTTCAGATGCAGGACGCGAGGCTTCTCGTTGAGGCATGCTGGAGACTTCTGGATTAGCGAAGATCCTTTGTTCTCGGGACTTTGTTTTGGGTTATATATCTTGTTTAAATACTTTTATCTCCATTAAATAATACAAACTGTGATGACTCCTTCTAGAGGGGATTTTTGGAGAATAGGTTTTCTGTATTTGTGTCCCTTTGGGTTTCCTTTGGGGTTTCTTTATTTTATCATATGTATATATTGCTATGCTCGGACCGGTTCTCTTCGCAGCCGGGTTTTGAGTCTTGATATTCTTGTTTTTGACACTCTTTATATATATGATCTCGCGTTAGCTTATCCCAGTTCGTTACGTTATCGATCGGAGTGTTGCCCGTTCGAGTTACGGTTTTTGTTTACCCCCTTTTTCTACAAAGGCTCCTAGTTATAATCAATTATTCATACTACTATACGTACTAAATTTTTGTTTTAGAGGTCGTAATACCTTGCCATCTCTGAATTATGACTTAAGCATAAGACTTTGTATGGTAGGGTGTTACATTATGGTATCAGAGCAGTTCGTTCCTGTAGAGCCTGAGGAATGGACTGACTATGCTTCTGTGCATTCTCTGTGTGTGTGTTATGTGCTACTAGTATATCTGCTTGATATAATTGGCATAAACGTTCATGAGCATGCATTTGGGACTTTGAAGCACTAGACTTCCGATATTGAGACTGATCAACTTAATATCGATTGTTTGGTGTGTATAGGAACTAGATGGCGCCTCGTGGACGCGGTAGAGGCCGTGGGAGAGGACATACGAATGCTCGTGCGCCGGAGGCTAACCCTAATGACCCGGTGAACTTTATGAATGTGTTGGAGAACATGGCTGCTGCTATGCAAGCCACTGCTGAGGCTCTTGGCCAACAGATGAACAACCATGGTAATGATGGAGGTGGAGTTCAGGGCCCGATGACACTGGCAAACTTTTTGAAGGTTAATCCACCGAAGTTCAAGGGAACTACTAGTCCGACTGGAGCCGATACATGGTTTCAGGCCATGGAACGAGCACTGCAAGCGCAGGTGGTGCCTGAAAGGCAGCGTGTAGAGTTCGCTACCTATTTGCTCACTGGGGAAGCGTCGCATTGGTGGCAAGGAATCCGACGCCTTCTGCAGCAGGGTGATGATTATATCACCTGGGATGTCTTCCAAGAGGAGTTCTATAAGAAGTACTTTCCGACTTCTGCTAGGACGGCCAAGGAGCTTGAATTGTTGCAGCTGAAGCAGGGTACTATGTCCGTATCTGAGTATACTGACAAGTTTGAGGAGCTGTTCAGATTCTCTCGTATGTGTCAAGGGACTCCGGTGGAATATGAGGAGTGGAAGTGTGTTAAGTACGAAGGAGGACTCTGGAGTGATATTTTCGGTTCGGTGGGGCCAATGGAGATTAGGACTTTCTCCGAATTGGTGAACAAGTGTAGGGTTGCTGAAGAGTGTGTGAAGAGGGCAGCCGCTGAGAAAGGAAGTCACAAAGGATCATTTCCACAGAACCGAGGGAAGAGCTTTGCACCTAGAGGTCCGTCTTTCAAGAGGGGAGGTTCTTTTAGGAGGCCCAACAACAACTACTCCCAAGGAAAAAGGTTTGGGAAGCAGCCTCAAAATGATCAAGCTTGTACTAGGTGTGGGAGTCACCATCCGGGAGTACCATGCAAGGCCGGATGGGGTTTGTGCTACAATTGTGGAAAGGCGGGGCATAAAGCCGCAAGTTGTCCAGAGAAGCAAAAGCAAGGTGCTGGGAAAGCACAACAGACTGGTCGGGTGTTCACCACCTCAGCTGTGGGTGCAGAGGGATCCGAGACACTCATTCGAGGTAACTGTGAAATGGCTGGTCAAACTTTAAATGCTTTATTTGATTCGGGAGCATCGCATTCATTCATTGCATTTGAGAAAGCCCATGAGTTAGGGTTGAAGATCGTAACCTTAGGTTATGACTTAAAAGTGTATAATGCTACCCATGAAGCCATGGTAACTAGGCTAGGATGCCCGAAAGTTTCGTTTAGGTTCAAGCAGCGTGATTTTGTCCATAATCTAATCTGCTTACCGATGATCGGTCTTGATCTTATCTTGGGATTGGACTGGTTATTCGAAAACCATGTCCTGCTTGATTGTTCTACCAAGTCGGTGTACTTTATGCCGGAGGATACAGAAGGGCCGGTTGTGGTGAATAATTATTACTTGAATTCAATGATGGTGAACTGTTCTGGAACCGAATGTCAGGGTATCCTGTTGTTAACCGCGGGTGTTTCGGGTGATGATCAAAGGTTGGATCAGATTCCAGTAGTGTGTGAGTTTCCGGAAGTGTTTCCCGATGATATTGAGGAATTTCCACCTAACCGAGAGGTCGAGTTTGCTATTGAATTGGTGCCTGGGGCGGGACCAATCTCAAGTGCTCCTTATAGGATGTCATCGTTAGAGATGGCCGAGCTAAAGTCTCAGTTAGAAGAATTGTTGGGTAAGAACTTTATCCGACCAAGTGTTTCCCCGTGGGGTGCTCCAGTGTTACTGGTAAAGAAGAAAGATGGAAGTATGCGACTCTGTGTGGATTACAGGCAGCTGAACAAGGTCACCATAAAGAATAAGTACCCATTGCCGAGGATTGATGATCTCATGGATCAGTTACAAGGAGCTGGGGTTTTCTCTAAGATCGATTTGCGATCCGGTTATCACCAGATAAGGGTGAGGGGTGAGGATATCCCTAAGACCGCTTTCAGGACTCGTTATGGTCATTACGAGTACACTGTAATGTCCTTTGGGTTGACGAACGCTCCTGCAGTATTCATGGATTACATGAATAGAGTGTTCCGTCCGTTTCTGGATAAATTCGTGGTTGTCTTCATTGACGATATACTCATTTACTCCAAGACTAAAGAATAGCATGCGGAACACTTGCAGACCGTGTTGCAGATTTTAAAGGAGAAGAAACTCTATGCGAAACTGTCTAAGTGTGAGTTCTGGAAGAGTGAGGTGAAGTTTTTGGGTCACGTGGTGAGTAAGAAGGGAATAGCCGTAGATCCAACCAAGGTAGAAGCTGTGATGGATTGGAAGCAACCAACCACAGTAACTGAGATAAGGAGTTTTCTGGGTTTAGCTGGCTATTACCGAAGGTTCATCAAAGGCTTTTCGCAATTAGCTTTGCCGTTGACAAAGTTAACTCGCAAAGACACTCCGTTTGTTTGGACTCCTGAGTGCGAGGAGAGCTTTCAGACATTGAAGAAAAAGTTGACCACTGCACCTGTGTTAGTGTTACCTGAGCCGAACGAGCCTTTTGAGGTGTACTGTGATGCATCGTTAAAGGGCCTAGGGTGCGTGCTGATGCAGCATCATAATGTGGTGGTGTATGCCTCACGACAGTTGAGACCTCACGAAGTTAGTTATCCTACGCACGATTTGGAACTCGCTGCGGTTGTGTTTGCCTTGAAGGTGTAGATGCATTATCTCTATGGGGTTAAGTTCCAAGTCTTCTCCAATCACAAGAGCTTGAAATACCTCTTTGATCAGAAAGAGCTTAATATGAGGCAAAGGAGGTGGATGGAATTGTTGAAAGACTATGACTTTGAGTTAAATTACCATCCTGGAAAGGCGAATATAGTGGCGGATGCGTTAAGTCGAAAGTCGTTATATGCGTCTTGGATGATGCTTCAAGAGGAGAAGTTGCTCAAGGGATTCGAGAGTCTAAAAATTGGTGCTCGAGAAGTATCTGGAACCTTGTGTTTGAGCCGATTAGAAATCTCGAGTGACTTTAAGTCCGAACTCCTAAAGGCTCATGAAAATGATGAAGCGTTATGGAAGGTGTTACCGGCTATCGAGCAAGGAAAACAGTGGAGAGTGTCGGAAGAAAAAGATGGGTTATGGAGATTCAAGGGTAGGATCATTGTGCCGGATGTTGGCACTTTGAGGCAAGATATCTTAAAGGAGGCACACAAAAGCGGATTCTCCATTCACCCGGGGAGTACTAAGATGTACCATGATTTAAAGGCGATGTTTTGGTGGCCGGGTATGAAGAATGATGTGGCGGAATATGTTTCAAAGTGCTTAACTTGTCAAAAGGTAAAGATTGAACATCAAAGACCTTCCGGGATGTTGCAACCCTTAGAGGTTCCGCAATGGAAGTGGGAAAGTATTGCAATGGACTTTGTGTCGGGATTGCCAAGGACTAGGACTGGTTTTGATGCTATCTGGGTGATCGTGGACCGACTGACGAAGTCAGTTCACTTTTTACCTGTTCGGATGACTTACACCCTTGAGGAGCTAGCTCGGTTATACATAAAGGAGATTGTGAGACTCCATGGTGTACCTGCTACTATAATCTCTGATAGAGATCCTCGTTTCACTTCGAGGTTCTGGGGTGCATTTCAGAAAGCTTTTGGAACTCGATTAAGCTTGAGTACAGCGTACCATCCTCAAACAGACGGTCAATCCGAGAGGTCGATCCAAACACTAGAGGATATGTTGAGAGCTTGTGTTTTGGACCAACCGGCGAGTTGGGATCGGTATATGCCGTTAGTAGAGTTTGCATACAATAATAGTTACCATGCGAGCATCGGAATGGCTCCGTATGAGGCTTTGTATGGGAGAAAATGTCAATCTCCACTATGTTGGTATGAAGCTGGAGAGAAAGGCTTGTTGGGGCCGGAAATGATAGCTGAGACCACTGAACAAGTCAAGAAAATCCGAGATAGGATGCTTACGGCGCAGAGTCGTCAAAAGAGTTACGCCGATTAAAGGCGGACGCCCTTAGAATTTGAGGCAGGAGATCATGTTTTCCTGAAAGTTACTCCGACCACAGGAGTAGGTAGAGCGATTAAAGCAAAGAAGTTGAATCCTCGATACATTGGTCCATTTCAGATCCTGGAGAGGATTGGGCCGGTGGCGTATCGGGTGGCTCTACCACCCCATCTTTCAAACCTGCACGACGTATTTCACGTGTCGCAGCTTCGAAAGTACACTCCTGATGCTAGCCATGTGTTAGAACCCGAATCGGTTCAGTTAAGAGAAGATTTGACGCTTCCAGTGGCTCCAGTCAGAATTGATGATACTAGTATCAAACGGTTGCGTGGAAAAGAGGTTTCATTAGTCAAAGTGGCTTGGAGTCGAGGCGGTGTTGAGGAACACACTTGGGAACTTGAGTCGGAGATGCGAACGGATTATCCGCACTTATTCTCAGGTAATTGAATTTGAATTTGAATTTTGTGGGCAAAATTCCCAATTAGGTGGGTAGAATGTAAGACCTAGTTAATTAACGGCTAATTAACCCATATATGAGAATTTATTCTAGAAAGCCAAAAATGATATTTTTATGGCTTAATATGATAGAGGAAATTGAGACGAGAATTTCGGTACCAATTTTATGGAAATCGGACCAAGATTGGACCGAACGGGCCAAACCGGTCTAACCGGACCCAAAGTGGGCCCTTGGCCCAACATAACTAAACCAAAACCCTAGTTTTCAGCACTCTCTCTCCTCATTTGAGACACTAAACACGCTGAAATGGAGGCCATGGAGGGAAGAACACTCTCTCAAGTTCTATCTCTCACTTGATCTTCAAACCACCATAACTTTTGATCTAGAGCTCTGATTGCCGCTTCGTTTGCGGCCACACGTTCACCGCGGAGAGCTCTACAAAACCCATACAATTAATCTTGAGGTAAGCCACGTTTTACTGTTCGAAATTCCAGCCCTTGATTTCGAGTTTTATGAGTAAAAATGTTGAGATTTTGGGTTCTTTGATATTATAGGACCCAACTCTCTTGAAGGAGAAGGTTAATCTTGTCTCTTTGGACCTTGGGTGTGATAATATTCTCAAATCTAGTGTAATTTGTTGTTCTATGAGGTTTGGGCATTGAGATGTTGTGTATGGGTATGATGATTGTGGCTTAGGTTGTGTATATGTGAATATTGGAGCTTGATTGGTGATTTTGGAAAGCTTGGAAGAGGGTTTTGTGTGATAAAATCTGTTCTTGGAGGTGTTGATACCTTGAGAGCTTGTGGACAAGTGGTTTGGAAGTGCTCCGATTGAGCTTGGGAAATTGGCTAAGGTATGGTTTCGGTTTCCCGTATCTAATATGTAATGTGGTAGGAAATACTTAGGCTAGAGGCCCTAAGATAGGCATTGAATTGATGATGTTGTGGAATGGTTGAGATATATGATGTGATCATATGTGTGATTATGAATATTGATGCCTTGATTGTGTGATATGTGAGAAAATGCATGTTGTGATATATGCTTGATGAATGATTGAGGTTGAATTGATGGGTGGTGCCATATTGTTGGTGAGTATGATGATTATGTATAATGATGGTTGATTGAAAATTGATATTGTTAGAAATTGGGATGAGAAGGATGTATAACATAATATTGTGTTTATCCTTTGGCCTTTTGATTGAGAAGTGTTAAAATGGTTGGAGGTAGTTTTGAGAATTTTGGTAAAATGTCAATGCGTGAGTTGAGGATGGCTTGTTGTTGAATTTGGTACACTTTAATTGATTTCAAAGAAAAGGGATGAAATTGGCATGTTTTAATTGATTTTGAAAAGAGTTGAAAGTGGCTTGTTTTGAAAATGGCACTTTGTGGTTTTGAATGAAAATATGGTTTTTGGGCATACTTTGACGGGACATAACTTGGACTACGGATCTTTGATTTGTGCCAATTCTGTTTAGAAATGAAATTGGATCCGGGATGTCCATGCCGTTCGAAGAACGGGTGAAAAATGATTTAAAATGAGAGAGTTATGACCGTCGGAAGATTGGGGGTTGAATCTGTGAATTCTGCAGCTTTTAACTTAGAAAATTTTTAGCAGAATGACCCCTCGCGCGTAGGCGCACTTGGCGCGTATGCGCCGTTCTTCGAGAAAGCATCATCCACGCGTGCGCGTGGAGTGCGCGTACGCGTGGCCTTGTTTTCATCCCAAAGTTGATTTTTGAGTTTTAAAAGCCAAACTTCATACTTCTAAGCCTCCAATCTCACCACTTATGTCTTAAATCATTATGATATGCCTAGCATGAGGAAAAGGGCTAGTGAATGTGGTAACTTGCGAGTGAAGCAAGGGAAAAATGAATGATCCATGAGGATCAAAGATGATTATGTGAGATGTGGAGGATGGCGGTGGAAGTGCTTGTTATGCCATGGGCCGAATGGCCGTAATTGTTAATGAATTGGCTGGTTATGGATTTAACCGTGAGCCGGATGGCTGAATTATGCCGTGTGACGGCGGAGCCATATTTATGGCTAAGTATAAATGCATATATGCTGTTGAATGAATTGTGAATGTTTGCACTTCTACCATCGGAGATGAGGGTTTCCCTGGGTAGTAGCAATGGCTAGCCACCATGTGCTCCAGGTTGAGACTCGAAGCTCTGTTAACCCAATGTCGTAAGTGTGGCCGGGCACTGTGAAAGGCCCGGATGAGCTCGCCCCCATAAATATTCACCAGTGATGGTGATGGATAAATATTCACCAGTGAGGGTGATGGATATGGATCATGATTATGATCAAGTTTATGATGAGTATAACTCGAGTTGGGGATGCACGACAGAGGGACAGTCCAATGGTTAGCTACCAGGACTTGTCGGGTTGGCTCTATAACCGACAGATGATATCATCAGCCACTAGGGACAGGCATGCATCATAAGCATACTACATGAATTGTTTGAGATTGCCTATTGACTGCATATTACTTGCTAATTGCCTAAATGCCTTATCTGTTCCTATTTGTAAATCTCTTGTCTGATATAACTGTGTTTGCTATATTATACTCCTGCTGGTGGTTGGGAGGTCTGAAGGAATTGGAAAGGGAAGTATTAGTTAGAATGAAGGATCTTTAGTCAGTTGCCACTTACGGTTTAGCTTGTTTATAAGCTTTGATATTACCTGGAGGAAGTTCTAGGATTGCCTTCGGCTTTCCTCTATTATTATGTATTATATATGTGGAAGCTGTTACCGTGCTGGGGACCTCTGGTTCTCACCCATGCGGATTTTGTGGTTTTCAGATGCAGGACGCGAGGCTTCTTGTTGAGGCATGCTGGAGACTTCTGGATTAGCGAAGATCCTTTGTTCTCGGGACTCTGTTTTGGGTTATATATCTTGTTTAAATACTTTTATCTCCATTAAATAATACAAACTGTGATGACTCCTTCTAGAGGGGATTTTTGGAGAATAGGTTTTCTGTATTTGTGTCCCTTTGGGTTTCCTTTGGGGTTTCTTTATTTTATCATATGTATATATTGCTATGCTCGGACCGGTTCTCTTCGCAGCCGGGTTTTGAGTCTTGATATTCTTGTTTTTGACACTCTTTATATATATGATCTCGCGTTAGCTTATCCCAGTTCGTTACGTTATCGATCGGAGTGTTGCCCGTTCGAGTTACGGTTTTTGTTTACCCCCTTTTTCTACAAAGGCTCCTAGTTATAATCAATTATTCATACTACTATACGTACTAAATTTTTGTTTTAGAGGTCGTAATACCTTGCCATCTCTGAATTATGACTTAAGCATAAGACTTTGTATGGTAGGGTGTTACAAAATACCCCAAATTGAATCTTTGGTTAGCTTAAGATAGAGATTGTGTATCAACTAAGTGTGGGGAACCGTGAGAACTTGGGTTGATAGGGAATGTATTATGATAAATAGGAATTTGGGTACCTACTCATGTAAAACCAGAAAATTTAAAAATCCACATGCATTGATAAGTTATATTTACTTTTCCAAAAAAAATTCCTATAATTAAATAAATAAGATTAGGGGACAAAATTACCCCAATAATGAGTTTAGTAAAAAGATCAATGCACATGTGATGAGATTGGAAATAATTTGATACATGAGTATGTGATACAAAAGTGGAAAAATTGGGTAGCTAGGCATAATTTAAGAATTATATAAGAGTATGTATATGTTAGGTGAGATCTTAGACTAATCAAGGATTTAATTTATAGCTCACTTAGCCATATATATATATATATATAGGATTTGGATCCTCTAAAGTTTGAATTTTACTTTAGAGAGTAAAGTGTGATCTTCTCTCCTTGAATAGTTTCTCTTTCATATTTATTATTGGTCCCACATATGAAATCAATGGTGAGAGATCACACTTTACTATCTAAAGTGAAATTCAAACTTTAGAGGATCCAAATCCATATATATATATATATATATATACCCTCACCTTTGCCTTAACCCCATTACAACCGTGAAAATACCTCATGATGTTTGCATGTGTACATTAAATATTTGTTGATTGGTTAGATGAAGAACAAAGTTTTAGAAAGCATGACTAGAGAAGAATAGAGTGATTAACCCCAAACACTGAGTGATTAGAGTGTGTATACAAATCCAGTGAGGGTTCAATAGCTCATTTCCATATATCCATGTTTGATCACTGTTTATCTTGCAAGTTTGTGAACTCTTTTGATTAACTCAACTCAATTGTGAATGTATTTTAATATGATTTGGCCCTTGGTTGTGCATATGTGATTCCTTGAAAAATTTAACTCAATTTAACCACATGTAAGCTTTATATATCTCGGTGGATAGTAACTAGAATCACATGATTCATTTAGGTAGCTTGCATTTAGATAGATTGCATTGCATAGATTCCACCATTCTACCTTCACTCTTTTTCAGTTTCTCTTGAATTTAGCATGAGGACATGCTAATGTTTAAGTGTGGGGAGGTTGATAAACCACTATTTTATGATTTATCTTGTACTCAATTGAGTGATTTTTATCAAGTCTTTGCTCACTTATTCATATAATTTGCATGGTTTTACAATTCCTTTCTTATTCTGTGATATATGTGAAAACATGTTTCCTATGCCTTAAAAATGTTAATTTTAATTATCCTTTATTACCATTCGATGCCGTGATCTGTGTGTTGAGTATTTTCAGGCTTTACAGGGCAGGAATGGCTTAGAGGACAGAAAGAAAACATGCAAAAATGGAAGAAACGCGCGAAAATAAAGTTTTGAAGGAAATGGCAGCGACGCACGCACATGGATGACACGGACACGTGCCTAGCGCAGAGCACGAGCAACGCGTACGCGTGACAAGAAAAATCTCCAAATGACGCGCACGTGTGACCTGCGCGTACGCGTGACAGACGCCACGTGCAGAAAGTTGCAGAAGTCGCCCCCAGCGATTTCTGGGCCCTTCTCGGCCCAAATCTAAGCCCAAAAACACAGAATAGAGGCTGGATAATGAGGAAATCAAATCATTCATTCAATCATGAAGCATTCATTCAATATTTACAATTTAGTTTTAGATGTAATTTTCTAGAGAGAGAGAGGCTCTCTCCTCTCTCTTAGGTTTTAGGATTAGGATTTCTTTGTTTTCTCAATTTCAGGTTTAATGTTCCTTTAATTTAGTTTCTTTTCTACTTTTATTTATTCTAGCATTCTAGTTTATCTATTTCTCCTATTGATCCCTTTATGTTGCTATTTGATTTATGAATTCTCATATTTAATTTGATTTCCTATTTAATGCAATTTGAGGTATTTCAGATTTACGATTGCTTTCTTTTATTTATGTTATTGATGCTTTCAATTTAATTTAGATTTCTTCTCCCTTTGCTTTGGTTGAGTAATTGATGACACTTGAGTTATCAAACTCCTTGTTGATTGAAAATTGGAATTTGCTGATTAATTTGGATCCCTCTAAAGCTAGTCTTTCCAGTTTGGGCAATTTAAAATCCTCTTAGCTCACTTTTAATTAATTAATTGATTATCTATTATTTTTCCAGGTCTTACAGTGGGAACAACAAGTTCCGAAACGACGCATGGCTTGGTTAAGTTGGGATACTATGTCACGACCTAAGAAGGAAGGAAGTTTGGAGCTCAAGGTTTTTAAAGCACAAAATCTGACACTTTTGGGTAAACAGGTTTGGCAAATTTTTAAACAACCAAATTCTTCTCTAGTCAAAATAATAATAGGTAGATATTTCAAATATGGAGACATTATGTTTGCAGAAATAGGTACCTTGCCATTCTGGGGTTGGTGCAGTATGTTGGAAGGCCACGTGTAATTAAAAAGGGGATGAACCGGAAGGTAGGCTCAGGCAATTGCATAAGGATCTACTTTGACCCATGGTTACCCTCCCCTCTTTATCTGTTCTACATTGTTGATACACTCACACAAAATAAATCTATATTATGGGTTAAAGATATGATGAATTACAGTACATATTTAAAAAATTGAAACAATATGATGTTGCATCCGAATATAATATCGCCTACCTATTTCATCATGTTTCAATCGATCACCGCCCTGCTATCATGCAGCATACCCAAACCTAGAAAGATCTTACGGAATCTTAATGTTACTCCAAGATTAAGTTGTTCTTATGGAAAGCCATTCACAGCCGCTTGTCAGTGCTTCAGTTAATTCATGGTAGATTTTTAATAGCGAGTCTAAACTATCCTAAATGTTAGCAAGAAGAAGAGGTAATCAACCATTGTCTATTCAAGTGTAAAGATGCAATAGAAATTTAGCAAAAAAAAATAAATTTGTTTACTCACCTTCCAAATCTGCAAGACACCTCCTTTTCTCAATGGTGGCAGAGTTTTACTCAGTTGCCTCTCACTGCCCTAGTAGAAGAAAATTGATGGAAGAGGTGGCTGCTCTTTGTTGGATGACTTGGAAAGCAAGAAATCTAAAAATTTACAAAAGGAAGAGTATATCATCGGAATATTCCATCACTACTACTGCAAAACTTGACTCAATTTTTACAGATTTAGACCAAGAAGAAGAACCCTAAAGTTTTGATACTTTTCTTTGTTTCTCTCTTATACTTGTTATAAATGTTTCTTTCACTTTAAGTGAAATTAAAAATCTCCCATCTTTATTTATTTTTCTTTAGTCCTGACTTATGGACCAACTTATATTCCTTTTGATTTTTGGAATATAATTACTACCTTTGGAAAAAATTATTATTATTATTATTTCTTCTTTTCAGATACATATTTTTAGCCCAAAATTTCAAAAATAATTTAACCCAGAAATATCAAGTAACCTACCATTAAGTCTTAAATTAGTCATTTTAGATATATGAGGTCTATACTACTATGCTTATGGTTTGGACTACAACAATAGAATCAGGCTAATTTTAAGCTTTACAAAATGGTAATTTTTGTTATAAAATGATTATATTATGGATGTCCTATTATAGAGCATTATCATACATAATGAAGTATGGAATATCAATGTCCTATCATAATGGAGTATGGAATATTATCAATTAATAGGGAATGAATTTTCATAATATGTTTTCACTAACTAGTAAGTAGGTTAGACAAATAATATCCTACTATTATTTACTTTAAAACTTCATCTATAAATAGATCCTAAAGAGAAGGTTTCAACATACACCAAGAATAATACATAGCAGAAAACAAACATAGCTACCTATCTCAAGTAGTCTTTTGGCTCCTTTGAGAAGAATATTATGTATATAAAATTAGTATGAATGTGTTATGTTATATTGAGTGACGCATGTTGAGAATTAATAATAAAGCTCTTTTTACTCTTTCTTTATAATGTTATCAGCACGAAAACTCTTAAGGTAAGAAATTTCAATTTTGTCAAAACTTTCTCATTTGAAATTTGTACCACTTTATATTTCTTGAAAAAAAAATATTTATCATGGATTATAGATGCTTAAATTCACCTTGACTAAATGGCTCTTGATAATGCCATTATGACAAACAATAATGCAATGCTAAAGGATCGCGCTAGGCAATAAATATCTTACTATAAAAACAAAATGAGAATAATAAAATTGCACGCTACAAAGCTCGACTTATAGCACAAGGTTTCTCACAAAGACCTAGTACAGACTATGAGGAGACGTACTCTCCTGTAGTTGATACAATTTTCTTGAGATATTTGATTAGCTTATATGCATATCATAAGCCAAATATGAAACTAATGAATGTGGTCACAACCTATCTATATGGGTCATTAGATCGTGATATTCTGAAAGTTTCTTAAAGACTAAAGCTATCTGAATCATCCAAAGAGAAATCTTAAGGATTATACTCAGTTTGATTGCAAATATCTTTAGATGGTATAAAGCAATTTGAATGGATGTGGTACAAGCGTCTTACAGAGTATTTGATGAAAAAGTGTACAAAAATAATTATATTTGCCCATGTGATTATATAAAGAAATCTACTTTTGGATTCATCAGAGTTGTTGTGTATGTTGATGATTTAAATCATAGTTGTTAGAACCATGGTTCTGAAAACCGAACCGGACTGGCCGGTTCAACCGAAATAACCGAGAACCGGTCATCTAGCCGGTCTGGGTAACGTCAAAAACCGCCTGACAAAAAACCGGTGAAAAAACTGGTCGAACCGACGGTTAACCGGTGAACCGGAAGAACCGTCCGGTTTTTTAACGGTTTTTGGTTTGAAGGCTGAAATGCTAAACGACGTCGTTTTGGATTAAAAAAAAAAGGGGGAAAACGCGTAAAAATCGAAGGAAGCCCTAGTCAGTTTCCAGTCTCCAGTCCTTCTCCCATCTCCTTCTTTCTCCCGAAACCAAAACGGAAACCCTAGCCTCACCGCCGATCGTCGAAAGCCGCAAGGAGTGAGTCACCGCCGCCGTCCGTCGCAGTCAGGGGAAGCACAGAAGCCTCTCCTCCCAACCCCTAGATCCCCTTCACCAGTTCTCCCAGCCCTAGCCTCACTGCCATATCACCTCCGCCGTCTCAACTACTCGAAGCTGCCGTCCCTACTGCATCTCGTCTCGCGTGCTTCCTCCGTCGCGCAGCTGCTGTTCCGCTGCGCCGGCTCTGCTCCTCTGCTCTAGTTCCGCCGCGCACCACCCTCCTGGGCTCCAGTTCCGTGGCGGTCCAGGCCACCTCTTCTCCAGTTCCGCGGTGGTCCAGGCCACCTCTTCTCTAGTTCTGCCGCGTCCAGCCTTCCGTCGTGCTCCCTCACCTCTGTTCTCTAGAAGAGAAGGTATTTTTTTTACTGTAATTGTTGTTTTAATTTTTCTTCTTCAATTATTGTTGTTATCACCGTGGTCTAGGATTGTTGATGATATTCTTGATTCTGTTATGCTGTTGTTGGTCGGTTGTCTTTAATTTTTTTTACAGTGATTTTCTGTTCTTAAACTTGTTCTGGAGATTATTCAGCTTGATAATTTGTCAATTTGTTGAATGGGAAACTAATTATTGATTTAGTTATGCTGCTTACTACTGATTTTGTATGTTTGCTAATTTTGAATTTCTTGAATGGAAAATTTGTTAATTTTGTTGTGTTTGCTATTTAGTTCTGCTATATGTAACTTCATATCTTGCAACATTAATTTTCGAATGATTCTAGCCCCATGAATGACTGAATAATATCATGAAATATATCTAACATGATGAGAGAGATTTAAATGATAACAGCAAAATATAATCTCAGTTATGGGTTTATAGTTGAAAAATTTATACTGACGATAAATGTATCTTATATTTGGGTTTGGAGGATACATGCACCATAGACACAGTGTTACTCTATTACTAAATGATAATAAGCTTGTCATGTATTGCACAATGCTTCTTTTGCAGGGAACATGAGAGGCAACCCAGAAGAGCATCAGGAGGAAGAACTAGATCTACCATATTTTGATATGGCTACACTTATTTCTGCAACCAACAACTTCTCAACCAATAACATATTGGGAAAAGGCGGTTTTGGAGCTGTTTACAAGGTTGCTCAAATCTGGATATTAGCAACATGGTAGGGAATTTTGATTTGTTGAGATAGGTGCTATGGCCAAATAAGTACATTATTTGAAAGAGTCACTATTTTGTGCCTGTAGAACATTATGGGTTTGTCATTATGTGCGTTTTTTTTTGTTTAGTTATAAACTTTAATGTTTGAAATTTTTTGTGAAGCTCTAATATTAAGTTATGGATAATTTATTATGTGAAATTTTAAATTTTATTAAGTTAGAAATTATTGAATTTATATATTTAAAATTATTTTTAGGTTTTTTAATAATTTTATTTAATATTTAATTAAACCGGTTGAACTCCGGTTGAACTCCGGTCGAACCAGTAAACCATTGAACCAGTAACCTCACCGGTTTATTGACCGGTCCGGTTCTCGCAACCTTGGTTAGAACTAAATTAGTGATCGAATCGGTCAGACTACTGGATCACTGGTTCAACCGGTGTATCACTAGTTGAACCATTGACTCGGCCCTACATAAAAAAATATAAAATAATCCAAAACTTAAAATTAGAATTTAAAATGCATATCTTTACTAGAATTTTAACAACAATCAAGTATCAATATAAAACAGTAACAATATAGAACAACAATATAAATTTACAGCAATAATATCAAAACAACAGCTCTTTTACAGAACATATTCCCTATCCAGCAATATAAATTCATAGCAACAATATAGCACAAAAATTAACAAATTTGAATAATCTTCCAAGAATTAACAAATTATAATCAATAAAATATAATCAACAACAATCAAGAATCAACTAAATCAGTTAATCAACATCAGTTAATCATTTACTCAGTTAATCAAATTATAATATAGTCACTGAATAACTAAAGAAAAATAAAAAAAAAACATACTTGATGACAAGAAAGCAGAACGCGGGCAGAGAAAAGGACAATAACAATATAGAACAGCACAAACACTATAAAAATAGCAACTCAATTCTTGGGCCTATCCACTATCCGACAATATACATTCACAGAACAATATGAAAACAAAACCAACACTATAAAAATAATAGCTCAATTCACCATAATCATATATAAACAGCAACAAATCAACAGATTATAATCCAATAGCTAAATAACTAAGAAAAATTAAAAAGCTTACATGATGATGTGAAGGTAGAATGCGCCGGGGGGGGGGGGACCAAGCACGACGATGTAGAGACTAGCAAGGGAAAAGCAGCAGCGATTGAGCTCTACCGGATGAGGATGCGATGATGACAACGAGAGACGCACATCGACACAGGAGCAAGGAGATGCGACAACACAGTAAAGACAAGCCATGGATGGAGGCAACGACTTAGTGCCGGAGACACACAGGAGTCAAGACGAGATATAAAGGAGCAAGCAACGTGGAAGCAGCAGTGCAATGGCAGATTTGTGAGTGTGAGATAGTGATAGAGACGCTCTGCCTCTAGAGTGAGCTTCAGAGTTCAAAGAGGGTGGGCAGGGTTATGATAGGGGTCCTTTGAGCTAGCATTAGGGTTTTAATTTAAGAAAAAAAATCTTGAAGCAGTCCAGGTTTCTAAACCCGCTAGTTTGCTGGTTTTTACCAGAACTAGCCAGGTCATACCAATTTTCAACATTTTTTCCTTGTCCGATCCTCTTCTTTGCTCAGATTGGTCTCATAACCGGTTGATGAGCGGATAATTTATACGCTTTTTTGCACTGTTTTTAGTATGTTTTTAGTAGAATCTGGTTACTTTTAGGGATGTTTTCATTAGTTTTTATGTTAAATTCACATTTCTGGACTTTACTATGAGTTTGTGTGTTTTTCTGTGATTTCAGGTATTTTCTGGCTGAAATTGAGGGACTTGAGCAAAAATCAGATTCAGAGGTTGAAAAGGACTGCTGATGCTGTTGGATTCTGACCTCCCTGCACTCAAAGTGGATTTTCTGGAGCTACAGAACTCAAACTAGCGCGCTTCCAATTGAGTTGGAAAGTAGACATCCAGGGCTTTCCAGAAATATATAATAGTCCATACTTTGTCCAAGTTTAGACGACGTAAAAGGGCGTTGAACGCCAGTTCTACGCTGCTGTCTGGAGTTAAACGCCAGAAACACGTCACAAACCAGAGTTGAACGCCAGAAATACGTTACAACCTGGCGTTCAACTCCAGAAAGAGCCTCTGCACGTGTAACATTCAAGCTTAGCCCAAGCACACACCAAGTGGGCCCCGGAAGTGGATTTATGCATCAATTACTTACTTCTGTAAACCCTAGTAGCTAGTTTATTATAAATAGGACTTTTTACTATTGTATTTGACATCTTCGGATCATCCTGGATTGTATTTTTGATTCTGTGATCACGTTTTGGGGGCTGGCCATTCGGCCATGCCTGGACCTTTCACTTATGTATTTTTAACGGTAGAGTTTCTGCACTCCATAGATTAAGGTGTGGAGCTCTGCTGTTCCTCATGGATTAATGCAAAGTACTACTGTTTTTCTATTCAATTCAACTTATTCCACTTCTAAGATATTCATTCGCACTTCAACATGAATGTGATGAACGTGACAATCATCATCATTCCCCATGAACGCGTGCCTGACAACCACTTCCGTTCTACCTTAGATTGAATGAGTATCTATTGGATCTCTTAATCAGAATCTTCGTGGTGTAAGCTAGATTGATGGTGGCATTCATGAGAATCCGGAAAGTCTAAACCTTGTCTGTGGTATTCCGAGTAGGATTCCGGGATTGAATGACTGTGACGAACTTCAAACTCGCAAGTGCTGGGCGTAGTGACAGACGCAAAAGGAGGGTGAATCCTATTCCAGTATGATCGAGAACCTCAGATGATTAGCCGTGCTGTGACAGAGCATTTGGACCATTTTCACAAGAGGATAGGATGCAGCCATTGGCAAGGGTGATGCCTCCAGACGATTAGCCATGCAGTGACAGCGCATCGGACCATTTTCTAGAGAGGATTAAAAGTAGCCATTAACAATGATGATGTCCTTACATAAAGCCAGCCATGGAAAGGAGTAGGATTGATTGGATGAAGACAGCAGGAAAGCAGAGGTTCAGAGGAACGAAAGCATCTCTATGCGCTTATCTGAAATTCTCACCAATGATTTACATAAGTATTTCTATCCTTATTTTATTATATATTTTCGAAAACTCCATAACCTTTTGATATCCGCCTGACTGAGATTTACAAGGTGATCATAGCTTGCTTCATACCAACAATCTCCGTGGGATCGACCCTTACTCACGTAAGGTTTATTACTTGGACGACCCAGTGCACTTGCTGGTTAGTTGTATCGAAGTTGTGAATAAAAAAACAATTTATTAAGACGTGCGTACAGAGTTTTTGGCGCCGTTGCCTGAGATCACAATTTCGTGCACCAAGTTTTTGGCGCCGTTGCCGGGGATTGTTCGAGTTTGGACAACTGACGGTTCATCTTGTTGCTCATATTAGGTAATTTTCTTTTTGTTTTATTTTCAAAAATTTTTAAAAATCTTTCAAAAATTTCTCCTTTGTTTTCGAAAAAAAAAATTTTTTTAAATAAAAATATTTTCAAAAATATATTTTTCTTCAGAATTTTTAAGAATGAATTCTAGTGTTTCATGAAGCATGTTGAAGCCTGGCTGGCTGTAAAGCCATGTTTAATTCTTCTATGTAGGGAATGTCAGGCGTGTCATGTCTGAGTTACATACTAAAGCTTGGCTGGCTATTAAGCCATGCCTGACCCTTTGATTGGAGCTTTAGACTAAAGAGCATAAGATTCCTGGAATTCATATTAAAAATTTTGGAATCCTTATTTTTCTTTTTCAAAATGATTTTCGAAAAAAAATTAAAAGAAAATACAAAAAAATCATAAAATCATAAAAATAAAAAATATTTCATGTTTCTTGTTTGAGTCGTGAGTCAGATTTTAAGTTTGGTGTCAATTGCATGTTTTAAAATTTGCATAAAATTTTCAAAAAACTCATGCATTCATAGTGTTCTTCATGATCTTCAAGTTGTTCTTGGTAAGTCTTCTTGTTTGATCTTGATGTTTTCTTGTTTTGTGTCTTTTCTTGTTTTACATATGCATTCTTGCATTCATAGTGTCTATACATGAAAAATTTTTAAGTTTGGTGTCTTGCATGTTTTCTTTGCATTAAAAATTTTTCAAAAATATGTTCTTGATGTTCATCTTGACATTCAAAGTGTTCTTGGTGTTCATCTTGACATTCATAGTGTTCTTGCATTCATCACATACTTTGATCCAAAATTTTCATGTATTGAGTCTTTTTCATGTTTTTCTCTCTCATCATTAAAAATTCAAAAAAATCAAAAAATATCTTCCCCTTTTTCTCTCTTAAAATTTCGAAAATTGGATTTGACTTTTTCAAAAAATTTTAAAATCTTGTTGTTTTTATGAGTCAAATCAAATTTCCAATTTAAAAATCTTATCTTTTTCAGAATCTTTTTCAAAAATCAAATCTTTTTCATTTTTCTTAGTTATTTTCGAAAATTTTAAAAATATTTTTCAAAAATCTTTTTCTTATCTTTATCACATAATTTTCGAAAATAACATCATCAATTAATGTTTTGATTCAAAAATTTCAAGTTTGTTACTTGCTTGTTAAGAAAGATTCAAACTTTGAGTTCTAGAATCATATCTTGTGATTTCTTGTGAATCAAGTCATTAATTGTGATTTTAAAAATCAAATCTTTTTCAAAACTAATTTCAATCATATCTTTCCAAAAATATCTTTTTATCTCATCTTTTTAAAACATATCTTTTTCAAAAATTTGATTTTAAAATATCTTTTCTAACTTCTTATCTTCTTATCTTTTCAAAAATTGATTTTCAAAATTTGTTTCAACTAACTAACTAACTTTTTGTTTGTTTCTTATCTTTTTCAAAACTACCTAACTAACTCTCTCTCTCTAATTTTCGAAAATATCTTCCCTCTTTTTCAAAAATTCTTTTTAATTAACTAATTATTTTAATTTTTTATTTTAATTTTTTATTTTAATTTTATTCCTAATTTTTGAAAATTACTAACCTTTTTCAAAAACCATTTTCGAAAATCACTAACTCTTTTTTCATTAAAAAAAATTTCGAAAATCCTCTCTCTCTCTGAGTTCATATTTTCTCTTCTTCTTTTCTTCTACTCTTCTTTTCTTCCACTCACCTAAAGGGAACCTCTATACCTGGGTAAAAAGGATCCCTATTATTATTGTTTTTCTGTTCCTTCTTTTTCATGTGAGCAGGAGCAAGGACAAGAATATTCTTGTTGAAGAATATCCAAAACCTGAAAGGACTCTGAAGAGGAAACTAAGAGAAGCTAAATTACAACAATCCAGCAAGCACCTTTCAGAAATTTTCGAACAAGAAGAGGAGATGGCAGCCGAAAATAATAATAATGCAAGGAGGATGCTTGGTGACTTTACTGCACCTAATTCCAATTTACATGGAAGAAGCATCTCCATTCCTGCCATTGGAGCAAACAATTTTGAGTTGAAACCTTAATTAGTTTCTCTGATGCAGCAGAACTGCAAGTTTCATGGACTTCCATCTGAAGATCCTTTTCAGTTCTTAACTGAATTCTTGCAGATATGTGATACTGTTAAGACTAATGGAGTAGATCCTGAAGTCTACAGGCTCATGCTTTTCCCTTTTGCTGTAAGAGACAGAGCTAGAATATGGTTGGACTCTCAACCTAAGGATAGTCTGAACTCTTGGGATAAGCTGGTCAAGGCTTTCTTAGCCAAGTTCTTTCCTCCTCAAAAGCTGAGTAAGCTTAGAGTGGATGTTCAAACCTTCAGACAGAAAGAAGGTGAATCCCTCTATGAAGCTTGGGAGAGATACAAAGGACTGACCAAAAAGTGTCCTTCTGACATGCTTTCAGAATGGACCATCCTGGATATATTCTATGATGGTCTTTCTGAATTAGCTAAAATGTCATTGGATACTTCTGCAGGTGGATCCATTCACCTAAAGAAAACGCCTGCAGAAGCTCAAGAACTCATTGAGATGGTTGCTAATAACCAGTTCATGTACACTTCTGAGAGGAATCCTGTGAGTAATGGGACGCCTCAGAAGAAGGGAGTTCTTGAAATTGATACTCTAAATGCCATATTGGCTCAGAATAAAATATTGACTCAACAAGTCAATATGATTTCTCAAAGTCTGAATGGAATGCAAGCTGCATCCAACAGTACTCAAGAGGCATCTTCTGAAGAAGAGGCCTATGATCCTGAGAACCCTGCAATAGCAGAGATAAATTACTTAGGTGAACCTTATGGAAACACCTATAACTCATCATGGAGAAATCATCCAAATTTCTCATGGAAGGATCAACAAAAGCCTCAACAAGGCTTTAATAATGGTGGAAGAAACAGGTTTAGCAATAGCAAGCCTTTTCCATCATCCACTCAGCAACAGATAGAGAACTCTGAACAAAATACCTCTAATTTAGCAAACTTAGTCTCTGATCTATCTAAGGCCACTGTAAGTTTCATGAATGAAACAAGGTCCTCCATTAGAAATTTGGAGGCACAAGTGAGCCAGCTGAGTAAAAGGATCACTGAAATCCCTCCTAGTACTCTCCCAAGCAATACAGAAGAAAATCCAAAAGGAGAGTGCAAGGCCATTGAGTTGATCACCATGGTCGAACCTGTAAGGGAAGGAGAGGACGTGAATCCCAGTGAGGAAGACCTTCTGGGACGTCCAGTGATCAATAAGGAGTTTCCCCTTGAGGAATCAAAGGAATCTGAGACTCATCTAGAGACCATAGAGATTCCATTGAACCTCCTTATGCCCTTCATGAGCTCTAACGAGTATTCATCTTCTGAAGAGAATGAGGATGTTACTGAAAAGTAAGTTACCAAGTATCTTGGTGCAATCATGAAGCTGAATGCCAAATTATTTGGTATTGAGACTTGGGAAGATGAACCTCCCTTGTTCACTAATGAACTGAGTGATCTGGATCAACTGACATTGCCTCAGAAGAAACAGGATCCTGGAAAGTTCATAATACCTTGTACCATAGGCAACATGATCTTTGATAAGGCTCTGCGTGACCTTGATTCAGGGATAAACCTCATGCCCCTCTCTGTAATAGAGAAACTGGGAATCTTTGGGGTGCAAGCTGCTAAAATCTCATTAGAGATGGCAGACAATTCAAGAAAACAGGCTTATGGACAAGTAGAGGACGTGTTAGTAAAGGTTGAAGGCCTTTACATCCCTGCTGATTTCATAATCCTTGATACTGGGAAGGATGAAGATGAATCCATCATCCTTGGAAGACCTTTCCTAGCCACAGCAAGAGCTGTGATTGATGTTGACAGAGGTGAATTAGTCCTTCAATTGAATGAGGACTCCCTTGTGTTTACAACTCAAGGTTACCCTTCTGTAAACATGGAAAAGAGGCACAGTAAGCTTCCCTCAAAACAGAGTCAACCAGAGCCCCCACAGTCAAACTCTAAGTTTGGTGTTGGGAGGCCACAACCAAACTCTAAGTTTGGTGTTGAACTCCCATATCCAAACTCTAAGTTTGGTGTTGGGAAGTCTCAACAATACTCTGAACATCTGTGAGGCTCCATGAGAGCCTATTGTCAAGCTATTGACATTAAAGAAGCGCTTGTTGGGAGGCAACCCAATTTTTATTTATCTAATTTTATTTTTCTTGTTCTTTCATGTTTTATTAGGTTCATGATCATGTGGAGTCACAAAATAAATATAAAAATTAAAAACGGAATCAAAAATAGCAGAAGAAAAATCACACTCTGGAGGAAGACCTTACTGGCGTTTAAACGCCAGTAAGAAGCATCTGGCTAGCGTTCAACGCCAGAACAGAGCATGGTTCTGGTGCTGAACGCCCAAAATGGGCAGCATCTGGGCGTTTGAACGTCAGAATTGCACCCTGGAGAAGAGCTGGCGCTGAACGCCCAGAACAAGCATGGTTCTGGCGTTCAACACCAGAAATGGGCAACAAATGGGCGTTCAACGCCCAGAACAAGCACCAATCTGGCGCTGAACGCCTAGAGTTGTGTGCAAAGGCATTTTGCATGCCCAATTTGATGCAAGGTTGTAAATCCTTGAACACCTCAGGATCTGTGGACCCCACAGGATCCCCACCTACCTCCACTCACTTCTTCTCACCCCTCTTTCACACAATCCCATAAATACTCTTCACCAATCACCTCAATCTCTCTTCCCTATCACCACTTCACCACTCACATCCATCCACTCTTCCCCATAAACCTACCTCATAAACTCCACCTACCTTCAAAATTCAAAATCAATTTCCCACCCAACACCCACCCTTATGGCCGAACCTTACCCCCCTCCCTTCCTTATATATAGCCCTCCATTCTTCCTCATTTCACACAACACAACCCTCTCTTCTCCTTCTTGGCCGAAACACATCCCTCCTCTCCTCCATATTTTCTTTTTCTTCTTCATCTATTCTTTCTTCTCTTGCTCGAGGACGAGCAATATTCTAAGTTTGGTGTGGTAAAAGCATAAGCTTTTTGTTTTTCCATTACCATTGATGGCACCTAAGACTGGAGAATCCTCTAAAAAAGGGAAAGGGAAGACAAAAGCTTCCACCTCCGAGTCATGGGAGATGGAAAGGTTCATCTCCAAAGCCCATCAAGACCACTTCTATGATGTTGTGGCCAAGAAGAAGGTGATCCCCGAGGTCCCTTTCAAGCTCAAGAAGAATGAGTATCCGGAGATCCAACATGAAACCCAAAGAAGAGGTTGGGAAGTTCTAACAAACCCCATCCAACAAGTCGGCATCCTAATGGTTCAAGAGTTCTATGTCAATGCATGGATCACTAGGAATCATGATCAAAGTAAGAACCCGAATCCAAAGAATTATCTCACCATGGTTCGGGGGAAATACTTAGATTTTAGTCCGGAAAACGTGAGGTTGGCGTTTAACTTGCCCATGATACAAGGAGATGCACGCCCCTACACTAGAAGGGTCAACTTTAATCAAAGGTTGGACCAAGTCCTCATGGACATATGTATGGAAGGAGCTCAATGGAAGATTGACTCCAAAGACAAGCCGGTTCAACTAAGAAGACTGGACCTCAAGCCTGTAGCTAGAGGATGGTTAGAGTTCATACAACGCTCCATCATCCCCACTAGCAACCGATCCGAAGTTACTGTGGATCGGGCCATCATGATTCATAGCATCATGATTGGAGAGGAAGTAGAAGTTCATGAAGTCATCTCCCTTGAACTCTACAAAATAGCCGAAAAGTCCTCTCCTATGGCAAGGCTAGCTCTTCCTCATCTTATTTGCCATCTATGTTACTCAGCTGGAGCTTTCATAGAAGGAGACATTTCCATTGAGGAAGAGAAGCCCATCACTAAGAAAAGGATGGAGCAAGCAAGAGAGCCCATTCATGGATCTCAAGAGACGCATGAAGCTCATCACCATGAGATCCTGGAGATGCCTCAAATGCATTTTCCTCCACAAAACTATTGGGAGCAAATCAACACCTCCCTAGGAGAATTAAGTTCCAACATGGGACAATTAAGGGTGGAACATCAAGAGCACTCCATCATCCTTCATGAAATTAGAGAAGATCAAAAAGCAATGAGGGAGGAGAAACAAAGACAAGGAAGAGACATAGAAGAGCTCAAGGACATCATTGGTTCCTCAAGAAGGAAACGCCACCATCACTAAGGTGGACTCATTCCTTGTTCTTATTCTCTGTTTTTCGTTTTCTTAATGTTAAGTGCTTATCCATGTTTGTGTCTTCATTACATGATCATTAGTAGTTAGTAACTATGTCTTAAAGTTATGAATGTCCTATGAATCCATCACCTCTCTTAAATGAAAAATGTTTTAATTCAAAAGAACAAGAAGTACATGAGTTTCGAATTTATCCTTGAACTTAGTTTAATTATATTGATGTGGTGACAATGCTTCTTGTTTTCTGAATGAATGCCTGAACAGTGCATATGTCTTTTGAAGTTGTTGTTTAAGAATGTTAAATATGTTGGCTCTTGAAAGAATGATGACAAGGAGACATGTTATTTGATAATCTGAAAAATCATAAAAATGATTCTTGAATCAAGAAAAAGCAGCAAAGAACAAAGCTTGCAGAAAAAAATGGCGAAAAAAAAAAAATATATATATATATATATAGAAAAAAAAAAAGAGAAAAAGCAAGCAGAAAAAGCCAAAAGCTCTTAAAACCAAGAGGCAAGAGCAAAAAACCAGTAACCCTTAAAACCAAAAGGCAAGGGCAATAAAAAGGATCCTAAGGCTTTGAGCATCAGTGGATAGGAGGGCCTAAAGGAATAAAATCCTGGCCTAAGCGGCTAAACCAAGCTGTCCCTAACCATGTGCTTGTGGCGTGAAGGTGTCAAGTGAAAACTTGAGACTGAGCGGTTAAAGTCAAGGTCCAAAGCAAAAAAAAAAAGAGTGTGCTTAAGAACCCTGGACACCTCTAATTGGGGACTTTAGCAAAGCTGAGTCACAATCTGAAAAGGTTCACCCAATTATGTGTCTGTGGCATTTATGTATCCGGTGGTAATACTGGAAAACAAAGTGCTTAGGGCCACGGCCAAGACTCATAAATAGCTGTGTTCAAGAATCATCATACTGAACTAGGAGAATCAATAACACTATCTGAACTCTGAGTTCCTATAGATGCCAATCATTCTGAACTTCAATGGATAAAGTGAGATGCCAAAACTATTCAAGAGGCAAAAAGCTACAAGTCCCGCTCATCTGATTGGAGCTATGTTTCATTCATAGTTTGGAATTTATAGTATATTCTCTTCTTTTTATCCTATTTGATTTTCAGTTGCCTGGGGACAAGCAACAATTTAAGTTTGGTGTTGTGATGAGCGGATAATTTATACGCTTTTTGGCACTGTTTTTAGTATGTTTTTAGTAGAATCTGGTTACTTTTAGGGATGTTTTCATTAGTTTTTATGTTAAATTCACATTTCTGGACTTTACTATGAGTTCTTGTGTTTTTCTATGATTTCAGGTATTTTCTGGCTGAAATTGAGGGACTTGAGCAAAAATCAGATTCAGAGGTTGAAGAAGGACTGCTGATGCTGTTGGATTCTGACCTCCCTGCACTCAAAGTGGATTTTCTGGAGCTACAGAACTCAAAATGGCGCGCTTCCAATTGCGTTGGAAAGTAGACATCCAGGGCTTTCCAGAAATATATAATAGTCCATACTTTGGCCACGTTTAGACGATGTAAAAGGGCATTGAATGCCAGTTCTACGCTGCTGTCTGGAGTTAAACGCCAGAAACACGTCACAAACCAGAGTTGAACGCCAGAAATACGTTACAACCTGGCGTTCAACTCCAGAAAGAGCCTCTGCACGTGTAACATTCAAGCTCAGCCCAAGCACACACCAAGTGGGCCCCGGAAGTGGATTTATGCATCAATTACTTACTTTTGTAAACCCTAGTAGCTAGTTTATTATAAATAGGACTTTTTACTATTGTATTTGACATCTTCGGATCATCCTGGATTGTATTTTTGATCCTGTGATCACGTTTTGGGGCTGGCCATTCGGCCATGCCTGGACCTTTCACTTATGTATTTTTAACGGTAGAGTTTCTGCACTCCATAGATTAAGGTGTGGAGCTTTGCTGTTCCTCATGGATTAATGCAAAGTACTACTGTTTTTCTATTCAATTCAACTTATTCCACTTCTAAGATATTCATTCGCACTTCAACATGAATGTGATGAACGTGACAATCATCATCATTCCCCATGAACGCGTGCCTGACAACCACTTCCGTTCTACCTTAGATTGAATGAGTATCTCTTGGATCTCTTAATCAGAATCTTCGTGGTGTAAGCTAGATTGATGGCGGCATTCATGAGAATCCGGAAAGTCTAAACCTTGTCTGTGGTATTCCAAGTAGGATTCCAGGATTGAATGACTGTGACGAACTTTAAACTCGCGAGTGCTGGGCGTAGTGACAGACGCAAAAGGAGGGTGAATCCTATTCCAGTATGATCGAGAACCTCAGATGATTAGCCATGCTGTGACAGAGCATTTGGACCATTTTCACAAGAGGATAGGATGCAGCCATTGGCAAGGGTGATGCCTCCAGACGATTAGCCATGCAGTGACAGCGCATCGGACCATTTTTCAGAGAGGATTAAAAGTAGCCATTAACAATGGTGATGTCCTTACATAAAGCCAGCCATGGAAAGGAGTAGGATTGATTGGATGAAGACAGCAGGAAAGCAGAGGTTCAGAGGAACGAAAGCATCTCTATGCGCTTATCTAAAATTCTCACCAATGATTTACATAAGTATTTCTATCCTTATTTTATTATATATTTTCGAAAACTCCATAACCTTTTGATATCCGCCTGACTGAGATTTACAAGGTTATCATAGCTTGCTTCATACCAACAATCTCCGTGGGATCGACCCTTACTCACGTAAGGTTTATTACTTGGACGACCCAGTGCACTTGCTGGTTAGTTGTATCGAAGTTGTGAATAAAAAAATAATTTATTAAGACGTGCGTACAGAGTTTTTGGCGCCGTTGCCTGAGATCACAATTTCGTGCACCACCGGTTCATCATTTTTTTGGTTTGACCGGTCAAGTCAGTCCGATTCTAACAACTATGATTTAAATATTATTGGATCTGCTGAAGATATCCCAATAATCACAAATGCTTTGAAATAAGAGTTTGAAATGAAAAATCTTGAAAAAATTAAATTTCGTCTTGGCCTTTAGATCGAGTATGTAACAAAAGGGATATTTATTCATCAAAAGACTTACACAGAAAAAATTCTAAAGAGATTTTATATGAACGAATCACATCCAGTAAGAATCCAATGATCGTCAGATCACTAGATGTGAAAAAGGATCGATTTAGATCAAAAGAAGAAAATGAAGAAATGCTTGGTTCTAAAGTACCATGAAGAAATGCTATAGGAGGACTAATGTATCTTGCTAATAAATACATGTACCAATGTAGCATTTGCTGTAAACTTATTAGCGAGATATAGTTCTGATAATCCACAATTTTATGGTTTATCTTGTATTGAATTTGATGGATTTTATCAATTTTTCTTACATTTATTCAATGAAATAGCATAGTTTTATGAATTCTTCCTAATTTGTTCTTAAGAGTAAAAGTACACTTTTTATGCCCTTAATTTGCCAAATTTAATTTACTTTAATTTTATTCGATGCCTTGATGTGTTTGTTAAGTGATTTCATGCTTATAAGGTAAAGATTGGATTGAAGAAGTGAAGAATAAGTATGCCAAATGGAGAATTCACAAAGAAATAAGGATTTGAAGAAATTCATGGTTACGCGTACGCTTGCCTTGTGCGTACGTGTGATATGAAGCACATGACTTCATTAATTGCAATACGTGGGTTGCGATTTCTAGCTTTCCAAAGTCCAATTCAATTCATTTCTGAAGTATTTGAGGCCAAATTCAAGAAGAAACAAGGGGAGAGCAATTAGGTTTAGTTTATAACATGTTTTAGGTTATATTCTAGAGAGAGAAGCTCTCTCTTCTCTCTAGAATTAGGGTAGGTTTAGCTTAATTACCTCTTAGATTTAGGTTTTGATCTTGCTTTGATTTAATTTTTCTTACAATTTCTTGTTACTATATCCTTACTCTCTTAGTTTTACTTTTTGTTTCCTTTATTTTGTTACTTTTGATCTTATGAACCTTTGTTGATTTTAATTTTCATTTAATACAATTTGATGTTCTTGTGTTAATTGACGTTTAATTGAGTTGTTATTATTGTTATCTTGTATTTGGTAGCTTTAGATTTTATTATTATTGCAATTTTACCATACTTTCATGTTATGCCTTCCAAGTGTTTGATAAAATATTTGGTTTGATTTTAGAGTAGATTTTAGCACTCTTGACTTGAGATTGAGGACTTAGGTTACTTGATGTCATTGATGTCCAGTGTGATTGGTAATTTAGGGTTGTTAGTTGGTTTTAGAATCAATTATGTCTACTTGACTTCACCCTCCGATGTTTATTGGAAAACTACATGGAATTAACGCTTTGTAATTACCATATTGTGATCAATGATCTAGATAGGAAACCTTAACTCTTAATCCTTGTCATGAGTGTCTTTTAGCATTTATAGTTCCTTAGTTATAGTTTTAATTTCTTGTTCATCATTCTAAAAACTCCCAAAATTTTCATAACCAATAATATGCACACTTCCCTGCAATTCGTTTAAGAGACGACCCGAGGCTTAAATACTCTCGATTTTTATTCATTTGACTTAAGCGACAAACAAATTAAACTTTGATTGAGGATTATTTGTTGGTTCGGATCTATACTTCAACGGAATTATTTTGTGAAAATTTCGAAATGACGATTTCCCTTCATCATGTTCCTCTCCAACTAGAAGACATTGGAATAGAATAAAAATTGTGTTTTGATATCTTCATGGAACGATTAATATGAGATTATTTTATTCTTATGGATCCAAGTCACTATTGGTTGGCTATGGCTATGAAGATGCATGTTATCTATCTGATCCCCATAAAAGGTAGATCCTAAACCGGATACTTATTTACGTTTGGTAACAAAGTTTTATCATGGAGATCAACGAAGCAAAATATAGCTACAACATCTTCCAATCATGTCAAAATACTTGCAATACATGAGACAAGTCATGAATACTTTTGGCTCAAGAGTTTGATTAGATATATTCAATCATTATGTGGGTTTTCTCACAAGAAGATAGCTTCTACAATATTATATGAAGATAATGCGGCATGTATCGCTCAACTCAAAAGTGAATACATCAAAGGTGACCGAATGAAGTGTATTTCTCCAAGTTCCTTTTTACACATTACCTTCAAAATCAAGTAACAATTGATGTTCAACAAATTTGCTCAAGTAATAATTTGGCAGACTTATTTATCAAGTCGCTTCCTGCATCCTCCTTTAAAAATATGGTACACAAAATCGAAATATGTCACTTTCCAGATCTTACATGATATTACCAAGAGGGGGAGAGATTGTACCCTTTTTCCTGATTAGATTTTTATTCTATTGGATTTTTATTGATGAGGTTTTAACGAGATAGTTCTTATTGCAAAAGATATTGCACTCTTTTTTCTTAGTTTTTTTTTAACGAGGCATATCCTTAATGACATTCAAAGGGGAGTGTTATAAAATGATTATTATTGTGGATGTTCTGTTATAGAGAATTATCATACATTCATACATATCGATTATGGAATATGGATGTCCTATCATAATGGAGTATAGAATATTATCAATTAATCAAGTATGAGTTTCAAAAATATGTTTCTACTAATTAGTAAGTGGGTTAGGTAAAGAATGAATAACTACCATTTGTACCCATGAATTTTGCGAACGTTGACAAAAGTACCCATCAAACAAGAAAACTAACGTTGTACCCATGAAAGATGGGTTCCGTGTGACAATAGTATCCAAACCCTAATTTTTTTTTTGACTTTTTAATAAAATTTTCAAATTACCCCTTTTATCTTCCTCTCCAAATTCTAAACGTTCACCACCCTCACCCTTCGTCTTCTTCCGCCACCACCAGCCACCAAAAAATTAAAAAGATTAAAAACTATGAATTATTATCTAAGGCTATTGTTTAAATATTATGAATTTGTAGATCTGGTGTAGAAAAAGAAAAAGAAATTTGAAATTAACTAAAAAATATATGCATTTTAGTTTCTTGGTGTCACTGTGGGAACAAAGGGGGCAGAACCAAGAACCTTTGAGAACTGAAGGAAGAATAGGACGAAGACAAAAGATGTGGTAGCCTCGGTTGCATTTGTTGCAGAGAAGAAGCTTCGTCGGGGACTCGCCGGAGGAGCAATGCTTGCAGATGAGTCGTCGTCGAAGGCGGGCTTGGGAGCGTGGGTCCTTCTTCGCCTTGCATTCCCCTAGCCATGTCTTCAATCACACTTGGCATGTTCAAAAGCTCATCCTCTTCAATGTACTCTGCCACCATCATCCCTCTTTGTTCTCCAGTACTCAAACAGGAATAAAACCCTTCAACAATAACGTTACCACCACCACAACCTTTTAGAGGGTTCTGCGGTGGCCTCGGAAGCCTAGCCTGAGTGGTGGCGGCGGCTGCGGTGCGAATATCATTCCATCAAATGGCATGAAGATACTCCAACAGCAACCCTTTTCCCTACAGATTGACAGCGTTGAGCAGTGCTTGGAGTCACCATTGGAAAGAGACTGTGGCTGCCGACCTCTTGTTGGCTTTGGTTGCTGAACTTTGCTACTTATTGCTTTGGAAGAAGAAGAACAACAATACTCAGGTTGAAGAGCTTGAAATGGGTGTGCTTTATGGTGTGTGTTGCAACAACAACAATTCTATAGGTGTTGTTGTTGCATATGAAGAAGAAAGGAACGACAAGGGTAATGATGTTGAAGCTGATTTGGATTTTGAGCTGGAGAATAAATTGAGATTGGAAAAAAGAGAGATGGAGGTTAGGGATAAAGATTGGAGGAAGACATCAGGTGCTAGGGTCTCGAATGGGGCTGGTGGTTGACGGCGGCAGAGGAAGACCAAGGGTGAGGGTGGTAAAAGATTGGAATTTGAGGAGGAAGATAAAAGGGGTAATTTGGAAATTTTATTAAAAAGTCAACAAAAAATCAGAGTTTGAGTACTATTGTCATACGGAACCCATCTTTCTTAAGTACAACATTAGTTTTCTTGTTTGATGGGTACTTTTGTCAGCGTTCACAAAATTCATGGGTACAAATGGTAATTTATTTGGTAAAGAATATTCTACCATTATTTATTTTAAAGCATTCATCTATAAATAGATAAAAAAAAAATTTTAACACACACTAAAAATAACATATAGTAGAAAACACACATAACGACCAATCTCAAATAAATTTTTGGCTCTTTTAAAAAGAATATTATATATATAATATTATTATAAATGTGTTATATTATATTAAGGAACACATTAAAAATTAATAACAAAATTCTCTTACTCTTTCTTATAATTTTTTAGTTAAATTTTTATTTACCTATCTTAATTTCACAGAAATTTTAAATGCTACAAAAAAAATACTCTTTCAACAAGTCTCTGTTTTTTACTGCAGCTTCCTCTTTTAAGATTCACCCCAAATTATATTCCCTCAAATTCGAAACTTTCAGTAAAAGGTCATGGACTTCCCAAATTTTTTTATCGTTTGAGAAATAGTGGTTGACACCATATGACTCTGGTACTGTTATCTATATGCTTGTTAAAGTAAAAAATCATTGATGGCAGCCCCAATGTCCATAATTTTTGGTACAGTCGATGATACATTTACCATATAATATTTTTTACCAGAAAAAAAAAAAAGAAAAATAGAAACGGGATATATTACATTTAAGTTTAGATCATGATGAACTTTCCCCCTTCTTTTTGCATTCTGGCCATTTTGATGATTATATTGATGATATTACATATAATTGTCATTTGATTTGTTATGTTGACAATAATCTCCAAAATTAAAAGCAACTAATGTCATATTTAAAAATATAAAAAAATAAAGTATCAAATAGTATTTAAAAATTTATATTATTGACACAAATAATTTTAAAAGATGATAATAATAAATAAATTTTTAAAAAATTTAAAAATATATTAAAAAAATTAAATATTAAATATATAATATATAAAATAACTTTAGATATCAAATTTTGATAGAATTTTTTGTAAATATTATTATAAAAATAAAAAATTTTTATTTTTAAAATTTAATAATTCTATATCAAGTGATTTTTTTATTTTTTATATTGAATGATCAGATTTATTTGAAAAATAAAAACAAGAATTTAAAAATCAAATTTTATTCTGATTTTTTGTATACCTGCTAAATATTTATTTAAATATTGCCACAACAATTTGAATTAAATGAACAAGACATTTGTTAAATACGATATTTTTTTGTCACTTATAAAAAATATAATATTTATAGATTATTTTTGTCATATTTTAAATAATTCAAAGATTATTTTATTGATAACATTTTTTAAGGTTTTTTTGTCGTCGTTTAAATTTTTCAAATACCAAATTAATAGTTTTTTTTTTTTTTTACCAAAGATATGAGACTCGAACCCGCAACCTCTTAATTGAGTATGGAGAGATTATGCCATTTGAGCTATTACTCATTGGCACCAAATTAATAGTTAACTCAATATTAAAATAACAATTCTTAATTTTTCTATAATCTAAACTTTATACTAGTAAACAGTTCGATACATAAAAGTATTGTGTAAATATCCAATGTTACTTGACTTAAAGATAAATCTGACGTGTTCTTTTATATTGAACATTTCACTACCTTTAATTTAATATTAAAAATTATTAGACGACTTAATTTATTATTTTAATTTTTAAATAAAAATTTAAAATTTTATAATATATATATTTAAATTTTTATTTATTTAAAATAAAAAAGATAAATAAAAATAATTAAAATCCAAACGCTAGCTACTCTATTAAGATATATTAAAACTCAATATTTATGATAAATCAAGGTAATTTACTAAAATAAATAATTTAGCTTTCAATTTTACTAGAATACACCTTTTATAAAACGGATACTGTAACACCCTCACTATCAGAAGTCACGTTTCCGGCTACGCTACTCTGATAGAAAGAAGTATTACGACTACTTTACATACTAAATATTAAAATAGGAGCTTGTGACTCGACACTGTATCGCTGATTTCTTGTAAAATCGGAAAATAAACACTTTATCTTAAAAAAAAAAACAAGCAGGCATAGATTCATATACAAGACTCCTTACACAATAACTCATAATATAACATACATATAAAACTTACAATTCCTATCCCTCTTACAAATTTGTAATAACAAAGACGAGGGAAGAAAATAATCTAATTAATACAACAACATACAAACCAATCACAGTGTAATTCTTCATAATGCTTCTTCTGGTTCCTGAAAAGATAAAGCTGTAGGGGGGTGAGAACCTAACCACACGATCTCACCACGGAGTTTCAAAGTTGTCATAAGAAGATATTTAATAAGAAAACTGTTTTCAAGCTCAGTAATTATCATTGCCTTATGAATCTTTTAAAAACCAATAGGTAATCTTTCAAAACTTTCTCAAAGAAACAATGTTTAATCTTTCAGAAATCCGAAACATTTCCTTTCTTATAAGAAATTCTCAATCAGAAACCAACCACGCAATCAAACACACAATCATTAATTCAGTACCAAAATTCATTCTCAAATATAGCACGCCAGGACAAACACAAGCAAGACAGACAAGGAAAGCACAAGTAGGTAGCAGTTACAGCAAATAGTTCAAGTAGCAGTTAAGAACAGTTTAGCAATTAGGCAAACCAAAACAAGTTCAAACCCAAGCAAAGCATACAAATGCATATGATGCATGCCTGTCCTATGGCTAATGAGGCTCATCTGTCGGTTATCCAGCCAACCCGACAAGTCTGAATTGTACTTAGACTGTCCCCCGACGTGCATCCCCAAGAGTCTATGCATAGCTTTTTCTCAAATAATCAATATTGCTCAATGGGGGTAACATTCCCGGGAATTTATATAGTGCCCGGTCACACTTACGTCGTAGGGTCAATAGAGTATCGAGTTTTCAACCTGGTACACGTGGTGGCAAGCCACGGCACTTATTCCAAGGAACCTCGTATCTCAGATAATTCAAATTCATAAGCCATGTGAATAATTCAAAGTTCATATCTCAACATTCTCAACATCATAATCATTCATCAATTCAAATCTCATGTCCAAATTCATTCAAAAACCATATTTCAAAGAAATCCTCATCATCATTCTTTCCATTCCGTTCACTAACAATTCTCAATCCAAAACATAACTTTTCCTTTGATAAATGAAGTAATCTTAAATCATATAACGCTTAAAATTAAACCTTTTAAAATAACTACTTCAAATAAAACTTCTAATTTTATAGAATTCCGGCAGCATCTCCTCTAAAACTCGGATTCTGCCACCCTTTTCGGGTCCCATCCAAACATTTCTCAAACCTGTTCTCAACCAATTCCAAATCTCAATCATTTTCAAAATGATTCAATGCCAACAATAAATCTCTTTTTAAAATCAAACCAGCTCAAATACTAAATCATTTATAAAGTCAGACTAACTCAAAATTAAACCGTTTCTAAAATTAATTCATTTTTCATATTTCAAATCATTTCCAAAGCCGATTCGTTTACATTCTCAAAAACAGCTTCAAAACCAAGAAAGCCATTTTTCATAATAATCAACTAAATAACCTTTCAAACTAATTCCTTTTCAGCAATCACAAACTACTCAAGCAATCAGTCATTCAGTCCAGCAAGCAACCACAATTATAAGACCATCACAATCACAGACATATGTTTCTCACATTAATATCTATTTATAACAACTCTGTAATGTAAAATAGATTTTAAGAAAACCCCTACCTCGTTCGCGATTCAACTACGCGACAAACTGCATTTCTATTCTTATCCCACAGCAACAACATCAATACCGACCGTCCCAGCAACAGCCACAACCTCTAAACACAGCCTTAGCTCAATCTGGGCTTACGAATGATCGAGAAAACGGAGCAACAGCAGCCCCGATGCCATAGAACTCAGCAATCAAGACCCGTAACTTGATCCCAAACAGACTTGGGCCTCAGTGGCGGTTTTCTTTTGGTGGCAATGGCGGCGGCGTGGAGCTCTGGCGAGGGCAACGGCAGAGTCTTCCCGGCGACGGCAGCATGTTTCAGGCGGCAGAAGCGCGGTCCAGAAGCTTCGGTGACTCAGCAGCAGCGGCGGTGACTCCCTGACTTCTCTTCCGTTCACATCTTCTCTCTCTCAGACCAGATCGGTGGCGGCTGAGTTCGTCGACGACGGCGGAGGATCCCAACGGTGAAGGTGCATGCAGATCGGCGTCGGCAGCAGCCTCTGACGGCGACTGGAGTTTCGACAACGACTACGGTTCTCCCCGGTGGCTCTGCTCGACGGTGACAAACCCAGAGGCGGCGACGATCACACACGCAGCAGCAGCAGCCCGTGATGATGACGGTGGCGGCGGCTCTGCACGGTGACAACGGAAGCTTCGAGGACAGTGACCCGCGGCCTCCTCTCCTTCACATCTCTATTTTCGACGGCGACGCAGCGTGGTGGCGGCGCGACAGACGGTGGCGACGCCGCAGGTGGGATGACGGTGGTGGCGTGGACAGTTCCTCCTCCCCTGGCACTCTCCCTCTCTCACGGTCTTCCTCTTCTCTTCCTCTATTCACAGCTGTCTCTTCCCTCTCTTTTCCCCTTTCCGTTTTTGTTTCTCCCCTTTTCTTTTCTTGCTGAGGTTTCTGTGAGTGAAGGGTGAGGGTGAGTGAGTGGCGGTGAGGAGTGGGTGTGGGTACGGGTTAGGTAAAATTAGAATTAGGGTTAAATTTTGGGATATTATGGTTAATTAGGGTAGTTTAGGTAATTTTAATAAAATTAGGGATATAGGGTATTAATTAAAAAAAATCTAATTTAATCCTCTAAGTTTATTTTTAAGATATTATTTAAAATTAGAGATAATATAATTAATTTTATTTGTCTGTAAAAATTGAAAATATTAAGTTTCAAAATCTCAATTATTTAAACCAAATCATATAAAATTCTTATTATTTTACAATTACTAAACTTTATAAATTACATATAAAAAATACCTCAATAATTATAAAATTTGAATAAGAATCTTAATTTATTCCAAACTCAATTAATTCAAAATTTACTTTAATTATCTTTAGTAAAGAAATTTCTGAAATTAAAGCTATAAATAAATAATTAATTTATAATAAAATTTTCAAAAATTCTGGGACTTACATTCCACCCACCTTATAAAAATTTTCGCCCTCGAAAATTAGCGTATTGTAAAAAGTATTACATAGTTTTAACACTTTATGGAGTAGTAAAGAACCCCAGCACGCATATATATATATATATATATAGCTTCAAATACTTGGATTATCATATAGCATAAAAATATAAGGATAGGAGTGTAATTGCAAGGCAGAATTTACAAAGCAGGCTTGATATAAAAGAAGACATGATTTAAACATGTGATGGTAAAGTAAGACGGCGAAAGGTTATAAAACAGGCTAGGGTTAAAATAACGTGCTTAACGTTCATACTCTGGTCTCACACCCATTTTCGAGATTCAACAATTCAAACTTCAACATAACTTATTTTAACAATTCAGAAGGATAATAGACCATAGAAAAGAAAGAAATGCGACAAGGACCACGTTCGCGAGAACTTTAAAATAAAATTTGTTGGAATCACAAGTAGACAAGGATGAACAAACAATGAAGAGTGTTGGAAAGAGAATCAACTAACAACTACAAGGATAACTCTTGAATCAAAGAAATTCGATAGAATCAATAAGAAAAACAGCGTAATAGAACAAACGACGCATCGAATTATGTGGCACGATTAGAATGCATAAGCCTATACCACCTAATTAAGAGGATGTTCAAAGATTCTCAAAGAGATATAAATCTCAGTAAAAGAAGAACAAGCGGAAAAGATAAGATTCACATGAATTCGGAAGGAGACGTAGGATTACAACTAAGCAACAATGCACGGGCATGAAAAACAGTCATTTCGCATCTTAACAAGAGATATTGAATTTAGGAATTCTAAAGAAAACAAGAAAATGGTAATCATAAATTAGAGCAAAATAAGCTGAAACCAAATCAAAGAAGCATAGAAGTCACAAGAATACGAAGGAATGATTTATGTCACCAACAACCTAGAATAGTCAAAAGTCGTGAAGTATGTCGGAAGAAAGATTCAAAATGCGAATAGGAAAGAATTTTGATTTCAAAGAACTCCACTAAAAATCATGAAAGGGAACAGGGCGATTATTTACAAAATTCAAGAGAATTAGTAAAAACATAAATATTGCGTCATGTTATAACAATTTCAAGTCGAACTAGGTGATGCAAGGTTTGTGAAATGAAAATTAGTTAGACTAAGGGTAAAATATTTCATGGAAAACCTTGAAAAACATTTTACATAATCAAGTAAGAATTTGCATAAAAGCAAAAGCGAGGTTGGTCAGAAATCAAGTTGTAATCCTAAGAAAGAATTTGAACCTAAAAATTTCCGTAGGAACAATCAAGAGGAAGAATGGTGTATTCATTTAAACCAGATTTGAGCTGAGTTTTAAAAAAAATACTAGAAGTAAATTCTTGAATCTCATACCCAAGGCAATCACCAAAACAATTATCGGCAGCCAAATTACAACCTTGTTTTTAAAATACCAAATGATCTCAGAATTGCACAAACTTTATATCTATACAACCGCCTCGGATTAAGCTTTTTATTAAACTAAAAATCATAGTTTTTCGCTTATTCTAGCTTCGGGAATGGAAGAAAGCTATAACTGCTCTGCAGTGCTTAAAAATCAGAAAACAGCAGTAGCAAATGATATTTAAAATTCAATATAAAATCCAAGTTAAATCCAATTACCTTAAAAATTAATGTGGTTCGACTTCACTTATCCAGGTTTCTTTTCCCGTTAATTCTAGGTCAATATCATTTTTAATGAATGAGTTATGTAACTTAGAAGTTGAGTAATTTTATGCAGAATTCTGTTTTAAAAACCATTGAACATAATCTCTTCCAAGTCCTATAACTCACTTATTAAAACATAGAAAAACCCTAAAATTTAAATCATATATACTACATATACTTAACTTTCACCACCAATTAATTGCATCTCAATATCATTCTGAATTAAAGATTATAAAGTTTCGAATTTTCTGACTTAGAAAACAAAACCTGATTTTTACTACATAATACATCTTATTTCAAAAATCCATATCTTTAAAACCACAACTCCAACAATTCTGATTTTTATGAAATTAAAGTAATAAGACGAAAGTTTCATTTAAAATTGGTTTCATTTCGAAATTCAAAGTGGAGAATTTCTAGTAGAAGAAACAAGTTGCTATTGTATTAAACTTTCTGCAGAAAAATCAATTTTGAAATCCACAATTCTAAAATTCACCATAAATCCTAAACTTAACGGAAAGGTTCCAAATTCACCAATGTAGCTCCTTATATTTCCAAGCTTAATCCAGACTTGGTCTTATACAATTCCGATAATCACAGAATTAGTTATAGATTTTCAAAGTTTCTACTTTGTTTAAGAGTAGTGTAGAAAATCAGATTTTATAATTTGACTTTGAAAAATCATAACTAATTTCCTAGTTAATACGAAACCTTCAAAATTAAATATTAATAACTATACTTGTTGTAGTTTGCTTAGCTTTTAGTCACAACATTCCAATCTCAAAAGGAATGAATTAACTTTCCAAAAAATATATGAAAAATTTAAATAAAGTATTGCATCAAAACAACTGAAATTAAAATAAATTATGCAAAGTTTGTAAAATGAAATTTAATTGAGATATGCGCAAAATATTCTCTCAGAGTCTTGAAAAATACCCAAGTTCTAATTCACACAAGAATTCATATGAAAATTACGATAAGGTTGGAATTAACTCAAGTTGTACTGAAAGGAGAAAATCCTAGATAGAAATCATTTTTACATGTCTATAAAAAGATAGGTAAAACATTGCAGATAAACATTGATAAAAACAGTTTTTTTTTTTTTTGAAAAACTCAAACAAATTCTTAGATATACAATCAAGCAAGGTTATAAACAAATAATAAAATATGGTCGGAAAATGATCAAATTATGGTTCAAGAAAGAAATCCGAGTCAAGGAACTTCCATGAGAATAGTAAAGAAGAAACAGTATGCCAACCTAAGCAATGTAAACAAGAATCATAAATCAAAACCAAGCACGAAAAGCGAACGCCGAACCACGTGACTCGTTTTACCTATTACTTATCAATTCCTGTTCGCCTATAATTACTTATTAACTTTCCCGTTCACACAAGTCATCAACGTTAAGTTGGCCAGACTTAACATCAACAGATATGCAACGGTAAGCTAACAGTGTTAATTGATAGGCAATCATGTGCATAGAACTCTAATTCTTGTTATCTGAACGAAACCTATTACATGATAGACACTCAAAGTATGCAATTGAAGCATAATCGGTCCATTCCCCAGGCTCTATAGGAAAGACCGCTCTGATACCATAATGTAACACCCTCACTATCAGAAGTCACGTTTTCGGCTACGCTACTCTGATAGAAAGAAGTATTACGACTACTTTACATACTAAATATTAAAATAGGAGCCTGTGACTCGACACTGTATCGCTGATTTCTTGTAAAATCGGAAAATAAACACTTTATCTTAAAAAAAAACAAGCAGGCATAGATTCATATACAAGACTCCTTACACAATAACTCATAATATAACATACATATAAAACTTACAATTCCTATCCCTCTTACAAATTTGTAATAACAAAGACGAGGGAAGAAAATAATCTAATTAATACAACAACATACAAACCAATCACAGTGTAATTCTTCATAATGCTTCTTCTGGTTCCTGAAAAGATAAAGCTGTAGGGGGGTGAGAACCTAACCACACGGTCTCACCACGGAGTTTCAAAGTTGTCATAAGAAGATATTTAATAAGAAAACTGTTTTCAAGCTCAGTGATTATCATTGCCTTATGAATCTTTTAAAAACCAATAGGTAATCTTTCAAAACTTTCTCAAAGAAACAATGTTTAATCTTTCAGAAATCCGAAACATTTCCTTTCTTATAAGAAATTCTCAATCAGAAACCAACCACGCAATCAAACACACAATCATTAATTCAGTACCAAAATTCATTCTCAAATATAGCACGCCAGGACAAACACAAGCAAGACAGACAAGGAAAGCACAAGTAGGTAGCAGTTACAACAAATAGTTCAAGTAGCAGTTAAGAACAGTTTAGCAATTAGGCAAACCAAAACAAGTTCAAACCCAAGCAAAGCATACAAATGCATATGATGCATGCCTGTCCTATGGCTGATGAGGCTCATCTGTCGGTTATCCAGCCAACCCGACAAGTCTGAATTGTACTTAGACTATCCCCCGACGTGCATCCCCAAGAGTCTATGCATAGCTTTTTCTCAAATAATCAATATTGCTCAATGGGGGTAACATTCCCGGGAATTTATATAGTGCCCGGTCACACTTACGTCGTAGGATCAACAGAGTATCGAGTTTTCAACCTGGTACACGTGGTGGCAAGCCACGGCACTTATTCCAGGGAACCTCGTATCTCAGATAATTCAAATTCATAAGCCATGTGAATAATTCAAAGTTCATATCTCAACATTCTCAACATCATAATCATTCATCAATTCAAATCTCATGTCCAAATTCATTCAAAAACCATATTTCAAAGAAATCCTCATTATCCTTCTTTTCATTCCGTTCACTAACAATTCTCAATCCAAAACATAACTTTTCCTTTGATAAATGAAGTAATCTTAAATCATATAACGCTTAAAATTAAACCTTTTAAAATAACTACTTCAAATAAAACTTCTAATTTTATAGAATTTCGGCAGCATCTCCTCTAAAACTCGGATTCTGCCACCCTTTTCGGGTCCCATCCAAATATTTCTCAAACATGTTCTCAACCAATTCTAAATCTCAATCATTTTCAAAATGATTCAATGCCAACAATAAATCTCTTTTTAAAATCAAACCAGCTCAAATACTAAATCATTTATAAAGTCAGACTAACTCAAAATTAAACCGTTTCTAAAATTAATTCATTTTTCATATTTCAAATCATTTCCAAAGCCGATTCGTTTACATTCTCAAAAACAGCTTCAAAACCAAGAAAGTCATTTTTCATAATAATCAACTAAATAACCTTTCAAACTAATTCCTTTTCAGCAATCACAAACTACTCAAGCAATCAGTCATTCGGTCCAGCAAGCAACCACAATTATAAGACCATCACAATCACAGACATATGTTTCTCACATTAATATCTATTTATAACAACTCTGTAATGTAAAATAGATTTTAAGAAAACCCCTACCTCGTTCGCGATTCAACTACGCGACAAACTGCATTTCTATTCTTATCCCACAGCAACAACATCAATACCGACCGTCCCAGCAACAGCCACAACCTCTAAACACAGCCTTAGCTCAATCTGGGCTTACGAATGATCGAGAAAACGGAGCAACAGCAGCCCCGATGCCATAGAACTCAGCAATCAAGACCCGTAACTTGATCCCAAACAGACTTGGGCCTCAGTGGCGGTTTTCTTTTGGTGGCAATGGCGGCGGCGTGGAGCTCTGCCGAGGGCAACGGCAGAGTCTTCCCGGCGACGGCAGCGGGTTTCGGGCGGCAGAAGCGCGGTCCAGAAGCTTCGGTGACTCAGCAGCAGCGGCGGTGACTCCCTGACTTCTCTTCCGTTCACATCTTCTCTCTCTCAGACCAGATCGGTGGCGGCTGAGTTCGTCGACGACGGCGGAGGATCCCAACGGTGACGGCGCATGCAGATCGGCGTCGGCAGCAGCCTCTGACGGCGACTGGAGTTTCGACAACGACTACGGTTCTCCCCGGTGGCTCTGCTTGACGGTGACGAACCCAGAGGCGGCGACGATCACACGCGCAGCAGCAGCAGCCCGCGATGATGACGGTGGCGGCGGCTCTACACGGTGACAACGGAAGCTTCGAGGACAGTGACCCGCGGCCTCCTCTCCTTCACATCTCTATTTTCGACGGCGACGCAGCGTGGTGGCGGCGCGACAGACGGTGGCGACGCCGCAGGTGGGATGACGGTGGTGGCGTGGACAGTTCCTCCTCCCCTGGCACTCTCCCTCTCTCACGGTCTCCCTCTTCTCTTCCTCTATTCACAGCTGTCTCTTCCCTCTCTTTTCCCCTTTCCGTTTTTGTTTCTCCCCTTTTCTTTTCTTGCTGAGGTTTCTGTGAGTGAAGGGTGAGGGTGAGTGAGTGGCGGTGAGGAGTGGGTGTGGGTACGGGTTAGGTAAAATTAGAATTAGGGTTAAATTTTGGGATATTATGGTTAATTAGGGTAGTTTAGGTAATTTTAATAAAATTAGGGATATAGGGTATTAATTAAAAAAAATCTAATTTAATCCTCTAAGTTTATTTTTAAGATATTATTTAAAATTAGAGATAATATAATTAATTTTATTTGTCTGTAAAAATTGAAAATATTAAGTTTCAAAATCTCAATTATTTAAACCAAATCATATAAAATTCTTATTATTTTACAATTACTAAACTTTATAAATTACATATAAATATTACTTCAATAATTATAAAATTTGAATAAGAATCTTAATTTATTCCAAACTCAATTAATTCAAAATTTACTTTAATTATCTTTAGTAAAGAAATTTCTGAAATTAAAGCTATAAATAAATAATTAATTTATAAAAAAGTTTTCAAAAATTCTGAGACTTACAGATACCAAAATGCATTTTTTTTCATAAACTATATAAACCGCGACAGAGGACTCACGGTTTACAAATGAACATAAACCGCTAGGTCTCGCGGATTACGTTCGAAAAAAAACTGCACATAATCAGTGATAGGGATGTCGCGATTTGTGTGTGACAAACATGCATAAACAGCGTGGCCCTTTTCGCTTCTACGTCTCCATCTTCTTGCTCGCATTAGTCCTACTGCATTGATTGATTCTCCCATCATACTTTCCAAATTCTCAGGTTATTTCGCTTTTTCTTTTTATATATATATATATATATTTTGTTGATTATTTCAGCGATTCTTTTGATTATTTTGTTTTAATTTTATCAAAAGATCAATTTTTGGGGTCCTAGGATGTTGTGTTTATTTATTTATTTTTGTTCTCATTTTTTTTAGACTATGCCTTCTCTAACTATGGACTCATTTTAGTGGCTAAGTTCTCTGCTATTTTGATCAAGGAAATCTCAATGATGATCCTGATTCTTCCTTTAAGTTTAAGAATAATTTATTTTTATATAATATCAAATATGAAATAAATTACAATCTTAAAATAATTAATTGCATTTATATAAATCAACCATTAAAAAATAAGGCTAGTAAATTAATCTATTATTTATCGTAACTCTTTTAACTCAGGTAGTACGTACTCAGTACTAAATAAAAAAATTTAACAAATATACTTGTTCAATCCTAAATTTTAGAACTAAATTGACTATAAATTCAACAAATATATTTCATATTTGATATTATATAAAAATAAATTGTTAACTTAATAAAAAATTAAATAACTAAAAACGTACATTTAATAAAATTATAATTTTATATTTTAAAATATTAAAAAATACATTTTAAAAATAAATCATCTAAACATATTTTTATTATTTTTAACGTTTAGAAATAAAGTATCTTTTAAAAAAAATTAAATATAAAAAATTGAAAATAAAAATTATTTTAAAAAAATAAAAATAAAAAACAAAATCTAAACCTATCCTTAAGTTTTAACAATCCTCTTCTCTCTTTTTGTGAAACATTCAAAGTTATTATTATTTAAGTAAGAAAATTCAATATGATTAGACATGGATGAAGCACTGAAATTAGTAAAAACTATGCTAAAGTTAAAAATTCAGGTTGAAAAAATGTTCAACTTGAAACAAAAAACACATCTACACAGAAATTCGCAGTTGAAAAAATGTTCAACTGTGAACAAAAAACATATATACACAGAAACTGTGAAACCCTATCACGATTTCTTGCCATTTTGCATATCAACATAAACCGCTGTAGCCTGTAGAGATGTAGCGGTTTATGCACGTTTGCAATTCACACACAAAACACGACGCCCTACAGCGGATTATGTGCAGTTTGGCTTCAAACGTAATCCGCGAGAACCTTGTAGCGGTTTACGTTCATTTGTAAACCGTAAGTCCCCGTTTACATAATTTATGAAAAAAATATATTTTGGTATCAGTTTTGCAAAATATGTATTCTGATAATATTAAAAGCTAAGTTATTTATTTTGATAAAGGTAAAAAATTAAGTGAAGTCGACTTGTGAAGTTGATGTCTAAGAGTCGTTACATAAAAATTTTATCAAATCAGTTAAATCATTTAACGGCTCTCAGATATCAACTTCACATGAAGTCGACTGCACCTGAGTTTTTACCTTTGATAAATTGTTCGATAAATCATGTGTCTTCTCTTTTATTTCTTCATTGATATGCTCGCCTGCATGTGGCCCAAGATTATAAAAAATAATGAAATCTCTTGTTTCTTTAATGAAGTTAACTGTCAGCCTATAAATTATAAATTAAAAAAAAGGTGACAATTATATTTTTAAGAATTTTAATTTTAGATTAATTAATTCTTAAAAAAATATTAATTAAGTCTTGATTAACGAAAACAAATGGTGAATATGTATATTTTTCTATGAATAAATAATATGAAACGAAATAAAATTATTAATATATTTTATTATTTACTGTAGTATGTGTTTTATTAATGATACATGAGCATAGAAATAATATAATTTTAGATAATAAAATATTTATTAGTTTTTGAATTTTCAATCAACAGTTTTTTATTTACCATGAATTCTATCAAAATACGTAAAATTTCATTTTAAAAATTATTATCTATGTAATGATTTTTTATAAATAAATATATCACAATAATTAATAGTAAATATAAACATAATTCTTAAATTTTACATAATAAATTAATAAAAAAATATAATATGTCCATTAGAAAATTAAATTAATACCTTTTTTTAAAAAAATTAATTAATTTAAAATTAAAATTTCCAGATATCTAACTGTCATTTTATTCTTAAAAAAAATCTTACTAACATTTCCAAGCACAACTTCAGTATTATTATATTCTGATAATGGCGAGGGAGAAGAAGGGACTCGCAAGTTAATTACTTGAGACTGAAAATAGCAAAAAAAATCCACAAGCGCAAATAGCCGTTATAATTATCCGCAACAAAAATCTAACGATTAACGAATCCACAAAATTTTCATCAGAACCCTCCCTGTGAATAAATAGATTTGAGACATGGTATGAATATCTAACATATCGCAATTTTATGCGTATGTGATATTCCAACGATTTCGTTTCGTCAAAGAATAATACTTAGTAGTCAAGAAAACAATATAAGTAATTTAGAATTTTTGACTGATAACAACACTTAATGGAACGTGACCAGATCAATAAAGAAGATACATGATCAGTAGAGGTGGCAATATATATCCTACTGCGGGTACCCAACCCGACTCCACCCGATCGGGTAGGGTTGCCAACCCGATCCGCAGCGGGTAGGGTAGGGTGCGGGTAGGGTTCTCGTGCGGGTCGGGTAGGGTGCGGGTTGAGCCTCAATCCTACCCGATCAACCCGCACTCTATATATGTTTATGTTATATACTTATATAAAAATATGTTTTAAGTCGATGTTGAATCAAAGACCTCTCACTAAATGCAAAAGATCCTTAACCACTAAAAGAAAATCATTAATTGATAATTTAATTTTTTTTTTACATAAAAATCAGTTCTATTTCAAATTATCATCAAGTTATATAATAATGTTTTATATTTTTTGTAACCCGCAGGTAGGGTCGGGTACCCGCGGGTTAAGAGCGGATAGGGTTAGAGTTGGGATATTCTCAACCCACAGGTAGGGTAGGGTTGAGTTTATATAAAAATCTCAACCCGCGGGTAGGGTTAGGATTGGATCAAAATCCTACCCTACCCTACCCATTGCCACCCCTAATGATCAGACAGAAATATTGTATCACTGCATTTCATAACCGTTAGATCTCACTTATAAATTCTTTAGTAACTTTTTTCTTTCTCTTCTTGTTTCTATCTTTTTGAAAGGACTTTCTTAGATGGCAAAGTATTTGACGTTGATGGAGTTGTCAAAAATATTTAAAAAATTGACGGAAAAAAATTATTATAAAGATTTTTACAAAAATTTTTGCGTTGTAAGTATAGTTCTAAACCAATAAATTTTTCTCAGTCAATGTTTAAATTGTTTGTCACTTAAGCAAACCCAATAAAATTAACCGAAGTATTTAAATCTCGAGTCGTCTCTCAAGGAATTGCAATAAAGTGTACTTATAATTGGTTATGAAAAAGTATTTTTGGGGTTTTTGTGATAAGAGACAAGTAATGTAAATAACAAGGAAATAAAATAACACTAAGAAAAGTCCTAGCAAGGATTGAGAATTGGAATTCCTATCCCCATTATCATAGTCACTTGTGATGGTAATTGCCTTTTGCTCTCACTTAGTTAACCTCTAACAATTGAAGGTAAGTCAAATGAGCAATTCAACTTGAGTTCACAAGTCCTAATCAAAGACTAGAGTGAGTGAAGCTCAAGCCAACTAGCAACTTTCAATCACCAACTAACAAGAGACTTTGACAATTCAAGAGTCTCCAATTTACTCAATCTAAGCTAAGAACATAAAAATCTAATTTGAAATCCAACCAAGCATTTTATTAAACACTTGGAAGGTATAAAATAAAAACAGAGAAAACTAACAAGACATAGCAAAATCTAAGACTAACCAAAGTAAGGAAATAACAGTAACAAGGCAATTGAACAATAAGAAACGCGAGACATAAATTGCATTAATGAAAGTTGAGAGTAACACATGAGTTCATAAACTAAATTAGCAAAATAAAGGAATCAGTAAGAGAAGTAGATAACTAAAGTGCTAGAACAAATAAGAGTGGAAGAAAACTAAATTAAAGCAAGGTAGAATTATGAAATTGAGAAGAAACAAGACTAAAAACCCTAAAACCTAGAGAGAGCAGAGAGTCTCTCTCTCTAAAAAACTACATCTAAAACTTAACTAATGTGTGAATGAAAGTGAATGAATTCATTCCCCCTTCCAACTCCACTCTGTAGTCTCTAATAAGTATTTTCGGGCCTAAAACTGGGTCCAAAGCAGCCCAGAAATCGTCCACAGCGTTTTCTGTAAATTACAGCACGTGACGCTCGTCACGCATACGCGTCGATGGAATTTTCACCTGGCCACGCGTAGGCGTCAGCCACGTGTGCGCGTCGTGTGTTTGCTGCTCCAGTCACGCGTACGCGTCGATGGAATTTTCACCTGGCCACGCGTAGGCGTCAGCCACGTGTGCGCATCGTGTGTTTGCTGCTCCAGTCACGCGTGCGCGTCATCCACGCGTACGTGTCACTGCCAGCTTCTCAAAATTCCAATTTCTTGTGTTCCTTCCACTTTTGCATGCTTCCTTTCCATGCTCTAAGCCATTCCTGCCCTATGAAACCTGAAAACACTTAACACACGTATCACGGCATCGAATGGCAATAAGAGTGGATTAAAAATTAGCAAATTTAAGACCAAAGAAGCATGTTTTCAATCATAGTACAAAATTAGGAAGGAAAATATAAAACATGCGAATTCTATGAATAAATGTGAGAATAATGGATAAAATCCACTCAATTCAGCATAAAATGTACCACGAAATAGTGGTGCATCAAATCTCCCCTCACTTAAACATTAGCATGTCCTCATGCTAAGCTCAAGAGAAGTTATAAAGGAGTGAAGAGGAATGGTAGAATTTATGAAATGCAACCTATCTAAATGAATGTAACTAAATGCAAAATGCTTTTACGTACTTGCTTAAAAGTAAATTAAATTCTCCAAGAACAATTATGAATGGGATTTCACTAATTCAAATCATAAAATAAAGTACAAGTAAACTCGCAAGAAGAAAGCTCGTGAAAGCCGGGAACAAAGGATCAAGCATCGAACCCTCACCGGAAGTGTATACGCTCTAATCGCTCAAGTGTTTTAAGGTTCGATTCTCTCAATTCTCTACTAACCTTGTTTTCTAAGGCTTGTTTTTCTTCTACCAATCAACAAAAATTTACTGCACAAATACACATATCAAGAGGTTTTTTAAGGGTTGTAATGGAGTTAGGGTCAAGGTAGGGATGTATTTGGTCAAGTGGACTAAAATCTGAATCCTTAATTAACCTAAACTTCCCACCTACCTTAAGACAATCCATGTAATCAGAATATAAAGTCTAACTACCCATTAACTATGTTTATCACATATTCATGCATTCTAATTTTGAGTACAACTCGTATGCATTGCTACCACCATTTACTTTGGGGCATTTTGTCCTCTTATTATTATTTTTTTTCTTTTCTTTTTCTCTCTTTTTTTTTCTTTTTTTCTTATTTTTCTTTTCTTTTATTTTTTCTCAATGAATTTGATTAAGGTATTGAATGCATCAACATGTCCTCAACATTCTTTTCACATTTTCATAAAAAGATATAATACCCAATTTCCAAACCAAACGTTTTCAAATTCAGTTTTCCCACACTTAATTCATGAGTACTCTCACTAGTCTAAGCTAACCAAGAATTCAAATTAAGGACAATATTATTTTCCGCTTAGAGTTAATGATGTGCTAAAGTAAAGAACAAATGAGGTTAAAAAGGCTCAACATTGGTTTGTAAAGGATAATGACAAGGTAGGACCATATGGGTATGTGAGCTATAGTGAAACAAAGGCCTCAATCACATAAGTGTATGCATACATCAAACAATGAAAATATAGAATCAAGCAAGACAAAGATCACAATTTTAGAGAGAACAACACACACTAAAATAGAATATTGATTGATAAAATGCAACCAATCAAATAGGCTCAAAATCTCACTGGGTTTGTGTGTTCGAGCTCTAAACCATGTTCCAAAATAAATTTCTTCAAACAAGTTCAACAAAAACTTTAATTCAAATTAGTGAAATGCTATAAAATAGTTTCTTGGAAAAGAATTCATCACTTCAACCAAGTAGTACATAAATACAAACAATTAACTACACATGTAATCTATTATGCAATGCAGCAATGAACTAACAAAGAAAATTAAGAATTGGTGTTGAAAAGAAAGTAACTAACACACGGAAGTCAGTATCGACCTCCCCACACTTAAAGATTGCACCGTCCTCGATGCATGCAAAGAGGTGCAAGTGGACGGGTAGCTGCAACTGATGCTTTTTCTCAAAAGATGGTGCAGAGAGACTTGTTGTACCCCAGTTAGAAATTTTTTCTTTTTTCTTCTTGGTGGCCATCATGAAAGGAGAGAAGAAGAAAGAAGAAGAATCACAAACAAAGATATGCAAACAAATAAAATATGGGTGGCTAATGCCAAATAATAATGAGGTTCCTAACTACATGATAGCTACAGCATGTGAGTGAGAAAATAATAGAAGCAAAGGGCATGGCAACTAAATAGCAGACAAGTCAAGAAGCACCCCAAAACAAAGCAGTAAATATGTAACAGTTGAGTAAGAAAATTCAACACCAATAGCATAATATCAAACTTAGAAAAAAAATAAAAACATGCACAAGGTGAAAATGCAATAAATGATAGTATGCAAATACAATTTGTAAAAGAGAACGAAGGATAAGAAAAATGATAAGCGAACTATTGAAAAGTGAGAGAAGAAGAATGTAAGAAAGGAAGAAGAAAGAAGAAGAAAGGGGAAAGAACGAAGAAGAAAGGTATAAACAAGGCGCAAACGCGACGCGCGCGCATAGGTCACTCGTATGCGTGAAAACAGAAACAAGCATGCGGCGTGTGCGCGTCGTCCACATGTACGCGTGGATGCCCCAAAATGAACGGTGACGCGTGAGCGTCGGTCATACGTACGCGTGACTACTCGTCGTGCTACACGCACGGCTCCAGCATTATACCCGCACAACTCTCTGTTCAATGTACCAAGGTGCGCCGAATCTGCAACGCGTGCGTGTCGCTGACGTACACGCGTGGAAGGGAAAAAATGCAAATTACGCGTACGCGTAAGCGACACTTACGCGTGGGTTGTATCGTGCCTCTAGCACCCCACCAACGCGGTCCTGGCACAACTCTCTGTCCAGGCCGCGCGTTCGCATTGTCCCAGCACCGTTTTCGCATGAACCAAATTTGGGTATCGACGCGTGCGCGTCGGTCACGCACACGCGTGATAGTCCCTTTTTTATTTTTTTATTTTTTAAATTAAATAAGAAACTAACAAGCTACCAGAATAATGTCAACCATTATTAAACAAGTAAAACCACAATGTAAACTAAATAAACCTAACTAAAAATAAAGATTTAACTTATTACCAATATAAATAAAAGAGAAAATAGAAAGAATTTACCATGGTGGGATGTCTCCCACCTAGCACTTTTAGTTAAAGTCCTTAAGTTGGACATTTGGTGAGTTCCTTGTCATGGTGGCTTGTGCTTGAACTCATCTTGAAACTTCCACCAACGCTTGGACTTCTAATAAGCTCCAACATTTCCAAGTGAATTCACCAAGCCTTGATGAAGTTCTTCACAAGTTTTGAGCTCCTAAAGTTGATCCTCTTGTATGCCGGGATCCCAAATCTTGTTTCTACACCCGTTTTTAAGTTGACCATCATTGTTCCAACTGGGTGGCAAGCAATCCGAATTCTCAATAAAGTACCAAACTCTTCTCCTAGATCCAACGAATTGATCACTAGTCCAACCCTTGCATCTAGATCATGAAATCTCAACCTTGATGAGTCTTGATTTGCAACTCCAACTTCTAAACATCCTTCTCTTACGTTTAATGCCACAAAGCCTCCTAAGTTGGTCATCCGTCTCAAGAATACCATACTCAAGTGGGACAGTAAAGCGAATAGAGATAAGTTTTACCCACTCAAATGAAGGAGTAGACGGCAACCTAGGTAGAGAAGTCTCCAACGATCTTGACAAAGCATACTCAACTCCCGTCCAACCTTTTCGAAGGACTTCCACTTCCACATCATTCTCAAACTCAATCAGAGAAGGGTCTTCATATTCAAGGAGTTCAATTGCGGATGTAGATTCATCACTAGGAAGACTTGATTCATGATCATCATCCCCAAGGAAACTTGCTTCTTGATCTATTCCATCCAATTCTTCATAGGGAATATGCCTTGGAGGTTATGCACTACCTTCCTCAGCATTAATTTCAAGCTTCTTAGAGAAATACTCTACAACTCTAGATTCTCATGAAGGTTCAGCATATCCTAAGTCTTCAACCACTTCTTCCTCTTCAACAAGTATGACTTCCTCCAATTGTTCCAGTACAAAGTCACATTCCTCACTTTCCACCGACGTTCCTAGTCTCTCCTTTATGCTACGTTCTTCATTAGATTCTTCACATGTAGCCATGGGAGTGCCTTGAGTGTCAAAGCGTAGAGAGGCTAAATTACCTACTACCTCGGTCAAGGTAGCTACAAACTCTAGTGTCGTCCTTTGCATCTCTCTTTGTTCCTGAAGAAGAACACCAAGAGTGTCATCCATTGGAGATTGGAGTGGATATGAGGGTTCATTCAGTACAACAAATATGGGCTTTAGCAACGCCAAAATCTGCAACGCCTTAAAACCGTTCTCTTAGATGGTTTTAGACAACAGTTTTTTACAGTGTTACTGTTGAAGTTCAGTTTTTATTATTTTATAGCAACAAAATAAAATCGTTCTCTTTGACTATTTTAAAGAACGGTTTTATAACCGTTGCTAGAATTTGTTTTTAAGCAACAGTTTTTTAATGTTTTTTAAATAGTTATATAAAAAGATATGCTTAAAAACCGTTGCCAAAGTTGCTACACTTTAAAACCGTTCTCTTAGATGGTTTTAGACAACGATTTTTAGAGTGTTGCTGTTGAAGTTTTATTTTTCATTAAGTTATAGCAATAAAATAAAATCGTTCTCTTTGACTAGTTTAAAGAAGAGTTTTATAACCATTACAATAATTTTTGATTAAGCAATAATTTTCTAATATTTAAATAATTATACAAATTAAAAGATACATATAAAAATAGTTTTCTGTAAATATTAAATTAGTAGAAGACTCAAAAATTATTATTATAAATAAATAACAAATATTATTTATAAAAAAATAAATTTAAAATAAATTTATAATAAATATTATTTTTTATTTCATTTTCGCTTTAAAATTTAACATATTCTTTATTATTGAACAAATTTTTGAGAAATTTTCTATAGAACAAAACACAGACCTATGGTATTTTCCCTCTTTAGTAATTGAAAAATAAGAAAAGAGTTTATATTTTAATTTAAGTGACTTTTATTAGGAAAAAATTATAATTTATTATTAATTTGAACTCTCTATTTTATAAATTAATCTATTAAGAGAAATTAAATTAGTTTTATGAATATTAAGAGTTAAGCTAATTAATATTCTTGTGTAAATTTTTATAATTGGTTATTTGAAATTAAAATTCAGTAATAGAAGTATTATATAATTTAATTTAAAAAATTTATATTATGATTGAATTACGGTTTATTTTATTAAATTGAGCTCTTAGAGATTAATTTGTTAAAAATGATCAAATTAATTTTTATAAATATTTTAAGTTTAAGACAATTAATATTTATGTATAATTTTTTTTATAATCAGTTATTTTATATAAAGTAAAATTAAAGTCTCAATGATAAAAAAAAATAATGAAAGGTCATGATTTAATTTAGATAATTAATATTTTGGGTTTAAATTGTATTTTATAGGATGTGATTAATATATTTATTTTATAATTTAAATTAAAAATAATTATTTAAACTCGTTGATAAATTGATAAATAAAATTATATGTGTTCTAAAATTAATTTTTACAATATTATATTTAAATTCTAAATTATTATTCTATCATAAATATTTTATAAAATTATTATGTTAGTCATATATATTTTATCCTTTTATCCCAATAAAACCCTAATTCCTAATTTCATTCCTTTTTAAAACACACACACGCACGCTAAGAGGAAAAAGAAAGGAAACAGAATGGAAAAGGGAAAAATGGAGGAGAAGAGGAAGGAGAAGCAACGGAGGAGGAAGGAACGGCGCCGGCTGGGGGCCTCGCCACCGTCGCCATCGAGCACGAGGGGAAGAGAGAGGTTCACAGTAGAGTGAGAGAGAGAGCCAAGCGTGACTGAGGGAAGCTCGCGACAGAGATGAGAGGGACCGTCGCCATCGCCGCTGGAGTGGTCGGAGCCACCGTCGTCGATTGAAGGTGCCGCCGTCGTAGTGAAAGAAGCCCAGAGGGAGACATAAACGAGGCCCGAAGAGAGTGAGCATTGCTCCTCTGCCGTTTCTGCCCAGCGTCGCTGCCGCCGGAGTTAATTACTGTCGTTGACATTGGAGATGAACCCAGTTGTTCTCTTGCTGCCGGAGATGCCAAAGCCTCTGCCACTGTGGGTATTGCCGTTGGAATCGCCGAAAACCCTTACTGTCTAGGCTGCCATTGTTCTATTCTGCCTTTTCCTGGTAGGATTGAATTATGTTCTGTGTCGCTATTTTGTTTGCTGTTGCTTGATGATAATCTGCTTCATTTTCTTGATTTTCCCTACTTGCAAATCATTATTATATTTGTTTGGTATCGCCATCCTTGCCCGAAACTACTGATGTCGCTGTTATTCTAGTTAATGTTTCCGGCATTGTCCTCGTAGTGTTATTAATATGACATCGAGGTAGGGGGTTTAATTTAAACGATTTTAATTTAAGAATGCCTACAAAGTTTATTGAATAGCTGCAAATAGGTTTAATTATTGTGAGTAATTGATTGATTATATGGATGTTGAGTTGTGGCTGCAAATGTGATTGTGCTTGTTGATGAGTGATTGCTGAGAATGCTGAATCTTGATGGATTATATTGGTTGATTGCTGTTGAGCTAGTTATTAGATATATTGTAATGGTGGTGAAACCAATTTTGTTTTAACATTTGATTAACTTGTTTGTCTTGTTGCGACTCCTACGAGTTGAGTTCTGGAGTGAAACCAATTTTCTTTTAACATTTGATTAACTTGGTTTATTGCTTTAAAACTTCAGAATTTTAGGAGTTAAGGATTGGGAGTTGTGAGTTTTTGAAAATTGGTGGTCAAAGTTGGAAAGAATCAGTTTTCAGCAAGTTGTGCATCAACTTCCAATGCTTGTAACTCTTAGAATTGAATAGCAATTGGGTTGCACCCAAAACACACTTGTTGCTAGATAATTTAGGAGTCTCCAAACCAAAATTTAACTTAATTGAAGTTTTGTAGTAAAAGTTATGTAATTTGAAAGATACCAAGCTTGCTGATTTCTAAAACAGGTTTTGACTCTTTTCTACCTAACTTCCAAGCTATGTAACTTTTTCATTAAAATGGTATTAACCTGAAACTAATTGGAAAAGAAATCTGAATAAGTTAAGTTGAACCATATTAATTTTGAAGGCCATTGGATTTAATTTAGATTTTATATGGAATTTTGAATATTGCACGCTGTTGTTATTTTATGGTTTTTAAATACTGCAGAGCAGTCACGGTTTTCCTTCTATTATTGAGACTAGAGTAATCAGAAAATTATGGGTTTTAGTTTATTAGAAAGCTTAATTCAATACGGTCACCTGGACATAAAGTTTGTGTAATTCTAAATTCATTTGGTATTTTGAAAACATAATTGAAATTAGACTGCCGAAGTTGTTTTTTTGGTAATAACCTTGCATACGGGATTTAAGACTAAATTTCTATATTAATATTATCAAATATTTTTGAGAATATATTGTTGTGGTAATTGCTGATAAAAGGCTGATATAAGAGGAAACCCATAAGGGTGGCTAAGTCCTATTTTTAGAGGAGAGTATGTCCAAATTTTTATAAAAATATAAAGATTTAATTAAAATGAATATTTAAGGCTTGTTTAATGGTGACAACTTCACTGATTTTTTTCCATGTAGATAGATTCTTTCAACCAAGGCACCCTAGCTTCTCAAGCAAAGAACATGGTCTTTGCTCCCATCCTTTTCATTCTTTCTTTTTCTTAATTTGTAATTAAGGAAGATATTAATATACTTGAGTTTTTTCTAACTTAGCCTTTTCTCATTGGGTTCAAATCAGAACTTTTATAGCATGAAGTATATACTGTCTTTAAATTTACCAGTTAGTATATATGCATGCAAAGAGTAGTTATGTATTTATTTGTTCTTTTTCTTGTAGCACAATTCCTCTCCAACTATGGAAATTAATCTTGAAGACTTGAAGTAAAATGGTATTCAAGTGGATAAGGGACTTGACTAGTAACCAAGGTAAATTCCATCAACCTAACTAATTGAATTGGTTATTGAGTTTACAGGGGACAAGAAAAGAAAGAATTCAGGGTTGAAGTGGAAGCTGTAGGCCATGTTTGACATAAAAATTTCGTGCGGTTGTTTGGATATTGCATAGAAGGAGTATACAGGTAAAATTTTTTTTGAACAAGTTGCTTGGAAATTATTACAAGTTCCTGGTCCCAATTGATGCTTCAACTCCATGATTTATATGATTCAGACAAGGTTGGTACATAACTTTGTGTTTGTCTTTTTAATGCTTAGTATTCAAGTTTTCTAATCTGCTAAAAATGTTTATACAGATAAAGATCATATTTAAGATTCTTTCTAGTTCTTTATGTGGAGCAGTTGCCATTGAAGCTAAGAGAGTCCACTCAAGCCGAGTTACCACACCAACTTTGTTGAAGAAAAATGAAGAAATTGCCACCCTTAGGCTATAGTTATGATATTTTGAAAAATGATGATGATATAAGTAAAAGTAGTTATGTAGACTAGTATTATGTTATTTTGCAATGATGATATAATGTGATTGTGGATCTTACAACAATTTTTATAAGTCAAATTTAATAGTAAATGTTCAATTAGTTTTCTTTAGTAATTTGATTCAGATAGTTTAGATTATTTATTGACACTAAATTAAAAAAAAAAGTTGAAACTAATTTCATTCATGAGAAACCTATTGTAAATAAAGAATTATATATTATAAAAAATCGTTATCAAAAGTCACAAAAGATAATTGTGTTAAAACCGTTGTTAAAGACAACTATAAAATAGCAATGGTATTAAAATCGTTGCCAAAAAATGACACTAATGGCAACGCTTTAAAACCGTTGGCTTTGTAAATAATAAAACTACAACAGTTTAAAACCGTTGCCTATCCAGTTATGGTTTTAAATCGTTACGTCATAAAAGAGAACGGTTTTAAACCGTTGCCTATCCAGCAGCGGTTCTAAACCGTTCTTTAAAAATTATTGTCAAAATCGTTGTCTATACCAGTAACTTTGGCAACGGTTTTTTTGTTACCGTTGTCTTAGGTAAAAAACCGTTGCCTTTGAGCATTGGCAACGGCCGCATATACCACAGGTCAAAAACCGTTGCCAAAGTGTTGCCTAAGGTTTTAGGAACGGTTTTTTGATCTGTAGCAACGGTTTTTTACCATTGCGAAAACCCTTATTTATTGTAGTGATTGCGGTTCAACACTTTTCATCTTTTTCACTTGTTGTACAACACACTCCAGTCCCTGTTCTCACATGGGTCGAACTTTTGACGGATGGTTGCTTGAAGTCGATCCATTGCTTCCTTGAGAGGATCCTTTGACTCTTGTTCCGCTTGGCTAATATAATTAGAATCATATGGCTCTTGGATTGATGGATATGGACATTTCCCTATGGAAGGTTATGGTGGAAAAGAAAATTCATCTTGTGGTTGGTATGATGGGTATGAGTTAGGGTCATATGAAAGTGTTTGGTTGTAGGTGGCTTGTGAGTATGGTGGTTCAAAACTATGTTGAGGAGGGGGTTCTTAGGCATATAATGGGGCTTGTTGGTAAAATACAAGGGGTCGACCATAGTTATTGGATTGACATGCATCCTGGAATGGCTCTTGCTCATACTATGTTGGTGGAGGTTGTTGCCAAGAGGGTTGATCAAATCATTGTGGCTCCTCCCATCTTTGATTGTCTCATCCTTGATGCAAGCCTTCATTGTAATCTCCACTTCCTGCAACATAATTTGAACCAAACTCATAGGCAAAGGGGTGAAAATTCATAGTAACAAGAGAAAATAAAAACAAAAACTAATAAGAAATAATGAAAATAAACTTCTAAAACTAGAAACAACTAACAAAGAAATAAAAAGGCAAACATATTCACAATATTCACAATAACCAATAATAAGACACACATTTGCAATACCCCGGCAACGGCGCCAAAAATATGATGGAGGAAAATTGTCGGTAAAAATTTTCACAAAAATTTTCGCGTAGCAAGTATAGTTCTAAACCAACAAATTTTTCTCAGTCAATGTTTAAATTGTTTGTCACTTAAGCAAATCCAATAAAATTAACCGAAGTATTTAAACCTCGTCTCGTCTCTCAAGGAATTGCAGGGAAGTGTACTTATAATTGATTATGAAAAAGTATTTTTGGGGTTTTTGTGATAAGAGACAAGTAATGTAAATAACAAGGAAATAAATTAACACTAAGAAAAGTCCTAGCAAGGATTGAAAATTAGAAGTCCTATCCCCATTATCATAGTCACTTGTGATGGTAATTGGCTTTTGCTCTCACTTAGTTAACCTCTAACAATTGAAGGTAAGTCAAGTGAGCAATTCAACTTGAGTTCACAAGTCCTAATCAAAGACTAGAGTTAGTGAAGCTCAAGCCAACTAGCAACTTTTAATCACCAACCAACAAGAGACTTTGATAATTCAAGAGTCTCTAATTTACTCAATCTAAGCTAAGAACATAAAAATCTAATTTGAAATCCAACCAAGCATTCTATCAAAAACTTGGAAGGCATAAAATAAAAACAGAGAAAACTAACAAGACATAGCAAAATCTAAGACTAACCAAAGCAAGGAAATAACAATAACAAGGCAATTGAACAAAAAGAAACGCGAGATATAAATTGCATTAATGAAAGTTGAGAGTAACACATGAGTTCATAAACTAAATTAGCAAAATAAAGGAATCGTTAAGAGAAGTAGATAACTAAAGTGCTAGAACAAATAAGAGTAGAAGAAAACTAAATTAAAGCAAGGTAGAATTCTGAAATTGAGAAGAAACAAGACTAAAAACCCTAAAACCTAGAGAGAGCAGAGAGCCCCTCTCATTAAAAAACTACATCTAAAACCTAACTAATGTGTGAATGAAAGTGAATGAATTTATTCCCCCTTCCAGCTCCATTCTGCAGTCTCTAATCAGTATTTTCGGGCCTGAAACTGGGTCCAAAGCAGCCCAGAAATTGCCCCCAGCATTTTCTGTAAATTGCAGCATGTGACACTCGTCACACGTACGCGTCAACCACGCATACGTGTTGATGAAATTTTCACCTGACCACGCGTAGGCGTCAGCCACGCGTGCGCGTCGTGTGTTTGCTGCTCCAGTCACGCGTGCGCGTCATCCACGCGTACGCGTCGCTGCCAGCTTCTCAAACTCCAATTTCTATTATTCCTTCCACTTTTGCATGCTTCCTTTCTATTCTCTAAGTCATTCCTGCCCTATGAAACCTGAAAACACTTAACACACGTATCACAACATCGACCGGTAATAAGAGAGGATTAAAAATTAGCAAATTTAAAGCCAAAGAAGCATGTTTTCAATCATAGTACAAAATTAGGAAGGAAAATATAAAACATGCGAATTCTATGAATAAGTGTGAAAATAATGGATAAAATCTATTCAATTCAGCATAAAATGTACCACGAAATAGTGGTGCATCAAAAATATCTTAATTTGTTTTGTTGTAAAAGAGTAAAAATATTTTTGAAAATTAATTTTAAGTCTTAGGTACTGAAATCACTTTTCAAATTACAACTTCAAAAACATAAACGTTCTTACTCTTACCCTTATCTCCAATTTGAAAACATGGTTATAGCCGCCTCTGTTTTAAGATGCTTGTTTTTTTTATAAATACTGTCAAGTTGAGTTAATTGCTTCCAATTCGTTATTTCATTTTCAAGTTTTGTGTTCAAGGAAGATTTGTTCTGTGTTTTTCTTAGCGGTATGTTTTTTTTCACCTTCTTTTCATTTTAAGGTTATAGATGCTTTAGTTATCAAAGTTTTTGCCAAAAACTAAAATTATTCTAAACGTCTTTTTTCGTTTTTAAAATTGTCTCTAACTGTAAAATTATTTTTAAAATGATAATTTTCTATCTCAATTTAAAATTTTAGACAAAAATATTCTTAATAAAAATAAAATTAAAAAAAAAATTGTTTTCACCCATTGAGACTCTAACTGCATCCTCATCCTCATAAACTTCATCACCTTAAACTAATAAAACCCAAACAATTCCGATCCTCTTTATCTCTTCCACTATGATCCTAACACTTTCGAAATTTTTTTTCATGGTCATCAACTTCAACAACGATTAATTTATTTTAATTAAAAAATAAAACAAAAATAAGAAAAAGAGAGAAAGCTAGGAGGAGAAAGCAAGACTAAGAGAGATAATAATGCAGATAGACTTGCCATGGATGGGATGGTGGCTCCAACAATCTTTTTCTTCTCTCTTATTTTTTTCTCCTTCCTCCCATTTTCATCTTTTTCTTCAATGTTTTCTTACTTTCACTACAAACTCTCTCTTTTTGTGCTTTCTTGAGGACGGTCAAATGGGATTTTTTAGATTGGGAGTTGAGTATCAGTGAAGAATGTGGTAGTCGGAGCGAGGTAATTGGATGGGGGTAAGGCGTAAACGACTGGATTTTTTGTAAAAAAATTTTGGGTTAACCACCAAAATTACCCCCAAATTTTGTAAACGCGAACAATAATGCCTCCCATTTTTATTATCTACAAAAATATCCTTGAATAAATTAAAAATGTGCACGAAATGCCTGTCCATCAAATGATGTCTTTTCCGTTAACGGAAGTGTCTGATGTGACAAACGAAAAAGCTTATGTGGCAAACGGAGATCTTACCCGGACCCATTCCCAAATTTTTCAACTCATTAACCCTAATCCTTAATTAATAACCTAATTACAACTAATATATTAAGAAGATAAAATATTTTAACACTGTAAAAGAAGGTCAAAGAGAGTAAAAGGGTTAACGCTGTAGTCATTGTTGCCTCTACATCTTCTCCTCTTCAAGTCACCTTCGAATAGCATCGTCCATCCACCATCGTCGTGGTGCTGGTTTGGAGGAGCATTGTCGCATCTTGGTGGTTGTTCATCTGACAAGCTACGCGTATTATCTTTTCTGTTAGGAACTTTGTGTCGTTCATGTTGTTATGGTCATATGGTCTTTGATGGAAAAAAATGGCAACTAAATATGTAACAATGATGATTTTCGAGCATTAAAATTTTGTTTTCTATTGTATGCGTTGTTTGCTGTATTGCATTAGTTTAGGGTTTAGTTAGTTTTATTTTTTCTGTTTTGGAAGAACAATTTTAGTAGTTGATTGGAGCTCTGTTAGTATTAAAATGTGTCTTTTTTTTCTTGGAGTTTCAGATGTCAACACTCATAACATTCGTGATGCACCACATGAGTAGATTAGAGAGCAATCAAAAAGGTGGAATGCAATATTTTGGGGGTCTGTTAGCAACATTGACAGGGTATGTGTGGATACTTGTAATTTATTTCTAGTAGAAGGGTTGTTTCTCGATTTAGGTTACGCAGGACTTAAGGACGTTCATTGGTTGGAGCCTGGTTTTGACTTATTAAATGGCTTAAAGCCACTTAAGAGGGATGCTAATGTTGTTAGTATGTGTGAGGTAGCTATGAAAAATGGTAATAGGGTTCATTTGTATTTTGAGTATGCTATTGTAGAAAATACTGAGTACGTAGATGAAGTCGAGGTATCTGATAATGAGGTAGAAGTTTTAGAGGTGGATGATGAGGATGTTTGTGGTAATGATGAAAGACAAGGAGAACATGAGGTGATGGAGGATCAATACAATGGTAATGAAGATGAGGGTCAAGAGAAGGATAATGTTGATTTTGATGTACATGAAAAAATAATGATAATGTAAAGACCAATAATGTACTACCAACCGAGGCACCCCAAGTTGAGGGAGATCAAACTGCTGGACATGAAACCAATGCGGAGCAAAATAGGGAGGGCCAAGCTGCAGTAGTTGGTGAATAAACCTCTGAGGATATAGGTAGACATGGTAGAAAGAGGATTAGAAAGAAACATGCTAGGCTACCACCATTGGGCATCACCAAATTAGGAAGGGGAACACCAACTGAAGAAGCTAGAGAAAAAGCAGAATTTGCACAGAAAATATCAAGTGACAATGTAAATCCACACATTGAACCTGCAGTGGAAGGTAATTTCATTTAGAAAAATTATGCAATTTAGGTATCATATAAATATTGAACTGCCATGTTAACACCGGGTATTTTCTTTTATGTTATTCTAGACAAGAATCATAATGAGTTAGGAGAAGGTAATTTAGGGCAATCAGAAAGAAGGAAGAGACATTTAAAGCCACAACCATCAGGGCAGAGAATTATTCCTCCCAAGGACAATGACTTGCATGTGCATACACCAGCTTCTCAGATTGTGATTGTTAAGTCTATACCCTAAGCCAAGAAAAACATTTTTCCAAACTAGAAAAATTGTTTGAATACCCAACAGAGGGTTGTGGGTGAATATTAAATTAGTATAGAGGAACATAAGCAATTTAAGTTTGCAGTTAATGCATTCAGAGGTTGGCCTACCTTGCACGCTCTTAGGGTATTCATCTCTTAAGTCTCGCATCAAGGAGACGTAATCAAGGATCGTTACAACTTCACAAATCGAAGGTTGTGTATCAGACAAACAACGCATCACCTTATCCCTTCAATATATACACACACTACGTATACAAATCCAGCACAGTTCGATAGGATGGAAATTTGAACTTTTTAAGCTGAACCTCAATTCCATTTAATGGTGTTAAAAGCGAAAGAATTCGTGGAAAGGATAATTTTAAAATTTTAGATTGTTTCAAGGGTTAGCAGAGGATTGAGGAACTGGACATTGAGATAAAAGAGAGCTACTCTCACTTATTTTTTCTTTTAATGCTCAAAATTTTGGGGGAAAAACTTTTTTTTTAAGGTGAGTAGGATGTAAAACTCGAAAAATTTTAACTGAATAATTAATTAAATAAAATTGAGTTAAAAAGGATTTAAACCGCTTGGTCTGGGTTAACAATTTAAAAATAAAAATTTAGCTCAGAAAATTATTTGGAACGCAAAAAAATAATTATTTATAGAAAATGCGTACCGGCGTTATGATTAACTGTACACGCTTAGGTTTATCTGGTACTACATATGAGAAAAATAAAAATATAAAAATGACCAAAAAAATATTTAGAATGCAAATCGAAATACTTATCCTTAAATTTTTGTCCCTAGGTAGGGCCAATGGGTAAAAGGACAGAAATGTCCTTCACTTGTAAGAGTCACCAACGTGACTCATATTCTCATTTTCACCCATTTGCCCTAATTGAGAGAGAGGATATCGAGAGTAAGAGACGAAAGAAGTGAAGAAATACTATTCACTATCTTATTCAAATCCACTTTTCTCACATCCTGAGGCTCTGATCGCTGATTTGTTTGCGCCTACGCGTCACTCTCAACTCCCTTTCTATTTCTATACCACTTTACGGTGAGTAATCGCAAAAAATCTACCCCATTCCTCCATTCTTTATTGATTTCACATTTTGGATAGTGTGGTTATTGAAATTAGTGATTTTGATGCTTTAGAGGAAGTTCAAGCTCAATTTATAGCGGGATTTTCACCCATGTTCATATGAAATAAGGTAAGAAAACTCTTTCCCTCCACTTTTTCCAATTTGTGTCAAAAATCTAGTATGAATCATGTGAAATTTGAATGAAATTAGATTGAGTAGAATTTATTGAAGCTTGGGTTGGTTGGTGTGGATTGAGGCTTGGAATTGGTCGGAGAAGGAGGTTCAAGATGTTGGAACCACTATCAATTAAGGTACGGATTTCGGTTTCAGATAAACATTATATAATGCTATGTGAAACCCTAAGTTCGTTGACCTTAAGATAATATTAAAGTGATGTGGTTGATGGCTTAGTAGTTTATTATTGATTGTTGAATGAATTTTGGGCCGGAGGGCATGATTAGGTGAGTTGCATCCCTTGGTAAGTGTGGTAAAAAATTGATATGTATTGATGTGTTATGGTGTGTTTGTTGAGGTTGAAATCCTTGTAGATAATGTGTGAAATTGAATAAAGGTTTAAATGTTGAATGAATTTTGGCACGGAGGCCATGATTGATTGAGTTATATTTTTTGATATGCATATTGTATCGTGGTTGTGTGATTGATGAAATTGGAGTTTGTATGAGGAAAACACATAATTGAATTGGGTAGCCTAGTATTGGGTTGTATGTTTGGTTGGTATGTTGCATATTATTGGGGATGAGATTGATGAGGGTTATAGCTAAATTTGATAATATTTGGAGTTTTGATGATTTTGGTTTTGGATGGAAAATCTCATGATTTTGAAATAAAGATTGATGTTTGGTGAGTTATTGAGTAAAGAGCTAGACGAAGTTAAGAATGAAATAAATGGTTATGGCTTAGGTTTGATTTTGGTGGAGTTTGGTTAAGAATGGTGACAAAACATGGTTTTGAAAATTGTTGAATTTTGCATGGTGGTGCAAAAAATTCTGCATTCCGACAGATTTTTGAAAAATTTCGACGGGTCATAACTTTGCGCTTGGAGCTTGGAAATGAATGAAATTTATCTTGAATGAAAACTGGAAATGTATACTTTAAGACCATTGAAGAACGAAGGGAAAACGATTTTTGGAGAAAGAGTTATGGACATTTAAAAACGGGTGGTTGAAATTGAATTATGCAGATTTTGCAGAACATTCACTTGTGGTAGGTTCCACCGTACGCACCTAACCTGCGTATGCAAGATTGCAGATTTCCGTGTATGCACGATGCCTGCTTATGCATCATTTGTGAACCTTCAAGTAACCGAGTCAAGCTCTACGCGTACGCACAAAGTTCGCGTACGCACGATTGTGCTGATTTTCAAACATGCTAGTTTTGAACTGTTAAACCTTTCTGGCGAGCTTGTAACCCATGTAACCTCCATATGAACTCTGAAAACCATATTTTTGACCTTAATAGGATTGGGGATGTAATTAATGAATTTAAATTGGGATACTCTCCTATAAAACTTGTAAAATGAAATATTTTAAATGTTATGGGGATGGTGGTTAATACCACCTATGGTGAGGATGATAGTATAGTCCCGCTCACGAATTGAGGAAGTTGACTATTTAACAAATGAAGGATTATGATGAGTTATATCTTCTGAAACTGGTTGAAATTGTGAAATGACTGTAAATGTGATATTGATTACTTGTCTGACAAAGACGGTGGTATCGTTCTGCTTGCTCAGTACGTTGTTATTTTGTGGGGATGGTAGTTTTATTCCACCACGGTAAGGACGGTGGTTTGGTCCTGCTTACGGATTGATGAATTATAACTTAGGAAATTAGTTAAGATTTTAATTATGATCAAATATGATTGTAAATGCGATATGATGACCGGATTGGCAAGGACGTGGATTTTGTCCTACTTGCATTGTTGATGAGGCAACGGCACCGGACAAGGATGTTGATTTTATCCCACTTGCTTGGAGTTGTGGTGTGGATGTGAAGAAGGTGAAAAGGCACTCTCCTTCTTATCATTCCCCCTAAGTCAAGAGAAAATGGAAAGGCACTCTCCTATGTATTATTTCCCCACATTCTCTCTGGCTGCAAGGTGGAAAGGCACTCTCCTTCATTTTATATGGCATGGCCTCACAGGGGAAGGTGAAAATGTACACTCCTTCGTATTTTTTAGGAAAGACACTCTCCTTCATATTATTTTCCCTGGTGATATTTCCAGGAGAAGGTGAAAAGCACTCTCCTTCGTATCATTCCTCCTGAGGATGCGCAACAGAGAGACGTGATGAGATTTAGATGTCGGCTCAAAATTTCTCAATAGATTTTTGTTGTAAGCATAGTCTAAACCGGCAACCAACCTTCAATCAAATTTTATAAAGATGTCACAAGAGTCAAATTAATAATCGGTAGTAGAATTCCGGGTCGTTTTTCCTAGGACTTGCAAGAGATCGGATTTTTCTTTGTAAGCTCTAAGCTTATCCGACCTTGTTATAAAGTCTGACCTTTAAAAGAGGTCAGATTTTTCTTTGTGAGCTCTTAAAGAGATCGGATTTTTATTTGTAGATTTGAATCCCCAAAAGAGGTCAGATTTTCTTCATAAGTTTGGATCCTTAGAAGAGGCCGAATTTTTCTTTTTAAGCTTGGAAAGAGGTCGGATTTTCTGTCTAAGCTTGGAGGTTTTCAACCTCATTGTAGAGTCTGACATTTAAAAGAAGTCGAAATTTCTTTCAGGTAAGTTTCAAGGTTTTCGACCTCTTTGTAAAGTTGATCATGAAAGAGGTCAGGTTTTTTTTCATAAACTCCAAAAAAAGGTCAGATTTTTTCTTTGTTGACTCTAAAAGAGGTCGGATTCTTCTTTGTGAGCTTTGAAGTTTTAGACCTCATTGTAGAGTCTTAACTTTTGAAAGAGGCCGGACTTTCTTCGTGGGATCTAAAAGAAGTCGACTTTTCTTTATCAGCTTGGAGGTTTTTGACCTCATTATAGAGTCTGACCTTTAAAAGAGGTCGGACTTTTCTATATGAGCTCTAAAAGAGGTTGAAATTCTCTTTGTAAGATTGGAGCTTTTCGACTTCATTGTAGAGCCTAACCTTTAAAAGAGGTAGGACTTTTTGCTGTGAGCTCTAAAAGAGGTTGAATTTTGTAAGTATTTTCTGATCTGGAGACTTCTTTACAATTGCTTAGATGGTTATGTTGATTAGTACATCCAGCACAGGAATCTACGTTGGGATGTTGGAAATTTTTTGGGACCTTTGCATATATGACCTCTTTAGAGAAAATATCGTCCCTTCCAATGAAGACTAAGTCTTTGTCATCCTGACTTCCTTTTTTCCTTGGCTCGGATTCCAATTTTCTTGGTTTATCTTCAATCTCTCTTCTGTTGTGAAGCTCTTTTCGGAGTTGGCTCTTCGATTCTCTTCGTCGTTGTAACTTGTTTTCCAAGAGGCTTCCATTTTTTTTTGAAGTTGGACGCAATTCATCCTTTTAGATGTTGATCATTCACCATTATCAAGGGTTGAGCTCTAGGTCCCCGGCAACGGCGCCAATGTTCTGGAGGTTACTTGACACTGGACTGATTGAGCTTGAATGGAAGGTCCAAGCATTGGAGGAAGGGGGTCTCTGACTTGTTTTTTGTTTGGGAGCCGCCGTCCGAGTTGCGTGTTTGAAAGAATGGGGAGTGGCACCTGCAAAGACACTCCGATGCCTAAGTTAGCAAGGAGGTAAGCAGGTTCTAGAGTATTGGAACTTAGATGTACCTGAGTGTGTCAGGATATTTATAGGTGATGAACCAATAACCACCGTTGGAGTAGTTTCATTATTGGTGGTGGATAACCGTCCCCTTTTTCTAGGGATTGTTGAGATCTCTCTTCTAGAAGTTGGAGAGAGATTCAGGGAGGCAGTTACTCACTTAGATAAGTATGAGCTGCCTGTTTCAATCGATCTCGATCTCTTAGAAGAGGTCGGATAAGTAGATAAGACCACTCTTCTTGTCTAAACCTTTTAATTTTATTAGACCTGACTTATATTTTAGATCAGGGTATGAACACTTATCATTATCAAATTTAATTTTCTTTTAATAATTAAAGTTTATCATTCTTGTACAACTTCACTTCTTCCTTAAGTCATATTTAAGGCATACTTTGTATTTTCACTTTGAAATTATGTAATGTATAAAAGTTATTTGTTTATGATCGAAAATATATTTATATGTGCATTTGATTACAATTCCTAATGAATTTAAATGCTTCAGGATGTTTAATATATAATATTTTGATCGCAAATCGATGTATCTTATTTTTTGTATGTGTACCTCTTTTGATAGTATCCACAAGAAGAATAATTCTACTTCAGATATTGGATTTTGAACAAAGAATACCGTAAGATTAACGAGAACTATGTTTACGAAGGAAAACGCGATCTCTCTCTACCTTTTCTTTTTTTTTTTTTTTTGTCTCTTTTCTGTCTTTTTCTGTTTCTCTGATCTTAAAATTAATTTTTTTTATTATTTTATTTTATTTTTTTATATACAGACAATCATCAATTTTCACAAAAAAATTAACTAAATACTTTTATTATTCATCAATATACACTATTTTAATAAATTCAATTTAAAATTATCTTCCACTTAAATCACAAAATTCATTTATCAAATTCAAAATTTTATGCAATGAATGACAAAACAAATTCTATTGCAGTAAAAAAATTTAAAAAAACACATAAGAAAAAAGGAAAAGAAGAGAGACTAAGTTGGAAAGGGGGTAAGCAACTTGGCACCGTGATGAAAGTTAACGAGAAACGGTGGCAGAAATCTCGAGTTGGAGAAAGAGAAAGGAAAGGACCTCAGGTTGAAAAAGAAAAAGAAGAAGAGAAAGGAAAAGAGAAAGGACCTCGAGTTGGAGAAGGAGAAAGGGGCGTGTTTTTTTTTTAATAAATACAAAACGACGTCGTTTTCAGTGTTCCGATGAACGGAAAGCGCCTTAAGGACTAGTATGAGTCTTGGAGTGCAAGTTTGAGGACAAAATTGAGTAACTATTAACTTCAAGTACACTTTAAGACTCAAGTGCAACTTCAAGGACGACTTTGAAACTTAACTCGAAAACGCAACCTAACAGTAACATTAGTCACTTCCACTCATAAAGAGGTCCCTCTAAACAAAAACTCGGCCTTCTCGATTCTTGAGTTGGGACTCAAACTTTCTCTTCTCCTGTGATGAGTTTCTAGGGATGGCAACGGGTCCCCGTGGAGACGGAGACATGCCTCCGCCTGCAGAAACCCTCCCTATCTCTGCCCCGTCTCCATGATGGGTAACGGAGACCCCATTCCCACCGAATATTAGAATATCCGCGGATATTCGCGGGGTTTGGAGGAATTGAGGAAACAAATAAGAAAAAAAATAAAAAGAAAAAAATCCAATAAACAACAATAATTTCACAATAATCTCAGTATTATGATCCAATTTTACAGTAAAAAACTAAGAATCCAAACTCTAATTCCAATTTCACAATAATATAATCTAACTCTAATCCAAATTTATCAATCAACAAAGTCCAAACCCTAAGCATAAACCCAATTTCACATTAAAAGAATCAAAATCCTGAATCTAAACCCAGTTCATATTAATAGAATTTAAACCTTAACTCCAGTGTCTTAATTTCATAGCAATTTCATCAATTAAAAATCAAAACATATGTTAAAACCAATTTAATCAATTAACAGAAACATCCAACTTATTGCAAGGTGGGATGACCATAGAGACGGAGAACAGTCGTCATCGTCTTTGCTGATCAGAGGCGACGCAAAGTCGTGGTGGGGGAGGCGTCATCGGCATCGTGGAGCAGAGGCATTGTTGGAGGAAGGTTGTCGTCAACGTCACATATCTAAGGCTTCATTGCGAAGCAGAGGTGGAGGCGGCGATGAGGCTAGTAGCAAGCAGTGAGAGGAAGAGTGAGTGGCGACAGCGACAGAGGAAGGTGAGCGACGGCTGCGACGGAGGAAGGTGAATGACGACAGCAACAAAGGAAGGTGAAGGACTGAGAGTGAGGATGCCGGCAACGCAGTCAGAAGGAAGAAGGAGGAGGTGGCGAGGTGTTGGAGAGATTGAGTGAGACGATGATAAAAGAGAGGCACAGAGATTGTGGTTTGATGGAGTAGGATTTCAACAAACTTATATATATATATATATATATATATATATATATGAAATTATTTTTGTAATTTTACAATCACGAATAATAAATGGATACTCACGGGTCAGGAGACCTCTCCCCCAGCTCTCACCCGCTTATTATACGAGTACCCGTATTCGCCCCCACAAAAAAAAATGCCCCTCAAACCTGCTCTTGATAGAGAAATTCCCACAAATACCCACCCTGCCAGGAAGTTTTTGCCATCCCTATGAGTTTCCCACTTTTACTGACAACGCACTAGATGAGGACTCTCCAACCGTTGGAGTGGCTCTTATGCTGTATAACTACGCATACCAAGAGATGATTATTAGACCCATGAACATGGCTCCATCACTGTTCTCCGCTACACCCTCACCGGTGGCAACCCCATCGGCTAATTGACAATTTCCACCACACCATTAGTTACTTTACCATTAGCCAAAAAAGGAGTCACAACCTCACCTAATAGTTCGGCAAAAGGTTGAGGCAGGTTTTGGTCGGCCTTGTGAGGTTGTGCTCATCCATGGGTATAGCCTACCATAAGAGGTTTAGGGCTTTAAGCAAATGTTGGAAACTTGGAATCTCTTAACAGTCCAATGTTGTAAGGCATGAGGGGGTTTAACATAAGGCTGGACAGCCAGATAATCTGTTTACACACATTATTATCCACAATTTTGACATCTACACCAATAAATGAGATTAGACCAAACTTCAGTGATATCAACCAAACTTCAATCATATAATTATTTAGGCAAAAATACCCATCTGCAAACCTTTCTGACTATTTATTATTATTATTATTTTTTTTTTTTTGGTATCTAGACTATTTAAGAATATATCACTATTTTATTATTTTGAGAGAGAAAAAAAATGTCTGACCAAAAGTGGCATATAAATAATTAGTTTTAAAATAAGTGATATTTTAGTTATTAGTTTGAAAGAGAATAATAGATATTTTATTTTAGAGTGTTACTTATAACATTTTTGTTTATTTATTTGTTTGCAATATTTTCTTATCTCTTTCATTTTAAATTTCTTTTCACAAATTCTAGTTTTTTTTTTTAAATAAATTCTCATAATTTCCATGTATTATTGTATTTTGACTTACAATAAAGATAAAAGTAGAAAAAATTTGTGACCAAATTGGAAGTTATGAACTGTCCACCATAGCATAGTATAGAAACTGAAATACATTGCAATGAGATTAATATATTTTATTTGATAAAGATGATGCCACACTGCAATGAGGATCTCCACTGTATATAAGTTGCAATGGCAAATTAAATTGTTGATGCTTTTTCTATCAAATACAATGCAATGACATTAATCTCTATTCTGTAATTTTCTATATGGACACATGAGAATGTTTAACTTTCTATTGCAGGAGACAGGGTCAAGGGCCACATCTTTAGTAGCCATTTTATTTTCTGGATTCAATATTGCTTCAAGCATTTTCTAGCATGCCTTTGGCAGAAAGCTTTGATCCTTTTCAAACCTTCTACAAGGGCCGATGGATCGGCGGCAAAAGTAATGCGAAGCCAATCTTTTAGCCCGACTGCAGTTCCTGGAAAGAAATGCCAGCTTTGTTTGTTAACGAAATTCAACAGCAAAAGAATCCATAAACCTAAGCTTCTGCAAGAAATTGTACATAATTTGAAAAAACATGCTGGAAATTTTCGGGAAAATCGAGGACATTTAAAATCATTTGAGAGTTTTAGTTATATCAAAAAGTCAAAAAGGGAATAAATGTTAGCTTTGCAGTCTTAGTCTCCCTAAAAATAATCTAGTTAGGCACATAAATTTCCGAATTGTCTAAGTTGTTCCTATAACAGTAACTTATAAGCAAAATCATGCTTTGCAAAAAGAAAAAGGATAATAGAAGATGCACAAAATACCAAATGAAAGCTTGTTTTGCACAATTGTACCTGGAAGAATGATAACAGATTCCTCCTTTGCAAGTTTGAAACAAAAATCAATATCATTGCTAATATCTTCTAGAAGCGAAATGTTTAGTTTCACCTGCATTTCATTACAAATACATTTTAAAAGACAAGTATAAAAGACTCTACAGCACTCATGCTGTTCTCAAAGAAATAGTATCAACTGTAGTTTCATTCTCAGCTTCTTACCATCATAGCCATGGACCCTTCTGGTTTATGAGGGCAAAAAATGCATGGAATCTCTTCTATCTCTTTACAGCATATATCCGAGGTAAGTCTCAAATTATCGATGGTTTTCTTGAAGAAAGACTCTTCAGTTTTATTAATTATGTGCGGTACAGCTGCCTGCCAAACCAGAAGCACCATCAATCAACTAAAAAAGAAATAATAGATAAAATCATTATGATTGAAGTTTTAACAATCAACGCATTAACAGGATGATGTCTTATAAATTTTAACTTATTTCTTGATAGTTTTCTAGAATTGTATCTAGCGCAAGAAGTTGCACCCATTACAGGCGTCATGATCTTGTTAAGTTCATTAAATCTTAAGGGTGATGCTAGTTAAACTAAAACCAATAATTTCCGGTGTTGGTGAACCTTGCGTGGTTAGTAAGGATACAACTTTCACTTTTATTTTTCTTAATACTTTTTCATAACCGCATCTAGCACAAAAGGGTTGCACCCATTACAAGTGAGATGAGCCTAGATGTTAAGCCAAATAAATCCTAAGAGTAACACTGGTTAAATTAAAAGTTAAAACTAACATTTTGTATCCTGATATTTGCATCAGACTGTATCAGTGTTAAATGTCTTGTTGGATAGATATCATATTAGTAACAATACAATCTGCTATAGCATCATGTTTCTTCCCTTTCTATTTTTGATTCTCCAATTACAAGCATTGTTGCTATCAAAAGAGGACAGAATATGCAGAGGAAAATGTAAAAACCTGAATGAAGGTGGCCGGACCTCCCAAAAGATCAAAATACTTTTTAATGCGCTCAACTACCTGTATATTACAAAAGGATTTTGAATATAGAATTGTACAACACAGCACAAACAGAAAGCGGAGAGGCAAATGTAAATAAACAAGAATAGAACAAATAAACAAATAAAACACTATTAGAAATTATATAGAAACAGCTGTCAAACATAGACAAGATTATTAATTGATTAACAATATAAAAATACCAAAATGCTAAGAGAGGGCAAATATATAACCTTGGGTTTTTTGAAAGTGGCACTAGGATCAGTTGTCACAAACCAACCAAGCCTCCAACCAGGTACTATCCATCTCTTGGACAAGGACCCAAGAGTGATAACAGGAACAGTAAACCCAAAAACTCCCATTGGAACAAAAGGGTTGGTCCCAAATGCAAGATGACCATAAACTTCATCAGCAATCACAATTGTTCCAATCCGTTTCGCAGTTTGCGCAATCTAAATTGCAATAAATGACATAACATAAAACAAATTTCAGTCTTTTTTTTCATGTTTTTTTAATCTTTCTTGCTAATGCTTAAAATATCAACCAAAATATGGAGCAGTGTGCATAAAATACTTTGTGAGTACCAACAAACTTGTGCTTTATTTAACTAACCTTCTCCAAGTGATCATAAGTGTACACATTTCCACAGGGATTTCCTGGGTTTATGATCACCAATGCAACAGTGTTCTGATCCGCAAGTGCCTCGATGGCATCAAGATCAACCTCCCAGCCTTTTTCAGGAAGCAGATCATAGTGCCTCACTTCAACTTGTCTAAATGCGGCACAGAGTTCGTATATTGGGAAGCCTGGTCTCGGCAGCAGGATGTTTGCACCGGGGCGTGCAAGCATCGCCACCGAGACATCGATGGCCTGCGTGCACCCGCACGTGATGAAAACATCATCTGAAGATAGCTGGTAAGGGAGATCACGTGACAGATACTCAGCAATTTCTCTGTCATAAAGATTCAAGCAACTTTTAGACCAGTTTTACCAGAATATTATTTTCGAAAAAAAAAAAAGGTTCCTTAGAAGAGATTTACATTTTATCAATGAGTCTTTCTTCCGAAAGACACAAATCCCAAGTAAATCTTACCAATTGCATGAAAGTACGATTGGAATTTTAGGATAGGATTCAGAATCTATGATGCCTTTTTCTTAGTTACACAATCACAAAGTTTCATAGGAACTTAAAATAACAACCATTGAAGCTAGTTAGGAAAACCCAACCGCAAGAAACCGAGCGAGAAACTTTACTTGCAAAACTGAATTTAGCATTAACTGAATTTTAAAATGGATTGACGGAGTAAAATAAATATATCTCTATATGAATATTCCCACGTATCTAAAAAAACCTAAATAAATAGATAAAAGAGAAAAGACAGGGAACTGGTCTTCCCTACCACCAAGGCACCAAAAAGCAACAATTAACTAATATTTTCTTTCCCTTTTTTTAATAAAGACAATTCAAATCTTTAATATAAATAATCAAACAATAGGAAAATCCACTAGATTAATTAATGAGAAAGAGACGCATCGAAGTAGGTGATAATTGAGAATTGAGGAGAATGCAAAGGGGGAAGGTTAAGAGTACTCACTGCCTGGTCTGAGGGAGGCCAGCAGTGGGAGCATAGCCATGAAACTTGTGAGAGAGAAGGGTGTCAGCAACAGCTTCTTCAGAGACATTTGTGGTGTGAAAACATGAATACAGTGTTGGGTCACCCATGCCAAGAGAAATCACTCTCTTATTATTCTCAGCATCGTTTTTCTCATCATCAATGCTTTGCATTAGAAGGCTCAGAATACCCTTTATGGTGATAGTTGAAGTTGCCTTTGATTCATAGTTCACAGCTGCAACACCATTACCATTACCACCATTTTCCATGGCTATCTGTCTCTTTCTTTTTGTGGTCTCTGATGTGTGAGTGTAACCACTTACCGCTGCCTTCTTGGGAGCGTGGAGACTCTGCCAGACGCACGTTTATAGAGAAAATTATGGACCCCCTATTTATTTATTTAAAAAATTAAAGAAATATATCAAATTATAAATTTACACTCTATATCAAATTGTATAATATTATGCATACACACCTACAGTACTTTATTGGCCAATAATATAGATTCTTAAATAGAAGTTAAATTTACAACAAATTAATCTTTAATCTGTTAAACTGAGAGATATAAAAAAATAACGGTTGTCCTACGAGAAGATAAAAGAATTATGAATAATTGAATGAGGAGTGTTAGAAGCCAGTCAATTTTATATTTTGTATCTATTAATTAATTATCATTAATATTTTTAATGATATAAAATTATATCTAATAATATGAAATTACTCATCTTTCTTTTATTGGTTAAATACTGACCAAATTTTAACAAAAGTACTAACCCCTAAAATTTCTCTAATTTAAATACTATATGTCAAACGAATTTTCTACCATCTAAAATTAAATTCACGATCATGATAAGTGTTTTACTTCTTAACTCCTCTTTAAAAAATTGTGTATTTAAGGTGATAAAATTTGTGTTTGTCATAAAAAAATTTCTGAATTTATTGCAAAAATTTTTGGCATATTTTTAGAATTAACTATTAAATAATATCTAAAAATTTACGCTCATAATAAAATAATTCTAAAAGATGTTAACGACAAATAAGGTTTTGAACGTATTTAAAATGTAATAAAAAAATTAAATATTAAATATATATCAAAAAATTTTAAAAATTAAATTTTTATATAATTTTTTACAAACATACTAAAAAAAGATTTTTTACTCTTAAATTTTAATAATTTTATATTAAGTTAATTTTTTTAAAAAAAAAGATTTTATTGTGAATGACCGCATTATTTTAAAAAATAAAAAAATTTAGAGATCAAATTTTACTCTAAATTTTTTGTATATTTTTTAAATATTTATTCAAATATTGTCACAAAAATTCGGATAAAATAAATACGTTATTTGCTCCTTATTATTTTAAAAAAAGACCAATTAAATATTGCCACTTATATGACCCATTAAATGAACATTTAAACGTTGTTATTACAATGGAGAAGTTAAACCTCACTTTGGTCCTTGAGATTAGCGAGTTACAATGATTTAGTCATTGACTTTTCAATTGCTACAATTTAGTCTCCCAAATTCAATAAAGTATATCAACGTAGTTGCTCATGTATTTTTCGTCAGCAAAGCTTAACGCTGTTAGTGACGTAGCTCAAACTACCTTGCCATGCTAAACATATTAAAATAATGTCGTACGAGTTTTGGCACTAAAGAAGGCATTAATGATTAAACGCCATCATTTGAGGGTTATGACAAGAAACTTGGTTATTATGACAAGATTGTTCAAATCTTTCACAATGTCATTTAATGCCTTCTTTAATACGAAAATACGTATGACGTCATTTTAATATGTTCAGCGTAGCAATATTTGAATCACATCATGACATTAAATTTCGGTGACAGAAAATACATGAAAGACTATATTACTTTTTTAAATTTAAGAGATCAAATTATAATAATTAAAAAATTAAAAACTAAATCAGTACAAATCATCAATTTTAAGAAGTAAAATGGGTTTAACTCACATGGTGATGACAAAATTTCAATCAAACTAAATAAGATAGACTTATTTGTACTCCTGTATACTATTGTCTATTACTCTATTTTTATGTTATCAATTTGATAGAAAAATAAATTTAAACCAATTTAACGTAAATTTTTTTTTCAAAAATTTACAAAGTTTTAATTTTCTTTGAATCCAAATGCACAAAATTCTCAATTTTCATGTCTATAAAATTTTAATTTTTTCATTGTAATCTTTTTTTTTTCAAATTCAATGAGCCAAAATATATAATATCTCAAACATGTAATGTATTTTTTTAATATTGTTATGCTTAATTAAATAATAATTAAAAAATATTTTAAAGTTTGTTTTTATTAATGTGTAATATGTTTTAAATATAGTATATAATTATTAATTGAGTAATTTTATAATTTTTATTTTAATTAATTTTTTATAATTTAATTTAAAATATTTAAAATAATTAAAAATAATATAAAATTTAAATTGAATTGAGATCAAATATTAAAATGATAAAATTTACATTAAATTTTAAATTATTTTTGTATGATATTATGATTCTATAAATATTTATATGATATTTTACAAAATTTAACATAAAATTAAACTAAAACCAGAGATGTTCCGTCCTTGAAGGTGTGTTATTGTTCATCGTGTTGCGTACGTGGCTAAGAATTGCACACTACGATTCCGTAATGCATGAGAAAAATCAACTTGCACGACCCAGTTCAAGTAAGATTATTGAAAATAACAAAAACACTTGCATATATCCTTTGATTCGTTTATCCTGGACAATCTCTGATTTCGCAAGTTGATTATAGCGGACGCGTAGATGCAATGCATGTGTGAGGATTTGATTTGAAAAAAAAAATATGTATTTTCCATTTCCAGTAAATATTTTATGTTTTAATTAAGAGATTGAAAATGGTTTTAAATATTTTTTTCTTATTATAAATTAAATCAGTTACTCACTCAAAAATATATTTTGCTGACAGTTATGACATTCATAATTAAAAATAGAACAAATTATAAAATTAATTGAAAGATAGAAAATTAGTTTGAAGTTTGATATAATTAAAATAATATTTATCAACATCTTGGTAAAGTTTGACTGCAATAAGCAAATAAATAATATTTTCAAGCTTAAAACTAAAATATATTATTAGTGGATCCAATTAGTTGGTACTATGTACTAACATAAGTCAGTACAAATAGATAAGATTTCTGTGTTCCTTATTTTGTGTGATTTTAGAAAGTAAAACGTGTTATTATTATGATTTCATGTTTAATTTTAAGAGATTTTGTAATAAAAAAATCAATTACATTACTTTTAAGGTACATTTGAATAAAGTATTTTAAAATTTAGCGAATTTCAAATACATGAAAATTTATGTTTCAATTAAATTTTGTTCACTTTAAACATTTTTAGTTTGGATGAAGTAATAATTGTGTTACTTGCATAAATATATTTTCTTCTTTTTTGGTTTTGGCAAACGTTAGTGTTACAAAATATACATTCTTTCACAAAATATTTTATTATTTTTATTTTGGTGACTGAAATAAATTAAACAAAGAAAAATAAAATAAAGGATCTGCTTAAATAGAGGGACAGTTCTTTTTAAGACTACTTTTAAACTCCTCCCAAGGTGAAGGAAGCTCTACATGAGAAAGTTGTAACTTCATCGGCATCTTTGCCATAGTATCTGCCACCGTATTTGCATCTCTCATAATCAAACGAAAGTCAACACGCCAATTCTAATGCATGATATTTCTTATTTTGTGCACCAATGATCAATAAACCCAAAACCATCTTAGTGATTAGTAACAAGATTAAATGCTTCCACACAATCCGTCTCATAAATAACATCTCATTGACCCATATCCCAAGCTAAGAGATATCCTCTCCAAATAGCAAACAATTCCCCTTGAAGAATACTATTACTCTCAATCATTCCCAAACACCCCATTTGCCAACTCCCATTACAATCTCTAATAACACAAGCAAAACCAACACTATCACCCAAACCAAGATAACTAGCATCACAATTAATCTTAAAAGTACCAATGGATGGAGGATTCCAAAAACCATTTAGAGTAGAGAGAAGGGACATACGTTGTAATTCAAAAATATTCCTAAGCTCCTTTTCTGAAGTTAATGCCACACAAATCACTTTTTCCGGAGGCCAAGTTTCATGAGGATTAAAGATGTCATTATTCCTTGTTCGCCATATCCACCAAAGTCCCGAAAAGAACTTGAACGGATGCTCTCTGCTACAATACAAGAACTAGTTCTTCAAATCCAAAGGATGACAAGAAATATCCAACCTATGCCATACAAGCTGAGCTTCTGGGTAATTCCGAATACAATATAAAATCGATTCCTGGTTAGAAAGACATCTTGGGCACCTATCCGATGACGACATCCCTCTTATAAAGTGAAAACTTGCAGTAGGAAGAGCCTCCTTAAGACACAACCAAGTCAAAAACTTGTGCTTTTCCGAAACAAGCTGACGCCAAAGCCAAAGCCAATTCTCCCGCTCCTCCCAACCAAAAAGCTTCTTACACAACCACAAGTAACCATTGCGTGAGTCATAGACTTTGGCAGCAGACCCAAACCAATACCAACCCGCTTCCGGACCTGCTTGCACATCTGGATTGTAAGAGAGAATATTACCTTTTAGATTTTGAGATAAAGGAGAATAAAGAGTATCCAAATGCCACCTACTAAATGACCAAATATCCTGTATCCAGAGATTCGAATCAGAAATGTGAACATAATCCATCTCGTTAGATAACCGTCATTCTCTCCTCCAGCTAGAAAACCAAAAATTCTGGTTCAAATTCCCAATACACCAAGCAAACCCATCCTTCAACACTTCCCAAGCCTTGCAAAGACTCCTCCAAATGGGAGAGCCCTTATTCTTAGGGCAACAGAGATGATCGGTATTTGGCATCCAACAATTGGACCCATAACTTGTTTGGCTGCTGGAAAAAAGTCCAAATTAGCTTCCCAAGAAGAGCAATATTCACACAATAAGGATCTCTAATCCCCAAATCTCCATATTTTTTTGGAGTAACCAGTACCTTCCAACTAACAAGATTTAATCCTCTTCTATCAACTTGTCCTTTCCAAAGAAAATTCCTCATCATAGACTCCAATTTACTAATGATTCCTTTGGAAAAAATAGAGACCTGCATCTGGTACGTGGGAATAGCGGCTACAACAGAATTAACCAAGTAGAGTCTACCAGCCCGATTGAGTAAACTCCCTTTCCAGCTTGATAGTCTACTTGAGTAAATTATCGTTTTTGTCCCCAACGTTTGGGGTAAATTCTATTTGTGTCCCTAACGTTTAAATCGTCCTATTTGTATCCCTAACGTTTGTAAAAGTGATTCAATGTTATCCTGCCGTCAATTACACACCATGAGCGCTTTAGTTTGAGTTTTAAAAATCACTTCTTGAAGTTAGAATACAAATATTTGGGATAGAATCGATGATCTACTCCGAAAAATAGCTCATCAAATGTTGAAACTAATTCCTACAACATTTACATAATTCACTTTTCTAGGGACATAATTAAATCTAAACACAAATAGTGGGTATAATATTAAAATCGAACACATTCAAGTGAGACCTAATTGAGAATGAATACATCCAAATAAGAATAATTGAAAAATATAATCTAATTTGTTAGTATAATTGATAGTAGGATAACATTGAATCACTTTTATAAACGTTAAGGATACAAATAGGACGATTTAAATGTTAGGGACACAAATAGAACTTACCCCAAACGTTGGAGACAAAAACGATACTTTACTCTAGTCTACTTTGAATCTTATCCAGGACACCATTGAAAGCTGAACGGGTCACCCTAGAATGTCTAAGGGTAACCCTAAGATACTTGCCCAAGTCCTGGACAAATCTGATAGAGGATACCCAGTGAAAACATCTTTCCTTGTTGCAGAGACATTCTTGGAGTAAAGTGCTTTAGACTTCTCCACATTAATCTTCATCCCAGATGCTTTGCAAAAAGTCTCTAAAACCAACATCACATTTTACACTTATCTCTTTGTAGCTTTACAGAATAGAAGCAAGTCATCCGCAAACATTAAGTGGGATATTCTTGGTCCCCCTCTAGAAACGGCAACCGGCTCCCACAAGCCCAAATCAACCTGATGACTAATAAAGCATGCCAATCGCTCCATACACAATACAAAAAGATAGGGTGACATAGGGTCTCCTTGTCTAAGACCCCGGCTAGGAGTAAAGCCATTCAGACGATTCCCATTCCAAATAATAGATAAGGAGGAAGCAGTGACACAATTCATAATCAAATTAATTGTAGGAATAGGAAAACCAAAGCTCTTAAGGGTATGAGCTAAAAACCTCCAGTCAACTTTGTCATAAGCTTTCTCTAGATCAATCTTAAAGGCCAGTGTGTCTTTCTTTGATTTAGTCTTCTTCATAAAGTGCAGGACTTCTTGAGCAATAATGATGTTGTCAGGAGTTTCTCGTCCCGGAATAAATCCTCCTTGAAGCGGGCCAACAATCTCCGCAAGATGAGGACGGAGCCTATTAACAAGGACCTTCATGATGATCTTGTAAACTACATTGCAGAGACTAATTGGCCTGAAATCTTTCATAGATACCGGTGATTCAACCTTTGGAATAAGAACCAGTAAAGTCTCCATCATTCTCGGATCAAGAGTAACACCGGAGAATGCCTGCTTAACCATCTTCCAAACATCAAGACCAATGATCTCCCAATATTATTTGAAGAAGAAAGCTTGAAACCCATCAGGACCCAGAGCTTTAAAGGAGTTCATGTGAAAAACAGATGTCCTAACCTCCTCCATAGTAACTGGTGCCGTAAGATTATTGCAAGCTTCCTCATTCAGAGAAGGAAGAGGCACATCACCAATGCAACCCAAATCAACATCATCCAAATGACAGAATAAGTTTTTATAGAAAGACTCTACTTCTTAACTCAGAACCTCTGGATCAGTTTCCCACACTCCATCCTTGAGAAAAAGGCCATGAATTTTATTATGCTTCCTTTGCACAAGAGTTTGAATATGAAAAAATCTTGTATTCCTATCCCCAAATCTTACCCACTGCTCTCTGGACTTTTGGAACCATAGGAGCTCTTCTTGCACTAGAGTATTATTATAATCATCAAGCAACTGTTGCTCTTTCTGACGCAAATAAATGCTATCCACCACTTCCAAACGCTTTTGTAAATAATTAATCTGCTGCTCTAATTCACATTTCTTAACAAAAATGTTACCAAATACCTTCGAGTTAAACTGTAGTGACTTCTTCTATACTTCTGAAAGCTTGCCATGAATTCCTCTATTACCAGACCACCATGACTGATTCACAATATTCCTATACCCGGATGAGTAGCCCAAGCAGCAACAAAATAGAAAGGTCAATTCCCTTTAGGCTGAGGACGACTTTTACAACGCACCAGAATAGGACAATGATAAGACTGAAGCCTATTTAAAATTTCTGCATAAGTCTCTGGAAAAATAGATAACCAACTACTATTTATACAGACTCGGTCAAGCTTTTTTGCCACGTCAACATAATTTTTCACCCTCCTGTACCAAGAAAACCGCCTCCCAATAGTCTTCAGATCAAACAAACCACTATCTCCTAATGAAGTAACAAATATGTCTGCTCTTTGATGAGAAAATTGACAACCCTTAGATTCATGAGAAAATTTGACTTCATTAAAATCACCAAGAACAATCCAAGGTCTTTGAAATACCATGGATTGTGCAACAAGATAATCCCAAAGGAGAACTCTTTTATTAAATTGAGGACTACAATAAATACCACTACACCTCCAAACTAAATTATCAGATTGAACCTCAACAGTAACACCCTGATCAAAAGCATCAATGAACTTACAACAAACACCCTTCATAGAGGATAGAAACCAAATACCCCCCTTATGCCCATCTGCTTCCTCTATACCAACAGAGTGATACCCCAACCTTTCCCAAAACAATTTTAAATGCTGAAAAGGGGAGTGAGTTTCAACCACAATAAAGAAAACAGGTCTAAATTTCCTAACAAGTTCCTTACAATGCACCCGGACTAACTTATTAGAAGCACCCCTAATATTCCAAACAATCATATTTAAAGTATCCATAAATAATAGGGACAGAATATATAAGAACCTAAACTCTAAATAGAATCACCAACCTCAATAGGTGGTTTGTCTTGCGGTACTGGCACACTTTGATCCTCATTAATTGCAACCTTTGGACCCCCTAATGCTGCACCTACCATGCTTCCATCTACTAAGGTTTCCTCCGTTGCGCCACCATTTTTATCAACTGGCGAGTTCTGCAGGGAGGAAGGCCGCGGATGCTTCTGTAGAGAAATTCCATGACGTGCAGGAGTTCTACGCGATGGAAATGGCGCAATTTCATGTTTTCCTCGCTTCCCCATCGTAATGCCAATTGATTTGCCTCCATCACCATGCAAATTGGGCCTTGAAATCCTTCTCGAACCATACTTGTGCTGCTTTCCATCTTAGTCCTTCAAACCTGATGGTTGACCCATTGTGAATTTTTTCTTACGCAGCACTTGTTGCCAGTCCTCTTCATCATTCATGCATGCCTCATTAACATGACCGTCAGGTACGTGAGCAGCCAATGATTCTGTAACTGCATCCTTTCCTTTAACAACTCCTAATTTCTCACCCGAATTATGAGAATTCTCACCCAAATCGCGAGCTTTCAATTCAGCCTCTTTTTGAATCTCATGATTGTTGTGTGACACTAGTGTCGGGACTTCATTATTTTTTTCATCATCACCAAAAGAATCACCGTTTCCTTCCAAGGACTCCTTCTCCCTGCACAATGATTTATCATGCCCATACCGTGCACAAGTAGAATAAATCAGCTGTAAACTCTCGTACTCCACTTCATGAGTCATACCCTCCACTATAATATGTTTGATTACAGGCAACCCATGATTAATTTGAACACAAGCTCGGGCATATTTTCCTCTTTCTGCAAGCTTAGTGGCCAAGTCTACTTTCACCGGAACTCCTGTTGCAGAAGCAATTTGCAACATTGCTTGTTCCTGCTAACACCAGATTGGAAGTCCCGAGACTCGAATCCATACTAGCGTTGATTCGAAGGATTTTTCGCATGGCCTAAAATCTACGTCCCATGGCTTTACTGCAACATAGTGACTGTCTATCAATCACGGACCACCAAGAATGACTTTCTCACGATCCACAGCCATATCAAATTTAACAAAAAAATATCCAAATCCCACATCCAACAAATCAAACCCTCCTTTGATGCGCCATATTATCCGAAGCTTATGCATAAGAGCCGTGTAGCCATAATGCTTATCTAGCACCTTGATCACGATGGCTTCCTTATAAGGTTTAGCCAGACAACTCTTTGCCTCCTTAGTAAAACTGACACTTGGTGGACGAGAATCACCCTGCTTACTTGTCACCGTCGCGATACCATCCTCAGATAAAGACCCTACTAATGCAAAGACCTTAGACTTTTCTGCACTAATGACCTTATTTCTAAAAGAGACCTTAAATGGCTTTTCTAAACCCTCTCGAGAAGAACCCTCTTAACACCGGATACACACCCTCCCACGCTCTCCCCCTTATCTCTTCCGATGGCATGGCCATCTTTCTCACCGTCTTTCACCTTCAACCGCTCGCCCCGCTCTCTCCTTCTCTCATTCTCTTTGAGTACGGAGTACGTACTCTCTCTCTGCTAGGGTTTCTATTCGCAAGCTACTATTGGTTCAATCACAAAATATTTTATTATAAAATAATAAAACGTATGCCATAATATATCTGAGCGTAGTCGCCGTTCTTTCTTTGGGTGATTTATGTAAAATCTAGACTATTCATCTATAAAAAATAATTATAAATTATGGTGATATATTTTTCTTTGGGCCTAAATACATGCACACTCCATAGCCTATCCCGTTAAGAATAGGGGTGGTAATATGCACCTTATCCGCAAGAATTTAATTTGATCCAATTTGGTCGAGTAATGTGTAAGTATTTTTTTATTTTTTATCTATTTTAAGTTAAAATTTGTTGAGTTTTAATTTAATTCTAATGTTTTAAATCTCTTTAGATGCTACTTTGAGTTGTTTTGGTATTTTAATTATTTTAGATGAAGTTCAGATCAGTTTGACAGAATTTTATGCAAGAAAATAGAAAATTTGGAAGCTATCCACTAGGCGTTTAGTGCCAGCAACTCAACAGCAAAGGAGAGCCTTCTGCTCACAGGGGTGCTAAATGCCAGCCAGCAATCTGAATTCACACCTCATTGAAAGAGCATCTTTAATTGGATTTAACTTTTAATTACTCTATTTTATTTTATTTTAGTTTGAAATTAAATTAGGTTAGATATAAAAAGGAAAAGATTCACCCTTTGAGGGATCATCTTCTCACTTTCACACTTTCACATTTTCAAAAATCTAGTTTTCTCTCTGAAGCATAAGCCACTAAATCTCTTTGGTTAATGTTAGGAACTCTATTTATTTCTATGGATTAATTAAGACTATTACTGTTCTATTTTAATTAATGTATTGATTCAGTTTCAAGGATTACTTTCGTTCTTTATTTTATGAATCTGGGTAGATAGGAAGAGTAACCCTTATTCTATATGTATTCTTGTGATTCTTGAAAGAGTTATCTCACTTGAACAACAGTTTGAAAGTAAATTTCTCCTAGATTGCTAATTATTTGGACTTAACGGGATACGTGACTTATAATCCTTTTATATTTGGGTAATTAGGATTTTTGTGGCTTTAAATTAGAATAGAACTTAACCCTCTAATTGAAATTAAGCGACCAATATATATATTGGCGATTAACTAGGTTAGAGGGGACTAAATTACTAAGACAATAGGGTTTAGTCACTGACAGTTTGCTATGAAATGAATCTTGCATGATTAAATTAGTTGGTAAGAAAACTTAACCTAGAAAAATAAACATCTCCGATACCTTAACTGCTTTATCACATATAGTTCACACAATTCTCACTGTTTGCGTTCTCTATTCTTTGAATTACTGTTTAATGCTTTTGAACCCCAAAACATCACTTTCTGCTGGTCTGATTAAGTGAGTCATTCGACCATTGTTGCTCAGTTCATCAATCCTCGTGGGATCGACTCTTACTCACCTGAGGTATTACTTAGTACGAACCGGTGCACTTGTCAGTTCAGTTGTGGTATTCGAAATTCTGCGACCATCGAGTAGGGTTGCCAACCCGATCTGCTGCGAATAGGGTGCGGGTAGGATTTTCGTGCGGGACGGGTAGAGTGTAGGTTGAGCCTCAATTCTACTCGACCAACCCGCACCCTATATATGTATATGTTATATATTTATATAAAAATATGTTTCAAGTGGATGTTGAACCAAAGATCTATTATTAAATATAAAAGATCTTTAACCACTAAAAAAAGATCATTAATTAATAATTTAATATATTTTTTATATAAAAATCAATTCTATTTTAAATTATCATTAAATTATATAATAATATTGTATTTTTTTGATAACCCTCGAATATCCGCAGATTAAGAACGGGTAGAATTAAAGTTGAGATATTCTCAACTCACGGATAGAATTAGAATTGGATCAAAATCTTACGCTATCCATTACCACTCCTAATTAAGAACACATAACCAAAAATATTATTTATTTCTCCTAAAGTTTTAAGCCCGAGTTGTTGGGAATAAGACACCATTCCCCCTTGAGAAAATACCTTTGACAGAGAAATAAAATAGACACAATCACAACACAAGAATTTAACGTGAAAACTCCAATTACCGGAGAAAAAATCACGGCCGTTGTCAAATGACAACCAGAGAATATCACTATGTGAAAATTGTTACAACACATAAACTTCTTTCTCTCTAACACCGGCACCCCAGTACAACCACACTCTCTCAAAGCAAATATCTAACTATACCTCACAACACTCTCTAATCAAAGAGTACAGAAGAAAAGAAAAATCAGATACAAGCTTAAAGTGTTTCTGACTGGTGCAAAAACAAATAGAGAACTTAGCCTCATATTTATAGCCTAGGCCACCCACTCCATTTGCTATCCTAAGCAATGTGGGACTAATTCAACCAAATCCTTACAATCTCCACCTTGATTGAAATAGTCACACATCTTCAGCTTCCATTGTCAACACCGACAATTCTTTGCTGCCATTGTCTATACCGACAATCATAGTTCAGAGAACTATCATACTCCACCATGAAAGTATATTCACTTGGAATTAGACCACTCCAAGCATTTCGCCTTGGTACAGATCGAAACCTTGTTGAAAATTCATGGTGCAACTTCCAAATTGGCTTTTCCTGGAAGTTCTTCAGCCATCGACCTAACTCCGCCACACACCTTGCATCTCAACGCCAACCAATACCCGTGTGCAATTGTGGACCCGATTGCCACAACTTATCCTTATCCATGGCAGTGCTGCAATACCATGAGGATACTTCTTGTCTTCAACGCCTTGTGCAAACCTGATTGTATCAACACATCCTTGACTTGTATTTGCCACAAGCCAAAATTGATTCTTCCATCAAATTTCTCCATTTCAAGCTTCACAGCACTTGAATATCCTGACATTGTTGCAACCGTATACTGAAATAGTATAACTCAACTATAGACCGTGCACTAGGAAGGGTCCCCAGGAAAGAGAAGTGGGTCACAATGGACACACTTAAATACCAGGTCTTTCCTTAGCCAGAACCTTTCCAAACTGCACTCTCACAGTGTCACACTGCCTTCCAGCAACAACAACAGCAACCAAAGATCAACCTCAAGCCATAGGACAAAATTCTTTTCTGATGTGGAAGGTCAGATTAGGCTACAACCACAGACCATACTAAGAATAAATCCCACCGAACCGAAGCTCTGATACCACTTGTTGGGAATAAGACACCATTCCCCCTTGAGAAAATACCTTTGACAGAGAAATAAAATAGACACAATCACAACACAAGAATTTAACGTGGAAACTCCAATTACCGGAGAAAAAACCACGGCCGTTGTCAAATGACAACCAGAGAATATCACTATGTGAAAATTGTTACAACACATAGACTTCTTTCTCTCTAACACCGGCACCCCAGTACAACCACACTCTCTCAAAGCAAATATCTAACTACACCTCACAACACTCTCTAATCAAAGAGTACAGAAGAAAAGAAAAATCAGATACAAGCTTAAAGTGTTTCTGACTGGTGCAAAAACAAATAGAAAACTTAGCCTCATATTTATAACCTAGGCCACCCACTCCATTTACTATCCTAAGCAATATGGGACTAATTCAACTAAATCCTAACACGGGTAAACAAAAAGTTAAGGTTACTTTTGTTCAATAACAACAAAAATTTGTCCCTAATCAAATGATGTGTATTTTAGCACCACCTTTTCCTTCTCCTTTTTGTCTGTTTTGATTTTTGGAAGTTACAATGTAGAACACGATCTCTTTGTGACAGAAGACAGACTGACAGATATTAGCTATGAGACGTAACCTCGAACGATGAGAAACTTAGAATTTTGTTTCTCTTTGTTGGTATTATAATATGACTAGTTAGACCAGTTGGGCTTATACAATATACATACGTACCTACATGTATCTTCGTGGGACACGCAAAATGTAATTTCTTTAGATAATATATCAAAACGATTTTGTTAGAAACCAAAACCTTTTTAAACAGCAATCACCTAACAAAATAACGACCAAATAAAAGTTAAGGGATAAAAGGAAAAAATTTTAAAAAATAAACATTGTCGATTTATCCTTTCACAAGTATTATCATACTTAACTTAAAAGGTCTGTTTCTTATAAGGAAAAAAAAAAAAAAAAAGAAACAATAGAAAATGTCTCTATGATACAATATAATAGTAATATTGCCTACTAATTCATATTTCTTCTATTCGTGTTATATTAAAAAAAATGGTAATAAAGACAAAATTCATGAAAAATTTCATCCATTCTTATATCCAACCAAACACATACAGCCTAGAAATGGAATTACATAGGGCATAAAAGAAAAAAATGAAATAGAAGAAGAAAAATACATGAGAGAAAACAAAATAGATGAAGTATATTGTGTCTATAAATAGAGGGAAAAATTTTCATAATAATATCATCTTAATTTTTTCCGTGGCAAAATATACGCATTTAGAACAGTACCTGGCTATATATAGGCGCCTGGAGATTCCGAGCAAGGGATATATCTTTCAACGTGCTTTTTGAGAGAATTCCCTATTAATTATATATGGTCTATGGTTTCTGGCAAATCACTTTTGTTTTCATCATCACCCACTTACTCCTACACGATTTATTTATTGTTGGGTTGTTACGTCCCAAGTTCTGACACGGAACATGAACACCAATTGTTTACAAGTTTATTAATAAAATAAATATATAACATATAAAAAAGAAAGTGTTATAAGTGATATAACATTACGGAAATTCCATTGGTATATATCTTAATTTCTCTTAAATAAAATCAGATAAGTTTGGTGATTCATTGTCCTATCATATTTGCCATGCATATGATGGTGACCAATTGCACAAGGACGATAGGATATTGCATGATCTTCAACCTAATAAGTGTACTCTACGACACTTTGTCCATCCATGCTACATGCTGGAGGACTCATCATTCTTATCATTTTAAACCTAAAGGGATATGTATGTGATGCACGTTGCCACGAAGCCTTCTATTTTGTCTTTTTATTCAAAAGTTTCTCCTATATAATTTTATTGGGCATATGTCAGGGAAAATTTGAAGTTCTGAAAATAAAATAAAAAGAAAGAAAGATGTTGAGTGATTAAGTGTTTTTTTTTTTAAAATAACTATTTGTACTCATAAATTTTGTAAATACTGATAAAAAAATATAGGTTTCGAATGATAAAAATATCTACATTTTAAATTTTTGTTGCCTTTATAATAAAATTTTTAAATGAGGTAAATTACCTCATTTTTTTATCTTCAATCTCAACTCTTCCACTATTTCTTTTTCTCCAAATTTCAAATTTTCACATTTTTTTATTTATCCTAATTTTCTATGCCTGACCCTAAAGTTAAACAGACACACCTCTCAGCACCTCTCAATCCAAAAAGAAAAGAAAAGAATGAAAAGAAATAGGAAAGGTAAAAAGAGGAGAAGAAGAAGAAAGAAAAAAACCAAAACATAAGTTGTCGCTATCAAAAAATAAGAAAGGAAGAAAGAGAGGTGTATCGAGGAAAAGAATGAAAAGAATTAGGGAAAGTAAAAAGAGAAAAAGAAATAAAGAAAAAAAGAAAGTCGAAAGGAGGGGGGAGGGAGGGAGAGAGAGAGAGAATTGTTCCGCCGTTGTCAATCTATTCTATTGCCGATTCTGTTAAGGTTCGCCGTCTGAAAGATGGTTGCTGAGGGATATAAAGATGACAAATTAATAACAATAGAAAAGATATCATTGTCATTGCTGGAGCTCGCTGTCATCATTGGAGTTCGCTACCATCACTGATGGAGCTGTCCAAAATCCCCACAGAATTAAAAGGTGTTGTCGGTTTGTCGCCTCCTCTTATCTCCTCTTTGTTAGTATGTTCTATGTTGTGTCCTCATCGCTGATCTCCATCTCTGATCAACATTTATTTTAGGTTATTGGTTTATGATTTTGTTCTAATGTTGGTTTATGATTTTCGCTCCTTATTTCTTGATTTGTTTTAGTTTTATTATTTTTTTGGTTTATTCTGGAGTTCGCTATCGTCATTAATAGAGTTGTCCAGAACCACTGTAAACTCCACTTTTCTAATATTTGAGTTTAAATTCTACTTTCTTTCTTTTTATTCTGCTTGAATATAACTACGAATTTGTTGAGGTAGTTGATATCGATGTCGTCATGATGGCGAGGTAGTGGTGGAGTAGTAAAGAAGAGAGAAGGTGGTCAAGATGATGACAATAGAAGATTGTGAAAATTTAGAATTTGGGAATAAAGAGAGAAGGATGGAGTTGAGATTTTTTTTTGAGAAAAGGACAAATAAGTCCCTAACCTTTTGTCCTGCGGAGATTTTCATCCCTGACCATTGAAAAATACTTTTAAGTCCCTGACCTTTACAAAATTTGGACAGATCAGTCCCTCTGTCCAAATGTCTTCGTCAGGGACTGATCTGTCCAAATGCCTCTGTAAGGGACTAATCCGTCCAAGTTTTGTGAAGGTCAGGGACTTAAAAGTATTTTTCAATGGTCAGGGACGAAAATGTCCGTAGGACAAAAGGTAAGGGACCTATTTGTCCTTTTCTCTTTTTTTTTTTTTTTTTTGGTTTAGGGATGGAGTTGAGATTAAAGATAAAGAGTGGGGATAATTTGAAAATATTTTTTGGCATTCGTTAAAATTTATAGATACAAATAGTGTTTTTTTTTTAATTAGATACAATCAAGTTGGCCAATAATTAACTGGCCCACAGATTAACTCAGGCGCCCTCTTCTGTGCCAAAAAACGTGGAACACTAAAAGGAGAAAGGTTTACAAAAATTATGTTATGACAGAGTATATAAACCCTTTTTCTAATCGCACTCTTTCTTCTCTTGATAATTTTGGCACCTTCTCTTCATAATTTTGCCAGTCTTCTGTAGAATTAAATTCCTAAACTCGTCCTCAGTTGTTTCTAAAGATATTATTTAACCTCTTCGATCTTTGAATTGTTTCATTAAAAGTGTACGATTGTAGTTCAAATTAGATAATCAAAGTCAATTGGTTCCTTTTTCAAAATAACTCAAAAGGAACAGGTTTGGATCTCGTTTAAATATGATTTACCGGAGTTTGAGATGCTTCTTTCTTTGTTTATGCACAATTTGGAGATAATATAATGTATTCTTTACCCAGGTCAAAGGGCTTGTTTGGGTGAGCTTTTAAAAAAAGATCTTTTTTTGAGTTATCTTTTTTTAAAAGATCTTATAGAAAAGTAAAAGTAATTTTATGTTTGGATATCTCATGTAAAAAGATCTTTTTATCTATCAATTATGTTTGGGTATAACAGTATAAAAGTACTTTTTTGTTCATTTATTACATGAAAAACATCTTTTTTTTAAGGAAAAAAGATCTTTTAAAAAAAGATGTAAATTACAGCTTCTCAAAAAAGATCTTTTTTTTTATTTTACTAGTGCTTTTACTTTTACTACTAGAAATTTACCAAACACGTTAAAAAATAAAAAAAGATCTTTTTTCATTGAAAAAAGATCTTTTTTTAACAAAATAATGGCGCCCAAACATGCACAAAGTCTAGTTAGAATAACAAGTGTCCAATCTAGAAACATCCGGCACCATGCAGAATCAAGAGAAGACTACATCCAAATAGCCTAACCTAATGGAAGCGTCAAGGTGTAATTCTAGAACCTGAGACCTCGAAGTAAAGGCAAGATAAATACAACAACAAAGCCTAAAGCCTCGTATCTCACTAGGATAATCATCAAACAGTACTAGTGTACCCTGTCATGAAGACATTAAAAGTGTCTTCTATTCTATACGCATGCCAGCAGCAAATATAATACATTTACAGTTTCCATCCGAGGAAATAATTATTCAGATAAAAACGTGTCAATTAGTGAACGAAAAACTGCCAATAAGGTTAATGAACTCAAAGATTATCGAAGTTAATTATGTTGTCATTGTACCAATGAATCTCTGAAGATTTGCTCCCAGAATCCACCTTCATATCGGAGTGAGAACTCCCCAAGCCGCTCTCTAATGACTCTGCAAGATCCATCCCCCACAACCCTAGCCTGCATATTGTCTTGTAGGTCTGATAACAGGTTACTCGCATGCCATCTGATACCAATTCCTTCAAGGCTCCATCAACTTCTTTACTATTCATTACATCAAGAAACTGTTTTGATAAACTAGGCTGCCAGAATACAACAATGGCACAACTCTTATCCACCAATTTAACATCGAATTCTCCCAAAAATATATCATGGGATGCATGGAGTAGACTCTTCAACATCCCTGCCGTCGTCCCAAATTTGAATCCCCATAGGAAAACCACATTGTCAATGCTAACTTTCCTAGTATTTTTGGCCCATATACTGATATCCTCATTAACTGGTGACTCTTGGATATCGGCTGCTGCACATGGATGAAATACATTGGCATAGTCTTCGAGCTCAGCTGCCAAATGCTTACTGCCGGACTCATTAACATATGGGGAAACTTTCAATATTGAGCAAAGTTTCATAAATAAATAGCATAGCCTTAATGCATTAATTCCATGGCTCTTGCCTTCATTTGTTGTACCTATAAAAGCAAAAATGAAAATGAAAGAAAATGAGGTACCACTTACCAGTCACTGATTAATATAGCCATCTATATATAAAATAGGATAAAAGAAACACCTCTTAAAGTTGAGAAATTGAGTATGCAATTTGTTAAGTACTAAACATGAATCTTTCTACCAGAATAACATAACCTTTAAACCTTAGTGCTCAAAATCCATAAATCTTGTCTTCACTCACTGTACCTGTATGAGCCCACAAAATGAAGGGATAGAAGGGGAGAAAATGAAGCTTAAAAATGGTTTTGGCCCCTTTAAATAGTGAATATTGGCATTGGTTACTCTAAATTCAGTTTGGTTTCAAACTTTGGTGCGATACACTATCATTTCCTCAAGTATAGTGGGGATACCACACTCAAGCTAGTTGTTAAGGGGAGAGAAGAATTCTCCTTGAATATAACAGCAAGTGCATAATGCTTGATGTTGGGCTTTGGGCATCCCAATCTATCCAAGTCCTTATCATGATCCCCTGATGTTAGCACTTCCATTAACTGATGACAAAGATAGTGAAAATCCAAGTCACACATGCTAAGCCTACCTCCATAGTCCACATGGTATCCAAAGTGTTCTCCCAACTCCACTCCCTCATAAATATTTAAAAAAAGCTAAAAGATAAAGGGATTCTTCCAAGGGTGGGTAAACATCCCCTAGGTTCCTCAAGCAACAAGATAATTTCTTATGAATCCTTAAAACTGAATGTTCAACCATGAGATGCGCATGTTTCTTTCTAAGTGCCATAAAATGAAGCAGGTGCTCAAAACTATTGCAAGGTGCTCCATAGACTGTGATAATATAGACATTGCCTTCCCAATAACTACCAATGATAATGTCACTTACAACAGTCCATGAAAATTTTATGGTACTTCTGACAAGGATAGTAGGGTCTATTACCTCACTAATAGTGTCAGCCATGGTAAGCTTTAGATCCGGCCCAAGAAATTCAGCATTGACTTCAGAAGTATGGTGATCAATCCTTACTACTCTTGAATGTTATTGGGTTTATTGCATTCTTAGCGCACCATCTTCCCAAAAGCCCAATTAAGCCCAAACTTACAAGTAGCTTTTGATTACTATCTTGATAGTTGATACAAAGGAGAGAGACATTGGGAAAGACTTCAAAGCAATTTCAGTACCTCCAAAAAGAAAGGATGGGGCAGAAACATCTCTACTGTCCCAATATAGGAATAAAACACAAAACTAGGGGGTTCAATGCCTCCCATATGCAAAGCTAACTCAATAAATCACACAGTCCCTTTTAAAGTCATCACGTATAATGTTTGAACCTTCATATGCAAAACAAAGCAGTAGAAACAAAATTAATAGGACCACACTCAGATGAGTTCATGATTCTCCTCTAGCCTCACCAGGAGAACTTTCAGTTACTGGTGGAGTCCATCTTCTATTAGATTACGTTCTTAAGAGACAGAAAGTTTGAATTCTCCAACTTGGAGAGGCATCAGATGGCATTGTTGGCTACTAAATTCAAGCCAAATTTTTTAAGTTGAAATCAACGCTGTGTCATCCTTGTTCTCCCCATTTGCATCACCAAATGAAGCTTAGGTGTAGCTTTCCTAGTAGCATGACCAATATAAAAAATTACAAGAAGCCAATGAGTCCCACCTGAAGTACCACCCTCTCTATCTCAGGGTATATAGATGAGCACTAGCAAGAATAAAATCTAGAAGATCTCATGGATGAAAGGTTTAAGATCTCTGCCAAAACAATCTTCAACAACTGAAAATTTCTATGGTTTTTTTCTTAACTCATTTACTCCTTAAAAGCCGTATTCCTCCTCTTTACGAGCATCGGTCTATTTCATTGAATCAAATAAATACTCAGCCATGAACCTCTTGTCTTCCTCAGTAAGTTGCTTACATACTTACCATGGGTGGAAGGGGTGACAAAACAAACACGAAAAACAACACTTAACCCTATGGCAATGCTATTGTCTTCCCCATAATCATGTTTCAATCAAAGACGAAGCAAAACATGGAGTAGGAAAATATATGCATCTTTAAAGGAGGAAAACCATTAAGAGATAATATGAATATATATCTTGACAAGCATGCAAGTTGCAAAGGAATGACCATATCACTTTCCATACTATTATTAAGATAAAATGGATAAAACCATCCAATAAGCATGCTTTTGTTGCATGTGAGACTAAAATGTTATAGACTAACTGACCTTGGTCCGGAATTTTCACATCAACAGGTGCAAAGAAATGATTATTCAAGTAGGATATAGCACTAGGTATGTTGGCCACTTTTCTCTTGGTTCCAATTACCCTTATCAAATAATTTACGTCAAGTACTTTGGGGAAAACCGTGCACATGGAGCTCACAAATTCATCTACTTCAGGTGGAAGTGGCGCAATGAATTTTGAATGAATAAGTGTACAATCTACAAAAACCAATAGAAAGTTAATAAACTATAAAATGAAGTAGATAGACCGGGGAAGTACACTAGAATTAAAGTTGAGAAATTTCCATTTAAGAGATACACCATTAAGGCTATTGTGGGAGATAACAGGTTTCTGTGAAGCAGAAATCAAGTCGATCACCTCTCGAAAACCACGAATTTTCTTTGTCTCCTCCTCTTCAGCATTTTGAAGCTCTCTCTGCATTGTAAAAACATTATTACTTAATGATGTGACCTTAACAAGGCAAAAGAATAGAGATGAATCATTTAATTACCTCCAAGAAATCCTTATCTTCTTTTGAATTTGCCAAAACAACACGTATAGCCTGGGTGGATCCACTCTTTGCAGGGATTATCAAAGGAAGAAGGTCATCTGAAATTTCTGCCAACATCTGCAGAAGATCCAAAGTACAAAAGAACAGAAAGAAAAGTATACGAGTCAGTTAAAGAAGATTGTATTATTCAAGTTGGAATAATTAAGAATTTATTAGCCCATTATACCTCCACAATTAGCTGCACTTGACGTTCACTGCAAACATCTATAGTCAAGCAAGGTCTTGATCTTAATTGTTCACTGCCCCGGACAATATTCCTAAGGGAGTTTATAAGCTCTTCTGCATAAAATTAGTGTTACAGAACAAAAGGATCTAACCAAAATGTTATTGTGAGAAGAATCTTGCAAAAGTTGCCATACCATCTTTGTTTCCACTTGTACCAGAGCTTTTACATGTCTTTCTCCAATGTTTAATCCGTGACTTAATCCTCTCAACAAAAACTGTATCAGCAACAGTAGAGATTGAAGAAGATTTCATCACACAAAAAGAAGGGAATGCAGTCCCACAACGAATTTTGGCCACTGACTCTTGCACCCGAGACAAGTATGATATGCCTGTCCCACAAATTAAAATGGATTATAGCTCATTGGGATATCAAGGTAAGTAAATAGGGCAGCATATCCTCAATTCACATAGCATAGCAAAGCATTGTTCATTCACATGTTCAATAGAGATTTTATACAATCTAGTATGGAGTTAATGGACTTTCTATCCGTGGACTATTAAAACCAAAAGAGAAGGGAAAAAAATGGTAAGAACCGGTATCGTAAACACACAGAGAATCATAAACTTCTTTGTATTATCACAGAACTGGTATTCCAGTGTAGGATCTCAGCTCTAAATCAGAAAACTGGATGTGATTACAAGGGTAGGATGCAGAAAGTAGAAAACAAAAAATGAAAACACACTCTTGGGCAGTAAGGGGCCCTTACCCTCGTTAGTCTAATATAACTAATATCACAGCCTTCCTTCCCCCGCCACATTCCCTCTGCTCTTTCTGTACTAGTTAGGTAACAACTCCTCTCTTGTCTCACCTTCCCTTCTATCACTCAGCTCTTCCTTTCTTTCTCTTCCTACCGTAACAAGCCATTCAAATTGCCACACAGGAGAACGAAAATGCAAGAACTTCAATAGAACCTCACCATCATTTATGCATGCATTGAAATCAAAACCTTGGCATGCCATAGATGCAAGGGACGAAGGCTGGCATGAAAAACTGTAAGAGGGCATCCCCATTCTCAGCTCATCTCTGGGAAACAACAGGAAATTATACCTGCACCATACCCAAATACCAAAACTTCATCTCTTAATTCCTTTTCAATCATTGTGAGCCATAAATTTAAAATTCAAAAAAAGAAAAAAAAAAATTATCCGAATCAGACACACAATCTTAATCAAGTACAAATTCACATTCACGCACAAATCACAACTCCCTGATCAAAATTCAACGCACAATCTTAATCAACTATATATTTTTTTCAGTGTTCTAATTTTGCGCTTATTCAATATATAACTCATTTTTTCAATCCTACTAAATGTTCTTCAAATACTACTACTATCAACGTTCTTCCTTGTAAGTTACTAACTTCGGTACTTTTCCATATTTCCTTAATTTAAAATTGGGCACTGATATGATTCAAAAAGGATACCAAAATAACAGTTTTACTATTTTAATTAATTAAAGAGAAAGAAGGCGGTTGCAAGCAAGTTACAGAAGGGAACTAACGGATGGGCGACGAGGGCGTTAGAGTCGGAGATGGAAAAAGGGCAGACAGCGAACTGGAGGAGCTGGAAGCGATGGGCGGAGAGGCTGGCCTTGAGGTAGGCAGTTTCCACCGTGTCGAATGGGAGGAGGCGGTGCCAGGAGGGCGGCGCGGGGGAGCCCGTCTTCTCCATGGATACGGCCACGAAGTCGGAATGCGCGATGTGCGCCTTAATCTCCTGGAGGGATTCAGGGAAGTTGGAGTTGTTGACCTGCTTCACTCTCCATCGTTTGGGGGAAGCGCTCGTGCAAAGGGAACGCCTCTGCTGCAAGAATAGTAGCTGAAACAGTGAAACCATCACAATAGTGTCGATGGGTTCTTCCACCTTCGGTTTGTATGTACCACTAAGTTTGAACTTTGCCACCTTGAATTGAAATAAGGCTACAAGCCTTTTCTTAGTATCAAGCTGTTCATAAACACAAAATTCATTCTTCTCCATGTTTTGAAACAAATAAAAGTTAATAATTTTAATTTTAGTGAAAATTTTAATTTTCACATTTATTCTGTTTATAAATCAGATTATTTTGGTCTAATTTTTAATTCTATTCTCATGGTTATAATTTTAAAAGTAAAAAAGTTTAAAATATCTTTACAAAAATATTCAATTTTTTAGTTAAAGACAAATTAATAAGAATTCAATTCTATCAAAATTATGTATTATTTTAAATTATAAATTTGAATGAAAACTAAAATTGAATTTTTTTAATAAAATTAAAATTATTTTTTAAAAAAAAAACTTTTCAAACACACTCTTAGTTTTAATTTTCAAGTTCAACATTATAAAAGGTAATTGTTAATTTCATAGTTTCTAAGGTAGCGTTTGAAAGAGAAATTGAGACTCAGAAACACAAATTGAAAGACAGAGACTAAAATAAATTTTAATATTGTGCTTGGTGTAAAGTGTACAGGTCTCAATCTCTTATTTGGTTTGAGAAAAAGTAGATACTAAAATATTTAAAATGACTAAAATGTCCTTATTAATTAAAAAAAGTAAATAGTCAAATTGGTCTTTGAAAGATCACGTGATCCTTAATTTGGTCATCGAAAGATTTTTTTAATCAAATCCACTCCCCAAAGATTTTAGTTTAGTCATTTTAGTCTTTCCGTCACTTTTCATGTTGGCGGCGTTAATAGAGGCTGACGTGACACGTTAAGTTACATGTCAGCACACCCATCTACATCCTAATTGGTAGTGAGCATGATGTCTTTATGAAATTTGGTCAAATTAGTCCTTAAGTGACAAACTCTAATCCCAAAATATTTAATCAACTAGAACAAAATCCTAACTCCAAAATCGATTTTCAGTTCCAGCAAAAAAAAAAAAAAAAACCAATAAAAAATAGAATTTAACAATGGTACAATCCTAAAAAGATGTTCATTAACAGAAATGAAGGTTCTTGATAGCCTAGAAAAGGGAGTTGAATCTATGGTCTTCTTTTAAATTTGATTAATTAATCCCCAAACCAGAAAATAAAACCTTGCTTCTATTCAGACTGCGAGATTAATTATGCAGGAGACAATTTTATTTTGTCTCATAGCACGTGAAAATAGAATCAGAGTAAGGAAGAAGAAGATAACACAGCCATGTATCTTGGTTCAGCCCTTGCGCAATGCTCTATATTCAGTCTCTACCACAACAGTGGTAGAATTTTTACTATCTTTTCAAGTATTACATATACCAATTTCCAAGAATTCAACCTAATCCTATTAGGGACAAACCAAGCTTTTACCTAAGCTTGACTTAGCTAGGTTCACTTTCTAAACTCTCAACACACTAAGTGCTCACCAAACTTAACAAGGAATACCTCACAGGTACATGATATAAAACAAAAATATAATCAAAAGAGATAAGACATAAATCTTGGCTTTTCTCTCCAAGTACCTCTATTTATCTTTTATCCCAATGGCTTTTTCTTAATGCCTCACTTAAATGCCTTTTACCACTGAATAAAAACAAAGAAAGATACAACATACAAATTGAATATTCAAAGATAAACCATGAAAGAGATGATGTAGAACAACTCTGAAGCTATAAGATGAACCAGATTCAACACTGTCACATGTAGCTCTCCATTTGGTAGAATATTTTTTTGATGTAGAAACACTGTCCAAAATGTTGAGCAAGAACAGTAGAGAAGCTCTCAATGAAATTCAAACTCTGGTTCACTCTCCTTGAACAAAATTGAAGTTAATTTTCCTTTTTGTATAGAGTTATGTTTTCACTGTTAGGGTTTGCTTCCCAAAGTCAACTCCTTGAATCTTGAACCAGCTGAAGTCTCCCTTTCTTTTTCTTCCATCAAACCAAAAAATTAGGGATTAGATATCAAAATTAAGCACAACAAAAGAAAGATGAGCAACTTGCTTCCTTAATGAATTTTTCAAATCCAAATCCTTAATATAGTACTTTGGCTCCAAGTTTCAATATTAGCCATTGATTCATAGCAGATTAAAGTAACCTCCACTTTTTTTATGTTACCCCAAAATGGTTGTGCAGAGAGGAAGGTAAAATCAACAAGTAATTAACTTGCATGTTTAGGAAATATTTTACCTTTTTCTTCTGATTTAGCTTGACTTGAACATTGTACTTTCGGCTCTAATTTTGATTTGACATAGCCACCAGAATTTTGCTTTTCCTTTCTTCCTCTTTGGTGTTTATGAGAAAATGATTTTTTCTTTTTTCTTTGTGTCATACCTGACACACCATAACACCACCATCAGTTAGATGCTATTCTTTTCATCAAGGCAATGGATTGGATTGAAAGCTTAGTCCAAGTAGCTAGGGTTTAAGTGCTTGGTTCTATTGTTTTGGGCTGCACACTAATACTTGGTCCTGTAACACTAAATGACATATCACAATACTTTTGGGCTATCAACCCTTACAATTATGTTTTTCATCACAAAAAATGTTATTATTGTTTATTAAACTCAACAATCTCTTCCTTGATGACAAACATCATTTAACATGGAAATAAAGGGAATGGAATAACAAATTTATATTAGAGACTTCCGTTTGATGATTCCAATTCAAATATGATCTGTTTCTCCTTTCTCTCATAGGAGATACTCCCCTTAATGTGGTCTTCTTCAGAAACAACACACATGTTATACTGGCATACAATCAGAAGTTCAGCAACACATATAAGAGAATATCATTAAACATGAGTAACTTAATCATCAAAGCATAATATCAATTAGCAAATTTCATTTGTCTCAATCTCTCATAATTATCCATATTCCTCTGTTCCTCTACACTACTCTCCCTTTTGTCATCAATGGAGGAAGTGTATTCCAGTTTAGACCTGCAAGAAATAGGTTAGACTCCAAAGATAACATAACCACAAATGAAGTAAGTGTTTAATTAAAGGATACAGTTATCCAGAGAACAAAAGGAACAGTAGCTAAAAATAAATTCTCTCATAAAACTAAGTGCAACAGAAATAAAAATCTTCAACATGAGACATCCCTAGGCATCTGAGCCTTCATCCTCAGTATATAGTGGCTCCTCTTGATCAGTTGTCATGGTGTCATCTTCATGAATGATGTCTACATACTTCAGAAGAACTGCAACTCTATCTCTTAACTTGCGCAAGGCATTTTCATTCCGAATGGCAAGCTTTCTCTCTTGTTGGCTTGTGGATATGAGATGATTGGACAAATTGACAAATTCTTGCAGAACATCCTTTACAACTCCGTACACAAGGGATTTGTGTCCAGTAGAGGCTGATGTTCCAGTAATGGAGTGAGGGGGAATGTCACAAGCTCTTCTTCTTCATCATCAATGACCACTCTTTCAGATTTGATAGGTCCTTTTTTTGTTGTTTCACTGCATCACCTCCTTTTAGGTAAGAGTTTCGATTTTCAAGTGTCTCATTGGATAGGTCAACACCAAAAAAAAATCAAAGAAACATGTTAAAAATATGCCATAAGGAAGTGACACATTCTTATCACTCTTTATACAGTCATACATATGCCTCATCATCAAATAAGTAAAGGAAATTTCAATTTTCATAATAATAGCATACAATATTAATGTGCCACAAAATGAAACCCTTTGATATGAACCGCTTTGAGGAAGGATTATGTGGTTTACAATGCGATGAAGTTGTGCATGGATAGGACCTAAAGCCTTATGGGTAGGAATAAGACCATCAATGAGAGAAATATTTTTACAAACAGAAGCTAGGACATCTTGGTATGAGAGACCTAATCCTTCATCCCATTTTTTCGAAGTGTATGCATTAACACCAACATCAGAACACCCTAGAACTTCACTGATAGTTTTACTGTTCAGATTTAATTCACGCCCTTTGACATAAGAATGAACATTTTCATCGTAATAAGTCATGTTAGCATAGAATTCATGGACAAAGTCAGGGTAGACAGGCTTTTCTATTTTAAAAAGATGATTCTAGTCCAAGAATACTATATTTTTCACAAAGTCAAGACATTTTTTTCTTAACCAGGCAAATCAGCAAGATAGGTAGAGCATAAAGGACTATGAACAAAAACTTTCTTATAAAACTCAAAGTTTATAGCAGAGGAAAAATGAAGAGGGTTGAAATGAGAGTGAGACATGTTTGCAAAGTAAGATTTAAAAGCAAAAGGGTTAATATTTAGGGGTTATTTGACTGAGCAAAGAGGGATGCGAGAGTTACCTCTCTGAGAACGTTGAGGAACAGACTTAGTTTTGGATCTTGGAGGATCACGAGGCTCTTCTTTGGTCACTTGACGTTTTCTCTTTGAAGCACTGGGATGAGAAGGAGCACTAGATGGTTCGGCTACCTGAGAAAAAGAGGGACGACGTGTCGTAGTCTTGGTGTGAGCCATCGGTTCAGAGTGAGGAGGAGAGGGAGATGGAGAAGGAGTATGAGAATGTATATGAATGTGAGTGTAGGATGGTGCACGAGAACTTTCAAGGATTCTGGAAAGTTTATGAGTGAACGTGCCTCTTCGGGTAGCAGCTTTCTTTCTCATCTTAATGACACAGAACTGCTGCAGTTTTTCAAGAAAAATTGAAATGATGAGAATGAGAAATATGAAGAGGCATGCAAGATATATGAAGAGTTTTTATTTTGTAACTGCAGCAAGTTAAAGTAGTTCTTATGGTGTTATTTTCTATTTTTCATGATTGATGCACCACAAGCAAAAACGGAAGCAAGACAAAGAACACGTAGCACCGGTTGACCTACCAGCTGAAGGTAGCAACTCGAAGAGTCGCCGTAACCCCCTGCTCATCTTTGAATGCACCGAGGACGGTGCAAACTTTTAAGTGTGGGGAAGTCGTCTGACCAATCGGTAATTTTGGGTGACGAATTTCTAATCTCAACACTTTTACATTTCATTTTAGGTCTTTTAGGATTTTTAGTTTCATTTTCTTAATTTTGCATATATATACACAATAAGCTTAGTCATAATAATGAAAATTTTCAAGATTTCTATCTCTAGGGCACTAATTGATTTGAGTGAAAACCTTTCATAAAACTTGCATGAATTCATATTTTGTGGAACATGATTTTTGAGCTAAGAACACAAGCTAGTGAGTTTTGAGCCTAATGGTGTGGTTATATCTTATAACCACTTATCTTCCTTCTTGTGTGAAATTGTTCTCTTCCTATGATTGTAATCCTTGATTTGTTTGATTCTTTATGTCCATTATTTTGTGTATTCATGTATTTATATGTTGAGGCCATCATTTCATTTAGCTCGCTTACCCAAATAGCCTTACCTCTTATCTTCCATTGTTAGCCAACTTTGAGCCTACGATTAACCCACTTGTTCTTAAATTTTAGGACATTACAAGCCTTAAAGCGAAAAACAATAAATGTCCTTTATTTGGATCTTTGATTAGCTTAGGCTAGTGTATGTAACATTCAAGTGTGGGAAAACTTGGGACATTGGTTGAATAAAAAGGGTAGTTTTGTATTTTTGTTAAAAATATTGGGAATTGGGTACATGCTCATGTATTGATTAAATGTAGAGATCGTATGCATTGATGTTTTTGTATATAGTTTGAAAGAAAAAAATGATGAGAAAAACAAAAGAAAAAGAAAAAAATATGGAAAAGAAAAAAAAAGAGAAAGAAAGATAAAGAAAAAGCAAGAAATAAAAAGGGGACAAAATGCCCCAAAGCAAAGTGAAGCTCAATAAAATCAATGCATATGAGTTGTAATCAAGAAGAGAATGCATGAGTATGTGAAAAAGTGAAAAATGGGTAGTTAGGTTAGCTTTGAATTGTATAGGTTGTCATAGGTTAGGTGGGAAGTTTAGTTGATCAAAGATTCAAATTTCAAGTCCACTTGACCAAATATGCATCCTACCTTGACCTAGCCCCATTACAACCAATGAAAAGACCTCATGATATATGTATGCATGCATGAAATAAATGTTGATTGTTAGAAGAAAAACAAATCTTGGAAAGCATGATTAGGGGAGAATTGAGTGATTCAACCCTAAACACTTGAGCGAATAGAGTACAAACACATCCGGTGAGGGTTTGATGCTCAATTACATGTTTTCACCTATGATCATCTTTCTTCATGCAAGTTTGTAAAAATATTTAATAGCTCAATTCAATTGTGGTTTGGCATGGTTGTTAACACCTTTGGCCCTTGTGCCTATATATACTTCTTGAGGATTGATTTATTTTGACCAAGCAATTACATTCATGTAGATAGTTGCATATAGCTTAGATTGCATTTAGTTAGATTTCATTGAATAAATGTTGATACCCTTTGTTTCTCTCTTGGTTTAAGCATGAGGACATGCTTGGTTTAAGTGTGGGGAGGTTGATAAACCCCATATTTAGGGTTTATCTTGTGCTTGATTTGGGGGATTTTATGACCTTTTACCCACATTTATTCAATGAAATAGCATGGTTTTATGATTATCTCCTAATTTGTGCTTAAGTGTGAAAACATGCTTGTAGACCTCTAATTTGATGATTTTAATTCACCTTTGATTCCACTAGATGCCTTGATGTGTTTGCTAGTGATTTTAGGTTGAAAAGGGCTAGAAATGGATCAAATGAGTGAAGAGGAAAGCATGCAAAGTGGAGCAATCATGGAAAAGCCAAAGATTTGGATATAATCATCCACGCGCACGCGCATAGTACGCACACGCGTGGATAGCGAAAACTCAAGGGACGCGCACGCGTGCTGTACGCGTACGCGTCAGTGGCCGCACGTGATTTTTAAATAGAAAACGTGCCCAGCGATTTCTGAGAGCCGTGGGGCCCAGTTTACAACTAACTTTAGCACCAAAATGCATATAAGGACCAAGGATTGAAGGGGAATCATCATCATTCACACCTTTAGCTCATTTTTACACATTAGGATTATTTTTAGTTGGTTTTAGAGAGAGAAGCTCTCACTTCTCTCTAGGATTAGGATTAGGATTAGGTTTAGTTCTTAGATCTAGGGTTTAATTCATGCTTTCCTCTACTTTTTCTTCTCAATTCTTTGTTGTTGCAATCATCCTTCTTCTATTCCTTTGTTGTAATCTCTTCTATTTTGTTTCTATGCTTTGTTATAGATCTACTTTTGTTCCTTCTATTCTCTTTCGATTCAATTAGAGGTAAGTCATAATAATTATGCTTCTTTTGATTGTTATTGTTAATTCCTTGTAATAATTGTTGTTAGATTCTATTTTTGTTGTCAATTTACTATGCTTTTCTTTTGTGCCTTCCAAGTGTTTGATAAAATGCTTGGTTGGATGTTAAAGTAGATTTTAGTGTTCTTGGCTTGGGAAGGTAACTTAGGAACTCTTGAGTTACTAATGTCCAAGTAATTGACGATTGGGAGCCATTAACTCTAGATCTCACTAATTAAATTGGTGGAGAAGTAGGACTTATGGACTTAGATTGATATAGCTCACTTGACTTTCCTTTACTACTAGTTAGGGGATGACTTAGTGGGATTGATCCTTGCCAATTGTCATGTTGTAGTTAGCGATAGGGATAGAGATCCTTGACCATCAAACCTTGCCAAGACCTTTGTAGTTGTTAGTTTATTTTCATTGCCATTTACATTTCATGTCTAAAATCTCAAAAAACCCCCAAATATACCTCATAACCAATAACAAGGACACTTTATTGCAATTCCTAGGGAGAACAACCCGAGGTTTAAATACTTTGGTTTATAGATTTTAGGGGTTTGTACTTGTGACAAACAATCTTTTGTATGAAAGGATTATTTATTGGTTTAGAAACTATACTTGCAACGAGGATTCATTTGTGAAATTCTAAACCGTCAAAAAATCTGTTCATCAGTGCTCCAAGAGGCGGAGTTGAAATATACCAAGTTGGAAAAGTTGGCTTACGCCCTAGTAACCTCATCCAGAAGACTAAAACAGTACTTCCAAGGGCACGTGATAATTCTCAGAACCGACCAGGCCATTCGGCAAGTCCTCCAGAAACCCAACCTCGCGGGAAGAATGATGGCATGGGCAATAGAGCTGTCCCAATACGACTTGCAGTACGAACCCAGGCAGGCAATTAAAGCCCAAGCAATGGCGGACTTCCTGGTGAAGGTCACAGGGGAGACTCCCGATATACCAAACACACGGTGGAAACTCCACGTTGACGGAGCATCCAACCAAACGTTCGGAGGGGCTGGAATCATTCTCGAGAACTCGCAGGAGTAGCTTATAAACAATCGATCAAGTTTGATTTCCCAATCTCCAACAACTAGGCAGAATATGAGGACCTGATAGGAGGATTAATATTAGCCAAAGAGGTCGGAGCATCAAGGGTGGAAGTTAGTAGCGACTCCCAGATCGTCACCTCTCAGATAAACGGCAGCTACCAAGCAAGGGACGCACTACTACAAAAATACTTGGAAAAGGTAAAGGAGCTATGCAAAAGCTTTGAGGAAGTCATAATTCAGCATGTCCCTAGAGAAAGAAACGCCCGAGCCGACCTCCTCTCTAAACTAGCAAGCACCAAGCCCAGGACGGGAAATAGATCCTTAATCCAAGGGCTAGCAACTGAACCTGCAATCATCTTGTGCACAACCCAAATACCGAACCCCTCCTCTTGGATAGATCCTATCCTCCGATACTTAGAGCATGGCAAAACTCCTGAGAATGAGAAAGAAGTGCAAACCACCAGAACTCCAGAAGGGAAGCTTCAAAGTATGTGATCATACAAGGATAGCTGTATAAACGAGGACTCCACCAACCCTTACTCAAGTGCCTACGTCCCGACCAAACGGACTACGTCCTAAGCGAAGTCCATGAGGCTGTTGTGGTCACCACATCGGAGGAAGATCGCTGGCAAGAAAGATCATTCGAGCAGGATATTACTGGCCCACAATGATGTTGGACGCCCAAGAGTTCGTCAAAAAATGCAAAAAATTCCAGAAAAATACCAACTTCCATGAAGCTCCACCTGAAGAACTCAGCCTGATAATGGCCCCCAACCTTTCGCCCAATGGGGGGGGGTCGACCTCCTAGGACCGTTCCCGCCTGGGCTTAGACATGTAAAATACTAGATAGTAGCCATAGATTACTACACCAAGTGGGTAGAATCGGAACCACTAGCTAGCATATCTTCAGCGAATTGCCAAAAATTCATGTGGAGGCAAGTGGTCACCAGGTTCGGAATCCCAGAAACTATCATATCGGATATTGGGACACAATTCACCGACAAGAAGTTCAAAGAATTCCTAGCAGGACTGAGAATCAAGCAAAAGTTCTCCTCAATCGAGCACCCCCAAACCAACGGCCAGGTAGAGGCAGCCAACAAAGTCATCCTAAAAGGGCTAAAGAAGCGACTTGAAGGGAAGAAGGGCTCATGGGAAGACGAGCTAGCCTCAGTCTTATGGTTCTATAGAACCTCCCCCCAATCATCTACCGGCAAAACCCCATTCCGACTCACATACGGGGTCGACGCAGTCATCCTAGTCGAAGTCGGGGAGCCGAGCCAAAGATTACTCCTCGGAGGGGGTAGCGAGGCAGTGGAAAAGGATCTGATTGACGAAACAAGACAAATGGCACATCTAACAGAAACAGCAATCAAGCAAAGGATAACCCTAAGGTACAATGGCAAAACACTGAAAAGAAGTCTCGAAGAGGGTGACTTGGTCTTACGACACAACGACATAGGTCCACCAGCCTCGGGAGAGGGAAAATTGGCCGCGAATTGGGAGGGCCCCTACAGGGTAAGAGAAGTCCTCGGCAAGGGCGCCTACAAGCTAGAGAGGTTGGAAGGAAGCGAGGTACCGAGAACATGGAACATGGCAAACCTAAAGAGGTTCTACTCATAAGAAGAAGCAACCACACGATCTAACGACCTCGACCCCTCCACTTTGACTTCCTTTGCATTCCTTTTTTACCTCCATCTCCTTCACCTTATTATGTATTACACCATTTCTTTGTTTTAAGTTCTACATATGCGTATATAATAAGTTTGTCTTTTTGCAAGATTCACGTCAAAACGACAAAACGACGAAAAACAACAAACGGTCAACCTAACAGAAACTTGGGACTAATCACCCCGGGAACCAAAGGGAGGCAAAGCAAAAAACAACTCGAAGCGACAAGCAATGAAAACGGTAAATACCATAAAAACGGTAAACCAAAAGGCCGCGACGGCCCGGGTAAAAAAAAAAGGCAAAGCCACGACGGCACGAGCAAGCAAGCATTAACAGAAAATGGCAAAGCCACGACGGCCCGAGCAAGCAAGCAATAACAAAACAGCCTAATCAAAATAAAATGCCAAAGTGTTCATTACAACTAAAAGGCGCCTTAAACAGGCCCAAAGATAAAAACAAATTACAAAAGGTAAGGCAAGGAGTACAAAAGTTGAAAGAAGTATCCATCTCAAGGCTTGAGGATATCAACAATCTTCCCGTCCTCAACTGTCTTGAGAGCTCCTCTAATTCCTTGGCCTTCTTCTTGGCAGCGGCAGTCTTACCACGAGAAGTATTCAAATCTTTCATCAAGGCGAGGTCCCGATCCACCAGCCTGTTGATCTCTTTGGCATCCTCCTTAGCCTTCTTCTCCTGCTCAGACAACTTTGTCTTTAGAGACTCCTCCCGAGATCTTGAATCTGTCAGGTCTTTCTGGGAGTTCCGAAGCTTCCCTTCCAAAACATGATAATTTCCCAAGACAGGTTCCACCTTCTTGGCAATAGCAGCAACTCGAAGAAGACTGCGATAAATCCACCTTGCCTGCCCAGAAAGGTCGGCATCCTGGAAGAACTCTTCGGTACCAGGAAGCAACTGAAATTCGATGAAACCCCCAGCATCGAAGTTCTTTTCCATGACAGAAAGGGCCTTCCCAGAGTCCCGTTTCCTCTTCTTTGGGTTGCCAACGACCTTCAAGTCGTCATCGCCAAACCCCAGATCCTCCTCATCAAAAGGAACCTCCGCCTCCACACTTGAGTTCCCCGAGGCATTCTTAGGAGGGACTTCAAGTCATCCAGGGTAGTCTTCACCACTACCTTGGTCAGCCCCGTCAACCCAACCACTACCTTCCCCGACATCCTCGTGGACCTGACTCGCCGAAGGAGTCGATGAAGTGTCTTCACCACCCTCATTCCCTCCTTGGATGAGGTTCATCAAGTCCGCTAGGGTAGTCTTCCCGCCAGCCATGGAAACTGCAAACAAAAAGCAAAGGTGTGAGCAATAGAAGAGTAAACACTAAAAATACAAAAAAGTAAAGAACTCACCAACATACGACCGATCGGCCTCCCGGTCCCCCATAACCATACGAGGGTTAAGATTTTTCTTGCCAAAAATGGCCAACAAGATGTCGGTAATGTTACGATCTTTTGGGCTTAACCAATCATAGGATATTTTTATCAAATAATCGGATCCCGCCCCGAAGCTCTAGTAAGTCGGGATCCGCCTTTCCCCCTCGGCAGTAAGCCTGAAGGGTTGATGACCCTCAATCGGCCTGACCTTGAAGAAAGTAGACTTAAAACCATGAAAGGAGTCCTCAAAAAGGCCAAAGATCCTACGACCTTGTTGGGCCCTGAAGGACATATACCCCTTCTTCGCCTTTCCCTGCCGAGAAGGGTACGTAAGAAAGAAAAGGTAAAGGAAAACGTTCACGGAGATCGGAAGCTCCAGATATTCATAAACCATCTCGAAGCATCGGATGGCAGCCCAACTGTTCGGGTGCAGTTGCGATGGAGCAACGTCACAACGGTTTAACAAACCCATGACAAAGGGGGAAAAGGGTAAGCGAACTCCCAAGGTCATGAACATGGGTTCATAAACTCACAACCAATCAACAACCTGTGGAGCTTCCAGGTTCTTCTGGCAAACACGCTCCCGACCAGCAGGAACATAAACTTGATACAACGCTTCCTTGGGACCACCTCCACACAAGAGCCCAGCCTGGCGCAAATCTTGGAGGCCCTCCTTAGTGACCTTGGAAGGGGTGTCCTTCACGTTGGAAGAAACCCAAGCATAATGATCAACGAAATCGGCTAGCGGCCGCTGAACCTGATTCGGAAGAACGAGGCGCTCGGCCATACCTACAGCGGGGGCACCACTTAGTCAGAACGGGAGTTCGGGAACCCTTAAAGCAGTAAAAATAAAACTATAACTCCCTAAATCACCCTCTACATACCCCTACACTAACCCAGAACTCAAGCAAAATCTAAGGAAAACCCAGTGGCACCCCCTCTAAAAGAAGAACCAAGCAAAAAACCCAGGCATGCTTAGGAAAATACACAAGAAAATACCAAAAGGAAAACTGCGAATCAACATACCAGGAAAATGCAGAATCCGCAAAGTAGAAGGAAGAAAGGGAAGAAGGAACACTGGAAGTAAGAAGGAAATCGAAACAGCAGCAAAAGCAGGGAAGAAGATGGAAGCAGCAGCAGTACGAAAGAATAGAAGAAGCAGAAAAGGGAGAATGAAGTTATGAGGGGGTTGCAAAACAAAAATAGGGCAAAAGGCGTAACCATCGAGGAAGAGCGCCAAAAGGCAGGGGCATACTCGTCGTTTCACGCAAATTTCAAATCATGAAACGATGGGCATTTAATGCCCCACACAGAAGCCAAGGAGGCAGCATCAGAGACGAGATGACCACGCGTGAGAAACACGAAACGCCATCAATGGACTCCCGAGAAGAAGAACACATCCCGTCTCGGCGAGTAGGACAAACACGCCTAGCCACGAGCTCCAAACCTCAAGACTAGCGTGTTGGGGGAACTGTTACGGACCGTTACAAGTCCAGCCCAACTAGCCGCCGGGTTGAGGCACCACCCCTGACCCAGGCCCAAGCTATCCCTCACAAGGAAAACCCGACGGGTCAGTCTTTAACACTCGACCCGGTCGACGCCCGACTTTACCACCTGCACGACCCAGTACACCACGCCTAGCAAACCGGTCGGGTTGGTATCCTCGGGGTAGCACCCGAAGCCCCGACCCGAAGTCCGAAACAACCTGCTCCTCCCACGTGGACAAGGACAACTCACAAACATCCTGACCAGTGGGTTAGGTCATTTATGGGCCCACCCAGCACAGTATATAAGGGGAAAGGTCAGCTCTCCCCCCGAGGTACACATCATCTTACCTAATTTGGCTATCATTTTGTACAGACACTGACTTGATCGTCAGAGTGTCCTTGTAGGTGGCCACCCCCCTCTCGTCCGTTCTACCACCAGCTTCGCCAGTCTCCACCTCTAGACCAGGAACCCGCTCCAAGCCACTTCAAGGTCTCGCCCCCTCATCCCTCCACCATCTTCTGACCTGTCGAGCACCCGAGATCATCTGGTGAAGAACATTGGCGCCGTCTGTGGGGACCCTAGAGCAGACATAGAGCGACTCCCCACTTCAGAGGAACTCTGCGAAGGAGGAGGGGCCCGCCTGAGCAGGGCTAGCTCGTCAGCCCGTGCTGGCGAATAGTTACGATCCTCCGTTCAGCCAAACCAACCAATCTACACTAAGACCCCCGAAAGACGTCCCTTCGGATGAACGGGGGCCGACAGTGCCAAGATCATGCAAGAGCTCAGGCACAGAATGCGAAACCTTGAGCGAGAGCTAGCAGCGAGGAGCCGATCCTACGGAGACGTCAGCCACTCCCACGGCAACGCCAATCGATCCCGCATCCGCACTCGCTCCCCCTCTCGAAGACACGAGAGCCGAGAAAGGAGCCTAACAAAGCGCGACGAGGCGCATACACAGGCGACCTCTTGACCTACCCAAGGCAGGACCGAGAGTCACAGGGAGTCCCAAAGAGGGAAAGCCAAGAAACAACAGAAACCCATCATCATGGGAGCCACTCCCTTCTACCGCTCGATCCTCAAGGTCTGGCTTCCGAAGAACTTCGACAAGCCGACGGACATGAGGTACGATGGGACTAAGGATCCCCAAGAGCACCTCACAGCTTTTGAAGCAAGAATGAACTTGGAAGGAGTAGGTGACGCTGGCCGGCCCAGCGATCTGATGGTTCAACGCGCTCCCACAAGGATCCATCACGGCCTTTGTCGACATCTCCCAAAGCTTCCTAGCTCGGTTCACGACACGCATAGCCAAGGCAAAGCACCTAATTAACTTACTAGGGGTTACCCCCAGGGGAGCCGACCAAGAAGTTCCTGGACAGATTCAACGACTAATGCTTGGAAATCGACGGCCTTACAGACTCAGTCGCTAGCCTCTGCCTAACGAAGGCATGCTAAACGAGGACTTTAGGAAGCACCTCACTACTAAGCCCGTCTGGTCCATGCAGGAAATTCAAGGTGTGGCCAAGGAATACATCAATGATGAGGAGCTGAGTCAGGTTGTAGCAGCCAACAAACGGCAGCTCCCAAACCCCTCAGCTCGGCAAGCCCCCCAGGTCGATAGATATAAGGAAGCTCCCAGGGACGGCACCTTAGCCAAGCAATCCAAGCAACCCCCATGGGTAGGAAGGTTCACAAATTACACGCCACTCACGGTGCCCATAGTGGAAGTTTACCAACAAATTGCAGACAAGGGAATCCTATCCAGACCTAGACAATTGAAAGAAAGAACGGGAGGCAACAAAAGCCTTTACTGCGATTATCACAAGGAATTCGGTCACAAAATCCAAGACTGCTTCGATCTCAAAGATGCCTTAGAGCAGGCCATCAAAGATGGAAAGCTGAGCGAATTCTCCGGCTCATCAGAGAGCCAAGGAGACGGGAACGTGAACGCTCTGAGGAAGATCGTAGCCGGACTGTCAAACCAAGGCAAGAACCCATAGGGGACGCCAACAACCCCCCAACCTTTGTGGTCAACGTCATGGTCGGGCGTGACAGCCCTCCTAAATCCAAGTCGGAAACAAAAAAGGATACCCGGATCCTATCCATCTCGACAGAAGGTCCCATCGTCAGCAGGGGACCTCCCACAATATCCTTTGGCCCAGAAGATAAATGGTTTCACGACCTCCCTGAGAACCCCCCATGGTGGTTACAGCAATGGTCGGGACAGGGTTAGTTAGACGAATCCTCGTCGATACCGGGGCCGACTCTAACATCCTGTTCAGAAACGTATTCGACGCCATGGGGCTCAAAGAGTCTGACCTCAAAAATCACCAGCACGGGGTCGTGGGACTAGGCGACAACTCCATAAAACCCGACGGGACGATCTCCCTCCCAATCTATCTTGGAACCGGTGACGCCAGGAAGTCGATTATGGCAGACTTTGTAGTCCTTGGAGACTCCACAGCATACAACATCATTCTGGGGAGAAAGACCATCAACGAACTCTCATCCATAATATGAAATAAATTCTTGACAATGAAGTTCATAACGGACAAGGGAACAGTTGGATCCATAAGGGGAGACCTAGAAGCAGCGGTCGCCTGCGATAACGCCAGTCTCTCCTTAAGGAAAGAATCTAAGAAGACAGCTGGCGTGTTCTTAGCAGACCTGGACGTCAGGATGGAAGACAAGTCGAGACCAGAACCAGAGGGGGACATGGAAAAGTTTCAGATAGGGAAGTCGGCAGACTAGTTTACCTTTGTAAATAGGAACCTGCCCCATGAACTCAAGGGCCCCCTCATGGAGGTTGTAAGGGCGAACGGTGACCTATTTCCGTGGACGCCATCAGACATGCCGAGATTGGATCCCGAGGTCATGTCCCATCGACTAGCCGTGAAACCTGATGCCAAACCAGTAGCCTATCGGCGAAGAAAGATGTCTCAAGAAAGGGCCGACGAAGTCGCCAAACAAACAGCCGGGTTGTTGGAAGCAGGATTCATCAAGGAACTCGAGTATTCGACATGGCTGTCCAACATCGTCCTAGTCAAGAAAGCCAGCGGGAGGTGGAGAATGTGTGTTGACTATTCCGACCTGAACAAAGCATGCCCAAAAGACTCTTTCCCCTCCCCAACATCGACACCTTGGTATACTCGGCGGCAGGGTATCGTTTTCTCAGCTTCATGGATGCGTACTCTGGCTATAACCATATCCCAATGCACCGACCTGACGAGGACAAAACGACGTTCATAACGCCAGGAGGCACTTATTGCTACAAAGTAATGCCATTTGGGCTAAAGAACGCAGGAGCCACCTATCAAAGACTAATGAGCAAGGTCTTCCACGACCTCATCGGCAAGACAGTAGAAGTGTACGTCGATGACACCTTGGTGAAAATAGCAGAGCCGAACAGGCTAATAGACGACCTCCAAGCTGTCTTCAAAGCACTAAGAAAATTTAAAATGAGGCTCAACCCACTCAAATGCACATTCACCATGGAAGCGGGGAAATTCTTAGGATTCATGATAACATAAAGAGGGGTAGAGGCCAATCCAGACAAGTACGAAGCCGTCCTCAAAATGACAAGCCCTGGAAGCGTCAAAGATGTGCAACGACTCACTGGTGCACGAAATTATGATCATCAACAATGGCGCCAAAGGACTTGGAGCTCTCAAACGTGAATCACACTTTGTCACAATTCCGCACAACTAAGCAGCAAGTGCACTGGGTCGTCCAAGTAATACCTTACGTGAGTAAGGGTCGATCCCACGGAGACTGTCGGCTTGAAGCGAGCTATGGTCACCTTGTAAATCTCAGTCAGGCGAATTCAGATGGTGATGGAGAATTGATAATTAAAAGATAAATAAAACATAAAATAAAGATAGAGATACTTATGTAATTCTTTGGTTGGAATTTCAGATAAGCGTATGAAGATGCTTTGTTCCTCCTGAACCTCTGCTTTTCGATTGCCTTCTTCCAATTATTCATACTCCTTTCCATGGCAAGCTTTATGTTGGACATCACCGTTGTCAATGGCTACTTCCCGTCCTCTCAGTGAAAATGTTCTACGCATGCTGTCACCGCACGACTAATCATCTGTCGGTTCTCGATCATGCTGGAATAGGATCCATTGATCCTTTTGCGTCTGTCACACGCCCAACAATCGTGAGTTTGAAGCTCGTCACAGTCATCCCTTCCCAGATCCTACTCGGAATACCACAGACAAGGTTTATACTTTCCGGATCTCAAGAATGACCGCCAATAATTCTAGCCTATACCACGAAGGTTCTAATCTTAGATTAGAAACCCAAGAGATACACATTCAAGCTTGTTTGCATGTAGAACGGAAGTGGTTGTCAGTCACGCGTTCATAGGTGAGAATGGTGATGAGTGTCACATAATCATCACATTCATCATGTTCTTGGGTGCGAATGAATATCTTGGAGAAGAAATAGACTTGAGTTGAATAGAAAAATAATAGTACTTTGTATTAATTCATGAAGAACAGCAGAGCTCCACACCTTAATCTATGGTGTGTAGAAACTCCACCGTTGAAAATACAAAAGTGATAATGGTGTAAGCATGGCCGAATGGCCAGCCTCCAAGGTCTAGGGACTAAACGTCCAAAGATCTGTGTCTAAATACAATAGTAAAAGGTCCTATTTATAGAGAACTAGTAGCCTAGGGTTTACAGAAATCAGTAATTAATGCAGAAATCTTCTTCCGGGCCCACTTGGTGTGTGCTTGGGCTGAGCATTGAAGCTTCCATGTGTAGAGACTTTTCTTGGAGTTAAACACCAGCTTTTGTGCCAGTTTGGGCGTTTAACTCCGGCTTTTGTGCCAGTTCCGGCGTTAAACGCCATAATTCTTGAGCTGACTTGGAATGCCTGTTTGGGCCATCAAATCTCGGGCAAAGTATGGACTATTATATATTTCTGGAAAACCCAGGATGTCTACCTTCCAACGCAATTGAGAGCGTACCAATTGGGATTCTGTAGCTCCAGAAAATCCACTTTGAGTGCAGGGAGGTCTGGATCCAACAGCATCTGCAGTCCTTTTTCAGCCTCTGAATCAGATTTTTGCTCAGGTCCCTCAATTTCAGCCAGAAAATACCTGAAATCACAGAAAAAAATACAAACTCATAGTAAAGTCTAGAAGAGTGATTTTTATTTAAAAACTAATAAAAACATAATAAAAACTAACTAAAATATACTAAAAACATATTAAAAACAATGCCAAAAAGCGTATAAATTATCCGCTCATCACAACACCAAACTTAAATTGTTGCTTGTCCCCAAGCAACTAAAAATCAAATAGGATAAAAAGAAGAGAATATACAATGGATTCCAAAAACATCTATGAAGATCAGTATTAATTAGATGAGCGGGGCTTTTAGCTTTTTGCTTCTGAACAGTTTTGGCATCTCACTTTATCCTTTGAAGTTCAGAATGATTGGCTTCTATAGAAACTCAGAATCCAGATAGTGTTATTGATTCTCCTAGTTAAGTATGTTGATTCTTGAACACAGCTACTTTATGAGTCTTGGCCGTGACCTAAAGCATTTTGTTTTCCAGTATTACCACCGGATACATAAATGCCACAGACACATAACTGGGTGAACCTTTTCAGATTGTGACTCAGCTTTGCTAGAGTCCCCAATTAGAGGTGTCCAGAGCTCTTAAGCACACTCTTTTTGCTTCTGGACCACGACTTTAACTGCTCAGTCTCAAGTTTTCACTTGACACCTTCACGCCACAAGCACATGGTTAGGGACAGCTTGGTTTAGCCGCTTAGGCCAGGATTTTATTCCTGTGGGCCCTCCTATCCACTGATGCTCAAAGCCTTGGATCCTTTTTATCACCCTTGCCTTTTGGTTTAAAGGGGTATTGGCTTTTTCTGCTTGCTTTTCTTTTTTTTTTCTTTCTTTTTTTCTTTTTTTGCTTTTTTTTTGCAAGCTTTTCACTGCTTTTTCTTGCTTCAAGAATCAATTTTATGATTTTTCAGATTATCAAATAACATTTCTCCTTTTCCATCATTCTTTCAAGAGCCAACAATTTTAACATTCATGAATCAACAGTATCAAAAATATGCACTGTTCAAGCATTCATTCAGAAAGACAAAAGTATTGCCACCACATCAAAATAATTAAACTGTTTTAAAATTTGAAATTCATGCACTTCTTTTTCTTTTTCAATTAAAAACATTTTTCATTTAAGGTGATGGATTCATTTTCACAGCTTTAAGGCATAGACACTTAGACACTAATGATCATGTAATAAAGACACAAATATAAATAAACATAAGGCATAATTTTCGAAAAACAGAAAATAAAGAACAAGGAAGTTAAAGAACGGGTCCACCTTAGTGATGGCGGCTTGTTCTTCCTCTTGAAGATCTTATGGAGTGCTTGAGCTCCTCAATGTCTCTTCCTTGCCTTTGTTGCTCCTCTCTCATGGTTCTTTGGTCTTCTCTAATTTCATGGAGGAGGATGGAATGCTCTTGGTGCTCCACCCATAGTTGTCCCATGTTGGAACTTAATTCTCCTAGAGATGTGTTGATTTGCTCCCAATAGTTTTGTGGAGGAAAATGCATCCCTTGAGGCATGTCAGGGATTTCATGATGAGGAGTTTCCTCATGCTCTTGTCCATGAGTGGGATTTCTTGTTTGCTCCATCCTTTTCTTAGTGATGGGCTTGTCCTCATCAATGAGGATGTCTTCCTCTATGTCAATTCTAACTGAATTGCAAAGGTGACAAATGAGGTGAGGGAAGGCTAACCTTGCCACAGTAGAGGACTTGTCCGCTACCTTGTAGAGTTCTTGGGATATAACCTCATGAACTTCTACTTCCTCTCTAATCATGATGCTATGAATCATGATAGCCCGGTCTATAGTAACTTCGGATCGGTTGCTAGTAGGAATGATTGAGTGTTGGATGAACTCCAACCATCCCCTAGCCACGGGCTTGAGGTCATGCCTTCTTAGTTGAACCGGCTTCCCTCTTGAATCTCTCTTCCATTGAGCGCCCTCTTCACAGATGTCCATGAGGACTTGGTCCAACCTTTGATCAAAGTTGACCCTTCTATTGTATGGGTGTGCATCTCCTTGCATCATAGGTAAATTGAATGCCAACCTTACATTTTCCGGACTAAAGTCTAAGTATTTTCCTCGGACCATTGTAAGCCAATTCTTAGGGTCCGGGTTCACACTTTGATCATGGTTCTTGGTGATCCATGCATTGGCATAGAACTCTTGAACCATTAAGATTCCGACTTGTTGAATGGGGTTGGTGAGAACTTTCCAACCTCTTCTTCGGATCTCATGTCGAATCTCCAGATATTCGCCCTTTTTGAGCTTAAAAGGGACCTCGGGTATCACCTTCTTCTTGGCCACAAATTCATAGAAGTGGTCTTGATGCACCCTTGAGAGGAATCTCTCCATCTCCCATGACTCAGAGGTGGAAGCTTTTGCTTTCCCTTTCCTCTTTCTAGAGGTTTCTCCGGCCTTTGGTGCCATAAATGGTTATGGAAAAACAAAAAGCTTTAGCTTTTACCACACCAAACTTAGAAGGTTTGCTTGTCCTCGAGCAAAAGAAGAAAGAAGAGAGTAAAAGAAGAAGAAATAGAGGAGATGGAAGGGGCTTAGGGTCTCGGCCAAGGGGGAGAAGTAGTGTGTATGTTGTGTGAAAATGAAGGAGTGAAGATGGGTTTATATAGGAGTGGAGAGAGGGGGGTATGGTTCAGCCATTATGGGTGGTTTGGGTGGGAAAGTGGTTTGAATTTGAATGGTGAGGTAGGTGGGGTTTTATGAAGGATGGATGTGAGTGGTAAAAAGAATGGTGGGATTTGATAGGTGAGGGGTTTTTGGGGAAGAGGTATTGAGGTGATTGGTGAATAGGTGAAGAAGAGAGAGAGAGGTGGGGTAGGTGGGGATCCTGTGGGGTCCACAGATCCTGAGGTGTCAAGGATTTCTCATCCCTGCACCATGTGGCATGCCAAAACGCCCCTTGCTGCCAATCCTGGCGTTAAACGCCAGGCTGCTGCCCATTTCTGGCGTTTAACGCCAGCTTCTTACCCATTCCTGGCATTAAACGCCAGTCTGGTGCCCATTTCTGGCGTTAAACGCCCAGAATGGTGCCAGACTGGGCGTTTAACGCCCATTCTGCTACCCTTACTGGCGTTTAAACGCCAGTAAGTTTTTCCTCCAGGGTGTTCTGTTTTTAATACTGTTTTTTCTTCTGTTTTTGCTTTTTCAATTGTTTTTGTGACTTCACATGATCATCAACCTACATAAAATATAAAATAACAAAAGAAAATAGAAATTTAACATAGATAATTAAAGATTGGGTTGCCTCCCAACAAGCGCTTCTTTAATGTCAATAGCTTGATAGTGGGCTCTCATGGAGCCTCACAGATGTTTAGAGCAATGTTGGAACCTCCCAACACCAAACTTAGAGTTTGACTGTGGGGGCTCTGTCTGACTCTGTATTGAGAGAAGCTCTTCATGCTTCCTCTCCATGGTTACAGAGGGATATCCTTGAGCTTTAAACACAAGGGAGTCTTCATTCACTTGAATGATCAATTCTCCTCTGTCAACATCAATTATAGCTTTTGCTGTGGCTAGGAAGGGTCTGCCAAGGATGATGGATTCATCCACACACTTCCCAGTCTCTAGGATTATGAAATCAGCAGGGATGTAGTGGTTTTCAACCTTTACCAAGACATCCTCTACAAGTCCATAAGCCTGTTTCTTTGAATTGTCTGCCATCTCCAGTGAGATTCTTGCAGCTTGTACCTCAATAATCCCTAGCTTCTCCATTGCAGAGAGAGGCATAAGGTTTATACTTGACCCCAGGTCACACAGAGCCTTCTCAAAGGTCATGGTGCCTATGTTACAAGGGATTAAGAATTTTCCAGGGTCTTGTCTCTTTAGAGGTAATCTCTGCTTAGTCAAGTCATCCAGTTCTTTGATGAGCAATGGAGGTTCATCCTCCCAAGTCTCATTACCAAACAACCTGGTATTTAGCTTCATGATTGCTCCAAGGTACTTAGCAACTTGCTCTTCAGTAACATCTTCATCCTCTTCAGAGAAAGAATACTCATCAGAGCTCATGAATGGCAGAAGTAAATTCAATGGAATCTCTATGGTCTCAGTGTGAGCCTCAGATTCCCACGGTTCCTCATTAGGGAACTCCTTAGAGGCCAGTGGACATCCATTGAGGTCTTCCTCAGTGGAAATCACTTCCTCTTCCTCCTCTCTAGGTTCGGCCATGTGAGACGTGTTTATGACCTTGCACTCTCTCTTTGGATTCTCTTCTGTATTGCTTGGGAGAGTACTAGTAGGGAGTTCAGTAACTTTCTTACTCAACTGACCCACTTGTGCCTCCAAATTTCTAATGGAGGACCTTATTTCAGTCATAAAACTTTGAGTGGTTTTAATTAGATCAGAGACTATGGTTGCTAATTCAGAATGGCTCTGCTTAGAATTCTCTGTCTGTTGCTGAGAAGATGATGGAAAAGATTTGCCATTGCTAAACCTATTTCTTCCACCATTATTGTTGTTGAAGCCTTGTTGAGGCCTCTGTTGATCCTTCCATGAGAGGTTTGGATGATTTCTCCATGAAGGATTATAGGTGTTTCCATAGGAATCTCCCATGTAATTCACCTCTTCCATTGCTGGGTTCTCAGGATCATAAGCTTCTTTTTCAGGGGAAGCTTCCTAAGTACTGCCTGGTGCAGCTTGCATTCCAGACAGACTTTGAGAAATCATATTGACTTGCTGAGTCAATATTTTATTCTGAACCAGTATGGCATTCAGAGCATCAATCTCAAGAACTCCTTTCTTCTGATTTGTCCCATTATTCACAGGGTTCCTTTCAGAAGTGTACATGAATTGGTTATTTGCAACCATCTCAATGAGTTCCTGAGCTTCTGTAGGCGTCTTCTTCAGATGAAGAGATCCTCCAGCAGAGCTGTCCAATGACATCTTGGACAGTTCAGACAGACCATCATAGAAGATACCTATGATGCTCCATTCTGAAAGCATGTCAGAAGGACACCTTCTGATCAATTGCTTGTATCTTTCCCAAGCTTCATAGAGGGATTCTCCTTCCTTCTGTCTGAAGGTTTGGACTTCCACTCTAAGCTTGCTCAATTTTTGAGGTGGAAAGAACTTTGCCAAGAAGGCATTGACTAGCTTTTCCCAAGAGTTCAGGCTTTTTTTGGGTTGTGAATCTAACCATGTCCTAGCTCTGTCTCTTACAGCAAAAGGGAAGAGAATAAGTCTGTAGACTTCAGGGTCAACCCCATTGGTCTTGACAGTGTCACAGATTTGCAAGAATTCAACTAAGAACTGATGAGGATCTTCCAATGGAAGTCCATGAAACTTGTAATTCTGTTGCATTAGAGAAACTAATTGAGGCTTAAGCTCAAAGTTGTTTGCTCCAATGGCAGGGATTGAGATGCTTCTCCCATAGAAGTCAGGAGTAGGTGCAGTAAAGTCACCAAGCACCTTCTTTGCATTGTTGGCATTGTTGTTTTCGGCTGCCATGGTTTCTTCTTCCTTGAAAAGCTCTGTTAGGCCCTCTAGAGAGAATTGTGTTTTAGCCTCTCTTAGCCTTCTCTTCAAGGTCCTTTCAGGTTCAGGATCAGCTTGAACAAGTATGCCTTTATCTTTGTTCCTGCTCATATGAAAGAGAAGAGAACAAGAAAGTATGGAATCCTCTATGTTACAGTATAGAGATTCCTTGAGGTGTCAGAGGAAAAGAAGAATAGAAGGAGAAGGTAGAAAGAGAAGAATTCGAACTTATCAAGAGGGATAGAGTTCAAATTATTGATAGTGGAGGAGTGTTAGTCCTTAAGTAGAAGGATGTGAGAAGAGGGGAAGAATTTTCGAAATTAAAGTAAAAGATTTTGAAATAATTAAAAGAAATTTTGAAAATTTGATTGATGATTTTCGAAAACTAAAATTGGGAAAGAAATTAAGTGATTTTGAAAAAGATTTTGAAATTAGAAATTAAAAAGATATGATTGAAAATTAATTTTGAAAAAGATGTGATTGAAAAGATATGATTGAGAAGATATGATTGAAAATCAAATTAAAAAGAGAAAGTTATAAAATTAAAGTTGATTACTTGACTAACAAGAAATTAGAAGATATGATTCTAGAATTTAAAATTTGATCCTTTCTTAATAGGAAAGTAACAACTTGAAAATTTTAAAGTAAATCATTAATTATGGCAAGGATTTTCGAAAATTATAATAATAAAAAAATTGGAAAGAAATTGATTTTGAAAGGATATGATTGAAAAGATATGATTTGAAAAAGATTTGATTTTGAAAAATTATGAAAATTTGAAAAAAATTTGGATTAAAAACAAAATCTTCCCTCTAGTGTCATCCTGGCGTTAAACACCCAGAATGGCATCCATTCTGGCGTTTAACGCCCAAAACTCTACCTTTTTGGGCGTTAAACGCCCAGCAAACGCCAGTTTTTCTTCTTCACTGGCCGTTTTGAACGCCCAGCTTTTTCTGTTTGATTCCTCTGCTGAATGTTCTGAATCTTCAATTATCTGTATTATTGACTTGAAAAGACATAGTTTTAAAAATATTTTTGAATTTTTGATGATGAGAAATAATAAAAATGCAACTAAGATCAAGTAAACAATGCATGCAAGACACCAAACTTAAAAATTTTCTTATAAGAGACACTAATAAATTGAGAATGCATATGAAAAATAACAAAACACACAAAACAAGAGAATTTAAAGATCAGAGCAAGGAAATCATCAAGAACAACTTGAAGATCAATGAAGAACATAATGCATGTAATTTTCGAAAATGAGAGGCATGCAATTGACACCAAACTTAAAATTAGACACTAGACTCAAACAAGAAACATAAAATATTTTTGGTTTTTATGTTTTAAAATTTTTTTGTATTTTTTTCCAAAAATTATATGGAAGAGAAAATAAAGATAATCAAAACTTTTAATAAGAATTCCAGGAATCATGCAATGTTAGTCTAAAGCTTCAGTCTAAAAAGATTAGACATGGTTAGCCAAGCTTCAGCAGGACATTACATTCAGCAGCTAAATTGATGAGAATCAATTAGCTTTTGTGATGATAAGAACATCACCTTGAAACTCTAGAATTCATTCTTAAAAATTCTGAAAAAAAAATAAAAAGAAAAGTACCTAATCTAAGCAACAAGATGAGCCATCAGTTGTCCAAACTCGAACAATCCCCGGCAACGGCGCCAAAAACTTGGTGTTGTTGCCGGACCAAACTTGGCACTGTTGTTACCGGAAACAAATGCGAAATTGTTATTCGTTCAATCTCCGGCAACGGCGCCAAAAACTTGGTGCACGAAATTGTGATCATCAACAATGGCGCCAAAGGACTTGGAGCTCTCAAACGTGAATCACACTTTGTCACAATTCCACATAACTAACCAGCAAGTGCACTGGGTCATCCAAGTAATACCTTACGTGAGTAAGGGTCGATCCCACGGAGACTGTCGGCTTGAAGCAAGCTATGGTCACCTTGTAAATCTCAGTCAGGCGAATTCAGATGGTGATGGAGAATTGATAATTAAAAGATAAATAAAACATAAAATAAAGATAGAGATACTTATGTAATTCTTTGGTTGGAATTTCAGATAAGCGTATGAAGATGCTTTGTTCCTCCTGAACCTCTGCTTTCCTCTTGCCTTCTTCCAATCATTCATACTCCTTTCCATGGCAAGCTTTATGTTGGGCATCACCGTTGTCAATGGCTACTTCCCGTCCTCTCAGTGAAAATGTTCTACGCACGCTGTCACCGCACGGCTAATCATCTGTCGGTTCTCGATCATGCTGGAATAGGATCCATTGATCCTTTTGCGTCTGTCACACGCCCAACAATCGCGAGTTTGAAACTCGTCACAGTCATCCCTTCCCAGATCCTACTCGGAATACCACAGACAAGGTTTAGACTTTCCGGATCTCAAGAATGACCGCAATAATTCTAGCCTATACCACGAAGGTTCTAATCTTAGATTAGAAACCCAAGAGATACACATTCAAGCTTGTTTGCATGTAGAACGGAAGTGGTTGTCAGTCACGCGTTCATAGGTGAGAATGGTGATGAGTGTCACATAATCATCACATTCATCATGTTCTTGGGTGCGAATGAATATCTTGGAGAAGAAATAGACTTGAGTTGAATAGAAAAACAATAGTACTTTGTATTAATTCATGAAGAACAGCAGAGCTCCACACCTTAATCTATGGTGTGTAGAAACTCCACCGTTGAAAATACAAAAGTGATAATGGTGTAAGCATGGCCGAATGGCCATCCTCCAAGGTCTAGGGACTAAACGTCCAAAGATCTGTGTCTAAATACAATAGTAAAAGGTCCTATTTATAGAGAACTAGTAGCCTAGGGTTTACAGAAATCAGTAATTAATGCAGAAATCTTCTTCCGGGCCCACTTGGTGTGTGCTTGGGCTGAGCATTGAAGCTTCCATGTGTAGAGACTTTTCTTGGAGTTAAACGCCAGCTTTTGTGCCAGTTTGGGCGTTTAACTCCAGCTTTTGTGCCAGTTCCGGCGTTAAACGCCAGAATTCTTAAGCTGACTTGGAACGCCTGTTTGGGCCATCAAGTCTCGGGCAAAGTATGGACTATTATATATTTCTGGAAAGCCCAGAATGTCTACTTTCCAACGCAATTGATAGTGCACCAATTGAGCTTCTGTATCTCCAGAAAGTCCACTTTGAGTGTAGGGAGGTCTGGATCCAACAGCATCTGCAGTCCTTTTTCATCCTCTGAATCAGATTTTTGCTCAGGTCCCTCAATTTCAGCAAGAAAATACCTGAAATCACAGAAAAATACATAAACTCGTAGTAAAGTCCAGAAGAGTGATTTTTATTTAAAAACTAATAAAAACATAATAAAAACTAACTAAAATATACTAAAAACAATGCCAAAAAGCGTATAAATTATCCGCTCATCACTCACCGGGAAGCTCACGGCTCTATCTCGGTTCCTCGGTGCCTCGGCAGAAAAGGCCATCCCATTCTTCAACTTGATGAAGAATGGAATAACCTTCGAGTGGACCCCAGCATGCGAAGAAGCGTTCAGCCACTTCAAAAAGATACTCTCTGAATCCCCCATACTCAACAAACCTAGAGAAGGGAAACCCATGTACTTATACCTAGCAGTAACCACGCAAGCCATGGCGGCAGTCCTTGTCCGAGAAGAAGACAAAACTCAATGCCCAATATACTTCATCAGCAAAGTGCTTGATAAACCCCATATTTAGGGTTTATCTTGTACTTGATTTGGGGGATTTTATGACCTTTTACCCACATTTATTCAATGAAACAGCATGGTTTCATGATTGTCTCCTATTTTGTGCTTAAGTGTGAAAACATGCTTGTAGACCTCTAATTTGATGATTTTAATTCACATTTGATTCCACTAGATGCCTTGATGTGTTTGCTAGTGATTTTAGGTTGAAAAGGGCTAGAAATGGATCAAAGGAGTGAAGAAGAAAGCATGCAAAGTGGAGCAATCATGGAAAAGCCAAAGATTTGGATATAATCATCCACGCGCACGCGCACGGTACGCACACGCGTGGATCGCGAAAACTCAAGGGACGCGCACGCGTGCTGTACGCATACGCGTCGGTGGCCGCACATGATTTTTAAATAGAAAATGTGCCCAGCAATTTCTGAGAGCTGTGGGGCCCAGTTTACAACCAACTTTGGTGCCAAAATGCATATAAGGACCAAGGATTGAAGGGAAATCATCATCATTCACACTTTTAGCTCATTTTTACACATTAGGATTAGTTTTAGTTAGTTTTAGAGAGAGAAGCTCTCACTTCTCTCTAGGATTAGGATTAGGATTAGGTTTAGTTCTTAGATCTAGGGTTTAATTCATGCTTTCCTCTACTTTTGCTTCTCAATTCTTTGTTGTTGCAATCATCCTTCTTCTATTCTTTTGTTGTAATCTCTTCTATTTTGTTTCTATGCTTTGTTGTAGATCTACTTTTGTTCCTTCTATTCTCTTTCAATTCAATTAGAGGTAAGTCATAATAATTGTGCTTCTTTTGATTGTTGTTGTTAATTCCTTATAATAATTGTTGTTAGATTCTATTTTTGTTGTCAATTTACTATGCTTTTCTTTTGTGCCTTCCAAGTGTTTGATAAAATGCTTGATTGGATGTTAGAGTAGATTTTAGTGTTCTTAGCTTGGGAAGGTAACTTAGGAACTCTTGAGTTACTAATGTCCAAGTAATTGACGATTGGGAGCCATTAACTCTAGATCTCACTAATTGAATTGGTGGAGAACTAGGATTTCTGTATGCATGATTTTGACAATAAAGCATTGAGAAGAAGAATGACCATGTTTATTGCAGATAGAACAATGATTTCTGTATGCATGATTTTGAAAGTGATTAAAGGTTTTGAATTTTCTGGCTTTTGAGATTGCTGCATCACTTTTAATAAAACGAGTTAGCAACCGCACCATCTTTAGCTATGTATCCCAGACCAAAATATTTTGACAAAGGTTTGATCTTTGATGATGATGCATTTTTGTCAAAATATGATTTTTCAAAAATAGCATCATAGTTAGTGAAGTAACCTAGACCAAAATTTTCAAATAAAACTCTTTGATTAGCAAGCAATTTGCCCAAGTTGCTAGAACTATGTGCAAATTTCACTAAATCATTATTCATACCTTTAATCATTTCATTTAATATTTCATTTTCATCAATGAATTCTTGTGAAGTGTCAACCGAGTGCTTTGCTTTAAATTTTTCAATTTCAAATTTTAGAAATCTATTTTCTTCAACAAGTTCAATGACACTTTCAGTTTACTTCTCTTTTTCTTTCAATAAATCATTTTCAACTTTCAAGATTTCATTTTCAGATTTGCATTTATTGTATTTATTCAGCAATTTTTAAGAATGGTTGGTGAGATCATCAATAATAATATATAAATCTTCAATGGACAAGTCAAAGTAATTTACCTCATCTAATTGATTGTGACCAGCCATTAGACAGACTTGTTCTTCATATTCAAAGTCTTCATCCTCATTAGAATCATTCTCTAAATCCTCCCATGAAGCCATAAGCACATTCTTCTTTTCTTTTTTCGTCTTGTCTTCTTTCTTGAGTTTAGGACAGTTAAACTTGAAGTAACCTGCCTCCTTGCAGTGATGACAAATAACGTTGCTCAGATCCCTTTTTTGCTCCTTTGAACTCGATCCTTTGTTCTTGCCTTTGCTCCTCATTAACCTTCCCAATATCCTAGCATATAACACAATTTCATCATCTGAAAAACCATCATTTGAATCATCATCCAATGACTCAACTTTTGATTTTAGGGCCACTCCTTTTCTTTTTGTGTTTTGGTTGGTGTGTGTGGTTTCATATACAAGAAGTTTTTCTCTCAAATCATCATATGATAATGAACTCAGGTTTTTGCTCTCAGCTACCACAATTACTTTTGTTTTTCACTCTTTTGTAAGACTCCTAAGAACTTTCTTCACAAGTGTTTGTTCGGTGTGGGTCATTCTCATAGCATCTAAGCTGTTTATGATAATCAAGAATCTCTTGAACATTTCATCAATAGTTTTTCCTTCCTTCATGGAGAACATCTCATATTCTCTTCACAGCATATCTATTATTGTTTGTTTGACTTGTTTGGTACCTTCGTGAATGACTTGGAGTTTATCCCAAATCTCTTTTGCCATTTTGCATCTAGATACCTTCCGATATTCCTCGAAGTTGATAGTATAGTGCATCATGTTAATGGCTTTAGTATTTAACTCTACCTTCTTCTTGTCTTCTTCATTCTATTCGGCTTCTTCTTTTGGAGTCACCACTCCTTCTGCACTTGTCTTGGTAGGAACTTGAGGACCATTTACAATAATCTTCCATATATTGTTGTCAATGGATTAAACAAAGATCTACATCCTTTCTTTTCAGTAGGTGTAGTTCTTCCCATTGAAGAAAGGAGACCTATTGTTTAACTGACCATCAGTAAGAGAGTAAGCACAACGTTTGTACCCAAGTTGTTAAGCATTGGACCTTTCCTCCAAGCTATGAAGCTTGATCCTTAAGGACCAAGATTTGATACCAATTGAAGGTTCTTGATGGCCTAGAGAAGAGGGGTTGAATCTATGGCCTTCTTTTAAACTTGATTAATTAATCCTCAAACCAGAAAATGAAATCTTGCTTCTGTTCAGACTACGAGATTGATTTTGTAAGAAACAATTTTATTTTGTCTCATAACACATGAAAATAGAACCAAAGCAGGAAAGAAGAAGATGACACAACCATGTAACCTAGTTCAGCTACCTTGTGCAATGCAGCCTACATTTAGTCTCCACCACAATAGTGGTGGAATTTTCACTATCTTTTCAAGTATTACATACACCAATTCCCAAAAATTCAACCTGATCCTATCAAGGACAAACTAAGCTCCTATCTAAGCTTAACTTGCCTAGATTCACTTCCTAGACTCTCAACACACTAAGTGCTCACCGAACCTAGTAAGAGATACCTCACAGGTACATGATACAAAATAGAAATACAATAAAAAGAGATAAGACATAAATCTTGACTTTTCTCTTCAAGTACCTGTCTTTGCCTTTTCTCTCAATGAGTTTTTTTAATGCCTTACTTAAAGGCCTTTTACCACTGAATAAAAACAAAGAAAGATACAATATACAAACTGAATATTCAATGATAAACCATGAAGGAGATGATGTAGAATAGAATGTCTCTGAAGCTATAAGATGAACCAGATTCAGCACTCTCATATGTAGCTCTCCATCTTGGCAGAATGTTTCTTTGATGTAAAAACACTGTCCAAAATGTTGAGCAAGAATAGTAGGGAAGCTTTCAATGAAACTCAAACTCTGGTTCACTCTCCTTGAACAAAACTAAAGTTGATTTTATTTTTTTTTATAGAGTTCTGTTTCCACTGCTAAGGTTCGCTTCCCAAAGTCAGCTCCTTGAATCTTGAAGTAGCTAAAGTCTCCCTTTCTTTTTCTTCCATCAGACCAGAAAATTAGGGATTAGATATCAAAGTTAAGCACAACAAAGGAGAGATGAGCAGTAGCAACTTGCTTCCTTAATGAATTTTTCAAATCCAAACCCTTAATCTAGTGCTTTGGCCCAAGTTTCAATATTAGCCATTGATTTATAACATATTAAAGTGACCTCCACTTTCTTCATGTTACCTGAAATAGTTGTGCAGAGGGAAAGGTGAAATCAACAAGTAATTACCTTACATATTTATGGAAATATTTTACCTTTTTCTTCTGATTTAGCTTGACTTGAACATTGTGCTTTTGACTCCAATTTTGATTTGACATAGCCACCAAAATTTTGCTTTTCCTTTTTTTTTCTTTGGTGTTTAATGAAAAAATGATCTTTTCTTTTTTTCTTTTTTCTTTTTGTGCCATACCCGAATCACCATAACACCACCATCAGCTAGATGCTATTTTTTTCATGAAGGTAATGGGCTGTATTGAAATCTTGGTCCAAGTAGCTAAAGTTCAGGTGCTTGGTTCCATTGTTTTGGTCTGCACACTAACACTTGTGCCTGTAACACTAAATGACACATCACAACACTTTTGGCCTATCAACCCATTTACAATTATATTTGTCATCATAAAAAATGTTATTATTGTTTACTAAACTCAACAAAAAAAATATTTTCCCTTCTACAAAATCAAATTCCAAAAATAAACACCAAAATCAAACAACAAAACAAACAGTAAACATAAACTACGAACAGAGAAATTGATAGCCAGTAGACTCCTTTAATATTCAAAAAAAAAAAAACAAAGGCCTTGACCAACTTTCATGAATCAACAAGGAGAAAAAACCCTAACCACATAAATGGTTTCCAATTCCAATAAAAACCACAAACAAGAAACAAATTTTATCAATGGAACAATCCTAACAACAAGTTTGGTAACTAGAAGAAAAAACCTTAAACAACAATGAAAATGGCCATCGGTACCCACAAACGGTTTCTAATTCCAACAAAACCCACTAACAAGAAACACATTTTATCAATGGCACAATCTTAACAACAAATTTGTAACCAGAAAAAAAATTCTTAAACAACATTGAAAATGGTCGTCGGTCACGTCTTCAATCACTACGCCAAAGCCACTTCTCAATGGCAAACTCGTAAACACGTTGTGCCAGATGCTTCAATCGGCGATGATGATGAAGACTTCTTCATCTTCTCCTTAACGACGTCAACAAGGAAGTGGGAGGTGAGGGTTTTGTGAGAGAAACAGGGACAACGGCGATGATGATGAAGGCTTCTTTGAAAAGAAGGTGAGAGGGAGAGTTTTGTTAGAGAAACAAGGACTATGTTGTTTCAATCACTACCTCTCACCTTTCGTTGCCGTTCCGTGTGCGAAACATGAATCGACCTTCGCTAGAGAAAACGCACATGACACCCACTATTTAATCGCACGTTGAAATCCAACCAGGTTCGTCTTTCAGTGAGCGTCGTTGCTGGGTTTAGAGAGCAACGAAGAACAGGAATTTTTTTACTGAGAGTGAAGGGAAGTGTGGTTGAAGAATGAAGAGTGATCCATATGACTTTGTTTTGATGAACCAGCTCTCCTTAACTTAAAATGGCATCGTTTTATATGGTGAGGAGTAATTTAAGGTGCCAAGTCAGCTTCTATTAACGACGTTAGCGAGGAAAATGACGGAAGGATTAACGTGACTAACTTAAAATCTTTCGAGGATGGATTTAATTAAAAAAATATTTCGAGGACCAAAATGAAGATCGTGTGATCTTTTAAGGACCAATTTGACCATTTACTCTAATTAAAAATATAAAGCCCTAAACCCAGCCAACCCTTTCCCGTTCCCCTTTCCCTATCTACCTTTTGGCTCTCGCTCGCTCTCCCCCCTCTCTCTCCCCCTTGCTTGCTCGCTCTCTCTCGCTAGCTCACTCATTCACTCTCTCTCTCTCTCTCTCTCTCTCTCTCTCTCTCTCTCTCTCTCTCTCTCTCGCTTGCTCTACTCTCATTATCACTTCACCGTCACTGTCGAGCTTTGCCGTCACCGTCGCCTTCATTGTTTGTGAGCTTTGCTGTTCGTCGTCGCTGATGATGGGAAGCTCGTTGTTATTCTCTATTTTGCTTCTGCTTTGTTGTTCTTCTCTGTTGTGTTGTGTTGATTACTAAAGTTATGTTTGTATTAGATCTGCTTTTTCTTTCTGCTGTATTGATTACTGAAGAGATGGATGGTGGTGGTTGAAGAATATGGGGACGATGACGGTTAGAGGAGAAGGGAACGATGCTATCTGAAGAAGGGGGGATGATGGCTATGGGAGGGTAGAATTGGAATTTGAAAGGTTGAATGGGGGTGTTTTCGAAAAAAATATTATTAAAGTTTCAATCTTCGTTCTCAAAGATTTCAGTCCTTGTGTTCCCACTTTTCTGGAGGTACTAAAGAGACTGAAATTTTGGGGACAAAGACTAAAATTTTAATTCTAGTCTCTGGCCACCAGACACAATACTGAGTCCCAGTTTTCCAATCTCAGTCTCAATACTCATTACCAAATGCTACCTAAATTTACTATGTTATATATTGTTTGACTTTTTTATTTAGTCTTTACTTTGGTATGATGATAAATTTATACATACCGATACGATAAAAATGTAGACAAATAAAAATATGATATGTGGACTATATTATACATGTCAGCATTTATTTTTTGTTAAATATATATTGTGTTTGTTTAGGTGCCATTAAATTGATAAAAGAATATTTTTTTTATTTTTTTAGCGTGTTTAGTAAATTTCTAGTAGTAAAAACTAAAAGTACTAGAAAAATAAAAAATATCTTTTTTGATATGCTAAAATATACATCTTTTTTCAAAAGATTATTTTTCCTTAAAAAAAAGATATTTTTCACATAATAAATAAATAAAAAAATATTTTTATATTATTATACCCAAACATAATTGATAGATAAAAAAAAATTTTGTATAAGATATCCAAACATAAAATTACTTTTAAAATATATTTTCTTATATATTTTTTTATAAACTCATCCAAACAAGCCAATTATATTATTACTTTATTAAAATATTCTTATAATTTAGTAAAAACAAAAAACATTTTTTATTTAATTTAGAAGAAAATCTAAATATTATTTTTTTATGTTGAACCAAAATGATCCTTTTAATTTAATTAAATTTTAAAATTTAACTAACTTTAATTTTATATTTTAAATTTTAAATAATTTAAAAAATAAAATAAAAACACATGAAAAGCATAAAAAAAGTTGTTCTTCATTAACTCTAGATTTTTAAGTAAGTGGCTATTTCAATGAAGATTTTATAATTATCATCATGTGAAGATATTTTATTTTGACTATTGAATAATAAATTACAGGACTTGATTTTTATATATTACTAGAGCAGGGACCCGTGCTACGCACGGGCAGGACAAAATAACCAGATACAATTATCATTTATGTAAAGCTAATTGATGAAGATAAATGATGTAGCTTTAAACAAAAAAATTGCATTCCATAGCGTAACAATCACTGAATCACATAGTGCAAGAATTACATTCACCATTAAAACATAAAGAACATCAAATCATAAAACATTATTAAAAACCTTCCTGAAGATAACAAAGTATAATATTACTCCCTAAACAGTTTTCTCTTGGATTTGATTTTGGACAGAGCAAATGTAACAACAAAATTAGATTTTTTTATAACTCTTGTGAAAGAGAATTAACTTAATTATTAAACGAGTGTCATTTGAAATAACTAAAAGATGAAATGTTTGTTTGATTAACGTAAATATAAAAGGTTTTGTTTAATAAGAACATCAAGATGCAAACTATTAGATATAATGCACATGAAAAATCTGTTTAGAACTACATGGTATATGAAATGTATACTGAATAGATAGTGCGAATAAAATCCATGGACAATAGTAAGGACAATAGTAAGGAATGAGTAAAGAAAAAAAAGGCTAGTATATCCTTACAAAATTGACAAAAATAACATAATGTACCACACAATATGTGAACTCTTAAATCATTTTAAAACCATTGAATTTAAATAGCCAAATATAACTTTAAAAGACCCAAATTGTGCAAAGATTAAAATCTTCATAGATTTATTAGTTCTTATATATTCATGTTTTCAACCAAGAAGAGAGTTAAATAATAAGAATACTAAAGCACTTGCTGGAAAAACTTATCTAATTGTTAATCATAAACAACCTTATCACTATTAGATCTAGTTACAAAATTTATGCAATAATTTTCAGCTTCTAATTGCGACTTGGACTTTCTCATAAGATCGAAAAATGAAAATGAACAATGGTAAACTGCATTTGATTAATATGAATAGCAGAATGGATAGGTACATCATGATGATGACGATAAACTGAAAACATAATAACAGATCCAAAAAATAAGAAACTACTATTCTTTCACCACACCAACTATTTCACTCATCCTCCTACAGAATAACAACAAATCAAACTCCTTAACAAACAATAACAACTAATGTCAGAATCTATTTTAGAATTGAAAATAAATTACAAAGCTCCATCATCACTATCGTCATTCACCTCAGATGTCGACTTGTTAGAATCTCCATCCCATTCTAATACATCAAAAGAGTTCAACCATAAGATTAGCATGAATCACAATATTGAGTTAAAGCAATTATCAATCCTTTGTTATAGGCTCTGATATCTTCCTCATATGCTAGTATATAGAACCAACAATTATATGAAGTAACATTAAAATTGCAAGAAATCTAGAAAAGGTAAAACAGAACGAAACAAAACAGATCAAATTCAAAAAATAAATAGATGAATGCCCGAATCATATTTATTCAACTAATGTTTGTAGCAACAAAGACACGTAGCAAAATATATTAGATAGTGAGAATAGATAAAAAAATGATATGCTATACTAAAGCAGATTCAGAATAGATAAAACAAATAATATAGAAAATTCAAGAATAACAGAAAAATCTACTATATACATCAAAGAATTAATCCGTTGGAAAGAGAAAGATAATTTCATGAAATAAGATTATTGGTCTACATATGAACTTATGCTTATAGCAAGTTAAATAAAAACAAAGACAAATATAAAAAAATCTACTACAGTCATCTATATAAGAGAAAGTATTAATTAATATATTACAAATGATACCTTATGCAATTGAGTTATATAAATCAAACATCAAAAGGCTAAAAGCCTAAGACTAAAATTAAACTGTATCTAGATGAAACGCTTTTAATCTTCAAGTTCAATAAAAAGAAACACAATAGTAATATTTGTAAAGTCATAGATTCCACAAACGAAGAAACCCATGCGAAGGTAAAAAGAACCCTGCTACATGATAATATGACAATTGCTCAATTGAATGAACTATCATGCAGAAAATTAGAAAATCATATGCCGCATTAATACTTGAAAGGAAACAAATAATAAATTATCAGCAAATATTATAGAATGTCTAATATAGCACAATTTCGTATTCAAAAAATAACCTGCATTATACATTATATACCAGTAAACAATTTTACAGAATCACAACATAGTTTACCTTAAAATTTTCTGAAAATATAGTTTACACAAATCGGGAAAAAAATGCTTCCATTTGAATGATTCCTTGCAAAGCATAATAGGGGAGTTCCATTCATTCATTCAGATAAGAGAGATATAACACTCAAAAATTAACTAACATATTCATTAAGAAGCACAATGGGAAACCCAAACCGGTGCAAGTTATGAGTCAATTCACATAAGAAGATAGCAAAATCGCCAATAGAAATGGTAGCGACACTTTACTGTTACTTTTCATACCTTGTAAAACTAAAAAAAATGAACATACTTATAAACTTAAACAGAGACTAATAATTTGAATAAGAGAAAATTATGATTTTCTTAAATGACAAATACAAAAAGGACTTGTGAAAAAAGTAAGGGCACATTTCAGACTTGTAACACCAAGTACTATTAGCCTATATGTAGGTAGAGAGATTGAGAATTAACAAACTAAGCAATTGAAAGGATTGTATATAAATATAACTAAAGAATAAAATACGACAATTGTTTGGAATCTGAATGATGATGCACGAAAAGTAGCAAACCATAAATGATCGATGATGTAAATTTGTAAAGATGAGAAATGAAACTACTTGTGCTAACATATATATATTCTCTATTACTTGCTGCTACTTGTACCTTTACATTAATTCTTCATAAAAATCAATTTTGCATCATATTTAAACAGGCATGCAATATTATTCTCTGATCTACCTAGCTAGCTATACTACACATCATGCTATTAGTTGAAGTAGGAGATAATTAAGAAATAGAAAAAATTATTATTATACATGTTTAATTTAGTAGATGATTATGCTAATTAACTAAGAATCGAACTTGTGAAGGAAAGCAAAGCAAAGCAATATATTATTATTACCGGTGACGAAAATGCTCGAAAAGCCAATTAAAGAGAGAGAAATCTGAAGCATGAACAATTCAAATTAGCAAAGGACCTCTTTGAATTCTAAAATACAAACGCAGTGCCCAATGAAACATAATCAATCATTCATAAAACGTAAAAATAAATGAAAAGAAATGAAAGAAATTGTGATAATTCTTAAGTACGACTACTTAGAATTCAACCAGAAGTTACCAGTGAATCCCAATAAATGATTTTAAACTGAGCAATTCTCATACAAAATATTTTGAAACAAATAAATACCGTTAAACCACTCATATGGACAGCTTTTTGGAAATAGAGGTAGTAACTAATTATATAGTTAAAAAAAAAGAAAGCATAATGAAATAGGAACAAACTCTAAAGTTATGGTCAAGTTTTCCTCCAAGTGCTAAAAGTAATGTAGTTTTCTCAGCACCCAGAGGACCCAGCAGGAATGTCATCCTGATATTTCACACCAGAAAAAAAGAAATGTATCGGTATTCAAATATTTTTGTTTCAAAAAAAGGCTTCATAAAGTAAATGTTAAATTGCCCTCATTGTACACATTAAATAAACTGAATATAAATGAGAATCATTTTACCTTGATGGTTTTATTATTCCACTAACATCTTTAAGAATCTGAATTTGTCTCCTGTTGTAGTGTGCAAGGTGAAAAATACCAGAATACCCTATCGGTCAAGTGAATTAATCAATCATAGCATTAGTTCCACTAATGGTACTATTCTCAAATTCAACTAAAAATCATATAGAATAATATAGTGAAATTATAAATACCAGAAAATAATAATATTCATATTCACTATTCAATAATAGTTAGTATGGGAACATTCAAGTACCAAGTTAGAAGCGCTCTAACCATTGGCAGAGTAGCAGCCCCTCCCCAGTCACGACCTCAAATGACACCACCACTCCCTGCATCTGATTGTAGTGCTTGTACCTTCTATCCAACTACTTATCAAATCATCGATAGATAATTAATTAAGTAGCTAAGCCAGCATTATATTGGTGATACTTATGGCAGAGATATGACCAACTCATCAACTAATTTTGCAGATAATTATATGAATTTCCAAAACAAAATTCCACTCTTATATTCTTACTACTACTTTTGCTAACACAAATGATGAAACAAAAGTAAAGGATGGGAGCAAGAAATTAAATACTATCTCATAAGCATTGGATTTGAACCCAGGTTAGCTCAGAAAATCACCTTTTACCTGAAAAGCAAAAGAAATTATTAAAACATGATTAACTAAAAGTCCTCTGAATTTGAAATCCCATAATATCAAGTTTTCCTCTCATAAAAAAGGCAGTTTCAAGACTAAATCAAATCAAAAAATTAAAAAATAAAGCTCAACGTAGATTTAATTAACTATCACCAACGACAGAAAGAAGTGATTGATAAATAAAAAGGCTTTTGCGATGATTAATTAAGTTAGTATGAAAACAGAATGGAGAGTAATTAATTGAATAGACCAAAGGTTTCTATGGGCAGTAATTAAGTGTGAACTTCATCATTCTAAAGACATTGGACGCTGGACATGATTTCAACATATGACATTTTGATAAATAAATTTGTTTGAATGTTTTCATAAATCAATCAAACATGAGCATGTCTATTCAGATCCAACAACAGTTTTACATACTTAGCTACTTGATTAAAATGAAAATAATTTAAAAAAATAAAAAAGGAAAATAAAAAGAAAATAAAGAAGTAAAACCTAGTCAGTAGAAAAAGTTGTTCCAAATATGAAATTTAGTGGGAATCATTAAGAGAAGCTGCTGGCTCAACATAAATATATAGAAATAAATTAACCTGAACAAACAATTGACCAAGAAAAAAAAGCTTCAATTGCAACCAAATCTAAGCAAAAAATGAAAAGAGAAGCTTGAATGCCAATAATTAAATATTACTACTTTAATAACAAAAAGAAAAACCTTGAATTACAACCTCATCTGTTCATTTCCAAGTTCTTGATCATGTTGATGCTTTGAAATCAGCATGTCATTGGATTTATGTTGCTCCCACACCCTGCACCCCAAACCAATTCTTTCAAAAAAAAAAAATTTCTGTCTCAGATAAAAAAGTTTGAAACTTTAAATGAAGTTGAAAGATAAATAGCAATCAAAGATTCCAATGTGGTATTCATTTTCTATGTTGCAACAATTCATGATCCATTACTTAAAAATATCATTTGGTTTTATTGGATGCAAAATTGAAGATAAGAGGGAATTAGATTAAGACCTTTTGGCGAAGAGCAATTATATATAATCCTGCCAACAATAGTGTGGTTTTGGATTTTCTGCATCAACGGCTCCACACCAGATAAAGACGCCAACAACAACAACAACATTACAAATATATACATCAGATCAAATAGTCACAACTATTCATGGCAAACCATCACCAATCTATCATTGGAAAAAGAAAAAAGGAAAAAGAAGAAAATCACCCGAGGTGGGAGCGTGCCTCTTGAGAGTGATCTGGTACTACTGTCTGCTATGAAGACACAGTTTAAATAAAAAAAGATAATATTAAAAAATTAAAAAAAGCTATATGCAAGGATATTAAAATCTTATACCTTTATTTTCTTAGAGGGCTTGTTGGGCAGTTTGTTGCAAAATGCCCAGAAAATTCCCATAGTTGTAGCAGCTTCCACAGACACAAACGCTGCCGTACCTACCTTGGCATCCGCCTCCTCCCTGGTTGCAATCCTTGACCCAGCCCACCATGGCTGTAGCATGCACGACCATCATCGCATCCTACACCTTATCCACCATCACCATGTCAACTATCACCACGAACTCCACTGCGATCACTGGATCCACCGCTGCCTTAGACTCCTCGACCACCATAGCTGTCGCTGTAACCTCTTCTACTGCCGTAACCCTAGCACCACTACTGTTGTCCCTTTTACCGTGATAGGAAATAAATAGATCTCACCGCTCTGTTCTTGTCGCCGCCGCTGCTGTGCTCTCCACTTGCCTAGTCTCGCTGCATGTGCTTTTTGTGGCAGCCGCTCGGTTCTTTCCATCGATCTACTCTCTTTAACCGCTTCCTCCTCTGTATCCACCACCACCACATCGGGGACCACCATGCTCCTGGCACGGCATCACCAAATGACAGAAAAGCTATCTGATGATAAAGAGATAAGAAGAAGAAGAAGAAGAAGAAGAAGAAGAAGAAGAAGAAGAAGAAGAAGAAGAAGAAGAACAACAACAACAACAACAACAACAACAACAACAACAACAACAACGTAAATCCCTTTTCAATTTTGATTTTGAATTCAAAATTTGAAATTTCACGCTCAATCTTAGTGGAACTCAATTGTGAAAGGTAAAGCCAATAAGTGTATGAATGAATTGAAACATGGCATGTAATGGATGCCATAAGCTGATAAGCCAATAAGCCAATGAAAATGTATGTATGAATCATTGCATGGCATGTGGTGAATGATATACATACCATGAACAGTACTTCAATAGCTGAGAGCATTAACACGCTGGAATTCCACTAACTTGAAAACTCTCTATTAGAAGGATAGTATTAGATTAGATAATATTAGATATTAGATAGTATTAGATTAAATTAGATAGATTAGATATGTTACTTTTATTTAAAGTGTGGCCAAATAAAGATGTTACACTTTTTAAACAAACATAATTCGTGGGAGTAGTTGCCTTTCAAGTATTCTACATCATTAGACTTCTCTCTCCTCTTCCTTCTCTCTAGTAAAGAAGAAGAAGAATCTATCTCCCTTTTCTTGTGGCATTTGAACACCTGATTCTTAGACCACCGTCTCATGATCATCGCTGCAGAAGGCAAGGTATACTTTTTGCACCCTCAGCTATCTTTTCACCATAATCTGCTCTCACTCTCACCATTTCTTTGATTTTGGCTTTGGTTTCATAATTATCGATTTTATGATATGTTCTCATTTATCGGAAGCCATTGAAATGAAAGAGAAGTGAGTAGTGAAGGAAAGGTATACTTTTCGCACTTTCTCCCTTTCATGGTGCTGTCTGTTATAGTGCTTTGTGCGATTTGCATCGTAGCCATGAGATCAATAACTAAGCTCTGAACTCTTAGTCAACCTTTGAGCTATTTCATCTCACTCCCTTATGTTCTTCATCTTTCTTCCAATGCTTCCAATGCTTCCAATTCTTCAAATCACTCATGTCTCGCGCAGTAACCCAACGATCTGATCTCGACATCTACCGTGCACTTTTTGATGAAATTAGGGGCTGGCTTTGTGGTCCAAGACAATTCCTCATTTGAGTTTATGTTTTTGGAGGAAGCTAATGGGAGAAATTGGATTTTGAAGTGGAACATGATTTCACCAAAGGAAATGCCACAGCGAGTATATTGCTTGACAAAAGCAAGAGCTTAGGGTGTCTTAGGTTCAAAGATTAGTTTTTATTATTAAAAATATCATTTTTAGAAAGGGTAAATCACTCATTTAAGCCAATGAGAGTTCAAAATTACACAATTAAGCCAAAAGCAAAAATGGTTCATGAATCAACCAGAGACATATCTATATAATTCGAATTAGGTTAATTCGAATTTCATCTCTGTGTAATTCGAATCATACTGATTTGAATTACACCCACACGTACACACTCACTAATTCGAATCAACCTGATTCGAATTACACACACTAATTTGAATCAGGGTGATTCGAATTACACACACGCTGCACTTAGTAATTTGAATTGGCCAAATTCGAATTACTCATTTTTTGGTTCAAGTAGTAATATAAATTCGAAAAAGCAAAGCATTATACAAATAAATTTAAATAAATAAATAAAGGAGAGCGCTTCTAAGAAGATTATACCATACCACGATTAAAAAATTGAGTTGGTAGTGATGAGTGATGAGTAGTGAGGAGTGAAGAGTGATTTCTTAATGAGTAATTCTTCCTTATATGTTTGTCATAGTTGTTTAATTCGAATTATACCTTAAGTAATTCGAATTTGGCCAATTCGAATTACTAAGTGCAGTGTGTGTAATTCGAATCACCCTGATTCAAATTAGTGTGTATAATTCGAATCAGGTTGATTCGAATTAGTGAGTGTGTGCGTGTGGGTGTAATTCGAATCAGTATGATTCGAATTACATAGAAATGAAATTCGAATTAACCTAATTCGAATTATATAGATATGTGTCTCTAGTTGATTCATGAACCATTTTTGCTTTTGCCTTAATTGTGTAATTTTGAACTCTCATTGGCTTAAATGAGTGATTTATCCTTTTAGAAATATAATGTCTAAGAATGAGATTATTTGGTATATAAAATTTTTATATTTGATTATAAAACTTAATGGTTTGAAATATTATGCAATAATTTTAGGAATGAATAAATTTTTGTTTGGTTGAATCTAATTTTTTTGATAATATTATGTAATATATCAAAATTACTCTTATTCATTCAAATTAAAAGGTTAATGACTAAACTTAATAAATACATAAAAAATTTACATATAAATATATTTCAAGATAAATTTAATATAATAAATCATTTTTAAATAAAAATATCTATTTTTATTTCCAAAAATACTTTTAATATCAAATTTCTTAATTTTTTTTAAAGTTAAATATAAAATTAATCGAATATTATTATTTTTCATTTATTTTTTTTAAATTTACAAAAAATATCTCTAATAATAAATTTATGAGAACATTATTATAATTAAAATATTTCTAATAACAAATATCTTTAATTAAAATTAACATTATTACGATTAAATTTACTAAAATACTCCTAATAACAAATATGTTTAATTAAAATTATTATCGATTCTAATTTTTTTAGTTTATTAAAATAACCCTAATAATAAATATCTTTAATTAAAATTAACATTATCACAATTAAATTTACTAAAATATCCCTAATAACAATTATCACAATTAAATTAATTAAAATTAGCACAAATACTTATTTAAATTTCAAAAAATTCCATAATCCATAATTCGTCTCATAATTCATAATTGAACTTATACAAAATAAATCTCAACATTTTAAAGCACATATGTATTAAAAAGTTAAAAACCGACAATCTAATATAATCCATAAAAATTGAAAAATAGCAAGATTAAATCGATTTTTTCAGAAATGGCAAAAATTTTTTCGATTGAAGTTGGAACACCATGTCGATCAAACTATTGTCCCTTACCATGCTAATGGCAGCCTTCATTCTGCCATTATCTTCATTCTGTTCTCAACTCCCTTTTTCTCATGCTTAAAACAAGAAACCATATCAACTAGAACTGCTGTGTATTCTTGATAAGCACCTTTCATATCTCTAATTGATTATGCTACTATGTCAAGCACTTCCTCACTTTTGCTCTCTCTTTTGCTTTTATTCCTTTCTCTAGTAGATGAAAAACTAGGAGCAGCGGAAGCATGAGAAGCAGCAGAAATACCAGGAGCAGCAGGAACACCAGGAGTTGGAGGCTTCTAAAATATAATAAATAATTCAATAAAAGACTATCTATTTAATAGTAGGAGAATCTATTTAATAGCTATGGTAAAAGAATCAACATATATAATAACCGAAAATATTTGGTAACTAAAGAAAATTAGCCAAAAATAGCCATAACTTGTCTTATTTAGCATTCATTAATTGTTGCGACAATTAATGAATGCTAAATAAGGCAAGTTCTGGCTGTTTTTTTTTTTTGTCTCCCTAGCATAATAACACAGAGACAAGCTTCTACTATGATGCTAAATACACAAGCTTCTACATTTGCATGTGAATCTTGATGATGCTACATCTACAAATATCGATTGTATATATATCAAACAAGCAAACAAAGCAATAGTAATAACATAGAGAGAAAATCACTCCAAAATTCAAGAAAATATACAACAGCAGGCTCAACAATAAGTGAGTTTATGTACATGAATTAGAGTCAATTGCTTATGTACTTGAGAATCAGCTTCATATTCCATTTCAGCCTCTTCCAAATTTACTTAGGTGTTTTCATTCACTTGCCGATCACTCAAGGTTGTTTCGCACTCAACCTCCATAGTAGCAACTGCTTGAGTTACATTTCTACATTGCCTCCTTGAGCCCTATCTCTAAATGCTATTCCTAACTCTTCAAAATATGAAAATGGTTTATTGTAGAGGCCATTAGCATTAGGATGGGAATGAAATTAAAAGAAAAATAAGTAAGCAATAAATATTAAAAAACTAAGATAAATAAACTTGTACTAAGAAAGTTGATTAGAATTTACACTCTTCCATTCATCGAAAATTTGTTGCTCCACTACAACTATTTTATCTTTGTCATTCTAACCAAATCCACTCTCAGCTATGCTCACCATCAACTACTTTGATAGAAGGGGGACACCACTTACGATTCTTCCAAATCAATTACTTTGATAGAAACTTCTTTGTTAAGCTCTCTGTCAAACCTGGGAACAAGTAGTAAAAGCCAAGTGAAAACAACTTATTGTCCATGACATTGGTCTTGTTAACGAAACATGCAAGGATAACAAAAAACTAGTTCTTTAGACCAAGTCTTACATAATTTTTTATTGTATGTTAATTATCCCATTGGCAAAAGACAACAAACACAAGTAATCCTTTGAAAGTTCAACTGGAGTATTAAACTTTTTCCCCTCTTGTAAGAATTCTATAAACAATATCCACAAACTAGTTATTTCACTAATTAATGAGAAAAAGAAGAAAAGTAACATATGCAAAAGGCTTTGGAGTTTGACTAGGTGACTTCAATATAATTTCATAATGCAGAACCAAAAAAAAAAGATAAAACTAAAGCAATTTTCATTGCCTTCATTTATATATACATACATAAGATGCAAGCACATATTCAGAATTTATGCTCAAACACTTCATTTGCATCTAACATAACCACATAACCATATATTCTATTCAGTATCACAAACCAATCAACAATATGATAACAACAATGAATCAACTATTTGATAAAATTTTTCAAACCTAATGCAAACCCACATGCCAATAAATTATAGCACAAACAGAGTTCAGGAAAAAAAATAACAAATAAAAAATAAAAATTCAAACATAAACAATGTCAAACTACAAGTTCTAGCAGAAAGCCATATAGCGCTAATAGTTTAAAATCCTTACCTGAAGAAGAAGATTCTGTGCTTGAAAAAGATGAACAAGGTTGCAGAAGACAAATTAAACTCTCTTTGATGGTTATTGTTGAGACGCGAGGAGGGAGAGAGGCGAGGGAGACGACACAAATAGGAAGCACAACTCGAGCAGACGCGGAGGCAAGACATAATCCTTGAGAATTAATCAGATTCAGGGACAAGGGCTAATTGAATATTTCAAAAAGCTACCAAAAAAATCTAGATCACCAAAAACGCTCTCCACGCATGAGTTGAAAACGTTGATGTGGATGGCGACCATGACCTAAGGTTCATGTTAGGATCAGCTTGGAGCAGTGTTGATGGCGAGTTCTTAACCGTTGGTTTGCGAGTAAGTTACCTCTGTTGTTTCGGCAGAGAATTCCAGCTGTCGATCGTCTTGTGGTTTGGGCGCATTCGATAGAGTAGCAAATTCAACCACTCTGCCTCGTTCTAGGTCCGCAACATTCACCGCCGTGTGGGTGTTTGATGATGTTAAAGTCACCTTCAATCTGTGGCTGTCGATCATCTTGTAGTTTGGGCACATTCGGTATAGCAGCATATTCAGGCACTCAGCCTTGTTCCAGGTCTGCAACATTCGCCACCGTGTGGGTGGCTATCGATGTCAAAGTCACCTTTGATCTGCGGTATGTGTAACCTTTGATTTGATTTATTCTTTCCATTTCATTAGTTTCTTGTATGATTGACAATGAATCTGCATGTTGCTAACTTAAATGCCCAACTAAATCCCAAGAAGGATGGATCTGGGAAGAACATTTACACTAGCTTCGTGATCTGCATAGTGTTTTTATGTTGTGGGTAGTAATTAGTTTATTGTAGCAAACAAGTTCATCATCTTTATTCTTAGCCATTATGCTGCAGAGTGGTTATGTGTTGTTGCTAGTAATTAATTTAATTAAGTGCACAATTTTATCATCTTTCTTGTTAGTCATTATGGTGCATAGTATTTGTGTGTTGTTGCTAGTAATTAATTTAATTCATCGCACCATTTTATCATCTCCCTTCTTAACCATTATGCTGCATACTATTTTTGTGTTTTACATAGTAATTAATTTAATTCAGTGCATGATCTGTCGTGTTAGCCGTTCTGCCAATCGGATATCTTGTCCTTGATGTTCGTTATAAATAGTTAGTCTTTTCAGAATGAGAATTTCTTTACATTTAATTATTGTGCTGTATTGTGCATTGGTTACGATCATGGAATTTTGTAGTGCTTAATTCATTCCTGGTTTATGTGGGACACAGTGCTGCCGATTTGAGATGGAAAGCCATGAAAAAAGAAGTTCTGATTTCTCTGTCCAATGGCCTGACGGATGGAGCACGAACTCAGCAGATGATGATGAAGTAAGCACTGCACAGTCACCAGAGACAGAGGAAGGTCGATCGGCAGTGGGGGGATAGAGCAAATGGTTCAATGGCTAGTGATTAGGGGTTCATGCCAGTATCAGCAAAAATAACTGTTCTGGCTGACAATCCATATGGTGATGAAGAATCGGGATCAGTGATTTTAACTACTTCCACATTAGAACCAGCTGACTACAATAGTGTGGAAGAGACATACAGAGCATATGTGGCTTTTGTGAAGGTGACTGGATTCGTTGTACGAAAGGGTAATTCTGTGAAAGATGAGGAAGGTAATAACATGCGGAAGTTCTTTTACTGCAATCGACAAGGTTTGCATGAAAAGAAGCATCATGAGAGGGTTGATAGAAAGAGGGCTCATAAACTAGAGACTAGAACCAATTGCTATGCCAAGTATGTTGTATACTTGGACAGGAGTTTTCAGAAGTGAAAGACGATGACATTTATTGTGGATTATAATCACAATTTGGCCCCACCGGATTTCACCATATAATGGCACCACACCGAAAGCTGACAGATAAAGACAAAGCTCATATACATAGCATGGATGAGGCTGGGTTCCAGACAACTCATATCATGGGGTTCTTTGCTCACTTGTGTAGTGGATATTGGAATGTGAACTTTATCAAGAAGGATTTGTATAACTATATGGATGATGTTTGGTAATCCCGCATTGTCGAAGGGGACGCTACAACAATGATTAGTTATTTAAAGGGCAATACTGAGATGGATCCATTGGCGGTTGTAAAATATTTGTACTGTGCCGAGAAGCATTTGGTAATCTTTTTTAGTTAGACGGCCACATGCAATATGATTATGAGTGCTTCGGAGATGTGTTAGCATTTGTTTTCACTTATAGAAAGAATCTATACAACAGGCCTCTAGTTGTACTTGCCAGTACTAACCACCATACACAGACTATTATGTTCGATTTTGGTTTGCTAAAGGATTGAAATATTCCATCATATAAATGGTTGTTGAGCTATTTTTTGGAGGTTATGCGGAATAAGGAGCCAAAAGTAGTTGTCACGGATGGTGATGAGTCTATGAAGGAGGCGATTTGGAGTGAGTTCCCTAATGCAACCCATCGACTTTGTAGTTGGCACCTTGCTCAGAATGCACTTCAAAAAATTAAAGATAGTGATTTTTGTGCCGCGTTCAAGACAGTCATGTACGACCATTTTGATATTAAGGACTTTGAAGATTATTGGGCGAAGGTGGTGCGTAGCTGGATTGCAAGCACATACGAGAAAAAGGAGTAGTGGGTGCATGCTTACTTGTGCGACAAGTCTTGTGCGGGTTTATGAACAACATCCAGATGTAAGGGCATCAATTCATCGCTGAAGAAATTTATAAAATCTGGAAACTTCCTGCTTGAGCTGGCGGAAAATCTGGATCGTGTTGTGAAGGATTATCACAATAACGAGTTCATTAGGGATTACAAGTCATTGTATACCAATCCTGTCCTGACAATCGGATTGGAATCTCTTGAAGGGTCAGCTAGTAAGTCGTACACAAGGAAAATATTCTTCGAGGTAAAGAAACAAATCGAGAATGTTGGTGGGATGATTGTTCTTCACAAGGATAGGTTTGGTAGCACTAAGAAGTTTATGCTGAGGAAGTTTAGAAAGCTATATCATGTCCATGCTGTGCTGTATAATAGGAGTTGTGACAAGTTCGAGTGTTCATGCTAGTTGTGGAACAACGTAGGTATTCCTTGTGGTCACATCTTCTGTGTTCTTAAAGAGCTGGAGATAGAAGATTTGCCTAATCGATTCGTTCTTAAGAGGTGGTGTAAATATGCCAAGTCTGGTAGAATTAGTACAACAGAGGTCTAGTCAGATCCAAAGCGGACATTCCGCGTTAGGTATAGTGCGTTGTGGGCTGCTTGTTTGTCTATGTGTTTTTTGGCAGCATAGGGTTCAGAAACCTACAAAAAAGTGGTGAATGTAGTCGCGAAAACGTCTAAGGAGTTAAAGTCCATGTGCTACGTAGGCAACATGGGTGGATAGGCTCAGCCTGCTGGCAATCACATTGACATCGGAAAACCTCATATCATAAGGTCAAAGGGTGCTCCTTGAGGCAGTACTAATGCAAACAATGGGAGACGTTGCAAAAGGTGCTTTGGGTTTGGTCATAACCGCCGCAACTGTTTGGCAGATGAAGAAGACAATAAGGATGAGGTTTGCTTCTTCGTTATAAATGACATCGATGTTGCACTCCATAATTATCATGTTTAGATTGAATAAGCAAATTATAACTTAAAATTGACTACTGTATGCATTGACTTTTGGTTTGTTCATGTTGCTTCTTATGTTGTCATATGTTTCCCTCTTTGCGAACATGCTAGTTTTGTTGTAGGAATCAGGTTCCAGGTTGAGTCGAATTTAGAGCTGTGGCTAGAAAAGAGGTCAGGGTACTTAGTATTTGCTGTCAGCCAATCAGCTTGTGGTTGTCGGAGATGAAGGATGTTTCGTTGTCTTATGGTCCTGCCTTCTAAAGGTGTTGTCATATGGATGTTGAGTTTTTATTTGTTTTTGTGCTTTTGAATATCTATTGTTACTTAAATGTGCATATAAGACAAAAGAACACCATACCCCACTATCTTCATTATCTGTATATAAGACAAAAGAGCATCATGACCAGCTTTTTTATGTTGGCTATACATATTCGAAACACTACACATTACCAACTCTGGTAAGAAATGAGGCACCACATGAACATCACTGACTGCATAGAGTGAATCGGATTCTTGTGCTCAGCGGGCCATCCGTGACCAATCACCACAAATAATACTAATATCACCTCACCCCAAAGACCCATCTCCCGATGATAAACCATTATTTTATGGCTTATCTTGTGCTAAATTGAGTTGTTTTTATCAAGTCTTTTGCACACTTATTCATACAATTTGCATGTTTTACATTTTCCTTCCTAATTTTATCTTATGATTGAAAACTTGCTTCCTAAGCCTTTAAATTGTGTATTTTTAATTTCCCTTTATACCATTCGATACCGTGATCTGTGTGTTAAGTGTTTTCAGGCTATATAGGGCAGGAATGACTTAGAGGATGGAGAGGAAGCTTGCAAAAATGGAAGAAACACAAGAAATAAAGGAGATGACCAGTGAGGATCGACGCGCACGCATGGTTCACGCGTGTGCGTGATTTGGAGATTTTCACAGCGACGCGTACGCGTACATGACGCGCACGCGTGACAAGCGAATTGCACAGCGACACGTGCGCGTACCTGACGCGTACGCGTGACATGCGCCACGTGCAGAAATCGCAGAAGACGCTGGGGGCGATTTTGGGCTAAGTTTGGACCCAGTTTTCGGCCCAGAAACACAAACTAGAGCCGGGGACAAGCAGAGACTCAACACACATTCACATTTACACAGTTTTTAGTTTTAGTTTAGAATCTTAGGGAGAAAACACTACTTCCTCTAGGGTTCTTCATATTCATAGTTTTAGAATTTTATGCTTTTGATTTGGATATTGAGAAGAGTTACTACCTCTGTTGAAGTTTCTATCATTCTAGTTTGTTTCCTTATTCCCTTACTCTTTTAATCTCCCATTAACCCTGTTCAGATATTACATATGGATATCTATAGTTTTGGAATTTATTAATGCAAAGAATTATTTTTACCTTTAATTGATTTTCTGTTATTACTTTATTCGAATTACCATGTTTTCTTTTTATTCCCTTTATATGTCTATAAAAATGGTATTCATGTCAATGGAGTAGACTCCTAACTTGACTTGGGAGTTGATTAATAGGAGACCCTTGAGTTAAAATACTCAAGTGTTGATTTTAATTGGGAGTTGTTGGCCAATTCTCTAGTCACTAACACTAATCCTTCCATAGGAGAGGATTAAGACTTGTGAATCAGAGTTGGCTCAATTACTTGACTTTCCTTTATTCGGTAAAGGTTAACTAAGTAAAAACAACAACCTCTTACTATTACACTTGAGAAAATCCAACAAGGATAGAACTTCCAATTAATCTTCTCCTAGTCAAGGCTTTTATTTTAATTATATAAATTCTCTCGTAAATTTTTATTGCTTTAATTTATAATCATTTATTTTTCTGTTCTCCAACTCTAAAATTCCTCAGAAAATTCCTGACCAATAAAATAGCACTCTTTTGTCAACTCATTGGGAGACGGCCTGGGAATTCTACTCCCAGTATTTTATTCTTAAATTGTGACAACTCTTTCTAAATTGATAAGCGGAATTTTTGTCGGTTAAGAACTGTACTTGCAACGCTGTTCTTATTATAAATTCTTAATCGGCAATTTTTCGCCCGTCACCCGATCACTTATACTACTATGAAACCCCTTGAACACCTTCTTCCAATATAATTCCTACTTAAAGTAGCACCCAACCTAACTCCACAAGAATCATGGAGCCTAAGGGAAGCCAAGGATAATTCTACATGTTCAAGGGATGGGTGCCAGGTATATACACCACCAAACAGGAGGTTCTGGAGCAAATGCACGACTACGATGATAACTCCTGGAAGCACTACAAAGTGCTAAAGGGGGCACAATATGGGTGGAAAAATTACTTCGATGGAGGAAATTATGTTGAAGGCTGGCAACAGATCTAAGAAGGAAGTGCACCGGTAGGGGATTCAACCCGCCATCTGCCTGGAGAAAGAGCGGATGGCTATCCATGTACTGAAATTGCACTACCAACAGCATTGTGAGATCATGTTCAAGAATCTCAAAGGTAAGCCAACCGTAATAGTTATTTACAACTCAATTCTTTTACCACATGGTCACCTATTTTGAGTTGTAGGTGATGATTTTGTCCTAGACCTACCAACATCCCCACTCATGACCCCAAATTTGCAAGATTGGCTATTAAAAGTATGCAAACGGCCAAGTATCCCAGACCCCATATACCTTATTATCGTTGGATCCGCAAGGGATGGTCGCCGACGTTATCGCTATCTAGTTTCCTTAGTTCCACCTAAATCCACAACCGCCAACGTCCTCTGTTGCCGTATCTCTTTTGACCCCGCAACTGCCCACAAGGATGCCGCATGGGTTAGCCTCAACACGCTTTCTCGATTGCTGGGAAGACCAATCCATGACTACAAATTCGAAGTTCTTGAGAAGTGGAAGAATAGGTTCATAGAGCTCATAGCAGATCTGGAAACAATGGAAGCTAGACTCGACTACTTGAACTGCGCAAGGAACCAACTGGAGGACACACTTGACAATATCGGCAAAGCTCATCACCCAAGGGGAGGTCGTGGAAGAACCAACCACCATAGGGGTTAGGATTCATGCGTTAAACCCTCACAAACAACTTATAGTTTGCATGTACATAGTTACGTGACGCTTTATCGTTCTAATATTAGTTTATGTCATCCACTAGGTTGAATATCCGGCGTTATATTTAGGAAAATGTAATCGTGACCCTTTAAAAAGTCATGTGACGGTTGTCATGAAGTTTGAAAAAAGCAAATGTAAATGTTGAATATTAGAACAAATTAACCGGGGATTGTGGATTCAAAATGAGAAGTTCATCTGAATGGTGCATGAAAAGGGGGTTAAAGAGATTGCACAACATCAAGTAAGAACAATTAATTGTCCTTATAGATTGAGTATAACATAAAAATAAATGACTTTTTCATGATTACTTTTTTTTTCAATAGGAGAAATAAAAGTTATTAAGATGTTCTTTTTTAAATTGCTGTCATTCACATTTGAGGAGATTCAACATAACTTTAACAGCGCAAATATTTATCCCAACTAAAGTATAATAGTTTAAATAAATTTTCATAAGGACTGCACTTAAAATAAGTTCTTATAACTTTATTATTAACTTCGACTGTTTGAACTTTTGAAGGTAGTATCTCAGTTTTTCATAAATTATTAGAGATGTAGTATTTTGAATTGAACTCCATATTATTAAAGTTCTATATTCTCCTTTTCAAGTAATAACCTTCCTTTTAGAAAATACATCAACTATTTATTTTTTCATCATTGTAGCTAGTTGTACAAATTTTAGAATATATGAACTGTCATGTATTTAATAAATTCTTTACCTTAATAAACAGCTAAAAATGTTTCAAATTATTGAATATCTAAATATTTTTGTTTAGCAAAAAAATTTCAATAAAAACCACATGAAAATGAAATAATATACTTAGTGTAGTACATAACAAAAATTTAACGAAATTAAGAATTTTCAAACTTCATCAAAATTTAAAAGGGTTTTGGGGTTTTGTATTTATTTAATTAAGTATTTTGGTCACACAAAATTTAAGAAGGTAAATGTAATGTATCAATGCTCTGCATTGTATATTGTTAGAATTGTGCATGGATTTAAATTCAAATACTCCTATCAAAGATAGAGAGATTCGAACCCGCAACCTCTAGATGAGTATGAAGAGACTATATCGTTTGAGTTATAGCTCGTTAGCAAAATATCAATCAATTTAATAACTAATACTACATGTAATGAAATTTTTTTTTTTCAAAAAATTTGTGGGTGTCACAGCGACCCATTGTTAACAAACAACTTTAATAAAATAACAAATATTTATGCCATTAATGATAACTAAAAAATGCATGTATATAATATTTTTTATGTAATATGTATAATATCTATATTATTGTAATGTGTATTTGTGTCTATATTTGAGAAAATTTTATTTATGTGTTAAAATTTTTATATTATTAAATATTAACACAATAATAAAAATTTCTGTATTATATAAATTCAATTTATTAAATCAAATTTATTCATGATAAAAAATAAATAAATAAAATAATAACAATTCTTGCCACACTGGCCAATTAGTTAATTAAGTAAAGTTTAGCTTAACTTCTCAAATATAAAAGATACTATTAGTTTTTAATAGTTTATATATACACACACATCACTTATTTATTTTTATTATTTTATTTAGTGTAGTTTTAGTCTTGTATGAAATAGCCACTTTCGTTGAAAAATTTTCTACCATAAATTTTACAGAGTATCAACTCTGTAATTAAATAACAAAAATTTATGGAATGGTTAATTTAAAGAGAAAAAGATTTCATTATTTAAACCTAAATTTAAAGAAAATTGTGATTGTTTAGTTTGAATTTTAGTGTTTTTTACTATTATGTTTTTTTATCTCTCACAAAATTATATATTGACATGTAGTTTTTTTCATATTATACAAAAGATAATCAATCAAATATAATGACACGAAATATTTATGAAGACACTATTATTAAACATATTATATGCAATATTGTCAAAATATTGAAATAGGAAGAAGATACTTTGTAATTATTATATATTTTGATATGTGAATTAAGTTATTAATTTTGTTAATATACTTAAATTTAGATATCTTAATATATTATATTAATTTATTATTATTATTTTTATATACTAATTTTTCTCCCATTAATAAAATTTTTGGGCTTATTACTGTCTTTTACAGTTTTTTTTTCAAAAAATAGAAATAAACAAGGGTTAAAATTGTTGAAAAAAATAACTTTGTTTGACAACTATAAAATATACACGCGTATGTTATAGTATCGTCTTATATTTTTCATGCAAAAAAATTAATGCACTACAATCCAAATTCCTGAGAAATATTTGCTTTATTTTTCTTATTTCACAAATTTCGACCCTGATTTAATCCAAAAGCTTTTATATAAGTGTCCATTTTCAATCCATAAAATAAAACATCTTTTTGGACCTTATACTTTAGCAATTTTGGCCTTATTTTGCACAATGGTCCAACAATATTTTTTGCCTAAGACCCATCAACACATGAAAAAACTTTAAATGACAATTCTACCCACAAGGTAACTCCCTAATAATTACTGCACACTCACTTAACCATCAAAATATAAAAAATATTGAAACCAAATGCACCAGCAGGTGTTACTATCTTATTTAATAGTCAATTTTTGGCCATCCTTAACCAACTTTACCCTGGCCACCAGAGACTTGGCCTACCTTTTATAATGTCATCTATTTACATTGCATTGAATTATATTGGAGTATAATTATATAAAATCCGAAACATATCCTCAAGAGTAGAATAGCAAAGAATATAATAAAAATAAAATAGCAAGACATAAATATATACATTTATATAATATTAATTTTAATATTGATTAGAAAATAGGATGCACATAAATAATTTATAATATAATAACTTTAAGTATCACTATAAGCAAATAGAGACATAAAAATAAATAATATACATACATATAGTAATATCTATGTAATACCATCTATTTACATTAAATTAAATTATTTTTACAAAAACTCCTAAGCACATACTAAAGAGCAGAAAAGGTAACAGTGTAATAAAAACAAAATAGCAAGCGATATACATATACATTTAAATAATATTAAATTTCATAATATACAAAAAATAGGAAGCATATAAATAATATTTAATTCAGAACAAAAATTAGAGTACACAAAGACTATGTATACATGAATCTACATATATATGTGTGTGTGTGCGTGTGTAAAATATTGATACAGAATACATTATAAAATGATCAAGTAACAATAAATATGAGTATATAAATTTAATAGGTCCACAAACAACATACCTACTGATACATGAAGTGAATTCCAGTAACCAAAAAAGAAAATCATGAAATTTCTTTCATAGTTATATTTTACACACACAACTCAAAAAAATTTGTCTCATATGCTCCAAAATGAACAGGAAAACTTCCTACTAAATGAAAAGTATAAAAATTTAGTTTCTATCGATAAATGTACACTAATAAATACTACCAATAATAATACCAAACAAAACTATTCTCTCCATCTTGGTGATATTGATGGCAATACACAAATAGATACATAAAAAGAACAAAAACCAATAAAAAAAGAGAATTCAAAGCTGATAATCAATTAAGATAGAAATTCAGCTTATAAGTATCGGTAAAATAGTGTCCTATCAATAATTTTATTACAATGATGTGTCACAGCCACTCTCTCTAACTATTAATCTGAGTAAACAAACATTTAAATAGCATTATACATTGAATTGAACTAAATAAATAATAAACCATAATAATTGAAGAATCCCCATCTAAAAATATGGCATATAAATATCTCAATTCACAATAATTTAATTAGATGGTTCAATAGAAAAAAATTACATAATCAACAGAAAAAAGTGTTCAGACACTCATGCAGTCAACAAATTTAAAAAATGAACCTAAAACAACATAAGGCAATAGGACAAAAAAAATAGAAAAAAGTTATAAAAAGTCCAAAGAAAAAAAGAGTCGGAAGAGAAAAATCAAGCGAAATAAATAAATATTAACGATCAAATCTAAAGTACAAAAGATCATGTCATAGAATATAGATTTTTTCTTATTTTAATTAATATTTATCATATTTATTGTATTATCTGACTTATATTATTTAAAAACGTATGTTCAATAATATTATAGGAGCAATATTTTTTTAAAAGAGTACAAAACTTAATTTTGTTTACATTTTTTTAATATAAACAAACTTTTTAAAATATTTTTATACTTTGGGGATATTCCTATGAACTAAAGGATCAAGCATGTCAGCATGTCAATGATCAAATATCAACTTCAACATATATACAGTAAAAGAGAGTCTTCATATTAATAGTTGGTTCTGCAATTTAAACTCAACTAACTTTCATATAAATCAAATAAAAAATTCAGAAAAATTAAATTATGTCAAAAAATACAGTACATACCACATGTGATGATAATTTATGATAATTTCATATAATATGCAGGCAACTTTACTGGCGAACGAAGCATATTTTTGTTGACCAGAGGAACTTTTTTTTATGAAATACATATACATATAAAAAATAGAAAATTAAAATCAAGGACAATGAATAATTCATGTCAATATTCAATTAAATAATTCATGTCAATATTCAATTCAGTATTCACCTCCAAAATTTGGTTTTTGCAAATCACAAAGCAAAAACATCATTTAATATATTAACAAGCTAAATGTATACATAACAAAAACCAAAATAACGAAAATTCCATTGCTTCTAAACAAAATGCAAACACAAACAAAAAACACAATGATCATACACTTATGAAAGCCCTTTTGTGATCTGGTTAATCCCTTTGCAAAATTAGAGACATAATATCTACAAACGCTAATCAGTTGAATGTTTTAGACACGAGACCAAAGTTAAAAACTGCAAATATCAGCATTGATCAGAATTATACCGAATCCAATTTTGAGACCCATTACATGTGTTTGTCTATTCATACAAGTATGGGCAGCTAATCAAATGAGTATTAATTATGATTAAACCATGAAATAGTTAACCCACACATTATCAACTTCATACACCCAAATCATGCATGGAAAGAATTAAATTGTTCAAATTATTTAAATGTCAATGTTCGATGTTCAAATAGAACTAAATTTATACTAAAAAGGTTTTATTTATTATAAATAAAGGTTAGTAGGTTATAGCTAGTTAGAGAGAATAAATCATTTTTCTCTTGAAGTTGAAAATAACATTTATTCAACCTATTAATAGATAGAAAATTATTAGCGATAGCAATAGCAATGAAATTATCATCAAATAATTAAGATATGTTGTTATGTTCAAAAGAAATTCAATTTTCACTTTTTACGGGTTGTTTCACAATGTGTCTTCATTTGTAGTATATATATTATGCTAAGTATACACACACACACAAATAATATCAAGTGATCAACTAATACATGTTCTGTTGGGCATATATATTTTTAGTTCATGAGATGTAATTAATTTAACTTGCATTTAGGGCCACTAGGTTTATTATATATATATATATAATAAACACCATAACTTACAATCAATTTTAGTTACATTCAGGACAATGAATGTTGTTATATTTCACTAATTATTCTATTAAGGATTACTTAATTTGTCTTCCAGTTTCAATAGAATTTTTTAAAAGAAATTTTACATCACTCGGTTAATATAATTATCAAGTAATGCTTGAAAAATAATAAAATTAATACTTGATAGATATTACACGAAATCTATTAGAAAGGGATATTGTCTCTTAAAAAACACAGATGGATACCTCTTGTTACAATAAATGTGGTGAAACCTACAAGTAAAATCATGTATAAGTGCTATTAGTCTACATTTATACTTGTATTGGTATCAAATAGACAACTTAAAAATATCAAATAAAAAGTTCAACAAAAACTTTATTAGAAAAGACAATTGTATGGTGAGGGAGATTTTAGAAATATGTAAGGTGATAACTGCCTAATGTAGCAAGAGGTACCGTACAACTAAATAATAATACCGATTTAAATTTTTAGAGTAAAGGACATTTTCGTCCCTGACCTTTTTTTTCGCGGACATTTTCGTCCTCAAGCAATGGAAAATACATTAAAGCCCCTGACCCTTGAAAAATGTGGACATCCATGTCCTTCCGTTGAATTTAGCCGTTTGCACTGAACGGAAAAGGCTGAGCTAGCATACGTGGCGCTGAGGTGGCACGTAACGGAGGCCAGGTGGCATGGAGGATTTCGTAGCAGGACATATAAGTCCCTGGAGACGAAAACGACACCGTTTCGTCTCCTCCTCTCCAAACGCAGTTGAATCCCCATATACAATACCCAGAAGACCCATACACAATCTCAGCCCTCTTCTTCTTCTTCTTCTTCCATGGTAGTTTCATCGTGCACTTTCTTCCTCTCTCGTCTCACAGACCTCTCACTCCACAACCCTCTCCACCTTCCAAAACGAGCGTGAATGACGAAGGTTTGATCCTGATTTCGCTCCAGTGCGTTAACCTAACGTGGCTCAAACTCCGTGGATACCGTGAGATAACGGAGGCAGGAATGGCCGCTGTTGGCGAAAACTACAAGGCGTTGAAGAAGCTATCTTGCGCTTCGTGCGTGTTCGACATTAAGGGAATCAACGCTGTCATTAGCCGTTGCCAGGGTTTGGAAGAGCTCTTCGTTAAGCGGCTGCGTGGGCCCACGATGGCGAGGAGGTGGTTGGTTCCGGAACGATGTCGGTGACTTCTGTTTACTTGAAGGAGATCGTGAATGGCCAGAGCTTCGCACCCCTTATGATTGGGTCGAAAAGGCTTCGATCTTTGAAGGTAATTGGATGTTTGGGGGATTGGGATGACACCCTTGAGAAGATTGGGAACCTCCACACTGTGTTGGTTGATGTTCACCTTGAGAAGATTTAAGTTAGCGATGTAGGTCTTGTGGGTTTGTCTAAGTGTTTGGGTTTGGACACTTTGCACATTGTGAAAACCGCTGAATGCTCAAATGTGGGTCTCAATCTAGTTGCTAAGAACTGCAGGATGTTGAGGAAGCTTTACGTTGATGGGTGGAGAACCAATAGGATTGGTGATGATGGTTTGATTTTTGTTGCCAAACACTGCATTAACTTGCAGGAACTTGCTTCGATTGGTATCTATCCAACATCTTCAAGCCTTGAGGCAATTGCTTCCAAATGCAAGGCTTTGGAGAGGTTGGCACTTTGTGGGCTTAATACCGTTGGTGACGCTGAGATTGAGTGTGTTGCCAACAAGTGTGTTGCGCTCAAGAAGCTTTGCATTAAGGGGTGTCCTATATCCAATGTGGGAATTGAAGCTCTTGCTTCTGGTTGCCCCAATTTGATTAAGTTTAAGGTGAGGAGATGCAGGAAGGTTACTAGTATGGTTGTGGAGTGGGTGCATGAACATAGGGAGTCCTTGGCATTTAGTTTTGATAATAGTGATTATGAAGCATTGAATGCGAGTCAAATTGATCATGATCATGCAGCGAATGATGTGATACATTTCGCAGAGAAAATGAGGAGGTGGCTGCTGCAGCAGAAGCATCAAATGATTATAATGGATTGGCAATGTTGAGAGCAACATTTGGGTTTTTGGCTAATAGAAGTGTAGTGCAATCAGCATGGAGAAGGTGGTATAACAATAATAGTGTCCCCGCTCAATAGTAGCATTTTCATGACCTTAGTAAGAAAGCAAAAATTCTATGGTTCAATTTGCCTTTTGGGAGTTTCAGTTTCCTGAGTAGCTAGTAGCTTTGTTGCTGCTGCTATTAGCTAGCTGCATTTGCTAATAACCTCTATTGGTTCTGCTCGGCTGTTCTTATTATTTGTGTTGATGGTGATACTAGCTTTGTATTACAATTAGTCTATTTTTTTGTTTCATTTGGAAGGTGGAGAGGGTTGTGGAGTGAGAGGTCTGTGAGACGAGAGAGGAAGAAAGGGCATGATGAAACTGCCATGGAAGAAGAAGAAGAAGAAGAAGAAGAAGAAGAAGAGGGTTGGGATTGTGTATGGGTCTTCTGGGTATTGTATATGGGGATTCAACTGCGTTTGGAGAGGAGGAGACGAAACGACGTCGTTTTCGTCTCCAGGGACTTATATGTCCTGCTACGAAATCCTCCGTGCCACCTCAGCGCCACGTATGCCAGCTCAGCCTTTTCCGTTCAGTGCAAACGACTAAATTCAACGGAAGGACATGGATGTCCACGTTTTTCAAGGGTCAGGGGCTTTAATGTATTTTCCATTGCTTGAGGACGAAAATGTCCGCGAAAAAAAAGGTCAAGGACGAAAATGTCCTTTACTCAAATTTTTAATTTAAAAGTATATATCTACATTGGTTATTAATTTTACTATATCCATACAATAAAATTAATAACCAACATAGATATATACTTTTGAATTATATGATATAGGTTATAAGAACAACAAAATATATATATATATATACTATTATTGCTACTAATAAACAACTGTATCAGGGTTGATCTATAGGTAGAAGGATGATTTTCGAAGTAGTTGGTATATGTTGTATGATAAAAGAAATCAGAAGCAATATTTAAGATTTTAACATAACAAAATAGAATGATGACATAGATATAAAAGAAGGGTGATCTTTAAAATCTTTGTAGTTAATATATATAGTAGATTTAAACTGAAAAGTGAAGAAACAACATTTGTAGCAGAAACTAACCAATGGGGTAAAGTGAAATTGCATGAGACATAGTAAGATCGAGCCTTTCGAGGCTGAAAAAAGGATACGTTTAGAAAAAATTGAATAGAAAAATGGATAATTAATTGTAATTATGTAACTGTTAGAATCAAGAATTGGTTACGATAGAGTATTGGAGACTAAAGAAAAAATGACTAGATGAAACTCCATATGTAATGATTAACAAATTTCTCGTAAATCAATGCATAAGTAACTGAAGTTATAAGAAAGAGTGATTATAAAATTTTAAAAAAACATAGACAAAAAATATATGGCTAATAGGATGAAGAATTACAATGTTAGATTAGAGACTACGAATGAACTATTACTTGAATGATACACTTTAAGCAACTCTACTCTCATGCAATGTGGTGAAAAATATATAGGAATTACACTCGCCTATGAACTCTCTTTTAATGTTATAGTATAAGAAAATTATCACGTATTCCGCTCTGAAGCAGCAAAATATGGTATTCCGTGTACGAACACGTAGCCTGATACTAATTTGTTCACTAGTGACTGAGAAAATGACTAAATTTGCGTTGGTTGTGAATGTAATATGTCGCAACTTATCCGCTTAGAAACAAATTTGTTGGGTCGTGGCTTAGAAAAGAGTTTAGTTAAAAGTGCGCTTGTAGTCGTGTAGCGTACTCCGTTCTGTTCAAAAGTAATAAAATAGTGCTTCTCGTCCTGTAAATCTGTGGTGGCAGAGTTATGCCTGTAGTGGTGAACATCGACGGCGGTTGGAGTGTAAATTCTTGGGCTAGAGCAGTATATTAGGGGGTTATTAGGAGAAATAATTTTACGCCGTTTTACTTCACTGTCGCTTAGCTTCTTCAAAAATAACAATCTCTAATTCTCTTCCTAACATCTAATCTGCAAAATTATAACACGATATTTTAAAAGCCCCAATAAAATGGAATGAACGTAGCCTCAAAAAATATTGTCATTAGGAAAGCATCACTCGATATCTCGGTCCCTCCCAATGAAGCCAACGCGCTGCTACTGAAGCATAGAATTAAATTATCCTAATTCTTCCATTAACTGGCATGTCTAATTATGGGTGTCTAGCTAATTATCTATCACACGCATACCCAGTATCAACTCTTTCGCACACCTAACCTCAATGAAACTTCCTATTTTGAACTTCCTCTACAGCATATCATTTCATAAAACTAAATAACATTCTTCTAGCAACCCATATCTCTACCACCACTACATGTATATCGAAATCCTTTATCTCTGGATACACTGTAGCCTCAGGTATAGCTTCACATACATTGAAGCATTTTAATTTTTAAGTTCAAATATTATTGTTACACTTCGAAAAAAATATTTCACTTTGTTTTCTTTTTGCCGTTCTTTTTTCGGTTTCTATCTACTCATATTTTCATATTCAATAATAAAATAATCATCAACTTTCACTATAAACATTAAACAAATCAATGTGTTCGTCTTTAAATTCTTATAATATTTAATAGCGTGGTGAGGACCTCCAAGCCTTTCTTTTTCTTTATAACCAATATTATGGTATTGTGTATTTCGAAATTGAAATAAACTATGTTAATGTAAATTCTATTATATATATTACAATGTTCATCCTTTATTTAATTTCCTCAAACTTTGTTATTTTGTGGATTCTTATTTTTTAAGTTTTATGCTCCCATAAGCTAATAAAGTAATATAACACACAACATTTTTTATTCTAAAAAGGCTTATTTTACATATTTTTAACTAATATTATTAACTTAATTCACATGACGGATTTACCTTAAAAATTGTGGGGTTAAGTGCTCCTACTAATATTTTAAAAAAATATATAAAAGTATATGTATAAATATATATGTATCCTCATTGAAAAATTGTATTTATTTCTATATTAAAAAAATTATCTATTAAATTTTTTGTTCAAAATATTTTAAAAATTTTGGAAACCGCCATAAGGGTACTTTTAAAAATACCAGCAAAAGGAAGGTTTGACAAAAATTATTGAAAAATTAAAAAATATTTTATTATTATTCTCTTAACATATTTTTTTAAAGTATAAGTTAGCTAACTTTTTTTATTATATATATATATATATATATATATATATATATATATACATTTTTAAAATTAAATTTTGATACAAATAAATTTACACGTGCATCTAATTACGTAATATCATGTCATAAAAAATAATTACCTTTTACATTGATTATATGAATGATCATCCAAACGAACCGACAATTGAACAATTGTATAAAATATTTTATTATCAGTACATCAAAATTAAACTCTAATTTATATCTAAAAGTATAAGATAAAAATAAATATTAAATCAATTTAATAAAAAACAAAACATTACTGTAGTATTATGTAACACCCTACTACACAGATTTTACGCTTAAGTCGTAGAACAGAGGTAGTGTGGCGTTACGGACCTCTAAACAGCAAAATAAATACATAATAGAGAAGAGGGTAATATGCTAGGAGCCTTGAAATAAAACGGTAAACAAAAATCACAAAATGAAAAAGTGCAACGCTCAACGAAAAGGATTACTTGCGTGCTAAGAAACCTAATAGGAACATGATAAAGATAAGCAAAAGAATAAAGGAAAGCCAAGGAAACAACATAACTAGCCCCTGACTCAGCTTGCGAAGCTAAGGCTGGCCGGAGTATATATATATATATATATATATATATATATATATATATATATATATATATATATATATATATATATATATACATATAAACATACATAAGTATCCCCAAAATACACCAAAATACCAAAGTAAACTCCTATCTCTCCCTCAACCTCTATAAGGAGGAGCATACATAAGTTACTTGGAGAGTAAGCTAAATACATATATACATATATACGAACAGAAAACCAAAATACACCCAAGGACTACTTCGCTTCCCAGGATCCAGACGCCTAGCGAGGAGCCTCTCGACCTGCATCTGAAAAAAATGACAATACAATATGGAATGAGAACAGGAGGTTCTCAGCATGGTAAAAGTGTCACGCGTATAATAAATAAGGTCCTGAGAATGCCATAGGCAATCCTAGAACTCCGTTATTCAGTTACCCAACTTAAGTACTAAACAGAAGCCATAAACAGGGGTAGGTATTCTAAATCTACCTAACTTACTCAAGTTCAATCCTAACCTAACACCAAACCATTTCTCCATCTCCTCCATTCCTCCATCATCCATAATGCAATAGAAACAAGCAACCAAATAAGTTCACGCACAAGTAATGAGCATATAGTACAAATAGCAAGTATATCAGGTAGCAGGTGATATATATCAATTAGGCAAACCCAGGAAATGCATAGCAATCAAAACAAACAAATGCATATGATGCATGCCTGTCCTATGGCTGATGGGGCCCATCTGTCGGTTATCCAGCCAACCCGACAAGTCTGAAAACCTTAGACTGTCCCCTGTCGCACATCCCCATGAGTCTATGCATAGATTTCACATTCATATATCAGTCAAATCACTCACTGGGGGCTATCCATACCCGGGAATTTATACGTGCCCGGTCACCCTTACGACGTAGGGTCAATAGAGTATCGAGATTCAACCTGGAACACGTGGTGGCGAGCCACGGTTCTGTTACCCAGGAAAACTTGTATCTCAGATATCATTCATAAGCCATTTCATATTTATAATCAATATATCATCATTTATCAAGCCATGGCATTACACTTTCTTTAACATTCTCATCTTCTTTATAAAACTCCTTATTTTACCTCTTACTTTACCCTCAAGTTATCTTATTTTCCTAGCTTCAACTAGCTACTGGTCTTAGTACCATACCTTAAGCCTTAAAGGGAAGAAAATGGAGGTTTAGAAGTGAAAAATTGGTTTAAAACAGTCAAAATCGGTTTTTGCAACAGGCAGCAGCCACGTGTACGCGTGAGTCATGCGTACGCGTGAATATGCACACACACGTATGCATGCTTCTCGCGCATGCATTGCCAAAATTCCACGCCACGCGTACGCGTGGATGAGCGTTTTTCCAAAAAATTTGGCAGAATGCCTTGCAAGCTTACAGCAACCAGATTTTAACCCCTGCTATACAGTTTCACGTATCAAATTTTCATTATCCATAACTTTCTCCTCAAAATTCCGTTTTTCATAAAATTGATATCGTTTAAAAATTTACAAAACCATCTTTCATTTGCAACAAACTACAACTCAATCTAAAATTTGAGGAGTAAATTATGGACTTCCAAAGTTCATCAAAAATTGATTTTTAACCAATTCCCAACCAAATCTCATTTTCATCAACTTAAGTTTCTTACCATTAAAACTTGCATTATACCATATCAACCCAATTCATCAACAACCATTGCCAATATAACCTTTAAACAACTCAACAAACATTGATCATCAATAATTATCCATATTTACCTCATACATCAATGACCCTTCATTTGTTTATATCAACTCTTCACCTATACCAACTTTCATTATATATTTATCAACCTTCCATCAACATATACCAATTAAATGCCATTAACATAAACCAACCCTTCATACACATTAATCCATCAACTTCACATAACAACTCTTTATTAACAAACACCAACCATAATCCATCAATATATCAACATCAACACAACCCATTATAAGCAAGTCCAAGAGCATAAAATTAATAACCTCAATACCTCATAATTCCAATATATGTTCATCAACAATTTATTCCAACAACATTACAAAACTACTCATTAAATGCAATTAACAATTCAACTTATCCTATGATTCCTCTAACCTAAGTTTTCACAACACCATAAATATTAAACGTGCGAAACTTAAATCGTACCTTGGCCGATCACTTAGTTTCACCCAAGGCAGCCTCACAACACAAATCACAGCCCCTCTAAGCTCAATTAAAACAGTCCTAAAACAAGCCTTGATCACCAATAAGCCTCCAAGTACTCCCAATTCAATTCCAATGCTTATATACCCACTTAATCTACACCTAATACATATACATGTTCTAATTTCAGTTTTTCCATTATAAATACAAGATTGAGCTAGGGTTAGGGTGTCCTTACCATACTCATATGCTCAATAGCTTGAGCCCATAAGTCCCGGAAGCTAACTTGAACCTAGAACACAAAAATTGGACAAGATTTCACTATAGGATTTCAATTTCACCAAAGAAAGGGGAATAGAGATTCTGAATCGAATATGAGGCTTACCAGTGAAATTGATCCGATAGAAAGGTAGAGCTCGACACGCTGGACGCATGGCCGCAAACAGTGCGGCGATCGGAGCTCAAACGAGGAAGATATGGTGGTTGGAGTATTTGATTAGGGTTAGGGAGCTTTCCTCCTCTCCCCTTCTGTTATAGCATCGCAGCAGCTTATGAGGAAGAAAAAAGCTGCTGCTCCTTTTAAGTGTTTGGGTCTGGTTGGACCCACGGGCCTGATTTGGGCCCCGGTTCAACCGGTTCGGTTCTTTCAGTTCGATTTTGGGCCAAATTTTTGAAATTTGTATCAAAATTCTCGTTTTGACGAGCTCTATCCTATTTTGATATTAGTTTTGTATTTTTAGCTTTCCTAATTAAAATTCAATTTATTAACTAATTATTTACCGATTTTAGCGAGGTTTACACATTATAAATTAATGAATTTATTTAGTTAAAGTTTATATACTTGAGTTTTTTTACTCGATTTTATTTTTATTATTATTATTATTATTATTATTATTATTATTATTATTATTATTATTATTATTATTATTATTATTATTATTATTATTATTATTATTTAATTTGTAAAAAGTTAACTTAATAACTACGTTATTACTTAATAATATATTAATATTGATAATAAATAAATAAATAATTATTTAATATTTAATATTTTCATGTTATTTATTTTTATGTTTTGATATATTTATATAATTTTTTATTATTTTTATATGCTACAAATTTACTCTCACGATTTAAAATTTTTGGATCCGCTACTGTTAATTTATCATAAAATATATAATAATTTCACATAACAACATAAAATATATAATAATTTCACATAGAGTAAAGTATCGTTTTTGTCCCCAACGTTTGGGGTAAATCCTATTTGTGTCCCGAACATTTAAATCGTCCTATTTGTATCCCTAACGTTTGTAAAAGTGATTCAATGTTATCCTGCCGTCATTACACATCATGAACGCTTTAGTTTGAGTTTTAAAAATCTCTTCTTGAAGTTAGAATACAAATGTCTGGGATAGAATCGATGATCCACTCCGAAAAATAGCTCATCAAAAGTTGAAACTAATTCCTACAACATTTACATAATTCACTTTTCTAGGGACATAATTGAATCTAAACACAAATAGTGGGTATAATATTAAAATCGAACACATCCAAGTGAGACCTAATTGAGAATGAATACATTCAAGTGAGAATAATTGAAAATATAATCTGATTTGTTAGTATAATTGATAGTAGGATAACGTTGAATCACTTTTATAAACATTAGGGATACAAATAGGACGATTTAAACGTTATGGACACAAATAGAACTTATCCCAAACGTTGGGGACAAAAACGATACTTTACTCTTTCACATAACAAATTATTACTATTTCTTTTTGACATGAATTATTACTTAAACTCATTCTAAAAAATTACGCCACTCAATCAATTTTTGTCAGCCTAATTTGGATTCCTTCTTTATAGAACAATTAAACTAAGCAAAGAAATGATAACCCAAAAGGGAAAACAGAAAAAAGCCTAGCAATAGATCAGCTTGGCTCGCCTCCATCTCAACTAAACTAAATTTTACGCCTGCGGAGACTCACCTTTGGTCCAAACTGGACACAAAAGACATCTACTAACCTATTATACATGAAAACTTCTCAACCGGTTGCAGGTCTTTTGTAAATCTTCTCCCTTGGTGTTCACTCAAACCAACATCACATCAATCTGCACTATTTATATATTTTAATTTATATCTTCATGGTCAAAATAAACTGGAACATCATATTCCGCTCCGTACAATGCCATACCAGAACCGCTTCGTATAGTATATAATTAAATATAAATATAAAAAATTGGCATTGTTAATTGTATCATTTAAACCATTAAAAATTATTAAAACAAATCAATAGTAAAGATTAAAAATTAATTTTGAATTTCACACAACAAAATTCAACTCTTTTTTTCTCTTTCTTGTTTTTTTCTTTCCTTTTCACACTTTATTACTGATATCATCTATTACCTTCTACCATAATCTTTTCTATGACTCCATTCCTTATTTAATAGATTACCAACACAAATTGCTTGTTCACTTCACCAACTACAATGGATGTAACAATGATATTGATGATGATGACCTCGATGATTACAACAATAATGTTGAAGGTCATGATTGATGTACATTCTGGATTTTTTATAGGTTGAGCCTCTATAATGTAGATGTATGGTATTTTGGATCATCCAACCATAATTATTACTAATTGGTAGAGATATCATTTTCTATTTCTCAACGATTGTAATTTAAAAAAAATTTATTGATTCTTTTGGTATTTTAATTAGCATAATTAAACTTTTTGACCATAAATAAATATAGAATTTGAACTGGTCACAAATAGAAACAATAATTTCATATATAAATTATCTTTTTCCTTCAAATATTTTTTTTAAATAATTATAGCATCTTAGAATTAATAATAATTGCTAGAGATATTGTAAAAAAAAAAAAAGAAAAGATTTTGAGAAAAGAATATGTGCTAATATATAACACTCTATTTAGAATAGGGAAACGAATTCATGAAAAAAGGGTAATTCACATAAACAAATAAAATGGTGATTAATATTACACCAATGTTTTAAAACAAAATAGCTTATATGCATGTCCGATTTTCACACTAACTCTATGTAATTCGAAGCTATTAAACTTGATATACGCAAACTCTATGTAAATCAAATCAATTGGATTTGACTTAGCTATCGAAGTAGTAAATTGGAGTGCATAGATTCGATTTATTAGAGGAGGAGCATTGGTGAGATGTAACCCATGGTAAATTGAAACAAGAGAGCTCGAATTATAGTAGGAAGTAACCCAAGGTAAATCAAATGAAGTGGTTTCGATTTAGTGGATTTGGTGCACATGGTAAATCGAATCCATCAAATTCGATTTACAGAGTGAGCGCCTATAAAACCTGGTTAATTAATGGCTAATTAATTCATAAATAAGAATTTATTATAGAAAGCCAAAAATGTGATTTTTATGACTTAATATGATAGAGGAGATTGAGACGAGAATTTCGATATCAATTTTATAGAAATCGGACTAAGATTTGACTGAACGGGCCAAACCGGGTCAACCGGACCCATATTGGGCCCTTGGCCCAACCTAACTAAACCTAAAGAACCCTAAAACAGCACTCTCTCTCCTCACTTAATACTCATTCATGCTAAAAATGGAGGCACAAGGGGGAAGAACACTCTCAAGTTCTAACCCTTGTTTGATCTTCAAACCACCATAACTTTTGATCTAGAGCTCCGATTACCGCACCGTTTATGGCCACACGTTCACTGCGAAGAGCTCTACAAAACCCAATACTTTATTCTTGAGGTAAGCCACGAAATCATTTCAGTTCTTCATCCCTAAATTTCGAGTTTCATGGAAAAAGTGTTGAAATTTTGGGCTCTTTGATGTTATAGGACCCAACTCTCTTGAAGGAAAAGATTAATCTTATATTCTTGAACCTTGGGTGTGGTAAGATTCTCAATCCTAGTGTAATTTTTTGTTCTATGATATTTGGGTATTGAGATGTTGTGTATGGGTATGATGATTGTGGCTTAGGTAGTGTGTATGTGAATATTGGAGCTTGATTGAGATTTTGAAAAGCTTGAGAAAGGGCTTTGGTGTGCAAAAATCTATTCTTGGAGGTGTTGAGACCTTGAGAGCTTGTGGACAAGTGATTTGGAAGTGCTCCGGTTGAGCTTGGGAAATCGGCTAAGGTATGGTCTCGATTTCCTGTATCTAAAATGTAATGTGGTGTGAAAACTTAGGCTAGAGGCCCTAAGATAGGCATTGAATTGTTGATGTTGTAGAATAGTTGAGTTATATGATGTGGTCATATATGTGATTATGAATATTGATACCTTGATAGTGTGATGTGTGAGAAAAATGCATGTTATGATATATGCTTGATGAATGATTGAGGTGGATTTGTGAGTGAAACCATGTTGATGGTGGGTATAATATCGACCATGTATAACGATGGTTGATTGGAAATGGTATTACTGGAAATTGGAATGAGGAAGGATGTATGACATGTTAATTTGTTTGAATTTTTAGCCATTCGATTGAGATGTGTTAAAATGGTAGCATGGTGGTTGTGATTTTTGATAAAAATGTTAATGTATGAGTTGAGGAGGCTTGAGGTTGATTTTTGGTATGTTTTGGATTGATTTCAAAAGGGTTGAAATTGGTATGTTTTGGTTGATTTTAAAAAGGGATGAAATTGGTTTGTTTTGAAAATAGCACTTTGTGGTTTTGTATGAAAATATGGTTTTTGGGCATACTTTGATAGGACATGACTTGGACTCCAGATCCCCGTTTTGTGCCAAACTTCTTAAGAAATGAAATTGGATTCGGGATGTTCATGTCGTTCGAAGAACAGGCGAAAAATGATTTAAAATGAAGAAGTTATGTCCGTTGGAAGATTGGGGGTTTAATCTGTGAATTCTGCAGCTTTTAACTTAGAAAAATTTTTAGCAGAATACTCCCCACGCGTAGGTGTGCCTGACGCGTACGTGTCGTTTTTCAAAAACGCGCCATCCACGCGTGCGCGTGGCCCACGCGTGCGTGTCGATGTGCTGCACCAAATGCCTAGCCATTTTCCCGAGAGTTGTGCCAGAATTGTGCCAGTTTTGTGCGTGGGGCACAAACGCACCCACGCGTACGCGTGGCTGACGCGTAGGCTTCACTTGGTTGTTTTTTCATTCACGCGTGCGCGTGGGTGACGCATACGCGTCGATGAACTTTTGGCCATCCACATGTGCGCGTGGAGGACGCATATGCGTGGCCCTGTTTTCATCCCAAAGTTGATTTTTGAGTTTTAAAGGCCAAATTTCATACTTCTAAGTCTCTGATCTCATCCCTTATGTCTTAAATCATTATGATATGCCTAGCAATGAGAAATGGGCTAGGGAATGTGGTAACTTGTGAATGAAGAAAGGGAAAACTTATGATCAATGATGATCAAAGATGACTATATGAGATACGGAGGATGGCGGTGGAAGTGCTATATGTGCCATGAGCCGATAGGCTGTATTTGTTAATAAATTGGCTGGTTATGGATTGAACTGTGAGCCAGATGGCTGAGTTATTGCTAGGTTACAGCGGAGCCATTATTGATTATGGCCTAGTATAAATGCATATATGCTATTGAATGAAATGTGAATGTTGCACTTCCACTATCTGAGATACGAGTTTTCCTGGGTGAAAGAAGTGGCTAGCTACCACGTGCTCCAGGTGGAGACTCGATACTCTGCTGACCCTATGTCGTAAGTGTGGCCGGACACTGTGAAAGTTCCGGATGAGCTCGCCCCCGTGAATATACACCAGTAAAGGTGTTGGATATGGATTATGTTGAGTATAACTCGAGTTGGGGATTCACAACAGAGGGACAGTCCAATGGTTAGCTACCAGGACTTGTCGGGTTGGCTATATAATCGACAGATGATATCATCAGCCATTAGGGGCAGGCATTAATCATATGCATATTACGTGAATTATTTGGAATCGCCTAATTGACTGCATAGTACTTGCTAATTGTTTAGATGCCGTATCTGTTTCCTATTTGTATATCTCTTGTCTGAAATAACTGTGTTTGCAATATTATACTCCTGCTGATGGTTGGGAGGTCTGAAGGACTTGGAAAGGGAAGTAATAGATAGACTGAAGAATCTTTAGTCAGTTGCCATTTATGGTTTAGCCTGTTTATAAGCTTTGATTTATCTGGTGGAAGTTCTAGGATTGTCTTTGGTTTTCCCAGGACATTACATGTTAGATATGTGGGTACTGTTACCATACTGAGAACCCCCGGTTCTCACCCATGCGGATTTTGTGGTTTTTAAATGCGGGATGTGAGGCTTTTCGCTGAAACATGCTGGAGACTTCTGGATTAGCGAAGATCCTTTGTTCTCGGGACTCTATTTTGGTTTATATGTTTTGCTTAGATACTTTTATCTCCATTAAATAATACAAACTGTGATGACTCCTCTTATAGGAGATTTTTGGAGAATAGGTTTTCTGTATTTATGTTCCTTTGGATTTCCTTTGGGGTTTCTTATTTTATTTACATGTATATATTTCTATGCTCGAACCGGTTATCTTCGCAACCGGATTTTGAGTTTTGATATTCCTATTTTTGACACTCTTTTGTATATAAATAATCTCGCGTTATCTTATCCTTGTTCGTTATGTTATCGATCGGAGTGTTGCGCTTTTGAGTTATGATTTTGTTTTATTCCCTTTTTCTTCAAAGGCTCCTAGTTATAAACATTTTTTATACTACTATACGTACTAAATTTTATTTTTAGAGGTCGTAATACCTTGCCATCTCTGAATTATGACTTAAGCATAAGACTCTGTATGGTAGGATGTTACAGCGCCCAAGGTAAATCAAATCTGGCTGATTCAAATTACTATTGGAAAGATCTATATAAGAATTCGAATTTGATAGATACAAATTACCGCTACAATTCACTCACACCCCACATATAAAGATAATTCTCTTAGAAAATCTTGAAAACTCCGAATATGGAGGACGACTCGAATTGTATTTACCACTTAAACGGAGTTGTCCATATTGTCGGTAGCATCAATGGAGTTGCCCATATTGCCCAAATCCAGATTCTACATTCGGGAACCTTTGTTGTGTCATGGCCTCAAAGTCTAAAGTCAAAAAGTGTGTCGGAGGGGGGGGGGGACGAGGTACTACTGAGTTCCCGAACTCAATGCTCTACCACCCCTAACTGGAATACTCCTCCCTAGATCATCATCGTTATCCTTATCACTCAAGGCGGATTCCACATCATCATCATTCTGCAGTACATCTTTGGCAGCATTTGGATCTCGACCCTTCCTTGAAATCGGGATCATAAAAGGAGTATTTCCCATCACAATAGCAAACTGACCGAAAGATCGATTATCACCTATTTCTCCATCGCCATCGTGGTTTAGATCAATTGCGAAGGACGGAGATACCACTAAAATGGCCTCAGATGCAATTATAGACACAAATTAAAAGGTACCAATAGGTATTTAACTAGATGCTCTTGATGTTACTACAGATTGAGGATTTCAATTTAATCCTCCAACTACATACCACATCTCTAAGCTTGGCCAATAGCTCATGGATTCTCACCTCGGAAAATTAACGATGATAGTGAAACAAAACTTACAAATTTTTGTCACTGTCTATTACAAAGGAGTCGTACTTCACACCATTTCGGACAATAGAAACTGAAATTCTATAGAATAACTTCTCCACCGTTTCATGCCATGCAGTCTTAATTTTTGGATTATAGTATTCTGAAACTTAACAACACTCGCAGAATGTTTGATAAATATACTCAATGGATCCTTATGAGTAAATTTTATTCCCTCTTGCATTTTTTCTTAATCGTCCCTTTGTAGTGGACAAGAAATAAAAAACTATCTTCACTAGCCATTGTGAGTGACACTTTGATAAAGATTTAACATTCTTCTCACATTTACATAGTTTATACACATAGCTAAATTGATCAAATTAATAGAATTCGATTTACGGTATTGGCTCATTGTATGGGTAAATCGAATCAATTGGACTCGATTTACTTGGGGTGAAACAATTTTAGTAAATCAAAATAACTTGTTTCGAATTATCTCACCAATGTTCCTCCTCTAGTAAATCGAATCCAATTGATTCGATTTACATAGAATTTGCGTAAATTTAGTCTAAGAGCTTTAATTTACATAGAATTTGTGTGAAAAATGAACATGCATATAAGTTATTCTGTCTTAAGATATTGGTGTAATATTGGTCTTCATTTTATTTATTTATGTAAATTATCCTCAAAAGATGGTGATAAAATAAGACTAAAAATTGAAAACACCAAACTTAATTGCAAAAATTGAGGAAAAGTTTTTAAGATAAAATTAGACCAAATTTTCGAAAATCAAAGAGTAAAATAAAATAAAAAAAATTCAAAAGCAAAAAATACCTAATCTAAGCAATCAGACAACTAATAGTTGTCAATCACAGTCAATCCCCAACAACGGCACAAAAAATTTGATGCGGGTTTTTGAATACCCACAAACTAACCGGCAAGTGTACCAGATCGTACCAAGTAATACCTCAGGTGAATGAGGATCGATCCCATGAGGATTGATGGATTGAGCAACAATAGTCGAATGATTCACTTAGTCAAGCAAGCAGAAAGTTGTGTTTTGGGTTTCAAAAGCATTAATCAGTACTTTAGAAAGTAAGAAAGCAAACAATAAAAGTGGTGTGAAATATATGAGAGAAAACATTTAAGGTTTTAGAGTTGTTTATTCATTCGGATTAAGTTTTCTTACCAACTATTTTAATCATGCAAGATTCGCTTCACAGAAAACTGTAATTGACTAAACCCTAATGTCTTAGTGATTTGGTCTCATCTAACCCAAATCAAGTGTCAATGTCTTGATCACTTAATCTAGATTAGAGGGTGATGAGTTTGAAAAACTCTATTTTAATTTTAATGATGAACAAACATTATTGAAATAATTAATTACAAAATTATTAATTTGATTTTCATTTAACATATGTTAATTAATAATTTTGTAATGCAGGTTTCTAATTGGGCCGAAAATAAAATTCTGATACAAAGCCCAATTAAATAAAAATTCAGCTTTGGTTTGATGCTAGAATATATGATGAGTATGGCTGAATTGTTTATTGTGCTAATTGGGCCAGATTGAGTTATTATTACTACAAGCCCAAATGAATGCTTTCCTATTTGCTCAATGCATGATCCAAAAATTCATCAGGAAAGCAAATGTTATTTTTGGGCCAGAAATTAAATGTTGTTGCAACTAAGCCCAACTTTACATTTGATGAAAGTTCCTCATGCATGATCCGGAACAATGAAAAAAAGGAAAGCAAAATTGCTTCCAACGGATCCAAGCATTTCACCATGTGATGGATTCCAAAATTCATTACATTGTCATTTATTGCATGGGAACTATGAGAGAGAAAACAAGACATTTGATTTGATTGTAGCACTTATGGCTACACGCTACTCAGCAAGGAAAGAATCATTTCACTTAATCTCATTCTCTTTCCTAATTCAATGCTTTTCGAGTTTCTCTTTTCTCTCTCTATTTGCTTCTCTTCTTCGGTTATTACACAGGAAACAATGGATGCCATGGAAGCTACATGGAGCTACCGAAGTGAAGGAAGAGCAAGTCTAAAGACCATCACAATGATGGCAAGAAAACGTAACAAAATAAAAGCATGCTGTGGCTGAGATCTTCACCAAATATGGTTAGATTTGGTGAGGTAGTCTCGAGCTCTTCATGCTCAAAAAAGAAGAAGAAGATTCGGCCCGCAAGGAAGAGATTCTTGTAGGTATGGCTTGTCTTTGAGTCTACTCAACCACCACAGGAAGTAGCTAGAGTGGCGAAGTGATGGTAGAGGCAGAGATTAAAGCAGATGAAGTCATCATCATCATGAAGCATCAAGGGCCAGAAATCCATCTTGGAGAGCAAGCCAAGGATGGAGAGCTCGGATTGATGAAGAGTGATGATCAAGAAAGGACTAGAGGTAATTGCATGTTGGGTTTTGCATGGTTATCTCTTCTCTCTCTATGTGGCCGAACCGGTTCTGTTTCTTGAAGAAGAAGAAGTTGGCTTGGGTTTTGGCTTCAAGTGTGGAGGCTTCTCTCTTCTATAAAAAGAGAGAACAACCACTATTTGGAGCAAGGAGTTAGAAGTAAGCAGTGAGAGTGCAAGGCACAGGATTCTCAGAGCTACCTAAGCTTACAGATTTTCTTCTCCTTCAATGTATTATGTTTAGTATTTTTCTGTTTAATTTTGTCATGTCTTGAGTCTCATGGAAAAAGACAAACAGTGAGGTTTGTATGAAAAAGCCATAGAGCGGAAAAAGGCAGAGAGTGCAAAATTAAAAGAAAAAAAAGCCATAGATGTCCTTAGAGTTCCTTTGTTCATCTATGTTGTGTTTCATGATTCTGTGGGAATCCCCTTGTAAGTTGGGTTAGCACTTTACAGTCTGTAATCAGGAAGATTATAGTGAAATTCCATCATGGTTGCGATGGAGACTGGATGTAGGCTGCACTGCACTTAGCACCTGAACCAGGATATATCTGGGTGTAAATTTTTTCTCTTCTCTACTCTATTTCTGTTTCTACTGCACAGAGGCTAAAACTGAAAATTATCTCGTGCCAAGTGACGAGACAAAAAGAAAAGTCTCGTGCCAACTGACGAGATAAAAATAAAAGTCTCGTGGCTTGGGACGAGACAAAAATCCAGAAGTCTCCTAGAAGTTTCTTCAAAGGCCAGCAAGTGTTACAAAGCAAAAAGGGGGCTAAGATTCAACCCCCCCTTCTCTTAGCCACTAAAACCATCAATTGGTATCAGAGCTTGGTCTCAAAGAGATCAAGTTTTGCAGCTTGGAGAAAAGATCCAGATGACAGAAAGCAGTGGCTCTAATCTAGTGTCCTACAACCTTACTGAAGGGCAGTCAAGCAACAGACTGCCTCTTTTCAATGGGAAAAACTATACCTATTGGAAGGAGAAAATGAAGATCTTTGTACAAGCAGTAGACTACAGACTCTGGAAGATCATTCTGGACGGTCCTCAATTTCCATCTATTACAAGTGCTGAAGGAGTAGTCTCTCTTAAACCAGAAGCAAGGTGGACAGAGGAAGATAGGAAGAAGGTGGAGCTAAATGCCAAGGCTGTTAACTTATTCAACTATGCTATCAGCTTCGAGGAATACCGGCGGGTATCACGATGCACAACGGCAAAGGAAATCTGGGACAAATTGCAAATCACTCATGAAGGAACCTCCATTGTAAAGAAGACTCGGACAGATATGTTGAACAGAGAGTATGAAATGTTTGCAATGAAGGAAGGAGAATCTATTGATGAGCTGTTTGAACGTTTCAACATCATCATTGTTGGCTTAGATGCTCTGGGAATTACATATCCTGATTCTGTGCTTGTGAGGAGAGTGCTGAGATGCCTCACAAAAGAGTGGGAAACAAAAGCTTTAATTATCTCTGAGAGCAGTAGCTTAGACTCCATGACTTGTGATGATTTGAGAGGAAATCTTCTTGCTTTTGAAAACATCCATTTGAAAAAAGATTCAAAAAAGAAAGGAATTGCTTTTTCTTCTATGACTAACCCTCTGGATGATGAATCCAGTGATAACTCCTCTGAACATGAATTTGTGTTATTTGCCAAAAAATTCAAGAAAATGATGAAGCTCAAAGGCAAAGGCAGCAACTCAAGGAAAATGAAGAAAGACCTCAGCAAAGTAACCTGTTATAATTGCAAGGAATTTGAGCATTTCAAATCTGATTGTCCCAAGTTGAAAAAGGAGGAGAAGCCGAAAAGAGGAAAGAAGAAGGGACTGATGGCTTCATGGGAAGATTTGGAAAATGACTCAGATGATGATGATGAAGAAACCAAGACCAAGTCCCAACCATGTCTCATGGCAGATCACATAGATCAGGTAGTCTTTCATAACCCTAATACTGAAGATCTTCATCTTATGACAGACCACCTTTCTGAAAAAATAAGATGTTTTCTGCTTGATAACCAAGATCTTGAACAACAAATCACCATTCTTAAAGCTGAGAACAGTTTTCTTAAAGAAAAAGTAAGGGAGGCCGAAACTGCTTGTAATCTTGTTGAAGAACATAAGCAGTTAAGAGCCCAAATCAAGAGCTGTGAAAGTGATCATTCCGTTCTTGCATATGTAGATTGTTTTAAAAGAAACGAAGAGTTGCTTAAAGAGGTTAAAAGGCTTAAGGAAGACTTAGCCAAGTTTACTCAAAGTTCTGAAAATCTTAATCAAATTTTGGCTAGTCAAAAACCTCTTTATGATAAAGCTGGGTTAGGGTTTTATAAATCTGCAGATAAATCTCATTTTGAAAACATTGCTTCATCTTCTAATGATACAAGATTTCAAGAACCCACCTACTTTAACAAAACAGCAACTCCAAGGTTTTGTAGGCTATGCAACCGAAATGGTCATTTCCCCATTCAATGATTTTTTGGTGAAAGAATGGTTGGTAATAAAGTTTACAAAGTTGTTTTTGATTACAATGGTTTGGGACATAGGAGATGGTTTAACGTGAAAGGATCCAAGAAGATTTGGATACCTAAGGTTACTTGAGCTTGATTTATAGGTGTGCCTAGCATCCAAACGGAAAGAAAATATGTGGTATATGGATAGCGGATGCTCTAGGCATATGACCGGAAAGACAACCTTCTTTATAAAGCTTGATGAATATGATGGAGGACTTGTCACTTTTGGTGACGATGCAAAAGGAAAAATAGTGGCTGTTGGAAAAGTTGGTAAAAATTTTTCATCTTGTATAAATGATGTTCTTCTTGTACATGGCTTGAAACATAATTTATTTAGTGTTAGTCAATTGTGTGATTTGGGTTTTGAAGTTATTTTTAAGAAATTTGTATGTTTGGTTGTTTGTGAGAAAACTAGGGATATTTTATTTGAAGCTAAGAGATGCAATAATGTGTATGGATTAACTCTTAAGGACTTAAAAGAACAAAATGTAACATGCTTTACATCTCTTGAATCTGAAAAATGGCTATGGCATAGAAAGTTGGGTCATGCTAGCATGTACCAAATTTCTAAGCTAGTTAAGAAAAATTTGGTTAGAGGAATTCCAAATATCAAATTTGATAAGGATCTTACTTGTGATGCTTGTCAATTGGGCAAACAAGTAAAATCTTCTTTTAAACCAAAGGATGGAATTTCCACTAAAAGGCCATTAGAGATGTTACACATTGATCTTTTTGGTCCAACAAGAACACAAAGTTTAGGAGGTAAACACTATGGTCTTGTGGTGGTAGATGATTACTCTAGATTTGGTTGGGTACTTTTCCTTGCTCATAAAAATTATGCCTTTCATGCATTTTCAACTCTTTGCAAGAAAATTCAAAATGAAAAGGATTTAAAAATTGCTCATTTGAGAAGTGATCACGGAAAAGAATTTGAAAATCAAGATTTTGAAAAATTCTGTGATGACTTAGGAATTTCTCATAACTTTTCATGCCCTAGAACACCTCAACAAAATGAGGTAGTTGAGAGAAGGAATAGAAGCCTTCAAGAGATGACTAGGGCCATGCTTTGTGAAAATGATATTCCTAAATTTTTATGGGCTGAAGTGGTAAATACAGCTTGTTACATTTTGAATAGAACAATCATTAGAAAAGGGTTAAAGAAAACCCCTTATGAGGTATGGAAAGGAACCCCTCCAAATCTTAAGTACTTTCATGTTTTTGGATGCAAATTCTTTGTACTTAACAATAAAGAAAACCTTGGAAAGTTTGATCCAAAATCATATGAAGGAATGTTTGTTGGATATTCCACCACAAGCAAGGCTTATAAAGTTTATCTCAAAGAGCATAGAACCATAGAGGAATCCATACATGTTACTTTTTGTGATTCTAACTTAATTCCCAGTACTGTGATAGATAATGATTCAGATGGTGAAGAAGCTGGAACAAGTAAAGAAAATCCCAAATCTGTTCAACATGAGGAATCTATCAGCTCAGTTTTGTCTCGTCAGATTGGAGGAGACATTTCCATTTCATCTCCTGAGCAGACACGAGAAACTGAAACTGTAAGACCACCAGAAGCTCATCAAAGCTCAACACCACTTAGAAAGCCCAGAGAATGGAAGTCTATGAGGGTTTATTCTCATGACTTTATCATTGGTGATCCCTCTCAAGGCGTATCAACAAGATCCACCACCAAAAGGCAAACCGAACTAAGCAATTTTGCCTTCTTGTCACAAATGGAGCCCAACAATGTCAAACAAGCTCTTGAAGATCCATCGTGGGTCAAAGCAATGCAAGAAGAGCTTGCCCAATTCGACAAGAATGAGGTTTGGACACTAGTACCACATCCGGATGGTAAGAAAGTTACGGGTACTAAGTGGGTATTTAAAAATAAACTTGGTGAGGATGGACAAGTTGTTCGTAACAAGGCTAGATTAGTGGCCCAAGGTTACGATCAAGAAGAGGGTATAGATTTTGATGAGTCTTTTGCTCCGGTAGCTAGAATGGAAGCAATTAGGTTGCTTCTTGCCTATGCTGCCCATAAAGGTTTCAAAATGTTTCAAATGGATGTTAAATGTGCTTTCCTTAATGGATTTATTGATAGAGAAGTGTATGTGGCACAACCCCCCGGTTTTGAAGATAAAGAATTTCCAAATCATGTTTTTAAACTATCTAAGGCTCTTTATGGTCTTAGACAAGCTCCAAGAGCTTGGTATGAAATGCTTAGTGCCTTCTTGTTGGAAAATCAATTTCAAAGGGGTACCACCGACACTACTTTATTTATTAAAGCATCTAATGATGATATACTCCTTGTTCAAGTTTATGTTGATGATATTGTATTTGGATCGGCCAATGTATCTTTGTGTGAAGAGTTTGGAAAACTCATGACTAGTGAGTTTGAAATGAGTTTAATGGGAGAGCTAACCTTCTTTCTTGGCCTCCAAATCAAACAAACTCCTAGTGGTACTTTTATTCACCAAGGAAAGTATGCAAAAGAACTTATCAAAAAGTTTGGCCTAGAAAATTCCAAACCAATGGGTACACCAATGCATCCTAATACAAAACTTGAAAAGGATGATGATGGCCAAGATGTGGATGAAACAAGGTATAGAGGAATGATAGGTTCACTCATGTACCTTACCTCCTCTAGACCGGATATTGTTCAAAGTGTGGGTGTATGCTCAAGGTTTCAATCTCACCCAAAAGAATCCTATCTTACGGCTGTTAAACGCATCATTAGATACATTAAGGGAACTTGTGATTATGGCTTGTGGTATCCTAAATCTGATGAATTTTGTGCAGTAGGGTTTTGTGATGCAGATTATGCGGGAGATAGAGTGGATAGACGGAGCACATCGGGCATGTGTTGCTTCCTTGGAAGCTCACTCAACATGTAGTCAAGCAAGAAGCAAGTCACAGTGGCTTTATCCACAGCTGAAGCTGAATACATTTCCGCATCTGCATGTTGCTCTCAATTAATTTGGTTAAAAACACAATCGGAAGATTACAAATTAAAAATCAATAGTATTCCCTTATTTTGTGATAACATGAGTGCTATAAACTTTTCAAAAAATCCTGTTCTGCACTCAAGAACTAAGCACATTGAGATAAAATATCATTTTATTAGAGAGCATGTGCAAAAGGGTACTATTGATATTCAATTTGTAAAATCTGAAGACCAAATTGCTGATATTTTTACAAAACCCTTTGTGAAGACAGATTCTGTACCTTGAGAAAATGTTTGGGAATGTTTGATTTAAGTTCTATTGATAACTTGTGAATTTTTGATTATGTTCAGTTTTGTCTCGTAGGTTTGGACGAGATAAAAATGAGGACATGATGGAAGAGCTATAATTAAGGGGGAGGCAATACAGAATTCAATTTTTATGGGCCCCACCTAATAGTTTTTGACCCCACCATGACAGTTTAGTTAGTTCCTCATTTTTTTGAAAAATAAAATCACAATTCCTTAGTTGTCTTATCAAATCTTGTTGGGAGATGCATGTTGTCAAATCAAATCTTTCCTTCCAACTAATCCCTTGATTCAAGGAAACTCCTTTTCAGTTTTTGAAACCCCCCTTGGTTAATAACCGCACCATTAATGGTTAATAACTCCCTCCATTATCTCTCTCCACTCCACATTTATTGCACCACTAACCTCCCTCCTCCCTCACTCCGTTTTGGCCTTCCTCACCCTTTCATATTCAACTTCTCTTCTCTCCTAACCATGAAAAAGAAAACTGCTCCCAGGAAAAGTGAAAGGCTCTTATTCTCTCAAAAACAATCCACTCCACAATCACACACTCACATTCACATTCACTCTACATCATCATCGTCACCCTCACCTCCCTCAAAACAAACAGACACAATGAGAAGAAAGGTCATTGCCATAAAAACCTCCTCAAGAAGGAAGAAAGGAACGGCTCCCGTAGAAGAAGAAGAAGAGTCTCATACATCACCTATTCCTTCCCCCCCCCCCCCACCATCACCACCGAAGAGATCAACTCCCCATGCATCCGGAAAGAGCTCTCAAAAGGCTAAGGGTTTCGTGCTTCATGAGACCAGAGAACCCACGAACCTTGGTTCAATGGATTTCAAGAACAAGTTTCACAAACCTCACTCACATTTTGATCCTTCAAGGTTCTCTACGTGCACTTTCTATGAATTTCACAAAGAAGTTTTGAAAAAACGGCATCTGTGCCCCTCTTACTTAGTGAATCTCGAGTCTCTGGCCTCCAAAAGAATCAATCTCCAGCCCCTGTTTGATAGTCTCAAATGGTCACCATTGCTCCTTATTCATAAAATGGTGTACCCACGGTTGGTGAGACAGTTTTATGCGAATCTGAGGTTTATTGATGGTAGCCTTCATTATTACGTGAAACGGGTTCATATCACCCTGAATTCTGAAACCATTGCTTCTGCCCTTAGATACATTGATGAAGGGCCAAAGGTTTACATGAGTGATAAATGGGATTCACATGTAGGGGTTACATACAAGCAGGTTCTTCATCAAATTTGTGAAAATTTGTCTGGCCTGGATGGAACTATTCCTACTCACAAGGCTTTGGGTCCAACTAACTCCCTGCTGCACCGCATCATAACTCACATTCTCACTCCTCAAAGTGGTTGTCACAACAGGGTAACCGTATTTGACTGTCTCATAATATTTGCTCTTGTTACTTTATCTTCCATTTCATTTAGTTATATTATGATTAGACACATGTGGGAGTCTGTGAAGAGTACAAAAAAGGCTAATCTACCTTATGGAATGTTTCTCACGTGCATTTTTGAGTACTTTAAGGTAGATTTAACCAATGAGGATGTAGAGAACAAGGTCTCTATGATCAAGGGAGGCGGGGCTGTTAAAAAGGGAAAGAAATCAATGGCTTCTGATGATGACTTTGAGAGCCGCCCAGAATCCTCAAAAACGACCGGTTCCCTCAGAGAAATCCTCATAGAATTATCTAACATGTCTGATCTCATGGTTCAATTTCATAAGTTTGCTCGCAAACTTGCATATGAAAATGAGTCGGCTTGGAAGAAATGCCAAGAAAGGGTCAGTCTAATGCTTGAAAGCCTTGATGATGAAGTTGGTAGTGATACAGGAGCTGAGGGATCTGACTTTAATCTTTCTGATGATTAACTTTCTAGTTACTAGTTGATATTGGCACACTTTGGCTCAATTTGTTATTTTGTTATGTTAGGTTGCAAACTGATAGTCGTATAACTGTGTGATACTTTGTTAAACACTTTTGGATTATGTTCTGGGTTATATTTTGCATATTATGTTTCCATGTTCAATATTTCTTGCAGGTGCCCCTTGATGCCAAAAGGGGGAGGAAAATAATCCCAAAAATTGAAACTGGAATAGGGGATGAAATTCTTTGAGAAAAGAATTCATGATCACCTCTGTTAATGATTGATTGATAATGCATTTTTTTGGTGCGTGATGATTGATTATGCATTTGGTTTATGTTGGTTGATAATGCATTTGGTATACTATTTTTGATGAATGATAATGCATTTTATTCATATTGATTACTGCCATTGTTTGATGTTTATCTTGGTAAAATATGTTTACTGTGATAAAATGATTTATGTTGGATTTATTTTTGGCAGTTCCTTTAGTTCTTAATGATGAAAATTACTGTGTTTGAAAAGATTAAATCATGATTGAAAAATATTTTTCCTACAAAGATTGCTTTGATTTATTGAAAAATATTTTTGAACAGCAAGTCTTTTTTGCCAAAAACAGATTTTGGTTGATTATGGTGTTGCTTGAGCAGAAAATCGATTTATGATATCAAATGAGTTTTGAATATCATCCAAATTTGCTCATAAATCAAGCATTCAATATTTCAAAATAAATATGTTGAATAACATTACTGTTTGAAGCTTGATTAAAATATCACAGGTTAGTACTTCCCTTGGTAACATTAGCATATATTAAGGGGGAGCCATGTGATAACTTGAAAGGGGGAGAAATTCAAATTCAAAGGGAGTACTCTTTACTCAATCTTTAAATTTCTTTCCATTTTAATTTTAATAATGTTTGTCATCAAGGGGGAGATTGATGAGTTTGGAAAACTCTATTTTAATTTTAATGATGAACAAACATTATTGAAATAATTAATTACAAAATTATTAATTTGATTTTCATTTAACATATGTTAATTAATAATTTTGTGATGCAGGTTTCTAATTGGGCCGAAAATAAAATTCTGATACAAAGCCCAATTAAATAAAAATTCAGCTTTGGTTTGATGCTAGAATATATGATGAGTATGGCTGAATTGTTTATTGTGCTAATTGGGCCAGATTGAGTTATTATTACTACAAGCCCAAATGAATACTTTCCTATTTGCTCAATGCATGATCCAAAAATTCATCAGGAAAGCAAATGTTATTTTTGGGCCATAAATTAAATGTTGTTGCAACTAAGCCCAACTTTACATTTGATGAAAGTTCCTCATGCATGATCCGGAACCAATGAAAAAAAGGAAAGCAAAATTGCTTCCAACGGATCCAAGCATTTCACCATGTGATGGATTCCAAAATTCATTACATTGTCATTTATTGCATGGGAACTATGAGAGAGAAAACAAGACATTTGATTTGATTGTAGCACTTATGGCTACACGCTACTCAGCAAGGAAAGAATCATTTCACTTAATCTCATTCTCTTTCCTAATTCAATGCTTTTCGAGTTTCTCTTTTCTCTCTCTATTTGCTTCTCTTCTTCGGTTATTACACAGGAAACAATGGATGCCATGGAAGTTACATGGAGCTACCGAAGTGAAGGAAGAGCAAGTCTAAAGACCATCACAATGATGGCAAGAAAACATAACAAAATAAAAGCATGCTGTGGCTGAGATTTTCACCAAATATGGTTAGATTTGGTGAGGTAGTCTCGAGCTCTTCATGCTCAAAAAAGAAGAAGAAGATTCGGCCAGCAAGGAAGAGATTCTTGTAGGTATGGCTTGTCTTTGAGTCTGCTCAACCACCACAGGAAGTAGCTAGAGTGGCAAAGTGATGGTATAGGCAGAGATTAAAGCAGATGAAGCCATCATCATCATGAAGCATCAAGGGCCAGAAATCCATCTTGGAGAGCAAGCCAAGGATGGAGAGCTCGGATTGATGAAGAGTGATGATCAAGAAAGGACTAGAGGTAATTGCATGTTGGGTTTTGCATGGTTATCTCTTCTCTCTCTATGTGGCCGAACCGGTTCTGTTTCTTGAAGAAGAAGAAGTTGGCTTGGGTTTTGGCTTCAAGTGTGGAGGCTTCTCTCTTCTATAAAAAGAGAGAACAACCACTATTTGGAGTAAGGAGTTAGAAGTAAGCAGTGAGAGTGCAAGGCACAGGATTCTCAGAGCTACCTAAGCTTACAGATTTTCTTCTCCTTCAATGTATTATGTTTAGTATTTTTCTGTTTAATTTTGTCATGTCTTGAGTCTCATGGAAAAAGGCAAACAGTGAGGTTTGTATGAAAAAGTCATAGAGCGAAAAAAGGCAGAGAGTGCAAAATTAAAAGAAAAAAAGCCATAGATGTCCTTAGAGTTCCTTTGTTCATCTATGTTGTGTTTCATGATTCTGTGGGAATCCCCTTGTAAGTTGGGTTAGCACTTTACAGTCTGTAATCAAGAAGATTATAGTGAAATTCCATCATGATTGCGATAGAGACTGGATGTAGGCTGCACTGCACTTAGCACCCGAACCAGGATATATCTGAGTGTAAATTTTCTCTCTTTTCTACTCCATTTCTGTTTCTACTGCACAGAGCCTAAAACTGAAAATTATCTCGTGCCAAGTGACGAGACAAAAAGAAAAGTCTCATGCCAACTGACGAGATAAAAATAAAAGTCTCGTGGCTTGGGACGAGACAAAAATCCAGAAGTCTCCTAGAAGTTTCTTCAAAGGCCAGCAAGTGTTACAAAGCAAAAAGGGGGCTAAGATTCAACCCCCCCTTCTCTTAGCCACTGAAACCATCAGAGGGTTAAGAGCAATTCTAGTTTATGTCCACAGAAACCCTAATTACCCAAAGCTAAACGGATTATATTTCACGTATCCAGATTAGTTCAAGTAATTATCAATTTAGGGGGAATTTGCTTTCAAGCTATTGTTTAAGCGAGATAGCTCTGTCGAGAATCACAAGAACACATGTAGAATAAGGGTTATACTGTCGTTCTACCCAGATTCATAAGATGAAGAACGAAAGAAATCCTTGAAACTGAATCAATACATTAATTAAAATAGAAAAACAATAGTCTTAATCCATAGAAATAAACAGAGCTCCTAACCTTAACCGATGAGGTTTAGTGGCTCATGACTTACAGAGAAAACTAGGGTTTAGAAAAGTGAAATGTGCGGAAGTGAGAAGATCCCCCTTAAAGGGTGAATCTTTTTTGTTTTATATCTAACCTAATTTGATTTGAAATTAAAATAAAATAATAAATAATAAAACTAAAAGATTTTGTTTGTAAATAAAAATTACAAAAATAAAAGATAAGATAATAACTAAGATCTAAATCCACTAAAGATGCTCCTTTGAAGAGGTTGGTCCAGATTGAGTTGCGCTAAATGCCAGGATTGGCATTTAGCGCCCAAAGAGGCAGAAACGCTCCTGATCTTTCAACGTTGCTTGCGCTAAACGCCAGCTTGACGTTTAGCGCCCAAGGGGGTAACTTCGAATATTCTTCTTTTTGCTCAAAACTTTGCCAGATTGATCCGAATTTCACCTGAAATAATAAAAACACCAGAAAAACTTAAAGTAGCATCCAACGAGGATTTAAACACTAAAACATAATTAAACTTGCTAATTTCTAACTAAATTTAACTAGAAAATAAGCCAAAAATAGGTATAAGATGCTCACGAACACCAAACTTGAACTATTGCTTGTCCTCAAGCGACCAAAAACAATATAGGGCTGAGAAGAGAAAATGCCTAAGACTTGAGTGTTCATTTAAGCTCATGTCCAATCACTGAGTGGGGCTAATGATACTATGATTCTAAATAGGTTTGGCATCTCACTATCTTTTGAGGTTCAGAAATATTGATATCCTTCAGAACTAGAACTCGGATGGTATTATGGAATCTTTTATTCTTTTGAAGCTTTGATCAATCCTTGACACATCTTTTTCTTTTCTTTGGTGCTTTGCACCTTGAGCCTAGCCGTGACTCTAAGTGTTTTGTCTTCAAGCTTAACTTGATACAATAATACCTCAAGCACTTAACTGGGGAACTCTTTTTGGATTCTAATTTTTCTTTTTATTTCTCCCAGACAGTGGTGCTCAGAGCCTTTGGCATACTCTGTAATTGCACTTGATCTCAACTCTTAGTGTTCTATCTCAAGGATTACTTGACACATTCACACCATAAGCATATAGTTAGGAAAACAACTCATTTGAGCTTTTAGTCATTTTAGACCTTCCTAACCATTGATGCTTAGAGCCTTGGACCTTGCTTTTTATTTTTATTTTCTTTTTACTGTTTATTTTGCTTCAAGGATCAATTTCTCACTTACTTTAGAGAATGCATAATACTTCTCTAAGTTCCTGTACTTTAAGAACCAACATTCTTAACTCCAAGATCAATTATGCACTGTTCAGTTTATACATTTAGAATTAAAGATACTGCCACCACATCAAAGTAATCAGAATAACTCATAATATATAACTTAAGTCTCATGCATTTTACTACTTCTTTTCTTTTTCTTTTTGATTTTTCAAACCTAGTGACCAATACATGAGATATTTTTCAAAATAAAAATAAAAATAAAGCATCAAAATAATTAACCAAACTAGAAAGCAATAAAGTACTACTACTGATCATGCAAAAGACTTTTAAATAAATAACAGGCAACAGATAAATTACTGAAAAACAGAAAATAAGAAAAGCAGAAGATAAAAAAAACTTAACCACCTCAGTCATGGTAGCTATTGCTCCCTCTCTGGAATCCTCTCTAGTGCTTCATCCCATCTAAGTTGTGCCTCTGCCTCAGCTGCTCCTCCACTAGCTGTTGGAGGAGGGCTGAGTGGTCCTAGTGCTCAATCCTCAGCTGGTCCACAGAAGATGCCAGCTCCCCGATGGATATGGTCACCTGGTCCCAGTAGTCATGGGGAGGGAAATAGAATCCCTGAGGCATCTCCGGAAGCTCCTGCTGAGGAGATGAAACTGGCTCTTGTGGTGGTGCATGACCATGCTCTCTAGCATGCTCCATAGCCCTCCTAGTGATATGTCGGTCAATGTCAATAGGGGTATCGCCATCAATGCGGACTCGGGTCTTAGCAGACAGGCAAAAAATGTGATGAGGAAAAGCCAATCTCGCAGAGGTAGAGGCCTTCTCGGCTATCCAGTACAGCTCCTGAGGAATCACATGGTGTACCTCCACCTCATTACCGAGCGTGATGCAATGAATCATCACTGCTTAGTCCACTGTAACCTGAGACCGGTTACTCACAGGAATGATGGAGTGTTGAATGAACTCCAACCACCCCCGAGCAACTGGCCTCAGATCGTGCCTGCCCAGCTAGTATGGCTGACATCTAGCATCCTTCCTCTACTATGCTCTGGGGAGGCAAATATCAGCAAGGACCTGGTCCAATCTCTAGTCAGTGTTGACCCTCTAAGTTGTAAGAGTGAGGGTCGTCTCTGGATGGTGGCACGTGAAGTATCTCCCTCACCCTTTTTGGATTGAACTCCATGATCGCCCCTCGGACAATAGTGTGCCAGTTCTTTGGGTCCGGGTTCACAGCAGTGACATGCCTGTAAGTCACCCATGCATTAGCATAGAACTCCCGGACCATAAGCACGCCCACGTCAGTCACGGGGTTGGTCAGAACTTCCCAACCCCTCCTGTGAATCTAATCTCATATTTTCGGGTACTCGCCTGGCTGAAGATCAAAGCAGACTTTTGGGATCACTTTCTTTTTGCTCACACTTTCATGGAAGTGACCATCGTGGGTCTTGGAGAAAAACCGGGTGAAATCATAAGGACCGAAGGCGGGAGCATTCTCCTTTCTCTTCCTTGAAGAGGATTCTTTGATTTTTAGTGCCATATGGATAATGAAAGTGAAGAAAAGCGAAGCGCCCAACATCAAACTTAAAATTGTCGCTCGTCCCTGAGTAAAGAAAAATAGAAGTAATGGTGAAAAGAAGTAAAAGAGGCGAGGGGTAGGTAAAAGAAAATGAAGAAAGAGAAAATGTATGGAGGGAGGAGGGTTAGAAGGGGTTCGGCTATGATGGTTTAAGAACCGGGAGTGATGTAAAGGAAATTGAAGAATATGGGAATGTTGGAAGGGTAGAATGATGGAGAATGAAATGTGGTGAAAAGTGAAAAATAAAGTGGAATATATAGAGAGAGGGGTGTGGGGTTCGGTCATGGAGGGGAGGGTTGGGGTTAATTGGGTTTAAATGGAGTTAATGGTGAGTGGGGGTAGGTGGGTATAAGAAAGAGAGATTTGAGAGATTGATGGGATTTGATAGGGTGATGGGAGTTGGGAATTGGGGAGGATGAATGTGGATGATATAGTGGAGAAGGGGGGAAAAGAAGGTATGTGGTCAAAAAGTGGGGAAAGTGACCGTTGGTCACGTGGGGGCTCTTCTTCAAAAATTTGAAACTGACGTTCCTGGTGCTAAACACCAACTTCGGCGTTTAGCGCCAGAATTGGCACTTTTTTTTTGGACCAGTCACTTGGCGCTAAACGCTCAGCTGGCATGTAGCACCCAATATGGCATGGGTTGGCCTTGTCCAAGATGCCCTTTTATGGCGTTAAACGCCCTCCTGGTGTTTAACGCCAGCTCCTGCTTGCCTTTCTGGGTGTTAAACGCCCTCCCTAGCGTTTAACGCTAGATTTTTTTGCCAATTACAGTGCTAAACGCCCACCTGGCATTTAGCGCCAATGCATTCGAGTTTAATGCTTCCCAAGCTATTCTGTTTCTCCTTCAGAGCTCTCTGTTCCTGTTCTAAAACACTTTGCATGATAACAAATAAAATTAAACTAAAAAAAACTATACATAAAAATAAAAATGCATGAAAACCAAATTGAAAGAAAAACTAAAAAGTACTTATGGTTAGGTTGCCTCCCAACAAGTGCTTCTTTACCGTCACTAGCTTAACGGTCAGCTCCCTTAGGAAGGAGGGTGATCATAGGGGCTTATCTCTTCACCCCTCACTGTGAACCTCTTTCATGTACTATCATGGATTAATTCAATGTGCTCGAGAGATAAGATCATGTTCACTGTATGAGGCATAATAGGACTCTTAGTGAATACCACCTTCATTTCGGGTGAAAAATCTTCAGTGGAAATCTTTTTGTTCCTCCAACCTCTAGGCACCTTCTTCTTAGGAACTCCTTCCTTGATGGATGATGCACGCCCAACACTAAACTTAGTTTTGATGTCAGGGAGAATTTTATTGGTCCCCACCAAAGGAGGCTTGAGCAGTGAACCTTACCTTGTATCAGTCAGGGGTCCTTGAGGACTTGGGTTAGTGAGTTCACCCTTCATGCAAGTGTCTCCTTCACCAGATTGATGTAAAAGTGTGAAAACCTTGAACACCAAGTAATCCTCACGCATCCTCAGAACCACTACTCATGTCATAAGATGCATCTTAAGCATTAAATGCTGAGACTTGCATCCCACTCAAGTGCTAAGTAATCATGCTGATTTGTTGAGATATGGCCTTATTCTGGGCAAGAATGACATCCAAAGTATTTAGCTCCATGACTCCTTTCTTCACAGGATTCTTCTCAGAGGTGTACAAGTATTGGTTGTTAGTAACCATCTCAATCAACTCATCGGCCTCTTTAGGGGTCTTCTTCATGTGTAGAGAGTCACCTGCGGAATTGTCTAGAGACATTTTGGCCATTTTTGAGAGTCCATCATAGAAGATTTGTAACCTAATTCAGTTTGAGAACATGTCATAAGGGAACTTCCTGATCATTGACTTGAACCTCTCCCAGGCTTTATAGAGGGACTCACCATCTCTTTGCCTAAAAGTCTGAACATCTGTTCTCAGCTTAATTAGCTTCTGAGGAGGGAAGAGCTTGGTTAGGAACTTGTTGACCACCTTGTCCCAAGTGTCCAAGTTTTCCTTGGACTGAGTGTCAAGCCACTGCTTCGCTCTATCCCTCACAGCAAATGGGAAGAGCATGAGCTTATAGACATCCGGATTAACTCCATTAGTCTTCACAGTATCACAGATCTGCAGGAAATTAGAGATGAACAAATTTGGGTCTTCCTGCGAGAGTCCATGAAACTGACAATTTTGTTGCAGCAGAGTGATCAACTGTGGCATCAACTCAAAGTTATTTGCACCTATTGGGGGCACCACAATACTATGCCCATAGAAATCAGGAGTGGGGACAGTGTATGAGCCAAGCATCTTTCTAGGCTGCTCATTACCATTCGGATTCTCGATATTAGCATTGGGATCCATGGTGAGCTCTTCAGATTCCTTCTCAAAAGTGTCATTCAGATTCTCGTCGGCTTTGTAAGTTCTAGCTTGTTGCAAATGCCACCTCAAGGTCCTCTCTGGTTCAGAATCGAAATCAAGAAGGGGTTCTTTGTTCCTGTTCCTGCCCATAAACAAACTGAAAACAAAAGAAAAGTGAGAATCTCTACGTCAGAGTGTAGAGAATTCTCAATAAGGTATCCTGTGTAAAAAAATAAAATAAAATAAACTAAATAATTAATACTAGAAATTCAAAAATCAATAAAGAAAAATGAACCACTAAATTCGAAAAATAAGAAAGGAGAATTAATCAGGAAAAACAAAATAAAATTACTAAAGGGGCATACCAAACTTACTTTCAAAAATTAAAGAGAAAAATTTTTAACAAATTAATGCTAAGAATTCGAAAATTTAGGAACAAAAACAAATAAGATTAAAAATTGGAAACACCAATCTTAATTGCAAAACTTGAGGAAAACTTTTTAAGATAAAATTAGACCAAATTTTTGAAAATCAAAGAGTAAAATAAAATAAAATAAAACAAAATAATTCAAAAGCTAAAAATACCTAATCTAAGCAATTAGACAACTAATAGTTGTCAATTACAGTCAATCTCCGGCAATGACGTGAAAAACTTGATGCGGGTTTTTGAATACCCACAAACTAACCGGCAAGTGCACTAGGTCATACCAAGTAATACTTCAGGTGAGTGAGGGTCGATCCTATGAGGATTAATGGACTGAACAACAATGGTCGAATGATTCACTTAGTCAAGTAAGAAGAAAGTTGTGTTTTGGGTTTCAAAAGCATTAAACAGTACTTTAAAAAGTAAGAAAGCAAACAATAAAAATGGTGTGAAATATATGAGAGAAAACAGTTAAGGTTTTAGAGTTGTTTATTCATCCGGATTAAGTTTTCTTATCAACTATTTTAAGCATCCAAGATTCGTTTCACAGTAAATTATAATTAACTAAACCTTAATATCTTAGTGATTTGGTCTCCTCTAACCCAAATGAACCACCAATGTCTTGGTCAGTTAATCTAGATTAGAGGGTTAAGAGCAATTCTAGTTTATGGCCACAAAAACCTTAATTACCCAAAGCTAAACAGATTATATGTCACGTATCCAGATTAGTTCAAGTAATTAGCAATTTAGGAGGAATTTGCTTTCAAGTTGTTGTTCAAGTGAGATAGCTCTGTCGAGAATCACAAGAACACATGTAGAATAAGGGTTATACTGTTGTTCTACCCAGATTTATAAGATGAAGAACGAAAGCAATCCTTGAAACTGAATCAATACATTAATTAAAATAGAAAAGCAATAGTCTTAATCCATAGAAATAAACGAAGCTCCTAACGTTAACTGAGGAGGTTTAGTGGCTCATGACTTACAGAGAAAACTAGGGTTCAGAAAAGTGAAATGTGCGGAAGTAAGAAGATCCCCCTTAAAGGTTGAATCTTTTCCCTCTTATATCTAACCTAATTTGATTTGAAATTAAAATAAAATAATAAATCCTAAACCTAAAAGATTTTGTTCGTAAATAAAAATTACAAAAATAAAAGATAAGATAATAATTAAGATCTAAATCCACTAAAGATGCTCCTTTGAAGAGGTTGGATCCGAATTGAGTGGCGCTAAATGCCAGGATTGGCATTTAGCGCCCAAAGAGGCAGAAACGCTCCTGATCTTTCAACATTGCTGGCGCTAAACACCAGTTAGGGCCTAAGGGGGTAACTTCGAATATTCTCCTTTTTGTTTATAACTTTGCCAGATTGATCCGAATTTCACCTGAAATAATAAAAACACCAGAAAAACTCAAAGTAACATCCAAAGAGGATTTTAACACTAAAACATAATTAAACTTGCTAAATTCTAACTAAATTTAACCAGAAAATAAGCTGAAAATGGGTTTAAGATGATCGCGCATAAGAAAGCATCTTTAAAGCATCTATATACCACTTGTACCCAGCCTGACTAGGACTATAAGCAGCATTAATGAGATATCGCTTGCCATCAGCAGACTTGAAGTAAGACATGAATTTCGCAGCCATGTGTCTAACACAATACGCATGGAACGCTTTCAGAGGCTTCCAAAGGCTCTCATCGGCTCTAAGTGCGGCCTTGATCGCTTGGGATCTATCAGATATAATCAACATCCTTCCTATGGTGTCACATGGCATCTCAGATTGGTAAGGAAGAACGACCATAATTTCGTTGTACAAACTCAACAATTGCGAATGCCACAGAAAGAATATTACTGTTACCATCTTGCGCAACTACAATTAGCAACACACTACTGCATTTGCCATACAAGTGCGTACCATCAACGGAGACGAAGGGATTACAATGCTTGAAAGCTTCAATACGGGGAGCATATGACCAGAACACCTTGTCACACTGACTGCAGCCGTGCACCATGAAGTGACCATCATAGTACGGTACCGCACTGAGATTATATACTGTGCCAGGACAACAACTTTGCAATGCTTGGAGCAATCGCGATACCTTGTTGTATGACTCCTCCCAATCACCATATATCTATGCAATTGCCTTTTGTTTTTTCATCCAAACCTTCCCATACGACGGTTTGAAGTGATAGCTCTATCTCACTTTACTCTGTATAATAGGGATGGTAACTGATGGAATAGACTATATGAGGGGCATGATGATTCTACATATGAGGTTGCTGTCCAACTATCGATGATCCTGAGACATGGTGGCACTACAACACTATCAGCAGATAGCGGCAGTTCTGTAGTAATATTGCTTCAGTTTTCAACCGCCGCTAAACATATTGCGACAGTTACATACCCGCTGGAAGATAGGCCGCGGGCAAACGGTTAGTGGCGGTTTAAGCTAACCGCTGGAATAACCGCCGTATAATAAGAAATGGTTTTGTGGCGGTTTTTACCCTCTATCTTAGGGGTTCACAAAATGTATATCAATTTTGCGGCGGTTGCAAACTGCCGCTAAATAACAGGAAAATAAAAACGATGGCCGTTTTGCGGCGGTTAGAAACTACCGCCAAATTCTGGATTCCCATTAAAGTTTTAGCTTTTTTTATCATTTTGCCTCTTTTATAGCTGTCTGTTTATTCAACTTTAATTTATTAGTTATTGATTAATATAAAGAACTTCTAACCAAATAAAATAACAAAATACCATAACAAACTAAATTTTTTATATGCAAACATAACATATATAATGAGATTGTCATAAGTGCACCATTCAATATAAAGTAAAATTCGATTATTTCAAGAAAATAAACATAAAACGCAAACTTTTAAATTCAATAGTATCTAATAACATTGATTGAAAGTCATTATTTTTGTTGCAGGTCATGATTGCCAGAAGAAGATGGCCTTGCGCGCGATGAGGTCGGTGTACTGTCCAAAGAATCCAGCTCTGCAACAACGTCAGCTGGCAAATTGTCTCCTTGTTGTCGGATTAGATATCCCAAAAGCTTCTCCATCGTGTGTATCTTCGTCTTCTCTTCTCCTACCTCAGCCTTTAATTCTGCAATCGTCCTCTGATACTCTTCAGTTGGCACACCAAAACCCGATAGTTGTGCAGCAGCGTTACCAAAAACTTGGGTGGGACATGGTCCAACACCTAAGGCACAAATTCGTCCTGGGTGTTCCTTTCCAAAAACTTGTGCTAGCGAATCATTTTGTGAAAGGTGTTTAAAGGATTCATCTTGACTCTCAATATTCACAATTACTTCCTACAGATATACAAAAAATTGGGTTATGATGATTTAAAATTAGCACGATATATATAATAAGAGAAGTTTAAAATTTTCAACTATTACTTACACCAACAACACGCACATCGGCATGGATATACGAGCCATTTTTTTATGAGTGATGGTCCACAACTCTCCTTTACCAATGGGCCTTCCTCGTACTTTCTCCTATAACATTGATATCGATACAATTATATAAATAACACCATATTTAGGAAAATTTAAAAAAAAATACTCAAAGAAAATAATTATTATTACCACTTCGTCTTTTGTTCTTGCCAATATTTTAGATCCCCCAGTATGTGTGTAAAGTTGCTTACTCTGATTTAAAGCGTTTCGTTTACACTTTTTCTATGAACAAATAACAGAACAAATACAAATGAGAATAGGATGTTGAAAATAAAATGTAAGCAGTCTATTATATAGACATATGTATGTTTTCGTGGAAATAATAAAAAATACCAAGAGTTACCTTTGTTTCTTCCTCCTGGCGATATTCAATGAATCATTTCAGTGATTTTCTTCTATTCCTGATGGGCGATACTTAACATTTTTCTCAAAAGTCTTTGTTTCTTCGTAAAACTTATGATACAAGTTGTGTCTTGTATCCTTCCAATTCTTTCCTATCCTTTGCATAATTTCCCATTTTATTTTTCCTCTGGCATCGTCCTCGTAATGAAAGACCTGTTGCAATTATTTGCCATTGTCATTAACCAAAACCAATCAATAAGCATAAGACTAGTAATTTGAAGAATATCAATAACCAAAACAGGCTACTTTAAATTGAAAAAGTATAACACTCAAATCTAGTACAAGAAGTCGCAATTACGTATAAGATAAAAATGCTGACATAAACATGTGAAAAACGAAAAATGAAGAGTTACAGAGATGTTAGGGCATATGGTAAAAACGAAAAATGCTTAGAGTTAGGAGGAGATCAAACAAAATTTTACCTACGGATTTAACATCAACCTTTTAAAATCACTCATTTTTCTTTTTGATTTAATTACTCTGTTGGTCCCTCTAGTTTTGCAAAATTTTTAATTAGGTCCCTATACTTTTTTTTCTTTTAATTGGGTCCCTGCACTAAATTTTTTTTTCAATTAGGTCCCTCTTGGTAGTAATTGTATAGGGACCCAACTAAAAAAAATTGGTGCAGGGACTCAAATAAAAGGAAAAAAAAAGTGTAGGAACTCAATTGAAAAAAAAATTGGTGCAGGGACCCAATTAAAAGGAAAAAAAGTATAGGGACCTAATTGAAAATTTCACGAAACTATAGGGACTAACAAAGTAATTAGACCTTTCTTTTTTTATCGCCTTAAATTTGTATTATTATGTATCTCTGTTCTTTTTTTTTCGCCCCAAATATCTTATGTTTTTATGGAATAAATTTAACAATGTTAATGATGTCTTCTTTTAAAAATTAAATTAAACCGCCTGGATATCTTATATGGGCTAAAACTGTTATGTAAAATAGTAGAGAATATCGGTTTAATTTGGCCTATTTGTTGAACTAATTAGTTTTAAAATCTATTCTTCTGAAAGCTATATAAACATGCCACTTCAACTTAATAAACTTTACTGATAAATAATAGACTCACGTTTACACATTTTCATCAGAAATTATTTCTCAAGCATCACACACCTATCTTGTTCTTTTTCTTTTGTGTTCTTCTCTTAAAAATTTATTTATATTTAACTTTGAACTGTTTTTTCTATAGTTTTTTTTTCTGGCTTTATAAATACTTTTTAGATAACAATCATACACACCTCCTATGCACCTCACCCCGTGATTGGTTTATTTTTCTTCGTGCTTTAATTAATTTGTTGTCTTATGAAATTGTTTTGGTTTCACACGATGAATTTCCTCTATTTTTACTAGATTTTTGAAGGCCTCAATTTTCACACCAATAAGCAGTTGAATGGATCTTCGACTAGGTAAGTAAACATTTTTCTTTCTTTAACAGTAGCCTTCCTCTTAAAAAAGACATAATTCTTTGATTTTTATCATTATATTTGTAGAAAAATAAGAATATATAAAATATTGAATATGTAAATGAAATTGTTATTACAATTATGAACATTAAAATTATAATAAACACTAATTAATAATTTGAATTTTTTACCAATAAAAAGATTCAACTAAGAAAATAACAAAATACAAAATAATATAAAAAAAATAGATAATAAAATTATATAATTTTTCAAACATAATACATAAAATTATAATTGTTTGGAATTTAGCTTGAAACTTAAAAGATTGAAACTTTGAGGATTATAACACCAATATTTTTTGAATATCTTAATATTGTATCTAAAAAAATTAATCTAAAGAATTAATAAAACCTAATATAACATTACATTAAATTGTTGCCAACAGCTAATTATCAAAACCTGTTATAGTCTAATATAGTAGTTTTTTTCTTCATCTTATAAGACTTCAATTAGGTAAAAAGACCAAAACCCACAGTCTATTATTATAAATTTGGCATAAAACATTATCAAGTGAATGAATTATGTGAGTTAGGAACACACATATATGACTTTACTATAAACTAGGGCAACCAAATTAGCTAAAAATAATGCTTGAATAAGCATTACTCAAAAGTTAAAACAACAATATATAATCACCGTAATTCTGAAATCAAAACATAGCAGCAGCATACTAACAAATGGTCAAACAAATTTTCAGAAATATTTCAAAACCAGCAACAGAAATTAAAATACAACAACAACAGAGTAACATTTCCATCTTCAGAAATGATTTCACCAATAACTTTCCAAAATCAATCATTTGAATGGGTTCACATTTAGAACAGACTCAATTCAATAAACAATGCATGAAAGGAAACCATCAAACAACACAAAACCCTGAAACTAGTGCCACTAACCTTCGACGGAAAACAGGACGATGGAAAGAAGACAACGAGCGGCGAACGGTGAGACGATGGTGAACGGCGAACGGCGAGACGAAGACTAGACAATGACAAGTAGCTCTAAGACTCGGACAAAGACGCCACAGGAGGATGGATGACGTCAGCTAGAAGAGAAGGTCTGGACTTGGAAAATGGGAAAGGATGAAGCCATGGCGGCGCCGACAACCATGGACGGCGGCCGCGACACCATTGAAGAAATAGGGTTTTGGGGGGTTTGGTTTTTGAACTTTGAAGAAGGGAGGTTTTTTGGTTTATGATCCAGATTTCAAATGACATTCACGAAAGGTGGGGGTATTGTGAGAAGGGGGGATGCGTTAGGGTTTTGGTTTTTTTTTTTTTTTTTGGTTTTTTATAGTCAATCAAAACGATGTCGATTAGTTGCCGATGGCTTGAATGTGTTAATCATAAAAACATAAATTATCTAATCTTTTTTTTCCAAAGATAGTAGGTTATATTTCATTAATTATTGAAAAATGAAATACAAAGATGTCCAAAAGCAGGACAGCATAATGAAAATTGGGGATTTCCCAAAAGCACTACACTGAAGGTATTCATCCAACGGTGCGTGGTCGAAAAACGAAAAAAATCTTAAAGAAGAAAGAATGATAAATCAAATTGAATGCAACTAAGAGCTTGCTTCATGGAGATGACGACCTAAACTGGGAGTTCTTTGGATTTCACGGAGCAACTTGACAGAGCTTGCTAGAATGGCAGATAGCATTGAAGTAGAACCTTCAAAAATCAACTGGTTGCGAGCTTTCCAGCAGTTCCAGCAAATGATGGCAAGTAATTGAGGATTACGGTCAGCATTCTTCAACGGGTTAAGCATCTCTGTTGATGCAATCCACCATGTCCAAAAGTCGTTAGGACTCTGAGGGGGAAGACAGTCACGAAGATAACTATGAGACCATACATCTTTAATTCTAGAGCAATCGATCAAACAATGAGTGACTGTTTCGGTTTCTTCATGACAGCAGGGGCATATTGGTGATATAGATGGGATGCGGTGATGAATCTGAGCAAGCACCGGGAGTCGGCCATGGAGAGCTTTCCAGATAAATAGCTTAATTTTGTGAGGCAAGTTTAACTTCCATAGATCAATCCATGGCTTTTTCTGTTGCATATAATTAGGGCAAAGCTCCAGAGGCGGATGGTAAAATAAATAGCCAATTCTGTAACCTGAAGCTGTATCATATTGTTTGGATTTGTTCAAATCCCATTGCAATTTGTCCCTACTCTGCTGAATTTTAACTGACAAAATCCTGTTTACAACGTCTTGGGAAAATAATTCTTGAATAAGATTCTGATTCCGATTCCTATCTTCAGTAATTAGATCTTTAACTCTTGGAACCAACTCAGAGATAGCTTGTCTATTTGGCATGTCAGAAATCTTTAAAGGATACGGAGGAGGCAGCCAAGGATCCTCAAAGGTTCGAATATTCTCTCCAGTACCCACAGCCCAATTAAGACATTTTTCAACAATCTTTCAGCCTTTCAGTATGCTCCTCCATCCCCAAGAAGGTAAGACTCTAATTTCTGACGTTATAGCATTACCATTGCTAAAGTATTTACCTCTTAGGATTTTGGATAATAAGGAAGTATGCTGTGTTACAAGTCGCCAAAACTGTTTGCCTAAAAGTGCCAGATTTTGGATTCTGAGATCTTTAAATCCAAGGCCTCCTTCTTTTCGTGGGCGAGTCATAGTGTCCCAGCTAATCCAAGCCATCCGCCTTTCAGAACCTTTTTGTCCCCACCAAAACTGAGAAAGTAAAGAGTGAATTTCCGAGATTAAACCATCAGGCAACTTGAAGCAAGACAATGTATAAATAGGAATAGCTTCTCCCACTGCCTTAAGCAATACGTGTCTACCACCTGACGATAGAAGATTGCGCTTCCACCCTTGGATTCTTTTCCGAACCTTTTCTTTGATCATACTAAAAGAAGCCTTTTTCAATTTAGAGACTGTAGAAGGCAAACCAAGGTATTTATCTTGAGCCCCAATATGATTAATATTCATAGAGTTAGCCAGTAGTGTACGAGTAGTGGAGGGAGTGTTGTGGCTAAAGAATACAGCAGATTTATTAAGATTTACCCTCTGGCCACTGATGCTTTCATAAGAATTCAATAAATGCAGGATATTTGAACATGCTTCAGGATTAGCCTTACAGAATAAGATGGAATCATCAGCAAAGAGGAGGTGGTTGACCTTGGGACATCGCCTATGTATCTGAAGACCCTGAATTAGTCTGTTTTGTTCTGCCTTGTGTAGCAAGAAGGAGAGACCTTCTGCACAGAAAAGAAAAAGATAGGGAGATAGAGGATCTCCTTGTCGAATACCTCTATTTGGTTTGAAGAAACCATAAGGTTGTCCTTCCACAATAACAGAATAAGAAACAGTTGTCACTAATTCTCGAATCCACATGATCCACCGGGAGTCAAAACCAAACTTCTCCAATATAAACCAAAGAAAGTGCCATTCCACCCTATCATATGCCTTACTCATATCTAGTTTTAGCGCCATTTCATTTTCGAGTCCCCTTTTTTTGTTCTTCAAGTAATGCATACACTCGTGAGCAATTAGGATATTATCAGAGATTAATCTGCCTTTAATAAAAGCACTCTGCGTAGGGCTAATTAGTCTATTCATCATACCCTGAAGTCTATGTACAAATACTTTGGAGATAATCTTGTAAAAGACTGAAGATAGGCTTATTGGTCTTACCTGAGTCATATCTTTAGCATCAGAAATCTTGGGAATAAGACAGATCTGAGTGTGATTAAAACCCTTCAAAATTCTGCCCCCTGAAAAGAAGCTCTTAACTGCTCGAAACACATCACCACTAAGTATGTTCCAGAAGCTTTGAAAAAATTTTGCTGTCATACCATCATCTCCTGGAGCACTTTGGGGATGAATGCTAAATGTTGCATGTTTCACTTCCTCCATGATCACTGGTCTTTGAAGCCTACGGTTCATGTGAGCTGTAACCTTAGAATCAAAATCAGTAAATAAAGGTTCAGGGTTCTCATGACAAGTGGAGGAAAAGATGTCCTTGAAATAAGATTCAGCCACAGAAGCAACACCAGCATTTGAAGTAGCCACTTCATCGTCACTGCCAGTTAGTTGCCAAATTCTATTCCTTCGGGTTCGATTTCTAAATTTCTGATGGAAGAAAGCTGTATTCTGATCGCCAGATTTGAGCCATTTGACTCTAGACTTATCTTTCCAATAAGATTCCTCATTTTGCAATGCTTTTTCAAGTTTGTCCTCTATTTCTGAAATGATGTCGCCTCCATGAATTCCTGCTAAACGAAGTTCCTCTAATTCATACTGTAGTAAATCAATCTCCACCTTCGAATTAGATCTGTATTCTTGCTGCCATATGACAATCTTATGTCGACAACGCTTTAGTTTTTGAGCTAGGATATACATGGCTGAACCATCAATCTGTTCGTGCCAAACCTCTCTAACAATCTGCCTTATTTCATCATTGGAACACCATCTTTCTTGGAATTTGAATCGGCGTTTAGATCTCTCAGTTCTTGGATTAGAGTCTAAGAGAAGAGGGGAGTGATCTGAGCCTGATTCTGACAGTCTAAGAACCGTTGCATTGGGATAGAGTTGCTGCCAATCAACTCCTACCAGGAATCGGTCCAGTCTTTCCTGTATCAACTCATCACCCCTCCGTCTATTCGACCAAGTGAATGGTCTTCCGACCATACCAATATCAATCAGAGAATTATCATCAATAAAACTGTTAAAGGTTTCGATAGAAGAAGGAGATTTAGCACCCCCACCTGCTTTCTCCAATTGACTAGAAATGGCATTAAAATCACCCATTAACACAACCTTACCATCAAACTGTTGCGTGACTGAAGTTAATTCAGCAAACTGAGCCATTCTATGTTGATCATTTGAACTGAGATAGACACCTAGAACACCATAGGGATCATTAGAACCAGTTGTCAGAACTGATGCCGCAATGAAGAATCTACCATGCTGCAAAATCTGAACAGTGCAACCATCCCTCCATGCCATTGCCAAACCCCCTAATAATCCATCCGGATCCACAATAAACCATTCCTTGAAACCACAAGATCTTAATTTTCCTTCAACTTATTGAGATTGATTTTTTGTTTCACAGATAAAACCAACCTCGGGGGAGTAGGATTTGCAAATTCCTTTAAGATTGTGGATTGTCAGGGGTCTCCCCAAACCCCGACAATTCCACGAGAGCAGTTTCATATTTCTTTGGGTGCCACTTGAAGGCTGGCACCCTCCATCGTCATAGCATCAGAGACAATATCATTGAGACAAATTTTCTTTGAAATTTCTTCAGTACCATTACCTCCACTCCTCCGTTTGAAACCTATCACATACTTTCTGGCAAGTTGTTTCAGGTTTGGATTTTTCTTCTCCTGTTTAAGCTTGGATATGACGTTGTTATTGTGTTGGACATTATTCATGGGATATGATATCTCCAATAAAGTATTAGAAGAAGAATTAGTATCAGTAGTCGTACCTGTGTTTTCTGATTCACCCTCATTTTCTTCTCTAGAACCCGAATTGGCAGCAATTTTTTCATTATTCTGTTTTTTTTTAATCATCTTGCACACTCATTTTTGAGAAACTATCAAAAATCTAAGCAGGTGGAGATTTTTTCTTCGGTTGAGCTGGAATAGAACCATCCCGAGGTTGATTAGGATTGAAGGAAGCTCTCTTTTCAGTTAAACGCCTACCGACTTGATCTGCCTTAAGTCATTCACCAACTTTATCTTCCTTGATATTGTTTTGGGCAGAATCATCAATAAAACATTGGCAGTTCTTAGATTCATGTCCCAATTTTGCACAATAAGTACAGAACACACCTATACGTTCATAGCGTACTCCAATTTCCAGCATTTTCTGATTAGGATCAAGCAGTTTCAGTGTATCCCTCACTCTTTTATCACCGTTCAGTTCCACTTTAGCCTTCACTATGCGTGTATCTTTGCCTCTAACTTCAAATAGAGCAACATCTTCAATTTGACCAAGTCTCCCACCCAATTTTCGTCCAACCTCAAGTGTTTTGTATTGTTCAGGCAATCCCCAAAATTGTGCCCATACAGGAAAAGAAGAGATGTGATTATCCTCCATGTTTATTGACTGCTTCCATCTGCGAACATGAATGACAAAACTCTTGAATAACCAAGGTGAACCTCTCTCAATTCGAGTCACATCAGAGTCATTCTCAAAGAAAAATTGAAACTGGTTCCTGAATTTTTCGACTACTCTGAATCCTTCTGGTTTATTCCATATTGCATAGAGAGCTCCTTCCATGGTACCTACGGAAAATATCCGATTTGAGAAAATTCTTCCAGACAGGCTCCGTGTACAGGCTTGAATTCCTTCAGAAACATCTTCATAAGCTAAAACGATCAAGTCATCCTCCTGATCACTATCAATTATATGAGGATTTTGTGTCTCTGATTTGTTGCTCATGGTGTAGAGAAAAACAAAATTGGTATTTAATGATTTCAGAGATCAATTATATGAGGGTTTTGTATCTCTGATTTGTTGCTCATGGTGTAGAGAAAAACAGAATTGGTATTTAATGATTTCAAAGAGAAATAAGATATATGAAATGGGTGAATTAGAAAACGAAATAAATTAAAAGAGGAATGAATTGGGAGAGAAAACGAAAATTAGGGAACTAAGTGGAAAAGAAATTAAGAGAAGAAAGTAGAAGAAGATAGAAAAGACTTTGACGAAGAAAAGATAAAAAAAGGTGTAACCATGAAGGCGGCGCAGTGAAACCCTAGCAGAGTGTGAACGAACTCATGGGACGCTAGATGAGGAGTACGTACTCCCGCTAAAAGGTAACCTCATAAAACCATAAATTATCTAATCTTTACACAATGAAAATTAACGATTTTGTATTTTATATTTTATATTTAAATTACAAAAAGGAACAACCAAGGAGATATGTCGGTACTATTATACCCCAAAAGTCTAGCTTTGACTCTAATCATGAAGGGATAATAATCCAAAGCTCAATGTAATGTCTAGAAGTTTTATATGTCCTTTAGCTTTTGCACCCGATTGAGAAATTCTTTTTTGTTGTTTTCCCGTACAGTTTAAATACTAACGTTTATGGAATTTCAATTTGGCTTTGAAAAAATAAAAAATCAATTTGACTAACTACCTCGGAATATTTTTGCGTCTTTATTGTATAATTAAATGGATGGAAAATAATTCTAACATGTATATAGTGGGATATTAGTGGGTGAGAGTAGGTTAAACTATCTTGGAAGATATAATGATAGGAAAGCTAATAGAAATAAATAATTGATTAATTAAAATGAAAATTAAATTCACCTGTGTTATTCTCAAGTGGGGTGAGAGTAGGTTTTCTTTGATCCGTTGGGTCCTTTCATGTATTAGTTAATTTATAAAACTTTAATAAATTTTTTGAAGACAACCCAAAATAAATAGTCGTTGGTAAAATCAAATTTTAATTAATATTTAATATATAAGCACATAAAATGATTAGATACGTAGTTTTAATTTAAATATTTTGGTATCGTGGATGTATTGTACTAAACGATACATATTAAATTCAATTAAATTATCATTAGAAGATAATTTTTTTGAAGAAAAATACAATACAAAAATGAAAATATTATTTACAACGTCCAGCAATATTATAAGATATGCAAGTTAAGATTTCTCAATTTAAAATGTGCTTAAAAATGGAAGATGAAGGATGTTTAATTTAAATTTTATATTAAACTACTCAATTATAATAACTTTTTGCTGCTAAATGCTATATAAATACGTTACTTTAAATTAATAAACTTGAATAATAACTAATAGAAATAGAATTACACATTTTCATCAACACATTCTTTTTCAAGCATTACAGACATATCTGGTGTTCAATTTGTTGTGTCCTTCTCCAATGAGTATTTATAATTAACTTTAATCTGTTCTTTTTAATTTTATATCCTTAACTTTATGATTATTTTTTAATTCAATCATAGGCATCTCCGATGTACTTCGGTGCTGTATTCTTTTGTTGTGGTTCCTAAATTAATTTTTTCAAGGGAAATTTTTTTAGTTTCACATCCTGAATTTTTTTTTTGTTTTCATCACGTATTTGAAGGCCTCAATTTTCACATCAAACACCTCATAACAAGATACATATTTGTATGTATAAGGTGTCGACTATAATAGGTTAAATGGATCTTCGACCAAGTTAGGCTAAATTTATCTGACACTCATGTATATTTTTGACAAACTATTTTGTAGTTATTTTCTTTTTTATTTGATCTTTTTATATATTTTGTTAATTTATTAATTTATGAAACGTTAATCATTTTTTAAATACCAACACAAAAAAATAGGAATGTAGATAGTTTCTAAAAACACATTTGAATTACATACCTAATATGCACATAAAACCATACTTAATAAAATTTTAAATTTTATTAATTTAAAATTTTTTTTAACCCCTTCTATCCAAGACTTAAAAATTTATAAAAATTTTAGGAATTTATTAATATTAAAATAATTCAGCATTGTATATGTCTTGTAATTAAAGATACATATTAAATTCACTTAATTTTTCGTTTATTTTATACTTTCCTCCAATAAAATCCAAACCAAATATGAGGTAAACAAAAGTACGCAAAAAAAAAAACCAAGTATAATAAAATTATATATCAACTTATATATAATTTTACAAAAACATATACATATTCTCCAATAACTTATAAAAACATACAACTTAAAAGTATAATTCCAATAAAAATTTTATAATCAAATATAAATACAACATATCAGTCAAATTTAAAAAGACAAATATCAGAAGCTAAAATTTGTATACGATTAAAATTCATAAATTATAAGATAATCACATGAGCAACAGCCTGTTACTGTTGCTGGTGGCTGGCTGATGAGTATTAAGAACGAGTTGCAGAATCGCGGAAATGGGGAGGCCTTTAGGGTTAATGGTTAAAAGAAGGTGAGTGATTGAATGGAGGCTATGGTTGTCGTATCAGCCTTTGGAGTTTGGAGCCTAGGGTTTCTTTAGGTTTCATGAAGGGAGCTAGAAGGAAGACTCAGGGAGTGTCGACGCTGCAAAGACAATTTGAACAAAACGATACCGTTTGGGAAAGTTTTTGAACCGAACTGGCCAGGTCTTTGTTCGGTTCAACCGTCCAGTTCTCGACCGGTTTGACGGTTGACCATTTTTGATAATACCAATTTAAAATCATTAAAAGATTATTATTTTTCTATTGGACAATTTATTTTATTTAAATTCTAGTGGTCACATTTTTTTCTAATTTGAAGAGTACCAAATGAGGTGATTTGTACCATACCTTTCTAATTTTATAGAGTAACTTATCCCTTGTTACATATCACAATATTAGTGGTTGCATTGAAGTGGTTTCTTATGGTTAAGTTTAATCTTTTATTTAATCTATATTTTGATAAACTAACTACAACTAATTATGGTATAATTATTTTTGCAAATTATAAAAATCATTTAAAATAATCTCATTATTTAATTTTCTCTTTCTCAAACCACATATTATTAATCATTTCAAATGAAAAAATCTCGAAAAATTAAATAAAACAAACATGAAAAAATCATTGTTAATAATCATTTTGTAATATGTTTTATCAACCCACATATTTATTAATCATTTTCAATCAAAATAGATACGTTGAAAAGGATTAATAGACATGTGATTTGAGAAAAAATAAATTACAAAATGAGATTTTTATAAATTGTAAAAGAAATTGTACCATACTTAGTTAATTGGATTATCAAAACTTAAATTAAATAAAAGGTTAAACTTAACCATGACAAATCAATCTAATTCAACCACTAATATTGTGACATGTAACAAGACATAAGTTACCCATTAAAATTGGAAGGGTGTGAGTTCTATGAAGTTAAGATATTTTAAAGATTATGTGCCTTTGTACATTTTATAGTGACTGATATTCACTAAAGATAATCAAAGTAATAAGTAAGTTTGGGCTTCTTTTGGCCAGTGCATTGTTCGCAAATTCGTTTTTCACGTCATCCGTATGTCACCATTAATTTTGTTCACTATATTTGTTCACTATAATAGATATTGATAAGAGTTGGATTTCAAAGCCATGGAATAGTGTAGAATATAGGCAAGGACTGAATAGTTCTTTGGACTTTGGACTCGCTAATGCATCGTCCGATGGCATGATAAAGTGTCTATGTCCTTAATATGGGTTTCAACTTATGTAAACAAGAGAGGATGCATACGACCATCTATTGATAAGGCCGTTTCCCCCTGGATATACTGTTTGGTTACGTCATGGTGAGAAGCCAGTTGAAGAGAGTCTTGGATTTAGACGTCTAAATGAAAATCCTATAACCCAAGAAAATCCAAAGCACCAAATAGTCAATGAGGCATTCAATTTCACAATGCAACATGGGAGTGAGGACACAGCAACAAGCGAACATGTCGAAGATGATGAAGACATGTTACCGTACTTATATGAAGGTCCAAGTCGCGCGGCGCGGGATTTTAACGATCTACTTACAAATGGAGAGCAGGAGTTATATCCCGGATGCTTAAAGTACTCCAAATTATCGTTCTTGGTGAAGCTTTACCATGTTAAGTGTATGTGCAGTGTGAGTGGCAAGGCAATGTCCATGATTCTTGATTTACTGCGGGACGCATTCGAACAAGCAAAACTTTCAAAGACAGTGTATGACGCCAAGAAGACAATAAGAAAATTGGGTATTGAATACAACAAGATAGATGCTTGTCCAAATGATTGCATGCTGTATCGAGGTGATGATGAAAACTTGACCAAGTGCAAGCGATGTGGGTGTTCAAGATGGAAGTAGAAGACTAAAAAGGCTCTATTATTAGGATGAAGGTACCTGTAAAGAGAAATGGGAAACCTATAGCAGCCAAGACTCTTCGTTACTTTCCTCTCATACCACAACTGCAACGATTATTCATATGCAGCAAGACGACAACTGACATGTTATGACATAAAGAGGCACATAATAATGATAGTTTGCTGAGGCATCCATGGGACGCTGAAGCATGGAAGAAGTTTGATGCAAAGTATATTAACTTTTAGAAGGATCCGCGCAATGTTCACCTAGCCTTGGCGAGCGATGGTTTAATCCTTTTGGAAATATGAGCACAAAGTATTCCATCTGGCCTGTGATTCTTATTCCGTATAATCTTCCGCCTTGGCTTTGCATGAAACAGACATCTTTTATTTTATCCATGCTTATTCCTGGGCCGAAAATGCCAGGTAACAACATAGATGTTTACTTGCAGTCTTTGGTAAATGAGTTGAAGCAATTATGGGATGGCGTTGAAACGTATGATGCCAAAGAGGGAAACACTTTCAAGATGTGTGTGGCACTAATGTGCCAATGTGAACTATCAGCGACTTTCCAGGATTAGGAAATCTATCTGGTTGGAATACGCACAATGGGTTAGCGTGTCCTACGTGTAACTTGGAAGTTAAGCCTCAGCGGCTGAAAGACAGTTGAAAATGGTGTTTCATGTGCCATCAACGCTTTTTGAATCAGGGACACAAATACAAACTAAACTAGAATAGATTTGACAGGCAAGTCGAATGCAGAGATCCACCGGAGAAGTTATTCGGAATAGATGTCTTGAGGCAATAGTCTAATGTGCATGTTCTATTTGGGAAGATTTCAACTATGACAGCCAAAAAAAGACGCAATGGTCAAGATGCGGATGAAGATGACTCGCATTGGAAAAAGAAGAGTGTTTTAATTTCTTTGACCTCCCATACTGGGAGGATCAGATGTTGCATCATAACCTTGATGTGATACATATAGAGAAAAATATTTGTGATAATATGGTCTTCACTATCTTAAACGATAACGACAAATCAAAAGACAATCTTAAAGCTCGTAAGGATTTACAATGCATGGGCATAAGGCCTGAATTGTGGTCGGACGAAGGTGGTAAATATCCTTCTGTAATATTTACAATGTCAAATTCACAGAGAGATGTATTCCTGAAGACTCTGCAGAACGTGGTCTTTCCAGATGGTTACTCTAGCAATATTACTCGTTGTGTTGATTTACGATAGCGCAAGTTGTCTGAGTTGAAAAGTCACGACTGCCATATTCTAATGGAATAGTTACTTCCAATTCTGGTGAAGAATGCAGTTCCGAGTCCGATGTCCAATGTGATTGCAAATTTGTCATCATTTTTTCGAGAACTTTGTGGGAAAGTTATAAACCCTATGCAGCTTACTGGCCTTCAGAATCATGTTGTGCAAACCCTATGTCAGATGGAAATGATTTTTCCTCCATCCTTTTTCAACGTCATTGTTCACCTCATGGTGCATCTCATTAATGAAGTAAATCTTGGTAGACCAGTATATTATTGGTGGATGTATCCAATAGAAAGGTTAGCGTGCTAATAAACCCCTTTAATACAATCAGTTGAATTAATTGTGTATATACTGAGCGTTATATTGCATTTATATAAAAGGTATCTAGGCCGTTTGAAGTAATATGTTTGTAATAGGGGACAACCAGAAGGATCAATTGCAGAAGGCTATTCATCTGAGGAAATTTTGACTTTCTGTTCTAGATATTTGTATAATATTGAAACTAGAATCAACCGACCAGGACGAGTTGGTGATCTACCCGTTGATGTTACACATAATCTAGGGGAAACTATGTTTCCAGCTATTGGAAAGGCATTAGGGTTTATTTCACATTTCGAACTCACTTCAATGGAAAAACATCAAGCACATTATCATGTGCTAGTCAACTGCGAAGCTGTGGTTCCATTTCTTGAGTAAGTATACACATACATTTTTAAAACACGAATATAACTCTTTTCACCCAGTGACTAGTTGGACTAATTTTCTTTTCTCTCATAAATTACATTTAGGAAAAAAACAAAGCGAAGATTACGGGCTCAAACAAGGTTGTAATCTAAGATAGACAATATTGTGCATCTGGAATTTCCTCGGTGGTTCAAGCATGAGGTTGATAGAATATTAAACTTACCAATGTGTTTTTAGCCTAGAATTCGTACTTTATGAAATCCAATTTTAATATAAAGCATGAATGTTATGTGGTGCCAGGTTCCAATGAAAAGTACGCTTCATTCGAAAGAAATGAAGTTGCTTGCATGCAGTCCCATGATTCAGGCAAGACGTTTTGGTGCATACAACGTTAACGGGTACAAGTTTAGAACTATCACAAAGAAAGACGGGCTAAAAACCCACAATAGTAGAGTATATGTATCGTTTAATACAAGAAATTATGTAAGCATGCATGATAATAGAGTGGCTGTTGGTAGTGTTCCGTATTATAAAAAAATTGTGGACATGATTGAATTGAATTATAGCTGTCATTTTATAGTCGTATTGTTCAAATGTGTTTGGGTTGATACCACTATTAGCAGAGGCATCAAACAAGACCATTTGGGCCTTACTAGCATTAATTTCTCTTGTTCGATACATACTGGTGATCGAGAAGACGATGAACCGTATATATTAGCATCAGAAGCTCATCTTGTATACTATGTGGACGATGAAGTAGTTAAGAAATGGAGTGTTGTGGTTCATGTGAAACTATGAGATCTGTATGACATGGGAGAAGAGAATGAAGAAGCTAAAGTTAGTTTTTCTCCACAGCCATGGTTAAACATGTTAGTGGAAGGTGACATTGGAGATTTACAGTTGACAGGGAGGATGATATAGAACACCCCATAGAAAATACTTCAAAGAATTTCAATGATGTTGCGTAATGCTTATATGAATAAAGTTAACGTAATTTAAAAAAGGATCTTTGTATTATAAATAAGTTAAATAAACTCAACGATGTACGTTGTTTTCTTTGGTTACAAAAAACTTGTATATTTTCGATTTGTAGTTAAATCTTTAATGTATTTATGAGTTTTCATGAATAAAAGCAGATTTTTCATTTCTTTGAACGGTTTTTTTTCCATCAAAAGTTAGTTTATGTTAAATCTTTAATGTTGTTTCAGTTGTTGTTCTTAATATTGCAGTTTTGATAATCTTAATATGTAATATTCGATATCAATTTCAATAGTGTTACGATTTTTAAATATTAGTGAACATAACATGACAGTGGAATAGGACAAATAAAAACTGAGGACTTTTCATCATGCTGTGCAAGCATAACATTCACTACAGAGCTTCGGTCTAAGAAATTTGCCCAAACTACCAACAAGAGATATGATAATTGTTTTTTATTTGCGTTTAGTTTTAAAATTGTCTTAGCATATTGTCGTCCTTTTTTTTCTAAATCACTTTCTAACGACTTGGGAGTTCTCAGTTTCTTATGGGTATAATTATTTTGTTGTATGCATGTTGATATTTTTAGTATTACCTGAATATTTTGGGAAAATAGTTCCTAACAGTCTAGATAGGGAAGAGTCTGATTCAAAAGACAATTTAGATGATATCTCCTCCATTGGAATTGACAAATCCATGCAGTTTGATCTTAATAATGTTTTGGAAGAAGACAATGAAACTTTAGAAGACCAACAAAAAGAAGATGATATATATATTACGAAAAGGTGCTTTAATTTGAACAAAAAGCCATGGTATGGAGATTACATATCAGATCCTGTAAGACGTTAAGGTCATAGATTCTTGACAGAGTATTTTTCGCCAGGTCAATATGATGTTGAAGAGAAATTTTGACCTTTTATTATAAGAGTTAAGTTGATTCCCTTAATTTAATGGTTTGGGTCGTAGTTTTACATATTTATCTACTTTTAGAATTTCTTAATTTAGGTTTAGTAAGGCATAACTTCGAAAAAGAGTAACTTTAATTTATGCTCGTTAGAACTTTATTTTAAGTTTATAAATTCAGACTATGACTTTATTTTTTTTCTTTTATATTTATGTTTGAATGCAAATTTAAATGATAATACAGTAAATGAGGAAATTTATTAGTAAATTTGTTCACGAGTTAACATATATAACTTATTTGACTTTTAAGCTTTTTTACGTAAAATGAATCTAGAAATAGTGTTACGAATTTAAGTAACAATGATTTAAACATATGTAGTTTTAAAAAGTAGTGTTAACTTAACTAGATTATACCCAGATGGTTATTACTAAAAAAATACTAAAATATGTAGTTAAATGCATTTTGTGGCGGTTGAAAGAAAACCGCCGCAAAATGTAAAATAATAATTCAACCCAAGTTACATATTGCGGTGGTTCTAGGAAAATTGCTGCTAAATCTAAGGCTGATTGCAGCCCCACTCTTAACCGCCACAATATGCGCTGCAATTATTCATTTAGCGGCGATTTTATGCAGGAATTGTTGTAGTGTGGGGGGCTGGGGGCTAAACACATGTGCGGTCTGCGGAATTTACGCACCTCCCTAACGATATGAAATATAATTGAATTAAAATCTAACAAAAAAATGGCGAAGAAGATAATGTACTAAAATACTGCAGTTACTTACTAATTATCCGAGATTCTGTCGCAGGGTGACATGGAGACTCCAAGGATAACTATCAGTAAATCGCCGACAACGCACGTGGTACTTTAACCGATCCGATTCTACAACTCGATACTCAGCACTTCTCCAAATGCTGTAATTCTTCACGCCTTGCAGTACTACCTCTCTGTTTCTGAATCTGTGACCAACCCTAAACTCCACACCACCATCGGCGTTGTAATCGTCCGCCCCTATATTGGAAAACAGAGTTACCTCATGCATCGCGTCGAAATCCAAAGTATGTTAGTGACTGGGTACAATTGATAACTCCGGAATTGGTTGTGGAGTAGGCAAAAGGTATCGAATTGATCCACCAACGGGAGTTTCTAGTATGAACTCATCCTCGTCATCATCCTTAGAGGACCACTTTCGTGGCTATCGGCAACGTGCTCTTCGTCGGACTCCTCATCGTCAACGTCCATGTCTACTACTGGACTAGCACAGTGCAAAAGTCATGGTGCAAGAGACGGGTCATCTTGTACAAAGTTCGAGCTGCCAGAACCACCGCTACCAATATCACGAACCTCAATCATGATTCTCCCATGCAAGTCAAACATTAGGTGGACATACTCATCACCATCGAGCCAAAACAGATGACACCATTCCCCATCGGTGCTAGCATCCTATACCCAACTCTTCCAATCTCCTTTCTCTCCCCATCACCGACGTGCGTCAATATCAGACTCTTTAACTCAGACAACTAATTTGCTCTCCGAATTCGCAGCAGTGTAGGATTCTCACACTCAAATATAACCCCGATGTCACTATTTCTCATATGATAGTTGGGATATACCATCACTACAAAGAAACCACTACAACTAAACATTTTTACTAAGTTTTTCATAGAAAAACAGAAGAGAAGAAGAATTGAGAGTTTTGTGGAAGAATACCAACAATTGGAAGATCCTTTTATAGTTGATTGATTTTTGTCGTATGAATAAAGTATCGTTTTTGTCTCCAACGTTTGGGGTAAGTCTCAAAGTTGTCCCTAACGTTTCAATCGTCCTATTTAAGTCCCTAACGTTTCAAAACTGACTCAATATTGTCCTGCCGTTAGGGATCCGTTAACAGAATTGACGGCGGGACAAAATTGAGATGATTTTGAAACGTTAGGGACTTAAATAGGACGAAAATGTTGGGGACAAAAATGATACATAGAAATAAATTTTAATTTTATCATTCAATAATATCAATTTTTTACTATACATAGTATTCAATTATTTTTTAATCACATCTAAGTAAGTTACACTTAATCATATTACTTTCATTTTAAAAAAATTAATTTTTTTTATAATTTTACTCTTAAAGATTTTTAGTTATCATGAAATGTTTATAGAATGGCTAGTATATAAACTTGCAGAAAAAAAAATAATATATATACAATGAAATATAAATTATACATTTTGTCTGTAATGTATCAAAATTCTTTAAAATTATAAAAAAATAAATTTATTTAAAATAAAAGTAAAGTGATTAAGTGTAATTTATTTAGATGTAATTAAAAAATAATTGAATACTATGTACAGTAAAAAATTAATATTATTGAAAGATAAAATTAAATTAAAATTTATTTTTATGTATCGTTTTTGTCCCTAACATTTTCGTCCTATTTAAGTCTCTAACGTTTCAAAATCGTCTCAATTTCATCCCACCGTCAATTCTGTTAACGAATCCCTAACGGCAGGACAACATTTAGTCAATTTTGAAACGTTAGGGACTTAAATAGGACGATTGAAACGTTAGAGACAATTTTGGAACTTACCCCAAATGTTGGGGACAAAAACGATACTTTACTCTTGTCGTATTATATATTGTTTACACTGTTAACGTTTTAACTCATCACGTATCTCGTTTACAATGTAAACGAAATAAGTATAGTTGTATCTCATTTACACTGTAAACAAGATATGTAAATTCCGTTCTTTTCTACGTAACACGTGTACAAACATAATACATGTATGTGGATTTGTGCCTTATTTTATTTATAGTGTAAACGAAATAGGATTATACTTATTTCGTTTATATTGTACACGAAATAAATAAATTTATGAAAATTGATAAAAATTTTATAAATTATCTATTTCCATAATTAAAACATTTTTTTAAAAAAAAACCCCTCCCCTGCCGTACTATTGAGCGGTTGAGCCTTACCCATTTAGAATTGGACCTTTTGGCTATGTTTGTTTTTAGAGACATGACAGAACATGACACTGAAACGAAGACAATAGGACAGAGACACTAAAAATTATCTTTTGTGTATTGTGTTTGGATACGATGGACAAGACACTAATGTAATGTCTAGTATTATGTTTGGATACACATGGATAAGACTAAAATATTATATGAAATGACTAAAATAGCCCTGTGATTCCAAATTTTCTACATCAATACAAATTAATTTAATAAAAAATGAGAGTACGTAGGAGTACAGACGGAACTTAAAAAAATATTTGAAGAGGCAAAAAATTTTAATAAAAAAATATATTAGTATTTATATTAAAATAAAATTTATAAATATAATTATTTTATTTTAAAATTTATTATTAATATGTAGGAATACATATGGTTAAGATTAACAAAAAAAATAAATTTGAGTTTGATTAATAAAAAATTTTGTTTAAGTTAATATGCCAAATTAATTTTAAATAAAAAATTAATTAAAAAAAAATCCATTTTTACATGAAAAACAATTAGTTTTTACATATAAAAATATATTTTTATTTAAAAAAAACTATTTTTTATCTAAAAACTATTTTTTCTTTATAAAAAACTGATTTTTTTTAAATTATATAAAATCAATTATAATTTATAAATTATTTTTTAACATTTTAAAAGATCAATTTTACTTTTGCTAATATTTATCTTTCAAAAGTTGTAAGATTATTTATTTTTGTTATTATTTTTATTACAAATCAAATAATATAATATAAAGTTAAAATTGTATTGAAGTAAAACGATAAAAAGAAAAGAATTATCTACCCCCAATAAAAAATTCTACAGAAAGGAGAGAGTACCTGAAAAAGAAAGAGACAAAGGAAGAATAGGAAAAAAAAGTATCTCTGAATAATGCAATAAGAAAAATAAAAAGGGATAATAATAATAAAAAAAGAAAACAAAATTTATAAAATTGTCCGTGTCTACTTTTCTAAATCCCGTATCCATCATTGTTCATGTATTCGTGTCCTGTCCCGAAAACAAACGCTCCCTTTAAGTTTTAACGTTGGCATTACACGTCAAGTACAAAGGCATTACACGTAAAATGGCAATTGCCACGCACGCACGCAGGTTTATGACTTTATGTCTTCCCTTTTTCTTCTTCCCACTTCTTCGTCTCTTTCGGTTTCACTGTGAGTATCAGTCACCACACATGGACCACGAATTCTCCATGGACGATCTATCTCAGCTCGTCGAAGCAGCCAACGATTTTGCTACCTACCCTGGTCAGTGCTCACTTCCCTATACATCTTTCACTCACCATTATTATTCTTCTTCTCATTGTTTTTGACTTTGCAAGAAACTATGCTTCGATTTCAGGGGTGCAAAGCGATGATTCCGCTAGAGACTTTCTCAACCGTTTCCCTCTTCCTCTCATAATCAAGTTAGTGTATTTTTTTCTTTTTACGATTTTTCTTTGTTGTTACTCTCTTCTGTGTTTTAATAGAGAGCTCCTTGTTTTGTTACCGTAACAAAGATTTTTCTAGCTTTGCGCACTGTCGTCTGTTTAATAGAGCGCTCCTTGTTTTGTCAAATATCTTTATGACATGTATTGAATTGCATTTTACTAAATCCAAGATAATCAAACTCTAGAGTTCACCTAAACTTGAATCGCAGTTGGCAAAGCTCAACTGGTAAACTAGATTGGGGACCTATGGCTGCTGATGGATTTTGTCTATAAGACAAAAATACAGAGACGGCTCTGTGTTCTTGTCCCTGTGACAATATCCAAATGCTGCCTAAAGTTTTACAAGGTGATGAGTTAACAAAAGAGTTTAATAACCTGCTAAAACAATGTAGCCTTAAGCGGTAAGTAACTTTACCTTTTAACAAAATTGGGAGTTTGTTTAATGTTTCAAATAAAACAGATAATTAAGTTAGGTTCTATGGAAATTTGCTCTTGATTTTCTCCGTTAATTTTGCAGTGCGTTACAGACCCAATATGATGTGCCTGGCCTAGAGAATACTCTAGTTGCATGCCTTGAGAGGTTGTTCAAAACCAAGTTGGGTGCTTCTTTGATTCCACAGTATATGGTTTGTGACTTACCGCCTTAGCTGTTCCATTGCATTTTAGTTGTTTCAAATTATTGCTTAAATTGTAATTTTATCATGTCTTTCTTTCACTTGCACTAAATGTAAAAACTCCCCCCCCCCCCCCCCCCCCTCTCTTTTACTTTGGGTATGGAGTGCAATTGATTGATCCCGTTTCAACTATTATTTATTATTTTTTAAACCATGTGATACTGTTTCAATGTTTATAATTGTATTGATATATTTTAGTTTTTCAATTTTTATATGACACTACTGCATTGTGGAATCAACAAAGATTTGAATCATAAGAGAGAACAAAACATCAAAATCAAAATGAATTAACAAAAAACATAGGATAGAATAGATATTAGACTTAGTAGAAGAAAACATTTCTGTGTAAAGTGCCTCTTATTAAACATTGACTGGGAAAAGTGTAGATGCAGTTAAAAGGGTGCATCTAGAATTGTGAACTCGTATGAACTAGAAATCTAAGTGGTTAAACAATGCATCTGGTCAAATTTTCATACTTTAAGAGGCTTTAAAAAGTTATATTTGGTGTTATCTAATGAATTTTCTGTCTTGATGCATACTTATCACGGTCTTTCTGGTTACACTATTATAAATTCATGTATTTCATATTGTATTTGTTACTCTTATTGCTTTGCTGTTGTGTACTTGGTTCAGTCATTTGTTCAAGTTGGTCTACAAGCAGATTCTCAACCAGTCCGATCCTTAGCCTGCAAAACAGTACGTCAATATACTCTTTTCACCAAATTAGTTTGGATACCTAGATTGTGCACAATGGCTATCCACCAACCCATGCCAAATTAACTTTTTATGATAGTGATGGAAATATAGTTTAATTTGGTTTTGCCTTAAAATCAATATTGAATAATTTTTATGTGGTTTGAAACTGTTGATAATATGCTAATGTTGAATTCTGTTATGAGATTGAGATGTTGGCTTTGGGCTTTTGCAGAACTATGTATGTGTTGCTCATGTTTATCACTATATGTACATAACTGAAAGGCACTTGAGACCCTCTCATAATTTCAGCATGTTCTTGGGTTTGGGTTTATTTGTTTGCTAGTATAAACTGTGAATAAAAGAGCAGAATAAACTGTTGTTTAATCTGTGGTTAGTAAAGTTTGATTCCTTAGACTTTTATTATCGCTTTGATTAAGTACACTATATCTTCTAGTGGTCCCTGTTCTTTTCAAGTTATATTAGCTCTAGGTTTCTTCCATTTCCTTCCGTAGGCAAGTTGTTATAAACCCATAATGATATTTCCTTCTATCAATTTTCTCAACTTCAGCGAGGTTCTTGGTTTCTCTTTCATGATGCATGTCATGATGTTTCTGGCCTATTTCTTGTTGATTGCTGTTGGTGATATAAAAATCTATATTGAACCTTCACCTCATTGCTTAAGCTTTTGAAGAAGTCATTAGGAATTTAAACAAAATTTGAATTTCTTAAGCTTTTGGGATGGTTGAATACAACTTTTACAGTCTCCGCATGTCCATCTCCATCTCCAATCCTTTGTTTACAATTTATTCTATAGTCCTTCATTCCTATTATCTGTATGTAACATCATATCTGCCTCCTATCCTTTTTTGCATCTTGGTCTTAACCCTTGGTGCTTCTGCTTATTGAAGAGTGCTTGTCATGTTTCTGTGACTTTGCACTTAATATTTATAAAATGGTTCTGTAAGTTTTATTTGTTTTTAAATGCAATTGAAATGGGTATAGGGGCTGAGCTACATAGATTTTAGTCGCCACCCCCTTCACTTCGACACCCCCGAACCCCCTTGCCCGTTTTCCTTTTATACAATTCAACTTCAGTGGTACTTCCTTCTCCACTTAAGTTTTTTCACAAAAAATGACGGGGCTAACTTACTATTTATTTTTACATCTGGGAGAAGAAAACTGGCTAGATATTTACATATGGGAACTATTATTGTTGTAATTGGACAACCTTTTCAGCATCACTATTATTTTTCATAGACATGATATTGATTTTCAGGTCACTTGCCTTATAGAGAATCCTGGCAGTGATTGCAAGACTGTTGCTCGTTTAATTACAGACTTCAACATATATCCTCTGTTGATTGATTGCCTTATCAATGGGTAAGTAGCGAAACCATTGTAGCGTTGCAGCTCTTATACCTTTCTCACTTCACTCGAGCATTTTTTCCCATCTTTTTTCCTATAACATGTTATCCTTAAATTATGTCCGTGTCACTTGCAAATAGTTAAGGGACTTGGTTAGCCTTTGGGATTTAGTCAATTAGGATAAATGAAACTATATTATAATTCATCGCCACTTACTAGGAGATCTTGCTATTCATCAATATTTCCTTAATCCTTGTTGTAAATTTTTTGTGACATGACTTGAATTTGGATAGGATTCAGTGGCTTGTATCTATTTGATAGAAAGCTCATGACCTTTTTTATGCTCTCTCTATGGTTGTTGGTTTATGATTTCCTTATCCTAGTCTCATTTTATCGTTATATCATTTGATCTGAATCAAGTTCTTTTGGAATTAAAAGGAACTAACATTCCTAAATGACTTGAGTATAAGAGGACAAGAAATGGGTTATGGGTGAATCTCCATGATTTTTGCAAAAATTGGAACTAATCAAAGTAGGGACACGTGTATTAGTTTACAGAAATGGGTAAAATGTCGCTTTGGAATTTTAAATTCATTGGAGGGTATTTCAGATGCCTTTAAATGGTTGGAAATATGAAGCATATGCCTTTGAGGATCTTGGTTGAAGCTGGTTTTTAACCCATGTCAACGAACTCAGGCATCTAAGGAAGGTATCGCTGATACCTAGGTGTTCTAGATATATGTTCATCTAAGTTCTTTAGTGCCAAGTTGGAACCTACTAAAGAAATTACACGAAACAAATGAAATTAATAAAAATGGGTAAAAACTCACTTGGGCAATCGGGACTCGGCAGGTATGAGATTACTGTAACTCATTAGAATCATGCCTTGACGGAACTTGGGTGTCATTGTTATTTTATTTTTTTATACGAAGACAGTGATATAAGTTAGGTATCAATATATCACGAGTTTTATATCCCGGTAAGAGAATCATAGTGCAACAAATGCGTCATCCCACATGAAATTTTTGTTGTTGGTCTCCATGTTAAATATAATAATGCTATTGATACTCATAATAAAACCTGTAATTTGCATAACTTCTCACATGATTATATGAAGCACCAAACTAGTGGCAGTTGCTGCAATGAATGCTATAAAATTGTTATTGAAGTTAGATACTATGCTATTATTGTTTTGCTCATTACAATTTATGTGGTTTGCATATCTTTGGACTTAATACTTATGCAGCAATGAGCAAGTGGCAGCTGCTGCAATGGAAGCAATGAAAATGTTAGCAGGTTTTCCTGAAGGCATGGTAAGAAAGTTGTACTTCTATGACACTTAGATTTAAGATGCATTTATAGTTAAAAAATGTGAAACCTTTTTTATGTATTTTTTACTCTTGAGAAGCTACTCTAACTTCTACCAAAAAAAGATGAAAGTAGATTTTTTGTGATATGAATTGTTTTTATACAGAACATGTAAATTTTTTTTTCTCAATTTTGGTCACAAAAAAAGAAAAAGAAAAAAAAAACAAAGGGTGCATTTCAGATTTTGAAAAAGGTGATTGTAAGAGCTTGGTACCACAAATATTAGGATTAGGCAACAACAGAAAAATAACAGTGTAAGAAAAAAAATATAGAATTATGGAAGAGAGAGTAGAAGAAAGAGTAGAAGGAGAATGGATAAGAAACAGAGGAGCTGGAAGATATCTGGGTGATGTTCTCCAGTCTCTAGGGTATTCATGGAAGAGCAAAATACTAAAAGGTAGAGAACAAGGTAGCATTTGAGAGACTACCACTCTCCTAAAGTTTCTACCCAGCCTAAATCTTTCCTTCCCTACTGATTCCTTTCGGCCCTCTTATATACTTTTTCAATCCTCTCTCCTATAGCAAAATTCCAGCTGTCCTATTTGTGAAGCTGGTCCCACTCTATTTTCATTTTCAACTCTCTTTTCTTTCATTCTTCTACTGTAAATAAAAGGCAAAGGAGCTATTTCACCACTCTTGTTTAACTAACTTAGCTGTTGCTTTTTCCCTCATTCTTCTTGTTTTCTTCACTTGGGTACTTAATCGATTTTTTTTTTTTACATAATTGAAAAAGCTAATAACTGATTTTTCTCAAAAATATATTCTTATTAAAAAAAGTTTAACTCAGATTTTTCTTAGATTGTGTTTTTCTTTTTTATTTTTGGGGATAAAATTTAGAAATATACGGAAAGTCATTTTTGTCCATATCAGTCTCTTAAGTTTTTTATTTTTTTATAATGAAAGTTACACCATATCAATTTCTTTAATGCTATTTGACATGAAATAGGAAATTATTTTTCCATCTGCCAAAGGAGTTGATTCAGACCTCGGGGCTATAGCGTCACGGTGTTCATCACTGGTATGCCAATCTGTTAATGCATGAATTATATTTGTCAGTGAAGATTTTAACATATCTGTGGATGGCTTCCCCTTAATTTCATTGCAAGGAATTTCTAACATATCTCTGTCCTTTCTTTGCTACATTTGAAAGCAATAATATACAGGAGGAGAACAAATCCAATTCTCTAGGTTTAAGGATTAATGATCCCTTTACAGTAGGGGAATATTCTATACCCTAATCTATCTAATAACATTATCAAGCTGTTGGCAAAGAATATAAGAACATTTCAGCATAAGTTACACTGAAGACTCAATAAAATATAAGAGGAAAGTACTTTTTGTACTTTCTATATGAATGTAAAGTTGTTAGTTATTCCCTTATTCAAGAATAACATAACATAAAATAGATTTTCGTATTTGATCTTTTTGTCACAAGCCAAGCCATAAAGTAGGGTTTTTACTAAAAAAAAAATAATTTCATTAAGATAACAAGGATAATACAAATTAGGGATAAGGGCTCCCCTATACAAAAGCAAAACAAACATGTTTATCTATAAAGCATAGTTTTCCATTCTCTTAACATGTCTGAGAGGGGAAGTTCCCACAAGGCAGGGCCTTATAAGACAAGAATTTATCTTGATTTTTAGTGTAATTTTCATCTGTTACTCTATACATTTGATTGTTTGAAATCCCTAATTTTCTTGTTTTTATTATTTCAATTCAGGGTCGAGTTCGGATAATGGCTTTAGTGGTGAAACTATTTTCTGTATCTAGGTCTGCTGCATCTACCATTTACAGTTTGAATCTACTTAAATTGTTGGAAGCAGAAATAAAAAATGCAAATGATACCCTCGTAACTTTAAGTGTTTTGGAGCTTCTGTATGAGGTTGGTGCTCTCTCTCTCTCTCTCTCTCTCTCTCTCTCTCTCTCTCTCTCTCTCTCTCTCTCTCTCTGTGTGTGTGTGTGTGTGTGTGTGTGTGTGTGTGTGTGTGCGCGCGCGCGCGCGCTCGACTTTAAAGACTTGTAATCCTTGGACTTATATATTTAGTTTATTAGATAAACCTTATAATTCACAGAATAAACAATATTTTAGTTAAGTAGTTACCCTTTTGTGTTGTAGCAATTACAAAAGAAAAAGTGTTTTACTTAGAATAAAGAAACCAAGCATAGAATCTTGCTAGTATTCATCACATTAGTAACCATTAGTAGTTAAATAAAAATTTCTTTGATAATTGTTGTTAACCTTTCTATTTATTTGCCTTTTTTAACCAGTATGTCTGAGTATTCATTTTATTAAAAATACTCTACTTAGATTATAGAAATTGAACATACACTATGCTCGAAATCAAATTAATTTCATTTATTTCTTGTGTAATTTGGTGCTGTAAGCATTTCTTTTCTGCTCTTTAGGTTTACAATGTTTCTACGCGAACAATTTCAACCTCGCATCCTTTTTTTCATTCCCACAAAAACCATTTATTGCACAGTATAACGATAATCCCAAATATATGAAGCAGAAACCAAACTGAGGAACTCTATATAAGGAATTATTAGTCATTTTGTGCTTTTTGTATTTAAATATAAGCATTTCTATATATTCTCATTGCTTCTGGGAAATGGATGCAGTTAGCAGAGATTGAGCATGGCACAGAATTTCTGTCAAAGACTAGCATCCTTCAATTACTTTGTTCTATAATTAGGTGCATATTTATGTTATCTGCCCGAATTTTGTACATGTACTGGATGATGCAAGAGTTTGTTTTTAACTTTTTATCATCTAAGAAAATCTCTTTTCATTGATATGGTGGCAGTGACAATTCTGCGGAATCTATTTTAAGATCGCGAGCAATGATGATAACTGGAAGACTTTTGTCTAAGGAAATTATATACTCCTTCATAGATGAATCTTGTAAGTCTTGCACTCTATAATCCTGGTGTTCTTTATCAACCAATATATGTTGGAGGATATTAAAATTTGATTTCATTGTCAAAAATAACTATTAAGTATTCTTTCATCTGTTCATATGTGCATTGTATTTAATCTACCACATTTTTAGATGGTAGTATGCCAAAATTACTCCAGAAAGATCTTGATATATCCTAAAGGTTTTTGATTTGTATGACAAATATATCCATGTTGCAGATAAAAATACCGCATTTTGGGTAGATTTTTACTCGAAATAAAATCTTTTGGGTGTACCAATTATTATTCTTTGATGGGTTGTTTTATTGGCACATGACCTGGTGTGTAGAATTTGATACTTCACTCTTTAGATGGGAACCAATAATCACTTTTGATATGTTGCAAGCCTATTGAAAAGCTATGGAGCACCGAAACAAACATAGGACACTTCTGACACAGGCATGGGCATAGATTAGCCCGATGTTCTTATTGTTATCAAATTATATCAATTTTCAATGCTTTCTATGACCCTAGCAAAATAGATCAAGAATTTAAGATTTTAGATAATTTCTTATGTCAGTAGTTATTACATAGTTTTTCTAATCCCATTTCAAAAGGAAAATCCACGAACGGGCCATTTAAAATTTTGAATACTTTGTTTGAAACTTTTATTGTTTTATTTTTAAAATGGACCTCGAGGAGAGCTTTAGAGTAATAGTAGTAATAGTTAAGTTGTTTCCATATGACCTCGAGGTCACGGGTTCAAGTCGTGGAATCAACCACTAATGTATTTATTAGGTTAGGCTATTTACATCACATTCTTTGGGTGCGATCCTTCTGTAGATCCTGTGTTAACGCAGATCCTGTGTTAACGCGGCTACCCTTTTTTAGAAAAAAGAAAAGAATGGAGCTGAGTTATATCATAATGTCTTCAGAGAGATCTTTTATCATGTGGTCAAGACACTACTAGCCCAACAAAGTGCCTGTACATAGTTAAAAGGAATTTAGTGGAAAGCAGGTCTCGTGCTGGTGTTGTGCTGATTTAGTTTGTTAAATATTCGTGTACTTAACATATTATTGCAGTTTAACAATTTTCTTGAAAGAACTAGAGAACAATGATATGATCAACCTTACATCCTTGGTGGAAATGCAATTTTTCTCATAGCAAGCCTCGTTAGAGTTCATTTGTGATGTGTTAATGTTCTTTACATATTGTGTGGCATGACTCAACAATTGTATGCCAAAGTATATAAATTGGGCTATTAAATTGATGATTGTTATGTAAGAACTAAGAGCTGTTTGCTGACTTGTATACCCTTTTTGCGTTGAATTCAGGTGCTAAAACTGTTATTTCATCTATTGATGGTAAACTTCAGTCCTTGGAAACATCTGATAGGGATGAATGCGAAACTGCACTTGAAGCATTTGGTCAAATAGGATCAAGTATGTATGTCATACATTTTACATGCTGTTTTAAAAACTTTTTCATTTCTCTTCTACAGGAAACTGATTTCAGTAGAATGATGTTGAATTTCCAGAGATGGGTACTTCAATTTTTCTCGCTCAAATCGATTCTCAAAGCAGGAAAATATAGGAGAAACAAGTTAATGAGCCTTGGATAGGAGTTAGGTATTTAGTTAGAATGTAGAATATAAAAGAGAGTATTAAGGTATGTTTGGGAGTTTTATAGATATTGGTAAAGAAAGATGAGGAATGGAAGGGACATATATATGCCCCATATTGTTTGAGGAATGAAAGGAATCTCCTAATCTTTTTTTGGAGTTTGGTATTTAGTTAGAAAATAGAAAATTTCTATTTTAATAAGGCTATAATAGTAATCGTAAAAAAGAACCCCTTTGAGGAGGAGGAGGAGGAGGGACAGGGGTGGGGGCACAGCATTTTCTTGTAAACTAGTGGTAACTAAAGGACCTAGTGTCCATTGGTAAACCTACCACATCCTCCTAAAAAATGAATTCCAACCATATTATTAAAATTGATCTTCCTTCTATGAAAAGAAAAGCAACAATATTAAAAGTGACTTTTCCATGTCATGCCTTCCTTTAGTGGTCCCCAACAGAGTTTTAGAAATATATTTGGTGTAGTAGAGAAAATAGTCATCAAGAGTGGGGAGAGCAAGGGAACTCCCAGATATCCCCAACCCATGCTAGTTCATATTCAAGAATAATACACAATTCTGTGGCATTATGATCCTATTCTCATACATATATTTTCCTAAATACATCATGTGAGATCCTAATTATATTATTTATTAATTCTACAGTATGAATTGCGCAAGTGTTGATCTTCTGTTGGCCCCTACCAACTGGGCCTACTTATGCAGATTTGCCATTGTTTTCTGGGCATTAGTAGTAAGACTAGGAACCTTTTCAAAGCATGTGTTCAAAGTTCAAAGTCAACCATGATTTTAATAGTTCATTGCAGAAATTTGTTTTATTAAGAATCTCTATTAATTATTTAAGATTTTATTTATGGCTATTGTGATCCTAGCTTTTGAAGGAGCTAGACTACTACTCTCGGGTTCACAACCTCCAGCTAGACATGTTACTTGTGCTGCTTTTGATCGACAAGGACCACAAGGGCATGGTAGACAACTGGTTAGTCAACTAGATTATTTTTATTTCTTCCCTTGGAGTTCTTAAGACTGACGGATGCTCTAGATGTCCTGAGTGTATTGTATAAGAATATAATGTTAACATCTTAGAGTGTCTTAATGATATATGGAATCAGTCTGGTTATTCATGAAGTGATCTAAGGTTATACTTTATTCATTATTTTCTAATTGTATGAGTTGTCTTGAATTTGAAATGATAGTGGCTAATGTTATACAGGGATTATCATATGAAAGCTTGAGGTTTAGAACTCCTCAGCTTGTAGGTTTTATATACATTAACTAATCATTATTCATAATTACAATATCTAAAGGAGGAACTAATTATCCCTAATTGATGCATCACTTTACATAATATCAACATTCCCTTCAACTTCTGTCTTATGAAATGACAATCAACCTGTGTGTTAAGTTCTCTCATGGAATACTAGATTAGAGGCAATGTGATGTGTTGCTTGACTATCACAATATAACTTCATTTGTGTATCTGTCCTGAACTCTAAAAGTAACTGTTTAACCCGGATTAACTCACAAGCCACTATTGTCCTGGCGCGATACTTAACCTCTACACTTAATTGGGCAACAACACTTTGTTTCTGCCACCAAGAACTATCAAAAGAAGAACTTGCCCAATTTGCATCACAGTACCCAATTACTTGGGTATTTCCTTTACCTATGTATAGTAGTCCTTAACTAGGGGATTTCTTGATATACTTCACAATCTGCATTATCGCATCTCAATAATCAGTGCAAGAAGATTGCATAAATGCACTCACTACTCTAAACAGGGTATGAAATATTTCATGCCCTAGTCTAGTAATATTTAGGGATTTCAGCTTCCCTACAAGTCTCCGATATTTCCCTGGACCAGGATAATATTCTCGTTGGTCAGACAACAATTTGCAATTTCCAATTTGGATCTTGAGCTGTCAATAAGCTTGCAATTTAACAAACGTATTTCTTCTAATATATCAAGGGCATATTCTTGTATAGGTAGAGATCATCATCTTAAGCTTTGTTAAACTAGGATGCCTTAACCAGTTATGGAGAGATTAGGAGATTCAACAACCACACATACCACTAGATGAGTTGACTTGAGATGGGTAGAGACCTTGCAACTCTTCCTTCACCAATCATTTGCCCCATATGACGGTCCTGTAGAAAAAAGGAATTGGCATCAAATGTGATAAAACAATTAAGAGCTCGAGTAAACTTATTGAGAGTAAATTGAAAGGACAACTTTGGATAGATAAGACTGCTTTTAAAGACACAGATTCAATAGGTGAGATACGATTGATTCTTGTGGTGACAATTTATGAGCCATATGCTAAAGTAATGAACTTAGGAAAGTGATGAAAGAGGGGTAAAAGAGGATTTGCTACTAGCAATATGGTCCGAGGCACCTGAATCAATTACCCATGAGATTAAATTATTACTAGATTAAGAGATGCAAGTGGTAGATACTGAGTGAGTACTAGTGGTAATAGGTGATTGATTCTGTTGCAGAAATAGCAATTGGTTGTCTGCTAGAAGGAACATCAATTGCTTTCTCTTCCGCTTGGCTGAACCTTGTTTGAGCAAACATCGACAGCTTTTTATGGAAACCCATGAAGAGAATAGTCTGTCCAGGTCGCTTGCCGCAGGAACATTGAGAGATAAAAGATATCATGCATGGGAAGGCATGGTGTCCTCCTGACAGCATGATTAATTTTTGCCCGTCTTTAGGCTCTAGATACCATGTTGAGATATTGTAAGACATGAGAATCTGTGTGTCAACTGTGAAGCAGAGGCTGCCTTTAGGCTCTAGATACCTTGTCATATTGGAAGCCATGAGAATTTGTGTCGACTGCTAAGCTGAGGCTGGATTAAGTGGACATTGGGTATTACAATTAGAAAGATATGGACAATATTTGTTACTCTAAATATATGATTCTAGCTCTTAGTTATCATCCTGATTAACATAAGATTCTAACAGTACCGAAGGTACACATCCAATGAGAATGCATCATTACAAGTTTGTTCTAGATTTCAGAAACAAAGTTGGAATATCATTTTACTTGGAATATTTGATGGTAATATACCATCTTTAACTTATATGGTTGAATTTAAAATGGCATTCACAGGCTGCATTGCATGCTCTAGGAAACATATCTGGAGAGACACGGTCTGAGAACATTATACTCAATGCTGAAGCTGAAGAAAACCTACGACGCATGGTCTATGAGGCTGCATCCAAGAGCTCAAAGCTGACTCCATCGGTGATCTATTCTTTTATTGTTATTATTTTTTATTTTATTTTTCATGTTTTCCTTCGGTGGTTTATTATCTTTTGGTTCGGCTTGTAGTGATTGGTTTCTCCTTAAAATAATGGGGCTTGCCATGTATTAAAAGCTTATCTTGCTCTATCTTCGTCACATTGATTAGTGGTATATCCTTTGTTTTTTTATATTAGGGAAATTACACCAATCTTCCTCCAATTCCATGAATACTACTTTTAAACTCCTTTAGATTTTTAATTAATCTCGTTCTTTTAATATATTTACTTCCATTATAGTAACATCCTTCCTTGCGTTTAAATTTAAATTTAAAAGAAAATTAAAGTTAAAATTATTTGCCCCTTTTTTATTGTATTTATTTAATGTGCATTGATCTCTTCCCATCCATTGAGTTTTTGGGTTCTTCCTTGTTGCACCTCCATTCCCATAGAAGGAACAATGTTTATGTAATGAGAGTTGAACTTGACTAGAGGGCAGAGTAAGTGGAAGAAAATATGGAAAATTTAATGTTTTTAGGGTGGAAGACAAGGCTGGTGGTTGTTTTTTATGGTGGACATCTTTCCTCCCTACATTTGATTGTCTTTCCGTGATTCAAAACAACACTGGTCACTCGGGGGAACCGTTGGAAATATCAATATTCAGGTTTTGGTTAGGACAATATTGATTTTAGACAAGAATTTTGAGAACCAAAACAGTACTTTACCCTAATATTGACCTTGTAGTGAAAGGTACATCAGCATCACATGTTACTGAGGAAAAAATATGGTAATGGAAACTTAGCTTAAGTGACTGCTAAATGAATATGAATTCTTCCTCTCAACATTAGAGGGTTTACCTTCACTTTCATGAATTTTGAAACTTTTTAACAAAACAAAGATTATCTGTTAGCCTTTGATTGCATTTAGCACATACTTTCTCAAGGGAACGAATGTTCATTTAGTTGTTTAGCTTGGCGGCTTTTCACCCATATGTTCTAAAACTAAATCTTTGTTCATGTAATTTGCAGGGTCTATTTCTGTCTGTTTTGCATCAGGATTCAGAAATACGCTTAGCGGTGAGACTTCGTTATAAACGTCTGCATTACAATCTTCTATGAATAATTCTTGAATAATTTCATTTTAGCTGTCACATGATATTTCTCTTATATGGCCTCCTTGTGTAGTTGCATTCCCTCAACTCTTCGGATTTAGTTATTTTTTAGGATGGGAGTGCCTGAGCACTGTTAAATTCAAATAGAGCTTTGATCTTTTAATCCATAATTTCCTTATATTATGGGAACTTTAGAAGTTCCACGTTGCTTTAAAATATTGTGATTTGATTAGAGTGCATACATTTGCATCAATGCCATCTCTTGTATAATATTGAAAATTGAATCATCGGGTGGACTGTGAAGAAACAGTTTCAGCCACAATATAGTTTTGTTTTTCAAGTTTGTTCAAACTTGTTTATAAGCACTGCTGCACTAGGTAGTACATGCTTGTCCTTAACATATATGTGGCATTATGTCTAACATATTTTCAGGCCTATAGAATGATTAGTGGATTAGTTGCCCGACCATGGTGCTTGATGGAGATATGCTCGAAACAAGAGATCATAAATATAGTGACCGATCCAAGTACCGAAACCAAAAAAATAGGTCAATTATTATTATTATTATTATTATTATTATTATTATTATTATTATTATTATTATTATGGCGACTGTTGCCTCAAACCATTTGTCAGTCTACGTGCCACATTGATTTTCTTGACTATATTTTTTTAATGCAAATTGCATTTTAGGCATGGAAGCCAGATATAACTGTTGTAAGGCAATACACAAATCATTGATGTCTAGCAGAGTTTCCAGTGATTCTGCTTTTGCGGGTATAGCTACAAAGGTAAGATACAAAAACTTTCACTACCATTGTACTCCCTCTGTTGCCTCTTTAGCACCAAGGAGCGCCATGGCCAACCCCAAACTTCAGATTTTTGTTTCCAATGTTTCCATTTACACTTTGTCTCCCCTCATTTTTCTATTTTGGCCCCCATTTTTGAAAAATTGATTTTATATTTGGACTTAAAGAGTTTAGAGTATTGATTTAGAAGATAAAAACATAATACGAAATATCATTTGAAATATTTAGAATTTATTGATTTAATTTTTGTATCCTACTTTTACACTTACTAAATAATAAAATATTAGGGAGTAATTTGTCCTTTTATTTTACGCGGAATTAGTTTGTCTAATGTTTTAAAAGATTAGTGACCACTTATTTGTTCGACACAAATTGTCAAGGCCCAATTTGGAGATATCCCAATATTTTTTTACATATTTAGTGGTTTTGATAATTCTATAATTGTGAATAATTTCTAATAATGAGAGAAATCAAAATATTGATCCACTTTTCTAGATAAAAACTAATGCATTTTTTGTTTCAAAAATTCAAATATGTATACTTAATTGAAATATATTTGGCTAGTCACCAAAAAAAAAAAATTGAAATATATTTGGCTGCCCAGTAATTTATTACAAGCCGTTACTGATTGGATTGTATCTGAACAGTCACGGAACAGAATTATGAATTTTTTTTCCCTGCCAAGAAGAAATAAAGAAAAACATGATCACACTTGTTTCCATCAATTTGTCTCGACTTTTGAAGTGATATTGGGTAGTTTTGGCATGCAGTTGCAGGAAGCCGTGGAAAAGGGTCCTTATCTGATTAAGAAGCAGGTCGAAGCTCAACCTGTAGTGATGACGGCTGAGAGATTTTAGATTTACATAATGGAGATTTTAGTTTTATACCATAGTTTTATAGAACAGAAAGCTTTTTTGTTTAGTGTTGGAACGTAGAGTATGTTGGCTATTGCTTAATGTCTGGAGTAGACTATATATCTTCGCCAGTAGTATGTTAGAAATGTCTAGCTATTTTATCAGTAGATTTTTTTCATCAACAATTTGCGCTTGAAACGGTTTCTAAAATTTTTAACTGACCATCTTGCCGACCTAGACTCCAAAAATTATGTGCTCTTTGGTTCAAAGAATGTTACTGTCCAAAACGATCAATATAAAATCTTATTTTGTCTTTGAACATTTTTTTTTTGTTGTTGCAAGTTTATGTGCTTATTTGGCTGTGTATTTGAAAAAAAAAAAAAAACTTAAAGTAGAAATAATAATAGATAATTGTTTTATATTTTAATATTTTTATTGAATCAGAAGCAATTAAAGTATTTGGTATTATAAATATACAGGCTTTTTTTAAAAATGTTATATTTATATTTGAATAAAAACTATACTATGTAAATTACTTTCAAATAACTAAATATTTAATATTTTATAATTAAATGCTATGGGATAAATAATTTAATCCTCTCTAACTAATAGTAAATAAAATTTAATAGCTTTATATTCAAAGTATTTTTGTTACAAAACTATGAATGTTAATCGGATGTGTCTTTTATTCCTCATTTTTTTCTTTATAAGATTTAGCGATTGATTTTTAGATTTTAAAGTAAGATGTTAGTGACTGATTTAGCTATTGAAAACATAACACCTGATTTAGTGACCAAAGTGTTGTGGCTATTTTGCGACCGATTTCGTCAGTGATTGATTTAGCGATTAAAAAGTTGGTGGTCATTTATTGACTGATTGACGACCAAAAAGTTGGTCGTCGTTTAGGGACCAATTTTGCAATTGATATTGTTGTGTACAGGTTTAGTATTTTTAGTTAAAAATCGATCGTTAAAATCAATTGTTAATGGTTAGCGACCAAAGTCGGTTGCTATTTCTTAATTTAGCCACTAAGGTTTTAGCAACTACCAAAATCGATTACTATATCGGTCTTTCTATATATATATTTTTTTTTTTTTGTAGAATTTGATATATTATTTTATTATAATTAAATTGTTTCGTTTCAACCACAATTGATCCTCTAAACTGGTAAAATAGTAGATGAAGTAGTTGAATGACTTGTTTGTTTCTCAAAACCTTGGTTAATAGTGAAGTTGTAAGAGATGCTTAAAAAAGGGGTTAAATCATACTTGGATTTTTTTAATCTAAAATAAGACCTCAAGCCTTTGAACTTGTATGCAGTAGATATATATGTTAGTGTGAAAGAGTTAAACTAGTTTTAAGTTCTTTTGGGAAACATATTTTAAAATATTATTTTGATAGGAATAACATCCGAGGTCTTTGGTTGATAAAGGATTTCTAAACTTAAGAGGGATAACTAAACAATAAATGCGAGAGATCAAAGTTAAGAATACACAAGGATGTGTACTAGATTAGTCTAAAATGCTTACGTTCAGTTCTCAAATAGTTTGAGAGTCTCACTAATAGAATAAATGTACAAATGATATTATTTATATAGAGCCTTTCTCAAACTACAACGTTGACTTAGACTAAATTATAGGCCAATCTAAGGACCTTTGATATTCTACTAATTTTTTCAAACAAGATTTAGATTAGACATCTTACCAAATTAAAAACGTTAGATATTATTTTTTGAAACCTTCTTAGGACTATGAAGTCACAAAGATTGGCTCCTCACGACCTATGAACTTTAAACATTTTTATCTCAAATCTTTTCAGGCTAAGAGAATCAAGTAACAATTAGTTAGCTATGCAAATGCAGGATACTTGTCTGATCCACATAAAGGAAGATCTCAAACAGGATACCTATTCAAATATGTTGATACAGCTATATCATGGATGTCCACGAAATAGATGATAGTAGCAACATCCTCTAATCATATTGAAATACTGGCGATACATGAAACAAGTCGCGAGTGTTTTTGGCTCAAGAGTTTAATCCAATATATTTTGTTATTATGTGGATTGTTTGATCATAAAATAGCTCCTATTCTATTTGAAGATAATACAACATGCATTGCTCAACTTAAGAGTGGATATATCAAAAGTGATCGAACAAAACATATTTCTCCAAAATTCCTCTTCACTCATGATCTTCAAAATCAAGGAACAATTGATATCCAACATATTTGCTCAAGCAATAATCTACAAAATCACTTCCAAAATTTTCTTTTGAAAAATTGGTATATCAGATTGGGATGCGTCGATTTCAAAATATTAAATAATGTTGATAAGAGGGGGAGACTATACTTTTTTTTCCTTTGTCAGGTTTTTGCTTTATTGGGATTTTTTTTCTTGACAAGGTTTTTAATGAGGCAGCCCCTAAAGAATATTGTACTCTTTTTTCTTCACTACAATTTTTTCTCATTGAGCTTTTTTAGTAAAATTTTAATGAGGCATAATCTTAAATGGACATTCAAGGAAAGTGTTATGATATGAATATCCATTGGCAATTGAATTTTTCAACCTCAGTATCAAGAGTGATATGAGGTTTGAAAATAATACCCCTTATAAGTGTATAAATAAGGAGGAAAAATCTAAGACAACACACACAATACTATATATATATATATACTATGAAATGAGTTAATACTCAGAATGGTCCCTGAACTTGCACTCGACACTCAAAGTGGTCCTTAACCTTGCACTGACATCAATATTATCCCCGAATTTAACACAAGTGTTTCACGGTCGTCTCTGAAGCATTTTTCGATGACGGAAAGATGACTTGGACTTACGGATGCCATGCTGGAAGCCAGGCTGGACTCCCAAAACGACGTCGTTTTTTAATTTGGCACCCAAATTGTATTGAAACGTCGTCGGTTAGTGTTTGGAGAAGGGATTTAACATGCAGTGACAACTTCTCTCTCAAGCCAACACAGTCTCTTCCTCTTCTCCTTATTTTCTTCAATGGCGCCAGTTTGAGAGGGATTTTCGCTGGCCTTCTCTCTCAATGAAATTAAGCATATTGTGATTATCTCGTCTCTATCGCACACATAGTGGTCTGACGGGAAGCACTTTTATTGTTAGAGGTAAGCAAAATAGAAAGATAAACACAATAGCTACCATCTACTCCTCTATTTTTGTTGATCATGACTTTTTGTACATTGTTAAGTCGATATATATTCATTCGCTCATCGTTTTGTTATATGGTTTTTCTGAAAATTTTTGTTAGGATTTTCTACGTATGTTGATGTTGCATTTTTTTGTTATTGTTTTTTGCTGTAATGATGGTAGCTATGGTTGTAATGTGCTGAAAATAGAAGAATGTAGGTTGTTTATGTATGCTGTTTATGTGTGTTCATGGAGGGTTAGGGACTGGTGTTATTGTGCTTTCCTGGTTGATGGCAATCTTGATGATCATTTGTTATTTTTTTTTCAGATGGGTCTCATAACTATTGTGTGTCACCATGGGGGATCCTTTGTGAGGAGTGAAGAGGGTGTTGTGTGATGAGCGGATAATTTATACGCTTTTTGGCATTGTTTTTAGTATGTTTTTAGTATGTTTTAGTTAGTTTTTATTATGTTTTTATTAGTTTTTATTTAAAAATCACATTTCTGGACTTTACTATAAGTTTGTGTGTTTTTCTGTGATTTCAGGTATTTTCTGGCTGAAATTGAAGGACCAGAGCAAAAATCTGATTCAGAGGCTGAAAAAGGACTGCAAATGCTGTTGGATTCTGACCTCCCTGCACTCAAAGTAGATTTTATGGAGCTACAGAAGCCCAATTGGTGTGCTCTCAATTGAGTTGAAAAGTAGACATCCTGGGCTTTCCAGCAATATATAATAGTCCATACTTTGCCCAAGATTTGATGGCCCAAATCGGCGTTCCAAGTCAGCTTAAGAATTCTGGCGTCAAAACGCCAGAACTGGCATAAAAGCTGGAGTTAAACGCCCAAACTGGCACAAAAGCTGGCGTTTAACTCCAAGAAAAGTCTCTACACATGGAAGCTTCAATGCTCAGCCCAAGCACACACCAAGTGGGCGCGGAAGAAGATTTCTGCATTAATTACTTATTTCTGTAAACCTAGGCTACTAGTCTTCTATAAATAGGACCTTTTGCTATTGTATTTTACACACTTGATATACTTTGATAGACCTTTTCACGTTTGGGGGCTGGCCTCACGGCCATGCCTAGACCTTGTTCTTATGTATTTTCAACGGTGGAGTTTCTACACACCATAGATTAAGGTGTGGAGCTCTGCTGTTCTTCATGAATTAATGCAAAGTACTACTTTTTTCTATTCAATTCACGTCTACTTCTTCTCTAAGATATTCATTCGCACCCAAGAACATGATGAATGTGATGATTATGTGACACTCATCACCATTCTCACCTATGAACGCGTGCCTGACAACCACTTCCGTTCTACATGCAAACAAGCTTGAATGTGTATCTCTTGGGTTTCTAATCTAAGATTGGAACCTTCGTGGTATAGGCTAGAATTATTGGCAGTCATTCTTGAGATCCAGAAAGTCTAAACCTTGTCTGTGGTATTCCGAGTAGGATCTGGGAAGGGATGACTGTGACGAGCTTCAAACTCGCGATTGTTGGGCGTGTGACAGACGCAAAAGGATCAATGGATCCTATTCCAACATGATCGAGAACCGACAGATGATTAGCCGTGCGGTGACAGCGTGCGTAGAACATTTTCACTGAGAGGACGGGAAGTAGCCATTGACAACGGTGATGCCCAACATAAAGCTTGCCATGGAAAGGAGTATGAATGATTGGAAGGAGGCAATAGGAAAGCAGAGGTTCAAGAGGAACAAAGCATCTTCATACGCTTATCTGAAATTCCTACCAATGAATTACATAAGTATCTCTATCTTTACTTTATGTTTTATTTATCTTTTAATTATCAATCCTCCATACCATTTGAATCTGCCTGACTGAGATTTACAAGATGACTATAGCTTGCTTCAAGCCGACAGTCTCCGTGGGATCGACCCTTACTCACGTAAGGTATTACTTGGACGACCCAGTGCACTTGCTGGTTAGTTGTGCGGAATTGTGACAAAGTGTGATTCACGTTTGAGAGCTCCAAGTCTTTGACGCCATTGTTGATGATCACAATTTCGTGCACCAAGTTTTTGGCGCCGTTGCCAGGGATTGTTCGAGTTTGGATAACTGACGGTTCATCTTGTTGCTTAGATTAGGTACTTTTCTTTTTTATTTTTCATAATTTTTAAGAATGAATTCTAGAGTTTCAAGGTGATGTTCTTATCATCACAAAAGCTAATTGATTCTCATCAATTTAGCTGCTGAATGTAACGTCCTGCTGAAGCTTGGCTAGCCATGTCTAATCTTTTTAAACTGAAACTTTAGACTAACATTGCATGATTCCTAGAATTCTTATTAAAAGTTTTGAACCCCTTTATTTTCTTTTCCACTCAATTTTTGAAAAATCACAAAAAATTTATAAAACCATAAAAATAAAAAATATTTTCTGTTTCTTGTTTGAGTCTAATATCAATTTTTAAGTTTGGTGTCAATTGCATGTCTCTATTTTTCTTGCATTTTTTGAATATATGCATTATGTTCTTCATTGATCTTCAAGTTGTTCTTGATGATTTCCTAGCTCTGATCTTTAAATTCTCTTGTTTTGTGTGTTTTGTTGTTTCTTACATGCATTTTCAAATTGTTATAGTCTTTAGTATACAAACTTCTAAGTTTGGTGTCTTGCATGCATTGTTTATTTGATCTTAGTTGCATTTTTTATTGTTTCTCATCATTAAAAATTCAAAAATATTTTCAAAATTGTGTCTTTTCAAGTCAATAATACAGAGAATTGAAGATTCAGAACATTCAGCAGAGGAATTAAACAGAAAAAGCTGGGCGTTCAAAACGCCAGTGAAGAAGGAAAACTGGCGTACGCCCAAAAAGGTAGGATTTTGGGCGTTAAACGCCAGAATGGATGCCATTCTGGGCGTTTAACGCCAGGAGGACACTAAAGGGAAGATTTTGTTTTTAATTCAAATCTTTTTCAAATTTTTATAATTTTTCAAAATCAAATCTTTTTCAAATCATATCTTTTCAATCATATCTCTTCAAAATCAATTTCTTTCCATTTTTTTATTATTATTATTTTCGAAAATCCTTGCTATAATTAATGATTTACTTTAAAATTTTCAAGTTGTTACTTGCCTATTAAGAAATGATCAAATTTTAAATTTTAAAATCATATCTTTTAATTTCTTGTTAGTCAAGTAATCAACTTTAATTTTAAAAACTTTCTTTTTTTTAAATTGATTTTCAATCATATCTTCTCAATCATATCTTTTCAACCACATCTTTTTCAAAATTAATTTTCAATAATATCTTTTTAATTTCTAATTTCAAAATCTTTTTCAAAAATCACTTAATTTCTTACCCAATCTTAATTTTCGAAAATCAATTACAAAATTTTCAAAATTTCTTACCTTAATTTCGAAAATTTCTTCCCCTCTTCTCACATCCTTCTATTTAAGGGACTAACACTCCTCCTCAAGGTGCAATTCGAACTCTATCCCTCTTGATAAGTTCGAATTCTCTTCTATCTACCTCCTCCTTCTATTCTTCTTTTCCTCTGACACCTCAAGGAATCTCTATACTGTGACATAGAGGATTCTCTACTTTCTTGTTCTCTTCTCTTTCATATGAGCAGGAGCAAAGATAAAGACATACTTGTTCAAGCTGATCCTGAACCTGAAAGGACCTTGAAGAGAAAGTGGTATGCAAAATTGTTACTCAGAGGTTGTAAAATTTGTTGTTCGTTCTCTCCCTGGCAATGGCGCCAACAACTAGTGCACAATACCATGGTCCAAACATAACTTCACAACTTCGCACAACTAACCAGCAAGTGCACTGTGTCGTCCAAGTAATACCTTACGTGAGTAAGGGTCGAATCCCACGGAGATTGTTGGCTTGAAGCAATCTATGGTTATCTTGTAACTCTTAGTCAGGAAAACAATTCACTTATCAAATTGAATTACGAAAAATAAGAGAGTATGAAATAAATACTTATTATGCAGTAATGGAGAATATGTTGGGGTTTTGGAGATGCTTTGTCTTCTGAATTTCAGCTTTTCTCTTGTATTCCTCTTCCCTCATGCATGCAAAAGTGCAAAGTTCCTTCCATGGCAAGCTCTATGTAAGGTGTCACCCTTGTCAATGGCTACTTCCCATCTCCTCAGTGAAAATGGTCCAAATACTCTGTCACAGCACGACTAATCATCTAGAGGTTCTCGATCATACTGGAATAGGATTTACTATCCTTTTGCATCTGTCACTACGCCCAGCACTCGCGAGTTTGAAGCCCGTCACAGTCATCCAATCCCAGAATCCTACTCGGAATACCACAGACAAGGTTTAGACTTTCCGGATTCTCCTGCATGACGCCATCAATTCTAGCTTATACCATGAAGATTCTGATTATGGAATCTAAGAGATACTCATTCAATCTAATATAGAACAGAGGTGGTTGTCGTGCACACATTCATGGGTTGAGGAAGGTGATGAGTGTCACGGATCATCACCTTCTCCATAATTAAGCGCGAATGAATATCTTAGATAGGAACACACATGTTTGAATGGAAAATAGAAGTACTTGCATTAATTCATCGAGACGCTGCAGAGCTCCTCACCCCCCAACAATGGGGTTTAGAGACTCATGCTTCCAAAAGGTACAAATTTTAGATCTAAAATATAATGAGATACAAAATAAATCTCTAAAAGTCATTTAAATACTAAACTAGAGTAACCTAGGTTTACAGAAAATGAGTAAACTATGATAGATAGTGTAGAAATCCACTTCTGGGGCCCACTTGGTCTGTGCTGGGGCTGAGACTAAAGCTTCTCACATGCCTGGGCTGTTTTGGGCATTCAACGCCAGGTTGTAACCTGTTTCTGGCGTTGAACTCCAACTTGTAACCTATTTCTGGCGCTGGACGCCAGACTGCAACATAGAACTGGCGTTGAACGCCAGTTTACGTCGTTTATCCTTGAGCAAAGTATAGACTATTATATATTGCTGGAAAGCCCTGGATGTCTACTTTCCAACGAAATTGGAAGCGTGCCAATTGAACTCTTGTAGCTCCAGAAAATCCATTTCGAGTGCAAAGAGGTCAGAATCCAACAGCATCAGCAGTCCTTTTTCCGCCTGAATCAGATTTTTGCTCAGCTCCCTCAATTTTAGCCAGAAGATACCTAAAATTACAGAAAAACACACAAACTCATAGTAAAGTCCAAAAATATGAATTTTTCCTAGAAACTAATGAAAATACACTAAAAACTTAACTAAAACATCCTAAAAACTACATGAAATTAACCCCAAAAAGCGTATAAAATATCCGCTCATCAGAAAGATAAGAGAAGCTAAAGCACAATTCTCTCTAGAGGGCCTAACAGAGCTTTTCAAAGAAGAAGAAATAATGGCAGCTGAAAACAACAATGCCAACAATGCAAGGAAGGTGCTTGGTGACTTTACTGCACCTACTCCCGACTTCTATGGGAGAAGCATCTCAATCCCTGCCATTGGAGCAAACAACTTTAAGCTTAAGCCTCAATTAGTTTCTCTAATGCAACAGAATTGCAATTTCATGGACTTCCATTGGAAGATCCTCATCAGTTCTTAGCTGAATTCTTGCAAATCTGTGACACTGTCAAGATCAATGGGGTTGTCCCTGAAGTCTACAGACTTATGCTCTTCCCTTTTGCTGTAAGAGACAGAGCTAGGACATGGTTGGACTCACAACCTAAAGAAAGCCTGAACTCTTGGGAAAAGCTAGTCAATGCCTTCTTAGCAAAGTTCTTTCCACCTCAAAAATTGAGTAAGCTTAGAGTGGAAGTCCAAACCTTCAGACAAAAGGAAGGTGAATCCCTCTATGAAGCTTGGGAAAGATACAAGCAATTGATCAGAAGGTGCCCTTCTGACATGCTTTCAGAATGGAGTATCATAGGAATCTTCTATGATGGTCTGTCTGAACTATCCAAGATGTCATTGGACAGCTCTGCTGGAGGATCTCTTCATCTGAAGAAGACGCCTACAGAAGCTCAGGAACTCATTGAAATGGTTGCAAATAACCAATTTATGTACACTTCTGAAAGGAATCCTGTGAATAACGGGACAACTCAGAAGAAAGGAGTTCTTGAGATTGATACTCTGAATGCCATATTGGCTCAGAATAAGATATTAACTCAACAAGTCAATATGATTTCTCAGAGTCTGTCTGGAATGCAAGCAGCAACAGGCAGTACTAAGGAAGCTTCCTCTGAAGAAGAAGCTTATGATCCTGAGAACCCAGCAATGGAAGAGGTGAATTACATGGGAGAACCCTATGGAAATACCTATAATCCTTCATGGAGAAATCATCCAAATCTCTCATGGAAGGATCAACAGAGACCTCAACAAGGTTTCAACAACAGTAATGGTGGAAGAAACAGGTTTAGCAATAGCAAGCCTTTTCCATCATCTTCCCAGCAACAGACAGAGGATTCTAAGCAGAGCCACTCTGACTTAACAACTATAGTCTCTGATCTAATTAAAACCACTCAAAGTTTCATGACTGAAATAAGGTCCTCCATTAGAAATTTGGAGGCACAAGTGGGTCAGCTGAGTAAGAAAATTACTGAACTCCCTCCTAGTATTCTCCCAAGCAATACAGAAGAGAATCCAAAGAGAGAGTGCAAGGCCATAAACACGTGTCACATGGCCGAACCTGGAGAGGAGGAAGAGGCAGTGATCTCCACTGAGGAAGACCTCAATGGACGCCCAGTGGTCTCCATGGAATTCCCTGATGAGAAACCATGGGAATCTGAGGCTCACACAGAGACCATAGAGATTCCATTGAATTTACTCCTGCCATTCATGAGCTCTGATGAGTATTCTTCCTCTGAAGAGGATGAAGATGCTACTGAAGAGCAAGTTGCTAAGTACCTTGGAGCAATCATGAAGCTAAACGCCAAGTTATTTGGTAATGAGACTTGGGAGAATGAACCTCCATTGCTCACTAAAGAACTGGGTGACTTGACTAGGCAGAAATTACCTCTGAAGAGACAAGATCCTGGAAAGTTCTCAATACCTTGTACCATAGGCACCATGACCTTTGAGAAGGCTCTGTGTGATCTAGGGTTAAGCATAAACCTTATGCCTCTCTCTGTAATGGAGAAGCTAGGGATTATTGAGGTACAAGCTGCAAGAATCTCACTAGAGATGGCAGACCCTTCCTAGCCAAAGCAAAAGCTGTAATTGATGTTGACAGAGGAGAATTGATCATTCAAGTGAATGAAGACTCCCTTGTGTTTAAAGCTCAAGGATATCCCTCTATAACCATGGAGAGGAAGCATGAAGAGCTTCTCTCAATACAGAGTCAGACAAAGCCCCCACAGTCAAACTCTAAGTTTGGTGTTGGGAGGCCACAACCAAACTTTAAGTTTGGTGTTGAACCCCCACATTAAAACTCTAAGTTTGGTGTTAGGAGGTTCCAACATTGCTCTAAACATCAGTGAGGCTCCATGAGAGCCCACTGTCAAGCTATTGACATTAAAGAAGCACTTGTTGGGAGGCAACCCAATCTTTAATTATCTATGTTAAATTTCTATTTTCTTTTGTTATTTTATGTTTTCTGTAGGTTAATGATCATGTGAAGTCACAAAAAAAACAATTGAAAAAGCAAAAACAGAAGGAAAAATAGTATTAAAAACAGAACACCCTGGAGGAGAAACTTACTGGCGTTTAAACGCCAGTAAGGGTAGCAGAATGGGTGTTAAACTCCCAGTCTGGCACCATTATGGGCGTTTAACGCCAGAAATGGGCACCAGACTGGCGTTTAACGCCAAAAAAGGGCAAGAAGCTGGCGTTAAACGCCAGAAATGGGCAGCAGCCTGGCGTTTAACGCTAGGATTGGCAGAAAGCGGCATTTTTGCACGCCACTTGGTGCAGGGATGAGATATCCTTGACACCTCAGGATCTGTGGATCCCACAGGATCCCCACCTACCCCACCTCTCTCTCTCTTCTTCACCCATTCACCAATCACCTCAATACCTCTTCCCCAAAAACCCCTCACCTATCAAATCCCACCATTCTTTTCACCACTCACATCCATCCTTCATAAAACCCCACCTACCTCACCATTCAAATTCAAACCACTTTCCCACCCAAACCCACCCATAATAGCCAAACCATACCCCCCATCCATCTCCTCTATTTCTTCTTCTTCTACTCTCTTCTTTCTTCTTTTGCTCGAGGACGAGCAAACCTTCTAAGTTTGGTGTGGTAAAAGCTAAAGCTTTTTGTTTTTCCATAACCATTTATGGCACCAAAGGCCGGAGAAACCTCTAGAAAGAGGAAAGGGAAGGCAAAAGCTTCCACCTCCGAATCATGGGAGATGGAGAAATTCCTCTCAAGGGTGCATCAAGACCACTTTTATGAAGTTGTGGCCAAGAAGAAGGTGATCCCCGAGGTCCCTTTTAAGCTCAAAAAGAATGAATATCCGGAGATCCGACATGAGATTCGAAGAAGAAGTTGGGAAGTTCTCACCAACCCCATTCAACAAGTGGGAATCTTAATGGTTCAAGAGTTCTATGCCAATGCATGGATCACCAAGAACCATGATCAAAGTGTGAACCCGGACCCAAAGAATTAGCTTACAATGGTTCGGGGGAAATGCTTAGATTTTAGTCCGGAGAATGTAAGGTTGGCATTCAACTTGCCCATGATGCAAGGAGATGCACACCCCTACACTAGAAGGATCAACTTTGATCAAAAGTTGGACCAAGTCCTCATAGACATTTGTGAAGAGGGCGCTCAATGGAAGAGAGATTCAAGAGGAAAGCCGGTTCAACTAAGAAGGCATGACCTCAAGCCTGTGGCTAGGGGATGGTTGGAGTTCATCCAACGCTCAATAATTCCCACTAGCAACCGGTCTGAAGTTACTATAGACCGGGCTATCATGATCCATAGCATCATGATTAGGGAGGAAGTAGAAGTTCATGAAGTTATATCCCAAGAACTCTACAAGGTGGCAGACAAGCCCTCTACCTTGGCAAGGTTAGCCTTCCCTCACCTCATTTGTCACCTCTGCAATTCAGCTGGAATTGACATAGAGGAAGACATCCTCATTGATGAGGATAAGCCCATCACTAAGAAAAGGATGGAGCAAGTAAGAGAACCTCACCATAAGCATGAGGAAATTCCTCATCATGAAATCCCTGAGACGCCTCAAGGGATGCATTTTCCTCCACAAAACTATTGGGAGCAAATCAACACCTCCCTAGGAGAATTAAGTTCCAACATGGGACAACTAAGGGTGGAGCACCAAGAGCATTCCATCCTCCTCCATGAAATTAGAGAAGACTAAAGAGTCATGAGAGAGGAGCAACAAAGGCAAGGAAGAGACATTGAGGAGCTCAAGCACTCCATTAGATCTTCAAGAGGAAGAACAAGCCGCCATCACTAAGGTGGACCCGTTCTTTAATCTCCTTGTTCTTTATTTTCTGTTTTTTGAATTTTTATGCTTTATGTGTATTTATGCTTGTGTCTTTATTACATGATCACTAGTGTCTAAGTGTCTATGCCTTAAAGCTATGAAAATGAATCCATCACCTTTCTTAAAATGAAAAATGTTTTAATTGAAAAAGAATAAGAAGTGCATGAATTTCGAATTTTATAACAGATTAATTATTTTGATGTGGTGGCAATACTTTTGTCTTTCTGAATGAATGCTTGAACAGTGCATATTTTTTAATTTGATTGTTCATGAATGTTAAAATTGTTGGCTCTTGAAAGAATGATGGAAAAAGGAGAAATGTTATTTGATAATCTAAAAAATCATAAAATTGATTCTTGAAGCAAGAAAAAGCAGTGAAAAGCTTGTAGAAAAAATATATATGTGCGAAAAAAAAGAGAGAAAGAAAGAAAAAAAAAAAGCAAGCGGAAAAAGCCAATAACCCTTTAAACCAAAAGGCAAGGGTAAAATAAAAAGGATCCAAGGCTTTAAGCATCAGTGGATAGGAGGGCTCACAGGAATAAAATCCTGGCCTAAGCGGCTAAACCAAGCTGTCCCTAACCATGTGCTTGTGGCGTGAAGGTGTCAAGTGAAAACTTGAGACTGAGCGATTAAAGTCGTGGTCCAAAGCAAAAAGAGTGTGCTTAAGAGCCCTGGACACTTCTCACTGGGGACTTTAGCAAAGCTGAGTCACAATCTGAAAAGGTTCACCCAGTCATGTGTCTATGGCATTTATGTATCCGGTGGTAATACTAGAAAACAAAATACTTAGGGTCACGGCCAAGACTCATAAAGTAGCTGTGTTCAAGAATCAACATACTTAACTAGGAGAATCAATAACACTATCTGGATTCTGAGTTCCTATAGATGCCAATCATTCTGAACTTCAAGGGATAAAGTGAGATGCCAAAACTGTTCAGAAGCAAAAAGCTAAAAGCCCCGCTCATCTAATTAATACTGATCTTCATAGATATTTTTGGAATTCATTGTACATTCTATTCTTTTTATCCTATATGATTTTCAGTTGCTTGGGGACAAGCAACAATTTAAGTTTGGTGTTGTGATGAGCGGATAATTTATACGCTTTTTGTCATTGTTTTTAGTATGTTTTAGTTAGTTTTTATTATGTTTTTATTAGTTTTTATTTAAAAATCACATTTCTGGACTTTACTATGAGTTTGTGTGTTTTTTTTGTGATTTCAGGTATTTTCTGGCTGGAATTGAGGGACCTGAGCAAAAATCTGATTTAGAGGCTGAAAAAGGACTGCAGATGCTGTTGGATTCTGACCTCCCTGCACTCGAAGTGGATTTTCTGGAGCTACAGAAGCCCAATTGGCGCGCTCTTAATTGCGTTGGAAAGTAGATATCCTGGGCTTTCCAGCAATATATAATAGTCCATACTTTGCCCAAGATTTGATGGCCCAAACCGGCGTTCCAAGTCAGCTTAAGAATTCTGGCGTCAAAACGCCAGAACTGGCATAAAAGCTGGAGTTAAACGCCCAATCTGGCACAAAAGCTGGCATTTAACTCCAAGAAAAGTCTCTACACATGGAAGCTTCAATGCTCAGCCCAAGCACACACCAAGTGGGCGCGGAAGAAGATTTCTGCATTAATTACTTATTTCTGTAACCCTAGGCTACTAGTCTTCTATAAATAGGACCTTTTGCTATTGTATTTTACACACTTGATATACTTTGATAAACCTTTTCACGTTTGGGGGCTGGCCTCATGGCCATGCCTAGACCTTGTTCTTATGTATTTTCAACGGTGGAGTTTCTACACACCATAGATTAAGGTGTGGAGCTCTGCTGTTCTTCATGAATTAATGCAAAGTACTACTTTTTTCTATTCAATTCACGTCTACTTCTCTAAGATATTCATTCGCACCTAAGAACATGATGAATGTGATGATTATGTGACACTCATCACCATTCTCACCTATGAACGCGTGCCTGACAACCACTTCCGTTCTACATGTAAACAAGCTTGAATGTGTATCTCTTGGGTTTCTAATCTAAGATTGGAACCTTCGTGGTATAGGCTAGAATTATTGGCGGTCATTCTTGAGATCCGGAAAGTCTAAACCTTGTCTGTGGTATTCCGAGTAGGATCTGGGAAGGGATGACTGTGACGAGTTTCAAACTCGCGATTGTTGGGCGTGTGACAGACGCAAAAGGATCAATGGATCCTATTCCAACATGATCGAGAACCGACAGATGATTAGTCGTGCGGTGACAGCGTGCGTAGAACATTTTCACTGAGAGGACGGGAAGTAGCCATTGACAACGGTGATGCCCAACATAAAGCTTGCCATGGAAAGGAGTATGAATAATTGGAAGGAGGCAATAGGAAAGCAGAGGTTCAAGAGAAACAAAGCATCTTCATACGCTTATCTGAAATTCCTACCAGTGAATTACATAAGTATCTCTATCTTTACTTTATGTTTTATTTATCTTTTAATTATCAATCCTCCATAACCATTTGAATCCGCCTGACTGAGATTTACAAGATGACCATAGCTTGCTTCAAGTCGACAGTCTCCGTGGGATCGACCCTTACTCACGTAAGGTATTACTTGGACGACCCAGTGCCCTTGCTGGCTAGTTGTGCGGAATTGTGACAAAGTGTGATTCACGTTTGAGAGCTCCAAGTCTTTGGCGCCATTGTTGATGATCACAATTTCGTGCACCATTGTGTCATACACCAGGGACCATATTTCAGAGATTCCGAAGGTTGACCCTGATAGGCTAGATGTCTTTTTCATCAGAAATTACTACAAAGAACTTGGGTATGATAAGGTGGAACACTTTTGGTGGCTGGTTCCAAAGAGACCCTTAGAGACTGGCCTAAGGGAACTTAATTCTGATGCTGAGCTGCTGGAGATGTGCTTCCTTGCTGAAAGCAACCATGGAGAGGTGCATGTGTACTATGAACATGGGGTATCTATTCCAACGTACTTGGAAGAACCACCATTCAGAAAGGACAAGGAGGAGGTGGTGGTTGAAGTCCCTACGCATCCAGTTTTGCTGAGAACAGGACCAAGCTCCAAGGCCATTCCTCCATACCCAGTTCCAACCCCATGTATCAACCATTCGAGTACTACCAAACCCACCCAGGAGGCAACCTCTACGAAAACTACCCCTGCCCCACCCATGGACCATACTGAAGTACCAGCTGCAACCACCAAATCAACCCCAACCCTCAAATCCACCATTCTGACCCCAATTTCTATGGCTGATACCCCCCTTGCCCCACCCAACCAAAACAAGGGGTCATACTCAAGAACCAGCTGCAACCACGAAATCAACGCCAATTCCCAAAAGCACTCCAACACTGGTGCCTAAGCCAAAACAGGGTAAGATTTTCCAACCGAAAGTGCCCTCAAAGAATGGGACAGAGAAGAAACAAGCTGCTTTGAAAAAAATTGGAAAGAAAGGCGAAGAAAGAATAACACTGAATAGGAGATATATAACCAGGGGTCTAGCCAAAGGTCATGTGGTGAGGCAAACAACTAAGGGTAAGGGAAAGCTAGCTGATACGGTTGTGTTATCAGAATCAGACTGTTCGGACAGTTATGAAAGTGCGGAGGATAGTGCTTACAAGCCCGGAGCTGAGGAAAGTTCGAGTGATGAAGAGGTCACCAATACAATACTGCAAGGTAAAAGGAAAGAGGTAAACAGGAAGCACCCTAAAAAAGTTAAGGAGAGTAATTTGTAGAAGGAAATACTAGAACCTAATGATGGATTAGTACCTGAGGATGATTCCGGTGAAGATGATGAGTTCTTTTCTGGATGGTGGAGACCATAGTCCTGATATTGGGGGTTATGATGCTCATGATGAATATCATGATGAGTTAGATGGGGCAGATTCTTGGCATTCCAAAGAAATGAGGACACCCCCCAACTCAGAGGATGAATTTGCTGAAGTTCAGGATGACGACGCATTTCCTGTTTTTAGAGAAGGAACAAGGTTCGGGGAAATCCGATTAGAGGTTGGGATGAAATTCAACACGAAGATGGATTTTAAGGAGGCTGTGAGGGAGTATTGCATCCAGGAAGGTAGGAGAGTTAGATTCAAGAAAAATGATAAAGTACGATGCAGGGCTTTATGTAAGGTTGAGGACTGTCCATGGGTTATCTACGCCTCTATGGATAGTGAGAGTGTTTGCTGGCAAGTTAAAATCTTCAATGATGATCATGCCTGCCCAAGGGAGATAAAAAATAGATTAGCTAACAGAGGGTGGTTAGCTAGCAAGTTGGTCAAGAAGCTTAGGAAATTTCTGAATCTGAAGCACTCTGAAGCTTTAACATACTTTAAAAATAAATATGACTTGGAGTTGAACAAATCTTCCCTGACAAGAGCACTCGGAGATGCAAGGCACATTGTGTATGGTGATGCTGCTGCACAATATGGGATGGTGAGAGATTATGGTGAGACTCTCCTGAAGTGCAACCCTGGTTCTACTGTGCGCATCACCACAATTCCTCATCCAAACCACTCAGAAGAGCCCACTTTTGACAAAATGTACATTTGTCTCGATGGATGCATGAAGGGGTTTAAGGCAGGATGCAAACCTCTAATTGGGCTTGACGGAGCATTCCTGAAAACCAGATTTGGTGGACAAATATTGGCAGCCATTGGACAAGACGCCAATAATCATATTTACGTAATTACATATGCCATTGCACCAGTGGAGAACACAGATAATTGGAGGTGGTTCCTTGAGCTGCTGCATGATGATCTAGGGAGCTACACCCAAAATGGATGCTGTTTCATTTCAGACATGCAAACGGTAACGACGAATTTGTTATTTACTAGTTATTGCTTTCATGATTCTGATTCCAATACCACTGGTTTGTTTCAGACATTGTTGCTGTCATGTTTTGCTTTCATGATTCTGTTTCAATATGCCTGTATTAATATAATGGGACAGGAGTAGAACTGACTATCTAGTCGGGACTAGTTTACTGTCACTTATGTATGTGTAGGGACTAAGTTTATGTCACTTATGTAAGTTAAGGGACCAGGTTGGGTCCCGATATTATAAGTTAATAATTTCTGTGGTTTCCTGCAGGGACTAATCACAGCTGTCCAGGAGGTCTTCCCTGGTGTCCACCACAGATTTTGTGTTTGGCACTTGTGGAGAAACTTTAATAAGCAGTGGAAAGACAATGAACTCAGAGGATTACTGTGGGAGTGTGCAAGATCTACCACTCAAGAGAGATTCGTTGAGGGGATGATGAAAATTCAGAGAGCTAAGAAGGAAGCCTGGGAGTACCTTGCCAAATAGCGAAGAGATGCATGGAGTCGGGCCTTCTTCCCTACCCAATCAAAATGTGACAACATATGTAACAATGCTTGCGAAGTATTCAATGCAAGAATCAAGGAAGCAAGGGCTAAACCAATTATCACACTACTCGAGGAAGTTAGAATGTATATCATGAGGACAATAGCCCGAAACAAAATGAAATTCAAGAACCATGTTGGGTTACTACCCCCTGTTCAACGTAGCCGCTTGGAAAAGATCAGGAATGCTTCAAAGAATTGGCTGCCAATGTGGTCCGGAGATGCGGACTATGAACAATTCGAGGTACATGGGTGGCCGACAAACATGGTAGTGGATTTGGGAAAGGCAATATGCACCTGTAGACTTTGGCAACTAAGTGGTATTACTTTAATTGTCATTACCCTTCCAATAATTATTCTGATATTGTAATTGTTTTTCTTAATTTATTGTCGATTGCATACTGGAATTGGAGTTGATTACTTAGTAACTTGGATGCATATAATTGATTTGAAACAGGGATGCTCTGTGTCCATGCTTGTGCTGCAATGGCTAGGGCAGGCAAGCAGCTCGAAGACTTATGTCATAGATGGTTGATAATGGATGCATATAATGACACCTATGCATTCCATATCAATCCTATTCCTGGCCAGAAACTATGGGAGAAGTCTCTTCACAATAGACCATAAGCACCCAAATTTAAGAAGATGCCAGGGGCACCCAAGAAGAAAAGAAGAAAGGGAGTTGATGAAGGCCCGGTTGGAGACAAGAAGTAGAAGATCACCAAGATGAAGAGGATATATAAAGAGGGTTCATGCCGTCATTATGGTGGCAAGGGTCACGACAAGAGAAATTGTGCTAAGAAGAAGACTGACGACGAGGCTGCAGCTGTGGCAGCTGCTGCAGCTGCTGCTGCTAGTGAAGCTAATACAGGAAATCAGCAACAACCTCTCCCTGCTGCACCTGAAGTCCCAGATGAGGGCAATGCTACTGAGATTGAGGTTGGCATGAGTCAACCAATGGTGTCAGAAAATGAAAATGAAGCATCCCATCAGATAAATCAGCCCCAGGCAAGGCCACCAAAGCTCCCTCAAAAAAGAAGACAACCTCCACCACCTGCAACAGCTTCGATTCCTCCAGCAGCAACCCGTGCTCCTCCTCCAACTGTTTCAAATGCTCCTCCACCAGCCACTGTTCCAATTTCAAATACTCCACCTCCGACAAGTGCTTCTATCGATCCAATGGTTGGTGCATCAGCAGCTACAGCTTCAAGGTTGCGTAACGCCATGCGTTTTGTTCCAACTCCGGGGTTCAAACCACCAAGAAAATTCAACAAATGAACACTTTGCTATTTTTCTGTTAAGATATTTTGCTTTTAAACATTGAACTTTATGGTTTCTGATTTCCATGGTAGTTAAATACTCTATGTTGTCTTTTGATCGTGTATGTGTTTTGGATTATGGTAGTTAAATACTCTATGTTGTCTTTTGATCGTGTCTAGTTTGACACAGACAACTTTGGAAAATAATTAATCATGTGGGAATGTTATTGTTGAATGTTTCAAATTTTATTACACTTCCTTAGCTACTTAAAATAGAATTACACAAATCTATTCATTTCTTCATCATAAGGTACAACAATTACAACTTTTGTTTTACACAATATTCAACTGGAAATCACTGCTTCCATACTACACAAACAACAATTACAATTACTGTAACAACAACCAACAACAGACAAAATGCTAGTTTTAGAGCCTTAACTTCACACTCCAACTTTCCAAGTTTCCAAGTAAATTTCATTCTCCACTCTTCCATTTCAAAGCTATAATTACCACTGTCACTTTCTTCTTCTTCATCAGCCAATTTGTCAGCTCACATAAAGAGACTACACCACCTCTTACCAACACTCTGCAACCACATTTCATGCCCATGGAGAAGAAATGTTACAAATTTAATAAGCAACGACGCTAGGTATATTCATTAACAAAAATCACTTACATTATAGTTAGGACAACCATAAAATGGTCTCCCTGGATTCGCCTCTGTTCCTGACCACTTCAGGACGGGTCGGCTACCACACCCACACCTATCCGGAACTCGTTCCTGACTACTTCTGGTGGTTCTCCTCCAACAGCTTCTCTCTGAATGTCAGTTACTGGAGCTACTAACATGGTTGCTGCCTCCACCCATCATGACCCACTCCACTCAACTCAAGCTCAACGGTGCCGGGGAAGACGAAGGAGAGCAGAGAAGAAGAAACAATCTGGTTTCTCGTGATAAATTGGGGATTAGGGTTATAAATGATTTTAGGGACTAAATTGAGTTAAATAAAGATAACTGCCACATCAAATAACCGTTACCTATCCAACGTGGCCCCTCTCCATACACGTCAGCGCGCCGTTAAGGAATATTCCCCGAAAAATGCTTCAGGGACGACCGTGAAACACTTGTGTTAAATTCGGGGATAATATTGAGGCCAGTGCAAGGTTAAGGACCACTTTGAGTGTTGAATGCAAGTTCAGGGACCACTCTGATGTTTAACTCATGAATAAATTATATATAAAAAAATATACGTGTTATTTTAGTTATATATATTTTTTTTTACTAAAAATAAGGAGACTCGAATTTGTAACTTCTTAAATGGGTATGAAGAGACTATGCCATTTGAGTTATAATTCATTGGCAAGCTATTTTAGTTATATTATAATAATAATATTAGAAAATATTAATATTAAAATATTTTTATTTATATTTTTCTATTTTCTATTTATTTATTTATTTTATTTATTTATTATACAACAGGTCTATCGTTTATCATTTATCATTTATCATTTATCTTTGCCTTTTTATTTCTGCGGCATCTTTTGTTCCTCATTTTTTTCTTAAATTCCGCTAGGAAGACAATGAGGAATCTTGACAATGTGTATAATAGGCTGATTATTTAGCCCAATAAGAATAAGTAATAAAAATCATTCCACAGATTACCTAAATTCAAAAACTCTCATTCAGTTATTTCACATCAAATTTCAAATTTCAAATCTCCCAATTTTAAATTTTACATATTTAAAAAATTCGGTTAGTTATTTCAAAAAAATAACAATCCGAAATCCTAATTTATCAAGGCATTTCACTCTAATACTCTCTTCTTTTTCAACTAGCGGCCACCCCACCTTCATCAATAATCATCCCACTTCACCGTCGCTGCTTGACTTGCCACATGCCACTCACCCTTAGTAAAAATAACTATCCACCTAAGGATAAAAATAATCATCCGCATACCTAATGAATTAAACATCCAACATGTTTTAATTATATATAACTAAATCCAATCCAATCAAAATAATCATCTACATAAAAATTAAAATAACCATCTGCATACCTACTAAAATGACCATCTTAAATTGACCATTAAAATAGAAGAAGAAAGAGATGAATAAATAGAAAAAGCAACTATGATCTTCCAACAATTTAATTTTTATTTAAAAAAAAGAAAAAATGTATAATTTGACACATGAGTCTTATGATTTGATGTAACCATAAAACTGGAAAAAATAAAAAATAAAAAAAGCTTGAACAGATGAAAAGACATAAGTGAGAATTAAAAGTAAGCAATTGAATGTTTGATTTGATATTGCCTTCAAGCACACGTGCGTTACTCACACGATTAATTCAAACAGCGACGTCGTTGAACTTTTGAAAGCATATGCATGAACCTGTGGCGGCATCGACTAGAGTCTGTGGCGGCATCGGCGACACAGTCGGCCAAGGATTGCAACGGCGCAAGTGAGGCTGTGGCAGCAAGAGGGACACCAAAAATTGAGAGCATATGATGAGAATAGGAGTAACGTCTATATTCTGAATGAGTTTAATTGTTATGCGCGACGACGGAGTTATAGGTAACGGCGGCTGTTGTCGGTGGTGGCGCGATACCAATGAGATAGGAAGAAATTGGGCGAAAAAAAAGTCACATCACATGGGAGAGAAGAAGGTCATTTTTGCAGTGTATGTAACTGTTACAAATTTTTATTTATTTTAAATTTTAAATTAAAAATTATTAAAAATTAATCAACTTAATTATCATTTGATGTTAATTCATCTACTCCCCATACATTCTCTTTTTTCTTATCAATTTTGTAGTCGAACCGGTTTGACAACTATGACACCAGTCAAAATAAATCAAGACGCTTATGTGCATCATCACCATAAGATGCACTTTATTTATTTTTTTAATTATTTTTTGATAGAATTAGAGCTACCTTTATATTCTTTGCAGAAAACAAAAGGGTTTAAAAATTGGAATAAGGGTAATACGGGGAACAGGTTAATTTGACGGGCATTATCCATCGTCATCCCTTAGCTTCTACCGAGTGGATAAAGCAAATATACCCTTCGAACCAAAGAAAGAGCTCTGCGCTGAGAGTTGAGAGAGAAATGGCAGCATTCTCATGCTCGTGGCTTACCCTTCCCTCCAAAATGAGAAGCCTTTCCCTCACTCCCTCTTCTTCTCCCTCTTCCTTTCCCGTCTCCAATTCCACCTCTCTTGCCTTCTCCAAAAACCTCTCTGACTCTGCTTTCTCACATGGTAACTTTTTCTTTCTTTTTAATTCTCTCTCTCTGCCGTCTTCCCCTTCATTTCTCTTCCTTATTTTCTGCAGAATGTGCAGAATTCAATTTTTCTTCTTTTCTAATTCCCGTGCCTGATTTGCTTTTCTTTGCTTTTATGTTTTTCCTTTTTTTCAAACTTAGGCAGCTTATCGGTGAGCATAATGCAAAAACAAACTCGGCGTTCAGCGGTTGTTTGCGAGGCGGCGCCACAACGAAAGGCCGATTCGGCAGTAAAGAGAGCACGCTTGGCTGAGAAACGCCGCATTTACAACAAAGCCCGCAAATCAGAGATAAGAACCCGAATGAGGAAGGTATCCCCCAAAACTGTTCAACTTCTATTTTGTGTTGTTTTCAATCAGATTCATATAGAACTAGAACCTTGGAACCACTTTTTTAGTATGACATGTTATGGATAGTCAATATCTCGTTCACCATATTGATTGATGAAAATTAGTTTTGTTACTAAAGATTTCAATCTTGATTTCATAGTTGAGTGAAAAAACCATTGAACTGTGTAATATGCTAATATGTTCAAGGATTCAAATTGGTGCCTGCAACTACAATTGTGGACACGAAATCAGGCTGCAATTGTGGTTTAGCGTTGCATCATATAATTTAACTTAACTGTAACCGCATCAAGGTTGCAAGGGCTGGAATGCATTCAAATTCAAGTTGGAAAAAAAAATATACCACAAGGCATATTGCGGAAGCTGCAATGCCTGCAATCGGAACAATTGCACCCACGATCACAACTGCAATTTTGAACCTTGAATATGCTTCCAATAATTGAGTTCCAGCGTGAACTTAGTCTGTGATAGTTATTGCAAAATCCATATTTTAGGCTCCACATCTGAGGCGTGTTTCCGTTTTGCTTTAAATTGATGGACGTTTCAGGTAGTTGGGCGCAGTGTGCAAGCTTCGTTTAGCGTTGATGATTTCAAACATATTGATGTCTCTCTTCTTTTTAATTATTAGTTTACATGGATGTTCATAATTAATAGGGTGTTTGGTTTCCAAAGAAAGTTGATGTGTGATATCTTCTACTTGCATGTGATATTAAGGGCTGGTTTGTTACCCCTTCCAAAATTATAAATCATGTTCATATTTTGGGTTCATTGAAAAATCAATGTACTTGGGCTTATGCAACGAAAGGAGTAAAGAATGTGGAGATAAAATTGGGGTGAAATATTCATGTATTAGATTCATAGCTAATTAATATGTGAAACTGAATGTCATCTCATTCTGTCTCTTTGTGAAACTAACAGACCGTAAGTGGTTATAGATTGTTGCATCAAACATTATTCAGTGCCCTTCCCATCCTGTATTTACATCTAAAGATATGCTTAGGAGGAAACATAGCCAGGTTAAAGATGATGAAACTCTTGGAAAAATAAAAATCGAAAAGAGAAGTAGGACAAGTGATATTAATACGATGTTATGAGATGTATGATGTGAAACAATACTCTAATTCCCCTACCTATGTTAGCATTGATGTATGTACTAGCATAGTGCATCTGGTTCATGATTATTCCTAACATAGGGAGACACCTAGAACAATCAGAATCCTTATATAGTATCAGGTTTTGTTGTTTATTTTTGGAATTTCAAAGCAGCACACTTAGGCAGTGTTTACTAGCTAGGACAAGACACTAATATAGAGATACAGATTTTTTTTTTTTTTCAGTCATCAAACAAAATGTCTTGTATACTTATTTCCAGCTCCAACACATTATGTTTTTTTATCTCTGTATTTTTGTTATGTCTTTAACTACTAAATAGAACCTAAGTTATGTGACATTGTGAATCATGGCCATGGGTGCATTAGATTGCAAAAGATGTGCTTGGCAATTGTTACTCTGCTTAGCTAAACCAATTCTAGTTTCACGGTATTTGTTTGTTGACAAAATTGGTGGACAATCTTCTAATGAACGTTCTTCAGGTATTAGAAGCTCTGGAAGTGCTTAGGAAGAAATCCGATGCGCAAGCTGAAGAAATAGTTCCTATTGAGAAACTAATTGGAGAGGCATACTCAGTAATTGACAAAGCAGTGAGAGCAGGCACGCTACATAGGAACACCGGAGCAAATCGCAAATCTCGACTTGCCAGAAGAAAGAAATTGGTTGAGATCCACCATGGGTGGTATACTCCAGCAGCTTCTGAAGTGGTTGTATGAATTCAATTGTATGATTAATTCACATGGGATTTAAAAGAGGTGCCAGTGACAATTTCTGCAGATTATTTTTCTGCTCTGGTCAAATATTGCTTTTAGATTTGCTTGGTATTGGTTTTGATGTTCCATGTTTAAATGTACTATCATCATCATGTAGAGTATTGAACAGCTGCTTCATAATTAGCCTTTACTGTAACATTTTATTGATTACAGTAAATCCAGTTCCTCCCAAAACCTGATGATTCTCGCGAGCACCCAAAACAAGAATATATAAAAAGGTTATGTATGTTTCAAAATACTCCTGACATTTAATTTGTATCATTTTTACTTCTAACATTTTCAACCTTTGCTGGCAAAATTTGTTAAATTATCAATATTTTACATTCCTGCGTTACTCTTGCCCTTCATCTTGCTTCCCTCCCACAAGAAAAACAAACCCCGCCACCATCCTCCCCTTGCAGCCACTACCTCGACAAACACAAATACAAATACAAACAGTGCCACGGCTGCTAGTCACTGCCATCTTTCATCTTTTTTCTTTTCTCTTGAACAACACAACACAAGCCGAACGCCCTCAAATCCTTAGAAACCCATTCTTCCTCTCTTTTTCAGGATCAGACAACAAATCGCAACCCAGAAGTAAATAAAAAAATATCTTGTTCAGCCTCATCTTTCAACTATGTGCTGGTGTTATGGTTGTTGTCGTTGATGGTGATTATGTTGGTGGTAGGATGGATTGCTAGTTGCTGATTTTTTATGGAAAGGTGGCAGGAAGTAACATTACAGTCGTCGAGTTGATGGACATAACCTCCGCCTTGGTGTCAATCTTGCTTAGCGTATGGGCTTGCGCTGATTGATTTACGACTGTGATTCTTCTCGTCACTCTTGTCAAGGATGATGGTTGGCTTTATTCGATCTGGGGGTGTAGAAGGATATGATGAAAACTAGGTTTGTCTTGATCCAATTCTGAACCTAAATATTAACTGAATCTATTTTTAAGACTCTTATCTGATTTAAAACATGATAAAAACTCATTATCTTCTAGTCATAATAATACTGGTCTAGATGAATTTTATATCAACAAATCAAAATGGCACTTATAAATAAGATAAAAACTTGTTATAAAAAAATTGATATCCATTTTTAAACTTGAATTTGTCCCTAAATCTCAATTTCATGTATCTTGGATCTCTTTCTTAATTCAATAAGTTTGTTTAAAAACAAAACAATAAGTTCTTAATTAATATTACCCTAAATCACATTACCAAAGTTTGGATCCTGCATTTTTCAAACCTCTAAAATTTCAACTATTCAATAACATTGCATCATACGCATATAAAATATTTAGCAGGTAATAACCAAAAAGATTAAATTAAAACATAATCACTACTAATTTTAAAATAAGTTAATTACACACCAGTAATTCAATGGATTATTAAAACAAAACTAACAGCCAACACATTAACTTAGTAATAATTTAAAGTCTCGAAATAACTAACAATAACAAAATATTAAAGTTACAAACAACTACAATGCTAAATTTTTTAGAAATGTAGCTACCATTCATCAATGGATTCATAACTTGGTGTTATGGTTGTAAACTTGCTCCATGTGGTGTTGATGTGCTACTTATATTTGCAAAACGTGTAAAATATTAGTCTCCTTTTTATATGAAAGATTATTACATAAATTGAGTATTAAAAAAGAATAAACTCAATAAAGCCTTGACTCTAACATGGTTGAATTGTTTAGCTAGGCAAATTTTTAGATTTCGAGTCTAACCCATGTCACAATGAAACCATGCCAAATTTGGTCCAAACTAATCGGGTCCGGGGTGAACCCTAGTCTAGGCCATGAACATCTCTAACTCATTCAGCGTGACACAGAGTATTGTATGATAAAGTGAGCTTCGATCCGTTGTTTAATGCCTTGAGTTTTTCTGTTTTACTGTAGTTTTTCCAAACATAAAAATCAAAATAAAAATCCTGCTCTAGGTTACAAAGTCACTAGCTTCAATTGTAATTGTCTCGGTGGATGTGTGTAATAATCCATTTTTTTCCATAAAATAATTTTTTGGACGGTCTGTTATTATAATTCATAAAATTTACGTGACACGATTCATTTCACATTGTCGGGTTGGATCCGAATCCACATTAAAAAAAATATAATAATATAATATTTTATTATTATAAAGTCAATAAGCACCTCAAAAAGGCCAAAGCATCGTTTTGAGATCATATGACTATCAAGTCTAAAATTCAATTGGTAAAATTTATTTTGGTATTCTCTGATTAGTTTAATTGTACCAAAATATTTTAGAGATACTTTGAAACTAAGATAATTTAAGATATCAGTGTTGTCGTAAACACTGGTATAAAAATGATAATTTTAACTAAAAAGGATAAAATGTTAATTTTAACTAAAAAGGATAAAATGATCATTAAGTAAAAGATTAAGGATAAAATAATAATTTTAAAGATATAAAGAGTAAAATTGTTATTTTGACCAAAGATAAGGTTAAGATAAGTGAATATGAAAACATAAGGGTAAAATTGTCATTTTGATGAAATATAAGGTTAAGAAAGTAAAAGTGGGAACATTAAGGGTAAAATAGTTATTTTAGAAGAATATGAAATCAAAATAGTAATTTTATAACTTAAAGGGTAAAATGGTCTTTTGAATAAAAGATTACTGATATAAATATAATGTTAAAAGACTAAGGATATAAAAGCCATTTTATAAAAGTTTGAGAACAAATATACAACTTTGAAGAAAGAAGAGTATAAAAAGTCGAATGAATACCTAAATCCTAAACCCTAGAGAAGTTAATTAGTCTCATAAAAGTAAAGATCGGATGCCGAAAAGGATAATTTTTTAGTTGAAGGCCTCGTTATCTTTTGAGATAATTGTCAGATTTTTTACCTAAAAAATTATTATGCGAAAAGACTGATGCTACAAGAGTAAATTAAAAGATAAAAAGGCATAATAGTAATTATATAAAAGGTTAAGGGTAAAGGAGTAACTTTAAAAGTTTAAGAATTTAAAAGTCACTAAATAAGAGATTAAGGTTAAGTAGGTAAAGTAAAGGACTAAAGGACACAAAGAAAAGATTAAGGATAAAATAGCAATTGAAAGATAAAAGATGACAAAATAAAAATTTTTTTTCAAAAGATGAGGGTAAAAAAGGCCCTCACCCATTGAGACAAACTAACAAATGCTAAATGCTTAAAAGCCTTAAGAACATAATGAATCATTAACTAGATATTCGCTTGGCAAGGTCGATGGTTTCATCCCGCTTTCCCATTGTGCGAACTCAATGCAGGGTTTGTGTTTTATTCCACCCATGGAGGTTTGTTCGGATACGGGAATACCTATCAACTGTTAAACACTGTTTTTCATTGTGCATATATTGTGGCATCAAGTTCTGCGATGATTTTCTGTTGTCATGTACTGGTAGTATTCTTAACCATTGGGCACGTACACATGGACTGACGCAATTGAGGAACCATATCTGGCACTAATTCCTACGTAATGCCGGGTTGCGGACTCTAAACTGACACGTGAGCTCATGACCTACGTAGAACAGACATGCATCATATTGTTTGGCGCATTTTTTCTATGTTTGCACTCTATGCATATTATCCCTGATTGTATTTTATGCCTATTCTCGGTTTTCTGTGTTATGTGATTAATCTGTACTTGTTTAATATTACTGTTACTTGATAGATTATGGTTTAGTTAATGAGAAACTGAGACTAGGATAGATAAGTGAAAACTAAAACTTGAACCTAGGGTTAACACGACAAAATGCACGACGATCTAAAATGCTAGAGCTATGACCGATTTACAATTTTGTTCTCTTTGTTAGCACCCTACTAGGAACCGTAAGTTCTCACCCCATTCTCTTTACTATTCTTACAAATGAAGCTGGCGGTATCGTTCACTGAACACTGAGGCTTTTTCTGCTATCACCCAGACTACGAGGTACATTAAGCCTTTTGGAAGATATGGGTTACTATGTCAACTATAGAGACTAGATTATTTTCCATATACTTGATTTGCATTTTATTGAAGCATATGATTTTACTGTTTCTGTTACCACCAAGTTTTAGACTAGGGACATCGTGAATGGGCTTGGACCTGGATGCCTTATGTTCCTAAGTGTCTGTAGAATATATATATATATATATATATATATATATATATATATATATATATATATATATATATATATATGTATGTATAATATAATATATTAATAGAGTCTATGTCTGGACTGAGATTATCTTATGGTTTGTATAACTGATTGATGGTGAGAAACCTAACTCGACAAGTGCACTAAATTGTATCAAGTAATACTACGGTGAGTTGATTATTCTAATTAATGGACTGAGCAAGCAATGATTAGTTTATTATTCTAATTAGACAATTTGAAAACTAAAAGAGAACTAAAAGAGAGGAATTAAACGTTGAAACAGAGAACTAAAAGAGAGTACGTCTTGAATAATTGAGATGAAATAATATGGATGAAGATGTTAAGGCATTGGAGATGTTTAAGTTTCAAGATAAACATTTCTTGCTATCTATTTTGATCATACAGAGATGTATTCATGGCAAATCGTAAAGAGAAATTATGGTTATGACGAGTCTAGGACTCGAAGAGAAGTGGTGAATTATTGAATATTGAAAGTGATCACTAAATGAAATATGGATATATATTGTTGTATACTGAGACTGTTGAGACGCTATGCGCCTGGCAAGGACGGTTGGTTAATCCCGTTTGTCGAGGTCCCGTCGGCGGTGTAAGGAAGGTGGTTAGTCTTGCTTACGTTGAGATGTGAGGTCTGTAGCCGAGAATCCCGCTTGCATCCTTTCGAAATCACAAGAGTGTACCAGGTACTATATCCCTGGACCATGTGTCGGGCACGATATCCCTGGGGGTTCCCATTTATATTCGTGGCCGAAAGGCGACATTCCCATGGGAATGTGTCGGGTTGGCAGTTGAATTGACAATGTGATATCACAGTCAATAGGACAAGCATTCATCATGTGTATTTTCTATGTGTTTGCTTGCTTTGTTTACTTTCATACTATGCCTAATTGTATAACATGCTTAAGTGCTTCTTGATTTACTTGCTATACATGTTAACTACTTGTGCTTTAATTGTATGAAATCACTTGTGTTTTCTACTGGGATTGAGGAGGTTCGGTAGGTGGTGGCGATGGAATTGCATGGAGGTTAGGCTGGTGAAGGCTGTAGGAAAGTGGTGAACTAATAGTTTAGAAATCCCCTAAGTTAAATATCCTGTTTAAGGATTTTGTTAAATTGTTTTATAAGTTTGGATCTTATGCTTGATGTGAAGTTCTAGGATTGCCTTTGGCATCCCATAACCTTATATCTTATATTACTGTGCACTATTACCATACTGAGAACCTCCGGTTCTCATACCATATTCTGTTGTTATTTTTCAGATGCAGGTCGTAACCCACCTCGGTGAGTTGCGACATAGTGATGGAGCGGAGGATCTTTTATCACCTTTTGTATTTTGGATTATGTTGTTGTAGACTCTCTCTCACTTTTGTATCCTTGTTGTCTTAGAGGCTTGACTATTGAGAGATAAGTTGTATAAGCTGTTTTAACTCAAAAACTCTATTATGTCTGTATGTAACTTGTCGGCCTAAACTCCACGGGTTGCGACTAGTATTCTATGACTATTATGCTTATATATATCTACATATACCTTGTTATCTTATACCTGTATCTTATCCTTTATGCTTTTAGTTTCGTGTGAACGCTTCGCACTTTTCTATCTCTATTTTGTGCTTTATTCCTTCATCGGACTTCTCGTATTACTATTCCTTTATATATATATGAGCTTTAGAACTGTCGTGGCACTTTGTTATTTTTTGCCTTACGGAATAAGGTGAGGCTTAGGATAATAGGGTGTTACAACTGACCCATTCTATGGTCGAATATCTTCTTGATGGTAAGGTCGTGCTCAGCGTCCCACCTAAAGTGCATATGCAACAAAGAAACTTTAAAATTAGTTAAGCAAGATAGAAGATATAAACTAGCTAAAAAGTTTGAAACTAAAAAAAAAGTAATTACCGCCCATTTCTGAAACCATCGCTCCCCAGTCTCAACGGGGATCTTCGTGTAGCTGGGCCAAGGATAGTCATACATCAGCTTGATGATATTGGTCATCTCCTGAGTACACGCGTTGTTGTTCGGCGTAAACCTAACAATCCACAAAGAAGAATCAACCTAAATCTACTAAACAGGAATCATAATAATTGAAACTTGAAATAATAACCAAGCAACCAAATCAATATAAGTCCACTAAATAGGAATCAATTTTCAGGAACTTTAAGTAATAACCATAATCATTGAAACAGGAAACACTAACTAGGCAACAAAATCAATCTAAATCTACTAAACAGGAATCAATTTTCAAGAACTTTCACCCATAAAGTTAATGATAATCATTGAAACTTAAAACACTAACTAGGCATCCAAATCAACCTAAATCCACTAAACAGAAATCAATTTTAAGGAATTTTCAATAACAACCATAATCATTGAAACAGAAAACACTAACCAGACAACCAAATCAACCTAAATTCACTAGACAGGAATCAATTTTCAAGAACTTCCAGTAACAAAGTTAATCATAATCATTGAAACTTAAAAACACTAACCAGGCAACCAAATCAACGTAAATCTACTAAACAGGAATCAATTATCAGGAACTTTCAGCAACAACCATAATCATTGAAATAGAAAACACTAACCAGGCAACCAAATCAACCAAAATTCACTAAATAGGAATCAATTTTCAAGAATTTTTAGCAATAAAGTTAATCATAATTATTGAAACTTAAAACACTAACCAGGCAACCAAATCAACCTAAATCCACTAAAAAGGAATCAAATTTCAGGAACTTTTAGCAACAACCATAATTATTGAAACAGGAAATACTAACCAGGCAACCAAATCAACCTAAATCCACTAGACAGGTAGGGGTGGCAACATGTACCCTACCCGCGGGTACCCAACCCGACCCTACCCGGTCGGGTAGGGTTGCCAAACTGATCCGCAGCGGGTAGGATAGAGTGCGGGTAGGGTTCTCGTGCGGGTCGGGTAGGGTGCGGGTTGTGCCTCAACCCTACCCGACCAACCCGCACCGTATATATGTATATGTTATATACTTATATAAAAATATGTTTTAAGTGGATGTTGAACCAAAGACCTCTCACTAAATGCAAAAGATCCTTAGTCATTAAAAGAAGATCATTAATTAATAATTTAATATTTTTTTTACATAAAAATCAGTTCTATTTTAAATTATCATCAAGTTATATAATAATGTTGCATCTTTTTTTGTAACGCACGGGTAGAGTCGGGTACCCGCGGGTTAAGAGTGGGTAGGGTTAGGGTTGAGATATTCTCAACCCGCGGGTAGGGTTAGGGTTGGCTCCAAACCCTACCCTACCCTATCCATTACCACCCCTATAGACAGGAATCAATTTTCAAGAACTTCCAGCAATAAAGTTAATTATAATTATTGAAACTTAAAAACACTAACCAGGTAATCAAATCATCCTAAATCTACTAAACAGGAATCAAAGGAACTTTAAGCAATAACCATAATCATTGAAACAGAAAATACTAATCAGGCAGTCAAATCAACCTAAATGCATTAAATAGGAATCAATTTTTAAGAACTTTCAGCAATAAAGTTAATCATAATTATTGAAACTTAAAACACTAACAAGCAACCAAATCAATCTAAATTCACTAAACAGGAATAAATTTTCAGGAACTTTCAGCAACAACCATAATCATTAAAATAAGAAACACTAACCAGGCAACCAAATCAACCTAAATCAACTAGACAGGAATCAATTTTCGAAAACTTTCAGCAATAAAGTGAATCATAATCATTGAAACTTAAAAACACTAACCAGCCAACCAAAATCATCCTAAATCCACTAAACATGAATCAAATTTCAGGAACTTTTAGCAATAACCATAATCATTGAAACAAAAAACACTAACAATGCAACCAAATCAACCAAAATTCACTAGACAGGAATTAATTTTTAGGAACTTTTAGCAATAAATTTAATCATAATCATTGAAACTTAAAAACACTAATAACCAACATTCAAACCTAAATCCACTAAACTAGAATCAATTTTCAGGCGCTTTCAGCAATAACCATAAATAGAAAATACATAGGACTGAACGTGATACTTATCCCGTGTCGCGATCAGGCCAAATGGTCAACAGTATGATAGGGTGGTGGAGGGGCATCATCTGCTGCCTTATTTCCATGGCTGGACTCCGAGACCGCGGCATCTGTCGCTGGAGGCACTGTCAACATGGATGCGCGCTGCTGAGCGGTAGGAGGCGATGTCGCTGCTGTAGATGAAGGGACATGGTTGGGGTTAGAGACCATGATGAACGGCTGGTCTACTAAACCCGCAACCTGTGGTGTCACCGGGGTGGTCGGAGTAGAGGGAGAGGATCTAGAATCCCAGGGGTACCAGAAGAAACCCTCCTTCTACCCTGACTACGGCTACGACCACGACCAGCAGCCTGATCTGCAGCACCTCTATCTATAGTCATGTTTACAAATATCAAATTGTCAAACAATCTCAACAATAATTTCTCAACAAAACAGTTATCAACACAACAATTAACACAATTAAACAATTCCAAATACTTCAACAATTCAAAACTAAATGTATTGAATCTAACCTAACTTAATTAACCTAAATCCACTAAGATTAAAAAACTAAACTGAACAAACTTTGAAATTGATTCAAAGTTAAAATTGAAATTCTAATCAAACCTAAACTAAATTACACTAAAATTAAAGAATGATCAAACAATCTCAGCAATAATTTCTCAACAAAATAGTTATCAACGCAACAATTAACACAATTAGACGATTCCAAACACTTCAACAATTCAAAACCTAATGTATTGATTCTAACCTAACTTAATCAACCTAAATCCACTAAGATTAGAAAACTAAATTGAACTAACTTTGAAACTAATTCAAAATTAAAATTGAAATTCTAATCAAACCTAAACTAAATTAAACTAAAATTAAACAATTATCAAACAATTTCAGCAATAATTTCTCAGCAAAATAGTCATCAATGCAGCAATTAATACAATTAGACAATTCTAAACACTTCAACAATTCAAAATGTAATGTATTGAATCTAACCTAAATTAATCAATCTAAACTAAACTGAACTAACTTTGAATCTGATTCAAAATTAAAATTAAAATTAAAATTCTACTCAAACCTAAATTAAATTAAACTAAATTAAACTAAAATTAAAGAAATTGAAAAAGAGTTGCTCAAGAACCTATAATGAAGAACAGAGCAAGATATAAGAGAAGAGGTGGATGTTACAACGATGGTTGTCAAAGTTCCGGTGGCAGAGAGAGAGAGAGAGAGAGAGAGAGAGAGAGAGAGAGAGAGAGAGAGAGAGAGAGAGAGAGAGAGAGAGAGAGAGAGAGAGAGAGAGAGAGAGAGAGAGAGAGAGAGAGAGAGAGAGAGAGGTCGGCGTAAAGAGTGGTTGATGGCGACAGAGATGGGGTGGCGACAGCGGTGGTCCTTGCAGTAGATGGCAAGAGTGACGGCGACTGAAAGGAGAGAGAGGGATAATGGTGATGGTGGTGAGGGTTTAAATGAGGAGAAAATGTTCATGATTTAAATTAATGCCGTTTTTATCGTCGGAATTATGGGTCACCGAAATGCATCGTTTCACTAATTGGAGTTATCGTGATTTTTTTGACGGTAAAGGACGTGCCAATTTATCTTATTTTCCCTCCAAATTTTATTGGTGGATTTACCGTTGAAAAACAGAATCTATCGGTAATTACTTAACCTTATGAATTTGTTGTCGTTACCGTCGGTAAATTCGACAGTAAATTCGTCGCTATTCTGCGATGCTAAATCCAATAATAAATCTGACGGTACTCAACGTTTTTTTTTGTAGTGTCATATTAGATATACATTTTTACAAATCCCTTAAAAACTATATCATAATCGATTTAGTATTGATCTCTAGTCTTGAAAAGATTTAAGAAAATAATTTCAAAAGTTTATAGAATAATGTTTGATCTCATCTAAGTTATTTAGACTTGAGAACGCTTGTAGAAGCAATATCTAAAGTTCTTATATCAATATTTGATCCAATCTAAGTTAAGGTTTAGCAGAACGACTAATCTACACCGACTAATCTTACACCACCTTGTCTGGAGTAGAAATGGTGAGAAAAAAAAATTTAAAAGGTTTTTTTAAAAGAAAATCTAATGGATATATAACATTTTAGTTATACAAATAGAGATTTTGAATAATAATAAGAGTAAACATTAAAGTTTGTGCAAACGACTTTCATATTATTACACAGTTTGGTTTTGAATAAATTTTTATTAACTTTGAAAGCTTTTGAAAAAATGATTCTCACGACATATATTGATCTTTTCGTACACTTTTAATAACATTTTTAATATATATGTTGAACAAATAAATTCTTAAAACCTTTTATTTTAAGATAATTATGTATAAAAAATATAATTATAAGGTAAAATAGTATCCTTATCTAAAATTTATTCCATCTAAAGAATTTGTAGTGTAACAAAAATTTGTTGAAAATCACAAGATTCAATATGAAGTATTTTGAAAAACAATTCTGATAATAACATAATCATAATATTGGATAAAAAAATATAGTAAAAGTTAAGGAAATTATATTTCTACTACTATTTAGTACACTATTAAATGTATATATCTTTTATAATATGTAAATTATTTATTATTTTATTAATTATTTCGATACTAAAAACATATATCTCATAAAAATTAAAAAATAAGCGTATATAAAAATATAAAATAGTATATATAAGATAGGGAAAGAGACAAGGTGAAATGCTAAGGCAAGAGGTGTGCTAATTGAGTGGCGAGAGGTGAGTAGTTAGCAGTTTGCTCGCAAGTGAAGCCACGTTGTATAAGCAGCTAGCGCCTAAAGGGGGCGTTGCTTTTCCGCACGCACGCAGAGAACACACCACACCCTCTCTTTTCTCTTTTCTCTCTCCACTGTTTCCTATAAAGTCCGTCCCACTCCATTTGCTTCCCCCTCAGATACACATTGTCTCCATATTACAGGCTCAACTCAAACTCACAACAAACTCTGCATCACGAATATGGCACCCAGGGACCTACCCGCTGTTCTTTCCGGATCCAACTCGATCCAACCACTCTCCAGAGAGATCCGATACAGAGGGGTGAGGAAGAGGCCATGGGGCCGCTACGCCGCCGAGATCCGCGATCCTGGCAAGAAGACACGTGTCTGGCTCGGCACTTTCGACACGGCTGAGGAGGCTGCACGTGCCTACGACTCCGCGGCACGTGAGTTCCGCGGACTTAAGGCAAAGACCAATTTCCCCACCCCGTCGGAGATCATCAACAGCCCCGCCGCGCGTAGTCCTAGCCAGAGCAGCACTCTAGACTCTTCCTCTCCTCTGCCGCCGGCACCCACGCCGCCAATGCTCGACCTCACACTCTCCCCCTTAGCCGCCTCCGCCGACACAACGATGGTGTTCCCGGTGGCTCGCCCGGTTATGTTCTTCGAAGCGTTCGCTCGTGCTGGGATGTGCGGGTTTGACCGCCCCGTTGCCGATTTTCGACGCGCCGCTGTTGCCGTTGCTGCCTCCGGCGCAGCGCATAGCGATTCTGATTCGTCCTCGGTCGTGGATTATGAGCGTGTGCCTCATCGGAGACTGATGGATCTTGACCTCAACGTTCCTCCTCCCCCTGAGGTAGCCTGGTCTGGCGGTTAACCGTTTTATCAAGAACCGCCGGTTTTCTGGCCGTCATTACTCGTTTCTCTCATTTGCTTTTTGTGGTTCGTGGTAAATTTGTAGCAATTGTTTTTGGAAGGAAACATAAACGCTCTCGTGTGAGAAACATAGCATCAGAGAGTGGAGTTGTGTTAGTAGCTGACTTTTGAACTCCGCACGATGTGTAAATAGAAGATAAAATAGTTAACCAAAGAAGAAGAAGCAGGGCTTCGTTTTTCTGTTCTCTGCTGAATGTTTTTTCGCGACGGAGAAAATGAGTATCTCACTGTTTTTGTTCATTAACGTTTCTTTATATATAAAATGGCGTTTCTATGTTGATCAAAAAATTCGTTGCTATTTCTTTGTTTATTTACTCTCACGGCTGGTTTTCATGTGACGGATAAATAGACAAGAATAAGAACGTGGAAGAAGATTGTTTTAACTTTTAATTGCAGATGTCTTGGGATTTTTTCTTGACTGGATTAATGCGATTTTTTTTTGTGATTAGGATTAATGCGATTTGAATAATCATTTAAGGGCCACTTATATATAAAGATTGAAAAAATATTTTTTTTAAGTTATTTATTTAATTATGATTAAAAAATATATTCTAAAAAACATAATAAATTAATAATAAAAATATAAATTATGAATCAAATTAAGCCATAATTTTTGAAATTATCTCACTCTATCATTACATTACCTCACTGTTTATGATCCGTTAGTTTTTTATTATACCGGGCAATTGGATTTTTTTTAACCACTCAATTTTTAGTATCTTATAATTAATATTAGTAGTTAGGGAGCCACTTAGATAAAGACGTTTAAAACGTCTTTTTTTAATATGTTTTTAAGCAATTAAAATTTAATACATATAATTAGTCATGGCATGAATGGCAACAATTGGGCCAACAATAGCTATCACCTTAACAATTGGGTAATGGCCCAAGGGGATCCAACATCATTACCGAATGGGAAGGAGGGTGCAGGGTTGGGCCAAGGAAATAGGGGGCGAGCTGTTAGGGATTCGGGTCCAAGCTTCGGGTCTGGCGCCGATCCAGCAATGCAAGGAGTGGTTCGTGGGTTAGGGGAACACGCCAGAAACCTTGCAGACGAGGGCGCTCTACCCTTTGAGGACGTTGTTGTGCAGGGTAACTTGGACCAGGGGGGGCGCAATGGTGGAGTGCGACTATGCCGGTGATCCGCGAGAGGGTTTAAGCGGTTGAGGAGAGTTGAAGGGGCTGCTGGTCCAGGTTGAAGCCGCCCCTAGCCTTACCGGTGATACGCGGGAGCTGGTCCTTGCTGGTGGTGAGATGAAGGCGGCCAGTGGGGCCAACGTGGTGGCGGGAGGAGGGAACCGGTTGGAAACGGAAGCTGTATTGGGTATGAGGAAAGAGCTACGTGAAGATAGAAGTACCGGGTTGGAAGCTAATGAAAATTCTAAAGTAATTGAAGGACCTCTGGGAGCTAGAGCAAAACAAAAATGTCAAGAGATCCGTGTACTAACAAGGGAAAGATGGTTGCATGGGCAAGGACGGGTTCCAAAGGGGTCCCTCCAGTGGAGTGTGCTAATGGTAGACTTGCACCAGTGGAGGTAGTTGCTAATGTAGAGGAAGCTAATAAAGACCTGGTCCTCTTTTCGCTTGATGGTAATAACCTGATGGTTCAGAATGAGGGAGAGGGTTACGCAGACACCGAAGTCCATATTGAGGAAGAAGGACAAGGCAGTGCTGTTGAGGACAACAGAAATGAGCGTGAAAGCTTGGAAGACCAAATGTTGGAAAACCAAAAGACTTGGGAGTTAGCAAAAGAATCAGGAGCCATGTTATGCAATGAGGAGGATGACATAATGGCTATTCTCCAAGAACAGAATGAAGAAATTGCTCGGAAAAGAAGGGAGGCAAAGCAGAAGGCTAAAGCAAGGCGGAGCAGACCTAAATTCCATAAGAAGGTGTGTAATATTAATTTAAAATGATTGTTAGTTCATGGAATGTTAGGGTCTAAGGAGGGACAGAAAGTTGAGAATGGTGAAAGATCTAAAGAACAAATGTAGATTGTGTATGTTAGGACTGCTAGAAACCAAATTACAGATAGTCACAAAGTTTGATGTGTTGAAAATTTAGGGTAGAGGTTGTGCGGGGTGGGAGTATGTAGGCTCCGATGGTGCTTCTGGTGGGTTGTTGTTAATGTGGGATGAGAGTTTTTTTAAAATGACAAATAGCTATAAAGGTGAGAGATGGCTGTATGTTGAAGGTGTTCTGTCAGAAAATTCTATCAACTGTGCTTTCTTCTTGGTGTATGGTGCACATATTAGAGATGAGAAACTGGTTGTGTGGGAGGAGTTATGTTACGTGGCTGGGTTATGCCAGGGGGCCTTCTGTTTTCTGGGAGATTTTAATGAAATTATACAGGTGGAGGAAAGGCGAGGCACTGATAGCTTGTCTTTGTCAGCTCAAGAGTTTAAGGATTGGATAAACGATATGGGTTTGGTGGACTTGCCGATTACTGACCGGAAGTTTACGTGGTTTCGAGGACGTTCTTATAGCCGCATCGACAGAGCCCTGGTTAACCTGGAATGGCTTGAGGCATTTCCTGAAACACACTTGAGAGGTAGACCACGGGGCTTGTCTGATCATTGTCCTATTATAGTGGAAGATAAGAGAAGTAGGGATGGTCCGAGGCCGTTCCGTAGCCTTGATTCGTGGTTTACTCATGAAGGGTTTCTAAGGATGGTAAAGGAGGAATGGCGAGGATTAGGAGCTATACAATTCACCGATAAATTGAAGGCTCGAATGGGTCCTCTGGGAAGATGGCATAGAGACAACTTTGGTGACATAGACAAGAAAATCACAAAGTTTGAAGATGAAATTAAGAAAATTGATGACCTGGTTGGAAATGGGACACATGATGGAACACTGGAAGCTAGGAGGAGGGCTTTAGTTACTTGCTGTGAGAAGTGGTATGTGAGGAAAGAAGTGCACTGGAAGCAGATGTCGAGGTCTAGGCATGCGAGACACATGGACAAGAACATGAGGTATTTTCATAACTTAGCTTCAGCAAGACGGAGGAATAATAGAATTGATGCTCTGGTCATTAATGGGAGGCTGGTAAGAAATCAAGCTAGGATTAAAATTGCAATAAGGGAGTTCTACAAGGAGTTATATCATCAAGAGGAGTCTCCGATGGTGGGGTTCAGAGACGGATTAGTGGAAAGGATTAATGAGGAGGATGCTAAGGCTATAGAGATATTACCAATACCTGAGGAGGTTAAAGAGGCAGTGTGGGACTGTGAATCGTCCAAGGCTCCAGGGAGTGACGGATACAACATGAACTTTATAAAGAAGTGCTGGGGGAAATTGGCTCCGAATTCACGACAGCTGTACTGGGATTCTTCCAATCTTCAAGGTTGCCGACTGATGCTAATGTAACTTGGGTGGCACTCGCCCCTAAGTTTCCTGGTACTAAGGAAATTAAAGATCTGCGTCTGATTAGCATGGTGGAGTGTGTGTATAAGGTTATCTCGAAGTTGCTAGTAAGGAAGATGAGAGCTGTTATGCCTGGGTTAGTGGGTGAGACGCAGAGCACTTTTGTCAAGGATCGGAAGATTCATGATGAGGCGCTTATTGCATGTGAAACAGTTCAGTGGATCAGAATGAGAAAGTTGAAAGCGGCAATAATAAAGTTAGACTTCCAGAAAGCATATGACAGAGTAAGGTGGAAATTCGTAGACCTAGTGTTGCTGAAGATGGGATTTGGACAGAGATGGAGGACGTGGGTTATGGAGTGTGTGAGTACGTCCTCAATGTCAGTATTGATAAACGGCTCGCTTTTTAAGCCGTTCAAGATGGAAAGGGGCCTGCGACAAGGTGATCCTTTATCTCTGTTCCTCTTTGTACTTGTTGTGGATGTCTTACATAGATTGCTTGAAGAAGCAGTTAGGAATGGTCGATTATCACCTCTGTTGGTTGGAAGAGATCATATTCAGTTGTCGCACCTACAGTTCGCTGATGATACTATTTTGTTTTGCCCTTCTGAAGATGAGACCATCAAGAACTATAAGAGGTTGCTTCGGTGTTTTGAGTTGATGTCAGGCTTAAGTATTAATTTTGAGAAGTCGAGTTTAATTCCTATTAACTGCGATGAGGAGTGGGTACGACGTATGTGTAATGTGTTAGGCTGCAAGCAAGATTCCCTTCCAGTTAGATATCTGGGCATCTCATTAGGCGCGAACCCAAGATTGGTCAAGACGTGGAAGTCAGTAATAGATAAAGTGGAGGAGAAGCTCAGCCTTTGGAAAGCCAAGGTGCTCAATAAAGCTGGTAAGTTGGTGCTTATTAAATCTGTGTTAAATAGCCTGCCGGTTTATTATTTGAGCCTATATAAGATGCCAAAGGCTGTTGCAGAGAAATTGATTTCTTTACAAAGAAGATTTTTATGGAGTAGGGAGGATGGAAGATATGGTATGGCCTTGGTGAAGTGGGAAGTGGTACAGGCTCCTAAAAGGTTAGGAGGTTTGGGAGTGGGAGACGCTGTAATACGTAATACAACTCTTATGTTTAAGTGGTGGTGGCGATTCTCTAAGGAAGAGTGTCCGTTATGGAAGAAGGTGGTTTGCTCGTGTAATAATCTGAATCCAAATGAGCTACTATCCTCTCAGAGACTACCTGATCCGGGGGGGGTCCGTGGAAGGAGATTTGTCAACTTCAGTTCAAAAATCAAGAAGTTAGGCAGAAGATGATTACTGGGTTGGCTATGGAGGTGAGTGATGGGAGACGTACTCGATTCTGGGAGGATGTTTGGATTGCTGAAGGGTCTTTTAAAGATCGATTTCCCAGGCTCTTCTCGGTTTCAAACCAAAGAGGATCAGTGATTGGGGATTGTGGGTTTTGGGATGGGTTATCTTGGATATGGAACTTCCAATGGAGACGAGAATTGTTCCAATGGGAGGTGGATCTAGTGAACCAGCTTCACAACACTTTAAGAATAGTCAAACTTGCACTTGGGAGAGAGGATAGACTTGTGTGGAAATATGATAAGCAAGGTGTCTTTTCTACTAACTCATTTGTACAGGTGTTGTAGGTAGATATGGCTCCAAAGGATATATCAAGTTACAGCTTTACTAGGTCTATTTGGAAAGGGCTTGTCCCTCCTAGAGTGGAGTTATTTGTTTGGTTTGGTTTGATTGGCAGGGTCAATACTAAGGAGAGACTGCGTCGGTTAGGGGATATTAACCAAGAAGATTCTCTTTGTGTCTTATGTAAAAGAGGTGATGAGAATGACTACCATTTGTTTCTTGGCTGTAATTTTTCTAGGCAGGTTTGGTGTGCTTGGATATCTCATATTGGTTTGCAATGGGTGTACCCGGGTACAGTAAAGGAGCATTTCTAGAGTTGGACAGAGTTCTCACTTAACAGGGGGGAGCGCAAGAGATTGATGGTATGCTTTTGTGCCATTATGTGGAACATTTGGTTGGAACGGAACCGGAGAATTTTTCAGAATAAAGAAAAAGGAGCAGAGGAGAATATAAACTTGTCTGTTCAGAGTTACACGGAGTGGTTAAGTGCTGATCCCTTCTGTTGTTGATGGCAATGCCGAAGATGACAGAGGGTTTTATGGGTAGATCAGTTGGTTAGGATATTAGTTTAGTTTTGTGTCGTTGTCTTCTGTCCTTGCTCCACTTCTTGTGTTGAGCTCCTTCTTTCAAAAAAGAAAAAAGATCAGATAAATTGATTTGGCCAAAAATTCGATAAATTATACAATCGGTTTAAATTAATATTTTTTTATAAAAAATAATTACAATATTTATATTATAAAAAATGACTAAAATATTCCTTTATATATATATATATAAAACTCTAAATTCTAACCCTTTTCTTTTCTCTATGTCATTATAGGATTAGAATTTAGAATTTTTAAAATTAAAAAAATTATATAATAAAAATATTTTATTCATTTTCTATAATAAAGTTACTGTAGCCATTTTCTATAAAAAAGAATATTAATTTAAATCGGTTTCAAAGTTTGGTTTACCGATTTTTTAACCAAATCAATTTGTCTGACCTAATTTTGACAAAAATAATCTAGTTTAATCAATTATATGTATTAAATTTTAGTTAATAACAAACATCTTTAAGAAAAAGACGTTTTAAGCATCTTTATTGGAGTGTCTCCCTAGTAGTTATCTATAACAATATATAATAGGAATACAGAGGGTTTGGTGTCCAATATTTTTTTTTCTATTTTACCCCTATTTTTATAATCTAAAACTACATCCTTAATCACGTACTCACGTTCTGTAAATATAATGATAATTAGTGTCTAAATTTAAATTCCAATATTACTCTTAAAGAAAGGTTTATTATTAAAAAAATTCTTTTGTCAATTACGTTAAATAAAAAAATTTCTACCTATTTTTTTTACAATAACCTCACTAAGATATTTTTATTGGATGTAAATTATTGTTACAAATATTTTTATTAAGATATGTTTTTAAGGAATAAAAGTAAAATAGTTCAATAATGATAATTTTTTTAAAAAAATAAATTTACACTAATAATTTTTCTCTTCTAATTATTAACGTACTTTTCTAATATATTCTAAGTACCTACACAATATATAATATCAATTAGTGTTCAAATTTAAGTTCCAATATTTTTATTAACGAGAGAGGTTTATTATTTTTTTTAAAAATTTACACACAATAATTTTTGTATCAATATATCATGATTCATTTTAAAAATAATATTTATTCATCTAAGTTATAGAGTGTTTTAAAAAATCATATTTAAATAATTTTTTTATCTTTTAACTATTTTATAGTTTTAGATTCAAAACTTTGTATTTTTTTTATTCAAGGTTTATTTTTATATTTTATTTTAATTCTGTTATTCAAAACTATTAATATGAATTTTAATTTTTAGGATAAATAAAAAGATGAAATTTTTTATAAATTAAATTATTGAAAAACTTATTTATTATAGAAAAAGTCAAGTGTATTTCTTGATTATAAGAATACATATAATTCACTTTTGAATATAATCAAAATAAATATAAATTTATTCAATTTTTTAAAATTTACATTAATTATTAAAATTATAATATAATGAATGTACTCTTATACAAATATAAAAACGATTTCATAACTATTTTTTTTTTGTTAGGAGAAAACATGACTTAATAGGCATAAAGTCTAATTTAAACAACTATAGATAAGTAAAATAAGTAACAAAAAACGGACATAAAATTTAATTTTTTTTGTTATTTGGTATAAAAATAAATATAATAAAATAAATCATTATTCTCATACATAATAACATAAAATTTGACATTATCCCTTTCTAGAACTATTTATTTTTTTTAGTTTTTATTCTTATTTTTGTGCTTTATTTTAATTTTGTTAAACAAAAAAGTTCTAATATTATTTAACTTTAATTTTTAACTTTTACCACAAATAAAAATATATGACTTTGTGTGTATTAAATAATAAAGAAAATACTCGAAACAGAGAAAGTTAAGATTACTCTTTCATTATATTTATAGGAGTGTAAATTATTCGCACAAGTGTTACAAGACCTTTTTTTTAGTTTATTTTTAAATTAGTATTCACTTTTGATTGTAATAATTATGAATTAATACATGGTGATAACTAATTGCGATTGTAGAGAAGATCGAAGGAGAAGAAGAGAGAACAAGCCAATATAAGCATGGGGATGAGCCAATGATAAATATGTAGTTAGATAATGGTTAAAAAAAAGAATAATGAAAACAAAAATTAAAAATTCTAAAAGAATAATAAAACTAAAGATAATTTGAAATGTTGAATATAAAATTATTAGAAATAAAAGTTTTTTAGCCATTAAAATTATACGAAAGAAAAGAGTGATTTAAATATAAATTTTTATATCTACTCTAGATTAAATAAAATTGAGAAATAAATAAATTTATAAATATTTATAATTTTTTATCTTCATTGTTACACATAATAACAACTTAATGATTTAAGTATTATACCTAAATTAATTTAAATTTAATTATTCTATATATTAAAAAAATTAAATAACTTATAGATTTTTTTTATTTTTTATTTAATTATTCTATACAAAATTTTTGAATGCTTGATATCTTAATTTTTTTTAAATGATAAAATATGATTTAATAAGCAAGTATGAAAAATAAATATCTAAATAATAGTTATACATCTAGATATCTAAATCAAACAAAAAAATAATTTTTTTAACAAATCTTTAACAACTCTAAAGTTAATACTGTAACACCCTAACTACCAAAGCTCGCACTTCCGGCTGCGCGACTCTGATAGCTTGGACATTACGACGACACTTATATTATTTAATACTAAAATATGAGCCTGTTTGAAACTTTAAACCGCAATACCGCTCCCAAAGATACTTTCGTTCGATAACGTACATCCATAAATACCATTCAACTTACAACAACTCATAAAGAGTACATCCATATATATACATAAATATATATAAATAATATTACAAACATAATCCAATACAATTCCTATCCCTCTTACAGATTATATCAAGATAAAGGCGAGGGTACAATAAACCATAACTAAAATAATATAGAGCATCACAACAACAATTAAATAAGCTCTTCGTAACTTCTGCGCCCATATCCTGAAAGGGGAAAAATGTAGGGGGGGTGAGAACATCATCCTCGAAAGGGTTCTCAGTAGAGGGTTTTTGGGAATTACTGTAATAGGATACATGAAGATAATCGCACCAGTGATTAATAACCGTCTTATGCCTCTTTTCAAAAACAACGGTTTACAATAAAAGAGGAATCGGAAATCTTTTCTGAAAGAGGAACAGTTCAATTCTCAAAAACTCAAAAGCCTTTCAAAACGGTTTATCTATGCTGAACCAAAGTAGCCTTTCATATTTTATTCCAAACCAGAAACACAAAACCGAAATCAACCATCAGTTCATCTTATTCCAACCACGGCCCTAGGCCCAAACAATCCAACCAGCAACCAATCACCACAATCCAACAGAGTCCCAGATGCAAACACGGATAGGAAGTTCAAGCACAAACAAACAGTTATTACAAGTAAAACAGTTAGCAATTAATCACATAGGCAAACCAAGTATAATATGCACACCCAACCAATGTCACACAAATGCATATGATGCATGCCTGTCCCTAGTGGCTGATGATATCATCTGTCGGTTATAGAGCCAACCCGACAAGTCCTGGTAGCTAACCATTGGACTGTCCCTCTGTCGTGCATCCCCAACTCGAGTTATACTCATCATAAACTTGATCATAATCATGATCCATATCCATCACCCTCACTGGTGAATATTTATCCATCACCATCACTGGTGAATATTTATGGGGGCGAGCTCATCCGGGACTTTCACAGTGCCCGGCCACACTTACGACATAGGGTCAACAGAGTATCAAGTCTCAACCTGGAGCACGTGGTGGCTAGCCACTGCTACTACCCAGGGAAACTCGTGTCTCAGATAGTGGAAGTACAACATTCACATTTATCAATGATTCAGCATAAACATGCAATCAATCTCATCCATGGATCAACATCCATCTCAGCCATCCGGCTCACGGTCCATTCCAGAACCAGCCAATATTCATATCATACACAGCCATTCTGGCTCACGGTTCAATCCAGAACCAATCAATATTCATAATCATACATAGCCATTCCGGCTCATAATAAAACAGCACTTCCACCATTCAAAATCATCAGATTTATGAAATCGGCATTTAAGCCATAAATCATTTTCTCAATTCATTTCACTTTGAAATCGAGTTTCAACTCTTTTCAGCCTTGGCTTTAAAGATCTCATTTCTCAAATCATCTTAGGCTCATAAGCCACTTTTACTCAAGGTAAATTCCCCTTTGAAAACAATGCCACTCTCGGCATCCTCTTTCCAAACTTCCATAACCATGGCAAGTTAAAGATTTATTTTGAAACATTCAAAATCATCCATTCGACAATGGGATTTTATAACAAAGTTTCTCGGTAGAGTCCCAAGTCTTTAGGGGAAGGTCAACTTACATCAATTCTTTAAAATTCATTGAAACTCTTAAAATCATAGATTCTCGGTTCAAGTAAATAAAATTGAATTTATTATGAAACCGAACCATACAAAATCACAAATTCCAACCCGGTCCAAAAATCAACTCATTTGAAACAGAACCGGTTCATTTGAATCAAACCGCTTTCAGATTTCTTTTTGGAACCCATTATTCCAACTCTTCCAAAATGCCTCAAACTTGATTACTCAATCAAAAGTCTAGGTTCCTTTAAAAATCACTAAAAACTCCTTTTTGTATTGAAATCAATATTAGAGCATCATTATTTCCTTCAGTGATTCAAACGGTAAAAATAGTTCAGTTCTAAATACGCCGAACTCAACGTATAAGGTTCATCAAATAAATTAAGCTGGAAAGCGTAAATATCCTCTTAATAAATCAAATAATACAATTTCTTAAATCCAACCCTTTTAAATAACCGTTCAAACAAGACTAAGATTTTATAGAAATTTCGGCAGCACCTCCCCTAAAACTTGGACTTTTGCCACCCGGTTCGGGTCCCAACTAAACCGTTCCTCATTCCTTTTCAACAACACAAAATCAGAAATCAATTCAAATCAAACTAAATCCAATAATCGCCTCAGTGGCGTATCTCAAGGATACTATTTCAAAATCAACTCAACATCAATCGATTTAACTCATTTCCAAAGCTTTAAAGAATCGATTCAGCAATAAATCATTTGTCCGAAACCAAGTCAATTAAAGTAAACCAGGCTGAATTCAAAAGTGTTCTATCTTTCACATCTTCCAAATAATTGACTCAATTCAAACCAATCCTCAACGGATTAAACTCATCTCAAATCTTTAAAGAATCAACTTCAGACATTACATTTCACAAAGCCGCACAACAATTCAGCCAAACCAACATCCATAGTCATTCGAGTCAATCAAATAATACATAAGGCAGATACAATCACCAAAAACACAATATCTCGCACCAGTATCCATATGTAATAATTCCAATACACAAAACATAGTTTTTGGAAAGCGCCCCTACCTCAAAACGCAATTCTATAATCCAAATGTCTCATAGAGTCCTTTCCGCCTCAACCCGAACTGACGGCAACCAAAACCTCAGCTCCAAGCCACTTTCGCAACAGTCTCAACAACTCGAATCGCAACATACAACAACCGAAACTCAATCCTATAGCAATTAACGCCACAAACCTCAGCGTATGATAACAGAACGGTAACAAAAAGGCTTTCAAATCTAAACGCTTACCGAACCGAAGAAGAAACGGCTGAACCGAAGCAGCGGCGGTCTCCGAGCCGGTTTGGCGGCAGCCCGGCAGCCACCTCAAGCGACAGCGATGACCTGAACCATATGCAGTGACAGTGAGGTTTCCAGAAACTCAACGGAAAGGAGAACCAACTTAAGACCCTTACCGATAGACTTTTTCGGCGACGGCAAGGGCAGCCAGAAGCTCCGACGGTGCTCCGGAAGGTCACAGAACCACTCCCGGCGGTCCAAAACCCCTTTCTGACAACGGCAGCTCCGGCAGAGGCAGCTCCGGCAGAGGCAGCTCCGGCAGAGGCAGCGCCGGCGACACAAACGGTGGCTGGACACAGTGGTTGGACTCCCAGCCCAGCCTCCATCCCTTCTCACTCATCGAGCGCGCTCTCCGTCCTCCGTGGTGCTCAATCGGCGGCAGTGGACTACGAGGAGGTCAACGGCGGCGAGGCAAGGTTCGGTGATGACACAGCTGACGGTGGCGGGAGGCACGAACGTCGGCGGCTTCTTCAGTGGCACCAGGGAGCGACGGCGTTGCACGAAGCTTCTCCAGCGACGACAACGGCGCGGTGGCGGTGCGACAGAGGCTCCTTCCTCCTCTGCCCCTCGCACGACTCTTCCTTCTACCCTGAACGGCGCCGATGGCGCCCTCCTTTCCCGGCGACAAGCTCTCGCTCCCCTCTCACTCGCGAGTCACCCCTCTTCTTCGGCGCTGGTGGCATCAGCGGGATGGATCCGATGGCAGGACATGGTAGCGTGGCAGCAAGGCGTGGTGGCGACGCCGTTCCTCCCTCCAGATCTCCCTCTTCTCAGACCCCTTTCTCTCTGGTTCTATTCTCCATGAAAGCAACAGGCGTGGTTTTCCTTTTGCCTCTGCGTGTGGGTGTCTAGGGTAGAGGGGGCAGCAGCTGCTGCTGTTGAGTGTGGGTGGAGGGAACCGGGTCGGGTAACGGGTCACTGGGTTAGGGTTTCATTTTTGAAAATTAGGGTTAGGGTTACTTTTGTAATTTCAAATAAAAGTAAGAGTAATATAGTAATTGAAACCCAATTTAAATCCAACGCTAATTATATATAGAAAATACTATTTGCTCACCAATTTCACAAATTATTTTCAATAAAATATCCAAATCAAATAATTAGGAGTAATATAATTAAATCCTTTATTTTCCAAAGTAGCAGTATTAATATTGAAAATATTATTAATTCAAATCATATAGAAATCCTTATTATTTCACAACTACCAACTTTATGCTCTGAATATAGAAAATAATCCAATAATTGTGAAATTGGATAATAACCATAACTTATCTCAAATCCCATAAATCAAAACTTGCCTTAATTATCTTTAATAAAATGATTTCTAAAATTAAGGTTATAAATAATTATATGATTTGAGACTTGATCATAAAAAGACTTTTCAAAGGTTCTGGGTCTTACATTCTACCCACCTTATAAAAATTTTCGCCCTCGAAAATTGATACAAAATGAAAGAAATTTCATAACAGTTCACCCTTGAACATATTTAAGGAAGAAGCAAAAATATCTCAAAATATAATCATATATACAGTTTCCAAATACTTTGATTGTCATAAGCATAAGGGTGTAAAGGTAGGAGTGTGATTGCAAAGCAAACGTTACAAGGTAGGCTCGATGCAAAAGATAACATGGGTTAATCATGTGATAGTAGGGCAAAGCATCAAAGACTATAAAACAGGATGGAGTTAAAACGACGTGCTCAACCTCCGGACACTAATCTCATATCAACCTTAAAGTTTCAACTTTCCAGCTCCATCAAGCACTTTACAAACCCCAAATTTGACCACAAGCCTGACAACCACAACCCGTTCGCAAGGAACAAAACACCCACAACTCATAACGTTGCACCCCTACCGCTTCAACTTCCGTATACACATATCACGTCTTAAAGAACTAACACATCGCGCTACTACGTCTACAAGTCGCACGTGATATCAAAACAATTCTCGAGTCTACTCAGGAGGATACAAGATTTAAAAAAGGAGAGTCAAACGTCAAGGATAGTACTCAAAGATTTGAGAGAATGTATCCAATCCTAGATAACCAAGGATACTCAAGCAATGAAGTTTACTAGACACAATTCAATTGACAACCTCAAAGATAACCCTTGAATCAAAGAAATCCAATAGGTTCAACAAGGAGAAGGATCAGCGCATTAGTTTGAAACAAATTCAAGGTGAGTCGAAGAAGTATGAAGTTTATAGAGGAGAATCTCTCAAACCCAAGACAAAGCTCACAGAACTCAAGAGCATAATTGAAATACTTCCGAATACATTGTTCTTAAAAGAATCGAAAACTTGTAAAAATATCACTTCGCAGTCTGAAAGAGAAGTTAAACAACAAATGTCCTTCAAGAGAGTAACAAAAGCATAAATGTGGCTTTACTTCAATACAATTCCATGTTGAAGTAGATTTTGTAGAGTTCCAAAAACAAATGCACACAACTTTGGCTAAGAGCTAAAATATTTCCTCAAATATTTTAGAAAGATAATTAAATGCACAACTTAACCAAAAGCAGTTCATAAAAACTCGGAAATAATCAGATGCTTGTTCAAAATTCTCAAAATTTCATATTCAAACAAGCATGTATAACATTTATAGCAAGTACGAAAGAGGAAGTTAAACTCTTTTTAGAAAAGAAACTCCGAGATAAAAATTTGCTTACAATCTGGTAAGGAAATAAGTGGTGCGTTACAAACAAACCGATTTCCACTAAACAAGGAAACTTTCCAAAACCTCATTTAAAATAGCGCATGCCGATTTTTAAATTAACTTCATCAATATTGAACAATGGTTTCAATCTAAATCAAGAAACAGAAAATAAATTCCGTTTAAAACTTCTTACAAGAGAATTCAAAACTTCTTTAAAAAGTCCAAAACAAGACTCCAAAAGTGTTCTTGAAATCCCCTTCTCATAAGAACATTCAAGAAGTTTAAGATGTACTAAAAAGGAGTCAAGCCTTGCAAGAAAGGATCTTAAATTAGAGTAGTTCAAACAAGATCCACTAAGCATGAAATATCAAACAAGTTTTAAATTGATCCAAAAGAATACAAAAGTCATAGAAAAGACAACTCAATCATTTGTAATTTTTCAATGATAAATCTTTAACTAAAAACTCTTGTAGAGATAATGGGAGAATAAACAATGTACTATCCTGAAACGAATCAAACTGACCCACATAAGGATGAGATTCACAAGAGGGGACAAACCAAGATCAATGGTAATGTTCACAAGGTGTAAAAGATTAGTTAAAAACAGAATCACGTATGACATTCATAGAGGTGAAAAGCTTAAGAAGGAACCAGTCCGTTCATAAGAAGAAAGCTATGAATCCAACATTTTCAAAAGAACAACAATGGCATAAACTATGTAGTATGCTAAACCAAACTCAATTCAAAATAAGTTAAGTAAAGCTTATCAAATGAAACTCAACCGGAATGAAAGCGAAAAATTCTTTCTTTCCAGTATTTCAGAAAATATCCAAATACACAATCAAATAAAGATGTCCATTGGAACTATAGTAAAATTACTAGAAGGTCAAAATTTACTTTTAAAATAAGTACAATTGCGTAAACCAGTAAAAGTACAGGCAAAGTATTAGAAAGAAATAGTTGTTAAACTGTATAAATAATTTCAAAGTCTCATATATAGAAAAGCATATATCTAATCAACAGCAATTTATAAAATCTCAAAATTGGCTGTGATCACTGTCAAGTAAGAGAAAAACTGAATCAACAATTTCTCAAAGAATGGACTCAGAATCCGGAGTTAAAAGTCACAGCACATTAAGACAGGTTCAAGGCTATATCAAAGAATACTTGAATCAAGAAGAACTCAAACAGAGGAAGATAGATGCAACAAAGATCTTAAACCAGCATATGCACTTAAGGTCAAACAAGAATACATATGGATAGAGGAATAGAGTGAAGACATCAAATTACTCTTCAAAAGGTCTAGCAAATAAGAACTTCAAGTTAGGATATGAAAGAACATGTCAACTCGAACAGAATTCAAGACACACAACTGAATAGCCTCGAGAAGTAGTTTCCAACTTTTCCAAAACCCGCGATTCGCTTTACTCAAAACTAGGATTTCATCTATGATAACCCATCAGTGCTTTCATATACATATTTCACTAGTATTAAGCCGGCCGAACTTAATATCAGGAATTATGCAATGCAAGACTAACAGCGTTAATCAATAGACTGTCATGTGCATAAAGCTCTAATTCTCGTCATTCGACAAGACCTAATACATGACAAACACTCAGAGTATGCAACTAAAGCATAGTCAGTCCATTCCTCAGGCTCTACAGGAAGAACTGCTCTGATACCATAATGTAACACCCTAACTACCAAAGCTCGCACTTCCGGCTGCGCGACTCTGATAGCTTGGACATTACGACGACACTTATATTATTTAATACTAAAATATGAGCCTGTTTGAAACTTTAAACCGCAATACCGCTCCCAAAGATACTTTCGTTCGATAACGTACATCCATAAATACCATTCAACTTACAACAACTCATAAAGAGTACATCCATATATATACATAAATATATATAAATAATATTACAAACATAATCCAATACAATTCCTATCCCTCTTACAGATTATATCAAGATAAACGCGAGGGTACAATAAACCATAACTAAAATAATATAGAGCATCACAACAACAATTAAATAAGCTCTTCGTAACTTCTGCGCCCATATCCTGAAAGGGGAAAAATGTAGGGGGGGTGAGAACATCATCCTCGAAAGGGTTCTCAGTAGAGGGTTTTTGGGAATTACTGTAATAGGATACATGAAGATAATCGCACCAGTGATTAATAACCGTCTTATGCCTCTTTTCAAAAACAACGGTTTACAATAAAAGAGGAATCGGAAATCTTTTCTGAAAGAGGAACAGTTCAATTCTCAAAAACTCAAAAGCCTTTCAAAACGGTTTATCTATGCTGAACCAAAGTAGCCTTTCATATTTTATTCCAAACCAGAAACACAAAACCGAAATCAACCATCAGTTCATCTTATTCCAACCACGGCCCTAGGCCCAAACAATCCAACCAGCAACCAATCACCACAATCCAACAGAGTCCCAGATGCAAACACGGATAGGAAGTTCAAGCACAAACAAACAGTTATTACAAGTAAAACAGTTAGCAATTAATCACATAGGCAAACCAAGTATAATATGCACACCCAACCAATGTCACACAAATGCATATGATGCATGCCTGTCCCTAGTGGCTGGTGATATCATCTGTCGGTTATAGAGCCAACCCGACAAGTCCTGGTAGCTAACCATTGGACTGTCCCTCTGTCGTGCATCCCCAACTCGAGTTATACTCATCATAAACTTGATCATAATCATGATCCATATCCATCACCCTCACTGGTGAATATTTATCCATCACCATCACTGGTGAATATTTATGGGGGCGAGCTCATCCGGGACTTTCACAGTGCCCGGCCACACTTACGACATAGGGTCAACAGAGTATCAAGTCTCAACCTGGAGCACGTGGTGGCTAGCCACTGCTACTACCCAGGGAAACTCGTGTCTCAGATAGTGGAAGTACAACATTCACATTTATCAATGATTCAGCATAAACATGCAATCAATCTCATCCATGGATCAACATCCATCTCAGCCATCCGGCTCACGGTCCATTCCAGAACCAGCCAATATTCATATCATACACAGCCATTCTGGCTCACGGTTCAATCCAGAACCAATCAATATTCATAATCATACATAGCCATTCCGGCTCATAATAAAACAGCACTTCCACCATTCAAAATCATCAGATTTATGAAATCGGCATTTAAGCCATAAATCATTTTCTCAATTCATTTCACTTTGAAATCGAGTTTCAACTCTTTTCAGCCTTGGCTTTAAAGATCTCATTTCTCAAATCATCTTAGGCTCATAAGCCACTTTTACTCAAGGTAAATTCCCCTTTGAAAACAATGCCACTCTCGGCATCCTCTTTCCAAACTTCCATAACCATGGCAAGTTAAAGATTTATTTTGAAACATTCAAAATCATCCATTCGACAATGGGATTTTATAACAAAGTTTCTCGGTAGAGTCCCAAGTCTTTAGGGGAAGGTCAACTTACATCAATTCTTTAAAATTCATTGAAACTCTTAAAATCATAGATTCTCGGTTCAAGTAAATAAAATTGAATTTATTATGAAACCGAACCATACAAAATCACAAATTCCAACCCGGTCCAAAAATCAACTCATTTGAAACAGAACCGGTTCATTTGAATCAAACCGCTTTCAGATTTCTTTTTGGAACCCATTATTCCAACTCTTCCAAAATGCCTCAAACTTGATTACTCAATCAAAAGTCTAGGTTCCTTTAAAAATCACTAAAAACTCCTTTTTGTATTGAAATCAATATTAGAGCATCATTATTTCCTTCAGTGATTCAAACGGTAAAAATAGTTCAGTTCTAAATACGCCGAACTCAACGTATAAGGTTCATCAAATAAATTAAGCTGGAAAGCGTAAATATCCTCTTAATAAATCAAATAATACAATTTCTTAAATCCAACCCTTTTAAATAACCGTTCAAACAAGACTAAGATTTTATAGAAATTTCGGCAGCACCTCCCCTAAAACTTGGACTTTTGCCACCCGGTTCGGGTCCCAACTAAACCGTTCCTCATTCCTTTTCAACAACACAAAATCAGAAATCAATTCAAATCAAACTAAATCCAATAATCGCCTCAGTGGCGTATCTCAAGGATACTATTTCAAAATCAACTCAACATCAATCGATTTAACTCATTTCCAAAGCTTTAAAGAATCGATTCAGCAATAAATCATTTGTCCAAAACCAAGTCAATTAAAGTAAACCAGGCTGAATTCAAAAGTGTTCTATCTTTCACATCTTCCAAATAATTGACTCAATTCAAACCAATCCTCAACGGATTAAACTCATCTCAAATCTTTAAAGAATCAACTTCAGACATTACATTTCACAAAGCCGCACAACAATTCAGCCAAACCAACATCCATAGTCATTCGAGTCAATCAAATAATACATAAGGCAGATACAATCACCAAAAACACAATATCTCGCACCAGTATCCATATGTAATAAATCCAATACACAAAACATAGTTTTTGGAAAGCGCCCCTACCTCAAAACGCAATTCTATAATCCAAATGTCTCATAGAGTCCTTTCCGCCTCAACCCGAACTGACGGCAACCAAAACCTCAGCTCCAAGCCACTTTCGCAACAGTCTCAACAACTCGAATCGCAACATACAACAACCGAAACTCAATCCTATAGCAATTAACGCCACAAACCTCAGCGTATGATAACAGAACGGTAACAAAAAGGCTTTCAAATCTAAACGCTTACCGAACCGAAGAAGAAACGGCTGAACCGAAGCAGCGGCGGTCTCCGAGCCGGTTTGGCGGCAGCCCGGCAGCCACCTCAAGCGACAGCGATGACCTGAACCATATGCAGTGACAGTGAGGTTTCCAGAAACTCAACGGAAAGGAGAACCAACTTAAGACCCTTACCGATAGACTTTTTCGGCGACGGCAAGGGCAGCCAGAAGCTCCGACGGTGCTTCGGAAGGTCACAGAACCACTCCCGGCGGTCCAAAATCCCTTTCTGACAACGGCAGCTCCGGCAGAGGTAGCTCCGGCAGAGGCAGCTCCGGCAGAGGCAGCTCCGGCAGAGGCAGCGCCGGCGACACAAACGGTGGCTGGACACAGTGGTTGGACTCCCAGCCCAGCCTCCATCCCTTCTCACTCATCGAGCGCGCTCTCCGTCCTCCGTGGTGCTCAATCGGCGGCAGTGGACTACGAGGAGGTCAACGGCGGCGAGGCAAGGTTCGGTGATGACACAGCTGACGGTGGCGGGAGGCACGAACGTCGGCGGCTTCTTCAGTGGCACCAGGGAGCGACGGCGTTGCACGAAGCTTCTCCAGCAACGACAACGGCGCGGTGGCGGTGCGACAGAGGCTCCTTCCTTCTCTGCCCCTCGCACGACTCTTCCTTCTACCCTGAACGGCGCCGATGGCGCCCTCCTTTCCCGGCGACAAGGGCAACGGCGACAAGCTCTCGCTCCCCTCTCACTCGCGAGTCACCCCTCTTCTTCGGCGCTGGTGGCATCAGCGGGATGGATCCGATGGCAGGACATGGTAGCGTGGCAGCAAGGCGTGGTGGCGACGCCGTTCCTCCCTCCAGATCTCCCTCTTCTCAGACCCCTTTCTCTCTGGTTCTATTCTCCATGAAAGCAACAGGCGTGGTTTTCCTTTTGCCTCTGCGTGTGGGTGTCTAGGGTAGAGGGGGCAGCAGCTGCTGCTGTTGAGTGTGGGTGGAGGGAACCGGGTCGGGTAACGGGTCACTGGGTTAGGGTTTCATTTTTGAAAATTAGAGTTAGGGTTACTTTTGTAATTTCAAATAAAAGTAAGAGTAATATAGTAATTGAAACCCAATTTAAATCCAACGCTAATTATATATAGAAAATACTATTTGCTCACCAATTTCACAAATTATTTTCAATAAAATATCCAAATCAAATAATTAGGAGTAATATAATTAAATCCTTTATTTTCCAAAGTAGCAGTATTAATATTGAAAATATTATTAATTCAAATCATATAGAAATCCTTATTATTTCACAACTACCAACTTTATGCTCTGAATATAGAAAATAATCCAATAATTGTGAAATTGGATAATAACCATAACTTATCTCAAATCCCATAAATCAAAACTTGCCTTAATTATCTTTAATAAAATGATTTCTAAAATTAAGGTTATAAATAATTATATGATTTGAGACTTGATCATAAAAAGACTTTTCAAAGGTTCTGGGTCTTACAAATACAATGGATAGTTATGGATCAGGGCGATGAACAAAAATGAGAGCTACTATAATGATAAGGTGATAATTGATTGCCGTTGGGGTTAACAGAAGAAGAAAACAAGGGAAGGGAATAAAACAAGGTTAATAGTGACGAGACAATAATAGTTATTAATATAATTTTAATTTTAACAAAATATGATATAAATAAGATCACGTTAATATTAAAATAAAAGAATACTTATCAAATAAATTTAAAAAATGAATAATATATTAACAAAAAAATTAAAATTAATTTCTTAAAAACAATAGAAAAGCGGCTGAACAGTGCCTGTTGAGTCGCTAGTAAATATAATGAAAGTAATATAAGCAAGTACTACATATTTGTGCCCCGCAATCAGAATTAAGTTTACTACATAATTATATAAAAATATAGTAATTTTATGTTTATATTTATAATCAAAATTATATATAGAAGCATGTAAAATGACTTCACATTTGTAATTAAACATTTAACTTTTTTAGTACAAAAGGGATCGATAGCTTTCATTTAATAATATGAAATATCATTTCTAAATTATATTCACATAATCAAAATTTTAAATGTAACTATGTAACGTGAGTTCATCTTTTTTATTTTTCTATTGACCTTTTGTTTTCTAAACTCTTTTTTATTATCTGCACACTTACCAACCATTAATTAAAGTATCAATTATGCCTTTTTGGGATGCTACGCGTGGGTTTTCAAGGATGAAATGGATGGTGACGGTGTAATGAGTGAGTGAGGCAAGACATTTCAACTACTAAAACTCTAGTGGATTCGTTTCTTAAATCTGAAAGTATTTCATACACCATAAAGAGGAGGGTTTCGAATAGTCACATGTCTATTCGTGCAGAGGGTGAGTGTTACGTTGTATTTAGGAGACGGACACCCGGAATATAAACCCTTGGGAGGCGGGCAGAGCCACAGGTGAGCGGCTATCCGTGAAATCTGCATCGGCGGTATCGGAGCTTTGAAGCGGGTTGGAGAGCATGGGTTGATTACATGCACGGGCAGTGTGTGGGTGTTTCAAACAACGGCCAAGGAAGTTAGCAGTTACCTGTTGGTGCTGCCTCTGGTTCGGCCAGTGCAAGCGACCCCATCTTCATCATGCCGTATACTTCACAGACGCGGTGAGTGGTGGACCGCATCTTTGTGTTAACTCATTCTCGCATCAGGTGTCATTGGAGACACAGCCAACTTCCCCCAATGAAAGTGAAGACTACCACCCGGGTTCAGACGGTAAGTTCTTTTTACGATTAGGTTGGAATTTTTTTACTTTAGACTGTGAATAAAGAAGTTAGGTTTATTTTTGAGTAACCGATCGTTTATTGTGGTGTTGCATTGGCGCAGCAAGTGCCATTGCGCGACTTCAACATGCAGTCAACAAGCTAAAGGGGCGTGTGTCTCAGCTAGAGGTAGAAAACAAGAAGCTTTTAATGCAGTTAACAGAGGCAATGTATCAGATGTCAAATTTGTTAAGGACGAAGACTCGCAGCAAGTAACAGTTTTTCCTAAAAGTCGGTTGATTCTGATGTATGCTATGTTGGGCGATTCATAAGTAATTGACTAGTGAAAACAATGCACATGGCCCCGTTATGTGTGAGTTCTTTTTTTGTTGGTCTCTAAAATATAGATGTGTTCAGTTTTTGGTTATGTGTTTTACATCATCTGGATGTCATGTTGTGTGTGTCACTGTGTTGTTGTATTGATGGAAATAGGTGTTGTTAAGTAGGAATGAATTAGATCTCCTTAACCTTCGTAACCTATTTGGTTCAATGATTCATTTTTGATTATCTATAACAATATATAACAGGAATACAAAAGGTTCGGTGTCCAATATTTTTTAATTATTTTAATCCTATTTTTATAATCTAAAACTACATCCTCAATCACGTACTCACCTTCTGTAAATTTCGCATTAACCCACGACAGAATGATGTAACTGCTTCACTTAAAAAAATTGCTCACTCTCAATCGTAAGAACATAAAAATGGCTCCACTTACACTATAGTTTAAACAAGGTAATTTTTTTTTAATTAAATGTTCAAAGAATAATTTTTTTCTTTAAATTATTATCATACTATTTTAATATACTCTTGATGCTTATCTACAATATATAATGATAATTAGTGTCTAAATTTAAATTCCAATATTACTCTTAAAGAGAGGTTTATTATTAAAAAAATTCTTTTGTCAATTACGTTAAATAAAAAAATTTCTACCCATTTTTTACAGTAACCTCACTAAGATATTCTTATTGGATGTAAATTATTGTTACAAATATTTTTATTAAGATATATTTTTAAGGAATAAAAGTAAAATTGTTCAATAAGGATAATTTTTAAAAAAAAAATAAATTTACACTAATAATTTTTCTCTTCAAATTATTAACGTACTTTTCTAATATACTCTAAGTACCTACACAATATATAATATCAATTAGCGTTCAAATTTAAGTTCCAATATTGTTAATAACGAGAGAGGTTTATTATTTTTTAAAAAAATTTATACACAATAATTTTTGTATCAATATATCATGATTTATTTTAAAAATAATATTTATTCATCTAAGTCATAGAGTTATTTTAAAAAATTATATTTAAATAATTTTTTTATCTTTTAACTATTTTATATTTTTAGATTCAAAACTTTTTATTTTTTTATTCAAGGTTTATTTTTATATTTTATTTTAATTCTGTTATTCAAAACTATTAATATTTTAATTTTTAGGATAAATAAAAAGATGAAATTTTTTTATAAATTAAATTATTGAAAAACTTACTTATTATAGAAGAAGTCAAGTGTATTTCTTGATTATAAGAATACATATAATTCACTTTTGAATGTAATCAAAATAAATATAAATTTATTCAATTTTTTAAAATTTACATTAATTATTAAAATTATAATATAATGAATGTACTCTTATACAAATATAAAAACGATTTCATAACTATTTTTTTTGTTAGGAGAAAACATGACTTAATAGGCATAAAGTCTAATTTAAACAACTATAGATAAGTAAAATAAGTAACAAAAAACGAACATAAAATTTAATATTTTTTGTTATTTGGTATAAAAATAAATATAATAAAATAAATCATTGTTCTCATACATAATAACATAAAATTTGACATTATACCTTTCTAGAACTATTTATTTTTTTTAGTTTTTATTCTTATTTTTGTGCTTTATTTTAATTTTGTTAAACAAAAAAGTTATAATATTATTTAACTTTAATTTTTAACTTTTACCACAAATAAAAATATATGACTTTGTGTGTATTAAATAATAAAGAAAATACTCGAAACAGAGAAAGTTAAGATTACTCTTTCATTATATTTATAGGAGTGTAAATTATTCGCACAAGTGTTACAAGGCCTTTTTTTAGTTCATTTTTAAATTAGTATTCACTTTTGATTGTAATAATTATGAATTAATACATGGTGATAACTAATTGCGATTGTAGAGAAGATCGAAGGAGAAGAAGAGAGAACAAGCCAATATAAGCATGGGGATGAGCCAATGATAAATATGTAGATAGATAATGGTTAGAAAAAAGAATAATGAAAATAAAAATTAAAAATTCTAAAAGAATAATAAAACTAAAGATAATTTGAAATGTTGAATATAAAATTATTAGAAATAAAAGTTTTTTAGCCATTAAAATTATACGAAAGAAAAGAGTGATTTAAATATAAATTTTTATATCTACTCTAGATTAAATAAAATTGAGAAATAAATAAATTTATAAATATTTATAATTTTTTATCTTCATTGTTACACATAATAACAACTTAATGATTTAAGTATTATACCTAAATTAATTTAAATTTAATTATTCTATATATTAAAAAAATTAAATAACTTATAGATTTTTTTTATTTTTTATTTAATTATTCTATACAAAATTTTTGAATGCTTGATATCTTAATTTTTTTTAAATGATAAAATATGATTTAACAAGCAAGTATGAAAAATAAATATCTAAATAATAGTTATACATCTAGATATCTAAATCAAACAAAAAAAATAATTTTTTTAACAAATCTTTAACAACTCTAAAGTTAATACAATGGATAGTTATGGATCAGGGCGATGAACAAAAATGAGAGCTACTATAATGATATGGTGGTAATTGATTGCCGTTGGGGTTAACAGAAGAAGAAAACAAGGGAAGGGAATAAAACAAGGTTAATAGTGACGAGACAATAATAGTTATTAATATAATTTTAATTTTAACAAAATATGATATAAATAAGATCACGTTAATATTAAAATAAAAGAATACTTATCAAATAAATTTAAAAAATGAATAATATATTAACAAAAAAATTAAAATTAATTTCTTAAAAACAATAGAAAAGCGGCTGAACAGTGCCTGTTGAGTCGCTAGTAAATATAATAAAAGTAATATAAGCAAGTACTACATATTTGTGCCCCGCAATCAGAATTAAGTTTACTACATAATTATATAAAAATATAGTAATTTTATGTTTATATTTATAATCAAAATTATATATAGAAGCATGTAAAATGACTTCACATTTGTAATTAAACATTTAACTTTTTTAGTACAAAAGGGATCGATAGCTTTCATTTAATAATATGAAATATCATTTCTAAATTATATTCACATAATCAAAATTTTAAATGTAACTATGTAACGTGAGTTCATCTTTTTTATTTTTCTATTGACCCTTTGTTTTCTAAACTCTTTTTTATTATCTGCACACTTACCAACCATTAATTAAAGTATCAATTATGCCTTTTTGGGATGCTACGCGTGGGTTTTCAAGGATGAAATGGATGGTGACGGTGTAATGAGTGAGTGAGGCAAGACATTTCAACTACTAAAACTCTAGTGGATTCGTTTCTTAAATCTGAAAGTATTTCATACACCATAAAGAGGAGGGTTTCGAATAGTCACATGTCTATTCGTGCAGAGGGTGAGTGTTACGTTGTATTTAGGAGACGGACACCCGGAATATAAACCCTTGGGAGGCGGGCAGAGCCACAGGTGAGCGGCTATCCGTGAAATCTGCATCGGCGGTATCGGAGTTTTGAAGCGGGTTGGAGAGCATGGGTTGATTACATGCACGGGCAGTGTGTGGGTGTTTCAAACAACGGCCAAGGAAGTCAGCAGTTACCTGTTGGTGCTGCCTCTGGTTCGGCCAGTGCAAGCGACCCCATCTTCATCATGCCGTATACTTCACAGACGCGGTGAGTGGTGGACCGCATCTTTGTGTTAACTCATTCTCGCATCAGGTGTCACTGGAGACACAGCCAACTTCCCCCAATGAAAGTGAAGACTACCACCCGGGTTCAGACGGTAAGTTCTTTTTACGATTAGGTTGGAATTTTTTTACTTTAGACTGTGAATAAAGAAGTTAGGTTTATTTTTGAGTAACCGATCGTTTATTGTGGTGTTGCATTGGCGCAGCAAGTGCCATTGCGCGACTTCAACATGCAGTCAACAAGCTAGAGGGGTGTGTGTCTCAGGTAGAGGTAGAAAACAAGAAGCTTTTAATGCAGTTAACAGAGGCAATGGATCAGATGTAAAATTTGTTAAGGACGAAGACTCGCAGCAAGTAACAGTTTTTCCTAAAAGTCGGTTGATTCTGATGTATGCTATGTTGGGCGATTCATAAGTAATTGACTAGTGAAAGCAATGCACATGGCCCCGCTATGTGTGAGTTCTTTTTTTGTTGGTCTCTAAAATATAGATGTGTTCAGTTTTTGGTTATGTGTTTTACATCATCTGGATGTCATGTTGTGTGTGTCACTGTGTTGTTGTATTGATGGAAATAGGTGTTGTTAAGTAGGAATGAATTAGATCTCCTTAACCTTCGTAACCTATTTGGTTCAATGATTCATTTTTGATTATCTATAACAATATATAATGGGAATACAAAGGGTTTGGTGTTCAATATTTTTTCTTATTTTACTCCTACTAGCGGCTTAACAGGCACTACCGTGCCTGTTCAGTCGTTTTTTCTATGGGATTTAATGTTAATTATTTTAATAAATTTTAAAATTTTAAATTCGAATAACATAAAAATAATAATATGGAATAGTCAATGATAATATAAAAATGTTCAAATTAAAATAATAATAATATATTACCTATCTATAAACAATAATAATATGAAAATGATTTAATTATAATGAACACATACATCACTTATCTACAAATAACATAATCCATGAAATAGTTATTACAATAATATTTTATCTTCTTCTATCTAACTCAAAGTCATAAAAATAAATAGAAAAATACGATTGTTTACAAAAAATAGCCATATCATATTCTTTTTCTTTGTTTAGGGACCTTTTTTTTTAGTGGTAAGTCAAAGTACGGATCTGTATTTGAAGAATCTTTCTTGTGTCTACAAAAAGTGTAAAGAAGAAAAATAATTGTCTTTTTTTTTTTTGTGATTATAGAACAAACTATAAGTAAAAATGTTAAGATAAACCTAAAGTAATTTCTGAATTTGTAACCGAGTAAAAATCTTTAGCAATTCCTCATACATCTCCTTATCAATAAATTCTTGAGCCTTGAAGTACTACAAAATTTAGAAATCAATAAAATATACCATATGCCAATACAAATTTCATTATATTTGAACGACAATTTAACAATAAAAAAATAAAACCTGTAAAATTGAAATTTTTTGTTTGAGATTGGATTTCCTACACATACACAATAAAAGAAGCCATTAAACCCTCTGTAGAGCATTCAAATCTATAATTATGCGATATTACCTCTATTTTGTGCGGTTTCTTAATCTATAATAAGGTACCTGCAATGTTCTTCTTTACTAACATGAGTTGGTTCCGCTTCTGTGAGTTTGTTGCTGGAAAAAGAAAAATTTTTAATTTATTATCATTGGTTTAAAATTATTTTTTGCAACTATTCAACATGGGAAACATAATTTCCGTTGCAATTTCAGAGTAACTTTTTAATATTTTAGGCATAAACTCTTTCCATTTATTTAATGGAACATGAAGAATATAGAAAGGAGATAGATAATAGACATATCAATAACATTCTGATTACGATGATTGCATTACCTTGTATGTTGTTGGAACAGTATTTCATTTTTTATCATCTTCCAGAATTGGGTCTTGTCTGTTTTAACTTATCCTCCCCAACCAATAGAATAAATTTGAAGGGAATGAACCTATTAGATAACATATGATTATGATTACTAACATAGAAATAGAAGTATGTATATTTAATGCAATTTTGACAGTAATTAATTTAAAAAATTACTTTATTGTCTATTGGTTCGATTGATGCAATTGCTTGCTCATCTTTCCATGCACTCCAGAGACTTTGGAATCCTTCTTACTGTAATTGATATTTGTTAATATATTTCTAGTATATCTAGTATGTCTCAGTTAATGATAATTAGTACGTACCTGTTGCATAAAACAGATGTTCAAGTTCGTTGTCTTTATCTCTTGTCATATATTGATGAGCTCCTTTGAAATCAAATTGTCTATTAAAAAAATATAAGTTGTTAGTCGTCAATAAATTGAAGTTTGTAAACAAAAATATTTATATCAATGAAAAAGATTTAAAGATTAAAATTATATCCATATTTAAAAGTCATAATTTTTTTTTGTATAAAGTTCTCTGTTGTATCAGTTGTCTTATAGCATTTTTTAGTTAATTATCTTATACAGGGTATGACGATTTTTGCCTTTGGCTAAATCTTTTAGTTTGTATGTTTTGTTTCATATTTTTTAAATGTTTAGATATTACTGGTCGAAATAATACAATACATAACGATAATATTGGTTCATATTTTATTTGTTCTATTACTTCTAATAATTTTTATTTTGTATGCTTTTGCCTCGAATTATCATTTTAATTTTTACAATTTATTTTATTTCTTAAAATATATTTTATTTAATTATTTTATTTTGTCTTATTTGTATGAATTATAACAAAATGATTCAACAGAATATAAATTTTTTTAAATTAACTATTTTTTTGTTTTCGTTAAAGTTTACATATTTTTCATTGGCAAATAAATATTTTAAGTATTATTTTGGTTTTTATAAAATTTTTTGTATATAGATTTTAATTTTTTTATAGGCACTGGCAATCTTTTTTATAATTGGTTCTTGTAATGATGTTAAATAAATAAATTTTTTAACATTTTATTTAATTATTTTATTTTGTCATATTTGTGTGAATTATAACAAAACGATTCAACAAAATATAAAATTTTTTAAATTAACTATTTTTTATTTTCGCTAAAGTTTACATATTTTTCATTTTAATTGGCAAATAAATATTTTAAGTATTATATTGGTTTTTATAAAACTTTTTGTATAGATTTTAATTTTTTTTGTTAGGCATTGGCACTCTTTTTTTATAATTGGTTCTTGTAATGATCTTAAATAAATAAAATTTTTAACATCAATTATACTCACACTTAATGTTTACTATGAATACATTAATATGCTAACATATAAGGTTTAGGGTTTGGAGTCGAGCTGGTATCGAGGAACATACCTGGAACTCGAATCAGATATGCGAAAGGACTATCCACATCTCTTTTCAGGTAACTAGATTTGAATTTTGAGGGCAAAATTCTTTATTAGGTGTGTAGGATGTAAACCCCGGTTAAATTAGTAGATAATTAGTCAATAAATTAGTTTTTAATAAGGAGGATTAAAAATGTGAATATTATATTAAATTAGGATAGAGCTCATCGAAACAAGAATTTTGACACCAATTTCAAAAAAATCGGTCCAAGATTGGACCGAACGGGCCGAACCGGGCCCGAACCGGGCCCGTGGGCCCAAACCAGCCCAAAAGGACATTAAATGAAACCAAACATTTCCTCTTTCTCTCCATACACACGTTCCAGCGAGCAAAGGGAATGGGAGAACGAGAAAACGTTCCAACGCTTTACGGTAAATTCAAATTACCGTAACTTTCTGATCCGAGCTCCAATCGCCGCACCGTTTGCGGCCACGCGTTCACCGCGTCGGCTAAGGTATGGTTTAGGTTTCTTGCATATAATATATAATATTCTGTGAAAACTTAGGCTAGATGACCATAGGATAAGTTGGAATGCAGGTGTATGTTTAATATTTAGTAATTTGTCGATGAATATAATTGGTTGAAGTTTATTGGATAATTAGTTTTTAATTTTGGATGGTAAATGTTGTTATGTTAATTTGGAGAGAATTATAGTTGAACGTTATTGTTGATGAACACGGTTGGTTTGGTGCTTGTTGATTAATTAATGATTCGGTGAATTATTGATTTAAGGTATTTTGTGTTACAAGCCTAGAATTTGTGAACTATGATTCTTAGTTGAATTTTGGTTGTTGGATTTGAATATTGTATGAGCTTAATTGTTGATATGAGGTAGATTTATTGTGGTGATTGTTATGATGATAAGGAAGGGTATGTTGAATTGAAAAGAAAGCAGGTTTGGACCCGAAAAGGGTGGCAAAGTCCGAGTTTTAGAGGAGATGCTGCCGAAATTTTATAAAAATTAGAGATTAGAGATTTTGTTTATATGATTATTTAAAAAGATTTAGATTCAAAGGTTATATGGTTTGATTTAGAGTTATTAAGAAAATGAACATGTTTTAAGTTTGATTCATTTAGAAAAGAATGAATTATGTTTTGAATTGGAACTATTGATGGACGGAATGGGAGGTGTGAGAATGAAGGATAAGGATTGAATATGATTGATGTATGATGATGAATGAGATGCGATTGAGAATGATGTGGATGTTGATGAATTATAATTGAATTATTTATATGGCTTATGAATTTGAATAATCTGAGATACGAGATTCCCTGGATTAAGTGCCGTGGCTTGCCACCACGTGTACCAGGTTGAAAACTCGATACTCTGTTGACCCTACGACGTAAGTGTGTGACCGGGCACTATATAAATTCCCGGGAAGGTTACCCCCATTGAGTATTATTGATTATTTGAGAAAAAAAAACTATGCATAGACTCTTGGGGATGCACATCAGGGGACAGTCTAAGTACAATTCAGACTTGTCGGGTTGGCTGGATAACCGACAGATGAGCCTCATCAGCCATAGGACAGGCATGCATCATATGCATATTACTTGAATTACTTGCTTGTGCTCTAATTGGGTGTGCCTATCTGTATTTGCCATGCTAAATGTGTATCTGTTACCTGCAGTAGTTGTAATCTTCTTGTGTTTGCCTTTATCTATCTATTTGTTTGTGAAAATGCATGATGGAGTTGGAGGTATGGAGGAATGGCAGTATAGGACTTAAATTTAAGGTTAAGTTAAGTTAGGATTAAATATTTTTAGGAAATCACCTTTTATGGCTTCTGTTTAATACTTTAAGTTCTATAATCTGAGTGTCGGTGTTCTAGGATTGCCTCTGGCATTCCCAGGACCTTATATATTATGTGTGTGGCACCTTTACCATACTGAGAACCTCCGGTTCTCATTCCATACTATGTTGTTATTTTTCAGATGCAGGTCGAGAGGCATCTCGTTAGGCGTCTGGACTCTTGAAGCGGAGTGGTTACAGGGTTATTTTGTTATGCTATGATGTATATATATGTACTTAGTTTTCTCTCCGCATAACTTGTTCTTTTGATCCTCCTAGAGGTTTATGGAGAGGCAGGATTGTGTATATGTACTTTTGGATTTTGGATATGTATGTATATATGTGTAAATATTCTCCGGCTAGTCTTGACTTCGCAGGCTGAGTTAGGAGCTTGTTATTTTGTATCTTTGGCACTCTATTCCTACTTCTGTTATCTTATGTTTGACAGTTACAGTTTTCTTAGCATACAAGTTAACTCGTTCCTTGAGCGTTGCGCTTTTATCTCGCAATTTTTATTTCCCCTATCCTTCAAGGCTCCTAGCATATTATAACTCTTCTGCTATTATATGTACTCATTTTATTTTAGAGGTCGTAATACCACATCACCTCTGTTTTACGACTTAAGCGTAAAGCTTAGTGTGGTAGGGTGTTACATTATGGTATCAGAGTAGTTCGTTCTTATAGAGCCTGAAAGACGGACTGATTATACTTCTGTGCATTCTCTGTATATGTGTGTATGTGCTATTAGGATATCTGACTGATATATATGGCATAAACATTTGTGAGCATGCATTTGGAACTTAAAGCATTAGACCTGCGATATTGAGACTGATCAACTTAATATCACTTGTTTGATGTGTATAGGGACTAGATGTCGACTCGCGGACGCGGTCGCGGGTGAGGTAGAGGTAGGACAGGCACCGTTACTCCTACCCCATAGGGACTGATCCAGTAGATTTTATGGCTGCCCTGGGAAATATGGCTGCAGCTATGCAGGCAACAGCTGAGGCATTGGGTAATCAGATAAATCAGGGTAATCATGGGAACAATAATGATGAGGGTGGTCTAATGACACTTGCTACATTTCTGAAAGTTCATCCTCCGACCTTCAGGGGAACCTCAAATCCCACTGACGCAGATAACTAGATTCAGGCTATGGAAAGGGCGTTACAGGCACAACAGGTTCCTGAAGAGCAATGGGTTGAATTTGGAACTTATCAGTTGCAAGCTGAAGCTCAGTATTGGTGGCAGGGAACACGACGTATCCTGCAGCCTAATGGTGCTGCGATTCCTTGGGAGGTTTTCCGGACAGAGTTCTATAAGAAGTACTTTCCTAATTCAGCCAGAAATGCCAAGGAACTTGAATTAATGCAGTTAAAACAAGGACAGATGACTGTTGCTGAGTATACTAGTAAGTTTGAGGAGTTATGTCGCTTTTCTCGTATCTGTCAAGGTGCGCCTGAAGATTTTGCTGAATAGAAGTGTATTAAATATGAGGGAGGTCTTCGGAGCGATATTCTGAGCTTCGTTGCCCCAATGGAGATCAGGGTATTTTCTGAATTGGTGAATAAGAGTAGGGTGGCTGAGGATTGTGTGAGGAAGGTGGCAGCAGAGAAAGGGAGTTTGAGGGTGCCTTTTCAGAGGCCTTCAGGGAGGAACTTTGCTCCGAGAGGTAGAAATTTCAAGCGTGGAGGCTTGTTCCGCAGCAGACTCAGGGTCAAGGTAATTACAGAAGGTCGAATACCAATGCTAGTCAAGGAAAAAGGTTTGGGAAGTAGCCACAGCAAGATCTGAATTGTCAGAAGTGCGGAAGGTATCACCCTGGAGTTCCGTGCAAATTCGAACTTGGAGTATGCTATTCTTGTGGATAGTCCGGACATATGGCTACTAATTGCCCGGAGAAGAAGAAGTATGAGACTGGTAGGGTGCAGCAGCCAGGGAGAGTATACACCACTTCTACCAGAGGTGCTGAGGGATCTGAGACACTGATTAGAGGTAATTGTGAAATTGCTGGTAAAATCTTAAATGCTTTATTTGATTCAGGAGCGTCTCATTCATTTATTGCATTTGAAAAGGCCCATGAGTTAGGATTGAGAATGGTGGTTTTAGGTTACGATTTGAAAGTATATAACGCTACTCATGAAGCTATGGTGACTAGGATAGGATGTCCACAAGTTCCCTTTCGAGTACAACAGCGTGAATTTGTGCATGATTTGATTTGTTTGCCTATGACTGGTCTTGATCTCATCTTGGGGTTGGATTGGTTATCCAAGAATCATGTTTTGCTTAATTGTTCTGAGAAGTCAGTACAGTTTATGCCGGAAGGGTCAGGAGCATCGGTTGTGGTGAATAGTTACTATTTGAATTCTATGATAGTAAACTGTTCTGGAACTGAATGTCAGGGTATTATGTTATTAACTGCGGGAGTATCAGGTGATGATCAAAGTTTAGAGCAGATTCCCGTTGTATGTGAATTTCCAGATGTGTTTCCGGATGATATTAATGAATTTCCACCTAACCGAGAGGTTGAATTTGCAATTGAGTTGGTACCTGGATCCGGACCGATTTTGATTACTCCTTATAGGATGTCGCCTTTAGAAATGGCTGAACTGAAGGCTCAGCTGGAAGATCTGTTGGGTAAGCATTTTATCCGACCAAGTGTTTCTCCGTGGGGAGCGTCAGTGTTACTGGTAAAAAAGAAGGATGGGAGTATGCGGCTGTGTGTCGATTATCGGCAATTGAATAAGATCACTGTGAAGAATAAATATCCGTTGCCTAGAATCGATGATCTAATGGATCAGTTACAGGGTGCCGGTGTGTTTTCTAAGATTGACCTGCGATCAGGGTATCATCAGATAAGGGTTAGAGATGAGGATATTCCGAAAACTGCTTTCAGAACGCGTTATGGTCATTATGAGTATACAGTGATGTCTTTTGGGTTAACTAATGCCCCGGCAGTATTTATGGATTATATGAACAGGATTTTTCGACCGTATCTGGACAAGTTTGTTATTGTCTTCATTGATGACATTCTTGTTTATTCTAAGACTGAAGAGGAGCATGCTGATCACTTGCGAACTGTGCTGCAAATTCTGAGAGATAGGAAGTTATATGCTAAGTTATCTAAATGTGAGTTCTGGAAGAGTGAAGTGAAGTTTCTCGGCCATGTGGTGAGTAAGCAGGGAATAGCTGTGGATCCTGCTAAGGTGGAAGCAGTGATGAATTGGGAGCGACCAACTTCAGTGACAGAGATCAGGAGTTTCTTAGGTTTGGCGGGGTATTATCGCAGATTCATTAAGGGATTTTCACAGCTCGCCTTACCTTTAACTAAATTGACTAGGAAGGATACGCCTTTTATCTGGACTCCGGAATGTGAAGAGAGTTTCCAGGCATTGAAGCACAGGTTGACTACTGCACCTGTATTGGTATTACCTAAACCAAGTGAACCGTTTGAAGTGTATTGTGATGCATCTCTGAAAGGTTTGGGGTGCGTTCTCATGCAGCACCAGAATGTTGTAGCATACGCCTCACGGCAATTAAGGCCGCATGAAATGAACTATCCGACACATGATTTGGAACTTGCTACTGTTGTGTTTGCTTTAAAGATTTGGAGGCACTATCTCTATGGTGTTAAGTTTCATGTTTTCTCAGACCATAAGAGTTTGAAGTATCTTTTTGAGCAGAAAGAATTGAATATGTGTCAGAGGAGATGGATGGAGCTTCTGAAAGATTATGATTTTGAATTGAATTATCATCCAGGAAAAGCGAACATTGTGGCGGACGCTTTGAGTTGGAAGTCTTTATATGCAGCTTGGATGATGCTACGGGAGGAAGAGTTACTTAAGGCATTCCAAGGTTTGAATTTGGGAATTAGAGAAGAATCTGGAATTTTGTGTTTGAGTCAGTTGCAGATTTCAAGTGATTTTAAATCCGAACTTCTGAAGGCTTATCGAGACAGTGAAGCATTACGTAAGGTATTACCAGCAGTTGAACAAGGAAAACAGTGGAGAGTGTCATAAGGACAGGATGGTTTGTGGAGGTTCAAGAACCGGATTATTGTGCCAGATATTGGAGACCTGTGACAGAGAATCCTGAAGGAAGCTCATAAGAGCGGATTTTCAATTCACCCAGGGAGCACTAAAATGTATCAAGATCTGAAAGCAATGTTCTGGTGGCCTGGTATGAAGAATGATGTGGCATTGCATGTATCTAAATGTTTAACGTGTCAGAAGGTTAAGATTGAGCATCAGAGACCATCAGGGACCCTTCAGCCTTTGGAGATTCCACAATGGAAATGGGAGAGTATCGCAATGGATTTTGTGATAGGTTTGCCTAGAACCCGATCTGGTTGTGACACTATTTGGGTGGTTGTGGATCGACTAACAAAATCAGCTCATTTTCTTCCTATCCGAATAAGTTGCACAATGGAAGAATTGGCTCGAATGTATATCAAAGAGATTGTCAGGTTGCATGGTGTGCCTTCTACTATCATATCTGACAGAGATCCTCGTTTCACATCAAGGTTCTGGGGAGCTTTTCAGCGTGCATTTGGGACTCAGTTAAGCTTGAGTACTGCGTATCACCCTCAGACAGATGGTCAGTCAGAAAGAACTATTCAGACCTTGGAGGATATGCTAAGGGCTTGTGTTTTGGACCAGCCTGCGAGCTGGGATCGGTATATGCCATTAATAGAATTTGCTTATAGTAATAGCTATCATGCGAGCATCGGAATGGCTCCATATGAGGCTCTGTATGACAGAAAATGTTAGTCTCCACTATGTTGGTATGAAACTGGAGAAAGGAGTTTATTAGGACCTGAAATGATAGCTGAAACGACTGAGCAGATAAAGAAGATTCGTAGTCGAATGCTTATAGCCCAAATTTGCCAAAAGAGCTATGCTGACCAGAGGCGAAAGCCTTTGGAATTCGAAGAAGGAGAACATGTCTTTTTGAAAGTTACACCAACCACTGGAGTGGGAAGATCTATTAAGACTAAGAAACTAAATCCCCGTTATATTGGACCGTTTGAGATTCTGAAGAGAATTGGACCAGTGGCTTATAGAATTGCCTTACCGTCGTACTTTTCGAATTTGCACGATGTATTTCATGTATCACAGTTCGGAAGTATACTCCTGATGCAAGTCATGTTCTAGAACCAGAACCAATCCAAGTGAGAGAAGATCTAACACTCCCAGTAATTCCGGTGAGGATTGATGACACCAGTGTTAAACGATTATGAGGAAAGGAAGTATCATTGGTAAAAGTAGCTTGGAGTCGAGCTGGTATCGAGGAACATACCTGGAACTCGAATCAGATATGCGAAAGGACTATCCACATCTCTTTTCAGGTAACTAGATTTGAATTTTGAGGGCAAAATTCTTTATTAGGTGTGTAGGATGTAAACCCCGGTTAAATTAGTAGATAATTAGTCAATAAATTAGTTTTTAATAAGGAGGATTAAAAATGTGAATATTATATTAAATTAGGATAGAGCTCATCGAAACAAGAATTTTGACACCAATTTCAAAAAAATCGGTCCAAGATTGGACCGAACGGGCCGAACCGGGCCCGAACCGGGCCCGTGGGCCCAAACCAGCCCAAAAGGACATTAAATGAAACCAAACATTTCCTCTTTCTCTCCATACACACGTTCCAGCGAGCAAAGGGAATGGGAGAACGAGAAAACGTTCCAACGCTTTACGGTAAATTCAAATTACCGTAACTTTCTGATCCGAGCTCCAATCGCCGCACCGTTTGCGGCCACGCGTTCACCGCGTCGGCTAAGGTATGGTTTAGGTTTCTTGCATATAATATATAATATTCTGTGAAAACTTAGGCTAGATGACCATAGGATAAGTTGGAATGCAGGTGTATGTTTAATATTTAGTAATTTGTCGATGAATATAATTGGTTGAAGTTTATTGGATAATTAGTTTTTAATTTTGGATGGTAAATGTTGTTATGTTAATTTGGGGAGAATTATAGTTGAACGTTATTGTTGATGAACACGGTTGGTTTGGTGCTTGTTGATTAATTAATGATTCGGTGAATTATTGATTTAAGGTATTTTGTGTTACAAGCCTAGAATTTGTGAACTATGATTCTTAGTTGAATTTTGGTTGTTGGATTTGAATATTGTATGAGCTTAATTGTTGATATGAGGTAGATTTATTGTGGTGATTGTTATGATGATAAGGAAGGGTATGTTGAATTGAAAAGAAAGCAGGTTTGGACCCGAAAAGGGTGGCAAAGTCCGAGTTTTAGAGGAGATGCTGCCGAAATTTTATAAAAATTAGAGATTAGAGATTTTGTTTATATGATTATTTAAAAAGATTTAGATTCAAAGGTTATATGGTTTGATTTAGAGTTATTAAGAAAATGAACATGTTTTAAGTTTGATTCATTTAGAAAAGAATGAATTATGTTTTGAATTGGAACTATTGATGGACGGAATGGGAGGTGTGAGAATGAAGGATAAGGATTGAATATGATTGATGTATGATGATGAATGAGATGCGATTGAGAATGATGTGGATGTTGATGAATTATAATTGAATTATTTATATGGCTTATGAATTTGAATAATCTGAGATACGAGATTCCCTGGATTAAGTGCCGTGGCTTGCCACCACGTGTACCAGGTTGAAAACTCGATACTCTGTTGACCCTACGACGTAAGTGTGTGACCGGGCACTATATAAATTCCCGGGAAGGTTACCCCCATTGAGTATTATTGATTATTTGAGAAAAAAAAACTATGCATAGACTCTTGGGGATGCACATCGGGGGACAGTCTAAGTACAATTCAGACTTGTCGGGTTGGCTGGATAACCGACAGATGAGCCTCATCAGCCATAGGACAGGCATGCATCATATGCATATTACTTGAATTACTTGCTTGTGCTCTAATTGGGTGTGCCTATCTGTATTTGCCATGCTAAATGTGTATCTGTTACCTGCAGTAGTTGTAATCTTCTTGTGTTTGCCTTTATCTGTCTATTTGTTTGTGAAAATGCATGATGGAGTTGGAGGTATGGAGGAATGGCAGTATAGGACTTAGATTTAAGGTTAAGTTAAGTTAGGATTAAATATTTTTAGGAAACCACCTTTTATGGCTTCTGTTTAATACTTTAAACTCTATAATCTGAGTGTCGGCGCTCTAGGATTGCCTCTGGCATTCCCAGGACCTTATATATTATGTGTGTGGCACATTTACCATACTGAGAACCTCCGGTTCTCATTCCATACTATGTTGTTGTTTTTCAGATGCAGGTCGAGAGGCATCTCGTTAGGCGTCTGGACTCTTGAAGCGGAGTGGTTACAGGGTTATTTTGTCATGCTATGATGTATATATATGTACTTAGTTTTCTCTCCGCAAAACTTGTTCTTTTGATCCTCCTAGAGGTTTATGGAGAGGCAGGATTGTGTATATGTACTTTTAGATTTTGGATATGTATGTATATATGTGTAAATATTCTCCGGCCAGTCTTGACTTCGCAGGCTGAGTTAGGAGCTTGTTATTTTGTATCTTTGGCACTCTATTCCTACTTCTGTTATCTTATGTTTGACAGTTACAGTTTTCTTAGCATACAAGTTAACTCGTTCCTTGAGCGTTGCGCTTTTATCTCGCGATTTTTATTTCCCCTATCCTTCAAGGCTCCTAGCATATTATAACTCTTCTCCTATTATATGTACTCATTTTATTTTAGAGGTCGTAATACCACATCACCTCTGTTTTACGACTTAAGCGTAAAGCTTAGTGTGGTAGGGTGTTACACAGACAATATAATAATATCTATAATAATATTATTTTGGCCAATAATAAAAGATTTATTGAATCAAATTTAAGAAAAAATAAATTATTATTAATTAAATAAATATAAATATATAGGATTCCTACCCATATTTGGACCGTTCGGTATATTACTTGAACCAGCTCCACTGTTATTGTGAGTATCTGTATATGTAAAAAATTTATTATTAAGATGAAAATAATGTAATTTGATAATTTAAGGGTACACTCAAGAAATAAATTATACATAATTGGTACTAAGAGTCTCGTAACATAGATATATCGTAAAAAATAATTCATATTAAATGATAAATTAACAACATAAATTTATTAATGGGAAGTATAAGGTAGAGTACCTGATACAGAGTATTGTTGAGCGGGTATATTTGTGATATCTTGTAATGGTGTTGTCATGTTAGTTGGTCCTCTTGATGTATCGATTTATTTTCCTCGTCTAATACTCTCTCGGTAACTGGCACGTTTTACGTTATATTTAGGTGAAGTGAGAAGGATGCAGGAGAAGATGGAGGAGAAATGAAGAAAATTTTTTCTATTATGGAGTAACCAGTAATGTGAAGTGAGAGAGATTAAGAGGAAAAACTGGTATCCTATTAGTTATTATAGATAAAAATGAAGTAGTGAAAATTCTGTAACTAACCTGTACTAATGGAGTATTATGCAGTAATGTGATGTGAGAGAAATTAACGGGAGAAACTGGTATCCTATTAATGAAATAATTATAGAAGTTATATTGAGGTGAACGTGAATGAAAATGAAGTAGTGGGAATTCTGTAACTGGGAGTAAGTTATTAGAAAGGATAAAAATGGAAAAAAAATTTGGACACCAAAATGGGTTTTCTCATTATATATTGTTATAGATAAAGCGAACGGAATTGTGCAGTAAGTGGGCCTCCCACGTTTTATTCTATTCATAAAACCTGTACCATTCCGAAAAAAAAAATATGCTGCCAATATGAAATATCATTTCTAAATTATATTCACATAATCAAAATTTTAAATGTAACTATGTAACGTGAGTTCATCTTTTTTATTTTTCTATTGACCCTTTGTTTTCTAAACTCTTTTTAATTACCTGCACACTTACCAACCATTAATTAAAGTTTCAATTATGCCTTTTTGGGATGCTACGCGTGGGTTTTCAAGGATGAAATGGATGGTGACGGTGTAATGAGTGAGTGAGGCAAGACATTAAATCTACTAAAACTCTAGTGGATTCGTTTCTTAAATCTGAAAGTATTTCATACACCATGAAGAGGAGGGTTTCAAATAGTCGCATGTCTATTCGTGCAGAGGGTGAGTGTTACATTGTATTTAGGAGACGGACACCCGGAATATACAACACTTGGGAGGCAGCAGAGCCACAGGTGAGCGGCTATCCGAGACATCTGCATCGACGGTATCGGAGCTTTGAAGCGGGTTGGAGAGCAAAGGTTGATTACATGCACGGACAGTGTGTGGGTGCTTCAAATAACGGCCAAAGAAGTCAGCAGTTACCTGTTGGTGCTGCGTCTGGTTCGGCCAGTGCAAGCGACCCCATCTTCATCATGCCGTATACTTCACAGCAGATGGTAGACCGCATCTTTGTGTTAACTCATTCTCGCATCAGGTGTCACTAGAGACACAACCAACTTCCCCCAATGAAAGTGAAGACTACCTCCCGGGTTCAGACGGTAAGTTCTTTTTACGATTTGGTTGGAATTTTTCTACTTTAGACTGTGAATAAAGAAGTTGGGTTTATTTTTGAGTAACTAATCATTTATTGTGGTGTTGCATTGGCGCAGCAAGTGCCATTGCGCGACTTCAACATGCAGTTAGCAAGCTAGAGGGGCGTGTGTCTCAACTAGAAGTAGAAAACAAGAAGCTTTTAATACAGTTAATAGAGGCAATGGATTAGATGTCAAATTTGTTAAGGACGAAGACTCGCAGCAAGTAACAATTTTTCCTGAAAGTCGGTCGATTTTGCTGTATGCTATGTTGGCAATTCATAAGTAATTGACTAGTGAAAGCAATGAACATGGCCCCGCTATATGTGAGATCTTTTTTTGTTGGTCTCTAAAATATAGATGTGTTCAGTTTTCGTTTATGTGTTTTACATCATCTGGATGTCATGTTGTATGTGTCACTGCGTTGTTGTATTGATGGAAATAGGTGTTGTTAAGTAGGAATGAATTAGATCTCCTTAACCTTCGTAAACTATTTGGTTCAATGATTCATATTTGATTATCTATAAAAATATATAATGGGAATACAAAAGGTTTGGTGTCCAATATTTTTTTCTTATTTTAATCCTATTTTTATAATCTAAAACTACATCCTCAATCACGTACTCACCTTCTGTAAATTTCGCATTAACCCACGACAGAATGATGTAACTGCTTCACTTAAAAAAATTGCTCACTCACAATCGTAAGATTATAAAAATGGCTCCACTTACACTCTTGTTTAAACAAGGTAATTTTTTTTAATTAAATGTACAAAGAATAATTTTTTTCTTTAAATTATTATCATACTATTTTAATATACTCTTGATGCTTATCTACAATATATAATGAAAATTAGTGTCTAAATTTAAATTTTAATATTACTCTTAAAGAGAGGTTTATTATTAAAAAAATTCTTTTGTCAATTACGTTAAATAAAAAAATTTCTACCCATTTTTTTACAGTAACCACACTAAGATATTCTTATTGGATGTAAATTATTGTTACAAATATTTTTATTAAGATATGTTTTTAAGGAATAAAAGTAAAATAGTTCAATAAGGATAATTTTTTTAAAAAAATAAATTTACACTAATAATTTTTCTCTTCAAATTATTAACGTACTTTTCTAATATACTCTAAGTACCTACACAATATATAATATCAATTAGCATTCAAATTTAAGCTCCAATATTGTTAATAACCAGAGGTTTATTATTTTTTTTAAAAATTTACACACAATAATTTTTGTATCAATATATCATGATTCATTTTAAAAATAATATTTATTCATCTAAGTCATAGAGTGTCTTAAAAAATCATATTTAAATAATTTTTTTATCTTTTAACTATTTTATATTTTTAGATTCAAAACTTTTTATTTTTTTATTCAAGGTTTATTTTTATAGTTTATTTTAATTCTGTTATTCAAAACTATTAATATGAATTTTAATTTTAGGATAAATAAAAAGACGAAATTTTTTTATAAATTAAATTATTGAAAAACTTACTTATTATAGAAGAAGTCAAGTGTATTTCTTGATTATAAGAATACATATAATTCACTTTTGAATGTAATTAAAATAAATATAAATTTATTCAATTTTTTAAAATTTACATTAATTATTAAAATTATAATATAATGAATGTAATCTTATACAAATATAAAAACAATTTCATAACTATTTCTTTGTTAGGAGAAAACATGACTTAATAAGGATAAAGTCTAATTTAAACAACTATAGATAAGTAAGATAAGTAACAAAAAACGAACATAAAATTTAATTTTTTTTGTTATTTGGTATAAAAATAAATATAATAAAATAAATCATTGTTCTCATACATAATAACATAAAATTTGACATTTTTCCTTTCTAGAACTATTTATTTTTTTAGTTTTTATTCTTATTTTTGTGCTTTATTCTAATTTTGTTAAACAAAAAAGTTCTAATATTATTTAACTTTAATTTTTAACTTTTACCACAAATAAAAATATATGACTTTGTGTGTATTAAATAATAAAAAAATACTCGAAACAGAAAAAGTTAAGTTTACTCTTTCATTATATTTATAGGAGTGTAAATTATTCGCACAAGTGTTACAAGACCTTTTTTTTTTACTTTATTTTTAAATTAGTATTCACTTTTGATTGTAATAATTATGAATTAATACATGGTGATAACTAATTGTGATTGTAGAGAAGATCGAAGGAGAAGAAGAGAGAACAAGCCAATATAAGCATGGGGATGAGCCAATGATAAATATGTAGATAGATAATGGTTAGAAAAAAGAATAATGAAAACAAAAATTAAAAATTCTAAAAGAATAATAAAACTAAAGATAATTTGAAATATTGAATATAAAATTATTAGAAATAAAAGTTTTTTAGCCATTAAAATTATACGAAAGAAAAGAGTGATTTAAATATAAATTTTTATATCTACTCTAGATTAAATAAAATTGAGAAATAAATAAATTTATAAATATTTATAATTTTTTATCTTCATTGTTACACATAATAACAACTTAATGATTTAAGTATTATACCTAAATTAATTTAAATTTAATTATTCTATATATTAAAAAAATTAAATAACTTATAGATTTTTTTATTTTTTATTTAATTATTCTATACAAAATTTTTGAATGCTTGATATCTTAATTTTTTTTAAATGATAAAATATGATTTAATAAGCAAGTATGAAAAATAAATATCTAAATAATAGTTATACATCTAGATATCTAAATCAAACAAAAAAATAATTTTTTTAACAAATCTTTAACAACTCTAAAGTTAATACAATGGATAGTTATGGATCAGGGCGATGAACAAAAATGAGAGCTACTATAATGATAAGGTGGTAATTGATTGCCGTTGGGGTTAACAGAAGAAGAAAACAAGGGAAGGGAATAAAACAAGGTTAATAGTGACGAGACAATAATAGTTATTAATATAATTTTATTTTTAACAAAATATGATATAAATAAGATCACGTTAATATTAAAATAAAAGAATACTTATCAAATAAATTTAAAAAATGAATAATATATTAACAAAAAAATTAAAATTAATTTCTTAAAAACAATAGAAAAGCGGCTAAACAGTGCCTGTTGAGTCGCTAGTAAATATAATGAAAGTAATATAAGAAAGTACTACATATTTGTGCCCCGCAATCAAAATTAAGTTTACTACATAATTATATAAAAATATAGTGATTTTATGTTTATATTTATAATCAAAATTATATATAGAAACATGTAAAATGACTTCACATTTGTTATTAAACATTTAACTTTTTTAGTACAAAAGGGATCGACAGCTTTCATTTAATAATATGAAATATCATTTCTAAATTATATTCACATAATCAAAATTTTAAATGTAACTATATAACGTGAGTTCATCTTTTTTATTTTTCTATTGACCCTTTGTTTTCTAAACTCTTTTTTATTATCTGCACACTTACCAACCATTAATTAAAGTTTCAATTATGCCTTTTTGGGATGCTATGCGTGGGTTTTCAAGGATAAAATGGATGGTGACGGTGTAATGAGTGAGTGAGGCAAGACATTTCATCTACTAAAACTCTAGTGGATTCGTTTCTTAAATCTGAAAGTATTTCATACACCATAAAGAGGAGGGTTTCAAATAGTCGCATGTCTGTTCGTGCAGAGGGTGAGTATTACGTTGTATTTAGGAGACGGACACCCGGAATATAAACACTTGGGAGGCGGGCAGAGCCACAGGTGAGCGGCTATCCGAGAAATCTGCATCGGCGGTATCGGAGCTTTGAAGGGGGTTGGAGAGCATGGGTTGATTACATGCACGGGCAGTGTGTGGGTGTTTCAAACAACGGCCAAGGAAGTCAGCAATTACCTGTTGGTGCTGCCTCTGGTTCGGCCAGTGCAAGCGACTCCATCTTCATCATGCCGTATACTTCACAGACGCGGTTAGTGGTGGACCGCATCTTTGTGCTAACTCATTCTCGCATCAGGTGTCACTGGAGACACAGCCAACTTCCCCCAATGAAAGTGAAGACTACCACCCGGGTTCAGACGGTAAGTTCTTTTTACGATTAGGTTGGAATTTTTTTACTTTAGACTGTGAATAAAGAAGTTGGGTTTATTTTTGAGTAACCGATCGTTTATTGTGGTGTTGCATTGGCGCAGCAAGTGCCATTGCGCGACTTCAACATGCAGTCAACAAACTAAAGGGGCGTGTGTCTCAGCTAGAGGTAGAAAACAAGAAGCTTTTAATGCAATTAACAGAGGCAATGTATTAGATGTCAAATTTGTTAAGGACAAAGACTCGCAGCAAGTAACAGTTTTTCCTAAAAGTCGGTTGATTCTGATGTATGCTATGTTGGGCGATTCATAAGTAATTGACTAGTGAAAGCAATGCACATGGCCCCGCTATGTGTGAGTTCTTTTTTTGTTGGTCTCTAAAATATAGATGTGTTTAGTTTTTGGTTATGTGTTTTACATCATCTGGATGTCATGTTGTGTGTGTCACTGTGTTGTTGTATTGATGGAAATAGGTGTTGTTAAGTAGGAATGAATTAGATCTCCTTAACCTTCGTAACCTATTTGGTTCAATGATTGATTTTTGATTATCTATAACAATATGTAATGGGAATACAGAGGGTTTGGTGTTCAATATTTTTTCTTATTATACTCCTACTAGCGGCTGAACAGGCACGGTATAACATAAAAATTAAAATATAGAATAACATAAAAATAATAATATAGAATAGTCAATGATAATATAAAAATGTTTAAATTAAAATAATAATATATTACCTATCTATAAACAATAATAATATGAAAATGATTTAATTATAATGAACACATAAATCACTTATCTACAAATAACATAATCCATGAAATAGTTATTACCATAATATTTTATCTTCTTCTATCTAACTCAAAGTCATAAAAATAAATAGAAAAATATGATTGTTTACAAAAAATAGCCATATCATATTCTTTTTCTTTGTTTAGGGACCTTTTTTTTAGTGGTAAGTCAAAGTACGGATCTGTATTTGAAGAATCTTTCTTGTGCCTACAAAAAGTGTAAAGAAGAAAAATAATTGTCTTTTTTTTTTGTGATTATAGAACAAACTATAAGTAAAAACGTTAAGATAAACCTAAAGTAATTTCTGAATTTGTAACCGAGTAAAAATCTTTAGTAATTCCTCATACATCTCCTTATCAATAAATTCTTGAGCCTTGAAGAACTACATAATTTAAAAATCAATAAAATATACCATATGCCAATACAAATTTCATTATATTTGAACGACAATTTAACAATAAAAAAATAAAACCTATAAAATTAAAATTTTTTGTTTGAGATTGGATTTCCTATACATACACAATAAAAGAAGCCATTAAACCCTCTGTAGAGCATTCAAATCTATAATTATGCGATATTACCTCTATTTTGTGCGGTTTCTTAATCTATAATAAGGTACCTGCAATGTTCTTCTTTACTAACATGAGTTGGTTCCGCTTCTGTGAGTTTGTTGCTGGAAAAAGGAAAATGTTTAATTTATTATCATTGGTTTAAAATTATTTTTTGCAACTATTCAACATGTGAAACATAATTTCCGTTGCAATTTCAGAGTAACTTTTTAATATTTTAGGCATAAACTCTTTCCATTTATTTAATGGAACATGAAGAATATAGAAAGGAGATAGATAATAGGCATATCAATAACATTCTGATTACGATGATTGCATTACCTTGTATGTTATTGGAAAGTATTTCCTTTTTTATCATCTTCCAGAATTGGGTCTTGTCTGTTTTAACTTATCCTCCCCAACCAATAGAATAAATTTGAAGGGAATGAACCTATTAGATAACATATGATTATGATTACTAACATAGAAATAGAAGTATGTATATTTAATACAATTTTGACAGTAATTAATTTAAAAAATTACTTTATTGTCTATTGGTTCGATTGATGCAATTGCTTGCTCATCTTTCCATGCACTCCAGAGACTTTGGAATCCTTCTTACTGTAATTGATATTTGTTAATATATTTCTAGTATATCTAGTATGTCTCAATTAATGATAATTAGTACGTACCTGTTCAAGTTCATTGTCTTTATCTCTTGGCATATATTGATGAGCACCTTTGAAATCAAATTGTCTATTAAAAAAATATAAGTTGTTAGTCGTCAATAAATTGAAGTTTGTAAACAAAAATATTTATATCAATGAAAAAGATTTAAAGATTAAAATTATATCCATATTTAAAAGTCATAATTTTTTTTTGTATAAAGTTCTCTGTTGTATCAGTTGTCTTATAGCATTTTTTAGTTAATTATCTTATACAGGGTATGACGATTTTTGCCTTTGGCTAAATTTTTTAGTTTGTATGTTTTGTTTCATGTTTTTTAAATGTTTAGATATTACTGGTCGAAATAATACAATACATAACGATAATATTGGTTCATATTTTATTTGTTCTATTACTTCTAATAATTTTTATTTTGTATGCTTTCGCCTAGAATTATCATTTTAATTTTTACTATTTATTTTATTTCTTAAATATATTTTATTTAATTATTTTATTTTGTCTTATTTGTATGAATTATAACAAAATGATTCAACAAAATATAATTTTTTTTAAATTAACTATTTTTTTATTTTCGTTAAAGTTTACATATTTTTCATTGGCAAATAAATATTTTAAGTATTATTTTGGTTTTTATAAAATTTTTTGTATATAGATTTTAATTTTTTTATAGGCACTGGCAATCTTTTTTATAATTGGTTCTTGTAATGATGTTAAATAAATAAATTTTTTAACATTTTATTTAATTATTTTATTTTGTCATATTTGTGTGAATTATAACAAAACGATTCAACAAAATAAAAAATTTTTTAAATTAACTATTTTTTATTTTCGCTAAAGTTTACATATTTTTCATTTTAATTGGCAAATAAATATTTTAAGTATTATATTGGTTTTTATAAAATTTTTTGTATAGATTTTAATTTTTTTTGTTAGGCATTGGCACTCTTTTTTTATAATTCGTTCTTGTAATGATCTTAAATAAATAAAATTTTTAACATCAATTATACTCACACTTAATATTTACTATGAATACATTAATATGCTAACATATAAGGATAAAATAATAATTTTTTTATAAATTTATTTACCTATTAAAATTATGTCACAAAACTAAATATATAAAGAAAAAAAAGTAGAATACTAACCAGTTATATTTTTTTCACGTCTACTATTTTGATCAGATCTATTTCCATAAATTTCTGATAGAATGTAAAAAGAACACATTAACAAAATTATAAAATTGTTCGTTGAATTAAGTTTGCACAGTATCAGTGGTAATTGAGAGGTTACTTTATAAGAAACAAATCATACAAAATTAAATTGATTGGGAGCAATAGATTAAGTAGAATACCCATTAATATCATAATTATTCAAATTTTGAATAACTAAAAAAAATAGATAGTGACCGAAAAATACAAATACATGATAGGCAGTAAAAAGTTACCATTTGAAAAATGATTCAAGTGTAATCATATAATAAATTTATTAAGTGAAGAAATTATTATTTATTTTTTATAATGTTATATATATTTATTAAAAATATTTAAACCTTTTTTGTGTATTAAATAAAACGTTTAAAAGAATTGTAGAATATTAAAAAAGATATGAAATATAAAATTCTATTAGATATTAATTGGACCACTATTATTATGAGTATCTGAATAATAGTAATCATATTATTGGAACGACAATAATGTATTTTAAAAGTACATTCGGTAGATAAATTACAGATAAATAGTACTAAGAGTACATTAACATAGAGATATTGTAGAAATAATTCAAATTAAATGATAAATTAAATTGTAGAAAAAAGATTAAAAAATATGTACCAGAATTATCTACTACGCTTTTTTGTTACAGAGTCAGAAAATTTAATAACAAATATATTATTAAACATTGAACATATATATTTTTCTTATAATAATACAATTATAAAAAATTTATATCTGTATAATATTAGATTAAAAAATTATTAAGTTATTTAATAATTGAGATTATAATTCTGTACAGACAATATAATAATATCTATAATAATATTATTTAGGCCAATAATAAAAGATTTATTGAATCAAATTTAAGAAAAAATTAATTATTATTAATTAAATAAATATAAATATATAGGATTCCTACCCATATTTGGACCGTTCGGTATATTACTTGAACCAGCTTCACTGTTATTGTGAGTATCTGTATATGTAAAAAATTTATTATTAAGATGAAAATAATGTAATTTGATAATTTAAGGGTACACTCAAGAAATAAATTATACATAATTGGTACTAAGAGTCTCATAACATAGATATATCGTAAAAAATAATTCATATTAAATGATAAATTAACAACATAAATTTATTAATGGGAAGTATAAGGTAGAGTACCTGATACAGAGTTTTGTTGAGCGGGTATATTTGTGATATCTTGTAATGGTGTTGTCATGTTAGTTGGTCCTCTTGATGTATCGATTTGTTTTCCTCGTCTAATACTCTCTCGGTAACTGGCACGTTTTACATTATATTTAGGTGAAGTGAGAAGGATGCAGGAGAAGATGGAGGAGAAATGAAGAAAATTTTTTCTATTATAGAGTAACCAGTAATGTGAAGTGAGAGAGATTAAGAGGAAAATCTGGTATCCTATTAGTTATTATAGATGAAAATGAAGTAGTGAAAATTCTGTAACTAACCTGTACTAATGGAGTATTATGCAGTAATGTGATGTGAGAGAAATTAACGGGAGAAACTGGTATCCTATTAATGAAATAATTATAGAAGTTATATTGAGGTGAACGTGAATGAAAATGAAGTAGTGGGAATTCTGTAACTAGGAGTAAGTTATTAGGAAGGATAAAAATGGAAAAAAAATTTGGACACCAAAATGGGTTTTCTCATTATATATTGTTATAGATAAAGCGAACGGAATTGTGCAGTAAGTGGGCCTCCCACATTTTATTCTATTCATAAAACCTGTACCATTCCGAAAAAAAAAATATGCTGCCAATATGAAATATCATTTCTAAATTATATTCACATAATCAAAATTTTAAATGTAACTATGTAACGTGAGTTCATCTTTTTTATTTTTCTATTGACCCTTTGTTTTCTAAACTCTTTTTAATTAACTGCACACTTACCAACCATTAATTAAAGTTTAAATTATGCCTTTTTGGGATGCTACGCGTGGGTTTTCAAGGATGAAATGGATGGTGACAGTGTAATGAGTGAGTGAGGCAAGACATTAAATCTACTAAAACTCTAGTGGATTCGTTTCTTAAATCTAAAAGTATTTCATACACCATGAAGAGGAGGGTTTCAAATAGTCGCATGTCTATTCGTGCAGAGGGTGAGTGTTACATTGTATTTAGGAGACGGACACCCGGAATATACAACACTTGGGAGGCGGCAGAGCCACAGATGAGCGGCTATCCAAGAAATCTGCATCGACGGTATCGGAGCTTTGAAGCGGGTTGGAGAGCAAAGGTTGATTACATGCACGGACAGTTTTTCCTAAAAGTCGGTTGATTCTGCTGTATGCTATGTTGGCAATTCATAAGTAATTGACTAGTGAAAGCAATGCACATGGCCCCGCTATGTGTGAGATCTTTTTTTGTTGGTCTCTAAAATATAGATGTGTTCAGTTTTCGATTATGTGTTTTACATCATTTGGATGTCATGTTGTGTGTGTCACTGCGTTGTTGTATTGATGGAGATAGGTGTTGTTAAGTAGAAATGAATTAGATCTCCTTAACCTTCGTAAACTATTTGGTTCAATGATTCATATTTGATTATCTATAAAAATATATAATGGGAATACAAAAGGTTTGGTGTCCAATATTTTTTTTCTTATTTTAATCCTATTTTTATAATCTAAAACTACATCCTCAATCACGTACTCACCTTCTGTAAATTTCGCATTAACCCACGACAGAATGATGTAACTGCTTCACTTAAAAAAATTGCTCACTCTCAATCGTAAGATTATAAAAATGGCTCCACTTACACTATAGTTTAAACAAGGTAATTTTTTTTAATTAAATGTACAAAGAATAATTTTTTTCTTTAAATTATTATCATATTATTTTAATATACTCTTGATGCTTATCTACAATATATAATGATAATTAGTGTCTAAATTTAAATTCCAATATTACTCTTAAAGAGAGGTTTATTATTAAAAAAATTCTTTTATAAATTACGTTAAATAAAAAAATTTCTACCCATTTTTTTACAGTAACCTCACTAAGATATTCTTATTGGATGTAAATTATTGTTACAAATATTTTTATTAAGATATGTTTTTAAGAAATAAAAGTAAAATAGTTCAATAAGGATAATTTTTTTAAAAAAATAAATTTACACTAATAATTATTCTCTTCAAATTATTAACGTACTTTTCTAATATACTCTAAGTACCTACACAATATATAATATCAATTAGCATTCAAATTTAAGTTCCAATATTGTTAATAACGAGAGAGGTTTATTATTTTTTAAAAAAATGTACACACAATAATTTTTGTATCAATATATCATGATTCATTTTAAAAATAATATTTATTCATCTAAGTCATAGAGTGTCTTAAAAAATCATATTTAAATAATTTTTTTATCTTTTAACTATTTTATATTTTTAGATTCAAAACTTTTTATTTTTTTATTCAAGGTTTATTTTTATATTTTATTTTAATTCTGTTATTCAAAACTATTAATATGAATTTTAATTTTAGGATAAATAAAAAGATGAAATTTTTTTATAAATTAAATTATTGAAAAACTTACTTATTATAGAAGAAGTCAAGTGTATTTTGTAAACCCCGCTAAAATCGGTATATAATTAGTCAATAAATCGAATTTTCAATAAGAAAATTAAATATGCAAAACTAATATCAAAATAGGATAGAGCTCGGCAAAACGAGAATTTTGATATCACTTTCGAAAAATTTGGCCCAAAATTGAGCCGAATGGGCCGAGCCGGTTGAACCGGGCCCAAACCAGGTCCGCGGGCCCAACCAGCCCAGTATATAAATGAGCTAAAGCTCATTTTCTGCCTTAGAACACAACAGAAGCAGCGTAAATGCATGGAGAAGAAGAGAATGAATTCCAAAACCTAGCTTGATCTTCTTTCTTTGATAACTTTTGATCCGGAGCTCCGATTGACGAGCCGTTTGCGGCCACGCATCGGGCTCGTTGAGTTCTTCAATTCTATTCAAATAAAACAGTAAGTGAATCGCTTTTTTCTAGCTCCATTTCTGCTGGTATATGAATTTTGGATTTAAGGTTTGAGAAACTCAATTCCTTGATGATTTTCATGTTTTAGGGGTCCACTAGACTTGATTTCTTGTGGGTATTGCCCAAGAATCAGTGGGTGAAGGTAAGAGATCTTAAACCCTAATAAAATTTCTGAATTTAGGAATTTGGGTATTGAGTTATTATGTTTGGATGTGTTAATTGTGGTTTAGGTAGTGTGTATGTGAATGTTGATGCTTGTTGGAGGCTTGTTGGTGATCAAGCTTGGTTTGGGGATGTTTGATTGAGCTTGGAGGGGCTGTAATTTTGAGTTGTGAGGCTGCCTTAGGTGAATTAAGTGATCGGCCAAGGTATGGTTTAAGTTTCGCACATTTAATATTTACGGTGTTGTGAAAACTTAGGTTAGAGGAACCATAGAATAAGTTGGATTGTTTGTTGTATTTAATGATTAGCCTTGTAATGTTGTTAGAATAGATTTGTTATGAATTTATATATTAGAATTATGAGGTGTGCTCTTATATTTATTTATGATGGATTAGAATTGGTGTTTGTTAATAAGGATGTAGAGTTGTGTTGTGGTGGTATTGTATATGCTGTAACTAATTATGTAATGATCGGAATTGCATGAGACCAAGTTTGGGCTAAACTTGGGAATATAAGGAACTAAACTGGAAAATTTGGGACCTTTTTGTTAAATATACAATTTATGGCAAATTTTTAAAGTTAGGTTGTTAAATCTGTCCAGCAGCAGAAAAGATCAAACAGGGCAGCAACTTGTTTATCTTGCTGCGACTTCTACGAGTTGAGTTTTGGAGCGAAACCAATTTTGTTATAAAATTTGATTAACTTGCTTTATTTCTCTAAAATTTCAGAATTTTAAGAGTTGAGGATTGGGAGCTGTGAATTTTTGAATATTGGTGGTCAAAACTGAAAAGAAACAGATTTCAGCAAGCTATGCATCAACTTCCAATGCTTGTAACTCTTAGAATTAAATAGAAATTGGGTTGCAACTAAGACACACTTCTTTCTGGATGAGCTAGGGGTTCTCAAATCAAAATTTAGCTTAATTGGAGTTTTGTAATAAAAGTTATTCCAATTGAAAGGTACTAAACTTGTTGGTTTTTAAAACATATTTTGTCTCATTTTTACTTAACTTCCAGGTAATGTAACTTTTTCATTAAAAATGTTATTGACTCAGAACCAATTGAGAAATAAACCTGGATGAGTAAAGTTTAACTACATTAAATTTCAAAGTCATTGGATTTAACTTGGATTTTATATTGAATTTTGAATATCACATGCTGCTGCTGTTTTTCTAGTTTTATGCACTGCAGAGCAGTCACAGTTTTTTCTTTATTCCTGAGGCTAGAAAAATCAGAAAATTATGATATTTAGTTTGTTAGAAAGCTTATTTCAATATGAACGCCTGGACATAAAGTTTGTGCAATTCCGAGTTCATTTACTATATTAGAAACAGAAAAGAAAATAGAGTGTCGAGGATGTCTTAGTGATAGTCATGAGTTCGAGAAGTTAAAGTTCAATCCTCGTGTGATGTGATTGATTTAATGTTAGAGTTGGGTTGATTTTAAGATTATTCGATATTAAGAAGGATGAGAAGAGTTTGATAAAAATTTTGGTCAGGACCCGGAAAGGGTAATCAAGATGAATTATAAGGGAATGTCGATGAAAAATGTGAAAGGGAGATTGTTAATAAAAGGAGTTAATATGCCATGGCTTGATGAATGATTAAATAATGATTATGACTATGAAATGGCTTATGAATAATGCTATCTGAGATACGAGTTCCCTGGGTAAGAGCCGTGGCTCGCCATCACGTGTTCCAGGTTGAATCTCGATACTCTGTTGACCCTACGTCGTAAGGGTGACCGGGCACGTATAAATTCCCGGGTATGGATAGCCCCCATTGAGTGATTTTATGAAATATGAATGTGAACTCTATGCATAGACTCTTGGAGATGCGCGACGGGGGACAGTCTAAGGTTTTCAGACTTGTCGAGTTGGCTGGATAACCGACAGATGGGCCCCATCAGCCATAGGACAGGCATGCATCATATGCATTTGTTTGTATTGATTGCTATGCATTTTCTGGGTATGCCTAATTGATATATATTACCCGCTATTTTTTATACTTGCTATTTGTACTATTTGATCATTACTTGTGCGTGAACTTGTTTGGTTGCTTGTTTCTGTTGCATTCTGAATAATGAAAGGATGGAGGAAACGGAGGAAATGGTTTGGTGTTAGGTTAAGCTTGAACTTGAGTAAGTTAGGCAGATTTAGAATACCTACCCCTGTTTATGGCTTCTGTTTAGTACTTAAGTTGGATAATTGAATAACGGAGTTCTAGGATTGCCTATGGCATTCTCAGGACCGTATTTCTTATGCGCGTGGCACTTTTACCATGCTGAGAACCTCCGGTTCTCATTCCATATTGTATTGTTGTTTTTCAGATGCAGGTCGAGAGGCTCCTCGCTAGACGTCTGGATCTTGGGAAGCGAAGTAGTCCTTGGGTGTATTTTGGTTTTTGGTTGTATATATGTATATATTTGTTTAGCTTACTCTCCAAGTAACTTGTGTATGTTGCTCCTCTTAGAGGTTGAGGGAGAGATAGGAGTTTATTTTGGTATTTTGGTATATTTTGGGGATACCTATGTGTGTTCATATGTATATATATATATATATATATATATATATATATATATATATATATCCTCTGGTCAGCCTTAGCTTCGCAGGCTAAGTCAGGGGCTAGTTATGCTGTTTCCTTGGCTTTCCTTTATTCTTTTGCTTAATTTTATCATGTTCCTATTAGGTTTCTTAGCACGCAAGTAATCCCTTCCTGAGCGTTGCGCTTTTTGTTTTGCGATTTTTGTTTTACCCATTTTTCAAGGCTCCTAGTTAAGTATCTTTTCTCTATTATTATATATATATTACTACTCTTAGAGGTCGTAATACCTTACTATCTCAGTCTTATGACTTAAGCATAAGATTAAGTATAGTAGGGTGTTACATTATGGTATCAGAGCAGTTCGTTCCTATAGAGCCTGAGGGACGGACTGATTATGCCTCTGGGCATACTCTAGGTGTCTATACATGCTATTTAGGGTATCTAACTGATATATGAGGCATGAATGCTCATGAGCATGCATTTGGGACTTTGAAATGCTAAACTAGAGATATTGAGACTGATCACCTTGGTATCACTTGTTTGGTGTGAACAGGAACCAAATGGCATCTCGTGGGCGCAGTCGTGAGCGTAATCGGGATCAAGGACAGAGAGCTAATGAGGTAACCGTACCAATAGATAGTTTGACCGATATCGTGACCGCAATGACGAGTGTTGCTGCTGCCATTGGTACTGTTGCGGCCGCGACCATCCGAGTAATGGGTGGAATGGAACCACAAGCTGGAACTGGCAACAATGATGATAATGAATATGAAGGTGGACATAATGCTCCGAATACAGGGGTACCACTTAGTTATCTGGAGCAGGTTAATGTGGGTCAGACAATGGGAGAAAGCTCAAGGAGGGTTGAGGTAGCAAGAAGTAATCACCGAGAACCCTTCACAAGGAAAAAGGGAAAGATTACACCGAGGAGCTAAACTTTCAAAAAGAATCGCTTTGTCGCTTCACATTCTCAGCACTGGAGCAATGACCGAAGGAACGATAACCGTTCGGATCCGAATGCTAAAGGGAAAACTAGTACTCAACTGGATGATTTAAGGTGCCCAAGGTGCAAGAAGTACCATCCAAACAGACCGTGCAGGGCCGGATTAGGCGTATGTTACAAGTACGAGAAGTCGGGGCATATAGCTCGAGACTGTCCACACAAGAAACGCCAGGATGCAGTCGAATCCGATCTTCAGACCCGAGGTAATCATAAGCTAGCAGTTGAGTTTTTAACTACCTTGCGTATCATTAATATATGTATGATCCATTTGTGAAGCACGACAAGTTTTGATGATCGTGGAGTCCGAACCGATGGTTAGTCGAAGACTACTAGTTGTTAAGATAGAGCGATACTTAACCAACTTAGATGAGTGACTAGATTCTTAAAGGATGAGAGTCAGAATGACGCAGTGGAATCAGGGTGGTTAGACTTTTGAAGGTTAAGGATTAAGTGACGTAGTGGAAGCAGGTTGGACCATATCTAAGGAATCAGGAGTGTTGAGGGTTATGCGGAGTTATTGTTTGGAATTTAGTGACGGTGAAACTTTGAGGAAGAGGAGTAGAGTGAACACAACCTTTAGATGTTAATTGTTCAGAGGTAAGTGGAGATGAAACCGAATCTCTATATGAGAGAGTTTTTAAGACAATTCTTGAAGGTGTGTCAAAACTTCCATTCCAGAGAGAAGCGAGTTTGCGATAGGCTTAGTACCGGAAATCGGATTAACTTCAATCGCACCACAAGTGAAGACATCATTATAACCGGTAGAATTTAGGATTGAGTGGAAGGGAGTACTAGAAGAGGGAATCACCTAACCAACTATTTCTTTGTGGGAAGCATCGGTTATGCTGGAGAAGAAGGAAGAGAACGGTAGGAAACCTTATGCAGAAAGAGTGTGCTAACGAACCTTCGCGACTCGATCTAATCCTTCTTTTGAAACCTACATTGACATTCGATCCGGAGCTCTTCCTAAATAGCTTGACTACCTTTCTAACTTTACTCCTTGTGCACATGAATATTATTTCTTCCAGGATGAGTCTGAGCTTGTCTTGGTATAAGCGCGTAATCCTTGAATCTTGTGTGCTCGCTATGACTAGAGTTGCCCCTATTCGCAAACCTTGTTCTTCAGAATCAGCTGAGACTTCTTTGACTCTGTACGCTCTATTCTTCCTACCAAAGGTCTCTAATTTGAACTCTTTTCTTGAGATGCACCTAGGTTCCTCTCCTTGTGTATTCCATCATTTCGGTATAATCTTGAACAACCGTGTACAAAATTTCATTTTTGACTCATTACGAACACCGTCTGTATTGCTCATTCATTTTTCGAGCTTAATGTTCTTTTGAAAATCAACTCGAGCCTATATTAGTATCACGTATAAAATATAGTTGTGACTGTGGAGATGTTGATTCCTTAAGAGCATGACTTTTGGATATGGAAGATGAAGCAGGTAAGCGTGCACCGTCAAAAAGAGTTTTGGAGTTTTAAATTCTTGTCGACCACAAAGCCTATGATTAGTTTAATGCGCTAAAAATACACCGGTTACATAGATACCCGAATATGAAGAGAGCTTTCAAACTCCAAGAGAAGGATTAACCCCAAATCCAGTAATTAGAATACCCGAACTTATTTAAAAACTCGGAATTAGTGCGATACATTACCAGAGGGGTTTAGGATACGTGTAAATACAACATCGTGAAGTGATAACAGATGCCCTGAGTAAGAAATTTTTGGGGAAATGCTTGGATATAAATTTCGGAGAATGGAAGGCTAGATAAGTTGGAACTTTAAATTGGATATTAAGGGTATAGATAAAGGAGTCAAACTAAATCTATTGCGGTTTTAAAACATAGTAAAGACGAAATGCAGGAAGCGTGAGGGGACGATAAAGACCTACCGAGGATGTCGAAGTCTGGCAAACGAAAGGGAACTAAGAAAAGATTTATATGTTTAATGTCGAAATAGAGATTGTAAAGTCAAAGACTTAAGGAGTGCAATAACGGTGATAAGGGGCTACTAAGAGTACTGAAACCAGTTGAATCCAGAAGACACCAAGAGAGGGTTATGTGTTGAGGTCGGAAGTTGAAATAAGAAACTGTTGTTTGAAGCTTACAGGAGAAAATTTTTGAAGTTACCTTGAGATTTCTAAAACCTACCACGAATCAAAGAAGATATTTTGAGCAAACAGAAATGAAGAATGAGGTGGAAATCTATGTGATTACAAGTTTGACGTATGAGAAAGAAATGAAAGACCACCAGAAATTGTTCGAAATGCCACAACCGTCGAAGGTTCTACATTAAAGATAAAAGGGAATAGCCATTGATTTCATAATAGGTTACCGAAGACTAGGACAAAAGGTGATACTGTTAGGGAACTGTGGATCAAGCGACCAGGCCCGTTTTGCCCATCGGAGTAAACCACTTATTGGGGATATCAAAGAGACTATACATCAGGGAGAAGGTGAGACTTCACCGTATGCTAAACACCTTTGAATTAACCGAAAACTGGAATATCAAACGTCTTAGTTCCTGAATTTGACAGCCGAAACAACAGAGGAAGAGTTATGCAAATCTAAGTTAGAATTCTCACTATGAAAGCCGACAAAAGAGTTAGGTGGATCTAAGAAGAAGACTTCTCAAGTTGGAAGAAAGGGGATACCTATTTCTGAAGATCACTTCAATGAACTAGAATCGGATGATCAATCAAAAAAACACTAAAAAGCTAAATCCCTATCACATCGGACCAGTGGCGTATAGGATCGCTTTACTACCACATTGTTCGAACCTGCATGACGTGTTTCATGTATCGCAGCTTCGTAAATACAATTTTGATCCTAGTCATGTCCTAAAGCCGGAATTAATTCAAGTGAGAGAAGATCTGACGTTTCCAATAACTCTCGTTAGAATTGATGATACCAGCATTAAGCGTTTACACGGGAAAGAGACTTTCTTAGTGAAAGTAGCTTGGTGTTGGGCTAGTATTGAAGAATATACCTAGAAGCTTGAGACAGAGATGCGGAAGGACTACCCACACCTCTATTCAGGTAACGCACTCTGAATTTTGAGGACAAAATTCCTAATTAGTTGGGTAGGATGTAAACCCCGCTAAAATTGGTATATAATTAGTCAATAAATCGAATTTTCAATAAGAAAATTAAATATGCAAAACTAATATCAAAATAGGATAGAGCTCGGCAAAACGAGAATTTTGATATCATTTTCGAAAAATTTGGCCCAAAATTGAGCCGAATGGGTCGAGCCGGTTGAACCGGGCCCAAACCAGGCCCGCGGGCCCAACCAGCCCAGTATATAAATGAGCTAAAGCTCATTTTCTGCCTTAGAACACAACAGAAGCAGCGTAAATGCATGGAGAAGAAGAGAATGAATTCCAAAACCTAGCTTGATCTTCTTTCTTTGATAACTTTTGATCCGGAGCTCTGATTGACGAGCCGTTTGCGGCCACGCATCGGGCTCGTTGAGTTCTTCAATTCTATTCAAATAAAACAGTAAGTGAATTGCTTTTTCCTACCTCCATTTCTGCTGGTATATGAATTTCGGGTTTAAGGTTTGAGAAACTCAATTCCTTGATGATTTTCATGTTTTAGGGGTCCACTAGACTTGATTTCTTGTGGGTATTGCCCAAGAATCAGTGGGTAAAGGTAAGAGATCTTAAACCCTAATAAAATTTCTGAATTTAGGAATTTGGGTATTGAGTTATTATGTTTGGATGTGTTAATTGTGGTTTAGGTAGTGTGTATGTGAATGTTGATGCTTGTTGGAGGCTTGTTGGTGATCAAGCTTGGTTTGGGGATGTTTGATTGAGCTTGGAGGGGCTGTAATTTTGAGTTGTGAGGCTGCCTTAGGTGAATTAAGTGATCGGCCAAGGTATGGTTTAAGTTTCGCACGTTTAATATTTACGGTGTTGTGAAAACTTAGGTTAGAGGAACCATAGAATAAGTTGGATTGTTTGTTGTATTTAATGATTAGCCTTGTAATGTTGTTAGAATAGATTTGTTATGAATTTATATATTAGAATTATGAGGTGTGCTCTTATATTTATTTATGATGGATTAGAATTGGTGTTTGTTAATAAGGATGTAGAGTTGTGTTGTGGTGGTATTGTATATGCTGTAACTAATTATGTAATGATTTGAATTGCATGAGACCAAGTTTGGGCTAAACTTGGGAATATAAGGAACTAAACTGGAAAATTTGGGACCTTTTTGTTAAATATACAATTTATGGCAAATTTTTAAAGTTAGGTTGTTAAATCTGTCCAGCAGCAGAAAAGATCAAACAGGGCAGCAACTTGTTTGTCTTGCTGCGACTTCTACGAGTTGAGTTTTGGAGCGAAAACAATTTTGTTATAAAATTTGATTAACTTGCTTTATTTCTCTAAAATTTCAGAATTTTAAGAGTTGAGCATTGGGAGCTGTGAATTTTTGAATATTGGTGGTCAAAACTGAAAAGAAACAGATTTCAGCAAGCTATGCATCAACTTCCAATGCTTGTAACTCTTAGAATTAAATAGAAATTGGGTTGCAACTAAGACACACTTCTTTCTGGATGAGCTAGGGGTTCTCAAATCAAAATTTATCTTAATTGGAGTTTTGTAATAAAAGTTATTCCAATTGAAAGGTACTAAACTTGTTGGTTTTTAAAACATATTTTGTCTCATTTTTACTTAACTTCCAGGTAATGTAACTTTTTCATTAAAAATGGTATTGACTCAGAACCAATTGAGAAATAAACCTGGATGAGTAAAGTTTAACTACATTAATTTTCAAAGTCATTGGATTTAACTTGGATTTTATATTAAATTTTGAATATCACATGCTGCTGCTGTTTTTCTGGTTTTATGCACTGCAGAGCAGTCACAGTTTTTTCTTTATTCCTGAGGCTAGCAAAATCAAAAAATTATGATATTTAGTTTGTTAGAAAGCTTATTTCAATATGAACGCCTGGACATAAAGTTTGTGCAATTCCGAGTTCATTTACTATATTAGAAACAGAAAAGAAAATAGAGTGTCGAGGATGTCTTAGTGATAGTCATGAGTTCGAGAAGTTAAAGTTCAATCCTCGTGTGATGTGATTGATTTAATGTTAGAGTTGGGTTGATTTTAAGATTATTCGATATTAAGAAGGATGAGAAGAGTTTGATAAAAATTTTGGTCAGGACCCGGAAAGGGTAATCAAGATGAATTATAAGGGAATGTCGATGAAAAATGTGAAAGGGAGATTGTTAATAAAAGGAGTTAATATGCCATGGCTTGATGAATGATTAAATAATGATTATGACTATGAAATGGCTTATGAATAATGCTATCTGAGATACGAGTTCCCTGGGTAAGAGCCGTGGCTCGCCATCACGTGTTCCAGGTTGAATCTCGATACTCTGTTGACCCTACGTCGTAAGGGTGACCAGGCACGTATAAATTCCCGAGTATGGATAGCCCCCATTGAGTGATTTTATGAAATATGAATGTGAACTCTATGCATAGACTCTTGGGGATGCGCGACGGGGGACAGTCTAAGGTTTTCAGACTTGTCGGGTTGGCTGGATAACCGACAGATGGGCCCCATCAGCCATAGGACAGGTATGCATCATATGCATTTGTTTGTATTGATTGCTATGCATTTTCTGGGTATGCCTAATTGATATATATTACCCGCTATTTGTTATACTTGCTATTTGTACTATTTGATCATTACTTGTGCGTGAACTTGTTTGGTTGCTTGTTTCTGTTGCATTCTGAATGATGAAAGGATGGAGGAAACGGAGGAAATGGTTTGGTGTTAGGTTAAGCTTGAACTTGAGTAAGTTAGGCAGATTTAGAATACCTACCCCTGTTTATGGCTTCTGTTTAGTACTTAAGTTGGATAATTGAATAACGGAGTTCTAGGATTGCCTATGGCATTCTCAGGACCGTATTTCTTATGCGCGTGGCACTTTTACCATGCTGAGAACCTCTGGTTCTCATTCCATATTGTATTGTTGTTTTTCAAATGCAGGTCGAGAGGCTCCTCGCTAGACGTCTGGATCTTGGGAAGCGAAGTAGTCCTTGGGTGTATTTTGGTTTTTGGTTGTATATATGTATATATTTGTTTAGCTTACTCTCCAAGTAACTTGTGTATGCTGCTCCTCTTAGAGGTTGAGGGAGAGATAGGAGTTTATTTTGGTATTTTGGTATATTTTGGAGATACCTATGTGTGTTCATATGTATATATATATATATATATATATATATATATATATCCTCTGGTCAGCCTTAGCTTCGCAGGCTAAGTCAGGGGCTAGTTATGCTGTTTCCTTGGCTTTCCTTTATTCTTTTGCTTAACTTTATCATGTTCCTATTAGGTTTCTTAGCACGCAAGTAATCCCTTCCTGAGCGTTGCGCTTTTTGTTTTGCGATTTTTGTTTTACCCATTTTTCAAGGCTCCTAGTTAAGTATCTTTTATCTATTATTATATATATATTACTACTCTTAGAGGTCGTAATACCTTACTATCTCAGTCTTATGACTTAAGCATAAGATTAAGTATAGTAGGGTGTTACATATTTCTTGATTATAAGAATACATATAATTCACTTTTGAATGTAATCAAAATAAATATAAATTTATTCAATTTTTTAAAATTTACATTAATTATTAAAATTATAATATAATGAATGTACTCTTATACAAATATAAAAATAATTTCATAACTATTTCTTTGTTAGAAGAAAACATGACTTAATAAGGATAAAGTCTAATTTAAACAACTATAGATAAGTAAGATAAGTAACAAAAAACGAACATAAAATTTAATTTTTTTTGTTATTTGGTATAAAAATAAATATAATAAAATAAATCATTGTTCTCATACATAATAACATAAAATTTGACATTTTCCCTTTCTAGAACTATTTATTTTTTTAGTTTTTATTCTTATTTTTGTGCTTTATTCTAATTTTGTTAAACCAAAAAGTTCTAATATTATTTAACTTTAATTTTTAACTTTTACCACAAATAAAAATATATGACTTTGTGTGTATTAAATAATAAAGAAAATACTCGAAACAGAAAAAGTTAAGTTTACTCTTTCATTATATTTATAGGAGTGTAAATTATTCCCACAAGTGTTACAAGACCTTTTTTTTACTTTATTTTTAAATTAATATTCACTTTTGATTGTAATAATTATGAATTAATACATGGTGATAACTAATTGTGATTGTAGAGAAGATCGAAGGAGAAGAAGAGAGAACAAGTTGATATAAGCATGGGGATGAGCCAATGATAAATATGTAGATAGATAATGGTTAGAAAAAAGAATAATAAAAACAAAAATTAAAAATTCTAAAAGAATAATAAAACTAAAGATAATTTGAAATGTTGAATATAAAATTATTAGAAATAAAAGTTTTTTAGCCATTAAAATTATACGAAAGAAAAGAGTAATTTAAATATAAATTTTTATATCTACTCTAGATTAAATAAAATTGAGAAATAAATAAATTTATAAATATTTATAATTTTTTTATCTTCATTGTTACACATAATAACAACTTAATGATTTAAGTATTATACCTAAATTAATTTAAATTTAATTATTCTATATATTAAAAAAATTAAATAACTTATAGATTTTTTATTTTTTATTTAATTATTCTATACAAAATTTTTGAATGCTTGATATCTTAAATTTTTTTTAAATGATAAAATATGATTTAACAAGCAAGTATGAAAAATAAATATCTAAATAATAGTTATACATCTAGATATCTAAATCAAACAAAAAAAATAATTTTTTTAACAAATCTTTAACAACTCTAAAGTTAATACAATGGATAGTTATGGATCAAGGCGATGAACAAAAATGAGAGCTACTATAATGATATGGTGGTAATTGATTGCGGTTGGGGTTAATAGAAGAAGAAAACAAGGAAAGGGAATAAAACAAGGTTAATAGTGACGAGACAATAATAGTTATTAATATAATTTTAATTTTAACAAAATATGATATAAATAAGATCACGTTAATATTAAAATAAAAGAATACTTATCAAATAAATTTAAAAAATGAATAATATATTAACAAAAAAATTAAAATTAATTTCTTAGAAACAATAGAAAAGCGGCTGAACAGTGCCTGTTGAGTCGCTAGTAAATATAATGAAAGTAATATAAGCAAGTACTACATATCTGTGTCCCGCAATCAGAATTAAGTTTACTACATAATGATATAAAAATATAGTGATTTTATGTTTATATTTATAATCAAAATTATATATAGAAGCATGTAAAATGACTTCACATTTGTAATTAAACATTTAACATTTTTAGTACAAAAGGGATCGACAACTTTCATTTAATAATATGAAATATCATTTCTAAATTATATTCACATAATAAAAATTTTAAATGTTACTATGTAACGTGAGTTCATCTTTTTTATTTTTCTATTGACCCTTTGTTTTCTAAACTCTTTTTTATTATCTGCACACTTACCAACCATTAATTAAAGTTTCAATTATGCCTTTTTTGGATGCTACGCATGGGTTTTCAAGGATGAAATGGATGGTGACGGTGTAATGAGTGAGTGAGGCAAGACATTTCATCTACTAAAACTCTAGTGGATTCGTTTCTTAAATCTGAAAGTATTTCATACACCATGAAGAGGAGGGTTTCAAATAGTCGCATGTCTGTTCGTGCAGAGGGTGAGTGTTACGTTGTATTTAGGAGACGGACACCCGGAATATACAACATTTGGGAGGCGGGCAGAGCCACAGGTGAGCGGCTATCCGAGAAATCTGCATCAGCGGTATCGGAGCTTTGAAGCGGGTTGGAGAGCATGGGTTGATTACATGCACGGGCAGTGTGTGGGTGTTTCAAACAACGGCCAAGGAAGTCAGCAGTTACCTGTTGGTGCTGCCTCTGGTTCGGCCAGTGCAAGCGACCCCATCTTCATCATGCCGTATACTTCACAGACGCGGTGAGTGGTGGACTGCATCTTTGTGTTAACTCATTCTCGCATCAGGTGTCACTGGAGACACAGCCAACTTCCCCCAATAAAAGTGAAGACTACCACCCGGGTTCAGACGGTAAGTTCTTTTTACGATTAGGTTGGAATTTTTCTACTTTAGACTGTGAATAAAGAAGTTGGGTTTATTTTTGAGTAACTGATCGTTTATTGTGGTGTTGCATTGGCGCAGCAAGTGCCATTGCGCGACTTCAACATGCAGTCAGCAAGCTAGAGGGGCGTGTGTCTCAGCTAGAGGTAGAAAACAAGAAGCTTTTAATGCAGTTAACAGAGGCAATGGATCAGATGTCAAATTTGTTAAGGACGAAGACTCGCAGCAATTAACAATTTTTCCTGAAAGTCGGTTGATTCTGATGTATGCTATGTTGGGCGATTCATAAGTAATTGACTAGTGAAAGCAATGCACATGGCCCCGCTATATGTGAGTTCTTTTTTTGTTGGTTTCTAAAATATAGATGTGTTCAGTTTTTGATTATGTGTTTTACATCATCTGGATGTCATGTTGTGTGTGTCACTGCGTTGTTGTATTGATGGAAATAGGTGTTGTTAAGTAGGAATGAATTAGATCTCCTAAACCTTCATAACCTATTTGGTTCAATGATTCATTTTTGATTATCTATAACAATATATAATGGGAATACAGAGGGTTTGGTGTCCAATATTTTTTCCTTATTTTACTCCTACTAGCGGCTTAACAGGCACTGCCGTGCATGTTCAACCGCTTTTTCTATGGGATTTAATGTTAATTATTTTAATAAATTTTAAAATTTTAAATTCGAATAACATAAAAATAATAATATAGAATAGTCAATGATAATATAAAAATGTTCAAATTAAAATAATAATATATTACCTATCTATAAACAATAATAATATGAAAATGATTTAATTATAATGAACACATACATCACTTATCTACAAATAACATAATCCATAAAATAGTTATTACAATAATATTTTTTCTTCTTCTATCTAACTCAAAGTCATAAAAATAAATAGAAAAATACGATTGTTTACAAAAAATAGCCATATTTAAAAGTCATCTTCTTTTTCTTTGTTTAGGGACCTTTTTTTTTTTTAGTGGTAAGTCAAAGTACGGATCTGTATTTGAAAAATCTTTCTTGTGCCTACAAAAAGTGTAAAGAAGCCATTAAACCCTCTGTAGAGCATTCAAATCCATAATTATCCGATATTACCTCTATTTTGTGCGGTTTCTTAATCTATAATAAGGTACCTGCAATGTTCTTCTTTAATAACATGAGCTGGTTCCGCTTCTGTGAGTTTGTTACTGGAAAAAGAAAAATGTTTAATTTATTATCATTGGTTTAAAATTATTTTTTGCAACTTTATTCAACATGGGAAACATAATTTCCGTTGCAATTTCAGAGTAACTTTTTAATATTTTAGGCATAAACTCTTTCCATTTATTTAATGGAACATGAAGAATATAGAAAGGAGATAGATAATAGGCATATCAATAACATTCTGATTACGATGATTGCATTACCTTGTATGTTGTTGGAACAATATTTCCTTTTTTATCATCTTCTAGAATTGGGTCTTGTCTATTTTAACTTATCCTCCCCAACCAATGGAATAAATTTGAAGGGAATGAACCTATTAGATAACATATGATTATGATTACTAACATAGAAATAGAAGTATGTATATTTAATGCAATTTTGACAGTAATTAATTTAAAAAATTACTTTATTGTCTATTGGTTCGATTGATGCAATTGCTTGCTCATCTTTCCATGCACTCCAGAGACTTTGGAATCCATCTTACTGTAATTGATATTTGTTAATATATTTCTAGTATATCTAGTATGTCTCAGTTAATGATAATTAGTACGTACCTGTTGCATAAAACAGATGTTCATGTTCGTTGTCTTTATCTCCTGGCATATATTGATGAGCTCCTTTGAAATCAAATTGTCTATTAAAAAAATATAAGTTGTTAGTCGTCAATAAATTGAAGTTTGTAAACAAAATTATTTATATCAATGAAAAAGATTTAAAGATGAAAATTATATCCATATTTAAAAATCATAATTTTTTTTTGTATAAAGTTCTCTGTTGCATCAGTTGTCTTATAGCATTTTTTAGTTAATTATCTTATACAGGGTATGACGATTTTTGCCTTTGGCTAAATTTTTTAGTTTGTATGTTTTATTTCATGTTTTTTAAATGTTTAGATATTACTGGACAAAATAATACAATACATAACGATAATATTGGTTCATATTTTATTTGTTCTATTACTTCTAATAATTTTTATTTTGTATGCTTTCGCCTAGAGTTATCATTTTAATTTTTACTATTTATTTTATTTCTTAAAATATATTTTATTTAATTATTTTATTTTGTCTTATTTGTACAAAATAATACAATACATAACGATAATATTGGTTCATATTTTATTTGTTCTATTACTTCTAATAATTTTTATTTTGTATGCTTTCGCCTAGAGTTATCATTTTAATTTTTACTATTTATTTTATTTCTTAAAATATATTTTATTTAATTATTTTATTTTGTCTTATTTGTATGAATTATAACAAAATGATTCAACAAAAAATAAATTTTTTTAAATGAACTATTTTTTTTGTTTTCGTTAAAGTTTACATATTTTTCATTGGCAAATAAATATTTTAAGTATTATTTTGGTTTTTATAAAATTTTTTGTATATAGATTTTAATTTTTTTTATAGGCACTGGCAATCTTTTTTATAATTGGTTCTTGTAATGATTTTAAATAAATAAATTTTTTAACATTTTATTTAATTATTTTATTTTGTCATATTTGTGTGAATTATAACAAAATGATTCAACAAAATATAAAATTTTTTAAATTAACTATTTTTTATTTTCGCTAAAGTTTACATATTTTTCATTTTAATTGGCAAATAAATATTTTAAATATTATATTGGTTTTTATAAAATTTTTTGTGTATAGATTTTAATTTTTTTGTTAGGCATTGGCACTCTTTTTTTATAATTGGTTCTTGTAATGATCTTAAATAAATAAATTTTTTAACATTAATTATACTCACACTTAATGTTTACTATGAATACATTAATATGCTAACATATAAGGATAAAATAATAATTTTTTTTATAAATTTATTTACCTATTAAAATTATGTCACCATACTAAATATATAAAGAAATAAAAATAGAATACTAACCAATTATATTTTTTTCACGTCTACTGTTTTGATCAGATCTATTTCCATAAATTTCTGATAGAATGTAAAAAGAACACATTAACAAAATTATAAAATTGTTCATTGAATTAAGTTTGTACAGTATCAGTGGTAATTGAGAGGTTACTTTATAAGAAAAAAATCATACAAAATTAAATTGATTGGAAGTAATAGAATACGTAGAATACCCATTAATATCATAATTATTCAAATTATGAATAACTAAAAAAAATAGATAGTGAACGAAAAATACAAATACATGATAGGCAGTAAAAAGTTACCATTTGAAAAATGATTCAAGTGTAATCATATAATAAATTTATTAAGTGAAGAAATTATCATTTATTTTTTATAATTTTATATATATTTATTAAAAATATTTAAACCTTTTTTGTGTATTAAATAAAACGTTTAGCAGAATTGTAGAATATTAAAAAAGATATGAAATGTAAAATTCTATTAGATATTAATTGGACCACTATTATTATGAGTATCTGAATAATAGTAATCATATTATTAGAACGACAATAATGTATTTTAAAAGTACATTCGGTAGATAAATTACAGATAAATAGTACTAAGAGTACATTAACATAGAGATATTGTAGAAATAATTCAAATTAAATGGTAAATTAAATTGTAGAAAAAAGATTAAAAAATATATACCAGAATTATCTACTACGTTTTTTTGTTACAGAGTTAGAAAATTTAATAACAAATATATTATTAAACATTGAACATATATATTTTTCTTATAATAATACAGTTATAAAAATTTTATATCTGTATAATATTATATTAAAAAATTATTAAATTATTTAATAATTGAGATTATAATTCTGTACAGATAATATAATAATATCTATAATAATATTATTTAGGCCAATAATAAAAGATTTATTGAATCAAAATTTAAGAAAAAAAATTATTATTAATTAAATAAATATAAATATATAAGATTCCTACCCATATTTGGACCGTTCGGTATATTGCTTGAACCAGCTCCACTGTTATTGTGAGTATCTGTATATGTAAAAAATTTATTATTAAGATGAAAATAATGTAATTTTATAATTTAAGGGTACACTCAAGAAATAAATTATACATAATTGGTACTAAGAGTTTCGTAACATAGATATATCCTAAAAAATAATTCATATTAAATGATAAATTAACAACATAAATTTATTAATGGGAAGTATAAGGTAGAGTACCTAATACAGAGTATTGTTGAGCGGGTATATTTGTGATATCTTGTAATGGTGTTGTCATGTTAGTTGGTCCTCTTGATGTATTGATTTGTTTTTCTCGTCTAATACTCTCTCGGTAACTGGCACGTTTTACATTATATTTAGGTGAAGTGAGAAGGATGCAGGAGAAGATGGAGGAGAAATGAAGAAAATTTTTTCTATTATGGAGTAACCAGTAATGTGAAGTGAGAAAGATTAAGAGGAGAAACTGGTATCCTATTAGATATTATAGATGAAAATGAAGTAGTGAAAATTCTGTAACTGACCTGTACTAATGGAGTATTATGCAGTAATGTGATGTGAGAGAAATTAACGGGAGAAACTGGTATACTATTAAAGAAATAATTAAAGAAGTTATATTGAGGTGAACGTGAATGAAAATGAAGTAGTGGAAATTCTGTAACTGGGAGTAAGTTATTAGGAAGGATAAAAATGAAAAAAAACAATTTGGACACCAAAATGGGTTTTCTCATTATATATTGTTATAGATAAAGCGAACGGAATTTAGTAAGTGGGCCTCCCACGTTTTATTCTATTCATAAAACCTGTACCATTTCGAAAAAAAAAAAAAAGAAAAAAAAATATGTAGCCAATATGAAATATCATTTCTAAATTATATTCAAATAATCAAAATTTTAAATGTAACTATGTAACGTGAGTTCATCTTTTTTATTTTTCTATTGACCCTTTGTTTTCTAAACTCTTTTTAATTACCTGCACACTTACCAACCATTAATTAAAGTTTCAATTATGCCTTTTTGGGATGCTACGCGTGGGTTTTCAAGGATGAAATGGATGGTGACGGTGTAATGAGTGAGTGGGACAAGACATTAAATCTACTAAAACTCCAGTGGATTCGTTTCTTAAATCTAAAAGTATTTCATACACCACGAAGAGGAGGGTTTCAAATAGTCGCATGTCTATACGTGCAGAGGGTGAGTGTTACGTTGTATTTAGGAGACAGACACCCGGAATATACAACACTTGGGAGGCGGCAGAGCCACAGGTGAGCGACTATTCGAGAAATCTGCATCGGCGGTATCGGAGCTTTGAAGCGGGTTGGAGAGCATGGGTTGATTACATGCACGGACAGTGTGTGGGTGTTTCAAACAACGGCCAAAGAAGTCAGCAGTTACCTGTTGGTGCTGCCTCTGGTTCGGCCAGTGCAAGCGACCCCATCTTCTTCATGCCGTATACTTCACAGTAGATGGTGGACCGCATATTTGTGTTAACACATTCTCGCATCAGGAGTCACTAGAGACACAGCCAACTTCTCCCAATGAAAGTGAAGACTACCTCCCGGGTTCAGACGGTAAGTTCTTTTTACGATTAGGTTGGAATTTTTCTACTTTAGACTGTGAATAAAGAAGTTGGGTTTATTTTTGAGTAACCAATTATTTATTGTGGTGTTGCATTGGCGCAGCAAGTGCCATTGCGCAACTTCAACTTGCAGTCAGCAAGCTAGAGGGGCGTGTGTCTCAGCTAGAGGTAGAAAACAAGAAGCTTTTAATGCAGTTAACAGAGGCAATGGATCAGATGTCAAAGTTATTAAGGACGAAGACTCGCAGCAAGTAACAATTTTTCCTGAAAGTCGGTTGATTCTGATGTATGCTATGTTGGGCGATTCATAAGAAATTGACTAGTGAAAGCAATGCACATGGCCCCGCTATGTGTGAGTTTTTTTTTGTTGGTCTCTAAAATATAGATGTGTTCAGTTTTCGATTATGTGTTTTACATCATATGGATGTCATGTTGTGTGTGTCACTGCATTGTTGTATTGATGGAAATAGGTGTTGTTAAGTAGGAATGAATTAGATCTCCTTAACCTTCGTAACCTATTTGGTTCAATGATTCATATTTGATTATCTATAACAATATATAATGGGAATACAGAGTGTGCAATATTTTTTTCTTATTTTACTCCTATTTTTATAATCTAAAACTACATCCTCAATCACGTACTCACCTTCTGTAAATTTCGCATTAACCCACGATAGAATGATGTAACTGCTTCACTTAAAAAAATTGCTCACTCTCAATCGTAAGATTATAAAAATGGCTCCACTTACACTATAGTTTAAACAAGGTAATTTTTTTAATTAAATGTACAAAGAATAATTTTTTTCTTTAAATTATTATCAGACTATTTTAATATTCTCTTGATGCTTATGTACAATATATAATGATAATTAGTGTCTAAATTTAAATTCCAATATTACCCTTAAAAAGAGGTTTATTATTAAAAAAATTCTTTTGTCAATTACGTTAAATAAAAAAATTTCTACCCATTTTTTTATAGTAACCTCACTAAGATATTCTTATTGGATGTAAATTATTGTTACAAATATTTTTATTAAGATATGTTTTTAAGGAATAAAAGTAAAATAGTTCAATAAGGATAATTTAAAAAAAAATAAATTTACACTAATAATTTTTCTCTTCAAATTATTAACGTACTTTTCTAATATACTCTAAGTACCTACACAATATATAATATCAATTAGCGTTCAAATTTAAGTTCCAATATTGTTAATAACGAGAGAGGTTTATTATTTTTTTAAAAAATTTACACACAATAATTTTTGTATCAATATATCATGATTCATTTTAAAAATAATATTTATTCATCTAAGTCATAGAGTGTCTTAAAAAATCATATTTAAATAATTTTTTTATCTTTTAACTATTTTATATTTTTAGATTCAAAACTTTTTATTTTTTTATTCAATGTTTATTTTTATATTTTATTTTAATTCTATTATTCAAAACTATTAATATGAATTTTAATTTTTAGGATAAATAAAAAGATGAAATTTTTTTATAAATTAAATTATTGAAAAACTTACTTATTATAGAAGAAGTCAAGTGTATTTCTTGATTATAAGAATACATATAATTCACTTTTGAATGTAATCAAAATAAATATAAATTTATTCAATTTTTTAAAATTTACATTAATTATTAAAATTATAATATAATGAATGTACTCTTATATAAATATAAAAACGATTTCATAACTATTTTTTTTGTTAGGAGAAAACATAACTTAATAAGCATAAAGTCTAATTTAAACAACTATAGATAAGTAAAATAAGTAACAAAAAACGAACATAAAATTTAAATTTTTTTTCTTATTTGGTATAAAAATAAATATAATAAAATAAATCATTGTTCTCATACATAATAACATAAAATTTGACATTTTCCCTTTCTAGAACTATTTATTTTTTTAGTTTTTATTCTTATTTTTGGGCTTTATTCTAATTTTGTTAAACAAAAAAGTTCTAATATTATTTAACTTTAATTTTTAACTTTTACCACAAATAAAAATATATGACTTTGTGTGTATTAAATAATAAAAAAAATACTCGAAACAGAAAAAGTTAAGTTTACTCTTTCTTTATATTTATAGGAATGTAAATTATTCGCACAAGTGTTACAAGACCTTTTTTTTACTTTTTTTTTAAATTAGTATTCACTTTTGATTGTAATAATTATGAATTAATACATTGTGATAACTAATTGTGATTGTAGAGAAGAGAGAAGGAGAAGAAGAGAGAACAAGCCAATATAAGCATGGGATGAGCCAATGATAAATATGTAGATAGATAATGGTTAGAAAAAAGAATAATGAAAACAAAAATTAAAAATTCTAAAAGAATAATAAAACTAAAGATAATTTAAAATGTTGAATATAAAATTATTAGAAATAAAAGTTTTTTAGCCATTAAAATTATACGAAAGAAAAGAGTGATTTAAATATAAATTTTTATATCTACTCTAGATTAAATAAAATTGTGAAATAAATAAATTTATAAATATTTATAATTTTTTATCTTCATTGTTACACATAATAACAACTTAATGATTTAAGTATTATACCTAAATTAATTTAAATTTAATTATTCTATATATTAAAAAAATTAAATGACTTATAGATTTTTTTATTTTTTATTTAATTATTCTATACAAAATTTTTGAATGCTTGATATATTAAATTTTTTTAAATGATAAAATATGATTTAACAAGCAAGTATGAAAAATAAATATCTAAATAATAGTTTTACATCTAGATATCTAAATCAAACAAAAAAATAATTTTTTTTAACAAATCTTTAACAACTCTAAAGTTAATACAATTGATAGTTATGGATCAAGGCGATGAACAAAAATGAGAGCTACTATAATGATATGGTGGTAATTGATTGCGGTTGGGGTTAATAGAAGAAGAAAACAAGGAAAGGGAATAAAACAAGGTTAATAGTGACGAGACAATAATAGTTATTAATATAATTTTAATTTTAACAAAATATGATATAAATAAGATCACGTTAATATTAAAATCAAAGAATACTTATCAAATAAATTTAAAAAATGAATAATATATTAACAAAAAAATTAAAATTAATTTCTTAAAAACAATAGAAAAGCGGCTGAACAGTGCCTGTTGAGTCGCTAGTAAATATAATGAAAGTAATATAAACAAGTACTGCATATTTGTGCCCCGTAATCAGAATTAAGTTTACTACATAATTATATAAAAATATAGTGATTTTATGTTTATATTTATAATCAAAATTATATATAGAAGCATGTAAATTGACTTCACATTTTTAATTAGACATTTAACTTTTTTAGTACAAAAGGGATCAACAGCTTTCATTTAATAATATGAAATATCATTTCTAAATTATATTCACATAATCAAAATTTTAAATGTAACTATGTAATGTGAGTTCATCTTTTTTATTTTTCTATTGACCCTTTGTTTTTTAAACTCTTTTTAATTACCTGCACACTTTATTAACCATTAATTAAAGTTTCTATAATGTCTTTTTGGGATGCTACGCGTGGGTTTTCAAGGATGAAATGGATGGTGATGGTGTAATGACTAACCATTAATTAAAGTTTCAATTATGCCTTTTTGGGATGCTACGCGTGGGTTTTCAAGGATGAAATGGATGGTGACGGTGTAATGAGTGAGTGGGACAAGACATTAAATCTACTAAAACTCCAGTGGATTCGTTTCTTAAATCTGAAAGTATTTCATACACCACGAAGAGGAGGGTTTCAAATAGTCGCAAGTCTATTCGTGTAGAGGGTGAGTGTTACGTTGTATTTAGGAGACGGACACCCGGAATATACAAGACTTGGGAGGCAGCAGAGCCACAGGTGATCGGCTATCCGAGAAATCTGCATCGGCGGTATCGGAGCTTTGAAGCGGGTTGGAGAGCATGGGTTGATTACATGCACGGACAGTGTGTGGGTGTTTCAAACAACGGCCAAAGAAGTCAACATTTACCTATTGGTGCAGCCTCTGGTTCGGCCAGTGCAAGCGACCCCCATCTTCATCATGCCGTATACTTCACAGCAGACGCGGTGGGTGGTGGACCGCATCTTTGTGTTAACTCATTCTTGCATCAGGTGACACTGGAGACACAGCCAACTTCCCCCAATGAAAGTGAAGACTACCTCCCGGGTTCAGACGGTAAGTTCGTTTTACGATTAGGTTAGAATTTTTCTACTTTAGACTGTGAATAAAGAAGTTGGGTTTATTTTTGAGTAACCGATCGTTTATTGTGGTGTTGCATTGGCGTAGCAAGTGCCATTGCGCGACTTCAACATGCAGTCAGCAAGCTAGAGGGGTGTGTGTCTCAGCTAGAGGTAGAAAACAAGAAGCTTTTAATGCAGTTAACAGAGGCAATGGATCAGATGTCAAAGTTATTAAGGACGAAGACTCGCAGCAAGTAACAATTTTTCCTGAAAGTCGGTTGATTCTGATGTATGCTATGTTGGGCGATTCATAAGAAATTGACTAGTGAAAGCAATGCACATGGCCCCGCTATGTGTGAGTTCTTTTTTTGTTGGTCTCTGAAATATAGATGTGTTCAGTTTTCGGTTATGTGTTTTACATCATCTGGATGTCATGTTGTGTGTGTCACTGCGTTGTTGTATTGATGGAAATAGGTGTTGTTTAGTAGGAATGAATTAGATCTCCTTAACCTTCCTAACTTATTTGGTTCAATGATTCATATTTGACTATCTATAACAATATATAATGGGAATACAGATAGTTTGGTATCAAATATTTTTTTTCTTATTTTACTTCTATTTTTATAATCTAAAACTACATCCTAAATCACATACTCACCTTTTGTAAATTCCGCATTAACCCACGACAGAATGATGTAACTGCTTCACTTAAAAAAATTGCTCACTCTTAATCGTAAGATTATAAAAATGGCTCCACTTACACTATAGTTTAAACAAGGTAATTTTTTTTAATTAAATGTACAAAGAATAATTTTTTTCTTTAAATTATTATCATACTATTTTAATATACTCTTGATGCTTATCTACAATATATAATGATAATTAGTGTCTAAATTTAAATTCCAATATTACTCTTAAAGAGAGGTTTATTATTAAAAAAATTCTTTTGTCAATTACGTTAAATAAAAAAATTTCTACCCATTTTTTTTTTCAGTAACCTCACTAAGATATTCTTATTGGATGTAAATTATTGTTACAAATATTTTTATTAAGATATGTTTTTAAGGAATAAAAGTAAAATAGTTCAATAAGGACAATTTTTTAAAAAAAATAAATTTACACGAATAATTTTTCTCTTCAAATTATAAACATACTTTTCTAATATACTCTAAGTACCTACATAATATATAATATCAATTAGCGTTCAAATTTAAGTTCCAATATTGTTAATAACGAGAGAGGTTTATTATTTTTTTAAAACATTTACACACAATAATTTTTGTATCAATATATCATGATTCATTTTAAAAATAATATTTATTCATTTAAGTAATAGAGTGTCTTAAAAAATTATATTTAATTAATTTTTTATCTTTTAACAATTTTATATTTGGGTAAAGTATACTTTTTGTCCCTAAAATTTGACAAAAGTTTCAAAAATACCCCTAAGTTTTATTTTGTTTCAATTTTGTCATAAGTTTTCGATTTGCATCAAATATACCCCTAACAGCTAACTTTTTAAAAAATTTAAGATCAATTCAACAACAATTTCATAAGAACAACTCTCAATACAAGCAAATCAAGCATAATTTTCATGCATTGTTGTTGAATTAGTCTTAAATTTTTTGAAAATTTACCCGTCCAGGGTATATTTGATGCAAATCGAAAACTTTTGGGACAAAATTGAAACAAAATAAAACTTATGAGTATTTTTGAAACTTTTGCCAAACTTCAGGGACAAAAAATATACTTTACCCTTTATATTTTTAGATTCAAAACATTTTATTTTTTTATTCAAGGTTTATTTTTATATTTTATTTTAATTCTGTTATTCAAAACTATTAATATGAATTTTAATTTTTAGGATAAATAAAAAGATGAAATTTTTTTATAAATTAAATTATTGAAAAACTTATTTATTATAGAAAAAGTCAAGTATATTTCTTGATTATAAGAATACATATAATTCACTTTTGAATGTAATCAAAATAAATATAAATTTATTCAATTTTTTAAAATTTACATTAATTATTAAAATTATAATATAATGAATGTACTCTTATACAAATATAAAAATGATTTCATAACTATTTTTTTTTTGTTAGGAGAAAACATGACTTAATAAGCATAAAGTCTAATTTAAACAACTATAGATAAGTAAAATAAGTAACAAAAAACGAACATAAAATTTAAATTTTTTTTGTTATTTGGTATAAAAATAAATATAATAAAATAAATCATTGTTCTCATACATAATAACATAAAATTTGACATTGTCTTTTTCTAGAACTATTTATTTTTTTAGTTTTTATTCTTATTTTTGTACTTTATTTTAATTTTGTTAAACAGAAAAGTTCTAATATTATTTAACTTTAATTTTTAACTTTTACCACAAATAAAAATATATGACTTTGTGTGTATTAAATAATAAAGAAAATACTCAGAACAGAGAAAGTTAAGTTTACTCTTTCATTATATTTATAGGAGTGTAAATTATTCGCACAAGTGTTACAAGACCTTTTTTTTTTTTACCTTATTTTTAAATTAGTATTCACTTTTGATTGTAATAATTATGAATTAATACATGGTGATAACTAATTACGATTGTAGAGAAGATCGAAGGAGAAGAAGAGGGAACAAGCCAATATAAGCATGGGAATGAGCCAATGATAAATATGTAGATAGATAATGGTTAGAAGAAAGAATAATGAAAACAAAAATTAAAAATTCTAGAAGAATAATAAAACTAAAGATAATTTGAAATGTTGAATATAAAATTATTAGAAATAAAAGTTTTTTAGCCATTAAAATTATACGAAAGAAAAGAGTGATTTAAATATAAATTTTTATATCTACTCTAGATTAAATAAAATTGTGAAATAAATAAATTTATAAATATTTATAATTTTTTATCTTCATTGTTACACATAATAACAACTTAATGATTTAAGTATTATACCTAAATTAATTTAAATTTAATTATTCTATATATTAAAAAAATTAAATAACTTATAGATTTTTTTATTTTTTATTTAATTATTCTATACAAAATTTTTGAATGCTTGATATCTTAAATTTTTTTTAAATGATAAAATATGATTTAACAAGCAAGTATGAAAAATAAATATCTAAATAATAGTTATACATCTAGATATCTAAATCAAACAAAAAAATAATTTTTTTAACAAATCTTTAACAACTCTAAAGTTAATACAATGGATAGTTATGGATCAAGGCGATGAACAAAAATGAGAGCTACTATAATGATATGGTGGTAATTGATTGCGGTTGGGGTTAATAGAAGAAGAAAACTAGGAAAGGGAATAAAACAAGGTTAATAGTGACGAGACAATAATAGTTATTAATATAATTTTAATTTTAACAAAATATGATATAAATAAGATCACGTTAATATTAAAATAAAAGAATACTTATCAAATAAATTTAAAAAATGAATAATATATTAACAAAAAAATTAAAATTAATTTCTTAAAAACAATAGAAAAGCGGCTGACCAGTGCCTGTTGAGTCACTAGTAAATATAATGAAAGTAATATAAGCAAGTACTACATATTTGTTCCCCGTAATCAGAATTAAGTTTACTATATAATTATATAAAAATATAGTGATTTTATGTTTATATTTATAATCAAAATTATATATAGAAGCATGTAAAATGACTTCACATTTGTAATTAAACATTTAACTTTTTTAGTACAAAAGGGATCGACAGCTTTCATTTAATAATATGAAATATCATTTCTAAATTATATTCACATAATCAAAATTTTAAATGTAACTATGTAACGTGAGTTTATCTTTTTTATTTTTCTATTGACCCTTTATTTTTTAAACTCTTTTTAATTACCTGCACACTTTATTAACCATTAATTAAAGTTTCAATTATGCCTTTTTGGGATGCTACGCGTGGGTTTTCAAGGATGAAATGGATGGTGACGGTGTAATGAGTGAGTGAAGCAAGACATTTCATCTACTAAAACTCTAGTGGATTCGTTTCTTAAATCTGAAAGTATTTCATACACCATGAAGAGGAGGGTTTCAAATAGTCGCATGTCTGTTCGTGCAGAGGGTGAGTGTTACGTTGTATTTAGGAGACGGACACCCGGAATATACAACACTTGGGAGGCGGGCAGAGCCACAGGTGAGCGGCTATCCGAGAAATCTGCATCGGCAGTATCGGAGCTTTGAAGCAGGTTGGAGAGCATGGGTTGATTACATGCACGGGCAGTGTGTGGGTGTTTCAAACAACGGCCAAGGAAGTCAGCAGTTACCTGTTGGTGTTGCCTCTGGTTTGGCCAGTGCAAGTGACCACATCTTCATCATGCCGTATACTTCACAGACGCGGTGAGTGGTGGACCGCATTTTTGTGTTAACTCATTCTCGCATCAGTTGTCACTGGAGACACAGCCAACTTCCCCCAATGAAAGTGAAGACTACCACCCAGGTTCAGACGGTAAGTTCTTTTTACGATTAGGTTGGAATTTTTCTACTTTAGACTATGAATAAAGAAGTTGGGTTTATTTTTGAGTAACCGATCGTTTATTGTGGTGTTGCATTGGCGCAGCAAGTGCCGTTGCGCGACTTCAACATGCAGTCAGCAAGCTAGAGGGGCGTGTATCTCAGCTAGAGGTAGAAAACAAGAAGCTTTTAATGCAGTTAACAGAGGAAATGGATCAGATGTCAAATTTGTTAAGGACGAAGACTCGCAGCAAGTAACAATTTTTCCTGAAAGTCGGTTGATTCTGATGTATGCTATGTTGGGCGATTCATAAGTAATTGACTACTGAAAGCAATGCACATGGCCCCGCTATGTGTGAGTTCTTTTTTTGTTGGTCTCTAAAATATAGATGTGTTCAGTTTTTGGTTATGTGTTTTACATCATCTGGATGTCATGTTGTGTGTGTCACTGCGTTGTTTGTATTGATGGAAATAGGTGTTGTTAAGTAGGAATGAATTAGATCTCCTTAACCTTCGTAACCTATTTGGTTCAATGATTCATTTTTGATTATCTATAATAATATATAATGGGAATACAGAGGGTTTGGTGTCCAATATTTTTTTCGTATTTTTCTCCTACTAGCGGCTTAACAGGCACTGCCGTGCCTGTTCAGCCGCTTTTTCTATGGGATTTAATGTTAATTATTTTAATAAATTTTAAAATTTTAAATTCGAATAACATAAAAATAATAATATAGAATAGTCAATGATAATATAAAAATGTTCAAATTAAAATAATAATATATTACCTATCTATAAACAATAATAATAATATGAAAATAATTTAATTATAATGAACACATACATCACTTATCTACAAATAACATAATCCATAAAATAGTTATTACAATAATATTTTATCTTCTTCTATCTAACTCAAAGTCATAAAAATAAATAGAAAAATATGATTGTTTACAAAAAATAGCCATATTTAAAAGTCATATTCTTTTTCTTTGTTTAGGGACTTTTTTTTTTTAGTGGTAAGTCAAAGTACGGATCTGTATTTGAAGAATCTTTCTTGTGCCTACAAAAAGTGTAAAGAAGAAAAATAATTGTCCTTTTTTTTGTGATTATAGAACAAACTATAAGTAAAAACGTTAAGATAAACCTAAAGTAATTTCTGAATTTGTAACCGAGTAAAAATCTTTAGCAATTCCTCATGCATCTCCTTATCAATAAATTCTTGAGCCTTGAAGAACTACAAAATTTAGAAATCAATAAAATATACCATATGCCAATACAAATTTCATTATATTTGAACGACAATTTAACAATAAAAAAAAATAAAACCTGTAAAATTGAATTTTTTTTGTTTGAGATTGGATTTTCTACACATACACAAAAAAAGAAGCCATTAAACCCTCTGTAGAGTATTCAAATCTATAATTATTCGATATTACCTCTATTTTGTGCGGTTTCTTAATCTATAATAAGGTACCTGCAATGTTCTTCTTTACTAACATGAGTTGGTTCCGCTTCTGTGAGTTTGTTGCTGGAAAAAGAAAAATGTTTAATTTATTATCATTGGTTTAAAATTATTTTTTGCAACTTTATTCAACATGGGAAACATAATTTCCGTTGCAATTTCAGAGTAACTTTTTAATATTTTAGGCATAAACTCTTTCCATTTATTTAATAGAACATGAAGAATATAGAAAGGAGATAGATAATAGGCATATCAATAACATTCTGATTACGATGATTGCATTACCTTATATGTTATTGGAAAGTATTTCCTTTTTTATCATCTTCCAGAATTGGGTCTTGTCTGTTTTAACTTATCCTCCCCAACCAATAGAATGAATTTGAAAGGAATGAACCTATTAGATAACATATGATTATGATTATTAACATAGAAATAGAAGTATGTATATTTAATGCAATTTTGACAGTAATTAATTTAAAAAATTACTTTATTGTCTATTGGTTCGATTGATGCAATTGCTTGCTCATCTTTCCATGCACTCCAGAGACTTTGGAATCCTTCTTACTGTAATTAATATTTGTTAACATATTTCTAGTATATCTAGTATGTCTCAGTTAATGATAATTAGTACTGATAATTAGTACGTACCTGTTCAAGTTCGTTGTCTTTATCTCTTGGCATATATTGATGAGCTCCTTTGAAATCAAATTGTCTATTAAAAAAATATAAGTTGTTAGTCGTCAATAAATTGAAGTTTGTAAACAAAAATATTTATATCAATGAAAAAGATTTAAAGATTAAAATTATATCCATATTTAAAAGTCATAATTTTTTTTTGTATAAAGTTCTCTGTTGCATCAGTTGTCTTATAGCATTTTTTAGTTAATTATCTTATACAGGGTATGACGATTTTTGCCTTTGGCTAAATTTTTTAGTTTGTGTGTTTTGTTTCATATTTTTTAAATGTTTAGATATTACTGGTCGAAATAATACAATACATAACGATAATATTGGTTCATATTTTATTTGTTCTATTACTTCTAATAATTTTTATTTTGTATGCTTTCGCCTAGAGTTATCATTTTAATTTTTACTATTTATTTTATTTCTTAAAATACATTTTATTTAATTATTTTATTTTGTCTTATTTGTATGAATTATAACAAAATGATTCAACAAAATATAAATTTTTTTAAATTAACTATTTTTTTGTTTTCGTTAAAGTTTACATATTTTTCATTGGCAAATAAATATTTTAAGTATTATTTTGGTTTTTATAAAAAATTTTGTATATAGATTTTAATTTTTTTTATAGGCACTGGCAATCTTTTTTATAATTGGTTCTTGTAATGATCTTAAATAAAATTTTTTTTTAACATTTTATTTAATTATTTTATTTTGTCATATTTATGTGAATTATAACAAAATGATTCAACAAAATATAAAATTTTTTAAATTAACTATTTTTTATTTTCGCTAAAGTTTACATATTTTTCATTTTAATTGCCAAATAAATATTTTAAGTATTATATTGGTTTTTATAAAAATTTTTGTGTATAGATTTTAAATTTTTTGTTAGGCATTGGCACTCTTTTTTTATAATTGGTTCTTGTATGATCTTAAATAAATAAAATTTTTAACATTAATTATACTCACACTTAATGTTTACTATAAATACATTAATATGCTAACATATAAGGATAAAATAATAATTTTTTTATAAATTTCTTTACCTATTAAAATTATGTCACAATAAATATATAAAGAAAAAAAATAGAATACTAACTAGTTATATTTTTTTCACGTCTACTGTTTTGATCAGATCTATTTCCATAAATTTCTAATAGAATGTAAAAAGAACATATTAACAAAATTATAAAATTGTTCATTAAATTAAGTTTGTACAGTATCAGTGGTAATTCAGAGGTTATTTTATAAGAAACAAATCATACAAAATTAAATTGATTGGAAGTAATAGAATACGTAGAATACCCATTAATATCATAATTATTCAAATTCTGAATAACTAAAAAAATTAGATAGTGACCGAAAAATACAAATACATGATAGGCAGTAAAAAGTTATCATTTGAAAAATGATTTAAGTGTAATCATATAATAAATTTATTAAGTGAAGAAATTATCATTTATTTTTTATAATGTTATATATATTTATTAAAAATATTTAAATCTTTTTTGTGCATTAAATAAAACGTTTAAAAGAATTGTAGAATATTAAAAAAGATATGAAATGTAAAATTCTATTAGATATTAATTGGACCACTATTATTATGAGTATCTGAATAATAGTAATCATATTATTGGAACGACAATAATGTATTTTAAAAGTACATTCGGTAGATAAATTACAGATAAATAGTACTAAGAGTACATTAACATAGAGATATTGTAGAAATAATTCAAATTAAATGGTAAATTAAATTGTAGAAAAAAGATTAAAAAATATATACCAGAATTATCTACTACGTTTTTTTGTCACAGAGTCAGAAAATTTAATTACAAATATATTATTAAACATTGAACATATATATTTTTCTTATAATAATATAGTTATAAAAATTTTAAATCTGTATAATATTATATTAAAAATTATTAAATTATTTAATAATTGAGATTATAATTCTGTACAGACAATATAATAATATCTATAATAATATTATTTAGGCCAATAATAAAAGATTTATTGAATCAAAATTTAAGAAAAATAAATTATTATTAATTAAATAAATATAAATATATAGGATTCCTACCCATATTTGGACCGTTCGATATATTGCTTGAACCAGTTTCACTGTTATTATGAGTATCTGTATATGTAGAAAATTTATTATTAAGATGAAAATAATATAATTTGATAATTTAAGAGTACACTCAAGAAATAAATTATACATAATTGGTACTAAGAGTCTCGTAACATAGATATATCGTAAAAAATAATTCATATTAAATGATAAATTAACAACATAAATTTATTAATGGGAAGTATAAGGTAGAGTACCTGATACAGAGTATTGTTGAGCGGGTATATTTGTGATAACTTGTAATGGTGTTGTCATGTTAGTTGGTCCTCTTGATGTATCGATTTGTTTTTCTCGTCTAATACTCTCTTGGTAACTGGCACGTTTTACATTATATTTAGGTGAAGTGAGAAGGATGTAGGAGAAGATAGAGGAGAAATGAAGAAAATTTTTTCTATTATGGAGTAACCAGTAATGTGAAGTGAGAGAGATTAAGAGGAGAAACTGGTATCCTATTAGTTATTATAGATGAAAATGAAGTACTGAAAATTCTGTAACTGACCTGTACTAATGGAGTATTATGCAGTAATGTGATGTGAGAGAAATTAACGGGAGAAACTGGTATCCTATTAATGAAATAATTATAGAAGTTATATTGAGGTGAACGTGAATGAAAAAGAAGTAGTGGGAATTCTGTAACTGGGAGTAAGTTATTAGGAAGGATAAAAATGGAAAAAAAATTTGGACACCAAAATGGGTTTTCTCATTATATATTGTTATAGATAAAGCGAACGGAATTGTGCAGTAAGTGGGCCTCCCAAGTTTTATTCTATTCATAAAACCTGTACTATTCCGGAAAAAAAAAAAGAAAAAAAAATATGCAGCCAATATGAAATATCATTTCTAAATTATATTCACATAATCAAAATTTTAAATGTAACTATGTAACGTGAGTTCATCTTTTTTATTTTTCTATTGACCCTTTGTTTTCTAAACTCTTTTTAATTACCTGCACACTTACAACCATTAATTAAAGTTTCAATTATGCCTTTTCGGGATGCTACGTGTGGGTTTTCAAGGATGAAATGGATGGTGATGGTGTAATGAGTGAGTGGGACAAGATATTAAATCAACTAAAATTCCAGTGGATTCATTTCTTAAATCTAAAAGTATTTCATACACCACGAAGAGGAGGGTTTCAAATAGTCGCACGTCTATTCGTGCAGAGGATAAGTGTTACGTTGTATTTAGGAGACGGACACCCGGAATATACAACACTTGGGAGGCGGCAGAGCCACAGGTGAGCGGCTATCCGAGAAATCTGCATCGGCAGTATCGGAGCTTTGAAGTGGGTTGGAAAGCATGGGTTGATTACATGCACGGACAGTGTGTGGGTGTTTCAAACAACGGCCAAAGAAGTCAGCAGTTACCTGTTGGTGCTGCCTCTGGTTCGGCCAGTGCAAGCGACCCCCATCTTCATCATGCCGTATACTTCACAGCAGATGGTGGACCGCATCTTTGTGTTAACTCATTCTCGCATCAGGTGTCACTAGAGACACAGCCAACTTCCCCCAATGAAAGTGAAAACTACCTCCCGGGTTCAGACGGTAAGTTCTTTTTACGATTAGGTTGGAATTTTTTTACTTTAGACTGTGAATAAAGAAGTTGGGTTTATTTTTGAGTAACCAATCATTTATTGTGGTGTTGCATTGGCGCAGCAAGTGCCATTGCGCGACTTCAACATGCAGTCAGCAAGCTAGAGGGGCGTGTGTCTCAGCTAGAGGTAGAAAACAAGAAGCTTTTAATGCAGTTAACAGAGACAATGGATCATATGTCAAATTTGTTAAAGACGAAGACTCGCAGCAAGTAACAATTTTTTCTGAAAGTCGGTTGATTCTACTGTATGCTATGTTGGCGATTCATAAGTAATTGACTAGTGAAAGCAATGCACATGGCCCCACTATGTGTGAGTTCTTTTTTTGTTAGGTCTCTAAAATATAGATGTGTTCAGTTTTCGATTATGTGTTTTACATAATCTGGATGTCATGTTGTGTGTGTCACTGCGTTGTTGTATTGATGGAAATAGGTGTTGTTAAGTAGGAATGAATTAGATCTCCTTAACCTTCGTAACCTATTTAGTTCAATGATTCATATTTGATTATCTATAACAATATATAATGGGAATACAGAAGGTTCGGTGTCTAATGTTTTTTTCTTATTTTACTCCTATTTTTATAATCTAAAACTACATCCTCAATCACGTACTCACCTTCTGTAAATTCCACATTAACCCACAACAGAATGATGTAACTGCTTCACTTAAAAAAATTGCTCACTCTCAATCGTAAGATTATAAAAATGGCTCCACTTACAGTATAGTTTAAACAAGGTAATCTTTTTTAATTAAATGTACAAAGAATAATTTTTTTCTTTAAATTATTATCATACTATTTTAATATACTCTTGATGCTTATCTACAATATATAATGATAATTAGTGTCTAAATTTAAATTCCAATATTACTCTTAAAGAGAGGTTTATTATTAAAAAAATTCTTTTGTCAATTACGTTAAATAAAAAAATTTCTACCCATTTTTTTACAGTAACCTCACTAAGATATTCTTATTGGATGTAAATTATTGTTACAAATATTTTTATTAAGATATGTTTTTAAGCAATAAAAGTAAAATAGTTCAATAAGGATAATTTTTTAAAAAAAATAAATTTACACTAATAATTTTTCTCTTCAAATTATTAACGTACTTTTCTAATATACTCTAAGTACCTACACAATATATAATATCAATTAGCGTTCAAATTTAAGTTCCAATATTGTTAATAACGAGAGAGGTTTATTATTTTTTTAAAAAATTTACACACAATAATTTATGTATCAATATATCATGATTTATTTTAAAAATAATATTTATTCATCTAAGTCAGAGTGTCTTAAAAAATCATATTTAAATAATTTTTTTATCTTTTAACTATTTTATATTTTTAGATTCAAAACTTTTTATTTTTTTTATTCAAGGTTTATTTTTATATTTTATTTTAATTATGTTATTCAAAACTATTAATATGAATTTTAATGTTTAGGATAAATAAAAAGATGAAATTTTTTTTAAATTAAATTATTGAAAAACTTACTTATTATAGAAGAAGTCAAGTGTATTTCTTGATTATAAGAATACATATAATTCACTTTTGAATGTAATCAAACTAAATATAAATTTATTCAATTTTTTAAAATTTACATTAATTATTAAAATTATAATATAATGAATGTACTCTTATACAAATATAAAAACGATTTCATAACTATTTTTTTTGTTAGGAGAAAATATGACTTAATATATGACTTTGTGTGTATTAAATAATAAAGAAAATACTCGAAACAGAAAAAGTTAAGTTTACTCTTTCATTATAGTTATAGGAGTGTAAATTATTCGCACAAGTGTTACAAGACCTTTTTTTTACTTTATTTTTAAATTAATATTCACTTTTGATTGTAATAATTATGAATTAATACATGGTGATAACTAATTGTGATTGTAAAGAAGATCGAAGGAGAAGAAGAGAGAACAAGCCAATATAAGCATGAGGATGAGCCAATGATAAATATGTAGATAGATAATGGTTAGAAAAAAGAATAGTGAAAACAAAAATTAAAAATTCTAAAAGAATAATAAAACTAAAGATAATTTGAAATGTTGAATATAAAATAATTAGAAATAAAAGTTTTTTAGCCATTAAAATTATACGAAAGAAAAGAGTGATTTAAATATAAATTTTTATATCTACTCTAGATTAAATAAAATTGAGAAATAAATAAATTTATAAATATTTATAATTTTTTATCTTCATTGTTACACATAATAACAACTTAATGATTTAAGTATTATACCTAAATTAATTTAAATTTAATTATTCTATATATTAAAAAAATTAAATAACTTATAGATTTTTTTATTTTTTTTATTTAATTATTCTATACAAAATTTTTGAATGCTTGATATCTTAATTTTTTTTAAATGATAAAATATGATTTAACAAGCAAGTATGAAAAATAAATATCTAAAGAGCAATGCTAGGGGCCAGCAACTTTTGTGATTAATAGCCATCAAATAGCCATCAATGATGATTTAATGGTGTGAGATTGGTGTGAGATTTCATCCAATGGCTCACCTTTCTCTGCTGGTTACATGCTGGCCAAAATTCAATAAAATTGCTGGCCTCCTAAACTTTTTCTTATCTAAATAATAGTTATACATCTAGATATCTAAATCAAACAAAAAAATAATTTTTTTAACAAATCTTTAACAACTCTAAAGTTAATACAATGGATAGTTATGGATCAAGGCGATGAACAAAAATGAGAGCTACTATAATGATATGGTGGTAATTGATTGCGGTTGGTGTAAGACCCCAAATTTTTGAAAATTAAAGAATGAATTATTTGTGATTTATTATTTTATTTAAAGAAAATTATTATTATTATTATTATTATTATTATTATTATTATTATTATTATTATTATTATTATTATTATTATTATTATTATCATATTTATATATTTATAATATTTATATATTTATTTCCCTTTGGCCGAAGCCTTAAGGGAATTAAGATAAAGAAAGCCAAAACGTGGCTTGCATGCTTAACTATGTACATATATATAATTCTTACTAATGTTTCTTTTATACATATATCATCATGACACATGTTTCTTTTATTTTTCTAACTTTGACACCTATAATGCCTAAACACCACAAATCACCACTCATCATTAATATCTATGTTTTGTTCTTCATGCATCACCGAACATGCATTTGGAGAGAAAGAAAAGAAAGAACCGAGAAAGAGAAGAGAGAAACCGTGAACTTCTTTGAGCTTCCGAGCTCGATTTCTTGTAATTCGTGATCCCAGTCAAAAATCTAATCCGGTAAAAGTGTTCGTATCTTCCTCCTCTACACGTTGACGTTATTTTTGTTCGGTGGAAGCTGATGGTGACGTAGCTTCCCTTTCCCTTGAGTTCGGCCAACTGGAGTTTTAGGAGGTACAGACGATTCCGAACGTTTTCTTCTTCGGCAGTTCGGTCAGAAAGCTTTTCCGGAGCTTCGAGTATTTTGATTTCGTACGGAGATAGTGGATAAAGCTGTGGTTGCGACTGCCGCTGGGTGTGAGCCGAGAGAAAATGATTTCTTTGAGGCATTTAGTTTATGGGTTCGACAATCGAGGTAGGGGGTTTCGTTTTTAAAATTACAAGTTTTTAATTTAAGAATGCCAAAAAGCTTATTGAGTAATTACAAATAATTTACACGTGTTTTGTGTGACTAATTGATGAGAATTGGTTGTAATTGTGAGTGTTGGTCAATTTGGTGTTGCTTGCTAAATTGCAATGTGATTTGAGTTTATGAATTGGGTTTGAATTGAGACTGTGTTTGATGCTGGAATTTATTGTTATGGAAGTGGATGGTAACTGATTTTGGTATTAGTATGATGGTGAATAGGTGCTGATGAAGGGCTGGTAAAAATACGCAAGAAGGTAATTTTGGTTAGTATTAAATGTTAAACGAGTATGATCGGAGGGATTTGTAAAGTCTGAATGAAGAAATTAATTTCCTTTAATTTTCAAAAGCAAAAGATTGAAACGGGCTAATTTTATTGAAATAGAAAGAGGCTTAGTTTTAAAGAGAATGGTTTGATTCTATTTGATATTTTGAACGATGTGAATATTGAAAACGATTTATTACTTGGAAATATTTTGAAAAGGGTTTGAAAGATAATTAATGGAATCTCTGCCACAGGAGAGCAGAGAATAACGATTAGAGAATATATTAACTAAAAGGATATCTGCCACAGGAGAGCAGAGAACAAAGATTAAAGGAATATATTAATTAATAAAATGACTGCCACAGGAGAGCAGATGTGACATTGTTTAGGCCTTAGTGCCAAATGTATAGTGGGGATGCCCACACACTGAGAACTGTTTTCCAGATGTACGCTTATTGATTTGGAAAGTCACACTGTATGCGGCTAGCCGTACGACTTATAAGCACACTGTATACATCTGGAAAGCCATATTTGGGACTCGTGCCCGGGTAATGTCAGGAGCGGGTAGACAACCAACACATGAGCTCATGGCCTGCATTAGGAATAGACATGCATCAAGTTGTTTGCATATTTGTATTTGGTTGTGTTTGCTTGTATTACTTCTCTGTGATTGTGCTGTTTGACTTGTTTGTATGTTGGTTTGAATTCCTTACTTATACTGTTAGTTCACGGATGTATTGAGGTGAGATGTTGTGGTTGAAAAATGATTATGTAGCTGAGAGGTGGTTAGTATAACTAATTTTGTGGTTAAAATCTGTTTTGAGTTTAGAAATTTAAAGAAAAGTAATTAATTATCTAAAGTAGAAATAAAAGTATTTTCAAAGGTTTAACAAAATAGTTTTACTAAGTAAGTTAATTATTTGCATTAAATTCATTACTTTTACGGCATTTTCATTCCCTACTAAGAACGTGTGGTTTGTTTTCACCCCAAAATCTTCCACTCTTTCAGTGACACAGGTTCAATTCGGAGATTCAGTAAGAAGTTGCAGACGATTAGTAGCTTTACTTGTGTTTTCTGTTGTTTTTATAGAGTTCCCTCGCCTTTGTTGCTTCAGGGTCTTTATTTTATCCAGAGGGTTAGGTATTGTATTTGAGTTTTATATTAAATTTAATTGTATAGCATCTATTATTATTAATAATTATGTGATTATTATTATCTGAAGATCTTTTGTTATGTGATTTTAATTACTAAAATCTATTTTCTGGAATTTTCTTAAAAACGGAAACGCGATATCGACGTAAAGGCTCAATATTAAACAGTTAAATAGTAAATAAGAAAAATAGGTTAGTAACTCCTCACTTCTGGTACGGTCATGACGTGCTATAAGTTAGGATGTTACATTATGGTATCAGAGCAGTTCGTCCCTGTTAGAGCCTTAGGAATGGACTGACTATGCTTTACTGTATACTCTAAGTGTCTGTCATGCAGTAGGACTTGTCCCACTGACAAGAGTTTGAGTTTGAAATGCATGATTGTCTATTGATTAAAGCTGTTAGTCGACCGTTGCATCTCTCATGGTATTAGGTCTGGCCAACTTAATACTAATGATTCATGTATATGGAAACACTAATGGATTATCATAGACGAGATAGAAGTAATAGGTAACGTGAATCGTGGATTTTGGGAACGTTAGGAGTTAATTTCTTGATTCTACTCGGTTACGAATCTATTCTTTCATGATTTGCCGAGAGTTTCTTATTCGAGATGTCTTTCTTAAAAAGTTAACTAATTATTTTTCAACCTTGTTCCGCTTTCTCATTTGATCCTAATTGCATATGTCCTCTTAAATTTCTTAGATATCTGCCTTGTGTTATTTAAACTCTTCTTCTTGACTCCTATATTCTTTGACGTAATTTTTGGACTTGTTTAATGCATCAAAATGAATCATTGAAATCTTAGTGAACCTTGTCCGAGTTGCTTGTTCTTTCTCTAAGGTCTTGTATCTTTTTAGTGACTTGAGATTTGTTTTGATGTCACGTGCGACCGTTATACATAGCAAGTGGTGCGTTAGCTCTTTATGATGTGTTTCGTGAACACGAAAGGTAGAGCTTGTAAGCGTGCGACGTCACAAGATGTTTTAGGGTTCTGAGTCCCGTGGATAAGTTTGCGGAAGATATATTTGTGACCAATATTGGGTTGTGAAGTATTTGATGAGGTTAAGAAAATTCACGAATAGTCTACTTGTTAAAGTACATTTTGAAATGGTGAATATACGTCAGGTTGATGTATAAAAAGTTGAAACTCTGGAGTTAGTAAGAGATCAATGTGCAGACGTTAAGCGTGTCGTTTTAGCCACATGCCTGTTTTATAATCTTTCACCACCTTGTTTTACCATAGCACGTTTGAACCATGTCATCTTTTGTATCAATCTTGCCTTGTAACTTCAGCTTTATAATCGTACTTTCACCCTAGTACTTATATGCCATATGAACTTCTTTTATTTTATAGCAATTTTCGAGGACGAAAATTTTTATAAGTGAGGTAGGATGTAAGACCCCAAATTTTTGAAAATTAAATAATGAGTTAATTGTGATTTATTATTTTATTTAAAGAAAATTATTATTATTATTATTATTATTATTATTATTATTATTATTATTATCATATTTATATATTTATAATATTTATATATTTATTTCCCTTTGGCCGAAGCCTTAAGGGAATTAAGATAAAGAAAGCCAAAACGTGGCTTGCATGCTTAACTATGTACATATATATAATTCTTACTAATGTTTCTTTTATTTTTCTAACTTTGACACCTATAATGCCTAAACACCACAAATCACCACTCATCATTAATATCTATGTTTTGTTCTTCATGCATCACCGAACATGCATTTGGAGAGAAAGAAAAGAAAGAACCGAGAAAGAGAAGAGAGAAACCGTGAACTTCTTTGAGCTTCCGAGCTCGATTTTTTGTAATTCGTGATCCGAGTCAAAAATCTAATCTGGTAAAAGTGTTCGTATCTTCCTCCTCTACACGTTGACGTTATTTTTGTTCGGTGGAAGCTGATGGTGACGTAGCTTCCCTTTCTCTTGAGTTCGGCCAACTGGAGTTTTAGGAGGCACAGACGATTCCGGACATTTTCTTCTTCGGCAGCTCGGTCAGAAAGCTTCTCCAGAGCTTCGAGTATTTTGATTTCGTACGGAGATAGTGGATAAAGCTGTGGTTGCAACTGCCGCTGAGTGTGAGCCGAGAGAACATGATTTCTTTGAGGCATTTAGTTTATGGGTTCGACAATCGAGGTAGGGGGTTTCGTTTTTAAAATTACAAGTTTTTAATTTAAGAATGCCAAAAAGCTTATTGAGTAATTGCAAATAATTTACACGTATTTTGTGTGACTAATTGATGAGAATTGGTTGTAATTGTGAGTGTTGGTCAATTTGGTGTTGCTTGCTAAATTGCAATGTGATTTGAGTTTATGAATTGGGTTTGAATTGAGACTGTGTTTGATGCTGGAATTTATGGTTATGGAAGTGGATGGTAACTGATTTTGGTATTAGTATGATGGTGAATAGGTGCTGATAAAGGGCTGGTAAAAATACGCAAGAAGGTGATTTTGGTTAGTTTTAAATGTTAAACGAGTATGATCGGAGGGATTTGTAAAGTCTGAATGAAGAAATGAATTTCCTTTAATTTTCAAAAGCAAAAGATTGAAACGGGCTAATTTTATTGAAATAGAAAGAGGCTTAGTTTTAAAGAGAATGGTTTGATTCTATTTGATATTTTGAACGATATGAATATTGAAAACGATTTATTACTTGGAAATGTTTTGAAAAAGGGTTTGAAAGATAATTAATGGAATCTCTGACACAGGAGAGTAGAGAATAACGATTAGAGAATATATTAACTAAAAGGATATCTACTGTAACACCCTACCACACTAAGCTTTACGCTTAAGTCGTAAAACGAAGGTGGTGTGGTATTACAACTTCTAAAATAAAATGAGTACATATAATAGCAGAAGAATTATAATATGCTAGGAGCCTTGAAGAATAGGGGAAATAAAAATCGCGAGATAAAAGCGCAACGCTCAAGGAACGAGTTAACTTGCGTGCTAAGAAAACCGTAACTGTCAAACATAAGATAACAGAAGTAGGAATAGAGTGCCACAGATACAAAATAACAAGCTCCTAACTCAGCCTGCGAAGTCAAGACTGGCCGGAGAATATTTACACATATATACATACATACCCAAAACCCAAAAGTACATATACACAATCCTACCTCACCATAAACCTCTAAGAGGATCGAAACAACAAGTTATGCGGAGAGAAAACCAAGTACACATACATACATAGTATGGAATGAGAATCGGAGGTTCTCAGTATGGTAAAGGTGCCACACACATAATATATAAGGTCCTGGGAATGCCAGAGGCAATCTTAGAACGCCGACACTCAGATTATAGAGCTCAAAGTATTAAATAGAAGCCATAAAAGGTGGTTTACTAAGGATATTTAAACCTAACTTAACTTAACCTTAAATCTAAATCCCATTTTGCCATTCTTCCATACCTCCAACTCCATCATGCATTTCACAGACAGATAAACAAATAAAGACAAACACAAGAAGGTCACAAATACTACAGGTAACAAGTACACATTTACATGGCAAGTACATTTAGGCACACCCAATTAAAGCACAAGCAAGTAATTCGAGTAATATGCATATGATGCATGCATGTCCTATGGCTGATGAGGCTCATCTGTCGGTTATCCAGCCAACCCGACAAGTCTGAATTGTCCTTAGACTGTCCCCCGACGTGCATCCCCAAGAGTCTATGCATAGCTTTTTTTCATATAGTCAATATTGCTCAACGGGGGTAACATTCCCGGGAATTTATATAGTGCCCGGTCACACTTACGTCATATGGTCAACAGAGTATCGAGTTTTCAACCTGGTACACGTGGTGGCAAGCCACGGCACTTAATCCAGGGAATCTCGTATCTCAGATTATTCAAATTCATAAGCCATTTAAATAATTCAATTATAATTCATCAACATCCACATTATTCTCAATCGCATTTCATTCATCATCATACATCAATTATATTCAATCCTTATCCTTCATTATCACACCTCCCATTCCGTCCATCAATAGTTCCAATTCAAAACATAATTCATTCTTTTCTAAATGAATCAAACTTAAAACATGCTCATTTTCTTAATAACTCTAAATCAAACCATATAACCTTTGAATATAAATCTTTTTAGATAATCATATAAACAAAATCTCTAATTTTTATAAAATTCCAGCAGCATCTCCTCTAAAACTCAGACTTTGCCACCCTTTTCGGGTCCAAACCTGCTTTCTTTTCAATTCAACATACCCTTCATCATCATCATAACAGTCACCACAATAAATCTACCTCAGATCAACAATTATACTCATACAATATTCAAATCCAACAATCAAAATTCAACTAAGGATCATAGTTCACTAATCCTAGGCTTCTAACACAAAATACCTCAAATCAATAATTCACCAAATTATTAGTTAATCAACAAGCACCAAACCAACCATGTTCATCAACAATAACATTCAACCATAATTCTCTCCAAATTAACATAACAACATTCACCATCCAAAATTAATAACTAATTATCCAATAAACTTCAACCAAATATATTCATCGACAAATTACTAAACGTTAAACATACACCTGCATTCCAACTTATCCTATGGTCATCTAGCCTAAGTTTTCACAGAACATTATATATTAAATGTAAGAAACCTAAACCATACCTTGGCCAATTTCCACGTAACGACCAAAGCTATTTATTCAAAACCAAGGCAGCCCCTCAAAACTCAACTAATCCGCTTCCTCCAAGTTCCAGTATTCACAATTTTAAGCTCTAATTATTTATTCACAACCTAATACATATTCATAACACATATATATCCAATTTAATACTCAAAGCTCAAATTCAATGAAAATAAAATAGAATTATCATATCCTCACCTTACCCAAGCTTCACATAAGCAAGAGTGAACGTTTTCCTCAAGCTAATTGGATTCTAAAACATCAAAAATCAAAGAAATTCAACCTTCCCATTGAAAATTTGAAAATTGGGGGAAAAGAGGGCTGAGAGTGATTAAACAAGTTACCAGTGAAATTGTTCCGGTAGAAATGTAGAGCTCAACGCGGTGGATGCGTGGCCACAAACGGTGCAGCGATCGGAGCTCGGACGGAGAAGTTACGGAGATCGGAAGGTTACCGTAAGGTTTCGGGAGCTTTCGTTCTCTCTGGAGCTTTCACGCTGTTCATACGTGAAAATGAGGAAGAAAGGGCTTTTGGCTCATTTAAAGTGTTGGTCCGGTTGGACCAACGGCCCGGTTTGGATCCAGTTCAACCGGTTCAGCCTGTTCGGTCCAATCTTGGACCGTTTTCTTCGAAATTAGTGTCAAAATTCTCGTTTCGATGAGCTCTATCCTAATTTAATATAATATTTACGTTTCTAATCCTCCTTATTAAAAACTAATTTATTGACTAATTATCTACTAATTTAACCGGGGTTTACATCCTACCCACCTAATAAAGAATTTTGCCCTCAAAATTCAAATCTAGTTACCTGAAAAGAGATGTGGATAGTCCTTTCGCATATCTGATTCGAGCTCCCATGTATGTTCCTCGATACCAGCTCGACTCCAAGCTACTTTTACCAATGATACTTCCTTTCCGCGTAATCGTTTAATATTAGTATCATCAATTCTCACTGGAATTACTGGAAGTGTTAGATCTTCTCTTACTTGGATTGGTTCTGATTCCAGAACATGACTTGCATCAGGAGTATACTTCCGAAGCTGGGACACATGGAACACATCATGCAAATTCGAAAGATACGGCGGTAAGGCAATTCTATAAGCCACTGGCCCAATTCTCTTCAGGATCTCAAATGGTCCAATATAACGGGGATTCAGTTTCTTAGTCTTAATAGCTCTTCCCACTCCAGTGGTTGGTGTAACTTTCAAAAAAACATGTTCCCCTTCCTCAAATTCTAAAGGTTTTCACCTCTGATCAGCATAACTCTTCTGGCGGCTCTGAGCTATAAGCATTCGACTACAAATCTTCTTTATCTGTTCAGTCGTTTCAGTTATCATCTCAGGCACTAATAAACTCCTTTTTCCAGTTTCATACCAACACAATGGAGATTGACATTTCCTGCCATACAGAGCCTCATATGGATCCATTCCGATGCTCGCATGATAGCTATTATTATATGCAAACTCTACTAATGGCATATACCGATCCCAACTCGCCGGCTGGTCCAAAACACAAGCCCTTAGCATATCCTCCAAGGTCTGAATAGTTCTTTCTGACTGACCATCTGTCTGAGGGTGATACGCAGTACTCAAGCTTAACTGAGTCCCAAATGCACGCTGAAAAGCTCCCCAGAACCTTGATGTAAAACGGGGATCTCTATCAGATATAATAGTAGAAGGCACACCATGTAACCTGACAATCTCTTTGATATACATTCGAGCTAATTCTTCCATTGTACAACTTATTCAAATAGGAAGAAAGTGAGCTGATTTTGTCAGTCGATCCACAACCATCCAAATAGCGTCACAACTAGACCGGGTTCTAGGAAACCCTATCACAAAATCCATTGCAATACTCTCCTATTTACATTGTGGAATCTCCAAAGGCTGAAGGGTCCCGGATGGTCTCTGATGCTCAATTTTAACCTTCTGACACGTTAAACATTTAGATACATGCAATGCCACATCATTCTTCATACCTGGCCACCAGAACATCGCTTTCAGATCTTGGTACATTTTAGTACTCCCTGGATGAATTGAGAACCCGCTCTTATGAGCTTCCTTCAAGATTCTCTGTCGCAGGTCTCCAATATCTGGCACAACAATCTGGTTCTTGAACCTCCACAAACCATCCTGTCCTTCTGACACTCTCCACTGTTTTCCCTATTCGACTGCTGGTAATACCTTACGTAACGCTTCACTGTCTCGATGAGCCCTCAAAAGTTCTGATTTAAAATCACTTGAAATCTGCAACTGACTCAAACACAGGATTCCAGATTCTTCTCTAATTCTCAAATTCAAACCTTGGAATGCCTTTAGTAACTTTTCTTCCTGTAGCATCATCCAAGCTGCATATAAAGACTTCCGACTCAAAGCGTCCGCCACAACGTTTGCTTTTTCTGGGTGATAATTCAATTCAAAATCATAATCTTTCAGAAGCTCCATCCACCTCCTCTGTCGCATATTTAACTCTTTCTGCTCAAAAAGATACTTCAAACTCTTATGGTATGAGAAAACAAGAAACTTAACGCCATAGAGGTAGTGCCTCCAAATCTTTAAAGCAAACACAACAGCAGCAAGTTCTAAATCATGTGTCGGGTAGTTCATCTCATGCGGCCTTAATTACCGTGAGGCGTATGCTACAACATTCTGGTGCACCCTAAGCCCTTCAGTGATGCATCACAGTACACTTCAAACGGTTCACTTGATTCGGGCAATACCAATACGAGTGCAGTAGTCAATCTGTGCTTCAATGCTTGGAAACTCTCTTCACACTCCGGATTCCAGATAAAAGGTGTATCCTTCCTAGTCAACTTAGTTAAAGGTAAGGCGAGCTGTGAAAATCCTTTAATGAATCTGCGATAATACCCCGCCAAACCTAGGAAACTTCTGATCTCTGTTACCAAAGTTGGTTGCTCCCAATTCATCATTGCTTTCACCTTAGCAGGATCCACAGCTATCCCATGCTTACTCACCACATGGCCGAGAAACTTTACTTCACTCTTCCAGAACTCACATTTAGATAACTTAGCATATAACTTCCTGTCTCTCAGAATCTGCAGCATAATTCGCAAGTGTTCAGCATGTTCCTCTTCAGACTTAAAGTAAACAAGAATGTCATCAATGAAGACAATAACAAACTTGTCCAGATACGGTCGGAAAATCATGTTCATATAATCCATAAATACTGCCGGGGCATTAGTTAACCCAAAAGACATCACTGTATACTCATAATGACCATAACGCGTCCTGAAAGCAGTTTTCGGAATATCCTCGTCTCTAACCCTTATCTGATGATACCCGGATCGCAAGTCAATCTTAGAAAACACACCGGCACCCTGTAACTGATCCATTAGATCATCGATTCTAGGCAACGGATATTTGTTCTTCACAGTGATCTTATTCAACTGCCGATAGTTGACACACAACCGCATACTCCCATCCTTCTTCTTTACTAGTAACACTGGTGCTCCCACGGAGAAACACTTGGTCGGATAAAATGCTTACCCAACAGATCTTCCAACTGAGCTTTCAGTTCAGCCATTTCTAAAGGTGACATCCTATAAGGAGTAATTGAAATCGGACTGGCTCCAGACACTAACTTAATTGCGAATTCAACTTCCCGATTAGGTGAAAATTCATTAATATCATCCGGAAACACATCTGGAAATTCACACACAACGGGAATCTGCTCTAAACTCTGATCATCACCTGATACTTCCGCAGTTAATAACATAATACCCTGACACTCAGTTCCAGAACAGTTTACTATCATAGAATCCAAATAGTAACTATTCACCACAACCGGTGCTTCTGACCCTTCCGGCATAAACTGTACTGATTTCTCAGAACAATCAAGCAAAACATGATTCTTGGATAACCAATCCAATCCCAAAATGAGATCAAGATCAGTCATAGGCAAACAAATCAAATCATGCACAAATTCACGCTGTTGCACTCGAAAGGGAACTTGTGGACATCCTATCCTAGTCACCATAGCTTCATGAGTAGCATTATATACTTTCAAATCATAACCTAAGACCACCATTCTCAATCCTAATTCATGGGCCTTTTCAAATGCAATAAATGAATGACTTGCTCCTGAATCAAATAAAGCATTTAAGATTTTACCAGCCATTTCACAATTACCTCTAATCAGTGTCTCAGATCCCTCAGCACCTATGGTAGAAGTGGTGTATACTCTTCCCGGCTGCTGCACCCTACCAGTCTCATAGTTCTTCTTCTCCGGGCAATTACTGGCTATATGGCCGGGCTGTCTATAAGAATAGCATACTCCAAGTCCTAATCTGCACGGAACTCCAGGATGATACTTTCCGCACTTCTGAAAATTTAGATCCTCCTGTGGCTGCTTCCCAAACCTTTTTCCTTGACTAGCATTAGTATTCGGCCTTCTGTAATTACCTTGACCCTGAGTCTGCTGCGGAACAAAGCCTCCACGCTTGAAATTCCTACCTCTCGGAGCAAAGTTCCTCCCTGAAGGCCTCTGAAAAGGCACCCTCAAACTTCCTTTCTCTGCTGCTGCCTTCCTTACACAATCCTCAGCCACCCTACTCTTATTCACCAATTCAGAAAACACCCTGATCTCCATTGGGGCAACGAAGCTCAGAATATCACTCCAAAGACCTCCTTCATATTTAATACATTTCCATTCAGTAAAATCTTCAGGCGCACCTTGACAGGTACGAGAAAAGTGACATAACTCCTCAAATTTGCTGGTATACTCAGCAACAGTCATCTGTCCCTGCTTTAACTGCATTAATTCAAGTTCCTTGGCATTTCTAGCTGAATTAGAAAAGTACTTCTTATAGAACTCTGTCTGGAAAACCTCCCAAGGAATCGCAGCACCATCAGGCTGCAGGATACGTCGTGTTCCCTGCCACCAATACTAAGCTTCACCTTGCAACTGATAAGTTCCAAACTCAACCCATTGCTCTTCAGGAATCTGCTGAGCCTGTAACGCCCTTTCCATAGCCTGAATACAATTATCTGCATCAGTGGGATTTGAGGTTCCCCTAAAAGTCGGAGGGCGAACTTTCAGAAATGTAGCAAGTGTCATAGGACCGTCCTCATCATTATTGTTCCCATGATTACCCTGATTTATTTGATTACCCAGTGCCTCAGCTGTTGCCTGCATAATTGCAGCCATATTTCCAAGGGCAGCCATAAAGTCTACTGGATCAGTCCCTATGGGGGCAGGAGTAACGATGCCTGTCCTACCTCTATCTCGCCCGCGACCGCGTCCACGAGTCGACATCTGGTCCCTATACACACCAAACAAGTGATATTAAGTTGATCAGTCTCAATATCGCAGGTCTAATGCTTTAAGTTCCAAATGCATACTCACAAACGTTTATGCCATATATATCAATCAGATATCCTAATAGCACATAAACACATATACAGAGAATGCACAGAAGTACAAAAAGTCCGTCTTTCAGGCTCTATAGGAACGAACTGCTCTGATACCATAATGTAACACCCTACCACACTAAGCTTTACGCTTAAGTCGTAAAACGAAGGTGGTGTGGTATTACAACCTCTAAAATAAAATGAGTACATATAATAGCAGAAGAATTATAATATGCTAGGAGCCTTGAAGAATAGGGGAAATAAAAATCGCGAGATAAAAGCGCAACGCTCAAGGAACGAGTTAACTTGCGTGCTAAGAAAACCGTAACTCTCAAACATAAGATAACAAAAGTAGGAATAGAGTGCCAAAGATACAAAATAACAAGCTCCTAACTAAGCCTGCGAAGTCAAGACTGGCCGGAGAATATTTACACATATATACATACATACCCAAAACCCAAAAGTACAGACGCCTAACGAGATGCCTCTCGACCTGCATCTAAAAAACAACAACATAGTATGGAATGAGAACCGGAGGTTCTCAGTATGGTAAAGGTGCCACACATATAATATATAAGGTCCTGGGAATACCAGAGGCAATCCTAGAACGCCGACACTCAGATTATAGAGCTTAAAGTATTAAATAGAAGCCATAAAAGGTGGTTTACTAAGGATATTTAAACCTAACTTAACTTAACCTTAAACCTAAATCCCATTTTGCCATTCCTCCATACCTCCAACTCCATCATGCATTTCACAGACAGATAAACAGATAAAGACAAACACAAGAAGGTTACAAATACTGCAGGTAACAAATACACATTTACATGGCAAGTACATTTAGGCACACCCAATTAAAGCACAAGCAATTAATTCGAGTAATATGCATATGATGCATGCCTGTCCTATGGGTGATGAGGCTCATCTGTCGGTTATCCAGCCAACCCGACAAGTCTGAATTGTCCTTAGACTGTCCCCCGACGTGCATCCCCAAGAGTCTATGCATAACTTTTTTTCATATAGTCAATATTGCTCAATGGGGGTAATATTCCCGGAAATTTATATAGTGCCCGGTCACACTTACGTCGTAGGGTCAACAGAGTATCGAGTTTTCAACCTGGTACACGTGGTGGCAAGCCACTGCACTTAATCCAGGGAATCTCGTATCTCAGATTATTCAAATTCATAAGCCATTTAAATAATTCAATTATAATTCATCAACATCCACATCATTCTCAATCGCATTTCATTCATCATCATATATCAATTATATTCAATCCTTATCCTTCATTATCACACCTCCCATTCCGTCCATCAATAGTTCCAATTCAAAACATAATTCATTCTTTTCTAAATGAATCAAACTTAAAACATGCTCATTTTCTTAATAACTCTAAATCAAACCATATAACCTTTGAATATAAATCTTTTTAGATAATCATATAAACAAAATCTCTAATTTTTATAAAATTCCGGCAGCATCTCCTCTAAAACTCGGACTTTGCCACCCTTTTCGGGTCCAAACCTGCTTTCTATTCAATTCAACATACCCTTCATCATCATCATAACAATCACCACAATAAATCTACCTCAGATCAACAATTATACTCATACAATATTCAAATTCAACAATCAAAATTCAACTAAGGATCATAGTTCACTAATCCTAGGCTTCTAACACAAAATACCTCAAATCAATAATTCACCAAATTATTAGTTAATCAACAAGCACCAAACCAACCATGTTCATCAACAATAACATTCAACCATAATTCTCTCCAAATTAACATAACAACATTTACCATCCAAAATTAATAACTAATTATCCAATAAACTTCAACCAAATATATTCATCGACAAATTACTAAACGTTAAACATACACCTGCATTCCAACTTATCCCATGGTCATCTAGTCTAAGTTTTCACAGAACATTATATATTAAATGTAAGAAACCTAAACCATACCTTGGCCGATTTCCACGTAACGACCAAAGCTATTTATTCAAAACCAAGGCAGCCCCTCAAAACTCAACTAATCCGCTTCCTCCAAGTTCCAGTATTCACAATTTCAAGCTCCAATTATTTATTCACAACCTAATACATATTCATAACACATATATATCCAATTTAATACTCAAATCTCAAATTCAATGAAAATAAAATAGAATTATCGTATCCTCACCTTACCCAAGCTTCACATAAGCAAGAGTGAACGTTTTTCTCAAGCTAATTGGATTCTAAAACATCAAAAATCAAAGGAATTCAACCTTCCCATTGAAAATTCGAAAATTGGGGGAAAAGAGGGCTGAGAGTGATTAAACAAGTTACCCGTGAAATTGTTCCGGTAGAAATGTAGAGCTCGACGCGGTGGACGCGTGGCCACAAACGGTGCAGCGATCGGAGCTCGGACGGAGAAGTTACGGAGATCGGAAGGTTACCGTAAGGTTTCGGGAGCTTTCGTTCTCCCTGGAGCTTTCACACTGTTCATACATGAAAATGAGGAAGAAAGGGCTTTCGGCTCATTTAAAGTGTTGGTCCGGTTGGACCAACGGCCCGGTTTGGGTCCAATTCAACCGGTTCGGCTTGTTCAGTCTAATCTTGGACCGTTTTCTTCGAAATTAGTGTCAAAATTCTCGTTTCGATGAGCTCTATCCTAATTTAATATAATATTTATGTTTCTATTCCTCCTTATTAAAAACTAATTTATTGACTAATTATCTAATAATTTAACTGGGGTTTACATCTGCCACACGAGAGCAGAGAACAAAGATTAAAGGAATATATTAATTAATGAAATGATTGCCATAGGAGAGCATATGTGATATTGTTTGGGCCTTAGTGCCAAATGTATAGTGGGGACGCCCACACACTGAGAACTGTTTTCCAGATGTACGCTTATTGATTTGGAAAGTCACACTGTATGCGGCCTAGCCGTACGACTTATAAGCACACTGTATACATCTGAAAAGCCATGTCTGGGACTCGTGCCCGGGTAATGTCGGGAGCGGGTAGACAACCGACACATGGCTCTTGGCCTGCATTAGGAATAGACATGCATCAAGTTGTTTGCACATTTGTATTTGGTTGTGTTTGCTTGTATTACTTCTCTGTGATTGTGCTGTTTGACTTATTTGTATGTTTGTTTGAATTCCTTACTTGTACTGTTAGTTCACGGATGTATTGAGGTGAGATGTTGTGGTTGAAAAATGATTATGTAGCTGAGAGGTGGTTAGTATGACTAATTTTGTGGTTAAAATCTGTTTTGAGTTTAGAAATTTAAAGAAAAGTAATTAATTATCTAAAGTAGAAATAAAAGTATTTTCAAAGGTTTAACAAAATAGTTTTACTAAGTAAGTTAATTATTTGCATTAAATCCATTATTTTTACGGCATTTCCATTCCCTACTGAGAACGTGTGGTTTGTTCTCACCCCAAAATCTTCCACTCTTTCAGTGACACAGGTTCAATTTGGAGATTCAGTAAGAAGTTGCAGACGATTAGTAGCTTTACTTGTGTTTTCTATTGTTTTTATAGAGTTCCCTCGCCCTTGTTGCTTCAGGGTCTTTATTTTATCCAGAGGGTTAGGTATTGTATTTGAGTTTTATATTAAATTTAATTGTATAGTATCTATTATTATTAATAATTATGTGATTATTATTATTTGAAGATCTTTTGTTATGTGATTTTAATTACTAAAATCTATTTTCTGGAATTTCCTTAAAAACGGAAACGCGATATCGACGTAAAGGCTCAATATTAAACAGTTAAATAGTAAATAAGAAAAATAGGTTAGTAACTCCTCACTTCTGGTACGGTCATGACGTGCTATAAGTTAGGATGTTATAGTTGGGGTTAATAGAAGAAGAAAACAAGGAAAGGGAATAAAACAAGGTTAATAGTGACGAGACAATAATAGTTATTAATACTAGCGGCTCAACAGGCCTGTTCAGCCGCTTTTCTATTATTTTAAGAAATTAATTTTATTTTTTTAATATATTATTCGTTCTTCAAATTTATTAGATCACTATTTTTTTATTTTAATATTGACGTAATCTTATTTATATCATATTTTAGTATTTGTGTTAATATATTATTCACCCTTTAAATTTTTCAAATAAGTATTTTTTTTTTCATCATTTCAAAATTAACGTAGCTTTAGTTATATGATATTTTGTTGAAATTAAAATTATTATAAAAAATTTTTAAAATGCTAATTATAAAAGCACACATTAAAGATATGTATATGTTATCGGAAAAAGATATAGTTAAAAAAAACGATAAAAATGTTATCCTAATTTAATATCAATAATTATAAAAAATTATTCAATAATTAAAAAATAAATAATAAAAAATATTTTAAGTTATTTAATATTTGTAAGAAATATAAAATAAATAAATTTATTAAAAATAAGAAAAAAGAATTATGTTGTTATTATGTGTAATAAAATCAAGATAAAAATTTATTAACATTATTTACAAATTAATTATTTGTATATTAAATTTATTTATGTTCTCAATCCTATTTAATTTGAAAAAAATTTAAAAATTTAAATTCAAACCCCACTTTATCTTTATGCATAATTCTAATAGATAAAAATATTTATTTCTTTAATCTTATATTGAACATATTTAATTATCTTTAATTTTTTTATTATTTCTAAGTTATTAATTTTTATTTTGATTATATCATCTCATCATATCATACACTATTATTTTTTTATTATTCTTTTTACATATATAACTATTAGGTAGCGTTTGTTTTCGGGGGCAGGACACGGAGACATGGACAACACTTGTTTAAAAAGTGTTTGGAAGCACAGACATGGACAGTGGACATATTGTCTCTGAGACAGTTTTTTATACTTTTGTGTCCACTCTTTCATGAAGGACAATGATGGACATGGAATTTGGAAGAGTGGACACGGATAATTTTATAAATTTTGTTTTCCTTTTTTTCCACTGTTACCCCTTTTGTTCAGAGATACTTTTTTCTTCCTGTTCTTCCTCTATCTCTTTCTTTTCCAGGTACTCTCTCCTTTCTGTAGAATTTTTTATTGGGGGTAAATAATTCTTTTCTTTTTATCGTTTTACTTCAATACCATTTTAACCTTATATTATATTATTTGATTTCTAATAAAATAATAACAAAAATAATTAATCTTAAAACTTTTGAAAGATAAATATTAACAAAAGTAAAATTAATCTTTTAAAATACTAAAAAATAATTTATAAATTGTAATTGATTTTATATAATTTAAAGAAAAATCAGTTTTTTATAAAGAAAAATCAGTTTTTAGATAAAAAAAATTAGTTTTTTTTTAAATAAAAATAGATTTTTATATGCAAAAACTAATTGTTTTTTCATGTAAAAATGAATTTTTTTAAAATTAATTTTTTATTTAAAATTAATTTGGCTTATTAACTTAAACAAATTTTTTTATTAATCAAACTCAAATTTATTTTTTTTTGTTAATCTTAATCATATGTATTCCTACATATTAATAATAAATTTTAAAATAAAATAATTATATTTATAAATTTTATTTTAATATAAATACTAATATATTTTTTTATTAAAAATTTTTGTCTCTTCAAATATTTTTTTCAAGTTTCGTCTGTACTCCTACGTACTCTCATTTTTTATTAAATTAATTTGTATTGATGTAGAAAATTTGGAATCACAGGGCCATTTTAGTCATTTCATATAATATTTTAGTCTTGTCCATGTGTATCCAAACATAATACTAGACATTACATTAGTGTCTTGTCCATCGTATCCAAACACAATACACAAAAGATAATTTTTAGTGTCTCCGTCCTATTGTCTCTGTTTCAATGTCATGTTCTGTCCTGTCTCTAAAAACAAACGCAGCCTTATTATTTTGTCGTCATTATTATGTTACCTTGTTTTATTCCCCTCCCTTTTTTTCTTCTTCTATTAACTCCAACCGCAATCAACTACCACCATATCATTATCACAACTCTTATTTTTGTTTATCACTTTGATCCATAACTATCCATTGTGTTAACTTTTGAATTGTTAAAGAATTATTTTCTTGTTTGATTTAGATATTTATATGTATAACTATTATATAGATAGTTAGATACTTATTTTTCATAGTTACTTTTTAAATCATATTTTATCATTTTAAGAAAAAATTAAGATATCAAGCATTCAAAAATTTTGTATTGAATAATTAAATAAAAAAATTATAAGTTATTTAATTTTTAAATATCTAGAATAATTAAATTTGAATTAATTTAGGTATAATACAAAAATTATTACATTGTTATTATGTGTAACAATGAAAATAAATATTTATAAATATTTATAAATTTATTTATTTTTTAATTTTATTTAACTTGAAATAAAAATTTTTATTTAAATCACTCTTTCTCTTGCATAATTTTAATGGTTAAAAAACTTTATTTCTTATAGTTTTATATTTAACATTTTAAATTATCTTTAATTTTATTATTCTTTTAAATTTTTAATTTTTATTTTTATTATTCTTTTTTCTTACCATTATCTATCTACATGTCCATCGTTGGCTCACCATCACTCTTATATTGCCTTGTTTTCTCTTCCTTCCTCCATTTTTATTCTCCTTCTATGTTCTCTTCAACCGCAATTAGTTACCATTGTATATTAGTTCGTAATTATTACACTCAAAAGTGAATACTACTTTAAAAATAAAGTTAAAAAAAATCTCGTAACTCTTATGTGAATTATCTACACTCCTATAAATATAACAAAGAAGTAAATTTAATTTTTTTATGAGTATTTTTTTTATTATCTAATGCATACAAAGTCACATATTTTCATTTATGATTAAAAGTTAAAATTTAAAATTAAAATTATATTAGTACTTTTTAGTTTAATAAAATTAAAATAAAGTACAAAAATAAGGATAAAAACTAAAAAAAATGGATCTAAAAAAGGATAATGTTAAATTTTATGTCATTATGTATGAGAATATTGATTTATTTTATTATATTTAATTTTATACCAAATAACAAAAAAGTTAAATTTTATCTCCGTTTTTTATTATTTATTTTACTTATCTATAGTTGTTTAAATTAGACTTTACAGTTATTGAGTCATGTTTTCTTTCAACAAAAAAAAAGTTGTGAAGTCATTTTCATTTTTTTTATAGTAGTACATCCATTATATCATGATTTTAATAATTAATATAAATTTTAAAAAATTGAATAAATTTATATTTATTTTGATTACATTTAAAAGTTAATTATATCTACTCCTATAGTTAAGAAATAGACTTGATTTTTTCTATAACAAATAATTTTTTAATCATCTAATTTATAAAAAGGTTCCATCTTTTTATTTATCCTAAAAAGTAAAAATTAAAACTAATATAAATACTTTTTAATTAACAAAACTAAAATAAAATATAAAAATAAACCTTGAATAAAAATAAAAATACAAAATTTTGAATTTTAAAATATAAAATAGTTATAAAATAAAAAAATTACTTAAATATAATTTTTGTAAGGTACTCCATGAATGAACTTAGAAGAATGAATATTATATGCAAAAAAAATTATGATATGTTGGTATAAAATTACTATGTGTAAATTTTTTTTAAAAAAATATTTTTCTTGTTAAACTATTTTACTTTTATTCTTTTCAAAGCATATTGATAATAAAAAATTTGCATGACTAATTTACATCCAAAAAAAATTCTTACTGAAGTTACGGTAAAAAAATGTGTGGAAGTTTTTTTATTCAATGTAAATGTACAGGATAAATTTTTTTAATAATAAGTCTCTCTCGTTAAGGACAATATTAGAACTTAAATTTGAACACCAATTGACACTGAATGTTATGTAGGTATTTAGACTATGTTAAGGGAGTATGATAGTAATTTGAAAAGAAAAAAATTTTCTGGGTAAATTTATTTTTTAAAAAATTATCCCTTTAAACTATTTTAATCTGCACCAATAATTTACCTCCAATAGAAAAATCTTAATGAGGTTACTGTGAAAAAAATGGATAAATTTTTTTTATTTAATGTAACTTACGAAAAAATTTTAATAATAAATTTCTCTTTAGAAGTAATATTGGAACTTAAATTTGAACACCAATTATTATTATATATTTTGTAGATACCAAGAGTACATTAAAATAATATGATATAATAATTTAAATAAAAAATTATTCTTTATACATCTATTTAAAAAAAATTATCATGTTTAAACTATTTTATTTTTATTCTTTAAAAATACGCAACAATGATTTACATAAACTTTTAATAAAGTTGTTGTTTAAGATGGGTAGAAGTTTTTTTTATGTAAAGTAACTGACACTTGTACAGTAGAATTTCTTTTAATAATAAACTTTTTTTCAATAAAGACAATATTGGAATTTAAATTTGGACACCAAAATTCCTGATATTTCAATAGATATTGTTATAGATTAAAATAAAGCACATAAACAAGGATAAAAACTAAAAAAATAGATGCATATAGAAAAGGATAATGTTAAATTCTATGTCATTATGTACGAGAACAATAATTTATTTTTATACCAAATAACAAAAAAAATTAAATTTTATGTCCGTTTTTTATTACTTATTTTATTTAACTATAGTTATTTAAATTAGACTTTATATCTATTGAGTTATGTTTCCTTCCAACAAAAAATATAGTTATGAAGTTATTTTCATTTTTTTTTAGGAGTACATTCATTATATCATTATTTTAATAATTAATATAAATTTTAAAAAATTGAATAAATATATATTTATGTTGACTCTAGTTAAGAGTGAATTATATGTATTCTTATAGTAAAAAAATAGACTTAACTCTTTCTATAATAAGTAGTTTTTCAAACATCTAATTTATTGAAAAGTTCCATCTTTTTATTTATCCTAAAAATTAAAAATTAAAACTAATATTAATACTTTTTTATTAACAAAATTAAAATAAAATATAAAAATAAATATTGAATAAAAAAAATATAAAATTTTGAATTCCAAAATATAAGATGGTTATAAGATAGTAAAAAAAAATTACTAAAATATAATTTTTTATAAGGTACTCAACTACTGAACTTAGATGGATGAATATTATATGCAAAATAAATTATGATATATATTGGTATAAAATTACTGTGTAATTTTTTTAAAAAAATATTGTCTTGTTAAATATTTTACTTTTATTCTTTCAAAAGCATATCTATCGCAAAAATTTCGCATAAATAATTTACATCTAATAAAAAATTTCTAATGAAGTAACGGTGAAAGATGTGTAGAAGTTTTTTTATTCAACATAACTGACGGATGTACAAATTTTTTTTTAATAATAAACATATTTAAATTATTTTACTTTTATTCTTTGAAAATTCGCAACAATGATTTACATCAAGTAGAAAACTTTTAATGAAGTTGCTGTTTGAAATGGGTGGAAAATTTTTTTATATTGTACAGAAGAATTTCTTTTAATAACAAACCTCTCTAAAACTTATCATCATGCATGTCATGTTATATGTTATCGGTAACAAATTGAGGATGGTTAGTGGCTCTGTCCATCTCTCTAATTGTAGTTAATCGAACTACTCCTATATTTATAGTTAATCCATAACTCTATCTGTGCTTGACAATGGAGTTGGGATAGGAGTTGTATTAGTTAATATGGCAATTTATTTTCTTTGTCGAATTATCTCCCGATAAGTTACACGTCTCCTAGCTAGGAGTTGTTGTCGCTCATATTCTATCTTCTTCGCATAGCATATTCTGTCCAAGTAGGTCGACGTTGCCATAATTGTTGATTTATTGAAATTTTCATTTCTATTTGTCTATCAGAACATAAGGTAAGAAGACAAAAAGAAAAACAAACAATTGCAAGTGGAGCAGTTTTTATAATCTTACTTTACGATTGAAAGTGAGCAGTTTTTTTAATTTCTCTTACGATTGAAAATGAAGCAGTCACATAATTCTCTCGTGGGTTAATGCAGAATTTAGTACGTAACTGAGTACGTAATTTTAGATTATAAAGGTAAGGGTAAATTAGGAAAAAAGAATTGGATACTAAATTCCTCTATCCGCTTTATATATTGTTATAGATAATTTTAATTTTAACAAAATATGATATAAATAAGATCACGTTAATATTAAAATAAAAGAATACTTATCAAATAAATTTAAAAAATGAATAATATATTAACAAAAAAATTAAAATTAATTTCTTAAAAACAATAAAAAAGTGGCTGAACAGTGCCTGTTGAGTCGCTAGTAAATATAATGAAAGTAATATAAGCAAGTACTACATATTTGTGCCCCTTAATCAGAATTAAGTTTACTACATAATTATATAAAAATATAATGATTTTATGTTTATATTTATAATTAAAATTATATATAGAAGCATGTAAAATGACTTCACATTTGTAATTAAACATTTAACTTTTTTAGTACAAAAGGGATCGACATCTTTCATTTAATAATATGAAATATCATTTCTAAATTATATTCACATCATCAAAATTTTAAATGTAACTACGTAACGTGAGTTCATCTTTTTTATTTTTCTATTGACCCTTTGTTTTCTAAACTCTTTTTTATTACCTGCACACTTACCAACCATTAATTAAAGTTTCAATTATGCCTTTTTGGGATGCTACGCGTGGGTTTTCAAGGATGAAATGGATGGTGACGGTGTAATGAGTGAGTGAGGCAACACATTAAATCTACTAAAACTCCAGTGGATTCGTTTCTTAAATCTGAAAGTATTTCATACACCATAGAGAAGGGATTCAAATAGTCGCATGTCTGTTCGTGCAGAGAGTGAGTGTTACGTTGTATTTAGGAGACAGACACCCAAAATATACAACACTTGGGAGGCGGCAGAGCCACAAGTGAGCGGCTATCCAAGAAATCTGCATCGGCGGTATCGGAGCTTTGAAGCGGGTTGGAGAGCATGGGTTGATTACATGCACGGGCAGTGTGTGGGTGTTTCAAACAACGGCCAAAGAAGTCAGCAGTTACCTGTTGGTACTGCCTCTTGTTCGGCTAGTGCAAGCGACCCCATCTTCATCATGCCGTATACTTCACAGCAGACGCGGTGAGTGGTGGACCGCATCTTTGTGTTAACTCATCCTCGCATCAGGTGTCACTGGAGACACAGTCAACTTCCCCCAATGAAAGTGAAGACTACCTCCCGGGTTCAGACGGTAAGTTCTTTTTACGATTAGGTTGGAATTTTTCTACTTTAGACTGTGAATAAAGAAGTTGGGTTTATTTTTGAGTAACCGATCGTTTATTGTGGTGTTGCATTGGCGCAGCAAGAGCCATTGTGCGACTTCAACATGCAGTCAGCAAGCTAGAGGGGCGTGTGTCTCAGCTAGAGGTAGAAAACAGGAAGCTTTTAATGCAGTTAACAGAAGCAATGGATCAGATGTCAAATTTTATTAAGGACGAAGACTCGCAGCAAGTAACAATTTTTCCTGAAAGTCGGTTGATTCTGATGTATGCTATGTTGGATGATTCATAAGTAATTGACTAGTGAAAGCAATGCACATGGCCCCGCTATGTGTGAGTTCTTTTTTTGTTGGTCTTTAAAATGTAGCTGTGTTCAGTTTTCAGTTATGTGTTTTACATCATCTGAATGTCATGTTGTGTGTGTCACTGCATTGTTGTAATGATGAAAATAGGTGTTGTTAAGTAGGAATGAATTGGATCTCCTTAACCTTCGTAACCTATTTGATTCAATGATTCATTTTTGATTATCTATAACAATATATAATGGGAATACAGAGGGTTTGGTGTCCAATATTTTTTTCTTATTTTACTCCTATTTTTATAATCTAAAACTACATCCTCAATCACGTACTCACGTTCTGTAAATTCCGCATTAACCCACGACAAAATGATGTAACTGCTTCACTTAAAAAAATTGCTCAATCTCAATCGTAAGATTATAAAAATGGCTCCACTTACACTATAGTTTAAACAAGGTAATTTTTTTAATTAAATGTACAAAGAATAATTTTTCTCTTTAAATTATTATCATACTATTTTAATATACTCTTGATGCTTATCTACAATATATAATGATAATTAGTGTCTAAATTTAAATTCCAATATTATTCTTATAGAGAGGTTTATTATTAAAAAAATTCTTTTGTCAATTACGTTAAATAAAAAAATTTCTACACATTTTTTTACAGTAACCTCATTAAGATATTCTTATTGGATGTAAATTATTGTTACAAATATTTTTATTAAGATATGTTTTTAAGGAATAAAAGTAAAATAGTTCAATAAGGATAATTTTTTAAAAAAAAATAAATTTACACTAATAATTTTTCTCTTCAAATTATTAACGTACTTTTCTAAATACTCTAAGTACCTACGCAATATATAATATCAATTAGCGTTCAAATTTAAGTTCCAATATTGTTATCAACAAGAGAGGTTTATTATTTTTTAAAAAAATTTACACACAATAATTTTTGTATCAATATATCATGATTCATTTTAAAAATAATATTTATTCATCTAAGTCATAGAGTGTCTTAAAAAATCATATTTAAATAATTTTTTTATCTTTTAACTATTTTATATTTTTAGATTCAAAACTTTGTATTTTTTTATTCAAGGTTTATTTTTATATTTTATTTTAATTCTGTTATTCAAAACTATTAATATGAATTTTAATTTTTAGGATAAATAAAAAGATGAGATTTTTTTTATAAATTAAATTATTGAAAAACTTGCTTATTATAGAAGAAGTCAAGTGTATTTCTTGATTATAAGAACTAGCGGCTCAACAGGCAATATCGTTCCTGTTCAGCCGCTTTTCTATTGTTTTTTAAGAAATTATTTTTAATTTTTTGTTAATATATTATTTATTTTTAAAATTTATTAAATAAATATTTTTTTATTATTTTAATATTAACATGGCTTTATTTATATTATATTTTGTTAAAATTAAAATTATTATAAACCAAAATACATATCAGTTATTTACAAAAGATCATTTTTATTTAAATTTCATAGATATTTATATTTGTCTTCATCTTTTTTAAGTGATAGCTAGGCCAAAATATAGATCTAAATCTAAAGAGGCTTTCATTTTTCTAATACCTATAAATAATAAAAAAACAGAAGAAATAAAAATGCTTATTTTTTTGTTTTTAAATATCAAACTATAAGAATAATTAATAAACAAAATAGAAGAATATAATAATTATGTACTTGAGAAAAATTTTCGAAATTCATCATACATCTCCTTATCAATAACTTTTTGAGTCTTGAAAAATTGTCAGATTTATTGACCATAGAAATAACTATATAAAGCTTCAAGATTATTCAATTAAATTGATTTCTTATTATAGGGATAAATTCAATTAATTATAGATTTAATAAAATAATTTAAAAATTAAAAATAAAAAATATTTAAAAATAAATATAAAAATTTAAATTAAATAAGATATTAAAAAATTTATCATGTTGTTATTATGTGTAATAAAATCAAGATAAATATTTATAAAGTAATTATTTATAAATATTATAAAATTTATTTATTTATTTTTTTAACAGTGTTTAATTTAAAGTAAAGATAAAAATTTATATTCAAGGTATTTTTTTAATTTTATATTCATAATTCTAATAGATAAAAAATATTTTATTTTTTAAATTTTATTTTCAATTTATTAAATTATCTTTAATTTTATTATTTTTTAATTATTAATTTATACTTTTATTATATCTTCTTATTGTATCACACATTATTATTTCTCTTACTATTATTTTCTATATCACACACTATTATTGCCTTGTTCTCCTTCTCATTTTCTTCTTCTCCTCCTACCTTCTCTTCACCCGATCGTAATTAATGATCATCAAGTACCATTATCACAACTTTCAATCTTGTCTATCACTTTGATCTATAATTATTTATTGTGTTAACTTTTATCAGTCGTTAAAGTGTTGTTAAAAGAATTAATTTTTGTGTCTTTTGAATATCTAGATGTATAAAAATATAAGTTTTTTCTTGATGTGTATTTTAAGTTGTCTTATTATTCTATTAAAAAAGATGTACGACATAAAACATTCAAAATTTTTGCTCAAATTATCAAAATTTGATGTTAATAATCCATAAAAATAATATCAAAATATATTATTTTTAACTAATTTAATAAAAATAGTACATTATTGTAAGTTTTTAACTAATAATTATAAATTTAAGTTGCAACTTAATATAGGCCCTTAGAATAAAAGACTGTTATTGTTTCTTATATTTGACTACTTTTATATAAGTTGTACGTTTGTTTAAACTATATTAATTAAAATAATTTTATTATAATATTTTGCATGTTTTGAAATAATGCGATCCTACTATAAGGATGACATTAGTTTTCATAATCTAATACAAACCTTCTTATTATTTTGTTTGTTACTTAAATACTATCTATAAAAAAATAACTACTTAAGGTGAAACATTGTAAAAAGAGAGACATTTTTTTGAATCTAGAGTTTTAATTTGTTTATTAATCATCACTTGATATAACGCAAATTTAATATGTTAAAAAATTCTCTCTATCTCTCACTCACTCATATTCTTAACTTCTTCTATAATAATTTTTTTAAATTATCTAATGTACAAAAGGTCACATCTTTGCATTTATCTTAAAAGTTAAAAGTAAATGATATTAGTATTTTTAACAAAATAAAAATAAAAAAATAGAAGGCTCTTGATATGTTTTTTTGCACCAGAATATTACAGTTTATTATATTATTATTTTATCTTTGTACCACAGAACAAAAAGTAAAATTTTATATCTTCTTGTTTTTATTTATTTTACTTTATTTTTATTACAATTTATTATATTATTATATCATCTTTGTACCACATAACAAAAGTAAAATTCTATATCTTCTTATTACTTATTTTACTGTGTTTTGGCTATCTAGATTAGGATATTTATAATATCATGAAAGTTGAAACGTTAAAAAATATATAATAGAAAATTTAGATGTTTATTGTATTATCAGGTTATTTAAAAAATTAATTAATAAATATTTTTATCCTACCATGTAACACCTAACTTTTAGCACGTCATGATCGTACCAAAAGTAAGGCGTTACGGACCTGATTTCCTTTATTATAAATTTACTATTGAGCCTTTACGTCGATATCGCGTTTCAGTTTTTAAGAAGATTTCAGAAAAAGATTTTTAGTAATTAAAATCTCATAACAAAAGATCTTCAAATAATAATAATCACATAATTATTAATAATAATAGATGCTATACAATTAGATTCAATGTAAAACTCAAATACAATACCTATCCCTCTGGATAAAATAAAAACCCTAAAGCAACAAGGACGAGGGAACTCTATAAAAACAACAGGAATCACAAGTAAATCTACTAATCGTCTGCAGCTTCTTACTGAATCTCCGAACCTGTGTCACTGAAAGGGTGGAAGATTTGGGGTGAGAACGAACCACACGTTCTCAGTAGGGAATGGGAATGCCGTAAAAGTAATGGAATAAAATGCAAATAATTAACTTTGCTCAATAAAAATATATTTTTTATCAAACCCTTTGAAAATACTCTTGTTCTACTTTAGCTAACAAATTACCTCTTTTTAAAAAAAACTCTAAACTCAAATCAAAACTTAAATATAAAAACCAGTCACATTTTCTGTCTCTCAGCCACATAGTTAATCCTCAGTCAAATGTTAACTCGTAATCACTTTAATACACTCACAAACAAGTAGTGCAAGCAAGAGATTCAATTCAATGTACAAGCAAGTCACAACAAGACAAACAGTACAATCACAAAGTAATAAGACAAGCAAACACAACCAAATACAAATGTGCAAATAACATGATGCATGTCTATCCCTAACGCAGGCCATGAGCTCATGTGTCGGTTGCCTACCTGCTCCCGACATTACCCGGGCACGAGTCCCAGATATGGTTTTCCAGATGCATCAGTGTGCTTATAAGTCGTACGTCCAGGCCGCATCAGTGTGACTTTAAGTCATACGGCTAGGCCGCATCAGTGTGACTTTCCAAATCAATAAGCGTACATCTGGGAAACAGTTCTCAGTGTGTGACTTTCTATTTCTATTTCTTTCTTTTAATTATGTAAATGTTGACACAATGAATAACTATGTCTTAGTTACCGTAAGAGATCTGACTTTAATAACTATAATTTATAAATATGAGACTAATAGGATTACCTGAAAGATAAAAGAGAATACTACTTGTTCTTAGTGGAACGAAGAAGTGGACACCGTGAGTGGGAGTTGTGCGTAAAATAAAAAAGTAACCGCAATATGAATGAAGAAGAGTGAATAATAATTACATTTTACACCAGTTTTTAAAATATAGTTACGTCAATCACTCTTTGTTAATAAGGTTAAAATGGGAATACGAAAATTGGACACCATTCTCTCGGTATTCTCTTTATATATTGTTATAGATGTTGACACAATGAAAAACTATGTGTTAGATACAGTAAAAGATCTGAATTTGATAAATATATTTTGTAAATATGAGACTAATAAGATTACTTGAAAGATAAAAGAGTACTACCTGTACTTAGTAGAACTAAAAAGAGGACACCATGAATGGAAGTTGTGCGTAAAATAAAAAGGTAACCGCAATATAAATGAAAAAAAGTTAATGATAATTACATTTTACACCAGTTTTTAAAATGCAGTTACGTCAATCACTGTAATCCATTCTCTCAAATTGTTGATACCATTCAAACTGAATATACTTTAAAGTTTTATGATGACCTTGAATAATAGGCATAGACTTTTTCTTCCAATATTGAGAAGAAGGTTTCGTATTCATAGTTAAAAAAAAAAATTAAAACTTATATAATCCAAGAGATAGAAGAAGACAGAAAAAGAATTATGTAAATGTTGACACAATGAATAACTATGTCTTAATTACCGTAAGAGATCTGACTTTAATAACTATAATTTATAAATATGAGACTAATAGGATTACCTGAAAGATAAAAGAGAATACTACTTGTTCTTAGTGGAACGAAGAAGTGGACACCGTGAGTGGGAGTTGTGCGTAAAATAAAAAAGTAACCGCAATATGAATGAAGAAGAGTGAATAATAATTACATTTTACACCAGTTTTTAAAATACAGTTACGTCAATCACTCTTTGTTAATAAGGTTAAAATGGGAATACGAAAATTGGATACCATTCTCTCGGTATTCTCTTTATATATTGTTATTGTTATAGATATATAATGGCAAAACTTGTTTTGGTGTCCAAATTTTTTTTTCACTTTTATCCTTCCTAATAACCTATCCCAATATACGTCAGTTATTTCATGTTACAGAACTCCCACTACCTCATCTTCATTCACGTTCTCGCTTATCTCATAAATCTACTTAACTTCTATAATTATCTCTTTTTTTCCTTATTCTCTCTCACTTCACATTACTATTACTACATACTAGAAAAACTTCCTTCGTTTTTCATCCATCTTCTCATGCATCATTCTCACTTCATCTAGATATGACGTAAAACGTAATATAATTTATTTTTCGTCATTAAATAAAAGTGTAAAACTATGTTTATATGTTTGTTTTGATTAATTACAGTTGACGGGAGGGAAGTGGTTGATCGACTTGGCAAGTCTATGACAGTCGATGAAGACAAAATATGAGCGAAGAACAGAGGCCGCCAGTTACCAAGAGAGTATTAGACGAGGAAAATAAATTGACACATCGAGTAGTCCAACTAATATGACAACACCATTAGAAGATATCACAAATATGTCCGCTCATCAATACTCTGTGTCAGGTACTCTAAGTTATATTTTTCATTAATAAATTTATGTTGTTAGTATATCATTTAATATGAATTATATTTTATAGTATATTTTCATACTAATAATAATTTTTTTAAATATTCAGATACTCATAATAACAGTATAATTGGTCCAAGTAACAGTCCAAATGGTCCAAATATGGGTAAGAATACTGTATATTTATTTAATTAATAATAATCTATTTTTTTCTTAGGTTTTGATTCGATAAACCTTCCATAATTGTCTTAAATAATATTGTTATAGATATTATTATAATATCTTAATGTACCTTAAATTAAATATCTATAATCTATATCTATACCAATATATAATGGGATACACAGGTTTGGTATCCAATTCTTTTTTCCTCTTTTGCCGCTGTTCTTTTTTATTAAAAAATAGGTTTACCTATAACATAATTAAAAAATTGAACCACTGCTAACTGAACCACTCCTAATAAAAAAAACTGACACCACATACTCAGGATACATAAATAATTATTAATTTTATTTTTATCTTTAATTTTTCATGATATTTTATAAAAATTTATACCAATATATAATGGGGATACACAAGTTTGGTATCCAATTCTTTTTTCCTCTTTTACCCATGTTCTTTTTTATTAAAAAATAGGTTTACCTATAACATAATTAAAAAACTGAACCACTCCTAACTGAACCACTTCTAATAAAAAAAACTGACACCACATACTCAGGATACATAAATAATTATTAATTTTATTTTTATCTTTAATTTTTCATGATATTTTATAAAAATTAATATAAAATAACTGATATATTTTTAAGTACTCAATATATCATTATAGTACAACAACTGATAGTATATAAAATATATTTATTTTATTAATTAAATCTACAACATATGGTTTACATATTTTTTTTGTCCAATATTTATTTTTTTAAAAAATTACATCTAAAAGTGTACTCATTAATCAAGTTTATACCAATACAATACTATACCAATATATAATGGGATATACAGGTTTGGTATCCAATTCTTTTTTTCTCTTTTGCCCCTGTTCTTTTTTATTAAAAAATGGGTTTACCTATAACAGAATTAAAAAACTGAACCACTCCTAGTAAAAAAACTGACACCACGTACTCAGAATACATAAATAATTATTAATTTTATTTTTATCTTTAACTTTTCATGATATTTTTTAAAAATTATTAAAATATAAATAATTAATATAAATAACGTATAAAGAAATAGAATATAAAATAACTGATATATTTTTAAGTGATCAATATATAATAGACTATACCAATATACCAATATATAATTGGAATAAGAAAATTTGGTATCCAATTTTTTCTTATTATTTTACCCCTGTTTCTTTTTATAAACATTGAATTCAAAAAAATATAATAAACTGTAACTACGTCTGTAACACCCTACCATACAGAGACTTATGCTTAAGTCATAATTTAGAGATGGCAAGGTATTACGACCTCTAAAACAAAAATTTAGTACGTATAGTAGTATGAATAATTGATTATAACTAGGAGCCTTTATAGAAAAAAGGGGTAAACAAAAACCGTAACTCGAACACGCAACACTCCGATCGATAACGTAACGAACAAGGATAAGCTAGCGCAAGATAATATATATAAAGAGTGTCAAAAACGGGAATATCAAGACTCAAAATCCGGCTGCGAAGATAACCGGTCCGAGCATAGCAATATATACATATAATAAAATAAGGAAAACCCCAAGGAAAACCCAAAGGGACACAACTACAGAAACCTATTCTCCAAAATCTCCCATAAGAGGAGTCATCACAATTTGTATTATTTAATGGAGATAAAAGTATCTAAACAAGATATATAAACCAAAACAGAGTCCCGAGAACAAAGGATCTTCGCTAAATCCAGAAGTCTCCAGCATGCCTCAACGAGAAGCCTCGCGTCCTGCATCTGAAAACCACAAAATCCGCATGGGTGAGAACCAGAGGTCCCCAGCATGGTAACAGCTTCCACATATATAATACATAATAATAGAGGAAAGCCAAAGGCAATCCTAGAACTTCCTCCAGATAATATCAAAGCTTATAAACAAGCTAAACCGTAAGTGGCAACTGACTAAAGATTCTTCAGTCTAACTAATACTTCCCTTTCCAATTCCTTCAGACCTCCCAACCACCAGCAGGAGTATAATATAGCAAACACATTTATATCAGACAAGAGATTTACAAATAGGAACAGATAGGGCATTTAGACAATTAGCAAGTAATATGCAGTCAAATAGGCAATCTCAAACAATTCATGTAGTATGCTTATGATGCATGCCTGTCCCTAGTAGCTGATGATATCATCTGTCGGTTATAGAGCCAACCCAACAAGTCCTGGTAGCTAGCCATTGGACTGTCCCTCTGTCGTGCATCCCCAACTCGAGTTATACTAATCATAAACTTGATCATAATCATGATCCATATCCATCACCCTCACTGGTGAATATTTATCCATCACCATCACTGGTGAATATTTATGGGGGCGAGCTCATCCGGGCCTTTCACAGTGCCCGGCCACACTTACGACATTGGGTTAACAGAGCTTCGAGTCTCAACCTGGAGCACATGGTGGCTAGCCATTGCTACTACCCAGGGAAACCCTCATCTCCAATGGTGGAAGTGCAAACATTCACAATTCAATCAACAGCATATATGCATTTATACTTGGCCATAAACATGGCTCCGCCGTAACACGGCAATAATCTAACCATCCGGCTCACGGTTAAATCCATAACCAGCCAATTCATTAACAATTACGGCCCTTCGGCCCATGGCACAACAAGCACTTCCACCGCCATCCTCCGCATCTCACATAATCATCTTTGATCCTCAATGATCATTCATTTTTCCCCTTGCTTCACTTGCAAGTTACCACATTCACTAGCCCTTTTCCTCATGCTAGGCATATCATAAGGATTCAAGACATAAGTGGTGAGATCGGAGGCTTAGAAGTATGAAATTTGGCTTTTAAAACTCAAAAATCAACTTTGGGATGAAAACAGGTCCACGCGTACGCGCACGCGTGGATGGCCTTAAAACTCATCGACGCGCAAGCGTCATACGCGCGAACGCGTGGGTTGAAAAATATCCAAACGGCGCGCACGCGTCAGCCACGCGTACGCGTGGGTACTCTTGCGCCCCAGGTACAAAACTGGCACAACTTTGGCACAACTCTCGGGAAAATGGCTGGGCATTGGGTGCAGCACATTCGGCGCGCCCGCGCACATCACGCGCACGCGTGGATGGCGCTTCCTGAAAGAACAGCGCGTACGCGCCAAGTGCGCCTACGCGCGAGGGTCATTCTGCTAAAAATTTTCTAAGTTAAAAATTGCAGAATTCACAGATTCAACCCCCAATCTTCCGACGGTCATAACTCTCTCATTTTAAATCATTTTTCACCCGTTCTTCGAACGGCATGGACATCCCGGATCCAATTTCATTTCTAAATAGATTTGGCACAAATCAGAGATCCGTAGTCCAAGTTATGTCCCGTCAAGTATGCCCAAAAACCATGTTTTCATTCAAAACCACAAAGTGCCATTTTCAAAACAAGCCACTTTCAACTCTTTTCAAAATCAATCAAATCATGCCAATTTCAACCCTTCTCTTTGAAATCATTCAAGATGTACCAAAATCAACAACAAGCCATCCTCAACTCACACATTGACATTTTACCAAAATTCCCAAAACCACATCCAACCATTTTAACACTTTTCTATCAAATGGCTAAAGGACAAACACAATATCATGTCATACATCCTTCCTCGTCCCAATTTCCAACAATACCATTTCCAATCAACAATCATTATACATAATCAACATCATACTCACCATCAACATGGTACCACCCACCAATTCAACCTTAATCATCCATCAAGCATATATCACAACATGCATTTCTCATATATCACACAATCAAGGCATCAATATTCATAATCACATATATGAACACATCATATATCTCAACCATTCAACAACACCAACAATTCAATGCCTATCTTAGGGCCTCTAGCCTAAGTATTTCCTACCACATTACATATTAGATACGGGAAACCGAAACCATACCTTAGCCGATTTCCCAAGCTCAACCGGAGCACTTCCAAACCACTTGTCCACAAGCTCTCAAGGTATCAACACCTCCAAGAACAGATTTTATCACACAAAACCCCCTTTCAAGCTTTCCAAAATCACCAATCAAGCTCCAATATTCACATATACACAACCTAAGCCACAATCATCATATCCATACACAACATCTCAATACCCAAATATCATAAAATCAATAAATTACACTAGGGTTGAGAATCTTACCACACCCAAGGTCCAAGGAGACAAGATTAACCTTCTCCTTCAAGAGAGTTGGGTCCTATAACATCAAAGAACCCAAAATCTCAACATTTTTGCTTATGAAACACGAAATCAAGGGCTGGAATTTCGAACAGTAAAACGTGGCTTACCTCAAGATTGATTGTATGGGTTTTGTAGAGCTCTCCGCGGTGAACGCGTGGCCGCAAACGGTGCGGCGATCGGAGCTCTAGATCAAAAGTTATGGTGGTTTGAAGATCAAGTGAGAGAAAGAACTTGAGAGAGTGTTCTTCCCTCCATAGCCTCCATTTTCAGCGTGTTTAGTGTGTTGTGAGGAGAGAGAGTGCTGAAAACTAGGGTTTTGGTTTAGTTTAGTTGGGCCAAGGGCCCATTTTGGGTCCGGTTGGACCGGTTTGGCCCGTTCGGTCCAATCTTGGTCCGATTTTTATAAAATTGGTACCGAAATTCTCGTCTCAATCTCCTCTATCACATTTAGCCATAAAAATAACATTTTTGGCTTTCTAGAATAAATTCTCATTTATGGGTTAATTAGCCATTAATTAACCGGGTCTTACATTCTACCCACCTAATTGGGAATTTTGCCCACAAAATTCAAATTCAATTACCTGAGAATAAATGCGGATAATCCGTTCGCATCTCCGACTCAAGTTCCCAAGTGTGTTCCTCAACACCGCCTCGACTCCAAGCCACTTTGACTAATGAAACCTCTTTTCCACGTAATCGTTTGATACTAGTATCATCAATTCTGATTGGAGCCACTGGAAGCGTCAAATCTTCCCTTAACTGAACCGATTCAGGTTCTAACACATGGCTAGCATCAGGAGTGTACTTCCGAAGCTGTGACACGTGAAACACATCGTGCAGGTTCGAAAGATGAGGTGGTAGAGCCATCCGATACGCCACCGGCCCAATCCTCTCCAGGATCTGAAATGGACCAATGTATTGAGGATTCAACTTCTTCGCTTTAATCGCCCTACCTACTCCTGTGGTTGGAGTAACCTTCAGGAAAACATGATCTCCTGCCTCAAATTCCAAGGGCTTCCACCTCTGATCGGCATAACTCTTCTGGCGACTTTGCACCGTAAGCATCCTATCTCGGATTTTCTTGACTTGTTCAGTGGTCTCAGCTATCATTTCTGGCCCCAACAAGCCTTTCTCTCCAGCTTCATACCAACATAGCGGAGATTGACATTTCCTCCCATACAATGCCTCATACGGAGCCATTCCGATGCTCGCATGGTAACTATTATTGTATGCAAACTCCACTAACGGCATATACCGATCCCAACTCGCCGGTTGGTCCAAAACACAAGCTCTCAACATATCCTCTAGTGTTTGGATCGTCCTCTCGGATTGACCATCTGTTTGAGGATGGTAAGCTGTACTCAAGCTTAATCGGGTTCCAAAAGCTTTCTGAAATGCACCCCAGAACCTCGAAGTGAAACAAGGATCTCTATTAGAGATTATAGTAGCAGGTACACCATGGAGTCTCACAATTTCCTTTATGTATAACCGTGCTAGCTCCTCAAGGGTGTAAGTCATCCGAATGGGCAAAAAGTGAGCTGACTTCGTCAGTCGGTCCACAATCACCCAGATAGCATCAAAACCAGTCCTAGTCCTTGGCAATCCCGACACAAAGTCCATTGCAATACTTTCCCACTTCCATTGCGGAACCTCTAAAGGTTGCAACATCCCGGAAGGTCTTTGATGTTCAATCTTTACCTTTTGACAAGTTAAGCACTTTGAAACATATTCCGCCACATCATTCTTCATACCCGGCCACCAAAACATCGCCTTTAAATCATGGTACATCTTAGTACTTCCCGGGTGAATGGAGAATCCACTTTTGTGTGCATCCTTTAAGATATCTTGCCTCAAGGTACCAACATCCGGCACAATGATCCTACCATTGAATCTCCATAACCCATCTTTTTCTTCCGACACTCTCCACTGTTTTCCTTGCTCGATAGCCGGTAACACCTTCCATAACGCTTCATCATTTTCATGATCCTTTAGGAGTTCGGACTTAAAGTCACTTGAGATTTCTAATCGGCTCAAACACAAGGTTCCAGATACTTCTCGAGCACCAATTTTTAGACTCTCGAATCCCTTGAGCAACTTCTCCTCTTGAAGCATCATCCAAGACGCATATAACGACTTCCGACTTAACGCATCCGCCACTATATTCGCTTTTCCCGGATGGTAATTCAACTCAAAGTCGTAGTCCTTCAATAATTCCATCCACCTCCTTTGCCTCATATTAAGCTCTTTCTGATCAAAGAGATATTTCAGGCTCTTGTGATCAGAGAAGACTTGGAACTTAACCCCATAGAGATAATGCCTCCACACCTTCAAGGCAAACACGACCGCAGCGAGTTCCAGATCGTGCGTAGGGTAACTAACTTCATGAGGTCTTAACTGTCGTGAGGCATACGCCACCACATTATGATGCTGCATCAGCACGCACCCTAGACCCTTTAACGATGCATCACAGTACACCTCAAAAGGCTCGTTCGGCTCAGGTAACACTAACACAGGTGTAGTGGTCAACTTTTTCTTCAATGTCTGAAAGCTCTCCTCGCACTCAGGAGTCCAAACAAACGGAGTGTCTTTGCGGGTTAACTTTGTCAACGGCAAGGCTAATTGCGAAAAGCCTTTGATGAACCTTCGGTAATAGCCAGCTAAACCCAGAAAACTCCTTATCTCGGTTACTGTGGTTGGTTGCCTCCAATCCATCACAGCTTCCACCTTGGATGGATCTACGGCTATTCCCTTCTTACTCACCACGTGACCCAAAAACTTCACCTCACTCTTCCAAAACTCACACTTAGACAGTTTCGCATAGAGTTTCTTCTCCTTTAGAATCTGCAACACGGTCCTCAAGTGTTCCGCATGCTCTTCTTCAGTCTTGGAGTAAATTAGTATATCGTCAATGAAGACAACAACGAATTTATTCAGAAACGGACGGAATACTCTATTCATGTAATCCATAAACACTGCAGGAGCGTTCATCAACCCAAAAGACATTACAATATACTCGTAATGACCATAACAAGTCCTGAAAGCGGTCTTAGGGATATCCTCACCCCTCACCCTTATCTGGTGATAACCGGATCGCAAATCGATCTTAGAGAAAACCCCAGCTCCTTGTAACTGATCCATGAGGTCATCAATCCTTGGCAATGGGTACTTATTCTTTATGGTGACCTTGTTCAGCTGCCTGTAATCCACACAGAGTCGCATACTTCCATCTTTCTTCTTTACCAGTAACACTGGAGCACCCCACGGGGAAACACTTGGTCGGATAAAGTTCTTACCCAACAATTCCTCTAACTGAGACTTTAGCTCGGCCATCTCTAATGGTGACATTCTATAAGGAGCACTTGAGATTGGTCCCGCCCCAGGCACCAACTCAATAGCAAACTCGACCTCTCGGTTAGGTGGAAATTCCTCAATATTATCGGAAAACACTTCCGGAAACTCACACACTATCGAAATCTGATCCAACCTTTGATCATCACCCGAAACACCCGCGCTTAACAACAGGATACCCTAACATTCGATTCCAGAACAGTTCACCATCATCGAATTCAAGTAATAATTATTCACCACGACCGGCCCTTCTGTATCTTCCGGCATAAAGTACACCGACTTCGTAGAGCAATCAAGCAGGACATGGTTCTCAGATAACCAGTCCAATCCCAAGATAAGATCAAGACCGATCATCGGTAAGCAGATTAAATTATGGACAAAATCACGCTGCTTGGACCTAAACGAAACTTTCGGGCATCCTAGCCTAGTTACTATAGCTTCATGGGTAGCATTATACACTTTTAAGTCATAACCTAAGGTTACGATCTTCAATCCTAACTCCTGGGCTTTCTCAAATGCAATAAATGAATGCGATGCTCCCGAATCAAATAAAGCATTTAAAGTTTGACCAGCCATTTCACAGTTACCTCGAATGAGTGTCTCGGATCCCTCTGCACCCACAGCTGAGGTGGTGAACACCCGACCAGTCTGTTGTGCTTTCCCAGCACCTTGCTTTTGCTTCTCCGGACAACTTGCGGCTTTATGCCCCGCCTTTCCACAATTGTAGCACAATCCCCATCCGGCCTTGCATGGTACTCCCAGATGGTGACTTCCACACCTAGTACAAGCTTGATCATTCTGAGGCTGCTTCCCAAACCTTTTTCCTTGGGAGTAGTTGTTGTTGGGCCTCCTAAAAGAACCTCCCCTCTTAAAAGGTGGACCTCGAGGTGCAAAGCTCTTCCCTCAGTTCTGTGGGAATGAACCTTTGTGACTTCCTTTCTCAACGGCTGCCCTCTTCACGCACTCTTCAGCAACCCTACACTTGTTCACTAATTCGGAGAAAGTCCTAATCTCCATTGGCCCCACTGAACCGAAAATATCACTCCGGAGTCCTTCTTCGTACTTAACACACTTCCATTCCTCATATTCCACCAGAGTCCCTTGACACATACGAGAGAATCTGAACAGCTCCTCAAACTTGTCAGTATACTCAGATACGGACATAGTACCCTGCTTCAGCTGCAACAATTCGAGTTCCTTGGCCGTCCTATCAGAAGTCGGAAAGTACTTCTTATAGAACTCCTCTTGGAAGACACCCCAGGTGATATAATCATCACCCTGCTGCAGGAGGCGTCGGATTCCTTGCCACCAATGCGACGCTTCGCCAATGAGCAAATAGGTAGCGAACTCCACACGCTGCCCTTCAGGTACCACCTGCGCTTGCAGTGCTCGTTCCATAGCCTGAAACCATGTATCGGCTTCAGTCGGACTAGTGGTTCCCTTGAACTTAGGTGGATTAACCTTCAAAAAGTTTGCCAGTGTCATCGGGCCCTGAACTCCACCTCCGTCATTACCATGGTTGTTCATCTGTTGATCAAGAGCCTCAGCAGTGGCTTGCATAGCAGCAGCCATGTTCTCCAACGCAGTCATAAAGTTCACCGGGTCATTAGGGTTATTCTCCGGCGCACGAGCATTAGTACGACCACTCCCACGGCCTCTACCGCGTCCACGAGGCGCCATCTGGTCCCTATACACACCAAACAATCGATATTAAGTTGATCAGTCTCAATATCGGAAGTCTAGTGCTTCAAAGTCCCAAATGCATGCTCATGAATGTTTATGCCAATTATATCAAGCAGATATACTAACAGCACATAACACACACACAGAGAATGCACAGAAGCATAGTCAGTCCATTCCTCAGGCTCTACAGGAACGAACTGCTCTGATACCATAATGTAACACCCTACCATACAGAGACTTATGCTTAAGTCATAATTCAGAGATGGCAAGGTATTACGACCTCTAAAACAAAAATTTAGTACGTATAGTAGTATGAATAATTGATTATAACTAGGAGCCTTTATAGAAAAAAGGGGTAAACAAAAACCGTAACTCGAACACGCAACACTCCGATCGATAACGTAACGAACAAGGATAAGCTAGCGCAAGATCATATATATAAAGAGTGTCAAAAACGGGAATATCAAGACTCAAAATCTGGCTGCGAAGATAACCGGTCCGAGCATAGCAATATATACATATAATAAAATAAGGAAAACCCCAAGGAAAACCCAAAGGGACACAACTACAGAAACCTATTCTCCAAAATCTCCCATAAGAGGAGTCATCATAATTTGTATTATTTAATGGAGATAAAAGTATCTAAACAAGATATATAAACCAAAACAGAGTCCCGAGAACAAAGGATCTTCGCTAAATCCAGAAGTCTCCAGCATGCCTCAACGAGAAGCCTCGCGTCCTGCATCTGAAAACCACAAAATCCGCATGGGTGAGAACCAGAGGTCCCCAGCATGGTAACAGCTTCCACATATATAATACATAATAATAGAGGAAAGCCAAAGGCAATCCTAGAACTTCCTCCAGATAATATCAAAGCTTATAAACAAGCTAAACCGTAAGTGGCAACTGACTAAAGATTCTTCAGTCTAACTAATACTTCCCTTTCCAATTCCTTCAGACCTCCCAACCACCAGCAGGAGTATAATATAGCAAACACATTTATATCAGACAAGAGATTTACAAATAGGAACAGATAGGGCATTTAGACAATTAGCAAGTAATATGCAGTCAAATAGGCAATCTCAAACAATTCATGTAGTATGCTTATGATGCATGCCTGTCCCTAGTAGCTGATGATATCATCTGTCGGTTATAGAGCCAACCCGACAAGTCCTGGTAGCTAGCCATTGGACTGTCCCTCTGTCGTGCATCCCCAACTCGAGTTATACTAATCATAAACTTGATCATAATCATGATCCATATCCATCACCCTCACTGGTGAATATTTATCCATCACCATCACTGGTGAATATTTATGGGGGCGAGCTCATCCGGGCCTTTCACAGTGCCCGGCCACACTTACGACATTGGGTTAACAGAGCTTCGAGTCTCAACCTGGAGCACATGGTGGCTAGCCATTGCTACTACCCAGGGAAACCCTCATCTCCAATGGTGGAAGTGCAAACATTCACAATTCAATCAACAGCATATATGCATTTATACTTGGCCATAAACATGGCTCCGCCGTAACACGGCAATAATCTAACCATCCGACTCACGGTTAAATCCATAACCAGCCAATTCATTAACAATTACGGCCCTTCGGCCCATGGCACAACAAGCACTTCCACCGCCATCCTCCGCATCTCACATAATCATCTTTGATCCTCAATGATCATTCATTTTTTCCCTTGCTTCACTTGCAAGTTACCACATTCACTAGCCCTTTTCCTCATGCTAGGCATATCATAAGGATTCAAGACATAAGTGGTGAGATCGGAGGCTTAGAAGTATGAAATTTGGCTTTTAAAACTCAAAAATCAACTTTGGGATGAAAACAGGTCCACGCGTACGCGCACGCGTGGATGGCCTTAAAACTCATCGACGCGCAAGCGTCATACGCGCGAACGCGTGGGTTGAAAAATATCCAAACGGCGCGCACGCGTCAGCCACGCGTACGCGTGGGTACTCTTGCGCCCCAGGTACAAAACTGGCACAACTTTGGCACAACTCTCGGGAAAATGGCTGGGCATTGGGTGCAGCACATTCGGCGCGCCCGCGCACATCACGCGCACGCGTGGATGGCGCTTCCTGAAAGAACAGCGCGTACGCGCCAAGTGCGCCTACGCGCGAGGGTCATTCTGCTAAAAATTTTCTAAGTTAAAAATTGCAGAATTCACAGATTCAACCCCCAATCTTCCGACGGTCATAACTCTCTCATTTTAAATCATTTTTCACCCGTTCTTCGAACGGCATGGACATCCCGGATCCAATTTCATTTCTAAATAGATTTGGCACAAATCAGAGATCTGTAGTCCAAGTTATGTCCCGTCAAGTATGCCCAAAAACCATGTTTTCATTCAAAACCACAAAGTGCCATTTTCAAAACAAGCCACTTTCAACTCTTTTCAAAATCAATCAAATCATGCCAATTTCAACCCTTCTCTTTGAAATCATTCAAGATGTACCAAAATCAACAACAAGCCATCCTCAACTCACACATTGACATTTTACCAAAATTCCCAAAACCACATCCAACCATTTTAACACTTTTCTATCAAATGGCTAAAGGACAAACACAATATCATGTCATACATCCTTCCTCGTCCCAATTTCCAACAATACCATTTCCAATCAACAATCATTATACATAATCAACATCATACTCACCATCAACATGGTACCACCCACCAATTCAACCTTAATCATCCATCAAGCATATATCACAACATGCATTTCTCATATATCACACAATCAAGGCATCAATATTCATAATCACATATATGAACACATCATATATCTCAACCATTCAACAACACCAACAATTCAATGCCTATCTTAGGGCCTCTAGCCTAAGTATTTCCTACCACATTACATATTAGATACGGGAAACCGAAACCATACCTTAGCCGATTTCCCAAGCTCAACCGGAGCACTTCCAAACCACTTGTCCACAAGCTCTCAAGGTATCAACACCTCCAAGAACAGATTTTATCACACAAAACCCCCTTTCAAGCTTTCCAAAATCACCAATCAAGCTCCAATATTCACATATACACAACCTAAGCCACAATCATCATATCCATACACAACATCTCAATACCCAAATATCATAAAATCAATAAATTACACTAGGGTTGAGAATCTTACCACACCCAAGGTCCAAGGAGACAAGATTAACCTTCTCCTTCAAGAGAGTTGGGTCCTATAACATCAAAGAACCCAAAATCTCAACATTTTTGCTTATGAAACACGAAATCAAGGGCTGGAATTTCGAACAGTAAAACGTGGCTTACCTCAAGATTGATTGTATGGGTTTTGTAGAGCTCTCCGCGGTGAACGCGTGGCCGCAAACGGTGCGGCGATCGGAGCTCTAGATCAAAAGTTATGGTGGTTTGAAGATCAAGTGAGAGAAAGAACTTGAGAGAGTGTTCTTCCCTCCATAGCCTCCATTTTCAGCGTGTTTAGTGTGTTGTGAGGAGAGAGAGTGCTGAAAACTAGGGTTTTGGTTTAGTTTAGTTGGGCCAAGGGCCCATTTTGGGTCCGGTTGGACCGGTTTGGCCCGTTCGGTCCAATTTTGGTCCGATTTTTATAAAATTGGTACCGAAATTCTCGTCTCAATCTCCTCTATCACATTTAGCCATAAAAATAACATTTTTGGCTTTCTAGAATAAATTCTCATTTATGGGTTAATTAGCCATTAATTAACCGGGTCTTACAACGTCCTCTATGTTTATTATTTTTTTATCATCAAGGAAAGAATTTACCCCACGACAGAGTATCAAACTGCTTCACCATCAACCCACGACATATTTTAAAACTGAAAAAAAAACTGCTACTACTACGTACTCACTTTAAGAACTAACTCACTGTTCACCTTCAGTCATATTTAAGAGAATTAAATTACTCTTTCCCTTTCAATCTTGGTGTCACAAAAGTTTTTTTTCTCTGCATAGTATTGTTATCTTTCTGACAAATAGAGATGGAAACTTCACGAAATCAACAGCCACGTCAACGTCGACCCACTTGGACAGATTATGCTAGGCGAAGAAGACATAATATAACCGAAGAATAAAGACAACAATACCTAGCTAGAAGACGTGCAAGTTATCGGGAGATGATTCGACAAGGAAAACAAATTGCCATACCAACTGATACAACTCCAATTCCAAACACTGGTGGAGGTACCCAATTAACTACAAACATAGGGGTTGCCAGATTGACTACAATTAGACAAATGACCAGATCTACCACCTATCAATAATTTGTTATAGGTAACACAATAACTAAATTTAATTTTTTTTTGGTTATGAATTGAATTAGTTCTTACTAATTATATTTTACATTTCAAAAATACAGGAATGGAAGCACATGACACTAGAACTGCCACAGGTAACAGAAATCAAAATAACATACACAAAATTAATCAAATTAATATTACTATACATAGTTTAGTATCTAAAATATATATCACGAAATTATACATACATTACAGTGTCTTTTTAATCAAACAACACATCAATCATATATGAAATTATAAAGTTAACATTATAAATTTGGTATTCAACCTTTTCAAACATCATTCATCCTTAGAAATAATTTAAAAAAAAATTAATGATAAAAAAATAATAATATTTTTTTAATATATTTCATTTTTATCTTACAATATAATATATAACGTAATATATAATATTTACATATTTATATTTATATTAAAAAAGAATAAAAAATAATGTCATGTAAGACTAACGAGAAAAGTACTCTTATATTAAAATTTATAATAATGATTTTATAATCAAAAATAAAATTTATATATTAAAGTAATGAATCAATATAACATTAAATTTTTTAACAACACTTTAATTTACTTTTTTTAAATTCTTTATGTTCTCATATTTTAGAGCTTTGGTAATGATATATATTTCTAAAAAATTAAAAATAAAATTAGGATATTACTTACATACAAATATAATGGTTAAAAAAATTACAAGAACTATCTATACCAATATATAATAGGAATACACATGTTTAGTATCCTATTCTTTTTTTTCTCTTTTGTCCCTGTTTCTTTTTTATTAAAAAAAATGGGTTACCCACGACAGAATTTAAAAACTGAATCACTTCTAAAGCAGAAAACTGACACTACGTACTCAGGAAACATGATAGTATTTTAAAATTAAATTTATTAATTATATATTTTTTTATAATTTTTCATAATATTTTTTTAAAATTATTAAAAAATAAATAATTAATATAAATAACATTATACTATAATCATAATAATCATATAAGTAAAATTACGTCAACAAATACCAATATATAATGGGGATACATAGGTTTAGTATCCAGTTCTTTTTTTCCCTTTTGTCCCTGTTTCTTTTTTATTAAAAAAAAGGGTTTACCCACGACAGAATTTAAAACTGAACCACTTCTAATAAAGAATACGTACTCCGGATACATGATATATTTTAAAATTAAATCTATTAATTATATTTTTATCTTTAATTTTTCATGATATTTTTAAAAAATTATTAAAATATAAATAATATAAATAATTAATATAAATAACGTTATACTATAATCATAATATAATGATGTAAATAAAATTACGTCAACAAAATATAAATTATTTATTATTTTTTATCAATATTTTTTATACATAATAGCTCATAATACAATAGTATATAAGTGATCAATATATTATTATAGTACAATAACTGATAGTATATAAAATATAATTATTTTATTAATAATTATTTCAATGGGACAATAGTTATTAACTAAAGTCATTGGAATAATTAAATCTACAACACATGATTTACATATTTTTTATGTCTAATATTTATTTTTTTTAAAAATTATATATAAAAGTGTACTCATTAATCAATTATGTACCAATATATAATATAATGAACTATACATAACGGTTAAAAAAATTACAAGAGTTATTATTTTTTATCCCCTAAAATTTAAAAAAGCACTGCATAAATAAAGATTAATTCCTTTTATTTTCAACGTAAACACAAAAAAACAACAATACATTACAGTATAACAAATAAATTATTTTTAAAACATATCGTTGTATTCTTAATTGTTTTAATTGATAAAATACTCATCATATCATCAATTTATGGTAACAAATTAAAAAAAAAAATTTAAAATATCTCAAACATTAATGGACGAGATTCAAACCTTTGAAAAAAAACACCATAAAAAAATTATAATAGAAGCATAGAAAAAATTATTTGTATTATAATAAAGAAACATAAATCAATTCTAATATAATTAAAGTTACCAATATTTTGTTTCACGCAATCAAAGTTAACTAATATTATGATAACTAATTATTCTCTTATGAGTTTAATTTATGCTTATTTTCTATATTGCTCTTTAAAAATATAGGTACGGAAATACATAGTAACGGAGCTGGTCCAAGTAATAGATCTCCTGGTTAGTATCTTTATATGCTTTAAACATGTAAACACATTGATATAGGTTATTTTGTCTCCACATTAAATCTTCTTAACGTAGAATATTAAAAAAATTAACCAACTTAATTAACACGCTTTATTTTATTGCTAAGCACTAAGTTTTTTTATTAATTCTAAAATATTTAAAGTTACCGATTTTTTGTTTCACGAAATCAAAATTAACTAATATAATATATTATAATTAATTCTTCTCTTATTAGTTTAATTTATGTTTATTTTTCTATATTGCTCTTTAAAAATATAGGTACAGAAATACATGATAATGGAACTGGTCCAAGTAATAGATCACTTGGTTAGTATCTTCATATGCTTTAAACATGTAAATACATCGATATAAGTTATTTTTTCTGCACATTAAATCTTCTTAACGTAGAATATTAACAAAATTAACCAACTTAATTAACACGCTTTATTTTATTGCTAAGCGCTAATTTTTTTTTTTCAAAAAAGTATATAACATTTAAAAATTGCACATTTTTTAAATATAGGTGTACGTCGAGACACCATTACTAATTCAATTCCTCAACCAATTACTTCTTATGATCCAACTACAAACAATACTAGAAGCCATGCAAATATGAATGGTGAGTACTCTATTTATATTTTTAATATTTTATCATCATCGTATAATAATCATTTAAAACATTTATTATATTGACTAAATATAACATTTTATTAATATACATTACTATATAAAATGTGTTTGGTTAAACTTATTGTATTATTATACTTATTAGTTATCATAATAACAAATGAATTTTTGTTATTATAGATTATCTGTATTGCTTTTTAAATTATGCTTACTATATATTGTAAACAAAATCCTGAATTTAATAAAAAAATTTAAAATAAATACTTAATAAATAAAACATTTAAAATAGTTGAAGCATTCATGAAACTAATAATAATAAGAATAACTTTATAATAAAATCTTCATAACAGCATATATCTTTCAAAATTAAAGAAAAAAACTGAACAAAAAAAATTAAACACAAAAACAACAATTAACAGATACTACAAAAATATTGATGTCCTATCTCATGTATTTAAAAATAAACTGTATAAATTATATGGGTCCTTTTTATTATAAAGTTATTAACAAATTAAGCATTTAATAAATGGTAAAATTTACTAATGGCACAATGTATCTGATTTCTTAAAATAAAAAACTAAATATTATATTAAAAGTTACAAGTCAATAAGTAACTAAATAATGTAGACTTGAAATTAAAAACATAGATAATGGTGTTTACATTCTTATGAGCTACAAAAAAATTTTTTAATGAATCACTTATTTAAGTACTAACTAAAAAAATGCTACTACAATTGTTATACAATAGCAAAAACCATGAGACACAAAATATTATTTAGTGATGAAAAATAAATTTTAACATCATTACCGTAACTACGGAATAAACCTTGATGATAACAAGATTATTAAATTAAAATTTAATAATATAGAAAATATTATTAACATAAACACCAACTGAAATACCAAAATAAAAGTACACTATGCATGTATACCATAAAAAATATTTATGCAATTTTAATGGACAAAATTTTTACTGTATTGTTAATTTATCATAAAAATTTTAAAAAATATAATTAAATTATTACAAATTACTGGGCGACATTCAAAACTTTCATAAAATTGAAAAGCAAACAAAAACACAATAGAATCATTTTATTTTAAAAATATTCTTTGTATATTTCAATATAACTCAGAATAAAAATTTGCTCTATTAAATATATATTTAACCTCATATATTACCTAGAACTACAAACCTTGACAATCTTATATGAGCTTAGGCAACAGAAAAATCTAGAAAAAGATCACTACATCTTTAAAAATTACGCTTATTTTCAAAAAACAAACCTCAATTGAGAAGTTGTATACATATTCTTTGTTCACTCTTAATTTCACTATCTAAAATAATATGAAATAATTAATGAATTCTACCCGAGTACCTAACCAACAATTATTGGCACATGTAGGAAAAGAAATCTATAACATAATATTTTAATATTCCTATGCGAGTGCAGAAATTAGACACCGTATCCGAACATCCCACAATTGTGCTCGAAATTTTCAAGAGAATACAACAATACTTCAAACTACATTACCTCCTACAAGGACATGTACACACTGTAATGCACGTCTGTTTCACCATGAAACATTTGACATGTGCTGCAATGGAGGAAAAGTCTCTTTATCCCAAGTAAATGCTCCTCGGAAATTACTTGAAATCTTCTTAGACCCTTCTGCGGAAGGAAACCATTTCAGGAAACACATTTGTGGTTACAATCATGTTTTTTCATTCACTTCGTGTGGTGTACACATAGACGAACAATTCGTGCTCAAGGATCAATGTACCACAGTATAGGAGGATTTCATCCAGATCAAGGGGCGCGGCCACGCTTCTTGCAACTGTATATATATGATACTGAGCACGAGTTACAAAATAGGATGCTGGAGAACACCCAACTGCATGAAAGTTTGGTTTTGAAGCTACAACAATTGTTGCACCGATGTAATCCTTTTATCCATGTATTCCGCCAGCTTGCACAATGACTAAATGTGCAAGAGTGTAGTTTGGTGATCAGAGAGCGACCTGCTAATCAACCACAATACAGTCTCTCAACTGCTTCACAAGTAGCAGCCATAATAGTCGGTGATGACATTGAAACAATGGTGCGCGGACGAGATATCAAGGTTCAAACTCATGCTGGTAACCTCAGAAGGATTCAGGAGTTTGTTGGGTATTATGATCCATTACAATATCCTCTTCTTTTTCCATTTGGAACCCATGGATGGGATATAAATACTCGAACTCAACGTGGAAACAAAGTATCATGCCGGACATATTATAGCTATATGCTCCAGGTACAAACTCCTATATTTGCTATATCATTTATAGAATTCTGTAGATGATAGTTTGTACCAATACATCATTTCATAATTTCTAACAATTTTTTATAATCCTCGATATTCGTAGATCTGCCCCAATGATCACTCAACAGCTTTGCAAGCGGGGCGACTTCTTCAACAATATGTTGTTGACAACTATGTGAAAATGGAAACAGGCAAGTTAAGATGGGTTCGACAAAGACAAAAGGAACTTCGAGCTGAACTGTATCAAGGCTTACAAGATGCTTTGCACATAGGAGAGAATAATGCAGATAATTATTCAATTTAATAGCCACACGATTGATCATTATGTGTTCCTGAATTTAAACTTTAAAACTAATAATACTTTTCTCTAAAATTGGTTTTAGAAAATGTTGGAAGAAGAACGATATTACCATCGTCGTTCGTGGGCAGTCGTCGAGACATGACTCAACGGTACGAGGATGGAATGGCTATTGTTCTTAAAGAAGGAAAACCGGATATCTTTCTAACTATGACATGCAATCCATCATGGTCAGAAATAGCTTCAGAACTCAGTCCTACTCAAACTCCACAAGATCGTCCGGATCTAACAACTAGAATTTTCAGAGCCAAGTTCGAACAATTAAAGCAGGATATTATTACCAAAGGTGTATTGGAAAAGGTGAAAAGTTATATTTATGTCACCGAGTTTCAGAAAAGAGGATTGCCACACGTACATATGTTGCTAATCTTAGAAAACAATGACAAGTTAAGTGATCCTGACCAATATGATAGTTTGGTCTGAGCGAAAATACCATGTAAAGAAATAGAACCACACTTACATGAGGCAGTGCTAAGGCATATGGTCCATGATCCTTGCGAAACACTAAATCAATCTTCACCGTGCATGAAGAATGGTCAATGTAAACGCAACTACCCAAAAGAGTTCGTACCAGAGACACGACGAGGTGATGACTCATATCCTCAATATAGGAGGCGATTTGATACACCAGTCCCTATCAACCAAAATGTCACAATTGACAATAGATGGGTGGTTCCGTACAACCCTTGGCTACTACTGAAGTATGATTGCCATATCAATGTAGAGATATGTAGCAGTATCAAGAGCATAAAATATCTATACAAGTATTGCTATAAGGGACCAGACCGTGTGGCAATGGAGGTTCACAGAAGTTCTCATTATGATGAGGTGCAACAGTTTATTGATGCAAGATGGATTGCCGCTCCAGAGGCATGCTGGAGGATATTTCGATTCAACCTTTACCGAATGTACCCATCAGTTAAGAGGTTGCAAGTTCATTTGCCAAATCGACATCAAGTGAGCTTTTATGAGCACCAAACTATTGCTGAAATAGTTAATAATGACTATTTCTCAAGAACAATGCTCACTGAATTCTTTGCACTTAATCGGGCCGATGACCAACAATCTAGCTAGGCATCTTTTGTATAGGGAAATCCCAGAATATTACAGTTGGCACAACAAGGAAAAAGAATGGCGTCGACGCAGGTCACAAAAGAGAGCTATCGGTCGGATCTATACCGTTTCGCCAATAGAAGGTGAAAAATTCTATTTGCGTATTCTGTTGTCAAATGTAAGAGGTCCAACTGGTTGGGATGATTTGCTAACAGTCGATGGTGTCCAATATTCGTCCTTCAGGCAATCCGCTCAGCATCGAGGACTGTTGGAGAGTGATAGTAGTATAAGATCATGTTTGGTTGAGGCATCCATTTTAAGAATGCCATGTGCTTTAAGAAGGTTGTTTGCCACCATTTTAATTTTTTGTGAGCCAACAGATGTAAGAAGTCTGTGGGATGAGTTTCTTTCATGTATGGTGGATGATTACGCATCAACAAGCACTACAACCTGCAATGGGGTGACAAATTGTTTGCTCAGGGATTTAAATGACATTCTCCTACAGCATGGAAAACATATTGCACAATACGATTTACCAGCTCTAACCTCGGACAACGACAATGACAACTTCATGCCTAGAATTATTCAAGAAGAAATGTCCATCAAAGTTCCTCGAGAAGACCTGTGTTCTATAGAAAGATTGAATCATGACCAGTCTGCAGCTTTCAGGTGCATTATGAATACAATTGATAGAAGAGAAAGTGGAGTGTTCTTCGTTGATGGACCAGGAGGAGCAGGTAAGACATTTTTTTACAGAGCTATAATTGCAGACTTAAGAAGTAAAGGGCATATTGTCCTGGTAACTGCGTCCTCAGGAATAGCTGCAACTTTACTACCTGGTGGTCGAACAGCTCATTCTGGATTTAAGATCCCAATCAATGTAGAGCCATCCTCCACGTGCAATATGAGTAAACAATCTGATCTCGCAAAATTGATTAGGCAGACGACAGCGATAATTTGAGATGAAGCGCCAATGGCTAATAAAGAGACAATGGAATCATTGGACCGTACACTGCAAGACATCTTAGAAAACAATAATCCATTTGGAGGGAAGGTGATGGTTATGGGAGGGGATTTTCGCCAAGTACTACCTGTTGTGCCGAAAGGAAGTAAGTCGCAAATGATTTCAGCTTCTATTGTTAAATCACATTTGTGGCCATTCACCAAAATTCTCCAATTGCGACAAAATATGCGATCTCTTAATGATCGTGATTTTGCGGAGTATCTTATGCGCATAGGGGATGGAGTTGAGCCTACCATATGTGAAGACTTGGTACAAATAGAAGCACACATGGCAATACCATGGGAAGGTGAGGCATCATTACACAAATTAATAAAAGAAACCTTTCCAAATTTGCAATCTCATGGGTGGGATGCATCTTATATGGTGGAGAGAGCGATATTGACACCCAAGAATCATGATGTGCAACAGCTTAATGATTTAGTCATTAACCAATTTCTGGGAGACGAACGAATTTTAGCATCCTTTGATGAAGTAGAAGGAGATACAAATAATCTGTATCAACAAGAATATCTTAACTCGATCTCCACGGGTGGATTGCCACCTCATATGTTGAAGGTAAAAAAGGTGCTCCTCTGATGCTACTAAGAAACATAGATCCTAAGGCAGGCTTATGCAATGGCACAAGGCTACTGTGTCGAGAAACTTTTCAAAACATGTTAGACGTGGAAATCTTAACAGGGCATCACTCTGGAAAAAGAGCTTTTCTGCCTCGGATAAAACACAAAACAACTGAGAACTCAGGATTACCCTTTGTGCTTATTAGAAAGCAACTTCCTGTAAGGTTGAGTTTTGACTTAACGATAAATAAATCACAAGGGCAAACTATCCCTAAGGTATGGATCTATCTCCCTAAACATGTGTTCAGCCATGGTCAATTATACGTTGCTCTATCTCGAAGTGTTTCTCAGTCAACCACAAAAATCTTAGTCAAAGAAGGAACAATAGATGGAAAAAGAGGACAATTCACAAAGAATGTGGTGTTCAAAGAAATTTTGTTACCTTCACCTCAAGTAATTTATGTGCTTGGCAAATACGTGAGCCTTTTTACAAGTATAATCCGTGTATTATGTAATTTTATCATTACAATATCAACATTGGAGTAGATAGTTTTGTTCATTAATTTCAATAACTAACGACTAAGATTTTTAACAGATAAATTGATATCAAGAGAGCTCATTAGCATATTCAAAGAGATAAGCGAAAGGAACTGGAACCTCTACTTTACCCAACAGGTATGCACCAACTACGATTCACATAAATTATAAAAATTAATAAACATACATCCTTAAAATATATCATTATTGATTTTTTAAGAAATTATAGTTTGGAATGTTTATATTTACTTTGAAAAAAATTTAAAATTTGATTTCTTTAAATGTTGCTATCAATTTTATAATTTTAGCAATAAAATTATAAAAAATATTAAAACCAGTAAAAGGTAGACGTATGTCTTATTTGGGATGTATCATTACTTAATCCTAAAGTAATATATATAACACTATTGAAATATATTGTGATACATATATGCAATAAATTACAGGAAACAGGATTCCAATTATTATGGAGTACATGGAAGGATGAGCAATCAATTGAATCAATGAGACCAATCGACAATAAAGTAAGGATTACAGCATTAATGATAGGGACAACTGCATTGATGATACATATTTTTGTTTTAGTGTTATTGATCAAACGTGAAATTGACTCAGGTTCATCCAATCAAAATTTATTCTATTGGTTGGGGAGGTACAGTTAAAGCAGACAAAACTTAATTATGGAAGATGGTAAAAAGAGAAATATTGGATCAAAAAAATAAAAGGTAATGTAATAAACTTTTATTACATAATATAAATATTTTCTTCTATTTCGTCCTATATACTAATTATATTAAACCTTTGACTCTTTTTTTTCAGCCATGAACTTAGAAGAACACAGCTAACTCATCTCGATACAGAACAATATCATTGCAGGTAATTGTTATTAAAAAAAATTTCCTAACAAAAAAATATGTAATATCATTTAATTTATATTTTGTCAATGATAAACAAGGATTAATGTCATTTCTTTTGTCCTTTCAGAAAGTTCAATGCAAAATAAGATATCACAATTCTACAGGTTTTAATTGAATTCTTTTGTATAATAAGCAATTAATTTAATTGAATAACCTGAAGCGTTTATATGATTTTTCTATGGTAAACAAAATCTGACAGTTTTTCAAGATGCAAGAAGTTATTGACAAGGAGATGTATGATGAATTACGAAGGATTTTTTCCAGGTATACAATCTTTCTATTCTCCTAATTTTTTCATTAATACTCTTATACTTTGATATTTAAAAACGAAATTTATAAGCATATTTATTTCTTCTGTCCTTCCACTATTTGTAGGAAAATGAAGGCCTCTTTAGATTCAGAATCATATTTTGGCCTACCACTTAAAAAAGAAGAAGACAAACATCAATATCCATGATATTTAGGCAAAAATAATCTTTTGTAAATAACTAACATGAATTTGGGTTTATAGATATACTCTTTTTAAATTAGGATAATATTTTTGCCGTTATTTCTTGAACTATACCTTTTTTCTGATAATATATACATATATCTTTATTGTGTGCTTTTATAATTTAGCATTTTAATAAAGGTTTTTTTATAATAATTTTACTCTCAACAAAATATCATATATAAAATGCTACGTTAATTTATAAATGATGAGAAAAACACTTATCTAACAAATTTAAAGGGTAAATGATATATTAACACCAACACTAAAATATAATATAAACAAAATAACCTATATCAATATGTTTACATGTTTAAAGCATATAAAGATACTAACTAGGAGATCTATTACTTGGACCAGCTCCGTTACCATGTATTTCCGTACCTATATTTTTAAAGAGCAATATAGAAAATAAGCATAAATTAAACTCATAAGAGAATAATTAGTTATCATAATATTAGTTAACTTTGATTGCGTGAAACAAAATATTGGTAACTTTAATTATATTAGAATTGATTTATGTTTCTTTATTATAATATAAATAATTTTTTCTATGCTTCTATTATAATTTTTTTATGGTGTTTTTTTTCAAAGGTTTGAATCTCGTCCATTAATGTTTGAGATATTTTAAATTTTTTTTTTAATTTGTTACCATAAATTGATGATATGATGAGTATTTTATCAATTAAGACAATTAATAATACAATGATATGTTTTAAAAATAATTTATTTGTTATACTGTAATGTATTGTTATTTTTTTGTGTTTACATTGATAATAAAAGGAATTAATCTTTATTTATGCAGTGCTTTTTTAAATTTTAGGGGATAAAAAATAATAACTCTTGTAATTTTTTTTAACCGTTATGTATAGTTCATTATATTATATATTGGTGCAGAATTGATTAATGAGTACACTTTTATATATAATTTTTTTAAAAAATAAATATTAGACATCAAAAATATGTAAATCATGTGTTGTAGATTTAATTATTCCAATGACTTTAGTTAATAACTATTGTCCCATTGAAATAATTATTAATAAAATAATTATATTTTATATACTATCAGTTATTGTACTATAATAATATATTGATCACTTATATACTATTGTATTATGAGCTATTATGTATAAAAAATATTAATAAAAAATAATAAATAATTTATATTTTGTTGACGTAATTTTATTTACATCATTATATTATGATTATAGTATAACGTTATTTATATTAATTATTTATATTATTTATATTTTAATAATTTTTTAAAAATATCATGAAAAATTAAAGATAAAAATATAATTAATAGATTTAATTTTAAAATATATCATGTATCCGGAGTACGTATTCTTTATTAGAAGTGGTTCAGTTTTAAATTCTGTCGTGGTAAACCCATTTTTTTAATAAAAAAGAAACAGGGACAAAAGAGAAAAAAAAGAACTGGATACTAAACATGTGTATCCCCATTATATATTGGTATTTGTTGACGTAATTTTATTTATATGATTATTATGATTATAGTATAATGTTATTTATATTAATTATTTATTTTTTAATAATTTTTAAAAAATATTATGAAAAATTATAGAAAAAAAATATAATTAATAAATTTAATTTTAAAATACTATCATGTTTCCTGAGTACGTAGTGTCAGTTTTCTGCTTTAAAAGTGATTCAGTTTTTAAATTCTATCGTGGGTAACCCATTTTTTTAATAAAAAAGAAACAGGAACAAAAGAGAAAAAAAAGAATGGGATACTAAACATGTGTATTCCTATTATATATTGGTATAGATAGTTCTTATAATTTTTTTAACCATTATATTTGTATGTAAGTAATATCCTAATTTTATTTTTAATTTTTTAGAAATATATATCATTACCAAAGCTCTAAAATATGAGAACATAAAGAATTTAAAAAAAGTAAATTAAAGTGTTGTTAAAAAATTTAATGTTATATTGATTCATTACTTTAATATATAAATTTTATTTTTTATTATAAAATTATTATTATAAATTTTAATATAAGAGTACTTTTTCTCGTTAGTCTTACATGACATTATTTTTTATTCTTTTTTAATATAAATATAAATATGTAAATATTATATATTACGTTATATATTATATTGTAAGATAAAAATGAAATATATTAAAAAATATTATTATTTTTTTTATCATTAATTTTTTTTAAATTATTTCTAAGGATGAATGATGTTTGAAAAGGTTGAATACCAAATTTATAATGTTAACTTTATAACTTCATATATGATTGATGTGTTGTTTGATTAAAAAGACACTGTAATGTATGTATAATTTCGTGATATATATTTTGGATACTAAACTATGTATAGTAATATTAATTTGATTAATTTTGTATATGTTATTTTGATTTCTGTTACGTGTGGCAGTTCTAGTGTCATGTGCTTCCATTCCTGTATTTTTGAAATGTAAAATATAATTAGTAAGAACTAATTCAATTCATAACAAAAAAAATTAAATTTAGTTATCGTGTTACCTGTAACAAATTATTGATAGGTGGTAGATCTGGCCATTTGTCTAATTGTAGTCAATCTGGCAACCCCTATGTTTGTAGTTAATTAGGTACCTCCACCAGTGTTTGGAATTGGAGTTGTATCAGTTGGTATGACAATTTGTTTTCCTTGTCGAATCATCTCCCAATAACTTGCACGTCTTCTAGCTAGGTATTGTTGTCTTTGTTCTTCGGTCATATTCTGTCTTCTTCGCCTAGCATAATCTGTCCAAGTGGGTCGACGTTGACGTGGCTGTTGATTTCGTGAAGTTTCCATCTCTATTTGTCAGAAAGATAACAATACTATGCAGAGAAAAAAAAAAAAACTTTTGCGACACCAAGATTGAAAGGGAAAGAGTAATTTAATTCTCTTAAATATGACTGAAGGTGGAACAGTGAGTTAGTTCTTAAAGTGAGTACATAGTAGTAGCAGTTTTTTTTTTCAGTTTTAAAATATGTCGTGGGTTGATGGTGAAGCAGTTTGATACTCGTGGGGTAAATTCTTTCCTTGATGATAAAAAAATAATAAACATGGAGGACGTAGTTACCGTTTATTATATTTTTTGAATTCAATGTTTATAAAAAGAAACAGGGATAAAATAATAAAAAAAATTGGATACCAAATTTTCTTATTCCAATTATATATTGGTATATTGGTATAGTCTATTATATATTGATCACTTAAAAATATATCAGTTATTTTATATTATATTTCTTTATACGTTATTTATATTAATTATTTATATTTTAATAATTTTTAAAAAATATCATGAAAAGTTAAAGATAAAAATAAAATTAATAATTATTTATGTATTCTGAGTACGTGGTGTCAGTTTATTTACTAGGAATGGTTCAGTTTTTTAATTCTGTTATAGGTAAACCCATTTTTTAATAAAAAAGAATAGGGACAAAAGAGAAAAAAAAGAATTGGATACCAAACCTGTGTATCCCATTATATATTGGTATAGTATTGTATTGGTATAAACTTGATTAATGAGTACACTTTTAGATGTAATTTTTTTAAAAAATAAATATTGGACAAAAAAATATGTAAACCATATGTTGTAGATTTAATTAATAAAATAAATATATTTTATATACTATCAGTTATTGTACTATAATGATATATTGAGCACTTAAAAATATATCAGTTATTTTATATTAATTTTTATAAAATATCATGAAAAATTAAAGATAAAAATAAAATTAATAATTATTTATGTATCCTGAGTATGTGGTGTCAGTTTTTTTTATTAGGAGTGGTTCAGTTAGGAGTGGTTCAGTTTTTTAATTATGTTATAGGTAAACCTATTTTTTAATAAAAAAGAACAGGGGCAAAAGAGGAAAAAAGAATTGGATACCAAACCTGTGTATCCCCATTATATTTTTTTTCCAAAGATAATAGGTTATATTTCATTAATTATTAAAAAATAAAATACAAAGATGTCCAAAAGCAGGACAGCATAATAAAAGGTGGGGATTTCCCAAAAACACTACACTGAAGGTATTCATCCAACGGTGCGTGGTCGAAAAACGAAGAAAAATCTTAAAGAAGAAAGAATGATAAATCCAATTGAATGCAACTAAGAGCTTGCCTCATGGAGATGACGACCTAAACTGGGAGTTCTTTGGATTTCACGTTGCAACTTGACAGAGCTTGCTAGAATGGCAGACGGCATAGAAGTAGAACCTTCAAAAATCAACTGGTTGCGAGCTTTCCAGCAGTTCCAGCAAATGATGGCAAGCAATTGAGGATTACGGTCAGCATTCTTCAACGGGTTAAGTATCTCTGTTGATGCAGTCCACCATGTCCAAAAGTTGTTAGAACTCTGAGGGGAAAGACAGTCACGAAGATAACTCTGAGACCATACGTCTTTAATTCTAGAGCAATCGATCAAACAATGAGTGACTGTTTCCGTTGCTTCATGACAGCAGGGGCATATTGGTGATATAGATGGGATGCGGTGATGAATCTGAGCAAGCACCGGAAGTCGGCCATGGAGAGCTTTCCAGATAAATAGCTTAATTTTGTGAGGCAAGTTCAACTTCCATAGATCAATCCACGGCTTTTTCTGCTGCATATAATTAGGGCAAAGCTCCAGAGGCGGATGGTAAAATAAATAGCCAATTCTGTAACCTGAAGCTGTATCATATTGCTTGGATTTGTTCAATTCCCATTGCAATTTGTCCCTACTCTGCTGAATTTTAACTGACAAAATCCTGTTTGCAACGTCTTGGGGAAATAATTCTTGAATGAGATTCTGATTCCAATTCCTATCTTCAGTAATTAGATCTTTAACTCTTGGAACCAACTCAGAAATAGGCTGTCTATTTGGCATGTCAGAAATCATTAAAGGATACGGAGGAGGCAGCCAAGGATCCTCAAAGGTTCGGATATTCTCACCAGTACCCACAGCCCAATTAAGACCTTTTTCAACAATCTTTTGGCCTTCCAGTATGCTCCTCCATCCCCAAGAAGGTAAGACTCCAATTCCTGCCGTTATAGCATTACCATTGCTAAAGTATTTACCTCTTAGGATTTTGGATAATAAGGAAGTAGGCTATGTTACAAGTCGCCAAAACTATTTGCCTAAAAGCGCCAGATTTTGGATTCTGAGATCTTTAAATCTAAGGCCTCCTTCTTTTCGTGGGCGAGTCATAGTGTCCCAGCTAATCCAAGCCATCCGCCTTTCAGAACCTTTTTGTCCCCACCAGAACTGAGAAAGTAGAGAGTGAATTTCTGAAATTAAACCATCAGGCAACTTGAAGCAAGACAATGTATAAATAGGAATAGCTTCTCCCACTGCCTTAAGCAATACGTGTCTACCACCTGACGAAAGAAGATTGCGCTTCCACCCTTGGATTCTTTTCCGAACCTTTTCTTTGATCATACTAAAAGAAGCCTTTTTCGATTTAGAGACTGTAGAAGGCAAACCAAGGTATTTATCCTGAGCCCCAATATGATTAATATTCATAGAGTTAGCCAGTAGTGTACGAGTAGTGGAGGGAGTGTTGTGGCTAAAGAATACAGCAGATTTATTAAGATTTATCCTCTGGCCACTAATGCTTTCATAAGAATTTAATAAATGCAGGATATTTAAACATGCTTCAGGATTAGCCTTACAGAATAAGATGGAATCATCAGCAAATAGGAGGTGGTTGACCTTGGGACATCGCCTATGTATCTGAAGACCTTGAATTAGTCTGTTTTGTTCTGCCTTGTGTAGCAAGAAGGAGAGACCTTCTGCACAGAAAAGAAAAAGATAGGGGGATAGAGGATCTCCTTGTCGAATACCTCTATTTGGTTTGAAGAAACCATAAGGTTGTCCTTCCACAATAACAGAATAAGAAACAGTTGTCACTAATTCTCGAATCCACATGATCCACCGGGAGTCAAAACCAAACTTCTCTAATATAAACCAAAGAAAGTGCCATTCCACCCTATCATATGCCTTACTCATATCTAATTTTAGCGCCATTTCATTTTCAAGACCCCATTTTTTTTGTTCTTCAAGTAATGCATACACTCGTGAGCAATTAGGATATTATCAGAGATTAATCTGCCTTTAATAAAAGCACTCTGCGTAGGGCTAATTAGTCTATTCATCATACCCTGAAGCCTATGTACAAATACTTTGGAGATAATCTTGTAAAAGACTGAGGATAGGCTTATTGGTCTTACCTGAGTCATATCTTTAGCATCAGAAATATTGGGAATAAGACAGATCTGAGTGTGGTTAAAACCTTTCAAGATTCTGCCCCCAGAAAAGAAGCTCTTAACTACTCGAAACACATCACCACTAAGTATGTTCCAGAAGCTTTGAAAAAATTTTGCTGTCATACCATCATCTCCTGGAGCACTTTGAGGATGAATGCTAAATGTTGCGCGTTTCACTTCCTCCATAGTCACTGGTCTTTGAAGCCTACGGTTCATGTGAGCTGTAACCTTAGGTTCAAAATCAGTAAACAGAGGTTCAGGGTTCTCATGACAAGTGGAGGAAAATATGTCCTTGAAATAAGATTCAGCCACAAAAGCAATTCTAGCATTTGAAGTAGCCACTTCACCATCACTGCCAGTTAGTTGCCAAATTCTATTCCTTCAGGTTCGATTTCTAAATTTTTGATGGAAGAAAGCTGTATTCTGATCACCAGATTTGAGCCATTTGACTCTAGACTTATCTTTCCAATAAGATTCCTCATTTTGCAATGCTTTTTCAAGTTTGTCCTCTATTTCTGAAATGATGTCGCCTCCATGAATTCCTGCTAAACGAAGTTCCTCTAATTCCGATTGTAGTAAATCAATCTCCACCTTCAAATTAGATCTGTGTTCTTGCTGCCATCTGACAATCTTATGCCGACAACGCTTTATTTTTTGAGCTAGGATATACATGGCTGAACCATCAATCTGTTCATGCCAAACCTCTCTAACAATCTGCCTTATTTCATCATTGGAACACCATCTTTCTTGGAATTTGAATCGGCGTTTAGATATCTCAGTTCTCGGATTAGAGTCTAAGAGAAGAGGGGCGTGATCCGAGCCTGATTCTGACAGTCTAAGAACCGTTGCATTGGGATAGAGTTGCTGCCAATCAACTCCTACCAAGAATCGGTCCAGTCTTTCCTATATCAACTCATCGCCCCTCCGTCTATTTGACCAAGTGAATGGTCTTCCGACCATATCAATATCAATCAGGGAATTATCATCAATAAAACTATTAAAGGTTTCAATAGAAGAAGGAGATTTAGCACCCCCACCTTCTTTCTCCAATTGATTAGAAATGGCATTAAAATCTCCCATTAACACAACCTTACCATCGAACTATTGGGTGACTGAAGTTAATTCAGCAAATTGAGCCATTCTATGTTGATCATTTGAACTGAGATAAACACCTAGAACACCATAGGGATCATTAGAACCAGCTGTCAGAACTGATGCCGCAATGAAAAATCTACCATGCTGTAAAATCTGAACAGTGCAACCATTCCTCCATGCCATTGCCAAACCCCCTGATAATCTATCCGGATCCACAATAAACCATTCCTTGAAACCACAAGATCTTAGTTTTCCTTCAACTTGTTGAGATTGATTTTTTGTTTCACAGATAAAACCAACCTCGGGGGAGTAGGATTTGCATATCCCTTTAAGATTGTGGATTGTCAGGGGTCTCCCCAAACCCCGACAATTCCACGAGAGCAGTTTCATATTTCTTTGGGTGCCACTTGAAGGCTGACACCCTCCACCATCATAGCAATTATATGAGGGTTCTGAATCTCTGATTTGTTGCTCATGGTGTAGAGAAAATCAGAATTGGTATTCAATGATTCCAAAGAGAAATAAGATATATGGAATGAGTGAATTAGAAAATGGAATAAATTAAAAGATGAATGAATTGGGAGAGAAAACGAAAATTAGGGAGCTAAGTGGAAAAGAAATTAAGAAAAAAAAGTAGAAGAAGATGGAAAAGAGTTTGACGAAGAAAAGACAAAGAAAGGTGTAACCATAGAGGCGGCGCAGTGAAACCCTAGCAGAGCGTCGGGCGCTAGATGAGGAGTACATACTCCCACTATATATTGGTATAGATTATAGATATTTAATTTAAGGTACATTAAGATATTATAATAATATCTATAACAATATTATTTAAGACAATTATGGAAGGTTTATCGAATCAAAACCTAAGAAAAAAAATAGATTATTATTAATTAAATAAATATATAGGATTCTTACCCATATTTGGACCATTTGGACTGTTACTTGGACCAATTCTACTGTTATTATGAGTATCTGAATATTTAAAAAAATTATTATTAGCATGAAAATATACTGTAAAATATAATTCATATTAAATGATATACTAACAACATAAATTTATTAATGAAAAATATAACTTAGAGTACCTGACACAGAGTATTAATGAGCGGACATATTTGTGATATCTTCTAATGGTGTTGTCATATTAGTTGGACCACTCGATATGTCAATTTATTTTCCTCGTCTAATACTCTCTTGGTAACTGGCGGCCTCTGTTCTTCGCTCATGTTTTGTCTTCATCGACTGTCATAGACTTGCCAAGTCGATCGACCACTTCCGTTGATATCCCGTCAACTGTAATTAATCAAAACAAACATATAAACATAGTTTTACACTTTTATTTAATGACGAAAAATAAATTATATTACGTTTTACGTCATATCTAGATGAAGTGAGAATGATGCATGAGAAGATGGATGAAAAACGAAGGAAGTTTTTCTATTATACAGTAATAGTAATGTGAAGTGAGAGAGAATAAGGAAAAAAAGAGATAATTATAGAAGTTACGTAGATTTATGAGATAAGCGAGAACGTGAATGAAGATGAGGTAGTGGGAGTTCTGTAACATGGAATAACTGACGTATATTGGGATAGGTTATTAGGAAGGATAAAAGTGGAAAAAAAATTTGGACACCAAAACAAGTTTTGTCATTATATATTGTTATAGATGAGAAGATGGATGAAAAACGAAGGAAGTTTTTCTATTATGCAGTAATAGTAATGTGAAGTGAGAGAGAATAAGGAAAAAAGAGATAATTATAGAAGTTACGTAGATTTATGAGATAAGCGAGAACGTGAATGAAGATGAGGTAGTGGGAGTTCTGTAACATGGAATAACTGACGTATATTGGGATAGGTTATTAAGAAGGATAAAAGTGGAAAAAAAATTTGGACACCAAAACAAGTTTTGCCATTATATATTGTTATAGATATATTGTAATTATTTATTTTGTAACGAGTACAACTAAAATTTTAATAACAATTATTAAATTAAACATTGTTACGATGAGTACTATAAAATTTATAATGTACTCGTTACTAACCTATCACATAATAAAAATTTTTAAACTTTATAAAATGTAATTTTTTTTCATACACTCGTATTATCAAACTAATTGAATTCGATTTAGCATTGCCTCCATATAGATATAATTGTTGGTGTATTAAAATAATTGCATGGATTATATTTATACTATAGAATTCACGTTCAACTAATATTTATAATTTTTTTTATATTATATAGTATTTTTTTCTAATATTTTTGACAAATATTTCACTAATATTTTTTCTAAAATTTTTGACAAATATTCCATAATTCGAATTAACATGCTTCGAATTACTGAGTCAATATACCGGGTACTAGTTCGAATCAGTCCAATTCGAACTAGTATGTGAGTTTGTGTGTGTAATTTGAATCACCTTATTCGAATTAGTGTATAATTCGAATCAAGTTAATTCGAATTAGTGCTTGAGTGCGTGTGTAATTCGAATCAATGTGATTCGAATTACTGTGAGTGTGTAGTTCGAATTAGACTAATTTAAACTATATAAAAATGTGCTCTTGGTGGATCCTTGTAACGTTTTTTTTTTTTTTTTCCAATGCATAATTTATATGGGTAATTTGTCCTAATTAATATGTATTTTGGTTTATGTATAATTTTTTTGAATCAAGATAATATTATTATCATTATTTTTGAACTATATTATATATTATATATATATACCTCTTTATTGTGTATTTTTATAATAGAATATTTTTAAAAAATTTTATAATAGTTTTAATTTTAATAAAATATAATATAAATAAGGTCATATTAATATTAAAATAAAAAATATTTATTTAATAAATTTAAAAAATAAATAATATATTAACAAAAAATAACATTAATTTTTTAAAAATAATAAAAAAGTTGTTGAACAAGTACGATAGTGTTGAACCGCTAGTATATATAAACATAATTATTCATAGGCTCATTTTAATACAACATAAAATTTTACGGTGCGTCTTATTATAAGTTTCTATTGAAGCAGGCTTAAATTATAGGAAGGTGTTCACGTATTCTGTATTTCGTTGTACAGACACGTAACATTTTGTTCCAAAAACTATAGGCGTATAGATATAATTTAAAAATTTTGAACGGTGCGATGGATAAGAATGTAATAGGCCCACGTTGGGCGTGCAACTGGTCCAGCCATTGCGCAGTGTATAGGAGTTTAAAGTTCCTTGTTTGCCAAAGCTGCTTGGAAAGAGGCTAGGTTGAGGCTTTGAGTTACTGTTACTTAAAGCTGGCTCCTTGTTGAGAGTTGAGTTCATGGATGGAGGCCTTATAGAAACAGTGTCTCGACTTTCGCAAAGCTGGATTGAATTTTCTTTGTTCATTAGGCCTTATTTTATAAATGAGAAAGTATTGGGAGACAATGATTTTAATATACAATGTGTAAAATAGAAATAAAATAGGAAAATTAAATTATAATTAATAACTAGATTTTTGATTAATTTCAAATTTTAAATTTTAAAAAATTAGGATTAACAATTAAACGTTTAAATACGTACAGTTACTCAACATCTCATCAAAATTTCACACCCATTGGTGTCTGACGTTGACGCTGCAGCAATCCCCGACCGACCGTACTACTGCTGCCGCGTGGTTCTAGCCACCCAAAACCGCACGTGGTCTCTCCGTTGGCGTATTGGATCCCTCGGCAGGTCCTTCTTTTCTTTCCCGTCGCCGCGGCCACTTTCGGTTACCGCGCAACTAGCAACCGTTCAAAGCTGCACCCCTTGGATCTTGGTAGCCGCGCTCAGATTCAACTCGCACCCAATGGCCTTCGTGAACGTTCCGTTACCGTCAGAAAGTAACAGAACTTCGTCGTTGACTTTCAGGAGGTCTTTTTTCCACACCTTCATCACGAATGCGTCGCATGCGATTCTGTCCACGCCTTTCGCCTTCAGCTTCGCTAACTGTTGAACGTGCTTCTGCAAGCAGGTTGGTGTGAAGGCTCCCGGGACTACAAAAATGATGGCTTTTTTGCCCTTCGTTAGGTCGGAGATGATGGTGGTTTGAACCTCGCCGGTGTCATCTAGGTAGGAGAAGGTCGCTTCCGGAAAATTTGAGATAGATCTAAACCCAACAAACAATCATTCAGATACCTATTAAAATAAACATCCGACTACCTAATGAAATGAACATCTAGCATTTGTTAATTATATATACTTAAACTAACCATTCTCTTAAGAATTACAATAACCATCTGCCAACCTATTGAGCTGAACATCCATCAATGGGCACATGTGGGGAAGACGTGGGTGCGGCTGGGGGGTTGCAGGGTTAAAATTTGAAATTTAAAATTGGAGAATTTGAAATTTTAATTTGAAATTTAATGGTTATTTTATCGTATATTTTGGAAAATTTGGTAGTAGGTAGAAAATAGTTAAAATTTGAAAATAAAGGTAAAAGTTTTTTGTTATTAGAATTTAGAAGATTTTTTTATTTTTTAATCCACCGTGGGCCAATAAATCAGCCCATTATATATATTGTCAAGATTTTTCATTGTCTCCCTAGCAGAGTTCTTTATAAATTTTGGCTGGAGTGCTTCAACTTTTAAAATATAAATCACAATTCTAAAAAAAAAATACAAATCACAATAAAATTCTGATTAAAAAAAAACACAATAAGGATAAAAAATAAAAAGTACGTAACATTTTTGATACTTTGAAAACGTGTATGGTAAAAAAGTTGACATTCAAAAACGTTAATAAAATGAAAATATCATAAATTAAAACAATATTTTCCATCTTCACCACAAATTTTTGTAATACAAACATCCAATAATCATTATTATTATTATTAATCAATTAAACATAGGGGTGTGCCTTTTCTAGAGGCATTGACAGTGTTTTCGACACTTTATTTAGTGTGTGCTATGTTTTAATTGTTATTTTTTTAAGTTAATTATTATTATTTGACTGTTTATGCTTCAAACATTTAACATTGGTTGCAAAAGCTTTTAACCTTATTACCTTTCACTTCAAAGCAAATATACAGATGAGAATGTCTTAAAATTTCATATTTTTGATGAAATAAAATAAACCCATTTTTTGTACTTGATTTGATTTTAAAATGTTAATGAAAGGATTAAAGGTGTGATAAAACTAGCAAAAGCAAATAAAATATACATACATAATTTTAAGAATTTGAAGTTGATAAAATTATATAAGCATAGATTAGTATGCATGCATTATTTTCCTAATTTTCTTTTTGTGTTTTGATTTAATTTTCAATTACTTTGATTATAATAACTAACTGCTGCTGATGGAGAATGTGAGCCAAGAAGAAAAATTATTATTGATTTATTTTATTATTTTTTTAGGTGAACATTTATTTTATTATTAACAATATGATAATAATTGTGCATGTTTCTTTTTTTTTTTTTTGGGTCAGTGGATTGGATAACTCCCAATTCTAGGTACTCCAATGGATTGGACAACCCCCAATCCGAGGTACACAATACACACCCACACACTCCTCACATACTTACCAATTTTTTTCTTCTCGGTTGCAGCTGGTAGGACTCGAACCCGAGACCTTTGAGATGGGGAGGGGGTGGAATGCCGTGTGAGTTATGGCTCATTAGTTGCATGTTTTTTTTTTTCTTTTTTTTTTTCGGAATGGTACAGGTTTTATGAATAGAATAAAACGTGGGAGGCCTACTTACTGCACAATTCCGTTCGCTTTATCTATAACAATATATAATGAGAAAACCCATTTTGGTGTCCAAATTTTTTTTCCATTTTTATCCTTCCTAATAATTTACTCCCAGTTACAGAATTTCCACTACTTCATTTTCATTCACGTTCACCTCAATATAACTTCTATAATTATTTCATTAATAGGATACCAGTTTCTCCCGTTAATTTCTCTCACATAACGTTACTGCATAATACTCCATTAGTACAGGTCAGTTACAGAATTTTCACTACTTCATTTTCATCTATAATAACTAATAGGATACTAGTTTCTCCTCTTAATCTCTCTCACTTCACATTACTGGTTACTCCATAATAGAGAAAATTTTCTTCATTTCTCCTCCATCTTCTCCTGCATCCTTCTCACTTCACCTAAATATAACGTAAAACGTGCCAGTTACCGAGAGAGTATTAGACGAGGAAAACAAATCGATACATCAAGAGGACCAACTAACATGACAACACCATTACAAGATATCACAAATATACCCGCTCAACAATACTCTGTATCAGGTACTCTACCTTATACTTCCCATTAATAAATTTATGTTGTTAATTTATCATTTAATATGAATTATTTTTTACGATATATCTATGTTACGAGACTCTTAGTACCAATTATGTATAATTTATTTCTTGAGTGTACCCTTAAATTATCAAATTACATTATTTTCATCTTAATAATAAATTTTCTACATATACAGATACTCACAATAACAGTGGAGCTGGTTCAAATAATATACCGAACGGTCCAAATATGGGTAGGAATCCTATATATTTATATTTATTTAATTAATAATAATTTATTTTTTCTTAAATTTTGATTCAATAAATCTTTTATTACTGGCCTAAATAATATTATTATAGATATTATTATATTGTCTGTACAGAATTATAATCTCAATTATTAAATAATTTAATAAATTTTAATATAATATTATACAGATATAAAATTTTTATAACTGTATTATTATAAGAAAAATATATATGTTCAATGTTTAATAATATATTTGTTATTAAATTTTTTGACTCTATAACAAAAAAACGTAGTAGATAATTCTGGTATATATTTTTTAATCTTTTTTCTACAATTTAATTTACCATTTAATTTGAATTATTTTTACAATATCTCTATGTTAATGTACTCTTAGTACTATTTATCTGTAATTTATCTATCGAATGTACTTTTAAAATACATTATTGTCGTTCCAATAATATGATTACTATTATTCAGATATTCATAATAATAGTGGTCCAATTAATATCTAATAGAATTTTACATTTCATATCTTTTTTAATATTCTACAATTCTTTTAAACGTTTTATTTAATATACAAAAAAGATTTAAATACTTTTAATAAATATATATAACATTATAAAAAATAAATGATAATTTCTTCACTTAATAAATTTATTATATGATTACACTTGAATCATTTTTCAAATGGTAACTTTTTACTGCCTATCATATATTTGTATTTTTCGGTCACTATCTATTTTTTTTAGTTATTCAGAATTTGAATAATTATGATATTAATGGGTATTCTACGTATTCTATTACTTCCAATCAATTTAATTTTGTATGATTTGTTTCTTATAAAGTAACCTCTCAATTACCGCTGATACTGTACAAACTTAATTCAATGAATAATTTTATAATTTTGTTAATGTGTTCTTTTTACATTCTATCAGAAATTTATGGAAATAGATCTGATCAAAACAGTAGACGTGAAAAAAAATATAACTGGTTAGTATTCTACTTTTTTTTTCTTTATATATTTAGTATTGTGACATAATTTTAATAGGTAAATAAATTTATAAAAAAATTATTATTTTATCCTTATATGTTAGCATATTAATATATTCATAGTAAACATTAAGTGTGAGTATAATTGATGTTAAAAATTTTATTTATTTAAGATCATTACAAGAACCAATTATAAAAAAAGAGTGCCAATGCCTAACAAAAAAAATTAAAATCTATACACAAAAAATTTTATAAAAACCAATATAATACTTAAAATATTTATTTGCCAATTAAAATGAAAAATATGTAAACTTTAGCGAAAATAAAAAATAGTTAATTTAAAAAATTTTATATTTTGTTGAATCATTTTGTTATAATTTACACAAATATGACAAAATAAAATAATTAAATAAAATGTTAAAAAATTTATTTATTTAAGATCATTATAAGAACCAATTACAAAAAAAGATCGCCAGTGCCTATAAAAAAAATTAAAATCTATATACAAAAAATTTTATAAAAACCAAAATAATACTTAAAATATTTATTTGCCAATGAAAAATATGTAAACTTTAACGAAAACAAAAAAAAATAGTTAATTTAAAAAAATTTATATTTTGTTGAATCATTTTGTTATAATTCATACAAATAAGACAAAATAAAATAATTAAATAAAATAAATAGTAAAAATTAAAATGATAACTCTAGGCTAAAGCATACAAAATAAAAATTATTAGAAGTAATAGAACAAATAAAATATGAACCAATATTATCGTTATGTATTGTATTATTTCGACTAGTAATATCTAAACATTTAAAAAACATGAAACAAAACATACAAACTAAAAAATTTAGCCAAAGGCAAAAATCGTCATACCCTGTAACACCCTAACTACCAAAGCTCACGCTTCCGGCTGCGCAACTCTGATAGCTCAGACATTACGACGACTCTTATACTATTTAATACTAAAATATGAGCCTGTTTAAAACATTAAATCGTAATACCGCTCCCAAAAATACTTTCGTTTGATAACGTACATCCATAAATACCAAACAACTTACAAAAGCTCATAAAGAGTACATCGACACACATTCCTATCCCTCTTACAGAATATCTCAAGATAAAGGCGAGGGTACAAAAAAAATAATAATCTAAAGCAATACAGAGCATTTCAACAACAACTAAATAAACTCTGTGACTTCTGCGCCCATATCATGAAAGGGGAAAAATGTAGGGGGTGAGAACATCATCCTCGAAAGGGTTCTCAGTAGAGGATTTTTGGGAATTACTGTAATTGTAAGATTCAGAAATTTTAAAAAAAATCTTATTAAGAACTAATTTTGATTTATTTATTCATTACATACCTTAACCTCAGAAATTATTTTATTAAGGATAATTAAAGCAAATTTTGATTAATTGAGTTTAAAGTAATTTAAGGTTTTATTTGATTTTATAATTATCGAATTATTTTCTATATTTAAATAATAAAGTTTAACAAATTGATAGTTAAATGATACTTTTAAGTAATTTTAAGGGATTAAATTGGATTTCAAATTAATACGATATACTCTAATTTTATTAAAATTATCATCAAATTCCAATTTAATCCCAAATTCTCAAATCAAACTCTAACTAAACAAAATCCTAATTTTTCTACCTTAATAAGATAACGGATACCAAAATTGTTTTCTTTTGTATATTTATATAAATTTTAACTAAATAAATATCTAATATAAATATTATATGCTATGTGTATTAAACAAAAAGACTACTAACCTTTAAACTGTTAAAGAGAAAATAAAGATTAATAAACTATTAAACCATGATTCACTATGCATGCTTCTTTTGAATACCAATTCTCTTCTTTGACCTCATCATTAATTTTCTTTCTTTTCCTTGCTTATTGTTACCAGCCGCCACTAACCCCTTTTTCCCAAAACTCAATTACTATCAGCTTCAGAAAAAAAATTAAAGAAAGAAAAAAAAAAGAGAAAAGAAAGGGAAGAGAGGGGAAGGGAGATGCAGGAAAGGGAGAAGGAGGAAGGAGAGGAAGGCGGCGTGGTGGGTGTATCACCGCCACCGCCGCCGCCGCTATTGGCAAGGGAGAAGGAGATCTGAGAGGAAGAGGGTGCCGGGATGAGGGAGCTGTAACAGAAAGAGAGATCCGCGAGAAGAGGAGGAAGAAGACCACACCTAACCACGTTCAGTCCGCCGACGCGCCGCCACTGCACAGCGTTGCCGCCATACCTTTGTTGCTATCGAACGCCGTCAAGCACGAAGGGAGCCAGACACCGCGGGGAAGAAGTTGCTCGTCGCGTCATAGTCACCGTCGCTGGGGTTGTGAATCGCCGCTGTGAACCGCGCGAGAGCCAGTGGAGGAGGGAGCCTCTGCTGCGTCACCGCCGAGCTTCCATCAGCGCCGAACCGCCATGCTGTCGCCGCTATCGTTCAGACTATCGGAGACCGTTATCGAGCTCCTCGTTGCTGGGAGTTACCGTCGGAGCGTCACCGGAGCTGCGGCTGCCCCACCGCTGCCTCTGCTGCCGAAAACCACCGCTTCTCTGAATCCTCTATTGGTAAGCTCTAACCTTGCCTCAGCTTCTTTATTCGTTAAATTCTCCATTCCCATGAGAGTTATTGCTGAGGCTGTTTATGATAGGGACCGCCGTTCTTACCACCGCTGATGAAGCCCATCGGAGTTGCTCGAAGGTTATTGCCACTCTATTTGGTTCTATTGGAAGATGCACTGTTGCGGGTGTGGTTGCCGAAAACTGCCGCCAGAACCGGTGCCTTCTTGGTAAACTCTAGCCCTGTTCTGGTTTTCCTTCATTGCCGGTCAAAATCCTGGTTACTATAAGAGTTGTTGCCGAAGTTGTTTATGCCAGGGATTGTTTATCGCGAGTTGCTCTGTTGTATGTCGCCGTCGGAGCCACCATTCCACTGCTGCCGTCTTTGCTCGGAGCAGTTTGTTGTAGCAAGTATTGTTGTCGTTGCGGCTGCTCGGTTAGTCGCTCCTCTTTAGTACGGTAAGCTATTCCTTATTTCAATTTCGAACTTTGTCAGTCGTTGTTCCACTATATATTAAGATTCTGCGACGTTAATGTTTTAGGATCGAGATCCGGTTGCTGTACGTTGGTGAATTTAAGTTACTGCTGTGGGTGCGGATACCATGGAGCTGCGGTTGCGGCTGTTACCAATGTCGGGCCGAGAGGAAAAGAGTTCCGGTGACGTGTTTAGTTTATAGTCTCAGCTAATTGAGGTAGGGTTTTTCTTAAATTCTATTTTATATTACAAAGTTGTTATAAATAGATATTGACGCAGAGAGATATACTTTTGTGATTATATTTGTCTTGTGAATGTGATGGTTTGTTAGACTGAATTATTGGTTGCTTGATTGCTTGAGTGAAGTACGGTTGTTGACAAGAAATGGGTTTGAAAAGTTATTTACTTAATTATTAAGAAAAATGGTTTTTTCTTGGTTTGGAGTTAAAGCGGTTTGGTTTTGAGTCGGTTTGATTTTATAAATGATTTAATACTTGAGCTGGTTTGATTTTAAAAGGAGTTTTATTATTGGAATTGGTCTGATTTGAGAATAATTTGATATTGGAGCTGGTTCAACTCTGGAAAATGTTTGGAATTTGAAAATGGTTGAGAAAAGGTTTGAGAAATGTTTGGGTGGGACCCGAAAAGGGTGGCAGTGTCCGAGTTTTAGAGGAGATGCTGCCGAAATTTTATAAAATTGAAAGCTTTGCCTGAAGTGATGATTTAAAAAGATTTAGTTTTTGAACGTTATATGTTTTAAGATTGATTTATTTAGAAAAGAAAGAATTATATTTTGAATTGAGATTGTTGATTAACGGAAAGAAGGATGATGAGGATTGATTTGAAATATGATTTTTGAATGAATTTGGAAATGGGATATGGATTGACGAATGATGATGATATTGAGAATGGCTTAGATGTTGATGAATGATGAATGAATTATTTATATGGCTTATGAATTTGAAATATCTGAGATACGAGGTTCCCTGGATTAAGTGCCGTGGCTTGCCACCACGTGTACCAGGTTGAAAACTCGATACTCTGTTGACCCTATGACGTAAGTGTGACCGGGCACTATATAAATTCCCGGGAATGATACCCCCATTGAGTAATATTGATTATTTGAGAAAAAGCTATGCATAGACTCTTGGGGATGCACGTCGGGGGACGGTCTAAGGACAATTCAGACTTGTCGGGTTGGCTGGATAACCGACAGATGAGCCTCATCAGCCATAGGACAGGCATGCATCATATGCATTTGTATGCTTTGCTTGGGTTTGAACTTGTTTTGGTTTGCCTAATTGCTAAATTGTTCTTAACTGCTACTTGAACTATTTGCTGTAACTGCTACCTACTTGTGCTTTCCTTGTCTGTCTTGCCTGTGTTTGTTCTGGCGTGCTACATTTGAGAATGATCTTGGATGCTGAATTAATGATTGTGTTGTTTGATTGCATGGTTGATTTCTGATTGAGATTTTCTTATAAGAAAGGAAAGATTTTGGATTTCTGAAAGATTAAACATTGTTTCTTTGAAAAGGGTTTTGAACGATTTCCTATTGGTTTTAAAAGATTCATAAGGCAATGATAATTACTGAGCTTGAAAACAATTTCTTATTAAATATCTTCTTATAACAACTTTGAAACTCCGTAGTGAGACCGTGTGGTTAGGTTCTCACCCCCCTACAGCTTCACCTTTTCAGGAACCAGAAGTGATATACTGCGTTTGGTTTATAAGATGTATTAATTAGATTATTTTCTTCCCTCGCCTTTGTTATTACGAGTTTATAAGAGGGATAGGAATTGTATGTTTTATATGTATATTATATTATGAGTTATTATGTAAGGAGTCTTGTATATGAATCTATGCCTGTTTGTATTTTTCTTAAGATAAAGTGTTTAATTTCGGTTTTTCTAAGAAATCAGTGATACAGTGTTGAGTCACAGGCTCCTATTTTAGTATTTAGTATGTAAAGTAGTCGTAATACTTCTTGCTATCAGAGTAGCGCAGCCGGAAGCGTGACTTCTGATAGTGAAGGTGTTACTTTATGGTATCAGAGCGGTCTTTCCTGTAGAGCCTTGGGAATGGACTGATTATGCTTCAATTGTATACTCTGAGAGTTTGTCATGTAGTAGGTCTTGTTTGAATAACGAGAATTAGAGCTTATGCACATGACGGTTTATTGATTAATGCCATTAGTCTTGCATTGCATTATTCCTGGTATTAAGTTTGGCCGGCTTAACACTAGTGAATTATGTATATGTAAGCACTAATGGGTTATCATAGATGATATGCGAGTCATAGATAACGCGAGTCGCGGGTTTTGGGAACGTTAGAAACTAAGTTCTAGAGATTAGTTCTGTTTTGACGTATAATCTTTGCTCGTGCTTGATGTTATTTTCTTTATCAATTGTATTGGAATCTCTAGTTCTTGATTTCTTTTTGGAATGTGTTTTGGATATGTTTCTACCATGTCTTGTCGTTCATATATATATATCTTTGTTTGATTATGTTCCTAATTGTTGCTCGAATCTTTAAGGAACATTTAACCTTAACACTATTCATAAATTTGGTATTTGTTGATTTGATCTCGAATTAGTTTTGCTGCAACGTATAATCCTTGATTCTTAAATCATTAGAAATCCTAAGAGTCGCGATTCGTAGTAAACTAATTATGCGATTTAGTTCTCCTGTTTCGTGTTTTGCAACTATTGTGTATCCTGCTCGGATTACAATCTTTGGTTTTGTGTTTCTTCGTAAAAATGATAAAAACTTACCTTGTTTTAATAAAATGTATCAATTCTAGTAGTTTTCTTCTACAACTCTTACCTTGGAATCTCTTTTGAAAATAGTTCCATTTTGGTTCTTTTTCTGTTTGATTCTGATTGTAACCATTATTTGAATTTTGAATACGACAACCTTTGATTTTATAAGTATTTTCCTATAAAGAATAAATAATTTCCTTATATAGTTACCACATGCTTTTATCTAAAAGTACTACTTAGTCTTTATTTATCTTTACAAGAATACTTTACCTTAGATTTTTTCATTTGAACATAATTTGATTCTTTTGCAACATTATTCAAATTTTTATGCATATACATATATATTTACTTAATTATGTATCTACGAACTCTTCAAATTTTCTAAAGCAAGATTTCTATTTTCATTTCAGTTAATTTTCATTTAATAAACTTCACACAAATCATTTTAATTTGAATTTGATATAGTATAATATAATATTTACCTTTGTTTAGTTTTTTTTGAAAAATATTGTATTTATATACTTTCCTTAAAAAAAAAAAAAAAGAGATGAACCAATTTCCTTAGATTCAATTTGAAGTTGTTCTAAATTGTTGTACTCTCTTTCCTATTATTGCCCATGTCGAAGCTCTTTGATTCAGAATTCCTTCTTAAACTTTCGAATTAACTCCCTTTACACTACACTTCATTGCTTATATATATACTTGCCTGTTGATAATCTCACATATTCTTTCAAATCCTTGCGAAGTACCATCCTTGTTCAACTGTGAACCTGAGTATTCTCCCGATTTCTTGCAAATACCATTTGTGTCTTTTGTAATCTTCTCAAGTTTAGTATTTCTTATATGTTAGTTTTTAGGGACGCGATTTGTGCGCGCAGAAAGCGAATTTGGTAAGTGTACAAGATTATAAGGAGTCGCGAAATTTCGAGGTAATTCAAACATCTATACTTTGTTCAGTTCCCTCCATTGTTTATTTCATATCTTCTCTTTTTCCTAGATAAGATGATCTTCCTCTTAAGTTTATCTATTCCTTGTGGACCTTTCATTTAATTGCGTTCCTACATATTCCTTTGGATTTTGTAAATGACGTCTTTGACTCTGGTCACTTCCTTGTGAATTTTGTACTTTGATTTAGCTTGAATTCAATTATAACGAATGCACCATTCTCTTCTCATCGTCTCCATTAAAGTTCTTTAATCTCTCCATACGTTCGTCTCTTATTTGTAAACTGCTATTTGAATCTTTAAGAACATCTATCCTTGTCATTATACTTCTCTTTATGAATTTTGTACTCTTTGACAAGATATTGGAATTGTTTTGGGTACGATGCTGACCCTTAAATCTTTGAAAATGTAAAGTACCCCTTTTTATTATATTGTATTAGCTTATGTGTTCTAAATTGTGCCACTCAATTTGATGTATCGTTTCTCCTTCTCTTTTCTTGAAATGTAATTTAAATTCCCTTGCTTCGCATTTGTACCTTATGCATATTTTGACTGGTTACACTTCTGACTATGTTAAACCTTTTGCAACACGGCTATTGATTTCATATTTCTCCACGAACTATGAAACCCCCGTGATTATTTGAAGTTGTTTCGCAATAATGCGTCACCATAGTCTTTAATTATTCCTTTTCTATGAAATCTCATACTTCTTCAACTCAGCTTTGATGTGTTTTAAACTAATGCGCTGATTTTCTCCTTATTGATCCTGTTGAAATTTTTTTTGATCCAAAGGCTATCCTTGAAGTTGTCAATTGATTTCTTTCTGGCAAACTTCATTGCTTGAAATCTTTGTTTACCTGCAATTTCATTCATTCTTCCAAATTCTCGCGAACGCGGTCCTTGTCGCTTTTCTTTCTTTTCTATGGTCTATTATCCTTCTGAGTATACTCGAGACTAGTTTTGGTATCTTGTGCGACCGATAGACTTAGTAAACGACACATTAGTCCTTTAGGACACATTTGGTGAACGCAAAAGGGTGAAACTTGTAAGTGTACGACGTCACAAGGAGTTGTGAAACCTTGTTTTACGTGAAAGAGTTCTGTTGATGTGGGACTTATGATCAGTAGTAAGGATTGCAAAGTGTTTGACAAAATTGAAAACCTTTGGATGACTTGTTCAATGAAGTACGGTTGAGAATGGTGGAGATAAGTTATGCTGAAATTTAAATAGTTAAGACTTTGAAGTTGGTATGAGATTAGTATGCGGACGTTAAGCACATCGTTTTAACCCCAGCTTGTTTTATAACCTTTTGCCGCCTTGCTTTACCATCACATGTTTGGAACATATCACCTTGTACATCAAGCCTATCTTGTAACTTCTGTTTCGCATAACACTTATATCCTTTATACCTTTATGCCATATGAAAATCCTGATATTTGAAACTATATGTATATATATATAGAGAGAGGACTTTTGCATTTTCTTTAAAGGAGTTCAAGAGCGAAATGATATGAAATCTCTTTTATTTTGTATCAATTTTCGAGGACGAAAATTTTTTATAAGGTGGGTAGGATGTAAGATCCAGAAATTTTAAAAAAATCTTATTAAGAACTAATTTTGATTTATTTATTCATTACATACCTTAACCTCAGAAATTATTTTATTAAGGATAATTAAAGCAAATTTTGATAAATTGAGTTTAAAGTAATTTAAGGTTTTATTTGATTTTATAATTATCGAATTATTTTCTATATTTAAATAATAAAGTTTAGCAAATTGATAGTTAAATGATACTTTTAAGTAATTTTAAGGGATTAAATTGGATTTCAAATTAATACGATATACTCTAATTTTATTAAAATTATCATCAAATTCCAATTTAATCCCAAATTCTCAAATCAAACTCTAACTAAACAAAATCCTAATTTTTCTACCTTAATAAGATAACGGATACCAAAATTGTTTTCTTTTGTATATTTATATAAATTTTAACTAAATAAATATCTAATATAAATATTATATGCTATGTGTATTAAACAAAAAGACTACTAACCTTTAAACTGTTAAAGAGAAAATAAAGATTAATAAACTATTAAACCATGATTCACTATGCATGCTTCTTTTGAATACCAATTCTCTTCTTTGACCTCATCATTAATTTTCTTTCTTTTCCTTGCTTATTGTTACCAGCCGCCACTAACCCCTTTTTCCCAAAACTCAATTACTATCAGCTTCAGAAAAAAAATTAAAGAAAGAAAAAAAAAAAGAGAAAAGAAAGGGAAGAGAGGGGAAGGGAGATGCAGGAAAGGGAGAAGGGGGAAGGAGAGGAAGGCGGCGTGGTGGGTGTATCACCGCCACCGCCGCCGCCGCTATTGGCAAGGGAGAAGGAGATCTGAGAGGAAGAGGGTGCCGGGATGAGGGAGCTGTAACAGAAAGAGAGATCCGCGAAAAGAGGAGGAAGAAGACCACACCTAACCACGTTCAGTCCGCCGACGCGCCGCCACTGCACAGCGTTGCCGCCATACCTTTGTTGCTATCGAACGCCGTCAAGCACGAAGGGAGCCAGACACCGCGGGGAAGAAGTTGCTCGTCGCATCATAGTCACCGTCGCTGGGGTTGTGAATCGCCGCTGTGAACCGCGCGAGAGCCAGTGGAGGAGGGAGCCTCTGCTGCGTCACCGCCGAGCTTCCATCAGCGCCGAACCGCCATGCTGTCGCCGCTATCGTTCAGACTGTCGGAGACCGTTATCGAGCTCCTCGTTGCTGGGAGTTACCGTCGGAGCGTCACCGGAGCTGCGGCTGCCCCACCGCCGCCTCTGCTGCCGAAAACCACCGCTTCTCTGAATCCTCTATTGGTAAGCTCTAACCTTGCCTCAGCTTCTTTATTCGTTAAATTCTCCATTCCCATGAGAGTTATTGCTGAGGCTGTTTGTGATAGGGACCGCCGTTCTTACCACCGCTGATGAAGCCCATCGGAGTTGCTCGAAGGTTATTGCCACTCTATTTGGTTCTATTGGAAGATGCACTGTTGCGGGTGTGGTTGCCGAAAACTGCCGCCAGAACCGGTGCCTTCTTGGTAAACTCTAGCCCTGTTCTGGTTTTCCTTCATTGCCGGTCAAAATCCTGGTTACTATAAGAGTTGTTGCCGAAGTTGTTTATGCCAGGGATTGTTTATCGCGAGTTGCTCTGTTGTATGTCGCCGTCGGAGCCACCATTCCACTGCTGCCGTCTTTGCTCGGAGCAGTTTGTTGTAGCAAGTATTGTTGTCGTTGCGGCTGCTCGGTTAGTCACTCCTCTTTAGTACGGTAAGCTATTCCTTATTTCAATTTCGAACTTTGTCAGTCGTTGTTCCACTATATATTAAGATTCTGCGACGTTAATGTTTTAGGATCGAGATCCGGTTGCTGTACGTTGGTGAATTTAAGTTACTGCTGTGGGTGCGGATACCATGGAGCTGCGGTTGCGGCTGTTACCAATGTCGGGCCGAGAGGAAAAGAGTTCCGGTGACGTGTTTAGTTTATAGTCTCAGCTAATTGAGGTAGGGTTTTTCTTAAATTCTATTTTATATTACAGAGTTGTTATAAATAGATATTGACGCAGAGAGATATACTTTTGTGATTATATTTGTCTTGTGAATGTGATGGTTTGTTAGACTGAATTATTGGTTGCTTGATTGCTTGAGTGAAGTACGGTTGTTGACAAGAAATGGGTTTGAAAAGTTATTTACTTAATTATTAAGAAAAATGGTTTTTTCTTGGTTTGGAGTTAAAGCGGTTTGGTTTTGAGTCGGTTTGATTTTATAAATGATTTAATACTTGAGCTGGTTTGATTTTAAAAGGAGTTTTATTATTAGAATTGGTCTGATTTGAGAATAATTTGATATTGGAGCTGGTTCAACTCTGGAAAATGTTTGGAATTTGAAAATGGTTGAGAAAAGGTTTGAGAAATGTTTGGGTGGGACCCGAAAAGGGTGGCAGTGTCCGAGTTTTAGAGGAGATGCTGCCGAAATTTTATAAAATTGAAAGCTTTGCCTGAAGTGATGATTTAAAAAGATTTAGTTTTTGAACGTTATATGTTTTAAGATTGATTTATTTAGAAAAGAAAGAATTATATTTTGAATTGAGATTGTTGATTAACGGAAAGAAGGATGATGAGGATTGATTTGAAATATGATTTTTGAATGAATTTGGAAATGGGATATGGATTGACGAATGATGATGATATTGAGAATGGCTTAGATGTTGATGAATGATGAATGAATTATTTATATGGCTTATGAATTTGAAATATCTGAGATACGAGGTTCCCTGGATTAAGTGCCGTGGCTTGCCACCACGTGTACCAGGTTGAAAACTCGATACTCTGTTGACCCTATGACGTAAGTGTGACCGGGCACTATATAAATTCCCGGGAATGATACCCCCATTGAGTAATATTGATTATTTGAGAAAAAGCTATGCATAGACTCTTGGGGATGCACGTCGGGGGACGGTCTAAGGACAATTCAGACTTGTCGGGTTGGCTGGATAACCGACAGATGAGCCTCATCAGCCATAGGACAGGCATGCATCATATGCATTTGTATGCTTTGCTTGGGTTTGAACTTGTTTTGGTTTGCCTAATTGCTAAATTGTTCTTAACTGCTACTTGAACTATTTGCTGTAACTGCTACCTACTTGTGCTTTCCTTGTCTGTCTTGCCTGTGTTTGTTCTGGCGTGCTACATTTGAGAATGATCTTGGATGCTGAATTAATGATTGTGTTGTTTGATTGCATGGTTGATTTCTGATTGAGATTTTCTTATAAGAAAGGAAAGATTTTGGATTTCTGAAAGATTAAACATTGTTTCTTTGAAAAGGGTTTTGAACGATTTCCTATTGGTTTTAAAAGATTCATAAGGCAATGATAATTACTGAGCTTGAAAACAATTTCTTATTAAATATCTTCTTATAACAACTTTGAAACTCCGTAGTGAGACCGTGTGGTTAGGTTCTCACCCCCCTACAGCTTCACCTTTTCAGGAACCAGAAGTGATATACTGCGTTTGGTTTATAAGATGTATTAATTAGATTATTTTCTTCCCTCGCCTTTGTTATTACGAGTTTATAAGAGGGATAGGAATTGTATGTTTTATATGTATATTATATTATGAGTTATTATGTAAGGAGTCTTGTATATGAATCTATGCCTGTTTGTATTTTTCTTAAGATAAAGTGTTTAATTTCGGTTTTTCTAAGAAATCAGTGATACAGTGTTGAGTCACAGGCTCCTATTTTAGTATTTAGTATGTAAAGTAGTCGTAATACTTCTTGCTATCAGAGTAGCGCAGCCAGAAGCGTGACTTCTGATAGTGAAGGTGTTACAGTAATAGGATACGTGAAGATAAACCGTACCAGTGATTAATAACCGTCTTATGCCTCTTTTCAAAAACAACGGTTTTCAATAAAAGTAAAGTCGAAAATCTTTTCTAAAAGAGGAACCATTCAATTCTCAAAAACATCGAAAGCCTTTCAAAAAGTTTATCTATACTGAACCAAAATAGCCTTTCATATCTTTCCAAACCGGAAACACACAAAGCCGAAACCAACCATCGGTCCATCTCATCTCAACCACGGCCCTAGGCCCAAACAAATCCAACCAACAACCAATCACCACAGTCCAACAGAATCTCAGTTGCAAACACAAGTAGGAAGGTTCAAGCACAAACAAACAGTTACAGCAAGTAGAACAATTAGCAGTTAATCACATAGGCAAACCAAGTACAATATGCACACCCAAACAATGTCACATAGATGCATATAATGCATGCCTGACCCTAGTGGCTGATGATATCATCTGTCGGTTATAGATCCAACCCGACAAGTCCTGGTAGCTAACCATTGGACTGTCCCTCTGTCGTGCATCCCCAACTCGAGTTATACTCATCATAAACTTGATCATAATCATGATCCATATCCATCACCCTCACTGGTGAATATTTACGGGGACGAGCTCATCTGGGGCTTTCACAGTGCCCAGCCATACTTACGACATAGGATCAGCAGAGTCTCGAGTCTCCACCTGGAGCACGTGGTGGCTAGCCACTGCTTTCTCCCAGGGAACTCGTGCCTCTGATAGTGGAAGTGCAAATCACAATTATCAATAATTCAGCATATACATGCATTCATTCTCATCCATGGATCAACATCCATCTCAGTCATCCGGCTCACGATTCAGTCCAGAAACCAGCCAATATTCATAGCATACACAGCCATTCCGGCTCACGGTTCAATCCAGAACCAGCCAATATTCATAATCATACACAGTCATTCCGGCTCATAACAAAATAGCACTTCCACCATTCAAAATCATCAAATTCATGAAATCGGCATTTAAGCCATAAATCATTTTTCTCAATTCATTTCACTTTGAAATCAAGTTTTAACTCTTTTCAGCCTTGGCTTTAAAGATCTCATTTCTCAAATCATATCAGGCTCATAAGCCACTTTTACTCAGGGTAAATTCCCCTTTTAAAACAATGCCACTCTCGGCATCCTCTTTCCAAAACTTCCATAACCATGGCAAGTTAAAGATTTATTTTGAAATATTCAAAATCATCCATCCAACAAGGAAATTTTATAACAAAGGTTCCTTGGCAGAGTCCCAAGTCTCTAGGGGAGAATAACATAACTCATTTCGCCAAATTCATTTAAAATCATTAAAACCTTGGCTTTCTGATTTGAGTAATAAAATAGGATCTAAGCTAATCCGAGCCATGTAATCAATTACTCCTTTCAAAGCCATTTCCTTTACTTAAGCAAAACCGGCTTCAATTCCATGATTAAATCCAAAGCGTTTCAAACTGCTAAGAGAATCATTTTTGTTGTGTTAAACTAGAGTTCAAAGGATACTCTGAATCTTACTTAAAACTTCAAAATAATGAGGTTCATCAACCGAAATCCAATTCCTGTTAAAATCACGAAAACTCTTCCAAGGGGCAATCTTTATGTTTAATAAAGAAAAACATAAACCCGTTTTACCTTTTAAAACAGCCTCAAAGCAAAATTCTCTTTCAAATGACTTGTACCCAAAGACATACTATTCTTCTTGGAAAATAAGGAGAAATCATGATTCTCTTTTCAATAATTCTTTCAAAGCGTAGCTTCATTGCTTTCATAATTGTTCTAAGTAAAGATAATAAAAGAAGCCCTAAATTCACAATCCTCGAAGTAAATAGGAAAGGCATTAAACTCAAAATTTCCCAAATAACATTTCAAATAAAGCCTCGGATTTTATAGAAATTTCGACAGCATCTCCCCTAAAACTTGGACTTTGCCACCCGGTTCGGATCCCAACTAAACCGTTCCACAATCCTTTTCAACAGTCCAGAATCCAAAATCAATTCAAAATCAAGCTAAATCCAATAGTCGCCTCATTGGCATATCTCAAGGAAACCGTTTCAAAATCACACCAATATCAACCGAATTAACTCATTTCCAAAGCTTTAAAGAAACGGTTCAACAACAATCATTTATCAAACCAGATCATTTAAAGCAAGCCAGGCTGAATTTAAGAGTGGATTCTATTTTTCACATTCTCAATAAAATTAACTCAAATCAATTCTCAACGGGTTAAACTCGATCTCAAAGCTTTAAAAGAATCAACTTGAAAAGTATTTCGTTTCACAAAACCACACAACAATTCAACCAACAGACGTTCATAACCAACCAAGGCAAATTAAGCCATACATAAGGTCGATACAATCACCAAATACACATTCTCTCACATCAGTATCCATATGTAATAATTCCAATATATAAAAATATAGTTTTTGGAAAGCACCCCTACCTCAAAACGCAATTCCATAACCCAAACGCCTCACAGAGTCCTTTCCGCCTCAACCCGAACTGACAGCAACCAAAACCTCAGCTCCCAGTCACGTTCGCAATAACCATAGCAATACTAATCGCAACATACGATAATCAGAACTCAACCCCACGTTATCAAAACTCATATTCATTAACCGAACACAACAGAATACTAACGCGAGGCTTTTCCGAAATATAAATACTTACTGAACTAGCGAAAGGAAGCAGCTGCGATTTCAAATAGGCCCGGCAACAGCTCTGGCGGCGGCCAGAAGCTCCGGTGGATCAACTATAAAAATCACGCAGCATTAAAACCTTCTCGAAATCCAAAAAGGCAGAAACCTCAATTAAAACCCTTACCGGAAAAGTCCTCCGGCGACGGCAGCGAGGTTCTCTGGCAACAGAGACGGCGGAGCAGCTCGAAACGGCCAGTAGCGGTGGCGGTGCTAACCCAGCACCAACATCCACCACCGTCGCCACTTCCCTCTCCGGTCAAATCCAACGGCCGAAAAAGGATCAGTCCCAACTCGCGACGCCGTTTCCTCATCCCTTCATGCTTGACGGCGGCAAATCTAGCGGGAAAGGAACCCTCGGTGCGGTGGAACGGCGGCGTTCAGTGGCGCGTCAACGGCGACTGGACGCAGCTCCTCCAGCTCGCGTTTCTTTCTCTCCCAGCGTCGCCCAGTCTCAGCCTCTCTCCTCCTTCGAGTTCGACGGAAATGGACCCACGGCGGCGCTGTGCTTCCTGCTCAGCTCGCGGCGACGAACGTGAAGGACAGCACAGCGAGGACGCGACAAGCGGCTGTGAAGCGCAGCTCGCGGTGAGGTGCAGTGAGGACGATGGCGGCGTGGGTGAAGCCCCCTCTCTTTCCCTCAGCTCTCTCAGAAGTTCTCCTCCCCCTGTTTTGTGTGTGTGTGTTCATCACAAGGCTGCGCAGCAAAGAGGATGAAGGAGAGACTGTTGGCTGCGCAGCATGAAGAGAAGGGTTTTTGGGGATGTTGTATCAAAATTAGGGTTAAGGTTAAGCTAGGGGTAGTTTTGTAATTTCAATTAAAAATAGGAACAATATGGTAATTGAAACCCAAACTAAATCCAACACTAATTATATATAGAAAATACTATTTGTCCCCTCAATTTTACAAATTATTTCCAATAAAATGTCCAAATCCAAAAATTAGAAATAATATACTTAAATCCTTTATTTTCCCAAAACAGTAGTATTAATATTTAAAATATTACTTATCTAATCCAAATCATGTAAAACCCCTCTTATTTCATAACTGCCAAATTCATAATCTGAATATAGAAAATAACTCAATAATTATAAAATTGGATAAAAATCATAACTCGTCTCAAATTCAATAAATCAAAACTTGCCTTAATTATCTTTAATAAAAATGATTTCCGAAATTAAGGCTATAAATAACAATATGATTTGAGACTTGGTCATAATAAGACTTTTCAAAGGTTCTGGGTCTTACATTCTACCCACCTTATAAAAATTTTTGTCCTCAAAAATTGATACAAAACAAAAGAAATTTCATAACAGTTCACCCTTAAACACATTTAAAGAAGAAGCAAAAAAATATCTCAACATATAAACATATGTACTGTTTTCAAATACTTGGATGGTCGTATGCATAAGGATACAAAGGTAGGGGTGTGATTGCCAGGTAAACATTACCAGATAGGCTTAATGCAAAAAGATGACATGGTTCAAACATGTGATAGTAAAGCAAGGCATCGAAGGCTATAAAACAGGATGGGGTTAAAAACAACGTGCTCAACATCCGCACACTAATCTCATATCAGCGTCAAGGCTTCAACTTTCCAACCTCATCAGGCACTTTTCAATCCCCAAAACCGATCATAAGCCTAACGACCGCAAGCCCGTTCGCAAGGAATCAAACACCCACAACTCATAAAGTTGCACACCTACCGCTTCCACTTCCGTATACACATATCACGTCTTAAAGAACTAACGCATCGCGCTACTACGTCTACAAGTCACACGTGATATCAAAACAATTCTCGAGTCTACTCAGAAGGATACAAGATTTAAAAAGGAGAGTCAAATGTCAAGGATAGTACTCAAAGATTTGAGAGAATGTATCCAATTCCAGATAAACAAGGACACTCAAGCAATGAAGTTTGCTAGACTCAATTCAATTGACAACTTCAAAGATAACCCTTGGATCAAGGAAATTCAATAGGATCAATAGGAAGGAGAATCAGCGCATTAGTTTGAAACAATTTCAAGCTGAGTCGAAGAAGTAAGAGGTTTACAGAAAAGAATATTTCATACCCAAGTCAAGCTCACAGAACTCAAGAGCATAATTAAAATACTTTCGAATACATTGTTCTTAAAAGAAACGAAAACTTGCAGAAAAATCACTTCGCAGTTTAAAAGAAAAGTTAAGCAACAAGCCTCTTTCAAGAAAAAAACAAAAGCATAAACGTGGCTTTGCTTTTAATACGCTTTCATGTTGAAGTAGATCATGTAGAGTTTTAAAAACAAACTGTACAAAGGTTTGGCTAAGAGCTAAAATATTTCCTCAAATATTTTAGAAAGATAGTTAGGTGCACAATCTTAACCAAAAGTAGTTCAGAAGACTCGGAAGAAAAATCAAATGCTTCTTCGAAAATCCTCAAGGTCCATATTCAAACGAGCGTGTATAAACTTATGGCAAGGACGAAAAAGGAAGTTAAACTCTCTTTAAAAAAGAAATTCCAAGGTAGAAATTTGTTTACAATTTAGTAAAGAAAATAAGTGGTGCGTTACAAACAAACTGGTTTCCACTAAACAAAGAAGCTTTTCAAAACTTCATTTAAAATAGCGCATGCCAACTTTAAATTAACTTCGTCAAAATTGAACAATGGTTTCAATCTCAATCAAGCAACAGAAACTAAATTTCGTTTAATATTTCTTCAAAGAGAATTTAAAACTTCTTTAAAAAGTTCAAAACAAGACTCCAAAAGTGTTCTTGAAATCACCATCCCAGAAGAACATCCAAGAAGTTCAAGATGTATTAAAAAGGAGTCAAGCTTTGCAAGAAAGGATCTTCAATCAAGATAGTTCAAACAAGATCCACTAGGCATGAGACATCAAACAAGCTTTCAATTGATCCAAAAGAATACAAAAGTCATAGGAAAAGACCACTCAATCATTAGTAATTTCTCAAGGATAAATCTTTGACTAAAAACTCTTGTAAAGACAATGAGAGGATAAACGATGCACTATTTTGAAACGAATCAAACTGACTCATATAAGAATGAGATTCACCAGAGAAAGAAAACCTAAGATTGATTGTAGTGCTCCCAAAAGGTAGATGTATAATTAAAACAGAATCACGTATGACATTCATAAAGGTGAAAAGCTTAAGAAGGAACGAGTTCGCTCATAAGAAGAAAGCCATGAGTCCAACATTTTCAAAAGAACAACAATGGCATAAGCCATGTAGTATGCTAACCAGTCTCAATTCAAAATAAGTTAAGTGAAGCTTATCAAACGAAACTCAACCGAAATAAAAGCGAAAAATCCATTTCTTTCCGAAATTCTGAAAAATATCCAAATACATAATCAAAGAAGATATGCACTGGAGCTATAGTAGAATTACTAGAAAGTCAATTTACTTTTAAAGTAAGTGCAGTTCCGTAAACCAGTAAGAGTACAGGCGAGGTATTAGAGATAAATTGTTAAACTGTATAAGAAATCTTCAAAGCTTCATATATAGATAAGTACATATCTAATCAACAACAACTTTTATAAAAATCTCAAAATTTGCTGTAATTCATTGTCAAATAAGAGGAACACTGAATCAACAATTTCTCTAAGAACGGACTCGGAATCCAGAGTTAAAAGGCACAGCGCTTTAAGACAAGTTCAAAGCTATATCAAAGAATACAGGAATAAAAAAGAACTCAAACAGAGAAAGATAGATACAACAAGGATTTCAAACAAGCATATGCAATTAAGATCAAACAAGAATGCATATGAATAGATGAATAGAGTTGAAAAATCAAACTACTTTTTAAAAGGATTAGCAAACAAGAAGTTCAAGTTAGGATATGAAAGAACAAGTCGACTCGAACAGAATCCAAGACACACAACTGAATAGCCTCGAGAAATAGTTTCTACGTTCCCAAAACCCGCGATTCGCTTTACTCGAAACTCGTATATCGCCTATGATAACCCATCAGTGCTCTCATGTACATAATTCACTAGTATTAAGCCGGCCAAACTTAATATTAGGAATTATACAATACAAGACTAACAACGTTAATCAATAGACCGTCATGTGCATAAAGCTCTAATTCTCGTCATTCGACAAGACCTAAGACATGATAAACGCTCAGAGCATGCAACTAAAGCATAGTCGGTCTATTCCTCAGGCTCTACAGGAAAGACCGCTCTGATACCACAATGTAACACCCTAACCATCAAAGCTCACGCTTTCGGCTGCGCAACTCTGATAGCTCGGATATTACGACGACTTATACTATTTAATACTGAAATATGAGCCTGTTTAAAACTTTAAATCGTAATACCGCTCCCAAAAATACTTTCATTTGATAACGTACATCCATAAATACCATACAACTTACAAAAGATCATAAAGAGTACATCCATATATATAAATAATATTACAAGCATTAGACAATACAATTCCTATCCCTCTTACAGAATATCTCAAGATAAAGGAGAGGGTACAAAAAAATAATAATCTAAAGCAATACAGAGCATTTCAACAACAACTAAATAAACTCTGTGACTTCTGCGCCCATATCCTGAAAGGGGAAAAAATGTAGGGGGGGGTGAGAACATCATCCTCGAAATGGTTCTCAGTAGAGGATTTTTGGGAATTACTGTAATAGGATACGTGAAGATAAACTGTACCAGTGATTAATAAACGTCTTATGCCTCTTGTCAAAAACAACGGTTTTCAATAAAAGTAAAGTCGAAAATCTTTTTTGAAAGAGGAACCATTCAATTCTCAAAAACATCGAAAGCCTTTCAAAAAGTTTATCTATACTGAACCAAAATAGCCTTTCATATCTTTCCAAACCGGAAACACACAAAGCTGAAACCAACCATCGGTTCATCTCATCTCAACCACGGCCCTAGGCCCAAACAAATCCAACCAACAACCAATCATCACAGTCCAACAGAATCTCAGTTGCAAACACAAGTAGAAAGGTTCAAGCACAAACAAACAGTTACAGCAAGTAGAACAATTAGCAGTTAATCACATAGGCAAACCAAGTACAATATGCACACCCAAACAATGTCACATAGATGCATATGATGCATGCCTGTCCCTAGTGGCTGATGATATCATCTGTGGGTTATAGAGCCAACCTGACAAGTCCTGGTAGCTAACCATTGGACTGTCCCTCTGTCGTGCATCCCCAACTCGAGTTATACTCATCATAAACTTGATCATAATCATGATCCATATCCATCACCCTCACTGGTGAATATTTACGGGGGCGAGCTCATCCGGGGCTTTCACAGTGCCCAGCCACACTTACGACATAGGGTCAGCAGAGTCTCGAGTCTCCACCTGGAGCACGTGGTGGCTAGCCACTGCTTTCTCCCAGGGAACTCGTGCCTCTGAAAGTGGAAGTGCAAATCACAATTATCAATAATTCAGCATATACATGCATTCATTCTCATCCATGGATCAACATCCATCTCAGCCATCCCGCTCACGGTTCAGTCCAGAACCAGCCAATATTCATAGCATACACAGCCATTCCGGCTCACAGTTCAATCCAGAACTAGCCAATATTCAAAGCATACACAGCTATTCTGGCTCACGGTTCAATCCAGAATAGCCAATATTCATAATCATACACAGCCATTCCGGCTCATAACAAAATAGTACTTCCAGCATTCAAAATCATCAAATTCATGAAATTGGCATTTAAGCCATAAATCATTTTTCTCAATTCATTTCACTTTGAAATCAAGTTTCAACTCTTTTCAGACTTGGCTTTAAAGATCTCGTTTCTCAAATCATATCAGGCTCATAAGCCACTTTTACTCAAGGTAAATTCCCCTTTTAAAACAATGCCACTCTCGGCATCCTCTTTCCAAAACTTCCATAACCATGGCAAGTTAAAGATTTATTTTGAAATATTCAAAATCATCCATCCAACAAGGGAATTTTATAACAAAGGTTCCTTGGCAGAGTCCCAAGTCTCTAGGGGAGAATAACATAACTCATTTCGCCAAATTCATTTAAAATCATTAAAACCTTGGCTTTCCGATTTGAGTAATAAAATAGGATCTAAGCCAATCCGAGCCATGTAATCAATTACTCCTTTCAAAGCCATTTCCTTTACTTAAACAAAACCGGCTTCAATTCCATGATTAAATCCAAAGCGTTTCAAACTGCTAAGAGAATCATTTTTGTTGTGTTAAACTAGAGTTCAAAGGATACTCTGAATCTTACTTAAAACTTCAAAATAATGAGGTTCATCAACCGAAATCCAATTCCTGTTAAAATCACGAAAACTCTTCCAAGGGGCAATCTTTATGTTTAATAAAGAAAAACATAAACCCGTTTTACCTTTTAAAACAGCCTCAAAGCAAAATTCTCTTTCAAATGACTTGTACCCAAAGACATACTATTCTTCTTGGAAAATAAGGAGAAATCATGATTCTCTTTTCAATAATTCTTCCAAAGCGTAGCTTCATTGCTTTCATAATTGTTCTAAGTAAAGATAATAAAAGAAGCACTAAATTCACAATCCTCGAAGTAAATAGGAAAGGTATTAAACTCAAAATTTCCCAAATAACATTTCAAATAAAGCCTCGGATTTTATAGAAATTTCGACAGCATCTCCCCTAAAACTTGGACTTTGCCACCCGGTTCGGATCCCAACTAAACCGTTCCACAATCCTTTTCAACAGTCCAGAATCCAAAATCAATTCAAAATCAAGCTAAATCCAACAGTCGCCTCATTGGCATATCTCAAGGAAACCGTTTCAAAATCACACCAATATCAACCGAATTAACTCATTTCCAAAGCTTTAAAGAAACGGTTCAGCAACAATCATTTATCAAACCAGATCATTTAAAGCAAGCCAGGCTGAATTTAAGAGTGGATTCTATTTTTCACATTCTCAATAAAATTAACTCAAATCAATTCTCAACGGGTTAAACTCGATCTCAAAGCTTTAAAAGAATCAACTTGAAAAGCATTTCGTTTCACAAAACCACACAACAATTCAACCAACAGACGTTCATAACCAACCAAGGCAAATTAAGCCATACATAAGGCCGATACAATCACCAAATACACATTCTCTCACATCAGTATCCATATGTAATAATTCCAATATATAAAAATATAGTTTTTGGAAAGCGCCCCTACCTCAAAACGTAATTCCATAACCCAAACGCCTCACAGAGTCCTTTCCGCCTCAACCCGAACTGACGGCAACCAAAACCTCAGCTCCCAGTCACGTTCGCAATAACCATAGCAATACTAATCGCAACATACGATAATCAGGACTCAACTCCACGTTATCAAAACTCATATTCATTAACCGAACACAACAGAATACTAACGCGAGGCTTTTTCGAAATATAAATACTTACTGAACTAGCGAAAGGAAGCAGCTGCGATTTCAAACAGGCCCGGCAACAGCTCTGGCGGCGGCCAGAAGCTCCGGTGGATCAACTATAAAAACCATGCAGCATGAAAACCTTCTCGAAATCCAAAAAGGCAGAAACCTCAATTAAAACCCTTACCAGAAGAGTCCTCCGGCGACGGCAGCGAGGTTCTCTGGCGACAGAGACGGCGGAGCAGCTCGAAACGGCCAGCAGCGGTGGCGGTGCTAACCCCGCACCAACATCCACCACCGTCGCCACTTCCCTCTCCGGTCAAATCCAACGGCCGAAAAAGGATCAGTCCCAACTCGCGACGCTATTTCCTCATCCCTTCATGCTTGACGGCGGCAGATCTAGCAGGAAAGGAACCCTCGACGCGGCAGAACGGCGGCAGTCAGTGGCGCATCGACGGCGACTGGACACAGCTCCTCCAGCTCGTGTTTCTTTCTCTCCCAGCGTCGCCCAGTCTCGGCCTCTCTCCTCCTTCGAGTTCGACGGAAATGGACCCACGGCGGCGTTGTGCTTCCTCCTCAGCTCGCGGCGACGGACGTGAAGGACAGCACAGGGAGGACGCGACGGGCGGCTGTGAAGCGCAGCTCGCGGTGAGGTGCAGTGAGGACGATGGCGGCGTGGGTGAAGCCCCCTCTCTTTCCCTCAGCTCTCTCAGAAGTTCTTCTCCCCTGTTTTGTGTGTGTGTGTGTGTTCATCACAAGGCTGCGCAGCAAAGAGGATGAAGGAGAGACTGTTGGCTGCGCAGCATGAAGAGAAGGGTTTTTGGGGATGTTGTATCAAAATTAAGGTTAAGGTTAAGCTAGGGGTAGTTTTGTAATTTCAATTAAAAATAGGAACAATATGGTAATTGAAACCCAAACTAAATCCAACACTAATTATATATAGAAAATACTATTTGTCCCCTCAATTTTTCAAATTATTTCCAATAAAATGTCCAAATCCAAAAATTAGAAATAATATACTTAAATCCTTTATTTTCCCAAAACAGCAGTATTAATATTTAAAATATTACTTATCTAATCCAAATCATGTAAAACCCCTCTTATTTCATAACTGCCAAATTCATAATCTGAATATAGAAAATAACCCAATAATTATAAAATTGGATAAAAATCATAACTCGTCTCAAATTCAATAAATCAAAACTTGCCTTAATTATCTTTAATAAAAATTTATTTTCGAAATTAAGGCTGTAAATAACAATATGATTTGAGACTTGGTCATAATAAGACTTTTCAAAGGTTCAGGGTCTTACATACCCTGTATAAGATAATTAACTAAAAAATGCTATAAGACAACTGATGCAACAGAGAACTTTATACAAAAAAAATTATGACTTTTAAATATGGATATAATTTTAATCTTTAAATCTTTTTCATTGATATAAATATTTTTGTTTACAAACTTCAATTTATTGACGACTAACAACTTATATTTTTTTAATAGACAATTTGATTTCAAAGGAGCTCATCAATATATGCCAGGAGATAAAGACAACGAACTTGAACATCTGTTTTATGCAACAGGTACGTACTAATTATCATTAACTGAGACATACTAGATATACTAGAAATATATTAACAAATATCAATTACAGTAAGAAGGATTCCAAAGTCTCTGGAGTGCATGAAAAGATGAGCAAGCAATTGCATCAATCGAACCAATAGACAATAAAGTAAATTTTTAAATTAATTACTGTCAAAATTGCATTAAATATACATACTTCTATTTCTATGTTAGTAATCATAATCATATGTTATCTAATAGGTTCATTCCCTTCAAATTTATTCTATTGGTTGGGGAGGATAAGTTAAAACAGGCAAGACCCAATTCTGGAAGATGATAAAAAAGGAAATACTGTTCCAACAACATACAAGGTAATGCAATCATCGTAATCAGAATGTTATTGATATGCCTATTATCTATCTCCTTTCTATATTCTTCATGTTCCATTAAATAAATGGAAAGAGTTTATGCCTAAAATATTAAAAAGTTACTCTGAAATTGCAACGGAAATTATGTTTCCCATGTTGAATAAAGTTGCAAAAAATAATTTTAAACCAATGATAATAAATTAAACATTTTTTTTCCAGCAACAAACTCACAGAAGCGGAACCAACTCATGTTAGTAAAGAAGAACATTGCAGGTACCTTATTATAGATTAAGAAACCGCACAAAATAGAGGTAATATCGGATAATTATAGATTTGAATGCTCTACAGAGGGTTTAATGGCTTTTTTTGTTGTGCATGTGTAGGAAATCCAATCTCAAACAAAAAATTTCAATTTTACAGATTTTATTTTTTTTATTGTTAAATTGTCGTTCAAATATAATGAAATTTGTATTGGCATATGGTATATTTTATTGATTTCTAAATTTTGTAGTTCTTCAATGCTCAAGAATTTATTGATAAGGAGATGTATGAGGAATTGCTAAAGATTTTTACTCGGTTACAAATTCAGAAATTACTTTAGGTTTATCTTAACATTTTTACTTATAGTTTGTTCTATAATCACAAAAAAAGACAATTATTTTTCTTCTTTACACTTTTTGTAGGCACAAGAAAGATTCTTCAAATACAGATCCGTACTTTGACTTACCACTAAAAAAAAAGGGTCCCTAAACAAAGAAAAAGAATATAACTTTTAAATATGGCTATTTTTTGTAAACAATCGTATTTTTCTATTTATTTTTATGACTTTGAGTTAGATAGAAGAAGATAAAATATTATTATAATAACTATTTTATGGATTATGTTATTTGTAGATAAGTGATGTATGTGTTCATTATAATTAAATCATTTTCATATTATTATTGTTTATAGATGGATAATATATTATTATTTTAATTTGAACATTTTTATATTATCATTGACTATTTTATATTATTATTTTTATGTTATTTGAATTTAAAATTTTAAAATTTATTAAAATTAACATTAAATTCCATAGAAAAAGCGGCTGAAGCGTGCCTGTTAAGTTGCTAGTTTCTTTTAAGTCATGAGCTAATAACATTCTTTACCTCAGTTGATCACTTCAGACAACTACTATAAAGATGGACATTTTCGACATTTTAACACTAGCTACAAGACAAAAGTATTATTGACTACCTGATCGTACCATGAACATCGTGTTCACCGTTTTGTCAGGGGAACACGTGATAATTTTCCTAAATTATAATGGCCTAGCTAAAGCAAATGTCTTGTCACGTCATTAGTTATTAACTAGCGATAATTTTGTTTTCAGGTCACTACGGTTAAGAATTTCGAATTCTGATTTTTGTGATTCAACTTGTTTTGACGAGTCGAATTTAAATTTTAACATAATAATATAATAATATTGCTATATTATTATTTTATCCATTATAATTGAATCAGAGATAATCATATTATTAGTATTATTTATACTAATAGTTTATTTATTTATTTTAAGAATATAATTATTGTGATCTAATACATTTACTTTTAATAATTATTTTTTTAAAATATTTTATTAATTTACAAAAGTGAATAATCACCTCAAGATTCGAGCCTCCGTAACGTTACTACCTCCTGTTTGCTTTTTTTTCTTGATGCTTGATATTCAGAGTCACTTTAATCTCCTTTCTTTTTACGCACGAAATGTTGAGAACAAAGAATGTGTTAGAAACAAGAGACTGAGAGAATAATATGAAAAGTGTATTATTGAGTTCTCATAAAAGTACAATATACAAGAGGTATTTATAGGTGCTAAATGAATCAGAGTAATAAAAGCATAGAATCCTATAATTAATATACAGATATACTACATAAATATAGACGATACTAATTGATCCTAATTAATGCTAATGATTCTCTAACATCCCCCCTCAAACTCAAGTGGGAGCTAAGGATACCAACTTGAGTTTGGATAACAAAGTCCGGAAACGAGTCGGGTGATGAGCTTTCGTGAAGATATCAGCAGTCTGATCTAGTGTTCCAAGAGCAATGAGACGAATAGCATCAATAAGGATACGTTGCCGAACAAAGTGACAATCAAGCTCAATGTGTTTGGTGCGTTCATGAAAGACATCATTATGGGCGATCTGAATAGCACTGCGATTATCACAAAAAACATCAGTAGGGGACGACTGAGGAGCACCCAAATCTTCGAGAAGCCAACGAACCGAGACAACTTCAGCAGTGGTGTCAGCGAGGGCACGGTACTCAGCTTCTGTGCTTGAGCGAGCAGTGAACGTTTGCTTCTTAGCACGCCAAGAAATAAGAGCGTCGCCAAGAAACAAACAGTAACCAGTAGTAGAACGACGATCAGTGGGATCACCAGCCCAATCAGCATCGGAGTAAGCCTGAAGAGATAAAGAGGAATGGGCAGAAAAATAAAGACCATGAAAGAGAGTGCCTTTGATGTAGCGAAGAATGCGCAGAACTGCCGCATAGTGAGTAGTACGAGGAGCTGACAAGAACTGGCTAAGTACATGAACCGGATAGGCGATGTCTGGACGGGTGACAGTCAAGTAGACCAGACCGCCAACTAACTGTCGATAGAGAGTCGGATTATCCAAAACAGTGCCATCCATAGGGGTAAATCGAACATTAGGCTCAAGAGGAGTAGACTCAGTGCGACTATCTGTAATCCCAGCACGAGCAAGAAGATCTGAAGCATACTTAGCCTGAGAGAGATAGATGCCATCATCAGTGGAGATGACCTCGAGACCAAGAAAATAGTTGAGAGAACCAAGATCTTTCATTTCAAAGGTACGGTGAAGTGAGGCCTTGAGAGCAGAGATACCATCAACATCATCCCCAGTGATTATCATGTCATCAACATGCAAAAGTAGAAGAACAACTCCACGTTCGCTTTTACGAATGAAGAGCGCATTCTCATGAGGGCTAGAAGTAAAACCAAGACTGCATATGGTAGTGCTGAACTTGTCAAACCATTCACGAGGAGCTTGCTTAAGTCCATAAAGTGCCTTGCGAAGGAGACAAACCTTATCAGAAGGACAAGGATATCCCGGAGGTGGTTTCATATAGACTGTCTTTTTCAAATCCCCATTAAGAAATGCATTCTTCACATCCATCTGACTGAGAGACCATTTTTTAACCGCGGCAATGGCAAGAAGAGCTCGAACAGACGTAAGACGAGCGACAGGGGCAAAAGTCTCTTCATAATCAATACCATACTCTTGCGTACAACCTTGAGCAACCAAGCGGGCCTTATAACGGTCAATAGAGCCATCAGAGCAAGTCTTGATCTTGTATACCCATCTACTGCCCACAACTTCCTGATCAGAAGGAGGATCAACCAGATCCCAAGTGTGTGCTTTTTCAAGTGCCTGTAATTCTTCTTGCATTGCTTGTTGCCAATTTGGGTTGGAGGAGGCTTCTCTGAATGTCTTAGGTTCATGTTGATGAAGAATAGTAGAAAAGCAATGATAATCAAGAAGATGAGGAGGTGGATTCCTTACCCTAGAAGAACGAGCGGGAGGAGGAGGCATGACGGTAGGAGCAGGATCATCGTCCGGTCTGGAATCATCGGGAGATGGAGAAGGCGGAGGAACAGGAGGCTGTGGAGGGTCACTCGAGATAGAACCTGTAGAATCATCACTAGGAAAAAGATCAACATTGGGGTTAGTAAACAAAGGTGACTGAGTAGTAGGAATCGACGCAAAGGATGAGAACCGAGAAAACATGTGGTGCTCCCAAAAGACAACATGACGAGATATACGAATACGTTTAGAAAGAGGATCCCAACAACGATAACCCTTATGTTCAGTGCCATAACCAAGAAAACAACACATACGAGCCCGAGGTTCAAGTTTACTATGTTCATGAGGCTGAAGAAGAACAAAACATACACAACCGAAAACTCGAAGAGAACTGTAATCTGGGGGGGTATGATAAAGACGCTCAAAGGGAGTAACATTACCAAGAACAGAAGAAGGGAGTCTATTGATAACATGAACAGCAGTAAGAACAGCTTCACCCCAAGTACGCTCAGGACACGAAGAGGAAAGGAGCATTGCACGGACGGAGTCAAGAATGTGACGGTGTTTGCGTTCAGCTCTACCATTTTGTTGAGACGTACCAGGACAAGAAAACTCAGACAGAGTACCCTGTTCTGCAAGAAAGGCTAAGAGTTTGGAATCACGGTATTCCATAGCATTATCACGTCGGAAAACCTTAATGGCTTTGGAAAACTGAGTTTTAATCATAGTAGCAAAGTTGATATAGATCTGAGGTAACTCATGGCGATTAGTCATCAAATAAACCCAAGTAAAACGGGAATAATCATCAATGAAAACAACAAAGTATCGAGCTCCGCCTATAGAGGCAGTGGGAGCGGGGCCCCAAACATCAGAGTGAATGAGATCAAAAGGAGAGCAAGCAAGGGATGAATTATTGTGAAAAGATAAAGCAGGTTGTTTGGCAGTTTGGCAAGAAATGCAGTCAAAAGATTCATTCGGAACCTGACCTAAAACACCCTGAGATACAAGAGGACGCAGTTTTCCTAAGGAGGTGTGGGCAAGACGTTGATGCCATAAGTGAAGGGTAGAGGGAGAAGAAGCAGCACGGAGATTTGGTACAGGAGGAATATGAAGACTTTCGAGTTCAAACAACCTTCCGACCTTACGTCCAGTCCCGATGATCTGTCCCGTCCGAGGATCCTGTACACGACAACCAGAAACAGAAAAGGTGACGTCAAAACCCAGATCAACAAGTTGACCAACAGAAATAAGATTGAAGTTTAATTTGGGAATGTAGTAAGTATCAGGAAGATTAAGAGATGACTGAGATATAGAACCCTTGTGTGTTGCATGCAAGAGGGAGCCATTTGCAGTATTGACAGAAGGTCCATTTGTAGTTGCAGACATAGACGAGAAAATATTACGCAACGGAGACATGTGATTAAAGCAACCCGAGTCAAAGTACCATTTAGAAGTACCTGGAGGGCTCGATAAAGCAGCAGGGGTATTACCAGAAACAGAGAGAAGACGCTGTAGAAGAGATGCAATATCAGATAGAGAGACAGTGGTAGGTTCAGTAGTAGCAGCAACAGCAGAAGCAGGCGCAGGACGTGGTGGACGAGTAGGACAGGTAGTAAGCAAATGTCCCGAGAGCTTGCAATAACGGCAGAACAACTGTGAACAGTGGTAGCTAATATGCCCTTTCTGGTGGCATGTGCGACATTCAACAGAGGGACAGCTGGAGAACGGGTGCCCAAAATGGTTACAGTTGCGACAGAAGACCCCCTTTCTGTCTGTGGCAGCAAAAACATCTGACTTTTCCATAAAAGTAGTCATAGAGAACAAGGAGAGGAGAGAAAAACTGCAATTTCGGAGCAGAAAATGAGGAAACGGATGGCAAAATCGGAAAGAGCTCACCAAAAAACCTTAGGGAGGGTCCCACTTGTCTGCCACGTCAGCGCCACGTCAGCAGCCACGTCAGCGCCACGTCAGGGCAACGGAGACACGTGGCAGCCCGTGATAGGATGAGGAGGACGAGCTGGCGTCAAGGTGGCGGCCGGGTTAGCGCGCGGGCCGGGTCGGGTCAGGAGCGGGTGCGCGGGTCGCAGGGAAGGCTGGTGGCATGACACGTGGCGGCTTCAGGATCGTGTGATCAACAGCAAGATCCAACGGCTACTGAAGCATCTCGGGGGAGGATCAATGGAGGTGGACAGCGATCTTCCAGCGGCGCGTGGAGGCGCGTGCGGCGGTCTCTGGAGGAGATCTTGGCGGCGTTGGAAAGCTGACGGAGAGAAGAACACGATGATGCCGGAGGTGACGAACCAAAGCGTCGGAAACAGCTCGAAAATTGCGAGCAAAGTGGCACGGGTGGAAGCTGGAGGGAAGAGCAACCTGGTCGTGGCAGCGTCTTTCGGCGGCGCGTGGAGGCGCGTCCGGAGGCGGATGGCGACGGTTCTGGTTGCGTTGGAATCACGGCGACAAGACGAACAGGACGGGTATGGGGGTGACGAACCAAAGCGTCAAAAAGAGAACGAAAAAGGAGGCCAAAGAACACTGCCGACAAGGAAAAACAAAGGGGCTATGAACTAATATTCATCGGAAAAAAAAGGCCTAAGCTCTTGATACCATGTTAGAAACAAGAGACTGAGAGAATAATATGAAAAGTGTATTATTGAGTTCTCATAAAAGTACAATATACAAGAGGTATTTATAGGTGCTAAATGAATCAGAGTAATAAAAGCATAGAATCCTATAATTAATATACAGATATACTACATAAATATAGACGATACTAATTGATCCTAATTAATGCTAATGATTCTCTAACAGAATGAAAGATAAAAGTTGAAACTCGATAGTTGATTAATTTTTTAAAACTCGTCTATTTAATTCTAAAATTTTAAGGAAGATCTTAAATTGATTAAAGTGTTCGTTTTTTACTCCTCTTCACAACCGTATTGGGTTGTCAAGAAAAAAAAGTGTGCTACATATCGTTGACAAAACAAAATCGATTTTTGTAAACTAATATCAAGAGATAAGATTTAGTAAATTAAATATGAAAGAACGGTGTTTTATTGGTTGATTGATGATTGAATTTTTTTTGAATACATGAAACTATATTTACTTGATATTTTAATATTTTCTAAAAGTACAAAAAGAATATGAGCGCTAGACTTAATACCAGAGGTGTCAAACGCCTTCTTTAGAGTATTTGGGCGCCGGACATGAAATCATTAGGATTGAGCACCCAACTAAAACAAACTGAAGGCGCCGAGCGTCTCCCCAAATAATAATCATATATATAGAGAGAGAAAGAAAGAGAATATAAAAGATGTAATAGTATAATACAAGTATATACATAACATAAAAGATATAATAATATATATATGACCTAAACAATATACAAGATTTAAGTAACTTAAATGATGTAAAGTATATATATATCTTTATCTTTATAATAATAAAAGTAGAATAGCAAAAACAATAATTGAAATCCAAAGGAACTCACATTTTGATACTTGGTTACACATATTGTTTACACCTGTTCTTATGCAAGCTTTTAACCGGATAATAATAGCTTGGATTCAAATTTAATACTAAAAATGAGAGTATACCTTTTATCCAGAGAATAAAAAAAAAGATAGGGATATCCCAGCTTCCAAAATGGAGAAGAACAAAAGGAGTGGGAATTTTTCCGCCAAATTTGAGAAATCAAATTTCAAGCCACATTTATCTCTTTTCCTAAATTTCTCTCTCATTTACTCGTTTAAATCACTTGTTTTTTTGGAAATCCTTCCCCCTTCTTCTTCTCTCTAATTTGAAACTTTTTTGTAAAATTCGGTTAATTAATGACTAATTAACTCATAAATTAAAATATATTCTGAAAAATAAAAAGGAGATTTTTATGGTTTAATATAATAGAAAAAATTAAAACGAGAATTTCAACACTAATTTTAAAAAATTTGGCCCAAAGTTAGGCCGAACAGACCAAACTAATCGAACTAGACCCAAACTGACCCGTGGGTCCCACCCACTCATTTAATTAAATGAGCTCAGCTCATTTCTCTTTGCCATTTCATGCCATTCACGCTGCTGGGCAGCAAGAGGGGAAGAACCCCAATTCCCAAACTCAAACCCTCATCCAATCTTTAATCTTTGATAACTTTTTATCCGGAGTTCCGATCGCCGCACCGTTTGAGGCTACGACCGCGTCGATGAGCTCTACAAAGTCCACAACTTGGTTTCTGAGGTAAGCCACTAATTGATTCCAGTTTTCTCAGATTTGATTTCGAGATTATTGGGTTAAAGTGTTGAGATTTTGGACTCTTTGATGTTATAGGATCCAAATAGCTTAAAGAGAAGGCTCAATCTCACCCCCTTTGATTCTTGGGTATGGTAATATCCTTAACCCTAAGTGAAACACTTAAGATTTTGTGATTAGTGATTGAGTTGGTATGTGTGGGTGTATGTTTTGTGTATTAGGATATGTATGTATGAATATTGATTGAGGTATTGGAAAGCTTGGAGTGGGCTTGTGGTGCTGAAAATCTGACCTTGGAGGTGTTGGAGCTTTGAAAGTTGAGGAAAAGTTGAATTGGAAGTGTTCCGGGTTGAGTGGGGAATCGGCCAAGGTATAGTTTTGGTTTCTTGTATTTAAAATGTAATGTGGTTGTGAAAACATAGGCTAGTGGCCCCAGGATAAGATTTTGAAATATTGATGTAGTTGGTGGATGATATAAGTTGTCTTGTTATGTATGAATTTGGTAGATTGTGAAATGTTGATGTGGTTGAGATGGATTGCATTATTATGTATGTGGTTAGTAATTCTGGAGTTTTGATAAGATATGTATGCCATGGTGTATGTTTGATGGTTAGTGAAATGGAGTTGTTGTTGGTACCATGTTAATGGTGAAATTGATGATGAAATTGTCATAAGAAATTGATGAAGTGTTTTGTATGTTGTGGAAATTCGAGATATTGAATGTTGTTGAAATCGAATGTTGAATGGGTGTTGAGATTGACTTATTGAATTGTGAATTGGATTGGGGAGTTGGGATATGCTTGATGTGAATGGTTGAATTTTAATTGGTGTAAAAGACTAAAAGGGTGATTTGAGGCTCTTGTTGTTGAGCATGAACTAGTATGTGATAATGATGTGTATGTTCATGGTGATTGATGAAATTGAATAAACGCCTGAAAAGTTGAGCTATGGAATGTTGATTATAAATTGAAATTATTGGTTTGAGATTTGGTTAAATGTGGAAAAATTGGTGGTTGATGATTGGATGAGAGGTTAGAGATGTTTGATGTTGGAATGGTTGGGTTTTAATGAATTTGGAAGTGTAGGTTTTGGGAATTGGAAGCTTACAAACTTTGGTAAAATTAAAATTTTGACGAACTTCAACGGATTATATCTCAAGCTATTGTTTTCGGAATTTGATGCTTTTTATATCAAAAGAAAGATAATTTCACAAGCTTTAAAATGGTTTAAATTTTGTGAAAGGAGATATGATCGTTGAAAGTTTGGGCCAGAAATCTAAATTCTGCAGATTCTGCAGAATGTGATTTCTAGTTTGTGTCCGCACGCACAGCCCTGTGCGCACGCACACTCTGTAAATTTTACAAGCTGTGCATATGCACAGCCTTGTGCGCACGCACACGTTGGGAATGACATGCTGTTGGTGGCGTTAGCACACCTTGTGCGCGCACTCAACACTGAAGATTTTACCTTCTGTGCGTACGCACACTTTTACAAATACTTATAGGCGTGTGCACGCACACCCTTGTGCGTACACACGCAACCCTATTCTTTTCTAAAGCTTTTGTTTTCAAGTCTTTCACATTCCCAACAAGCTTGCGACCTTTCGAGACGCTGTTTCAGGCTTATAAACCCCATTTTCATCTTTTAAATCTTAGATTAATGTAAATGCCTACTGATTGAGAGGAAGCTAGGGAAAGGGGGTAACTTGTGAATGAAGAAAGAGGGTATTATGATGAGTTATGATTAATGATGATGACATGAGTTGTGGAGGAAGGTGGTGGAGTGCTGAGTATGATATGAGTCGAATGGCTGTGTATGATGATGGTTTACAGCTGGTAATGAATTATGATTTGTAAGCTGGTTGGCTGAGATGAGGAAATTATAAAGATAATGAAATTGAAATTGATTGCGATGTGCCTCCGGGTAAGATGTAGTGGTGTTAACCACTTGCTCCGGGTAAGATGCAGTGGTGTTACTCACTTGCTCCGGGTATGAATTGAGAATGAATGGATGAATGAATGAGTGGTAATGATAATGAACATATGTTTTTGTATGTGACTCCGGGTAAGATGCAGTGGTATTATTCACTTGCTCCGAAAAGGCTGCGGGTAAGATGCAAGGACTGTGTTCTGTTGCCGCTTGCTCTGGGCCGAGAATGTAACACTGCCTGGGTAAGAGGTAGGGAGAAGTTGTCCCCTACTCCGGGTATGCGGGTAAGATGCAAGGGTTGTGGCGTTGTCCCACTTGCTTCGTGTTTGGTGTTCTGTCCAATGGTTAGCTACCAGGACATGTCGGGTTGGCTTTGCAACCAACAGATGTAACTCATTAGCCACTAGGACAGGCATGCATCATATGCATTTTTTGTGATTTGTTTGGAATGCCTAACTGATTGCATCATTACTTGCTAATTGCCTAATTGTCTTACTTGCTTCCTACTTGTGCATTTCTTGTATGATATACTTGTGTTTGCATATCTTTACTTTTTGCGGTTGGGAGGTTTGACGGACTTGGAAAGGGGATATTTAGTTAGATTGAAGACCCTTAAGTTAGTTGCCTACTTTTACATTTCTCATGGTTTAGCATATTTATACGTTTTGATTATAACTGAAAGTTCTAGGATTGCCTTCGGCTTTCCTAGGATATTACATGTTAGATATTTGGGCACTGTTACCATGCTGAGAACCTCTAGTTCTCACCCATGTGGATTTTGTGGTTTTCAGATACAGGACGTGAGGCTCCTCACTGAGGCATGCTGGAGACTTCTATTTTGGCAAAGATCCTTAGCTCTCGGGATTTTATTTTGGTCTTATATACTTGCTTAGATACTTATATTCTCCACTATATGTATATTTTGTATTAACTCCTCTTAGAGGTCATTTTGGAGAAACAGGTTTTGTATTTTGTGTCTTGGGTTCTTTTGGGATTTCCTACTATATATATATGTATACTGTCATGCTCAGACCAGTTATCTTCGCAAACCGAGTCCTGGGCCTTGAGATCTGTATTGTTGGCACTCTTTTGTATATCTACTCGTGTTAGCTTATTCTTATCTGTTTCGTTTACGTTATCGATCGGAGTATTGCGCTTTCCGATTTAACGGTTTTGAATTACCCCTTTTTTTTCAAAGGCTCCTAGTTATAAACCTTTTCATACTACTATATATACTAAATTTTATTTTTAGAGGTTGTAATACCTCGTCACCTCTGTTTTACAACTTAAGCATACTGTGTGGTAGGGTGTTACACCTTTCCCTTCTCTCTCTTCTTATCAAAGTGCAAGAAAAACTGTATCGGCTTGCTCGGCAAGGGTTGCATGTCCAACAACACAGAGGTGGAAGATATCTCTATATTTCGTGCGAGTGAAAGCTTTGATATTTGGATATGAAGGGTGTTGGTTCTGAAGAAGAAAAGGCGAAAGAGAAACCAGTGGAGGGTGAGAACAAGATGAAGCGCAAAATGAAGAGTGCTTCACAGTTGGAACTTGAAAGTTCTGGAGACAACTTGTGCGGGTAAGTGGAATTTTTTAGCCATTTTTGAACAATTTTGTAGTACTCCTTTTGTTTTGTTGGTCTTTCCATGGTTTTTTTATGGATTGTGAAGCGAATTTTATGTTGAAATGTGAAACTGTGTTGTGGTGTTGTGCATTTCTTTGGTTCAGGGGAAGCTTATCATTCATATGCAGTGCGAGCTAAGTTATTTTGAGCACACTTTGAGTACTAGTAAGTGGTAACTAAGAGTTTTGTTTCTTTCTTTTGCTTTTGTAAGAAGATTAAAGCAAAAAACAGAGAAGGCTCTATTTTGAGCATACTTTCGGGTAAGATATTTTTGTTAAAAGTTGTTTGAATACATTCACTTTGCCTTGCTATGCTTGCTAAATTTTTGGGTTGGTCTACGCAAATTAATGGCTAGAAAAAAAGTTTTTTAATTATTTATTATTTCTATTATTATTTGTAGGTTTTATAAGATGAACAATTTTGTAGTACCCCTTTTGTTTTGTTGGTCTTTTGCATGGTTTTTTATGGATTGTGAATCGAATTTTATGTTGAAATGTGAAACTGTGTTGTGGTGTTGTGTATTTCTTTGGTTCAGGGAAGCTTATCTTTCAGATGCATTGCGAGCTCAGTTATTTTGAGCATACTTTGAATACTGGTAAGTGGTAACTAAGAGCTTTGTTCTTTTCTTTTGCTTTTGTAAGAAGATTAAAGCAAAAAACAGAGAAAGCTCTATTTTGAGCATACTTTTAGTAAGATATTTTTGTTAAAGTTGTTTGAATACATTCACTTTGCCAGCTATTTCTGTTGCTATGCCTGCTAAATTTTTGGGTTGGTCTGTGCAAAATAACAGCTCAAAAAAATAGTTTTTTAATTATTTATTATTACTATTATTATTTGTAGGTTTTATAAGATGAATTGAATTATTCAGAATATAAGATTAGGCTAGGATTTGTTTGTTTTAATGGATAAGAAAAACAATGAAATGATTTAACTCGAGAAAAGTGCTGCTATTCAAATTCAAACAATAAAATGGGGGAAAATCATTTGAAGTGGCTAGCTCCTATGGAATCTCAAACACACTGTGTTGGTTCCTTGTTTTTTTATTTCTAACTTTCTGTTCTTGACTATTTGTCTTATCTTTCCTTTGGAGGAACAAGGTGTAGAACATCTCTTCAAATATTTGCAGGATTTTCCAGACAATGCAGCACAATATTTTGATATTGTATGCATTTTTTTTATTTCCTATGATACCTATTATTCATTTGTTTATTTCAAGTCATTCATGTTTGGTAAAGATATGTTTCCGATAAAAATTGTGAATCAAATATGTATCTATTTGGAACCACCCCTTTAATTGTTTGGATAAACCCCAATTCAATTTCTACTTGATTTTATTGACCTGATTACTGCTTCACATACTTGAATTTCATATGTTTTGTATTGCTCTGTAATATATTCTATTATCACATATAAAAAATTCTCATCGTTTCATCAAGTTTGTCTATTTATTTATTTATTTATTTAAGTTTTATGATTTTGGATTCTTTGTTTTAACTAATATTGTGTATGTTCTGTTTTCAGGTCTTTTATTTATTTATTTATTTATTTAATTTTGTTCATTGCAAGAGGTCCATTAACTCTTTCAAACGTCTATATTTAGGAGGATAGGTAGGAATATTGTAACTAACTTCATCCATTCTAATAAATCTCTTTCATCAAATCTTCAATTGTCCTTTATTTATATATTTGGTAATTTATTTGTATTTTGCCTTCTAAAGATTCAAGTTGGAGGATAACCTTTGTACAAAGTTGACATTAAATTGGGTGAAGGTGAGCGTCTATTGAAGCCTCTGGGTTTTCAAAGTTATTTGATACTTTTAGTTTGATATTGATTTTGGTTTTAGTTAATTTCTACTTTTTATTTCTCAAGTGGCACTAAAATTTGAGCTTAAGATCCGGGAAGGCTATAAGCCTATAACTATGGCGCTTCTTATGAGTGGCAAATTCACTATATATTCCTTTAATATCTTGATTATAAATATTTTTTATTACATGTTATCTATATTGATGATGTAGAGGAAATTAGCAGAGATAGAGACAATAGGCAAAAAAAGGGTCAATAAAGTTTGTTGTCATGTCTGTGTACTATAATTTTTTTTCAAAATAGGTATTTTTTTAAAATGAGATTTTGTTCAAAATGATTGTATATTCAAAAATATTAGAAAATACTAACTTTATTATCTTATAATAAAATATATAACAAAAAATGAGTGAAAAGAGAATAAAAATGTCAGGTAAGAAGAGGTAATGCTTATAAATTTATCAAGGATGATCTAATTCATTAAATTACATTTTTTTTTTGCAATAATTTGATTAGTTCAAGTACATAACTAATTTGAGACATTTATTTTGAAATTGATATACCATATAGTTAGTGTATATAAAGATGAATTATGTTTGTATCTATAGATTATGTTTTGAGTTGAAATGATATATTGATTTTAGTTCATGGTTACATCCTCACCTTTAGATAAGCATATATTGGTGAGAATTGTGAGAACTGAGGTGAGTGAGTGCTTCCTTGCAATGTTTGCTACAACTAATCTTTTCAATATTGCCATAGAGACTATGGTCATTATCTAGATACAAAAAAGATCAATAAGGTTTACTGAAATGACTGCACCACCATTTGCTGATCTGAACTGTTGACAAAATAAGTCTAAATTATTTAGCTTGAGCTTGATACTTTTGATTTGAGATGGATTTGGGTTTTATGTGATTTTTGTCTTTTAAGCAGCTCTATGCTTCCCCCTGAGCTAGAGCTTCTATACTACCCTTAGAAATGAATATTTATACTATCTTCTCATACTGATATATCTGCATCACCACTTTCTCTGAATTAAGTACAATTCAAAATTTAAACTATTGAAAAAGCTATTATCATATGCACATAATATTACATTAGTAGCAAAATACTAATAGTAACATCCTCAGTCACACAAAAAATCAAAGGCTTGGTGTTCATTATTTCAGGTTGGAGTCAAAGTGATGTTATACAAGAAGCTTAGTGATGTTTTTATTTGATTTTGTAAATTCGTCTTCTATAAAGTTTTGTTTATTTTTATTTTTTATCCTTTTATTTTCACCCTTCTCGAATAAAAGTGTTCTTATTAGTGTATTTTCTATTCTATGATTGACATAAACTTGAAAGAATGTGAGTTAGAGTTGACTTTATTGTTTTTATTAATTTGCAAAAGTTGGGAATCATCTTATGTTTAGTTTTTGATATGGAGAAGTTTTGCTCCATTTATTATTTGTGCTTTGAAATTTAGTGAATTAGGTGTTTTTAGGTTTGAGTATTTTGATATAGCTATGAAAATGTATGAGGTTTCGTTGTAACATTCTTTTTGAAGTGTAAATGAGCAATGCAATGTCGCTCTGAAGATATACATTTTTTGAGAAATGATTTTGGAGAAAAGAATGTATGATTTCTTTTTAATATATTTAGATATAAGTTACCTTGACTTTTTTATTTTATTTACTTAGAATTTAGGTTACTGCTACTCAATATCCATTACTTAGTTGATTGGCAAACAAAAAGTTCCATGCTTTTAAAATAAGATAAAAAAATAAAGGATTGGGTTGACAGTTAGAAATATTTGAGTTATTAAAAGTTGTATACTTTTAAAATTCTTTTATTTGAATTAATATTATTTAGGTGTTGAGCTACATACATTGCTTTGTGTTCTGGCCTTATGGGAGACTGTTGTGTAATTAGTTTTATTAAAAAATTATTGGATTTTTTTAGGAACTATTACTATCATGTTAAGAATAGTATTTTTACATCATTAAGCCATAGAAATTGTTTACTCACCACTATTTTTTAGCATAGTATCTTCTAAGCACAACAAGTTTAGCTTTATTACTAACATCTTTTGTTCCTTTAACAATGAATATTGCCAATTGATTGCGTGTGTAAATTTGTCTTAAATTTCATTGCAGGTTTCGATCTGAATTTTGGAAACAGTGACAGATCCAAGATTTAATTAAACAAATTATGACATTGTTGTGAAAAAGAAAAAAGATAAAGTATTGTATTGTTGGGTACACTCCCAAAATAAAACCATTTTTACTCTATATATGTTGTATGTTGGTGTTAACATCATATGATTTGAGCAATGCTAGGTCTTTGATTTTTTTTTAGAAGGTTGGGACAGATGTCATGGTATTCAATAGTTTGAATCTTCTTGGATTGTAATTGATAACAAAAAAATTGAAGTTGTCTATAAATATTGTATTTCTTAAAAATTTGTTTGCTGGTGCAACAGACTTTATGATGCTTGATTTAGGGGACATGATATGACATTCATTTTTACTCCTTCAGATGCATTACTAAATATCCTTATTCTTTAACTATTTCAACATTTAGGTTTTAGTGTTACAAGAAAGTACTTTTTTTTTATCGGATTCATTGTGAATAGAAATATAAAATCTTTAGAACAATGAAATAATTTCATATAATTTCTTTTTTGTTTTTTTTTAAACTCTAAACCATAAATCATATAAACCGTAATATTTGTGTATCCTATTGTAATTATTAAAGGTGTAATATAATAGGGAATCAATTGTTTTAAGCATAATGCTAATTCAATTTTTGACAGGTCTAAAATATTTTTATTTAATTAACTTTTTGAGACAGATAAATATCAAAGGATTAAATAGAAAATTTTTTTCAAGCAAAAATTTAGGTAAGGTAATAACAAGATTAAGATTAATTATGTTTGCTATTAATGCATATTATTTAATTAACAATGATTCAATGCTTTTATACACTAATATTATAAAATTGGAGTTTGTTTTATTTAATAATCAAAGTCAATCATGAAAGATTATTTCACTATCAATATATTTTCTTTACTAATGTTGATAAATAATTTTTTTCAAGTGAGGCAATTGTTTAAGCTATTTATGGTGATTACTTAAAAAACTCACTAATTTCAAGCATCTTTAAAGTTGGACATGATTGACTCCAATTACTAACATTGTTGAAGTGAATCATTACATGTTTTCTTTGAACAACAAAGAGATGATACCTATGTGTGCTTATACTTTTATGGTTTGTAATATTAATTAGCAGGTGTAGAACCATTTTATTCAAATAAAACTTTCACAAACATAGATAAATAATATTCATTCATAGTTTATTTATCACATAATGAAACACACATTTAAATTTAATTAAAATATATTATAATAATAACACACAAATGGTTGGATATTAACACCACAAATATTCTCACTATCAATTTATTTAAGAGACACTTCCAGCATTTATATTTTAAGGACAACAATGCATACTTTTTTAATATTATAATTATTTTTTCATAATCATATTTTCTTCTCATATATATAAAATAGCTATTGGAATTAATCACTATTTCACTGTTTACCACGCATCGTGCGGGCCGACTGCTAGTAAGTAGTAAAAATAGTGGCGCTCGACGCCCTTTATAATTGTACTAGTGTGGAGGTATATTTAGTTTATAATCTATTAATATATAATAAGAGAATAGTAGATGGTTAGTTAGTTGACAAGTGGTGCTTTGTATAATAGATAAGTGTTTCCCTCTGTCGCATGACAAGTGGGCAAACAACAAAAATTAATATTAATAAAATAATAAAAATAAAAAATCTAAAGATCTATGAACAAAATAATTAGCGGGATTCTGATTATATTAGTTAAACAGTGAAGAAAAGAAGGAAAGAAAAAAAACCGACAGTTACAGAAAAGAGGTTGGCGACGAACAACGAAAACGACGGTCGAAGAAAGAAAAGACGACAGAAGAAGAAAACAATGGTGAAGAAGGACGGTCCACATAGCAGAGAAGAAGAAAATGACAGTGAAGGTAAGGACGACGGAAGAAGGAGAAGAGGGTGGCGACGACAGTGACAGTCACAGAGAAGGAAGCTAAATCGACAGATAAAAGAAGAGGAATGAGGTGACGGCGGCAATGGAGTCCACCGTCGTTGTTGGATCCGCAGAGCTGCATCTTCCGCAGGACGGTGTCACAGCCCTTCCTTCACCGGTGGGTGCTACGAATGAAGGATGGTTAGTTCTCTCGCTCAAACATACTTTATTTTGTTGTTCGATTGGTTGAAAACGCTAATGGAAATTGAATATGGCTTTTCGTGTTAATATCTTCAGAATAGCGTGCTACACTTAAAGAAGAGAACGATGAAGGAGCAGCTAGCAGCAAGTTGACGACACTGGTGAAGAGAACGGTGAGCTTTGATATCCTATCTTGGGCGGTATGACAGAGGTAATTTACTTTTAAGTTAGAATAGCCACACAAAATCATTGTGTCTCTGTGAAATCAATGAAATTAAGAAAGTATTTCTTTGACCTTTAAACTTTACCAAAAGGATGTGTTTTCATATATCTAAAAAAGTACAACACGTTTAGGAAATTTATGTGATCTAAATCTTTTTTTTTTTCAGTGATAGCAGGTAACTAGGAGCTAAAATCATGTTTAGGAAATTTACTGAATTTTGCTGTTGTCAGTGAATATGGTTGTGAATGAACTAGACAAGACCTTTATCCACCAAAGAAGAAACCACTTTTTGAAGGTGATAAGAGGTATATATCTTTGGTTCTCTTTGTTTTATTTGAATGTTTTGTGATGATTGCATTCTAAATATCATTTTGTTATGGCTGGAAAATAAACAAAAGAAAAAAATTGTGCTTGGGAGTTTAATGAAAGCGGTGGTGAGGCCTGGCGGCGATGATCAGGTTATTTTTATCATCTGCTATGATTATTTCATAATTGCAGCTGGATTATTAGCTAACTTTCTTTTCCCAATTTTGGTATAGAATGATTCATTTCTAAGTAAGTTAAATGGCTGAAATAATTTCTTAATAGAATTTTATCATTTTGTATTAAAGAAGTTTTCTTTGAGTGATAAATTGGGATACTATAACTGATATAGTTGCTTAGAATGTTTTGTGATGATTGCATTCTAAATATCATTTTGTTATGGGAAAATAAACGGAAGAAAAAAATTGTGCCTGGAATTTTAATGAAAGCGGTGATGAGGCCTGGTGGCGATGATCAGGTTATTTTTGTCATCTGTTATGATTATTTCATAATTGCAGCTGGATTATTAGCTAGCTTTCTTTTCTCAATTTTGGTATAGAATGATTCATTTCTAAGTAAGTTAAATGGATGAAATAATTTTTTAATAGAATTTTATCATTTTGTATTAAAGAAGTTTTCTTTGAGTGATAAATTGGGATACTGTAACTGATATAGTTGCTTGCTTGATATTATATTTGCAATAAAATTTAAAAATGGTTGGTAGGACAAAGGAACTTCCAAAACCAGAAGAGGTAATTGAATAGGTGAAACGAAGAATAGTTGTTGCATCTCCGTTTGAATATATTTTAAACTTTGAATTGAACTTAACAACTTGATCTTTTTACTTTGCATATCATGTCTTTGATGATTGGACTTAACACCCCTTTATTTGAAATACTGATAAACCACTATTTCATGGTTTATCTTGTACTTAATTGAGTGGTTTTTATCAACTCTTTACCCACTTATTCATACTATTTGCATGGTTTTACTTTTTTCTTCCGGATTTTGTGCTATGATTGAAAACATGCTTCTTTGGCCTTTAAATTTGCTATGTTTAATCATCTCTTATTATCATTCGATGCCGTGATATGTGTGTTAAGTGATTTCAGGGATTACAGGGAAGGAATGGCTTAGAGGATGGAAAGGAAGCATGCAAAAGTCGAAGGAATACAAGAAGTTGAAGAAATTGCTAAGCTGTCCAGCCTGACCTCTTCACACTCAAACGGTCATAACTTGAGCTACAAAGGTCCAAATGATGCGGTTCCAGTTGCGTTGGAAAGCTAACGTCCGGGGTTCAAAATGATATATAATTTTCCATAGTGGCCATACAGCTAGGTGACGTGCACGCGTGATTCACGCGGACGCGTCGCAGTGAAGAAAAACCAGCGTGGCAGATTTTGCAACCAGCGATTTCTGGGCTGTTTCTGACCCAATTTTCAGCCCAAAAAATACAGATTAGAGGCTATAAAGTGGGGGAATCCATCCATTCATAAAACAACAATTCATACAACTTTCATAATTCACAAATTTAGGTTTTTAGATGTAGCTTTTAGAGAGAGAGGCTCTCTCCTCTCTCTTAGGATTTAGGATTTCTATTATGATTAGGCTACTTCTCTTTATTCCAGGTTCAATGTTCTTTTAATTTATTTTCTACTTTTATTTATCCTATTACTTTAATTGTTATTTATCTTTTCAATTTGGCTTATGAATCTTTCCATGTTAGATTTGAATATTCTATTTAATGCAACTTGAGGTATTTCAGATTTATGATTGTTTTATTCTATTTATAATGTTTTCAATTTAATTTAGATTTTTCTCATTTTGGCTTTGGTTAAGTAATTGGTAACACTTGAGTTATCAAACTCAGCGGTTGATTGAGAATTGGGATTGCTGATTGATTTGGATCGCTCTAAAGCTAGTCTTTCCACATGAGTTGACTAGGACTTGAGGATCAAATTAATTAGTCCACTTGACTTTCCTTTATTTAGTAAGGGTTAACTAAGTGGGAGCAAAATCCAATTCTCATCACACCTGATAAGGATAACTAGGATAGGATTTCCAGTTCTCATACCTTGCCAAGAGATTTTCTAATTATTAATTTATTTTTCTTGTCATTTAAATTACTTGTTCCTTATTTTAAAAACCCAAAACAAAATATACTTTTTCCATAACCAATAATAAATCATACTTTCCTGCAATTCCTTGAGAGACAACCCGAGGTTTGAATACTTTTGTTATAAATTTTATTGGGTTTGCTTAAGTGACAACCAAAACTTTTGTACGAAAGGATTCTCTGTTGGTTTAGAAACTATACTAGCAACGCGATTATTTTTATAAAATTCTTTACCGGCAGGAATTCCGATCGTCAAAATGGCGCCGTAACCGGGGAATTGTAAATGTGTGCCTTATTATTGGTTGTTGTAAATATTTGCTTTTTGCTTGTTTATTTGTTTTTATTTTTGCTTTTTCATAAATTAAGAGGTTATTGGTTTTTATTAAAATTTTCGAAAAAAATGTTCCTTGTTCTTTCTTGATCTTCAAGTTGTTCTTCGTGTTCATCTTGACCTTTGAGTTGTTCTTGGTTGTTTTCTTCATTTTGATCTAAAACTTTTAAGTTTGGTGTCATTTTATTATTTTTCTCTTTCCTCATTAAATTCAAAAATATCTTTTCTCTTTATTTTAATTGATTTTTTCGAAAATTACAAAAAAAATTCAGATTTTTATTTTAAAATTTTTATCTTATCTTATCTTAGTTTTAAATTTCAAAATTCAAATCTTTTTCAAAAATCATATCTTTTTCAAAATCTTATCTTATCTTATTTCAAAATCAAATTTCAAATTTCAATATTTAAATTCCATAATTCAAAATTCAAATTTCAAAATTTAAACCTTTTTCAAATTTTTATCTTATATTGTTGTCAGTGTTTCTAGTTTTAGAAGTTTATTTTCATTAATTTTTTATTTTTTAATTTTTATTAGCTACTATGAGTTCTCACCCCTGTCGCTTTGAGTTTGGTTCCAATGTTGTTGAAAGGAATGGAAGGTATAACAGGAACATGCATCAAGGTCGAATTAATCAAAGATGAAAGGAGCCACGAGGATCTGATCAACCCTTTCGGCAACAACACCTTCCAAGATACCATGGACAACGACCATTCTACAATGCATGCCAAGACAATAGTTATGGTGGACCTTCTCGTGACAACCAACCTCCACCAGTTTACTATAGTCAGGAGCCATTCCGAGGTGCATACCAAGATGATAGATATGGTGGACCCCCTTGTAGTTACCAACAAGCCCCATCATATGCTTATGAACCACCTCCCCAACACACCTTTGAACCACCATACTCACAAGCCCCTTTACACCATTCACCTCCATATGACCCTAACCCATATCCACTCCAACCTTCACTGGATGACAACACCCTTGGTGTTATTCACCAAGGGCAAACAGAGCTTCATACCACACTTGCCTCTATCACTAGTCTCACCTCTACTCTTCAAGCACTTATATCCTACATGGACCAATCTTCTACCTCGAATACTCAGCCCTCAAGCTCTGGTGCACCACCACCCTTGAGAAAAATTGTCATGAAGTGGAAGACATCAAGGAGGATTTTGATTTTGTACTAGAACAACTGGAGGAAGCCGTAATTATTGAAGAGGAAGAAGCGGTTGAAGACTTAGGAAATGCTGAACCTCCATGGGAAAGTCAAGTCCTAGAGCCTCCTTCCAAAATATTTGAAATTGATGTTGAGGAGGGTGTACAACCTCCAAGACATATCATGGTTGAAGACTTTTAAGGGGATGATCAAGAGATGGATTCAATCATTAATGAATTCTTATCTACATTTGAATCCTCTCCCATTGGACTAGATATGGAGATCAAAGAAGAAGAAGCACAACCTCCCATGCCCTTGGTGAACAATGAAGAAGAGATCGAATTGGAAGAAAGCTACCAAGAGGAAGAGGTTGATATTGAAGAAGCTTGCATAGAGGTGGAAGTTGTCAAAGAAGAGCCCAAGGGAATGGAACTGGAAATCACCTTGCCAAGGTTGTTGGAGACCTATCCCCCAAAGCCATCACCATCCATCCCTTCATTCAAGTGGGTAAATCTCTCATCTCTAAGCTTAATTAGCTCACTTGAAGATGCTTTGCTTGAGACGGATGGGCAACTTAGAGCTCTTTGTGGCTATAAGAGTAAGAGGAAGATGGTTAGTGGTTGGCAACACAATCCTAGGTTCATTGTGGTAGGAAGCTCACGACTGAGTTATCATGGTTGGAAGAATACTAAATTGTATGGGTCTAGGAAGCTGTTTGGATGCCTCAGTGAGAATTCGGATTGCTTACCACCCGATTGGAACAAAGATGGTCAACAAGAAGACGGGTGAAAAAGCAAGGTTTGGGACCCCGGAATTCAATCTAGCAATCAACACTCTTGGGGCCCTGTCACTTGCTTTAACTTGCTTGAAGGCTTTATGCAACTAGTGTGGGAACCCGGAGGCTATTGGAATTACAAACATTGGTGGAGATTCCTAGATGAGTTCAAGCACAAGCCACCATAACAAGGAGCTCACCAAATGTCCAACTTAAGGACTTTAACTAAAAGTGCTAGGTGGGAGACAACCCACCATGGTATGATCGTTCTTTTTCAGTCTTAATTTTATTTTATTTTGTTTTATTCTTAGTTCTATTTTATTTTATTTTTCTTAGTATTCATTCATAGTGCCTGCATCAGCATTTGCATTATGCATACTGCATAAAAAAAAAAACGCACGCAACGCGTAAGCGTTGCTGACGCGTCCGCGTCATAGGTGCATTAGGAAGGAAAGAAAATTGAACAGAAAGTCATGCAAAAGCGTGGCTGGAGACGTGCCTTAGGCACAACCATGCCCACGCGACCGCGTCAATGACGCATCTGCGTCATTTGGAAAAATAGCCTCCCACGCGTCCGTGTCACCCACGCGAATGCGTGCCACTAAAAATCGACATAAATGGGTGTATGGCAGCAAGTTGTGATGGAATGGGGCTGGAAGTATGTTAGAAGCATAAGCCCTATCACGCGAACGCGTGTCCCACGTGGCCGCGTCATTTTTAAAAGAAAAGCCATTCACGCGTGCGCGTCACCCTGAATTTTGGCAATATGCGTTTGAGACAGAGAGTTGCGTGAACGCGAGGCTGCTCTCGCGCCACTAGCACAAATCAAGTCACGCGTCCGCGTGACCAACGCGTTCGCGTCACTTGAGAATATCACAACCCACCACGCGTCCGCGTCGCATGCGACGCACAGTTTATCCAGATCAGCCGCCACTTATCTTATCTTTTCTTTTCTAATCCTAATTTCTTTTATCTTTTCTTCTATCTTTTCTCTTTCTTTCTTCCTCCTTTCTTACTTTCTTCTTCTTCTTCATCTTTTTAACTTCTCATCCCTCTTCACTTCCATTCTATTTTATTTAATTTATTTGCATACTTTCATCCATTGCATTTTAATTCTGTTCATATTTTTATTTTTCTAAATTTATTATTTTTTCCATTGGTGTTATATTTTCTTATTCAACTGTTACATCTTTTCTCGCATTACTCTGGTGCATCATGACTTGTTCTGTTCTTATTGGGTGATTTTATTTCAGTCAATGCTAATCTTTTATGATACTTGTATTCCTTTTGTATTGACATGAGTTTATATTGTCTTTCATTACCCACACTCTCTCCCCCATTTGTTACAATTTTTACACTATTGATATGTCATTTGCTTCTACTGTTTTTTCACTTGCATGTTGTAGCTACCATGTAATTGAGACCCTTATTATTTGGCATTAACACCCATATCTTAATTGTTTTCTATCATTATTTTTTAGGTTCCTGTTCCTCTTTTTTCTCTTCTTTCAGGCTGGCCACCGAAGAAGGAAAAAAGGGAGAAACTTCTATATGGAGCAACAGACAAGTCCATCTGCACAATCTCTAGAGAAAAGCATCAGTTGTAGCAGCCCATCCACTTGTACATCTTAGCATGCACCGAGGACGGTGCAATCTTTAAGTGTGGGGAGGTCGATACCGATCTCCGTGGGTTAGTACCTTCCTGTCTCAACACCAATGTGTAAATTTTCTTTAGTTAATTGTTGCATTTGCATGTTTGATTGCATGTTTGCTTGATTTTGTGCATATTTTACCACTACTTGGTTGAAGTAATATTTTCTTTTTCAAGAAACTTTTTAGAGTATTTCACTAATTTGAATTAAAATTTTTGTTAAACTTGTTTGAAGAAATATTATACTGGAACATGGTTTAGAGCTCGAACACACAAAACCAGTGAGATTTTGAGCCTATTTGAATTGGTTGCATTTTATCAACCAATATTTTATTTTTGGTGTGTGTTGTTCTCTCTAAAATTGTGATCTTTGTCTTGCTTAATTCTATATTTTCATGGTTTGATGTATGCATGCACTTATATAATTGAGGCCCTTGTTTCACTTAGCTTACATACCCATATGGCCTTAACCTTTTCATTATCCCTTGCAAACGAATTTTGAGCCTATTTTACCCCTAGTGAGAGTGCTCACGAATTAAGTGTGGGAAAATTGGGATTAAAAACATTTGGTTTGAGAATTGAGTATGTTAGAATTCTATGAAAATGTGAAAAGAAATGTTTAGGACATGTTCATGCATTCAATAATTTAGAAATATGCATTGAGAAAAACAAAAAAAAAAAGAAAAAGAAAAAAATAGGCATATATATAAACAAAAAAAAAAGAGAAAAAGAAAAGAAAAAAGCAAATAACAAAAAGGGGACAAAATGCCCCAAAGTAAATGGTGAAAGCAATGCATATGTACTGTACTCAAATTCGAATGCATGAATATGTGAAAAACATGGTTAATGGATAGTTAGGTTTTATATTATGATTACATGGATTGTCTAAAGTTAGGTGGAAAGTTTAAGTTAATTAAGGATTCAGATTTTAGTCCACTTGGCCAAATACAATCCTACCTTGACCTTAACCCCATTACAACCCTTAAAAGACCTCTTGATATGTGTATTTGTGCATTAAACTTTTGTTGATTGGTAGAAGAAGAGCAAGCCTTAGAAAGCAAGGTTAGTAGAGAATTGAGAGAATCGAACCTTAAATACATGAGTGATTAGAGTGTATACACTTCCAGTGAGGGTTCGATGCTCGATTCCTTGTTCTCGGCTTTCATGAGCTATTTTCTTCTTGCAAGTCTATTTGTACTTCATTTTTATAATTTGAATTAGTGAAATCTAGTTCATATTTGTTCTTAAAAGATTTGTTTACTTTTAAACCAAGTTGGTAAAAACATTTTGCATGTAGTTGCATTCATATAGATAGGTTGCATTACATACTCTCTACCATTCCTCTTCACTCTTAAGTCTTATAGCTTCTCTTAAGCTAAGCATGAGGACATGCTAATGTTTAAGTGTGGCGAGGTTGATAAACCACTATTTCATGGTTTATCTTGTGCTCAATTGAGTGGTTTTTATCAACTCTTTACCCACTTATTCATACTATTTGCATGGTTTTACTTTTTCCTTCCGGATATTGTGCTATGATTGAAAACATGCTTCTTTGGGCTTTAAATTTGCTATGTTTAATCCTCTCTTATTATCATTCGATGCCGTGATATGTGCGTTAAGTGATTTCAGGGATTACATGGCAGGAATGGCTTAGAGGATGGAAAGGAAGCATACAAAGTGGAAGGAATACAAGAAGTTGAAGAAATTGCTAAGCTGTCCAGCCTGACCTCTTCGCACTCAAACGGTCATAGCTTGAGCTACAAAGGTCCAAATGATGCGGTTCTAGTTGCGTTGGAAAGCTAACGTCTGGGGATTTGAAATGATATATAATTTAACATAGTGGCCGTACAGCTAGGCGACGCGCACGTGTAATTCACGCGGACGCATCGCAGTGACGAAAAACCAGCGTGGCAGATTTCGCAACCAACAATTTTTGGGCTATTTCTGACCTAGTTTTTGGCCCAGAAAACACATATTAAAGGCTATAAAGTGGGAGAATCCATTTATTCATAAAACAACAATTCATACAACTTTCATAATTCACAAATTTAGGTTTTTAGATGTAGCTTTTAGAGAGCTCTCTCCTCTCTCTTAGGATTTAGGATTTCTATTATGATTAGGCTACTTCTCTTCATTCTAGGTTCAATGTTCCTTTAATTTATTTTCTACTTTTATTTATCCTATTACTTTAATTGTTATTTATCTTTTCAATTTGGCTTATAAATCTTTCCATGTTAGATTTGAATATTCTATTTAATGCAACTTGAGATATTTCAGATTTATGATTGTTTTATTCTATTTATAATGCTTTCAATTTAATTTAGATTTTTCTCCTTTTGGCTTTGGTTAAGTAATTGGTAACACTTGAGTTATCAGACTCGGCAGTTGATTGAGAATTGGGATTGCTGATTGATTTGGATCGCTCTAAAGCTAGTCTTTCCACAGGAGTTGACTAGGACTTGAGGATCAAATTAATTAGTCCACTTGACTTTCCTTTATTTAGTAAGGGTTAACTAAGTGGGAGCAAAATCCAATTCTCATCACACCTTATAAGGATAACTAGGATATGATTTCCAGTTCTCATACCTTGCCAAGAGATTTTCTAATTATTAATTTATTTTTCTTGTCATTTAAATTACTTGTTCCTTATTTTAAAAACCCAAAACAAAATATAATTTTTCCATAACCAATAATAAATCATACTTCCCTGCAATTCCTTGAGAGACGACCCGAGGTTTGAATACTTCGATTATAAATTTTATTGGATTTGCTTAAGTGACAACCAAAATTTTTGTACGAAAGAATTCTCTATTGGTTTAGAAACTATACTAGCAACGTAATTATTTTTATAAAATTCTTTACCGGCAGCAATTTCGATCGTCAAATACCACTCATCTTTTATATATATATATATCAAGGAGGTGATGGGCGCCGGGTACCAACATCAATCTATATACATAATATCTACATATATCATCACATAAAATATATAAAATAGTATATGTATCATATATATATACATGACATAACTTAGTATATATATATCATGTAATATATAGTATATATAATATCTAAAAGTAAAACGGAGTTTTTGAAACATAATAAGAAAGAAATATAATTTATTAAAGTTATAAAGGTAAAGTGCAATAAAATAAAATATGGAGGAATTAAGATAATTAATTAAAATATTGATAAATTAAGATATAAATAATTAAAGCTTATGATTAAGTTATAAGTAATTAAAATTCTAAGATTAGGTGTAATATATAAGAGTAATATTTAAAAGTTAAAAGATGTAAAAAAAAGTTAAGTAAAAGGTGATATAAGCAACGTAAAAGTTTAAGGATATAATGTTATTTATAGTAAAAGATGTAGAAAGATAATTCAGTAGCCGAAACTTTAGGAATCTTTTCATAAAACATTTAGGAAAGGTTCGAGAAGAGAGTTATGTGTGATTATAAAAATGAAAAAGATTAAGTATGACAAATGAAAACATAAGTACGAGAAAAAAAAGAGAATTGAGATTGATAAAGTGAATGATTAAGCCTAAAGGATAAGTAAAACGGAATCTGTAAGTCGGAGGTCGCTTACAGAAATCAATGAATGTTGTTTCGGCCTTCGGATTGAATATAAGGACAGGGACGCACGTGGATTGGAGTTACTTTTCCAAACATACTTGGCCTGACAAGCTGTTCCTATAAGGCGTGGTCACTTACAGAGGTATGACGTGAATACTTAGCCCAAGGATTGTTCTTGTAAGAGAGTTGCTTACATAGGTATGCCAACGTGCTTATTAATTTGGTTTTGCTTTGGAAAAGCCTTACCCAAACCGGCTATTGGATTACGTCGGGAGCAGGTAGAAACCGACACATAAGCTCATGAACTATACTAGAAACAGACATACACCATATTTGTTTGCCGCATATTTTTCTATTATACTTTCTGTATATGTGTGTGTTTGTTTTACACTTCTTGCATTTCCTATTTGTTTACTATTATTCTGTGTTTCATGTTATTTGTTATTCTTGTATCTTATGATCAAGCACTATCGACTAGTAATAATACGGAAATAATGAATTTAATTAAATAACAACTCCGACCTTACTAAGAACTCCCAAGTTCTTACCCATTCTCACCCCCTTATATGGAGACGAGACTAATGTTCTATGAGCTTGACCCTCCGTTTATCTAGGAGGACCCGACATTTGGAAGCTACAATGTTTTGGATGCGGAGCCTCGTGTTCATTTGTACGTACTACGCGATAGACCCTTCACACACTTAATAGATAGCCCTGATTTTGACTTGAATTAGCCATATGATTTTCCTCTTTCTTGGTTACATCCTGACGGCCACAGTCATCTGTTTCCTAGTTCACCGATTCATACTCAGCCTCTACATCAGGTGGCACCTGAGCTTGACACAGGTGAAGGATACCTTCCAAATCCACCTCCGGATGTTGTCATACCTCCGAAACCTCTGCCATCACCATCACCAGCCGAGTAGCTATAGGCACAGTTCAGCCCACTAGGTAAAGCCTTAGCTCCTGCATATGCCAATGGACCTGTATTAGGTGATGGGAGTAGCAGTTCATCTGGTAGAGTGTCTATTCCATAGGAATCAGAGGAAGAAGATCCAGAGGAGGAGTTACCACCGTCTAGGAGTGATGCATCTGTGGGTGGATCGCACGGAGGTGTATCAAATGGCGATATTTGAGTTCAGTTTAGGGAACGCCAGCTGGTATTCTTTTTGCGGCATCCCTGCTTAGTACTTTTCAGTTTAGTTTCTCTTTTTATTGGTATACAGAGAAAGTAGGAAGGTTTAGAAGTTCTAGGCTAGCCTGGGCACCAATTAGGTGGCTTTTTGTATGGGCCAGAGCCTGGGAATGTCATATGTTCATATATGTATATGTTTATCTTATAAGGTGTATACTGACAGGGTCTTTGAACGATATATTGATGTATGAAGATATGTGAATATTTCTTTTCGTATTTATGTTTGTGATGTTATTTACTTCTATACGCTCATGATGATAAACCGTTCAACGTTTTTTAAGAAAAATTTACCTGTAAAATGGCAACAAATCAGACTTATATAATAAATATTAGTTAATGGGTAGTAGGGTAAGTCAATAGCGCCTAGTTTCTGCTATGATTATGATATACTAGGAGTTGGGTCGTTACAAGTTGGTATCAGAGCAGTTCGTCCTTAGTAGAGCCCGGGAAACGGACTGTCATGCTTCATTGCATACTCTGTTGTGTGTCTCATGCTGATAGGATATCTCTATGATATGTGTTGGATCATTGTCCTTGTGTATTCATTTTGGAAATGTTCATGCGTAACTTGAAGTGTTAAGACTGATCACCTTAATTTTGATTGTTTGGTGTGAACAGGACCATGATGAGTTCACGAGGATGAGGCACTCGGGGAAGACCTCCCAATAATACTCCGGTGAGAAATGAATGGATTGAGGAAGCTTTTATCGCCACGATCAACACCATGGCTGAGGCTATGCGTGAAATGGTAGCTATGACTACAGCGCAATTGACTGTTTAAGAGAGAGAAATGATAACAATAACGATAACGGCGACCCAGATAGGCTACACAACAATCGGCCTCTGACCGTAGCTGCTTTTCTAAAAGTAAACCTGCCAAAGTTTAAAGATACGATAGTTGCTACTGAGATTGACAACTGGTTTCGTGGTATTGAGAGATCCATGCAGGCTCAGCATGTTCTGGAAGGACAGTATGTGGAATTTGCATCCTACATGCTAAAAGGGGATGCGTAGCATTAGTGGCAAAGTATGGAGCACCTATTGCAACAGGAGAATGATGAGATTCCGTGGGCTGTCTTTTAGGAGGAGTTATATAGAAGTACTTTCCTAGGGCTACTTGTGATGCGAAAGAGATGGAGTTAATGTAGTTAAGATAGGGAAGTATGTCAATTGTTGAGTACACCATAAAGTTTGAGGATTTGTGTCATTTTTCCGAGATCTGTCAAGCGAGTCCAGCAGATTTTAAGGAGTGGAAGTGTTTGAAGTTCGAAAGAGAACTTTGAGAGGATTTGATGAACTTAGTGGTTCCGCTGGAGATACGAAACCTTGCAAAATTGATTAACAAGAGTCAATTGGTGGAAAATTATGCGAAAAAGGTAGCGGCGGGACTGATGAATTGTCAAGGGTATTCACAGAGGAATATGTACCGATATGCAGTGACACAGAGAAGGAATTTTAAGTCGCCTATAGCACCTCTGCGCAAGAATCAACAAGCTGGGAATGCTCCTATCTGTCCTACCAGTGGAAATTCTAGTAGACCAAGGCAAGATATTGGCAAGCAACCCTAGCAGGCACAGATGAGTTCAGCATATAGGCAGTATGGAAGGGACCACGGTAATAGGCCTTGCCCATTCGGGTCGAATGTTTGTTACTCTTGTGGTGAGCCGGGACATATGGCTAGGAATTGCCCAAAGTTTGCTCCAGACACAGCTAGACCCCAACAGCAAGGGAGAGTGTTCGCTCTGGCTGCGGAAGATGCCACACACTCTGACTCCCTGATCCAAGGTTAGTGCTATGTCAAGACTCGACTTATAACTATACTGTATGATTTGGGTGCATCGCATTCTTTTATTTCTATAACTGTTACTCATGAGTTGGGATTAGATTTCTTTGAGTTGGGATACGATTTAATTGTTCATACACTCACCTCCCAAAATGCTCTAACTAATCTAGTGTGTCGTGTCCTTTATTATTAAAGGTAGAATTTTCATACATGATTTAAGTTGTTTACCTTTTCATGGATTAGGCATTATCTTAGGATTGGATTTATCAAAATATCATGTCTTTCTTAATTGTTTCGAAAGAACTGTTATTATTCTATTTGAGGGCGTGCATGTTGGACCAATTGTATCCCGTGTTTTTTATCTAAGTTTTGTGAGAGTTACCCCTAGAGGGAGAGATTGTGAGGGTTACATCCTATTAGCAGCTAGCCCAAACGGTAATGAACCAAGCTTAGAACGAATCCGAGTAGTGAGAGTTTCCTGACATTTTTTTGAAAGACATTCCTGAGTTCCCTCCTCTGCAAGAGATAGAATTTAACATTGATTTGGTACCAAGAGCTGGATCAATTTCTATAACACCTTACCAGATGTCACCATTGGAGTTAGTAGAATTGAAAAAGCAGTTGGACGAGTCGTTGGAAAAGAAGTTAATTTGTCTGAGTGCATCACCGGGGAGAACACCGGTATTGCTTGTAAATAGAGCGCCGGTCTTTGTATGATCTCATATGCCCTTTGGTGTAATTGTATATTGAAAGAATTACAGAATTTCTAATTATTTTTCTCATTATGCAGGCCTACTGACAAAAAGGCATAGTGGCGGCTGAATAGGATGTCAAACCTAATTCTATTTCTTTAGACATTTGATAAAACATAATACCACACAACCACTATTTTTGTCAAATTTTAAAGTGCCACAACAACGTGTCAAAATTTTATAGTTAAACTAACGGAACAATAGGAGTTAGGAGTGTTCAAATTCAAACCGATCCAAATTAAACTGTTCATCCAATTTAATTCAAACTGAAAACCGATTAAAATCACACTAATTCGGATTTGATTGGATTCTATTTTTTGCAAACCGCTTAATTGGATCGGATTTTGGATCTACTTTTCATAACGGATCCAATCCAAATCTAAACCGCACAATGTGCTATAATATTATTATATTTATAATTATACTTATAACATGTTCAATTTGTTATACATTTTTCTATTATTCATGTATTATTATTATTTAATAAATATTTTATGTTCAAAATGTTATTTATTTATTTATTTTAACTAACCTATAATTTTATTTCTATTGTTATGTTATCGTTGGCTTTTTAAGATATTGTTAAAGACTTGTCATGTCATTGTTGATTACTTAAAATTTGATGTTGAGACTTGTTATATGTATTTAATTTTTTTAATTTACAAAACCGTAAATTCAATCCAATTCAAACCGCTTGAAATTGGATCAGATCATATTGGATTTTTTTTTTTAAAGTCATCCAATCCAAACCACACCGCAAGTAAAATTAGTGTTCGGATGGATGAATTTTTTACTCAAAACCGATCTAAACCGCACCGCGAACACCCCTTAGGAATCATCTTATATTATACTTAATGGATGAGGAATTTTCTTAAGAGTGTCCAAGTGTCAAGACTCAAGATAGAATTAGACATTAAGTGGTTTTTCCCACCATTTTGGATCCCTTTATATGGCCAGTGTTGTTCATGTCATTTGGTGATGATGTGGATGGATAAAACTAAGATTATAGATTGTTGCGTTTTTCTTTGTCAAATTGTTGATAAATTGCAAAAATCTCCTTCTCCTGTAAGATAACAGGTAGATCAAATCATATTGAATTGGCCAAAATACCGTTTACTTCGTTAAAATTCAGAAAGTAAAAGATATGTTTTTTGCCTAATGTAAAGAATTTCATGTCAGAAGACATGTTAAAGGATAAAGAAGTAATATTTAAACCACTTTATAAATATACCATCCTCTTATATTATAAAAAAATTATCTTCAGTAACTTTCTATCACACTTTTATTACACTTTTAGTATAAAAAGTAAAAAATATAAAATAAAAATATATTTAAATATAGTGTATATAACATTTCTGAAAAAGATCACACAACAATAGATCAGATGATCTTATTGGCTTAGATGGTTGTACCAAACGGAGAAGGGGAGGTAGTCAAATAGTTATTTGCAAGAGTTTTGGATTTTGATCACAAGCACAATCCAAAACTAATGATTTACAGTTTTACACAATGTTACATCAAACAATATGTCTATTCCAATTGGTTTAGATAAATACGTTTCGAACGAAAGCAGGTAAATAAAGTCGCACACTGAATTCCTTAGAGGCTACTAATTGATACAATGCCTTATCAATATACTAAATTATTGTTATATATTTTACATTTCCAGAGTTTGTACATTAATAAAATACACAAATGAGTTCTGCGATCACTGAAATCTCACAACAACACAAGAGATATCATCTGAGCTTTTCCTGTTAACTGCTGCTTCAGTAAGGTGTTTTGCTGCAGACCGAGCATCTTTTATGTCTTTGATAGCATCAACTGCTTCTTGATTTGACATTACCTAAAATCAAATCGAATAAATGTGTCATTAGTAAATTAATGTTCGTGTGTATTGAGTGTATCCACCATTAGTATATCTGCGTCTAAGATAGAGGGCAGCTCTTTATCCCTCAACTATCTGCACTTTCCACACACACATTTAGAGAGTAAAGTACCGAAACTGACCATGAAAGATTATGACATTGACAAATCTAACTATGAAAGAATTAAAACCACCTTGTACTCATAAAAAATGGATTCCGATTAACAAAATTACCCAAACCCTAAAACACTATTCAAAATTTCTAAATTACCCCTCCTAACATAATTTAATCATTTCAAACTCAAATCCTACTCCACCCCTAATCTCTAACTCTTCGTCACCACTACTGTTCAACATTCACTGGTTATGCTCTTCCCTTAATGTGCTTTCATTCACCCATTATTGAATTAGCATTGCACCGCTACTCAAGTTTTTTCACCAAAAAAGGAAGGAGAAAAAAAAGGGCTCCGTTTCTTACACAATGAAGAATCAATCTTCCTTTTCGTTTTCCCTTTGTTTGAGGGTTCATTAATTGGACTAAAAAACTGCAGCAATGCTTCTTTCCTGGAACTGGACACCTTCTTAACACATCTCAGAGCTTTTTGTTTCTCAAAATCCAACACTTGTGTATTTAATGACCTTTTACATCTGCTACAATTCTCTTACCTCAATTAAACGGTACTCTTCTTGGTTTGGAGGAAGATTAGAATTTGGGGATAAATAGAATAGGTTAAAAAGGGTATTTTGGGAATTTGAATATTTTTTAGGATTCAGCTAGCTTTGTCAACCAAAGTCCGTCTTTTATGGATGCAAGTTAATTTTAGTTCTTTTATTGCCAGATTTGCCAGCGTCATAATCTTTCATAGTCAGTTTTGGTACTTTACTCCACTTTAAATTTTTTGTTTTATCTTTTTTTTGGTGACAAATTTTTTGTTTTATCTAGTAAAATTTAAAAGTTCCCAATTTTATTTCATACAGTTAGTTTGTTCTAATAATTGCAGATGTATTAAATCGTCAAGTTTTAACATGTCAAATTAGCACTTAACCAAACAAACTGATGACAGGAACTAAATTAAACAATTTTCAAATTTTAATAGACTAACAACAAAAAAAATTAATGGTAAAAAAAGCTTTTCTTTTAATAGGAAAACAACATAAATGCAGCATAAATGTTTGATATATCTTACAAAATGGAACTATGTAATGATCAACATAAATGCGGGATCAATGAGAAAATGCACATTTAGACAAAATTCGATAGTCAATTTGCACCTCATTTTGTGTGTGCGTGTTTAAAAAGGAATTAATCGGCAGAAAAATCGTATGGTATATGTAATCTGACCTTCCATAAACCATCACTGGCTAATATGATAAACTCTGCACCATCACCTATGAGCTCCACTGTCACATATGGATCAGAGCTCAAGTGTTTCTTCAGGCTTTTGTCACCGAATGCCCTCGACACTGCCAATTGCCCATCAACCCGTGGAACATCCCCTGAATTCATCACAAAAAAAGGTTGTATCTTCTGGAACGAAATTTATCATGTTCTAAGTGAAAAACTTAAAGTCAATATCAATAAAAAATCAGACTAAATACTTAAAAATATGTGCTTACTCAGCTACAAGTTCTGAAGTTTCTTCCCTTTTTTTTGATTAACCAGAGTTGAAGTATTTTTTGTGTCAAATTTTCAAAAAAGTAATTTATTAACACTTTATGTAACTTAAATAAAAAACTGAAATATGAATTTAATTAGAGGCTACATTGTTTAGCTTTTCTGAAAAAGCTGAAAATTGATATCTTTTATTATTTTTTAAGAAAAATTTATTTTGAGAAATTCATTCAGAATGTGACAACTGAAAACTATTGTTTCTCCCCAGTAAAAAAAATTAGAGAAAAGGACAAATTAGTCCCTGACCTTTTAACCCGAGGACATTTTCGTCCCTGAGCATTGGAAAATACATTTAAATCCCTAACGTTCCTAAAAATCAGACCGATCAGTCCCTTCGTCCGTGAGCCACCGTCAGACCGGACGGAAAATGCTGACCTGGCTCCCCCTATGCTTACCTGGCTCAACGGCGTTCCAGCGTGGCACGTTAGTGGGATGGAGGATTTGAAAACAGGACACATAAGTCCTTGTCACTCAAAGTCAGCCAAACTCCACTGGCCCACAACCACCTCAAGTCGTACAAGGAACAAGTGCATCAGCTACCCAGGGGACATTGTGGTACGACGTCGTTTTGAGTGACAGGGACTTATGTGTCCTGTTTTCAAATCCTCCATCCCACTAACGTGCCACGCTGGAACGCCGTTGAGCCAGGTAAGCATAGGGGGAGCCAGGTCAGCATTTTCCGTCCGGTCTGATGGTGGCTCACGGACGAAGGGACTGATCGGTCTGATTTTTAGGAACGTCAGGGATTTAAATGTATTTTCCAATGCTCAGGGACGAAAATGTCCTCGGGTTAAAAGGTTAGGGATTAATTTGTCCTTTTCTCAAAAAATTACTTTTTGCGAGGAAAAACAACAAACGCACCCCAAATTTTTTTAACTGCAACACTTGGAACTCAGATCAAGGAAAACCTGAAGTAGTAGATTAAATTTTTAACTGTCATACCTGGGAAGTTAGAAACGAAACCACCTCTGTTCTTGATGTCCTCCCATTCTGTGTTTGGTTCATGATCCACAGATAGTTGTTTGGCCTTGCCATTCACCGATAAGACAGCCCGAGAGTCCCCAATGTTAGCCACTATTAGCTTCTGACAATTAATCAATATTGCTGTAACAGCAGTTGAACCCCCTCTGCCCAATTCACCTGATTTCTCCAAAATAGTAGAATCAGTTACACTATAGGCTCTCTTCACAGCATTAGCAGCGTCTGTCCAGAAGTCAGGCTACACGAAACAAAAAAAGGGGGATGAGTTGACCAGAAAGAGGTTATATGTTATTTTGGGTATGTAGCACTTCTGTTCAATTAAACAAAACAAAAGGAGGAAGAAAATGAAGATAGACAATGTCGAAGTCCTAGAAGCAAATTATCAATAGCTTTTTTATTATTTTGTTTTGACAAGAGTATGAATTAAATTCTCATCAGGCATAGTAATCAAATTCAATTAACTTGTGCTGGCATTGCTAAATTTTAAATTTAATTCAGGTTCCACAGATATGCAAATATGCCTGAAAATTTGAATGCAGTTTATGATTAGCAGAAAGTAGAATATGGATCAGGCAATGAGATTTACCTCATTTATGATGTTATCGAACAAATGAGACCGCAAGTAATCAGGTACACTGTGACCAGAGTGGCCATCAAATATTGCAAACAAACCCAACTCATTATTTTCGACTTGCTTAAATTGAGCAACAAGATAGTCTTCCATAGCATGATCTGATCTTCCCTTTACCAAATGGAAGCCATGAGTTATGTTCTTAGACATCTTGCTCTTTCCTTTCCCTGAATCAGGATCTGATGACCCCAACACTTTTTCCTGCAATAATAAACAAAGTAGGAGAAATCTTATGAACTCGTCTACTCCATAAACATAAACTTCCCTAAATAAAGTATAGCTACAGGCATCAAGCTTTCAAGGAATTCAAAAATAAAGAAGAAAATCTACTTGGATTTTATTACAGGAATCACATAAATGCTAAACAGATTGAGCTTCTCATTAATGACAACACAAGTGAAGTACAAACTACTACAATAAACTTACAACCAACAGAAACTAACTCCTCCTAATCACCTAGCAGAGATGCATAATTAATTCAACTAACTTACCTAACTCTCATTAACAGAATCTATCACTCGTCATACTGGAATGGATTTTCATATAAAACCTTGTTTTGCAAGGAACAACGATTGCAGTTGTAATCCATTATTATAACCTTATTTTGCTATCAGTCAAATTTTACTTCTTGGCGTTACATACTGATCATAAATTTCGTTTTAATTTGTCGTCAAAAGTGCATCATAGAGCTGGCGCATTGGATATCAATGGCAATCCAATCTTTCAAAAGGGATATAATGGACTTTTTGTCCATTTGTTCTCTGCCTCTAATGTGAACAAGCGATACAGGTCAAGAAACTGGATGTTGAACCCGTGATTCATTCACAATCCGAGGTTAGCAATGAAGGACGATGTGCATTTAATTCTGAACGTTGTTGGCCACACAAAAGGATTGATACCAGTAACTTACTAATTAATCAATCAATTTTATCACTGTCCATATATCATTGTTCATACCGGCAATGTGTTCTGTTTCAACTAGAAAGCAACTTTCGCGAAAAAAATGGAACAAAAATAGTAGTAAATAATAATAAAAAGATAAAATCAATCTCCCCTAAAACAAAAAGAAATAGCAACATATCTACTTTCCCATAGATCTGAGGTACTAGTCAATGTAGAAAGAACAGGTAAACACATAAGCATTAGACGGCAATCGCAACAGCAACAAAAGAAAAGAAAAGAAAAGAAAAAGAAAGTGTTAGGCCTAAAGAAATTAAGCAATACGTGTTAGCCAAACATAAATTTAAGCAATACCTAATAACGTAAAGTCCATAGAACATGACTGAAAAAGGATCAACATGAGAACAAAAAGAAAAAGAAGTAAAATAAAAACCTACGTAAATAAATAAATTAGTAAATCATGTTGTAAACAAAGTAAAGAAAAACAAGGGATAGGTTAATGAAGTGAGTACCTTCATCTTGTGGAGGATTTCTCTGCCAGTCATGGCTGAGTGCCTTGAGTTGAGGGTTTATATAAGGGCTATGTGGACGTGGATATGATCACGCAAAAATTAATTATTATTGTTGTTATTATTTATGTGACAGGGGAGAAGAGGTGGAAGAAAGGGAAAGAGAGAGAGAGGGGGAAGTGAACAAGGGTTAGAGAGAAGAAGGAAGAACGAAGAATAGTAGCGAGACGGGTGTGAGGGGTAAGATGATGAGGATCATTGGCGCGTTGACACGACTTTTTTGCTGCTAACTTCCCAACGCTATCATCGCTTACAACGCGATCTTTACTCAGACGCGTTCGCGCCACCAATTATCGTTGCTCTTTACTTCTCTCACGTGTCCCCACTATTGTCTACTTTTTCAGGTTTTCTGGATTTAGGAGAATCAACATTTCGGCATCAAAAGACTGTAAAGTGTAAAGACCAAAATTTTCACGATTTGATTTTGAGTAAACATCAAAATTGATTATTACAGAATTTTAAATAGGATATTTTCGTTTTGATAGATTTTTATTACCTTAAAAATGGACAGAAATGCTAAACGGTAAAGGTTTTCTTTTTTTGTTGTGATATAGATGTGTATGGGCAACTCAAGTTTTTAATAGTGCAATATTCATGTTATCAAGAGCAATTATATTAAATAAAAGTTGAAAATAAAGACTCCAAATAGGAGCATAATCTGAGATAATATACACAATAATAACAATATTTTTTTTATACATTTGTTAATATTTTTCTCTTTTTTTAGTTATTACATATATTAAATAAATATATAAATTATTTTAATTATATTGAGATAATTATATTAGTATATATTAATATTAGAGTCTTTTATTTACATTTTTATTTTATATTTATTATCTCTTCTTTATTTATTTATTTTACAACACGTTATCAGCACAAGACTCTGATCAAAAGTTAGGAAGACTTAAAAAATGGCAAGGATATATAATAAAAATATTTGTCTTGCAGTGCAAGTTCGCATACCATTCTCAAAAGCATAGTTATCAAAATCGAACCGGTAATCGACCCAGTGAAACTATTAGATTACTGGATTAGTGGTTTAACCGATCGGTTAGTGGTCGAACCGTTCGACCCGATAATAATTAAATAGATATTTAAAACTATAATACAATATTTATTGAAAAATAAAAATTAGTGTTTAATATTAAATATTATTTAAATTTAAATAAATTATATATAAATTTTATTAGCTCGTTGCTTTAATATAATATATATAATTATATAAATTATTAGTTTTTAAATTAATAGGTCTAATTTGAAAAAAATTAAAAAAAAGTTACATATAGATAGAATTAAAAATAAAAATAATTTGTTTATAAAAAATAAAAAACAATCAAAATTTTAAAAGAGAAATAAACATACATAAGTTGAATTATTTGAGTAAACATATGAGGTTAAAGTTATTCTAATAAACTAATGTAAGGTTGCAAGTTTGGAGTATTAATCATATCGTTGAGTTAAGAAATTAACTAACATAATTGATGATGACAAACATTAGATTATTGGGCTGATTACCCAATTAGTTGTTAATCTTTTTGGTTGAGTGATGCAGGCCAAAATCAATACACAACAGCAGTCCAAATTGGATGAAAATAAAAACAAGGCTGGTGGGCTACAAATAAATAGAAGCCCAAAGAAAAACAAAGCAAGGAATCAACAGGCCAAGCAAATCAAACCCGATCCAAGCCCGATTGCTTTTCTCATTCAAACCCTTCCAATTTGACTTTACCAAAAGCAACGTACACTTTTTTCTTATTCAGTCAGAACTCAGAAAGAGAAAGAGAAAGCTTAGTCCCTAAGTTGTTCACCAAAGCAGCAAGAAAGAGAAGATTAAGCAAAAGGTTGAAGTCTAATCACCCACATCAAACTGTATCAAGAAGTTAGAAGCTAAAAGGTGATTTCATTTCCTTATACATGCACCATAACTTCTTCCCTTCATCTTCAACGTTCTGCCTATCCATTCTGGGTTACATGGGAAAGATGATCTCTGCTCTTCACTGCTGTGCATCTACGGTCATAAGTGTGTCTTGGGGACCAAGTTGTTTTTCAATGGCCAAGATCTGGGTTTACCATTGAAGATATCTGTTTCTGCTGTCCTGTGGCTTTCGGTCAACAAGAGAAGGTCAGAACAAAAGTTTCTATTTTGAGGATTAATGGAAAAAAGTGAGACGGTGGGTTGGTGAAGCACAAAGCTCGAGAGTTGACCTAGGAGAGAGCAACTCAGCAACATGCAAGGAGATACAAAAGAAGTTGGTTCACCATTCAGAAGCCAAGGAGAGATAACCAGTGTTCTTGAGGTATATGTTCTAAGAAGAGCTCTCTGAAAAAGTTCATCTACTTGGACAATGCTTCCTAGTCAAAGGAGCATTCCACCAGAATGAAGAACTGAATCAGAGGCTAGCAAATCTGGTTTATCACATAACAAAAAGGCTGTTGAAGAGTCAATCTCCTTCATATTTTGCAGATTGTAATTTACTTTTCAATGTTTATCTTTCTGTAATTTATTGAGGAAAAAGGCTGAATGAGAGAGTCATTAAAAGAGCCTAAGAGAGAAAAAGACCGAGAGATACACATGAGTAAAAAGCCTAGAGTTATTTCAGATTTCTTTAGGTTAAGTCTGTGTCTTGTATCTTATACCTGTGAAGTATCCCTTTCTTAGTTGGGTGAGCACTAAGAGTGAATAGTTAGGTATTAGCATAACCATGTCAAATTAGGTTAGAACTTGAGTGTGAAAGAATTGTGTCAATCCTGTAAAATTGGTGTATGTAATACTTTAACTATAGTGAAAATTCCACCACTGTTGTGGTGGAGACTGGACGTAGGTTGCATTGCACAAAAGCAACCGAACCAGGATACATGATGGTGTCAGCTTCTCTCTTCCCTGCTCTGTTCTGTTTTCTGATATTCATGAGACAAAATGAAATTGTCTCATAAATTTTTTGCTGCTGAGTTCAAACAGATTCAGATTGCAAGTTTGTTTTAAAAGGGTTATTTCAGTAACTAAAAGAATGTCATAGATTCAACCCCCTTCTCTAAGCCTTCTACAACATTCAATTGGTATCTAGAGCCAAGGTCTCAAGAATCAAGCTTCACCGCTTGGAGCAAAGATCCAATGACGAACAACTTGGGCACAACCACAGTTGCCTATACTCTAACTGAAGGCCAGTCAAACATCAGGCCACCCTTCTTCAATGGGGAGAACTCTTCCTACTGGAAATAGAGGATGAGGATCTTCATTCAATCCATTGACTACAACATATGGAAGATTGTTGTGAGCGGTCCCAAGATTCCAACAAAAACAAGTGCTTATGGAGTGGTGACTCCAAAAGAAGAAGCTGAATGGAATGAGGATGACAAGAAGAAGATGAAGCTGAATGCTAAAGCCATCGACCTTCTTCACTGTGCTATCAGCTTTGAAGAGTACCGAAAGGTGTCTAATGCAAGACAGCCAAAGAAATCTGGGAAAAACTCCAGGTTACACACGAAGGCACTAAACAAGTCAAAGAAACGAGGATTGATATGCTGCAAAAAGAGTACAAGATGTTTAATATGAAGGATGGAGAAAGCATTGATGAAGTGTTTGAGAGATTCTCAATCATAATCAACAACCTTGATGCTATGGGTACAAACTACTCAAAACAAACCCTTCATTATAATTGCTGTGTACGTTGATGATTTAAATATCGTTGGAACCCCTAAAGATATTCTAACAATTATAAAAGCTCTAAAAGAAGAGTGAGATGAAAGATCTTGAAAAGACTAAATTTTGTCTCGGCCTGCAGATCGAGCATAGAAAAAATGAGATCTTTATTCATTAAACAGCATACACAGAAAAGATCTTGGAGAGAATTTATATGGATAAGTCACATCCATTAAGTACCCCAATGATCGTAAGGTCTTTGGATGTGGAAAATGATCAATTCTGCCCTAAAGAAGAAAATGAAGATATCCGTGGTCCTGAAGTAATATATCTCAGTGCCATGGGGCACTAATGTATCTTGCTAATGATATACAACCCGATATATCATTTGTTGTGAATTTACTAGTAAAGTATAGTTCCTCTCCAACCAGAAGATATTGGAATGGAATCAAACAAATCTTTCGATATCTTCATGGAACGATTGATATGGGATTGTTTTATCCATATGGATCCAAGTCACAACTAGTTGGCTATATGCAGATGTAGGATACTTGTCTGATCCACACAAAGGAAGATCTCAAATAGGATATATCTATTCACATATGGTGGTACAGCTCTATCATGGAGGTCCACAAAATAGACAATTGCAGCAACATCCTCGAATCATGCTGAAATACCTTTACCATGCTGAGAACCCCCGGTTCTCATTCCATACCTATATTGTTATTTTCAGATGCAGGTCGAGAGGCACCTCACTAGGTGTCTGGAGTTTCCAGTGCAAGCAGAGTTTGGCTTTTGGGATTGTTGTATTTTGTGCTTATATTTTGTACATAGACTCTCCTTTGTATATACTTTATGTTTGTCCCTCTTAGAGGTGGCGTGGAGAAACAGGATTGTCAACTTTCTCTGTTTTGGGATATTTTAGGTTGTATATGTATTTATATATGTATTCTCCGACCGGCCTTGGTTTCGTAGGTTGAGTCAAAAGCTCGATACTCTATATTTTTGGATACTCTGCTCTTTATATGTGTGTGTGTGTGTGTGTGTGTGTGTGTGTGTGTGTGTCTATATATATATATATATATATATATATATATATATATATATATATATATACTTGGTATGCGAAATTGCTACTCAGGTTGTGAATTGTTGTTCGAAATTGATTCCCTGGCAATGGCACCAAAAACGGATGCACAGGACCATGGTCCAAACATATCTTCACAACTTCGCATAACTAACCAGCAAGTGCACTGGGTCGTCCAAGTAATACCTTACGTGAGTAAGGGTCGAATCCCACGGAGATTGTCGGTATGAAGCAAGCTATGGTCATCTTGTAAATCTCAGTCAGGCGGATATAAAACAGTAATGGGTTTTCGAAAATAAATAATAGAATAGGGATAGAGGTACTTATGTCAATCATTGGTAGGAATTTCAGATAAGCGAATGGAGATGCTTTTCGTTCCTCTGAACATCTGCTTTCCTGCTATCTTCATCCAGTCAGTCTTACTCCTTTCCATGGCTGGCTTTATGTGATACATCACCACTGTCAATGGCTACTTTCGGTCATCTCTCGGGAAAATGATCCAATGCCCTGTTACGGCACGGCTAATCGTCTGGAGGCATCACCCTTGTCAATGGCTTCATCTTATCCTCTCAGTGAAAATGGTCAACGCACCCTGTCACGGCACGGCTATTCATCTGTCGGTTCTCGATCATGCTGGAATAGGATTTACTATCCTTTTGCGTCTGTCACTACGCCCAGCAATCGCGAGTTTGGAGCTCGTCACAGTCATTCAATCATTGAATCCTACTCGAAATACCACAGACAAGGTTTAGACCTTCCGGATTCTCTTGAATGCCGCCATCATTCTAGCTTACACCACAAAGATTCCGATTAAGAGATCTAAGAGATACTCATTCAGTCTAAAGTAGAACGGAAGTGGTTGTCAGGCACGCGTTCATAGGGAATGATGATTGTCACGTTCATCACATTCAGATTGAAGTACGAATGAATATCTTAGAAGCAAAACAAGATGAATTAAATAGAAGACAGTAGTACTTTGCATTAATCTTTGAGAAACAGCAGAGCTCCACACCTTAATCTATGGAGTGTAGAAACTCTACCGTTAAAAATACATAAGTGAAAGTCCAGGCATGGCCGAGAGGCCAGCCCTCAAACGTGATCTAAGATAGCATACAACTGATCAAAGATGATCAAAGGATCAAAAGATAATCCAAAGATGTCTAATATAATAGTAAAAGGTCCTATTTATAATAAACTAGCTACTAGGGTTTACAGAAGTAAGTAATTGATGCATAAATCCACTTCCGGGGCCCACTTGGTGTGTGCTTGGGCTGAGCTTGAGTGTTGCACGTGTAGAGGTCCTTCTTGGAGTTGAACGCCAGCTTTTGTGCCAGTTTGGGTGTTCAACTCTGGTTTTGGCTCCTTTTCTGGCGCTGGACGCCAGATTTGGGCAGAAAGCTGGCGTTGAACGCCAGTTTACGTCATCTATTCTTGGCCAAAGTATGGACTATTATATATTGATGGAAAGCCCTGGATGTCTACTTTCCAACGAAATTGGAAGCGCGCCATTTTGAGTTCTGTAGCTCCAGAAAATCCACTTTGAGTGCAGGGAGGTCAGAATCCAATAGCATCAGCAGTCCTTCTTCAACCTCTGAATCTGATTTCTGCTCAAGTCCCTCAATTTCAGCCAGAAAATACCTGAAATCACAGAAAAATACACAAACTCATAGTAAATTTCAGAAATGTGAATTTAACATAAAAACTAATGAAAACATCCCTAAAAGTAACTAGATCCTACTAAAAACATACTAAAAACAATGCCAAAAAGCGTATAAATTATCCGCTCATCACAACACCAAACTTAAATTGTTGCTTGTCTCCAAGCAACTGAAAATCAAATAGGATAAAAAGAAGAGAATATACTATAAATTCCAAACTATCAATGAAACATAGCTTCAATCATATGAGCGGGAGTTATAGCTTTTTGCCTCTTGAATAGTTTTGGCATCTCACTTTATCCATTGAGGTTCAGAATGATTGGCATCTATAGGAACTCAGAGTTCAGATAGTGTTATTGACTCTCCTAGTTCAGTATGATGATTCTTGAACACAACTATTTTATGAGTCTTGGTCGTGGCCCTAAGCACTTTGTTTTCCAGTATTACCACCGGATACATAAATGCCACAGACACATAATTGGGTGAACCTTTTCAGATTGTGACTCAGCTTTGCTAAAGTCCCCAATTAGAGGTGTCCAGGGTTCTTAAGCACACTCTTTTTTTGCTTTGGACCTTGACTTTAACCGCTCAGTCTTAAGTTTTCACTTGACACCTACACGCCACAAGCACATGGTTAGGGACAGCTTGGTTTAGCCGCTTAGACCAGGATTTTATTCCTTTAGGCCCTCCTATCCACTGATGCTCAAAGCCTTGGGATCCTTTTTATTTGCCCTTGCCTTTTGGTTTTAAGGGTTATTGGCTTTTTGCTCTTGCCTCTTGGTTTTAAGAGCTTTTGGCTTTTTCTGCTTGCTTTTTCTTTCTATTTTTTTTTCGCCTTTTTTTTCCTGCAAGCTTTGTTCTTTGCTGCTTTTTCTTGCTTCAAGAATTATTTTTATGATTTTTCAGATTATCAAATAACATGTCTCCTAGTCATCATTCTTTCAAGAGCCAACATATTTAACATTCTTAAACAATAACTTCAAAAGACATATGCACTGTTCAAGCATACATTCAGAAAACAAGAAGCATTGTCACCACATCAATATAATTAAACTAAGTTCAAGGATAAATTCGAAACTCATGTACTTCTTGTTCTTTTGAATTAAAACATTTTTCATTTAAGAGAGGTGATGGATTCATAGGACATTCATAACTTTAAGACAAAGTTACTAACTACTAATGATCATGTAATGAAGACACAAACATAGATAAGCACTTAACATAGAAAATGAAAAACAGAGAAAGTAAGAACAAGGAATGAATCCACCTTAGTGATGGTGGCGTTTCCTTCTTGAGGAACCAATGATGTCCTTAAGCTCTTCTATGTCTCTTCCTTGTCTTTGTTGCTCCTCCCTCATTGCTTTTTGATCTTCTCTTATTTCATGAAGCATGATGGAGTGCTCTTGATGTTCCACCCTTAGTTGTCCCATATTGGAACTCAATTCTCCTAGGGAGGTGTTGATTTGCTCCCAATAGTTTTGTGGAGGAAAGTGCATTTGAGGCATCTCCGGGATCTCATGGTGATGAGCTTCATACGCCTCTTGAGCTCCATGAATGGGCTCTCTTGCTTGCTCCATCTTTTTCTTAGTGATGGGCTTGTCCTCTTTAATTAGGATATCTTCCTCTATGTCAATCCCAGCTGAATTGCATAGGTGGCAAATGAGGTGAGGAAAGGCTAACCTTGCCATAGTGGAGGACTTGTCAGCCACCTTGTAGAGTTCTTGAGGTATAATCTCATGAACTTCCACCTCTTCTCCAATCATGATGCTATGGATCATGATGGCCCGATCTATAGTAACTTCAGACCGGTTGCTAGTGGGAATGATTGAGCATTGAATGAACTCCAACCATCCTCTAGCTACAGGCTTGAGGTCTAATCTTCTTAGTTGAACCGGCTTGCCTTTGGAGTCAATCTTCCATTGAGCTCCTTCTACACATATGTCCACAAGAACTTGGTCCAACCTTTGATTAAAGTTGACCCTTCTAGTGTAGGGGCGTTCATCTCCTTGCATCATGGGCAAGTTAAACGCCAACCTCACATTCTCCGGGCTAAAATCTAAGTATTTCCCCCGAACCATTGTAACATAGTTCTTTGGATTCGGGTTCTTACTTTGATCATGGTTCTTGGTAATCCATGCATTGGCATAGAACTCTTGAACCATTAGGATGCCGACTTGTTGGATGGGATTTGTTAGAACTTTCCAACCTCTTCTTTGAATTTCATGTTGGATCTCCGGATACTCATTTCTTTTGAGTTTAAAAGGGACCTCAGGGATCACCTTCTTCTTGGCCACAACATCATAGAAGTGGTCTTGATGGGCTTTGGAGATGAACCTTTCCATCTCCCATGACTCGGATGTGGAAGCTTTTGTCTTCCCTTTCCCCTTTCTCGAGGATTCTCCGGTCTTAGGTGCCATCAATGGTAATGGAAAAACAAAAAGCTTATGCTTTTACCACACCAAACTTAGAATTTTGCTCGCCTTCGAGCAATAAAAGAAAGAATAGATGAAGAAGAAGAAGAAATAGAGGAGAGGGAGAGTGGGAAGTGTTTCGGCCAAGAAGGGTGTAGAGGGGTGTGTTGTGTGAATTTGATGAAGAATGGAGGGCTTTATATAGGGAAGGGAGGGGGGAAAGGTTTCGGCCATATGGGTGGGTTTGGGTGGGAAATTGGTTTTGAATTTTGAAGGTAGGTGGAGTTTATGAGGTAGGTTTATGGGGAAGAGTGGATGGATGTGAGTGGTGAAGAGGTGATGGGGAAGAGAGATTGAGGTGATTGGTGAAGGGTTTTTGGGGAAGAGTGTTTATGGGGTTGTGTGAAAGAGAGTGGTGAGAAGAAGTGAGTGGAGGTAGGTGGGGATCCTGTGGGGTCCACAGATCTTGAGGTGATCATGTGGGGTCCACAGATCCTGAGATGATCTTGTGGGATCCACAGATCCTGAGATGATCCTGTGGGGTCCACAGATCCTGGGGTGTCAAGGATTTGCATCCCTGCACCAATTAGGCATGTAAAATGCCTTTGCACACAACTCTGGGCGTTCAGCGCCAGGTTGGTGCCCATTTTGGGCGTTCAACGCCCATTTGTTGCCATTTCTGGCATTGAACGCCAGAACCATGCTTGTTCTGGGCGTTCAGCGCCAGAACCATGCTCTGTTCTGGCGTTGAACGCCAGGCAGATGCTCCTCCAGGGTGTGATTTTTCTTCTGCTATTTTTGATTCCGTTTTCAATTTTTATATTTATTTTGTGACTCCTCATGATCATGAACCTATAAAGACATATAACTAAGAAAAATATAGTTAGATAAATAAAAATTGGGTTGCCTCCCAACAAGCGCTTCTTTAATGTCAATAGCTTGACAGTGGGCTCTCATGGAGCCTCACAGATGTTCAGAGCATTGTTGAGACTCTCCAACACCAAACTTAGAGTTAGGATATGGGAGTTCAACACCAAACTTAGAGCTTGACTGTGGGGGCTTTGGTTGACTCTGCTTTGAGAGAAGCTTTTCATGCTTCCTCTCCATGGTTGCAGAGGGAGATCCTTGAGTTTTAAACACAAGGGAATCCTCATTCCATTGAAGGACTAGTTCACCTCTGTCAACATCAATCACAACTCTTGCTATGGCCAGGAAAGGTCTTCCTAGGATGATGGATTCATCCTCTTCCTTTCCAGTATCCAAGACTATGAAATCAGCAGGGATGTAAAGGCCTTCAACCTTTACTAACACGTCCTCTACTTGTCCATAAGCCTGTTTTCTTGAACTGTCTGCCATCTCTAATGAGATTTTAGCAGCTTGCACCCCATAGATTCCCAGTTTCTCTATTACAGAGAGGGGCATGAGGTTTATTCCTGAACCAAGGTCACACAGAGCCTTAAAGATCATGGTGCCTATGGTACAGGGTATTATGAACTTTCCAGGATCCTGTCTCTTCTGAGGCAATGTCAGTTGATCCAGATCACTTAGTTCATTGATGAACAAGGGAGGTTCAACTTCCCAAGTATCAATGCCAAATAATTTGGCTTTCAGCTTCATGATTGCACCAAGAAACTTGGCAGTTTGCTCTTTAGTAACATCCTCATTCTCTTCAGAAGAAGAATACTCATCAGAGCTCATGAAGGGCATAAGGAGGTTCAATGGAATCTCTATGGTCTCTAGATGAGCCTCAGAGTCCTTTGGTTCCTCAGAGGGAAGCTCCTTATTGATCACTGGACGTCCCAGGGGGTCTTCCTCCTTGGGATTCACGTCCTCCTCTCTTTCTTTGGGTTTGGCCATGGTGCTTATGTCAATGGCCATGCACTCTCCTTTTGGATTCTCTTCTGTATTGCTTGGGAGAGTACTAGGAGGGATTTCAGTGATCCTTTTACTCAGCTGGTCCACTTGTGCTTCCAGATTTCTAATGGAAGATCTTGTTTCATTCATGAAACTTACAGTGGCCTTAGATAGATCAGAGACTAAGTTTGTTAAATTAGAAGTATTTTGCTCAGAGTTCTCTGTCTGTTGCTGAGTGGATGATGGAAAAGGTTTATTATTGTTAAACCTGTTTCTTCCACCATTATTAAAGCCTTGTTGAGGCTTTTGATCCTTCCATGAGAAATTTGGATAATTTCTCCATGATGAGTTATAGGTGTTTCCATAAGGTTTACCTAAGTAATTCACCTCTGCTATTGCAGGGTTCTTAGGATCATAAGCTTCTTCTTCATAAGAAGCCTCTTGAGTACTGTTGGATGCAGCTTGCATTCCATTCAGACTCTGAGAAATCATATTGACTTGCTGAGTCAATATTTTATTCTGAGCCAATATGGCATTCAGAGTATCAACTTCAAGAACTCCCTTCTTCATAGGCGTCCCATTACTCACAGGATTCCTTTCAGAAGTGTACATGAACTGGTTATTAGCAACCATGTCAATGAGTTCTTGAGCTTCTGCAGGCGTTTTCTTTAGGTGAATGGATCCACCTGCAGAAGTGTCCAGTGACATCTTTGATAGCTCAGATAAACCATCATAGAATATATCCAGGATGGTCCATTCTGAAAGCATGTCAGAAGGACACTTTTTGGTCAACTGTTTGTATCTTTCCCAAGCTTCATAGAGGGATTCACCTTCTTTCTGTTTGAAAGTTTGAACATCCACTCTAAGCTTGCTCAGCTTTTGAGGAGGAAAGAATTTGGCTAAGAAAGCTGTGACCAGCTTATCCCAAGAGTCCAACCATATTCTAGCTCTGTCTCTTACAGCAAAAGGAAAAAGCATGAGCCTGTAGACTTCAGGATCTACTCCATTAGTCTTAACAGTATCACATATCTGCAAGAATTCAGTTAAGAACTGAAAAGGATCTTCAGATGGAAGTCCATAAAACTTACAGTTCTGCTGCATTAGAGAAACTAATTGAGGTTTCAGCTCAAAGTTGTTTGCTCCAATGGCAGAAATGGAGATGCTTCTTCCATGTAAATTGGAATTAGGTGCAGTAAAGTCACCTAGCATCCTCCTTGAATTATTATTATTTTCGGCTGCCATCTCCTCTTCCTGTTCGAAAATTTCTGAAAGGTTATCTCTGGATTGTTGTAATTTAGCTTCTCTTAATTTTCTCTTCAGAGTCCTTTCAGGTTCTGGATCTGCTTCAACAAGAATGTTCTTATCCTTGCTCCTGCTCATATGACAAAGAAGAGGGCACAGAAAAATAATAATAATAGAGATCCTTTATACCACAGTATAGGGATCCCTTTGTGAGTGGGAGAAAAGAGGGAGACAAAGAATGTAATGTAATGGAAGAAACACAACTGTGAGGAGGGTATAGATGTGAGATGAGATGTTAGTAGATGAATAAATAAATAGAATAAGATGGGAGAGGGAGAATTTTCGAAAATAATTTTTGACAAAGGGTTAGTGATTTTCGAAAATAGTTTTTGAAAAAGGTTAGTAATTTTCGAAAAATTTTGAAATCAAAAATAAAAATAATTAGTTAATAAAAAAAGAAATTTTTGAAAAAGAGGGAAGATATTTTCGAAAATTAGAGAGAGAGAGTTAGTTAGGTAGTTTTGAAAAAGTTAAGAAACAAACAAAAAGTTAGTTAGTTAGTTGAAACAAATTTTGAAAAGATAAGAAGTTAGGAAGTTGGAAAAGATATTTTGAAATTAGATTTTTGAAAAAGATAAGATGAGAAGATATTTGTGAAAAGATATGATAGAAATTAGTTTTTGAAAAAGATTTGATTTTTAAAATCACTATTAATGACTTGATTCATAAGAAATCACAAGGTATGATTCTAGAACTCAAAGTTTGAATCTTTCTTAACAAGTAAGTAACAAACTTGAAATTTTTTTGAATCAAAACATTAATTGTTATTGTTATTTTCGAAAATTTGATATAAAATTAAGAAAAAGATTTTTGAAAAATATTTTTGGAATTTTCGAAAATACTTAAGAATTTTGAAAAAGATTTGATTTTTGAAAAAGATTTTGAAAAAGATAAGATTTTCAAATTGAAAATTTGATTTAACTCATGAGAAACAATTTGATTTTAAAAATTTTTGAAAAAGTCAACTCAAATTTTCGAATTTGATGAGAGAAAAAGGAAAAGAGATATTTTTTATTTTTGAATTTTTTATGATGAGAGAGAAAAACATGAAAATTATGCAATGCATGAGAATTTGAGATCAAAACATGTGATGCATGCAAGAATGCTATGAATGTCAATATGAACATCAAGAACATATTTTTGAAAAATTTTTAATGCAAAGAAAACATGCAAGACACCAAACTTAGGATTCTTTAATTCTTAGACACTAAGAATTCAAGAATGCATATGAAAAACAAGAAAAGACACAAAACATGCAAATGCAAAGATCAAACAAGAAGACTTACCAAGAACAACTTGAAGATCATGAAGAACACTATGAATACATGGAAATTTTCGAAAAAATGCAAGATGCATATGCAAGTGACACCAAACTTATGATATGACTCAAGACTCAAACAAGAAACACAAAAAATATTTTTGATTTTGATGATTTTCTAATTTTTTTTTTGTATTTTTTTCCGAAAATTATTATGAAAAAGAAAAATAAGGATTCCAAAATTTTTAATATGAATTCCAGGAATCTTGCATTCTTAGTCTAAAGCTTCAGTCCAGGAATTAGACATGGCTCACTAGCCAGCCAAGCTTTCAATGAAAGCTCCGGTCCAAAACACTAGACATGGCCAATGGCCAGCCAAGCTTCAGCATGTAAATCAGACATGACATGCCTGACATACCCTACAGTCGTATAACAGCTGATGGTTGGAAGCCTCAGTCCAAACGAATTTAGACATGGCTTTACAGCCAGCTAGGCTTCACATGCTTCATGAAACACTATAATTCATTCTTACAAATTTTGAATAAAAATATATTTTTTTTGAAAATATTTTTATTATTTTTTTTTCGAAAACAGATGAGAAATTTTTTTTTTTTTTTGAAATATTTTTGAAAAGAAAACGAAAAGAAAGTTACCTAATCTGAGTAACAAGATGAACCGTCAGTTGTCCAAACTTGAACAATCCCCGGCAACGGCGCCAAAAACTTGGTATGCGAAATTGCTACTCAGGTTGTGAATTGTTGTTCGAAATTGATTCCCTGGCAATGGCACCAAAAATGGATGCACAGGACCATGGTCCAAACATATCTTCACAACTTCGCATAACTAACCAGCAAGTGCACTGGGTCGTCCAAGTAATACCTTACGTGAGTAAGGGTCGAATCCCACGGAGATTGTCGGTATGAAGCAAGCTATGGTCATCTTGTAAATCTCAGTCAGGCGGATATAAAACAGTAATGGGTTTTCGAAAATAAATAATAGAATAGGGATAGAGGTACTTATGTAAATCATTGGTAGGAATTTCAGATAAGCGAATGGAGATGCTTTTCGTTCCTCTGAACCTCTGCTTTCCTGCTATCTTCATCCAGTCAGTCTTACTCCTTTCCATGGCTGGCTTTATGTGATACATCACCACTGTCAATGGCTACTTTCGGTCATCTCTCGGGAAAATGATCCAATGCCCTATCACGGCACGGCTAATCGTCTGGAGGCATCACCCTTGTCAATGGCTTCATCTTATCCTCTCAGTGAAAATGGTCAACGCACCCTGTCACGGCACGGCTATTTATCTGTCGGTTCTCGATCATGCTGGAATAGGATTTACTATCCTTTTGCGTCTGTCACTACGCCCAGCAATCGCGAGTTTGGAGCTCGTCACAGTCATTCAATCATTGAATCCTACTCGGAATACCACAGACAAGGTTTAGACCTTCCGGATTCTCTTGAATGCCGCCATCATTCTAGCTTACACCACGAAGATTCCGATTAAGAGATCTAAGAGATACTCATTCAGTCTAAAGTAGAACGGAAGTGGTTGTCAGGCACGCGTTCATAGGGAATGATGATGATTGTCACGTTCATCACATTCAGATTGAAGTACGAATGAATATCTTAGAAGCGAAACAAGATGAATTGAATAGAAGACAGTAGTACTTTGCATTAATCTTTGAGGAACAGCAGAGCTCCACACCTTAATCTATGGAGTGTAGAAACTCTACCGTTAAAAATACATAAGTGAAAGTCCAAGCATGGCCGAGAGGCCAGCCCTCAAACGTGATCTAAGATAGCATACAACTGATCAAAGATGATCAAAGGATCAAAAGATAATCCAAAGATGTCTAATATAATAGTAAAAGGTCCTATTTATAATAAACTAGCTACTAGGGTTTACAGAAGTAAGTAATTGATGCATAAATCCACTTCCGGAGCCCACTTGGTGTGTGCTTGGGCTGATCTTGAGTGTTGCACGTGTAGAGGTCCTTCTTGGAGTTGAACGCCAGCTTTTGTGCCAGTTTGGACGTTCAACTCTGGTTTTGGCTCCTTTTCTAGCGCTGGACGCCAGGTTTGGGCAGAAAGCTGGCGTTGAACGCCAGTTTACGTCGTTTGTTCTTGGCCAAAGTATGGACTATTATATATTTCTGGAAAGCCCTGGATATCTACTTTCCAACGCAATTGGAAGCGTGCCATTTCGAGTTCTGTAGCTCCAGAAAATCCACTTTGAGTGCAGGGAGGTCAGAATCCAACAGCATCAGCAGTCCTTCTTCAACCTCTGAATCGGATTTCTGCTCAAGTCCCTCAATTTCAGCCAGAAAATACCTGAAATCACAGAAAAATACACAAACTCATAGTAAAGTCCAGAAATGTGAATTTAACATAAAAACTAATGAAAACACCCCTAAAAGTAACTAGATCCTACTAAAAACATACTAAAAACAATGCCAAAAAGCGTATAAATTATCCGCTCATCAATACTCTATCTTCCTGTTCAAGTTTTCGTTAAAACGCGAGCGATGCGCTTTTCTTTTTGCGGCTTTTTGCTTAAACTTTCCTTCAAGGCTCCTCGATTATGATTTTCTTTCAACTATTATTATGTATATATTTTATTTTAGAGGTCATAATACCTTACCTCCTCTGTTTTACGACTTAAGAGTAAATCTCTGTGTGGCAGGGTGTTACATTATATGATATAAGAGCAGTTTGTTCCTATAAAACCTGAGGGACGGACTGACTATGCTTCTGGACATACTTTGGGTGTCTGAACATGCTAATTAGGATATCTAACTAATATATGTGGCATAATTATTCATGAGCATGCATTTAAAACTTCGAACAACTTTTAGAGGAACTACAAATCCCACCGAGGCCAACAACTGGTTTCAGGCGATGGAGCAAGCTTTATAAGCACAACAGGTGCCTGAAGATCAATGTGTTGAGTTTGTGACTTATCAATTAATGGGTGAAGCTCAATATTGGTGGCAAGGAACGCGACGTCTTTGATGAACGGACTTTTGTGTGGCTTAGAATTCACAATTGAAATCTCGTTGTAAAGTATAGCTTCTAAACCAACAATAATCCTTTCATACAAAAATTTGTTTGTCACAAGTAACAAACCCCTAAATTCTATAAACCGAAGTATTTAAACCTCGGGTCGTTCTCCCTAGGAATTACAATGAAGTATCTTGTTATTGGTTAGGGGTTGTATTTTGGGGTTTTGGGATAAGAGACATGAAATGTAAATGACAATGAAAATAAACTAACAACTAAAAAGCACTTGGCAAGGTTGTGAGAATTAGAAGTCCTATCCTAGTTATCCTCCTCGATTGTGACCACAATTGTCCATTGCTACCACTTAGTTAACCTCTAATAATGGAGGAAAGTCAAGTGGATGAATCAACTTGATTCCACAAGTCCTAGCCAACTCCCAAGGGAAAGACTAGCTTTAGTGGTATCTAAATCAATTAGCAACTTCTAATTATCAATCAACAAAGACATTAGATAACTCAAGCGTCACTAATTACTCTACCATAGCCAAGAGGAACAAAATCTATACTAAAATCCAACCAAGCATTTCATCAAACACTTGGAAGGCATAAAAGAAAAGCAAAGTAAATTGATAACAAAAATAGAATCTAACAACAATTATGGCAATGAATTAACAACAACAATCAAAAGGAACACAATTATTATAAATTACCTCTAATTGAATTGAAAGAAAATAGAAGGAGCAAAAGTAGATCTACAACAAAACATAAGAACAACATAAAGGAAATTACAACAAAAGAATAGAAGAAGAATGAATGTAACAACAAGGAATTGAAAGGTAGAAGGAGATGAAAGCATGAATTAAAATCTAGATCTAAGGTTATTGAACTAAACCTAATCCTAATTCTAGAGAGAAGTGAGAGCTTCTCTCTCTAGAAACTAACTCTCACTACTAAACTAAGCTAAAACTAAACTAATGATAACTAACATCTAAAGTATGAAAAGTCTCTCCATTCCCCCTTCAATCCTTGACTTAAATAGCATCAGAAATGAGTTGGATTGGGCCCACAAGGCTTCAGAATTCGCTGGCCACGTTTTGCTTTAAGTGAACCAGGTGGCAGCAACGGCGCGTGCGCGTACTATGCGCGTACGCGTCATCATGAGTGGTTCAACCATAGCAAATCTTATATCGTTTCGAAGCCCCGGATGTTAGCTTTCCAACCCAACTGGAACCGCATCATTTGGACCTCTGTAGCTCAAGTTATGGCTGATTAAGTGCGAAGAGGTCGGCTTGACAGCTTTCCGGTTCTTCCATTTCTTCATGAGTTCTCCAACTTTTCATGCTTTCTTTCTTCATTCCCTTGATCCAATCTTTGCCTCCTAAATCTTAAATCACTTAACAAACATATCAAGGCATCTAATAGAATCAAGGTGAATTAAATTTAGCTATTTTGAGTCCTAAAAAGCATATTTTCACATTCAAGCACAATTAAAGGAGAATATACAAAACCATGCTATTTCTTGAATAAATATGGGTAAAAGGTGATAAAATCCCCAAAAATCAATACAAAACAAACCGTCAAATTGGGGTTTGTCAGTCTTCTGCAGCTAGACAATGCTGTAATACCCTGGGAAGCATTCCAAACTGAACTCTACAAAATGTACTTTCCCAATTCGGTCCGGACGGCTAAAGAGATTGAATTGTTGCAATTGAAGTAGGGTCAAATGTTTGTAGCCGAATATACAAACAAGCTTGAGAAATTATGTCGATTCTTCAGGATTTGTCAAGGAGCTCCGAAATATTTTGAGGAGTGGAAATGTATTAAATACAAAGGAGGACCAATGGAGATAAGAACTTTCTCAGAACTGGTGATTAAAAGCAGAGTTGTCGAGGATTGTGTGCGAAAAGCAACACTAGAGAAGGGAAGTCATAGAGTACCTTTCCAGCGAAATCAAGGAAGAAACTTTGTACCTAGATGTTGGACTTTCAAGCGAGGAGGTTATGTCCTCCAACAACCAAAGAACCAGAACAACTTTCGGAGGTTCAATACCAGTAACAATCAGGGAAGAAGATTTGGGAAGCATCCTCAAAATGAGTTGACTTGCAAGAGGTGCAGGAGCTACCATCTAGGAACTCCATGTACGGCCGGACTAGGTTTATGCTATTTATATGGTGAAGCTGCGCATATGTCTTGGAATTGTCCGAAAAAGAAAAAGCATGATACCGGGAGAGTTTAGCAGCAAGGACGCGCATTCACTATGTCGGTTGATGGCGTTGAGAGATCTAACACACTGATAAGAGGTAATTGTGAAATTGGTAGTAAAACCTTAATTACTTTGTTTGATACTGTTGCGTCACACTCATTCATATCATTTGAGAAAGCTAGCGAGTTAGGGTTGAAAATAACTATGTTGGCTTATGACTTAGAAGTGCATACTTCTGCCTCTGAAACTGTTGGGACTAGATTAGGCTGTCAACAAGTTCCATTTCGCATTAAACATCAAACCTTTGTTCACGACTTGATTTGTCTGCTGATGACTGGCCTCAATCTCATTTTAGGATTAGATTGGTTATCAAAGAATCATATTCTGCTCGATTGTTCTGAACGATCATTACAATTTATGTCGGAAGGGCCAGAAGGACTAGTAGTGGCGAAGGGATACTATCTAAATTCTGTGGTGGTGAGTTGTAGTGGAAGTGAGTGTCATGGTTTTATGCTTTTAGCTGCAAGTGTGTTAGGCGATGAACAGAGTTTGAGTCAGATTTTGGTTGTAAATGAATTTCCAGAAGTGTTTCCTGAAGACATTCCTAAAGTTTTTCCTTTGCGAGAAATCAAGTTTGCGATTGAGTTAGTGCCTGGGGTAGGACCAATCTCGATTGTGCCTTAGTGCCTGGGGTAGGACCAATCCCGATTGTGCCCTATCGAATGTCACCATTAGAGCTGGCTAAAATTAAGGCTTAGCTAGAGGAATTGATGAGCAAAAACTTTATCCGACCAAGAATTTTTCCGCGGGGAGCGTCGATATTACTAGTGAAGAAAAAGGATGGAAGTATGCGTCTATTCATAGACTACTGGCAATTAAACAAAGTCACAGGGAAGAACAAATACCCGATGCCAAGAATTGATGATCTGATGGACCAATTGCAGGGAGCTAGAGTCTTTTCTAAGATTGACTTGAGGTTTGGATACCACTAGATAAGGGTAAGAGACGAAGATATTCCAAAGACTGCTTTCAAAACCCGCTACGGACACTATGAATACACGGTAATATCATTTTGGTTAACTAATTCTCTGGCGGTGTTTATGGATTACATGAACCGGATATTCCGTCATTTCTTGGATAAATTCGTCATTGTCTTCATTGATGACATCTTAATCTACTCTAAGACTGAAGAACACGCAGAAAACTTGCAGATCATGCTACAGATTCTGAAAGAAAGGAAGTTGTATGCTAAACTTTCTAAGTGTGAATTCTAGAAGAATGAAGTAAAATTTCTGGGACATGTGATGAGTTAGTAGGGAATAGCTGTGGATCCTTCTAAGGTTGAGGCAGTAATAGATTGGGGACAACCAACTTCAATGACAGAAATCAGAAGCTTCCTAGGTTTAGGTGGCTATTATCGAAGGTTTATCAAAGGCTTTTCTCAAATTGCGTTGCCTTTGACCAAGCTAACTAGAAAGGATGTGCCATTTATTTGGACTTCAGAGTGCAAAGAGAGCTTTTAAGCATTAAAGCAAAAACTAACTACAGCGCCTGCTTGTGCTACCTGAGCCTAATGAACCTTCTGAGATATATTATGATGCATCATTGAAAGGTATGGGGTGCATGCTGATGCAACACCGTAATGTCGTGGCATACTGGTGCACGAAATCGTGATTGTTCATTCCCCATCAACGGCGCCAAAAACTTAGCACACATGTTTGCAATCTTAAATTCTTTTTCACAATTTCGATACAACTAACCAACAAATGCACTGTGTCGTCTAAGTAATAAACCTTACGTGAGTAAGGGTCGATCCCACGGAGATTGTCAGCTTGAAGCAAGCTATGGTCACCTTATAAATCTCAGTCAGGCGGATTCAAATGGTTATAGAGATTTGATAATTAAAAAGATAAATAAACATAAAATAAAGATAGAGATACTTATGTAATTCATTAGTGGGAATTTCAGATAAGCGTATGAAGATGCGTTATTACTTCTGAATCTCTGCTTTCCTACTGCCTTCATCCAATCCTTCATACTCCTTTCTATGGCAAGCTGTATGTTGGGCATCACCGTTGTCAATGGCTACATCCCGTCCTCTCAGTGAAAATGGTCCAAATGCGCTGTCACCGCACGGCTAATCATCTGTCGGTTCTTGATCATGTTGGAATAGGATCCAGTGATCCTTTTGCGTCTGTCACTACGCCCAACACTCGCGAGTTTGAAGCTTGTCACAATCATCCCTTCCCAGATCCTACTCGGAATACCACAGACAAGGTTTAGACTTTCCGGATCTCAAGAATGGCCGCCAATAATTCTAGCCTATACCACGAAGGTTTTAATCTTAGATTAGAAACCCAAGAGATACACATTCAAGCTTGTTTGCATGTAGAACGGAAGTGGTTGTCAGGCACGCGTTCATGGGTGAGAATGGTGATGAGCGTCACATAATCATCACATTCATCATGTTCTTGTGTGCGAATGAATATCTTAGAGAAGAAATAGGCTTGGGTTGAATAGAAAAATAATAGTACTTTGCATTAATTCATGAGGAACAGCTGAGCTCCACACCTTAATCTATGGTGTGTAGAAACTCTACCGTTGAAAATACATAAGTGTTGAAGGTTCAGGCATGGCCAAATGGCCAGCCTCCTAAACGTGATCTCAGAACATAAAATTAGTCAAAGACTAACCAGAGATGTGAAATAAATCACTAAAAGTAGTTTTTATACTAAACTAGTTACTAGGGTTACAGAAATAAGTAAATGATGCAGAAATCCACTTCCGGGCCCACTTGGTGTGTGCTTGGGCTGAGCATTGAAGCTTTCACGTGTAGAGGTCTTGCTTTGAGTTAAACTCCAGTTTATAACTTGTTTTTGGCGTTTAACTCTGCTTTGCAACTTGTTTCTGGCGTTTAACGCCAGAATAGGGCAGAAAGCTGGCGTTAAACGCTAGTTTACGTCATTTAATCTCGGGCAAGGTATGGACTATTATATATTTCTGGAAAGCCCTGGATGTCTACTTTCCAACGCAATTGAGAGTGCGCCAATTGGATTTCTGTAGCTCCAGAAAATCCACTTCGAGTGCAGGGAGGTCAGAATCCAACAGCATCTGCAGTCCTTCTTCAGCCTCTGAATCAGATTTTTGCTCAAGTCCCTCAATTTCAGTAAGAAATTACCTGAAATTACAAAAAAACACACAAACTCATAGTAAAGTCCAGAAATGTGATTTTTATTTAAAAACTAATAAAAATATATTAAAAACTATGTAAAAACAATGCCAAAAAGCGTATAAATTATCCGATCATCACATACGCTTCTCGACAGTTGAAACTGCATGAAATGAACTATCCAACTCACGACCTAGAACTTTCTGCAGTTGTGTTTGCTCTAAAAGTCTGAAGGCATTACCTGTATGGAGTCAAGTTTCAAGTTTTCTTTGATCACAAGAGTTTGAGATATCTCTTTGATCAGAAGGAACTGAATATGCACCAAAGGATATAGATGGAACTACTAAAAGATTATGATTTCGAATTAAATTACCATCTAAAAAAAGCTAACATCGTGGCTGATGCTTTAAGCCAAAAATTGTTATGTGTCGCTTGGATGATGGTTAGGGAAGAGAAGCTACTAAGAGAATTTAAGAACCTCAATTTGGGCGTCAGGAAAGTAGCAGGTAATGTGTGTTTGAGTCAGTTGCACGTCTCTAGTGACTTTAAGGCTGAGATTCAGAAAGCTCAGCTGAATGATCAGGAGATGCGAAAAATATTACAAACAGTTGAACAAAAGAAACCAGGAGAAGTCACACAAGACAGAGAAGGAGTATGGAGGTACAAGGGAATAATTTGTATACCAAACATGGGAGATTTGAGGTAAGATGTCCTAACAGAAGCTCATCGAAGTAAGTTCTCAATCCATCCAACGAGTACCAAAATGTATCATGACCTGAAGGCTATGTTTTGGTGGCCAAGAATGAAAAGCGAGGTGGTATTGGATGTTTTTAAGTGTCTAACTTGTCAAAAAGAAAAAATTGAGCACTAGAAATCATCCGGAACCCTACAACCTTTGGAAATTCCGCAATGGAAGTGGGAAAGCATCGCAATGGATTTCATGTCAGGTTTGTCGAGGACTCAGGCTGGATTTGATGCGGTTTGGGTGATTGTGAATCGACTGAAAAAGTTGGCTCACTTCTTCCTCGTTCGGATGAATTATACTTTGGAGGAGTTAGCACGCTTGTACATTAAGGAAATTGTAAGGTTGCTTGGTGTGCCTACCAACACAATCTCTGACAGGGACCCTCGTTTTACTTCAAGATTCTAGGGAGCTTTCCAGCGAGTGTTTGGAACTCAATTGAGCTTAAGTATGGCGTACCATTCTCAAACTGATGGTCAATCAGAGAAGACGATACAAACTCTAGAAGATATGTTGAGGGCTTGTATGCTGGATCAATTGGCGAGCTGGGATCGGTATATACTGCTAGTGGAGTTTTTGTACAACAACAGTTACCATGCGAGCATCGGAATGGCTCCGTATGAGGCTCTGTATGGAAGAAAGTGCCAATATCCAATGTGTTAGTATGAAGCTAGAGAATTAAGTTTATTGGGGCCTGAGTTAGTAGCTGAAACCACAGAACAGATTAAGAAAATCTGAAATAGAATGCTTACTGCTCAAAGCCGCTAGGAAAGTTACGCCGATCAGAAACAGAAATCTTTAGAATTAAATGAAGGGGATCATGTATTCTTAAGGGTTATTCCAACAACAGGAGTGGGTAGAACAATCAAAGCGAAGAAATTGAATCCTTGTTACATCGGTCCTTTTCAATATCTAAAAAGAATTGGGCCGGTGGTGTATCAGATAGCTCTGCCACCGCATCTTTTGAACTTGCACGACGTATTTAACGTCTCGTAGTTTTGGAAGTACACTTCTGATGTCAGCCATATTCTAGAACCAGAATCAGTTCAATTGAGAGAGGATCTGACACTTCAAGTAACTCCGGTCAGAATTGATGGTACCAGTATTAAGCGATTGTGCGAAAAAGAGGTGCCATCAGTTAAAGTTGTTTGGAGCCAGGTTGGAATTGAAGAACACACTTGGGAACTCGAATTCGAAATGAGAAAGGACTATCCACACCTCTTTTCAGGTAACTGAATTTGAATTTTGAGGACAAAATTTTTATTTAGGTGGGTAGGATGTAAACCTTGCGTAATTAGAAAATAATTAGCCAATAAATTATTTATTAACCAAGAAAATTAGAAAGTTAAATTTTATTGATCCAGAGAGATAGAAACATTAAAAATATGAATTTTGACATTAATTTTAAAGATTTTGGCAAAAAACTGGGCCAACGGGCCAAACTGGTTGGACCAAGCCCAAATTGGGCCTAAAGCCCATCATATGAAAAGCATAATCAACATCTCTTCCCCAAAAAAATCAATGGAATCACGCTGAAGGGGGGGGGGGAGCCACAGCCAAAGAACCCTAACTCAAACCCTTACTAAATTTCAATCTCATATATCTCTCAATTTGGAGCTTCGATTACCGCACTATTTTTGGCCACAAGGCCACCACGTCGAACTCTACAAAACCATCCAAACCATTTGGTAAGGAAACTTCAAATTCACACTTAGTCTCTCTTCCCTTAATTTCAAAAATTTAGACATTTGGGTATCGAGGTTTGTGATATTTTGGTGTTTAGGATCAAACTAGCTTGAGAAAATTATTGGGTTTTATTTAATTGATACATGAGTAAAGTAAGAACCCTCAAACCCTTTGTAGAATTTTTATTTAGTAAGATTTGATGTTGATTATAGTGGTATGCTGTGGAAATAGATTGAATTATGTTGATTTAGAAGTCCATTGGTGATATTGAAAGCTTGAAAATTAACCTTGGAGGTTGGGTTTTCGTTTGGTGAGAAGCTAGAATTTTGGGACTTGAGAAACAGTGAAATTTGAGGTGTCTTCGGCATTAGAGAGGAATTGGCCAAGGTATGGTTTTGGTTTCTCGTAGATAATATATAATGTCACATGAAAACTTAGGCTAGTTGACCGTAGGATAAGTTGAATTAGGTAGAATTGTTAAATTTTAGTGATTTTATTGCTAATGTTGAGCTCATTATAAAATTGTGTTTATTAATGTTGTTGATGAGGTATGGTGAATGATAATTGATGATTGTGATATTTGATGAGGATAATAAGTGGTGAAAATGATAGTTTGTGAAATTCGTTGAGTAATACATATATGTAATTGTGCAATACTTGAATGGTTTGGATGAGGATATGTTGTTGAGAGGAATGAAAGTGTGTGTATATGTTTTGAATGACTTTAGCATTGTTTTGAAGTATAGCACATTGGTTTTGAAATAGAAATTTGGTAAAAATAGAGGTATAACAATTTTTTGTAAAACTTGATTTTTAACTAACTTTGACGAGCCATAACTTAGCTTCCGAACTCTCAAACTTTATCAAACTTGTTTTAAATGAAAATTAGATCTGTGAAGTTTATGCCGTTTGAAGAATGGACTAAAAATTATTTTTAACAAAAAAATTATGTGCGTTGAAAATTTGGGGTGTAAAAGTATTTTCTGCAGAACTTAACAGCATTTTACCACATTTTATGGGCTTGCGTACGTGAACACACACGAGACGCGGACCTTGGACTCTGTCCAGATGTCCGGCATATGCGGAAGTGTGCATGCGTACGCGAAATGGGAAGAATACAGGCTCGCGTACGTGGGTAGTACCATGCGACACGGGAAGGCTTCCCTATCCAAGGGGCTCACGTATGCAGATACAGGTCGAGTACGCAAGATGGGCAAATTTACACCCCCACATACGCGAGACATGACATGCATATGCGGAAGTCCTATTTTGGAAAAAGTGTATTTTTGTATTTCAAATATGTTTTCTAACTTCTAAACCTCTATAGTTACCTTCTAAGGTCCCAAATTTAGTTCCTAATTATAGGAAGAGAGGTAAACCTAGAGAGGGAGTTAACTTGGTAATGAAGAAAGATTATGAAGTGATGATTTAAGCTTGAGAAGTGTAGAAATATTGAACACGTAATGAATAAAGGTTGTGATGAACATGAATGATTGACATTGAATGATTATATGGATTATTGCACTTCCATTATCTGAGATACGAAATTCCCTGGGTAGATGCAGTGGCTAGCCACCACTCGCTCCAGGTTGAGACTCGATACTCTGTTAACTCTAAGTTACAAGATGTGATCGGGCACTTTAACGCCCCAGAAATTTCCCCAATGAGATGGAATTTGATGATTGATATATATAAACATGCATAGACTCTTGGGGATGCTGGTGCAGATTTCAAAAACCACAAACTAACCGGCAACTGCATCGGGTTGTACCAAGTAATACCTTAGGTGAGTAGGGTCAATCCCACGATGATTGATGGATCAACAACAGTAATTGAGTGATTTACTTAGTCAGACAAACAAAAAGGAGTGTCCTGAGTTCAAATTGTATTAAATAGTAATTCAGAAGAGAGAAGAAAGCAAATAGTAAATTGGTTGTGAGAATTATATGAGAAAACAGTTAAGGTTTTAGAGATGTTCAGATTTTAGGATTAACAATTCTTATTATCTAATTTGATTATGCAAAGATTCAATACACAGCAAACATTAAGTGATTAGATTCCAATTCCTTGGTAATTTAATCCTCTTCTAACTTAATCAACCGCCAATTCCTTAGTCACTTAATCTAATTAGAGGGTTTAGGTTCAAATCCTAGTTTATAAGCCACATAAAACCCTAATAATCCAAAGATGATATGATTATATGTAACGTATCACATTAAGTTCAAATAGTTAGAAAGTTATGAAAAATTAGTTTCAAGCTATTATTTAGGTGAGATAACTTTTCCAAGATTCAACAAGAATTCAAGTTAGAAAAGAGTTATTTTCCAATATACTCTAATCTGTAGGATGAAGAACGAAACTGATTCTTGAATGTAAATCAATGCATTAATCCGAAGTAGAAAACAATAGTTATTAATCCATCCAAATAAACAGAGCTCCTAACCTTAACAATAGTGGTTTAATTGCTCTTGGTGTGAAAACCCTAGCAGAGAAAAAAATATAAAGTGCAGAAGAGGAGAAGAAGAAAACTAGGTCATGATATCTTCTCCTTTTATATCTAATCCTAATAAATATAAAATATAATTTCTAAACCCAAAAAATATCTTTTCTTAATTCAAAACTTATTTTAAAACTAAATTAAATCAAAAGATTTGATGTGATTCACGCAGAAGGCCTTCAATTTCAGTATGCTGGCGCCAAACTTGAGCTGGGTGAAGTTTGGCGCCACGTTCATATATGAATGCACGCATTCCAACATTCTTGGCGCCAAACACCGGGCGCCACTATGGCCGAAACAATTTGGAGCTTTATTGTGATCCTGGCGCCAAACTTGGGTTGGATGAAGTTTGGCGCCACCTTTTACATGAAATTGACTTCTTTTCTTCTTTTTGAATTCTGCCAAATTTACCCGAATGCTACCTGAAATCAATCAAATTGTAAAACAAATCAAAGTAGCATTTATGGTGGCTTAAAACAACTAAAATCTTGATTTATTTCAACAAATTCAAATGCAAATTCACTAAGAAAAGATAAGAAAGATGCTCACGCATCAGATGCGCGCACGAAGGGACTGTCCGGGGTTAGCTACAGAACATGTCGAGTTTGGCTATATAACCAACAGATGAGACTCATCAGCCATAGGACAGGTATACATCATGTGTATTTGTTTATTTTGTTTGAGTGTGCATTACTTGAGTTTGCCTATTTGATTAACTATACCTATATGCTATATGTCCTACTTGCTATAACTGCATTCTATCTGTATTTTTTTTGTCTGTATTGTATGTCTATAAAACTGAAAGATCTCTTGTCTAGCGAAGGAGTGACGAGGGTAGTTTCACCGGTGTTTTGGAGGGCTAGAGGAAGCAGAAAGTGAAGTGTTGAGTTAGAATTAGATTTATAACTTGAAAACCTTAGATAGTTTACCTAATATCTGGTTTAGTTTATCTGTTAAGTTTAATTCTGAGTATTAGAGTTCTAGAATTGCCTCTGGCTTTTCCAGGACCTTATATATTATGTACGTGGGTACCTTTACCATGCTGAGAACCCCCCGGTTCTCATTCCATACCTATATTGTTATTTTCAGATGCAGGTTAAGAAGCACCTCGCTATGCGTCTGGTGTTTCCTGTGCAAACGGAGTTTGGCTTTTGGGATTGTTGTATTTTGTGCTTATATTTTGTACATAGACTCTCCTTTGTATATACTTTATGTTTGTCCCTCTTAGAAGTGGCATGAAGAAACAGGATTGTCAACTTTCTCTGTTTTGGAATATTTTGGGTTATATATATGTATATATGTATTCTCGGATCGGCCTTGACTTCGCAGGTCGAGTCTAAAGCTTGATACTTTGTATTTTTGCATACTCTGCTCTTTATATATATATATATATATACCTTTTCTTTCTGTTCAAGTTTCCGTTCACATCGATGCGCTTTTCTCTTTGCTTAAATTTTTTTTCAAGACTCCTCGATTATGATTTTTTTTAACTATTATTATGTATATATTTTATTTTAGAGGTCGTAATATCTTACCACCTCTATTTTATGACTTAACCGTAAAGTTCTGTGTGATAAAGTGTTACAGAATTGCTCCTTGAATTTCCACCAATGTTTGAACTTGATATGTTTTTCAGAGTCCCAAGTCATGTGTTCCAAATCATGGAGAATTCTAATACAAGTAAAGAGTCTCCAAAATTATTTGTTGAATAAGTTCATTTTGGGGTCCTAAACTTTATAAGGCAATCCACTTTCTTGTTCCTTATTATACTTTATTTGGAATGGACAAGATCCTAAATATTTATTTAAACTCCATATCTTAACCTTGACTTTTTGAACTGAGCTTTGTACCATTCTTGTACCTAAAATCTTGACTTTCTACTCTTATTGAATCTTGATTCATATTGCCACCCAACATCTAATTCCTTCTTGCTTAGCATTTCTAAGAAGAGTTTTAAGTTGGCCATCCATTTCTAATAGGACATATTGATGTGGATCAAGAAAGTTTATGAAGAAGAGAGTTATCCCACTAAAATTGTATTTTGGATGGTGACAACTTAGAAAGAGAGATTTTCAATGGTTGTGCTATGGTTGTTCCTACTTCCTTTGACTCTTGCTCATCAGTCATCAATTTTCAACTCTTTAAAAGATTTTTCAAGTTTCATTTCTTGTTTGAAAACTTCCTCGAAGCTTTCCTCCATATCAAGAGATATATCCATTGGAGGGTATGTACATCCTCTCCAATAGAATCTTTACCTTGTAATAGTGAAGGGCAACAAGGTCTTTATTATCAAGCTTGCTTGCTATCTCAACTTGTTCCAAGCCTTCAACCACCTCACAGTCAATGCACTTAACATTCTCATCTTTTAGCAATGAATTCTTCAACTTCTCCGTTTCTAATTAAGAACCCAAGCTTTCTTCCACACCACTCTCTTTGGTTGACTCTATTTTCGCACATTTATCCAATGATAGTACAAGAGAATATAAGGTAAATAGGCTTGTAGCAAGGACCACTATATCTATTGGGATGGTATGCACCATAGAGAGGATTCTGATCATGGTAGTATGGAGGAAGTAGATGACATGAAAATTGTACATATGAATGTGTCTCCCTCCTCAAGTGATTTTCTATCTCATAGTGTAAATCATTATTTAAGTTATTATTTTCTGCAACACACTCACAACCATACAACTCAAAGGCACAAGCATGAAAATTCATGAAGAATAAAAAAAATTGAGATACGATAAAATAAAATGCAAGAGCTAACTAAAGATGATTATAAATGACTAATAAAAATATGCACAAAAATTAGTGGATGATGTGATAAGAAACAAAAGATAAAAGAGGAATGAAAATGTGAGAAAAATACATAAAAAAATAAAAATAAATTGAAAAAGTGGTAAAAAACGATGGAATTTTGCAAAAATGGGCTGGAGCTTACATAGTGAATCTTGTTTAGAATGTCCAAAAATCTTGGAATACCAAATGTTAGAAAAATCTGGGTTGGTCGAAAAATCAGACAACACCTATTTATGCATCAAATACCAAAAAGTGATCGAAACAGTAAAAATTCATATGCATACATGAATGGAGAGCAAAATACAAGTATATACATACCTACTATATAACTAGACTATAATATTTTTTAATTTCAAAATTTTCTATTTATTTTCTTTTGTAATAAAAGTGAAAAAAAATGTATATTAACAACATTCATATTATCTTAGGATATCAAGAAATAATAAGAAAACTCCTAACTATCAACAAAAATCAAGAAAATAAGTAAAAATAAGTTATTCACACTATTCACATATTAACAATAGTCAATAATAAGCACACATTACAAATTTTTTAGTAACGACGCTAAAAACTTGATTAGTGCTAAAAACCGGTTTACAAAATTTATAAATTTAAAAGCTCAAATTCATTGTAACTCTACACCAAAATTTAATACTCTCAAAATTTAGTTAGAGAAATATCACAATTCCAATCAATAAATGAGAGTTTAATTTCGAGCCGTTTTTCCTTGGAATCACAATGTAGTGCATGATCGTTGGATATGGAGAAATCAAATTTAAGTGCAATTGATAAAAATTTAAGTAGCAAGAAGTTAAAAGTATAATTAAAGATTAAATGAAAAAGACATTAAATTAATAGTAATTAAAGCAATTAATTAAAAAAAAGTAAATTCAAATACTAAAAGATCTTGGCAAGAATTGATGAGGGTTAAGAATCATTATCTTTGTCAATAACCATAACATGATAATTACAAAGAGCAAACTCAATTTGTCAATTTCTACCAATTGAGGAAAGTTAATTAGGCTTAATTAATCCAAATTCACAAATCCTAACCAACTTACTCATTGAATTAGTAAAAGATTGTCGTTAGTGAAAATATAAGATTAATTAACATCTCTCAATTACCAATCAAGTTGGATATTAGTAACTCAAAATTACCTAAGTTTCCAACTCAAACCAAGAATGAAAATCTACTGTATAACTTAGTCAAGCATTTTATAAAACACCTAGAGTACATAAACATAAAACTTTACAAATTACAAGAAATAGTAAAAATTATGACTACCAATTATAAAAATTTAATGATAATAACTCAATTAATCAATAATAAAGCAGAAAACATCAAATTTATAAATCAAAAATATAAATCCAATAGAAATTCGTAAACTAAATGACATAACAAGAAACTAACAAAAAAGTGCTAATGAATTAAGATAGTAGAACAAGAAAAATATAAATAAAATTAAACTAAAATAAAATTAGAAACTAAAACTAGAAAAAAATTGATAAGAAATTAACTAAATTTATCCTAATTCTAGAAAGAGGTGAGAGCTTTTCTCTTTAGAAACCTAAGAATATCATACTAAAACTAATCCTAAACTCTCTTCTTCTTTTTTTCTTTATATTTTTTCTTTAAATACTAAAAAAATTTGAAATTTTAGATTTGGATTCTCTAAATTTAAAATTTCACTTTAGAGAGTAAAATATGATCTTTCACTATTTATTTTATAGGTGTGACCAAGAGAAAATATGGAAGAAAAACTATTTAAGGATGAAAGATCACATTTTATCCTCTAAAGTGAAAATTCAAAATTTAGATGATCTAAATTCTAAAATTTTGGGCCTTTTAAAAGCCTAAAATATGAGTCACATAGTTCATTAATAGTGTCATGTGGGGCTTGATTCGCGGCGCAAAAATAGTGGCCTGCGTAGCTCATATTCAATGTTCACTCTAAGGCTTAGTTTAGTAAAGTTTTTACTTTTTTTAAAGTAGCTTTTAAAAGCTAACTTTTAAAAGATGACTTTTTAAAATTGTAACATTTATGTTTGGTAAATTAAATTAAAAATTGATTTTAATAATCACAAGCAACAACAATTATATTTGGTAAAATAGCTTTTAAAATTTAAAAATACTATAATAAATATAAATGCAAGCATTAAATTTAAAAATGAGCTAACATACGAGGTTATATTAGACTTTTAAATTTTGAAAAGCACAAGCCAACTTTGAAAAGCTCTATCTTAGGTGCTTTCAAAAGTATCCCAATCTTTTAAAAGCTGCAAGCACAAGCACATGGTCTTTTTTATTTACCAAATACAAAATGAGGAACTTGAGCTTTTAAAAAGCACAAGTACCTCTTCGAAAAACTTTACCAAAACCAAGCCTAAATATATGCATATCATTTTAAAACTCCGAATGTTAGTTTTTAAATATTATTAGAATAATCTCGTTTGAATATCTATAATTTAAGTTATAATCAAATTAGTACGAAGAGATTAAAATTACAGCATCGAAACTAATTCTTTTTTATTTTCGGTCTTTTAAAAAAATCTTTTTCTATTTTTCTTTAGCTTAAAATTAATGTTATATTTTTGTTCTTTTCTTAAAATTGATGATTATGCCTTTTAACCTTATTCACCTTTTTAACTCAAATCTTTCATATAATGACTCCTAAGTTCTGAAACTTCAAAAAATTCTTTCTTTATTCTTAGTCTTTTCACAAAATAACCACTATGTCCTCTAATTTTTTTTTTTTTATCATTTTAGCCTTAATATTTTTATGGAATAACTTTTATATTTGACGTAGTTGCTAATTAACTTGGGTCGACAGGTGAAACAAGAGTCAAGTTCGCTGCGCTGTTGTTTTGGGTTAACATGAATAGAGTCAGAGACTGAGGGACTCGCTTTTGCCATTTGCTAATAAACTGACGCCATATTTAAGGGTGCACTACGGTGCCACATTGGGTCTTTTTTTTTTTTGTTATGGAGGAGGGTTTGGTATTGTGCTGCGATATGGATAGAGTGGGTGCTACACTTGAATGTGGGACAGATTTTGGTCAGATATGGAAACGAAGTAATCGAACCCTCCGATTTCTATATTATGGAAATTTTGCAAGCAAATCGGAGGGTTCGTTTTGCACATGCACAAAAAAAAAATCGGACCGTGCGAAATCACCCCAGCAAAACGGTGGGTCCGATTTCTTTGTGTGAGATGTATTTGGTTCGTCAAAGTAATCGCTGGGTCCGTTTTGTGGTTGAGGAAATTTTTTTTTTTAATTTACACTGATGAAAATCGGACCGTGGGTTTTTCTTATTTAATAATTTTTTTGAATTAGGGTATTCACCACTCGGACCGTCCGAATTGTGTGTGTATATATAGGTGCTCAAACCTGCGAACCAAAGACAGCCGACCAGATCCAACTTTCTTCTTCTTGTTCGAGTTCTCTTCTTCTTTCTCTGGTCTGCAATGGGGTAACTTGGTTTGGGAAGAAAAATTGATGCTAAAATTTCTATTTTTGTTTAAGTGAGTGGGAAGAATGGATGATAGAGTTCTTTTGAAGGTTTATTATTTTGGTCAGATTTTATTGCAGACACCTGAAGGAGTAAAATTTGTTTGTGAAGATCCATTAGATGTTGTTATTCCCTTCACAATTTCATTTGAAGAGCTTAAAGGAGTGATTTGTGAGAAGATAGATTCGGAGATGTCAAGAAAAATATCATGTATTTTATACAAATATCATGTACCAGTATTTGGTGGATTCGTCCAGTTTCAGACTAAGTATGTAACCGACGAAGCAAGCATGCAAGAGATGTTTTCAATGTACATTGAAAATCGTGGTCAAATTTCCTTCATCGAGTTGTACGTTGAATTCGAACAATCTGAGACCGACCGAAATATTTTGCGAGAAGACTACAATAGTGACAGTGAGGAAGAGTTTGAAAGCAATTACGAAGTTGTCGGTGAAGATGGAGATGTAGATCCAGCCGACGGCGGTGTGGCTCCGAATGTGGCAGACGTTGCAAATGCACTCGCGAACGAAGAGCCATTTGAGGAGCCATCTTTCATGTGAGTTTTGGATTTAGAAGCCATGCATGCTCCGGAGTTTCCAGACTATATGAGTGCAGGTACTCGTTTAGCATTTGCAAAAGAGGTTATTTAGAGAAGTTCAAAATAAAAATACTTTAAGTGAATTAGTATTTAGGGTCCAGTATTCATTTAGTTAATAAGTTAGGTAGGATTCATTAATAAATATTTCTTAGAGTATTTTCGAAGATAATTTGGGATTATTTAGTTAATTTATATTTATTTAGTTACTTAGTTAATGAGGAATTATTTATTAGTGAATTTATTAATGAGTATTTATTATAGTCTTGATGAAGTTACGAAGCCGGTTAGCATTTAATTTTAGTTATTTAGTTACTTTGTATTTACTTAGGTGTTTAATAATTATTTTTAGTTATTTGTTTAATTTGTATTTATGTAGTTATTTCGCTAATTAGGGTATTATTACTGATTGTTTGTAATAGTATTTATGAAGTTATCTGGAAGTATAGGTATTTATATTTAGTTATTGAGGATAATTTGTTTTAAATACTAACGGTGTGGTTGCCTTCTTGGCAGAAGTTCTTTTTTTCGCAGATGGTGAGTTCACCGTGGGGATGGAATTCAGTTCCAGGGAAGCTATTATTAAGGCGATGAAGGAGTATACCCTCCGAAGATCTGTAGACTACCGTGTGTATGAGTCGGAGCCGTTGACATTTTATGCGAAGTGTACACAGTATGGGTCAGGGTGTGATTGGCTTATCAGAGTTAACATGACCAGCAGAAAGCACTGTTGGGTTATTAGGAGGTACAACGGCAGTCACACTTGTACCAGAGCAACCATCTCTCAGGATCATTCCAAGCTGGATTCAAATACGATTGCCGAAGCCATAAAGCCATTGGTTGAGGCTGACCCCTCTTTAAAGGTAAAATCAGTTATTGCAGAAGTGCAATCGAAGTTCAACTACACGGTCAGCTATCGAAAAACGTGGTTGGCAAAGCAGAAGTCCATTGAGAAGATATTTGGAGGTTGGGAAGTATCGTACGAAGCGTTGCCCATATGGTTCGAGGCCATGTGTAATAAGGAACCATCAGCTGTCGTCCATTTTGAGACTATGCCTGCATATCAAGGGGATGATCTGGTAACTGATATCCGGGTATTGCATCGAGTCTTTTGGAGCTATTACCCATGCATTAGAGCATTCAGACACTGTAAGCCAGTTGTCCAGGTGGACGGGACTCACTTATACGGAAAGTATAAGGGTTGCTTGTTAGTGGCCGTTTCGCAGGATGGTAACAACAATATTGTCCCTATTGCATTTGCCATTGTCGAAGGAGAGACCTCTGATGCTTGGCACTTTTTCCTCAGTAACCTACGTCAACATGTTGTGACTCGGGATGGTGTGGGTCTGATATTGGACCGACATGAGTCCATAAATGCAGCGGTGGAACGTAGTCACGGAGCTTGGTCACCTCCTAGAGCTTTCCACATGTTTTGCATCAGGCATATAGAATCGAACTTTCTGAGAAAATTCAAGGCACCCTATCTGCAAAAGTTTGTCGTCAATATAGGTAACATTGTCTCTTGATACTTATATGTTGTTTGGTACGTGATATTGTTTAGGGTATTCGCGGACGGTTCGTGAGTATGAACTGCGTTACCAGCGTTTACGAGAGCGAGGCGAGGCGTATACTAACTGGTTAAACCGTATTCCCCGTGAACAGTATGCGTTGGCATTCGACGGTGGCTACCGTTGGGGTCACATGACGACTAATCTTGTGGAGTGCATCAACTCAGTATTGAAGGGTGCACGCAATCTCCCAATCACTGCACTTGTGAAAGCAACGTTCTACAGACTTAATGAGTTGTTCACATGGAAAAGAGCAGAAGCGGAGGCGAGGATTAATGCAGGCCATGTTTTTACGGCGCATGTGACCTCCAAAATTCATGCAAATCAACTTGCATCAGGAAACATTCAGGTTAATTGCTTTGACAGGCAGAATGAGGTATTTGAAGTGCGTGAGATGCCAAGTGGAGTGGTATATGCTATTGATCTCCGTGGTCAGAGATGTGACTGTGGTGAGTTCCAGGTGGACCGGATTCCTTGCCGGCATGTGTTTGCATGTTGTGCAAACCAACGACTAGATTGGCAAGTATATGTGCATGACGTTTATAAGATGGACCAGGTCAGGCGCGTGTATCGGGCTAGGTTTCAGCCATTAGGGAATCCTACTACGTGGCCTTCTTACACTGGTCCCCGATTCGTACCGAACCCGTACCTGAGACGCGTTTCCAAAGGTCGGCCCAGGATGACGCGCTTCTTGAATGAGATGGACACACGTATGCTACGCCGTCCGAGGCGGTGTAGGCAATGTGGAGCTGAGGGACACAGTCGTAGTAGATGCCGTCAGGGAGGTCCTCCAGGTACCGACAATAATGCCCAGTAGGTTTATATGATATTTGAAGTATTGTATCCTATGTCAATGTAATTGTATGATTAATGAATCATTGCTACCTGTGTCATTGTACCTTATGGTAATTGAACCATTGTAATCTGTGTCAGTGAACTTCATGATGTATGACCCGGTTTAGCATCTGTGAGTGTAATTTAAGGTGATCGAGTCATTGTAACCTGTGTCAATGTAATTTATTAGATTTGAACGATCCTACATAGTTGCATGAACTGAACCGATGATCAAACCGGTAACAGGGTCACTAGGTCATCGGGTCATTGGTTCAACCGGTGGATCATTGGTTGAACCGGTTAACCCGGTCCTATGTAAATAAAAAAATAAAATATAGTCAAAAATTTAAAATACATATTTTCACTAAATATTTTAAAATTATCTAACTATTCTAAAACAACATGAAACAGGAACAATAAGTATTTTGTTAATTTTACTCTATCATAAATATTTTTTATTTTTAATAATTTATTAATTACTTTATATCTATTATACTATTATATACTACAAGTATTTATTGAAAAATAATATTAATAGATATTATATAATTATAAAAAAAAATATATGAGTTTATAATTATTGTTAAATAAAGATATAATTAATTTAAGAATGAATGAGTTTATAACTAAAATTAAAATAAATTAAATAGAAGTAAATTATTTGCTGAAAGATATATATATATATATATATATATATATATATATATATATATATATATATATATATATATATATATTAATTTGCATATAAATTGATAACAAGCTCAACAGCCTGGTGGTTGTGAGTATCATGTTTTTCCTTGAGGAGGGGGATTCGAACCCCAGCTTTAACATTTTGGAAAAATATTGAAATTGAAGCAGTTTGATCGAATCAGTCTTACCAAGTTTGACCGGTTTTGACCGGTTTACTCCTGGTTTGATCGGTTCGTACCGGTTCATTACCTTATTCGGTCAGAACGTCGGACCGGACCGGCTTAGGGTCTGGTTCACCAATTTTTCGGTTGAACCGGTCAGTCCGGTCCGGTTTTCCTAACAGTGGTACAGCTTCACTTGATATTCAACGATTCATAAGTAGTTATACCCGTTCGAACTGGTTTTCATCCTTACATGGTCCAACTGCCGGACCGGACCGATATAGGGTCCGATTTGCAGGATTTTCGGTCGAATAGGTCCGGTTCGGTTCATACCTGATAACGCTGCCATCGTAACCTGCTTCATCGTGTTCTAATGAACATAAGGAACATCAAACTGAAACATTTAAATACAATACTTAGTTGGTACTTATCATACTTTAGTCATACATAAAAAGTTAAAGTAAACATTAAGTATCATACATGATACATAGCCTAAACTAACTACACGACGACTACTTTCTCATTGTCCACTTTCCAAAGTTCACAATGTTCTTGCATTTCTTTGCGGCCTTTTTTATCACGGACGGAGTGTATCGACTAGCGCTACGACGTGGTGGATCAATCCTGAGATTGTAGCCTTTGCCTGTCTCACCTGGAGTGCAGGTGTCACCTGTATAAGCAACCATCAAACCAAGCAACTGTATAGTATAATCAACATAAACCAACACACCATACAAGAACATAATATCATCAATTGAGACAGCAGCCATATCGTATAATCAACCTAACAAAAACATACCAAACATAAACATACTATCATCAATTGGCCAGGCAGGTATATAGTTTAATCAACCTAAGAAAGAGATACCAAGCATAGACATACTATCATCTATTGACCAACCAGCTATATAGTAACATCAACCTTAACCAGTGTACCATACATGACCATAATATAATCAACTGGCTATATGCTTATATAGTTTAATCAACCCTACATAACACCCCATACAAGAATATGATAATATCATTGGACGGGAAAAGCATATAGATAAATTGTACCTGAGGCATTACGGGATTCTTCATCCTGGTCCACGTCCTCGTCATCTTCCTCATCCATGTCCTCATCCTCATCGTCTTCGTCTTCCTCGTCATCTGGCTCATCCACTAAGTACTCAGCAGTCTCATGCTCAAAAGTCTTAGCATTTTCTTCAATCATAGTCATTGATAAACGGTTCGGATTTTGACTATTCAGAACTCCTCGACCACCGTCACTCCTACTAGAATCACTAGATACGAACCCTCCAGAAGCACCTGAGTAGGTATAAAATGGATACCTCGCGTCAAACGAGTACCTACCCGCCAGGAAGTCGGCCTGGTGGTTATATTGTGCTTGGCCGGCATCTGAGGCCATGAACCCAAGTAACTGGCTAAAAGAACCTCCCTCTCCTGAGTCAAAATGTGGCTGATGTATCGGGAACGACGTAGGAAATTGTATCTGAGGTACATACTGGCTTGTGGAATGAGGTTGTTCTTCTGCCGCTGGAGGTGGAGGTGGAGGTGGAGTTGGAGGCGGTGGTGACTGTGCCTCCTGCTCTTCATTACCATCATCCATAACCTGGTCAGCCTCAACATCCTATTGGACCGCAAGATCCGACAAGTTCAAGTGATCACCATACTTTGAACGGTACCAATACATATAAGTATCTAATGGCTGCTGCGGCATCATGGGGTCATCAGTAAGAACGTGACTATACCTGTTTGTCCACTGCATCACCCAAAATGAATGAGTCGTGGCTGTGGCCCAGTTCAGATTCTTAGGACCAGTTAACACTTCTCCGTGTGCGCGGTCTAGACTCCGTTCCTGATGAGGAACTCCCTGAACAAAACCAAACTGACGCCTAAACCTGTCGGTAGCATGCCATTCGATACACTCAAAAGATACCAATGGCACCATTGCACTCCAAATCACTGAGTGCATGTAGATCTCAGCAGGAATTATATCCGGATCAACACGTTCAGCAGAATATGCAACCCAACAAAACTGGTAACAGTAAAGCACGCAAATAATTAAAATCCAAAAAAGTAAATCACTAGACCGGAACCACATGCAATGTAAATATCAAACACACCTAGCCTTTCTGGAGTTCATCCAACGCCTTCTGAAAATGAGCAAGCTTATGATATCTATAGACTCTATCTCCACGCTCCCAGTTTCGCCACCTAATATAACGCATCTCATTAACACAATTGGTTTCTAAACATGAAGATACAAGCTAAACATAAGATATTCTAACCTGTTGGCAAGCGGAAAACTGCGAGGTTCCCTAGGAACCGGTGCTAGATATGGTAGGCGCATCCATGCCCAACACAGTAGAAGTGTAAGCGGACCATCTATTTCCTTACAATCAAAACGTGAGGCCCTGCATAAACTCCTGTACAGGTGTGCTAGGCAGGCTGATCCCCAGCTATACTGTCCAATACTAGCAAACTCATTCAGCAGAGGCAGATACTTCCAGTGGACAGATGCCCCAGACTTGTCTCCAAACAGGATCGTACCGATCAACAACATGATGTGGCACTTAACATACACCTGTATACTGTTCTCATCGGTCAACTGTGACCGTTCTTTTAAATCTCGTAGCCACGTCAGTTTTATGCCACTTCCTCGACAATCCGACTTTCTCGACGCCACCCCAAATTGATGCAGACACTCTGCCTCTAATGCCTCATAACTACTCAAAGTCATGCCAGTCACAGGAAGGCCTTCAGTCGGAAGACCAAAGATCATAGCCACGTCTTCCAGTGACACGGCACATTCACCAACTGGAAGATGGAAGGTATGCGTTTCCGGGTGCCACCTTTCCACCAAAGCATTTACTAGTGCTTTCTGGCATTGAACAACTCCAATCTGACTAACGTGGTAAAACCCAGTTGATCGTAGATGCTCCTCCACTCTCTCATCGTACCTATCCGGATGGACAGGATGATCACATGTCATCATTCGTGAGGCCTACAAAAACATAGCAAAAGCACGAATCAAATTACACAACTATCATACATAATTTAAAAAAGCTAATTAAAGAATATAATTATATTGAATCCGACTTACTAAGTAATAACATTTTCATCTCAAATTTTAATTAATGTACATGGAGCCTATGTTTCTAATACGTACTTTCACTTTCTATGTTTCTAATACTGTTCTGATGTAATAATAGTCAAACCTCAACTAAAACTATAATTAATTATAACAGTTCCCTAATTAACTATAACAGTTACCTAATTCATTATTAAATCTAAAACTATTATAAAAAATTATTAACATGTCATTCTTAATACTACTCTATTATATTGGATAAACGTCTAAACAACAATTATTTATTTTTAAACACACATGTTGCTAACCATTATTTAAACATATAACCATAAATTTTAAAGTTAAACATTACAGTTAACTTCTTAACTCTAATTACAGAAATTATTACAAAAATTTATAAACAAGAATTAATTATATTTAAACCCACTTATGTAACTATTATTTAAATACATATTTCTATATTTCTGAATTTAATTGCAACAGTTAACAACTATAATTTCTAACGCTTTTAATTACAAAAATTTCTAATATTAATTTTTTTGTTTCTAATCTGTTATTAAAAAGGAATCTAAACAACAACTAACCACATTTGAACATATATATATATATTCTAAGTACTATTTAAACATATATTCCAAAATTTCTACAAATAACCATAACTTTTAAATTTATTCCAAAATTTTTTAAAAACTATTTTCTTTATAATTTATTATATTTCAAACTACTCTGACCATTATAACCACTACACATTTTATTTATTTAAACATTTATTCTTAAATTTCTATCAATAAATCTATACACTAATTCATACATATGTTCTTCAGCTCAACTCTTAACAATCATAAACTACTACACTTACACCTTATTTATTTAAAAAATTTATTTTTAAATTTCTATCAATAAATCTATACACTAATTCATATATATGTTCTTCAGATCAACTCTTAACAACCATAAATATCCTAACAACTAAACATAAATATAACTAAATTTAAAAAAAATTAAAAATCTGCAACAAATAAATAAGATTTAAAAAAAAATTCTTACATAATCAGAGTAGCTCAAATATTTTATAATGTGGAGTTCCGGACGATTAACATTTCTAGCTTTAATTTTTTTGGACATTTTAGCTTGGGTTCCTCGCACAGCTGCTGCCCAGAAAGTTTAGGGAGGAAGAAGATGGAGTTCAAGTGTGTTGGTGAGGGAGGAAATGAAACTGAACTCGTTTGGTACGCATGCAGTGGGTTTGGTTGGGATAAAGGGGCACCGTTTGTGGGGAGCTTGCATTCAGCGACGCGTGGCCTCCCTAAGCAGAAATTGGACGGTCCGCCTCATTGCATGCAACTCGGAGGGTCCGAGTACCCCTCTCCCAATCGCTGGGTCCAATTTCCTCATACACTAACACCACAGAGATGTAAAGCTCTCCCTTCCTCCATAACGGTGTTCAACTCATCCCACACCTCCATATAGAAAATAAAAAGTGTGCCACATTAAAGATCATATTTAATTTTGGTGAATTCTAATATGGTGATTATATAAATATTATTAAAATAAAAATCATATTTTTTTATATTTTAATAATATTATATTTAAAAAATATTATTTAACAATAATAAAATATTATTTTAATTTTAATCATATTTTTTAAAATATTATAATCCTAGTAATCACTATAACATAATTATATTAGAATTATCCTTTTATTTTTCCACGGTGGAGATATCCAAGGTTACGATCCAACATAGTAATTACTAATTAATCACTCACTAACTTAAAATATTGAAGACTGAATCTGGCTGACCTGTGGTCCCGAAGGCATAATGATGAACTGAAATGGCCCATTGGACATTGGTTACCCCACAGAAACCTAAATAAGAGACAAGGACTCTTTTCTTATAATAGTTGCTTGATCCCATTGTTGGTTTGGGAGCAAACAAATGAAGCTTTGATCATTAAAATCACGCACCTCCAAATATTTCAATCCCATTTTCTTTTTCTTTTAGACCGTAGGAGGGGTCTTTGGCTTTGCTTCCTTCAGCAAAAGAAAGTTACATTAGTGATCCCACCATTTGTTGGTCTTTCGGAAGAAGACTATTGATCAAACCATATGCCATAGATTTATTAGTAGTAGTGTTCTAGTTGCTTCTTGACCCCCTCTTTTTTCCTAGCTACTTTGTTATTTTTTTTTTCTTTTCCTTCTTTTTCAAGTATATTGGAAAGGGCATATTTGGGACTCTGTGTCCTATAATTTATTTAATCCCAAAAAGCAAGTTGACTAAGATTATTATTGTGTAGTTCATCAGTTCTTCACTATACTCGAGATAAACAATGAATTATTGAAAAATAAATCCACTGAGGATTTTATGTACCTTAACAGCCAAGAGGCAAAATGATTAAGTAGATAACTCTAATTTTTATGACCACTATTGCTGTGGGAAAATGGATTTCTCAATTTTTTTAAACAATTATTGTTATTAAGTGTGATCTTTTTTCATATATATTTTTAAGTGAATCAATTTTTTTTGTGACAAAGAAAAGAAGTAATTAAGTGCATGTGATCTATTCCCTCTTCATGATCCTTATCATTCATTAATTTAATTGAAAATTCATTTATATAATAATAATAATTATTAGTAAATTGCCTATTACCAACTCACATTTATTTCTATTTCTATTTAAAATTTCAGATACAGTTAAAATAATCAAATATAGATGTAAATATATGTATTTAAACAAAAACTGCAACGTAAAATAATAAAGAGAAGGGATTAAATTCAAATTAAAATGGTGGTTCTTTTAAAGTTAAATCTTTCGTCAGCAAATTCAATGGTCTAAATCACATCTCGATGATATCAAATAGAACCAATATAATATCATGAATAACAATATCTAAGCTAAGCTATCAAATCGATTTATCGTCGAGAATGGAATATATATATATATATATATATATATATAAATGCTATTTGTACATCAAAATCAACTACTAAAATCAGCTATCAATGTATCTGTATATAAATATATGTGTGATTTAATTTATTTTTAATGTATATTTATATTTCAGCATGTATTTTATACTAATGACTAATTTTGGTAGCTAATTTTAATGTACATATAGCATAACCCAGGTATATATATTGTGTGTAAAAAACACGTATTCTCCTTAGAAAATAAATGTTTATCTAAAAAAAATGTAATATATATTACTATTTTTATTCATATTTTTATTTGTACTATTCGAATTAATCATGAAATAAGAGATGAGAGAATTGTTATTGTACTCATTTAAAAGACTATTTTATATTATTTTAAAAATTAATATGAGTCACATTTATGAATTTTGAAAATTAAATACAGGCAATTAAAATTTAAAAGAATAAATTGAACCTGACGTATAAATTTAAGAACCAAATAATTGAGTATTATTTTTTTTATTATTTCAAAATATTTCAATAATTTTCTTAATTTAATAAAAGTTTTAAAACGATCACTTATTTAAAAATAAAATAATATTTATTTATTTAGATAAAAATAACGCCACATATTAACGCATGTGTCATTTTTTTAATATCTAAAATAAGAATTTAATTTTAATACATTAAAAATATAAATTTTAGAATTTTATAATCGCATCTATTTTTTATATGATTATTTACATTATTAATATATAAAATAATTATTTTTATTGATTCAGTATTACGTAATTGAACATATATGGTAAAATTAAATTTTTAAAATAGTTAACATCTTAAAAAGAGATATTTTTTCTCTTAGTAATAACATCGACACACTGTGCCCATCATATGATACGGACAAACACTTGTTTGTGACACATCACAGATCACACACATGATAGTTAACAACATCATTGCGGTACATATATCCAAAGATGGCAATATTATTTCTTAAGCTGAAGGTTTAGTTGGCATCCATGGTTCAAATTATTTACACCAACCTTATAAAGCCCTCCATTAATTTAATATCAACAAAGAGCCTCTTTCACTCCACATGTCCCAAGTTATTTACACCAATAATAATCTCAAGTCTTGAAAGGAACTAGTATGTATATATAGGTACAGTCGTGAGTCACCAAAACACAAACACGGGTCAATGAAGCAAGGAACCCACTCCGAAGCCACCATGAATAGTCGCCGGAGAAAGAGCAGCTCCGGCGACTCCTTCTCGTTCCCAAGCACCCCAAATCCAGACTCGGACTTTGAGTTCGAGTCTCTTACGCCGGATTCACCGTCCAGTGATCCGTGCAGAACCTCACCAGCAGATCACCTCTTCTTCAATGGCCGTCTCCAGCCTCACTCTTTCCCTTTATTCCAGCACCACCACCACTCGATTTCCACGACGAGCCGAACTAGCAGCATCAGCAGCAAGGACTCTCTCATGTCTTCTAGAAGCAACAGCATTAACAGCAGGGGAAGCAGCAGCTGCAGCAGCAGCGCAAGGACAAGCGCCAGTGACGGCTCAGAGAGAAGGTTGCTCCACAGCAAGCTCTCATCGTTGTCTTCATCGGCATCGCCGTCATGCAAAGGCGTGTATATGGGGAAGAGGACCATGGTTTCAGCTCACCCTCAGGTGTATGGGTGCTCGCAGAGGTGGCAGTATTTAACGCCAGTGCCCGCGTTGAATCGCGACGCCTCGAAGAAACGAACAGGAGAGGTGAAGCAAAAGAAGAAGGAAGACAAGAAAACAAAGAAGAAGAAGATGATGAAGAAGAAGAATAAGGAGAAGAAGGTGCGGTTGCGATTTGGCCGGAAAATTTTTCGGTGGTTTGTGATGGCGTGCAGAGAATGCCACGCCATGGAGCCGTCTAAAATCAAGAAGAAACATATCATGTCTCAACAAAATGTGAATACTTAGCTTCTTTCTTTTAATATTTTCTACGTAGATGGGATTTTGGGTTTGTATATTTGTGAAATGTGGCTACAACTTTCCACATCGAATTGTTTATTTTGATTGTGGTTTTTGATTTTGATTTTTTCTTTTTTAAAAAATAAGTTGGCTTCGTTTTGATTCATCCAAAAGTTTACGAAGAATAGTCTGAATTTGATCATATATGAAAGAAAATCGATCTTACCTTGGAGTTTGTGAACATTATGATGGATGGGTTTATGATTTTTTCCTGAAGGCTAAACAATGAATTTCTGCTTCATCATGTAATTAATTATGAGTACGCCGTTCATATATATTATGCTATTCTCTATTTGTTATCGAAGCCATTATATTCCTGTGGTCCGGGTGGTGTTGATGGCATTCGCGACTAAGAATCAGATGAAGGATGACGTGTATGCAGCGGAAGAGACGGTATGACTGGTGCACCGCTAAATGAGCTGCTTCCCGGCTTTTCTCGCACGAAGGACTACATGTCGGTGACCGTGTTCTTCTCCTGGTCTAGATTGAACTACTGGTGGTCGATGGTCTGCTGGAGACAATTGATCTCCTCTTGTCTCGCTCTTATTGGTAGTGGGCCTTCAGCTTTGCGTATTTCATCCTGTGCTGCTGTAAGTCTCGCTCTAGGTCCAACAATAGTTTTCGGTTGAGCAGGGTAACCTACTCCCTAATGCCTACATTTTTGCTGGCAGTAAATTCAACATCGAAAAATTACAGAGTAGTTGTGTCGGAGACACATTTGAGGCCGTAAACCCTCCCCTGCTTGCAATCTGCGTCCACAGCTCATCCTTAGAGATGGTGGTGTGGTGGCTCTGATGCCCCCCAAGCAATCTGATTCGCACGGTCTTCTTGGGCCTTCAACATATCCGTTAATTCAGGCTAATTTCATATTGAATAAGATTTAACACAATTTAAATATGTAAATGATAAGAATGAATAGCTATATTAGGGTTTGAACTTTGAATAACTTACGGTGGTGTTCTCAGACTTGTCAACCTACTTGGAGTGGTCATTCTACCTTGTATGCATCCTATTGAAGATCTCGCTCCGATGGAGCTTGTGACCCAGCTCGATCTCCCTACAATACAATTTAGAATTATAGTAAGTCATGTATCATTGATGGTTCTATTAGCAAGTGCACTAAATCACTAAATCACTAAATCTACAAGAACTAAAGGATTGAGCATGCGGTCTTCAATTGAACATAATTAGATCAATTAAAACTTTTGTAGAGAATAGTAGAGTTAGCGATAATGATGTATGCAATACTTATAAACGAGAGAAACATATAATAGATGAGACATTAAGATTTCAGAGGGGTTTAGCTGTTAGGAAAAAGAAATTTCATGTTCTCTACTTTTAATTTATGCAAAGATATTTTTATGACAAATTATAAATAATCAAATCTCAATTTTTTGGTAATTTAATTTTTCTTTATCGCACCTAATTGCTAATTTTTTGGTCAATTAAATGGCAAGAAGAGGTTAAACTCAGTTCTAATTTAATGTCACAATTTTTAAAGCTATTACTAGTCAATTGAAATTTGAAAAGTTATGAGAATGAGTTTTAAGTTAATCTTAATATTAACTTTTTCAAGATAATAAAGGAATCTAACACAGAGTAGAATATATTCCAACATTAGGAATAAGAACGAAACTCAATTTTTGAAAAAGTATCAATATATTAATCGAAATAAAAGAAACAATTACCAATTTATAAAACTAAAAAGACCTCCTAACCTTAACACATCTTAACCTTAACACAAGAGAATTAGTGACTTATGGTAAAAAAAAATAAAAAAAAAAGAAGATAAACTAAATAATGAATGTGAGATGTTGGATGATCCTGGATGAATCATTGCATGTTTATTTATAATCTAAATCTTAACCTAACTTTTGAACTTGAACTGAAATCTAATCTTATTTTTTCGGAGAATAAGATAACTAAAACAACAATTTAAATTTAAACTAAAACTATCTCTTATCTTTCTAGAAGGAAACTAACAATAACTAATCATTCAAATCTTGAATCTTTGGTGTGTGTGGGCCGAATCACAATATCCTGGAAATGATACTAGGTTTGGGCACTGAACTTCAATTGCTGGCACTGGGCGCCAGCCCTTTAAGATTCACTGGGCATTGGGCGCCCATTCCTTTAAGCCTCTTGGGTGCTTAGCGCCAGCCTTTGGCTCCTGCCTTTGGTTCTAAGTGTTTTGTCTCAAGAAAACTCTTTAGCATAGATTTTCAATCGATAATCTCGAGCCAGGTGGCTCAAGTTATTGGGTGATGAAGCACCATCGAATTTACTTGTCCAAGTCTTTCCTTAACACAACAACACCACAAGCACTTAACTAGGAAAATCTTTGGTGTTCAGAGCTTTTGGACTCTAAATATTTTATCTTAAGGCAACTCTTTAGTATAGATTTTCAATCAATAATCTCGAACCAGTTGGTTCAAGTTATCGAGTGATAAAGCACTCCTTGAATTTACTCACCCAAATCTCTCCTTGACACAATAACATCCCAAGCATTTAACTGGAAAGATCGTTTTGTGTCTCCTAGACATTAGTGCGCTCTTTCTCTCTCTCTTTCTCTCCCTCTCTCTCCCAAATGACTCTCATAATACTTTTTTAAATTTTTGTTCCTCAAATGTTCTTTCTTTCTCTTTCTTGTAGGATTTGTACATACATATTCCAATCATGTAATCACATTCTTTCATATCACCCACTTTTTCTTATTTAATCTCTTTTTTATGTTTCTTCAGTTAATATCACTTGGATACACTTTGACATACAATCGTTGCTGAAAACAAGCATATAGAAATTAAACAACTAAGAGAAAAAGAAAAAAAAATAAAAAACATGATACAAAAGAAAAAGAAAAGGAAAAAAGTAACTAACCACCAGAAAAAAAGAATTACCACTTTTTAATCCTCATCATCACTGTCTTCGTTCTCGTCCTCGTCCTCGTCTTCCTCTTCTTCTTCGTCTGGGCTTTTCTGTTATGTTCTTCTTGCGTTCCAAAGCCCTTATCTCTCTAGTTCTTGCTGTCTTTGCTTTTGAGCTTCCTCCTATTGCCTCTTTTGTTCCAGATTTGATTCATCATATCAAATGATAGAACTTTTTATGGGTCTATCCTATGAGCGACAATACAAAGATAATTTAACCTTTGAGTTATTTCCAATCAACATAAGCAAGTGATGTGCATGTATGCAAATTGGTTGCATGAAATGATGAGGAACCTTGGAAAGACAAATAACATGATGAAAGTAAAAATAAAGATAAACATGCATGCAATATTTTCAAAAACTAACTAATTGAATTTAAATTAAAATCTATAAAAAAAATTATGAATAGAGATACTTGAAGGGTGCCAAGGGTGGATTATTGGCATTGGACGCCAATCAACATAAGCAAGGAGGGGCATTCATGTTGAGTGCCACGCATTGGCGCTAGGCGCCCATACTTAAGTATAATTTAATGGCAATAGGCGCCCAAACCAGGTGCTGGGCGCCAATCCTTTGCTGCCTTCAAAGGCACTAGGCACCACTCCCTGGGCGCTAGGAACCCAATCCATGGCTTTTGTTGGCACTGGGTGATGCATCCACATCTTTAGTTGTTTTTCTTGCTTTAATTCATTGTTTTCTTAGATTTAATTACAGTTTTATCTTCTAATTTTGTCATTTTTAAATATCTTGTGTCACTAAGGTGTTTGCTAAGTTTTTATAAGGAATTTTGATAAAAAGAAAGCCAAATCAAGCAAAAAGGAAGAATGAACAAAGGAGCAACAAAGTAGAACCTGTGAGGAGTCAGAAGGTGTGCATATGAGCGCACACACTAATCAGGGAGCAACTTTCAGCACATGCATACGCACTAAAATTTGAATTGATTTGGAAATATCTTAATCATTCTGATTAAGATAAGATTAGGTTTGAATTTTGAATTAGAAACGGTAGGCATAAATAAGTGAATTGAATTCACACAGAGACACACACCGCCTCCGTAACACTTTGATTTGGATTTTTCACTCTTCATGAGTAACTAAATCTTTCTCAAAGGGTGAGGTGGCGCCCACTTGTACCCCTTTTATCCCATTCGAAGGCTCTGGGCGCCACCTCCTAGGCCTTGAACTCCACCTTGTTGGCCTTTAAGGGAACTAGGCACCAAAGCATGGCACAGGGCGCCAAGCATTTCCTTCCTTACAGACGCTGGGTGCCCGTGTTGGCGTTAAACACCACTGCCTGTTTCTTTAAGGATCTTGACACAAATGTAAAAATAAACTGAATAAAAGAGAAAAATTTAATGGAAAAGAGAAGAAAAGGATACTAACTGATTGATTTGCCTCCCAATAAGCACTCTTTTAACGTTACTAACTTGACTCTCAGCATTTTCTAGGATAGAAGTTGGATCAATTTTTGTCGATCTACTTCTTCTCAAAGATAGTGCTTCAATCTCCGTCTGTTGACTATGAACCTTCTTCTAGTGCCTTCCTCCATTACTTCAATGTGTCCTTATGGAGACACTTTGCTTACTACAAACAATCCAGACCACCTCCTCTTTAATTTTTTGGGGAATAACTTCAACTGTGAGTTGAATAACAAGACTTTCTATCCTAGTTTGAAGTCTTTTGAGATAATTTTTTTTATCATGCCACCTCTTTGTTCTTTCCTTGTATAGCTGGACATTATCATACGCTTGACTCCTGAACTCATCAAGCTCGTTGAGTTGTAGCAGTCCCTTTTCACCCATAGTCTTGGCAATGAAGTTCAAGAACTTGATACCTCAGTATGATTTGTGTTCCAGTTCAACCGGTAAATGACATGATTTTACATAAACCAATTGATATGGTGACATGCCGATTGGAGTTTTGAAAGTTGTCTGATAAGCCCAGAAAGCATCATCGATTCTCCTGGACTAATCTCTCCTAGAGATATTTACTATCTTTTGTCGAGAATCCTCTTGAGCTCTCTTTTGGACACTTCAACTTGTTTATTGGTTTGTGGATGATATGGGGTTGCAACCTTGTACCTCACTCCATATTTTTTATGAAGAGCTTCTAGTTGTTTATTACAGAAGTGGGTTCCTCCATCACTAATCAATGTTCTGGGGACCCTAAATCTATTAAATATTGTCTTCTTCAAAAGACCAATCACGACTTTAGCATCATTGGTAGGTGATGGCATGGCTTCCACCCACTTTGATACATAGTCACTGGCCATAAGTATGTAAAGATTTGAGTATGAGGAGGTGAATGGTCCCATAAAATAAACTCTCCATACATTAAACAATTCTACCTCGAGGATGGAATTTTGTGGCATCTCATACCTTCTGGATAGGTTTTCAATTCTTTGGCATCTGTCACATCTCTCAACGAAGGTTGGGACATCTTTAAAAAGTTGGCCAATAATAAAGACCACTCTGAAGCACTTTAGCTGTCGTCCTCTCTCCATTAAAGTGGCCACCATAATCTAAATCGTGACAGTGTTATAACACACCTTGTACCTCTTCTTTAGGAATACACATTCTAATTATGCCATCCGCACACCTCTTGAAAAGGTGTGGATCATCCCATAGAAAGTAACAGGAATCATGAATCAGTTTTCTTTTTTGATTCCAATTGAATTCCTTTGGGATAATCCTCCCTACCTTATAGTTATCCATGTCAGCAAACCATGGTACAACCCTAATTTCCAAGAGTTATTCATCTGGAACTTCTTCTTTTACTGGAACCTTAGGCGGCGCTTATGTTTCTTCAAGTTGGATTCTCGATAGGTGATCCGCCATAGGATTTTCTGAACCATTCCTATCCCAAATTTCAATGTCAAATTCTTGAAGTAATAATACCCACCTTATCAATCTCGGCTTGTCATCCTTCTTAGACAAGAGATACTTAAGAGCAGAATGATCAGTGTAGACTATTACTTTTAAAACTAATTAAATAAGATATGAATTTATCAAAAGCAAATACTACAACTAATAATTCTTTCTCAGTTGTTGCGTAATTCTTTTACGTACTGTTCAAGACACGACTAGCATAATAAATTACATGCAATAACTTGTCTTTTCTTTGTCCCAAAACTGCGCGTATAGCATAGTTACTAGTGTCACACATTAGTTCAAATGATGCGGACCAATCTGGTGCGACAATTATTGGTGCAGACACAAGCTTGGCTTTCGAAGTTCCAAAGACATGCAAACATTCTTTAACAAAATTAAACGAGCATCTTTAAATAAAAGACTACGTAAGAGTTTTGCAATTTTTAAAAAGTCTTTTATGAATCTTCTGCAAAAGCCTACATTCTCAAGGAAACTTTAGATTGTCTTCACATTCACTGGTGGTGGTCATTTTTCAATTACCTCCACCTTAGTTTTATCAATCTCTATGTCTTTAGTAAAGATTTGATGTTCAAGAACAATACCCTCTTTGACCATAAAATGGCACTTTTTCCAGTTCAAAACTAGGTTGGTTTCTTGACACCTTTTTAAAATCAAGGATAAGTGGTTCAAGCATGTGTTAAAAGTGTCTCCAAAGATAGAGAAGTTATCCATAAATAGCTCAATAAATTTTTTTACCAAGTCAGAGAAGATGAAAAGCATGCACCTTTGAAAAGTGGCAGGTGCATTACACAACTCGTAGGGCATCTGACGGTAAGCAAAAACTCTATAGTGGTATGTGAAGGCTGTCTTCTCTTGGTCAAGGGTATCAATTGCAATTTGGTTGTACCCCTGGTACCTATTCAAAAAATAGTAGAAAGCATGGCCAGCAAGTCTCTCCAGCATTTGTTCAATGAACAGGAGAGGAAAGTGGGCCTTCCTTGTTACTATGTTTAGCTTTCGGTTGTCAATGCACATCTTCCAGCTGGTGACCGTCCTTGTAGGAATTAGCTCATTCTTCTCATTGGAAATTACGGTGATCCCTCCATTCTTTGGCACAATGATAGAAGATTTTATGTCGATCTAGAATTCCTCAATAAAATTGAATCACTTCGTTGTAAGTATAGTCTAGACCAACAACCAATCCTCCATCAAAGTTTAATTTTGGTTGTCACAAGTCCAACCCAATAAAAATAACCGAGAGTATTAGTCCCAGGTCATTCTCCCTAGAAATTACAATCGAGTGCTTAATTATTGGTTATGAGATTCAAGGGTTGGGTTGAAAAAACAAGAAATTAAAAAAGGCAAGAAATGTAAATGACAAGAAAATAAAGCAACCAACTAAAGATAACAAATGCTAAAAAGAGGCATTCATGGCAAGGATTGAGAATCTAGGTTTTCTATCCTAGTCATTAATCATAACATAATAATAAGCAAGAGCTAATCCTATTAAGTCATCTTCAACATCGGAAGAAGGTACAATATTATATTCAACATAGGAAGAAAGTCAAATAAGACTAGTTAATCTCAATCCAAAAGTCCTAATCAACTCACTAATTGAATTAGCAAGAGATTAGAGTCAATGAAAATAATATTAACTAACAACTCTAGATCACTAACATAAGTTGGGTGTTAATGACTCAAGAGCACCCATTTTCTCTTTCCAAGTCAAGAATGCTCAAAATCTACTCTAACATCCAACCAAGCATTTTGTCAAACACTTGGAAGGCATAAAAGGAAAGCATCATAAAATTGTAATAATAATAAAATCTACAACTACCCAATGCAAGGAATCAACAATAACAACTAAAGAAAGCAACATTAAACATGAAATACCTCAAATTGAATTAAAAGAAATTGAAATTGACAAGAGTGTTCATAAACATAAAAATGACATAAAAGAGAAAATAACAAAAAGAACTAAGAGAACAAGGGTGTAGAAAAAAGAAATTGCAAAGAAAACTAGATGAAAATAAGAATTAAAACCTAGGTCTAAGAGAGATTAACCTAATTCTACCCTAATTCTAGAGAGAAGAGGGAGCTTCTCTCTCTAGAAAACTACCTAAAGTATGATCCTAAACTAATCTAATTGCTCCCCCCTGGTCCAATCTTGAATTCTGCATTAAACAGCCTCAGAAATGAGTTGGATTTGGGCCTGGAAAGCTCAAAAATCACCCCCAGCGTCTTCACTTTAATGAGGTCACATGACCAACATCACACGTACGCGTCGCTTGTCAAATTCCCTTATCACGCGTATGCGTGGATGACGTGTGTGCGTCACTGGCAGATTTCCTCCTCACGCGTACGCGTAGATGACGCGTGCGCGTGGCATTGAATTCTCCAAATGCTCATTTCTTCATGAATTCTCCACTTTGCATGCTTTTCTCTTCACTTCTTCCATCCAATCCGTGTCTTATAAGCCTGAAATCACTCAACAAATATATCAATGCATCGAATGGGATTAAAGTGAATTAGATTTAGCTATTTTAAGGCCTAAAAAGCATGTTTTCACTTTTAAGTACAAATTCAGCGAGAATTACAAAAGCATGCTATTTCATTGAATAAATGTGAGATAAGTTGATAAAACCCACCAAATTCAATACAAGATAAACCATAAAATTGGGGTTTATCACACAACTTGCACCAGACTTACTCATGGACTGTTAGAAATAGGATAGATAATCCCATCATCCCACAACTTCATTATTTCCTTGTGAACAACCTCCTTCATTATTGGATTAAGCTTTCTTTGTGCTTGTGCATCCCAGAATCTTATGCATGAACATTGTGGGTTTATTCCCTTGAGGTCACTGATTGTCCAACCAATGGAGGTCTTGTGCTCCCTTAGTACTCGAAGTAATCTCTCTTCTTCTAATTCACTCATTGAGACATTGATGATAATTGGATAAGTTTCATTAGCTACAAGGAATACATACTTGAGAGTTAGAGGCAAAGGCTTCAACTCTAGCTTTAGCGGTGCTTCTCTCTCCTTGGTGATGTCTGTGGTTGTCTTCTCTAGTGAATGCACATCTTCTAGTTCTTCCACTTTCTCAGAGCTTGAGTACTGTGTAAGTTCCAGTGAGTCCACGAGAGCTCCTTAATCATGAGCTTTCTTGGATCAATAGGTCGATTAAATCAACCTGCATATAACTCTCTAATTCACTTAGATATTGCATGGCTTTAAAGACATTGAAAACCATTCGTTCATCATAAACCCTCAGTGTTAGCTCACCTTTTTGGACATCTACGAGAGCTCATCCGATGGCTAAGAATGGCCTCCCTAGGATAATGGAAGCATCTTTATCTTTTTCCATACCAAGGATTACAAAATCAGCGAAGAATATAAATTTTTCCACCTTGACCGATGCGTTTTCCACTATCCCATGTGTGGAAACTTTATTGATCTGTTAGCCAATTGCAAAGATATCCTTGTTGGCTTTACTTTTTCAATTTGTATCTTCCTCATCATGGACATGAGCATAAAGTTAATGCTTGTCCCTAGGTCACACAATGCCTTCCTAATGATGATATCTCTAATAGTTCAAGGGATTTGGAAACTTCCTGGATCTTTCAATTTTTGTGGAAGTTTTCTTTAAATAATGGCACTGTATTCCTTGGTGAGTATCACTGTTTCATCTCCTTGATGGTCTTTTTCTTGGATAGCAACTCTTTCATGAATTTGGCATAGAGTGGCATTTGTTCTAAGGCTTCTGCAAAAGGAATATTGTTCTGCAGCTTTTTAAACACCTCTAAAAATTTGGAAAATTGCTTTTCCTGATTCTGCTTCTGTAACCTTTGAGGGTATGGAATTCTCGGTGTTTAGGCTTTTACATTCTCTTTTTTTACTTCTGTTGGTGCAGGAGTGTTTTCATCCTTTGGTTTCTCCTCCTTTTTTATTTCTAAAGGCTTCTCAGCTCGTCCCTCATCATTCTTGGGAGTCTCTTTGCTGACTACTCTCCCACTCCTCAGGTTGATAGCCTTGTATTCCTCTCTAGGATTAGGTACTGTGTTACTCGAAAAAGAATTTATTGGCTTCTCTGCTAATTGTTTAGCAATTTGTCCCATGATGCGTGAGCATATTTTCTCTATTTTCTTATTATTTCATATATAAATTTGTTGAGTTTTATTGAGATTTTAGTGTTTGAAGCCTATTTGGATGCTACTTTGAGGTGCATTGTGGTTTTATTTATTTTAAAAAAAATCAGAGCGAGTTTGGCAGAGTTTGTGCAGAAGAAAAAAGAAGAAAATTTATGCTGCCAAGATGGCGCCAAAGGCATTTGGCGCCAGGTGCCTCGTAACGTGTGCAAGCCCTCTGTGAAGCTGGCGTCAATAAACGCCAGGTGCTTCGTAATTCATGCCCAGAACCACACGCTAGTGGTGCCAAACACCGAGCTTGGCATTTAGTGCCAAAAAGACAGCAAACTCACAATCCTTCTCTGTCCCAGTGACACTAAACGCTGAGCGTGACGTTTAGCGCCAGTAGCGTGTACATGGACTCTAGAGAAGGGCTTCGTTGCCTGAGGATTTAGTAATTATTATTTTTATTTCATTTTATTTTGTTTATTATTATTTCAAAATATAATCTTTTAGGTTTAGATTTTATTACTTTATTTTATTTTTAAATCAAATTAGGTTAGATATAAAAGGAAAAAGATTTAGCCCTTTGGGCTCTCTCTTCTCTTTCTTCCTCATTCCACACTTTACACACTTTTGGAACCCTAGTTTTCTCTGAGCCATGAGAAACTAAACCTCCTCTGTTAAGGTTAGGAGCTCTGTTATTTTATAGATTAATACTATTGTCATTATACTTTCAATCAATGTACTGATTTATATTCAAGAATTACTTTCGTTCTTCATCTTAGGAATTAGAGTTTGTTGGAAGATAACACTTTTTCTACTTGAATTCTTGTTGAATCTTGGAAAAGTTAACTCACTTGAATAACAGCTTGAAAGTTAGCTCACGTCCAACTTGCCCTCACACACGCCCAACTCATGGGCTTTCCACCCTCCAGGGCTTTTTGATTTCCTTTACTAATCTCTAAGTATTTAAGCTTAAATGAGGGGTTGAAGATTAGGCACAAGGCCCATGTGATCAAGCATTGATTGAGGACCAATTGGAGAAGGATCGAAAGCTTGACTTAAGATGAAAAGCATTAATTAATTAGATTTGATTATGTTTTAGTTTGATTCTGTTTTTGAATTTTGAATCTTAGGTTTTAAGGTAACATATATAAGGAGAGGAGCCATATACGTGAGCTCTTCTCTTCCCTCTTCGGAAGTTTTAGGACAATTCATAATTCTAGATTTTCTTTTAATTATGAACAATTAATCTCCTTTGTTAAGGTTTGGAGCTCTGTTCATTTTTTTATAGATTATTAATCTAAGTGTTTTACTTTATTTGAGGTTTATGCTTTGATCTATTTCATGATTGAGTTTTTGTTCTTCACCCCTACAGATTTAGAATTGTTGGAAAATATTCTAACTCCATTTTGGATTCTAAATATTGTTTTGGAAAAAGTAATATTTGAATTAGTTTGAAAACTCTTTCTCACTACTTTTTTATTTAACTAGGAATAGTTTCAAAGAGTGTGCAATACTTTGTAAGTTTCAATTGTTTAGGACTAGTTTGAATAAATGACATATAATTTAACCTAAGGACTATTTTTGAATCTTATTTGAAATTCAATTAGAATTGTGCTTCATCTCTTTTCTTAAATAATTGACTAAGGAATTAGCGATTAATCAGGTTAAAGAGAAGTTGAATTGCCAAGGAATTGGAATTTGATTATTTATGATTTGTCGTGATTGATCATTGCATGCCTAAAGTAAATTAACATAAGGATTGTTTTCCTAGAGAGTGAAAAACTCTGAGACCTTAACATCCTCACCATCGTTGTCTTCACACTCACTGTTTGCTATTTATTGCTTTGCCTCTTTACACATTTGAATTTTCATCTCTCTGATTTTGATTTGTCTAGTTAGAATAGTCAACTAATCATTGTTTCTTAATCTATAAATTCTTGTGGGAACGATAATTCACTCACCGTGATATTATTTAATACAATTTGATGTACTTGTCAAGTTGTGGTTTTGCATAAATTATGCATCAGTTTCAGAGATGTTTAGCTATTAGGAAAGGAAAATTTCATGTTCTCTACTTTGATTTATTCACATATATTTTTACAACAAATCGTAAATAATCAAATCCCAATTATTTGGCAATTCAATTTCTCTTTATCCCACCTAATCGCCAATTTCTTAGTCAATATAGTGACAAGAAGAGGTTAAGCTCAATTCTGATTTAAAGTCACACAATTTTCAAAGCTATTCCTAGTCAATTGAAAAGTTATGAGAATGAGTTGCAAGCTAACCCCAATATTAAATTTTCCAAGATAATAAAGAAATCCAACATAGAGTTAGAATATTTTTCAATACTTCTAATCATTAAGAATAAGAACAAAACTCAATTCTTGAAAAAGTATCAATGCGTTAATCGAATAAAAAAAACAATCAATCACCAATTTATAAAACTAAACAGAGCTCCTAACCTTTACACAAGAGAATTAGTGACTCATAGCAAATAAAAAGATAAACTAAAACTAATGAATGCGAGATGCTAGATGGTCCTAGATGAATCATCACACGCTTATTTATAATCTAAATCTTAACCTAACTTTTGAACTTGAACTAAAACCTAATCTTATCTTTTTGTAGAAAAAGACAACTAAGACAACAATTAAAATTTAAACTAAAACCATCTCTTATCTTTCTAGAAGGAAGCTAACAATAACTAATCATTCAAATCTTTAATTTTTGGAGTGTGTAGGCCGAATCACAATATCCTAAAAGTCATACTGGGCCTAGGTGCTAAACTTCGGTTGCTGTCGCTATGCGCCAGCCTTTAAAATCCACTAGGCACTATACGCCAATCCTTTTGTCTTTTTGGGCGTTAGGCGCCCATTCCTTTAAGCCTTTTAAGCGCTTGGCTCCGGCCTTTGGGGCTGGGCGCCAACACTTATATTACGTTCCTAGACTTGTTCGTTGAGCACTAGTCTTATTTTTTCTTTGAAGGCGTTGAGTGCCAAGGTTAGGTGATGGGCATTGGACCTTTGGGAGTGAAAAATTTGTGGGCATTGGGTGCTAAATGCATTGGCGCTGGGCACTCGATCCTGGCACTGGGCGCCCAATCCTGCCGCTAGGCACCACCTTCTTTCTCCTTCGAAGGTGCTGGGTTCTACTCCCAAGACGCTAGGCGCCACTTTCTTGAGTTCCTTCACAGGCGTTAGGTGCCAGATTATGGGTTGCCTCTTGGGTGCATTACCTCATTTCTTCCTTTAACCTGGATTCTTTAAACAATAAGCCTAAACACACAATAAATCTAAAACAACTCCAAATAATACCGATTAGCAATAAAATCTTTAATAAAACATAAGAAAACTACCAAAAAAAAAGATTGAAAAATTACGAAAGATGCCTAGGAATCAATCATATTTATCAATAATTATGTAAAAAAATTTAAATGATACCATCCATTTTCTTCTCTGTTGCTCTCTGGGTAGTGGATCGTCCGATGTGCATGGATCCACCGATGATCGACTGGCTTGTGTCTTAGCCTGGATCTGCTGATAATCCTCTGTGTTCCAGTACTCCTTTAGTTGGATGAGGATATCGTTCAATTTGTATTTGTTCACAACTCTCTAGTTAGACCTAGACCTTCTGGGGTATTTCATGGAATACACTTGATGTGCATTTTGTGCTAGGATGAATGGATCATATCTATCATACCTCCTAACATGATTAATCTCGATGATCTTATACTCTTTGTGCGTACGAATGCCTCAAGGCCATGCAGAATCATACCATTCAAATTGAATATTACAACATGTTTGATTTGTGCACCGGATACTCAATTTCTAAAATTTATTCAACAACCCAAACTAGTCATATTCACCTTGCCCAGCATCGCCCTTAAAAAATACCCTGTGTTGTACGTTGTTATTCCTTCAGCATTTTCTAGTGTGTGAAATTTCATTCCATCAACCTTTACTATAAGAAGAATGCTAAATACCATCGGATTTATCGACGGTCATGGGAATAAATTCGTCAATTCAAGTTATTATCGGCGAATTTACATTTTCGATGGTAAATTTTCCAGTAATTATTGGAGGGAAAACTAAAAGAATAAGCACAAAAGCTAGCGAAAAATTTATTGTCGGATTTATCCGCCGATAAACTCATTTAGTATAACATTGCATTTTGGTGCACTAAAATATATTACACACTTCTCTCTCCATCACTCTCCTCTCTCATCTCTCTCCCAAACAACTACCTCTGGCAGCCCCTCCAGCCACCCTTTGACAGTGCTGGCCACCCATATTATTTTCCAAAGGATGCATAGAGTCACATGGATCTTGTTTCGTCGTCTCAAACGGAGTTTCTCTCTCTCTGTCGCCGAAACTGCGTCTCTCCTCCATTTTTTAAGTAGGCTGCCTCATCCCTCTCCTTATTCCATCTCTTTTTCTTAATAAAGAAACCTTTACCCCTTTTTAAATGACCATTCAGTTCAATTATCACGTCGTCGCTGCCACTACCATGTCGTCGCTGCTGCCACGCCAGGAAGGTATGCATACTCTGATTGTTACATTGAGCTTTGATTAATGGGTTTTGTTTAATTGGATTATATTTTATTTGATAGTGGATTGATTTAATCAAATATTAGATAATAAGAAATATTTTAAATGCATTAGGTTGAATTTAGTTTATCATGTATTAATATAATTAATAGTATTAGTTTAAATCATAAAAATAGGGTTTTGTTTTATATGAGACATTTTCGTAGATAATGTTTGATAAACTTTGATATAAATGGTGCTTTGTAAATTTCGTAAAGTCTCCCTTAATAGTTCCTGAGATTCACGTGATTACCCAATGTGGTCGTCGAGATCTCAATTTTATTATTGTAATCTTTCAGATAGAGCTTCGAGCACTATAATAGTCCCTAAGCATCTTTTCGGTGATGAGTCAGCTATCACCCCGCTAACTTGGCATTACTTTGCCACGCTGGAGGGTGCCAAAACGTTGTCATTTTGGTTTAGCACCAAGATTTGGAGAAAACAACACTGTATGTATTAAATTTAGCATGTAAAATGATTTTGATCAAACACAATACTTCACTTGTCTTTTCCACTTTCACACTCCCTCTTCTTATTCTTCTTATCTTCATCAATGGCACTGCTATAGAATTCTGTGGATGTGGTCAATCATTTTGAGACAAGAAGACATCTGACTTAAGACTGAGTTAGTCGTTCGTCTCATCTGTTGCAAACAAGAGGTTCTGCCATTTTTTGTTGTTAGTAAAAGTAACTCTTTTGTTATTTTTTTTATTTTTGTTTCAATATAATAATGGTTCTTCGTTATATTTGTTTGTGAGTGTGGTTGAAATTTTCTATTTTTTTTTGTCAGTTTAGTTTTTAGGGTTTAGTGATGTTTAAGTTAGGTTAGAGTTTTGTGTGGATGCTCTATTTTAATTGAATGGAATAGGGCTACAATAAATGATGGTCATATTGTTAAAAAAAATAGATGGCTAGTGGTGTTGATTTTATTTTATTTTTATGGTGCATAAATAGTTCACAAAAATCTGTTTGAGTTCAGGGTAATTATGAAGCAATGGATTTTGAATTTTGTAGATAAAAGAGATATTGGACATTATGTTTCATTATGGGGTGATTTCAAAAAAAAGAAGAAGAAGAAGAAGAAGAAGAAATAATGGTATATTCTCCAGATAACAAAGTTTGTCTAGGTGATCTAGATGTGGATACTCTAGATGTCTTCTACCTGAAGAACTATCATAAAAAGTTTAGATATAATGAAATAAAGTAATGCTGTTGGCATGTACCTAAAAAAGGTTTGGAGAACAGATTGAGAAACTTGAACAATGACAAAGTTATAAGAGAGATCGTGAATTGTGCTAAGAAAAATGATGGAATAATTGATATATATTTGGAGCATGGAGTGTTAGTGCAAGAAATTTTAGTGGACAATGAGATAGTTGTCTACTTGGATGATGATGATGATGCAGAAGGGGGCAATGCTAATATAAATGCTCCTATGAATCTTCCTTCAAATGAGACTTATACACTCTTGGTTACTCCCACCACCAATTACCACTTCTAGATCCAATACACATATTAATTCCAACCCCACCAAGAAGAAAATTTTTCCAAGAAAAATACAACAATCACCTTTAAAAATCAAATTTGTATCTAAAACCAGAGTTAAATAGCCACAAACAACACTAACCCTCTCAAGCTGACCAAGTCCACCAGAGACATCCATTCAACTAAGCCTACCCAGCACACCAAGTCAGATAAGTCAAATAAGCCTAAATAGCCCAACAAATTTAGCATATTTTGGAGACCTTGTGCAAAATCTTCTGCCAGAAGATTCAAGAGCAAAATTTTTACAATGAAATTCTTTTTGAAGTGTCTTCTAACTCTTATGAGAGTGTAGAAAATAGCCTTTTTAAGTCATTCTCTGATGAAAACAGCTCTTCTGAATCTAATACTGTAGAAAAAGATGTCAAAACTAGGAGTGGGAGTAAGGTGAGCAAGGTCCAGAAAGACAAGAAAGAGAGAAACGTTAGTCCACTATTTGAAAGAAAGGAGAAGATCCTAATTGAGGATGAGGCATTGATGCAGGAGATTAGTGATGATGAAGTGGATCTTGATTTTGTTGGTAATTTTGTTGAAGGTGTAGATTATGGTTTAAATCCTAGTGTTGATTCAGATATCACCAATTTATAGCATTCAGAGGAGATGAAGACTCCTCCAAATTCAGAAGATGAACTAGAAGAAGACCATGATTCTAATGATGCATCTAGCGTTTAGGGAAGGTGCAAGATTTGGAGAGTCGCATCTTGAGGTTGGTATGAAGTTTGGAATTAAGTGGGAGTTTAGAGAAGTTGTTCGAGAACACACAATTCAATAGAGTAGACGCATACGGTTGAAAAAGAATGATATCATAAGGTGCATCACAGTTTGTAAAGTTAAGGAGTGTCCTGGGATGATTTATGCATTAAGAGACTATGATAATACTTGTTGGCAAATCAAAACTTTTAATGACAACCACACCTGTCTTAGAAATGATAGAAATAAGGCTACCAAAAGAAACTGAGTCTGCAACAAGTTTCTGAAGAAGATTAGGAAATATCTTAATTTCAGACACTATGAGACTTAAGGGTGAGCACGGGTAGCGGGTATCCAATTACCCGTTCGAACCCAAACCGAACCAATTAAATTGGTTCTGGAACCAACGGGTAATTGGGTCCAACCCGAACCAAATCAATGACTCTCTCTAATAATTGTTTTAGATAACGGTTCTGGGGGTACAAAACTCGAACCAATCCGTAGACCCGACCATATATTAATTAAATAAAAAAAATTTTATGTGTGTGTGTGTGTGCCTTTTAATAATTTTGAGTTTTTCAGTTTTCACCCAGTAACCCTAACACTAGCAGTGGCACCCTCTCACCTCATGGAGTAAATCCTAGCAGAGGCAGAGCTTCCTCAAACATCACCATCTCACCATTACTCACGCAACTAGGGGTGCACATGGGCCAGGTGAAGCCGGATTTGATGTGACCCAGACCCGGCCCGAAATATACACCGGGTCTATTTATTAGACCCGAAGCCGACCCTAGACCCGATGAAACCAATACACTTTCGGGCCACAATAAAACCGGGTGAAAACCGGGCCATTAACATTACATTACGTTGATACCTTCTTGTAAGCTAGCATGTAAAAATATCCAAATTTCCAAGACTCCAACCATTATTTAACATGGTAAAATTCACTTAGAAAAATATAACAAGAACTAACCCTTCTTCAAAATTAAAGCATAACCACAATCAATACTAAAGCATAACCACAATCAATACTAATATTGTCTAATAATATCAAATATTTAAATAAATACAAATAACACAATATTATGCATTAGTCTAAAGTCTTATGCATTCTAAATATAAAACATTAACTTATAGTCTTATAATGACTAATAACACAAAATATTAAGGTTTACAATACTTAAATTCCACATAAGAATAGTCATGATCCATCACTAATAACACAAAATATTAATTGTGTATGATGACCGAGCCACCGGGCCGACTTCGGGTGACCCGAGCTATGACCCAGACCCGACTCGAAATAATGACCGGGTCTATTTTTGAGACCCTTACCCGGCCCTAAACCCGATGAAATCAAACCAAATTAGCCCCTAAAGTGTTTGGGACCGGACCGAACCTTCGGGCCGGGCCGGGTCATGTGCACCCCTACACGCAACCAGCTTCCTCTCCGTCGTCGGTGTCTCCGTCGGCATCTTCGTCAGCAGCATCGTCATCCGCGGGATTGTCAGGCGTCAACATCGTCTCCTCCATCGTCTTTTTTGGTAGCGGCAGTGACGCAGCAAGCAACTTCCTTTCTGTCGTCGGCGTCTCCGTCGGCATCTCCGTCAGCATCATCGTCCACGGGACCGTCAGCATCGTCTTCTCCATCGTCTTCTCTGATACGGTAGTGATGCAGCAACCAGCTTCCTCTCCGTTAGCTTTCGTCAGCGGTTCCCTCTCCAGCAGCCAGCTTCCTCCAGGCTCTAGCGTCGTCTTCTTCGATCACTCAGTCAGGTAAGTCTCTAATTTTTTGTTTATGTTATTTGTTAAAGTGTTAATTATTTTACTTTCTATTCAATTTTTGTTTATGTTATCTGTTCAATTTTTATTTATGCTATCTGTTGAAGTGATAATTTTTTGTTCAATTTTTTCACTAATTATTTGTTTGTTGAATTACTTTCAATTAATCAATTTCATATATTGACATTAGCTAATTATATGCTAATTTTTGGAAGGTCACAACTCTCTTGAACATGCTTGGTTAATGGAATGAAAGATTATGGAGTGAAGACTTTGAAAGATTATTCCTTTGAAGGATTATTTCTATTGCACTTTTGTATTTAGCTTCTAATGTGTGTGGTGTTTAACATGTTTGGATTTAATGTATTTAGTGTTTAATATGTTTGGATTTTAATGTGTTTAGTTTTTAACTTATTTGGTGTTTAACATATTTGAATTATTTCTATTAATGTTACATGTTTATTGTACTTATAAAATTTTTAAGATAAAAATTTCATTTTTTATTTTTTATTTTTTTATGAATTTCTATTTCATTGGTACTCAATTATCTGAACCGAACCAATCTATTTTTAATCGATTTGATTTTGTTCGGATATATACACAAAAAAACGTAAATCCAAACCAAATCGAATCAATTACAATTTAATTAATTCGAATCTAATTTTACCTTAAACCTGAATTAATCCGACCCGTGTTCATTCCTAGTGAGACTACAATTTATTTCAAGATATGGTTAATTTGACATTAAATAAGAACTCAATTTCAAGAACTTTGATGGTGGACGAATAAAACTTCCGATTGTAGTGCTTTCACCACCCATTATTGATATAAAAAAAAAAAGTAAAAAAGAGTTTATAACTTTTAAAAGATTTTGGAAATTAAGATTAAATAAAAAAAAGACACTAAATTGAGTTCAAATTACAATCTTATGAGTTAACTTAGTCATTGTATCCTCTAGTATAACAAAATGATGTCACATAAGTACGGCAATAATTGACTTATTACTGAGAAGATGACCAGAAATTATTATAGTACTCAAAATTCTATGTGAAAGACTATAATTGTAAAATTAGAATATTGAAGACTGCGAGGTAATCTGGTGAGTATGAGGACCACTATAGCCTATAGGGATAAATTCAAAGTGGTCATGGAATACTTTGTCCGGCCTAAGCTTAGATAGGCGATTTCTCCACCATCGGTTACCTTTGCAAAGAAATGATGAAGGCATGGCATTTCCTCAAGCATCTGAACTGCACACCCGCCGCCGCCTCCCTCTCTCTTCACCTCCTACGCTCATCCTCTTTTTCTCTCAATCGTTACTTTCCATCGCATTGCTTTCTCTCTGTCCACACCACCGCTAGTGACCACTGGCCAGCACGTGGCCAAGTGACAAACGGACATGCAAAATTTTCCACAGCTTCTTCTTCTCTGGCAGTTCATTCAATGGCTTCACCTGTTCCTGTACCTGCAAATTATGTTTCAGTTCTAGTTCGATGTCATAAGGATAATTCAGTAAGCTTCCTTCCTTTTTCTTTCTTGTCTCTTTTCAGCATTTTGCTTGTTCTTAAAACTATACCGAGCCACACTAAGCTTGTTCGACCCTGAACCTGTTAAATTTGCTTTCAATAATTTCTATTTCGATTATTTTTTGTTTATTTATTTATTTATTTATTGTATTTAAACATACTCCAGCTTTTGTGCGCGCGCGTGTGTGGATATATTTTCTAGTTCAATCGTGATTTTTTGCGGTTCAGAAATAAACTCATTTGATTAAACCAACTGAATCAACAGCTGCCAGCTCAGTTTTTAAAAGATTAGTTTATCTTTAACCATTGTATTGCTGCATTTTCCCTCCCTAATTCAGTTACTATGTAAATTGAAGAGCTAAATCAGTTGAGAACTTTTCAGGTGACCATGTCCTGAAATTGGTGTTTCATGGCTCATCCTATACCTTATTAGTGATTGTAGTGTTTGGAAATCTGATTCAACTTTTGTTTGTTTAGTCTGAGTTTTAGTCTAGTATTTGTAATGTTGGTGCTATTGGGATTTAGTCATTTAGGTGCGTTTTGTTATTTAGTTAGTATTCATGATTGTTTGACACTTATTTAAGAGTCTTCTATGTGGAAAGAAGTATCAGTAAGAGACTCATAAGACATTTAGCTACATTCGGAATCATATTATAGCATAAGAACTTTGTTATGCTGCCTAATTGTTTGACCATTTTCTTTATGCTGACAAGGATATGCTTGCAGAAGCTATTTTAAGCTTTGGTGCAAGTTCTGTTACTATGAATGAAGATGATGTCTGTCCAGATACTGATGAGGTATGCTGTTACTGGAATCTTTTACAGTTATTTTATTTTCTGAAACAGAACGTTCTTATAAAGGTTTATAATACTTTTCATTTTATCAATTTCAATTTGCTGGTTTTGTTAATTATTCATGACAAGGCACAAGGACATTGTTTGATCCCACTTAGTGGGATAAGGCTCTATTGTTATTGTTATTTGTGTTAATTTTAAACTCAGATACTTATGATCGCATGCCAATGAATCAAACTTGGGTAGCCTATCACATTCCTTTTTCAGTTATGCGAGCTCTTTATGAATATCATGTTATTGACTAAATCAATTTGAGCTGGAGGTGTAAGCACATCTTCATTGATAAATTACATTGTTGTTCAGGAAGAGAATCTGTCCATGTACTATTGCTGCACTTTGCCACTTGGTTTAGTAGCATCATTTTCGGTGTATTATGTGCATGAATAATGCACCCAAGAAGAAAGACAAAAGAAGAAAGGAAAAAAAAAAATGAAAAAGTGTGGAAAAGTTATTCATAATGTATGTTTGTTATTCAATCCTTTTAGTGCATCAAGTATGTACAAAAGTTAAATGTATAAGAAATTCCAATAAATTTACTATGGTAAAAACCCCAGAGCTTTTTTGCAACCACAGCTTGATTTATTTTTGAACAACCTTAATTGATCTGAACCACCTATTAAATTTGTCTCAATTTCAACAATAAATATAAGTACCAAAACATACCAGCACAAGTATTTATCTAATCCTGCGTGTTCCAATTATATAAATTTCAGTCTTTATCACTAGACTGCTGCTCATACTGATTACATATTTAATCATTCTCCCTATATCAGGAATAAGTTTTCCATTCTTTATGATATCTATTTGACGTTTTGACTGTATATTTGACAAACACCAGTTTATGGTTAAAAGTTGTGGTTTTAAGGCACTCATTTTATGTGAACTGTTTCAAACACTTCTAAAACTCTGCAGGTTTGTGTTAGTTCCATTTTTCTTGAAGGTGAGGATATAAATATGAGCATTTCACATGCTGCTGATTCTATTGGTTTGAAAGAGATACCAAGATATGAAGTTAAAATTATTGAGGAGGATGACTGGATGAAAGGAGCTCAGGTCAGTTTGCTTCTTTTCTAGATCAATATCATGAAGTTGTTCTTGTGTTGCTTTAGAAGATTGATCTAATATCTACGCAACTTCCTTGCTATTGAAGTTCTGCATTATTATGCTATATTCACATTTCTTCAGCCATCTAGTCTCTGTTCTATGATATTTGGCAAAGTTTTTCATGAGAAAAATGTCTTGGTATGCCTTTCACTCGAAGGCAGAGTAGCTGAAATTTTTGGGTGTATCTTCTAGTGTTTCTGTTCAAATCAATTTTGGAAGGGCATGAGTGAAAATCAGACAGGTTCATCTTTTATGAACTAGAAATCGAGTCAATGAGGCAATGATGCTCTTTATGAAATTGAGTTAGTCCTGTGTTCTAGCTGTTAAATACTAACTGCTAATTGTTTGGTTTCTGTTTAATAGCTATTAAATTTACTGCGTTCTTTACTTAGCATTCTTATTTGGGGAATGATGTTAACTGATAACTTATTCATATTATGGAAAACTGTCAGTGCGAGAATGTTACTGGAAATAAACTTACAAATTTTTCAATGCTTTCAGGAATCATTTCATCCAGTTGAAGTTACTGAAGGCCTTTGGGTGGTGCCCAAGTGGATTACTCCACCTGTACGCATATCTCACACTTATTTTTTTGTCACAGTTTATCTTCCTCTTTCATTACAGATAATGTGTTGCTAAACTTCCTATAGTTGGTAATTATACATTGCAAATCTATTTAAGTATTGAATTTTTTGCATCTTGTTTGAATACCATTTTTAACTTTGACCATTTTTCTTCTTGTTTTCCCCACATCCTTTTTGTCTGAGAAGTGAGAACTATTTGTTCATCCTAAATTGAATATTCTTTGTCAGACTAGTATATTCTAATGAGCAATCTTGAATCTTACACAGGATATTCAAGCAATGAATATAATTCTTAATCCTGGACTAGCCTTTGGAACTGGAGACCATCCGACTACCAAATTATGTCTATTACTCCTACATGGCCGTATAAAAGGAGGAGAATACATCTTGGACTATGGCACTGGCACTGGAATTCTAGCAATTGCAGCTCTAAAGGTATTTTATTGATGATCTGCATATGTTAAGAACTTAAAGTAAAATGAAAAAGCTATTTGGAACTGGGATACCTACTCCGGTTTCAGTTAGCTAGAATGCCTTTGCTGTACAGTAGAGTTCATTTTCATTCTTACTTTGTTTCCTTGAACATCTGTGTGTGGAAAGCTAAATATTATAACCGTCTCTATCATATTCACATATTTTAACTGTCTTTTTTGGTTAATTTTTTGTGGTAGCTTCGATGTAAGGAATTTTTTTTTTTTCCATAGCATCGATTAGAAAATACCTGGGTTATCAAATTAGTGAAAACTTTCAGGAGTTAATTGACAGAACATATGTCAGATATGAATTTTCAGAGACATTTTGATATGACATGTTCTGTACTTGTTGGGCCTTATATAGGGTTTAGGGTTTAATTATTAAGTTAGTATAAAAGAGCATATTATTGATTTAATAGAATCAGTTGAGAAATTAATCAAATGAGAGTTCAGGAAAGCAATTCTAAACCTTCTGCAGTTTCATATTCACCAATAATAGACCTTTTGCAGTTTGGTGCTGCCTTTGCCGTTGGAGTCGATATAGATTCACAAGCAATTGCATCAGCATCTGAAAATGCTACTCTGAATAACATTGGACCAGACAAGCTGCAACTGCAGTTGATTGCAAGCCAAACTTCTTCATCCTGCAGGGATGACTGGCCATCTAGAGTTGTCGAGGGAGAAAATGCTTTCGAGATAGACAGAGTCACTCACAAGGATAAATATGATGTGGTCATCGCAAACATACTTTTAAATCCTCTGTTAAATCTTGCTGATCAAATTATCTTTTCTGCAAAGCCTGGAGCAATTATTGGTCTCTCTGGAATCTTAAGTGAACAGGTAGTTTAATTAATTCTCATTATCGATTTTCTTTATTCGGAATGCAGCCATCTCTTTGCGGCCAAATGCAGATTCTTGTTGGTGGAAATGCTTCGAATCGCATTTTCCTCTTAAATTCATCTCCGTTGTTCCTTATGCAGGTCCAGAACATATTACAAAAATATTCACTATTCTTAGAAGACATAGAAGTGTCGAAAATGGATGACTGGGCCTGTGTGAGTGGCAGAAAAAGAAAGAATATAGATATCTGCTGATCGTTGCTGTAGATGCTTTGTTTGGAGGTTTAACTTTTCTCATCCAATCATTTTTTGCCGTTTTAATGCCACCCAGAATGTTTTACAAGAAGCAGCTTTGAACCTGCCACTGCTAGCTGCTATTGACATTCTCTTTTAAATTATCAATGCTGCTATGTGTTTGGCTGTAAATGTTTATTTGGGAAGCAGAAATTAGAATCAGAAGGTGTAGCTAGGCAGAATCGCTGCCTTGATTTTTAGGTCTTACAAAAAAACTGCATGTGTCCTTTTGAACTTATATTTCTAAATTTGAGAGAAATGTACATTGTCCCAAACATTTAGATCCAGCTACAAATGGCCTTAATATTGATGGGAGAAAGAGAGTTATACCGCGCTTGAAGAAATAGATCGATTTTCTTTTTCATTTCCTTTTACACTCTTTAATCCCTTTCCCTCTCGTGGTTTCTTGGGTGTCCACCATCCTCATGTTTGCGAATCATTTCATTTTTTTTTTTTTTTTGAATGAAAGAGCTCAACACAACAAGTGGAGCAAAGAGAACAACAAAAAAAAAAAAACCACCAAACTAGGCAAAAAACCATACAACACAACTACATGATACCCACTGTCATCTTCGGCATTGCCATCAACAACAAAAGGGATCCACACATAACCACTCCTTAAAGTTATTGAAAACCAGGTATATTATTTCATCAACTCCTTTTCCATTATTCTGAAAGATCCTCATATTCCTTTCAAGCCAGATATTCCAGATTATAGCACAGAAAGATACCATCCACCTTTTGCGTTCCTGCTTTCTAGTTGATAGCTCAGTCCAACTCTGAAAGTGTTCTTTCATCGACCCTGGGCATGACCATTGCCTTCCAACAAAGGATAGCCATGCACACCAAACCTGCCAAGAAAATTCACAAGCAAGAAACAAGTGGTGGCTAAATTCAACACCTTTATTACACAACACACATGCCACATCCTCTTGGTTAACTACTCCCAATCGACTCGGCCTTTCCTTTGTATTGACCCTTCCAGTCAAGACAAACCAGATAAACAGTTCAACTCTTGGTGGCACAAGACCCTTCCAAATTGTCCTAGTAAAGCTGAAACTCGCCATATCCTCCGGGAGCAGTTCCACCTGCAATTCCTGCACAAAGGAGTTAGTAGAAAATACACCCTGTTTATCAAACTTCCATACCACTCTATCCTCTCTGTCATGAACAAGGTTAACCAGCCTTAGTGTTTCATGCAGTTGGTGCACTAGGTCCAACTCCCATTGGAATAGCTCTTGCCTCCATTGGAAGTTCCACCTCCACTCTAACCTGTCCCAGAACCCACAATCCCCTATGACGGATCCTCTTTGGTTTGAAACTGAGAAGAGTCTCGGAAAATTATCTTTCAAGGGCCCACCATGCAGCCAGACATCATCCCAGAACCGAGTGCCTCTCCCATCACCAATCTCCATGGATAGCCCATTAATCATCTTCTGTCTTACTCGTTGATCCTTGAACTGTATTTGGTAAATGTCCTTCCATGGTCCCCCCGAGTGGGTAATACTTGGGCAGACAGCATCACACTGGGATTCAGATTGTTGCACGAGCATACCACCTTCTTTCATAAGGGACAGTCCTCCTTCGAAAAATGCCACCACCACTTAAATAAAAGGGCTGTGTTACGCACCATGGCATCCCCGACACCTACTCCACCTAGCTTCTTGGGAGCCTGTACCACCTCCCACCTGATCATGGCCATACCAAACCTACCATCCTCCTTACTCCATAGAAACCTTCTCTGTAGGAAAATCAGTTTCTCTGCAACAGCTTTTGACATTTTATACAAACTCAAATAATAGACAGGCAGGCTGTTCAAAACAGATTTAATAAGCACCAACTTACCAGCCTTATTGAGTACCTTAGCTTTCCAGAGGCTCAGTTTCTCCTCCACTTTTTCTATGATAGGTTTCCAAGTCTTCACCAACCTCGGGTTTGCTCCTAGTTGGATCCCCAAATATTTCACCGGGAGAGATGCTTCCTTACAACCCAGTACACTGCACATACGCTGTACCCACTGAGCATCACAGTTAATAGAAATCAAGCTAGACTTATCATAGTTGATACTCAGCCCCGACATAAGTTCAAAGCAGCGAAGGATCCTCTTGTAATTCTTTATAGTCTCTTCCTCTGGGGGGCAGAATAGAACCGTATCATCTGCAAACTGAAGATGTGACAACTCGACATGCTCTCTACCCACCAGTAACGGCGATAATCTCCCATTTCTTATTGCCTCTCCAAACATCCTATGTAGAACGTCAACCACAAGTACAAATAGAAATAGAGACAGCGGATCCCCCTGTCGCAATCCTCTTTCCATCTTAAAAGGCTTAGATGGCGATCCATTTATCAGCATTGACATGGAACTCGTACCTACACACTCCATCACCCAACTTCTCCATCTATTGCCAAACCCCATCTTCTGTAACACAAGGTCTAGAAAGCTCCACCTGACTCTATCATATGCTTTCTGGAAATCTAACTTTATTATTACCGCCTCCTTCTTTCTTTTCTATTTAGTATTTAGTCTAGCATTCTTTCTTTTCGAGTTCTCTCCTTTATTTTCCTTTTTCTTTAAAGTATAAATAATTATTGTAGAGTCAAAAGGCTTTAATGGCAGGTCATAGAAAACCCAAAAAGGTAAAACATAATAAAGATGTTTTGTTTCATAAGGAACCAAAGATCTCCTTGAGACTCGTGGCTCGTGGGCAACGGTTGAGTTGCTTCTATTGATTTTGATTTCAAAGTCACTGGTTTAATTCCTAAAATAGCTGCTGAAACTTTTATCTTAGGCTATTGCGTACAATCCTTTATCGAATTCTATGCAGGATGCTTTGCCCTTTGGTAATTCATCATGATTTTTTTTTAATATATCAATGAATTACCTGAGGCAGTGCTGCGCCTAGTGTATTTGTCATCAATCGCCTTCCCTTATTTGATTTTTGTGATGCACAGACACAATACGATATGGAATATGCTGTTACATGAATTTTAAAATCTTATAATACACGGAAACACGGCATTATATAAAATATAAAGTATTTTTTAGATAAATTTTAATGATATTTTGATATTTTATTGATATTAACATATAAAATAATTTTTTAACTGCTTTTAATATCTTCTTTTAATTATTAAAAGTATTTAAAATATTTTGTATTTTAATAAATAATATATATATTATTTCTAAACTCATTTTAAAAATACAAATTAAGAATAAGGTTGGATATGTTGACACGTGATGGTATTTAGGTGAGTCCAAGTGTGTCTAGAGAAGAATTTTTTATTTTTTATTAAGACAAGATTGAACACATTAGACATGCGCGCCGGACGAGTGTCAATGAGGCTGCGTTTGGTTGATGTCTTGAAATAATAAAGACATAGACACAAATATATATGAGTACATAGACATAAAAGACACTCAATTTTTCATCTTGTTTGGTAACTTAGACACAACAGAATATACAACTCAAAATTTTACTAAGATGTCAATTTTATCCCCATCGTTCTTCTCTATCACTATTTTTGTCCAATCCTTTCTTTCAGAGTTATCATCAACATGAATACCACTATAATCTTCAACCAAATACAAAAGCAACAATATGCCAATCTAAATTAAATTTAATAAAATCAACAAAAATTTTAATTTGTTGCATATCTGTACAATAAAATACACAGATAATTTTTTTTAATAAAGGGATAATAGAAGTGGAAAAGATCAGAGACGTTCTTTCTGAAAAGGATGAACGACGTTGGTAGAGAGAGGATGTGGAGGGAAGCGCCGTCGAAGCTTGAAGCCGCCGGCGAATTTGGATGACGATGGATCTGGACTCCCGTAGCTCGAACCCTTCGAGAGAGAAGGAGGAGCAGAAGCAGCGGTTTTTGATAGAGGAGCAATGGCAATCGACAGCAAAAAAAATGAACGCAGAACATTTATCTACATAATAAAATTAATTGCAAAACCAGAACATTCATCTACATAATCCCATAACAAAACAAGATTTACAATATATATTCTAAAAAAATTTAAAAATAAAAATAAAGAAGCACAAGAAGATAGAAACAAAACAATGGTAGTATAATGATACTCACATTAACATTAATCAAATTACAACAAATTTAGTATCAAAATTTAACAGTCAAACTAAACTCAAATAACCAAATCTGTGTTCAAATATTATTATCTAAAAAAAGAAAAAACCCTTGAGATAAAGTTGAAATAGATAGAACAATGGGCACCTGCAGCACCCACATTGACGGCGAGTCCGAAACGGTGAGGGAGGGGCGATGCGGTGAGACCCGTGACAAGGGGGGAAGGAGGCACGGCGAGATGCAGAAGCGCAGAGGCAAGAGGCAGAAGAGAGACAACACAATGGTGAGAGGAGAGGTTGAGTCGGCAGAGTTCCAAGTGAGGGATGCGGCTAGCAATGGCGGCAAGGAGATTGAGGAAGCCTGGAGGCGAGATAGTGGTCTGCCTTCTAAGAGAGAAGAAGAAAAAAAAAGAAGAAAGAAAGAAAGAAAGAAGGAAGAAGATCTGGAAAGAAGAAGAAGGGGGTTGAGGCACTGACGGAGGAGAAGAGAAGGGCCAAATGGTTTGGATAAATCTGAAATTTTCAAAAAATACTAAGGATATATTTGTCCAAAATTTTAGTTTAATTTGTGTCTCAGGATGAAAATTCGTGTCTCATAATTTGGGAGAGACACAAAATACACGTATTTTATGTACTCTTGTGTGTAACCGTGTCTCCCTTTTTTGTGTCTCACAAAACAAACAACACACATGTACTCCTGTGTCCATGTCCTTGATGCACAGGAACACTAAACAAACACTACCTGAGTGTCCAAATGTGTCTGGAGAAGAACTTTTTATTTTTTATTAAGACACGATTAGACACAGCGGACACGCGTGCCGGACGAGTGTCAATGAGTGTCGTGTCTGAAATGTGTCTGACACGCGGACACGACAACTCAGCGAAGTGTCCGTGCTTCATAGCTTATTTGTCATTGATTTGAGTTCTATTCAAGGGTTTGTCGCTGGCCAATAGATAAGGGTGACAACATATGTCCTATCTACAGGCACCCAACCCGAACTAACCCGGTCGGGTAGAGTTGAGTGCGGAACTGGTTTTCGTGCGGGTCGGGTCTCAAGTCTCAACCCTACCCGACCAACCCGCACATTATATATGTATATGTTATATACTTATATAAAAATATGTTTTAGGTAAGTTTTAAACCAAGGTCATCAATTGATGACTTAACATGTCTTTTTTTATATAAAAGCCAGTTCTATTTTAGTGATATATAAATACAAAATTATATCAAATGGAATGTTCATAGACTTACATTAATTTTATTTGTGTTTGTGTTAGTTTTAGTAAAGACTTTTATATAAAATTGAACATGTTTTATGTTGTTTATGGGATGATTCACGATTGTGTTATTTGTGAGATAATTGTGTTGTTTGTGTTGAATTTTTAATTTGTACGTTTATCAAGTTATATAATAATATTGCATCTTTTTGGTAACCCGCGGATAGAGTTGAATACCTGTGCGTGTGTTTGGATTTGCGTTGGAGAAGAGAGAAGCGCGCTTGAATTTCTTGAACGCTTCGTCTTTATGTTTGGCAACGTTTTTATCCTCTAAATACAGAAGTGATTTCTATCTTCAATCCACGTTTATCAAGCAAATTCTAGCTTTTCCGTTCACCTTTTCACGTTGGATTGAAATTTATGTTTTATGTACCAATTATATCCTTCATTATTCATATGTTTGTTGTTTATTTTATAATATTTTTTTAATACTCTCTTATGCATATTATTATTTTTTATAAAATTCTATTTTTTTATGAGTTCTTTTACTGTTATTGTTATTTCTTTTTTGTATGGAATATTTTTTTTTACTTTGTATTATGATTCTATTAATTCTATTATAGTACTGAAAAATACTGAGAGTACTAAAAAAGGAATATTAAAATTTATTATTTAAATATTTAAAATAAAATGATAAGATAACATAAAATAATTATTTAAATTCATATCTTTTTCTGTAATTTTTCATCTAAAAGTGATTTTGAACAATGTAATCCAAACAATATTTAGTTTCCTATAATCCATTTTGAATAAAAATTACCAAACATAAATCACGTTAATACTAACTCACTCTTGATCAAAATCAATTTTACAAAATCAATTTTATACAAACCTCTATTTGCAAACGGTAATCCAAACACACACCTCAACCCGCGGGTAGGACAGGGTTGAATTTAGGTAAAAAATTCAACTCGCAGTTAGGATTAGGGTTGGATCCAAACACTACCTACCCTATTCATTACTATCCCTACCAATGGGTTGCTATAAGTACAAGACGAAATTCGAATTCTCAACAATTATTTAAGCAGATTAGTAAACTAATTACTAGACAAACCCAATTTGATTTAAAGTGTTTGGATATGCTTTTTTTTTTTAATCAAATGAATATCTTATACCAACTTCATATCTTAAGCCTCCTTTTGATGATTCTGTTTCAATCTTTGAACCTACTTTTGTTGAATCATTAGTTAGTTTCACACTAGAAGCAACCACTATTGTTAAGCAACCTATGTAGAAACACTTACAAGTCCAATTTGGTTAAGAAACAAACCTTAGTGTTAGCTCTATACCGCAAATTGGATTTTGATAATTAACAAATAGTAAATATAAGCTAAAATTTCTAATAATTCATTGCTACTGGTTTTCTCAATTCTAAAATATTAAGGAATTTTTCTCTGAGTAATTATTGCAAACAAGGAATGAATAAGGGAAGAGTATTTACAAATTTAAAGAATTAATATTATTAATACTATTATTAATATTAATTAAGAGTTAAACGATTATTAACCATTTGTTGATTATTCAAATAAGAGGTAAACACTAAATCAGTATCCAAAAGATTATGGCGCTGACAAAATGATACCCAATAGATATTATTGACAAAATAGTTTCTAGAAAAAATTAAAATTTGACAAACGTACCTCTGAGCTTGTCGTAGCACATATTTGATGAGAACGGTGTTGAAGTGGCCACCGTATTTTTGATGACATAAAAACTTTGGTAACGTATATACTTAGGTGGAATTTTGATTAATTAACCAAATCCAACCTGAAAAATCCCCAAATCATTCTATGTTTGCCTTAATTTCACAACTAGAGTTATGAAACTACCCTTATTACTAGTTACTATGACTAACTCTCCCATTTTTCACTAAGAGTTAAACTCAAAGGGTACATAGAGAGTGAGAGATGTTGTTGTGAAAGTCGTTCTTGGTGCCAAGGAGAACGAATAATCGACATGAGAGCCATTGTCGATTGTGGAGCTTCGAGTGCAAGGAATTGCAAGGAGTATCATCATGATTCCATTGTCTAGTGTGGACGACCTTATACAAAGGTAGATTTTGCTTCATTCCATGGTTTTATGTACATTACCTCTGGTATTGAACGAGGAGTGATGGTTTTGGTAATTCACCATATTTGTTGCTTTTTTTTTCGTTTATAATATTGCAATAGACGTTAAGGATTTAAACCCTTTCTTTTTTGCCACTATCAAAGAACTAGGGATGTGCTTTTGGTTTATTCATTACATTTTTCTTTGGCTATTTTTGAGATGGATCCTGTTATTTCATTTGTCTATAGTCACATGGGTTCCTTGCAAAAGGATGGGAGGGTAATGTGACATATGAAGAGGGTTTAGTAACTGAGATACATATGGTGGATGTGGAGACATGTCATTTATTTTTTATTAAAGGGTTATTTCTAGACTTGGGTTATAATAGCTATAATGAAGTATATTAGTTGGAACCTGGTCTAGATTTAGCCAAGGAGTTAGGGTTAGTTACGAGGAATGTTGATGCTATGAGGATGTGTGAGAGTATTCTAAAGAATGACAACATTGTGCATTTTTATTTTGACCATCCTATTGATGACCTGATATTATTAAGGAAGAGATAGTCTTTGATAGTAATTGTAAGAGTGCATATGAAATCAATAAACCAGTTGATAATGTAGATGATGTTGATATTACTAATAAAGAAATTAGTGAGACTAATGAGAAATTAAATGAGGATGTTATTGGAGTGAATGAGGTGAATGATGGTGTGACTGAGACCATTGCTAAAGCTAATAGGTCTGCTGAAAACATGAATGAGAGGATGTAGGAAGCAAATGATGAACATGATAGAGTAAATAATGTTGTGAATAAAGGTGTAAATAAAGTTATGAATGAAGGTATGAATCAAGTAAATGGGAATAATGAGACTGAAACAACAACAACTCTAGAGAAGGGTGCTAAAAAGGTTAGAAAGAGGCATCCTTGACCACCATCAAGTGGACTAGCGCAATAAAAAAAGGCTAGAAAAACTGATGTAAATGAGAGAGGAACTGAAGCAGAACATGACAAGGATGCCAATGAAAAATGTAAAGCCATTACTTCTCATGATGCTAATGAGAGTGGTAATTTGGAGCAGCTGTTTTGGATGAAATCGGGACAGAAGAGAATGTTTCAAAAAATACAACAGGTATATTTGTTTAATTTTTCTTAAACAGTTGTTGTAAAATATATTGCATCATTTCCTAAGCTAAATGATTTCCTAACCTTTTGTAATTAGTTTTGTAATAGAAGGTGATGCACAACAAGCTAAGAATGCAAACAAAAGAAGAAACCACCCAAGGCCTCAACCTTCTGAACAGAGAATTGTCTTTAGAAGGGTGAATGAAACACCAAGGGTTGAGATGCCTAATTTGAATAGAGAAGCCGGAGAAGATGGACTCAAAATGTATCAATATGAGTCCGAAGAGCTTTTGTAGCCCACCTGAATCAGATGACGAAGGAGAAAATGTATTTCCTCAACATAACCCCAACACGCTTTATGGTCAAATTACTCTGGAATTGAACATGGAGTTCGAGACCATGGAGCAGTTCAAAGCAGCAGCAATGAAGTACAACATACAAATTGAGAGATAAGTCTTCTTTCTTAGAAATGAGAAGAAAAGATGCAGGTCATATGCTATGATTCCAACTATCCTTGGCTATATTACTGTACTAGGACCAACTATTCACCGTCATTTCGGATAAAGATCTTTGTACATGAGCATACTTGTCTAAGAAGCAACAAATATAAATCAGTCTCATGTGCATGGGTTGCTGAAAAGCTGGTGTCAAAGCTCAGAATTCATCCTAACATGTTGCAGAGAGAGGCATAGGAGTGGTTTAAGGTGGAGTATGACATTTCTGTTCGTCAGAGGATGATGTATAAGGCAATAGAAAAGGCAAAAGATGTAATTGAAGGCATGGAGAAGTAATAAAGGCTAATCCTGGGTCAAGAGAAAACATGGGAACCACCCGACAACCAGTTAGATTTCCAAAGTTTTGAAACTTATATGTTTGTTTGGCTGTTTGCAAGAATAACTTTAGGGTAGGGTGAAGACCTTTTGTTACATTGGACGGGACATTTCTGAAAGGTTACTTTGGAAGACAAATTGGTGACAATTGTTGCATAGGACATGAACAACCAACTGTTTCCAATTGCATATGGGGTTGTGGATGCTGAGACAAGAAAAAATTGGAGATTTTTCTTGAGGAATTACATGTCAACATAGGAGATTATAGGGAAAATCGCTGGATTTTTATGTCTGACCAGCAAAAGGTGATGTAGAAATAGTAAATCTTAATTTCTACCATATTTCGTTAAATTATTTCATCATTAGCTTCTAATAACTTGTTGTATTCGTCGATATAGGGACTAATTCTAGCTTTACAAGATGTAATTCCGGGTGTTACATGATGCATGCGCATCATATTGTGTTTTTCTATGTTTTTTCATATAAGAAATAAATGCATAATGCTTAATTATGGAGAGTTTCAGTGCTTAAATTGGATATTACTTTGATCGCCCTGGTTACATGATTCTTGTAGAGAAATGTTAGGAAAAGAGAAGCAAAATAACAAGGAAGAACCAAGAATTAAAGACAAGTACAAAGAGAATTCGTGGATGCTGTCAACCTTGACCTTTTCACACTTCAATGGGGATGCCTTGAGCTATGGAGATCTAAATGACACAGTTCTAACAGCATTGAAAATCCAACTTCCAGAGCTTTCCAATGATATATAATAGTCTATACTTTTTTTTCTGGCATCATGGCGCCAAACACCAAACCGCGTCCAGCATCACCATTCCATGCGAAAGTCCCAGCGCCAAACGCCAGAATCTCAAGTTTGGCACCAGAACACAGAATTCGTTGCTGTCCACCTGGAGCCAAACGCCAGAATCTGAAGTTTGGCGCCAGTAGCGCGAGCCAGAATGGTCCCCACGTGATTCTGCACCAAATCTCTTGCTGTAATCTGATTTTTTTTTATCACTTTTAAACTAAGAAAAGATATTTTTAGGTTTTAGAAAATATTTTTTACATTAATTAGGATTAGATATAAAAGGAGAAGATATCTTGACCTAGGCCTCTCTCCTTCCCTCACTTCTCCTCTCTTCTCCTAATTTTCATTATGCACTTTTTACAACTTTTCTTTGCTAGGGTTTATTTTCACTATGAGGAACTAAACCTCCATTGTTAAGGTTAGGAGCTCTATTTATCTTGATGGGTTAATATTATTTGTTTCTCTACTCTTTGATTAATGCATTAAGTTATATTCAAGGATTGATTTTGTTCTTCATCTTATGGATTATAGTATATTGGAAGATAACTCTTTTTCTATTTGAATTTCTTTTGAATCTTGGAAAAGTTATATCACTGGAATTATAGTTTGAAATCAATTCCTCGTAATTCTCTAATTATCTGGATTTAACGCGATACGTGACATATAATCGTCTTAGTTTTGGGTTCTTAGGGTTCTTAGGAAATTATGTGGTTTATAAACTAGGATTTGAACTTAAACCCTCTAATTAGATTAAGTGACCAAGGAAGTGACCAAGGAATTGGCAGTTGATTGAGTTAGAGGAGGATTAAATTTCCAAAAAATTGGAGTCTAGTCACTTAAAGTTTACTATGAATTGAATCTTTGTATGATTAAGATAGAAGACAAAAATTATTAATCTGAAAATTTAAATATCTCTGACACCTTAACTACCTTTATCATATTTCTTTCTTAACCAATTTTAGTTTGCTCTTATTTAATTTTCTGTTTTTATGTTGTTTGCTATTGAAACCCTAAATTTTGATTGTTTGGCTAGAATAATCAAATTAACTATTGTTGCTTGATCCATTAATCCTCATGGGATCGACCCTCAATCACCTGAGGTATTACTTGGTACGACTCGGTGCACTTGCCTGTTCAGTTGTAGTATTCTAATTTCGAACAATTTTTAGCGTCGTTGCTGGGGATTAAATGTGATTGATAACTACCAGTTATTTGATTACCTAGATCAGATAATTTTTCTTTTTCAATTAGTTTTCTTTTATTAATAAATTCTATTTTCATATTCTTTTTCTTTTTTCCCCTTTATTTTCATCCCCCTCCCCTGTTTTCCTTTTTATTTTATTTTATTATTTAGTTTCAATTTTAATTTTTCTTTCAAAAAAATTCATTCTTTTTATTTATTTATTTTTCTTTTAATTTTTATTTGTTTATTTTCTCAATTATTCAATTTATTCTCTTTATTTTGTTTTTCTTTTATTTTTGTTTTTTTACATTTTATTTTATTTTATTTTTGTTTTTTATTATTTTTATTTTTCTTTATTTTATTTCTTTTGAAAAAAATATATATATATTTTAAAAAATAAAAATAAAGTTCTTCATGTTCTTTCTTCTTTGCTTTTTTGTTTACCACATGGTGCGTTTAATTCTGTTTAGTGTTTTGTGCTTAGAAATATAATGGAGAGAGATCACATGGGTTACTACTTACACCCAATGAGTGATTCATATTATTGTGGATGGAGGAGCTACCCGAATTTTGGTTGGCAAGGTCAAGAGCAAAGAGATTTCAATGTCCTATATCCTATCCATCAAGAGCCATAATCTTTGGACATATTTATGCAAAATTGCCCAACCACACCTCCTAATTTTTTATATTAAAATTCTTTACCACTTAAGTATGCCTCAATACAAAATTCATTTTAAAATCCGTATAGTTCTTTTCACCACCAACAAAACTCACTCCACTATACACAATCCCCCTTTTAAAATTCACAAAATTCATTGCATAACCCACAAAATCCATATCAATTCTCTCAAAATAATTTTACCACAACCTATGCATCTCTACAAGCTCATCAAAAATCCTATTTGACATTTACACTAAAACAATTCTCCCAGACATGCGCCTCAACTGGCCAATTCATTGAGTTCTTAAGGAAAGAGAGTAGAGAAATGATTGAAAACATGAAAGCCTCAAGAAGAAATCTAGAAGTGCAAATGAGCCCAATGACACAACATTCTGCTAAGAAACATACCAATGTCTTTCCTAGGCTAGGGGAAGAATACAATGCCATAAGCTTGAGGAGTGGAGTAGTGTTTAGCAAGAAGGATGAATACCAAATTGTGAGTGAAAATGAGAAAGTGGAACAGCAAGAAAAAGAGGCCCTTATACCAAGTGAAACCCCAATGAAGAAGGAGGTTGTAAGGGAGGAAAACAATTATGGAAATCTACATTCTAATGTAGCAGAGAGTGACATAGAGGGTGAGTTCATTGAACTACCAATTCAAGAAGTTCTTGATGAAGGGTACACTCCAACCATCACACAACACCCAAATTTTGAAATAAAAAAAGTGAAGAAAACCAAGAAAAATACTGAAAAAGGGATTGTGACTAAGGAACAAAAGACCACATCCATGAAAGAAAGAAGGTCAACAAAAAGCAATCCAACTCCTACTCCAACAAGTACTGTGAATCAAGTTAATAATAACAAAATACAACTTGTTAGGAGAAATTTAAATCCGGGGGCACTAATCTTCTCCTCTTCTCCCTTGAAGTAATTTCTCTTAACCAACTGGAAGAAGAGGAAGAAAATTCAATAACCAACCGTCAAGCTAGTGACATTAAAGAAGTGCTTGTTGAAAGGCAACCCAATGTTTGGTATTTTCTTTTCATTCTCTTTTTTTTTTTTTTGCTTAAGATTGTGTATGTGTTCATGGATTAAGTTTGGTGTGTTACACCAAATTTGCATCCCACTGGATACTTAGCCTAGTTTCACATAGATTGTATCACACTAAGTTTGGTATCCTCACACCAAATTTGGTGTTGCCACAATCACCATGAAACACATTAGCAATCTAGCTATTTTATACTATTTTATTTTTTTTTGAGTTTTGTTTTAATTTGATTAGTTTCTTTTGAATAAGCCTCTGCATTGCTTGATTTACTTTTACTTGCTAGTCCTATTTACTCTTATTTCCATCACCATTATTTCTCTTTTTTTGTTGCTTGAGGACAAGCAACCATTCAAAGTTTGGTGTTGAAAGCCATGCTCTACATAGCTTAAAAGGGGATAAAGAAGAATATGATGAAGAGAAAGGCAGAGAGAACTAAGGTTGTTTCGTTCCTTTTTAATTATATGCATGTGTGTTCTTCTTTTTAGATAAGCATAATATAATTTTAAATTGTAACATATTGCTTTTACATCATAATTATCATCTTAAAATTTGTGAGTAAAAGTAATTAAGCATCACGATCATAAACAAACAGGGTAATTAAAGAAGAAGCTAGCATGAGCATATGAGTATTGGAAGGCTAGCATGACTATTTTTGCTCAAACAGATTTGAATTTTGTTTGATTGAAATTTTTATCTATAACACTTTATAAAATCTTTGAAATTTTGAAAACCTTAAAGAAGCTTGTCAATTAATGATCAAGTAAAGAATAAAAAAGTAAAGAAAAAGGGAAAATGAGAAAGCCGAAGGTCCTGAGTACCAGTGACAACTCATTAGTTAAGTACTTGTGGTGTTTATGTATCAAGCAAAAAGCTTGAAAATAAAACACCTAGAGTCAAGGTTAGGCTCAAATACAAAGCACACCCTTAAAGCTCAAGGCTCTGAGCATCAATGATTAGAGAGTAAAGAAAAGAAACAAAAGCAAAATGGTATGCGAAATCGTGATCTTCAACAATGGCGCCAATGGCTTGGTGCTCTCAAACGTGAATCACACTTTGTCACAATTCCGCACAACTAACCAGCAAGTGCACTGGGTCGTCCAAGTAATAAACCTTACGTGAGTAAGGGTCGATCCCACAGAGATTGTCGGCTTGAAGCAAGCTATGGTCACCTTGTAAATCTCAGTCAGGCGGATTCAGATAGTTATGGAGATTTGATAATTAAAACATAATTGAAATATAAACTAGGATAGAGATACTTATGTAATTCATTGGTGAGAATTTCAGATAAGCGTATAGAGATGCCTTTCGTTCTTCTGAACATCTTTCCTGCTGTCTTCATCCAATCATTCTTACTCCTTTCCATGGCAAGCTTTATGTAGGGCATCACCGTTGTCAATGGCTACATCCCATCCTCTCTGTGAAAATGGTCCAATGCGCTGTCACTGTATGGCTAATCATCTGTCGGTTCTCGATCATACTGGAATAGGATTTACTATCCTTTTGCGTCTGTCACTACGCCTAGCACTCGCGAGTTTGAAGCTCGTCACAGCCATCCCTTCCCAGATCCTACTCGGAATACCACAGACAAGTTTTAGACTTTCCAGATCTCAAGAATGGCCGTCCATGGGTTCTAACTTATACCACGAAGATTCTAATATCTCGGACTCGGTCCTCTGTATTAGATATCTAAGAGATACTCATTCTAGCTTGTTTGCATGTAGAACGGAAGTGTTTGTCAGGCACGCGTTCATAGGTGAGAATGATGATGAGCGTCACATAATCATCACATTCATCATGTTCTTGGGTGCGAATGGATATCTTAGAGAAGGAATAAGCTTGAATTGAATAGAAAAACAGTAGTACTTTGTATTAATTCATGAGGAACAGCAGAGCTCCACACCTTAATCTATGGAGTGTAGAAACTCTACCGTTGAAAATACATAAGTGATAAGGTCCAGGCATGACCGAATGGCCAGCCCCAACCCCCCCCAATACGTGATCCAAGGATCAAAAGATAATCCAAAAGATGTAAATACAATAGTACAAAGTCCTATTTATGCTAAACTAGTTACTAGGGTTTATAGAAATGAGTAAATGATGCAGAAATCCACTTCCGGGGCCCACTTGGTGTGTGCTTGGGCTGAGCATTGAGCTTTACACGTGTAGAGGCTTCTCTTGGAATTGAACGCCAGTTTGTAACCTGTTTCTGGCGTTTAACTCCACTTTGCAACCTGTTTCTAGCGTTTAACTCCAGAATGCAGCATGGAACTGGCGTTGAATGCCAGTTTGAGTCGTCTAAAATTGAGCAAAGTATGGACTATTATATATTGCTGGAAAGCCCTGGATGTCTACTTTCCAACTCAATTGAGAGTGCACCATTTGGAGTTCTGTAGCTCCATAAAATCCACTTTGAGTGCAGAGAGGTCAGAATCCAGCAGCATCTGCAGTCATTCTTCAACCTCTGAATCTGATTTTTGCTCAAGTCCCTCAATTTTAGCCAGAAAATACCTAAAATCACAGAAAAATACACAAACTCATAGTAAAGTCCAGAAATGTGATTTTTATTTTAAAACTAATAAAAATATACTAAAAACTAACTAAATTATACTGAAAACTATGTAAAAACAATGCCAAAAAGCATATAAATTATCCGTTCATCACAACACCAAACTTAAATTGTTGCTTGTCCCCAAGCAACTGAAAATTAAATAGGATAAAAAGAAGAGAATATACTATAAATTCCAAAATATCAATGAAACTTAGCTCCAATCAGATGAGCGGGACTTGTAGCTTTTTGCCTCTTGAATAGTTTTGGCATCTCGCTTTATCCATTGAGGTTCAGAATGATTGGCATCTATAGGAACTTAGAATTCAGATAGTGTTATTGATTCTCCTAGTTCAGTATGTTGATTCTTGAACACAGCTACTTTATGAGTCTTGGCCGTGGCCCTAAGCACTTTGTTTTCCAGTATTACCACCGGATACATAAATGCCACAGACACATAACTGGGTGAACCTTTTCAGATTGTGACTCAGCTTTGCTAAAGTCCCCAATTAAAGGTGTCCAGAGTTCTTAAGCACACTCTTTTTTTTTTTTGCTTTGGACCTTGACTTTAACCGCTCAGTCTCAAGTTTTCACTTGACACCTTCACGCCACAAGCACATGGTGAGGGACAACTTGGTTTAGCCGCTTAGGCCAGGATTTTATTCCTTTAGGCCCTCCTATCCACTGATGCTCAAAGCCATGGATCCTTTTTATTACCCTTGCCTTTTGGTTTTAAGGGCTATTGGCTTTTTGCTCTTGCCTTTTGGTTTAAAGAGCTTTTGGCTTTTTCTGCTTGCTTTTTCTTTTTCTTTCTTTTTTTTCGCCATTTTTCTTTTCTCTTTTTTTTTCTGCAAGCTTTTGTATTCACTGCTTTTTCTTGCTTCAAGAATCATTTTTATGATTTTTCAGATTATCAAATAACATTTCTCCTTTTCATCATTCTTTCAAGAGCCAACATATTTAATATTCATAAACAACAACTTCAAAAGACATATGCACTGTTCAAGCATACATTCAGAAAACAAAAAGTATTGCCACCACATCAAAATAATTAAACTAGTTTCAAGGATGAATTCAAAACCATGTACTTCTTGTTCTTTTGTTTTTAGAACAGTTTTCATTTAAGAGAGGTGATGGATTCATATTCATAACTTTAAGGCATAGACACTTAGACACTAATGATCATATAGTAGAGACACAAACATAATTAAACATGAAGCATGGAAACTGAAAACAGAAAATAAATAGACAAGGAGATTAAGGAATGAGTCCACCTTAGTGAGGGTGGCGTCTTCCTCTTCTTGAAGAACCAATGGTGCTCTTGAGCTCCTCTATGTCTCTTCCTTGTCTTTGTTGCTCCTCCCTCATAGCTCTTTGATCTTCTCTAATTTCATGGAGGATGATGGAATGCTCTTGGTGCCCCACCCTTAGTTGTCCCATATTGGAACTTAATTCTCCTAGGGAGGTGTTGATTTTCTCCCAATAGTTTTGTGGAGGAAAGTGCATCCCCTGAGGCATCTCAGGGATTTCATGGTGAGGAATTTCCTCATACTCTTGTTGAGGTCCATGATCTCTTGTTTTCTCCATCCTTTTTTTAGTGATGGGCTTATCCTCTTCAATGAGGATGTCTCCCTCTATGTCAATTCCAGCCGAATTGCAGAGGTGACATATGAGGTGAGGAAAGGCTAACCTTGCCCAAGTGGAGGACTTGTCAGCCACCTTGTAAAGTTCTTGAGGTATAATCTCATGAACTTCCACCTCCTCTCCAATCATGATACTATGGATCATGATGGCCCGGTCTATAGTAACTTCAGATCGGTTACTAGTAGGAATGATTGAGCGTTGAATGAACTCTAGCCATCCCCTAGCTACTAGTTTGAGGTCATGCCTTCTTAGTTGAACCGGCTTGCCTCTTGAGTCAATTTTCCATTAAGCTCCTTCCTCACATATGTCTATGAGGACTTGGTCCAACCTTTTATCAAAGTTGACCCTTCTTGTGTAGGGGCGTGCGTTCTCTTCCATCATTAGCAAGTTGAACGCCAGCCTTACATTTTCCGGACTGAAATCTAAGTATTTCCCCCGAACCATGGTAAGCCAATGCTTTGGATTCGGGTTCACACTTTGATCATGGTTCCTAGTGATCCATGCATTTGCATAGAACTCTTGAACCATTAGGATCCCAACTTGTTGAATGGGGTTGGTGAGAACTTCCCAACCTCTTCTTTGGATCTCAAGTCGGATCTCCAGATACTCATTCTTTTTTAGCTTGAAAGGAACCTCAGGGATCACTTTCTTCTTGGCCACAACTTCATAAAAGTGGTCTTGATGGACCTTTGAGATGAATATCTCCATCTCCTATGGCTCAGAGGTGGAAGCAATTGCCTTCCCTTTCCTCTTTCTTGAGTTTTCTCTGGCCTTAGGTGCCATTGATGGTTATGGAAAACAAAAAGCAATGCTTTTTACCACAGCAAACTTAAAATGTTTGCTCCTCCCGAGCAAAAGAAGAAAGAAAAATAGTAGAAGAAGAAGAAAATGGAGGAGATGGAGGGTGAGGTGTTTTCGGCCAAGGGTGAATTTAGGGTTGTGTTGTGTAAAAATGAAGAAGGAATGAGGGGTTTATATAGGAGTGGGGGAAGGGTGAAGTTTCGGCCATTAGGGTTGGGTTTGGGAGGGAAATTAGTTTGAATTTGAAGGTAGGTGGGGTTTTTGGGGAAGAGAGTCATGAAAAGGTGTGAAGAAGAGAGAAGAAAAAGTGGGGATCCTGTGGGGTCCACAGATCCTGAGGGGATCCTGTGGGATCCACAGATCAAGTGGGGTCAAAGACTTAACATCCCTGCCCCAATTAGGTGTGTAAAACACCCTTGCTGTGCGTTTAACGCCAGACTGCTGCCTGTTTCTGGCGTTAAACGCCCAAATGCAGCTTGTTTCTGGCGTTTAACGCCAGCTAGATGCTTGGTTCTGGCATTAAACGCCAGCTTGGTGCTTGTTTCTGGCGTTAAACGCCAGACAGATGCTTATTTCTGGCGTTTAACACCAGCATGCCTCTCCTCCAGGGTGTGCTATTTTTAATGCTATTTTTCATTCTGTTTTTGATTTTTTTCAGTAGTTTTTGTGACTCCACATGATCATCAACCTAATAAAACATGAAATAACAAAGAGAAAATAAAATAGATATAATTAAATAACATTGGGTTGCCTCCCAACAAGTGCTTCTTTAATGTCAATAGCTTGACAGTGAGCTCTCATGGAGCCTCACAGATAATCAGAGCAAGGTTGGAACCTCCCAACACCAAACTTAGAGTTTGAATGTGGGGGTTCAACACCAAACTTAGTGTTTGGTTGTGGCCTCCCAACACCAAACTTAGAGTTTCACTGTGGGGGCTTTGGTTGACTCTGCAGTGAGAGAAGCTCTTCATGCTTCCTCTCCATGGTTACAGAAGGAGATCCTTGAGTTTTAAACACAAGGTTGTCCTCATTCAGTTGAAGGACTAACTCTCTTCTGTCTACATCAATTATAGCTCTTGCTGTGGCTAGGAAGGGTCTTCCAAGGATGATGGATTCATCCTCTTCCTTCCCAGTGTCTAGGATTATGAAATCAGCAGGGATGTAAAGGCCTTCAACCTTTACTAGCACGTCCTCTACTAGTCCATAAGCTTGTTTTCTTGAGTTGTCTGCCATCTCTAATGAGATTCTGGCAGCTTGCACCTCAAAGATTCCCAGTTTCTCCATTACAGAGAGTGGCATGAGGTTTATCCTTGACCCAAGGTCACATAGAGCCTTCTCAAAGGTCATGGTGCCTATGGTACAAGGTATTAAGAACTTTCCAGGATCTTGTTTCTTCTGAGGCAATGTCAGTTGATCCAGATCACTCAGTTCATTGATGAGCAAGGGAGGTTCATCTTCCCAAGTCTCATTACCAAATAACTTGGTATTCAGCTTCATGATTGTACCAAGGTACTTGGCAACTTGCTCTTCAGTAACATCCTCATTCTCTTCAGAAGAAGAATACTCATCGGAGCTCATGAAGGGCAGAAGGAGGTTCAATGGAATCTCTATGGTCTCTAGATGAGCCTCAGATTCCTTTAGGTACTCATTGAGGGACTCTTTATTGATCACTGAGCGTCCCAAGAGGTCTTCCTCACTGGGATTCACGTCCTCTCCCTCCCTTGTAGGTTCGGCCATGATGGTTAAATCAATGGCCTTGCACTCTCTTTTTGGATTCTCTTCTGTATTGCTTGGGAGAGTACTAGAAGGAGTTTTAGTGACTCTTTTACTCAGCTGGCCCACTTGTGCCTCCAAATTCCTAATGGAGGACCGTGTTTCATTCATGAAACTTACAGTGGCCTTAGATAGATCAGAGACTATTTTTGCTAAGTTAGATGGATTCTGCTCAGAACTCTCTGTCTATTGCTGAGTGGATGATGGAAAAGGCTTGCTATTGCTAAACCTGTTTCTTCCACCATTATTAAAGCCTTGTTGAGGCTTTTGTTAATCCTTCCATGAGAAATTTGGATGATTTCTCCATGAGAGATTATAGGTGTTTCCATAAGGTTCACCCATGTAATTCACCTCTGCTATTGCAGGGTTTTCAGGATCATAAGCTTCTTCTTCAGAAGATGCCTCTTGAGTACTGTTGGATGTAGCTTGCATTCCATTCAGACTCTGAGAAATCATATTGACTTGCTGAGTCAATATTTTATTCTGAGCCAATATGGCATTCAGAGTATCAATTTCAAGAACTCCCTTCCTCTGAGGCGTCCCATTACTCACAGGATTCCTATCAGAAGTGTATATGAACTGGTTATTTGCAACCATGTCAATGAGTTCTTGAGCTTCTGTAGGCATTTTCTTTAGGTGAATGGATCCACTTGCAGAATGGTCCAGTGACATCTTTGATAGCTCAGACAGACCATCATAGAATATATCCAGGATGGTCCATTCTGAAAGCATGTCAGAAGGACACTTTTTGGTCAGTTCCTTGTATCTCTCTCAAGCTTCATATAGGGACTCACCTTCCTTTTGTTTAAAGGTTTGAACATCTACTCTAAGCTTGCTAAGCTTTTGAGGAGGAAAGAACTTGGCTAAGAAGGCCGTGACCAGCTTATCCCAAGAGTTCAGGCTATCTTTAGGTTGAGAATCCAACCATATTCTAGCTCTGTCTCTTACAGCAAATGGGAAAAGCATAAGCCTGTAGACCTCGGGATCAACCCCATTGGTCTTAACAATATCACAGATCTGCAAGAATTCAGTTAAGAACTGAAAAGGATCTTCGGATGGAAGTCCATGAAACTTGCAGTTCTGTTGCATCAGAGAAACTAATTGAGGTTTAAACTCAAAGTTGTTTGCTCCAATGGCAGGAATTGAGATGCTTCTTCCATGTAAATTGGAATTTGGTGCAGTAAAGCCACCAAGCATTTTCCTTGCATTGTTATTATTTTCGGCCATGTCTCATTCTATTTCGAAAATTTCTGTCAGATTTTCTCCAGAGAGTTGTGCTTTAGCTTCCCTTAGCTTCCTCTTCAGAGTCCTTTCAGTTTCAGGATCAGCCTCAACAAGAATGTTCTTATCCTTGTTCCTGCTAATATGAAAAAGAAGAAAACAGAAAAGAAAATATGGAATCCTCTATGTCACAGTATAGAGATTCCTTATGCAAGTATAAGAAGAGAAGAATGTATGAAGGAGAAGAGGTAAAATTCGAACACGGAGAGGAAGATGGGGTTCGAATTTTGGGTGGAAGAGAAGTGTTAGTAGATGAATAAATAAATAGAAGGAGATGAGAGAGAGGGAATTTCGAAAATTAATTAAATTAAAAAAATAAAATTTAAAGTTAAATTTCAAAAATTAAAATTGAAATCAAATTAAATTAAAAATTAAAACAATTAGTTAAAAAAAGGGAATTTTGAAAAAGAGGGAAGGGATTTTCGAAAATTAGAGAGAGAGAATTAGTTAGGTAGTTTTGAAAAAGATAAGAATCAATCAAAAAGTTAAGTGGTTAATTGAAAAAGATTTGAAGATCAAATTTGAAAAGATAAGAAGTTAGAAAAGATTTTGAAATTGATTTTGAAAAAGATGTGATTGAAATTTATTTTGAAAAAGATTTGAAAAAGAAATTTAAAAAGATTTGATTTTGAAAATTAAAGTTAATTACTTGACTAACAAGAAACTAAAAGATATGATTTTAAAATTTAAAGATTGAACCTTTCTTAATAGGCAAGTAACAACTTAATATTTTTGAATCAATCACATTAATTGTTAGTATTAAATTCGAAAATATGAAATAGAAATAAGAAAAAGATTTTTGAAAATCAATTTGAAATTTTCGAAAATTATGAAAGAAAAATGAAAAAGATTTGATTTTTTGAAAAAGATTTGAAAAAGATAGAGTTTTAAAAATGAAAATTTGATTTGACTCATAAGAAACAACTAATTTTGAAAAATTTTTGAAAAAGTCAACCCAAATTTTCGAAATTTTATGATAGAATAAGGGAAAGATATTTTTTTATTTTTTGAATTTTTAATGATGAAAGAAAAAAACATCAAAAAGACTCAATGCATGAAAATTTTGGATCAAAACATGTGATGCATGCAAGAACACTATGAATGTCAAGATGAACACCAAGAACACTTTGAATGTCAAGATGAACACCAAGAACTTATTTTTGAAAAATTTTCAAGAAAAGAAGACATGCAAGACACCAAACTTAAAAATTTTTATTCTTTTGACATTAATGTTTCAAGAATGCATATGAAAAACAAGAAAAGACACAAAACAAGAAAATATGAAGATCAAAATAGAAGACTGGCCAAGAACGACTTGAAGATCATGAAGAATGCAATGCATGAAATTTTCGAAAATAAAGATGCAATTGACACCAAACTTAAAACTTGACTCTAGACTCAAACAAGAAACACAAAAATATTTTTGATTTTATAATTTTATAAAAAAATTTTTTGGTTTTTTCAAAAATTATTTTGGGAAAAACGAAAAAGAAAAAAAATGTGTATTTTTCGAAAATAAGAAATAAAAAGCTAAAAATTAAAAAAAAATTACCTAATCTGAGCAACAAGAAGAACCGTCAGTTGTCCAAACTCGAACAATCCCCGGCAACGGCGCCAAAAACTTGGTATACGAAATCGTGATCTTCAACAATGGTGCCAATGGCTTGGTGCTCTCAAACGTGAATCACACTTTGTCACAATTCCGCACAACTAACCAGCAAGTGCACTGGGTCGTCCAAGTAATAAACCTTACGTGAGTAAGGGTCGATCCCACGGAGATTGTCGGCTTGAAGCAAGCTATGGTCACCTTGTAAATCTCAGTCAGGCGGATTCAGATAGTTATGGAGATTTGATAATTAAAACATAATTGAAATATAAACTAGGATAGAGATACTTATGTAATTCATTGGTGAGAATTTCAAATAAGCGTATAGAGATGCCTTTCGTTCTTCTGAACCTCTGCTTTCCTGCTGTCTTCATCCAATCATTCCTACTCCTTTCCATGGCAAGCTTTATGTAGGGCATCACCGTTGTCAATGGCTACATCCCATCCTCTCTGTGAAAATGGTCCAATGCGCTGTCACTGCATGGCTAATCATCTGTCGGTTCTCGATCATACTGGAATAGGATTTACTATCCTTTTGCGTCTGTCACTACGCCCAACACTCGCAAGTTTGAAGCTCGTCACAGCCATCCCTTCCCAGATCCTACTCGGAATACCACAGACAAGGTTTAGACTTTCCAGATCTCAAGAATGGCCGTCCATGGGTTCTAACTTATACCACGAAGATTCTAATATCTCGGACTCGGTCCTCTGTATTAGATATCTAAGAGATACTCATTCTAGCTTGTTTGCATGTAGAACGGAAGTGTTTGTCAGGCACGCGTTCATAGGTGAGAATGATGATGAGCGTCACATAATCATCACATTCATCATGTTCTTGGGTGCGAATGGATATCTTAGAGAAGGAATAAGCTTGAATTGAATAGAAAAACAGTAGTACTTTGTATTAATTCATGAGGAACAGCAGAGCTCCACACCTTAATCTATGGAGTGTAGAAACTCTACCGTTGAAAATACATAAGTGATAAGGTCCAGGCATGGCCGAATGGCCAGCCCCCCCCCCCCCCCCCCAAAACGTGATCCAAGGATCAGAAGATAATCCAAAAGATGTAAATACAATAGTAAAAAGTCCTATTTATGCTAAACTAGTTACTAGGGTTTACTGAAATGAGTAAATGATGCAGAAATCCACTTCCGGGGCCCACTTGGTGTGTGCTTGGGCTGAGCATTGAGCTTTACACGTGTAGAGGCTTAGCTTGGAATTGAACGCCAGTTTGTAACCAGTTTCTGGCGTTTAACTCCACTTTGCAACCTGTTTCTGGCGTTTAACTCCAGAATGCAGCATGGAACTGGCGTTGAACGCCAGTATGAGTCATCTAAACTTGAGCAAAGTATGGACTATTATATATTTCTGGAAAGCCCTGGATGTCTACTTTTCAACGTAATTGAGAGTGCACCATTTGGAGTTCTGTAGCTCCATAAAAGCCACTTTGAGTGCAGGGAGGTCAGAATCCAACAGCATCTGCAGTCATTCTTCAACCTCTGAATCTGATTTTTGCTCAAGTCCCTCAATTTCAGCCAGAAAATATCTAAAATCATAGAAAAATACACAAACTCATAGTAAAGTCCAGAAATGTGATTTTTATTTAAAAACTAATAAAAATATACTAAAAACTAACTAAATTATACTGAAAACTATGTAAAAACAATGCCAAAAAGCATATAAATTATCCGTTCATCACAACACCAAACTTAAATTGTTTCTTGTCCCCAAGCAACTGAAAATTAAATAGGATAAAAAGAAGAGAATATACTATAAATTCCAAAATATCAATGAAACTTAGCTCCAATCAGATGAGCGAGACTTGTAGCTTTTTGCCTCTTGAATAGTTTTGGCATCTCGCTTTATCCATTGAGGTTCAGAATGATTGGCATCTATAGGAACTTAGAATTCAGATAGTGTTATTGATTCTCCTAGTTCAGTATGTTGATTCTTGAACACAGCTACTTTATGAGTCTTGGCCGTGGCCCTAAGCACTTTGTTTTCCAGTATTACCACCGGATACATAAATGCCACATACACAAAACTGGGTGAACCTTTTCAGATTGTGACTCAGCTTTGCTAAAGTCCCCAATTAAAGGTGTCCAGAGCTCTTAAGCACACTCTTTTTTTTTTTTTGCTTTGGACCTTGACTTTAACCGCTCAGTCTCAAGTTTTCACTTGACACCTTCACGCCACAAGCACATGGTGAGGAACAGCTTGGTTTAGCCGCTTAGGCCAGGATTTTATTCCTTTAGGCCCTCCTATCCACTGATGCTCAAAGCCTTGGATCCTTTTTATTACCCTTGCCTTTTGGTTTTAAGGGCTATTGGCTTTTTGCTCTTGCCTTTTGGTTTAAAGAGCTTTTGGCTTTTTCTGCTTGCTTTTTCTTTTTCTTTCTTTTTTTTCGCCATTTTTCTTTTCTCTTTTTTTTTTCTGCAAGCTTTTGTATTCACTGCTTTTTCTTGCTTCAAGAATCATTTTTATGATTTTTCAGATTATCAAATAACATTTCTCCTTTTCATCATTCTTTCAAGAGCCAACATATTTAATATTCATAAACAACAACTTTAAAAGACATATGCACTGTTCAAGCATACATTCAGAAAACAAAAAGTATTGCCACCACATCAAAATAATTAAACTAGCTTCAAGGATGAATTCAAAACCATGTACTTCTCGTTCTTTTGTTTTTAGAACAGTTTTCATTTAAGAGAGGTGATGGATTCATATTCATAACTTTAAGGCATAGACACTTAGACACTAATGATCATATATTAGAGACACAAACATAATTAAACATGAAGCATGGAAACCGAAAACAGAAAATAAATAGACAAGGAGATTAAGGAATGAGTCCACCTTAGTGAGGGTGGCGTCTTCCTCTTCTTGAAGAACCAATGATGCTCTTGAGCTTCTCTATGTCTCTTCCTTGTCTTTGTTGCTCCTCCCTCATAGCTCTTTGATCTTCTCTAATTTCATGGAGGATGATGGAATGCTCTTGGTGCTCCACCCTTAGTTGTCCCATATTGGAACTTAATTCTCCTAGGGAGGTGTTGATTTTCTCCCAATAGTTTTGTGGAGGAAAGTGCATCCCCTGAGGCATCTCAGGGATTTCATGGTGAGGAATTTCCTCATACTCTTGTTGGGGTCCATGATCTCTTGTTTGCTCCATCCTTTTCTTAGTAATGGGCTTATCCTCTTCAATGAGGATGTCTCCCTCTATGTCAATTCCAGCCGAATTGCAGAGGTGACATATGAGGTGAGGAAAGGCTAACCTTGCCCAAGTGGAGGACTTGTCAGCCACCTTGTAAAGTTCTTGAGGTATAATCTCATGAACTTCCACCTCCTCTCCAATGATGATACTATGGATCATGATGGCCCGGTCTATAGTAACTTCAGACCGGTTACTAGTAGGAATGATTGAGCGTTGAATGAACTCTAGCCATCCCCTAGCCACTAGTTTGAGGTCATGCCTTCTTAGTTGAACCGGCTTGCCTCTTGAGTCAATTTTCCATTAAGCTCCTTCCTCACATATGTCTATGAGGACTTGGTCCAACCTTTTATCAAAGTTGACCCTTCTTGTGTAGGGGCGTGCGTTCTCTTCCATCATTAGCAAGTTGAACGCCAGCCTTACATTTTCCGGACTGAAATCTAAGTATTTCCCCCGAACCATGGTAAGCCAATGCTTTGGATTCGGGTTCACACTTTGATCATGGTTCCTAGTGATCCATGCGTTTGCATAGAACTCTTGAACCATTAGGATCCCAACTTGTTGAATGGGGTTGGTGAGAACTTCCCAACCTCTTCTTTGGATCTCAAGTCGGATCTCCAGATACTCATTCTTTTTTAGCTTGAAAGGAACCTCAGGGATCACTTTCTTCTTGGCCACAACTTCATAAAAGTGGTCTTGATGGACCTTTGATATGAATCTCTCCATCTCCTATGGCTCAGAGGTGGAAGCAATTGCCTTCCCTTTCCTCTTTCTTGAGGTTTCTCTGGCCTTAGGTGCCATTGATGGTTATGGAAAACAAAAAGCAATGCTTTTTACCACACCAAACTTAAAATGTTTGCTCCTCCCGAGCAAAAGAAGAAAGAAAAATAGTAGAAGAAGAAGAAAATGGAGGAGATGGAGGGTGAGGTGTTTTCGGCCAAGGGTGAATTTAGGGTTGTGTTGTGTGAAAATGAAGAAGGAATGAGGGGTTTATATAGGAGTGGGGGAAGGGTGAAGTTTCGGCCATTAGGGTTGGGTTTGGGAGGGAAATTAGTTTGAATTTGAAGGTAGGTGGGGTTTTTGGGGAAGAGAGTCATGAAAAGGTGTGAAGAGGAGAGAAGAAAAAGTGGGGATCCTGTGGGGTCCACAGATCCTGAGGGGATCCTGTGGGATCCACAGATCAAGTGGGGTCAAAGACTTAACATCCCTGCCCCAATTAGGCGTGTAAAACACCCTTGCTGTGCATTTAATGCCAGACTGCTGCCTGTTTCTCGCGTTAAACGCCCAAATGCAGCTTGTTTCTGGCGTTTAACGCCAGGTAGATGCTTGGTTCTGGCATTAAACGCCAGCTTGGTGCTTGTTTCTGGCGTTAAACGCCAGACAGATGCTTATTTCTGGCGTTTAACACCAGCATGCCTCTCCTCCAGGGTGTGCTATTTTTAATGCTGTTTTTCATTCTGTTTTTGATTTTTTCAGTAGTTTTTGTGACTCCACATGATCATCAACCTAATAAAACATGAAATAACAAAGAGAAAATAAAATAGATATAATTAAATAACATTGGGTTGCCTCCCAACAAGCGCTTCTTTAATGTCAATAGCTTGACAGTGAGCTCTCATGGAGCCTCACAGATAATCAGAGCAAGGTTGGAACCTCCCAACACCAAACTTAGAGTTTGAATGTGGGGGTTCAACACCAAACTTAGTGTTTGGTTGTGGCCTCCCAACACAAACTTAGAGTTTCACTGTGGGGGCTTTGATTGACTCTGCAGTGAGAGAAACTCTTCATGCTTCCTCTCCATGGTTACAGAAGGAGATCCTTGAGTTTTAAACACAAGGTTGTCCTCATTCAGTTGAAGGACTAACTCTCCTCTGTCTACATCAATTACAGCTCTTGCTGTGGCTAGGAAGGGTCTTCCAAGGATGATGAATTCATCCTCTTCCTTCCCAGTGTCTAGGATTATGAAATCAGCAGGGATGTAAAGGCCTTCAACCTTTACTAGCACGTCTTCTACTAGTCCATAAGCCTGTTTTCTTGAGTTGTCTGCCATCTCTAATGAGATTCTGGCAGCTTGCACCTCAAAGATTCCCACTTTCTCCATTACAGAGAGTGGCATGAGGTTTATCCTTGACCCAAGGTCACATAGAGCCTTCTCAAAGGTCATGGTGCCTATAGTACAAGGTATTAAGAACTTTCCAGGATCCTGTTTCTTCTGAGGCAATGTCAGTTGATCCAGATCACTCAGTTCATTGATGAGCAAGGGAGGTTCATCTTCCCAAGTCTCATTACCAAATAACTTGGCATTCAGCTTCATGATTGTACCATGGTACTTGGCAACTTGCTCTTCAGTAACATCCTCATTCTCTTCAGAAGAAGAATACTCATCGGAGCTCATGAAGGGCAGAAGGAGGTTCAATGGAATCTCTATGGTCTCTAGATGAGCCTCAGATTCCTTTAGGTCCTCATTGAGGAACTCTTTATTGATCACTGAGCGTCCCAAGAGGTCTTCCTCACTGGGATTCACGTCCTCTCCCTCCCTTGTAGGTTCGGCCATGATGGTTAAATCAATGGCCTTGCACTCTCTTTTTGGATTCTCTTCTGTATTGCTTGGGAGAGTACTAGAAGGAGTTTTAGTGACTCTTTTACTCAGCTGGCCCACTTGTGCCTCCAAATTCCTAATGGAGGACCGTGTTTCATTCATGAAACTTACAGTGGCCTTAGATAGATCAGAGACTATTTTTGCTAAGTTAGATGGATTCTGCTCAGAACTCTCTGTCTATTGCTGAGTGGATGATGGAAAAGGCTTGCTATTGCTAAACCTGTTTCTTCCACCATTATTAAAGCCTTGTTGAGGCTTTTGTTAATCCTTCCATGAGAAATTTGGATGATTTCTCCATGAGAGATTATAGGTGTTTCCATAAGGTTCACCCATGTAATTCACCTCTGCTATTGCAGGGTTCTCAGGATCATAAGCTTCTTCTTCAGAAGATGCCTCTTGAGTACTGTTGGATGCAGCTTGCATTCCATTCAGACTCTGAGAAATCATATTGACTTGCTGAGTCAATATTTTATTCTGAGCCAATATGGCATTCAGAGTATCAATTTCAAGAACTCCCTTCCTCTGAGGCGTCCCATTACTCACAGGATTCCTATCAGAAGTGTACATGAACTGGTTATTTGCAACCATGTCAATGAGTTCTTGAGCTTCTGTAGGCGTTTTCTTTAGGTGAATGGATCCACTTGCAGAATGGTCCAGTGACATCTTTGATAGCTCAGACAGACCATCATAGAATATATCCAGGATGGTCCATTCTGAAAGCATGTCAGAAGGACACTTTTTGGTCAGTTCCTTGTATATCTCCCAAGCTTCATATAGGGACTCACCTTTCTTTTGTTTGAAGGTTTGAACATCTACTCTAAGCTTGCTAAGCTTTTGAGGAGGAAAGAACTTGGCTAAGAAGGCCGTGACCAGCTTATCCCAAGAGTTCAGGCTATCTTTAGGTTGAGAATCCAACCATATTCTAGCTCTGTCTCTTACAGCAAATGGGAAAAGCATAAGCCTGTAGACCTCGGGATCAACCCCATTGGTCTTAACAGTATCACAGATCTGCAAGAATTCAGTTAAGAACTGAAAAGGATCTTCGGATGGAAGTCCATGAAACTTGCAGTTCTGTTGCATCAGAGAAACTAATTGAGGTTTAAACTCAAAGTTGTTTGCTCCAATGGCAGGAATTGAGATGCTTCTTCCATGTAAATTGGAATTTGGTGCAGTAAAGCCACCAAGCATCTTCCTTGCATTGTTATTATTTTCGGCCATGTCTCCTTCTTTTTCGAAAATTTCTGTAAGATTTTCTCCAGAGAGTTGTGCTTTAGCTTCCCTTAGCTTCCTCTTCAGAGTCTTTTCAGGTTCAGGATCAGCCTCAACAAGAATGTTCTTATCCTTGTTCCTGCTCATATGAAAAAGAAGAAAACAGAAAAGAAAATATGGAATCCTCTATGTCACAGTATAGAGATTCCTTATGCAAGTATAAGAAGAGAAGAATGTAAGAAGGAGAAGAGGTAAAATTCGAACACGGAGAGGAAGATGGGGTTCGAATTTTGGGTGGAAGAGAAGTGTTAGTAGATGAATAAATAAATAGAAGGAGATGAGAGAGAGGGAATTTCGAAAATTAATTAAATTAAAAAAATAAAATTTAAAGTTAAATTTCAAAAATTAAAATTGAAATCAAATTAAATTAAAAATTAAAACAATTAGTTAAAAAAAAAGGGAATTTTGAAAAAGAGGGAAGGAATTTTCGAAAATTAGAGAGAGAGAATTAGTTAGGTAGTTTTGAAAAAGATAAGAATCAATCAAAAAGTTAAATGGTTAATTGAAAAAGATTTGAAGATCAAATTTGAAAAGATAAGAAGTTAGAAAAGATTTTGAAATTGATTTCGAAAAAGATGTGATTGAAATTTATTTTGAAAAAGATTTGAAAAAGAAATTTAAAAAAATTTGATTTTGAAAATTAAAGTTAATTACTTGACTAACAAGAAACTAAAAGATATGATTTTAAAATTTAAAGATTGAACCTTTCTTAATAGGCAAGTAACAACTTAATATTTTTGAATCAATCACATTAATTGTTAGTATTAAATTCGAAAATATGAAATAGAAATAAGAAAAAGATTTTTGAAAATCAATTTGAAATTTTCGAAAATTATGAAAGAAAAATGAAAAAGATTTGATTTTTTGAAAAAGATTTGAAAAAGATAGAGTTTTTAAAATGAAAATTTGATTTGACTCATAAGAAACAACTAATTTTGAAAAATTTTTGAAAAAGTCAACCCAAATTTTCGAAATTTTATGATAGAATAAGGGAAAGATATTTTTTTTATTTTTTGAATTTTTAATGATGAAAGAAAAAAACATCAAAAAGACTCAATGCATGAAAATTTTGGATCAAAACATGTGATGCATGCAAGAACACTATGAATGTCAAGATGAACACCAAGAACACTTTGAATGTCAAGATGAACACCAAGAACTTATTTTTGAAAAATTTTCAAGAAAAGAAGACATGCAAGACACTAAACTTAAAACTTTTTTTTCTTTAGACATTAATGTTTCAAGAATGCATATGAAAAACAAGAAAAGACACAAAACAAGAAAATATGAAGATCAAAATAGAAGACTGGCCAAGAACAACTTGAAGATCATGAAGAATGCAATGCATGAAATTTTCGAAAATAAAGATGCAATTGACACCAAACTTAAAACTTGACTCTAGACTCAAACAAGAAACACAAAAATATTTTTGATTTTATGATTTTATAAAAAAAAATTTTGGTTTTTTCGAAAATTATTTTGGGAAAAACGAAAAAGAAAAAAAATTTTGTATTTTTCGAAAATAAGAAATAAAAAGCTTAAAATTAAAATAAAATTACCTAATCTGAGCAACAAGAAGAACCGTCAGTTGTCCAAACTCGAACAATCTCCGGCAACGGCGCCAAAAACTTGGTATGCGAAATCGTGATCTTCAACAATGGCGCCAATGGCTTGGTGCTCTCAAACGTGAATCACACTTTGTCACAATTCCGCACAACTAACCAGCAAGTGCACTGGGTCGTCCAAGTAATAAACCTTACGTGAGTAAGGGTCGATCCCACGGAGATTGTCGGCTTGAAGCAAGCTATGATCACCTTATAAATCTCAGTCAGGCGGATTCAGATAGTTATGGAGATTTGATAATTAAAACATAATTGAAATATAAACTAGGATAGAGATACTTATGTAATTCATTGGTGAGAATTTCAGATAAGCGTATAGAGATGCCTTTCGTTCTTCTGAACCTCTGCTTTCCTGCTGTCTTGATCCAATCATTCCTACTCCTTTCCATGGCAAGCTTTATGTAGGGCATCACCGTTGTCAATGGCTACATCCCATCCTCTCTGTGAAAATGGTCCAATGCGCTGTCACTGCATGGCTAATCATCTGTCGGTTCTCGATCATACTGGAATAGGATTTACTATCCTTTTGCGTCTGTCACTACGCCCAGCACTCGCGAGTTTGAAGCTCGTCACAGCCATCCCTTCCCAGATCCTACTCGGAATACCACAGACAAGGTTTAGACTTTCCAGATCTCAAGAATGGCTGTCCATGGGTTCTAACTTATACCACGAAGATTCTAATATCTCGGACTCGGTCCTCTGTATTAGATATCTAAGAGATACTCATTCTAGCTTGTTTGCATGTAGAACGGAAGTGTTTGTCAGGCACGCGTTCATAGGTGAGAATGATGATGAGCGTCACATAATCATCACATTCATCATGTTCTTGGGTGCGAATGGATATCTTAGAGAAGGAATAAGCTTGAATTGAATAGAAAAACAGTAGTACTTTGTATTAATTCATGAGGAACAGCAGAGCTCCACACCTTAATCTATGGAGTGTAGAAACTCTACCGTTGAAAATACATAAGTGATAAGGTCCAGGCATGGCCGAATGGCCAGCCGCCCCCCCCCCCCCCCCAAAACCTGATCCAAGGATCAAAAGATAATCCAAAAGATGTAAATACAATAGTAAAAAGTCCTATTTATGCTAAACTAGTTACTAGGGTTTACAGAAATGAGTAAATGATGCAGAAATCCACTTCCGAGGCCCACTTGGTGTGTGCTTGGGCTGAGCATTGAGCTTTACACGTGTAGAGGCTTCTCTTAGAATTGAATGCCAGTTTGTAACCTGTTTCTGGCGTTTAACTCCACTTTGCAACCTGTTTCTGGCGTTTAACTCCAGAATGCAGCATAGAACTGGCGTTGAACGCCAGTTTGAGTTGTCTGAACTTGAGCAAAGTATGGACTATTATATATTTCTGGAAAGCCCTGGATGTCTACTTTCCAACGCAATTGAGAGTGCACTATTTGGAGTTTTGTAGCTCCATAAAATCCACTTTGAGTGCAGGGAGGTCAGAATCCAGCAGCATCTGCAGTCCTTCTTCAACCTCTGAATCTGATTTTTGCTCAAGTCCCTCAATTTCAGCCAAAAAATACCTGAAATCACAGAAAAATACACAAACTCATAGTAAAGTCCAGAAATTTAATTTTTATTTAAAAACTAATAAAAATATACTAAAAACTAACTAAATTATACTGAAAACTATGTAAAAACAATGCCAAAAAGCATATAAATTATCCGCTCATCACAAAGCTTAAAGAGTTATCTAGTTATATGCTTGTGGTGCTTATGTATCAGGTGGTAATACTTGAAAATAAAGCATTTAGAGTCGAAGCAATAAAAACAAATGGTACAAAGCACCCAAGAAGCTAAAATGTGAAACAAATGAAAAGCTTGTTTCAAGGAAGGAATATAAGAAATGATTTCATAAAGTGATCAAGATAAAATCATCAATCATTTGAAATTCTTTTGTGAGTGTTTTATGCATAGTAAACTAACCAACCATGAACATTAAATTGCTATTCTTTTCACCTTGGATTGTCAATTTATATTGCATGATTCTTTGTTTGCTTGAGAACAAGCAAAGTTTAAGTTTGGTGTTGTGATGCATGCGCATCATGTTGTGTTTTTCTATGCTTTTTATATAAGAAATAAATGCATAATACTTAATTATGGAGAGTTTTGGCACTTAAATTAGATATTGCTTTGATCACCTTGGTTTCATGATTTTTGTAGGAAAATGTTAGGAAAAGAGAAGCAAAAGAACAAGGAAGAACTAAGAATTAAAGACAAGTACAAAGAGAATTTGTGGATGCTGTCAACCCTGACGTCTTCACATTTTAACGAGTATAACTTGAGCTACAGAGGTTCAAACAATATATAATAGTCTACACTTTTTCTCTGGCATCATGGCGCCAAACGCCGCGACATTGGCATTTGGCGCCAAACCGCGTCCAACATCACCATTCTATGCGGGAGTCCCGGTGCCAAATAACAGAATCTCAAGTTTGGCACCAGAACCCAGAATTCGTTGCTATCCACCCGGCGCCAAATAGCAGAAGCTAAAGTTTGGCACCAGTAGCGCGAGTTAGAATGGTCCCCACGTGATTCTGCACCAAATCTCTTGATGTGATTTGATTTTTTTATCACTTTTAAACTAAGAAAATATATTTTTAGGTTTTAAAAAATATTTTTTTACTTTAATTAGGATTAAATATAAAAGGAGAAGGCATCTTGACCTAGGCCTCTCTCCTTCCCTCTCTTCTCCTTTCTTCTCCTAATTTTTATTCCGCACTTCTTACAACTTTTCTCTGCTAGGGTTTATTTTCACTATGAGGAACTAAACCTTCATTGTTAAGGTTAGGAGCTCTATTTCTTGATGGATTAATATTATTTTTTCCTCTACTCTTTGATTAATGTATTGATTTATATTCAAGGATTGATTTCGTTCTTCATCTTAGGGATTATAGTATATTAGAAGATAACTCTTTTTCTATTTGAATTCCTTTTGAATCTTGAAAAAGTTATATCACTGGAATTATAGCTTGAAATCAATTCCTCATAATTCTCTAATTATCTAGATTTAACGTGATACGTGACATATCATCATCTTATTTTTGGGTTCTCAGGATTTTGTGTGGTTTATAAACTAGAATTTGAACTTAAACCCTCTAATTAGATTAAGTGACCAAGGAATTGGCGGTTGATTGAGTTAGATGAGGATTAAATTACCAAGGAATTGGAGTCTAGTCACTTAATGTTTGCTATGAATTGAATCTTTACATGATTAAGGTAGAAGACAAGAATTGTTAATATGGAAATTTAAATATCTCTGACACCTTAACTATCTTTATCATATTTCTTTCTTAACCAATTTTAGTTTGCTCTTATTTAATTTTCTGTTTTTATGTTGTTTGCTATTGAAACCTTAAATTTTGATTGTCTGATTAGAATAATCAATTAACTATTATTGCTTGATCCATTAATCCTCCTGTGATCGACCCTCACTCACCTAAGGTATTACTTGGTACAACCCGGTGCACTTGCCGGTTCAGTTGTGGTATTCTAATTCCGTACCATTACACATCAATTTTGTTGCATGCACATGTGGGAAAATCTGAACAAGAGGTGGAAAGATAAATAGTTAAAGGAAGCCTTTTGGCAATGTGCCAAAGTAACCATCGATCAGGAGTTTAATGATGCCATAGCCAATGTGAAGAGAATCAATTCAAATTCTTAGAAGTATTTGTCAAAATTTGAGTAGGCAACTTTGTCAAAATCAATGTTTTCTGAGTAGTCGAATGTGGATAACCTCATAAACAATAATTGTGAGTCATTTGAGAGAATAGTATATTAACAATGCTTGAGGAGCTGAGGGTCTACATCATGAAGACTATGGTTACACACAAGGATGCACTAATGGCATATACTGAATAATTGACATCAATACAAGTTAGCTGGGTTGAAAAGGAGAAGAGGTAAGCTAACTATTAGGAGGTACATTGGGTCGGTGATGATGAGCATAACCAATTTAAAGTTAGAAAGTGAAAACATAGAGTAAGTCAATACACGTGAGAGGTCATGTTCAACATGTTCTTAACTTGTTTTTTTTTTAATATTTTGGTGTTGATCTGAACAATGAGTCATTCAAAAATAGAAACTCTTACCTAAAGAATGTGGTGTAGTTAAGCAACAAAACAAGGACCCATCCAATCTGAAAGGATGATCATTGATGAAGAAGAAGAGCTTGAAGACATTCTTCCTTGTTCAACTACTAGAACATCAACCTCTTCTGACCACATGTCTCTTCTAAATGGTGTTGTCAAAGATGTTCTGCAAGAGTTCGTCAATCTATCCAATCACCCATCTCTTCTAGCCAACAAGAAAGGAAGCTTATTGTTCGCAATGAAAATGCATTACGCAAGTCAAGAGATAGAGTTGTTATACTCTTGAAATATGTGGACAACCTGAATGACGATGAAACTGTGCAGATGGATCATGAGAAGCCATTGGACTTGGAGGATGAAGGCTTGGATGTCTAGGAATGTCTCTAATTGAATATATTGCTTTGTATTTATATTTTCTCTAGATTTATGAGACAATTTTGTATTAACAACTGTTCTTTTATTTTCTGGATGATTGTATAACTTAACTAATTTTTTGATACTTTTCTGATGACAATCTACTCTTTAACCTCTAACCTATCTTTTGTAGGGCTGTCTAATTTGTTCACCCTCCTTGATGACAAAAGGTGGAGTGATAATAGGAGTAAAGGATTGATAGATAGGATAGATAGAAAGTGAAGAATTGTTTTATTCTTATGTGTTTGATGAGTTATCGTTCGAGGTTGATTCATATGTTTTGATTAGTTTTAGTTGCATGTTTATGGATGAATCTATTAAAGTAACTCACAATCATTTATAGCACACTCTTTAGTTGTAGTTTTGAAATTTTGCAGCTCAGGTATTTTGTCTAAAGCCCATTGAGGGGGAGCAATCATTACAAAAGAAAGGAGGAGCTATTCATGCAATTTAAAGTGGTATCAACAAAGGAAAGTTTATAATCTTTGCCTATTTCAATCCCTTTAGTTCCTTAACAAATTATGTTTGTCATCAAAGGAGAGATTGTTGAATTTAGAAAAAAATAAATTTAATGATGATGACAAACATATATTTTTGGTTGGGTTAAAAGCTCAAATTGTTTGATGCTTGCTTTATTATTGTAGGCCCAAGTCACTCTTTGTTTGAGAAGCTCAAATGGTTTAAAAGATCAGTAACTCAACAAACACTAGATGAAGCAACATTGATGTTATTGCTGAAGCCATAACCAAAAATGGCAAAGCAAACCAAAGAAAAAGTGACTCAACTTTTGATGAATACAAAATAGTTCATCAATTAAGCTTTCGAGAAAAAAGTGAAATCAATGGAGGCATAGTCAAATAAAAACTCTCATGTGGTTCATAAGCAAAAGAAGTGCTACAATATTACTATTTTTGTACAAGTCAAATGGCTTGTTGAAGCTATAATATCCCAACCACCATCATTCGGAAAAGAAAAAAAAAATTGGAGCTTACCTTTTTCTGTTTCAAATCAAAGGCTAGAAATTAAACTTGGGGCCAAAGATTAAGATTAAGGGTGTTGATCTTGCAAGATTTTTGAAAGCATTATGACCATGTTGTAGTTGTAGCCCATCTTCCAACACCTCTGTGCCACTCTACTCTAATTTTCTGAATCTGATTTTCTGGGAGAAGAAGAACTCATCTGGTCCAACGTTCAAGAGTTAACTTTACCTACCAACTCAAGTTTTAGAAGTATTACCCCATATATAAAGAAATAATCAGTCAAAAATTGAGGTAAGGAGAGAAAATCCAATAATCTCAGTCTACCTAGCACCTTCACAACTTGAAGTTTTAGAAGCAATGCACCTACACTAAAAGGAGCATTCCGCAAAGATGGAAGGTAACAAGTGAGAGTACTAGAGTATGGTTTTCACATAGCTTTTAAGCTATCATATTTCTTCTCCTTCATAAGGTTACCTAATATATCTTGCTTTCTCAATTTATCCTTCTTTGATTTCTCATGGTAAAAGGTGATTTGTGAGGTATTTGAAAAAGCCATTTGAGAGAAAATACAAAGAAGGTTAACTTGAAGAGAAAAGTCATTGTTATGTCAAAACTCTTTTGATATATTTTTGTTTTGTAATCATGAACCTGAGAGCTTTTGCTTGCTAAGTTAGGTGAGCACTTAGTTTGAGAGTGTAGAAAATGAACCTAGCCAAATCAAACTTGGTTAAAAATTTGGTTTATCCCGGATAGGATTAGGAAGAATTGTAGGGTATTGGTGTTTGTAATCTTTGTAAAGATAGTGAAAATTCTACCAAACTTGTGGTGGAGACTGGATATAGGCCACATTGCACAAGGTGGTTGAACCAAGATATATGGCTGTGTTCTCTTTTCTGCTCTATTTTCTTTTCATTCGTTATGAGACAAAAAAAATTGTCTTTTGCATAATTCATATCGTAAACATAGCAGAACTAAAGTTACAGAATCTGTTCTACTAAGCATAAAAAGAGACTATAGATTCAACCCCCTTCTCTAGGCCATTAAAAATCTTTATACACATTTAGTAGAATTGATTCATAGTGATATTTGTGAATTAAATGACAATATTACTAGTGGAGGAAAATATTTTTTATAACCTTTATTAGTGATTGTTCTAGATTTACGGGAATGGATCCTCTCAATTTTTTTAACAATTGAGGGAGTAAAGTGTGATCTCTCACCATTAGTTTCATAAGTGGGACCAAGAATAAAAATGAGAGAGAGAACAATAAAGGGTTAAAGATCACACTTTACATTCTCAATTTTTTTTAACAATTGAGAGGATCCATTTTCCTAGATTTACATATGTGTATTTACCTAGAAATAAAGATGAAGCTTTTAAAATGTTTAAAAAATATAAAATAAAAAGGTTTAATTACTCTGTTGGTCTTTATAGTTTCACCAAATTTTTAATTAGGTCCATATACTTTTTTCCCTTTCAATTGAGTCCCTACACTGCTTTTAATTTTGTAATTATGTCCTTTTCATATCAAAAATGTTAAAATTAACATAATATTTTAATTAGGTCAAAGATTTAATTAAGTTTTTAATTATAAATACCTTCAATTTGCAAAGAAATATTCAGTTAAATCTAATATTTTTTACACTAGGAAGGGCTTAATTACAAAATTAAAGCAGTACATGGACCCAACTAAAAGAAAAAAAATTATAGGAACCTAATTAAAAATTTGGTGAAATTATAGGGACCAATAGAGTAATTAAACCAAAATAAAAATAGTGCATGAAAAGAAAATAAAAGTTCTTTATAGTGATAAAGGTAGATAATATTTTTCTAATGAATTTAATAATTTTTGTAAATTATATAGTATTTTACATGAATCTTCTGTTCTGTACACTCTGTAACAAAATAGTTTGGTGAAAAAAAAAATTTACCTTAGTAGATATGGTTAATTCAATGTTACTAAATACAAAATTATCTTACAAATTATGGGGTGAGGCATTATTGATAGCATGTCGTATCCATAATAGGATACTATCAAGACATAGAAAGATTTTTTTTTTGTAAAATATGAAAAAAGAAGAAAACTTAATTATATATATTCACAACAATAATGTGAGTATTACAAAAAAGATTTGGGTAAGGATTCATTGAGATTGTAAATTTTGAACAATACTTTTTTCGTATGAGCCAAGCCAATTGGATGAACTGAAAAAGTTCTGCATCATGAACTATGTAACGTTCACATCAATATCTATTCTATTATATTGCCGCGAAAAAGAAAGTAACATGAAAGCAAAGGAGATGCAGAAAATAGAAATGAAATATCAAAGGAAAATACAAAGGTCCGATTCTCTTTGTAATGTATCCGAGATTTTTTTTTTTACTATTCCCACCCTTGAACTTTTCAAGACAAGACTTTTTGATCTTTCAACCATTTGAATTATTTGAAAGTATGGGGTGTTTAGTTTTTTATCAAATTTTTTATCAAAAGAGAACCAAAGTGGGGACAAAAGTCATAAAAGATAGGATATGCTCAAAATTATAAAGTATATAGAATATTAGACTTAGTGCCTAATATAATTGTTGAATCAAGAGAGCAAAAATTTATTAAAATTAGATTTATCAATGGTTTAACTTTAAACTCAAAATATTCCCAAAATGATACTAATATTTTGCAAAAAATAAATTATCAAAATAATAAATGTCTAAGTAAAAAAGAACTGATTGAATTAAGGAAGAATTTGAGAATAAGAAAAGAAAAAGATTTGGACAAATTTTATTTCTTCTCAAGTTATCATCCTTTTTATAGAAAGAACTAAAAATTCTGTAACAACCAAAATTCCTATTATGATGAACATAGAAGATGATTCTCAAACATTCAAATGACCTTGAAATAGAAGCAAAAAATGACATTATTTTAATTATAATATTAAAATGATAAAATGGATTCAATATTATCAAATAATACTTGGATTTTAATTAATTTGCATCCATGATCAAACTCTATAGAGTGTAAGTGGGTATTCAAAAGAAAGTATAACACGGACGATTTACTGCAAATCTTTAAAGTAAGGTCAGTGGCTAAGGGGTTTAGAGTCCATTTGAAAAGTTTCAAAAGGTACTTTTTTGGGATTTTAACTTATGAAAAGTCAAATTAATGTTGTTTGGTACATTTTTTTAAATATGCTTTTAACTTCCTAAAAAATTTTTAAGAGCATTTAACTTTTTTCTTTCTCAAAAGCTATTTTATCACTTATATTTATTAAAATAACTTTAAAATAAGTATTTTTATGATAAAAATCCAAACAAAAAATAACTTATTTATAAATTGATTTCAATATAAATTCTTATGTTTTAAGTTCTTTTTCCAAAAAAAGTTAATTAAGTTGTTTATCCAAATTAGTCCTTAGACAAAAAGAAGGTATAGACTATTTTGATCTCTATGCATATGTGACAAGAATGAATTTTAGTAGAACTCTTATAGCATTAGCATAGAATCCATTCACAAGTTTCACATATATCAAATAAATATTAAAACAGTTTTTCTAGATAGAGATTTTAGTAAAAACATTTATATGGAGTAATTGAAAGGCTACTCGAAAATGAAAAAAATTTTGTAAATTAGTTAAATCTTTATATGGCTTAAAACAAACGCATAAACAATGATATGAGAAGTTTGATTCAGTAGCGTTATCAAATAACTTCTCACATAATAGTAATGATAAATGTATTTATTCAAAATTTATTAATAATTATGGAGTAATTATTTGTCTAAATTTAAGATGAAGATTTTGAATGAAGTTGATATAATATTAGACATAAAAATACATAAGAATGAAATTGACTTTTACATAGGGTGAATATCCATCCCCGGCACGAGATCATTTCTTCGAAGGACCACGAGGCCCCAATAAAAACAGGAAAAGTATAGGGTACCAACATATTATCTGCCAACTTATTGCCAATAATAATTAATTATTATATTTTAAATACATATATAAAGAGACACATCCAGAAAATATATCCATAAAGACACTTCTATTAAACACAACCATAAAAAAGACATTTTTATTAGACACATCCTAGAAGACACTTCCATGAAACACAATTATAAATAAGAGTTGGCAGAAGTTGGCAGATATGCTGTTTGGTAACGTAGCGGGACCGATAAAAAAAATACTCTTCTCATCCCTTGATATTTAACTTTGTGAGTCTAGTTAGTCCCTTCGTCAATGATCTCTCTTTGGAATATGCTTATGTGATACGTTAATCATTAAAATATTCTTTATTTAATTTTTATAAGTAAAAACAATTTAAAAATTACTAATATTTTTCAGTTTTATATAATAAATTTAACTAGTATATTTAAAAGAGATAATAAAAAATAAAAAAACTAAACGGTCCTAACAATTATTTCCAAAAGATAACGAAATTTCTAATAAAAAAATTGTCAATCCGAATTGCTTTTAACCGATAAATCAACAGTTTAACATGTTATATAGATTTTTCCGTTCATACAAAGAGAAAATATTAATAGATAGCTAATCAATTTCACAAAAATAAAGATTACGTATCAAAAATTATATTTTTGTTATTTTTCGAAGTACTATTAAGATTTTTTCTCCTTTTACATAAATTAGTAAATAAATTTTTTTATTTTAAAAAAAAAAAAACCGATAGAACGATGCAAAATTAAGAGTTGGCAGAAGTTGGCAGATATGACCCCTACAATTTCGTTGGCCCCAATTAGAACCCCAAATTTGTAATTGTGGCTCCAACTTGTCCCTGCAATCATCTTCGTCACCAGAATGCTGATTTGATGCAATTGCATAACATGGTGGACACTACTTAAACGACGGCGTATTGGTTTCGCGCCCAAACCTTTTGGAAACCACGTCGTTTCAGTTTTTTGTGGGTTAAAACTCTTTCTTTCCACTAAGACGATCATAAGTTGCCAAACATCAAGAAAATCCTTACACTACGTGGTTGGTTTCCAAAGGGTTTGCACGCGAAACCAATGCGCCGTCGTTTAAGTAGTGTCCACCATGTCATGCAATTACGCTAGATCAACATTCCGGTGACGGAGATGATCGCAGGGACAAGTTGGAGCCACAATTATAAATTTGGGGTTCTAATTGAGCCAACAAAATTTTGGGGGTCATTCTGAGTATCAGGTAGGGCTGCACATGGATCGGATAATATCCGCATATCCGCGGTAATTATCCGCATCCGATCCGAATTTTGCGGATATTATCCGATCCGCAGAGCCATCGGATCGGATCCGCACTATGGTCGGATCAGATTGCGGATTTGGCAGTGATATCTGCGGATCCAATCCGCAAATCCGCATATCCGCACATCACATATAAATAGCATAGTTTAAGAAAATAAACCCTAATGTGATATGAATTTTAGTGTGTTATTTATGAATTTTATGATATTTTGTTTTTAATTTTTTATGTTATACTTCAACTTAGAATAATTAAACTTAAATCTTGTGTTATTATTTTGTTTTTGTTATTCAAAAGAACTATTATTGATAATATTTTAGGAGTAAATAGGCTTAAACAGATAAAAAAAATGAATTTTTTGGATTTTTTTTGTAAAAAAAGTCAAATAGAATCTTAAAATAGTTTTTTTTTATTAATTATGCGGATATACCTGATAACCGATCCGATCCGAGATCGGATTCGGCCTAAAAAAAATGCGGATATAGTATCCGATCCGATCCGATGAGTGCAGTACAGATCGAATAGAATTTTAGGCTATATCCGATCCGATCCGATCCGATCCGATCCGTGTGCAGGGCCAAATTTTTCCAATGCGGACAAACAATGGTCAATAGGAATTATTGGGTACCGAACTACACCAATGAATGCGACAAAGCCTGCGTCCTTATCCTATCCATGACTCAATTTTGTTCCGCAAAGGTAACGATGAGTAAATGATCGAGATACAAAGTGACATTCCGTCGCCAACTGAACAACGTGCAGTGCCTTCGGAAAAGAAAACATTAAAATAATGTCATCGGTGAAGCAAATCGGAGTAGTGGGCGGCGGGCAGATGGGTTCGGGAATAGCGCAAGTGGCTGCTATGAATGGCATACACGTCTGCCTCTTCGATGTCGATCCTCCTGCTCTTTCCAAAGCCTCTGCTTCCGTCTCTGCCTCCATCGCTCGTTTGGTTTCCAAAGCTCAACTCTCTCAGGTTATCATTAATTTTTATCCTTTTGTTGGTGATTATGTTAAATAAATTATTTTAAGAGAATTTGTGTGTAGTTAATGATAATATTTTATGGTTCTGTTGAATGGTCACTTTGGTCCTGATTAGTGCTTAGTCCTTAAACTTTTAAATCGTGAGATAGCTCTTAATTTAAATTTTGGTGGTTCGGAGTGGGATTATTTTTTCTTTCTTTTTCTTTTTCAATGTTTATGAATCGATTGATAGCATAATTTGAAGATTTATGTACTAACAACTAATAAACAAAGACTTGAGACTCAAATAATCAGTTTACAGACCAATTTAGGATTTTTTTTTTTTGGGTTCGAAATTGATTTCTATTTAATTGTGATGTTTTTGTCTAATTTCTTGAAAAATTAAGAACTTTTTGTCCTTCAAATGCCTTGATCCGCAATAGTTTAAGTACTCCTTATGTACAGTCTGAAGGTGCAGATGCTTTGCAAAGGCTGCGGTTTACATCAAATTTGGAAGACTTCCATCAGGCTGATTTTATCATAGAAGCCATTGTGGAATCTGAAGATATAAAGAAAAGATTATTACTTCAATTAGAAAAGATTGCCAAGAGTTCTGCAATTATCGCGTCCAACACAAGTTCCATTTCCATAACTCGCCTAGGAGCTGCAACCAGCAGGCCACATCAGGTTACTTTTTTGGTGTTGTATTTTATCATTTTAGAATGGGGATGTATTTACCATAAAGATTTGTTCGTATGCTGTAGAGAAAATAGTGTTTTGTTTTTGTCATTATATTATATGCTACATTGGAACTTCATGTATAATATACAATATAGTGAAAAGAAATTACACCTTATTCATTTTCAGGTGATAGGAATGCATTTTTTCAATCCTCCTCCTGTGATGAAATTGATTGAGATTGTGCGAGGTGCACAAACTTCGGATGAGACATTCGCAGCTACAAAAGCATTGTCAGAAAGGTTGTTGACTCATTCCCCTATCCAATTCTAAAGCGATTGATTTTATGTAACATCTTGTCTCTCTTTCATTGTCACCCTTTAAATATGTAAATTCTGCACATCAATGTGTAAAATTCCCATCGAGGCTTTTATGTTCCCATTCCCCACAATTTTGAGCACCCGGCTTCATGCATGTCTTGATAAAGCATTTTCTGTGGATTGATATTGATTTAAAGAAATAATAGCATCTAGTAACGTTTCTATGATGTTCTGTATGCTCTGCCAAAGCTCTTATGAAGACTCGATCTTCCCATTTTCATGTGCTGAAGAAATTTATTCTGCTCATTATCTGTGCGCCTCATCTTGTTTGCTTTGACAAATACATGCAATTTTTGTTTATATTGTGTTCTGTAATTTCTTTCCCCCATGACCCTTTAGGTTATTTCTTTTGCCACCTACCGGTCCAAGATATCTTAAAAGAATTCATAATCAAACTCTGATTCTTCTAGTTAACTACATTTTTCGTATGTAGGCTCGGCAAGAAAGTAATAACCTCCCGGGACTTCTCAGGATTCATTGTAAATCGTATCCTTATGCCTATGATAAATGAAGCGTTTTTCGCCCTCTACACTGGCGTCGCAACCAAAGAGGACATTGACACTGGAATGAAGCTAGGCACTAACCATCCAATGGGTCCTTTACAACTTGCAGACTTCATTGGGTTGGACGTGTGCTTGTCAATAATGAAGGTTCTTCATGCTGGCCTTGGTGACAACAAATATGCTCCATGCCCTCTTCTTGTGCAGTATGTCGATGCTGGCCGACTTGGAAAGAAACAAGGTATAGGCGTGTACGACTATCGGAAAGATTCGAGGTCTGCAAATTCGTCTTCACGTCTCTAAGTAGTTTTCTTTGTTGTGGAAGAATAAGTTTGCTGCTGAAAGGGGGAATAAAGAAGTGTGGCCCTCGCCTATTTTGTACTGGTATCTTTTCGGGCATGCTCCCAAGTGCTGAGGTTGTTGAAATATGAGTGGAGATATTATTATTAGACAGTGGTTATTAGTTTAAAGGGTGTGTTTATAGAGAATAGTTGAGTAGGTACTCTATATATTTCTTACTTTCCTCTCTCTATATACTGGTATTTTCTCATGTAATAATCTTCACGCAAGTAATATATTATCTTTCTTTCTATTGTATTGTTACTTCAATACTTTTACTAAGTAGCCTTGAATCTTAACATGGTATCAAAGCGATGGAATGCTCCTTGAGCTCTGTAAAATTCTTCTACTATCATTAGCTCCTTGTTGGGAGTAATTTTTCTGTTTTTAGTTGAAACTACTATTATTTTAATTTCCTATTTCCCTCAAACTCAGAAACACCCAAGTTGTTTCTGCCACATCAGTTGATTCAGCTGTTGTGCATCACCAGTAGCACATACTGCTACTTTTACTTTAAGGCTAGCCAATTGTACCTCCTAGTTGCTGGAACGTCCTCTGTTGTGTTTTCTTTCTGGCAGTAACCACCTTCCAGCTACCTTTAAAACTGTTCTGAAGCTGTCGTTGCTGTTCACTGTCGTTCAATTTGACCAACGACCAAACCATGAACTTCTCCTTGTCCAAAGATGTCCCACCATGACAATAGTGTCGATAATCCACGCGCTGCTTCTCCACTATGACGAACAAGTAGCTTTGTCTCCTAGTTTTCAGTACTTGCCCAAGAGTTCTAAATGTTGTTCTTGTGAGCTCTTATTGCATGTCTATGAGAGTTCTACAACCTTCGGCATGTTTTTTTACCGCCTTAGTAATTGTTCCATTAATAGTTGCATTCCCCTTGTCCTAGTTATGCTATTCTCTGACAAGGCATTGGCCCTTGCAACCTCCTTATTGTGTTATTCAAATGTATCCAACATCCCTGAGTTGCCTTGCTAGTCTTCAATGGAATCATTTTAAATTTTGAAGGCTTAAACTGTAACAAGCTTAAATCATAGTAAGGTTTAGCTTGAGGGGGAATTTTAGGCATAATAAGATTCTGCTTTGATATTTCACTATGTTAGATAATATCCTATAATTTATTTATGTTCCAAGCTTGATGCACATTATCTGCATAATCAAGCTTGAGGAGAGTGTTGAAATATGAGAAGAGATATTATTATTAGATGGTGTATTTATGGAGAGCAATAATAGGTATTCTATATTTATTACTTTCCTCTCTATGTACATATTGGTATTTTCCCTCGTAAGAATCAACAGACAAGTAATACATTATCTTTCTCTCTATTGTCTAGTTGCTTCAATATTTGTATTGAGTAACCATGAAACTTAATAAAGGTGGACACCTATGCCTTCTGCTTTCCTTTGTCGCTTGTCTTAGCTTTGATACCGAAAGTCTCATGTTGGGCTGAAGAATTCTGTTATAAGACTAATATGTATTGAAATATAATGTTATAAGAAGTCTGGATGACGATCAGAGAAGCTTAGTACTACTCTAATCAGAGGCATCATAATCTGTAGAAAGGACATTCCCGTTAGCTCCATTTGAAAATTTCTTTAATTTACATCTAATGGTTTGCTCAAAGTTTTAAGTACTAGAGAATTTTTTTAAAGTAGTTTATTGCAAACTAGAAACATGTAAACACTTGAGTAGCGCATATTAATAACTAAACACCTCAAAATGTGTTTCTGAATCATCAGCTCACCTCAGAAGATATGAAGACTTGATTCCAGTACCTCATAACCAAACGACACGCCATAATAAGATCACATAAATGCATTCAAACCAACAAATACATTTTGCCTCCAAAAATGGAACGTATTAAACAAGTCAAACTGTTTGAAAAATAAGCTTTAATCTTTTTACTACTTCAAGTACGTAACGTATTATTAAATCTATAAAAAGTATTGGGCCAAGCAAGAAGCATGTGTACATCTTGCTCATTAAAGAAATCAATCACACAATGATAGAATACAACTTTCCAATGTTATTATGACTCTCACCATATATTATATATGATTCAAGGGAGACCAAGAAGAACTAAGAAGAACGAAGTGCTATAAAAATATTTTCCAAGTGTTCATCTTTCTTATGTTCAGTCTTTATTATTATTATTATTATTATTATTATTATTATTATTATTATTATTATTATTTCATACTCTCCCTTTGTCTTAGAAGACAAGTCTTAGTTGTTTTAATCTAGATGTTTTATTGTAATTATATACTAGATTAGCGAACACATATATGAGTAATTCCTACTAATGCTAACATCTTAGAACAAGCTTAGAATTTAAGTTATATGAAAATCTCATACATACTAACTTTGTACTCTTTTTACTTTGATGCTTTAGTAGTTATTCTTAGCCTAAGAATGCTTGAGACAACATTATCTAAGGTTTTTAGACCCTATATTAATTTGACTCAAGCATAGCTTAGAAAGACTTAGGAAAATCAAATTTAAAGTTCTTAGATTAGATGTAATTTGAGTCAAGCAAAGTTTGAGAAGACTTGCTAAAACAATATCATACACTATTTTATTATAGTGAAAATCTCAACGATTGTTTGGGATTATATATAGAAAAATTTTAGTCGAATCAAGACATATTATATTATACCATCTTCTAAACTCTTCTCTCTATTCTTCCTATTTGTCAATGGCGGAGTCACATAGTGGGAAAAGGGGACAATGGCCTCTTAATTTTAATTTTTTACATGTAAATTATATGTAAATTTTAATTTAGCCCTCCTTAAAATTTTATTTTAGTCTTATTTTATTGTGTAAATATTTTTGGTCCCATCTAATATTTCATCTAGCTCCGCGCCTGCTATTTGTTATACTCTTTAAAATACCTCATATACTTGTTTCAAAACAAAACTTAAGTTTATATTCAGTTAAAGACATCAGAAATTGGTTCTAAAGGTAAACTTATGTTTTTTACCTAAAATCTTACCTTAAGTATTTTTGTCGGTCAGAAGTCCAAGGCTTGATACACTTTTTAAGTTTCTGTTTATTTTTTAAAAAAGAGTTTTAAGTACGATTCAACCCCTATTTCTTGTGCACTTATAATCATTTTATTTTCCACGCTGCTTCTAAAATGTGTTTCGACCTCTCGTACCAAAGTCATCTTAGAAGAAGTCAATGAAAGAATTTGCAGCAACCATCTGACATCTCAGTCACTATCAAAGAAGATTCTGAGTTACCTGAAGGGTGTAAAATTGGCTTGGGAAATTAAAATAAAAAGCTCTTGTTGTCTCGTTGTAGTAATATTCCCAAACTGATATTTCCTTCAAAATTGGAATATTGGCATAAATTCAAACCAAACCGGGAGTTTAAATGCTAGATTGTCCTCCAAGAAAATGCATTGTAATTGACTATAGGAATTCGGATTTTATGGCAAACAACTAAAATTAAAATAAGCAATAAAGTAAATTAGCAATTAAGGAAATTAGAAGTGACAGGTAAACTAAAAGTAATATAAAACAATCAGGAAAAGCAGTTGATCAAATTCAATTAATATAGTCTTGGCTAGGGTTAATCCTCAAGTTTCCAATCTTTGTTACTAATCTAAAATATTATGATAAATAAGAGTTGAAATTGTCTTCACACATTACAAAAGGATGTAGCTAATCATGTGAAGTGATGTTAGAACTATCAACTCAAATGTATGCCAACATCCATATTACCCTACTAGAAGAACTCACTATGATCTTCACACATTAGTCGTTCTCCAAATGGGGAATTGACTTGCTTAGACCTTTTACTATGGCTCCGAGGTAAGTGAATTACTTAATAGTGGTGGTTGATTATTATTTCACTTAGTGGATAGAAGTTGAACTTTTCCCACCCATCATAGTCTCTCAAAAAAAAATGTTCTCCTAGAAGAGTATAGTCACGAGGTTTGGGATTTGGATGTCCGTTACCACTAATAATGGAACTCAGTTCATCGATGTTGTCTTCAGAAAGTTGCTATCCGATCTCCACATCAAGCAACCGTTCACCAAATTCAGTAATCAAGAAGTCACCACTTCAGAAAGTTGTATAACACATTGTTGTTCAAGCTTGACAAAACGCAAAGCAAAGACACTAATACTCAAGGTCGGGTGACAATAAAAACTGACGAGATTCAAAGATAGATACGTAAATTGTAAAAGTGACTAAAATAAAATTTGTAACGTATGAAAACAAATTAATTCTTGAACAAGAAATAACTTAGTGAAATTTTAGGCATGCATGTTAATTTTACAAAGACATACAACAAAATAAAATCTAAGAGATATACTTAGTAAAAATTTGTAAAGGCAAAAGTATGCAAGATATCAAAATGAAACAAAAAGGTCAGGGATCGTGACTATGAGATATAATTAAAGGCTCATAACAAGAGAAACAACATAAAAATAAAAGGAAATACTCACCTGATGATATCTTTATATAAAGATAACATTATAAATTTTTAAATAAATAGTCAAGCATATTTAATCAAATATATCAAATCATCTAATTATCCACAGTGCTATTTTCATATGCAGATGTCATGAGAATATCTACCAAAAATAAAAAGATGGGCCCATTAAGGAAAAAAAGTACTATATATTGCAATAAAAGGAATTTTTTATTATAAAATAAAAAAAAAGTTTTATTTCCCAGAAAAAATTATCCCAAGAAACGGTAAACTCCTTTGAGATCATTGTCACCAGCCTTGAGAAGAAGAGGGGGCTTTGGGAAAATGGCTACTTAGGGTGCCGATTTGAAGAAATCTGAGGGACATGGTCAAGCAGGCTAACCAAGAAATAGATGTTGCTTTGGTGAAGAAGAAAAATATCTCCAAGGAGCTCGCCCAATTAGAGGTTGCCCACATTCAACTTGGTGCGGATCTTATTGCTGTAGTAGAAGTTGTTGTTGCCTTAAAGTTCCAGATCGGTGTCCTTCCTTCTAAGATGGATTTAGCCCTTTTGGATCCAAGCAAAGTCATTATTTTATTGCAGGATTTTTCTCTACTATAAAATAAAAAAAAGTTTTATTTTCCAAAAAAAAAAATTTATCCTAACTTTAATTTTTGGGATTAACTTTTTTTTGGCATTTCAAACAAGTTTACCGTATCTCCGATATGAGTTTATTAAAGGCGGGCTTAATAATATATATGTCGAGCTACCTTGATCCACTAGAGTTCTATGGAGGTTTGCATTGGCAAGGATCATTGTTATCATCACTAGGTCGTCATGGCCAGACGATACCTCCTGAGCATCCTCCTTAGTAAATGAGATGGTTGGCAAGTTGGGAGTTCTGTTATCTTTCCCTCTTTAAGATGCCTCTTTCGTGACGATTTCGATATTCCTCCTCTATCAAATGCCCCGTTAATCATGTGTATGTGTCGTTCAGGAGTTTGAGGTGGACGTTCCTATCATCCTCCTTCTTTATCTCTTTTACTTTTTCTTTGATCATCCGACCTTTCTGCCAACTACCTGTCTAGTCGACCTTCTCTATCCAATTTTTCAATGACATTCTTTAAATCATAGCAGTCATTGGTGGAATGCCTGTAGAGTTTGTGGTACTCGCAATATTCTGTCCGACTTCTTGCCTTTTGTGTTTGATTGTGCAAGGAGGTGAAAGCTTCTCAGTGTGGTATATCTCTCTCTAAACATCTATAAGAGAGACTCGAAGTGGAGTATAATTATGATATTTTCGGAATTTTTTCGACTTGTATTCTTCTTTTTTCTTAGCTTCTTTCTCCTTTTCCCGAGGTGGATAGGCAGTGATAGATCCAAAAAATTTTGGTAATGGGACAAAATTTATATAATATGATAATAATTTTTATAATAAAAATAATATGTGTATATAAAAAATTAAATATTAAATTATTATTAACCACTATATATCTATGTATAATACATATATTATTTAACTTATTTTCAAGGTGTATTTTATATTTTAATATATATTTTATACAAATAATTCTTTTTTATGTATATATAGCATGATTATTGTTATGATTATATTTTGTTATTGTAAAATATGATTAGCCTTCAAAATATCTAATATACAAATTAAAACACTAAAATAGTAATTTAAATAATAATATATAATTTAAAATTCTATTCTTTTAGGTTTTATATTTTTAAAAAATTAAGTAATTTTTCTCTTAATACTACCGTCAAAATTTCTCTCTTTCCATATATATTACTAAACAATTATTTAAAAATTCACTTCCCAATACAATTAGAAGCTGACTCTTATTGATATTCATAGTTAAAAAAGTTCTTTCAATTAATATAGTTGCTATGCAAAAATTAAAGCTAATTTGAAAAGAAGATAAATAATATTCTTTTGAGTTGATTTTTAAAAAAGAATACTAATTTCGTTTAAATCTGAGAATTGATCATTCTAACGAATATCTAATATAAAATTTTTAAATTGACGATTAAGTACCAAAAATTGAATAAAAAATTATTGTGGGGTCAAATTTAATAATCTAATGGGGGCAAATAAATATTATTATTATATATTACTCAAAAAAATTTCAAATTGTAGTTGGAGCGCTTGCCCCCACACCACTTTACTTAGATCCGTCCCTATGGATAGGGCAAGCTGGGCCTCGAGATAGGCTCTCTTAATCGTGAATTCTCTTCCATATTGATGTATTTTTTATCCGTTCTTGTACTTCGTACAAGGAAGCCAGGTGTCATTTGGATATGGATTGAGAGAACGACCCTTCTTTAAGGCCATCAACTAATCTCATTATGACTGTTTCAGTATGTAAGTTTTGTATTTTTAAGCATACTTTGTTGACTCTTTCCATATAATCCCAAAGTATCTCTTTGATCTCCTGTTTGACTACCAGCAAGCTCGGGGCATGTTGCACCTTATCCTTCTGAATTGAGAATCTAGTAAGAAACTTCCTCGTCAGGTCACCAAAACAAGTTACCAACTTGGGAGGTAAGTTATCGAATCACTTCATCGCGACATTGGTTAGAGTCATCGGGAAGGCTTTGCAACGATTATCATCAGAGGTATCGGCTAGGTAGATCCGACTTTTGAAGCTACTAAGATGATGCCTCGGGTCGGTCATTCCATCATAGAGATCTATGTCGGAGGTTTTGAAATTTATTGGTACTCTGACCCACATGATCTCTTCAACAAATAGATCTTCACCTCTCAGAGAGCTTTTTTCCCGATCTGCTCGATTACTCTATCTTCGGAGGTTAGCTTCCAATCTTAAAAGATTTCCTTTCAGCTCTTTTTGTCATCGAACCTCCCTTCGCAGTTCTCGTTCTGCTTCCCACTGTCGTTCAGTTTCTAGTTCAAATTGTTCCAGTCGTCCACGGTGATCGTGGACTAAACCTAGTATCTCTGTTGGATGTGGATGTTCTTCATCTTCTGGCGGATGGACCTCTGATTGAATCTGCCTCGACTGGAGATTTTTCGATGTCCCTTCTCTGTAGAGAATGTGCGTTCTTTTCCGGGGTGGAGGTATTGCAAGTGTGAGGTCATTACAGTGGGGCTCAGGTTCTGATTTAGATGCCGAGTGACCGTCTTCGTATTGATCGTCCGCCATTGTCAAAGGTTAAATTCCAAGTCTCCGACAACGACGCCAATGTTTCGAGGGTTACTTGAAACGATAATTTCGGCCTGAACGTGAGGTCCAGACTCCTTATGAGGCAGCGTCCGACTTGTTCTTCCACCGAAGTGCCGCCGTCCGAGTTCCTTATGAAGAGGTGGAAGTTGGCACCTGTTAGAGACTTCGATGCTTAAGTTAGCAACGGCTTTAGGCAATTTTTTAGTTGATTAAAATGTGTCTATACCTGAAAGGTGTCAGTGTATTTATAATAGAGTCGATAACCACCTTTTTGGAGTAGTTCTACCTTTTTTGGTGGATGATCGTTCCCTTTATCTTGAGAATTTGTTAGGATCTATCTTTTAGGTGAGATAGTTGGAATAATTTGGGGGGCAGTTATTTATTTTGGACAAATAAAACTGATCCCTCTTGTCGTGTCCGACTTTTTAAAGCGGTCGAGTAAATGGTAGATACCATCCTTTTTAGGTGGGCCTTTTTATTTTTATTAGATCTGACTTTATGTTTTGGAACAAGATATGAACAATAATCGAATAGCATCATTTGAAAACTCCACTATATTTAATGATATTACAATTTTCCAAGGAGTTGGTCAAATGCTCATTTGGATCTTCATGGGTCTTGAAAATTGGCAATTGCTTTGGACAAATTGAATTAGATTAATTTTTAATTCAACTATAAAAAACAAAAATTTAATTCAAAATTATTGGCTGCAATTGGAGTTCTAACGATGTTGGAAGCATGGCCATCCAAACTGGGTGCAACGTAGTTCCTCATGATCCGTCGGTGCAACTTAGTTTCTTCTTCCATTGTGTTATATTCTAAACTTCCTTCTTGTATGTTTGGACAGAATTCTATTAAGGTGGGTTATATATACTTGCCTAGTTGCCTTGCTGCTTTGTTTTTTTACAGGTCTTTTTAATTTTAAGATTGAAAAATAATGTTTCTTGATTTTTTCTTCTATTCATACAATTGAAAACATAATTCAAAGTTTGATCAAAGAAACAATGAGATAGAAAATAAATAAAAAGAAATATATTGATAAAAAATTGTAACTAAAGCTGATAAATTAAACAGCAACCTAAAATAAAATGATATTATGCAAGTAATAACAACTTTTATTTTACCATTCTTTTACGTATTATGTAGCAAATTAATAAAGGAACACTCGAAGGTGCAAAACTTCAATTGTAGTATAAAAGAAAGAAAAATGATGCAACTTATAATAAAACTTGATTCAGTCTGACTCGATCAAAGTAAACATTAAGGCCAAACTTCAAAAAAAACTTCGAGGATACGATGACTTTTGGTACTTAAAGACTTGCGTATAATTTTAGTCAAAAACTAAAACGAAAGATATTGGTGAATTAATGTGCTTTTCTCCTACTAGAAAAGTCATCCTTAGTGACGACTTTATCAACGCTAAGACATCGGTGACCTATTTTACTAACGACCAGCGTGTTGATAAAAGTCCGTTAGACAAATTTAGTTAGTAATTTAGTTTAATTATTTTGTCTGTTTTATAGTTTTATCAAATTTTTAATTAAATATTTATATTTTTTTTAATTGGGTTCTAGAATTAATATTTTTTTTTAATTAGGTTCCTACCATAATAAAACCGATTAGTTTAACAAAGGGATAAGTATTATTTTGGTCCCTAACGTTGAGAGTCAGAATCGAAACCGTCCCTGATGTAATTTTTTATTTAAAATCATCCTTAATGTTGCATTTTATTTTAAAATCGTCCTTTCTAATAATTTTTTTTCTAAATGACAAAAATACCCTTTCTTCTTGTTCTTCTTCTTCTTCCAGGAGAACCTTTCTTCTTCTTCTTCTTCTTCTTCCATTAACAAATTAAAAATACAGAGTTAACAAAAAAAAAAAAACACACAACTCAAAATCAGAAATTCAAGAAATCCAAAAACAAATCAACAATAAATCCAAAATAAAAAAAAAAGCAACAGCACAACAATGATGAACCAATCCATTATTCAAATCCATATTCAACAAATCAAAATCAAATTCAACAAATCAAATCCAGATTCAACAAATCAACACACAACAATGATAAAATCAGAAAATAACAAATTAAAATCAGATTAAAAGCAGAAACAGAAGCAGACCCAGAAGATGTAAAAGCAGAAGCACTCATGCAGAAGCAGAAATTAAAGTAGAAGACAAAGCAGAAGATCCAGAAGCAGAAGATCCAGAAGCAGAAGCACTCAAGCAGACCCAGAAAAAGCAGAAGACGAAGCAAAAACAGAGATCGAAGCAAGAAGCAGAAGCGGCGAGGTGGCGAGGAGCAGTGCTGGCGGGGTCCCCCTCCCGATGACGACGTGACAGCGGCGGCGAATCCTCAGTCACAGAAGAAGAAGCAGAAGCTCAGGCAAAAACAAAAGTTCAAGTAGAAGCAGAAGAAGAAGAGGCAGAAGAAGAAGCAGAGAGGCAGTCACAGAAGAAGCAATGCCGGCGGGATCCCCCTCCCGATGACGACGCGACAGCGGCGGCCAACCCTCAGTCACAGAAGAAGCAGAAGTTCAAGAAGAAGCAGATCCTTCCTCTTCTCTTCTCCCCCGTCGCAGTGCAGCCCCTCTCCTTTCTTCTTTCTTTCGGCGACGGCGACGGCAGCTCCAAGCTTCGCCGGCGCCGTCCCCCTTCCCCTTCCCCCTCTTCTTTTCCCCTTTCCCCTTTCCCCTCTCCCTCTCCCTCTCCTCCCCCTTTCGCGTTTCCTTCCCCCCCCCCCCAATGCCTTCTTTTCTTTTTTTTTTTTAATTTTATAATTTTTTAAATTAAAGTAGGAGTAAGGGTATTTTAGAAATAAAGTTAAAAATTTATTAAAAATGACTATTTAAATATGAAAAAAAACGTTAAGGATGATTATAAATCAATAATTACATTAGGGACGGGTTCGAGTTTGACCTTCAACGTTAGGGACCAAAACAATACTTATCCCTTTAACAAATATTCCATTTCCAAATGGAAGATACTCAATTTTTTTTTAAATTCCTAATTGTGTCTCTCGTTTATTTTCGTAAAGACAAAATTAATCCTCTCACTTCTCTTCTTCCTCCCCTCCGACTTCCTCTTCTATTTCCGCTTCTCCCTCTCCCACCCTCACTCCTCTCACCTCCCACCTCCCACCTCCGTCGACCCTCCTTTCTCTCCCTCTTCTCCAATTCTACCCATGACGACCTATCCTTCCACCTCTCGAGCTTGACTTCGATGACCAGAACACAAGGCTACCAATGAAACCTTCTTAGTCAAAGTGAAGTCAACGATCTCATCCATATCAATTTTCTCATCACCAACACGCTTCTAATCAAAGCATTGAACCAAAAGAGTAATGGTAAAACTTATTGCCCTAAGAGCCAACCCTTTACCGGGGTAAGCCCTTCTCCCCAACCCAAATGCAATCAACTTTTTCAACTCCCCTTTTCTCTCGAAGCTTTCCGACTTGAAGCTCGTTGCTTCATCCCAGTTCTTGGGGTCCCGGTGAATGGTCCAACCATTGATGAGGACTATGGTGTCTTTTGGGACCTTTGTAGCCTCCTACGGTGCACTCTTTGACAGAGGAGTGGGGTAGCAGCAAGGGTGCTAGCGTGTACAAACAAAACGTCTCGTTGATAACATTTCTTAAGTAAGTGAATTTTGGAATGTCGGATTTGTCTACTATGCGATCTTGACCAACGTGAGTGTGAGACCGTCACCTTCAACTTCTTCACCTTCATTGTAATCACCAGTCTGCTGCTTCGATCTAGCAGGAGCATCGTCGAATTCTTCTTTGGCCACTTTCCACGCCTCAAGAGAGAGAAAGACAGAACGAGAGAGACCCCGAAAGAGAGATCACGTTGCAGGGTTGAGGAAGAGCGAGGTGGCAGAGGGTGAAAGCTGCTGCCATCGTTGTCGAAAGAGGTCACCAACGAGATGCTTCCTTCCCGTCCGTTGTGGGTGTTTGTCGTCTCAGATTCGACCTCCGTTCTACTTCGTTTTGTTTTTATCTTTTTTCTACTTCATTTTGCTTCATTTTGCTTTTGTTCATTCTACTTCTGTTTTTGCTTTTGAATTGGTTTTACTTCTATCCAATGATTATGTTAAAAAAAATTTTGATTGTGCTAAAAGATTCTGATTATGTGTGTTTGCTTGCAATTAAAATGATTATGTTATGACAAAAATTCTGGTTCTAATCGTGCTAAAAATTGATTGTGACAAAAATTTTAGTTTTGAATTTGTATTGATTATGACAAAAAATTTGCTATGGAAGAAAAGGAGCTTGTTGGTAGAGGGAAGGTGGTGACAGAAAAGGAGAGAGAGAAAATGGTGGAGAACGGTGAGGGTGGAAGAAAGAAAGGAAAGGTGAGGGGAAATTATTAAATTTATACTTTATAAACGTTTTTTAATGTTTATTATTAATAAATACTTAATTAAAAAATCTAATATGGTATAGGAACTCAATTAAAAAAAATATAGAGATCAAATTAAACATTCAATAAAATTATAGGGACTGACACAATAATTAAACCTAATAATTTTTAACTAATTTTATTTATTATTATTACCGATATATTTTACCATGAATAAATTTATTTATTATTATTACCGATGACTTAGACGTCGAAAAAAAATTTAATTTTTAAATAATAACGGCCAAGTCACCCGTGAATAAAAAATATAATATAACATAACATTTAAAATAATAACGGCTAAATCATTGGTTATATAACATCCAAAATTATTCAAAATATTTAAGTAAATAAGAAATATAATATACTAAATAAAATTTAAAAATAATACGAGAAATATTGTTAAAGAAATAAAAATAAAATACATCAAATCATCAATTGTAATTTTTATTAATGTACGACCGCTAGCAATAACTAAACCACGCCACTATCCTTCACCCTATCCTATGGTAATATCTCTGGCCATGTATGTATCTTGTTTAATTTTTTTTTGTCTTAACTAATTTTTCAAAAAATTTCAGCCGAATCTCTCCTAAAATGAAGACACTCCATGTTTTAAAATTTCAGTAGAGTATTTTTTTTTTTAATTTCGACAAAATCTCTCCTACCAATAGGATACTCCACAATCCAATTTCAATTTATATAGGAATCTCAACTCTAATTTTATGCATTATATCATAATAATAATTATATAAACATCATACAATTTATGCATTACGAATAATTTTAGTCAAAAACTAAAATTAAAGATATTGGTGAGTTAATGTGCTTTTTTCCTACTAAAAAAATCATCATTAGCGACGACTTTACTAATGGTTAAAGCATTGGTGACCTATTTTACTAACGACTAGAGTGCCGATAAACATTACAAGAAAAACGTTGAGTACTGTCGGATTGAATTTGACGGAATGAACGTCGGCAAAAATTGTTTATCGACGGATTATTTCGTCCGACGCTAATTATCAACAAATTTTCTGTCAGTTTTTTAATGAATTTATCGAGATTAAGTTGCTGATTACCGTCGGATTACTCCAACAATAACTTTGGCGCTATATTATGTGCTTTGCTGCCCAATTACCGTTGGATTGTTTTGCCGGTAAATTATACGGTAGACTTTTTTTTCAATTAAGACATAATTAGTAGTCAAATTAAAATTCTTGTTAACATAATTAAGGCAGAAATTCAAAATTACTAGAAATCAACTAATAATTTTATTAAATATCAATTGTCTTAATATAATAAAATGTCACAGAAGTATAATACAATGAAATAGACATAAAATAAATGAAAAACCGAGACCCTACAGATCCTAGTAATTGTTGTCGTCATCATCTTCCCCCTGTTGAGGCGACTGAGTAGATGCTGATGTTGGTGTCCCACCAGCAACACCGCTGCTGCCTCCAGCACGCATCTGCTCGTTATACACCTTCATCTACTCTCGCAAACGCTCTAGTTGCTCCAGCTTCTCCATCATTTGCAAGTTGATGGCCGCTGTGTCTCCTATGCGTGCAAGAAGCTCGTTATACCTCTACTCAAACTACTGAGCTTGTTGGTGAAGCTCCTGTGTGAGCTTCTGCGCCTCCTCCCTCAAGTCGACAACTTTCTTGGGATTGGAAGGCTAGTGGCAGAGGCAGAGGCAGATGAAGCCACCAATGCGGAGGTGCGGAGGCCGCTGGTGAAGAACGACCCCAACTCGAAGCGGAGATTCTTGTGGGGCTCAAAGGCAGTCTCGCGCCAGACCCTATCAGGATCTACCACTGAGGTATCGAAGCTGGGGTCGTCATTCCCACTAGGTGGATGAGATTGCTGGGTCACGGCCTCCAATCTGTGCGTGTATTCCTCCAGTGTAACACACATTGTGATTAGGATAACAGTTAATTGACTTTAAACAGAATAAATTTCAAATTTAGAATCCATTGAAACTCACATAATGAGTCGTAGACCGCTCATCAGCAAATTTTTTTTTTGTTGACCTTCAAAGTATGGGCATACTTGAAAGTCTCCGCCAGTGTCGCCTCACTATCCAATGACTTAGACTACACATATTGAAATCAACCAATTAAACAAATCAAGAAACAACTAATTCAAGTAATAATTAACAAGCATAGTGAACTACTTACCAGCCTCCTCTTTGTCTTCATGAAGGTCATCGACCCACCCGTATACTTCAACGGCCTCGACAAAGCCTTGTTAGCGACGTTCGTCAGACAGTGACGCTTGAACCCCTCGTTAGTTATAAAATGGGCTTCCAATTCCTTCTTGATAGATGGACAGATCTAGGTCATTGGGTGGCTGTGCCCCTGACAAACGTCGCTCATCATCTGCTGACGCGTTTAGCTGTCCAGTGGTCGTAGATCTTCCTGATCATGAGATTATGTTCCGTATCCCATATGAATTTCAACTACACAAAGTGATTCAACAACATTAGTTAGTCAAAATAGAATACAGTTCAAGTACATTTAATTCAACAACATTGTGTTTTTACCGCCCACTTCTAAAACCATCACTCTTTGGTCTCAGCAAGGATTTTCGTGTAGCTTGGCCATGGATGGTCGTACATTGACTGAATCACCTCAGAGATCTCCTGTATACATGCATTGTTGTTCGGTGCAAACCTACCAAGGAAAAAACTTAAGATTAACAAACACATAAAAACACATAAACCTTATCAGTATAAAAGACATTAAAATATTAATAACTCATGCTTGCATACCATCAGGCCAAATCCGAATCCATATGACGGGCGGTGGTGGAGGGACATCCTGTTGGGATGCATTAGTCAAATCACCCACCGTGGGCTCTATCACTGACGCTAGATCTATAGGGGGCGTGGCAGAAGGAGGCACGAAATTCGGGTTCGGGACCATGATGAACTGCTGGTCCGTTGGACCCGCCTGTGACATCACAGGAGTCGACAGAGTAGTCGGGGTAGAGGGCGATAACTGAGCAGTCCTTGGGAATTTAGTGGAAACCCTTCCTCTACCACGACCATGAGACCCACTCGATCTACCTTTGCTACTTGTCGTCATGTCTACAAAGAGAATAAATAATCAACACTAATTAGCATATATATTACACAAATCCTTCAACATTTACATTATTTCAAAAAAATTTTGACTTAACCTCCCCTAAAATTGGACATGTATCAACCTTTACAGTTCCCACAAATCCAATCAACCTCAATCCGCAACATCACTCAACAAAACTCAATTTAATTCACAATATATCCAGCAGAATATATTAACTTGTTTATATATTGAAAATGCAACATTCTCATTAATTCATAGAAGTTATTACATATAAATAAGAGTATACAATATAGCGTGCACTTGTACTTAGCATATACATATATCTATCTCTATTTGGAACCATAGTGCTAAATATGAAGTTTGATTAATGGTCATGTAAATTTACTTGAAAGTGTATCTTAATTTTTGCCGATAAATTCCACGCTACATTTCGCGCTTATTTTTCCTGTTTTCCTCCAACTATTACCGGCAAATTTACCGTCAAAAATATAAATCCGCCGATAATGATTTGACCTTTCGAATTCCATATGAAAACTGTCTATAAGTCTATCAGTAAAGTCGACGCTAATGTGTAACACTAAATTTGATGGTAAATCTAACGGTACTCAACGTTTTTCTTATAGTGAAAAGTCCGTTAGACAAGTCCAATTAGTAATTTTTGACCAATTTTATTTATTATTATTGTCGACATATTTTACCTTGGATAAATTTATTTATTATTATTACCGACGTCTTAGGTGTCGAAAAAAATTAATTTTTAAATAATGCCAACGGCCAATTGGCTAGTAAAAATGATTTCTCTCTCTTTTTTTTAAATTTCAACCTACTATTATAATAATAATAATAATAATAATAATAATAATAATAATAATAATAATAATAATATAACATCTAAAATTATTCAAAAATCATAAGTAAATAAGAAATATAATATATCAAATAAAATTTAAAAATAACGTGAAAGATATTGTTAAAAAAATAAAAAAATACATCAAATCATCAATCGTAATCTTTATCAATGTACGACAGTTAGCAACAACTAAACCACGCTACCGTCCTTCACCCTGCCCTATGGTACTATCTCTGACCATGTATGTATCTCGATTAATTTTTTCTGTGTCTTAACTAATTTTCAAAAGATTTCAGCTGATTCTCCCCTGAAATGAGGATACTCCATGTTTCTAAATTTTAGCATAGTATGTTTTTTTAATTTCGACAAAGTCTTCCCTACAAATACGATACTCAACAATCCAATTTCAATTTACATAGGAGTCTCAACTCTAATTTTATACATTACATATTTTTATTTACATCATAACAATAATCATACAAACATCATACAATTTATCCATTTTAAGCAACTTATTATTCAAATAAAAAATGCAAATACAAACAGTCTTCCTATGAAACAAATGGGAAATACCATTATTATCCATTTTAAGCACCTTGTTAATTTTGATAACAATAACGTTATTTCATTTAAGAAAATACCAAATGACAAATTTAATCTATTGACTCCTTTAACTTAAAATCGAACTAAGTAACAATACCAAAAATACCAACATTTCCAACACCTTTCTAATCTCAACAACCTCTACCATAAAGAATATTATTAGAAACAAACCACACTCAAAAATAGGACAATCAAAATCAAAGTAGATTTTAAACAATCAAAAAAACTAAATTGATTAAATTGAAAGGTTACTCACTAAAAATATAATGGTGGTCTTGGAACGACTAATAGAACTCCCACCGAAGAGAAATTAACACATAAGTCACAGTTTGGAGAGAAAAAGAAAGGGGTTTGGGAGGGGGTAGACTAAAGAGTTTCTAAATGGGAGAGAAGAAGGAGATGATATTTTATTTCTAGCTTTAGTTTTATTGTCGTCGGTAAAATTGAACAAGGCACATATTTTGAATTTTTATAGATAAAATTACTGATGTCTGGGACTATCTGTAACATTAATAATGAATTTTGTATATATCTTATTATTCTGTTCTTACATATCACATGAATATAGTCACTTTTTAGTTTTGAAATAGAGGATACAATCGTGTAATGCAGCATTATTAGAGAGGAAGGTGTTTAATACTGTTGTGATGATATTCAAAAGTATATCGAATGGTTCGAGTTGCAAGCAAGTAATCAGACAATCTAATTTAGGTGCACAAATCAAAATGTCCAATTTGTGCGACGCGTTCTATGTGTCTCCCATGCAGTGACCACGCTTCACTCTTCCCCTTCTATCATGAATGCGCTCTTTCTCACATTCCTTTCAACAAACCCCACCCTCCCACACACTCTTACTCTCACTCTGTAACTCAACCCAAATCCTCTCTTCTTCAAAACTCCTCTTCAAAGCTCATACATACATTCAACCTCTAGCAAGAATTAACAATGTCTAGAGGCCCAAAATAAAAGATATTAATCATTCTAAACTTTATACTGTTAATTAAATATCTCAATCATTTTTATTATATAAATTATTATTTTTAAATTTTTTATAATGATTAAATGATAGCTAACATATTGTTAGATGTTGTGGGATTACTGAATTTAGTTAATATTTGTTGAGATAGATTTATATATGTAGGAAATATAATTTTGGTGTATTTAATAATAATTATTAGAATTATATTTTAGATATAGTTAAGTTTTATTAATTATTATTAGAAGTAGGTAAATTTTTTGTAAAATAGATTTAGCATATTTTGAGTAATTAATGAGTTAATTATTATTATAATTATTAGGGGATAAGTACGATTTTGGTCCCAAAAGTTTTGTGCCAGAATCGAAATCGTCCCTATTCTAATTTTCGATTTAAAATCGTCTTTAACGTTTTTTTTCGTGTTAAAATCATCCTTTTAAATAAAATTTTTAATTTAATTCCTAAACTACCCCTATTTTAATAAATAAAATAAAATTTTAAAATAAAATAAATATAAAATAAATATAAAAAAAAAGAAAGAAAGGGGGATACAGAGAAGCGGGGTGGGTGGGGAGAGAAAGAAAGAAAGGGGAGGGGGGCGAGAAAGGGGGGAGGGTGGAGGGGGGAGAGAAGGGGACGCCATGCCGCCATACCGCCGCCCGCCACCCGCCACTTCTTCTTCTTCTTCTTCCCGCCACCGCACCGCCGCCCGTTTCTTCTTCTTCTTCTTCTTCTTCTTCTTCTTCTTCTTCTTCTTCTTCCCGCCGCCGCACCACCGCCCGCCGCTTCTTCTTCCCGCCGCCGCACCGCTGCCCGTTTCTTCTTCTTCTTCTTCTTCTTCTTCTTCTTCTTCTTCTTCTTCTTACCGCCGACCCACCACCGCACCGCCGCCCGCCGCTTCTTCTTCTTTTTCTTTTGTGAAATTTTTTGTGAAATATTATTGTTGTTGATTTGTTGATTTGTTGCTTTCTGTTTCTGCTTGTGTTAAATTTGTGCTTGAATTTGTTGATTTTCTCTTTCTGCTTCTCTGTGTGGAGGTGGAGGTGGAGGTGGGGTGGGGGTGGGGGTGGGGGGAAGGGAAGACGGGGAAGGGGAGGGGACAGGTGGGGACGCGGGGTGGGGGGAAGGGGGAGACGAGGAGGGGGAGGGGGTGGGGGTGGGGGTGGGGGTGGGGGTGGGGGGAAGGGGGAGGCGGGGAGGGGGAGGGACGGGGAAGGGGAAAGGGGGGAGGGGGACGGCGGCGGCGTTGGCGGTGGTGTTGGTGGTGGTGGAGTGGCAGTGGGTGTTGATGATGACGATGATGGTGATGATGATGTTGATAATGGTGGTGGAGTGGCAGTTGGTGGTGGTGGTGGTGAAGGAGGTAATTATGTTGGTAGTGGTGAGGGTATTTTTGTTCAAAAAAAATTAAAAGGACGATTTTAATACGAAAAAAAAACGTTAAGGACAATTTTAAATCGAAAATTAGAAGAGGGACGATTTCGATTCCGGTGCAAAACTTTTGGGACCAAAATCGTACTTATCCCTAATTATTAGTTATGTGTTAATGGGAATATTTGATATTTTTTAATTTTATTAATTGATTATTGTTAGATGTCCGACTGTATATCATTAATATATTTAGAGGCCTGCTACACATACAAGTCTTTTTGACTTACAAGTCTTACAAGTCCAATAAAACACACGCATTACACTTAACTAACGCATTACACACTTCCACATTCAAGAGTAAATAAAACGCACGTTATTCAACAACTTCCTGTTTCCAAAGCGCGCTACTCGCCATGCATTATGAACGACTCTTCTTCTTCTTCCTCCATGAAAATAATTTTCTTGCCAAATTTGAAGATAATGGAACTTCAGAAATACACCCAAACGATTACAGAAATACACCCCAACGATTAACAGAAATACACCCAAACGGTTACAGGAATTCACCCAAACGATTATAAAAATACACCCAAAGGATTACAGAAATACACCCAAAGGATTACAAAAATACACCCAAAGGATTTAAGAAATACACCCAAAATTCGTTGAAGTACACCTTATGCATATTTCAGAACTCTTTCTCTTTCTCCTCCTCATCTTCTGCTGTTTCTTCTTCTTCAAAAATAATTTCAGAGCTTGATGTCAAAAAACAATGGAAATCGAGAATAACAAAGAAAAAAAACAGAGAGAAAAGCACGTAAATGAAGAAGAAGAACAGAAAAAGGAAGAAGAACGTGCAGCAAGAAGAAAAAGAAGGAGAAAGAGAAGGCAAGAAACGAAAGAAAAGAAGAAGAAGAGGAAGAGGAAGAAGAACGTGCAAGAAGAAGAAGAACGAGAAAGAGAAAGCAAGAAACGAAAGAAAAGAAGAAGAAGAAGAAGAAGAGGAAGAGGAAGAGGAAGAAGAACGTGCAGCAAGAAGAAGAAGAAGGAGAAAGAGAAGGCAAGAAACGAAAGAAAAGAAGAAGAAGAAGAAGAGGAAGAGGAAGAAGAAGAAGAACGTAGACCTTGCATCGCGTTTTTTTGGTTTATTCGTTAATTAACTTGTAAAGCATACAAGCCCTAATGGCTTGTATGCAGAGCTTTTCTGATATATTTATTATAATTAAGTTTTTAAATTATTGGATGTAATAATAATAGTTATTATTATAATAATATTAGTTAAGTAATTAATATAATATATCAGCCTGTATGTTTTTCAATTTTTGGATATAATAATAATAATATTAATTAAGTAATTAATATAATATAATATATTATCCTATGTGTGTTAATAAATTAATTATTATTATAATAATATTATCTATGAATTAATATATTAATTATATATTAATTGTTATATTAATTATATATAATTAATATATTTATTATGTTAATTGTAAACAATTTTAATTCATTAATAAATTTATTATTATTATTATTATTATTATTATTATTATTATTATTATTATTATTATTATTATTATTAATGATGATATCCAGTGAACTCGTTACTTTTAATAATAATATTAGTGTTAACATTAAAATTATAATTAATTATAATTTTATTTGTTGGGTAATGTTAATTTAATAGTAATATTAGTTTGTTAAATTAATTATATTATGTTAATGACAATAAATAAGTATGTTTCTAATGTTATATGTTGTAATAAAATAGTTAAATATAATTTAACTAATGGAAATTATAATTGTTTAGTGTTTATGGATAACTATTTGAATTAATATTTGGTTACGTTTTCTAGGATTTATGAATGATAACATGTAACTATTTATTTTCATTGAATTTCTATAATTTTATTATAGAGAAGCATTTATGAGAGACTGATTTTTTTTTTTTTTTACATTTCTCATATTGAAATGATCCAGTGTCAGTCGGCAATAATAAACACTAATTGAGGGATGACACATAGATATACATACATTTCACTTTTCGGTTGGTGAGTGTCCTGTGATATTGGAAGATGTGGCCGTAATTCTTGATCTTTCGACAAACGGTCTTTCAGTGACAAGAGTAACTATGAGTAGTCATGATTTCTTAGAGACTGAATATTTGTACTAGTTTGGGGTTATACCTAAGAAAGCAGATTGTAGAGGAAGTTTTATAGAGTTGACATGACTTCAGAATTTGAAATTAAAGATCGTTTAGAGTCAACCGATGAAATTGGCATCCAGAGGTACGTTAGGTGCCACTTCATGTCATTACTTGGGTGAATCTTATTTGAAGACAAGTTTGGGACAGTGATGCATGGAAAATTTCTGTCATTGTTCTGCAATTTCACTGTGATCAGAAAATTTAGTTAGGGATCAAGATGATTACCACTCCTATATAGAGCACTATGTAGGGCATCTCGTTTTGACTGCAAAAAGCTAGATGATCGATTGAGACTTTTGATAACTTGGGCTTGGATCCGTCTACCATATTTTGCGCCGATTTCCGGCGTCTTCTTACTTTTTTTACTTACAAATAGGGGTGTGTTTGGAAAACCCGTTGGAAGGGAAGAAGCACGTTTAGACTTCTTGAAAGTTTCAACTTTTGGTTTAGCGAATTTTTCTTCTCATGAACGCAGAAGTAATTTTGCTACCAAAACCACATTTACAAGAAGCAACTATTTTTAGCTTCTGCGTTTTCTTAACGGGCTTTTAGTCCTAGATACTAACCAGGCTCAGGATTCGGTGGTCCCAGAACCTTTGGACCACTTAATGGTCCCATTAGAAAACATATTTTTAGAGTTTTTTTAACAATTGCTACATAGTTCTTGAACTAATTTTAATTATAAATTAACCCCATATATTTTATTTAATTATAAAAACTGTTTTTTATTTTATAAATTATTATTTTATCAATTATCTATTATATTTATTAACAATCAAATACAAAAACAACAACCAATTATATCCTCCATTGATCCTAATAAAGCTTTTGGCCATTCCAATCGATTAAAATATTAAATTTGATCTCGTGACGTTCGTCCATGGCTTCCAAATCGTGTTTTCTTGAAATTCAATCGATTGGATTACAGTGTATCACAAAACAATCGATTGAAAGTTGTAAGGTAGAATGGTTTTTGCTTAAACCAATCGATTGTTTTTGTTACTCAATCGATTGAATTCACGAAAACAACATGGATTTGCCAAATACAATCGATTGGAAAGTGATGACATTGAAGTTTTAGCCAAATTCAATCGATTGGTAATGTAATCCAATCGATTGGAAGGTGATGAAGTTGAATTTTTTGCCAACTTCAATCGATTGGTAATGCTACCCAATCGATTGAAATGTGAGGACTTTGAATTTTTTGCCAAATTCAATCGATTGGTAATGCAATCCAATCGATTGAAAAGTGATGACATTGAACTTTTTGCCAAATTCAATCGATTGGTAATGTAATCCAATCGATTGAAATTTGAAACGTGCTATGTATTAAAGCAGATAACCCTGCGTATTCACACCTACTCTCTCCCCCTTTTAAACGTTCGAACGCCATTTCTGCACCTTTCCCCCTTTTAAATGTTCGAACGCCATTTCTTGCTCTTCCTTGCACTAAAGTCCTTCGACTTTGAGTACTTCATATAAAAATCAAATGCAAGCTGCAAAGTAGAAAAGTGGTATTTGCCAATTTCCTCCGCAAAATTCTCACTAAATTTCAAAGTTGTAATGTCTTGCACGGAGTCAACCGCATAAGCGGCTTCAAGGATATCTTCTAACATATCAGATTCAGAAAAAAACGCTCCCTGAAATCTTGTTTGAATTCATTCTGTTCATCCATCATATCTTGGTCACTTACTAGCTCTTCTTGTTGGTTAAAGTCATCGTCCTCCTGGTATTGCTTATTTATTTCAGTGTCCGTAAATATACCTGACATCTTAAAAATGGCCAATAAAAAAATTATTTAATACACACAAAGTCATATATTTTTATTTGTGGTAAAAATTAAAAATTAAAAGTAAATAATATTTAAACTTTTTTGTTTAACAAAATTAAAATAAAGCACAAAAATAAGAATAAATTTGTATAGGAGTACATTCATTATGTTATAATTTTAATAATTAATGTAAATTTTAAAAAATTGAATAAATTTATATTTATTGTGATTACATTCAAAAGTGAATTATATGTATTCTTATAATTAAGAAATATACTTAACTTCTTTTATAATAAGTAAGTTTTTCAATAATTTAATTTATTAAAAAAAATCTCATCTTTTTATTTATCCTACAAAATAAAAATTCATATTAATAGTTTTGAATAAGACAATTAAAATAAAATATAAAAATAAATCTTGAAAAAAAATACAAAATTTTTAATCTAAAAATATAAAATAGTTAAAAAATAAAAAAATTATTTAAATATAATTTTTCAAGACACTCTATAACTTAGATGAATAAATATTATTTTTAAAATAAATCATGATATATTGATACAAAACTTATTGTATGTAAATTTTTTAAAAAATTAATAAACCTCTCTCGTTAATAACAATATTGGAACTTAAATTTGAACGCTAATTGATATTATATATTGTGTAGGCACTTAGAGTATATTAGAAAAGTACGTTAATAATTTGAAGAGAAAAATTATTAGTGTAAATTTATTTTTTTTTAAAATTAATCCTTATTGAACTATTCTACTTTTATTCCTTCAAAACATATCTTAATAAAAATATTTGTAACAATAATTTACATCCAATAAGAATATCTTAACGAGCAGTTACATCATTCTGTCACGAGTTAATGCAAAATTTACAGAACGTGAGTATGTGATTGAGTATGTTGTTTTAGATTATAAACATAGGAGTAAAATAGGAAAAAAATAATCGATACCCAACCCTCTGTCCTAATATAAATTATTATAGATAAGTATAGTTTGTTAAAATTTTGGGGTGTCCAGGCCACTACTCGCCCCCTCTAGATCTGTTCCTGATTGCTAGCTAATTAATTAATAATAAAAAAATAATAACATCTATTTACTTTTTAGTATTTCTCAATTTCTATGAATTAATAAAAGATAAAAAAAATATTTTTTCCTTACACAATCAATTTCACGAATAAAGTATCGAAACGAATAATTGCAAAATTAGAGATTCTATTCACTGGCCTCGATTTTGTAATCTAAACGATGGTTTATTTTTTGAACACTACAATGAAAAACTTGATTGGACCTTTGCTGATTGCTGCAACGATGATTAACGATGAAGAAATAGTGGATATTAAATAGACGGATAAAAAATTTAAAAAAAATTGGATATTGAGTAGATGGATGTTCCAAAGAAAAACAATTAAATTTTTTATAATCAAAGAAAATGATACACGATTTTAATGGTGGGATTGAATAATTAGTGATGAATTATTCACCAATTTATAATGTTAATATTAAAGAAAAGATAAGATTAGTTTATCTACATCAAAATAAAACAGCAAAAATTGAAGATAGAATTTTAAAGATAAAATAGATAAATAATAAGATAATTTCTAAAAAGATAACAAGATTGAAATAGGCGCAGGACACATTTCAATCGGGTAGCATTACCAATCGATTGAAGTTGGCAAAAAATTCAACTTCATCACCTTCCAATCGATTGGATTACATTACCAATCGATTGAATTTGGCTAAAACTTCAATGTCATCACTTTTCAATCGATTGTATTTGGCAAATGCATGTTGTTTTCGTGAATTCAATCGATTGAGTAACAAAAACAATCGATTGGTTTAAGCGAAAACCATTCTACCTTACAACTTTCAATCGATTGTTTTGTGATACACTGTAATCCAATCGATTGAATTTCAAGAAAACACGATTTGGAAGCCATGGACGAACATCACGAGATCAAATTTAATATTTTAATCGATTGGAATGGCCAAAAGCTTTATTAGGATCAATGGAGGATATAATTGGTTGTTGTTTTTGTATTTGATTGTTAATAAATATAATAGATAATTGATAAAATAATAATTTATAAAATAAAAAACAGTTTTTATAATTAAATAAAATATATGGGGTTAATTTATAATTAAAATTAGTTCAAGAACTATGTAGCAATTGTTAAAAAAACTCTAAAAACATGTTTTCTAATGGGACCATTAAGCGGTCCAAAGGTTCTGGGACCACCGAATCCTGAGCCTACTAACCATTTATTTACTTATTACCAACTTTATCCTTTATGTATGTTATTGTATTATTTATAGAATTCTTGTTATTTCTATTTATATGAGCTCTATTCTTCTATTATTTATTTTTTTTTCAACTGTTTGTTTGACATTATACATTTTTATAATTGTGATTTTTGTGTATTATGTTTGTTATTATCTTTTTATAATATGATTTATTGATTCTATTAGGTAAAATAAATTAAACAAAAAATTAACTGTAAATAATAATAATAGTAAAAAATTATAGTATACTAAAAAAAATACTAAAAATATACTATATAAAAAGATCATCAAGAACTTCAGATTTGTTTCAATCACTACAAAGTAAATATTTAATTTTTTTTATTAATTTTAGTACTCTTTTTTATCATTGTAATTCTCGTATACTATGTTTTAGTGTAATTTTTTTTAATATAAATTATGATTCCATTAAAAAAGATAAATTAAATAAAAAATTAATCATAGATAATAATAAAATCATAAACGTTGGATTCCAAATTAATATTAGGAATAAGATTATTGAGAGTACTAGAATAAGAATACGATGTAAAAAAATACTAAAGTAACATTCTTACGTTAATACTTAAAAAATGTAACATATTTGATTAAATATTTTTTTACATATATATATATATATATATATAATTTATATTTTTTATTTTTATTTAAAATATATTTTCTCTATTTTTATATGTTATTTTTATTTTAGTAAGTATATATTAATTTTTATTATAAAATTAACTAATAAGATCTATTTAAATATCTAAATTAAAAAGATAGGATAATATAAAAAAAATTATTTAAGTTGATGTCTATTTTAGTAATTTTTTATCTAAAAGTGATTTTGAATGGTATAAGTCAAACAACATTTATTTTACTATAATCCATTTTGATACAAAAATTACCAAACATAAATCACTTTAACAACTTATTTTTTATCAAAATCAAGTTTGCAAAATCAATTTTATGCAAACTCCCGTTTGTGAACTGTAATCCAAACACACACTAGGAAAAATTAATTAGTAACAACTTTAACTAAGTGTTCCACATTGTATTTTAATGTTTGGTCAGAAAAGTTTATTAACGAAAAAAATGATGTCAAATGGCATAACTGGGATCGTGCTGATCGCCGTCATAAATTTCATTCTCATGCTCACTTTAGGAGGTCATTAGATGAACTGCAAGATGGCCAGGTACTTAATCTTCTATCTTTGTTGAACCTTATTATTATTTGGTGTGTAATCTTCTATTTCTTTTAATATGTTCAGTTTGTATGGAAAGCTTATGCTGTTGATCACATTGAGCCAAACGTAATTCCTATAGACATACGCCAACATTTAGTGATTTAGAGCGCATTAGTTCCCTTGATATCATTCGAATGTGTTGAGTGGCATGCATCCGATAGATTCAGGAGATAACATGATTTTATTAGGATATTCCTCATCAAGAACGGGATCTAGACGGTACACATGGGAAAGCCCTCACTAGCCTTAAAATTTTTTATTGGTCCACCATCCACTCTTTTTGGGTAATGCAATGGATGAATCAGTGTAGCCACATTCTTGCTGAGGTTCCTGTGCTACATTCCCTGGAAGCTTACATGTACTGATATCAAACAAAATTTGGTAATCGCATGAACTTGTTAGGCCTTGTGTTATTAAGCGAGCAATCCGATGGGCTTCAAACTCTTAGTTGCTTTCAAACTCCTCATTACTATTACTATTGTAATTTTTTCGTTCGATATTTTACTCATCTTCAAATTGTTCGAGTTTAATATACAGCTCGATGAACGACATATGTAAGCAAGTTTCAATATAGATTGAATGCTCACTTCATTAGTCACATACTTGGTTTGAAATTTGAATGAACCCATCAAACACTGATATAGAATACTTATACAAAATACATGACACTCTCTTTGATATTTAAGAATCTATCTTCTCACATATTATACATTTTAGTTCTTCAAATAAAAATGTGAAATTGTTCGGTAGCCCGGGTACCGGACGGTTCGGAGAGGTCCTTGAGTTGATAAGGTGGGGTATCGCCTGGTCCTGGGTTGCAGGGGTGAAACTGGAGCAGCCAGCGTCCCAAGCTCTTTGTGTGGAGAGGGGGGTGTCACCTGCAAAGACACTCCGACGCTCTAGTCAGTCAAGTGTGCAGGCAAAAAAGGGGGTAAAGTGATGTATGTGACGTACCTTGGGGGGAGGGTAGGAGCCTCCCCTTATATACCTTGTCAGAAAAGTGGGCCCCATAGGAGAAGGCCTCCTTCCAGGAAGTTTCCTTCTCTCCAGCTGTTATGCAGCTGGCAAGGAGAGTGCGTGGCCGGGTCGGTAGGTCTTCGGGCCGGGTCGGTCCGCATGCCTAGCTGGGCTGGGCTGTAACAGTACCCCTAACGCGCCAGCAATGAACGTGAGCGTCGTTGGTGGTGTGTTATGTTCTCTATTGTGCATTGTCGTTAGGTCGGCCGCTCGTGGAGAGGACGTGCTTCTTGCGCGCGTGTCTGTTTGTTGCTGGGGATAACCTTTCGTCGCCTCGTTCTTCGCGTCAGGAATTTAATGCTCATAAGGAGTTATTTCAAAACCATGCACGCAAAGACTATTTTGCCCTTGCCCTTCGCGCTTCTTGAGTCAGTTTCTTGATCCCGTAGTCAGTTTTTGCATTTCATTCCTACTTCAGTGCCTGGTTCTTTCTACTTCCATCTTCTTCCCTATCGAATTTCCTGCTATGATTTTTGTATCCTTGTGCATTCGATCCTTCTTGCTTCCCTTTGAATCCCTGCAACTGTCCTGGTAAGCATTCATCCTTCACTCTTTGTTCCATGTTTACTTTATCTTTACTGTCTGTGCTCTTATATGCATGTAGTTCTTCTGATTTGACTTGTGTGTTGGATGATATTAGTGTTAGGTAGGTGCATTAGGGGGGGTTACCATTCCAGGGCATTAGTTTTTAGGCTTTTAATTAGGATTTGCTTCAGCCATGCTTGGTTGCAATTGTTGAATAGGCAAAACGTAGTTTTTGAACCTTTTCCAAACTCCTGACCTCGTAGACTAACTGAGTGGTGCCTTACTGTAGGTATGGCCCCACGTCACGTTTCACGAGCTTCTTCCTCAAGCGCGGCTTACTACCGGTATGCTTAGGTGGCTTCCGACGTGAAGGATTCCCCAAACTAGATGGGTGAAGAGGAGCTGACCGAGTTCCGTCAAGCCGAGTACTTATGTGGTGGGACTGACAAGGAGTCTAACTACGATGTTTTCATCCACACCCCTAACGAACGGTTAGACGAACTCAACCTCCACTCCCCCCGAGTTGCCAACTGGATCTGGTTCTACAAGGCAATGTTTACCCAATTGGGGGTTCGCATTCCTTTCTCTTCTTTTCAAATGGCGCTCCTTAACCGATGCTCCGTGGCGCCGTCGTAGTTGCATCCAAACAGTTGGGCTTCCATCCGCTGTTTCGAGATGGTGTGTGAATATTTAGAGCTGCCGGTGTCCGTCAACGTTTTCCTTTATCTCTTTAACCTTACGAATCCTTCTAAGGAGGGGAAAGTAAGGAAAGGGTTCATGTCCTTAAGGTCTGCCCAGGGTCAGAGGATTTTTGGCTTGTTCGAGGACTCTTACCACGGGTTCAAGGACAAGTATTTCAAGGTGCGCCCAGTTAAAGGTCGCCATCCCTTCTGGCTGTCGTTGGAGGGGCAGCACCTCATCCCGACATATTGGAGTTTCGGGGCGCAGTCCAATACCTTTATCAAGGTAACATACAAAGGGATGTCCTCTGTGGACAAAAAGATTGCCGACGTGTTGTTGGCTGTTTTTGGGAAAAACCACGTGAACCCCCACCTCCTTTTGGGTGACCGGGAGGTCGCCAAAAATTATGTTTGTGAGTAGCTTTAACTTGCGCTACTGTTGCTTTGATTTGTTATGCCGATTTCACGACAAACCTGTTTCACTATTTTGCTGCAGTGGGAATGTTTGCCAAAGTGATCGGTCTTGAGAATTTATATAACACCATTCTGGCCAGCGACAGTGATGAGGAGACGACTAATGAGAATCAGGAGGCCCAACCCGAAAAAACGAGAATCAGGCGGTGCCTCCCCCTCATGATGTTGAGATGTCGGCCCAAGGTGCTGATGGGGCGCGCGTTTCTCCCATCCCAGACGAGGCTGTCGTTACTGGCGAAGACTCGATTTTCAATCCACAATTTGCGGAGGATGATGTGAAGGTTATCAACAACCCAAAGAGGAGGAAGCCATCCTCCAGTCCTGAAGGAGCCCTCACTGTGATGGAGAGGAACTTCGAAGCCAGAAAATTTATAGACTCCCAGTTGCTTCCCGCCACGGAGGAATATTTCCATGGCTCGGACCTTCCTGGGCAGGTGAGATGGATGTACCGTTCTCTCCTCCGCGGTGCCGCCATAGCTCGGAAGGCTGAGTTTGAGCTGTCGGGAATGCAGTCGATGCATAGGAAGCTCGAATCTTCTGTTAAGGCCAACAATCAATTTAAGGTGCAAGTTGAAACACTTCGGGAGCAGCTGTCCCAAGCGGAGGAGAAGCTCAAAGCTGCCGAGAAGAAGGCCACATCCACTGAGAAAAAATTGAAGACCTCTGATGCAACCGTCTCCCGGCTAACCGAGCGGGAGATGACATTGGAGAGCCAGCTCAATGCTGCTCAGGGTCGGGTGGCCGCTTTGGAAAAGGAACGCGACGAGGCCGCTTCATTGGCCAAGACTGCTTGAACTGAAGCTGAAGAATTTTAGAAGAAGTACAAAGAGACCGTGAAACAGGGGAAGAGCACTATTTTGATGACTGAAGAGGCCCTTAAGGCCCAAGTGAAGCTCGTGGCTCCTGCCTTTGACACGTCGGCAATTGGGGTCTTTAAAACCATCAAGGATGGCAAGATTGTCGACATGCCGAAGAAGTGATCTCTGTACTCTTGTATGAATTTTGTAATTTTTCATTTTTTGTGGAGCTTGTTGTGTAGCTTGATGAAATTTGTTGTGCATGTTGGATCTTATAACTTTGAACTGCCTTAGTAGTCACCTGGTCGGCTTTATGATTACTGTTTTTCCTCGCTTACTCGGTAGTGCGTTTTCGTTCTATTTTGTTACCGTTTTGTTGGTATTGGCTTGTCTCTTGCGTTTGTTTACCGTTGCGTTGGTAGTTTGACGAAGCCAAGTTGTGGCTTTATTACTGCTATAGCCGTTTGTTATGGTGTTGATTTGGTTGGTTTCTAGGGTGATTAGTCCCGGGATACCGTATCATCGCCTCGTTTAACATTTATCATAAAAGATTCGTTGACATGGGATGTATAAAAGGGTAAAAGTAAATTTGAACAAGTGAATATTAATCGGAAGTTGGACAAATCTATGGCAATGATAAGTATTTAACACAGGTAAATTATCTAATGATAAAGCGAAACCCAGGTCTTACTAAGCTTTCCGGTTCGCCTACTCGGCGTGTTTGGACTAGGAATAAAATCTTCTTAAGTTACCCGCATTCTATGTTCTTGGGACTTCCTTGCCATCGAGCCTTTCCAACTTGTAGGCGCCCTTACCAATCACCTCTTTGACCCTGTAGGGGCCTTTCTAGTTGGCCGCCAGCTTACCTTCCCCCTGAGTCGGCATCCTGATGTCGTTGCGCCGCAGGACCAGGTCATTTTGTTCGGATTCTCTCCTGAGTACTTTGGCGTTATAGCGCAGGGCCATTCTTTGTTTCAGCGCTGCTTCCAACAAGTGAGTCATTTCTCTAGCCTCGTCTTCTAGGTCTTTCTCTACAGCTTCCTCTACTCCTCCCAGAAGCAACCGTGGGCTCGGCTCGCCAACCTCTATGGGTATCATAGCATCTACCCCATATGTCAGGCAGAATGGGATTTCTCCTGTGGACGATTGCTGGGTTGTGCGGTAGGAGACGGAGGTGAGTTCGTCAGCACATGCTCCCTTTTTCTTATCAAGCCACTATTTGAGGCCTAGCAAGATGACCTTACTCGCGGCTTCAACTTGGCCGTTCGTTTGGGGGGGTGTTCCACAGATGAGAACTTTTGCTTTATGCCCAAACCGGCGAGGAACTCTACGAATTTTTTATCAGTGAACTGCATCCCATTATCAGAGATAAGGACTTCAGGGATGCCGAATCGAGTTACCACTTGTCTCCACATAAACTTCCGACAATTGGATGAGGATATGCTGGCCAGTGGCCGGCCTCTATCCACTTGGTATAGTAGTCAATAGCAACTATGAGGTACTTGACCTGCCCTGGACCAACCGGGAAGGGTCCCAGGAGGTCGACTCCCCAATGTGAGAAAGGTCGGGAAGATGTCAATAGACTAAGCTCGGTTTCCGGGGCCTTGTGGAAATTGGCGTTCTCCTGGCACTTGGCGCATTTCCTTACGAATTCTTTGGAGTCTTTCACCAACAATGGCCAGTAATAACCAGCTCTGATGAGCTTTCTTGCTAGGGCTTTGCCCCCGATGTGGTGATCGCAGCACCCCTCATGGACCTCTCTGAGCACATAGTCCGTTTGGTCGGGGTGCAGGCATTTCAACAAGGGTTGGCTGAGTCCCTTTTTAAACAACTGACCTTGTATGATTGCTAGTGTGTGGCAGAAATTAGGCCAATTAAGAGACTGTAATATAAGAGCAGCGTTGCGAGTATAGCCCCTAACCAGCTAAAATCTGCCTCATCAATTTAGAAAGGTTGTCATGAAATTTAGAATAAAAATACTGGGAGTATGAGTCCTAGGTCGTCTCCCAACGAGTTGCAAGAAAGGATGCTAATTTATTAATCAAGAATTCTAAGAGAATTTGAGTTTGGGTAATGAGCAATTAAATAATTGTGAATTAAAGTAAAAAAAACTAAAAAAAAGATTTATAATATTCTAAATAAAAAGCCTCGACTGGGGGAATGATTAATCAGAAGTTCTATCCTTGTTGGGATCTCTTAAGTGTAGAATAAAAAAGGTTGTTGTTTTCACTTAGTTAACCCTTACTAAATAAAGGAAAGTCAAGTGATTGAGCTAACTCTTATTCGCAAATCCTAGTCCTCTCCCTTGGGAAGGTCTAGTGTTAGTAAATACAGAACTAGCCAACAACTTCCAGTTTAATCACCACTTAAGCCTTCCAACTCAAGTGTCTCCTTTTAATCAATCCCCATGTCAAGTAGGGAATCTACTCCATTGACATAAATATAACGCTTATAGAAATATAAGAAGAAGACATAATGAACTAAATAAAATAGGGATTGAAAACTAATTAAAAATAAAAGTAATCCTTTGCATTAATAAATCCAAAATAATCCAATTACCACTCTAAACAAGAATTAAGAATATGGAATAAATAAAAGAGCAAGTAAGGAAACAAACTAGAATAGTATCTTCAACGGAGGTGATGACTCTTCAATATCCAAAGCAAAAGCATAAAACTAATAAACTATGAATGTAAAGAGAACCTAGAGGGAGAGTAAATTCTCTCTAGATTCAGATCTAAAACCTAAAAACTATCCTAATGAGAATGTGTCAATGTGTGTTGAGTCTCTGCATGTTTCCTGGCTTTAATCTGTGTTTCTGGGCCAAAAACTGGGTCAAAACGCGGCCCAAAATTGCCCCCAGCGTATTTTGTTAATTCTGCAGATCGCACATGTCACGCGTACGCGTCAGTCACGCGTACGCGTCGCTGGTTGTTTTGGCGTGTCACGCGTTCACGTCAAGCACGCGCACGCGTCATCTTGCAGATTCCAATCCACGCGTACGCGTTAGGCATGCGCACGCGTCGCTGCAATTTTCTCCATGTCGCGCGCACGCGTGAGCCATGCGTGCGCGTCGATGCTCGCTGGTCATCTCCTTAGTTTCTTGTGTTCCTTCCATTTTTTTGCAAGCTTCCTCTCCATTTTCTAAGTCATTCCTACCTTATAAAGCCTGAAACACTTAACACACGGATCACGGTATCGAATGGTATAAAAGAAAATTAAAATACACAAATTAAAGATCTTTAGGAAGCAAGTTTTCAACCATAGAACAAAACTAGGAAGGAATTGTAAAATCATGCAAATCATATGAATAAGTGGGTGAAGACTTGATGAAACCACTCAATTAAACACAAGATAAACCATAAAATAGTGGTTTATCAACCTCCCCACACTTAAACATTAGCATGTCCTCATGCTTAGCTTAAGGAGATAAAATAAATGAGTAGGGAAAAGTAAGACTCATGCAATGCAATGCAACCTATGTACATGAATGCAACTATATGCTTAAAATGATTTTGCCTAATTGGTTAAATAAATAAGTTCTTCAAACATAAATCAAATTCCACTAATTCAAATTATACAGTGAAAATAAGTAAACTTGTAGGAAGACATCTCATGAAAGTAGGGAATCATAGAATCAAACATTGAACCCTCACTGATAGTGTATATGCACTCTAGTCACTCTAGTGTATAGGGTAATCACTCTACTATTCTATAATCATACTTTCTAAACCTTGTTCTTCACCTAACCAATCAACAAGTATTTAATGTACCAATACAAACATCATGAGGTCTTTTCAAGGTTGTAATGGGGCCAAGGTAAAGGTGAGGGTATATATATGGCTAAGTGAGCTATAGATTGAATCCTTGATTAACCTAAGCTATCACCTATACATACTTTGTATTCTTCTTAAATCATACCTAGCTACCCAAAATTTTCCCACTTTTGTATTACATACTCATGCATCAACTTTTCTCTTAACTTGTATCACATATGCATTGATCTTTTCATTAAACTTAACTTAGCATTGGGGTAATTTTGTCCCCTTATTCATTTATTTAATTACTTAATTACTTGAATATTTTTGGATTTATTTTTAGAATAAAAAGGAAAAGAAAGAAAAAGGAAACATAGATAATGAAAGTAAAAAGAAAGGGAAGAAGAAAACATAAATAAAAATAATAATGGAAAAGTAAAAAGGGAAGAAGGAAAGAAAAGAACCTTGATAATGGATGTGAAAAAGAAGGAAGGGGGAAAGTAAAAAGTGAGTGAGAATAAAGGAGGAAGAAGGAAGAAGAAGGAAATAAGAAGGGGGAAGAAAAAATTAGGATTGGGGAAGAAAAGATAAGATATCTAGCGCTGATCTGGATAACCTGTGCGGCGCAGGCGACGCAGACGCGTGGTTCACGCATTCACGTGGTTTATGATAATTTCAGGTGACGCATACGCATGGGTGACGCACACGCGTGACCTGATTTGTGCTATTGGCGCGAGTACAGCCTCGCGTACGCACAACTCTCTATTTTATACGCACATTGCCAAAATTTTGGGTGACGCATGTGCGTAGGTGACGCGCACACGTGAATGGCCTCTTTTTGAAATATGACGCGGACGCGTGGGGCACGCGTTCGCATGATAGGGCTTGTGCTTCCAGCACCATTCCTGCCCCACTCCATCATAATTCTCTGCCATACACCCATTTATGTCGAGTTCGCAGGGTCACGCGTGCGCGTGGTTGACGCGCACGCGTGGGCGTGTTTTGTGCCTAAGGCACGCCTTCAACCACGCTCCCGCGTAACTCTCTGCTTCTTTTCTTCTTGTTTCGAAATCACCTATGACACGGACGCATCAACGACGCTTGCGCGTCGTGTGCCTATTCTTTTTTTTTATATATGCAGAATGCAAATGCAAATGCAGGCTATATGCAGCTATATACAGAGATTATGAGAAGAGTCATTTAACAAAAACAAAATAGAATAAGGTAAAATAAAACTAAGACTGAAACGGAACGATCATACCATGGTGGATTGTCTCCCACCTAGCACTTTGCTTTTACGTCCTTAAGTCAGACGGTCTTCAGGCTCATTCTGCTTCTGTTGGTGGGTCTTCAAGGAGGAAAACTTCTAGTTCTTTGTGATCCTTCATCTTTTCTCCATGATAAAGCTTTAGGCGATGTCCATTGACCTTAAGGAATTTGGAGCTTGAAGGATGACGCAGGTGAAAAACTCTGTATGGCTCTGCCTTATCTACTCTATAGGGACCTTCTCATCTTGATCTCAATTTACCTGGCATAAGCCTCAGTCTGGAGTTATAAAGAAGAACTAACTCCCCTGGTCTGAATTCTCTCCTTTTTATGTGCTTGTCATGGACAGCCTTCATCTTCTCTTTGTATCGCTTGGAGTTGTCATATGCTTCTAGGCGAAGGTTTTCTAATTCTGCTAGTTGCAGCTTTCTTTCAGCACCAGCTTCTTCAAAATTCATATTGCATTCCCTTACAGCCCAGAAAGCCTTGTGTTCCACCTCTACTAGGAGGTGGCAAGCCTTTCCGTACACTAAGCGGAAGGGGCTCATCCCAATGGGTGTCTTGTACGCTGTTCTATATGCCCAGAGTGCATATTATAGCCTGGCACTCCAGTCTTTCCTATGAGGCTTTACTATCTTCTCCAGAATACGTTTTATTTCTCTGTTAGACACTTCTGCTTGTCCATTGGTTTAGGGGTGATAAGCTGTTGCTACTTTGTGAACTATCCCATGTTTCTTCAGTAATCCTGTAAGTCTCCTGTTACAGAAGTGAGTACCTTGATCGCTCACGATTGCTCGTGGTGATCCAAAGCGACAGATAATATGGTTTCTAACAAAGGAAACAACAATGTTAGCATCACCAGTACGGGTAGGAATTGCTTCCACCCATTTAGAAACATAATCTACAACTAACAGTATATAAAGATAACCATTAGAGTTTGGAAATGGACCCATGAAGTTAATGCCCCAAACATAAAAAATTTCACAGAAAAGCATAATCTGTTGAGGCATCTCATCCCTCTTGGATATATTACCAAACCTTTGGCATGGGAACAAGATTTACAAAAATCAGCAGCATCTTTAAAAAGAGTAGGCCACTAGAATCCACAGTCTAAGATTTTTCTAGCTGTTCTTTGATGGCCAAAATGTCTTCCACTCTCAGAAGAGTAGCAGGCCTCTAAAATGGATTGGAATTCTGTTTGAGGCACACACCTTCTAATTACCTGCTCAGCACCATACCTCCATAAATATGGGTCATCCCATATATAATATTTAGACTCGCTTTTCAGTTTGTCCCTTTGATGTTTAGTAAAATTGGGAGGGAAAGTATGGCTAACTAGATAATTAGCTACAGGTGCATACCAAGGAACTACTTCAGATACTGCATGCAAGCTATCAAATGGGAAAGCATCATTTATATGAGTGGAGTCATCCTTAATGTGCTCAAGGCGGCTCAAGTAATCTGCCACTAAATTCTAGTTACCACTCCTATTCTTAATTTCTAAATCAAATTCTTACAGCAGCAGTATCCAACGTATCAACCTTGGTTTGGACTCTTTTTTAGCTAATAAATATTTTAGAGCTGCATGGTCTGAGTACACTACTACCTTAGTACCAAGTAAATAGGCTCGGAATTTATCCAGAGCAAAAACAATAGCAAGAAGCTCTTTTTCAGTAGTAGTGTAATTAGACTGAGCAGCGTCTAAGGTTTTAGACGCATAAGCAATTACGAAGGGATCCTTACCTTCGCGCTGAGCCAGCGCCGCTCCTACTGCATGGTTGGAGGCGTCACACATAATTTCAAATTACTGGCTCCAGTCTGGTCCTCTCACAATCGGAGCTTGAGTCAGGGCCATCTTTAGCTTATCAAATACTTACATGCAATCCTCACTGAACTCGAACTCGACATCTTTCTGCAGCAGTCTGGATAAAGGTAATGCTACCTTACTGAAGTTCTTAATGAATCTCCTGTAAAAACCTGAATGGCCTAGGAACGAACGGACTTCCCTCACGGAGGAGGGGTAAATTAAACTAGAAATGACATCTACCTTTGCTAGATCCACTGAAATACCAGTTTTGGAGACAACATGTCCTAGAACAATCCCTTGTTTTACCATACAATGACATTTTTTAAAATTCAATACAAGGTTTGAACTAACACACCTGTCTAATACTCTAGCTAAACTATATAGGCAGAGGTCAAATAAATCACCATATACGCTAAAATTATCCATAAATACTTCCATATAGTTTTCAATAAGATCTGAGAAGATACTCATCATGCATCTTTGGAAAGTAGCAGGTGCATTATATAAGCCAAAAGGCATCCTTTTGTATGCATACGTTCCAAAGGGACATGTAAAAGTGGACTTTTCCTGATCTTCAGGAGCTATATGAATTTGAAAGTAACCTGTATAACCATCTAAAAAGCAATAATGGGATTTACCTGATAGGCGATCGAGCATCTGATCAATAAATGGCAAGGGGTAATGATCCTTGCGAGTAGCTTGGTTGAGACACCTATAGTAAATGCAAACCCTCCATGATAGACGATCGAGCATCTGATCAATAAATGGCAAGGGGTAGCGAGATGCTCTGTCTTCTGAATCTCTGCTTTCCTACTGTCTTCTTCTTCACGCACGCAAGGCTCCTTCCATGGCAAGCTGTATGTTGGTGGATCACCGTTGTCAATGGCTACCATCCGTCCTCTCAGTGAAAATGGTCCAAATGCGCTGTCACCGCACGGCTAATCATCTGTTGGTTCTCACTCATGCTGGAATAGGATCCATTGATCCTTTTGCGTCTGTCACTACGCCCAGCACTCGTGAGTTTGAAGCTCGTCACAGTTATCCCTTCCCAGATCCTACTCGGAATACCACAGACAAGGTTTAGACTTTCCAGATCTCAGGAATGGCCGCCAATAATTCTAGCCTATACCACGAAGGTCCCAATCTTAGATTAGAAACCTAAGAGATACACATTCAAGCTTGATTGCATGTAGAACGAAGGTGGTTGTCAAGCACGCTTTCATAGGTGAGAATGATGATGATTTTCACGGATCATCACATTCATCAGGTTGAAGTGCGAATGAATATCTTAGAATAGAAGCAAGCGTGATAGAATGGAAAACAGTAGTAATTGCATTAATTCATGAAGAACAGCAGAGCTCCTCAACCCCAACAATGGAGTTCAGAGACTCATGCCATAGAAGATACAATATGAAATGTGTAGAGTGTCATGAGGTACAAGATGAATCAATAAAAGCAATTTTTATAGGAAACTGGTGACCTAGGGTTACAGAAAATGAGTAAGCTAGAATAGTTAGTGTAGAAATCCACTTTCGGGGCCCACTTGGTGTGTGCTTGGGCTGAGCATTGAAGTTTTCATGTGTAGAGACCTTTCTTGGAGTTAAACGCCAGCTTTTGTGCCAGTTTGGGCGTTTAACTCCAGCTTTCATGCCAGTTCTGGCGTTTTGACGCCAGAATTTCTATGCTGACTTGGAACGCCGGTTTGGGCCATCAAATCTCGGGCAAAGTATGGACTATTATATATTTCTGGAAATCTCAAGATGTCTACTTTCCAATGCAATTGAGAGCGAGCCACTTGGACTTCTGTAGCTCCAGAAAATCTACTTCGAGTGCAGGGAGGTCAGAATCCAACAACATCTGCAGTCCTTTTTCAGCCTCTGAATCAGATTTTTGCTCAGGTCCCTCAATTTCAGCCAGAAAATACCTGAAATCATAGAAAAACACACAAACTCATAGTAAAGTCCAGAAATATGATTTTTGAATAAAAACATAATAAAAACTAACTAAAATATACTAAAAATATACTAAAAACAATGCCAAAAAGTGTATAAATTATCCGCTCATCACAACACCAAACTTAAATTGTTGCTTGTCCCCAAGCAACTAAAAGTCAAATAGGATAAAAAGAAGAAAATATACAATGAATTCCAAAAACATCTATGAAGATCAGTCTTAATTAGATGAGCGGGGCTATTAGCTTTTTGCCTCTGAACAGTTTTGGCATCTCACTTTTTCCTTTGAAGTTCAGAATGATTGGCATCTATAGGAATTCAGAATTCAGATAGTGTTATTGATTCTCCTAGTACAGTATGTTGATTCTTGAACACAGTTACTTTATGAGTCTTGGCCGTGACCCTAAGCATTTTATTTTCCAGTATTACCACCGGATACATAAATCCCACAGACACATAATTGGGTGAACCTTTTCAGATTGTGACTCAGCTTTGCTAGAGTCCCCAATTAGAGGTGTCCAGAGCTCTTAAGCACACTCTTTTTGCTTTGGACCACGACTTTAACCACTCAATCTCAAGTTTTCACTTGACACCTTCACGCCACAAGCACATGGTTAGGGACAGCTTGGTTTAGCCGCTTAGGCCAGGATTTTATTCCTTTAGACCCTCCTATCCACTGATGCTTAAAGCCTTGGATTCTTTTTATTTTACTCTTGCCTTTTGGTTTAAAGGGCTATTGGCTTTTTCTGCTTGCTTTTTCTTTTTCTTCTCTCTTTTTTTTTCGCATATATTTTTTTTCTGCAAGCTTTTCACTGCTTTTTCTTGCTTCAAGAATCATTTTATGATTTTTCAGATTATCAATAACATTTCTCCTTTTCCATTATTCTTTCAAGAGCCAACAATTTTAACATTCATGAACAACAAATTCAAAAATATGCACTGTTCAAGCATTCATTCAGAAAAACATAAAGTATTGCCACCACATCAAAATAATTAATTTGTTTTAAAATTCGAAATTCATGTACTTCTTTTTCTTTTTGCAATTAAAACACTTTTTTATTTAAGAAAGATGATGGATTCATAGGACATTTATAGCTTTAAGGCATAGACACTAAGACACTAATGATCATGTAATAAAGACACAAACATAGATAAACATAAAGCATAAAAATTCGAACAAGGAAATTAAAGAACGGGTCCACCTTAGCGATGGCGGCTAGTTCTTCCTCTTGAAGATCTTATGGAGTGCTTGAGCTCCTCAATGTCTCTTCCTTGCCTTTGTTGCTCCTCTCTCATGATTCTTTGATCTTCTCTAATTTCATGAAGGGGGATAGAATGCTCTTGGTGTTCCACCCTTAGTTGTCCCATATTGGAACTTAATTCTCCTAGGGAGGTGTTAATTTGCTCCCAATAATTTTGTGGAGGAAAATGCATCCCTTGAGGTGAATCTCTCCATCTCCCATGACTCGGAGGTGGAAGCTTTTGCCTTCCCTTTCCTCTTTCTAGAGATTTCTCCGGCCTTAGGTGCCATAAATGGTTATGGAAAAACAAAAAGCAACACTTTTACCACACCAAACTTAGAAGGTTTGCTCGTCCTCGAGAAAAAGAAGAAGGAAGAGAGTAGAGGAAGAAGAAATAGAGGAGATGGAGGGGGTTAGTGTTTCGGCCAAGGGGGAGAAGTAGTGTTGAATTTGAATGGTGAGGTAGGTGGGGTTTATGATGGATGAATGTGGATTGGTGAAGGGTATTTAGGGAAGAGTATTATGAAAAGGTGTAAAGAAGAGAGAGAGTGAGTTGAGGTTGGTGGGGATCCTGTGGGGTCTACAGATCCTGAGGTGTCAAGGATTTCTCATCCCTGCACCAATTAGGCTTGCAAAACGCCCTTTGCTGCTAATCCTGGCATTAAACGCCAGGTTGCTGCCCATTTCTGGCGTTTAACGCCAGCTTCTTGCCCTTTTCTGGCGTTAAACGCCAGTCTGGTGCCCATTTCTGGCGTTAAAAGCCTAGAATGGTGCCAGACTGGGCGTTTAACACCCATTCTGCTGCCCTTACTGGCATTTAAACGCCAGTAGGCTTCTCCTTCAGGGTGTGCTATTTTTCATTCTGTTTTTCAGTTTGTTTTTGCTTTTTCAATTGTTTTTGTGACTTTACATGATCATCAACCTACAGAAAACATAAGATAATAATGGAAAATAAATATATATAATTAAAGAACATTGGGTTGCCTCCCAATAAGTGCTTCTTTATTGTCTTTAGCTGGACCTTGACTGAGCTTTATTCAAGCCTCAATTTTGAGCATTCTTGCTCAAAATTGCTTTCAAGATAATGTTTGATTCTCTGTCCATTAACAATAAACTTTTTGTCAGAGTCAATATCCTGAAGCTCAACATATCCATAGGGTGACACACTTGTAATCACATATGGTCCCCTCCACCGGGATTTTAATTTCCCGGGAAATAGTCTGAGCCTAGAGTTAAACAGCAGAACCTTCTATCCTGGTTCAAAGAACATTGGGTTGCCTCCCAATAAGTGCTTCTTTATTGTCTTTAGCTGGACCTTGACTGAGCTTTATTCAAGCCTCAATTTTGAGCATTCTTGCTCAAAATTGCTTTCAAGATAATATTTGATTCTCTGTCCATTAACAATAAACTTTTTGTCAGAGTCAATATCCTGAAGCTCAACATATCCATAGGGTGACACACTTGTAATCACATATGGTCCCCTCCACCGGGATTTTAATTTCCCGGGAAATAGTCTGAGCCTAGAGTTAAACAGCAGAACCTTCTATCCTGGTTCAAAGACTCTAGATGACAGTTTCTTGTCATGCCACCTTTTTGCTTTCTCCTTATAAATTTTTGCATTTTCAAAAGCATTAAGTCTGAATTCCTCTAACTCATTCAGCTGGAGCAATCTTTTCTCTCCAGCTAACTTAGCATCTAGGTTTAGGAATCTGGTTGCCCAGTAGGCCTTATGTCCAGTTCCACGGGCAAATGACAGGCCTTGCCATACACAAGCTGGTATGGAGAGGTTCCTATAGGAGTCTTGAATACTGTTCTGTATGCCCATAGAGCATCATCCAAGCTTTTTGCCCAATCCTTTCTACGAGCAATTACAGTCCGTTCCAGGATTCTTTTTAGTTCTCTATTAGAGACTTCAGCCTGCCCATTTGTCTGTGGGTGATATGGAGTTGCTACTTTGTGGCTAATTTCATATCGTACCATAGCAGAGTATAGCTGTTTATTGCAGAAATGAGTGCCCCCGTCACTGATTAGTACTCTGGGGACGCCAAATCTGCTGAAGATATGTTTCTGGAGGAATTTCAATACGGTTCACTACAAGAAAAATACCCATTCAGCCACACTTTTTTTAGGCTACATTTGAAAAGCGTAGCCTATTCATAGAATGTGTTGCCTTTTTATAAGAGAAAAGGATACACAAATGCAGCATCATTTAAAAAGCGTAGCCTTAGGTATTAAAGATATCACTTAAAAAGCGTAGCCGTAGGTTGATATCTATAGGTTCACTTTTCATATCAAAGGAGACGCTTTTAAAGTATAGCCTATTTGTTAAGTTTCGGGTGCATTTTAAAAGTGATGCCTAATGTCTCTAGAGCAAAAAACTTAACACTTAGTAATTTTTTTCCTTGTTTTTCCTGAAAGCAAACTGATGATGAGTGATGACCTAACACTTAGTAAAACTTAGAAAATTAAACCCTTTTGAGTCTCAGTCACCTTCATCCTCGTGCGTAAACCCTCGATAGCTCAGTCACCCTCCATAGCTCACCGTCGTCGCCCCCCACTCACGCTCGCCATTGACCCTCTCACTCTCGGTCTCGCCATTCACCCTCTCACTCTCGCCATTGACCGCCTCACTACAAGCGGAAACCCTCTCACTCTCGCCATTGAGAGTCGTCGCCTCCCACTCACGAGTCACCTGCACTACTCTACACATTGACCGTCGTCATCTCCTCTTCGCCGTCGCTTGCACTGATCGTCGCTGTGTGGCCCTCACCATCGTCATCTCCGTGCTTCTCGTCATCATCTTCGCTGTGCTCACATCATTGAATAGGTATGTATTGATTTCTATTTGCTTCTGAAATTGATTAGTGGCTTAGGGTTCCTATTTTAGGGGTTTTAATTTGGGGCTTTTAATCTTTGAAATATGGGTCTGTGAACTGTAATTTGGTAACATGCATGCTGTTATTGATGAAGATGTGTGGTATTTTAGGGTTTGTGAACTGTGATTTAATATACAGCTTGTGTATTTTCTGTGTATTTTTGTTTCTGAAACTGAATCCAAATGCAGCGTTAATAAGCTTTTGTTTCTGTGATTTCTCAATGAATAAGTTGGCTTTCATTTCTCTGTTTTCAGCTTCCTGTTTTTAGCTTCCTGTTTCTAACAGAGTTCTTGCCGTTTGAATTATTTCTTGGTTAGCCAGAAACAGAAATAGTGTGAAGAATGTAAAGAATGAAAAGAAGACAAGGAGTAGAGAAGAAGTAGAAGAGGAAGAAGAAAGGTGAGGTGAATTGTAAATTGAATTGAAAGAAAGAAATCTGATTAACATGAAAACCAATCATATACAATCCTGTTTATGTAGCCATATCAGGTGAGCCTTCAACAAAGGCAATAACCTTGTAGATACCAATAAATATAAAAAGACTATGTTATTTAAGTTATAATATATATAATTAAAAGCTTTTTTAAATTAATAATTAATACAGAACATAGTATAAGAAATTAATAATATTAATAATATAATAACAATTCCTGTTTTTATTAGAAGTGATACAAAGAGTTTGTGGACTTTGTTAAGGAAATTTTATGATTCGTTGCTAGTTTTATGGTGTCCTCATCAGAATAAATATTATCTCAGGTGCTTGTCAGCAATAAACCCAAAGAGAGTTTAATTTGCCTTCTGCAACTTCTTCATCTTTTTTAAGCACAGGATCTTCTACTTCAGGTATGAATTGGGTTTAGGATGCCTCAGTTCTAGAAATCTGATTGTTTGACATCTCCATTGTAGAAATCTATGTATTCATCTATAAAAATGGGGACATTATAGTTACTTATACCCCTTTTGACTAAAACTACAATTTTTCCCTCAGTTGCTGATTCTTGTGGTAATTCTTTTCTGAGACTGAAGTTGATTTCTTGAATAGGTGAATGATTTAATGTGTTATGTGTGTAATATTGAAACACTTTTTGTTTTGAAAGTTTTTGTACTTGATTAAATGTTTCTCTTTGATCCTTTATTTTTTTCTTTTAAACTGTTAGTGCAGTAATTGGCTTTCTTTTAATAATATACTGACATAGAGTTGTCTTACTTCATTTTTAATAATATACTTTTGTAATTCAGTTCTCATTAAAATATCATTTTTCAGTTTTCTTCTTTTTTACTTCTTTCACTTTTTGGTTTTGTTCAAACACTCAGCTCATAACTTTTTGTTGTGCAAGATTCATTAAAACTATGTCATGGTATTAGTAGTTTAAGGTTCTAATCTATAAATGGCTGAATCTGCAAATAATTCACCATCCTCTTCAATCAAAAATATTTTCAACTCAGATCTTAATCAAATTACAACAAATTCAAGATTGTTAAATCAAATTTTTATTGAGGATAAATTGGGAGAAAATAATCATAGAACTTAGCAATTGAGTGATTAGATAATTTGACTTTAATAATATCTTTATAAATGGAGATCTTAAATAAGTTATTTATATAAAACAGCCCAAAGGCTTTTAAATTAATGTTCAAATTAAATTTTATAGGTCAAATAGATCTCTATAATCTTAAGCAAGTCCTAAGAGAGTGATTTCTTAAATTAAACAATATTTTATCGCAATTTAGTTTTAAAAATACTCAGTCTGATACATCTCTATTCATTAAGTAATCTGCCACTTACACTATCTATATTTTATGTTATGTTGATGATATCATCGTCACTAGAAGTAATACTTTTGAAATTGAATCTATGATTAAAGAATTGAATTATATTTTATTCTAAAAGACATTGGAGAATTAAGTTATTTTTTAGGCATTGAAGTTCGAAGAACAAGTGCTAGATAGTTACATATGTCTCTAACAAAGTATATTACTGATTTATTGTCTAAAGTAAATATGGGAAAGGCATCAGCTCTGTCAATTCCTATAGCATTTTTTCTACAATTATTATCTACAGGTTCTGAAGAATTTCAAAACCCTAAGCTGGACAGATCAATAGTTAGTAGTCTCCCATATTTATCCTTTACAAGGCCTCATATATCCTTCTCCATTTGCATTCGAAGTCAATTCATGCATAAGCATTTGCTTACTCATTGGAAAGCTGTTAAAATAGTCTCGAGATACTTGAGTGGAACAAAAGAACATGGCTTTGGCTTTTACAACAACATAGACTTCAGAATCTATGGTTTTTTTATTCTAATTGGACGTGTGACCTAGAGGATCGAATATCAATTTTAGAATTGTGTGTTTTTCGCTCTAATTTAATCTCTTGGTCTTGTAGAAAACTACACGTAGTAAGTAGATAATCGACTGAGGTAGAATTCAGAAGCTTGGCCTCTTATGAAGCTAAAATTGTATGGATTAAAAACTAGCTGATGGAGCTAGGAGTGAATTTTTAGACTGCACCTATGATATTGAAATGATCTTTTCTGATTCAAATGCAGTTACCATCCAATTCCCATTGTGTTTTCTCAAGCAAAGGGAGTTGCTGTGTGGGATCCAGAGGGAAACAAATATCTTGATTTCTTATTTGCTTATTCTGCTGTTAATCAGGTAACATGCTTGTAGATCTCAAATTTTGATTCGGAAATGGTGCCCAAATGAGTTATAGAAGTTAATTTCTAATTATTGAAGTGCCTGTCTTTTCCTTAGGGACATTGTTATCCTAAAATTCTGAAAGCCTTAACAGTAGTCATATCTTAATGTTCTACATTTTCCAAGGTTATGGGGTTGAAGTAAATGTTTGCTTAGTGTGGGACTATGGCCTAGTACACAAGGAATATCTCATGACATGCTAAGCTGAAATCCACAATACTTTATGACTTTATTTTTCCTCCCCCAACCCCTTTTCTCTGTGGATATTAATAGTATTTGCAAAACTAAAGGGAGAAACGCTTTAGCTATGGCCTGAAGAATCTGTTTTGACATATATTCATATATATATATATATATATATATACAAGTTTAAAGGTTTCTATAAGGTATAAAGTTACAGATTTTACCATATAAGAGAGTCCCAGTCCGTCCGAAGATATATCCATGTGCATTGTAATTCACGTTGACAAATTCAATTTGTGATTTTCGGTATATATATATATATATAATTGTTGTTGGAGCATATAATCTTTGACATTATCTATTATGCCACTTCATCAAAGCTAGAAATACCATATATAATAATTTTGGTGCTATCTAATTAAGATGCATGCCACATTATTATTGTGATAACAAATGATTATTGTTTGTCTACTTTAACTTTAATCTTTGTTGATTGAGATTCAAGAAATTGTAATTAAACAGGATTAGATTGAAGAGAGGTGGCATTTATTTCTTTGGTCTCTTTAATTATAGTAATAAAAAAAAGTCAAAACCCAATGAAATTGAAAATGAATTGAATCTGAATTATTTGACTGAAAAAAGGAAACATTAAAACTCTCTCCGCTTAAAATTTCTTGATTCCTTCAACTTTGTGTGAAAAAATCAGCTTGCATAAAGTTAATTAGAACTGTTTCCCTAAAAATTACTATTATTACAGCTCTTTTCATTATTAAAGACCACCTTCGTTCTGTTTATAAAATAGTTTTACACAATAATATTTTGTATTTTTAATCCATTAGATTGCCGTTATCTGTTGAATGATTTAATCGCTGCTGCTGCTGCTGGGTTTCAAATCTGTTTGATTATATCAATTTAATTTTTACAGTTATTCGTCGTTAAGGTTGAAGGCGAAAGTTTTTGGTTAAGGTCTTCCAAGAAGATTTTGTCAAAACGTTGATCGTGTCATGGCTAGAAAATGTTTGTTGGCTTTATTAACACTGAAGTTGTATTGCTATGGGTGAAACTTGTATTCTGAAGTGGTATAGCCATGCTATTTTTTTAGTATATGCTTTCTTGGTTTACTATGACTACGTGTTCCATTTAATTTTTATAATTACGAATGTCATTATGAATATTTCTTTAACTACTTTTCTATATAATTATGCAGGGTAATAATGAAGATTAAGCAATGAAGATAAAACTGACTATTATTGTGGTTTATTGGCTAAGATAGAATGCTACTTAGAATCTTTACATGTATGGTTGACTAATGATTTTTATTAGAAGATACTTTTATTGGCTAAGTGATATTATGGTTTTCATATGGCTATGCTTACTTTAGTTTGAGCATTCTAGTACTTTTGGATAATGTTATAAATATATTTTGGTTAGAGACAATTTTTATTATATAAAGTAATTATTTAGTATAATTATGTCTTTATTTTATTTTGTAATATTTAATTACTTTATACATGTAATCATATTAACTATTATGTTGTATTAATAATTATTAGATAATTATATATATATATATATATATATATATATATATATATATATATACACAGAAAAAAAAAAGAGGGACCTAAGGCTACGCTTATATAGAGTAGCTATAGTATACGAAAAAAAAAAAAGAGGGACCTAAGGCTACGCTTATATACAGTAGCTATAGTATACGGAAAAAAAAAAGAGGGACCTAAGGCTACGCTTATAAAAAGTAGCTATAGTATCCACTGTGGCTACGCTTTACAAGTGATGCAGTAGCGTTAAAAAGTGTAGCCTATTCTGGAAGAACGAAAGCTGAAAAGCGTAGCCTTTGGTCACGGAGAGCATCACTTGAAAAGCGTAGCCTATTCCTAAACGCCAAAAGCGTAGCCCTTGGTGCAGAAAAGCGTAGCCTTTGAGAATAGGCAACGGCCGAATAGGAATCACCCTGAAAAGCGTAGCCGTAGCCTAAAAAGCGTAGCCGTAGCCTAAGGCATCATTTTTTTCACTTTTGGCTACACTTTTCAAGTGTACCTGAATGGGTGTTTTTCTTGTAGTGGTTTTAGTATCATTAATGGGTGTGACAATTGATTCTACCCATTTAGATACATAGTCTACTGTCATCAGAATGTAAGTGTTTGAGTATGATGGTGGGAAGGGACCCATGAAGTCAATTCCCCATACATCAAACAACTCAATCTCTAAGATTTCTTGTTGAGGCATGGCATAACCATGAGGCAAGTTGCTAGCTCTTTGGCAACTGTCACAGTTACACACAAACTCTCGGGCATCTCTATAGAGAGTAGGCCAGTAGAAGCCACATTGGAGGACCTTAGTGGTTGTTCGCTCACCTCCGAAATGTCCTCCATACTATGATCCATGGCAGTGCCATAGGATCTTCTGTGCCTCTTCTCTGGGTACGCATCTACGGATCATTCCGTCTGCACATCTCTTAAAGAGATATGGTTCATCCCATAAGTAGTACTTTGCATCTGAAATTAGTTTTTTTGCCTGCACCCTGCTGTACTCTTTTGGTATGAACCTTACAGCTTTATAATTTGCAATGTCTGCAAACCATGGTGCTTCCTGAATGGCAAAAAGTTGCTCATCCAGAAAGGTTTCATAGATCTCAATAGGAGAGAGGGACGCCCCTGCTACTGGTTCTATCTGGGATAGGTGATCAGCTAACTAGTTCTCTGTCCTTTTTTCTGTCTCTTATTTCTATATCAAACTCTTGCAGAAGCAACATCCATCTTATGAGCCTGGGTTTTGAATCTTGCTTTGTGAGTAGGTATTAAAGAGCAGCATGGTCAGTATACACAATCACTTTTGAACCTACTAAATAGGATCTAAACTTGTCAATGGCATAAACCACTACAAGTAACTCTTTTTCTGTGGTTGTGTAATTTTTCTGTGCATCATTTAAAACACGGCTAGCATAGTAAATGACGTGCAGAAGCTTGTTATGCCTCTGTCCCAACACTGCACCAATGGCATGGTCACTGGCATCACACATTAGTTCGAATGGTAATGTCCAGTCTGGTGCAGAGATGACTAGTGCTGTGACCAGCTTAGCTTTCAGAGTTTCAAACGCCTGCAGACACTCTGTGTCAAACACAAATGGTGTGTCAGCAGCTAGCAGATTGCTCAGAGGTTTTACAATTTTTGAAAAATCCTTTATAAACCTCCTATAGAATCCTGCATGCCCTAGAAAGCTTCTGATTGCCTTAACATTGGCAGGGTGTGGTAATTTTTCAATTACCTCTACTTTAGCTTGATCCACCTCTATTCCCTTGTTTGAAATTTTATGCCCAAGGATAATTCCTTCAGTCACCATAAAGTGACATTTTTCCCAGTTTAAAATTAGGTTGGTCTCTTGGCATCTTTTCAGAACAAGTGCTAAATGGTCAAGACAAGAGCTGAATGAGTCTCCAAATACTGAAAAGTCATCCATGAAGACTTCCAGAAATTTCTCTACCATATCAGAGAAGATAGAGAGCATGCACCTCTGAAATGTTGTAGGTGCATTACACAGACCAAAGGGCATCATTCTGTAGGCAAATACTCCAGAAGGACATGTGAATGCTGTTTTCTCTTGGTCTTGAGGATCCACTGCAATTTGGTTGTAACCTGAATAGCCATCCAAAAAGCAGTAATATTCATGACCTGCTAGTCTCTCTAGCATCTGGTCTATGAATAGTAAAGGAAAGTGATCCTTCTTGGTGGCTGTATTGAGCCTTCTGTAGTCAATACACATACGCTACCCTGTAACTGTTCTTGTAGGAACCAGTTCATTCTTTTCATTATAAACCACTGTCATGCCTCCCTTCTTGGGGACAACGTGAACAGGGCTCACCCAGGGGCTATCAGAAATAGGATAAATAATCCCAGCCTCTAGTAACTTAGTAACCTCTTTCTGCACCACCTCCTTCATGGCTGAATTTAGCCACCTCTGTGGTTGAACCACTGGCTTAGCATCATCCTCCAATAGGATTTTGTACATGCATCTTGCTGGGCTAATGCCCTTAAGATCACTTATGGACCACCCAAGAGCTGTCTTGTGTGTCCTTAGCACTCGAATTAGTGCTTTCTCTTTCTGTGGATTTAAAGCAGAGCTTATGATCACTGGAAAAGTGTCACTTTCTCCCAGAAATGCATATTTCAGGGATGGTGGTAGTGGTTTGAGCTCGGGTTTAGAAGACTCATCCTCTTCCTGAGGAATTTTCAGAGGTTCTTTTATTTCCTCTGATTTTTCCAAATCAGGCTGAACATCTTTAAAGATGTCCTCTAGCTCTGATTCGAGACTTTCAGTCATATTGATCTCTTCCACCAAAGAGTCAATAATATCAGTGCTAATGCAGTCATTTGATGTGTCTGGATGCTGCATAGCTTTGACAGCATTTAACTTGAACTCATCCTTATTGACTCTTAGGGTCACTTCCCCTTTTTGTACATCAATAAGAGTTCGTCCAGTTGCTAGGAAAGGTCTTCCTAGAATGAGAGTTTCACTCTTGTGCTCCTCCATTTCCAGCACTACAAAGTCAGTGGAAAAGGCAAATGGCCTAACCTTGACAATCATGTCCTCAATTATGCCTGATGAATATTTAATGGAGCCATCAGCAAGTTGAAGACATATCCGGGTTGGTTTGACTGCTTCAGTCAAGCCAAGCTTTCTGATAGTGGATGCAGGTATTAGGTTGATACTTGCTCCAAGGTCACATAGAGCTGTCTTGGTGCAAGCACCCTCTAATGTGCATGGTATCATAAAGCTTCCTGGATCTTGAAGCTTCTTTGGTAAGCTTTTTCAGAATGACTGCACTGCATTCTTCAGTGAGAAACACCTTTTCAGTTTCTCTCCAATCCTTCTTATGACTTAAGATCTCTTTCATGAACTTAGCATAAGAGGCTATTTGCTCAAGTGCCTCTGCAAATGAGATCTTTATCTCAAGAGTCCTGAGATAGTCTGCAAAGTGAGCAAATTGTTTATCCTGCTCCGCTTGGCGGAGTTTCTGAGGATAAGGCATCTTGGCTTTATATTCTTCAACCTTAGTTGCTGCAGGTTTATTCCCTACAGAGGTGGTTGGAGAAACCTTCTTAGAGGGGTTACTATCAGCACTTGCAGGTGTTTGATCCCTCATTGGCATTTGAATGCCAGGATTGGGTGCTGGATGGGCGTTCAACGCCAGCTTCCCACCCTTTTCTGGCGTTTGAACGCCAGAACTAGGCAAGGAATGGGCATTCAACGCCAACTTTTCTCCCTTTTCTGGCGTTTGAACGCCAGAATTGGGCATCTACTGGGCGTTTGACGCCAATTTTTCACCCTTTTCTGGCGTTTGAATGCCAGAATTATTCCTCTCTGGGCTCTTGCTGTCCTCAGAGGGATTTTGGGCAGTGGTTTGGTCATCCTCTGTCAGTTATTCCTTTCTTGGCTTTCTGCTACTTTGAGCTGATTTATTTAATGTCTTCCCGCTCCTTAATTGGACAGCTTGGCATTCTTCTGTTATCTGTGTAGATAGCTGCTGTCTTGTCTGATTCAATTGTACTTCCATATTCTTGTTAGAATTTTTAGTGTCTTGGAGCATCTCTTTAATTTCTGCTAATTGTTTTGTCATAAGGAATAATTGCTGATTAAGTTCAACAATCTGTTCTTGAGGATTAGGATCAGTAGTTACTGTTCTAGCCTCTTCTTTTATAGAAGACTCACTGCTTGAGTACAGATGCTGATTTCTAGCAACCGTATCTATGAGTTCTTGAACTTCTTCAATCGTTTTCCTCATGTGTATAGATCCACCAGCTGAGTGGTCTAGAGACATCTGAGCTTTTTCTGTAAGCCTATAGTAGATGTCTAATTGTACCCACTCTGAAAACATTTCAGAGGGGCATTTCCTTAGCATCCCTCTGTACCTCTCCCAAGCATTATAAAGGGATTCATGATCCTCTTGTTTAAAGCCTTGGATGTCCAGCCTCAGCTGTGTCATCCTTTTTAGAGGGTAAAATTGATTCAGAAATTTGTCTGATAAATGTCTCCATGTTTTTATGCTTGCTATGGGTTGGTTATTTAACCACCTTTTAGCTTGATCTTTTACAGCAAATGGAAATAGTAACAACCTGTAAACATCCTGATCTACTTCTTTATCATGTACTGTGTCAGCAATCTGTAGGAATTGTGCCAGAAACTCAGTAGGTTCTTCCTGTGGAAGACCGAAATACTGGCAATTTTGTTGCACCATGATAATGAGTTGAGGATTTAGCTCAAAACTGCTTACTTTGATGGGAGGTATACAGATGCTACTCCCATATGCAGCTGTAATGGGGTTAGCATATGACTCCAGAGTCCTTCTGGACTGTTCATTTCCACTTATGTCCATGATGGAGAAAAGGAAATTGATATGAATTACAATTAAACTATATTTTTATATTTTATTTTATTTTATTTAATTAAAAGTAACCAAAAATAAAACAAAATAAATGGGAGATAAAATAAAACTTTCGAAAATTAGAAGAAAATGAAATAAAAGCAAATTAAAAACTAAATTAATTAATTAATTAAAAAGATTTTGGAATTAGCAATCAAAAAGATATGATTGAAAATTATTTTGAAAAAGATATGATTGAGAAAATATGATTGCAATTTATTAAAAAAAAGATATGATTGAAGAAATTAAAAAGATTTGATTTTTGAAAAAGATTTGAAAAGATCAATTTTTGAAATTAGAATTTTGACTTGACTAAAAAAAGATATGATTTAAAATTTTTTTTACTAATTTAATGCAAAATTTCGAAATTTATGAGTAAAATAAGGAATAGATAATTTTTTTATTTTTGAATTTTAATGAGGAAAGAGAAAAATAACAAAATGACACTAAACTCAGAAATTTTAGATCAAAACAAAGAGAACAAACTAGAAAACTTTGAATGTCAAGATGAACACCAAGAACAAATTTTTGAAAAATTTTTAAGTGAATAAAAGCACAAGGGACACCAAACTTAAAATTTTTAGAAAATCAAACACAAGTTTTCGAAAATTTAAAGGAAAACACAAAGAAGACACCAAACTTAGAATTTTTAAAGATCAAGAAAGAACTAAGAACATGCAAATTCGAAAAATTGAAAGAAAATAAAAGCATACAATTGACACCAAACTTAAAATATGAAAATAAACTAGAATAAAAGACTCTAAACCAACAAAAATAAATTATTCCTAATCTAAGCAACAAGATAAACCGTCAGTTGTCCAAACTCGAACAATCCCCGGCAACGCCGTCAAAAACTTGGTGTACGAAATTACAATCACACTTTTGCAACTCCGCACAACTAACCAGCAAGTGCACTGGGTCGTCCAAGTAATACCTTACGTGAGTAAGGGTCGATCCCACGGAGATTGTCGGCTTGAAGCAAGCTATGGTTATCTTGTAACTCTTAGTCAGGATGTCAATAATTCTCAGATTTGATTGTAAAAAGTAAAAGAACATGAAATAAATACTTGTTATGCAGTAATGGAGAACAGGTTGAGGTTTTGGAGATGCTCTGTCTTCTGAATCTCTGCTTTCCTACTGTCTTCTTCTTCACGCACGCAAGGCTCCTTCCATGGCAAGCTGTATGTTGGTGGATCACCGTTGTCAATGGCTACCATCCGTCCTCTCAGTGAAAATGGTCCAAATGCGCTATCACCGCACGGCTAATCATCTATCGGTTCTCACTCATGTTGGAATAGGATCCATTGATCCTTTTGCGTCTGTCACTACGCCCAGCACTCGCGAGTTTGAAGCTCGTCACAGTCATCCCTTCCCAGATCCTACTCGGAATACCACAGACAAGGTTTAGACTTTCCGGATCTCAAGAATGGCCGCCAATAATTCTAGCCTATACCACGAAGGTTCTAATCTTAGATTAGAAACCCAAGAGATATGCACTCAAGCTATTGCAGATAGAACGGAGGTGGTTGTTAGGCACGCGTTCATAGGTGAGAATGATGATGATTGTCACGGATCATCACATTCATCAGGTTGAAGTGCGAATGAATATCTTAGAATAGAAGCAAGCGTGATAGAATGGTAAACAGTAGTAATTGCATTAATTCATGAAGAACAGCAGAGATCCTCACCCCCAACAATGGGGATCAGAGACTCATGCCATAGAAGATACAATATGAAATGTGTAGAGTGTCATGAGGTACAAGATGAATCACTAAAAGTAGTTTTTATAGTAAACTAGTGACCTAGGGTTACAGAAAATGAGTAAGCTAGAATAGTTAGTGTAGAAATCCACTTCCGGGGCCCACTTGGTGTGTGCTTGGGCTGAGCATTGAAGCTTTTACGTGTAGAGACCTTTCTTGGAGTTAAACGCCAGCTTTTGTGCCAGTTTGGGCGTTTAACTCCAGCTTTCATGCCAGTTCTGGCGTTTTGACGCCAGAATTTCTATGCTAACTTGGAACGCCGGTTTGGGCTATCAAATCTCGAGCAAAGCATGAACTATTATATATTGTTGGAAAGCCCAGGATGTCTACTTTCCAATGCAATTGAGAGCGAGCCACTTGAGCTTCTGTAGCTCCAGAAAATCCACTTCGAGTGCAGAGAGGTCAGAATCCAACAACATCTGCAGTCCTTTTTCAGCCTCTGAATCAGATTTTTGCTCAGGTCCCTCAATTTCAGCCAGAAAATATCTGAAATCACAGAAAAATTCACAAACTCATAGTAAAGTCCAGAAATATAATTTTTGAATAAAAACTAATAAAAACATAATAAAAACTAACTAAAATATACTAAAAACATACTAAAAACAATGCCAAAAAGCGTATAAATTATCCGCTTATCAACCACTTGTACTGGACTGACCCATTCATTGTCTGAGATGGGGTAAATGATATCTGCTTCAAGTACCCTGGACACTTCTTTCTTGACAACTTCTAAGATGGTGGGATTCAATCTTCTTCGGTGTTGACGGATAGGCTTTGATTCCTCTTCTAAATATATTCTATGCTCACAAACTTGAGGGCTGATGCCTAATATATCCGCCAAACTCTACCCAATTGTTTTCTTGTTCTTTCTCAGCACTCTGAGCAGTTGCTCTTCCTGTTGGGAAGTGAGTTCCCTTGCAATGATAACTGGGAACTTCTGATTATCCTCAAGGTAAGCATACTTGAGGTGTGAAAGAAGGGGCTTCAATTCCAATTTCTACTCATAGCTAGGCTCTGGATCATCCAGGGGCTAGTGATAATGGCAAAGTGTCCTCATTGTGTTCAAAGGGTGTTCCCACACTTGGACCTTGCTCCATATGCCTCTCTTCTACTTCTTCTTGGTGAACTTCAGATATAGTTTCATCAACGATGTCACAGTGGAAGATAGAAAGGTCTTCCGGAGGGTGCTTCATAGCTTCATTTAAATTGAATCTCACTGTTCTGCCATCTATCTCAAAGGAGTAAGTTCCTGAGAATGCATCCAGCTTGAACTTCGAGGTCTTCAGGAATGGTCTTCCAAGCAGGATTGATGATGGTTTTCCTGAGTCATTAGGAGGCATTTCCAGGATATAGAAGTCAATGGGAAAAGTGAGCCCCTTAATGCTCACTAATACATCTTCAGCAATTCCAACTACTGTAATAATGCTTTTATCTGCTAACACAAAATGAGCCGCTGACCTTTTTAAGGGAGGGAGCCTTAGAGTATCATATATAGACAATGGTATTATACTAACACATGCTCCTAAGTCACACATGCAATTAGAAAATATTACACCTCTAATGGTATAGTTAACCATGCATGGGCATGGATCACTACATTTTTCAGGTATACCTCCCATTAAAGCAGATATAGAACTACCTAAAGGAATAGTTTCTAATTCATTAATTTTATCTTTGTGTATGCATAAATCTTTCAGAAATTTTACATATTTAGGTACTTGCTGAATAACATCAAAAAGGGGAACAATTACCTCAACCTTTTTGAAGATTTCTACCATTTTGGGATCAAGTTTCATCTGCTTTCTGGATTTCCTTGCAACGTGTGGAAATGGAATAGGGATGGCGCCACTTGCAGCTTCTGCATCCTTTGGTGGTTCATTCCTTTGATGAGTTAATTATTCTTCAACAACGTCTTGTACTTCCTCTTCCTCTTCAGCATCTTCCACTTCTACCACATCCTCAGCTGGGGCGTGTTCTAGTGCTCTTGGCTCCTCTTGGTTCCTCTCTTGCAGTGTGGTTCCAGACCTCAAAGTGATGGCATTGATGCCACCCTTGGGGTTGGGTAAGGGTTGAGAAGGAATTCTACTGGAGCTTAAAGGTTGGTTAGTGGAAGTAGGTAATGAATCTATCCGGGCGGCGAGAGCTTCTAAAGTGGCATTCAGACCATTTAGAGTAGAATTCAGTGTAGTCTGCATGTCTTTTTGTCCTTGTGCAAGAGAACGGAGCATCTCGTCATTTGATGAGAAAGTGGGATAAGTGATCTGAGGGACCTGTTGTTGGTTGTGCTGGGGTCCTTGTGATTGCCTTAGGTGAGGAGCTCTGTAAGGTTGGTTCTGATTTTGCTGTCTGTTGTTGTTATTCCACCTCTGATTTCTATTGTTGTCTCTGCCTCCTCTGTTATAGTTGTCCCTCCAGCCATGGTTGGAATTATCCCTCCAACCTTGGTTGGAGTTGTTCCTGCCATCCTTGGTTATAGTTCCCACCTTGCTTGTAAACGCCGCCTTGTTGATTGTATCCTTGATTCGGGCGGTCATAGAAGTTATGAGTAGCTGCCATAGTATTGTCTTCTTGTTGGAGCTGCGGGCATTCATCAGTATAATTACTATAATCAACACATATTCCGCATACTCTTTGGAGAACTAACTGTTGGCTTTGTTGTGGTGGGGAAGGTTGAGCTTGTTATTGTTGGTTCAACTGCATTTGCTTCAGTAGGTTGGTCATTTCACATATACTCTATGTAAGAGCAGAAGTCTCAGTGCTAGAGGGAATTTCTGCAACAGCTTTTGAGTGGCTACTCCTATGCCTGTGATTTCTGGTGGACTCAGCTAAGTCGCTGATCAGTTGCCATGCTTCAGCTGTGATCTTGTACTTCTTCAGAGAACCATTACTAGCACCATCTAGTGTAGTTTTATCTCGAGGCTTCATGCCTTGAGTGAAATAGCTGATCAACACTAGCCTGTCAATCATGTGATGGGGGCATGCGTCCAGAAGGTTCTTAAAACACTTCCAGTACTCAAAGAGAGTTTCTGATTCACCTTGAACAATGCAGGAGATCTCTTTTCTCAGTCTGTCTGTAACTTCAGCTGAAAAGTATTTCTCCAAAAATTCTCTCCTGAGCGTGTCCCAGTTAGTAACAGTCGCTTCAGGTTGGGAGTAGTACCACTCCCTCACCTTTCCCTCAAGAGAAAACGGGAAGGCAGTTAACAGAATAGAAGTTTCATTTGCACCATGACGCCTAACAGTAGAACAGGCTGTCTGAAAGTCCCTGAGGTGCTTGATGGGCTCCTGAGCAGGTAAGCCATGAAACTTGGGCATCAAGTTGAATAGTGCAGTCTTCAGTTCAAAATCTGCAGCCATAGCTGAGTGATGCACTTGATACGGCTGTATTGAAAAATCTGGGGCTCCAGCTTCCTGGAGAGTAATCCTCCTAGGTGCTGCCATTCTATCTGCGCGTGAATCAAATGAATCAGTAGTAAAGGAGCTTGTTTCGCTCTCAGATAGCGGTTCAAATTCGCCCTCAGATGAGACTGGTGAATCGATAACAATCACTTCACCACCCTCAGAGGCTAACCGACGTCAAGCTCGCCTAATACGTGAAATAGTTCTTTCAATTTCAGGATCAAACGCGACTAAGCTAGGATCAGGTAGTAAACGCGTCATTCAATGAAAGAAACATATAGCTCGTGGTAATAAAACAAAGTAAAATATGCAAATAAAAATAAAATATGTACACTAATTAATAATCTAGCACACAATTGAAACTCCCCGGCAACGGCACCAAAAATTGATGCGTAGCAGAAATTAGGCCAATTAAGAGATTGTAATATAAGAGCAGCGTTGCGAGTATAGCCCCTAACCAGCTAAAATTCGTCTCATCAATTTAGAAAGGTTGTCACGAAATTTAGAATAAAAATACTGGGAGTATGAGCCCCAGGTCGTCTCCCAACGAGTTGCAAGAAAGGATGCTAATTTATTAATCAGGAATTCCAAGAGAATTTGAGTTTGGGTAATGAGCAATTAAATAATTGTGAATTAAAGCAATAAAAACTAAAAAAAATTTAAAATATTCTAAATAAAAAGCCTTGACTAGGGGAATGATTAATCGGAAGTTCTATCCTTGTTGGGATCTCTTAAGTGTAGAATAAAAAAGGTTGTTGTTTTCACTTAGTTAACCCTTACTAAATAAAGGAAAGTCAAGTGATTGAGCTAACTCTTATTTGCAAATCCTAGTCCTCTCCCTTAGGAAGGTCTAGCGTTAGTAAATACAGAACTAACCAACAACTTCCAGCTTAATCACCACTTAAGCATTCCAACTCAAGTGTCTCCTTTTAATCAACCCCATGTTAAGTAGGGAATCTACTCCATTGACATGAATATTACGCTCATAGAAATATAAGAAGAAGAAAAAATAAACTAAATAAAATAGGTATTGAAAACTAATTAAAAATAAAAATAATCCTTTGCATTAATAAATTCAAAATAATCCAATTACCACTCTAAACAAGAATTAAGAATATGGAATAAATAAAAGAGCAAGTAAGGAAACAAACTAGAATAGTATCTTCAACGGAGGTGATGACTCTTCAATATCCAAAGCAAAAGCATAAAACTAATAAACTATGAATGTAAAGAGAACCTAGAGGGAGAGTAAATTCTCTCTAGATTCAGATCTAAAACCTAAAAACTATCCTAATGAGAATGTGTCAATGTGTGTTGAGTCTCTGCATGTTCCCTGGCTTTAATCTATGTTTCTAGGCCAAAAACTGGGTCAAAACGCGGCCCAAAATCGCCCCCAGCGTATTCTGTTAATTCTGCAGATTGCGCATGTCACGCGTACGCATCAGTCACGCGTACGTGCGCTGGTCGTTTTGACGTGTCACGCGTTCGCGTCAAGCACGCGCACGCGTCATCTTGCAGATTCCAATCCACGCGTACGCGTTAGGCACGCGCACGCATCGCTGCAATTTTCTCCATGTCGCGCGCACGCATGAGCCATGCGTGCGCGTCGATGCTCGCTGGTCATCTCCTTAGTTTCTTGTGTTCCTTCCATTTTGTTTGCAAGTTTCCTCTCTATTTTCTAAGCCATTCCTGCCTTATAAAGCCTGAAACACTTAACACACGGATCACGGCATCGAATGGTATAAAGGAGAATTAAAATACACAAATTAAAGATCTTTAGGAAGCAAGTTTTCAACCATAAAACAAAACTAGGAAGGAATTGTAAAATCATGCAAATCATATGAATAAGTGGGTGAAGACTTGATGAAACCACTCGATTAAACATAAGATAAACCATAAAATAGTGGTTTATTAATCGCATATTTGGCCGCCTCCCTTCTCAATGCTCTGGCCGCCTTCTCGTCGTCAGGGAGTTTGCCGCTTTCTAAGAAGTCGGTGATTGGGTCCATCCAAGAGGGGTCTATCTTTGTCAGGTATAGGGTGATTGCTGGTTCTTTTATCAGGCCCTGAATGAGAGACCGGTTGCCGGACCCTGGTTTTGTGCTTGCTAGCTTGGATAGGAGGTCCGCCCGCGTGTTCCTTTCCCTCGGAACGTGTTGGATCGTGACCTCCTCGAATTGTTTGCTCAACTCTTTGACCTTCTCCAGATACTTTTGTAACAGTGAGTTTCTGGCTTGGTAGCTTCCATTTACTTGAGAAGTAACGACCTGCGAGTCACTGCACACTTCGAGCCTCGTGGCTCCGACCTCGCTAGCTAGGATTAAGCCGCCCAGGAGGGCCTCGCATTCCGCTTGGTTGTTTGACACTGGAAACTCAAACTTGATTGATTGTTCATATATGACCCCGGCAGGGCTTTCCAGCATGATCCCGACACCTCCGAACGTTTGGTTGGAGGCTCCGTCTACGTGGAGCCTCCACCGTATGCTCGTTGCCTCGGTTGGGTCTCCCGTTACTTCTACCAAGAAGTCGGCCATGGCCTGCGCCTTAATCGCATGCCTGGGTTCATACTGCAAGTCGTACTGGGATAGCTCGATAGCCCAAGTCATCATTCTTCCCGCTAAGTCGGGTTTCTGGAGTACCTGGCGGATTCCCTGTTCTATTCTCACGACCACTTGATGACCTTGGAAGTACTGTCATAATCTACGAGAAGAGGTCAGGAGTGCAAGTGCCAACTTCTCTAATTTGCTGTATCTCAATTATGCTCCTTGGAGTGCTTTGCTCACAAAGTAAATTGGTTGTTGGATCTTCCCTTCCACTCACACCAAAACCGCGGCCATCGCTTCATCCGTTATGGCCAAGTACAGGTATAGTGGTTTTCTGACCTTGGGCTTCCCGAGAACAGGTGGTGTTGCAAGAATCTCTTTGAAATTCTTGAACGCCTCTTCACATGCCGGGGTCCACTCAAACGCTATCTCCTTCCTCATCAAGTTGAAAAACGGCAGTGATTTCGCAGCCGACGCACCGAGAAAGCGAGACAATGCGGTGAGCCTTCCTGACAATCTCTGAACATCCTTGACGTAGCCTGGGCTCTTCATTTGGAGTATTGCTTGACACTTTTCGGGGTTGGCCTCTATCCCTCTCTGGGTTATCATAAACCCCAAGAACTTTCCTGCTTCCATGGCAAAGGCACACTTGAGCGGGTTAAGCCTCATGCCGTGTTGTCGGAGGGAAGCAAACACATTTCTTAGGTCGCTTAAGAGGTCTTCAGGTCGGGTGGTTTTTGCAAGGATATCATCCACGTATACTTCCACTGTTTTGCCTATGAGATCGTTGAATATCTTGTTCATTAACCTTTGGTATGTGGCCCCGGCGTTCTTCAGGCTGAACGGCATTACTTTGTAGCACTTTATTCCCCCCGGTATTATGAACGCTGTTTTTTCTTTGTCAGGCCGGTGCATCGGTATCTGGTTGTAGCCAGAATAAGCATCCATAAAGCTCAGATACCGATATCCCGCCGCCGCGTCAATGAGCACATCAATGTTGGGTAGGGGGTAGCAGTCCTTAGGACATGCTTTGTTAAGATCGGAGTAATCTAGACACATCCTCTATTTTCCATTGTGCTTTCTTACTAGAACTACGTTCGACAGCCAGGTCGAGTAGTCGAGTTCCCGGATAAATCCTACTTCGAGGAGGCTGGCCGTCTTCCTGGCTACCTCCTCTGCTCTTTCTTGTGACATTTTCCTTCTCCTTTGAGCCACCGGTTTGGCCTCCGCCTTGACGGTCAAGTGATGTGACATGAGTTGGGGGTTTATCCCCGGCATGTCGGCTGGCGTCCAAGCAAATAGGTCACCGTTAGCCTTGATCATTTTCATTAGAGGTTCCTTCAATTCGTGTGGGAGGTTTCTGTTCACGAAGGTGAACTTCTCCTCTGTGTCACTGACCCTAAACCTTTCTAAGTTCCCCTCTGGTTCGGGTCTGGGCTTGTCGCTGACTCTTGCGTCCAGGTCGGCGAGGAACACTCCCGATGCTTCTTTAGATTTCTTTCTTAAGTAGGGGTGGCAGCAATACCCGAATCCGCGGGTACCCGCCCCGCCCCTACCCGGTCGGGGCGGGTTTAAACCCGACCCGCAGCGGGGCGGGTCTGAAGCGTGGCGGGGTGGACGAGCGAGGCGGGGCGGGGTCGGATTTATGGTGAACCCGCCCCTACCCGCCCCGGAGTGCATAAGTATATATATGAAATTTAGAAATTAGGTTAAGCCGTTAGTCATTTCATCTCTATTCTCAACCCTAGGCATTAGGGCTTCCTCGCCGTCACTCACTTCCTCGCCGTCACTCAGTTCTGCGTCGCTCTTCACTCCTTCAGGCTTCAAGCCTTCAGCTCTTCTCCAAGTCTCGAAGGCTGTCAAGGACCACATCCTCTGCTCAGCTTCGCCGGTAAGTCGCCGTCACAGATCGTCCGGTCGTTCGCCGTCGCTCACCAAGACACCAACCCTCCTCATTCATCTCGGTCGCCTCGCTGCTGTCGCTCACGGAGCTCACGTCGGCGTCGCTCCCACTTCCCGCCGTCACAGTCCTCGCCGACTCGCCTCTCCGATCTGCGGTCCCTGGTCTCTGCTCACCTTGTCGTCCCTCCTTCCTCCGTCGTCATCTCTCTGGTGACTGGTAAGCACTAAGCACTTCTCGCTCAATACTTACCGCTGATGTGCATCTTCAGTTTTTTTTCTTTAATTTAATGTTTATGATTTATGTTTTATCTTAAAATAGTTAAGATAAAACTAAAATTAATTTTGATGCTCAAAAGAACATTTAAAATTCAATCCATAGATTCTTTTGACTGGGTAGATTCCTGCATTGTGTAACTCTTCTTCTTGTAAAATTCTTCAATTTCTGATTTGGGTGATAACAGATTTTCTGGGGAGTTTCCTGAATTTGTTACTAAGTTTTGTGGGTTGAAATAGCTTGATTTAGGGAACAATCAGTGTTTGTTGGCTCAATTAAAAAAAAAAATCATTTCCCCTTTTTTAAATAAAAAATTAAATTATGAAATTGAGCTATGAAGTGACGGTGTGGGTTGATGGCTTCATCCTGTTGAAATTGAAATAGCTTGATTCTTGTTGAATTCGTTACTCTGAGTCTGAGATTGATGGCTTCAACCTGTTGAATGATGATATAATAATTCCACTGTTGTTTTATTTATTTATTCATTTATTGAAGCTTCACCCTTTATGTTTTTCTTTTTAATCAAACTGAACCAAAAAGTTTTGTTTTTTTCTCCTAAACTTTAGCTTCAATCCTTTTAAAAACTTGAGCTCTGAAATGTATATTATTTATATATACTTTTGCTCCTTTTTCCTGTAAACCGCAACAACACACACATTTCTTTCTTGGCTTGAACCATGGCTCCTTCTAGATCTGCCTACTGCTTAGCTGTAACCATGTCCAACTTTTTCTTCTCCCTTTTCTTTTCCTCATTATTTAATCATGAATATAATAGTAACAATAATAATTACTCCTTTTAATTTACTTGTGCTATGCCTGTTTATGTTTGTAGATCATATTAGTATTTTATAATATGTATTATGAGTTTGTATTTGCAAGACACTACTACACTCTACAGCATAGCAGCCTTTTTCTCTTCTTTTTAATCATCAGTGCATGCATCATCTTAATTAATTTTATGAGATTATCAAAGATTCATAATCCAATCTTCATCATTATTACATTTCAATGCTGCTTATTATACATGCTATATAGCTCTAAACATTTCAAATGTATGTATTCCATTATTATCATTATTATTAGATTAATGTTGTTCATCTAAGGAATGTTGTGGTTAGAAATGATGACTTGAACTTGAACTTGAACTTGACCCCACTAGGCTAGAGGAGCCACTTTACTTATTCATGTGACTTAAAGCCTTGTGTTAAGTGTTAACAAGACTGAAATGTATATTATTTATATATACTATTGTTTTTATTCAGTGTTTCCTAGAGTAGAGACATCAAAATTTTGTTGTTCTTGAGTCAATGTTCTTTTACCTCTTGAGTCAATTTTGTTGTTCTCTATGAGGACAAGCTGATAGCTATTACCCTCCTTTCTTTCTAATTTATTTTTCCATTTCAAATCATTTTAGTGTGTTGTAGTGACTCTGTTTCTTTTGATCATTTAAGTTATGCATGTGTATTCATAAAGAGTAAAAAATCTCTGATTTTATTCTGATTTTGCATTTTGAATTTTGATTTTATTCTGATTTTGCAATTGTGCATTCTGATCTTTATACATTTATATGATTTATGTTAATTTTATACCCTCAGGTTTAAATCTTGATTTGCAAACTTTATATGATTTTCAGGTTTAAATCTTGATTTGCAAACTTTTAATGATGATGAAAATGTTGAAAGTGATCAAGAATAAGGGTTGAAGTTTCCTTTATATCTAATATTGTAATTTCTTTATTATGGTGTTAAATTTGTAGTGATCTAACACTTTTTTTTTAATTTCAAGTTATTTGAGCTAATGACATTGTATGAATTTTATGTTTGTAGTTTAATTTATCTATGAATTTTAAGTTTTTGTCTTAATTTATATATGAATATGTAAAAATTAAAATATTTAATTTTTATAGGGGCGGGTAGGGGTGGGGCGGGTACCCGCAGGGGCGGGTTCGGGTAGTGCAATTTACTATCCGCGGGTAGTGACGGGGCGGGTAGTAGATGAATAATAGGCCGGCGGGGCGGGGTCGGGTAGGGTAAAAACCCGCCCCTACCCGCCCCACTGCCACCCCTATTCTTAAGGAGAGACTGGCATTGTCGCAAGCAACTGCCATTTCCAAGTCTCCTTTTATGGATCCTACGGATCCGTCATCAGCGACGAACTTCATTACCAACATCTTTGTACTGATCACTGCCCCGAGATCGTTGATAGTCTTTCTTCCTAGGATGACGTTGTAGGCCGTGGAGTCTCGTAGAACCACGAACTCAGCCATTACCGACCTTCTCCCACGTCCTAGTCCTACAGATACCGGTAGGGAGATTATCCCGTCTGGCTTGATAAAGTGGTCGCCCAAGCCCACTACCCCGTGTTGGTGAGTCCTTAAGTTGGCATCCCGGAGACCCAAGGCATCAAACACGTTACGGAACATGATATTCGAGTCAGCCCCGGTGTCTATAAGGATCCGCTTGATGATGCCGGTTCCCACTCTGGCCGTGATGACCATGGGAGGGTTTTCTGCCAGGACTTTGGCGTCCTTCTTGTTTGCCGATTTCGACCTTGGAGCAGCGTCTCTTGCTGTTACCACGTTTACTATGGTAAGGCCGTGTTCGTTGTCCTCTGGCTCTTGACGTCGCTTCACCACACGAGTCTTGTCCTCTCCCTCGCGATCGCGATCTCGCCTCCTCAGCTCCCTGATGAGGTGGGAGAATTCGGCCAGCTTTCCATCCCGGATCGCTTGTTCTAGCGCGTCCTTGAGGTCGAAACAATCCTGCGTCTTGTGCTCGTAGCCCTTACGGTAATCACAATAGAGGCTTTTGTTCCCCCCGGTTCGGTCATTTAGAGGTTGGGGCTTCGACAGAATTTCCTTCTCGGCTATCTGCTGATAAACTTCTACTATGGGGACGGTAAGGGGGGTGTAGTTGGTGAATTTCCCAACTCGGGGGAACGGCCTGGATGTCTTGCTCGGCCCGCCGTCTCTGGTGTGCTCCTTCAGCCTTTCCCCTCCACCGTGCTGCCGGGGTTGATTGTAGGCGGGCTGCCGCTTGTTGGCTGCCACGACTTGGCTGACTTCTTCATCGTTGATATATTCCCTAGCCACACTTAGGATCTCTCGCATCGTCCATACTGGCTTCGTGGTGAGATGCTTCCTGAAATCTTCATTCAGAAGTCCATTCGTCAAACACAGACTGGCCACCGAATCAGTTAGCCCGTCAATCTCCAAACACTCGTCGTTGAATCAGTCCAGGTATTTCCTGGTTGGCTCGCTGGGCCTTTGTTCCACCCCGAGCAAATTGATCGGGTACTTCGCCTTTGCGATTCTGGTAGTGAGTTGGGCCAAGAAAGCGCGGCTAATGTCTGAAAACCTGGCAACAGAACCCCTGCGGAAAGCTGTTAAACCACCGTATTGCAGGTCCCACCAGAGTGACCGGGAAAGCGCGACATCTCACTTCGTCGCCTACTCCCTCCAGGTTTATTCTGGCCTCGAAGACCGTAAGATGCTCCTGTGGGTCTTGGGTTCCATCATACCTCATGTCTGTCGGCTTATCAAAGTGCTTTAGTAGCCAGACCTCGAGGACGGAATAATGAAACGGGGTTGCGCCCATTATCATGGGTCGTCGCGTTCTCTTCGGCCTTTCTCCGCCGTCCTCCCGGTCTCTCTCTGTGGCGCGCCTCCCCTCAGGTCGGGTGTATATCACAGGGTCACGCCATCTTTGGGGGCATTCCCGCTCCTCCCCGACGCTTTCAGACTCGGATCGCGGGCTGGGCGTGCGCTGGGAGTGACTTCTCCCACGTGTCTCGGAAGACCGGGAATAGTCTGGCTCGTGAGTTCGTTGACGACGTTCTTGATCAGCCAGCTGACGCTCCAAGTTCTACATCCTATGACGCAATTCCTGCATTCTTCTGGCGTTGTTGCTGCCTGTCCCCCCAAAGGGTAGTCTTTCTTGGGATCGTGAAGACGGCTCGGGTCGTCGTGGAGGGGACCTCGTGCGCTCCCGGGAAGAAGCCACGGAGGTTGCTCCCCCGGGATCTGCCCCACGACCATGGTCGCCAGGACCCTGTACGATGTCCATTTAGGCAATCCCCACATATGGCGCCAATGTTCGGTCCAGGTACCGGACGGTTCGGAGAGGTCCTTGAGTTGATAAGGTGGGGTATCGCCTGGTCCTGGGTTGCGGGGGTGAAACTGGAGCAGCCGGCGTCCCGAGCTCTTTGTGTGGAGAGCGGAGGTGTCACCTGCAAAGACACTCCGACACTCTAGTCCGTCAAGTGTGCATACAAAAAAGAGGTAAAATGATGTATGTGACGTATCTTGGGGCCTACCCTCCCCTTATATACCTTGTCAGAAAAGTGGGCCCCATAGTAGAAGGCCTCTTTCCAGGAAGTTTCCTTCTCCCCAGCTGTTATGCAGCTGACAAAGAGAGTGCATGGCCGGATCGATAGGTCTTCGGGCCGGATCAGTCCACACGTCTAGCTGGGCTGGGCCGTAACAGAAATAAATAATAATATCAAATGAATTCTCACATACAAATTTCACTCCTTCAAATATTTGTAACAAAATCTAACTATAATAATATACTTTTAATATAATTCTATCATCCATTATATATTTTTCTACTCACATTTACAAAACTCTTTCACTGGAATTCTTCTCTGAAAGAAAAGGATCGAGGGACAAAGAAAAAGAAGAGAATTAACAAATATGTTGCCTATATAGACAACACAAATTAGACTCCTTTATTATTTTTTTCTAAAATAAAAAAAATCTAAAATACTTAAATTGAACCTACTGATTTCTATTTTATAAAAATTCAAATTTTATTCTACCGAAAAATTCAGACTGCCAATTTCATCATGATTTTTTTGTTAAATAAATCGAACCCTCCGATTTTAACATTTTTAATTTAAAAAGCCTAACGCCACAAACAAATAAAATACACCCCTCTTTCATATCAATACATAACACACCAGCAGAATTCATATGAAAAAAATGAGCCGAATATAGTAAACATGATATGTGCATATTTCTCCTGTACATTTTGTACACTAGATAACAATAAAATATAAATAAATTTATTTTTAAAATATATACTTTAGTATATAGATAAATCACTGAAATCAGTGAGGTACATTATATAAAATAAAAATTGTGTAACAACCATTACTAAGTAATCCACACCCTTGATTTTGCCAAGTGTACGGTGGCCAACGTTTGGACACAACCAAGGGTAAAATCTAAGCACGTTACACGACTGCATTTGACACCTAATTCTGATTTGTCAATTGTCACCCCCCCCCCCCCTCCTCTCCTCCCGGGGGCACAATTTCCACCGATACATAAGCACTAAAATCTTTCCCTTTATATTTCAATTTCCATTACAAAATCCCTTCATCACTGCTTTTTGTCTTCAGTTTTCCCCTTATTCCTTCACTCTCTCTCTCTCTCTCTCTCTCTCTCATATATATATATATATATATATATATATATATATATATATATATATATATACTCAACATATCTATATCGTAGTCCTGCGCATACATACATAATCATCATGGAGTTTGTGCGACCTCTTCCCCTTTTGTTGATTCTCTTATCTGTTTTGTCAACCACCCAAGCCTTCAAATTTAACGTTGGTGGAAGCGCAGGGTGGGTTCCAAACCCTTCTCAGAGTTACAATCAATGGGCTGGGAGCAACAGGTTCCAAATCAATGACACTCTAGGTGAGTTTAATTTACTCCTTTACTATAATCACTACCTAGCTAGTATACTTCAATTCCAATCTTCATCTCGAAAGGTTAAATTTTATTGTTCGATAAAAAGTATACTTAGTATTTAAATAGTTATATATATATTTCAAGTCTCGGTTGCAAAAAATCAAATTTTTATTCCATAATCAGTGATAAAAGGAAGAAAAAGAGGGAGAGAAAAGAGGGGGGGGGGGGGGGGGAGGGGGAATAAAAATAAAGTACCAAATGTTTATCCTCTGATTAGTGATCAAATGATTTTTTTTTTCCTTTTTCGAAATATCAAATTGTCATTCAATTCATAGATTTTTAATTTTGCTATTTCCTCGTGATAGAGAGATCATATTACTAGTATTACTATGACCACCTTGGGAATAATAAGTGACCACAATTTTGATTCATTATTTAACTGACTCTGTGGACTGTTTTGCTAATTATGTGCATGTTTTGTGCAGTTTTCAAATACAAGAAGGGTTCAGACTCGGTGCTAGAGGTGAAGAAAGAAGATTACGATAAGTGTAACAAATCAAACCCAATAAAGAAGTTTGACGACGGTAACACGGAATTCACCTTGGATCATTCAGGTCCATTCTACTTCATCAGCGGCCAAGACCAAAACTGTCAGAACAAAGGTCAGAAACTAATCGTTGTTGTCTTGGCGCCACGTGGCACTACACCAACACCGCCTTCACCAAAATCACCCTCACCAACACCAACCCCAACACCAACACCAGCACCATCTGGCTCGCCGCCGGTGCCGGCACCGACACCAGCACCCGCCGGAAATCCTCCGGCGCCTTCCGTTTCACCACCTACACCTACTCCTACTCCTACTCCGGCGACTTCACCGGCTCCGGCGGGGAATTCACCGTCACCATCTCCTGTAAGTGGACCTCCGTCCCCGACTCCGGCGGGTACAACGCCGTCTCCTTCATCTGGATCACCGGGTCCGACGACTTCACCTCCCGTTCCGCCTCCGGCGACACCTCCGGGGGGTGCAGCTCCTGGAACGGCTAATCCGCCAGCTTCAAGTGAAACGGCTCCACCGCCGGGAAAAAATAACGCTTGGGCTGCTACTCCTTCGAAATTCTTGGTGTATTCGGCTACCATTGTTGTTGCTGCTGTGTTCTTCGTTTGAAAGCGTTAAATGAGGAGTTTTCTCTTTGTTGTATAAATGGTTCCATGTCGTCTTGTGGAGTTTCTTTTCCTTCCTTCCTTCCTTCCTTTCTTTCTTTTTTAATTATTATTGTTATAGTTTAGTTTGGACATGATTGAGTGTAGCCTGATTCTGTGGTGACATGTTTAATTTTCTGTTTTTAATTTTTATTTTTCAATAATAACTATGATTGGTCTTAAAAGATTTATGTGTACGTGTAAGGTTCTATTCATTCCAGAATTTTCTATTTTATAGCTTATAGTATTTTAGGTTTAATTATTCTCGTGGTCTATAATTTTAATTAGGTTTTTATATTTTTTTTAGTTTAAGTCTTTGCATCAAAATTTTTTTAATTAAATTTTTACATTATTTTTTTTATTTAGGTCTCTATACTAATTTTTTTTTAATTGGATCTCTATAAAATTACGCCAATTACTACTAAAAGAGACTTAATTGAAAAAAAAAATTTAGCGCAGAAATTCAATTAAAAAGAAAAAAAATATAAAGACCTAATTAAAAATGTTACAAAATTATAAGGACCAACAGAGTAATTAAATCATTTATGGACAATGTTATATAATTAATAAAATTTATTATTTATTTAATAATTAGTTAATTTTAAATTTTAAATATTAAATTTTAATAATATAAAAGTAAATATCTATCAGTATTAGATAATGAGTTTGTTTGGATACTATTAAATTTTTAGAAATGAAAAAAATTATTTTAGTATATTTGATAAAATTTTAATAATAAAAATAAAAATGTTAAAAAAATAAAATTAACTTTTTTTTAAATGTTATAATTTATATATTTTTTAAAATTTTTAATTAAAAAAAAATTTAATAATAAATAAATAATATTTTTATATTATTATATCCAAAAATAATTGTTAGATATAAAAATATTTTTATATAAAATATTCGAACATAATATTAATTTTATTTTTTTAAAATTTTTTTCAAAAATTACTTAATTTTTTTTGTATGAACTCATCTAAATAAATCTAATATTTTTAATTTTTATTTTTAGATTTATCAGTCATAAGGTCAAATAGCTCATTGGTTGCCTATTGTTTTCTTTGTTATTATGCTCCAAAAGATAAATATTTTTTTTGTCTAAACAAATCAAGAAATAAAGCAAATTAACTAAACTGAATCAGAATGAATAATTTACTAGAAGTCTTCTGTTCGTCACCTGATAATCTCGGGTGCTCAATGGGTCGGGTGATGGTGAAGGGTGAAGAGGGGAAGACCCTGAAGTGGCTTGGAACGGGTTTCTGGTTTGGTACTGGAGGATGGCAAAATTGGTGGTTGAACGGGCGGAGGGGGGTGGCCACCTGCAAAGACACTCCGACGATCAAGTCAGCGTCCGTACGAAATGACAGCCAGATTAAGTAAAAGTGTGTCTACTTCGGGGGGAGAGCTGACGTCTCCCCTTATATACTGTGTTGGACGGACCCATAAATGACCTAGCCCACTGATTAGGGTATCTATAAGTTGTCCCTGTCCACGTGGGGAGGAGCAGATCGTTCCGGAGTTCGGGTCGGGGCCTCGGGTGTTGCCCCGATAACGCCGCCCCAACCGATTTGCTAGGAGTAGTTGTGCGTGCTTTGGGCCGGGCGCATGGGTACGACCCGCCTGGTTCTCTATCATGGAGGGTGGTTCGGGCTTCGGATCGGGTCAGTGTTCCCGACCCGCCGGGTTCTCTATCATGGAGGGTGATTCGGGCTTCGGGTCGGGTCAGTGTTCCCGACCCGCCAGGTTCTTTTGGGTTGGATCGTAAGAGTCCGTAACATCTTCATTAGGAGAACTCCAAATTACGTGACTCTAATTAATCAAAGTCTCATAATACTCTAATCAATTTGTGGCTTTATTATTTTCACGAGCACAACTCATTGTTTGATCAGAAACTCTTTAATATTTATAACTAGATCAAGAATTTTAGACATGCCACCATCAATACTATTATGTAGAAGATATAAGATATTTAAACAGTCAGTTTTACACATAATATCTTTTGATATTATAGTCCCAAATTAAAACAAGACCTTTCTAAACAATAAATAACTTACATCTAAAAATAAATCAAGAAAAATGCTATCTAAATAGCTCATACTCTAACAATCATTAAAGTCTCAAATTATATAACTAAAATCAACCATTTTCAAATTAAAGATCAGATTAGCCATGATCTTAGCATTCGCTATTATCTTGTAATTTGACCAAAGACTCTCAGCATTAAAATGGTCATTGCACTTATTTTTTTACATCCATCATTTTTATCCGACATCCTTTCCCATATGAAATTGAAAATTGAGATTGCTAACAATCTGCTTAATATCTGTAGAAAACTGAGTAGCCAATTTAGCCCAATTTCAAAACCCATCTCTCCACAAATTCGCAACTATAAATTCAGTTTTAGATATATATACATATGAAGTAAAATCACGCCATTTTTTAAGAGGAATCCATTCATCATATTAAGATTGCTGAAAATTTTTAACAGGCCACTTAAAATCTACCTTAAGAGAATCATAAACTTTGACAATGAACCTTCAAATAGTTCAGAAATTAGGAAAATAATTACTACCTGACAAGAAAGAATTCTAAAGATATTTGTGAGTGAAAATCTACCCATAACTTGTCTTTATAATTAAAATAATTCCAAATCAATTTGCCAAAGAAAGTCATATTATCACACTGATAATCTTTTATCCCAAGACCATCCAACCTCTTAGAAGAAGTAATAATATCCTATCTTACTAGAGACAACACTTTTTCATTAGTCAAACCTTTTCATAAAATCTGCCTCGTTAAATAATTAATCTTATCACAAGCATACTTAAATTTAAAATCTTAAATTAGTTTTTTTTTTTCATATTTGATTAATGACAAATACTAATGGGCTTGAGAAAAAAATAGAAGAAAAAGTCCTTTCTAAAAAATAACCTATCATTAAAGATAAAAAGTAAATCAGTCACTTTGATATTTTTATTTATAAAGTTCAATAATTAACCTAGTTAATTATAGGACAAATTTGATGAAAGTTAATGCGATTTGTAAATAATTAGATAATACAACATCTCTTGAAACAATCTTATTCTTAGAAGCAAAAAATAAATTTGTAGTGCTTTTTTCAAAAGATTTCAAATCTTACAAAAAAGAAAAATGGTTAAATTTAATTTATTAATATAAAATATAATAAAATAGAGAATTAAATTATGTCTAATTAACAAAGAATAAAATATACTTCTTATTTTGTAGAGTATTTAAGAACTTGTAGACTTGTACTGGAATTTGTCTTTAAATTTAAAACTTCGAAACAAAACAATTGAACTAATGTGCCTAAAAAAGATGTTTGAATACTAATTTGAGATTTTAATCTCTCCTTTGGATTTCACATGCATGTTTTCATAGTTATCAGTGGCTAAGAGAAGGGAGATTGAATTTTGACCTCTTTTTTTTTTTTTGCTAAATATTACTTTTGTTTTATCAAAAGAACTTGCGAGATATTTTTGCTTTTGTCTCCGTTGAGGTATGAGACTCCACCTTTTGTCTCCTGAATTTACAAAAACAAAAAGAGAGAAGAGAAAAAATAGTGACATCCAGATATATCCTGGTTCAACTATTCAGTACAATGTAGCCTACATCTAGTCTCCATCACATTTATAATAGAATTTCACTATCTTTTTCACAAGATTACAAACACTAATAATTCTCTAGGATCTACCCAATCTTATCCGGGACAAATCCAGATTCTAACCTAATCTAAATTTGACTAGTACTCAACATAGCTTTCAACAGCCAAGTGCTAACCCAACTTGCAAGGGAATTCCCACAGAATCATGACACAAAATAGAAAGATGTACAAAGAAAATCTGAGACATCTTATGACTTTTTCTCCAAGTTTAACTCACTGCCTTTTACCTTTCATCGGCTTTTTCTTACAAACCTCACCATGTTTGTCTTTTTCAATGAAACTCAGATAGACTAAACTGAGAAAAAAAAATACAACATGTAAACCATGAAGGAGAAAAACTCAGAACAGCTTAGGTAGCTTTGAGAACTGAACTCAATGCTCTGTTTTTCTCTCTTGCCTTCAACCCTTGGACGTTCACTCTTATTATAGAAGATTGAAGCTTCCAAGGTTGAATCAAGTTCAAACCATGTGATGTCTTCTTCTCCAATTCATTAGAGCTTGCAGTAGCTTGGTCAGAGGAGAGAGAGAGAAGGCCGAATATGAGACATGCAATTTACCTTCTCTTTCATCCTTTCTCTTCAAGCTCCATTGATCTTGTCCGTTGAGTTTGACTTTGGCCCCAAGTTTTATTTCTGAGCGTTGATGAGATTCTGACCATGTTTGACTTGATTTTTACCATGGTTGCTTGAATTGTACTTGAGGCTTGACAGATTTCTTCACAGTTCCTTAGTGTAACACAAATGGAGAAAGAAGCCTTTTGACGTTCTCAGACCAAATGAAAATAGCTTCTTAGTTGTAGCCCTTCTTCTTTGCTTAGATTTGAAATAACCTTTTTGACTTTCTCCATAACCTAGCTTCTCCAGTTTCCATTTTCTTCTTTCTTCTTCGTTGAGTGACGTGACCGAAAGAGAGAGAAGAGAAGAGAGAGAGTTTCGCTTTGGTAGAAGCTAGATGAAATTAAAAAGAATTTAACTTGAGATTCAAGTTTCTGAGAGTTAGGCTTAGGTTACTTCATCGAATGGGCTTGGATCTTTTCTTTGGACTCTTTCAGTATTCTTTCATAAGGTTCAGCATCATGCTTTCATAGCCATTTATCATGAGAGCTTTGAATTATATTGGACTTGATATAGTGTGGACTTTGTTTTTCATGCTTCTTGGGCCAATGTCAATTTATTAATTTTCTGCACACAAATACAACATAATTATATAAACAATTGACCCAATAATGTTTGCTCATCACTCTAATCAAGGATTAGTTTTCCAAAACTCAACATGTTTTATTATAAGGATTTAATTAAGTTGTGTTTTAAGGAGCAATTTTAAATATATAGTAATGAATTTTTTTAAATTTTTTTATGTATTTAATGTATTAAAAATATAAAAAATTATTTTTTAGTAATTTTTATAGAATTTTTTTTGTCCTTAGAACATAAATTATCAAACATTTTATTATAATTTTGGTTTTTTGTTTTGTTTGGATTTTTTCTTTTAGTGTGCTCACTGGTGTATTAATAGTTTTTTTAAATAAATAATTCAATTCTTTTATTTACCAAAATAAGTCATTTAGAGACAATTTATATTTTTAGGTTTTATTACTTATCTTGTTTATAGTGTACTTAAGACAAGATACATACATTGATAAATATATCGTGGGTGTACACGTGTTGTGTAACAGAATAAAGCATATAACAATATCCATATGTGTGCTTCAAAATACTTAATAGCCAACACTCTTTCAAATACTGAATTGTTTAGTCTCAAAGCTTTTTAAATACTGATTTGTTTAGGATAAAATAAGCATCAGTAACAATTAGAGTAGAAATGAACAAGAAATTCAACAGCTAACATGTTATGCCGAGTAAATTAAGAATGTGTTTCAACTTTCAACTAATAAACTATAACAAACTAACAGTAAACCACATGCAACAAGAACAAATAGCATTACAAAGTTGGAATTTGTTAGAATAATTTGTTTTATTCTTTCATTACTATGAGCTGAAGAAGAGGTGAAACTTCTGCAGAAACAATAAATACCTAAGGCATGTTCAATTGGGACACGGTGGAGAAGCAGGGGAATCGATGAGCACCAACAATTGAAGGCCTATTAAAACAAATGCAGATTAAAGATATCACGAAAATGAAAATGGAAGCAAACAAATCAGAAACTAAAAGAAAAGATGGATGCAACATAGGGAGGGTAGAAGGTAGGGATTGAAAGTGGGTTACTGTGAGTTGAAGGGGAAGATTAGGGGAAGTGACGACAAGGCGAATTGAGGAAGCTACAGCGACGATGAGGTGGTGCAATGGGGTGTTTGGGGTTTAGGGGTGTGGTTCTGAAGCAATGTAGGTGGTGGCAGAGGTCTCAAAACCAGCTCGGCCCTTCACGAGGAAGGGTTTCTTTCAAGCAATGGAAAGGAACAACCCTAAACAACAAGCCTTCTCCAATGCTCCGACAGAAGGGAGCGATGGCGGAAGGGGTTAGGGGTTTGCAGCAACGGAAGGGAGCGGTGGTGGAGGGAGCATCAGCGGAGGGTTTGCGAGGGACAGTGAGCACCAGGGAGTCACCGCCAGAGAGAGTCACCGCCGAAGGAGGGTTAGGGGTTTATGATGGGAGCAACGATGATAGGAGTGTCGGAAGAGGGAGCGCCGACGGAGGCATTGCAAGTGTCGACGATGTTCTTCGGAGTGCACAAAAGGGTTAAGGTTTTGATATTTATTTTTCAATGAAGCACAAAAGGGTTCGAAGAAGGAGAAAGAGTTTCAAAGAGTGCTGGTGTACAATGTAACTCATCATATTTGAACGAATGCTTTTTTTTTGGAACCTTTGGCCACGCTTTTGATGCGTGCTAAAAGGGTTACAAGAAACGGATCCGCCTTTAAAATGTCACTATAACGAAACCATGTCGCCACGCTTTAAATGCGTGCATGTTTCTCTCTATAGCCACGGTTTTGAAATGTGGCCAAATCTCTAATCAATTGTTATCCTCATAAAAGTGTGACCATTGACCCCTTTCGCCACACTTTTGAAGCATGACAAGAAAAATATGACCAAATCTTTAATCAATCGCCGCTCTCTTCAAAGCGTGACTATTAACCCTTTTTGGCTACGTTTTTAAAAGCGTGACAAAAAAAAAAGCATGACCACAAGCTTTTTTTTCTTGTAGTGTTTGTCATAGGTCCACCTAGTTTTTATATGTCTTTTCCATGATCATGTCCAATTTGTGTTGTCAATGCTCATGCCAATATGCCATGATCAAATTTAGTTATGCATGCATCACATTCTAAGGCTACTAAGCAAAAATATAAATTATATAGTCGTGTTAGGGTAATTAATTCTCTTAATATTTTGTACATAATCTATGCAATATTTTGATCAACTATGTTAAGTGTATATATAAAAAATTAATTATTTGTATAAAATACGTGTTAAAATATAAAATATATATTAAAAATAATTTAAATAATATATATATTCATATATTGTAACTGATTTTGCGATTAATTTTTTTATATAGACATAACATTTTTATCTTTCGAAATAATGAACGTGGGAGTCAAATATCGTCTTAAAGTGAACTAATATCCAAATTGATTTAATTTTATATGAAAGATTATTATTATTATTATTATTATTATTATTATTATTATTATTATTATTATATCACTGTCATCAGACGATCGCTTTAGAGGCCGTTTAGGTACGTCGAAATTTTTGCTATGTAGGTGATTTTTGTAATTATATTGTTGCTCACAAGTTTCAAGTGACACTTCAAAGGACGGAAGGACACCAGCTCTGAAAATGTCAAACTGTTACAAATAGACATCTTTGAGGGGTTTTTTTTTTTTTTCACACAGAACGAAAATTTATAGTATGGTATACACAAACACACTAACTGTAGCTAATTTTTTTTGTTATAAAAGTAGAAGTGGTGATATACTTTAACATTGTAATTTTTAGTGTTTTTTAAAACTGTGGAAGTACACAAATCGGAGGGTCCAATTTCTGTACCTAAAATTTTTTAATTTTTTTTAAACACAAATCGGACGGTCCGATTTGTGTACTTCTCACAAATCGGATGGTCTGATTTGTGTACCTCTCACAAATCAGACGGTCCGATTTGTGTACTTCTAGAAATCGGACGGTCTGATTTCTGTACCTCTAATAAATCGGACCGTCCGATTTATGCTTTTCTAGTTAAACAATTCAACATTTGAGTATAATACCCCTAACAATTCACATTTTAAAAAAATACCACTACCACTCTAATATTAAAAATAAAAAATTCACTAACTGTCTCCAAAATCAAATTTTGGGGAATAAAGAAAAAGGAAAACACGTATACAATGATTAACTAATTATGCATTGCATAAATAATGTGACGTTCGTTATGTTTGACTAGCTGATTGTAGTCACATGATAGAGGAAAAAGTGATGAAAGAAAAGGCTAATTATTTATTTCTTTTGTTGTTTCGGTGGATGATAATCAGTTTCTGTAAAATAATATACGAAAATATTCTTCGACGGGAAAAAGTACTTTTGGGGGCCGATTTGTTACCGCAAAACAATATAAAAACTAGCATTAGAACTTATCTTATGATGACTAAATACAGAACATATGAACAATCTTCAGAAATCATCAGAAACTTTATTCGTTTATGTCATATGGATCACGCAATAACATTTTTTTTTTTACTATTGCGACTAAACAATAAAAAAAAGGAAAAGAGAAAAAAGTCAAATCGTGTGATTAGAATCATATAAGACTATTCGGTAAAACACAGAAATAAATCAAATACAATTTTAAATTACATAAATTATCCAAATCTAAAAGCGTTATATTAATCTTTTAAAGGGACATTTTTATGTAAATCAAATAAGACTTATTCGATTTGTCAATTTTTTTACTAAATCGAATTATCAAGAATTTGATGTAAATCGAAGCAGCATGAGTTAATTTAAGCATACATGTAACGTCTTCTCCTAGTAAATCGAATCGAATCATCATGATTCTGGTGATTCGATTTATGCATCCACATGATTCAGCTAGTAATTTGAAATAAGTTGTTTCAATTTATTCAGCAACGAGCTAAAAGACATACCACTAAAACATTACAAATTTTTATAGTACTTCTAACATCTTTTAAGTTATTTTTTTAAAATTATTTTGTATGAAATAAAATATTTTTTGTGGTATAATTTAAAAAAATTTATTAAAAAATATATTTACTCAAATTTTAAATACAATACTCTTCTACATAATTAATAATTTAAAATTAAAAAAATTAAATTTAAATATAAATATTCATATATATATTCAAATTTTAAATAAAATATTCTATATAATCAATAATAATTTAAAAATAAAAAAATTATTTTATTCCATGAATTATAAAAAACTAATAAAATATTTAACTATGAAACTTATTCAAAATTAATATTTATTTATTAAATTAAAAATAACATATAAAATAATATATTTTAATACTCTTGGTAAATACTTTCAATAATCTTATTATTATTATTATGTACGATCAATTTTTTATTTATTTTATCTAAAAAAATCAATAATTCATATTATAACAAAATTATAATAAGAAATCTAACAAAAAAAATTATATGTTATCAATTTAAATTTATTTTGTCCAAAAATTAACAATTCATATTATAATTTTTTATTTTTTATTGAATTTCTTATTATAATTATATTATAATATAAATTGTTAATTTTTTTTGAATAAAATAAATAAAAAATTGATCATACATAATAATAATAATAATAATAATAATAATAATAATAATAATAATAATAATAATAATAATAATAATATTGAGAATACTTAAAAAAATATTAAAATTTATTATTTTATATGTTATTTTAATTTAATAAATAAATATTAATTTTGAATAACTCTCATAATTAAATATTTTGTTAGTTAGTCACCAAAAAAATATTTTGTTAATTTTTTTTAATATAGGAATAAAATAATTTTTTTGCATGAATATTAATAATTTTTCAATTTTTAAATTATTAATTATGTAGAAGAGCATTGTATTTGAAATTTGAGTTAATAAATTTATTTAAATTATACCATAAAAAAATATTTTATTTCATGCAAAATAATTTAAAAAAATGATTTAAAAGATGTTAAGAGCATTATAAAAATTTGTAATGTCCTGGTGGTATGTCCTTTAGCTGGTTATCTGAATAAATCGAAACAGCTTATTTTGAATTACTAGCTAAATCACGTGATGCATAAATCGAATCATGGTGATTTGATTTACTAAGGAACGTTACATGCATGCTTAAATCGACTCATGATGCTTCGATTTACATAAAATTCTTGGTAATTCGATTTGGCCTAATTCGATTTAGTAGAAAAATTGACAAATCGAATAAGCCTCATTTAATTTACATAAAGACGTCCATTTGGAAGATCAATGTAATATTTTTTTGTTTGGATAATTTATGTAATTTATTATTACATTTGGTTTATTTATGTATTTTACCCTAAGATTACTATACAATGTTAAAGTTCACTTTAAGGTTGAACCCAATTTGAATAAGACTCTTTACTAGAAACAGCTGTTCTAGCCATACAGTCTGGTACACTATTTACATCTCTTTAGATTATATATAGCAATAGTAATTTGGAAGTCCTAATTTATATTCTCTTAAATTTATTTTGCTAATTTTTATTCTGGAATATTTGAACCCAATAATTGTCTATTTACCAAAATGAATGCATCTAAATGATTTGTTTAACAAAGTACCTGTTCCGAGGGTTACCTGAAATTGGAGGTCGATCTTGGATGAGATCTTTTGTACTGGTCGGAGATGGCGTATCCGGCTGGCTGGTGGCGGCCGGAGCTGTTGTGTCCGTCTTGTTGGGCTTGCTGCACTGCTGATCCTTGGTCACCAGAGGGTGGGGGGTACCTACAAGAGACTCTGATGCTTAAGTTAGCACGGGTATTAAGCAGGTTTTATGTAGAATCAGAGTATCAGTTATACCTGGGTGCTCCAGTGTATTTATAGTAGTGAGAAGTGACCTTCTTAGACAAGATAAGTTAGTTATCTTATCTTATCTTATTTTATCTTTGGTGAGGTCAGCTTATCTTCAACGGAACCGCCCTTCTCTCTGTAGGCTTGAGCCGCCTTTTGATTTGGGTCGTGTTTCTCTATTTGGGCCCTTTATTGGGCTCTCCTGTTGATCTGGCCGACCTCTTTGAGAAGAGGTCGGGTAGCCGATCCTGAAGAGGTCGGTCGCTTTGTCGCCAATCATCCCAGGTCAGGTAGCTCGACCCAGGGTATGAACAGTGCCCCTGCTTGAGCTCGGTCTTTCTTGTTGAGGTCGAATCCTTGGCTTCGGTCCTTTTTAGTGAAGCCGAACTCAAGCATTTTGTCGATTCCTTTCTTTGTAGAGTCTTTTTGAATGTGGAACGTTTCTTCTTTCGCTTCTTCTGAAAGCGCGCACTTTTGCATTTAATATTTTGACTTTGGAAATATGCGAGGCTTTAAATACCTTCATTAATTGGTTTTAATTGCTCGTTTTCCTTGGTTTTTATTTTGAATCTTTCGATCAAAAAATGGTTTCTCTCCTTCGTAACTTCTTCCTTCACTCTCTCACTTTCTGTTTTCATCCGCATCGTTCTGCCTTTCCTTGTGTGATAGCGTCATTTGGCGATTCTCTGGGTTGATTCTATTTTCCCGTCTTCAGTTTTTGCAGCTTCTCTTTTGTTCCAGGTTGGTTTTCTCCTTCCCTTTCTTCTGCGTCATTTTCTTGTCTGATTTAGAGAAAGTCTGATTTGGAGAAAGTTTGGATTTTTCTGTTTTACTATGCCTGATTGTTGTGTATTCTGGGATTTCTTCGTCTTTTTGTGTGATTTCTTTGACTTTCTCTGCTGCTTGATGCCTTTAGAGTTTTGCATGTTGCCGTCACTTCTGCTTGTGCTTTTGATGATTGTATTTGAAATGATGATTTTTGTTTCTGAAAAAAGGTTGTATCTTTGACGATTTTCCTGCTTTCGGCTTTTTTGTTATGCCCTTTTGTTTGGTGAAACTGTAGAAAGATAGTGGCTTTTTGTGTTTTTGCTTCCTTTGTTTATTTGAGACCTTCGTAAGCTGTAGGAATTTCCTGAAACCTTGCCTTGTTTCTGCCTCCAAAGGATGCCCCAGGACTTTGGTTTTGAGTCTTGGGGTTTTCCTTTCCTATGTGTTTGCCTGAGTCATTTTTGTCGAGTTGTTTTGCCCCTCGTCCGAGATATTTTTTAGTAATCCAATCTTCTTTTCTTATTTGTAGGATTAGTCGGCGTCATGTCTTCTCGCAATAACATTGTAGAGGTGTCTTCCAAAGTTCCTGAGGGGATGTCTGATTGGCTGGACTCCCTTGTCCTAATGTGTGTCTCTGTCGTGGATGCTGAATTTTGTGTAGAACTGAGGAAGCGTCATAGGATTTGTAGTAGCAGTGCCCGGGAGAGGGATTATGAACTCGTAGCTCCTGATTCCGATGAGAGGGCTTGCTTTTCTACTTTCGTCGAGGGGGAGCGTCCCTTCTTTTACGCTTATGAATACTTCTTCAGCCAGTTAGACGTTACTTTTCCTTTTACTGCTTTTGAAACTGACCTGTAATGGTCATGTAACATTGCTCCATCCCAGCTTCATCCGAATTCCTGGGGTTTTATCAAAATATTTTAACTGCTTTGCCAAGAGTTAGGCATAGCACCTTCTGAAACTCTTTTCCTTTATCTTTTCGTCTCGACCAAGCCCGGAGGTTCCTCCAAAAAGAAAACTTTCTGGGTTTCTTTCAGGTCGGCCCAGGGGCATAAAGTTTTTGCCATGTATGATGAGTCTTTTAAAGATTTTAAGAACTATTTCTTCCGCGTCCGTGTTGTTGAGGGGGTCCGCCCCTTTTTTCTTGATGAAAATGATGAGCCTGCTTTTCCTCTAGAGTGGCAAAAGAATGTGAGAGTGCCACGTTATACATGGGAGATGCTTAATGAGGTTGAGCGGGCTTTTGTGGTTGTTCTTGAGGATTTGTGGGGGAAACCACCCCATCTGGATACAAAAAGATTCTTGAGTGATCCGTCTTTGGTTCGAACTGCTTTGGGTACTATCTGATTTGTTTTTATACTTGCTTTCTGAGCTTTTCTTTTCCTGTGTTGTAACTTATCGTTATGGTTGATTCTGTTCTTTCAGAGATGTCAAAAAATAATGATTCCATGAAGGCCTATAAGAAGGCGAAGAAGGCTGCTGCTGCTCAGAACATCTCGGCCAAGGCGGCCAGGGAGGGATCTTTCCAAGTGCTAGTGAAGCCGCCCATGCCGAGTTCTCCTGGGCCGAGAAAAGTGATCCCCACTCCTCGAGTTCGTCTGGCTGAGCCTCCACAGTCTTCAGCTGCTACTTCTGGTGCTCCTCCCAATAAGAAACAAAAAACAACTGAGGTCTTCAACCTTGACGCCCCTGATTTTAATGCAATCGAATTCGTAGATCAGCAGATCGGTCCCTACGGTACCCTCCCCATGGATGATGTGTCAATCCTTCGCCATCTGGATTTTATGACCCGAAACAGTGTTAAAATGGCATACATGGGGGCTGCCTTATACCGAACTGCCCAGAATCTTCCTCTCCATGCCACTAAGGAATTTATGGAGGAGGCTAAACAGGAGTTCGACCGGATGAAGGGCCTGAAGGAAGAGCTTGAGGTAAAGGTAGCCAAGTTGGAGAAGGATCTGGAGAATGAGAAGGCGAGTTCCATCTCTCTGGCGGCTTCGGTGAGGCTGGCCGAGGATACAGCTATGAGACATAAGGACAGTTATGTGACATCTTATCGGGAGGTGGTGCGCGTGAGGGAGGAGTTGGAGAATGCCCGAGCTAATTACTCTGAGCTCCAAGGTCATCTCGTTGGCAGTGTGACTGCTGCTTACGAGAACCTGAAGGAGCAGGTTCGGATTATTGCTCCCAAGGCTGACCTCACTCTCTTCAGCCTAGAGAATGTCGTCAGGGATGGTAAGGTTGTCCCTGATGATGAGGATGATGATGATGTTGAACCTCTCCCTGTTCCTTCTGCCAAGGTGTCAACTCCTACTGTTCCTCCTGCTGAGGTCGGCCCTCCTATTTTTGATCCTGACTGCCAGATCTTAAACCGGAACAATGGTTCTGTGGATGCTGTTCCTCTCCAGGCTCGCCCTCCTTCTCCTCAGACTGGTGCTATTAAAAAGTCTTCTGATCTTTAGTTTTTAGATATCTGTGTAGTTGGCCGGGCTTGTGGGCTTTTAACTTTTTACTTTGTGGTTGGTATCCTTTGATGACACTCTTTTTGGTTGCTTTAAGCAACCCATTAAAACAAACGCAACGAGTAGCTTCTAAGCTTTTTTGGGTCTGACCCTGAAGCTTGGTATTTTATGTCATGCTTGCTTGCATTTCTTTATGCGCTTTGAGAATGTTGAGGCTTTGTTGCTCAGCCTTTTTGAGCTGTTTTTAAGTGTCAATCCATGACCGGCTTCTCTTATGTTGTCCTTTTCCAAGTTTATTTGTAGTTGACCGATGCTATCATGTCGATCTTTTGCATAATTTGTTTGAGAGGTCTTTTCGGCCTTCTTTCGACTTGTCTGTGGTGTCTCCTTTTTGGTTGAGGTAGGACGACTTTTGTTCGACAACTCTTAGTGTTCTTGGTGAAACCTTTTTAGTTAGTCTTGAACAATTTCGTTAGGCTTGTCGGGTGGCTTATTGGGTAAAGCTATGTCCCTTTTAGCGCTTGTTTCTTTTTTGTCTGACTTTTCTTGCCGGTCCTTCTTTAGCTTTCTTTGGTCCGATTTCTCTTGTCGGTCCAAGTGGTAGTTTTGTTGGTCCGACTTCTCTTGTCGGTCCAAGCTGTAGTTTTCGTTGGTCCGACTTCTCCTGTCGGTCCAAGCTGTAGCTTTCGTTTTTAAGTTATTCCTAGTAATCCTCTTTTTTGGACCTTTGTCAGGTCTCTTTCAGGGATTACTTTTATAACTTTCTTTTGTAGGAGATCGACTTCGTTAGGTCGATCTCTTCTAAGTTATTTTGTAATCCTCTTTTTTGGACCTTTGTCAGGTCTCTTTCAGGGATTACTTTTATAACTTGTTTGTAGGAGGTCGACTTCTTTGTTTCGTCCTCTTTCTAAGTTATTTTTGTAGTCCTCTTTTTTGGACCTTTGTCAGGTCTCTTTCAGGGACTACTTTTATAACTTTTTCATTTTGGGCTGACTTTGTCATGTCGGGCCCTTCTAAGTTAAAGTAATCCTCTTTAATAGGGTTGGCCAGACCTCTTTCCAGGGTTTACTTATAACTTGGGTTGACTTGGTCCGACTTCTTAACGTCGGCCAGTCTTTAAGTTATTATTTTAGCAATCCGTAAGACCTCGTCAGGTTCTTTTTTGGATCACTTTCGATAACTTCTTACATTATTCTGTGTTCATCTTTGTCGATTTGTAGAAAGTGGTTGTCATCTCTAGATCGTCTTTTGGGTGAATCGCGTTTTCACCTTTATCGGACGGTTTATCTTTATCGTGATCGTGCAGTGAAATTGTTTTTCACTTTCCGCCGATCTGTTGCTTTATAATCGGACGATGAATGCTTCAGATTAATGCGTCTTGAGATCTTGTAGAATATCTAAAAAATATATTTTATTCAAAGGAAAGTGCAAATATATACATGTGGGAATTTTTCATCCCTTTAAGTCGGATAGTGTCTGAGTCTCAACTTGGTGTCTCGTTAAAAAACCTTTTCAGGAAAAAGAGTGCATCCAATAATGAGATCTTTTACTTTTTCTAACTGTAGTACCTTCTTAGGTTGCAGGCGTGCCATGATCTGGGAAGCTCTCGTCCATCGAGTTCGGACAGTCTGTAGTAGCCCTTCCCAAGTACTTCTACAACTCGGTAGGGTCCTTTCCAATTTGCTGCCAGCTTTTCTTCTCCTGGTCGAGTTGTTTTGATATCATTTTGGATTAGGATGAAATCATTCTCCGCGAAACTTCTCGACACTACCCTTTGATTATATCTGGAAGCCATTTGACGCTTTAGTGCTTCTTCCCTGATCTGAGCTCTTTCTTGGATTTCAGGTAGTAGGTCGAGCTCTTTCCTCTGAAGTTGGGAGTTTGCTCCCTTATTGTAATGAACCACTCTAGGTGATCCTTCCTCGATCTCCACTGGGATCATTGCTTCTATTCCATATGCTAACCGGAAGGGGGATTCCTTCGTGGTGGAATGTGGCGCCGTTCGATACGCCCATAGGACTTGTGGAAGCTCTTCTGTCCAAGCTCCTTTTGCATCTTGTAATCTCCGTTTTAACCCGGCTAATATAACTTTGTTGGTAGCTTCGGCCTGTCCATTGGTTTGTGGATGTTCAACGGAGGTGTACTGGTGCTTTATATTTAAGTCGGCTACTAGTTTTCTAAAGCCTGCATCTGTGAATTGAGTGCCGTTGTTTGTGGTTATTGAATATGGAACCCCAAACCTTGTGACAATGTTTCTATATAAGAATTTCCGGCTTCTTTGGGCGGTGGCGTTGGCTAGGGGCTCTGCCTCGATCCATTTTGTGAAATAGTCTACCCCTACTATGAGAAATTTAACTTGTCCTGACCCCTGGGGGAAGGGGCCGAGAAGATCGAGTCCCCATTTTGCAAACGGCCAAGGCGAAGTCACGCTGATGAGCTCTTCTGGTGGGGCGATGTGAAAGTTGGCATGTTTCTGACATGGTGGACATGTCTTTACAAATTCTGTAGCTTCTTTCTGTAGGGTTGGCCAATAAAATCTCGCCCGGAATACTTTTTTTGCGAGAGCTCGTACTCCGAGATGATTACCACAAATGCCGCCGTGTACTTCTTCTAGTACTTCCCCTGTGTTGGAGGTCGGCACGCATTTTAGTAATGGTATTGAGACCCCTCTTTTGTACAGGATGTTGTTTATGATGGTGTAGTACTGTGCCTCCTTTTTTAACCTCTTTGCCTCCTTTTCTTCTATGGGGAGTGTTCCTGCTTTGAGGTAGTTGATGATGGGGGTCATCCATCCTTGGTCCTGGCTTGTTATGGCTAGGACTTTTTCCTCTTCCGAGATTGACGGGTTCTGTAGCATTTCCTGGATGAGGCTTCTATTGTTGTCCCCTGGTTTGGTGCTGGCAAGTTTCGAGAGTGCGTCAGCTCGGGCATTTTGTTCTCGGGGTATGTGGCAGATCTTATATTCCCCGAGTTGTCCGAGCTGTCCCTTGGTTTTATCCAAATACTTTTTCATGGTGGGATCTTTGGCTTGATAGCTCCCTGTTATCTGTGAGGTGACTACTTGTGAGTCACTGTAAATGTTGAGTTTTTGAGCTCCAACCTCTTTAGCCAGCTTCAAACCAGCTAATAACGCTTCATATTCCGCCTGGTTGTTTGAGGCCGGGAACCCGAACTTGAGGGAGAGCTCAACCTGGGTTCCTTGGTTGCTTTCTATTATCACACCTGCACTGCTTCCAGTTTTATTTGAAGAACCGTCCACATAGAGATTCCATTCTGTGAGGGTTTCCAGGGCATCTGTGAATTCTGCGATAAAGTCGGCCAGATACTGTGATTTGATGGCCGTCCGAGCTTCATATTGGAGGTCGAACTCTGATAACTCAACTGCCCATTGTAAAATTCTACCTGCTAAATCTGTTTTCTGCAATATTCCTTTTATGGGCTGGTTAGTTCAAACCTTAATGGTGCGAGCCTGAAAGTACGGGCGAAGTCGTCGGGATGTTAGAATGAGGGTATAGGCAAACTTTTCTATTTTCTGGTAGTTCAGCTCGGATCCCTGTAGCGCTTTGCTAATGAAGTAGACGGATTGTGCCCATTTTCGTCTTCTCTGACTAGTGCTGAGGCTATTGCCCGGCTTCCTACTGCGAGATATAATATGAGCAGTTCTCCTTCTCGTGGTCGAGATAGGATAGGCGGCCGTCCTAAGAATTCCTTGAAGCTTGGAAGGCTTGTTCACATTTTGTCATCCATTCAAACTTCTTTCCCTTCCTTAAAGTAGCATAGAAAGGGAGAGATCTTATCGCTACTCCTGCTAAGAATCTGGATAGGGCAGCCAATCTCCCGTTGAGTTGCTGTACTTCTTTGACATAGGTGGGGCTCTTCATGTTGAGTATGGCTTGACATTTATCCGGGTTTGCTTCAATTCCTCTTTGTGTGAGCATGAAACCTAAGAATTTGCCTGCTTCTACTGCAAAGGTGCATTTTGTGGGATTGAGTCGCATGTCATGCTTCATTATAGTGTCGAACACTTGAGCCAGGTCGGACAATAATATATCTTCGCTTTGTGTCTTTATCAACATGTCGTCCACATAGACTTCCATGATTTTTCCGATGTGATCTGAGAAGACTTTATTCATTAGTCTTTGATAAGTAGCTCCCGCGTTCTTGAGACCGAAAGGCATCACGATGTAGCAATAATTTGCTTTCGGCGTTAAAAACGAGGTCTTTTCTTGATCTGGTGGATACATGGGAATTTGGTTGTATCCCGAGTATGCGTCCATAAATGAAAGGTATCTATATCCGGAGGAAGTATCTACTAGAGCGTCGATACTTGGGAGTGGGTAAGGATCTTTTAGGCAGGCTTTGTTGAGATCAGTGTAATCGGTGCACATTTGCCACTTCCCATTTGATTTTCTCACCAAGACGATGTTGGCTAGCCATAGCGGGTACTTTACTTCTCTTATGAATCCTGCCTCCAGTAGTGCTTGTACCTGTTCTTCCACAACTTGGGATCGCTCTGGCCCAAGTTTTCTTCGTCTCTGCTGCACCAGCCGAGATCCTGGATAGACCGCCAACTTGTGGCACATTAGCTTGGGGTCTATGCCTGGCATGTCTGCGACTTTCCATGCGAAGAGATCGACATTATCTCGTAAGAATTGTATCAGTAATTCTTTTGAGTCTCCTCTTAGGATCGTTCCGATATTAGTTGTTTTGTCCGAGGTATTTCCGATCTGAACCTTCTCTATCTCGCCTTCTGGCTGTGGACGGAGTTCTTCTCATCGCTGAACTCCGTCAATCTCAATTGTATGAAACTCTTCTCCTCTGCCTCTGAGGTTTAGACTTTCGTTATAACAGCGGCATGCCATCTTTTGATCTGCTTTTATCGTGGCTATCCCCTCTGTAGTTGGAAATTTCATGCATAGATGTGGAGTCGAGACTATTGCGCCGAGTTGATTGAGAGTTGTCTGACCTATTAGAGCATTGAGAGTTGATTCCCTTTTCCGAAGGTTGTGTGTAGCGATACGTATCCCAGTGGTTGTACCGGGGTATTTCCTAGTCCGAACAGACTGTTCGGGTATGCTCTAAGTTCCTTTTCTTCTAAGCCGATTTTGTCGAAGGCTGTTTTGAATAAGATGTCGGCAGAACTCCCTTGGTCTATTAATGTGCAGTGTAGATTGGCGTTTGCCAGTATGATAGTGATGACCATGGGATCGTCTTGTCCCGAGATGATGCCGGATGCGTCCTCTTTAGTGAATGTTATCGCAGGGATGTCGGGTGCTTCCTCCTTTCCCTTGACATGATATACTTCTTTGAGATGTCTTTTGCGAGATGATTTGGAGATCCCACCTCCTGCGAATCTGCTGTGTATCATGTGGACGTGTCTTTCTGGTGTCCGAGGTGATCGTTCAGTTCGTCCGGCATATTCGTCCCTTCGTCTCTTTCTTTGGTCCTCATCTCGGGTGGCCAGAAATCGATCTAATTTTCCTTCTCTCACCAATTTTTCTATGATGTTTTTTAAGTCAAAGCACTCGTTGGTGGAGTGCCCTCGGACTCGATGGTATTCACAGTATTCATTCCGGTTTCCTCCTCCCCTTTTTGCCTTTGAGTGGCCGCGCTGGAGGAATTTTCTCTGTATGACAGACTTCTTTGTATACGTCGACCAGGGATGCCCTGAGAGGAGTGTAATTATGGTATTTTTTATTTTCTCCCCTTGTCGATCTTCTTTCTTTTTGGATTCCTTGTCTTTATCTCGGTAGGGGGCCCCAGATTTTGAGATTTCTCCTAACCGAGCGTTTTCTTCCATGTTGATGTATTTTTCTGCTCGCTCCTGTACTTCGTCTAAGGAGGTAGGGTACTTCTTTGATATAGATTGGCTAAAAGGTCCCTTTCGTAGGCCATTGATGAGTCCCATGATGGCAGCCTCTGTTGGTAAGCTTTGTATGTCCATGCATGTTTTGTTGAATCTTTCCACGTAGTTGCGGAGGCTCTCCCGATCTCCTTGCTTGATCCCTAGTAAACTGGGGGCGTGCTTGGCCTTATCTTTCTGGATGGAGAATCTGGCTAGGAATTTTTTGGCCAGGTCGTCAAAGTTTGAGATGGACTTTGGAGGTAGGTTGTCGAACCATCTGATTGCTGTCTTCGTGAGAGTTGTTGGAAAGGCTTTACAGCGAACGGCATCTGAGGCGTCGGTGAGGTACATTCTGCTTCTGAAATTACTGAGATGGTGGTTGGGATCTGTGGTTCCATCATACAAAGTCATATCCGGGAGTTTGAAGTCTTTTAAAATTTTGGTTTTCATGATTTTCCTGGTAAATGGGTCTTGCTCTTTGTGTGAATTTTCGTCTGGGGTGGTTCGAGGAGCTTTTGATTTGATATCGGCTTCTAATTGCTGTAGTTTTTCTTTCAATTCTCGACGTCACCGTACCTCTCTTTGTAGATCCTTTCCGATCTCTCGTTGTTGTTGGGTTTCTTTTTCAAGTTGCTTTCAGCGATCTTGAAGCGCTTCTATTGCTCCCGGATTTGGTGAGTTTTTGTCCCCGTTGGATTCCGGGGTATCTTTCAGTGTAGTGTCCGCGTTTTTGTGCGGCGTTCTATCTTCTAGATCTGAATCGTGGTCGTTGTCATGGTCGTCCGCCATGGTGATGGGATGACTTCCAGGTTCCCCGTCAACAGCGCCAATGTCACTGGTCGGTGCCGACGTGTTTGGCCGGTAAGTGGCGGCCGGAGCCGTCGTGTCCGACTTGTTGATCTAGCTGCACTTCTGATCCTTGGTCACCGGAGGGTGGGGGGTACCTGTAAGAGACTCCAATGCTTAAGTTAGCATGGGTATTAAGCAGGTTTATTGTAGAATCAGAGTATGAGTTATACCTGGGTGCTCCAGTGTATTTATAATGGTGTAGAGTGACCTTTTTAGATAAGATAAGTTAGTTATCTTATCTTATCTTATCTTATCTTATCTTTGGGTGAGGTCAGCTTATCTTTAACGGAACCTCCCTTCTCTCTGTAGGCTTGGGTTGCCTTTGGATTGGGTTGTGTCCCTTTGTTTGGGCCTACTTGGGCCTTCCTGTCGATTTAGCCGACTTCTTTTATAAAGAGGTCGGGTAGTCTGACCTGAAGATGTCGGTCACTTTGCCTCCAATCATCCCAGGTCGGATAGCTCGACCCAGGGTATGAACAAGTCCTAATAGCATCCATACCTCTTTGGCACTGGGACAATCTTGAAGACAATGAAAAACAGTTTCAGAACCAAGCTAACACCGATGGTAAGTATTCGACATAGCTAAAACATGATCAAATCGAAACTCTGCCGTAGGAAGAGCATTATAAAGACTAAGCTAAATCAAGAATTTGTATTTCTTTGGAATGTGAAGCCGCCATAACCACAACCAATTCTGCTGCTAATCCTAACTAAGCTTCCTCTTAGCCAACCAACTATATATGTTGCTCAATGAATAGAGTCTAGTGGACGCCGGGTGCCAATTCCATCTAGGTCTTTCCCAAACTTCCAAATATAGATTATAATCATCCAAACGCTATATCACCTCCTTCGGCATGATAGAGAAAACATCATGCAGATCCTACTGCTCGCCCTACCAAATATCACTAATAGTTAAGTCAGAAGCAGAAATATGCACAAAAGGGAGATCTTCGGCAATAGGGCTTCAATCATCCACTTATCAAACCAGAAAGATTAATTAGAAGGGCCAACACACCAAGAGAAACAATCCTTGATAAATTGAAAGGCCTTAAAAATGCTTTTCCAAACATGAGACGCATTGCAAGGAAGAGACTCATCTAACACACTCTCATTTCTTAACTTCATGCTCATAAGCGCCACCTAAGGCTTGGCTTGATGGTGCAAAAGTTGCCAGACTAGTTTCCCAAGTAAGGATAGATTAGCATAAGTAGGATTTCTAATGCCTAGGCCTTCATATTTCTTAAGAGTGACCACTTTCTTCCAATTAACTAAAAAGACTCCTACCATCCACTTGACTCTTCCAAAGAAACTGAAGCATCATAGAAGATAACTTATCACAAACTTAATTTGAAAAAAAAATATACTTGCATATGGTAAACAGAGAAAGACATTGTAACTGAATTGTTTAAGTAGCACATACCTGCTATGTTGAAGAGTCTTCCTTTCTAATTAGCTAATCTTCCTCGAACGTTCTTGATTACCGAATGAAAACACATCCTGATCACATGAGAATGATTGCGATTCACCCCCTAGATACTTGCTTAGGTCTAATACACATGTTATAGAAGAAACACTTGTAAGAACATCTCTTTAGCGAGTAGACATGCATTAGGTTGACTTTCATTCCGGATGTCTTACAAAAAAGAGTTCAAGAATTGCATCACCACTTGAACCTGAACCTTAGAAGCCTGACAAAAAAGTAACAGATCATCTACAAACATTAAATGAGAAAATTTGATCCACCCCTTGAGATAGAAATTGGTTTCGACACACCCTCTTTGAGTTATGGGAGATATAACACTCAAGCCTCTCCATACAAGGAACAAACAAGTAAGGAGACATTGGATCTCCTTGTCTTAGCCCTCTCCTAGAAAAAAAACTATTCAACCTATTGCCATTCCGTAGACAGAATAGAAAGAGATGAAATATAAATGCTTGACATAACTAAATTAACAGTGATCCTACGGAAGCCAAAAAAATGAGTGCTTTCGAAAAACCTCCAGTCGATCTTATTATAAGCCTTTTCAAGATCTATTTTGAAAGCAAAAGTACCTTTTTAGGAGTTTTTGTGCTTCATGAAATGAAGAACGTCTTGTGCCACAATGATATTCTTGAACGACAACCTGGAATGAAGCCACCCTGTACATGGCTAACGATATCTATTATCTAATAGAAAAGGACGAAGTCACAATAATAGTAAATTGAAAACAAGCAGTGGGTATAACAGTAAATTTATTCTTTTTTTAATGTTTACTATCCAAGAGGGACCTAATTGAAAAAAATAAATGATTCAGGGATCTAATTAAAAAAAAAATATAGGGACCTAATTGAAAATTTGACAAAACTATAGGGACCAATAGAGTAATTAAACCTTTTATTTGTAAGTTAATAAGGATAGAATTTAAATTTTTTTCATAAAAACTTGAGTAAAATCCTACTCCGCCCCTAATTATTTTGCTAACTCTCATTCCGCCCCCTCATCGATTAGAAAATGACATAATTGTGGTCCCTAACGATTAACTCCGTCAAACATTCTACCCTCTCTGTTAATATTTTCATCCAGAGCTAATGGATTTTTGTCTACATGTCACGTTAGTTAATGATGTGTCAAGAAACTATTCCAAAGGACAAAATGCTCCCTACCATGTCAGCAATATGCTACAGTAAAATAGGACAATTAAACTCTTGAAAAAAATTTTTGGAGACACTTAAACCCCTAACTAATTTAAACATAAACCTGTAATGAACCATGAAATAGGATAAGTATCCCTAAATTTTACCAAGTCATTGTACCTGCTATTACACTGGTTGTTGGCCTTGGTTGGTAGTAGCCTTAGTTCCTTGCTACTGCTGTTGCTTCTTTTTCTTCTTATGTTGCAGAGATTTTGTTTGATGACATGTGCAAGAAAGGGTTGGTCTCGAATGGTGTTACTTTCACCACTTTGATTGATGGGCAATGTAAATATGAAAAATTGATTTGGTCTGGAAGAACTTTCAGGTAATGATCAATCAAGGCATTAGGCCGGACTTGATCACGTACAATGCGCTGATCAATGACCTTTGCAAGATCTGCGATTTGAAAGAAGTTAGGAAACTTGTGAATGAGATGAGTGAGAGAGGTTTAAAATCTAACAGGGTCACGTTCACAACACTAAGGCAGCATTTGTTTTCGTAGACAGGATACAAAGATAGTAAATATCTAAAAAGTGTTTGGATAGAGAGACATAGACATTGGACACAATATCTTCAGGACAGTTTTTTTTTTGTCCACTTTTAAACGAAGGATAATAATGGACATGGGATTTGGGAGGGTGAACATGGATTTTTTTTATGAAATTTTTGTTATTTTACTGTTACCCCTTCTTATTTTCCTTAATTTGAGCTTTTCCTATGCATCGTTGTTCTGAGAAAGGTACTCTTTTCTCCCTACCCTTTCAATTCTCTATCTCTACGTTCTTCTTCTTTCCCTTCTTCTTGCAGAATTTTTTACTTGGCTTGATAATTCCTTCCTTCTTATTGTTCATTCTCTTCTTTATGGCATGCTGCAGGTTTACTCAATGGAAGCTTAATTCACTCTTCTCTACTTACGTTACTTTGTTTATTCTTAATTTTGTTACTTCAATACCATTTTTACCTTGTTGGTTCATAGACCAATTATTCTTGTAATCTTCTATACTCCCACGTACTCTCATTCTCTATTAAATTAGTTTATATTTGATGCATAAAATTTAGAATCATATGGCTATTTTAGTCATTTTGCATAATATTTTAGTTTTGTCCATGTCTATCCAAACATAGTACAGGATATTACATTAGTGTCTTATACATTATATCCAAACACGATACACAAAGGATAATTTTTAATGTCTTTGTTCTATTGTCTCTGTTTCAGTATCATGTTCTGTTATGTCCACAAAAACAAATGCAGCATAATAGATGGATATTATAAAGATGGGGACATGAAATTTGGACTGGAGATCAAGAAAAAAATGATTGAAAGGGATTGAACTGATGAGATAGTTTTTACTGCACTCATACCAGGACTTTGCAAAGAAAAAGAAAGAGAAGAAGGAGCAAAAAACTGAGGTTGCCGCTAACCAAGGCCAGCAACCAATGTAACAAATACAATGACTTATTGAAATTTAGGGATATTTGTCCTATTTCATTATTTATTATGGATTTATGTGTCTATGTTTAACCTAGTTAGGGGTTTAAGTGTCTTCTAAATTTTTTTTAGGGATTTAATTGTCTTATTTTACTGCATTGCTAATACGGTTAGGGGCGTTTTGTCCCTTGAAATAGTTCATTGACACCTCATCAGTTAACATGACACGTAAGCAAAATCTGTTAGTTCTAAATAGAGACATTAATAGAGAGATAGAATTTCGGATGAAATTAATCGTTAGAGGCCATAATGTCATTTTTCAATCGATGAGGAACGAGAATTGAAGTATAGATTTTTCTCTAAAAATTTTAATATCATATAATAAAGCCATTCCTTCAAAATTTTAAATTGACAAAAAAAAGAGACATATATGTTTAACAAAGTTTGTATTTGTACATTTTTTTTTAGGAAATATTGTTATAACATTTATTCTATTTATGTCGAATATTATTACGTCTTATTCAATTATAAAAACAAAGTCATTTTATGTAATTTGTATGATGCCATGTTGCCAAACTCTAGACAGGAATACTCAAAGGATAACCATAGTTCCACTAGACACTACTTCCACCTTAAATTAATAACTTAATGGAAACGCAAATATGCAATTTAATGAAGTCTTTTTGTAAGATTAGAATGGAGAAATAATTTAAAAAAAGTAGAACGTACAGTTCCACACTTCCACGTCAGAATATAATATATTGGTGAAACTGCAATTTGTAGTCCTTTCATAGTATTATTGAAGCAGAGAAAAATTAGTCCCACTACATCCCGAATATAATACCATATATAGTAGTGGAAATGCAATTTTTAAGTTAGTCTTCGTACATCAGATTAGAGTATAGAAGAGAAAACATTGTTTCCACCTTAAAATATAACACCTACTAGTCATGAGGAACGAAATTTAAAGTCTTTTAATAATGTTAGAGTGGAGAATTAATCATGATTAACGCCATAAGAGTTGAGTTTTAACATTCATTAGAGGAGAATGACGCACCTGAAGCATGCTGGCAAAGGCTTTAAACCTTCTTATAATTTGTGTCATAGTCACAAAGTCTTTCTACTAATAAGAAAGTGGAATTTTGCAGTGGACGTCTTGGTCATCTCGGATGATGGGACCCATTTGCCCTTTTTCTACGCCCTCCGCGTAATAGATAAGTCACAGTCACCATAGGAACACACGACATTCATGTCGTTTTGGTAGTTAGGATTTTTGTTTATTCTCAACATTTAAATTGAACATAAATATAAATAAAAAACTAACGGTCAACATTGACCGACTAGTGTTAAATATTTCATAGTCAGGCATTAAATTGTTGAGAAATTTAGGTATTCATTCCATGACTACCACAACATTTTAATACTAATAAATTGACTGAGCGTTTTGATTAATTAAAAATATATTTCGTGTGAGTATATTTTTTAGGGTAAAGTATATTTTTTATTTTAATTTTGTTCTAAAAATTTTGGATTTGTATTAAATATATTTTTAATGGCTAATTTTTTTAAAAAATTTAGGACCAATTCAACAATAATTTTATAAGAACAACTTTTAACACAAGCAAATCAAGCATAATTTTCATACATTATTGTTAGATTGGTCTTAAATTTTTTAAAAGTTTAGCCGTCGAAGATATATTTGATACAAATAAAAAATTTTTGGGACAAAATTAAAACAAAATAAAACTTAAAGGTATTTTTTAAACTTTTATCAAATTTTAGAGACAAAAAATATACTTTACCTATTTTTTTATTATCAATGTAATGATTTTATATTACAATTAATTTAAGGAATATATATATATATAATATTAATATGAATTTATTTTTATTTTAATTTGTTATATTTTGACTAATTTAATTTAAAATGCTTTGTGGATATTATAATATTAAGAAATATATTTAAAAGTTAGTTTAGTATAACAAAAGTGAAAATATATATTATTAGTATACGTATATAGAAGGAATTTTAAAAGAATAAAAACATAAAAATACACTTACATAGAATAATGGTAGGTATATAATATTATTATCGCGAATAAGTTATAACTCAAATGACATAGTCTCTCACAATCCTCATATTCATTTAAGAGGTCGCGAGTTCGAGTTTCCTATCTTTGGTAATATATATATATATATATATATATATATATATAGTCTCGCTACACATACAAGTTCATATAAGTTAATCTTAACTCAACAAAATCTATTTATATAAGAGTAATTCTCCACATACAAGTAATTTTCCATACAAGTCATACAAGTCATTTATAAACACGCCGTTTCACGTTTTTTTGTGTGCCTCTTTTTCTTCTTCTTCTTTCTCCGTGCTTCCTCTTCCTCTTCCTCTTCTTCTTCTTATTCTTCTTCTTCTTCTTTCTCTATGTCTCTTTTTCTTCTCTTTCTCCCTCTTTTTTTATTGAAATTTTTCTCCTCTTTTCGTTTTCTCTTTCTCCTTCATCAAAATCACCAGAAAAAACGAAGAAACATTATTCAAGGTACATTTCTTACCTTCTCTTTCTCCTTCTTCTTCTTCTTGCTACACGTTCTTCTTCCTCTTCCTGTTCTTCTTCTTCATTTACGTGCTTTTCTCTTTGTTTTCTTTCTTCGTTATTCTCGGTTTCCATTATTTTTTGACATCAAGCTCTGAAATCGTTTTTTAAGAAGAAGAAGCAGCAGCAGAAGATGAGGAGGAAAAAGAGAAAGAGTTCTGAATTATGCATAAGGTGTACTTCAACGAATTTTGGGTATATTTTTTAAATTCTTTGGGTATATTTTTGTAATCCTTTGGGTGTATTTCTATAATTCTTTGGGTGTATTGATTTCAAGAAGAAATATACTGTCTCTCCCTATATTGGGTGTATTTCTTAAATCCTTTGAGTGTATTTCTTAAATCCTTTGAGTGTATTTTTGTAATCCTTTGGGTGTATTTCTGTAATCGTTTGGTTTATTTCTGTAACTGTTTGGGTGTATTTCTGTAATCCTTTGGATGTATTTCTATAATCGTTTGGGTGTATTTTTGTAATCGTTCGGGTGTATTTCTGAAGTTCCATCATCTTCAAAACAATTTCAAAGCTTGATTTCAGAAACCATGAAAATCGAAAAAAACAGAAGGAGATCGAAGGCAAAGAGAGAACGCTTTTCCATACAAATCATACAAGTTATTTATATTTACGCTTCTTCTTCTTCTTCTTCTTCTTCTTCTTCTTCTTCTTCTTCTTCTTCTTCTTCTTCTTCTTCTTCTTCTTCTGTAACGCGCGTGTTAGGCCCAACTTGTAAGACTTGTAAACAAAAATGACTTGTATGTGTAGCACTCCTCTTTATATAATGCGCGCGTTCCTCCTCCAATGTTTGTATCTTGCGTTCCTCCTCCTCTTCTTCTTCCTTCTTCTTCTCCTTTTTCTTTGCATTTTTTCTCTTTTTTCGCGTGTTTCAACTTCATCGTCGTTCTTTTTATTACTGTTGTTGCTGTATTTTTTTCCTCCTCCTCTTTCTATTGATTTTGTAACATTATGTATTTTTTTTCTTTGTTTGATTTTTTCTCCCAAAAAGAATTATATAAATATGAAATGAGAAGATGAAGAAGAAGCAGCTGCAGAAGATGAGGAGAAAGAAGAGGAAGAGTTTTGAATTATGCAAAACTTATCAGAATAAAAATATATCTAAACGAGAATGGAATAGATTCATCACAATAACAATTCAGATTCAGAACTCCTACATTAAAATTTTTGTTACAAATACACAAAAATATTTTCTTTAATGCATCTTTTCTTCTTCTTATTTTTCTTATTTCTTTCTTTCTTTTAGTTGAATGAATGTGAGTTCATCCTCTTCCAAGTAATTTTACAGCATTATGTGTTTCTTCTTCTTCTTTATTTAATTTTTTTTTATTTTTATTCTTGTTAAAAGAGTAAAACAAGAGAAAACTTGAGATGGTAAAACAAGAAAAAAAGATGAATAAAAAAAGAGAAGATGATGAAATCAAGCTCTGAAAATTAGTTTTGAACAGTTATCTTATTGTTGAAGATAATGAATGATTCAAGTTCAGATTAATATTTTGAATCCAATCAAGTGGTTGAGATGTGGTTCGATTCTAGTTAATATTTTCATTAGTAGTTTATGATTCTATAGGTGAATAATGTTGTTTCTGTTTGTGAAAATTGTTATTCATCACTGATAGTTTGAATTGAATGTAATGTAGGAGTTCTACGTTAAAAAAAGGTAAATTCTACTCAATCCCTTCTAAAATAACATGTAAGTTACCTTTCATCATGTGTCAAATTTTAATTGGTCATCATCTTAACCATAGTTAGATTATTTTATAATTTATTATTTGAGATGGGTAATGACATGATTTCTTAAAATATCAAAACCCCACTTCCGTTAATTGAAACACCTTTCTACTCCTCCATTATTTTTTCATCGCGTAGTTTCCGTCCTTCCAAGCATCGCCGTCATGACAAAAAGCGCCAACGTCGTCGTCTCTTAACGACGTCGTTAAATTGTCATCGTAACTTTGCCGTTTTTTTTAATATAGTCAATGCTGACCTTATCGCTATCTCCTATCCTCTCATTCGATCCCTCTTTCTGCAGTAGATCACTCCTTATCAACATAATTAATGGTTAGTTTGATTATTAAATTTTTTATTAAAAAAATATATCTTTATTTAATTACATAATAGAATATATTTTCGTATGTAAAATATAATATAATAAAATAAATCTATTCAAAGTACTTAAACGTATCATTAAAATCAAGAACATACAAATATAATAATAAAATTTGTATTTTAAACAAATAAACATATCTTTTATCATACATAAATTATTTAAAAAATAAATAAATAGTTAAAATTAATAACACAAGTTTAAAATGATAAAATTCAACTTTTTTACAAGTATTTTTATAGTATTTTTATTCTTTTAAATTTTAATTTATTAGTACTTTATTATTTACTTAATAATTAAACAAATTATTTTCATGAAAATTTATTTTTTGTATTATTTTAAAGAAGAGACCAATATAACAGTTTAAAAAATAACGTAAAAATAATATTTTAAATAAAAAATAGTTAATATTAAAATTTTTAAATACAAAAATAAATTGTATAAATATTTAAGAGATAAATATAAAATACATGTCTAAAATAAATAAAAACAGACAAAAATAATTCTCTATTTTTTAATTTTCAAGAGTACTTCTATTTATATATTTAATTTTCAAGAGTACTTCTATTTATATATTTTATTTATTTTAGGCATGTATTTCATATTTATCTGTTAAATATTTATACAATTTATTTTTGTATTTAAAAATTTTAATATTAAATATTTTTTATTTAAAATATTATTTTTACGTTATTTTTTAAACTGTTATATTGGTCTCTTTTTTAAGATAAAACAAAAAATAATTTTTCATAAAAATAATTTATTTAATAATTAATTAAATAATAAATTAAAAATTAAAAGAATAAAATATTATAAAAAAATACGGTAAAAAGTTAGATTTTATCATTTTAAATTTTTGTTATTAATTTAACAATTTATTCAATTTTTTTAAATAATTTATGTATGATAAAACATATGTTTACTTGTTTAGAATACAAATTTTACTATTATATTTATATATTCATGATTTTAATTATATTTTCAGTACCCTAAATAGATTTACTTTATTATATTATATTTTACATATGAAAATATGTTCTATTATGTAATTAAATAAAGATATATTTTTTTAATAAAAAATTTAGTAACCAAATTATCCATTAATTATGTTAGTAAGAGTGATCCACAATAGAAAGAGGAATTGAGTAAGAAGACAGGAGATAGCAATGATATCGGCGTTCGGGAATTTAACAACGTAGTTAAGAAATAATAATGCACTGAAGAAAGAGAGATTGTATGAGAATGCAGTATCCGGAGAGACGTCATTTGCTCCTTTAAACCTTTCCTCTTACGGATATCAATAACAAGCTGTGCAGCCTATGATCCAGACTCCAATGGATATGAAGACATCATGTCCGAGTGATCAAATACACATTGCGGGAACGGCTCTCAAGGTGCTGGAGAATACAAAGGACTCGACGACAGGGAGGTAAGCCTTGATGTTGTAGAGTGGAGTCCCGGGCCTCTGCATTTTCTCAAACACGTGTGACGACGAAGTCGGCGCTTCTTGTCACGACGGCACGGCGATGCTTGGAAGAATTGAGGAGTGAAAAGGTGTTTCAATTAACGGAGATTTTGATATTTTAAGAAATTATGTTACCTAGATTATTTCTTTATCAATAATAGGTTTACCATTGTAATTATTTTTTTGTGAGAGTACATAAAAAGTACATAGTATATAAGGTGTAATAACTCAACAAATATTTTCTAAGGGGATTTTTCATTCTCTCTAAAAATGAGAAGAATTTATTTCTCTTCCTCTTTTAATTCCTTCTGGTTCATCAAACCATCAACATCACAGCTTGAATAGCTTAGGGCATGAGATTTTCTTCATCGTGCGGTGAGCGTGGAGAGCAACCAAGCTGGGAATCAAATTATTAAAAAAAAAAGTTGTGAATTGAGATCAATCCAATTTTGCCATTTTCTTTCTATTCCTAATTCTTCTTTCGACATTTTCTTTCCCCCATTCTTACCCCTTCCTTCAAACTCATCCAATAGAGTTTGATGAGAGGCTATTTCGCAAGATTCTTTTTTGGTGAACATAGCTGTTCCAATCAACGAGTTGGAAGGAAGAAGATCTGAATTCCTATTACTCTGTGATTCATTGATTTCTCAAAATGGCAAACATGGCAAACAGATCCTCCCATTGCAGAGGTCGTGGAGCTACATTGGCTTGCTCTCATTGCAACAAGCAAGGCCACACAGAAGATGTATGCTATAAGAAGCATGGGTACTCCTCCCATTTCTATCAATGGCAGCAACATAACACCACCATCAATCATGTGATCACTGAGGGGCATGATGATATACTCAGTGACAAATAATTCCAGCTCAATTGTCTCCAAGAGAACACTAAAATATCAAGATCTGGATTCACTCTAGAGCAAAGATTTGCCTTATTAGAGTTGATCAAAGACAAAAGTGTACAGCAACAACCTCATAATGCAAATCAAATTTTGACTAATTCCATTCAAACTTCCACTCCAGATAAAACCATTGCATTATATTTTAATGCGAGAATTATGAGCATTATCACTCCAAAATATGTACTATGGGTTATTGATTTCGGTGCAACAGATCATGTGACTTTTGACTTAAAAGATTTTGTAAATTTTTAAAATATTGATCCAATCAATGTGATATTGCCAAATGGGACCAAAACTGTTAGCACCATCATTGGCACAATCACATTCTCTAAAAAAAATTTTCTCAAAAATGTTTTATACATTCCTTCTTTTTATTTTAAACCGATATCTGTGTCAAAGTTAACCTCAAACTTACATTGTCAACTGTTAATCAATGATAAGTGTTGTGAGATACAAGATAGATCCACATAAAAAATGATTGGCATTGCTGAGTGTATAGAAGGGTTATATACAATGAGTAGAGAACCAGAATTCTCTCACTTTCCCCCTCTTCCAACAAAGCACACTTCATTGACGGTAACTACGACTACTACTCATCCCACCACACCTTCACACAGTGAGCACAACAACATTTGGCATCTTAGATTAGGACACATACCCATGCATAAATTGATTTTTCTGAAGAAGTATTATCATTTTATAGATTGTATTGCTTCAAAATTTCCTTGTGATTCATGTCATTTTGCAAAATAAAAGAAATTATCTTTTAATCTTAGTACAACTAAAATAAAAGATTGTTTTGACTTAGTTCATATGGATATCTGGAGTCCTATTTCTGTCCCTTCCAATAAAGGACATATGTATTTTTTTACTGTGGTGGATGGTAAGAGCAAATTCACTTGATTTTTTTTATGAAAACCAAATCTGAAGCATCACAATTGGTTATTAATTTTGTGAATTTTGTCAGAGTACAATTTGAAAAACAAGTTAAGTGTATAAGGACCGACAATGGGCTAGAGTTCACTCTAAAATCTTTTTTTGCATCAACTGAAATTTTACACCAAACTTCTTGTGTCGAAACACCAAAGCAAAACGAGATTGTAGAGAGAAAACACTAGCATATTTTAGGTGTTGCTAGAGCACTGCTATTTCAATCAGGAATTCCACATTGTTTTTGGCAATACGCAGTTGCTCACACCATTCACCTAATTAATAGGCTGCCCAGCACTAACCTGGATAATGTTAGTCCTTATAAACTTTTGTATGGTAACTTACCTGACCTTTCATATTTAAGAGTATTTGGTTCTCTTGCATATGCTTCCACATTAACAAATTCAAGAACAAAATTAGACCCAAGAGCCAGAAAAATAGCTTTTCTTGGTTTTAAATTAGGAACAAAGGGTTTTCGACTTATTGATTTAAAATCAAAGAAAATTTTCATATCCAGAAATGTAATTTTTTATGAAACTCATTTTCCATTTTTACATTCCACTAGCACTGACATTTCTGTGGTACCCATTCGTACTCCACAATGCATTGATCTTTTTCAATATGATACACCATCCACACATCATTTGCAATCACCCACACATACCACACTCATAGATTCAAATGAACATTTCTCAAGCTCAATACACTCACCAATTTTCTCACACACCATTGCACCCATTACCACACCACACACTAACAATGCACCTGCATCATAACACTCTGACATCACACATGACTGCATTACTAGAAAGTCTGAAAGAGTCAAGAAACTGCCTGCTTATTTGAAGGACTATCATTGTATGACAACCCACACAGCTCACTCTAGCAACGTTGCCAACTCTAACTCTTTATATCCTATCTCACAATACTTGTCATATGATAAACTAACCCCAAAATATAAGTCACTTTCTCTAGCCATCACCTCAAATCAAGAACCTAGCACTTATGAGGAAGCGGCTACACATGAATGTTGGAGAAAGGCAATACAAGATGAATTGACAGTTCTAGATCAGAACAGAACTTGGTGTCTCACTGAACTCCCAAAAGACAAGAAGGCTATGGGTTGTAAATGGGTTTTTCGGGTAAAATTCAATCCCGATGGCACCATAGAGAGGCACAAAGCAAGGCTAGTTGCAAAAGGATTCACTCAAGTGCAAGGAGTAGATTATGGTGATACTTTTAGTCCAGTTGTCAAAATGACTACCCTACGAGTAATGTTAGCATTAGCAGTGGCAAAGAAATGGCATTTGAAACAGCTGGACGTCAACACTGCCTTCCTTCATGGAGATTTGGACAAGGAAGTTTATATAAAGATACCACCCGGTTTGGCTGTGTCACAACCAGGTTTGGTTTGTAAATTACAAAAATCTCTATATGGGCTTAAGTAAGCAAGCAGGTAATGGAACATTAAGCTCACTCAGACTCTTGTGGATGCTGGTTATAAGCAGTTTTTTTATGATCATTCACTCTTCATCAAGAAACAATCTGAAAGCTTCACTGCCATTCTAGTATATGTTGATGACTTGGTTTTAACCGGGAATGACATTGGTGAAATCAATTCCATCAAGCAAGATTTGGATGACAAATTCAAAATAAAGGATCTTGGTGATCTCAAATACTTCTTGGGAATGGAAGTAACATGCTCTAAATCTGGAATTCACATTTATCAGTGGAAGTATACCATGGACCTTCTCAGAGATTTTGGTTATCTAGATTGCAAGCCTCTCTCTACTCCATTTGATTATAGTCAGAAACTCTCAAAGGAATCAGGTACCATTTTAACAGACAACACTGTTTACAGATAGCTCATCGGCCGACTCCTTTACCTCACAAACACTAGACCCGATATCTCTTATGCTGTGGGACGTTTGAGCCAATTTTTGAACTGTGCAACCACTTCTCACCTACAGGCTACTTTTCGTGTACTCCGATATTTAAAAGGCCGACCTGCAACTGGTCTCTTCTTCTCCTCTACTTCTAATCTGCATCTCACTGGATTTGCCGACGCTGACTGGGCTACCTGTGCCGATACTCGTCGCTCCGTTTCCGATTATTGCTTCATGCTTGGGAACTCGCTCATTAGCTGAAAGAGTAAGAAGCAAGTTGCCAAGTCCTCTGCAGAAGCTGAATATAGGTCTCTTGCTGTTGCCACTTGGGAAGCTAGTTGGTTATCTTTCTTAATGGATTTCATTGGCTTGCCGCTTCAAAAGTCTATCACTCTATTCTGTGACAACCAGTCAGCTATTCACATTGCCAATAATCCCATCTTTCATGAAAGAACTAAACACATTGAAGTGGACTGCCACATTGTTCGTGAAAAGCATTTGTCTCATTCATCTTATGCCAGTTCGTTCCAATGATCAACTTGCTGATTTTCTTACCAAAGCTCTGACACCGGGTTCTTTTCTTGCTAATGTTTCCAAGCTAGAATTGTTAGATTTACACAATTCTAGCTTGCGGGAGGGTGTTACCTAGATTATTTCTTTATCAATAATAGGTTTACCATTATAATTATTTTTTAGTGAGAGTACATAAAAAGTACATAGTATATAAAGTGTAATAACTCAACAAATATTTTCTAAGGAAATTTTTCATTCTCTCCAACAATGAGAAGAACTTATTTCTCTCCCGCTCTTAATCCCTTCTGGTTCATCAAACCATCAACATCACAGCTTGAACAGCTTAGGGCATGAGATTTTCTTCAAATTATACCATTACCGATCTCAAATAATAAATTACAAAATAACCCAACTATGATTAAGATAATGACCAACTAAAATTTGACATATCATGAAGAATAATTTACATGTTATTTTAGAGGGGGTTGGGTAGCATTCACCTAAAAAAAATATTTTTGTGTATTTGTAGCAAATTTCGGTGTAAAACTAAGATATTTATGTGTATTGTTTAAGAATTTTTTGTGCATGTGTACTGATAAGTTCTGCATAATTCAAAACACTTCTTTTCCATTTTCCTCATCTTCTGCTGCTTCTTCTTCTTTTTCATCATCATCATCATCATCTTCTTTCTTTTTTCTTATTCATCTTTTCCTTCTCAAGTTTCTTCTTGTTGTACTCTTTTAACAAGAATAAAAACAAAAAAAATTAAACAAAGAAGAAAAAGAAACACATAATGCTGTAAAATTACTTGAAATGGGATGAACTTATATTCATTCAACTAAAAGAAAGAGTTTTAAATTATGTAAAACTTATCAAAATAAAAATGCACTGAAATATTTCCAAAATACACCGCAATATTTTTAAAATACACCGCAAGTTTTTTAAAAAATATCGAAACGAGAATGGAACAGATTCATCATAATAACAATATTCAGATTCAGAACTTCTACATCAAAATTTTGCTACAAATGTACAAAAATATTTTTTTTAATTTTGAATTAGACAACATCATCAATATGGCAAAAATTCTACGATAACAATAACAACAATACGTAAGAAGAAGAAGACGACGACGATGACTATAACGATAATGATCATGATAAAGAAGATAATGAAGGAGAAGAGGAAAAAGAAAGAAGAAAAAGAGATTTCAATAAAAAAAAAGAAAAAAGAAAAAGAGAAAGTAGTGTTGATAAAGATGATAATAAAAAAGAAAAAAAAAAACGTAGAGTAACTAACACAAAAAAAACATACGCATACAAATATAAATAACTTATATAAATTTTTGTATCAAAAAATAATTTATATACGGAGAATAATTAATAAAAATAAGTGTTGCCTATTCATTTAAATTATGTTCCTTGAGTAAGGGAGAAGCATAGACATAGTCTGGTGTGGTAACATCTTCAAAAGCGCAATCTATTCTTATTTAAAAAAAATGTAATCTATAATCAGGGATTGATGCATGTAGATTTTTATGGGGACAAATGTTCTCACTAGCATTTTTAATATTTACAAAAAAGTATATATATATATATATATATATATATATATATATATATATATATATATATATATGTTCTCTGTTAAAATTATGTTTATCTCTATATTAAAATAAAAATTAAATTTAATTATTTTATTAATTTTTATAATTTTATTAATTTTATAATTAATTTTTTGTAATTTTTTTAATAAAATTTTTACGTTATTTTTAATTTTATAATTTAATTATTTTTATATTAAAAATATTAAAATTAATAAAAATTCTTTTTTTAAAAATATACGATCAAAAATTTAATTTAATTTTTAATTATGAATACTTTCTATTTGTAAAAAAAACATTCAGTTAAATTAAATTTTTGATGAATTTAATGCATTAAAAATATAAACAATTTATTTTTTAATTATTTTTAATAAATTATTTTTTATAATATTTTTAAAATGTGTTTTTAAGATACATGTAAGTAAAATTCTATATATTAAATCAATTTAATAAAAAATAGAATATCGTGATACTATGTCATTAATAATTTATTTAATTGAAGTTTATATTTTTTATTTTTTTATTCGACTTTAATCTTTACTAGTAAATTACAAATGTATTTTGACAATTAATTCTCAAATATAAATTAAATAAAAATATTAAAAAATTAACTGAAATAATAAAATATTTTATACTTTTATTTATCTATCTAACTTCTTTATTATTCTTATTATTATTATTATTTAAATTAAATTTAATTTTTTATTAAATAATTGAATAATTATTAAGTAATTTATAAAATATCTAACCGAAATATGAGAGATTTGGCGTTTTTTTTTTTGAAATATTATTCATTACATATAATTCATAAAAATGTATTTTGCTATTTTAAAGATTTAAATAAAAATTCTATTAATTAAAAGATAATCAATTTATTATTTTAATTTATCTTATATTTATTATTATTATTATATATATTAAATATGGATAATAAAAAATTATTAAATATTTTATATTTTTATGTTATTTAATTATATATATTTTAATATATTTATATAAAATTTTTTGTTATTTTCATACGATATATATTTATTCTCACTATTTAAAATATTTGAATCAGTGACTGTTTATAATACGTCTTTGTATATAAAAGCGATGTCTTTAAAAATAAACATGATTTTATAGACAATTTTAAATAATACGTCTTTATAGTTAAATAAGTGTAGTATTGATAAAAATATAATTTTTTAAAAATAGTTATACGGATGACCACATACGAAAAAATAAAAATGTATGACTATTCATATGTGGTCAAAATTTCAAATTCAACCATAAATGAAAATTCATACTTTATTTTTTATGTAACTAGCGTCATTATTGAGAGTTGAGGGTCTAACACTCAACATCTCCGTTCAAGGCACCTGCGCTGTAATCGATATAGCTCCGACATGTGTTTTTGAAAAACTATAAAGAAACTAGTACATTACACATGTCATTCTATGGAAACGTAAGAAATGTTATTACAATACACAATGCAACTGATTATTATGCTGGAATTTTTTTAAATAAATAATTTAATTATTTTATTTATGAATATAGATAATTTATAACATATTTATTAATTTATATTATTTTATATATTTTGTTTACAGTATAAACAAAATAAATTTATGCATATCTTATTATATTATAGGAAAGCTTTCCAATGCTCCAGTCCACTTTTCTGGTTCTTTGATGATCCAGGGTGCAGTACCCTTGAGATATATCATTAAAAATGTTGAGGGTGCAGATTTATTAGGATTATTATGGTGTAGAATCATAGAAAAAGGGTGTAAGGTGTTCCCAAAACTTATTGAAAAGGTGACAAGCAAAAGCTACAGGAGTACTTGTTGAGAGTGGAGGCAGCTGTGGTGTGTTGTTAAATTATGGAGCCGCAGCTATTAAGCCAGCGCGGTAGTGGAGTTGGTTTTTTTGTAGACTAACATGGGCATGATTGTTTATGTTGGATCGGGTTTAGAGTTAAAAACCATGTCCCACCCCCATTTGATTACCTGAATATCATCAGTGGTAACCTAGCGCAGCACCTCACAGCCACTCCCAGTCCCAGGAACCAACGCCCCCTAACCGCATGCGAGTCCCGTTGAAGAACCGCTTCCAAGCAGCGCCGGAGAGCCATGGAGCAGCGTGGACCATCCCCTCCCAACAGTGGCAAACCGGCGAACCGAACCCCTTCGAGTCCAGATATGGAGGCTCCAACTTAGGTATTAATTTGAACGATTTCTTTTCTTTGGTGTGTAATGCAGTGTAATTTTCTTTGAATTTCCTGGTAATAGTTATTGATATCCTTGTTTTTGAAATTTTGCATTTCTTTGAATGTGTCATTTTATCTTATTTCAAATAGCCGATTGATTGTCATTAACAGTGTTTGTAATTGAAACTTAATACGTCGCAGATCTAGTAGTTCCAGCTGCATGCATCATAGGGATAGAAATGGGTTGCTCTTGTTGTTTGCTAAGTAAGTGGTGGGGCCCATCTTCTCCCATTCAGGTCTGTGATATTTTTATTTGTTGATGTCAAACTTCGTCTAAATTTGGTTAATCTGAAATCTGTTTGATAGAGGCATGAGAGAGATGCCTTCCGACGGATCTGAAAGTCGGTTGTATTAGGTGGATGAAATCCTGAGTGTTGACGTCAGCGATTACCGATCGAGTCTGCAGTGTGGTGGGACAAACGTAGGAAGCACACCCAGACCTTGAAAAAACCGTAAGTATAACCACCAGTGTTCGGAGATCCTGATGTTCTAATTTTGGTTATGAAAGAGGTTATTCGTTCCTTGAATTTGTTTTATATAATTTTTTGGTTATAGAATACTGCCGGAATGTATGGGATGAGAGATCTGAATGCAAAACCAATATTGTTCTGCCATAGGCCATTCAGTTAGTGTGTATCAATTGGCAACTTGAGTGACGTTGAAGTTTGTCCTTGTGGCATTTATATTTTTTAATCAGTTGATGATTGCCTTACAACTATTAAATAATTAATTAAGCAGGGGATTAGTGCTGGTAAATAAGTTCACAAATAGTTGTTTGGTCCCCGAAAATGGTGAATAAGTTGATGATTCAGTTTGTTTCATGTTGCATCATAAGTTGCTGGCTTTTTGGTTATGGCTTATTCTGCCAGTTAGAGATTAAAGAATTATGGTAATGTAATCTGAAAACTTGAATATTGTTGGAGTTACCAGCTGGGGATGGAGTAGAAGTAAAATGGAGGTAGTGAGAAGATTTTAGCGTTTGTTTGAATGAAGGTTGTTACGGAATTGTATACTGACCGGAGTTAAAGCAAGATTATTTTGTTGTTTTTGAGTACAACGGGGAATTTAAATTTAAATTCCCGGTGATTCATTTGAGTGACTCCGATATTGATGATTCAAGTTTCATAAGTTTTCATGAAGATGACCGCCGTATAAGAAATAATTTTCCTATTCATATGATGGTGATCAGTATGGAAACCTTTGAAACTCGAGTAATCAATTTCGGAAGCAGTCGAACGAATTTCCGCGGTTTTAACTTTGGATTCTCCTTTGTACTTAAATGCCACCAGAAACTCTTTCTTTAGTTCCGATAACTATACAACTCTGTCTCAGGCTTCGTTTATTCAAACACTATCATTTTTTTTCTTGCTCCATTTTACTTATATTTCATCCCGGCTGGTAGGCCTAACAATATTTGTTCCCGCAGTCTATTCGAAAATTTATGTTTTAAGAAATTTGATTGGTACCTCGTGATGTTGGCAACACTGTCTATAATGATTGTTGTTAGCACGATATCCAATAGGAATGCAGGAAATCGAAACTGATATGATTTATAACCTCTTTTTTCGTCGAATAATTACGCAATAGAAATAAAAAATGCAGTAGCTTTTTGTTAATGTGCACGTCTTTGTTGCTGACTTCCTGAGGACGAGGCCCACAAGGGGGGATAAGAAAAGGATGCGAGCGCACATTGGAACAGACGAGGAAGAACACAAAGGTTATGCCGACATGTACCTTGGTCTTTGGCTAGAAATCATGTTTTCGTCAGGAGGGAGGGACACGTGAAGCAACCTAAAGTGACCAAATTTGACAAACGGGAGACACATTCTGCGCAACATGAAAAGGGTATTTTGTTGGAGAGGTACATATATGTTGTTGACATCTTGTTTCAGTTTTGCTACCTTATGAATTTAAAAGCATGACATGCCGTACACGTGATTGTGTTTTGTGATTTTAACGTTACTCTTCATTTCTTTAGATTGTGTATCTTGTTGTGGCGCAATTTTTTGTTCTGTTCTTCTATGTTATTTGCACTGAAAGCTTTATTAGCATAAGACTAATGTTGCATCTTTCTACATTATTTTGGCTGGGTTCTTCAGTTTTAGTATGTAACATAGGTTCAGTGGTTTCTGTTCTTTTACATTGTTGGAAGGTGCAGGTTCGGTTCTTTTCGTTTTGCTATGTAAAACAACACATGTGTTTTGTGCTTTGTTTAGTGGAACGAAAAGACACGGTTTGCTCTCTTGGCTGGAACCCATGTTTGTCTGCTAAGCTTATCCGGTTCAGTTATGCTTCTGTTTTGTTCTTGTTTTTGTTTGTTGTTTTTCCCATTGTTCTGACACTATTTCTTCTTCCATTGTATTGAAATTTGAAATATTTTTTTAATCGTTTAAAGAGGCTCGCTTGACTTTCTATTGTCCCTTTAAATATTTTTGTTCTCATTTGATGAAGAAAATAGAAAAGACAATGAACCACTTTAGATGTTTTGTACTTTGTTTTTGCCAACTTTATGTTCTGTATTGTTCTGTTGGGTTGATATTTTTTTAGATTTCCAAACTTGACTTAATTTTTAACACTTCCAACTCAAATTTGTCACTTGCATGACAGGTGGTGGCTGAAAGTAGTTCTCCAATTCATCACAGAATGTTGAATACATAAAAGAAGCCGCTGTTTCCTATAAATGTAACAACCGGGTTGTAAAGAATTTATATGTATTTAGAATTTGCTTCAAGGAAGAAATACAGTCTCAATCGGATGCATGGATGTCAATAATCTAACCATCATTGAAGTGCACTAGTATTCTAAGTTGGACAAATCTTGTCATGCGTTTACTTTTCCTCATGTCCATTTCATTAAGTCTCGTTTTCTACTTCCTAGTAGGGCTGAAAGATGAATTAAACTTCTTAATGTACTCTATGCTATACATTTTCATGTCTGGTTTAGCAAGTGAATCAATTATGTTTGCCACGTTAGTTGTTTATCGTTTTGCTGTGTTCATTTTATTATGCAGATAATAATCTCTGCTTATTATTTGTAGGGCTTAGAGAGTCGGTACAGAATTTAGTAGTTTTTTTGGCTTACTTGCATCGCTGCATTGTACAATTGCATTATTTTGTATGCATTTTGCATTTCCTATATCAGTTTTCAGTTTATAATGAATTTTTGTAGCTGTATGTGTTTCGTCAAATTATTATCGTTAATTAAATGTGTGTCATTCTCAATCCCTAAAGGAAGTAGATCTTAAGATCGTTGTGATTTTTGCTTGTGACTTACATTGGGGTAGTTATTTTGTTTAGGGTAAAAACAAATGTTTTTTTTTTTACAAAACGTGTATGACGTTTTGTCCCTTTATAATAAAAAAAATTAATTATTCAAATACGTCTTGTCTTTTTATATTATAAAAAATTACCTCAGTAACGTGATGAAGTATCATAACAGGAATGTAAAATATCAAAATGAACAAAAATTATTGCATTTCGCATTAAAATTGTCTTTATCCAAATATCTTATCCTGTATGTACCGTATGTGTTAAGATGTCGTAAACAGAGGAGGAGGGTAAATGGATTCACGGATTAAAGTGCTAAAATCACGTATGAATAATTATACTTCGCTGAGTTAATAACAGTTATGCTGGAATAATAAGCTGATGTTATGCGTGAAGTGAACATTAGACTAATTAATATCTAATACAATAGAATATACGTTAAAAAGTAAAATACGGAAGACAGTGAAAAGTTAGACTGCTACAAAGCAGGTAACACATGGTGGTAGGTGCTGTTATAAGTAAGGTTAAGAGGAGCCTACTTCCTAACCAGAGTTAAGTATAGGACGAAGATGGTAACGAAGATAAACAGGATACACGGGTAGGGATTTTGTTGCCGGCGCCCCTGGTTGGATCGGTTGGTTTGACGGACAGTTGAGTGGCTGTCCCCTCGTTCAATTTGACGTTGCTCCTGTATTCCTTCGTCGAAAGGGATTAGTTGGTCAGGATTCGGTGATGGGTTGAGCTGAATGGATGTTGCATGAATTTGATGCACTCGAGGACCATTGTTGGTGAGCTGAGTCTGTAATCTTCTGGCAGATATGAATTGTTCGAAGGCCATACGAGCTTCATCGAAGGTTTCGTAAGACTTATGGAGGTTGCCGCTAAATTCGTTAACTTGGCTATGACAGGCCGGCCAGGAACTATAGATACCAGGGACCCTCCCTATGAAAACAACATAGTATTTCTTCTTGGCACGGACCATGTTGAGATTCCAAGGGAGACTTGTGTTCAGTATGTTTAAGATGGGATGTTGGTTTTGGCGGTTTTTAAAGGCAGCGAGGATGGCTCCTGTGATTTGAGCATCAAATTGAAATTCTGCAACTGTTACTATGTTTACAACGGTTGGAAATTTAACGGCTGTGGGGCTAACATGTGTCGTCTTGCAAGGAGCATAAAGTGGCCTAACTTTTGGTTTGGCGAAGGACAGGGTTCCGGTTGAAATAAAATATTATTAAATTAGAAATAAAATTCAAAATTTAATTATAAGAAATGAAATATAAAAGAAGTATGTAATTCAATTGTGTCGACTCATTCATTTAACGTTTAATAAACAGGTTGTAATTAAATTGTATTAACTCATGGAAGGTTGACGAAGGCTTGCAGGTCGTAGTCTATGCGACACTGGATGCAGGGGATATGAGCGGCCCCTCCGAAAGCATGGACGGAGTTTCGCTCTGCTGCACGTCTGCGATAGTCATAGAGAAGAGGCATGTGGCCCCTGGTGGAGCACCTAGGTGAGGAACATAGGGTGTGTTGTTCTTCTATACGGGGCATTTGGACCTCACCCGGCCACGACATTGTCAGAATTGAAAAGCACCTTGTCTTACCCTCAGCGAGTGAACCAGCTGCATCAAGCTTGCGATACAGTTCCAGCCCTTTTTGTTTTTCGTCGTTGTCGTCCGTTCGAAGCAGCAAGGTCATGGTCAGTGCGTATTTGGCTACTGCATGGCCTGTACTTGCTGCACTATTCAGCATCTGGAGGCCAATGTTTTCGTTACGTCTGATGAAGAGTTCCCGAAGTGCCTCCCGAAACAGAAGCTCTGGATGGCCAGCTACGATGCATCGATCAAAGAATCTCTTGGCCTCCGGGCTGAGGCACCACCACCACGGCGTGGCATGCGGTGGTGGGATGGAAACACTCCGGTGAACAATATCGGCCTCTCCTGCATCGCGTGCAGCCTTACAGGTCATTCTGAGACTGCACAGGTCGCGAATGGAGGCTGACGCAACCTTACTGGTAATTGCTACCCAAATGTCGTTGGGAATGAAAGCGATTTTTGAGGAACAGTCGATTGTCATTTTTAGTTTGTTCCTGTTGGTTCCTATTTCGATGGGGATGGGGATACGTGTTTAGAGTATGGGGTTTGGAGTGAGGCATAGGAGTGTAGCCTCCATATTTATAAGTCCACCGACTCTGTTGGAAACCTTAACTTGAGTGTAGCAGATACGCTCTCAATAATGCATGCGTATCCAAACAGGAGAGTTAACGTAACTATATTATGGTGAACATTGAAAAACTGTATGGGGAATGATATTAATTATTGGAAAAGAATCGATGACTAAGAAGAGTTTTCAACAATGTTCCCCTAGCACTCTCCTAATTAAATTTACTCTATTAATGTTATTATAATACATTGTTCAGACGTTGTGACACAAAATGTTGTAACTTAGGTATATTTTTCTAGACCTCTAGTAGTATACATTATTCCACGTGGAGTCAGGAGAATGTGAATGGTTCTGGGAGATACTTAGCCGTTTTAAGTATATGAATAGTTAAAATAATCATTTTTTATGTAATCTGCATAGTTTAGGGTCTTTTAATATCATGGATGTGAAGTTTGTGTTTTTGAATTTTGTTTAGTATGTCCCATAGAGAGAAGATTATGTGACGCGTAAAATGTGAAAATGAAAAAGCATTGAACATACGATGGAGGGTGGAAAAAACGGATAGGTTAGGTGAATGCATTTAGTATCGAATTTAAAGCCCTGGGGAAGCGGTGTGACTGTCCAGTGAGATAAGTGTGCATACATAATTGAATTGGAGAATGTGATGAGGCATGTCATATATAAATATAAATAACTTTGATGTTTCAGATTACTTCGCTGAGGATTTTGTTAATAAGTTTGAAGGTTGTTACATCCATTTGTGACCGATTCGCTGTTCATTGGGTTGGAACAATGTCGAGCCTACGTGTTGGCGATGGAAGTGGTTCTTCCAGAGGAGGTCGCCCTGGCTCCCCTCTCCGCGACGACGGTAGGCGGTTTCACACTTTCTTTTTTCCCGGTTATCCTTTACGTTTACTCATTGTTTTTGTTTTTCCTGGGTTTGAAAGTCTAGAGGTTGTCCCCACGGTGAATCCTGACCGGTTTGTCATCATGGAGGACCTTGAACAGATGCTGCGCAAGGCATGTGACGCCCTTAAGACAGAGCCTCCAGTGTTTGAGCCCCGCGAATGCGTATACGTCCAGGGCGACCGCTACTATGGGTTTGTGGTGCATGTGGGGGGCCGACCGGACGGAGTCAACTTTGTTGCCTACGGCAGGTTCTCAGCCGACGAACGCCTGGCCAGGCAAGATGCCGCTTTATCATCCCTGCATGCTGTTGTTGGAGAGTCTGGAAAGGAGATCCTCGACTACAATTTCTACGTGGCTCAGAGTTGCAGGAAACGTCTTCTGGAGTTTGAGCGGATATCTGGTCTGTCCGTTGACTCTCGTGTCGCTAAACTTAAGGCCGAGAACGCTCGGCTTAGGGCGCGGCTGGCATCTTGGGACACGTTGCACGGCTGTGGATAATGTTTCCTCTTAGGTCTTGGGCGGACGGTTTGCTGTTTCTGGGGTTTCGAGTTTGTTGGTTAGGGTTCATGGTTGACGGTTTCAGGGTTTGTGGTGAAGGGTTTATTAGGCATCTTTTTGGCTCGTGATGCTAACGTTTATCTTCTTATTACTTTATTATGCAATACTTACAGTCTATTTCTGTATGCGTGGTTTACAAGGCTTGGCACAAACAAATTTTTGCAAAATATCGTTACACGCAGCTTCGAATATGAGATGTGATTTTCATTGCATAAATAGTCATAAAGCTTGGCGTTAATTTGTTCCAAATCACAGTGCATTGCATGCAATTGAAGTTAAATTTAGTGTCTTTCCACGTGTGGTTGCAACCTTTTTTTGGAGACATAAGTGTAACATTTAATACGGAGTAAATCGAGGAGCACAGAAGTTTCTATCGTTAATGTGGTAGCCGAAAGGGTAGAAAATGGAGAAGGTGCGGACATGGTCGATGTGTCATTCTTCATGCGGTTTGGTGTTTGGTGTTTGGCATTTATGTTGTCAAAGGGCAGTAATTTTTCTGTTTGTCCTTTTCTAGAGTTATTAATAGGGTTGATAATAAGAAGAAAATTGGTTTAAAAATTTCCTCCACCAGACAGTATTGTCAACAGTTCAAATGGAACATAAATTTTTTAACATTCTTGGTTAGGGATCACGGCTACGCAGTGTGTAAAGAGAGGGCTACAGCTGCTGCAGAAAATTTCATCACAGGTTAAGATAATGTGCCTGTTTGATATTTAATAATCTAGAATGTGTTAGCATAATGAACATGATTAGGTTTTTGTGCTTTCTTGATATATGATTTATAATTAATACTAGAAAAAACAAGGATAGCATCGTTTGTTGATATTTAGCATACATGAAACAAACAAACAAATAATTAATATTTTTTTTTAACGTCTTCGCAGCTATAGTTATAATAATAACAATAACAATTGTATTTGTTTTATTAATCATAATAATCATAACAATGATAAATTTAATTATCATAACAGGTTATTCAAAGCATGTTAATCTAGGACCAAGTTTTTCCGAATATCTAAAATTTATCCTCTTTTTAATAATAGAGTAATATTATTGTAACAAGAATAAAATATAACTACGATTTCAATTTTGGAAAACTAGCAATTGAAATAGATACTTTTAAATTAAATGTTTAAATTATGTAAACAACCTTTAAAATTAAATATCGAACATAGTTACAAAGTGTTTTTTAAATTTTAAAAAGTAACGATTTATATAGATCACTCATAATTTAAAATATACCATCTTAACAAAATAACTAAAAATTTAAAATTAAGAAGCTAAAAAAAATGTTGATAATTTATTATATTAACTTGCAAATAAATAAAAATTAACAAAATTACAACCTGCGCAACTAACGCAAACTAATATTAACATTTTGTGTCCCATAAGTATGAAAAAAAAAATACGATATAACAAAATTTATGACTGAAGTTATTTTCTCTAAATAGTAAAAACAATAAACATACAAGCCAAATAGGTGTAAACCAAACCCACGAGTATTGTGAGTGTCAGAGCTCAAGAAGTTAAATCTATTCTGTCGGACACGTAATGATTCCGAATATATGAGCATATTGGTACGAAGAGTTAAATCTATAGTAGTAATTTTCCGAATTTTATTTCTTAGATAAGTATGATTTATTTGTCTTTTCTTCAAATAAAAGGTTATTTATTATATAATAAGAGTTAAATGTTGTTATAATTTAAAAATTAAAAAATTACAAACATAATCAAATAACTTATAAATACGTTTTTTAATTATTTCACTAATGCAACAATATTAAATTCCTTATCTATCGCAATACATAAAGCCAATACATATAGTTGACCATGACTAAATCTGCATCATTTTTTTTTGTATATTAACCCAACGATAACCTATTTAGTAAAGCAAACTATATGGACAAAACATAGATAAAATTTGTTTTAAAAAATCAAATAAATTCCCACTTAAATGAAAACAGTGTTGTTAATTCTATTAACTTTCCACTAACATGCAAAACCGCTTTGTAACTTCTATAACCATAATAACACATCTTCCATTATCTCCATACACAGCAGTTTCGAATTTACTTTTCTATGTTTTTCTTGCTGTTCTGTTCTTCTCGTATCTTCAATTCTCTCGCATGCCTCCTCTTCCATTGGAATCATCCATTGCATTTGCAAATTTCTTATAGTAACTAATTTTACGCATATCATTCAAGTATATCTCTTCTTCTCTTTACTTTACTTGTCTAAAATAAAAGGAAATTAATTAGAAGCTAACATATGTTTAACTGGTGATGATAAATAATTTTCCTAATAGATCTTATTAGGATATGATGTATTCATTTACTATATACTTTGTTTAATTTTAGTTTTGGTCTCTGTTTGTATGTTGTTGTTTTGCGTATGTCTGTTAATACTGTACTCAGGTGGTCTGTCAAGCAGCCTAGCCTTATTTTAATCATTCATTTTAACAAATTTCATTGAGTTTAACTGCAGTTGCTACATCCACGTATATATGAAACCTACGCTTTTTCCTCTTTAATTAACTTACCCAATTAATAGTTTCATCATTATTTTTAGCTTTTTAATTTTTTCCCCACTATTTCACGTAGAAAGATAATGTTCTATATTTTTCTCTTACCAAGGATGACCTTATTTTCTAATCTCGAATGTATTATTTATTTTCTTAAATATCTAAGTACCTATCAACTAGTAATTTATTAAAGATGTTCGATATAAGATTAAAAAAAATCATTTTATATTTATTAGCATTGTGTATCTTCCAAAAGAGGGTTTTGAATATGAAAATAAATTTATAAATTTATTCCAAATTAAAAATTATTGCAAATATAAGTACACTTATTATATAAATAACTAATTTAATAATAAATATTAGTACGTCTTTATCTTGATTGTGTTATACATAATAACGACGTAATTATTTAATTTTTTTATGTTAATTTCTTTATTTCATATTTTTTACATATATTCAATCACCTAAAATTTTGTTTTTTTTTATAACCTATTCCTTAATTATTAATATTAAATTTAGACTTTAAAAAATATAAATTTATAAGTATTATTTAAACCGCATTTCAAAATTCAGAAAAAATTGTTACCATATGCAAATAATAATTTGAAATTGATCAATTACACTTAAAAAATCTGACTTGCAACACCTGGATAAAGATTTGTGGCCCATGCGGCACGAAACCGATTGGCTTCTAATAGAAGACTTCAATGAAGGCTGAAGGCACATTCTTTCAGGCACTGCATCTCGTAGTACGTTACCTCACTTAATGAATTAGATAAGATTCACAGAAGACATCCGCTGGTTTCGCACGCTATCCACTCTGTACGGGTTCTTGTTCCTCAGAATATCCCCTTCTTCGTCTGTGTTGGTGCCCTGACGAACAAATGGCCGAAACTTCCGCCAAAGGTGATTGATTGCCTTAGGGTTATCAAAGCGGCAGGAGAGCCGTCGCGGCCCATGGTAGGTTAACGATTCCGATTCTTTTATTGCGATTATTTGTCACTCTACTCTCCCCATCTTGTTTTAACTCTTACGCCGGCGCCTCCTGTGCCCTTATTTGCAGCGTTTGCCATTACCCAATGGGCTCCTCCCCAAAGATAGCAACCATCTGTATGTTACGGTCGCCGATGGGTCAAACCATACTTACAAGATTGCATGCAGCCCCAGGGGGTGGAAAGAGATCACTCTCGGTAGGGGATGGCAAAGGTTCTACCATGAAAACAAGCTACAACCATCTAACATTCTTCTGTTCAAGCACAAGGGCAGAGACGACTTCAGCGTTCGGATATTTCAGTCACCCGGTGTGGAAAGGACGTATGATACGTCCTGTGATGACTCCGGCACCGTCACACCCCCCAGAGTGCCAAGGAAACGTACACCCGCTACTCAAGCGCCCCGGCGTCGATCCGGCTGTATTAATGTCCCTAGGAGCGCAGCTGCAGCTGAGGTGGAGCAGACATTTCAGTCCGACCACCCCTTCTTCATCATGCACATCACAAAAAGGCTCTTGGGCATCCACTTCCTGGTAATGGCTTTCCCCCTCCACGATATATACACCTGTTTCATTGTCGAGCCTTCGGGACCACATTATCTGTTTTGTTTCCCTGCTGTTCCCTCAATTGAAAGTGAATTGGCGGCCAACCAGGTCTGCATCAAATGTGTCTCTTTCGTGAGTACTTACTTTGTTTGCCAATGTCGGTTTTTACGTGGGCCATAGGTTGTGTCTTGTGCTGTGTCTTTGTTGTCAATGGTTGGCTATCTGCTGGGGCAGTTTTTGTCTTCAAATTCATTACTGAAATATGCTAATAAATGTCTGTTTTTGTCAAATAGTTATATTCATTACAGAAATTTGTTGGTAATGTTTGTTGTTGTTAAAATCGTAAATTGCATTGTTTAGGGATATAGGCAGCGCAATGCATACTAATTGTTCATAATGCCATCTTCAGTAGTTGTGTTTGAATTGTGTTTGACTTCATGCACATTGCAACAAATTGTGACACATCCCCTTAACCCCGTATCATTCTCCATTTTGGTTTGCGCAGCCGAATGTGCCGCACTTTGGAGACGACGTCAACGACGATGTCATGGTCACTCTGAGATTGGGGGAGATCTCCGTCCGGGCCGTCTACAGAAGATACGTTGGCCAAAGAAGGCGCAATTGTGGCAGCATTAGCCAAGGGTGGGCGGAATTTTTGAGAAAGTGCAACATAACTGTGCCCAAGCTGGCCGTGTTTGAGATCTCCAGTACCCAGCCAGACGTGGAGCTGTTAGTCCAATTTGTTGATTTTGAATGAATCCCGCTGGGTCGAATGACATGCTTCATTTGTTACTTTGGATTGGCTATTTCGATTTGTCAAAAACTTTATGTCCTGTGTTGTGAATGCTGATCTGTTGCTACAGCTACACTTAACCCATTTTGTGCATGATCCAATGTTCTGTCCGTTAAGTAGGTAGTTTTGACACAGTCTATGTTCCGTAGATTAGTTTACAATTTCAATTCGCACAGCACCACTGTTTAATCTCTACAGTTATTTGCCTTTTCAATTCACACAGCACAATGCATGGTCTCCAGACTCATTGAATTTAACGTCACTGTCCTTTTCACTAGATTGTGTAGATTGTTGTTGCCCTTTTTATTTTTTAATCTTTTTCTGTTTTGTTAATTTGCACTGCAACCTTTAGTTGCGTTCCAGGAATGTTGTATCTGTCTGCATTATTTTTTGTTTGGTCCTTCACTTTGCGTATGTCAAATACGTCAAAGAGGAAAGTTTTAACTTTTTTACACTGGGACCTTGTCCTTTATCGTTACTCGAAGGTGCAAATTCGGATATTTCTTGTGATTCTGTCACCACTTTTTCACTAGAGAACAGAACATGTGTTTTGCGAGTTGTTTACTAGAAGAGAAACAGATGGTTTGCTAGGTTGGCTGGAAGCAATGCTTCTCTTCAAGTATTTGTTGTTAATCGTTTTTTTTTATTTCATTTTATTATGCAGAAAATCATCTCTGCTTGTTAGTTGTATGGTTTCAAAGAGTAGGTTCCCCTATCGAGTTGTTGAGAAACCATAGATGCATCGCTGCATTTAGTTGTTTATTGGTTGATTATCATACATCGCCACAACTTGCTTCCTCTATCAACGTAAAACTGCACTGTGCTATAAATTAATTAGATTTTCTGCGAAAGAAAGAAACTTACCTGTAAATAAGGTTTCAAAGAATGATCGTCTCGCCATTGCATCACACGATATCATTATCGAATTAACCATCTCTTTTGGCTGTTTCCCACGTATATTTGATCAGGGCATAGATGATATATACGTTTAGGTGTGGGTAGTTGTCATGATCTTTACTTCAAACCATGGGAGACTGCAATCAATCAAGCCGAATGTCGCAAATGGATTCAAGCATGTGTAACTTCGAGTCCAGCCTAGTTATCTCTTCCAGAAGATGCGCGCTTTTCCATCTGCAAAGCCTTAGCACGAAGGAAACAAGGGGTGGGTATTTAGGTGGGTATTTGGACGCTCCAACTTAGGTCGCATTAATTGAACGATTTCCTTTCTTTGGTGTGTAATGAGGTGTAGTTTTGTTCGAATTTCCCAGTAAGTGGTTTTGATTTCATTGTTTTTGAATTTTTTCATTTCTTTCAATTTGTTATTTTACGTTGTTTCGAATATCTGATAATTTGTGATTATCAGTGACATGTCCATGTTTCAGGTTGCAGCGGATAAAACATTCGGAGTGGCCAAGTTTGTGTCTGGGCCAAGTTGTGGGTTATTTCAAGTTTGGGCCAGACTGGTGTTATTGGATTATGCCAATGCTTAGTCTCCCTTTGTTTAGGATATGGTCTTATTGCTTTATGAGGCAATGTGAAGCTCAACACGTGAAATCCACTGGGAGGTTGTGGTTCGTGTTCACAGTGGTGTGATTCGGTGGCTAGGGTTGTGATTCAGGATAAGATTGCGTTATCTTATCCGAAGACAGAAAGATCCTAATGGGTGAATGTAGAAGGTTCCAAGCCACGATCAGGAATAATAAATAGCCTAACCCCAATTCAAGATAATTCAGAATCAATGGCGTCCTCTGCATCTGTTGTATCATCCGTTGGGGTTTGCTACCTAAGTCGTGGGGCCTATCTTCTGTCTACAATCAGGTGTGTGATATTTATGTTTGTTGCTGTCAAACTTCGTTTAAATTTGGTTATTCCGAAATCTTTTTGATAGAGGCTGAGAGAGATGCAGTCCGACACCTTAAAAGAAAGATAGTTACTTTGTCAGACCTGGTTCTTGAAGATGATTGTAACTTGTTGTGAATGTCTTAGAGAAAGCTAGCAACATCAAATTTAAGTATTCATTTTTTTGACGTCAAAGTGAGGAACCTGATTATATTTAGGCGCATTTGGATTGGTCGATGCAAAACCAAATAAAAAAAAATCTAATTGTTTTACCAACTTTTAATCAAGGCATGCATTTTAATTGTGTTCCTGTACTGTGTATGTCTGTTAGGTTGTTAAAAAAAAAAACAAAAGTCGTTTCTATACAGCTATGTCGTGTTGACTGTTGTTTTTGACATTCATACATCAATATAATCACTCATACATTCATTACATCACCAGGCACTTCCTGCTGCATGCCTTACCAGTTCAAAGCCTTATTTGAAGGGAAGGATAAATTAGTAGCTTGGTGGGAGTAAATAGAGCTTTATCTATAAGCAGGTGATGTTACACTTTGTATTCTACCTACTACATTGGTTATAATATGTTGGCATGGGTTTTGTTCCTGTCGCGGTCTCCTTTCTGAGAGTTTAAGTCGAAGCAAACAATTCAAACTTGTTGCATCTGGGATTTGTAAACTTGAATATTATTGGACCTACCATCCGGGGATAAAATAGAAGTAAAATGGAGGAAGATAGAAGATTTTAGCGTTTGTTTGAATGAAGGACGATACGGAGCTGTATTGTTATCGGAGTGAAAGCAAGACTATTTCGTTGTTTTTGAGTACAACGGGGAATTTAAATTTAAATTCACGGTGATTCATTTGAGTGACTCCGAACTTGATTATTCAAGTTTGATAAGTTTCCATGAAGATCACCACCGTGTGGGAAATAATTTTCCAATTCATATGATGGTGATCATAATGGAAACCTTTGAAACTCGAGTAATCAATTTCGGAAGCAGTCGAACGGATCTCAGCGGCTTTAAATTTGGATTCTCCTTTGTACTTAAAAACCACGAGAAACTCTTGCTTTGGTTCCGATAACTCTACAGCTCTGTCTCAGGCCTCGTTCATTCAAACACTATAATTTTCGTTCTTGCTCCATTTTACTTCTATTTTATCCCAGTTGGTAGCTCCAATAATATTCGTTTCCGCATGCTTTTCGTAAGTCTTTGTTTATAAACTTTCGATGCAACCTCGTGATGTGGCCAACACGGTCTAACACGATTGTTGTTTGCACGATATCCAAGTCGACTGCATGAAATTAGAAGTTATATGATTTATAACCTTTTATCCCGTCGACCGGTTACGCCATAGATATTAACAACGCAGTAACTCTTTTTAACGTGAACGTCTTTGTTACTGCCTTTATGAGGAGGAGGCATATAGGTGGGTCCAACAAACCGCTGCGTGCGCACCAAACGTATATGGAATGGACCAGGAAGAATATGAATGTCATGCCTCCATGTCGGTTGGTATTTGGGTTGGAATCTTGTTTTCGTCAGGCATGAACGACACGTTTTGCAATTTGAAGTGGCCAAATTTGACATTCTGGAGAGACATTCTGCGCAACATGAAAAAGGGGATTTTGTTGTAGAGGTACATATTTTCGCTGACCACAGGAGGCTACCCATATACAGCTTTTTTCCTCTGGTCTGTTGTGTTATTTGCACCTCTTTGCACAGTGGTCTTCCGTTTATACAATTTTTATCTCAAATGTGTGATTTGCATGACAGGTTGCCATTGAACGAATTTCTCCATTCATCAGAGAATGGTGGATCTATAGAGGAAATGTGGGTCTGCTACATATGTAACAACCCTGTTGAACTGAATTTATCTCATCCCCAGTGTTCGCTCCAAGGAAGAAATACATTCTCCATCGGATGCATGAATGTTGGCAATCTATCCAGCAATCAACTATGCTTGGAATTTTACTTGTACATTTCGTGTCAAGTTGTCAACCATGCCATTCCTTTTCATCATCACGATTTCATCAAGTCTCGTTTTCGACTTCCTAGCAGGGCTGAGAGATGAATTCAACTACTTATTGTACTACGTCCTCCACATTTGCACGTCTCGTTTAGCATCTGAAGCAATTATGCCTCTCCTTGTAGTTGTTTATCGTTTCCCTGTTTGCATTTAATTATGTAGAAAATCTTCTCTGCTTGTCACTTGTAGTTCTCAACCAGAGGGAACCAAATTTAGTGATTGATTTGGCTGACGTGCTTCATTGCATTTTGAAGTTAAATCCTTATTGATGCCTTTTGCATTTCATATATCCGTTTTGAGGTCATCGTGTATTTTTTAGGTGGCAGGGTATTTGTTGTCAAAATCTTCGTCATTTTTTGAAGTTTGGCTCATTCACAGTCCACGATTGCACCACATCTGAAGGTGCTGGTGGTTATCTTTTGTTAATTTCTACGACCTTCCCACATCATCTTAGGTAATGATATCACGATAAAGGCTACAGTGGAGTTCCCACACACTTACACATCTAATTATTGGATGCTTTTCGTTTCAACGATCAGTTAGTACGCATTACCCTGTTTACTTCAGGCTGAAGGTGAGTAAAAATCAAATACGTGGTAGCAGCTGAAATTTGGGAGCATTTCTCGCACATTCCTGTCATATTCTTAGGATATCAGACATCAGCAAAAATAGGTCTTTTTTGCTGCCCCGACAATTTAATTTTCGAACTTTTAATAGATTATTAGGCCGAACTACAAAAGATGTCAGTTAATCATGCTTGACAACACAATCGTTTGATTATTAATGCTCACGAGAGTATTTTCAAACCAACCACCCCTCTGAGCAGTTTCCCAGACTCATTTTATCAGGACAAGTTAAGATGTTGGCTGAGGGACAAAATACTTCAAACATAGCATTGACCTTCTTTACTAGGACCAAGACACACATACTACCAAGGGACAAAGAGTTGTGAACCTTACTAAGTTGCAACCACGAAACTCGTAGGCCTGGGTAGTTGCCATGCTTTTACGTTCAATCTACGGGGTGATGCATTCAAGGCTATTGTCGCAGATAGATTCCAGCATGTGAATCTTAGACTCTAGCCTTGCTCTCTCGTCGTGAAGATGCGCGTTTTCCCGCTGCAAGGACTTAGCAAGAAGGTAGTTGAAGTCTCTGATCTCATTATCACTGTTTGCCAAAAGGACCCTCAACATGCTGAAAGCAGCGTCCTCCCGCGCGTCATCCTCCAGGAACGTGTACCGACCCTTCGCCCGGACGTCTGGCCCAAAGGGGTTTCCAGGGATTATAACATTGAATGCATAAATGGGTCCCAGCTGGCGGTGAAATTTTTCCTCACGGAAGAAAGAAGGGCTTGGGATTTTAGCGTCGTAGCAATACATCAATAGCCAGAGCTCCATGCTGTTGCTAAGGGCGAAGTGATGCGACGCACACTCATCTGCTGGAATCAATGGTGCTCCTGGTGATCAAAACAAAACACGAAGAAGCTAAGGTGGTGTTTGATCCCTCATAAATCTATGGGAACGTTGTTACGAAGCTGTTAAATGGTTATTATGTATACATTCATGGAAAGGTATATCAAAGACTTACCACCAACAACAGATGCAACGCGTCCGTCGGACGTTGGGATCGTTCGGGGTGGCAGCGGCGGCGATTCCGCTGTGCCTGTCTCCGCCATAATTTCCATAGTTACCTCATCGTCCGCCCGCAGCGCTTCCATCCTTACTTCATAGGCGTGAAGTGCGAGGACGTAACTATTGAACCCGGTGTACTCCGGTTCGGGGTGGTTGACGATCTGCCTGTTGGCTTCTTCAAAGGAGACGTATACCCCCGTGTTGTGTCCCTTCGTTACAATGAAATATGTGAACTGCTGCATGCTTCGCTCCATTGGGGCCGGACAAGCGTTGCTCAGTTAGTATTTCTGGGGTTTTGGGGGTAGGATGATGTAGGGAATGAAATTTTGAGCGTTTTTTCCTACTCTCCCACTCAGCACAAATAATGCCCTTGTATGGTTATCGAGACTTCCTGAGGAAGCTTTGAAAGTGTTATTTTCGATAACAACACCCAAAAAGGCAGGAAGACAGCGTAATGTCTCTTCAAACGCGTCACATCAAATTTTTGGGGATGAATGATACGTCTGCCGTTATTCGACAAGCTTGCCCTTTCCGGATCATCTAGGATTAGGCGAGGAAATACTTGTGTACCCACGCAGTTTGCTTGCAAAGACATGAGCATTGGTGGCCCACGGAGTCTAGCTAGGGGGAAAGGGGATGTGGGTTCAAGTCCCGTTAATGGAAAGACGTCAGGAACCACCTCATCGTTGGTAATATAAGGATGTGACATGAGGTGATCGCACTCGTGTGTTCACTTGAACACGAATACAGTAAAACCTTTGACCAACGATTTTCCTATAGTGCATAAAGAAAACCTGTGTACAAGCATGTTGGTGTCGATCGATTTTTTTTGTAGGAGTTGTTTGTTATAGAGTTTTTTATAGCCTTTTATCTTATTACATAGAAGATTCATATTTATTTTTAGTGAGACTATTAGGAGGGTTAGGTGTAATTTAATTGAATCAGACTTTATATTAATTATTCGAATGTAAGCAAATTTAAAGTGTTACCACTTTAGGCTAAAATGTAAAATCTTAATCATATTTGAGCATTTAAAAAATAAATAAATAGTTGTTGTATCGAAATTAACATCATTTAAAGTAAATTGAGTGGATAATCTACAGGGCAATAGAGAAAATATTTTTTCTAGGGAAGATAGTTAATATACCATGTTAACAACAACGACCAAAATGATTTTTTTAATATTAACATTTTTAATGTGCGCCTAACAATCTTAGTTAGCTTATGGCGGAAAGTAAAAGTAATCACGGACAATATAACTTCCCATCATTCACGCTGTTCTATAAAGATTACTTTTATGCAGCACTCGAAAGCACTTTATTTAACCACGCTATATGAACTCTATTATGTAATGGGAAATACTCCAAACTTAAAAAACTCTTTTTTTTTTCCCTTCTTTCTTCACTGTTGTGTTTTTTGGCTTTTTTAGCGGAATTTGTTGAAGCGACACCGTTTGATCAGAACTACCGGAACAACATAATATCAACAACAATGAAGAATTTGCAGGAGTTATAGACGACATCGTTCATTCTTTAACGTGCCGTAGCAAAGACTATTATAATGGCCCCTTAATTATGAAATTCAACGGTATTTGAATTTTAATTTTACTGCGTGATTTTCTTACGTCAGAGATATTGTTTATTTCTTATATCCAATTTTGTATTCAATTGTGACGACTTCTACAAGATAAAGCGGAAGGGGTGAAAGGACAACAATTCAAGTTTGACATTTGTAAAGTTATGAAGAGGATGCAAAAAGTTTGTTTTTTTTTGTTATTAGTGTTATATATATATAAATAATTTTTGTTGAATAAAAACATTTGATTATAACAATTTAGGACAAATTAGGCACTGGTTGTATGCGAAATACCGACCAAGTTAGCCAAGAAACTTGTGCGGTTAAATTACCCATAAAGGTTCAATTAATGAGCATACTCCGACATCGCTCACATGCCCGTCGAACTCCTTAGTCGGGAATCGTGTTTTATTTTAATTTGGCATTGCTACCATTGTTCCCGTGACCATATCGGGTATCCAACCGGTCAGGTAACTGGGTTACTGGGTCCCTGATTCAACTAGTTGTGTTATGTAATATATACACTGATGAGCATATAGAATGACAGGTGAATACCCCCCCCCCAGCTTGGAGGCGTTGCGTGTTCGAACCTCCCAACGAGAGCTGGGTTCCACAACCCCTGAATTCATTTGTTGGATTTTAGGAAGTACCACAGGATCCTGCCGGCTTTGTTCAGTTTGTATGCCGGGGATTGCGCGGGTTGAATGATTCTTCTATTAAAAGAGTTTGCCGAATTAGTCAGTCTTAAGGGTCGGCGTTTTATTTTTCCAAACTGGCATCGCCGGTTCGGTCATTACAACTACGGTTATAGTTAAGCCTTCTCCGTTATCCATGTAACTTTAGTTAACGGTAATTAGTGAAGCAATCCTATCTAAATTGCAGAATCTAAGCTGTTCTATTGAAATAAACAGTTAATTTTTAATCAGAAATATCTAGATGGAAAAACTTGAGCTGTTATATATGAAAGTATCGGAGGGTCATGCATAGAATTTGCAATATCCAATTAAGTTTACATAATTTAGAGGGCAGGTCGAACCGGTTTGCGCCATCTGTCTTCACGTCCCCGACGTTAATGGATCGGTGAGGGAGGGCGGGCCCACTATGTCACTAAGTGTTACAAGGCTACTTATTCTTCTACTGCCTCTTGTAAGCGAGATGGACGGAAATCGTGGGAAGAGCCTAAGAACAAGAAACTAAGTCAATATGTTTTTAACAAACATTTATCTTTCTCCAAAAATGCATTATTTAAGATGTAGAATATAGTTTTCATGTGTTCAACTCACTTTATTGCAACTCCAATGTTCCATGGCAGATTAAGTTGCATTTCGAATTTTTGTTTTATAGTTATTCAGCAAAAAACGAAAATAGCCCTTCAATCATAATAAGATTTGGAATAATACTAGTTATAACTGCTTTTTGTGATGTTATGAGTAATTTTTGCTATACTTGGTATACAAAAATACTTAGATGTATAGCATTATAAATTTTTTATTAGGTTATTCAATGTATTTAATATTAATATTATTTCTCTTTAATAAGTTGAACTAAAAAGACAATCATATTTGTCTTGCATATAATGACTTCTTTCTTATATAATTGTATTTAAATATAATATAGACACTTCGATTTAAATATATTTATATAATATATTATTGAAATTTGTCTTTTTTATATATTAATATAAATAAGGAATACAAAGATAAAGAGAAAAAAAAACAGGTGATAAATATTAAATAGATCTCTACAATGAAAAAATAATTTTTTTTTTCATTCTTTTAAAATTTTCTATTTCTTTGCTTTTGTTTAGCTACTTATTTATGATATATTAAAGGTGAAATTAAATATTGTTATCTTCAAAAACAAACACATAATATAAGTAAAAAATATTACACATACATCTTAATAATAATGTTGATAAATTTTTTCTTTTTAATAATTTTTGCGTCCATCTTTAATGTACTAATATTAAGATCTTTTCTCTTCGTTAACTTTTATTAACTATCAAAGCGTAAGAAAAAAAATATTAACAACAATACTAATTAAATTCTAAATTAAAAGATGATTATTCTAAATAGATTCTAAAAAATCACAACCAAAAACTTCATAAGTGGTCATTTATTTTTTGAATCGAATTGTCAAGATTTTTTAAAATATTAGACTAAATTTTATCGTAGAATAAAATAGTATAAAAGAGTCAAAGAAAAGAATATAAATTTAGGGTAATTATGATTCTAAAATTTTTCTTTTAATCAATTATAAGTAGCATAAGTAATGACCATTAACTTACAAGTGTAAGCAATTAGTTAATCAAACTTAAGAAGATAGATTTATGATTAATTTTAAAGTTATTTACTAAAATGATTTTTTATATACAAAAAATTTATTCATTATGACTTTACAAAATTTGTGATTTTATAAATTAATTTTTTTTATTTATATAGGATTTGGTTTAGTATCGTTTTATTGAAGAGGTGTTTGTGCTGTTTAAAAGTACAAACTCTTCACTTTGTGTTTGAATTTGCCGTTTAAATATCTGTCTTTGATAGTTTTTTTAAATTTTAAAAGAAATTTTGCGTAACATAAATATTTTTTTTTTTGTGTTTATTATAAATTATTTTTAATTTTATTTAACAAAGATAAATGATACACTTTTTAAGAAGTAGGACCGAACGGATCTACTGGCATCGACGTCGAGGAGCAGTTGCGAGGACCGAACAATGAGAAGCAGGTGAGATATAGCGACCGAACGCCAAAGAGCTGCGGCGATGGCGAGGAACAGCGGCAGCAGATGCCCGTCCCCTTTTCTTTTCCATATTCCCTCTTACCTCTTATTCTATTAAAAACCCGCCTCCCGAGCATGATTAACTATCCCCCTGTTCCCTAACCTTGAAACTGTTTTTCTTTTTTTTATATTTTTTAAATAATGTTAATATAATAATAAAAATGAAAGTTTTCGTCAAAATGAAGATTTTACAATTAAGATAGACGTTTGAAACCATTTTATAGCGAAAAAATACCAAAGATAAAATAAATTTTCAGTTTCTGTGTTAGATGCAAAAATAGTAAACCCTTTTACCAAATTAAGTCTCCATATATCTTTCCCTTATAGATGTTAATTAATGACTTAAAATTTAATTCTTTTTAATAAAAATTTTTCACAAATACTATTAATAATGCACAAAAATTATTTTGTTTTTCATAAAAAAACTTTATTATTTATCTATTGTCAAATTCTAAGTTATTCTTGATAAGTCCCGCTCATGAAACTATCCTATATAGTAATTTAGTTAACAAGAATGATGAAATTAAATTATCTTTTTTCCTAAGATTTATCATTAATTAATTTATTGAAAATTATTTGACCACATTTATTTCATTAATTATTAAATATCATAAAAAAATAATTTATTGTGAAATTCTATTTTATCCTTATAAATTTAGCACATTAAATTTAATACTTATACTTTGAAATGAGTATAGTTGATAGAAGTAAAATACCCGTAATATTATTTTTGTACAATTCTTTATTAATACTATTATAGTGATGCTTATTTGAACAATTAAATTTAGCTAATGCTAGTCTTAAAATTGTCATATTTATTGTTCTAGTCATTTAAAAAATGTATATATTTTAAACTAATTTTACATTCAATTAATTAGATTAAAAATATATTTAGTGACAAGTCCAGTTAATATATCAATAGTCTGTTTTCAGCATGAATAGCTTCAAAATTAGGTATTTTTGTATAATTAACACACATATGAGTTTCGTTATTTAATTTACAGGGATGGTTATGCTAAATAATGGTAGAGGGAAAAAAAAGGAATTTTTATCTATCATCATGGAAAGTTGAGCAAATTATTGATGTGGTATCTTAAATTTATCAAATTTAGTATTGTATCGGAAGGCTTTAATGTATTATCGTAACCAAACAGGAAGTGTTAATTTTGATCCACTTGTTTTTTTTTATTAAACCGCATTGTAACGAATGCTTAAAACATTAAATTTGTTCCAAATTTCGTTCAAAGGGAAAAACTTTTGTATGGGACTTATTGTTGTCATAAATGATGAAAAACGATTTCATTATTCTGTTAAAAGTTTATGCGTAGTTATAGTGAACCATTCTAATTGGAATTACATGAATATTATTGTATGCCTATAGGTTTATGTAGATTAAATTCCTTTCTTTAGTTTCAGCTCCATTATTTATTGAGTTTTCGCGAACCAAGGGAATCGCTTGGTTGCATCCATGGACCTCAGGAGAGGTTTTATGTGTGTCATCCACTCGTTGGAAATGCAAACATATGAAAGGCATGACTTTTGGTTTTCTTAACAATAGAAAGGGAAACAAGGAGTATAGAGTGACGAAACAGTAAGGAGTATTTCCACAAGGGCATTGGGTTTGGTAGCACAGAACTAGCTGGGTCAACCTGATAGGGTCACATCAATCATTTTGCCCTTCCCACGCTTCACCCCAGGGATCTCTATAAAATCAAATCTTTGCTGAGCCAAGTTGGAAACACAGAAGCTAAAAGACGCCTAACCCCGGTACAGTAACCAATTAGGAAAGACATACAATAGTCTCAAACAGCAGATGGCTGGCATGGACGACTATGAGAATCAACTAGAAGACTCCAACGATCCTCACACCAATGATGCGTAAGTAGCGTTTTGCTTTCCTGTATATTGCTTCTTCGATGTTGGCATTCAGAAGCAACCATGTTCTTCGCCCCATTCGGGATGTCAAAATATAATCTTTCTTCCGTCTTAACTGGGTTGTGGCATTTACTAACAATCTACACCTTCTCTTCCAGTGTTGTTCCCGTGATAGATATGGGAACCGTCCAAAGCGTCGCGGTCGGAGATGGAACCTCGACGCTTAATCTCGAGCTGACGATGAACGTGGTACTAATGACGATTTCCTTTAGTGATGTCTCCTCTTAACTGTTGTTTAGAAACGCTAGGTGGTTAACCTTGTTTTGTAATCTCGATTTTGGGTATAGAGCGCTATTGGTGGTCAGGGAGAAAACCAAACCGAAGAGCCGAACCCCCAACACGATGGATTACTTCTCCTCGCAGTGAAGCTGCTCGAGGTACGTATGTAAAATAAAATTTCAAAGAATCTTTATCCACACTAGCTACAAGGAGATACTCATGAAATGTGCCTGGGTTTGGAACAAAGGGAGAACCTTTATCAATAACTATAGGGCGTGCCCTGTGTTGGTGAACATGTGGTGATCCCGTTTTCGTGAACAAAATTTTGTTTCAAGTGATTGACCCAATGGACAATGTTTAGCCACGTCAACTTGTCTTATCAAACCCAAGTTTGACCCATAATATCATGAAGGATAGATTAATAACTAGGATTGGATTGTGATATTCTATTTTTTTTTGTGTTTTGTGGTTTGTTGACTGAGTCCACAGAAGATCGATGCTCGGACAGTGGCTTTGGAGGAGCGCATGTCGGCACTGGAGCGACCCATGTGCCAAACGGGTAAGTCCATCACTGAGATCCAGTCAATACTGGCGACCCATGGGGGGAGCCCTACTGCAGCGGCCACTTTTTCATCCACACCTGCCGTGTATACAGCCAGTGTTGATAACCTCCTGGCCGAAACCAACATACCAGCTCAAAGGCAAAATAGAGCACCGGTGACTAACGACATTGGATCCTTAGCAGACACAAAGAAGATCTTGGAAAAAGGAAAGGGTTTGGCCCCGTCGAATGTTATGTCGTCGCTAGACATAATAATCCCAAACTCTCCTGGTTTCGACGACGACGTCATCATAGACGAGTCACTCTCAACTCCTCGCCCTACTAAGGGCAGGAACAATTCAGGCTTGCCTAAGCGAACCCTTGCGCAGTATTGGTGCTCTGGTGTGGCTAAGAGGACTACAACCTCTGGGGACACGACACATGACTCAGTTGACCGTGTTTGTGAAAAAGTAAGTTACATACTTCAGAGCTCCACTATCAGCCTTCTTTAATCTTTTATATAAATTGCTAATGCATGAAACCTGTGCGGTTCAGATTTTCAGGGACCTACCCAGCATGTCTACGCTTGATAGTACAACAAAGGTGTGTGAGATGTTCTCGATGCAGGAAACATGCCGCATTCCACTGAAAATTCCGAAACTGAAAAAAATTGACTCTAACCATATGACCGGAGAGGAAGAGATGGACAGCTGGAAGAGCGCAACTAATGAGCATAATTGCAACGCGAATGTTAATGGCTCGTCTTTAGGGGATGGGAGTGCATTCAAACCTTATGGAAGGGTGAATGTAATGCAGTCTCCCGTGCTATTAATTCCTCTGGTAAGGATTCGAACCACTAAATGCTTAGTGTATAAACCATCACGCATTTGATTTCTTAGTACCATTTTTAAAGTGAAGAGATGACATTGACTGGGTTTTGGTTCAGGGATTCCAAATGGTTTTTAGGCCAACAGTCCACATGGACCTAACAGTTGAAGAATGCAAGATGGCAGCTTACATTTACAGAAAAAATGACCAATATTTGTAGGCACAAATACTGGTTATTCATAAATTTAGAATGTGTAGTATATTTTTTCGAACATAATCTCGGTAATGATTCTGATTTTTTGTTTCACACATTCCAGGGAAATTCTGTTCAAGTTCTCAACACTGGAAGTCCCAAGAGCAGGATTCCACTCCTTATCACCGGTTTATATGCCCAATGTTGACGTGAGTTGCATCCAACCGTGCCTCCCAAATAAGAAAAATAAAACAGATGGGAATGCTAACACCTTTGTTTTGCCTGGTTCAACAGCTTATGAACATAATCCTTATGAGCGCGTCCATGAGAGCATGCCAGTATTTGCCTCCTCGTGTTTGGTACACACCTTCCGTGTTTGCTGAGGACGTCCTTGCTATGAGGCCATTCGATATCATTACAAGAAAATACATGAACAGATGGATGCCGGCAACTAGTCGTCTAGAACATGTTGTTAACCATCTCATTCACTCCACATTTTAAATTTTTCACTCAAGTTATAACCTATGATTGATCCTTCTTTACTGACAGGTCTTGGTCCCAGTGTGCGAGCCAACATACACATGGTATCTGATGGTCGTGGACGTTAAGCATGGAAGGGTGTACTATCTAGATGTGACGAGAGCTCCGGAGCACACGGAGCGGAGGGAACGCAACATGAAAACCATTGTGAGTGTTATCGAATTTGCCCAACATTTTGCCTCCATGCAAAATGCCACAAGTTTTACAGTTGTGAGTGCGACTAACATTCGGTTACGTGTGACCATTCTGACTTTCTTGGATGCAGCTGCTAATGCTCAGCCAGTTCTTCAAACTGGAATGTAACATGCTGAGCTTTTCCCATGTTAGTTCTGATCCAACCACTTGGGAACCAATTAAGTACCCCGATGGAGTCCTAAGTTACCCTGAATGGTAATAATTTTGTTTCTTAACATGTCACCTCACAAGCCCCAGTGCAAATATGATTGAAATGTGATTGTCCGATTTTGCAGCAACGATTCATGTTTGTGGATTCTGAACTGGATTCAAACAGAGGGAAAATTCAAAGTTTCCAACCTTCCTTGGCAGGTATGTGATGCCTTATGTTACCATGTGCCTCTTTTAAGGATTAGATGAATCTTTACCGTCTCCCTTTGTTACAAGCAGATGGACCGGCTCAAATTAAGGATGAAGACCGCAACCAAGATTGTGCTTTTGGATTGTAACGAGACCAGGGCAACAGTGGTCTCGAAGGCAGACGCAGCGTGGAAGAAGCTAGTTCGCATAAAGGAGTGAAACAATTTCCACATGACGCCGAACGATGCAAATCTGGAGCTTTTTGTTAAAGATAACCCTTTCATTTTAAGCCTGGAAACTGAATTTTGTAGTAGTAAACTTTTTTACTGGTGTCGTTAAATTATTTTGATTTAGTGTAGTATATCTATGTCTGCTTCTATATGTGTAGGATGGCCACTTTTGTGTGTGGATGCTAGTGGTCCTGTCGACAGACTAGAGCACAATATCCACACCCCCCAAGTTACGGCAACTGTTATTGAAAGGGGGTTTATGGCCAAAACGAGTTTGTACCCAGCTTGTGCCATTTTGCTTTGCCTTCATGGCATACATGTTTGGCTTATTTTGCTTCAAAACTATGTTGACCATAACTAATTATATTAAGTAATGAAGTTATTGCTAGTTTAAGATTAATAGCAGTACTTATCCCCACTCTCCATATGTTACCCCGTGAATGAACAAGAAAATGGATAAAAACTGTCAGCTGACTTTGGTCATGTTAGTTAGGAAAAGCTATAAGACTGATATCCAATTGTTGGGAAAGAACATGTGTAGCATGACCATGGTATGAAATGAAAATCATCATAACACTCTGGGCATACAAGTAAGTTGTAGTTGTAACTTTTAAATAACCTGGTTGGCACAAATCAGGATTTGTTTATTGTAATGGAACCCTAAAACCTGTTTGAACAAATTTCAAAAATAGTTATGCGTTCGTTTTTAGAACACAGAATAATTACCAATTATAAGTATAACAACGAAACTGAGGAAACAAGCAAGATTAGTTGACTTCTTAATAACGCTAGCTAATTTTGTTTAGTCTTTATTGTTTATTACTAAACTAACAATATAATCAAAATATATTCATTAACATTAATTGTTTATTACTAAACTAATAATATACACTGAATAGAACGAATATTTATTTAGGTTTGCGTCATTAAATTATTCTTTAAATTCAAGATCTCTAAGATTAAAGATTTTTTGTGCTCATGAAGAGATTCCAAATTGTTAAATTTTGATTAAATGCGTTTGAGGGGGGGCTTGATTATTTCTGAATCTTACATTTATAAATGTTGCAAAGCAATCAAACTAAAACTTAGGACTATTTGTGATTTACGGAAAGACAAACTTTTTCTTATAGGAAAAGTTCCATTTAAATGAATTGCTATAATACACATGTACAAAAAACTCTAAGGGTTTACATTAGCAAAATCAGAAGTTTCATGCATCGACACTGACCGCAGAGGGACAAAATCATTGTGAAAGTGTAGTAAAAATCCCACTCAGCAGAAAAATCCCGTTGGATAATGGAATTTATAATTCGAATCCACAAGGCAGCATTGGTTATTACCAATAAAAGGGAGTGAGGCCAGAGTGTAACATTGTAGCTATTAAATAACATATAAATTAGAGTTTGCAGTTTATGATTAACAATATCCACATATGCATACATAAGTTCTCAGAATAAAATGCAGTTTCAGCATAACATGTTCTTGGTTACAGCATAGTTGGAACAACAGCTCACAAGTCAGTCGACCGTTGTCACACTTCTCCATTCGAAAAATGTTCCCAAATGTAGCCAACGGGTTGACATGGATTTTCAGGCTGCGTTTTTTCTCCGACAACGACGGGTGCCTGTTGCATTGACAAGAACGTCAAACCACAGAACTGTTAACACCAACATAATGAAGTGATAACGGTTGGTAATGAAGCATGAACAATGCAATGGCTAAATAATGAGTGTGCACTCGGTAATAAGCAAGAACAAATTGGTAAGAAAGCAATTTAAGAAAAGCCCACAAGGCGATTTAGACTTTAATTTTATTACGACGATGACTGCTCCTTCCCCATCATCGTTACCATATCATATGCCTGCAAAACTGGTTACTTGTTAACCCACAACTCAATGGTAAACCAAAAAATAACACATCAACAATCCCCTACGTGCATTAATTAGTATGTTGATTTTATTTACCAACAGACTTATTTTTCTGAATATTGGAGATAAAAAACATTGAGACACAAATTAATGAAATAACTACTGCTGCTCCTGATACAGTATTAATTTAGTTACAGGAAATAAATTGCATTGGTATTGAAACTTTTTATGGAGTTAGTGTTATTGGTAACGTGTCATAGTAAATAGTCCATGCACGAAATAAGTAAGGCGGTAACCTTTGATCGCTTGCGTTTATTTATCTCAGCAGGTGATTTATCATTCCTTGGTGAAGGTTGCGCGCCTCCGTTGGGGCATCTAGTCCTCCGGTGCCCTAGCTTCCCGCATGTGCTGCACTTTCTTTTGGTTTTCGGGGCAGACCCACATGCTTGACTCATCCGACCCGTGCCTTTTGTTCTAACACGAATCGGGTCCTTCACCCCGCAATCTTGTGCTGCTGTGAGATCATCCGTTGAAGGTCTTAGGCCGTTCTTTATTTCAAGGAAGAGAGCATCACTCAGAAGCTTCTTTGAGTAAAGCTTGAAGTCTTCATCACTCATGCACGCAACACGCCCTAAACGTTTACAAAGCTGGGAGAAAGCACCCACTCGTGTCCTATAGGTCACACTTCGGTCAGCAGTGTGTTGCTCACCACATTGGTTATGAACCTCCATTTTGGCTGCCTTAGACCACCTGCGCAGCACAAGGCTTTCAGGGATTTCCACTAAGTCAAGCCTAACACACACGGAAAGGATATGCACACAAGGAATACCAAACGACTCCATACGCATGCAGGTGCAAGTAAATCTGTTCGCGACAGGGTCCCTATAAACCTTCCAATTCATCTCAGGCCTTCGATACTTCTGGAGAGTGTATGCATGAGGGTTCTCAGTTTCATTAAATTCACAAATTCTAACACGAACACACCGTTTCAGGCTATCCCAGAATCTGAGAAACATTTCGCGGGTGAACATCGTCCACCCGGACTTTTCCAGCTCAACAAACTCTGTTTGTAGCACAGGTGTTCCGTACCATGAACGAAAGTCTAGCTCGTTCTCGGTGTCACGCAGAAAATCCACACACCTTTGAAAATTTCTGACAAATTCTAACACCCCGTACCTGCTCTCGACAAACCTCCCTAGTTTGGCATGTAGTGACTCGCACCTAGAGGTAGTCCGGACTCCAGCAAAAAATCTACCGCGGATGTATGCGATGGCCCAAGCGTGCTTTTTGGTGTACAAGTCCTTAACCCACTCAACCTCCCTAACACCGCACTCGTTAAGCATTGCCTCCCAATGCGCTTCGTACTCATCGATTTCCATATCTGCCAACATGCAGTGTCTAAACATTTGTGTGAATCTCGGGTCGCTTACGTTAGCAGTCGCGTTCCTCAGCAGATGTCAGGCATACAACCGATGATGTGCATCAGGAAATACAGACTGGATTGCTATCCGCATGGCCGGGTCGCCATCCGTGATGACCGATTGCGGTGCCTTACCTTGCATGCATTCCAGAAACTGGCGAAGAACCCAAATATATGACTCCTGCGATTCGCATGAGACCATTGCTGTTCCAAATACGCATGTCTGGTTGTGGTGGTTTACTCCGGAAAAGACTACAACGGGTAGGTTGTACTTGTTGCGGCCATACGTAGCGTCGAATGCTAGCACATCGCCGAAAATCCCATAATCTTCCTAGCAACGACCGTCGCTCCAAAACAAGTTGCATAGGTGTTGCCCTGCCCCCAACTTGTAACGCCAAAACATTTTCCCATCCATGCGTGCCAGACCTTCCAAGTACCTAATAGCCGCACTTACATCTCCGCCTTGCAGACCTCTCTGTTTCCGTATCTCATTATACATATCTTGCTTTGTGAATGTTACCAGATTAAAACCCCCCAGTTGTGCTGCGAAAGACTCATAAATCTTAGGTATGCTAATCCTAATCTCCTTCATGCTTGTTAGCTGAGCAACTTCTACCTCAGATATCTTCCTGTGTGACCGAAAATAATCAACAAGCTTTCCATACGCAAGTTTGTGGTTATGCTCCTCGACAAAACGCGAAACATACCACCTCCCACTACCGTCTTTCCTCTTTATCCTCATCTCCGCCATGCATCCGCATCGGGTAACGACCTTATGCTCCCTTTTGCGATCAACCTTTTCCAACCATTTCTTCTCTCGAAATCTTTGCCTATTACAAACAAAAGTATACCGCACGATCTCTCCGGCAGTGTTTCTAACCGTCTTGCCTCGCCGTGATGCAAAGCCCTTTAGTCGGCTGTAATTGTTATAGAAGCCGCCTGCCTCCTGAGGTGAAGAGAACTCCATTTCAAGAACATCTTCTGCTCGCAACCCATCCAAACCCAAAAATCCGGGCAACATTGAAGCCCCCCTTCCTTCCCAATCGGATAACTCAGCATCTTCCTCCACTCTCGTATCAAACATTGTGTCCTGAAGAATAAAGACAAACATTTCGCAATCAACTTCATTATGTGGAATGAATTCTGTTTAAATATTGCACGTCCATGCATATTAAAGCTCTTGCCCATCAAAGCCTTTCATTTTAAATTTATTTCAAATTTAATTTTGCAAATGGAATGTTCATAGGCACTAACATGGTTATTAATTCAGCCCTGAAAACTTGACCTGAAAAACTCCTTTCAGGATTATAATATTACTATAATTATAACATTGTCATGTTATAATTTAACATACAGTTTACCCAGCCATCATAGTGGTTGGCCACAACAAGATCTTCATGCCAAACTATTTAATAAAGGATTTGCTTGTCGACTTTCATTGTCACAGATGCAAGTAGTGCATATTTCTTTAAAATGTGAAAGTTCAATTTTGCAAACTTAACAGATACTACAGCCACGGCTAACTTAACAAAAAAACACCAATCTAGCATTTCTTCTACGCATCAGACTCATCACATCATAGTCACCACATAGAATATTAGTTCTCACAACATAACCCTCACACCTGCTAAGAGTACAACCAACTGCATGAACCATACCACCGATATGGTGTATCAGACCATTCCCATCCAATTAGATCCCACTAACACACTATAAAAACAAAATGGCACGTATACCCATCGTACCTGTGCATTCGACACACCACCATTGCCCTCCATCCAGAAATCCGCAAGAGGCTCATTCCACATACACGCATCCTTCCAAAACTTGCTACTTGATGCCATTATTACCTAAAGGACAAACATGTCAAACTGTAACAAACAATAAACAAGGGATTGCACAAACTTCTTTGGCACTTACGTAGATAAAAAAACCCTTACTTTACAACCTCATCTACTATCCAACATGATTCCAACATCCTCACAGCATCCACTTGCCAACTACAAACAAAGACTTCGAATAACACCACATGCATTACAACTACGACACAGAGAAGCAAACACATTCACCACTACCTCCTAACATTGCTACCAATACAGCTACAAACCAAGTTGTCACAAAATAAATACCGAAGGATTTTACACAAACAAAACGAATTGTATAAAGCATTCTTTGCAGCAGCAAATTCAGGGGTTTGTCACGGGATTAAAAAACAAACTCTGTTACCTCAATGTTTTTCAAAACACAATTAATGCTCAAACACCTAATGAGGTCGAAAATGCGGTTAACCCAACATTAACACATCGCAGAAGTTTTCAACAAGATCGTAAAATATTTATCTCAATGGAGAAATTAAATCGAAAACGAAATGAAAATTGCCAGAGTGAGTCTCAAAGGTGGACAGACTTACACAGGACGATTGGAACACTACGAATACTCATATGCTTACATAGAACTTCAACTCAAACCAACAAATTAAGGCCACTATCATTTTGGCCAACACATTTAATTAAAATAACTTTCAACCGCAAAAACATCATCCTTTTCAGCTAACACATAACATTACTTCAACAACGATAAAAACATTCGGCAACAGATTCAATTTAGGTTAATGAAATCGAAAAATAGTTAAACATAAATTAACATCGCTAACGGACGCTTACTTGCCCGGATGACTACCGACGGCGATGGTAGCTGAGAACTTAACTGATCGGATAAGCAAAGTGACAACAACGACCACCACACCACGGACCGGTTGCTGGTTTTGTATGCTGGAGCTTCCGAGAAAGCAACAGCAGGCAGACAGCGACTGACCTTCAGAGCCTCACGCCCTGCCGCGACGAGCTCCACCCACCACCGGTGACGAACGACCTCCACTCCAAATAACTTTCTCCCCAGTTTAGACCTACCCAATCCTTAGCCGCCGACACTATTTCCTCTAGGGATTTGCTCTTCTTAGGCCCACTACTGCCCCGCCAAAAGCGTCAACAAAAAAGGACTAATCCACCAACATTGTACATCGGCTGGCTCAGCTATAAATTGGCTTCATTTTTTCTTTCGGCTGATGCCAGTCACCTGCCCCTATGGTGACTTTTAAATTTGTTCTAGGGATATCATGGATATTTCACAATGTGCTACAAGACAAAATGTTAACCTTTAACCTGACCGTACATAGATCTTCAGAGTTCCAATAAAGATGCCTGGACCATTTGAAAAGTTTCCTATACTATAAACAAGATAAATAAGATTCATGTTTATAAAAAAAATTGTTTACAGCATGGCTATTCATGTTACTTTTACATCCTCTTTAACTTTCTTTTTCTCTCATTTGAATATTTTTCTTGATATTCTTAAAGTGTTAGGATATTATGGCGATGTAGATACATAAAATGATGATATCAATTATCTGAACAAAACATGACACATTATTGGAGCGCTCGACTTTCAGGTCATTGTAGTTGTTTCCTCTTTTAAATAAATAAATACATATAGTTATAGTTAAAGTACTTTTATAAAATTTTAGTATTGTTATATATAACTAAAGTAACTTATGTTTTAGTAATATAAAATAAGTTAGGTGTCAGATTGCTTTTGTTAGGCGATAAATAATGTTATTAAATTATTCAGTTGAGTATTAATTGTAATATTAAATAAAATTTTTAAATGTGTGATTTAGGAAATTAATTTTTCAAAAGAGATTTACTAATTAATTTAATTTAGTTTGAAGAATAATAAGTAAAGAAATATGAAATAAATATTTATTACGTTTTTTTTTTTCAAATTTCAAATTTTAAATTTTAATTTGAAATATGGTATATAACTTATTTTACTGAATATTGGTTGTAATATTGTTAAAATAATTATTTATTATAATTTTTATCTTTTTATTTCGAAATTTAAATTTTTACTTTTGATTTCGAATATGTCATATATTAAATAGATCTTTTTAATTTATTAAAATGTTTTATATTTTAATAGAAGCTTCGTTTACTACTCCCTAGTGAGTTAGTCACACTTTCGCACCACCAGACGCCATTCTCCCTAATTTGAGGGAGGCTGGGTTTGGCGACACGGTACAACTCAGGAACTTTATATTTGACAACCTCCTGATTACTGCATTCGTGGAGCATTAACGTCCAGAGACCCACATTTTCCACCTACCTTAGGGTGAGTGCACCATCACTCTGCAAGATACTACATACCACATTGGATTATCTACGCACGGAGAGCTAATATGGGTGGGTACTTGCGTGATTTCTAAACATGGTACTAGTACCTAACCTGGGAGTGGGTAGAGGAATCTCTCGGTGCTACGCTTCCTCAAATTCAATAGCAGGGGCACAGAGGAAGGAGTCATTTTTCATCAAGCTAATATGGTTTAGGAACCGAGTACGGCATATGTCAGCTGCTGCAGATCAGCCACTCTCTGACAGTACACGAGGTGTTACATCCTGTTATTGATCGGAAGTTAGATGATGAAAGACAAGTCAAACAACCAGGTCCATATCAGGTGGCTGCCATTATTAGAGAACTTCGAGAGGTGCTGCAGTCTGTCTTAGTGATCCACTATACTCGCATGGACGTACTACTCGTTATGCTCTGCATCACATCAATCTACCACTAACATTGTTAGATGCACGTCACTACTAATCTCGTGGATATACCATAGATTTTTAGAATGGTGTCCACCTGATAGATAGATTCTTATGTTTCCACTAGTCATGACTCATGAGTTATATATTTTGATATACGATTTTTGTCTTTATCTCGTTTATAGTGCAAACGAATTAACTTCTTTAATATCTCATTTACAATGTAAATGAGTTGAGTTTAATCGTATTTCGTTTACACTGTAAACGAGATACATGAAGATCACTCTCTTCCATATATCACGTATGCAAACGTGATATGTGTGTATGGTGAACTGTGTCTTATCTCCTTTACAATGTAAATGATATACACTTAAACTTAACTTGTTTATACAATAAACGAGATATATAAAGTAATGCAAAATGGTAATTAAACTATAAATTACATATATCTATATATAAAATAATGGAAAAGTCTAGGGGCCAACAATTTTTTTAAATTCTGGCCAGCATGTAACCAACAAAGAAAAGTGAGTTATTAGATGAAATCTTGCACCATTAAAATCATTATTGATGACTATTTGATGGCTACAAATTATAAAAGTCGATGCCTCTAGCATCCCTCTAAAATAATTAAATTATTTACTGAAAAAATCCTTTATGCTATTCATATTGTCAGCCCATTTATTGCTACCCCTCGATTAGTTCATTGGGCTGCTTCGACTAAAAAGATTTTCAATCAAATACATTGTAGCTAACGAAAACACGAATCTATCTTCGACTTTTCTTATCACTGAAAGATGGACGGGGGCTTCTCTTACCTCAAAAATCCCTTTCAGTAGGTAAGGATCAACAAGATGGGTTGGGTAAGTAAAATAAGAAAGGCTTAAGAATTAATTTTTGTTTTTGATTAATATTCTTTTTTTTTCTTTAAGTATTTTTCTCCGTATTGGGTTATTATTGGTTAAACAAAAGTTGGTAACTAACAAAATTATTTTTAAAATTAAGAGTAATTACACAAATTAGTCTCTAAACATTTTAAAATAGATATTTTATTTCCAAAAAAATTAATACTCAGATCAATGTCAAATATTTTTTTCCGCCAGATATAACAGTCTTAATCAATTTTTTGGCATGACTCACTAACGGAAAATGCTGAATTGACACGTAAACTCGAACATACAACAGTTAAGTGTTCACGTGTGCAAGAAGGACAAAACAGTCCCTAGCGTAAAATTTCAAAACTGTGTCTCTAACCCCAACGAAAAACATCTCCTTCAGTTTTGGCCCCGATCCTTCCCCCGATAGATGCTCAACTCCCCTTCCATCCTTTGTCCTTCCTCCCTTTCCTGCTATCCTCCGCCATCGCCTCCTCCACAACCATCGACCTCCGAAATCTTCGCATCTTCTCAAGTTCCTCTGGATCCACACCAGGACCTAAATTCATTCGATCCGATGTGTTCGATCCGTTTACGTTTTTTTCAAAACCACCTCTAAGGCTTTTGCGCCGACGGAGGAAATATACAATTTGAGATCAACCACCCTTCGAACCAAGGGTTATGCCTTCCGACAAACACCATTGGCGACTACTTCCTCAGTTTCGGCCTCGAGCAGTTGATTCAACAGCTATCCGAAAATGATCCCAACCTTTATGGTACCCCGCCGGCACCGAAGACCACCATGAAGAATCTTCTGACGGTGACAGTAGACGACGAGTTGCTGAACTCAGAGCATAACCAATGCGCGATTTGCAAGGATGAGTGAGGCAAATGCCTTGCAAACACGTCTATCATAATGATTGCTTACTTCCGTAGCTTCAACTACACAATTTGTATTTTGATTACCCGTATGAATTGCCTATCGATGACCCAAATTATGAGAATCGAAATCCCAAGGGGACACTAGCGACAATGGTTCAAGGTCTAGCGATGGTGGTGGCAGCAATGATGATGTGTCTGGGGTATACCTATTCTGAGGACTTTTAGGATATCTTTGAGGTGCCCATTTGGCTCGGGTGGGTCTCCTCAGAAAAGTGGTGACAGGGGATGGGGAAGTAGGCAAGAAAATTTGGATTGAACCGAAGGATATGTAAGTTTGTTTAGGATTGAATCTCTTTTTTGTATAGTATGTTACTACTATTAATAAGTGATGCCATTTTTTGTAGTATGATAAGTTATTTTCTTTATTAAAACAACACAATTTTGAATTTTTAGGTCAGGGTTACTGTTTTGTCCTTCTCGTACACAAAGACATTCAACTGTCATATGTGCAAATTTATATGCCAATTCAGTATTTTTTGTTAGTGAATGATGTTGGATAATCGATTGAGGACTGTTATGTTTGACGGAGAAAAATATTAGAAAATTAATCTAGATATTAATTTTTTTGAGACTTAAATATTCACTTTTAAAATTCTTAGGAACTGATTTGAATAATTATTCTAAAATTAATGATTTATTAAACCATGTATTGAATTAAAGTGACTTGTATATTTGTGGACGAAGAGATAATTTATTTATTTCACACCAATTAATTTTAACTATTTGGCTTTATCAGCAAACAAAATTACAAGTTACTAAAAGTAATCTAGTAGCGACATGTTTGTATAATATATATGTAGACACTGAATTTAAACGAACCTAATATTCTTAGATAGAGAAAGTGTAAGAACCACGATTAATTAACCGTTTAACTAAATAATTAAATTGTCCAAAATAGGTTCCAAAAATTTACAATGTTAATTAGAAAATATAAATATGATAGTTGGATTCAGTAGATTTTTCTGAGTTGGAAAATGTAATTTTTTGCGGAAAATTGCGTAAAAATGTGAACCAGTAAATTAACTGACAGTACCGGCTTAAATCTGTCCGGTGCTGTGTGAGAATAATAAAAACAGTAAAAAAACTAAAAAATTAATTAAAGTTGAAAACCAGGTACTAATTTTAAAGGTTTGGCCCAACGTTGGATCAAACAGGCCAAAAACACTAACGGGTTGGACTGGATCCAAATTGGGCCCAAGCCCAATACATATAACACCATTAATGAACCATACTTAGCCACAAACACAACATATGTAGTTGAGATGGGAAGGAGAGAAACCCTCCGTTGACACTATTTACCTCTAACTTTCCAAGCTCATAACTTGAGTTATGGAGCTCCGATTGACGCACTGTTTGTGACCACGCGATCACCACGAAGAGCTCTACAAAACTCATACAAGAAACTGGTGATAAAATCTCATTTTTTCTCTCAGTCTTTCCTTCCAAAAATTCGAAAATCTAGTGTTTGGAGTTTTGAGATTTTGATGTTTTAATGTGTTTAGAATCAATCTAACTTGAGAAGATTATTGGGTTGTGATCCTATAATATTTGGAGACAGTAAGAACCCTAACCCTCTTGTGAATTTTGAGATTTTGAGTTTAGAAATTAATTGTAATGATATATGTGGTTTAAACTAAATATTGTTGGTGTAAAAATTAAATTGGAAGTTGAGTTTGTGGAATTGGAACCCTGGGAGCTAACTCTTGTGATTGGAAGCTTGTTTGGGCTCAAATTTGGTGTTTTACACATATTAAGAATGGGCCAAGGTATGGTTTCAGTTTTCTCTATGTAATTTATAATATTTCTGGACACTTAGGCTAGTGGACTAGGATAGGTTTGACTGGTTGATAGTTGATTATTATGATTATTGATGCTTGTGGTGACTTTGATAAATTATGATGATAATTGTTGATGTTGGAATGAATGATGATAACTATGTGAAATATAATGAGATGTGATGAATTATGTTGGTGAAGAGTTAAATTCTGTGAGATTGGGGAGGTTGAAATCTTGATTTAGAACTTGTAGAGTTTGTTGAATTATGTTGAAAAAATTGATTGAAATAGGGTTAAATTGATGGAGAAGGTCAATTGGTAAGTGGGAAAACATATGATTGTGATTGTGGACCTGAATGGTAAGGATTGATGTGCAATAGAATGTTTGTAAAATGGTTTTGGTTAGGAGTTTGGAAAATTTAAGAACCTTGTTGATTTTGTGAAAACCCTGTTTTATTGAATTTTGATGGATCATAACTTGAGCCTCAATTTTGAAATTGGTTTAAATTTATTTTAAATTAAAGGTTGTTTTGAGATATTTAAATTGATATAAAATTTGATGAAAATGGGTTTTTGTAGAGGGAGTTATGACTGTTTAAAGTTTGGTGTCAAAAAGTAAATTCTGCAACTTTGAAATCTTTTTGAGTCTGGTGAGGGTCGCGTACGCGACCTAGTGCACGCGACACGACCAAACCCTTCGAGTTGGACATCTCGCGTACGCGACATAATGTACGTGACGCGAGCAACCCATTCGGGTTGGGTATCTGGCATACGCGAGCAGGGGGTTGCGTACGCAACCACCTTTTTCAACAGCATGCGTATGCGAGGCAGAAGCTTGCGTACGTGAGACCCCTGTTTTGTTGAAACATGATTTTTTCTAGTTTCAAAGGTTCTCCAACTTTACAAACTTCCTTAAATTGCAGTTTAAGAGTAATATCTTGTAGTTAGGCCTAATAACTAATAGAGGAGAATTAGTGACTTAAATAGGTAAATTTTACATGAATTTAGAAGACGGAGGCTTAGGTTTCTGGAGTATTGAGGAAAGATTTGTTGAGTGAGATGGCGGAGTACTGTAATGAGGATTGAGGTAATGAGTTATGGAAGTTATGAATTGATGATTTTTGAGATGAGTCAAGGACTCAGAGTGGAATAATGGATTACTGATGTACTGAAAAATGATTTATAAAAACTATTGCTATATTATTTCATATTGAGATTGTTGAGACGCTATGCGCCTGGCAAGGACGGTTGGTTAATCCCGCTTGTCGAGGTCGCGGTGGCGGCGTAAGAACGGTTGGTTTATTCCGCTTACGGTGAGATGTGAGGTCTGTGGCAAGAGTATCATACTCGCATCCTTTCGGAATTACTAGAGTGTACAGGCACTATATCCTGGACTGTGTTCCGGGCACAATATCTCGGGGGTTCTCATTCTGAGACCGAAAGGTGACGTTCCCATGGGAATGTGTCGGGTTGGCAGTTGAACCGACGATGTGATATCACAACCAAATAGGACAGGCATTCATCATGTGCATTTTCTATCTGTTTGCTTGCTTTGCCGACTTGAATTGCTTGCCTAATTGTATAATATGATTATTTGCTTCTTGAAATTCTTGATATACATGCTATACTTGTACTTTACTTGCATTGTTATTACTTGAGTTTTCTATTAGGATTGAGGAGGTTCGGAAGGCAGTGGCGATGGAATCGCATGGCGGTTAGGCTGGTGAAGGTTGTGGGACAGCGGTGAACTGATAGTTAGAAATTCCTTAAGATAGTTACCCCGTTTTCATAAAGGATTTAAAGTTATGGTTTTAATTTTAGTTATGCTTTAAGTTGAATCTTATGATTGACATGAAGCTCTAGGATTGTCTTTGGCGTCTCGGGGTCTTATATCTTATATTATTGGATACTGTTACCATACTGAGAACCTTCGATTCTCATTTTATACTTTGTTGTTGTTTTTCAGATGCAAGTCGCAATACACCTTGGTGAGTTGCTTGATGGTGACAAAGCGGAGGACCTTTTTCATGTTTTGGAATCTTTTGGTTATTTTGGATTAGTTTCTCTCACTTTTGTATTTATATTTGCCCTAGAGGCTTAATTTGAGAGAAATTTTGTATAAGCTATTTTACTTTTAAAATTCTGTATGTCTGTATAACACTAGTCGGCCTAAACTCCGCGGCTGGAGCTAGTACCTTATGACTATTCTACTTATATATCTATATACATTTTGATTATCTTGTATATATATTTTGTGCCTTAAGTTTGTAGCTTCGTGTGAACGTTTCGCGCTTTTGAAATTCTGTTTTCGAACTTATTATTTCTTCATCAGGCTTCTAAAATTATTATTCCTTCTATATATATATTTATGTATAAGGATTGTCGTGACCTCTGATTAACCTTTGCTTTATGGCACGAGGTAAGGTTTAGGGTAATTATGGTGTTACAGAAAGTCTAGGGGGTCAGCATTTTTATTAAAATCTGGCCAGCACTTAACCAGCAAAAGAAGAGTAATCTCACACCATTGGATGAAATCTTACGCTATTAAAAATATCAATGATGACTACAAATCACAAAACTTACTGGTCCTAACACTCCTCTTCTTAGATATACTAAACAACTCGATTGAATATATAACACGTCATTAATTGTGTTATTGGAAAACATATATAATATACAAAAAAAAATGAAGGAAATAAAAGTCAAGTCTCATGAAATAAAATTATCTTCAATGGAAGGGTGGCCTTTATGAACTTCAATTCCTAACTCATCAATCATACAAACAAATTCAGTTCTTGAGCATTCAAGTACATTATGGCATAGATAAAAAGTAGATAGTAGATGCAGTACAATTGATGCCTTAATTGCGTCTACATAAGGACATAATGACATATATAGGCAGCAGGGGAAAAAAAGTACACACATTATATCATAGAAGCTTAGCAACCAACAGGAGTTTGGAGATTGCACTTGGCGGGAAGTGAAATAGCAAGATCTGGATCAATCCCAAGAAAGGGCAGCTCTACTGAGTTCTTGTAAGAGCAAAGGCATTGCAAATCTGCATTACTAACAGCGTTGCAGCATTCTGTTGTTGGATCAGTTGGGTTTGGCTGAGTCACCGATGGCTTGCAAGCCATCAACCCATCCTCACTCATATTACATACATTAATACCACTTGAACCTTTCGTAATATTTGCGGTCATCAGTACTGCCGCCACCACCATTAATCGCAGTGCGACCCAACTGCCATCCATTTTTGCTCAATGAAATGAAATGCCGATGGTGATGGCCAGTAACTATTGATGAACAAGCGTGAAAGTGAAAACTGTGGGTATTGTTATTTAAAGAGGAGAGGATCGGAACTTCGTAGCCTCACATTTATGGACCCGTGAATAAATGGTTTGGCGGGACCTTAAGGTCACGGGGTGGTCGGATTCTTGTTTCTGTATGTTGTCACTTCGTACGTAAAGTGGTTTGATTTTGTAGTTCATGGAATTACACGTAGTAACAATATGTACAGGAAAAAATTTAGGAAATTCTATATGCACCAAGCAACTAACTTAAAAAAAAAAGCGCCATTCGCATACAGATGTTTAAAATTTTTTTTTAAATGTTTTTTATTAATTAAAATTTAATATATATAATTAATTAAATGGTATTATTTTTGTCAAAATTGGATCAGACAAATTGATTTAAATATGTTTGCTGGGTTTCAACACGTTTAAACTATTAACCGACACTAAACTCACTATCTTCTCGCCAAACGGGTGCTGACTTACAATTGCATCCGCTTCATTTTGTACCGCCAAATTGTCTATCAAGTCTCCGTTATCGTTTTCATCATCGATTTTATAGTTGGCTTCGAACTCCTCTTCACTGTCATTATTATCTTCTTCCCAATCTATATTCCCGAGCTCATCAACATTGACCTCCTCCCCAACCGCGCCCAACCCCGACTGCTATTCGAACTCAACGTACAGCTCTATCATCGGCACGTGAAATCGGGTTTGTTGATAAATACATAATATCTGCTGCATATTGCCATCATTAGTGAAGGGCATCATTTGAAATTGTATCAACCTACCAAATACTTGTACATGATTCCTATATAAAATGTTGCTCACCCTTTTCGAAATGTGGCTTTGAATGTTATTACAAAACCCATTTTGCAACTCTACAAAACTCATGATACATGGAATAGCGAATGATACGGACATTCACAAACAAAAGTCACTCCATGTGTGTTTGGTATAATCGAACCGTTATAATACATTCGCAAATTTACAACTTTCCATAATTTCAACCTCACCTAATCCGATTTTTTAACACAACCTACTGCCAAAAAAATTTTAAACTATCACAAATGTGCAAATAAGAAGAATAGGAGTAGAAATGGAGTGAGACATTTTGAACGAGTATTACTTCGTATTTATAGGGAGGATTCTCGAATAAAATATTTTTTTGTACAAAACGCAACCTATTTTTTATGTTTTCCAAAAATAAACCTGACATCTTCAAAACGCAATCCGCATTTTCAGTCTTCCAAAAATAAAGCTGGTGCAAAAAAGAAAATGCATCCTGCGTTTTGTTATGTCCAAAAAAAATAAAAAAAATGCTAATCACTAAATATAGGCTGTGTTTGGACTTCAATGAATAAAAAGAAAATTTAAAAAGCTTCCAACAAACAAAACGCACCCTGAGTTTGTTTTATATGTTGAACAAAAAAAATAAAAAAATAAAAAGTAAAACACGGGCTATGTTTTGGAGTGACACTATAACAGTGAAAATTTTGTCCATACATTCATTTTAATCCACTTCACCAATGTATTTTCCATAACGAAAAAGATGAGTCCCAACATTAATCAATATTTTATTTCAAAAATATTTTAAAAATAATAAAAATTCAATCCAAAACTAACACAAAAATACCTTAAGTCATTGTCTCCTAGCAATAGCATTGCCCATTTTATTCAGATTTTCGTGCCGACTCATACGCATTGCTTTCACTCTCTTTGGCATAACATACACGATTTCCGCATCCTCACTCCTTTTCATTCATCTCTCTCAAACTTCTAATATATCATTCATTCATTTCCCTTAATTGCAATAATGCCGCTTAAGTGATATTTTTAGAATATCACTTTTAATATTTTTAAAAAGTGAATTAATTTAAAATTAAAATTTATATTAAAATTAATATCATTTTAAAAACAGTATTATTTTAATAAAAAATCAATAAAATTATCACTTATATAATTATGTTGATGAAATAATAAAAAAAATATAAAATTTTAAATGACTAAAACAAAACATTGGATAAGTAAATTTTATTTTTAATTTTAAATCACTATTTATAAAATATAATCCAAACAACAACAACAACAAAGCCTTGTCCCACTAAGTGGGGTCGGCTACATGAATCAAACGACGCCATTGTGCTCTGTCATGTATCATGTCTATAGAAAGACCGTTTACATGTAGATCTCGTTTGACCACCTCATGGATGGTCTTCTTAGGTCTTCCTCTGCCTTTCGCCCTTTGTCCATCTTCCATCTCATCCACCCTCCTGACTGGATGTTCTATCGGTCTTCTTCCCACATGTCCAAACCACCTGAGACGCGATTCAACCATCTTTTCCACAATGGGTGCTACTCCAACTTTCTCCCTTATATCTTCATTCCTTATTTTATCCAATCGCGTATGACCACTCATCCATCTCAACATCTTCATCTCAGCCACACTCAACTTATGTTCGTGCTCCCCTTTAGCCGCCCAACACTCCGTACCATACAGCATAGCCGGTCTTATAGCGGTGCGATAGAATTTACCTTTAAGTTATAAAACTCAAAATAAAATTAAAATTAGAACTAACATTAATACATTATATTAAAAATGCTCTAAGGCATGCTTTTTCTTCTTTTTACTTTCTTATGTACATTCTCATAAAAGAAATATCTGAAAAATCAAGCAAAATATGCAAAACCCTAACAAAAGAACATCTGAACGGCATGCAAACATTTTTTTAATGAATTGGAATACAGCATCCCGGATCTGGATAGTGAAGACTATTATTGGATATTGGCTTTGTAAGTCCCAGCTCACAAGGAGGAAGGGAGGGAGGTGAGGTTTAAGAATGCGGAGGAAGACAATGGTACTTTTTTAACAAAGTTAATACGTAGTTAACAATTTGTTAATTTTGTCAAACGAATTTTATCTTTCATAAGTATTAAATTAATATTATGGTTAGTTTTGTTAACATCTAAACATTTTATGGTCAGAAACGGTGATTTACCACTTCTCATCAAAAGAAAACAAGGCAAAACAAGTTGAGTTTGATCCAACATAGAAAGCCAGATCACAGGCTCCTTCTAGGCCTAAGCTTCTCAGGGTAGCTGGTTGTATGTAAGCACCAAGAAGAGCAGAACTAGCAAAGCAGAAACTGCAACCCATGCCCAGTAATTATTTGACCTTTTCCTCTTAAGTATCGCTTTTGGAATTGCTTCAGGAACCTTTGTTTTACTCCTGTATCTAGCACTACTCTCCTTTGCCACCTTTTCCTTCACTGGCACAAGACCTTCATCGCTGTCATTAACCTTCTCCTGCACTGTAGCCTCAGCCACTTCATCTGCAGGTCCCTCAAGATTGGGAAGAGTTGATGAGCCCCCAGCTCCCTTCTTTGCTTTCTTCTCACGATCCTACAGTAAATCAAGTGCGATTTTCATATTTTAATACAAAATTGTATATTCATGAATCATAAGAATCTTATTCATAAGCAAGATTGTAACATCTGACTACTTGAATTTAAATAAACTCTTGATAAAATATCTAATTCTGTTTTCACTTTTTTCTTTACAAAATATAGGAAACAGGAAACACTAAAAATAGAAAATAGAAAATGAAACAAAAACCAAATACGTACTAGGAAAAGAATCTTATAAAAGAAAATAAAAGTAAAAAAAAAAAAAATCTTTACTTCATCAAAAGATCTTATACGAAAATATCTCGTTGAAAAAGATCTTTTTGAGAAACTCATCCAAAGGAGTCCTTTGTTAAAGTTTCATTTGACTGAGAAATGTTTAATAAAGAGTTTATTTCTGATTAACTCGGTTTTGCAAAGTAGCATTAAAACTAGTTATCAAGCATTTATATTAGAAAAAACAAAGGAATTAGATCAATCATCACCTTAAGCTTCTTTTCAGCTTCCTTTTGTGCTCTGGCTGCTGCTTTGGCTGCAGCTTTCTCTGCTAACTTCCTCTTCCTTTCCAAGGCCTGCTTTGCTTTTGCAATTTCCTCTTCCCTTTTAATTTCTTTCAACTTTGCGGGATCAATTGCAGGCTCTTTGTTCTCCTTTTGTGGTATTTCAAATTCATATTCATCAGCATAATCTAAACCCTTACCGTCCGGATTAGATTTCAAATCTCTAGCTTTGTTCTTGGTTTCTTTCTGAACCTTCTGTGTGGGCAGTGTTTCATGTGGAGAAGCCTTCGGCTCCTCTTTTGGCTGCTTTAAGCTCATTTTTGCATCAGTATCAGCAGCTTTAGGTTCCTCCAGCAGTGGGTTTTCATCTGGGTTCCTCATCCGTCCATCCCTACTCAATTGCCGCATATCCAACGATGGCAGAAGTCGTTTCTCATAGTCATCCCTAAAAGCTTTGTCACTGCTCCAAAGCGACATAAATTTCTCGATCTAGTAACCAGGGGAAAAAATGACATCACAACCGTCAATCATCAAAGTCATCAAAGAAGGAAAAAAAATTATCAGAAAGTTAAAGTGCAATCCCATTATTAATATCAGATGGTGCTCCGAAGAATTAATACTTTGCAGACAAACCTCTGTTTGTGCAAGTTCCTCAATAGCACTGAGATCTTTCTTTGCAGCAAGCTCCCGTGCTTTGTTCAGAATTGCACGACTTTTGAAGAAATAAGAGTTCTGTAAAATAAATAAATAAATATTAGTAAGTTAAAACGCAGAAAGTATCCAGCAGTTCAACATCAAAGAAATTGTAAAAGATAACAAAGTTTGGGAACAGAAAATGAATAAAAAACTGTCTAATAGCATGCCCAGACACCCTAATGAAGGAACAGCAAAGAGGATGGCAATTATTTTACGAGTCAAGATAAGGATACATATTAATACCACAAGAAGAATCACACAAAGGGATAACATACCCCTTCATCCCGCTGTTTTCTTAGTTGCTGAATACTCTCATAAGCCTTCTCCCTCTTCTGAGTAACATCTGCTAGTTCTTCCTGCAAAGATTGGATATCCTTGTCTATGGCTTTCACTGAATCATCAAGTTGCTTGATTTTGGACCGAATTGCTTGTCTCTCTTTCTTGGCACCATCTAAGTCCCCACCTATAAGCTGCAATTGAAACTAATAGCTAAAGAACTGTTCCAATAAGACAATTACAAATTTATAACAATCTACAAAACAAGATGTTCTATAGAGAAATGAAAACAAAACTCTCTCACCTTAACCTGATCCTGTATGACTTCTTTCTGCCCAAGAGAATCTTGTACTTTGGCCCTCATGGCAGCATTGGCAATAACTTTCTCCCTTGTCCCCTCAAGCTGTTTGATTTCTCTAAGGATTTGTTTCTCCTCGGTTAACGGAATGCTTTCGTGTTGCATGCGGTATTTCAAGCTATATATCTGCATCATCAAAACATATACAGCATTATACTAGGATTAATTACAATAGAAAGAACTGATCCAATATGCATTGAAAAGAACATGGACTTGTAACAAACAATATCATTCAGTTCCTCCTCAGATGAGCATAATCCTCCACCTCGACCTCCATTGTTAGCAGTACGCAGCTTGCCAAGCGCCTGCTGCAGAGGTTCAATCTCTTTTATTTTTTCATCCACAATACTCTGAAATTGCTTGTTTTCATCCCGTAGGGACTTAACCTGAGTAATCAACTCTGCCCGTTCGGACTGCACAAATACCAAATATACAATTATATTTAGATGTAAATCGTGACAGACCTACAATGCCTTATCAACAAAAACATAAAACATTCATGAATGAACAGCCCATTGATGTGGTACGAAATCACCATGAATTTTCACTTATGTCAGATAAACTTCCAAACAAGAACTTATTTTAACAAATGCAGCTTTCACACTCATTAACTCCTGTTGATAAACCTAGCAAGTATTTAGAGTAAACAATGAAATCTTTTTATCAACGGAAATTGATAGAATCAATAGCTTGGAATATCATTTTTACTATAAACGTCTGTGAATCAGTACCGCTACCATATAGTAAAGGAGATTCCACCAATAGCCTTTGTTTTTATGAGGGTACTATATTCTAACAATTCAAGTATTCAACTCAGTTGAATATACAAGTCAGGTAGGGATAAATAAATATCATGCACTAATTAGGTTAGATAACAAATGTACCAGAGAAACCGCCCATAAAGTGCTAATTAAGTTTCAAATCAAAACTTGTATATTTTAGGTTAGTCCTTTTTTCCCAAAGTAGTTTGTTTTTCAGTCGTCAAATTACAAAATCGTATCCATTTTTTCCCTGTAGTGATCCTGGATTCAAATTAATTCGGTCAACAGTGATGTGGTGAATAGTTACTCATGCTGTGGTCTTTAAAAATCCCGATACTACAAGTCATCATTCGATAGAATGACATAAATGTAGATTCAACATCATAAAAGCTTTAATCATAATCGGACAACCGAGAGACACGAGTAAACAAATTAAAATAAAAAGGACAAAAGAGCCCGACACAAATCTTATCACGCAACCATGACGAAAGCATTCTTGACTCACCCGCTTCACCCTTAGAGTATCGGTCAGCTTAATCCGTTGTTGATTTTTCTGGTTTATCTCCTTGTCAAGCTTATCAACTTTGGATTTAATGTTGGGATCATCGTAAGGCCGACACCTTGCAAAATAAAAAGAGTGTATCATCTTAGGCGCAGGCCAATCTTCAACTGCGCCTTCTGGGACACTGGAATCTAAAGCACCATTCCCCCGAACTTTAGCATATTCATCTCCATTGGACCCTAATTTTACGGGGTCAGCAACTACTGAATTTTGAACCAATTTCCCATGTTCCTTGTCACCCGACACAGATTTGTCTTGTTCGGCTGCGCCGTTTGCCACTTGCCCTTGAACCACCTCAAATCCCGTGACCTCAACTACCATGTCAACTACAGGATAGCCTCACAAAACACAAAGAACCTGATTCGATAAAGAATAAATAAAATAAATTAAAAAAAAAAACTGATGAATATACGGAATATTCAAAGGATAATGTTACACATCCAAGTCTTTTTATGAACTAAGTCTAACCAAGTTAAACAATAAGACTTGGAATAATGCTAGTCAACTAATTGTTATGTTAAACCAACTTGGTTGGACTTAATTAACAAAAAGACTTGGTTAACAAAAAGACTGGGTGTATAGCATTATTCATATTGAAAATCATGAATAATCCAAGTATTCAACTGTTTGATCCACAGGCCTAATGAGCAGATACGCAAAACCCATCAACCAAAACGAAGAATTTTACAATTCTTGATCATAACTACAAATTATTCTTTTTTTAGGGGAAAATTAAAAAAAAAAGCAGGGCAAGCCTTAAATGAACGATGAACACCTCATTCAGTGGAAAAACACAACAGTTCTATCAACTTGATCAGCAGCAATTAAATTTCAACGGTGCATGTCAAAATAAACAAAGGAATCAACATAGAATCATCACAATCTCAAACATGCAAAATAATTAACCAAGAGAAAATGTTCAATTTTAAATGTTTAAGCAAAGATAAGACCTCGTTCTATGAACAAAACCAAGCATGCAAAAATGCAACCCAAAGATAAACGAGAAAATTACTAGAATAAAAAACACAAAAACAAAAGCGCATGATCAGTGTACCATGAATGATCACACCACCACACCTGATACGCCCCAGAAAAGGCACAATCTTTGGACACAACAGCTTCAGAAAATGAAAATTTGAGACGAGTAATAATAAAAGGGAGCTACAACGATGAAACATACCAGTGTGGTGATGGAGTGAGATATAAGCTTAAGCACCAAAAATATTTGCTAAATAACCCTAACGAAAGCGACAGAGAGAAGAAAAACCGTTTTCACAGAGAAGACCTCCAAAATCCAAACTTCAAAGTAGTCAGATCTCTCTCCAAATGTGAAAGACTTAATCCAAACCGATGTTAGAGAGAGAAAGCCTAAATATATGCAATATACACTGCCGCTATTTCTGTCAACAAAATGTGTGTTTTTTTCTTTTTAAAATATAATTTTTGTTCGGTTCAGCAGTGGATTTCGCTATCTTAAATTCTACACGACAGTGAAAAGGTTGGACTTCCGTTTTTCTCTTTACACTATTTATTGTTTACGGTTGTTTTAATATTTTTAATCCTTTATTTATTTTAAACAATCCATTTTTATCCTATTCAGGTAATTCCAGAAGAAGGGGGGGGGGGGGGAATCTGTACGTTTTTATCACTTTCATGGTTTTGCTCCATGACATAGGAAATTGAGAAGAGAACTGTTCTTTTTTTTTTTTGACAATGAATTATTATTTAATAAAATTCTTTTAAAGTGAAAATTTTAATAAAATAAAAAAAATTAGATTTCTGTTCTTTTAATACTATTTTAGAATTTATTTGGATGAGTTTTTTAAGAAAATATTTTTTTTAAATTATTTTTTTTTAAATCTTATGAAAAAGTAAAAGTAATTTTATGTTTAGATATTTTATACAAAAAGATTTTTTTATCTATCAATTATGTTTAGATATAATAATATAAAAATATATTTTTATTTATTTATTATGTAAAAAATTTATTTTTAAGAAAAAAATATTTTAAAAAATATGTAAATTATAGCTTCTCAAAAAAGATTTTTTTTCTATATTTTTATTTTTACTACTAGAAATTTGTTAAACACGTTAAAAAATAATTAAAAAAAGATATATTTTCATTGAAAAATAATTTTTTTTATTAAGATAATAGCACCCAAATAAACACTTAATTATTTTTGGATCAAAATAGCATAAAATAATAAGACTTATATGATAAAAAGTAAAAAATAATTCATTTCTTATTTTATTATTTTTCTAATCTTCTCGATTAATTTTTTTAAACTACTTATCAATATTAGAGTCAACCCAAAATGGATTAGATACACTCTTTTTTTGTTCTTAAAATTTTCTATAGTATTCATTAAATAATATATGAATCTTTGCTAATATATATTTTAAAGAATATATTTAACAGCAGCAAAAAAATATATTTAATTAAATTATTAAAATATTAAATACATATTATTTTTCAGTACGTTATTATGCTTTTAAAATGTAAGTTATTCAAAATGGTATATGGTTTTTTTTTTTTTTTATTAAAAGATGGTATATTCAAATTTTAGAAGGATTTAGTTAAAATAGAATATAAATATTTCTTAAATTTTTTATGTATTTTTTTTACATAATATCTACTTTTATTTTAGAAAGCAGAAACACGTTTTAAATTATTTTAGTGTATTAGACAAATTACACATACAAAGACACTCGTTTGACACCTATGACTTTCTATTTAGAAGTGTCTTATCCAAAAAAAAACAAAAATATTTATCAAACACAATGTATTAGGCTTAATTTTTTGTCTAATTTTACAAAACTTAAAATTCCTTTTACTTGCTCAACACGAACATAACTTCCACGTCCTTCTTCTATTTCACCTCCAAACCTAAGAACTTTGATCGATGGCACTTTTTCATCACCTGTGGCGCCTTTACAACCATGATTGAAGGCATGATTCCATCCAAATGACGTCACTAATCCTAGGTATTGGCATTGCTCCTCTGCAACAAGCATCAACTGGGTCATTGTGACATTGTAGCTATTCCCAAGTTTTGCGTCCTTATAATAAATACTTTGACTAACTAGACCTTTACTTTTAGATATGGTGATAATTTGCTGGTGGCGATTTTGTTTATTGAAGTCTTTTCTTGTGTTGTTGTTCTCACCCAAATAAATAGTCAGCACACATTTTATTTTGTTGATAATTGCTTCTACTCCTCATTTGTGATATTAATTTCTCCCATAGAAATTTTTTTAAATTATTATAGGATTATGAAAGATAAGCTATGCTAGTGATCAACATGATAATGAAAAAGTAAAGATAATCTCCTATGAAAAAATATAATAAAAAAAGATAAAATTAAAAGCCGTGGAAATCTTGAGTTTGAATGTAAATATTACAATGTTTCATATAATGATTCTTACACTAAAATAAAAATATATTTATTGAAGATTTTATGTTTTGTATAATGATTCTTACACTAAAATAAAAGTATATTTATTAAAGATTTTTTGGAAAAGAATTAGACTTGTACAAAAACCTTATTTTTAAAACTTGAAGAACTTTAGAAATTTAACCGTAAAAGTATATTATTTTATAAAAATAAAAAAAGGTAAAAGTAATTCCACCCTTATCTATTAATATAAATATAAGTGAATTTGATTCGAGAAAAAGAAAAGTTACTAAACTTTTAGGAATTAATAGTCAAAATCATTCTTGAAAATATTTCGATCTCTATTTTTGTTTTTAAAATATAAATTTAATTAAAATCGTCCTCGAAAGATTTAAAATTAATCACGTTAGTCTTTTCGTCTATTCTGTCACTAACAACGTTAATTTTACTGACGTGGCATGTGAGTTTTGTTTTATTTGTCAAGGTTCAAACCATTAGAAAATTGGAGTCCCAATCCAACGACCCGACCCGGAGATCACAGACTCTCCTTCTCCCCTACACATCTCAACCTCCATGCCAGTTCCAACAGTTGCTGGCTCCCCGTCGATGTCGTTTTTCCCACCGTCACCTACATCGGCGCCTTCGCATCAGCTCCCATCAGTATTTATTTCCATACCCAAACCCAAACCCCAAACTGACCCTCTCTCTCTCTCTCTCTCTCTCTCTCTCTCTCTCTCTCTCTCTCTCTCTCTCTCTCTCTCTCTCTCTCTCTCTCTCTCTCTCTCTGAGTGTTTAGGTTGGGTCAGCATCCAAATTTAGAGCAATCTCTAGCCTAGCAGCAGAGGCAGAAACAATTAGGAACACCATGATACTTGCAAACAATTTGGGGCTACAGAAAGTGCTTATTAAGTTAGATAGCTTACCTCTAATGCAGAATTTGAAATCGAAGAGCAGGGTTGAGGACATTGATCCAATATTGTTGGACATCCTACAGTTAGCAGGGGAGGATAACAGGTTCGGGTTCACTTGGACGTCAAGGGAGGGAAATAGATTGACGTCAATTAACTCGGTAGAGCGCTGGAGCAATCCTGGATGATTAACCCGCCCCCTGAACTCAGGGTAGTGATCGGACGCAATGTCGAGAGTCGTCGAGGAGCAAGGATCGAGCAGCGTCAACAGAACCTACAGCAACAGATGACGTCAGGAGCCACAAACAGAGGAGCATACATCCGAGGAAGCTCAGATTAGGGGCGGAGACCGAACGGGCATATCGTTCAGAAGACGATGATGATGGCGGAAGTTTGAAGTCATCCTCCTTGGAGCAACGACGACCGCATTCCACAAGTAGTGCTTTGTGATGCAGCTAACCGAATTAGATTGGGGGTGGAAAGCGAGCACTATACCATTGATGCGGCGGTGGCAGCAGCAGTGGAGCAGGGGCTCTAAGACGCTTGATAGGTGGCGAAAGTTGACATTCAGGCAAGGCGTGGTATCTCTGCAACATCCGGCAACGACGACGGTGGTTACTGGAGACAGTGCACAGCGTGAAGCTTGAAGAACCACCATTGTGGGAGTTGTATTGCAGCAGGACGGGAATGGAGGCTCGAAGCTACTCAGATGGGTTGAGGAGAAATTTTCGGGGCGGGTACGGGTGGGTCGGGGTTCTGGGTAGTTAGGGTTCTGTTTCTGTTTCTTAGGCTTAACAGCCCATGACAAAAAAAAAACTAACGTGCCACGTCAGCAAAATTAACGTTGTTAGTGACAGAATAGGCGGAAGGACTAACGTGATTAATTTTAAATCTTTCGAGGACAATTTTGATTAAATTTATCTTTTGGGGACGAAAATGGAGATCGGGGTATCTTTTAGGGACGATTTTGACTATTAACTCAAACTTTTAGTGAATACTTTAATATGAATGCAAGGGAGACTCTAGATTTACATATTGTTAGAATATTTTTTTTATCTGAGTTACTTTTTTATCTAGCAAGAAGTTTTTATTTTGTCAAAATTTTCTCTTATGTTGCCACTAATTATATTGTTGGTTATGTTTCTGCTAGGTACTTGTGAAAGAAAAGCAACGCATGAAAAAAGTGTTAGAGTCTACTAAAAATGCATAGAATAAAAAACGAGTGAGCATTGTAAGTAATAGATAGTATGATTTTTAAAGAAAGAATCTTCTTAATTTATAGTGTCCCTGAAAGTGGGCTTATGTTTTTAAAACCTGTAGATTATTCAGATGAGAACAAGGTAAAAAATTATGTTGCAAAGAGAATGAGAAAAGTGATCATAAAAATTGATGTTTCAAATATGGTGCTAGTTGTGAGTGACAATGCACTAGTTTGTAAAGTAACTATTTATTGGACCCTTATTCGTCTTTTGATTACCCCTACAATGTGATTAGATTTGTTGTCTTTGTCGCTTTTAAAGACATCCATGTTACTCTACATTAATTATACGATTAACTAGAAGTTATAAAATGTGCATAAGAAAGAGGTTGAATCGTGCTTTAAAATCTTTTATCTGAAATAAAAATTTAAGAAGCTTTTCAAAAGGTAGACTTACTTAAAATTCTTTTAAAAAATATATACCGAGATTTTGAACTTTTGAAAAGCATCTTTTGAGGTTTTAAGAGACTTCAGATAACTTTTTGAAATGATTTTTTAGGTATCTCAAATATAACTCAGATACTTCTAAATAAAAAATAAAAAAAAGAGTAAATAGACAAAAATACACATAAAAGAATTTGTCATGAATAAAAGTACACACTAAAGTTTATAAATACCAAAAGTACACTCGAAAGACTGATTTTGATGGATACAATGCCATGTTGGTAGTGGATATGTAAAACTCAGGGTGTACTTTTGTCCAACGAAAATAATTTTTGGGCAGTACTTTGATATTTATAATTTTTTGTGTGTATTTTTATCTACTCCAAACTCTTTCATGTGTACTTTTGTCCATTTACTCAAAAAAGAACTACAAATAAAAGAGATAGTGTTCACAAGAAATACACAAGTGATATTTACTTATTTTGTCTAAAATGCTTGTGTCCAGTCCTTATGTATCCTGAGAATTTCACTAATAGAATAAGTGTAAAAGGATATTGTTTCCATAGAGCCTTATGAGGCTACAGTTTTAACTCAAATTGAATCGCAAACACAATCTAAGAACCTTTGATTCATATAACGACCTAACTTCTTGCACGTCCTGATCGTACTAGAGGCAAGGTGCCACCAATTTGCTTCTCTTAAACTTTAACTTTTATTAAATATAACATATGAGCCTGATTCACCGTTAGAGACATAGTCATATTTTGGGGGGTAATTTAAAAAAAAAATAACATATGGAACGTAATAAACAATACACAAACAGAATTAAAAACATCATAGAACATAAAAACAACCATAGGGAGGATACAGTTTCATTGAAATTCCCAAGCACCACCCATGGATGCTGAATGCTTAAGGAAATATCCACTAAATGCTTCCACAAATTCTCTCTAAGGGAGTTGTGGGCTTCCATATATAGTACTGCAAACCCAAGTTATGCCACTTCTATTAATCTCTATAGTCAAACACTGGTCAAAACTTCAGAGAATATTACAAGAGAATTTTATGTTATAAGATAAAAACCAAATACCACCCTTTTATCCATTAGCTTCTTTAATACCAACTAAGGAGAAACCTAAATTTTTGCAGAAAACCTTCATTGAATCAAAACTAACATGTGTTTCAAGAAGAATAAAAAAGGTTGGTTGGAATTTTCTTACCAACTCCTTGCAATGCACACGAGATATCTTATTCAATACTCCTCTAACATTCCAACTTATGATGTTTAAGCAATACATACGAACACCAAGAAAGAAGTTGGAATGTGGCTGACAGTGACTCATGCCACTAATCTTCTGTCCCCGAGTTTCGATCCACCACCCTTTGTTTTGACAGTGTGTTGAGTTGCTGCAGCCACATCTCTATGGAGTTCGGCTTCAATAGGTGAACCTTGGAAGGATGTTGGTATTCTCCTTTCGTGATTATTGGAGCTAGTGATGCGGAATTTTATAAAATCACAATTTGATAAGTGCACCAAATCGTATCAAGTAATATCACGGTAAGTGAGTTATCATTTCTACGAGGATTAAAGGACTAAGCAACAATGATTAATTGACTATTCGAATTAGACAAATTATGAAATAGAGGAATGAGTGAGGAATTAAAAGCAAACGTGTAAACAAAGGCAATAAAATAGCAAACAGTGAGTGAATGAAAACAGTGATGAGGAGAATATAATGTTAAGGTTTCAGAGATATTCACCCTTTAGGAAAACAATCCTTGTGTTCATTTAATTGGGGCATGTAGGGATCAATCACGACAAATCATAAATAATCAAATTCCAATTCCTTGACAATTCAATTTCTCTTTAACCTAATTAATCGCTAATTCTTTAGTCAACTATTTAAGAAAAGAGGTGAAGCACAATTCCTGATTTAATTTCAAATAAAATTCAAGAATATTCCTAAACAATTAAAACTTACAAGAAAGAATGATTTCCAAAAGTTTTCTAATCCAAACTTATGTCACTTATTTAAACTAGAGAGATTAAAAATCACAAAGTGTCGCACACTCTTTGAAACACTATTCCTAGTTATATTAAAAAGTAGTGAGAAAGAGTTTTCAAGCTAATTCTAATATTACTTTTTTCAAAATAATATTTAGAATCTAAAATGGAGTTAGAATATTTTCCAACCATTCTAAATCTTTAGGAATGAAGAACAAAAACTCAATCATAAAATAGATCAAAGCATGAACCTCAAATAAAGTAAGACACTTAGATTAATAATTCATAAAAAGATTAACAGAGCTCCTAACCTTAACAAAGGAGATTAGTTGCTCATGGTGTGTTGAAAAAAAAACTATGAATTCCAAAACAACTAGGGGGATTTGGCAAGGAATCACAAGCCCTGGAAGTGGCCCAATTTGGTGCGTAAGGTGCAAGGTTGGAGGCATGAAGCGTAAGCCCAAAAGAGGAGGAATTGGAGGCTTCTGTGAAGCTACGTGAGGTGCATGGACAGCTATGTGAGGCACATGGTGGCTGCATGAAGCGCATCAACTCATGCGTGAGGTACAGGCATGGAGGGCAACCCTTGGAGGGGAGGTTGGGGCTTGCGTGAAGCGCATGGTGGTGAGGCATGAGGCACATGAGGAGTGGCATGAGGCGCATGCAAGGAAGGTAGCCCCTGGGAGTGGGTTTGGAGGCTAGTTGTCTTAGGAGCTCTTTGTGATGTACACAAACTCCTTTGTCCAGAAACTTCTCTTGTTTAGCTCATTCCATCCTTGTCTTGCTTGTTGCTATTGTTTGCTCTTCTTCCTTCTTGTCTTTACTTGATTTCTTTCAAGATTCTCCTGTAACAAAAGAAATTCACACACTCAAAGTAATATACACTAAACTATGAATTGATTACTTAAAATAACAAGAATCATTAGTTTATGGACTAAAATTAAGAAGAAAAAACTACTAAAGATGCGGATGCATCAGCTAGCAGTTGGTGTTTTGTGCAGCACGGCATGCCCTTCTTTCTTCTCTTTGGAATTGTTCACAAGGGTGGTTTTTTTTATTATAGAGGTGTACCTGTGGACTTGACACCAGGCCCGTGATTAGAAGATTGTTCGCCTAGTCTTCTTGTCACGTTGGCCTTATTTGGTGAGAGCCCAACATTTGAAATATGGTTAACCTTTTGCATATTTTTACAGTTGACTTGGACTCACCCATCATCATCACTTACATGATTTTTACCATTAATATATGAATCATGCAATGTTCCTCCCTTTAAATCTGCAATATCCTAATTCTTCTCTAACACATCACCATTAATGCCAAATTCAAATAAAGGCTTGACTGGCATTGCCGTAGGAGGAGCACTTGACGTTGTTAGAGTGGTATGATCATTCGATTTGGGAATTTTTGAACTTGACGGGACACTTGCACTACTCGTAGGGGGTATCTCTTCCGTATTCCCTAGTAACATGTCCAAAGCAACTGCATTTGGCACATACTTTTTTTTTTTAACAAAAGGAGCTCAATACACTAAGGTGGAGCAGGTAGGACTAAAGGAACGCAAAGAAAAACACAAGACAATAGACACAATAAAATAGATTATAATCCATTGTTATCTCCAGCATTGCCATCAACAACTAAACGGATCAACACCACACCATTCCCTGTAACTAAAAAATGACTTATCCTTGATTCCATCAACACCTGTCTCTGAGTTCTGAAACACTCTGCTATTCCGTTCCAACCAAATGTTTCAAGTAACCACAAAGAACCCTATCAACCACTTCTTTTGTTCAAAGTTACGACCAGGCACTCCAATCTGACTCTCAAAAAGTTCTTTGACAGTCCCCGGAATAGCCCAAGTTCTATCAGCACACGTCAACCAAGCACACCACACCTGCCATGTAAACTCGCAGCCAAGAAACAAATGATGCACATATTCTATTTCTTTCTTACATAGAACATAAATATTATCACTATGATGAATAATTCCTAGCCTGCTCAGTCTGTCTTTAGTGTTGATCCTACCTACTAAGGCAAACCATGCAAATAGTTCAACTTTTGGGGGAACCAATCCTCTTCATATGGTACTAGTGAAGCTATAGCTTGTGATGTCCTCCGAGAGAGTCTCTTTCTGCAACACCTACACAAATAAATTAGTAGAAAAAAATACTTGTTCTGTCAACTTTTCATATAACTGTATCCTCTCTACTAGACAATAACCTTACTAGTTGTAACCAGACGTGAAGTTGATTGAGCAACTCTAACTCCCATTGGAATAATTCTCTCCTCCACTGAAAGTTTCACACCTACTCTAACCCATCCCAGAACCCACAATCCCCTATGACAGATCCTTGTTGATTTGAAATAGAGAAGAGTCTCAGAAAACTATCTTTCAAAGAGCCACTTTGTAACCAATCATCCTCCGAAAATCGAATATGCATGCCGTTTTCCACCTCCATAGACAAACCACTAATCATCATATCTCTTATTCGTTGCTCCTTAATATTAAGCTGGCAAATATCTTTCTACGGGCCACCATTTGACGGTAATGGTTGTTTTGACAACATAACATTTGGGTTCAAATGATTACAAGAACATACAATCTTCTTCCACAACAGGCAATTCTCCTTCAAAAAGCGCCACCACCATTTGAACAGAAATGACGCATTTTTTATCAATGCATCTCCCACCCCCCAATCTACCTAACTTTTTCGAAGCTTGCACTACCTCCCATTACACAAGTAGTATACCGTTATTTCCATCTTCTTTACTCCAAAAAAAATCTTCTCTGTAACCCAATTATCTTTTCTGCAACCGCCTTTGGCATCTTATAGAAGCTTAAGTAGTAAACCGGCAAGCTATTAAGAACATATTTTATGAGACCCAGCTTACCAGCTTTGTTGAGAGACTTCCTTTCCATAAACTAAACTTATCTTCCACCTTGTCTATGATTGGTTTCCAGGTCTTCACCAACCAAGGATTCGCACCTAGGAAAATTCATAGGTACCTGACAGGTAAAGCAGCTTCGGCACATCCCAACAAACCACACATATTCGTCACCCATTCCTGCTCATAATTAACTGAAATCAAGTTGGACTTATCAAATTTAATACTTAGGCTAGACATCAACTCAAAGCAACGCAAAAGCCTTTTATAATTCACGAGTGTTTTCGTTTTCTGTGGACAAAATAAGATTGTGTCATCTGCAAATTGGATATATGACAACTCTATGTTGTCCATTCTCACCAGTAGTGGAGAAATGCGTTCATTCCTGACTGCCTCACCCACCATCTTGTGTAAGATGTGGACGACAAGAACAAATAGAAAAGGAGAAAGAGGATCTCATTGTCTAAGACCCTCTCCATCCTGAACGGCTTTGATGGTGACCCATTGATCAACACCGACATAGATGTTGTAGTCACGCATTCCTTCACTTATGTCCTCCATCTAAGTCCAAAACCTATCTTTTGTAGCACAATATCCACAAAGCTCCATCTCACCTTGTCGTATGCTTTCTGAAAGTCTAGTTTGATAATTGCCGCCTGCTTCTTATGCAACTCCAGCCATTGGACCGTCTCATAAGCAATGAGAGCACCATCATGTATTTTCCGACCCTTTACAAATGCAGACCGAGTCTCCCCCACTAAACCTAGCATCATCATTAAACGCATTCTTCTCACCAATACTTTGGATATCACCTTATAGACACAACCAACCATACTAATTGGCCTTAGGTCTTTGATTTCCTTGGCTTTTACAAATTTTGGAGCTAGCGCCACCTATGTTACATTGGCATCCGTTGGTAGCTTCGCACTTAGGAAAAATCCCAACACAGCTACAGTAAAATCCTGGCCAATCTCACCCCAACATTTCTTTATGAAGTTCATATTGTAACCATCACTACCTGGCACTTTACTGGACTCACAATCCCATACTGCCTATTGTATTTCCTCAGGTGATGTCATCACCTCCAACAATGTTGCCTCTTCGTCATCAATCTACTTTACCAACCCATCACGGATCCCAATCATAGAAGCATATTCTTGCCGATACAGATCTTTATAAAATCATGTAATCGCAACCTTTATTCTGGCCTGGTTCCGCACCAATCTGCCATTAATTACTAGTGAATCGATTCTGTTGTTCCTCTTCCCAGCCGACGCTATGTTATGGAAGTACCTAGTGTTCTTGTCCATATCTTTAGCATGTTGAGATCGAGACATTTGCTTCCAATGAATCTCCTTTTTGGCATACCACTTCTCACAATAAGTCACAAGAGCCTCACGTCTAGCCTCCACTGTTCCATCATAACTACCAACACTATCGTCAATCTTCTTAATCTCTTCCTCAAACTTCTTTATCCTGTTGTCCATGTCCCCAAAATTGTCCTTATGCCATCTCAATGGTACCGTCAAGACCTTTAGCTTATTAGTGAACTGAACATCACCCAAGTTCCTCCAGTCATCCTTCACCATCTTCAGAAATCCTTCATGTGTAAACCAGGAATCCAAGTTTCAAAAAGGTCTTGGAGTCGCACTGAGCCTTGTATCTTCTAAAATCAATAGACAATGGTCTGATAGACCTCTAGGTCCCCTTTTAACCAAGTATTTGAGAACTCCTCTAGCCACTCTAAACTGACGAGAATCCTATCAATGTGGCTACAAGATCGACCTCAAAACCATGTGAACTTCCAATCAATTAGCGATAAATCCACTAGCTGTAAATCTTGCACCCAATCCTTAAAATCTTCCGCAGTTGCTGGTAAACTTTTCTTTCCTCCAACCTTAGTATCTCGTTAAAGTCTCCCATGAAACAAAATGAAACCTGACATAAATCAGTAATATAGCTCAACTCCTCCTGCATCACCAGTTTCTCACTCCACACATGAGCTCCATACCCCAAACAAAATGCACAGTGAAAGTTATTTTTTGTCAGCAAACTTATAAAGCATAGCCAACCATCTCTTTTATAGCAGTTCGAACATCCCACATTAACAATAAACCGCCAAAGGCACCTACTGATTCCATATAATCCCAACCCACCGTGTCACAACCCCATACTCGTGCTACATCAAACTTAGTCACTACCTCCCTCTTAGTTTCAATCAATCCTAGCATATTCAACTTATAATTTTTCTTCAACTCTTTCACCATACTTAACTTCCCATTCCCTCCTAATCCTCTAATATTCTAACAACTATAAATCATTTAAAAGTATTTCTACACACCTTGTTATGTTGTTTGGGCCTGATCCTCCTCGCTTTCTCCTTTTGTTTTGTCATCCTTTTTTTTTGCCGTAATAGCTTCATTCTGACTTTGTAAAATCGCCATAATATCTTCTTCTTCATCATAAAAAACTGCACCAGATTCGACTGCTAGCTTCCATGTTTCCTTATTTTCTGTTAACTGTGCTTCCTGCGTAGCCCTCTGATAACCATTTTAATTTATATATTTTGTTTCGATTTCGGATCCAACATCCTCTGTGACCCGTTCTTTAACGTTCTCATGTCTTGCAACATCGTATTCACCTCTTACCTCTGCCACGTTGTTCCCTCTTTTCTGGAATTGCTTCTGTTGGCCTCCCTGTTTATCACAGTCCATATAGCTCTCCAACAACCCCTCTGCTTTCGTTCCCTGGTCCTGCCCCTCCACCATGTGTCGCTCCTTCAAGCTCTCGATGATCCCGCTGCATGGACCTCAAGCTTGGCTTCCATTCCGCGCTTCCTAACCGCGAGGACAAGCCATGCGTCCCCTCGGTGCTAGGGAACGCAAATCGCACTCCGTAGCCGTGGCGTGATTATCCTCAACGACCTCTGAACGTGGTATGGCGCAGCTCATCTCGTACAAGCACTCGCTGTTTAAGAACGGATCCACTTGCCCTGGTCTGAACCCGCTGCATAGTGCCTGACCCAGTCTTGCCTCCCTTGGTGGCTTTGTTGCATCTTCTCTCCACCCAACAGGCCATCACCTCTCAATGGCCCATCTATTTCAAATTCTTTCAAAGGCCTACCAGCTTTATGGTCCAAAAGGAGGCTATCCTTATAGTGATGTTTGTGGCCTTCCTTATTTTTTAAACCCAAACCGCTATCATATCACCCTTGTACACCCGTTTTTAATTTTTTGGCCCCACATCCCCTTTCAAAGCGTTCTTCTATCACTGTTCTTTTAGACTCAATTTTCACACAATCATGAAATCCCTCATAATCAATCTCTCCATTAATTCCTTTGATTTTGAATGAAACCATTTTCCGTTACACATGATACGAAATTAAATTCTCTTAATTGCATTCATTCAAAAACAAATATTTGGAATTACCATTCTACCCTTATCTTCATCACTGTCCCTAGCTCATGTCATGATGAGCTCGGCCGCCGGATTCTACACCGCTGTCATCGACAACATTCCTTCGGCATGTGAGCTAGAGCTTTCACACATTGGCCTGACGCTTGCATCTTCCAAAAAACAATTATCTCCATATATCTCACGTCCCACCACCTTTACAAAAACATCGAAACCACTAATTCCTACAGTTATATGAACCCATTCTTTAATTACGTCAAATACACAAGTGTCAATTAACACTCGGCCAACACTGAATGATATGGTGGACTTCGTTAGTTCATCACACTCGACTACTTCCCCCTATAGACCGCCTATTGTGTTAAACGTCTTCATTGACCAAACATGTAAAGGCAGTCCATAACACTCTAACCAAACTCTTCTAGTCTCACTGTGTTCCAATTCCTCCTATCTCCATACACTATGAAAGAATTGTAGGAAACTATTCATTTTGAAAGTAAAAGCTTCCTCCACATTCTTCACAGTATCAAAAACTAATAGGACTTTGTATGCTCCAAACTCTCTGACTTCAACAACCTGAGGAAAGTTCTTACTGATTGCTCTTTGTAACGATTTGAAGTCGATGGCCATCATCGTTCTTCCAACTAAACTTCTTAACAACCAATCGAATTTCTCTTTTGCAACTGGTACTTTAACCTTCTTTGTCCAACCATTCTCATGCGGGTCCTTGATGGACGTAATCTTCTTAGTTCCTTCCATTCTTGTAGAATTTTCACCTGTCTGTGGTTGGCTGTTCCCCACATCAGTTCTTGCAATGTCCCCTCTGCGTAACCCAGTGTTCTTTCCCTCCACAGCCCTTCTATACTTAGCCTCGCTTACGGAGATTATCTTTCCCCTTATACTTGTATGGTGTATTTCTGCTCCCCCTTTCATCGTATAACGAACAAACGCGAACAGATAAACTTTTTCATTTTTCAGCTTTCGAGTTAGCCAGCTAGGTAGATTTATTGACAAAAATGGAAAAAGAATCATTTTCCAAACGTTGATACTCTTCTCAATTTCAAATCCTAAGTTGTAAAAATGTAAATTCCTAATTGTACCTCTCTCACTCATTTTCTCTCCCATTTTTGAAATGCATTTGGCACATACTAGGTGCAGATTTTCATATTCAATCTCGTAGACACTTTCATCGACACCAATCTTCTTAATTATTAGCAAATCAAGATCAATTTGAAAACATGTTTTGCGTATTTTTATTTTTTATTTTATTTTATTTTTAATAGCTAAATCTACCCGAACAATCCTGAGCATGGCTTCCTCGTCATAGTACCAAATGTTTAGATGTATTATCTTATTATCTTATAATATTAAAAGATATAAATAATTTATCATTTATAAAAAATCTTTTTTTATTTTAAATTGATCGATTTCTAGTTTTGTTTGACCGATTTATTCGATTTTCGAACAGTTTTTAATCAAATAATTTTGATTTAATAACCAAATCGTATAGTCAAATGGTTTTCGATCTATGTGGTCTAATTTTGAGAATATTGATTAAAACACATTTATGTTGAAAAAAAAGACATTTATGATTTATGTAACATCCTTTGCAGATGTGAATCAAAAGACAGTGTAACTAAAGTAGACAACAATTAAAGAAAACCAATATTCTGGTGTTCTCCCTCTTCTCCTTACTACTGCACCTTCCGCCACCGAAAATCTTGTTTAGTTTCAGAAATTTTTAATTTAGGCAAAATTTCCAGAGAGAGTGAGGGTCACAATGTTGAACTCGTCGTCGATAACCTATTCAGCCTTTATCCGGACCTGCTAAGCCCAGACGGAGTCTCACCGAAGGAGAGCTCGTCGGCCGCCTCGCCTGTCGGATCTACTGCGACTCGGCGGACATCACTTCCATTACCAAAACCCCCTCGTTCTCTTGAAATATTTTGACCGTTTTACCCTTCCGAAAGCATGGCAGAGAAACAGGTCATCATAGTCGTCGAAAGCACCGCTGCTTTGGGACCCTATTGGGATACAATTCTCGTGGATTACATTGACAAGATCATCAGGTTCCTTGTCTCTGTTCCTTATAATGTTTTGTTTGTCTCTCTACTTAATCACAATTAGGGTTTCGTATTATTGTCTGGATTTGAGTATTTTATTACCATGTCTCAGAGTTGATTCTGGTTGATTGTTAATCCCGTTTTCCGCTTTTGATTTTCTTGCTTTTTAGTTGTTGATTAATGGATGGTTCTTTTATGTATTTGGTTCCTTTTCGAGAGAGAGTGAAGCTATGGGTAACTGGTTTATGAGACTGGAGTTAGTTTTGAAGTCTCACATCGAGTAAGAATGAATTAAGTGAGGCAATATGATATGGAGCGTTCAGATTAATTGCTTTAGGGCTTGTTGTCATGAGTTGGTGTCGTGGTGAAGTACAACATTAGCTTAAAATGAATTAAATGGGGAGTAAATGACATGGAGAAGCCCACAATCCCATTGTCTCAAGGGTGTTTTTTTTTTTTTTTTTTTTTTTTAATATTCGTCTTCGGAGTTGTCCAGAGGTTTATGCAGTATCTTTTATTGCTTGAGGGTTTTGATCAGCTTTATCGTGTGGCAATGATGGGCTATTCGTTTGCATGTTCCTTTTACGTTTAGTTCCATGAAAGTTTACAATAGTTTGTTTGCTTGTGTCATAATATTTGGTTTGCTTGACTCCCATATAGCTTTTACTGTCTAGGCATAGAAGTTCTTTCGAATGTCTTGCAATAATTACAGTTTAGGTAATTTTCAATGGAGAATCAAATGTGGTTTCATGGTAAGAGTGGCATGAGGCAAGGAGATCCTTGATCCTATTTCTTGTTCACTTTAGTGGTGGATCTTAGTTGCTTGACCTCTAGAGCAGTGACAACTGTGTCAAATTTAGTGGTGTCAATGTCAGGTTTTAAAGGTATTATAATATCTGATTTGCTGTTTACTAATGACACATGTTCTTAGAAAATGATAAGAGATAACTTTTTGAATTCCCCCCTAAATTTATGTTCTGAGTTGTCCTTTGGATCGAAGATTCAGGATTTTGCTCTTCTAAAGTGCAAAAGTAAGGGGCTAAACATCACTAGATTATTTAATGGGTTGCACTTGCAGTGGAAAGTATTGATTCAATGGTGTATATCTTCTCACTTTTGAACTTATGATTTTGTGCACTTTAGAGGAAATCCAACAATCTATCTGTATTAAATCGGTGTAGCTGGTATTATATTGGTCTGCTCCTACTAAGGTGCAGGCAGATTGTTTAGCCATTATTGAGGACATAGATTGATGTTGTTTCTTACCACAGGGTTTTTCTTTCCCTTGATTATTTTTTCTCTCTCCTTGTGCTTTTCTGGCTCCCTTTTGTGCGGTTTGTGGGGTTTCTTATATCACCTGAGTTGTTATTCCCTTTCTTCTGTACCTAATAAAATTTAGTTTAACTCAAGATTTCGAAATGTTGAGACTTTTTGTTCCTCTAAAGATAGCTTAGATGCAAAAGTAGTTTTATTTTATTCGAATATGTAAGAGAATCTACAAAAGAGGTTAAGCATACTTTCTTGGAGAAAGATCTTCTAAAGTGAGGAGATTGGTAAGTGAGAAAGTGAAGAGTTAGTCAATATTGAATTTGTAACTTTTATCACATGTGAGCCACACTACTTTGATTCAAAGGGTGATTAGACCCTCACTTTTTCACTTTACCAATTTCCTCAGTTTAGAGGATCTTACCATATTTGCATATATACAAAAGTCTTAAAAGGCTTAGCCTGGATCCCTTAAATATCAAGTCATTCTTTTCCATTCAAACAAATCAATAGGTAGCATAGGTAGATAGTATGTGTGCATACCGAGCTTCCTCTTCCCCCCGTGTCAAAACCCAAATAAATTGTTCCAAAGTCACAAATTCATGAAACAAAATATATATATTTTAGTTTATTGTTCACTTTTGAATTAGGCTTTTGGATAACCATTCAAGTAAAGGGTGTCAATGTTAGATAATTTTTCTAGTGTGGCAATACATGATTAGATATTCTTTTAGATTGATGAGACATACAAATGAAATCCTTTTTATTTTATTTGAACATTTTGAGTGGAAGTGGTCGATAAATAATGCCAAAGAAAGATTGGCGGTGTCTGATCGGAACCAAATATGACTCATTTATCAGTCTTGTAGTTATTTAATGTTTTCGGAGTTGACATTTTATGTTATAACTTAAAATAGCTAGGCTTGTTCCTCGCCAGCTTAAGATTGTGGTATTCGATAGAATTCACGTTTTGCCTTAGTGGTTTATAATATCATTTTCAGTATACTCCTTTGCGTGGATTTTAAGTTACTTTAAAGGTTACACATCATAGGTTACATGATTGACACATTTCGCCTGTTGTGGTTTTGTTGCAGGTCTCTTGTTGGAACTGACTCCACTGGCCAGGTATATCATTTTGGTTTGACTAAAATTTCACAATCTTTAAAAAGGGAAAAAAAGAAGAAAAATTAAACTATGTATTATGGAGAATAAATGAACTAGCAAATGTAATTACAACAAGAAATAGCAAAGAAATAGTAAAATGTGTATGGTACTTCACGAGGCCATTCCTTTCCCACTGTTACACTTGGAGATGCCACAACTCTAGATTATAGTCTGTGATGCACACCGAATGGAATATTTATTCATTGCAAAAGCAGCAAATTGATGCTTTCATCCTTGCCACATTATTCAATGCTTTGAACAGTACTTTTAAGTTTTGTTTTGATTAAATTTTCTAAACTTATTGCTGGATTTTCGTTTATGTTCCCAGTTACCTCATAAAATTGATTTTCTCTTAATCATGTTTATATTATTGTGTGCATTTCTTCGGCCCAATGGAAGTTAAAGTATTCCTTTAATCATGGCCAATTTTGATCTTGCGGTTGGTCTATTGATTTTATTTTCCCATTCATTTGCAGAAGCCTTCTGTATCCAACGTTGAGTTTGCCCTAGCCACCTTCAATACTCACGGATGTTATTCTAGTAAGGGTTGATAATTTTTTTTTTTTTTTTTTTTTTTTTTTGTGTTCAGTGAATAATGTCTGTTTAAAAGCTGCTTGTTAACTTTCTGCCGAATTATAGAATTAATCATGATGATGAATTGATGATGATGATGCTTCTTCTTCTTAACCCCATGTTACATTTTCAAATAAACACGTAGCTAACAAAAAAAGAAAGTAAAAAAGAAGAGGAAAACATGCAACAGTCTTTAAAATTTCAGCATTTTGTTTTCTTGCCTCAATAAAAAGTTAAACTAGAAGACGGAAGTCCTTGTTTTCTTCTCATCAATCCCTGTTAGCAATGAAAATAATTGCATATGAAATGAGCAGCTGCTTACATAGGCATCATTAAATGCAGGTGTCCTCGTGCAACGGACTGGCTGGACAAGAGACCCCGATATTTTCTTCCTCTGGCTATCAGCGATACCCTTTACTGGTGGTGGTTTTAATGATGCAGCAATTGCTGAAGGGCTTGCTGAAGCTCTGATGGTACGTATGCTGTATACTATAGTTTCCTTTTTGTGTTCTGTCACTTTCCATTTGATAGGTGTATATATTTCTGATCTTGATTCATCATCTTTATTGTGTTTTGTTTTACTCCTAATATGGATAAATATGTCTACATATCTATGTGTGAGGACATGCTGGATAACAGTTTTTAACCAATTTCTAGTAATTGATTGCACCGTGAACTAATAGTGATATTGTTCAGTTTAAATGTTTAATGTACATGAAGCAGAGAGTAAAATGTAAGATAGATAAAATGAAATACAACTACAGTGAAGATAGATTATTAACTTTTAACGTGTTAGGTGAAAAATATATTGCTTTCTAAATGCATTTTATAGTCTTATTAAAATTCAATAATTCATAAAATTCGTAAAACTTGATTGCAAATATATTGATTTAAATGATTAATTATTGAATGCATATGCAGCATTCTTATTTTATTTAGCAATAATTTCTTAAAATAAAAGAATATTGACTTCTTGAGGTTTAATATGTTATTTAGAATTATTAAATATATTCTACTTTTATCTATGGATTTTATTCTGAAAGTCAATTTAACTTTATTCATTTCAGAACAATTTTAATTAAGTTTTGAGAAAAGCGATGTAATTTCTCATTGAATAGAATCTTATGAATTGAAACATCAATTGTATGTTTGGTTTTTATGCATGAAGCTTTATGTTTGGTTTCTATGCATGAAGCTTTATTTATTGTGATGTATTTTTTGCAATTATGCAATCAAGGGTTGTCATATTTTTTCTTCTCTTTTTTGATTTCTTTTATTTATTTTTTCCTTTCCCTCCTCTCTTTAATGTTCAATTAATGCACATAGATTGATAGACATCTTTGGAAGAATGCCTTGGTTGCACATACGTTTAATCGTAAAGGCTTCAACAATTTCAGTTTCATTTCATACTCTGTATTTTTGCAATTATGTAATCAAGGGTTGTCACGAGACCCTGTTATTTATGAGCTTTATGGGCATCTCTATTGATCCTCTTACCCCAATGTGCGAATGTCTAGATGTTCCCAAGTTCTCAAGATGGTGGGCCCAATCAGCAAAATGTGGACATGCACAAGCATTGTATCCTTATAGCAGCAAGTAATCCTTATCCACTGCAGACACCAGTTTATGTTCCAAGACTGCCCAACATAGAGCAGAGTGAAACCATTGACTCAGATGCAGGGAACCGTTTATATGATGCTGAAGCTGTAGCTAAAGCATTTCCTCAGGTACTTATTGCGTTATTTGTTTATTTACATCTACTGTTTTAGTAACACACTTCTTGTTGCTATTGTTATGATTATTTATTTATTTATTTATTGTCTTTCTGCTGTTAATCTTTGTTCTGATGGAATGTGATCTTCTGCATGCAGCTTTCTGTTTCTCTGTCAGTCATCTGTCCAAAACAACTTGCAAAAATTAAAGCCATCTACAATGCGGTAAGGATGACATAGCATGGGTGTACTGTAATCATAATCTGTCCTTTATAAACTAAATCAATCATGAGTCTTAACTTTAGACTAATATAAAACATCAAGATGGTCTGCTTTCTAAACTAAAATTAGAGAGAATCAATAGTATAATTACAATATCAACTAATATTCCACATTTCGAAATGCACACTTCCTTAGTTATTGTCACTGCTTTCCATTTTGAGCACCGAATTGATCTCTTACAAAAGATCCTTAGTCCAGAGCAAATACATGTGCTGATGGCTAGATTTTTTAATTTTACCAGAGTTTTCCTCTTTTGTGATTTGAGCAGACCTGATTAAATTAAGAAAGTGTTTTCTCCTGTGTGAATTTGTTTGATGTTTATTTTATTTCTTTGGTATTGGAGGGGAAGCGTAACAATAGAGCAGCTGATCCACCAGTTGATGTCAAAGTTAGTCATTTCCTTGTTTTAATATCAGAAAGTTTCAAGGAAGCACGCGCTGCTTTGAGTCGATCTGGGGTAACAAGCGTGCCTTCAAATCAGAGTCCTGTTAAAGTAGATGCAGTTTCTGGCATACCTGTTACAGGCGCACCACCGACTTCTATGCCATCAGGTATTCAGGATTCAATTAGCACTGAAAACTACTTTGCTTTCTGTAGTTATATTTCTTGTCTATCATGTCACATACATAATTTTAAAGAACAACTAGATAAATCATAATACATATATCTAAAATTTTACTCTAATTCATTGATGTGGGGGCAAGGATAAAATTAGTCAACTATGGATCTGTTACTCAGAGGTTTCTGAGTTAGCTTTGGATCATCACTTCTTCATATTAGCAGTACCAGTTCAATTTTATAGATCAAATGGATCTGGATACCCTTTATACATTATCTACATCTAAAGAAAAAAGATAGGTTAAATTCTCCGTCAATATAGTATGCACTGTCTTCTCTGTTTGGTCGACAAGATCAGTCTGAATTTCTTGCCTTATGTATGCCATGTTTAAATAAATGGGCATCAGTTAATAACAATCTTAAGTGGCTTGGTTGTTCTTTTGGTCTTGTGGTTGAATATCTAGTATATTTATCATGATATTTCTATGAATTTTCAGTGAATGGATCTATCCCAAACCGTCAACCAATTTCTGGTGGGAATGTGGTCCCTGCTACCGTGAAAGTGGTAAACTTAACATACCATTAAGTTTATAGAATTATATCTATAGTATGGTATTGTTTTCAGTTTTTCTTGCTTGTTTTTCAAGTGATCCTAGATACATATAATACTTCTACAGGAGCCAATTCCTGTAACAACAATGGTACCTGGACCTGGATTTCCTCATAATTCATCAGCTCCTCGTGCTACTGCTAATAATCAAGGAGTACCAAGCTTGCAGACATCTTCTCCATCTTCTATGACTCAAGATATTATGACAAGTAATGAAAATGCACAGGATACAAAGCCTACCGTATCCATGTTGCAGCCCATGAGACCAGTGAATTCTGCTCAGGCAAACATGAACATTTTGAACAAAGTGTCTCAAGCACGACAGGTGATGAATTCTGCTGCATTAGGCAGTGGAACCTCTATGGGAATTCAGTCAATGGGTCAGACTCCTGTTGCCATGCATATGTCAAACATGATATCCAGTGGGATGGCTTCTTCTATACCTGCACCTCAAAATGTATTTTCATCTGGACAGTCGGGAATAACATCAATCTCAAGTTCTGGACCTCTTAATGGTCCTGCACAAGTTGCACAAAACTCAGGTCTCAGTTCGATAGCTTCAGCCACTTCTAATATGACTGGAAGTCCAAATATTGGGATCTCACAACCAATGGGTAATGTTCAAGGTGCTGTCAGTATGGGACAGCAGGTACCAGGTATGAGCCAAGGAAACCCTTCGGGAGCGCAAATGGTGCAAGGTGGAGTCAACATGAACCAAAATATGATTAATAATGGCCTTGGTCCATCAGTTGTCTCTTCTGGAACTGGCACAATGATTCCTACTCCAGGAATGTCTCAACAAGTCCAACCAGGCATGCAGCCGCTTGTGAACAACAATGCAGCTGCTAATATGTCTTTGCCACAACAGACATCAGGTGGTATGCAATCCACACAATCCAAATATGTGAAGGTCTGGGAGGTATGCCCATTACCCCGTTTTCATTTTAGCGAGTTTTTTCCTCTTTTTTCTTGTAAATTTCAGTATATATAGTGTGGAATAAATAATTTCATTTTATTTAGAAATAACCAAAAAAAAATTTTCCATTTTCTATGTGAAAACCATTTTCTTCTCACGAAAAGGAATAAATAGTATCTTTCTTATAATTTGCATTAATTGTTGTAATCATTATCCATATGGTGGGCATTTTGAAGATTTTAGTTTGTATCTTTCAATGCTATGGTGTTTAAGTGCAATTGAGTGTAAGACAAGTAATTCACACATCTTAATTCCTTAGTTCTTTGTAATCACCTTAAATAGCATGCAATATCTTTTCATATGTCAACAAAGATTCACAGTGATATTTACAAGGTCTAAACTACTATATCAAAGTTATTATATTTATGTTGTTTCTAGTTGCGGCTGATTACCAATAAAGAGTAAATACCCAATACAGTCCCTCTGTCAATTTTCACAAAGGACGATGCGGTCCGTAACCAAAAACAAATGAGTCAATGACCCCTAACCATTCGCTTTTGAGACATACCTATCCTTTTTCACCCAAGAATATATAGAATGTAAGATCAGCACGAGGAAGAGAAACACTAACATAGAAGTAAAAATTAGAAAAAACACCCTACCGCAAGTAAAGAGATTTAAGTTTCTTGGATACATTATATAGGATAATAGAAAAATCGAAGAGGATGTAGACCATAGGATTCAAGCGGGTTGGTTAAAGTGGCGGAGTGTGTTTGATATTGTGACAAAAAAGTACATCTAAAACTTAGACTAGATATGTTATTTGGATTGGAGTGTTGGGTGGCAAAGGTTGAGTTGCTTGATATCGGGCGGTGGTGGAAAGTTTTTGGATTTCACTTTAGCTTTATTGTGCTTTGGTCAAAATTTAATAAGTGAAATTTTTGCAGGGAAGCTTATCTGGGCAAAGGCAAGGGCAACCTGTATTTATCACTAAACTTGAAGTATGTTTATCCCTATAGTCTTTTCCATCTCATTATGGCAGTTGATGTAATTTTTTGGCATCTGGCTTCTTATTCACTTCGATTTTTAAACCTGATGTATAATTTTTGTCATACAGGGTTACAGGAATGCTTCTGCCTCTGAGACGTAAGTTCTTGAATTTGCTCTCTCTTCCCCGAATACTATTGTCCTTCATATTTTACATCCCGGCGTTGAGTTCCTTTTGAACTTTAAACTGAATTTTTAAAGAAGTCTTTACAACTTCATCCTGCACTTTATTTCATCACAAGTATTGAGTTTATCGGGGAAATATGTGGAAGACCATATGTTTACTAATAACACCCTCAAGCTGATATCAATGTAATATCAGTTTTAAGGAAGAAAAGAAAAAAGAATTGGAATTGCAAAAACTGGAAGAAATCCAAATTAGAGCACTATAGAAGCTCTCTCCCTAAGCCTATTCTCAAATGGATGCCTTCCTCCTAAGCTTCTTCCGTCAGCCCTCTAATTTAATTCCACAAATAGCTTCTCATGCCAACTCCGGAGAATTGGTTACAGTTCATGCACCCACTACTTCCTATCTAAATGTGTATTGCTTCCATTTACCTGTTATTTCCATACACTATTAATATGTAGGTACCTAAAATACTCCCCGCTTAGAGAATCACTTTGTTCTCAAGTATTTTAACTACGGGGAATAATACAACAACAACAACAAAGCCTTGTTCTATTAGGTGGGGTCGGCTACATGGATTAAATGATGCTATTGAACTCTATCATTTATCATGTCTATAGAGGGACAGTTTTCACATAGATCTCGTTTGACCACCTCATGGATGATCTTCTTAAGTCTTTTTCTGTCTTTCATTTCTTGTTCATCTTCCATCTCATCCACCTTCTTGACTAGGTGTTCTGTCGATCTTCTTTTCACATGTCCAAACTACCTGAGACGCGATTCTATCATTTTTTTTAAAATAGGTGCTATTTCAACTCTCTCTTATATCTTCATTCCTTATTCTATCAAATCGCGTATAACCACTCATTCATGTCAACATCTTCATATCTGCCACATTTAACTTATGTTCGTGTTCCACTTTGGCCGCCCAACATTCTATACCATAAAGCATAGCCGGTCTGATAGCAGTGCGATAGAATTTATCTTTAAATTTTAAAAGTTTGTCATATATAAAATCAGACGCACTCTGCTATTTTGACCAACCTGCTTGGATCATATGATTTACGTCCTGTTCAATCTCTCCATTATCTTGTATGATGTACTTAAGATATTTAAAATTTTTAATTTTTCGTAAGATCTTTTCTCTAATATTCACCTCTGTATTAAGGTTTTACCTTCGGCGACCGAATTTACATTCCATATATTCTGTCTTATTATAACTTATGTGCAGACCATACACTTCTATAGACTTAAGGATGATCCCTGGTGCAATCCTATACTAATAGAAAATTCTTCTGTCACACCACATTGAGTCTTCACACTAGTTGTAGTCCCATCATACATGTCTTTAATTGCATGAATATATGCGATCCATACTCTCTTCCCTTCCAAAACCTTCCATAAGACCTCCTTGGCACCCTATCGTATGCTTTTTCCAAATTAATAAACACCATATGTAGATCCCTTTTATTATTATTATATCTCTTCATCATCCTTATTAATAGGTATGTAGCTTTAGTGATGGATCTCCCCGACATAAAACTAAATTGGTTCTCTATTACTTGTGTCTCGTTTCAGCCTCCGTTCTCTCACCCTTTTCCATAACTTCATGGTATGACTCATGAGCTTGATTCCTCTATAATTTTCGTAATTCTGTATATCCCCTTTATTCTTGTAGATAGGTACTAAGGTATTTTTTCTCCACTCATCTGACATATTCTATGACCTTAAAATCTTACTAAAAAGCTTGGTTAACCAACTAATATCTTTCTCTCTAAAGGCCTTCCAAACTTCAATCGGAATATTATCGGGTTCTACTATCCTGCTATTTTTCATTCCCTTCGGAGTGTCTATTACCTTGAAGTCTCGAATCCTTCAATTATAGTTGAAGTTTTGATATTCTTCTCTCATGCATAACCGACCAAGGCTCGGAAGAGTCTTCTGTCTTTCATTAAATAACTTGTAGTAGTAGTTCTTTCACCTTTCATTGATCTTCTCATCTTGAGCCAAAACCTCTCCGTCTTTATCCTTTATGCACTTAACATAATCCAAGTATCTTGTTCTTCTTTCATGGCTTTTTGCAATTTTATATATACATTTTTTCTCTTTCCTTCGTGCCTAAAGACTAGTAGAGACATTCATATGTTTTTGTTCTTGCTTCACTTACAACCACTTTTGTCTCTTTTTTAGCCACCTTATATTTTTCCCAACTATTTGCATTGCGGCACAAATATCACTCTTTAAAGCACTCATTTTTTGCCTTTATCTGTTCTTGTACATTCGTATTCCACCACCAGGACTCCTTGTCTCTCGGTCCTATCCCTCTAGATTTACCAAAATTTTTTTTGCTGTTCTTTTAATAACTTTTGCCATCTCCCTCCACATTTTCTTCGCTCTTCCATCCCCTTCACTTTGTCTCTTCTCCTACCCGTTTTAGGAAGTTTTTTTGTTCCTCACCTTTCATTCGTCACCACCTCGTCCTTGGGTTCTTCGTATGATGTATTTTCTTCAACTTTTGCTCAATGCGAAACTCCATGACGAGCATTCTATGTTGTTAAACTCTCTCCCAGAATAATTTTACAATTAATGCAAAATTTTCGGTCGACTCTCCTCAACAAGAAGTCGATTTAAGAGTTTGTCATGCTACTCCTGTAGGTTATAAGATGTTCGTCTCTCCTTTTAAAACATGTATTTGCAATGAGAAAGTATCCTATGTATCCTGCGGTACATAGCCGGTAAGAGGAGGGTTGTGTTACGTCTTCGACAACCAACATAACAATTTAATCGAATCTTCATGACATGGAACTACAGGGAATAATAATGTGGGAAAAATGTAATGTTCCCAGTTCCTCCGGGGTCCCAAAACTTGAAGAAGTCAGAAGCAAGTGTTCTCACAATCTAGAACATATACATCTTTTAAATAGAGATAGATGGAGACCCAAAATAACCATGGAAAACTGTAAAGGGACATAAAAAGAAATTGATTAATCTGGCTAATCCCTTTTGCTGTGTTTGGAATGAGATAGAGACAGATATACAAAACATAGTGTCTCTGTTTCTTTTTTTCATAATGAAGTAAATACAAGACAAAACAAACATTTAGAAGTCCCTTTGGCCTGATCTTCTTATGCTCACCATCTTCAATTGATACCAGACCACCACCACCACCAGCATTCCTCTTCCACCGCTGTTCACCAAGAATGAACTATCCAAACAAAAAATCACACTTACTATCACCATCTTCCACCACCATTTTTCACCAAAAATCAGCAATTCAAACGAAAATTATAAGAACAATTTTATTCTAACATAAATCTTATTTATTTCTTGAAATTCCAGAACAAATCCAATAATATCAAAAAATTGATCAAGAAACAAAGAGAACAGAGTCAAGTGAAAGATTGTGAGAAAGAAACAAAGAAAACTTAGCCAGTGGCATTCTGTCACTGATGCCAAGAAAAACCAAGTGACATGTTGTGTGGTGGTTCTGTAGCCACTGCTTACAGATCATCTTGAATCCCTCTCTCCCTTACTGGTCTGCTCACCCTTCTCCCTCTCCCTGTCCGTCATAGATCTGCTCATAGAGAAACCAGCGACACTGCTGCCTGAGAATCTGCTGCCACTGCAGTTACAGACAAGGGAAAATATGGAACCATGGTGGTCATGTCCGATGAGACAGTGAAGAAGCTTATGCCTAGTAGTACTACTAGACATTTTTAGGAAACAATGAAATTTAGGAAACTCTGTTGTAGGTCTTATGGATCTAATAATATCTTCGTCAAAGTAGGTCTTTAGGTGTCATGCTTTCTGCGATCAGTGAAGCTTAGAGAGTGCCATGCAAATTTAAGTTTTGCTTGTTTGATTAAATCGTCATAAAAAACTTATTTTCAATAATTTACTGACCGATCACTTTTGGTTGTCCCAGGCTTGCAGCAAACTGGCCCCCGGTAATGCAAATCGTTCGGCTTATATCCCAAGACCACATGAATAACAAGTTAGGCTTCATTTAACTTATGTTTTGCTTGCGCATTTTCACGTCTGTAGGTGTATCTTACCTTTTAACATTTTCTATGCGAATTTTTTTTATTTAAAACTGTGACATTAGGCAATACGTTGGAAAGGCAGATTTCCTAGTTTTTCGGGCGATGAACCCACATGGTTTTCTTGGTCAGCTGCAGGAGAAGAAGCTGGTAAGTTTTGCTTTCAAATATTAGTGAATGTAGCGACCTTCTAAGGCCTAGGAAATCAAGAAATATCTCATAATATAATATCGTAATTGTATCTCTAAAATATTAGTGTTAATATCATGAATCATGTCTTAGGATTAGTTTCCATCATTCTTTTTATTGCATGATTTGCCTTTATTTATGATCTAGATAGTTAACTTGTTATAATGACTTTCAGATCTCACAAATTTCCAAATTTAAACCATGCCAATAGATCTAGACCACTAATTTCATAACTTTTGGATAGGAACTTATATTTGGTGTGATTTTTCTTCCCTCTTATTTTGATTTCAGTGTGCGGTTATCCAATTGCCATCCCAGACGTTGCTGCTATCTGTTTCCGACAAAGCTTTCCGCTTGATTGGGATGCTTTTCCCTGGGGTAACATTTGTTTCCAACCAAATACAAATGGAAAAAACATTTGTTTGTTGAGCTTTGAGCCTTTATTAAGCTTTCAATTGCAAACAGGATATGGTTGTATTTAAACCGCAATTAACCAGTCAGCAGCAGCAACAAATGCAGCAGCAACAGCAGCAACAACACCAACAATTGCAATCAGGACAGCATCTTCCACAGTTGCAACAACAGCAGCAACTTCCTCACTTGCAGCAGCAACAACTTCCTCAGCTACAACAGCAACAGCCGCAGCAACAGCAACAACAACCACCGCAGCAGCAGCAACTTCCCCAGCTTCAACAGCAGCAGCAGCAACTTCAACAGCAGCAACAGCATCAACAGCTGCAACAACAGCTTCCTCAGCAGGTCCAGTTGCAGCAGCAGCAGCAGCAACAGCTTCCACAAATCCAGCAACAGCAACACCCCCAACTCTCACAGCTTCAGCCTCAGCAACAGCTTCCGCAGTTACAGCAACTGCAGCAGCATCAACAACTCCCTCAGCAACAACTTGTTGGGGCTGGGATGGGACAAGCATATGTTCAAGGACCTGGGCGGTCTCAGTTGGTTTCTCAGGGACAGGTTTCATCACAAGGAGGAACAAACATGGGTGGAGGAGGGAGCTTCATAAATTAAATGGCTTGAGTTTAGGCATAATTTGTAACAGGGTAGAATGACGCTTAATGATTCATGTAGCTGACCCAAACCAAACAAGGGAAATGTCTTTTGGGGACGCTATTTATATAGGTCTGGTAAGTCTTACTCTTAACCAGATAACATGTTAATAGTATATAACGTAAATTAAGAGCACGTTAGAAAGTTATTTGGAGGGTAATGTTAGCTGCTAAGTTGACTTGAAAATCGTGTTAATTATGAACCTAATTGACAGCAAATATTAGATGAACAATCTTCACAAATAATGCACAAAATGTAAATGTCACTCATTTTTTGTTTTTTCTTGGACATGGTGAATGTTCCGCCTTAAATTTTTGGCCTGTCTATGTGTCTTTATTATGTTAGGAAGAAAGACCGTTGTTCCAAGGTCTTTTTTGAGTTTGCAACTTATTCGCTCAATTTTTACATAGTCCCAAGTTTGAATAAGAGAGATTGGTTGTGTTAGGCTTTGGATGGTAATATAAAATTTTATGGAACCTTCATGACATGAATCAAATATAATATGGTGCTAAAGCTACGTCGTCCTTCACAAGACTGTAAAGGGACATAAAAATAAATTGATTAATCTGGCTAATCCCTTTTGCTGTGTTTGGAATGAGATCGAGACAGAGATACAAAACATATTATATGGCTTCAATACGATGTAAAAGGAGTAAGGGCCATTGCATTGATGTCATTTATTGGGAACAAACAAGCGTAATTAAGTTAATTCACAAAATGTAAAGATAAATGCAACAAAAAGTTGCGGTTTGAGACATGTAATATAAGTACTTAGAGGAAAATATATGGAAGTGGTAGATACTATGAGAAGGAAAAAAAATTAATATAATATGCCTATAAGAAATGAAGTGTGTGAGAGCAAAGGCAAAGGAGTTGGATACCTCTAATTTTAAGTTTTGGGATAAAGAAATGATGAAAAATAGCAATAGGTAGGCATTCACATGGATAACTAGTGGAAGAAGGATGTTATGAATGCTAAAAGGATGGACAAATGCATCATTGCAATAAAACTTGTTGCGGAGTCCGAGGCCTTTTATTTGATTAGGGCCTTTGCCCCACAAGTTGGTTTGGAATAACACCATAAGATAAGGTTTTGAGAAGACAAAAAAACATTTAATCTAAGATATGTCATAGGAAGATAAAATTTTCTATCGGGGTCATGGTTTTATAGTTGTCAACACCATGGATAAAATTATCTTGGACTCTTCAATTTTTGATCTTATAAAAAAAAATTGGTTTAAAAAGAAATACGAACATCTCATAATTTACAAGCGTAAGGAGATAAAACTGTTAAATTGATTTTCTTTTATTAAGGAGGGTTGACCAAAAATTTTGCACTAATTATAAAATTATTCTGATAAGTTTGAGCTTTGGACTATGAATTATTCTAATAAGTTTGAGCATTGGATTATGGATTATCTAATCGAAGGAAGACTCTGCCAAAATTTTTAAAGTATCTTATTGGTGCTGTGATAAGGCATGAGGTGGATGCCCATTAATGTTTGGGCGGCTAACTTTTTCAAGTGAAAAGTTTAGATTATCAAAGGAAGACTGAAATTAATTCATTTACCTTTTATATGCATATAAATAGGAGGTTAAGCCTCAGGCAAACAACATATAAGCAATAAACAATTCTCTCTCTTTTATGTTGCAATACTTCTCTCTCTTTATATTTCTTTATATTTGTTACCTCTTCCTTATTTATTTATTTAGTTATTTTATAACACGTTATCAGCACGAAACTCTAACAATATTTTAAGAAGACTTCAGGTAACAATTTTTTTTATTATGTCAAAACTCTTTCATCTTGAATATAATGCTTTTGATATATTTGGAAATAATTATTTATCATGAATACTAGATGCTAAAATCTATCTTGATTCAATGGATCTTGAAGATACCATTAATGCTGAAAATAATACATTCCAGAAGAATAAAGCCAAAGCCATATTTTTTTCCCTTCGTCGTCATCTTGAAGTATGATTGAAAAATGAATATCTCACATTAAAAGATCCTGCAGATCTGTGGAAAGATCTTGAAGAAAGGTACAATCATGAGATACTTCCTCAAACCCGATATGTTAGGGAAAATTTTGTCGACCTTCTATGTCTCGAATGTTCTCCTACAGCAGCAGTATCGAGAAAAAAAATTTAAAAATATTCTGAGTTAATTTCTTGCTTTCTTGTTACTGAACGCAACAATGAGTTACTCTTTAAGAATCATGAAGCGCGCCTAATTGGCGCCGCCCCATTTCCTGAAGTAAATGCGGCAAATCATTACCCCAGAAAAGGTAAATGACAAGGTTTTAGTAGCAAGAAAAATTATGGAAGGAAAAAGGATTATGTTCACAAAGGATCTCACCAGAAGTGGGATAAAGAAAGAAACAATGGGCAAAGTAAATCAATTGAGGATAAATGCTTCCGTTGTGGTGGAAAGGGCCATTGGTCACGTACCTGTCGTACCCCAAAGCACCTAGTTGATCTTTATCAAGCATCCTTAAAAAAGGATGACAAAGGAAAAGAAACAAATTTTGTTTCAAATGATGAAAATTCCACCACTCATTATGATGTATCTAATTTCTTTAAGGATTCTGAAGGAAATATTGGCTATTTGATCAATGATGGAATAGTTTGATATATGTATGTGTTTGTTAAGTATTCATGTGAATAATTTTTCTGTGCATGTACTTCTACTCATTTTATTATTATTATCATTTGTTTTTTAAGAAAAATGGTAAGGACATATTCTGAAGATATTTGCCTTGTGGATAGTGCAAGTTCGCACACTATTCTTAAAAGTGATATATATTTTATTCATCTTGTGCCAAAAGAAGAGTATGTTAATACTATTATTGGCTCAAGCAATGTGATAGAAGGCTCCGGAAGAGCTATAATTTTGTTTCCTGGAGGAACAAAATTTGTAATAAATAATGCACTATTATCTACCAAGTCTCTGAGGAACTTGTTGAGTTTCAAAGATATTCGCCGAAATGGATATCATATTGAAACAATGAATGAGGAAAATCATGAGTATTTATTTATCACAACTCATGATTTAAATAAAAAGGTTATATTAGAAAAGTTACCCTCACTTTCATCTGAATTGTATTATACCAAGATTAGTGCAATTGAATCACATGCCATTGTAAACCAGAAGTTTACTAGCCCAAATGAATTCATAACTTGGCATGATAAATTGGGTCATCCGGGAACAACCATGATGAGGAGAATTACTGAAAACTCTCATGGACATTCACTAAAGAACCAGAAGATTCTTAAATCTAGTGAATTTTGTTGTGCTGCATGTTCTCAAGGGAAGTTAATTTTAAGGCCATCACCAGTAAAGATTGGATTTGAGTTCCTTGAATTCCTAGAAAGGATTCAAGGTGATATATGTGGACTTATTCATCCACCATGTGGATCTTTTAGGTATTTTATGGTCTTGTAAGACGCATCTTCGAGATGGTCACATGTGTGCTTATTATCTTCTCGCAACCTGGTGTTTGCGAGATTACTGGCTCAAATTATTTGATTAAAAGCACAATTTCCAGAAAATCCAATAAAAGCAATTCGTATTGATAATGCTGGTGAATTTACTTCCCAAGCTTTTGATGCTTATTGTATGGCTAATGAAATAAGTGTTGAACATCCAGTAGCTTATGTTCACACACAAAATGGGTTAGCAGAATCACTTATTAAACGCCTCCAATTGATTGCTAGACCCTTACTTATGAGAACAAATCTCCCAACTTCGGTTTGGGGCATGCTATTTTACATGCCGCAGCACTTATTCGTTTGAGACCAACGAGTTACCATAAGTTCTCTCCTATGCAATTAGCTTTTGGCCAGTAGCCAAATGTTTCCCATTTAAGAATATTTGGGTGTGCGATATATGTTCCCATTGCACCACCTAATCGCACCAAAATGGGATCCCAAAGAAAATTGGGAATATATGTTGGATATGATTCTCCCTCTATAGTGAGGTATCTTGAGATACAAACTGGAGATGTATTTAAAGCCCGGTTTGCGGATTGTCATTTTGATGAATCAAAATTTCTAACATTAGGGGGAGAGAATAAGCTTCCTGAAAAGGAACTTAATTGGAATGCATCATCGTTGATGCATTTAGATCCTCAATCAGGGCAATGTGAACTAGAAGTTCAAAAGATTATACATTTGCAAAGAATAGCAAATGAATTGTCTGATACATTTTCTGATACAAAGAGGATAACCAAATCTTATATACCAGCGGAAAATGCCCCAATTCGAATTGATGTCCCAGTAGGACAAGTAGCCATTGAAGCAAATTCACGCCAGAAGCGTGGCAGGGCGGAAAATGCCCCAATTCGAATTGATGTCCCAGTAGGACAAATAGCCACTGAAGCAAATACACGCTAGAAGCGTGACAGGCCTGTCGGTTCCAAAGATAAAAATCTTCGAAAGAGAAAAGAGGTAAATACTATTTCTGTTAAAAAAGACACAGTAAAGACACCTGCAGTTGTCCAAAATTCTGATATAGTTTTAACGCCAAAAGACGTTCAGGTACCTGAAAATTGTGAAAATGATGAGATCTCGATAAATTATGTCTTTACAGGAGAGAAATGGAACCGAAATAAGACAATTGTCAATGAAATATTTGCATATAATGTGGCATTAAATATCATGCATGAAAGTAAGGATCTTGAGCCAAGATCAGTCGAAGAATGTCGACAAAGAAATGATTGGCCAAAATGGAAAGAAGCCATAAAGGATGAATTAGACTCACTTGCAAAACGTGAAGTCTTTGGACCTGTAGTCCGTACACCAGTAGATGTAAAACCTGTTGGATACCGATGGGTATTTGTGAGAAAACGAAATGAGAAAAATGAAGTTGTGCGCTATAAAGCCCGACTTGTGGCACAAGGTTTTTCACATAGGCCCAGTATAGATTATGAAGAAACGTATTCCCCTGTAGTGGATGCGATAACATTGCGTTATTTGGTCAGTTTATCTGCATATCATAAACTGCATATGCATTTAATGGATGTGGTAACAGCCTATTTATACGGCTCATTAGATCGGGATATCTATATGAAAGTCCCTGAAGGACTAAAGATATCTAAACCATCTAATGAATATTCGCAAGGGTTATACTCAGTTAAATTGTAAAGATCTTTATATGGTCTAAAGCAATCTGGACGAATGTGGTATAATCATCTTACTGAGTATCTGGCCAAAAACGGATTCAAGAATGATGATATCTGTCCATGTGTTTTCATAAAGAAAACTGCATCTGAATTCATTATAATTGCTGTATACGTTGATAATTTAAATATCATTGGGACTCCTAAAGAGATTCCAACAATTATAAAAACTTTAAAAGAAGAGTTTGAGATGAAAGATCTTGGAAAGACTAAATTTTGTCTCGGCCTGCAGATCGAGCATACGAAAAATGGGATCTTTATTCATCAAGTGACATACACAGAGAAGATCTTGAAGAAATTTTATATGGATAAGTCACATCTATTAAGTACTCCAATGATCGTAAGATCTTTGGATGTGAAAAAAGATCCATTCCGTCCTAAAGAAGAAAATGAAGATATCCTTGGTCCTGAAGTACCATATCTTAGTGCCATTGGAGCGCTAATGTATCTTGCTAATAATACGCGACCCGATATATCATTTGCTGTGAATTTACTAGCAAGATATAGTTCCTCTCCAACCAGAAGACATTGGAGTGGAATCAAACAAATCTTTCGATATCTTCATGGAATGGTTGATATGGGATTGTTTTATCCCTATGGATCCAAGTCACAATTAGTTGGCTATGCAGATGCTGGATATTTGTCTGATTCACATAAAGGGAGATCTCAAACAGGATACCTGTTCACATATGGTGGTACAGCTATATCATGGAGGTCCACGAAACAGACCATAGCAGCAACCTCCTCTAATCATGCTGAAATACTAGCGATACATGAAGCTAGTCGCGAGTATTTTTGGCTGAGGAGTGTGATCTAATATATTCTGTCATCATGTGGACTGATTGATCAGAAGATAGCTCCAACTGTCCTGTTTGAAGATAATACAGCATGTATTGCTCAACTTAAAGGCGGATATATCAAAGGTGATAGAACAAAGCATATTTCTCCCAAATTCTTCTTCACTCATGATCTTCAAAATCAAGGGGCAATTGATGTCCAACAAATCCGCTCAAGTGATAATCTGGCAGATTTATTCACAAAGTCACTCCCAAAATATTCTTTTGAAAGATTGGTACATCAGATTGGGATGCGCCGATTTCGAGATATAAAATAATGTCGGCAAGAAGGGGAGACTGTACTCTTTTTTCCTTGGTCAGGTTTTTTCCCATTGGGTTTTTTTTGACAAGGTCTTTAATGAGGCAGTCCCTATCACAAAGGATATTGTACTCTTTTTCCTTCACTAAGGTTTTTTCCCACAGGGTTTTTCTTTAGTAAGGTTTTAACGAGGCATTATCCTGAATGGTCATCCAAGGGGGAGTGTTGTGATAAGGCATGAGGTGGATGCCCGTTAATGTTTGGACGGCTAACTTTTCCAAGTGAAAAGTTTAGATTATCAAAGGAAGACTGAAATTAATTCCTTTACCTTTTGTATGCCTATAAATAGAAGGTTAAGCCTCCGGCAAACAACACACAAGCAATAAACAATTCTCTCTCTCTTCTATGTTGCAATACTTCTCTCTCTTTATATTTATTTATATTTGTTATCTCTTCCTTATTTATTTATTTAGTTATTTTATAATAATTGGCCTAAACTTAAAAAATGTGAGTATCCTCATCTTAAGGGAGACTTGGCTGAATTTTTTAAAAATTAGTTAGATATAGTAAAAAAGTATTTTTTTTAATACTCTATCAATTGAATTCTTACTTAATTCATATTATATTATTATGCTATCATTGTTATATAACAAAAATAATTTTGAATCAGGATACATATTCAAATAGAGTGCCAAAGAGCGATGTGATGGAAAGAGTGTGAATCAGTTGTTGGTGGTTGTATAGGCAGGCCAAGGAAGAGTATTGGTATAGCCTTTGATCTTGGCGGACCATCGCATGCCCCATTCACTACTACACCATGCAGCCACTACTTCGGGGTTACTCCCTTGATTTAGGGGGGGAGGTGGCGGTGGCCTTTTTGCAGGGATTACCACCCATCACGATGATCAATAAACTTCTATTTTATGATGATTTTTGGATAAAAAAACATAGAGTTTATCAATTTATCTTACATTTATTCATAGAAAATGCATAGTTTTATGAATTTTTGTTAATTGTGCTTAATTGTGAAAAACATACTTTTTATGTTTGAAAATTGTCAAATTTAATTCACTTTTATTCCATTTGATGTCTTAATATGTTTATTTGAGTGATTGAAAGTTTAGAAGACAATGATGACTTGAAGAAAGGAAGAAAACACATGCAAAAGTAGACAATTTATGAAGAAATGAAAATTGGAGAATTCCATGGTATATGCATGCCTTGTGCATACGCATCACCTAGAATTTGTGGGTACGCATGGCTTGTGCTTACCCACGAGTAGCAGCACGTGATTTACTTAAGTAAACATGTGGCTCGCGATTTCAGGCCTAATTTTGGCCCAATCCAACTCATTTCTTATGTATTTGAAGTGGCCCAATCCAACTCATTTCTTATGTATTTGAAGGCATGACTCAAGGGGGATCAACTAAGTAGTCATAATAGCACTGCAGAATCATGTTTTAGGCCAATTCTAGAGAAAGAAGTTTCAACTTTTCTCTAAAATTTAGGATTTTTAGTTTAGTTTCTTCTTAGATTTAAGTTTTAATTATTGTTTTAGTGTAGTTTTCTTTACAATTCCTTGTTCTAGTATCTTAATTTGTTTGATTTTACTTGTTAGTTTCTTTATTTTTATCACTCTTAGTTTATGAACACTTGTTTGAATTCTAATTTTTTCTTTAATGCAACTTCATGTTTTCATGTTTGTTGTTGCTTGGAGGTGTCGAGGAATCTTTTCTTCGCCTTCTGTGCTACGAACTCCTCGGATGTGTGAGTCAGGGGTGAGACTTGCAAAAATGACTCCGACGTTCAAGTCAATATTACCTCCAAGAAATATTTAATAAATTACTGATGGTTTAAATGAGAACGATCTTTTTTCTATCTCCTATTTATTGTGTGTTTTGGAGTCCTGATTCACTCCTATTTATTATGGCTGGTGGTAATCGACCTGTGCCTTTAGTAGTCGAGATTTCACTCCTATTTATTATGACTGGTGGTAACTGACCTGTCCTTTTAGTAGTCGAGATTTGCGCCTTTCGTAAAGGTCATGCGTAACGGTTATTGATGAGATTGGGTTGATTATTCGAAAAGCAGTTATACCGAGGTATAACGTCATTTATTCGAATTATTAGGGTACAAATCACCATGTAATCCATGTGATCAATTGAATTTTATTTCTAACTAAAATATATTTGTTAAAACTTAAAAGGAAATTCTAAAAAAAGAAAATCAAGAAATAAGAACTTTAATGAAGTACCCAAGTCTAGTTTGGCCACATGATCAATAGATTTCCCATAATAATCATACTGAATCCTTTTGGTCGCACACTTGTAACTTGTTCATGAAGTTATACATGAAGAAAAATTGGATAGAAGGAATAACAAACAAGAAAAATGTTAAGATGCTGCAAGGAAATAAATGAAGGTGGTATAGCTAGTTAGACAAGAACTGAAATTAATCAACAATATATGTCCCTTATGAAAGAAATCTACATTCTAATACAATCAATTGAAATAGAGAAAAACAGATACTTGGAGACATTACCCCTTAACACTGTACACCTATATGGAAGGCAACTTAAAACAAGGTTAAAAACGAAGAATCACCTTTCCACATTACTATTTACATTCCTATCTTAGCTATTAGACTCAACTTACAACAAAGTAAGAGATGGTTGCAATGCTCTACAATCAGCCATCAGTTCTAGCAAAAAAAGAAAACGTTTATACAGCCATTTCCACGGGTTCGCCGGCTTTACCGTCCGCCACGGAAGCCCCAAACGCCTCCGTCTCCTTGTTATCGTTATTTTTTTCGCGGTCCTTGTTATCAACATTGTCATCACTGTCCTTATTAGAATCATCATCATTATTTTCATTACCAATGCTATTCAACTCAATCACATTATTATCTGCTTGAGTATCTTTTTCTGACAAAAGATTATTATTATCATTTTCACCATCATCATCATTGTTATCTCCATCTTCAGCAACACCCTCAACCTTTTCTTCAGCAAAATCTGGTTCATTAATAGTCTCGTCACTTGCCGGAACTTCATCACATGAATTTGCAGCACCAACAGAGTCCCCGTCTTTAGCTGGGGATGTGGAATGCTTCGTGTTAACGCCGTTTATGTCGAATATAGTTGAGGTTATATCGAGCTTCGGCTTAATACCAATCCACTTGTCCCCGGACCAATCTCTAGATATTCTTAGATCTTTCTTGCTTACTTTCATTAGCAACCGTTCACCTGATATCAGAAGAATAACTCTATTTATAAAGGGGAGACAACTAATAATATAATTTAAATTTTTTAATCAGATCCTACATGCATTGAGAACAGAAAAGTACATATATTATAACGTCCCTAGAGCAAATTATTGTCAAAAATTGACTGAATTGAATTGAATAAATATAGTTTAGCTCACAAAATTAGATAAGATAGTCTATTGAATTATATAAAAGATAGTTTCATCCAAGGACTTGATCACACAATTTTATTCAATATAAGGACCTAAGTAAAAACTTTTAAATTAAAAAGGCATAAATTGAGCCATACTATAAAATACTCTACATATCATTAAATCAAAATTTAAACAAAAAAAAACAGAACAGTAATATAGCATACCAGGAAAGTATGCTTGCACATTATCATCAACATAGTTATCAGTTCCAGTTACAACTCCCTCCCACCAGCCGTCACTCCACCATGCATCAATTGCAGTTCCAACCCCAATAACCAATTCTTGATCGTTGGAAGTTGGAGGAGCTGGCCTGATTGTTGATCGGCCAGGATGTCTCATCCCAAGTTTATCTGGCATGGCCAACTTGAAAGTAGGGATCCATTCCTAAAACATGGAAAAGATTAAGGTAAGAGTGTTGAATTCCAAATTAAGATGTGCAAATGTAATGCATTGAAGGAAACTATAAAACTTTTGCTTTGCAATATATCATTTACCACTTGGCTGTTGGTTCCATGACTATTTTTTTCACATAAAATTTTAAAAGGTTCTAATCATATCATACTCTACTTGAGTTTGGGATTACAATCCTTGTCATTATTGGTCATGCCATACCCATTTAGCCTCTTTTCTTCTTCCCTAAAAATTTCAAATTTCTCATACTTCTGAACAAAGAAAAATTCAATCCCTCAACAAGACAAGCCTAGATATCTTCTGTCATTCTTTCATAGCATTACTTAGCAAAAGAGATCAAGGAAACTGATTCAAATAACATCCTTAGCACTGGTACTTCCATATATGAGTATGCAGATCCTTATCATTTAGAAGATTTTTAACAAGGAGTGGTTTATTTCAGTTCAATTTGGACCCATCATTAGTCTAGCACAATCCACATAAGATATAAACTACAATTATAAAAGAACATTTCTTTCCATTTACAAGTTGCTGTAGAAGAAGTAGAGCCTTAAATGTTCTTTTTGACCATGATAACAAACAGTAAATAGGAGCCGGCTTTATATATGCCAACTATTGTAGGATTTAACCAACAAAGGAAACAGAATTTGGAGAACCACAAAAGCAGGACTATACCTCAAGATTTCCACTTCCATCTTCATCCTGAATATCATCATATTGGGCTTTCATCTCTTTCCGAGATACCTGCACAACCGTACACCTGAACCAGCAGCCTCTGATACCACTATCCTGACAGAGGACCTCTATCTTGTCATCAATCTTGTATGTGACATTATACCAAGGTTGAGATTCAACTTCCTTCTGAGAAAACAATTTCCTATCTGTCCTAGAATTATTTACACCCTGAGAGTTTTTGTATACCATCATTTGCTGACTCCTAACTAACTTCCTAACTCCTTGTCGACCCATCAAAGACTGAGGAGTTCCCCTATCCCTTCTCTTGGCTCTGAGCTTTACATTTTCACCTGCACTCAACTCTTCATCTCCTCCTGCTAGGCTATTTCCCTTGGGGTTCAGCATAGAATCAAATTGCAAGCAAGAAAGAATTGGTTGATCATAGTAGCCACGCAGTTTACTCAAGTCAAAGGGTTTGACTTTGTTGCTCCTAAATTGCCTAAAGCACATATGTATTCTATCAGATGAAGTTGGGGAAAAGCAAGGCATGCATTTTTCATAATGTTCACGACTTAAGACCGCGGCAGGACCATCAATACACTCTGCACTAATGACTTGAGAATATGGTGTGATGAAAACTTCCCGAGGATGTGGATTTCGTATGGGAATCACACCCTTGACTTCCTGATTATGGTGAAACCACCTCGCTTTGACCTTTTTCTGCCCCCTCCTATCTTCATACATATCCTCTAAATAAGCAACATAATGATTCTCTCCCTTGCCCATGACAAAAACAAATGATTGAACCTGTAAACCAGAAAGGGGGCAATGATATATGTGATGTTATTAGCAAAGAGATATGTACAACTCAAATATTTTCCTCTATGCTAAACTCAATGCACTAGATCCTTCTCTGTATAATCTATAGAATAAAATATCAAAGGATGAGCAACAATACTTGAAACCTCAGTTCAAGTCCATTTTCCAATACTTTCATGTTTGTTTAGCAGTTGGATGGATGAGGAATACTTACAATTATTTTGATGCCATTCCTGCAAAAAGCATGATAATGTTTAAGCTGCTTGCCGCACGTCCACGCCACTCCAGACCAAACAATGTCAGACTTGGATAATTTGGAGTTTCGGGTTAGAAATCCCTGAGCAAGAGATGCCTGTATACATAAAAAATATTAATTACAACTGGAATTAAATGACATAAATAAAGGAAGACAAAGAAAAAGTAAACAAGAGGGATATACCTTGCCATTCGCTATCGGGGCAGGAAGACCAGTAATTTCATTGACACTACCATTTGTGGTATCATAAGCATGTCCTGAAGAATGACTAGGTGATCCTATGATATAAAAAAATGTAAGTAAATATATATAAAAGAAGAGAATATTAATAATCTTAAACGAGCTTTCAGTATCATTTTTACTATATGTGAGCATCGGCAGTTTTGTTGAACGGGTAAAACGAGTTTTATTAGAAAAAAAGGAAATGGCACTGGTATAAAGGTCTATTATCCTATACAACAGGAGTAAGTAAGAACAAAACAATATTAGAGAAAAATGGCAGTTTTAAAAAGCTTTCAAAGTTCAGACTACACATGATAGAGACTCCATATAACTCCAGATTAAATGACATAAAAAATATTGAAGAATATAAAAACTATGAGAAAGATACATTTACATACATACATGAATGAGTTTTATGCACTCATGCCACAAACAACAGCTCAAAGATTTGTATTGAAAGATATGCATAGCATTGCCTTACACAAGAAAAAAATATATATATCACTATACATTAGTTCATGTAATTTGATTGTAACACAAAGTTGTAACATCCTTATATTATTTTTCATTTTGCAGCTGCACACATACATTCAACCGACAACAACTAAAAAGCATCAAAATGATAGCAATAAGATAAAGTTATAGGCAATAAGTATCAATTTACCACTTCTATCTCCTTGAAGATGCTGCTTTGAAAGTGTTGACGTCAGCCAATCAACAACCTCTCTTCTAGATCTCCATTTGAAACCGGCAGGAACAGAACCTTCCTTCCCACAAATTTCCAAAAACTCATCGGCAACAACATAGAACATGTGTCTAACACTCCTCTCAGTGCCCACAACAGCAAGTATGGATTCCCCATCAGAATCCTTCAGGTAATAGTGGACCACACGGTTACCACGCTCTTGGGAAACAAACTGCTCTTTCCATTCCACGAAACACCGGTCGGTTACAGCCATCTCGAAAGGAACTCCAAGAGGAGTGAGCTAATGCAAAAACCAGATTTGCACTTGAATTCAAAGCAATGGCAAGGGCTCCAAACCCTTTTGTTTAACTTGTCCAATAGGACAATCTTTCAGATCCAAACTCGTAAAGTAATAACCTTCTAGCATATTATCATCCAAACAAACCCAACACCAAAACAGCTTCAATCTTCTCACTCTACATAGCAAAAGATATCAAAGATAATTACTACAGAAAACAAATAACCCTTTCAGAAACACTAATTAGAAAGATTTTCCCTTTCTGATGATATCCAACAAAAACAAGCAAAAACAAAAACAAAAAATCTTCTCTCATCAATCAAGAAGGGCTATGCAGTTAGAGAAAAACGAAACACCTTATGAACTAAATTGACCCTTTGCTCTCAATACCAGAAAGCCTCATGAAGATGCATGATCCTCAGCTGAAACTGAAAGTTCTTTGAAACTTGACATGAGCCACTAAGCAATATCAATCTAATGCATCTTCACAAACAGATCAGAGAGAAAAACCGATCCAGGATCTGAAAACCCCAGGAAGCAAAAGGCTATTGGGTTTTTGGCTGCTCTAGAGGTTGTTGCATAAAAGGCAAAAGGGTGTCCGAAATTGAAGAAAAGATTGAAACTTCTTTTCTACAGAAGACGTTGATGAGTGATCATGGGGTCACTAGAAAGAGGATCTTGGACTAAAAGCAGCTCAGAGAGAGCACGGAAGAGAAGAGAAGAGGGAATGAGGCTTGCGATACTGATGATGAAGAAGAAAGAGGGTACCTTGAAGTTGCCATAGACATGGAAAGTGAGAGAGTTGCAGAGCTGAGAGATTGTGCATCCAAAATGAAGCGGCAGGTTTTGGAAACCAGAAGAAGAAAAGAAGTGGGGAAGTGGTGGTTGGTTTTTGGAAGAATTAAGGTGAAAATAATCGGTTAGGTGTAAGATTTTGGTAGAGCAGTTAGATACACGATGCTAAGTTAGATGTAACTATGTAAGAGTAGTAAGACCAACCATTTTTTATTTTATTTTATTTTATTTTTTTACAGCATATATCATCTTCTTAAGATGAGAATATTCAATTATATTATAATGTTAAAAATTTACCATCTATAGGTAAAAGGAAACCAGCATATATCCGACTTTCATTGGTACAATTTTTAACTGTTTGGAAAGTTTTTTATTCTAGAAAAAAAATTCTATTCTGTTAATAAAATAATTTAATTTTATAGTTTGAATTTTGAAATGCCTTTAATATATTTGATTTAGCATAATTTTTTAATGAGTTAAATTTTTTTCTTGTATAATTTTATGTTTGTTAAAGTCATTTTATTAAATATTCACTTATAAATAAAAATATTTTTTACTATTTTAAATATTAAGTATAGTTAACGTAGGAATTGATTTGAAATATTTTATTTAAAATAGCTTAATAGTAAACTTATTTGTCTACTTAAATAAATGGGTAAATCACAATAATAAGCTCAGGGGAGTAAAATTTTACATGAATCAGCCAAAACAAAAAATGCTTCATGAATCCACCAATGCACGTTTATATGTAGTTCGAACCAGCTAAATTCGAACTCCATTTCTACATAATTCGAACCAACTGGGTTCGAATTATACACAAACACACGCACACACTGGTTCGAATTATACACAAACACAGGGCACACACTAATTCGAACCAGCTTGGTTCGAATTACACACAGTATGGTATAATTCGAATTATGCTGTTAAACAATTAATAATTTATTAAAAAAAATTTATTAAAAAATTTATTAAAAAAATTAATAATTTAAAAATTAAAAAATATATATTTTATTTCATACGTTAAAAAAAAGCTAACAAAATATTTAATTACGAGTAATGAGCTATCAATTCGAATTCCATACAATACTTTTCTGTCCATTTTTAATAGCTCATGAATATTTTTTAATAAATTTTTTTAAATTATACTACAAAAAATATTTTATCCTATGCAAAACAATTTAAAAAAAATGGCTTAAAAATGTTAGGAGTACTATAAAAATTTGTAATGTTCTAATAACTTAGGTAAATACATGCATGTACTCAAATTTTAAATAAAATATTCTACATAGTCAATAATAATTTAGAAATGAAAGAAAATATTTTATTCCATACAAAATAATTAAAAAATATATTTTATTCTATACAAAATAATTTTTATATGAAATAAAAAATTTTTAAATTTTTTAAAATTATTTTGTATAGAATAAAATATATTTTTTAATTATTTTATATGAAATAAAATATTTTCTTTCATTTCTAAATTATTATTGACTATGTAGAATATTTTATTTAAAATTTGAATACATGCATGTATTTACCTAAGTTATTAGAACATTACAAATTTTTATAGTACTCCTAACATTTTTTAAGCCATTTTTTTAAAATTATTTTGCATAGGATAAAATATTTTTTGTAGTATAATTTAAAAAAATTATTAAAACAATTTATTAAAAAATATTTATGAGCTATTAAAAATGGACAGAAAAGTATTGTATGGAATTCGAATTGATAACTCTTTAATATTTTAAAGAAGTCTCGTAATTAAATATTTTGTTAGCTTTTTTTTAACGTATGAAATAAAATATATATTTTTTTAATTTTTAAATTATTAATTTTTTTAATAAAATTTTTAATAAAATTTTTTTAATAAATTATTAATTTTTTAACAGCATAATTCGAATTATACCATGAATTATACCAAGTTGGTTCGAATTAGTGTGTGCGTGTGTTTGTGTATAATTCGAACCAAGTTGGTTCGAAGTAGTGTGTGCGTGTGTTTGTGTATAACTCGAACCTAGTTGGTTCGTATTATGTAAAAATGGAGTTCAAATTTAGCTGGTTCGAACTACATATAAACGTACATTGGTGGATTCATGAAGCAGTTTTCGTTTTGGCTGATTCACGTAAATTATTTTTTCCCTTGGCTTATTTCTGTTTTTTGCCCTAAATAAATATTAGAACTTTAGAAGTTTATATTCCGTACATGCATTTAACTATTTTTTGTCTTATTTATATAATTAAAAATCTCAAATGAATCAAAATCATTTATTTTTATTTGTTCTAAAACATACAAAAAATTCAATTGAGCTGTCATTATAAGTATATTTTAAATTTTGATATTTTTAAAATTTTTTAAAGTTTGGATGGTTTTCTTTTCATTTTAAGAGTTCTCTTGTCTTCAGAATTCGATGGCATAAGTAATTCTAAAGAATATTAAAAAAGAAGACCAATTATTCTAAACATAACAAAATTCTAAAAAAATATTGAAATTAGCTTTTTATAAAATGATCTTTTAGTAAGCTTTAAAATTGAATGCACCAAAAACTAATTAACAAAAGACTTATGTCAACTGCATTTACACTATTTATTTTATCTCTAAGGAAAAAAAAACTTATATATTCTGAATTTAAAATGAAAATGAAATGGTGAATTTTCGCCACTTATCATTATCATTCAACCACAATCATGATTATTGGGAAAAAGTAGCTAAATTCTTTTTTATTATATTATAATTGTTTCGAGGGTTACCTGAAACGTTGATTTGAGCTTGAATGTGAGGTCCAGGTTCCTTTGTGTAGCAGCATCCGACTTGTTAGTGCCAAGGTGCCGCCTGTCCGAGTTTCTCGTGAGAAAGTGGGGGTGGTACTTGCAAGAGATTTCGATGCTTAAGTTAACAAGGGCTTTAAGCAGGTTCAAACGTAAATTATACGTAAAGGGTGTCAATGTATTTATAGTAGAGTTGATAACCACATTTGTTGGAATAGTTCCATCTTTCATGACGGATAACCATTCCTTTTATCTCGGGGAGTTTGTTAGGATCTTTCTTTTAAGAATATAGAGATAGTGGGAGAGATTTGGGGAGGCAGTTACTTATTCAGATAAGTACAAGCAGGCCGTTTCACTGCGTTCGACCTCTTAAAGAGGTGGGGTATTCGGAAGATCAGAGGCCATCCTTTGGGGTGGGTCTTTTGTCTTTATTGGGCCTGGCTTTGTTTATTGGGATAAAGTATGAACAGTGCCCTTACTTGAGCCCTAATCTTTTGTAGGTCAGGCTCAAGTATTCTATGACTTTTGTTTAGACGTCGGGTGCCCCTTTCTATAGAGGTCGGTGTTCAACCTGTCTGAAATTTTAAACGTTGCCTTTATTTAAATGAGGGGTTGAATTAACGAGACAGTTTTCTTGATCTACGTGCTGATTTAAAGAGGAGTTAATGGGCCCGTTATCCTTTGTTTCCTATAAAAGCTTCGTGGCCTTTCTTCTTCTTCCTTTCTCCATTTCTAAAGTTCTTTCCATTTCTCTTTTCTTCGTGAAGAATTTTCTCCTTTCTTGATTTTTTGATTTACTTTTGTTACCAAGGTTTTGTTGCCAGAAGGGGAATGTTTGTGTTTAACTGCGGCTTTATGTGCCCCTCTTTCTTTTGATATCTTCGTTAAGGTTGGTTTCCTTCTGTCTCTTTTATGGCACTTCTTGTATCATGAAGCTACTTTGAGTAATGGTGTGGATGTTGATATACTTTATATTGTTGATTCTTTGAGGTTACTTGCTGTCTTGTTTTTTTGCTAGAAAAAGCCTTTTCTTTTTCTTTTGTGGGGCTGGTGCAGAGCGCTTGGGTTTAAGAAGAGGCTCCCTTTGTTGGCTGATTGGTATAATTCTTTTGTTGGTTTTGGGTCTTTTGATTTTTCTGATCATTGTGAAACTTTATGAGTGTCACCATTTTGTCTGTTTATACCTGTGTTGCCCCTTAATGGTGTCGTTACGACGTGACGATGTTGCGTGGGAGGGATAGCTTTTGGTTTGGAACAATTTTGAAAAAATGGCTTTCTTTGATTTTGCTATTTTACCCGACTTCTTTTGGGTAATGTCTGAATTCTTCTAGTAATGACTTCTTTACTTTGTATTTTTAGGTGTAGGTTTTATGTCTCATTCTGCCATTCTGAGCATATCGACTAAGGTTCATTCTAGTCTCTTGGCCTAGGTGGATACCCCCGTTTTGTCTTGTGTTCTTGTAGTGGATAGGGAGTATTGCGAGGCTTACCTTAGATACCATAGGATATGTGATAGTAGGGAGGATGAGAAAAACTATGAGTTGGTAGCGCCCAACCCTGAGGAGAGAGTTTGTTTTCCTCCTTTAGATAGATTGAAGCGCCCTTTCTTTTATGCTTATGACTGCTTTTTTACTAAGTTGGGCATATCTCTTCCCTTTACTGATTTCGAGACAGACGTCCTCTGATCCTGTAATGTAGCCCCTCCCAGCTTCATCCCAATTCTTGGGCCTTTCTGAAGACTTTTCAGCTTCTATATTGGGAACTGGATGTCCGACCTTCCACTGAGCTCTTTCTTTACCTGTTTGTTTTGACCAAGCCTGGGACGTTGAAAGGGAAGGCTTCTTGATTTTTCTTCCGTGCCGTTCATGGTAGAAGGTGTTTTCCATTTTTGATGAGTCTTTCCATGATTTTTTAAAAATTATTTTTTCAAGGTCTGAGTTGTGGAGAGTGCCCGACCTTTCTTTTTGGATGAAAATGACGAGCCAACCTTTTTCCTTTTCTGGCAAGAACACCCTGTAGTGACCAAGTACACCATAGATAGTTTAAACGAAGTTGAAAAAGCCTTTGTAGACATGTTGCAAGAGTGTTGGAGCTGGGCTCCTCACTTGGACACAAAGAAGTTTTTAGGGGACCCCAGTCAGCTCTGATCCGAGTTAGGTAGTTTTCTGACCATTAACTTTGTAATTCTTTTTTAGCTGCCTTTTACTGTTCCTGACGCGTTTTCTTCCTTTGCAGAAACAATGGCTTCCAAGACCTCGTCTATGAAGTATCTTCACATGACCAAGAAGGAGGTGGTAGCTCGGAGTCTTCAGGGCCAAGAGACTGAGGGTGCTTCCTCCCGACCTTCTCCCCAGAAATCGGGTTCTGGCACTTTTGCTTTGAGGAAGGTTATCCCTACAGCTGTTCACTTAGTTTCTGCCGACCCGACCTTGGAGAGTTCGGGTACTCTATCGCCTCAGGGACCTCCTCTTAAAAAATAGAAGACCTCCGAGGAGCCAAGTATTAATAACAAAGATTTTGACGGGTTTGCCTGGAGTGAAAAGAATATCCTCCCTTACAGCCAGATATCCATGGATGACGTGGCCATCCACAGTCACCTCAACCATATGGCGCGTAATTGTATCCGTATGGTGGGGGTGAGTACTACTCTGGCCAAGGAGCTGAAGAAGACTCACATTCGTGCTATTAAAGCGTTCTTGATTCCACCCGAGCTGAGGTGGAGAGGGTGGGTAGCCTGAAGTCGGAGTTGGAGGAGGAAAATGTCAAGCTAAAGTCTGACTTAGAGACGGCTCGTGCCCAAGCTGTGAAAGCTAAGGCCGTGGTGCTGATGGCAGAGGAGATGAAGAAGAAGGTCGAGGAGAGTTACTCCCGAACTTACGGGGAGTTGATTTATATTTGGGAGGAGCTGAAGGCTGCCCGGGATGACCATGCCGACCTCCAGGAGCATGTGGTCGGGGGAATGAACGAGATGTTCGAGAACTTGAAAGCTTAAGTTCAAGTTCTTGCCCCCGACCTAGATCTTTCTCTGTTCATCATGGATAACATTGTCGTTGAGGGGAAGATCGTACTGGCTCCTGATGAGGATGAGGGGCCTCCTCTCAACCAGAAGACTTCTGCTCCTCCGGCCGGCCAAACTTCAGAGGTCCAGCTTGAGGTTCATCCTGAGGTCATTGTCGTGGAGACTCCCCTTTCACCTACTGCTATCCCGGCCGTGCTGGTTTCCATGCACCCTCCATCTTCACTTGTCGAAGGAAAAAATGCCGCTACGGGCGAGAGCCTCAACCCGCTCTTCGGTGAAAAATCTTAATTTTTTTTCTGTATTGGAATGACCCGACCTGTGGGTCCTTATAACACTTACTTTTTTGTAATAGTTGGTAGCTTTCTTGAACACTTCTACTTTTTATTTTTAGTTGTTTTCACAAATTTATAAAATAATGTTCTAAGTTATTCTCTTTATATCTCAGAGAACTTTTTCGGCATTTAGAATGAAGTTATGTCTTTGTAGTTGAACATAGTTTGCTTGACTTTTAGGTCTTAGCAACTTTGTTAGATTATGAGTTATTAGTTTTCTTTCATAGTTCTGACTTCAAGTAGTCGGCCTTTATTAAGTTACTTTTACAACTCGGTTTTTGTCCGATCTCGTTGAGGTCACTTTATACGAGTTGTTTATATAAATTCTTATATTAATTTGTACCTCGTTGCTTCATCTTGCTGACCATTTTTAGGTCGGACAATGATTTTTGTGGTTTGTCGAGTTTAATTAATGCGTTCTAAATTGGAAACTTTTGGAGAAATGGGAGTGAAAGAAATAGGAATTTTTATTAGTAATTAAGAAATTCCTTTACAGAAATCTATGTGCTAGGGGCTTGAGTACCCATAGCCTTTGTACTGGTGCCTCATTAAAAATCCTAAAATCGGGAAAAAAGAGTACACCTCTACGCAAGGTTTGCTGTCTAGCTGTAGTACCTTCTTAGGTTACATGCGTGCCAGGACCTCAGGAGCTCTCGTCCTTGGAGGTCGGACACTTTATAATAACCTTTGCCTAAGACCTCTAATATTTTGTAGGGTCCTTTCCAATTGGCAGCCAGTTTTCCTTCTCCCGATTTCTGTACCCCGATGTCATTTCGGATCAGGATGAGGTTGTTGGTGCTGAAGCTCCTCTTGATCACCTTTTGGTTGTATCTTAGGGCCATCTTTTGTTTTAGAGCTTCTTCCTTAATTCGAGCTGTTTCTCGGACTTCTAGGAGGAGGTCGAGCTCTTCTTTTTGTGCCTGGACGTTGGCTCTTTCATTGTAGAATATTACTCTAGGTGAATCTTCGGTTACTTCTATGGGGATCATGGTCTCCATTCCGTAAGCGAGTCGGAAGGGTGATTCCTCTGTCGTGGAATGCGGGGTGGTCCATATGCCCACAAGACCTGAGGTAGCTCGTCAACCTAAGCCCCTTTCGCGTCTTGTAATCGGTGTTTCAACCCAACTAGAATGACTTTGTTGGCAGCTTCAGCCTGTTCGTTGGCTTGGGGGTGCTTTACCAATGTGAACTGGTGCTTTATTTTTAGGTCGACTACCAAGTTCCTAAAGGTTGAGTTGGTGAATTGGGTTCCATTGTCAGTGGTGATGGAATGGGGGACTCCAAACCTTGTGACAATGTTCTTGTACAAGAATTTTTTACTTTTTTGAGTAATAATGGTTGCTAAGGGTTCTCTCTCGATCCATTTAGTGAAGTAGTCAATCCCTACTATGAGGTATTTGACTTGTCCTAGTGCTTGTAGAAATGGTCCGAGCAGATCGAGACCCCATTTTGCAAATGGCCATGGCGAGGTAATGTTGATGACCTCCTCGGGCGGTGCGACGTGGAAGTTGACGTGTTTCTGACACGGTGGGCACTTCTTAATGAACTTGGCTGCTTCCTTTTGTAAGATCGGCCAAAAGAAGCCGGCCCGGATCACCTTTTGGCTAGTGACAGCGCTTCTAGATAGTTGCCGCAGACGCCGCTATGTACGTCCTCTAAAACTTCTTTCGTGTTAGAAGTCGGAACACACTTCAAGAGGGATGTAGTTATCTCATTATAGTTTTCTAGTGGATCAAGTTTTTTAGATAATAAATTTTTTGAAACCTACAGAAAAGTAGTAGTAGTAGTAGTAGTAGTAGTAGTAGTAGTTAACAATGACTGGATGATTATGTTCATTATTTTTAATTGGATGGTTTTTTCTTTTGATTCAATTTACTCATGCGCAGTTAACAATGACTGGATGTTCAATTCACTAGGTGTGCAGATGGTTATCCTAATGTTAAGGTTTAGGAGGTAATTTGGAAGTAGAGTATTTTTTTACTTTATTTAGTCAATTCTAGAGCCCATTGTTTACAAAAGTCATTGTTTACATTATTTACAAAAGTCATTGTTTACTTGTTATGTGCATTATTCTCCACCATATTCATGACATATTATGCTGATTCATTACCAATTTGTGCTCCTTCTGATTGTGGTAATGGAGTCTCCATTAAGCACCTGTTCTGGAAATGATCTGGCACCGTCGGAGAAGTTTGCGGTTATCCGGATTTTGTTCTTGAATGTTCAAAAAATGGCTACCCTATCCTCCATATGAAAACTGACACATACTATGTTACAGACATAAATTATGAGAATCATTCAACCACACTTGTTAACATTGATGTGATGAATGATCCATGTCCAAGGGCAAAGAATAACGTTTCGATAGGGAACATACCTTTGTCTTTAAGTAATTTGGATATGAACATCACTTTCTACTTCAATTGTAGTTCTCAGCCTTCAGTGGTTGGTGGTGTTGTGCCTATCAAGTGTTTGATAAATGGTCAGGGGAAGAAGTCTTATGTGTTTGAGGTTGGAAAGGATATTGTTCAAAAGAGTTGGACTAAATCTTGTGATGCTGAGGTTACGGTGGCAGTGAAGCATGATCAGATCAAAAGTGGTGACTTGATCAATGAGTTTGGTGTAGCTATGAGCAAAGGGTTTGTTCTTGATTGGAACAGAGCTGTGGATTGTGATGAGTGCGAGCTTTCTGATGGGTATTGTGCATATGCGAAGATAGCATAATTGTTGCCAAAAGTTGAAAAAAAGGTACGTTTTCATATTAAATTTTTAATTACATCTTAAGCCCCAATAATGTTTTGAACCATAAGATCATGCAAGTGTAGCAACAAAAGTACTTATCAAGATGTTGAGATAAGCAATGATATGTTGAGAAAAATACTAGGTATTAATCTAAATTATTTTATTCGTGAAAATCATAGAAAACTGACATCTCTAAATAAAGTTGCCACTGAAAGAAAGTACAAAGTAGCCTTCATTCCAGTGACATACATATATTTATGGACTCAGGAAGGCATTGTGTACTTTTGTGGACTAAAAGTATTGGTGTTTACATGTGCAGAATGTTTTGCTTTATTTGAATCTTGGAACCATTGAACAACATTAGTTTTGCTCTTGGTCTTGCTGTTACAGCTGCAGGTAATTGCTGGACTAGACTAAAGAAAGTCATTCTTGGTAATACATCCAAAGGTTTCCTTCCATATTTTTCTTTTATGGTAGTTTCGTTATATTGGCTAGAATATTCAGAAATCATCAACTCTTCTTCACTGAGGAATAATAAACAAGTTCTAAGGCTTAAGAACATTTCTCTTCTCTTTTCTCAAGTATGAAAAAAATTTAAATTTTTATATCCTTTACAATACTTTTTTCTTAAATTAGAAATAACATTCAAAATCGAATATCAGTTGCTTTATGCATGGCAACGAACATGACTCTTTAGTGATCTGAACATCTGTATCTTACTCTTTCACTCTTTTACTATGGCATCTGTCCGCTTCAACTACTTTTCCAATTGTTCACATTAAAAGGGGTAGACCATGAAATGATTTTTGTCAATTTCATGCCAAATATCATAACTTTCTTAAAGAAGATCCCAGAAGTATAACAGATTACACTTATTTATTTTGGTTTTTCTTTCAAAACAAAAGTTTATAGATTTAAAAGCATATTGACAATGCTCTTCTAATTCTTTTTTGCTAATTAACCGGTGCTACAGCAGCTATAGTAATTGCAGGATTGTTAAGTATTTGTTACTTTACATACAAGTTACCAAGATGTTGAGAAAAATATTGCTTTCTGACAGAAGATAACCAAGATATTGAAACTTTCTTAAAAAATCATGGCGTGTTAACTATAAAAGGATATAAATTCTTTGATGTGAAGAAACTGACCGACTCCTTTAAAGTTAAACTAGGACAAGGTGATTTTGGTGTTGTATACAAGGAAAAGTTATCCGATGGTTCTAATATGGCAGTCAAAATGTTGAATCCATTCAAAGAAAATGGTAAAAAGTTTATCAATGAGGTAGCTAGCATTAGTAGAACTTCTCATGTTAATGTTGTCACCCTTTTTGGATTCTTCTTTGAAGGCCACAAGAAAGTTCTTATTTATGAATTTAAATCAAATGGTTCCCTTGACAAATTTATTTATAGAAGGTAAGGAGTTAAAGTTACTACATTGTTGAGTTTGGATAAGCTGTATCAAATTGCCAATCAAGGGATAGCTAGGGGGTTAGAGTACTTGCATAGAGTATGCAACGCTCAAATTTTACATTTTGATATAAAGCCGCATAATATTCTTTTGGATGAAAATTTTTGTTCTAAGATATCAGATTTCGGACTAGCAAAACTTTGTCCTGGGAAGGAAAGTCTTATTTCCATGTCAGATGCTGGAGGAACAATAGGGTATATAGCTCCAGAAGTGTAGAATAAGCATTTCGGCAACGCTTATCATAAATCTGATGTTTATAGTTACAGAATAATACTTTTTGATATAGTGGGAGGAAAGAAGAACATTAATGTAGAAGGGAGTCAAACAAGTGAGATATATTTTTCTGATTGGATATACATAAGGCTTGAGCAAGGCACTCAATTAGGGCCTGAAGATGGAGAGGTGACAATAGAGGAAAATGAATATGTTAAGAAAATGACGATTATTGGTTTATAGTGTATTCAAACTTGAGTTGAAGTTATCACTACATCTAAGAATTTTAAATTAATCAATCTTCTAGCAATAGGAATTAAAAATTAAAGATCTTTGACGAATAATAGATATTGCTTAGTTATTAACACAAGCCTATAAATTACTACAAACTTAGACCTTATAAACTTTTAGACTTATAGATATGATTTACTTATAACCAATTTGTAGAAATAAAATTATCAAAATAGCAAAACTTATGCTATATATTATTTGAAAAAAAAATTGAAGGGATCGGAGTACCTTGCAATTGGTCGTCTAACACTTAGGGTATTCGTGGTGTGGTTTGGATCGGTTGTGAATCAAAAATTCATCCGGTTCGAACACTAATTTTACTTGCGGTGCGATTTGGATTGGATGATATTTTTTAAAGAATCCGATCAAATCCAATCTAATTTCAAGCGGTTTGGATTAGATTGGATTTGCGGTTTCGTAAATTAAAAAAAATTAAATATATAATTATATGTAACAAGTCTTAACATCAAATTTTAAATAACCAACAATAACATAACAAGTCTCAACAATATCTTGAAAAACTAACAATAACATATCAATAAAAATAAAATTATGGGTTAGTTAAAATAAATAAATAAATCTCAGTTTGAACCCAAAATATTTATTAGATAATAATAATAATACATGAATAATATAAAAATTATAACAAATGGAACATATTATAAGTAAAATTGTAAATATAATAATAAAACAACAAAATCATAGCACATTGTACGTTTTAGATTGGACTGGATCGATTTTGATGAGTAGATCTGAAATCCAATTCGATCCATGTGTTTTGCAAAAAATAGAATCCAATCAAATTCAAATTAGTACGGTTTTAATCGATTTTCGATTTGGATTAGATTGGATAAACGGTTTAATTTGGATCGATTTGGATTTAAACACCCCCACTAACACCAGGGGAGACTTTAATTTGGATCGATTTGGATTTAAACACCCCCACTAACACCAGGGGAGACTTTAACATTCACATCATAATCAGACTCGTCTTTATCATCCTTAGTTTCTTCTTGTTTCTCTTCCTTCTCTTCCTTCTTGTCTTCCTTCTCTTTCGACTCCTCTTCTTCTTTAGAAAAGCGAGGAGATGGATTTGTAATGAAAGGACGTGATGACGATGCCTTCTCTTTGTTCTTTTTCTTGAGATTCTCAATAATTCTTGATTTTATGCTTCAAGAATACAAAAAATCACTCAAATTTATTTAATTAAATATGACTACTCACGTGAAGATATCTTCACGTAAAAAAATCATTAAATAGTTACTCAATTAATATTTCTTAAATCACATTGAATTGAAATATATTTGATATATACTAGCTTTTTTTTTACCATACCTGGCATCAAACTCATTAACGTAATCACGCACATGTTCGAGGCTCTCCAAAGTCTCCCAAGTGTTTGATATACATTTAATTTCTTGACTTTCTCAAACTTGGACACCTAGATCCCTCCGTTTATCTAGATTTACAAAACGTAACGAAGACGTCTGACATGGATACTATTCTATAGACGTAGTCGTCACAGTGTCCCAGGTGAATGGTATAAAAAGGTAACAGGACAAAAAAGCCCCCAATGCTCAAACGAGGTCGTTTGAGTCTTCACCTTCTCCGAAGCTCATTCCATTGGTTTTCTGTATTCCCTACGAACTCTAAAGTAGTAATATTCCAATAAAAGAAATAACAGCAAAACGTAACAAAATCCTAAGAATTCTAATTAGAAACTCTCCCAAGATTCTCCCAAACGAGTTCCCAAAAGCCAAAGCAAGAACCAATTTTGCCAACCTTAATTCAGGAATTGAGAAATTAAAAATCAAGAACAGGGTTGAAAGCACAACCCTAACCCAGAAAGAAATGCAGAATCAACCCTAATCCCTAACTACTAACACTAATGGAGCAACTATGGGATCTGCTGAAGACAAAGGTTAGATGGTGTCCTCATCGTTGTCAGTGCCTAAAAGGCATCCTTGTCGAAGGAAGAAGGAGTAGACGAGGTGCAGCTTGCCGTTTGTAGAAAGAGAAGATGTCTCATTCGTGGAGTCTTCAATAAAGTAGAGCCAACCGAGGCATCTTCTCATCGCAGTAGAGGCAACGACAATGAGCTTAGAAGATGGCAGTGGCAATGTTGAGGGAGAATAATGTGGGCTGCGGTTGAAAGAAAGATGATTGCGGCAATGTGAGGAACCACAGATTGAGAGGAGGAGTGAGTGATGAGTGTAGTATCGTTTGGGGGGGTTAAGATGGACTTCAGAGTTTTTGTTTGTTTTGATAAATGGGGGCAGTAAAGAAGAAGCTTGGGCGGTTTTTTTAGGACGAAAGTGTGAGTTTGACTTTTGATCTTTCTTTAGTATTTTTGGAATTGTGTTCAAAGGTTTAAGGCTGTATAGAGAATACATATAATAACCAAAGGGATAAGCTTGGGAGGGGATAGTGAGTAAAACGACGTTGTTTTACAGTTTTAGTATCTAGGGACATTTTTGTCCCTAAACTTTTTTCCTAAACCGTCCACATCATACACTGTAATAGCCACGTCTGCAGAATGGCGTCCTTGTTAGACTTTTCCATTACATTTCACAGCTCTAGATGGATAGCAAGATTCAGGTGTCAAAGTTTTGAAAAAGTTAGAGATTTAAATGTATTTTTAATTTTCAAAGACTTAAATGTCAGCGAGACAAAAAGTTAGAGACTTATTTGTCCTTTACTCATATAAGTATAATAAAATAAAAGAAAAGAGCATTAATAATAATCATAAGCACTAACCATTTGAGCATGTACTGTGGCTTACCCTGTATATGACATTTCCATATTCAAAGATTTTGATTAGATCATGATAAATCAATAGATAACGATAACGTACACTATAGTGATGAAGAATAATATATTAATATATAATAAATTAAAATAAAAGAATAAAAAATTGTATCCATATTCATCATCAGATTCATTATTCTCAAAAAGGTGACAAAGTCTCCAATCAGTCACACATAATATTTTTTTTGTAAAAAAAAATATTCAATGAACACAAAATTAAAATTAGCAAAAACAAAAAACCTTAATCAGTAATCTCATACACACAAATATATGATATTTCAAGTATTTTTTTCACAGAATAATTAACTTTTAGAATAATTAAATATTCAACAGTAGAATAAGTAAATCTGTTATGATAATATAATTAATTTATTTTACAACAATATATAACCAATTTTGTTCTATGAACATCAAATATATATTCTTATATGGCAGATAATTGATAAATAATTTTTTATGTTTCCATATAACATATTTGATTTTCAATTATATATATACCCTATGAATTAATAAGATGAAAGGAATATGCATATACCTTATGAATTCTCTTACGGCGTATGGAGTGGACTTCGTAAGTGCGATCATCATTATCTTTTTTTGGTGGCATTATTGATTGTTCTCACTCACTGTTGACTCTTTAGTATAACACAACTCACCGATAATGTATGAAGACACCCTTTAATGTGTGGATTTAAGCCTTAATAAGGTTAACATCTAATGCATTTTCCAAATTTGGTAATATTTATGTATAAATAGTATTTTAATAAACACGTATCTTTTCTCATTTGTCATTTGGCAATTTTTTTAAATATATTTTTCTACCGTCTGAGTTGTAGATATGCATAGATGCTAAATATGGAAAGATATATTTTTTCTTATTAATTTAAAAATATGTCAAAATAATTTATCAAATAATTCATCGCTTAATAGGAGATAACGCGTCCGAAGATATTTTCATGTTATTATGTTCCATATGTAACCAGATCATCTCACAAGCGTTGAATATAACACTACAAGAAAAATGTTGATTACCATTAGATTTATCAGCGAAATAATAAAAATAATTCACCGGTAAATTGGTTACCGTCAGATTTTGTGTGGATACAATCCAATGTATAAACCTTGTTGGTAACTGATTACCGGCGAATTTATTTTTTCGATAGCAATTTGTGGCGAAATTAGCGTCAAAATATGATGTTAAGGTTACGAAAATCTGATGCCAGTTACTATCGAAAATTATCCGAGGTTAAATTTTACGTCAAACGATGTGACTTCGTGCCGAGTAAATTCGACGGTGGATTTAGTTTTTTATTACATTGGATGATCGTTATCGTTGAATAATTCCGACGATAAATTCAACAGTAGGTTTAATGTTTTTTTCGAACCTATAATGGACCCTAATAGTGAATAATTGATAATCAACTCCCAATTAGTAAAGAATAAATTAGTAATTTGTCTGAAAACAATAATTTATATATGATGTGAAATATCACATACATAGAATAAAAACACGAAGGAATAAGATGTTGTTAAACTAATCAAAACAAAGTCTTAATGACTATGGAGTCTGATAGTCATCATTGTTGTAATCACAAGGTATGCTCGTGACAGGTCAACCTATCGTCATCCCTATCTGAAACAATGTAATTATATTACAATCTAATCAAAGTTTGATAAAGAAATACAAACAATAGAACTAAGGCTAGTGACGTTGGGATTTTATGGTGGTAAAGAATTTTATAAAAACAGTCGCGTTGTAGATATAGTCTCTAAACCAACAGAAATCCCTTCGTACAAACGTTTGGTTGTCACAAGTAACAAACCCCTTTAAAATTGATAACCGAGTATTTAAACCTCGGGTCGTCTTCTCAAGGAATTGCAGGGAGGTGTTCTTATTATTGGTTATGAGTCTTGTAAATTGGGGGTTTTGGAAAGAAGGAGCAAGTAATGTAAGATAACAAGTCGTTAAAATAATAAATAACAAAGCTCTTGGCAAGGTATAAGAACTGGAAGTCCTATCCTGGTTATCCTTATCAATTGTGATGAGAATTAGATTTTTCTCCCACTTTGTTAACCTCTAACTATGAAGGTAAGTTAAGTGGATGAATTAATTTTTATTCCTCAGATCCTAGTCTTTCCTTGAGAAAAGTTAGAGTTATTGGAACTCGAATTAATTCTTGAAGAATTTCAATTTTCAATCAACAATGAGTTTGATAACTCAAGTGTCTCCAATTATTTAACCAAAGCCAAAAGGGAAAATATCTAAATTAAAAAGCATTCATATAAATAAAGCAAAGCAAAATTAAATCTGAAAATACATCGAATTGCATTAACAAAAGGAATCAAATCTAACATGGATATTCATAAAAATTGAGAAAATAAATAAAAAGAACATTGAACCTGGGATTGAGAGTCACTCCTAAAACTAAGAGAAATCCTAAATCCTAATCCTAAGAGAGAGGAGAGAACCTCTCTCTCTAAAAACTACATATAAATCCTAAAATTGTGAATATGAAAAGCTTGTCATTCTCCATGAATGGATGCATTCCCCCACTTTATAGCCTCTAATCTGTGTGTTCTGGGCTGAAAACTGGGTCAAAAACAGCCCAGAAATCGCCCCCTGCGATTTCTGTTACGTTCAGGTCGCGGGCAAGTGACGCGGAGGCGTCGTCCACGCGTCCGCGCGGATTGAAGTTCGCAGATGCGACGCGGGCGCGTCATTCATGCGTTCGCGTCACCTAACTTCAGAGAAGCTATAACAAATTATATATCAAATTGAAGCCCCGGACGTTAGCTTTCGAACGCAACTGAAACTGCGTCATTTGGACCTTTGTAGCTCAAGTTATGACCATTTTAGTGCGAGAGGGTTAGGTTGACAGCTTTGCAGTTCCTTCAACTTCTTGTATTCCTTCCACTTTTTCATGCTTCCTTTCCATCCTCTAAGCCATTCCTGCCCTGTAATCTCTGATAACACTTAACACACATATCAAGGCATCTAATGGTAATGAGAGAGGATTAATATTAGCAAATATAAGGCCAAAGAAGCATGTTCTCAATCATAGCACAAAATCAGGAGGAAAATGTAAAACATGCAAATAGTATGAATAAGTGGGTAAAGAGTTGATAAAAACCACTCAATTGAGCACAAGATAAACCATGAAATAGTAGTTTATCAATCTCCCCACACTTAAACATTAGCATGTTCTCATGCTAAGTTCAAGAGAAGCTATAAAGATGAAGAGGAATGGTAGATTAACATGAAATGCAACCTATCTATATGAATGCAATTACATGCAAAATGTTTCTACCTACTTAGTTAAAAGTAAACAAATCCTTCAAGAAGAAATATGAACTGGATTTCACTAATTCAAATCACAAAATAAAGTACAAGTAAACTTGCAGAAGAAAATAGCTCATGAAAGCAGGGAACAAGGAATTTGAGCATTGAACCCTCACTTGTAGTGTATATCACTCTAACTCTCAAGTGTCTAGGGTTCGATCTCTCAATTCTCTACTAACCTTGCTTTCTAAGGCTTGCTCTTCTTCTACCAATCAACAAAAATTTAATGCACAAATACACATATCAAGAGGTCTTTTAAAGGTTGTAATGGGGTTAGGGTCAAGGTAGGATTGTATTTGGCCAAGTGGACTAAAAATCTGAATCCTTGATTAACTTAAACTTTCCACCTAACTTAGACAATCCATGTAATCATAATACAAAATCTAACTATCCATCAACCATGTTTTTCACATTATTCATGCATTCTAATTCTAAGTACAGTACATATGCATTGCTTTCACCATTTACTTTAGGGCATTTTGTCCCCTTTTACTTATTTGCTCTGTTTTTTTCCTTTTCTTTTTCTCTTTTTCTTCTTTATATATATATATATATATATATATATATATTTTTTTTTTTCTTTGTTTTTCTCAATGCATATGATTAAATTATTGAATGCATGAACATGTCCTAAACATTTCTTTCATATTTTCATAAAGATATATAACACCCAATTCTCAAACCAAATGTTTTGAAATTCAACTCTTCCCATACTTAATTCATGAGCACTTTCACTAGTCTAAGCTAACCAATGATTCAAATTAAGGACATTATTATTTTTCGCTTAGAGTTAATGATGTGCTAAAGTAAAGAACAAAGGGGTATAATAGACTCAAAATTGGTTTGCAATGGATAATGAAAGGGTTAAGGCCATATGGGTATGTAAGCTCAGTGAAATAAGGCCTCAATCATGTAAGTGTATGCATACATTAAACAATGGAAATATAGAATCAAGCAAGACAAAGATCACAATTTTAGAGAGAAAACACACACCAAAAATAAAATATTGGTTGGTAAAATGCAACCAATTCAAATAGGCTCAAGAATCTCACAGGTTTTGTGTGTTCGAGCTCTAAACCATGTTCCAGTATAATATTTCTTCAAACAAGTGTAACATTAAATTTTTATTCAAATTAGTGAAATACTCTAAAAGGTTTCTTGAAAAAGAAAATATTACTTCAACCAAGTGGTAAAATATGCACAAAATCAAATAATCATGCAATCAAACATGCAAATGCAGCAATTAACAAAAAAAAATAAAATATTGGTGTTGAGAAGAAACTAACTAACCCATGGAAATCGGTATCGACCTCCCCACACTTAAAGATTGCACCGTCCTCGGTGCATGCTGAGATGTGCAGGTGGACGGGTTGTTCCAACTGATGCTTTTCTTCAAGGATTGTGTAGATGGACTTGTTTGTCTCTCCCATGTAACGTCTTCCGGTTCTCTTCCTGGTGGCCATCCTGAAAGAAAAAGGGAAGAAAAGTAACCCAATAATAAAGATAAGAAAATAAATAAAGTATGGTTGGGTTAATGCCAAATGATAAAGGTCTCATTTACATGGAAGCTTCAACATGTACGTGAGAAAATAATATAAGCACATGGCATACCAGTGGTACAAAATTTGTAACAATGGGAAAGAGAGTGTGGGTAATGCAAGATAGTATAAGTTCATATCAATGCAAGAGAAGTACAAGTATCATAAAAGATTAGCATTGATTTAAATAATGTTACCCAATCAGAATAAAACAAGTCATAAGCACTAAGATAATACCAGAAAAGATATAACAGTTGAATAAGAACATTTGAACTCCAATGGTAAAATAATAAATTTAGAAAAGAAAATAAAAATATACAAAATTAAAATGTAATGAATGAAAGTATGCAAATAAATAAAATAAAATATAAGAAGAATGAGAAGGGAAAGAAATAAAGTAAGAAAGAAAGAAGAAAGAAGAAAAGATAGAAGAAATTAGGATTGGGGAAGAAAAGATAAGATAATTGGCTGATCTGGATAAGCTGTGCGGCGCAAGCAACGCGGTCGCGTGGGGCACGCGATCGCGCGACTTGCGCTTAAACTGAATGACGTGGTCGCGTCGGTCACGTGACCCGTTTTATGCCATTGGCGCGAGGGCAGCCTCGCACTCGCACAACTCTCTGTTCAAAATCATATTAGTGCCAAATTTTGGGTGACACGATCGCGTGGTCGACGCGATCGCGTGAATGGCCTTATTTCCAATATGATGCGAACGCGTGGGGCACGCGTTCGCGTGGGTCACGCATTTGCGTGGGAGGGCTTGGGCTTCCAGCACGAGTCCAGCCCAATTCCAGCTCAACTTTCGGCCATACACCCTTTTTACGTCGATTTACAGGGCCACGCGGTTGCGTGGGTGACGCGGACGCGTGGGGAAGCTATTTTGCAAATGACGCGGTCGCGTCAGCGACGCGGTCGCGTGGGTCAAATTATGCTAAAGGCGCGCCTCCAGCCACGCTCTCGCATGACTCTCTGTTCAATTCTTTTCTTCCCAACGCACTAGTGACGCGGACGCGTCAGCGACGATGCCGTGTCGCGTGCGTGTTTTTTTTTTTACATGAAAAATGCAGAATGCAATGCTAATATGAATGTTATGCAAAACTCCAGGTTCAATATAATAAAATAAAATAAAACTCAAAAACAAATAAAACTAAATAAAAATGAAAAAGGACGATCATACCATGGTGGGTTGTCTCCCACCTAGCACTTTTAGTTAAAGTCCTTAAGTTGGACACTTGATGAGCTTCCTGTTATGGTGGCTTGTGCTTGAACTCATCCAGGAATCTCCACCAATGTTTGTGCTTCCAATGGCCTCCGGGATCCCAGACAAGGCACGTAAAGCCCTTGAGCAGTTTTAAACAGGTTCTCAGGCTTCCAGTGTGCTAGATGTCAGAACAGACTCCAGGATCCCAAACTTTGCTTTTACACCCGTCTTTGTGTGGATCATCATGATTCCATCCGGGTAGCAAGCAATCTGAATTCTCACTAAAGTGGCCAAACAACTTCCTAGACCCATTCAGTTGAGCGTTATACCAACCTTTGCGTTTAAACTTAAAGCTTCCAACCATAATGAACCTTGCAGGACAATTCTTACCACTGACCATGTTCCTCTTATTCCTTATGCCACAAAGAGCTCTAAGTTGACCATCCGTCTCCAGTAGCCCATATTCAAGTGGAATTAGAAAGCTAAGGGATATGAATTTTACCCACTTGAATGTTGTGAAGGATGATGGCAACTTAGGGGGAGGTATATCTAACGAATTTGCAAGCTCCACTCCCTTGGGTTCTTCTTTGACAACTTTCACCTCCTTGTAAGCTTCTTCAATTTCAACCTCTTCCTCTTGGTAGCGTTCTTCCAAGTCAATCTCCTCTTCACTGCTTTCCAAGGGCATGGGAGGTTGTGCTTCCTCTTCTTTAATCTCCATCTCTTGACCAACCTCTTCCAAGTCTTCAACTATGATATGGTTTGGAGGTTGTACACTCTTCTCAACATCAAATGCAACCATCTTGGAAGGAGGCTCTATGTCTTGACTTTCCCATGGAGGTTCAACATCTCCCAAGTCTTCAACCACTTCTTCCTCTGCAACTATTATGGCTTCCTCCACTTGTTCCAATACAAAGCCATGTTCCTCATTGTCCACCGAAGTTTCTAATGTCTCCTTCATGCTTTGCTCTTCTTTTAATTCTCCACATGTAGCCATGGGAGTTCTTTGAGTGCTCAGATATTGGGAAGCTATTATATTTACGAACTCGCCTAAGGCGGCCGTGAAATTTAGCACACTCTTATTCATCCTTTCTTGCCTTTGAAGAATAACACGAAGTCTGTCATCCATTGGAGGTTGGGGTGGATATGAGGATTCATTGGTTGGGAGAGAGGGTTCATAATAGAAAGGTGGTTCATCTTGATAATGATATGGAGATGGTGAATATTGAGGTGGTGGTTCATGAGAGTAGTTATATTGGAAAGGTAGTGGTTCTGCGTATGGTTCATTTGGCTCATAAGGTGGTTGGTATGGTGGATACGGGTTAGGGTCATATGGAGGTGAATGGTTGTAGTTGGCTTGTGAGTGTGGTGGTTCAAAGTTGTGTTGAGGAGGTTCATAGGCATATGATGGGGTCCATCATATCTATCATCTTAGTATGTCCCCTGGAATGGCTCTTGACTATAGTAATTTGGTGGATGTTGGTTGTCACGGAAGGGTCCACCATAATTATTGTCTTGGTATGCATCGTGGAATGGTCTTTGTCTGTGGTACTGTGGAAGGTGTTGTTGCCGGAAGGGTTGATCAGATCCTCGTGGCTCCTTCCATCTCTAATTGTTTTGACCTTGATGCATGTTCCTATTATAATTTCCATTTTTTGTAACAATATTGGAACCAAACTCAAAGCGAGAGGGGTGAGAATTCATAATAGTAAGTAAAAATTAAAAACGAAAAATAAAAACAAATTTAAATTAAAAGGTTATTTAAAATTTTAATTTGAAAATTAAATTTTGAAATTTGAAAATTAAATTTTGAAATTTGAAATTTGAAATTTAAATATTGAATTTCGAAATTTGATTTTTGAAATAAGATAAGATAAGATTTTGAAAAAGATATGATTTTTGAAAAAAGATTTGAATTTTGAAATTTAAATTTTTAAATTTTAAATTTTGAAATCTGAAAATTAAATTTTAAATTTTTAAATTTGAATTTTGAAAATTGAGATTTAAAATTTTGAAATTTGAGTTTTAAATTTTGAATTTTTGAATTTAATGAGAAAAGAGAAAAACAATAAAATGACACTAAACTTAAAATTTTTAGATCAAAATGAAGAAAACAACTAAGAACAACTTGAAGGTCAAGATGAACATGAAGAACAACTTGAAAATCAAGATGAACACCAAGAACAAATTTTTGAGAAGAAATTTTTAATAACAAAATAAAAACCAATAACCTCTTAATTTACGAAAAGGCAAAAATAAAAACAAAAATAAAAACAAATGAACAAGCAAAAAGCAAATATTTACAATAACCAATAATAAGGCACACGTTTGTAATTTTCCGGCAACGGCGCCATTTTGACGTTGAAATTTTATGGTGGTAAAGAATTTTATAAAAACAGTCGCGTTGTAGATATAGTCTCTAAACCAACAGAAATTCCTTCGTACAAATATTTGGTTGTCACAAGTAACAAACCCCTTTAAAATTGATAACCGAGTATTTAAACCTCGGGTCGTCTTCTCAAGGAATTGCAGGGAGGTGTTCTTATTATTGGTTATGAGTCTTGTAAATTGGGGGTTTTGGAAAGAAGGAGCAAGTAATGTAAGATAACAAGTCGTTAAAATAATAAATAACAAAGCTCTTGGCAAGGTATAAGAACTGGAAGTCCTATCCTGGTTATCCTTATCAATTGTGATGAGAATTGAATTTTTCTCCCACTTTGTTAACCTCTAACTATGAAGGTAAGTTAAGTGGATGAATTAATTTTTATTCCTCATATCCTAGTCTTTCCTTGAGAAAAGTTAGAGTTATTGGAACTCGAATTAATTCTTGAAGAATTTCAATTTTCAATCAACAATGAGTTTGATAACTCAAGTGTCTCCAATTATTTAACCAAAGCCAAAAGGGGAAATATCTAAATTAAAAAGCATTCATATAAATAAAGCAAAGCAAAATTAAATCTGAAAATACCTCGAATTGCATTAACAAAAGGAATCCAATCTAACATGGATATTCATAAATTAAATTGAGAAAATAAATAAAAAGAACATTGAACATGGGATTGAGAGTCACTCCTAAAACTAAGAGAAATCCTAAATCCTAATCCTAAGAGAGAGGAGAGAACCTCTCTCTCTAAAAACTACATATAAATCCTAAAATTGTGAATATGAAAAGCTTGTCATTCTCCATGAATGGATGCATTCCCCCACTTTATAGCCTCTAATCTGTGTGTTCTGGGCTGAAAACTGGGTCAAAACCAGCCCAGAAATTGCCCCCTACGATTTTTGTTACGTTCAGGTCGCGGGCAAGTGACGCGGAGGCGTCGTCCACGCGTCCGCGCGGATTGAAGTTCGCAGATGCGATGCGGGCGCGTCATTCACGCGTTCGCGTCGCCTAACTTCGGGGAAGCTATAGCAAATTATATATCAAATTAAAGCTCCAGACGTTAGCTTTCCAACGCAACTGGAACCGCGTCGTTTGGACCTCTGTAGCCCAAGTTATGACCATTTTAGTGCGAGAGGGTCAGGCTGACAGCTTTGCAGTTCCTTCAACTTCTTGTATTCCTTCCACTTTTTCATGCTTCCTTTCCATTCTCTAAGCCATTCCTGCCCTGTAATCTCTGATAACACTTAACACACATATCAAGGTATCTAATGGTAATGAGAGAGGATTAATATTAGCAAATATAAGGCCAAAGAAGCATGTTCTCAATCATAGCACAAAATCAGGAGGAAAATGTAAAACATGCAAATAGTATGAATAAGTGGGTAAAGAGTTGATAAAAACCACTCAATTGAGCACAAGATAAACCATGAAATAGTGGTTTATCAGCTAGCATGCGTTATAATTATATGATCTTATTAAATAAAGTTTAAAGATACAACAAGTAGTTATGTATATTTAGGTTAACCTTATTCAGATTCATCATCATCTTCGTCCTCTGGTTCATTATCCTCCTCTTCCCAGGTAATTTCCTGATCATCAAACTTGTCTTCTTCTTCTTCGTCTCTATCGACCCCCTCTTCTTCTTGAACATCATCATCATCATCTTCCCAAGTTTGGCGCCAGCTCCCTTACTTTAACCCCTTCGTCCAACTCTTTTCAATTTTGAAAACGAATTTCTTTGATTCATTCCCCACCCACCCCCTGACAGTTTTCCTTCCCCAAATCCCTCCCCAGTCCCATCTTAACTTCCTTTTTACCTTCCCCAAACTCCCTTCACTCCCATCACATGTCCCTCTCTCCTACTCCCCTCTTTGACCAAACCCTTCCACCAACACAAATCCCCAACCATACCTCACTCCACTCTATATATATACCCCTCACCCCTCTACATCTCATACCCACACAATTCCCTCTTTCTCTTTCTATTCACAAGAAACCCCAACCCCCTGCCCTTCCCCTTCTTTTCTTTTCTATTTCTTTTACTTAAATTCCAATTTTATTGTTATTTTCTTAACCTCCCCCTTACATAATCCATTCCCCATTGTTCCACCCCTCTTATCCTTCTTTCTTCCTCCTTGTTTAATTCTATTTTACTCGAAGACGAGCAAGCATTTAAGTTTGGTGTTGTTGCTTCGCTTGTTCTCTATTTGATTTTATGACACCAAAGAGCACTGAGACCTCAAGAAAGAGGAAAAAAAGGAACCGGCCACCGGTACTTTTGATTCAAGGAGATTCTACTCCAGATTAAGGTCACTTCCAAGAGAACTGTGATTCCGGAAGTGAAAATTGTACTTCAACTGGACTAGTATCCAGAATGCCAGTTTCAGATTCAGAGGCAAGGGTGACAATTTCTGTGCAACCCGCACACTGAGGTTAGACAATTGATGGTTCAGGAATTTTATGGCAACCTTTGGATCACCTATAAGGATGTCGTCGAAGTCAATGAGAAGAACCACCAAAGTTTTGTGAGAGGAAGAATCCTTGACTTTAGTCCAAGGAGCATCCGACAGGCCCTTCATTTTCCACCCCCTGATCATATGGTGGAGTGCTACAGCGAGAGGGTGAACAGAGATAAGCAATTAGACCAAGTGCTTGCTGAGATATGCTTTCCGGGGCCTAGTGGAGAATAGGTTCGGAAGGGAGACCGTACCAACTTAAGAGCAGTGACTTTCTTCCTTTGGCTAGGGGATGGCTATACTTCATCCGAAGGTCCATCATGCCTACTAGCAACCAGTCCGAATGTACTGTGGACCATGCTATTATGATTTACTACATTATGAAGGGAGAGGAGGTGGAGGTAGAGGACTGGTGCACGAAATTGTGATCCCTGGTAATGGCTCCAAAAACTTGGTGCTCTAATCTTAATTCATAATTTGTCACAACTTCGATACAACTAACCAGCAAGTGCACTGGGTCGTCCAAGTAATAAACCTTACGTGAGTAAGGGTCGATCCCACGGAGATTGTTGGTATGAAGCAAGCTATGGTCATCTTGTAAATCTCAGTCAGGCGGATATCAAATGGTTATGGAGTTTTCAAATAATAATAAATAAACAGAAAATAAAGATAGAAATACTTATGTAAATCATTGGTGAGAATTTCAGATAAGCGTATAGAGATGCTTTCGTTCCTCTGAACCTCTGCTTTCCTGCTATCTTCATCCAGTCATTCCTACTCCTTTCCATGGCAAGCTTTATATAGGGCATCACCGTTGTCAATGGCTACATCCCATCCTCTCTGTGAAAAAGGTCCAAATTCTCTGTCACGGCACGGCTAATCATCTGGAGGTTCTCGATCATACTGGAATAGGATTCACCCTCCTTTTGCGTCTGTCACTACGCCCAGCACTCGCGAGTTTGAAGTTCGTCACAGCCATCCCTTCCCAGATCCTACTCGGAATACCACAGACAAGGTTTAGACTTTCTGGATCTCAGGAATGGCCATCCATGGGTTCTAACTTATACCACGAAGATTCTAATATCTCAGACTCGGTCCTTTGTATTAGATATCTAAGAGATACTCATTCTAGCTTGTTTGCATGTAGAACGGAAGTGTTTGTCAGGCACGCGTTCATAAGTGAGAATGATGATGAGCGTTACATAATCATCACATTCATCATGTTCTTGGGTGCGAATGGATATCTTAGAAGCGGAATAAGTTGAATTGAATATAAAACAGTAGTACTTTGCATTAAATCATGAGGAACAGCAGAGCTCCACACCTTAATCTATGGAGTGTAGAAACTCTACCGTTGAAAAATACATAAGTGAAAGGTTCAGGCATGGCCGAATGGCCAGCCTCCATGATCTAAGAACTAGACATCCCAAGATGTCTAATACAATAGTAAAAAGTCCTATTTATACTAAACTAGTTACTAGGGTTTACAGAAGTAAGTAATTGATGCATAAATCCACTTCCGGGGCCCACTTGGTGTGTGCTTGGGCTGAGCTTGAAGTTTACACGTGCAGAGGCTTCTTCTGGAGTTGAACGCCAAGTTGTAACATGTTTTTGGCGTTCAACTCTGGTTCATGACGTGTTTCTGGCGTTTAACTCCAGACTGCAGCATAGAACTGGCGTTCAACACCCTTTTGCGTCATATAAACTCGGCCAAAGTATGGACTATTATATATTTCTGGAAAGCCCTAGATGTCCACTTTCCAACACAATTGGAAGTGCGTCATTTTGAGTTATGTAGCTCCAGAAAATCCACTTTGAGTGCAGGGAGGTCAGAATCCAACAGTATCAACAGTCCTTCTTCAACCTCTGAATCTGATTTTTGCTCAAGTCCCTCAATTTCAGCCAGAAAATACCTGAAATTACAGAAAAACACACAAACTCATAGTAAAGTCTAGAAATGTGAATTTAGTATAAAAACTAATAAAAACATCCCTAAAAGTAACTAGATCCTACTAAAAAATACTAAAAACAATGCCAAAAAGCGTATAAATTATCCGCTCATCACAACACCAAACTTAAATTGTTGCTTGTCCCCAAGCAACTGAAAATCGAATAGGATAAAAAGAAGAGAATATACTATAAATTCCAAACCATCAATGAAACATAGCTCCAATCAGATGAGCGGGACTTGTAGCTTTTTGCCTCTTGAATAGTTTTGGCATCTCACTTTATCCATTGAGGTTCAGAATGATTGGCATCTATAGGAACTCAGAGTTCAGATAGTGTTATTGATTCTCCTAGTTCAGTATGTTGATTCTTGAACACAGCTACTTTATGAGTCTTGGCCGTGGCCCTAAGCACTTTGTTTTCCAGTATTACCACCGGATACATAAATGCCACAGACACATAACTGGGTGAACCTTTTCAGATTGTGACTCAGCTTTGTTAATGTCCCCAATTAGAGGTGTCCAGGGTTCTTAAGCACACTTTTTTTTTTGCTTTGGACCTTGACTTTAACCGCTCAGTCTCAAGTTTTCACTTGACACCTTCACGCCACAAGCACATGGTTAGGGACAGCTTGGTTTAGCCGCTTAGGCCAGGATTTTATTCCTTTAGACCCTCCTATCCACTGATGCTCAAAGCCTTGGGATCCTTTTTATTTACCCTTGCCTTTTAGTTTTAAGGGTTATTGGCTTTTTGCTCTTGCCTTTTGGTTTTAAGAGCTTTTGGCTTTTTCTGCTTGCTTTTTCTTTTTCTTTCTATTTTTTTCCATTTTTTTTCTTTTTTTTTTCTGCAAGCTTTGTATTCACTGCTTTTTCTTGCTTCAAGAATCATTTTTATGATTTTTTAGATTATCAAATAACATGTCTCCTTGTCATCATTCTTTCAAGAGTCAACATATTTAACATTCATAAACAACAACTTCAAAAGACATATGCACTGTTCAAGCATTCATTCAGAAAACAAAAAGTATTGTCACCACATCAATATAATTAAACTAAGTTCAAGGATAAATTCGAAACTCATGTACTTCTTATTCTTTTGAATTAAAAATATTTTTCATTTAAGAGAGGTGATGGATTCATAGGACATTCATAACTTTAAGACAAAGTTACTAAATACTAATGATCATGTAATAAGACACTAACATAGATAAGCACTTAAAATAAAGAAAACAAAAAACAGAAAATTTAAGAACAAGGAATGAGTCCACCTTAGTGATGGTGGCGTTTCCTTCTTGAGGAACCAATGATGTCTTTGAGCTCTTCTATGTCTCTTCCTTGTCTTTGTTGCTCCTCCCTCATAACTCTTTGATATTCTCTAATTTCATGAAGGATGATGGAGTGCTCTTGATGTTCCACCCTTAGTTGTCCCATGTTGGAACTCAGTTCTCCTAGGGAGGTGTTGATTTGCTCCCAAAAGTTCTGTGGAGGAAAGTGCATCCCTTGAGACATCTCAGGGATTTCTTGGTGATGAGCTTCTTCATGCATCTCTTGAGCTCCATGAATGGGCTCTCTTGTTTGCTCCATCCTTTTCTTAATGATGGGCTTGTCCTCTTCAATGAGGATATCTTCTTCTATGTCAATCCCAGCCGAATTGCATAGATGGCAAATGAGGTGAGGAAAAGCTAACCTTGCCATAGTGGAGGACTTGTCAGCCACCTTGTAGAGTTCTTGAGGTATAATCTCATGAACCTCCACCTCTTCTCCAATCATGATGCTATGGATCATGATGGCCCGGTCTATAGTAACTTCAGACCGGTTGCTAGTGGGAATGATTGAACGTTGAATGAACTCCAACCATCCTCTAGCTACAGGCTTAAGGTCCAGTCTTCTCAGTTGAACTGGTTTGCCTTTTGAGTCAATCTTCCATTGAGCTCCTTCCACACATATGTCCATGAGGACTTGGTTCAACCTTTGATCAAAGTTGACTCTCCTTGTGTAGGGGCGTGCGTTCTCTTCCATCATTGGCAAGTTGAACACCAACCTCACATTTTCCGGACTAAAATCTAAGTAATTCCCCCGAACCATGGTAAGATAATTCTTTGGGTTTGGGTTCTTACTTTGATCATGGTTCCTAGTGATCCATGCATTAGCATAGAACTCTTGAACCATTAGAATTCCGACTTGTTGGATGGGGTTTGTTAGAACTTCCCAACCTCTTCTTTGGATTTCATGTCGAATTTCCGGATACTCATTTCTCTTGAGTTTGAAAGGGACCTCGGGGATCACCTTCTTCTTGGCCACAACATCATAGAAGTGGTCTTGATGGGCTTTGGAGATGAATCTTTCCATCTCCCATGACTCGGAGGTGGAAGCTTTTGTCTTCCCTTTTCTAGAGGTTTCTCCGGTCTTAGGTGCCTTCAATGGTTATGGAAAAACAAAAAGCTATGCTTTTACCACACCAAACTTAGAATGTTGCTCGCCCTCGAGCAAAAGAAGAAAGAATAGAAGAAGAAGAAGAAGAAGATATGGAGGAGATGGAGGGATGTGTGTAGTGAAGGGGTAATAGGGAGGGGTGTTTATTGGGAAGAGATGATGAATGTTAAGAAGAGGGAAGAATATGAGTGGAGGTAGGTGGAGATCCTGTGGGGTCCACAGATGCTGAGATGATCCTGTGGGGTCTACAGATCCTTAGGTGTCAAGGATTTACATCCCTGCACCCTTGAGGCATGTAAAATGCCTTTGCATGAAATTCTGGCGTTTAAACGCCGAATTGATGCTTGTTCTGGGCATTCAACGCCCAGATGCAGCATGTTTCTGGCGTTGAACGCCAGTTCTATGCTTGTTTCTGGCGTTCAGCGCCAGCTTTCCTCAGTGTGCATTCCTGGCGTCTGAACGCCAGGATGCTGCTTGTTTCTGGCGTTCAACGCCAGATCCATGCTCTGTTCTCGCGTTGAACGCCAGCCAGATGCTCCTTACTGGCGTTTAAACGCCAGTAAGTCCTTCCTTCAGGGTGTGATTTTTCTTCTGCTGTTTTTGATTCTGTTTTTAATTTTTCTATTTATTTTGTGACTCCACATGATCATGAACCTAATAAAACCTGAAAGAATAATAAAAATAAAATTAGATAAATAAAAATTGGGTTGCCTCCCAACAAGCGCTTCTTTAATGTCAATAGCTTGACAGTGGGCTCTCATGGAGCCACACAGGTGATCAGGTCAATTTTACAGACTCCCAACACAAAACTTAGAGTTTGGATATGGGAGTTCAACACCAAACTTAGAGTTTGGCTGAGGCCTCCCAACACCAAACTTAGAGTTTGACTGTGGGGCTTTAGTTGACTCTGTACTGAGAGAAGCTTACTGTGCCTCTTTTCCATGTTTACAGAAGGATGACCTTGAGTTTTAAACACAAGGGAGTCCTCATTCAATTGAAGGACTAGTTCACCTCTGTCTACATCAATCACAGCTCTTGCTGTGGCTAGGAAGGGTCTTCCAAGGATGATGGATTCATCCTCATCCTTCCCAGTATCTAGGATTATGAAATCAGCAGGGATGTAAAGGTCTTCAACCTTTACCAATATGTCTTCTACTTGTCATAAGCCTATTTTCTGGAATTGTCTGCCATATCTAATGAGATTTTAGCAGCTTGTACCTCAAAGATTCCCAATTTCTCCATTACAGAGAGTGGCATGAGGTTTATCCCTGACCCAAGGTCACATAGAGCCTTCTCAAAGGTCATGGTGCCTATGGTGCAAGGTATTAGGAACTTTCCAGGATCCTGCTTCTTCTGAGACAATCTCAGTTGATCCAATGCATTTAGTTCATTAGTGAACAGGGGAGGTTCATCTCCCCAAGTCTCTTTACTAAATAAATTGGCATTCAACTTCATGATTGCACCAAGGAACTTGGCAACTTGCTCTTCAGTAACATCCTCATTCTCTTTAGAAGAGGAATACTCATCAGAGCTTATGAATGGCATAAGGAGGTTCAATGGAATCTCTATGGTCTCTAGATGAGCCTAAGAGTCCCTTGGTTCCTCAGAGGGAAACTCCTTATTGATCACTGGACGTCCCAGGAGGTCTTCCTCCTTGGGATTCACGTCCTCCCCTTCCTCCTTGGATTCGGCCATGATGGTTATATCAATGGCCTTCCACTCTCCTTTTGGATTTTCTTCTGTATTGCTTGGGAGGGCACTAGGAGGGGTATCAGTGATCTTCTTACTCAGCTGGCCCACTTGTGCCTCCAAATTTCTAATGGAGGACCTTGTTTCATTCATAAAACTCAGAGTGGCCTTACATAGATCAGAGACTAAGTTTGCTAAATTAGAGGTATTTTGTTCAGAGTTCTCTGTCTGTTGCTGAGTGGATGATAGAAAAGGCTTGCTATTGCTAAACCTGTTTCTTCCACCATTACTAAAGCCTTGTTGAGGCTTTTGTTGATCCTTCCATGAGAGATTTGGGTGATTTCTCCATGAGGGAATACAGGTGTTTCCATATGGTTCACCCATGTAATTCACCTCTGCTATTGCAGGGTTTTCAGGATCATAAGCTTCTTCTTCAAAAGATGCCTCTTGAGTACTGTTAGATGCAGCTTGCATTCCATTCAGACTCTGAGAAATCATATTGACTTGCTGAGTCAATATTTTATTCTGAGCCAATATGGCATTCAGAGTATCAATTTCAAGAACTCCCTTCTTCTGAGGCGTCCCAATACTCACAGGATTCCTCTCAGAAGTGTACATGAACTGGTTATTAGCAACCATGTCAATGAGTTCTTAAGCTTCTGCAGGCGTCTTCTTTAGGTGAATGGATCCACCTGCAGAAGTATCCTGATGAGCGGATAATTCATACGCTTTTTGGCATTGTTTTTAGTATGTTTTTAGTATATTTTAGTTAGTTTTTATTATATTTTTATTAGTTTTTAAATAAAAATCACTTTTGTGGGATTTACTATGAGTTTGTGTGTTTTTCTATGATTTCAGGTATTTTCTGGCTGAAATTGAGGGACCTGAGCAAAAATCTGATTTAGAGACTGAAAAAGGACTGCAGATGCTGTTGGATTCTGACCTCCCTGCACTCAAAGTGGATTTTCTAGAGCTACAGAAGCCCAATTGCGTTGGAAAGTAGACATCCTGGGCTTTCCAGCAATATATAATAGTCCATACTTTGCTCGAGATTTGATGGCCCAAACAGGCGTTCCAAGTCAGCTCAAGAATTCTGGCGTTTAACTCCAAAACTGGCACAAAAGCTGGAGTTAAACGCCCAAACTGGCATAAAAGCTGGCGTTTAACTCCAGGAAATGTCTCTACACATAAAAGCTTCAATGCGCAGCCCAAGCACACACCAAGTGGGCCCCGGAAGTAGATTTTTACAATAAACACCCTAGCTTACTCATTTTCTGTAACCCTAGGTCACTAGTTCACTATAAATACTACTTTCAGTGATTCATCTTGTACCTCATGACACTTTACACGTATCTTGTTGTGTTCTCTACGGCATGAGTCTCTAAACCCCATTGTTGGGGGTGAGGAGCTCTGCTGTTCTTCATGAATTAATGCAATTACTACTGTTTTCTATTCTATTACGCTTGCTTCCATTCTAAGATATCCATTCACACTTCAACTTGATGAATGTGATGATCCGTGACACTCATCATCATTCTCACCTATGAACGTGTGTCTGACAACCACCTCCGTTCTATCTTAGATTGAATGCATATCTCTTAGCCTCATGATTCAAATCAGAGTCTTCGTGGTATAAGCTAGAATCATTGGCGGTCATTCCTGAGATCCGGTACGTCTAAACCTTGTCTGTGGTATTCTGAGTAGGATCTGGGAAGGGATGACTGTGACGAGCTTCAAACTCGCGATTGTTGGGCGTAGTGACAGACGCAAAAGGATCAATGGATCCTATTCCGACATGATCAAGAATCGACAGATGATTAGCCGTGCGGTGACAGCGCATTTGGAACATTTTCACTGAGAGGACGGGATGTAGCCATTGACAATGGTGACGCCCAACATAAAGCTTGCCATGGAAGGAGTCTTGCGTGCATGAAGAAGAAGACAGTAGGAAAGCAGAGGTTCAGAAGACAAAGCATCTCCAAAGCCTCAACCTGTTCTTCATTACTGCATAACAAGTATTTATTTCATGTTCTTTTACTTTTTACAATTAAATATGAGAATTATTGATATCCTGACTAAGAGTTACAAGATAACCATAGCTTGCTTCAAGCCGACAATCTCCGTGGGATCGACCCTTACTCACGTAAGGTATTACTTGGACGACCCAGTGCACTTGCTGGTTAGTTGTACGGAGTTACAAAAGTATGATTGTAATTTCGTGCACCAAGTTTTTGGCACTGTTGCCGGGGATTGTTCGAGTTTGGACAACTGACGGTTTATCTTGTTGCTTAGATTAGGACTAATTTATTTTTGTTGGTTTAGAGTCTTTTATTTGAGTTTAGTTTCATATTTTAAGTTTGGTGTTAATTGCATGCTTTTACTTTCTTTTATTTTTCGAAATTCGCATGTGTTTAGTACTTTCTTGATTTTTAAAATTTTAAGTTTGGTGTCTTCTTGTTGTTTTTCTTTAAAATTTTTCGAAAATTTGTGTTTGGTTTTCTAAAAATTTTAAGTTTGGTGTCCCTTGTGCTTTTATTTACCTAATTTTTTTTTCAAAAATTTGTTCTTGGTGTTCATCTTGATCTTCAAAGTGTTCTTGGTATTCATCTTGACATTCAAAATTTTCTTGTTTGTTTTCATTGTTTTGATTTAAAATTTCTAAGTTTAGAGTCATTTTGTTGTTTTTCTCTTTCCTTATTAAAATTCAAAAAAAATATATATTTTCCTTATTTTACTCATAATTTTCGAAATTTGGCATTAAAGTAGTCAAAGATTTTCGAAATCATATTTTTTCTTTTTAGTCAAGTCAAAATTTTAATTTCAAAAATTGATCCTTTCAAATGTTTTTCCAAAATCAAATCTTTTTAATTTTTTTCAAAAATAATTTTCAATCATATCTTTTTAATTGCTAATTTCAAAATCTTTTTAATTGATTAATTAATTTAGTTTTCAATTTGCTTTTATTTTATTTTTTCGAAATTTTATTTTATTTTTCATTTATTTTACTTATTATTTTCGGTTACTTTTAAAAAAAAAATAATAATTCGTATCAATTTCCTTTCCTCTATCATGGACATAAGTGGAAGTGAACAGTTCAGAAGGACTCTGGGGTCATATGCTAACCCCATTACAGCTGCATATGGGAGTAGCATCTGTATAGCTAAATCCTCAGCTCATTATCATGGTGCAGCAAAATTACCAGTATTCCGGTCTTCCACAGGAAGAACCTACTGAGTTTCTGGCATAGTTCTTACAAATTACTGACACAGTACGTGATAAAGAAGTGGATCAGGATGTCTACAGATTATTATTGTTTCCATTTGCTGTAAAAGATCAAGCTAAGAGGTGGTTTAATAACCAACCCACATCAAGCATAAAAACATGGAGGCAATTAACAGACAAATTCCTGAATCAATTTTACCCTCCAAGAAGGATGACACAGCTAAGGCTGGACATCCAAGGCTTTAAACAAGAGGATCATGAATCCCTTTATAATGCCTGGGAGAGGTACAGAGGGATGCTGAGAAAATGCCCTTCTGAAATGTTTTCAGAGTGGGTACAGTTAGACATCTTTTACTATGGGCTTACAGAAAAAGCTCAGATGTCCCTAGACCACTCAACTGGTGGATCTATACACATGAGAAAAATAATTGAAGAGGCTCAAGAACTCATAGATACAGTCGCTAGAAATCAACATCTGTACTCAAACAGTGAGTCCTCCATAAAAGAAGAGGCTATGGCAGTAACTACTGATCCCAATCCTAAAGAACAGATTGTGGAACTTAATCAGCAATTACTCCTTATGACAAAACAATTAGCAGAATTCAAAGAGATGCTCCAAGACACTAAAAATGCTAACAAGAATATAGAAGCACAATTGAATCAGACAAGACAGCAGCTATCTAAACAGATAACAGAAGAATGCCAAGCTGTCCAACTAAGAAGCGGGAAGACATTGAATAACTCAGCTCAAAGTAGCAAAAAGTCAAGAAAGGAACAAATGACAGAGGATGTCCAAACCACTGCCCAAAATCCCTCTGAGGACATCAAGAGCCCAGAGAGGAATAACTCTGGCATTCAAACGCCAGAAAAGGGGGAAAATTTGGCGTTAAACGCCCATTCCTTGTCCAGTTCTGGCGTTCAAACGCCAGAAAAGGGTGGAAAGTTGGCGTTAAACGCCCATCCAGCACCCAATCCTGGCGTTCAAACGCCAATGAGGGATCAGACACCTGCAAGTGCTGATAGTAACCCCTCTAAGAAGGCTTCTCCAACCGCTCCTGTAGGGAATAAACCTGCAGCAACTAAGGTTGAAGAATATAAAGCCAAGATGCCTTATCCTCAGAAACTCCGCCAAGCGGAATAGGATAAACAATTTGCCTGCTTTGCAGACTATCTTAGGACTCTTGAAATAAAGATTCCATTTGCAGAGGCACTTGAGCAAATACCCTCTTATGCTAAGTTCATGAAAGAGATCTTAAGTCATAAGAAGGATTGGAGAGAAACTAAAAAAGTGTTTCTCACTGAAGAATGCAGTGCAGTCATTCTGAAAAGCTTACCAGAGAAGCTTCAAGATCCAGGAAGCTTTATGATACCATGCACATTAGAGGGTGCCTGTACCAAGACAGCCCTATGTGACCTTGGAGCAAGTATCAATCTAATACCTGCATCCACTATCAGAAAGCTTGGGTTGACTGAAGAAGTCAAACCAACCCGGATATGTCTTCAACTTCTGATGGCTCCATTAAATATTCATCAGGTATCATTGAAGACATGATTGTCAAGGTTGGGCCATTTGCCTTTCCCACTGACTTTGTAGTGCTGGAAATGGAGGAGCACAAGAGTGCAACTCTCATTCTAGGAAGACCTTTCCTAGCAACTGGACGAACTCTTATTGATGTATAAAAAGGGGAAGTGACCCTGAGAGTCAATGATGATGAGTTCAAGTTAAATGCTGTCAAAGCTATGTAGCATCCAGACACATCAAATGACTGCATGAGCATTGATATTATTGACTCTTTAGTGGAAGAGATCAATATGATTGAGAGTCTTGAATCAGAGCTAGAAGACATCTTTAAAGATGTTCAGCCTGATCTGGAGGAATCAGAGGAAATAAAAGTACCTCTAAAAATCCCTCAGGAAGAGGAGAAACCTCCTAAACCTGAGCTCAAACCACTACCACCATCCCTGAAATATGCATTTTTGGGAGAGGGTGACACTTTTCCAGTGATCATAAGCTCTGCTTTAAATCCACAGGAAGAGAAAGCATTAATTCAAGTGCTAAGGACACACAAGACAGCTCTTGGGTGGTCCATAAGTGACCTTAAGGGCATTAGCCCAGCAAGATGTATGCACAAGATCCTATTAGAGGATGATGCTAAGCCAGTGGTTCAACCACAGAGGCGGCTAAATCCAGTCATGAAGGAAGTGGTGCAGAAAGAGGTCACTAAGTTACTAGAGGCTGGGATTATTTATCCTATCTCTGATAGCCCCTGGGTGAGCCCTGTCCAAGTTGTCCCCAAGAAGGGAGGCATGACAGTGGTCCATAATGAAAAGAATGAACTGGTTCCCATAAGAACAGTTACAGGGTGACGTATGTGTATTGATTACAGAAGGCTCAATACAGCCACCAGAAAGGATCATTTTCCTTTACCATTCATAGACCAAATGCTAGAAAGACTAGCAGGTCATGAATACTACTGCTTTTTGGATGGCTATTCAGGCTACAACCAAATTGCAGTGGATCCTGAAGACCAAGAGAAAACAGCATTCACATGTCCATCTGGAGTATTTGCTTACAGAAGAATGCCTTTTGGTCTCTGCAATGTACCTGCAACCTTTCAGAGGTGCATGGTCTCTATTTTCTCTGATATGGTAGAGAAATTCTTGGAAGTCTTCATGGATGACTTCTCAGTATTTGGAGACTCATTCAGCTCCTGTCTTGATCATCTAGCACTTGTCCTGAAAAGGTGCCAAGAAACTAACCTGGTCTTAAACTGGGAAAAATGTCACTTTATGGTGACTGAAGGAATTGTCCTTGGGCACAAAATTTCAATCAAGGGAATAGAGGTATATCAAGCCAAGGTAGAGGTAATTGAAAAATTACCGCCACCTGCCAATATAAAGGCAATCAGAAGCTTTCTGGGGCATGCAGGATTCTATAGGAGGTTCATAAAGGACTTTTCAAAAATTGCAAAATCTCTGAGCAACCTGCTAGCTGCTGACACGCCATTTGTGTTTGACACAGAGTGTCTGCAGGCGTTTGAAACTCTGAAAGCCAAATTGGTCACAGCACCAGTCATCTCTGCACCTGACTGGACATTACCATTCGAATTAATGTGTGATGCCAGTGACCATGCCAATGGTGCAGTGTTGGGGGACAAAGGCATAACAAGCTTCTGCACGTCATTCACTATGCCAGTCGTGTTCTAAATGACGCACAGAAGAATTACACAACCACAGAAAAAGAGCTGCTTGCAGTGGTTTATGCCATTGACAAGTTCAGATCCTATTTAGTAGGATCAAAAGTGATTGTGTACACTGACCATGCTGCTCTTAAATATCTACTCACAAAGCAGGATTCAAAACCCAGGCTCATAAGATGGGTGTTGCTTTTGCAAGAGTTTGATATAGAAATAAGAGACAGAAAAGGGACAGAGAACCAAGTAGCTGATCACCTGTCCCGGTTAGAACCAGTGGCTGGGGCGTCCCTCCCTTCCACTGAGATCTCTGAGACCTTTCTGGATGAGCAACTCTTTGCCATTCAGGAGGTACCATGGTTTGCAGACATTGCAAATTATAAAGCTGTGAGGTTCATACCCCAGGAGTACAGCAGGATGCAAAAGAAAAAACTAATTTCTGATGCAAATTACTACTTATGGGATGAACCATATCTCTTTAAGAGATGCGCTGATGGAATGATCCACAGATGCGTCCCTAGAGAAGAGGCACAGAAGATCCTGTGGTATTGTCATGGATCACAGTATGGAGGACATTTTGGAAGTGAGCGAACAGCCACTAAAGTCCTCCAATGTGGCTTCTATTGGCCTATTCTTTATAGAGATGCCCGAGAGTTTGTGTGTAACTGTGACAGTTGCCAAAGAGCTGGTAACTTGCCTCATGGTTATGCCATGCCTCAACAAGGAATCCTAGAGATTGAGTTGTTTGATCTATGGGGTATTGACTTCATGGGTCCTTTCCCACCATCATACTCAAACACTTACATTCTGGTGGCAGTAGACTACGTATCTAAATGGGTGAAAGCAATTGCCACACCCACTAATGATACCAAGACTGTGCTGAAGTTCCTCCAGAAACATATTTTCAGCAGATTTGGTGTTCCCAGAGTACTAATCAGTGATGGAGGAACCCATTTCTGCAATAAACAGCTTTACTCTGCTATGGTTCGATATGGAATTAGCCACAAAGTAGCAACTCCGTATCATCCACAGACAAATGGGCAGGCTGAAGTCTCTAATAGAGAACTAAAGAGAATCCTGGAATGGACTGTAATTGCCCGTAGAAAGGATTGGGCAAAGAGCTTGGATGATGTTTTGTGGGCATACAGAACAGCATTCAAGACTCCTATAGGAACCTCTCCATACCAGCTTGTGTATGGCAAGGCTTGTCATCTGCCCGTGGAACTGGAACATAAAGCCTACTGGGCAACCAGATTCCTAAACATGGATGCTAAGGTAGCTGGTGAGAAAAGATTGCTCCAGCTAAATGAGCTAGAGGAGTTCAGACTCAATGCTTTTGAAAATGCAAAAATTTATAAGGAAAAAGCAAAAAAGTGGCATGACAAGAAATTGTCATCCAGAGTCTTTGAGCCAGGACAAAAAGTCCTACTATTCAACTCTAGGCTCAAACTATTCCCTGGGAAATTAAAATCCCGGTGGAGGGGACCATATGTGATTACAGGAGTATCACCATATGGATATGTTGAGCTTCAAGATATTGATTCTGACAAAAAGTTCATTGTCAATGGACAGAGAATCAAACATTATCTTGAAAGCAATTTTGAGCAAGAATGCTCAAAACTGAGGCTTGAATGAAGCTCAGTAAGAGTCCAGCTAAAGACAATAAAGAAGCGCTTGCTGGGAGGCAACCCAGCCATTAGCAAGTTATTTATTTTAAATACTTGTAGAGGTTTGATATACATTTTCATCAAAGGCTAAGCATCAAAATTGAAGGAATTCACAGAGTTACAGAAGGATTCAGTACAAAAAGCAGAGAAAAGGAGCTTGCTGGCAAGAAAACACCAGTAAGGGACATTTTGGGCGTTAAACGCCAGTAAAGGTACCATTTTGGGCATTAAACGCCAGAATGGGTACCATTCTGGGTGTTTAACGCCAGATTTACAGTATCCTGGGCGTTCAGCAAAACGCCCAGTGATAAAGAAGTTTCTGGCGTTTAACGCCAGCCAGGGTACCTGGCTGGGCATTAAAACGCCCATAATGGCCAACAACTGGGCGTTTAACGCCAGAAAGGCAGGGGGAGGAGATTTTGTTTCCAACTTCAATTTTTTCAAATTTTCATGTTTTGACTCATAATTTTCTGCATAAACATGTTTCAAACTTTCATCATTCACCCTCAATTCTCATCATTCAATAATTTTCTAAATTATTTCTCAAAATTCTTTCAAATCCTTTCCAAATCTTCATAAAAAAAAACTCAAATATCTTCTCAAATTCTTTCCATATCTTTTCATATCTCTCTCAAATTTTTCGAAAGCCATCCCCTCCTCCTATAAATATAGTTTCGGCCATCCCCTCCTCTACACCATTCGAATTTACCTCTTCTCCTCTCTCCTCCCTTTCCTTTCTTTTGCTTGAGGGCAAGCAATCCTCTAAGTTTGGTGTGCTTTTCCGTGATCACTGAGCTAAGACTCATCAAGATCATGGCACCTAAGGGAAAACAAACCAAATCAAGAGGCAAGAAAGAGAATACTCCAAAGAGTCTTTGGAATCAAGAGAGGTTCCTAACTAAGGAACATGCAGACCATTACTACAAAATAATGGGTCTGAGGTCAGTGATCCCGGAAGTTAAATTCAATCTGAAAGAAGATGAATATCCGGAGATCCAAGAGCAAATTCGAAACAGAGGATGGGAAATTCTAGCCAATCCTGAGACAAAGGTTGGAAGAAACATGGTTCAGGAATTCTACTCAAATTTGTGGCTGACAGATAAGCAGAGAATGACTGGAACCGCCTTTCATACCTACAAAACCATGGTTAGAGGAAGAATTATTTACTTCCATCTGGACAAAATAAGAGAGGTCTTCAAACTACCTCAACTACAAGATGATCCTGAATCCTTTAATAGGAGAATGGTGAGAGTAGATAAGGGGTTGGATCAAGTTCTAGAGGACATATGCCTCCTTGGAACTAAGTGAATAACCAATTCCAAAGGTGTCCCAAACCAACTCAAGAGAGGAGATCTCAAACCAGTTGCAAGAGGCTGGCTGGACTTCATTGAGCGTTCTATATTGCCTACTAGCAACCGCTCTGAGGTCACTGTCAAAAGAGCAGTGATGATTCATTGTATTATGCTTGGAAAAGAAGTGGAGATTCATCATCTGATTTCTTGTGAGATTTACACAATTACAAACAAGAATTCCACTGAAGCCAAACTGGCCTACCCAAGCTTAATTTCTCTGCTATGTAAAGATGCTGGGGTGAGGATGGGAGTAGATGAATTCATCCCAATTGAACACCCAATCACCAAGAAGTCAATGGAAGGACAAGTGCAAGACAACTCCATCAAAAAGAGGGCGCAGGAGTTCCTCCCAGAAATTCCTGAAATTGACTACTGGACCCGCTTAGAAGCATCTGTTACCAAGCTGCAGGAAGCTATGGAACAACTTAAGGAAGAACAGCAGAATCAAAACTGCATGCTTGGTGCACGAAATTGTGATCTCTGGTAATGGCTCCAAAAACTTGGTGCTCTAATCTCAATTCATAATTTGTCACAACTTCGATACAACTAACCAGCAAGTGCACTGGGTCGTCCAAGTAATAAACCTTACGTGAGTAAGGGTCGATCCCACGGAGATTGTCGGCTTGAAGCAAGCTATGGTCACCTTGTAAATCTCAGTCAAGCAGATATAAAATAAGTTATGGAGTTTTTGAAAATAATACTAATTAAACAGAAAATAGGGATAGAAACACTTATGTAAGTCATTGGTGAGAATTTCAGATAAGCGTATAGAGATGCTTTCGTTCCTCTGAACTTCTGCTTTCCTGCTGTCTTCATCCAATCAGTCCTACTCCTTTCCATGGCTGGCTTTATGCAAGGGCATCACCGTTGTCAATGGTTACTTCCCCTCCTCTTGTGAAAATGGTCTAAATGCTCTGTCACAGCACGGCTAATCATCTGAGGTTCCCGATCATGCTGGAATAGGATTCACCCTCCTTTTGCGTCTGTCACTACGCCCAGCAATCGCAAGTTTGAAGCTCGTCACAGTCATTCAATCCCAGAATCCTACTCGGAATACCACAGACAAGGTTTAGACTTTTGGATTCTCATGAATGCCGCCATCAATCTAGCTTACACCATGAAGATTCTGATTAAGAGATCTAAGAGATAATCATTCAATCTAAAGTAGAACGGAAGTGGTTGTCAGGCACGCGTTCATAGGGAATGATGATGATTGTCACGTTCATCACATTCAGGTTGAAGTGCGAATGAATATCTTAGAAGCGGAATAAGTTGAATTGAATAGAAAAACAGTAGTAGAAACTCTACCGTTAATATACATAAGTGAAAAGTCCAGGCATGGCCGAATGGCCAACCCTCATGATCTAAGAACAAAACGTCCCAAGATGATCCAAAGATCAAAAGATAATCCAAAGATGTCTAATACAATAGTAAAAAGTCCTATTTATAATAAACTAGCTACTAGGGTTTACAGAAGTAAGTAATTGATGCATAAATCTACTTCCGGGGCCCACTTGGTGTGTGCTTGGGCTGAGCTTGAATGTTCCATATGCAGAGACTCTTTCTGGAGTTGAACGCCAGGTTGTAACGTATTTCTGGCGTTCAACTCTGGTTTGTGACTTGTTTCTGGCGTTTAACTCCAGACAGCAGCATAAAACTGGCGTTCAACGCCCTTTTATGTCGTTTAAATTCGTTCAAAATATGGACTATTATACATTGCTAGAAAGCTCTGGATGTCTACTTTCCAACGCAATTGGAAGCGCGCCATTTTGAGTTCCGTAGCTCCAGAAAATCCACTTTGAGTGCAGGGAGGTCAGAATCCAACAGCATCAGCAGTCCTTCTTCAACCTCTGAATCTGATTTTTGCTCAAGTCCCTCAATTTCAGCCAGAAAACACCTGAAATCACAGAAAAACACACAAACTCATAGTAAAGTCCAGAAATGTGAATTTAACATAAAAACTAATGAAAACATCCCTAAAAGTAACCAGATTCTACTAAAAACATACTAAAAACAATGCCAAAAAGCGTATAAATTATTCGCTCATCACAACACCAAACTTAAATTGTTGCTTGTCCCCAAGCAACTGAAAATCAAATAGGATAAAAAGAAGAGAATATACTATAAATTCCAAACTATCAATGAAACATAGCTCCAATTAAATGAGCGGGACTTGTAGCTTTTTGCCTCTTGAATAGTTTTGGCATCTCACTTTATCCATTGAAGTTCAGAATGATTGGCTTCTATAGGAACTCAGAGTTCAGATAGTGCTATTGATTCTCCTAGTTCAGTATGATGATTCTTGAACACAGCTACTTTATGAGTCTTGGCCGTGACCCTAAGCACTTTGTTTTCCAGTATTACCACCGGATACATAAATGCCACAGACACATAATTGGGTGAACCTTTTCAGATTGTGACTCAGCTTTGCTAAAGTCCCCAATTAGAGGTGTCCAGGGTTCTTAAGCACACTCTTTTTTTTTGCTTTGGACCTTGACTTTAACCGCTCAGTCTCAAGTTTTCACTTGACACCTACACACCACAAGCACATGGTTAGGGACAGCTTGGTTTAGCCGCTTAGACCAGGATTTTATTCCTTTAGGCCCTCCTATCCACTGATGCTCAAAGCCTTGGGATCCTTTTTATTTGCCCTTGCCTTTTGGTTTTAAGGGTTATTGGCTTTTTGCTCTTGCCTCTTGGTTTTAAGAGCTTTTGGCTTTTTCTGCTTGCTTTTTCTTTTTCTTTCTATTTTTTTTTGCCTTTTTTTTTTCTGCAAGATTTGTTCTTTGCTGCTTTTTCTTGCTTCAAGAATCATTTTTATGATTTTTCAGATTATCAAATAACATGTCTCCTTGTCATCATTCTTTCAAGAGCCAACATATTTAACATTCATAAACAACAACTTCAAAAGACATATGCACTGTTCAAGCATTCATTCAAAAAACAAGAAGCATTGTCACCACATCAATATAATTAAACTAAGTTCAAGGATAAATTCGAAACTCATGCACTTCTTGTTCTTTTGAATTAAAACATTTTTTCAATTTAAGAGAGGTGATGGATTCATAGGACATTCATAACTTTAAGACAAAGTTACTAACTACTAATGATCATGTAATGAAGACACAAACATAGATAAGCACTTAACATAGAGAAAACGAGAAACAGAAAGTGAGAACAAGGAATGAGTCCACCTTAGTGATGGTGGCGTTTTCTTCTTGAGGAACCAATGATGTCCTTGATCTCTTCTATGTCTCTTCCTTGTCTTTGTTGCTCCTCCCTCATTGCTTTTTGATCTTCTCTAATTTCATGAAGGATGATGGAGTGCTCTTGATGTTCCACCCTTAATTGTCCCATGTTGGAACTTAATTCTCCTAGGGAGGTGTTGATTTGCTCCCAATAGTTTTGTGGAGGAAAATGCATTTGAGGCATCTCCGGGATCTCATGGTGATGAGCTTCCTGCGCCTCTTGAGCTCCATGAATGGGCTCTCTTGCTTGCTCCATCTTTTTCTTAGTGATGGGCTTCTCTTCCTCAATGTGAATGTCTCCTTCTATGAAAGCTCCAGCTGAGTAACATAGATGGCAAATAAGATGGGGAAAAGCTAGCCTTGCCCCAGGGGAGGGCTTTTCGGCTATTTTGTAGAGTTCAAGGGAGATGACTTCATGAACTTCTACTTCCTCTCCAATCATGATGCTATGGATCATGATGGCCCGATCCACAGTAACTTCAGATCGGTTGCTAGTGGGGATGATGGAGCGTTGGATGAACTCCAACCATCCTCTAGCCATAGGCTTGAGGTCCAGTCTTCTTAGTTGAACCGGCTTGCCTTTGGAGTCAATCTTCCATTGAGCTCCTTCCACACATATGTCCATGAGGACTTGGTCCAACCTTTGATTAAATTTGACCCTTCTAGTGTAGGGGCGCTCATTTTCTTGCATCATAGGCAAGTTAAACGCCAACCTCACATTCTCCGGGCTAAAATCTAAGTATTTCCCCCGAACCATTGTAACATAATTCTTTGGATTCGGGTTCTTACTTTGATCATGGTTCCTAGTGATTCATGCATTGGCATAGAACTCTTGAACCATTAGGATGCCGACTTGTTGAATTGGGTTTGTTAGAACTTCCCAACCTCTTCTTTGGATTTCATGTCGGATCTCCGGATACTCATTTTTCTTGAGTTTGAAAGGGACCTCGGGGATCACCTTCTTCTTGGCCACAACATCATAGAAGTGGTCTTGATGAGCTTTGGAGATGAATCTTTCCATCTCCCATGATTCGGAGGTGGAAGCTTTTGTCTTCCCTTTCCCTTTTCTAGAGGATTCTCTGGTCTTAGGTGCCATCAATGGTAATGGAAAAACAAAAAAGCTTATGCTTTTACCACACCAAACTTAGAATGTTGCTCGCCCTCGAGCAAAAAAAGAAAGAATAGATGAAGAAGAAAAAGAAAATATGGAGGAGAGGGGGGGTAGTGTGTTCGGCCAAGAAGAGAAGAGAGGGTTGTGTTGTGTGAAAATGAGGAGGAATGGAGGGCTATATATAGGGAAGGGAGGGGGGGTAAGGTTTCGGCCATAAGGGTGGGTTTTGGGTGGGAAATTGATTTTGAATTTTGAAGGTAGGTGGAGTTTATGAGGTAGGTTTATGGGGAAGAGTGGATGGATGTGAGTGATGAAGTGGTGATAAGGAAGAGAGGTTGAGGTGATTGGTGAAGAGTTTTGGGGAAGAGTGTTTATGGAATTGTGTGAAAGAGGGGTGAGAAAAAGTGAGTGGAGGTAGGTGGGGATCCTGTAGGGTCCACAGATCCTGAGGTGTTCAAGGATTTACAACCTTGCACCCAATTAGGCATGCAAAATGCCCTTGCACACAACTCTAGGCGTTCAGCGCCAGAGTGGTGCTTGTTCTGGGCGTTGAACGCCCATTTGTTGCCCATTTCTGGCGTTGAACGCCAGAACCAGGCTTGTTCTGGGCGTTCAGCGCCAGCTCTTCTCCAGGGTGCATTTCTGGCGTTCAAACGCCCAGATGCTGCCCATTTCTGGCGTTCAGCGCCAGAACCATGCTCTGTTCTGGCATTGAACGCCCAAAACATGCTTCTTACTGGAGTTTAAATGCCAGTAAGGTCTTCCTCCAGGGTGTAATTTTTCTTCTGCTGTTTTTGATTCCGTTTTCAATTTTTTTATATTTATTTTGTGACTCCACATGATCATGAACCTAATAAAACATGAAAAACACTGAAAATAAAAATGAGATAAAAATTGGGTTGCCTCCCAACAAGCGCTTCTTTAATGTCAATAGCTTGACAGTGGGCTCTCATGGAGCCTCACAGATGTTCAGAGCATTGTTGAGACTCCCCAACACCAAACTTAGAGTTTGGTTGTGGCCTCCCAACACCAAACTCAGAGTTTGACTGTGGGGGCTTTGTTTGACTCTGCTTTGAGAGAAGCTTTTTATGCTTCCTCTCCATGGATGCAGAGAGAGATCCTTGAGTTGTAAACACAAGGTTGTCCTCATTTATTTGAAGGATCAATTCTCCTCTGTCCACATCAATCACAGCTCTTGCTGTGGCTAGGAAGGGTCTTCCAAGGATGATGAATTCATCCTCATCCTTCCCAGTGTCTAGGACTATGAAATCAGCAGGGATGTAAAGGCCTTCAACCTTTACTAACACGTCCTCTACTTGTCCATAAGCCTGTTTTCTTGAATTGTCTGCCATCTCTAATGAGATTTTAGCAGCTTGCACCCTATAGATTCCTAGTTTCTCTATTACAGAGAGGGGCATGAGGTTTATCCTTGAACCAAGGTCACACAGAGCCTTAAAGATCATGGTGCCTATGGTACAAGGTATTAAGAACTTTCCAGGATCCTGTTTCTTCTGAGACAATGTCAGTTGATCCAGATCACTTAGTTCATTGGTGAACAAGGGAGGTTCATCTTCCCAAGTTTCAATGCCAAATAATTTGGCATTCAGCTTCATGATTGCACCAAGGTACTTGGTGACTTGCTCCTCAGTGACATCCTCATTCTCTTCAGAAGAGGAATACTCATCAGAGCTCATGAATGACATAAGGAGGTTTAATGGAATCTCTATGGTCTCTAGTTGAGCCTCAGATTCTTTTGGTTCCTCAGAGGGAAACTCCTTATTGATCACTGGACGTCCCAGGAGGTCTTCCTCACTGGGATTCACGTCCTCTCCTTCCTTTACAGGTTCGGCCATGGTGATCAATTCAATGGCCTTGCACTCTCCTTTTGGATTTTCTTCTGTATTGCTTGGGAGAGTACTAGGAGGAATTTCAGTGATCCTTTTACTCAGCTGGCCCACTTGTGCTTCCAAATTTCTAATGGAGGATCTTGTTTCATTCATGAAACTCACAGTGGCCTTAGATAGATCAGAGACTAAGTTTGCTAGATTAGAAGTATTTTGTTCAGAGTTCTCTGTCTGTTGCTGAGTGGATGATGGAAAAGGTTTACTATTGTTAAACCTGTATCTTCCACCATTATTAAAGCCTTGTTGAGGCTTTTGTTGATCCTTCCATGAGAGATTTGGATGATTTCTCCATGATGGATTATAGGTGTTTCCATAAGGTTCACCTAAGTAATTCACCTCTGCTATTGCAGGGTTCTCAGGATCATAAGCTTCTTCTTCAGAAGATGCCTCTTGAGTACTGTTGGATGCAGCTTGCATTCCATTCAGACTCTGAAAAATCATATTGACTTGCTGAGTCAATATTTTATTCTGAGCCAATATGGCATTCAGAGTATCAATTTCAAGAACTCCCTTCTTCATAGGCGTCCCATTACTCACAGGATTCCTCTCAGAAGTGTACATGAACTGGTTATTAGCAACCATGTCAATGAGTTCTTGAGCTTCTGTAGGCGTTTTCTTTAGGTGAATGAATCCACCTGCAGAAGTATCCAATGACATCTTTGATAGCTCAGATAAACCATCATAGAATATATCCAGGATGGTCCATTCTGAAAGCATGTCAGAAGGACACTTTTTGGTCAGCTACTTGTATCTTTCCCAAGCTTCATAGAGGGATTCACCTTCCTTCTGTCTGAAGGTCTGAACATCCACTCTAAGCTTGCTCAGCTTTTGAGGAGGAAAGAACTTGGCTAAGAAAGCCTTGACCAGCTTATCCCAAGAGTTTAAGCTATTCTTAGGTTGAGAGTCCAACCATACTCTAGCTCTGTCTCTTACAGTAAAAGGGAAAAGCATGAGCCTGTAGACTTCAGGATCTACTCCATTAGTCTTAACAGTATGACATATCTGCAAGAATTCAGTTAAGAACTGAAAAGGATCTTCAGATGGAAGTCCATGAAACTTGCAGTTCTGCTGCATCAGAGAAACTAATTGAGGTTTCAGCTCAAAATTGTTTGCTCCAATGGCAGGAAGGGAGATGCTTCTTCCATGTAAATTGGAATTAGGTACAGTAAAGTCACCAAGCATTCTCCTTGCATTATTGTTGTTGGGTTCGGCTGCCATCTCCTTTACTTGTTCGAAATTTTCAATAAGGTTATCTCTGGATTGTTGTAATTTAGCTTCTCTTAGTTTCCTCTTCAGAGTCCTTTCAGGTTCTGGATCAGCTTCAACAAGAATGCCTTTTTCCTTGTTCCTGCTCATAAGAAAGAGAAGAGAACAAGAAAAGAAGAGGAATCCTCTATGTCACAGTAAAGAGGTTCCTTATTGTTAGTGGAAGAAGAAAAGGAATAGGGTGAAGAAGAATGAAGAATCCAAATACAAGGGTAAGGATAGGAGCAGTGATGTGAGATGAAGAGAAATGTTAGTAGATGAATAAATAATTAGAAGGAGATGAGGGAGAAGGATTTTCGAAAATTATTTTTGAAAAAGGGTTAGTGATTTTCGAAAATAGTTTTTGAAAAAGGTTAGTAATTTTCGAAAATTAAAATCAAAAATTAAAATAATTAGTTAATTAAAAAGAATTTTTGAAAAAGAGGGAAGATATTTTCGAAGATTAGAGAGAGAGAGTTAGTTAGGTAGTTTTGAAAAAGATAAGAAACAAACAAAAAGTTAGTTAGTTAGTTGAAACAAATTTTGAAAAGATAAGAAGTTAGGAAGTTAGAAAAGATATTTTGAAATCAAATTTTTGAAAAAGATAAGATAAGAATGTATTTTTGAAAAGATATGATTTAAATTAGTTTTTGAAAAAGATTTGATTTTTAAAATCACAATTAATGACTTGATTCACAAGAAATCACAAGATATGATTCTAGAATTTAAAGTTTGAGTCTTTCTTAACAAGTAAGTAACAAACTTGAAATTTTTGAATCAAAACATTAATTGATGATGTTATTTTCGAAAATTATGATATAAAATTAAGAAAAAGATTTTTGAAAAATATTTTTGAAATTTTCGAAAATAACTAAGAAAATTGAAAAAGATTTGATTTTTTAAAAAGATTTTGAAAAAGATAAGATTTTTAAATTGAAAATTTGATTTGACTCATAAAAAAAAACAACTAAATTTTAAAAATTTTTGAAAAAGTCAACTCAAATTTTTGAATTTTATGAGAGAAAAAGGGAAAGATATTTTTTTTTATTTTTGAATTTTTAATTATGAGAGAGAAAAACATGGAAAAGACTCAATGCATGAGAATTTTAGATCAAAACAATGAATGCATGCAAGAATGCTATGAATGTCAAGATAAACACCAAGAACACTTTGAATGTCATGATGAACATCAAGACTTATTTTTGAAAATTTTTATATGCAAAGAAAACATGCAAGACACCAAACTTAGAAATCTTTCATGTTTAGACTCTATGGATGCAAAAATGCACATGAAAAACAAGAAAAGATGCAAAACAAGAAAACATCAAGATCAAACAAGAAGACTTACCAAGAACAACTTGAAGATCATGAAGAACAGCATGAATGCATGAATTTTTCCAAAAATGCAAGATGAACATGCAATTGACACCAAACTTTCAACTTGAATCAAGACTCAAACAAGAAACACAAAATATTTTTTTTATTTTTATGATTTTATGATTTTTTTTTTGAATTTTTTTGTATTTTTATTTTATATTTTTCGAAAATCATTTTGAAAAAGAAAAATAAGGATTCCAAAATTTTTAATATGAATTCCAGGAATCTTATGCTCTTTAGTCTAAAGCTCCAATCAAAGGGTCAGGCATGGCCTAATAGCCAGCCAAGCTTTAGTATGTAACTCAAACATGACACGCCTAACATGCCCTACAGCCAGCCAGGCTTCAACATGCTTCATGAAACACTAGAATTCATTTAAAAATTTTGAAGAAAAATATATTTTTGAAAACAATTTTTTTTATTTTAAAACTTTTTCAAAAACAAAGGAGAAATTTTTGAAAGGTTTTTGAAAAATTTTTTGAAAATAAAACAAAAAGAAAATTACCTAATCTGAGCAACAAGATGAACCGTCAGTTGTCCAAACTCGAACAATCCCTGGCAACGGCGCCAAAAACTTGGTGCACGAAATTGTGATCTCTGGTAATGGCTCCAAAAACTTGGTGCTCTAATCTCAATTCATAATTTGTCACAACTTCGATACAACTAACCAGCAAGTGCACTGGGTCGTCCAAGTAATAAACCTTACGTGAGTAAGGGTCGATCCCACGGAGATTGTCGGCTTGAAGCAAGCTATGGTCACCTTGTGAATCTCAGTCAGGCGGATATAAAATAAGTTATGGAGTTTTCGAAAATAATACTAATTAAACAGAAAATAGGGATAGAAACACTTATGTAAGTCATTGGTGAGAATTTCAGATAAGCGTATAGAGATGCTTTCGTTCCTCTGAACCTCTGCTTTCCTGCTGTCTTCATCCAATCAGTCCTACTCCTTTCCATGGCTGGCTTTATGCAAGGGCATCACCGTTGTCAATGGTTACTTCCCCTCCTCTTGTGAAAATGGTCCAAATACTCTGTCACAGCACGGCTAATCATCTGAGGTTCCCGATCATGCTGGAATAGGATTCACCCTCCTTTTGCGTCTGTCACTACGCCCAGCAATCGCGAGTTTGAAGCTCGTCACAGTCATTCAATCCCAGAATCCTACTCGAAATACCACAGACAAGGTTTAGACTTTCCAGATTCTCATGAATGCCGCCATCAATCTAACTTACACCACGAAGATTCTGATTAAGAGATCTAAGAGATACTCATTTAATCTAAAGTAGAACGGAAGTGGTTGTCAGGCACGCGTTCATAGGGAATGATGATGATTGTCACGTTCATCACATTCAGGTTGAAGTGCGAATGAATATCTTAGAAGCGGAATAAGTTGAATTGAATAGAAAAATAGTAGTACTTTGCATTAATCTTTGAGGAACAGCAGAGCTCCACACCTTAATATATGGAGTGTAGAAACTCTACCGTTAAAAATACATAAGTGAAAGGTCCAGGCATGGCCGAATGGCCAGCCCTCATGATCTAAGAACAAAACGTCCCAAGATGATCCAAAGATCAAAAGATAATCCAAAGATGTCTAATACAATAGTAAAAAGTCCTATTTATAATAAACTAGCTACTAGGGTTTACAGAAGTAAGTAATTGATGCATAAATCCACTTCCGGGGCCCCCTTGGTGTGTGCTTGGGCTGAGCTTGAATGTTCCACGTGCAGAGACTCTTTCTGGAGTTGAACGCCAGGTTGTAACGTATTTCTGGCGTTCAACTCTGGTTTGTGACTTGTTTCTGGCGTTTAACTCCAGACAGCAGCATAGAACTGGCGTTCAACGCCCTTTTATGTCATTTAAATTCGTTCAAAGTATGGACTATTATACATTGATAGAAAGCCCTGGATGTCTACTTTCCAACGCAATTGGAAGCGTGCCATTTTGAGTTCCGTAGCTCCAGAAAATCTACTTTGAATGCAGAGAGGTCAGAATCCAACAGCATCAGCAGTCCTTCTTCAACCTCTGAATCTGATTTTTGCTCAAATCCCTCAATTTCAGCCAGAAAATACCTGAAATCACAGAAAAACACACAAACTCATAGTAAAGTCCAGAAATGTGAATTTAACATAAAAACTAATGAAAACATCTTTAAAAGTAACCAGATTCTACTAAAAACATACTAAAAACAATGCCAAAAAGCGTATAAATTATCCGCTCATCAATGCTCTGCAAGCTGCTGAAGGAACAGGAGAAGCAGGGGCGTGAGCTACAGAAGCTGAAGCGCCAGAAGCTCTCCCTTGAAGGACCAAGCACCCCACAAAAAGAGGGAGCATCAACTTCTCAAAATCAAGGTTGTTGAGTCCTAACTCTGTGATAACCTTTATTATTAAGAGTCTATTTTAAGAGTCATTTATTTTTCTGCTTTTAATTTTCTGTCTTCTATTATTATGGGTCTGCTCTTATATTTATCTTTGAGTCTTATTTTTATTCCATAATCAATAAAATTAGAGTTTATGTCTTAAAGCTATGAATGCCCTATGAATCCATCACCTTTCTTAAATAAAAAGTGTTTTTAATTGAAAAAGAAAAAGAAGTACATGAATTTTGAGTTTTAAAACAGTTTAATTATTTTGATGTGGTGGCAATACTCTTGTTCTCTGAATGAATGCTTGAACAGTGCATATTTTTGAATTTGATTGTTTATGAATGTTAAAATTGTTGGCTCTTGAAAGAATGAAAGAAAAAGGAGAAATGTTATTTGATGATCTGAAAAATCATAAAATTGATTCTTGAAGCAAGAAAAAGCAGTGAATAGAAAGCTTGCATATATATATATATATATATATGCAAAAAAAAATAGAGAAAAGTAAGCAGAAAAAGCCAATACCCCTTTAAACCAAAAGACAAGGGTGATAAAAAAGATCCAAGGCTTTGAGCATCAGTGGATAGGAGGGCCTAAAGGAATAAAATCCTGGCCTAAGCGGCTAAACCAAGCTGTCCCTAACCATGTGCTTGTGGCGTGAAGGTGTCAAGTGAAAACTTGAGACTGAGTGGTTAAAGTCGTGGTCCAAAGCAAAAAAAAAAGTGTGCTTAAGAGCTCTGGACACCTCTAATTGGGGACTTTAGCAAAGCTGAGTCACAATCTGAAAAGGTTCACCCAGTTATGTGTCTGTGGCATTTATGTATCCGGTGGTAATACTGGAAAACAAAGTGCTTAGGGTCACGGCCAAGACTCATAAAGTAACTATGTTCAAGAATCAACATACTTAACTAGGAGAATCAATAACACTATCTGGATTCTGAGTTCCTATAGAAGCCAATCATTCTGAACTTCAAAGGATAAAGTGAGATGCCAAAACTGTTCAGAGGCAAAAAGCTAAAAGCCCCGCTCATCTAATTAATACTGATCTTCATAGATGTTTTTGGAATTCATTGTATATTCTCTTCTTTTTATCCTATTTGATTTTTAGTTGCTTGGGGACAAGCAACAATTTAAGTTTGGTGTTGTGATGAGCGGATAATTCATACGCTTTTTGGCATTGTTTTTAGTATGTTTTTAGTATATTTTAGTTAGTTTTTATTATATTTTTATTAGTTTTTAAATAAAAATCACTTTTGTGGGCTTTACTATGAGTTTGTGTGTTTTTCTGTGATTTCAGGTATTTTCTGGCTGAAATTGAGGGACCTGAGCAAAAATCTGATTCAGAGGCTGAAAAAGGACTGCAGATGCTGTTGGATTCTGACCTCCCTGCACTCAAAGTGGCTTTTCTGGAGCTACAGAAGCCCAATTGGCGCGCTCATAATTGCGTTGGAAAGTAGACATTTTGGGCTTTCCAGAAATATATAATAGTCCATACTTTGCCCGAGATTTGATGGCCCAAACAGGCATTCCAAGTCAGCTCAAGAATTCTGGCGTTTAACTCCAAAACTGGCACAAAAGCTGGAGTTAAACGCCCAAACTGGCATAAAAGCTGGCGTTTAACTCCAGGAAATGTCTCTACACATAAAAGCTTCAATGCTCAGCCCAAGCACACACCAAGTGGGCCTCGGAAGTGGATTTTTACAATAAACACCCTAGCTTACTCATTTTCTGTAACCCTAGGTCACTAGTTCACTATAAATACTACTTTCAGTGATTCATCTTGTACCTCATGATACTTTACACGTTTCTTGTTGTGTTCTCTACGGCATGAGTCTCTAAACCCCATTGTTGGGGGTGAGGAGCTCTGCTGTTCTTCATGAATTAATGCAATTACTACTGTTTTCCATTCTATTACGCTTGCTTCCATTCTAAGATATCCATTCGCACTTCAACTTGATGAATGTGATGATCCGTGACACTCATCATCATTCTCACCTATGAACGCGTGCCTGACAACCACCTCCGTTCTATCTTAGATTGAATGCATATCTCTTAGCCTCATGATTCAAATCAGAGTCTTCGTGGTATAAGCTAGAATCATTGGCGGTCATTCCTGAGATCCGGAACGTCTAAACCTTGTCTGTGGTATTCTGAGTAAGATCTGGGAAGGGATGACTGAGACGAGCTTCAAACTCGCGATTTTTGGGCGTAGTGATAGACGCAAAAGGATCAATGGATCCTATTCCGACATGATCGAGAACCGACAGATGATTAGCCGTGCGGTGACAGCGCATTTGGAACATTTTCACTGAGAGGACGGGATGTAGCCATTGACAACGGTGATGCCCAACATAAAGCTTGCCATGGAAGGAGTCTTGCGTGCATGAAGAAGAAGACAGTAGGAAAGCAGAAGTTCAGAAGACAAAGCATCTCCAAAGCCTCAACCTGTTCTTCATTACTGCATAACAAGTATTTATTTCATGTTCTTTTACTTTTTACAATTAAATCTGAGAATTATTGATATCCTGACTAAGAGTTACAAGATAACCATAGCTTGCTTCAAGCCGACAATCTCCGTGGGATCGACCCTTACTCACGTAAGGTATTACTTGGACGACCCAGTGCACTTGCTGGTTAGTTGTGTGGAGTTACAAAAGTGTGATTGTAATTTCGTGCACCATATCCAATGACATTTTAGCTAATTCAGACAGACCATCATAGAATATATCCAGTATGGTCCATTCTGAAAGCATATCAGAAGGACACTTTTTGGTCAGTTTCTTGTATCTCTCCCAAGCTTCATAGAGGGATTCACCTTCTTTCTGTCTGAAGGTTTGAACATCCACTCTAAGCTTACTCAGCTTTTGAAGAGGAAAGAACTTGGCTAAGAAAGCCTTGACCAGCTTATCCCAAGAGTTCAGGCTATCCTTGGGTATAGAATCCAACCATATTCTAGCTCTGTCTCTTACAGTAAAAGGGAAAAGCATGAGCCTGTAGACTTCAGGATCTACTCCATTAGTCTTAACTGTATCACAGATCTGCAAAAATTCAGTTAAGAACTGAAAAGGATCTTCAGATGGAAGTCCATGAAACTTGCAGTTCTGCTGCATCAGAGAAACTAATTGAGGTTTCAGCTCAAAATTTTTTGCTCCAATGGTAGGGATGGAGATGCTTCTTCCATGTAAATTGGAATTAGGTGCAGTAAAGTCACCAAGCATCCTCCTTGCATTATTATTATTTTCGGCTGCCATCTCCTCTTCCTGTTCGAAAATTCCTGTAAGGTTGTCTCTGGATTGTTGTATTTTAACTTCTCTTAGTTTTCTTTTCAGAGTCCTTTCAGGTTCAGGATCTGCTTCAACAAGAATGTTCTTGTCCTTGCTCCTGCTCATATAAAAAAGAAGGGAACAGAAAATAATAATAGGGATCCTCTTTGCCTCAGTAGAGAGAGGTTCCTTTGTGTGAGTAGAAGAAGAAAGGGAATAAGAGTGAGGAAGAATGGATAATCCAAACATAAGGGTGAGGATAGGAGCAGAGATATGAGGTGAGGCGAAGTGTTAGTAGATGAATAAATAAATAGAAGGAGATGAGGAAGAGGAGATTTCAAAAATTAATTTTTGAAAAGAAGTTGATGATTTTCGAAAATTAATTTTCGAAAATCATAGAATTAAAATTAAAATTAAAATTTAAACAATTAATTAACTAAAAAGAATTTTTTTTGAAAAAGAGGGAGGTATTTTCGAAAATTAAAGATGGATAGTTAGTTAGGTAGTTTTGAAAGAGATAAGAAACAAACAAAAAGTTAATTAGTTAGTTGAAACAAATTTTGAAAATCAATTTTGAAAAGATAAGAAGATAAGAAGTTAAAAATGATATTTTAAAATCAAATTTTTGAAAAAGATATGATTTAAAAAGATATGATAGAAAGATATGATTAAAATTAGTTTTGAAAAAGATTTAAATTTTAAAATCAAAATTAATGACTTGACTCACAAGTAATCACAAGATATGATTCTAGAACTTAAAGTTTGAATCTTTCTTAACAAGCAAGTAACAAACTTGAAATTTTTGAATCAAAACATTAATTATTGATAATATTTTTGAAAATTATAAGATAAAATTAAGAAAAGATTTTTGAAAAATATTTTTAAAATTTTCGAAAATAAATAAGAAAAATGAAAAAGATTTGATTTTTGAAAAGGATTTTGAAAAGGATAAGATTTTTAAATTGAAAATTTGACTTGATTCATAAGAAACAACTAAATTTTAAAAAGTTTTGATAAAGTCAATCCAAATTTTCGAAATTTTAAGAGAGAAAAAGGGAAAGATATTTTTTTATTTTTGAATTTTCAATGAAGAAAGAGAAAAACAACCCAAAGACTCAATGCATGAAAATTTTGGATCAAAACATGTGATGAATGCAAGAACACTATGAATGTCAAGATGAACACCAAGAACACTTTGAATGTCAAGATGAACACCAAGAACTTATTTTTGAAAAAATTTCAAGAAAAGAAAACATGCAAGACACCAAACTTAAAGATTTTTAATTTTTAGACACTAAGAATTCAAGAATGCATATGAAAAACAAGAAAAGACACAAAACAAGAAAATATGAAGATCAAACAAGAAGACTTACCAAGAACAACTTGAAGATCATGAAGAACACTATGAATGCATGAATTTTCGAAAAATGCATAAATTTTTAGAAAAAAAAAATGCAATTGACACCAAACTTAAAAATTGACTCAAGACTCAAACAAACAACATAAAATATTTTTTTATTTTTATGATTTTATTAATTTTTTTAGATTTTTGTATATTTTTTTTCGAAAAACATATAGGAAAAAGAAAATAAGAAATTCAATAATTTTTAATAAGAATTCCAGGAATCTTTCAATGTTAGCCTAAAGCTCCAATCCAAGGGTTAGACATGGCTTAATAGCCAGCCAGCTTTAGGATATAAATCAGGCATGCAACAGCTGATACTTCATCCAACTCCATATACATGCCTTTTATGTTGACAAGTGGGAGCCTCAATCCAAAAGAATTTGGATATGGCTTTACAGCCAGCCAGGCTTCAACATGTTACCATGAAACTCTAGAATTCATTCTTAAAAATTTTGAATAATTTACGAAAACAAAAGAAAATTTTTTTTGAAAAGAAAACGAAAAGAAAGTTACCTAATCTGAGCAACAAGATGAACCATCAGTTGTCCAAACTCGAACAATCCTCGGCAACGGCGCCAAAAACTTGGTGCACAAAATTGTGATCCTTGGTAATGGCTCCAAAAACTTGGTGCTCTAATCTTAATTCATAATTTGTCACAACTTCGATACAACTAACCAGCAAGTGCACTGGGTCGTCCAAGTAATAAACCTTACGTGAGTAAGGGTCGATCCCACGGAGATTGTTGGTATGAAGCAAGCTATGGTCATCTTGTAAATCTCAGTCAGGCGGATATCAAATGGTTATGGAGTTTTCGAATAATAATAATAAATAAACAGAAAATAAAGATAGAAATACTTATGTAAATCATTGGTGAGAATTTCAGATAAGTGTATAGAGATGCTTTCGTTCCTCTGAACCTCTGCTTTCCTGTTGTCTTCATCCAGTCATTCCTACTCCTTTCCATGGCAAGCTTTATATAGGGCATCACCATTGTCAATGGCTACATCCCATCCTCTCTGTGAAAAAGGTCCAAATGCTCTGTCACGGCACGGCTAATCATCTGGAGGTTCTCGATCATACTGGAATAGGATTCACCCTCCTTTTGTGTCTGTCACTACGCCCAGCACTCGCGAGTTTGAAATTCGTCACAGCCATCCCTTCCCAGATCCTACTCGGAATACCACAGACAAGGTTTAGACTTTTCGGATCTCAGGAATGGCCATCCATGGGTTCTAACTTATACTACGAAGATTCTAATATCTCGGACTCGGTCCTCTATATTAGATATCTAAGAGATACTCATTCTAGCTTGTTTGCATGTAGAACGGAAGTGTTTGTTAGGCACGCGTTCATAAGTGAGAATGATGATGAGCGTCACATAATCATCACATTCATCATGTTCTTGGGTGCGAATGGATATCTTAGAAGCGGAATAAGTTGAATTGAATATAAAACAGTAGTACTTTACATTAAATCATGAGGAACAGCAGAGCTCCACACCTTAATCTATGGAGTGTAGAAACTCTACTGTTGAAAAATACATAAGTGAAAGGTTTAAGCATGGCCGAATGGCCAGCCCCCATGATCTAAGAACTAGACGTCCCAAGATGTCTAATACAATAGTAAAAAGTCCTATTTATACTAAACTAGTTACTAGGGTTTACAGAAGTAAGTAATTGATGCATAAATCCACTTCTAGGGCCCACTTGGTGTGTGCTTGGGCTGAGCTTGAAGTTTACACGTGCAGAGGCTTCTTCTGGAGTTGAACGCCAAGTTGTAACGTGTTTTTGGCGTTCAACTCTGGTTCGTGATGTGTTTCTGGCGTTTAACTCCAGACTGTAGCGTAGAACTGGCGTTCAACGCCCTTTTGCGTCGTCTAAACTGGGCCAAAGTATGGACTATTATATATTTATGAAAAGCCCTAGATGTCTACCTTCCAACGCAATTGAAAGCGCGCCATTTTGAGTTCTGTAGCTCCAGAAAATTCATTTTGAGTGCAGGGAGGTCAGAATCCAACAGCATTAGCAGTCCTTCTTCAACCTCTGAATTTGATTTTTGCTCAAGTCCCTCAATTTCAGCCAGAAAATACCTGAAATTACAGAAAAATATACAAACTCATAGTAAAGTCCAGAAATGCGAATTTAGCATAAAAACTAATAAAAACATCCCTAAAAGTAACTAGATCCTACTAAAAACATACTAAAAACAATGCCAAAAAGCGTATAAATTATCCGCTCATCAAGGACATCATTGCACAACAAATCTATAGCATTGCCTCCAAATCCTCTACACATGCTAGACTGGGCTTCCCACATCTCATTTACCACCTCTATGAAGCTGATGAGTGGATATTTTATATCCTTTTTGGTACTATTTTTTTAGTGTTTTTAATTATATCTTGTTAAGTTTTATTATGTTTTAGTAGGTTTTAGTGTAAAAATTACTTTTTGGATGCTACTTTGAGTTTTTGTGTTTTTCTTATGATTTCAGGTGATTTTTGGGTGAATTTGGCAAGTTTTGGCAAAGTCTGATTCAGAGGCAAAGAAAGGACAACAGATGCTGTCAAATCCTGACCTCCATGCATTCCAACAAGTATATCGTGAGCTACAAAGGCCTAATTGATGCGCTCTCAACGGCGTTGGAAAGCTAACTTCCAGGGCTTTCCAATAATATATAATAATTCATGCATTTCTTTGGAGAAGACTGCCCAAAACGGGCGTTGAACACCCAACTTACCCTCTTTCGGGCGTTCAACGCCCAAATAAGACCAAAGCCAGCGTTGAACGCCTAAACCCAGCGTTCAACACCTAAACCCAGCGTTCATCACCACCAAGGGAGTAAGGAAGCAGTGTGGACACTCCCTAGTGGGCGTTCAACACCCACTCACCTAAGTTGGACGTCAAGCTCAACCTAAACACTCACCAAGTGGGCCCAGAAGTGGATTTTTTGCACCTTTAGCTTTGTCTATTTTATTTTTGTAATTTCTAATTATTATTAATATCTTTTTAGGTCTAGTTATTAGTATAAATAAAAGGAAGATCACTCTTGTTATGGAGGCTTCATCTTCATCTGATCTTCTTCGAACTTATCATACATTATTTCTGTAAAGCATGAGCGACTAAACCTCCTAGGTTAAGGATATGAGCTCTGCTCATTCCTATGGACTAATATCATTACTTTTCTACTTTAATATATGTTTGATTTCATTCTATGATGTATTTTCGTTCTTCATCCTTGTGAATATGGGGTGGAACTAGCGTCTGACCCTTTATTCTACATGAGTTCTTACGAGTCCCTGACAAGATAGTATTGAGCTACAGCTTGAGAATGCATCACAGGTTCCAACAAGTTATCTGGACTAATTGGGATAAGTGACATAAAATCTCGTTAGTCATGGGTAACTGAGGTTTCTATGGCGCTAAGGCTGGAATCATAGAGCTTCATTCTCCGATCCGGAAGATCTGACCTTGTCTGTGGCGTTTTTAGTAGGATCACCAGAGATTGAATTGCGTGAGCTTCACTCTCGTCCAGATTGAATGACCACTGGTCCTGGCGTTTGGTTTGGATCATAGGAGATTAATGAACACTGGCCCTGGCTTAATCACTTACAACCTTGCTATTGAATGAATCACTCATTGTTAAGGTAGTCAGTAAAAAGTATTAATCTGGAAGAACAAGCATCTTCGAGGCCTTAACTAATTTCTTACTATTGTTTCTACGTCAATTCTTTATTGCTTTCGTTATTGTTCTGTTTATGCACCTACAACAACAACAATTAACTTTCTATTCGCCTGACTAAGATCTGCAGGATAACCACTGATTGCTCAATCCAACAATTCTCGTGGGATCAACCCTCACTCACCTGAGGTATTACTTGGATGACCCGGTGTACTTGCTGGTTCAGTTGTGCGACTTCTAATTTCGTGCACCAGAAGCCGCTAGGGTCCACAGAGGAGAGCAAGACGAAGAAGAGGCTCAGCAAGACCAGCCTCCCCCGCCTCAAGGACACTATTTTCTTTTTCAGGAGTACTGGCAGCAGCTCACAGCCTCTCTTGAGCAGATGGGGATGACACAGGATAGCCGCTGGGAGCAGCTTACTTCCTCCCTCGATCAGATGAGGACAGTACAGGATAGTCAGAGCACCCTTCTCCATCGGTTGGCGGCAGAGCAAGATACCTAGTGCCATGAGCTTTTTCAGCTGAGGCATGACTTTGGGTGCCTGAGAGGACCATATGGACCGCAACCTGAAAGAGAAACTAGAACTCAAAGAGTTCCCCAATTAAATGCACGTGGTGTTTTTATGTCAAGTAAAGTTTGAAACAAAACATTTAAAGTCACGGCTAGGCTCAAGGTGAAAAGCACCAAAGAAAAGAAAAGAAAAGAAAAATGTTGCGTTCAAAGATTAATCTGAAGTAAAAAGACAAGAGAATTCATAATATTATCCAGATTCTAATTTCGAATGACATTGACATTCCTAAGATTCAAAGGATAGTGAGATGCCAATACTATTCAGGGTTCAGTGCTGTTAACCCCACTTTGAGACAGATAGGAGCTTTATTGCACACTCAAATCTCATGCAAATTCACATCTAAAGTTTATACTATTTTCGGTTGCTTGAGGACAAGCAACAATTCAAGTTTGGTGTTGTGATGCGTGAGCATCTTTCTCATCTTTTTTCTAGTGAATTTGCATTTGAATTTATTAAGTTTAATAAAGAATTATGTATTTTAAGCCACTATAAATGGTACTTTGAGTTGTGTGCAATTTGGTTTATTTCAGGTAGCATTCGAGCAAATTTAACAGAGTTCAGAAGGAAGAAACAAAGCCTTGGCAACGCAAGAAGGTGGCATAAAACTTGGCAATCTCCAAGTTTGGCACCATGATCATCACAAGACTTCCATTCATGCTGGCATGGTGGTGCCAAACTTGGAATTCCCAAGTTTGGCGCCAGGATCAACTTATGGACACTTATATATATATATATATATATATATATATATATATATATATATATATATATATATATATATATATATATATATATATATATATATATGAAATGAACATTATGAGTAGATTTTCTTTTCTTTTCTTTTCATTTTCTTTTCTGATAGTAAGTACATGTAGGCAAACTTAGAGATGGGTGTGAGATTGTAATTGAAATGTTGGTGGGTCCCCAACTAAGTGGGGCCCATATATTATTAAAAAAAAGAGGAAATAAAGAAACAAAGTGGCTTTAGCCACGGGACAGTAGTGGAAGCTTTCTTTCAATTTCAAAAGAAAGAAACGAGGGTTTGCTTCAGCGCCGAAGAGGAGAAGAATTTGGGGGAAAAGAGCATAGCCATTTTGATCACATTGACTTGGTAAACTTGCTCTATTTCTTATGAAATTTTAGTATGTTATTCCTGGTGTAGAGATGAATATTAGGATATAACTTGCTAGTTGTATTGCCTTCTCTTTTGCCTAATTTGAGATACCCACTTTGTGGAGGGTTTATGTTGATTCCATCAGTTTTGATGATGTATTTTGTTGATTGTTGAGATGCCCTAGTATCACTAGGAAGACTGTTTGTGTAACCATTATTCTGATAGTGGAAGATTTTACTAGACTGAGTCCCGTGGGTTTTTTGTCCCTCTTTTTGGGGGATTTTTCCACGTTAAAATCCTGGTGTCTGATTATTCAATTTCTGCCATTATATTTGCTTCTTGAAGTATCTTTGGTATTGCCTATTTAATCGCACAGGTTGTGGGAAAATTATTTTTGGTGCTTCCGCTGTTAGACAGGTTCTTGTTTAAACCTGTGTTGAGTTTTTCCCAACAAAATGGTATCAGAGCTCTGGTTGTTTACCTCTGTGCTGATTAAATGGAGGAAAATATTCATGGACCGAATATGGTCAAATTAAATTTCCAAAATTATTCAATTTGGAAGACCCTCATGGAAGATTTGTTGTATAGCAAGGACTTGTATGATCCTGTGGAGGGGGATAAATCCAAATGTACTAAATCCAATGCTGAATCGAAGAAGCTGAATCGGAAGGCAGTTGCTTTGATTAGGCAATGGCTTGATCTTAGCATGTATCCACATGTTGACACCGAAACGAATGCTGAGAAGATGCGGAACAAATTGAAGGAGTTATATGAGGGGAAGAATGTGCAAAACAAAGCATTCTTGATTAGGAAGCTTGTCAATATAAAGTATACTGAAGGTAAATCAATGTCGGAGCACTTGAGCATTTTTCAGGAGACGGTAAACCAACTGACAAATAATGAAATCACTTTGAATGATGAGTTGCAAGCCTTGTTGTTGTTAAGCTCCTTGCCTGATAGTTGGGAAGTTCTGGTTGTGACACTGACTAACTCAGCTCCAAATGGGAAGTTGACGTTAGCAATGGTTAAAGAGAGCATGTTGAATGAAGAAGCCAGAAGAAGAGAGCGAGGTTTGACTAATGGCTCCTCACAGTCAGAAGCACTTATTTCAGAGTCACGGAGGAGAAGTCAAAGTAGAAAATCTCACAATTCTGACAAGTCAGAGAGTCGAAGCAAGTCAAGAGGAAAGTACAAGCCAAGAAAGGAGTTCATTTGTCACCATTGTGGCAAGTCAGAGCATATCAAGAGGTATTGTAGGTTCTTGAAAAGAGAACAATAAAGGGGAAGAAACGAAGACAAAGGTAAAGATAGTGATAAAGAAACTGCTGCTATTGTTTATGAAGATGTTCTTATCACACATGATGAAAATTATGTGAATCTTGTCTGTGATGATTCCACTTGGATTATGGACTCTGGTGCCTCATGTCATGTCACTCCGAGGTGTGAATTTTTCACTTTTTATACTGCTAGAAATTTTGGCAAGATCAAATTGGGAGATAAAGGAGTGTGTGATATCATGGTATGGGTGATTTGTGGCTTGAAACCAACATGGGATGCAAGTTGCAGTTGAAGAATGTTAGGCATGTGCCAGATATGCGATTCAATCTCATTTCAGTGAAGGCATTAGATCAAGAGGGGTATTGCACTTCCTTTGGTAGTGAAAAATGCAAGATTACCAAAGGAGCTCTCATTGTTGCTAGAGAAGACAATAGTCTCACTACTCTCTACCGGTTGCAAGCAATGTTGTGCAAAGAAGATGCGAATATAGCTGATGATTCCTCTTCTGATTTGTGGCACATACGTCTTGGTCACTTGAGCGAGAAAGGACTAAGCGTCTTAGCCAAGAAGCACTCACTTCCAGTGAAAGGTACAACTTTAAATACTTGCACTCATTGTTTTGCTGGAAAGCATGCTAGAGTATCATTTCATAATTATGGACCTCATAAGAGATCACATGTTCTAGATTTAGTTCACACTAATGTTCGCACTATGGATGCTAAGACACTAGGTGGTGCATCATATTTTGTTACTTTTATTGATGATTATTCTCGAAAAGTATGGGCTTTTGTTTTGAAATCTAAAGACTAGGTACTTGGAATCTTCAAACACTTTCATGCAAGTGTTGAAAGAGAAACACGAAGGAAATTGAAATGTGTTCGAGCAGATAATGGTAATGAATACAGGGGTCCGTTTGAAGAGTATTGTAAAGGACATGGGATCAAGTTTGAGAAGACTTTTCCTAAGACTCCTCAACATAATGGAGTTGCAGAGAGAATGAATCGCACTATCAATGATAGAGTCAGGTGTATGCTCTCTCATGCAAAGTTTCCTAAATCCTTTTGGGATGAAGCGATGAGGACTGCAGTAGATCTGATCAACCTTTCTCCTTCAGTTCCACTTAATGGTGATGTTCCAGAGAAAGTTTGGAGAGGGAAATATGTCTCCTATAGTCACTTGCGAGTGTTCAACTGCAGGGCTTTTGTTCACATTCCAAGAGATAAAAGGTCCAAACTTGATGGAAAGTCAAAGCAGTGTATCTTCATGGGTTATGGTCACGAAGACTTTGGTTACAGATTATGGGATCCGATGAGCAAGAAGATAATTAGAAGTCGAGATGTGATTTTTCTTGAAGACCAAACTATTGAAGATCTTGAGAAGACAGATAAGCCAACAATAACTGTTAGACGTTCTGCTAATGATGAACCTATTTCTTCCACTAGACCTCCTGTTGATGGGGGAGATGTACAAGTTGATAATGATGGTGATGATTTACATGATGAACCTACACCTCAACCTGAGGTGCCAGATGTTAAAGTTCCACCTGAACTACCAGTTGAGCCTGAATTGAGAAGATCTACTAGAGAGTGTCATCCTTCTTAGAAATACTCTCCTCATGAGTATGTGATGAACACTGAGACTGGGGAGCCAGAGAGCTACCAGAAAGCTATGTCTGATGAGCATAAGGAAGATTGGTTGAAGGCCATGCAAGAAGAAATAAAATTCTTGCATAAGAATCATACTTTTGAATTGGTGAAGTTACCGAAAGGTAAGAGAGCATTCAAGAATAAATGGGTGTTCAAGTTGAAAGCAGATGAAAATGTCTCACGGGCAAGGTACAAAGCTCGATTGGTTGTGAAAGGCTTTAAGCAAAAGAAAGGTATTGATTTTGAGGAGATTTTCTCTCCAGTTGTGAAGATGTCCTCTATTCGAGTTGTGCTTGGATTGGCGGCTAGCTTGAATTTAGAGGTTGAGCAGCTTGATGTGAAAACTGCATTCCTTCACGGTGACATAGTTAAAGAAATCTATATGGAGCAACTAGAGGATTTCGAGGTTAAAGGAAAGGAGCACCTTGTATGTAAGTTGAAGAAGAGCTTATATAGGCTGAAGCAAGCGCCAAGGCAGTGGTACACAAAGTTTGATTCCTTCATGGAAGGTCATGGGTATAGTAAGACTTCTTCTGATCATTGTGTGTATGTTAAGAAATTCTCTGATGGTGATTTTATAATTGTCTTGCTTTATGTTGATGACATGTTGATTGTTGGTCATGACACTAAGAAGATTGAATGTCTTAAGAAAGACTTGAACAAATTCTTTGCTATGAAGGATTTGGATCCTGCAAAGAAAATCCTTGGCATGAGTATCACTCGTGACAGGAAGAATGGAAAACTGTGGTTGTCGCAGTAGAAGTACATTGAGAAGGTTTTAGAGAGGTTTAGCATGAGTAATTCCAAACCTGTTAGTACTCCACTTGCTAGTCATTTCAAGTTGAGTTCGCAGCAATGTCCTACAAGTGAGAAAGAGAAAGAAGAAATGAAGAAAATTCCATATGCATCTGCAGTTGGCAGTTTGATGTATGCTATGATTTGTACCAGGCCGGATATTGCTCATGCAGTTGGAGTTGTAGTTAGTTTCTCTCTAATCCTGGCAAGAAACACTGACAAGCAGTGAAGTGGATTCTCAAATATCTTAATGGCACTTCCAGAGTTTGTTTATGCTTTGGGAGTGGCCAACCTGTGTTGGATGGTTACACAGATGTGGATATGGCTGGGGATCTTGATTCAAGGAAGTCTACTTCTGGTTATATGATGACTTTTGCAGGGGGAGCTGTGTCGTGGCAATCTCGACTTCAGAAATGTGTGTCTACTACAGAGGTAGAATATATTGCTATTGTTGAAGCTTCTAAGGTACTCTTGTAGATGAAGAAATTTCTACAAGAGTTAGGCATCAATCAAGAGAAGTTTGTGTTATTTTGTGACAGTCAGAGTGCTATCCATCTGAACAAGAATCCGACGTTTCATTCCCGATTGAAGCACATAGAGGTGAGGTATCATTGGATACGTCAAACGCTTGAGATGAAGTCATATGCACTTGAGAAGATCCATACTGATGATAATGGTTAAGATATTGTTCATACCCTGGGTCGAGCTATCCGACCTGGGATGGTCGACGATGCAGCGACCGACCTGTTAAGGTCAAGCGGACCGACTTCGTTACAAAGAACTCGGCCATATCGACAGGAAAGCCCAATAAAGGGCCCAAATAGAGGAACACGACCCAAATCCAAAGGCAATCCCAGCCTATAGAGATAAAGGCGGTTCCCTTGAAAATAAGCTGACTTCATCCAAAACAGGATAAGATAAGATAAGATAACTAACTTATCTTATCAGAAAGGTCAGCCCACACTATTATAAATACACTGGAGCACCCAGGTATAACTCATACTCTGATTCTACATAAAAACCTGCTTAATACCCGTGCTAACTTAAGCATCGGAGTCTCTTGCAGGCACCCCCCACCCTCCGGTGGCCAAGGATCAGCAGTGCAGCAAGTCCAACAAGTCGGACATAACAGCTCCGGCCGCCACCAGCCAGCCGGACACATCATCTCCGACCAGTACCGAAGATCTCATCCGAGATCGACCTCCAGTTTCAGGTAACCCTCGGAACATTGGCGCCGTTGCCGGGGAACCTGAAAGTCATCCCAAAACCATGGCGGACGGCCATGACAACGACCACGACTCGGATCTGGAGAACAGAACACCACACAAGAACACGGACACTACGCTAAAGGATACTCCGGAATCCAACGGGAACAAAAACTCATCAAATCCGGGAGCCATGGAAGCACTTCAAGATCGCTTAAAGCAACTTGAGAAAGAAACCCAGCAACAACGAGAGATCGGAAAGGATCTACAAAGAGAGGTACGGCGACGTCGAGAACTAGAAGAAAAACTACAGCAGTTAGAGGCCGACCTCAAATCAAAAGCTCCTCGGACCACTCCTGAGGAAAATTCACGCAAAGAACAGGATCCATTCACCAGGGAAATCATGAAGACCAAAATCCCAAAGGATTTCAAGCTCCCGGATATGATTTTGTATGAGGGCACTACAGATCCCAACCATCATCTCAGCAATTTTAGAAGCAGAATGTACCTTACCGACGCCTCAGATGCCGTTCGCTGCAAAGCTTTTCCGACAACTCTTACGAAAACGGCGATCAGATGGTTCGACAACTTACCTCCGAAGTCCATCTCAAACTTCGACGACCTGGCCAAAAAGTTCCTGGCCAGATTCTTCATCCAAAAAGATAAGGCCAAGCATGCACCCAGCTTACTAGGGATCAAGCAAGGAGATCGGGAGAGCCTCCGCAACTACATGGAAAGATTCAACAAAACATGCATGGACATACAAAGTTTACCAACAGAGGCTGCCATCATGGGGCTTATTAATGGCTTACGAGAGGGACCTTTCAGCCAATCTATATCAAAAAAGTATCCCACCTCCTTAGACGAAGTACAGGAGCGAGCAGAAAAATACATCAACATGGAAGAGAACGCTCGGCTAGGAGAAACCTCAAAATTCGAAACCTCCTACCGAGACAAAGACAAGGACTCCAAAAGGAAAGAAGATCGACAGGGTGAGAAAATCAAAAAATACCACAACTACACTCCTCTCAAAGCATCCCTGGTCGACGTGTACAAAGAAGTCTGCCATACAGAAAAAATCCCCCCAGCACGACCACTCAAAGGCAAAAGGGGAGGAGAAAATCGAAAGGAATATTGTGAATACCATCGAATTCGAGGGCACTCTACCAATGAATGCTTCGACTTGAAAAATATCATAGAAAAATTGGTAAGAGAAGGAAAATTAGATCGATTTCTGGCCACCCGGGATGATGACCAAAGAAAAAGACGGAGAGACGAAGATGATGGACGAGCTGAACGGTCACCTCGGACACCAGAAAGACACGTCCACATGATACACGGCGGATTCACAGGAGGTGGGATCTCCAAATCGTCCCAAAAAAGATATCTCAAAGAAGTATATCATGTTGAGGGAAAGGAGGAAGCACTCGACCTCCCGGTGATAACATTTACTAAAGAGGACGCATCCGGCATCATCTCAGGACATGACGATCCCATGGTCATCACTGTTATACTGGCAAACGCCAATCTACACCGCACACTAGTAGACCAAGGGAGTTCTGCCGACATCTTATTCAAAACGGCTTTCGACAAGCTCGGTTTAGACGAAAAGGAACTTAAAGCATACCCGAACAATCTATTTGGACTAGGAGACACTCCGATACAACCATTGGGATACGTATCGCTACACACTACTTTTGGAAAAGGAAACCAAACTAGGACCCTCAAAATAGACTACATTGTGGTCGACGTAAGTTCAGCATATAATGCTCTCATAGGTCGGACAACACTTAATCAACTCGGCGCAATAGTCTCAACTCCGCATCTATGCATAAAATTCCCAACTACAGAAGGGATAGCCACGATAAAAGCAGATCAAAAGACGGCATGTCGTTGTTACAACGAGAGCTTAAACCTCAAAGGCAGAGGAGAAGAGTTTCATACAATTGAGCTTGGCGGAGCTCAGCGTCGAGAAGAACTCCGTCCACACCCAGAAGGTGAGGTAGAGAAGGTTCAGATTGGAGACACCTCGGACAAAACGACTAATATCGGCACGGTCCTAAGAGGAGATTCAAAAGAATTACTGATACAATTCTTACGAGATAATGTCGATCTCTTCGCATGGAAAGTCGCAGACATGCCAGGCATAGACCCTAAGCTAATGTGCCACAAGTTGGCGGTCTATCCAGGATCTCGGCCGGTGCAGCAGAAGCGAAGAAAACTCATACCAGAACGATCCCAAGCTGTGGAAGAACAAGTACAAACGTTACTGGAGGCAGGATTCATAAGAGAAGTCAAGTACCCACTATGGCTAGCCAACGTCGTCTTGGTGAAAAAATCAAACGGGAAGTGGCGCATGTGTACCGATTACACCGATCTCAACAAAGCCTGCCCAAAAGATCCATACCCACTACCAAGTATTGACGCTCTGGTAGACGCTTCCTCTGGATATAGATACCTCTTCTTTATGGACGCCTATTCGGGATACAACCAAATTCCCATGTATCCACCAGGTCAAGAAAAGACCTCGTTCTTAACACCAAAGGCGAACTACTGCTACATCGTGATGCCTTTCGGTCTCAAGAACGCGGGAGCTACCTATCAAAGGCTAATGAATAAAGTCTTCTCGGATCACATCGAAAAAATCATGGAAGTCTATGTGGACGACATGTTGATAAAAACACAAAGTGAAGATACACTATTATCTGACCTGGCTCAAGTGTTTGACACTATAAGGAAGTATAACATGCGACTCAACCCCGCGAAATGCACCTTCGCAGTTGAAGCAGGCAAATTCTTAGGCTTCATGCTCACACAAAGGGGAATTGAAGCAAATCCAGACAAATGTCAAGCTATACTCAACATGAAGAGCCCAACCTGTGTCAAAGAAGTACAACAACTCAACGGAAGACTGGCCGCCCTATCCCGATTCTTAGCAGGAGCTGCGATAAGATCTCTCCCCTTCTATGCTACTTTAAGAAAGAGAAAACAGTTCGAATGGACGACAGAATGTGAGCAAGCTTTCCGAGACTTCAAGGAGTTCTTAGGGCGGCCACCTATCCTATCTCGACCACGAGAAGGAGAACCACTCATATTATATCTCGCAGTAGGAAGCCGGGCGATAGCCTCAGCACTAGTCAGAGAAGACGAAAATGGGCAACAACCCGTCTACTTCATTAGTAAAGCACTACAGGGATCCGAGCTGAACTACCAGAAAATAGAAAAATTTGCCTATACTCTCATCCTAACATCTCGACGACTCCGCCCGTACTTCCAGGCTCACACCATTAAGGTTAGAACTAACCAGCCCATAAAAGGAATATTGCAGAAAACAGATTTAGCAGGCAGAATTCTACAATGGGCAGTCGAGTTGTCAGAATTCGACCTCCAATACGAAGCTCGGATGGCCATCAAGTCACAGTATCTGGCCGACTTCATCGCAGAATTCACAGATACCCTAGAAACTCCCACAGAATGGGATCTCTATGTGGACGGTTCCTCAAATAAAACTGGAAGCGGTGCAGGCGTGATAATAGAAAGCAACCAAGGAACCCAAGTTGAGCTCTCCCTTAAGTTCGGGTTCCCGGCCTCCAATAACCAAGCGGAATATGAAGCATTATTAGCTGGTTTGAAGCTGGCTAAAGAGGTCGGAGCTCAAAAACTCAACATTTACAGCGATTCATAAGTGGTCACATCACAAATAACAGGGAGCTACCAAGCCAAAGACCCCACCATGAAAAACTATTTGGATAAAACCAAGGAACTACTCGGACAAATCGGGGAATATAAGATCTGCCACATACCCCGCGAACAAAATGTCCGAACTGATGCACTCTCAAAACTAGCCAGCACCAAACCAGGGGGCAACAATAGAAGCCTCATCCAGGAAATGTTGCAAAATCCGTCAATCTCGGAAGAGGAAAAAGTCCTGGTCATAACAAGTCAGGACCAAGGATGGATGACCCCCATAATCAAATACCTCAAAGAAGGAACACTCCCCGCAGAAGAAAAAGAGGCAAAGAAGTTAAAAAGGGAGGCACAGTACTACACCATCATAAACAACATCCTGTACAAAAGAGGAATCTCAATACCTTTACTAAAATGCGTGCCGACCTCCAACACAAGGGAAGTGCTAGAAGAAATACACGGCGGCATCTGTGGCAATCATCTCGGAGCACGAGCTCTGGCCAAAAAAGTACTTCGGGCAGGATTTTATTGGCCAACTCTACAGAAAGAAGCCACAGAATTTGTAAAGACATGTCCACCATGTCAAAAACATGCCAACTTTCACATCGCCCCACCAGAAGAGCTCATCAGCGTTACTTCGCCTTGGCCGTTTGCAAAATGGGGACTCGATCTTCTCGGTCCCTTCCCACAGGGATCAGGACAAGTTAAATTTCTCATAGTGGGAGTAGATTACTTTACAAAGTGGATCGAGGCAGAGCCCCTAGCCAATGCCACCGCTCAAAGAAGCCGGAAGTTCTTATATCGAAACATTGTCACAAGGTTCGGGGTTCCATATTCAATAACCACAGACAATGGCACCCAATTCACAGATGCAGGCTTCAGAAAACTAGTAGCCGACTTGAGTATAAAGCACCAGTACACCTCCGTCGAACATCCACAAGCCAATGGGCAGGCCGAAGCTGCCAACAAAGTCATATTGGCTGGATTAAAACGGAGATTACAAGATGCAAAGGGAGCCTGGGCAGAAGAGCTCCCACAGGTCCTGTGGGCATATCGAACAACGCCACATTCCACCACGAAGGAATCCCCCTTCCGATTAGCATACGGAACGGAGGCGATGATTCCAATAGAGATTGAGGAAGGGTCGCCCAGAGTAGTTCACTATAATGAGGACGCAAACTTCCAACTTCAGAGAGAAGAGCTCAACTTGCTACCCGAAATCCAAGAAAGAGCTCGGATCAGGGAAGAAGCTCTAAAACGCCGAATGGCTTCCAGATATAATCAAAAGGTAGTGCCGAGAAATTTCACAAAAAATGATCTCATACTAATCCGAAATGATATCGGAACAACTCGACCAGGAGAGGAAAAGCTAGCAGCGAACTGGAAAGGGCCTTACCGAATTGTAGAAATACTTGGAAAGGGCTACTACAGACTGTCTGAACTCGATGGATGAGAGCTTCCCAGGTCATGGCATGCCTGCAACCTCAGAAGGTACTACAGTTAGAAAAGATAAAAGATCTCATCATTGGATGCACTCTTTTTCCTGAAAAGGTTTTTTAATGAGGCACCAAGTTGAGACTCAGACAATCTCATATGTATATACTTGCACTCTTCCTTTAAATAAAATATATTTTAGATATTCTACAAAGATTTCAAGACGCATTAATCTGAAGTATTCATCGTTCGATTATAAAGCAATAGATCGGCAGAAAGTGAAAAACAATTTCACTGCACGATCACAACAAAGACAACCGTCCGATAAAGGTGAAAACGCGATTCACCCAAAGGACGATCTATAAATGACAACCACTTTCTACAGATCGGCAAAGATGAACATAGAATAATGTAAGAAGTTATCGAAAGCGATCCAAAAAAGAACCTGACGAGGTCTTACGGAATGCTAAAATAATAACTTAAAGACTGGCCGACATTGAGAAGTCGGACCAAGTCAACCCAAGTTATAAGTAAACCCTGGAAAGAGGTCTGGCCAACCCTATTAAAGAGGATTACTTTAACTTAGAAGGGCTCGACATGACAAAGTCAGCCCAAAATGAGAAGTTATCAAAGTAGTCCCTGAAAGAGATCTGACAAAGATCCAAGAAAGAGGACTACAAATAACTTAAAGGAGACCGATATAACTAAGTTGGACTCCTACTACTTAAAAGTTATCAACGTAGTCCCTGAAAGAGATCTGACAAAGATCCAAGAAAGAGGACTACAAATAACTTAAAGGAGACCGATATAACCAAGTCGGACTCCTACTACTTAAAAGTTATCAACGTAGTCCCTGAAAGAGATCTGACAAAGATCCAAGAAAGAGGACTACAAATAACTTAAAGGAGACCGATATAACCAAGTCGGACTCCTACTACTTAAAAGTTATTAACGTAGTCCCTGAAAGAGATCTGACAAAGATCCAAGAAAGAGGACTACAAATAACTTAAAGGAAACCGATATAACCAAGTCGGACTCCTACAACTAAAAAGTTATAAAAGTAATCCCTGAAAGAGATCGGACAAAGATCCAAAAAAGAGGATTACAAAAATAACTTAAAGGAGACCGATATGACCAAGTCGGACTCCTACAATTGGAAAGTTATCGAAGCAATCCCTGAAAGAGACCTGACAAAGATCCAGGAAAGGGATCACAAAAATAACTTAGAAAAGGACTGCGAAAACAACTCGGAGGACTAACTTGAAGAAATCGATTACAAATCGTCAGAAATACAAGCCGGAGTGAGAACAAACCAAAAATCAAGTTAGACCTACCTAGTCACAACCACAAAGGATTCAAGATACAAAGTACAAAGCAATCCAAAAGAGATACCAAGTCAAGCACAAAAGCGCGATATCATCCACAAGGTTATAAAAGCCTCAGAGGCCACCAAAACCTATCTCAAAAAAGCTAAAGCATGCTACCATTTGTTTTTCATAAAAAACAAAAGTTACTGGGCAAGCAACGGGAAAGTGTCAGCAATTAACAAAACATAAAGAGTTTAAAAAAGCCCACAAGCCGGGCCAACTACATATCCAGAATAAAGATTAAAACTAAGGGTCAAAAGATTTTTTAGCAGCATCAGGCTGAGGAGACGGAGGCCGAGTCTGGAGAGGAACGGCATCTACAGTACCGTCATCTTGGTTCAAGATCTGGCAGTCGGGGTCAGAAGCGGGAGGACCAACCTCGGCAGGGACAACAAAAGTCGACACCTTGGTAGAGGCTATAGGGGGAGGATCGACATCATCCTCATCCTCGTCATCAGGGACAACCTTGCCATCCCTGACAACGTTCTCCAAGCTAAAGAGGGTCAGGTCGGCCTCGGGAGTAATAACCCGAACTTGTTCCCTCAGGTTCTCATAGGCAATAGTTACACTGCCAACAAGATGACCTTGGAGTTCGGAATAATTAGCCCAGGCATTATCCAACTCTTCTCTCAGACGCAACACCTCCCGGTAAGACGTCAAATAACTGTCCTTATGCCACATAGCCGTGTCCTCGGCCAGTCTCAGAGAACCAGCCAGAGAAGTAGAGCTAGCCTTTTCATTCTCCAAGTTTTTCTCCAACTTGGCCACCCTTACTTCAAGTTCCTCCTTCAAGCCCTTCATCCGATCAAACTCCTGTTTGGCCTCCTCCATAAAAGCTTTAGTGGCATGGAGAGGAAGACTTTGAGCAGTTCGATATAGGGCCGCCCCCATGTGTGCCAACTTGATACCACTCCGGGTGATATAATCAAAATGATGAAGAAGCGACACGTCGTCCATAGGAAGAACACCATAAGGGCCGATTTGTTGATCTACAAACTCAACCGCATCAAAGTCAGGAGCATCAAGGTTGAAAGGCTCAATTGTTTTTTGCTTTTTACTAGGAGGGGCACCGGAAGTTGCAACAGAAGATTGTGGAGGATCGGCCAGACGGACCCGAGGAGTAGGAATTGCTTTCCTCGGCCCGGGAGAACTCGATATAGGAGGTTTAACTGGAGGCTGAGAAGATCCCTCTCCGGCCGCCTTGGCCGAGATGTTTAAAGCAGCGGTCGCCTTCTTCGCCTTCTTATAGGCCCTCATGGAATCATTATTCTTCGACATCTCTGAAAAACAACACAAAAATCAAAGACAAGTTACAACACAGGAGAAGCAAAGCTCGGGAGCAAATATAAAAACAAATCAGACAGTACCCAAAGCAGCCCGAACCAAAGATGGATCACTCAAAAATCTCTTCGTGTCCAGGTGGGGAGGCTTCCCCCACAAATCTTCAAGAACAACTACAAAGGCCCGTTCAACCTCACTAAGCATTTCCCATGTGTAACGCGGCACTCTTACATTCTTTTGCCACTCCAGAGGAAAAGCAGGCTCATCATTTTCATCAAGAAAAAAGGGGCGAACCCCCTCAACGGCACGGACTCGGAAGAAATAGTTCTTAAAATCCTTAAACGACTCATCATACATGGCAAAAACTTTATGCCCCTGGGCCGACCTGAAGGAAACCCAGGAAGCTTTCTTTTTGGAGGAACCTCCAGGTTTGGCCGAGACAAAAAGATAAAGGAAAAGAGTTTCAGAAGGTGTTATGTCCAACTCTTGACAAAGAAGTTGAAATATTTTGATAAAACCCCAGGAGTTGGGATGAAGCTGGGACGGAGCAATATTGCAGGACCACAACAAGTCAGTTTCAAAAGCAGTAAAAGGGAAAGTAACGTTTAATTGGCTGAAGAAGTATTCATAAGCATAGAAAGAGGGACGCTCCCCCTCGACGGAAGTCGAAAAACAAACTCTCTCATCGGAATCAGGAGCAACAAGCTCGTAATCACTCTCGCGGGCACGGTTATCACAAATCCTATGGCGCTTCCTCAGCTCTGTGTAAAATTCAGCATCCACAATAGAAACACACAACAAAACAAGGGAGTCCAGCCAATCGGACATCCCCTCGGGAACTCTGGAAGACATCTCTACAATGTTATTGCGAGAAGACATGAGGCCAACTAATCCTACAAGTAAGAAAAGAAGATGGGATTACTAAAAACATCTCGGACAAGGGAGAAAACAACTCAATACGATGCAGGTGAACACACAGAAAAGGAAAACCCCAAGACTCAAACCAAAAATCTTGGGGCATCCTTTGGAGGCAGTAACAAAGCAAGGTTTCCAGGAAAATCTACAGCTCTCACCCCATCACCTTTCAAAAAAGAAAAAGACTTCAAACAAGCAAGTATTTCCAGAAGCATAAGTCATCACAGTCAACCAAGAAGCATTCCCAAAACATCAAAACACGCCAAATGGAAAAACGTCAAAAGTACGAACTTTTGAGAAATGCGACAAAAAGCAATCAAGAAAAGCAAGGAACGAATGCAGAGTTTCTATCAGATAGTAAAAAATCAGAAGCAACAAACAAAAACCGTATAAAGCCTCGACGGAAATGCCAGAGGAACACACAAAAGAAAGCCAAGAAAAACGCATTTACAGCGACAAACAAATGCAAAATCACGAAAAGGTTCAAACTTTCAAAACATGCAAAAGCAAAAGCTTCACCAAAAAACTAAAAGCCGTGAAAGAAGCAAGAAAGTTAGTACCAACCTGAAAAGGCATCAGACTTCAGGGAAGGTGAAGAGGGACGGCGAAATCTGGAATCACTACCTCGAAGCAAAAGAAAAGACACGAGCAAAAGAAAACGTTGCTGGGCCAAAACGCGAAACCACGAACTCCTGGCAGAGGCTTCAGAAAAATCAAACAAACGCCGCAACACAAAGAAAAATTGAAAGCGAGAGAATGAAGGGAAAAAAGCGAAGAAGTTACGAAAAGGGCGAAAGAAGAGAAACCGTTTCTGGGTTTTCAAAATCAAAATAAAGAAACGGGGCAATTAATGCTAAAATTAAAAGGCATTAAACCCTCGCACGTTCCCAAAGCACCGATATAAAAGCGCGCGCTTGTAGAGGAAAACATTCTACATTCAAAAGCTGCTACAAAAGAAGTCGACAAAATGCTTGAGTTCGGCTTCGCTACGAGAAGGACCAAAGTCAAAGGACTCGACCTCGACAAAGAAGACCGAGCTCAAGCAGGGGCACTGTTCATACCCTGGGTCGAGCTATCCGACCTGGGATGGTCGACGATGCAGCGACCGACCTGTTAAGGTCAAGCGGACCGACTTCGTTACAAAGAACTCGGCCATATCGACAGGAAAGCCCAATAAAGGGCCTAAATAGAGGAACACGACCCAAATCCAAAGGCAATCCCAGCCTATAGAGATAAAGGCGGTTCCCTTGAAGATAAGCTGACTTCATCTAAAACAGGATAAGATAAGATAAGATAACTAACTTATCTTATCAGAAAGGTCAGTCCACACTACTATAAATACACTGGAGCACCCAGGTATAACTCATACTCTGATTCTACATAAAAACCTGCTTAATACCCGTGCTAACTTAAGCATCGGAGTCTCTTGCAGGTACCCCCCACCCTCCGGTGGCCAAGGATCAGCAGTGCAGCAAGTCCAACAAGTCGGACATAACAGCTCCGGCCGCCACCAGCCAGCCGGACACATCATCTCCGATCAGTACCGAAGATCTCATCCGAGATCGACCTCCAGTTTCAGGTAACCCTCGGAACAGATATGATGACTAAGAGTTTACCTGCAGTGAAGTTTGATTCCTACAAAGAGAATGTCGGATTGGTGAAGCAGCCTATCCCCACTTGAGTTAGTGAGTGGGAGATTTGTTGGTGGGTCCCCAACTAAGTGGGGCCCACATATTATTAGTAAAAAGAAAAGAGGAAATAAAGAAACAAAGTGGCTTTAGCCACACGGGACAGTAGTGGAAGCTTTCTTTCAATTTCAAAAGAAAGAAACGAGGGTTTGCTTCAGCGCCGAAGATGAGAAGAATTTGGGAGAAAAGAGCATGGTCATTTTGATCACATTGACTTGGTAAACCTGCTCTATTTCTTATGAAATTTTAGTATGTTATTTCTGGTATAGAGATGAACATTAGGATATAACTTGCTAGTTGTATTGCATTCTCTCTTGCCTGATTTGAGATACCTACTTTGTGGAGGGTTTATGTTGATTCCATCAGTTTTGATGATGTATTTTGTTGATTGTTGAAATGCCCTAGTGTCACTAGGAAGACTGTTTGTGTACCCATTATTCTTATAGTGAAAGATTTTACTAGACTAGGTCCCGTGGGTTTTTTGTCCCTCTCTTTGGGGGGATTTTCCCACGTTAAAATTCTGCTGTCTAATTATTTAATTTCTGTCATTATATTTGCTGCTTGAAATATCTTTAGTATTGCCTATTTAATCACACATTGTGAGAAAATTATTTTTGTTGAGTTTTTCCCAACATGAAAGAGTATCATCCAATGACAAGAGGCAAATATTTAATTTTGGTTTCCAATATCCTCCATCACAAAAATCTCGTGACATTTCGCGATTATGCCTTTCATCATGAGGAACTCCTGGTAGCACATGAATATCTCTCCAATGGCACTCTTGCTGCTTATCTTGAATGTGAAATCCAACATAATAAATGCACATTACCTTTGCTTACTCGAATGGAAATCGCCATCGATATTGCGAATGCATTGAGCTATCTTCACAAGCATGGCATCATCCACCATAACATAAACTCCAGCAATATTCTGCTAGATAAGAACATGTGTGCTAAAGTTGCTGGCTTGCACTTATCAAGGAAACTTCCAGAGGATGTTTCTGTCAATGCCACCAGCATTGTTTCAATTTCAAGTGATATAGCAAAAACTTGTGTTTACATTGACCCAGAGTATGTGTGTCTCATGGCAGAATCAGCACGAAGAATGATGTTTATAGCTTCGGAGTAGTGTTGTGCGATTTGATATCATCCAAGCTTGCTAAGTATTGGGAAGGTTGTGACCGAGAAAGTATTGCTGTCCTTTTAGGCAGAAATATTGAAAATCAAGCTTTGGACAAGGTATTGGATCCAAGAACTGGCTTCCAATCAGACCATAAGATCATGCAGGTGATGACAATGGTGGAGCTTGCACTTAGTTGCATGGGATTTCCACAAGAACTCAGGCCAAATATGGAACAGGTGCTAGATATCCTCAATGGCAAGAGACTAGAGAGATATAAAACAATAGAAGGTGCACAACCTTTTTGACTTTTGTCCCTTTTCCCCTTCAATGGATTCCACCCATTATGTTGGTTTAGTGCACATATTAAAGTGTACTATAATCAATGAATAATGGTCTAAAACATTCTTAATCTAGTCAACGACATGTATTGTTGAACAAAGTCATGAATAAAAAGTGACTTGTATGCAATAGACATGCACCTAACTATTTTTTCCTTTCATTCATCTTTCCCAGCTTTCAGAATCTTTGACTATGCTGATCTCAGAAAAGCTACCATGCAATTTCGTTCAGATAGGGTCCTTGGAAAGGGAGGGTTCGGCTGCCTATTTTATGATAACATGCTAACACTATAAATCCTTCCCGCATATATTTAAAGAATAAAATAGTGCTCACATGTTTCATATTTTTGTACAATTTTATACTTATAGTAAAGATGTTTGGTTGGGGATGAAATATGAGATGGAAATTTTATGATTGATTAAATGCATACATTTAAACATATATATGGTTTTATGAAAGTTTATTTTAACTTTGTTTTTATCCTTACCGTTTCTACTATGTCAAACATACAATGCAACATGCCAACATTCTTACAACCTTATGCTTAGTTTCTGTTGTTATTTTTGAATTTTGACCAACCCACATTCAATTTCACTACTTATCAACTTACAATTGTAAGAACTCTCATATTTTTATCACAATTCACACACAACATATGAGACTTAAGAACAATAGGTTTGCATAATTTGTTCTTTTGGCTTGCCACTGATATTAGGAAAACTTCAAGATGGACTTGAAGTTGCAATAAAAAGTTTCCACAACATGCGGGAAAATTCTCTTAAGCTATAATACACAGACACTGACATCCACACTGACACTGGACACGACACGACACAGGACACGCCGACACGTAAATTTTAAAATCTTGCATGACATGGGACACGCATACATATAAAATATAAAATATTTTTTAAATAAATTATAGTGATATTTTGATATTTTATTGATATTAAAATATAAATTAAAATTTTTAATTATTTTTAATGTCTTATTTTAATTATATCAAGTATTTAAAATATTTTTTTGTTTTAATAAATAATAATATATACTATATCTAAATTTATTTTAAGAATATATGTTAAGAATAAGACTGGACACGCTGATACGTGATGGTATTTAGATGTGTCTAGGTGTGGTGTGTCCAGAGAAGAATTTTTTATTTTTTATTAAGACACGGTTGGACACAACAGACACGCCTGTCAGACGAGTGTCGGTGAGTGTCGTGTCCGAAATGTGTCCCACACGCGGACACGACAACTTAGCGAAGTGTCCGTGCTTCATAGCTCTTAAGCAATTCATGAATGAAATCGAGATCTTAAGACCCTTGCACCATAGAAACCTGGTTTCACTCTACGGCCGCAGCTCTGGTGAGCATAACGAACTCTTTCTAGTCTACGAGTACGTCCCCAATGGCACTCTCTCTAGACATATTCATGGAGGTAAAATTGAAAAGCTACCATGGCTTACTAGATTGAATATTGCCATAGAAACTGCAACTGCATTGGCATCATATCTTCATGATTCAGGTATCATACACCGTGATGTAAAAGGAAGTAATATCCTCTTGGATGAAAATTTTTCTGTTAAAGTTGCAGATTTCGGACTCTCACGGTCCCTACCAGATTATATTACTCATGTGTCAACAGCTCCAGCAGGGACAAATGCCTATATGGATCCGAAATATTTCCAAACAGGCAGGGTTTCCTATAGAAGTGATGTATATAGCTTTGGAGTGGTCTTGTTTGAGCTCATATCATCTGAACCTGCATTCTGGAGGGAAGTCCCACAAGGCGAGGCGGTTGGCCTTGCTAAGTTTGCAATAATCAAACTGTTAAATAACACATTGAAGGAGCTAGTAGATCCAGATATTGGGTATGATTCAGATAAAGATGTAATGGAAATGGTAGCAGCAGTGGCAGAGTTGGCCTTTCAGTGCATTCAGTGTCCTAAAGAGCTTAGACCTTCCATGAAACAGGTGCTGGAGACCCTTGAGGGTATAAAGAAGGGAACATGGGGATTCAACCAGATAATTTAGTCTCAATTCTCTGCTACTGCATATTTATATCTCCAGTTACCTGATTCTTATTCACACTTTCTTGACAGTTTGAACTCATCCTATATAGCATAATTCTATTTCTTCTGTTAAGTTTATTGTTCAAAGTTTATTGAGATGTAGCATATATTTATATATCTATTTGCAATATATAATTTTGAAGACACAAGCTATGGCATATCGTGGTGCTACTACTTTGAATTCTGTTAGAGTACTACATCATTTTATTGCGTTAGTTATTATTCTCTTTAATATAACGATCATTCTTCTACAAAAGTCCTATTTGAAATTGAGTGTCATTAGAAATGTATTGAAGTACTTGCATACGTTCATGACCATGGTAATATACAGTAGCCATAAAATTGGACAAGATTTTGATGGCTCATTTGACTTAAAACATTTAAATTTCATCCATTAACGGTTGAATCTTGTTTCATTGACTTTCACTGAAGAAACTTCATCCATTGAAATTGCTTCATCTTTTTAAGAGCACCCGGCTCTACTGTTTGTTGTTGAGTGACATGTAAGTCTGACTGGTTTGTCCCTAGATCTGATGGATTATTTCTTCCTGCATGCAAGAAAATTGTGAATTATAACCATCAAGTAACTGAATAGAACTTCATGAAATCTGAAACTAAGACTATGTTATTTGGTTGAATCCCCATGTTCCCTTCTTTATTCCTTCTAGGGTCTCCAGCACCTGTTTCATAGAAGGTCTAAGATCTTTAGGACACTGCACACACTGAAATGCTAACTCTGCCACAGCTGCTATCATTTCCATCAACTTTTGGTCTGAACCAAACCTGAAAATTGGATCCACCAGCTCCTCCATTGCATTGTTTAACATCTTAGTGATTCCGAACTTGGCTAGAGTAACACTCTCTCCATCATCCAACAAGCTAGGTGGTTTCGATGATATGAGCTCAAACAAGACCACGCCAAAGCTGTAGACATCGCTTCTATCACTGACTCTTCCAGATTCATAGTAATCTGGATCTATGTAAGCGTGAGTTCCCACTGGTATGGTTGAAACATGTGTTACAGAACTCGGAAGTGACCTTGAGAGTCCAAAATCCGCAACCTTAACAGTCAAGTTTTCATCCAAGAGAATGTTGCTTCCTTTTACATCACGATGGATGATGCCTGAATCATGAAGATATACTAATGCAGTTGCAGTTTCAATGGCAATGTTCAATCTAGTAAGCCATGATAACGTTTCACTGGAAGGTCCTTGAAGATGTTTAGAAAGGGTGCCGTTGGAGATGTACTCATATACTAGAAGATGGTTCTTGCTGTGAGGAGAGCTGCAGCCATAAAGTAACACCAAATTTTTATGCTGCAATAAACTTAAGATCTCTATTTCTTTCATGAATTGCTTGATGGACTTGTCTGTCTCGTTGTGGAAACGTTTTACTGCAATTTCGCGCCCATCCTTAAGTTTTCCTAATCACAAATGCACATCATTGAAACAGAAAACTTTACAAATCAACTTCATCTATGAAAATTTTACTCCATTTTTCACTCTTATCCAAACATAACTCTATCCCTCTATTGGCTGATTACAGCATAGCTCACAAAGGTTATTGTCTAAAGTTTGAAACAATCTCTATGCAGAGATTGAGATTTGAAACTAATCGGGATTTTTATACAACAGTCAATAAGGGAATAAGATCCCATTGGTACACTTTTTTTTTTCTTTAAATATATGTAGAAAAAATGTGTCATTTGTTAGCATCTTACCATAGTAGACAGTGGCAAACCCTCCCTTTCCAAGGCAAGTGTCAAAATGTTTAGTTGCTTCTTCAAGTTCAGCATGGTGGAAGATTTTAAAAGCTGAGACAGATGGATTCATAATAAAGTAGTTAATCCTTTGTTAATTATGCTAACACCAAAAAGACAATGTGAAAACCATGAAGGATTAAAAGGGACAAAGAAAATGGTCTCAAACCTTTTTCTGAGTTTGCTTCAAATCTCTCTTGTTTTATATCATTGAGGATCTCTAGCACTTGTTCCATGTTTGGCCTTAGTTCTTGTGGAGATGTCATGCACTCAAGTGCAAGCTCTGCTACAGCAGTTATCATCTGCTTGATTTTATGGTCTGATTGGAAGCCAAGTCTTGGATCCAACACCTTGTTTATATCTTGGTTTCCAATTTTTTTGCTTAAAATTGTAGCGATACTCTCTTCCTCGCAACCTTCCCAATACTTAGCGAGTTTGGATGATATAAGCTCACACAAAACCACTCCAAAGCTGTAAACATCAACTGTGGCACCAACCCTGCCATTTGATACATATTCTGGGTCTATGTAACCACATGTCCCTACTACATCACTTGTAACATAGGTATCATTGATTGAAACTCCTTCTGGAAATTTCCTTGACAAATGTAAGCCACCAAGTTTAGCACAAAGGTTCTTGTCTAGCAGAATATTGCGGGATTTTACATTGCGATGGACGATGCCATGATAATGAAGATAGCTCAATGCATTTGCAGCATCAATTGCAATGTCTAATCTAGTGAGCCAATGTAGTGTGCTGCTGTGTGACATTCCAAGTTGAAGATAAGAAGCAAGAGTGCCATTTGAGAGGTATTCATGTGCTAGCAGGAACTCCTTATGATGAAAGGCACAGCCATGAAATGACACCAGATTCTTATGAGGTAAGATATTTGAGATCAAATCTTCATAGAGGAACTGCTGGAATATGTGCATCTCATTATTGGAATATCTTTGAATTGCAACCTCACGCCCATTCTTTTTGCCTACAAGTGTATACCACCAGAAGAAAGTAAATCTAAACCATACATTCTTTCGTATGTGTCCTTTCCAATTCCCACTAAGTTGGATTGACTACATAGATCAAAGAAGTCATTGTGCCGTTTCTAAGTGTTGAGTTCATTGAATAACTAACAATCTTGATGATGACAAACATTTTATATAGTCCTTATTTACTTGTGTGCATCAATATCTTATTCAAGTATTGCAGGTCACGAAAAGGAAAGATCTTCTAAGACCAATAATGTAGCAAGCAATATTTCAGGCATATCAGCATTCATGGAGGAAAATCTCCTATTACCGGATTGTGACTAACAATTCTAAGCTAGGTTGAGGTTTGAACTTTTGGATTGGTGTTTGTAAATATTTGATTGTAGTGAAATTTTAACCATGGTTTGTGGTGGAGACTGGATGTAGGTCTCATTGCATATGGAGACTGAACAAGGATATATGAGTGTCTCAGCTTTTTCCCTCATCTTTGTTACTGACTTACTGTCATTTCGGTACAGAGAGAAAAACGAAAATTATCTCCTGTTTTATTGATTTACTGCTCTAACAATTTTAAAGTATTATATTTCCTTTGATTTCTTGACTCAATCCCCTTCTTATGGCTTAGGGAAACCTTCACTAAGTATTGGGATGTGGCAAAGTTTTATGTTGGTTGTCTTCAGCCTAACACAACCCTACATGGATTCAAAGACAGCCTTGCATCATGGCTATATTTTGGGATGCGACAAAGTTTTATCTAAGCTGTTGGAGGCCTAACACAACTCTACAAGGATCCAAAGACATGTCGAGTTTCTTTCGTACGTGTGATGTGTATGCTACATATTGAGTGTGAGACACTGAGATGACTAGTTCAATGAGATGTAGACTCAACTTATATTGTATTCACATCTCATCTGATAGTGAACAATGGAGAACTGAGAATGTAAAACCATGTAGGTGCATATAACAACTATTCCTTATTCTCTTACCATGGTAAACTTTCTCCAAGCCTATCTTTCCAAGCATATTACATTGGTCAAAATTATTTGTAACTTTTGCAAGTTCCCGGTAGGATAAGATTGGCCACTTTATCTCAATTGAATCATTTGGAGATGTGCCAGAAGAAGTTCCGGGGAAGCAGCTTTGAAAGAGATCGCTACACAACCTCATAAGGTCAGTACCAAGTGAAGTATGGCCACTTGTTCTGCTTAAGGATAACAATGTCACATAATTAGAAAAATAAATAAATAAATAAAATCATTTGAATTTTTACAGAAAAAGAGTGAATAATTGCTAGATAGAAAACAATAATTACCTACTTCTTATTAAGAGAGAAAATATTTTTCTTGATCATTTTGATAAATAAATCCAAAAACAAATTCTAACCTTCTAACATTTTCAGGAATTAGTAACTATGGATAAATTATCCCTGGTAGTGCAGAAATTAAAATAGGAAATAAAAAAACTGTCAAAGAACACGTAGTCAAGGGAAATGCACAATAACATTACAACAAGACAAGAAACTACTTTGAATCGGTCATGTAACCAAAAGCAAAATGTAATTGGATATTTCAATATATCTTTGTGTTAATTCCTTCTTTGTAAGGTCCGTGAAAATTTATTCATACAAATTTTAAATTTAAGACCAAAGAAAATTCACGTTTAGTTAGATGAAATAGCAGCACTGATACAAGGAAACATATCATACTTTTCAAACCACAAAACATCAAAGAAAGTAGTGAAAAGAAAGTATTAAGAACAGAACATACCTCTAAAAACGTTGAGGTTGCTTAATAAAATGGTAACAACAATGATCTTCCCAAAGGAATTAAGAGCAAATAAATAAAACAAAAAGAATGTTGCTTAATCCTAAGATACAGTACTTTTAAGCGATTTTTAGCTCCATAAAAAGACAAAGCAAGACCAAGACGAGTGTAAAGCAAGTCAGCAGTCAACATATAGACACGCTATTGCAAGTTGTCAAGTGATAATTGTTGGGCGGTCGTGGGAAGCTCTCCACCACGGAGAGATTTCGGAGAGGAATGAAGTGAAAGAATATAAAATGAAAAAACACCACATCCAACTCAAAATCTTAAGATAATAAATTAATGGATCTCTCATCTTATAAACTTCTCACTCTTTCTTGCTTTCTTTAAAGTGAGACTAGCTTCATACACTCCTCACACTTGCAACATCTCTTTCTTGCTTTCTTTAAAGTGAGACTAGGTTCATACACTCCTGACACTTGCAACATTAACAATAAAGGTCTCTAGCACCTGCTTCATAGATGGCCTTAGTTCCTTAGATCATTGCAGGCACTGAATGGCAACCCTGCCACACCTGTCATGGCTTCTCCTATCTCATTGTCTGATTGAAAACCAAGGCATGGATCCACCAGCTCATGAAATTCTTGGTTTTGGATTTTGCTGATGATAAGACTAGACAGTTTTAACTTATGCTGATCTCTATTCAGATCCAAAGCTTTCATGGATGTTAAGATCTCAGACTAAAACCACCCCAAAAATTTTAAGTGTCACTTTTGTCACTAACCCTGTAATACTGGAAATACAGTGTGTCCATATAGCCATTAAATAGTAAGTAGTAACCTCTTGTGAAGAAGTTGAAACAACCAACAGAAGAGTGTGCGAAAGGCCAAAGTCTGCGACCTTAATGCACAAGTTTTAATCCAAAAGAATGTTAGCAGATTTTACGCGCATGTTTTTCAAAGAGGAACTTGTAAGGAAAAACTTAAATTGTAAAAGAAAATTGCTAAACTTTTTCATATCCTACGCACATCAATAGCAAGGCAAAATACTAGGGGAAGAAATATGGAACAAATCAAAACTTAAAAGAGAAAACACAAGAAGGAATTCCAAGTGGTCAAGCACAGTTAAGAGTTGAGACTTGAGACTTGAGACTTGAGTGAGTAGTAGTAGTAGGGTTATGGTAATGCTACTTCGATGTTCCTTCCTTTTCTTTCTTACTCTATTTCCCCATTTAAATGTATTCATTCATTTTAAATAAGATATGGTGTCAACTTATCTAACATTTCACATATTGATTATTTGAATCTCACTCAATTTGTCAATGGTGGACCATGCAATATGAGTCTTTCCAGGTGACTCACTCTCTCTCCTCCTAGCTTTATCCACACTACTACTCTTTTACGCGTACAATCAGCGTTTAATGATTTAATCACATATTTCCATTTTTTTAATTTAAAAAGATACAAATTTAATTGGTACCCTTTTAGTTTTTCCAGTATGAACCTATGTACCCAATTCTCTTGATCCCTCCAACTTTAAGATTGGTTCTCAAGGTGAGAATTTTCTCTTTCTTTCTTAATTGGTTTCTTACCATACTTAGATCACTTAATTAATTTGATTAACAATTCTTTTCGGTTTTCCCCTGTAAGATTAAGGTATTTCTTTGCTAAATGTGTAATGGCATAATCTCCCCGTACTCATCTAAGAGGTTGCGGGTTTGAGTTTCCCTATCTTCGGTAAAAAAAATGTGTAACTTAGGGATTTGACTATATCGGAGGCAGTGATCACAGATCATAATTCATAGGAGTGTGTGTGAGTGATGCCAATTCTCTCATTTGTATCTCAGTGTTTCTTCTTCCCTAATGGCAGTGGAAGTAAACACCACGCTTCACATCCAATTATTGGTTCTGAGGTAAAGGGGGGAAGCAAATTGGTGCCTTTGGATTCTGAGGAACCAAGCAGTGGTGATGACATGAGCCTCTGGATTCTAAGGTTCAAACAAGCTGGGATGAACTGGTGGTTCCTGTGATCTCTGATGAGTTACCAAGTGATCATCATCAAAATCAATCACTTTTGTTGGTTGATTCTGTGTGCTGCCACATAAATGAGGTGTTTGAGTATTCTGAACTTGAAGAAGCCACCAATAGCTTTGACCCTAGTAGAGAACTTGGATCTGGAGGATATGGGACAGTTTATTTTGGTAAGAACATTTACATTCCTTCTATTTCAGTTAGTATGTAGTTTCATTCTCTTTGTTATTATAAAGTTATTTTAGGTTGTCAGGGACTTTGATTGTTCTAATCATGCATCCTACATTGTAGCATGACGGTGTGCTTCATCAACATAATTATATTGCAGTTCATCCTATTATATACCTTCATAAGCATGAGTTAGTTGATCATTCAAGATGTTACCAAAGATCTTTCAATCCAAACGATTTTCTCCCTCTAAAATTATTATTATTTGAATGACGATATGAATCGGTGTTTAAAAAGAATTTGAAAAGCTAACTGAATAACTGCAATTATGGTCATCAAAACTCAAATTAGATGTAACTTGGGTCATTCGAAATAAAAATTATTCAGAAAGAAAGGGCAAATAAATTTTAGTTACCAATGGTTTGTGACATGGTATCAGGGTATGACAGAAAAATTTAGAATACTATTCTTGTTACTCTCATTCCTCTAAATAAAAGTATAATTTTAGCATCAGACAAAATAGAGACTTATGCATTATCCACACTTTAAGCCTCCGAAAGAAAAGACTCTTATGTGTGTGAGGCTTGTTAAATATATAAAATCATTCATGATTCATATGCCTATGCCTAATGGTCTAACCTTTTAGAAGAGATGGTTTATGACAAGATGCAGTTACATTGTCACATGTACAGGGCTGCTAGTAAGCAATGGCAAGAATGTAGCCATGTATGGCTGAGATTTTATTTTAGCTTGGTGTTGTAGTAATTGGAATCATGTTATTAACTCTATAACAAGATTTACTAGTTTTTGTTTATATGCAGGAATACTCAAAGATGGACGTCATGTGGCCATAAAGCAGTTGCACAAAGACATGCTGAGGAGTTTAAGGTTGCATGACGAGAATTCCAAGAGCAATGATAGACTCACCAAGTTCTCAAACGAATTTGGCATCTTAACTCACTTGAAGCATGAAAATCTTGTCCAGCTATATGGCTGCACCTCTCCTCAGAGCCATGAAGTACTGCTTGTGCAAGAGTACATTCCCAATGGAACCGTTGCAGATCATCTTCTCAACAGGAGCTCTCCTCCGTGGTCTACGCGACTAAACATCGCCATATAGACTGTAGAAGCGTTGGCTCATCTACATAGTTCTAGCATAATCCACCGCAATGTGAAAACTAGCAACATTCTGCTTGACATAAATCTGAATGCTAAAGTTGCAGACTTTGGATTATCGCGCCTTTTCCCAGAAGGTGTTACTCATGTTTCCACTGATCCTGCTGGGACTCCGGGTTATGTTGATCCAGAGTACTATGAGCATTGCCATCTTTCTGATAAGAGCGATGTGTATAGCTTCGGAGTAATATTGCTTGAGCTGATAACATCCCTGCCGGCATATAGCGAGGACGATAAAGAGCCTTTTCTTTCCAACTTTGCCATGGTTAGAATCAGCTGTGGGAGACTCCAGAGTATTGTTGACCGAGATCTTGGATTTGAGTCAGATGATTGGAATACTAAAACAATTACCGCAGTGGCAAAGTTGGCATGTAAGTGTCTTCAGAGCGAAAGTAAATTGAGACCTTCCATGGAAGAGGTGTTGAATAGCCTTGTGAGAATTGAAAGTTGTTGAAGCTCTTAGAATGCTCTTATCTGGTGTTACAATAATGTCACGAATTGTTCAAATTCTCTCATGCTAGCATGGTGATTTATTTTGAGAAGAAAATAGCTTAACCAAAGTAAAATATCACTTTTATATCTTATACTTCCTCTGCTGACTATAAATAAATACCATGTCTTATATATATCTTATATACTTCCTACCATAACCATTCCTGTTTTCATCTGTAAAAGATATTGTGTATTGGGAACCGATTAGATAAAAAAAACTTCCTTGATTATCCTTATCAATATTTTATAATGGTACTTTTACCCTTAACCAAAATCAACCAAAACCTTTGTTCTTCTTCTCATACACTCAAAACTCAGACTCCAGCCTTCTCCGGCAAGAAACTCTAGTGGCAACATAGATTCTACCCCCGGTGGCGAGGGAAGCAGCTCTTAAATCCCTGCTTTGCACCTCAGCCTTCACCACTGTCCGCCATCGATATGATCAGATCATCAGCTCCCTTGCCATTTGTTGAAGTTGATGTTATTGTGTTGGACTGTTGGTTTTATAGATCTCAGATGTAAAAAAATGATAACGGCAAAATGGCACTAATTTTATCATATATTTAGTTTACTGTCAAACAAGATATAAAAATGGTAATTTTTGTGTCTATATCTCAATGTATATTTATGAGTTTCTCCAAACCAAATGTATATATTTGTTATGAAAATAAGTTAATCAGTCAATTTCTCCTGTTAAAATAGTTTTTAGAAAATAATGTTACTATAAGCATCCACTGAATATCATAATCAATCAAGCTACTCCCCACAGCTTCAAGAAGGATTAAATTGCACCATAGCAAGAGAATTTGACAACATACACTATTATAGATAAATAAACAAGTTGTAGGCTAGTTAGACTATCCCAAATTCTATAAATTCAAGATACTAAAATTGTAGTTGTGGGCTTGTTTAATTAACTTGCCCAGCCCAAAAAAAAATAGCAGAATGGAGTCAAGGTTGATTGCGTACCCAAAAACAACTTAAATATTCAAACTTCTAACAAACTAATGACCAAAAATCAAAATTCTAACAAACTAGATTTCTTGATTTAAATCATAAATGTATAGTAATTCATTAATTTATTAAAACAATGTTACGTTCATAGGAAAAATGACATTGTTGTAAAGAAATATTATTTATACACTGTCAGATTGTCTAGTGAGGTTCTTTATAATTGATATGCAAGCTCAATCAGCTAGAAATATGAAGGAGACCTTGCTCAAGGTCACAAGCATACTTGGTGACATTAATATGCTTAAATTTTTATTTTTTACTTTTACTTTTAGAGAAAAGAGGAGTGTTAGGGGTCAGCAAGTTTTGTATTTTGTAACCATCAATTGTTCATCAATAGTGTTTTTAATGGTTTGAGATTACATCTAATAGTGGGAGATCACTCACTTTTCTTTTGATGGTTAAGTGCTGGCCAGATTGTTAAAAACATCTAAAAGTGTTTTTAATAATGCTTTCTTTTCTTTAAGATGATTAAATAATATTTTTTTTTCTCTATTTGTCAAATATAAATTCTTCTCTTATAAGATTAGAATATCGTATATTTTAGTCTATTTGACCAAAATGCACTTTGATAATATATATTAATTTATTTAGGTATTAACGCTTAATTTTCAAAATAAGAAAAAGGAAAAAGGCGGAATTCACATGCACTTTGTGAGAGATTTTCGTTAGATTAATTAGACTAATTTAATTGAAATATTACCTGAAACTGAATGGTATTTTGGCCCTAGACGTGAAAGTGTGAATGCCTAGATTCAGGATTTTGATTTGTTTGTCAAGACTGTAATGGGTGTATCTATAACGAACTCCGATACCAACAAAATTGAAAAAAAATACCTTAATTTTGAAGTATTTATGAATAGAAAATGTAACTTAATCATATTTTTTAGTTTCTAAATCTTTTTAGTTTATTTATATTTTATTTATTATTTTATTATAAAACGATTTATTTTATTATACTATAGTCAAACTAATTGAACTAGTTGTTTTATCAATTTTTAACAAATCGAAAGTGATTTGATATGTAGTGGTATGGGAGAGAAATCTACTCCTCTTTATGAATACCAGTTTTATTAAAATACATCAAAGGATCTTCCTATCGAGCAAAATAAAAGAAAATCTGAAAGATAAATAAAGTAAACTTTGAAAATAAATTAATTGAAAATAAAGTAATTGAAAATAAATTAATTGAAAATAAATTTGCAAAGAAAATAAAGATTACAGGAAATGTAAATAAAGTAAAGATATGGAAGGAATTCTACAGAAAAATGACAACTCAGTAAGTCGCAAACTCAGCAGTGTGCTTGAGTGTTTTTCTGAAGCAAAGTTCCAACTCTTTCTCCATCCATCTTTCATCTATTTATTGAAGTCATTGACCAATCAGATTCAAGAGTAACTTCCGCGTGCGCTAACTTTTGAGTAACATTTCCGTTCTTTTTGTACAACGTGGTAACTCCCAACAATCAACTTCAAATGATCTTATTCCTCAACTAAGTATATGATTGGCTTCTATCCTCATTCTCCAACAAATTCTTTTCGATCCAAACTCCGTTCCTCGAAATAAAAGTTCATTGTATTTTGACTATGGTGTTTTTGAAATCAAATATTTTCGATCAACACTAGTAAATTAATAAATCAGTAACTAAAACAGTTAAATAAGTATTTTAGAATCTTGATTAATAGTGAATAAAAATTTATTTATTTTAGAGAGATAAGGAAGCCACAAGAACATAATACTTCATATTTAGATTCTCTAAATTTTGAATTTCACTTTAAAGAGTAAAATGTGATTTTTTACTATTTATTTTATATGTAGGACAAAAAAAATATGATAAAAAAAATATTTAAAAATAAAAAATTACATTTTACCCTCAAATAAAAAATTAAAATTTAGAGGATGCAAATTTTAATATATTACCCTCATTAATATGGGGAAAGCTCAAAGGAGATTATAGTTCCTAGTTAGCAACTTAGCATGCCATCTTCTGTAAGTAACAGAAAATGCCTATGATGCTCAATTTCTTCTCGACTATTCTGTTAAAGTAAGCTGTAAGATAGAGAGAGGGAGAGTATTTCTGATCAATTTGACAATTTCTTACACATATAATAATAATAATAATAATAATAATAACAAACGTCCTCTTTGGAACAAACGAAAGTACGAAACCCCTCTCTCTTTTCAATAAATCTCTCTAAACCTTACTTTATCTTAAGTCTCTGTCTCTGTCCCTCTCCTATGATTCGCTGTTCGATTTTCCAACACCACAAACAGGTTTGTGTTTTATGTTTCGTTCAGTCCATTGCTCAGTGACATATATTAATTATTATTTCATTGCTTGAGATTGAACCTTGTGTTCTTCACCATGCAGTTTCTTTTGTCATGTCTTGATTATTGCTTCTATTTGCATGTTTTGACACAAACTAAAAAAATAAAAAGAAAAGAAAAACTTTTAAAATAATCTGATTTTGAAAATACAATTTTGAATTCAATTGTGAAGATCATTGCTTGAGCTGAAGAAATAGCCTCCATTTTTTTATCCCATCAGATCCAACGATTAGTTGTATATCGCTGTTTCTACGTCTAACTTGGTTCGTTACATTCCCCAAATCCAGTTGGAATTCTTTTGGCCCTTTAGTTTAAATAAAAATTATTTGTTTATTTTGCCTTTTCTTTTTGTAATAGCTCATTGACAACAACAAATACAGTCATAATTTTATTATTTTAGCATTTCGGCGAATTTTTTTATGCTACATATTTGTCTCTTTATGGCAACAAAAGAATAACACAAAGATGATGTAATAAATATCTTCCACTATTAACCAAATTTGGTTGGTCTGTAGTTACTTCACTAGTCCGCGTATCGGAAAATATCTTCCACTATTGGTACTCAATGAAACCTTTTTTTTTTTTCTTTCTTTCTTTTTCAGTGATTCATGGAATCTAGAATGAATAAGCTGAAGAAAGGGTCCATAGAAATGGAGAAGAAATGGCTATACCCTTTGATTATGGGCTTTGCTATGTGCATATTCTTTGCAGGCACTTCCTTCAATATGGGACTAGTTTCTTCTATTCATAATAACCTCAATTCAATATTCTTCTTTCTTCCTTCTCATCGAGCTGTAAACAGAACAACTACAACTCCAACTTTTGTGGAGAAAAAGATTTCCCCGGCCCCAGCTCCTTCTGCGTCGGCGACAACGATTCCCAGGATGGCTTATTTGATTTCTGGATCAAAGGGTGATTTGGATAAGCTATGGAGAACCCTCTTTGCTCTTTATCATCCATTGAACCAATATGTTCTTCACTTGGACCTCGAGTCGCCCCTCGAGGAGAGGCTGGAGCTTTCTTCAAGGGTTGAGAATCAACCTATATTCAAAGAGGTTGGAAACGTTTTTGTGATTCCGAAAGCTAACATGGTCACATATAGAGGACCAACTATGGTTGCTAATACACTTCATGCTTGTGCTATTCTACTCAAGAGAAGTAAAGATTGGGATTGGTTCATAAACCTCAGTGCTTCGGATTATCCTCTTGTAACTCAGGATGGTTAGTCTTCTTACTTCGATAAACAAAAACTCTATGTGTACACCAAAATCAGCCACTAAAATAAGTCACCATGTATGTTTATATAAATACATGTGTTGTTTAATTCATTTTATGTGTATTTTGTATTCTAACATATATTTTATACTAGTAGTTGATTTTGGTGTAAATTTTTTTTCCAAATTCCTTGGAGCTTTAAGTGTTTTTCACCAATGATTGTTTTCATTAATATGGTTGTGCAGACCTTTTATATATTTTTCGAGATTTGGATAGAAAGGTTAACTTCATTGAGCACACAAGCCATTTAGGATGGAAGGCGTAAGTCTCTCTGTTTGCCTCTCACCCTGTCATAATCAACCTTGGAGTATGTTCTTCTCTTTTTTGATGGATGCAACATTTGATTTAGGTGTAGTGATGAACTGAATTGAACCATATTTTGCAGGGACAAAAGGGCGATGCCTTTAATAGTTGATCCAGGGCTTTACATGTCTACCAAGAAAGATTTATTTTGGGTCGGTCCTAAGAGGACTTTGCCAACAGCATTTAAACTTTTTACTGGTTAGTTTGTTCCTACACTTGTTACATAAACAAGCTCCAAGAACACAACTTATTTAAGAACAATTATGAGTTATTACATGTTTATGTGTATTCTCAACTGTTTGGTTTTACGAATCAAGAGAAATGTGCCTGTTTAAGGAAAGATTCTCTTTTATGAAATATCAGAGCTTAAGCAATCTTAAGCCCCTGCTTTTTTTAAAAAAGAATTAATTTTTTGAAGGAGCTTATGCAATTCTGTGGTTTAAGTCTTGCTTTTAAACTAGGCAAGATGAGAGAAAAATGATCCTCATTGATGAACTGACACTGTTTTTTAGTTTGTATGTGCACACAAGCTGTATAACCTAGTTCCATGTCAGCATAACAGAATGAAAGGCTATCTATTATCTAACAGCTACTAACCATCACTAACTACCTTCAACTAGCACTTTCTTAATTTATCCCTACACAAAAGATACCTATTAGTGTAAGACATATCAAAAGTACCACAAAACCTAATTTAAGGACTCACTGAAATTAACTAGAAAAACACTGGTTTTACTGATTGGCAATAGGTTGGATTTGAGAGTTTCTCTCATTTATTTGTGTTATGCTAAATTCCCATATCATGTATTGCATACTGAATTATATCTAAAGAAAAAAGACTTCTAAATTTATGACAGAAGGTCGCAAATTACATACCCAAACATATTGTATGCCAGTACTGAGTCATTTATAAGTGTTACATACCTAGTTACTTTACAGTGAGATTGAATCCATTCTATAATGGTACTATTTTGATAGTTGGAATAGGTTGGATTTGAAAGTTTCTAACTTCACATTGGCCACATAATGTGATCTTCGGTTTCTCTAATTTCTAATTTTGATAGTTGGAAGAGGTTGGATGCAAGAATTTCTAGTTTCTATTAGTATGGTTATCTCTTTTCTTTTTCTATTTTTTCCCCAAAGGTTTTACAACTAAACATGGTGGCAACATTGCAGGTTCGGCATGGATGGTTTTATCACGTGCATTCGTAGAATATGTTGTCTGGGGTTGGGACAATCTTCCAAGGACCCTTCTCATGTACTATGCCAATTTTGTCTCCTCTCCTGAAGGCTACTTTCAAACTGTTATATGCAATAATCCAGAACTAGCAAAAACGATCGTTAACAGCGACTTGCATTATATTTCCTGGGACATCCCTCCCAAACAGCACCCTCATGTCCTTTCCATCAACGACACAGAGAAAATGATAGCGAGCAACGCCGCATTTGCCAGGAAATTTAGGCAAGATGATCCAGTCTTGGATGTGATTGATAAGAAGCTACTGCACAGGAGAAAGGGACTATTCACACTTGGTGGTTGGTGTTCTGGCAAGCCCAAATGCACCAAGGTTGGGGACAAGTACAGGATCCTACCTGGTAAGGGATCTCATAGGCTGCGCCGCCTTATAAATAGGGAAACTTTGGTGGCTAGATTTGGTCAGAATCAGTGTACATAAAAATTCTGTTGGTAATATTCATGGGTGGATTGGGACGAGAGACGAGTCAGATACGTAGTTCTTTTTATGACAGGTATGTGATTGAGGCAGCATTTGGTAGTTAGGATACTGGAGAGTCTCGGTCTTTTATTCTTGGGACAGACTATTCTTTATATCTGTCTTCAGTTTCGAACATATTTTTGTTTGTCTTTGTCTCTATATTTGGTCCTATCTTAACTTCCCAACACAATCTAAGATATTCAGAACCTCACTCGACGGGATATCAATGCCAGATATGATCTTAGCCATGGTTGCCATTTGACACCATATTAGAATCAAAGATGGCATGGGGGATTATCATTCAATTTTGTAGCATCTGGACTCCAAATAAAATAGATTATGATTTTCTGTTTCTTTAGTTCATGTTTCCTTCATATATGAATACGAATTCCCATATATTTCAAATCTTTTATACAGGATGAGTCAATCTTAGAAGTCTTTGCAAGACATTTCCAAATATTATCATCATCAAAAGTTTGAGTGGATAAATGAAATTTATCAATATATGATCAGACATGAACAACAATTTAGATAATCCTATTGATGAGCGGAAATTGAATGCTCTCGGATACTGGCAAGTGCACCAGATTGTATTAAGTAATACCACAGTGAGTGAATATGGTTTCCATGAGGATTAAGGGATTGAACAAGCGAAAATCGTATTGAATCGCTAATTAAATCAATTAAACCTGGATTATTGAGGGTTGGAATTGTGTCTTTCGTAGAACTTTGAATGGTTCTGGGCTTTGAATGAATCTTGAATGCTTGAATGATTGTGGAGGCAGTATGAACGTGTATTGATTGTGAAAGAGCAGTGATTGAAAATGTTAAAGATTTCAGAGATGTTTATTTTTTAGAAAAATTAATCCGTGAGATTAACTATTTTAATGCATGCAAATATCTTTTTACGAAAAATCATATATAATTGAATTCCAATTCCTTGGCAATTCAATTTCTTTCTAATTAACTAATTGCCAATTCATCGGTCAACCAATTAAGAAAAGAGGAATGGACTAAACTAGAATAACACAAGAGCACAAGAGTGTGCCGGGCCAACTCCCCATAAGCCCCAAAAATTGCATGAACAAGGCATGCCATACCCCAGCAAGGGGCATGCCACACGCTTTCGACAAGCACTCCAGGTCCAAGCCAAGAGAATGGCGTGCAACATGCTAGTGAAGGGCGTGCCACACGCCCAAGAAGCAACCTCCCAGGGGCCAGAATTGAAGGGTGTGCAACACGCCAATGAACCAAGTACCACACGTCGAGATGGACACTCCTAGGGGCCAGAATTTTGGGGCGTGTCACACGCCAATTCCCCCCCTGAACAAAGGCATGCCATACGCTAAGCCAACCTTCTAATAATGAGCTAGAAGCCTTGGCGTGCAACACGCCAAAGGTGGGCGTGCCACACGCCTAAGTTGACAAGATCAATTACCACTCCAAGCCCATGATGCTGAAAAATTGAATCACCAAGCTTTGAAACTGAATTATAAGGAAGATCACTAGTTAGTTAAGAGTCATTAAAAAAAGATTGGATTTGATTTGATTAGATTTGATTCTGTTTTTATTTAATTTGCATTTGAATTTTAAGTTTTGGTTTTAGTTTTTTAAAGAGGACCCTGTCCTCCCCATTTTGACACCACACTTTAGAATTCTATTTTGATTCATGTATTCCACTATGAGCAACTAATCTCCTTTTTAAGGTTACGAGCTCTGTTAATCTTTTTATGAATTATTAATCTAAGTGTTTTACTTTATTTGAGATTTATGCTTTGATCTATTCCATGATTGCATTTTCGTTCTTCATCCCTAAAGATTTAGAATTGTTGGAAAATATTCTAACTCTGTTTTGAATTCTAAATATTGTTTTGAAAAAAATAATATTAGAATTAGCTTGAAAACTCTTTCTCAAGACCTTTTGATTTAACTAGGAATAGTATTTCAAAGAGTGTGCGATGCTTTATGATTTTCAATTGCTCTAATTTAAACATCTCTGAAACCTTAACATTCTCTCCATTATTGTCTTCACTCATAGTTGGCTATTTTATTTTCCTTTGTTCACATTTAATTTCTTCGTTCCTCTGATTTTGATTTGTCTAATTAGAATAATTAAGTAATCATTGTTATTTAGCCTTTTAATCCTCGTGGGAACGATAACCCACTCACTATGGTATTACTTAATATGATTCAGTGCACTTGTTGGGTTGTGATTTTGAAAAAATTCTGCATCAAGTTTTTGACGCTGTTATCGAGGATTAATCGATGAGATTAACAACTACCATTAATTGACTCTCTAAAATAGACCTTTTTATTTTTTTTTTGCTACTCACCGGAACTCCCTCCATTGTAATGTTGGAAATCCATCTTTTCTCTTTGTTGTTTTTCTTGTGTGTTTTTGCATGCAGAGAAACAAAGACAAAAAAATCTCTTCAATTTGATCCAAAATAGAGAGAACCCTCAAGCAACTGAGAAAGAAATCAAGAAATCAGAGGAAACTAGAAGAAATTGAGGAGCTTGAGCCAGAAAGCATGGCAAACAATAATGCCAATGTTAGGAGGACTCTTGGGTCTTTCACCAAAGTCACTTCTGAAAATTGTGGAAGCAGTATTGTTTTGTAGCACTTGCTGTGAGGCAAACAACTTTGACTTGAAGTCTCAACTCATCATTTTAGTGCAACAAAATTGTCAATTTCGTGGAAGTCTTCAAGAAGATCCTAATCTACACATATCTAACTTCCTATAAATATGTGACACAGTCAAATCCAATAACGTCTCTGCTGAAAATTATCGCTTGATGTTGTTCTCATTCTTTGCAAGGGACTAATCCAAGCAGTGGCTCAAAACTCAAGCAAAGGAAAGCATATCAACATAGGATAATTTGGTCAATAAGTTCTTAACCAAATTCTTCTTATCACAGAGGTTAGTAAAGTTGAGATATGATATTCAGACCTTTATACAAAAAGATGGAGAATCTCTTTATGAAGCCTGTGAGAGGTATAAAGAAATATTAAGAAAGTGTCATCCAGATATATTTGCTGACTGGGTACAACTCCAAATATTTTATGATGGAATTACTCCTACTTCAAGAAACTTATTAGACTCCTCAGCTGGAGGTTTCATGCACACGAAGACTACTGAAGAAGCCTTAGAATTGATTGAGATAGTGGCCTACAACAAGTATTTGTACTCCTCTGAAAGAACAATAAAGGGAGGTGTGATGGAACTAGACACTTTAGACACTATTTTGGCACAGAACAAGGTGATGTCTCAACAAATTGCTTCACTCACAAAGCAAATAGGGCACATACAAGTATCTGCAGTGGGAACACAAGTTGTTGTCTGTAACTTATGTGGAGGAGCTCACAAGGATAAAGAATGCGTATTGTTTCAAGGAGAACAAGCTACCATTGAGCAAGTAAATTATATGAAAATTTTTCAAAAACCACCACCCAATGACCCCTTCTCAAAAACTTATAATCTCAGATGGAAGAACCACCCAAATTTTAGTTAGGTCAATCAAAAGCAAAAAAATTTCACTACACCTCACCAACAACAATCCCAACCCATACAACCACAAATTCACCAAAAACTTTCTTTTTTGGAGACCAAATTTTCTTTTCTGGAAACTAAATTTTCCTCCCTTGAAACTACCATTGAAAAACTATCCCAAGCCATCACCACAATAGCCCAATTCACCTCTACATTTATGCAACAAACTCAAACATTCATGGATGAAAAAGATCTAACTTCCAAAATTAAGGTACATCCATTAGAAACTTAGAAGTACAAATGGAACAAATTATCAAATAACTCACAGAGAGGCCACACAATATTTTTTCAAGTGATACAATTCCCAATCCAAAAGAAAAATGCAAGAGTATTAGTTTGAGAAGTGGAAAGATGGGGGAAAAAGAAGCCACAAGCAATAACAAGCAATCTGAGAAAGTAATGGAGGATGCTAATCAACAAGAGGAACAAGTCACTAACCCTTCAATTCAAGATCCAAAAGAGAAAGCACCAAAGAAGGCAAAGTTAAAGAGTAAAAATCCAAACTTCTATTTCCTTAAAGGTTTCTGACGAAAACCAAGGACAAGCAATTCTCTAATTTTTTGAAGGTGTTCAAGAAGCTTCACATCAACATTTTATTTATAGAAGCTTTAGAACAAATGTCTCTTTATGCCAAATTCATGAAGGAGTTGCTATCTAAGAAGAAAACTTTGAAAGGAGTTAAAACCGTGCTAGTGACCAAGGAGTGTAGTGTCATAATTCAAAGAAATTTGTCAAGAAAAATACAAGATCTAGGGAGCTTTCAAATTCCATGCACCATTGGAAGTACAACTTTTGAAAAAGCCTTGTGTGATTTAGGAGCAAGCATCAATCTAATGTCCTTTTCTGTGATGAAAAAGCTATAAATTTAAGAGATAAAACCAACAAAGATAGCTCTACAAATGACAGACAAATCAATGAAATATGCACATGGAGTAGTTGAAAATGTCTTGATTAAAGTGAAAATTTTTTTTCTCCCAATAGATTTTGTAATTCTTGACATGGAGGAAGATGAGAATGCCTCTATTATTCTAGAGAAACCATTCATAGCCACTGAAAGAGCTCTCATTGATGTGAAAACAGGTGAGTTAATGTTGAGGGTGCATAATAAGTACTTAGTTTTTCATGTTTTTAAAATCATGCATCATTCAAGTGAGAAGTAAAATTATATGAAAGTTGAATCAATTGATTCAAGCCTTCAAAAATTTCCTGATGAAGTAACTTTGAAGGCTCCACTTCCATGCTTGAGAGGAAAAGAAGAAAGAGAGAAGGTGCAGCAAATTAAAGACACAAAAGAGGCTAACAAGAGTTTACAATCCAAGCCTCCTTTTGAAATCAACAAAACTCTCCCTGACACCAAACTTAAGTTTGGTGTTGGGTGTGCATCATCAAATAAGAAGGAAGTTCTCAAGAAGGTTCCTAGAGGATGGAGAAATAAGAAGATCCCTACAGAGGACTTCTTACTAGGGGAGAAAGTGATGTTAGTTCACCATCCCTTGAAGCCATATACATTGAACAAAATTCTTTCTCTTGAATACATTTAGCTTATAGATGAAAATATGGGATGAAAGTTCATAGTGAGAAGGGAGGAGTTGAAGCACCATGATATCATTCTCCACCTTAGCAAGAACCAATCGTCAAGCTAGTGACGTTAAAAGAGCGCTTGTTGGGAGGCAACCCAACCGTCGGTAACTTTTTATTTTGTCTTTAATTTTGTTTTATTTTAGTTTCTTTTATGTGAATAAGCTTTTTCATCACTTATTTGCTTTCATTAGATAACCATGATTATTCATATTTCCATCACCAATGTTTTTTTTCTTTGTTGCTTGAGGACAAGCAACCACTCTAAGTTTGGTGTTGGAAGCTATGCTCTACATAGCCTAGAAGATGATAAAGAGGGAAGTAACTATATCTTTGAACTTTTATTTCTTATATCTTGCATCTGTTTTGATAATCATGATTCATTATTCTTTATTTGACCTTACCTTTGAAATTGCTTGTACCCAATATCGTTAAGCATGCAACAAAGAGCTTTTGAATGAAAAAAATTGAAGAAATTTTTTTAAAATTTGGGGCAAATAAGATTAAGAAAAGTGGAGGTCTGATAGTGCAATTTTGTAATGAGGTTTCATGTTTGTGAAAATTTGCATGGGGAGCTCTAAGACATGGAATGAAGTTTAGAGAAGTATTATGGAGGTTCTCAAAAATCTATATAACCAAGAAGCAGTAAGAAAAGAAAAGAAAAACAAAAACAAAAAGCAAGGCCCAAGGAGTTAAGTGCTTGTGGTGTTGCTGGTCAAGGAGAGAGGCTTGAGCAAGTAAGTCCGAGGGGTGCATTAACAGCCAATACCTTGAACCAACTGGTTCACGAGTGTCGATTGAAACTCATCTTAAAAAGCCGCCTTGAGATAGAACATTTAGAGTCAAAGTCAAGTGCAAATAAACCCCTCAGCTTCCCCTTCCCCCCCCCCCCAAAGAGCTGAGAAAACAAAATAAGTATAGTTGAGAAGAGAAAATAATAACAAGAGAAAGAAAGGAGAATGTTGTCTTCAAGGTAAAAACATATAAAGAGACCTCGATAATATCATTCAAATGAAACTTCTAAGTTCTAAGACTTTCAATTGTAAGGACTAGTAAGTACTGAAATCCATACAAGATCATACAATTCGGAGTTCACCCTACTATTACTTGATCACTTCACTCACTAAGATATCACAAGCAATTCTTCAACCCACTTCAATAAGAAATCCCTTTATGCGCAATTCTTTTCTTGTTTGGGGACAAACAAGATCTTACGTTTAGTGTTGTGATGCATGAGTATCTTTAGTTATTTTTTTTAGTTGTTTCTTTAAATAAAGTTAGTGAATTTCTTGTTTTAATTAATATTCTTATGCTTTAATCAATATTTTTTGGAGTTGCTTTGAACTTTGGTATGTGTAGAAAATTATTGAAAGATTTTAGACAAGAACAAAGAAGAAAAAAGACAACCAAAGAATCCTAGGAGAACCAAGAAAGGTGGCATGCAAAAAGAAGCAACCTCCGAGAGAACCAAAAATGAAGACAAGTGCAAAGAGAATAGGTGAAAGTTGTCACCCTAACCTCTTCATGCATAACCGAGCTATAGAGGTCCAAATGAAGCAGTTCTAGCAGCATTAGAAAGTTAACATCTAGAGCTTTTCAACGATATATAATAGTCTATAGTAGACATTGAGTCTGAGGGGTACAAATCACCGTTCTTTGTCACAGAACAAAAGCTGAGCGCAGAATTGACGTGCCACATGCCCAAAACTGGCATGCAACACACTTTTGACTCTTCTTTTTAGTCAAATTGCACCTCTTAGGCACCATTGGCGTGCCACATGCCTAGCATGGTGTGCCACACGCCAGCGCTCTCCTTGCCACCTCTTAGCACGCCCAGGGAAGCCGAATAATGCATGGTGTGCCACACGCTAACACAAGAGCGTGGCATGCTGGGCCAACTCTCTAAAGGCCCCAAAAATCACAAGAACAACGTGTGCCACACGCCTTCGATAAGCACTCCAGGTCCAAGCCAAGAGCATGGCGTGCAACACGCCAGTGAAGGACGTGCCACACGCCCAAGAACCAACCTCCTAGTGCCAGTGAACCAAGTGAACCAAGTGCCACACGCCGAGATGGACACTCGCAGGGGCCAGAATTTTGGGGCACATCACACGCCAATCAACAAGAGTGTGTCATCCTCACATGCCTTCGATCCCCCTCAACAAGGGCATGCTATACACTAAGCCAACCTTCCAATAATGAGCTAGAATCCTTGGCGTGCAATACGTCAAAGGTGGGCGTACCACACGCCTAAGTTGACAAGTCCAATTACCACTCCAATCCCATGATGCTGAAGAATTGAATCACCAACCTTTGAACTTGAATTACAAAGAAGATCACTAGTTAGTTAAGAGTCATTAAAAAAAGATTTCCACCACCATGCATAATGACCAACCATGCATCCCTCATCGGGGTTCACAATCGCACCTTTCTCGAGCTCCTCCATGGCCTTGAACGCAGCCTGGAAATGCGGCTCCATCTCCGCCACGAACTCGTCAGTAAACCCGACCCGACTCACATCCAAGTACATTCCAACCTCCTTGTGTTGGTACAGTCACTCCCTTACCTCTTCTATAGCTCCCTTGGATCTTTCTCCAACACTTTCTTCTTCTTAAACCCCTTCGCCGTCGGTATCCGGCAGGCCGACAGCCGTGCCATCGGTATCGGTGCAGCCGCACTGTCATTGGTGACCAGAGATACCTCCCGAGCCACTGACATGATGTTTAGAGCCCGATCCGAACCGAGTTTTAGTCGGCTCAAGAATGCAGCCAGCTCTTGTCCATTCCGGAATGGGTTGGTCAACGTCGGAGAATGGTTCCAATTTCGGAGCCTGAGAACATAGGAAGATGAACAAATGCCAGAGATGGAAGCCATTAAAGTATGATTCGTGATTTCATGAGGTATAATTTTATCTGTGCATTTGATATTTTTTTCTGACGAAATATTAAGTAAGTGGTGACTAAATAAATTATTTAATTAACTTTTTTTTTTTGCAAATAGAAGAAATAACTATTTACTCCTAAATTAATTAGAGTAGAGAGGTTCTATGACAAATTTGATTTTTAATATTTTGATCTAAATATTAAAGATTAAAATATTTTTTTAATAAAAATACTAGATAAACAAGTATTTTGTAACCAAATTCACAACTAAATATTATTATATTTTAATAAATATTTCTATATATCTCAATTCTCATCTTATTTAGAATTTTAATTCACACATATATTTTATCTAAGTAATTTTTGTTATGTCAATAAATTATTAGGCTAACTTAATTAAAATTAATTAAAAAAAATTGGTCCTGTAGCTATCATCACCTTTTTTTTAATTATTATCAAGCAGAATCTTCAGTTAATACTTAAAATGGCCCCTGAAATTTGACCCCGATGCAATTTAGTCCTCAAACTTTCAATTGACTCAAATTGTACCCTGAAATTTTGACATGTGTCTCAATTTGACCCTTCCATCGTTTTTCGTCACCGGAAAGCTGACCTGAAAAATTTCAGTGTCATATGGTCAACAATTTGGTTTCTATTTTTATTTTTTATTTTCACTTTCAGTAATTTATATTTTTAAGATTTTGTGAAAAAAAAAAACAAAATTATATTAAACCAAACAGTAAAAATAGGCACCATTCAGCCCTTGATTTTCTTGAATAAAATTATACTTACCAAATATAGTTAATTTTAAGGGAAATCTGATTGACGAACCCTTAACTCTTAGCTTTCGGTTTTGCTTGTTGTTTCTACTTTGTTTCTCCAAAACTGCAGAACTACTACTACTACTTTTCCCAGCATGAAAATCTATCACCTTATTTACCTTTTCATGGTATACAGCAGGTGGAGCAAGCAAGTTTTTTATCTAAATAAATCTCCTATTTTTTTGCAAGTTGTTTAAGATTTCAAACTGCAAAACCATCACTAAAGTTAATAAAATCTCCAAAAAATTCATGACCTTGATATATAGTGATTTGTGTGTAAATACCCGTGATATCTGTTGATGTCCATAAGAATTCTCTGGTATATCATTTTCATGCGGAGGAATGGGGCTTCCATGTGGGGGTTGGCATCTTGTAGAGAATCTGCTGATCAAGCCATTGTCAACAATGGTTGATTTGTTTCTAGACTGTTGGGGTTTCTGGCTAGGCATGCATACCAGGCATCTAGATGTAGAACCTTTTCTTGATTACTCAATTTCTAAACCTTTGCAATGTAGATGACTTGCATGACCACAGTTGAAAATTCGAATTCCAGAGCTAGTGGAGTTCTTCGTAAGCAGGCCATTGCAAATACAGCATAGTATAGTCCTCGGAGCATATCCGTGAGAGGCCTCTTTCTTGAGTAAACTCATAGTATAAAATGTATCATCCTCTATCAAGGATTTTGCGGCATCCTAAGGGCAGAAGAAACGAAAAGACGAGACTGTACGCACATGGTGTTGCTGTAGGCCAAGTTGAAAGCTTTTTACACTTGTTTACCTAGCACTATGCAATTAGGGTCACCCAAAATTTCCTAGCATAAGCAGCGAAAGATTCAGAAGAGGAGTGGAGGTAGACGGCCAATCCGAACACCACAATGGCGAAGAAGAACCAGAATATGTAGAGGCAGAGCAGAGGCAGATGCTGACCCACAACTGTGACGGCGACAATGACTCAGAGGCCGAAGCAGAGGGTGGCAAAGGCTAATGGAATAAAGAAGCACGAGAAGAGGCAGATCCAGAGGACATGCTAGAGCTACCTGAGGCTTGTTCCTGCTCCCCAATTCACCAGAAACACAATGATTTGGGTGATATGAAGATTGCTAGGTTTTTTTTTTTAAATTGTTGGGGGCTAAATTGATGCATACAAAAATTGTCACGTCAGACCACCGTTGAGGCTGCCAGGTGTTAATTACATGTGCCACGTCAGCTTTTCGGTGATGGAAATAGACGGAAGGGTCAATTTGAGCTACGTCTTAAAATTTCAGGGTACAATTTGAGTCATTTGGTAATTTGAGGGTTAAATTAAATCGAGGGTCAAATTTCATGAGTCATTTTAAGTATTAACCAATGTTCTGAAAATCAAATCGGACCGGCTGATCGAACCGGTTTAACCGCAAATCGACAACATTAACGATCCGATCAAGTATGTAAAACTGCTAATAAAAAACCGGCAAAAACCGTTGAACCGAACGAGAACCGGCCGGTCGGACCGAACCGGAACCCGGCCGGTTTACACAGAAAAAGGGGAAGCTCCTTCGTTTCTTTCTCCCTTTCTCCCTTTCTTTCTTTCAGTCAGAGAAATCACCCAAACCCAACCACAAAACCCTAGCACTGTAAGCCTACACCACCGCCACAAGGAGTGGCATACTGCCGCCGTCCGTCGCACTCAAAGTTCGCCATCCGTCATCTAGCTTCCCTCGTGCTCCAAGTCTTCAACCCCTGTTCGCTGTCACCGATCGCGGTTGCTTCCTCGAGCTCGGCGTCCGTCGTCTTTGTCTGCTCAGCCGCGCTTCCGTCGCCGTTTGTTTGCCGTTCACGTTCGCGTCTTCGTTCGCGTTCGCTCGGCGTTCACCGTTCGCGTTCACTCGCCGTTCACCGTTCGAGTTCGCGTTCGTCTGGAAGCCACGTTGCTCTGCTTCAAACTCTGCGACCAACCCGCGCGCTCCACTCAGCCGTTGAACTGCTCTCTTTTGTCCCCGCCGTGAGTTCCCTAAACCTGCCACTAGACAATACACTCACACAACACCAATACTCTTCTTCAAACTCTGCAACTTCTGATTTCTATTACAATAAGTAATTATTTGATTTGGTAGTGGTTTGGATTTTTTCATAGACTAAATTTAAGTTACAATAGTTATGTTCTCTTCTCTGTCACATTGAAATTAAGCTTTGAATTCTCTTATTTCGTTTTAATTTTACCGCACTCAACATGTTTGATGAAATGCTTTAACCATATTTCTGGTTGGTTTTATAATTTCTAGCTTTTAGAAACTTAGTAAGTTGATTGCATGTGAAATTAGAATAATTGGATCATAGTAATTAGGAAATTTTAGCTGTACAAATAGCATCTTTGCAGAAAACATGTTAGCATGATGATTCCACTTGCATTAGTATTCTTCCGGTTAATTTTTTAACTGTTATTGTGAACTTGTTAATTTGCTAATTGTTCTTGTGTTCTTCTGTTACTTTTATTTTTTTTTGGTTTTGTTGTGATTTTCTGTCCTTGAATTTGTTAAGTTGATAATTTGCTAAATTGTTGGGCTGCTGTTGTTTTAATTTGTCAAATTGTTAGGTTGCTGCGACTTAATTTGTTGGATTTTCTATTTAGGTCTTGTTCTTGTTTATTTGCTAAATTGTTGTTGTGTATTTATTATCTATTTGCTGGATATTGTTGATCATTGTCTTTGAGATTATTTACTATGCAGGTTTAGTGTCATCACTGTTTTGGAATGTTTTATAATGTACTAATGTTTGTTGCTGTTTTGTAATTGCTGGTTGCAGGTTTAGTGTGATTATTGGTTAATGTTTTGTAATGTTTGGTGCTGAATGCTGATTGTTGAGTTCAGATATGGTTATTTATTTTGACTTGGGTAAAGAGACTTATGGTCATTTTTTCCTGCCTTATACCGATTCAGATGATTATTTTCAGAGGATGAGCACTTATTTATGTATCTTGAGAAACTGTCTTTCTGTGTGTTATGAGCATTTGGTGAAGCCTGTATTTTACCTATTCAAAGCTTAGTTTTACCAAATGGTCTTCAAAGCAACTCATCCAAAATGCTACTGCACAAATCCAAGTCTATTGTCTCTAAAAGTCTGTATGCACCTTCATTTGGTGAAGCCTTTCTAGCACTAGTCCACTACCAACTTTGTTATTAATAATGTTATCAAATTTATTTATCCGAGTACTATGTTTATTTTTTAGTTGGATTTATGATAATTCATTTGATATTCTTCCTATTTTTGTCAGATATTTCCTTTAACATTTTGTATATTGATGAGGAATTGTACTTGCTTGGTATCATGCTTTCATCTGGCATTTTTGCATTTAATATAAAAAAAGGAAAATCCTAAGAGTAATTCACCACTCCATTAGAAAAACTTCATACTACCTTATACCCTCAACTTAATACTTGCATATTTATAATTTATTTATTATTCTATTCTAAAACGGTTTTTCCAGTTGAACCACCGGTTAGCCGATTGAATCAGTAAACCAGTGAACCAGTAACTAAAACGGTTTGATGACCGGTCCGGTTCTCAAAACCTTGGTATTAACTCCTTCATCCTTCTCCAAATTCTTTTTTATTTTATTTCGGATTGGCTTGTCTTGGCAGTTGGCAGTAGCGTAAGTTCTCTTCTCCCTCGTTCTTTCTGTTACTCTCCTCTCTTTCGGACTGTCACAAACTCAAATCTAAACCTGTTCAAATTTCTGTTTCTGCTGGATTTTCAACATCTTAGACTCCTAAACCTCAAGTTGGACAAAGGTTAGGATTTTGGGGTTCTAGGGCTTCTTACAAAGAGAGGTTCACGATGTGAACGGCCAATTTTTTCTTTTTTAATGAAATTTTATATTGGGGTTCTTGGGCATGTTTGGTTAGCCATAAAATTTCCCGGAAGAAATTTTTAGAGAGCAAATTTTCATGGGAGTATGTACTATTAGATAAAACTTTTCACTTTTCATCTTGTTTGTCATGTATATGAAATTATTCATATGTTTTCTTTTCACTCTTAATTTTATTTATCATCTCATTCTCATGTATATTGTCTCAGCATATTGGTTTATCTTTATTTGGAAAATTTTTGGAACTGCAATGCAGTTTAGAAGGGCATATAGTTCAACATTACATTCGGTTCAACTGATACTGAGTTTAGAACTTAGATGAATAGGTTTCTAACCCCATATGATTCTAAGATTCTCATTTGAGTTTAGCTTGTTATGATTATTTGTGAGCAAGTGACAAATTTTGTCTAAATATTAAGGCTGCGTTTGTTTTTGAGAACAGGACAAAATTTTGTGTTCTTGTATTCTCTTTGGTGATAAACTAGAATATAATACTTTTTCGTTTTTTTTTTTTTTTTTTTGTTTCCCCTTCTGTAGGCCAATTTAAGATAATGAGTGGTATGCAACTGCAAAGTGCTTCGTCTACCTTGAGCACTCAAGGGTCTAAGCAGAATGAAGGTGTAGTTGCTGCGGCAACTGTTACAGAGTCAAAGCCAAAGAAGAAAATCTGCTGTGCATGCCCAGACGCTAAAAAGCTGCGAGATGAATGCATAGTTGAGCATGGTGAAGCTTCTTGTGCGAAATGGATTGAGGCTCATAAACAGTGCCTTCGTTCTGAGGGATTCAATGTCTGAGACTGGTGAAAAAGAAAAAAGGTCACTCTACTATAATAACTGAGTTGATTTTCTGTGGTCGATGAAGATTTTGGATCAGTTTATTTTTTAAGCAAACTACATCAGGATGATAGTTGTAACTAAAAAAAAAAGACTTAGGGAAATTGATTGCTACATGCACTTCATAATTGATCAACTAAACTTAAAACCTTTCTATGGAGATCCTCGTTTTCATTATATCTGGTATTATTACTCCTATATCACTTGCTGAGATTATAGAATGAGTAGTTAGTGATTTTGTAATTTGTACACAAATCCATTTGTTGTCTAATAAATGTGGTTAATCAACAAATCTTCCTTCCCATTTTTGCTTCCCTCTGTCCCTGTTGATCCTTCTTGACTAGGAGCAAGCAGTTATTTATAAAATTTAAATATACAGGAATCGTCAACAGTTCTTCTCATTGTTATCTTGATCTTCACTTGATATCTTTGTGATGATATTATTTTTGTGTAGCATTACATTAAACCAATTTACTTGATGAAGAATAGAACATGCTTTTTGTTATTTGTGACTATAATGAGACTCCATTCTACCTTTGCATGATGGATGTAATTGAAATCTCATATACTTTGCAACCATCTCAAATCGGTATTTGTACTAATTCAGCTTAACCTGAATTCTGCTTGTCGTGTGAATAATAATAGAGTGGAATGTGGAATCCCTAATTCACTGGACTAAAATATATTCTGGAAAACTATGAAACTGTGTGCATTTAGACTTTAACTTTAGATAGTAAACATACAACGTAGGAGTTTGTTGGATTAGAACTTAGCAATATACTCCCTTTTTGACAAATTATCTGTCACTTTGGAAAATTTGGTACATTCAAAACTCCCGATGCAATTTGTATTTAGATGTATTAAGCCTTAAATGTACCATACTTTTTAAAGTGAAATAATTTGGAACGAGGTAGTTGGTCCAATTTATTGCACTGTGTATCATTTACATATGATATCAATGAGCATAGTTATGCACGAGATGAACATATATTCTCAAACATTAGCCGCTAGTGGAATAAGGTTTCGTTGTTGTTGTATTATATTGTGTACTTTGTTACCAGTTTTCTTCAAAGTTATGTGCCTATGCTTCCTGTGTGCCGTTTCCCATTTTACATTGATTTCAAATATATTCAAGTAATTGATATCACTTTCATTTTCGAATTTAAGCGAGCTGATTTTCGCATACAGTTATGTATGATTGCTCTGTGTTTGATATAGAATGTGACGCTGACAACATAGACAGAGATGCATATTTTTAGTCCATGTAACAATAAAGTGCCAAAGCCATAGCTTTTATATAACTATCACTAGAACCAAACTCGATTCACAGTGCATTACTTATACAGATATGAAGTGCAATAAGCACACAAATTTATTTAGTAAAAGATTACTTATTAGGAAATCATTCCCAAACACATTTGGCAATCGTATTTAATGGCCACAGCTGCAGTTGTTGCAGGTGCAGTTGGTGCAACTGCAGCTAGCGCCGCACTTGCATCCGTCGTTCTCAGCAGCTGAAGCGACAACCGTCTCCGTGTAGCTGCAAATGCACCAAAAAAAAGCAGCTTGAGTAGGGGTTCTTTTCTCTGTAATGGGTAGAGCTAAAAAAGCAGTAAAACTATGAAGGATATAAGAATTTCTCGTCAATTTTACCTCTTTTCAGTCTCCATGATTTGAACGACGTTGTTTCCCTTCCTGAAAAATTTGTACGAGCGAATTAGTAAAAGCAAAGTATTAAACATGCACAAATGGTATCGAGCGAACTATTCATAATGATTGAAAATGAAGTACAATTGAATGGTACAGAGCAAGTTTGTTAGGCTGCGATTGATAGATGAAACATTGATAGAGACATTATGTCCATAGATACTGAATTAGTGTATTTTGTGTACAGAGATACTAACAGAAAACACAACTTATTTTTTATTTTTTTGTTAATTATATTTTTTATTATCATATTTTTCTTTTCAAACTTTTTAAATGAAAAAATAAAAATAAATTAGATTTTCATAATTCGTTCTATTTTATCACCAAACAGAATACAAAAACACTAAATTCTATGTCTTCATTTTTTATATTTTGTTCTTTGTTCTTAGTGTCTTGTCTTATCATGTTAGAAACAATGGCAGCCTTAGTGAACTTGCTCTCATAGCATAGAAGAATTTCTATTAAAATTGTATCAAAATTTTCAGAAGAGAAAATATAGGCAACTAATTTTTAGTTTGATAATATTAGTCAACTCTTCTTTAGGATTTAGAATTAAGAATTTATAACTTAGGATTTAGAATTTAAAATAAACAAAATTCTATAAAAGTTGGCTGACTTTTGTCGGAATACACGCAAGCAAAGAGAGGGCATTAAGCACTTACACACACTGGGTCTTGTCAGCGCAGTCGCAGTTGCCGCAGGTGCTAGACATGTTTGGTTTTATGGAAGGAAAGAGAAATCACGAAGGTATGAACTATGCTGTAGATTGCAAAGCTTTGTATGTGTTGTGGCTCCAAGAGTTGAAGCAGGAGGCAGTATTTATAGTTGGAAAAAGAGCAAAATTATAGAGAGGAAGTGTGCATTGTTTGAATGATTGGAGGTCCTCTTTTGTTATGGACCTCACAAGGCATGTGGGGGGAATACGTTTCCCGGGCAAATTGTTATCTGAAGGAATCTAAATCATGGAGGTTTGGCTTTCTTCCCTCCTCTCGTGTCAATTTTAATTCGATTCTTGGGAGACTTGCGTGCTTATTATGATATTCCACGACTTCTTTGCGGTTGAATTGTTCCATTCCCTTTTCAAGTAAATACATAAGAAATGTATCACAGTGAGGACAATAGCCATAATGAAAGGCGAGAAACCTAAGGTTCCATTTGGCATGCTTGAGTTTTTTAAAAAATAAGTTAATACATTTTGTTTGGTAAAACAAAATGTTCATGTTATACTTTTGAATTTCAAAATTTTAGAGGTGATTTTTTAAAGTAAATATATAGATTTCAAAGCTAGTTTATACTTTTTAAAATTAAAAAATCTAATATAATTTTATATATTTATGAATATTTGAATTTATTTTTTGTAATATTTATGTATTTTGTAGTCATATAAATTTAAAAGGCAAGTTTTATCAAATGTTTTTGTAATTAGAAAGTCTAGAGATTAACATTTTTATTAAAATTTGGTTAACACTTAACCAAAAAAAAATGAGTGATTTCACATTATTAAATGTAATTTTATATCATTAAAAATACTAATAATAACTAATTGATAGTTACAAATTACAAAATTTATTGGCTCTTCTATTAAATTTATTTTATTTGGTTTAACCGAATAGAGCGAGTTTAATTTTTGGAAAATATTTGTAAAATGACAAAAATAAATAAATAAATAAACAACCTTTAGAATAGAAGCACACGTTTTACCAAAGTCATCTTAAGTATAATAAGTGTAATTATACATAAATTTGAGACTTGTATGGATTAAAAATTATTAAAAAGTCACATGATAAAAGATTGAAACAATTATCTCGCTTTAGGTAATAATAATTTTGACTATTCATAGGAGGATTAATTCTACATTTTATTTTCTCATTTTTATTATAAACTATAAAAGATTACCATGTGTTCAAGCGGTAATAATAAAATAATTTTATTAATCTACTTTATTTTAAAATTTTTATCCAAATAATATAAATTAGAGACAAATATTTGAGTATGCTAATAAAAATATTTTTTTTGATGGTATAAAAACGTTATGTATATCTAACAAAATTAATTATTGTTGTCAATTTCTTGACTAATGAAAATCTATTCTAAATTGAAAAATTTTTTGTAATTTTTTGAACACCTACCATACAATTTTTTTTTAAGAATTAGACTCATATATTTGGGTAAATGCAGGAATTGTGGTTTCGCCCCACTTGCTCCGGGATATGATGAGTTATGTATTAAGGTGCAATGATATGTTGAGTAAGTAATGAATGATTATGAAATGTTAATGATGGTATCTGAGATACGAGTTTCCCTGGGTAAGAACCGTGGCTTGCCACCACGTGTTCCAGGTTGATTCTTGATACTCTGTTGACCCTACGTCGTAAGGGTGACCGGGCACGTATAAATTCCCGGGTATGGATAGCCCCCATTGAGTGATTATATGATGAATGAATATGAACCCTATGCATAGACTCTTGGGGATGCGCGACGGGGGACAGTCTAAGGTTTTCGGACTTGTCGGGTTGGTTGGATAACCGATAGATGGGCCCCATCAGCCATAGGACAGGCATGCATCATATGCATTTGTTTGTATTGGTTGCTATGCATTTTTGGGTATGCCTAATTGATATATATATTACCTGCTATTTGTTATACTTACTATTTGTACTACTTGCTCATTACTTGTGCGTGAACTTGTTTGGTTGCTTGTTTCTGTTGCATTATGATTGATGGAAGAATGGAGGAAATGCAGAAACAGTTTGGTGTTAGGTTAGGATGGAACTTGAGTAAGTTAGGTAGATTTAGAATACCTACCCCTGTTTATGGCTTTTGTTTAGTACTTAAGTTGGATAACTGAATAACGCGATTCTAGGATTGCCTATGGCTTTCTCAGGACCGTATTTATTATACGCGTGGCACATTTACCATGCTGAGAACCTCCAGTTCTCATTCCATATTGTATTGTTATTTTTCAGATGCAGGTCGAGAGGCTCCTCGCTAGGCGTCTGGATCCTAGAAAGCGAAGTAGTCCTTGGGTGTATTTTGGTTTCTGGTTGTATATATGTATATATATGTTTAGCTTACTCTCCAAGTAACTTATGTATGCTGCTCCTCTTAGAGGTTGGGGGAGAGATAGGAGTTTTCTTTGATATTTTGGTGTATTTTGGGATATTTTTGGGAACTCTTATGTATATATATGTATATATGTATCCTCTGGCCAGCCTTAGCTTCGCAGGCTGAGTCAGGGACTAGTTATGATGTTTCTTTGACTTTCCTTTACATCTCAGTTTACCTTTATCTTTTTTCGATTAGATTTCTTAGTACGCAAGTAATCTTATTCCTTGAGCGTTGCGCTTCTCATTTTGCAATTTTTGTTTACCCGTTTGTTTCAAGACTCCTAGTATACTATTTCTTTCATAAATATATGTATATTTTTACTGTTTAGAGGTTCGTAATACCTTACCATCTCAGTCTTATGACTTAAGCATAAGATTTAGTATAGTAGGGTGTTACATTATGGTATCAGAGTAGTTCGTTCCTATAGAGCCTGAGGACAGACTGAATATGCTACTGTGCATTCTCTGTGTATATGTCTATGTGCTAATAGAATATATAACTGATATGTGTAGCATACATGTTCGCGAGCATGTGTTTGGGACTCTTAAGCACTAAACTTGAGATATTGAGACTGATCACCTTGATATCAATTGTTTGGTGTGAACAGAAACCAAATGGCGTCTCGTGGGCGCGGTCGTGGGCGTAATCGAGGTCGAGGACGGAGAGGTAACGGAATAACTATACCGGCAGACAGTTTGACTAATTTTGTGACCACAATGACGAGTGCTGCTGCTGCCATTGGTGTTGTTGCTGCTGCGACCAGTCGAGCTATGGATTGGACGAGACCACTAACTAGAATTGGCAATGATGGTGCAAATGAACGCGAAGGCAGGAATAATACCCCAAGTGCAGTGGTACCAGTGGGAATAACGGGTTATCCAGAGTTAACTAACATAAGTCAAGCAACGGGAGAAAACTCAAGAAGAACTGTGGTAGCAAGGAATAATCGCCGGGAGTATTCTACAGAGAAAAAGGAAAAGAAGACAAAGATTACACCTAGGAGCCAAAATTTCAAGAAGGACCGTTCTGTTACTTCACGCTCTCAACGTCGAAACAATGATCGGAGGAACAAACACCATTCGGATCCGAATTCAGAAGGGCAAACTAGTGCTCAACCAGATGACTTAAGGTGCCCAAGGTGCAAGAAGTACCATCCAAACAGACCATGCAGGGCCGGATTAGGCGTATGTTACAAGTGCAAGAAGTCGGGACATATAGCTCGAGACTGTCCACACAAGGAACGCCAAGATGCAGTTGAATCCGATCTTCAGACTCGAGGTAACCATAAGCTAGCAGTTGAGTTTTTAACTACCTTGCGTATCCTTAATATATGTATGATCCAATTGTGAAGCACGACAAGTTTTGATGATCGTGGAGTCCGAGCCGATGGTTGGTCGAAGACTACTAGTTGTTGAGATGGAGTGATACTTGGCTAATTTAGGGGAGTGGCTAGGTTCTTGAAGGATAAGAATCAGAATGACGTAATGGAAGTAGGGTGAATTATACCTAAAGAATTGGGACCGTTGAGAGCTATGCGGAGTTACTGTTTGAAATCCAGTGACGTTAAGATTTCAAGGGAAAGGAATAGAGCGAGTACAACCTTTAGTTGTTAATTGATCGAGAGACAAGTAGAGGCAAGACCGAATTCCTACACGAGAGAGTTTCCAAAACCGTTCTTGAAGATGTACCAGAACTTCCACCTTAGAGAGAGCGTGAGTTTGCCATAGACGTAGTGTCAAAAATTGGAGCAGTGTTGATTGCACCACAAGTGAAGACATTATTAGAATCAGTAGAGTTCAAGACCGAGTAAAGAGAGTACTGGAAGAGAGGATCGTCCAACTAAGTGTTTCTTTGCGAGAATAAATGTGGATATATAGTTCTTCCTCATCTCTTATTCGAGCTCCCACGTATATTCCTCTACTCTGTATTGGCTCCAAGCAACCTTTACTAACGAGACTTCGTTTTCTAGGAGTTTCTTAATGCTGACATCATCAATCCTGACCGGAACCACTTGAAACATCAAATTCTCCCTCAACTAAACCGATTCAGGTCTAAAACATGAGTTGCATCAGAAGTGTACTTCCAAAGTTGCAAAATGTGAAATACGTTGTGCAGGATCAAAATGTGAAATGTGAAATACGTTGTGCGGTGGTAGAGCTATTCAATATGCCATCGGCCCAATTCTCTTTAGTACTTGAAATGGACCGATATAACGGGGATTCAGTTTCTTTGTCTTTATCACTCTTCCGATACCTGTAGTTGGAGTAACCCTCAGAAACACATGGTCGCCCTCTTCAAACTCTAAAGGTTTTCGTCTCTGATCAGCATAGCTTTTCTGATGACTCTGAGCGGTAAGGATTCTAGATCGATTCTTCTTAATCTGTTCCGTTGTCTCTGTCACTAACTCAGGCCCCAACAAACTCGATTCTTCGGCCTCATACTAACATAGTAGAGATTGGCACTTTCTCCCATACAAAGACTCATACGAAGCCATACCGATGCTCGCATGGTAACTGTTATTATACGCAAACTCTACTAGTGGCATGTATCGATCCCAACTTGCCAACACACAAGTTCTTAGCATATCTTCCAGAGTTTGTATCCGATTGACCATCGATTTGAGGATGGTATGCAATACTTAGGCATAATCAAGTCCTGAACGCTTTCTGGAATGCTTCCCAAAACCTTGAAGTAAAGAGAGGATCTCTATCAGATACTATAGCTGTAGACACACCATGCAGTCTTATAATCTTTTTAATGTATAAATGCACTAACTCTTCCAAGATATAGCTCATACGAACAGGCAATAAATGAGCAAACTTAGTCAAACAATCAACAATTACCCATATCACATCAAATCCTTCTCTAGTTCTCGACAAACCAGACACGAAATCCATGATGATAACTTCCCAATTCCACTTTGGAATCTCTAAAGGTTGTAGTATTCCGAACGGCTTCTGATGTTCAATCTTCACCTATTAAAAAGTCAAATATTTAGATACATGCACCGCTATATCATTGTCATTCCTGGCCACCAAAACATCGCCTTCAGGTCATGATACATATTGGTAGCCCCAGAATGAATTGAGAATCCACTCTTGTGAGCCTCTGTTAACACATCGTCTCAAGTCTCCCATATTCGGTACACAAATTCTTCCTTTGTACCCCGAAACTCCTTTTCTGTCTCGAGTAACCTCTCTTTGTTTCCTTTGTTCTATTCCTTGCAACATTTTCTGTAGCTTTTGATCATTCTGCTGAGCCTTCTGAATCTCAAGCTTGAAATTATTGGAGATATGCAACTGGTTCAGGCACATATTCCCAGCTACCTCTCTAACACTCAAGTTAAGGTTCTCAAACTCTCTCAACAACTTCTCCTCTTTGATCATCATCTAAGCAATATTTAAATACTTTTGGCTTAGTGCATCTGCCACCACATTAGCTTTTTCCAAATGATGACTCAGCTCAAAATCATAATCCTTAGCAATTCCATCCATATCCTCTGATGCATATTAAGCTCCTTATGATCAAAGAGGTATTTCAAATTCTTATGATCAGAGAAGACTCAGAACTTCTCTCTATATAAGTGTCTCCATACATTCAATGCAAACACAACCACAACAAGTTCTAGGTCGTACATGCATACATTCGTACAGGCATAGATACGAATTAAGACAAGTCTTTATCTTAAATACTTTCTCAAAGTCTTGATCTCACTCTCTTTTAATTCCTCGGTCTAACTTATGATATTAAATTAAAATAAGTTAAAGTCAAAATAAGACTTTAATTTTCTTTCTTGAACATCCTAATATAATGCACCAATCAAGGGTTTAATTTACTATCGTTGTTTTATCATTGATCACTCTCTCCATGATAATGATTTGATAGGAGATATGTTACCTTCTGTCTTAGACCTTTTTTTTTATTTTCTCTAATCTTCACTGTAGCTTTCAATTTAGATACAACTTTCTTGTTTTCACTTTTCTTGAATTTTTTTTTCTTATAGAAAAAGAATAATATTAGAATTATGAGAATAAATATACATCAAATTTGAATTGAAATCATAATAAATTTGATACATGGTATAAGATAAACAAGTGCATTATTTAAAGTTGATGTTATTATGCATGGGTGAATTTTCTTCTGATTTAGTGTCTTGAGAGTGAGTCTGTTTATTGGTCTCACGTTCTTCAACTTACTATAAAAAAGAAAAATAATGCTCAAAATATAGCATTATTTAAAAATTCTATAGAAGACACTAAAATAATGATAAGCATAAAATAACCAATAGAAAAAATATTATATTAATATCGTTAATTCATCTTCTTCTATATTTGAGTATTCAGCATGTGAGTCCTCGTTGAAAAGTAACGGACATCTCCTAATGAAATGCCTTTTTGACTTACAATGTGCACATCTTCGCTTCTTTTGGCTTTTTGAAACTTTTCTTGAAACACCTTTTGACTTCACAACAACAAGATCACCTATTAGCATTGACATGGGAGAAAGCATCGCTTGTGCATCACTTCTTTTTTCTTTTTTATACCTTTGAAATTAGCTTCAATAACTCACTTGAAATTTTCCTATAGTTGGCTGAATTTTTTGAAAAATATCACAGAGCTTTCAACAAATTGATGCTATTGTACCACATCTAAGTGTGTACACTATATCATAAGCGGATTCTTGCTCTCCAATTGAGCATATTAAATCACTCTTTGCTTCCCTTGTCCACCTTTTCAGGATAAGGATCCAAGGACGCATTTTGCATTGCGATGTTTCAAGACTCTAAAGATGTGAGAGCACGATAATCCACGAGTCTCAAATAGCCTACACTATCGCGCAAACAGGTCCTTATCTTTATCATAGAATACTTTAAATAGCCATTACTGATTAACATAGTCACTCGTGTTGTACTCAACAAGATCTCCACTATTTAGGCATTCAGTGACATTTAAGGCACCTGCTACTTCTATCTTATTTCTCACAAGTTTAAAAATATTTCTAGTATAAATTTCAGCAACTTGTTTCTCAAAACTTTTCAAACACGTAGTCAAAATATGGAACTTATAAAAGGTACAAAAGTTAGCATTAAGATCATTGTTTTAGTAATGATTTAGTACTTCATTGAATTTATGCATGAATTCAAGGAGGTTGGTTTTACTGTCAACATAGTTCTTCAATAATAAATCAATTTCTTCATATTGTGATGTAGTTCTTGTCAAAGAAGTGCTTCCTCAAATATGTAGTAGCCCATTTCGTTTTGTCACTGTAAATGCCCTAGACCCATTCATTGTCAGCAAGTCCATATTTCAATATGACCTCATTCCATCTCTCTTCAAATACTTCTGCAGTAAATTGTGCATACAATAATACATTAAAGTCATCCCAAAAATGCTTGTTTTTTATATTTTGTACCGCATTAAGACGGAGATGCCATAAACAAAGACAGTGTGGTATATCAGGAAATACTTCTAAGATGGCCTCTCTCATGGCGTGGTCTTCGTCTATCACAATGCCTCCGGGTAGTTTGCTTGACATGATTTCCGAAAATTCCTTCAATGTCCACTTAAAAGTTTTGGTCCTTTCATCTGAAAGCAAGTCGCATCCAAAGATAGTTGTTTGGCCATGGTGGTTGGTCTCCGAAAACATGACTAAGAGCTTGTTATAAACATTTTGTTTATACTTTGGTGTCGAAAGCCATGACATCGCCAAAACATTCGTAATCAATTGCTCCATCTGACCACATCAAATTTTCCAACTTACTATCTTTTGAGGAGAATTTTCCTAGAAATAATAGGTCACTGACTGTCTTGGACAACAGATAAGCCAACGTAGCAAATGCATCGCCATATTTCACTTTGCCACGCCTAGTCCTACTAATATTGTTGTATATATCTTTGCTGCTAAAACCAACTTTATTGTATCCACCCTTTTGAGAAACCATGTAATCCATTATGTAACATGTTTTAACACCACATGCTCGCAAGCTATCTGCTTGAATTTTATCAGCATCATTAAGCCCATGATTAACAACTGTTGGAAAAACTCAACAAAAGTTCAAACAAGAACCTGTCTAACAGCGGAAACACCAAAAATAATTTTTCCACAACCTGTGAAATTAAATGGGAAATACAAAAGATACTCCAAGCAGCAAATATAATGACAAAAATTAAATAACCAGACACCAGAATTTTAACGTGGGAAAACCCCCAAAAGAGGGACAAAAAAATCTACGGGACCTAGTCCAAAAAAATCTTCCACTATCAGAATAATGGGTACACAAACAGTCTTCCTAGTGACACTAGGGCAACTCAACAATCAACAAAATACATCATCAAAACTGATGGAATCAACATAAATCCTGCACAAAGTGGGTATCTCAAATCAGACAAAAGAGAAGGCAATACAACTAGCAAGTTATATCCTGATGTTCATCTCTACACCAGGAATAACATACTAAAATTTCATAAGAAATGGAGCAAATTTACCAGGTCAATGTGATCAAAATGGCAATGCTCTTTTCCCCAATTTTTCTCTTCTCCTTTGACGCTGCTGTGCGTGCTTGCTTTCTTTCAATTTGACAGAAGCCCTTTTCTCTCTCTTGTTTTCTGTGGCTAATAGCCACTTTATTTCTTTTTTTTTTGGTTTTAAAACTTGTGGGCCCCACTTGGTTGGGGACCCACCAACAAATCTACCCCTCACCAACTCAAGTGGGAATAGGCTGCTACACCAAGCCAGCCTTCTCTTTGCAGGAATCAAACTTCACTGCAGGTAAACTCTTACTCATCATATCTGAACTATTATCATCAGTATGGATCTTCTCAAGTGCATATGACTTCATCTCAAGCGCTTGACGTATTCAATGATACCTCATCTCTATATGTTTCGATTTGGAATGAAACGTCGAATTCTTGCTAAGATGGATAGCACTATGACTATCACAAAATAACACAAACTTCTCTTGATTGATGCCTAACTCTTGTAGAAATTTCTTCATCCACAAGAGTTCCTTAGAAGCTTCAACAGCAGCAATGTATTCTGCCTTTGTAGTAGACAAAGCAACACATTTCTGAAGTTGAGATTGCCACGACATAGCTCCCCCTGCAAAAGTCATTATATAACCAGAAGTAGACTTCCTTGAATCAAGATCCCCAGCCATATCCGCATCTGTGTACCCATCCAACACAGGTTGGCCACTCCCAAAGCATAAACAAACTCTGGAAGTACCATTAAGGTATCTAAGAATCCACTTCACTGCTTGCTAGTATTCCTTGCCAGGATTAGAGAGAAACCGACTAACAACTCCAACGGCATGAGCAATATCTGGCCTGGTACAAACCATAGCATACACCAAACTGCCAACTGCAGATGCATATGGAATCTTCTTCATTTCTGCTTTCTCTTTCTCACTTGTAGGAATACAAAGTAAGCTTGAAATGACTAGCAAGTGGAGTACTAACAGGTTTGGAACTACTCATGCTAAATCTCTCTCAAACCTTCTCAATATACTTCTGTTGTGACAATCACAGTTTTTCATTCTTCCTATCACGAGTGATACTCATGCCAATGATTTTCTTTGTAGGACCCAAATCCTTCATAGCAAAGGATCTGTTCAAATCTTTCTTAAGACTTTCAATCTTCTTAGTATCATGACCAACAATCAACATGTCATCAACATAAAGCAAGAGAATTATAAAATCACCATCAGAGAATTTCTTAACATACACACAATGATCAGAAGAAGTCTTACTATACCCATGACCTTCCATGAATGAATCAAACTTCCTGTACCACTGCCTTGGCGCATGCTTAAGCCCATATAAGCTCTTCTTCAACTTACATACAAGGTGCTCCTTTCCTTTAACTTCGAAACCCTCTGGTTGCTCCATATAAATTTCTTTATCTATGTCACCATGAAGGAATGCAGTCTTCACATTAAGCTGCTCAACCTCTAAATTCAAGTTAGCCGCCAATCCAAGCACAACTCGAATAGAGGACATCTTCACAACTGGAGAGAAAATCTCCTTAAAATCAATACCTTTCTTTTGCTTAAAGCCTTTCACAACCAATCGAGCTTTGTACCTTGGCTGTAAGACATTTTCATCTGCTTTCAACTTGAACACCCATTTATTTTTGAATGCTCTCTTACCCTTCAGTAACTTCACCGATTCAAAAGTATGATTCTTATGCAAGGATTTCATGTCTTCTTGCATGGACTTCAACCAATCTTCCTTATGCTCACCAGACATAGCTTCCTGGTAGCTCTCTGGCTCCCCAGTCTCAGTGTTCATCACATACTCATGAGGAGAGTATTTCTGAGAAGGATGACGCTCTCTAGTAGATCTTCTCAATTCAGGCTCAACTGGTGGTTCAGGTGGAACTTCAACATCTGGCACCTCAGGTTGAGGTGTAGGTTCATCATGCAAATCATCACCAACATTATCAACTTGTACATCTCTCCTATCAACAGGAGGTGTAGTGGAAGGACCAGGTTCATCATTAGTAGAACGTCTAACAGTTATTGGCTTATCTGTCTTCTCAAGATCTTCAATAGTTTGATCTTCAACAAAAATCACATCTCGGCTTCTAATTATCTTTTTGCTCACCGGATCCCATAATCTGTAACCAAAGTCTTCGTGACCATAACCCATGAAGATACACTGCTTTGACTTTCCATCAAGTTTAGACCTTTCATCTCTTGGAATGTGAACAAAAGCCCTGCAGCCAAACACTCGCAAGTGACTATAGGAGACATCTTTCCCTCTCCAAACTTTCTCTGGAACATCACCATTAAGTGGAACTGAAGGAGAAAGGTTGATCAGATCTACTGCAGTTCTCATCGCTTCACCCCAAAAGGATTTAGGCAATTTTGCAGGAAAAAGCATACACCTGACTCTATCATTAATAGTGCGATTCATTCTCTCTGCAACTCCATTATGTTGAGGAGTCTTAGGAACCGTCTTCTCAAGCTTGATCCCATGTCCTTTACAATACTCTTCAAACGGATCCCTGTATTCACCACCATTATCTGCTCGAACACATTTCAATTTCCTTCCTATTTCTCTTTCAACACTTGCATGAAAGTGTTTGAAGATTCCGAGCACCTGGTCTTTAGATTTCAAAACAAAAGCCCACACTTTTCGAGAATAATCATCAATAAAAGTAACAAAATATGATGCACCACCTGGTGTCTTAGCATCCATAATGCAAATATCAGTGTGAACTAAATCTAGAACATGTGATCTCCTATGAGGTCCAGAATTATGAAATGATACTCTAGCATACTTTCCAACAAAACAATGAGTGCAAGTATTTAAAGTTGTACCTTTCACTGAAAGTGAGTGCTTCTTGGCCAAGACGCTTAGTCCTTTCTCGCTCAAGTGACCAAGACGTATGTGCCACAAATCAAAAGAGGAATCATCAGCTATATTCACATCTTCTTTGCACAACTTTGCTTGCAACCGGTAGAGAGTAGTGAGACTATTATCTTCTCTAGCCACAATGAGAGCCCCTTTGGTAATCTTGAATTTTCCATTACCAAAGGAAGTGCAATACCCCTCTTGATCCAATGCCTTTACTGAAATGAGATTGAACCGCATATTTGGCGCATGCCTAACATTTTTCAACTATAACTTGCATCCCATGTTGGTTTTAAGCCACAAATCATCCATACCAATGATATTACACACTCTTTTATCTCCCAATTTGATCTTGCCAAATTTTCCAGCAGTATAAGAAGTGAAAAATTCACACCTCGGAGTGACATGACATGAGGCACCAGAGTCCATAATCCAAGTGGAATCATCATAGACAAGATTCACATAATTTTTATCATATGTGATAAGAACATCTTCATAAACAATAGCAGCAATCTCTTTATCACTATCTTTACCTGTGTCTTTGTTTCTTCCCCTTGATTGTTCTCTTTTTAAGAATCTACAATACCTCTTGATATGCCCCGGCTTGCCACAATGGTGACAAATAAACTCCTCTATTGGCTTGTATTTTTCTCTTGACTTGCTTCGACTCTCTGACTTGTTGGAACTGTGAGGTTTTCTACTTGACTTCTCCCCCGTGACTCTGAAACAAGTGCTTCTGACTGAGAGGAGGCATTAGTCAAACCTCGCTCTTTTCTTCTGGCTTCTTCATTCAACATGATCTCTTTAACCATTGCTAATGTCAACTTCCCATTTGGAGTTGAGTTAGTCAGTGTCACAATCAGAATTTTCTAACTATTAGGCAAAGAGCTCAACAACAACAAGGCTTGAAACTCATCATTCAAAGTGATTTCATTATTTGTCAGTTGGTTCACCGTCTCCTGAAAAATGCTCAAGTGCTCTGGCATTGATTTACCTTCAGTATACTTCATATTGACAAGGTTCCTAATCAATAATGCTTTGTTTTACACATTCTTCCTCTCATATAACTCCTTCAGTTTGTTCCACATCTTCTCAGGATTCGTTTCGGTGTCAACATGTGGATACACGCTAAGATCAAGCCATTGCTTAATCAAAGTAACTGCCTTTCGATTCAGTTTCTTCCATTCAACATCAGATTTAGTACCTTTGGATTTATCCCCCTCCACAGGATCATACAAGTCCTTGCTATACAACATATTTTCCATGAGGGTCTTCCAAATCGAGTAATTTTGGGAATTCAATTTGACCATATTCGGTCCATGAGTATTTTCCTCTATTTAATCAGCACAGAGATAAACAACCAGAGCTCTAGATACCACTTTGTTGGAAAAACTCAACAAAAGTTCAAACAAGAACCTGTCTAATAGCGGAAGCACCAAAAATAATTTTCTCACAACCTGTGCAATTAAATGGGCAATACCAAAGATACTCCAAGCAGCAAATATAATGGCAGAAATTAAATAACAAGACACCAGAATTTTAACGTGGAAAAACCCCAAAAAGAGGGACAAAAAACCCACGGGACCTAGTCCAGAAAAATCTTCCACTATCAGAATAATGGATACACAAACAGTCTTCCTAGTGACACTAGGACATCTCAACAATCAACAAAATACATTATCAAAACTGATGGAATCAACATAAGCCCTCCACAAAGTGGGTATCTCAAATCAGAAAAAAGAGAAGGCAATACAACTAGTAAGTTATATCCTAATGTTCATATCTACACCAGGATTAACATACTAAAATTTCATAAGAAATTGAGCGAATTTACCAGATCAATGTGATCAAAATGGCAATGCTCTTTTCCCCAATTTTTCTCTTCTCCTTCGACGCTGCTGTGTGTGCTTGCTTTCTTTCAAATTGAAAGAAGCCCTTTTCTCTCTCTTGTTTCCCGTGGCTAATAGCCACTTTATTTCTTTTTTTTTTCTTTTTTGGTTTTAAAACTTGTGGGTCCCACTTAGTTGGACATAATAGATGATTGTGTTCATTCTCAAAAGCATTGGCCTTTCACTTATTCGACATATAGTGACGAATAAAATGAATCCTAGCCTTGAAATTAACACGAGTAATTGCCTATGCTCCCTTTGTCAATTGTCCCTTTTAAGGTGCTTCCTATGTCTTTCTCCTACTTTTTTGCAAACCAATTGTCTTGTATTAATATTGTCATTAACATCTACTAACTTCAAGTCTTTTTTGGGACACAAATTCATAGCACTTGGCATAAAACTCATAAACTTGATATTCCAAATCCAATACCAATCCCCATATGTCTCCTATGGCCAAATTAGTTATCAACTTTTCAAAACCATAAATATTAACTATATTTGTTTTTGCGATATCTATAGTTACATCCACCATATCATCACTTTCATCGAAACTACACTCATACTAAAAACTAAAATTTTCAAGGTGATCACCATCCATATATGACTCTTTGCCATCATGGTCCATGGCGGAGCTCACAAATTTAACAACATTAATACTATAAGCTACTAAATAAATGCTAGAAGAATGGAATACTCAAAATGAATTCAGTTTCTTAAGACTAAAAATATTGGTCAATCAAATTCTATAAAAGTTAAGAGCTATTAGTGCATAAAAATGTTATTATTATGACAATTAAGAGTTATAGAGAAAAAAATCTCTAACTTATTAGTTTTCTAATTCTTTCTTTTGAAAACAAGAATATAACCCGTTCAAAAAAAATATTTGACTTATTAACTAGGAACATCATCTTTCTCTATATAGTTACACAAGCATAACAACGTGAAGATATATATGTCTAATAAAACAATAATTAATAGTACAATTTCATGTGTTTCAGTATATCAAAATATACATGAATGTGCAAGCTAAGTATATGTAATACTAACCCGCTGATAAAAAAAAGAGTGTATCAACAGCTTATTCCTATTCTATTTTTTTTTTTTGTTCTGGTTCTTGATCTTTGTCTGATATATTTTTTTCCTTCACTCTGTTGTTATTTTCTAATTGAACAACCTACATTACTTTATGAGTAAGTATCTTTATGAATGGTTGTTATATGTTGAAAGGAACAAATTGTTAAAAATTGAACAACAGCAAATTCAAAATAAAATTGAACAAGAAAAATTAAATAGTTCATTTGAGAGGGTTCAGAACAAAATAGAATAGAAGAAAATTCAACTAAAAGACTTCAAAAGTTTAACTAAGTTCAGTTTCGCAGAAAAGATTCAAAAGTCAATCCAATAACTAGTAGAATTATAAATTCATAATCATATTCAAAATAAAATAGAGAAATATGACAAATTAAAGTTTGAATATTGAACTGAAGTATTGAATAGAGGTTGGAAGAAACTATCAGAGGGGGGAAAGAGGAGGTTTGCAGATTACCTAAATCGGCAGCGCCATGAAAGAGAAGAGAGCAACAGTAATGATGATACTAGCAACTTCCAACACAGCAACACCCACAGGCTCCAGCAGAGAGCATTGTGCGATATAACATCCATAGACGACGCGACAATGTGAGGCAGGGCGGCGACAGCACAGCAGTGCGAGACAGAGCGGTGAAAGTAGGACAACGCGAGACAAGAGAGCATGTAGCGGAGACAGAATTAGGGAAGCACAAGGAAGAGCGAGCTGAGAGAAGAAGATAAGGATTGGTTTTGAGATTTTTTGCCTAGATTAGGATTTGTTCATTATTTTTGGGGCAACTTTGATATTAAGAGAAGAAGAGCAAGCACAAATAATTTTTTTGATTAATTGATTTTGATTTTTTTTTGTATGAAAATGATTTGATGATTTAATTTTAATTTTAATTTTAATTATTATGGAAAAAAGGATATTTTTATTACAAAAATAAAAAAAGATTATTTAATTATTTAACAAAATTAATTACAAGAGTATATTTATTTTTTTATAATTATTTATAAAAATATTTTTGTATATATAATAATTTAATATTTTAAAAAATAATTCATAGCAAATTTTTATTTGTTCACTTTTTGTATGATCCCAATACATATAATTTAATGATGGTACTAAAACAATCACCTTATAATAAATACTTTATGAAATCAATAACAGCTACAAAAGAATATTATATTTAGAAAGATTGGAATTAAACATGGGATTATACCATCATAGGGAGATCATGTGCATGATTAAGAGTTTATTATTACGTGAAAAGTTATCATTGATAATCAAATGCAACTTTATTTAAATTAAGTGTACAACACTGCTTCAACTATATATCCAAATTTGATCTCAGATCTACTTGGACCACAATATTCTTTGAATAGTTTCATGTGGTTCTAATAATAAATCTTGTAAACAATTTTACTGCTACCAAAATTGTTGGATCAACTTATGAGATATATATGTGTTAGAGAATCAATATAAATCAATTTAGATCAATTAGCATCGTCTATATTTATATAGCATATCTGTACATTAATTGTAGGATTCTATGTCTTTATTTCTATGATTCATTTAGCACCTATAAATACCCCTTGTATATTGTACCTCACATCACAACTCAATAATACACTTTTCATATTATTCTCTCAGTCTCTTGTTTCTAACATGGTATCAAGAGCTTAGGTTTTTTTCCGATGAATATTAGTTCATAGCCCCTTTGTTTTTCCTTGTCGGCAGTGTTCTTTGGCCTCCTTTTTCGTTCCCTTTTTGACGCTTTGGTTCGTCACCCCCATAACCATCTTGTTCGTCTTGTCGCCGTGATTCCAACGCAAAAAGAACCGTCGCCATCCGCCTCCGGACGCGCCTCCACGCGCCGCCGAAAGACACTGCCACGACCAGGTTGATCTTCCTTCCAGCTTCCACCCGTGCCTCTTTGCTCGCAATTTTCGAGCTGTTTCCGATGCTTTGGTTCGTCACCTCCGGCATCATCGTGTTCTTCTCTCCGTCAGCTTTCAAACGCCGCCAAGATCGCCTCCAGAGACCGCCGCACGCGCCCCCACGCGCCTCCAGAACGTTGTTGTCCACCACCATTCTTTTCTCATCTAGAGGCTTCAGCAGCCGTTGGATCTTCGTGCAGATCGGACGTTCTTGGAGCGTCCACGTGTCACACGCAAGCTGGTTGGACAACCCTGACCCGCGACGACCCGACCCGACCCGCCGTTCGACCCGCGTGCCACCTGTCGCCAGCGTGCCTCCTTCCGCGTATCAGGTGCTGCCACGTGTCGTCACTCGCTGACGTGGCACTGACGCACCGCTGACGTGGCGCTGATGTGGCGCTGACGTGCTGCCAAGTGGACCCTCCCTAAGATTTTTTGGTGAGCTCTTTCTGATTCCGCGCTCTGTTTTCTCATTTTCTGCCCCGAATTTGCAGTTTTCTTCTTCCTTTTGCTATTTCTTCTATTACTATGGAAAAACCGGATGTCGTTCAGCCTATCCATGTTATTCTTAATGGCTCCAACTATGCACATTGGGTTGAAGCCATGCGAGAATTTCTTAAAGGGAGGAAATTATGGCGATATGTGACTGGTGATATTGCTTGTCATGTTAAGCCAACTGTATCCAAAGATGGTGCCTCCAAATCCAAGGAGGATGCTGAGAAGGAGAAGGACTATGCAGAGAAATTAGAAGATTGGGATAGTAAAAATCATCAGATTATCACCTGGTTCCGCAACACTTCTACTCCTGGCATTCATTTACAGTTTGGGCGTTTTGAAACTGCTAAAGAGGTATGGGATCATTTGGCGAAACGTTACACTATCTCTGATCTCTCTCATCAGTACCAACTGCTTAAGGAACTCCATAGCCTTAAGCAAGAACGCGGCCAAGCAGTTTTTGATTTTCTTGCTCAGATGGAGATTATTTGGGATCAGTTGACCTCCTGTGAGCCTGTTCTTAAAGATCCCACTGATGCTAAGGCATATGAGGATTATCGGAACCGGACACGTCTCATCCAATTTCTGATGGCACTTACTGATGACTATGAGCCGGTCAGGGCTTCTCTTCTTCATCAGAATCCCTTGCCTAGTCTTGAAGATGCTCTTCCTCGTCTTAAGTCTGAAGAAACGCGCTTGGGATTGCTTCGTTCTAAAAGTGAAACTGTCTTTGCTGCCACCGACAGAAAGGAAAAAATCTGTCGCAATTGTAATCGGCCTGGGCATTCCTTCTCCGACTGTCCTTCTATTGAATGTCGTAAGTGCAAACAAAAAGGCCACATTGGCTCCAACTGCCCGAAACTGTTCTGCCATTATTGTAAGCTCTCGGGTCACTTGATTGCTACCTGTCCTACTCGACCACCACGCTCAGATCAGAACAAGTATCAACCTCGTCCCAACAACTCTTCGCATGTGCCTGCCTCTACTGCTGCTGCTGCTACTGAGTCCACCTCTTCCACATCTCTCAACACACCTTCTGTCTCTCCATCAGATGTTGAAACCCTTCTTCGGCAACTTCTCTCTTTTTCTGGTAATACCCCCGCTACTCTTTCCACCCCTCCAGGTAATTCAAAATGGTATTTTGATTCTGGTTGTTTCAATCATATGTCTCCTTTGCGTCATCTTTTTTCGTCGTTGTCTCCCACTACAAATGCACCCTCTGTTAACACTGCTAATGGTTCCCTCTTGCATGCAACACATCACGGGGTTATTTCACAGTCCAATATTCATCTCTCTGATGCTTATTTTATTCCAAAATTAAATTTTAATCTTATCTCTGTCGGTCAGCTTGTTGAACTTGGTTTTGATGTCATTTTTTCAAATTCTGGATGTCGTGTGCAGGATCGTCGGACGGGAAAGATCATCGGGACTGGATGTAAGGTTGGACGCTTATTTGAGCTCGAGAACCTTCATGTTCCCTCTACAAACCTCTGTGCTGCTTCCTCTCCATCTACTCTTCACTTGTGGCACCGTCGTCTTGCCCATAGCTCCTTAGGCAAATTACATCCTCTTATATCTACGGGTGTTTTAGGTCAAGTTCAAAATGAGTCTTTAGATTGCATTTCTTGTCGCACTGCAAAACAACCTGCCTTATCATTTAATAATAATTCCTCTATTGCATGCTCTCCTTTTGATCTTATTCATTCTGAGGTTTGGGGACCCACTCCCACCGCTTCTATGGGAGGGGCTTGATATTTTGTCCTCTTTATTGATGATTATTCCCGTTTTACTTGGGTCTATTTGATGACTAATCGTTGCGATTTGCCTCAGATTTATATTAACTTTGCCACTATGGTTCGAACTCAGTTTTCAAAGGTCATTAAAATTTTCAGACGTGATAATGCTATGGAATATCGTGACTCCAAACTTTTAAATTTTCTCGCTGAACAGGGTACTTTGTCCGAGTTTTCTTGTCTTGGTACCTCTCAACAAAATGGCAGAGCTGAGCGTAAACACCGTCATATTCTTGACTCTGTCCGTGCGATGCTTATTTCCTCTTCCTGTCCTGAGCGTGCTTGGGGTGAAGCTGTCCTCACTGCTGTTCATGCTATCAATAGACTCCCTTCTTCTGTTCTTGGTAACACTACTCCCTTTGAGCATCTTTATCGTACTTCTCCCGATTACAGTTCTCTCCGTGTTTTTGGTTGTGTCTGTTTTGTCCTTCTTCAGCCTCATGAACATAATAAGCTTGAACCTCGGGCTCGCATGTGTTGTTTTCTTGGTTATGCCTCTAAACATAAGGGTTATCGTTGTTGGGATCCTATTTCTCGCCGTATTCGTATATCTCGTCATGTTGTCTTCTGGGAGCATCACATGTTCTCTAGTTTTTCCTCTTTTGAGTCCATTCCTTCTACTCCGTCACCGTTTTTTACTAACCCAAATGTTGATCTCTTTCCTAGTGATGATACTACAGGGTCTACCCCAAGTCCACCCCTCGAGGCTCCTGATCCTCCGCCTTCTCCATCTCCCGATGATTCCAGTCCGGACGGCGATCCCGCTCCTAGCGTCATGCCTCCTCCTCCCACTCGTTCTTCTAGGGTAAGGAATCCACCTCCTCATCTTCTTGATTATCATTGCTTTTCTACTATTCTTCATCAACATGAACCTAAGTCATTCAGAGAAGCCTCCACAAATCCAAATTGGCAACAAGCAATGCAGGAAGAAATACAGGCACTTGAAAAAGCACACACTTGGAATTTGGTTGATCCTCCTTCTGATCAGGAAGTTGTGGGCAGTAGATGGGTATACAAGATCAAGACTCGCTCTGATGGCTCTATTGTCCGTTATAAGGCACGCTTGGTTGCTCAAGGTTGTACGCAAGAGTATGGTATTGATTATGAAGAGACTTTTGCTCCTGTTGCTCGCCTTACGTCTGTTAGAGCTCTCCTTGCCATTGCTGCGGTTAAGAGATGGTCTCTCAGTCAGATGGATGTGAAGAATGCATTTCTTAATGGGGATTTGAAAAAGAAAGTCTATATGAAACCACCTCCAGGATATCCTTATCCTTCCAGTAAGGTTTGTCTCCTTCGCAAGGCACTTTATGGACTCAAGCAAGCTTCTCATGAATGGTTTGACAAGTTCAGCACTACCATATGCAGTCTTGGTTTTATTTCTAGTCCTCATGAGAATGCGCTTTTCATTCGTAAAAGCGAACGTGGAGTTGTTCTTCTACTTTTGTATGTTGATGACATGATCATTACTGGAGATGATGTTGAAGGTATCTCTGATCTCAATGCCTCACTTCACCGTACCTTTGAGATGAAGGATCTTGGTTCTCTCAGCTATTTTCTTGGTCTCGAGGTCATCTCCACAGATGATGGCATTTATCTCTCTCAGGCTAAGTATGCTGCAGATCTTCTTGCTCGCGCTGGGATTACAAATAGTCGCACTGAGTCTACTCCTCTTGAGCCTAATGTTCGATTTACCCCTATGGATGGCACTATTTTGGATAATCCGACACTTTATCGCTAGTTAGTTGGAGGTCTCGTCTACTTGACTGTCACCCGACCAGACATTGCCTATCCAGTTCATGTCCTCAGCCAGTTCTTGTCAGCTCCTCGTACTACTCACTATGCGGCAGTTCTTCGCATTCTTCGGTATGTCAAAGGCACTCTATTTCATGGCCTATATTTTTCTGCCCATTCCCCTTTGACCCTTCAGGCATACTCTGATGCTGATTGGGCTGGTGATCCCACTGATCGTCGTTCTACTACTGGTTACTGTTTGTTTCTTGGCGACGCTCTCATCTCTTGGCGTGCTAAGAAGCAAACGTTCACTGCTCGCTCAAGCACAGAAGCTGAGTACTGTGCCCTTGATGACACCACTGCTGAGGTTATCTCGGTTCGTTGGCTTCTCGAAGATCTTGGTGCTCCTCAGTCGTCCCCTACTGATGTTTTTTGTGATAACCGCAGTGCTATTCAGATTGCCCATAATGATGTGTTTTATGAACGCACCAAACACATTGAGATTGATTGTCACTTTGTTCGGAAACGTATCCTTATTGATGCTGTTCGTCTCATTGCTGTTGGGTCACTGGATCAGACTGCTGATATCTTCACGAAAGCTCATCACCCGACTCGTTTTCGGACTTTGTTATCCAAACTCAAGTTGGTATCCTTAGCTCCCACTTGAGTTTGAGGGGGGATGTTAGAGAATCAATATAAATCAATTTAGATCAATTAGCATCGTCTATATTTATATAGCATATCTGTACATTAATTGTAGGATTCTATGTCTTTATTTCTATGATTCATTTAGCACCTATAAATACCCCTTGTATATTGTACCTCACATCACAACTCAATAATAGACTTTACATATTATTCTCTCAGTCTCTTGTTTCTAACAATATGCATGAAAGACTTCAATAGAGACATGATACATAATAGAATAAATAGACAAAGATGCATATAAAAAAATTTGAGATGGACAAAAGTATACACAAAGATTTTTAAATATTAAAATATATTCTAAATATTGTTTTTTATTGACAAAAATGTCGTGTCATTGGTAATGGGTGCGTAAGACCTAGGGCATCATCGGAAATAATTTTTATAATGGCCTTTGATATTTACGAATTTTGATGTATATATAGTTTTGTTTTTCTCAAACTCTTTTCTGTATTTTTTTTATCTGTGTACTCTACGTAATAAGACATAAAAGTGATGGTGTTTGATTCTATGTGTAACGGATTTTATTAGGAGATTATTTTGATAAAGATACTAAAAATAATTTTTTTAAATGTTTATATGTTTCATAATATTATTAGACATCTTTATTAAATTGGTTAATAATTTATTCTTTAATAAATCAGAATAAAATCTGTTTATTATAGCAACAATAATAAATTTAATTGTCCGCATTATAATTATTAGATCCAATTTGATCCGATTAATTTACACAATCTAAATCGAATTATGTTTAATTTTTTTTATAAAAAGATAAATATATTCCTGATTTTTGTTTTTAAAAAAAACCATGATTCAGTAGGTTATGTAAATTGGTCGATTCGACCGGATCTAATAACAATTGGGTTTATTGTTATTGTTATAAAAAGATCGATTTTATTCTAGTTTGTTAAGAAATTTAAAAATAACCGATTCATTAATACGTCTGATAATAAAAAGACGTTTTACGCATTTTTTACAAGAGCATCCTCCTCTATCTAATAGAATAAATATTTTATTGTTGGTGTTGGAGTTTACGTGTATATATAAAATTTGATGTTCATGATAATAACAAAGACATGAAGCTAAGGGTACGAAGCAACTAGCAAGAGATATGCATATTATAGTCCATAAATGTAACCATAAAATGGCTGTTATATAGCTATCACTGTGAACGAAACTTGATTCAAATACGTAGAGTGCATTTTACTCACACAGATATGCAATACGACAACAGCACACAGTTTTATTTAGTAAAAGAGTACATATATATTATTGCCAAACAGATTTGGCAATTACATTATACTTAATGGCCACAGGTGCAGTTGGTGCAAGAGCAGTTAGCACCGCACTTGCACTTCCCATCGTTCTCACCAGCTGGAACTTCCATCACCACGGTCTCCACCATCCTGTAAAAAAAATATATATTACAATTTAAAATTATATTATTTAAATCTTTAATATTTTAAAATTAGTTTAATATTATTCTAATGTTAGAGTTCTCTTAACAGAATTAATAATAAAATAAAAATAAGATAATTTTAAAATATTAAAATTTAAATAAGACAAAAACATTACTCAATAAAAAATAGAAAATAAATTTTTAACGTTTTAAAATTGTCTCAATTTTATCTCACCGTATATTTCGTTAACAATTACGAATAACAGGACAACATCGACATGATTTCATAATGTTAAGGATTTAATGGGACAATTAAAGAAAGATTACAAATGGGCAAATGTAGAGGTTACCTTTTTTCGGTTTCCACGATGTCAACACCGTATTTGTTTCCCTTCCTAAACATATAAATAATGAGAGAATGAGTTAGATTTGTAAATCCAAGTATCAAATATTATTATTAGGCATCTAGCACAAAATTAAACTATGATATTTATGAAATGATTTTAGTTCGAGATAATTATATTTTTTCAAAAAGCTATTTTGAATTTCTATTTTCAATAATAGAAAACTGTCTAGAATCAATTTTTTTTTTCTTCTGCGCACTCTATTTGCAAGTATACTACTCCAATTTAAACACACATAAGGTTCTTTGCGTCGAGAATCAAGTTAGTTAATAGGATATAAAATTTGATGTATTATAATTTAAATTTAAACATATTCTTCTCATCTTTAGGTATTTTTATTATTCTAAATCTGTACAACGCATATTTGGATTTAACCAATATTTTTATGTGAAATGCCTTAGTAGCGTACTAGAATTTTCTATCCTTAACACCAAATATGTTATATTTTATTAGTTTTGATCATATTAGATATTACCTTCCAATACTACTCCGTATGCAAATAATGTAGTTGGGTAAGAATTGGATTTTGCTACTGGAGTTCACAAGACATTTCAAAAAGACTACCACTACATTCATGAAAGGAAGCATGCGTGCGTTAAATTTTTTTTTTTTTTTTTACCTTTCATTCTCACTTTTGTTTGCCATTCTTCATCTTATTTTTTAAAAAGTAAATTATTAAAATGATACTTAAAAGTTCACATCACTCACAAAAATAATTTAAAAAAAAATATTAATAACAAATAAATTCTCAAAAAATTTAAAAACATAACAAAAAGAACTAAATATTATATATATTCAAAAAAATTATTTTATAATTCAAATTGTGATGTAATTTTTTATAAATATTATTAAAAAAAATAAGATTTTCATCTCTAAAATTTGATAAGTTTATGTCAAATAAATCTTTTTTAAAATTTCTTACTGTGAATGATCAAATTTTTTTCAAAAACAAAAACTTTTAATCACATTTTTAAATCATTCAAAAGACGTAAATCTTTCATATACTAAATTAGTTGTTAATTTTTTTAAATTATGTTTTTCTTATATATTTATTTTCTCTTTTTCATATATATATATATATATATGTTAAAATTAATCTATATTTTGATAGTTTGATGAAAAAAATTCTGAAGATAAAAAATTAGTAATTGAATATTTATACATATTATTTTATATTTTTTAATAAAAAATTAATTATTAAAATAATCAAATGTTTCACAGTAAAATAATCAAACGTTTTATAGTAAAATAATCAAATCTCTTGTAGTGATTACTTTATTTAGATTCTATAAAAAAATAAAAAGTCTTTTTTCTATGATAAAATTATTAATTTAAATATAGTAGAGAGAAAATAGTAAGTTTCTAATTATAATCATAAACTAAAAGATTGTTTATGTTTATTAATTTTTTTTTGGTTTTTTCACGCAAATTTAAACTCTAATTAAAAATTTATTATTAACTAACATATTATTGTATGTAAAAGATAAAATTTAAATTTTAATATTTATTTAAATAGACTAATGAATTAACATATTTACTAGACCACCCAACTTGGTTGCTTATGTTTGTAATTGTAAGCTAGTTTCACTTTTTCAGCTTGAGATTTTTAGATTTAGATCATCATAAACTATTTTTAGTCTTTTACTGCCGAAACTCAATTATATATTCTTTTCAAAACAGGTATTCTATTTTATTGTTATTTTGTCAATATGATCACTTTATTTAGATTTTTGAAAAGAAAAACGATTTATAAAAATATGTAAAAAGTAACTTGACTTATCTCTGATCTATTGTAAAGTACTCAATTTTAAATTTTTAAAGAAGTATTGAAACAAAAACGTACCCTTAATCATGCTTGGCATTCTTTGCTCCTCTCATGTCAATTTTATTCTTGGGAGGAGTGGCAGTCACGTCCTGAAATTCTGATATTCCAGTTCTTTTTTAGTTAGGTATTTTTCCCCCAAATAGATGATAATTAATTGTTCTTCCTTCTATATCTTTTTCTACGTTTCTCAATGTCTCCGCTTTTCTGAAAGTGATGGGTTCTTGCCTTTGGATTAAAGTTTTAGATATGTAAGAATTTTATGTCCCTGTCAATATATTCGAACATATATAGTTGGTGTCTATTGTCCATTAACATATTTCACAATCATTTTTTTATCAGTACGTTTTTAATTTACAATGAATTAACTATAAAATACACGAACATCTATAAGTATTAATATGAAATAAAAAAAAAAAAACAATATCATGATATATAATTATCAAAACAGAACAAAACTAACAAACATATATACTACGCGCATGAAAAAACACTACCGATATAAAATATATATTAAAATATGAAATATATATTAAAAATAAATTAAATAACATTTTGTTTAAACAAAATCCATGCAAGTCGCAAATAAAACCAGTAAACAACTAATGGAAAATCATTCAAGCTATGCATGGTCGTCTTATTTTGCATGTACAATTCACTCTTGGAGTATAGGCCTAACTACTCATCTAGATTATAATCATAATTAGACCTTTTATTACTCGACAAGTACAACCATACATATTTAAGAGGGGTGAATTGAGTATAAAGAACAAATACAAATTTTTGTTTAAAGACAATGTACTTCTATTTTTATGAGTTTATAAGCGAACTTCAAAACGTTTAAGTGATGTATGTGCTAAATATTTTTCATACTACTTGGATTTGATAACTTAAATTAAAAGAGAAAATAGTAACACACTAATACTTTTTTTAAAGGTTTGTGAGCGAAGTATAACTATTAACAAGGAACTAAAGGTGGCAAACGGGTCTAAACCCGTCGGACTAGCATGCGTAACCCGTTAAAAAAGGCGGGTTGGACTGAAAAATTAGGATCGCCTAATCCGTACCACGAATTTTGGCAAGGCGGGGTGGACTTCTCAGCCGGACTTAGTGTTTTTTTGGCAAGGAGATATTTTTTTTTGCCAAAATCTAACTTCTCCCGATCCAACTTACAAGAAAATGATGAAAATTGAGTGTTTTGTATTATAATTATTTTGCTTTGGAGACAATCTTTATAATTATGTTTTAGATTATGTTTATTTTTTTTGAGACAATATTTATAACGATGTTTTGGATGAAAACTTGGTTTATAATTATATTTATTAAATATTTATAATTACAAAGACTTTAATGTTTGTGAATATAAAAATAAATTTTTTTATGCCTTTGGAAATTATAAATTTATTAAAATAATTGTGAAATTATATATATTATTTAATAGTTAATAATAAAAAAAAGAGATCTGGCGGGTTTAGCCTGCCAACCTGCAATTAGGCGGGGTGTGGTAGGATTTTAGGATCGCCTCACTATGTAGGACGGGGTGGACCAACCCGCCATAAAGCGGACTTTTGGCGAGACGGGACAGACTTTCTCGCTTGCCACCCCAGCAAGAAACCATATTTTTTAAACCACTTTTAATATAAAATAACGATCAAATATAGAGAGAGTTTAGAAAAGAGAGAAAACTAACTTAAATTTTTTTTTTCTAGTTTGATATAATCTTTTTATTATGTCCAATTTTCTCTACTAAGATGGCAGATATTTTTTACTATCTGTAAAACTTATAAAGTGCTTGATAAACTACTACACACAAGAACACTTTTATACACCTAACAAAATTCCTCACTATTTCTATATTAATTATGTCGAACTCAGCTTAGAGACATCGACTTTAAGAACATGAAGCAATTATAACTTTAAGTATTTTTTTCGTTAAGAACTTATTATATTTTGCAATATCCTCCAAATAAACCATAATGTATAAAAGTCTCACCACTTAAAAAATCATACTCTAGGTGTAAACCTTGAATCAATTCCAACCTCAACAATATAATCAAGAAAGTACTACATGATGAACGAAAATTAAAGCTTACGGATACTGACAAGAAAATCGAATCGTTTAAGTAATACCACGATGAGTGGATATTGTTCCTATGAGGATTAACGGATTGAGGCAGACAACGTCTAGTTAAGGGATTCTTAAGCCACACAACCTTCAAAAACTATCACTAACCGAATTATATGTCACGTATTCGAACTAGCCCTAGATAAGGAAAGATTATAATATGAGTTTTAAGCTAATTCTGAAATTAATTTTTTCAAATATAAAATTAGAATCCAAGATAGATATAGAATATTTTTCAATAGTTATAAGCCTCATTGATGAAGAACAAAACTCAATCTTGAAAACGTAAAGAAGGATAAATTAAGATAAAGAAAGCACTTACGTTATTAATCCTAAAATCAAACTGAGCTCCTAACCTTCAACGAGGAGGTTTAGTGACTCATGAGCATCTTTTAGTGATTTTCAAGTTAATTGTCTTAATAAAGTTAGTGATTTCTCTCTAAATCTATTGTACTTTGGTCAATATACGTTAAATACCTTGTGTTTTATATTTTGCAGGACATTATTGGAGAACAAAGAATAAGCAAGCTAAAAAAAGAAGGAAAAACAGAGAAAAAGGAATAATAGATAGGAAAGAAGCAAGTAGAGGCATAGCGTGTCACTTGCCTCACGTCATGCATGCCCCAACAATCTTCCATAGAGGGTGTGACACTTGCTTCACGCTAGCTCACACACTGGGTCAAAGTCCATAGAGGTAGCAAGGTTAGTGCATCGATGGCATAGCACTTTCCTCACTTGCCTCAAGGCAGCCCCTTTTCCACCGTCGAAAGTGTGCCACGCCACACCCGCCATCTCTTCTCCATCTTCGAAATCTTGGCACGTCTCTCACTTGCTTCACGCTAGCCCTTTCTCCACCATTGAAGGCGTGCCACGCCACGCATGCCATCTCTTCTCCATCTTCGAAAGTGTGGAACGTCCCTCACTTACTTTATGCCAGTCCCATGCAACCTTCAAAGGCATGCCACACCAGACATGCCAGTCCCATGCAACCTTCGAAGGCGTCCCATGCCTATCATGCCAGGCACGCCAGTTCCCAGCACCAGCGAAGGCGTGGCACATTTTTTACGCCCCGCCTTCACTCCCTTCCACCAAAGAGCGTGTCACATCTCTTATGCCTACTCATACACTAGGTTTTACTCCAGGGGATATCCAAGTGGGTGCATCAAGGGCGTGTCACTTACTTCACTTGTCATACACCTGAGACAAGCCATTAGGTAAACGTGCCATGTCCCTCACGCCCTCCACACACCAAAGACTTCCTGGGATGTGCACAATAAGGGCTGCTGAGCTAACTTTCAAGCCCAAGATTAAGTGCAAGCCCATGATTTTTAAAGAAGTAATTCACCAAGGCTTAAGCTCTAATCACAAGGAGAATCACTTTTAGTTTGAGATTAATTAGGAAAGATACAATTTAATTTTGTTTTGATTTAATTTGAATTTGAAATTTAGGCTTTGTTTAGGTTAGAGTATAAAGGGTCCAGAGAACTCTGGAATGGGGACCCTTAGTTAGTTTTGTATTATTTTGAATCCTTATTTTTGCTCTGCACTATGAGTCACTAATCTTCTTAATTAAGGTTATGACCTATGTTTATTCTTATAGACTAATGTTATTGCTTTTCTACTTTGGATTAATGTATTGATGTTTTCTCAAAAGAAGCAAGTTTTCCTTTTTTATCACAAAGGTTTGAATGCAATGAAAAATAATTCTGATTCGAATTGAATTTTATTATCATCTTGAAAAAATTGGTTATTGAAACTGAGTTTGAAAACTTCTTCTCGTAATTCTTTAAGGTTTTATAACTAATTTTGATAAGTGATATAAAATCAACTAGGTTCAGTTCTTAAGGATTGTGTGGTTTAATTTTGAATCAGGAAACGTGTATCATCTCTTATTATAACAAATTGATCAAGGAATTGACATTTTATTAGATTAAGAAAAATTGAATCACCAAAGAATTGGGATTTAGTTAATTATGATTTTTCAAGGATAAATTTCTGCATGATCAAAGTAGATAGTGTAAAGTATTTCTCCTAAAGTCTAAACATCTCCAAAGCCTTAATATTTTTAATCATATCACTTTCTTTACTCAATTACTGTTGCTTTCGTTTAATTTGTTGTTTTGATATTTAATTCATCTCAATTCAAGTTTTCAACTGTCTAACTAGAATAATCAGTTAATCTTGCTTGTTTAGTCCATTAACCCTCATGGGAACGATAACCCACTCCCATGGTATTACTTGATATGATTCGATGCACTTGCCGAGTTTTAGAAAATCTCCATCAAATTTTTGGCGACATTGTCGAAGATAATTGAAATTAACAACAAACCAGATAATTGATTACCTAAATTAGACCATTCACTCTGACGTAGAAAATTTCAATTTTTCTTGTTGTCTGTGTGTTTATGCAGGATAATAAGGATAAAGAGCCTTTCCACTTTGATCCAGAGATTGAAAGAACACTATTCCGAATAAGGAAGATATCTAAATATCAAAGAGAAAAAGTTGAAATAGTGGAAGAAGTAAAGGAGTCTGAAGAGCTAGGCACAATGGCACACAACAACAACAACAATCCTAACAGCAACAATGCTAATGCCAGAAGGACTCTTAGATCTTTCACCAACCCCACTCTTGAAAATTGTGGAAGCAGCATAGTAGCACCTAATGTGGAGGTAAATAACTTTGAATTGAAGTCTCAACTCATCTTCTTAGTGCAACAAAGTCAATTTAGTGGGAGCCCTCAAGAATATTCGAATATGCACATATCCAGCTTCCTACAAATTTGTGACACAATCAAGACCAATAGAGTCTCTTCCGAAGCCTATCAATTGAATTTGTTCTCATTCTCTGTGAGGGACCGAGCCAAGTAGTGGCTCTAAACCCAGCCGCTGGAGAATATATCAACATAGGATGATTTGCTCATTAAGTTCCTAACCAAATTTTGTTCACCATAGAAGTTGACAAAGCTGAGACATGATATCTAAACTTTCACACAAAAGATGGATAATCCTTTTATGAATCCTGAGAGAGATACAAGAAAATACTGAAAAAGTGCACCCCAGATATATTTACTAACTGGGTACAACTCCAAATCTTTTATGACAGAATTACTCATGCTTCTAGGAATTTACTAGACTCATCAATTGGAAGATCTCTGCACATGAAAACAACTGAAGAAGCATTAGAGTTGATTGAGATCGTGGTCAACAATCAGTACCTATACTCTTTTGAAAGAACAATAAAGAGAGGAGTGATGGAATTGGACACATTGGACACTATTCCAGCACATAACAAGGCTATGTCTCAACAAATCAATGCACTCAGAGTAGGAACACAAGGTATTACCTATGACATAGGTGGAAGAGCCCCTCAGAGTAAAGGTTGTGAGCCACTCAATCGTGAACAATTCTCTGTTGAACAAGTGAACTACATGGGTTCATCTAGACTACCGCACAATGATCCATTTCCCAAAACTTATATCCCTGAATGGAGAAACCACCCTAACTTTGGATGGAGAAACCACCCTAACTTTGGATGGAGAAACCAAGGACAAAGAAACTTCAACAATTTCAACACTACCAACAACAAATACCTCCTACACAACCATTCCAAAATCCTCAAAAGCCCTCCACTATTTAAATTGCCATGAAAAAATTCTCTCAAATCACATCCACATTTTTCCAACAAACTTCAAGCTTCATGCAAAAAAATAGAGCCAACTTCAAGAACTAAGAATCTTACATCAGAAATTTGGAAATGCAAGTGGGCCAACTTGCCAAGCAATTAGCTAAGAAACCCGTAAATGCCTTCCAAAGTGACACTATTCCAAATCCAAGAGAAGAATGCAAAGCCATCAATTTAAGAGGTGGAAGAATGATGGGTAAAGAAGCCACAAGCAAAGAGTAAAAACTTTAAGAAGCTCCTGTGGAAGGCAAAAAGCAAGAAGATAAAGCTCCTGCACCCTCCTCTCTAGCTCCAAGAGAAAAAGCAAAAACACAGGCATATGTACCCAAGATTTTATTCCCTCAAAGGTTACAAAAGGAGACCAAGGACAAGCAATTTTTTAAGTTTTGGAAGTCCTCAGGAAGTTACAAATTAATATTTCTTTTGCTAAATTTGTCACTTCATGCCAAGTTTATGAAGGAGCTAATGTCCAAGAAGAGAACTTTGAAGGAAGATGAGATAGATCCTCACTAAAAAATGCAATGCTATCATCCAAAAGAAGTTGCTACAAAAATTGAAGGATCCTGAGAGTTTTCAAATTCCCTGCACAATTGGAGATATCAACATTGAAAAAGTTCTCTGTGACTTGGGAGAAAGTATTAACTTGATGCCTCTATCTCTGATGAAGAAGATGCAAATTGAGGAGGTAATGCCCACAAGGATGTGTGTTTTAATATGATTCCAAGTCATCATCTATGGATGTATGATAGGAATAACGATGGATGTGGGGGTTGACGCGTTTGTTGCGCATGTGTTCAGCATGGAACCGTTTTAAGTCTGAAGGGGTATCTAGATATCTTTGTGAAAAAGTGTTGGCTGACTAAGTGGTTAGGATCTACGGATATAACGCTTCACCTTTACCCTAATGAGTTCAAGGATGGGTATTGGATGTGGATGGAGCATGGAGAAGTGGACGAACAGGGAGTTAACAGGTCTGCCTCGAATTTGAATAGGTCTGATTGTCGATCAACGTGGGTTTAGGTGGAAAGAGAACTAAACATGGAAGACATGACTTGGGAGGGTAACCAAAGGAGATACAACGAGATGGTGTTTGATGTAACAGGTGTTACAGAATTGGAACAGGTTAAATAAGAGCCTAGCCCAGAGGCAAAGATATTTTATCATTTATTAGAATTTGCTCAGAGACTGTTGTTTGAGGGTTGCGTTCATTCAGAGTTGTCAGCATGTGTTAGAATGATGACTATTAAGTCGAAGTCAAATCATTCTCAAGAGTCTTTTGATAAGTAGGTCACTCTTTGCAACAAACTGGTACCTGTCGGGACCACTGGCATCCTCCGAAACCACTACGAAACAAAGAAGCTAGTTTCGGAATTCGGTTTAAATTCATTGAAAATTAATTTTTGTTTAAATAGGTGTCTGCTGTATTACAAGAGGGATGCTGACCTAAATAAATGCAGATTCTGTAAATCACCGAAGTTCCAAGTCGAAAGAGAACAGATTAGTAACGCCGGTTAAAGAAAGTTCTAATGAAACATATGCACTCCTTGCCCTTGATCCCTAGGCTAAAACGATTGTATGCATCGATGAGTTTGGTACCTCACATGACCTAGCATAGTAACAACAAAAGGGATGATGGAATCATGACGCACCCGTCACACGGAGAAGCCTGGAAGCATTTTGATCGGGTGCATACTACATTTGCAAGTGAGCCGAGAAATGTCAGATTAGCTTTGTGCTCTGATGAGTTTGCACCGAATTTCAATTTCGATAACGCGTACTCTTGTTGTTCTGTAGTCATGATACCGTATAACATGAGTCTTGAAATGTGCATGAAGGACCCGTACATGTTCCTAACTTGCACCATACCTGGTCCCAGTAATCCAAAAGCCAAAATAGATGTCTTTTTCAACTCTTGGTGAATGAGTTAAAGGACTTGTAGATCCATGATGTCGAAACATATGATATTTCGACGAAGACAAATTTTTAACTGCGTGCTACATTAATGTGGACCATTAATGACTTTCTTGCGTACAAGATGTTGTCAGGATGATCCACTCAGGGCAGATTGGCATGTCTCATTATTATGGAGGATACAAATGCCTTTTGGTTGACGAATAGTGGTAAGAATTTGTGGTTTGATTGCCATCAAAGATTCCTTAACATTGATCATCCTTTTTGGCGCAACTAAAATGGACTAGTTCAAAATGAATACAACTAAACACCAAGAGACACCCGTAAAGTTGAGTGGTAGGCAAGTTTGGTATCGTGTCAGTAGAATCCTAAAGATTATCAAAAACAGGATAAGTTTGAGACCTCCGGGATATGACAGGGAGCATAATTGGACTAAACAACGTATATTTTAAGAGTTGCCTTATTAAAGAGACAACATGGGTCGACATTGTCTTGATGTGATGCACATTGAGAAAAATGTGTTCGATAATATCATGCACACAGTAATGGACGATGAGTGAACAAAGGATAATGATAAGGCATAGTTAGACTTGATGGACATTTGTAAGCTACCAAATCTGAACTTAAAGAGACTTGATAATGGGCGGTGGGCTAAACCAAATGCAGTGTTTGCTCTAACGAAGGAGCAGAGGCGAAATATTTGTAGGTGGATTAGGGAATTGAGGTTTCTTGATGGTTACGCCTCTAACTTGTGCAGTGTGCAAACGTGTCATAGGGTAGGCTTGTGGGTTAAAAATTCGTGATTGTCACGTATTCTTGGAGTCTTTGCTTCCGGTCGCATTCAGAGTACTTCCAACTAACATCTGAAAACCCTTAAGTGAGCTCTTTAGGGAGTTACGTGCTACCAAACTTAGCATTAATGATATCACAGTCATGGAAAAGAACATTTCAATCATACTTTGTAAACTAGAGAGGATATTCTCTCCATCTTTTTTTGACGTTATGGAACACTTAGTAGTCCACCTACCGTTCAAAGCACTACTATGTGGGCCAGTCCAATTTTGGTGGATGTATCCGTTTGAGAAGATGATTGGTTCATTCAAGCGCACCATGAAGAGCAGGACTCGGATTGAAGGCAGCATATGTGAAGCATTCCTAACTAAGGAAACATCTGCATTTTTCTCATTCTATTTTTAGCCTCGTGTTGAGTCACGCAGAAGAAGAGTTGCAAGGAACAATGTGGGGTGAGAATCATCGTCGGGTAGAACAAGATACCCAATCTTTGCTCTAGAAGGAGCTGTAGTGGGTACAGAAAATGCCTACTAGTTAGTGCAAAAGGAAATCGATGCCACACATCTGCCTGTGCTGCTTAACTGTGACCAGATTTTACCGTACCTCATGTGAGTTTTTTAAGTCCTCGTAAATATTGCAATCAGTAATAATATAACTTTTTAATCTAATCAAAACTTATTTATCCTATTCTATCATATAGGTCATTCCAAGAGGCAAATCCTGATACCTCATCGAATAACTTTTCACGTTAGTTTAGAGAATATGTCAGCTGCATCTATCTGATACAACAAATTCAGAGCTAGTTGTACTTAGTGGGGCCCAATAAACAAGGGCACTAGCTACCCGATGTATACTATTATTGGATATCGTTTCTATATCTTACAGTGGTCGATTGAGAAGAAAACAGATAATATCAGAGTTTGGATTTGTGGGAATTCAGGCGGTAGTCATTCTGATTGGTTTGGTGTGTTGCACAACATAATTGAATTAGAATATTTCTGTCACACTATATACAAGGTGTGTGTATTTAAATGTGAATGGTATGATCCAAGTTCGTGACCAGGAACACGAAAGCACAAGGACTACGATATTACTGAAGTTAATATAACTAGGAAATATAGATACTATGGTCCTTTTATTCTACCTCAAAATACACAATAGGTGTACTTTTTGCCTTATCCAAGTTCATGCAAGTCTAGTTGGGTAGTTGTGGTTAAGACTAAGTTAAGACGCCGCATCGAGTCTAATGATAGGACAGAGGGTCAGGAACCTTACCAGATTGATGACCCAATTCCATTGAAAATCGTGGTTGATATCGGTGAGCCAATTACCCTTAGTTTGGCTGTTACAGATGATAATATCATTGACCTTGGAATACATGACAATGCACTAACACAACAGAATGATGAACTTCAAGAAGAAGACAGGATCGACAGTGACGAAGAAGAGGAAGACGAGTTCGATGATCAGAAAACTAACGAGGAGGAGGAGGATGATGAACCAGAGGAAGAAGAAGATGAATCTGAATAGGGTTAATGTAAATATAGTGCTATAATATGTATAATTCTTTACTAAACTTTGAGAAGAATGTAATATAATTAATATTATTTTAGATATATCAATTACCATCGTTCTGTATTTTTTCTTTGTATGTTTGATATTTCACATCAGGTTTAAAGTACTATTTCAATTATATGCTATTATCAAGGTACGCTATAAATTGACGAAAAATGATTATATATGTAAAAAAATAAAAAATACTATCGTTGGCATTACCGTCGAAATTTACCGACGGTAACAGTCTATTTTTTTAAATCTCCAAAAAAATTTCCGTTGGCATTAATCCGACGGTAAAATGGCGCAGATACTTACAGCATGGGCGCTAATGTTACCGTCGGATTAATCCAACGGTAACTTTCATAAGATTGCGTTATCCTACCACATATATTTCGTCGCTAATTCCGATGGAAATTAGCATCGGACGCTAAAAATCTGCCTGTAACTATTTACCGGCGAGGTTTATACCTTCACATTTATTCCAACGCTAAATTCAACGGTAAAGAGGTTATTGAGAATTTTTTTAAGCAAATCTGACGCTAAATTCGACGGTATTCGATGACTTTCATGTAGTGAAACTAGTTCCTTATTATTTTCTTCATCTTCTTCTAAGTGTGAATTGGCCTTTTTCCGTATCTTCTTCTAGATCTACCTAACTCATTCCACTAAATACAAGCATCATCCAAAAATTTGACTTCTACCAATCTAATTTTTTTTCCTCTATACAACATGCAAAAATCAACTTTACCTTTCCATTTTCATTTGAAATAAGCTTCAGCATCATTCTTTTTTTAAAAAACAAAATTTGCATCTTGAAAATATTTCTCTCATACGAAATTCCTTTATCATCACTATTTACCTAAATTCTGATTGATTCTAATTTAGGAACTAGCAAAAGGAATAATAAAAACTTCACAACACTCTTCTCAGTTGTGTATATATAACTCAAATTAGGACACTTATTTAGACTTAATTTGTGATTTTTTTCTCTTTTAAAGTTACTCTTGCCTTTTTTTACTCTTGAATTGCTTTAAAGTTTAAACAAATTACACTTTAGAAATTAAAAAAAAAAAGACCAAACTAAGATAATCTTAATAATAAATACTTCTAATTTAACAAAAAAAAATTAGATTATGTCACAAAAGATGTAAAATAAGAAGAAATACTTTTCTAAAGTTTAAGACACTAGAATAATCCTAATCCTAATGGATGCCCTAAAGTAATTCGAAACAAATATGAAATATTTCAATATTTGAAAATTAACATCAATAAACTTGTTAATTGTATAACATTCTCCTTTTTTTTACTGCACTTTTCAAAAACACCCTTGATCACCACTTTTTTTTCTTTAAATCTTCATGCTTTTTATGAATTTTTATTGTTTTTGTATTTTTTGCTTAATATAACTAAAGTAAAATTGTAAACTAAACTAAGACCCTAAACTTTGTAAATAAATAAAAATTTATTTATGACTTATAACTAATACCAAATAAAAAGAAAAAATGTTAAAAATAGAAGACACAACGAAAACAATAACACAGATAAAGAATTTTTTTATTATACTTTTAAAAAGTCTGTTTTTAGCAACTTAAGTTATTGAAAAGGTTTTTTTTACTCGACCCTTAAAGTACCTATCTTTAACAACCTAAATTAAAGATATAAAACCTATATATGAAGCACGGATACTTTGCTGAGTTGCCGTGTCCGCGTGTCGGACACATTTCAGACACGACACTCACCAACACTCGTCTAATACGCGTGCCTGCTGTGTCTAACCGTGTCTTTATAAAAAATAAAAAATAAAAAATTCTTTTCCGGACACACTTAGACACACCTAAATACCATCACGTGTCAGCGTGTCCAATCTTATTTTTAACATATATTATTGAAATGAATTTAGATATAGTATATATTATTATTTATTAAAACAAAAAATATTTTTAAATACTTGGTATAATTAAAATAAGACATTAAAAATAATTTAAAAAATTAATTTATATTTTAATATCAATAAAATATCAAAATATGATTACGATTTATCTAAAAAATACTTTATATTTTATATGTATGCGTGTTCCCGTGTCTTTTAAGATTTTAAAATTCGCGTGTCGACGTTTCCCGTATTCGTGTCAGTGTCCGTGCATCATAGTATAAAACTGAAAGAATTAATACTAAAAGTTATCTTAGGCTGAATCTTTCAATTTTATTCATATAACAAGTAAAATAAATCACTCACCTCCCTTGAATATATATATATATATATATATATATATATATAAATGCATAAAAACAACTAAAAAATTTATTCATGAAAAATTTTATAAAATATCTTACAACTTTACTTAAATAGACTTCTAATTGATCAACTTATTAAAAGTGGCTCAAATTTTTCTATAATAAAATAACAAAATATGGAATTAAACTAAAAATATAATTCTAAAATTAATTCTAACTAATTTAAATTAGATTTGATCTTATTAGATTAGATTAGATATAATTTAAATATTAAACTCTTAAGATTAAATTAAATTTGATTTAAATTTTAAACACCTAAAGATATAGTAACAAATTAAAATTAGATTTGATTTTAATAAATTAGATCAAATTTAATTTAAATTTTAAATTTTTATAGACACTACTAAATAAATTAAAACTAAATCAAATATTTTTGATAAACTCTAATAACAAATCAAATTTAAATATAAATAAATAAATTTGAATTCAATGATTCTTGGACTTTTTACTGTTCTTACTTAGCTTATTAGTCGGTGTCTTCTACTCTTCTCTAATCCTTCTTAGTTAATAATTGACGTATTTTTTATGTATGAGAACTGCGAAGTCAACATTATTGTTCTTGAAATAAATTCTTGATCTCCTTAATTTCTAAAGTTGGCATAGTGTAATTGCTATAATAATCAGATTTTAAATATAAGATTATCATCCTATTCCTTACTTTTAAAATGATAAAAAATACCTTTTTAAACTCGTATCATTTAGACTTTGTCCAAAACAATTATAATAATAAATAAAATTTAAAATTAAATTAATTTGGGTTAATTTAGTAGTTACTACATTAATCCGCTTAAATAAATATTAGAATTCGAATCTTATTTTGTATATACAGCAATTTATTAACTAGTAACAAATTTTTAAATAGAACTCTAATCTGCAATTGATTAATCATTGGTCTATCACATTGATATCGTGTACCACCAAAAATAAAATTCAAAACTGAATTTATAATTGGAAAGAATGAAAAAGTTATTTACCCAATTAATTTGTTAGATCGATTTACAAAACTTTATAATTACATCTGAAATGTTTTTAATTTCAATCGGTAATTAAGTTTTAAACTTTTTCCTTATTTTCGGTCAAAATGGATTACGAGAAATAAGTAATAACAAATAAATAGAAATAAAATAACTAATGAACTAGAACAGTCAAGAGGATTTGTTCTCCTGAAACTTTGAATTGATGACAGAAACATATCTTGTGGCCAACCGCCAACTACTTTTGTTCCAAAATAGGGATGTGTCATTGAGAGCAGATTGATTACTCTAATTTCATCACCTGTGACCAAAAAAAAGAATATAGATTAACTAAGAAGAGAAAAAGATAAATTAATTCTTGATTTTTTGTAAAAATATTTAAATTTTTAAAAATTTAAAAATATATTAAAATTTTTTTTTTTAAATTTAGATACATCAATCTTTAAGTCTAACTTGTTGTATTTTAAAAAATTTTTTACATGTACATTCTTAATGACCATATTAGTATAATAGGAGTTATGTTTGATTTATCCATTAGGTCTGACTGACTCAAATAAACATGAGAAATTAATATGTCAAAATTTTGAGAAAGTTAAGAACTTACATATATTTTTAAATTCTACAAAACTTAAATATTTTTAGATCAAAAAGTTAAAAACCTAATGCCAATGAGTGATAGCTCAAATGACATAATCTTTTCATATTCAATTAAAAAGTTGTGGGTTCGAGTCTCTTATCTTTGATTAAAAAAAAAAAAAGTTAAAAACCTAATTGTTTTTTTCTCAACTAAGAATTTCTATGCTCGTATAGTTTAGGCGGTGAAAACGGTGGTTGCTAATGGAATACGATGACGGCAAATTGGGCATGTGGGATTGGCCTGTATCCAATGGTTGATACAATTCAAATGAAAGAGATGGCCACAATTTGGGAAAACTAAGCATTCCTCTCCGTTCTGAAAATTCTCTATACAGATTGCACAATCACTGCTACTAATTGATGCCATTGATACGTTACCAAACCGTACAACATTTGCTAGCAGTTTTCTCTCATGGATGAATCTTGAAACAAACACGCTGACGACGCAAATCGCGATGCAAATCGTGACGAATATGACCACATAAATGACGGTAGAAGAAGAACCATAAATGCACAAGAAAATTAGCGATGCAATGGTAAGAGCAGCTAGGTAGAAACTCAATGGAGGGGAAGATGGTGGTGCTTCTGACCTGTGACGATCCATGGTGGGATTGTTGAACAAAAAAAATTGAAAGCTTGACATGATTTTAATGGAGGATTCTGCTATCATAATCTGAGGAGTATAATTTGTGAAAAACAAGCTCCATAAATGACCTTAAATAAATAACTAGTCAACCTGCTTTCAATGCTTTCTTTACTGAGTTTGATCGAAAATCTTTTTGTAGCGCCCCAATCTTTGCGTGTTATACTTTTAAGTTTTAACTTCATTGTATTTTGGTCTTCTAGGTCAGCGGTCAAATTAAAAATTAATTAAGTTTTGGCATGATTTGAATTTAGTGTTTGTTTGGCCGTCATTAAATTAATAAAATAATATATTTTTTAATATTTTTTTATTTTTTAGTGTGTTTGACAAATTTTTAATAATAAAAGTGAAAACACTAGAAAAAAAAAAAATTTTAAAGTTATAATTTACATCTTTTTTAAAAGATTTTTTTAAAAAAAAAGATATTTTTTACATTATAAATAAACAAAAAAATATTTTTATCTTATTTTACTCAACATAATTAATAAATAAAAAGATCTTTTTACATGAGATATCTAAATATAAAATCAGTTTTACTTTTATAAAAGATCTTTAAAAAAAATCATTAAATTTTTTTTTTTAAAAATAGTGTCCATTCAAGCTCTTAATCCATTTGACTTTATTTTAAACTTTAATCCAATCTTTTGTTGTTTGAATTGTACAGGTTCGTTAAGTTTCAAAAAAATATAAAATTTGTTATTAAAGTAATTTAAGTTAATAATAAATAAACAATAATAATAATAATAGTAATTCATTTTATATTTATAAGATGTTTTGTACATAATAATAATAATAATACATAAATAAAATAAATTTTGTAATGAATTAAATATAGGAAAATATATGAGCTAAGATATTCTGTTAATATGTATGAGGTTCTAGATTTAATCAGTCTTCATTGTTTGACTTGAATAAGATCAAATTTAAGATTTAACTCTATGATCCAACTGCAATTTGTTAAAATGGGATAGAGTCCAATCTAAATTGTTGTGGTATGGTTTAAATAATTTTTTTCTTTTTTTTTAATTGAATTAGATGAACAATTTTAATTAAATTGAATTAGATAGAAATTATCTTTTAATATTTTTATATTTTAGTTAACATTTTAGTATCCATCAAGTCTCAATTCATATTTTTTAAAAAAGTTTTAGTGAAAATTTAAAACTAAAACTTGTGGTTAGTTATTAAAAAGAGGCTGATGGAGGGAGAAAAAATAGTTTTGATCTCAAATTGTCCGTCTATTCTCATTATTATTTTTCAAAAAAAAATTATAAAAAAAATAAATTAATCAACTATACTCTAATTAAGAATTTGATGGAAAGTTATTATTATTAATGAAAAAAATTCTCTAAAATGACAGTACTAATAAAGTAATAAAATGATATTTTAATTAATTTTTAATTTATAAATTTATTATTTGTGAAATTTACTATCTTAATTTAAAGATGATTAATGATATATTTTTTTTAAATAATAATATAACTTTAGAAGAATCAGATTTATTATTAATAGTGGTTATTTCTTTAAGAGTGACTGTTGATATTTTCATTGATGACACATTGACACTCATCTCATAATCCAAAATTGATTAATACTCCTAAAATTTTGGTGAGAAACTAAGCGAAGAGAGTAAATGCTATTTAACTATTTTAGAAACTTGAGTACTGTTGTCAACTTTAAACAGAGGTTGGTATATATGGGAATGCATCCTATTAATTATTCAAAAAAGTTGAGAAAATAAAATATAATCTTTAATTTTTTATTGTTTTCTCTTTTTCATTTTTTTGTTTTATTTTAAAATTAATAATAAAAAATTATATTTTACTCTTTTTTTTTTATAGGACTCGAACTCGCGACCTTTTAAATGAGTATGGGGAGATTATGCCATTTGAGCTATAACTCATTAGCTATTTTATTCTCTTAATTGTTAAAAAAATTAAAAAAATTAATTCCCAATATATATATAAAAGTGAAGGAGAAGATAAATTTTCTCAATTTTTTTAGTTGATTTTATGAATTGTAATTTCATATACCGTATATGATTTAAGTAAGATTAGGAGAAAATGTGTGGAAAAAAGTAAAAAATTGTTGTATGATTTGAGATCATATTTTACAAGTTCAATTGGATTTAAAAAATTTGAGAAGATACACTAAAAAAAAAAGTACCAAGTGAAAAAAGTGATAATTTTATGTAATTAATGCAATTAAATATTTGATAAATGACCATATCGATTAGCTAAAACTAAACCAAAAGATCATGTCAATTTTTATAACTTTTTCGTTTTAACGACTTTTCATTTCTGGTTAACTGGTTATACGATCCAAATTTACTCCTCCCACCTTTATATCACTTTTTTTTACTAGATCTCATCCATATATTATATTATATGTAGTAACAATTTAAATTTATAATTCGAATATAAATTCAAAATATATTATTTACTTAAATATTTGTGGATCGTTTAAATTAAATGCATTGTATAGTATCTGCTACAAAATCGTCTATTCCTCTAATGATTATTAAAACATCTCTAATGCTAATTATACTTTTAGTTTTATTTTGAATCCTATAAAAATATTTAGAGATCATATGTCATAAATAATAATTTAAAATTTAAAACGAAAATTTCTTTTCTAATATTCATTTAGAATTTTATATTATTTTTTAGTATTTTATTTATAGTTGTCAAAATCGAACTGGTGATCGAATCGGTCAAATTACTGGTTTATTGGTTTATTGATTCAACCGATAAATCACTGGTTGAACCGATAAAATCGGTCTCACGTAAATATAAAATATAAAATAGTTAAAAACTTAAAATTAAAATTTGAAATATACATATTTTTACTAATATTTTATGAAGAATCAAGTCTCAACTTCTAAAAATAACTAATATAAAAAAACTATAAAATTTATCAGTAATACTACAATAGTATCCTAATTTGACATAATAAAAAAAATAATTAATTCACAAAGTCCATCATCTAACTATAATATTAGTAGATTTTAACACTAATATCAAAACAAATAACTTTAATCACAATACTAGCATGGAAATAGATCAAATAAATTAATAATTTCTAACAAAATTTATATTTATATTAATAATGGTATATAATTAAAATATAATTAATTTAAAAAATAGAAAAAACAAAAATTAAATTAAATTAGATATTTATGTATACTATATAATTAATATTTATCACATATAGTAATAAAAAGAGCAATGGCCGAGTGGCGAGTGGAGGTTGCTTTTGCTTAGAGGTTTTTGGTGGAGACATTTTAAAAATTTTTTTCAAGCAGACCGGTTTGGTTAGACCGGTTTACATCGGTTCTTATCGGTTTTGACCGGTTTGATATGGTTCTTACCAGTTCACATCGGTTTTCTTTCTTAAATGGTTCAAAGAGTAAACCGAATCAGATTAAAATTTGGTTCACCAATTTTTCGGTCGAACCGGTTGGTCCGGGTCGATTTTTATAACTATGATTTTATTAACATAATTATATGAATGACAAAATTTTATTGGTTGTTCATTAAGGTAATGCTTCTCTAAGTTGATACTAATTTCATTTTATAAATTAACTCCAATATAAATTTCAATTCTAAATCAATTCACTTATTAAAAATATCAAAAGTAATACTCTAAAAATACTCTATTGGAGATATTCTCTCCTTTATCATATTTAAAGTAGGTGTTAAGCAGGTAGGGATGACAATACTACTAGAATTCGCAGGTACTCATTCTGTCCCAACTTGTTCGGACGGGTTTTTAGCAGAATAGAGTCTTGAACGAGGTCGAATTTAAGTAATACCTGCCATGATATATATGTGTGTAAAATAATTAATAAAATGATTAATAATATTATATCATATTTAAGTTTTTAATTTAATTTATGTTATCTATCTGATGATGGTTATATAAATTTTAAAATTTAATTTTATTTATTATATTGTAATAATTATAGGAATGGAGATGGGCGGGTTAGGATTCAATTTTTTACTACATGTAGATAAGAGAGTGGCAAATTTTATGCCGGTTATTGTAGGGCAATGAGAGGTCAAATAGGACAAAAATCTATCCATACCCGCCTATTGCCACCTGTATAAGTGGGTAGTCCATCTGGATAAGGCTCGCCTAAAAGAGGGGCACACTAATTTGGTGTGCGTTGGAATTAAGGCCGGAAGTGAGTTAAGTCAGCTCATGAGCCAGCTCAAGCTCGACTCATTAATAGCTTGATAAGCTGAGCTTGTGAGCTTATGAGCTGAGCTTGACCTTGAAATTGAGCTCATAAATTAAATGAGTCGAGCTTGACTTTGGATAAGCTCCACTCATTAGCTCGTGAGCATATATATATATATGTTCTTATTTAAAATTTTATAATTATTTTTTATATGATTTTGATGTAGGACATAAATAAAAAATTCATAATAATAAATACACAACATATAAAATTAATATTTTTTAATATATCTAAATTATAATTTATTGATATAGAATCATAGATTATGTTCCTATTATTTAAGGCAGCTCGTGAGTTCGAGTCGGCTCATGAGCTTTCGGTGAACCAAGTTTGAGCTTAAAAATAGGCTCGATTGTTAATGAGGTGAACCGTTAGCCAAGCTCAATTTTCGTGAGTCGAGCTTGAATTTGGTCTAATTCGGCTCAACTCGTCTCACTTTCAGCCCTAATTGAAATTAAAGTTTATAAACGGGAGTTTGCATCAAATTAATTTTTTAAACTTAATTTTGATAAAAAAAAGTATAAGTTTCTATTAACGTGATTTATATTTGGCAACTTTTATATCAAAATGAATTATAGTAAAATAAATATTTTGGATTACACTACTTAAAATTATTTTTAGATAAAAAATTATAAAAAAATATAAATTTAAATAATTTTTTTATATTATTCTATTATTTTATTTTAAATATTTAAAAAATTTTTATTAATCAATTTTATAATAAAAAATAATATTTTCTTATTAAATCTTATTAATATTTTCATCGCTTATTCTAATATTTTCAATACTCTTATTCATAATACTGATTTGAGCTCCCACTTTTGACTGGCTATGATTTTATTATTACTTATATTTATTATTTTATTTAAGCTTTTTAACAGAATTAATAATTTATATTATAAAAAATATAATAATAAACAGTACACAAAAATTATAATCACAAATTTTATAAAGTCAAATATAAATAGGATTGTGATAGAAAATAAAAGAATATATTTATTTTGGAGCATGTATATGAGAGTGCAAAAGAAAATAAAAATAAATAAAAATACAAAAATAAAATAAATAAATAATAACAAAAAAATAAAGAAGCGAAGGAAGTGCATTTAAAAATTATAATTTCAAATTTTTGTATATATATTTTAGTAGTATTTATCATTCTTTTTGTAAAGAAAAAAATGTCTCGACGAGTTGTCTCGTCCTGTCCCCACCAAAATTCACGGGTTTGGCTATGCAAATTTAGTAAATTATGATGTAGTTGTGTGTTTTATCGACATATTAAAATCAAGTAAAAATTGCTGCCTATGGTTTGTCAGTAATAGAAAGAGCACAAAAACAAAAGACAGAAAATGGAGATGGCAATTACGCATGCGTTGATGAAAAAAATATTTTCGAAAAAAAAATTTGGGGGGCGAGGAGGACTTGACAGATGGTGGGGACGATTTAATATATGGTGTGAGTGATTTGTCAGAATAAAACAAAAAATTTAAATCTTAGCAACTACAAATAAGAATTTAAGGATAGAGGCCTCACTTCATTTTGTTGTTGTTCCTCCTACTCTTCTTTTATATTTTAACTTTTTTGGTATTTTTGTTCTTGTATTTCATTTTTAAAAGATTCAAGAAAAATAGGTGATAGAATTAGTTTAAGAATATATTATAATGGTCAAATTTTATCTCAGACATCCAAAGGTGTAAGATTTTTGTGTGAAAAGCCATATGATATTATTGTTCTTTTCACAATATTATTTAAAGAAGGTATAATTTGTGAAAGGTTAGAATCTCAAATATTAAAGAAAGTGACTAGTGTTGTGTATATGTATCCTATAATAGTATTTGGAGGATTCATACAATTTGAGACGAAGTATGTCACTAACAAAGCAACGATGCAAGAAATGTTTTCAATATATCACGAAAGTCGATCATAAGAGTCCATTATTGAGCTATATGTTGATTTCAAACATTTTCCTTATGGCGTTAAAAAAGCCGATGGAAATATGGATTGGAAAGGCTACAATAGTAAAAGTGAAGATAAATTTAAAGACAACTATGAAATAGATGAACCAAATGTAGATGGTGACGATGTTGATTGCACTAATAAGGCAGATGTAGAAGTGACAAATGTACTAGCAAGCTAATATTCATTCGGTGAACCATCTTTTATACGCGCTTTGGACCTTGCGACTTTGAATGCACCGGAGTTTTTTGAGTATGCGAATGCTGGTATGTGAATATGATATTAATAGAGTATATCTATTGTAACACCCTACCACACAGAACTTTACGCCTAGGACGCAAATAAGAGGTAGCGAGATACTACGACCTCTAAAAGTGAAATACATACATATAGTCAGGAGCCTTGAAAAAAAAAAGGGGTACGATCAAGACAAAACCAAAGATGCATCGCTCACGAAAAACGATAAGTCAAAAAGCTTATATAAAAAACCAAAAGACAAATATATATAGAATTCTAACGGATAAGTATAATCAAGCTTTAGCCTCGACCTGCGAAGTAAAGGCCGGCCAGAGTATACATATACATCTGTACAACCCAAAATGTTCTCTAAAAGACCAAATATAAATCATGTTTCTCCAAGCCAACCTCGAGGAGGGACAATATATGCCTATTGAAAAAGAGAAAGTCTAGGGGGCCAGCAACTTTTGTGTTTTGCGGCCAGCACTTAACCATCAAAAGAAAAGTGAGTGATTTCTCACCATTGGATGTAATCTCACACCATTAAAAATACTATTGATGGCCAATTGATGGTTATAAAATACAAAAGTTGATGGCCTCCTAGCACTCCTCATTGAAAAAAGGTTATCGTCGGTCTAGAATTTTCTTCTCTATAAGAGAATCGCTTCGTTACAAGTATAGTCCCAAACCGACAAACAACCTTCAATCAAAGTTTAATTTTGGTTATCACAAGTTCAACCCAATAAAAATAACCGAAAGTATTGCTCCCGAGTCGTTCTCCCTAGAAATTACAATCGAGTGATTAATTATTGGTTATGGGATCAAGTGAGTTGATGATAAAATGACAAGAATTTAAATGACAAGAAAATTAAAGTAGACAATAAAGTAAATCAATAACTAAAGATAACAATTTCTAAAAAGAGGCATTCATAGCAAGGATTGAGAATCAAGGTTTTCTATCCTAGTAATTAATTATAACACAATAATCATCAAGAGATAATCCTATTTCATTATCTCCAACATCAGAAGAAAGTCAAATATGCCTAGTTAACTCTAATCCATAAGTAATGTCAATGGAAACAAGATCAACTAACAACTCTACATCACCAATCTAAATTGGGTATGAATGACTCAAGGTTACCCAATTTCTCTTTCCAAGCCAAGAATGCTAAAAAACTACTCTAAACCTAAGCCAAGCATTTTATCAAACACTTGGTGTGCAATAAAAAAAAAGCATGGTAAAATAACAAGAAATATAAATCCTAAGGCTACCAAATGTAAGAGAATAATAACAATAACTCAAATAAACATCAAAGAAACATAAAACATCAAATTTGCATGAAATGAAAATTATAAGTAACAAGAGTTCATAAACATAAAAATGACATAAAAAAAAATTAACAAGAACTAAGAGAACAAAGATGTACGAATAAAAAATTGCAATGAAAACTAATTGAAAACAAGAATTAAAACTTAAATTTAAGATGAAATTAAACTAAGAACCCTAATTTCTAGAGAGAAGAGGGAGCTTCTCTCTCTAGAACTAACCTAAAATATGTTTCTAGCCTAACCTAATTGCTCCTCCCTTGTCCATTCTTGATTTTGACTTCAAATACTTTAGAAATGAGTTGGAATTGGGCCTGAATGAGTTCAGAAATTGCCCCCAGCGTGTTTATTTAATGAGGTCACGTGACCAATATCATGTGTACACGTGGGTGACGCATTCACGTCGCTTGGCGAAATTTCTTGGTCACGCGTGCGCGTCGCTTTGATTTTTACAAATCCTCATTTCTTCATGAATCCCCCACTTTGCATGCTTGTTCTTCACTTCTTCAATCCAATCCTTGCCTTATAACCTAGAATCACTCAACAAACATATCAAGGTATCGAATGGAATTAAAGTGAATTAAATTTAGCAATTTTAAGGCCTAAAAAGTATGTTTTTCACTCTTAAGCACAATTTAAGAGAAATTCACAAAATCATGCTATTTCATTGAATAAATGTGAGAAAAGTTTATAAAATCCTCTAAATTCAACATAAGATAAACCCTGAAAATGGGGTTTATCAACCTTCCTACACTGAGACCAAGCATGTCCTCATGTTAAACCAAGAAAGATACAAAAAGAGGTATCAACATTTATTCAGTGCAAACTATCTATATGCAACCTATCTACATGCATGCAACTACTAGGTCAAAATAAATCAACTCCCAAAAATACATATATAAACATAAGGGCTAAAGCAATCACAGTAAAATCAAATCCACAATTGAATTGAGTTACTGAAGAGAATTTATAAACTTGCAAGATACGAGGTGATCATAGGTAAAAACATGTAATTGAACAATCGAACCCTCACCAGATGTGTATCCGCTAGGGGTGGCAAAGCGGGCCGGCCTGCCCCAACCCGCCCCGCCCCGCCTAGGCCCGCCCCGCCAACTAAAATGGGTTCAAAATGCTAGCCCGCCCCGCTTTATGGCGGATTGGCGGGTTGGCGGGCTAGCCCGCTTCTTTTTTTTTTTTAAATAAAATTCATTAAAATTAACAAAAAAATAATAATTAAAAAATCAAATACAAATAAAAAAATAGTCAAATTATAATATAATTTTTTTACTATTTTTTTTAATTTTTAACTTCAATAAAATTGTTTAAAATAATATTTGTCAATAGAATCATCTTTATTTTAAAAAATAAGTCACATAATTTGAGCATATATACAAAATTGTAAAATAAAATAAATAAAGTTAATAACTAAAAGAAGAATAAAAACAAAAAATGAAAAAAAGTGTTTAAAAATTCTATAATTATTAATTTTATAATAGTAATCAGACTTTTATTTAATAAAAAAAAGAAAAATAAAAATCTTCGGCGTGGCGGACCGGCCCGCTCCGCCCCGCCAATTTGGCGGTACGGGTTTGGCGGGCTTTTTTAATTTGGCGGGCTCCAAATCCTAGCCCGACCCGCCTTTTTAGCAGGTTTAGCGGATTGGCCCGACGGGTTCGACCCATTTTGCCACCCCTAGTATCCGCTCTAGTCGCTCAAGTGTATAGGGTTGATTCACTCAATTCTCCTCTAATCATGCTTTCTAAGATTTGTTTTTCATCTAACAATCAACAATTATTCAATGCATGCATACAAATATCATGAGAACTTTCCAAGGTTATAATGGGACTAAGGTCAAGGTAAGGATATATATGGCTACGTGAGCTTGAAATTTGCATTTTTGATTAACCTAAGCTCTCACCAAATACATATAATAACCTATACAATTATAATACAACACCTATCTACCCATAATTCTCACTTTTTTCACATACTCGTGTATTCCCTTTTTACTTTGGGGCATTTTGTTCTCTTTTTATTGCTTTTTTCCTTTTTTTTTTCTTTTTCTCTTTTTTTTTTTCATTCTATTTTTTTTAATAACATAATATATACAAAAGTGTCAATGCATATGGTTTAAATATTTAATGCATGAGTATGTACCAAACTCCCAAGATTTTCAATAAAAATACAAAATACAATTTTACCTCAACCAATGTTCCCAAGATTTCCCGCACTTGAATGATATATACTCTCACTAACCTAAGCTAATCAAAGATCCATATTAAGGATATTTATTATTTTTTACTTAGGGGTAGTGATATGCTAAATTAAAGAACAAAAGGAGATTAAAATAGGCTTAAAATTGGCTAATAATGGTGGATAAAAGGGTAAGGCTATTTGGATAAGTGAGCTATTTGAAGTGAAGACCTCAATCATATAAATATATTCATACATTAAACAATGGACATAAAGAATAAAAAAAATCAAAGATTACAATCATAAAAAGAGAATAATACATACAAAAAGAAAAATAGTGGTCAATATGATGTAATCACACAATTAGGCTCAAAACTCACAAGATCGTGTGTTTTTAGCTCAAAAACCATGTTCTACAATATATAAATCATGCAAGTTTTAATGAAAGATATTTTAACTCAATTCAATTAGGATGTCAATGTCCTATATGAAAAGAAGGTTTCTTGAAAAATTTCATATTCTAACTAAGTTTATTATATATATGCAAACAAAGAAAATGCAACTAAAAATTTTAAAAAACCTAGTAATAGAAGAAAAATAAATGAAATGGGAAAGTGTTAGGATTAAAATTTGTCACCCAAAAATTGCCTATCAGTCGGACGACCTCCCCACACTTAACATTTTGCACCGTTCTCAGTGCATTCAAAGATGAGCAAAGGGGTACGGCGACTTTCCGGATTGCCACCTTCAGCTAGTGGATCAACCGGCTGCTGCGTGTTCTTTCTTCTGCTTTCCTTTTCGCTTATAGTGACTTATCCTGAAAATAGAAAACAAAATAAGAAGACAAGTAAATGCAAAAGTAAGGAAGCATATATTGTTAGAAGGAGGTAAAAATCACTAAAATGAAGAGAGTGAATAAGTGTGTGACATTAAAGAAAAATAGTGTGTGAGTTCTAAGTTGCATGCAGTTTAGAACACACACTAGCATATAAAGTTATGTCACAATTACACAAAAGAAGTACATACTTCATTCATTCTGGTGTACTTGAGATGCTTTAAAGGACTTGTAGGTTAAGATAAACAAACAAGTAATAAAGAAGCATAAAAGCATTCAAGCAATAATCAAGTAAATGTGAAATGGATGATGAATGGACATTGATTAATGTGCAAGAAAACTTAATGAACAAAATGAAATATAAAACTTACACATCAATCACATAGCAAGCATGGTCCATATAACTTGAGAATTTCAAAAAATGTCTCTCGATGAGCTTACAATCCAATTTTACAAATGAAGCATTATGCTAAAATGACTAGTTTTAAATATGTGTAGAGCACATAGTTAAACAATTAAGGGTCAACGTGTCATTAAGGCACAAGTATAACATGTGGATGCATATGATCAAGCAATACAATACATTAAGATAAATACAGATCATCCAATATCAAAAATTGCCTAGTCAAGGTAAAGAATTCAAATCACATAGTAGCCAAATCATGCAATTCAAAAGATTTAGAAAGCTTTGAAGGCAATGTCATAAGTACTTGGTATTCACAAATGTTAAGTATAAAAAATTCAGTACCAAGCAACAAATTATAACCTCAACAAAGAAATCCAACAATGAATATCAACAACAATGATGCTGAAATAGTATCAAGTCAGTAATCAACAGCAATTTCTTAGCACAATCAGCAAATTAAATTAATAATCCAACACTTATTACCAAAAACAGAAAATTAAACTAACTAACTAACTAAAAAAGGTGATGGTGGGTGGTAAATGATAGTAGTAGACGATGGTTGGAAGAAGGAAAAAGGAGAAGAGAAGAAAAAAGAAGAAAAGAAATGGAGAGAAGAGAAGAAAAAAAGAGTGTGTGAAACAGGGCAGGGGTCACGCGTGCGTATGATTTTCACAAATCCTTATTTCTTCATGAATTCTCCACTTTGCATGCTTTTTCTTCACTTCTTCAATCCAATCATTGCCTTATAAACCTGGAATCACTCAACAAACATATCAATGTATCGAATGGAATTAAAGTGAATTAAATTTAATAATTTTAAGGCCTAAAAAGTATATTTTCACTCTTAAGTACCATTTAGGAGAAATTCACAAACCATGCTATTCATTAAATAAATGTGAAAAAAATTGATAAAATCCTCTAAATTCAATATAAGATAAATTCTGAAAATAGAGTTTATCACCTATATACAAAGTGGAGTGCACTCATCTGCTATGAGCTTGTAACTGCTTATCGTTAATCTTAAAACTGGCATTCCATCGCTTCAAAGGTCTAGAATCATTGCTACATCCTTCAAAATTAATTATGGTGCATTCACCAGTTAAAAAATAAAAAATATGTGTATCAAAATTTCATCTTTCTAACCAAATTGTCAATACGAGAGAATGTCCTTGTATTTTTTCAATACAAAATATATATCTAAATCTAGCCTGATTTAGAAATTTAGTAGCAATTAAATCATAAATTTTTAACATGTTTAAATGTCTGAATTTTAATAATCTTGAATCCTAAAACAAACAAGAAAACAAGAATAAGAAATAAATTCCCGACCCTTCATATAATATATAAACATGTGCATAATCACAAAATAAAAACTAATATTTTAATAAATTATCCTAACAACTTCATAATCACATAATTTTATACTATACAATATTAATAACATTAGAAAAAATTTTAAAAAAATATTAATTATAACTCAATACTGCATCTATCAAGATATTAATTAGAATATTTTTAAATTAAAAAATATTAATTTAATTTTTTTGTTGTAGTTTTAATCGATTATTTTTGGAAATATCAAATTGGTCTTCATCATCACACATGTATATATGAATTTAAAATTGGTTATTGATGAGCGGATAATTTATACGCTTTTTGGCATTGTTTTTACATAGTTTTTAGTATGATTTAGTTAGTTTTTAGTATATTTTTATTAGTTTTTAATTAAAATTCACATTTCTTGACTTTACTATGAGTTTGTGTGTTTTTCTGTGATTTCAGGTATTTTCTGGCTGAAATTGAGGGACTTGAGCAAAAATCAGATTCAGAGGTTGAAGAAGGACTGCGGATGTTGTTGGATTCTAACCTCCTTGCACTCAAAGTGGATTTTCTGGAGTTACAGAACTCCAAATGGCGTGCTCTTAATTACGTTGGAAAGTAGATATCCAGGGCTTTCCAGCAATATATAATAGTCCATACTTTGCCCGAGTTTAGATGACGCAAACTGGCGTTCAACGCCAGTTCATGCTGCATTCTGGAGTTAAACTCCAGAAACAGGTTGCAAAGTGGAGTTAAACGCCAGAAACAGGTTACAAACTGGCGTTCAACTCCAAGAGAAGCCTCTACACGTGTAAAGCTCAATGCTCAGCCCAAGCACATACCAAGTGGGCCCCGGAAGTGGATTTCTGCATCAATTACTCATTTCTGTAAACCCTAGTAACTAGTTTAGTATAAATAGGACTTTTTACTATTGTATTTACATCTTTGGATGATCTTTTGATCCTTTGATCATGTTTAGGAGGCTGGCCATTCGGCCATGCCTGGACCTTATCACTTATGTATTTTCAACGGTAGAGTTTCTACACTCCATAGATTAAGGTGTGGAGCTCTGCTGTTCCTCATGAATTAATACAAAGTACTACTGTTTTTCTATTCAATTCAAGCTTATTCCTTCTCTAAGATATCCATTCGCACCCAAGAACATGATGAATGTGATGATTATGTGACGCTCATAATCATTCTCACCCATGAACGCGTGCCTGACAAACACTTCCGTTCTACATGCAAACAAGCTAGAATGAGTATCTCTTAGATATCTAATACAGAGGACCGAGTCCGAGATATTAGAATCTTCGTGGTATAAGTTAGAACCCATGGACGGCCATTCTTGAGATCTGGAAAGTCTAAACCTTGTCTGTGGTATTCCGCGTAGGATCTGGGAAGGGATGGCTGTGACGAGCTTCAAACTCGCGAGTGCTGGGCGTAGTGACAGACGCAAAAGGATAGTAAATCCTATTCCAGTATGATCGAGAACCGACAGATGATTAGCCATGCAGTGACAGCGCATTGGACCATTTTCACAGAGAGGATGGGATGTAGCCATTGACAACGGTGATGCCCTACATAAAGCTTGCCATGGAAAGGAGTAGGAATGATTAGATGAAGACAGCAGGAAAGTAGTGGTTCAGAGGAACGAAAGCATCTCTATACGCTTATCTGAAATTCTCATCAATGAATTACATAAGTATCTCTATCCTAGTTGATATTTTATTTATGTTTTTATTATCAATTCACCATAACCATTTGAATCCGCCTGACTGAGATTTACAAGGTGATCATAGCTTGCTTCAGGCCGACAATCTCCGTGGGATCGACCCTTACTCACGTAAGGTTTATTACTTGGACGACCCAGTGCACTTGCTGGTTAGTTGTGCGAAGTTGTGGTAAAGAGTTGAGATTACAATTGTGCGTACCAAGTTGTTGGCGCCATTGATGATCACAATTTCGTGCACCAAGCTTTTGGCGCCGTTGCCGGGGATTGTTCGAGTTTGGACAACTGACGGTTCATCTTGTTGCTCAGATTAGGTAATTTTATTTAAATTTTAAGCTTTTTATTTCTTATTTTCAAAAATAATACAAAAAATTTTTTCTTTTTCGTTTTTCCCAAAATGATTTTCGAAAAAAAAAAACTAAAAAAATTAACAAAATCATAAAATAAAAAATAATTTGATATTTCTTGCTTGAGTCTAGAGTCAACTTTTAAGTTTGGTGTCAATTGCATCTTTTTAATTTTCTAAAAAAATTTATTTTCGAAAATTTCATGCATTGCATTCTTCATGATCTTCAAGTCGTTCTTGGCCAGTCTTCTTGTTTGATCTTCATATTTTCTTGTTTTGTATCTTTTCTTGTTTTTCATATGCATTCTTGAAATATTAATGTCTAAAGAATAAAAATTTTTTAAGTTTGGTGTCTTGCATATTTTCTTTTCTTGAAAATTTTTCAAAAATAAGTTCTTGGGGTTCATCTTGACATTCAAAGTGTTCTTGGTATTCATCTTTGCATTCAAAGTGTTCTTGCATATTTTTCTTGTTTTGATTCATAATTTTCATGTTTTGAGTCTTTTTGATGTTTTTCTCTTTCATCATTAAAAATTCAAAAATCAAAAAAATATCTTTCCTTTTTCTTCTCATCAAATTCGAAAATTTTAGTTGACTTTTTCAAAAATTTTTAAAATTTAGTTGTTTTTATGAGTCAAATCAAATTTTCAATTTAAAAATTCTATCTTTTTCAAATTTTTTTCAAAAATCAAATCTTTTTTAATTTTTCTTTCATATTTTCAAAAATTTCAAATTAATTTTCAAAATCTTTTTCTTATTTTTATTCCAGATTTTTGAATTCAATGCTAACAATTAATGTGATTGATTTAAAAATATTAAGTTTGTTACTTGCCTAATAAGAAAGGTTCAATCTTTAAATTTTAAAATCAAATCTTTTTGTTTCTTGTTAGTCAAGTAATCAACTTTAATTTTCAAAATCAAATCTTTTTAAAATTCTTTTTCATATCTTTTTCAAATTAAATTTCAATCACATCTTTTTCAAAATTTAATTTCAAAATCTTTTCTAACTTTTTATCTTTTCAAATTTGATTTTCGAATCTTGTTCAATTAACCACTTTACTTTTTATTTGATTCTTATCTTTTTCAAAAATACCTAACTAACTCCCTCTCTAATTTTCGAAAATCCCTTCCCTCTTTCTCAAATTTCCTTTTTAATTAACTAATTGTTTTGATTTCAATTTAATTTGATTTCAATTTTAATTTTCGAATTTTAACTTTAATTTTAAAATATTTTTATTTTATTTTATTTAAATTTTCGAATTCTTCTCTTCCTCACCTCCTTCTATTTATTTATTCATCTACTAACACTTCTCCTCCACCCGAAAATTCGAACCCCATCCCCTTCTCTGTGTTTGAATTTTTCCTCTTCTCCTTTTTACATTCTTCTCTTCTTATACTTGCATAAGGAATCTCTATACTGTGACATAGAGAATTCCATATTTTCTTTTGTGTTCTCCTCTTTTTCATATGAGCAGGAACAAGGATAAGAACATTCTTGTTGAAGCTTATCTTGAACCTGAAAGAACTTTGAAGAGGAATCTAAGGAAAGCTAAAGCTCAACTCTCTAGAGAAAATTTGACAGAAATTTTCGAAAAAGAAGGAGACATGGCCGAAAATAATAACAATACAAGGAAGATGCTTGGTGACTTTACTGCACCCAATTCCAATTTACATGAAAGAAGTATCTCAATTCCTGCCATTGGAGCAAACAATTTTGAGCTGAAACCTCAATTAGTTTCTTTGATGCAACAGAACTGCAAGTTTCATGGACTTCCATCTGAAGATCTTTTTTAGTTCTTAACTGAATTCTTGCAGATCTGTGATACTGTTAAGACCAATGGGGTTGATCCTGAGGTCTACAGGCTTATGCTTTTCCCGTTTGCTGTAAGAGACAGAGCTAGAGTATGGTTGGACTCTCAACCTAAAGATAGCCTGAACTCTTGGGATAAGCTGGTCACAACTTTCTTAGCCAAGTTCTTTCCTCCTCAAAAGCTTAGCAAGCTTAGAGTGGATGTTCAAACCTTCAAACAAAAGGAAGGTGAGTCCTTCTATGAAGCTTGGGAGAGATACAAGGAACTGACCAAAAAGTGTCCTTCTGACATGCTTTCAGAATGGACCATCCTGGATATATTCTATGATGGTCTGTCTGAGCTATCAATGATGTCACTGGATCATTCTGCAGGTGGATCCATTCACCTAAAGAAAATGCCTGCAGAAGCTCAAGAACTCATTGACATGGTTGCAAATAACCAGTTCATGTACACTTCTGAAAGGAATCCTGTGAGTAATGGGACGCCTATGAGGAAGGGAGTTCTTGAAATTGATGCTCTGAATGCCATATTGGCTCAGAAAAAAATATTGACTCAGCAAGTCAATATGATTTCTCAGAGTCTGAATGGAATGCAAGCTGCATCCAACAGTACTCAAGAGGCATCTTCTAAAGAAGAAGCTTATGATCCTGAGAACCCTGTAATAGCAGAGGTGAATTACATGGGTGAACCTTATGGAAACACCTATAACCCCTCATGGAGAAATCATCCAAATTTCTCATGGAAGGATCAACAAAAGCCTCAACAAGGCTTTAATAATGGTGGAAGAAACAGGTTTAACAATAGTAAACCTTTTCCATCATCCACTCAGCAACAGACAGAGAATTCTGAGCAGAATCCATCTAGCTTGGCAAATATAGTCTCTGATCTATCTAAGGCCACTTTGAGTTTCATGAATGAAACAAGGTTCTCCATTAGAAATTTGGAGGCACAAGTGGGCCAGTTGAGTAAAAGAGTCATTTGAAATCCCTCCTAGTACTCTCCTAAGCAATACAGAAGAGAATCCAAAGAGAGAGTGCAAGGTCATAGATTTAACCATCATGGCCGAACCTACAAGGGAGGGAGAGGACGTGAATCCCAGTGAGGAAGACCTCCTGGGACGCTCAGTGATCAATAAGGAGTTCCTCAATGAGGACCTAAAGGAATTTGAGGCTCATCTAGAGACCATAGAGATTCCATTGAACCTCCTTCTGCCCTTCATGAGCTCTGATGAGTACTCTTCTTCTGAAGAGAATGAAAACACTACTGAAGAGCAAGTTGCCAAGTACATTGGTGCAATCATGAAGCTGAATGCCAAATTATTTGGTAATGAGACTTGGGAAGATGAATCTTCCTTGCTCACCAATGAACTGAGTGATTTGGATCAACTGACATTGCCTCAGAAGAAACAGGATCCTGGAAAGTTCTTAATACCTTGTACCATAGGCACCATAACCTTTGAGAAGGCTCTATGTGACCTTGGGTCAGGGATAAACCTCATGCCACTCTCTGTAATGGAGAAACTTGGAATATTTGAGGTGCAAGCTGTCAGAATCTCATTAGAGATGGCAGACAACTCAAGAAAATAGGCTTATGGACAAGTAGATGACGTGTTAGTAAAGGTTGAAGGCCTTTACATCCCTGCTGATTTCATAATCCTAGACACAGGGAAGGATGAGGATGAAACCATCATCATTGGAAGACCCTTCCTAGCCACAGCAAGAGCTGTGATTGATGTGGACAGAGGAGAGTTAGTCCTTCAACTGAATGAGGACAACCTTGTGTTTAAAACTCAAGGATCTCCTTATGTAACCATGGAGAGGAAGCATGAAAAGCTTCTCTCACTGCAGAGTCAATCAAAGCCCCCACAGTCAAACTCTAAGTTTGGTGTTGAACCCCCACATTCAAACTCTAAGTTTGGTGTTGGGAGGTTCCAACCTTGCTCTGATTATCTGTGAGGCTCCATGGGAGCTCACTGTCAAGCTATTGACATTAAAGAAGCGCTTGTTGGGAGGCAACCCAATGTTATCTAATTATATTTATTTTCTATTGTTATTTCGTGTTTTATTAGGTTGATGATCATGTGGAGTCACAAAAACTACTGAAAAATCAAAAACAAAATGAAAAACAGCAGAAAAAAATAGCACACCCTAGAGGAGAGCAGTCTGGCGTTTAAACGCCAGAAACAAGCATCTGTCTGGTGATGCGTGAGCATCTTGTCTATCTTTTCCTAGTGAATTTGCATTTAATTTGTTGAATTTAATTAAGAATTAATTATATTTTAGCCACTATAGATGCTATTTTGAGTTTTGTGCAATTTTATTGATTTTAGGTAGTATTCGGATGGAATTGATGAAGTTCTGCAGAGAAAGAAAAGAAACCAAGGAGATGACCAGCGAATACCGACGCGGACGCATGGCTCACGTGACCGCGCGGAATGGAGGAAATCGCAATGACGCCATCGCGTGCCTAACGCGAACGCGTGGACGGAATCTGCACAAATGACGCGAACGCATGGACGATGCGGACGCGTCACATGAGCGATCTGGACAATTGACAGAAAACGCTGGGGGCGATTTCTGGGCTGTTTTGACCCAGTTTTCAGCCCAGAAAACACAGATTAGAAGCTGCAGAATGGACAATTTAAGTGGTCCCTATCTATTCATTGAAGATTTGATTATTTAAATTAATTCAAATTTAAATTCAAATGTTAACTCTAGGAAAAGATATTATTTTAATTTTTAGTTTTAGATATTAGACTTTAAAAATTATTAGGATTAGTTATAAAAGGGACCCAACAGGGTGATTCGAACACAACATTTTTTTACCACAATATTATTCCATACAAATTTACATTCCGTATTCCATGAGCAACTAATCCTCCATTGTTAAGGTTAGGAGCTCTGTCTATTGTATGGATTGATAATACTATTTTTCTATTTTAATTCATGTTTTGATTTATATTTCAATAATTGTTTTCGTTCTTTATTTTATGAATTTGGGTGGAACGGAAGTATGACCCGTGTTCTATTTGAGTTCTTGTATAACTTGGAAAAGCTCTTTACTTGAACAATAGCTTGAAAACATATTATCTTGAATTTCTAATTGTTTGTATTTAACGGGATACGTGACATATAATCCCTTTATTTTTGGACAATTAGGATTCTTGTGGCATATAAACTGGAATTTAATCATCACCCTCTAATTGGAATTAATTGACCAAGGAATTGGCAGTTGATGAATTTTAGATGAGACTAGGAAGGTCTAAGGAATTAGGGTCTAGTCACAAATAGTTTGCCATGAATTAAATATTGCATGATTAAAATAGTTAATAAGAAAAGTCAATCCAAAAAATAGATAACTCTAAAACCTTAACTGTCTTCTCCATATATTATTCCCATCTTAATTACTTGGCCTTCTTTAATATTTTTGCTATTGTTTAATGTCCTTGAACTCCCAACACTATTTTCTGTCTGTCTAACTAATCCTATCAAACACTATTGTTGCTTAATCCATCAATTTTCGTGGGATCGACCTATACTCACGTAAGGTATTACTTAGTACGACCCGGTGCACTTGCCGGTTAGTAAGTGTGGTTGTAAATACCGCACCAAATTTTTGGCGCCGTTATCGGGGATTAACTGTGATTAACAACTATTAGTTACTTGATTGCTTAGATTAAGCGTTTTGATTTTAATTAGTTTTATTATCATTATTATTAATTTTTATTTATTTTAATTCCCGTAAATTTTTTTTTTCTTTTTCCTTTGTTCTTTCGTTGATAACCCCCTCCCCTGTTCCCCGTTTTAATTTTCATACTTTATTTAACCTTTGAATTTTGTATTCAAACCTGCGTCCATTTTTTTATCTTCCTTTTTATTTTTATTTTCTTTTATTTTCATTTTGTTTCTTCCTATTAATTTTCTTATCTTTTAATATTTTATTAATTTTATTTTATTTCTATTTTTAACCTCCGAAAAAAAAAGAAATTTATATTTTAGTATTAATATTTTTTTTTAATTTCTGAAATTAAGTGTGGTGTTACTCAGTTGATTCTATTTTAATTTTTCTGTTTAATTTTTCTTTTAAATTTTCAAAATTTTTATTTATTTTTAATTATTATTTTCGAAATTTTATTTATTTATTTAGTTAGTATTTTTATTTTATTATTTTACACAGGTTACCTCACCGGGACTTCTCTGCACTCTGACGTAGAGAGTCCCATTTTTTCTTGTTTTCTGCTTGTGTATGCGCAAAAATAGAGACAAAGAACATTTTAGACTTTGATCCTGAACCTTAAAGAACTTTCAGGCGACGTTTACAACAAGCAAGACTTTGCAAGGCTGCAGAATCCACTATGGCAAATAATAATGCTAATGCCAATGTGGTAAATCCGAATGGGGATGATCAGCAGAGAAGAGTGCTTGACTCTTATTCTGCCCCTACTGCGGATCTCTATGGAAAAAGCATTGTGGTTCCTCCTATAACTGCAAACAACTTTGAGTTGAAGCCACAATTGGTCACCCTGGTGTAACAAAACTGCCAGTATCATGGACTTCCTCATGAAGATCTAAATCAATTTATTTCTGATTTTCTGCAGATATGTGATACTGTGAAGACAAATGGAGTAAACCCAGAGGTGTACAAACTCATACTTTTCCCATTTGCTCTGAGGGATAAAGCAAAGCTATGGCTAGATTCCCAACCAAAAGAGAGTTTGAATACTTGGGAAAAGGTTGTTACAGAGTTTCTCACTAAATTTTTCCCACCAAAGAAGCTGACTAAGCTTAGGTTGGAGGTTCAGACCTTCAAGCAGAAGGAGGGTGAAACTCTTTATGAAGCTTGGGAGAGATACAAGTTACTGACTAGGCAACGCCCTCCAGACATGTTCTCCAAGTGGACCCAACTGGATATCTTTTATGAAGGCTTAGGAGAGATGTCAAAGATGAGTCTAGACACTTCTGCAGACGGTTCATTGCACAAGAAGAAGACACCAGAGGAGACTATTGAGCTGATTGAATTGGTTGCAAGCAACCAATATTTATACACATCTAATAGGAATTCCGTGAACTCTGAGGCCACTCAGAAGAGAGGCGTGTTGGAAGTAGAAGCTGTTAATGCTCTTCTTGCTCAGAACAAGCTTATGTCTCAGCAGATAAATCTACTTACTCAACAGATGGGTGGCATGCAAGTCTCAGCTATCAACACTCAAAATCCACCCCAAGAGACCTCCTATGACATGACAGGTAACTTTGTGCAAAATGATAATTATGATTATGCTCAACCCTCTTCTGAATAGGTCAATTACATGGGGAGTGGTCCTAGAAATCCCAACAATGATCCATATTCTAAGACATACAATCAGGGATGGAAGAATCATCCAAATTTTGGGTGAAGAGATCAACCTCAGAGACCTCAGAACTTCAACAATAGTTCTCAGGGCGGTTTTCAATAGAACAACTATAATAACCGCCAATTTCAGTCTCAGCAACAACAACTACCTCAGCAGACAAATTCTAAATCCCAAGAAGATTCTAAATGGGAGATGATGATGAGTTTCATGCAAGAAACCAGAGCCTCCATTAGAAACTTGGAGGTGCAAATGGGTCAAATGAGCAAGCAATTACCTGAAAGGTCTCCAAATACATTCCCTGGTGATACAGTGGTGAACCCAAGAGAAGATTGCAAGGCTATTCAATTGAGAAGTGGTAAGGTAGCTGGTTCTGAGACCAAGGTCAATGAAGATCCAGTTGAAAAGGAAGCTCCAGAGGAGAAGAAGGAAAAGGTAGAGCACGCCCCACCTAAGCGTGCAGACAACCCGTTTCCTGACTCTCTTGACACTTATCCCACCTTACCAAAGGCCCCTGAATACAAGCCGAAAATGCCATATCCTCAGAGGCTTCAGAAGGCGTCCAAAGAAATGCAATTCTCTAAATTTTTAGATGTCTTCAAGAAGCTGCAGATCAACATCCCTTTTGCAGAGGCTCTGGAGCAAATGCCTCTCTATGCTAAATTTATGAAAGAATTGTTGACCCACAAGAGGAATTGGAAGGAGCAAGAAACCGTGGTGTTAACCAAGGAATGCAGTGCTATTATTCAACACACCCTTCCTGAGAAGATGCCAGACCCAGGGAGTTTTGTCATTCCTTGCACCATTGGAGAAGTCGGCATTCAGAGAGCTTTATGTGATCTTGGAGCTAGCATCAACCTCATGCCACTTTCAGTGATGAAAAAGCTTCAAATTGAGGAGGTAAAACCTACTCGTATTTCTCTTCAACTTGCTGATCTTTCTATTAAATTACCTGTAGGTGTGGTTGAAGATTTACTTGTTAAAGTAGGACCATTTATTTTTCCTGTTGATTTTGTTATATTAGACATGAAAAAGGAGGTAAAACCCTCTATTATACTTGGTAGACCCTTTTTAGCTACAGGTAGAGCTTTGATTGATGTACAAAAGGGTGAATTAACCCTGAGGGTCAATGAAGAACAGGTGGTCCTAAATATTTTTGAAGCTCTCAAGCACCCTAATGATTCTGAGGGGTGCATGAAAATAGATGTTATTGAACCACTTGTTCAAGAAGTACTGGAAGCTGAGGTACTTGATGATGTTCTGGATCCTATTTCTGAGTATGAATTAGTTGAAGTTGATGATTCACCACCCCAAAAGGAGCTGATGAACACGCCTATAAAGGAGAAGGAAGCCCCCAAGCTTGAGCTCAAACCCTTACCCCCTTCTCTGAAATATGTGTTTTTGGGTGAAAATGATTCATATCCAGTGATTATTAGCTCTTCCCTGAAGCCTGAAGAGGAAGAGGCGCTTGTTTCAGTGCTCAAGAGTCATAAAACAGCTCTTGGATGGACCATTAGTGACTTGAAAGGGATTAGCCCAACCAAGTGTATGCACAAGATTCTTCTTGAAGATGATGCCAAACCAGTTGTGCAACCACAAAGAAGACTTAATCCAACTATGAAAGAGGTGGTCCAAAAAGAGGTAATGAAATTATGGGAAGCAGGTATTATTTACCCTATTTCTGACAGTCCTTGGGTAAGTCCTGTGCAAGTAGTTCCCAAGAAAGGAGGGATGACAGTGATCAAGAATGAAAAGAATGAGCTTATTCCTACAAGAACAGTCATAGGATGGAGAATGTGCATAGATTACAGGAGGCTCAACACTGCTACAAGGAAGGATCATTTTCCCCTCCCTTTCATTAATCAGATGCTTGAGAGGTTAGCTGGTCATGCTTTTTATTGTTTTCTATATGGATATTCTGGATATAATCAAATTGCAGTAGACCCTCAAGATCAAGAAAAGACAGCATTCACATGCCCCTTTGGAGTACTTGCCTACAGGAGAATGCTATTTGGACTTTGCAATGCTCCAGCAACTTTTCAGAGGTGTATGCTTTCAATTTTTTCTGATATGGTTGAAAAGTTTATTGAGATATTTATGGATGACTTTTCTGTTTTTGGTAATTCTTTTGAATCCTGCCCTAAACATTTATCTCTTGTCTTGAAACGGTGTCAAGAATCAAACCTTGTTTTAAATTGGGAAAAATGTCATTTTACGTTTATAGAAGGCATTGTTCTTGGACACCGAATTTCAAGTAAGGGAATTGAGGTTGACAGAGCAAAGGTGGAGGTAATTGAAAAATTACCACCACCAACAAATGTTAAGGCAATTAGGAGTTTCTTGGATCATGCAGGATTTTATAGAAGATTTATAAAGGATTTTTCTAAAATTGCAAAACCATTGAGCAACCTGCTGGTTGTTGATGTTCCTTTTGTCTTTGATTCTGATTGTCTGCATGCTTTTGAAAATCTGAAGGCAAACCTTACCTCTGCTCCCATTATAGCTCCCCCTGACTGGGATTTACCATTTGAATTAATGTGTGATGCTAGTGATTTTGCTATAGGAGCTGTTTTAGGACAGAGGCATGGCAAGCTTGTACATGTCATTTATTATGCTAGTCGTCTGTTAAATGATACTCAAAAGAATTACACAACTATAGAAAAGGAATTATTAGCTGTTGTGTATGTTGTTGATAAGTTTAGGTCCTATTTACTTGGTTCTAAGATTATTGTTTATACTGACCATGCTGCTTTGAAGTACCTTCTAACCAAACAGGATTCTAAACCAAGATTAATCAGATGGGTGTTACTCCTTCAGGAGTTTGATATTGAGATAAAAGACAGGAGAGGGTCAGAAAATCAAGTAGCTGACCATCTTTCCAGAATTGAGCCTGAAGCAGGAGAACAACCACCCACAGCTGTAACTGAGACGTTTTTGGATGAGCAATTGTTCCTCATTCAGCAGGTACCATGGTTTGCAGACATTGCAAATTATAAAGCCATGAATTTTATCCCAAGGGAGTACAGTAGGCAACAATTAAAGAAGCTATTGACTGATGCAAAGTACTACATTTGGGAAGAACCATACCTTTTTAAAAGGTGCTCAGATGGAATAATCCGGAGATGTGTCCCGGATGAGGAAAAGCAGCAGATTCTTTGGCACTGTCATGGGTCTGATTATGGAGGCCAGTTTGGTGGTGAGAGGACAGCTACAAAAGTCCTTCAGAGCGGGTTTTACTGGCTGACTTTCTTCAGGAACTCAAGAGCTTTTGTGAAGCACTGTGGCAGATGTGAAAAAGCTGCAAATCTCCCTGCCAACCATGAAATGCCACAGCAGGGACTTCTTGAGGTTGAGCTGTTTGATGTGTGGGGTATTGATTTCATGGGACCTTTCCCACCCTCACATTCGAACAACTATATCCTAGTGGCAGTCGACTATGTGTCCAAATGGGTAGAAGCTGTGGCTTTGCCCACCAATGATGCCAAGGTGGTAATGAGCTTTCTTCAGAGGTATATCTTTAGCCGGTTTGGCATCCCAAGGACACTCATTAGTGATGGAGGAAGTCACTTCTGTATCAGATAGCTGGACTCTCTTCTGCATAGATATGGAGTCCGTCATAAAGTGGCAACCCCCTATCACCCTCAGACAAGTGGACAGGTTGAAGTTTCCAACAGGGAGCTTAAGAGGATTCTGGAGAAGACCGTCAGTGTTTCAAGAAAGGACTGGTCTAGGAAGCTTGATGATGCTCTCTGGGCATACCGGACAGCATACAAGACTCCAATGGCATGTTCTCATATCAGTTGGTCTATGGCAAAGCCTGTCACTTGCCAGTTGAGCTGGAAAACAAGGCTTATTGGGAAATTAGGTATCTGAATCTTGATTCAGAAGCTGCAGGAATTAAGCGGATGCTTCAGTTGAATGAGCTTGATGAATTCAGATATTCAGCCCATGAGAATGTCAAGCTCTATAAGGAGAGAACCAAGCTACTGCATGATAAGAAGATTGCCATCAGAGTCTTTGAGCCAGAACAAAGAGTGCTTCTGTATAATTCAAGGCTCAAATTCTTTTCCGAAAAGCTGAAATCCCGGTGGTCAGGACCGTTTGTGGTTACCAGAGCCTCACCATATGGTCATGTGAAAATACAGGAAGAAAATTCTGACAGGAAATTTACAGTGAATGGCCAGAGGTTGAAGCACTATCTTGGAGGCGAGATTGACCGCCAGAGGTCCACTCATCTGCTGAACTAGCAGAACTGACCGTCAAGCTAGTGACGTTAAAGAATCGCTTGTCGGGAGGCAACCCGATAATTTCGTATCCTTCGCTATTTTTTGTAGTAGTTTTTCTTAGTTATTTTATTTTTATTGAGTTCTTACTAATTTTCTGATCATGCAGCTATGTTCTTCCAGGAACCGAACACCTCAAGCTATAAAAAAAAAAGGGGGCACACGACGCGTAAGCGTCATTGACGCGAACGAGTCAATCAAGTGTGCGTGAAGATTAAATATTGACAGAGAGTTGCGCAGGAGTGGCGCTGGACTTATGCCTTTCGCACAAATGATCCCACGCGAATGCGTGCCCCACGCGTTCGCGTCGCTTGTGATTTTCGCCACCCACGCGTCCGCGTCGCTCACGTGAACATGTGACCTGCAGAATCGACGTAAAAGGTGTTTTGGCAGAGAGTTGTGCTGCCTTGGGGCTGGAAATGTGCTACAAGCACAAAATTGCACACGCGGACGCGTCCCCCACGCGTACGCATCATTTGACCAAACAGCCATCCACGCGTCCGCGTCGCTCACGCGAACGCGTCGTATGAAGATTTGGTTCCCAAGCCATGCGAACAGAAAGTCACACGGGCGCGCGGCTGGCTTCGTGCGAATCGCGCAAAAAACCAGGGCACGTGATCACGTGCCTGACGCTGACGCGTCATTAAGGAAGTTCTGCGATGCACGCGAACGCATGCTCCACGCGAACGCGTCGCTTGCGCCGCCCAGTTTTCTTTCTCTCTCTCCCAATCCTAATTCTCTCTTATTCTCTTATCCTTTTATTTTTTCATCTTAATTTTTGTCTCTTCTATTTTCAGTTCTTATTTGCTTGAGGACAAACAAACCTTTAAGTTTGGTGTTGACGCTTCGCGTAAAGGTTTTCTGTTTATTCTTATAGCACCAAAAGGGAGGCGAATCATCTTCACTGAGGAGCACAACCTGAAAAATAAAACGTTCGCTAGGATAACTAAGGTGGTTGAGTTCCTTTCATTTTTATTCCTCCCCTCTTTGTCTATGTTATGTTCCGGTTTTCTGCTATTTTGCTTTGTTTGTTGCATGATCCTTTATTAGTTAGAATCCTAGGACTAGTTTAGTTTTCTTTTAATTGCTTAATGCTGAAAAGATGTTTCATGTACCACTCACTGAACTTGAATCTAAAAAGAAAAGAAAAAGAAGTGATGTATTGCATAAGAAATTGAGTTAATTTTAAGAATAGTCTGATATACTTAAATGTGATGGTATTTTCTGTAATTCTGAATGCATGCTTGAACAGTGCATATTTTTTTAATAGTGAAGCTTATGAATGTTAAAATTGTTGGCTCCTGAAAGAATGATGAAAAAAAGAAAAATGTTATTGATAATCTGAAAAATCATAAAATTGATTCTTGAAGCAAGAAAAAGTAGTGAAAAACACAAAGCTTGTGAAAAAAAATAATAATAAAGAAAAGAGCAAGCAGAAAAAGTCAATAAAGGCAAAAGGGTAAAAAGGATCCAAGAATTTGAGCATTAATGGATAGGAGGGCCCAAAGGAATAAAATCATGGCCTAAGCGGCTGAATCAAGTTGTCCCTAACCATGTGCTTGTAGCGTGAAGGTGTCAAGTGAAAAGCTTGAGACTGAGCGGTTAAAGTCGTGATCCAAAGCAAAAAGAGTGTACTTAAGAACTCTGGGCACCTCTAACTGGAGACTCTAGCAAAGCTGAGTCACAATCTGAAAAGGTTCACCCAGTTATGTGTCTGTGGCATTTATGTATCCGGTGGTAATACTGGAAAACAAAATGTTTAGGGTCACGGCCATGACTCATAAAGTAGCTGTGTTCAAGAATCAACATATTGAACTAGGAGAATCAATAACACTATCTGAATTCTAAGTTCCTATGGATGCCAATCATTCTGAACTTCAAAGGATAAAGTGAGATGTCAAAACTGTTCAAGATTCCAGCTGTAAACCCCACTATAAGAAGAGACATGGATTTAACCGAACTCTAATTTTCATGCAAATTCACATCCTAAGCTTATATTAGTTATAGTTGCTTGAGGACAAGCAACAGTTTAAGTTTGGTGTTATGATGCGTGAGCATCTTGTCTATCTTTTCCTAGTGAATTTACATCTAATTTGTTGAATTTAATTAAGAATTAATTATATTTTAGCCACTATGGATGCTATTTTGAGTTTTGTGCAATTTTATTGATTTTAGGTAGCATTCGGATGGAATTGATGAAGTTCTGCATAGAAAGAGAAGAAACCAAGGAGATGACCAGCGAATACCGACGCGGACGCATGGCTCACGTGACCGCGCAGAATGGAGGAAATTGCAATGACGCGATCGCGTGCCTGACGCGAACGCGTGGACGGAATCTGCACAAATGACGCGAACGCATAAACGACGCAGATGCGTCACATGAGCGATCTGGACAATTGACAGAAAACGCTGGGGGCGATTTCTGGGCTGTTTTGACCCAGTTTCCAGCCCAGAAAACACATATTAGAAGCTGCAGAATGGACAATTCAAGTGGTCCCCATCCATCCATTGAAGATTTGATTATTTAAATTAATTCAAATTTAAATTAAAATTTTAACTCTAGGAAAAGATATTATTTTAATTTTTAGTTTTAGATATTAGACTTTAAAAATTATTAGGATTAGTTATAAAAGGGATCCCAACAGGGTGATTCGAACACAACATTTTTTTACCACAACATTATTCCATACAAATTTACATTCCGTATTCCATGAGCAACTAATCCTCCATTGTTAAGGTTAGGAGCTCCGTCTATTGTATGGATTGATAATATTATTTTTCTCTTTTAATTCATGTTTTGATTTATATTTCAATAATTGTTTTCGTTCTTTATTTTATGAATTTGGGTGGAACGGAAGTATGACCCATGTTCTATTTGAGTTCTTGTATAACTTGGAAAAGCTCTTTACTTGAACAATAGCTTGAAAACATATTATCTTGAATTTCTAATTGTTTGTATTTAACGGGATACGTGACATATAATCCCTTTATTTTTGGACAATTAGGATTCTTGTGGCATATAAACTGGAATTTAATCATCACCCTCTAATTGGAATTAATTGACCAAGGAATTGGCAGTTGATGAATTTTAGAGGAGACTAGGAAGGTCTAAGGAATTAGGGTCTAGTCACAAATAGTTTGCCATGAATTAAATCTTGCATGATTAAAATAGTTAATAAGAAAAGTCAATCCAGAAAATAGATAACTCTAAAACCTTAACTGTCTTCTCCATATATTATTCCCATCTTAATTACTTGGCCTTCTTTAATATTTTTGCTATTGTTTAATGTCCTTGAACTCCCAACACTATTTTCTATCTGTCTAACTAATCCTATCAAACACTATTGTTGCTTAATCCATCAATCTTCGTGGGATCGACCCTTACTCACGTAAGGTATTACTTGGTACGACCCGGTGCACTTGCCGGTTAGTAAGTGTGGTTGTAAATACCGCACCATCTGGCGTTTAACGCTAGAAACAGGCACCAAGCTGGCGTTTAACGCCAGAAACCAGCATCTACCTGGCGTTAAACGCCAGAACAGAGCATGGAAGTGGCGTTTAACGCCAGAAACAAGCAGCAGTCTGGCGTTAATCACCAGGATTGCATAGCAAGGGTGTTTTACACGCCTAATTGGAGCAAGGATGTTAAGTCCTTGGCCCCACTGGATCTGTGGACCCCACAGGATCCCTACCACTTCTTCTCTCATCTTCACACCTTTTCATAACACTCTTCCTCAATTAACCTCCACCAATCACCTCCATTACTCCTCCAAAACCATCATACAACCCACCTACACCCACCCACTTAAATTCAAACCATCACTCCTTCCTTTTCACACATCATAACCACCTAAACCCTCTTGACCGAACCATTCACACACCTCCATCTCCTCCATTTTCTTCTTCTTCTACTCACTTCTTTCTTCTTTTGCTCGGGGACGAGCAAACCTTCTAAGTTTGGTGTGGTAAAAGCATTGTTTTTTATTTTTCCATAACCATCTAGGGCACCTAAGGCCAGAGACATTCTCATTGAAGAGGACAAGCCCATCACTAAGAAAAGGATGGAGCAAATAAGAGATCATGGACCTCAACATGAGCATGAGGAAATTCCTCACCATGAAATCCCTGAGATGCCTCAGGGGATGCACTTTCCTCCACATAATTATTGGGAACAAATCAACACTTCCCTAGGAGAATTAAGTTCCAACATGGGACAACTAAGGGTGGAGCATCAAGAGCACTCCATCATCCTCCATGAAATTAGAGAAGATCAAGAGCTATGAGGGACGAGCAAGAAAGACAAGGAAGAGACATAGAGAAACTCAAGAGCACCATTGGTTCTTCAATAAGAGGAAGACGCCACCCTCACTAAGGTGGACTCATTCCTTAATCTCCTTGTTTATTTATTTTCCTATTTTTCGATTTTTGAGCTTTATGTTTATTTATATTTGTGTCTTATTACATGATCATTAGTGTCTAAGTGTCTATGCCTTAAAGTTATGAATATGAATCCATCACCTCTCTTGAATGAAAAATATTTTAATTACAAAAGAACAAGAAGTACAGGGTTTTAAATTCTTCCTTGAAACTAGTTTAATTATTTTGATGTGGTGACAATACTTTTTATTTTCTGAATGAATGCTTGAACAGTGCATATGTCTTTTGAAGTTGATGTTTATGAATGTTAAATATGTTAGGTCTTGAAGAATAAGGAAAAAGGAGATATGTTATTTGATAATCTGAAAAATCATAAAAATGATTCTTGAAGCAAGAAAAAGCAGTGAATACAAAAGCTTGCAAAAAAAAAAAAGAAAAATAGCGAAAAAAAAGAAAAAGAAAAAGCAAGCAGAAAAAGCCAAAAGCTCTTAAAACCAAAAGGCAAGAGCAAAAAGCCAATAACCCTTAAAACCAAAAAGCAAGGGTAATAAAAAGGATCCAAGGCTTTGAGCATCAGTGGATAGGAGGGCCTAAAGGAATAAAATTCTGGCCTAAGCGGCTAAACCAAGCTGTCCCTAACCATGTGCTTGTGGCGTGAAGGTGTCAAGTGAAAACTTGAGACTGAGCGGTTAAAGTCGAGGTCCAAAGCAAAAACAGAGTGTGCTTAAGAACCCTGGACACCTCTAATTGGGGACTTTAGCAAAGCTGAGTCACAATCTGAAAAGATTCACCCAGTTATGTGTCTGTGGTATTTTTGTATCCGGTGATAATACTGGAAAACAAAGTGCTTAGGGCCACGGCCAAGACTCATAAAGTAGCTGTGTTCAAGAATCAACATACTGAACTAGGAGAATCAATAACACTATCTGTATTCTAAGTTCCTATAGATGCCAATCATTTTGAACCTCAATGGATAAAGTGAGATGCCAAAACTATTCAAGAGGCAAAAAGTTACAAGTCCCGCTCATCTGATTGGAGCTAAGTTTCATTGATATTTTGGAATTTATAGTATATTCTCTTCTTTTTATCCTATTTGATTTTCAGTTGCTTGGGGACAAGTAACAATTTAAGTTTGGTGTTGTGATGAGCGGATAATTTATACACTTTTTGGCATTGTTTTTACATAGTTTTTAGTATGCTTTAGTTAGTTTTTAGTATATTTTTATTAGTTTTTAATTAAAATTCACGTTTCTGGACTTTACTATGAGTTTGTGTATTTTTCTATGATTTCAGATATTTTCTGGCTGAAATTGAGGGACTTGAGCAAAAATCAGATTCAGAGGTTGAAGAAGGACTGCAGATGCTGTTGGATTTTGACCTCCCTGTATTCAAAGTGGATTTTCTGGAGCTACAGAACTCTAAATGGCACTCTCTCAATTGCGTTGGAAAGTAGACATCCAGGGCTTTCCAGCAATATATAATAGTCCATACTTTGCCCGAGTTTAGATGATGCAAACTGGCGTTCAACACCAGTTCCATGCTGCATTCTGGAGTTAAACGCCAGAAACAGGTTGCAAAGTGGAGTTAAACGCCAGAAACAGGTTACAAACTGGCGTTCAACTCCAAGAGAAGCCTCTACACGTGTAAAGCTCAATGCTCAGCCCAAGCACACACCAAGTGGGCCCCGGAAGTGGATTTCTGCATCAATTACTCATTTCTGTAAACCCTAGTAACTAGTTTAGTATAAATAGGACTTTTTACTATTGTATTTACATCTTTGGATGATCTTTTGATCCTTTGATCATGTTTAGGGGGCTGGCCATTCGGCCATGCCTAGACCTTATCACTTATGTATTTCAACGGTAGAGTTTCTACACTCCATAGATTAAGGTGTGGAGCTCTGCTGTTCCTCATGAATTAATACAAAGTACTACTGTTTTTCTATTCAATTCAAGCTTATTCCTTCTCTAAGATATCCATTCGCACCCAAGAACATGATGAATGTGATGATTATGTGACGCTCATCATCATTCTCACCCATGAACGCGTGCCGGACAAACACTTCCGTTCTACATGCAAACAAGCTAGAATGAGTATCTCTTAGATATCTAATACAGAGGACCGAGTCCGAGATATTAGAATCTTCGTGGTATAAGTTAGAACCCATGGACGGCCATTCTTGAGATCCAGAAAGTCTAAACCTTGTCTGTGGTATTCCGAGTAGGATCTGGGAAGGGATGGCTGTGACGAGCTTCAAACTCGCGAGTGCTGGGCGTAGTGACAGACGCAAAAGGATAGTAAATCCTATTCCAGTATGATCGAGAACCGACAGATGATTAGCCATGCAGTGACAGCGCATTGGACCATTTTCACAGAGAGGATGGGATGTAGCCATTGACAACGGTGATGCCCTACATAAAGCTTGCCATGGAAAGGAGTAGGAATGATTGGATGAAGACAACAGGAAAGTAGAGGTTTAGAGGAACGAAAGCATCTCTATACGCTTATCTGAAATTCTCATCAATGAATTACATAAGTATCTCTATCCTAGTTGATATTTTATTTATGTTTTTATTATCAATTCACCATAATCATTTGAATCCGCCTGACTGAGATTTACAAGGTGACCATAGCTTGCTTCAGGCCGACAATCTCCGTGGGATCGACCCTTACTCACGTAAGGTTTATTACTTGGACAACCCAGTGCACTTGTTGGTTAGTTGTGCGAAGTTGTGATAAAGAGTTGAGATTACAATTGTGCGTACCAAGTTGTTGGCGCCATTGATGATCACAATTTCGTGCACCAGTTATCCAAGAACATGTCTGACCCTTTCTATATTATACAATATCAAAAAACTACTATAACAATTATACTAATTAATTATACACATTACTACAATTCAAAAAAAAATAGTCTTACAATGATACTTATTATTACTAAACATAAATATGAAATGATTTATTTTAATTACTATTTTGCCTAAACAAAAAATTTTTTATTCTTCGGTAAAAAATGCAATGCCAATATATAAAAATCTGTATGGTAGGTCGGGTACCGGACGGTTCGGGTTGGTACTTCGGTTGATGAGAGGGGGAATCGCCTGGTTCTGGGTTGCTGGATTGGAGGAGGGGTAACCGACTTCCCGATCTCTTCGTGTGGAGAGGGGGGTGTCACCTGCAAAGACACTCCGACGCTCTAATCAGTCAAGTGTGCAGGCGAAAAGTGAGAGAGTAGTATGTGACGTACCTTGAGGGAGGGGTAGGACCCTCCCCATATATACCGTGTCAGAAGCGGGCCCCACAAGGGCAGAACCCACCTTCCTCGAAGCTTCCTTATACAGCTGTAATAGAGAGCTGTCCAGGACGCGTGTCCGGGTCGGTATTTGAACGCCTCGCACCCGACCGTTCGGGTCGGGTGGTTCGTGGGTCGGGTCGGCCCATGTTATATGTGGGCCAGGCCGTAACAGTGCCCCCAACGCTCCAGCAATGATCGTGAGGGTTGTTGGTGGCGTGTTATCTCTTCTTTTGTACGTTGTCGCCAGGTCGGCCGCCCGTGGAGAGGACGTGCCTCTTGTGCGCGTGTCTGTTTGTTGCTGGGATAACCGTTTGTCGCCTCGTTCCTCGCACAGAGCATTAAATGCTCATAATGGGTTATTTCAAATCCCCGCACACAAAGACTATTTTGCCCCTTGGCCTTTCGCGCTTCTTGAGTCTGGCGGTTTTAACCAGTTTTGCCTTTTGTTTTCATCTCATTTTTTCACTCCTTCCATCTCCATCTTCTTCTCTCTTGAGTTTCCTAGAGCATCATTTCTACATCCCTGTGCGTTCGCTCCTTTCCCTTCTCTTTCGAACCTTCGCAACTGATCTAGGTAATCATTCATTTCCTTGCGTTCTGCTTCATGTTCATTCTACTAGTTCTTCTGTATGCATGCTGTTTGTTTGACTTGTATGCTAGATGGCCTTAGTGTTAAGTAGATGCGTTAGGGGGTTACCATTCCAGGGCATTTAGCTTTTTAGGCTTTTAATCTGCTTCATCCATGCTTAATTTTAGTTGTCGAATAGGCTAAATGTAGTTTATGGGCTTTTTCCGAGCTCCCGACCTCGTAGACTAACCGAGTGGTACCCCCACTGTAGATATGCCTCGCATCGTCTCACGGGCTTCCACCTCCGCCGCGGGTTACGACCCGTATGCCTGGGTGACTTCCGACGTGAAAGACTCCCTGAACCAGATGGGCTTGGAGGAGCTTACCGAGTTCTGCCAAGCTGAGTACCTGTGCGGCGGGATTGACGAGGAGGCCAACTACGACGTTTTCATTCCTGCTCCCAATGAACGGCTATATAAACTCAACTTCTATTCCCCCCGGGTTGCCGATTGGATTTGGTTCTACAAGTCAATGTTCACCCAAGTGGGGGTTCGTATTCCCTTTTCTTTGTTTCAAATGGCGCTCCTTAACCGGATCTACGTGGCGCCGTCACAGCTGCATCCGAACAGTTGAGCTTCCATCCGCTGTTTCGAGATGGTCTGTGAATATTTAGAGTTGCCGGTGTCCGTCGATGTCTTCCTTTATTTCTTCAACCTTACGAATCCTTCCAAGGAAGGGAAAACGAAGAAAGGATTCATGTCCTTCCGGTCTACCCAGGGTCGTAGAATTTTTGGCTTGTTCGAGGACTCTTACCACGGGTATAAGAACAAGTATTTTAAGGTGCGTCCAGTCAAAGGTCGTCATCCCTTCTGGCTGTCGTTAGAAAGGGAACGCCTCATCCCGACGTATTGGAGTTTCGGGGTGGGGTCCAACACCTTTATTAAGGTGACTTATAAGGGGATGTCCGCTGTGGACAAAAAGGTTGCCGACGTGTTGTTGGCTGTTTTTGGGAGAAACCATGTGAATCCCCATCTTCTTATGAGTGACCGGGAGGTCACCAGAAATTATATTTGTGAGCAGCTCTTGACTTATGTTTTATATTACTGTTGCTTTGATTGGTTATGCCGTTTTCACGACTAACTTGTTTCACGACTAACTTGTTTATTTATCTGTTGCAGTGGAAATGTCTGCCGAGGTAACAGACCTTGAGAATTTGTTCAAGACTTTTTTGGAGGAACGTGACAAAGAGAAGGCTGACGGGAAGCCGGAGGCTCCTCCTGAGAATAAGGAGGATCAGGCGGTGCCCTCTCCCCGTGATGCCGAGATGTCAGACAAACATTCTGACGGGGCGCATGTCTCTCCCATTCATGAGGAGGCGGCCGGTACTGGACATTCGACCTCCGCCCAACAAGTCGATGATGATGATCACTTGAAGGTTATCCCTACCCCCAAGAGGCAGAGTTCATTTTCTAGCCTTGAAGGAGCCCTCACTGTGATGGAGAAGACTTTGACGCCGGGACCTTCATAGATGCCCAGTTGCTTCCCGGCACGGAGGAGCACTTCCATGGCTCCGACCTTGCGGGGTAGGCGAGGTGGATGTACTGTACCCTCCTCCGCAGTGCTGCTATAGCTCGGAAGGCCGAGTTCGAGTTGTCGGGGATGCAGTCGCTGCGTAGGAAGCTTGAATATGCTGCTACAGCCAATAATCAATTCAAAACTCAAGTTAAAATGCTTCGGGAGCAGCTGTCCAAGGCGAAGGAGAAGCTTAAGGCTGCCGAGGAGAAGGCCGTGTCTGCTGAGGAAAAATTGAAGACCTCTGATGCTACCGTATCCCGTCTAACCGAGCGGGAGATGACTTTGGAAAGTCAGCTCAATGCCGCGCAAGGTCGGGTGGTCGCTTTGGAGAAGGAACGTGATGCGGCCGTCTCGTCGGCTAAGACCGCTCAAGCTGAGGCCGAAGAGCTTAAGAAGAAGCATAAAGAGACCGTGAAGCAGGGAAAGAGCGCGATCCTGATGACTGAGGAAGCTCTTAAGGCCCAGGTGAAGATCGTGGCCCCCGACTTTGACACGTCGACAATTGGCGTCTTTAAAACAATCAGGGATGGCAAGATTGTTGACATGCCCAAGAAATGATCTCATATACCTTTTTATTTTTATTTGTAGAACTTGTGGAACTAGCTTTTTAATATACTTTAGTAGTTGCTTGGTCGGCTTGTGATTATCATCTTTTCCTGCTTATTGGTAGAACGTTTTTGTTTTGTTTTGTTACCGTTTTGTTGGTATGGGCTTGTCGCTCGCGTTCGTTTACCATTGTGCTGGTAGTTCGATGAAGCCAAGTCGTGGCTTTACTATTGATGTAGCCGTTTGTTATGGCTTTAGCTTAGTTGGCTCCCGGGGTGATCAGTCCCGGGGTACCGTATCGTGGTCCCGTTTAACATGTTTTATAAGGAACTTGTTGTCATGGAATATGTAAATGGAGAAGAACAAGTGGGAAGGTAATTTTGACAAGTAAACGCTAATCGATAATTAAACAACTCTATTGTCATAATAAGTATTTAATAAAAGTAAATCGCTGAGCTCGTCAGATCGCCTAATCGGCGTGTTTGAGCTAGGAATAAAATCTTCTCAAGTTACCTGCGTTCCAAGTTCTCGGGACTTCCTTGCCATCAAGCTTCTCTAATTTGTAGGCGCCCTTGCCAATAACCTCTTTACCTCTGTTGGGACCTTCCCAGTTTCCCGCCAGTTTACCTTCCCCTTGGGTCGGTAGCCCGATATCGTTGCATCGCAGGACGAGGTCATTTTGCTCAAATTCTCTCTTGAGCACTTTGGTGTTGTAGCGCAGGGCCATTCTTTGCTTTAGTGCTATTTCTGACAAATGGACCATCTCCCTAGCCTCGTCTGCTAGGTCATTTTCCACCGTTCCTCTACTCCCTTCGGGAGTAATTGTGGACTCGGGTCGCCAATCTCTACAGGTATCATTGCATCCACCCCGTAAGTCAGGCGGAAAGGGGTTTCTCTTGTGGACGACTGCTCGGTTGTTCGATAAGACCAGAGAACCGAGGCGAGTTCGTCAGCCCATGCACCTTTTTTGTTATCCAGCCGCTTCTTGAGGCCCAGCAAGACGACCTTATTTGCGGCCTCAACTTGACCATTCGTCTGGGGATGCTCTACAGAGGAGAATTTCTGCTTTATGCCCAGGCCGGTGAGAAACTCCACAAACTTCTTGTCAGCGAACTGTGTCCTGTTATCAGTGACAACGACTTCAGGGATGCCGAATCGAGTTATTACCTGCCTCCACATAAACTTTCGACAATTGGCTGAGGATATACTGGCCAGTGGTTCAGCCTCTATCCATTTGGTGTAGTAGTGCTGAGTGAACTCTCGTGTCGGTATAGAATTTCACACAAAATGAATTCTCGTTGCAAGTATAGTTTTACACTAACAAACAATCCTCCCAATAAAAAATATTGGTTGTCACAATTACAAACCCCAATAAGAATTAACCGAAGTATTTAGACTCCGGGTCATCTCACAAGGAATTGCAATGAAGTGATCAATTATTGGCTATAAAGGATGTAACGGGGGTTTTGATTGGTGAGAGGGCAAGAAATCAAATATGCAAGAAAAGTAAATCAAGCAAGCAATTAAAGAAAGCAATTAATAAAGAGAGACATTCTTTGCAAGAATTGAGATCATAGGCTTTCTATCCTAGTCATGCAATGATTAATTCACCTTATTTAGTCAACTCCAACACATAGGGAGAATGTCAAACAAGACTAATCAATCACATCATAATAATAACAAGAATCTATCTCATTTCGTCATCTCCAACATTGGAAGAAGGTGTAAGTTATCTTCCATGAGAAAAAGTCAAGCAAGACTAGTTAATCTCAAATCAAAAATCCTAATCAACTTACTAATTGAATTAGCAAAAGATTAGCGTTATTGAAAATGATATTAACTAACAACTCTAGATCACCAATGTAAATTGGGTATTCATGACTCAAGATTGCCCAATTACTCTTCCCAAGCCAAGAATGCTCAAAATCTACTCTAACATCCAACCAAGCATTTTGTCAAACACTTGGAAGGCATAAAAAGAAATCATAATAAATGTGCAAGAATAATAAATCTACCAACTACCAATTGCCAGAAAAGTAAATTCACAACTCAAATCATCAATTAAAACAACATCAAACATAAATTTCATAAAAGAGATCCAAATCCATTAAGGGCTCATCATCATAAAAGAGAGCAAAAAGGAAAATTAACACTACAAATCATGAGAATGAAAGAGTAGAAGCATGAAATTGTAAAGAGAACAAGATGAAAATATGTAATTAAACCTAAATCTAGAAGATATTAACCTAACCTAATTCTAGAGAGAAGAGGGAGCTTCTCTCTCTAAAAACCAACCAACATAATGCTATACTACCAAACAATTGCTCCCCCTTGCCCAAGCTTGAATTCTGCATGAAATAGCATTAGAAATTAGTTGGGTTGGGCCCAAAGCGCTTCAGAAATCGCTGGGGGCGATTTCACTTTAGTGGGCCACGAGCAGCATCGGCGCGCACGCGTACATGGCGTGTGCGCGCCCCTAAACGCAAAGCAACATATGGCAAAATTTATATTATTTCGAAGCCCCGGATGTTAGCTTTCCAACAAAACTAAAACTGTATCATTTGGACCTTTGTAGCTCAAGTTATGGTCGTTTGAGTGCAAAGAGGTCAAGCTTGATAGCTTTACGGTTCCTTCATTTCTTCATGAGTTCTCCCACTTTGCATGCTTTTCTCCTCACTTCTTCCATCCAATACTTGCCTTATGAACCTGAAATCACTCAACAAACACATCGAGTTATTGAATGGAATTAAAGTGAATTAAAATCACCAATTTAAGGGCCTAAAAAGCATGTTTTCTCATTTAAGCACAAATCAAGGGAGAATTACAAAACCATGCTATTTCATTGAATAAATGTGAGAAAAGTTGATAAAATCCCCCAAATTAAGCACAAGATAAACCACAAAATTGGGATTTATCAAATCTTCCCACACTCAAACCAAGCATGTCCTCATGCTAAGAATAAAGAAGGACAAGAAAAGGGTATGAACATTTATTCAATGCAAATAAACTATATGCTCCTATCTACATGCATGCAACTAAATGCAAAATGATTCTACTACTTGGTTAAAAGTAAATCAATCTCCAAGAACATCTATGAACAAGTAGGGCAAATGTCATATGACGACTTACAAACTCCACCAATTCAAATATCAAAATGAAGTTCAAATAGACTTGCAAGAAGAAAGCTCGTAAAAGCCGGGAACAAGGAATTGAGCATCGAACCCTCACCGGACGTGTATCCGCTCTAGTCGCTCTATTGTATAGGGTCGATCCACTCAATTCTCTTCTAATCATGCTTTCCATGATTTGTTTTTCATCTAACAATCAACAATTATTCAATGCATGCATACATTCATCATGAGGACTTATTCATAGGTTGTAATGGGGCTAGGTCAAGGTAGGATGCATATGGTCAAGTGAGCTTGAAATTTGAATCTTTGATTAACCTAAGCTCTCACCAAACACATATAATAGCTATACAATTCTAATACACAACCTAGCTACCCATGATTCCCACTTTTTCACATACTCATGCATTCTCTTTAATTCACAAACCATATGGATTGATTTTTATTGAACCTTACTTTGGGGCATTTTTGTCCCCTTTTTATTTCTTTTTCTTTATATATATATATATATATATATATATTCTTCTTTTTTCTTTATTATTTTTTTCTCTAAAGTATATACAAACGTATCAATGCATATGATTTTACATATAGTGCATGAATATGTACCCAATTCCTAAAAATCTTCAACAAAAATAAAAATTACACTTTTACCTCAACCAATGTCCCAAGTTTCCCATATCCAAATGATACACACCCTCACTAGCCTAAGCCAATCAAAGATCCAAATTAAGGACATTTATTGTTTTTCGCTTAGGGTTAGTGATGTGCTAAACTTAAGAACAAAAAGGATTAAATAAGTTTAAAATTGGCTAACAATGGTTGATGAAAGGTAGACTATTTGGGTAAGTGAGATAAATAAAATGATGGCATCAATAATACAAATGCATGTATACATGGAATAATGGACATATAGAATCAAACAAATCAAAGATTACAATCATAGAAAGAGAACAATGCACACAAGAATGGAAAATAAGTGGTTATATGATGTAACCACACAATTGGACTCAAAACTCACATGCTTGTGTTCTTAGCTCAAAAACCATGTTCCAAAATAAATTCTTCAAGCAAGTTCAACACAAAATTTTTTTTTCAAATTGGTAGGGTGCCCTAAAAATAATTTCTTGGAAAAAAAATCATCACCCTAACCAAGTAGTCCTAACATAAAAAGAAGTGGTAAAATATGTACAAATTCTAACTAGCATGCAACCTATCATGCAATGCAACAACTAACTAACAAAGAAAATCAATAATTAGTGTTGAAAAAGGAAATTGTTACCCATGGAGATCGGTCGGACGACCTCCCCACACTTAGAAATTTGCACCGTCTTCGGTGCATGCAAAGAAGAGCAATGTGGACGGGTAGCTACAATTGATGAGCTCCTTTAAAAGGTTATGCGGGTGAGCTTATTTGTTGCCCCATTTAGAAGCTTTTCCATTCCTTCCCTTCTTGGTGGCCAACCTAAAAGGAAAGAAAAAGAAAGAAAATTAAGCCTCCAACAAAGATAGCAAAGCAAGTAGAACATAGGCGGGGCTAATGCCAAATGAGAGTAGGGTTCTCACTAATGGTAGCTACAACATGTGAGTGAGAAAACAATATAAGCTAAGGCATATTAACTAATACTTGATGCAAGAACAAGTTAAGGCATGAAGAGCACTCAAAAGCATCAAGTTCAAATAAGAAAAAGTGGGTCATGAAAAATAATATGAGTTCATATCAATGTGCAAGGGATAAAGTTTCATCACCCATCAGTATCAAACAAGTCAAGAAGCACCAAAATAATGCAAGAAATTCTCAACAATTGAGTAGGAAAATGCAACACCATTATTAAAAGAAGAGACTTAGAAAAAAAATTGAAAACAGGCTATAGAAACAAAATTGAAATGTAAAGAATAGAAGTATACGAATGCGATAAACAAAAGAAAATGGTAGAGGAGAGAAAAAAAACTCTTTTTTTAAACCGGCACGGACGCGTCATGCACGCTTCCGCGCTGATGCGCAGTTTGGCCAAAGGACGCGTACGCGCCAGGTGCGCGCACGCGTGGGTTGCAGGTACAGAATAGGCACAAACTGGGCATAACTCTCTGGAACATGTACCAGGAGGGTAGGTGACGCTATCGGCGGGCACGCGCACAGCGTGCGTGTGTGCGCATTGTGCAATTAGCTTCAAGGATGCGTACGCGCCAGATGCGCGCACGCGCGGGTGGTTTGTGCCTCAGGCATGGTGCTGGCGCAGTGTAAGCGCAACTCTCGGGTCAATATATGGAGGGGTGAGATTTTTCAAGCCACGCATCCGTGCACATGGCGCGCCCACGTGGATGGCCAAAAATGCTTGAGGCGCGGGTACGCGCCAGGTGCGCGCACGCGCAGGTTGATGCTCTGTTTTTCAAAATTTTTCCATGTTCTTACACCAATCCAAGCATTCCAAACCTCCAAATAGCTACCCAAACACCATAAAACCTTATTTAACATATTAGACTACCAAATAGACTCAACAAACTACTCTAAATATGAATTTAAACTAATTATACCAATATTTACAAAAGAGAAAATGGAAAGATATTACCATGGTGGGGTGTCTTCCACCTAACACTTTTGTTTATTGTCCTTAAGTTGGACTTATGGGGAGCTCCTCTTAAGGTGGCTTGTGCTTGAAGCTATCCTTGAACATCCACCAATGCTTGAATCTCCAATAAGCTCCATTCTTCAATTTTAATATCTTCAAGCTTTGATGGAGTTCTTCACAAACTATGGGCTCCCAAATTTGATTCTCCTTGTGCGATCCGGGATCCCACACTTTGTTTTGACACCCATCTTCAAATTGATCATCATGATCCCAATTGAGTGAGAAGTGATCCGAATTCTCAAGTAAACACCAAAGCATCTTCCTGGACCCTTTTAGTTGAGAACTATACCAACCATTGTACTTAGACCTTGAGTTTTCAACCATAAGGAACCTTGATTGGCATTTTCACCCACTAACCAATTCTCTCCTACTCTTGACTCCACAAAGAGCTCTAAGTTGTCCATCCGTCTCAAGCAAACCATATTCAAGTGAGAAATTAAAGCTTAGGGACAAGAATTTTACCCACTTGAATGTTGTATTGGATGGTGACTTAGGAAGGGGTGGTCCTAATGATCTTGCAAGTTTCACTCCCTTGAGCTCTTCTTTGACTACCTCCACCTCTTCACAAGCTTCTTCAATTTCAACCTCTTCCTCTTGGTAGCTCTCTTCCAATTCAATCTGTTCTTCATTGCTTACCAAGGGCATGGGAGGTTGTGCATCTTCTTCTTTGATCTCAATTTCAAGCCCAATGGGAGAGGATTCAATTGTAGATAGGAACTCCTCAATGATTGAATCCATCTCTTGATCAACCTCTTCCAATCTTTCATCACTCATACTATGCATTGGAGGTTGCGCATTATCCTCCTCAACATCATTTTCAAGTTCAATGGAAGAAAGTTCAACAACTTCCAACAAATCATCAACAACATCCCTTGGTGTGGAAGTGTTCTCAAGCTTGAAATCTACCTCTTGTTTAACTTCCTCTAACGCTTCAACCACTTCTTCTTCTTCAATAATCTCTTCCTCCTCTACTTGTTGCAAGACATGCCCCATCCTCTTGTCCTCATGTTGGGATTCCAAAATCTCCTTTTGATGGATTATTGCTTGAAGCCGATCCATTGCTTCCTTGAGACGATCCATTGGCTCTTGGATGGATGGATATGGGTGTTCTTCCATGGGGGTTGTGGTGGGAAGGAAAATTTATTATGTGGTTGAAAGTTATCATACATGGGAGGTGATTCATCTTGGTAAGGATAGTGAGGTGGTGGTTCTTGAGGGTATTGGTGGTGGAATTGGGGTGGTTCTACATATGGTTCATATGGATCATAAGGTGGTTGGTATGGTGGGTAAGGATTAGGGTCATATTGAGGTGTTTGGTGGTAGGGGGCTTGTGAGTAAGGTGGTTCAAAGTCATGTTGAGGGGGTGGTTCATAAGCATGTGGTCAGGGACAAATTTACTCAGCACCTAGTGGGGGCAACTGCCCCCAGTGAATTTGAAAAAATTAATTAGTAGTTCTCAGTAAATTGTCTAATTTGCCCCCACCATCTAATTCATTTTGACCCCACTCCCCACCCTCCAAATCCCTAACCGGCTAACCCTTCTCCTTCTCCCCTTTTTCAATTTTGTTGTTGTTCTTCTTCTTCTTCTTCCGCGGTTTTCACAGCTTCAAGCCTTCAATCCTCGTATGGTTCTGTCTTCCCATTCCTTTGGCGTCTGGATCTGGTTCTGTCTTCAGCAGTTTAGGGTGTGCGGGGTGTTGCTGGTTCTGCCGCTAGTTCTATCGCTGAGTGCTTGGGTCCTGGGTGCCGCTGGTTCTGCCATTGGGTACTGCTTATGATTTGTGTGGTTCTGCCGCTATGTACCTGCGTTCCTCTTCTCAGTCTTCTGGATTTGTACCTGCGTTCCTCTTCTGCTGCTTATGATTTAGTTAGGTCTTAGCCTCTTAGATGGTATTTGTGTTGGTTTTCTTAGTCTGTTGGTCATAATTCATATAGTTAGTTCACTTAGTTGCTTTATTCAGTTTTTGTTCTCATTTGCTGCATTGTTATTAATTTGATATAATTCATTAATTCATTCAATTTGATATAGTTCATTAATTTGTTCTGATGTGATTGAATTTATTCTAATGTAATTGTGTTCTGAATTTCTGATAGAGTTCTAATGTAATTGTTGGTTACTTTGTTAATTAACAATTGTGTTCTGTTCTGATGGAATTCTAATGGAGTTCTGATGTAATTGTGTATGTGTTCTGATGGAGTTCTAATGTATTCTTTTATGATCTTCCTTCCTTGAGTTAGATGGGTAATTGGATATAGTTGAAAGCAACAAGAAGTGCAAGAAAAACAGCAAAATATTTGTGCATGGCTTGACATTTTCCCGTAGTAGAAGAACTGTTTTGAAAATAAAGAAACACAAATCTAGGGACTTATGATATGAATGAGAAGAATGAGAGGGGTCAGGGGATTATGATATGAATGTTAGAAGGGATGATGATGTATTTATAATATGGTGAGGAAAAGGGCTAGCTTCAAATGTTTCTAATAAATTAAAGCTATATACTCTTATATTCTTATTTTAATGGATCTTTAACGAGTCAGTGATATAGGTTTCATTAATTTTATTAATTGATCAATTTTGTATTTATAATTTTATAGTGAACTTCTCAATTTGTATAGAATTGTGAATTATATAAATTATTATTATACTATATATATTTTGCCCTCACTGATAAAATTTTTTGGATCCGTCATTGCATGTGGTTGTGGTTTTTGACAATTACAATAAGGGTCACCACATCCATTAGATTGATATGCATTAGGATTAGAATTATACCCATAAGAAACCGGAGGAGGTTGTTGCCAAGAGGGGTGATCAATCCTTTGAGGCTCCCTCCACCTTTGATTGTTCCATCCTTGATGTATGTTACCATTGTAGTTCCCATTTCCTACAACATAATTTGAGCCAACCTCATAGCCAAAGTGAGGATGAGAATTCATAATAGCAAAGAGAAACAAAAACTAACAAAAATAAGCAACAAATTCCTAAGGCTAACAAAAACTAACAAAGAAGCAAAAGGCAAACATATTCACAATATTCACAATAGCCAATAATATACCACCATTGCAACTCCCCGGCAACGGCGCCATTTTGATGAGTGAACTCTCGTGTCGGTATAGAATTTCACATAAAATGAATTCTCGTTGCAAGTATAGTTCTACACCAACAAACAATCCTCCCAATCAAAAATATTGGTTGTCACAAGTACAAATCCCAATAAGAATTAACCGAAGTATTTAGACTCCGGGTCGTCTCACAAGGAATTGCAATGAAGTGATCAATTATTGGCTATAAAGGATGTAAGGGGGGTTTTGATTGGTGAGAGGGCAAGAAATCAAATATGCAAGAAAAGTAAATCAAGCAAGCAATTAAAGAAAGCAATTAATAAAGAGAGACATTCTTGGCAAGAATTGAGATCATAGGCTTTCTATCCTAGTCATGCAATGATTAATTCACCTTATTTAGTCAACTCCAACACATAGGGAGAATGTCAAACAAGACTAATCAATCATATCATAATAATAACAAGAATTTATCTCATTTCGTCATCTCCAACATTGGAAGAAGGTGTAAGTTATCTTCCATGAGAGAAAGTCAAGCAAGACTAGTTAATCTCAAATCAAAAATCCTAATCAACTTACTAATTGAATTAGCAAAAGATTAGCGTTATTGAAAATGATATTAAATAACAACTCTAGATCACCAATGTAAATTGGGTATTCATGACTCAAGATTGTCCAATTACTCTTCCCAAGCCAAGAATGCTCAAAATCTACTCTAACATCCAACCAAGTATTTTGTCAAACACTTAGAAGGCATAAAAGAAAATCATAATAAATGTGCAAGAATAATAAATCTACCAACTACCAATTGCAAGAAAAGTAAATTCACAACTCAAATCATCAATTAAAAGAACATCAAACATAAATTTCATAAAAGAGATCCAAATCCATCAAGGGTCCATCATCACAAAAGAGAGCAAAAAGGAAAATTAACACAACAAATCATGAGAATGAAAGAGTAGAAGCATGAAATTATAAAGAGAACAAGATAAAAACATGTAATTAAACCTAAATCTAGTAGATATTAACCTAACCTAATTCTAGAGCGAAGAGGGAGCTTCTCTCTCTAGAAACTAACCAACATGATGCTATACTACCAAACAATTACTCTCCCCTTGCCCAAGCTTGAATTCTGCATGAAATAGCATTAGAAATGAGTTGGGTTGAGCCCAAAGTGCTTTAGAAATCGCTGGGGGCGATTTCACTTTAGTGGGCCACGAGCAGCATCGGCGCGCACGAGTACATGGCGCGTGCGCGCCCCTAAACATGAATTAACATATGAAAAATTTTATATTATTTTGAAGCCTCGGATGTTAGCTTTTCAACGTAACTGGAACCGCCTCATTTAGGCCTCTGTAGCTCAAGTGATGGTCGTTTGAGTGCGAAGAGGTCAGACTTGACAGCTTTACGGTTCCTTCATTTCTTCATGAGTTCTCCCACTTTGTATGCTTTTCTCCTCACTTCTTCCATTCAATACTTGTCTTATGAATCTGAAATCACTCAACAAATATATCAAGACATCGAATGGAATTAAAGTGAATTAAAATAACCAATTTAAGGGCCTAAAAAGCATGTTTTCTCATTTAAGCACAAATCAAGGGAGAATTGCAAAACCATGCTATTTCATTGAATAAATGTGAGAAAAGTTGATAAAATCCCCCAAATTAAGCACAAGATAAACCACAAAATCGGGGTTTATCAAGTAGTCGATAGCAACTATGAGCTATTTGACTTGCCCCAGACCGACCGGGAAAGGTCCCAGTAGGTCGACTCCCCATTGTGCGAAAGGTCGGGAGGACGTCAATAGGCTTAGTTCGGTCGCCGGCGCTTTGTGGAAGTTGGCGTTCTCTTGGCACTTGACGCATTTCCTTACGAATTTTTTGGAGTCCATCATATTCGATGGCCAGTAATATCCAGCTCGGATGAGCTTTCTTGCTAGGGCTTTGCCCCCGATGTGGTGACCAAAGCACCCCTCGTGGACTTCTCTGAGTACGTAGTCCGTCTGGTCGGGATGCAGGCACTTCAATAAGGGCTGACTGAGTCCCTTTTTAAACAGTTGACCTTGTATGATCGCATATTTGGCTGCCTCCCTTCTCAACGCTTTGGCTGCCTTCTCGTCGTCGAGGAGTTTACCGTTTTCTAGGAAATCAGTGATGGGGTCCATCCAGGAGGGGCCTATCTTTGTCAGGTGGAGGGCAACTGTTGGTTCTTTTATCATGCCTTGAATGAGGGACCGGTTGTCGACTCCCGGTTTCGTGCTTGCTAGCTTGGATAGGAGGGATGACTGACTTCCCGAGCTCTTCGTGTGGAGAGGGGGGTGTCACCTGCAAAGACACTCCGACGCTCTATTCAGTCAAGTGTACAGGCGAAAAGTGAGAGAGTGGTATGTGACGTACCTTGAGAGAGGGGTAGGACCCTCCCCATATATACCGTGTCAGAAGCGGGCCCCACAAGGGCAGAACCCACCTTCCTCGAAGCTTCCTTATACAGCTGTAATAGAGAGCTGTCCAGGACGCGTATCCGGGTCAGTATTTGAACGCCTTGCACCCGACCGTTCGAGTCAGGTGGTTCGTGGGTCAGGTCGGCCCATGTTATATGTGGGCCAGGCCGTAACAAAATCATAAAATATATTTATTACAATTCGACAAAATAAATTTATTATTAACAAAATTTATAAAAATTTATTCATACATATTAATATCATAATCAAAAAATTAATCATACATATTATTCATCAATATATTAAAATGAGTAAAATGTCTAAAAATTACTACTCTTTTATTTTTCACTCAGTCAAATAAATTATATAATATTCTTCGCATATTCTCGATAGATCATTTTTATTACAAGCAAATAGGCTATTCTTCTTTTAAAAAAAATTATATAGTACATAATCTAAAATCTTAACTAATTAATCATCTCAATTTTATTATTAACCCTAAATACACTAAAAAAGTTATTCCACATAGTCTAATATTACAACTAATCACATAAATTTTGTTTATATCTAAACATATTAAAAAAAAAATACCTGTAGTAATGACTAGATTTTAACTAAATTAAACTTTTAAACTACACTAGTCAATACTAATATACCAAACATAAATCTTTAAGCAACACTAACCAACACTAATTAACACTAAAACTAATCATAAATAATTAAAAAAAATTAACTTATACATGTTGAATGATGTAAAAATTCAATAATGTGTTGTTTGGATTTAGTGAGATCATGTGCCATCATTTTTATTTCTCTTCCTTCAACTTCTTTCTTTTTCACAGTAGTGTTAAACCAAATGATGCAGGTGAAAGTGGTAGCTGAAAATAATCCACCAACACTCTTTCTTTTGTTAGTATGATGGGTGAGGGAGGGAGGGAGGGAGAGAGAGCCCACCCAAGTAACGTGCATGCTTGGCACATGTCTGAGGAGCAGGGAATTCGCCTCCACCAATTTTCTCATGCTTTTATGAAAAGCCATTCAACTCTCCCTCTAATTCCAGCAGCGCTCTCTTAGTTTTTTTTTGGTTTCCACGGTATCCTCCAAGCCAACAGGTCAAGGACTAATTCGTCGCAAATCTGAATTTTATTTAAGGGTCTACTGCTAGCCAATAGGTTGTTGCATACACAAGGCGGGATTCGAATCCCCGACACTTGCTTAAGCGGACGAGTGAGCTGACCACTCGACCAACTCAAGTTGGTTTCCTAGTTTTTTTTTTTTTTTTTTTTTTTGCCAGAAAACGATTTGTCCCCACCTATTGGGTTCGTTAAATGGAGGTAGTTTTGGCCCAAATATTTTTTTTTCTCATAAAAGTGGATTACACATACATTGGGCCATTTTAAGGGAAAACTTCTTCGGCAGTCCAATATTAAAAAAGGAATGGCATTTCAGATGTGTCTTTGTCCTTTACTGGAGATTTCAAATTCTATGTACGAAATAGATTTTAAGTTTTATTTTTGTCCTGTAGTAAGTTGTTAAATGACTATATTAGCCTCTAAAATAGCTTTCAAATTACTTAATTAGTCAGCTAAAAAACTTTGTTCTACACAGATTGTGACTTATGTACGTTGCGACTTAAAATTTATAGTTTTTGCAATTCATGCTGGTGTTCATGTTCTCTTACTACAAACTTGTCATGATCCTCCATATTCTATTTTCACCTTATTTAACGTAAAACTGCACATTCTAATTTTGTTGTTTATAGATAATGGTATAGAATAAAACTTATTAGGGATTTCTTGTTTGAAAAAGATACGGAGCTACACGGTGAATGAGCGACGAATTCAGAAGTGAACGAATGGAAGTTTTTTTTTTTTTTTTTTCATTTATCGTGTTTATTTAGAGATGCAATCAGCCTCGTTATTTCCTATTTTCTTTTCCCCACTAAATCAAGTTTAAAAACCTTGCCTTCCAACTATTCTTTATAATCAAACCCATTTCTTCTTAATCCCCAGTCATTCCAATTCATTTACCCAGAAACTTTGCAACAAAATTATAATATTGAATTATATAAAACAATTTTCCAAGACTATTTTCCATCAAAAGGAAAAGAAAATAAAAAGTGCTCAGAGGCCTATTAGAACATTTAAGCTAGACTTGCACATTACAAAAAGCTGGCTTTCAACCACTCTTGGATAAGGGCATGTTCAACCCTTGAAAACATGAGAAATGATGGCACGGTTGCATGCCTTTTGTGTACTTCCTTCGTTACATATCCACATGATTTATCTTCGATTATTCTATCTAAGCCACTTGTATATTATATATTAAATTTGAATGCTTTAAAATAGTGGTATTTCAAAATTTCAGAAAAGTATATGGGTATACCTCAAACATTTTCAATAATATATTTAGAATATCAAATTATAGCAAAGTAAATTTGGATATTTTAATTTTAAATGCAAATTTTTTGAGAGGATCCAATTCCTCTTATTAGTCTATGTATCAATCTTGGCCAACAGTGAATTATGCATTCACCCAAAGATATATGTAAGTATGTTTTACTGCTGCTTAAATTTTTCTGGACACTAATCTTTCCTTTGAAGATCTATCATTTTTTGGACCCATATGTTCCAAATAACAGCGAACGAAGAATACTTAATCGATTTCTTTTTTCTTTTTTCTTTTTTGTGCACCAATTCAAGTAAGCTAGGAATCTTTTAAACTAACACCTATAACTATCTATTATATTTCTTCTTTAGAATCTAACATATTAGGTACGGTACCAATAGGAGAATTTGATGAATTTCTAGCATAATTACACATCTTATTCTTCTTTTTATCATTTGGATATGCTGCACTCCTCATTGTACCTTTTTCATTTCCCTTAAAATATCTACCGAACAAGCTAAGAAAAATAGAATGGTAATTTTTTATTGGTATATTGAAAAATATTCTTCACAAGGTTATTGATATATACAATTCTCTTATTAGATTTCACGAGTATACAAGTGTTAATCTAATAATATACAACTCCGACAAATCGGGCATGTTGATTTCTTTTGTAACCAACGATCCATGCAATCTGAATGAAACATGTGTTTGCACTCAGGAAAAACTTGACAACTTTGCCCATCTTGAAAACTTTCCATGCAAATGGCACAATCACTACAACTTTTTTGCATGTCTTGGCTTTCATAAGTTACTAATGGAGGCAATTTCATTGAATCTCTAAGTTGTTGACCTCTTCTTTCGTCAAAATCTTCATCTACAGTTGCAAATAATATCCAAGCTTGTAAAGTACTTTGAACAAGGGCATGAAAAATGTCTAATTGGTGTGTTGGACTGGAAGAACCCAAAGTTACATGACTTCTTTCAGGTTCATGTCGGTGATGAGGCGTAGCCATTAGAACAATTCAATTTATTAGACTATCAATAAAAATCTGGTAAAGGATTCAAAAAAAAATTATGATATTGAACGATAGAAAAGATGGTGTTGTTAAACTAGGGTATATATCACACTATCAAAATGAAAATTATTAGAAGTTCTAACTATGTTGAGTTGTCTATGTGTTAAGATTTTTGGGTTAAATTAAGTGCAACCAACCCATTTACCAACTTGTACATATCCATTTTCTGTATTTACACAACACATCTAGTCTATTTTCTTTTTGCTTTCTTGTAAATCTTAAAATGACAAAAAAAAATTGTATATTTTATAGTAAATTTAGTAAATTGATCAAATGCTTTATCCATTATACTAATCCAAAACAAATTTTGTTTGTTTTTGTCGAATATTGAGAGATAAAGGATACTTACCACCAAGTTTAGGTTGTTAATTATCAAAAATAGAAAGTAGAAGAAAAATAGATAGAAATTGATAATCAATTTCGCTACAAATCAAATGTCAACTCTTTTGTTCTTTTCTTATCTTTTATTATTATTTTTATTAGTTGATTACCACTAATGTTGTGTATTCTAATCTATTTTTTTTATGTTATCATTATTATTAAAGGATATGAATCTCGACTTATCGTTCTGCCTGATAATATCCTATAAATATAATCATAAAGTGCTCAGATCATACATTGGAAAAAAAATAAAATATACAAATTGATTATATAGAGTAGAATAATTTTTCACATTAAATTCATTCATTGAAATTCTTATGCTACTAAAGTTCTGGGTGTGAGTTTATTTATATTTTTATTTTTTTAAAAAAAATTAAAAACTTATGATAGTACTAAAAAATTATACATTGTTAAAAAATAAATTTTAATTTTTATGAGTGTTATGAAATATTAAAATTACTTTTTCTAAGAGTTTAAGTTGATAGGAGGAGGAGACACATGAATGATTATATCTTTAATAATATTATTTATATTATTTTTTTATCAATAATAGATGTAAGTTTAGTTGTTGTAATTTTTTTTAGTGGAGTACATAAAGAGTACATAATATATAAGGTGTAATAACACAAATATTTGTTAAGTTTGTTGAAATTACAGTTGTGATAAAGAGTGAAGCAGAGAGGAGGTTGCAAAGAAGATCAATGTTGTGAGAGAAGAGTGGCAGAGAGAAGAAGTTCACAAAGTGAAAGATTTTTTGCTGAAGATAATGGAGAGTCACAAAACTTGTAATGAAGCAACAGTGTAGTTTATATACAATTAGTAATATTTTGCTAAACCACTAAGTCAACCACGGTTAGTCCTATTAGAATTCTAACTCTAGTAATTTAACTAGTCTCTAACTAACTTCTTTATTATAAATATATAAGCTGAGCTGGCACCTATATCAGCTAACATCCCCCTCAAACTAGGAGTGTTAGGACAGTGAATGTCCAACAATCCTAGTTTGGAACAGCATGAATTGAAGAGCCTCGGAGCTAGTGTTTTAGTTAATAGATCAGCTATTTGATTGCTAGAGGTCACAGGAAGCAGTTTGATGATACCCTCATGAGCTTTGTCACGAACTATATGGCAGTCCGCTTCTATGTGTTTCGTACGCTCGTGCAGAACAGGGTTGACTGCCATGGCCAAGGCAGATTGGCTATCACTATAGAGGGTGAGAGGTTCTTCATGATTAACTCCAAACACTTGCAGTAGTCGAAGTAACCAGAGGCCTTCACATGTTGCATTTGCTAAGGCTCGGTATTCGGCTTCAGATGAAGAGTTGCTTACTACTCTTCCATGAAATCAATGTTGTGCCCAAAAAGAAACAGTATCCAGCACTACAAGGTTTTTTCTTTATTTGTGGCAGTTTTTTCTCTTATTTATGGAGGTTTATAACCCTACCAAATGGTTTGTGGAGATTTCTAAAACTCCCAAAATTTGAGGTGCCACGAGGTCTTTTGTGGGAGTTTTTAAAAACCTCCACAATCTATTCAGTGGGGTTTTTGTGTACTTTCAGTGGGGGGTTTTGTATTGGACTTTTGTGGCAATTTTAAATCACTTTTGTGACGGTTTAAAACCTCCACAAATCTTGTAATTATTTATTTATTTTTAATTTCAAATCAATCATTAATCTTATCTCATTTATATATTCTCAAATTAAAAATTTATTTTTTAATATCAAAATTTAAAAACTAAATTTTTTATAACACAATTCCTCAATATAAAACATAACTCTATATATAAAAAAAATTCTCAATATCAATAGTTCCAAATATAATTGCATATGGTATTGCTACATAACTATTACTATTTTTCTTTAAAAAATAAAAAAGAAAGAACTTCAATATTTCAATATTCTAATATATCAATATTCTTCAGGTGCTGTAACACCAGAAAAACATAGCAAGAAAATGTCATGATCCAAAGAAAAAAAAGGCACAATTAGAGAAACTGAAGTTCCGACCTTCGGGCCCAATCCATAAGATGGTCAGTTGGTGGTTCAGTTGCCAATGCTAGTTCTCCCAAAGTATCCATGGTAAGATTCACCCACAAAATCTGTAAAAAGAGCAATGAATATGCAGACAAAAGGGATATCAGCTGAAACATAAATTGAGGGGCAAAGCCAGAGAGCAAAACACAGGGAGACAACAGACCTGCACTGCATTCAGTGGGAGATCACCAGAGGAAACAGCAGCAACAACATTTATAACAAGAGCTGCTACATTTACTGTAAGCTGAAACTGGATAAATTTTTGAATATTTGCATACACAGAACGTCCCCGTCTCACAACCTACAACCGCATAGATTTTGAAAGATACAAGAGTTATGCTCAAAATTTTTAGCTTGCAAAACACTATACAAAAGCAATCCAAAACGGTGCAGTTCAATTATATACAAACCTTTCATTGGTTGGCATATTGAATAACTACCTAAATACCCATCTAGTAATGCCAGAAATAAATTATCTTTTAAGATGTAAATACTATCCATAAATGATGCATCATTTATTAAGATAATTTAAGAACAAACTAGATCTCTCAAATTGAAAAGAAATAGGTCCAACCTTTACAATGGACATGGTAATTTAACAATTCTATCGAGGATGATTGAAAATAAGTACCTTAACCCCATATTTTTGGCAAAGCTCCACTGAATCTTTGACTCCAGGTCGACAACGATCCTGCATGTCAAATATGAGATTAAGAATCAGATATTTAACCAGCAGAAGCATATCTTAGAGTCAAATGCTATCATAAATTAGAGTTTATTAATGATTTCCGTGTTAAATGCAAATGCACAGAACCCACTTACAAGATATTGGTTGACATTGACAATTACAATTAAGCAAACAGGTGAAATTGGCAGCTAGGAATGAGTGTGCAAAACACAATAAATTTTATATAAACATCAATGACAATGATAGACGTGTATTCAGAGGAAATACTTGCCTTCAGACCAACAATAGCTAACAAAACAAGACTATCTTCTGTGTATCTTCAAACCTTTTCCTCATCCATGTCTACCAACTGGTCATTTGCATCAATGTACCGTGTACAGTAGGCTAGGACAATCTCAGTAGCACCTTTCCAGTGTATGTGAACTTCAGAGTCAGCCTGCAAACAGAGATAAAATTAACTTCCTTAAAATGTTCCCAAATTTCAAATCGATGAGAGTTCAATCGATATCTTCCAAATTCCATAGAATCAATGAAATTTTGTGCTCCTAATGTACCTTGAATGCATAAGGCTTACTATATACAACCTAAATTAAACCTCTATATATTTATAATTAAATTAAAGTATATATTAGCAGACAATTTTTTCTTTTACGTGATTGGCAGTATACTTAATATTCATTGTGAAATTTGAGAGATAAGATTAATTAAGTTTTCTTATTGGCATATATATAATCAATTATACAATATGAGTGGAAGTTAAGTTTAAAATGTATAATTGGCAACATTCGTATCATGGATCAGATAATAAGGTTCTAACTTCTAAACAACCACAAAGCTAATAGTTTAAAAATTTAAATTAATTAATCGTATCATTAGGCGACCTGGCATAAATAAGATATACTATTATATATCTATACAATATTGTAATTATCTTCCAAGCAATTGGAACTAGTAGATAGCTTCTCATCAAAGTTTTAACTTTACTAAAAGGTGCTAAAGGAACCGCATGAAACTTGGAAAGTTGAAGGGTTAGTGGATAGTGAAGCCTTTAATCTCTTTTGTCTGAAAGCATTTAAACAACCCAAACCTGCAGAAGGATTTTTGGATTTGTCCGAAGAAGTGATCAAGTATAGTGGTAGTCTTCTATTAGCACTTAAAGTATTGGGTTCCTATCTTAATGGTAGGCCTATTGCGGTTTCGCATAGTTCTATTGAAAAGATAAAGAAGTCTTCACATTCTGACATTATTGATGTATTGAAAATAAGCTATGATGGTTTAGATTCTATGGAAAAGGATATTTTTCTAGATATTGTTTGTTTCTTTAAAAGACGGGAGAAAGATTATGTAACAAAGATATTAGAAGGATGTGGTCATCAGGCTGTAATTGGTATTGATGCTTTGATTAATAGAGCATTGCTCATTATAAATGAATATGATCAGCATTGATGCAAAATGCAAATGAGGAACAACATACCTCCAGAATAGCATGGAACTCTTCCTTAGCTTTCACAAGCCTATCGGTATCACTTGAATCAACAACATAGATTATTGCTTGAGTATTTGGAAAGTAACACCTCCAATAAGGCCTAGAAAGAAAACCACGACAATACACCAAAAGCAAAAAGATTGGTAAAAGCAATGGAGACTACACATAAAAGAGAGTTATATTCAGTAGACTACACATAAACACTAAGTGCAGCAAGTTCAAGATAGTTTGGTCTCCTAAGATATTCCCCGTAGTATTGCAAAATAAAAATTCATAGATTTAAGAAGCATTATTAAAAATAACTAAATAGATAAATATAGTAATAACAAAATAAAAGACAAATGGCAATTAATCAAAAAAGTTTTGAGGATGAAACCAAATATTCCACTCAAAACAAATCTTTTGGAACAGGGGGTAGCACTAGAATAGGAAGCCTGCATGAAGAAGTGAACAACAGTATATAAGTAGAGATCATACTGAAAAACAGAAGAAAAATCAAGACAAAAATAAGGAACATAGCTTATCCTTCAAGAGTATGAAGATTTCTCTTTATGTAATGCCACAAGCAGAAAGCAAATATAGCAACTAGTATGATCAAGCTTACTTGTTCCGCATATAAGACATTATTCGACCCTCTTTTAGAAGGCCGTGATCTTCCAAAACAACAACAACAACATCATAACCTCGAAGAGTCAAGCTCTCATAAGCAGAAATTGTTCCAGAAATGTGCAAATAGCGGACCTAGAAAATGTGCAAGCCTTTTGCATTAACATATAAATTGAGACATATATTCATTTGAAATTGAAATTGTAACTAAAGTACCAAAATTCTGGAGCATCAAATTCACCTATATAAGTCACATTAAAGTGATCCAGAAGCATCGGGACTCGCAACTCCACCTGCAGTTTCCACCACACACATAGAAGTTATTGAAGACTGGAGAATTGTTGCTTCTCTCTGGAATCCTTTAGATTCTTTTCCACCTGCAGATCACTTCTATAATATCTATGGACATGTTTTCATGTTGAACCTACAAAGAAAGCATAAACAAGTACAGCTTAGTTGTAATGTTCATACCATTCAAATTATTAAAAAATACTTAAATATTATAATTATCACTGTAAAAATTGTGAATATTTAACTTTGTTCTGATGTGAACATTTCTTGAATATGTATTCTAACCTGATTTCTGAAAATATATAGATGTAAAAACAAAAAGAAAAGAAAGTGTTCAGCTCCAAAATTTAACTCCAGTTACCAGCTTCTGTCAAATCTGATTTGGAGAGTAAGGAACCAAAATGGAAGATACATAGATAAATAGTTCAGTAAATTAAATGCTTTGCTTTTATCTAGTAACTAACTGGAGTCAGAGAACTTTAACCACAAGAATCACTCCACACGAAAACAAATGAAAACTGAAGAAGAAAAGAAAACAGACTGAAACAATGGCTCGATTCAGAAGCTTTCAACGCAGCAACTACAGCGGCAAGAAGTCCAAGTGCAAAAGCACTCACTTTCTCAACCTCATGCTCAAACAGCAACAGCTTCTGAACGAGGTCTTCTTCCGTCACGGGAGGAGCTTGGAGGTGCTGATTGCTGAACCAAAGCCGGAATAGCTCCTCATTCGAGAATCACGTTCACCACTTCCTCTGCAAGACACAACCACTGAAGGATTTACACCTAGAGACATGCACGACCGAATTTGCCAAAAATCGAAACGAAGGGAGCAACACGCTAGGAGATCGAGGAAGAGGAACGAAGGATTTACCGTTTTTGGTAAGATCGGCGAGCGCGTGAGTGGCGCGCTTGGCGGCGGCTCGATCTAACTCCTTCCATGAGAAAGTGGAGTTGAGGATGGAAACTGCTCTTGGACCTCGGCAAGGATGGCGTCGCAGGCATCGCCGGTTACTCTCCCTCTGATCTCAGATGCTACGGCGAGCTTGATGACTGAGTGACAATGGCGAAGAGATGAATACCGTGGCGGCTAGTAGATCTAGGGTTCATTCTCAATCTTCTCCCTTTTTGAATTTTTTTGGACAAGTTTTTGGTTGGAGTTAAATTTGTTTGGGTTTACTCAGAGTAGGTTAGGGATTGGATATTGGTTTAGAAAATTGGGCTTAAAAAGTTTAATCTAACTTTAATCAATGGGAGTTTTATATTTTGCCATAAATAAAATATATTATGGAGGTTTTCTAAAACTTCCACTAAAAAACTCCTATAATCAAGTAAAAATCTTGTAGTGCAGAAACTGACCGTCGGGTGTCGGGGCATGTTACCCAATCAGCGTCTGCAAAACCTGAGAGTTTAAAATCTGTAGCAATAAGGAAGAATAGACCAGTAGAAAGAGCATTTTTTAAGTATCTCAAAATTCGCAGAGCTGCTTTGTAGTGTTCATTGGTGGGAGACTTCAAATATTGACTTAATTTTCCAACCGCAAAGGCTATGTCGAGTCTTGTATTGGTAAGGTATTGCAACTTACCAATGAGTTTTCTATACAAAGTAGGTTCAGATAGGGATTCCCCTGAAGTCTTAGAAAGGTGAATGGAATAGTCCATCGGCGTCGAAGCTGGTTTTGCCTCTAGTAACCCAAATTCCTCCAAGAGATTCGTAGTGTACTTCTTTTGATATAAGGCAAGTCCATGTTTGTTATAAGCAACCTCCATGCCTAGGAAATATTTGAGCTTTCCTAAATCCTTGATGCTGAATCTGGTATCCAGAACAGATTTGATGCTCTCAATTTCTTTAGCATCATCCCCTGCCAACACGAGATCGTCTACATAGGCTAGAATCGCAGTAAAACCTGAAGTTGTTCACTTGGTGAACAATGAATAGTCAGAATTTGATTGTGTGTATCCAGATTCTGCAAGGACTGAAACAAGCTTGGTGTTCCACTGCCGGCTCGCTTGCTTCAAACCATATAGCGACTTGTTCAGTTTACAAACCGAACCAGGAGGTGCTTGCAAACCCTGAGGAACCTTCATGTAGACCTCTTCAAGTAGATCCCCATGGAGAAAAGCAGTATTAACGTCCAATTGTTGTAGAAATCATCTCTTTAGGACAGCAATGGACAATAGAACTCTCAGAGTAGTCATGCGTACCACAGGACTAAATGTGTCGAAATAGTCAAAACCGGCTGTTTGGGTGAACCCCTTTGCAACTAATCTTGCTTTGTGTCTTTCTACAGTTCCATCGGCATTAAACTTCACCTTAAAGACCCATTTTGAACCAATAACATTCTTCCCAGGAGGTAGGGTAGTAATAGTCCATGTTCTATTATTCTCAAGAGCTCGAAGCTCGTCATTGATTGCATTTTGCTAACAATTCAGTTTCACAGCTTCATCAAAGGTTTTGGGTTCTGAGATGGCTGCTATGGCTAGTGAGAAATTTTTAAATTTCGAGGACAGCCTATTGTAAGAAACATATTTTGAAAAAGGATACTTATTGGCAGATGAAAATGCTAATGTAGCTGGAATGATGGAGCATTGGTAATCCTGTAAGTATGCAGGGGGTTTCTTAATTCTAGATGATTTCTTAGGAGCCAGATGTTGAGTCATGGAAGATGATGATGCAGTGTTTTGATGATCAAGGGATGCATTGCTATCATTAAATGATGCAGGGGTATTATGCAAATTCGGAGGGTCAGGGATGACTTCCTCGAGATGCCCATGAGATGGTGTGATGTGTAAGGGATCACCATGATGCTTGGATGCATGATACAGTTCACAATTCAAAGAATCATCATATTGATGCATATTAAAATTTTTCTTATTTGTGTCATTGTCATTAGATGAGTTCAATGCTTGACAACAATCAGGAGTAGCATTAATATGAAAGGGAAATACATTCTCATAGAATTGAACATGCCTAGATATAAACAATTCCCGTGTATATAAGTCATGCAAAACAAAACCTTTTGTGTTATGCTTATAGCCTAAGAAGACACATTTTCTTCCTCTTTTGTCAAATTTCTTTCTATAAGTGGTTAGTGTAGTGGCATAGGCTAGACACCCGAAGACCTTCAATTCCATTATACTTGGAGATTTTTCAAATAAAATCTCATAAGGGAATTTGTTCATTAGATTTGAGCTGGGTATTCTATTTATGAGATGGGCAGCGTGCCCAACTGCATATGTCCAGAAGCATTTTGGAATTGAAGAGTGAAATAATAAAGCTCTAGCCATGCCCAAGAGGTGCTGATGCTTTCTCTCAACCACCCCATTTTGTTGGGGTGTTTCCACACATGATTTTTGATGTATGATGCCATTATCATTGAAAAATTCGTGCAAGTTGAATTCAGTCCCGTTATCTGTTCTAAAATACTTTACTGTTGTGTTAAATTGGGTTTTCACATAGGCCACAAATTGTTTTATCAAGGTTTGGACTTCAGACTTGAGTTTCATAAAATAGAGCCAAGTGAACTTGCTCTTGTCATCAACGACAGTTAGAAAATATTTATGTCCAACAGTTGAAAGAGTGGCTATTGGGCCCCAAACATCAAGGTTCACTAAATCAAAAATTTTATTAGATTTTGTAGTACTGTTTACAAAAGGCAGTTTCTTTTGCTTGGCAAAGTGGCAAAAATCACATGGTTTCATATTTTCTGTATATTCTGAGAGGCTAACTCCTCTTTATTACATGCATTCTATCTATAGGAATATGTCCAAGTCTGAAATGCCATAAAGTTGTAATGTCTTTTACACTATCAGCTATATGTAATGTGGATGAGCCGCTAGTAGTGTGAGTGATGTGTCCAGCAACTGTGCTTGTGTGCTTGGGATGAGATGGTGTTAATGCAGTGCTATTTGATGACTGTGGTATTAATGCAGGAATAGTCAATGTGTATAAGCCTCCATTCTCATTAGCATGCCCAATCATCTTCCAAGTACTCCTGTCCTGTACCTCACAAGTAGTGTCAGAAATTGAAAAATGATATTTCAATTGTTTGGCAGCTTTAGAAACTGATAACAAATTGAAAGTAAAGCATGGAATGTACAACACTCCTGTAAGATACAACTTATTTGAAAATATTACTGTCCCAGCAATATTAGTAATTGTTTGATGTCCATTTGGCAGTTTAACAAGAATAGGTTTGATATGTTGGTAACTGTAAAAATTAGCTAAAGAGAATGACACATGATCGGTTGCACCACTGTCAATGACCCAAGTATGTGGTGAAAAAGTTTTAGTGAACAAAATATGTGAAATTTGAGAGCTCATTGTTAAAGTGTATGTTGGAATACCTGGTTGTAGTGAGGGATTTGGGTTGGTGATTTGATTAGGCTGTAGAGTATTGTCTTGTTGGAGAAGTGCAAGCAGTGTGTCTTTTTACTCTTGAGATAAAAGAAGATGTGATGTCTTACTGTCTCCTTTCTGAGTTGAAGTTTGCAGTGCCTCACTGGATTCTTCACTGTCCTTTCCAGATAAGGTGGTTGTACAGTTTATTGTCCTCTGCATCTGCCTCATGTGCGGAGGAGGTCCATACTTCTTGTAGCAGCTGTCCACTAAGTGTCCAGTTTTATGACAATACGAGCAGAGTTTAGGAGGTCCTCTTCCTCCTCTACCAGATCTACCTCTTCCAAAATGACCTCTACCTCCTCTGAAGCTATTTGCATTTGAGTATTGTTATTTTCCTCGTTCACTCTCAATCAAATCCGAGGAACTCATTAGGGTTCTTGCATCATTGATCTTAGGCGAGTGTAACTGCCTCTCTTGTTGGGTTAAGAGTGAAAATGCTGTGTTGACATCAGGTAAAGGCTTCATAAGCATCAATTGAGATCTGACATTGCTATATTCATCATTAAGACCTCTCAACAATCTCACCAATTGCCTCACTTTCCTGTATTTTCTTACTATTCCTAGACCACAAATGCATTCTGGACCACATAGACACTTCGGAATCGGTTGAAAGGTTTCTAATTCCTCCCAAATAGTTCTTAATTTTGTAAAATAGGCAGTCACAGAAAGGTCCCCTTGCCTAGCAGCATACATTTCTTCTTCTAATTCAGCAACCCTAAAAATATCTCCTTGGTGGTACCTATGCTCTAAGTCATTCCACATATCGCATGCATTCTCATTCCAAATCACACTTTGAGAGATTTCACTACTTAATGACAAGTTTAGCCAAGCTATCACATATGTATTACATTTTTCCCAAGCAAGAAAATTCATGTCTGATTCTTCAGGTTTGGGGAGAGATCCGTCAATAAACGACAATTTATTCTTCGACTTGAGTGCAAGTCTCATTGCTCTAGCCCAAGAATGATAATTCGAAGCATTAAGAGTCACATTCACAATTGAGATTCCAGGATTCTCACCTGGATGTAGATAATAAGGGCTGCTTGGATCCAACATCACGTTCGCATTGCTTGAGGATGAACGATCAGATCTGTTCTGGAAACTTTGAAAATTGGAAAATTGATTTAGAAGTCTTGCAAGATTCTGAATATCGCTCGAAGAGAATACGTCTTCCATGTTCGAACTTGGATTCTCCAAACTTTCCTCATTCACCATAGTTGGGCCGAATCGGGAAGCTTCAACAACAATCTCTTTCTTCTCTTGCTAACTCGGATTCTCGTCACTTTCGCAACCTCCACGCTCACCGCACCATGATAAAGAGTAAAGCAGAGAGGAGGTTGCAAAGAGGATCAATGTTGTGAGAGAAGAGTGGCAGAGAGAAGAAGTTCACAAAGTGAAAGATTTCTTGCTGAAGATAATGGAGAGTCACAAAACTTGTAATGAAGCTACAGTGTAGTTTATATACAATTAGTAATATTTTGCTAAACCACTAAGTCAACCACGGTTAGTCCTATTAGAATTTTAACTCTAGTAACTTAACTAGTCTCTAACTAACTTCTTTATTAATATCTAAGCTGAGCTGGCACCTATATCAGCTAACAAGTTGTGAATCATAGAAATTGTAAAAGACTATGAGTGAAGTATATTGTATTGACATATATAAAAAAAATATTTGATTGTATTGACAATTGAAAGGAAATATAAAACCTATTTAACTTATCATTTTAGTGTTTAAATTTATTTGTTAGACAATTTGAAAACTAATTATATTTTACCATAACAAAATATAATTATAAGAATTATTATCATATTATATATGCATTGTCCCCACTGAGGACAAAATTTTCTGGATCCGTCACTGATTATAAAACACTAAAACAGCAACACCAACACCAGTACATTATCAAAACACTAAAACAGCAACACTAGTACATTAGCAACACCATTCAACAAGGAAGTGATGACATTAAACTAAACACTAAAAATAGAGCATTCAGTAACCAAGCATTAGCATTAGCAAGGAAGTGCATTCAGTAACCAAGCATTAGCATTAGCAAGGAAGTGATTACACCAAATTAAACAGAGCATTAGCAAGGCAGTGATGACACTAAATTAAACACTAAAAACAGCAAAATCAATACATTATACAACATATCAAAAGTTCAAAACAGAGCATTCATCAACCAAACATTAGCATTAGCAAGGAAGTGATGACACTAAAAACAAATAACTCAACAAATATTTTTGAGTTATTACACCTTATAACTATGTACTCTTTATGTACTCCCACTAAAAAGAATTTACAACAAGTAAGCCTACATCTACTATTGATAAAAAAAATCTATGTAACACCCTTCCTCAAGCTAGAATGGTATAAATCTAACAATCCTAACTTAAAAACATTAGTAACAAAAAGACCCGATAGCAGAGCTTTGGTAAGAAAATCATCAAGTAATGTGGCAGTCCACTTTAATGTGTTTGGTTCTTTCATGAAAGATGGAATTAAATCAGACTTGTGCTCTTCGAAATTTGAGATTGAAGATTCGTATGAGTTGATGGAGGAGATTAGCATTGTTAGGTTGTCAAAACCACCAGTCGAGGATCTGTTTACTGATGCGTGAGCATCTTGTCTATCTTTTCCTAGTGAATTTGGATCTAAATTGTTGAATTTAATTAATTATATTTTAGCCACTATGGATGCTATTTTGAGTTTTGTACAATACTGTTTATTTTAGGTAGCATTTGGCGGAATTTGATGGAGTTTCTGCAGAGAAAGAGAAGAAGCCAAGAAGAGGACCAGCGAATACCGACGCGGACGCATGGCTCACGCGACCGCGCGGAATGGAGGAAATCACAATGACGCGATCGCGTGCCTGACGCGAACGCGTGGACTGGAATCTGCACAAATGACGCGAATGCGTGGACGACGCAGACGCGTCACATGCGCCACATGCAGAAAAAGTAGAAAAATGCTGGGGGCGATTTCTGGGCTGTTTTGACCCAGTTCTTAGCCCAGAAATCACAGATTAAAAGCTGCAGAATGGACAAATCAAGTGGTCCCACCCATCAGCTGAAGACTTGTTAATTAATTCGAATTTTAAATTCAAATATTAATTTAGGAAAAGATATTATTTTAATTTTAATTTTAGATATTTGATTTTTTAATTATTAGGATTAGTTATAAAAGGGATCCCAATAGGGTGGTTCCAGGAGAACACTACACAACATTATTCCATACAAATTTATATTCCATATTCCATGAGCAACTAATCCTCCATTGTTAAGGTTAGGAGCTCTGTCTATTGTATGGATTAATAATATTATTTTTCTATTTTAATTCATGTTTTGATTTATATTTCAATAATTATTTTCGTTCTTTATTTTATGAATTTGGGTGGAACGGAAGTATGACCCATGTTCTATTTGAGTTCTTGTATAACTTGGAAAAGCTCTTTACTTGAACAATAGCTAGAAAACATATTATCCTGAATTTCTAATTTTTTGTATTTAATGGAATACGTGACATATAATTCCCTTATTTTTGGATAATTAGGATTCTTGTGGCATATAAGCTAGAATTTGATCATCACCCTCTAATTGGAATTAATTGACCAAGGAATTGGCTGTTGATGAATTTTAGAGGAGACTAGGAAGGTCTAAGGAATTAGGGTCTAGTCATAAATAGTTTGCCATGAATTAAATCTTGCATAATTAAAATAGTTAATAAGAAAAGTCAATTCAGAAAATAGATAACTCTGAAGCCTTAACTGCCTTCTCCATATATTATTCCCAACTTAATTACTCGTCCTTCTTTAATATTTTTGATATTGTTTAATGTCTCTTATATTGCATCTCAACACTAATTTTTGTTTGTCTAACTAAGCCTATCAAACACTAGTGTTGCTTAGTCCATCAATCCTCGTGGGATCGACCCTTACTCACGTAAGGTATTACTTGGTACGACCCGGTGCACTTGCCGGTAAGTTAGTGGATTATAAATTCCGTACCATTTACCATGTCCGCCATTTTGAGAAATCAATGAATCACAGTATGATTTAGATCTTGCGAAAGAAAGAATCTTGCGAAATATCCTCTCATCAAACTCTATTGGATGTGTTTAAAGGAAGAGGTAAGAAAGGGGAAAAGAAAAATATGGCATCATTATGCGAAGATGAATTGCTTCACATATTCTCCTATCTTCTAACAAAATCAATATGCAAGTTTCAATTTCTTTGCAAATCTCTTTGAATTTTATGAAGCCAGATTTATGATGAAATATGTACAAAATATGTCTCTAAATGATGATATTTGCATCTTCTGTTAGATATTTTATAAAACTAGTAATTTACGTACCTTCAGCCATTGCCAATAAATTCTTTGATTTAATTTGAAATCTTCAATTCTTGAATCACAAAGCCAGATGGAATCAAGGTGTGTTTGTTTGATGTTATGTCATCAAAATTGGGGACCCAAATTTTATAAAGGTTATGATGAACAGTCGTATTCTTTCCATCAAAGAACAGACCAACTGCCAATATACTGCTCCATGGTAGAAGTGGCAACAAGTGATTGTTTTGCACTCTTCCAAAATACTGCTCCATCAGCAAGCATAAAGATGTATCCTGATGTTGACTTTCTAGAATCAACACATCCCGCCAAGTCTGAGTATCCAACAATTTCCAAATTGTCGGTTCGTCTTTATGTAAGCATGAAGTCCTTGGTCCCTTGAAGATACCTTAAGACCTTTTTTGTAGCTATCCAATAGATAATTCCTGGATTACTTTGATATCTTCCTAACATGCTAACAGCAAAAGCAATGTCAGGTCTTGTACAAACCTGAGCATACATTAGGCTTCTAACGGCTAAAGCATAAGGAATATTTTGCATCTGTTTCTTTTCAAGTTCATTTTTGGGGACACTGATCTAAGTAGAATTTGTCACCTTTCACAATAGGTGCAACACTTGGTGAACAATTTTGCATTTTAAACCTTTCAAGTACTTTATTAATATAGACTTCTTGAGATAAACCTAAAATTCCTTTATGTTTATCTCTATGAATCTTTATGCCAATGACATAAGATGCATCACCCATATCTTTCATATCGAAATGTCTAGAGAGAAATTGTTTCACTTCATGTAACAATCCTAAATCATTTGTTGCAAGCAAAATATCATCTATATATAAGATGAGAAATATGATCTTGCTCCCACTAACCTTGTGATATATACATTGATAAGAAATATTCTCAATGAACCCAAATGAATAAATCACATTATGAAACTTCAAATACCATTGTCGAGAAGCCTGCTTAAGACCATACATTGCTCTCTTAAACTTGCAAACTAGCTCCTTACCAGCACTTGAGATAAACCCTTCGAGTTGTCTCATATAGACATCTTCTTCCAAATCTCCATTAAGAAAGGCCGTTTTCACATCCATTTGATGCAATTCCATGTTAAAGTGTGTTACCAATGCCATAATGATGCAGAAAGAGTCTTTGTTTGAAACAGAAGAAAAGGATTTCCTGTAGTCAACTCATTCCCTTTGAGTAAATCCTTTAGCAACAAGTCGAGCCTTGTAGCGCTCAATATTGCTTGATGAATTCTTCTTGGTCTTAAAGACCCATTTACAGCCAATGGAATTTTCCCCATCAGGCAATTCTACAAAATCCCAAACTTGGTTATCCGCCATAGAATTCATTTCATCCTTCATAGCATCTAGCCATAAATTGGAATTATGACTTTTCATTGCTTGTGAAAACGTTGTTGGGTCATTTTCATCACAAACATCATAGTTAGACTCAGCACTACATAGTCACTAGAAATCGCAAGCTTTATTATTCTTGTTGATCTTCTTAATGTTGCATCATCAACCTCTTGTAAAGGTAGTGGCACAACAGGTTCTCCCTCTTCTTGAAGTTGCTCTTGAGTAATATGTTCTTGAACAACATTTTCATTATGAAGAGTTTGATCCTCTACCATATGATCTATTTAAACATTATCTTCATGATGTGGAACATCAGTAATAGGTTGTTCTACATTGATCCCATCTATATGGGCATTGTATTGAACAATCACTCTTGTACATGGAGAGGTTTGACAAACATTATCATTCTCAACAACTTTAAGAGGATGATTTCTCCCACTTTCCACATCATGCTCTAAAAACCTTGCATTTCTAGATTCAACTATTTTACTTGAATGAGAGGGACAATAAAATTTGTAACCCTTAGATTTTTCTGCATAGCCGATAAAATAGGCACTTATCGTCCTTGGGTCCAACTTTCTTTCTTGTGGATTATAAATCCGAACTTCAGTAGAACAACCTCAAATCCGTATACTAGGTTTCCAACCTTTTCATAGCTCAAATGGCGTTTTAGAAACTGCCTTTGTTGAAATTCTATTTAATATATACGCGGCTGTCTTAAGGGCTTCACTCCATAAGGATAAAGGACGATTGGAGTTGCTAAGCATACTCCTCACCATATCTAGCAAAGTCCTATTTCTTCTTTCACCTACACCATTTTGATCTGGTGTGCCAGGCATGGTGTATTGTGTCACAATACCATGTTCATGAAAGTATTTTGCGAATGGACCAGGTGCTTGTCCACTCTATCTGATCTCACGATCTTAATTTGCTTTCTGCATTGTTTCTCTACTTCAGCTTTATAAATTTTAAAAGCGTCAAATCCCTCATATTTATTATGAAGCATATAGAGATACATATATTGTGAATAATCATCAATAAAGAAGATGAAGTATTTCTGACCACTTAAGGACATATCAGGACAACATATGTCAGTGTGGATTATTTCTAATATGTCAGAACTCCTCTTAGCACCCTTTTGAGACTTTTTGGTTTGCTTCCCTTTAACGCAATTCACATAAGTATCAAAATCAGTAAAGTCTAGAGGTTCAAGAACCCCATCATTTACTAATTTCTTAATTTTCTCAATAGAGATGTGTCCCAACCTTCGGTGCCATAACATGGAGGATTTTTTATTCATAATATTACCATGCATAACCATAAAACCAGATGGAACATCATTAGCTAAATGGACTTTAAATAAATTACCAATTAAAGTACCATGTCCAAAAATATTAGAATTTTTAATAATGTCAACAGAATCACCATAAAATTTATACATAATCCTTGTTTTACAAGTTTAGATAAAGAAATCAAATTTTTAGAAAAATCTGGAATATAAAATTTTTTTCTAAATCTAAAATACAACCAGTACTTAATACAAGTTTAAATGTTCTAACAGCTTCCACATGTGAACGCATCCGATTGCCCATATAAATGCTCAGTTCACTTTTTATTGATTTCCTTTTCCTTAAGAAACCCTGCATGGTATTTGAAATATGAATTTCAGCACCAGAATCAATCCACCAAGTGTCATGACATATTTCAACAAAATTAGATTCAAAACACACCGAAGGAATAAGATCACAAAGATTAGTACCTTTCTTTTCAAGCCAAACTTTAAATTTTGGGCACTCCTTCTTCATGTGTCCTTTCTTTTTACAAAAGAAACACCATGCACCTTCTTTCTTCATAGGATGGGATGCAATACCCTTTCCTTTCTTCTTATGAGCTTGTTTTTTACCACCCTCATTTGTCACTAATAGTGCACTTTCACCAAATTCCTGAATTAGCCTTCCTTCCTCTTGCACACACATCACCAGTAATTCGTTAATGGACCATTTTTCTTTATGTGTGTTATAAGAAATCTTAAATGGTTCGTACTAGACAGAAAAAGAATTCAGAATAAGATGTACCATAAATGAGTCTGAGATCTCAAGCTATAAAGCTTTCAGTTGTGCTGTAATGTCTCTCAACCTCATGATGTGTTCACGCACACCTCTTATGCCGGTAAGCCTCATGGATAACAATTGTGCCATTAGGGTGCTTGCAAGTGCCTTACTAGAAAACTCAAACTGTTCATCAATAGCCTTCATGTAAGCATTGACATTCCTGTAATCAGGAATTGAACCTCAAATACTAGCTGAGATACGAGACTTAATGAACATCATACTTAAACGGTTGGATTTTTTTCACCGTTCGTATAATGCTACCTCGGCTTGAGAACTAGCATCAGTAGGTACCGGAGTCTCTTCCCTACGAAGAGCATAGTCAAGGTCTGCACACCCTAAGTGAAAGAGAATCTTATCTTTCCATTCTTTATAGTTGTCACCAATTAACAAATGAACTTTTTTTTGAAAGAAATAGCTCAACACACAAAGTAGAGCAAGAGTAGTGACAAAAGTACACAAGAAAATAAAAGCGTAAATATCATTCTGTCATCTCCGGCATTGCTATCAACAACAAAAGGGATCAGCACCTAACCACTCAAAGAAGCTTTGGAATGATAAAGTTATAATCTCCTGAGCTCCTTTTTCTTTTTTCTCAAAAATCCTTCGGTTTCGTTCCAACCAAATGAACTTCAGATACAGTTTCAGATATCATTACTGTTGCAAATAATAAATCATGCTAACATTACTAAACTTTAAATAGACACATCAAAATCCATAACATATGGTAATACATGCCAATGCAAGTCATATCAAAATAAATATGAATCATAGCGTCATTAAAATCTACCTGTGGGCAAAGATTTTAACACACATAATATTCACTATATTAACTAAAGTATTGAAACGAAAAAATAAAATACTACTTCTTAATACTTGTAGACTAATTAAGAAGTAAAAATATTTTCTATTTTAATCGAATTATATGTGAATAACATAATAAATTCATGTGGATAAGTTTATTATATAATTCACAACAATTACAAATATATCATATTAATATTTATGCGATTTTTTTAAATATAATTATTATCAAGGATGCTGTGGCTACTCCTCAATAAATCATATATTAATCACAATATGATATGTAGTGGAAGAATTTATACTGCATGCAAATATAATCATTAAATAAATAAATTCAATAACATAAATGATATTAAAATGAAGATGATCTAGTGGATAATCATTTTGCCAATATTTAGAAGATCCAAGTTCAAACCTCACTCCTACCAAAATTTGAATTTTTTTTATGCCATTATGAAGAATAACTACGACACAAATTCGGAGAATTCCTTCTTACTTCTTATGGTGCGTCAATTTCAATTTCAATGGTTTTTTCTTACTTATTCCGAAATTCATACTATACATTTTTCTTACAAAACAATTTATCAAGATAATGCATAGTAATTAAATTTTGAAATAGCAAGGCAGAGACAATTTTACTCTGATACCACATGTTAGATATTTTATAAAACCAATAATTTACGTACCTCCAGCCATTGCTAATAAATTCTTCGATTTAATTTGGAATTTTCAATTCTTGAATCACAAAGTCAGATGGAATGTTTGTTTGTTGTTACGTCATCAGAATTGAGAACCCAAATTTTATAAAGTTTATGATCAATAGTCGTGTTCTTTTCATCAAAGAACAAACCAACTACCAATATAATTAATGAATAATTACAACACCACTCAAACTAATTTCTATATTAATAAATTGGACTACAATTAGAATAAAAATTTCTAAACATCTTCATTCAACCGGCAATATTATTCAAGTTGTTCAAGCTGTGATGTTGATGGTTTGATGAACTAAAAGGAATTAAGAGATGAAGAAAAATAAGTTCTTCTAATTTTGAAAAGAAATAAGCCTACATCTACTATTAATAAAAAATAATCTAAATAACAAATAATATGGTCTTTCATGTAAGAGCCTCTTTTGGATTTGTATGAAAATTTTTACATAGACATTTTTTATGTGAGTTATACTGATTTTTTTTATTTGTTTGAAGATAACAAAGATCTCTTTCTCAGTATTTCAGTCATAAAGAAACATGTAAATGACTATATTTTTAATAATGAATAATAATAACATAAATCAAACAAAATTATATATTAAAAATAAGTTAATTAAATATATATATATATTTAATCCTAATTTATTATAATTGGTGCATTTTTTCATCTTAATTATAAAAAAAAATTAACATCTTTTATAGATGATGTAATTGTTTAATGAATTTTTATTACAAAAATAGTTTTTTTAATAAAAATAATATTTTTATGGATAATTAGGTTCAAAAGGACTTGACCAGCAAGGGAGTAAGGTTGTGGATAACATGGATTCAACACTTAGATTTCTAACTTCAATAACTCCTAAAATAAATGGACCCTTAATAGTAAAGGAAACGTTTTAGGTACTCCAGTATACTTTATTGGAGTACTGATATGCCATGTACTTTTAGGTTCTCAGTTATATTATTGTCTTGTAGTGAAGCGTTAAAAGACTTTATTAACCTCTAAAAGTGATTTAAAATTACTCAAATGGTCAGCTAAAAATTCTTCACAGCTTGCTTCTTTTATTTAAATGTTTGCAGCTTAAATAGCAAGATGGCAAAAAGCCTTATTGGCTTATAATGTTGCCTGAGTTGGAAGAATAAGATCGTTAACCATGTTGGTGAGAGCTAAATCTCCTCGCCTCTCCTCTGTTGTCTGCCCTTGATACAGCGGATTCGACAAAAGTTGTTCTGATCCACTGCTACAGCCGTTTGGGGTTCTTGGCCTTCTCCTTCATATCTGAGTGGTTGTTCTACAATTGGGATTTTTTTTCAGCAGTTGCGAGAAAAGTGGAAAGCGCGATTCAGCAGATGGTAATGTACGGGTTGCATAAATTTGCGCCATTGAAGGGCTTGTCGAAAGGCATGTTCCTTATTTTTGGCAATAAATTTTGTAGCAAGTGAATTTTTTAGGGCTAGATTTAAGGTGTTGGAGCTTACCTAGGGAGATTAAATGTGTTGGCAATGTTATGTCGGATTATTGACATGGTGTGTACCCGAAAAAATTGGGTATGATCCTTTTAGATACATTAGTTGAGTCATGTTAAAGGATTATACTGGTGTGTAGTAGATGGTGGACTTTGGTATGTAGTTAGAGTTATGGTCTGTAGAGAAATAATGGTAGGAGTTTCTTAGTTAGTCAGCAAATAAATGTAATTTTCTTAATTATTTACAATTATTTTTTTTTTTATAAACTTAATTGAAGAGTTAGTTTATTTGTTTATTCAGCACATAACCTTTTATTAATTGCTAGGCTGAGAAGGTTAAGAATAGCTGCATGTGATTTTAATGGCATCAAGTTATTTACTATCCATCCGGTCACCACTTTAAAAGAGAAAGTGTTAGTTTTTTTCTCTCTAAATTTCAATTCCAATTGGTTGGTTAATGTGCTTTATCGGTCTTCTGGTCTATTTGTTAATGGAAAATAGAATTGTCTTGTTTTACATTTGTTATGGATTTGGCTACATCTCTATTTCTGAAGCCTTCATGCCAGTCTAGTTTTTTAAACTTACAAGATATTTTGGTTTCACAATCACTATCAGTGAAGTTGAAGCACTTTTTGACCTATTTAAGTGCATAAGCGATTGGGTTGTTCATAAAGGACTAATAAGCAATGAGAATATAGCAAATTTGTTTTCCTCCTAGTGTCAAACGTAGTTGTATTTATGACATTTATTTTGTCATCTTCATTTTATTAAGATATATTAGGTGTGCTTTTTTATTTGTTGATATGAATGATCAAGGTGGGGTAGATGTTTGTATAGGGTGGGTTTTCCCGATGATGATGTAGTGAGGGTAAATTATTCCTGGAAGCATTGAAATTGGAGTAAAAGCTCACCGTTTCCTATGTTAACATGTTACAATAAGTTGCTTTGTTAACAATGTTGCATCAATTGGGCAAGTTGTGACGGCGAGACTGGATATTATTGTTGGCTATGCAATTGTTGAACTTCTGAGGAACCACAAGTGAGGGGATCCTCTAGAAGAAGCAGCTACTGCCTATTAGGAAACAGATGAACAACATAAATCACACGCCGATATCGACATCAACCAATCATGAATCGACGATGCCAGACCCAGAAGACGGGCTTTTGAATGAGGTATATGATAGGGGAGAAATTGCAGATTCTGATTATATTAATTTTTTGTCATTCTGAAGATGAATAGTATAAGTTAATGTAAAAGTGGGTGATCGTACCATTGTTAATTGCTGCAGGAGACACTTTTTGACATGAGCATCTTAGGGGACGAACCAGGATTTCCGAATATGACGCAGACAGACATAGAGCCTCAAGCTGCTCAGGTACCAAGTCATGTTAGCGTTGAAGATGTGCTGAAGATGGAGTTCTTCACCCCTAGGGAAGCAAGAGAATTCTACACGAGTTATAGTAGGCTAAAAGGTTTTGCAATAAGGAGTAAGAGGGTAAAAAATGCCAAAGGAGAGATTGTTAGTTACACTTTTGTTTGCAACAGACAAGGGTTTAGGCACAAGAAGTGGTTAGATAAGCTGGATAGGAAAAGAGAGCACAAGCCTATAACGCGATGCGGGTGTGTAGCAGAGATGAGGATAAAAAAGAATCATAGTAATGGAAAATGGTTTGTTTCACAGTTTGTGGATGATCATAACCGCACCCTACTCTCTGAAAGGTTTATTGGATATCTGCCTTCACACAGGAATATGTCTGATGTAGAAATTGCTCAAATGAATAGCATGAGGGAAGTTGGGATAAGCATTCCAAAGATATACCAGTCATTTGCGATGCAGGTTGGCGGCTTTAACTTAGTAAGATTTACTAAGCAAGATATGCACAAGGAGGTTCAAAAGCAACGTGCTTTGCAGAACGGAGATATAAATGCCGCACTGCGTTTTTTTGAAGGTGCTGCCAGAAACGATGAGAAACTGTTTTAGAGGTATGAGGTAGCGGCTGGTTCTCGTTTGTGTGACATTATATGGAGTGATGGTCGAAGCCAGGAAGATTATGAGGCGTTCGGTGATGTCCTTGCCTTTGATACGACCTATGGGAGGAACAAGTATAACCTTCCTATCATTGTTTTGTCCGGGGTTAATCACCATAATCAAACATGCGTGTTTGCAGCAGCAATGGTTTAATGTGAGTCACAAGATTCGTACAAATGGGTGTTGAGACAGTTTTTGGAATGCATGCAGGGAAAGGCCCCGAAGGCAGTCATAACTGATGGGATCCTTCTATGAGGCTAGCTATTATGCATGTATTTCCAGATGCTCATCACAGACTTTGCACGTGGCATCTACTAAGAAATGCCACTGCTCATGTCTCACAACCACGTTTCCCCTAATTATTCAAACAGTGCATGCTGGCTGACATAGAGGTTGATGAATTTGAAATGTAGTGGGAGGCGATGGTTGATGAGTGTGGTGTTTGAGAGGTTGAATGGGTGATGGACCTCTATAGAAAGAAGTTGTCATGGGCCACCGCATACATACGGGGCAGATTCTTTGCAAGTTTAAGGACAACCTCTCTGTGCGAGTTGTTGCATGCTAAGTTGGGTGGGTTTGTGGAGAGTAGATATAGGATATTGGACTTTGTTACAAACTTTCAAAGATGTGTTGATTTCCTTAGAAACAAGGAGGAGGAGCTTGACTTTCGTTCCTTTTATGGTACCCCGATGCTTCAAACACAGTTCCCAGAGATTGAGAGGTCGGCGGCAACCCTGTATACTTGGGAACTTTTTTATAGGTTTTGAGAGTCCCTAAAGCGGGCCGTAAGATTTTACATTGCCGACCGCCAGGATTATGAAAATGGATGTTGCTATGTGATACAGAAGTATCGCCGACCGGAGTCAACCTGGGAAGTCTTGCACCAGCCGCAAAATGGAACCTTTCAATGTAATTGCCGCAGGATGGAGTCATATGGGATCCCTTGTGTTCATATAATTGTAGTTCTGGTTGGTAATGATATCAGTTCTTTGCTAGAGACTCTGGTCTTGAAGAGGTGGTGCAAAAATGCCAAGAACCATGTGACTTCCGTTAGACAAGTTACTAAAACGGGTGATGCTGCATCCCGGTACCGTAGCAGACTTGGTGCATTTCTTGACCAATGTAAGCATTTTGCCAAGCTGGCTTGTCTAAGGGACGAGGACTACAAGGTCTTCAGTGAAAAAATGGCACGGGATGCTATCATGTTGGAGGTCAAGAATGGGTTGCGTGTGGCCCCAGATGTGAATCCACACCTTAACGGTGAAGGGGTGGTGGGATACATGATTCGGCCCGCGTCCGGACAAAAGGCACCGGCAGAGGAAACATTTCTCAGGTATCAAAGGGCCCAAAGAAGAGAAAATGCAGCGCCTGCAAGAAACTGGGTCATCGCAGAACTCGTTGCCCCAGTGCGCCTATATTTCCAAGCTAATAGTTTTCTGGGTACACTATATTTACAAAATTTCTGAAACCCCAAAACACTTAAGGGTCATTACCAACATACTAAAACATAATTTCCACTTGAGTCCTTCACACCTCTTCGTATGCATCACGTGGAGCAAATTTCTATCACACTGACTCCAGCCTACTGTTGCAGCAGCGCATTAAATGCTACGATTTGCCCCTTCAGGAGGGGCTTGGTGAATGTCATTCCTTCACCAAATGGAGTGATACAATGACGTGCTGAGGTTTTCTTTGGGAATTACTAACTGTCAACCATTCATCATTGCCACTGCCACGGGTGGTATACAGCTGACAAGTGAGTCTAGCCTACGACACGATGGTGACGGTAGTAATCCAAGTGCATTAATTAATTGTGCTCTCCCACTCAAGCTACTAACCAAGCTCTTTATGCATCAAACTTGGGCGAACTTGAAGAAACACTTCAGTTCCATACTAAAATCATGAGCATCTCACTAACCATCATTTAAATTACTCTGAAAGGGTCACCATTGATTAATGATTACTATATGGAACTTGCGGGCTTTTTGTTTATTTTTTATAATCTACTTTCACTTCATTTAGAGTTTAATATTTGTTAAAATTCGTGAATTGAAATTTAGATTATTTTGTATAAAATAAATGAGTTGATATGTAACATTGAGGAGCGAAATATTTCCTTTTTTTTAATTATTTATTATACTTGAATTGAATTTTTCCTACTTGACACTTTTAGAAATTAGTTTTAAAGGCATATAATTTAATTTCATAGTAAAATAAGATAATATGAAAAATATATGTACTTTTTACAAGTATTTTGAACAACACAAAATAAAGAAATAAAAGCCAGATAATCAACAAAATTAGTGGCATAGCAGTCAGAGATATGAAAATACCAATAAATGCATAATCAATCAAAGAAATAGACAAAATTTAAATATGATAAAACAAGTAACGCTATTTTTCTCGGGGCAAATAAGGAGAAATTTTTTCCTGAAAATAGACCTCATGCACGCTATATTACAAAAGTATGGAATAACATATTAAGTAAGTAGGTTTACAAATATTACGAATGATTTTTATTCTTTTATGTGTTAATCTTGTCTTGTTATGTAATTTAATTTTATAAAATAAAAATATTATTTTTTTCGTTCTACCCAACAAGATTTAGAAGTATTTTTTATATATACTTTTTTTAAAAAAAAATTACATATTAAATATCTTTTTATTATAGAAATCTAATAAATTAACACATTAAAATAGTATTTTCTAAAATGTCAATTCAAACTAAGTCTATAATAATTCTTATTAACAATAAATTCTGTGCGACATACCCATAATTTACATAAATGAGATGTGTCATTTATTTCAACTAATTGATTCGATTTAGTTATTTTTTTTTAACAACAAATTCATTTACATATATTATATCCAATTGTGTTATCCTATAGTATCTAAGCATGAAACTTAGTAGTTGACACAATTAGGACATCATAAATTATTTTAATTTTAGCAACTCCAACGTCTATAATGAATCAGGCATATTAGACATGCATTTGGATTATTACTTACAAATAAGACTATTTATTTAATTGATTTAACAGAACTCAAATTTGATAAAAAGTCAATTAGTGTTAAAGTTATTTATGTTTTATAAACGGTATAAAAATAAATTATAATGAAATGAATGTTGTTCGAATTACAATATTTACAATTATATTAAAATTTATTACTAAAAAAGGACATAAATTTATATCATTCAAAACTATGCTATTCTAACACTCTTTGATTACAAGTTCTTTTGAAAAGAATTTAAATTTATTTGTTGAAATTTAGTATTCTTTAAGTTATAATTTTTTAGTACTCTTTTTTAGTACTCTTTCTGTATTTAAATATATCTTTCGTAATAAATTTTAAATTAAAAAAATAACATTTTATAAAAACATAGATATTAATAATAGAAGATTAAAACATTTATATAAATAAGAAACATTAAAAAATATATCTAAATAAGTCCAGTAATACACGAGTGAATATTGAAAAAATAAAAACTCTAATTTATTATTTATGGTGAATGAGAGTTTAAATCTGACCCTAATCTACGCATTTAAAGAAAAATAGTCAACGAGACAAAAACAAAAAACTATGCCGTTCAAAAAAATTAACTGTGTTCTATATTCTTTTAACGCATTTGTCAAAAACGTCCTGATTCTACTTTTTCCAAACAATTTCACTCATCATTCAACTAACTTTTTTTAAAACCTCAACAAATAACTTTAAATTAAATAAAAATCTAAATTCACTCAACTCTAGAATCTTTCGTGTGAAAGTCTCTTCACATCATGGCGTGACCCTCAATAAACTTATCCTTCAGAAGCATCATCACATCTCTCACACACTCACCCAAACAACAACAAAGCACTCCATGCCCTTGTTCATTTAGACCAATCTCCTCCTAAACAACATCAGAACAACCAATCTGCTCGGGACCTAGACCGTAAATCACCTTGCCGAACCGCCAACAATCATGGAGGATGAATTGAGAAAATTCACCTACTTCGTCGTCACCAAAGGATGGAACACCGGACTCTTCACTTCCTTCGACAAGGCCAGTGCTCAGGTCGTGGACTATTCAAACAGCGAATACCAGGCCTTCAACTGTCAGGCCCTAGCCGTTGGTTCCTACAAGGCGCGATTAAAGGCAATCGAGAAAGAGAAGGAGGCGCTTGATGAGATGACGCAGCAAATGGGCCAACCGGATGAGTCGCCCCTAAAAAGCCCTCCGACCTTCGTCACGAAAAATGGCCGTTGGGCCCGTCTTTGTCGGTGTAAGTCTTTCTTCAACTCAATACATACCAGTCTGCTGAATTAACACCCTTTGCTAAGACATGCCTAACGGCTAAATTTTCAACTTTCACGTAGGGATTAACTGCATCCCATCTAACGAGGTTGCCTCCGGTGCCTATGCCGTCAACCTCAGCATGGAAGAATTGCTGCACAAGGTTTGCTACGGCGCCTCCTTGCCATCTCCTTCCTACTTCCGTACTGAGCTGGGTGTCCATGACACAGGCGTCGTGTATGCTTTCTCCGTCGTGTATGCTTTCTCCGTCGTTCTCCGTTGGAAGGTACAGCCCTCTCGAGACGGATGCTAAGGAAGATGCTGCTTACAACATGCTTCAAAAGGTCCTCCACACCACGGATCAAGAAATACGGGACTTCAACTACTTGAAAGCAAAGATGCTAGAGAGGGCCAACAATGCACTTTCTGCAGAGGTTCAACGCCTTGAGGAGAAGTGTCGTCTCCACTGCTACGACAGCAGTCTGGACAATGTATCGCCATATTACTCTTCCCCTCCTTTATCTAATTCAGCTGCATTGTACAGAACAATCGTGACATCATTAGGAAGCCTTTTAATTAGTTCTGTTACAGAAAATATATTTCTATATTGCATACTCATGTCACTAATTGTTATGCTAAGCTTCCATGATCAATCCAACTTGTGTAATCCACTTTATTATGAATAAATTCTATTATGATCCAAACACTAATTTGCTCAACACTCAAAATCAAGTTATAAAAATTTCACCCCATATGATACACCAATAATGACCCACGCCGAAGTTCATGTCTCAAAACGCCACACAACCACAAACTTTTATTTACAATTCCCACTTTCAATACCTTCTGTTTTCGGCTATCACCTGTAATTTCGACCACTAAATGTCGTGTTCTCTTTTACTATAATTTTACAACTATTTTTATTATGAAATTGGCACAACCCCACACCATGAATAAAAAACTGAGGTAAAAAATTAACACAAAAACGTCTATTCATTAATTTGAAAAATATTACTTTGCATTTTCTCAAAGTACCTTAAAGTTCAATTAACAACGAAAAAGTCACAACAGGAATTCAAAAAGAACCAATTTGTGTCAAACTTTTTCTTTTTTCGGAAACAATTACTAAAAAGACTGTTAACAAGATTTAATTATTAAAAAGGATGTTTTTTTTTTTACCAAAGATATGAGACTCAAACCCGCAACCTCTTAATTGAATATGGGAAGACTATGCCATTTGAGCTATTACTCATTGGCATTAAAAAGGATGTTTAATACTAAAATTATTAACGAGTAAATCTTTTTATAATATCTATAATATTTAAGAAAAAGGGCCAGCTCTTTTTATGAAGAGACAAATATATCTATAATTATTTTTTTATTATCTCTATTTTCTTTATTTCTTGTAAAATTTTAATAATTTTGATTAATTATCTATGACTTATTTATTTTTAATTTCTGTGATCTTTTATCTTTTTTTTTTGTCAATGGATAAACATCACAGAAATAAAATAAAAAAAATAGAATTCAATAGATAATAACAAATTTACTAAAATTTTAGGAAAATTATAAATTATCAACATCAAAATTATAAAACATAATTAATGATATATTTATCTTTTTATAAAAAATTTGTTTTTTTTTAAATATTACAAAAAAAATTTGTGTTTATTAATAATTTTGATATTAATTAAATCTCCTTTTTAACAATTAAATCATTTTAATGGTCTTTTTGAAAAAAAAATTTGGTCATACATCAAACTTTATTTAAATATATTGACCCACAATAACGGAAATAACACTCTAGTTGAGTTTTTCTATATGTACTTACTCTTCTTTTAATTAGCGTTTTAAATAAATTGTCAGTTCACCTCATCAACTACACAAAATAAATTATAACCACCCAAGCCAAACTGAATCATTTAAAAGGCCATACACACTTTAATCCAAAACTTGGATGAACTAAATTTCATTCATGGACATAACTTTTGTTTTTCGTTTTCATTCAATCAAAAAAAATTCTTTTTCCCATACCCATGGACATAATTAATTAGTCAATTTCCCATGATTTCAACCCAAAACTATACACATGGCCCATTACATCGACTTGGCTTCCCCTCTCTTCATTCAACTCCGCTCAAAGTCATTGTGTTTGTGCTGTGTTCCCGTCTTTTTCCAATGTTACCTACAATGGGTATTTTCACATACTTTACTCCGCAACGTTCTAGCCGGTGAAAAGTGCAACATACATCTTCATACCTTAATATTCACAACAATCACCTTACCTAAGATCTAAACCATTCAAATATTTAACAATAAATCCGAATGCTGAAAAAAATTGGAGAACTAAAATGCCATTAAAGGTAACAAGCGTACCTGAAACGTTTATATCAAACTTCCTAATATAAATGACTGACTCAAGAAAAGTGTCCCATTAACACAATGTCTCATCAACAAGGTCATTAAAACAATATTGTTGTATAATTTTGCTAGGTACTCAATGGAAATTATAAACTATAAATTTTAAATAATTAATAAATAAATAATTAATAAATTAATTATTATTTAAAAAAAGTTAAAAATTAAATTTTATAATTTAAAAAAATAAAAATATTTAAAATATTAATTTTAATATTAATTTTTTTTTGCAATTGTCACCGGTTCCTTTTCTTTATATTTTTCTGAAACTCTCTTTATTTTTTTTGTTTTCGTTGCAGAGACTTTTCTCATTCACTATATCCCTTTTCTATTTCACACAGACTAGCATTCATCAACCTATTTTTTATTACTTCTTCAAAGCTTGGAGAGTACATAGGACCAAAAAAAGAATTAACTCAAATTAAACTCACAAATGGACTTGTATTAATAATTTGAAGATCTTTCAAGCAAATTTCAAAATTTTATAAGAAATTATTTTTTTCATGATTTTGAAATATAAATTACAATGAAATTTAATCTATTCAAAAAAGAGAGACTACAAACTTCTATTTTATTATGGTTCGGCATAATTTTTTTTATCTATATTTAAAATTTTTTCACCAAAGTAATAGAGATTTTTCATGATATATCAAGTTTTAGTAGGTGCTTGATAAACTCATACAACAATGAACACTCGATTGAATCTTTTAAATACCATATATCACCTTATGTAACAAGCCTCAATTTTAGAGACTCTAGTTCTACGAAAATTTTTAAGCAATTTTAATTTAACTTTAAAACGGTAAAAAAAAGTTATAATTTTTTTTACAAAATAATATATGAAGGACCATAATCTTAATTTCTAAAAAGAGTGTGATTATAAATAAAATTTTATGAATAAATGTAAATTTATCTCTCAAATTATGATCACCATTAAAACTCTCAAGAATTGGAATCAAATTTGATAGAATAAATTTATGTCAATCAATCAATATATCTCTTTGAATCAAGACTTTAAATACTTTAGTTTCTAGAGTCCTAAATTCTTATAGATGTTAGGAATGATTGAGGTATGATTTAAGAAGTCAGAAAAGGTAATTCACATAATTAAACCAACATTCATCTAATATTACGCATATCACTCAAAATAAAAATATAACATAAATTACCTTAATTAGATCTCTATGCAAATCGAAACGGATAGAGTAGATTTAGGTCTCTACACAAATCAAAATAGAGTTGTTCGATTTATATGTGATCCTAGTAAATCTAATGAAACTGTTTCGATTTATATATGCATGCAACGTATCCTAGTAAATTTAATTAGACCGTTTCGATTTATTCTTCGCAATATATCCTAGTAAATCTATGTCCACCATTTCGATTTACACCCGGTTTCGTACCCATTTTAATTCGAATGAGCCTAATTAGATTTACTATGAGGATCCTATACATAGAGTTCGAATTGGAGTCATTCGAGCCACGTTCCCTAACGCTGCCCCACCAAATCCTCAATCCAAATACTCCAATATTTAAAAAAAATAACGTGATGGGGGATAATCCGGACCGTTTATATCGTTTAGACGGAGTTGCCCATATTGCTGGTGTCATCAATGAAGAGGTTAGTGTATACGTTTTTTTTCAAAAATAGTATTAAATATTTTACGTTAATATTCTTTTGTTTATTTTAATGATTGTCGTTATTACAATTATTAAACTAGATAGAATGGTTAAATTAGTGACTTAATAATCTATAGAGGTTTAATCGAGCAAGTTCTAATTTGGATGATGGTTACAAATAAGTAAAAAATATGAGTAGTGAAGATAATGTGTACTAAAACTTAGTTCGAGTAAGTCTAATAATAGGAATCGATGTCGTGAATTGGACGGTAAGAAAAAATGTTTTATTATTATTAAAATTATTTTTATTAGGCTCAGTTTGATGAATATATAAATTTATTTTGTGTTCGTACTCGTTACATTATCTGGTTGCCTTTGTGGCATTATTTTAATTAAAATATGCATTAGTTGATATTGTTATGTAGATATATTTTAATGTAGTCGTAAGAGACAATTTGTTATGTTGTTTATGCAGCCCCACCGATCTATCGATAGCATGAGACGACAGCAGGGTATGCGACTAGATGAGAGGATCGTTCTGTACTTGCAGATGGTCGGTTTATACCATCTTGCGAGGCTGAACGAGGCTTGATTTAGGTTGGACGAGCCGTTGGTGAGTGCATTCATGGAAAGATGGCGTCCGAAGACGCACATGTTTCATATGCATTCGAAGAGTGTACCATTACACTGTAGGGTGTAGCGTACCAGTTAGGACTCCCATCGATGGACAGTACGTCAGTGGATGCCTGACGGAGTTTGAGCGATACATCCAGGGCAGTCGCCCAGCTTGGGTGTGGTTCCAGGAGCTGCTGGGTGTATTGCCTCCTGGCCTCCTGCGAACTGCATTGACAAGTTTACGATGAGATGCAGTTGGATGCAGGACACATTCGGAGAGATTCCTGATGGCGCCGATGACACCACTGTTAGAAGGTATGCTCGGGCCTATATCATAATGCTTTGGTGAAAATAGGCATGCAACTAATCCACTTGCCCACCCACTCGCACAGGACTCGTCCTTAGCACTGCAACAGTACCCGACATTGTCATCTGGACACCTAGTACCCATTGTGATAACTCGTTGTATGAATCATCCCAATTTCTATAAATCTGTGCCACAGCCTTCTGCTTAGCCAACGCACCCTTCTGTAAGTCGGTCTAAAACCGAAATGTGCCTCTGTCGCATTCAGGAGTACTTTGATACACACGGCAGCATCAGCTCTAACCATTGGCAGTGTGAATGCCGAGATCACATGATAATCAAGACTTCAGTGATCACTCAATATCGACGTGGCTAGACAAGTATGAGGTCCATTATACCGCTGCACCGCCTAAATACCTCTGCGCTAGCGGAGACTGATCCGAATCAACCATGCACACCCGTTGCTAAATTTCTTACACTTCCCATAGTACTTGCGATAATCAGACTCCACCACTTTGTACTAAACCCCACGTCGGATGCTATAGGTCTTCAAACTTAACATGACCTCCTCTTTATTCTGAAACTGCTGACCAACCTAAAACTCCGTTGGTCCTCCAGCATTCTGTGTGTCTCTGGCACCGAATCCAACACCTTCTCGAAGAACCTCCTGCTGTCTCTTGGCATCCAAGTCTAAATTTGAAAAGTGTGGTGGATACTGCTGAGTCCCTGAACTAGATGCTCTACTACCCCCAACTAGATTACTCCCTGCTATGTCATTACCACTATCATCGATAATGATGTCCGGCTCCACATCCTCGTCCTCATCATCATCCTGTAGTACATGGTCTATACCATCCAGTGCTCTACCCTATAGTGAAACCGGTGCCGTATCAGTAATACCTACTACTCCGTCACCACTGCAGTTCAGATCAGTTGCGAAGGACGGGGAGGCAGCGTACATTGCTTCAGGCTCAATCATAGGCACGGATGAGGAGGTACCACTAGGCCTCAAACTAGAACAGGCTGCAATCGCTGGAGCTTGGGGATTCTGATTCGAACCGCCTGAGCAGGATACCACATCTACAAGCTTGGCCAACAGCTCAGGAGTCTTCACCTCGGGAAACTGCCGACGACAATGGAATAGAACTTCCAAATCTTTGTCACTACCTATGACAAACGAATCGTACTTCACGCCATCCCGAAAAACTGAGATCGGAATTCTATAGAATAATTTCTCAACCCATTTCACGCCTTGCAACCCCAATTTTTAGATTATAGAATTCAGGAACTCATTGAAACTCGTTGAAGGTTTCAAAGAAATACTAAGAGGATCCTTATCAGTAAACTTAATTCCAGAATGTGTTATTTTCTTAATCGACCCTTTATAGTGCACTAGTACTAGAAAACTATCCTCACTAGCCATTGTGTTTTACTCTCATACAAAATTAACGTTCATATCATATTTATATAGGTTGGCCTCACAGTAAATCTAATCAGCCCCATTCGAATTATGTAATGATGTAAATCGAAACAAGCTGTTTCAAATTACTTTGGGCTATCCATAGAATAAATCGAAACGGTCTAATTGTAATTAATTTACTAGGATACATTGCATGCATATATAAATCGAAACAACTTCATTAGATTTACTAGGATCGCATATGAATCGAACAACCCTGTTTCGATTTATGTAAAGACCTAAATCTACTCTATCTGTTTCGATCTGCATAGAGATCCGATTAGGGTGATTCGAGTTACGTTTTTCATTTTGGGTGATATACGTAATATTGGATGAATGTTGATTTAATTATGTGAATTACCCTAAAAAATATATATTTTTTAAATAAATTTAAAAAAAAGTTAATGGATAAAAACGTATAAAAAAATTTAGAATAGATAAAATTACACACTAAAAATTTGTAAATATTAAAATACATATCAAAGATTTTTTAATGGACAAAAATGTTATGCTGTTAGTAAAATTTTATTTACAAATTATTAGTTTGTGTTTTTGTTCATCGAAAGCAATGTATAAAGTGTACTTTAATATTTAAGAATCTTGGTTTGTATTTTTATTCATCTCAATTTTTTTTTATGTAAACTTGTGCTCATTTACTCTTAAAAGAAGTTAGTTTTTCGAAGTTTGACAAATTGAAATTCATTTAATTCAAACTTATCAATCTTAATCTTTAAAAAAACAAATCCAAAAACGTTATTTCAAATTCTAAATGAGTTTTATTTAAAATTTATAATTTAAATTTAAAATTTTAATTTCAGAGATAAAATTAATTTTATTCTTAATAGAATTCCAAAGTCCAAAAATTAATTTTATTAAATATTGGACTTTGATCCTATCATATTGATTGCTTGCATCATAAATTTTTTGACCAAATAAAATCTTTAATTTTTAATGTAATTCTTTCTATTATAATTTCTTCTTTTTTTTTACAAAATTTAATAATAATAAATATTAAAATTGATCATAAAAAAATTTAAATTGAATTTTTTAAAACAAATTTTTATTCTCTAAGTTTTTGAAAATTATTTTCTTTAAATAAGTTAGTCCTTTTATTGTTTTAAATGAAACTAATTTATCTTATAGTAATATTTTTGAGAATTTAATTATCTTATAACAAATTTGTTAAAAATTTATTTGTCCATATTAAAAATTTGATTAACAACAATATAAGGACCAACCTATTTGACTTGAGTAATTCTCAAAAACTTTTAAATATTTGTTAGGAATCAAAGTCTCTTTTCTAAATTATTTAGAGAACTAATTTGGGTCTTTAGCCATTTAATAATAGATTAAGCACGATTTTAATACGGTTCTTATGATTTAGGATAAAAATTAAAATTGTTCCTAAGGCTTAATTTTATTTTAAAATTATCCTTGACAATTATAATTTTTTCAAAGATAGATTACCTCTTTGGTATATGAAAACTTTTACAAAAAAGACAATAGATCCTTAACCTTTTGATCCGTAAACATTTAAAGTTTTGAAAATTTGAAAATACATTTAAGTTCTTGACATTTTCAAAACCTAGACATAGAAGACTTAACCTTAGTTTTTCTTCTCAAGTTCAAAAATGATAATGATATATTTTTGTGAGGAAACAAGATTATTATTTATATATATTTTAAAAAATTCATAACTAATACTAATAAATATAAAGATATTTTTGTCTAAAAAATAATTTTAAAACAAAATTGAACGCCGCTACAAATAATTTTAAATACAGGAAAGTTTTAGGAATAATTTTAATTTTCAGCTCAAATTACAAGACTAAAGTCGTAATTAAATTTTTAATAATTGTTCTGAATACGACTATATCGTCTCTTAGGTAGCGTTTGTTTTGAGGTATTGAGACAGAGACGGGAAGACTGAGACTCAGTATTATGTTTGTTGGTTCAGAGACTGGTACTAAAATTTCTGTCTCTGTTCTCAAAATTTTAGTATTTCAGTACCTCCAAAAAGTAAGGACACAGGGGACTAAAATTTTTAGAAATGGATTCTGAAACTTTAATAATATTTTATACCTAAAATACCTTCATTTTAATTAATTAATTCTAATTTTACTTTTTGTACAAATTAAATTAGAATTTCATTCTTGTTTCAATTTATGTCTCTCACTTTGCACCAAACAGAATACTGAAATTTATTTCAATCTCTGTCTCTTAATCTCAGTCTCTCAGTCTCAGTCTTTCTGTCTCTATCTCTCTACCAAACGCTTCCTTAAATTAGTCTGCGATTATGAATGTAATTATGTTTTTTGTAAATATAAATAAAGAGTAAAGTGACAAATAAACTTTTGATGATTTACATTTTGAAATAATCTAAGAAAAATACCAATAAAATTTTTTTAGATAACAAACATAGATAAGCTAATTTAAATTAAAATTTTTTATCCTAATCATATGGACTAATTTAAAGGTAGTGTATTCACATATGCTATTTTTATGAGTACTTTTTTTTAAGAGATTAATTTATTCGAAGTATAAATGCTCATGAATTTATTTGTCATCTTACTCAAATAAAAGAGAAATACTAGAAGGTCATCAAAATTTATTGTTTCTAACCATTATTTAGACATTAATATTTAAAAATATGTGATAAAATATATTGTTAGATTACTAAACTAAAAAAACATAAGTCACAAAAAAAAAACTAAAAAAACATAAACGGCAAAAATAGTACTCGAAAGTTCGCATTGCTAACAAAACGAACCCCAAAAGATGTTAATGAAAAAGATTTAAAAACACAACAAAAGAACTAGATATTAAATATATATTCTAAAAAATAATTTTAGAGATCAAATTTCAATGCAAATTTTTGCAATCATTATCAGAAAAATAAGATTTTTTCATCTTTAAAATTTGGTAATTTTTTCTCAAGTGAAATTTTTTAAAAACATTTTTTATTGTGAATGACCACATTTTTTAGAAAAATAGAGAGAAAAATTAAAAAAAAATTTTTTGTGCACTTTCTAAATATTTATTCAAATATTGTCACAAAAATTTAGATTTAATGATTAAGTTATTTGCTAAATATGAAAATTTTGTTATTACTTATGAAAAATATAATATTTATTGGTCCTTTTTATTATATTTTCAAATCATTTAGGAGTTATTTTGTCAATAACATCTTTTAGCGACTTTTTGTAAGTAACTAAATCTTTCAGATAACAAATTAGTAGTTAACCCAACTAAAAAATTGAGTTTATGATTCGTTGTATTATTTCTCTAATAAAATATAGAGAAAATGATAAATTGATCCCTGATTTTTCAGTGGATATTTAAGTTCTTGAGGATTTGAAAATACATTTAAATTTTTAGCTTTATTAAAATCTGGACATATCAATCTCTGTCTCTGCATCTAATTTGTATCATTTTAAAAACGTGTCCGTACCAAATTAAGACAATGGAGCCACATTTGATTTTTTCGTTAAATTTAACGAATCAAATCATTATTATCAAACCCAACTCAAGTGGAAACCCGATCACCCGGTTATCTAGCCGGGCCGAGCCATTTGTCAGACCGTTCAAGTATTAGACCCGGTAAAAACCGGTTCAATCTGGGCGACTTTTAAGAAAATCGGTGACCCGGCCGATTTTTATAACGCGGACCGGGTCATGTTTAACCTTTTTTTTTTTAATTTGAAAAACGGGGACGTTGCCTTTCACTTTGCAACCCCACCTCCCCCAAAGTGCCATAACGCCTAATACAATACCCACCGCTCTCTTCTCTCTGATCTCGCCACTCTCCCTCAAGTTCATTGAGTCTCACCTCTCTCACGGCTGGTGTCGCCGTCGCCCTCTCTGTCTCCGGTATCTCGAATCTCTCGCGATCGTTTCGGACTCAAGCTCGCCGCGCTCTGTCTCCATCGCAAGATCTGTCGCGCTCTGTCACCATCGCAAGCTCTGTCGCGCTCTGTCACCGTCGCAAGCTCGTCTTCTTGCTTCGGCCGTCAACGCTCCTTGCAGGTGAGATTCAGCTTCCTTCGGCCCTGTTATTTCTTTTTCAATTTCATTGCTCTAAATCATCAGTATATCTTGAATTTGTTGCTGAAATAATGATTTAGCTAATTTTGTTTTGCTGTAAATCATATTTGGAGAATTGGAGTTTAAGTTTTTATTGCTGAAAGTTATCATAGTTGAATTTGTTGTTGAAAATTATCAATGAGCTGAATTTCTTGCTAGAACTAGAATTTGTTGCTGGCTGTAAATTGAATTTGATGCTGAACATATCACTGAGTAAATTTTTTGTTGCTGGAAGTAGAATTTGTTGCTGTCTGTAAGTTGAATTTGATGCTGAACATATCACTGAGTAAAATTTTTTGTTGCTGGAAGTAGAATTTATTGCGGCCTGTAAGTTGAATTTGGTGCTGAACATATCACTGAGTAAATTTTTTTGTGACTGGAAGTAGAATTTGTTGCTGTCTGTAAGTTGAATTTGATGCTGCATAGATCACCGAGTAAATTTTTTTGTTGCTAGAAGTAGAATTTGTTGCTGTAAGTCTTTTGTTTTTTCTTTTGTTAGAATCTCAAAAATGTCTTTATCACAAACGCCATTCGAAATGCCACCATCTCAAGAACAAGTATTGTCAACTCCTCAGGTTACAACTAAAAGAGTTTATAAGAATAGAGGGAAGCCTGATCCTGCTTAGGAGCATTGTAAACAAATTGTTGAAAAATCAAGGAAAATTACTATGATGTGCATATATTGTGAGAAACTTGTTAGGGGAGGTGGGCAGGGGTTAATCGATATAAGTATCACTTAGATTTGATTTATCGATTATGTTATCTTTTGCTTGTTCTTATCCATTTAAATTGAGAAAATATTTTGTACCAATGACTAGTTTATTGACTTTTTTTTACATTATTAGTTATGTCTAAAAATTGATATTTGGTTATTATTATGTTTATGAAGACATGTATTTTAACTTTTGATTTTAATTTTATATTTATAATTTTATATTTTATTTAATTATGACCGAGTTAACCAGGTGAATAAGCGACCCACCGGTTGAATTAGTACCCGATGACCCGGTGGTATGACCGGATTAAATACTGGTTCGGTTCTGATAACTATGACATCAAATGAATAAAAAGATTGATGTCTCCAAATTTTGAGAAAATAAAAAATTTAAATATATTTTCAAATCTTTTTACACTTAAATATATTTATCATTTTCTCTAAAATATAATAAAATTAGTCGTTGAGCCGGATTCCATTAATCCTAGCCGGTGGCCGTAGGTACCCACTGACGATAGAACCTTCTAACGCAGATCGATCTCCTCCTCATTCTTCACTTTGCCATGGCCTTTTGCCCATTGCCTTCGTCTTCTTCTTCTTCCTCTGATTCTTCATCCTCGTCTTCCTCGCCGTTTGAGTCTTTCAACAGCGCAAAGTTCTGGATCCTCCATGGCATTATGGCCGGAGTTGCAGTTGCTGCTGCGGTCGGTGCTCGCGCCTACTGGACTCGGGTCAAGAAATTCCGGAACCAGGTCGTCGGCATCATACCCGCCCGATTTGCTTCTACCCGGTTTCAGGGAAAGCCTCTCGTTGAGATTCTTGGTAAACCTATGATCCAGGTCTAATCCTCTTCTTTCAATTTTTTTTTTCCATTTAAACTATAGATGGTTACTTCTCTTCTATGTTAATGCTGATTTGATTTTTTGTTGACATTTTGTGCGTTTCGTGGAATAGTTTTAGCTCAGGGTTCATATCCAATGCTGGGAAATGAATGAACATGGTATAGAAATAAAATTGTGACAATTTTTGCACACTATTTTCAGATAATAATCTTCAAAGAGCATGACAGTTTTCCCAACTTGAAATAAAATTGTGACTATAGCTTTTGTTTTTCACGTTAATAAAACTGAACAACTTGAAGTAATGGAATAAAGAGAAAGGAAATTGTGCATCCTAGTACACTATGGTCTAGATTTGTTTACAGTTAAAAGTTAAACTGGAAATACTAAAGAACTTCAAATGATAATTTTCTTTATAATTTGTGTACAGTAAGGAAGGATGCTGGTCAATCATTATTGCCACATTGTTATTCTGAACTAACTTGACAAATTAGTGTAACAATAAGAAACAGGAGAAGTGTTGCTTGTTACAATGTACCAAACATGACATGAGAAAATAGAGCATAGTATGCTTGTTTGAAGTTGGATTTTGGAAGTTAAATAAGTGTTGGAGAAATGGGTACATGTGTAGGCAGTGCAAAATTGTACAAGCTGCACTAACATGGGGGGGAACTCTACTCAAGGTGCATTTTGGCTGTTCTTCAGGTTGTGTTATATGCTTAACTATTTGTTTATTTATTTATTGTTATCTCTCTCAATTTTTGCACTTATTACTTCTATTTTTTTTTATTGTCAACTAGAAACTTCAGTACCTTTGATTTCTTTTACTATTTTCTCAGCAAATTTTTCTTAGTTTATTGTTTCTAATGTTCCAATTTTAATGTATACTGCTTATGTATGGCCGGTTTTTTACAGAGGACATGGGAAAGGGCAAAGCTGGCAGCCACGTTGGATCAAGTTGGTACGTCTATGTACATGATCTTCATTTAATCTAGGCTTGAATGTAACTATATTATATAACTACCTATTATAAATTGTTGGAAGTTGTGTTATAAAATAAAGGCCTCTAAGTATATATTATTTGTTTCACCTTAGCTGTAGTCTAAATTCTATTCTCGTATTCAAGCAAGTCTTGTTTGTTAAAATTAGATTAGGTATTTTACCTCGATTTGGTGCCTTAAAGGAATTTACCTCTTAATATTATCGTAATCCATTTTTCTTAAAAGCTAGTGTTATCTTCTACTTCCTATCCTTTGTGTCAACAATTAATCGGCAATGGTTTCCCGGATAATGATGTTACAATCTTTTTTGGTTTTGATACATGAGTGATGTGGTGAATACTAGTATAGTCAGGGAGCTTCCAGCCTTCAACATGTTGTTGACCATTCTGATCTTATTCTCCTTCCATCTGTGTAATTCTATCTCATATTTTATGGGTGCTCATCATCCACAGCTCCTACATTGGAGTTTGATATCTAAACACCAAAAGCATAAGCAAGTTTTAAGAATAGTTGCTTCAAATGACCTTCTCAGGCCTGTCACCCCTTCCTCTTTTTTTTTTTTTTCTTTTTTTTTTTTTTCTTTTTAAATTTAAAATTTTTATTTTTTGGGACTGGGGTTCCTCTTTAGAGGACTCAGAACATGGCAAATGATCACCTTGAGATATTTCAGATTTCAGAATCCATTGCCCCCCTAATTTTGAAGGACTGTGACATTAAGATCCATAAGTGTGTTAAAATGTTTAACCAGCTTTGCACCAAGTATGTATGTCTCTTTTGAGATATCCATGGAATACTTTCACCACAAGAGGACTATACCAGTATCCGTCTTTAACTTTTGCTACTTCAATGCCCAACAAGTGACGGGCATGCAAGGTCTTCTGTCTAAATATGATGCCATAGATGTTGTTTGACCTAAGTTATTCCATCATTGTCTTTGCTAGCATTGTCAACGTCATCAACTTACAGAATCAAATATATGTTGCCTTGTAGAGTTTGATGATAAAACACAGAATGATCAGCTTCACTTAGCATCTACCAAATTGTTGAACCACAATGGAGAATCTACCAATCTACCAAACTAATCTCTAGCAGACTACTCTAGGCCAGAATGAGACTTATTCTGAGCATGTTCTTTTGCAATTGGGCGGCCCTTGACAATAGCACCCTTTGTACAAACCTTCAGATTATAAAATCATTAAACAAACCAACCATCAATCTTCCAAGAGGAAGAGAGACCTTTTCCCTGTATCATTATTTTGGGCTTCGGGTTAACTTGCCATTAATATTTGGGTGATAATTATCAATGTAATGTTATACTGTTTAGTGTTACATTTCTTCTCTATTGTGAAACCTCTTGGGATTTTGATTCTAGAAATTGTCAGTGTTCCCTACATTTAATCTGGTTTACTTTTTTGATGTTTGATTGCTAATCTGATTATAGTTGTGGCAACTGATGATGAAAAGATTGCTGAGTGCTGTCGAAAGTTTGGAGCTGATGTTGTAATGACATCTGAGTCTTGTCGAAATGGTAACAAAAATTAGTTGCATATTGGAACTGTTAAGTTACAATTATTAATAAGATATTGTCTTTATTTGATTCTTTCTTTCTTCTTCTCGGTCTTACAATGATTCATAACTTTTTTTATGCTTGATAGGTACTGAGCGCTGCAGTGAAGCCCTAGAGAAGCTTGGTAAAAACTATGATATTGTTGTCAACATTCAGGGTGATGAACCTCTTATTGAACCTGAAATAATTGATGGCATTGTCAAAGCTTTGCAGGTAAGAATTTACTTTTTGCTTTTATTGTAGCTGATACCATTAAAGATGGAGACATTTTTACGTGGCAACAATGAATGATTATTTTGCTTTAGGCTCTGGTTATATGCATAGTTTTCTTAGCAAAATCGGGAATCAATGATACTGAATGCATCCTTTAATATCAGTAGGTTACAAGATTCACACGCATGACAATATATTAACCAACGAGTTATTATGCTAGCTCCCAACTTTTTCTCTCAAGTGATGTTGTAAAGTGTGATCTCTCACGATACACTCTTTAAGTGGAACCAAGAAAAAACATGAGAAGATGTTATATGGTAGAAGATCACATTTCACAACATCACTCGAGAGAAAAAATTGAGAGGATCTATTCTCCATTACTGGATCTATATTTTTTTCAATCATAGTATCATACCATGATCTGTCATGTTGTCTACACTCTACAGGCAACTCCAGATGCGGTGTTCAGTACTGCAGTCACATCTTTAAAGCCAGAAGATGCACTTGATCCGAATAGAGTGAAATGTGTCGTAGATAATCGTGGTTATGCTATCTATTTTTCACGAGGATTGATCCCATTCAACAAGTAAGTTAGGAACACTTAGAAGGTTGATTTTTCATCATCATCATCATCATCATATATATATATATATATGAAGGCACTCTAAAACTTAATAAATTCATGCACGGTACAGGTCGGGAAAGGTCAATCAACAGTTTCCTTATTTGCTTCATCTGGGGATACAGGTACTGGTGTTCAATTCTTTGGGCATGATAATAATAATTCCTCTTCATTCATGGGTCTATTACCAGTATTTGCTTCATTGGGATGTAATGTTTGTGTTTCTACACATCTTGCAGAGCTATGATACAAAGTTTCTGAAGATATATCCAGATCTTCAGCCTACTCCATTGCAACTGGAGGAAGATTTGGAACAGCTTAAAGTCCTCGAGAACGGCTATAAGATGAAGGTTCCTGAATGTTTTCATACAAGTCATTAATTCATCAATGTCTTACTGGCTTGCATTTATTTAAATTTTATGTGGTTAGCATTGGCCTTAAATAGTCTTAGTGGTATTATGATGGAACTGGATCAGAAAATTAGGGTATGGAAAAGTATTGAGAACTGTGTTTAGTGAAAGAGAGTCTTGCTCAAAATTACTTGAAATCTACATGGGTTGGAGGATATGTTCAATAGCTCATCTCCTCACCTACCTAAACTCCACAGTCTCTTCCTGACTCCTGTCTTTCCCTTATGCTTATCTACAATTGTTAAACTCTCAAGTAAACTCCTATGACTTAGGAGTCTAGTCCCTAGATACTTGCTTGAAAGCTTGGACCTAAATGAACATGAGAGAACTTGTACATATGTGGGATAAACTCGTAAATTTATTGTTCTTGTTAGAATTTGATCTCAAGCACTAGAACACTGCATTATACATGAAGCACTTTAACTTAGTGCTTCCAAAGTTGATGATCTTGATGTCTGGTACTTTTTTATGATTTCATTTGTGTTTCCGTAGTATTTCGTTCATTATGGTAAAACCAAAATCTTGTCGTTATACTTTTATTATGAATGTTTATTATAATTAGATATCTAATTAGTTTGTAATATTATTTTCAAAATAAGTAAACTCTTGCAAGTTTTATTGGTCGAATTTTGTATTTGAGTTTACACATCCATCATGAGTGTAGGATAAATTCAAGAGTTTGACATCCGATCTGGGGCAAACTTCTTAGAAACTTTCTCATGGAGCCCACAGCTGTTTTCTTTTTCTTATTATTTTCTTTTTTTTTTCCTTGGTCTGAACTCTCAACCTAGCATACAGCTGTAGCAAGCTATATTTGCAGTTAATTGAGCTGCTTATTATTGAGCCCAATTGCTCTGTTCTCTCCCCTTACATAAACCTACTTAAGAAAAGGTGTCTATCTTAGTCAAATACTCATACAATATAGTCCAAGGTTCGGATCCCATTTACATACATGAACAGTCCAAGCTTTCAAGAAAGAATGTTCCTGCCATATTATTTGTTAAAATCCGTGATTAACCAATAAAATAATAGAGTAAATAGTAATCAGGAGATGAGAGAAAATTACGTGATGTGACTTACATGAGAGGAATACTAGCATCTATTTATAACAATAGTGGAATCCTAATAGTAATAAGGAAATACTGATAAATATCAATGCTAATTTTCTGCATAAGGTTGGTACGTTGTTTACTTTTCAACTTTAGATGTATTTTGCATAGGTGGGTGTATTAACATTTTAAGATATATAATCATTGATTGACCAATATCATATTTATTTAAGCTTTCGGGAGATGATTGATAAAATTGTATTATCTAGAAAAGCTGCATATATTCCGTAAATACCTTATAGTTTTAGCAGCCAATGATAGCAAACATTGAACTGAATACCTGGTGAGTGCTTGTAGCATAAGATGTTTTGCTGTTATTTTCATGTAATAAATCTTTTAATTCTCAATTTGAATAAAACTGATTGTGAGTCAAAATCCGGTTCTGACTTATTAGACTCAAATGTGATAGTTACAGATCCTCTTGAAGTTTGTAATAGGATTTTGCATTTAAAAAAAGAAAAAAGAAAAAAAAAAGGGGCTGGGGGGGATAAAATTATCCCAAAGTGTTAATCAAACTCACTATTGCCTTTGAACAAGAAGAAAGTGCCTACAGTTTTAAAGACATTTCACGTTTTGAAATGGATGTAAAATGTCTCTAATGACTTCTTCGTTTATCAACTTTGTCATTGTGGATTGTTTTGATTTAAATCTTTCGTTGAGTTAGTCATTCATACCATTATTGTGCATGTTACCTTGAAAAGATGAAAATTAACTTTTGCAATCTATTATTGTAGGTAATAAAAGTTAACCACGAGGCCCATGGTGTTGACATTCCAGAAGATGTTCAAAAGATAGAATCTCTAATGCGTGAGAGGAACTTGTCTTGAACTCTTGGTTATGACTATGAAACCTGCTGAAAACTAACCACTAAAATCATCAAGTTTGGAATTAAATTTTGTTCTTATTCGTTTTCCTAATAGTCATGCTTGTTTCTATCCACACAAACTGTGTTTTGTAATGTATGTTCACTTGCGAAGTTTGTTCTGTTTTAATCCAGTAGTATTTATAACATGGAAAGTTGAGTTATACACAGATTGTGGTGCACAGATACCACTTCAGGAAAAAAAGTTGTACGTGGATTACTTGGTTGATGCATCAATTTTTGTTGTTGGTTTGATTCATTTTATTTCCCCAAAAATGTTGAACTAATTTTTATATAGAAACTGGTTGTCTGTGCATAGCTCTCCTGGTAAGGAGTATATTTATCTCGCGTTTCAAATTAGACTCAAATTTTAATTGATAATTAGGATCCCAAATTATGATTAGTGACTCGTGACTGTTCTTTATATTGTTCTCCATTGATGGCGTGGTGATTTGACATGTTAAATTGACATATTCTGCCCAATGTAGCTAAACACTAGTCATATCAGAAGGGCAAATGGTGATGATCAACATTGTTTTTGGATTCGGATATCTCAATTATGTCTTGTTCTTCCTCACCATCTGTCCAAACAAAAGACTACACCATCTTCCTAATTTCTGTCACATCAAAAACAAAAATTAAAATTAAAATAGTTACCAAAAGAAGAATCCTAACCCTCCTTCAGCTTTGTTATTGCTTATCTTCAACTTTTTCAGTGTACTCCTTTTTCTTTGCAGCTAAAGTCCACCAGAATTTTGCTGTTTGAATTGCCAAAAACCTTTTGGAAACATCACCAGATTTATTGCATAAGCTGGGATTTCCAAATGTTATTCCTGACTACTCAAGATTATCCTTATGCTTGTGTGTATTGATGAAGAATGAGAAATATTTAATACAACTCTTTCTCTTTAGCCTTTGCAAAGTTTATGTAGTCATCTGCGAAAAGGAGGTGTGAGATAACTTGAGCTGAGGGGGCAATGTGAAACCCTGTTATCCTTTCATCACTTAGCGCTTCCTCCACCGGAATAATTAGAACCTCCGACCCTACAATGAAACAATACGGTCACAACTTCTTTGCAAAATGATAACCTTGTATAGATTCCCAACTGTTCTGAAAGCCAAAGGCCATTATGATAAGACTCTTTTATTCTCTTTTCCCTTTTTGTGTTAAACTGTGAAAGGCTTCCTGTACTATGATGTATTGTGTTGGATTTGTCTACCTCTTTCAAAGGCACTTTGAATAAGAGATATGATTTTATCTTGAATACCTTTTAGCCAATTCACTAAAATCTTTGATAACCTTGGCTCTTTGTCCACACAATTTTTCTTCTCTTTTTCATTGTTGCGCAATTTCTCTTTTTAGCTCTTGTATTCTCCTCTGCCACAGTGCTACTCCTCTGTGAAGTCCTAGCTTTGTAGCTTATTTAGCTCCTCCTTAAGCCTTACATTTCCTTGTCTGTATATGGAAAGGTACTTTTTAATTTATTATAAAAATCATCCTTTTTACCGAATGATCGAAATTTAATATGTCTAGATGCATTGATCCCATACATTGATAGCTCATGTATGCTTAATTAGTTACCAATTTTTTTCGTATCAATTAGTTTGTCATATCTGCGTTTATTTCACGTATTAAGAACTAATTAATCTCTACCAATTAAATTAAAAAAGAGTTTTGATAATTGAATATAGTGCAATAGTAAAATGTAAAACACGAATTAATAATCTATTGGCTCTATTCGTAACCAATTATGTTACGTGAATAAAAGAATCAGTTACTAATAAGCTATTATATACATAAATACTAATTTGACATCTTATAAAAAATTATTATACTATTATGAATAAATTAAATTATTTTATATGATAAATTTAATGTTGATTTGATGATTGATTTTTAACGTATTTGGAACACTTTTTATTTGTAATATATTGGAGTTGCAAAATTTAACCAATAATTTGTAAGAGAGTAAAAGAAAAAAGAAAGAATAGACAAATATACATATAAAAAATTACACAAAAAGCATAATTATTACGTACGAATTATTTAATGAGTCAAATAATAACATAAAATCTAAGCTTTGTTGGTCACATCTTATTCCGTCAGTGAACCTCTATTAATAAAAGTCCTCAAATAATAACATTAGTTTGACAAAAATTACTAAATATAAACGTATGCTCTTAGAAGAACTTCAGAAATTGAATTTCTGACATAATTTCTTATAAATTTATTTTAAAAAATAAGATTTTTTTTATCTTTAAATTTGATATTTTACGCTGAGTAGATTTAGTCTCTTTTGTACTTTTATTTCTACTGGTTGAATGATTGAAACTAAAAACAAAAGTTTAAATATCAACTTTTGCACTAATTCTCTATATGCCACTTTTAAATAATTCTTTAAATATTTAAAAAATTAGAATAAATACTTAAGTCTTTTGCTACTTGTAATAATATTATTATTTTCATATTTTTAAAATTATTTTTGTCATTTTAATTTTTATGGTCAGTTTTTACTTTTTATTAAACGACAGGTCAAAGACTAATTTGTCACGGATCTGAGCTCTATTTGCATAAAACGGGATTCGAACCCCCAACACTTATTTAAGTAGACGAATAAATTGACCACTCGATCAACCTAAGTTAGTTTACTCTTTAATTATTTTACTCATCTACTTTCCTTCGGTAACTTGCCAATATTATTGAAGTTGATTGAAGGTAACTTATAAGGAATGGCTTGAAGGGAAAAAAAATTAATTTACATTTATTTATTAGGTAAAAAATTATTTATGAAAATATTTTATTATCAAATGTTGGGATTTTTTATTAATAAATAAAATAAACATAAAATTATGAATTTAGATAAAAAAAAAAGTTACATTTTGCACTTTTTATTACTTATTTCGTTGGTAGTGAAAACGAGATAATTATAAACTTTTCGTTTGCACTGCTGACGAAATAAGCATAAATTTTTTTTGCACATATTTCTTTGTGCATGACTTAAGATTGTAATTTTTTTTTAAAACATATCAACATGAAGGAGATATATTCGTAATTATTTTGTTTACAATATCAAAAAGATAAGATTGTATTTTCTTGTATGGTTTGATCGATTTAAAAAGTAAAATATCGATATAATTTACTACAATTTGAATCATATTAATTTAATTTTTATTATAGAATTTAATTTCATTAAAAAAATTGCAATTTGTATTGATTAAGAATAGGGTAATAAATGTTAGGTCAACTATTTATTAAATGAAATAATTCAATATTAATTTTATATACAATACTTAGTTAATATATCATCGTTCAGACGTTTTACAATAGGGCGAAAAATAAATTTAGTCCAACTGTCCAAATACAAAATAATATTTAACAATTATTTCATGGTTATTTTATTATTATTATTATTATTATTATTATTATTATAACATAAGAAATTATTATCTTTCTTGCTTATATAACCTATTTGTGAAATGGAACTCGGGTACACATTGTTCAAAGATGAAAGTCATCTTTTCAATTTCATTCATTTTCCTTGTTCTCTCAGCCGGTATTGGTATGTTTTGCCTAGCTAGAAGTTTAATCTTTTCTGCTCGTGATTTTGTTGCCATAAAAAATATCTGTGTTGAAGTAGTACTGAGAATTAATATATTTTTCTTTTTGTGGGTTACAGAAAATGGAGGGTTATTAAAAGTTGGGGAATTAAAATGGTGTTATGAGCAACTGTCCTTCTGCCCAGGCACTAACAAGTGCGACAGCGATTGCAAGAACAAACTTGGAAGGCTAGCAACCGGGACATGCAATTTTATTCTACTTTGTGTGTGTAGTTACCGATGTTGAAGTTGCAGTAGTCCTTTGCCTGCAATGTTTATGTTCTCTCTTGAATAGTTTTAAATAATGGGCAGCGGCAAATTCAAGATATACAGATGCATTTGTTAACTTTGCTTTCTTATTTGTTGGTGTTATTGATTAGAATTGAAGGTTACCCCTATGCTGTCAAATTCATAGTAGTTTAACTTGGTTGGGCAACTCATTTTTAGGTTCGAAGTAACCCATTTTAAGTTATCTTATTTTACTTTTAGTTTCGAATACTGTTTTGTACATATAATAAACTATTGGCCAACATCAAATACTTGAATGAAATTTTGATACAGGACAGATTAATTTTAGTGCAGGATACTGTGAAAAGAAAAAAAATTTAGTAGTTTTGTCCGATTGTGATGTCAATACAAGAGATTAAGTATAAACTAAAACTATACTTCTAATCAATGAATAATATAAATGTGTACGAATTCTAATAAGATGGACACAGCGTGATTTGTGCATACGCATCCGGAGATGTACACACATGATTTGTGTGTATCATCCTAGGATGCGTCATCCCTAACACGTGATTCATTTAAAACTGCATATAGAATCGTAATTTGGATCCCAAAAAAAATCCCCAAACACCAGATTTTTAAAATATTTATGTAACATAGAACAACTTTAAAAAATATCATTACTGTATGTCAAATTAAGAACTTTGATAGGGAGCGTTTAAAAGAGAGATAGAGATAGAAAAATTGAGATTGAGAGACAGAGACTGAAATAAGTCTCAATATTGTGTTTGGTGTGAAGTGGGAGACAGATATTGAAATAAAAATGAAACTCTAATTTAATTTGCAAAAAGAATAAAGTTAGAATTAATTAATTGAAATAGGGGTATTTTAAGTGTAAATTGTTATTAAAATTTCAGTTTCCGTTCCCAAAAATTTTAGTCCCTTGTGTCCCTATTTTTTGGAAGTACTAAAATACTAAAATTTTAAAAACAGAGACTAGACCAACAAACATGATATTGAGTTTTAGTCTCCCCGTCTCTTATCTTTTATTCTAAAGCATCTCTCAAGGGCATTTGTTTGCTATTTAGCCATAGCACATAGATATTTCTCCCTAAGGTATATGTAAAACTTGGTGGCAACCAAATCTTAATACAAAGGAAAAATATATGGAACCAACTCCTAATCAGCCAAGAATGGAACTTAATTAATTATAATTATATTAATAATTAATTTTAAATTTTTTAAATTTAAAATTTTAAAAATTTAAAATTAATTAAATAAATATAATTAAAACCTATAAAAACCTTTCTCTTCCTTTTCATATTAACCTACCCACCTCCAACAACCATACACAGACTCTCTCTCTCTCTCCGCAGAAACCAAACCGGAATGGATCATTCTCTTCATTGAAGAAAGAAAAGGTTCAAACTTCTATGATGACAGAATCTGCTTCTCAAAAATCCGATGCGGGAACACCTTCAATTGCTTTCCCTGCAACTAAAATGAAAGGTGAATTGGGATTAATTGTTTATCCTTTTTTCCCTCTAGGTATTCGATTAATATTTAATAGTTAATCTGACATACTATTGACCATGCTGTCTGACTTTGGTCTTTCTCTACAAAATACACATACAGCAGGAATTCTGGCTTCCCCCGTTGAACTCAAACAGGGTTCAGAGTAGGCATTTAAATGGGCTGGTAGCCTCCAAGCACCCACACAAATTTCAGAGTCCAAACCTTGTGTTTTACAAAATATCACTTCAGCAGTTCCCTCTTGGCCTGTATCACAATCGCCAGCTGCAATGATGCCTGGTAGTTACACAGAAACCAAAAATGTTGCTTCCGAAAAAATTACAGAAATATAAAAAAAAACATTTATTTAATAAAAAAAAAACATCTTAATGTTTAACAAAAGAAATATTCAGTTATATTTTGGCAAAAATAATTAGATATTTATAAAATTTAAAAAAAAATTATGAAATTCTTAAAGAAATAGAGACATTCACATTTACAATATTAAAAAATTCAAAAAATATATAAAAGAACATTCATTCAGTATGAAAAAGAAACATTCCAATACTTAACAGAAAAAACATCTATGTATATTAACTCATTTTTATTAAGATGAGTTTCGAGGTCAGCCCATTAAAAAATTGGCAGGAGTTGCTGACCCCCTCTTGGTTCCCTAGCAGAATTATAATACAAAACAACCTAACGTTGCAGAATGAGGGTTTTGTCTCATAATAGCTCCACCCACAAATTATGGCAAGGTTTCCGAAAGCACAGTTGTAAACCCAAGAGGTTGTTACAACTATAAGACTTTCAGATAGAGATCCTCAATTGAGACACTTGCAATCAAAATAAGAGTAACGATCAATTTGGAACCATTCGGTGCACACCATAATTAACTCATGGCCTAGTTCTTATGTTTATGCATAAATGGATATTCCCATGAAGACATCTTCACGTGAAGATAACATTGCGAATCATTAGATAGTTTGACATGTTTAATAGTTCGTAATGTCATTTTCATGTGAAGATGTCTTAATGGAAATATCTACATTATGCATATTAAAGCAAATTAGGAATAATCTTATAAAAACTGTACATTGTTTCTTGAATGTTTATCGATTAGTGGCAAAATCAACAAATATTTTGAAATTCATTCGCAAAATCAACTAACACACAGGATAAAGGATAGAGACTCACAAAAAATCACCAACAATGAATACGCAGCAAGCGGCGATGGTGACCAGATGAGAGGTGCAAGGTCATGGAGGGGAGAATACGAGCTCTTGTAGATGGGATTTAGGAAGAGACAACAATGCAAGGGTTTCAAGGGCTGTGTCAAAATAACGGGGTTCAACAATAATGAAGGTCTGCTGTTTGGTGCCTGAACTTGAAATGCTACTTCATGAGTAAAATGAACAAAGTTCATGCATTGGCAGAAGAAGAGGGAAGAGCACTTTGAAAGAGTGAAGTGTGGTCAAAATTTCAGAAAGAAATATCTTTTAGTTTTTCTCTCCTCAGATTTCATAGTTCAAATTTAATTTGCAAATAATTTTATATTTAGTTGCTTTTGAAAGAAATAAAAATTTTGTTACAATCTTGAGCCAAGGATGTTCAATATTTCTTCATCCAGCTCTATCTTATCAGTTTTCATATTCTCTAAAATTCCATCAACTTTCTTACCACATCTAACGGATACCATGATCAATGATAGATACATGTCCCTGTTCATTGGAATCACATTCTTAAAGGAATTGACAAAACCTTCTATTTCTTCAGCATCTCTGTTGCTAGAAGCCCAACTCAATATGCTGGAAATGATATTAGGTTTTGGTCTCCAACCTTTGTTCTCGGCTCGTACAGCCACAGCTTCCTTCATGCACTGAAACGCCTTCTCCATGTTCTTGTTCGCTACATAACCAGACGCGATGATCGCCCAGCTGTTAGGAGTAGGAGTTTTCCCTTTCTCAACCATGCTTCGGAGAATTGTTTCCGCCTTTTCAATCAATCCATTCTGAGAATACGCAATCAGGAGAATGTTTGGCACTCTGAAATCATAGCAGTTGCCCGACGATTCCCACTCGCGAAGCAACTCTTCAGCTTGACCAAGCTCCTTGAGTTTCACCAGAGAACCCAGCATGGTTATATATTCCCTGTTGAGCTGCTTCTTGCAGTTGGATTTCTGGAGTTCCCAAAGTCTCATCATAGCTTTCTTGTTCCGCAGAGTTGCATAATGTGAAATCAGATGGTTGTAGGCAAGAGTATCGCATTTATCTGCCTTATCCTCACATTTCTTTAGGTAGGCCAGAGCTTTCTCTTCGAGACCCGCCTTTATGTAGATGTTAGCAACCATAGAATACGTCACCCAATCTGTGCCGATACAGCTGTTATTTTCCATTTCCTCCAGTAGTCTCTCCACATTAGCGAGGTCAGATCTTGCACCATAAGAGTTTATGCAGACCTTGTAGCTGAAAATGTCTGGAGACACACCGTCCTCTTTCATTTGTGTCAGAACACTAGGGACTTTGTCGTGTTGATCTGTTCGCATGTAGAGGCACATTATATTATTGTAATTGAGAGAAGAAGCGAAACCCATCTCCTTCATCTTCTGCATCTGGGAGAGTGACTTATCAACTAAGCCTTCCCTGACATAACAACTTAGCAGGGCACCATGAAGCTTCTCAGTTTTCTCTTGATCACTCAGATTATGGAAATAGCTCTCTGCATAGTCCAGTCCACGGACTCTACCAATAAGTTCTAGCTGAATGGCTTGGTCACCTGCTGATATTGGGCATAGTGCTTTGCTACTCATCCATTCAGAAACCTGAGCATGATGTAAACTTTCAGATTTTTGGTTTGGTAACTAAAACTGGTTCTACTAGCACACCAAAATTGTTTACATCATTGACAATATGTGCATGGGTGAAGCTAGGAATTTACCAAGAAAAAACATGGATGAGAACTGCAGAAACAAAATGATAAGTTGATAACTATCATATAGAAACATACTCTATTAAACAACCAAAACAATATAAATTACAAACACGTATCTATGGTCGGTATATAAGCTATACATCATATCAAATATATATACACATATAATCTGTACATGCAAGATTAAAAGTGTATCAGCATTTATGTTTTAAATTTAGTAGTAAATTACTTGTACCACAAAACATGACAACATTTACAATTTAGCTCAGGCAGAAAATAATATTGTAAAAACAAAGAAAGAAAAGTTAAGAGGGGATTGTGGATGTCAATGACTCCCCAGTCAAGTGGCAAAGCCAAACCTAAGAAAGAGGCATCCACGAGGCCCAAGAGCCCATGTTCAAGCCCGGGGGCCTTGCCTACCAGTCCCTTAGTATCAAGCTATGTTAAGTGGCTGGAGGAATTAGTCTAGCTACACAGATAAAGGTAAATAACTTCTACCCTTGATTGTATACACCGGTTATTGTACAGGTTGAAGTTAAATGTTCTAAAGTAGTTCTTTTTTCTTCTTTAACAAATGCACTACAAAAGCGTTGAAACTTCAAATTTTTGGATTTTCAATAAAATCGTTCTATAGTAAACACATTAGCAAAAGAAATGGTTAACAAAACGGATTTATTATTGATATGCAGACAGAGTGTTAAATATTCTGACAGTTAAGTCAATCTATACTAGTTAGTTGAGGCATGAACACTTTACATGATACTTATACTGGTGTTGATGAAATCTCAATCAATGATTTTCAAGGAAGAAGGGAGAAAATGCGTTACCTCAAGTGCTTGATTGAAGCGCTTGTGAGAGCGGAGATCTTTTACAATGTTGTGGAGCTCAGGGGCCTTGACGGCGTGGCCTTCAAGGAGCCAGTGGTCGAGGATGGGGACGACGCTGACGGAAGGGTCTCCGAGAGGACTGATGCGAGAGTACAGGTTCTTTCGGTTGGTCGTCTTCACTTGATTCTTGCTCGAGAACCATATCCTCGAACGTTGAAGAAAGGTGCACGTGGAGTTGCGAGACTTGTGAAGGATTGCAGAGAACATTGTCGACGGCGTTCACCAAATGCACACCAAGTGTTTGCTAAAATATTTGTTAGTTGAGCGCAAGAGGAACCAAGGGCATTGGAGTTTCACACTTTCAGACTGCCCAAATGAACTCATAAATCCAAGACCTAAGCCCAAAAATAAATAAATAAAAGAGAAAATTGAATATATTAGAATAAAATTTGATACGGCCCGGTATATTTGCTAATAGTTTGTAATTTGTAAAATTCACATCAAAATTTTGGATCTATTTGTATTTTTAGTGTTTTTCCTTCATGATTTTATTTAATTAGCTAAGAATTTTTGTTGGATAAGCAATGATTTCATTTTTAAATGAACATTACTTTGAGTTAGTTGAATTCATTGATTACAAGAGAATTTGGGAGAAATTGACAAAGAACAAAGAAAAAAAAGAGGTTAGGAGTCATCAAACACAATAAATACATAAAAATAAAACAAACAGAGAGTTCTCGGACTAAATAGAAAGCTCCTTGAAAATAACCCACAATGGCCGTGCAACGTGGTATGCCTTATCTCCTATGTTGCACGGCTATTTTGGGTATTTTCAGAGAGCCTTCTATTTAGTTTAGAGATCTCTCTATTTGTTCTATTTCCATGTGCTTTTTGTGTTCGATGACTCCTAGCCTCTTTTTCCTCTTTGTTCCTTACTAAATTTCTCCTAAATTCTCCTATAATCAATGAATTCAACTAACTCAAAGTAATACTTATTTAAGCATGAAATCATTGCTTATCCAACAAGAATTCTTAACTAATTAAATGAAATCATGAGGGAAAAATACTAAAGATGCGAATGCATCAAGACCGTGTGGTTAGGTTCTCACCCGCTACAAACTTTTCTTTTCAAGACAGACGAAGTAGCTTATGAAGTTTTCTTCTGTGCATCTAGTTGTACATATAGTTATAGTTTTTTCCTCACCTTTATTCTTCTATTTTTATAAGAGAGATAGGAGTCGTGATTGTAATAATGTGTATATATAGTTACTTATATAAAAAATCATATATATATATATATAAGGTGCTGAGATTTGTATGTATGTATGTTTGTAAAAAGAAAAAATATTTTCTGTTTTTCAAAAAAAAAACAGCAATACGATTTCGAGTTAAAGGCTCCTATTTTATTATTAAGTGTATGAAAGTCATTGTAATATCTTTGCTATTAGAGTGACACAGTCAAAAACGTGACATTTTAGTAGAAAAGGTATTACATATACAATACTGGTGATTCATTAGAAAAATTCAAGTTGTTGATAAAATTAGAAAATATTTCAATTGTAGATGCATTTTCAGCATGCAATGTAATATGATGACATTTATTTGACTATAGTAAAATGGCGAGAATCGAATCAGTCAAAAAACCGATTAAGTAATTGGTTCAATAATTCAATAGTTTAACTGGAGTCGAACCGTAATTAAACTGTTTTAATTAAATATAAGTTAAAATTATTAAAAATTAACAATATATAATTTCACTTATTTAAATTCAATAATTTTTTAGCCTAATAAAATTCAAAGTATCACAATTTCACATAATATCTTGTTTATAACTTATTATTAAAAATTCTCAAATAAATTCAAACATCAAAAGTTTATGACAAAAAAAAAATTAAAACACATATAATTTTAAGATCTCATATTCCTAATATATCTACTTTACAGTAATAAAAATTTATGGTCAATAGAATTATCAATTAATAATTATTTTTGAAATATTCATAATTTACTCAATAATTTTAAAATTTTAATTCCTAATATATCTAATTTAATACAAATTAAAAGCTATCTTCAAAACTTTATAAAATCATCTAACCTTAAAAAAATTAAAGCATAATCTCTTTAACATTTCATATTAATAAATTTTAAAATTTTATATTCATAATATATGTAATTTAATACCAATTTATACCTATATTTAAAATTCTATTAATATTTTTTATTCTGAAAAAAGTTACAAATCATAACCCCCCCTCTCTCTTTCTTTCTCTCTCTCTCTCACACACAGGGGTGGCAAACGGGTCTAAATTCGCCGGGCCGGCTCGCGTAACCCGCGAAAAAAGATAGATCGGACTGAAAAATTTGAGTCACCAAATAGCAAAAGCCCGTCTAACCCGCACCGCTTAAACCGCGAACTTTAGCGGGGCAGGGTGGGCTCCCCCGCGCGGGTTTATTGTTTTTTAGTGAGGGGGTATTTTTACAATTTTTTGGCCAAAACCTAACTTCCCCCAACTTAACTTACAAGAGTATGAAGATAAAAATTGAGTGGTTTGGATTATGTTTATGTTACTTTGAAGACAATATTTATAATTATGTTTTAAATTATGTTTATTTTGCTTTGGAGAGAATATTTAAACTTATGTTTTGGATGAAAACTTGGTTTATAATTATGTTTATTGGATATTTATAATTACAAAATTTTAATGTTTATGAATATAAAAAATATAATTTTTTATGTCTTTAGAAATTATAAATTTATTAATATGATTGTGAAATTATATATATTATTTAGTAGTTAATACTTAATAGTAAAAAAAAAGAGCTTTGGCAGGCTTAGCCCACCAGCCCATTAGCCCGCAGTTAGGCAGGGCGGGATAGAATTCTAGAACCGTCTCACTAGGCGGGGCGGGGTAGACTAGCCCACCAAAGAACGGGCCAGCCCACACACTTTAGTCGGCATCCCTCTTTCTCTAATCGCTCATTCACTCTCCTTCCTCTTCTCCCACTTTCTTTAGTCACCCTCACATTATTCTCTTCCTTCTCTATTTACTCCTCATATAGAGCTCAAATATTCTATCTTCACCACCATACTTCTCTATCTCCACCATGAAGTTGTGCCATTGAAAACATTCCGATGCAACCTCATCTTTGTTTTCGTGCTTTGATCTACTATAACCATTGTTGATGTGAACCACCAGAGGGCAATGAAGTACTAGTGGTGATGGTGAACCAGATCTATATGGAAATAGACATACATGCCAGAGGCAACCAAGAGACGTGGGTTGAAAAATGAGTAAGGGCGTAGTGGAGAAGTGAGTGGGAACGCATTAGGCGAACCACTAGATCTACCGACGAAGAAGCTAGATGATCTATGTTAGATTTAAGAGTAAAATTCTTTTTCGGTCTTAAATTTAGATAACTCGCATCTTAACGATTGAAAAATGACAATATGTCTCTTATCCTTTCTTTTTATTAGACAAATGAACCCTTATCCTTCATTTTCATTAGACGCACGAGTCTTTTTGTAAGGATTTTTGACAAAAGATCACAAAAAATTCTTATATGTAACGTAAATTGTATGACCTAGTCTTTATTAGTCCGATGTGAATGATAACCATTCAATTGAGATTATTTGACTCCTAAATAATCATAAAAATAGTGTCCAAATCAAATGGTTATCATCTCTTTGCAGCGTTATTTTGGTGACTGTATAGGCAATAAACAGACTCAATCAAATGATTATTATCCATGTAGTACAGTTGAAGGCTAGATCATACAAGATAACGTCATACGAAATATTTTTTGCCACTTTTTACTAGAGAGACTCATGTGTCTAACGCAATGGAAGGATATAAGGAGTGGATTATTGTTTTTCAACCGTTAAAATGCAAGTTGTCTAAATTAAAAAAGAATAAAGCTAAAAAAATTTTACTCTAGGCTTAATTGTAATTTAATAGTGATATTAGCATTTCAATGTTTTGAAATTAGAATTTTTGATACATAATTTTTTTTTAGATTTGAGAACCGAAAATATCGTACCAGTTCGCTAGTCTATCACTGGTTTGACCAATTTTTATACCGCTTTTTTGCAAGTTGATTTTATGTATGAACCGAAGTGAATAGAAGGTCAATTTCTGGTTAATTCGGTCAGATGCTCTGTTCGATTCTTCGAACATTGGGCTATAGCATCTAAAATAAACACTTGTAACTAGACCTTCATTCCGTATAGAGAATGGCCATTCATAGTTTATATTACAAAAAAATTTCTTATATATATATGATATGGATCCCGCTAGGGAGACAATGGACTATTTGTACAATATGTACAATGGGTTATTGAGTTACAAAATAAACATTCCCCATACTATTTAGAATAACTATCCGAGTACTAGGGATAATAAACATCTTTTCAAAAGATTAAATTAATTTTGGAGTTCACCAAAGATCAAACTCTTGATCTTTCGGATCTAGCATTCTAACATCATATCATGATACCACTCATCCTAAAAGCTTCAATTGATAAGAAAAGGTAACATTAATGGTTATATCTCTAATACTCCATAAACCTCTATTGTACACATTGTATAAGTATTCCATTGACTCCTCCTCATACTTTCCCATATGATATTGTTGAAAAGATAAAATATCACAAATCTATGTTTTTCGGCCAAATATAAAGTCATATCTTCATACCTAAAATTTGACTTATATCATGCTTGTTTGGAAATAAGATATTTTATAATTAAAAGCTAAGTTTGTGCTTACAAATAATACTTAAAATTTGACTTATGTCAAACTTGTTGGAAATAAGATATTTTACAATTAAAAGCTAAGTTTGACCAATGTGCTTGCAAATAATGATGCGTTTATATTTAAAATTATTTTCATATATTTAATAATTTAAATTTGACGTCTTAACAATATGTAATTTACATCCATTTTATTTGGTTTTTTGTGTTAGGAATAAGACATCATTCTCCCTTGAAAAAACACCTTTGACAGAGAAATAAAATAAACACAATCACAACACAAGAATTTAACGTGGAAACTCCAATTACCGAAGAAAAAACCACGGCCGTTGTCAAATGACAACCAGAGAATATCACTATGTGAAAATTGTTACAACACATAGAATTCTTTCTCTCTAACACCGGCATCCCAATACACCTACACTCTCTCAAAGCAAATATCTAACTACACCTCACAACACTCTCTAATCAAAGAGTAGAGAGAAAAAGAAAAATCAGATACAAGCTTAAAGTGTTTCTGACTGGTGCAAAAACAAATGGAGAACTTAGCTTCATATTTATAGCCTAGGCCACCCACTCCATTTGCTATCCTAAGCAATGTGGGACTAATTCAACCAAATCCTAACAATCTCCACCTTGATTGAAATAGTCACACATTTTCAGCTTCCATTGTCAACACCGACAATTCTTTGCTGCCATTGTCTATACCGACAATCATAGTTCAGAGAACTATCATACTCCACCATAAAAGTATACTCACTTGGAATTAGACCACTCCAAGCATTTCTCCTTAGTACAGATCGAAACCTTGCTGAAAATTCATGGTGCAACTTCCAAATTGGCTTTTCCTGGAAGTTCTTCAGCCATCGACCTAACTCCGCCACACACCTTGCATCTCAACGCCAACCAATGCTCGTGTGCAATTGTGGACCCGATTGCCACAACTTATCCTTATCCATGGCAGTGCGGTAATACCATGAGGATACTTCTTGTCTTCAACGCCTTGTGCAAACCTGATTGTATCAACACATCCTTGACTTGTATTTGCCACAAGTCAAAATTGATTCTTCCATCAAATTTCTCTATTTCAAGCTTCACAGCACTTGGATATCCTGACATTGTTGCAACCGTATACTGGAATAGTATAACTCAACTGTAGACCGTGCACTAGGAAGGGTCCCCAGGAAAGAGATGTGGGTCACAATGGACACACTTAAATACCAGGTCTTTCCTTAGCCAGAACCTTTCCAAACAGCACTCTCACAGTGTCACACTGCCTTCCAGCAATAACAACAGCAACCAAAGATCAACCTCAAGCCACAGGACAAAATTCTTTTCTGATGTGGAAGGTCAGACTAGGCTGCAACCACAGAGCATACTAAGAATAAATCCCACCGAACCGAAGCTCTGATACCACTTGTTGGGAATAAGACACCATTCCCCCTTGAGAAAACACTTTTGACAGAGAAATAAAATAGACACAATCACAACACAAGAATTTAACGTGGAAACTCCAATTACCGGAGAAAAAAACCACGGCCATTGTCAAATGACAACCAGAGAATATCACTATGTGAAAATTGTTACAACACATAGACTTCTTTCTCTCTAACACCGGCACCCCAGTACACCCACACTCTCTCAAAGCAAATATCTAACTACACCTCACAACACTCTCTAATCAAAGAGTAGAGAGGAAAAGAAAAATCAGATGCAAGCTTAAAGTGTTTCTGACTGGTGCAAAAGCAAATGGGGAACTTAGCTTCATATTTATAGCCTAGGCCACCCACTCCATTTGCTATCCTAAGTAATGTGGGACTAATACAACCAAATCCTAACATTTTGATACAAAAAAATATTTAATTATTTTTAGCTACTATATTTTAATGTTATACAAATTATAAAATTTTGTCATTATCGTCCACTTTATCAAAAAAATAATTTGCTAAGCATATGTAACTATTCATAATGCCTTGAAATTGAGATTCTAATGTTTTTTTTTTTAAGAAATGATAAAGATAATTACAACTGTTTTTTTTAAATAGTCAAAGAAAATGTATGAATATTAGAGTAGTCATAAAGACAACAAGAGTGATTATGCATGTGACGGATTTAAAAAATTTTGATAGTGGGGGCAAAATATATATAATATATTAAAAATTTTTATAATAAAAATATTATGTGTACATAAAAATTAATTACCAAATTATTCATTAATCATTATATATTTATATATAAATATATGTATTTTTAATTTATATTTTTTATTTCAATATGTATATATGTGATTATTTTTTATGTAAATATAATATGATTAGTCTTTAAAATATATAATTTACAAATTAAAACACTAAATTAGTAATTTAAATGATAACATATAATTTAAAATTTTATTATTTAGGTTTTATATTTTAAAAAAATTAAGTAATCTTTTTCTTAATAATATAATCGAAATATCTCTCTTTTTATATAGAATAATGCTACATATTCAAATTTTTTTGTTAACTAATTCCAACCAAATTAGTCTAAGATAACAAAAATTAGTTATGGCTAGCATTATTTAAAATCTTATTGTTTAACTTGATTAGACTTAGTTTATAAAAAGACTTGAATGTGTAGTATTACTCTTACATATATATATATATTTAGAAATTTACTTCTCATACAATTAGAAGCCAATTTTTATTGAAATTCATAGTTAAAAAAGCTCTTTCAATTAATGCAGTTGTTACAGAAAAAAATTAAAATTAATATAAAAAAAGATAAATAATACTCTTTCGAGTTAATTTCTAAGAAAAAACACAAATTTCATTTAAATTGAAAATTGATCATTCTAACGATATCTAATATAAAATTCTTAAATTGACTATGAAGTACCAAAAATTGAGTAAAAAATTATTGTAGGGTCAAATTCAATAATTTAGTGGGGGCAAATAAATTTTATTATCATATACTACTCAAAAAAATTTCAAATTGTAGTGGGACGCCACACTTATACATGTGTATCCGTCCCTGCTGAGTGCATGTTATATTTATAAGGATGCATGTTTCACTTTTGAATTGTTATAAGATAATAGAAAATTCATAGATGCTATTAATGAAAGAGGCTCATAAGGCCTCAAGATCACATATCAAAAAGTTGATATTCTACTAACTTTTAATAATATCTCAATCAAAATACATTTGGAATAGCTATTGGCATGAGTTCTCAAATAATATTTTGTATTAGTGAAAAATAATATTAAACATGAAAGATGAGTTATTAATTGCTAATAATAATTTTTTTAATTATTGATATTTTAAATTGATTGAATTTTAACACTATTTTATATACAGAGTTAACTATGTCGGATGATGAGATTAAATAATTGTATTTATTTGATATAGACAAAATGTTACAATTCTATAGTAAAATACTAAAAGACTATCCTCTTATATCCTTAGCAATTGAAGTTGATAGTTATTTGTTAGTTAAAAGAATTGTTACAGAAAAATTAAACTTTGAGAGTGATGAGTTAAAATAAATAGTCCCAAACACGTTAGTTTTTGCAATATATCTAAGTAGAAAAATATGCACTTGGCAAAGTTATTACAATTTTGTATCATGGATAAGAGATTTTGTCTTTGTTTATGATGATGAGATATGACAATAATATTTCAAATGACATTGCGTATTTACTCCTTTTTAATAGAAAAATGAGGTACATTAAGATTTAAAATACCACTAAATGTAATTAATGATTCTACTATTTAAGATATAACCCAATTTTCCTCAAATAATGTTGTTAGGAGAACTAAGCTTATAATTTGAGAAGATATTCATATGGTTAGTAGGTATTGCTAGAAAACATGTGATAAAATGTTTTAGCGGTATCATGACATTTTTATGTTATACAATAAATATTTTTATTTTAGGAGAAAAAGTAGTTGTACTTTGCGAAAACTTTAGACTTATGAAATATGGACACCGACATAGACATGAGACATGTGAATTTACAAATTTTAATTTTTTATAAGACACAGGGATACAACATATTTCAATTTTTATGCATTGTTAAAATAAACCAATTTTACATATGCATTCAATTACGAAATGTCATTTCAGCAAAAATAACTAATTTTTACATTGACCGCTTGAATAGATAACCAAAAGAACAAATGTGATTAGACAATTATGTAAAGTATTTTATACTGTTAGTGCATTAAAATTAAATTCATATATAAAATATAAAATATTTTTTAAATAAATGATAATAATATTTTAATATTCTGTTTATATTAAAATATAAATTATATATTTTAACCATCTTTAATGTTTTTAATTATAAAAATATTTAATAATAATATATACTTTTTCTAAACTCCTTTTAAGAATATAGGTTAAGAATAGAATTAGACACGGTTGACACGTGATGGTATTTAGATGTGTCCAAGTGTGTCTAGAAAAGCATTTTGTATATTTTATTAAGACACGATTGAATCCCAAAGACATGTGTATCGGATGAGTGTTGAATGAGTAGTGTCGTGTCATATTCAAAATGTGTCTGTGCTTCATAGCTTTAGACAAATCCTTTAATTTCTATCATTCCACAGGGGTCAAGACAAGATCTTGTATTTAATTGTGTGGTCAGCAATTATACAGATTGGTGTGAAAAATAAGGAGCTTTTGAGGGTGTTTAGAGAAGGTTTGCAGTTGATGGTTAGGGATGGAAATAGGACTAGTTTCTGGAATAGTGTGTGGATAAAAAGTGGAGCTCTTAAGGATAAGTTTCCTAAGCTTTTTGTTGTAGCTTTTGACAAAGATTGTCACATTAGCTATTGTGGTTTTTGAGATGGGCTGTCTTGGGTGTGATAATTTCAATTTTAATACAATTTTCAATATTAGTATATTTTACTATGACAATAAAAAAAATTTAAAAAAAAAAATTATCTCATATTAGATTATACTTGCTCAAATTGGTTTTAACTTTTAACATAAAAACTAAGGAGAAAGATTTGAAAGGTTTATTCATAAATTATTAGAAAATGTCTACAAATTCAACTATCAATATTATTTAAAAAATATTTAAAAAATAGGATTTCAATATAAATATTTTAATTTAATTGTAAACTACGTATTATTATCGATAAATAATTGTTCTACTTCAAAAATAAGATTTCGACCTTAAAAACAATTAAATTTAGATTTAATTAACTGTAAAATTTGTATGACACTAATTATTATTGGGTATTTTTACTGGAAAAATTTAAAAAATATTTTATATATTTTTTTATACAAGGCACTTGTATACACATACTAGTTCTTTTATTAATTGTAGCCAAAATCATAACTTATTCTATTTAAGATTTTAAATAAAATAAATTTAGAAACATTTAGTAATATTTAAAAAAAATATTCTCAAAATTAAAATAAACTCTATTAAAGAGATTAATATATTTACCTCTTCTTCTGAGTCAATGTATTTAATCATAATGCATTTAATGCATTAAAACAACAACGTAATTATAGTTAAGACAAATCCCTTTAAATTTAATTTTGTGATAGACTTGGTATCTATAAAGCTCGGATACTTTTTTAATTTGTTGTCTTTGTATATCAGATACATTTTAAATATTATAATTATCCATACTCGTTCGATACGCATGTTTTTTGTGTCTAACTGTGTTTTAATAAAAAAAAAAATTTTAAACATGTTTGGACACACCTAAATAATCACGTGTCAATCTGTCCAATCTTATTCTTAACATGTACTTTTAAAATAAATTTAAAAATAGTATATATTATTAATTATTAAAATAAAAATATTTTAAATATTTTATATAATTAAAAACAGATATTAAAAATAATTAAAAAATTAATTTATATTTTAATAACAATAAAATATTAAAATATCATTATAATTTATCTAAAAAAATTTATATTTTATATACATTCATGCCCCTCTGTATCTTATAAAAAATTTAAATTTGTGTGTTTACATATTTCGTGTCATATCATATCTCATATCTGTATGTCTGTGTCACTATCCATGCGATATATATCTTGGCATTATAACAACAATAAAATTGTTTAATCAACCTAATATTTATTTTAACGAATTTAATTTTAATACATTAATAGATAAAAGGTATATAAAAATTATATGACAAACTATTGTATTAGCAACATTTTTAACTCAATTACTTAGATTATTCTAAGTTATACTAATAAAACAAACTTATACACAGTAAAGAAAATTGAATATTAACAATTTTAAAAATTATATATCTAAATTGAATAGAGATAACCAATAATCATCGAATTTATATTTTATTAAAGTGAAATATAAGAGGGTAATATTATTTAATAGTATTAGTCAATATTTTAATATTTTTTAGATAAATAATGACAATATTTTAATATTTTTTTGAATTATAAAAAAATTTAATAATAATATATACTATTTTTAAATTTATTTTAAAAATATAGGTTAAAAATAAAATTAGATATGATTGACACGTCACAAGTGATGGTATTTAAGTTGTTCAAGCATGTCTGGAAAAGTATTTTGTATTTTTATTAAGACACGGTTGAATATAAAAGACAGACATATCAGACAAGTGTTAAATAAATATCGTGTCATATTTAAAATATGTTTGACACATGGACACTATAATTCAAAAAAGTGTCTGTGTTTTGTAGCTTTAAATAAATCCTTCCTATCATTCTACAAGGGTCAAGACATGATCTTATATTCAATTGTGTATTCATTTTATCTTAAAATAGTTTTATTTGCTAGGTGTTCAAACTAACAAAAAAAAAATATGAAATTATCTCTAAGTATAAATACAACTACTTCAATTTAAGAAGAGACAAAATAAGTTGGTAAGTTTCAATAGGTAATAACACTGTACTACTTTGATTCCAAAATAAATATAATACAAACGAATAAAACAATCCTAAATAGATTTTAACAAAGATAATTCTCAATATTAGTATTTTTTACTATGATAATAAATAAGATTCAAGAAAATTTTTTTATCTCATATTACATTATACTTGTTCATATAAGTTTTAACATAAAAAAAAATTAAAAAATTTATCTATAAATTATTAAAAAATATCTACAAATTTAACTATCAATGTTATTTAAAAAAATATTAAAAAAGATAAGATCTTGATATAAATATTTTAATTTAATCGCAAATATGTATTATCATTGATAAATAATTGTTCTACTTCAAAAACAAGATTTTGACAGTAAGAATAATTGAATTTAGATTTAATTAATTTTGTAAAATTTGTATATATGACAATAATTATTGTGTATTTATATTTGAAAAATTTTAAAAAATATTTTATATATTTTTATATATTTTTTTTGTAAGACATAAGTACATATACTAGTTCTTTTATTAATTGTAGCCAAAATCATAACCTTTTCTATTTAAAAATTTTAAATAAAATAAATTTAGAAATATTTAATAATATTTAAAATATTTTTTATTCTCAAAATTAAAATAAACTTTATTTAAGAGAATCACATACTTACCTCTTCTTCTACGTAAATGTATTTAATCATAATGCATTTAATGCATTTAATGCATATAAAACAACTACGCAATTATAGTTAAAAAGTCCCTTTAAATTTAATTTTACACAAAAAAAAATCAGCAAAAAAATAGTCATAATTTACTTTATTTAGTATTTATTAATTATTACAACAATTAATTAATATTAAATAAGACAAATTCTGACTATTTTTTTTGTCTACCTAACATTACCCTAATTTTAATATAGGCTTGGTATCTATGAAGTGCGAACATTTTTTTTTATTTGTCATATTCGTATGTCAAGCATAGTTTAAACATGACATTCATTGATATTAAATTGCATGTATCTTAATAAAAAATAAAATTTTTTTTACACACGTTTAGACATATCTAAATATTATTACGTGTCAGCATGTTTAATCTTATTCTTAACATATATTTTTAAAATAAGTTTAAAAATAATATATATTATTAATTATTAAAATAAAATATTTTAAATACTTATATAATTAAAAAAATATTAAAAATAATTAAAAAATTAATTTATATTTTAATATCAATAAAATACCAATATCATTATAATTTATCTTAAAAAATTTATATATTTTATATATATATTATGTCTCTGTGTCTTACAAAAATTTTAAATTCGTATGCCCGTGTGTTCCGTATCATATCATGTCCTATATATCTATATGTTTGTATCACTGTCCGTGCATTATTATAGTTTGGCATTATTAGCAATAATAAAATTGTTTAATCAACCTAATATTTATTTAACGGATTTAATTTTTACATTAATAGTTAAAAAGTATATAAAATTTATATGACAAACTATTGCATTAGCAACATTTTTAACTCAATTACTTATATTATTTTAAGTTATACTAATAAAACAAAGTTATAAACAGTAAAGAAAATAATTGAATATTAAAATTTTTAAAAATTATATATCTAAATTGAATAGAGGTAACCAATAATCATCGAATTTATATTTTATTAAAATGAAATATAAGAGGGTAATATTATTTAATAGTATTAGTCAATATTTTTTAATGAGTATCTTATTTTATACTATTAAAATTTATAATTTAATATTTAAAATTTAAAATTTAATTTTTATTAAATATTAATAAAAAGAGAAAATTCCACTCCCCTCCCTTGCAAGATGCTAAAATGACACTCCCCTTCCCTCTATTTTATAAATGTACATTTTCCTCCCTTCTAACTTTTAAAAAATTTTCTCTTTAATCCATTTTAAGTATTTTGTGTTAACTAATATTAACTTTATAGATTTTTTAAGAAAAAATAATTTTTTTTTTGAAAAAATACCCATTAGCAAAAATTTTAATTTTTATCATTAAATTTTGCTTACCAAAATACTCTTTTAATAAATTATTTTTTTATTGATTAAATTATATTTTTATTAAAATACTTTTAAAAAAATTAATAATTAAATTATTTTTTTCTAAAATACCTACCCTCCAATAATTTTTTAATTCTTAAATTGTGTTTTTACCAAAATTTTTGTTAAGAATTATTTTATATTTTACTATTAATTTTTTTATATCAATATATATTATTTTAACATTAAATAAAAAAATCTTACCACTGTTAATATATATAACAATTAATATATATTGATATTGAAAAATAAATTTACTAAAATTTTTTATTTAATGTTAAAATAATATATATAGATATCAAAAAATTAATAGTAAAATATAAAAAAATTGTTAATGAAAATTTTGGTAAAATTATAATTTAATAATTAAAAAATTATTGAAGGGTATTTTAGAAAAAGAATATATAATTATTAATTTTTTTGAAAAATATAATTTAATCAATAAAAGAATAATTTATTAAAAGATATTTTGGTAAGTAAAATTTAATGATAAAAAATAAAATTTTTATTAATGGATATTTTTTTAAAAAATAATTTATTTTTTCTTAAAAAATAGATAAAGTTAACATTAGTTAACACAAAAAGTTTAAAATGGATTAAAGATGGGACTTTTTAAAAGTTAGAAGAGAGGAGAATGTACATTTATAAAATAGAAGGAATGGGAGTGTTATTTTAGCATCTCGCAGGAAAGGGGAGTGTAATTTTCTCTAATAAGATGATGACTAAGATATAATCATCAAACATTATTTTTTAATTAAATTTATCAAATAATTTAGTGGTGAAGACTGAGCACACAATTTAGAGTTACACTTTGAATACATCTATAAATATACGCACCATTCGATATATACCGCTTCACAGTTATATATATATATATATATATCAAGGCTGAGTTTATTGATCCTCTCTGCTTGCGGGAAAGATGGTCAAGTTAACTTTCACAAACATGTTCTTAGTTGCCCTTCTGCTTTTAGGTATATATTGCTTCAGACTTGATATTTAATTAATTTATATGTTTTGTTCGAGTAAACTTCAAATTTCTTTTATCTTTTAACAATTTTTATGTCTGACAATATTGTCTCTAATCATTTTTTTTTATTTCACTTGAATTCTATATTATGGCAATGTTCTAGTTTATCAAAATTTAAACTGACAAATTTACATTTTTTATTTAAATATATCTTTCGGTATATACAAGATGATGACTAAGATATTCATTTTGTCTAATAGTCAGGGAAGATCTTGTTCAGTAAGAAAAAAAATTGTGTGAATTTTTCATTTAAAATTCCTATGGTAATATTGTACCAAACAGAGAAAAAAATGAAAAATAGTAAAAGATGAACTAGTCCTATGCAATGATTATTAACGGTTGGGTTGTTTTGATGTTTGGCAGCTTTGACATCAGAAACAGTAGTAAGCCAGAGAGAAGAAAAAGGGAAGTGGTGTCTTTATTCATGGATGGAAATAGGTTGCAAAGACGATGTATGTGACACAAAATGTAAGAACGCACACGGCCAAACAGCTAAAGGACACTGCTCCAGTACCCATTGTGTATGCTCATACCTCTGTGATACTTGAATTCAATATCATCAGATTTTTACTATATATGCATATGCATATATATTTAAATAAAGTTCTGTATCAAGATTGAATGAATATCTCCGGCGTTCATATATAAAATTGTCCGAAGAATTAATTATTATTATTCTTATTATTATTTTTATTTATTTATTTATTTATTTATTTATTATTATTATTATTATTATCTCAAAAAAATAAAAAATAAAAAATCAGAAGAATATTTTATTTTATTATTTTATTACATTATAAAAAGAAATCGCAAGTAACAAGTTCGTAGTAGATCAAAATCAAACAAAATTCTTGACAGTATGAAGATGTACGATCAATTCATCCATAACCTGGTATTGAAGATATATGCTCGTCAAAATAAGTGCCAATGTTAAAATTTTTTTCTTCAATTTGTATTAATGGGAAAATATTTTTTCTTATAAATATTATAAACACACCAGTGCAAAAGAGAAGAGATTTTAGGGGGAAAAAAAATTAAAGAAAAGAATCTAAAGAGAAGAAATAAAAAAAAAAAATAAAGAAAACAGAAAAATTTAAAGAAGAGAGTTCAAACCGTGTCACTATTCGAATAATTTAAAAAAAAAATCACTCAAATAAAGATGTTTAAAATGTCTTTTTTAAAAATATTTTTTATTAATTAGAATTTAATACATATAATCAATTAAACTGTGTTATTTTTAGAGGAAAAAGGACGCGGGGGTGGATGTGTGTAGGGGGAGAGGAGCGGGGGGAAGGGGAGAGGGGGAGGAGAACGGCGAGCCACGGCCGTGGCCGTCGCGCCGCCTCGCCACTAGCCGCTTCATCTGCACCTCGCCCCCGTCGTGTTTCCATAGCTAAATTTGTAGCTTGAGTTGCTCTTGCAGGGTTGCCTTCAACTTTTGCATTCTTGTTGAAAGGTATCAGTTCCAGTGTTGAATGAAAAGCAAGAGAGAGCAAAGATCGAAGAAGAAGAAGAGAAATTGAAGAGAGAAAGAGAGAGAAGCTTTCTATTCAGATTTGGTAAAGTGGAACTGGGGTTCTGAACTTCTAATTACAACAACACAACAACTAACACCCATACAGCTAGCTATATAAGCTGAGCCTAATAACAGCTTGCACTTGTAACTAATTCTACTGAGTCAGCTTGGCTTAACTAACTTAGCAACTGATTCAGTTTCAGCTCAATCACTACTCTATCATGCACCCTGCTATCTAATTTCATTGTGTTGCTCAACACTTGCTCTGCCATACACTCTGCTACGGAGGTCTTTTGGTTTGCTGCCATTCTGCAAAACTCCTTCATCACTAGTAGCACTGCACAACAAATTTTGCTCAACATTCAACCTTGCTCTAGCACTTTCAAACATTCCAGAGGCAATTGCCTTTGTTAAAATATCTGCCAACTGAACAGATCCTGGAATATGGCTAACCTGTACTACTTTCTTTGTTACATAGTCCCTCACAAAGTGAAGATCAGTTTCAAAGTGTTTAGACTTTGAATGCAGGATGGGGTTGGCTGCCAAAAGTACAGCACTCAGGTTATCGCAGTATATGGTGGGAGTAGAAGCTATGACCCTTAGCTCACTCAGCAGGCTCTTGATCCATATAAGTTCTGCAACCAGATCCGCCATAGCTCTGTATTCAGCCTCTGTGCTTGACCTGGCCACCACAGATTGCTTCTTAGAGGACCAGGATACCAGGTTTCTTCCTAAGAAGACACACATACCACCAGTTGATTTCCTGTCATCAGGATCTCCTCCCCAATCCGAATCACAGTAAGCTGTGATGTTCAACACGTCATTCTTATGGAGATGTAGCCCATATTTGATTGTTCCACTTGCATACCTGAGGATTCTTTTAACCAATTTCCAATGCGATTCTAACGGGTCTTGCATGAACTGTGAGAGTTTGTTTACAGCATAGGCGAGCTCTGGTCTTGTAACGATGAGATACTGAAGACTTCCGACCACTGAACGATAAAGTGCTGGTTCATCAAACCTGTCACCACCAAACTGAGATATTTTCAGTGATGATGGGAGAGGTGTTTTGCAGGGCTTGCAGCTTGTCATACCTGCCTTCTCTAGTAAATCATTAACGTATTTTTCTTGGCTGAGTAGTAATCCACCACCCTTAGTCTTGCTAACTTGAATGCCTAGAAAATAATGAAGATCCCCCATATCCTTGAGTGCAAACTTGCAATTCAACTGGTTCACTACAGCCGTTATAGCACTTGTTGAGCTTCCAGTGATGATCACATCATCTACATACACAAGCACAAAGGTGGTAGCATTGGTATCAAATTTTGTGAAGACTGAAACATCAGAGGCTGTGGCAGTGAATCCAAGCTGATGCAGAGCTGTAGACAGCTTATGATACCAGGCCCTCGGAGCCTGTTTTAGGCCATACAATGCCTTGGTAAGTTTGCATACCAGCTTCCATCACCCTGCACATAGCCCTGTGGCTGTCGCATATACACATCTTCAAGTAACTCTCCATGCAAAAATGCATTATTGACATCCAATTGTCTAATTGACCAATTGTTTGCCAATGCAAGTGTCAAGACTACCCTGATCGAGGTTGCTTTGACTACCGGACTATAAGTCTCTGTGAAATCGAACCCAGGCCTTTGAGAGAAGCCTTGAGCGACCAGCCTGGCCTTGTACTTCTGTAGTGTGCCATCAGAGTTGTACTTAACTCTAAAGACCCACTTGCTGCCAATAGCTTCTCGGTTCTCTGGTAAAGGTACAAGCTGCCATGTCTTGTTCTTAAGCAGGGCTTGATACTCATCATCCATGGCTTCTTTTCATTTCGGATCAAACATTGCCTCTCGCACTGACCGTGGCTCTACTGCAGCATGATAAACCTTGGGTCGAAGACTACCAGTCTTGCTTCGAGTGATCATAGGATGTATGTTTTGAGTACTAGGCACAGGTTCACAACTTGGAAGAACAGTTTCTAGATCTGAGATTGGGACTGGGATAGGTATGGCTGAGGGCGCTCTCGGAGGGATGAGGAGTGAGGATGCAGTGGGAGGAATTGGGGCTGGGGATGAAGCTGAAGGTGAGTGGCAGGTGATAGAATCTTGAGAGCAGGGTTGAGAAGAGTGTTGAAAGGCTTCCGAGTGACTTGTGACATGTGATGGAGGCAGGGGTCTTGGTGAGGAGTGAGTGGTTTGAGTTTGTGGAGGTAAGTGAGGGTTGGGAATCAACGGAATGGCTGGCATTGGTGTAATTGTCTCAGATTTGTTCTGCTCATCAGTGTCATTCACGAGGTGTTTTCCAATTTTGAAGGGAAACTGCACTTCATTGAACACCACATTTCGTGTGATCACCACCTTTCCTTCTGATGTAAGGCATTTGTACCCTTTGTGAGCAGTACCATATCCCAAGAACACACAGGGTGCTGATCGAAATTCAAGCTTGTGACGATTGAACGGTCGCAAGTGAGGGAAGCAGAGGCAGCCAAATACCCGTAGACAGCTGTAGTCTGGTTTCTTACCAAGAAGCTTCTCTGTTGGAGATATGTTTCCTAAGGTTGGTGTTGGTAGAACATTGATGAGTTGAGCTGCAGTGAGAAAGGCATCACCCCAGTATTTCATTGGCACTCCAGAACAGGCCATGAGTGTCATTCCCATCTCTACTACATGCCTGTGTTTGCGCTCTGCAGTTCTATTTTGTTGATGGATGTGAGGGCATGAAAATCTGTGTCTGATCCCTTGTGATTGAAGCTCCTTTGATAAGCTAACATACTCAGCAGCATTGTCAGATTGAAACAATTTAATTTTTGTGCCAAATTGTAATTCAACCATCTTTTGGAAATTAAAGAAAACTGATTTGAGTTGTGACCGTGCTCTAATTAGATAAAGCCAAGTGAATTTAGAAAAGGCATCGATAAAATTGACAAAATAGAAATTTCCATTCAAATCTGGCATAGGAGCAGGGCCCCATATGTCTGAATACACCAATTCTAAAGGAGATTGATACACTGTACTTGAACTTGGAAATGGTAATCGGTGTGACTTGCCTATGCTACAGGCTGTACAAGGCTCTTTATTCTCAACAAATGACAAATTATAATTTTTCAAGACTGTACTAACTACTTTGTTTGCTGCATGCCCCAACCTTGCATGCCACAAGAGAAATTGCTCAGTTGTGGACATGGTGGAGTTGTAAGCAGCTGGACTTATTGAAGGAAAGAACTTGACAAATTTATACATCCCTTTATCAACTTCACCCTGTAGAATCAACTCTTTGGTTTCCTGTGATTTGACACAACAACCATGAGCATCAAACTCAAAAAGCACATTGTTATCACAACAGAATTGATACACACTCAAAAGATTTTTGGTTATTTCAGGCACATGTAACAATTTTTGCAACAAGAACTTCCTAGAACTCAAATCAGTTTTAAAAATGGAATTTCCAATAGAGGTGATTTGCAAACCTGTTCCGTTTCCCACAATTACTTGTTCTGATCCCTCATAGCTTTTACTACTCATCACATTTTGAGGGTCTGGTGTCATATGGTGTGTTGCACCACTGTCCGGATACAAATTTTGATCATAGCTGGTGGATGGTGTTTCTAGAGCACTCAAGTGAGCTTGTGGCTGTGGCCTGACTTCTGTACGCTCATAACCCTCTCTTGAACTCTGGCTTTCATTCCCATAGGACGAATCATACCTGAACCAGCATCTGCGAGCTGTATGTCCAACCTTATCACATAGCTGACAAACTGGTCTATTACCTCCACCATCATATCGTCTGCCATCATATCCTCCATCAGACCTTCCATAAGTTCTTCTTTCATTGCCAGGAAAATTGCCTCTCATCGTCCTTCCACCTCGTCCTCTAAAATCACCTCTGAGATGCCCTCGACCTCCATAATTGTTTGAGTACTCAGCTACATTTGCTTGAATTGACAGATCTGTCCTCCAGAATCTTTCTATCATACTTTCATGTGCAAGAAGCAAAGACTCTAACTCTCCTACAGAGACACTAGATGATCTTGAGACTACAGCTGTAATCAACGGTCCATATTCCTCTGTTAAGCCATTGAGTATGGCACTAACATGATCACTTTTCCTTACTGGTTCTCCAACTGAGGCTAATGTATCTATTGTTTCTTTAATTTCTAACACATAGCTACTGGCAGAACTTCCAATTTTAATGCTACTCAATTTGTTCTTTAATTGCAGAATTCTTGCTCGAATTTGTGATGCAAAATGATCTTCTAACCTACTCCATACCTGGTATGTGTACAAGCAGCCAACCATATGAGTAGTGAAAGGCTTGGTCATCGACGCCAACAGCCAAGATTTGAGCAGAGCATCTTGTCGCTTCCACCTTGCAAATTCTGGATTCTTCTCTCCTGAAGCTGTGAACTGAGCTGGAATACCTTCTCCTGTGATGTGAACTAACAGATCGTGACCTTCGATTGTCGATTCCGCTTGATCTTTCCATTGGAGAAAGTTGTCGTCATCAAGCTTCATCGAGATCGGTGAGGACGTGAAATTAGGTTGACGCTGAACCTGAGCTTCAGCTGTTTCTGTGTTTGTCTCCATGGTAATTGAATAATCCGAGCTCTGATACCATGAAAGGTATCAGTTCCAGTGTTGAATGAAAAGCAAGAGAGAGCAAAGATCGAAGAAGAAGAAGAGAAATTGAAGAGAGAAAGAGAGAGAAGCTTTCTATTCAGATTTGGTAAAGTGGAACTGGGGTTCTGAACTTCTAATTACAACAACACAACAACTAACACCCATACAGCTAGCTATATAAGCTGAGCCTAATAACAGCTTGCACTTGTAACTAATTCTGCTGAGTCAGCTTGGCTTAACTAACTTAGCAACTGATTCAGTTTCAGCTCAATCACTACTCTATCACTTGTCTACCTTTTTCAAGTGGCGGTGGAGTTCTTTCATAGTCAGCTTAGGAGCCACAATAATGAATGATAACGAACGGGGTTACTAAAAGGGAACTCACCGCCATGTGAAGGTAAACTGGAATTAATGGGTTGGGCATGCACAATCTTTTTTTCTTTGCGCAACTCTTGCAGTTTCTTAGAACCTACATTTTGTTGCCCAAGACCTTCCGTTTGTTCTACATTGCTAGTGTGGTCTTGACCTTTAGATGGAGTAGTGAATGATTATTGAAGTACCGAATGGAAATGTCAAATATAATGTCAAATATAGCGACGGCCACGACAACAGCCACGGCGGCTCCAAAATTCGCTGCCGCCATCCCCCTCCCCCGCGCCCCTGCACCTTTCCTTTCTCCCCCCTTCCCCGCGCCCCCTCACGCGTTCTTGTTCTTTTGTTTTATTTTTTTATAATTTTTTTATTAAAGTAAAGGTAGTTTATGAATTTTATTAAAAAAGACGATTTTAATATGAAAAAAAAACGATTTTAATATGAAAAAAAAACGTTAAGCACTTGAATCACTCAAAGCTCATCAAACTCTATACCGGTGACATTCTTTGCCGCCATCGAAACATGGCCATCCTCCTCAGACATAGTCGGTGACGAAAAAAACACGGCGGAGCTATGACCAAATATTCCTCCGATTGGAGCATATGCTCTGGTTCGTCAATCGTCAACAATTGAGAAAACAAGGGAAGCAGATTAATGAAGGCCACATAATAAGTTCAAACAATGCAGATTAATGAAGGCCACATATTTCTAAATTTTCTTGTCAAGTTTAATCGTAATCTATGATTAAAATTGATTTCATAAAAAGATACAAAATATATACTCCTTCACAAAAAGTATTGAAACATAATACATTAAAAAATAAAAAGGAATATATATATTAAAAAAAACTAATTGAATCAAATTCACAAATAATAATAGAATAAAAGGTAACTGTTCAAAGAAACGGATGACATAGGGTATTAATATCTTTCTTATTAGTAATTGACTCGCGAATCTATTTATTTTTATGAAAAATTTATTTTGGCCTCCAAGTCTCATAGCACAATTTCCTTAAATAAGATGATGAGGATTCTTCTCCTCTTTTGGTCGTCTCCGAGTTGTATCGTTGATAGAACTCAATTTATTAAGTAGAAAATACAAACATTTACTTGGGTTTTAATCAAATTTTTTCACATTTCATGTAATTTTAATTTGTTTTGAATTCACTCTTCCAATTTTGATAATTGATAACTTGAATGGATGTTGCCTTTTTTATTTGTGCATAATTGGTTCATCCAACTGGTGTCCCTGACACAGTTTTTTTTGAGTTTTTGTTTTAAAATATAGCGCATTGTTTAAGGAAAAGGCATCACAAAGAGCTATAGTAATTGGATTCCAGCAAATTTAAAATTGTTGGAAAGAGAAACTCAAGTTGTATAACTTTTATGTTGAATACTTTTTCCAATCCTCAATGATTCTAAGTGTAATTCACAACCAAAGATTAGTGTCGAGAATGTTTCGGATGCTGTCAATTCTTACCTCTTCGTATTAATTTGATCATAACTTGAGTTATAAATTGTGAAAAAATAGTAAAGCTAATTTTAGAAAATATATAAATAAATAATAACTAAATAAAATAAAAGGTAATAAACAATCTTAGTTTATAACCTTAGAATTTTAATGGTTGAAAAAGAGAAGAATTATATACCTCTAATTAACGGATGGTTCATATTGAAGAGACTCACCTATAAATTGAGTTTTTCTTTAATTCATTTCAATCAAGTCATCCAGATAGAATAACATAATATTTCTTTGAGTAGTTTTCTTCTATATATATAGAGAAGTGTGTTCTCCTTTTGTCAAGAGAGAGTGTTATTGTAGTCTCCTTGTGATAGAGAGAAGTTGTAATTCTCAAAGAAAGTTATTCAATTGTTTCCATATTTTATACAAATTTCTAATTTTTTATCTCTATATTTTGCTGTGTCATTTGTCTGGTACCTAACAGTGGTATTAGAGCCAAAGGTTGTTGATTAATATATTTTTTTTCGCTGCGAGTTATTACCGTCTAAAAAAAATGGCAGCAAAGTATGAAATTCCAAAATTCAGTGGGAGTAATTTTTCCATATGAAAATTGAAAATAAAAGCCATTATGAGAAAAGACAATTGCGTGACAAGAATTGAAAGTAGACCCACTGGAATTACAGATGAAAAATGAAAGGAGATGGACAACAATGCTGTTGCAAACTTACACTTGGTACTAGCTGATTCAGTTTTATCAAGTGTAGCAGAGAAAAAGACAGCAAAGAAAATTTGGGATGCTCTCACCAAATTATATGAAGTCAAGTCACTTCACAACAAGATATTCTTAAAGAGAAGACTTTATACTCTTCGAATGAGTGAATCCACATCGGCAACGGATCATATCAACAATCTAAATATGCTATTTTCCCAACTCTCATAGTTGGAATATACCATAGCAAAAAACGAACGTGCAGAGCTCTTACTTCAAAGTCTACCAGATTCATATGATCAGCTTATCATTAACTTAACTAATAATGTTTTGACTGATTATCTTTCTTTTGATGACATGGCTGCTGCGGTTCTTGAAGAAAAATCTAGGCGCAAGAATAAGGAAGATAGATTAGAAAGCTCAAAACAAGCAGAGGCTTTGTTGATGACAAGAGGGAGATCAATGGAGCGTGGTTCCAGTGGGAGTCAAAGTAGACCAAAGTCACAAAGTAAGAAGCAGGTCAAATGCTACAATTGTGGTAAGAGAGGGCACTTCAAGAAAGATTGTTGGAATAAGAAGAGTATAGAGAAGGTTCCAGAAGGATCAAGTTCTCAAGGATGTGTTGCGAGCACCTCTGATGATGGAGAAATCCTGTATGGCGAAGCAACAATTGGTTCTAAAGGTAGCAAATAGCTCACTGATGTTTAGATTGTTGATTCAGGAGCAACATGGCACATGACTCCTCATCGTGATTGGTTTTGTACATATGAACCTGTCTTAGAAGGATCAGTGTTTATGGGAAACGATCATGCTTTAGAAATTGTTGGAATGGGTACTGTCAAAATAAAAATGTTTGATGGTTCTATTTGTTCACTTCAAGGGGTAAGACACGTGAAAGGCTTGAAGAAGAATTTGTTGTCGATTGGGCAATTGGATGAACTTGGCTGCAAGACCCATATTGAAGGTGAAATCTTGAAATTTGTTAAAGGAGCTCTTGTGGTAATAAAAGCAGAAAAGATTGCAGCAAATCTATACATGCTTGTGGGAGATACTTTGCAAGAGGCAGAGGCATCAGTTGCTTTAACAAGCCAAGAAGAAATGACGATGATATGGCATTGCAAACTAGGCCACATGTTAGAACGAGGCTTGAAGATTTTTGTAGAACGTAATCTCATTCCCGGGCTCAAATCGGTAAACTTACCGTTTTGTAAGCACTGCGTTACAAGCAAACAACATAGATTGACGTTTGGTAGATCAACTGCTCGGAGCAAGCACATATTGGAGTTGATTCATTCTGATGTGTGGGAATCACCAGAGATGTCCCTAGGAGGAGCAAAATATCTTGTATCAATGTATCATTTATTGATGATTACTCTAGGAGGCTATGGGTGTACCTGATCAAGAAGAAGTCAGACGTATTTGCGATGTTCAAAGAGTTCAAAGCAAAGTTAGAACTTGAATCTGGAAAGAAGATCAAGTGTTTAAGGACAGATAATGGAGGAGAATATGTCGATGGTGATTTTCTAACATTTTGCAAGCAAGCAGGTATTCAACGGCAATTCACAGTTGCATACACGCCTCAGCAAAATGGTGTAGCAGAGCGAATGAATAGAACTCTCCTAGAAAGAGCACGAGCTATGTTACAAACTGCAGGTTTAGCTAAGTCTTTTTGGGCAGAAGCTGTTAAAACCGTCTGTTATGTGATAAATCGGTCACCATCAACTGCAATTGGGTTGAAGACACCAATAGAGATGTGGCAAGGTAAGCCACCTAATTATTCTTCTTTACATATATTTGGTTGTCCTGTGTACGTAATGTACAATTCCCAGGAAAGAACAAAGCTGGACCCAAAGTCTAGAAAATGTATATTCTTGGGTTATGCTGACGGAGTTAAGGGGTATCGCCTGTGGGATCCCACTGCCCGCAAGGTAGTTGTCAGTAGAGATGTGATATTTGCAGAAGATGAATTGCAAAAAGAACAAGAAAATGACAGCACTATTAAAGAGATAACCACTGTTCAAATATATGAAAAATGCAGAGAAGGTGATCTTTCTGAAGCAGAACACAACACGAAGAACAAGAAGCAGAGGCTAATGACATAGAAGTTCGTTGATCCACTCAACAAAGAAGAACACCATCATGGCACTCAAATTATGTTTTGACAAACCATGATGCATATTGTCTTTTGACAGAAGATGGAGAGCCAACAACTTTTATGGAGGCTATGCGCAATCCAGACGCTTCTATGTGGATGACAGCAATGCAAGAAGAAATTGAGGCATTACATAGGAACCATACCTAGAAACTTGTTGAACTTCCAGCAGGTCGGAAAGCCATTGGTAACAAATGGGTTTATAAGATCAAAAGAGATAGTAATGATCAGGTGGAACGATATCATGCAATATTGGTTGTCAAGGGATATGCTCAGAAAGAAGGTGTTGACTTCAATGAAATATTTTCTCCAGTGGTGAGACTAACTACTATTAGAGTAGTTTTGGCTATGTGTGCTGCATTTGATTTATATCTAGAGCAATTAGATGTAAAGACTGCTTTTCTTCATGGAGAACTTGAAGAAGAGATATATATGCTCCAACCAGAAGGTTTTGAAGAACAAGGAAAAGAAAACTTGGTTTGCAGGTTAACTAAATCTCTATACGGTCTAAAGCAGGCGCCAAGGTGTTGGTACAAGAGATTTGATTCTTTCATTATTAGCCTTGGATACAACAGACTTAGTTCAGATCATTGTACTTATTACAAGAGGTCTGGTGATAATGATTTCATCATTTTGCTGTTGTATGTGGATGACATGTTGGTAGTAGGTCCCAACAAAGATCAAATCCAAGAATTAAAGGCACAGTTGGCTAGGGAGTTTGATATGAAAGACTTGGGACCAGCAAACAAGATTTTAGGGATGCAAATTCACCGAGACAAAAAGGATAGGAAGATTTGGCTATCACAAAAGAATTATTTAAAGAAGATCTTGCAACGCTTTAACATGCAAGAATGTAAGCCAATTTCAATCCCACTTTCTATGAATTTCAAATTATCCTCAAGTATGTGCCCTAGTAGTGAAGTAGAGAGGATGGAAATGTCTCGAGTACCGTATGCATCAGCGGTGGGAAGCCTTATGTATGCCATGATCTGTACAAGGCCAGATATTGCTCAAGTAGTTGCGGTGGTAAGTCGATTTATGGCAGATCCGGGTAAAGAGCATTGGAATGTTGTTAAGAGGATCTTGAGATACATCAAAGGGACCTCGAATGTTGCATTATATTTTGGAGGATCGGAATTCATTGTCAATGGATATGTCAACTCAGATTTTGCAGGTGATCTTGATAAACGAAAATATACTACGGGATATGTGTTCATGCTTGCAGGAGGAGCTGTGAGTTGGCTATCTAAATTACAAACTGTTGTAGCTTTATCTACTACAGAAACTGAATATATGGCAGCTACACAAGCATGCAAGGAAGCTATTTGGATCCAAAGGTTGATAGAAGAACTCGGGCACAAACAACAGAAGATTTCTGTGTATTGTGACAGTCAGAGTGCCTTGCACATTGCAAGGAATCCTGCCTTTCATTCAAGAACAAAACACATTGGAGTACAATATCACTTTGTTCGGGAAGTAGTTGAAGAAGGAAGTGTTGATATGCAAAAGATTCACACTAAAGATAACCTAGCAGATGCCATGACAAAACCAATCAGCACAGAAAAGTTTGAATGGTGTAGATCCTCATACGGTCTATGGAATACATGAACAACATGAATTTTGAAAATTTATCAAAATTAGCTTTAAGTGGGAGATTGTAAAAAAATAGTAAAGCTAATTTTAGAAAATATATAAATAAATAATAACTAAATAAAATGAAAGGTAATAAACAATCTTAGTTTATAACCTTAGAATTTTAATGGTTGAAAAAAAGAAGAATTATATACCTCTAATTAACGGATGGTTCATATTGAAGAGACTCACCTATAAATTGAGTTTTTCTTTAATTCATTTCAATCAAATCATCCAGATAGAATAACATAATATTTCTTTGAGTAGTTTTCTTCTATATATAGAGAGAGAAGTGTGTTCTCCTTTTGTCAAGAGAGAGTGTTATTGTAGTCTCCTTGTGATAGAGAGAAGTTGTAATTCTCAAAGAAAGTTATTCAATTGTTTTCATATTTTATACAAATTTCTAATTTTTCATCTCTATATTTTACTATATCATTTGTCTGGTACCTAACACAAATATCCAAATGAGACGATTCCAGCGGCAATAGAAAACTAAATCTGAGACTTTAAAATGATTTACTTGTGCCTATAGTGGACAATAAGAATGAGCCGTGCACGCCACTATTTTTTGTGCCGCGAATCAAGTCTCATGTGACACCATTAATAAAGCACGTGGCTCACAGTTTGGGCCTCTAAAAGCCCTCAAAAGTTCGATTTTTTTAGTATTTAAAGAGAAAATATGAAGGAGAAAAATGGAGGAGATCAGAGTTTAGGATTAATTTTAGTATGATATTTTTAGGTTTCTATATAGAGAAGCTCTCCTCTCTCTCTAAAATTATAGTAGATTTAGTTAATTTCTTGTCATTTTTTTTTCTAGTTTTAGTTTCTAATCTTGTTTTAGTTTCATTTTATTTATATTTTTTTGTTCAACTATCTTAGTTCATTAGCACTTTTTTTGTTAGTTTCTTGGTATATTATTTAGTTTATGAATTCTTATTGGATTTATGTATTTGATTTATGAGTTTGATGTTTGATGTTTTATTATTGCTCAATTGAGTTATTATCATTGAATTCTTGTAATGAGTAGTCATAGTTTTTACTAGTCTTGTAATTATGAAGCTTTGTGTTTATGCCTTCCAAGTATTTGATGAAATGTCTCACTTAATTTTAGAGTAGATTTTACATTCTTGGTTTAGGTTAGTAACTTGGGTGATTTTAAGTTACTAATGTCCAAATTGATTGATAATTTAGATATGTTAATTAATCTTATTTTCATCAACATTAATCTTCTACTAATTTTAATTAGCAAGTTGGTTAGAACTTGTGATTAGGATTAACTAAACCTAATTGACTTTTCTCAATTTGTAGAGGTTGACGAATTGAATTTATTCTTTGTAATTATCATGTTGTGGTTAGTGACAAGGATAATGATCCTTAACCCTCAACACTTACCAAGAATAGTTATTGCTTGCTACTTTAATTTCTTACTATTTCAATTTCTATTAATTGTAAACCAAACTCTCGATTTTCCCAAAGCTAATAATTAAGTACTACACTGTGATTCCAATGGTGATATTCTTTGTGGGTCAAATCTTATATTAATTTTTTTTGTTATTAATTTCACTGGTCACTTTTTTCTTTGAATATTTTGTATGTTAATTCATGTTTATATTATTTGTCCATACACTACAAAAAAAATATTGAGAACCGTTAAAATTACTGTCGAAAAAATACATAAAATCTAAAGGTATAGAGATTACTGTCAAATTTTTTGTCGAAATTTATCCAACAGAATAAACCTCACTGATAACATGATACCGGCAGATTTTTTGTGTCCGGCGGTAATTTTCGTCGGACTTAGTGACGGAATATGGGTAGTAAGAAAATTAAATCTGTTGATGAATGTTACTGAAGGTTGTGGTAGGCTTAGAGAAGGGGGGGTTGAATCTATGCCTTCCTTTTAGTTGCTGTTGTTACCCTTTTTAAACAGATTTGCAATTCTGATTCTGTTTTAACTTAGCAGCGGAAATTTATGAGACAATTTATTTTTGTCTCATGAATATCAGAAAATAGAACACAGCAGAGAAGAGAAAAGCTAACACCAGCATGTATCCTGGTTCGGTTGCCTTGTGCTATGCAACCTACATCCAGTCTCCTCCACAACTATGGAAGAATTTCACTATAGTTAACAGTATTACATACACCAATAACTCAGGATTGACCCAATCCTTTCACACTCAAGTTCTAACCTAACTTGACATTGGCTATGCTAATACCTAACTATTCACTCTTAGTGCTAACCCAACTAAGAAAGGGATACCTCACAGGTACAAGATACAAGACATAAACACACCTAAAGAAATCTGAAAATTACTCTAGGTTTTTCTCTCAAGTGTTTCTCTCAGCCTTTTTCCACTCATGGCTTTTACTTGAGTTTTCTCATAATGCCTTTTCTCACTAGAAATTACAGAAAGATAAACATAGAAAAGTATATTACAATCTGTAAAACATGAAGGAGATTGACTTCATTAACAGCCTCAGTGCTATGCGAAAAACCAGATTAGCAAGCCTCTGATTCAGTTCTTCATACTGGCGGAATGCACCTTTGATTAGGTTACACTGTTCAGTTAGTTGAACTTCTTCAAAGAGCTCTCTCAGAACAAAACCTCTATTCACTGGTTTTCTCTCCTTGCTTTCTGAATGAACAGCAAGCTTCTTTTATCTCCTTGCATGTGGTTGAGTTCTTCTTCCAAGGTCAACACCTTGAGCCTTGAGCTTCACCAACCCACAAGTTCACTTTTTTTCCTTAATCCTCAGAGTAGAAACTTTCCTTCTGACTTCCTCACCTTGACCGAAAGCCATACAGCAGCAACCATAGAAATCTTCTAATGGTCAACTTGATCTGAGCCATAGAGATGCAACTTGGTCCCCAAGAATCTCTTGTGACCGTGGATTTGTAGCAGTGAAGAATGGAGATCAACTTTACCTTGAATGCCATTTTCGGATAGTGCAGAGAGTTGGGAAGAAGGGATGAAGATCTTATGCATGCAAGATGAGATGGATTACCTTTAACCTAAGCTTGATTTGGATTAGATTCTCTGCTTTAGCTTCTGTGCTTCAAGCTTAGATTTTCTCTTTCTTGCTTCTTTGGTTACTGGCTTATGGAGGAAGCTTTTCTTCTCTTTCTTACTTTTTGTGAAGTTGATTTGACTTGGTCAGAAAGTAGAAGAACATTGCACTTCAAGAGGGAGAAGACTTCAATCTTACAAAAGAAGCCTCCGAGATGGATACGGGTTTGGATTGAATTTCCATAAAGCAACCCGGTTGGCCCATAAGATCCTTTGGCTTTGTTTCCTTTGGGCTGAGCTTGATTATTTACCCATCAGCCTTGCTAAATTTTATTATACCATTTGGGCTGCTTAAAAATGAATTTGGCCTGCAATATGAAATAAATAATTAGCAGCATATACTTATTAACACTTAACTCTAATTATTTATTTTGCCCAAAAATAATGTTTGTCATCATTAATTGATTTAGTTAATTTCTTAAGTCAACAATCTCCCCCTTGATGACAAACATGTTTTAAGCAATAATCAAAAGGAATTGAGTTTGAGTAAGGTTTGGAAACTCCCTTTGATATTTGTCATTTGCTTTTATGTTGCTCCCCCTTTCCTTTTCAATATTTGCTCCCCCTGGATTTATGCTTTCCTCTTTGTTCTTGTTTCACATTGTACTTAAAGAGAGCATAATGAAGAGTTATGCACAATTTATCTTGTACAAGGAATATCAAATGAGCAACATCACATAATCAGCCCAACATCAAGCTAATATCATCAGCATCAGTCATGTAGAATCAAATTTTAGTGCAGTAATTTCAAAAGAAAAACTGATAGCTGCATCAATGCCAAAATAAGCTTATCCTACTATTAAAATATGCTTATCCTACTATTACTCCCCCTTTTGTCATCAAGGGTGGACGACTGGCAAGATCAACAAAAACATCACTATAAACCCTGCAAGAAAGGTTAGTGCCCAGTCCAAAATACTAACTAAACTACCAAAGGTGCAGTAATATCCAGAGTTATTACAGCCATCCAAAAGGAAACAGTTCAAAAGTATTAAAGAAGCAGAATTCATGAGACAAAAAGAGAGCAGCAACAACAGTTTTTGAGACAAATCCTAGGCATCAGAACCATTCCCCTCCGAAGCAGCTTCCTCTTCAACATCCGTGGCAATGTCTTCATCATTTTGAAGGTTGTCAATGAAAGTCATCAGTACAGCCACCCTATCCCTTGATTTCTTCAGGAAGTTCTCATGCTTGCTAGCCAGCTTCCTTTTCTCTTTGCTCAATTCAATCAAGTGATTCGATTGGGAGACAAACTCTTGAGCAACATTGATGAGCGGATAATTTATACGCTTTTTGACATTGTTTTTAGTATGTTTTTAGTAGGATCTAGTTACTTTTAGGGATGTTTTTAATAGATTTTGTGTTAAATTCACATTTCTGGACTTTACTATGAGTTTGTGTGTTTTTCTGTGATTTCAGGTATTTTCTGGCTGAAATTGAGGGACTTGAGCAGAAATCAGATTCAGAGGTTGAAAAAGGACTGCTGATGCTGTTGGATTCTGACCTCCCTGCACTCAAAGTGGATTTTCTGGAGCTACAGAACTCGAAATGGCGCGCTTCTAATTGCGTTGGAAAGTAGACATCCAGGGCTTTCCAGCAATATATAATAGTCCATACTTTGGCCAAGAATTGACGACATAAACTGGCGTTCAACGCCAGCTTTCTACCCAAATCTGGCGTCCAGCGCCAGAAAAGGATCCAAAACCAGAGTTGAACGCCCAAACTGGCACAAAAACTGGCGTTCAACTCCACAAATGACCTCTGCACGTGCAACACTTAAGCTCAGCCCAAACACACACCAAGTGGGCCCCGGAAGTGGATTTATACATCAAATACTTACTCATGTAAACCCTAGTAGCTAGTTTATTATAAATAGGACCTCTTACTATTGTATTAGGCATCTTTGGACGTCTGGTTCTTAGACCATAGGGGCTGGCCACACGGCCATGCCTGGACCTTTCACTTATGTATTTTCAACGGTAGAGTTTCTACACTCCATAGATTAAGGTGTGGAGCTCTGCTGTTCCTCAAAGATTAATGCAAAGTACTACTGTTTTCTATTCAATTCTTCTTATTTCGCTTCTAAGATATCCATTCGCACCCAAGAACGTGATGAAGGTGATGATTATGTGTGACGCTCATCATCCTTCCCCCTTATGAACGCGTGCCTGACAAACACTTCTGTTCTACATGAATTAAGCTAGAATGAGTATCTCTTAGATCTCCTAACCGGAATCTTCGTGGCGTAAGCTAGAATGATGGCGGCATTCAAGAGAATCCGGAAGGTCTAAACCTTGTCTGTGGTATTCTGAGTAGGATTCAATGATTGAATGACTGTGACGAGCTTCAAACTCGCGAGTGCTGGGCGTTAGTGACAGACGCAAAAGGAGGGTGAATCCTATTCCAGCATGATCGAGAACCGACAGATGAATAGTCGTGCCGTGACAGGGTGCGTGAGCATATGATTCACTGAGAGGAGGGGATGTAGCCACTGACAACGGTGATGCCCTTGCATACAGCCAGCCATGGAAAGGAGTAAGACTGATTGGATGAAGATAGCAGGAAAGCAGAGGTTCAGAGGAACGAAAAGCATCTCCATTCGCTTATCTGAAATCCCTGCCAATGAATCTACATAAGTATCTCTATCCCTTTTATTGTTTATTTTAATCTAATAAAGTATCATGTTTAAATCCGCCTGACTGAGATTTACAAGGTGACCATAGCTTGCTTCATACCAACAATCTCCGTGGGATTCGACCCTTACTCACGTAAGGTATTACTTGGACGACCCAGTGCACTTGCTGGTTAGTTGTATCGAAGTTGTGACAATTATGAATTAAGATCAAAGCACCAAGCTTTGGAGCCATTACCAGGATTTGTTCGAGCCTGGAGATCACAATTTCGTGCACCAAGTTTTTGGCGCCGTTGCCGGGGATTGTTTTGAGTTTTCGGCAAGCTTTTGGTCCGGTAACATCAGTGCCAGATTCCCTTTTGATCCGGCAACAGCACCAAGTTTTTGGCGCCGTTGCCGGGGATTGTTCGAGTTTGGACAACTAACGGTTCATCTTGTTGCTCAGATTAGGTAATTTTCTTTTTGTTTTCTTTTCAAAAATATTTTTCAAAAACCTTTCAAAAATTCCTCACTTGTTTTCGAAAAAAAAAAAAATTTTACTAAAAATAATGTTTTCAAAAATAAATTATTCTATGGCTTCAAAATTTTTAAGAATGAATTCTAGTGTTTCATGAAGCATGTTGAAGCCTATCTGGCTGTAAAGCCATACCCAAACTGCTTTGGGATTCGCTAATCACTTCAGTGGAGTCATGCCCAATCCTTCTGGATAGGGTATGTCAGGCTTGTCATGTCTGAATTACACTCATATTTTTATTAAAGCTTGGCTGGCTATTAAGCCATGCCTGACCCTTTGATTGGAGTTTTAAGACTAACATGGCAAGATTCCTGGAATTCATATTAAAAATTTTGAAATCCTTATTTTTATTTTTCACAATAATTTTTGAAAAAAAAAATAATAATAAATAAAAATACAAAAAAATTAGAAAATCATAAAAATCAAAAAATATTTTTGTGTTTCTTGTTTGAGTCTTGAGTCATGTTATAAGTTTGGTGTCAATTGCATATGCATCTTGCATTTTTTCGAAAATATCATGCATTCATAGTGTTCTTCATGATCTTCAAGTTGTTCTTGGTAAGTCTTCTTGTTTGATCTTGATGACTTTTTTTTTTTTTGTTTTGTGTCTTTTCATGTTTATCATATGCATTCTTGAATTCTTAGTGCGTAAGCATTAAAGAATTCTAAGTTTGGTGTCTTGCATGTTTTCTTTGCATTAAAAATTTTTCAAAATTGTGTCTATGATGTTCATCTTGACATTCAAAGTGTTCTTGGTGTTCATCTTGACATTCATGGCATTCTTGCATACATTCATGTTTTGATCTAAAAATTTCATGCATTGCATAATTTTCATGTTTTCATAAAAATTCTAAAAATCAAAAAAAATATCTTTCCCTTTTTCTCTCATCAAATTCGAAAATTGAGTTGACTTTTTCAAAAATTTTTAAAAATCAAAGTTGTTTTATGAGTCAAATCAAATTTTCAATTTGAAAATCTTATCTTTTTCAAAAATCAAATCTTTTTCAAATTTCTTAGTTATTTTCGAAAATTCCAAAAATCTTTTTCAAAAATCTTTTTCTTATTTTTATATAAAATTTTCGAAAATAACTAATCAATTAATGTTTTGATTCAAAAATTTCAAGTTTGTTACTTACTTGTTAAGAAAGATTCAAACTTTAAGTTCTAGAATCATATCTTGTGATTTCTTGTGAATCAAGTCATTAATTGTGATTTCAAAAATCAAATCTTTTTCAAAATTAGTTTCTAAAATATCTTCTTATCTTATCTTTTTCAAAAATATCTTTTCAAAATATCTTTTCTAACTTCCTAACTTCTTATCTTTTCAAAAATTTGTTTCAACTAACTAACTAACTTTTTGTTTGTTTCTTAACTTTTTCAAAACTACCTAACTAACTCTCTCTCTCTAATTTTCGAAAATATCTTCCCTCTTTTTCAAAAATTTCTTTTTTATTAACTAATTATTTTTATTTTTTATTTAAAAAAAATTTCGAAAAAAATACTAACCTTTTTCAAAAACTATTTTCAAAAATCACTAACTCTTTTTCAAAAATTGTTTTCGAAAATTCACTTCCCCCTCTCATCTTCTTCTATTTGTTTATTGATATACTAACATCTTTCCTTCAACTCTCCAAAAATCCGAACCCCCTCTCTCTCTGAGTTCAGATTTTCTTCCCTTCTTTTCTTCTACTAACACAAGGATCCCTATACCGTGGTGTAAAAGATCTCTATTATTATTATTATTATTTTTCTGTGCCTTCTTCTTTGTCATATGAGCAGGAGCAAGGATAAGAACATTCTTGTGGAAGCAGATCCAGAACCTGAAAGGACTCTGAAGAGAAAATTAAGAGAAGCTAAAATACAACAATCCAGAGATAACCTTTCAGAAATTTTCGAACAGGAAGAGGAGATGGCAGCCGAAAATAATAATAATGTAAGGAAGATGCTTGGTGACTTTACTGCACCTAATTCCAATTTACATGGAAGAAGCATCTCCATTTCTGCCATTGGAGCAAACAACTTTGAGCTGAAACCTCAATTAGTTTCTCTGATGCAGCAGAACTGCAAGTTTCATGGACTTCCATCTGAAGATCCTTTTCAGTTCTTAACTGAATTCTTGCAGATATGTGATACTGTTAAGACTAATGGAGTAGATCTTGAAGTCTACAGGCTCATGCTTTTCCCTTTTGCTGTAAGAGACAGAGCTAGATTATGGTTGGATTCTCAACCCAAAGACAGCCTGAACTCTTGGGATAAGCTGGTCACGGCTTTCTTAGCCAAGTACTTTCCTCCTCAAAAGCTGAGCAAGCTTAGAGCTGATGTTCAAACCTTCAGACAGAAAGAGGGTGAATCCCTCTATGAAGCTTGGGAAAGATACAAACAGTTGACCAAAAAGTGTCCTTCTGACATGCTTTCAGAATGGACCATCCTGGATATATTCTATGATGGTTTTATCTGAGCTATCAAAGATGTCACTGGACACTTCTGCAGGTGGATCCATTCACCTAAAGAAAACGCCTGCAGAAGCTCAAGAACTCATTGACATGGTTGCTAATAACCAGTTCATGTACACTTCTGAAAGGAATCCTGTGAGTAATGGGACGCCTATGAAGAAGGGAGTTCTTGAAGTTGATACTCTGAATGCCATATTGGCTCAGAATAAAATATTGACTCAGCAAGTCAATATGATCTCTCAGAGTCTGCATGGAATGCAAGCTGCATCCAACAGTACTCAAGAGGCTTCTCCTGAAGAAGAAGCTTATGATCCTGAGAACCCTGCAATAGCAGAGGTGAACTACTTAGGTGAACCTTATGGAAACACCTATAACTCAACATGAAGAAATCATCCAAATTTCTCATGGAAGGATCAAAAGCCCCAACAAGGCTTTAATAATGGTGGAAGAAACAGGTTTAGCAATAGCAAGCCTTTTCCATCATCAACTCAGCAACAGACAGAGAACTCTGAACAAAATGCTTCTAATTTAGTAAATCTAGTCTCTGATCTATCTAAGGCCACTGTAAGTTTCATGAATGAAACAAGGTCTTCCATTAGAAATCTGGAAGCACAAGTGGGCCAGCTGAGTAAAAGGATCACTGAAATCCCTCCTAGTACTCTCCCAAGCAATACAGAAGAGAACCCAAAAGGAGAGTGCAAGGCCATTGACATAAGCGCCATGGCCGAACCTGTGAGGAGAGGAGAGGACGTGAATCCCAAGGAGGAAGACCTCCTGGGACGTCCAGTGATCAATAAGGAGCTTCCCTCTGAGGAACCAAAGGACTCTGAGGCTCATCTAGAGACCATAGAGATTCCATTAAACCTCCTTATACCCTTCATGAGCTCTGATGAGTATTCCTCTTCTGAAGAGAATGAGGATGTTACTGAAGAGCAAACTGCCAAGTTTCTTGGTGCAATCATGAAGCTAAATGCCAAGTTATTTGGCATTGATACTTGGGAAGTTGAACCTCCCTTGTTCATCAATGAACTAAGTGATCTGGATCAACTGACATTGCCTCAGAAGAGACAGGATCCTGGAAAGTTCATAATACCCTGTACCATAGGCACCATGATCTTTAAGGCTCTGTGTGACCTTGGTTCAGGAATAAACCTCATGCCCCTCTCTATAATAGAGAAACTGGGAATCTATGGGGTGCAAGCTGCTAAAATCTAATTAGAGATGGCAGACAGCTCAAGAAAACAGGCTTATGGACAAGTAGAGGACGTGTTAGTAAAGGTTGAAGGCCTTTACATCCCTGCTGATTTCATAGTCCTGGATACTGGAAAGGAAGAGGATGAATCCATCATCCTAGGAAGACCTTTCCTGGCCACAGCAAGAGCTGTGATTGATGTTGACAGAGGTGAAATATTCCTTCAATGGAATGAGAACTCCCTTGTGTTTAAAACTCAAGGATCTCCCTCTGCAACCATGGAGAGGAAGCAGAAAAAGCTTCTCTCCAAGCAGAGTCAACCAGAGCCCCCACAGTCAAACTCTAAGTTTGGTGTTGGGAGGCCACAACCAAACTCTAAGTTTGGTGTTGAACTCCCATATCCAAACTCTAAGTTTGGTGTTGGAGAGTCTCAACAAAGCTCTGCACATCTGTGAGGCTCCATGAGAGCCCACTGTCAAGCTATTGACATTAAAGAAGCGCTTGTTGGGAGGCAACCCAATGTTTATTTATCTAACTATATTTTTCTTAGTTATGTGTCTTTATAGGTTCATGATCATGAGGAGTCACAAAATAAATATAAAAATTGAAAACGGAATCAAAAACAGCAGAAGAAAAATCACACCCTGGAGGAGCATCTGTCTGGCGTTCAAACGCCAGAACAGAGCATAGTTCTGGCGCTGAACGCCCAGAATGGGAGCATCCTGGCGCTGAACGCCCAGAACAAGCATGGTTCTGGCGTTCAACGCCAGAAATGGCAGCAAAGGGGCGTTGAACGCCCAAAATGGGCACCAACCTGGCGCTGAACGCCCAGAGTTGTGTGCAAGGGCATTTTACATGCCTAAATTGGTGCAGGGATGTAAATGCCTTGACACCTCAGGATCTGTGGACCCCACAGGATCATCTCAGGATCTGTGGACCCCACAGGATCCCCACCTACCTCATCATCTCTCTTTCCATTCATGATCATCCCTTCTTTTTTTTTTCCATTTACCACTCACATCCATACACCCACTACCTTCAAAAATTCAACATCTCTCTCCCACCCATATGGCCGAATACACACTCCCATCCATCTCCTCCATATCTTCTTCTTATTCTTCTATTATTTCTTCTTTTGCTCGAGGGCGAGCAACATTCTAAGTTTGGTGTGGTAAAAGCATAGCTTTTTTGTTTTTTCCATAACCATTGATGGCACCTAAGGCCAGAGAAACCTTTAGAAAGAGGAAAGGGAAGACAAAAGCTTCCATCAAGGGTATATAGCTCAGTGGTAGAACATTTGACTGCAAATCAAGAGATCCCTGAGATACCTCAGGGGATACATTTTCTTCCACACAATTATTGGAAGCAACTAAGGGTGGAACATCAAGAGCACTCCATCATCCTTCATGAAATCAGAGAAGATCTAAAAGCAATGAAGGAGGAGCAGCCAAGGCAAGGAAGAGACATAGAAGAGCTCAAGGACATCACTAAGGTGGACTCATTCCTTGTTCTTACTTTCTCTGTTTTTCATTTTCTATGTTATATGCTTATCTATGTTTGTGTCTTCATTACATGATCATTAGTAGTTAGTAACTTTGTCTTAAAGTTATAAATGTCCTATGAATCCATCACCTCTCTTAAATAAAAACTGTTTTAATTCAAAAGAACAAGAAGTACATGAGTTTTGAATTTATCCTTGAACTTAGTTTAATTATATTGATGTGGTGATAATGCTTCTTGTTTTCTGAATGTATGCTTGAACAGTGCATATGTCTTTTGAAGTTGTTGTTTAAGAATGTTAAATATGTTGGCTCTTGAAAGAATGATGACTAGGAGACATGTTATTTGATAATCTGAAAAATCATAAAAATGATTCTTGAAGCAAGAAAAAGCAGCAAAGAGCAAAGCTTGCAGAAAAAAAAAAATAGGCGAAAAAAAAAATAGAAAGAAAAAGCAAGCAGAAAAAGCCAAAAGCTCTTAAAACCAAGAGGCAAGAGCAAAAAGCCAATAACCCTTAAAACCAAAAGGCAAGGGCAATTAAAAAGGACCCCAAGGCTTTGAGCATCAGTGGATAGGAGGGCCTAAAGGAATAAAATCCTGGTCTAAGCGGCTAAACCAAGCTGTCCCTAACCATGTGCTTGTGGCGTGTAGGTGTCAAGTGAAAACTTGAGACTGAGCGGTTAAAGTCAAGGTCCAAAGCAAAAAAAAAAAAAAAAAACAAAGAGTGTGCTTAAGAACCCTGGACACCTCTAATTGGGGACTCTAGCAAAGCTGAGTCACAATCTGAAAAGGTTCACCCAATTATGTGTCTGTGGCATTTATGTATCCGGTGGTAATACTGGAAAACAAAGTGCTTAGGGCCACGGCCAAGACTCATAAAGAAGCTGTGTTCAAGAATCATCATACTGAACTAAGAGAGTCAATAACACTATTCGAAATCTGAAGTTCCTATAGATGCCAATCATTCTGAACCTCAATAGATAAAGTGAGATGCCAAAACTATTCAAGAGGCAAAAAGCTATAAGTCCCGCTCATATGATTGAAGCTCTGTTTCATTGATAGTTTGGAATTTATAGTATATTCTATTCTTTTTATCCTATTTTGATTTTCAGTTGCTTGGGGACAAGCAACAATTTAAGTTTGGTGTTGTGATGAGCGGATAATTTATACGCTTTTTGACATTGTTTTTAGTATGTTTTTAGTAGGATCTAGTTACTTTTAGGGATGTTTTTAATAGATTTTGTGTTAAATTCACATTTCTGGACTTTACTATGAGTTTGTGTGTTTTTCTGTGATTTCAGGTATTTTCTGGCTGAAATTGAGGGACTTGAGCAGAAATCAGATTCAGAGGTTGAAAAAGGACTGCTGATGCTGTTGGATTCTGACCTCCCTGCACTCAAAGTGGATTTTCTGGAGCTACAGAACTCTAAATGGTGCGCTTCTAATTGCGATGGAAAGTAGACATCCAGGGCTTTCCAGCAATATATAATAGTCCATACTTTGGCCAAGAATTAACGACGTAAACTGGCGTTCAACGCCAGCTTTCTACCCAAATCTGGCGTTCAGCGCCAGAAAAGGATCCAAAACCAGAGTTGAACGCCCAAACTGGCACAAAAACTGGCGTTCAACTCCACAAATGGCCTCTGCACGTGCAACACTTAAGCTCAGCCCAAACACACACCAAGTGGGCCCCGGAAGTGGATTTATACATCAAATACTTACTCATGTAAACCCTAGTAGCTAGTTTATTATAAATAGGACCTCTTACTATTGTATTAGGCATCTTTGGACGTCTGGTTCTTAGACCATAGGGGCTGGCCACACGGCCATGCCTGGACCTTTCACTTATGTATTTTCAACGGTAGAGTTTCTACACTCCATAGATTAAGGTGTGGAGCTCTGCTGTTCCTCAAAGATTAATGCAAAGTACTACTGTTTTCTATTCAATTCTTCTTATTTCGCTTCTAAGATATCCATTCGCACCCAAGAACGTGATGAAGGTGATGATTATGTGTGACGCTCATCATCCTTCCCCCTTATGAACGCGTGCCTGACAAACACTTCTGTTCTACATGAATTAAGCTAGAATGAGTATCTCTTAGATCTCCTAACCGGAATCTTCGTGGCGTAAGCTAGAATGATGGCGGCATTCAAGAGAATCCGGAAGGTCTAAACCTTGTCTGTGGTATTCTGAGTAGGATTCAATGATTGAATGACTGTGACGAGCTTCAAACTCGCGAGTGCTGGGCGTTAGTGACAGACGCAAAAGGAGGGTGAATCCTATTCCAGCATGATCGAGAACCGACAGATGAATAGCCGTGCCGTGACAGGGTGCGTGAGCATATGATTCACTGAGAGGAGGGGATGTAGCCACTGACAACGGTGATGCCCTTGCATACAGCCAGCCATGGAAAGGAGTAAGACTGATTGGATGAAGATAGCAGGAAAGCAGAGGTTCAGAGGAACGAAAAGCATCTCCATTCGCTTATCTGAAATCCCTGCCAATGAATCTACATAAGTATCTCTATCCCTTTTATTGTTTATTTTAATCTAATAAAGTATCATGTTTAAATCCGCCTGACTGAGATTTACAAGGTGACCATAGCTTGCTTCATACCAACAATCTCCGTGGGATTCGACCCTTACTCACGTAAGGTATTACTTGGACGACCCAGTGCACTTGCTGGTTAGTTGTATCGAAGTTGTGACAATTATGAATTAAGATCAAAGCACCAAGCTTTGGAGCCATTACCAGGATTTGTTCGAGCCTGGAGATCACAATTTCGTGCACCAAACATCCCTGACCACATTCAGCAGAGTGGATTTCTTCCCAGTGGAGATGGAAGTACCCTCAGTGGAAGGAGCAGGAGAGTCATCTGGAATGAACTCTTCATCATCATCATCTAGAACCACTCTCTCAGATCGAGTTGGTCTTTTTTGCTGTTTCACTGAACCACCTCCCTTTAGATATGAATGTCTATTTTCATATTTCTCATTGGTCAAGTCAACACCAAAATACTCAAAAATGCAAGTTAGAAACATGCCATAAGGAAGAGCTTTGTCCTTTTCACTTCTAACAGAGTCAAACATGTATCTAACCATCAAATATGCAAATAAAATTTCAGTTTTGGTGAGAAGGGCATATAAAACAAGAGTATCAGTGTAGGAAACCCTTTGATATGAGTCGCTTTGAGGCAGAATAATATGATTGACTATTCGGTGTAGTTGAGCATGCTCATATCCTAGGGCTTTGTGAGTGGGTGTAATGCCATCTATTAAGGAGATATGTTCACAAATACTAGCCAGGACATTATTGTAAGAAACACCAACTCCTTCATCCCACTTAACTGACGTGTAGGCACAGGGGCCAACATCAGTATACTTCAAAGCATCACTGATGGTCTCATTGTTTAAAACGATATCTCGGCCCTTGACATACGAATGAGCAGTGCCTTCATGATAAGTCATGTTTGCATAAAACTCTTTAACCAACAAGGGATAAACAGGTTTTTTGATGTCAAAAAGGTGATTCCAGTCTAGAAAAATAAAGTTATCAACAAAAGGAAAACCTTTTCTTTTCAGAGATGGCAAATCAGCGAGAAATGAAGGGCATAGGGTACGATACTGGATAACTCCCTCATAAAAATTATTATTCATGGCAGATTTGAATCTATAGGGATTATAGTTTGAATGAGAGGTCAAAAAGTGAGCTTTGTGATCAAAAGGTCCAATTTCTGGTTCTTTAACATTTTTGAGAGGGACTCGTGTGTTACCTCGTTGAGAGCGCATTGGAACCGACCTGGATTTTGGTTGTGTTGGTTCGGGAATGGGTTCCTCAGTCGCCGGACGTTTGCCTTTGGAGGAGCTAGGCTTTGCTGAACTCGGTTTTGAGGAGCCAGGCTTGGAAGGTGTGGCCTTTAGTGGTGGAGTCGGCTTGGCAGAGGCAAAAAACCTTGGAGTATTTTTGGTCCGAGCCATGGGGTCACAACGAGGAGGAGAGGTAGGAGGAGAAGGAGAAGGGGTAAAGGTGCGGTCTTGAGAGCGAGTGGAAGGCTTTGTGGGTAGCTTGAAAACTTTTTCACGAGGAGCCATTTTTGCAATGGTTTTCTTCCTCATTTGGTCAGTTTCAATCTTTGGAGGGAAGGAATGCAGTAAAGTGAGTGGGAAGAAACCGAAGAGTGTGTGGAGAAGTTATGGAGGGAAGAGAGGGAGTGTTGGTAACCGTACCCAAAAGCAAATTTCTAAAACTATGCAACTGCATCACCATTTGAAAAGACTTGAAAAGACATGAGCTCATAAAATAAGGATTTTATTTTATTTTAAAAATAAAAGGGAAGTTAATTTTAAAATTTGAGAAAAATAACAAAATTAACCTGAAACACCTTTTTGCACCAAAATTAAATCCTCTTGAAAACCTTTTGGGCCACAAAACATTTATTGAAAACCTTTTATGAAACACACAAGTCATCAAAAAATAACAAACAAGATTGTAACATTCATGTTAGGGCCTTGAAGTGATATGAGATTAATAAAACACATTTGGACCACTCTTGATCTGAATATTGAGGTTGGCCCAGATTGAGGTTCATTTGAAATAAGGCCAGAACACACTGACTTGATGGAAACGTTCATCACCTACTCAGAATTGTCTCATGCCTGTTTATGAGACAAAAAGCTCCAGCAAATACATAAGCATTTTTCAAACAAAGAATCATAACTCAAGATTCCTAGACAAGTCCTAAGCATGCAGAATCTATCCTCAGCTAATGGTTTTGTAAAAATATCTGTTAATTGCTCCTCTGATTTAACAAATTGAATACTAATATCCCCCTTTTGGACATGTTCTCTTATTGAGTGAAATTTCACTTCAATATGTTTAGTCTTAGAGTGCAAAACTGGATTTTTAGAAATATTAATGGCACTCATATTATCACACAGCAGGGGAATATTTTCAGCATTTAATTTGTAATCAGCAAGCTGCGTTTTTAACCATAAAAGCTGAGAACAACAAGAAGAAGCAGCTATATACTCAGCCTCTGCAGTGGACAAGGCCACTGTTGGTTGCTTCTTACTTGACCAAACATTTAAGGACTTTCCAAGGAAGCAGCATAAACCAGAAGTGCTCCTTCTATCAACTCTATCACCAGCAAAATCTGCATCACAATAACCAACTGCAGAAAAATCATCAATCTTAGGATACCAAAGACCAAAATTGGATGTGCCATGAACATATCTAATGATCCTTTTAACTGCAGAAAGATGTGACTCTTTTGGTTTGGATTGGAACCTAGAACACAATCCAACACTTTGCACAATATCAGATCTAGAGGAAGTTAAGTACATAAGGGAACCAATCATTCCTCTATACCTAGTCTCATCAATATCTTTCTCAGTTTCTCCCTTATCTAATTTAGAATTAGGATGCATGGGAGTTCCCATGGGTTTGGCATTTTCCATACCAAATTTCTTAACTAATTCCTTGGCATACTTCTCTTGATGAATGAAAATACCTTTTTTAGTTTGTTTAATTTGTAGCCCAAGGAAGAAATTAAGTTCACCCATCATACTCATGTCAAACTCACTTGTCATGAGTTTTCCAAATTCAGAACAAAGGGATTCATTTGCTGATCCAAAAATAATGTCATCAACATATATTTGGACTAGAATAAAGGAATCATTAGAGTTTTTGATGAATAGAGTTGTGTCAGTGGTGCCTCTTTGAAATCTATTTTTCAAAAGAAAAGAACTAAGTCTCTCATACCAAGCTCTAGGAGCTTGTCTTAAACCATAGAGAGCTTTAGACAATTTAAAAACATGATTAAAATGCTCTTTATTTTCAAAACTAGGAGGCTGCTCCACATACACTTCTCTATCTATCACTCCATTCAAAAATGCACATTTCACATCCATTTGATATAATTTAAAACCACAATATGCAGCATAAGCTAAGAGAAGTCCTATGGCTTCCATTCGGGCAACAGGGGCAAAGGATTCATCAAAGTCTATTCCTTCTTCTTGGTCATATCCTTGTGCCACTAGCCTTGCCTTGTTTCTTGCAATGCTACCATCTTCTCCCAACTTGTTCCGAAATATCCACTTGGTGCCGGTTACTTTCTTTCCACTTGGCCTTGGAACTAAAGTCCATACTTGGTTCTTTTCAAACTCAAGAAGCTCATCCTCCATAGCTTTAACCCAAGAAGGGTCACTAAGTGCTTCCTTGACGTTTTGAGGCTCTATTTGTGAAAGAAGGGCAATGTTTGATCCTTCATTTGCCTTTCTAGTGGAAGACCTTGTTTGCACTCCATGAGAGACGTCCCCAATGACAAATTCCTCAGGATAATTTTTCAAGAATCTCCATTCACGAGGTCTGGTGGACTTGGAGGCAGATTCAGTCACCAAAGGATTCTGTGTGCTGCTGTCTGCAGAATTTTCTTCAGATTCATGAGACAAAATGGAATTGTCTCTTGAATTTTCAGCATTTACAGTTTCTGGTTCAGCTTGTCCAGAATTTTCTTTTCCTTGATTTTGAGCAGTTTCAACCTCCTTTTGAGCTTGATTTCCTGCATCACAATCTTCCAAAATGCTTTGTACCAAGTTAGTATCACTAAATGTAACATGTATGGACTCTTCAATAATTCTAGCATCTTGATGATAAACCTTATATGCTTTACTAGTTGTGGAATATCCTACAAACAAACACTCATAAGCCTTTGGATCAAATTTTCCCAAATTTTCTTTGTTATTTAAAACAAATCATTTGCATCCAAAGATGTGCAAGTAATCTAAGTTTGGTGGGTAGCCTTTCCAAAGTTCATAAGGGGTTTTCTTCGAAAATTTCCTTATGATTGTTCTATTTAAAATGTGGCAAGCTGTGTTAACTGCTTCAGCCCAAAGGAATTTTGGAATATTACTCTCACAAAGCATGGCTCTTGTCATCTCTTGTATGCTTCTATTTCTTCTTTCCACAACACCATTTTGTTGTGGTGTTCTTGGACAAGAGAAGTTGTGAGATATTCCAAATTCCTCACAAAAGGATTCAAACAAATTATTTTCAAATTCAGTTCCATGATCGCTTCTTATAGAAGAGATTTTCAAATCCTTTTCATTTTGAATTTTCTTGCAAAAAGGTTCAAAGGCCGAAAAGGCTTCATTTTTGTGTGCAAGAAATAAAACCCAACCAAACCTAGTATAGTCATCCACAATTACTAAACCATAATGTTTACCACCTAGGCTTTGAGTTCTTGTTGGATCAAATAAATCAATGTGTAGCAACTCAAGTGGTCTTTTAGTAGAGATGTCTTCCTTTGGTTTAAAAGAACTTTTTGTTTGTTTTCCCATTTGGCAAGCATCACAAGTGATGTCTTTGTCAAACTTTATCAAAGGAAGACCTCTTACTAATTCTTTCTTTACAAGTTTGTTTATTTGAAACATACTTGCATGGCCCAATCTCTTGTGCCATAACCACTTTTCAGATTCTTTAGAGTGAAGACAAGCTACATTTTGATCTTTTAGTTCATCAAGAGTAAGTCCATACATATTATTGAAGCGCTTGGCAACAAACATCACTTCATTTGTCTTTTCATTAACAACACAGCATTCAAGCCTTTTGAAAACAACTAAATATCCTAAATCACACAGCTGACTTATGCTCAAAAGATTGTGCTTTAAACCACATACCAAAAGTACATCATCAATGAAAGTAGATTGCTCATTACCTACTTTTCCAACAGCAATGATTTTATCTTTACCATCATTTCCAAAGGTCACAAAACCTCCATCATACTTATTTAGTTTGATGAAGTAGGTTGACCTTCCAGTCATGTGCCTTGAACATCCACTATCCATGTACCACATGTCCTTTTTGCTTTTGGATGCTAGGCAAATCTGCATGATGAGTTTCAAGTAGCCTTAGGTATCCAAATTAATTTGGATCCTTTGAAGTTAATCCATCTTGGTTGCCCAAGTGCATTGAAATCGCAAACAACATTGTAGACTTTGTTTCCTACAACTCTCTTTTCAATGAAGCATTGTGCATATGAGTGACCAAATTTCTTGCAATTAACACAATGATTTTCTCGTGTGTGTTGCTAAAACTGATGTGAGTTATATTGCTTGAAATGATTAAAGTTTTGAAATTTTCTGGTTTTTGGAGGAGATGCATTTCTCTTAACAAACTGATTTTTATTAAAGTTATTCCTCTTTGCAAAAGCATTTTTACCAGAAATTTTTTGAACATTTTAACCTTTCGAATAAGAGGTTTTGTTGTAAAATGGTGGTTTCTTAAAAACAGGCTCATTTTTCGAAACATAACCCAAACCTGGCCGGTTTGAACTTGGTTCAGTTTTTGGTGAAGGCTCAGTTTCACTTGTGTATACTTCATCAAATTTTTCTTCAAGTGTTGGAGCATTTTCAATACCAGATTTGTTTGGTATGGTTTTGGTATTTGATGAAGAAGCCACAAACTTTATAGAGGAAATATTAGAAAATGCATCTTCCTTAGCTATGTATCCTAAACCAGATTTTTCAAATAATGGTCTTTGACTTGCAAGTAATTTGTCCAAGTTACTAGAGCCTTGAGCAAATTTTGCTAAGTCACCATTCAGCCTTTTAATCATATCATTTAATCTTTTATTTTCAGCAATTAACTCATGTGAAGGATCCACAATGTGATTTCCTTTTAATTTTTCAAGTTCAGATTTTAGAAATCTGTTTTCTTCAATGATGTCCAAAGCACATTCAGTTTCCTTCACTTTTTCTTTTAAAAATTCATTTTCAGCTCTTAACACATCTCTTTCAGATCTGCATTTATTGTATTTATCAAGCAGTTTTGATGTGTTTAAAGTGAGATCATCAATAATAACATGCAAATCCTCAATGGTCAAATCATAATAGTTTACCTCATCAAGATTATTGTTTCCAGCCATGAAGCAGTCTCTGTCATCTCCTTCGGATTCTTCTTCTTCATTTGAGTCATTCTCAAGATCCTCCTAAGCTGCCATGAGTACTCTCTTCCTTTCCCTCTTGCCTTTGTCCTCCTTTTTGAGCTTTGGACAGTTTGACTTGAAGTGTCCAGCCTCCTTGCAATGATGGCATGTCACCTTGCTCAAGTTTATCTTTTGCTCCTTTGAACTTGAACCCTTGTATTTGCCCTTGCTTTTCATCATCCTTCTAAATCTCCTAGCAAAAAACAAAAGTTTGTCATCTGAAATACCATCACTAGACTCACTCTCTTTTGGTTCTATTTGTGACTTGAGGGCTATTCCCTTTTTCTTTGAGTCTGTGTTTGTGTGTGTGGCTTCATAGGCAAGAAGTTTTCCTCTCAGCTCATCATAGGTTATGGGACTTATGTTGTTACTCTCGGTTAGGACAGTGGCAGTGTTTTCCCACTCTTTTGTAAGGCTTCTAAGGAGTTTTCTCACCAAGGTTTGTTCTGCATAGTTTGTACCCATAGCATCAAGGTTGTTGATTATGATTGAGAATCTCTCAAATGCTTCATCAATGCTTTCTCCATCCTTCATGCTAAACATCTCATACTCTTTTCGCAGCATATCAATCCTCGTTTCTTTGACTTGTTTAGTGCCTTCGTGTGTAACCTGGAGTTTTTCCCAGATTTCTTTGGCTGTCTTGCATCTAGACACCTTCCGGTACTCTTCAAAGCTGATAGCACAGTGAAGAAGGTTGATTGCTTTAGCGTTCAGCTCTATCTTCTTCTTGTCATCTTCATTCCATTCAGCTTCTTCTTTCGGAGTCACCACTCCATCAGCACTTATTTTTGTTGGGATCTTGGGACCACTCACAACGATCTACCATAAGTTGTAGTCAATGGATTGGATGAAGATCCTTATCCTTTCTTTCCAGTAGGTATAGTTCTTTCCGTTAAAGAAAGGTGGCCTGTTGTTTGACTGGCCTTCAGTGAGGGTGTAGGCAACTGTGGTTGTGCCCAGATTGTTCGCCATTGGATCTTTGCTCCAAGTGGTTAAGCTTGATTCTTGAGACCTTAGCTCCTGATACCAATTGAAGGTTGTGGTAGGCTTAGAGAAGGGGGGGTTGAATCTATGCCTTCCTTTTAGTTGCTGTTGTTACCCTTTTTAAACAGATTTGCAATTCTGATTCTGTTTTAACTTAGCAGCGGAAATTTATGAGACAATTTATTTTTGTCTCGTGAATATCAGAAAACAGAACACAGCAGAGAAGAGAAAAGCTAACACCAGCATGTATCCTGGTTCGGTTGCCTTGTGCTATGCAACCTACATCCAGTCTCCTCCACAACTATGAAAGAATTTTACTATAGTTAATAGTATTACATACACCAATAACTCAGGATTGACCCAATCCTTTCACACTCAAGTTCTAACCTAACTTGACATTGGCTATGCTAATACCTAACTATTCACTCTTAGTGCTAACCCAACTAAGAAAGGGATACCTCACAGGTACAAGATACAAGACATAAACACACCTAAAGAAATCTGAAAATTACTCTAGGCTTTTCTCTCAAGTGTTTCTCTCAGCCTTTTTCCACTCATGGTTTTTACTTGAGTTTTCTCACAATGCCTTTTCTCACTAGAAATTACAGAAAGATAAACATAGAAAAGTATATTACAATCTGTAAAACATGAAGGAGATTGACTTCATTAACAGTCTCAGTGCTATGCGAAAAACCAGATTAGCAAGCCTCTGATTCAGTTCTTCATACTGGCGGAATGCACCTTTGATTAGGTTACACTGTCTAGTTAGTTGAACTTCTTCAAAGAGCTCTCTCAGAACAAAACCTCTATTCACTGGTTTTCTCTCCTTGCTTTTTGAATGAACAGCAAGCTTCTTTTATCTCCTTGCATGTGGCTGAGTTCTTCTTCCAAGGTCAACACCTTGAGCCTTGAGCTTCACCAACCCACAAGTTCACTTTTTTTCCTTAATCCTCAGAGTAGAAACTTTCCTTCTGACTTCCTCACCTTGACCGAAAGCCATACAGCAGCAACCATAGAAATCTTCTAATGGTCAACTTGATCTGAGCCATAGAGATGCAACTTGGTCCCCAAGAATCTCTTGTGACCGTGGATTTGTAGCAGTGAAGAACGGAGATCAACTTTACCTTGAATGCCATTTTCGGATAGTGCAGAGAGTTGGGAAGAAGGGATGAAGATCTTATGCATGCAAGATGAGATGGATTACCTTTAACCTAAGCTTGATTTGGATTAGATTCTCTGCTTTAGCTTCTGTGCTTCAAACTTAGATTTTCTCTTTCTTGCTTCTTTGGTTACTGGCTTATGGAGGAAGCTTTTCTTCTCTTTCTTACTTTTTGTGAAGTTGATTTGACTTGGTCAGAAAGTAGAAGAACGTTGCACTTCAAGAGGGAGAAGACTTCAATCTTACAAAAGAAGCCTTGCGAGATGGATACGGGTTTGGATTGAATTTCCATAAAGCAACCCGGTTGGCCCATCAGATCCTTTGGCTTTGTTTCCTTTGGGCTGAGCTTGATTATTTACCCATCAGCCTTGCTAAATTTTATTATACCATTTGGGCTGCTTAAAAATGAATTTGGCCTGCAATATGAAATAAATAATTAGCAGCATATACTTATTAACACTTAACTCTAATTATTTATTTTGCCCAAAAATAATGTTTGTCATCATTAATTGATTTAGTTAATTTCTTAAGTCAACAGTTACTGTCGAAAATTTTTCGACGGTAATGTTTGCGCCATCTCACACGTCTTCGCGCCATCTTACCGGCAGATTAATCCTATGGTAATGTCGACGGAAATTTTTTATATTTTTTTTTAAAAAATTGACTAGGTTGTTACCATCGGTATATTTCGACGATAATCTTTTTTATTTTTTTAATAATCTTTTCACGTCCATCTTTAATCTACCCTGGTAATTAATAATTAAAATATTACTTTAAATCTGATGTAAAATATCAAACATATAAATTAAAAATACAGAATGATGGTAATTGAAATATCTGAAACAATAGTAATTATTATATTACATTCTTCTCAAAGTTTGGTAACGAAATGCATATCATAGAACTATATTTACATTAACCCTATTCAGATTCTTCATCTTCTTCTAGTTCACCATCCTCCTCTTTCGAAGTAGTTTTCTGATCATCAAACTCTTCTTGCTCTTCTTCGTTGCCATCGACCCCGTCTTCTTCTTGAAGATCGTCATCCAGTGGTTGTAGTGCATCGACATCTATTCTAAGTTCAATGATGTCATCATCTATAATAGTCGATGTAAGAGTGATCAGCTCACCGGTATCAACCACTATTTTCGAAGGAGTTAGGTCATCAATATGGTTAGGTTTCTGATCCTCTGTCCTATCATCAAACTCGATGCAGCCTCTTGGCTTAGTCTTAACTACAACTACCCAACTAGACTTGCATGAACCTGGATAAAGCAATTGGTATATATGTCATGCATTTTGAGGTAGAATAAAAGGATCATAGTGCCTATATTTCCTGGTTATATTAACTTCAGTGATATCGTAGTCCTTGTGCTTTCATGTTTTTTGTCGCGAATTTGGATCATACCATTCACATTTAAACACGCATATCTTGTACGTAGCGTGACATAAATACTCTAATTCAATTATGTGGTGTAACATGCTAAACCAATCAGAATGACCCGCCTGAATTCCACGAACCCGAACTCCTGTGTTATCTGGTTTCTTTCTAATCTACCACTGTAAAGAATGGAATCGATATCCATTAACATTGTATATCGGGTAGCTAGTGTCCTTATTCATTGGGCTCCAACTAAGTGCAACTAGTTTCGAATCTGTTGTGTCATTTAGATGCACACTGACGTACTCTCTGAACCAACATGAAAAATTGTCCAATGAGTTATCAGGATTTGCCTCTTGGAATAACCTATATGATAGAATAGGATAAAGAAGTCTTAATTAGATTAAGAAGTTAGTATCTTACTTATTGTAACTTCTACGAAGAATTAAGAAACTCACCTGAGGTAGGGTGAAATCTAGTCACAATTAAAAAACACATGCAGATGTGCGACATTGATTTATTTCTGCTCTAACTAGTAGTCATATATTCACATACTTAATATTAATAATACAATATAGTATTGAGCCTTTACGTATTAATCTATCAACAATATTTCTAAAAAGTTAAAACTTTTTCATCTTATGAGAACAGATAACACATATTTACATACTTAATATTAATAATACAATATAGTATTACATATAAAACCAATTGCAAAACCTACCCCTCTGAATAAAACTTTAACTAACAAGGCAAGGAAAAATAAATTCTAACAACAACTCAACTCGCAAACAAATTCTTTTATGCTTTTGCAGCTTCACAATAAGCTTTCGTACCTATAGCTGAAATGGGAGAAAAAGGGGGTAAGAACTAGGGAGTTCTTAGTAGGGTCGGGGTTAGAAGTTAAGTTCATTTTATTCTTTATTATACTTAGCCAACAGCAACAAACTCTGGAATACAAATAACTTTTAACAAACCAAAGATACCGAGAGAAATAAATCAGAAGGTACACATGCACAATCATAACAAACCACAGAATACATAGAAATTACAAGTCAAGAAGCACATACATACACAATCACAGAAAAGTATGCGCAAACAAGTATGATGCATGTCTATCCTATGCAGACCAGGAGCTCATGTGTAAGACCCGGTTAATTAATGGCTAATTAACCCATAAATGAGAATTTATTCTAGAAAGCCAAAAATATTATTTTTATGGCTAAATGTGATAGAGGAAATTGAGACGAGAATTTCGGTACCAATTTTATAGAAATCGGACCAAGATTGGACCGAACGGGCCAAACCGGACCAACCGGACCCAAAGTGGGCCCTTGGCCCAACATAACTAAACCAAAACCCTAGTTTTCAGCACTCTCTCTCCTCACACAACACCAAAACACGCTGAAAATTGAGATGGAAGGGGGAAGAACACTCTCTCAACTTCCTTCTCTCACTTGATCTTCAAACCACCATAACTTTTGATCTAGAGCTCCGATTGCCGCTCCGTTTGCGGCCACGCGTTCATCGCGGAGAGCTCTACAAAACTCATACAATCAATCTTGAGGTAAGCCACGTTTTACTATTCGAAATTCCAGCCCTTGATTTCGAGTTTCATGAGCAAAAATGTTGAGATTTTGGGTTCTTTGATGTTATAGGACCCAACTCTCTTGAAGGAGAAGGTTAATCTTGTCTCCTTGGACCTTGGGTGTGGTAAGATTCTCAACCCTAGTATAATTTGTTGTTCTATGATGTTTGGGTATTGAGATGTTGTGTATGGGTATGATGATTGTGGCTTAGGTTGTGTATATGTGAATATTGGAGCTTGATTGGTGATTTTGGAAAGCTTGGAAGAGGGTTTTGTGTGATAAAATCTGTTCTTGGAGGTGTTGATACCTTGAGAGCTTGTGGACAAGTGGTTTGGAAGTGCTCCGGTTGAGCTTGGGGAATCGGCTAAGGTATGGTTTTAGTTTCCCGTATCTAATATGTAATGTGGTAGGAAATACTTAGGCTAGAGGCCCTAAGATAGGCATTGAATTGTTGGTGTTGTTGAATGGTTGAAATATATGATGTGTTCATATATGTGATTATGAATATTGATGCCTTGATTGTGTGAAATATGAGAAATGCATGTTGTGATATATGCTTGATGGATGATTGAGGTTGAATTGATGGGTGGTACCATGTTGATGGTGAGTATGATGTTGATTATGTATAATGATGGTTAATTGGAAATGGTATTATTGGAAATTGGGATGAGGAAGGATGTATGACATGATATTGTGTTTGTCCTTTAGCCATTTGATTGAGAAGTGTTAAAATGGTTGGATGTGGTTTTGGAAACCTTGGTAAAGTGTCAATGTGTGAGTTGAGGATGGCTTGTTGTTGATTTTGGTACATTTTGAATGATTTCAAAGAGAAGGATTGAAATTGGCATGTTTGATTGATTTTGAAAAGAGTTGAAAGTGGCTTATTTTGAAAATGGCACCTTGTGGTTTTGTATAAAAATATGGTTTTTGGGCATACTTTGACGGGACATAACTTGGACTACGGATCTTTGATTTGTGCCAAATCTGTTTAGAAATGAAATTGGATCCGGGATGTCCATGCCGTTCGAAGAACGAGTGAAAAACGATTTAAAATGAGGAAGTTATGTCCGTCGGAAGATTGGGGTTTGAATCTGTAAATTCTGCAGCTTTTAACTTAGAAAATTTTTAGCAGAATGACCCCTCGCGCGTAGGCGCACTTGGTGCGTACGCGCCGTTCTTCGAGAAAGCGCCATCCACGCGTGCGCGTGGAGTGCGCGTACGCGTGGACCTGTTTTCATCCCAAAGTTGATTTTTGAGTTTTAAAAGCCAAATTTCATACTTCTAAGCCTCCGATCTCACCACTTATGTCTTAAATCATTATGATATGCCTAGCATGAGAAAAAGGGCTAGTGAATGTGGTAACTTGCGAGTGAAGCAAGGGAAAAATGAATGATCATTGAGGATCAAAGATGATTATGTGAGATGCGGATAATGGCGGTGGAAGTGCTTGTTGTGCCATGGGCCGAAGGGCCGTAATTGTTAATGAATTGGCTGGTTATGGATTTAACCGTGAGCCGGATGGCTAGATTATTGCCGTGTTACGGCGGAGCCATGTTTATGGCCAAGTATAAATGCATATATGATGTTGATTGAATTGTGAAGGTTTGCACTTCCACCATTGGAGATGAGGGTTTCCCTGGGTAGTAGCAATGGCTAGCCACCATGTGCTCCAGGTTGAGACTCGAAGCTCTTTTGACCCTATGTCGTAAGTGTGGCCGGGCACTGTGAAAGGCCCGGATGAGCTCGCCCCCATAAATATTCACCAGTGATGGTGATGGATAAATATTCACCAGTGAGGGTGATGGATATGGATCATGATTATGATCAAGTTTATGATGAGTATAACTCGAGTTGGGGATGCACGACAGAGGGACAGTCCAATGGCTAGCTACCAGGACTTGTCGGGTTGGCTCTATAACCGACAGATGATATCATCAGCCACTAGGGACAGGCATGCATCATAAGCATACTACATGAATTGTTTGAGATTGCCTATTTGACTGCATATTACTTGCTAATTGCCTAAATGCCTTATTTGTTCCTATTTGTAAATCTCTTGTCTGATATAACTGTGTTTGCTATATTATACTCCTGCTGGTTGTTGGGAGGTCTGAAGGAAGTAGAAAGGGAAGTATTAGTTAGACTGAAGGATCTTTAGTTAGTTGCCGCTTACGGTTTAGCTTGTTTATAAGCTTTGATATTTCCTGGAGGAAGTTCTAGGATTGCCTTCGGCTTTCCTCTATTATTATGTATTATATATGTGGAAGCTGTTACCGTACTGGGGACCTCTGGTTCTCACCCATGCAGATTTTGTGGTTTTCAGATGCAGGACGCGAGGCTTCTCGTTGAGGCATGCTGGGGACTTCGGGATTAGCGAAGATTCTTGTTCTCGGGACTCTATCTTGATTTATATATCTTGTTTAGATACTTTTATCTCCATTAAATAATACAAACTGTGATGCCTCCTTCTAGAGGGGATTTTGGAGATTAGGTTTTCGGTATTTATGTCCCTTTGGGTTTTCCTTGGGGTTTTCCTTATTTTATTATATGTATATATTGCTATGCTCGAATCGGTTACCTTCGCAGCCGGATTTTGAGTCTTGATATTCCTGTTTTTGATACTCTTTATATATATGATCTTGCGTTAGCTTATCCTTTGCTCGTTGTGTTAGTGATCGGAGTGTTGCGCTTTCGAGTTGCGGTTTTTGTTTATCCCTTTTTTCTACAAGGCTCCTAGTTATAATCAATCATTCATACTACTATACGTACTAAATTTTTGTTTTAGAGGTCGTAATACCTTGCCATCTCTGAATTATGACTTAAGCATAAGTCTCTGTATGGTAGGGTGTTACATTATGGTATCAGAGCAGTTCGTTCCTGTAGAGCCTGAGGAATGGACTGACTATGCTTCTGTGCATTCTCTGTATGTGTGTTATGTGCTGTTAGTATATCTACTTGATATAGTTGGCATAAACGTTCATGAGCATGCATTTGGGACTTTAAAGTACTAAACTTCCGATATTGAGACTGATCAACTTAATATCGATTGTTTGGTGTGTATAGGAACCAGATGGCGCCTCGTGGACGCGGTAGAGGCCGTGGGAGAGGTCGTACTAATGCTCGTGCGCCGGACACTAACCCTAATGACCCGTTGAACTTTATGACTGCGTTGGAGAATATGGCTGCTGCTATGCAAGCCACTGCTGAGGCTCTTGGTCAACAGATGAACAACCATGGTAATGACGGAGGTGGAGTTCAAGGCCCGATGACACTGGCGAACTTTTTGAAGGTTAATCCACCTAAGTTCAAGGGAACTACTAGCCCGACTGAGGCCGATACATGGTTTCAGGCTATAGAGCGAGCACTGCAAGCACAAGTGGTACCTGAAGGACAGCGTGTCGAGTTCGCTACCTATATGCTCACAGGTGAAGCGTCGCATTGGTGGCAAGGTATCCGTCGTCTTCTGCAGCAGGGTGATGATTATATCACCTGGGATGTCTTCCAAGAGGAGTTCTATAAGAAGTACTTTCCGACTTCTGCTAGGACGGCCAAGGAGCTTGAATTGTTGCAGCTGAAGCAGGGTACTATGTCCGTATCTGAGTATACTGACAAGTTTGAGGAGTTGTTCAGATTCTCTCGTATGTGTCAAGGGACTCCGGTGGAATATGAGGAATGGAAGTGTGTTAAGTACGAGGGAGGACTCCGGAGTAATATTTTCGGTTCGGTGGGGCCAATGGAGATTAGGACTTTCTCCGAATTGGTGAACAAGTGTAGGGTTGCTGAAGAGTGTGTGAAGAGGGCAGCCGCTGAGAAAGGAAGTCACAAAGGATCATTTCCACAGAACCGAGGGAAGAGCTTTGCACCTAGAGGTCTGTCTTTCAAGTGGGGAGGTTCTTTTAGGAGGCCCAACAACAACTACTCCCAAGGGAAAAGGTTTGGGAAGCAGCCTCAGAATGATCAAGCTTGTACTAGGTGTGGGAGTCACCATCCGGGAGTACCATGCAAGGCCGGATGGGGTTTGTGCTACAATTGTGGAAAGGCGGGGCATAAAGCCGCAAGTTGTCCAGAGAAGCAAAAGCAAGGTGCTGGGAAAGCACAACAGACTGGTCGGGTGTTCACCACCTCAGCTGTGGGTGCAGAAGGATCTGAGACACTCATTCGAGGTAATTGTGAAATGGCTGGTCAAACTTTAAATGCTTTATTTGATTCGGGAGCATCGCATTCATTTATTGCATTTGAGAAAGCCCATGAGTTAGGATTGAAGATCGTAACCTTAGGTTATGACCTAAAGGTACATAATGCTACCCATGAAGCCATGGTAACTAGGCTAGGATGCCCGAAAGTTTTGTTCAGGTTCAAGCAGCGTGATTTTGTCCATAATTTAATCTGCTTGCCGATGATCGGTCTTGATCTTATCTTGGGATTGGACTGGTTATCTGAGAACCATGTCCTGCTTGATTGTTCTACAAAGTCGGTGTACTTTATGCCGGAAGATACAGAAGGGCCGGTCGTGGTGAATAATTATTACTTGAATTCGATGATGGTGAACTGTTCTGGAATCGAATGTCAGGGTATCCTGTTGTTAACCGCTGGTGTTTCGGGTGATGATCAAAAGTTGGATCAGATTCCGGTAGTGTGTGAGTTTCCGGAAGTGTTTCCTGATGATATTGAGGAATTTCCACCTAACCGAGAGGTCGAGTTTGCTATTGAGTTGGTTCCTGGGGCGGGACCAATCTCAAGTGCTCCTTATAGGATGTCACCGTTAGAGATGGCCGAGCTAAAGTCTCAGTTAGAGGAATTGTTGGGTAAGAACTTTATCCGACCAAGTGTTTCCCCGTGGGGTGCTCCAGTATTACTGGTAAAGAAGAAAGATGGAAGTATGCGGCTCTGTGTGGATTACAGGCAGCTGAACAAGGTCACCATAAAGAATAAATACCCATTGCCGAGGATTGATGATCTTATGGATCAATTACAAGGAGCTGGGGTTTTCTCCAAGATCGATTTGCGATCCGGTTATCACCAGATAAGGGTGAGGGGTGAGGATATCCCTAAGACTGCTTTCAGGACTCGTTATGGTCATTTCGAGTATACTGTAATGTCTTTTGGGTTGACGAACGCTCCTGCAGTGTTTATGGATTACATGAATAGAGTGTTCCGTCCGTTTCTGGATAAATTCGTTGTTGTCTTCATTGACGACATACTAATTTACTCCAAGACCGAAGAAGAGCATGCGGAACACTTGCGGACCGTGTTGCAAATTTTAAAGGAGAAGAAACTCTATGCGAAATTGTCTAAGTGTGAGTTTTGGAAGGATGAGGTAAAGTTTTTGGGTCACGTGGTGAGTAAGAGGGGAATAGCCGTAGATCCAACTAAGGTGGAGGCTGTGATGGAATGGAAGCAACCAACCACAGTAACTGAGATAAGGGGTTTTCTGGGTTTAGCTGGCTATTACCGAAGGTTCATCAAAGGCTTTTCGCAATTAGCTTTGCCGTTGACAAAGTTAACTCGCAAAGACACTCTGTTTGTTTGGACTCCTGAGTGTGAGGAGAGCTTTCAGGCATTGAAGAAAAAGTTGACCACTGCACCTGTGTTAGTGTTACCTGAGCCGAACGAGTCTTTTGAGGTGTACTGTGATGCATCGTTGAAGGGTCTAGGGTGCGTGCTGATGCAGCATCATAATGTGGTGGCGTATGCCTCACGACAGTTGAGACCTCATGAAGTTAGTTACCCTACGCACGATCTGGAACTCGCTGCGGTCGTATTTGCCTTGAAGGTGTGGAGGCATTATCTCTATGGGGTTAAGTTCCAAGTCTTTTCCGATCACAAGAGTTTGAAATACCTCTTTGATCAGAAAGAGCTTAATATGAGGCAAAGGAGGTGGATGGAATTATTGAAGGACTACGACTTTGAGTTGAATTACCATCCGGGAAAAGCGAATATAGTGGCGGATGCGTTAAGTCGGAAGTCGTTATATGCGTCTTGGATGATGCTTCAAGAGGAGAAGTTGCTCAAGGGATTCGAGAGTCTAAAAATTGGTGCTCGAGAAGTATCTGGAAACTTGTGTTTGAGCCGATTAGAAATCTCAAGTGACTTTAAGTCCGAACTCCTAAAGGCTCATGAAAATGATGAAGCATTATGGAAGGTGTTACCGGCTATCGAGCAAGGAAAACAGTGGAGAGTGTCGGAAGAAAAAGATGGGTTATGGAGATTCAAGGGTAGGATCATTGTGCCGGATGTTGGTACTTTGAGACAAGATATCTTAAGGGAGGCACACAAAAGTGGATTCTCCATTCACCCGGGAAGTACTAAGATGTACCATGATTTAAAGGTGATGTTTTGGTGGCCGGGTATGAAGAATGATGTGGCGGAATATGTTTCAAAGTGCTTAACTTGTCAAAAGGTAAAGATTGAACATCAAAGACCTTCCGGGATGTTGCAACCTTTAGAGGTTCCGCAATGGAAGTGGGAAAGTATTGCAATGGACTTTGTGTCGGGATTGCCAAGGACTAGGACTGGTTTTGATGCTATCTGGGTGATTGTGGACTGACTGACGAAGTCAGCTCACTTTTTGCCCATTCGGATGACTTACACCCTTGAGGAGCTAGCTCGGTTATACATAAAGGAGATTGTGAGACTCCATGGTGTACCTGCTACTATAATCTCTGATAGAGATCCTCGTTTCACTTCGAGGTTCTGGGGTGCATTTCAGAAAGCTTTTGGAACCCGATTAAGCTTGAGTACAGCTTACCATCCTCAAACAGATGGTCAATCTGAGAGGACGATCCAAACACTAGAGGATATGTTGAGAGCTTGTGTTTTGGACCAACCGACGAGTTGGGATCGGTATATGCCGTTAGTGGAGTTTGCATACAATAATAGTTACCATGCGAGCATCGGAATGGCTCCGTATGAGGCATTGTATGGGAGGAAATGTCAATCTCCACTATGTTGGTATGAAGCTGGAGAGAAAGGCTTGTTGGGGCCAGAAATGATAGCTGAAACCACTGAACAAGTCAAGAAAATCCGAGACAGGATGCTTACGGCGCAGAGTCGCCAAAAGAGTTACGCCAATCAGAGGCGGAAGCCCTTGGAATTTGAGAAAGGAGATCATGTTTTCCTGAAGGTTACTCCGACCACAGGAGTAGGTAGAGCGATTAAAGCAAAGAAGTTGAATCCTCGATACATTGGTCCATTTCAGATCCTGGAGAGGATTGGGCCGGTGGCGTATCGGGTGGCTCTACCACCTCATCTTTCGAACCTGCACGATGTGTTTCACGTGTCACAGCTTCGGAAGTACACTCCTGATGCTAGCCATGTGTTAGAAACTGAATCAGTTCAGTTAAGAGAAGATTTGACGCTTCCAGTGGCTCCAGTTAGAATTGACGATACTAGTATCAAACGATTGCGTGGAAAAGAGGTTTCATTAGTCAAAGTGGCTTGGAGTCGAGGCGGTGTTGAAGAACACACTTGGGAACTTGAGTCGGAGATACGAACGGATTACCCGCACTTATTCTCAGGTAATTGAATTTGAATTTTGTGGGCAAAATTCCCAATTAGGTGGGTAGAATGTAAGACCTGGTTAATTAATGGCTAATTAACCCATAAATGAGAATTTATTCTAGAAAGCCAAAAATATTATTTTTATGGCTAAATGTGATAGAGGAAATTGAGACGAGAATTTCGGTACCAATTTTATAGAAATCGGACCAAGATTGGACCGAACGGGCCAAACCGGACCAACCGGACCCAAAGTGGGCCCTTGGCCCAACATAACTAAACCAAAACCCTAGTTTTCAGCACTCTCTCTCCTCACACAACACCAAAACACGCTGAAAATTGAGATGGAAGGGGGAAGAACACTCTCTCAACTTCCTTCTCTCACTTGATCTTCAAACCACCATAACTTTTGATCTAGAGCTCCGATTGCCGCTCCGTTTGCGGCCACGCGTTCACCGCGGAGAGCTCTACAAAACTCATACAATCAATCTTGAGGTAAGCCACGTTTTACTATTCGAAATTCCAGCCCTTGATTTCGAGTTTCATGAGCAAAAATGTTGAGATTTTGGGTTCTTTGATGTTATAGGACCCAACTCTCTTGAAGGAGAAGGTTAATCTTGTCTCCTTGGACCTTGGGTGTGGTAAGATTCTCAACCCTAGTATAATTTGTTGTTCTATGATGTTTGGGTATTGAGATGTTGTGTATGGGTATGATGATTGTGGCTTAGGTTGTGTATATGTGAATATTGGAGCTTGATTGGTGATTTTGGAAAGCTTGGAAGAGGGTTTTGTGTGATAAAATCTGTTCTTGGAGGTGTTGATACCTTGAGAGCTTGTGGACAAGTGGTTTGGAAGTGCTCCGGTTGAGCTTGGGGAATCGGCTAAGGTATGGTTTTAGTTTCCCGTATCTAATATGTAATGTGGTAGGAAATACTTAGGCTAGAGGCCCTAAGATAGGCATTGAATTGTTGGTGTTGTTGAATGGTTGAAATATATGATGTGTTCATATATGTGATTATGAATATTGATGCCTTGATTGTGTGAAATATGAGAAATGCATGTTGTGATATATGCTTGATGGATGATTGAGGTTGAATTGATGGGTGGTACCATGTTGATGGTGAGTATGATGTTGATTATGTATAATGATGGTTAATTGGAAATGGTATTATTGGAAATTGGGATGAGGAAGGATGTATGACATGATATTGTGTTTGTCCTTTAGCCATTTGATTGAGAAGTGTTAAAATGGTTGGATGTGGTTTTGGAAACCTTGGTAAAGTGTCAATGTGTGAGTTGAGGATGGCTTGTTGTTGATTTTGGTACATTTTGAATGATTTCAAAGAGAAGGATTGAAATTGGCATGTTTGATTGATTTTGAAAAGAGTTGAAAGTGGCTTGTTTTGAAAATGGCACCTTGTGGTTTTGTATAAAAACATGGTTTTTGGGCATACTTTGACGGGACATAACTTGGACTACGGATCTTTGATTTGTGCCAAATCTGTTTAGAAATGAAATTGGATCCGGGATGTCCATGCCGTTCGAAGAACGAGTGAAAAACGATTTAAAATGAGGAAGTTATGTCCGTCGGAAGATTGGGGTTTGAATCTGTAAATTCTGCAGCTTTTAACTTAGAAAATTTTTAGCAGAATGACCCCTCGCGCGTAGGCGCACTTGGTGCGTACGCGCCGTTCTTCGAGAAAGCGCCATCCACGCGTGCGCGTGGAGTGCGCGTACGCGTGGACCTGTTTTCATCCCAAAGTTGATTTTTGAGTTTTAAAAGCCAAATTTCATACTTCTAAGCCTCCGATCTCACCACTTATGTCTTAAATCATTATGATATGCCTAGCATGAGAAAAAGGGCTAGTGAATGTGGTAACTTGCGAGTGAAGCAAGGGAAAAATGAATGATCATTGAGGATCAAAGATGATTATGTGAGATGCGGATAATGGCGGTGGAAGTGCTTGTTGTGCCATGGGCCGAAGGGCCGTAATTGTTAATGAATTGGCTGGTTATGGATTTAACCGTGAGCCGGATGGCTAGATTATTGCCGTGTTACGGCGGAGCCATGTTTATGGCCAAGTATAAATGCATATATGATGTTGATTGAATTGTGAAGGTTTGCACTTCCACCATTGGAGATGAGGGTTTCCCTGGGTAGTAGCAATGGCTAGCCACCATGTGCTCCAGGTTGAGACTCGAAGCTCTTTTGACCCTATGTCGTAAGTGTGGCCGGGCACTGTGAAAGGCCCGGATGAGCTCGCCCCCATAAATATTCACCAGTGATGGTGATGGATAAATATTCACCAGTGAGGGTGATGGATATGGATCATGATTATGATCAAGTTTATGATGAGTATAACTCGAGTTGGGGATGCACGACAGAGGGACAGTCCAATGGCTAGCTACCAGGACTTGTCGGGTTGGCTCTATAACCGACAGATGATATCATCAGCCACTAGGGACAGGCATGCATCATAAGCATACTACATGAATTGTTTGAGATTGCCTATTTGACTGCATATTACTTGCTAATTGCCTAAATGCCTTATTTGTTCCTATTTGTAAATCTCTTGTCTGATATAACTGTGTTTGCTATATTATACTCCTGCTGGTTGTTGGGAGGTCTGAAGGAAGTAGAAAGGGAAGTATTAGTTAGACTGAAGGATCTTTAGTTAGTTGCCGCTTACGGTTTAGCTTGTTTATAAGCTTTGATATTTCCTGGAGGAAGTTCTAGGATTGCCTTCGGCTTTCCTCTATTATTATGTATTATATATGTGGAAGCTGTTACCGTACTGGGGACCTCTGGTTCTCACCCATGCGGATTTTGTGGTTTTCAGATGCAGGACGCGAGGCTTCTCGTTGAGGCATGCTGGGGACTTCGGGATTAGCGAAGATTCTTGTTCTCGGGACTCTATCTTGATTTATATATCTTGTTTAGATACTTTTATCTCCATTAAATAATACAAACTGTGATGCCTCCTTCTAGAGGGGATTTTGGAGATTAGGTTTTCGGTATTTATGTCCCTTTGGGTTTTCCTTGGGGTTTTCCTTATTTTATTATATGTATATATTGCTATGCTCGAACCGGTTACCTTCGCAGCCGGATTTTGAGTCTTGATATTCCTGTTTTTGATACTCTTTATATATATGATCTTGCGTTAGCTTATCCTTTGCTCGTTGTGTTAGTGATCGGAGTGTTGCGCTTTCGAGTTGCGGTTTTTGTTTATCCCTTTTTTCTACAAGGCTCCTAGTTATAATCAATCATTCATACTACTATACGTACTAAATTTTTGTTTTAGTGGTCGTAATACCTTGCCATCTCTGAATTATGACTTAAGCATAAGTCTCTGTATGGTAGGGTGTTACATCATGTGTCGGTTGTCTACCCGCTCTCGACATTACTCGGGCACAAGTCCCAGATATGGCTTCCAAATGCATACAGTGTGCATATAAGTCTTACGGCTGGGCCGCATATAAAGTGACTTTTAAACGTGTTGTAATATGCTTACATCTGAAAAATAGTTCACAATGTGTGAGCGTCCCCACTATACATTTGGCCCTAAGACCCAAACAAGGTTGCATCTGGTCTCGTGTGGCAGATAGTTTTTTAAAGTCATTTTATTTTTGTTCTCTGCTCTCCTATGATAGAGATCCCTTTAATTAATACATTCTCTTCTTTTTTTGTGCTCTGCTCTCCTATGACAAAGATTCGTTAGAATCTTTTAGTCTTTGCTCTGTGCTCTCTTGTGGTAGAGATCTTTTTAATTAATATATTCTTTTTTTTTATTCTCTACTCTCCTGTGACAGAGATTCGTTAGATTTTTTTAGTCTTTACTCTTTGTTCTCCTATGGTAGAGTTCCTTTAATTAATATAATTTTTTCTTTTTTGTTCTTTTCTTTTCTATTTATCGTTCTTTTATTTTCCTTGTTTTAATACCAAAAACCGTCTTTACACTCTTCTCTCATCTCTCCCTAAATGTTTTATGAAGAGTGAATCATAAAATTCTCATCTTAGGTTCGTCTTTCTACAACTTTTAAATAAATTACTATTTAATTCTTCTATTATGTTATAATACAAATTATTAATATATAATATTTTAAAAATACAAAGATAATAATCTTAATACCAGAGTAAGAGTAGTATTTTTTCTTTAATACCCAAAACTTATTAATTTAAACTTTAAATAATCTTATTACTCAAAACTTATTAACTTAAGCTTTATTATTAAACTTTTATAAATTATTCTGTATCTCTGACCTTTTTAAAACATTTATAATTTTTTCTAACATAGTTTATAAATTACTAAAATATTCTTACATATAATAATTACCAAAATAACCTTGCACTTTTTATAAAATACTCATTTTACCTCTAAACTTCTTAATTGTTATCCAAAATACCCCAAAACTTATATAATTACAAAACTAATTTCGATTTTTATTAAATTACTATTTCAGTCTCAAAAATAAATTTTTACTTCGATGATTATAGCTTTACCAGAGGATCAAACCCAATTTTCAAAATTCTTAAAGTTTTTTGCTTCATTTTTAAGTCCGTTTTCGAGCTTTATGATTATCGATTTTTTCATAGCTTTTAAATTAATCTCATGGCCATCAAACCTCAAATTTTTTCTAATATACCACATCACAACAACCCTAAAATTATCAAAGTACTCAAGTTGGCTGTTCTTACATGGACGAACTGAAATTTCAAGCAAACAACACTAATTCAACAAAAAATTCAACATAAACTTAACAAACTCGGACAATAATCAATCAGGCTAACATTCACTTATCACATACGCATATAATCGGTGCAAAATTATCAAACCCTATCTCCATACAAAATCACAATAACCGAAGCTTCAAAGAAAGCTCCTGAACGAAAAATCAAAGAAAAAAAACGTCAAAATCGGCTACTCCACCTCCGAGGCTCCCACTTGGCCGAACCATGCATGGAGGATCAGCGGCACCACCGTTGATTTCTCCCAAACAAAAGTGACGTTAACGTGAAGAAAAGAAAGATACGAACACTCTAATCAAATTAAATTTTTTATTAGAGTTACAAAACTCAAAAAATCAAACGCCGAAGGTCCATGGCTTCCATGAAATTCTCGTACTCTCTCTCTCTCGTGTTCTTTCTTCTTGGTTTGGTTCCAAGAGAGAATGAGAAGTGATGATGATGATTTAAGTGATAATGGTGGTGAGGGGTCACAAAGGCGACTAGGTGTCACTTAATAAAGTTGATGAGTAGTGAGTGGTCTAAATTATAAATATCTTAAACAAATAATTATAAAAATTAGATATATTAAAACACAAGTAATAATATATATAGAGATAAATATATATATATGAGTTACTAATATAAATAATATTAGTAATATAATGATAAAAGATATAGATAAAATATTAGCAAAGCTAAATTTATCGAAGAGTATCGATACTCATATCGACAGATTTAATTTTAAACTAAATAATAATATTAACTAAATTTTATTTTAATCAAAGAGGGTAATAATAATAATAATAATTTTATCCTTTCGAAATATCTTGTTATAAAAAAAATTATATAAAAATTTTAATTAATTTAAATTCTAGTTATTATAAAATTAATTATGTAAAATATCTTATTATAATAAAATTATATAATAATCTTAATTAATTCAAACTCAAATAATAATAATTATAAAAAATTAATTTAACTTTATCTATTAAAATAATTTTTAATAAATAGTTTAAACTAATAAAATAAATTATAATTAATTTAAATTTTAATAATTATAAAATTAATTTAATTATTCTTAATAAATTAGCTCCTAAAAATAAGGAGTTTCAATTAATAAAATAAATTATAATTTATTTATATTTATATTTAAAAAAATGCAGCTCCTTACATGATGTGCCGTAAACAATTGCGGCTACAAGTAATCACATTGCAAAGTCAAATGAAACTAAAAAAATAATAAATTTAAATAAGAACAATATTTATATAGTGAAAAAATAAAAGTAAGAATGAATTAATTAAAAAATAACAAAATGTTAATATAATTTAAAAGGATTAGTTAAAAAGAATATATTATTATTATATGAAATAGTTAAAAAAAATTTAAAAAAATGAAAAAAAAATTGTCTTAAAACCTACACTCATAAACTTTAAACAAAACACTCTATATATAATGTTCATAGAGATATAAAAAAAGATAATTATTAAAAAATATAATATAAAATATTATAATAATTATATTGAAAAATCCCATCATGATTAATTATTAAATTTTAACAAATTTAATTATTTAATACATAATACCTTTCAAAAATAATGTTCATATTAAAATTATTGATTCATAAAAGTATAAAAAAGAATTATGATAATTATTAAACTGTCTATTTTAAATGACCTAATCATTCAATGTATATATTAAAAACATATTTTATATATTGGTGTGAAAATAATATTTAATCATTTACAAGAATAGACATTTAATTATTAAATAATGTGTTAATATAAGAAACATATCAATTAGAATGATTAAAATTGTTAGTAATTAGCAATATTTTAGTCGTTAAATGTTAATTTGTGAATAGAAGATATTTTTTTTTAATAAATGATTGAAAAAAAAGAGCATGTAAACTGACACCAAATTAAAATATACTATATCAAATATATTTGGTGCCAGAATATTAATATTTATAAGATAATATTAGTGTATGTATCTGTATAATGCACAAAAAATATTTATTTTTTTGTATTTATGTTTAAAATATGCTTCTAAAAATTTTTTTTATCAATCTATTTAACTTATTTAACATATTTTATATTTATGTGATTATATATACTAGGTGAATTATTTTACAAAATTCTTATAGAATGCGAATCTCAATTTAAATCCATCTTTATAACATTAAGGCAAATTTAAAAATAATTTCTTTTATAAAATTTAAAAATATTTTTATAACTATTTTAATTTGTCTTAATCCATCAAGTTCTAGCACAATAAAAATGCTGTTAAATTTATTATAGATTTTGTTAATTTTCTTTCTTAGTTAGAAGTTTTATTATATCTGTAAATTAAAGTACAAAATTTACTTCTAAAAAATTCATCACAATATATTTAAACCAACTAATTTAAATATAAATTGTATAACCCTTATCTATTAAGTATGAGTTATCTCTTTTCTCTTGGAATATTTTTTCGTTTAGTTCAAAGAAAAAAAAAAAACTTCTCTAGATTGGAGAGTTCTATATTCATAACTAGTCGGGTTGAACTAATCTTATTTTGACTTAATCATATCATAAATTCTTTCTTAAAATGTTTTTTTTTTAGAATAAACTAATTGTGCACTATATAGAATATCCTTATAAAATAATATCAAAAGAAAAAATTAATTAAAAATTGTACAAAATATATAATTAGTTTATTCTTTTATATACAAATTATAATGATTTCTTCATCAATAAAAACCATTTCTATTAGAACTTTCTATTTCCGCGTGTCAAGTTATTTTATACTCCATAGTCTAACTTTAATTTTTCAAACTTTATACTCAGGCGCATTACTTTGACATTCCTAATAAGATTATACCCATAAATAAAAAAAAAATAAAAAATATAGATAAAAATTTTAGATAATATTTTATTTAACAATATATTAAACTAAATGTTAGAATAAATCTTAATAGTCATGACAATTGTTATATAATAATTTAATTATTAATTTAACATTTAATAATGAATTAATGGTATTTAAGGACATTTTATAAAAATAAAATATTTAGAGATCAAATTTAAGTAAATACAAATTTCTGAATCAACTTTATGTATACCACAGTTCATTATTCTCATGTAATCCGCTCCACCCTACAATAATTAAGAACAAATCTATTCAAGCATAATTTGCTACACCCCACTGCAGATTAGGAATAGAAGAACCAAATTGTATAATAAAAGTAATAAAAATTTATTAGGAATTAAAATGTTTCATATAAAATTCGTTGGATATTAATTTAAAAATATACTCAATAAAATATATTGTTGGTTAGATTTAATATCAAAAGAATTTAAATGGTTAAATTAATGTTTGAAATTGAACAAATAAATAGTATTAAAATAAAAAATTTAAAATAAATAAAAATTTACTTAAAATAATATAATTTTAAATTATTTTAAACAAACAATATCTAACCATGCGTGCTCAAAATATATTTTTTTGGTAGGTGCATATTCTAATATACCCATATTTTACATATCCATATATGAAACATGGGTATTTGTCCAAAAAAAAAAAAAAAAAAGTAGTCTTGCAATATAATAAGTAACATATGTGAACCAAAAAATAAGTAGTCATGCAACATAATAATAAGGGCTTGTTTGGGTGAGCTTTTAAGAAAAAAATTTTTGTCGAGTTATCTTTTTTTAAAAGATTTTATAGAAAAGTAAAAATAATTTTATGTTTGGATATCTCATACAAAAAGATCTTTTTATCTATCAATTATGTTTGGATATAACAATATAAAAGTATTTTTTTGTTTATTTATTACCTGAAAAACATCTTTTTTTTTAAGGAAAAAAGATCTTTTAAAAAAAATGTAAATTACAGCTTCTAAAAAAAGATGTTTTTCTGATTTTTCTAGTGCTTTTACTTTTACTACTCGAAATTTGCCAAACACGCTAAAAAATAAAAAAAAATCTTTTTTCATTGAAAAAAAATCTTTTTTTTTATCAAAATAATGACACTCAAACAAGCACTAAGTATCATATGAGTATTTGCTCCTAGTTCGCGGTAGAATATAGCAAATTACATGAGAATGGTAAATTATAATAGACTGCCATGATTTATATAAAGTTGATTCAGGATACGAATATAATTTATTATAGAAAGTTGTATTTGTATAAATTTAATTTTTAAATATTTTATTTATATAAATTACCTATAATTTAATTCTCTAATTTTAAAAAATTATGTATAATTGTAGTATAATTTTTATAAACACGTTTAATGTATATAATTAGTAATAAATTAAAATATTATTTTTCTAATAATATAATAATATATTTTTTACTATTAATTAATTTAAAATATTAATGCACGCTCTTAACTTAATAATATATAATACTTACCGTTTATACACTAATATATTAATATATATGTTCTTTCTATTTTATTATATATTAAATTTATATATTATATTCAATTATATTTAATATTATTTAAAACATTCTATTTCTCTCAAGATTGAAATAGAAAATTCTGTTTATTAAGAGATTATAATTCCAATTATTAAGTTCTAATTATGTTTAGCATCGCACATGTATATACGAATTGATTAGGTTCTAATCATTGTTATTTTAAGGGGTTTAATTGTTAGGTATTAATAGTTTAAAAATGTCCTAAAATTTGCTAAAAATACAAATAATATTTGACTCTTTTTCCATGTATTCATTACAATAATAAATCTAATGATCAATTTAATTGATACTAAATTATGAGATTATTTATCCCATAATTATTATATATTAATTATGTACCTATTTATACTGATTCTTTCATTAATTGTAACAATTCAATTAACATATGTTATATTTAATAATTATTTTATTATATATTCTTTTAATTGTAGTTATTATGAAAAATTATTCTATTTATAATTTTGTATAAAATAAATCTTAAAAATGTTTAATATTTAAAATATTTTTTTACTGAATAGTTATATGCTTTTAGAATACCCATGCGTAGACAAAGAAAAAATAAATAGCATTAAAATAAAATCAGACCTAATACATCAAGAAACAAAATCTCAAAATAATTGTCTAAAACAAATTAATCACAAAATTTTCAATAAAGAAAAAACTATGAATATTATTTTATTATCAAAATTAAATTTAAAAATTTTATTTAAGAGATTAACATATTTACCTCTTAATTGGAGTTTATGCATTTAATTATCATGCTCTTAAGATTAGAAATAAATTATTAATTAATGATATAATAATTTAATTTTCTAATCTAAGAACAAACAATTATGTATAATTTATTGTAGCAAAATTTTGAATAATTTATGTTTAGTGTAATTAATATAAATTAAAACATTAACTTTTTTCTAATAATATAATCATATATATTTCTATCAATAATTGATTTAAGATATTAATGCACATATTATAATTTTAATAATATAAATATTTTATTTTTCATAATCATATATTAATATTCAGGTTCGTTCTATTAATATAATACTTTTAAGATTAGGAAAGAAATTATTAATTAATTATATTAATTATATAATAATAATAATGAATATCAAAATAAAGTTATACTCAATATATCAGAAAACAAAATTTTAAACTATTTAAAATAAACTATGAATTTTGATCAAAGAAAAAGTTTAAAATATTATTCTATTTTCAATATTAATTAATGATATTGATATAATAACTTGATTCTCTAATTTAAAAACAATTATGTACAATTTTATGTATAATTCGAATAATTTATATTTAGTATAATTTATAATAAATTAGAATATTATCTTTCTCCTAATAATATAATCACGTACGTTTCTATCATTTAGTGACTTAAAATATTAATATACAATTCTAACTTTAATAATATATAAATATTATTTTTCTTATAATATAATCATGTATTAATATCATATTTCTTTCATAATATTCATTATTAATATTATATAATATATTAATATATATAAAGTATTATATAAAACACGTATTTAAAGTATTATTTTTCTTATACTCATTTAGTATTATTGAAAAAATACTATTATTATTTTAAAAGATTTATTTTTTATGTATTGATAGTTTAAAAGTGTATTAAAATTATATGGGATACAATCTTATTAGTATTATTTTTAACTTAATTACTTGGATATATTTAAATATGATAAAAAAAATTAAATATTATATATCCAAATTAAATAGACATAACTTATCAGATTCAGATATAATTAACATCTAGATCAAATAAAATAACTCGGGATGGAATATAATGGATATAATGCATTGAAAATAATTATATAAAAGATAATTCTGCTACAAGAAAAAAATTTGAGTAAGAACACTCATTATATATAATTAAAAAATATAAAAATAAGGTTGAATTTAAAAAAGAATGATAAAATTATGATTTATACCTTAAAATTGATCAATTTTGATATATAAAAAAAAGAAAAATACATTATTATTATATGAAATAGTTAAAGAAAAAAAAACTTAAAAAACAAAATACTTTGGTTCAATCAAAATCGAGCTCTTTTTAAGAAAATTTATTTTTCCTACATTCCATTAGATTAATAATAATATACGAATAAATCCAACCATCTTTAAGTAAAATAGAGTTCATTGTCCTTTCATTGAATTTTTACATCTATGTAATTAGAATTCGGATCACTGAATATAACTCGATGTGGTATTTGATAGATATGGTGTATTATAAAAAATTACGACAAAGGACAATCGCATTGTAAGGTTAGATAAAAAAAATAAGTTTTAGTAAGAATAATCATCCAATTATCAAAAGAATAAGAGAATGACTACATTAATAAAAGATCATAAAAAAAGTTGTAACCTGTATCTTAAAATGATCAACTTTGATGAAAAATAAAGGATATGTTCTTATTACTACAAGAAAAAAGGCCTATGGCCATGCTTTGTTTTACTACGCTTTAAAAGTGTGGCCAAAAGTGGTCTATGGCCATGCTTTTATGAGGGTGACGATTGAATAGAGATTTGGCCACGTTTTTTTTGCTACGCTTCAAAAGCGTAGCGAAAAGGGGTCAATGGCCACGCTTTTATGCATGCTTTTAAAGCGTGGCGACATGATTTTATTATTGTGGCGTTTGAAAAACGTAGCCGTTTCTTACAAGCCTTTTGGCACGCTTCAAAAGCGAGGCCAAAAGGTTCCCCCCAAAAAAAATAAATTTAAAAAAGCTCGTACCCTTCAAATTAAAATGCCTGAGTTATAACTTCAAATTAAAATCTTTCAAGGTTTATCTTTCTCGCTCCTTCTTCATTCAAAGACCCGTAAGCCCTAACTCCTCCTTCAAACATTAAGCCCCAACTCGTTCAGCGATAATAACCCTAACCCTCTCTTCATTGTGCCTCACCCTAACCGCGAAGACGACGCTCCGACGACACTCTGTGAAGAACATCGCTGCGCTCGCAATGCCTCCCCTGACAATCCCTCTTATGACACCCCTAACCCTCCTCCTACGGTGACTCTCTCTGGTGGTGACTCTGTAACACCCTAACTTTTAGTACCTCATGATCGTACCAAAAGTTCAGGCGTCACGTACCACTAACCCTTTTTATTCTATACTATTTTTATTTAATATTGACCCTTTGTGAATACAAACCGAAACCTTTACTTAAGATAACGAAGATTCTTTATTTTACACCGCTTAACCACAAAGGTATATATATATATATACTCACATAGCATTAAATACATAGATTTATTCAATGATATTCAAATACAAGTCCTACCCCCTCTTAAAACTAAAAACAATAAACGATGAGGGAAAAATAAATGATAACAACTCAACTCGTGATCATAATCTTCTATACTCCTGTAACTTCGCACTAAACCTTCGCACCTGTAGCTAAAAGGGGTGGAGATAGGGGGTAAGAACAGGAGAGTTCTTAGTAGGATCTAGGTAGTTAGTTAAGTTCATTTTATCATGTTCTCAGTAAAAAACTACAGTCAACAAGGTACAATCCAACTTAGCAATTACAGAACATAGAATCCAATCACAAGCACACACAACCATAGAAAACACAATCTCAAATAAATATGTGCAAACAAGGATGATGCATGTCTAGTCCTATCGCTGGTAATGAGCTCATTTGTCGGTTTCGACCCACACCCGATGCAATCCAACTCGCAAGTCAGATAAGGCATTCCAGCGGCATAACCTCTGCAAGTTTCTACTTCTTGCAGGCGCTGATTCTCCAGCTGAAGTATGCCGAACATGACGTCTGCGAGTACTTTCAGGCGTTGATTCTCCAGCTGAAGCATGTGCCACTTTCTCCTGGAAGCCATTCCATACACACGGCATCCCCGCACAATCATTCACACAAAAAACCCGCAGCACTTAACATTCTCACATCGGCACCTAACTAGTTACTTTCCGTCACCCTCTCGTGACCTTCCCATAATCATACGTGCTGGTTTATTTTCTCTTTTTCTTTTAAAACCAAAACCACCTCTTTATGATATTCTCCAAAACCTTTAAAACAATTTAACTTAAACCAATTCTTCTTTCAAAAGACAGAGAAGCCATTTATTAGTTAAACCCCTCAACAAAGCCTCTAGACATTAGGGGAGCGACAACCAATCTCATTTTCTTAAGTTCATTAGAAATCCTTAATAATCATTGTTTTCTTAAATTGAATTAATCAAATAAAGTTTCTAAATCAAATCAAAACCAAATCATACAAATCAGAAGTTTCGAACCAACTTCAAAACCAAAACCAATCTCAGTTTCATCCTTAAAACTAATTCTTTAACTTTTTTCAAGATGTCGCAAAATGAACTCATTCAATCGAAATTCAATTACTTTTAAAGTTCACTAAAACTCCTCCAAATGAAATCCTTAACTCCAATTCAAAACATAAATACTTTTCATATTTAAATCAACCTTAAAACATAATACTTTTTTTAAATGAATTAAACTCGAAATATAACTATTTTCTTAAAAAATCAAATAATATAATTTCTCAAATCCAATCTTTTTCTAAATAACATTTCAAACAAGGTTTTAAATTTTATAACAAAACTTCAGTAGCATCTCCCCTAAAATTCGAACTTTGCCACCCTTATCGGGTCCCATCCAAATTATTTCTCAAACTCTTTCAAATCATTTCTAATAAATCAAAACCATTTCTAATATCAAAACATTTATAAAATCAAACCAATTAAAAATCAAACATCCTCCAAATCAAACTATTTTCATATCTCAAATCATGTCATCAATTCATCAATTCATTTTTTATTAAATCTCAATGCCATCATCAAATCTCATTAATTTCACTTGATCATCAACAACATTTCAACCCCGAATTCATCAAAATAATTTTGTTCTTGGATACACTTAAACTGACTAAATCTCAAACCAAACATAAATATCAATATACCACAAAAATTCAACATAAATTCAGTCAAATTCAATTAATAATCAATCAAACAAACAATTCAGTTATCAAATTCACATTCAATTATTATAAAATTATCAAACCCTACCTCTATATGAAATCAAAATCAACAAAAATTCTAGAGAAGCTTTTTGATCGAGCTGCTGAAGAAGAAAACCTCAAAAATCGTCTGTATCTCCTAAAATTCTAATTGGCCGAACTCAAGAGGAATGTAAGTTACGTTACCGTCAATTTTTACTGAACAAAAAAAACACCAACATGTAGAAAAAGAAGATACAAATATTTTTATCGGATTAAATTTTTTATTAGAGTTACGGATTAAAAGAAATCGAAGAGGAAAGAAATGCGAGGAGCTCACGGTTTCACCATGCAATTCGGTTACTCTCTCTTCATTTTAAAATGCAAGTTCGGTGATTACTGAATGAATTAGAGAAAATGCTTAAATGTGTTGATGATGATTTGGCAAGGCAATGGTGGTTAGGTGTCATAATATTTATCAAAGGAAATGGATATATATATATATATATATATATATATATATATATATATATATATATATATATATATATATATATATGTGTGTGTGTGTGTGTGTCATTGTTATGTTAATGCATGCATAATATACATAATATTACCAATCTTTCTTTTGCCTTTGTTCCCCTGGCTTGGGCCAAGTATTCTTCTTTTTTTTTTCTTTCTTTTAAACGTTAATAATAATAATAATAATAATAAAATCAATTTAAATTTTATCTATTAAAATAATTTTTAATACATAATTTAAACTAATAAAATAAATCATAATTAAATTAAATTTTAATAATCATAAAATTTTATTTAATTATTTTTATTAAAAATAATTTTTTTAAAAATAACTAATTATTTAATTTCAAAAATTCAGGATGTTATAGACTCTTTCCGCTCACTTACCGAGTTACCGTCATAAACCTGCCGTCAATGCTCCCTTTGCCGCCGCTCCCTTCCGTCGCTTCAACCCCCAACTCCTTCCGTGCCGCTCCCTTCCTGCTTAGCTTTGAAAGAAACTAGACTCTCCAGGCATTCATCGATCTTAGCTTCTTACTTCTTTGTAAGTCCTCTTCTTATACCTTATTTTTTTATTTCTTTTCCTATTTCACACTTTCATTCATCAATTTTCCTATTTCTTTTCCTATGATTAAACAGGATTTTCCTATATTCTAATTGTATTCACTTTCATTCAGGAATCTTTGAAAAAGTTTTAAAACTTGCGATTCGCTATGTTATTATTATTTATTTCAGGAACTGCAGGATAGTTGAAGAGTACATGCGTGGACTTACTGCACTTTTGGTACCTTCCAAATACAGATTCAACCAAATGTACCTGCTGATGAAGAACGCATCACAGGGTAGGTACAATGTCTTTTGGAAACCCTGTTATGTTTATTGGATTTGAAGAAATAGAATTCTGTATTTGATTGAAGCAGGCCCGGACCCCTTCCATTGATGTTTCATTGCTGGTTTTGAGAGCTGAGCCTTATTTATTAAAGTCTGTAATCAAACCAGATAACAAAAAAGAGTTGAAGTTTAATTTTATTTTTATTTTGAAAGGGATTAATCATGAATCAACGTTCTGTTTCTTTTTGGTCGAGTTTGTATTAATCATTTAAAAAAAATTACCAACACAAAATGACATGATAAAAATGTATTTCTACAAAATTTCGGTTGTCACATCTATTCAAATACTAATTTAAATTAGTTCTTCAGAGAGAATAATTTTAAACAAATTAAAAGCAAGTAAGGTTGACTTGAGTTTATTAGATTTGTATGATCTTAACTGATATAATAGAAGAATAAGAGTCCCACCACAAATCTCGCATATGAATTGATTTCAATTTTCACATTATATGTGCTTAGCGTTGAGAACAAGACATTGGAAACTATCTAAACTTGGGTTTTCCCCTTTCTTTAGCACAAATCAATTATTATTTGAATCTTAGCATTTTACTAATGACTTAAAGTACATTAATTTAATTTCCATTTTTTTATCATTAGATCCTGAAAATTATGGTGATTAAAATATAATGGATGCGGTATATTAGATTCAAATAGAATTTATGTGTATAGGATTAAAATAAAATTGTGGTAATTACATAAAGATAACAATGTCTATTTTTCATTTATTTTTTATTTTTATTTTTATTTTTATTTTTATTAGAGAATTGCTTACAGTTAGATTCCCAGCCATGCTTGCTTTGTGAAGAGAAACTTCCTTGGAGGAATAACTGGATTTTAAGTGCTTTTGTTTACTCCTGATTTTTCTGCCCAATGAGTCCTTTGTCCTTGAAACTCTTTTTTCAAGTCTTGATTTGACATAAGATGCACTAACACACAACAATATTTAAAATTATGCAGAGTAATGGTAAAAATAATTTCGCTCAAAATGAATGATCAATAATCATAAAGTTTTATATTTTGTAATAGAGTGTAAAGGAAGTAGATAATGTAACCCATGTTGGAATTGTAATTCATGTATTAGGGAATTGCTAATGGAATTGCCATGACTTTGATTTTTGGTATTTTGTTAAAGTATATCATGTGATCAAACACACTTTTTTTAGTGATAAGTTTATGAAGCAAGGATTAGTTGATTTAAAATTACTAGTCATTCTTTATATTTTAAAATTATCTATGAATTTTGTAAGATTTATTTATTAAAAAAGAACAATAGGTTACTGAACTAACTTATAGCCACACTTTAAAAGAGCGGCCATATTGTACAGTAGCAATCAACAGCCATGCTTTACAAGCATAGCCGTATGTCTCCCTATTGACATGCTTTAAAAGTGTAGCCGTATCTCCCTCTATTAGTACGCTTTTAAAGCGTAGCCGTATCTCCCTCTGTTGGCATGCTTTGAAAGAGTGGCCATAATGTACAGTAGGCATTAACAGTCATGCTTTAAAAGTGTAGTTATATCTCACATTATTGGCACGCTTTAAAAGCGTAGCCATATCTGGCACATATGGCTACGCTTCTAAAGCGTGGCCATATTTAAAATCGTGGCAAAAAATAAAGTGTGGCGATAGGTCAACAAAAGCGTAGCGATAGAGCAACCGACACCTTGCAGATGTGACCCTTTCAAAAGCGTGCCGGTAGCTCAAAAAGCGTGGCAAAAAACTATCGCTACGCTTTTTTTTACTTTTCGCCACGCTTTAAAAGCGTAGCAAAAAACGTGTTTTCTTGTAGTGATATTCTATGAAATCAAAGAAGAATAACAAATTAAAAAATTAAACAAAATGCTTTGCCTCAAACTTAGACTTATAAACGATAAAAAACAAAGTTATTATATCTTTTAATTGCACAGAATTTAGTATGAAAATGTTCAATCAATATATGTGTGCATAACAAAATTATAAACGTAAGTATCATATAAATATTAATTATGTATGATTGATAACTATATTAAAATAATTGATAATTACAATGATTGACAATTAGTATAATTAGAATTAGAATGATTTATAATTGAAATAATTGATGATTAGTATAATTATTCATTAAATACTAATTGTTATATAATTATTATAAAAAATGTACTTTTTTAAGATAAGTTGAGAAGAAAGAAGTATGCATATTACGTTAGCATTTTTGACATCAAAATATAATTTATTGTATAATAATAATAATAATAATAATAATAATAATAATAATAATAATAACCGTAATATAATGATAAAGGTAATGACAATGACAATGACAATATAATGATATAATAATAATAACAGAATGATGATGTAATATTGTATTTTTTATTTATGAAATAAAACTTGAAGAATAAAATATAATTACTACAATCGGAACTGCTGAAGTTAACTAGAGTGAATTAATGCTTTAATTGGAATAATTTGTAAAAAAATTCTTAATAAAATAATTATATGAGCAATTGATTAGTTGAATAATTATACGTGTTAGAAACAATAGAGCAATCTAAAGAAGGTATTTTGTATATTATTCCGTTTGAGAAAAAATACAATATACAAGAGGTATATATAGCTGCTAGAAGAATCAAAGTAATAAAAGTATAGAATCCTACAATTGATATACAGATATGTTATATAAATACAAATAATACTAATTGATCTAATTTGATTCTAATTATTTTTTTAACATCCCCCCTTAAGCTCAAGTGGGAGCTAAGGATACCATCTTGAGTTTGGATAACAGAGTCTGGAAACGAGTCGGATGATGAGCCTTCGTAAAGATATCAACAGTCTGATCCAATGTTCCAACAGCGATGAGACGAACAACATCAATAAGGATACATTGCCGAACAAAGTGACAATCAATCTCAATGTGTTTGGTGCGTTCATGAAACACATCATTGTGGACAATTTGAATAGCATTGCAGTTGTCACAATAAAACATCAGTTGGGGATGACTGAGGAGCACCTAAGTCTTCGAGAAGCCAACAAATCGAGATAAATTCAGTAGTGGTGTCAGCAAGAGCACAATATTCAGCTTCTGTGCTTGATCGAGCAGTGAATGTTTGCTTCTTAGCTCGCCAAAAAATGAGAGAGTCGCCAAGAAACAAACAATAACCAGTAGTGAAACGACGATCAGTGGGATCACTAGCCCAATCAGCATCAGAGTATGCCTGAAGGGATAAAGATGAATGGGCAGAAAAATAAAGACCATGGAATAGGGTGCCTTTGATGTAGTGAAGAATGCGAAGAACTACCGCATAGTGAGTAGTACGAGGAGCTGACAAGAACTGGCTAAGAACATGAACTGGATAGGTGATGTCTGGTCGGGTGACAATTAAGTAGACGAGTCTTCTAACTAGCTGTTGATAAAGAGTAGGATTATCCAAAAACAGTGCCATCCACAGGAGTAAATCGAACATTAGACTCAAGAGGAGTAGACTCAGTACGACTATCTGTAATTCCAGCTCGAGCAAGAAGATCTGAAGCATATTTAGCTTGAGAGAGATAGATGCCATCATCGGTGGATATGACTTCTAGACCAAGAAAATAGCTGAGAGAACCAAGATCTTTCATCTCAAAAGTACGGTGAAGGGACGCCTTGAGATCAGAGATACCATCAACATCATCTCCAGTAATGATCATGTCATCTACATACAAAAGTAGAAGAACAACTCCACGTTCGCTTTTACGAATGAAGAGAGCATTCTCATGAGGGCTACAAGTGAAACCAAGATTACATATGGTAGTGCTGAACTTGTCAAACCATTCACGAGGAGCTTGTTTAAGTCCATAAAGTGCCTTGCGAAGGAGACAGACTTTACTAGAAGGACAAGGTTATCCCGGAGGTGGTTTCGTATAGACTTTCTTTTTCAAACTCCTGTTAAGAAATGCATTCTTCACATCCATCTGACTGAGAGACTATGTTTTAACTGCAGCAATGGCATGGAGAGCTCGAACAGATGTAAGACGAGTGACAGGAGCAAAAGTCTCTTCATAATCAATACCATACTCTTGTGTACAACCTTGAGCAACCAATTGTGCCTTATAATGATCAATAGAACTATCAGAGTGAGTCTTGATCTTGTATACCTATCTACTACCCACAATTTCTTTATCAGAAGGAGGATCAACCAAATTCCAAGTGTATGCTTTTTCAAGTGGCTGAATTTCTTCCTGCATTGCTTGCTGCCAATTTGGATTGGTAGAGGCTTTTCGGAATGACTGAGGTTCATGATGATGAAGAATAGTAGAAAAACAGTGATAATTAAAAAGATGAGGAGGTGGATTTGTTATCCTAGAAGAATGAGTGGAGGAAGGAGGCAGGACAACAGGAGCAGGAGAAACAAAGGCGAAAAAGAGAAGAAACTGCAAATTCGGGACAGAAAATGAGAAAATGGATGGCAAAATCAGAAAGAGCTCACCAAAAAACTTTAGGGAGGGCCCCAATGCCTACCACGTTAGCAGGAAAGAACACGTGGCGCTGCGTGATTGGAGGCAGAGAACACGTCAGCGCTGACAGGGCGTAGGGAAAGGCGCGGGTTGCGAAGCAGATCAGGTCGGCGTGCGCGGGTCGAGCATGGGTCCGTGGAACGTCTGGCTGACACGTGGCACGACGCGGAGCCGTTAATCTAGGGCGCTGATCCGACGGCGCTGGAGGCGTCTGGGAGGAGAACTTCTTCAAGCGGACAGGCAACTTCAAGCGGCGCGTGGTGGCACGTCGGGCGGAGTCCGACGGTGATTCCAGTGGCGTTGGATACGTTACGACGAGGAGAAGGCGATAGTGGTGGCGGTGACGAACCAAGGTGTCCGAAAGGAGTCGAAAATTGAGGACAAAGTAATGTCGTCGGAGGAGACAAAATAAAAGAGTTAGAAACCAATTGTTACTGGAAAAAAAAAATAACCTAAACTCTTGATACCATGTTAGAAACAAGAGAGCAATCTAAAGAAGATGTTTTGTGTATTATTCAATCTGAGAAAAAGTACAATGTACAAAAAGTATATATAGCTGTTAGAAGAATTAAAGTAATAAAAATATAAAATCCTACAATTAATATACAGATACGCTATATAAATACAAATGATACTAATTGATCTAATTTGATTTTAATTATTCTCTTAACAATAGAACAATTGAATAAAATATGATATGCGATTTCACGGCAGATGTATATATAGTTAATAATTTGAAATATGATACACTAATTTATTGGCAATTCAAACTCTTAAATATTTTCCCTTCAAAGCGAGTTGGCAAATAGACAAAATATAATTATTAGTAATAATCGAATTTATATTTTTTTAAAGAAAAATATAAGAGGGTAATATTATTTAGCAAATATTAGCCAATAAAACAAAGTTAAAATACCATCAAAATTTATTATTTTTGTCATTAATTAATTATTAATATTTAAAAATATAAACTAAATTATACTATTAAATTATTAAACTAAAAAAATAAATTTATATAGCTAAAAATAATAATAATAAATAATAAATTCTAGTAACTTTATAACATTTTTTTAGTCAATACTTTAATAAATGAATACCTTACTTTTATACTATTAGAATTTATAATTTAGTATCTAGAATTTAGAATTAAAATGTTAGTATTTAAAACTTATCAAATATTAATAAAAATGATAAATTTTATTAGTCATATAACATTATTTTTTTAATTAAATTTATCAAATAATTTAGTGGTGAAGACTGAGCACACAATTTTGAGTTACACTTTGAATACATCTATATATATACGCACCATTCGATATATACCGCATCACAGTTATATATATATATATATATCAAGGCTGAGTTTATTGATCCTCTCTGCTTGCGGGAAAGATGGTCAAGTTAACTTTCACAAACATGTTCTTAGTTGCCCTTCTGCTTTTAGGTATATATTGCTTCAGACTTGATATTTAATTAATTTATATGTTTTGTTCGAGTAAACTTCAAATTTCTTTTATATTTTAACAATTTTTATGTCTGACAATATTGTCTCTAATCATTTTTTTTTTTATTTCACTTGAATTCCTTATCAAAATTTAAACTGACAAATGTACCTTTTTTATTTAAATAAATCTTTTTCGGTATATTCAAGAAGAGGAATAAGATGTTCATTTTGTCTAATAGTTAGGGAAGATGTTGTTCAGTAAGAGGAAAAAATTCTCTGAATTTTTCATTTTAAATTCCTATGGTAATATTGTGCCAAACAGAGAAAAAAAATTAAAAATGGTAAAAGATGAACTAGTCCAAAGCATAATTGTATTCATATTATTATTTATTTTGAAATATCGATATCGTCTGATGTATTCAACTATTCATATATTCTCTATTTTATTGTTTCAATGTTTCTCACTTAACGCTTAGTTTGTTTCGGGATTTTTTTTATTTAAATTATTAAATATATACAATTTTATTTTACATTTATTAATATATACAATTTTATTTTACATATTTTGGATATTGTGATAAAAAAATACAGATTAAATATATATTTTAGATACTCAATTATTGGGTTATAATTTAACAAAAACTACTACATTCAATTTTTATTAAATTATAATCCGATGACTGAATACTCGGAATATGTATTTAATATGTCTTGGATTACAGTATCCAAAATGTGTAAAGATATATATATTAATAAATATTTAGTGTATTAGTAATTTTGATAAATAATCTATCTAATTAATTTAAATAAAAAAATCCGTTTATTTTGATGTTTCACAGCTTTGACATCAGCAACAGTAAGCCGCAGAGTACATGAGGGCAACTCGTGTCTTGATTCTTGGGTGGAAATAGGTTGCAAAGTAGATGTACGTGACACAAAATGTAAGAAGATGCACAGCCAAACAGCTAAAGGAAACTGCGCCACTTTCCATTGTGTATGCTCATTCGAGTGTCATACTTGATGATGAGATTGTACTGTTAATATACATGCCTATGCATAGATATTTAAATAAAGTTCTATCTGAAGAATGAATGAGTATTCCCGGCTTAATTTTAACCAATTTCACCATATATGTTCGTTTGAGTAATGGACAAAGAGAATGTCTTAGGTGGAAAAAGTATATTTAAGTTTTTGGTGGTCTAAATAAAAAAAAGTTTATAAAATAAAATAATAAATTACATAAATATTCTCATCTTCTTCCTCTTCTCACATCTTCCAACAACCACCAAAGAGGGTGCCATCGCCACCATTCGTCGCGTCTGGTTGCACCGTCACTGCCGTTCCATCGTTGAGTTGCTACCGTCATCGCAAAGCCACCGAAGGGAAGAGAGAGAAAGATGCGTCTGAGAGAGAGAACGCCAGAGGGAGCTGCTGCGAACTCGTCATCGGGGAGTTCATATCGTCGTCGCCTTGGCTGTTCCCGCCGCCACTGGGCCAGTCGCACGCATCGTCTTCTGAAGAGCGCCGCCAACCTCTCATCGCTGTTGGTGGGTTGTCGTCGCCGTCAACTTCGCCAAAAGGAGAAGACACGAGAAAGAGGAGATGTCGAGGGAGAAGCAGGTCGCGCGTAGAAGGAAACTTACACTACCGTCAAGCTGCTGGGGGTTGCGCCGTCGCTCCTCTAGACACCGGAGAGCATAATTGACGTCGCTGTTCCTTTGCCGTTGCCAGAGTTTCTGGTCATCGGAAAGTGGCTGTAAGAAAGAGGGGGACAAGGACAAAAATGACATTTTAAAATAGAGTTATTTTTAAAAATATTTAAATATAAATATAATTATTATATTATTAATAAAAATTTTAAATTTTAGCCATTAATTCAAAAATTTAATGGCCATTATTTATAAAGAATTTTGGATCATAAAGGTCTTAAAAATACTTTTTTCATTAAAAAAAAGTTCCATCCACAAAAATGTTAGTTTAATTAAGTATTGCCTGTAATTGTGAAGATTCTTTTGATAGAAAATTTATATATATATTGTAATGGAAGTGCTAACTTGAACCTTTAGTTGGGCAGCCCTACGATTGATAGAGATGGTTAGAAAATTTTTAGATTTCTTAATTTTAGTCATCTTTATTAAATTATTAAGAATAAGATATTTAAAAGTGAAAGCGTATCTTAATTAATAAGCATAATTAAAAAAAATTGATTTTTGTAGTTTTTTTTTTAATTTTTCTTAACTAAAATATACTTAATTCTTATTTTAGATTAAATAATAATTCATAGGACAAAGATTATAAGATTTTGGTGTGTTGAAGACTAAAATTCTATAATTTTATTTATATTTAACTATTAGTCCATATTAAACTCTAAAAGTCCAAATAAAATAAAATAGTATTAGTTTTATTTTTATTAGACCTAAATCAGTAAATAAATTGGACTTCTTTTTTTTTAAACCAATAGTAAAATCACCTGATATAAGTCAAAATATAAAATAGCTAACATGATTATACTTATTTATATATATGTATATAACCTACCAAATGAAATAAGAAAATAAAATTTTCTAACCATCTTCTACTTGCACTATACATATATTATTATAAAATAATCATATCCCAAACTTTATGTACACATCCTCAATGCTCTTTTTTTTTTATTTTAGTAATTTGATGCATTTCATATATTTGTTATTTATGGAACTACCGCAATTTTTGCTATGTTAAAGTTACGACTAAACCATAATAATCACCATTAAAGGTGTAATTGGTTCAATTTGGTTCAATTTTAAACTGAAAACTAATTGAATCGATCTGTTCGGTTCTTTAATGACATCAACCGTTTAGTTTGCTGTTTGTGACACAACTAAACCAAACCAAACCAAATCAACAACGATTTAGTTTGGTCAATTTTTCTGATTTTTTTAAAGCTAATAAACAAAATTTAAATCACCATAAAATGAAGTTTAAAATAGTCAATAAACTAAAATAACAAGAGTACATCATATCCAAATTCAATACAATTTTAACTTGTCCTAACAATCAAACATAAAAATAAAGAGAATTAAAAATATCTAACAAACAACAAAACAAATACACTTTAAAACTAAATAAAGACCGAAATAGCCACTTTAAAACTAAAGAAAACCCAAAAGAACCACCATGCTTAATCTGAATCTACACCTGATTCATCATCATCTTTTTCGGTTGGTGCAATTTCTACAAAAATAAAACAAAAAAATCAATATAGATTATAAATTATAAACATAAACTATGAAAGGAACCTCAAATTTCTTTTTTGCATACCTAATTCAAGTTTCTCAGACTCCTCAATAAGCTCCTCAAATTTAGTTGTTATTGGAGAAGTACGAAGCCAATTTTGTGTGCAAATCAATGTCTCAACTGTCTTTGGAGTTAAAGAACTCATATAGTTGTTAAGCACTCTTCCACCAGTGCTAAAAGCCGATTCTGAAGCAACAGTCGAGACCGGCATTGCTAAGACATCTCTAGTTATTTGGGATAAGATAGGATACTTATTGAAATTCACCTTCCACCAATTCAATATGTCAAAAGTATTTTGATCACGAGACTTCTCTAAACCATCCATCAAATACAAATCCATCTCATTCTTGTTTAAAAAAAACACCAGCCATGTCGCTATCAAGAACTCCTACATCCGATGCACCATCCATTGTTGTTGAAGTAAAAGATCTACCCCCATTATTTACATTCAGATAGCACTCAAACATCTTGGAGAATGTCTCTTTCACTTTTGTCCCCAAAAAAATCAGCATCATCTTTATCATAAAGCTTTTCAAAGCTAAAGTTCACAAACTTCAACTTGTATCTAGGATCAAGAACCACAGTAACAAAAATTATCATATTGATATTTTTTATGTTACCCCAGTACCTGTCATACTTAAGCTTCATCCTCTCAGCCATACTCCCAAGTAATGGATTTCGACTACTACAAGAAGCCTTGAACACTCGTAAGATCTTACAAAACTCATGAAAATATTGAGAATAAGTCACAAACAAACTACCAGACACACTCTTTGTAACTTCATGAAAAATTTTCAAGAATTTCATAAAGTATTTTGCATTGTCCCAATCGAGATTCTTCGGAATACCACCTTGCATTAGAGCCTATTCTGTATCTCTCTCCCTTAACTACTTGAACGCTTTTTGAAACTTCAAACCACTTTCAAGCATAGTGTATGTAGAGTTTCATCTAGTGGAAATATCGAGTTGAATAGTACACTTGTCTTGTATCCTAACTTCCCTAATAAAAATTTTTAACCTATTCATGCGACTAGGTGAAGTACGGACATATCTAATAACATTTCTTATCTTGTTAATAGATTCATGCATCTCTTTCAATCTATCATTAACAACAAGATTAAGAATATGTGCACAACACCTAACATGTAAATGCTCTCCTTTCAAAGGATGTAAATTCCAATCCTCTATTCTAGTTCTTAGATAAGATATTATAGTATCATTAGAACTAGCATTATCAACAGTAATTGTAAACACTCTAGATATCCCCCATCCCAAAAATATCTCTCAATTTTTCTACTAATTGTTTCTCCTTTGTGGTTTTTAATAAGACAAAAGTTGATAATCCTCTTTTGCAATTTCCAATTATGATAATGAGCAGTGAGACACATATAATTCAAATTTTGCACAGAAGTCCAACAATCTGTAGTTAAACAAACAGATTGATTTGGTTGTTTGAACACAATTTTGAACCTATTCTTCTCACTAATATAAAGATTCCAACAATCCTTAGCAACAGTGATCCTTCTCAAAAGTGGAAACCTAGGTTGTACAATACTCATAAAATCTGAATCCCTCTCCCTCAACAAACTTGAACGGTAGCTCATCAATAATTATCATCCTAGCAAGGACTTTTCTATACATTTCAGCATCAAAGATAACTGCAGTAAATACCCCATCTCCATCTTTTTTTTTTAAAGGTAAGGATTGTTTGACTAGGGTCACCCGAGTCCCTAGAAAATTTTTTACATTAGTTCAACAAAGGATATTGCATATTAGTTGTACCATTTCTATGAGAGTCACATGTATATAATGCACCACACCAATTACATTTAGCCCTAGGATGTGATGGCTTGAACTTAGGATCCTTTGTAAAGTGTTCCCAAGTCCAAGACCTAGGTCTAGAAGGTTTTTTGTTACCTTCATTGGAATCATCCTTCTCATCCTCTTCATCGGTTTCTACAGTGCTTGGAGCTGGATTTGTAGGAGTCACTCCCGGAGTTGCATCCATATTAGTTGAATCAACCTTCCTCTCCTTTGATCTAGGATGAGGCGGGATTTTGGTAAGCACACTACTGTCCGTTGAAGAACGTGCCACGGACTATTTTCACCTCCAACTTTAGGCGTTGGTTCATTGGGTTGTTCATTGCTTGTTGACTGCATATAAACATAAAAATTAACAACAAAATACAGCAATTTTATTGAACAATTATATTCAAACTCATCAACCTAATCAAGAACAGACCAGCAACAATGTTTAAGGATAATAATTTTAGTCAAACTCATCTTCCTAATCAAGAACAGACCAACAACAACAATTAGAGAACAGACCAGCAACAACAATTAGGGACAATAATTTTAGTCAAACTCATCTTCCTAATTAAGAACTGACCGGCAACAATAATTAGGGACAATAATTTTAGTCAAACTCATTTTCCTAATTAAGAAGAGACCAGCAACAACAATTACAATTAGGAATAATCATTTTATTCAAAAATTTTATTCAATGTAATTAATTATTTAGGATGCAAGTTCTGCAGGATAATATACTTGTTTAGGTTGCTAAATTTTATAAACTATGACAATTTATAAGTTGATAACAAATTGATAACTTGATAATAAATTAAATTGGTTAATTTATTTAAAGTTGATTTATTTTGAAAATGTAAGAGACACTTTCAATGTATAGAATACAGAGAGCGTTTGTTGATACTCAACAATATATGTTCCTTTAATCAACCATAAAAAATTGAAAATCAAATTCTAACCTCCGAATAAGACATTGTTGAATGTTAACTTGCAGCTTGTAGGAGAGGGCTCGGATTGGACTGCTCGGCGACGGACTGGACAGGACTACTCGGTTTAGGGTTTGTTGCGACGGCACTGACTGGACGAAGACACGGACTGGATGACGGCGCAAACTGGACAACGCTGCGGTCTAGACGACGGCACTCGCTCTCCAGCTCTTTGCTACGCCTGCGACGGAGATGAATAGACGACTTGCGACGACTTCGAGCAATGATGGACAACTTCCTTGATGACGGACGATGCTCTCTGGCTTTGTCAGCTCTCATTCTCTCAACCATGGAGGCCAGAGGAGGAAGAATGGAAGATGGAAATGAGTTGTGGGTGACTGCGCGTGAAAGGGAAAGAAAGTTAAGGATTTGGACTGATAGACTCTTTTATTACTAGGTTAAAAGGTAAACATGTAAAAAGAAGCAATTACTGTTCACCTCCCTCGGTTCGGTTCGGTTCGATTTCTACTAAGTCAACCGAAAACCGAACCAAATCGATCGGTTTAATTCGAAAAAAACCGTTTTTTTCGGTTTTTCATTCGGTTGTTGTAAATTTCGGTTCAGTTTTGCAATAATTTTTGGTCCGGTTTGGTAACTTATACCCCTAGTCACCATATCAATATATTGAATGACATAGATCAAGTTTGAATGAGAAAATTTAAAAATTACATGCAAAATTGATCTCATGCATACTTGTTTAACTTTTAAGTGGTCCAACTTTAATAAATTTTATGAGGTCATAAATTTAAGTGAAAACAAAACTAAATACTTTATTTCTGTAGAAACAATTATGTTCGTAACTAAACCATATAAGCATATCCGAATGCACACTCTTACTGAAATAATATATCACAAAATGATATCACACCCACTTGAATAGTATTCACATGAAAGATCTCGGATATTTGTTCCATACTAAACAAATATACATGTATCTATTGACTATTGAGTTTGTACTAATATGATCAATAGATACTTAAATATTTTGAATTGTTTTATTTAACAATTTAAAATATTACAATACACACTATTACAAAATAAATCAAGTAGTCTTTTAAATTTGTTTTCATAATTAGTGACAAGTGTTTGTAGTCACCTAATTAGATGCTATCAAAAGGTTGTTTATATTCAAATGCTTCAATGAAAAGAATAATAAGTGTCTTCTTAATACCTATTCAAGAGAGCTCCTTAAATTAGCTCATGAATATACCTGCAATGGATTTAAATTACCTTAACATCCAACAAAGTCATCACAATCTAAATACCAAATGATCTTTAATTTTATTTTTGACTTCATATATGTGAATATATAATGTTTTATTCTAACAAAATTTGTTTGAATACTATTTAATGATCCATTCTTAACTTGTTCAAATATTCCAAAATATACACAATAGTAGGAAGTGTACAAATTCGATATCCATCAAATTACTACTGAAGCAAAGAAAATCTTATGTACTTTGAAATTTACAATTTTCTTGAGTCATCTAATGAGATTATACTTGTCTCCCTTAAAATTAAAGACATATAAATTTATTTGCAATTCTGCATGTCACTAACACACAACATTAGTGAAAATATACTTACTCCTACTAAAATAGTACACAATCACCAATCACATTTATCCAAAATCATATAAGATAATAATTTGACAAAATATAAAATACTAATGACAAAAAAATTTTCTTGAGTCTATAAATATAATTCTTATTTGAATCTTGTGACACAATTTTTTGCAAACCAATCTCATCAACATTATTACTGAGAAATAATTTCTCATATCCATCTATAGTAATTCAAGATCAAAATATATCATCAGTGTTATTATGATCCTAAATGAGTCTTTTCTATAAAACTAAAAAGAAAATTTCCTTGTATCTAATGCCTTACTTTTAAGTGAACCCCTTTATAATAAAGCATCTTTATATCTCCATGTTATCTATTTGGTCTATTTGGTTTTAAATACCAATGGCTTAATACTTTCAAGTCATTAATGAGATAAGCATTTAATGTTATAATTTTTAAGTAAACTCATTACAAGAAAAGATTTTTGTTACCACGTTTTTTCTTACCACGTTTTAAAAACGTGGTCGAAATAGGTCAATGACCACACTTTTATGAAGGTGAAGATTGATTAAAGATTTGGGCACATTTTTTCTTGTCACGCTTCAAAAGCGTGGTCATAGATAAAAACATGTACATTTTTAAAAGTATAGCAAAATGTTTTTGTTATCGTCACATTTTTAAAGCGTGCCCATTTCTTTTAACTCTTTCAGTACTTTTAAAAAGTGTGGCCATAAAATTTTTACTAAAAAATTTAAATTTTCTACCATTTTTCTTCAAAATACTTTTGTGACTGAGAGTGAGGATGCAGTAATGGTAAATTTAAGTTATGCTCTTTAGCCAAATAACAAAATCCTTATTCCCTATTTCCTATTCCCCTAACTCTAATTCACGCAGCAGCACTGCCTCCTTCCCTCTCCCTCATTTTATGCTTGTGAAAATGGTCTGAGTAGGATCAACCTCTCTTTGCAAAGGGCTAAGGCGAGATGACAGAGCTCTTTGGGTGGTGCGACATGAAAATTTGTGTGCATCTGGTAAGGCGGACATCTCTTGACAAAGTTGGTGGCATATTTTTGCTTTTTGTAAGGTTGGCTAGCAAAAGCCAACTCAAAGCACCTTCTTCGCAAATGACCTTGCTCCCAGATGACTTCCTCAGATACCATTTTGAATTTTATGTAATATCTTATCTATCTTAGAAGTCGGGACACATTTGAGTAGAGGAGTTAATATCCCCCTTTTGTGCAGAATGCCTCGAATTAAAGTATAGTGTCCGAACTCCTTTATTAATCTTCTTGCCTCTTTCTCCTCTTTGGAAAGAATGTTAAATTTGAGATATTCAATGTAAGGAGTCATTCATCCAGGGTTTATCCCGGATGCAGAAAGCATTTCCCAGTTGTTAGACTCCTTTATTACCGAGGGAGCCTATAAAGTCTCTTGAATTAGATTTTTGTTGTTGTCCCCTTCTTTGATTCTTGCAAGTTTTGACTGTGCATTAACTTGATTGTTCTCTTCCCGGGTCATATGTCAGAGACTTCTTGGAATTTGGCAAACATAGCTAGAGTCTTATCTAGGTAGTGCTTTATGATGGGATCCTTGGCCTAGTAATCACTATTTATTTGTGAAGTTACTACCTGCGAGTTACTAAATGCTATTACTTTCAAAGTGCCTGTTTCTCCTGCAAGCCAGAGTCCGGTGAGAATGGCCTCGTACTCTTCTTGGTTATTCAAGACTTTGAAGTTGACTTGAATGTCAGTTCCAACCAATTTTCTCCTCATTCTACAAGATTATATCCCTATACTACTGTCGACATTGTTAGATGATTCTTCCATGCAAATGCTCCAAGTGGTCAGACTTTCACTACCGTGGTCTCTTGTGTACTCTGCTAAAAAGTTGGTCAGTTATTGGGATTTGATTGCAGTCCCTGAATCATACTTTAAGTTAAACTCGAAAAGTACTACGACCCATTGTAGAATGCTTCCTGCTACATCTGTCTTCTACAGGATATTTTTTATGGGTTAGTTAATTCTGAACTTTATTGTGTGAGCTTGGACGTAGGGTTGCAGCCTTCTTGAAGCTAAAACTAGTGCATTAATCAAACTTCTCAATTCTTTAATAGTTCAACTCGGCTCCCTAGAGTGTTTTGCTTGTGAAGTACACTAGTTGCTAACATGTTTCATCTTCACAAATTAAGGCTGATGCTACAACCTTTTCTACTATGTCTAGGCATAGGACGAGTTCCTCATCGACCTCAAGTCGGGTAAGGATGGGTGTTTGAGAGAGAAATTTCTTAAACTACTGGAAAGCTCGTTAATATTCTTCCGTCCATGCAAAGTCATGTTCCTTTCTAAGAATTGAAAATAGGGGTAACAACTTTAGTATTGATCCAACCAAAAAAAAAAATGAAAGTATTGTCAATATTCTATTTAATCATTGGACCTCCTTCAAGTAGGTCACACTCTTCGCGTATTTATTGCATGACACTTGTTGGGATTAGCCTCTGTGGGTTAGCATGAATTTGAGAAAATTTCCAACTTTCAATGTGAAGGCACATTTGGCTGGGTTGAGTCTCATCCATGCTATTATATGGTTTGAAAACCTTCATTGAGGTCGGACATTAGAGGTCATTCATCCCTTCTTTTTTACTAACATGTCATCTACACAAAGTTTCATGAGCTTTCCAAGATGAGGCATTAGTTATTGGTAGGTGGCTACCACATTTTTTAATCCAAAGGGTATAATATGTAATAATAGTTTGCACTTGGGGTGATGAACGAAGTCTTATCTTGCTCAAAATCATACAATAAAATTTGATTGTATCTCGGGTAAGCATCTATAAAAGATAGAAGCTAGTATCTTGGCACTAAATTCACCAAGGCGTTAATGTTTGGTAACGGGTAGGGATCTTTATAAAAAGTTTTGTTGAAGTCACTATAGTCGATACACATCCTCCACTTGCCATTATCCTTCTTTACTAGTACCATGTTGGCCAACCATAATAGGTACTTAACTTCCTTGATGAACCCATCCTCCAATAATTCTTGGACTCGCTCTTCCATGACTTGGGCTCTTTCTAGATTGAGCTTTCGTCATCTTTGTTGTACTAGTCAAGATCTTGAATACACATCTAATTTATGGCTCATGAGGTTGGGCTAAATACCTTGCATATTGAATGTCTTCTAGGAAAAAAAGGCAGGTGTCCTTTTTTAGTAAGCTGATGAGATCCTCATTCAATTTTTCCTCAACTTTTTTCCTAATGTTGGTTATTTTTCCAACCCCATTGCCTATCTGGACTTCTTTCAATTTTTCTTCTGGTTGTGGCATCTACTCTTCCTTAACTCAGAGACTTTAGAGTTCTATGGTGTTGGCTTTTTTGCTTGCGGGACTACTTTTTAAGTTAAAACTTTTATTATAGCATTTACATCCCAGCTTCTAGTATCCATAAATGGTGGCTATCCCTTCCTTTGTCAGAAACTTCATGCATAGGTGGAGAGTGGATACCACTGCAGCTACTCGATTCAATGTTGTTCGACCTATTAATGCAATTTATGGAGATAGTATTTCTACCATGATGTGGTCAATGTTGATTGTGTAAAAAGATTTGGGACTTTTGTCGAAGGTGGTACAAAGGATTATGTACCCAAGAGGTTCAATAGGAGTTTCTCCTAGTCTAAATAGGATGTCTGGGTACGCCTTCAAGTCTTTTTCTTTTAACCTAAGCTTGTCAAAGGTAGGTTTGAAGAGGATGTCTACAAAACACCCTTGGTCAACCAATGTCTTGTGGAGGTTGACGTTGGCCAGGACTATTGTTATCACTACAAGGTCACTATGACCAGGGACTACTCCTTTGACATCTTCTCAGGTGAAAGTTATAATGGAGAGATTTTGTTTTGTACTAGTTTTCCCAATTTGGTAGACTTCTTTGAAAAATATTTTTAGACAACTTAGTTGTGCCACTAAATCTTCCTGCAATGATGCGAACATGTCATCTGGGGTCCTTATGCGATCAGTCGATCTTTATTTGCCTTAAGCTCTCCTTTCCTCTTATTGTCTGACAATTTTGTTGCAAGGTACTTTTCTAACTTGCCTTCTCTAGCCAATTTTTAATCACATTCTTCATATCATAGCACTCATTGGTAGAATAGTTATAAATCCAATGGTATTTGTAATACTCCATCCGACTTCCTCCCTTCTTATTTCTGATTGACCAAGGCGGTAGTATCTTTTCGATGTTGCATATTTTTCTATAGACATCTACCTGGGATACATGTAGTGGAGTGTGAGAGTGATACCTTCGAGGTTGATCAAAATTTCGTCCTCCTTTTTGTTTTGGTCTTTATCTTTGTCCCTGAATTGATTATATTCTCCCGACCTTGTTTGGGCCTCCTGATTTAAGCAATCTCTTCTATATTGATATACTTCTTAACTTTTTTCCTGTATCTCAGCTAAAGAAGTTGGGTTCCTCTTTGAGATTGACTATGAGAATAGGTCATTTCTAGGGCCATTGACTAACCCTATGATGCCTGCTTCCATTAGCAGACTATGAATTTCTAGGTATGCTTTGTTGAATCTTTTCACGTATGACCTTAAATATTCTCCTATTTCTTGCTTTACCTAAAGTAAACTCGGGGCATGCTTTGTCTCGTCTTTGTGGATTGAAAAGCGAGTAAAAAAATTTAGCTAAGTCATCAAAACAAGTTACCGACCGTGGGGGAAGGTTGTCAAACCACCTTGTCATTGCCCTAGTTAGGGTTATAAGGAAGGCCTTGCATTGACTCGCGTCAAAAGCCTTGACCAAGTACATCTGACTTTTAAAATTACTAAAATGATTCTGTGGGTCTGGCGATCCGTTATAGAGATCCATGTCCAGTCTATTGAAGTTCCTGGGGACCTTTGCACGCATGATCTCCACGAAATATAGGTCATCACCTCCAAAGTAGGTCATGTGCCCATCATCCCGAGCTCCTCTTCCTTTCAGCTCGACTTTTAATCTTCTTATTTTGTCTTCTATGTCTCTTCTTCTGCATAGCTCTCGGTAGAATTTTGATTCCTTACTCCTTCTGGGATGTGCACTTGGGAATTCACTTTGTATCCACCTCATTCCTTTTTATTTTTTGAGGAATTATGGGGAACAGATTGCGCCTAATCGCCATTGCAGTGGTCACTTCTTTATCTTGAGTCAGACGCGGTGTATCCATCTTGATGTTTATCATCCACCATTATCAAGGGTTAAGTTCCAAGTCCTTGGCAATGACACCAATGTTCTGAGACGTACATGAAATGGATTGTAAGTAATTAATCTTTGTGAAAGAGGTCAGAGATGGTGGTGAATTTGTTTGGGATGACTTTACGTCAGCTCCGACACAATAGGTGGGGATACTTGTAAGGGACTCCAATGCCAAAGTCAGCAAAGGTTTAAGTAGGTTGTGTCTAGAATGAGTTGAGAAATACTTGAATTTGATAGGTATTTATAAAGGATGTGATAACTTGGTCATCATTTATAGAAATCATTTTTGGAGTTAATTGGTGGTTTATTCCCTTACTACATGGGATGTTAAGCCACATCGCGTAGATATTCCCATGTAGATAATAGCCGAAGTAGTGGAAAGGGAGATATGACTTGCTCCTACAAGTCAGGTCAGGTTCGGGGCTTGGTACCCATGCCCCGAGTAGGTCGGGTAGGCTAACTCGTGGTGTTCTTGGATCAATCTTCTTTGGTTTTGGGTTGATATTGGTAGGTCCAACAAGGAGGTCAATCTTTTTTTGGGACATGGCCTAAAACCTTTGGGTCATAATATGAACATATTGCATGTGGCTAATCCTTAATGATATATAAAGAATCGGATATTGTCGTTGCTGATTTTGGTGGAGCTTGATGCTATTTAAGCTTATCTTTGGTAAATTGAAGGATTGAGGTTCAAAACCAAGTTAGGGTTTGAATTAGCTTGAAATATACTATTCATTAGCTAACTAGGATGACATTAGATGAGATTCAAGTGCTTAATTAAGGTATTCAGACGTGCTGGTGAGATTACTTGTGCAACAAGTCACTGTACGTGTATTAGCTAGCACGCCCAAAATTCTGAGAACTGAGATTGAGTAAATCCTTTCTTTGGATTTTTGGAACATTATGTACCCTTTGTAGTAAAAGTTTGACAAACTGGAATTAAGCATCCAAAATTGGTTAGGAAGTGATTTGTACGGGTAAAATAGACTTTTTACCCTTGCGCATTCTCTGTACCAGTTTCTCTATTTAATTATTGTGCTTGTAGATCGTAGTTATCAGTTGTAAACATTACTTATTTTTATACTCATTCCAAGCTATGCAATTGATTTCAAGTCTATAACTACAAACACATTAAGAAAGAAAAAGGGAAAAAGAAACTAATTCATTACAAACATCAAAATTCAAATTATAACATGATTGAATCAATTTTAACATTAACTTGGTACCTTTTATTCAAATACAGCTCCATTATACACTTATGGTCCAATAATATATGTCGTTTTGTATTCAACACTTTGTCTAACCATGCAAAATTAGTTTGGGAATGTTTAAATCTTGCTTAACTTGTATCCGTATTCGTTGATTATAGTATACTAACTTATGCACTAAGCATTTAATAACTCTCAAGTTAAATACTTAAATTAGCCTAAACATTTTAAGTACTCTCGAGTTAATGTTTTTCAATCAGTGTGCTTTCGTCAAGAGAAAAATAATACGCTCAAGTTGTCCAACTTCATGTCGTGATATCACAAACAAATTGCAAATTCCGAAAACAACCATACTATGCCTTCACAGTTCAATGGTTCCATTATATCCTACTGCAATCAGATGAAGTTTTCATTAGATTCAAGAAAAATTCAAGGCATGATCACGGTTTCCAACAATAACCACATTAGAAGCAAGTAGGGATGCACAGACCCGGCCCGGCCCGGTCCCGAACACTTTTGGGGCTAATTTGGTGTGATTTCATCGGGTTTAGGGCCGGGTAAGGGTCTCAAAAATAGACCCCGTCATTATTTCGGGTCGGGTCCGGGCCATAGCTCGGGTCACCCGAAGTCGGCCCGGTGACCCGGTCATCATACACAATTAATATTTTGTGTTATTAGTGATGGATCATGACTATTCTTATGTGGAATTTAAGTATTGTAAATCTTAATATTTTGTGTTATTAGTCATTATAAAACTATAAGTTAATGTTTTATGTTTAGAATGCATAAGACTTTAGACTAATGCATAATATTGTGTTATTTGTATTGATTTAAATATTTGGTATTATTAGACAATATTAGTATTGATTGTGGTTATACTTTAGTATTGATTGTGGTTATGCTTTAATTTTGAAGAATGGTTGGTTCTTGTTATATTTTTCTAAGTGAATTTTACCATGTTAAATAATGATTGGAGTCTTGAAAATTTGGATATTTTTACATGCTAGCTTACAAGAAGGTATCAACGTAATGTAATGTTAACGGCCCGGTTTTCACCCGGTTTTCACCCAATTTTTACCCGATATAATTGTGGCCCGAAAGTGTATTGATTTCATCGGGTCTAGGGCCGGGTTCGGGTCTAATAAATAGACCCGGTGTATATTCCGGGTCGGGTCTGAGTCACATCAAACCCGGCTTCACCCGGCCCATGTGCACCCCTAGAAGCAAGAGACGTTTTAATCTTTTAACATTGATAATTAAGAGTAGGATAAATATAACTTCACAGAAGAATTGTCACGAACATAAATCATCTAACATCATACTTAATTAGAGTGAATATTCCACCTGGCCCCTGACAATTATCTCGAAAGGACAACGAAGTCCCCAAGAAAAAAAAAACACCCAACCCGGCCCCTGATTTTTTTTTTTTAACTGATTAGCCCCTGTGCCAAAAAAACATTAACTTTTTTTGGCACAGGGGCTAATCAGTCCCATAAAAATAAATCTCGGGCCGGGTTGGGTATTTTTTTTGTTAAGGGCCTCGTTGTCTTTTAACGTAATTCTCAGGGGCTGTTTTGGGTTTTTTTTCTACTTGATTATCTATAGACAAATCAGTCATACCACCAATAAGATCATCAAGTGAGAAATCCTTCCACTTCCCTGAATTTTCGGAAGATGATGGAACCACTTGCAAGGGACTCTCTGAAAGGGCTTTTTCCAACTGTTTAACAAGTTCACCTTCTTCGGATTGGACGTCCAAATCCCATATCTTGAAAATATTCTCAGACATGTCCTCCACATCATAAGCAGAAGAATCCAGATTAATTCTGAAATCAAAGGTTTCATTCTCCTTTGAGTCTTCATTATAAGTTGGCCGAAAGGGATTTCCGTAAAGACTTAAAGATTGCAAAGTCACTCTCTCTTCACTATCTAGATTCTCATTGGCACTACTTTCTGCAGCTAGAGCAAGTGGGTTAACATCAGAAGTTGAAGAAGGCTCCAATGAATGCTTCACATGGTAAGTTGAAGATTTCTGATTAATTTCAACAGCAGAGGGGAGAATTTCAGTGTCTTCTATACCAGTGTTAAAAGATTGAGGTTGGGAACTGATAATTTCTAATAAAGCATTTTCCACATGGATCCAACTACTTTCGGGAACATTAAGATCTTCAGTTAGGCAGGAATCAATCCAAGCAAGATCTTCTGGAGAAACAACTTCATTCTGTTGTGAATATGCAGAATTGAAAATACCAGAAGAAATTGATACCTCACTCTGCGTATCTTCAACATCCATAACTACAAGTTCATGCAGACAAATGTAAGCAAAAGGAAGAAAGCACTGTATTGTGAATACATGAAAGCCATGGCAACTGAATATGAAAACATGATACATAAATATGGCAATCTCAATCTAAATAACATTATAATAACTACTTACAGTATTATGTTAAACATAACATCTTATCCCAATAGCAAGAAAGATTAGAGTAGTTCTGGTTTCATGTTTCACTTCTGATAGTAATTTGGCAGGTAAGTCCAAACAACAAACATCACCATATATCAACTTGCATAGAGTTTGTGAAAAATCAGTTTGTGGATAACAACACCGTCCATCCTGGTATGCAAGTTTTGGTTTTACAAGAATTGAATTGACATTTTATAAGCAAAGAAAATAAGGCTATACCTATATGACAATAAAATTCAAAAAGAGAAATAAAATTTATCACAAGATGAAAGTAGCAGAAAAAATGTGTTATTTAAATCTAGAGCTTCAAAAGAAAAACCGTAAATTATGTTACCAACAGATAGCTACAGAAAAATTTCATCATTAGCAGTAAGACAAAATGATCATTTTACTTCTTAGAAGCAACAAAACAGGGCAATGATTTTAAGACATGGCAAACAGCGATCAAGAACAAAATGAAGCCAGGGTTGGATACATGTATCCATAAAGCTAATTGTGTCCCAAATGCTGTAACTAATTGGATTATAATATTGATTTTGGTGTTTCTGCGTATTTTCTTCCTCCTGCTAGTATTTATTCTATTCTGTTAGACACACCAATCCATATTTTCGAACGAAAGTAAAACGAAAAAGAAAAACACAATAAAACGTTAAACCCTAATTTATGAATTGGAACGACATTTACACAAAATTTTGCATTGAGTGCAAAGTATACAATAAAATAATAAATTCAAATTTCAAGAATGTCAGACTATTTTCTGCATTGATATTTTAGAATGAATCAAACTTAAAACAACTTCTAGAAGAAAATCAGAGAACGGAGATATCAATGAGGGAGGAGAAGAGAGGAGTTACCGGCTATGAGATGCCGACTGAGTGGGGTGCCGACACGGCAGGCGGTCTTCCTGTACCGGAGTCACTGCCGGCAGAACGACAGGGTGGCGCCGCGGGTCCTGGTGGTGCTGCCGCAGGCTATCCTAGAAGCCTCACCGGGGACGTGAAGCGGTTTCGTTGTGAGTGAAGAAGAGAAATTATTTTTAACTTGAACCGAAAGATTGCTGTGCAGTTTGTACAAACCAATTTGGACACACAACAATTACCCACACACAGATGAAGGAGCAATGGTTAGAGAACTGGAGCTTCGTTACCAGGGCGGACTAAGACCGATCTTTTGGGGAGCTTCGTTACCAATTAATTATTATTAATATTTTTAATGATATGAGATTATATATAACGGTGTAATTCACTTTTTTTGCTGCGTAAATACTGGTCAAATTTTAATGAAAGTATTGGTTCTTCAAACTTTGAATAAATTACCATTTGTATTCATAAAAGATATAGACGGATAAATGTACTCACATAAAAATAAAACGACAATTGTAACCACGGAAGATGGCCTTCGTGTGCTAAAAATATCCGGACGTTGGTTACGCAATTGGTCTGTTAGGATACTTTTGGCACATATAAGTCATTTTTTGTGGTTACAATTGTCGTTTTATTCTTATATGGGTACATTTGTCAGCGTCAGTATCTTTTATGAGTACAAATGGTAATTTATTCTTCAAACTTTATCTTTCAAAAATTAATTTAACAATGCCATCGTGTCTAGACTCTGTTCATGTTTTAAGGTAGCGTTTGTTTTAAGGTACTGGAATGGAGACTAGAGACTCGGTATCATGTTTGTTGATCCAAATATTGTTACTAAAATTTCAGTTTCTGTCCCTAAAATTTTAGTACCTCTAAAAAATAGTAACACAGGAGATTGAAATTTTTAGAAATGGAGACCAAAATTTTAATAACATTTTATACCTAAAATATCTCCATTTCAATTCATTAATTTCAATTTTATCCTTTTTGCAAATTAAATTAGAACTTCATTCTTATTTCAGTCTCTCTATTTCCCACTTTACACCAAACACAATACTAAAACTTATTGCAGTCTCTGTTTCTTAATCTCAGTCTTTCAGTTTTTGTCTCTCTTCCAAATGTTACCATAGATATTGTGGAGAAATTGGTGTAATGTTCTAATATTGGATGCTACGTTGTTTTGTAAAATTTTGGGACAGTAAAATTTGCTCGGAAAAATTGCGGTAGCAGATTTTTTTTTAATTTTTCAGCAGCGCGGATTATTTTTTTAAATATTTATAAATATAATATGCGAAGGACATATTGTATTATTTTAATATTAAAGTTACAATATACGGAGGGCGTATTAATAAACACGGAAACGTATTGTAATTCTTTTTAATAAAAAAATATAACTAGAATATTATAAAATGAGAAATGGATCTGCTAAATTGATTGAGAGTGTGAGAGTATTTTATTTTTTTGAATGTAAGAGTATAAAAATAGAAAGGGGTATTAATTTAAAAATATATTATAATGGTTAAATATTTTTCCAAACATATGAGGATGTGAGCTTTGTATGTTTCATTCATGTGATGTTATTCCTTTTGCAATAACATACGAAGAATTTAAGAGTATGTCTAGTCAATGTGTTAATAATCAAGTATTAAAGAGATCAGAGTTACAAATGTTTTTTATAGACAGTCTATGTTAGTATTTGGTAGTTTCGTTCAATTTTAAATAATGTATGTGGTAGACAAAGCAAGTATGCAAGGGATGATTTTTATCTACCAACAAATACGAGCACAAGTGTCCGTTATCGAGTTATATGTTGAGTTTGAAGAATTAGTTGAGGTTGATTTACCGGAACCTATCATCGATTGGACAGTTTACAACACTAAAAGCAAAGAGGAATTTGAGAACACTTATCATATTGTTGGTCCAACTGAAGAAGTAGGTGAAGATGATATAATAGTTGATTATGTAAATTCAAGTAAGTAGTCTTTTTATTTTATTATTGAATCATATAGTAATAGTCAGAATTATTTCTTATTATTATTGGTGTAAATCGTGTTCTTGTTATGGAGGTGAATTTGTCGTGGACATAGAGTTCAATTCTAGAGAGACTTTTATTGCAACAACTAAAGGCTATACCATCGTTCGGGTGTGGATTGTCAGGTGTGTGAATCTGAGCCTGCCACATTTTATGCTAAGTGTGTACAATACAAAACAAGTTCTGAATAGCTTATCAGGGACAGTCTTATTAAGAAAAAATTTTATAGGGTTATAAGGCAGTACAATGATAGTCACACATGCACCAGAACTATAATATATTAAGATCATGCCAAGCTAAACTCAGACATGATTGTAGAGGTGATACAATCATTGGCTGAAACTGATCTGTCTTTGAAGGTGAAATCTGTCATTGCTGAAATGCAGTTAAAATTCAATTACGCGACTCGCTAAGCGAAAGGCAATTGTAAAAAAATTTTGGTAGTTGGAAGCTTCTTATGAAGCTTTGCTATCGTGGTTTGAAGCAATGGTACAAAAAGATTCATCAGTAGTAGTCGAGATTAAAACTGCACCAGCATACCAAGGGGATGAGGGTCTAGGATATTAGGATATTAACGTGGGTATTCTGGAGCTTTTATCTTTGCATTAGAGCATTTGGAAGCTACAAACCAATCATACAAGTAGATGGCACACATCTGTACGAAAAATATAAAGGAGCTCTATTAGTTGCAGTTTCTCAATATGGCAATGGTAATATTGTGCCTCTTGTGTTTGCCGTTATTGAGGGTGACTTCTGATGCATGGCACTTCTTTCTTACTCATTTGCGCACACATGTGGTGACTTGGGATGGTGTTTGGCTTATCTCTGATTGACACGACTCTATTACCTTAGCAATAGCTCGTAGTAATGGATCATAGAAGCCTCCGAGAGCTATCCGTATGTTTTGCGTTGGGCACATAGCATTAAACTTCTTGAGGAATTTCAAGGCATCATATTATAGAAGCTGATAGTCAACATGAGTATGTAAATTATTGTGAAATAACGGTGCTAGCATTATGTGGTGATACTTATTATATTTGTTTTCTTAGTTATTTACAGGCTATTGTAGGACTGTGCGTAAATTTAATGTGCAGTATGCAAGATTACATGAGCGTGGTGAGACTTACACTCGGTGGCTCGATCGAATCCCACGACAGCAATATGCGTTGGCATTTGATAATGGATGTCGCTGGGTTCATATGACCACAAACCTAGTAGAGTGCATCAATGGAGTATTGAAGGAAGCGCAAAATCTTCCTATCACATCACTTGTCAAGGCAACTTTGTACAGACTAAATGAGTTATTCACTAGGAAGAGGGATGAGGCTAAGGCTCGTAGGAATGTAGGACATGTATTCTCTGAATATGCCACCAACAGACTTTAATTAAATCAGCAGGCAGTGGAGAACATCCAAGTTAACTTATTTGACAGGAAGAATGAGGTCTTTGAGGTACGCGAGATGCCCCGTGGTATGGAGTATGCAGTGAATCTCGGTCAACGGCATTGTGATTGTGGTAAATTAGACAGATCGAATTCTTTGTCACCATATCTTTGCATGTTGTTCGAACCAACGACTTGATTGGCAACAATATGTTCACGAGGTGTATAGGGTGGATGAGATAAAAAAAGGTGTATAGAGCACGGTTTAGTAATTCAAAACCCAGCAACATGACTGATGTATCAAGGACCAAGCATAGTTATAAGAACCGAACCGGACCGTCCGGTCCAGTCTTTGAATCGTTTAAGGAATAAACCGGTCAAAATCGATAAGAACCGATCAAAGCTAGGGAAAACTACCCAAACTCGGTAGAAAATCGGTTCAACCAAACTGTTTGAGAGAAAATTCCAACATTAATGAAGATGTAATTCGAACCTGGGTCTTCTTTATACCTGCATGCTCTCCTTGTCACTAAGCTGTTATTCCTTATTATTTTAAATGCTAATTATTAATTATATAGTAAAAACGTACAATAACTTTTTTAGATATTATTTTAATTTTATACTCATTTATATTTAAATTAATTATATTTTTTATTATTCATAATTATTAATATAAATATAATTAAATATGTATAAATAAAAAATATCAAATATTTTTATTAATTACAATATAATTATTTTTTTATGATTATATGATATTTATTAATATTATTTTTCAATAAATACATATAGTATATAACAATATAATAAATATAAACTAATTAATTAGTTATTAAAATAAAAAATATTTACTTTAATATAAAAATAAAATTAAAAAATCTTTATTATGAAAAAATATTAGAATTTTATATACTTATTTAATAATAACTAGATTATAACTTGTTGATTATAATTTGTTGAAACTTGATTGTTTTTAAAATATTAGTGAAGATATATATTTTTTAAATTTTAATTTTAGGTTTTAGACTATTTTATATTTTTTATTTACATAGGACCGGTTCTGCCGGTTCAACTAGTAACTCATCGGTTAAACCAATAAACCAGTAAACTAGTATCCTGACCAGTTCGATTACCGATTTGAATCTGACAACTATGAGACCAAGACACATATGGACATACCTAATCCGCACTTAAAGCAAGTGTCCAAAGGGTGTCCCAAAATAATTCGCTTCTTGAATAAAATGGATATGCCCTCATTAATCATTATGATGGGTCAAGTGCTAGTGGCTCTGCACCTAATTCTTAGTAAATTCGGTGTTTACTTACTAGTTGTATTAGATTATGTACTACATTATGAATTGAATTAAATATTACTTCATGAATTGAATTAAATATTACTTCATGAATTACTTGAGTACTCGATTTTGATGTGAAATTATAAAAATTTATAAAAATACAATAGCAGTCTTATAATAATAGATAAATAACAATTATAAAAATTACTTGCTAAAGTCTTTTTCATAAATTTAGTACATTTTTTAAATGTCTTCTTTATTGTGGAAAGGGTATATCTACTTGAGCTTCTACAATCTTCAAGTTATATCCCTTACCATGAACATCTGGAGTATGGAAACGTTTCGCAACTCTCGCACTATCCGCACCTTCCGCATCTTCTGCACCTTTTGCATCACCTATATGACATCAACAACCACAATAATAAATACACTAATACATTATTACCTACATCGTCATCACCATCGCTATCATCGTCATTATCGTACTCACCATCATTATTAGCCTCAGTCGTTGGCGCTTGCACTTGAGGGAAAGCAACAACATTACTACGATCAATTTCTCTAGCGACACTTAGGATCGAATCACTCTGTATTGAGTCAATAGACCTTCTAACCCCAGAGTGTGGAGAGGGGCTACGACGTTGTATTCTCGAATCCATAGACGATTGACTTTGAGCAATTTGAGGCAATCGGCGACTAGATTGTGGCACCTGCTCGTTAAATTCAGGAGGTTACAGTTGGGATTGCTGCACTTGCAGGTAAGGGTCTGATAAACCCATATTTTATGATGTATTTTGTGCTCAATTTAAATGATTTATTCAATCCTTCACCCACTTATTCATGTAAATTGCATGGTTTTACTATTCCTTCCTTATTTTATGATATATGTGAAAAAACATGTTTCCTATGCTTTAAAAATATCAATTTTAATTATCCTTTATTACCATTCGATGCCGTGATTTGTGTGTTAAGTATTTTCAGATCTCATAGGGCAGGAATGGCTTAAAGGACAAAAAGGAAACATACAAAAATGGAAGGAAAGCACAAAAATGGAGTTTCGAAGAAAAGGCAGCGACACGAACACATGGACGATGCGAACGCGTGCCTAGCGCGAAATGGCATCGACACAAACGCGTGGAAGACGCGGACGCGTGCCTTGAGCAGAACGCAAATGACACGTACGCGTGACAAGGAAAACTCCCAAATGACGCGAATGCGTGACCCACGCGAACGCGTGATAGACGCCACGTACAAGAATCTGCAGAAAACGCCCCCAATAATTTCTGGACCCTTTCTCGTCCCAAATCCAAGTTAGAAACACAGAATATAAGCCAGAGAATGGAGGAATCAAACAAGGGAACAACAGAGAGACGATATACAACTCTCACACTTTAGGATTAGATGTAGTTTTAGAGAGAGAGGTTCTCTCCTCTCTCTCTTAAGATTATGATTTCTCTCAATTTTAGGATTATTTCTCTCCAGTCACAGGTTCAATATTCCTTTAATTTATTTTCTACCTTATTTGATTCTATTACTTTAATTGTCATTTATCTTTTCAATTTGGCTTATAAACCATTCATGTTATGATTTTATTAATTAATATATTTTGAGGTATTTCAGATTTGATTTTGCTTTAATTTATTTATGAATGATTTTAATTTAATTTAAGATATTTTTCTCTTTTGGCCTTGGTTAAGTAATTAGTAACACTTGAGTTATCAAACTCAGCTGTTGATTGAAATTAGAATTCTTTGCTGATTAATTTGTACTCCAATAACTCTAGTCTTTCCATATGAGTTGACTGGGATCTGAGGATCAAATCAATTTGTTCACTTGACTTTCCTTTGTTTAGCAAGGGTTAATTAAAGTGGGAGCAAAATCCAATTCTCATCACACCTGATAAGGATAGTTAGGATAGGACCTCAATTTCTTACACCTTGCCAAGAGATTTTTATAATTATTAATTTAATTTTCTTGTCATTACTTGTTCCTTATCACAAAAACCCAAAAACATACAATTTTCCATAATCAATAATAAATCATACTTCCCTGCAATTCCTTGAGAGACGACCCGAGGTTTAAATACTTCGGTTATTTATTTTTATTGGGTTTGCTTAAGTGACAAACAAGTTTTTTTGTATGAAAGGATTATTGCTTGGTTTAGAAACTATACTTGCAACGAGAATTTATTGTAAATTATAAACCATCAATCTTCAGTTCATCAAAATAGTGCCGTTGCCGGGAATTTGCAACTGTGTGCCTTATTATTGGTTATTGTAAATATTTTCTTTTGCTTGTTTATTTATTTTTATTTTCGCTTTTAATTTTTATTATTTACTATGAATTCTCACCCCTATCGCTTTGAGTTTGGTTCCAATGATGTTGCAAGGAATGGAAATTATAACAGGAACATGCATCAATGTCAAAATAATCAGAGATGGAAGGAGCCACGAGGATCTGATCAACCCTTTAGGCAACAACACCCTCCAAGATACCATGAACCACGACCATTCCATAATGCATGTCAAGACAATAGGTACGGTGGACCCCTTCGTGACAACCACCACCCACCAAATTACTATGGTCAAAAACCATTCCGAGGTGCATACCAAGATGATAGATATGATAGACCCCATCATATGCCTATGAACCACCTCCTCAACATAGCTTTGAACTACCACACTCACAAGCCAACTACCACCATTCACCTCCATATGACCCTAACCCGTATCCACCCCAATTCCAACCCAATTACTCCCAAGAACCACCACTTCCCTATGCACCATATCCATATCTATCACTCCAAGAATCAAGGGAGCAACTCAAGGAAACATTTGAAAAATTTCATGCCACACTTCACCAATTGAATCAAGCGATAAATAGACTACCTTCCCGACGTTTGGACACTCAAGGAACTCCCATGGCTTCATATGGGCAATCTAATGAAGAACGCAGCATGAAGGAGATACTAGAAACTCCACTGGACAGTACGGAGCATGACTTTGTACTGGAACAAGTGGAGGAAGCTGAAATTATCGAAGAAGAAGAAGAATTGGTTGAAGACTTAGGAGACGCTGAACCTCCATGGGAATCCAAAATTGTGGAGAATTCCGTCAGGAAAAGTGCAGTTGATGCTAAGGAGGATAGTGCACAACCCCCGAAGCAGGTATCCTACGAAGAACTGGACGGAATAACTCAACAAGCAAGTTTCCTTGATAATGAAGATCACGAGTCAAATTCTCCTAGCAATGAACTTGCATCCGCAAGTGAACTCTTTGAGATGGGAGAATCTTCCCCAAGTGAATACGAAGATGATGCGGAGGTAGATTTTTCGCAACCTCCAACTTATAACTTGAGTGATGAAGAAGATATCAAATACTTGGATCAAGATGTGGTTGAAATTGAAGAAATTTGCAACGAAGTGGAGGAATTCACAGAAGAACACGAGGGAGTAGAGCTTGCAAAACCGCTGAAAACACATATCCCAAGGCCATTACCACCCAATACTAAATTCAAGTGGGTAAAATCCTTAGCTTTTATCTTTACTTTTCCACTTGAATATGGTTTGCTTGAAACAGATGGCCAGCTTAGAGCTCTTTGCGGCTTTAAGAGTAAAAGGGAAATGGTTCGTGCTCAAGGCTGGTATGCAAGATTCAATAAGGTTCCACGCTTCAATCTGAAGTGTAAGGATTGGTTTCGAGTTCAATTGAATGGGTCTCGGAGAATGTTTGGCCATCTTGGTGAGAATGCAACTTCCAAACCGCCCGGCTAGAAAAATAAAAATCAACACAAAGGCGGATATAAAAGCAAGGTTTGGGATCCTGGAATCTATTCTGACATTCAACACCCCGGGAACCTGAGAACTTATTTGAATTTACTCACAGACTTTACATGCCTAGTTTGGGACCCCGGAGGCTGTTGGCATTCCAAATAGTGGTGGAGATTTTTGGATGAATTCAAGCACAAGCCACCATAGCAGGAAGCTCATCAAATGTCCAACTTAAGGACTTTAACAAAAAGTGCTAGGTGGGAGACAAGAGACAACCCACCATGGTATGATCGTTCCTTTTTCAATTTCAATTTTATTTCGTTTTGTTTATTTTTAAATTTTATTTTATTCTATTTTCATTGAACCTGGAATTATTCATATCACCCATATTAGCACTGCATATTGAATACTGCATAATTGCATTAAAAAAATCACCCCACGCGAGCGCGCAGGCCACGCGTGGGCGTCGACTGGAAATCGGCGTAAAGATCCAACGCCCAGAAAGTTGGGCTAGAATCGTGCGGCTGGTGTGCGTTTAGCACAAATCGGCCCACGCGTTTCGCGTCACCTGCACCACACACATCTTACGCGAAAGCGTGAGCAACGCGTACACGTCGCGTGGATTTTATAGACCCTATTGGAAATATAGAGTTGCGCCAAAACGACGCTGGAACTGGGCGTTTAGCACAATTTTCAGCGACGCATTCGCGTGCTTCACGCGTACGCGTCCCTTACCTTTTACCTAATTCGCGCGATTGCATCAACGACGCGATCGCGTCACACCCCTTTTTCGCCCAAATCACGCGATCGCGTGCCCCACGCGTTCGCGTGGATTCAAAAATACTAACCCCATTCACGCGAAACCCTACCCCTCGCGTCACCCATTCATCCCTTTCCCTCCTCCTCTGCACCTCCTCCCCCCTCTGCAACCACCATCATCCCAGCCACCCAGCTCCGACCGCCGCGCCAAACCACACCCACCGCCGCACCACGTCATCGATGCCCCCCCTTTTCGTCTTATTTCCTCTCTTCTCCTCCCTCCCCTTCTCCTTTCTTCCCCCTTCTCCCTTTCCTCCACGACCCCAACCCCACTGCCGCCACCCTATCACCGAGCCGCCACCACCGCGCCACCCCCAACCACCTCAACCCTCACCCCCTTCTCTCACTTCCTCCCCTTAACCCTTATCCACCCAAAACCACCAAATCGCCCCTGCCTCCACCTCAGACCGCCGCCGCACCACCACCCATCGCCGCTGCGTCACCACCATACCGCCACCATCTCTCTGAGCTTAATTTCTGTTTCTACACACCAGGTTCCGCCGAACACCGATTTCGTTTTCCAATTAGTCAGTTAGTTGCATATTTTACCGTTTTTGTTCGAAATAGGATAGTTAGAGATGCATGATTATAGTGGATTTTAGGTGGTTAGGTAGCTAGGATGTGGTTAGTGGATTTAGGCCTGATAATTGCACCGTTCTTGCTACTTGTTTTTATCTGATTCGCAATTTTGAATTTGCTGTGATGATGTGCTGTTCATATGTTGTTCTTCATATTTGATGTTGCTGTTAAACTGTTCTTTAATGTTCTTGCTATTTGTTAATCTTTTCAGCACTCTTTAATTTCATATGAACTGATTTTTCCTGCTGTTTACTACTCGGGAACATCCAATTTTAGCCGGAATGCTGCCCAATTTTCTGCAAATTTATGGTTTAATCTACCCCCATTCATGTATTGGTTTGAAAATTCAGTATTTTCCATTACTTGACTACAACCAAACCAATTCATGAATGCACAGGCTAGCATTCTTATTCTTTTTGGTTCCCTGAGTAATAAATTTCTTATTGATGATTTCATTCTCATTTCACACTTACTTTCTCTATAGGAATTATCATCAATAAACTGCAATCCTTGCTTGAATATGAGTTGATTGTTCTTCAAGTTTGTGAATTTCTTGGTAACTAGGAAAACTATTCTCATGCCACTCACTTTAACTTCCTTTTTAACTCCTAACCAGCTTCACTTTCTAACTTCCCTTTTTGGTTTTTACCTCACTACTTTAACTTTCTAACTCAAGGCATGATTACTGTTTTTCCTAATTAACTTGAATTCCACTTGTATTATATTTTGGATTGTGATTTTTAATCTCAGACTTTTAACTCGAATTCAATCCAAAAATGTACATATATTTACCTCATTTCATGCTTTTATTGCTCTTTTTGCCTTTATGCTTACATTGACAAAACCCTACTTGCCTACTTGTTTTCCTGCTTTAGTTCTTCAATTATATCCTGCTACTTCTACTTTTCAGGATGTCTGATCCCAAAAGTAAGGAAAAAGGCAAGGCAACTACAGGCAAACGGAAAAGAGGAGAATCTTCTACCTCTATCCTGGATATCCTTCACGACGATTCCTGGCGGGAAAAGAACTTTACCCCGCAGGAAAAGGCCGACCAACTCCTCACTGCCACAGATCAAGTCAAATTTGCAAACAGATACTGTGAGCTAAAGTATCCAGTGTTTGTCACTTCCAGGAACCTCTACCTGGAAAGAACTCTTAAAATTCCAGAAGAACTCACCCAGTACACTTCCGAACAGATAAAACAAAGAGGCTGGTTCTTCTTGGAAAGGAACTTGACAAAGGTCAATGCATCCTAGGTCAGAGAATTTTATTGTAACTATTTTAAGACTTCCCTGGATGCAGTGCACCTCAGAGGAAAACATATTTTAGTCACTGAGGAAGCTATTGAGGATATCCTCCGGCTTCAGCCTAAGTCAGATCAGCCTGACGATTACCAAAAGGCTGAAGAGGATATGAGATACATGAGATTTGACTGGAACGCAGTCAAGCAGAGAATAGCCCTAGATCCTACTGCCCCATGGGTCATGGGAAAGAATACAGTGATGCCTAAGGGAATCAAGCTGATATATTTGAATGATGAGGCTCGGCTTTGGCAGCAGATCCTGAGTAACTACGTGATGCCAAACACTCATGAGACAGAGGTACCCGCTGCTATGATCACCCTCATCTGGTGTGTGATGGAGGGTAAGGACCTGTATCTTCCACGTTTCATCAGGTATTTTATGGCCAGGGTCCATGTCAGAGGCACTCTCCCTTTCCCTTATCTGATCACCCAGCTAGTCCACCGAGCTGACGTGCCTTGGGAGCTTGCTGATGAGAAGCCAACTGCTGCAGACTGCAAGAAGATCATACCTCACAGCAGGAAGTTTCAAGCCTTGGGTTATAGGCCGCCTTTCCTTACTGCTTCTGCTGAGGCAGCCACATCTTCAGCTGCCCCTTCTGCATCCACTGCTGCACCAGCTCCATCCACTGCACCTCCACCTGCTCCTGAGCCCATTTATCATCTCGTGCACCGACTCTTCGCACGCCTGGATCGTATGGAGCGTCGCAACAAGCGACGCTATGAGCACCTAAAGTTGATGATCCAATCTGGCAGCGACATCCACTCCGATCCTGACACCGCTTCTGAGCCATCTGATGTGGAGGTGGATGATCATGAGGAGGAGGCACATGCCCAGGCTGAGCAGGGAGGACCTGAGCAGGCTACACCACACCATAAGGAGACCCATTAGATCCAGGCCGCAGATCCAGAGATTCCTCTACAGACAGAGCCTCCGCTTCAGCAGGCAGCTCCTTCGACACTTATCCAAACTGCAGATCCTCAGATCACCACCGAGACACCTACTGCACACTGATAAACCCATATTTTATGATATATTTTGTGCTTAATCTGAGTGATTTATTCAATCCTTCACCCACTTATTCATATTAATTGCATGGTTTTACTTTCCCTTCCTTATTATGTGATGTATGTGAAAAACATGTTTCCTATGCTTAAAAATAATTATTTTGATTACCCTTTATTTCCATTCAATGCCGTGATCCGTGTGTTGAGTAGTTTTAGATCTTCTAAGGCAGGAATGACTTAAAGGATAGAAAGGAAACATACAAAAATAGAAGGAAAGCACAAAACAGAGTTTTTGAAGAAACTGGCAGCCACGCACCAGAAATTGCAGAAAACGCTCATAGCGAATTCTGAAGCCCTTTTTGGCCCAAATCCAAGTCCAGAAGGCATAGACCAGAGGTTATGAAGTGGAGGAATGCATCCATTCAAGGAGAGTATCCAATTAGTTAGTTTTCCATGATTTAGATTTAGTTTTGAGAGGGAGATTCTCTCCTCTCTTTTTAGGATTAGGATTTAGATTTAGGATTTTATGCGCTTTCAGGATTATCTCTTTTTATCAGGTTCAATATTCCTTTTTATTATGTTCTCAATTTAATTATGAATTCTTCTATGTTACAGATTACTCTTCGAATTAATGTTATTTGAGGTATTTCAGTTTATTATTACTTTCTTTTATTTACATTATTGTTATTCCCATCTGAAGACATTTTTATTCCAGTAGATTTACTTTTCTCCTTTTGGTCTTGGTTAAAAAATCAGTAACTCAAGAGTTATCAAACTCAAGCATGATTGATAATTGTTATCTTTGCTAATTGAACTGAACTTCTATAATCCCAATCTTTCCTTAGGGATTAACTAGGATTCGAAGATCAAACTAATTAGTCACTTGACCTTTCTTTACTTTAAGTAAAGACTAATTGAGTGGAATTAAGATTCAATTTTCATCATCATTGATAAGGATAACTAGGATAGGACTTCTAATTTCTCATACCTTGCCAAAAGTGTGTTTTACAGTTATTTATTTAAATTACAGTCTTTTACTTATTTTAGATCGCAACTTAAATTACTTGTTCCTTATCTTCAAAACCCCGATTTACAATCTCCATAACCAATAATAAGAATATACTTCCCTGCAGTTCCTTGAGAAGACGACCCGAGGTTTAAATACTTCGATTATCAATTTTTAAGGGGTTTGTTACTTGTGACAACCAAAACGTTTGTAAGAAAGGTTGATTGCTTGGTTTAGTAACTATACTTGCAACGAGAGTTTACTATGGTGCATTATTTGCATTTCGTTGGATCAACACAAAGTGCAGCTCCCAAATTCTATGGTGCTTGAACTCGAAAATCTTGTATAGTTAAACATTCTCTTCATGTTCGTTAAGGATGTGCCAATTATTAATAAGAATAAATGCATCTATTGGATTTACATCACAAATAACATAGTTGGCATCAATTTCTGATGCCATGGACAACTATACCCTTGGAATCTTATTGGACCTACAGTGAATCTAGTTTTCAATTTCTCGAAGTACACACCCAAATCTCACTTGCTCTTCCTCCTAGCTTGGGTACTCTTTCGTCATAGTTCAATTTTCAAAAACTAGGTTTTGGACAAGACCATGAGCTAGGAGGCAGTTGAATCAGTTTATGGGTGTTGGAGATCTCTACCTTTCTAGAAGTTTCTGCCATAGCAAGTACTTTGAAATTCACCAAAAAGGTAGAGGAGTATGTCTTCGCAATAAGTTTTTCATTTCTATCCAGCCAAATGCACCACATACCCGCCAAAAAGTTGTACAAGTTGTCCCCTCCAAACCCCTTAAAAATCCAAGTCTTGAAAGTTGGAACATTGAAAAAAAATAGATTTGAAAAACCTAAAAGAGTCCATATAGATTTTGACTTTGGACAGTTTCTTAAGCAATGAAGGATAGTCTGACAGTGAGTTCGACATCTAAGACATAGATCTAACACTGCCAGTTGGCATTGGTATCAGAAAGCAATGGTAGGAAGAGTTTCTTAATCCCTAACCAAAGAGTAAGTTGAGTTTTTCTTGGATGTGTAGTTTCGAAAGCCACCTCCAATTTTCTGTGTCACTCTAATTAACAGATTTTTTCAAAAGTCAAAGATAATTATTTTTCGCAATATACACCTCTTTGACACATCTCTTGTTGGAAAATAAAAGAACAAGGCACACACACGAAGAATATAAAATGAAGAGGAATGTATGTATTGAATGTATTTGTGTGTTGTTATATTAAAATGATTATTACATACGCTATTTATACATTTCTTTGACACCTAAATTTAATACATTCTAATAAACAAATTGTTTAAATTAAAACTAAATATAGATAATTTATTCAAACTATAATTTCTATTCATTCTTAAATTCTAACCATCAAATTTATTTTTAACATCTCTAACTAAATTCAGATTCAATATCCCCAGCATAATCACTATCACAATAGCCCATTAATTTGAATTCATCTGAAGCTGAATAAAATATGCCATACTCAAGAGTGCCTCTAAGATAGCGAAGAATTCCCTTGGCTGCCTTCATGTGGGTTTCTGTTGGATTTTCCATATAACGACTAACTAACCCAACTGAAAATAAAATGTCAGGTCTGGTACAGGTCAAATACCTTAGACTCCCAACGAGACTTCTGAATAATGTTTGATCAACTTTTCTTACTCCTTCTTCCTCTTTGGAAAGTTTGACTCCACACTCCATAGGTGTATTGGTAGGATTGCAGTCTAGCATGTTGAGTTTCTTCAATAGCTCTCTTGCATAAGCCTCTTGTGAGATGAAAATTCCATCCTCCATTTGTTTCACTTCAATTCCCAGATAATAAGACATTAGTCCTATATCACTCATCTCAAATTCTTGAGCCATTACTTTCTTAAATTCTTCAAACATTATTTGATTATTTCCTGTGAATATAAGATCATCCACATAGACACAAACAAATAACAAATTTTCTTTTTCCTCTTTCACATAGAGTGCATATTCATGAATGCACCTAGTGAAACCATTATCTTGAAAATACGTATCAAGACGATCATTCCAAGCTCTTGGAACTTGCTTTAGTCCATATAAGGCCTTTTTAAGCCTTAACACCTTATCTTCACAACCCTTAACAACAAAACCCAAAGGTTGTTCAATATAAACTTCTTCCAGAAGATTACCATTCAAAAAAGCAGACTTCACATCCATTTGGTGGATTTTTCAGTTGTTCTGTGCTGCAAGTGACAACAATAGCCTTATCGTCTCCAAGCGAGCAACTGGAGCAAACACCTCATCATAATCTATTCCTTGATTTTGTTTATACCCTTTTGCAATGAGTCTTGCCTTATACCTTTCTACATCACCTTTAGAGTTTTTCTTAACTCTATAAACCCATTTGACTCCGATAGCCTGATGACCACTTGGAAGTGATGCAAGTCTCCAAGTGTTGTTTTTCTCAATTGCTTGAATTTCTTCCTCTATAACTTGTATCCATTTCTCATATTTGATAGCTTCTTTAAAACTTAAAGGCTCATCATTGGAGAGTAAACACAATAAATTTTCATCCTCTAGTATTTCTGTTTGCTTATAGAGATCAGGGAGACTTCGATATATGTGAGGACCTTCGCTTGAACTAGAGGATGGAGATGACGATGATGATGCTAGTGGGGTTAAGGCTGGTGTTGAAGGATCGATTTCGCCTTGCACTTCTTGCATCGGGGCTTCTTTTTCCTCAAAGTAAGGCAGAAAATCATAAGTGACTTCATTTTGTGTACTCCAGTCCCACTTTGCATTTTCTTCAAACTCAACATCTCTGCTTATTATTACTTTATTATTGATGGGATTGAAGAATTTGTAGCCTTTAGTATTCTCCTCATAACCAATAAATACAAGCTTTTGGCTCCTATCATCAAGTTTCGATCTTTCTTGTTCAGGAATTTGGACATATGCAATAGATCCAAATACCCTTAAATGTGATACATTAGGCTTCAAACCACTCCATGCTTCTTGAGGTGTTATATCTCTCAAATTCTTGGTAGGTGAGCGGTTTGAGAGATAAACCGCACATGCAACTGCTTCTCCCCATAACTCTTTTGGTAATGACTTACTTTTTAACATCGTTCTTGCCATATTTAGAATTGTCCTATTCTTTCTTTCAGCAACTCCATTTTGTTGAGGCGATCTAGGAATAGTTAGGGGACGTCGAATACCATGATTTTCACAAAACATCTTAAATTCATTTGAAGTGAATTCTCCACCTTTGTCAGTTCTAAGAGCTTTTATCTCATAGCCACCTTCTTTTTCAACGAGAGCTTTAAACTTCTTGAATGCTTCAAATGCTTCGCTCTTTTGCTTCAAGAAATAAACCCATGTTTTTCTTGAATAATCATCAATGAAAAGCAAAAAATAGGCGCTCTTACCAAGTGACAAAGGCTTGATAGGTCCACAAACATCCGTGTGGATAAGTTGAAGTGGCTTGGTAGCTCTTGATTTGGACTGCTTTGGAAAACTCTTTCTTGAATGTTTTCCAAGTAAGCAAGCTTCACATAACTGATGAGGATGATCAATTGTTGGAATTTCTTTAACCATCTTCTTTGTTCCCAATTCTTTAAGCCCACCAAAATTTAAATGTCCATATCTCATATGCCAAATCCATGGTGGATCTTCAATACATGACTTCAAACATATAGCTCTACCGCTTCTCATGTTTAACAAAAACATACGATTTCTTGTCATAGAAACCTTAGCAATAAGATTTCCATTTTTATCTCTAAGCCAAAGATAGCGATCTTCTATGACTATCTTGCAACCATTCTCCATAAGTTGTCCAATATTCAAGATATTATTCTTCATCTTTAGGATGTAATAAACATTAGAAAGAATCTTATGACTTCCATTCTTCAGCTCGAATAGAATCGTCCCTTTGCCATTAATCTCTACTTTTGATTCATCACCAAAACGCACGTGTCCTTTTACATTGGTGTCGAGTGCTACAAATTTACTCCTATCACCTGTCATATGGTTGCTAGCTCCATTGTCAAGATACCACGTACTATCTTCAGAATTTTGATCTTCCTTGAGCGTAAGGAATAATATTGGTTCTTCAACATCTTCACTGTGCACAACAAGTTTATTTTTTTTTCTTTGGATGTCTGACACTCCCAAGAATAATGTCCATCCTTTCCACATGAATAGCATTCAATGTGTCTTTTGTCAACTGTTCTTCCTCTTCCACGACCTCGAGAAAAATTTTGATTTCTTTTCTCTTGAGAATAATTTTTCTCATCTCTTCCTCTTCCGTAACCACGTCCTCGTCCTCGTCCATGGCCTCGACCTCGTCCTTGTCTTCCATTTTCGTTGGTTTCTCCTCTAGCATTCCACGAAAATTTTGCCTGCAAGACATGCTCCACACGTTCTTGCTTGCCTTTATCCATTCTTTCTTCATGGGCCCGTAAGGAACCATTCAACTGATCAATGGACATAGTATCCAAGTCTTTAGACTCCTCAATGGCTACCACCACATGGTTAAATTTTGAGTTTAGAGAACGAAGGATTTTTTCAACAATACGAACATCTTCTAATTTTTCTCCAAACCTTTTCATTTGGTGCACTACTGTCAAAACTTTGGTGAAATAATCCGAAATGGATTCAGTCTCTTTCATCATTAGAGACTCAAACTCAGCCCTTAGAGTTTGAAGACGAACCTTCTTCACCTTTTCAACTCCTATGACGGAATTTTGAAGAGTATCCCAAGCTTTCTTTGCGTTGGTTATATCAGCAATTTTCTCAAACATATCATCATTCAAGCTTTGATGAATGATAGTAAGTGCACATTGATCTTTCTTTCTTTTATTTTCTAATTCTTCCTTCTGAGCTTCCGTTAGCTTCTCCACATTTTCTAGTTCTACATAACCTTTCTCAACCATCTCCCACACTCCTTGAGCACCGAGAATTGCTTTCATTCGGGCTGCCCAATTGTCATAGTTGAACTTAGATAATTGTGGGTATTGAAAAGATAAAGTAGTTCCTTTTGACGAAGACATTTTATAAGTGGCTCTGATACCACTTTATTGGAAAATAAAAGAACAAGACACACACACAAAGAATATAAAATGAAGAGGAATATATGTATTGAATGTATTTGTGTGTTGTTATATTAAAATGATTATTTATTTATACATTTCTTTGACACCTAAATTTAATACATTCTAATAAACAAATTGTTTAAATTAAAACTAAATATAGATAATTTATTCAAACTATAATTTCTATTCATTCTTAAATTCTAACCATCAAATTTATTTTTAACATCTCTAACTAAATTCAGATTCAACATCCGTAGGCACGTGATGCTCCAAAATTTCATTCCCCAACTCATTCGGCGGCATATGAGAGAATATATGATTCAGCTGCCAAGAGTTATCCACTAAAACATCTTTTAGCTTGAAATTAGATTCACTTATCTCAATAACCTCCATCCTTCCACCGACTGTCCTAGATTTCGAGCCCGTTTGGGAAGTAGCAGAAGCTACTTTTTTTAACTTTTGGATTATGAAAAGTCATAATCTATGTGTTTGGCACTATTTTAAAAAAAGCTTCTAACTTCCCGAAAAGTTAATTTGCAACTTTTTGAAGAAGTAGAAATATGACTTCTTGCTTCTCGAGAAGTCATTCTACCACTTACTTAAAAAAAATTAATTTTAAAACAAAAAAATTTACTTTCCTTCTTGATTCTATGAAAAATACTGACTCTTCATCACCATTTTCACACAAGGTCTGCTAGAAGCACTGGCCTTCCACTATCATTCTCACGCAATGTTCCAAGTCTCACCATTTTTACGTAATGAAACATCTGATGGAAGTATTGATCCTCCACTACATTTTCAGACAATATTACATCTGAACAACTTACTGCATATATTCCTTCTAAATATTTTTTTATTATTTTATCACTATTTTTTATTATTAAATTTGTATTCAAGTGTGGTATGAAATTTCAGTTTTAATTTTATTTTTTTCATATGTAATTTTATAGCTTATTATTATTTTCATAGTTAATTATAACAAGTTCTTGACCTCAATAAAGGAGAAGAGAGTTCTAATAGGAATAAAAATAAAAAATAAAAAACAGCAATAAAATATACATTGACACACATTTTATTTTTATTTTTTATTTTCACCTACCATATCATACACAATATTAGTGATTAGGTTATGTAAAATCAACATTTAATATTGAAAAGTATTTGTTATCATCGTTATTTTAATATTCATTTTCTTTTGTAAAAAAAAATTATCTTTTGAGTTATTTATCCAAACGCTACAACTTTAAAATAAGTACTTTTATAACTAAAAATCCAAACACAAAATAACTTATTTATAAGCTGCTATTAATAAAAGTCCTTATGTTTTAAGCTCCTTTTTCCAAAAGAACTTATTTAAGTTATTTACCCAAACTGGGCCTTCATCCAAAGATAAAATCAAAAGGAATTTTTCAAAGACGCAGTGGACCAATAAAACCCATCCTTTAAGGCCTCTATCACTTTAATAATAGCTTTTCAAGTCGAGAAAAATTGATTCGGTAAGAACTCAATTTTTCGTAAAACGATTTTTTGGGTTTTCTACTATTGAAATTCACGAAATTCGTGTACAGTTCACTTCGTATTAACAAGGCGAACCCATACCAAAAATAAAAATAATTAAAAATTATATATTAAAATATTATTTTTTATATAAGATAAAAAAATACTTCTTAATGATGATATTTAATTATTGAGTCTAAATTTATTTGATAAAAATTTTTTATTGGTATTTCTTGATTTATTTAACTTCACCAAAATATTTTAGAAATACTTTGGAGCCGAGATAATATATAATACCATTATAATTATTTTTTTATCTGATATAATAAAACAAGTGATCAAATAATTATCACTTTTGGTCATTATCCTTCAAGATTAATTCTTAACCACATATTTTTACAATCTTACATTCATTCTCCATTTTCAAATCATTTACCACCATACGTTAATTCACCATTTGGTAAAATTAACTTGAAAAATTGTATGATTATCCATCTAAATTAAAGAAAAATGAAACTCAAAATTGTCCACACTCTTCCCCAAAAATTCGACCACCCCTCTCTGATTTATTTTCACACATGTTGAAATTATAATACTTGGTGATCAAGAAAGGAAAATTGAGATAATACCAAGTAAAAAAAATTATTATTTCATATTATCTCTTAATATCTAGGCATCTTTAGTTGTATTTAATTTTTTTTTAATTAGTTTTTTTATATTTGAATCAAAGTTCTTATATTTTTAGTGAAATTTTTATGGTTAATTATATATTTGGAGTTGTTTTAGAATGATTGTGTTTTCAGACCATATTTAAAGCAAATCAGGATAAATTTTATAAAAAAACACAAGTACACTACCAGGGAAGCAACACAAAGCTGGTGCCATGCTTGAAGAGACCAAGCCCAGCGCCACGAACAGGCTCCCCTGCTCCTAAGCCCAGCGCTCCTGCACCAGCGCCTAGTGCCCTTGCTCCATGCCCAGTGCCCAAAATGGGGGACCAACTGTTGCACTCCAAACACAGCGCCTTCGTGCCTTGGAGAAGCCAAATTAGGGTGGCGCCCAACTCCAAAAAGTGCCAAATAGATTTGAATTATTAGAAGTTATCTTAATTATTCTTATTAAGATAAGATTTAGCTTTTAAATTTGAACTAGAAGAAATCCTAGGTATAAATAAGTGAATGACATTTACACAGAGGAGATCTAGCTTCCTCGATACAGATTTCTTTTCATTGCTATTTTCTATTCTCCATGAGTAACTAATCCTTTTGTCAAAGGGTTAGGAGCTTTGTTTATGTTTCTATGGATTATTAATATGAGTTTTTTTTTTATTTTAAAGTGTTGCATTAATCTATTTCATGATTGGGTTATTCATTCTTCATCCTTAACGAAATAGTAGTATCGAAAGGTATGCTAATCCCGTCTTGAATTTGTTTATTGCTTCGACAGAACTAATATCTGAATTATGCTTGAAAAACCCATTCATATGACTTTTTGAATCGACTAGTGTTCATACCCTGGGTCGAGCTATCCGACCCGGGATGTTTAGCGATAAGACGACCGACCTCTTCAGGTCCGACTATCCGACCTCTTCTTAAAGAGCTCGGCCAAACTGCCAGGAAAGCCCAGTAAAGGGCCCAAATAGAGGAACACGACCCAAGTCCAAAGGCAGTCCAAGCCTATAGAGATAAATGCAATTCCCTTGAAGATAAGTTGACCTCACCCAAAGATAAGATAAAGATAAGATAAGATAACTAACTTATCTTATCTAAGAAGGTCAGCCCACGCTATTATAAATACACTGGAGCACCCAGGTATAACTCATACTCTGATTCTACTAAAAACCTGCTTAATACCCTTGCTAACTTAAGCATCGGAGTCCCTTGCAGGTACCCCCCACCCTCTGGTGACGAAGGATCAGCAGTGTAGCTAGTCCAACAAGTCAGACACGACAGCTCCGGCCGCCACTCACCAGCCGGACACGTCAGCACCGACCAGTACGGAAGATCTCGTCCGAGATCGACCTCCAGTTTCAGGTAACCCTCGGAACATTAGCGCCGTTGCCGGGGACCCGGAAGTCACCCCACCACCATGGCGGATGACCATGACAATGACCACGATTCAGATCTAGAGGATAGAACGCCGCACAAGAACGCGGACACTACACCGAAAGATACCCCGGAATCTAACAAGGACAAAAATCCACCAAATCCGGGAGCAATAGAGGCGCTTCAAGATCGTTTAAAGCAACTTGAAAAAGAAGCCCAACATCATCGAGAAGCTGGGAAGGATCTACAAAGGGAGATAAGGCGACGCCGAGAATTAGAAGATAAACTTCTAAAACTCGAAGCCGATCTCAAAGACAAAGCTACTCGATCCACCCCTGAGGACAACTCTCGCAAGGATCAAGACCCATTTACTAGGGAGATCATGAAGACCAAAATCCCTAAGGACTTCAAACTTTCGGACATGATTTTGTATGATGGCACTACAGATCTCGGCCATCATCTCAGCAATTTCAGAAGTAGAATGTATCTCACCGACGCTTCAGATGCAGTCCGCTGCAAAGCCTTTCCAACTACTTTAACAAAGACAGCAATTAGGTGGTTCGACAATCTACCTCCTAGGTCCATCTCAAGCTTCGACGACTTAGCCAAGAAGTTTCTGGCCAAATTCTCCATCCAAAAAGATAAGGCTAAACACGCCCCAAGTCTATTAGGAATTAAGCAAGGAGATCGGGAAAGCCTTCGCAGTTACATGGAAAGATTCAACAAAACATGCCTGGACATACAAAGCCTACCAATAGAGGCTGCCATTATGGGCCTCATCAATGGCTTGCGAGAGGGACCTTTTAGTCAATCTATATCGAAAAAACACCCTACATATCTGAATGAAGTGCAAGAACGAGTAGAGAAGTACATCAACATGGAGGAAAACTCTCGACTAGGAGAGACCTCAAAATCTGGATTCACCTATCCCTCCCGGGATAAGGATAAAGAGTCCAAAAAGAAGGAAGACCGACATGGGAAAAAAAATAAAAAATACCACAATTACACCCCTCTTCGGGTGTCCCTTGTAGATGTCTACAGAGAAGTTTGCCACACTGAAAAAATACCCCTAGCTCGACCACTCAAAGGCAAAAAAGGAGGAGGAAATCGGACCGAATATTGTGAATATCATCGAATCCGCGGGCATTCTACCAACGAATGTTTTGACTTAAAAAATGTCATAGAAAAATTAGTAAGAGAGGGGAAAAGATATTTCAAAGAAGTATATCATGTTGAGGGGAAAGAGGAAGCACCCGACCTCCCCGTAATCACTTTCACCAAAGAAGACGCATCCGGTGTCATCTCAGGACACGACGATCCCATGGTCATCACTATTATACTGGCAAATGCAAATCTCCACCGCACACTGATAGACCAAGGGAGCTCCACCGACATCTTATTCAAAACTGCCTTCGACAAGCTCGGCCTGGAAGAAAAAGAACTAAGAGCATATCCGAACAGCTTGTTCGGACTGAGAGACACACCAGTTCAACCACTTGGATACGTTTCACTACACACAACCTTCGAAAAAGGAAGCCAGTCAAGAACACTCAAGATAGACTACATCGTGGTCGACGTAAGTTCGGCCTACAACGCCTTAATAGGTCGGACAACGTTAAATCAGCTCGGCGCAATAGTCTCGACTCCACATCTATGCATGAAATTCCCAACTGCAGAAGGGATAGCTACAATAAAAGCAGACCAGAAGACGGCGCGCCGCTGCTACAACGAAAGTCTAAACCTCAGAGACAGAGGAGAAGAATTCCACACAATTGAACTCAGGGGAGTTCAAAGGCGAGAAGAACTCCGCCCACAACCCGAAGGTGAAGTAGAGAAAATCCAGATCAGAGACACCTCGGACAAAACAACTAATATTGGTACGATTCCCAGAGGAGAGATAAAATAATTACTCGTACAGTTCTTACGAGATAACGTTGACCTCTTTGCATGGAAAGCTGCAGACATGCCATGCATAGACCCCAAATTAATGTGCCACAAGTTGGTGGTCTACCCAGGATCTCGGCCAGTACAACAGAGACGGAGAAAGCTCGGACCAGAATGATCCCAATCTGTGGAAGAGCAGGTACAAGCTCTATTGGAGGCATGATTCATAAGAGAAGTCAAGTACCCACTATGGCTAGCTAACGTCGTCTTGGTGAAAAAATCAAACGGGAAGTGGCGAATGTGCACCGACTACACTGATCTCAACAAAGCCTGCCCAAAAGATATTTATCCATTCCCAAGTATCGAAGCCCTGGTGGATGCCTCCTCCGGATATAAATACCTCTCGTTCATGGATGCGTATTCGGGATACAATCAAATCCCAATGCATCCACCCGACCAAGAAAAAACCTCATTCTTAACCCCAAAAGCAAACTACTGCTACATCGTAATGCCTTTTGGTCTTAAAAATACAGGAGCTACTTATCAAAGGTTAATGAATAAAGTCTTTTCGGATCATATCGGAAAAATCATGGAAGTCTATGTAGACGACATGTTAATAAAGACACAAAGTGAAGAGACGCTATTGTCCGACCTGACCTAAGTGTTCGACACTATAAGACGGCATGACATGCGACTCAATCCTGCAAAATGCACCTTCGCAGTAGAAGCTGGAAAATTCCTGGGTTTTATGCTCACACAAAGAGGAATCGAAGCAAATCCGGATAAATGTCGGGCCATACTCAACATGAAAAGCCCGACTTGCGTCAAAGAGGTGCAACAACTCAACGGGAGGTTGGCAGCCTTGTCCAGATTTCTAGCCGGATCGACAATAAGATTTCTCCCCTTCTACGCCACTCTAAGGAAAGGAAAAAAGTTTGAATGGACAACGGAGTGCGAGCAAGCCTTCCAAGAGTTCAAGAGATTCCTGGGACAACCACCTATCCTAACTCGGCCACGGAAAGGAGAACCACTCATATTGTACCTCGCGGTAGGAAGTCGAGCAGTAGCCTCAGCACTAGTTCGAGAAGACAACAGTGGGCAACAACTCGTATAATTCATCATTAAAGCATTACAAGGATCCGAGCTAAACTACCAAAAAATAGAAAGATTTGCCTACGCCCTCATACTAACATCTCGACGACTTCGTCCATACTTCCAAGCTCACACCATCAGGATTCGGACCAACCAGCCCATAAAGGGAATTTTGCAGAAAAACAGACTTAGCAGGTAGAATATTGCAATGGGTCGTCGAGTTGTCCGAATTTGATCTTCAATACGAAGCTCGGACGGCCATTAAATCACAATACCTGGCCGACTTCATTGCACAATTTACAGACACCCCGGAAACCCCCACAGAATGGAACCTCTACGTGGACGGTTCCTCAAATAAAAATGGAAGTGGCGCGGGTGTGATAATTGAAAGCAACCATGGGACTCAAATTGAACTCTCCCTCAAATTCGGGTTCCCTGCCTCAAACAATCAAGTGGAATATGAGGCACTATTAGCTGGTTTGAAGCTGGCTAGGGAGGTTGGAGCTCAAAAGCTTACCATCTTCAGTGACTCACAAGTAGTCACTTCACAAATAGCAGGGAGCTACCAAGCCAAAGACCCCACCATGAAAAATTACTTGGACAAAACCAGGGAACAGCTCAGACAACTCGGAGAATATGAGGTCCGTCACAAACTCTGATAACAGAATGCCCGAGCTGACGCACTCTCAAAGCCAGCCAGCACCAAACCAGGGGACAACAATAGAAGCCTCATCCAAGAAATACTGCAGAGTCTGTCAATCTCGGAAGAAGAAAAAGTCCTAGCCATAACAGGTCAGGATCAAGGATGGATGACTCCCATAATTAACTACCTCAAAACAGAAATACTCCCTACAGACGAAAAGGAGGCAAAGAGGTTAAAACGAGAGGTACAACATTACACCATCATAAACAATACTCTATACAAGAGAGGGATTTCAATCCCATTATTAAAATGTGTGCCGACTTCCAACACAAAGGAAGTTCTAGAAGAAGTACACAGTGGCATTTGTGGCAATCATCTCGGAATGCAAGCTCTCGCCAAAAAAGTACTCCGAGCAGGATTTTATTGGCCAACTCTACAAAAGGAAGCTACAGAGTTTGTAAAGACATGTCTACCATGCCAGAAACATGCCAACTTTCACATTGCCCCGCCAGAGGAACTCATCAGCGTGACCTCACCATGGCTATTTGCAAAATGGGGACTCGACCTTCTCGGACCCTTCCCTCAGGGATCAGGATAAGTTAAATTCCTTATAGTAGGGGTAGACTACTTTACAAAGTGGATCGAGGCAGAACCCCTAGCTAATGCCACTGCTCAAAGAAGTCGAAAATTCCTATATAGGAACATTGTCACAAGGTTTGGGGTTCCATACTCCATCACCACAGACAATGGCACCCAATTCACATATGCAGGCTTCAGAAAGTTAGTGGCCGACTTGATCATAAAACAACAATTCACTTCCGTAGAACATCTCCAAGCCAATGGATAAGCCGAAGCTGCCAACAAAGTCATATTAGCTGGGATAAAACAGAGATTACAGGACGTAAAGGGAGCTTGGGCTGAGGAGCTCCCACAAGTCCTATGGGCATACCGAACAATGCCACATTCTACCACAAAGGAATCACCCTTCCGATTAACATACGGGATGGAGGCAATGATCCCAGTAGAGATTGAAGAAGGGTCGCCTAGAGTGGTCCACTACAATAAAGAAGCCAACTCTCAACTTCAAAGGGAAGAACTCGATCTACTCTCGGAAGTCAAGAAAGAGCTCGGATCAGGGAAGAAGCACTAAAGCGTCGAATGGCTTCGAGATATAATCAAAAGGCAGTGCCACGAGGTTTCACTGAGAATGACCTCATCCTAATCCGAAATGATATCAGAACAACTCGACCTGGAGAAGGAAAGCTGGCAGCAAACTAGAAAGGACCCTACCGAGTCGTAGAAGTACTGGGAAAGGGCTACTACAGACTGTCCAAACTCGATGGACGAGAACTTCCTAGGTCGTGGCACGCCTGCAACCTAAGAAGGTACTATAGTTAGGGATGATAAAGGATCTTAGGACAAGGCGCACTCTTTTTCCTGAAAAGGTTTTTTAATGAGGCACCAAGCCAAGACCTATAAATCGCCCAACTTAGAGGGATAAATCTTCCACATGTATATTTGCATTTTCTTTTGAATAAAATATGTTTAGATATTCTACAAATTCTCAAGCCGCATTAATCTGAAACATTCATCGTCCGATTATAAAGCAACAGATCGGCAGAAAGTGAAAATCGAATTCACTGCACGATCGCGATAAAGACCAACAGAGATGAAAACCAAATCCATCAAAAGGTCGACCAAGCGAGGATTAAACCCAATTTTTACAAATCGGCAAAGATGAAAACAGAATAATGCAAGATTCTAAGTTTGGTGTGCCACTTAATTTTCTATGCAAGTCATCCAGCAGCACCACTTGTTTGCACAATCACAATGCCTTTGCAGTTTTATTTTTCTCTTTTGATTTAACACTTTTTCATTCTACTTACTTTAGTTATTTTTCTGTTTTTAAATGCTGTCATTTAGTTTGCTGTTTAACTGTTTTTGTTAATAACTCACCAAGAAATCCTTATTCATGACATATGCTTCACTTGGTGATTGTAGTTAACAAATAACAGTTTCATTTGCTTAGTTTTAATTCAAATAAATTGACATATGATTGCATTCTAAGTTTGGTGTTGTTATGCAACAAAATTTGCTTCCAATCTTTACTGGATACTTGCATTAATTCCAAGTGAAAGTGTCACACTAAGTTTGGTGTGCCACTTATCTTTTATGCAATGTATTGTGCTCACCTTCTTAAGTTTGCAATCACAATGTCTCTGTCTCTTGTGCCTTGATTATTATCTTTAATTTTGCTTGCTTAGAACACATGTACTACTAACTTTTCATTGTGTAAGACATTCATGAACCATCTTACCCCCATAGCCATTGTTCTAATTGTTGCTTGAGGATGAGCAAGCATTCTGAGTTTGGCAAGAGAAAGAGGAAGAATAGAGGAAAAATGACAACAATAATGAAGATGAACTACAAGGTTGTAGAGTTCCTTTTCTTCTCATTTGTTTCTAGCACTTCAACTGCATGATTGTCTTCATCTTCTCTGTTTACATGTGTGTATGAATAAAGCATAGCTTGAATCTTGATTTGTAATATGTTGCTGTGGTATTATGACTACCAACTTGAGTTTTGTGAGTTCAAAAGTAATAAAACATCATGATCATAAACAAACAAGGAATTAAAGAAGAGTTTAGCATGTGCATACAAGTATTAGAAGGCTAGTATGGTTAATTGTTGCTCAATTGCATTGGATTTTATTTAATTGAAGTTTTCATCAAGGACATTTTGTGAAATCTTTTGAAAATCATGAAAACCTTGAAGAAGCAAATACAATTAAGGCAAGAAAAGCAAAAGGGAAAGAATGAGAAAGCTGAAGGCTCTGAGTACCAATGACAATTAATTTGTTAAGTACTTGTGGTGTTTATGTATCAAGCAAAAAGCTTGAAAACAAAACACTTAGAGTCAAGGTTAGGCTCAAAGTGCAAATGCACTTCCTCAAAGCTCAAGGCTCTGAGCATCAATGATTAGAGAGTCAAGGAAAGAAACAAATGAGCTTAATGAAGTCCTCTAATTAAATGCTTGTGGTGCTTATGTATCAAGTGGTAATACTTGAAGACAAAGTATTTAGAGTCGTAGTTTTGTTATCAACTCATGGGGCAAAGCACCCAAAAGGAGAAGCTAATAAGAAAATCAAAAGCTTGCTTCAAGGAAGAAGTATAAGGAAAAGATTTCATAAATTGAGCTAGATAAAAGTATCAATCAATTATATTTCTTTTCTGATTGTAGCATGCATAAGAAACTAGCCTACCATGAATATTAACTTGCTATTCTTCTTACCTTGGATTGTCAATCTTTATTGCATGATTCTTTTCTTGCTTGGGGACAAGCAAGGTTTAAGTTTGGTGTTGTGATGACATGTCATCATGTCATGTTTTTCTATACTTTTTCATACAAGAAATTGATTATTAGTGCTTAAATATTGCATTCTTTGGTGCTTAAATGGTATATTTCTTTGATCTTTTGATTTGATAAACTTTGTAGGAAATAAGAAGAAAAAACAGCAAAGAAGCACAAAATAAGCTAAAAAGGAGAAAAAAAGAGTTTTGGGGCACACTTTGAAATTGGAGCACACTTTGGAGCCTTAGGCCACGCTTTTAAAAGCGTGGCCCATGACCAAATCAAGGAAGCTTGACAATCAGCACTCAAAGCTCGGTTAACTAAGTGAACCTAGCTTTATCGTGAAAAAATTTGGCTTGGAAGCAAGAATTTTCGCTAAGTTAAACTTGGGCGCTCACAGCATGACCATGCCTCATTCAAAGGACCATAACTTGAGCTACAGACGTCCAATTGATGTGCTTTTAAGTGCGTTGGAAAGACGACATTCAGAGCTTTCCAACGATATATAGTAGTTTATATTTGGCATGAAATTGAGGCATAAGTGAAAGGTATCTTTAAGGACCAAAAACAAGCAAAAATAAACCAAAGTGGCTTCACCAGGGCTCGAAGGGGGAGACATAAGGAAAGCAAAAATTGGAAGGCCAAGGCCCATGAAAGCTCAGTTCACTTTCCCAACTGAGCTTTGTCGTGCTCTCCCACTCAAGAAAATGCAAGGAAAAGGCTCACAAAAGTGCTTCCACCAAGGTTCGAACTCAAGGCGTCACACTCAAAGGTGAAGCGCTACACAAGAAAAAACAAAGGGAAGCTCAGTTCACTTTCCCAACTGAGCGCTACTCCCCCCCCCCCACACTCTTCACATTTTGGCACGCCAAGGAGCTTGTCACGCGCACAACTTGGCACACCAAGTGCAAGATGGAGAGCTCAGTTCACTTAATTAACTGAGCCGTTCCCTGGGAGTAGCACCCATGGTCCAAAATTCAATTAAAAATCAAATTGGATTCAATTCTTCACCAATTGAACCAAGGCCAACTAGACCCATCTCTCTTCAAATCCAAAGCAAGCAAAGCCCAGATCATCACTCAAAGGCACAAGAACAAGTTAGAATAGGAATTTCATTTAAATTATAATTTGTTTTTAATTTCAATTTCCTTTTGATTTTCACTTTGTAAAGCCTATATAAGGCATCATTTTCATCTTTGTAAAGAAGGCTAGCTCTACTAGAGAGCAGTGGTAGTAGGAGCTCTCTTAATTTTCTTCTTTGAATTTGATTTTTGGGAATTGGGAAGGAGAATTGATCTCTCTTCTTCCTTGTTCTTACTTCTGCACTCTCTACTCTTTGTTTTGAATCTTGGATTAAGAATTGAAGAAATTCTATTTCAATCTTGATCTAAGATCTCTCTTGTTACTTTCTGCATAATTTCAAGGAATTGTGATTTGGATCTAAATTGTCTTTACTGCTTTCTTCTCTATTTTCTTCTGCAATTATTCTCTATTGGATCAAGGAAGGAATTGAGATCTAGACTTGTTTTCTAGTCTCATTGATTTCCCGAGATCTTGAATTTCTCCTTTAGATTTCACAATTGAGCTAAACTTAAATTCTGTTTTAATTCTCCTGCACTTCTACATTTCCGTTTTGGTATTGAATCAATCTGTTTCTGAATTTCATAACCTGAGAGCTCTTTAGTTTACTGCACTTCTTATTTTTTTCATTTCTGTTTTAATTTCCAGCACTCAATTCCTTTTACTTTTCATGCAATTTAATTCTTATGCAATTATTCTAAGTTCTGCTTACTGCTTCCTTTAAATTTCCTGCACCCAATCCCCTTTACATTAGATACAATTTACATTTCTTGTCATTTAAGATTCTGCCAATTTACTTTTCTTGCACTTTAAGTTTTAGCTATTTTATTTTCTTGTTCTTTAAGTTACTTGCAATTTTACTTTCTGCCCTTTAAATTCCTTGTTATTTACTTTCTGTTGGCTATATTTCATCCAATTTCTCTTCAATGTTAGCTTGACTAAACTACTCACCCACTAAAGTTGCTTGATCCATCAATCCATGTGGGATCGACCTCACTCTAAGTGAGTTTTACTACTTGATGCGACCCGGTACACTTGCCGGTGAGTTTTGTGTTGGATTGTTTTCCACACATCAAGTTTTTGGCGCCGTTGTCGGGGATTGATTTAGATCAACAATGATTAGGTGGGTGAGAAGTCTAGATCAAGCATTTTCTTTGTTTTTGTTCTCTGTTTTAAGTTGATAGCAAGGTGTTTGAGCTATTGCCTCACTAAGAAATTCTTTCTCTGTGACATGAATTTCAATTTTCATTGATGTTGCATTTTACAAAATACAAATGGAGTTCAACTCATCTTATGGTCAAACAAAATTTTATGGGATATTACCCACCATCATCAATCTCTAATGGTGGCTGGGAATATCACCAAGAAAATACAAATTCTAAGCACTCCAATCCATGGAGATTTGCTTCAGAGACACAAGATGAGCAAGAAAACCATATGGGATATTTTCCTCCACCACAAAATGATGCAAGTCATGATTCTAATGGTGGCTGGGAAGGGAATTCTAATGCTCCATATGACATTCATCCAAAGATATCATCAATTTACCATGCTTCAACAGAAAGCCCCTTTCAAAACTTACCACCAACACAAACTTCCAATAGCCAAAGACTCTCAAAGCTTGAGTCCATGCTCAAAAGATTTGTGGAGGAGAAAGAGAAATACCAGAAAGAACTAGAAAACTCCCTCAAAAATATGGAAGTGAAGGTAGCTCAATTGTTGAGTGCAACGAAGAAAGAGGAAGGGCTCATGGAACAACCAATTCAAAAGGCTGTTGATGAAGAAAACACTCCAAAAATCACACAGCAACCATGTCTTGAATTCAAGGAAGTGAAGGCAATTAACAAAAGCACCGTGACCAAAATACCAAGGATAACATTCAAGAGGAGGTCAACCACAAGCAATCCAATCCCTGGACCCCTAGCAAGCAAGCTCAATCAAGCTATTTACAAAAGGAAGCTTGTTGAGGAAAGGCCAAGACAAGGGACAATAGCTGAATCTTCTCCTCCCTTGAGGTCATTCCTCTTAACAAACTGGAAGAAGAGGAAGAAAGTAAAGAACAACATGCCAACATTACGTATAATTTTTCTTCTCTGCTTTGTTTTCTTTCTTTGCTTTGTTTAAATTCAATAAATTGGCATATGGTTATATTCTAAGTTTGGTGTTGCCATGCAACACTTTGTTTTCAATCCCCCTGGATGATTGCATCAATTTTAAAGTGTCACACTAAGATTCTAAGTTTGGTGTGCCACTTAATTTTCTATGCAAGTCATCCAGCAGCACCACTTGTTTGCACAATCACAATGCCTTTGCAGTTTTATTTTTCTCTTTTGATTTAACACTTTTTCATTCTACTTGCTTTAGTTATTTTTTCTGTTTTTAAATGCTGTCATTTAGTTTGCTGTTTAACTGTTTTTGTTAATACCTCACCAAGAAATCCTTATTCATGACATATGCTTCACTTGGTGATTGTAGTTAACAAATAACAGTTTCATTTGCTTAGTTTTTATTCAAATAAATTGACATATGATTGCATTCTAAGTTTGGTGTTGCTATGCAACAAAATTTGCTTCCAATCTTTACTAGATACTTGCACTAATTCCAAGTGAAAGTATCACACTAAGTTTGGTGTGCCACTTATCTTTTATGCAATATATTGTGATCACCTTCTTAAGTTTGTAATCACAATGTCTCTGTCTCTTGTGCCTTGATTATTATCTTTAATTTTGCTTGCTTAGAACACATGTACTACTAACTTTTCATTGTGTAAGACATTCATGATCCATCTTAGCCCCATAGCCATTGTTCTAATTGTTGCTTGAGGATGAGCAAGCATTCTGAGTTTGGCAAGAGAAAGAGGAAGAATAGAGGAAAAATGACAACAATAATGAAGATGAACTACAAGGTTGTAGAGTTCCTTTTCTTCTCATTTGTTTCTAGCACTTCAACTGCATGATTGTCTTCATCTTCTCTGTTTACATGTGTGTATGAATAAAGCATAGCTTGAATCTTGATTTGTAATATGTTGCTGTGGCATTATGACTATCAACTTGAGTTTTGTGAGTTCAAAAGCAATAAAACATCATGATCATAAACAAACAAGGAATTAAAGAAAAGTTTAGCATGTGCATACAAGTATTGGAAGGCTAGTATGGTTAATTGTTGCTCAATTGCATTGGATTTTATTTAATTGAAGTTTTCATCTAGGACATTTTGTGAAATCTTTTGAAAATCATGAAAACCTTGAAGAAGCAAATACAATTAAGGCAAGAAAAGCAAAAGGGAAAGAATGAGAAAGCTGAAGGCTCTAAGTACCAATGACAATTAATTTGTTAAGTACTTGTGGTGTTTATGTATCAAGCAAAAAGCTTGAAAACAAAACACTTAGAGTCAAGGTTAGGCTCAAAGTGCAAATGCACTTCCTCAAAGCTCAAGGCTCTGAGCATCAATGATTAGAGAGTCAAGGAAAGAAACAAATGAGCTTAATGAAGTCCTCTAATTAAATTCTTGTGGTGCTTATGTATCAAGTGGTAATACTTGAAGACAAAGCATTTAGAGTCGTAGTTTTGTTATCAACTCATGGGGCAAAGCACCCAAAAGGAGAAGCTAATAAGAAAATCAAAAGCTTGCTTCAAGGAAGAAGTATAAGGAAAAGATTTCATAAATTGAGCTAGATAAAAGTATCAATCATTTATATTTCTTTTGTGATTGTAGCATGCATAAGAAACTAGCCTACCATGAACATTAACTTGCTATTCTTCTTACCTTGGTTTGTCAATCTTTATTGCATGATTCTTTTCTTGCTTGGGGACAAGCAAGGTTTAAGTTTGGTGTTGTGATGACATGTCATCATGTCATGTTTTTCTATGCTTTTTCATACAAGAAATTGATGATTATTGCTTAAATATTGCATTCTTTGGTGCTTAAATGGTATATTTCTTTGATCTTTTGATTTGATAAACTTTGTAGGAAATAAGAAGAAAAAGAAGCAAAGAAGCACAAAATAAGCTAAAAAGGAGAAAAAAAGAGTTTTGGGGCACACTTTGAAGTTGGAGCACACTTTGGAGCCTTAGGCCACGCTTTTAAAAGTGTGGCCCATGACCAAATCAAGGAAGCTTGACAATCAGCACTAAAAGCTCGGTTAACTAAGTGAACCTAGCTTTATCGTGAAAAAATTTGGCTTGGAAGTAAGAATTTTCGCTAAGTTAAACTTGGGCGCTCACAGCATGACCATGCCTCCTTCAAAGGACCATAACTTGAGCTACGGACATCCAATTGATGTGCTTCTAAGTGCGTTGGAAAGCTGACATTCAGAACTTTCTAACGATATATAGTAGTTTATATTTGGCATGAAATTGAGTCATAAGTGAAAGGTATCTTTAAGGACCAAAAATAAGCAAAAATAAACCAAAGTGGCTTCACTAAGGCTCGAAGGGGGAGACATAAGGAAAGCAAAAATTGGAAGGCCAAGGCCCATGAAAGCTCAGTTCACTTTCCCAACGGAGCTTTGTCGTGCTCTCTCACTCAAGAAAATGCAAGGAAAAGGCTCACAAAAGTGCTTCCACCAAGGTTCGAACTCAAGGCGTCACATTCAAAGGTGGAGCGCTACTTCCCCCTCCCCCCCACACTCTTCACATTTTGGCATGCCAAGGAGCTTATCATGCGCACAACTTGGCACACCAAGTGCAAGATGGAGAGCTCAGTTCACTTAATTAACTGAGTCGTTCCCTGGGAGTAGCACCCATGGTCCAAAATTCAATTAAAAATCAAATTGGATTCAATTCTTTACCAATTGAACCAAGGCCAACTGGACCCATCTCTCTTCAAATTCAAAGCAAGCAAAGCCCAGATCATCACTCAAAGGCACAAGAACAAGTTAGAATAGGAATTTCATTTAAATTGTAATTTATTTTTAATTTCAATTTCATTTTGATTTTCACTTTGTAAAGCCTATATAAGGCATCATTTTCATCTTTGTAAAGAAGGCTAGCTCTACTAGAGAGCAGTGGTAGTAAGAGCTCTCTTAATTTTCTTCTTTGAATTTGATTTTTGGGAATTGGGAAGGATAATTGATCTCTCTTCTTCCTTGTTCTTATTTCTGCACTCTCTACTCTTTATTTTGAATCTTGGATTAAGAATTGAAGAAATTCTATTTCAATCTTGATCTAAGATCTCTCTTGTTACTTTCTGCATAATTTCAAGGATTTGTGATTTGGATCTAAATTGTCTTTACTGCTTTCTTCTCTATTTTCTTCTGCAATTATTCTCTATTGGATCAAGGAAGGAATTGAGATCTAGACTTGTTTTCTAGTCTCACTGATTTCCTGAGATCTTGAATTTCTCCTTTAGATTTCACAATTGAGCTAAACTTAAATTCTGTTTTAATTCTCCTGCACTTCTGCATTTCCGTTTTGGTATTGAATCAATCTGTTTCCGAATTTCATAACCTGAGAGCTCTTTAGTTTACTGCACTTCTTATTTTTTTATTTCTGTTTTGATTTTCAGCACCCAATTCCTTTTACTTTTCATGCAATTTAATTCTTCTGCAATTGTTCTAAGATTTACTTACTGCTTCCTTTAAATTCCCTACACCCAATCCCCTTTACATTAGATGCAATTTACATTTCTTGTCATTTAAGATTATGCCAATTTACTTTTCTTGCACTTTAAGTTTCAGCTATTTTATTTTCTTGTTCTTTAAGTTACTTGCAATTTTACTTTCTGCCCTTTAAATTCTTTGTCATTTACTTTTTGTTGGCTACATTTTATCCAATTTCACTTCAATGTTAGCTTGACTAAACTAATCACCCACTAAAGTTGCTTGATCCATCAATCCTTGTGGGATCGACCTCACTCTAAGTGAGTTTTACTACTTGATGCGACCCGGTACACTTGCCGGTGAGTTTTGTGTTGGATCGTTTTTCACACATCAACGAGGTCTTAATAAAATGGATTGCTAAAAAAACAACTTAAAGACTGGCCGACATTAAGAAGTCGGACCAGTCACAATAACCCAAGTTATAAGTAAATCCCTGGAAAGAGGTCTGGCCAGTCCTATAAAAGAGGATTACTGTAACTTAGAAGGGCCCGACATGACGAAGTCGGTCCAAAACATAAAAGTTATAGAAGTAATCCCTGAAAGAGACCTGAACAAGGTCCAAGAAAGAGGATTACAAAAATAACTTAGAAGGACCCGACATGACGAAGTTGGCCCAAAATATAAAAGTTATAGAAGTAATCCCTGAAAGAGACCTGAACAAGGTCCAAGAAAGAGGATTACAAAAATAACTTAGAAGGGCCCGACATGACGAAGTCGGCCCAAAGCATAAAAGTTATAGAAGTAATCCTTGAAAGAGACCTAAACAAGGTCCAAGAAAGAGGATTACAAAAATAACTTAGAAGGGCCCGACATGATGAAGAAGGCCCAAAACATAAAAGTTATAGAAGTAAATCCCTAAAAGAGACCTGAACAAGGTCCAAAAAAGAGGATTACAAAAATAACTTAGAAAGACCTGACACAACGAAGTCGGCCTCCATAAAATGCTAAAGTTATAAAAAGTAATACCTAGCAAGAGACCTCATAGAAGGTCCAAATAAAGCAGGATTACTAGAAATAACTTTCGAAGCCTCAAAGGAATCAAAGCCACAAGCAGGAAATACAAAGGCAATCCAAAGAGGTCGAGCAACAAGGCTCCAACACTACCGAAAACCTAAAAAAAAGGCTACCAAGATAGATAAGGACCGACACGATATTAAAAGCATGAAGTTGTAATAAAAACAAGCTCAAAGAGGCTACCCAAATCAGCCTCAAGAACTTGGAAGCTATTTTTTGTTTTTCAAAATAAAGTTGCTAAACAAGCAACTGAAAAAGTGTCAACAGTCAGCAACATTATAAAAAGAAAGTTTTAAAAGCCCACAGGCCGGGCTATCTACACAAAACATTTACATAATCAGGGAAGATCCGAAGGCTTCTCGGCAGCACAAGGTGAAGGAGGGCGAGTGATAAACCCATATTTTATGATATGTATTGTGCTCAATTTAGGTGATTTATTCAATCCTTCACTCACTTATTCATGTAAATTGCATGGTTTTACTTTCCCTTCCTTATTATGTGATATATGTGAAAAACATGTTTCCTATGTTTTTCAAAAATAATTATTTTAATTATCTTTTACTACCATTCGATGCCGTGATCTATGTGTTGAGTATTTTCAGATCTCCTAAGGCAGGAATGATTTAAAGGATGAAAAGAAAACATATAAAAATGGAAGGAAAGCACAAAATGGAGTTTTTGAAGAAACTGGCAGCGACGCGAACGCATGGACGATGCAGCCGCATGCCCAGCGCGAAAAGGGCGCGACGTGAACGCGTGACTGATGCGGACGCGCGCCATGAGCAGAACACAGATGAAGCGTACGCGTGACCAAAGCGAACGCGTGACAAGGAAAACTCCAGATGACGCGACCGCGTGACCCACGCGGACGCGTGACAGACGCCACGCACCAGAAATTACAGAAAATACTCCCAGTGATTTCTGAGTTCCTTTTTGGCCCAGATCCAAGTCCAGAAGGCACAGATTAGAGGTTATAAAGTGGAGGAATGCATCCATAGAGGGAGAGATCTCCAATTATTCACTTTTCATAGTTTAGATGTAGTTTTTAGAGGGAGAGGTTCTTTCCTCTCTCTTAGGTTTTAGGATTAGGATTTCTTATTATTTCAAGTTAGTATTCCAACTCTTTATCAGGTTCAATGTTCCCTTTTTAATTACTTTGACAATTTAATTTATGAACTCTTCCATGTTCCATATGATTCTCTTAATTAATGTTATTTGAGGTATTTTAGTTTATGATTGCTTTCTTTTATTTATGTTACTGTTGCTTCCAATCTGAAGATATTTTTATTCGAGTAAGTTTACTTTTCCCCTTTTGGCTTTGGTTAAGTAATTGGTAACTCATGAGTTGTCAAACTCAACGTGATTGATAATTGTTATTTTTGCTAATTGAATTAAACTCCAATAACTCTAGTTCTTTCTTAGGAATTGACTAGGACCTGAGGATCAAACTAATTGGTCCACTTGACCTTCCTTTGCTTCAATAAAGGCTAACTAAGTGGGATTAAAACTCAATTCTCATCACCATTGATAAGGATAACTAGGATAGGACTTCTAATTTCTCATACCTTGCCAAGAGGTTATTTTACAGTTATTTATTTATTTTACTTGTCATTTAAATTACTTGTTCCTTAATTTCAAAACCCCAATTTACAAAACTCAACCAATAATAAGAACATACCTCCCTGCAGTTCCTTGAGAAGACGACCCGAGGTTTAAATACTTCGGTTATCAATTTATTTAGGGGTTTGTTACTTGTGACAACCAAAACGTTTGTAAGAAAAGATTTTTGTTGGTTTAGAAGCTATACTTGCAACGGAAATTTATTCTGAATTCTAGACCACGCAAAAGTTCCTCTCTTCAGCGAGTCTGAAGGGGCACTGCATCCACCGTCCCGTCATCCCGATATAATATCTGACAATCATGCTCTGGTTCGGGATGACTAACCCCAGCGGGAGGAGCTGAAGATGTCGGCACAACAGTGGCTTTGGCGACCGGCACAGGAAGGGGTTCGACATCATCGTCATTAGGATCGTTAGGGACAATCTTGACATCCTTTACAACATTATCCAGAGTGAAGAGAGTAAGGTTGGCCTCAGGTGCAAGAACTTGAACCTGCTCCTTCAGGTTCTCATAAGCAGCATTTACGCTACCTACAAGATGACCCTGGAGCTCGGCATAATCAACCCGGACAGACTCCAACTCCTCTCTAAGACGCATCACCTCCCTGTAGGCCGTAACATAGCTATCCTTGTGCCTCAAAGCCATGTCTTCATCCAACTTTACAGAAGCTGCCAAGGCAATAGAACTAGCCTTATCACCCTCCAACTCTTTCTCCAGCTTGGTCACCTTCACCTCGAGCTCCTCCTTCAAACCTTTCATCCAATCAAACTCTAATTTGGCCTCCTCCATTAAGGCCTTCGTAGCATGAAGAGGAAGATATTGGGCAGTCCGATATAAGGCCGCCACCATATATGCCATCTTGACACTACTCCGAGTTATAAAGTCTAAATGGTGAAGGAGTAACACATCATCCATAGGAAGGGCACCATAAGGACCGATCTGCTGGTCAACAAACCCAACAGCATCGAAGTCAGGGGCATCCAGATTGAAGGGTTCAAAAGTTTGAGGTCTTTTGGAAGGTGGAATGACCGGAGGAGAAGATGCAGCAGCAGCAGAAGATTGCAGAGGATCCACTACACGGACTCGAGGAGTGGGGATCATTCTCCTCGGGCCGGGAGAGCTCGGCACGGACGGTTTCGACGTCATCTGTGAAGATCCTTCCCCACCCGTTTTGGTCGAGATGTTCTGAGCGGCAGCAGCCTTTCTTGCCTTCTTGAAAGCTTTCATCGAGTCATTATTCTTGGCCATCTCTGTAAAATAGAAACCAGCAGTTTTACAGACTAGGAAAAAAGAGGAAAGCAAAGTAAAAACAAGAAGCAATATATATCAAGTAATACCCAGTGCAGTTCGAACAAGGGAGGGGTCCCCCAAGGATTTTTTAGTATCTAGATGTGGAGGTTCCCCCCAAAGGTCCTCCAAAACAGTTACAAAAGCCTGCTCAATCTCCTCGAGCATTTTTCACGTATATCGGGATACTACTACATTTTGTTGCCAACACAGAGGGAAGGATGGCTCATCATTCGCTTCCAGAAAAAAAGGGGCGAGCTCCCTCAACAGCTCGAATCTTGAAGAAATAATTTTTGAAGTCCCTAAAGGACTCGTCATACATGGTAAAAACCTTATGTCCTTGTGCAGATCTAAAAGAAACCCACAAGGCTTTCTTTTTTGAAGAAATCCCGGGCTTAGTTAAAACAAACAAATAAAGGAAAAGAGTTTGAGAATGGGTAACATCCAATTCTTGGCAAAGAAGCTGAAAAATCTTAATAAAATCCCAGGAGTTCGGATGAAGCTGTGACGGAGCTACATTACACGACCATAGCAAATCGGTCTCAAAAGAAGTAAAGGGAAAAGTGATGTCCAACTGGCTGAAAAAATAGTCGTAAGCATAAAAGAAAGGGCGCTCCCCTTGGGTCAGGACAGGGAAGCAAACCCTCTCCTCGGAGTCAGGTACCACCAATTCATAATTCCTCTCCTGATCTCTACTCTTGTAGAGACGGTGATATTTTCTAAGCTCTACGCAAAATTCAGAATTTGCTAAAGAAACACACAACAACACCAGGGAGTCCAACCAATCAGACATTCCCTCGGAAACCTTAGAAGATGCCTCGACAATATTTTTACGAGAAAACATGGCCAACTAGTCCTACAAACAAGAAAAGAAGATCGGATTACTAAAAAACATCTCGGACAAAAGACAAAACAACTCGGCTAGTATGATTCAGACAGCACAAACAATAAAAGGAAAACCCCAGGACCCATACAGAAGGTCCAGGGGCATCCTTTGGAGGCAGTCAGGGAACAAGGATTCAGGAAAACCTACAAAACTAACGTCCCAACAAAACTCGCGTCAAAGACAGAAAGAAACTCTTTCTCAAAAAAGCAGCATCCCCAGAAAGCTACAAATCAAACAAAACCGAAGTAGCTACTGATTAGCGGATAATTTATACGCTTTTTGACATTGTTTTTAGTATGTTTTTAGTAGAATCTAGTTACTTTTAGGGATGTTTTTAATAGATTTTGTGTTAAATTCACATTTCTGGACTTTACTATGAGTTTGTGTGTTTTTCTGTGATTTCAGGTATTTTCTGGCTGAAATTGAGGGACTTGAGCAGAAATCAGATTCAGAGGTTGAAAAAGGACTGCTGATGCTGTTGGATTCTGACCTCCCTTCACTCAAAGTGGATTTTCTGGAGCTACAGAACTCGAAATGGCGCGCTTCCAATTGCGTTGGAAAGTAGACATCCAGGGCTTTCCAGAAATATATAATAGTCCATACTTTGGCCAAGAATTGACGACGTAAACTGGCGTTCAACGCCAGCCTTCTGCCCAAATCTGGCGTCCAGCGCCAGAAAAGGATCCAAAACCAGAGTTGAACGCCCAAACTGGCACAGAAACTGGCGTTCAACTCCACAAATGGCCTCTGCACGTGTAACACTCAAGTCCAAGCCCAAGCACGCACCAAGTGGGCCCCGGAAGTGGATTTGTACATCAATTACTTACTCATGTAAACCCTAGTAGCTAGTTTATTATAAATAGGACCTCTTACTATTGTATTTGATATCTTTGGACGTCTGGTTCTTAGATCAGAGGGGCTGGCCACACGGCCATGCCTGGACCTTTCACTTATGTATTTTTAACGGTAGAGTTTCTACACTCCATAGATTAAGGTGTGGAGCTCTGCTGTTCCTCAAAGATTAATGCAATTACTACTGTTTTCTATTCAATTCTTCTTATTTCTCTTCTAAGATATCCATTCGCACCCAAGAACGTGATGAAGGTGATGATTATGTGTGACGCTCATCATCCTTCTCCCTTATGAACGCGTGCCTGACAAACACTTCCGTTCTACATGAATTAAGCTAGAATGAGTATCTCTTAGATCTCCTAACCAGAATCTTCGTGGCGTACGCTAGAATGATGGCGGCATTCAAGAGAATCCGGAAGGTCTAAACCTTGTCTGTGGTATTCTGAGTAGGATTCAATAATTGAATGACTGTGACGAGCTTCAAACTTGCGAGTGCTGGGCGTTAGTGACAGACGCAAAAGGAGGGTGAATCCTATTCCAGCATGATCGAGAACCGACAGATGAATAGCCGTGCCGTGACAGGGTGCGTGAGCATATGATTCACTGAGAGGAGGGGATGTAGCCACTGACAACGGTGATGCCCTTGCATACAGCCAGCCATGGAAAGGAGTAAGACTGATTGGATGAAGATAGCAGGAAAGCAGAAGTTCAGAGGAACGAAAAGCATCTCCATTCTCTTATCTAAAATTTCTACCCATGATTTACATAAGTATCTCTATCCCTATTTTATTAATTAATATTCGAAAACCACATAACTGTTTTATATCTGCCTGACTGAGATTTACAAGGTGACCATAGCTTGCTTCATACCAACAATCTCCGTGGGATTCGACCCTTACTCACGTAAGGTATTACTTGGACGACCCAGTGCACTTGCTGGTTAGTTGTACGGAGTTGTTTCCACACATAGTAAAGAGCCATAATAATGATTCCATACAATAACAAAGAGTACTACATTAATGGGATCACAATTTCGTGCACCAGCTACCTTCCAAATTTGCAGTCTCAGCTTATCAGCAAGAAAAATAGCAAAACATATCAAGAAGAAGTCATCAAAGATGTCACCTTTTTTCAGAGAAATAAATTCCCCCAGAAAAAGCAAAACAACACGAAGAAATATTCGTTATCTTTCACAGAATTCATCAGCAAAAACTATCAGCATGACAAAAAGGAACAATCTTTTGAGAAAACAAGCAGTATGAACCCTAGAATGCAAAGGGACCATTTCAAAAGCAAGAGAAATCCCCCAAATAGTAAACAAGCAGGCGCACAGTGATACGATAAAGATTCATATTTTCCAAGTCGAGACGTCAAGAGAAAAATCGAAACTCTATCAAAAGCCGAATGCAAAACGACGAAAGAAGTACAAGGAAAGAAAAACCAACCTGAACAAAGGAGGAAGCTTCGAAGGATATTGAAGATGGAGAGACAGAATCACCCATAAATCGCCAAATGACGCCGCAACGCAAAAAATGCAAAATTCAGGCGAAAACAGAAAGCGAGAGAGTAAAGGGGGAAGTTACAAAAACGAAGAAGAGAAACTATTTTTGTGTGTAAAATTCAAAATAAATGAGCCAAGGGAAACGGAGCACTAAAAAACAATTAATAAAGGTATTAAACCTCGCACGTTCCCAAGAACAGAGCGCTAATACAAAAGCGCGCGCTTTTAGAAGAAAACGTTCCACATTTAAAAAGGAAGACTCTACAAAGAAAGAAGTCAACAAATGCTCAAGTTCGGCTTCATCAGAGACAGATCGAAGTCCTAAACATAAGACTCGATCTCAAAAAGAAAGACTGAGCTCGAGCAGGGGCACTGTTCATACCCTGGGTCGAGCTATCCGACCCGGGATGTTTAGCGACAAGACGACCAGCCTCTTCAGGTCCGACTATCCGACCCCTTCTCAAAGAGCTCGGCCAAACTGCCAGGAAAGCCCAGTAAAGGGCCCAAATAGAGGAACACGACCCAAGTCCAAAGGCAGTCCAAGCCTATAGAAATAAAGGCGGTTCCCTTGAAGATAAGCTGACCTCACCCAAAGATAAGATAAAGATAAGATAAGATAACTAACTTATCTTATCTAAGAAGGTCAGCCCAGGCTATTATAAATGCACTGGAGCACCCAGGTATAACTCATACTCTGATTCTACTAAAAACCTGCTTAATACCCTTGCTAACTTAAGCATCGGAGTCCCTTGCATGTACCCCCCACCCTCTGGTGACGAAGGATCAGCAGTGCAGCCAGTCCAACAAGTCGGACACGACAGCTCCGGCCGCCACTCACCAGCCGGACACGTCAGTACCGACCAGTACGGAAGATCTCGTCCGAGATCGACCTCCAGTTTCAGGTAACCCTCGGAACAACTAGACATAGTGGTTTTCAAAGTGTGCGACACATACATAATTTTCAATCACTCTAGTTTTGAATATGTGACATATAATTTGAATTAGAATAACTTTTAAAAATTGTCTTTTCTCATAAGATTCAATTGGACAGGACTAGTATGGATACGTGATATATAATCTGACTTAAGGACTACTTTTGGTTCTTATTTTATGAGAAACTAAATCGGATTTTTCTTTAACCTTTTCAATTAATTGATTGACCAAGATATTGGCGGTTAGTTAATTGAGGAGAAAAGAAACCGAGGAGCCAAGACATTGGAAATCAGCTAATTAAGATTCGTCGTAAAAAGATCTTTGCATGCATTAGAATAGGGAAAGAAGGTTTGATTTTTCTAGGGCGTAAACATCTCCAAAGCCCTTGGCGTTCTCTCTATTATTATTCTCTTTCAATCAACATCACTGCCATAGAAGCACTCAACTTCCAAGACTCCAAGAAGATAAGTTTTCAACCATAATCAATCCAGGTTTCATTGATCTAATTAGTTATTTAACTCAATATAATCCTTTAATTCTTGTGGGAATGATATCCACTCACCATGATATTACTTGAACGATCCGGTGCACTTGTCGGTATCCATGACTTTCACTTTTCGCTCATAATTTAAACTCCCATACAGGGTCTTCCTCAGGATCCTCCTCTTCAGATGAACTGATAATAGGTCTGTCAGCTCTTGCCGGAGCAAATACCTCTCTTTCAGGGGATTAAACTGTGCTGCCAACAGTTCAATAGGAAGGGAATCTAGTTGAGTCTCTGGTGGTACATTTGGCTGAGGAAAAACATGAGGTCCCTTAGGATGAAACTCCTCTGGATAGTAGTATAGAAGAAAAGCGTGATGAGTGCCTCCAAGATGCAAGACAAAATGGAAAATTGTATGGCATGTCTGGGTTGATGTTTGGACTATACATCAGAGAAAAGAAAGGACGGTCATGGAATATATACATTTAGGTACGAGGCTCTCCCCAAATGATGGTGCTTTCTAACATTTGATCTTCGTAAGTGAATACAATCGACATGTCAATGAATAGGACTCCAGTGCCAGCGATCATTACCGTGTGATCTATTCATAGGAAATGGAAAGGGGGTGAGAACCTACGGTTTCAAGTAGGGTACTAGTGAAAGGGACGAATCATATCTCGGTCTTAGGCACAACTCTAGCATGTTCGGTAATAGTGTGTCTTATTTGTATATCCATAAGTTCAAAGTCTAGTCTTCACTCATTTATCACAGTCCCAATCTCTCGTCAATTTTATCTTAATACATCTTAGTATCCAATAGCAATAGCAGAAAACAGACATAGGTTTAACACAGAAAAATAGAGATTAGGCAGAGAATGCACACATCACATAGAAAACAAAGAGTAAACATAGAATACAATCACAGTGAAGGATGCATAGTGCACAAACATCGAAAATACTGCAACCAATATGATGCATGTTTGTCTTATGCAGGCCATAAACTCATGTGTCGATTGACTACCCACAACTCGACGTTACTTGGGACAAAGTCTGGATATGGTTTCTCAACTGCCTACTCTTAGCATATGTATCTCATGGGCGAACTCATGCACATTTCGATACTTGGTAATCGTTGTTAAAAAGGCGTCATATCATGCTCATAGTTAAAAAACAGTTTCTAACATATAATGGGCATTCTCACATCATTTAGCATTGGTAAGGTGGGATAGGTATTCCACTCTGCCAAGCGGTCATAAATTCATAAGCATCTTTGGGCCTTATCTTAGTCTTATTAGGACGTCTCATCTTAACTTTACTATCTAAGGAACCTTTTTGTCCTTAGTTATTTCTTACAATTATCATAATGCCCTTTTATCTTCTAAGAAATCTGTTTACCTTTAATCTTTATTTTTAATAAGCATTACACCTTTTATTATCTTCTCTTATTCTTTTAACATAATTTTTCTTACTTTATTACTTTTATACCCTTTCTTTCTAAGATGTGCATTTTTATTTTTAAACTTTTATAATATGACTTTTGTGTCCTAAGTCTTTTATAATTACTTTACCATTGGTCTTTTATTGTAATTAATACTTTTTTTAAAATCTTTATCTTTAAAATCTTTTATATCCCCTTTTTCTCTAATTAACCTCTTTGCATTTAACATTTCATAATATGTCCATTTTATCCTTCTCTCTTTAATTTTATCATTTTTTTTTCACACATTTTAATAATGATAATTTTGTTCTTACTATTTTTTATTTTACTATTTTATTCTTGTATTTTATTCTTCCATTTTAACCTTCTCTTTTTATCTAAAATAACTATTTTACCGTAGGTTACATATTTATCCAATTTAACTTTATCTTTTTACCTAATGACCTTCTTATCCCTTATTTTTTCCAAGTTACTAGTTTATTCTAAATCTTTACCTAAATAACCATTATACTCCTATATTTCTTTGTTCATTTATCCAGATATTATTTTTTATCAAAATAATTATTTTATCCTTTATATTCCCAACTTACTATTTTATCCTAAATATTTTTACTAATAACAATTTTATCCTTTTTAACCTAATTTATCTCCCTAATATTTGATACTTATCTTATTATCTTGGTATATTTACACTTTCACTCTTAAACTTTACTAAAACTATTATTTATGCCAAAAAATTTATTTTAATTATATTTTTTGTCTGAATCTTTCGTACAATTATATTTTGTTTTCTAAGGCTTCTATGCTCATGTGTTTAAGCCTAATATTTTGTTATTTATATTTAGGCCACTTTTTTTTCACTAAATTGCATATTAGCCAAGTTTGGTGTATCATATTTTTTTCATAAACTTCAAACTTATGTTTATGATTCTTTTAGGCTCTTTAAACACTTTTCTTCCAATTTTTTAATTTTTGCTTAATTAACTTCAGTAGTGATTACTTGGTGAATTCTTATCTTGATTTTCAACTTATGTAAAATTATTACTTAACTATAAGAGCATACATATATTCTATTTTTTATCATTGTCTTATCCTAGTGTGCTGTACAGGTCGTCCCTAACCGAAAAAGAATAGACCTTTTCGGTTTATTGCAGCTTGGGCAACTCATCCGGGGTACAGAGATATTGTGAACCAGTCATAGCAGGCTGGCTACAGAGAGATGCATGGCAAGCTTTTAGAAGTGCAGAAGAACTCTTTGGAGTTTAATTCTAAAGTGTCGGCAATATTTTTGTTAGGAAATGCGAATTGGAGAGACAGATTAATTTCCTTCAGAAGCGACTAGAAGTAATGGAAGATTTGTCTATGCGGAAAAAAGAACAACAGCTGATTGAGGAATTTAATAACACGCTTGTGCAGGAGGAACTTTTATGGTTTCAGAAATCCAGAGAGCAGTGGGTAAAATTTGGGGATAGAAATACTAAGTTCTTTCATGTCCAGACTCTTGTGCGGAGAAAGCATAATAAGATTTATGGTCTCTTTCTTCAAGATGGGGTGTGAAAAATGGATCCGGAGGTCCTTAGAAGGGAAGCTGAATCCTTTTATAAATGCCTATTCTGCCAGTCGGAGGATGTAGATTTAGGTTGTCTTGGTGATGTGCCAATACCTTCCCTGAATGATGAAGCTTGTTGTAGCCTCACAGCACTAGTTACTCTGGAAGAAGTTAAGTCGGCTATTTTCAGTATGCATTCTTTTAAGGCGTCGGACCCTGATGGATTTCAGACTTTCTTCTTTAAAGAATACTGGGAGATTGTTAATTTTGATGTTTGGACTATGGTTCATCATGCATTCTATGGTTTGGATATGGATCCAAGGATGACGGAAACTCTTGTGGTTTTTATTCCAAAGGTAGAAAACTCGGTTTCCATGAAGAATTTCCAACCTATTAGTCTTTGTAATGTGGTTTACAAAGTTATAACGAAGGTCCTGATCAATAGACTTCGTCCCCATCTCAAAGAGATTGTTGGATCCCTTCAAGGAGGGTTTATCCCGGGGAGAGAAACCTCAAACAACATCATTGTAGCACAAGAGGTTCTCCATTTTATGAAGAAGACAAAGGCAAAGAAAGGCACCCTGGCCTTTATGATTGATCTGGAAAAAGCGTACGATAGAGTAGATTGGGGGTTTCTGAAACAAACCCTTGTGAGTTTTGGCTTTCCTCCTCCGACAGTCAATCTGATTATGTGTTGTGTCACTGCTTCCTCACTGTCTATCCTCTGGAATAGGGATAGATTAAATAGCTTCACTTCGAGCAGGGGTCTTAGGCAAGGAGATCCTATATCACCGTATCTGTTTGTGTTGTGTATGGAGAGATTGTCATGTTCTATTAATCAACAAGTTGATAGGGCTTGTGGAAGCCGGTTGCGATTTCTAGAGGGGGTCCAATAATTTCTCATTTGATGTTTGCCGATGATTTGCTTCTTTTCTGTAAAGCCAAAAAATAGCAAGTTCAAACTGTGATGGTAGCTTTGGAAATTTTCTACAGAGCCTCTGGGATGAAGGTTAATGTGGAGAAATCTAAAGCGTTATGCTCTAGAAATGTTTCGGCGACCAGAAAAGAGATTTTCACTGGAGTGTCCTCTATCAGATTCGTCCAGAACTTGGGCAAGTATTTAGGGGTGAACCTTAATCACTCTCGGGTGACATGCGCAACTTTCAACGATGTTCTGGACAAGATTCGAGGAAGGCTAGCCAGCTGGAAAGGGAGATTGCTTAATAAGGTGGGTAGACTCTGTTTGGTCAATTCGATAGTGACTGCGATTCCTACTTACCGCATGCAAGTATCTCTCTTCCCTAAAGGGGTAACTAATAAGATAGAATTCATGATGTGAAACTTTCTATGGAAGGGTCAAGTTGATGGTAGAGGTCTGAATCTAGTTAATTGGAAGGTGTTGGTCACCCCTAAGTTTGGGGGTCTGGGAATTAGAGATCTTTTTTGTGCTAATATTGCTCTTCTTGGAAAGCTAGTTTAGAAACTTTTTCACCATCCTGACAAGCTATAGGTTCAACTTTTGATGGAAAAATACCATTCTTGTAAGGATGATTATTTCAATTAGTCTCGAGGAAGGGGATCTTATGTTTGGAAGAGTATATGTCGAGCTTGGAATATTCTGAAGGAAGGTTTTATTTGGTGCATTGGGGATTTGGAATAGAACTTATGGTTTTCTAAATGGAGAACAGATGGGCGACTGTGTCATGAGATGGATTATGTTCACATTTCTGATACGAATCTCAGGATCTTGGACCTTTGGTCATCTGGACAGTGGAACTTTGAGAATATCTATTCTCCTCTGAATCAGTCTCTGCAGAGCAACATTAACTCTTACAACCCAGATGTTCAAGCTGGTTCAGAGGTCGGTTAGTGTTGGACTGGTAAAGCTTCAAAGATTTATGATACTCATAGTGGTTATTTGTGACTCAATAAAAAGATGTTTAGTTGGGAGGATAGGGGTAATTGGCTTTGGCTTTGGCGTCAACATGTTCCAGAAAAGCACAAATTTTTGGCCTGACTATGTGATGAGAGAACTTTTGCGTGGTCTAGAAATTTGCGGATAAATCCTCGTTGCAAGTATAGTTTCTAAACCTTCAAAAGTCCTTTCATACAAACGTTTTGGTTGTCACAAGTAACAACCCCTTTAAAATTGATAACCGAGTATTTAAACCTCGGGTCGTCTTCTCAAGGAATTGCAGGGAGGTATGTTCTTATTATTGGTTATGCAAAGGTATGTTTTAGGGTTTTGGATTAAGATAAAAAGTTAGTTGAATGACAAGTAAAATAAAATAATAATAACTGTAAAATAAACTCTTGGCAAGGTATAAGAACTGGAAGTCCTATCCTGGTTATCCTTATCAATTGTGATGAGAATGGATTTTTCTCCCACTTTGTTAACCTCTAACTATGAAGGTAAGTTAAGTGGACGAATTAATTCGAATCCTCAAGTCCTAGTCTTTCCTTGGGAAAAGTTAGAGTTATTGGATCTCGAAGTAATTCTTGAAGAATTCCAATTTTCAATCAACAATGAGTTTGATAACTCAAGAGTTACCAATGACTCAACCAAAGCCAAAAGGGAAAAATCCAAATTATTTATATAAATAAAAGAAAGCAATCATAAGTCTGAAATACCTCAAAATATATTAAATAGAAAATCAATCTAAACATAGAGATTCATAAACAAAAATGAGAAAAGAAATAAAAGAACATTGAACCTGGGATTGAGAGTCACTCCTAAAACTAAGAGAAGTCCTAAATCCTAATCCTAAGAGAGGGGAGAGAACCTCTCTTTCTAAAAACTATATCTACTCCTAAAATTGTGAATGTGAAAGCTTGATTATGAATGGATGCATTCCCCCACTTTATAGCCTCTAATCTATGTTTTCTGGGCCGCAAACTGGGTCGGAAACAGCCCAGAAATCGCTGGAGGAGAAATCTGCCACGCTGGTTTTTCGTCACTGCGATGCATCCACGTGGATCACGCGTTCGCGTCACCTAGCTTCAGGGCAACTATGGCATATTATATTTCAAATCGAAGCCCCGGACGTTAGCTTTCCAACGCAACTGGAATAGCATCGTTTGGACCTCTGTAGCTAAAGTTACAGCCGTTTGAGTGCGAGAGGGTTAGGCTGCCAGCTTTGCAGTTCCTTCAACTTCTTGTATTCCTTCCACTTTTGCATGCTTCCTTTCCATCCTCTGAGCCATTCCTGCCCTGTAATCTCTGAAAGTACTTAACACACATATCAAGGTATCTAATGGTAATAATAGAGGATTAATATTAGCAAAGATAAGTCCAAAGAAACATGTTTTCAATTAAAGCACATAATTAGGAAGGCAAATGTAAAACCATGCAAATAGTATGAATAAGTGGGTAAAGAGTAGATAAAAACCACTCAATTGAGCACAAGATAAACCTTAAAATAGTGGTTTATCAACCTCCCCACACTTAAACATTAGCATGTCCTCATGCTAAGCTCGAGAGAACTATAAAAGTGAAGAGGAATGGTAAAATGTATGGAATGCAACCTATGTATATGAATGCAAAATATTTCTACCTACTTGGTTAAAAGTAAATAAGTTCTCCAAGACAAATATAAATCAAATTTCACTAATTCAAATTATACAATAAAAAGCAAGTAAACTTGTAAGAAGACAGCTCATGAAAGCAGGGAACATAGAATCAAGCATTGAACCCTCACTGGTAGTGTATATCACTCTAATCTCTCAAGTGTATAGGGTTATTCACTCTACTCTTCTCTAGTCATACTTTCTAAACCTTGTTCTTCATCTAACCAATCAACATTATTTAATGTACCAATGCAAACATCATGAGGTCTTTTCAAGGTTGTAATGGGGCTAAGGTAAAGGTAAGGATATATGTATGGCCAAGTGAGCTATAATATGAATCTTTAATTAACCTAAACTTTCACCTAACATACATATACTCTATATAATTCTAATTCATGCCTAGCTACCCAAGATTCCCACTTTTACATCACATACTCATGTATCAACTTTTCTTTTTAATTTATCACATGTGCATTGATTTTTTTCATTAACTCAACATTGGGGTAATTTTGTCCCCTTATTTATATATATATATATATATATATATATATATATATATATATATATATATATATTTGAATCATAAAAGCAAACATAACTTATCAATGCACATGGATTCTCCATTATTTTTCTATTTTGGTTTTTCATGAGTAGGTTCCCAAATTCTCAATATTCAAATAAATTAGAAACATAATACATTCCCTTATTAACCCAAGTTCTCACAATTTTCCCACACTTAGTTGTTACACAATCTCTATCTTAAGCTAACCAAAGATTCAATTGGGATATTTAATTATTTTTCTGCTTTAAGGCTAGTGATGTGGTAAAATACAGAACAAATAGGGATTAAAAGGCTCAAAGTGGCTGACAAGGGTGATTTAAAGGGTATGCTTATTTGGGATAAGTGAGCTAAAATCAAACAATGGCCTCAATCATGTGTAAGCATATAAATATACTAAATAATGGACATATAGAATGAAACAAAGCAAAGATTGCAATTATAGAGAAGAAAACACACAAGAATAAAATATTTATGGTTAAATAATGTAACCATATAAATAAGCTCAAAATCTCACAGGTTGCGTGTTTTTTGGCTTAAAAACCATGTTCCACATACAACTTCAAACAAGTTTTAACATAAAAAATTTTTCAATTTAAATTAGTGAAAATTTTCAAAGATAGGGTCTTAAAAGAATTTTATTACTTTAACCAAGTAGTAACTAAATGCATAAAATTAAACAAATATGCAAATGCAATAACTAATTTAAGAAAATTTAAACATTGGTGTTGAAACAGAAAGGTACTAACCCATGGAGATCGGTATCGACCTCCCCACACTTAAAGATTGCACCGTCCTCGGTGCATGCTAAGATGTGCAAGTGGACGGGTGGCTTCAACTGATGCTTTTCTCTATAGATTGTGCAGATTGACTTGCCTGTCTCCCCATGTAAACGTCTTCAGGTTCTCTTCCGGGTGGCCATCCTGAAAGAAAAAGGGAAGAAGAGTAACCCAGAAATAAAGATAGGAAAATAAATACAGTATGGTTGGGTTAATGCCAAATAATAAGGGTCTCAATTACATGGTAGCTACAACATGCAAGTGAGAAAATAATAGAAGCCATGGCATGCCAGTGGTACAAAATGTACAACAATGGGGAAGAGAGTGGGGAATGAGAGATAATATAAATTCATGTCAATGCAAAAGTAATACAGATACAAAAGATTGGCATTGATTTAAATAATATTACTCAATCAGAATTAAACAAGTCATTAAGCACCAAGAAAATACCAGAAAAGATGTAACAGTTGAATAAGAACATTTGAACACCAATGGTAAAATAATAAATTTAGAAAAATAAAAATATGCAATGAATAAAAGTATGCAAATAAATAAAATAAAATAAAAGATAAGAAGAATGAGAAGGGAAAGAAATAAAGTAAGAAAGAAAGAAGAAAGAAGAAAAGATAGAAGAAATTATGATTAGAGAAGAAAAGATAAGAAAATTGGCATTAATCTGGATAGGTTGTGTGACGCTGGCGACGCGGTCGCGTGGGTGACGCGGTCGCGTGGTGCGCAATAAGGTCAGGCGACGCGGACGCATAGGGCACGCGATCGCGTGACTTGATTTGTGCTAGTGGCCCGAGTGCAGCCTCACGGTCGCACAACTCTTTGTTCGAAACTTGGTATTGCCAAAATCCAGGGTGACGCGGTCGCATGGTCGACGCGATCGCGTGAGTGGCCATCATGGGGGTATGACGCGGACGCGTGAGCCATGCGTCCGCGTGGTAGGGTTTGTGCGTTCAGCACCAGTCCAGCACCACTCTCGCACAACTTTCGGTCGTGCACCTTTTCTTACGTTGATTTCCAGGTCACGCGGCCGCGTGGGTGACGCGGTCGCGTGGGAGCCATTTTTCCCACATGACGCGGATGCGTCAGCGACGCTGTCGCGTCGCGTGCGTGCGTTTCTTTTTTTTTTTCTTTTTTTTAAGCATGAAAAATGCAGAATACATTGTTAATATGAATGTGATGCAAAACTCCAGGTTCAATATAATAAAATAAAATAAAACAAATAAAACTAACTAAAAATGAAAAAGGAACGATCATACCATGGTGGGTTGTTTCCGACCTAGCACTTTTAGTTAAAGTCCTTAAGTTGGACATTTGATGAGCTTCCTGTTATGGTGGCTTGTGTTTAAACTCATCCAGGAATCTCCACCAATGTTTGTAATTTCAATAGCCTCCGGGATCCCAAACTAGGCACGTAAAGCCTTTGAGCAGCTTCAAACAGATTCTTAGGCTCTCGGGGTGTTGGATGTCAGAACAGATTCCAGGATCCCAAATCTTGCTTTTACACCCGTCTTCAAGTTGATTATCATGATTCCATCCGGGTGGTTCAGCTTTAGAATTTTCACTGAAGCGTCCAAACAACTTCCTAGACCCATTCAATTGAGCTTTACACCAACCCTTGCGTTTAAACTTAAAGCTTCCAACCATAATGAACCTTGCAGGACAATTCTTACCACTGACCATCTTCCTCTTACTCTTAATGCCACAAAGAGCTCTAAGTTGACCATCCGTCTCCAGTAGCCCATATTCAAGTGGAATCAGAAAGCTAAGGGATATGAATTTTACCCACTTGAATGTCGTGAAGGAAGATGGCAACTTAGGGGGAGGTATTTTTAATGAAATTGCAAGTTCCACTCCCTTGTGCTCTTCTCTGATAATTACCACCTCTTTGCAAGCTTTTTCAATTTCAACCTCTTCCTCTTGGTAGCTTTCTTCCAATTCAATCTCCTCTTCATTGCTTTCCAAGGGCATAGGAGGTTGTGCTTCTTCTTCTTGAATCTCCACCTCTTGATCAGCCTCTTCACAGTCTTCAACTGTGATATGCCTTGGACGTTGTACACCCTCCTCAGCATCAATTTCAAACATCTTGGAAGGGGGTTCTATGATTGGACTTTCCCATGGAGGTTCTGCATCTCCTAAGTCTTCAACCACTTCTTCTTCTTCAATAATTCCGGCTTCCTCTACTTGTTCCAGTACAAAGTCATGCTCCGTACTGTTCACTGGAGTTTCTAGTATCTCCTTCATGCTACGTTGTTCATTAGATTGTCCACATGAAGCCATAGGAGTTTGATGAGCGGATAATTTATACGCTTTTTGACATTGTTTTTAGTATGTTTTTAGTAGGATCTAGTTACTTTTAGGGATGTTTTTAATAGATTTTATGTTAAATTCACATTTCTGGACTTTACTATGAGTTTGTGTGTTTTTCTGTGATTTCAGGTATTTTCTGGCTGAAATTGAGGGACTTGAGCTGAAATCAGATTCAGAGGTTGAAGAAGGACTGCTGATGCTGTTGGATTCTGACCTCCTTGCACTCAAAGTGGATTTTCTGGAGCTACAGAACTCGAAATGGCGCGCTTCCAATTGCGTTGGAAAGTAGACATCCAGGGCTTTCCAGCAATATATAATAATCCATACTTTGGCCAAGAATTGACGACGTAAACTGGCGTTCAAACGCCAGCCTTCTGCCCAAATCTGGCGTCCAGCGCCAGAAAAGGATCCAAAACCAGAGTTGAACGCCCAAACTGGCACAGAAACTGGCGTTCAACTCCACAAATGGCCTCTACACGTGCAACACTTAAGCTCAGCCCAAACACACACCAAATGGGCCCCGGAAGTGGATTTATGCATCAATTACTTATTCATGTAAACCCTAGTGACTAGTTTATTATAAATAGGACCTTTTACTAGTGTATTAGACATCTTTGGACGCCTGGTTCTTAGATCAGAGAGGCTGGCCACACGGCCATGCCTAGACCTTTCACTTATGTATTTTCAACGGTAGAGTTTCTACACTCCATAGATTAAGGTGTGGAGCTCTGCTGTTCCTCAAAGATTAATGCAAAGTACTACTGTTTTCTATTCAACTCATCTTATTTCGCTTCTAAGATATTCATTCGCACTTCAACCTGAATGTGATGAACGTGACAATCATCATCATTCCCTATGAACGCGTGCCTGACAACCACCTCCGTTCTACATTAGATTGAATGAGTATCTCTTAGATCTCTTAATCAGAATCTTCGTGGCGTAAGCTAGAATGATGGCGGCATTCAAGAGAATCCGGAAGGTCTAAACCTTGTCTGTGGTATTCTGAGTAGGATTCAATGATTGAATGACTGTGACGAGCTTCAAACTCGCGAGTGCTGGGCGTTAGTGACAGACGCAAAAGGAGGGTGAATCCTATTCCAGCATGATCGAGAACCGACAGATGAATAGCCGTGCCGTGACAGGGTGCGTGAGCATGTGATTCACTGAGAGGAGGGGATGTAGCCACTGACAACGGTGATGCCCTTGCATAAAGCCAGCCATGGAAAGGAGTAAGACTGATTGGATGAAGATAGCAGGAAAGCAGAGGTTCAGAGGAACGAAAAGCATCTCCATTCGCTTATCTGAAATTCCTACCAATGATTTACATAAGTGCCCCTATCCCTATTTTATTATATTAAATTCGAAAACCATATCACTGTTTTATATCTGCCTGACTGAGATTTACAAGGTGACCATAGCTTGCTTCATACCAACAATCTCCGTGGGATTCGACCCTTACTCACGTAAGGTATTACTTGGACGACCCAGTGCACTTGCTGGTTAGTTGTACGGAGTTGTGTCCACACATAGAGTCACAATTTGGATTCAATACAATTATATATTGTTAATCTCACACAAGTACAAGGAACATGGAGATCACAATTTCGTGCACCAAGTTTTTGGCGCCGTTGCCGGGGATTGTTCGTGTTGGGACAACTGACGGTTCATCTTGTTGCTCAGATTAGGTAATTTTCTTTTTGTTTTGTTTTCAAAAATTTTTCAAAAATTTCTCCTTTGTTTTCGAAAAAAACAATAATAATAATAAAAAAAAATGTTTTCAAAAATATATTTTTCTTCAAAATTTTTAAGAATGAATTCTAGTGTTTCATATAACATGTTTTAACTTGGCTGGCTATTAAGCCATGTCTAATTCCCAAGATTTTGATTGAGGACTATGAATTCATTGCTTCCTTTTTCCCAAATATTTTCGAAAATAAAAATCCAAAAAAAATTAGAAAATCATAAAAAATCAAAAATATTTTGTGTTTGAGTTTGAGTCTTGAGTCACATTATAAGTTTGGTGTCACATGCATATGCATCTAGCATTTTTCGAAAATTTCATGCATTCATAGTGTTCTTCATGATCTTCAAGTTGTTCTTGGTAAGTCTTCTTGTTTGATCTTGATGATTTTTTGTTTTGTGTCTTTTCATGTTTATCATATGCATTTTTCGTTTCTTAGAGTCTAAACATGAAAGATTTCTAAGTTTGGTGTCTTGCATGTTTTCTTTGCATTAAAAATTTTTCAAAAATATGTTCTTGATGTTCATCATGTTCTTCAAAGTGTTCTTGGTGTTCATCTTGACATTCATAGCATTCTTGCATGCATTCATTGTTTTGATCTAAAAATTTCATGCATTGCATAATTTTCATGTTTTTCATAAAAATTTCAAAAATCAAAAAAATATCTTTCCCCTTTTCTCTCATCAAATTCGAAAATTTGAGTTGACTTTTTCAAAAATTTTTAAAATCAAGTTGTTTCCTATGAGTCAAATCAAATTTTCAATTTGAAAATCTTATCTTTTTCAAAATCTTTTTCAAAAATCAAATCTTTTTCAAAATTCATAGTTATTTTCGAAAATTCCAAAAATAATTTTCAAAAATCTTTTTCTTATTTTATATTATAATTTTCGAAAATAACATAAACAATTAATGTTTTGATTCAAAAATTTGAAGTTTGTTACTTGCTTGTTAAGAAAGATTCAAACTTTAAGTTCTAGAATCATATCTTGTGATTTCTTGTGAATCAAGTCATTAATTGTGATTTTAAAAATCAAATCTTTTTCAAAACTAATTTCTATCATATTTTTTCAAAAATATCTTCTTATCTTATCTTTTTCAAAAATATCTTTTAAAAAAATATCTTTCCTAACCTCCTAACTACTTATCTTTTCAAAATTGGTTTTCAAAATTTGTTTCAACTAACTAACTAACTTTTTGTTTGTTTCTTAACTTTTTCAAAACCACCTAACTAACTCTCTCTCTCTCTAATTTTCGAAAATATCTTATCTTTTTCAAAAATATCTTTTCAAAATATCTTTTCTAACTTCCTAACTTCTTATCTTTTCAAAATTTGTTTCAACTAACTAACTAACTTTTTGTTTGTTTCTTAACTTTTTCAAAACCACCTAACTAATTCTCCCTTTCTAATTTTCGAAAATATCTCCCTCTTTTTCAAAAATTTCTTTTTTATTAACTAATTATTTTTATTTTTGATTTCAAAAAAAAAAAAATATTTTTTCGAAAAAAATACTAAATATTTTTCAAAAACTATTTTCAAAAATCACTAACTCCTTTTCAAAATAATTTTCGAAAATTATTCCTTCTCTCTCTTCCTATTCTATTTATTCATTCATATCCTAACATCTCATCTTACATCTCTTCCATTCGTACAGTTGCTTCTTCCTTTACATCACATTCTTTGTCTCCCCCTCTTTTCTTCCACTCACAAAGGGATCCCTATACTGTGGTATAAAGGATCTCTATTATTATTATTATTTTTCTGTCCATTCTTCCTTGTATGAGCAGGAGCAAGGATAAGAACATTCTTGTGGAAGCAGATCCAGAACCCGAAAGGACTCTGAAGAGAAAATTAAGAGAAGCTAAAATACAACAATCCAGAGATAATCTTTCAGAAATTTTCGAACAGGCAGAGGAGATGGCAGGCAAAAATAATAATAATGAAAGGAGGATGCTTGGTGACTTTACTGCACCTAATTCCAATTTACATGGAAGAAGCATCTCCATTCCTGCCATTGGAGCAAACAACTTTGAGCTGAAACCTCAATTAGTTTCTCTGATGCAGCAGAACTGCAAGTTTCATGGACTTCCATCTGAAGATCCTTTTCAGTTCTTAACTGAATTCTTGCAGATATGTGATACTGTTAAGACTAATGGAATAGATCCTGAAGTCTACAGGCTCATGCTTTTCCCTTTTGCTGTAAGAGACAGAGCTAGATTATGGTTGGATTCTCAACCCAAAGACAGCCTGAACTCTTGGGATAAGCTGGTCACGGCTTTCTTAGCCAAGTACTTTCCTCCTCAAAAGCTGAGCAAGCTTAGAGCTGATGTTCAAACCTTCAGACAGAAAGAAGGTGAATCCCTCTATGAAGCTTGGGAAAGATACAAACAGTTGACCAAAAAGTGTCCTTCTGACATGCTTTCAGAATGGACCATCCTGGATATATTCTATGATGGTTTATCTGAGCTATCAAAGATGTCACTGGACACTTCTGCAGGTGGATCCATTCACCTAAAGAAAACACCTGCAGAAGCTCAAGAACTCATTGACATGGTTGCTAATAACCAGTTCATGTACACTTCTGAAAGGAATCCTGTGAGTAATGGGACGCCTATGAAGAAGGGAGTTCTTGAGGTTGATACTCTGAATGCCATATTGGCTCAGAATAAAATATTGACTCAGCAAGTCAATATGATCTCTCAGAGTCTGCATGGAATGCAAGCTGCATCCAACAGTACTCAAGAAGCATCTTCTGAAGAAGAAGCTTATGATCCTGAGAACCCTGCAATAGCAGAGGTAAATTACTTAGGTGAACCTTATGGAAACACCTATAACTCAACATGGAGAAATCATCCAAATTTCTCATGGAAGGATCAAAAGCCCCAACAAGGCTTTAATAATGGTGGAAGAAACAGGTTTAGCAATAGCAAACCTTTTCCATCATCAACTCAGCAACAGACAGAAAACTCTGAACAAAATGCTTCTAATTTAGCAAATCTAGTCTCTGATCTATCTAAGGCCACTGTAAGTTTCATGAATGAAACAAGGTCTTCCATTAGAAATCTGGAAGCACAAGTGGGCCAGCTGAGTAAAAGGATCACTGAAATCCCTCCTAGTACTCTCCCAAGTAATACAGAAGAGAACCCAAAAGGAGAGTGCAAGGCCATTGACATAAGTGCCCTGGCCGAACCTGTAAGGAGAGGAGAGGACGTGAATCCCAAGGAGGAAGACCTCCTGGGACGTTCAGTGATCAATAAGGAGCTTCCCTCTGGGGAATCAAAGGACTCTGAGGCTCATCTAGAGACTATAGAGATCCCATTGAACCTCCTTATGCCCTTCATGAGCTCTGATGAGTATTCCTCTTCTGAAGAGAATGAGGATGTTACTGAAGAGCAAACCGCCAAGTTTCTTGGTGCAATCATGAAGCTGAATGCCAAATTATTTGGCATTGATGCTTGGGAAGTTGAACCTCCCTTGTTCATCAATGAACTAAGTGATCTGGATCAACTGACATTGCCTCAGAAGAGACAGGATCCTGGAAAGTTCATAATACCCTGTACCATAGGCACCATGATCTTTAAGGCTCTGTGTGACCTTGGTTCAGGAATAAACCTCATGCCCCTCTCTGTAATAGAGAAACTGGGAATCTATGGGGTGCAAGCTGCTAAAATCTCACTAGAGATGGCAGACAGCTCAAGAAGACAGGCTTATGGACACGTAGAAGATGTATTGGTAAAAGTTGAGGGCCTTTACATACCTACTGATTTCATAGTCCTGGATACTGGAAAGGAAGAGGATGAATCCATCATCCTGGGAAAACCTTTCCTGGCCACAGCAAGAGCTGTGATTGATGTTGACAGAGGTACAGTAGTCCTTCAATGGAATGAGGACTCCCTTGTGTTTAAAACTCAAGGATCTCCCTCTGCAACCATGGAGAGGAAGCAGAAAAAGCTTCTCTCCAAGCAGAGTCAACCAGAGCCCCCACAGTCAAACTCTAAGTTTAGTGTTGGGAGGCCACAACCAAACTCTAAGTTTGGTGTTGAACTCCCATATCCAAACTCTAAGTTTGGTGTTGGAGAGTCTCAACAAAGCTCTGCACATCTGTGAGGCTCCATGAGAGCCCTCTGTCAAGCTATTGACATTAAAGAAGCGCTTGTTGGGAGGCAACCCAATGTTTATCTAATTCTTATTTTTATTGTTTTTCATGTTTACTTAGGTTCATGATCATGTGGAGTCACAAAATAAATAGAAAAATTGAAAACGGAATCAAAAACAGCAGAAGAAAAATCACACCCTGGAGGAGCATCTGTCTGGCGTTCAAACGCCAGAACAGAGCATAGTTCTGGCGCTGAACGCCTAGAATGGGAGCATCCTGGCGCTGAACGCCCAGAACAAGCATGGTTCTGGCGTTCAACGCCAGAAATGGCAGCAAAAGGGGCGTTGAACGCCCAAAATGGGCACCAACCTGGCGCTGAACGCCCAGAGTTGTGTGCAAGGGCATTTTACATGCCTAAATTGGTGCAGGGATGTAAATGCCTTGACACCTCAGGATCTGTGGACCCCACAGGATCATCTCAGGATCTGTGGACCCCACAGGATCCCTACCTACCTCATCATCTCTCTTTCCATTCATGATCATCCCTTCTTTTTTTCCATTTACCACTCACATCCATACACCCACTACCTTCAAAATTCAACATCTCTCTCACCCAATCCCACCCATATGGCCGAATACACACTCCCATCCATCTCCTCCATATCCTCTTCTTCTTCTTCTATTCTTCTTTTGCTCGAGGGCGAGCAACATTCTAAGTTTGGTGTGGTAAAAGCATAGCTTTTTTGTTTTTTCCATAACCATTGATGGCACCTAAGGCCAGAGAAACCTCTAGAAAGAGGAAAGGGAAGACAAAAGCTTCCATCAAGGGTCTATAGCTCAGTGGTAGAACATTTGACTGCAAATCAAGAGATCCCTGAGATACCTCAGGGGATACATTTTTTTTCCACACAATTATTGGAAGCAACTAAGGGTGGAACATCAAGAGCACTCCATCATCCTTCATGAAATCAGAGAAGATCTAAAAGCAATGAAGGAGGAGCAGCCAAGGCAAGGAAGAGAAATAGAAGAGCTCAAGGACATCACTAAGGTGGACTCATTCCTTGTTCTTACTTTCTCTGTTTTTTGTTTTCTATGTTATGTGCTTATCTATGTTTGTGTTTTCATTACATGATCATTAGTAGTTAGTAACTCTGTCTTAAAGTTATGAATGACCTATGAATCCATCACCTCTCTTAAAATAAAAACTGTTTTAATTCAAAAGAACAAGAAGTACATGAGTTTTGAATTTATCCTTGAACTTAGTTTAATTATATTGATGTGGTGATAATGCTTCTTGTTTTCTGAATGTATGCTTGAACAGTGCATATGTCTTTTGAAGTTGTTGTTTAAGAATGTTAAATATGTTGGCTCTTGAAAGAATGATGACTAGGAGACATGTTATTCGATAATCTGAAAAATCATAAAAATGATTCTTGAAGCAAGAAAAAGCAGCAAAAAACAAAGCTTGCAGAAAAAAAAAATAGGCAAAAAAAAATAGAAAGAAAAAGAAAAAGCAAGCAGAAAAAGCCAAAGCTCTTAAAACCAAGAGGCAAGAGCAAAAAGCCAATAACCCTTAAAACCAAAAGGCAAGGGCAATTAAAAAGGATCCCAAGGCTTTGAGCATCAGTGGATAGGAGGGCCTAAAGGAATAAAATCCTGGTCTAAGCAGCTAAACCAAGCTGTCCCTAACCATGTGCTTGTAGCGTGTAGGTGTCAAGTGAAAACTTGAGACTGAGCGGTTAAAGTCAAGGTCCAAAGCAAAAAAAGAGTGTGCTTAAGAACCCTGGACACCTCTAATTGGGGACTTTAGCAAAGCTGAGTCACAATCTGAAAAGGTTCACCCAATTATGTGTCTGTGGCATTTATGTATCTGGTGGTAATACTGGAAAACAAAGTGCTTAGGGCCACGGCCAAGACTCATAAAGAAGTTGTGTTCAAGAATCATCATACTGAACTAAGAGAGTCAATAACACTATTCGAAATCTGAAGTTCCTATAGATGCCAATCATTCTAAACTTCAATGGATAAAGTGAGATGCCAAAACTATTCAAGAGGCAAAAAGCTATAAGTCCCGCTCATATGATTGAAGCTCTGTTTCATTGATAGTTTGGAATTTATAGTATATTCTATTCTTTTTATCCTATTTTGATTTTCAGTTGCTTGGGGACAAGCAACAATTTAAGTTTGGTGTTGTGATGAGCGGATAATTTATACGCTTTTTGACATTGTTTTTAGTATGTTTTTAGTAGGATCTAGTTACTTTTAGGGATGTTTTTAATAGATTTTATGTTAAATTCACATTTCTGGACTTTACTATGAGTTTGTGTGTTTTTCTGTGATTTCAGGTATTTTCTGGCTGAAATTGAGGGACTTGAGCTGAAATCAGATACAGAGGTTGAAGAAGGACTGCTGATGCTGTTGGATTCTGACCTCCCTGCACTCAAAGTGGATTTTCTGGAGCTACAGAACTCGAAATGGCGCGCTTCCAATTGCGTTGGAAAGTAGACATCCAGGGCTTTCCAGCAATATATAATAGTCCATACTTTGGCCAAGAATTGATGACGTAAACTGGCGTTCAAACGCCAGCCTTATGCCCAAATCTGGCGTCCAGCGCCAGAAAAGGATCCAAAACCAGAGTTGAACGCCCAAACTGGCACAGAAACTGGCGTTCAACTCCACAAATGGCCTCTGCACATGCAACACTTAAGCTCAGCCCAAACACACACCAAATGGGCCCCGGAAGTGGATTTATGCATCAATTACTTATTCATGTAAACCCTAGTGACTAGTTTATTATAAATAGGACCTTTTACTAGTGTATTAGACATCTTTGGACGCCTGGTTCTTAGATCAGAGAGGCTGGCCACACAGCCATGCCTAGACCTTTCACTTATGTATTTTCAACGGTAGAGTTTCTACACTCCATAGATTAAGGTGTGGAGCTCTGCTGTTCCTCAAAGATTAATGCAAAGTACTACTGTTTTCTATTCAACTCATCTTATTTCGCTTCTAATATATTCATTCGCACTTCAACCTGAATGTGATGAACGTGACAATCATCATCATTCCCTATGAACGCGTGCCTGACAACCACCTCCGTTCTACATTAGATTGAATGAGTATCTCTTAGATCTCTTAATCAGAATCTTCGTGGCGTAAGCTAGAACGATGGCGGCATTCAAGAGAATCCGGAAGGTCTAAACCTTGTCTGTGGTATTCTGAGTAGGATTCAATGATTGAATGACTGTGACGAGCTTCAAACTCGCGAGTGCTGGGCGTTAGTGACAGACGCAAAAGGAGGGTGAATCCTATTCCAGCATGATCGAGAACCGACAGATGAATAGCCGTGCCGTGACAGGGTGCGTGAGCATGTGATTCACTGAGAGGAGGGGATGTAGCCACTGACAACGGTGATGCCCTTGCATAAAGCCAGCCATGGAAAGGAGTAAGACTGATTGGATGAAGATAGCAGGAAAGCAGAGGTTCAGAGGAACGAAAAGCATCTCCATTCGCTTATCTGAAATTCCTACCAATGATTTACATAAGTGCCCCTATCCCTATTTTATTATATTAAATTCGAAAACCATATCACTGTTTTATATCTGCCTGACTGAGATTTACAAGGTGACCATAGCTTGCTTCATACCAACAATCTCCGTGGGATTCGACCCTTACTCACGTAAGGTATTACTTGGACGACCCAGTGCACTTGCTGGTTAGTTGTACGGAGTTGTGTCCACACATAGAGTCACAATTTGGATTCAATACAATTATATATTGTTAATCTCACACAAGTACAAGGAACATGGAGATCACAATTTCGTGCACCAGAGTTCCTTGAGTGTCCGAACGTCGGGAAGCTAATTGATTTATCGCTTGCTCCAATTGACGAATGGTTGCCTGAAATCGATCCACTGTTTCCTTGAAACGATCCTTTGACTCTTGAAGCGCTCGGCTTTCATAAATAGGATCATAGTGCTCTTGGATTGATGGATATGGAGATGGTGAATATTGAAGTGGTGGTTCTTGTGAGTAATTGGGTTGGAATTGGGGTGGTTCTATATATGGTTCATATTGCTCATAAGGTGGTTGGTATGGTGGTTGAGGGTTAGGGCCATATGGAGGTGAATGGCGGAAAGGGGCTTGTGAGTTTGGTGGTTCAAAGTTATGTTGAGGAGGGGGTTCATAGGCGTATGGTGGTGGTTGTTGATAATCAAAAGAGCGCTCACCATAGCCATTGCCTTGATATGCATCACAGAATGGTTGTTGATAGTCCATTGGAGGTGGTTGTTGCCATGAGGGTTGATTAAATCCTTGTGGCTCCTCCTATTTTTTATTGTTCCAACTTTGATGCCTATTCTCATTGTAATTTCTTCTTCCTGCAACATAATTGTAACCAGACTCATAGCCAAAGGGGTGAGAGTTCATAGTAGCAAATAAAAATTAAAAACAAAAATAAAAAAAATTTAAATTAAAAGGTTATTTAAATTTTGAATTTGAAAATTAAATTTTGAAATTTTGAATTTTAAATTTTTGAATTTTGAATTTTTGAAATTTGAATTTTGAAATTTGATTTTTGAAATAAGATAAGATAAAATAAAAATTTTAAAATAAAAACCAATAACCTCTTAACTTAAGAAAAAGCAAAAATAAAAACAAAAATAAAAACAAATAAACAAGCAAAAATAAAATATTTACAATAACCAATAATAAGACACACGTTTGCAATTCCCCGGCAACGGCGCCATTTTGATGAGAGAACTTTGCGTGGTCTAGAAATTTGCGGATAAATCTTCGTTGCAAGTATAGTTTCTAAACCTTCAAAAGTCTTTTCATACAAACGTTTTGGTTGTCACAAGTAACAAACCCTTTAAAATTGATAACCGAGTATTTAAACCTCGGGTCGTCTTCTCAAGGAATTGCAGGGAGGTATGTTCTTATTATTGGTTATGCAAAGGTATGTTTTGGGGTTTTGGATTAAGGTAAAAAGTTAGTTGAATGACAAGTAAAATAAAATAATAATAACTGTAAAATAAACTCTTGGCAAGGTATAAGAACTGGAAGTCCTATCCTGGTTATCCTTATCAATTGTGATGAGAATGGATTTTTCTCCCACTTTGTTAACCTCTAACTATGAAGGTAAGTTAAGTGGACGAATTAATTCGAATCCTCAAGTCCCAGTCTTTCCTTGGGAAAATTTAGAGTTATTGGATCTCGAAGTAATTCTTGAAGAATTCCAATTTTCAATCAACAATGAGTTTGATAACTCAAGAGTTACCAATGACTCAACCAAAGCCAAAAGGGAAAAATCCAAATTATTTATATAAATAAAAGAAAGCAATCATAAGTCTGAAATATCTCAAAATATATTAAATAGAAAATCAATCTAAACATAGAGATTCATAAACAAAAATGAGAAAAGAAATAAAAGAACATTGAACCTGGAATTGAGAGTCACTCCTAAAACTAAGAGAAGTCCTAAATCCTAATCCTAAGAGAGAGGAGAGAACCTCTCTCTCTAAAAACTACATCTACTCCTAAAATTGTGAATGTGAAAGCTTGATTATGAATGGATACATTCTTCCACTTTATAGCCTCTAATCTGTGTTTTCTGGGCCGCAAACTGGGTCAGAAACAGCCCAGAAATCGCTGGAGGAGAAATCTGCCACGCTGGTTTTTCGTCACTGCGATGCGTCCGCGTGGATCACGCGTTCGCATCACCTAGCGTCAGAGAAACTATGGCATATTATATATCAAATCAAAGCCCCAGATGTTAGCTTTCTAAGCAACTGAAACCGCGTCGTTTGGACCTCTGTAGCTAAAGTTACAGCCGTTTGAGTGCGAGAGGGTCAGGCTGATAGCTTTGCAGTTCCTTCAACTTCTTGTATTCCTTCCACTTTTGCATGCTTCATTTCCATCCTCTGAGCCATTCCTGCCCTGTAATCTCTGAAAGCACTTAACACACATATCAAGGTATCTAATGGTAATAAGAGAGGATTAATATTAGCAAAGATAAGTCCAAAGAAACATGTTTTCAATTAAAGCACATAATTAGGAAGGCAAATGTAAAACCATGCAAATAGTATGAATAAGTGGGTAAAGAGTAGATAAAAACCACTCAATTGAGCACAAGATAAACCATAAAATAGTGGTTTATTATGGTTTATCTTGTGCTCAATTGAGTGGATTTTATCAATTCTTTACCCACTTATTCATACTATTTTCATGGTTTTACATTTGCCTTCCTAATTATGTGCTTTAATCGAAAACATGCTTCTTTGGCCTTATATTTGCTAATATTAATCCTCTCTTATCACCATTAGATGCCTTGATCTGTGTGTTAAGTGATTTCAGAGATTATAGGGCAGGAATGGCTCAGAGGATGGAAAGAAAGCATGCAAAAGTGGAAGGAATACAAGAAGCTGAAGGAAGTGCAAAGCTGTCCAGCCTTACCTCTTCACACTCAAACAGCTATAACTTTAGCTACAGAGGTCCAAACGATGCGGTTTTAGTTGCGTTGGAGAGATAACGTCCGGGGCTTCGATTTGATATATAATATGCCATAGTTGCCCTGACGTTAGGCGACGCGACCGCGTGCTCCATGCAGACGCATCGCAGTGACGAAAATTCAGCATGTTTGAATTCGCAACCAGCGAATTCTGGGTTGTTTCTGACCCAGTTCTCGGCCCAGAAAACACAGATTAGAGGCTATAAAGTAGAGGAATGCATCCATTTATAAAGGAGGCTTTCACATTCACAATTTTAGGAGTAGATGTAGTTTTTAGAGAGAGAGGTTCTCTTCTCTCTCTTAGGATTAGGATTTAGGACTTCTCTTAGTTTTAGGAGTGACTCTCAATCTCAGGTTCAATATTCTTTTATTTCTTTTCTCATTTTTGTTTATGACTCTCTATGTTTAGATTGATTTTCTATTTAATATATTTTGAGGTATTTCAGACTTATGATTGCTTTCTTTTATTTATATAAATAATTTGGATTTTTCCCTTTTGGCTTTGGTTGAGTCATTAGTAACTCTTAAGTTATCAAACTCATTGTTGATTGAAAATTGGAATTCTTCGAGAATTAATTCGAGTTCCAATAACTCTAACTTTTCCTAAGGAAAGACTGGGACTTGAGGAATCGAAATTAATTCATCCATTTAACTTACCTTCATAGTTAGAAGTTAACAAAATGGGAGAAAAATTCAACTCTCATCACAATCGATAAGGATAACTAGGATAGGACTTCCAGTTCTTATACCTTACCAAAAGTTTATTTTACAGTTATTATTATTTTATTTTACTTGTCATTCAACATACTTTTTACCTTGATCCAAAACCCCAATTTACAACTCATAACCAATAATAAGAATACCTCCCTGCAATTCCTTGAGAAGACGACCCGAGGTTTGAATACTTCGATTATCAATTTATTTAGGGGTTTGTTACTTGTGACAACCACAACGTTTGTACGAAGGGATTTTTGTTGGTTTAGAGACTATATCTACAACGCGACTGTTTTTATGAAATTCTTTACTGGCAAAAATCCTAACGTCAAAATGGCGCCGTTGCCGGGGAATTGCAAATGTGTGTCTTATTATTGGTTATTGTAAATATTTACTTTTTGCTTGTTTATTTGTTTTTATTTTTATTTTTACTTTTTCATAAATTAAGAGGTTATTGGTTTTTATTTAGTATTAAAAAAAATTTTCAAAAATTTTTTTCTTTGTGTTCACCTTGATCTGCAAGTTGTTCTTCGTGTTCATCTTGACCTTCAAGTTGTTCTTAATTGTTTTCTTCATTTTGATCTAAAAATTTTAAATTTGGTGTCATTTTATTGTTTTTCTCTTTCCTCATTTAATTCAAAAATATCTTTTCTCTTTATTTTAATTGAATTTTCGAAATTTGCATTTAAAATTTTTCAAAAATCATATCTTTTTCAAAATCTTATCTTATCTTATTTCAAAAATCAAATTTCGAAATTCAATATTTAAATTCAAATTTCAAAAAAAAATTTAAATTCAAATTTCAAAATTTCAAATTTAAAATTTAAAATTCAAATTTCAAAATTTAATTTTCAAATTCAAAATTTAAATTTCGATAACCTTTTAATTTAAATTTATTTTTATTTTTGTTTTTAATTTTTTATTAGCTACTATGAATTCTCACCCCTCTCGCTTCAAGTTTGATTCCAATGTTGTTGTTAGGAATGAAAACTATAATGAGAACTGGCATCAAGGTTGGAAGAATCAAAGATGGGAGGAGCCACAAGGATTTAATCAACCCTCATGGCAACAACCACCTCCAATGGACTATCAACAACCATTCTGTGATGCATATCAAGGCAATGGCTATGGTGAGCGCTCTTTTGATTATCAACAACCACCACCATACGCCTATGAACCCCCTCCTCAACATAACTTTGGACCACCAAACTCACAAGCCCCTTTCCGCCATTCACCTCCATATGACCCTAACCCTCAACCACTATACCAACCACCTTATGAGCCATATGAACCATATATAGAACCACTCCAATTCCAACCCAATTACTCACAAGAACCACCACTTCAATATTCACCATCTCCATATCCATCAATCCAAGAGCACTATGATCCTATTTATGAAAGCCGAGCACTTCAAGAGTCAAAGGATCATTTCAAGGAAACAGTGGATCGATTTCAGGCAACCATTCGTCAATTAGAGCAAGCAATAAATCAATTAGCTTCCCGACGTTCGGACACTCAAGGAACCCCCATGGCTTCATGTGGACAATCTAATGAAGAACGTAGCATGAAGGAGATACTAGAAATTCCAGTGAACAGTACGGAGCATGACTTTGTACTGGAACAAGTAGAGGAAGCCGGAATTATTGAAGAAGAAGAAGTGGTTGAAGACTTAGGAGATGCAGAACCTCCATGGGAAAGTCCAGTCATAGAACCCCCTTCCAAGACGTTTGAAATTGATGCTGAGGAGGGTGTACAACCTCCAAGGCATATCACAGTTGAAAACTTGGAAGAGGTTGATCAAGAGGTGGAGATTCAAGAAGAAGCACAACCTCCCATGCCCTTGAAAAGCAATGAAGAGGAGATTGAATTAGAAGAAAGCTACCAAGAGGAAGAGGTTGAAATTGAAGAAGCTTGCAAAGAGGTGGTAATTATCAAAGAAGAGCACAAGGGAGTGGAGCTTGCAATTTCATTAAAAATACCTCCCCCTAAGTTGCCATCATCCTTCACAACATTCAAGTGGGTAAAATTCATATCCCTTAGCTTTCTAATTCCACTTGGATATAGGCTACTGGAGACGGATGGTCAACTTAGAGCTCTTTGTAACATTCAGAGTAAGAGAAAGATGGCCAGTGGTAAGAATTGTCCTGCAAGGTTCATTATGGTTGGAAGCTTTAAGTTTAAACGCAACGGTTGGTGTAGAGCTCAATTGAATGGGTCTAGGAAGCTGTTTGGTAGCTGCAGTGAGAATTCAAATTACTTATCACCCAGCTGGAAAAATACAGATCCCGACAAAAATGGGTGTAAAAGCAAAGTTTGGAATCATGGAATCTGCTCTGACATTTGTCACCCCGGGAGCCTAAGAATCTGTTTGAAGCTTCTTAAGGGCTTTACATGCCTAGTTTGGGACTCCGGAGGTTACTGGAAGTACAAACACTGGTGGAGATTCCTGGATGAATACAAGCATAAGCCACCATAACAAAGAGCTCACCAAATGTCCAACTTAAGGACTTTAACTAAAAGTGCTAGGTGGGAGACAACCCACCATGGTATGATCGTTTCTTTTTCAATTTTATTTCATGTTGTTTGTTTTTATTTTATTTTAATTTTCATTGAACCTGGAAGTTTACATAGCATTCACATTAAGCATTGCATTCTGCATATTGCAATAAAAAAAAAAAGCACGCACGCGACGCGGCAGCGTCGCTGACGCGTTCGCGTCACCAAGTGCAATGGGAAGAAAAGAAAACGAACAAAAAGTCACGCGAGAGCGTGGCTGGAGGCGTGCCAATGGCACAAATCGTTCCACGCGACCACATCGCTGATGCGACTGCGTCATATGGGAATAATGGCCTCCCACGCGACCGCGTGCCCCACGCGGCCGCGTGACCAAGATTTCGACGTCAAAGTGGTGCACACCCGAAAGTTGTGCGAGAGTGGTACTGGATTGGTGCTGAACGCATAATCCTTCCCGCACGGCCGCGTGACCCACGCGACAGTGTCATATTCCTTTAAAGCTCACTCACGCGATCGCATGCCCCATGCGATCACGTCACTTAAAATTTGGCACTAATATGATTTTGAACAGAGAGTTGTACGGGCGCGAGGCTGCCCTCGCGCCAGTAGCATAAACTGTGTCACGCGACCGCGTGACCGACGCGACCGCGTCAATCAATTTAAGCGCAAGCCGCGCGACCGCGTCGCTTGCGCCGCACAGCTTATCCTAATTTGCCAAATATCTTATCTTTTCTTCCCCAATCCTAATTTTTCCTCCCTCCTTTTCTTACTTACTTCTTCTCCCTTTCTTTTCCTTCTCATTCTTCTTATCTTTCATTTTATTTTACTTAATTTATTTGCATACATTCATTCATTGCATTATTTTCATTGGTGTTGGAAATTTATTTGGGTCATTATTTTCTATATTCTTGTAGATTTTTATATTGTTTGACAATTAATATTACTTCCTTAAAAGGGTGGATTGCATGTTCTATCTTATATTTCCCATAACATATTTACCATGCATGCTATGTGTTTGTGAAAAAGACCGTATGTTATTGAACACTATTTTAAATTATTCTACTACTAATGCCTGTTAGTTTTTCACAAAATCCCTTTCATGCTTTTTGATTAAATATAATTGTCAATACAAACAGATTATTAGTTTGAAAGACTTGGTAATCTAACTTGTACATTGAATGCTTGATCTATGCTACTCATGCCTTTGCCTGCATGCCAATAAACATCTTGCATTTAATTGTCATTGCATGCACTTGCTATATTTTCATTGATGAACTTTTCACATGTAGTCATGACCATGTGTTAATGTCATTCTTCTTTATTGTGCATTAATTACCACCTTTCCTATTCTCTTTCTTGCTCTGACCCTCAATTTTACAAAGTCACTTTCTTTTTTCCTTTTCAGGATGGCCACCAAGAAGAGTGAAGAGAAAGCTACTCCCAAACCACCGGCAAGGAAAGGAACAAAAAGAACCCCAGCTGAAGAACCACAACCCGTCCACTTGTACATCTCAGTATGCACCGAGGACGGTGCAATCTTTAAGTATGGGGAGGTCAATACCGATCTCCATGGGTTAGTATTTCCTTCTCAAACACCAATGTTTTATTTTCCTTGTTAGTTGTCGCATTTGCATGTTTGATTGCATACTTATTTGATTTTGTGCATTTAGTCACTACTTGGTTGAAGTAATATTTTCTTTTTCAAGAAATCTTTATAGTACTTCACTAATTTAAATTGAAAAAAATTATGTTAAAATTTGTTTGAAGTTGTATTTGGAACATGGTTTTTGAGCTAAAGAACACACAACCTGTGAGATTTTGAGCTTATTTACATGGTTACATTATTTAACCATAAATATTTTATTCCTGTGTGTTCCCTTCTCTATGATTGTAATCTATATTTTGTTCCAATCTATATGTCCATTATTTAGTGTATTTACATGCTTGCATATGATTGAGGCCATTGTTTGATTTTAGCTCACTTATCCCAAATAAGCCTACCCTTTAAATCACCCTTGTCAGCCACTTTGAGCCTTTTAATCCCATTTGTTCTGTATTTTACCACATCACTAGCCTTAAAACAGAAAAATAATTAAATATCCCAATTGAATCTTTGGTTAGCTTAAGATAGGGATTGTGTAACAACTAAGTGTGGGGAAATTGTGGGAACTTGGGTTAATAAGGGAATGTATCATGTTTCTAATTTATTTGAATATTGAGAATTTGGGAACTACTCATGAAAAACCAAAATAGAAAAATAATAGAGAATCCATGTGCATTGATAAGTTATGTTTGCTTTTATGATTCAAAAAGAAAAAAGAAAAAAAGAAAAAAAATATATATATAATATAAATAAATAAATAAGGGGACAAAATTACCCCAATTTTAAGTTAATAAAAAATCAATGCACATGTGATAAATTAAAAAGAAAAAGTTGATACATGAGTATGTGATGTAAAAGTGGGAATTATGGGTAGCTAGGTATGATTTTAAAGTTATATAGAGTGTATGTATGTTAGGTGAGAACTTAGGTTAGTCAAAGATTCAAATTATAGCTCACTTAGCCATATATATATCCTTACCTTTACCTTAGCCCCATTACAACCTTGAAAAGACCTCATGATGTTTGCATTGGTATATTAAATATTGTTGATTGGTTAGGTGAAGAACAAAGTTTAGAAAGCATGATTAGAGAAGAGTAGAGTGATTTACCCTATACACTTCCAGTGAGGGTTCAATGCTTGATTCTATGCTCCCTGCTTTCATGAGCTATCTTCTTACAAGTTTACTTGTCTTTCATTGTATAATTTGAATTAGTGAAATCTGATTTATGTTTGTCTTGGAAGATTTATTTACTTTTAACCAAGTAGGAAAAAGCATTCTGCATGTAGTTGCATTCATAGGTTGCATTTCATACATTCTACCATTCCTCTTCATCTTTATAGCTTCTCTTGAGTTTAGCATGAGGACATGCTATTGTTTAAGTGTGGAGAGGTTGATAAACCACTATTTTATGGTTTATCTTGTGCTCAATTGAGTGGATTTTATCAATTCTTTACCCACTTATTCATACTATTTTCATGGTTTTACATTTGCCTTCCTAATTATGTGCTTTAATCGAAAACATGCAAAAGTGGAAGGAATACAAGAAGCTGAAGGAAGTGCAAAGCTGTCCAGCCTTACCTCTTCGCACTCAAACGGCTATAACTTTAGCTACAGAGGTCCAAACGATGCGGTTCTAGTTGCGTTAGAAAGCTAACGTCCAGGGCTTCGATTTGATATATAATATGCCATAGTTGCCCTGACGTTAGGTGACGCGACCGCGTGCTCCATGCGGACGCATCGCAGTGACGAAAATTCAGCATGTTTGAATTCGCAACCAGCGAATTCTGGGTTGTTTCTGACCCAGTTCTCGGCCCAGAAAACACAGATTAGAAGCTATAAAGTGGAGGAATGCATCCATTCATAAAGGAGGCTTTCACATTCACAATTTTAGGAGTAGATGTAGTTTTTAGAGAGAGAGGTTCTCTCCTCTCTCTTAGGATTAGGATTTAGGACTTCTCTTAGTTTTAGGAGTGACTCTCAATCTAAGGTTCAATATTCCTTTATTTCTTTTCTCATTTTTGTTTATGACTCTCTATGTTTAGATTGATTTTCTATTTAATATATTTTGAGGTATTTCAGACTTATGATTGCTTTCTTTTATTTATATAAATAATTTGGAATTTTCCCTTTTGGCTTTGGTTGAGTCATTGGTAACTCTTAAGTTATCAAACTCATTGTTGATTGAAAATTAGAATTCTTCAAGAATTAATTCGAGTTTCAATAACTCTAACTTTTCCTAAGGAAAGACTGGGACTTGAGGAATCGAAATTAATTCATCCACTTAACTTACCTTCATAGTTAGAGGTTAACAAAGTGGGAGAAAAATCCAACTCTCATCACAATCGATAAGGATAACTAGGATAGGACTTCCAGTTCTTATACCTTGCCAAGAGTTTATTTTATAGTTATTATTATTTTATTTTACTTGTCATTCAACATACTTTTTACCTTGATCCAAAACCCCAATTTACAACTCATAACCAATAATAAGAACACCTCCCTGCAATTCCTTGAGAAGACGACCCGAGGTTTGAATACTTCGGTTATCAATTTATTTAGGGGTTTGTTACTTGTGACAACCACAACATTTGTACGAAGGAATTTTTGTTGGTTTAGAGACTATATCTACAACGCGACTGTTTTTATGAAATTCTTTACTGGCAAAAATTCTAACGTCAACTTAAAAATTGATGCGGGCAGAAATTGGCAAATTAAAAATTGTTAATTTATATACGTTGCAAGTATAGTTCTTAACTCGCCAGAAATCTGCCTATCAATTTAAAAAGGTGTCACAGAAAATTGAAATTAAAATACTGGGAGTATGAGTCCCAGGTTGTCTCCCAACGAGTTGCAGAAAAGTGTGCTATTTTATTAATCAGATGTTTTCAAAAAGGTTTTGAATTGAGTAAACAGGAAATTAAATTGGTGAATTTGAATAATGTAAATAAAAGCCTTGATTGGGAGTTTATTATTTGGAATCCCTATTATTGTTAGAATACTCTCAAGATTAATTGACAATTAAAGGTTGTCCTGTTTAGTTATCCTTTACTAGGTAAGGGAAAGTCAAACAAGTTGGAATGCTACGTCTGTTCACAAGTTGCAATCAACTTAATTAAAAGAAATTGGTGTTGGTGACTAGAAGGCAATCCAACCATAAACCCAATTACAATTTTTCTTTTAAGCTTTCTAATTCACGGGTTCCTTTCAATCAACTCCCCATCAAGTTAGGGAACTACTCGCTCATTGTGAATGTAAAATTCATAGCATATGAAAAGGAATTAAAGAAAGACATTGTAAATAAAAATCAAAATAGTCAATTAAAAATAAAAGTGATCCTTGTATTAAATAGTCCTAAAAATATTCCAATGGTAAAATTAAACAAAGCAAAGAACATGGAAGAGTAAAGCCAAGTAAAGAAAACGAACTAGAATGACGAAGTCTTGATGAGGTAATAACTCTTCTCAGTGTCCCAATGCAAAGAGCAATCGAAAATTAAATCCTAAGAACTATGAATGTGTAGAGAGAAAAACCTAGAGGAGGAGTAAACTAGATCTAAAACTAAAACTGTGCAGAATGAATGTTGTTTCTGGTTTCTGCATGTTCTCTGGCTCTAGTCTGCTGTTCTGGGTCGAAAACTGGGTCAAAATAGGGTCCAAAATTGCCCCCAGCGAATTCTGCAGATTATGCAGATCGCGCATGTCACGCGATCGCGTCATCCATGCGGACGCGTCATTCGCGCTTTTTCCTGTCACGCGTTCGCGTCGTCCACGCCTCCGTGTCGCTTGTGCTTTTCCAATCCGCGCGGTCGTGTGAGCCATGCTGCCGCGTCACTGCGATTTCTCCTCTTTCGCGCGGTCGCGTGAGCCATGCGACCGCGTCACTTCTCGCTGGTTATCTCCTCAATTTCTTGTGTTCCTTCCATTTTTTCTAGCTTCCTTTCCAATTTGCAACTCATTCATGCCCCATAAAGTCTGAAACGCTTAACACACAGATCACAGCATCGAATGGAATAAAGGAGAATTAAAATGCATAATTAAAAGTCCCTAGGAAGCAGTTTTCAATCATGTAATAATTTCAAGAAGGAAATATAAATGCATGCTAAATTAATGAATAAGTGGGTAAGGATCATGATAAAACCACACAATTAAACACAATATAAACCATAAAATAGTGGTTTATCACTATGTCTTCGAGAGGCTCTTCCTACTGTTGCATTTCATTTTAGGAGGGGCATTTCGCACACGGATAGCTGTCCACGATGTTTCTCAGGTCAGGAATCGATTTTACATTATATTCGAAATTGTCCAAAAGCCCAGCTAGTTTGGGAAGCTTTAGAGATCTCTGGTCAACCAGTTGATGAGTTGGTTCATACATAATAGCAAACAACGCCCCTTTAGATTCTTTTCTGGTCTCTGGTAGATTTGGCGTTCGAGGAATAACGAGATCTTTCATCCTCACGAGCATTGGACCACAGACAAGGTGACTGGTATGGCTTTGTCCCTGGAAAAAGAGCTCCGGAATATTTTTGAGTTGCAACGACTGTCTATCCCCTCCATCATTAGTGGCTCTTGGATTCTCCCTTCAGTGGGTACCTTTAAGATTAATTGTGATACTAGCTATCCTGGCAATGGTGCTCGGGTTGGTTTTGCTTGTGTTAGCAAAGATTGGAAGGGAAGGTGGCAACGAGGATGTTTGGAAACAATTGAGAGTCGTAGCATTTTGCAAGGAGGGTTGTTTGCTATTTGAAAATGCTTTCTTTTAGCATGGGACTCAGGGTAAAGAGACATTATATGTGAGACAGACTGTGTAGAGGCCTTTACTATTGTCAATAATTTACAGGATTGCTCTGGTTTTATTGATCCTTTGGTGTTAAAAATCCGAGATATCATGTGATAGAAATGGCGTGCTGATCTCCGATTGATCTTGAGAGATACAAACACAGTAACAGACATCATGATAAAGACTGCAATGAGGACCATTTCTCCTCAAGTGGAACTTCCATTGCCTTGGAGGGAGTTTGAGAGTAATATTCAATGGGACTGCCTTTCTGAAGCAGTTTCTTGTTTATTTTTATTTCTTTCTTTGTTATTGTTTGTTTTCTTTTAAGTCACAAAAAAAATACATATATTCTATTTTCATCACACATACTTTTATGATACGTTTAAGTATTTTTAAGGTCTTTTCTCACAATCTTTTATTCTTTTGTTCTCTTAGCCACTATAAGCATCATCTTATGAATTCTTCTCTTTACAAAATTGTAACTTAGTCCCAAGTGTGACATATCATTCACCCATCATACATCATTATACATAACCATAAAAAGTTTATATTAAACATCATTAACATACTTTAATAGTTTATTCATCATACAAGCATCATCATACACACTTATAATCATCAACCATCACTAAAATATCATCAAAACTTGAATAGAAGCATTTTATTCAAAGAAGAGGCTTTTTAACTATCATAACCCTTACCTCCTTTGCTAATCCTTCTTGGTTACTTCTTTAGGCTTTATTATCACAACAACCTCCCTTTTGGACTTGGATTCGGATGCTCTAGTTATTATTTTGAAAGTTTCTAGTGTTGACTTGCTTGAGGATTTTAAAGCGGAACAATGAAAAAGAAGATGAGAGGAATAGTTTTGACTTCTTAGTTCTTAAGAAGTGGTAATGTGCTTTTGAGAATAGAGAAGGAGATTGTATGAAAGTTGGCTTAGTTTTTTCTATTTGGTTCAGCCACCTTTTTCCTCTTTTCCTTTCTCTTTATTTTCTTGTGTTTTCACTAGGTAACTTAGTATTATTAGTGATGAAAAGTTAAACTAACTTATAAAAGAAGTAGTCTTCCACATTAAAATGAGAAGGAGAGATAAGGTTGGATAAATTAATTTTTTCCCTTTTTTTCGTTTGATATTATCTCATTTCTCTTACTTGATAATCAAGACATAAAATTTGAACACGTGATGTATTAGAGAGTGTTGGAGTGAACCAATTTGTGAGAGAAAAAGAGTGAGAGTTTTACTGTTTATGTGATACAATGCTATTGACATTATCATACTTATTAATTCATCACATGGTGAATTAATATGTGGTGGAGAATATTTTATGATAGAAAAAAGAGTGTATGAGAAATAAATTTTATGGTTAAGATTGATTCTTAAAAGATAATTACCAAAAGTTATTTATTTGATCACTTATTTGTACTGTATCGGATAAAATAGATAATTATACAAATATGAGAAATACTAGTATTATTTATTATCTCAACTCCAAAATATTTTGGTGAAGCTAAACTAATAAAAAAATATCAATCAAAATTTTTTACTAGATGAATTTAGACTCGGTAGTTAAATATCATAATTAAGGAATTCTATTTTGTCTTATTTAAAAAATAATATTTTATTAAAAAATCTTTTCTTCTATGAGCCCACCTCGTTAATACGAAGTGAACCGCAATTCTTGAATTTTGCGAATTCTATTTGCAAAAAGCCCGAAAAATTGTCCTACGAAAAATTCGGTTTTTCATTGTGGACATTGTGTTATAGAAGATAGGTTTTAGTCACAGATAGAGGAGATGGATTAAGGAATATATTGACACAATTTTTATGTCAGTTTTGATAAATGGGTTGCCATCTAAACTTTTCAAGATAGAAAGGAGTTTGTGGCAAGGAGATCTTCTATCTCCATTTTATTTTGTCCTTGTTGTTGATGTTCTGCATAGAATGGTCAAAAAAAAGTTAGAAATGAACGTATGTCTCTATTACTGAAGGAGTGGGATAATATAGAGTTGTTCCATCTTTAGTTTGTCAATGATACTATTTTATTTTACCCTTTGGAGGGGGAGACTATTAGAAACTATAAGAGACTCTTATGGTATTTTGAGATGATGTGTGGGTTGAGTATCAACTTTGATAAGTTTAGCTTAATCTTAGTTAACTGTGAGCAGAAATGGGCACAAAATATGGAGGTAAGGGATGGAAGAAGAGTTCAATTCTAGGAGGATAATTGAATGCTATTACGAACTCGGGTTCTAGCCTTAGCAGCCCGACAACGATCCAACCCTCAACCCAATTTGGCCCCCTCAACCCAAGAGTCCACCAAGACCATCTGGATTACCTCAAATTCCTCACTAGCATTCAAATTCGAATACGAATCGTATCTTTTTTTATTTAGAAAATCTCTCAGTCTGAAAAATACTCATATAAAGGGAGTTTCAGACTCTCCCCAGGTATGACACACACAAAATCCTAAAACCTAACCTCTTATGCCTATTCTGATTTGAGCGTCACAGTATCTTTGTAGGTCACCCCCACCCTCCTTCACTTCATCAGACTGGACGCCGTGAAGCTCGTCATCTTGCTTAGTTGTGGACCCCATTGTTCAAGGTAACTCGTGAACAAATGCAATGTGGTTCATTGAGAGAGAGTTTTCTGAGGCTTTTCTCAATTTCAAACTAAAGAAGTTCTGTCATAAAGGATTATGGGTTTTAGGATGGAACTTCCAATGGAGGCAAGAGCTATACGAATGGGAGTTGAAATTATTGAATCAGCTACATGATAGGTTAAGGCCAGTTAAACTGACAACAAACAAAGAGGATGGAGTTGTGTAGATGTTTTATAAAGAAAGTGGATTTTTTACTAACTCCTTTATGTAGGTCTTGCAGGTAGAAATACTTTTGAAGGACATAACAAGCTATAATTTTACTAAAATTATTTGAAGAGGTCAGATTCTGCCAAGAGTTGAGTTATTTGCTTGGTTTATCTTGGTTGAGAGGTGAATACAACGGAGAAATTGAGTAGAATTAGAATTATTGATCAAATGGATAATATCTTTGTCTTGTGTAAAAAAGATGTTGAATATATTCATCACTTGTTACTTGCCAGATGTGGTGTACTTAGTTGTTCGAGTCTGCTAAACTGTGATCTGTTCTAAACACATTGAAGCAACATTTTAAAAGTTAGTCAGGAGCGTCTTATAGAAAGTAGGAGCGTAAAAAGTGATTGATGGGATTCTTTGTGGTTATTTGGAACATGTAGTTGGAAAGAAATGCAAGGATAGATATTCTAGAACAAAGAATCAAGTATTAGGGCAATTATTAATAGTTTGTTTTTGAACTATAAAGAGTGAAGTGGTGCAGATCCGTTTTGTTGTTAATGACAATGTTAGAGATAACAATAGGATAGATCTATTATCTTTTCTCTTTTTTGTTTGTTTTGACCTTATATATGCTCTACTTTGTTGTGTTAAACTCTTTTATTAAAAAAAATAATAATTAATAATTATTGTGTAAAAACTTAAGATTAAATATAAAAGATTAATTAACAACATATACCAGAAATAAAGGAACTTAATTAGCAAATATACACAAAAGATAAAAAATAAAAAAATAAAGCTCATACTAGATGCAAAGAAGGAAAGAATGTCATTCAAAAGTCTATATATATATATATACTAAAATTTTTACTTAGTCTATTCAGTATTTAGTCTATTTATAAAGTAAAACATTTTTATCAGTTTTTTTTTTATTTAATAAATAATAATATATATTAAGAAGAATATTCAATAACAAATATTTGTACTGGACTCATATTGGCTTATTGCTGAATATATATATAGTAATATGTTCTTCATTATCAATGTACTTTTTCTTTGAGAATATTTAAGTCATGACGACTTTAAAAAAAGAATGCACTATAAATGTAATTTATTCAAAAGTCAAACTATTATTTATATATATATATATACTTTTTCTTTGAGAATATATTGAAAAGTCATGACTTTGAAAAAAGAATGCACTATGAATATAATTTATCGCGAAGTTTTCGAGGACGTATAACATATTTTTAACTTAAAATTAACTATATTTTTAGAAAATTATGGTCTATAATTTTATTTTAGTTGAAATATGAGTTTTATAAATTTGTCATCAGCGTATCTAACATCTAAAATCTCTTTTTTCTCTCCTTAAAAGTGTTGAACATAATTTATTTAGATCATAAGTTAGTCTGAACGATTTTTATTATTATTACTCTATTAATTAATTGAAAATAAAATCACTAATTTTAATACTTAATCAAGTGAGCTTGTTATTTTTTATGTGACACATATTTAAAAAAAAAAGCTATATATTTTAAAAGGTTTATTATATTTAAAAAATATAAATTTTATATATTATAAAAATTTAATTATTGTTTATAAATATTATTTTTCTATCTTTTTTCTTTCACAAATTCAAATATAATAATATAATACTATACATCACATTGCTATATTAACTAGTTATCATATAATAAAGTGAAAGCTCATATGTCATTGTCTGCACGTGAAGTTAATATTTGAGAATTGTTAGATAATTTAATAAATTTAATTAATTATTATCTAATAAATTTAATTATTAATTTCATATAATGACAACTGGATATGAATTTTTATTTTACTATAAATTTACAATTTCGCTACATGACCAAAAGGAATCCAACCAACTCTTGTCAATTTTTATTGGACTGGACTCAGAACCCATTTAATTCAAAAAGTCACATTCCTAATTACTCTAGGTTAATTCTAATTTCTCCCGGTTACTATTGTAAACCTAATTAACCCACAATTTAACCGTGCAGCCACATCCCCCAATTTTCCCCTTTCAGCGCGGCCGAACCTGTCTTTTGTGAAGTCTTCCTCAATCGTCGGTGTCAATCCAAGTTAGCGTCGCTGCCGCGCCGGTCAGCACCAAGTGGCTCCCCGAAGACGTCACAGCGTCGCCGCTTCTGCTGCATGTAACCGGCAGCCAGGTTGAAGACACATCCATTCCTCCGACGAACCACCCGACGGCGCCTCCTGTTGCTTTGCCTCAATGCACACGCGGTGGAAGTGTCCCTGCCTCGGCGAAGAACTACACAAAGGCAATTGAAGTTGCCAGGAATATCAATGAGAAGGTAACATCACTGAAAAAATCTTTCATATTGAGAATCATGCACTGTAATTGGGCAGCATCAATTAAAATTCAAGAGAAAGTGTTTTTTCCCCCGAATTATGGTTGTCTTTTCATTTTTTTCGAAGGTATTAAACCATGGGGGTCTTAAGTAAAACTAGTTACTAACCATGGGCATTGAGTATGCATTTTCTATCCTAAGAGGCTCTAAAGTGAAAATTGGAAGCAGTGACAGAAGCATCTTATTTTTTGCTTTTATACATTTTATAATTCATTTGGCCTTCTCTTTTCTCTATGGATTTCTAGATGATCCTTGCTTTTAGTTGTATTGTAACTGCAAATCATTTACTTGGTCCTGTATATTGGCAAGTTTAGTTAGTTTAAATTTATTTGGGCTGGATAAGAAATAATGCGCGCGCATACATGTTAATTGTGTCTTTAGTATTATAGTAATTCATTTGATTAATAGATGTTGCTGTTGAATTACTTTATGTGTTCAGAGTGTTGTACCTGTGACTTAGTTGATCTTAAAGAAATAAAAGGTGAAACTTGGAATTTTTTATGGCTGAATCGATTATTGGTTTATAAGTTAGCCCTTAACAGGTGCAATGGATTAAACTCTCATAAAATGAGTGTGTCTTCCGATGAAAGTTAATTTCTATGTACGGTCCCATAGTTGAAATTATATGTATGGTTATCCCAAATCTGAATTTTTTTTATTTAGTTCAGTATTTTTTATGTTAGGAAAAAAATAGATAGTTTAATTTTTAAAAGGATTAGGCTAAGGATAGTTTTTGTCCAATATAACAAAAAGAATATTTAAGTCTTTTTATAAAATTAAATAAAAAATATTTTTTATTTTTATTAAAGTATAAAGATAGTTTAGTAGAAGTATTGAAATGATTTAGACAATGAATAATAGCTCAAATGGCATAGTCTCTCCATACTCAATTAAGAGGTTGCGGGTTCGAATCTCCTATCTTTGGTAAAAAGAAAAAAGTATTAAAATGATTTAAATTTAAAAAAGAAAAAATTGATTAATGACGTGGAAAATATAATCCACACGTCGTGTTTTAATTTGTCCACATTTTTATCGTATTGATACGTATGAATTTATTATCGTACCGAAGCAAACACTTCTATAAATTTGTCATAGAGCAAGGGCAGAGTTCGTTGATTTTAATTAGAAGAGGAGGGTATTGAAAACTTTGCGGTGGCAGCAAGCCATTGCATGTGCTTGCATATCATCTTGTCCGGAAATTCAGCAGTCCAGCCAGCCGTACATGTCTTCCGTACTTCACAGAATGTACAAAGGAAAAACGCGTTTTCAATTCCTTCATCATAATTCCTCGATATTCCATCAAAGTTTAGTTAAATATCAGATCCAATTAATTTTATATATAATCACCGACAACCGCGTTTTCAAATCTTATAAAACCGGGGGCACTTTCTCCAAGGATTATATACATACACCATACTTAGTATCTTCTGTTTTGAGGTGGTAAAAAAAAAAAGCGATTCAGCAAGAAAAGCAGTTTGTCTAGTGAGAATGAAAATGGCGCCTCTTATTATGATTTCATCATGTTTCGTTTGGAATCTCTTTATGGTTCTTATCGGAGTAAGTGTTAGTGTCCCTGTTGAAGCTAAATCTTGGCTTAAAGCTCATGCAACCTTCTACGGGGCCAATCAAAGTCCCATCAGCCTCGGTATGTTACTTTTTAACACACGCTACATAGTGTCACAAATTATATATATGAAATACTAGAGGATCATTAAAATGTATTTTTTTGTTAGCAGTTAGTTAATTATTAATATTTAAAAATGAAAATTAAAATACATTATTAAATTATTAAATTGATAACTAAAGGTAACGATCGAAAATAATAAATTCTTATAACTATATAATATTTCTCGTTATATATACATACATGATAAATATTTCGGGCATAGCGCTCATCAAATATAGAAAGATCCTTGTATAGACGATATTCTTGTGAGTTGATCTAACCTATTCTTGCAGTCTGATAAGTGAGCAAAATAAGATATCAAGGCCTTTCCTTACCTTTTTTTCTTTTACGGTAATTATGACTTTGGAAAATAAAAAATATATATTAAATATAACCGTATTATTATCCGATAACTTAATCTTTTAAAACAAATAATTTTTATATCATAAAATTTTAAAATTCGATTCTTATTAACTTTGTAAAATGAAAATTTTAACATAATACAAATAAAAAAATATATGTACAAAATTTACACAAACAAAAAATGACCTTATATTGCGTGAGTGGTGTATATGATATATATCTATTTATATGTGTATTTATATATTTTTATTTAACAATTTAATTTTTTTAGAATAAATACTCTTTTGTATTAAAAAAAAGTGAGATCTAATTATTTTATGCTTATTCAATTTAAGTTGTAGGTGATTTTTAATTAATTAAGTAACAAAGTTAATTATTAGAAAACAAGTACTTATCTATCATACCGAACTTTTTGTTGTTTTCATATATAATTAAACCGAAAAAATCAATCCAATTACACTAGAATATAACCCAAAGATGAAGAGGAGAAAACAAAAAAGAAAAGATGTATGCTCAGTGTATAGTGAAAAATATTGTTGACAGTTAACAAGGGATGTAAATATTAAAGATACTTCAAAACTGAAGGCCAAAACAAAAGATATCTGCCTTTTATTCCTTCTTTATTATTATATTTGACCATGAGAAGCAATATTGTTGTTAATGATATTTTATTGAATTCAATTAGCATTGAAGCTTATTTATTGCATTTGAAGGGGGAGCTTGTGGTTATGACAACACCTTTCATGCTGGGTTTGGTGTGAACACTGCGGCAGTGAGCACCATGCTCTTCAGAGGTGGTGAGGCTTGTGGAGCATGCTACCAAGTGATTTGCGACTACCGGGTCGACCCAAAATGGTGCCTCCGGCGACGAAGTGTGACCGTAACTGCCACCAATTTTTGCCCTCCGAACAACCAGGGAGGGTGGTGTGATCCACCTCACCATCACTTTGATATGTCCGCTCCGTCTTTCTTTCGCATTGCAAGACAAGGCAGTGAAGGCATTGTTCCCGTTCTCTATACAAGGTAACAATAATTAAATTAAAATAATAAAGAAAATGATAAAGGGTCGACGAGGCAGGGCTTAATAATGACATTTGTAAATTTACTTGAAACATTAATTGTTATTTTATCATATTATTTTAATTGTTCCCATTATAATGTATTATTTTTTTTTATCATATTTAGCTATTAATTTAATTTTTTTAATATAATAATCTCTAACAACATCTATATCTAAAAATTTATTCTAAAAATTTAAATGGTTGGATAGAAATATATAAAAAATTATATATCTAATATGTTATTTCACACTTTTTGGTCAAGTACTAATACTATATTATAAAATTAATATTCCATAAACTTAAATAATCTAACTAAAAATAAAAAAGTATGTACATTTAAATAAATTTCATAAATTCCGTTTACTATATTTTATTTTACTTTCGAAAAGGGACTTTTTCATTGATAACAATATATCTAGAGCAATACTAAGCTAATACGATCTTAATTAGTGCCCTAATGTCTACGAACTATATAGTTAATCTCTATTTCATGCATGTCCGTACATCACATGAAAATAGGGTGCCATGCAAAAGAAGAGGTGGAGTGAGATTCACGTTGAGGGGGCAATCCAATTTCAACATGGTGATGATATCCAACGTGGGAGGCAGCGGGGACGTGAAGGCCGTCTCGATCAAAGGATCGAGAGGCCGCTCGTCTTGGCTGCCTATGCACCGCAACTGGGGAGCCAACTGGCAAAGCAGTGTGGATCTCCGGAACCAGAGGCTCTCATTCAAGCTAACATTGGCAGATGGGAATACACTGCAGTTTCTCAATGTTGTTCCTTCTAGTTGGAGGTTTGGACAGACGTTTTCATCAAGAAACCAGTTCTCCTGAATCTTATCATTAGCTGGAAAGAGAGAGCCATCGAATTCACATGTCCACAACCATGCCGTTTTTAAAAGGCTGGAGTGGACCTTAATTATATTTATAATAATATTTATAATTTATAATATAATTTGCGTTCTTTACTTATTCTTTCAAAATTTGCTTGCAAAAATGTATGTATTATTTCGGATTATTTATTCAATAATGGAGAAAACCATCTATATGTTCCAATTTTATATTTTGTAATGCTCCTAATGTGATATGATGTGTATGTTAAACTTTTATTATTTCATTTACATATATGGAATAACGAAATATTAGTTTAGAGAGACAAGAACTGTTACACTAGAAGCAACAAAGAGTGAATAGTCCAATAAAAAAGTAGGCATTTAGAATTTGTTGATGCATCCAACATTCTAATGGATAATCCATTATAAGCTCTTCGGTAGATTCTAAAGAATGTATCAATTATGATCAATGTTGCGAGAACCGGACCGGTTATTGAACCGGTCAGGTGACAGGTTTAATGGTTTAACAGTTTAACGAGGGTCCAACTGAAATTGAACCGGTTTCATTAAATATATAATATAATTATTAAAAATTCAATATACAATTTTAAATATACAAATTCAATAATTTCTTAATTGTTAAAATTCTATAAAATAAAATTTTTTTAACTAAGTTCTAAATTATAACAAAATAATCAGCAAGAAAATTCATCCTTTAACTCAAAGAATGCTTTAGTACATAATAAGATGTTGGTTTAAATCAATGATCTATGTCCAAAGTTCATTCCAAGTTAGACAATGTCCATAAAAAGGTAATCCAACACTCAAAGCTGGTTAGAGATCTTATCTATGCTCTCTGAGTATCGACTGGCTACTATCTGGGAGGAACTTCAATAAAAGAAGAAGTTAGGCAGAAAACTAAAAATTGGTCATTGCAATAAAAGTTTAGAATCACAAACTTACACTTAAAAATTTCAATCCATCAGCAACAAAAAAAATTCAGAGTTACAGCAAATTTCAACAACAACCTTTCAATCTATTCAACAATAAAACTCAGAAAACACTACAAGATTAATATTGATTTGAGGGAGTATTTTGGTAGAAGTTTTAAAAACCTCCACAATATATTTTATTTATGGCATTTTAAAAAACCTCCACTCATAATTAATTAAAATTCAAAGTTTTGGAATAAAACATCATTTTCTCTTTTTTTCCCAAACTGTCAGGCACCGAGTTCGCTGAGAGAGAATGAAACCCTAAGTTTTCTACATACGCCATTCTTGCCGCCGTTCTCGCTGCCGTTTCCTCCGCCGGCACTGTCACCATTGCCGTGTCCGTTGCGGTAGAGAGCTTCTAGATCGAGAACTTCTGGATCAGGGAGGTTGATGTTGGCCCCGATGGTAAGATCCGTTACGAGGATTTCATCGCCAGAATGGTTGCTAAGTAAACTCCTCACATATCAGATCCTTGCGAATTCCATTCGCTCTGCTTCTGGATTTTCCTAAATGTGTTCTTTCTTTTTTCTCAGCTATTTCCGTATTGCTGTTTCTTCTTCTTTTTTTATTTATTTATTTTTGGTCATGTTTGGTTTTTGTTTTGTGACGTTTCCTTTAGTGGACAAACGGGTTAACCATGTTATGCGCATTTTGGTTTTTTGCCATATTAATGTCATCATGTAGCTAACAATGGATGGTTTTAGGGATTCAAAAGTTGCTTGGATTGAATATATGTGTATGGTGAGATCCGAAGCGGTCTTTATCTACTTCTGCTGTAATTGTTTATTGGCTAAATAGACTACAGCCATGGTTGGAAAAATGTGTGTGTGTGTGTGTGTCAAACTTGTGTTCTAATTTCAGAGAAGAAGAACGAGCAGAGCATTGTTTTGGGGGGTTTCAAGTTTCGATTATTTTGTTTTTGTTTTTCTGTGAAATTTTGTTTTCGGATTGAATGTGACTCAGAGTGCGCAGCCGAAAAGGTGAAAATGAATGAGGAAAAAAAAGATTATTATATGAATATTTTTTCCCTTTGTTTGATGCTTTTGCAGGTTTGAGTTGATAGAGTTTATCAGTTTACTCTGCATCTCATCTCACTCTCACTCTCCAGCTATATTTTCTTCCATGTTATCATTATTTTTCGAAAATCTCAATTGGAGGTAAATTACTAAATTTGACATGATAAAAATATCTACATTTAATTTACATCTTGAGATGGTGGCTTTTTTTGTGTCTAACAAAACTGATACCAATTGTCCATGGTCCATAATCCAATTGCATGCTCTACGTTTTTTTCGTTTCTTTTGTTTCCATGTTTCACCTTGCATTCTTCAGCAAGCTTGTTACATAGTAATGGTTGTCAACTTAACTTTTTCTTCTATCAAATGTAAATGCACCCCAGCATGGTTGACGTTATTATCTACCTATTGTTTCATTGAATTGAATCTCAAATCTAATGCTGGATACTGAATTTATGTTAGGAAAATGGTTATCAGCTACTATTTCTGAGTGCTCGTGCAATTGTCCAAGCTTATCTAACCTGGAACTTCTTGATTAACCTGAAACAGGTATTGAAAGTTAAAACTAACAGTTTATTTTCAATTATATTGTAGGTTTATTTTTATTCTTTCATCCAGGAATTTATATATGAGATTTTCTTGTGAGGGTTTTGTTGGTCTTAGAATGCATGAGTAATTAAGTCCTCATCTGTTTATTTATATAGTGTTTTTCTTTAACTGTCTTTCGTCTTACCTTAAACTTAGATCTATCTCTCTTTAACTGCCTATCTTTCAAGATTTGTTATTTGTTATAATTAAGTGATAAGTGTTGCTCTGAGCCCTGAGCTTGAGGCTGTAATACCCGGTCTAACCGAAATTAATTAAATAATAATTTAAATAGGAGCGAATATGGTTGAAAGATTTGGCAATTGGAATTTGATAATTTAAATATGATATTTGGATTCAGTGAATTTTTCCGAGTCAGAAAATATAGTTTTCTGCGTAAAAGCGCGCAGTAGAATTTTGACCGGCAGTACCGGCTGAGATCTGTCTGGTACTACAGCTGAGGAAATTGATTATGGGTAAATAAGATTAAGAAATGAGGAATTATAATTAGGAAAGGTAGAAATATTTAAAGTGCGATTTAGAGCGCTAATCTTAAAGGTTTTGGCCCAAAATTGGGCCAATGGGCAAAAATAAGTGAACCGGGCCTAAGTGGGTCCAAGACCCAACATATATAAACATTAGTTGTGAGCATTTCAGCTCATTTTACCCTAAAAAGAAGGGTTGGGGCGCTGATTTGAGAAGAGAGAAGAGAAGAGAGAAAACCTAACTCTCTTTGATCTTCAAACCACCATAACTTGAGCTACGGAGCTCTGATTGACGAGCCGTTTGCGGCCACGCGTCGCTCTTCTCATCCTCTACAATTCTATTTAAGTTTGGTGGTGAGCATTCCATTCATCTCTGCCCAGTTTTCGAAATTTCCCACTGTTACACGTTTTTGGATAGTTAGTGTTGAAATCTTGTGATTTTGGGTGTTTAGGGATACTCCAACATGGATTCTAAGTGGGTTCTATCCCTACTTCATATGGGCTGAGGTAAGAAGTGCTCAAACCCTTGTGATTTGTCATTTTTATGAGCCCTAGGTTGATGTATGTATGTGATATTGGTTATGTTAGTGTATTTGGTGATGTTGGTGCACAATTGGGAGGTTGGTATTGCTTGAGGAGCTTTGGTAAGGCTTGGAGCTAATGTTGGTGAAGAATTCCAAAGAAGAGGCTCAATTGGTTTGGCTACAAGAGGTACGGTTTAAGTTTCATTTAAGTACCGTGTATTGTGATGAGAATTCCTAGGCTAGATGCTCCTAGGATTAAGTTTGGATTGTGTAAATGGTTGGTGCTAATATGCATAGTTGATATGTAATGTGAATTAATGATTGGGTTGAGAATTGTGTGACCTTGTATGCTTGGTGTATTGAGAATTTGATGTACTAGGTAATGAGTATTGATTTATGGTTTATGCATTTAAATTGTGAAAATTGGGCCGGAGGCCGTGAATTTTGGGCCGGAGGCCGGAAAGAGGTAAGAAAGGTAAGTTGATGTGTGCATTGTATGATGGCACAAGTGATTGGATGAATTTCAGATAATGAATATATGAATGATTAGGTTGGTTATTGAATAATAAGGTTTGAGAAGTTGAAGTGTGGAATTTGGTAATTTTGGGTGAAATTATGTAGACGAGGTATGTTTGGTTCGGTTGAGATATATTATGTGGTCATATATGTGATTACAATTATTGATGCCTTGATGGTATGATGATGCATTAGAGATATGTATGTTGTGATATATGCTTGGGGAATGATTAAGGTTGATTTGTGGGTGAAATCACGTGATAGTGAGTATGATATTGATTACGTATAATGATGGTTGATTGAAAATGGTATTATTGAAAATTGGGATGAGGAAGGATGTATGACATGATATTGTGTTTGTCCTTTAGCCATTTGATTGAGAAGTGTTAAAATGGTTGGATGTGGTTTTGGGAATTTTTGGTAAAGTGTCAATGTGTGAGTTGAGGATGGCTTGATGTGGATTTTGGTACATTTTGATTGATTTCAAAAAGGGTTGAAATTGGCATATTTTGGTTGATTTTGAAAAGAGTTGAAAATGGCTTGTTTTGAAAATGGCACCTAGTGGTTTTGTATGAAAACATGGTTTTTGGGCATACTTTGACGGGATATAACTTGGACTACGGATCTCTGTTTTGTGCCAAATCTGTTTAGAAATGAAATTGGATCCGGGATGTCCATGCCGTTCGAAGAACGGGTGAAAAATGATTTAAAATGAGAAAGTTATGTCCGTCGGAAGATTGGGGGTTGAATCTGTAAATTCTGCAGCTTTTAACTTAGAAAATTTTTAGCAGAATGACCCTCCACGCGTAGGCGCACTTGGCGCGTACGCGTCGTTCTTCAAGAAGGCACTATCCACGCGTGCGCGTGGTGTGCGTGGGCGCATCGATGCGCTGCACCAAATTCCCAGCTATTTTCCCGAGAGTTGTGCCAGAGCTGTGCCAGTTTTGTGTCTGGGGCGCAAGAGCACCCACGCGTACGCGTGGCTGACGCTTGCGTGTCGTTTGGCTATTTTTCAACCCGCGCGTCCGCGCATATGACGCTTGCGCGTCGATGAGTTTTTTTGGCCATCCACGCGTGCACGTGGAGTACGCGTACGCGTGTCCCTGTCTTCATGCCAAAGTTAATTTTTGAGTTTTAAAAGCCAAATCTCATACTTCTAAGCCTCCGATCTCACCTCTTATGTATTAAATCATTATGATATGCCTAGCAATGAGAAAGGAGCTAGGGGATGTGGTAACTTGCGAGTGAAGCAAGGGAAAAAGTTATTATCAATGATGATCAAAGATGATTATGAGATATGGGGGATGACGGTGGAAGTACTGTGTATGCAATAAGCCGGAGGGCTATATTTATTGATAAATGGCCGGTTCTTGATTGGACCATGAGCCGGATGGCTGAGTTATTGCCGGGTTACGGCAATGCCATTATTGTTTATGGCTGAGTATAAATGCATATATGATTAATGAATGAATATGTTAAATGGATAATAATGAAAAAATATTGAAATGTGATGTGCGACCTCGGGTAGTAGGCAGTGGCGTTGTCCGCTTGCTCCGGGTATGAGACGGGAAAGGAGGATTATGATAAACGAGTTTAATCGTGGGGTTTTGAATAAATGTGTATTTGTGATACCTGGGTAGTAGCAAGGGTCGTGGTTGGTCCCGCTTGCTCCGGGTCATTGTCTGAGGATTGATAATAATGAAGGTGATTATGAATAAATGTTTATTTGTGATACTTGGGTAGTAGTAAGGGTCGTGGTTCGTCCCACTTGCTCCAAGTTAATGTTTGAGATTTGGTAACAATGAATGTTGATAATATGAATTGAGATTGAATGAATATATGTTTGAGATGCCTGGGCAGTAGCAAGGGTTGTGGTTCGTCCCACTTGCTCCGGGCCAATGCTTGAGATACCTGGGTAGTAGCAAGGGTTGTGGTTCGTCCCACTTGCTCCAGGTCAGAGATTGCGACGCCTGGGTAGTAGCGGTAGTAGTGGTGAATCCACTCGCTCCAGGTTGAGCTTTTAGACACCCGCCTGGGTAGTAGCCGCAGTAGTGATTATTTCACTGGCTCTGGGTTGAGCGGGCAGTAGCAAGGGGGTTGTAGCTCAAACCTACTTGCTCCGCAAGGGGTGTTTCTGTCCAATGGTTAGCTACCAGGACATGTCGGGTTGGCTATATAACCGACAGATGATATCATCAGCCATAGGGCAGGCATTCATCATTTGCATATGTCTGAATTGTTTGGGTTTGCCATTTGTCTTGGATTTCTACATCATATATGCCATGTTACCTGACTATATGCTACTTGTTCTACTTGTATCATGTTTGTGTATTACTTGCCTGTGTTGCTTGTGTTTGTACAACTGAGAGGCCCCTCATGTTGGTATCGGTGGGTGTGAGGGCTGTTCTTGATGGGATGAATTGATGATGCGATTGCATGATGATGTATTGATATAGAACTGTTGAGGCAGAACAACTGGTGATGGTTTTGCTTATGATTCTGAGTCTGATTCATGGAAGAGTCAGCGAGTTGGGAAACATGTGAAACATGAATTGAATTTAGCACTCCCTTATGACAGTTGCCTATTCATGGATTAGCGAGAACCTAGGATGAATAATTGGTGAAGAAGTTTAGGATGCTTAGTGAGTTTTTGTTGCAGTACATTGAATTTATTTGGCACTTTTACCGTACTGGGAACCCATGGGCCCGGGGTTCTCATTCCGTATATATCTCTTGTTTTTCAAATACAGGTCCAGGTGCTCAGAAGTGAGTTGTGGGTCGTCTGAGAGACGGCGAAGATCTTTATTTCCTCTACTTTGTGTTTTGATTAGAATCTCTCCACCTTTGTTTTGGAAAGTTTATATTATGTATTGAACTCTTTGAATTTGCCTATAGAGGCTCTCATGTTTCCTTCGGGAGAGATTAGGATATACTGTTGTCAACTACTTTCATACTGTACCCTAGCCGACCTAAACTTCGCGGGTCGCAACTAGTGGCTATTTACTTATGTTATATATATCTATCTGTTATCTATCTCTTAATCTCCTCTACGCCTTGTCCGTATATCATTTTCGGCTTCACGGTTTATCTTTTGTTGTCGAAACGTGAGAGATACATCTTCGCGATTTTATTTCTACTCTTTTCAGGCTTCTCGATTAATACTCCTTTCGAAATTACCTATATTTATTTATTAAAAATCCACCTGAGAGTCGTACCACCGTAATATCATTGACTTATGACTCGAGCATAAGGATTTGAATATTAGGGTGTTACAGAGGCTAGCGGAGGAAACTTGGAACATGGACCACAGTGTATAGAGGTCAGAAAAATCATATGATATAGTATATAGTTTTGTGAGTAACAAAGATTGCAATGAGAATCTTTTATTATTTAAATTAGTTGGTAATTATGGAAGAAATTAGATGCAGGGCAGGATTTTGAGCATTATAAGAAAGGAAAAAAAATTAAATTCATATAATACTATAACAGCAGTAATCTCTATTATAATATTGACTGAATGTGACTGCAATAATCTTCTATTATTCAATGCTTCCATTATATCGACTCCACTGAAACTACTATTCAGTTATGAGTGATTGTGTAGAGCGAGAGTGGTTTTGGGATTAGGAAGTGCAATGGGCAAAGATAGTGTTTATTAGGGGGTTTATATACGGAAAGAGAGATAGAGATTGGTATGTGTATATGTGATTTGAAGGTGCATGCAGGTTGGAATAATATTATAATAGTAATTAAGAAATGTGTGTGTGTGACTTGGAAGAAGGGGAAAAAGGGATTAAGGGTACTTCCAGGAAAGTGGCTTTGGTTTTTGTACAGTTGGTGGGTGTGGACTGTGAAGGCTTCCAGGAAAGGGCACGCTCTTTGACCATTTTGTCCTCTTCGAAATTTCCTCATCTTCATTCTTTTCTTTTAATTTATTTTGTTTTTGTATGTTGCTTGCAATGCATTACATATTATATAGAAAAAATCCATTCATATTTAATATTGTCATTACAATTATTAATCCGTCATTTTCTATTTGTTGCCTTCTTTTGCACCTTGTATCATTGATGATCACAGTTAGCATAGCATCACAAAAAATAAACAAGTCTTTTTTACTTGCATTTTAATTTCATCTTGCATCAACTTGTGTTGAACATTGCAAGGTATGTCTTCATTTTAGCTTGCAAATTTTGTTTTTGAATTCCATTATCCTATTAATGATTGGATTGAAATTTTGTTCTGCTGATTGGTGGCTATGGTTAGCATAGCGTCACATATCTCAACCTTTTTTTTTCTTGTTTGAATTCAGTGATCCAGTTTTCATTCCAGTTCCTGATAACTCTGCCAATAAGAGGAGGTTTACTCTGTCTTGCCCTTAAAAACTATGCTCATGTTCCTTTTATGAAGTGTTTCTAATGTTGTGGACGTGATTGAGAATTAGTGATTGCTGATAAGGAGGTCTAGTGTAGCTTGAATCAAATAATTCCCTTTTCTTACTTATCCATAATAAGTGCCAATAAGTACTAACATAAAACTCTCTCTCCGATCATACATTCCAATATTTTCCATAAGGTTATTTTAGAACCATTATGGTCTGTGCTTCACATTCTTGTTGGGATAAGACTAATAAACTACTTATTTGCATTCCTAGCTAGTGTCGTAATAAGAAAATTGATAAAATAAGGAAATTGATAAAATAAAAACAAGATATAATTACTATTACGTTTCATGCATTTTGAAACCTTTATCAAATCATATTTTAATTGCATCGTTTTAGTTAAATATATCAATTAGTCTTATTTGATTGTAATCAATTTAGGCTAGTCAAATAATTTTAATTTACTGGTTCAGTTAAATAAATATTAAAAGAATTTAAATTTTATTATATATATATTAATTCATTAATTAACCACAAACTCTTCTGTGTGGTTTTTTGTGTGGTTTTCTGTGTGTATAGAAAGGAAATAGTGCCACTGCAGACCATCAGAACTATGTCTATACATAGATATATGAGGTAACACTATCTCTTTTCTCCTATTCAGTTACCTGATCGATCTCTTTCTTATCTTAGTTTCATTTTAATCTTTTCTCTTGTAAAGATAATCTCTCTTTTTCAATTCTCAGGTCTGTTTGGGCATAATGTCCAGCTTTTGCTTTAACACCCTTTACGATCACTGAGGTTGTCCATGAGTCCAAGCTCCCAATCAAGTTGTGTCACATCCTCACAACAAGCATCACATGCTGTCATGAGCACCACAAAGAAGAGGGTGCATGACGAAATGGTGGAGCAGAACCAGAAGCAAATTACTCATAGAAAATCCATTGATACCTTTGGCTAGAGAACATCTCAATATAGAGGTGTTACAAGGTTAGTGCTTTTGTTGCTGATAGAAAGATTAGTGTTTGAACAATAATAGGTTCAATGATTTGCATATAGAATTGCTTTCTTATTAATAAATCTTTGTTAAATTATTTAGGCATAGGTGGACTGGTAGATATGAAGCTCATCTATGTTCAAACTGGTCCTTTTGATGTCACTGAACTATTTCTTTCAGGGTATTGTGAGGCTCAAACCCTGCTTGGACTTTCTTTCTGAGGTTGGCCCTTACAAGATTATGGATGGAATATTGTGGCCAATTGTAGAGGTAGTAACGTCGGCATTGGAGGAGATGAACTTGTCAGAGGACACTATAATAAAGAGACAAAGAACTGTGTAAGGGCTTGCTATTTATACTGCTTGAAGTCATGTATCAAGTACCTTGAGAAGGAATACAGAGCTCTTTGTAAAGTATAGCATCTTTTGTTTTTTTCTAAAATTAGCTTTATTGTTTACTTTTATTCAGAGTTTATATGTTTACTTATTCTGTTGAATTAAAACTATATTTATACTTCTTGAATTTTGTGCATCTCGAATGGATAATTTGATGTTGCAGCTTGTAAAAGATACAAGTTGATTCATGAAAGAAGACATTTCCTTTGTATATCTTTTATTTTATTCCTTCTATTCTTAGAATGTTTGTCTGTAGCATGCTGTATTGCACTTATCAAAAATTTAGTTTTTAAAAGATTTGTGTTATAAAAGATTTAGTTTTTAAATTTTAATATTAAAAAATGAATTTTTAATTTGAGAATATGTAAATGAGATGAGATTAATGAATGTTTAGGATTTTAAATTGAGATTAATGAATGATTTGAAATTAAAAATAAATAACTACAAGGTTTGTGGAGGTTTGAAAACCTCACAAAATAGTTAATTTGTGTCAAATTGAAAAGTCAATTTGTGGGGGTTTTAAACTGCCACAAAAGTGATTTAAAACTGTCACAAAAGTTCGATATAAAACCTCCACTAAACACACACAAAACTCCCCACTGAATAAATTGTGGAGGTTTTTAAAAACCCCCACAAAAGACCTCGTGGCACCTCAAATTTTGGGAGTTTTGGAAACCCCCACAAACCATTTGGTGGGGGTTATAAACCTCCACAAATAAGAAAAAAAACCTCCACAAATAAACAAAAATCTTGTAGTGAAATTTAGAATCACAAACTTACACTTAACTTAAAAATTTCAATTCATCATGATCCTGTTTAATTCCAAAAAAATAGAAAATTTAATATTGAACAACACTCTCATTCCTATTTAATACAAGGGTATACTCTCATCATGATCCTCTGCAATATTCAATTCACAATCAAAAGAGAAAAGACAAGCAAATGGCTAAAAACAAAAACAATGAAGGAGAATCAAATACGTAAACCACATTAAAATAAAGGAAATCTGATATATAAAGGATGTGCAGCACATGAAATAACTCCTCCAGATAAAGGAATAAATATGTTTTGATGATTTTGACTCCTATTCATCTTGGAAACATTATCAGTATCTTCTTTGTAATGCATAATATATAAAAACTAAAAAGTAACAACTATGCATCATTTACTAGCTTACTTCTTGACGGATGAGAAACTCACTTCTCTTTTCTATTCATTGATCCTATTCAGACCTTCAAAATGTTACTCCTTCTTAATGGGTTACTTTGTGATTGTTTCATCTGTAACATACAAATTTACAAACAAATAAATTTAGCAACCAAAATAACCTCAGAAAACAGCAAATCATGAATCCAAAATAACCTCAGAAAATCATGAATTTAGCAACCAAAATCATGAAGTCCAGCAAATAAATAAATCATGAACAAATAACCTCAGAAAATCAACAATCAAAATCATTAATCCAGAAAATCAAAATCAAAATAAAAAAACCATGAACAAATAAATCATAAAATCATGCACAGAAAATCAGAAGGTAGCGACGAGGAATAAGTGAATAACAGAGTATTACTTACCGGCGGCGAGTAACGGCGACGAAAGAGGAGGCGAGCTCGGCGACGAAAGAGGACGCGGTGGTGGCTGCGGTGGTCAAACCCGTCGCTGCTGTGGATGCGGGATGCGGTGGCGATGGCGGTGGGCTGCTCGATTGGTGGTGGTGGCTATGCGACTGCGAAAAGAGGAGAGATGAGTTGTTGTGGCCTGTGGGTGCTGAACTGTTGATTCCTCTTCTAGGTGATTAGGGTTCAGCTTCGTTTACGTTTTAGCTTTAGCCTTTCTTTTTTCTTTTTTTTAGAGGCAAAACGATGCCGTTTAGGGGTGTTACTTTCAATCCAAAAACCTGCTAAAAAATCGGACAGTTCTACCGGTTCACCGGTTAACCGCCGGTTCGATCGGTTTTTTTATCGGTTTTTTACCAAGCAGTTTTTGGCCTTACCGGACTGGCTAGGTGACTAGTTTCCGATTAATCTGGTTGAACCGGTCGGTCCGGTTTAATTTTCAGAACCATGATTATGACAGATGATTTGTTGATAATGAGTAAACGAGAATACGGTTGAATCATGCATTAATTCTTTTTGGACAAATTATACCCTGATAAATCACTATCACTATCATAAACACAAAAGTTACCAATAAGAAGATACCTATGAACGAAAAGTAGTGACAAATTTTTATGATCGTAGTAATTGTTTGTAACGTCTTGTATTTTTCTGACTAAATGTTGCAGAATTTTTTAACGTTTTTGTTTGTCCGTGACCTACTTGAGATGGACTCTCTCAATTGCCACATACTCAATGATTACTGCAAAATCGAACGATATCCACCTCTAAATTCCACGTTTAGTTTGGTATTTTTCTCCGGCCTTTTCAAAATATTTTTATACAGTTTATACTTTTTTCAAATTTAAACCCTAACTTCAGATAAATTCAATTTATCAGGTGCAGGCTTTTCCAATTTTCTGATCGTTAGTTTCTTCTCCCTCCTTCCCAATACTGCCACTGAAAAATTAATAAGATATATGTTATTATCTGATTTTAAATGCTGTTGATGATTTATAATTTTTACGCTTCCTATGATTATTAATTAGCTGACATTGTTAATTTTTCCTTCTTGATTAAATAGTAGTTTCTTAGTGTGGTTGTGTTGTTTATTACCGATATAAAAATTAGATTACAGTGTAATCAAAGAAATCAAATTATATACGTTCAATTTCACTATTTTTTTTCTTTTTTTACTATGCATATTTTTCTGCCCGTGTTCTTTCGGGCCAAATACAATTCCAGTGCTTAATTCTACAATATGAATTAATTTAGAGATTTTGGTAATAGAAAAAGAATTATTTAATTGATAATGAATGTTGAAATTATAAGAAAAGTATGAAAAGAGTAAAAAAAGTTCATGCTTATGTTTAACAGAATAGCTCTAACTAATTTTAGAAACTACTAACTATGATTAATTAGAATAGTAACTAATTTAATTTCTAAGTATTAATTAAATTCATTTTGATTTTGAAGAAAAAAAAGTCATACATTGTGCTTATTTAAATTACGTTTCATAAGCCTTGGGAAACTAATTTATAAACTAATTCGTCAAGCACGCAATAAATGTTTATCGTCAGATTTCAATTCTATTTTGAATTTCATCTTTAACTCTTAATTTTAATGACTACTTTATGTAAAAATTGTATGTTAGTATAATTTACTCCTCTTAATAGGGAGTAGGATTTGAATTGGGGGTGTGAAGTGAATGAAAATTATTGGTTTTTATGTTTTGTGAAGATTTTAATGTGTTTTAAATATTCTTAGGACTTTTTTGTAACAGTTACTAAAAACAAAAAATGGTAATGTATTCTTTTTCTATTTATGCATGCTCTTGTCTTTTTAGACTTTGAGAATTTGGGGAGAACATTAAAAATGAATTTTAATCTAGGAGGACCTTTCAGAAGACATTTGGGTTCAATGTAAATAAAATAATTTATTTAACAAAATTTAAAAATATTATAATTATGTGTATATATTACTTTGTGTATATGAGTTAGTTTTTAGAGTTAAATAACTAGTTAAATGTTAGAGTAAATGCTATATTATTTGGTGAGTTAACTGTGAGAGATAATCTATAATTTGTGTACATAATTAATTCCCAAATTAATATGATCATGTAATTAATAACTAAACCAACTAACAAAGAACTTAAAAACATCATAGGCAAAATTATATCCTCTTGAAAAGTCCTGTCTAATAATTTTTCAATCTTTTATTTGTTTATATGAATTTCATTAATTGCCTTAATTATAAAAAAAATTGAATAATTATGCTTTTTAATCATAATGAATTTCTTACTATTTAGGTCACATAAAGTGATAATCCTATCTGAGTAAGGTGACAACATATCATTATCACTACTCGCACAACCTTGCGAAAAGTTCTCAACTTAGATTACTATAGAAGAGCGTGACTTGCTTGAATATTGTGGAAGCATCAAGTTTGCTAAGGAGATGGCTTCCGCTTCTCCATTCTCCTCGTTGCGACACGCATTCAATACGGCCTCTGACGTTTGATGTAACAAGATTAATGTTCATTATTGACTGATAGCACCCAATGCTCACACCAATATATGTGAAAAGTTACCATTCTCACATGCATTCTACATTAGTGTCCCATCCTTTGTTATGAATTCTAGTATAGAGATTTGCTATCTTTAATATTCTGTTTGCGCTTTGTTATTGAATTTAACATCATATTACCATTTAATAATTATCAATAGTTAATTGGTTTGGTTGAAAACTTGTAGGAAATATATGCACTTAGCATGTAGTATCTGCAAAGGTTTGGGTTTCCATATTTTACTATTTCTTTTGACTGGGATGACGATGATATATTAATGGATCTGAAGGTAACTTTAAAAATAAATTATTTGCTAGCACCTATATACAACACTATAAATTGAATATAAATCGTTACATTTTTTTATTTATGTAGACGAGCATTACAAACAATCCAGCATATGAGTTTGAGTGGGCATGTCGAAAACAATTCATCATTATAGAGTGGCACATTTCAATTTTTTTGTAAGAGAGGATATGTTCGCTCTACAACTGAATCACTAGAAATCTAAGATGTGGTAAAAGATTTTGATCTCAACAAGAAGCCATTTTGGAAGGATGATATGGATCATGTTGCTCGTGAGAAAGCTAAGCTAGATGATTTTGTGAAATCTGGTATCCAGGAGAATATTATGTCTGATATACTTTTAGTTTAGTTTCGTTGAACATAACTCTACTTTATTATTAGCTCTTCTATTTTTCTATTCCAGTTTTATCTAGACTTAGTATTTTCGTTTATTCCAATTTTATATGGGCTTAGTGATGAATTCACATTTCATGGTATTTATTTGTTTTAACTGGGTAGGTTTTATTGACTTCTCTTGCATTTATTTATTAAAATAGCATAGTTTTATGAATTCTTCCTAAATTGTGCTTAAGATTGAAAACATATTTTTTTAGACCCTTAAATTGCTAATTTTAATTCACTTTAATTTCATCCGATGTCTTGATGTGTTTGATGAAGTGATTTTAGATTTCCAAAGCAAGTATGGATTGAAGGAGTGGGGAGAAAGCATGCAAAAGTGAAGAATTCATGAAGAAATGAAATTTGGAGTATTTTACAGCCATGCGTATGCACAATTGTAGTTTTTACATCCATGCGTACCTACAAGAATTGATGCGTACGCACGATTGTATTTTTACAACCATGCATACACATGGTCAGGCATGCGTACGCACGAATTCGATCATGTGACTCATTAATGAGAAGACACTGGGGCGATTTCTGGACCTACCAAAGCCCAATTCAACTCATTTCTGAAGTTATTAAAGGCCAAATTCAAGAAGGATGAAGGGGGAGAGCAATTAGCTTTAGTTAAAAACGTGCTTTAGGTTATATTCTAGAGAGAAAAGCTCTCTCTTCTCTCTAGAATTAGGATAGATTAGTTAAATTTCTCTTAAGTTTAGGTTTTAATTCTTGTCTTGATTTAGTTTTTCTTGCAATTTCTTGTTGTTACATCTTTGCTCTCTTAGTTTTACTTGTGTTTGCTAGTTTTTTCTAGTTTTAGGAGTCTATTTTTATTATTTCTTATTAGCATTTATTTTTATTCTTTCTTTCTATTATGAATTCTCACATTTTTTGTTATGAGTGTGGTTATAACTATGTTGTAGGGAATGAGGACTACAATGAAAGTTTGCATCAAGGATGGGAGAATCAAAGGTGGGAGGAGGCATATGCTTATGATCAACTCTCTTGGCAACAACCTCCTCCGGTTTCATATAGTTACAACCCACCCCCCCCCCCAATGCACACCTATATGAACCCCCTCCTAAACATTGTTATCAGCCATATTCACACTAGTCCTCATACTTGCATGCAAACTTCGATAGGGAAAGATCATCGTAGGTTAGATTCGAAAGTGATTGCACAACACATTTTCACGATGGTCAAGGCCGATCCAACAATCAGCATCAGGGTTCTACAAGGAGGTGTGGAGAATCATTTTGGTTTCAAGGTGTCGTACAGAAAGGTTTGACTTGCAAAACAGAGAGTCATCGTTAGAATATATGGCGATTGGAAAGAGTCATACAATGAGCTTCCTCATTGGTTATTCGCTATGCAGATGTACTTGTCAGGTAAGATTTATTTCCGGTTTATTTATTCGCTATTAAATAATTCAACCGCGTACAAAAAGCCGACTAATGTATGTCCATTTAGGTTGGGTGTAACTAGTGACACAGCCGTGGCCTGCCTCGACTGACACTGTGATGTTTCATCGGGTCTTTTGGACATTTCCACCGTGTGTTGAGGCCTTCAAGCATTGCAAGCCACTTATCTCTATAGATGGCACCCACCTATATGGGAAATACGGTGGAACTTTGCTGATGGCCATAGCGCTAAACGGCAATGCAAACATCCTGTCCATTGCATTCACATTTGTTGAGGGTGAGACAAAGGAGGCGTGGTCGTTCTTTTTTTCATACTTACGGGAGCATGTTACACCATAACCAGGGGTGTTAGTGATTTCAGACAGACACAAGTCCATTGATGGAGCACTGAATGTCGAAGGGAGTTTATGGAAACCGCCTCATGCCTTCCAAGCGTTTTGTACAAGACACATTGCAGCCAACTTCATGACCCACTTTAGGAACAAAGAATCGAAGAAGGTTCTTATTAATGCAGCGTACTCGAAGTCGCATCGTGAGTTTGCTCATTATATGGCCGTCTGAGGGGCGAAAACGTAGCTATTACAAACTGGCTTGAAGAAATGCCACGGTCACAGTGGGCACAGCATGCTGATGAGGGACGTCGATTTGGTCACATGACGATCAATATCTCCGAATGCATTAATGCTGTCATGAAGGGTTCCCGGAATTTGCCAATCACGGCTCTTGTTAAGTCAAGATATTTTCGTTTGGGTGAACTTTTTGCAAGGAAGGGTTCTGAGGCACTGGCACAACTTTAGGTCGGTGCTGAATTCTCACAGACATTGATGAAGGCCATATAATTCAACTCGAAGCACGTGAACACTATGAATATTTACCAGTTTGATCGGTCCAGGACAAACTTCAAGGTTGAAGAGTTAGCGGCAGTTCTGGGATCCAGACAACAGAATTATCAGGTACTGCTTGATGAGGGCAAGTGTGACTGTGGGTATTTTCAGGCTCTTCATATTCCTTGTCTTCACGTGCTTGCAGCTTGCTCTCATGCAAGGCTTGATTGGAAGCGGTTTGTGCATCCTATGTATCGCATGGAGTCGGTCTTCAATGTTTACAGATTAGAGTTTCAACCCATAGGACACGTGGATGATTGGCCATCGTATGACGATCCCCAAATCCGTCCCAACCCTCGGATGATGAGAGCGAAGAGAGGTTGGCCCGTGAGCTCCATGATTCGTAACAACATGGATGACGTTGAGCATAATGGGGAGAAGCAGTGCGGATTGTGTCGCCAAATCGGGCACACGCGGAGGACTTGCACGTCTCTTGGTGATGGAGGAGCATCTTCTAGTCGACGGTAGCTGTAGTTGTTTTAAATAAATTAATGTATGGATGAACTATAACATTGTATGTCGTGAACTATAATGTCATAAAGTTATAAGTCATTACAAAAGTTGTCAGCTGCCGTGATATATAACCCAGTGATACATATTATAATACATAACTACTGTTTTTATCATAAGTAATCTACTTATAAAATTTGTATAACAAAGAAATGACATTTTGTACATTAATTTCCTACAAATACCATAAGAACTAGATACCACTAACCCCGCCCTTGCCTCCCACCACGTGGGCCAGCATGTCGTCCGTGGGGCCTAGGATCGAGACACCCACCTGTGCCACAGGGAGGTGGTCTGACATCTCGCTGACCACGACAAAGTGGAGGGACCGGGCCAGGCATTGGAGTACTCATCTGATCCCTCATCGTCGCATAATCCGCAGTGGAGGATGACCCGCTAGACTGGTCAGTATCGATGTGGCGTGGCAAGTATGCAGACTGAGGTGGTGTCGTGTGCATCTGTGAGAATGGCTGGGTATCCTGTGGTATGGTCAACATATCTCCAAATCCGCCCGTCATCCAGTCCGGCACCATCATTGTGACATCAATCATATCCTGGGTATCCAATATGGGCTGGTAGTCGGGCTGTGTTCCGAGCTCTGATGGACTGAAAGGTATCTAAAACTGCGTGTCGATGTCAAAATGAACACTCGCGTCTGGCCGCGAGCCCTGGTGATTGGTCCCGACCTCCGAATGATGTGACCCAGGTGGCCTCAAAGACAAGTAGTCACCTGGCATGGGTCCTGACAATGATCCCACCGTCTAGCCTGCATCGTCGGCACGGTGAGCTGGCGGGTTGACAGGGTCTCTCTGGCGGGGAACCTCCTCGGGGTCCTGCCTCCCACGGCCTCCACCGCGTCTGCCTCCCCCCTGCCTCGCCCCCGTCCCCTACCTCTCCCTCCTCCGGCAGCTGGCCTGAGCTCCGGCAGCTGGCCTGAGCTCCGGCAGGTGACCGTCCTCTGGCTGATGTAGGTCTGGGGCAAGTGAATGATGTATGGGCAGGTCCTCTGGCACCACCCCAGCAGGCACTAAGTACTGGTCACCCAAAGCGAATAACTCTGTGTGCGCCCACTGCAGGTACCATGTCATATACGGGAGGGACGGACGCATGTCTATATGATGATATATCGGCAGACGATGGTCGGCCCGAGCATCCCACATCTCATGCCGGCCACCAAGCAGATGCGGGAACCACTCGCCGCGACCGAATATCCCATCAAGCCTGTGCATGTCATCAATGTTCAGTGGCCTAGTGGAAATGTGCTGCAGGCCACCGAATTGACGTACTACCTGGTCCACCTGATGCCACTCGACGATAGCAAAGCACAACAGTAGACAGACAACCGCCACCGAGACATCCGCCTTTGCTATCGCCGGTGGAACAAGCCCAACCAACTGCGGGTCCGCATATGGAATCCACTCAACCTGTTCACAGAACACAGATGCACGACGAAATTCAGATAATCATATGCAATACCATCAACAGTTAACTAAACATTAATTTCTTAAAATTAAACATTAATAACTTACATTCAGCATCCCAATCCCGTTCAGCATCCGCCTGTACTGCCTCAGCCTGCTCTCGCCTGTGGCATTGTCCGGCCAGTACTAAACCCACCTACACAACCAACAACAATAATATTTTAGCCTTTATTATTAATAAACAACTTAATAATGAGTTGAATAACTTTGGTAAGTGTTTATAATACCTCTCGACCAGGGAAAAGCGACGAGCATCAAACCCATCGGGCCGTACTAACGGAATATGGTGGTAGGCCCAAGAAAGCATCAAGCTGACGCATCCTCCCAAGTTGCGCTGCCCATGCTCCGTGGCCCGGCACATCTGCCGGTACAGCAATGCCAGCACAGCCGAACCCCACGACAACCGGCCACATGCATCAAGATCCTCCAGCAGGGGAAGCCACCTGATATGCACCTGAGAGTCAGATGCATCAGGGAAGAGGATACTACCTATCAGCTGCATGATGTATCCTCTCGCACACCTCATCAGCCGCTCCGCTGTGGCATCCTGCTTTAGCTCTCCACAAACCGTGTTGTGGAACCAAGTGAACTTGACAGTCCACTTCGTCTGTGACTGTATGTCCTCTGGGCCAGGAACAACACCCAGTATCTGCTCACATAACTCCTCAATGGTCCGTCTCTTATGGTGCTTCTCCCACCCACTTATGCATCCACTCACAGGATCACCATCAATCCTGAGTCCCAACTGATATGCCACGTCATGCAGGGTGATAGTCATCTCCCCGCACGGTAAATGAAATGTATGGGACTCAGGTCACCACCTCTCTATCAACGTCGAGGCAAGCGACCAATCATGCTCGAACTCGACCATGTATGCGACGTACGCAAACCCGACTCGTCTCAGATATGGCCTAATATGCTCCGACTGCCGTGTCATCAAGTTCCATCTGGTGCGCAAGATCCAAGGTGCCTACCAAACGGAAAAAAAAAATTTTAATAAAATAAAATAGCAAGTTCACTTTTTCTTCAACACAATAAAATAAAAAAAAAGGTTAAAAAATCATACCACTCGATCAAGCATCCCAGCGATGTGCTCAGCTTGATCCAATCTATACATCTCATGCTCATAACCCAATAACTACTGCTCCATCGAAACACAATCTAGTAAAACGAAATTACATACTAGATTATTAAAAAATAAACTAAATGAAAAATGACTTATAAACCTACTAATTTTAAGCTTATCCTATTTAACTGACGTCGTCATGTAAGTAATTAATTTATAACTAACTCAACCCTAAATTTTATTGCTCACGTAATTACCTTCTAATTCACAACGCAATGTTATACCTCTAACTAAATTATCTAATAATATACTTTCTTATATTCTTTAATATGTTGATAAACAGTCACTATACTAAAAATCGGTGACATAAAATAATATACTTAACATAACAACACTAAAAAATACGTCTAACTAACTAACATGTAAATAATAAATCTGTTATTCTAACTAACAAACGATTTATACCTAACAAATTTATCTAACATGTAAACAGTAAACCAAGTTAACACAAAAAAATAGACTATTATTTACTAACCTAGAACTGAGACAATCGTCTACACTAAACTTTACGGAAGTCGAAAAGGCAGAAACAAGTAACAGAAAAAATTTGGAGGAGAGAATAGAGGAAAAAAGCGACAAGTCAAAATGATCCCACTAGTATATATATTATGGCGAACTCATCATAGAGTTCGTCGGGGAGCGGCAAATTTGTTGTTAATCCCAAAAAAAAAAAAGATATTTTCGAAAATAAAGCTAAAAACTCGTTTTAGAGGAAATAAATATTTTTTTATTTTATAAATAAAAAAAATCCTCATCAAATAAGTCTATTTGTTGTTCCACTTTTTTAACTCCTTGCGATATAAGCAGTGTGTTAAGATGAATTATCATGCCATACTACCAAAAAAGAGAATTATAATTGGTTGTGAATTATTTGGCCTGATCCAGCTGAAATAAGACAAAAAAAAAAAAGGTTTAAAAGAGTAGCATGTACATATTGATTCAATTTATAAAACACCTCAATTGCAAATTCTATTTCTCCGCCGGCTAATTGATGCATCAAAAACTCAGTGACAAAAACTCAGTTAAACTTTTTCCTTGTAAACAAAGTGAAGTGAGGAGAATCAGTAAAAGGGTGAGTGGTTACAAAAGAAAATAAATTAAATTATATTCAGGATCATTAATATTAAATACGTTACCTCCTAATAATTAAAAATATACTTTGATTAATAACTAAAAAGAATGAAATCTGTGATAAGTTATGTAATAATATATGTAATAAAAAAAAGGTGATAAAAATTTAATATGTATAATAATAATATAAATAAATTTAATTTTTAAAAATGATAGCTGATTAGTGATTATGCCTGAAATATTTTGGTTTTCAAATATTTTTCTTTAATAAAAAAGAAGGTTAATGTAAACTTTTTTCTTTTCTGTAAGCCTGTTAAAATTAAGAATAGTTAGAACAAAATTAAGAAATTAAGACATATTTGGACAAAACAATTTTGTGATAAAGACATGGTAATGATCAATAATGGCACGTAACAAATCGGCAAGAAAATGGGCAGTGAGGAACATGAAAACAAAATCCACAACCAACCAATAACCATATCCTCATCCTTACACTTTTCTCTTCCTTCATTGGCATCACTCTCAAATAATATTCCCCCAAATACTTTCTCAGTCTTTCACTTCACACTTCACACTCTTCCCACCTTGATTTCAAAACCCTTTTACTTCCTTAAACCTTCACTATGGCCACAGCGCTCGAATTCCTCGCTGTCCTTCCTCGCCCCTCCTCCTCCGCCACCGCCTTCTCTCCGGCCACCGCCCGCCGTGCCTCCGCTATGTTTCCCCACTATTCCGGGATCAAGCCCAGACCCATCGCCGCCGTTCGCTGCGCCGGTCCACTGAAGCCCAGAACCCTTACTCGCAGCGGGCGGGTTGTGTGCGAGGCTCAGGATACCGCCGTTGAAGGTCAGATTTCGTCTTTGTTGACAATTTCTTTTACAGATTTGTTCAGTTTTGCTAGATGATAGTTGAATTATTGAAAATAATTTAGAAAGTTATAGCCCTTGTTTAATCCGTGGGATAGTAGAATGAAGTGTTTCATTATTTATTAATCGTCATTCATATTGTGAGATTAGTTGGCTTTCTAAGTTCTGTGTGATATTTTTTAACGGTGGAAATAAAGTTGATCATCAAGAATTCTTAGATGTTGACATGATTGATTATTTAATAATTTTTACCTATTAATTTTATATGAAGACAATTGTAAGTAAGTTGTTACTTTTTCTTTTAATACTTTGGCTGTGCATAATTTGTTTTTGTTTCTTTTTTATTTATGGGTTTGAATTGACGAGACTTGAACCTGTAGCTGTGATAAGATAATGATCAATGCAACAAGTCTCGTTTGGTTGGGATACTTTTTCTTCCCAATTTCGAAAAACATCCCCTTTGTTAGTGCTGGATTGGTTTGGTTGTGCTTCATCTTTTCTGAATATCTGAAATGCTTCCTTTGTTTCTGCTGACATAAAATTAAACAAGGTTGAAAATTTTGTTCGGTTTATTATTCTTGTAGCTAGCTGTACGTCAGTGATCTTTAGTAGACTTAGACAGCATGTAACCTAAGTATTAGATAAAGAAATGATTATTATCTGATCAAGGACCAGGGTGCCCAACTGTAAGGACTTTCATCCAAATTTACTTTCTTTTAGGGACCATTGATAATATTTTCAGAGAGTGGCTTTGGACTTGAGTTGGGATTTTGATCACCAGAGATTCGGTGTTATGTGCTAAGCTTGAGTGCTTGACAACTAGAAAATAGAATCAACCAATCTAAATATAGTTTTTATCCAAATATCAATGCACATTTCTGCCTGGACTATCATTCATAAGAAAGAGCTTGTTTAGGTGCTAGTTATTAGAAAAAGATATTTTTTTAATGAAATATTCATTTTTAATATGTTTAACAAAATTTTAGTAGTAAAAGTAAAAGCACTAGAAAAATAAAATATTTTTGTAGAAGCTACAATTTACATCTATTTTTTAAAAGGTCTTTTTTACATGTTGCCCAAGGAGTGGGAAAGGTGTTGGTAACTGTTGTAGATGTTCAGGTTGACTTTTCGGAGGTAAGGTGTTCCATCCATGCTCACTTTCACAAAGCTTCCATTCTTTTCACTTTCTTCTGCATTGCTCTTTTGTTGAACTGCCACCATGTTCTTCCGGTACGGTACGACCTCACTGGTGGCTAACCTACCACTTGTGTTATATCCATACATACATCATACATTTCTTAAATTATGTCTATGGGGTGGGGTAACATTTTAGGTTTCATAATTAGACGAATTAATTAATTAATAAGTCATAAACTGAGAGCCATATATTAGCAAGTAACTGTTTTGCTTCATTTATTAAATTACTATTGGGTAGAATTTTACCTATTTAGATGCAGAAGAAGATGCTTTGCTATCATTGATTAAGACAATGAGAAAGTGTAATTGAATTTTTCTGTTACACTCATAAAAACTCGAACAAACAAATTTTGAGCATTGAATTATTGTTAGCTAGGCATGTAGAAATCGTACCCGCTTATTCTATAATTTGAACAAATTTTGAGTATTGAATTATTGCTCGTTAGGCATGTAAAATTGTACCCGCTTATTCTATAATTATTATTCAAATTATAGAATAAGCGGATATGATTTCTACATGCCTAGCTAACAATAATTCAATGCTCAAAATTTGTTTGTTCGAGTTTTTATGAGTGTAGCAGAAAAATTCAATTACACTTTTTCCTTATTCTAATCAATTATAGCAAAGAATCCTACCCAATAGTAATTTAATAAATGAAGCAACACAGTTATTTGCTAATATATGTCTCTCAATTATGACCTATTAATAAATTAATTCTTCTAATTAAGAAATCTAAAATGTTACCCCGGCCCATAGACCTTAATCATTATTTAAGAAATGTATGATGTATATATGGATAGAGCAAGTGGTAGGTTGGCCACCAATGAAGTCGTACCAGAAGAACATCGTGGCAGTTCGACAAAAGAGCAGTGCAGAAGAAAGTGAAAAGAATGGAAGCTTTGTGAAAGTGAGCATGGATGGAGCACCGTACCTCCAAAAAGTCAACTTGAACATCTACAACAGTTACCAACACCTCTCTCACTCCTTAGGCAACATGTTCAGTTGTTCGCATGTGCTAATTATGACTGTTTTCTTTCATAGTTGCCAGATAAGTTTTTGGAAAGATCTGAAAAGTTTAATACAAGGCATACCATTGGGAGAAAAGGTTTTTTTTCCCCTTTCGGGAGGAGATTTAAACAAACATGTAAAGTAGAATGGAGACAGATATGAAGGAATCCGTGGGGATCATGAATTTGGAATAGTGAACACAGATGGCAAAATCATCTTGGATTTCTTTTCAACTTTCAAGTTTCTTATTCTAACTCGTGCTCTAAAAAGTGAGACGAACATCTTATAACTTATAAGAGTGGATTGACAGGTTCCTAAATTGATTTCTTTTTGCTAGGAAAATCCTATAAAAAAATTTGTACTAACTACAAAATTATTTGGGAGAGAGTTTGACTAAACATAGTGTACTCAATATGCATTTACGTGTTTAGTAAAAGGTGAGTTGTCAAGAAAGAAACCCGAGGACTAGGTGGTGGGAGATGAAAGGTGACATAAAAAGACTTCCAAAGATGGAAAGAAGAAGCAAGGTAGGATGGACATAGAAGTGTAGATGAGATGTGGTGTTGGATGGCAAAACTAATTAGAAAAGTGGCAAAAGAAAACTTTTGGAGAGATTAGAGATACTGGAGCTAGAGATAAAGAATTGTGGTGGTCGGGCATACTTGCACAACGGAACGTAAAGCTAAAGAGGAAATGCTTTAAAGAATGGTCTTTATGCTGTAATGTGAAAAACTTGGTTAGGTATGAAACGACTTAGAAGGAAACAAAAGTGCCGTAAGTGGAGCAAGAACGAGATTTATGAGTGTTTATCAGTCTTTGGGTATAAAAGAATTGGAAACATGATCTTTACAAGATAGTGAATGGTCACAATAGATAGATGAGAGACTTGGATCACGTTAATTGCATTAATAACAAAAATGAAGTTTTGGTCATAGATGAGAGTATTGAAAGATGGAAGAGTTATTTTCACAAGTTATTTAATGATGGACATTCTTTCCTGCTAGGGTCGATTACATTTGATGGAGGAGGACCAAAATTTCAATTACTATAAAAAAATTTGAGATTTGAAGTTAAGGAGACCCTAAAATAGATGAAGATGGGTAGAGTAGTGGGCCAAAATAATATCACTATTGAAGTTTGAAAAGGTTTAAGACTAAAAGACATTTGTTGGTATTTACAAAAAAAAAAAGAAGACATTTGTTGGTTAACTAAATTCTTTAATGTGATTTGAAGATCTAAGATGTTAGATGGATGTCAGAGTATTTTGGTCTCTATCTAAAAGAATTAAGGGATATACAAAGTTGTGCAAAATATAAAGGAATCAAACTCATGAGTCATATTGTGAAGCTATGGAAAAGGGTGATGAAACGAAGGTTGAGATAAGAGATTCAGGTTTCGAAGAACCAGTTTGGTTTTTATGCCAAGAAGATCTACCATAGAGGTCATATACTTGTTCCAGAGAATGATGGATAGGTATTAGAGTAATAAAAAGAATTTACTCGTAGTACCTTTTTATTTGGAAAAGATGTGGGGTATCGAGGGAGATCCTGTGGAAGGTTTGGAGAAGGGGGCAAGGATTGTATATATTTGTTCACTTAAGGACATGTACAATGGAGTTATAATTAGTGTGAGAACCCAATGTTGATAGAGGAATTTCACACTCTTGTTGGAGGTGCTTACTAAGCATATCCAAAAACTTCAATGGCATGATGTAAGTTTTTGGTTGATGACATTGTCCTCTAGGAAGAATCGCAAGAAGATTTGAATGAGAATTCAAATTTGTCTAGGCTGGTGTCAATTGAGTCCAAGGCCTTAGGGCTGACCCTAAGCCTTTCAACATAATTTCAGCCTACAGCCCTAAAATTTACAAAAACACATTTTATAAGGCTCTAACCCTAATTAAGTCCCAAAGAAAAATTGAAACACGGCTGGCCCTACAAGTCCTAAAATCCCTAAAAACAAAACTCATCTTCATCCGTGAGAAGAAAAATTCATGACTTGCACGTAGTGGTGTCAATATGCTTGGCCCTATAGGGCCTTGGCCATACGTTATAGGGCCAAAAGAACAAAAGGTCCTATAATTAATAGCACCAAATTTTGAAAAAGCCAACAGGGCCGAAAACCCTAGGGCCAGCCCACGAGTACCCAAATCCTATTTTTTAGGTTACTCGTTCAATAAACCTATTAAAAGTCATTGGCTTCTTCTATTCTTTTATCATTTTTATATATAGAAAATAATGAAATTGAAAAATAGATATTAAACTATATACAAACTAGAAAATCCTTCATCATTATTTTGCTCTTCAATAATGTCTATAGTAGAAAATCAAAACATCAACGGAATTTAAATTATGAACTAAAAGTGTAAATTCACACCTCAAAATAAAATTTACAAAAAAAAACAAATCATCTAAAATCATGAATGTAGAGGGATGCATAGACTCTGTTGACACTTTTTCATGAATTTCGCCAATGTCATCTTCTAAAATCAATTAAAAAACAATTAGAAACTAAAACGTTATTTAAAAAAAATTAGCACATCTTCTGCTTCAATTTCTGTTTCTAGAAGGCATCACAATCGTTGGACTAATGTAAATAATCAAATCTCTAATACCTTATACTTAATATAACTAAACGCAAGATATGTTTTATTATAACCTGAGCGAGTTTTTTCCGATGAACATTGTGGTCAATTTTGGTTGGAGGACCCTCTATATCATCAAGGGGTATGAATTTACAAGAAATTATATGCCGACTCAAATGAGAAGTCCCGTAACTGTTCTTAGTTTTCGGATTCTTCTCAATTTTGTATTCATGATTACAAAAGTTGCATGCAGCTCTTTCAACATGATTTCTATCTTTTCCAATCTTCGTAAGAAACCTCCAAACATTAGATTTTTTGCCAGAATCAACACTACCAGAGACATGAACAGGAGAAATTCCACATAAAAATGGTGTTTCTGAGACTCCTGTTCAAGTTTCTGGTGATTTTGGCAAAAAAATCTAATGTTTGGATGTTTTTAAGAAGATTGGAAAAGATAGAGATGGTGTTGATGAGGTTGCATGCAACTTTTGTAATATGAATACAAATTTGGGAAGAATCCAAAAATTAAGAATAGGTACAAGACTTCTCATTTGAGTCTTCATCTAGTTTCTTGTAAAACCATACCCTCAATTTTGTATTCATGATTACAAAAGTTGCATGCAGCTCTTTCAACACGATTTCTATCTTTTTCAATCTTCGTAAGAAACCTCCAAACATTAGATTTTTTGCCAGAATCAACACTACTAGAGACATGAACAGGAGAAATTCCACATAAAAATGGTGTTTCTGAGACTCCTGTTCAAGTTTCTGGTGATTTTGGCAAAAAAAAATTTAATGTTTGGATGTTTTTAAGAAGATTGGAAAAGATACTAAGATAGAGATGGTGTTGATGAGGTTGCATGCAACTTTTGTAATATGAATACAAATTTGGGAAGAATCCAAAAACTAAGAATAGGTACAAGACTTCTCATTTGAGTCTTCATCTAGTTTCTTGTAAAACCATACCCTCAGTATTAGATTTGACGATGATATAAAGGGTCCTCCAACCAAAATTGACCAGAATGTTCATCGGGAAAAAGACTTGCTCAGGCTATAGTAAAACATGATCTTGCATTTTAGTTTTGTTGAGTATGAGGGTATTAGAGATTGGATTAATTACATTAGTAACGATTGTGATGCCTTCTAGAAACACTTCAGTATCAGATCTTAAAATGATTTACTCAACAGAGAAAGAGAAATTGAAGCATAAGATGTGCTATTTTTTTAAATTAAGTTTCTAATTGTTTTTTAATTGATTGATTTTAGATGATGACATTGGTGAAATTCATGAAGAAGAAGTGTAAACGGAGTCGATGCATTCCCCTGTACTTTCATGATTTTAGATGATTTGTTTTTGTGTAAACTTTATTTTGAGGGGTGAATTTGCACTTTTAGTTCATGATTTAAATTCTGTTGGTATTTTGATTTTCTATTAGAGACATTATTGAAGAGCAAAATAGTGATGAAGGTATTTTTTAGTTTGTAAATATTTTGATATCTATTTTTCAATATCGTTATTTTCTATATATAAAAAATGATAAAAGGATAGAAGAAGCCAATGACTTTTAATAGGTATTTTTTTCGAATTTGGCCCTATAAAGTAGGGCCAAGCATATTGAAACCACTAGTCTAGGCAACCTTTGGAGGTACATGGTTTGCATATAAATCGCGCTAAGATGAAATAAATGGAATGCAAATTTAGCAGCGAAAGGGAAGAGACTATTACAAAAGTGGAAATTGCAAAAGATATTATACAACAAAGTAAAGATATTTAAGTATCTTGTTTGTATTATTCAGGACAACGGGGAACTAGAGGACAATGTAAACCATAGGATTTAAGCAAATTGGTCAAAATGACGACGCATTTGGATTTTATATGCGATAAAAATGTACCTTTAAAACTTAAGACTAACTTTTATCTCTGAAAGAGATTTGGAATGAACAAAAGAGTAACAGGGTTGAAAGAAAACTGAGAATGATTATTATCATTGGACGCGTCCACCAAACTAATACATAAGTGATATATATATATATATATATATATATATGTGTGTGTGTGTGTGTTCACTCACACACACTCAATGTACACAACACTAAAGAATAAGAGAAATCTTGCTAACTGATTTAACTAATCTTGATTGTTTTCTTGTATATCAACAACTTCTCTAATTGCCCCCCTGAAAGTTAAGGTAGCTCTAGGAGCAACCTTAAGTTTGACAGTGAATTTACTAAACTCCGCTAATAATAGTTTAGTAAGAAGATCCGCAACTTGCTCTGGCGCTCTAATATGAACCACGTGTAGTTGTTGATTAACATGCTCTCACAAAATCCAAGTCAAGCTAAAGTGTTTTGTTCTGCTGTGACGTATGGGGTTGGCTGCAAGCAAGACAACACTCTCATTGTCACAATATAGAGTTGCTGTTATTGTGACTTGAACCTTAAGTTCTTGCAACAAGTTTTGTATCCAGATAATTTCCGAACTTGCATCGGCTAGAGCTTGGTGTTTGGCTTCCGTGCTCGATCTGCTCACGGACAAATGCTTCCTACTTGACCACAATACAAGGTTGGCTCCCATATAGATGCAATAACCGCACGTTGAGCACCAATCATCTAAGTCGGATCCACAGTTGGAATCTGAAAAACCAAAGAGGTGCAAATCATTGGTAGCATGAAAAATAAGATCATTAGTCACTGTGCCAGCAAGATATCTTAGCAATAGTTTAGCACACTTCCAATGGCTAAGCAGGGGTCTCTGCATATATTGACAAAGTTTGTTAACCGAATAAGCTATATCCGGCCTAGTAAGAGTAGCATATTGGAACGATCCCATTATTGATCTGTATAAGGTAGGATTGTCAAACACATCCTCCCCTACTTTAGACAACTTTGCAAAAGTTATCATAGGCATGGGCACAGCTTTTGATTCTTTCATTCTAACTCTTTGAAGTAAGTCACTAAGATACTTGGTTTGGCCGTTTGGGACAAATGGACAGCCCGACTCTTTAACTCTTTTGCCTCTATTCCTAAAAAAGTAGCTAAACTCTCCTTCCTTTAATGAAAACACTTGATTTAATTGATTTATTGTTGATTGAATTGGAATAGCATTATTACCAGTAATTAAAATATCATTTACATAGATAAGAATGAACAAGATAAGATGACCATCATGCTTAATGAACGAGGAATGATCTGAACTGGTTTTGAGGAATCCAAATTGATAAAGAGTAGAAGAGAGCTTAAGAAACCATGATCTAGGAGCTTGCTTGAGTCCATATAAGGACTTATGCAACTTACAAACCTGAGATGAATCTCCATGAATAAAGCCAGGTGGTTGTTTCATCAAAACAAACTCATTTAAGTCTCCATTCAAGAATGTGTTGTTAAAATCAAATTGTCAAATCTGCCAACTATTTTAAAAAGCAATGGTTAGTATAATTCGAATAGTGGTAGGTTTAATTACCGGGGCAAAGACCTGATCGTAATCAATACCCTCAATTTGGTGGTTGCCCTTAGCAACCAACCGAGCCTTGTACTTAATTATCTCACCATTAGGAAGGCGTTTAATTGCAAAAATCCACCTGCACCCTATAGCATTATGCCAATGTGTGGCTTGCAAAGCTTGATTAACTGAAGTAGGAATTTATTTATCAAATCAATATTATTGGTAGTCACAGCATGATAAATTTTAGGTTTAACTATTCCAGACTTGGAACTAGTTTGCATAGGATGAAGGTTAGGATTAATGAGAGTTCTTGGAGCACTACCAAATTGGATCTCAATACCAGAAGTGGGGATACTATCTTGGTGAATTTTATTAGCAGAGATTGATGAGGTAAAGTAGATGATGGAGGTGTAGTTGGTTGCGGATCAGTATCACTATTTTGTGAAGAGTCAATAGCTAAATGTGATGACTTATTAGTACTAGGATTTGAAGAGTTGCCCACTAAAGTGTGCGTGGACAGATTTTGGAGGGTAGTAATAGGTGGTGTAGGAGTAGAATTAGATGGCAAAGATGATGCAGATGAGCCTACAGGAAAAACTAAAGATGTATGAGGAAATTGGTTTGAAGATTTGGGTGCACTATCAGTAGAAAAAATTTCATGGTATGGGAACCTATGCTCATCAAATATAACGTGTCTGATGATGATAATCTTGCCAGTTTTCCTTAGACACTTAATAGCCCTTGTGGTGTGGGGCATAACCTAAAAAGATAGAGAGCTGAGACTTGTAATCAAGTTTATTTTGAGAATATGGTTTCAGGCCAGGGTAACATGCACAACCAAACACTCTCAAAAAAGAATAATCTGGTTGTCCACCATGCACGAGCTCAAAAGGAGTGGAAGAATGAGTTTTGGGGGAGGGAAGCCGATTAATGATATAAGTGGCTGAAAGAAAGGCATCATCCCAATGTACAAAGGGAAGATGTGCAGTATATATATATGAGTCCTCTGTTCACCACACACACTCAACGTACATAGCACTAAAGAATAAAGAAGAGAAATCTTGCTAACTGATTTAACTTCACGGGAACAACAAAAACCACCATCTCGCTTTTTCCTTTCTTCGGTGCTACCTTTTTATTTCCAAGGGATAGAGTTGGGATGTATAATCCCATTATTTTGGAGGATGCCCTGGAAAAACTCCTAGACAAATTAAGGATCAAATGTTGGAACCTCATGGGATTGATAGAGAAATTCATACTGATAGAGAAATTCATAGACCTAGGTAGGATAGGAGAATAGATAAAGGGAATAGAGATGATGATAGAGATCATACTGAGAAACAGAAGAATTCCGTACGGGTACAACTATTATTGGAACCAAGTTATAAAAAAGCGATCTTTGTTGTCTAATAGAACAAACCCTAATACCTTAATTGAGTCGGTCAAGATCAAATCTGTTTATCAAAGTGCTTCTTTGATTGCTCCAGACATCTCTTTTCAACTGAGAAAGAAAACAAGATCATTTCGTTCCATTTTTAGTAGAATAGTAAAGGATATTCTATTAGTAATGAGAAAAGGGGTAGAGGGGATAACATCTTGATTCTCTTGTATATGAACGACTTCTCTAACAATCTCATTGTCATTAGACCAAGTATATTGTATGAAACAAAATGTTGGCCAACAACGGGTGAATATGAAATTAAATTCAGCATGACCAAAATATGGATGATTTGATGAATGAGTGATCATATGCATGTGGACAAAATAAAAAATAAGGATATGAGAGATGAAATTGGAGTAGTAATGTAGCGCCCATTATTCAAAAATTGATGCAATCTTGTCTTAAGTGGTTTGGTTATACAGGGAGAATGCCAGTAAAGTATCTAGAAGAGTGAATGAAATGGAAAATGGACCAATAGTTAGAAGTAGAAAAAGACCTTAAAAGGACTTTATATGAAGTGACCAAACGAGATCTCTTTGTGAACGATAAAACGCAATAATTTTGTTGTTTTTGCTTGTTTCATAGTTGGCAAATATGATTAAATCATCTGAGTAGTTTCCTGATAGAGAAAAAAGAGTAAAGGAATAAAAGAGACACAGTAGAAACAATAAGATAAAGATAAGGGAATGGATAAATATTTTCTTACCGAGCCACTAAAAAACTTACTTTTAGCAACTTAGGTCATTGGAATAATTTTTCCTACTAAACTTTCAAAGAATTTGTCCTTCAAAAACCTAGATCGAAGGGGTAAATTGAAAGAACTAACATTTAAGAATTATCTTAAATTGAATCATTCAATTTTTTCATGCAACAAGCAAAGCACCGATCTCTGCTTCATAAAGAAACAAGAAAATTCATATATAAAAAAGCTGCATAAAATGTCTTACAAAATTGTTTAAATAGACCTCTTAATTAATTAGTCTTAATGTAAGCCAGATCTCCCTAGAATAAAGGATAAAAATTTGAAATTAAACTAAAGATATAGTTTTGGACTCGATTCTAACTATTTTAAATTAGATTTGATCTTATTAGACTAGATCATATTTGATTTAAATATTAAACTCCTAGAGATATGCTAATTAATTTAATTAGATTTGATCTTAATATATTAGATCAAATTTGCTTTAAATTTTAAAATCTAAAGATACACTAATTATTTTAAACCAAATTTGATCTTAGATGAGATCATATTTGATTTAAACTTTAAGGTAGTGTTTGTTTTCAGAGATTGAGACTGAGACTAAGACTAAGGGACTGTGACTTAATATTGTGTTTAATGGTGAGAGACTAGAACTAAAATTTCAGTCATGGGACACAAAATTTTAGTTTCTTCAATACTTTGAGAAAGTGGGGGAAACAGGCTGAAATTTTGGGGGGTAGAGACTGAAATTTTAATGATATTACTTTTCAAAAATACCCTCATTTAACTTTTCAAATTCCAAATCTACCTCTCAATCTTCATGATTATCTTAAACTAAATATAATATTGAAACATAACTCAATCCAATATATTTTATACCAAACACAATATAAAGATTTAATTTACTCTCAGTCTTTTAGTCTCAATTTCCTTTCCAAACGCAGCCTAAAATCCTAAAGATATGCTAAACAAAGGGAAAAAAAAAAACTAAATCAAATCTTTTGACAAAACCAACAAGTCAAATTTAAATCTAAACTATCCTACTTGAAATTTTTTTAGAAAGATAAGAAGTCCAATCAGAATCAACTTGAACTTTAAGTTATTCCTAAATCTGAACTAAATTGAATCAACTTGGTTAGATGAAGTTTAGATTTAGAAAATTCCTCATGATTTCTTGCCCTGCACTACAAGTAACTTGAGGAAAGACATATTCATTGCGCCCTAAGCCAATGCAATTGCGCTTGAAATGAATTCTTAGTCTCCTTGATTTTCAAAGCTGGTATAATGTGATTCTTCTAGTAATCTGATTCTTGACCTTGATATAATTACTATTCTGCCCCTTTGTGTTAGAACTACGAAAATAGCTTATTGAGCTCATATCATTTTCTCACATTATTGGCAAGTTATGCTTGTTTTGGGGTGAAAGGAAGGATGCCAAATTTTTGTGGTTGTGTCATATACACCATTGTTCGATACATTTTGTTGAACTATAATTCTCGCATTTTCAAACATTGTCTAATGAAACTAGTTTTGTGGGGGATTAGATGCTTAAGTTTCACTTAGTCTTGGAGCAACAATCGAGTTGTCCCCAAGTGTCTTTAAGGTCACGTATTGAAGTTGCGGAATCAGCCAGTGATACAATTATTTGGTAAGTCTGTCTACATTACTCCTTCTTGGCGTGGCCTTCCTCCAATCTTGTGTATGCCAAATGTTTGTGTATTGGGCTGCCTTTTAGGTGCTTAAACTTCGCTTGATACAAAACAGTGTATTCTTAAAGGAACTTTGCTCTTACCGTTGTTAAGATGTCGGAAAGCTTCCCCGACCAAAAAAAAAAGATGTCGGAAAGCTTTATTACATAGCTAGTCTTTCTGCTGTTTATTACAATACCAAGGTTAACATATAACTGTCCACATTAGTGTTACACTAACGAATATGAGACAAAAGTTTGTCAGATACTAATAGAAGTCACGTTTCTAAGGTGAAGGAATTAATTGGTCATTTTAAAAAAATCTCATCCAACCAATTTCAAAGAGCAAAATGCCATTATCTCTAAACTATTCTATTAAATATAACGAGATAATCAGAGTTCAGATTATAGTCCTACCATTATATACCATTTTTGTATTAAATAATGGATTTATCAACGTTAGCTCTTTACTCTTACTTGTTGTTTACAAGTAATTTAAACGGAAGCAAGCACTTATCAACTCCCGTGTCGATCATTGTTTGAATCTTCCATTCTGAACTGGAAATGGGTGCCCTTCTCCCTCGCTCTACCCCGCCCTGCCCCATGGCGCTTTCAGGGGGTTTCCTTTTTCTCAGATGATCTCGTCCCCTTATATATCCAGCGGCTTGTAGAGGTTAATTTTTGAGGAAGTTGGGTTTGGTTCCCATTTTTATAAGCAGCAGCCCATAACAATTGAATGTATTGTATATAACGAAACCAGCTATCAGATAGGATTATGTTTTCAGCTTCTCGATATCATTGTTCTTACGACTGTTTAAAGCAAGTTCCTATTTCTAGTATATATAGAGGCTGGGTATTGCTACTGCATTCTTGATATCCTTTATGTTTCCTGCTGTACCTTCAAAAACTACTTCATTGCAGAGGTTATGTTAATCCTCCAACTTGTGGCACTTCACTCCTTCATACAATAAAATTATTTTTTCTTATCAAAATGGTTCCAATGATACAGTCTTACGGGATCTACTGGTGTATGTTTTGGAGGTGAATGGTTTCAAACTCACATCCCTCTTACCATCTTCCGACAACTTTGTCAATCAACAAAAAGTTTCAACATTTAAGGCTTGAATTTGGCATCCAAACACTTCTTAATAGCTTCATTTAGAAAAAAATTTTGAGCTCAATCATGAAATATAACTATTATTCTTGTGATAAGCTGTTTAATAATTACATTTATTTACTGAAGTGTATTACTTGTAATTGTATAACAATTAGGTACAGTACAAAGTGATGCATTAATGTGAAAAGTTTTAACCATGATATTGATATGCATGATGCAAATTTCCAATCCACGGGGTTGATTTTATGAGAAAAAGCATACTCTATGTAAAGTATTCATTGGTGTAGGATGGATTTTGATCCACCCTAGTCTCAATAAATACCCTCCCATCTCTCTCTGTGCCACGAAACATCTCTATGTACTGTTGTGTCTGTGATTAAAGGAATGCTATCTTGATGCATAGAAGACACACAGTTTGTGATATTCTTCTCATGAATATGGCATGGTTGCTTTTCTCTTAATGTGTTTGTCATTCTGTTAGAATTTTGGGGATCCCAATGTTCTTTTAACTTTTTCAACTGAGACATTTTGCCCATTCGGTAGGAATACAGATTGGAATTAAATAAATTTGTGGTGTTGTTTATTGCATATTACAGTGGCTTCTATTACCGATGCTAATTGGCAATCGCTTGTCCTTGAATCTGAATCTCCTGTGTTGGTTGAATTCTGGGCACCATGGTGTGGTCCTTGCCGAATGATCCACCCTATAATTGATGAGCTGGCGAAAGAATTCGCTGGGAAGTTAAAGTGCTACAAACTGAACACTGACGAGAGCCCTTCAACCGCCACTCGGTATGGGATTCGGAGTATCCCCACGGTGATGATCTTCAAGAATGGCGAGAAGAAAGACACAGTTATTGGTGCTGTGCCCAAGTCAACATTAACCACGAGCATAGAAAAATTCTTATGAGGTGTAAGTAAAACAAGGCCTCTGAAGAATTCCTGCTATGGCCTTCTCTTTGAAATCCATGTCTCAAGTTTCGAAAGTTTGCTTCTTTAAATGCACTCACTTACCCTGCTGTATAGTTATCGGATGCAACTTATTTTCCTTGCCCTTTTATTCTCCTAGTTGTCAAAGCGCCTAAAATTTTCCGACAAAACTTTATTTTTTATTTGATAGAACCACGAATATCTTTTTAGAAAAATGCTAGAGCCATTAGAATTTATTGTTTCTAGCCATCAATAACCATTAATGTTTAAAAATATAGAATAAAGTATGTTGTTGAATTACTAGACTAAAAAAATTGAACTGATGGTTAAGTGATAGGCAAAAATAATAAATTCTAATAATCTCTTAGCATTTTTGATCTTGTTATTATATTATTGGGAGAAACAATTGTATTATATGGACACAATCATGAAGGGATATAGATTTAGATATAAAATCACCACATATTCACATTTGTAAAATTTTAAAAATAACAGGATCAAATTTGATTCACTTATAATTAAACTCTACAAATAATATAATCAAATAGATTTATATTTATAATTAAAATATAAATAAAAATATAGAAGTACAATAGTGATTAAATTTTGGTGTTTATTATTATATTATTATTATAAAATATTTGATTATTCTATTATAAAAAAATTATTTTATTGTGAAAAATTTGATTATTTTAGTGGTTGATTAGTTTGTTAAAAAAATATGTAAACAATATATATTATCAATCATATTAGTCATAAACAAAAAATTAATCACTATTCAATTACTTAAATAAAATATATGTTAAAATATAAAATATACATTAAAAATATGACTACATATAAATATACTAGCATTTGACCATTGCAAATGCATGGGACTACATTATTTACTTTCACTACAAAAAGTTTTGTTTTTGATAATACTTTTAACTTTTTGTTATATCAAAATTCCATAAATACATGCGTACAATTTTAAAATCTGAGTTTGTTTCATGTTAAAAATATAGAGAAATGTTAGGGAGTTATTATAATTTAGAATTTATTATTTTTTATTATTATTTAGTTATTAATTCAAATTTTTAGTATAATTTCTTTAGTTTAGTAATTAAATAATATATTTTATCTTATACTTTTAAACAATAATAGCTAATTGATGACTAAAAATAACAAATTCTGATAGTCCTCTAATAGTCTTCAATAATATATATTCTATTGTGCTAAAGATTCTCAACGTTGGTCTAAATATATATTAAGTACAAAATAAGAAATAGTTAAATGTGTTATAAACTTTTTATTCATAAAAAATAGAATTAAATTGCACTTAAAGTTTAAATCACCTTTTTATTCAAGTAAAGTACCAATCCGGTTCCTGTCCATTTCCCCGAAGGACAACACGACCCTTAACCAAAAACACGATCTATTTCGGTTCCTGACCCTGTGTTCCATCTACCAACGCGGTCTTTCTGTCACTTTCACGACGAAAATTTGGCGAAAATTGCTGACCTGTGTAAGCAAGTGGATGATATGGATGGCTTGGGTGGTTACGTGGAAGATGGAAGGCCACGTTGCTAGGTGAAATGGACAGGGCCTATCTTTCCTCGTCCACAACACACAAACGCCATCGTTTTTAGGTTTTCAGGCGTCGTTTGGTTTCGTGCCTTATATGTTCTCCCGTAAAGACCCTTGACCCTCTAACACAATTACCTTCTAAACCCTAGCAGAGAACCTTCTCCATCAAGGCAGTGGTGAGTGGTGACAAGCTTGCTGACAAGGTTGCTGACGAAGCTTTTGACGGTGACGTAGACGGTGGGTGGATGGTGCTGTTGACGGAACTTGGACGGTTCTGTACACAACACAGATTGCTGAGGTTGGTGTTGCTGTTGTCCCTTTCTTTATTTTTTTTTTTGTGTGTGCGTTATCCTCATTTAACAATTGTTGTTTGCATTCAGTCGTGGTGGGGTATAGAGAGGATAATATATTGTTTCTGTTGCCATATCCTAAGATTTTTATGTATATAAATAAGATGAAAGTGTAGAGATGTGTTAAAAAATTAATGAAAGTTGGAACAGATTATTAGGATTGGGTGTTTATATTGATGTAAGATTAAAGAAACTGTGTGACATATTTAAATTTTTAAATTAGGAGTTAACAAAATTTTTTTGTACTTTTTCAGGTGGCTGAATATCTGGTTACCCCTGTGTTTCACCATGGGGTGAATTTCAAGAAGGACAGTGAAGGAATTCTTAGCTATTTGCATGGAAAAGTTCATAGGAGGCCACCAATGAATGTTGACCTGATTAATTATTTTGATTTGATTACTTTGTTTAAAGAGTTAGGCTACTTGGTGATGGGGTTGGAGAGGAAGTTTTGATTTCCAGTTACTGCTCATCCCCTAAGTCATCATCCTCCTCCTCTGATCATGGATATGAAAGCGCTGAGGATGAGGCTTATAAGCCGCCTCCTCCTGGTTATGAGTCTGATGACAGTAGCAGTATGACAGTTTGAAGAAGAAGAAGAAGAACAAGCAGAAGACTTGGCTTAAGGAGAGGATGTCACCTAAAGGAAGCAATAAGACTGGTGTAGCTAAGAAGAAAGGGCTTAAGTCAGTAGGAGATGGGCCAAAGCTGTCACAGGTATGGCATCTTTAGGAATTGATTTGTCATATAATCTAAATGGTTAAGGGTTTAAGTGTGACATTATAGGTTGGCCAGGGTTTTAATTGTCATTAAAAAAATGATGAAGCATTTAATTGTCATCTCTGTATAAAGATCCACACAGAATCAGGTTGGTGAGGATCACAATCTGAATGCCAGTGTTGCAGGAACTCCTCTGAATCCTGTGGTAAGTAGTTTGTAGGGCTACTTAGTTGAAATGTGTTCATGAAATTGTTGTTGACTAGCCATAAGTTGTATACTGTTTATAATTGTAGATAAAGACAAAAAAACAAAAAAAAGAAGCTACCTAAATCAACACCAAAAAGAGGTATAGCAGTAGGACAAGGAGATGAAATTCCTCTTTCACAATTTGCTCTCCAACCAGAGGTTGTAATCTAAATCACAATTGTATTATAAATAGCAATGTCTTAATTTTACTTTTTGTTTCACATAATAAATTACTGTTTATTTATAGGGAGCATCTGAGACTCCCAACTTGAATAACCCACCTCCACCTCCACAAAGGATGAAGCAACCAATTGTTAGACCACCAACCACGTCCACCTTTATTCCAACTTCTATGGTGAATCAGAATCCGCCAATCATTGGACCATACTTCAGGCCTCCCACTCCAATCAACACACAGCTTCCATTCAACAATGAGATTAATGCTCCTACTGGATCAAAGGTGCCTAAACCAAGTCAACAAGATGGACTTAGTGCCGAGACAATGGCCGTAGCAACTTCCTGTGTGAATTAAGGACCTATAATACTCTATTTATCTTTGTGTTTCTAATGTTGGCCTAGGGCTATATGTTGCCCACTTTAGGAGTCACCTTGTGCACAAGCTTTTGATAATTTGGTAACTGTATGAAATTGTTAATGTTACATATTATTGTTAGTTACTATTGGATTGGTTTCCATGGATTGCAAGAATTGGAGTTTAACACATTTTATTGTTTGACACCGTCAATCTTTTTCAGACAACTAACACAACTATTTCATTCAATAAAATCATATTTACACTGTTAGGTAATAGAAATTTCAGCAACAGACACTTCAAAAATAAAAACAACATCATAGACTTACTATCTGCTATCTAATTTATCGGAGATAACTTGCAAATACAAGTTTAAAGACAAACATAAGAGCCATCAATGGATAACTAAAATCCCTAATACACTTAACATGCCTAGAATTTTTTATCTGCAACTCTAAGCCAGAAACTCTGTCCTCTAGCTTAGTCACTTTCTCCTCCATGGAAACAGTTGCCACCAACAAATGATTTTGTTTTGGATTCCGACCATAAAGACTGTAATCATTTATTTGCTCCTCTTCAAACAGTGAAACATATGCATCCAGCCATAGAAAATATTTGCAATGAGATTCTGCAGTCTGCACAGTAAAAAATGGAAAAATTAGAATTGCAATGAAGAGATGCTTACTACAGATATAAAAAAGAATAAGAACATAACTCCTTGAAATATGGGCATCCAAAGGATAGTCTATTAGGGTTCGACTGTGTTGATGACATGAATAGAATTACATGAATCCCACAATTGCATTTTGGGGTAACGAATCTTTTCTTCTTCCTCACTCCAACACTGCTAACGGAGCTTACAGAAATACTCCTACCCTGATCGATCGACGCATCTCTTCCACTCCCACGCTCTCTGCTATTGCTCATGGTGGTATGGGTTCCATACATGAAAGAAAAGAGAGAGACGACCAGACTCGTCTAATAAAGACATCTGAAAACCTAAAAACGACGGCATTCGTGTATTGTGGACGAGGACAGATAGACCCTGTCTGTTTCACCTAGCCACGTGGCCTTCCATCTTCCACGTAACCACCCAAGTCATCCATGTCATCCACTTGCCTACACACGTCAGCAATTTTTGTCAAGTTTTCACCGTAAAAGTGACAGAACTGCGTAGGCAGACGGAGCACAGAATCAGAAACCGAAATGGATCGTGTTTTTGGTTAAGGGTCATGTTGTCATTCGAAAAAATAGACAAAGACCGAGTTGATACTTTACTCTTTTTCTTCCTAGTTATAACCATTACAATGAATTGTTCTTCCATGAAAAAGATTTTTAAATTCAAATCTCCTTTCTTTATCCTACCCATTTTGTAATTTTTTTTTCCATCAGAACCAAATTTATATTCGTTTCTATTTATGATTTTCAAAACAATGAAATTAAATTCATTCACGTTATTTGATAATGGTATCACGATATTTTAATTAGAACTGCTAAAATAGGTTGCATTAGTTGGCTGACTCGTTTAACGAATTTTTTATTTTAAAAAAAATATCTTGAAAATGAGTTGTATATTTTAGGTTTAATTATTCTGTTGGTCCTTATAATTTTGTAAAATTTTCAATTAGGTCCCTATACTTTTTTTTCTTTTAATTGGATCATTGCACCAATTTTTTTTTCAATTAGGTCCCTTTTAGTAGTAATCGGCTTAATTTTATAAGGATCCAACTAAAAAAAAAAATTGGTGCAGGAACCTAAATAAAAGGAAAAAAAAGTGTACGGACCCAACTAAAAAAAAAATTTGGTGCAAGGACTCAATTAAAAAGAAAAAAAAAATATAGGGACCTAATTGAAAATTTCGTGAAACTATAGGGACCAACAGAGTAATTAAACCTATGTTTTACATGTTTGACTCAATTATTGGTTCGTGAAATAAATAGGCTGACCTATATATCTCATTAAAATTTTTTCTTATTCTTGTTTCTTATTTTTATGAATCAAGTAGCTTTTGTTTTCAATATTTGGGATAAGTTTTAAAGTTGTCTCGCTCTAACGTTTAAGTCATCTTATTTAAGTTCTTAACGTTTCAAAATCGTCTCAATATTGTCCTGCTGTTAGTGATTTGTTAATAGAATCGACGGTAGGACAAAATCGAAACATTTTTAAAACGTTAGGGACAAAAACGATACATTACTCTTGGAAGAATTACCAAATCAAGTAAAATGATAGTGAATATTAACGGAATGAATTGTATTACGAATCCAAGAATTTTAATCGTATATACAATAAATTATTCAAGATTTTTACTCGTATATACAATAATAAAGAGCATGTACATATATAATAAAGTATAAATTATATCTTTTTATCTCTAATATACCGAATTTTTTTAATGTTTAATTTAATTAAATTTTATTTTTAATTTTAAAATAAATTTTAATTTTTTCTTCAATAATTTCAATTTGTTTTATGACAGATAATTGTTTAATTTATTTTTTAATTTTTCTCTTAGTGAACAATAAATTTACTTAGAATAAAAATAATGTGATTAAGAGTAATTTATTTAGATGCAATTAAAAAAATAATTGAATAATTATCTACCATAAAAAATTGATATTATTGAAGGATAAATTTAAATTTATTTTAAAATTAAAAATAAAGTTTAACTACATTAAACATTAAATGATTAAAGAATTTCGGTACATTAGAGAGAAAAGATATAATTTATACTTTATTATATATGTACCATGCTTTTTTTTTTCTTTTTCGCAAATTAATGTACTAGTCATTCTACAAATATTTCATGACGAGTAAAACTAAAAAAAAAATCAATTTACTTATAATAGAAGTAATGTGATTAAGAGTAATTTACTTAGATGTGATTAAAAAATAATTGAATAACTACGTACAGTAAAAAAATTGATATTATTGAAGGATAAAATTAAAATTTATTTCTAAGTTAAAAATAAAATTTATTTAAATTAAACATTAAAGAAGTTTGGTACTTTAGAAACAAAAATGTATAATTTATATTTTATATATATATATATATATATATATATATATATCATCGTCATTAATACCACATCTTCCTCCGCTACCTCTTCCTCATTCTTTTTTGGGATAAGTATTGTTTTGGTCCCTAACGTTGAAGGTCAGAATCGAACCCATCTCCAATGTAATTCTTGATTTATAATCATTCTTAATATTTTTTTCATATTTAAATCGTCCTTTTTAATAAAATTTTTAACTTTATTTCTAAAATACCCTTACTCCCACTTTAATTAAAAAAATTATAAAACTAAAAAGAAAAAGAAAAGAAGGCGTTTTGGGGTGGGGGGGAAGGGAATTGGAAACCCGTTTTGGGGGGGGGGGGGAAAGGAAACACGAAGGGGGGAGGAGAGGGAGAGAGAGAGGGGAAAGGGGAAAGGAAGAGGGGGAAGGGGAAGGGGGACGGCGCCGGCGAAGCTTGGAGCTGCCGTCGCCGTCGCCGAAAGAAAGAAGAAAGGAGAGGGGCTGCGCTGCGACAGGAGAGAAGAGAAGAGGAAGGATCTGCTTCTGCTCGAACTTCTGCTCTTCTGTGACAGAGGGTTGGCCGCCGCCGTCGCGTCGTCATCGGGAGGAGGGATCCCGCCGGCGCTGCTTGTTCTTCTGTGACTGCCTCTCTGATTCTTCTTCTGCCTCTTCTTCTTCTGCTTTTGCTTGAACTTCTGCTTTTGCCTGAGCTTCTGCTTCTTCTTCTGTGACTGAGGGTTCGCCGCCGCTGTCACATCGTCATCGGGAGGGGGACCCCGCTGGCGCTGCTCCTCGCCACCTCGCCGCTTCTGCTTCTTGCTTCAATCTCTGTTTTTGCTTTGTCTTCTGATTCTTCTGGGTCTGCTTGAGTACTTCTGCTTCTGCATCTTCTGCTTTGTCTTCTACCTTCTGCTTCTGCATGAGTGCTTCTGCTTTTACATCTTCTGGGTCTGCTTCTGTTTCTGCTTTTATTATGATTTTAATTTGTTATTTTCTGATTTTATCATTGTTGTGTGTTGATTTGTTGAATCTGGATTTGAATAATGGATTGGTTCATCATTGTTGTGCTGTTGCTTTTTTTTTATTATTTTGGATTTATTGTTGATTTGTTTTTGGATTTCTTGAATTTCTGATTTCGAGTTGTGTGTATTTTTTTTCGATTGAATCTGTATTTTTTAATTTGTTAATGGAAGAAGAATTTGTTCTTCTGGAAGAAGAAGAACAAGAAAATTTCTTCTCCTGGAAGAAAAAGAAGAAAAAAGGGTATTTTTGTCATTTAGAAAAAAATTATTAGAAAGGACGATTTTAAAATAAAATGCAACATTAAGGACGCTTTTAAATCAAAAATTACACCAGGGACGGTTTCGATTCTGACCCTCAACGTTAGAGACCAAAGCAATACTTATCCCTTCTTTTTTCATTTGAATTTCTTCTCCTCCTTTCCTTTTCTCTTTATCCTTCATCATCAATTATCTCGTTGTTGAAGATAATGAATAATTCAGGTTCAGATTGTCAATTAAACCAGAACGAAATTGATTATTGTTTTGAATCCAATCAAGTGGCTGAGGTGTGGTTCAATTCAGAAGAAAAAAATGTAGCATTAGAGAAAACATTTTTCTGTATTTGCAGCAAATTTGGGTGTATTTTTATTCTGATAAGTTCTGCATATTCAAAACTCTTCCTCCTCCTCCTTTCTCATCTTCTGCTACTTTTTTTCTTATTCATCTTTTCTTTTTTGTTTTACCTTCTCAAGTTTTTTCTTGTTTTACTCTCTTAACAAGAATAAAAACAAAAAAATCAAACAGAGAAGAAGATGAAACACATAATGCTACAAAATTACTTGAAAGATGATGAACTTACATTCATTTAACTAAAAGAAAGAAAGAAAAAAAAGAAAAAATGCAGCATTAGAAGAAACATTTTTCTATATTTGCAGCAAATTTGGGTGTAAAACGAAGATATTTGGGTGTATTTTTATTCTGATAAGTTCTGCATAATTCAAAACTCTTCCTCTTCCTCCTCCTCACCTTCTGCTGCTTCTTCTTTTTTTTCATCATCATCACAATCTTCTTCTTCTTTTTTTCTTATTCATCTTTTCTTTTTTGTTTTACCTTCTCAAGTTTCATCTTGTTTTACTCTCTTAATAAGACTAAAAATAAAAAAATCAAATAAAGAAGAAGAAGAAACGCATAATGCTGCAAAATTACTTGGAAGAGGATGAACTTACATTCATTTAACTAAAAGAAAGAAATAAGAAAAAAAAGAAGAAAAAAATGCAGCATTAGAGGAAATATTTTTCTGTATTTGCAGTAAATTTGAGTGTAACACGAAGATATTTGAGTGCAACACGAAGATATTTGGGTGTATTTTTATTCTGATAAGTTTTACATAATTCAAAACTCTTCCTCTTTCTCATCTTCTGCTGCTTCTTCTTCTTCTTCATCTTTTTATTTCATATTATGATAATTCTTCTTGAGAGGAAAAAATCAAACAAAAAAGAAAAAAATACATAATATTGCAAAATCAATAGAAAGAGAAGGAGGGAAAAAAATGCAACAACAACAACAATAGTAAAAAAACGACGATGAATATGAAACACGTGAAGAAAAAGGAGGAGAAACGCAAAGAAGAAGGAAAAGAAGAAGAAGAAGGAAGAGGAGGAGGAGTAACGCAAAGCGCGCTATGGAAACCATTGAGTAGCGCGCGTGTTGACACGCTCGTATGGGTGAGCATTCTTTTTGTTGGGTTTGGCCCAACTTGTATGACTTGTAAACCAAAATGACTTGTATGTGTAGCACTTATTATATATATATATATATATTATCATACTCATTTTTTTTCTTTTTCCAGAAGTTTATCTACTTGTCATTTTAGAAGTGTTCTATGATGAATAAAAATGTTGAATTTGTAATGCAATTCATTCTGTTAAAATTTATTTTTATTTTGCTTGATTTGGTCATTCTTTTTTTTTTTTGGTAATAATATGGGGCACTAGCCCAAAAACAAAAAGACTGCACAAAAATAATACGAGAGATAGAGACTCCGGTTAAGTCATCAATAAGCAAGCTCTGAAGATCTGAAGGAGACAAGTCTATAAAACTGTAACCTGGTAATTGACTCTGAATACTTCTAGCTAACCAGTCTGCACACCGATTTGCCTCCCTATAAACATGTCTAAATATAATCTCCCAAGGTCGCTTCATCCACTCTGCTATCTTTTGGATTATATGGCTATGGCCATGGCTGTCACTGGGGTTTCTCTTAATATACATGATTGCATTTAGAGAATCTAACTCTACTATAACTCTTCTCATCCCTAGACTCCATGCTGTCTGTAAACCATAATGAACTCCCCATAGCTCTGCTTGGGTGGCTTGGCAATAGTCTAGGTTCGCCCTGAAGCCTCCGACCCATTCTCCCTCACTAGTTCTGATTAGCCCACCACAACTTGCTTGCCTGCTAATTTCTCGAACTGAGCCATCAATATTTAGTTTCACCAATCCCGGGTGGGGGGGAACCCACGCTATAGTTGAGATGACTGGATCTCGCTTCACTTCTATAAGTTTGCTCTTTTTAAAGGCCTCCTCTATCCTCCTTGTACTCTCCATAATAATCAGAATGCATCTATCATTTGTAGGTCTACTGAAGGCAGGTTCATGTATTTCTTTGTTTCTCCATTTCCAAAGCCACCAGCAAGTCGTCATGAAAATATCAGTCCAAGCAGTCGAACTACCATGACCTATGGCATTTGTGAGATTCAAGTTTAGCCGGCTCTTAAAATCAGCTGTAAAGAAGGTAGCAAGAATACTCGATTGTACTAACTTATTTCATACAAGAGCTGCACACGGGCAGTCCCTCAGCACATGTAAGGTGGATTCTTCTTGATTAGGACATCTGTGACAGTATGGAGGAGTTCCCATCAGCCTAGCTCTTCTCTTGGCCGTGAATATTCTATCATGAGCAACCTGCCATAAGAAGACTTTAGTTCTTTCTGGACCCCTCCATTTCCATATTTCCTTCCAATTCTCCGTGGTTTCCCTACTTTCTCGAGTTAGGTGCTTATAAGCCAAGGCTACTGTAAATATACCATCAGCAGAGTGTTTCCAACTAAGCACACCCTCTTCATTGTTTGGTTGGGGGGAGGGGAGAGGGATATTCTGAATATTATTTAACATTGTATCTGCTAAGTATGGTTGCATAGCTTGAAGGTTCCACTCACCAGATTCAGTTACATACGCACTGACCGCTTTGTACTCTAATTCCTCAGGGATTGGTCTTGTTAGCACATCATGAAGGCTCTTTAAATCGTTGTGCTAGTTGTCATGCCAAAATCGAGCACTTTTACCATCACCTAAAATCCAAGAACAACAGTCCTTCATATTTGGCCAAAGCTTGGAGAGCTCCTTCCAAATAGGAGAGCTTTTTTGCTTGTAATCACACCTTCCCAAATTAAATTCATTGCCTTTGTTAATGCTAGTTAGGACTTGCACCCATAAAGCTTGTGGTTCTGTATAGATCCTCCATATCAGCTTCAGCAGGAAAGCATCGTTCATAGCAACTAGCTTTCAGAATCCAAGACCTCCTTGTCTTTTTGGGAGGCAGAAGGTGTTCCAGCTTACATGGTGGATTTTTTTCTGATTCTGCATGTCGCCCCAAATGAACTGTCTTTTCTTTTTTCTATTAAATTACAAATCCCTATCGGAATTCTGGAGTGTTGCATTTCATAATTGGCCATAGGTGTAATAACACTCTTGGCCAGGGTAATTCTACCAGCAAGAGTTAAGCATTTAGCCTTCCAGCCTTTTAATTTGTCATTGACTCTTTGTAGGACATGCTTAAATTTATCTTTTCCTGATCTGTGATTGGATATAAGAGCACCAAGATACTTACCTAGACAAGGTTGTTCTTGGAAATGACTCATCTCCACAAACCTTCTCCTATCTTGTTGTGGAACATTCTTTGAGCAAATCAGGGAAGTTTTGGCATTGCTTATTTTAAGTCCCGAAGCTAAACAGAAGGCATTCAAGATAGAGATAGCATTATTCAATTGATCAAAATCAGCCTCCATAAAGATGAGTAAGTCGTCTGCGAATAGAAGATGAGAGATTGTCGGCCCAAACCTTCCAACTCGCATTGGTTTCCAAACATTAGCCTCCACACTTTCCTCAATGATCTGTGAAAGCTTATCCATCGCTATTCCGAAGAGATACGAGGAGATTGGGTCACCTTGCCTGATTCCTCTCTCAGGATTGAACTCCTTTGTCTTTCCACTGTTCCAAAGCACATTGTAGGTAACAGAAGTCACCCTCATCATAATAATACTAACTAGTTTCTCAGGGACCCCAAACTCCACCAGGCAAGAACTGAGAAAAGACCAATTAAGTCTATCATACGCCTTCTCAAAATCCACTTTAATTTCCATATAACCCTTTCGCCCTTTCATCCTCCTCAACACATGAGATAATTCTTTAGCAATTAAAATGTTATCTTGTATCTTTCGTCCTGGAACAAAACTTGACTGATGGGGAGCGATTCTATCAATTAAGGCAGGTTTAAGTCTATTCACCAAAATCTTGGACAAGCCTTTATAGCTAACATTGCATAATGCAATTGGGCGAAATTGAGTGATGAATTCTGGCCTTGTAACCTTCGGAATAAGGGTGATTAAGGTTTTATTGTGATTTTTAATATTACTTGGCTCTTCCCAGCAGCTCTTAACATGACTAATGATGCTCTCCCCTATTACATCCCAATTTTCTTTGTAGAAAATGGCTGGGAAGCCATCCAACCCGGGTGCTTTGAGGGACCCAATCCTGAAAAAAGCATCTTTAATCTCTTCCCCAATGGGTATCACATCCATATTCCATTTTACATCCTCTTAAATCTTTGGATAGGATTTGGATGATTGGAGTTGTATTGTATCACCTTGTTCTTGGTACAAGCGTGTGAAAAAATTAATGGCTAGGTTTGCCAACTCCTCTTGGTCTTCCACCCAAGTCCCTTCATTATTCCACAACTTAAGGATCTTGTTCTTCCTCCTACGAATAATGGTTCTTGTATGATAGTAGCGGGTATTACGGTCTCCATCAATAATCCACTTCTCCCGGGACTTTTGCAGCCACAAAATTTCTTCTCTATCAAGGATATCTGCCAGCTCTTTATGAAGTTGAAATTCTAACCTTTCAAGAAAAGGGTTCTTACCATTTGCCTGAGCCCTATGTATGCCTCCAATTCGATTAATAAGTCTTCTCTTCATCCTTCCAACATGGCCAAAAACTTCCTTGTTCCACCTAGAGAGATTGCTAGATAGGGCTATGAGACTATTGTCCAGACTCTCCTCGTAATTCCAGTTCTGTCTGACAGTTTCTTTGTACTCAGGGTGTGTAATCCACATCGCTTCATATCGGAAGGGTCTTTCATACCTACTGGCTAACTGAGGATTTAGAGTGACAAAGAGGGGATGGTGATCCGAGCGCATTCGGGTTAACACATCAACTTTTGCCTCCGCAAACTTAGTTCTCCAGTCAGCATTACACAGCGCCCTATCTAACCTTTTGAAAACACGTTCCATCCCTTCCCGTACAGAGCCCTTCAAAGTAAATTTGGACCCAATGTATCCTAAATCTATCAAACAGCAATCATCTATCCATTTTTTAAATTTTGCGCAAGCATGTAAGTCTGTTCGTCCCCCACCCTTCTTTTATGAGGCACACATAATTTCATTGAAATCCCCTACAAGGAGCCAAGCTTTGGATATACTTGTTGCTATAGTTCTCAACTCTGACCATAAACTCCTTCTAGTTCTTTCTTGTGGGCTCGCATAGATTTCCATTAGCATCCAGCTATGGTTGTTTTCATGAGTTACCTCCATATGTATGAATTGCACACAAGATCTAACCACTTTAACAGAGATATTTGGGTCATTCCAAAGAATTCAAATTCCTCCACTAAAACCGTTGGCATCCTGCACATGACTAAAAGCAAACCCACTTCTATCAATAGTGCGGCGTGCAGTTTCTCCGCTACACCTCGTTTCCTGTAGGATTACCAAATCAGGTTTATGCATTCTCAGATATTCCTTAAGGGTGCGAGTGAAGGACTGACTCGCTGCCCCTCTACAATTCCATGAGAGAATAATCATCAGATCAGATCTAAAGAAAAGAAAGGATGGCCTCATTGCTCCATAACTGCATCATCCTCCCCACGGGGCACTTCCACTTCCATGGTTCTCTCGCCCTCCTCTCCTTCCTTTATCGGGCCGCTTTCCTTCCCATTCTCTAACCAGTGGTTTTGGTTCTCCTCCACCATGCCAGCTCTCACACCCTTGGCTTCGTAAAGAAGAGCAGCCTCAACCATTATCTCTGTATCAATTGTGTTCATGTCTGGTGGCTCTGGCTCAGGACTCTCATCCATTGCTTCATCAATTTGTCCTGTTTCCGGAACAAATGACTCTTCCATTTGTGAATCTTGTGAATTAAAGGTGGGTTCTGAGTTTTGTGACTCCGGTGCATTATTGGGGTCAAGGTTTAGGTTATTATTTGCCGGATTTTTCATATATGGGACATTGGTGTGGCTGTGGGGTGTTTGGTCTATTTTTCTAATTTGGGTCAGGATTTTTCCTTTTTGTGGGTGCTTAGTTTGATCTGGTGGGTTGCTGGGGTTAAAAACTGGTTGGGTTGCTTGGCCTACCTTGCCATTGGACTTTGGTTGGGCTGAAATGGTTATTATTGGACTTTTTTTGTTATAGGCTTTCTCATTAATTTTGGATGCTTGGTTCTCTTTCCTTTTGCTCATTGTGGGTGCTAAAGCCAGGGTGCTTGTCGTATTGTTGGGGACATTCCCTGTGCCCTCATGATTGGCTTTGGGGTCATTATTGTTCTCATCATCGAGGACAACAAACCTCGTACTAGCAATTGCTACCTTTTCTTTCCTTACCTCTCCTCTATTCACCCCACTACTTGTACCTGTGTCTACCCCTTTTTTCGCATTTCTGCCACGCGTCCCTCTTTGTACAACTATCCATGGTCCAAAGAGCTCTTCTGGTCCGTCAATGACGCTTTTGCCCTTGTCAAGATTGGCATTTCCCGTAATATCCCTTCCATTTGTGTTTCCTCCACTTCCATTCACCTGAATTTCTCCTTCTCTCTGTGCCTCTTTTGTGACTTTCTGGCCACCGTTCTCCCCAGTTTTTCTCCCTGGACAGTTTTCTTTTTCATGGCCCACAATCCCACAAGAGAAGCATATATTGTGTATGCCCTCGTACTCCACCAAGTAGCGGACTCCATTAATGGAGCATTGGGAGATCAATGGTTGTGACAGGTCTAGCTCAACGCACAGCCTCGCAAACCTTCCTCGACACTTGTCTGCTGTGTTAGTGTCCACTTTCAGTGTTCTTCCTATTACATTGCCAATCTTCTTCAGCATTTCATCTTTATAATATTCGATAGCAAGGCCAGGCAACCTTATCCACACCGCCACCATGTCAATGGTAGCCTCCGTTGGGTTGAAGTCTGGCTTTCAAAATCTCAGAGTGAGATAGTGGTCAAATATCTTCCATGGCCCCCAGTGAGAGCGTAGTCAAGATCCTCTTGAGAGAAGAATTTGACGATGAAAAACTCATTCCCTATATCAATGACTTCAATACTTTCCTGTTTTCCCCATATTGCTTCAAGTCTCCTGGTAAGCACCGGCAAGGATATCTTCCTTCCCATAAGCTTAACAATGAGTGTTTCCCACCAAGGCTTTCTTAAGCTCTTCATTGCAGCTTCATTAACTACAAAATTAAAGATACCATTTACCTTCTCAACACGGATCTCAGGCTGCAAGCATTCCCCCTCCTCGTTATCAGACTCGTCTGATGATTCTGAACTCTCCTTTTTTTCTATGGCTACAGGCTTCTTGCCACCTTTCACCGCCTCACTGAAGGATCGTCTGGTTGGCTGCTCTTCATTAGGACAACCTTCTCTTTTTTCCACCATCCAATCTTCTTCTCTTGGAACTAGTGACATGTCTCCAGAAAAGTCAACACCTTCCCCCCCCCCCCCCCTTTTCTTATCTTCTTAGCTGAGCGTTGTTCTCGATTGCGTCTCGACGATTCTGGGGGCTCATGGGAACGGGAGTGTCCTCCCCTAACATAACCACCTCTCATTGGTGGCTCGCAATGGTAATTGAGGAAGCTTGTGATTGGGAGTGCTAACGAAAGAAGAGAAACAAATGATGGCAGCTCTGACTGAGACACGTTTTGTGAGAGTTGATTTGGTAATTCTTCTAAGGGTAATGCATCACTTTTATATCTAAGGTTTTCGTTCTATTTAAGTTCCTAATGTCTTAAAATTGTCTCAATTTTGTCCTGCCGTCAATTTTGTTAATAGATCCTAATAGCAGGACAACATTAAAACAATTTTGAAATGTTATGGATTTAAATAGAACGATTTAAACATTAGGGATAACTTTAAAACTTACCCAAAACATTGGAGATAAAATAATTATTTACTCTGTTTTTATTAATGTGTTTTAATAATCCAATCCAAATATTTTGAGTTCTAATAAAACTATCTCAAATTCCAACCTACTTGTTAAAAGGCAAAATAATTCACTAAAAGTTGATATTTTAGTCCAAAACATGATTTTTTAATAAAAAATTAATTTAGAAAAAAAATAAAAAAACTAAACACGTTGGCTAGTTTTGTTGGTTGGCTTTTTCTTAAATGATCCAAGCTCCCTGCTGGGGCGCATATATATTTGATACATAATTGTTCTATCTATGATCCTAAATCTGCAGGCCTAAATTACTAAGTCAACCAAAAAGACACTCTGCTTCAAAATATATTGCGCTGGAGGTGAAGGAAGTTATAACAAAATTCCAAAACTAGCTCTGCACACACACTAACAAACTATATATTTCAAAATTAAGCTAGGACTCAGACTTCTCAATTTTAGCTCTATTACCAATATCCATCCTTAAACTGAGATTTGGTCTGTGAACAACTCCCAGTTTGCACCTAAACCTTTCGAAAGCCACAACTGACAATGGCTTAGTCAAAACATTAGCAATTTACTCATTCTCAGCTTTATGCACCACTTGAAGTGCTTGCTTCCTGACTTTGTCCCTGATGAATTGAATATCAATTTGAAAATGCTTAGTTTTGGCATGCAAGACTGGATTTGCTATCAGTAGAACGGTGCTAAGATTGTCACAAAATATTGTAGGAGAAGTTGCCAAAGCCACTTTCAATAATTCTGCCAGCATGTTGTTAAACCAAACAATTTCACTTTCACAATCTGCTAAGCTCATGAATTCAGCTTCCGTTGAGGATCTGCTAATGGTGGTTTGCTTCCTACAAGACCAAGAAAGAAGATTAGTTCCAAGAAAAATGCAAAACCAAGACACAGACCTTCGATCCTCAAGATCCGAAGTCTAGTCTGAGTCTGAGAATCCATATAGCCGAAAATCTTGACACTTATGAAAGACTAATCCATATTCTTTTGTCCCTTGAAGATATCTCAAAATGCGTTTCACTGTCTTCTAATGAGACAGCCTGGGATCATGCATGTATTGGCTCACTTGAGACACTGAAAAAGCTAAATCAAGGCGAGTTATTGTTGCACAATGAAGAGAGCGGACAACAGATTGTATATAACTTGGAATCTTCAAAAGATTCTGAGCCACTACTAGTTAGTTAAAGTGATAAGAGCATAGGAGTTGGCATTGGTGCAGCATCTTGCATGCCTATTTCTGAGAGAAGATAATTAATGTATTTAGTTTGTGTTAAATGTAGCTCACCACTACTTGTTCTCAACACTTCAATAGCAAGAAAATATCTCAATTCACCTAAGTCTTTTAATGCAAATTTTTTATCAAGATTCTTTATCATCATATCAATCTCAATTGAATCATTTCCTATAATTATTATGTCATCAACATAGCATAAGACAAAAATAACAGAATTAACACCACACTTAATAAAGAGAGACATGTCATATTTGGAACTTTGAAATCCAAAAGATTGAAGAGTGATGCTCAGTTTGAGAAACTACTCTCTCGGTGTTTGTTTAAGTCCATAAAGAGATTTGTTCAACCTACAAACTTGAGTATCTGAGTTAGTTTCAAATCCGATAGGCTGTATCATAAAGATAGTCTCATGCAAGTCTCCATTGAGAAAAGCATTGTTAAAGCTGAATTGTCTTACCACCCAAACTCTAGAAAGAGCAATGCTAAGTATTAACCTCACAGTAGCTGGCCTAATCACAGGAGTAAATACCTTATCAAAATCAAAACCTGCACTTTGATAAAAGTCTTGTACCACCAATCTTGCTTTGAATTTCTGAATCTCACCATTTGGCAATTTCTTGACAGCAAACACCCACTTGCAACTTATGATTTTAGCATCTTTTGGTGGTTGCACCAATGTCCAAGTCTGATTCTTCATCAAAGCCCTATATTCTTCCTCCATTGCCTATTTCCAATTAAGGATAGTGAGAGCTATAACTGTTGTTTTAGGCAATTTTGGCTCAATTTTGTTGTTTGACTTAATTGTAACTAGAGCTTTTGGCTTAATTATGCCATCCTTTGCTCTACTAACCATAGGATGCTGATTTCTTGGTAAAGGATTAGTAAAAGTAGGGGGAGGGGGAGTTGTGTTTCAATTCCAGAAATTGGATAGGATTTGGAGAGACTGAGTTGGATATGGCCTCAGAAGATATGTTATTATTGTTAGTATTGGAATGAAGGTCTGAGGCGTGTGTGAGGCTTTGTCAGAATTAATTGTAGGGTGAGGGCTATTTGAAACTGAATCTCTATTAACAGAAGACATAGAGTTAGTAAAAGAGGGGTAAGTGACATATTCATGAACATTTTGTTAAGATATTTGAGAGTTAGCATTAGTGCAAAGTTTAGGAACGTAACAGCCTAGTTTTCGGTGAAATAAAATTTTTTAGAGATCTTGCAAAGTGGGAACTTCTACGGCATAGGCATTTCGCCATCAAGCACCTTGCCATGTTACTATCAGTTATTAAACTAGCGAAAAACTGCGTTTTCGACCTACTACAGCTAAAAATTTTAAAAATTCAAGTGACACAGTTAGATTTCGTTTAATGAACTAATTTTAAATAATATTTTATTATATTAATATTATATTATATTAATATTTTATTAATTAATTTTGATTAATCACACTTTATAACTTTCACGGCCTTTCTTTGAAAGCCACCTCCTACTTGCTTTCTTTTCTTCATACAAGATCTTGAAAGCCACCTCCTACTTCCTTCTTTCTCTTCATATGTGACTTCGAGAGAGGAGGACAAGAGAGAAAAAGTTGAAAACGCCATAACCTCCAAGTTTCAAAAGTTCGGTCTCTTGATTCTAAAACTCCAATGAAGATTCTAAATCGATTAAATTGTTCATGTATTCTTCCTTTTCACAACCATATTAGATTTGTCAAGGTGAAAAATTCCTTCCTGAATTTACAATGAGAATTTGGTTATCATATATGGATAGGTCTTTGGTGGCCAAAGTTATAGTGGCTAAAAGTGATTAAGTTTTGACTGACTAATAAACACGACCAAAATAATGTGTATATCATGTGGGTTTTTTTTGAAGAAAAAAATCTGTTAGTATTTTTTTGAGTAGATAATTCCAAAACCGTAATAGTTGGGTCTTAGTGTGAAAATCTATTATAATATTAGATTAATAAAAGATCATTAACTATTAATGATAAGAGTAATCTAAAAAAAATAAGAACTAAATCATGTAATATTTATGTGAGCTCTTACTATTAATATATTTGTGACATGAATTATATGAGAATATAAATTTATAAAATATTAAAATTTTATAATAAAATATTTTTATTTTGAATAAAAATAACTATTAAATAGTATTGTTGATTTTATCATAGTTATTATTATTTTTTATTATTATTATTATTATTATTATTATTAAAAGAGAAATAATAATTTTACTAATGCTATGGCCTAATATTTTTAGAATCACACTGTATAAATTTGGTTAGACTTTTATAAATTTTTTTTATTATAATTATTTGTTATTTTAAAATTTTTAAAATATAAAAAATTTATACTGAAATACCACATTAGAAGGTTATATATAGGTTACCTTTTTCGAAAACAAAATTTATGGTTTAAATTTATATGTTTGTAGATATGCAATTTTATTTGAGTTCCAGTCAAATACAAAATATGAATTTCAGTTTTTATTCATTTTTATTCTGTTTTTATCTTTTATTGTAATATGTAGGAAACAGTTGTAGCCTTGGCCATCCAAAAATTTTAAAGAACTATGTCTACATATGAGATATATGTCTAAGAAAATAAAAAATATTATGTAATTTAGTAACTTTATATGTATTAATTTTTTATTATATAATAGATTTATATCTTAATTATTTAGCTCTCTAATATTTTTTACTTAACCAATTTAATATTATACACTCAAGTTTTTATACTTATCAAATTAGTTTTTATATATTTCTCTCTATATCTATTTTTAAGAAAAATTGTTTGTTCTTTTAATAATAACATATTTAATATTTATATTATTATATAAAATATTAGTAATGACTTACAGAATTATGTTCTGATAAATTATATTGTGTATCTTAGATGTTATTTTTTGCAAAAAAGATACTCAATTTTTCGTTTAATTTTACATTCTTAAAAAAAAAATTACCAAACCTTTTTTATCATAACTTATTTAATTCTAGCTATCATTTTGTTTTGATATTCGTATCTTATATTTAATAACAGTATTATACCTTTAAGTAATTAATAATTTAAGATTTTTTCAAGTAATTTTAATTAATAATTTTTGTAACTAAATACACTATAAATGTTTGGTCCATTATAATTTTATAATATATTATCGATATGTTGTCTCTTTTATGTAATTGTCATATAAAAAATGATATTATAAAAAATAATTTATAAGATTTTTTCTTTATATTTGAATAAAATCAATTCAATAACTATATATTATTCCTAAATTACTTTTATGTAATGAAAAAATCTAAAAAAAAAGTTAAAAAATTTGTCTATACTTCGACCCGTCCATATTAAAAATCCTAGATCCGTCCTTGGTAATCTAATACAAAAATATTTTATACACTATTATGATTAAAATATTTTTTACCGTAATTTTACACGAATATCCTAAAAAAACACGAGTGACTCTTTTTGTTTTATATTTTTACGTTTTCTGCTTTTCAATGCCATTTCTTCCTTAGTTTTAAAACTTATATCATGGAATTAACAAATAACATGTATAATCATAGATATACAAATTAAAAAATAAAGAATTTGTAGTTAAATAAAAATTAATAAATTAATATCTTAAAAAAACATAAACGTTAATAAAAACTAACAAATTTACTTCACAAATCGTGGCGGTTTTGTAGATTTTATATTTGTTTCTTTAAAATTTTATACAAAGACCACGCTTTATATAAATATTAAGAGAAAAAATAAAATTAACAGTGAATTCAGTTTTAAGACAATCTGGTATAATTGATTTTTCACTAGTTTATTTAAGTAAATTATAGAAGGTATGACATTATGAATTCAAAATTTACGGATGTCAGTTTTAGTGGATTCACAAAGTAAAAAAGCAAATCTTATTAATAAAACTATTATGAAGATTTTTAATAAGAGCAGTGTTATATGACTAACAAGTATTATCATTTTTTGTCAGCACTTAGTCGTAGAGGCCGAACTAGATGAAATATTAGAGGGGGTCAAAAATATTTACACAATAAAATAAGACTAAAATAAAAATTTTAAGGGGGTCTAAACTGAAATTTACATATAATTTACATGTAAAAAAATTAAAATTAGGGGGGTCATTGCCCCTTTCCTCCTACCTGGCTCCGTCCCTGCTTAGTCGGTAATAATTTGTACTCATATTTATAGAGATTTTGTACACAATAAACATACATTTTACACATATGTTTATTAAAGTTTTGCACATACACATGAATCATTACCATTTGCACTCAAAAATTTTAGAGTTTGAACATATAAATTAATAAAATTTATCTATTAAAAATAATTTAGTATTTATATTCACCAAAATATAAACAAAACTACTAAAAATTACTAATTTTCAAAAATTTATCTTTTATTAATAATAATAATAATAATAATAATAATAATAATAATAATAATAATAACCATGAATATCAACAATACTGTTTAATAGTTATTTTTATTCAAAAAAAATATTTTCTTATAAAATTTTAACACTTTATAAATTTATACTCTCATATAATTTATGCCACAAATACATTAATAATAAAAGTTCACATAAATATTACATAATTTAATTCTTTTTTTTATTACTTTCATTATTAATAGTTCATGATCTTTTATTAATCTAACATTATAATAGATTTTCATACTAAAGCCCAACCATTAAAGTTTTGGATAGGAATTATCCACTTAAAAAATACTAACAGATTTTTTTTCCTTCAAAACAAAGGCTCATATAATTTTGGTCAGTCTATTTACTCTTTTGCTCTGCTACTCACTAACAATAAGGTCTATTACTCTAACTAACAACCTTCACCCAACTCTCCACATGTCATGTGTTCATTCGTCAGTCAAAATTTAGCCATTCTTAGTCACTATAACCTTGGCCACCAAAGAATTACCCATCATATATATCATAGTTCATAAGTTGGTTTTGATTGAAAATTAGAAAAAAAAAATAGCCAAACATCATCGAGAGAAAACCGGTAAAGTAAGCAAAAACAAAGAGATAAGGTTCAGTAAATTAATTATGAATTGATTGTATTTTGATGCTTGATAGATGGTTGATTATTGAACACTTGAAACTAGGTGTTTATGTGATATTTTGATGGATACTGGATGGTTAAAATACCCTGAGATATCATGGGAGCTGGGCGCCTAATTATGTGAATACCATGGGTGATGGACGCCCTCCCCTGGGACATCATGGGCGCTGGGTGCCCAACTATGTAAACTCCTTGAGTGCTGGGGGCCCAACCATGCAAATTTCATGGGCGCTAGGCGCCTTGTTATTTAAAACTCTGGGCGATGGGTGCTCAGTGTTGGGCACTAGGCACCTATGTTTTACGACAATTTTCACGCTTCAAAGGTGCTAAGCACTGGTTTGGGTACTAGGCACCAAGGTACAATACAACGAGGTTTCGTAAATAACTAAAGAAAAATATAACTTGGTGAAATTCAACGTTGAAAGTGTAATTAGTTCAATAACTGAAAAGTTAAAATATAATTAACTAAAATTTAGGGACTAGAATATAAATAACTAAAGTATTATGATCAAAGATTAATATTTAAAAGTTAAAGGTGGTAACAAAATTAAAATAAGAGATGAAAATATGAAAGGTAAATAATGTAAAAGTTAAGAAATATAACAGTAATTATAGTAAAAGATGTAAAAAGACAATTTTAAAGCTGAGGATTTAGAGGTTTTCTTCGTAAAAGACCTAGGACATGGTAAGAGACAATGACAAAGATTAATTAAGATATTAAGAGTAAACAGAAAAAGAGTAAAGGCATATGAAAAGCATAGAATAGAAAATGAATACCGAAAGAATTGTTTTAGAAAGAGGGACAATAAAGTGAATTAAGAGAAGTTACAGAGAAAGAACATAAAATTTAAGGGCTGAAGTATGAAAATGAAAGAGATGAATGAAAGACTGAATAATGAAAGTGAAGGATTACCATGTGTTCATAACACACGCAGCGGAAGAAAATAAAGTAATCCTTAAAGATCTATTTTGTGCTTAAACTTTATTCCAATAATATATAGATAGTAGATCAGATCTAAAATACCTGAGTACGCTAGTAAAAATCACTTTCTCCTTCGATGGTACGAAGGCGCTATGCGTATCCACACCGAGACCAACCTTTGCTGTCAACTCCTTGACTAATGGACATCTGATCTAAATTGAGAAACCTCTTGCAACTCTTTGCACACCATAAAATTCTTCTCCAAGAATTAGACTCACATACATTTATGTGCATAGAGGTAAAGGAATAACAACCCTTGTTATTCTCTTTGTCTTTTTTCACATTCCTCTACTCTTGGCATACATATATATAGTATGAAATTTGTTACTGATTTTAAATTTGATTCTCAATTCAAATTTAAATCATATCTTGTTATTTTAAACTTGAATCTTTCAAATTTATGAATCATATCATAACTCAATTTGAAATAGAATCAGTTAGGATCTCATCCAAATTTAGAATTCAAGTTTAGAAATAGAATAACTAATTATTCTCAAATCTCATATAATATTCTCAATTATCATACTATTATTATATTCTTGGTGCTAGCAAAAAATATAATAATATTCCATTTGAATTAATATAATTATTTATTTGATCAAATCAAATTAATAATTAAATAATTCTACAGCAAAGATTAGAACACTCGTTAGTGTGTGACCCCATAGGTTCAATACTAAGCGGGTAGTAAATTAGTCATACTAAATTTACTAATCAAGGTTGGCGTCTAGCAACACTCCTCAACGACCCGATAGTATGAAGTAATATATTTTTACTAAGAACCTTAGAAGAACAAAGTATAATTCCTTCCATCTTTCCAGCTCTTGGTTAACCTTTAGAGTATGGTTTAATTGTCAAACTCTAACTTGTTACCATTGTTATAATGAACTGTGAATGACCTAAGAAACTCATTTCTTCATTCATTCAATTCCCTTGGCCAAGGTTTTATTCATCTCAATCATTATAATTATAGAGCTCAAACTCTTTACCGAGAGTTGACGGATTCCTTATTGACTAATAATTAATTCTACAAGTATTTAAATCATACTCAATATCCATTCAACTAGCACCCTAAGGTATTAGGTGTTCGGAATCAAAGTATAATAAATACATTGTTAATTACTATGACAGTCGCAGGTCAAAGGAAACTCTATTACCATGTTCATCTTGAGAATATCCTATTGACAAATATACGGTAATTATAACCATTAGGAATTCTCAAAGTGAGTCAGTTCAATGGTCATATCTCTATATGCACCATATATATATATATATAATTTAATAAATGAGATCTACTAATCTTCATCCAATGAAGACCATTATATATATATTGATCTTTTCGGATTATTAATGTCCTTTTTAATAATCCTATGACCAAGAACAATTTAGATTAAATTATAAAAGATTTATCTCTCAATATTATGATCACTATCACAATGATAAATCTCTAAATTTAATCAAGGACCTTATTATATTAACATTTTAATATAATAACAACAACAAATTATTTGACACGTGATTGATTGGATTGTGGTCATACTACTTATTCCCAACAATCTCCCACTTGCACGAGAGCCAATCATGATAGATTGGATATTGGGCATATTATTATCACAATAATCTCCCACTTGCACTAGAGCCAATCAATCATGTGTATAATTTTTCAATGCACATTTGTGTTTATCAAAACTCTTTTGACCTTAAACACCTTTGCTCTTGAGCATATGTGCTCGATTTTTTTTTTTGTGCAAAATATACCTAATGTATAATAAATATCACATTTTCTCAAAACATGAAATCTCCCACTACAATAGTGCGTAATTTTATTTTAAGGACAATACTTATTGAACATGATTATAAAAAAATCTAAGTAACCATTAGATCTATCTTTATAGAATTGTATCATTATACAAATAGGATATATTTTTTTTTTTTGAAAAGTTAGTTTGACGATCAAACTTTTTATACTCTCAGAAAGTATATCCTCTATTGAGTGGTATATAATTCTAATAAAAGTAATTGCACTCCCACTCTTTCTTTAAGATGGAATCCCTTTCCTAAAAAGGAGTTTAACCTCTTATCACATACACTTTATCATAAGAAGAGTGATAAAAATAATATCATTATTTCTTTAGGGTAACCAATAAATCTCATTTATCGGACCTAATATCAATTTTATTGTTGTGCAATCTCTTAACACATATAAGACATCTCTAAACTTTAATATTCTTGAGTTTGAGCGTATGCCTTTTCCATATCTCATATGGATAAAAAAATTTATTTAGTAAAAAATTTGTTAATTTAGCAATATTTTTAAAACGTAGTCCAAATATTTAACAAATATTGATCCTCAACTAAATAAAATTTCATGTTTCTTTAAACATGATGGAGTACATAGAGTACTAGTATTTGTGCGTTAAGAGAATCTCATTCTCTATTCAATAAAATATCAATTAGATATTAGAGATTTTACTTTAAAACTCTTATAATAAAAATACTCAATATTTTTATTATTGGTCAAACCAACCCTTAAGAACAATTTTGATTCGCATCCTCAATACTCATGTTGAATTTTTCTAAAAAGATCACAAACCTTAATCATATTAAGGAAAATTTTGTTTGTAACAAAATAAATATCTAAAAATGCTTGCAAGAACAATTCTCGCTAAAGCCATTTGCCTAATAGCATTCCAACTTCTAAAGTTGTTTAATTCAAAATATATTGTCCAATACTCCCACTAGTTTAAATAAAATCTTTGATAGTCATACTATCTTACTTTGGGCACTATACATCTTCTCAAGATGTTCAGTAATAAATAGTGGGTATATGCTTTTGAAATTAGAATTCATGATTGTCAAAATAACCTATATTGCAATAAAACAATAATCCAAATACTTCACAAGTACTAACTATTCCGTCCCCAATCTTATTGGAAGATATCATTTGAGTAGGATTATCATCTCAATAATAACCGTACCCTTTGAAAAAATAATTCTAAATTATAGCCAATATATTACTTTCAAGTATGCCATACGAAAAATTGACATATTTAAAAATTTAAAATATGAAAGTAAATCAAGAAATCTATATTTCTAGCAAAAAATTATTTAGAATCGTAAATGAGTACCTTGGTTGTCAAGTTGTTACTCATACCTATTCCAAATAAATATGATTAAATTGTATCACATACAATTATAATCCCAAATAATTATCTGGTTGTCAGACAATTATTTAACTGAATTATATTTTATACCCCTAGGTTGTCTAGGTTCAAGTATAAAATTAATTCTCCTTATACATCATCATATGCATAAATAAATTCTATCTTTGCGTACAAGTCTCCTGGTTGTCAGGTTGCTCCTTGTAAACAAGAGATAAATTTATTTTTGGCAAACTCCTAACTTTTAGGATGTATCTCAATTGTTAGAGAATTTCTACCAGTATTCATGGATTAAATTTTATACTCCTAGATTGTCTAGGTAAAATATAAAATTAAATTCCTAATACATCAAATGTATATACTGATTATTATCTTGAAATAAAACTCCTGGTTGTCAGGTCGCTTTTTATAATCAAGAACATTAGAAAACTAATTTCTAAAATTATAGTGTTCAAAACACATCAATCAAATCAAAATTTGATTTTTCATGTACTAACATTTAGCCTTAAAAATTATCAAATCAAATTTGACCTTTATATATACACTTATATATATAAGAAACAAACAAAAGATATTTTGTATCTTATTCCTTTTATTGTGATCAAAATCACAATAAAATTTAATAAATAAATAAAATCAAACAAAATATTTGATTATAAATATAACTTTTATATTAAAAGAATGATAATTTAATCACAATTAAATAATTAAAATAAATTAACTATTAATTTATTAGAAAACCATCTCAATAGAAATAACTGCATCAGATGCTTAAAAAAAGTTTGAATTAATCCTATTAATTCACAAACTTTAAGAAAATAGGAATAAAAATTTAAACACAAAAAAAGCCAAAGCTCTGATACCACTGTAGGATTACTATATGTTCATAACACGCAGCGGAAGAAAAGAAAGTAATCCTAAAGATCTATTTTGTGCTTAAATTTTATTTCAATAATTTAATATATAGATCAGATCTAAAATACCTGAGTACGCTAGTAAAAATCACTTTCTCCTTCGATGGTACGAAGGCGCTATGCGTATCCACACCGAGACCAACCTTTGCTGTCAACTCCTTGACCAATGGACATCTGATCTAAATTGAGAAACCTCTTGCAACTCTTTGCACACCATAAAATTCTTCTCCAAGAATTAGACTCACATACATTTATGTGCATAGAGGTAAAGGAATAACAACCCTTGTTATTCTCTTTGTCTTTTTTCACATTCCTCTACTCTTGGCATACATATATATAGTATGAGATTTGTTACTGATTTTAAATTTGATTCTCAATTCAAATTTAAATCATATCTTGTTATTTTAAACTTGAATCTTTCAAATTTATGAATCATATCATAACTCAATTTGAAATAGAATCAGTTAGGATCTCATCCAAATTTAGAATTCAAGTTTAGAAATAGAATAACTAATTATTCTCAAATCTCATATAATATTCTCAATTATCATACTATTATTATATTCTTGGTGCTAGCAAAAAATATAATAATATTCCATTTGAATTAATATAATTATTTATTTGATCAAATCAAATTAATAATTAAATAATTCTACAGCAAAGATTAGAACACTCGTTAGTGTGTGACCCCTAGGGGTGGCAAACGGGCCTAAACCCACCGGGCCGGCCCGCGTAACCCGCCAAAAAAGGCGGGCCGGGCTGGAAAATTGGGACCGCCAAATAGCAAAAGCCCGCTTAACCCGCACCGCTTAAACCGCTGGTTTTGGCGGGCTTTGGCGGGGCGGGGCGGGCTTCTCCGCCGGGCTTAGTCTTTTTTTAGCAAGGGGTATTTTTATAATTTTTTTTACCAAAACCCAACTTCCCCAACCCAACTTACAAGAGAATGAAGATGAAAATTGGGTGTTTTAGATTATGTTTGTTTTGTTTTAGAGACAATATTGTTAATTATGTGTTTGGATTATGTTTATTTTGCTTTGGAAACAATATTTATAATTACAAAGACTTTAATGTTTGTGAATATAAAAATTATAATTTGTTTATACTTTTAGAAATTATAATAGTTAAAAGTAAAAAACAAAAGAGATTTTTTTATATCTTTATATATATTATTTAATAGTTAAAAGTAAAAAAAAAAAAAAAAGAGGATATTTGGCGGGCTTAGCCCGCCGGCCCGCCAGCCCGCCGTTAGGCGGGGCGGGCTAGGATTCTGGGACCGCCTCACTAGGCGGGGCGGGGCGGGCCAGCCCGCCAAATGGCGGGCTTCTGGCGGGGCGGGGCAGGGCGGGCTTCCCCGCTTGCCACCCCTAGTGACCCCATAGGTTCAATACTAAGCGGGTAGTAAATTAGTCATACTAAATTTACTAATCAAGGTTGGCGTCTAGCAACACTCCTCAACGACCCGATAGTATGAAGTAATATATTTTTACTAAGAACCTTAGAAGAACAAAGTATAATTCCTTCCATCTTTCCAGCTCTTGGTTAACCTTTAGAGTATGGTTTAATTGTCAAACTCTAACTTGTTACCATTGTTATAATGAACTGTGAATGACCTAAGAAACTCATTTCTTCATTCATTCAATCCCCTTGGCCAAGGTTTTATTCATCTCAATCATTATAATTATAGAGCTCAAACTCTTTACCGAGAGTTGACGGATTCCTTATTGACTAATCATTAATTCTAAAGTATTTAAATCATACTCAATATCCATTCAACTAGCACCCTAAGGTATTAGGTGTCCGGAATCAAAGTATAATAAATACATTGTTAATTACTATGACAGTCGCAGGTCAAAGGAAACTCTATTACCATGTTCATCTTGAGAATATCCTATTGACAAATATACGGTAATTATAACCATTAGGAATTCTCAAAGTGAGTCAGTTCAATGGTCATATCTCTATATGCACCATATATATATATAATTTAATAAATGAGATCTACTAATCTTCATCCAATGAAGACCATTATATATATATTGATCTTTTCGGATTATTAATGTCCTTTTTAATAATCCTATGACCAAGAACAATTTAGATTAAATTATAAAAGATTTATCTCTCAATATTATGATCACTATCACAATGATAAATCTCTAAATTTAATCAAAGACCTTATTATATTAACATTTTAATATAATAACAACAACAAATTATTTGACACGTGATTGATTGGATTGTGGTCATACTACTTATTCCCAAATGAAAGGAATGACTGAGAATGTTAAACGAGTTACAGATTGCTTGGCAAGGTCGAGAGGGTTCCGTCCCGGTTGCTCAGTGCTTGAATGTATTGATACCATCTTGCAAGGCCTTGCGGGTCCCATGAGGGCTGGCAAGGATCTACTTTTATAGCCTTGCTTTTGGGTACCATCTTCGCGAGAGTGGTATTTAAAGACTGGAAATGTACATGAACAAAAAAACAAAGTAGTGCAACACGAAATTTTTTTAGAAGGTCACCCATCCAAGTACTATGTCTCCTAAGCACGCTTAACTGCAGAGCCTAATGGGATTTGGTGCATTACAGTTGGCATTATTGAACCTACCAATCTATGTGCACACAACTATCATAAACATACTGTCCGACATTGAGTAATTTGGCGAAGATCTGACCACAAAGCCCCGCTTTTTGGTATCCTTCTTGTAGGGGGTGTTTAAAGATTAAGGGTGTAAATGACCAAAAAAAGGAAAAGGAAGTGCAACATAAGGAATTTGCAGGAGGTCACCCATCCTAGTACTACTCTCGTCCAATCATGCTTAACGATTGAGTTCTTATGGGATATGATGCGTTAGTACAAGTATGGTCGCACCAACCATTGAACACACACACAATTGTCATAAGAATGTGGTCCGGCATCGAAATATTCGATTTGTGAGGACCTGCAAGCTCATGAGGATATTATAGGAGGTCACTCGTCCTAGTACTATTCTTTTTCAAGTAAGCATAACTAAAGAGTTCTAATGGGATCCAGTCATTACTGCCAATATTATCGTACCTCTCAATGTACGCGCATATAATTGTCATAAGGATGAGGCCCAACATCTGAGTAATTCAATTTGTGAGGCCTTGCGGGGCATATGGAGGCCTGTGGATGATCTGGCTATGGAACCTCACTTTGGGGTATCCTTCTTGCATAGAATGGTATTTAAAGACCAATGGTACACATGACAAAACAAAAAAAAAGTGGTACAACAAAATTTCATAAGAGGTCATTCATCCTAGTATTACACTCACTCAAGCACGCTTAATTATAGAGTTCTAATGGGATCTGGGATATTACTGCTGGGATTATCGCACCTGCCAATATATGCATACACAATTGCCATAAGCATGTGGCCCATCATCGAATAATTCAATCTTCGAGGTCTTGCGAGGCCCATGGGAGCTTAGCGAGGATCTGGCTATGAAGTTCTGCTTTTGGGGATCCTCCTCACGAGAGTGGTGTCTAAAGATTGAGAGTATGCATCACCAAAAAAATGGTGCAACATGAGGACTTCCTAGAAGATCATCCATCCAAGTAATACTCTCGACCAAGCCTGCTTAACTGCAGAGTTCTTATATGATCTAGTGCATTACTGCTAGTATTATCGAACCTGCCAATCCATGTGCACACAATTGTTATAAGCATGCGATCCGACATCAAGTAATTCAATCAGCAAGGCATTGTGGCCCCCAGAGAGCCTGGTGAGGATCTGGCCATGGAACCCCGATTTTCGATATCCTCCTCTTCGGAGGGGTGTTTAAAGACTAAGATTGTTCATGACCAAAAAGAAAAACAGGTGCAACACAAGGATTTTATATGAGGTCACCCATTCAAGTACTACTCTCATCCAAACACGCTTAATTATGGAATTTTTTTTTTAACAAACAAGGTCAATACAATAAATTGATTTAATTGCGGGGTTTTGATGACATCTAATGCATTAGTGTTGGTAAGATCACGCATACCAATTTACACTACAAGAAAAATACCCATTCAGCCACACTTTTTTTAAGCTACATTTGAAAAGCGTAGCCTATTCATAGAATAGGCTACGCTTTTCTCCGTGTTGCCTTTTTATAAGAGAAAAGGATACACAAATGTGGCATCATTTAAAAAGCGTAGCCTTAGGTATTATAGAAATCACTTATAAAGCGTAGCCTTATGTTGATATCTATAAATACAATTTTCATACCAAAGGAAACACTTTTAAAGAGTAGCATATTTGTTAAGTTTTGGATACGCTTTAAAAGCGCTGCCTAATGTAAAAATGCCAAATACACATGTACAGGACACTTAGTGAATTTTTTTTGTTTCTTTTTATTTCTTCTCATCATCGAAGCCCTGCACTCTATCTTCGTCATTCCTTCCTTCCTACCAGAGCACCAAATAACAAAACCCTAGCCGCTTCTTCAATCTCCCCGTCATTGTGCCCTCCTTCATCGTGCGCCACTGTCACCGTCTCACTCGTCTGCTCATCGTTCTTAGTCGTGCTCTGCCGCCGTTCATCCATCTCGCAGCTCTTCCTTGTAAGGTTGTGAAAACCCTAGCCTCCACCGCGCCGCCATAAATCTCACCGTCGCCGCTCGTCGCGCTCAAGATCGCCACTAGGTTCATCGTTCTCGAGGTCCCTCGATCCCTCGTTCGCCAATGTTTTCTTTCCAGTCCCGTTTCGCAGTTCTTCGCCGTCGTCCTTTGTAGTGTTTGTCGCCAGCTCGCCGTCTTCGAAGGTCCATGCTCTGTTCGTGGCTCACTGTAATAGTGTAATGACATTGTTCGGTTTTTTGCTCTGTTCCTAAGGGTTATTGATCTTTGAATTATTCTTGAATGTTTTATGTTTTCAATTTTTCATTCATTGATTAATTGATTGTTGATTAGCTCTTACTGCTGTTTGTGATTATTAATTGTAAATATGCTGCTGTGCTGCTGTTCTTTGTGCTTTTGTGACTTAATTGTGATTATATTGTGCTGTTTGTGATTATTTCATCCTATATTATTGTTAGTTAACTGGTTTTAATTTTGTTCCTGGGGTTTGAGTTTCTTCTCCAAACTCCCCGGTTGCCTTTGCTCCCTCTGTCTTGGTCCAGAGATTCCGTCTCCACAGGTCGTTTTATTACTATTTTATTTTAATTAACGAGATTGAAGTGGATGTACTATAATTGCTTGAGGTGTGTGATATATTTGATTAATGTGAATGAAGAACACTAGGTTGAGTTGAATTGAATTGAATCATGGATAAGAGCATGTTAACTGGTTTGGAATCACTTCCAGAAGTTGATCAGCAAAGAATGGTGTCCATGATGTAACAGGTTCAAATTTATGATAGGTACTTCCTCTTCACTCTATCTGTTAACTAATTCCATGTGTTTTAATTTGATTTGTGTGTAAATTAATTTAATTTGTTTTGGATTATGATTGGATGAGAAGCTAAAGGATGGTGCATGGTCTTATGTAGAGCTTGCTAGAGAGTGAGTGATATGAGGACATATGTTTTAATAGTTTCAATTATTCAATGGTCTTATATCTATACATATATTTTCTTGCCTTTTAATAGTAATACATAAAAAAATTAAACTAAAAAGTAATAAAAAGTAATAAGTGTATGCTTTTTTAATAGTTTGGCATACAAATGCACTTAATTCTCTTCTGTTTTATAACTAGTAATTAAATATGTCATATAAGAAACTGAGTTAAGTGTATTTAGAATATTATTTGTGCACTTCTTTAGCTGTACATCCGTTCCAAATATGGATGCCAGTAGTTCTATCATTCTCAATTCTTCTTGGCAAATTTTGTGCACATAGATATCCAAATCAGTTAGATATATCTATGTTAATGAGTTACAAAATATAAATCTGATTAACTTGTTTCTAAATTATTGTTAACAAGTATAGACTTTTCTGACCTGTCCTTCTCTTGTGGTTTTTCTGCTGATATATAATTCAGATTCAGATTTTATCTCAGTTGAAGTAAGTAACCAAACAAGAAATTAGTCTTATTAGCCTTATTCTATTTAGTTGCAGGTAGTTCCTTCATTCTTGTTAATGCTTTGTTTTCCCCTTTCTGCAATCAAGAAGTGCTCTCATTAAGCGATTCCTGTGTAGGTTCGGATATATATTAGGAGACTCTTGCCAAGGCACTTGCAAAGCATTTTGGTGCAAGGCTACTAATTGTGGATTCCCTTTCACTACCTGGTGTACGTTTTCTCAGATATTCTTTTGCTACTTCTTATTATCTGTTTGTATTGTTGAGATGATTTCTTCCTAAATCGCTGTTAATATAAACAGAATAATAATAATTTTTGTTATGTGATTGATATTTCAGGGAACTCCATCAAAGGAAGTTGATTCTGCTAAAGAAAGTTCAAAGCCTGAACGACCATCTGTGTTGGCCAAGAGAAGTACACATGCTGCTTCTTTAAAACATAGTAAACCAGCTTCTAGTGTTGATGCTGAAATTGTGGGTGGATCCACAATAAGTTCTCAGGCTATGCTGAAGCAGGAGGTTTCTACTGCTTCATCAAAAGGCACTACTATTAAAACAGGTGTGCTGTTTTGTTGTTAAAAATTGAGCAACTATCTCCAAATTTACTTCCTATTGTACATATTGCATAGCACCTAAAGGTTAACATGAGGCTTAAATAATTTGCAGGTGATCGAGTAAAATTTGTTGGTAACTTCCCTTCTGCTGTCTCATCAATACAAAATCATCCTTCAAGGTACTTTGTCTGATGGAAGAATTATTCTGAATACAATTCAGTCAATCTGCATTTGATCTGAACTTGTGGAGAAGAGAGATCTTTTTTATCCTTTTTGTTGAGGAGGCTATAACCATTGAAAATCATTCAAAAGAAGATTAAAGGAAGAATATTGAATTTCTGATTGACAGCAATTTGTTTTGAGTGGCATGAGTGTACTTTTCTCTTTTGTGAATATTATTGCTTATGAATTTGAAATCACTTTGAAGTGGTATCTTTCAGTTCAGTTGCAGCTTTGATATATATGCAGACTTTTATTGTGATCTTTGTGAATATTCCTACCTGCTGATATATATGCAGACTTTTATTCTGTTTCTTCTGAACTTCCAGCTTTGGTTAATAAGGCTAATTTCTTGTTATTAACTTATATTTTTCTGGGCTTGATCAGAACTATACCTTTAGTTTATGGCTTGTTCATTATTTCAGATACGGCACTTATTTAATTGATCTGCATTGATTTATTTAATTGCTTTATAGAGATAACCAATGTGCATTGACACTTTTGCTTTAGTTTTTCTACCTTATTCCTAATTTTTCTATATGCATATCTTCCCACCAGACTTCAATTGATGCTGCAAACTATGACAGGGTGATGTTACTGGGTGGAAGAGCGCCAGAGTATCTTGCTCATGATCCTCTTGTGGCACTGGTGATCAAGCTTTTCAGTTCTGGAAAAGCACTTACTTCCATTTGCCTCAGACAGTTGATTCTGGCGGCTGCAGGTGTAGCTAAAGATCACAAGTTTACCGCTTTTCCTCCTGTTAAACCAGCACCGGTTGCCTCTGGTGCTTATTGGGTTGAACCAGACACTAGCAACAGTGGTGGATGGTAATCTCATTACTGCCGCCACTTATGAAGGGCACTCTGAATTTATTCAGCACTTTGTAAAGGCACTAGCAGGCAACATAAGTGGCTCCAACAAAAAAATCCTCTTTCTTTGTGGGGTATGTTCAAATGATTTTCAGGCACATACAACTGATAGGAACTTAGTACTCAGGGCACTAAAGTCTTTGTTTATTCTCTTTTCTTTTATTTATTTTAATTTTAGACTTAATTTGTAATCCTCTTTATATTCATTGATACATGGAAATTAGTAGTTTAGACTTTAGACATGTTTCATTTTTTTCTCTATTGTTGAATGATTGTTCAATTGGATAGTTGGATCCATTGTTTTATGTACTAATATACTATATCATTATAATGCTTGTGAATCTTTAGAATGTATTTACTATGCTTTGCTAGAATATTTTTTAATTTAGTATAATTGTGTATTTATTTTTATTTTTATTTTATAAGATTTAACTCATTTAATTAAAAATACAGAATTATATATGTAATCATATTATTAAATATTATATTGTACAAAATTATTAGAATATTATATATATATATATAGAAAATAAAAAAAACAATGAGGGATCTAAGGCTACACTTATAAAAAGTAGCCATGGTATACAATGTGGCTACGCTTTATAGGTGATGCAGTAGTGTTGAAAAGCGTAGCCTATTCTGGCAAAAATGAAAGCTGAAAAGCGTAGCCTTTGGTCTTGGACAACATCACTTAAAAAGCGTACCCTATTCCCAAACGCCAAAAGCGTAGCCCTTGGTGCAGAAAAGCGTAGCCTTTGAGAATAGGCAACGGCCGAATAGGAATCACCATAAAAAGCGTAGCCGTAGCCCAGAAAGCGTAGCCGTAGTCTAAGGCATCATTTTTTTTTTACTTTTGGCTACACTTTTTAAGTGTACCTGAATGGGTGTTTTTCTTGTAGTGTTACATACATACAATTGTCATATGCATGCGGCTTGATATCGAGTGATTCGTTCTGCGAGGCCTATTCGTTCTGCGAGGCCTTGCGGGGTCCATGGGAGCCTGATGAGGATCTGGCCTGAAGTTCCCTTTTTAGGTATCCTTCTCACAGGAGTGGTGTTTGAAGACAAGAGTGCACATGACCAAAAAAAATATGTGTGATATAAATTAATAACTGTTTGAAGGAACAAATTTTAGCACTAACGGAAGAATTATTATCAAGGAATACATGGACACCAAAAAAAAACAAAAAATATAGAAGCAGAAATGGTACCACGAAGGGCAGGGATTGGTGAAGAGGACGACAACACCACATAACTCAGAGAAGAAGACGGTGTGTCAGTCACAAACAAATGAAGGCGACAATGCTGGAGGAGAAGGAAGATCAAAGACATGAGACTTGATGGTTGTAGAACTCACGAGACGAGATGACAATAGAGCTTAAGGCACAGTAAATCACAGACGGCGGAGCTTGAGGTGCAGTGAAATGCAGACAACAAAACTCCAAGCGCAGAAAATCACAGACAGCAGAGTAAGAGCTTGAGGTACTGTGAATGGTGGACATTGTGTTAGACTTGAGTGTGTGAGAGAAGAGAAAAGTGATGAGTGATGGTTGATGTAAATAGAGAATGGAGGCACTATAAATAATGAATGGTGAATGAGAGAGTGATTTAGGATTTGTGGAGTGTGACTGCTGTAATGCTGTGTATAGTGACAGGGATTAGAGGTAGGAGTAGTAAGTTAAGTGGAGATTGGGGTTGTGGTATTGGTCGTGGAAGTGGAGGTGGGGGTGACAAAGGAGGTGGACTTAGATATAGGTATAGTGTTGAAGGGGTGGAAAAAATGATGATGGATAATAGCGATAAGAGAATGAGGGGATAAATAAGTAATTTCATAGAAGGTAAGAATAAATTAGTACTTTTATAAAAAAAAATTAACAATGACTAGATAAATTAACTATATAAATTTTTAGGTCATTTTATTAAACAAAAAATATTTTTTAAGAGTTATTTTGTTATTATCATGTTTTGAGTATCGTTTTGTCAAAATCAAAATCTTTGAAGTGCCACAATAACTATTTACTCAGAAATTATTATTTTCGGGGTGCGAGAATAATGGAAGCAAAGGAGAGAGTGAACAATGAGAAAATTATTTTGGATTAAAGGTGAGAAAATAAATTTACATAATTATAGAAACTAAATATTTATAATTGACAATTGGCTAATTAATTGCCTTTTCATTGGCATAATGGCTCAACCCGTATATTATTATAGAGTGATGCTACACATTTAATTATTTTTGGCAACTAAGTCCAACCAAATTGGTTCAAGTCCAATAAAAACGAATTTTAGCGCATATGAACATGCTACCTTGCATATGAACATGTTACATTTTCATATCCTGTGCTTCTTTTTATTTTTCTTTGTGCTCTTCTTCTTTTCGTTCTTTTTCTTCTTCTTCTTCACATATTTGTTTGTCATCATAGTTCTTTTATTATTTATTGCTGTATTTTTTCTTTTTTTTTTCCCTCTTTTTAGTGATTTTTGTGCATTATATATGTCTTCTTTTTTTTGTTTGATTTTTTCTTCTCTTTTTCTTATTTTTATTCTTGTTACTAGGAAAAAACAAAAAAATTATGAGAAGTTGAAATTAAAAAAAAAAAGAAAATAATGATAATAACAAAGAAGAAAAAAGGGAGGATGAGTTTTGAGTGATGCAAAATTTATCAGAAAATAATACAGAAATTTTTATAACGTGACATAGAAATTTTTTGAATTACACTTATTTGATTGAATTCTTACCATAAATAAAAATAGCACCGAAATTTCATAATTTTAACATCGAAATTTTGTTTAAAAACACATAAATCTCTTCGTTATTGCGGTATTTTTTTTGCTTCTTATTCTTCTTTTTTTCTTTTTTTTTTCTTGTGCTCTTATATCTTCTTTTAGGAATATTATTTCTCATATTAGACTTGAATAAACATGTACTGCAATCTTATTTAGTTAAATGAATGTAGATTTACTCTTATTGGATTGAATTCTTACAGGAAACAAAAATAACACTGAAATGTGTTTAAAGTTTCGATGTCAAAACTAAGATATCTATATGTTATTGTTAAAAAATTTTAGTGTTATTTTTTTAATAAATTTTACATAATTTAAAATTCTTCTTCTTTCTCTTCTTCATCTTTTCTTTTTTTTTTTATCTTTTTTTTTTAATTTTAATTTTTCATAATTTTTTTTGTTTCACTTTCTAACAATAACGATAATGAAAAGGAAGAAAGTAAAGAAATTCAAATGAAAAGAAAAGAAAAAGAAGAGGAGGAGGAAGAAGCGGCAACACCGACGGTGATGACAACCACGATCGCAAAAGAAAACGACAAGAAAAATTACTTGATTTGACTTGCATAAATCCCTTGGTTGTGGATCATTTTTCATTATTATAAGCTTTTACATTTATTTTTCTAAAGGTAAGTGAATTGTGAAACACAATAATACTATATATTATCGCATTTATTTGTAAACAGAGACATACACACACTATTAATACTATGGGTTCTATAACTTCCTGAGCTTACTCCGGATTCGAACCTTTGTGCAACTCTCTGAGGCAGTTGATAATGCCACTGGACCCAGCCTCGGCTGCCTGTATTGTTCTCTGTCACTAACAACCTTTGTGTGTTTTGTATGGGTCACCAACAACCTTTTGAATCCCCTACTCTCCATTATTCTGCAGGTTTGGGACTTCAGATTTCTGATTAAAGTGAGATCTGAGGCCAATCCAGCACTGGTAATAATCATGATCCAAGAATGGTGATTGTAGAGCCCATGGAGTGATGCGGGGTATCAAACACGATTCAAACATAAAAGCCATTGTTTCTGTGATCTTTGAAGGTCCTACATTATTCCCACGTGCAATCGTAGCCTGTAAGTGCACCAATACATGTTATTATTATTCATTTCTCTTTTGGTTGTTATCATAGGTATCAAAGGTCATTGACCTAGACGTGATACTAGTTCATGATAATTAATAAATATATGAAAATATAAAATATTAAAATGTAAATAATATCATTAGATGCCAAAAATAATTAGCAATTAACAGATTATGATGTTCAAAACTGAATGATAAGGGTTTGGTTGAATGTCAAAGAGGTGAGATAAAAGCAAAAAACAGATACGAAGTTCTTTCTAAGAAGAAAGAAAAAATTAACATGGCCCGGAAGAGTCACACCAGATTGGGCGACTTGAGTTTTGCACTTGAACTGGGTTTCATAACAACTAGATTTAGATTCGCAAAATGTATGAAAAACTACTATAAATTTTTGGTAAAAATTTTTTAGATAATTAAAATGATAATAGAGGAATTTTGAGTTTTATAATCAGGTTATAAAACAATATATATATATATAGTTCTTAAAAAACAAATGTAATAAAATTTATAGTATATTACACTGATAATAATATAATAAAAACTAATTCGATCAATCTATATATATATATATATATATATATATATATTGAAGTATTTGCTTAAGTAGTATTTTTAACTCTTAAAATAAAGAATTATATCATAGTAAATTCTGTAGTATAATAAAATCTAGTTCTACCAATCTATAATGTTTGTTTATATATATATATATATATATTAAAGTATTTGTTTAAGTATAATTTTTTATAAAATATAAAAAAAAGGCAATTATTTTTCTATTTGGTTTTGATAAATCTAAGTATTTTTGCAACAATTCCTCTTAACATCATTGAATACCAATTAACTTCAAAATTTATGATTTTATCTTAAAAATTCAAAAATTTATATGAAAATATAATATATAGATGATTTGATCTATAATGCAAGATATATAAGAATAGAGTAATATTTTAATAAATAGAATTATTTAATGACAACTAAATAATAAAAAAATAAATTTAAAATTTGGCAAAAGAGTTTATGTGGCAATAATAGAATAAGTAAAAGAGATGTCATTCTCTAATTGCAAGAAAATATAGGTATCAGCCAATGAATAATAGCTCAAATGGCATAATCTCCCCATACTCATCTAAGAGGTTGCGGGTTCGAGTCTTCATATATTTGGTAAAAGAAAATATAGGTATTAACTTTTATGTAGATAAGATAGATAGATAAGATAGATAGAAGGATAGATGGTTGGCATACTTATGCTACTCGATCTTATACCTTGTTAAAAGATTCAATACTCAAAATAAATCAATAAATAAATAAATATCAGGACAATGTATAATAAGTACAGCTAGTATCTTGGTACAAGAAAACGACATATATATACCTCATACGACTTCGTATCAGGACCATGCGGAGTCATGCAATTATGAAGACTTGCACCGCCTGGAAGAAATCCATCGACCTTAGCCTTAAAAAACAAATTCGTATAATGTATTAGTCACAGACAAAGACAAAATTTTGCCTCATGATCACCAGATGTAAAGCCCGGTGATTCAGAATGCTGGGAAAAAAAAAATAAAAAATAAAACAGATTTTTTAATATTCTAATAATTTAAAAAAAATACAGAAATGTATGAAAATAGATTATTTTAGACTAAACACTTAACTCTTGTCTTTTTTTAGGGAAAATTCAATCCCTAACCAAAATAAATTAACGTGCAGTTCTAAATACTAAAAAAGATGAAACATATTAGTCCTTTTGGTATCCCAGCCTATGGAGTATCGATTAATGCTTCTCCCATTTTCTGTGGTTGGGGACTGACCATTTACTCTTCTTTAAAAGTGGTAGTTTCTATGATATCAACCGATGGCTCTCTAAAGTTAAATTAGATCTTAATTTACCTCATAGCCACCATAAACGAGGCCCATAAATTCACTCATGCAATTGCGATGATAGTATGGAGGACGGAAGGTGTGCTCAGCAACCAGCCATCTTGGTGGGAAAATTACAAAATCAAGCAATGCCACCCCAGGTTTATCCGATGGTGCCGTCAGTACTGCATATACAACACAATTGTCACAACAAAGAAAAAAGAAAGAAAAGGAGGGGGGAGGAGCCGGCAGAAGAAAAAGAGACAAGTGGTTTAAGGGAAAGTCTAAAACTTGGGGAAAAAAATAGTAAAGAGATTGTACCAGTGTTTATTGAGGGATCACTATGATCGAATAGAACAGTATTGTAAGGGCAGAATTTGTTTAGATCATACTACAAAGCAAAAACAAGATTTCCCAAATTATTATTACCCATAAAAAATTGGAAATAACATGTTGAAGATTGAAATGATAACATTCTCTTGAAACAATGTTGCTACAAGAGCAACCCACCTTATATGGAACATAATTACCATGCCAAGCAACAACATTGAAGGGAGAGAAATCCTGGACTGCAACAAATAGTTCACCACCAAACTTCTGCACTATAGTGTACCCAGGATTGAATTTATCTTCATACCATGCTGTAGGAACAAGGAAATCCCTTGGAGATGCAAGACCATTAGCACCTAAAAAAAACAAAAACAGCAGATCAATTTTTAATTTTGTGTATTATGAATTTGTAAGCAATTGATATGTTAACTTAAATTTCTTAATGGCACAATAGATGATTTTACCTATTGGTCCCAGATCCGGAAGTCGAAAATGAGTACCGAAAATTTCACCTACATAGCCACGGGATGGGCCATCGGGCAGATTCACAGTGAAACGAAAGCCTTGAGGTAATATAGCAATTTCACCGGGCGAAACTTTTAATCTTCCGCACTCAGTAGTGATCACGAGGCCTACAAAACCAGCCAAAGGTCATTAGAAACATATACTACAAAAGAAGTGACATTAATAAAGGACTATTTAAAGAATACTCTAGCTGTCATGGAACCTGTATTATTTAGCCAAGACTCCAAATAAGATATTGATGAATTCAGGAATATGGTGACACTGAGAACTTTGGTTCCTTCTAATAATAAGATTCTACATAAAGTATCATAAAGAAAATATAGACGAAATAATTCAGGAATAATATACATTGTAAAGAACCATAAAGATGATATTTGCACCATCCCTTTAAAGAGCAGTACTTTTCATCCAAATTTACTCTTGAATTAGATATTTTCTTTTATAGATTCAAATTGCAGAGCCGCACAACCAGGACACTACTACTGCAACTACAGCAGCCCCCAATTATGGAATGATACCGATTCATGTAATTTGACCAAAACAAAACTGCATCAGGATTGCAACAGGCCACATTAGCCACAATAGAATCAAATTCATGTTGGAAATAAAGAAAAATATTCATACTGCCATGGCCAGAATGCCCAGAATCATAGTAACGAAATCTAAATAATTTAAACCTAGCAGTCAAGTATGAAGACTTAAAAGAGTACAGAGAACAATGTTTCTTCTGTTGTATGAAAGGGAAAGATCAATCCTAGGTTTCTAAAGCACTGATCAACTAGGAAATCGTATGGCCCTAAAAGCATGATAATGAAAGCACATCATCACAACAGAAGTAGCTGAAAACAAACTTCCATAGCTAAAACAACCAAGATGTGTATAATTGTCACTTACTTCCTTGTTGGGGAACAATTAAGAAGTCTCCATCAGCATTGCAAAAGGCACATTTGTCCATGGATTTGTTAGCAGTGTACCTGTAAATGAGATATATATTGCACTCAACATAATTAGTGTGAATAATACCTTCAAAATTTGAATAATTCACAAATATGACAACTTGCACCAATATCTACTATATCAAACATTATTCATGTTTTGCATAGGCTACAATAAAATTACATAAGTGGAGAAAAATTGCAGGATAATTGTTCAGGGCAACAATCCATGGCAGCATAACTAACGACAAAGGAAAAATAGCACATTACTTAAGAACTCATTTGGCTCAATACATAAACTGAACATAGAACCAGTTTCTTGACTACTCTTCAGTCATTCTTACCAAAACAGAATTTCATATACCAATTCAATGAATACAACAAAGTTGAAAGAGTTTATGAACAGAGAAAGTACACTAACTATTCAACTAAAGCAGTAACTGATTATGTTAACAAGAAATAACTAAATGATTTTGTTTACTCGTTCCACTAACATTTAATGAAACAAGTATAAATGTGGACCCTCTAAACATGTTATCTGGTTCTGACAGTAGCTCCACATTCAGAAAACTAAATGAAAGGCAGAGAAAATTAACATAAGGGTATTGACATTTGAGTTTCGGCATACACACTATCCACTTATCACATCAATCAATTTTGTTTTAGAGTAAACCACTAATCTGGGTCTCCAAAGATTTTGTTTCCGACAAAATGAAACAAAGAAAGAAAAAACACCGCCGAATAGCATTAAGATATCAATTTGATACATTACATATGAATAGCATATCCATGGCGCATGAAGGAGCTGCCGGAACCACAAACAGTGAACAAACCATCAATGAAATCGGTGGGCGAATCAGGAATTTCCACAGGCTTCCATCGAAGTTGAGTTGGGTTAGTAGTGCTGTTGGATTGGCTGAACTCGCTCAAAAGTCTCTCGTTAGAAGGAACACGAGCCTTGAACGGTTCGTGAGTCACCGAAGGCTTGATCCGATAAAACCAACTACATCAACCCAAAAATAAACAAACAAATTAAAACTGGGAAAAAAAGCAAAGAAAATCAACAAAACGGCTAAATGGGGAAGGAATTTGGATCTTCTAAATTTTAAATTTTTACTTTAGAACATAAAGCTTCATCTCTCACCCTTGAATAGTCTTTCTTTCGTATTTTTTTCTTGATCCCACTTATAAAATAAATTACGAGAGATCACACTTTTCATTAAAGTAAAATTCAAAAGTTAGAAGATCCAAATCCAAACAGAAGAGGCCTCGAATGTTCAATCTGATTTCTCAAATTTCAAGCATGAGTCAAATTAGTCTCCAACTTAATCTGAGGAAAAATTTGCAGTAGTGGACCTATGTTGATGTACCTTCGTTAATTTGAAGGACTACGGCTAAAAGTGGGACCAATTTGACTCATGCACAAAATTAATTTTGAAGACCAGTATGACAGTTTACTAGAAGAAGAAAAAAAGAAAAACGAAAAATAAAGAGAGGGGGGGGGGGTGTTTGAATTGAAGAAGATAATAAACTGAAAGATGTGAAGTGCGTATTAATTAATTAATGAACCTGAAGAGGTTGTGGCTGCGAGGGGTGGTGAAAGAGGTGCCGGAGATTTGCTCGGCGTAGAGACCATAGGGGCAGATAAGGGGGCTATTCTGGTCGGCCGGCAGAGCTCCGACGAGGGCCTCCGACGACAAGTGGTTGCCGAAGCCGGAGAGGTACTGGAAGTCGCCGCTGGCCTTGGATTCTTCCATGATTCACGGAAACTGATATACTTAATATGTATGTATACTTAAAAGCTTATAAGTAGAAATAGCCTATGGCAGTCACAGAGAAAAGGAAGGATATTCAAGTTATTAAGGATCATAGCAAGTGAGCCAAGATGTAAAATCTTCGTGATTACAAACAAGAACCGTAAAAGAAATAAGAGAGAAGCTAGTTTGGAACTTCGGTCACCTGGGTCCCTCATAGACAGAAGATAAAATGATCACGAAATTTGACAAGTCACATCCCATACTCATTAGAGATAATGATAACTATAAACTAACAAACGAAGAAAAGAGGTAAATACTAATTTTGATATTCTGATGTTGATATTTGATTTTTATTATTGGTAAAATAATTTTTAAAAGACTTTAAAAATTGATAAGCAGTATTTTTGAACTCGTCAAAGCACATTTTTTATAAAAAAAAATGTTGAAATGACCATCAAATTTTAATGATATGACATGTTTTTTTAATTAATTATTAAATTATTTTTTATAATTAATTAAATAATTATAAATTAAAATTTTTTTTAAATTTTTTATTTTAAAATATCTTTCATTAGGTCAACCTCTGTAAAAAAGTGTCTGTACTTTTCACAGTCACTCCTTACTCTTCTATTGTTGTTCTAGACATACCACCATCACCGATCTGAAAACCAAAACCACATCCTTCCCAATTTATGATTCTTGCAATGAATGTGTTTTTATTATACAATTTGATCAGCTAAACAATAAAACAAAAAAGTTCACAAAAGAGAATCAAAAACATCAATTGAAGAACAATAAAAAAATATGTTCAGCAGCAACTCCAAGAATACAAATTCTGTTTACAGCATTTTGCAACCCCATAAATAAAAAGGTTATGGAAGATGGAGTTCTAACCGAAAAAAAGTCGACGTATTGATTATGATATGAATGAGAACTAAAATGATGTTGATTAATTGAGAATGATAAAATATAATTAATGAATGAGTTAATGTGAATTGTTTGGGGAGTGCAAAAATGTTATATATGAATGAACAATATAAATTTGAATGATTATTTGGCTTACGTATTTTTTTTTATCTGAGATACGAGTTTTTTTTTTATAGATGCAGTGGTTAGCCATCATTCGTTTTAGGTTGAGACTCGATACTCTATTGATCCTAAGTCACAAGATGTGGCCGGGTACTTTAATTTTCTGGAAATTTTTCCAATGAGATAAAAATTAAATGATTGAGAATTATATGCATAGACTCTTGGAGATGTGCACACGAAGGGATTGTTCAGGGTTAGCTACCGGACATGTCGGGATTTGGCTATATAACCGACAAATGAAACTCATCAGCCATAGGATAGGCATACATCATATGCATTTGTCTGTTTTGATTGAGTGTGCATTACTTGGGTTTGACTATTTGCTATATACTATATGATATATGTTCTACCTGTTATACTTGCAGTTTATCTGTGTTTTTTTTGTCTATATTGTATGTCTATGCAATTGAGAGATTTCTTGTCTAGCGGATGAGTGACGAGGATAGATCCACCGGTGTTTTGGAGGGTTGGAGGAGGCAAAAGTGAAGTGTTGAGTTAGGGTTAGATTCAGGACTTGAAAACCTTAGATAGTTTACCTAATATCTAGTTTAATTTATTCCTTAAGTTTAAATTCTGAGTACCAGAGTTTTAGGATTGTCTCTGGCTTTTCCAAAATCTTATATATTATGTATATTGGCACCTTTATCATGTTGAGAACTCCCGATTCTCATTCCATACCTATATTGTTGTTTTCAAATGCAGATCGAAAGGTATCTTGCTAGGCGTCTGGAGTTTCCTGCTGCAAGTGAAGTTGGGATTGTTATTTATTTTGTTATTATGTTATGTATATGTATATAGACTATTCTCCATATATGTTTTATCTTTGATCCTCCCAAAGGCTCTTGTGGAAAAATAGGAGCTTACTTTATATATATATATATATATATATACTGGCTGACCTTGGTTTTGCAGGTCAAGTTTGGAGATTGATATGCTGTATTTTTTATGCTCTGCTCTTTATGTATATATATCTTTACTTTTCTTCTTATCCAAGTAACCATTTACTCGAGCGATGCGCTTTTTTCACTTTGCGACTTTTGCTTAAACTTTTTTTTAAGATTCCTCGATATGATTTTCCTTCTTATGTATATACGTATATCTTTTATTTTAGAGATCGTAATATCTCACCACCTATGTTTTATGACTTAAGTACAAAATTCTGTATGGTAGAGTGTTACAAATTTTACCTAATTATTCTAAATTTTCGCTATTATACCATATCTCATTGTTGGTCACATTGAAGCAATCTGTTGGATCTAGTTCAGAATGAAAAAAAATTATCCCTTTTGTATTTTATGCATTTGCATTACTCATTACATCACTTCACTTGATAATTGATAGTTTTGGCAAAGGGAGAAAGAGTCGCTGATGTGGAGAAAGCTTCATGTTTGTCTTAGTAGTAATAACTCTAAATTGTTATGTTATATTTAGACTAATTCACACTTTGAATTAAGTGTGAAATTGCTAAAGAGATAATATTTTGTAATAGTTGAAATGATGAACACGGTTAGAAGTGGATTTGGTTGGAATGACAAAGATAAAATGATTGTAGTGGAATGACAAATTTTCAATGAATGAAAGAGTGTAAATTCTAAACAACTTTTTTAATACAAGTTTATTTATCTTAACTTTTTAATATTTATTGCTTACTTATTTTTCTTTTAATTTTAGTCCCATCCTAATGCTAATGACCTCTACAATAAATCATTTCCACATTTTAAAGAGTTGGAAATAGCATTTGGTAGAGATAAAGCTCAAGGAGACAATGCAGAAAATGTAACTCAAGCAGTTGCTACTATGAAAGTTGAGTGCAAAACAAACTTGAGTTATCAGCAAGTAAATGAAAATATCTAAGTAAATTTGGAAAAAATTGAAATTGAATATGAAGCTGACAAGTACGTAAGCAATTGAATCTAGTTCATGTACATAAATTCATTTATTGTTGACCCTACTGTTGTGTATATAAATAGATAGTCTTTTATTGAATTATTTATTATATTTTAGGAGCCTCGAACTCCTGGTTCCTGCTGCTCCTGGTATTTCTGCTGCTCCTAGTACTTCGTCTACTAGAGAAAGGAATAAAAAAAGAGAGAGAACAAAAGTGAAAAAGTGCTTGACATAGTATCAGAATCTATTAAAACAATAAAAGATGCTTATCAAGAACACACAACTATTCTAATTGATATGGTTTCTTATTTTAAGTATGAGAAAAAAGGAGCTGAGCGCAAAATGAAGCTAATGGTACTGTTGAGGGATGTTCCTTATTTGGACATTGAAGATAAAATGAAGGTTGTCCTTACCATTGTAAGGGACAATAATCTAATCGACATGGTATTTTAACTTCAATCGAAAATTTTTTTGCCATTTCTAAAAAAAATTGATTTAAATCTTGTTATTTTTTAATTTTTATGAATGGTATTAGATTGTCGTTTTTAAATTTTTAGTATATGTGTTTAAAAATGTTGAGATTTGTTTGTATAAATTCAATTATGAATTATGAGACGAATTATGGATTATGTGATTTTTAGAAATTTAGATAAGTATTTTATGTTAATTTTATTGTGATGTTTGTTATCGATATTTTTAGTAAATTTAATTATGATAATGTTAATTTTAATTAAACATATTTGTTATTAAAGGTATTTTTGTAAATTTATTATTAGAGATATTTTTGTAAATTCAAAAAAAATTAATGTAAAAAAGTAATAATATTTAATTAGATTTATATTTAATTTTAAAAAATTAAAAAATTTAATATTAGGAATATTTTAAAAAAATAAACATTTTTATCTAAAATTGATTATATTAAATTTATCTTAAATTATATTTATATATAATTTTTTTTATGTATTTATTAAATTTAGTTATTAACTTTTTAATTTAAATAAATAAAGATAATATTAATATATTATATAATATGAGTAAAAAATTTAGATTCAATCAAATAAAAAATTATTTATTTTAAAAATATTATACAAAATTTTAAAATATTACATTTTGTAAATTAAATATTAAAATATTATATATCAAGTAATATCATTTGTAGACATTGTATTTTTAAAAATGATATTATTAAAAATAAAAATTAATATTTTGATACCTAAGTTTTTTTGGCTAAATTCTTAAAGTGGTCTTTCAAATTGGATTTGGATTCTCTAAATTTTAAATTTTATTTTAAAAAATAAAATATAATCTATCACTATTTATTTCATAGATGAGACAAAAAAAATATAAAAAAAATATTTAATAATAATAGATCTTATTTTATCATCTAAAATAAAAATTTAAAATTTAAAAAATTCAAATTTTTTCAAATTCACAAATTTTATTATTTTAATCATTTAAATTTAAAATTATTTATACTAATCTCCGAAATTTAGTTCGAAATATCATATTAATCTCACCCTTTCTAATATCGAATTAGCGAATTAAATGCTGAATACCACGCTGGACACATACCTAAACAACATGGTTTCTACTTTCTATTTTGGGTGGCATTTACGTTGGTCCCTCCTAATGTTTGTCTAACACAATTATATATTTTTTTTTGTAAAAACACTCTTAGTCAATTATTATAACATTAGTACTATATCTCTTATTTATTACAAGAATAACCCAATATTAATCATTTACCATTATATCCCTATTTTTTTATTGGACCAATTAAAATTATATTAATGACTAATTTAACAAAACACTAGAAAATCTGAAACTTCTTAGGGTTCATATGGAGAACGCACCTGATAATGGAGGCAGCAATGGCAGTTTTGACAGTGGCACAAGAGAAGTGCGACCACCGGTAAGTCCTCTCTATTGCATGAATATTGTATTTTATCACATAATTTCTTCTTCCTTCCACATTAATGGTTCCCTGTTCATTTTTTCATAAATTTAAATCCGTTTCTTGTACATAGTTGTCGATATTTCCTGCTTGGCCATTGATGTTTTTTCTTCCTTTTGTTTGTTTAATCGATATTGAGTTTGATAGCATAAGGGAGATTGTTTTCTACATTTTCAACGCTTTCTTCTATTTACTTATTTTAGAATTTAATAAGTTAAAAAAAATATAGAACCAGAACAGTGCTATTATTTTCATGTTAGTGGTCTCTGCACTTTGATTTATTAGAATACTATTTGTTTTATGTTTTTCCGGTTGCAAATAAAATTGCTAAGTAGGATCTTGAAGTGGATGATAAAATGGAAGAAAGAGTCTTCTTTGATGAGATGATAGAAGAGTTAGATGATACAGAGAAATTTCAAGGAATGTATCAAGATAAAATTGAGCAGGAAGCTATGAATTCTGAGGATTTAGGGGAACAAGAATTTCAAGCAATGTTTGATGGGAACGATTTTTCACATGAGGTGGATGAATTATATCGAATAGAAGATATTGAAAATATTGCCATGGTTGATTTTCTGAACATAGGTGCTCATGAGATGGAATGTTTTCATTTTTCTAATCTTTAGATAGCATTTGATTTCTATAACCATTATGCAAAATCTGTTGGTTTTGGTGCTAGAAAAAGTAAGACTTGGAAAAATAGCAAAGGAGAATATGTGAAGCAATTGTTTGTGTGCTCTCGTGAGGGATTTAGACCAGAGAAATATTATAATATGGAAAACAGAAAAAGGGAGCCAAAATCTGAGACTCGTTGTGGTTGCTTGGCTAGGTTTGTAGTTTGTTTTGTGGCTTACACTGGAAGATGGCATGTGGCTTTGTTTGTTGAATCGCACAATCATGATTGCCTTGATCCTAGGTTAGTTGGTTTCCTTCCTACACATAGAAAAATGGCAGAAGCTGATGCTAGTCAAATGAACAACATGAAGGATGCAGGCATTAGCACACCCCATATATATGCTATGTTAGCTAATCAAGCAGGTGGTTATGAAAATGTTAATTATACCTTAAGGGATATGTATAATGAGATTGCTAGGCGAAGGCGTCATGTCCTGGGTGATGCTAGAGCGGCATTGCGATACCTCAAAAACCAGAAAGCTGAAGATACAAACCTCTATTATGAGCACATAGTTGATGCTAAAGGGGTATTGCGAGCTTTATTTTGGTGTGATGGAATAAGCCAATTAGATTATAAAGTATTTGGAGATGTGCTTGCCTTTGATGCGACATACAAGAAGAACAAGTACTTGTGTCCGGTAGTAGTGTTTTCCGGTGTGAATCATCACAACCAAACAGTGGTATTTGGAAGTGCTCTAGTTATCGATGAGAGTAAGGAGGTCTACGTGTGGTTATTACAGCAATTATTGGCAGCCATGAAGGGAAAAGCACCTGTATCTGTGATTACAGATGGTGCTCCATCAATGAGGTTTGCAATTTAGACGGTATTCCCAAATGCCCATCATAGATTATGTGCTTGGCACCTCATTCGGAACGCCACAAGTAATGTTGGAAACCCAAAATTTACATCTATGTTTAAGAAGTGCATGCTAGGAGATTATGAAATTAGTGTATTTGAGCAGAAGTGGTTTGGAATGGTTGAGGAGTTTGGTGTAGCTGAAAAGAATTGGATTATTGACATGTACGAGAAAAGGCATATGTGGGCCACTGCACATATTCGAGGCAAGTTTTTTGCAGGATTTAGGACAACTTCTCGATGCAAAGGTTTGCACTCTATTATTGAAAAATATGTTAAATATCAATACAATTTGGTTGATTTCATAAAGCATTTTAAGCGGTGTCTTACCTACCTAAGATATAAGGAGGTTGAAGCTGACTATGTTTCCATATCTGGTCTTCCGGTACTTAAAACAGCATTAGAACCTCTGGAAAGGTCTGCATCAAATTTCTATACACGAGAGATATTTTTTATATTTTGAGGCATGCTTGTTAGGGCTGCAAGAATGAAGGTTGTGCAAGATGTGGCATTTGATTCATTTGTACTTTATACAATATCTAAATATGGAAGTCTAAATAGTTCATGGGAGGTGTCTGTAGATAATGAAAGGACGAAATTTAATTGTTCATGCTTAAGGATGGATTCTTTTGGAATTTTGTGTGAGCATATAGTTTGTGTGCTGGTGTTTCTTAACATCCTTGAGCTGCCAAAGTCTCTTGTGTTGACAAGATGGTCGAAGAATGCCAAGACAAGCACTTTCGATTCAAGTGGCATTACTTGGGAGTCTATAATATTGAGTCAATATGGATGCTTGGTGGATTGGTGTCGGCAGTTGTCCTATGTCGCTAGTCGAAGGCAGGAGAGATTCCACCTTGTTCGAGATACTGTTATAAGCCTAATCGAAGATTTCAAGATTGAAGATGAACAAGAAAAGCAAGTTGGTGCTGAAGCTGATGATTCAGATGGTATTTTTCCTAAGAATCCACAAAATTGTAGGTCCAAGTGTCGTCCTGGTGAGAAGGTAAAACGAAAACCACAACGATGTAGTATTTGTCGCATGGAAGGGCACAATAAAAAATCTTGTCCATTGGCAAAGGACATTCAGCAGCAGACCAATGCAACTTCTTATGGTATAAATAGGAACCATGTTGAGGAAGGTTTAGATGCAGATGCAGAAATGGTAATATTTGCTTTAATGATTTAGGTACCACAACATATTAGTTATATAATTTTCATTAATAAGAGTGGAAATTGATCAATATTTTATTTGATATTGCAAGGATTTTGGGCATCTGATCTTGAAGAAGATTATGAAGAACAAGAGTTTTGGGCAGGAGATTCTGATGCAAGTGCCGACATGGAACTTAGTGAAGAGTTCTCGATGTAGTAATATAAATTATTACTATGTGATATTTGAATAAAACTTGAGTAATTGAACTTTGTGTATGAATTTTCATGATGAACTTGGTGTTATTTGGTTAATTGCTATGAAAAAAGTGAGATTTGAGACAAGATTGGTATATTTACAATAATGAGTACATTTTGAGTTATGGCTTACAAGAGACAGTTTTGTGATCCTGTAATTGTAAGATGCAGAACTCAGCAAGAAGAGTCTTATTATGATTAGTTAAAGCGTGAAAGATTGTAAAAGAAGTGCAGTTGGGTTAATTGTGAAGAAGGTTCAATACGGTTTGAGGACCCTTCAGAAAGGTTGTTGCTTGCGCTTTTGTATACTGACATTACTCTCTATTCTTCTTAGCTTTTGTATGAATTTTATTGAGGAATATGTGCATGAAAGTAGATAGATTATATTTAATGTATGGTTGCAGTAAAAGTTAGACCAAGATTTCGGGGGAATATAAGCTTGATGCATGAAAGGCATCCTTTCTATGGCATGATAGTGTGGTTATGTATTTGTTGAGACATGTTCTGAACCTGGAATAAAAAAAATCATGTGTGAATCTTTAACTAATCATTTTCAATTTAGAATGACAAAGAACACATGATGAATATAGGTGAGCATAACGTTCCAACAAACTCCTAAAATAAAAATAGCAAAATATTATTGATCTTTGTATTTATTATGAATATAATAATGTAACAAAATTCAGACCAGACAAACTTTCTCCTTTAAAATAATAATTCAACAAATAAATTATAAATGTCACTAATCTCGTTCACAATTGAGGATTAAAGCAAATTTTGAAAATAATAACTGAATATGCAAAAATGTTGCTCTCCATGCTGTTCACGCTAAAGCGTAGCCCAGAACTCATTGCTCTTCTTCTGAAACTCGTATTTGCGGTCATTGAACACCCCCAACAAAAGATCTACCACAACGGATGTACGGATATATTGCTCATTTAGCTGCAAATATGGATTGATCAGTTAAATAATATGCTCAGCATGCATATAATTAATCAATATGTCTTTGGCTAACTTACAATGCCCGACACTGTGGGATTAAACTTCTCTCTCATAGACAACCATTGAAGAACTCAGAGACCAGAGTCGCGACTAAAAGTTTAGTGGCAATATTAAATAGTTAGTGTCAATAAAAGATCGCTTTAATTAAAGATGAATATAAAAGATTCATTGCAATTATGTGTACCTTTGAGGACATTTGGGCACCCCCTAGCCTCTTTCACATCAAAGTTCATGAAATCTTTTCTTTCAGGAATGTCACCTTTTAGGTAATGACCAAAAGTTACCATATCTGATAATTTTAAAGCCTGAAAATTATATTCATGACAAGACTGTTAAGGTTCATGTATTATTTTACATGTGTATAAAGAAATGGATTAAGGACACATCACCAAGGATTTCATAATTTCTTGTCTTGGCTCAACTTGATCGTCATTTAGATTAGAATCAAACTGATATAATTTTCCATCCAATAAGCTAATGACCATAAGATACCAGTGGTCACCTTCTTCCTTAATTGGCACATAAATCTACAGAGCAGCGGATAGTTAAGTGTGGGTCATTTCACATTAAACTCGTAAATTTAGATTTAATGAGGTTTTGCATAAATTAATCCATTAAAGAATTCACATGCACTCACAAATTTAAGATCCGGTGCGACAGGCATAAAGCGATATATATAGGTAGCAATCATTTTATCCAGTGAATGTCCCATAAAATGTTCCACCTAAAAGGATTAAAGAGATCTCATTCTAATGAATTACGCATAATTCAAAGAAAAGTGATATAAGTTAACATGATATTTACCGCAAAAGATGGCGGAAGCATCCAAAAAGTCTTATTTGCTTGGTCCCATGTGGCCTTCATTACCACAAGCTTGATTATCTACAAATGAGAGTAAAGCAATTTATGGTTGGAGACAAATATTCATAGCCAACAACAAAAAAAAAATACATGCAAAAAACAGCTTGTGTAGCCGTGTAGGTACCTTGTCTGAGATTGGTCTTTCGGGAGCTAGACAAGCAAGTTCTTCCCTAGTTACTATCGTGTCATCCACATTAATCATGGTCTCACTGAAATTCAGATGTTTCATATAAGATAGTTCAACAACACTAATCCTACAAGTGTGAGCTGAAAAAGGGGAACTCACCTTGGATCTTCAATGCTTGCACAAAATGCATATGCTAATCCTTCAAGTTGAACAGACTTTAGCTGCATTTTAGCACATGGTCTGAATTTGCACCTAAAAGCCTAAAAAAAGGAGACTTCTTCATTTTAGGGTTTATTAAGTCAAAGTGGCATATTATGACCATTCAAAACCAGTAATCAATGATTGTCACCTTAATAATTGCATTATAGTAACGTGATTTCTCCATTTGGTTAGAGTTAGAGCCTTGTGGCAGTGACCTCTCACCTTGGAGGCAAGGCACACCAGCAGATTGAGCAGGAAGTCGACGTGGAACAGAAAATAATGTGGCATCCCCTGTCTTTGTCATCTTAGCAACTCGCATATTAGGAGAAGGAGAGGTGAGCAATTTTCCTCGAGTCAATGAGGATTCAACCTGTGAAATAACCATTAGAATATGAAATCCATCCAATTTTTAGGTAAAAATAATGCAATGAGGTTTGAGGTTAAGCTGGCAAGTAAAAAATAGTTGAAGACAAAGTTTCAATAACCAAGGTTCCATTACCTTAGTCGGCAATGTCCTGCAGTAATTGCTGGCAAGGAAAGCTGTAGACTTAGCCTTGGTTCTAAGTTGAGGGTTGACAATGCACTTTCCTTTAATGCTGTCAAGTCCGAAGATTGTGATGCCCGAGACAACCCCGATTCATGCTTATCTGATATAGTGACATCATCTTCGGCATCAGAGATATCAATGGTGACATCATTGTCGAGTTGTGCGGGGCTGCATCTCAACCTCTTTCTCAATGGTGGATTAGCGACTGGTGTCATCATTGGGTTCCTGTCTACACTTTGCTGAGTAAAATCAACGTTGCTGACTGAATCTTTGGGAGGTAGGTTTGTGTTGTACTTATCATGGTCTTTGCACTTATCTTCATTATGGTACAGCTTAAACTCCATCACCTTGAGTGATCTCTCTATGTTGCCAGAAGAATTGGTTAGTTATTCCATAGACTTCTTTAGCTCTCCTAGCTCCTTCACATCTCTCCTCAAGTCCTGTAAATAAACAGCACCAAGGTCTATGTTAATGGCTAATCAAGTCGGAAGTGGAGACTTATTTAAATGATTTTATTCCTTTGGATTATTGGATTAATATAATCTAATGGCTAACATACTTCAATTGCACGAAATAACTCATCTATAGAAACATTCTGCAGTTGCGGCGATGTCGGGTCTTGCGTAGGGGTTGCACTTGTTGCAACAAATTCCACACCATTTATACGCATAAAAGGGTCAGTTTCAAACCTGCAACCAAATATTAGAAACATTTACTATCACGTAAATATTGAAATTGATGAAAAGTAAATTTATTTACTTGGAATTTGAGACCGAATCAGGTGCAACTGCAGTGACATTCTCTGTAGTGGCCATTGAAATTGTAAAACATACTGCCGACAAGGTTAGGTTGGTTGACAACAAACAGGGTTTACAACTGGCTGGCCGTTATGGATTTTATAAAGGAACAATTACAGGAAACAAATCAAGTGAAATTAATTGAGATATCCCGAGATTTTATTACATTTAATTTAGAAAACATTTAATTCAATATCAAATACAGAAACTTGCTATCACATTAATGAGCATTCAATTTTTTAAAATACCTGGACGTTACTCTAATTGTTAAATTTTATACTTTAAATTTCAAATTTTAATATGTCCAATTTCAAAATTCAAATTTAGAAAACTGAAAAAAAAAAAGGTGGTTACGGAAGTTGCGGTATAAATTCAAATCACATATATAAAAAAAATTTACTTTAATTTCAAGTAAAAATTCAACGGTTGTGGCAGCGTTTTCCAAGGTAGGAGAAGAGCAACAGAAGGCAGCAGAAGAAGCTTGAGAGAATCTGAAGAGGCTTGAAGTTGGACTTGAGGGAAAACGCTTCTTTGGAGGTGATAACATTGGCTTTGCGGACATTGCTATGGCTGACTTCCATACTAGATTGGAATAGCTGAGGAAGTTGTGGCCATCAACCTTATTGATGCAGAGTCAATGCCTAAGCTTAACTCATGGTTCCATGCTTTTATTGACATTCCAATTATCAAAGAATTCATGCCTCCTTGGCATAAATTGCTCCATCTCACACCAAGGCATCACATATATAAAAAAATTCTCAAGTATAAATTCAACACAACACACTAAATTTATGAATATTGTAACTTCTTTTTTCTACTTTAATCTCAAGTATAAATTTAACTCACATATGTAAAAAATATTTTACTCTACTATAAAATATAAAACTACTTTAACACATTTATTCTAACAAGTTTGTCTAACTCATAAGTTTAATTTAATGGAACTGCCTCCGTGAGCTCCTTTGAGCTAAACTCATTAATAGTTCAAGAAATTGGATCCATATATTAGTAAGTGGAATTTGAATAAATACTGATTTAACCAGTTGGCTCATAACTTGACTTAATGTATATATGCATGTGTATTACTTATTTGAGCTAATATATGTTATCTTCATCATATTTGAGCCATTTCTTATGTTTAAACCAACTCTATATTTTTTATAAGCTAAATTTTAAAAAAATCAGGGATATTTCTAGGACTTTTCATGAAGACATGAATTAACTATTAAAATCAACCCAGTTACCATATAAGAAAACACCCTTCACTCATAAATAAAGAGATTTGATTCTTCTCATTAATGAACTCTTTAGAAAGAACTCTGACAGTTTCCTTATTATACAAGCACATGTTATATTTATCACAACTATCTCCAGAGACATTCAAATTTTTAATACAAATTTTCTCACTCAATTCTAGTAAAACCAATTCTAGTAAAATCACTTTTTCTTTATTGTTGTCCTAACCATAGTGCTAACATTATTTTCTATGTGGGATGAACATATTTTGAGCTATAAATAGTCTTCCTAGAATTTTATTTGCTTGATTTTTCCTATTAGTTTCACAATCATTTTCTCCGCAAGCATACAAACAATATCTATGAGTGAATACAAGCTATTCGATGCATAAAATAGGACAATATATGCCATACTTGACATTAAATTGAGTAAAAATTGACATCATACATATTTACCCTATTAAATAAGTTCAATTATTATCATTAAGTAACTCTTTTTAAAGAGATATGAGTATTTTCATGAATGTATTTTTAACACCAATTAGCTATTAAAAAAACACCATCAACAATCCTTCACTCACTCCCTCCAATTAACAAAGTTCAATTATGTCCTGCTCAACCATAAGTTTCAACAACGTTAAAAAAAATGCAAGATTATTTACTGACCTTTTTTATTCTATGGCTAGATTTATTCTATTAGCTTATAGTTGGTCTCCTGCATATCTTTTCATTGATCTTTTGTGCGGCACACCATCAATTTCAGATTTCTAAGCATCTTATGAACCCAAACAGCCACAGCTATAAATCTGTTGTTGAAGAAGGTTAAAAAATTAAAGAAATTACAATAAAATATTTTTTTATGTTATTCTAAAAAATATAAAAATAAAAACGTTGTAAGAAAAAAAGAAAAAAAAATGAAAACCTTATTTGGGGAAGTAAGGAACAACTCTGATGCTTGACAAATGGTTGGAAGTCGTGGGTCTCCTTTGAGGCCATTCTCTTCAGCAAACACTTTTTTCCCTTTTTTTTCCATGTTTCTTCTTTTTTGGGTCTCTGTGTATGTATGTATGTGAGGCACCTTCGATGAAAAATACCTCCTCCTCGGAAAACACCACACGACGTCGATGACCATACAGACAAGAAGAACATCACAAATTTTAGTGGCGGGGTGAGTAGGGATGCGGAATAATGTCAATCCAGGATATGACACTTGCATGCGTTCATGGGTAGTCTCGATCCAGACCCTGGTAGTTGCTGTTAGTGCCGGGGTTCATTGCAGTGGTGAAGAAGGGTTCATTGCAACGGTGAATAGAAAGAAGAAGAAGAAAATCAGAAGAGGAAGAGACCCCATCTGCAAAATAAATAATAAGAGGAAGACAAATCCAGACCCTGGTAGTTGCTGTTAATGCCGGGGTTCATTGCAGTGGTGAAGAAGGGTTCATTGCAATGGTGAATAAGAAGAAGAAGAAGAAGAAAATCAGAAGAAGAAGAAGAGACCCATCTGCAAAAAAAATAATAAGAAAAAAATAAAAAGGTTTATTTGTAAAAACATTAAATATTATGGAGTATTTAATAAAATTAAATATATAAATTTATATTTAATCTACACCATTAGATATAATATTAAAATGATCTAACAGTTTAAATTAAAAATTAGGCTAAAGGACTAACGTTAGTCCTAAAGATGGTTGGGACCAACAAATCAGCCCCTTCTATTTTGCATTTAAACAAGTTTTTCTCTACCCGAATCTCTGGGCCTTGCTTCTTTTCAGTTGGTTTGTCTATGTTCCTCTCTTCCTCCATTACTTCTATTTCGACTTCCTCATCTTCAGACAGCGAGAGCTCATCCCCTTCCTCCACCCTGACCGGTGTCTTTCCTCCTTTTACGGCATAACAAAATAACTTCTTAGCTTGACCTCCTTGCTGGCTTCTCTCCTCCCCTTCGATCATCCATTCTTCTTCTCTAGGAACGAGTGAAACCTCTCCCGAAAAGCTCTGTCCACCTTCACCTTTTCTCACCTTCTTCGCATTCCTAAACCCATGCTCCTCTCTATGAGGTTCATGTGATCGTGAATGTCCACTGCGGACGTAGCCACCTCTCATGATGGAGGTTCAGTCCTGGGGTAGCTTGGATTGCAGACTGAGAGATCACAGAAAAAACAAACAATTGTCGTTATAGTTTGGTTTTTTAATCCAAACCATTTAAACAATTTTAAATCTGGATCCGGATCCAGATACAAATTAAAATCCAAAAAAAAAAAAAAACCCTAATTTCAGATATGAGACTCTGTTCTCGCTCTCTTCCTTCTTGATCTCGCTCTCTTCCTTCTTCAACCTGCGTCTCCGTCGCCGGCGTTTGTTGTTTCCGCCGCATCCGGCACCGGAGCAGGAAGCTTGAAGCTGCGACGATGCGTTCCCTTCCTCATCTCCCACGGCGCGTCCCCTTCCTCTCCCGGAGCTTGAAGCTGCGAGTTCCTCTGTCCGCCACTCTGCGTCTGCGAGCTCTGCCATCACCTTGTCGTCGTCTTCTACCTCTCGTCGCCGTCGATTTCAGCGCTGCTCGCCTCCAGCTCCATCCCTTCCGGCGTTCAGGTATAGTGCGCGACTCTGTTAGACTGTTACTCGATTCAGTTCTTCAGCGTCTCGTCACTGATTCAGCTGTTACTCTATTCATTTCGTTGTGCTAATTGCTAAAGATTAAACGGTGTTAGTATTTTCTACCTAATTGGCAAAAAGCCTTCTTCTTTCAGCTCAATTATTTTTCTTTCTGAAAAAGGAAACACTAATATTCGTTTGGTTATTTGATGAATCCATTCATTCATATTATTTGTGTATGGTGTTATTGGCCTGCTATTGAGAATCTTACTTGCTGTTAAGTTTTTTGCGTTTCATGATGAATGCTTTGGTAGTTTGGTTTGTTATTGATGGCAATTTGACATGAGTGATTTCATGTTTGTGTGTTGAATATTGAGGTAGGAATGGTGCGAGAGAAGGAAGTTTCTCTTATCTGCTGTTAAGATTGATTGATATCATATTGTAAACTTTTATGATCATTTGGACCATTTTATCATATCTATGAACACTCATTTAAACCCTTGCATTTTCATTTAAGGATACAGAAGATCAGGGTGCTGGAAATACTTTTGGTATTCCCTTAGTTTGACTAACTGTTGTTCCTGTTCATTCATCATGCTAATGTTGGTTCTAAATATGTTGTTGGGTGAATTTATTTTGAATTTATTCAAGATAATGTCATGAGAAAGTGAGCTAGTATTTGCAAATTATAATATAATGAAGTTAGTTGTGAGTTAGGATATTGACACTGAATCTGTTTTTTTATGTGAATTGCAATATTAACACACCAATCTGTTTATCTAAATGTTGGCTTATTGCATCATTGTGGACTTGTGGTAGATAGTAGAGTATGATTTAACTTTTAAACTTCAACCCTGTTAAAATTCAACTCCTCTTCAGAGTTATGCTTCTGCAGCTTTTTGTTCTATAAGCGTAGGAAAAAGTTCAGGTCATCTATTTTGGGTGTTTCCTTATTTTGTCTACTTGTTATTGTTGGATCACAGATCACTTCAATTTTGGGTGTTTCCTCATTTTGTTCTGTAATTTTTGAAGTAATATTATTTGTTAATTTGCACGCAGATCACTTCAATTTTGAGTAAAACTTTTTATAACATGTGCACAAAATACTAAAAGTTTATTAATTTTTTACCACTAGTTTTTTATCACTTAAAGTTTGTGACTAGGTATGCTTGGTATTCACATCTAGTTTTATACTTTCATTCAAAAATTTGTCTCAAAATGACAAAAATATATTTTGGTTAAAAAATCTGGTTTGGAAATTAGATTTTTTAAAACTGGTTTTAAAATTGGATTTTTGGATAAAAAATCTGGTCTTGAGGTTAAAAAATCTGGTTTTGAAACTGGATTTCCAAAAAAAACAAAACAGGATTTTAAATTTGGATATTAAAAAAATCGAATTTAAAACCGGTTTGTATATAAAATCGGATTTGAATATTAAAACCGATTTGAAACTGGCTTTTATTTTTTTCAAACCGGTTTAGAATCGGTTTCCCTTTTTAATTTGGATCCAGTTTGTTTTTATGAACCACAAAACTGGTTCTAAAGTGGATGCAATTTAGATTTTTAAAAATCCAAACCATATCCATCCATGATAATATTAGAAACTATCATGTTCTAAGTCAAGTTAAACCGGATATCTTGAAAAAAAAAAAAAGCTTCCATCTCATGCTCTTGAATCTATTGAAACCATTCTTCATGATATAAAACAACACATAATCTTTGAAATCACACGAGCAGAGTCTTTATTTCTTTGCATTCTACCAATCAAGTGGTAGAACTGCTCTCTTCATAGACGAGATGCTCAGCATTGGACTCAACCTCGTTAGATTCAACGCTCTCTTTCCCGGCAACCGAGCTCGAGAGCACCATCATTGATGGCTCGGTCAAGAGCTCAAGCTTCTAAAATAATTTCTTTGCACGGATCATGGCGGTGGAATCATGTTAGGCACAACATGCCAGGCAATATTGGCAACACTTATGACTGAGACAGAATGTTAAATCAGATAAGAAGAGACAAGATCGGAAAGCTCATTTTGTGCGGCTCAAATCAAACCCATTATTGCATGGTTCAAAAAGTCGCTCGTATTGCGGTTTAATCCAAACAACTTCAAAGCCGTTTAAGATTTCGATTGTGGTAGCAACGAGAACAAACTCTAGATTATTATATCTATATTATTATTATTCAGATATTTAAAATTTAAAATAAAAATAAATTAATTTATAATTTTTTAAATGAAATGCGAGTTAATATAAATATATTACAAAGCGAATAACTTGAATATTTTTTTCTTCAAAAAATTATAAATTGATTTATTTTTATTTTAAATTTTAAATACTTGAATAATAATATGGATATAATAATTTAGAGTTCGTTTTCGTTGTTACCACTTACCAAAATTGAGTTGGTTATCGAAGTCTTAACGAACTTTGAAGGTGTTAATGAACTTTGAAGGCGTTTGGATCAAGCCCAGCATGAGTGGTTTTTTTAACCGCACAATGGATTTTCGATCTTGTCTCTTTCTATCTGATTTAGCATTTTGTCTCTCTAGCCACAAGTGTTGCCAATACTGCCTCGCATATTGTGCCTAACATGACGACACCACCATCACCCGTGAAGAGGAATTTGGCTTTTGGTCGAGTGACGGTGCTCTCGAGCTCGGTTGTCGCCGGAAAGAGAACGTTGAATCCAACGACGATGAGTCCAGTGCTGAGCATCTAGCCCATGAAACCAACAGGCACTTGATAGGATGAATGCAAAGAAATTAGGACTTTGCCAGTGTGATTCTGGGATTATGTGTTGTTTCACGTCATGAAGGATGGTTTCAATAGACAGGGCCAATAGGAGCAAGAGATGGACCCTGTTTTTCAAGATATTTGGGTTTAACTTGACTTAAAACGGGATAGTTTCTAACATTATCAAAATAATCGGCAAAAAAGTTAACTATCATGTGGCCTTGCCTCTTGAATTTTTCAACACCTAAAGGGTTGTTCATAGTGAATGAATTATAATTACTTTTGCCATCCATTTGAGTTGTTCTCATGTGTACTTTGTTTTGGAATGACTATGTAAGGTTTAGATGGGTTAGTTTTTTATTTTGGAATGGCTAAGTGAGGTTCGAAGGATATATAGATACTAATAAAAAAGAATATTTTATATATTTTTTTGTGACTGAATATTCTATATGTTAAACTCGCTCTGTGGTTGCTTTAATTTTTTTCTTATTTTTTTAGTTCCCTTTTTATATACAGGTTATCTTGTGCTACAGAAATTAAAAAGGCCAATCAATCTAGTCTCCGATTCTTTTATTAGAATCACCAAATCAATTCTCTAAATATGATTTTTGTTAGATTTTGAACATTTTTTTTATCTTATAACCATTATTAAAATAACCTTTTTTGTTAATTTTAAAAAGACAAAAATACTCTTTTGAAGTCATTTATAAAAAGATTAAAATACTATTTTAAAAGTAAAGTTGTTTAATTTTTATTACAAATTAGATATTTTAATTTAATTTTAAAAATACTAATATATATATTTTTTTTATTTTAGATAAACAAAAATATCCTTTGTTTTTTAAATGTCTTACTATGGTTATAAATTTGAATTTTTAATTTACCAGAGTGTCCTCCATCAGATTCGTCCAAAATTTGGACAAATATTTAGAGGTGAACTTTAATCACTTTCGGGTGACACGTGCAACTTTCAATGATGATTTGGACAAAATTTGAGGAAGACTAGCTAGCTAGAAAGAGAATTTGCTTAATAAGGCCGGCATACTTTGTTTGCTTAATTCGGTAGTGAGTGCAATTCCTACTTATTGCATGCAAGTATCTCTATTCCCTAAAGGGGTAACTAATAAAATAGAATCCAAGATGCAGAATTTTCTATAGAAGGGTCAAGTTGATGGTAGAGACCTGAATTTAGTTAACTGGAAGGTGTTTGTCACCCTAAGAAGGTTGGAGGTCTGGGAATTAGAGAACTTTTTTGTGTTAATATTGCTCTTCTTGAAAAATTAGTTTGGCAATTTTTTCACCATCTTGACAAAAGATGGGTTCAACTGTTGACGGAGAAATACTATTTCTCTAAAGATGATTGCTTCAGTCAATCTCGAAATAAGGGATCTTATGTTTGGAAGAGTATATGTCGAGTTTGAGATATCCTGAAGGAATGTTTTATTTGGTGCATTTACTTTTGGTTTTCTAAATGGAGAAGAGAGGGACGATTGTGTCATGAGATGGATTATGTTCACATTTTTTATTTGGATCTCCGGATTTTGGACCTTTGGTCATCTGGAAAGTGGAACCTTGAGAATATTTATTCTCTTCTGAATCAGTCTCTACAAAGCAACATTAACTCTTACAACCCGTATGTTCAAGCTGATTCAGAACAAATATTTATGACGCTCGTAGTGGTTATTTGTGACTCAGTAGGAAGATGTTTAGTTAAGAGGATATGGAGAATTGGCTTTGGCGTCAACATATTCTAGAAAAGCACAAATTCTTGGCCTGGCTATATCTTTGGGAGGCTCTTCTTACTGCTGCATTTCGTTTTAGGATGGGCATTTCACACATGGATAGCTGTCCACGATGTTTCTCAGGTCAGGAATCGGTTTTACATTGCATTCAGAATTGTCCAAAAGTCCAGTTAGTTTGGCAAGCTTTGGGTATCTCCGGTCAACCAGTGGATTTGATGAGTTGGTTCTTACATAATAGCAAATAACGTCTTTTTAGATTATTTTCTGGTCTTTGGTGGATTTGGCGTTCGAGAAATAACAAAATCTTTCATCCCCACGAGCCTTGGACCACGGATAAGGTGACTGGTATAACTTTGTCCTTGGAAAAGGAGCTTTAGAATATTTTTGAGTTGTAACGAGTGTTTATCCCTTCCCTCCACCATTAGTGGCTCTTGGATTCTTTCTTGGTGGATACCTTTAAGATTAATTGTGATGCTAACTATCCTGACAATAGTGTCCGGGTTGGTTTTTCCTATGTTAGCAGGGATTGGAAGGGAAGGTGGCAACGAGGTTGTCTAGGAACAATTGAGAGTCATAGTATTTTGCAAGGAGAGTTGTTTGTGATTTGGAGAGGTTTTCTTTTAGCCTGAAACTTGGGCTAAAGAGATATTATATGTGAGACAGATTGTGTAGAGGTCTTTATTATTGTTAATAATTTACATGATTGCTGTGGTTTTATTGATCCTTTGGTGTTGAAAATTCGATATATCATGTCTTAGAAATGGCGTGCTAATCTCTGGTTGATATTGAGAGATGCAAACATAGTAGCAGATATCATGACAAAGGCTGCAATGATGACCCTTTCTCTCCAAGTGGAGCTTTTGTTGCCTTGAAAGGAGTTTGAATGAGACTGCCTTTCTTAAGCAATTTCTTGTTTGTTTTTTCTTGGGTTAAGTATATTTTTCGTTCCTAAAGTCTAAGGCCAAAATCAAAATCGTTCCCAACCTTTTTTTGTTATTAAAATCATCCTCAACGTTACAAAACGTTATAAAATCGTTCTTTTCTACTTTAACTATTATTTTTTTACCAAATTACCCTTAATAATTAATATAAATAATAAAAATGATATTAAAAAATAAAAACAAAACCTTTCCCCCTCCCTCCACATGCACCCCACTCTCGTATCTCTTCCCTTTCTTCTCTCCCCATCACCTTCCTCATACCCCCCGGCACCCCCATCCCCTTCCCCTTCCCCAATCCCTCAAAGCTCAGCCTCATCGTTGCTTCTCTTATAACGTTACAAATGACGCCTTCTACTATTTAGAGCTTAGTCTCACCTCATGCTGGCCAGGCCTCCACTATCCGACGACAACGACACAACCTTCACCACCGCTTGCCTTTACTTTTGACTCCACCTCTCTTCTCCATCCACCTCACATAACCTCTCTTCTCCACTCTCCTTTACTTTGCCATTTCCATTGCCTCCCTCCTTGTTGTCGAGATCTATGTTCTCTCTCCTTATTAATTGTTGTTGTTGTTGTTGTTGAGGTGAGGTGGCAATGGTGAAATATCATAATGAGAGTAGGTATAGTAGTGAGGTGAGGGAACAGGGGTGGTGTTGCGGTGGTGAAGTGAAGGATATGGAGGTGTTGTAGAAGCAGTGGTGAGATGTGGGTGGGATGATGAGTCCAGTGGTGGTGGGCGTGAGGAATATTGGTTGGGTCAGGGAGGTAAAGGTAAGGAATTAGTGGTGAGCTATGGTTAGGGTAGTATGATGAGTCCATTGGTGACATGCATAGAGAATGGAAAGAAAGGGAAGAGATACGGGAGTGGGGGGTGGGGGGTATGAGGAAGGGTATGGGGAGAGAAGGGAAGAGATATGGGAGTAGGGGGAGAGTTTTGTTTTTATTTTTTAATATTATTATTATTTATATTAATTATTAAGGATAATTTGGTAAAAAAAAATAAAATTAAAGTAGAAAAGGACGATTTTATAACATTTTGTAACGTTGATGATGATTTTAATAAAAAAAAAAGATCGGGGACGATTTTGATTTTGGCTTCAAACCTTAGGGATGAAAGAAGTATTTAACCTTTTTTTCTTTCTTTAGTTTGTGGTTTGTTTTCTTTCCGATCACAAAAAAAAATGATTAAACTTTTAGTTTAGTTAATCTTAAAAAGACTAAAGTATCCTTTTTAAATATTCATTTTAAAAGACTAAAATACCTTTTTAAGCAAATGTTTAAATGAATCAAAAAATAAAAATTTGAATATGATTTTAAAACACTAAATACTTTTGTAGTGAATTTTATTACAAGTTTAAATAAAATACACTAAAAAGTTGTTTTAGTCCTTTAGTAACCAAACTCTAGTATTTTGTTTCTAATACAATCAAAGATCCTTAATCTAATAGGATATTTTAATATTTAACATTAAATCCATTTTTTTATTTATAATACTAGTAAACAACATTAATATATCTTAAAATATTATTTTATTCTTTTTAAAATTAGTCCTTAAAGAAATATTCTATTCTTTTAAAATTAAGTAAAAGAGTATTTTAGTTATTTTAAAATAAACAAAATTAAAGTTTAAAAAGTTATTTTAGTCATTTAAAAAATCATTAAAAGGGTATTTCTATTTGCAAAATTAATCAAAATGATGTTTCAATCATTTAGTTTATTAATGTCAACAGCATGTTAGTATAAGAAATTATATAATATATTTTTTGAAAAATAAGAAAAAAAAATATTGATACTGATAATATAATCTATATATATGTCACTTGCTTGTTCATCTATGTTTTCATTTCATTATTGATACATATTAATTTGTCATCATATCAAAATAATTATCTAATATTTTTTATAATGAAGTATCTTATTTCCACATTTATTTGAGAGTTTAGAATATGTGATATTTTATAGATACTTCAGTATTAAGAAAAAAGTTTTTTTAATACCAAAATCTGTTGTCTATTTTTTTATTTTTAAACTTTAGAAAAAAAGGTATAGTTTGCTTAAAAATAATAAGTGTAGTTTATAATTTTATCAAATATACTAACGTTTAAAAATGTAATAATACACTTTTTTTTTGTGCATATAGTAATTTATTAGTATCTAAATCAAGCAGAGACATTCTTATAGCCAATTTTCTTTGGCATCTAAATTTCAACAGATATATGGGAAAAAAGTATTCAGGTGACTGCATTTTTTTCATAATGAAAAGTTTAAGATATATAAATAAAGAATAATTGACCATTTGTACTCATGAGAGTTAAGAACGCTGACATTTGTACCCATCGTATATGGAAACTGACTTTGTAACCATGAGAGATGGGTTCCGTGTGACAATTTGTTTTGGTAAGGGATGGGAGATTGAAGAGAATTTCGCGGGATTTTGCTGATGCCCTAGCAGAAATCGTCGTTTTGTTTCCAAGCCGGAGAAGACGTCTAGAACACTCCCAAGCCATCACCCTGAAGCAACAGAAGATCGTTGTTTTGTTTCAACGCTGTCATTGACAAGTCGAAAAAGGCATTCGGAGCAGAACAGAGCCATCAGAACGAGAACGTGAAAGAGGAACTTGCAAGGAATAGGCAGCAGAGCTCGAACCCAGGGATTTCGTCGCCGACGGTGTAGAGGTCACTCCCTTTGGTCGGCAGAGAGCTGAGGTATGTCGTTGCCAATGTTAATTAATTTCAAATGTCATTGAGACTAGTTAGACAGATTACATTACCATATCAAATCGTGCTTGAGAATTGCTAAATTAGTTGATTAGTTGATTTTTGGTTTGTGTTAAGTGCTTAAGTAGTTGATTTATGGTTTCTGTTAGGTGTAGTAACATGTACTGTTTTCTTAGAATGTGTTGGTTTATTTCACTTTCAGGAATGGCCACCATCCATATAACACTGTGTATTAATCATAGAGGACGGTTTGAGAGAGGGCCGTGTGGGAAGCTTAGTTACGTTGGTGGTGAAGTCACAGAGATAGAGAGGGTTAATGTTGATACCTTGAATGATTTTTTCGTATCTGATTTGCTGAAGGACATATGATATACATCTGTTAGTAATTTTTTCTGGCTGGAACCTGGGAAAGAGCTTAATGATGGGTTGAGGGACCTCAGGGTTGACATGGATATAGTTAGGATGTATAAGGCAGCTGTGAAGAACAGTAACAGAATAAATGTATATACAGAGCATCCGGTGGATGACCAATGTTAGTTGAGGAGAACAACATGACTCCATCAAAGATGAGAGTAAAGCGTTGTGCTAAAAGGGTTCCAACTCCGAAAAAGAGTCCAAAAAGAAGATTGATAGTAGTGGAAGATGAGGATGATGCTGAAATTGTACGTAATGTACAAGTTGGGATGGAGGACCGAAAAAGGAGTGAGGCCCAGAGCAGGGAAGATGCCTATGAAGCACATAAACAAGCTGGTTTTGAGGTCCAAAAAGAGGACAATATCACTATGGCCTAGGAGACAGCAGACCCACAACTTTCAGGATCTGTTGAGGCAGGACAGGTTTCTCAGCCTCCCCCAACACCTGTCATACCAGATAAACCACCATCAACTCAGTTCCAACCTTCCCAGCCACCTATTCAACAAGATCAGCAACCAACACACACTGCTTGTTCAGACTCAGTCCCTTCTTCTGAACCCAATGTCTCTACACCTCTTGAACCAGAACAACTAACCCAATACACCCTACATCCATATGGGAATCCACTCTCACAATCAACCCCTCAAACAGTCCCACCCTCTGAGACTAATAGGACTCCCCAGAATGATCAGAGCAATCCTTCAGAGGAGGTTCAGGGAAGGCCAAAGGTGAACAAGAGGAGATCAACTAAGAGGCCCCCTACAGACCAGTCTTTCATCCCAAACCCCGATCCGGACAAGCCTCCAACTTTCTACGTCCCCGTTGATGAGGATGATTTCTCTAATGAAAATCCTGGACATCATTGCTATAAATTAGAGGAATTGCACAACATAGCAAGTGACGAGGATACTAACCAGACGCCAGTTTTTCCTCAGAGCAATGCTGATGCCCCAGTGAATCAGGTGCGGTTGGAGGTTGGGATGGAGTTTGAAACTCTAAGCCACTTCAGGAAGGCTGTCCGAAAGTACAATAACAATATTGGAAGGAGCATATTCTTTGTTCGTTGTGATTCTACAAGATCGAAGGCCATATGCTATGATGAGGACTGTCCTTGGCAAATATACTGTGCCAAGAGAACATTTCTAGCAAGTTATCAGGTAAAGACATTCGTAAATGAACATACCTGCAGCAGGGACAATCACTGTAAGTCAGCAGATGGAAAGTGGGTCATAGATGAGTTAGAGGAGAGAATACGAGTGCAGCCAAACCTGACAGTGAGGGAGGCTGACCAATACTTCAGATCCGAGTATGATGTACTTATCAATGAAAGGAAAATCTATAGATCTATGAAGAAAGCAAAGGAGAGGATTGAGGGTTCTGAGATTGCACAGTATGCACGACTTCGTGATTACGCTAACGAGATACTGAAGACTAATCCAGGGTCGACAGTAAGCATCCACACAAATCCCATGCCTGATTTGAATCCTATTTTTCTGAGGATCTATGTTTGCTTTGATGCGTGCAAGAAGGGGTTTATGGGTGGATGTAGACCTTTTATAGGGTTGGATGGGACATTCATAAGAGGATATTACGGGGGGCAGTTACTGACAGCCATCGGACAGGACGCAAATAATCAAATCTATCTTATTCTGTGCAATGCATATATGGCAAAATTTCCGCAAGAAATAGAGTGATTTGCAGCTGAAAATGTGCATGTGGTCTTGTGCCAAGGCTACCACCACACAGGACTTCAATGCTGCCATGGAGAGACTAAAAAGGATCAATGCTGGGGCTTGGGAGTACTTAGATAAGATAAGCCCTAAACAATGGAGCAGAGCTCATTTTAGTGAGTACCTTAAGTTGGACAACTACACCAACAACAACTGCGAGGTCTTTAATGCCAAGGTGAAGAAGATGAAGGGTAAGCCTATAATTACGATGTTGGAGGAAGTGAGGTGCTACGTAATGCGGATTATGGCTAGAAACAAAAAGGCTTTGGTTGGGTACAGTGGAAGGTTAGCTCCAACCCAACAGAGCAGATTAGAAAGGGAAAAGCGAGAGAGCAACAAATGGAGGCCTCTGCCTACTGGAGATGACGCAGGGAATGTGTATGAGGTGCATTGTCTGCCAATTAAGGTAAGTGTGGACCTTGGCAAAGGTACATGCAGCTGTCGATTATGGCAAATCACAGGGCTACCATGTAGACATGCCTGTGCTGCTTTGGCTTACCAGAACAGGAGGCCCGAAGAATATGCACACAACTGGCTTACCATGGGTGCATACAACGCAGCCTATCAGACTTCCATGCGTCCAGTTCCAAGCCAGGAGTACTGGGAGCACCTTGAAACCCTCCCCATTCTTCCACCACTGTATAGAAAACCAATCGGGCGACCAACACTCAAGAGAGACAAGAGAAATGATGGCCCTAAAGAGAAGAGTGACCCTCATAGAACTACGAGGAGGATTGGGACTATTATCTGCAAGTACTGCCTCCAGGTATGGTAAACCAATTTGTAATGAAATTCTGTAAATTCTATAATTATTTATTCATGTGATTTTAAGTTGATTTTACGAGTAATACTTCTTTCCTTAGGCTGGTCACAATAAGAGAAGTTGTAAAAAGCGGAAGGAAGCTATGGGTGAAGGGAGTTCTGCACCTCAAGCACTAGCAGATGAGGAGGATGAGGATATGCTGGCTGAAATGTACTATGAGGAGACATTAGAGGATGCAGAGGCTGAACAAGAGGCCACTGAAGAGAGAAACAAAACCACACCAGCCCACACTCCGCAAGTAAGTGCATTGTTTTAATCACTTCACTAAGCTGCCTTGTAAACCTTGTGTCATAATGACTACGTTGTTCTGTGGATTGCAGCAGCCTCACCCAATGCCTCGCCCACCAACTGCACCACCACAACCACCAACAAACAACGTAACAACCAGAAAACAAGTTAGAAGGAGAAGTGTTAAACGACCGCCTCCGACCGGACAAAGACAGCAGCCAACGACACCACCTGCCAACCAGCCAGCTACAACTCCATCCACACACAACTCTCAAACTGCGCCTCATCCAATGCAAGGTGCTAGTGTAGGAACAAGCACCCGGTTCATGCAGTTCATGCCCACACCTGGAGTTGTGACTCCAACTGCTAGAGGTCGAGGCACATCTGACACAGGGAGAGGTCAAGGTAGAGGTCGAAGCAGGATACGTGGATCAAGCGGAGGAAAAAATGGCCTATCAAGTGGGAGCAGTAACTCGACCCCAATATCGTAGACTAGTTATGGTTGCTTTTTGTTGTATTTAGTTTACACCAGTGAGAAACATAACTCTTGTGTTTTGTTATGCATTTTCATGCTTTTGCTTAGATATGACTTAGTAATGCTTTTATGGAGGGTGTAATTTCAGTTGCCAGTACAGAGCAGTTTGTCTTACTTCATAAGTTTTGGAACCTGCAGCATCTTTATTTATATAAGGAACGAAGTCTTGTTACAGATTTTAGATACTTGCCTTCTTCTGCCTTTTTCAGTTATCACTATTGTTACAGCATTTTATGTATTCAATTTGGTTCGAACTCATATGTTGAATAGCAAAACAATCAGGTTACTACATTCCAACTTATTGTTTGATCCTTAAGGAGATAAGATAGAGATTCATGTCCATTTTCAACATTAATGTCTACTTTTAAACGTTATCAGAATCATTTCAGATTGCAGCAACATGTTCAAACCCTGTGTATCTACATCAATGTATCACATGTAAAGCAAACCAGTATAGATTAGGAACAATCCATATCAAGCCAATTTCATTTGAAAATATAATTATCACGAACAAAGATCTCCAATTTTACAAGTCTTACGATTTCATCACCAAATACAACTCACAAAACAAACAAAACGCTACCCCAGTGCAACGGTTGTAATCAACACTCTAATTCCCCTAATTTTATCCCTAATTTCAACCCTAAATTTGTCTATCTTCCTAGCCATCATTGAGGATGCTTGCTGATTTTCCCCCTGCAGTGAGAGTCAATCCATCATCAGGGGTTGCATAACAATGCTCGAACTTTCTCTTCGCTAAACATCTTGTCAGGCCCTCCCATCCTTGTTCGAGTTCATCCACCCAAACAAAGTATCTGCAATCTCTTGTCTGAGAAAGAAAAAAAAAACCCTCATTGTCAACTAAAACTCAGAACTAATTGTCTCACCTCAACAAGAACAGCATCTGGTCCTTACCGCCCATACAGGACATCTGATGAACCATCTGTTAGGGTTCGTCATCGTTCCAGACTCCATCAACATAACATCCATCCCACAGAAATATTTGCCGTCGAGCTTCTTCTCTTTCATCTTCTTCGAACTTGAGGAACTGCTGCGACTTCCTGGAGTTGCATCAGAGTTAAGTCTGCGTGCTGACATTGCTGGGGTTACGAGTTCAATTTGGGTAGGACAAGTTGCTAGAGTTTTCATTTCAAGCATTACCTTCATATAGAAAGGTTAAGATACACGTGGATTAGGCTTTGGGAGGTTCGGAGAGCCACGTCGGACGCCACAAACCCGAAGCAAGTGCCAACCCGAGCCAGGCTATTTTTGTCACACGGAGCCCATCTTTCACGGTTACAAAGTCAGTTTTCATCTACGATGGGTACAAGTGTCAGCGTTCTTAACTCTCATGGGTACAAATGGTCAATTATTCTATAAATAAATTAAGTTGACACCTTATTTTGATCAAGAAATAATACGGTATGTATTAAAATTTGGAAATGAATTTTTTTAATCATATATGAGTTAAATATTAAAGTAGTCCTTGAACTTGCACTTGAGTCTTAAAGTAATCCCTAAAACTAATAATTATTCAAATTTGTCCCCGAAATTGCCTTCTGAGACTCATAGTAGTTTCTAAAATAATTTTTGTCCATCTTTGCCATTGGAGAGGATTGAAACGAAGCCGTTTTGTATTTATTAAAAAAAAAAACCCGAGCCTCCCCTTACTTTTCTCTTTGTTGTCGTGGCTTCCGTCACGGTGTCGCGCCGCGCCGCACGCTTCTCTCCCCCAACCTAGTCTCTTACACTTTTGTCTCTTCTTTATCTCTTTCTCTACCTCTCCCTCTTCTCTTATCTTCTCTCAGTCTCCTTCTACTTCCCTTATTTCAAAATTAATTCCTCCATTACCTCATTTTGTTTTTCTTCATATACAATCAATCATCAATTTCCACATATGAATTAAGTAAACATTCTCATTACTCATCAATTTTCAGTCAATAAAAGCTAAAAATAAAAAAAGAAAGAAAAGTTTATGTGCTTCTGAAGAAGTGATCACCGAAATCAGATCTGTGGCTTGACATTGGAAGGTTGAGAATGGCGAACTCCGCTGCTACTCTTGTTACTGCTGCATCGGTCGAGTTCAAGAACAGCTCTAATAGCAGAACGATGACATAGCGGCGCAATTGGTGTAGAAGGAAAAGTAGAGAGGCGGCGGCGACGCGCTGACTTGTTGGAGCCGAAAGCCGCGAACTGGAGTAGAAGACGCGAGTCAGTTCTAGTAGCTAAGATTGACGATAATAACAGCTCTCGGTGCGGTTGAGAAATAGAAGGCACCGAGTGCAGCGCCATAATAATTATAACAAAAAACTAACAGGTCCGTAGAGGTTGGGGAAGAAGGAGGAGAAGGGGAAGGGCCTCAGATTGGGAAAGGAGAAGGGGAAGGGAAAGGGGAACTGGGGATGGGTTGGGAAAGGGAAAGGGAAAGGGGAAGGGGAGCGTGGAAGAGAAAGGAAATAGGGAACTGGGAAGGGTTGGGAAAAAGAAAAGGAAGTGTGGAAGGGAAAGGGAAAGAAAATCTGGGGAAGGGTTGGGGGAGGGAAGCGTGTTTTTCTTCATTTCTTTTTTTAATAAATACAAAACGACGTCGTTTCAATCATCTCCAATGGCAAGGATGGACGAAAATTATCTTATGGACTATTATGAATCCTAGAGGGCAATTCTGGGAATGAATTTGAGTAATTATTAACTTTAGGAATCACTTTGAGGTTCGAGTGCAAGTTTAAAGACTACTTTAAGATTTAGCTCTACAATATTCACACACATTCACACTCAACACACACTCTATTAATGGTTCATCCAATGTCTCTAGTGAGATTTTAACCAAGGTATAGTATTTTAAGAAGCATGATGAATTGATGATAGACTACTAAGCTAAAGCTTCAGCTGTAATTTGGAAATGAGTTAAACAACATTTGATTGATCTCCGTGTCTATCTGTGTCCCGAGAGAGATGGAGTTTGGACCAATTGGCACGCCAGGTGAAAAATAATAGTGCTCCAGTTTTACAAAAACCAACCCACCCTGTTTAGCATAATATAGTAGATTCAAACAACATAAATTTCAAAAAAAAATTATTAATAAATCAACAGCAATAAAAATCAAATTAACATCAACCTCCTCTAGTCCTCCAAGATTTAGATAATAATAAATTCAACATCGAAAGTTGTACTTGATTTGTATTTTTATTTTTATGTTTAGTATTTTTTATATTTTAGAATTTTATAAAAAAATATACAAAAGATAACAAAAAAAGTTTATTGTGTTTCTTTTTTTTCTATACATTTTTAAAATAAAAATATAAAAAATAAAAACAAAAAATATAAATATAAATCAAATACACCTTTATATTTAAAAAATGTAACATTAAACACTTCTATAAACATAACTTAATTTTTCGTCCTACATGGACGGAGATTAAATGTCATTTAAACAAATAGGGGAGTGATTTAAATGAATTTTACTAAAACTAAGAAAAATATAGTTCCGCCTGACTAAGACCTGCAAGACAATCATTGCTGGCTTCAAGCCACAATCTTCGTGACTTGCTGGTACTGCTGATGTACGAACAGTGTGGGATTTGCGTAGACGCGCACCAGGTTGGAACACTAAGTGTTGCACAGTTATCTCTCTTTTAGAGGGAGAATTGAGATGAGACATCTTGAACAAGATGTGATCCTCTCCCAGTTGTAGAGTCAGTTCTCCTTTAGCCACATCAATGATAGCATTGGCAGTAGTTAGGAAAGGTCTTCCAAGGATGACAGAGTCATCCTCATCTTCTCCAATATCCAAGACTATGAAGTTTACAAGGATGTAGTGGCTTTCAACCTTCACCAAGACATCCTCTACTAAGCCATATGGCTTCTTCATTGTCTTGTCTGCCATCTCTAATGAGATGTTTACAGCTTTCACCTTAATGATTCCCAACTTCTCCATTACAGATAGTGGCATGAGGTTGTTGCTTGACCCTAGGTCACACAGAGCCTTATCAAAGGTCATGGTGCCTATGGTTCAAGGAATTAGAAAGCATCCAGGATCTGGAAGCTTCTGAGGTAGCCTCTGCTGAACCAAAGCATCGAGTTCTTTGGAAAGCAGTGGAGGTTCTTCCTCCAGAGGCTCTGTACCAAACAACTTGGCATTCAACTTCATAAAAGCTCCTAGGTACCGAGCAACTTGCTCTTCCCTAGTGTCCTCATCCTCATCAAAGGATGAGTAGTCATCAGAACTCATACACTGCAGATGTACATTCAAAGGAACCTCTATGGTAAAAATATGCAATTTATACTAAATATATGTAAATCGAATAAATCGAATTCGAATTACTATGATATACAATAAATCGAATTCATTAAATTCGATTTAGGAGGACACTATACTAAATTGGATGAATAGCATCAGATTTATATATATCATGTTAACGGCTTGTAGTATTAAGTCTTACTATTACTTCATTGAGTATTTTAATGAATATTCTAATCATATTACACATTCTAAAACAAAGATTAATAACTAAATATTTCTTGTCAAAAATATTTTAACAACTCTTATTAAGGTTATCCAAGAAAACAAACTGAAGGTTTTATAATAATAATAATAATAATAATAATAATAATAATAATAATAATAATAATAATAATAATAATAATAATAATAGCATTAAAATTTTGAATCAACTTACATTTGTTAATATTGCAACAAGATTTTTTATGTTGATAAATTTAAGAAGTGTGGCTTGAATCTTTCAAATGCTCATTTCTTCATGAATTCTCCATTTTGCATAATTTTCTCCTCACTTCTTCCATCCATTCCTTGCCTTATGAATCTGAAATCACTCAACAAATATATCAAGGCATCGAGTGGAATCAAACTGAATCAAAATTAGCAATTTAAATGCCTAAAAAGTATGTTTTCACTCTTAAGCACAAATTAGGAGAGATTCATAAAATTATGTTATTTCATTGAGTAAATGTGAGATAAGTTGATAAAATTTCCTAAATTCAACACAAGATAAATCACAAAATTGCTAATACACAAACAAAGTTAAAATTAATTTTAAATTAATTTTAAAATTAAAAAACCCATGAAAAAAATACTATCCCATCTAATCTGTTGTTTACATTGTTTACTATATGTGTAGGCTGGAGACTAGAATAGCTAAAACAGAGAGGCTCTGCTTATAGGTCTCCATATTCCCTTGAGAGGATGGGAATGGTGGTCTGTTATTGAACCTATTCTGGTTCCTACCACCTTGGTTGTTATTGAAACTTTGCTGAGGTTTCTGTTGATCCTTCCATGAAAGGTTAGGATGATTCCTCCATGAAGGGTTGTAAGTGTTTTCATAGGGTTCTCCCATGTAATTCACCTCCTTCATGGTGGGTTGATCAGGATCATAAGCTTCTTCTTCAAGAGAAGCTTCCTGATTACTACCAGGTGCAGTTTGCATCCCAGTGAGATGTTGAGAGATCATGTTGACTTGTTGGGTCAGGATCTTATTCTGAGTCAAGATGGCATTCAGAGCCTCCACTTCATGAACTCCTTTCTTCTGAGAGATTCCATGGTTTATAGGATTCCTCTCAGAGGTGTACATGAATTGGTTGTTTGCAACCATCTCAATGAGTTCTCTAGCTTCTGCAGATGTTTTCTTCAAGTGGAAAGATCCACCTGCTGAGCTGTCCAATGAAATTTTGGACATCTCAGACAAACCATCATAGAACACGCCTATGAGGGACCATTCTGAGAGTATGTCAAGAGGACATCTCCTGATCAGTTGCTTGTATCTTTCCCAGGCTTCATAGAGGGATTCACCTTCTTTTTGTCTGAAAGTTTGAACTTCCACTCTAATCTTGCTCATCCTTTGAGGAGGAAAGAACTTAACCAGAAAAGCATTAACTAGCTTTTCCCAAGAGTCAAGACTCTCTCTAGGTTGGGCATTCAACCAGAACTTAGCTCTGTCTCTTAAGGCAAAGGGAAAGAGCATCAGCTTGTAGACTTCATGATTAACTCCATTAGTCTTTACAGTATCACAGATCTGTAAGAATTCTGCTAAGAATTGATGTGGATCTTCTAGTGGAAGTCCATAGAATTTACAGTTCTGCTGCAGAAGAGAGACTAACTGAGGTTTAAGCTCAAAATTGCTAGCTCCAACGGCAGGTACAGCAATGCTTCTGCCATAAAAGTTAGAGGTAGGCATGGTGAAGTCACCAAGGACTTTTCTAGACTCCTCTTGTGGTTCGGACATGTCCTCCAGTTCTTATTCAAAACTTTCTGAAAGGTCTCTTCTGGAGTGTTGTGCTCTAGCTTGATGTAGGCGCCTCCTCAGAGTCTTCTCAGGTTCAAGATCAAGAGTCAAGAGGGGTTATTTATCCCTGTTCCTGGTCATAACAAGAAGAAAAGAAAAAAGAAGGAAAAGAAAGAAGAAGGAAAAGAAAGAGACTTCCAATAGACAAGAAGCTCCTCCTTAAAGTCAAAAGTAAAGAAAGAAGAAGAAGATAAAAAATAAAAATAAAAATAAATAAAAGAAGTAGAAAAAATACCTTGAAAATAGTAGATAAGAGTAAATAAAAGAAGATAGAAAAAAAGAGAACATGGAAGATGAAAAGAAAATCACAAGAAAGCTTTTTGTGCCACTTGGACAATAGAGCTTCCAATGAGATGTGAAGAGAAAAGAAGAAGATAAAGAAGTTGAGGTAGAACAAGAGAAGGAAGTAGAGCTCGAATACATAGAGATGAGAAGAGAAGAAGTATAAATAGAAAAAAGTAAATAAGAGTTAAAATATTTTTGTTTTTATTTTATTTATTTAATTAATTAGTTTTTGAAAATTATGGTTAATAATTTAAAAATATTTTAAAATTTAAATGTTGATTTCAAAAAATAGAAGAGAAGAGAGAGAGATTTTCGAAATTTAAGAGAGAAGATAGTTAGTTAGGTGGTTTTGAAAAATAAGAGAGAGAGAAGAATAAATTGCAGGAAATTAAATATGAATGGGGGTGATGAACATCAAAGTAAATTACAGAATATAGAGAGTGGGAAGATAAGAATGGGGAAGCTCATTAGGTTCAGGAGATGTTGCATTCTTCAGATCAAGTTCATTCTCATCTCTTCCTCAATCCATACCACTCATTGATCTCTTGGCAATCTTAGGTGATTGAATTCCAATTTCTTGGCAATTCAATCTCTCTAAGCTTGAACAATTGCCCAATTCCTTGATCTAATTGCTCATGGGAAGAGATGAAGTGCGATCACTAATTATACCACATGTCTTTCTAGATCAAAGTATCGGGAGGATTATATGTCACTATATCCGTCCAACCCCCAATCTAGTCCAACATGAGAAAGCATTTCTAGCATGATTTCCTCATTCCTCTTTCAAGGCTCCGAGGAAATCCAAGTATGAACAATTTCTCTTCCGAGACAATTGCTCAATTGGATGAAGATCGAAAGCTTTCAAGCAAATCAAAGAGAATGAAAGGAAGAAGAATAACAAGAACTATGATTGGTCCATTAAATTACAACAGAGTTTCCTCCCCCAATGAAGTGGGGTTTAGTTGATCATAGCTCTGGGAATGGAAAATGGAAATGTAAATTGCATTGAAAGTAAAACTGAGTAAAAATTCTGGGTGTTTACAATCCTGGATCCCCCCAGGTCCCAATCTTTTTCTAGTTCAAAACTATCCCTATATATACTACTTCTCTGATCTTCAGTTGAGTCTGCAAGTATTTGGATGTGGGCCCTTGGCCTTAGTTGAAGCAATTAACTAACTCATTGGGCTTTGCTCAGCTTACTGGAGGAGTTTAAGTTGGGCAGTATTCACGTTAGTCTAGCCGTTAGTGTGAGTAACGTCATGTGTAAACTCCTGGCTCGAAGACGTTAGTGACACCAACGTGGTCACTAACGTTCCCAATCTTCCTTGAATCACGTTAACCCAGCCGTTAGTGGCACTAACGTGGCCACTAACGTGGCCTTTCCTACCCTTCAATTACGTTAATGGTGTTAACTTTACCATTAACATCCAAAACTTCACTTCCTCCACGTTAATGGCTCACGTTAGTGGCACTAACGTGAGCTTCCTTGGCCTTCGATCACGTTAATGGTGTTAACTTCACCATTAACGTCCCCAAACTCCATTTCTTCCATGTTAATGGCTCACGTTAGTGGCATTAACGTGGCCACTAACGTGGGCTTCCCTGGCCTTCGATCACGTTAATGGTGTTAACTTCACCATTAACGTCCCAAAACTCCATTTCTTCCACGTTAATGGCTCAGGTTAGTGGCATTAACGTGGGCTTCCCTGGCCTTCGATCACGTTAATGGTGTTAACTTCACCATTAACGTCCCAAGCTGCTCCCTTCTTCCACGTTAGTGCCCACGTTAATGGCACTAATGTCGCCACTAACGTGGCTCTTCTCTGCTTCTCCTTACCTGAAATCAATCAAATAGATTGCATCAAAGCCTTGCTCTAATCACAAGATAATGCATCATTCATTACATCATTTAATCCTTGCATTATTCTCATGAAAATGTTTAGAATTCACAATATTTGATTGAATCAAGATATGAATGCATACTCAACCAAATACTGCTTATTGCCTAGGAAAATGCATGAAACTATATTGAATTGGTCGAAATGTGATGGACGGGTAAAGTATAATATTTAGCAGTGTTTTATGGTGAGATGGACTAGGCTTTGATTTGGTTTGGTTGTAAATTTTGAAATTTTGAGCACTTAGTGAATTTTGATAAAAATAGATTTTTAGTGAACTTTGACGGATCATATCTTGAGCTGTAGTTTTTGAAATTGAACGATTTTTATATCAAATTAAAGATAATTTAAAACTCTTTAAAACGATATAGATTTTGGAGGAAACTAAATTTTGTAGAAAAAGATATGATCATTGGAAGTTTGTGTCAGAAATATAAATTTGGTGATGTTGCAGAATTTGTGATTTCCATTGATGCGTATGCACACTTGCAAATTTTCCCTTTGTGCGTGCACACAGAGCCTCATGCATACACACACTAGCAATTTTTCCAGCTCCAACTTGAAAATTTATCGAACACGTTGGTGTGCCAACTTGAAGTAACGATACACCAACGTTGGCACTATATTTTGCTAGTAACGTTGGTGAGCCAACTTTGGGCCACCAACGTTACTCTTCATGCTTGGCAACGTTGACGGGCAACGTTGGTGAGCCAACTTTGGCCACCAACGTTGCTTCCTTTCTTCATTGAGAACGTTGATGGGCAACATTGGTGAGCTAACTTGGGCCACCAACGTTGCTTCCTCTGCTTCTTCTCTGCCCTTCTTTTGCTTCTCTTTACCTATCATCAACCAAACAAATGAAAGTAATTATTAGAATTTAGAGCCGGTTCTAATATGTGAAATTCATTAATGGGGATTGTCATTATTAATGGGCTTAAAATATAGCAATCATGGCTTCTCGTAATGTTTAGTTACTACTCACCATGAAGAAATGAGGGTTTTTATATACCATCTCCAAATCCACCAAAAATTCCACTGGGCCCAAGGAAACCAGGCCCAGAAGGACCCCAGCTCGGTCTACCAGCCCTGAAGCCCAACCAGGGCCAGGACCCCATCCAGGGCCTCTAGGTCCGCCAGGGCCACCAAAACCAGGCCCTCCACCAGGACCCCCCGGCCCACCCGGTCCCATGGCTAGATGTCTCGTCTCTAACTCTCCATACACTAGAGCCCCAACAAAGCAAGTAGGTTGTATCTACAAAAGTTAGAGAGAAGGAAGAGGTGTAGTGAAACTATGAAGCTCTAACAAAGCTTCTTATGCAGTGCATCTTATATAGTGGCTATAAATCTCTAATTAACAAAGCTGCTTAAACTACTAGTCAGATCAATCATAGTTAGCTATGCAACTCACTGCAAAACTTTTCCAACTACCCTCACTAAAACAGCTATAAAGTAGTTTCCTTTTCTTGCAATTTTTGGGCAGTAATGGATTTTTTTCTTTTTTCTTTTTTTTTTCTTTTTTTTTCGCCATTTTTTTCTTTCTTGTATGCATATAATTTTTTTTCTTTTGCAACATACTTTTTTTTGCTTTTTGCCACTTTTTCTTGCTTCAAGAATCAATTTTTAGATTTTTTAGATTATTAATAATATTTTTCCTTTTTCCTTTACTTTTTATTAAGTTTTCATGGATTTTTGTGTTAAATTAACATTTTTGGATTCTACTTTGAGTTTTTGTATTTTTGTGTAATTTTAGGTATTTTCTGGCTGAAATTGAGAAGTTAGAGCAAAAGTTAGCAAAAGTCTGATTTAGAGACAGAGAAAGCACTGCAGATGCTATCCGAATCTGACCTCCTTACACTCGGAAGAGCTTTTCTGGAGCTATAGAAGTCCAAATGGAGCATTCTCAATGGCTGTGGAAAGCTGATATCTAGAACTTTCCAGCAACATATAATAGTCCATACTTTACTTCAGATTAGAAGGCCCAAAACTGGCGTCCAATGCCAGCCTTCTGCCCCATTTCAGGCGTCCAGCGCCCAAGGAGAAGAGACCAGCGTCCAAACGCCCAAAGAGGACTCCCTAGCCAACGTTCAATTCCCTAGAGGCCTCTTAGCACGTGGATCTCATCAAAGCTCAGCCCAAAGACTCACCAAGTGGGCCCCAGAAGTGAATTTTAGCACTAAAAAGACTGTTTTACCCTTCCTATGTAATCCTTAGTCATTAGTTTAGTATTTAAGGGATATTTTACATAATCATAGGAACCTTTACACCAAATATTTTCGTTGATCATTGTATTTTCTATCAGTATGAGTTTCTAAACCTCCTAGGTTGAGGGGAGGAGCTCTGTTGAGTTCTATGAATTAATAAAAGTATTACTGTTTCTCTTCAATCCGTGTTTGATTTAACTCTAAGATGTATTTTCGTTCTTTAACATGATGAACGGGATGATCCGTGACAATCATCTTCGTTCTTCATACTAAGACCGCGTGCCTGACAACCACCCGTGTTCTTCTTGGGTTTGTGTGAATACTTCAGTGGAAAGCATTGAATCGCCAGCTTGACTATACATCTCTTAGACAGCCAATCCACGATTTCGTTGGGGACTTCTCGAGACACCAGTTCAGCCGAAGTATGGGGAGATTAGGATCTCTGTGGTAGAGGGTAGAATCCAAAGGCGGAGCATCCTCTGATTTGGAAGATTCGACCTTGTCTGTGGCATTTTGAGTAGGATCACCAAAGAGAATGGACTGCAGAAACTTCACCCTCAATCAGAATGGATCCACACTAACCCTGGGTTTAGATCTGGAGGAGTATTGGCAGCTGCTCAAACTAGCGTCAATCACATACAGCCTGCCATAGAAGAAATCATTCACAATTGAAGAAGACAATAAGACCAGAGTTAATCCAGAAGGACAAAGCAACTCCAAGCCTTAACCATCCAAGATTTAAGATTATCATTGTAAACATATCAACCTAGTTCAGATCTCACAAATCCAACAACTTTTCTATCTGCCTGACTAAGACCTGTAAGGTAACCATAGCTTGCTTCAAATCACAATCCTCGTGGGATCGACCCTGAATCGCTCAGGTATTACTTGGACGACCCAGTACACTTGTTGATTCAGTTGTACGAAGCGTGGGGATTCGTGCACCACCTGCACTGCTCCACCAAAAACCACGAGTTTCACAATATGAATTTGGCAAATATTTTTTAGTTTGATAGACTCGAAATCTTAGTCTGATTTGTCTTTTTTTTTTTTCAGGTTTGAGAGGTCAGCCCACAAATTGGCCCATTTGACACCTCTACCACAAGGTAGTAAAACTTTTTGTACTTTCTTTATACTAAATTACTAACCTTAAAAGTTTTATAAAATTGGTTTTTCATTTGTACAAAAAAATAAAATAAAATAACTTGAATTTGGCTTCTCTAAAGTTATTCACTTATTTTAGAGAAAAAGTGAATTAATATAAACCATTAATAATATAAATAGTGCTTATCATCTTAAATAAATAAATAATAAATAAATACATTAAAGAGAATCAAAACATCAACTATTAAAAAAATAAAAATAAAAAATGCGCCATTTTGCAAGGATTGGACGTACAGTTAGATTTTTGCAAAACTAAAATAAGTGTATAATAATAAAATTTTTATTGAGTGAAAAATGATAGAGAAGATCATATAGATATTGAGTACGGTGTCGCCGAATAAGAAAGACACAGTGGTTACAGAAGAGATGATAGAGTCACCAAGTAAAACGAATATGCTAGTTCCATCCATGGATACTACGATGATAGTGTCCCCAATAGAGACGAGCATTATGTTGTCCCTTGCTATGATAGGATTGCCAAGCAAGCCAAACATAGAGGTGTTGCTTCTTGGAACCAAAAACGTAAATTTATCTGACAAAACGAATGAGTTAATGATCATAATGTTACCACCTTGAAAAAGTATTTTTTTACTAAATAAATTCAAATTTCATTGTAATATATTTGATAAAATTTTGCTTAATATATTATTTTTTGTGATATTTGCAGAAGATTTTCAATTAGTTTCTGAAAACATGAAAAAAACTCAAATTGCATAATATAGTTCTATATTAATCACTTATTCTAGGTATGTTTTTTTTTTCAAATATATATGTTTATAGTATCATGGTGTTGTACTTTTAATCTCTTTTCTACATAATTTGGTACTCTTAATTTAGTCCTCATAATTTTTACATAATTTAGTACTCTTTCTTTTGTATGTTTATCATAATTATATTTGGAATTTTGTTATTTATTTTGGTCAAGCCAATTGTAACAGAAAAAAATACCAAAATTAGACATAAAATTTGACATAGTAGTAGAAGCTAAAGAATTCTAAAGAAATTATGGTGAAATGATGGGTTTTGATATTCTACAATAGTATGTCAATAATTGCAAGGTGCATAATTCTGTGAATAGTTTTAGATTTATTTGTGCAAAGGAAGGCGAACGAAGACCAGATAAATGAGATTATTTAACAAAATATCCTTGCACCGAGACTAAAACAAATTGCCAAGAATATCACTCAAGTTTGCTCGAGATATAAAAAAAAATGTGATTTGTGCCCTTGAGTTAAATCAAAATCATATTTTGCGAATTTCAAAAACCAGTCATATGATGTTATCACAAAGAAAGATTTCAAAAATACAAGCATTGCAAATGGATTTAAGAGATGAAGTTGGCACAAGACCAAAGAAAACACATAAACTAACTAGTTTACAAGCTCTTAGTAAAGATGTTCTTGGATATACCAAATAAGATCAAAAGAACTATCTTCGAACCAAAGAAAAGCGAGACTTGGCCTATGGTGAAGCAGGTAGTTTATTAAAGCTTTGATCGACAGCTGCTTGATAATCCTTTATTTCAATATACTATACAGTTAGATAATGAGGAGAAAATAACAAATATTTGGCTGATGCAAAAATGATTATTGATTATGTTATCTTTGGTGATGTAATCACATTTAACATTACATATTGCACAAACAAAGAAAAGAGACCATTGGGTGTTTTTTGTGGATCCAATCATTATCGAGAAATAGTAATATTTGGAGATGCTCTTTTGTATGTTGAATAAAAAAAAATCTTTCATGTAGATATTTAAATTATTTTTGAAAGCTCATACAAAAAAGGCCTAAAACTATTTTCACTAATCAATATCCTGCTATAACAAATGCTTTGGTAAAAAAAATGCATAATGCTATTAGACATTTAGGGAATAAGTTGAAAGATACGTTTTGTATCTTGAAAGATTTCAAAGCTTGCATATATAATTTTGAATACCAATTTCAATTTCAAGAGGCATGGGGTGCGTTGCTTCAGAAATACAAAGTGAAAGATAATACTTGGTTAAAGGGTATTTGTAAAGTGAAAAAAAATGAGATCATTACTATATGAAGATGTATACTACTGAAAAATAAAAGTTCTAATAGTAACTTAAAAGATTTTGTGCGGTCAAATTTAGACATAATATATTTTTTCAAACAATTTGAGCAAGTTGTTAGTGCCAAGTGATATAAGGAGCAATAAGTTGAATACAATGCAAGGCAAGGCAAAAACTTCCTCGACTTAAAGATGATTCACTCATCATTATTAAAGTATGTTGTACAAATATATACTTCTATTGCATTTGATTTACTTTAAAATGAGTTTGATTAGAGTTATGCTACTTATATTATTTTTTGTAAAGAAAATAATTAAATTTGTGAATATCAAGTTGTCATTTTTAAGAAAGATGGAGAATACACCATGTCTAGCAATGTGAAAGATATGTCAATTACTTGTAGTTGTGAAGTATTTGAAACAATGGGATTCTTATGTTGTCATAGTTTGAAATCTTAGATGTAAAATAAATTCTGAATCAATACATTATAAAGAGATAGACCAGAGAAGTAAGAGAAATGGTTGTTCATGACATAGATGAAAAATTGTTCAAAGTGATACTAGGGTGGATACCACAGGAAGATATAAGAATATATGCTCTAATTCAATCACATTAGCTGCTCAATCATCAGATTTTGAAGTAACATCTAAGTTTGTTGAGCGAATTATAGATGAAGCATATAAAAAGGTAAATTCTTTTTGTAGACGCAATCAAGATAATGATGTTTTAAATATTTTGAATGCAAAAGAAACTTTTGTTCAAATGGAGACACATTAGAAAGACTACTTAAAAATGTGAAAGACTTGAAAAAAAAAAAAGAGAAAGGCAAAAAAGGACTAAAAAATTGGGTTAAAAAACAACTAAACAAAAAAATGGCATTATCAAAGAAACATTTCACCCAAAATTGTCAGGTCCTAATATTTTTTATTCTTTACTATCATTTTTTATAGCTGGTTTAAAACTTATGAAGTTCTTTTGTATTATTACTTTTCTTATAATAATATTTATATTGCAAGTTAAAATTCCTGCTTAAATAAAGCTGATTTGCCATTTTATTCATGCTAAAAGATTATTAGTCAATCATGGAGTCAAGTTACAACACTAAATTTAGATAACTAATTGAAGAGATGAAATATTATTTGTTTAAATTGTGCAACTTTATTTTTCTTTTTAGATTTATAATGAATGACTTCATAGATTTTGTATTTTTTTTGTTTAGTTTATAGATTTTAACTATTTGTCATATTCTTATCATAATATATTTTTTATAACCTTGAGTCATATCTATCGTTCTGCATCAATATAATGAGAATAACAAATATGAACTACTTAGACTAGGATTAGCAAGCCACACATTCAAAATTAAACCACAACATTAGGCACCAAACAAGCATCATAAACACATACGATCACATAAAAAATTATAATAAATCAAGTAAATTTATATCATTATGAACTTATTATAGATCCATTAAACCAACATAGCATCATTAGTTACTCCAAACATTCTTTAATTTGCTTCAATGATATTCTTATTTCAAGTAATAACAAAAAAAAAATTAAGTATATTTACATAAAAGAGATTGAGTATATTTACATGAGTGTTCTTTTTCCTTAAATATTAAAAAAATATATATTTCTTGACTCATTTCAAATTAATTTGGTTCGTCTTATTTTCTATTCACCAAAACTTTCCAAAAAAAAATGTTAAGGATTCAAAAAAATTTAAAAAAACGTTGATTGTCACAATTAATTTCTTCTGATTAGAGAAATAATTTTTTAATTAGGTCTTAATTGTTTAAAAAATTGTAGTTGAGCCCGTGGTATAGAATTAGAAATTTTATAAGAACATGATCAAATTAAATAAATTAAAATATAATATAATAAAAAATAATAAAATATAATTTATAATATATATGTCAAATTAATTATTACATTATATAAAAGTCAATATTAAACAATATATTTTAAGATTTTAGTACATTTAAATTTGTTTGCCAAGCTTTATAAAATTTTAAAGCAATCTTCTTTTTAATATATATGATCGTATAATAATCTACCAAAAATCATATTTTATCTACTATCAAAACTTTATTTAAATATTCTTCATAACTAAATAAGTTCATTCAGTTATTGCTATTATCAAAGAAAGAGAGAAAATTTTAAATCTTTCTTCGTGGAGAACCTATATATATAAAAATATGAAAGAATGAAATTTATTAAAAAAAATTACATTTTTATTATGTTTGGACCATTTTAATCTTTATATAGACTAGTTAATTATTTTTAACTTATATTTATTATAAATTTGTTACATATTCATAGATAATACACTTATACTATTTTATTTTATTTAATTTTTTAAACACTACTTGATATTGTTATATTGCACTACATATTATACATATTGAATTATTTACCTATAATTTTTTTATGATTAATATATTAACATATAATTAATCAATGATAAACATATATTATATAAAAAATAAATTTAAAAAAAATAGAAAGGGGGAGGAGGGAGCATGGCCACCTTAGGTCTCCTTGGTTCCACCACTGATAGAGCCTCTATATTAGAAAAAAACCCTTCAGAAGCAACTTTTGGCTTTAATAATTCATTATTAGCCCTTTCTTTGATTAGCGCGACCTAAGAATGGCAATTAATATCAAATTTCCAAGCATATGTATGTACATGAGTGGCAAATCTTATCACAAAGATTGGATTTTGTTGTCAAATTCCTACCAACAGACATGCAGGGACAACCTTGTGACAGTGATATAAACACTTTATACATTTATATATTTCTAGTAAAATTACAGTTATCTCGGTTTACTTTCTTTGAATTGTATAATAACTATACAAAAAACTATATTCCATATAATTGCAAACAAGACAATAAGCAACGTAAAATCAAGAAATTCATAGGTCCATTTATCATAAAAATTTAAACTAATAAATAAAAATGTATAAATAATTATATATGTTAGACGTTCTTTCACATAAAAAAAAATTTGTTATTCTATTTGCATGAATTTGTGTAAGTTTTTTATTCTTTTTTTTTATTTTATTCTGTTGAAATGATTCTTTTTTAAAAAGTCAATAATAATGATCGAACTCTAATTTTTTAATTATAAAATCTCAAATATATTTATTATGAAATTATTTATATAAAAAAATTTAGAAGTATATAAATAGTTATATATTTTGTGCAGGTTACAGCTTAGAATTAATAATTATCTTTCTTAGTGTAGGCATAGCAAAAATTTTTGGCGGGACGGGTATCCGTGGGGATTTATCTGCTGAGAGACAGGTATGGGGGCTGATTTCTACCCGCAAGGACGGAGAATGGCGTCTCGTATAATAAACAGGGCGGGAGCGAGAGTAGAGATCCCGCCCTGTAGAGACTCATTTAACCCCCATTTATATGAAAAGACTAAAATACCCAATATATGAGACATTGAAGAATGAAAAAGAACCCTAACTGTCAAAAATTCAAAACTTCAGTGCTTCACTGTTTCAGAGAGTCTCTTCTCCTCTCCTCTCCTCGTCAAACCCTCAGTCTCTCCTCTCCTAAACACCGCCGATTGCCACCTCCCACCCCCTCGGTCCTTTAGCACCACCTCCCACTCCCCGAGTGGCTCAGTCGCTCACCGCACCTCTCAAGCTCACCGTCACGCTCACCTCGTCTTCTTCTCCTCGTTGCATCTTCACCGTTCGTCCGCCAAATCGCCAGTCTTCGCTAGTCTACCCCTCTTCTCCGTCGGGTAAGTCAACTTTGTGAGTTAGGTTGATGTGATTCTGATTTCTGAATTTCTGAATCTGATTTCTAATTATATTTCTGAGTTAGGTTGATGTGATTCTGATTTCTAAATTTCTAATTCTGATTTCTAATTTACATTTCTGAGTTAGGTTGATGTGATTTTAATTTCTGATTCTGATTTATATTTCTGAGTTAGTTTTGGGTTAATCTGGAGTTAGGTTAATGAGATTCTAATTCTAATTTCTAATTTAATTATAATTTATATTTCTGAGTTAGGTTGATGTGATTCTGATTTTTGAATTTCTGATTCTGATTTTTAATTTATATTTCTAAGCTAGGTTGATGTGATTCTGATTTCTTATTTATATTTCTGAGTCAATTTTGGGTTAATCTGGAGTTACACTACAAGAAAAAATACCTATGGCCACGCTTTTATGAGGGTGGCGATTGAGGAGAGATTTGGCCACGTTTTTTTTGCTACGCTTCAAAAGCATGGTGAAAAGGGTTAATGGCCACGCTTTTATGAGGGTCGCAATTGATTAGAGATTTGACCACGTTTTTTTTCTACACTTAAAAAGCGTAGCCATAGAGAGAAACAGGCACGCGTTTAAAGCGTGGCGACAGAGTTTCATTATTGTGTCATTTTAAAAACGTAGCTGTTTCCTAAGTCTTTTGGCATGTTTTAAAATCGTGGCCAAAAGGCTCCACAAAAAAAAGGTTTCAATGAAGTCCTTCGAAAGGACCTTGAGTTACACAATTGGCACACCCTCTCTCTTCAAAACTTCATCTTTCTCTATCTTCATGGTGCACTGGCCCTATCCCGTTTCTCCCTCCTTTAAAGAACCTAAACCCTAACTCGTTCAGATATGGTAGTGGTGAACCCTCTCTTCATTGTCCCTCACCTTAAACACTGACGATTAACCCTCTCTTCAGCACTCCAAAGAACATTGAAGAACCCTAGCACTCCGCGAAGAACCACAGCACTCCGCGAAGAACATCGCCGATGCTCCCAATCCCTCCGTCGATGCTCCCTCCGCCGCCGCTCCCTTCCGTCGCTGCAAACCCCTAACACCTTTCTATTTTTCGCTGCGCTATCAAGCCAGCAGGTAAAAGCGTCTTCATCCCCTGCGCCATCGCGTCGAGCCCTTTCGCCCTCCATCATCGAGCCCCGTCCAGCCGTCGTCGTCCAGCACCTCTCCCTTTCTGGCAGCCACCGCGTGTTCCTCCACTCCTCCCTCTACTCTGCCACTTTCTGTCTGCATCATCAAGAATGGAGCCTCTGACTCAGGTTGGTTCTTGATTTTTTTTTGTTTGATTTTTCACTGCTTTTATTTGTTTTTCTGTTCTGTTCTTGAGTTAATTCTGGTCTGTTCCTGAGTATTTCAGTTCTTGATTTTTGTTATGATTTTTAATTTGTTCTTGATTTTTGATTGGCATATTTTTTGCAGTTCTCTAGTATTCTCTTGGTTGAAATTCTTGGTTTTGATTTGAATGTTTGGTTCTTATTTCTTGTAGTGGGAACTCAAAGTACTATTTTATAAATTAAGAGAGTAATTCCAGTGTAAACCGGATTCAGGCTGTTTCGTGAAATTTTAACCTACTTTTTGAGCACTGAAACTTTAACTTTGGTTTTGGGTTGGCAGCTTGTTATGTTGTCCAAAGAACGAGGCTTGTGGCAATTTAGCTCTCAAGTCTGTCTTTGTCTTGTGGGTATTGGTTCATAAAGCTTTCTAATGTCCCTTTTCCAGTGTTTTCTTCTTTACTTTCTTCCAATGTTGCTACTGCTTAAGGAAATTGGATTTTGGTCAAATGTCCACTTTTATCTATATGTAGTAGTGTACACTGTTTGTTGTTCATGGTTACTTTGGTTAATTTTCTTTTAGCTAATTTGTTTTCTTTTTTTGGGGCCAGCTTTACGAGTATCAATATAATATGGGGCTTCTCTTGATTGAGAAAAAAAGAGTGGAGCTCTAAGTATAATGAGCTGAATCAAGATTTGGCAGAAGTGAAGGATGCTCTTGAAAGAGAAAAATCTGCTCATTTAATTGTCATCTCTGAGGCAAAGAAGTGGGAAGAGCATCTGAGGAAGGCCTTGGGTGTTGAGAAAGAATGTGTGCTTGATGTAAGATTTTTTTTTATTATTATATAAATACTTGTATTAGTGTTAATTCTTCTTTTTCAAAATAAAAAAATCAGGATTCTTATATTAAAACTTATTTGTGGAAACCATGATTATTCTTTTCTTATTTTAATAATTAACAATTAACAATTACTGCTTGCTAATATGTAAACCTTTTTGCATCAACAGCTAGAGAAGGTTGTAAGAAAAATGCGCTCAGAGCATGCAAATATTAAATTTTTTGCAGAGTCAAAGTTGGCGGAAGCAAATGCTTTGGTTGCTAGCATTGAAGAGAAATCTTTAGAAGTGGAAGCCAAGTTGCGCTCTGTTAATGCCAAACTTGCAGAAATAAGCATAAAGAGTTCAGAGATTGACAAAAAATCACACGATCTTGAGTCTCAAAAAGCATTACTTCGAAGGGATTGCTTATCTCTGATTGCAGAGTACTCCTGATAACTCTAAACTATTTGTTCTTAAAAGGTTTTACTATTTTCTTATTGTAATATGTAGCTGTACTTCTTGTGTATAATGCATTATGATATGATTTGCAGCAGGCAAGAAGCACATGAGAGTACTTTATCAAAGCAGGGAGATGACTTGCGAGAATGGGAAAGAAATTGCAGGAGGGGGAAGAGAGGCTAGCCAAAGGTCAATAGATTTAAAAATATGTCATCCTCCTTTGGTATTTCAGTTCTCTAGCCATAATTCTCATTGTGCTCAATAGATTTAAATGTGAGTGTCATCCTCCTTTAGTATTTTTCGCTTTCCTATACATTGGTAGGTAGCATCCTGTATCCATGAAATTGTTGAATGCTTTACACATATATCAAGCAGAATAGTTACATGTAATGTCTCCATTCAGAGCATGTAATTGGGTTAACCTTACTGAGTGTCATTTTCCATCTGTAGCAAAGATTAGAACAAAGCTGAACCAAATTGCAGTTAAATTTCTTTGTTTTATTTGCTTACAAAAAGGAGCAATGTATGGTTTGGTTTGGATTTTGAGTATAAAACTAGGCCATATAAATGCAGCAATTAAGCAGATTCAGTTTTAGTTTATTTAACCAAAAATTTGGTGACACTAAATTCAGTTTCTTTATTTATTTTGACTTGCAGTATTAACTATTTAAGCTTTTTTCTCATTTTTTGTCTTTAATTAAGAACTTGTCGAGTTTATTTAATTCTAGTTTTGATTATAATTTCTGTGGCAAGGGAGAAAGGCAAAGGTGAATTCAGTTTTAGACTTGTACGTTTTACCCTATGAAAAGTACTGAAACGAGAGAATTAACGAGTGTACTTTACAATGATGAAGGATGGATATGTATATGGATAGATCCTTTCAAGTTTCAATAATTAAGATAGAAAGGAAACTGAAATGTTTCTAGGTATGGGAATGTGTTCAAGACGAGCATATTGGGAAGCAGTGTGATAGTGTCGACGGAGGTGAAGGTCTTAATTTTCGAAAATTCTCTTCCTCTTCTCTCTCGTCTATTTTCGAAATTTAATAATTAAATTTAATTTCTAAATTCTTTTTAATTAATTAATTTTAATTATTGTTTATCCTCTCTACTTCTATGTCTTCTTCTACTCCTTCTATCTTCCTCCTTCTTCATCTTCTACTTTTCTTAATCATGAACTCAAGTGGGAATGAAGAGTTCAAGAGAACTCTGGAATTTTATATAAATCCCTCTGCTGACTTCTATGAAAGAAGTATCAGCATACCTCACATCAGAGCTAGTAGCTTTGAAGTGAACCCTCAACTTATTGCACTAGCTAGTATTATGGGCTTCCTCAAGAGGAACCTACAGAATTTCTGGCAGATTTCTTAAAGATTGCTGACACAGTACACAGTGAGAGAGTAGACCAAGATGTCTACAGATTATTACTTTTTTCTTTTGCAGTAAAGGACCAAGCAAAAAGGTGGTTGGATAACCAGCCTAAAGCTAGTTTAAAAACTTGGAAACAGTTAGTGGACAAGTTTTTTAAACCAATACTTTCCCCCAAGAAAGGTGACCTAGCTGAGACTGGACATCCAAGGTTTTAAACAAGAAGATGGTGAATCTCTTTATGATGCCTGGGAGAGGTATAAGAGGATGTTAAGAAAATGTCCCACTGAAATGTTTCCAGAATGGGTATAGTTAGAGATCTTCTATTATGGGCTTTCAGACATGGCTAGAATGTCCTTGGACCACTCTGCTGGTGGTTCCATGCACATGAGAAAGACTAATGGAGAGGCTCGAGAGCTTATTGAGACAGTTGCTACTAATCAACATCTATCATCTTCTGAGACCTCTATAAAAGGAGAGGTTAAGGCAGTAGTTGCAGAACCTAACCCTCTAGAGTAGAATGGCTCATTGACTCAGCAACTGCAAGCCCTTGCCCAGCAAATGCTAGAACTGCAAGAGGCTCTGCGAGAAACTCGGGCTTCTAACAGAAATGTAGAAGCCCAATTGAGTCAAATAAGGAAGCAGTTATCTAAACAGATAATAAATGAATGCCAGGCTATCCAACTGAGGAGTGGGAAAACCTTAAGCACCCAACCTCGGTACAATAAAAATGAAAAGCCCATTGAAGATACACAGGTCTCTGCACAAAATGACTCTGGGCATTTAAACACCCAGAGAGACATCCCTCTTGGCGTTGAACGACAGGAAAGGGCAGAGACTGGGAGTTCAAATGCCCAAAAAGATATATCTCTTGGCGTTGAACGCCAGGAAAGGGTAGAGGTTGGGCGTTCAAACGCCCAGGGGGCAGCAGCATGGGCGTTGAACGCCCAAGCAAGGGAGGTCAGCCATTCACTGATAACAACCCTCTTAAGTAAGCTAGTAACTCCCATTCCAGCATACAAGGCATTCGGCCTTCATCAACCAAGGTTGATGATTATAAGGCTAAGATGCCATTTCCTCAGAAACTCTGTCAAGAGGAAAGGGATAAATAGTTTACCGCTTTGCGGAGTATCTCAGAACATTGGAGATAAAGATCCCTTTTGCAGAGGCTCTTGAACATATACCTTCTTATGCAAAGTTCATGAAAGACATTCTAAGTCATAAGAAGGATTGGAAAGAGACACAAACAGTCCTCCTCACTGAGGAATGCAGTGCAATCATTCAGAACAACTTACCAGAGAAGCTTAAAGACCCTGGAAGCTTTACGATACTATGCACTCTAGGTGATGCTTGTACAAGGAAAGCTCTATGTGACCTTGGAGCAAGCATCAACCTAATACCTGCTTCACTAATAAAGAAGCTTAGTTTGACTGATGAAGTCAAACCAATCCGCATGTGCCTTCAACTTGCTGATGGTTCTATTAAAATCCCATTGGGAGTAGTTGAAGACATGATTGTCAGGGTTAGACCTTTTGTCTTTCCTACTGACTTTGTGATATTGGACATAGAGGGGCACAAGAGTGTATCCCTTATCCTAGGAAGACCTTTCCTAGTTACAAGACAGACCCTCATTGATGTTGAAAACGGGGAAGTAACCCTAAGAGTCAATGAGAAAAAGTTCGTGCTAAATGTTGTCAAAGCTATGCAGCACCCAGACATTCCTAAGGAATGTATGAGCTCTGTCTCTAAATCAGACTTCTGCTCCAGCTCCTCAATTTCAGCCAGAAATTACATGAAATTGTACAAAAATACAAAAACTCATAGTAGAACAAAAAATATGAATTTAACACTAAAACCTATAAAAACTTATTAAAAACTAAACAAAATATATTAAAGACTATATGAAAACTATGCCAAAAAGCGTATAAAATATCCGCTCATCAAGAGGATATGCACCTCAAGGTGAAGGAGGCTTGATGCCTAGGCATCTTAGGCTAGTTTCACAAGCCTTTTTCATTAGTTTTTATTTGGTTTTCATGCATTTCTTAGGCAATAAGTAACATTTGGATGAGAATTGTATGCATGCCTTGATTCAATCAAACATTGTTAATTATGTGCATTTTCATGAGATTTATGCAAGAATTGTTTGATGATATGAATGATGCAATATCTTGTGACTATGGCAAGACTTTGATGCATTGTTTGGTTGATGATAGGTGAGGAGAAGCAGAAGAAGGGTAAGGAAGAAGTAGAGAAGGCAACATTGGTGGCCTAGTTTAGCTCACCAACATTGCCACAAACATTGTCCAAGGAAAAGGAAGCAACGTTGGTGGCCAAGTTGGTGCCACCAACGTTACTTCAAACGTTGCTTAAAGAGGAAGAGTGAGCAACATTGGTGGCCCTAGTTTGGCTCACCAACGTTGCCACAAACGTTCCAAGGAAGAGAGTGAGCAACGTTGGTGGCCTAAGATGGCTCACCAATGTTGCCCACCAATATCCCAAGCCTCACAAGCAATGTTGGTGGCCAAAATTGGTTCACCAACATTGCTGGCAACGTTACTTGCAAAGAAAAGGGTGCCCAACGTTGGTGGGAATGTTGGTGAACCAACGTTACTACCAATGTCTTCGATAATTTCAAGAGGAATGCATTGGAAAAATTTGCTGTGACACGCACGCGTGGACGACACGTACGCGTGAGAATGAAAAATTGACACTCCACGCACACGCGTGGGTGACGCGCATGCGTGACCAGGCCAACATTGGTGTGCAAACGTTATCACAAACGTTGCTCACCAACGTCTTCGATAAAATCTTTGAAAAAATTTGATGTGACGCGTATGCGTGAATGACTCGTACGTGTGAAAATAGAAAAATAGCGAGTCACGCGCACGCGTGACTAAGCGAACGTTGGTGCCACCAACGTTGAGCCCGACATTAGTGGCAACGCCCAAAGCTAGAAAATATATTTACAGGAGAAGCTGAGATGCCAGATGCAATAAGGAATATGATGCATGAGGATTGGAGATGAATTCCCAGCATTACAGAAACCAAAGTGATTAAGTAATAGAACAAGTTCATAAGAATCATAGGAAGTGAAAATAATAGTTGGTGCTTTGCCTCATTCTACCAATCTTCATGTTGTTCTTGTTGTGCATCTTCTCCTCTTTCTCTATTACCTAACAAGAGAGATGTTATTGTTGTTGCTGCAACGCCATGGGAACTGTTGTTGATATTTGCTAATATTATCATTTTCTCCGAATGGGTTCTATTGCTCACGTTTCCATTGATCTGTTTTACTCCACTTGTTTTTTTGTTTTCTTTTTAATTTATATGTTCACTTCTTTTAATTTTTTATGCTAGGGCTCTTGACATAGCTCGTTTCCAAGCATGATAAGGCTGATCAACTTACTCTTTTAAGTGCGAGAACAATGATGGTGTACCTTAATGCTAGTAATATACTATGTAGTAATCTTTTCCATTGAGACAATGTAATCCAATGAGTCCAAACATACACAACAAATATACTATTTTAAGTTTATTTATTTATGTTTTTAACAATATTTAATTTAAAACAAATATAAAATTTATATTCAAATTTCAAAGTATTCATCTTCATGCATAATTCTTAGAAAAAATTACTTAAAAGGACCGTTAGAAAGATTTAATTACTAGAAAGAACTTTTGATATCAAAATTATTAAAAAGAACCAAATATTTTTATAATATTTATAATATTTAAGAAGAAGGATCAAATTTTTTTTATAAAGAGACAAATATATTATTAATTATTTTTTATTTATTTTTCATATTCTTTATATTAATAGTTTTTACTTCTCTTAAAATTTTAGTAATTTTTATTATTTATTTATTTATTTTTATTTTTTTATTTTTGTGATCTTTCATCCTTTTTCTCCCCTCTTTTAAAAGGATGTGAAAGATTACAAAAATAAAAAATAAAAAATAATTAATTAAAATTACTAAAAGTTTAAGAGAAATAATCTCTTTATATAAAAAGATTTGGTTCTTCTTAAATATTTTAGTATTAAAGGTCATTTTTAATAAATAAATCTTTCTAACAGTCCTTCAAAGTAAAGTACTCTTTTTACTGTCATAGCAAAAGATATTAACGTAAAGTACTATAGCAATAGAGGCGTGGTGGCACGGCTGTAGGCGGTGGCGGACATCTCTCCTTCCATTGCGTTTCCCTCTTCCTCAGCTCAGTTCGGCGATGGACTCCACCCCACCAGTGACGGCGACAGTGCAGCAGCTCAACGGCGATCTCCAGTCGATGGCAATGTGGCGACAAAGCATGACAGTGCACGCTTTCTCTCTTTTCGCACTCTGTTCTTGTCGCGTCGGGTTCCTCTACAACGGCCCTATCATGGCGATGAAGGCGTGGAGGCGGCTTCACTCAATGGCAATGATGAAGACCTCAACGACGGTAGCTCCTTGCAGCTCCAACGGTGACGCCTCTCCCTTTCTCTCTCGCGAGCTCTCTATCTTCTGTGACTCGATGGCGGCGACGGTGGCAGTAACGCCCACTAGCGTCGTCTACCTCCTTCCCTCTCCTTCTTTCTTCTTCTGCTCTCTCGCTCTCTCTTTCTTTACCGTGTACATGTGTGCGTGTTACGTGAGGTAAAGGGGATGGCGGCTAGAATTTGTAAGACCCCAGATTTTCGAAAATTAAATAATAAGTTATTTTACGTTTTATTCTATTTAATCAAGATTATATTTTCGGAGATTTTTACATATAAATCGAGTAATTTTTTAATTATAATTTGAAGTTCTAGTAATTGAGAAAAAATGAAAATTTTATATACTACATTTTGAATATTTAGTTTTGAACCTTATTCTATAAATAAAGAAAATTTATTTATTTATTTATAATTTTAAATTAGAAGTATTTACTTGAAAATAATTTTTAATTTGAAAAATAAGTAGTATTCTTAAAATTAATTATATTAGATTAAATCTAGTTTTAAATTAAAACTCTATTCAAACCCTAAATCCCAAATTTTAAACCTTAATTTCACCAACCCTAACCCTATTATCCAATTCACCCACATGTACCCCCCACTTGTTCACCTGTTAGTGAGCCACGCTCACCTCTTCCTCATTATCCACTCACCCACTGCCATCCCCTTTCCCATATACCTCAGTAAACAAAAGAAAGAAAAGAAAGAAAGGGAAGGGAGGAGTGGGAAGAACCGATTAAGGAAAAGGAAAGGGAGAGCACGGAGAAGAGATCCGAGAGAGGGAGGGTACCATGCTGTCACACTGCCACCGTTGTGCACCACCACCGCGTTGCCAAGGCCGTCACGTCGCCAACGAAGGGGGGAGAGAGAGAGAGAGAGAGAGAGAGAGAGAGAGAGAGAGAGAGAGAGAGAGAGAGAGAGGGGGAGGCCAAACGCTCCCTCATTGCCTTGCCATTTTGCCGTTGCCCTCACCGTGAATCACCGCCGTCAAGCTGCGTCCTGTGCCGCCGTGCCTCGTCGCCGAAGATCCGCCGCAAAACTGTCACCGTAATCGAGCCGAGGCGAAGAGGAGAGAGCGCTCAATGAGTGATAAGGGATGGAGGCTGGGTTTTGTAGCTGTTCTACTCCATTGCTACCTCTGACGTGCCTTGTCGAAGCTCTGGAGCTGCTGCTGTCATTGCTAGGGCTGGCTGGAGTCCGTCGCGGAAAAAGAGAGACTAGTACCACCATCATTTTTCCTGGTAAGACTCGCAACTGCTGTTGCTCTATCACTGTGCTACTCTATTTTGTCCTCTGATTCGTGGTTGTTCCTAGTGCCTTTCTATCCGCCAGAGCTGCCATCGTCGAAGTCTGAGCCAACTTCTTCCTGCCCGCAATCCGTTCTGCTTAACACCCACTGCCACTGTTTTACTATGTCGTTGAGTCCAATTCCTTAAGGTAAGGGATTTATTTTAAAAATTACAGTTTCTAATATATGAATGTTTGAAGAGTGCATAAGAGTTGGTTGTGGCTGAGATTTTGCGGTGTTATTTGCTATAGGATTGAGTATCGGTGCTTGCATTTCATGTTTGAGGTCATTGTTGTTGCCTCGGAAATGGTCTGAAGCTATGGTTGTGGCGAACTACGAGGAAAAAGGGGCTTTGACGCATTTGGTTATGAGTTCGACTATTCGAGATAGGGGATTTATTTTAAAATTAATTGTTTTAATCTATGAATGCCAATGAAGTTTAATGAGTAATTGTGAATAATTTAAAACAGTTTTAGGTGACTAATTGATAGGAATAAGCTTGGTTTGAGATTGTAAAATTATGATTTGTTTGGTATTGAGATGAAGTTTTGATGTTATAATTAGTTTATTGAGTTTAGGTCATGGCTGAGAATGTGACTGGTTTTGTTATTATGAGTGATTAATGGATAAGATTAATTTTGTTTTGAGGCTGTGATTGATATTGGTTTTCTGATTTGATGGAGTTGTTGAAATCCTGATTTTGTGTGATTGTGATGAATTGGTTGAGTTGTGGCTGTGAAAGGTGATTAAATTAGTGTTACTTGTTAAATTGAAATATGATGAGTTAATTATTGAAGAAATTGTCGTATTGATAACTGTTGAATGGAGTTGGATGAGTTTGGTTTGGGAAGTTATAAATCTGAGGAAACCCGCATGGGTGGTGAAGTCCAATTTTAAGGGAAGATGCTGTCCAATTTTTGTAAAAATACACAAAAAGTGATTTCATTTTAAAAATCCGATTTATAAGCTTATTTTGAGAAATTATTGATTTGATTTATTAATAATGATTGGTTTGACTCAATAATACAAGATTTGAAAGTTCTGAATTTTATTAAAATAAAAAGTGATTTAGCTTCAAAGAAAACGTTTTAATTACTAAAAATTATTTGATTTCGATTTATTACAGAAAGTCTTGTTTTTAGCTTGATTTATTAAGAAAGTATAAAGTTTTACATTCGGTTTTTTTGAATAGATTTTGTTTCAAGTTATGATTTGAGTTCGGTTTGTTAAGAGAAAGAAGGAAAGAGGAAAGAGAACACAACACGTGTGATTATGAAATTAATAAAAGGTCACGAAAGGGTGACGGAAAATAACTAGTTAGGGTGCTGATGTGAAAATGTTAAGCCGTGGCCTTTATGTGAATGATTGTGCGGGGATGCCCGTGTATATGGAATGGCTTCCAGGAGAAAGGGGCACATGCTTCAGCTGGAGAATCAGCACCTGCAAGAAGTAGAAACTTGCAGAGGTTATGCCGCTGGAATGCCTTATTTGACTTGCGAGTCGCATTGGTCGGGTGCGGGTCGAAACCGACAAATGAGCTCATTACCTGTGATAGGACTAGACATGCATCATCCTTGTTTGCACATTTGCATTTGGCTGTGTTTGCTTATATTACTTATCTATGATTGTGTTGTTTGACTTGTTTGTGTGTTGGTTTGGATCTCTTACTTGTGCTGTTGGTTCACGGATGCATTGAGGTGTAATGTTGTGGTTGAAAAATAATTACGTGGCTGAGAGATGGTTAATATGACTAATTGTGTGATTAAAATCTGTTTTGAGTTTAGAAATTAAAAAAAAAGTAATTAATTATCTAAAAGTATTTTCAGGGATTTGTTAAAAATAGTCTTTATTGAGTAAAGTTAATTATTTATATTTTATTTCATTACTTTTACGGCATTCCTATTTCCTACTGAGAATGTGTGGTTTGTTCTCACCCCCAAAATCTTTCACCTTTTCAGTGCCACAGGTCCAAAGACTCAATTTGAAGCTGCGGGCGATTATTAGTCTTTTTTAGTTAAGTTTGTGTGTTGAGTTGCTTTCATAAAATTCCCTCGCCTTAGTTATTGAAGATTTTATTTTATACAGAGGGATAGGAATTGTATCTGAGTTTAATTTGAATTTTTTTGTATAATATTTATTATTAATAATAATTATGTGATTATTATTATTTGGTGATCTTTGATATATGTTTTTGATTAATGAAAACAAACTTTTCCGGCATTTTCTATAAAACTGAAATATGATATCGAATTAAAGACTCAATATTAAATAGTAAATAGTAAATAAGAAAAATAGGTTAGTAACTCCTTACTTTTGGTACGATCATGACGTGCTAAAAGTTAGGATATTATAGAATTGGTGAAGGAGTGCTAGGGTTAGGGTTCACTTAGGTTTAGTGTGGGTTTTTATTTGGAAATTAGGATTTGGGTAATGTAAGAATTTTAATAAAAGTTAAAAGGTAGAGTAGTAATTAAAAATTAAATATAGTCCAATATAATTACTTTTGAGAATACTACTTTTTTATCAACTTACAATTTATTTTTAAATAAGTACTCTAATTTAAAAATTAGATAGATAAATAAATTAATTTTTTTAGTTCATAAAATTAAAATATTAAATCCTAAATCTCAATTATTTTTCAATTGCTAAGATTTTAAATTCTAAATAAAAAAAATACCCAATTATTATGAAAATTATATAAATCCTAATTTATTTTAAACTCAAAGTCTCATAACTTTGATTTAATTAATTTTTGTAAATAACTTTCTGAAAATAAAATCATAAATAAATATAATAAATCACAAATAATTTATTATTTAATTTTCAAAACATTTAGATTCTTACATGCAGGATTTGGAAAATGTCAACTTTATTGACACGCATGAAGATAGAAAAACCAGAAGACTTACGCCAGGAACAAGATGGACTATGGAGATATAATAGTATAATTTGTGTCCCTAATTATGAGTATTTGCGACATAATATTTTTGCGGAAGCTCATCAGAGTAGATTCTCTATGCATCACGCAGTGACAAAGATGTACCAAGATCTGAAGCAGATGTTCTAGTAGCCGGGTTTGAAGAAAGATGTTGCTGCTTATGTTTCAAAGTGTTTAACCTGATAGAAGATAAAAGTGGTGTATCAGAAATCCTTAAGAACCTTACAACCTCTAAAAATATCGCAGTGGAAGTGGGAGGAGATTACGATGGATTTTGTTACAGGATTTCCGAGAACATCAGCAATGCATGACACCATTTGGGTAATTGTTGACAGATTAACGAAATCAGCGCATTTTCTTCCAATTCGAGTTGATTATACTTTGGAAAGGCTTGCACTAATATACATTTAGGAGATAGTACGATTGCATAGGGTACCTTCATCAATTGTTTCTGATCGAGATTCAAGGTTTACTTTCAGGTTTTGGGGAGCTTTTCAGAGGGCATTCGGGACAGAATTGCATATGAGTACGACATATCATCCTCAAACAGATGGACAATCAGAACGAACTATCTGAATATTAGAAGATATATTGAAATCTTGTGTAATAGAATATCAGAACAGCTGGGATAAGTATCTGCCATTGATTGAATTTTCTTACAACAACAGTTACCAGCAAAGTATCGAAATGGCAACATATGAGGCCCTCTGTGAAAGGAGATGTCAAGCACTATTATGTTGGCACAACAGAGGGGAAGCTAGTATTTTGGGTCTAGACCTGGTGTAGAAAACTACTAGTTAGATAAAGAGGATCCGTCAAAAGATTCAAACAGCTCGGAGCCGTCAAAAGAGCTATGCCAATAATTGACGTAGGCCCTTAGAGTTTAGTGAAGGTGGCAATGTTTTCTTAAAATTAACCCTTACTAGTGGAATAGGTTGAGCTCTTAGGACTAAGAAACTTAATCATCGGTATGTAAGACCCTTCTAGATACTTAAAAGAGTCGGTCCAATAGCATATCAAGTAGCCTTTCCTCCTTACCTGTCAAATCTTTACAACTTTTTTCATGTTTCGCAACTTAAGAAATATACTCCCGATGAGAAACATGTTTTACAACCGGAGACAATACAGTTATGAAATGATCTGACATATAAAGCATCACCGGTCAAGATTGTGGACAAGAGCGACAAGCAGCTGAGAGGCAAGACAGTTCTTCTAGTTAAGGTGGCGAGGGGACGAAATGGAAAAGAAGAATACACGTGGGAGCTGGAGGACAAGATGAAAGCTCACTACCCGCATCTGTTTACATGTAACTGAAATTTTGAGGGTAAATTTTCTTTAAAGATGGTAGAATGTAATGGCCTAGTTCTCAGAAAATGGGACTTTTTCCTAACGAAATAGAATTTTTTCGAAATTTCAGTGAAGCGGACACCTCCACTACATCATCATTAGGTAAGCAAGCACCTCTACTGACCTAAGCTTGTCGACTCAGTCACGAAAAACTTGGTTTTTGAGCCGCTTCGACGAGGAATTTCAAAATTTTTATTTTCATGGTTAGACTCAGTTTGACGAGCAAGACCGAATCTCGACAGAAAAACTAATAATATAATATTATTATTATATTATTATTTTACCCGCTTTAGTTAAAACAAAGATAAGTTTAATAATATTATAACCAGGATCAAAATCTATCGGTACGGATTAATGTCAGCACACTTTCATGAACTTAGCTATGCTAATGCTTCATCATAGATCTTCTATTCTCATGATTATCATGCTACTGGTATCATTTATACTAGTAGCTCAAATGTTTACCTCCAGATGTGTTATTACTTGTGTTCTAATACATCTAGTTTTAGTAATTATCTCCTTAATAATATGTTAACATTATTTTTGGCTTACTAAGCACCCTTAAAGCCATGGACCTCCTTTGATTGACACCACCAGCTTCATTCTCTTCATCATTCAGCCGAAACCAAGAAACAAAAAAAGAAAAAAAAACTTCCATAAAAGCCTTAAACTTTAAGCTTGGTTTTTTCACTTTCTAAAAATTCTCATAAAAAATCCAAACTGATTAAAGTGTTCCTCTCTTCCTTCTCTTCATATCCATATCAATATTCATCAGGTAAGCCAAGGTTTGCTATCTGTTCTCTTCCCATGTATATTTCAGCCAAGGTGCACTATGCTTAATTAGTGCTTTTTTTATGTTTCTCTTTAGATCTCTTGTCTAAGTATCTTAAGAACCAAGAAATCTTTATTTTCAGCAAGAGAGAGATGAGAAAATTCTTTTCCTTCCTATTATGATGGTTTGTTTCTTGTATATCATGGTTTAGAGGTTTGTTTTGATTGAAAACTAGGTGAAAAGTAAACTAGGAAGCCTGGTGTGTCCACCAATTTTAGAGGCAGCAACGAGAGATAAGATTTGGTTGAATTATTCATGGTTAATTATGTTCTTGTTGTGTAATTGCTGGACTATTGATTGATGCTTGAAATCGGGTGTTATTATGTTTGATTTGTTATGGAAATTAGGTGATTTATAAGTTTAACAATTTGGTTTTATGGAGCAACATGAAAACCGAACTGTTCCAACCTTATTTGAGGCTATTTTCAAGTCTGAATCTTGATAAATTTTAGATGATTTGGTGGCTGAAAAATGATATTGAAAGTTGAGAAAAATTTGTTACAAAAAAGCTTGAAAAACTTGCTAAAGATCAAGTGGAAATTCATGAAGAAATCATGGTGCTAGTTCGGTTTTCTTGGTGAGAAAGAAACCACCAGCAGCTGAAATTATTTTGTGGTCAAAGTATAAATATAAAAAAGTTTGGGGGTTAAATTATAATTAAATAAAAGTGTAGGACCAAAGTGTAATTTTTAAATATTTAAGGGCCAAAGTTATAAGTTGAACATCTGCTGCTCAAGGTAGGTAGATAGATAGTAGTGTGACCACTCAGATTGCTTTCTAGGGATACTAGCCTAGAGCTTTACTTGCCGGCTTAGACAAGTGTTGTAACACCCTAACTATCAAAATGTCACGCTTCTGACTACGCTACTCTGATAGCTCGGGTATTACGATAACTCTTATAATATTTAATACTAAAATATGAGCATTTTTAAAACTTAAATCGTATTACCGCTCAAAAGACTTTTTAATAGATGACATACATCCATACAAATATCAATACTTTCAAAGAATACCTATATATATATATTAATAATTTTATAAGTATTATCTAATACAATTCCTATCCCTCTTACAGAATGTATAAAGATAAAGGCGAGGAAAACCATAATATCTAAAACAATACAATACATCATATAAACGAAAATAGAATAAACTCTTCGTGACTTTCTCGTCCATATCCTGAAAAGGGAACACCTGTAGGGGAGTGAGAACATCGTCCTCGAAAGGGTTCTCACTATAGGGTTGTAGAATTACTATAATAGGATACGTGAAAATAAAAACCGTTACAGTGATTAATAACCGCCTTATGCATCTTTTCAAAACCAAAGATTTACTATTAAAAACCTAAAATCCTTTCTGAAGGAGGAAACGGTTATTTCTTCAAAAATTCAAAAGATTTTTCCTAAACAGCATGAATGACCAACATGTTCCAAGTAGGGCTAGCAATGGGTAGGGTTAGGGTAGGATTTACCCGCGGGTTGAGAATCTCTCAACCCTAACCCTACCTGCACCCTAAAATTCTAAACCCTACCCTACCCTACCTGCAGAAATATCAATTTTTTTCAAAGTAAATATAAAATTCAATCATTTCGAATTTTATAGATATTAATAACATAAAAAAATAAAAAAATAATGCTCTAAATTACTAAATTAACTAACTAGTTTTAGTGGTTGTTCACTTATTGTAAGTCATTACATAAGGGAGGTTGTGGGTTCAACTCTCACTTCCTTCACTACTATATACCTAATTTTTATAAAATATGTGTTATATATGAGGTGCGGGTAGGGTAGGGTAGGGTAGGGTACACCTTAAACCCATACTCAACCCTACCCGCAGGCATACCCGGACCGTACCCTACCCTATCCGTAGCGGGTCGGGTAGCCTACCCTATCCGAACAGGTTAGACCGGGTTGGGCACCCGCGGGTAGGGTATGAATTGCCAGCCCTAGTTCCAAGTGTAGGTTCATTAAGTCTATGCTGAACCAGTTTAGTTTTTCATACTTTACTAAATCAGAAACACAAACCAAACACAGCCTTCAGCCCATCTCATAATAAATCACGGCACTAGGCCCAAACAACTCAATCAACAACCAATTCATCACAATCCAACCAATTTTCAGTCACAAACACAACTAAGAAGGTTCAAACACAATCAAGCAATTATATCAAGTAGAGCAATTAGCAATTAAACATAACTATTCACATAGGTAAACCAATTACAATATGCACACCCAAACAATGTCATATAAATGCATATGATGCATGCCTATCCTACTGGCCATGAGCTCACGCATTGGTTATGTTGCCATATCCGACTCGGATAAGTGGGACTAAACCACCATCCTTGCCTGGAACACGCAAGCGGTATTAAACCACCGTCCTTGCCAAATAAATTAACAATATGTGAGCGGGATAAAACCACCATCCTCACTGCAGGCGGGATAAAACCACCATCCCTGCACAACGTTTTATGCACTGAGCAAGCGGGATTATACCACTATCCTTGCCAGGCCAAAAAATGCTCATCATATTCTCAGTAATATCCATAGTCAATTAGACTCAAAATCTTATTTCAATAATCATTCTTAGCCCACTTACTTTCAAATCAGAAACGTATTCAGTTCACATCTTGCCAAGAACTATTTTGCTAAAATAAGTTCCAAACCACTTCAAAACCATGCCAAATTAAAAATCTCCTCTAAACTACTCAAAATCATTCATTTTTAACCGTTCGCTCAATCACTTTAAAGTCAAAAGTTATTAATTAAAACCCATGGCAAGGTCTCAAGACTTTAGGGGAAAAACAACCAACCTCATTTCCATAAATTCTGTAAAGATTCTTGAAAATCATTGCTTCCTTAATTTGAGTTATTCAAAGGAAGTTTCTAAATCAAATCATGTAATTCCAAACCAAGTTAAAATCCAACACCAATCTAGTTTCATTCTTAGAAACCAATTCTTTCAACTCTTTCCAAAATCATTACAAAACAACATCATTCAATCAAAGACCATTTTCTTGTAATTTCATTAAAGCTCCTCTAAACGAATTCCTTAAGTCCAATTCAAATCATAAACTCTTTTTATAGATAAAATCGACTTTAGGACAATACTTTTCTTAAGTGATTTAAAATTGTAAAACAATTCTTTTTCTGAATAAATTGAACTCAAGACATACGTTTTTCTCAATTAAATTAAATTCGAAACATACTATTTTCTTAATAAATCAAATAATACGATTTCTCAAATTCAAACTTTCTAAATAATATTTCAAACAAAGTTTTAGATTTTATAGAAAATTTGGCAGCACCTCCCCTAAAACTTGGACTTTGCCACCCTTTTCGGGTCCCAACCAAACTATTCCGCAACCCTCTTCAACGGGTTCAAAACCAAATTAGTTCAAAATCAAGTTGGTTTTAAAAATGCATATCATTTTTGTATTTCAAGAACACCAATTCTACTCAAACCAACCTCCAATGGATTGAACTCAATTTCAAGACTTTAGAAGAAATAACTTTAAAGAAACACTTTGAAAACAATCTGTTTCACAAAACCGAACGACAATCCAACCAAACAAGCATTCATACCAAACAACACATACGACTTATATAATCATTAAAAAAATACATTTCTCACATGGATATCCATATATAATAATTCCAATTTATAAAGTATAATTTTCTGAAAACGTCCCCTACCTCGATAAGTTGAAACCATAACCCACACCCTTCACAGAAATCCCCTCATCTCGACCCGAATTTGACGACACCCAAAACCTCAGCTCTGCTTGCTTTCTCAATAGCAGAAACAGCCTTAATCGCTACACGCAAAGCTCGGTTACTAATTCCTAACACAAGAATATCGCTAAGACTTTAATACACGTAGCAGGATACTAACGCAGAGGTTTTTGAAAGGTAAATACTTACTGTAATGACAAAACAAAGCAACAACATTCTCTGAACTGGCTTGGCGGCAGCCCCGGCGGCTAGGAGTGTGCATGGGCCGGGTGAAACCGGGTTTGATATGACCCAGACCCGACCCGAAATATATACCAGGCCTATTTATTAGACCCAAACCCGGCCCTAGACCCGATGAAATCTATACACTTTCAGGCCACGATTATACCGGGTAAAAACTAGGTGAAAACCGGGCCGTTAACATTATATTACCTTGATACCTTCTTATAAGCTAGCATGTGAAAATCAATACAAATAACATAATATTATGCATTAGTCTAAAATCTTATGCATTTTAAACATAAAACATTAACTTATAGTCTTATAATAACTAATAAAACAAAATATTAAAGTTTACGATACTTAAATTCCACGTAAAAATAACCATCATCCATCACTAATAACACAAAATATTAATTATGTATGATGACTGGGCCACCGGGCCGAGTTCGGGTGACCCAAGCAATGGCCCGAACCCGACCGAAATAATGACCGGGTCTATTTTTGAGACCCTTACCTGACCCTAGACCCGGTGAAATCATACCAAATTAGTCCCTAAAGTGCTTGGGGCCGGGCCGGGTCTTTGGGCCGGGCCGGGTCTGTGGGCCGAGCCGGGCCATGCACACCCCCTACCGGCGGCCACCTCGAGCGGCAGCGGCGACCAGAACTCTGGCAGCGGTGGCTGTAACAAACATACAGTGCTTTTTCAAGAGAAACGAAATCCAAAACTTAAAACCTTACCGTCAGTGCTTTTTCCGACGACAGCAGCGGGTTTCGGGCGGCAGAAGCTTGGTCAGAAGCTTCGGTGGTTCAGCAACAGTGGCAGTGGCTCCCCGTCTTCTCTTCCGTTCACATCTCCTCTCTCTCAGATCAGATCGGTGGCAGACCTCCAGCAGCGGCAATGGAGGATGAGACGGTGGTGGCTGGGCTCGTCAACGACGGCGGCGACGATGAGGCTCGACGACGGTGATGCACTAGTGGTGCTGGATTCCCTCAGCGGCAACGGCACGCACAGCAGCAGCGGCGCGAGTCCTTCTCCCTCTTCGCGTCTCTCTCTGTCCGATCTCTCTCCTCTGGCTTGGGTGACTGGCGCGACGGCAAGTTGGGCGGCGGTGAGGCGCAGCTGGCGGTGAAGGTTGGACGCGGTCTGAGCAGCGATGCGACGGGGCACGCAGCGAGCTGGGCGCGATGGCAAGGTCTCCTTCCCTCTCTTCCCGTTCAGCTCTCTCAGATCTCCCTCTCTTCTCCTCTCAACAACGGCGGCAGTGACACCCACCGCGCCGCCTCCCTTTTTCCCCCCTTCCTTTCTTCTTCCCGCGGCCTTCCCCTCTTCTCTCTCCCCTTTCTTTTCTTTCTTTCTTTCTTACTGCAGCTATGTTGCTGCTGAGTGTGTTGTGTGTGTTACTGATGGGGGGATTGGGGTGGCGGCTAAAGGGTTTGGGTGAGGGTTTGTTATGTTAAAATTAGGGTTTAGGTAAAATTAGGTTTAAGGATAGTTTTGTAATTTCAAATAAAAATAGGGATAATATAGTAATTAGAAATAAATTTTAATCCAATAATAATAATGTATAAAAATACTATTTATTCATCAATTTTACAAATTATTTTCAATAAAATGTTCAAATCCAAGAATTAGAGATAATATAATTAATTTCTTTATTTTCCAAAACATCAGTATTAAAATTTAAAATATTAATTATTTAGTTTAAATCATATAAAATTCTTATTTTTTTATAACTACTAACGTTATAATTTAAATATAGAAAATAACTTGGTAATTATGAAATTAAGTAAAATCTTCATTTTAATTGTTAAAACTTTATTTAATTATTCTCAATGAAATCATTTCTAAAAATAAATCTCTAATAAATAAATAAATTTGAAATCAGCTCATAATAATATTTTTCAAAAGTTCTGGGTCTTACATTCTACCTACCTTATAAAAATTTTCGTCCTTGAAAATTAAAGTAATACATAAGATAATACATAGTCTTAGTACTTTTAAATACTTTTAGAAAAGTAAGAAATCTTAGCACATATAGTAATTATAACCATATATATATATATATATGTTCAAATACCGAATAACCAGAAGATTTAAATATAGGGATAAAGTATGGTGTAGGGCAGAAGATACCAGATTCGATGCAAAAAGGTCATATGGTCTCAAGACTTTACAAAAACTTGAAGTAACAAAATAGGGTGCGAATCAAGATAGGCGTTCACAAAGCAAAGCAATAGTTAATATGGTAAAAGGCTACAAAGGATGCCGGTATTTAAACGGCTGACATAACGTTCGCTCACAGATCTCGTATCCATTTCAAAACTTCAACTTTCCAACTCCGTCAATCACTTTACAACTCCATAACCAGTCATAAGTCTAACACCCACAAACTCTTTCATGAGGAACAAAACTCCCACAACTTCTCATAACATTGTACACTCACTGTTTCACCTTCTATATCCACATACTACGTCTTAAAGAGCTAACGCATCGTATTACTATGCCTAAGGGTCGCACGTGATAGCAAAACAATTCTCGAGTTTATTCAGAAGAATACAAGACTTTGAAAAAGAAGGACAGGCCACAAGATAGTCTCTGCAAGAGTTTTGAAAGAACTGATGAAACTACAAGTAAACAAGGGTGTACAAGCGATAAAGAGTGCTGGGAAGAAAATCACCTTGGGCAACCTCAAGAATAACACCTGAATCAAAGAAGTCTGATAGGAACGATAAAAGAAAAGGTAGTGCAGTAGTTTGAACAAAATCAAGCTGAGTCAAAGAAGTATAAGGTTTACAAAAGAAGAATGTCTGAGATCGAAAACAAAGCTTACAAGACTCAAGAGTAGGATTAAAGCACTTTCGAATGCATTGCTCATGAAGAGTGAAAAACTTTTCAAAAATTATTTCACGTTTTCAAAGAAAAATGTGCACAACAAGCATTTTGTAAAAGAATGACAAGAGTATAAATGTAGCATTACTTTAACACAATTCCATGTTGAAAGAGATTATTTAGAGTTTTAAAACAAAATGAATACTAGTTTGGCTAGAAGCAAATTATTTCTTCAAATATTTTAGAAAGATAGTTAGGTGCACAACTTAACCCAAAGTAATCATAAAACTCGGAAGAAGAAGTTAAACTCTATTTAGAAAAGAAAATTTGAGGTAAAAATTTGCTTATAAGTTAGTAAGGGAAATAAGTGGTGCGTTACAAACATATAGGTTTCTGCTAAATATGGAAGTTTTTCGAAACTTCATTTAAAATAGTGCAGCTCTTCCCTCCCCCCCCCCCCCCTTCCTTTCTTCTTCCCTCTTTTCCCAACTTCATTTAACATCTCCCTCTTTCCCCAGCTTCCTTTCTTCTTCCCGCAGCCTTCCCCTCTCCTCTCTCCCCTTTCTTTTCTTTCTTTCTTACTGCAGCTGTGCTGCTGCTGAGTGTGTTGTGTGTGTTGCTGATGGGGGGTTGGGTGGCGGCTAAAGGGTTTGGGTGAGGGTTTGTTATGTTAAAATTAAGGTTTAGGTAAAATTAGGTTTAAGGGTAGTTTTGTAATTTCAAATAAAAATAGGGATAATATAGTAATTAGAAATAAATTTTAATCCAACAATAATAATGTATAAAAATACTATTTGTTCATCAATTTTACAAATTATTTTCAATAAAATGTTCAAATAAAAGAGTTAGAGATAATATATTTAATTTCTTTATTTTCCAAAACATCAGTATTAAAATTTAAAATATTAATTATTTAGTCCAAATCATATAAAATTCTTATTTTTTTCATAACTACTAACGTTATAATTTAAATATAGAAAATAACTCGATAATTATGAAATTAAGTAAAATCTTCATTTTAATTGTCAAAACTTGATTTAATTATTCTCAATGAAATAATTTTTGAAAATAAATCTTTAATAAATAAATAAATTTGAAATCAGCTCATAATAAGATTTTTCAAAAGTTTTGGGTCTTACAAGTGTGATGTCGCTTGCAGAGGTATCTTCAGTTTAAAACACAGCTGTGAATGTTGTTCCTAAAGACAATAGGATGCTTATAGTCGATCTATATTCAGCATACATCGGCGAGAAAGGATCATTCTGTAAGACAAAGAGGATGCTTACAGTAGGTATGCCAACTGGAAAGGCATATCTGGACCAGCTGCTGGGTAACGTCGGGAGCGGGTTAGTAACCGACAAGTGAGCTCATGACCTACACTAAGGCTAGACATACATCATCCTTGTGTGAACATTATTCTCTGTTATGCATTTTTATGTCCGTATTCTGCTCTTTGTATTCATTTGTTTGCATTTTATTTTCTGTTTTTTGTTTGTTGTATATCTATATTCTTTGAAATGTTCTACTGTCTGGTGATAACAACGAAAACGATTAACTTTATTAATTATCCTGACCTTACTAAGGACTACTCCCCAGTTCCTACCCCTTATTTTTTCCTTTAGATGGAGACTGGAGTTCTGTTTTACGAGCTTGAGCATCCTTATATATATGAAGACTCGATGTTCCACAGTTACTACATTTTAGCCGCAGAGTCTTGCATACAACTATATGTACTACGAGATCACCCGTTTCAGCACCCGTTAGATAATCCTTATTTTGATCCTGACGCTCCTTATGAGTTCCTATTATCATGGCTCCATCCCGACACTCCGGATCACCCTTTCTCCAACGGACTAGAATATTCCTATCCTGCACAGCCGGTGAACCAGGCAGCTCCTGAGCCTACAGAGCCTGCTGAGCTAGCTTCAGCTAATGACTACATTCCTGCATTTTCTCCTAAGTGGAAATTTTCTCCAGAGCCTATAGTTCCACCATCTCTAGGTGCACAACTAGAAGATCAGTCAGGACTTCCCAGAGAGGCAATTGCTCCGATATACGTGAACAGACCTGTGTTTGCAAACGGTTCTCTCCATGAAGATGTGAGTAGTGATAGCAACATCACTAAAGGTACGGGTGATATAATAGTGATCCCGAATGATGATAATGATGAGAAGGAGGATCTGGATGAGAATTTTGAGGAGGAGGATCTGGATGAGAATTTTGAGCAGGAGGAGTTACCATTGTCGGGTAGCAACCAGCCAGCGGGCGAGCCCCACGAGAATTTGCCCAATAGTGACATATGATTATGAACAGTTAGCATCTAGTAGCATTCTTTTTTAGGACACTCCAGCTTAGGACTGATATTTGTATAAACTGTTACTTGTGTTAGTACACCAGAGATACTAGGAGCTTTTAATGTTGCTAGGTTAGTCTGGGCGCCAGCTTAAAAGCTTTTTATTTGGGCCAGGCCTTGGGGGTCGTGTATTTATATATGTACATATTTTCTAGCAGAGGCTGAAAAGGGTGTAAACTGACTGAGTTCTTTTGTATAACATTGTTGATGATGTATATGATGTACATTATGAATGTGAATATCTGCTGTTTTACTTATCTCTATTATTCATGTTCATGTATGCTTGATTATTTACCTTATGACGTTTCAAAAAAAAATTTACCCGTGAAAATGATAACGATCTAACAAGATACAGGCTCATATATTAAATATTAGTTACAAACTATGAAGATAAATTAGTAACACTCAACTTTTTGTGTAATCATGATATATCGAAAGTTGGGTCGTTACACATTATGCATAAACAAAACAATATGTGAATATGAAAGACCTCTTTTCTAAAATCCTATAGTACAAACATCTGAAAACTAAAATGATAAATTGATAAATCTACACTATAGGATTTCAATAAGGTGTAATACATAGATAGTAGACTTATATCTAATAATCTTACCGAATATTTTCTCCTCTTTTAAGTCTTCAAACCATTAGGCCTAACGTTGAAAGCACTATGCAATAAATCAAGGCGATTTTTTGCCTTCAAATATATACGAGCCACTTTTCTCCTTATCGCATCTTGGATTGTAGGTCATAGTGATAAAATAGTTAGGATAATTTACATATTTGCATATTTACATAATTTACATTTTTATATTTATTTATCATGTACTTGAGTCCATCGATAAAATTATTGGAAGAATTACTACTCTTTTACCAATCCTGCAACATTCACATCTCTCATTATAAGATTCTCAAATAGACATGCATTTACATTTTTCATTTTGCAATTTTGGTTGTTTATACCTAAAGAACTAATATTATAGTAGCTTTGATCCCCCAACTTAAAAATTAAGGAGCACTCCTGTTGTTTACTCTATTGTCAAATTTTTTTTTTTGTTATTGATTTAAGATAAAACATCAATAGTGAATGCTATTCAACCTTAACCATGCAGGTATCTTTCTTTTAGATATTGGCTAACGAAAAACATCATAAGATTTGAAGGTTGGTAGCAGGTCCGCATCAAGTGTAAACCGAGATATATACGTTCACTTGAGAACAAACTGCCAAGTTTCACAATCCATTTTTCAAAATTATCGTTCATGCAAAGATAAAATTAACCCATGCAAAGTGGCATCAAGGATTATCTAGCTTGTCCACTTATGCTTGAAGAAAAAATAATATCAACACGTGTAATGTCCCTCTCAATAAAGATCCAAGCCCAAGCTTTAATTTAATGCTTTCAAAAGAGTAATGTATGTTGGGTCTTGTTGAGGAACTAATTATTAATAATTGCGTATGTGAACGGATAAATCGCATATTGGTAAACTTAATTAATTAGATGGTAGAAGTTAAGAATTGGTTCAAATTTTCAATTCGAGTTCTTTATATGTAGTAAAAGTTTTTTTCTAAGATTATATTGGATAAAGGATATTTTAGAAATAAAAATTAACTTCTCTCATTTCCTAATTAATATAGAGGTATAGATGTTTGATGATAACCTATGCCCATGTATAAATAAATAACAAATTATGATCAAATATATTGGTCTCATAATTAATTTACTAATCTATTTAAATATTAGAAATTCAAATTTTATCTTTTACAACAAATTAATCTTTGGCATAATGAGTTAAGAGATACTATAAATAGACAACTAAAAAAAAACATATTTAAAGACCAGCAAAATTTATTAAATTTTAATGTCCTTTTAGTATTTTTCGAAATTAAATAACAAATTATTGCTTAGATATACTCATGATATAAACAAAACGTTACATACTCTAAGAGTGTGAAACAAAAAATTCCCACTAACTTGTGTGTATTTCGGAGGCAAACTCCAATTAATGGCTGGTTCTTACTTGTTAGAGTTTTCACATAAAACGTACATGTTATTGACAAGTATACAATGTTTGACTTATGTGCATTACAAAGTATATATGCAATTCTACATTTGTTGGTGCATATCACTCTCATCTCAGATACGTCTACCTAAAACTGTATATATGGTGTTTCAAACTTTCAATATCTTAGGTCTTTCTAAAGGTTGACTAATGTTGGTAGAATATATACGTACAAACAAAGTTTTGATTTGTTTATAATTTATTATATATTATTAATTTTACAATAAAAATATGTCAGATGTCATTTTTTTATTACAACTAAAACTAAATCTTTTTTTTAAAAATTAATAAGTTTTCTCTTTCTCTCTCTTTCTCTATTTCTTTCATTTTTTCATCTACTCTAATTCTTTTATATATTATTATTAATGATTAATTAATAATTATAAATTTAACAATCAAAATGTATAACATGATGACATTCTCTAATTGTAATTAAAATTAAAACTAAAATATTAAAATTAAAATTAAAATATAATTATATTATATTCCTAATTTAACAATCAAAATATTTTACATGACACTCTCTCATTAAAATTAAGATAAAATATTTCTTTTCAAAACTAATAAAATTTCTTTATCCATCCTCTTATCTACCTCTTTCCACTTCTCTATTTCTCTCTATCTTTCTCACTCAGCTCTATATATAATTTATATTTTATATTAATAATTTAACAAACTAAAATATGTTACAAAATATTTTTTCATTACAATTAAAATAAAATCTTTATCTCTAAAATTAACAAGTTCTCTCCTTTTTTTCTCTTTTTCTTTCTCTCTCTATTTCTCTCTCATTTTCTATCTCTACATTTCTATTCTACTAAAAATAAAATTAATAAAATAATATAATTCAAATAAATTCATAAAATTATAAAAAAATACATTAAATTTATATTTAAATATAATTTAAAAATATCTCATAATATTATTTTACATAAAAATTATTATTATTGTTATTATTATAATTATTATTATATACTTTTTTTAGTTTTCATATTTAGTTTCAAATTTTCACTACTTACCTTTCTAATTTATATTTTTATTTCTCTTCTTTCAAATATTTATTACATATAATTTGGAGAATACTAATTAATATTGTGATTAATAATTTGAATCAAGATTCAATTATTTCAAAAAAAATAATTTTGAATTAATTTTATAACTATCAATATAATTTTTTTATACTAAAATCTAACTATATAAAATATATATAAAGAGAAATAAATATATATTTTAAATAATAAAAATAAAAACTAATTATTTTTATTTATACAATAAAATTAACACCTAATCAAATATAAAAGTATAAACATTAAATTCTTTCAAGATTTAGATAATAAATGTTAAAATTAATTTTTAGTAAAAAATTAAATTTTTTCATATAAAAATAATAACTAAAAAATTATTATTTAATATTTTTTTATCTGTAGAGAGATCTTAATTTTTTTAGCTAACTAAAACTTTTGTCTTCTATAATTTTTTTATAAAAATAGTTTGATTTTATAATTTTTTTCTGCCAAGATTTATACTAGTTACTTGTACTAAATGAATAATAAGGAAGAAATGTTATTTCTCCTTCTTCAACATTGTTCATCCTAAAAATAAAAATATATATCGAAACGATGAAACTAATAAAATATTGTTCCTCTTTCAAGATATATATGCTTAATGCAAGAAGAAATTGGAAGATGAAGACATTAACATCGCTAATTCACTACACTTCAACTTTTTGGTTATATTTACATATGTGTTTATCTTATTAGTCCACCTCGCTCAATGAACTAATGTGTCTTTGTAGTGAGAATTTCTTGTATTCGATCTCTTCAAGGAAGAACATTTTCTTCTTCTAAATGGACCACGATTATATACATACTTATATAGCATTGAAATAAATGAATGAGGAAGATATAGATTAGGAAGTTACGAAACTCTTGAAAGTGGATAGTAAAGATATATAAGATATGTTATTTTATAAGTTTTAACATTGTAGTAAAATTTGTTTTACTTTAGCTAAGATTTTATAGAGAATTAATTTTTAAGTGAGTTTGTTTTACTTTAGCTGAGATTTTTTTAAAAAAAATATAGAGAATTAATTTTTAAGTGATCAGTATTAGTTAATTTTTATTTAAAATTATATTTTAATTATTATATTTTTGAAAAATTTAGAATTCAAAAGTAAAATTTAGGTTCTAGAATTTAAAATTTAAAATTTACAATTAAAAAAATTAGTTTATGTTGGCTAAAAAAATTGACTTTTTAATTAAACTCTTTTAAAGAAAATTAAAATACTTTTATATTTGATTTATTTTTTTATTTTTATATCAAAGATGTGGATAGAGATAAAAGCATATAGAGAACCTCCAACAATTATATATACATGTATAGAAGTAAAAAACCAAATGCAAATTAAATAACTCATTATATACAATAAAGTGAAAAGACCAAGAATCCTAATCTACATATTTGTAGATAGAAACTCATATGTATTATCACTATAATAAAAAATTATTTTTAATAATAAATTTTTAGTGATAATAATATAATGATTATTGTATATTGTACTTAATTTATATTTTTATAGTAATTATATATTTATTTTTATTGTACACGTAGCATAACCCAAATAAAATATAACCACTAAAACTAATTTTGTTAGTCGTGCGCAAAGTGCATGGATACCATGTTTTGCTGCTTCATCACTTTGGAATGTATGCCATTTAAATTCATGAAAGAAAATTCGTAATAACATCAAGTTTAATTTGTTCTCCCCATCAAGTAGACCCTACCCTGCCAAACACTAGAACTTGTTATTAAAAAAAAGTTGCGCAAAAAGGTTTAAGAAACAGTAAAAAAATCTATCCAAAATAATTTAATAAAATTATTTTATTTTATACTTTTTAATTATTATTTGTCTTATTTTATATTTTTCAATTATTATTAGAATAATCAAATAATAGTAAATATAATAAATATATAATTAAAAATATTATATATAAAAAAATATAAATAAATATTAAATTAAATTAACTTATTTTAAATTATTATCTCTCTAAAGACTCCAATATTAGTGAAGAATTAAATTAAGGGAGTCCCGGGCAGGTCAGCCAAATAATAACCATACCTAGACAAATTATGGGCACTAGGTTGTTATTAATGCTATACTAGTTATTTCAGTAGAGCTAATATGATAGATCGAAAATGAGAAAAACAAAAAGAATAATTCAATTTTATTCACATACATCAACATTTGAAATAAGTTCTCTATTTCTAAAATTTAACATGGTTGTTTCTATTTTTATCTTCTTCACTTTCTTTCTCTCTTTCATCTAATTCCTCCCTCATCAGTGCCTTCTCTCTCCTCTAGGTACTCCATGTTATTATTTATTGATTTGTTTTTACATTATTATATAACAATTGTGTTATTTTAACATGTCGAAATTTGTTAAAATTGTAACCTTATTAGGTTATCACCTAACTATAATATGATCGAGTAGAGTTAGTGATAGCCTGATAGCTAGCTCATCAGTAAAAAAAAAACGAATTTCATTTTTAAAGAGTAGTGCTAGTAACACAATAATATAAAATTATCTTATTTAATTTATTATTTCATAATTTTATATATAAATAGTTATAATTATATGTTTATTATATCTAAAATTATTTATTTATTTTAATAATAACTAAAAATTATAAAATAAATAAAATTTTATATTATTTTAAATTAATTTTTATTGTTTCTCAAATATTTTTTTATATTTTTAGGTACTTCTACATACATAACGAAATTAATAACATTATTAATGACATTATTATTAGTTGTTGTCGATGATAATAATAATAATAATAATAATAATAATAATAATAATAATAATAATAATAATAATAATAAACAGAAAATAATAATAGCCAAAATTAAGTCAAACGTAATAGAATTGAAATACAATTTATTGAACTAATAAAAAGACTTCAAATTAAACTTTAGCTTAATAAACTAATGATGAGCTTATTTTTCTAACTTCTTAACAAACTAAGTAAACTGAAAATTAATTAAGTACCCTAAGAAATGACTATTCTCATCACTTCACACTTATTATAACAAAGCAACAAACATGTTGCAACTGTTTAAATTAAAACTATATGTACTCATCTTACTTTAGACTATATTCTATCAACTTACAATTTTACACTTTATAAATGAAATGTTATAAGTTGATATATTTTTATTTTTAATTTTATATACCTGAGTAATAATTTGGAATTAATAATTTAGTATTATTCTAACTAGGCACTAATAGCAGTTTTATTTAGAATTGTATTTGCATGTTCTTGTACGATCTTCCAAGCGATAATCACGTGTTCTTGCTGCGTGAGAGTTGCCCCAATAGCACACCTTATAATGAACATTCCATCCACCATGGCGTGACTCATGTATACTCTTCCTGATTCGTTCATCGAATCCAATAATTTTCTATTGATTTCATTTGCATCACCGCCATGAGCAACTGAGGGTATAACTCTAAAGCAAACCATAGCGAGATTTCTAGGAACCACAATCTCAAACCTCTTATCCAACTTCACCAGTTCTTCAAAACTCTTTGCCATCTCAACATGGCTTCTTAGAAAATTTCTGAGATTTGAAATGCCGTAACTTCGAAGAACAAGCCATACTTTAAGAGCACGGAACCTTCTGCTTAGCGTAATTTGCCAATCTTTGTAATCCACAACTTGCTTCGATTCAGAAGCGTTGTTATGCAAATACGAAGGGTTTGTTGAGAGCGATTTGATCAAAGAATTTGGATCTTTAACCCAAAGACAACAACAATCCAAATTGGTTAGAAACCATTTGTGAGCGTTGAGGCTAAAAGAATCTGCATCTTCAACGCCATCGATCAGGTGTCTGAACTCTGGACAAATGCACGCGCTACCTGCATACGCCGCATCCACGTGGATCCACATTCCATAATTTTTCGCCACGTGGCACAACGCTCCAACTGGATCAATGGCCGTTGTAGAAGTTGTTCCAACGGTTGCACACAAGTAGCATGGAACTAATCCGCTATGGAGATCTTTCTGAATGGTTTTCAACAACGATTGTGGTAACAACGAGAATGAACTCGATCTCGAAGTCTTAATGGCTCTGAAGTTGTTTGGATCAAACCCTGCAATATGAGCGGCTTTTTGAACCGCACAATGTGTTTGATCTGAGCCGTAAACAACGAGCTTTCCAATATTGTCTCTTCCTATCAGGTTAAGCATTCGATCTCTGGCGGCGACTAGTGTTGCCAATATTGCCTCGCATGTTGTGCCTAACATGACGCCGCCGCCGTGACCAGTGAAGAGGAATTCTTTTGGTAGCCGGAGCTCCTGGCCGAGCCAATCCATGACCATGGTCTCAAGCTCAGTTGCAGCCGGGGACGAGAGCCAGTTGAATCCAACGGTGTTGAGTCCAGTACTGAGCATCTCGCCCATGAAACCAGCAGTGCTACCACTTGAAGGGAAGAATGCAAAAAAATTAGGACTCTGCCAGTGTGTAATTCCCGGAATTATGTGTCGTTTTATGTCCTGAAGGATGATTTCAATGGATTCAGAGCCAAAAGGAGCATAAGATGGAAGATTTTTTTGAAGATAACCAGGATCAACTTGACTTAGAACCGAATAGTTTTCAATATTATGGTAATAATCGGCAAGAAAGTCAACTATCATATAGCCTTGTCTCTTAAATTCTTCAGGATCCAATGGATTGTTCATGCTGAATGAATTGTAATCATTGTTGCTACCCATTTGGTGTATTTTGATCGATGTTCTTTATTTTGGATTTGGTATGTAAGATTTAGGCTCTTCATTTTGTAGGGTATATATAGATGCCAATAGAAAGGAATATTCTATTGATTGCAAAGGAATATTCTATTGGTTGCTTTCATTTTTTTTATTTTTCAATTTTTTGTTCCCATGGAAGAATTAATTTTTTTCCCATAGAGAAGATAATTTAGGTAATATTTATTTTGCTCTCCAGAAATTAAAAAACCAATTAATCTAGTTTCCGATTTTTTTTAATTAGAATTACCAACTCAATTCTCTAAATGTGATTTTTGTTAGTTTTTGAATAATTTTTTATCTTACAACCGTTATTAAAATAGGGATATTAGAAAGGTTGATGTATAAATTTTAAAATTTCAATCTAAGACTTTTTAATTAAATTATAAATTATTTATCATTTCAAGTAATTCAATTTTTATTATTTATACACAATTATATTTTTATACTATATATAATGGGAATATTAAAAAGGTTGGTGTCCAAATTTTTTTAAAAATATTCTTTATTATATATAATTTACAAAAAAAAAATATTTTCTAAAATTTGAATTTGAGACTTTTTCATTAAATTATAAATCACTTGTCATCTCATTAATTCAACCTTTATTATTTTTGTACATATTTATACATATATACTATATATAATGGGGATATTAGAAGGGTTGGTATTCAATTTTTTTTTATTACGTATAACTCATAAAATTTTATTATTTCTAAAATTTGAACTCAAAAAAAATTAGTTAAATTATAAATCACTTCCCATTTTAGCTAATTTATTTTTTATTATTTTTATACATATTTAATAAATAAAAGAGTAAATTAACAGGGACCATCAATCTAAATAGTTAAATGCCATTCAAATATTGTAACCAACGACTGGTTAATCTGAGAACAATTTTTTTATTATGACCAACATAGCACGCATTTGAATTTAATTCATTTGATTATATTAATGTCTATGAATCTTATTTTAGTTGAAGTCTTACAAACTATTTATAGATATATATTTTATTAATCATAATTAAAAGATGTTCTCAACAAGACACACTGACAACAATAATAATAATATTAACATTACACTAACTAATATGAGATAAAAATTTAGCTAGAAACTAATAAAAGTTGCATTTTTGGGGAAAAAAATGAATATAACATATATAAACTAGAAATTAAAAAAATTAAAATGAGCTTTACCTCGAGCATAATTTATTAAACTAATAACAACATTATAAAAATGATACATCAATTTTACTGTTAAATAATTAAATAACATTATCTAATTAAAAATTTCAGGTCACATATATTTGTTTGCCTACTGAACATTATCATTAGATTTATTTATTCTATGCCTGATGACACTCTGGAAACGAAAGAACCACAAAATGTTTGCTCTGTTTCTTTTATTACAACTTAAGATGGACGTACTTTTCTTCTTCTTTCTAGCTACTGCACATGTGGCTTAATTAAATCACTCCAAACCTATGAAACTTTCTTCGTTAGATTTTTAAGATATATAATTTCATAATTTGTTATAAAAAATTATAATTAAATTTTCATAAAAAATATAATAATAATAATAATAATAATAATAATAATAATAAATTATTATTATTATTATTATTATTATTAGAATAAACACCCAACCCGATCTTTGTCCATTTTTACGAAGGACAAAGCGATTCCTGTCTAAAAAAAGGGGACACTTTGACTTTCAATCTTTTTATTTTGGGACAATACGATTTATCTGTTAAAAAATTCATTAAATAATAACAAAAATTAGTTTTGTGAGGATTTTATTTGTATTTCGTGAGGGTTTTAAACCTCTACAAACTATTAATAAGTTTGTTTTTGAAAAATTCCTTCAACCATGGTGGTTAAGCGAAGAAAAATCATTGATAAAAATGATGCCGCAGAAAAAAGTAATTGTAGTACAATACTTTTTAAAGGAAAAAAATAACATCGAATAAGAAATAAAAGAAGAGAACTTTAATGTTAATAATATTGGTATTGATGATGATGACGGTAGAAGAGATAATAGTGATAATGATAAAGTATGGTTACACAATAAAATAATAAAAGTAGGAGTGATAATAATGAGGATGAAAAAGGTAGTGGTAGTAATTGGTTATATTGTTAAAAAGATTTTTGTGGGGGTTTAAAACCCCCACAAAATACAAAAACTTCACAAAATTAATTTTTGTTATTATTTTGTAATTTTTTTAACAAAAAAATCGTATTGTCCCAAAATAAAAAGGTTAAGGACCAAAGTGTCTATTTTTTTTTGGACAGCTTTGTTCTTTGTGAAAATGGAAAAAGACTTTAAATTATTATTATTATTATTATTATTATTGTTATTATTATTATTATTATTATTATCAATTTAAATTTTTAAAATAAATAATTATATAACCGTCATAAATAATGACACATTCATCTAAATTAGTTGCCCCACATTCAAGAGTGCTATGACTGGTATCTATATATATGGGGATATGCCTATATAAAAAAGAAAAACATGAGTGTTATTAAAAGGAAAATAGAACAATAATATTGTACATATTGTAATGAAATCTTAGCATTGTTGGATAATTTTAAATAAAAATAATAAAAATACAAGTGGATTTAATTAAAGTTTAACTGTTCAGCAACTCTTACCAACATTATTCTAATTAATTGAGAAAGTTAATTAGAGAAAAAGTATTTATGATATAAAAATGTTTGGCAATTAAGTTATTGAAATATTAATATTACCCTTTTGGTCATGTATGTGACTTTGCTTGATCAATTAGTTTAAACAATCTTTGAAGTTAATCATTTTTTAGGGCAACTGATTCATTCTATACTCCCATATAAAATAAATTATATTATTTGCATCAATAGTTACTTTTTATTTTTTTTTTAAATATATTATATAACTTTTTGTACTAAAATATCCTTGTCATTAATATTTGAATAACTGAAATATATTTTTGATTAATTTTACAAAAAGATTATAATATTCTTTTAAATTTTCTAAAAACCCTTTCTAATTTATTTTGAAAATATATAAAAATATCCTTTTATATAGTAAATTTTTAAAAGACTAAAATAATATTTTAAACTTAGTTTGTTTAATTATATTATAAATAAAAAATCTAATTTTAACAAAACTGAAATGTCTTTTTTGTTAATTCTAAGTCTAAAGTGCCCCTTTAAGAATTAATGTTATTTATAATACAAGTAAACAACATTAATATTCCTAAAAGGTTATTTTATTCTTTTTGACATTAGTCCTTAAAGGTTTATTTTAGTCTTTTAAAATTAATTTTTAAAAAGGGTATTTTAGAATTGGAATTAACTAAGAGGGTATTTTAGTTATTTTAAAATTAAATTTTTATTTCTAATATAATTAAATAAAATCAAGATTAAAAGATTATTTTAGTCATTTAATAATTAACTAAAAAGATATTTTTGTATTTTTGCAAAATAAATCAAAAAGGTTTTTTCTGAGAAAATTAAAAAGAGTGCTATAATATTTTTTAAAATTAATCAAAAGGATATTTCAACCATTTAGTTATTAATGTCAAGAACATGTTAGAATGAGAAATTATATAATATATTTTTTAAAAAATAAGTAAAAATAAATATTGACACAGATAATATAATTCATTTATCACTTACTTATTCATATATGTTTTTTAATTCATCAATACATATTTAATTTGTCGCTGTACCAAAACAACTATCTAATATTGCATACATTCAAAACGTTATTGGTGTGGAGCCATGTGATAAGTCCATAACACTTTATAAGATGCACGTTTTATTGAAGAGGCTAGTTAGCAGCCTGGACCCCCTTACTTGAATGGTCTATGTTGTGGAGCCACGACACAACGTTAGCGTAATAACCATTAAAATAGGGGTGGCAACCGGCAGGTAGGGGCGGATTTTTGCTCTACCCGATCCAGTCTCGCTACAACAATTTGTATAGAATTCGCCTCGCTTCTATCCGTATGTAGTAAAATATTGAATTCTAATCTGTCTCTGTGGGTACTCTATCCGTCCTTATAATTATTAAAATCTAATAAATAAAATTAATTTTCAAAATTTATATAACCATAAACCATCATCACATACATAACATAAATTAAATTAAAAATTTAAATATGATACAATATTATTAATTATTTACTAATTATTTTTAATATATTATACATATTATATATATCGGAGCGGATAGGGACGGATAATATCTAAACCTGACCCCGTCCCGCCCCTCCCAAGAACCTGTCCCGCTAAAAATCCGTCCGAAGCGAATAAGGGCGGGGTGAGTACCTGCGGATTCAATGGTGTTGCTATCCCTACATTAAAAACTAAATAATATGATACGTTTTTAGTATTATGTTTTTTTAAAAAATTGTCAAATAATATAAAAAATTATTTGGACATAATAAGTAGTATGACCTTAATGGTAACGTTGTTTAAAAATTACTTACATATTTATTAAATGCAAAGCGTCTAACATAACAGTGACACTTTTCTACTTTTATATTACTTCTAGTTTTTGTTTTAGTTTTGAAAAACAACTTCTTCCAACAACGTAACAAAACGTACAATCTTCTACTTAAAAAACAAAAAATTAGAAAAGCAATACAGAAAAATTCCTTTCTCAAAAATTAAACCAAACAAGCCCTAAATTTTAGGGTGTGCTCTAACTTTTGTAAAGGCTATTATATGCATACTAGTAGTTATATAATTATTCATATATTTTTTATTTTTTTTTTTGAAACATAGGAAGCTCAACACATTACAGTGGAGCAAAATACACAAACATAAAATACAGAACATAAAACAGACAACATAAAACCTGACCCCTGCAGACCGAGAAACAATTTCCTGGCACCTCCAACTATGTTATCAATTCCCTAAAGAATCACCTCCAGTCCACTCATTGTAGCTTGACACTGTCTTTGTGTGAATAAAGTCAATACTGGCGATGTTATTATTGAATATTCTGACATTACGTTTCAACCAGATGTTCCAGATCACTGCAAAGAACGCTGTCATCCATACTCTCTGTCCTTGTCTTCTGTTGTACATGCCCATCCAACTTTCGAATAGACCTTTCATGTTCCCAGGAATAACCCAATCTCTACCAAAGAAACGCAACCAAGAACACCATACTTGCCATGTTACCTCACACCTGATAAATAAATGCTCAACAGTTTCTACCCCTTTGTGGCACAGGACACAGATATTATCATTATGAATATCAACTCCTATTCTTATCAATCTCTCATTGGTATTAATTCTACCAATTAGCACAAACCAACCAAAAAACTCAATTTTTGGGGATATCAGGCCTTTCCATAGAGCATTTGTGAAGCTCAATTCATATATTTTTTATTAGTTTAAGTTTTTTTAAAAAATAATTATATAAATACTATCAAGTTTTTTATAACCGAAATTTTTAGAGTTTGATTTTTATTTTTTTCTAAATATAAGATAAATTAAAAAAAATCACATAAAAATTTATGTAAACTTAAAAAAAAAAAACTTACTTAAAAAATTTTATTAAATATATAATCATTTATATATTTTTTATTAATTCAAATTTAAAAAAATAATTTTATGACACATACTATATTTTTTAAAAAAATAATGTGCTATTTTAACTTTTAGATACGATGGTGTCCATGTTATTTTAACGCGCAAAACGTTGAAATATTAGTATAAGATTATTAAGATTAAAGTAATAAAGAGAAGTAAAAGATAATTGTGGGGTTGTCCTTCTGTAATAGGTTAATAACCATCCGTGAGATTAAGCATTGAAGATATTATTTTGGAAATAAATATAATAAGGAAAGAAGCTAATTGTGACTTGACAAGCTTTTTAGTAGAACCGGTTGACTAAGATTCCGTTTGCATTTGGTCATGAAAGGGAAAAAAAAGTTTATGGTTTGTAACTAAAATTAAAGGGAGAAAACAACCTCAACAACCACATCAACAACAGATGACGTTTCCTTGAATGGTTAGGTTCTTAATTAAAGGTGTTTATGGGTCGATTTAGTTTGAATTTAGAATAAAATTAGAATCGAATTAATTAAATTGTAATTTGTTTAGATTTATATTTTTTTTGTGTATATCCAAATTAAATTAAACCGATTAAAAATGAATTGATTCAGTTCGAATGATTGAGTGTTCAATAAAATATAAATTCATAAAAAAAGTTTAAAAAAATTAAAAATTTATTTTAAAAATTATGTAAATATAATAATTAATAAACATGTAAAATTAAACAAGTTAATAATATGTTAACAACAACAAAATATCCATAATAATTTATAATTATAACTACATATTTAAGTCATTTTATAAATAATCAGTAAAAGTTATATATATATATATATATATATATATATATATATATCTTTTAATTTAATTAATAAAATGTTCGAGTCTACAAGTTGATTCAGGTTTTACATTTTTAAATTATTATCGAACCAATTAACAGAGAGTATCATCGATTCGGTTCGAATTGTACTCAATTATTCGTTAATTTCAGAATTAATTTAATTAGTTTGATTCGAATTTAGACAAATAATTGAGTACCCAATATCCATAAACACCTCTAATCTTAATGACATGCCACATAAACTTTAACTGAAATGGAGTTAAGAAATGGATCTTTTTATTATTATTTTTATATTTTTTATGCAAAAAATTATTTTGGACTAAAATATGATTATATATGTTTTTAATTTGACTTATGATATTTTTTTTTGTTTAAATAACAACACCAAATTACAATTTTTTTTTAATTTTTAATTTTGATATTAAATTATAAAATTACTTATTTCAAGAGATTAAGTTGATGATAAAAAAAAGGTATATAAAAAATTAGATCTTAACTTACTTTCTTATTTTTCTGATGTACCAAAAATAGAACCGCAAAGATGGATATATATCAATGAGAGAAAAATATATGTATTAAACTACTAATAAATATCATAAGGTAAAATAAAGGAGGCAATTAAAAAGGGAAAAGAAAATTGAGAATGTAATAATGCAGTGTTGACAAACTTATGCATGGGTTCCCTACTCACAATGATAAAACAAGCTTAAGTTCAATTAAATAGCAGAATAAGTTCAAAAAGAGAGACAGTATCCATAAGTGTTAAGTATATAATTATTTTGTTAGAAAATTATTTTAATTTTTTAATTTATTTATAAGTAATATATATATTAATTATAATTACAAATTATGCTATTTTAAATTAAATAATTTATATAATGGTGATCTCATTTATTGTTTTAACTGCTAAATTGAATAAGTCATTATTATTTTTGATTTGGAATTAAATGAGAATAAAATCGGATATTATCTTTTGTTCCTTAGATAATTATCTTTTGAATTTTAGATATATTATCTTTTGGATTTTAGATACTATTTTATTTGGCCTTTAGGGTTTAATGGGTGCCATGCTCAAATATAAATAATGCCTTCAGGATTTCGGTCCCCAATATACTAAAGCCGCCTTTGTTGCTCTTTCTCCATCAAAAGAGTTGCAATTCAGCCACCTAGGAATACAGAAGGCTTTGGTTGAGGAATATCGAAAGAACTACAAGATCCAAATTCTTCCTTCAATTTCTGATTTTTATGAGTAAAGATACGCTTCCACATTATGATATTTTTTTGTGATTCAATATGGATGATCTGGGTTAATAAAATAATTTATTCAAACAAGTAGTATCAGAGCATGTAAAGAGAATATTATGAATCCTTTTTTCTCAGAATTCTTTAACCCAAAGATCATTCATGTTAAATCATTAAGAAAGAAAATACTTGAATGCAAAAGTGTACCTGAATTCATAAACATGAATCATGATCGGAAAAATTTGGATCTTATGATTCTTTCGATCTTCCTCAACCAAAGCCTTCTGTATTCCTAGGCGGCTGAATTGCAACTCTTTTGATGGGAAAAGAGCAACAAAGGCGGCTTTGGTATATTGCAGACCGAAACCCTGAATGCACTATTTATATTTGAGCATGGCACCATTAAACCCTAAAACCCAAATAAAATAGTATCTAAAGTCCAAAAGATAATATCCGGTTTTATTCTCATTTAATTCCAAATCAGAAGTAATAATGACTTATTCAATTTAGCATTTAAAACAATAAATGAGATCACCATTATATAAGTCATTTAATTTGAAATATCATAATTTGTAATTATAATTAATATATGTATTGCTATATGGATTGGGGTTGAGGAGGATTCTCATCATTTTCCTATACTGTAGCAGTATCTTAATTAAGCAACAATAGTATTCACATTGTTCTCTTGTACTGTTACTGGATCTACAATAGGATTCTCATTTTGCTCTTTTACTATAACTGTATCTTGAACAACAATAGACACAATAACCTAATCATTGTCAGTTACAGAATTATCATCAAAAGCAACATTCTTAATATTTTCTTCCCCCCCAAACTCAACATCCTCAAGAAATCTCTCATTTTTCGTTTCAAAAATAGACCTTAATGCAGGATTGTAAAACTTGTACCCCGTGAACGCTCAGCGTAACCAACAAAGTAGCAACTAATTGTCCTTGAGTCCAATTTTCTTTCATGTGGCCTATAAGGTCACGCCTTAGCTGGACATCCCCAAATATGCAAATATTTTATACTGGCCTTTTTCCAGTCCAAATTTCGTAAGGAGTTTTGTTAACTACTTTGCTTGACACCCTATTAAGGATATACACTGCGATTTTTAAGACTTCTCCCCAGAATGATTCAGGTAAGGAAGAATGACTAATCATACTTCTCACCATGTCCTTAAGAGTTCGGTTCCTTCGCTCTACAACACCATTCATGCTAGGTTTGCCTGGTATGGTGTATTGCGGAACAATATCATACTCCTCTAGAAAAAGTGCAAAAGGCCCGGGACGTTGCTCACCTGAACTGTCATATCTTCTTTAGTATTCACCACCACGATCAGATTTGACAACTTTAATTTTCTTTCCAAGTTGAAGTTCAACTTCAGCTTTGAAAGACTTGAAAACATTCAAGACTTGGGACTTTTCATGAATTAAATATAGATACCCGTAACGAGAGTAATTATCTATGAACGTAATAAAGTACCGTTGTCCATTCCAAGAGACAGTAGGGAATGGGCCACATATATCGGTATGTATCAGTTTTAAGACATCTTTAGCTCTCTTAGCACCTAATTTCCTTTCGTTTTTCCTTTTCTCCTTTATGCACTCAATGCAGACTTCAAAGTGCGCCAAATTTAGGGGTCCAAAAATTCCATCCGACACGAGCCTCTGAATTCTCTATTTAGAGATGTGACCTAGGTGTTTGTGCCATAATGATGCCAAATTCTCATTTAGTTTTTGTTTTGTATCCGTTTGCAGTATTTAATTATTATAGGAATTTAAGTCAAGCCGATATAGATTATCCACCAAATGACTAGAGCAAATATTATTCGAATTATAAAAGAAACTGACTTTATTGTCTTCGAACGAACAAAAATAACCTGATTTGTCCAAACGAGAAAAAGAAACCAAATTTCGTCTAAATGACGGTACATAAAATGTCTCTAATAAATCCAAGTAAAATTCACTTGTGGAACATAATCTAAAGGTTTATATAGCTTCGACTGCAACTATATTGCTGTCTGCCACATCGATGTATCTTTCGGCATCACTTGGTGGTCGGCTCCACAAGCAACCCTGCATAGTAACACTTACATGAGTAGTAGCAACAGAATCTACCCACCAAGTATCAACAGGTGCATAACTCAAACTAGTCTCAGAACAAACAAAAGTAAGAATTATACATTTCTTTACACACCAAGTGGCATATTTGGTACAATCCTTCTTCATGTGTCCCACCTTCATAAAGAAGAAACAGGTTGCAACTTAATCCTGTTTCTTAGACTTTTTCTGCTGGGAAGGCATATCTGCAGTAGTATCACGCTTTCTTTTATACTGAGAAGATGAAGTCATGTGAGTACTTTCAGTCTTATCTTGCTGTAGCGTTTCTTCTTCTTGCACACAGTGAGATATAAGCTCATTTAATGACCAAGTGTCCTTCAGAGTGTTATAACTCACTTTGAATTACCCAAAGTGTGCAGGAAGGGTGATCAAAATGAAATGCACGAGTAAGTCTTCACACAACTCTAACTTTAGTGCTTTCAATTTTGAAGCAGAATGAGACATTTTCATAAGGTACTCCCTTATGTTCCTTTTATCTTTATACCTCATGGAGACAAGTTTGCTCAAAAGGCTACTTGCCTCCGCCTTTTCATTCTTAGCAAAGAATTTTTCAACATCTTTTAGGAACTGTTTGGCATCTTTATCCTCAGTAATTGAGCCCTGAAATGCCTCAGGAATTGAGGATCATAATGCTCATTCCATTGGATATCTCCCACTTCTCTATTTTAACCTCATTGAGATTTTCTAGAATGGAAGTGGGTTTCTCCTCTCGAAAGAGCTATATCCAGATCCATACAACCGAGGACAATCTCCACGGTATCCTTCCAAACTTTAAAGTTTGAACCATTTAGCATAGGAATATTGCTAATTTGTGCAGAAACATTGGTAGCTAAAGCCATAGTTTCTAGATTAGAACAAAAGGAACATGCAGTAAATATTAGTTAAATAATGGGAAAAAATCCATATTGAGATATCTAGAACAACATTAATTTTCAATCTTTGGATAGAAAAATTAACTGTAAGTGATACTCTCATTGCAATAATCAAATATTGTCAAAATTCTTGTCACACATTAAGCCTTTCTTTGGATCGACTGAATGCACACATGGAAACTTAAACTTCGCAACCTATTTATTATAGCATATATTTTCTATTAATTGGCCAAACAATAATCTTCCTTTGGGCCAATTATTGACCGCATAATTAATAGAAAATAAATAAAAGTGTGCAATGCTTATTATTTGGCCAAACAATAAACTTTCTTTGGGCCGATTATTGTTCGCATAAATAATAAGCATTACTTTATTCTTAATTAGCTACCAAATATGTATTTACCATCAATATGTGTATGTAATTCGGTCAAATACAGACCTTCCTTTGAGCTGACCAATATTAGCATGAATTTAATATCACAATATTCCTAATGTTTTGAATAGATCAATTTTAGGCTACTTTGGCATCATAATGTTCAATCAATTTATTCTAAAATCAAATCTTTTTAAAATAGGTGGATATAATAATCCAAATAGTTACTAACTTTCTTATGTAACAATAAAAAAAATACTTAAATTCTAAGAGGAATTAAATCTTAATAGTGTCTTTTCGGTCCTTAAAAAAAGACATAGTTATAACTGTTCAACAAATTCATATGGCAAAAATTTTTTTTGATCCATTAAGATTAGAATCAATCATTATGATTCAACAAAACAAAAAAATAATGAATTTACCAAAATAATGAATTCGTATAGAATGGTATAAAAAAAATAAACAAATGAATAACTTTTTTATTTTAAAAAAGAAATCGGATTTACAAATTAAATCATAGTGCATACAAAAAGCTTTATGATAAATATGCTAATTCTATGGATCTGCAGTGTCCATAATCAAGAAATTAATTAAATTCTTTTAATTTTACAAATTAACCACTCTAATATTTGGGATTCGAGACACAGACAAAAAAAGTATGCACATATATAACAGAATGCAACAATTTTTTTTAATATACCTTTTGTATTTTTTATGTGCTTTTCATGTACTATTTGTGTATTCTTTATGCACTTTTTTATGTACTTTTTTTATGTACATATTTAAATCTAATTTCACAACTTCAAATTAAGATTTAAATTAAAATAAAATAAATTTATAATTTCTTAATGATTTAATCATAGACGGTCTTTGGGTTAAAAAATTCTGAGAAAAATTTTAACATATTTACGTATTTTAATCTAATAATTTAAATTTTTAAAAAATAATTTATACAAAATTAAAGTTATTTTAATTATTTTTTTAGCAATGGTATAACTTATATATTTCCACAAGTTTTTTTTTTCTTTAACTAGAAAATGTACCATATAAGTAGTTTTTCAAATAACTAATAAAATATTAAAATTTAGTCACTATTGAAGTCTATTTAAAATTTTAATTTGCAAAATTAAAATTATTTTGCCAATTACGATCCAACAAAAAATATCTTTTTCAAAGAAAAGTATTAGTTGACCGACATTTTTTTTTCTCATTTTTTACCGTATATTTTTATCAATACTAACCAATTCTTTTATTTTCTATGCTAAAAATAGTGTCCCCTAATGTTTTTTAGGAATATGAAAGTGAAATGTTTTAAGATAAAATATGACATATATATAAATTTAAATAATATACCTATCGGAAAAACTTTTATTAGAATGTATTTGTATCAATGATAACCAATTTAAACGTTGTTTGTGGTATATATATATATATATATAGAATAGTTAGTTCACTGACAACCAAGCAATGTGATGCATTCATATTGTATTGGAAGGTTAATAAAATGTGCTTAAATGGTATGGTTGGTAGTTCACTGACAACCAAGCAATGTGATGCATTCATATTGTATTGGAAGGTTAATAAAATGTGCTTTAAATGGTATGGTTGGCTAGCTTATCTATTATATAAAAATCGATTTTCTGTCTTTAATGATAGAGTTGACGTGGCATGCTTCTAAGAGTATTTTTCGATTTATTTTTTTTAACTCATTAAATATAAGTTATTACGATAAACTAAATATATCAACTAATTGATTTGATTAGATATTTAAATATAATATAATTTATTATAATTTATATCAATTTGATTTGGTAATATTTCCTAATTCATTTATTTTAATATTCTCTTAGTATTTTTTAATTTAATTCTTTTAATTTATTAAACCAAATTTATTGTGTGTACTAATTAATTAATTTGATTAATTTATTAGTCATTAAATAATAAATTATTTCATTAATTATTTGTTTGACAAATATTATAATCTAAAAATGTCTCAATTTAAGTATTCTACCGCTGTCGATGGAAGTTGAACATGTAGTAATTCAGGGTAACCATGATATTTTTTATAGTATTATATAAAAAAATATTTTAAAAATGAATATACCCATTGTAATTAATTTTCTTTGTCAATATGTTATCTTTTACCTAACAAACAATATCCATGTTGAATATATTATTTTCATCGGAAGCCATACATGATTGATTGATAATTCTATATATAAAAATACTCATGTGGTAGCTAAATACCATATTGTTATCTCGTTAAAGTTAATTCTCTTACGATTACGCGAATGTGATTCTCCTATGATTATGCGAATGTATAGCACTATCATATGAAAATTGATTGGATTACATTTATGTTCAACGAGGTAGGTGATCTTTTAGGCCTAATCACGATCAGAGTTGAGGAAGGTTTGAAAAATGCTAACAATACAAAAACTTTTTATTTTTAATACCCAATAATAAATATGTAAATTAAAATTAATATTGTACCGTACAAAATCATAAAATGTATAGCATACTCAAAACATATCCAATCCGTATTAACTGTTATTGTTTATCAGTTATATTATGATAAATCTGGTTATTAAAAAAGATTAAAATTAACTTAAATATACACAATATTATTTTATGCTTTTCATTTTTATTTTATTATCATAAAAAGTCATACATATTATAAGAGAACCTCGTCTTTTTACTAACGGTTCTTCCATTCAATGGTTTCTATAAAAAAAAAAAGCATAATAATATTGTGTTTGGCAAGAATATATGAAATTTTGAAAGGTTGAAGTATAGGTTTAGTCCTTAACATATTCGTAAATGAAGTGCAGAGTAGATAAAAAGATAGCTAATAAAAGAGAATAAATTACCATTGGAAAAGTATATAGAACCAAGAGGTTACCAGCAAAAAATTAAACAAAACCATATTAATTTATATTAATAATTAATTTTAAATTTATGGAATTTAAAATTTAAAAAATTTAAAATTAATTAAATAAACCTAATTAAAACCTATAAAAGCCTTCTTTTTCTCTCTCACATTAATCTACCCACCTCCAACAATCACACACAGACCTCTCTCTCTCACCAATGCTGCTGGAAGCGCCGGCGACTTCCATGCTCTCCGGGACGCCCTCAACAAGCACATCCAAGACAACCGCTTCAACACGAAGTCCACCTTCGACTTCGTCACCAACAAAACCTTCTCCTCTTCCCTCCTCAACCACCTCCTTCAAACACTATCCACCCTCAACCGCGGCGTTACTCGCAAGAACGCGTTCGAAGCAGTTGAAAGCTCCATGAAAGAAAGCTAGCTGTTGGGGGGAGTGAGGATAAGGACTGAATTTGCCTAACACTCCTCTCATAATTGATTATTTGTTGCTGACATAGCTTATTCTCTTGAATCCACAAGCTCTTGAGGGTTATGGTGCGGTCCATGAGCCAAATTATCGGTGAGTGCAACTGCTTGTTGCTTATCATCACTACGGTAATATAAAAGCTTGGGCAAATTTGTATATGTAATGTATATTATTTTATACTTTATAGATAGAAATGCTTCATTATGGTATAATATGGGACATGATTGTCTCAAGATCTTCTGTTGATCATGAGCCGTATAATTAGATTGATACCTACAGGAAAGCCGATATCGACACATTCCCAGAATATGATAAGTTTCGAGATGGTTATGGCATCATTGAAAACTATGGTGATCGACGATAGATAAACCTGCCAGGTTTCGAGGACATGACCGTGATGATTATGCATATGATGACTATGGCTACAAGTCCCGTGCTTCTCATCATATGATTATGTATATGATGACTATGGCTACAAGTCTCGTGCTTCTCATCATCGTAGGGAGGATAGCCATGAGAGGGGATTATAAAAAAAATATTCGTTTAAAATGAAAAAAAAATCTTAATACTTAACAAAAGAAACATCCAATTATATTTTAGCAAAAATAATTAAATATTTATAAAATTTAAAAAATATGAAATTTTTAAAGAAATAGAGACATTCACATTTGTAATACAAAAAAATTCGAAAAATATATAAAAGAACATCCATTTAGTATGAAAAAGAAATATTTTGATACTTAGTAGGAGAAACATCCATATATATTAACGCGTACAGATTTTGGATTCACCCAAAAGTATTTGGTTGATTTTTGGCTAATACCCTTTTGGTTCCCTAGCATTGCTCATTACCATTTATATCCATGAAAGATACGAACGCTGACAAATGTATCCATATAAGAATAAAACGACAATTGTACCCACAGAAGATAGCTTCCGTGTGCCAAGAATACCCTAGCTAACGGATCAATTGTGTAACCAACATCCGGGTACTCTTGGCACACGGAAGCCATCTTCCGTGGTTATAATTGTCATTTTATTCTTATATGGGTACATTTATCAGCATCTGTATTTTTTATGGGTACAAATGGTAATTTATTCAATAAAAAAAATAAATAGTTAAAGCTTTCTCAATACTAACCGTCGTAGTGTATGACAGGTGTTCTATAATTTTTTTAGATTTGATTGTGTCTTTATTATTATATGTTGTTCTATTTAATTTATACTAAAAAGACTTGTGATAATCATCTTCTCGTGGTAGTGTAAAAGTTGTAAGTATTATATTTACTTTGTTTGCTCTTAAATCTTATGTCCTTGATGGATATTTGTGATTGAGTAATTATTAAAAGAAATAATTGGTTTAATATCTATTTTATGTTCTATTTAAATTATAATAATGAGTAAATATTTTTTTTTCAAAATAAATAATACGATTTTTCATAAAAACAACGTTGAAATAATTGTAAAATTAGATTATATCACAGATGATGATAAATATCTTGATATTAGATCTATAAAATAAATTTTTAAGAATATTATGTTCTATTATATAATTTAGTTATATTTTTTTTATCTTCAATCTATATTATTTAGATTGGCATATTTCTAAAGAGAATTATTTAATTTTTTTAAAATTATTAAATTAAATCAGTTACAATTTATATTATGGTTAAACTTAAACTTTTATTTATTTTGTCATATTATTATATATATAAATATTAAATTCTTTGATTAAACACTTATTTGATTACGAAATGATATTATATGTTACTTTTATATTGCCAATTAAATTTCAATTACTACACAAATATTATATTTTAAGTAATTATATATTTTATTGTTATTTTAAAAATTATTATATAATTTTAAAATCATTTAATTATGTTTTTTTTTTTAAAGCATTGTCATTATTGGAGAGTAACTAATGTTTGTGATAGTCTAAAATTAAAAAACAAAAATACAAAATATTAATATACTGATTTTTGAAGTATAAATCTTGAAGTAAATATATGTGATTCTAATTAATGATCATAATTAAAAGTCTTTATTTTATTTCAATTTGTTTAGGACATGTTTATCTTAAATTTTATTTCTTTATTAATTAGTATTCACTACAACAATATAGATTATTTTTTAGGGTTATAATGTGTAAAAGAAAATTAAAATTTGTCAAAAAAATAAATTTTGACACTATTTTAACTATAAAAATATGTTAATAAAAATTTTGTCAAAAATAGTATTTTTAACATATAAGTGATTGTGAAAAAAAATTTAAATCTTATTTTGATAAATATTGTCTGTCAAAAATAATTTGTTAAAAAATTTTGAGAACATATTTTCTGTGATACTTATTAATTGTCAAAAATACTATTTATTTTGACACTTATTGATTATAAAATAGTTTCAACAAAAAATTTTAACAAAGAATGAAATGAGGTCTTGAAACTAAAGAATAAATTGAGATTTTGAAGATAAAGAATGAGTAGTATAATCCTAAACTGAGAGCAGTGTGATGTCAAAATTAACAGAGCCCAAAGAAAAAGAAAATTAGTGGAGTAAATTAAAAACAAATAAGTATCAAAATTGAGGAGTAATTTTTTACGGTCAAATTATTCGTCAAGAAAACATAGAAAATTTGACATTTGTGATATTTGTCAAAAATATATATTAATTTTGACATTTAATTATGGTGTTAAAAAATAAAATGTTAAAATAACTCTATTTTCTTGTAGTAATTTTTTATACATTTAATTGTCATTAATTTATATAAATTAAAATGTATAACTTAAAAAAGATAAATATGTGTCTAAAAAGTGAAAAAAAAAATATTTTTTTTGTTAGTAAAAAATTTATGTCGCTTTAGTTTTTTTTTTTTGGCATCATATCTTACATTTTTACTATAATTAAAAGTTAGAGGTAAATTATTAAATATAAATTAGTAAAAAAATATAATACTTAATGAATGATCATAAGCACATTTAAAGTATTTAAGTTATTTTTATATAATAAAAATGATATACTTTAAAAAATATTTGTATATAATTTATTAACAAATATATAAGATATTTATCATAATTTTTATTTTTAATAAAAATATCATTGTATTAAAGTGATACATTTTAAAGATGTATAAATAAAATTTTTATTAAAAAAAATATTAAGATAGCAAATGCAATTTTATTTTTATATTATTCTTAATATTTAGTTTTAATTTTACCTCTAGAGTTTTAATATGTTTCAATTAACCATTAGGGTGAACAACATTAATTATAACTAGTTAATTATATTATTTAATTTGACCAAAATTAAATAAATATTAAATCATTTAATAAATAATAAACAAATAAATAAAATAAATGAATTTAATATGAATTATTTTTTATTATTTTTTATATCTAGAAATCATAATGTGCTTTTATGTATTTTGATTAATAATTCTTAAAAGAGTTACTATTTTATTTACTAATATTTTAAATTTTTTATAATATTTTCATAAAACTTGATTAATAGATACTTCTTCACACTGTTTTTCTTGAATTTTTTAATAAAAATATATCTTAATTTTTGTCTTTCATCTTTTATATTCATTGATTATACTAATTTTTGTTACCGTGTATTTTTATCAACTACATGCATTATTTTTCTGCCTTTTTTTTTAATTATTTTATTACCTTATTTTTAATTATTTATTTTAATTTCACTCCTCATATATTTATTGTATTTCACTTCATCTTAGTTTAAATTTCATAGTTAACTTTCAATTATATTAAATTCAATAGTTTCTTTCAAAACATACTTAAATATATTATCTATTATATACAATCATTAGGATAAACAAATAAATATAAATTGAATATATAAATTAATTTTAATTTAAACTAAAAACTAAATGAATTGTCAGAAAAATAGCAACCAATTTTGTTTTTAATTTCTCTATAATTTATTTAAAGGTAAAAATCTCTCTATAACCACTAATATCGCCGATAACAAAATTATAAGTCTCTATAAAATAAAAATAAAAAATATATAATTTTAAAGATATTAATCATAGACTATGGACAAATTTTTTTACAAAAAAAATTATGGATCAACATGTAATTTTTTTATATTTTATTTTGTTCTAAAATTTTTCAGACTTATCAACATTTAAGTTATCTATACATCATTTCTCAAAATATTATGATTTCACAAGTTATAATATATGGAGTAAATCATCTTTATAAACCATTTGCAAATCAATTTTATGTATATCTGCCAAAGTAAAAAAAATTACGCGCACGTCTCAATTTACATATCTATGTAAATCAAATTTATGGAGTTCGAATTATTTGTTTTCGTAGTAAATCAAATTTATAAGATTCAAATTACTTGGATGTTATCCATGCTACTAAATCGAATGAAGGAGATTCGATTTACAATGAGTTGAATTGCTATTAAGTGAGTATAAATCGAACCTTATTGCTTCGATTTAGCATGGACCATATAAATCGAAATTTATAGATTCGATTTAGTAGGGGATGACATAATTCGAATTCATTGAATTCAATTTACTTTCGAATCACAATGTCAAGTAATTCGAATTCTATAGATTCAATTTATTACTTATTACCCTAATTCGAAGTCATTAAATTCGATTTATATAGAAATGTAAATGGAGATAACTAGGCAACATTTTTGGGTTTGGAGAATTTAGGTAATTTTGGAGTGGTTTTGGTTTATCAACATAAATTAACCTAATATGTAATATTAGTTATTGTTATATATATATATGAAAAATGTGACTTATGTATGCATTGTTTGGATTAAAAGAATTTGTAGGAAAATAAAATGTTAGAGAAGAAAATAGATGAAAAAATTAATTTTTTATTATTTGGATCAAGAAAAAAATTGAATGAAAAACATAAAATCTATGTGGAGCTCATATAAATTTTTTCTCTTTAAAATTGCAAAAAAATTTATGCAGAAGTGCAAACATGGGTTAAAATACAAAGTTACCATTTGAATTATAATTTATATATAATATATAAAAACATTAATATAATTTTACTTTATTATAATTTTTTCTCTTCTTACTTTTTCCTTCCATCCAAGCAAAAGAAATTTTTTCTCTATTTTCTTTCCATTTATTTTTTCTTCATCTAAACACACACACAAAAATATACTTTTCTTTTCATTTTGCTTCCTCTCATTTTCTTTCTTTCTATTTTCTTTCCTCTTATTTTTTTATCTTATATTCAAACAATAATTTAGTATTTATCTATTTATCTTCTATTAATATTGTTATAACAAGGATACATGTGACTGTATAAAAATGATATAATCTAAACTTTGATTATCTGAGAATTTATTTAATGATATAATCTAAGAGGTAATTAAATAAGAACTTGCAATGACGGAGAAAGAACGGGAGCATTTTTTTTAAATAGGAGTGAGGGATGGGAAGGGGGCTTCACACGCTCCTCTGTGTACTCATTACCATATCTAACTAGCAACGGAGATTCAATTTGAGTCAATTTAAGAGGGGACGTGTGGACTTCATCTGCATTGAGCCTTTAAGGTAATGAACCTAAGTCGAATTTGGGGCCCTAACAATAGATTTTAGTTGATCTTACTTGCATTGAGGTCTTACTAGACCTAAATATATCTTGGATTAATATTTTGAGTCATTGTTATAGCAAATACTATACTATTTAATATTATAACACTTAGTATATGTAAAAGTTGAATATATTTACAAAATATTTTTTAATTCAAATTAAAAAATTAATTATCTCTTTTTTAGTTTTAAATATTATTTTTTAATGTAACAAAAAAGTAAAAATAACAATAATAACTCACATAATTTATTGAACAATTTTTTCATCTTAATATTTAATAAATTAACATACAAAATATTATTTAACATACAAAATAAGTAACTTAAGTCATCATCTAGGACAATAAATATAATAGTGTAAATATTTATTTATTTATTTATTAGTAGTAAAAAATATGTAAATAGTATAAAGTGATATTTTTTTAGTATAAAAGCAATAATAAAAGTTATTAATTAAGTTAATTATCTAATTAAAAAATTATAAAAAATTATTTAAATAATAATAACAAATAAGATCACTATTTTTACATATTACAAAGTTTATGAAAAAAATTTTGGATAATAAATCAATCCTCAATAGATTATACATTAATTCTGTCAAAAAATAAATAATTAATACATTGGATATTATTATTTATGTACTAATATAATATATTATCGATTATTAAGTTTATAATTAATTTTAATCTAATTTTTGGTAATTAAAATTTAAATGATTAAATTTATTAAATGCTAAATATTTTACATCTAACCAATTTATTTTTTTATTGAAATTAAAAAAAATGAGTCATTAATCAATTCTAAATTTAAATTTAAATTTGAGTAAGAAAATAAAAAATATTTTAAATTTTATCTCACTAACCAGAATTATTTCAAGATAAAAAATTATTTGGCACATCATATATATATATATATTGTGGGATAGTATGATCATTTGTTATTTTTTAATGGTAAATATTGTCAAATAAAATGGTGTAAGAAATTAGAAGAAAATGTATTTATAAATTTAGGAAATATTAATTTATTTTTCAATAGAATAAATTATATATTGAATAACAAAAGTTATTATTGGTTTCTCTTCACACTAACTAATACTTAACAATGGTGTTTCGATACACCATGTTATCAAGAAATATTAATCGATCTAATAACTTTTCTAATGACATAAGTTTATAAATTTGAAAATTTAAAAATCATTTCATAAAATGTGAAGTTTTAACAAGTAACAATGTTGATCATATTGTTTTGACTTCAAGAATGAATACGATACCAACAAATAAAATTGTTCTAAGTAAATTTTAACAAAGACAAAAGTCTATAAGTATTGCTATTAATGAAAAATTAATCTATTTTAAAGACAAATACAATTTTTTTTACGGATTTTTTAACTCGACAAGTCGAGGATTAATCCACCACATATTGATGCTCTATTTATTTAGGGTGAAATTCGAACTCCAAATACTTGCTTAAGCACACAAATGAGATAACCATTCAACTAATTCAAATTAATTAAAATAAATATTAATTATTTTTAATATTTTTAAATTATAAAATATTTATAATAATAATAATTACTATATATATTTTTTATTTAAATTTTAATAAAAAATTTTATATAATTTTATATATTATCCCGTGCAGGACACGAAACATACACTAATATATAACTAGTAATGAAAAATCTGATTCAATACAATAAATAATTGAGTACCTTTCAATAATTCATCTCCACAGTTCCTTAATTATTCTCATAGTAGCATTAGATGCATCCGGAAATAATTGAGTACCTTTTAATAATTAGATTCAATAATTAAGTACCTCTCAATAAATCAACATTACTGTTCTAATATTGTGTGCTAATAATTATATATTATTAAAAATTTACGAAGTAGAAACATTTTTTTGAGTTGTCGTATATTAGATATATCTTTTACACGATACTTATCTGACATTCATTCAATATACGTATTTAATTGGGTTAATAAAAAAAATATAAAATATTTTTCTAGACACGCTTAAACATATCTAAATATCATTAAGTATTAACTGTATCTAATCTTATTTTTAACTTATATTCTTGAAATGAATTTAGAAATAATGTATATTATAATTTATTAATGTAAAAAATTATTTTAAATACTTTATATAATTAAAAAAATATTAAAAATAGTTAAAACATATCATTTTTATTTTAATATGAATAAAATATTAAAATATTATTACAATTTATTTAAAAATATTTTATATTTTATATATATGTCATATCTTCGTGTCTTATAAAAAATTTAAATTTTAGTGTTCGCATGTTTCATGTCGTGTCGTATTCGTGTTTGCGTTAGTATCCATATTTTATCGTTAAAAACTTTAATTAAATTGTAATTCATAAAATTTAAGTGATAAAAAATATTGTTTATTTTTATCATATGACAATAATATTAGTTCCATTTTATAATTCAATTAATTATAAATAAATATTTCAATTAATTTTTTTATATCTTCTTATCACAAAATAGTAAGTGTTTTATTACTATAAGAAAAAAATTAAAACATGATTTTGTTAAACATTTCTAGATTTCTATTGTTATGTATGTATTTATTATTATATTTATTTAAACTTGTTCATCATAACTGTAAACAACTTTAAATTGTAAATTATCATTTGTATTTTCATTTTATTATTTGAATTTTAAGTTTATTATTATAATTTTATATATTTACTTGATTATTATCGGTTCAATCATGAATGAGTTCTACTAATAACTCACCATTGAATTATTATTCCAATGACCTTACAACTTAACATGATCAATCCAGTATTGATAATTATGCAACTTGCAACAGCATCCAAAAAACACTTAATTCTATGACTTCATTAAGGTATTAACCTATTAACTTTTTAATCACAAAAACAAAACAAAAAATGATTTTAATTATTAATAATGTCAAATATTTTATACGATTTTCTAATCATATTTGTTATGTTAGATAATCATTTATACTACTAATATAAAAAATAATTATTTTTATTAATTTGACCGTTAGAAATATAACTATTTTTATTTTATCTCTTTTTATTAATTTAATCTTTTTAGTCTCTCACAAACGCTATACAAAAAAGAAGTTACATCATTTTTTCTGTTTTTCTCTCTTTTTATCATCATCTTTCATGGGTTGTACAAAAAATTAAATAAATTTAAAAGAGATTCTTATTACACCCATGTACTACACATTAAGTCACTTACACATACTATATAGATACACATAATTAACATAGTTCTATATTTTTTTATGAGAATTTGAATGCGATGCAGCTCTATGTGAAGCAAACAAAGTTACCATTTGACCCAGACTTTGGCTGCATTCTTTGTATTTTTTTGTTTTGGACACGAACCTTTCTTTTTCTATCTTCTGAACCTTTTACTTTTTTATGTGTATTAAAACAGGACTTTTTTTTTGTTACTAAAAATAGGACTTTTCGTTAGTATTGAAGCGGGGTTATTTACCAAAAAGGAGAACCGTATGGATTTTCTTACCAAAAATTATAAACAGGCTACTAGTATTAGATTTCGGCCCAAAAATGATTATTTGAATATTTTTATTTTTCAATAAAAGCCAATGTTGTCAAAGAAAGTCGAAGAATAAAAGAGGGCTAATGCTGACCCGTATCTCCAGGCGCTAGTGTGTCTGATTTCTTTTGTTTTACTTTTTGTTTGGGCCTCTGGCCCCTCATATAATCCAAAAAAAAAAAAAAGGAAACCCTATTGACAGCTCTAGATGGAAATCCGAAGATCAATGAATAGGAAGACTAGCCAAAATAATCAAATTCTATAATTTGTCTAAACTCGTGCAGCTTAAATAAATTTAAATTGTAAACCTAATTTGTAAATCCATATGAGATTTCTTACAAGAACGGATCTAGGAATTTAGTGGAGGAGGGATCAAATTAAATATTATATAATTAAATATAATATTATATATTTAGAAATATATATAATCATGATTAATATTTTTTTAAATTAAAAAATACTAATAAGTGTTTATTATTGTGAGACAAAAAAATATTATTTTTATAAAATATTATGTAAAAAAAATAATTAGTTATATGTTGATAATTTCGTATATAATATTTATATTTATTTTAATTAAATTAGGTCATTTGACAGTTGAGTTATTTTTTGAATTTTTGAATTGACATCAAGTAAAGAGTGCGGAAATAATTAAATTAGTCGAAAAATAGGGTATTAAGTATAACTGTCATTTGACATAGAAAATTAGAAAGTCTATAAATAGGTCTTAGGTTAACATTGTAAGGGAGTTCAATTCTTTTGAAAAACATTTAGAAACCCAAAATACTCTCACCCCCTTGACATTACAGAGTAAAAATTGAGAATCTTTAAGTAATTTCTCTCAACTCAAATACTTGTAATTTGCTTTCTTCTAGCTTTTATTAATAAAATTTCTCTATTTGTATGTGTTCTTCTCTTTTTTATGTTTATATTTCTTTCTTCATCTTCTCTTTAATTTCTTATTTGTTTTAATTTCTTCAATTTATTTTGCCTCCGACACCTTTCATTTCTTTGTTTATTTGTTACTTTCATTCTTTATAATTTTTATTGACGTTACAATTGCGACATTGAGATACCCACATTTTTTTTAAACATTAACAAAATTTGAGTAAAACAAGTAGGTGGAACCTTGTCAATAGATTGTAGTTTGTCAAAAAAGAAAAATCAGGAATTTTGAACTTGCACGTCGTTACGTAGTGAAAAGATTGTATTTCCAGAGACTAAGAAATTAGCGTCAATTGACATGTCAAATACATTTACGACATCTTCTACTTCTAATGATGAGACTAGAGGAAATAAGTTCGAAAATTCTCCTGTGATTTCAAACCCAGAATCTATTTTGCCGTCAATGAGGCATAATGACGTTGATCATGTACATCCAAAATTAAATATAACTCACATAAATACTGTGGGTGGCCACCTTATGATTTGCCCCGAAGTATGTATTTTTACATAATAGATTAGTTTTTAGTGTCTATATAATATAGTTGTATATTAAACTCCCAAGAAAATAACATTAAAACTTGCACTATCATGTAATGAAAAGAATAAAGACAAACAGAGAGGCTTTTAAGTCCCTCCTAATGAATTCATATTTTTAAAATTTGATTCATATGATTTTCTAATTAAATAGCTTGGACAAAAAAAAAAAGCAATTATAATATGAACAACGAATTATCTTGTAAAAAATTTGTGAAGATAGGAGAATGTCCTAATGTATAGAATAATATAAAATTAGTCACCACATACATGAACAGAATAAATCCAATATTTAAATCATATTTAGTGTGACCTGTTTATGAATAAACTTTTTACAAGGAACATAATTCAAGGAGAAAGAAATGTAAAACTAAATGCAAAAGAAAATTGTATAATATTAATTTTGAATAAGAGTAGCATATAATAATTCGTTCCAAGTATCAGGAACACCAGCTAGACACCAGTGACTGCAATCCACGTAGGAAGTGCCTCTACCTGAGTATATAGAAGGATGACCATCTATTCTTAGTTGTGTGAGCAAAGTGATGTCAAGCAAATCAACAGGATTTGTCATGTTACTCAATATGCTCTTGGCTATGTCCAAACCAGGATGAGGTGCTTCAAGCTCTTCCTCTGGTTCAGTTTGTTCAACACAATTCACTCCCCTTCAAAATGTAATGGAAAAATAAATATTTGAATAATAAATTTTAAAATTAAAAATTGAGAATAAAATATCATGTGTTTTATGATTAATTATATACTTAATTTGAAGTTATAGCACTAGAATCTCCATTTCAACACAAATTTCATATTCATGCAAAGTGGGTCTACATTATATTGTTAGATAAAAAGTACGAGTAAATATATTTTTTTATTAAAATTTTTTCATTAGTTTTTTGTACAAATCACCTTAACTAGAAACATATGTATGTTACTCTTAAAAATAGAAATATTTAAGCAAATTAAAGTAGAATTAAATTAGGCATACTTTAATTTAGTTATTTGTGAATTCTATTTACCTCACTAATTCACTATTATTTTAGTCAACTAGTTTCTTTATCATATTCATAATAAGATACAACATATATATGTCTCTATATAGTTAATAGGTGTCTATATTTAAGGAATAATGGAACACATATAGAGACCTAACAGCTTAATTGGTTAACTTTACACAATGCTAGCTAGTAGGTGTGTGTATTTAGCGAATAATGGAACACACATAGAGACCTAACAACTTAATTGGTTAACTTTATACAATGCTGATATAATAATCAAGTGATTGATTTCTAAACAAAAGTGTATTGTAATTTTCCATATCTGATAATTAAAGTGACGAAACCTAGCTATTTTATATATAAATAGATAATAACTAATTTAATGATTAATTTTTTGTACACGTGTAATATTTTTATTACACATTCTATTATTATTCTTTGCTTAAATTTTTATACAATTGTAGTTGCTCCGCTGTTGAAGCAAAGATATCTGAAAAGAAGGCGCATTGATAGAACATAACAGTAAGGAATTACATGTATGACCGACTCATTTGTACAAAAAATATTAGTTGTTTATCAATGACGTGTATATATGCCATTGAAAGAACAAGATATTTACAGGCTCCTGCACATGTAATATTATACACGGATATATGTTAGTTGGGAAAGAAAAAAGTTATGTGGAAAACTAGTGTGACTTAAGCATGACAGACTTACCGGTGAGAGTATTACAAAAATTGTAGTACCAAAAAATAATCGACATAATACTCAAAAACATTTCTATTAGATAAACCTACATCTTACGCTATTTAAAAGTTATTCATACTCTCTATTTTTTCTTAGAGATCTCTCAATAGTTTAATTATTAACTACTTTCTGTTTCAAACTAACTAGTTTAATAAAAACTAACCAAAACTCCTCACTATTTATAGATGTGAGCTTTTAAATCATTCCAAATATATTACTGTGCATTTGGAATTAAGAATAATAAATATTTCTTCAAAACAAGTTACTGTTCAAATATTGCATAGTAATTTTTATATGTATCATTTAGCGTTTTCTTTTTCTTTACAATTTTCAACATGTACATAATAACCCAATAACCGTGTATAAATTAACATGTTTCACTTCCTCTCTTCCATATCAAACTTTTGTTTAACCACTATTTTCAGGATACCTCACAATTTTAACTTAAGTTATTAAGTTGTAAACTTACCCAGAATGGGAAGCAGCAATTCCTTGGAACAAAACTTTAATCTTTGATTGATCAATGTTAGAATCGATCCAGTTAGCCCATGTGGTTAATCCAATTTTGTAAGCCTCTATGTAATCCATGCCTTCGATTATCTTGTCACCAACTTGAACATAAGCCCATCTGTTAAACACATTGAACACTCACGTATCTTTTATAAGAAAATATCATGCAATGTATATCTGCATTAAAGAAAAAGAGGTTCAAAGTATAATACTTATTAGATTGTCCAATATGAGTCCACCAATGATAGGTATTGAAAATCAAGACATCTACGTCTTTCCAAAGGAACCCAGTTTCAATGGAATCTAGTTTTATAATCCTTCCTTTTTCTTTATCACGAACCACATCCACAAGAAAGCCATTTTTCAACCACATTATGGATGCTTCATATTCCTATGACCCAAAATAATAGAATAATGTTAATTTTGCTTAAAAAGTAGTAAATTTGAAACCAATAGAAGAATTGAAAAAGATTACCGGAAATAAGAAGGCAAAAAGATTCTTTCTTTGTGTAGTTATAGTGTAATTTGATTCTGGAACTGCAATGTGAAGCAAACAAGTCAGTGACTGCCACATGTTGTTGCTTATGGAGTCTCCGACAAACATTATCTTCTTTCCTCTATTTCTCTCCAAAAATTTCTGACCGTCAAACCTACCAACCGACACTGTTTGTGAAGATTGCAAAGTAGAAAATTAAGAAAAATAAAAAAACTTCTATAAAATTTGAGGGGCTAAATAATTTCAAGGCCACAAATGATTCGCAGAAAAATTAATATGATAATCAAAACAAAGTAAAATTTGTAAATCACAAACATATATAAATTGAAATATAAAGGCAAGAAACAATACCTTGGAAGGTTACAACCAAAGGGTTTCCATTTGTACTTGAGGTATCCATGATCAGGCCTGCCATTTCTTAGGCAATCAAAACCCTTTACTATAAATGGGCAATCGGTTGATGCATTATAGAGAGGATAATCGAAGTCATCAATAATCCAATTTCCAACTGAAGCATCACACCCTCCTTCTTGATTTGGTTTCTTCTCATCAAAAGCATTTCCACACGCTTGATACAATAAAGGTGTTATTACCCATAGAATTACAAAGGCCTCTACGAAAGGAGATAACAAAAAATTGTAAGTCATTTTGAAAATTTTCATAATGTTTTGTATACCATGAATATTTGACATTTGTATAGATGAGAGTAGCTTTAGAGAGCACAAAAGACTAGCTTGAAAAAATTAATTATGGAACATTAAAAACATAACCTTTTGTTGAAACAAAAATGTCATTTATTCTATTGATCTATTTAACGATCCTTTATATATAGATTTGGAAAGTATTTTCAAAAATGTTTTTTTTATATTCAAGATTATTTAATATGATTATATTAAAAAAGATAGTTAATGTTCAAGATTGCATCATCATACATTCTAATTCATATTATTTTTTTTATTTTTTTATTATCATGATCATCCTCGTTTAACCAAAAGTATATTGAAAATACACTTAACCCAATATAGATTTTAAAATTATATACTTAGTTTAAATAAACTTTCAATTTGATCCTTAAAAATTAGTATTTGCTTTTGTTTTGTTCCCAATCTAGTTTCTTTTCTTTTTATGGTTTTGGTCCAAAATTATATCAACACACATTATTCTAATCCTTATGGATAGCCAACTTTCATTTTCTAACATTAAAATTATCTATTTTTTTCTTTTAAACACAACTTCAATTTAGCCCCTGAATATTCATGACCATATTCCATCTATTTGTTCTCTATCCAACAAACACTACCATAATACTACCTGTTGGTAGGGCTGGAAGTGAGTTAAGCCAGCTCATGAGCCAGCTCGAGCTCGACTCGTTAACAGTTCAATAAGCTAAGCTCGTGAGCTGGTGAGCCAAGCTTGAGCCTGGAATTGAGCTCATAAATTAAATGAGACGAGCTTGAGCTTGGATAAGCTCAACTCATTAACTCGTGAGCTGGCTCGATTATATATATATATATTATAACAATCTTAATTATTTAATATTTATATTTATTTTTTACATATAATTTTAATATAGGACATAAATAAAAAATTTATAATTTATTGATAGATAAACAATATATAAAATTGATCTTTTCAAATATTTTTTAAAATATATAAGTTATAATTTATTGATATAGAATTATAGATTAGGTATTTATGTTTCTCTTATTTGAGCCAGCTCGTGAGCTCGAGCCAGCTCGTGAGTTTTTGGTGAGCCGAGCTTGAGCTTAAGAAATAAGCTCGATTGTTAATAAGTCGAGTCGTGAGCCAAGCTCAATTTTCGTGAGCCAAACTTGAACTTGGTCTAGCTCGACTCAGCTCGACTCACTTCCAGCCCTACCTGTTGGTAGATCCCCAATCTCAAGTGGGACCCACACATATTAAAACAAAAAAAAAAAGAAAATAAAAAAAAGTGGCGTATAAGCCACTGAGGGAGAGAGAAGAGAGGCTTTCTCTCTCATTTACAAAACAAAAGAAAAAAAAAGGGAACAATGCGGCGTCGAAGAGGAGAAGAATTTGGGGGAAAAGGGCATGCCAACCTTGATCATATTGACTTGGTAAATTTGCTCCATTTCTTATGAAATTTTAGTATGTTATTTCTGGTGTAGAGATGAACATTAAGTGATAACTTGCTAGTTGTATTGCCTTCTCTTTTACCTAATTTGAGATACCCACTTTGTGGAGGATTTATGTTGATTCCACCAGTTTTGGTGATGTATTTTGTTGATTGTTGAGATGCCCTAGTGCCACTAAAAAGACTGTTTGTGTACACATTATTCTGATAGTGGAAGATTTTACTAGACTAGGTCCCATGGGTTTTTTGTTCCTCTTTTGGGGATTTTCCCACGTTAAAATTCTGGTGTCTGATTATTTAATTTCTGCTATTATATTTGCTGCTTGGAGTATCTTTGGCATTGCCTATTTAATCACACAGGTTGTGGAAAAAATATTTTTGATGCTTCCGCTGTTAGACAGGTTCTTGTTTGAACCTGTGTTGAGTTTTTTCCAACAAAGTGGTATCAGAGCTTTGGTTTTGTTTCTGTGCTGATTAAATGGAGAAAAATACTCATAGACCGAATATCGTCAAATTGAATTCTCAAAATTACTCGATTTGGAAGATCCTCATGGAAGATATGTTGTATAGTAAAGACTTGTATGATCCTGTGGAGGGGGATAAATCCAAAGGTACTAAATCCGATGCTGAATGGAAGAAGCTGAATCGGAAGACAGTTGCTTTGATTAGGCAATGGCTTGATCTTAGCGTGTATCCACATGTTGACACCAAAACGAATGTCGAGAAGATGTAGAATAAATTGAAGGAGTTATATGAGAGGAAGAATGTGCAAAACAAAGCATTCTTGGTCAAGAAGCTTGTCAATATGAGTATGTTGAAGGTAAATCAATGATGGAGCACTTGAGCATTTTTTAAGAGACGGTGAACCAACTGACAAATAATGAGATCACTTTGAATGATGAGTTGCAAGCTTTGCTGTTGTTGAGCTCTTTGCCTGATAGTTGGGAAGTTCTGGTTGTGACCAGGGACGGATCCAAAAATATTATTTTGGAGGGGCCAATAACATATATAATATTAAAAAATTATACAAAAAATTATATAATGTAAAATGTATTACAAAAAATATCGATAGAGAATATATTTTAAAGTAAAAAAAATATGTATATACTTTTTATTAATGAAGTGGTCGATTTTTCGTATCATAAATTTATCGATAATAGAATGTGTCAAATTTTTCAATAATTTTCTTTTCAATATAATTAAAAGACAATTAGCAGGAATTAACCTTTCATTTTGTTTATGAGTTATTCTTCACAATATTCATCGCTGAAAAAGATCTCTCAGTTGTAATAGTTGAAACAGAGAGAATTAATACCAAATGAATCAAAAAAATCCACTTTATGGGATTTGAAAAATTTTATTTAATTAAAAAATATTAGTAATAATATCTTTTCATATTTTTTTAATATTGTTACTTACTTTTTTAGATATTAGAAATCATTAATATTTAGGTTAGGCTAGACTTTTATTTATATTAGACTAAATACTAAATAAATTTTTTAAAAAAATTAAATCATATTTAATAACTTATGACTATTAATCTTTTTGCACTCGCCCCCCCGCGCGCGCGCGCGCGCGCGCGCGCGCATATGTCCGTCCCTGGTTGTGACACTGACTAACTCAGCTCCAAAAGGAAAGTTGACGTTAGCAATGGTTAAAGAGAGCATGTTGAATGAAGAAGCCAGAAGAAAAGAGCGAGGTTTGACTAATGCCTCATCCCAATCAGAAGCACTTGTTTCAGAGTCATGGGGGAGAAGTCAAAGTAGAAAACCTCACAGTTCTGACAGGTTAGAGAGTCGAAGCAAGTCAAGAGGAAAGTACAAACCAAGAAAAGAGTTCATTTGTCACTATTGTGGGAAGCCGGGGCATATCAAGATGTATTGTAGGTTCTTGAAAAGGAAACAATCAAGGGGAAGAAACGAAGAAAAAGATAAAGATAGTGATAAAGAGACTGCTGCTATTGTTATGAAGATGTTCTTATCACATATGATGAAAATTATGTGAATCTTGTCTGCGATGATTTCACTTGGATTATGGACTCTGGTGCCTCATGTCATGTCACTCCGAGGCATGAATTTTTCACTTCTTATACTACTGGAAATTTTAGCAAGATCAAATTGGGAGATAAAGGAGTGTGTGATATCATTGGTATGGGTGATTTGTGGCTTGAAACCAACATGGGATGCAAGTTGCAGTTGAAGAATGTTAGGCATGCGCCAGATATGCGGTTCAATCTCATTTCAGTGAAGGCATTGGATCAAGATGGATATTGCACTTCCTTTGGTAGTGAAAAATGTAAGATTACCAAAGGGACTCTCATTGTTGCTAGAGAAGACAATAGTCTTACTACTCTCTACCGGTTGCAAGTAAAGTTGTGCAAAGAAGATGTGAATGTAGCTGATGATTCCTCTTCTGATTTATGGCATATACGTCTTGGTCACTTGAGCGAGAAAGGACTAAGCGTCTTAGCCAAGAAACACTCACTTCCCGTGAAAAGTACAACTTTAAATACTTGTACTCATTGTTTTGTTAAAAATCATGCTAGAGTATCATTTCATAATTCTGGACCTCATAGGAGATCACATGTTCTAGATTTAGTTCACACTGATGTTTGCACTATGGATGCTAAGACACTAGGTGGTGCATCATATTTTGTTACTTTTATTGATGATTATTCTTGAAAAGTGTGGGCTTTTGTTTTGAAATCTAAAGACCAGGTGCTCGGAATCTTCAAACACTTTCATGCAAGTGTTGAAAGAGAAACAGGAAGGAAATTGAAATGTGTTCGAGCATATAATGGTAGTGAATATAGGGTCCGTTTGAAGAATATTGTAAAGGACATGGGATCAAGTTTGAGAAGACGGTTCCTAAGACTCCTCAACATAATGGAGTTGCAGAGAGAATGAATCGCACTATCAATGATAGAGTCAGGTGTATGCTCTCTCATGCAAAGTTGCCTAAATCTTTTTGGGGTGAAGCTATGAGGATCGCAGTAGATTTGATCAACCTTTCTCCTTCAGTTCCACTAAATAGTGATGTTCCAGAAAAAGTTTGGAGAGGGAAAGATATCTCCTATAGTCACTTGAGAGTGTTCGGCTGCAGAGCTTTTGTTCACATTCCAAGAGATGAAAGGTCTAAACTTGATGGGAAGTCAAAGCAGTGTATTTTCATGGGTTATGGTCACGAAGACTTTGGTTACAGATTATGGGATTCGGTGAGCAAGAAGATAATTAGAAGCCGAGATGTGATTTTTCTTGAAGACCAAACTATTGAAGATCTTGAGAAGACAGATAAGCCAACAATAACTGTTAGACGTTCTGTTGATGATGAACCTGGTCCTTCCACTAGACCTCTTGTTGATGGGGAGATGTACAAGTTGATAATGATGGTGATGATTTGCATGATGAACCTACACCTCAACCTGAGGTGCCAGATATTGAAGTTCCACCTGAACCACTAGTTGAGCCTGAATTGAGAAGATCTACTAGGGAGCGCCATCCTTCTCAAAAATATTCTCCTCATGAGTATGTGATGAGCACTGAGACTGGGGAGCCAGAGAGCTACCAGGAAGCTATGTCTGATGAGCATAAGGAAGATTGGTTGAAGGCCATGCACAAAGAAATGAAATCCTTGCATGAGAATCATACTTTTGAATTGGTGAAGTTGTCGAAGGGTAAGAGAGCATTCAAGAATAAACGGGTGTTCAAATTGAAAGCGGATGAAAATGTCTCACGGCCAAGGTACAAAGCTCGATTGGTTGTGAAAGGCTTTGAGCAAAAGAAAGGTATTGATTTTGAGGAGATTTTCTCTCCAGTTGTGAAGATGTCCTCTATTCGAGTTGTGCTTGGGTTGGCGGCTAGCTTGAATTTAGAGGTTGAGCAGATTGATGTGAAGACTGCATTCCTTCACGGTGACATAGATAAAGAAATTTACATGGAGCAACCAGAGAGTTTCGAGGTTAAAGGAAAGGAGCACCTTGTATGCAAGTTGAAGAAGAGCTTATATGGGTTGAAGCAAACTCCAAGGCAGTGGTACACAAAGTTTGATTCCTTCATGGAAGGTCATGGGTATAGTAAGACTTCTTCTGATCATTGTGTGTATGTTAAGAAATTCTCTGATGGTGATTTTATAATTCTCTTGCTTTATGTTGATGACATGTTTATTGTTGGTCATGACACTAAGAAGATTGAAAGTCTTAAGAAAGACTTGAACAAATCCTTTGCTATGAAGGATTTGGGTCCTGCAAAGAAAATCCTTGGCATGAGTATCACTCGTGACAGGAAGAATAGGAAACTGTGGTTGTCACAGCAGAAGTATATTGAGAAGGTTTTAGAGAGGTTTAGCATGAGTAATTCCAAACCTGTTAGTACTCCACTTGCTAGTCATTTCAAGCTGAGTTCGCAGCAATGTCCTACAAGTGAGAAAGAGAAAGCAGAAATGAAGAAGATTCCATATGCATCTGCAGTTGGCAGTTTGATGTATGCTATGGTTTGCACCAGGCTGGATATTGCTCATGCCGTTGGAGTTGTTAGTCGATTTCTCTCTAATCCTGGCAAGGAACACTAGCAAGCAGTGAAGTGGATTCTCAGATACCTTAATGGTACTTCCAGAGTTTGTTTATGCTTTGGGAGTGGCCAACCTGTATTAGATGGTTACACAGATGCGGATATGGCTGGGGATCTTGATTCAAGAAAGTCTACTTCTGGTTATATGATGAATTTTGCAGGGGGAGCTGTGTCGTGGCAATCTCGACTTCAGAAATGTGTTGCTTTGTCTACTACAGAGGCAGAATACATTGCTGTTGTTGAAGCTTCTAAGGAACTCTTGTGGATGAAGAAATTTCTAAAAGAGTTAGGCATCAATCAAGAGAAGTTTGTGTTATTTTGTGACAGTCAGAGTGCTATCCATCTCAGTAAGAATCTGACGTTTCATTCCCGATCGAAGCACATAGAGGTGAGGTATCATTGGATACGTCAAGAGCTTGAGATGAAGTCATATGCACTTGAGAAGATCCATACTGATGATAATGGTTCAGATATGATGACTAAGAGTTTACCTGCAATGAAGTTTGATTCCTGCAAAGAAAAGGCGGGCTTGGTGAAGCAGCCTATCCCCACTTGAGTTGGTGAGGGGGAGATTTGTTGGTGGGTCTCCAACCTCAAGTAGGACCCACACATATTAAAACAAAAAATAAAAAAATAAAAAGAAAGTAGCGTATAAGCCACGGAGGGAGAGAGAACGAGAGGCTTGCTCTCTCATTTACAAAACAAAAGAAAAAAAAGGGAACAGTGCGGCGTCGAAGAGGAGAAGAATTTGGGGGAAAAGGGCATGCCAACCTTGATCACATTGACTTGGTAAATTTGCTCAATTTCTTATGAAATTTTAGTATGTTATTCTTGGTGTAGAGATGAACATTAGGATATAAATTGCTAGTTGTATTGTCTTCTCTTTTGCCTAATTTGAGATACCTACTTTGTGGAGGGTTTATGTTGATTCCACCAGTTTTGGTGATGTATTTTGTTGATTGTTGAGATGTCCTAGTGCCACTAAGAAGACTGTTTGTGTACCCATTATTCTGATGGTGGAAGATTTTACTGGATTAGGTCCCGTGGGTTTTTTGTTCCTCTTTTGAGAGTTTTTCCACGTTAAAATTTTGGTGTCTGATTATTTAATTTCTGTCATTATATTTGCTGCTTGGAGTATCTTTGGCATTGCCTATTTAATCGCACAGATTGTGAGAAAATTATTTTTAGTGCTTCCGCTGTTAGACAGGTTATTGTTTGAACCTGTGTTAGTTTTTCCCAACACTACCAACGATGATGCCACACCACCCCACCACTACTATAATAGGAACAACTTAGGCAGTCTAATAATGGTCATACGTGATTTGAGAAACTCACTCAAAGAGTTCACATATGAGCAAGTTAGTAGGTGTTCATAAAACAAATAATTAGAAGTCATTCTCTTTATTTCCAACTTTTTTCGCCTTTCTCTTATGTTTTCCTTCCTTTATCCTTCTTTCTTAGGTTTGGGAATGGGGTGTTTGTATGGCTTTGTGTTTGTTTGTGTATGTTTGTGAGTGAGAGAAAAAGTGAAATGTGATAAGGTAAAGCAGTGAGTATGGTGTATTTAGAGAGTGTAATATTGAGACGCCTCATTTAACTGTAAAAGTGGATACTATAAGAACCTGATTTTTCGTAATATAATTTTTTGGATTTTTTACGATTGGAATTCGTCATATCCGATAATTACGGTGGTTCGCCTTGATATGATGAGACGGGACCATATAAAATATATAAAAAAATTCTCTAATAAAATATTATTTTCCGTATAAAACGAAATAGTACTCTTGAATGATTACATTTGATTAACAGGTCCAAATTCATCATGTAAAAAATTTTTACTCGTATTTCTTTATTAGTTTAACTTTACCAAAATATTCTAGAGATGTTTTAGAGCTGAAATAATATATGATACTAATATTACTCATATTAGTATAATAATCTATTTTATCTAATACAGTAAAAACAAATAATTAAATAATTACTATTTTTAATAATTATCCTCCAAGAATTAATCTTAACCACATATTTTTTTATTCATATATTCATTTTTTTTTCATTTATTATTCACCACAAGTTAATTCACCATGTAATGAATTAACTTGGATGTAAGTAGGGCTGGCAATTCATACCCTATCCGCGGATATTCAACCCGATCCAACTCGTTAGGGTAGGGTAGACTACCCGACCCGTTGCGGGTAGGGTAGACTACCCGACCCGTTGCGGGTAGGATAGGGTACGGTCCGAGTATGTCTGCGGGTAAGGTCCGGGTATGTCTGCGGGTAAGGTAGGGTACGAATTTAGGGTGTATCCTACCTTATCCTACCCGCACCTCATATATATCATATATTTTATAAAAAAAAATTAGGTATATAATGAAGGAAATAAGAGTTAAACTCACAATCTCCCTTATGTAATGACTTATAATAAGTGAACAATCACTAAAATTAGTTAGTTAATTTAGTAATTTAGAGCATTAGCTTTTTATTTTTTATGTTATTAATATGTATAAAATTTGAAATGATTGAATTTTATATTTACTTTGAAAAAAATTGATATTTCTGCGGATAGGATAGAGTAGGGTATAGTTTAGAATTTTAAGGTGCGGATAAGGTTAGGGTTGAGAGATTCTCAACTCGCGGATAGGGTAGATAGAATTTTAATAAAATTTTTAACCCGCAAGTAAGGTTAGGGTAGGCTCCAAACCCTACCCTACCCTATTTATTACCAGTCCTAGATGTAAGCATGATTAAATCACCAAATTATATGATATAACACTCAAGCTCATCTATATCTTTCCAATTTCAGCCACCTCCTCATCTTTTTAATCTCACATATTGAATTAATAAGCTTGGTCATCAAGCAAGAAAAAGTGAGATAATGAGACGTGGTGAATTTACCTAAAGATAAGCATGATTAAGTCATTATATTACATCACATGAACACTAATCTCTCACTCTCCTTCTCCCAAACTTCAGCCACTCTATCATCATCTCATTCCATCATATGCTAAAATTACGAGTCTTAATTATCAAGAAAGAAAGTGAGATAAGATCAAAAAAAGAAAAAGGGGAGAGAAATTAAATTCATATCCTTATCACTCTAAGAAAACTAACATGCTATACCTCTCCCTCTTTACTCATTATGATTGTTTGGCATGAATTTTGGATGGTTAAGTATGTTGATGATGGTAGACGAATGTATGAGAAGTATTTGCGGATAGTTTATAATTTTATAAAAATTAAAAATCATGTAAATAACTCTTAAAGTGATGATTACTAAAGTTAGTTATGTACAAAAAAATAAAAGATTGTAAGAAAAGACCTTAAAGAGACTTGAAAGTATCATAAAATCATAAGTGATGAATATGGAATATTAAAAAATCATAAAGTGATGATTAATAAGGTTAATTAAGTAAAAAATTTAATGATTGGAAGAAAAGTAGTTAAAAAAGGTTAAAAGAAGCATAAACACAAGTTTTAAATCTGAAAGATGTATGATATACGAAATACGGTTAAGATGTAAGTTAGAAAAAAAAGTGAGCGAAAAGAGTAAATAACAAAAGATTAGGCTTAAAAATATGAATATAGAAGACTTAAGGCCAAAAATATAATTATATAAAAGATTTGGGTCAAGAGTATTATTAAAATAAAATTTCAGACATAAATAATAATTTTAGTAAAGTTTAGTAATAAAGGTATAAATATAATAAAATAATAAGATAAGGATCAAAGATTAGGAATAAAATGGTAATTTAGGCTAAAAGATTAAAATAGTCATTAAAAAAAGATTGAGGATAAAATAGTAATTTGGGAGTTATAAGAGACAAATTGGTCATTTTGGTAAAAAATAGGATTAAAATAAATAATTATGTAACTTAGGGATAAAATAGTCATTTTTGGTAAAAAGAAAATATCAAAATGAGTAATTATGAAATCTAAGAGTAAAGTGATATTTTGATAAAATATGAGGCTAAAATAGTAAAAGTAGAAACACTAATGAAAAAATAATTATTTTAAAAAAAAAAGTATGAGGTTAATAAAGTAAAATTAAAAAGTAAAGAATAAAATGATCATATTGTAGAATATTAAGGATAAAAAGATAATTATGAAAAAAAGAGAATATAAAAGCCTTTTAAAAAAAAGATTAAAAGACAAAATAGTAATTAAGATAAAAGACTAAGGGTAAAGATGTAAGAGAATAAAGACATAAATATCATTATGTGAAAAGAAAGATGCTAAAAAAGTAAATTAAAAGATACAAGGCTATAACGATAATTATATAAAAAAATGAGTAAATAAGTGATTTTGAAAGTTTAATAACTTAAAAGTCACAAAATAAGATATTATGGCTAAAAAGATAAGATAAAAGATTAAATGACATAATTATTATTTTAAATAAAATGGAGGTTAAAACAGAAATTTTAAAATAAACCATAGGATGAAAATTTTTTTGAGAGACCGAAAATAAAAGGACCCTTCACTAATAGAGAAAAATTGATAATTGCAAAATGTTTAAGAGCTTTAACAACACAAGGGGTCATTAACTAGATATTTGCCTAGTGTACTGACTATATACTGGTTTCTGTTTGATTCCACCCACGGAAGTTTGTTTGAAGGCGAGGATACCTATCGACTGCTATATATTGTTTCTCATTGTGCGTATATTACGGCGTCAAGCTCTACGATGATTGCCTGTTGTCTTGGACTGGTGGTATTTTAACCACACGATACATATGTACAAACTGACGCAATTGGAAAGCTATATTTGGGATTAGTTCCTAGGTAATATCAGGATACGGGTTGTAAACCGATACGTAAACTCATAGCCTGCTTAGGACAGACATATATCATACTGTTTGTGTAAGACTTTATATTTTTTAAAATTTAATTATAAGTTATTTGAGGTTTTGAACTTTGTTTTATAAATGATAAGAAAAATATTTTTGAATAAAAATCCGAACGCTTATCTTAAAGGTTTTGGTCCCGGGTGGGGCAAAATGGGTTAAAAATTGAACCAGGCCTTCAATTGGGCCCAAGGCCCAAGCCCATGACCATATAAACCTCATTCACTCCAAAACACTCTCATTTCACAAAGGGAGGGAGTGAGGCACGAAGAAAAGATGAGAGGAAAGGGAAATCCTTGTCACTATTCATACCAACCTTTAAATTCACTTTTCTCCCAAACTGTAGCTCCGATTGACGACCTGTTTGCAGCTATGCGTTCGTCTTGACTTCCTCTTTGTTGTTTAATTCCTGTTCTCAACCCATGACCAATATGAGCTCGAAGTTTCCTTCGTAACTCGTGGAACTTCTTCGCAATGGTTCCGTTCCATGCCTCATTTCAAAGGGAATCCTTTATCAAAGAATAACTCTGGTTATCAAATGATTGAACAACCGGGAGTAATTTACTTATGATACTTAGTTGACATTCATAAAAAGTATCTAATGAATTATGAGTTTAATACATCCTGTTTAGCATAAAGTCTATCTAATTATTGTAGGGAAGCTTAACCTTGAGTTCTAGCAGGATTTTGACCCATGAACACGTGGTACAAGATGATATGGAGTAGCTTGGGTACTTGGTTTGTTTCGGTGCGTATTAGACGCTTGGATTGATTGTGAAGTTCTTAGTGGAGGCGTGGTTTCGATCGAAAAGGAAATTCAAGGATTGGGAACCGTCGTCAACAAGGTAGGGTTTTTCTTAAAACTATTTTATTACTAAGGATTGTTATAAATCGATATCGATATGAAAATTACATTTTTGGTGATTATGTGAGTCTCATGAATTGGTATGTATGATTGTTGATGTGCTTGAATGATGAATTAGTGTGAATGTTGTGTTTGATGATGGTTGAGAATGTATGTTTGATTAGTAAATGAATGTTGTGATTTTGATTACCTCGTGATGAGCTACGAAATTGAGTTGAACAAGGTTTGATATGAGAGTTTGGGCCTAAGGCCGTATTCGTGTAAGTCTTGGTAACCTTGGCAAAAATCGATTGTGTTGTGATGTGTATATGAGTGAATTGTATCTCTTGGTATATTTATGATATTGGGTTGTGAGGAGTTTGGAAAACTTGAAATTATTATGATGATCAAGCATTATTAAAAATAGGGGTAAGTATTGTTTTGGTCCCTAACGTTGATGCTGAAAATCGAAACCGTCCCTCATCTAATTTTCGATATAAAATCGTCCTTAATGTTTTTTTCGTATTAAAATCGTCATTTTTAATAAAATTTTTTGTTTTATTCCTAACTACCCCTATTTCTATTTTAATAATAAAAATTAAAAAATTAAAAAAAAAAGAAAACGCGTAAAAATGCGTTGGGGGAGGGGTGGGGGAAGAAAAGGGTATACGAAGAGGGAGGGGAGGGAAGAGGGGGAGGGGGGAAGGGGGGAGGGGGACGTCGCCGGGGAGCCTCTGTCGTCGCCGCCGCCTCCTCCAGAACTCTGATGATGATGACGATGAAGGGGGAAGGGAAGCCGCCGTCCCGCCGCCGCCTTGCCGCCCTCCGGCACCGCACCACACCACCGCACCACTTCTTCTTCTTCTTCTTCTTCTTCTTCTTCTTCTTCTTCTTCTTCTTCTTTTCTTCTTCTTCTTCTTCTTCTTCTTCTTCTTCTTCTTCTTCTTCTTCTACTCTCCTCGCCGCCGCCACATGAGGAACCACCGTCCGCCGCTGTCTCTGCCTTCTGCATCTGCTTCTTTGTGCTTTGAATTTCTGAGGAACCACCATCTGCTTCTTTGTTGATTTGTTGTTTTATGTTTCTGCTTGTGTTAAATTTATGCTTGAATTTGTTGATTTTCTGTTTCTGTTTCTCTGTGTGGAGGTGGAGGTGGAAGTGGAGGGGGAAGGGAAGACGGGGGGAAGGGGGGGAGAGGACGCGGGGTCGGAGTGGGGGTGAGGGGAAGGGGAAGGGAAGACGCACGGGGTGGGGGTGGGGGGAAGGGGAAGGGAAGACGCACGGGGTGGGGGTGGGGGGAAGGGGAGACGGGGAGGGGGAGGGGACGCAGGGTGGGGGTGGGGTGAGGGGAAGGGAAGACGTGCGGGGTGGGGGTGGGGGGGAAGGGAGGCGGGGAGGGGAGGGGACGTCGGGTGGGGGTGGGGGTGGGGGTGGGGGAAGGGGAGGCGGGGAGGGGGAGGGGGAAGAGGAAAGGGGGGAGGGGGATGGCGGCGGAGTTGGTGGTGGTGTTGGTGGTGGTCGTGGTGTTGGTGGTGGTGTTGGTGGAGGTTGTGGCGGTGGTATTGGTGTTGGTGGTGGTGGTGGAGGAGGTAATTGTGTTGGTAGTGGTGAGGGCATTTTTGTCCAAAAAAAAGAAAAAGGACGATTTTAATACGAAAAAAAACGTTAAGGACGATTTTAAATCGAAAATTAGAGGAGGGACGAATTCGATTCTGGCGCTAAATTTTAGGGACCAAAACCATACTTACCCCTAAAAAAATATTAATTAGAAAAATTGTTAATTTAATATTTGCTTCAAATTTTTTGGTTAATTGGTTTGTTAGTGTGTAGGAAATTAAAACAAACTTCCTATTTGGGTTAGAAGGCAATATAAACCCAATATGATGAAAGTGTGATCAGCCTTTGTGCAAATTATTCCATGCAATATGGCTGAATTATTTTAATGTATAGCAAAAGTTAATTGGTTCAAGATACATGGGCACAACCCAAAACAACTTTCTTCTTGATCCACCAAAACCTTGGACCGAATTGAAAGGGAAGTGGTTTGGTTACTCACTTTCCTTTGATGGTGGAATTCAAATTTTAATTAAATTGAATCTAATTTGATTAAATGCTCACATAGGTACCGAAATTCACATTTCAATTTAATTAAATTATGCATTGAATGTTTTGTTTCTTTTCTCTCTCCTCTCTCTTTACATTCGGTCACATCCATCAGAAGAAGAAGAAAAGAATACAAGTTATTAGAGAAAAATTTAACAGTGACCTATGGAAGAAGAAAAGGCTAGGATGAAGAGAGCCAGTGAAGAAGGAAGATCTGAAGCATGGTGTGGCTAGATCTTTGCCATTGAAGGCAAGATTTTCAAGAGGAGCTTCAAGATCTTCCATACCAAAGATAGGAAAGATCCATCTCAGACAGAGAAGAAGATCTTAGTGGGTAAAGCTCATCTCCATTTTTGTTATTCCAAGATAGAAGGTAACTACTGGAGCTACGTAGAGGAAGAAGCAAATATGGAAAGGAAGGAGCTGTCAAGGATCAGAGATTCATCTAGGGTCAAAGTTCTTTCTTGGAGCTAAAGTCAAGATCAAGGGCTCAGATTGAAGAAGCTTGATGAGAAGGGATGAGAGAGGTACATGCATGTTGATTTGTGGTTTTCCCTCTCTCTTCTCTCTGTTCGAACCAAAACTGCTTGTGTGTTGGAGAAGATGTTGCTGGCTTGGTTGAACCGGTTTAAACCTTGGAAGCTTCCTCTTCTATAATAAGGGTGAACGGCCAAGGGTTGAGACAAGGAGAGAAAGCACAGAGTTCTCATAGCTACTATAAGCCAACAGAGTTCTTCTCCTTTAATGGGTTTTATTTTGTTTTCTTTTCTTTAGTTTTGTCTGTCTGAGTCTCACAGTAAAAGGCAAACAGAGTGAGGTTTGTAAAAAAAAGCCAGTGAGAGAAAAAAGGCTGTGAGCAAAATAAAAAAAAAAAACCATAGATGTCTAAGAGTTCATTTGTACATCTGTATGTTGTGTTTCATGATCCTGTGGGGATTCCCTTGCAAGTTGGGTTAGCACTTTGCGGTTAAAAGTTTGGTAGGTGTCCAAGTCAAGTTCAGATTTGGGGATAGAATCTGGATTTGTCCCAGATAGGAATGGGTAGTTCCTAGGGAAGAATTGGTGTATGTAATCTGATGATTATAGTGAAATTCCGTAACAGTTGTGATGGAGACTGGATGTAGGCTGCATTGCACTTAACAGCTGAACCAGGATACTTTTGGGTGTGATTCTCTCTTTCTCTTCTACTCTTATTCTGTTTCTGTTGCGAAGGAGACAAAAATGAAAAATATCTCCTAACCAGTTACGAGACAAAAAGAAAATGTCTCCTGACTTGTTATGAGACAAAAGCAGAAATATCTCCTAAAGTTTCTTAGAAAAAGCAGCAATTAATACTCAGCAAAGAGGGGCTAAGATTCAACACCCCCCTTCTCTTAGCCACTGATTACCATCAGGTTGCTTGTGAAACTTATTGAGAATAAACGTTAATGAATGAAATGGTGTTAGTGTTCTATATATGATTTGGGTGTTGGTATTGAAATGGAGAGAAGGGTTTTGGTTTTCAAAAAGGAAAGGAATTGAGAAGTGGTCAAAATGGCTTTATGCGGAATTTTTGGTAAAAAGTGATTTTTGACCAACTTCGACGGGACATAACTTGGTGCTTGTAGCTTTAATTTGATTGAACTTTATTTTAAATTAAAACTAGTGGAAATATCTTTAAAACCATCTAAGAATAGAAGAAAACAGAATTTTATTGAAGAAGTTATGAACGTTTGAGGATTTGGGTTTAAAATTGAATTCTGCAGAAGTTACAGAAAACTGGGGTCATGCGTACGCACGACCCATGCGTACGCATGAAGTGCATTCCAGAATTGAATTTTTTTGTATGCATCACCGCGTGTATGCACAAAAGTAAAATCGTGTGTACGTATGAGGCATGCGTACGCACGAGGCATGTGTACGCACGACTGTCCTGTTTTTCAGAAAATGCTAATTTTGGCTGTTTAGCCTTCCCAACAACATTGTAAACCCCTGTAATCACTAAATTAATTCTGATAACTCATTTTTAAGCTCTGGATATAGTGTGACAAAGTATAAATAAATAAAATTGAATTATTCCTGGATAAACGCTTGGTTAAATCGGATGACATTGTTGCAGGGATAGTGGTTCATCCCACCCGCGGTGAGGACGGTGGTATTATCCTGCTCACAAGAGAATGGAATTAATAAACTGACAGAGAATTGGAGTTAATGAGTCTAAGCTTGAGAAATTGAACAAAGGGTTATGATTAATGAATCTAATGGTTATGAAATTGATTTAAAGACATTAATGTTGACTGATTGTGGTCTAAATGACTGTGATTGATAAGGACAGAGGTTTATCCAGCTTGCGTATTGATGTGGCACTGCCTCCAGGGAAAGATGGTAGAACACTCCCTCAAAATTATTCCTCCTGGGATGTGGTTGCGGTATGGGAGTGGGGAAGGTGGTAGGGAACTCTCCCTCGAAATGTTTTTCCCACATCATCTTTTGATTGTTGGTTGGGAGTGAAAAAAGTGGTAGGGCACTCTCTCTCAGAATGTTTTCTCCTACATCCTCTTTTGATTGTTGGTTAGGAGTGAAGAAGGTAGTAGGGCACTCTCCCTCCGAATATTTTTCCCATATCCTCTTTTAATTGTGTATGCTAAAAGTGAAGAAGGTGATAGGGCACTCTCTCTCGAAATATTTCTCCCATGTCTCTCTCTGGTTGCAAGGTGGTAGGACACTATCCCATGAAATTTTACGAGATCCAGGGAAAGATGGTAAGGCACTCCCTCAAAATATTTTTTCCTGAGTATACCTCCAGGAGAAGGTGGTAGGACACTCTCCCACAGAATTATTCCTCCTGGGATGCGCGACAGAGAGACTGATCCGGGAGATGCCAACCAGATTTGTGTCGGGTTTGGCAGAATAACCGACACGTGAGCTCATGGCCAGTAGGACAGTCATGCATCATATTGCATTTGTTTGCATTTTCTTGGGTCTGCATAATTACTTGGCTTGCCTAATTGACATCCTGTTAATTGCTAATTGTACTACTTGTCATGTTTGCTCTCTATGTGTGATTGTTTGACTGTCTGTGTGATTGTGACTCATGGTTTGGATTATGGTGATTTGAGTGTGATCGATTATATGCTTGGGTTGGAGGCCATGATTCGATTATGTTTTGGGTTGGAGGCCGTGACTATTTAGGCCGGAGGCCGAAAGCCGAAATTGGGTAATCTATATGCTTGGTAAGTTGGTGGAAATTTTGATATGCGCTTTGACTTGTGATGATTTGGGTGTTGATTGATTTTGCTTGGGACGGAGGCCGTGATTGATTTATGTTTGAAGTTTAGTAGAGTATGAAAAATCAAACTAGTTCGGCATAAGACTTAATGAACATATGCTTGGTACAGGAGGTCATTCATACAGTTTAGGTAACATTTAAGATTTTATATGAAAAATATGAATTTGGATTTAGGGTGATTAACTATTGGCTTTCGAAAAAGGTTCATAAGACGAGTAATAATCACTGCAGTTAAAATCCATTCTTTTCCTTACACGTATCCTTTTATGACAATTCTAAACTTTCTGGTGAGACCGTGTGGTTAGGTTCTCACCCCCTATAGACTTCTCTTTTCAGGAAACAGACGTGGAAGTTTATGAAAAGATTTTCTACGCTTTTGGTTGCGCTTTATGTTTGTATTATCATAGATGTCTTTTCCCTCGCCTTGTTATTGAGATTTATATTTTTGTAAAGAGGGATAGGAGTTGTGATTGTAATGATGATTAATGTTTGTAAGTTACTTGTATTAAAGGATCTTTGTATGTATATATGTGTATAATTGAGAAGTGTTGTGATTGGTATTGTATGTTTTCATGTTTGTAGAACGAAGGGAAAAGTATTTTTCGATTTTCAAAAGAAAACAGCGATATGGTTTCGAGTTAAAGGCTCATACTTTATTATTATATATGTATATGGAAGTCGTTATAATATCCACGTTATCAGAGTAGCGCAGCCGGAAGCATAACATTTTGGTAGTGAGGATGTTACAGTTTATTACATTTTCTCTGTATTTGTATTTTCTGCATATTCTCTGTAATTGTGTTTTATGCTTTATCTCTATTTTCTGTACTCTGTGCTTGTTTACTATTCTGCTACTTGGTTACTGTGATAGATTGTAGCCTAGATACAAGAGACTGAATCTAGGATATGCTTTTATTATTATTAAACTATGTGTGTGATATTGAACTAAGAAAACATGATGATGCTGATGATGATGAAAAAAAAAAGAGAAGATATCAAACGCAGAAAAGAAGGAGGAGAAAAAAAAAAACAGAAAAAAGATTCGAATGAGAGAAGGAAAAAAGAAGAAACGCATGTACGATAAATGTAACTTGATTAGATTTGGTTTAAAAATTATTTGACTACCTAACATTTCTAAATTTTAATCACAATGATTTAGATTGTCATTTAACACGATAATTTGCAAATGTTGATGGATATAAATATCTGACAATTGCACTAAAATTTTAAGATCTTTTATCCGTCTGAAACAACAAAATTTTAATCTTAATACTTAGTTAAAGAATAATGACCTTCGTCCTTAATCCTAACCTTCGAACACATTTGTTGGGTTTAACATTTCATAATAATAAAAAAAAATGAAAAATACATGCTTTTGTAATTATCATTATAGATTTTTTATTTTATCAAAAGCAATAAAATTAGGAATTACTCATATAGGAGATTATAATGTAGAGATTATTTTTTAAAAAACTTTTTACCTTTTTCTACTAAAAGGATTAATCTTTTATCATTTCCTTTTTCTAAAAATAGTATTGCAAAGCAATTAAATTGTTTGAAATTTGAAAAGATAAGGAACTAATTTTTATCCTTTTATGTTATTAAAGACTAATTTGTCAACATTTCTTTATTAAGTATTAATTTATTTGAAAAATTGTTAGAAATCAGTTGAAGTATTACTAATCAATTATTATACTATATATTAATTTGCTGTCAATATAAAAGAAATTCAATTGATATCAAGGTAATATTATTTTCGGCAATTATTTCTAAAATTTTAAAACAAATTTAAATAATGCTTTAATTTTGTTTCTAAGTAAACTATACTATAAGATTATCAAGATGACAAGCTTATTGGGTTCCCGGAATGTTCTATTTTGGAGATGGGACATTATTTTCCTATAGTATTTAATCTTGCAGCGAGTGGATCCCTTCTCTCTTAAATATCTTATGCACCTTCGATCAATGTATTTTAAGTTTTACAGTGAATTTCTAAAATATCTTCTGTCGACCAAACATTCAAAAAAAGAAAAAACAAACAAGCATGGAAGACAAAATAGATGGATGACCCAATGAGCAAGCTACATCAGTTTGCCATGGTGGGGTACATTTTCACTTTGCTAACGGATCTAGCAGCTAGTTTCTATTGGTTTAATTTGATTCTTTTTTTGCAGTGAAGTAACGCTCAACTAAAATTCAGAGTTTTGATATTTATCCAGTTCACCATGAGATACAGTTAGTTAGCGCCACCAAGGCAGGGAAGAATGGTGAGGCTTATGGTCTGGCGCTAAACGCCGTGAGAGGGGCGTTTAGCGCCACAATACCAGAGACAATTTCCTTGCTTTCCTTCTTTATGAATTCTGCCCGATCTTCACCCAAATGCTACCTGAAATCAACAAAAAGCCACAATAATTAGCATCCACTAGGGTATAATTCACCTAAATCCTCTAGAAAATCAACAAATCACCATACAAATCATTTAGAAAAGACACTTATGATGCTTATGCATCACTTAGCTTTGGGAATGAATCCTCTCATTTTTTCTCCACTTGAGAGAATAAAGTGTGATATCTCTCACCATTAATTTTATAAATAGAACTAAGAAAAAACATGAAAAAGAAAATATTCAAGGATTAAAAATTACATTTTACTCCCTCAATTAAAAAAAATTGAGAAAATTCATTCCTTATTTATTTCCAACAATAAGAGGCCAGACGATCATTATTTTTAAAAATTTAAGAAATACAAAGATCTCGGGCAACACTTTTTTTTTGGACTCCTAGCCGAAGTACGAGGAATTTAACACTTTTGGGTTTTGTAATAAACAATCTAATCTAACTCTCGAAGTGTGTATCTTTTTTGGTTGTCCACGGTATTCCCCAACCTGACAGGTCAAAAATTAATTCGTTACGGATCTGCCACTGGCCAATGAATTGCTGCATGCACAAAGCAGGATTCAAATCCATAACACTTGTTTAAGCAAACAAATGAACTGACCACTCAACTAACTCAAATTGATTCTCGAAGTGTGTATTACATGTTTTGTTATCAAGAAATATGAACCGAATGCTTTTCAAGCTTGGTTTTATTAGTCAAGATGAAGTTCAAGATATTTATGCAGAAATAATTGAGTCTTTGTATTCATTAACACTAATTAATTCCATACCCTCAAGAATTTATGAATGTCTACCTGATAGGAACCATCTGCTTTTCTGCACCTACCCCTCCAATGATAAACTATTATAAAAAACTTATTATTATTATTATTATTTTTCATATAAAAACTTTAAGAAAAAAATTATAATGATAAAAAATATAATTACAAAATTAATAGAAATGATAAAAAAAAAAGACACAAAATACACTAATTCGGTATCGCTAGACATAATGTCTATGTCTATATCTCAACTACCAAACATGGTTTTGTTTCTGTGTCTCTGTATCTCTATCTCAGTATCCACTACTTGTAAACAAATGCAACCTATATATGTTTGGGTGCACAGTGCAATTTTGGGCTCAGTACATCAGAGATACAACACAAGATACAAAACCTGTAGTCATTCATATATTACACAAATTCATCGTGGACTAATACAGTAAGAAGAGGTAGTTTTATTCACCCCATGCCATATATATATATATCAAATAGAGTTCAGAAAAGGGAGAACAAAATTAAAAGGCCCTGTGATATATAGAAAGCAAACCTAAAAATCTCGTTATGCCCAAGTCTTAAAATTATTAGCTTCTTTGGATAGTAAGCATTCACTACCTACGTATTTCAGCTGAAAAATCGCACCATGAAAGTGACCCCAAAAATTCGAAATAATCATCTAGGCTTTGAGCGAGACCTAGAAAAACACACACAGTTAATAGGCAACATGTAGTTTATGATGATGCCAGATTACAATTATTAGCATGCAGCATAAAAATTAGATAATAATTATTAAGGTAAAGTATTATTTTGGTCCCCAACGTTTGAGTCAAATCCTAATTTAGTCTTCAACGTTTCAAACATCCTATTTCAGTCCGAAAAACTTTCAAACGTCCTATTTCAGTCCCAAAAAAATTTTAGGCGGGTTCAATGTTGTCCCACCATTAAATTTGACACAAACAATTCATATATTGAAGAGCCAATAACATTCAATTTCAATATGTAAGTAAAATCGATATACCAATGATCACTAATATAAAAGTTTTTCCTTTAATTTTGAAACGTTGATTATTGAGTGTTAGGATTTGGAGTTTTGTACCAAAAGAAAATTGAGAAGTGTAACAAAAATGTTTTAATTATGTTTTTCTAACACATGGAAGAATATATGACTTAACTAGTAACGTTATTAACGTCCACATCACTCACTCCGTTAACTATTAGTGTCAAATTTAACGGTAGGACGACTTAAACCTGTTTGAAACTTTTTTGAAACAAAAATAGGACGTTTGAAACTTTAAGGACCAAATTAGGATTAGACCCAAATATTGGAGACCAAAATAGTACTTTATCTTAATTATTATATATTCCTTCTTAACATTCCAAAAATATTCTCTACTTCCTAAGAGTTAAAACCTACTCCATGGCCTAATCCCTTTTTAGTTTATCCGGGAATATTTGCATATATAGGAAGAAGCAAAGATACATTTTCCTTTTTGGATTAAAGAGACATGAAAAACTATACTCATAATTACAAAACTATTCTACACAATAAGACTCGGGAAATTATTTAGACAATTCTATAATTAAAATTTGGATTTAACAGGGTTTAAACCACTGATTCGATTTAATGTGCTAAAAATTTAAACTTTTCAAATCGAAAATTCACTGATAATATTTGAACTTGAAAAATTATATGGAATGCGAAAATATAATTATTTTTTGGGAAAAAAGTTTATGTGGCACAAGTAATTGTACATATTTAGATCAGCTCCGTACCACAAACGGAAAAAGTAAAACGAAAAAAAGGACCAAAAAATTATTGAATAAAACCATAACACATGCCTTTAAAATTTGGCCCCTAAAATAGGGCGTGAAAGGAGAAAAACACCCCTCACCCACTTAAATGTTACCTGTGGCCGCTCACTCTTTCTTTCTTCATTTTTCTTATTCCCTTCCCTGGGAAACCAGAGTTACAAGAGTGAGAGAGAAAGAAGAGGAAATCCCAAAGCATTATCACTCCTTCAATTTCTGGTCATTTCAAAACTCCAATAAAAAATCTGTTTTGATCAAAGTGTTCTTCTCACTTCTCTCTATGCAAACATATGTTTTATCAGTAAGAACTCAAGAAAATTCCCCCTCTTCTTATTTTCACAGTATTTTCGTGTTAGGATTCTCCCAAAATTAAGATTTGTTATTTTGGTTCTTGCAACTTTGATTTGAATTTTAGGAGCCCTTTGCCTTAGGTTTTTGCAGTACAAAGGTGAAAAGAGTTTTCTCTCCCTATTCCCCTCCATTTTTTTCAAAACCCTATCTTAGGGTTTAGTAAATAGGTTTTATTTTGATTATTAGAGAGTGGATTAAGCTAGATAGTAACCCTACGAGGACAAGGAGAGCATTATTTAAGGTACGGGTTGGTTATTGGATAAATAATGTTAGGTTGAACTCTAAGTTAGGCTTTTTTTTCTCTTTAGTTTTACACCAAGGGTTTCAAATGCAATTTATCAAGAAACTGAGGAAAACAAATTGCTTTTGTTTTTGTGCTGACCATCTCCAGGTCATGTTAGCCACATGTCTTGCCATGTTCCACGTGTGTTTAGCTATGACCAACAAGTTCCTGTGCTGAAAAATCATATTTTGGTTCGGACACAAACAAATTCATGAACATAGTTTGTATCAATTTAACCATGCCTCAGTGTTGAACATCCAGACACAATTAAATTGGTATGTTTATGCTTCCTATATGTATAATGGTGAAATATGTACACATAAATGCATCCAAATGTTCATATTTTGAAGTTCTTCATAGTAACATTATAAGAGAATATACACCCAAAAGAGAAAAATGCTCAGTCTTTTTCTTTATTCTAAACTTTGAAAATATAATCATGGGAAGACAATGTTAGTAATGCCAAGCTGGAAATTCAACTGCAACACAGGTTTAGTTCGTCAGGGCACAACAGATTAGCATCATCAACTAACCAAGCACCACCACAAGAGTGTTACTAGGTTCCTCCCAACAAGTCATCACATAGTACCCTGGCAAAGGCCAAAGCTATTGATGACACTACCCTCTTACTAGGGCCAAATGTAAAATTATTTATCAACACCCTAACTATATTAGTATGCACTGCAGTCATTCAAGGCTTAAGATTAGATATACCACATATTGATCTTCAAACTAGAAGTTATCTTGAAAATATGAAAGATAGAGAGAAGATTAGAGTAGCTATCTTTATCATTTTCCAAAAATCAAAATGGTATCATCAACAAATTGCATGAGAAGTTGAGAACCACAATCCTTTCAAGTCCCACTATGACACCTTTAACAAGCCCCCTCCTCTCTCCGCTCTAGAAATAAATCAACTAAGAACATCCACCACTAAATTGATTAAAAAGGGGGAGAGGATCATCTTACCTCAAACCCCTCTCACCACAAAACCATATCTTTGGTTCACCATTAATTATAATGAGAAAGTACTTGTAAAAGGTAACCTAAAATCCAATTTTCCATTTAAAGCTAAACCCTTTTAACACTTCATCCAATAAACCCCAGTTGACCTTATCGTAGGCTCTCTCAAAGTCTAATTTGAAAACTAGACTTTCTTTCACTTGTTTTCTCATATCAGACACCACAATCAAAGTTACATCGAGGATTTGCCTAACAGCTACAAAAGCACTTTGATTTCCGAGATGGTGCCTCCTAAAACATCACTCAAGCTGATCAAAAGGACCTTTGTCTTTATCTTATACAGACTAGACACAAGGCTCAACGGTCGAAAATCTTGAACTCTAACAGGCCTATCTTTCATAGTAATCAATGTGACTAAAATAAGATTAATCTTAACAAACAATCTTTCCTTCCTATGAAATTCATCAAACACCTTCAAAAGATCATCTTTAATGATATCCCAACACCCTTGAATAAAGGTTGCAGTAAAACCGTCTAGAACAGGAGTTTTGTATTTGTCCATACTCCAAATAGCATGCCTAATTTCCTCTTCCTCAAAAGGTCATTGCACAAAAGTTTCCTTTACAAGATGGATGGGGGACAAATCTAAACCTTCAGAAAAAGGTCTAGAAAGATTATCTACTGAATATGGGTCCTCCAAAGAATCAGAAACAGAATTGCTATCTCTCACTATCCATGCCCAAAATCTAATTCCTATATTAGCTTCTCTTCTTTCCCCTGTTGCTATCTTGTAACAGAAGTGAATGCCTTTCACTACTTTGCCTCATAATATCCAAGATGTTGTCTAAAGCCATGATCAATATCTCACGTACTTTTGCATTGTTCTATTGCAATCTTTATTTGAAGAATACACAGTTTCTTGCCATTAAATTGAGTCAAAAGCAAGTTAAGTTTCTTTGAAAATATTCACCTCTTGTTGTTTCACTAGTGTCTTTGGCAAGAAAGGAATGAGATAATTTTCAAGGGGACTTCTGATTTTGTGTTGTTCTCTTTAGATGGTCTTTTGAGACGTGTTAGACGTACAAAGAAATTAGCAAGTCTTTCACATAACTCAATCTCATAAGTCATAACACCTAATTTTCTCATTCTTTTTTCTTGTGAGGATATTATATCTCTCCATGTACTCTTACCTTTCTCCTCAATAAATCCCTCTAACCAACTAAAAATTAAACAACACATGATAAACTATTAATAAAGACTAACATTTTTTTAGTTTTCTTAGAAGTTCCCACCTCTGGTTTGTTCGAATTTCAGTTGAAGATAAGAGACAACAACAGTGAAAAAATGGAAATAAGAACAAGGAAAAGCCAAGTATTCATGACAAAGAAACCAAGCACCCAAACATTGAAAGGAAAATTCAAAAGGACGAATTACCTTGGAATTCATTTGTACAACATGAGACTCACATTCTTGATCTTGCAGAAGGCAATATCCTGCAACAGAGAAGCAGCACCAAATTCGGCATTCTGCAGAGTTCGGGCAATGAATTTGGGCCATCATCATTCAGTACGCATTGTATTAGAGAAAGAGAGAAATATTAGGGTTTCAAAAAGCAGGAGGATAAAATTGGGAATGAGTTAAAGGGAACTGGGGAAGAACATTTTCCTGACAAAAAAATTGGCAGCAGAGGGTTAGTTACATGGAATCAGCAGACTTTCATAGAATTTGGATTCATGATATTTCAAAGGGGAAACAACGGTAAGGTATGTATATAATTCAGAATAAGAAACATTCAACAGAGTGTTAGGGATGTTTGGCAGTTTGGGGGCGGAAGAGTTACAACAAACTATTGCTGATGAGAAGAGAGGCAAAGCGAGAGAGAAAGCTGAGCCTGTTGGCACTGGGAGCGCTTGAGAGCGGTGCCAGCGCTGGAGCAGAGGGTGCGCACCGCCTCGGATTCATGAGGGCATGAGAGAAAAACAAGGCAGTTGGCCAAGGCGTGGTTAAGGTGACGGCAAGCTGAGTCGCGGCTAGGACCTGCCGGGATTCGACGGTGGCATTCCAATAGCGCCCGCTGCAGCCGCTCGCATGAGCCTTCGCTTGTCATGTTTATGCTTCTTGTTACTTGTTAGAGATCACAATTCACAACCAAGCTATAAGATTAGCACTGATTTGATCATCAGGTTCCCCAACATCATAAATCATAATGAATTCTGTTTCTGTATATATATATATAATTGTCAAATTTTTTTTCCAAGATATCTTTTTTTATTTATAATTCATAAAAAATAGTTTTTCTATTTTTAATTTTTAAAAATAAGAAAATAAGCAATATGTCATCTCAATTAACTCGTATTTTATTATTTTTATACCTATTTATTAAGGTGAGTTCTATCCAACTCTCTCTAAATCAACATGTAAATTACTCCTTGTGACGTGGCATGTTTTAATTGGATGTTTAGTTTTAGTTTGAGTTAATTTAACTCAATAAGAGTTAATATCTTAACTAAAGTAGAGTAATTTTGTAATTAAATATTTTTATAAGAGGGATGAATATATAATTTCTATAAATATTAAAAAGTAAAGTTATATTTTTATCATTGTTCATAAACTCAATTCACCTCAGCCCCATTCCTCTCTGAAATTGAAAGAAAAAATCAACTCAACTCTACCCACTCATTGACCCAGCCTCGCCGCCGACAGCCACGCCAACCATCGCAGCCACCTCAATCCCACAGTCCCGTTGCATGTACAAGCATCGCGTGTGGAAGCTTTGCGCCGTCGCAGGAGCTTGAAGTCGTCTCCTCTGTTCGAGAGCGCTCTGTCTATGTTTACCGTGCCTCCGTCACCGTCACCGTAACTGTCACTGTCAAGAACTTCTTCGTGCTTCGCTCGCCGCCTGACATCTCTGTTCGTTCTGTCTTCATCCATTGGCTGAAACCTTCCCTCGCCGTACATATCATGCCGTACAATACCTCATTTGTTGACTAGAGTCTTCTTTTGTAGGCCATACAGCTTGATCCAGAATTTGCCAAGAACATTGGGCAGATTGTTATACTTGGTGGTGCATGCTTTCGCAATAAATAGCAATGTGAATCCAGCCGCCAAAGCCAATGTGGGTTGTGATGAAATAAATAAATAACTACATCTGTGTATGGGTCATTTCTCTCTTTGTCTCACTCCTTTAGTTGGGTTTGATTCCAGATATTTGGTGATCTAGATGCTGCAGATGTTATGTTCACAAGTGGAGCGGATATACTAACAGTGGAGATAAATGTTACCCACCAAGTTGTATTGACTGGTACACGCTCTGTCAAAGTTTTTTTCACTTAATTTTTTCTTAAAATTTTTAACAATTAATTCATCGGTTCTATCTTTATGGAAAATTTTCTTGTTGGGTCAAGGGTTTACCACTAGACCAGAAGCTATGGTTGTTAGTAGGATACAACTTTATTTTCTTATACTTTCTCAAATCATATGTAGCATGAGGAGGTGCTAAACCTATTTTAACATTTATATTTTAGATAAAAGTAAGTACAGAAAATCAACTTTTAATTAGTTAAAATTAGGCAAGTTTTTTATTATAAAATTACTTTCTTAACTTTCACTTTTTGAAAAGTATAGAGTTTAGGATTTAGAATTAGAATTTATAATAAAAGGGTAATTTTAGAAAAATTGTCTAATATTGGCTAAAAAATAGTTGATTTCTAAGTTGAATTCTTTAGATTTTAGTTGGTGAGTTTTCTATAACAGAGGTTTCAGTTCAACTGAACTCAGAGGTCTACCCAACTGAACTAATATTCAAGACTTTCTTTGATGAATGAAAAGTTGCTGATGTGTTACTAAATATTTCAATTATTTACTATCTACCCCACAAGAACTAGAAGCCGTCTTTATTCTAATGAAGCATCGCATTGGTATGTTACAATGAATCTGTCTTTGACATTTATTTCTCATATCTTGTTCTGTAGTATGCTTAATTTTATAAGTATTAAGGTTAGACAGATATTCTGTGTTGTATTTTGTTAGAACTGAACCCTAAAGAGTTGGGAGAGGATTTGAAGAAACTTGGAATTTGAATGGTTACATGGTTCTGTATCAATATTCTCACAGAACAACAATGGGGCAAACTATAAGATACAAGCGTACATAAAGTACAAAAATAAATTTGATACTTCTCTTTCACCCTCCCATTCTTTTGTGAATTCTACTTGAGCCTTCTGTTGCCCCATTCCCACTCTCTTTTTTCATCAATGCATACAAGGTTAGAGATGTATTCCATTGGCAGGAAAAGATACTAGTACTTAGATTGGAGGAGTCAGAGTTCACAAAACTGCTAAAACTTAGATAACACTATTTTAATTTCATAAAACTGCATGGCTTTTAGCTGCTATTAATTGTGGCACACATCATTTATCTTCTTTCTCATCCGTTCTGGCCTAATCTCATGCTCTAAACTTGATGACTAGGTTCTGATCGAGAAAAGTTGGCAAGTTCAAATGGAAAATTCGCTCAGTACTTGACCAAAATTCTCGATCTGTATTTCTCGTATCCTCGTGAGGCCTACAACACCGACGATCTGTCTTCAAAGTGCATTCAAGAATTGGGAGAGACCTAATAATCTGAAATACTAATTGCAATTATTTTCTGTGCAGGGGTTTACCTTCATGACTCCACAGCATTTTCTGCAGCTGTTGATCCTACTCTTGTAACCTGCATGGAGGGTAGTGTTAGAGTTCAAACCAGTGGTATTACACGGGGTCTTACAATACTGTACAACAAACATAAAAGGTACTGTTATGCTGGCTTGAAATTTATCTTCATTTATTTGCAGTTTGATAAAAAAGAAGTCTTGGAGCAATGGTTGAGTTATCTTTGTATGACCTTAAGGTCACGAGATTAAGTCGTATAATTAGTCATGGATGCATTTATTAGGTTAGAATGTATACATTACATCCTTTAGGAATTGTGCTTGTGCACGTGGGTTTTTTTTTTTTTTTTTTGCAATTTAATGTAGTATATATGAATTCGTTCCTTGATATAGAGTAAACTTTTTCCAGAAATGCAAAGAATAAGATTTGGTAAGAGTTTGGACTGTATTAGACATAAGAATGCCATACTCTTCTCGTTACTAGCTAATGTTATGGAGACCTAATAATCATCTTGCATGTTAGAGGATGAGATCTTGAAAACTGCAATTATAGTATCTCTTTTCTGAATCTTGGGCACAGATATTATAGTACACATTTTCAACTAGACAGCCTATTATATTCAGGCAGTGAGGATATTATATGGAGTACAGACTATGACATTATTTTGACTTTTTCATTCCTCTGATTTATTGTATTTAATGTAGTTTTACTTATGCTCTTACTGACAAAAGAAATGCTATTAAAGATAAAGAAAGGTAAGGGGAACCTGGGACATGGATACGTCTTAAATTGATACTCTGTTGTCTCTTATTTGAATGGTGTAGAACATAGATTTATTGAGGACTCCATCGAATTGTTTATGCTAGGAAAGAACAAAGGAGGGAACTGAAGTCTAATTTATATAGGCTTGGATGAAATAAATGCACATAATTATTGGATATTCTAAATAACAGTTTATTATTGGTTAGCGATGTATTATGGGATTATGTAGTTACTTGTAGTGACCGAACTAAATGCTATACATGTTGAATCTGGATATGATTTAATGCTAATTATTATGGATGTTTAGTTTTAGTTTGAATTAATTTAACCCAATAAGAGTTAATATCTTAACTAAAGTAGGACAATTTTGTAATTAAATATTTTTATAAGAGGAATGAATATATAATTTCTGTAAACATTAAAAAAGTAAAGTTATATTTTTTTTATCATTTTGCATAAACTCGATGCACCTCAGCCCCATTCCTGTGTGAAATTGAAAGAAAAATGCAAATCAAGCTCTACCCACCCATTGACCTAGCCCCGCCACCCGCAGCCCGCAGCCACGCCAACCACCGCAGCCACCTCAACCCCGCAGCCCCGTCGCATGTACAGGAATCGCGTGTGGAAGCTTGGGGCCGTCACAGGAGCTTGAAGTCGTCTCCTCTGTTCGAGAGCGCTCTCTCTATGTTCACCGTGCCTCCGTCACCGTCACCGTAACTGTCACTGTCAAGAACTTCTTCGTGCTTCCCTCGCCGCCTGACATCTCTGTTCGTTTTGTCTTCATCCATTAGCTGGAACCTTCCCTCGCCGCTTACATCTCCGTTCGTTCTGTTCGCGCTTCAGGTAGGTTTTCTCTTTTTCTTCATTGTGTTGTATTCATTTATTTGTGTATTCTAGCCTGAGTTTTACGCTGTTGATTCTTGTGATTACTGATTCTGAAATTTTAAAGTTGTTCATGATTTTTGGTTCTGAATATGTTATCTTCTGTGATTAGGAAATAGGAATAATTTGTTTTGGTTAATTACTTAATTTTGCTTATAATTTTTGTTAGCTGGATTTTGAATTTTGTTTGCTGTGACTTGGAATCATTTTGTAGTATTTATTTATGTTTTCTAGCCTGAGTTTTGTGTTGTTCATTCTTTGCTTTATGTCCTCTAATTTTGTTCTGAATTGAGTTAATTGGAATTGAAGTAGGTAATTGGAAGAAGAGTAGCTTTAATTTTGATCAGAAACACCTTGGATGTTGTTGTGTTATTTTTCCGAACCTTTCATCTTGTTATAGTTGCTGATGTTGTGTTGTTGTTGGTGTTTTGTTTTGTTTTTTTTAATTTATCTTCTTGCAATTAATTAGTGATAGAAAGAGTAAGCGTGGTGTACCAAATATTTAAAGATGGGATTATGGAGAGCATTTGTCAGGGAGTGGCTGAATAGAAAAAATAAAAGTAGGTAAGTAACGGTTGCTTTGTTGAATTAGGACCCTGCCCAAGTAGATAGAATTTGACTTCGAAACAGTGAAATTAATATAATCCACTTATAGTAATTATATGCCAAGGACTTGGGATGATCTCCTCTGTTTGCTTGTGTTCTTCTGGGAATCATTATATATTTTTATTAGTATTTTAAATTCAAAGGAAAGGATATAATCATGTAGATAAGTGAAGGTGTCATTTGTTTACTCAAATAATTACTCTAATCTGATGCAGAGATGGGTAAGATTGAAAAAAAAAACTTGCATGGATGTGGATTATGCAGTTTATTTGCATATGGCTATGTATACTAAAAGTATAAATATGTAATGATTTTGTTTTATATATATATATTTGGATCTGGATATGGACGAGCCTGATTGGAAATATGAGATTATAAAAATGTGTTATGTATGTTATTTAAAGGTATAGAGACTCAAACCCAAAGTTGACCCTTTTTCTTTTTGAATGAGAATTTAACTTTTCGTTTAGAAAAAAATTAGTGTGACTTTTCCACAGAATAGGTAATATTCAAGATGGTATTTCTTTATTTGTCATGCTAGATTATGTTTAATTTGTTTATAACTATTAGTAGTTTTTGGTTCCATGTCTCTGTTCATTTAGTTTTTTATCATTGATCACTTGAGTAGTTAAAGTGGATGTGCTTTTCTCTTTATATCAGATTTACAATTTTTTTTTTAATGGTTTCTATTGTATTAATAAGCTACTAGACCAACTTGATTAAATTTGGTTAATAAAATAACGAGTATGTTTTGCCACAAGGATTTTTCTCTATTTTGTCAATTCATATATTATTTATATCAGATGATATTATGTCTCCTATATGGGAAAATATATAGCTTGCCCTTCAAAATATATAGCTTTATAAGACTAATGACTAGGCTCATTAGTTATGGAAATTTGCTTATCTATTTAGAACGAGGATCTCAACAAATACAGGACTTGAATTGATAATTTCAATGTTTCCCCGGGTGCATTCAGTTATCAATTGAAGGTATATGATTGTGTAGGTAGAATGGTGGATTGTCCAATGTCATTCTAAATACAATTTTAGTGTGGAACAGTAGAGAATCAGGGTGGATGTCTAGATCCTTTCCTCCATTCAAAAGTTTCATCAAATTTGGGTCTTGCCATCTTTATACACCCAAACAGAACTTTTGAAAAATGAATGTAACGGTGGCATTTTGTCCTTATTGAATATAAGTTAGTTTGGTAAATGAGAAAGTGATTTCTACCAGATTGAAGAAATCATACTGCCCATTTATTTTTATTTTATCCTCATTGATTATTTACATTTATATATTTTTCTTATGTAATTTATCACTATATCTCAATTTAACCACAGTAGACATATACTAAAATTAGCCACTAATATAAACTACACATTAAAATAATTATTACTTCTGCAATTAGGTTTTTGTTAGATATTTTTCTTTGCTTTATGCCTTTTAATTTTGTTCTGACCTGAGTTAATTGGAATTAAAATAGGTAATTAGAACAAGAGTAGCTTTAATTTCGATCAAAAACACCTTGGATGTTGTTGTCTTATTTTTCTTAACCTTTCATCTTGTTATGGTTGCTGATGTTGTGTTGTTGTTGGTGTTGTATTTTATTTTTTTAATTTATCTTCTTGCAATATCCCTGTTTGCTGGTGGTCTTCTGTTACACAGAATGCCCCTTTCACTTTCACCTTCATATGGAAGAGGATGCTTACTACTTTAGCTTTGGTGTATAATCTCCTAAAAGTATTTGCTTAATCTGAATTATTTCTATTTTATTTAATTGTGCTGCTTACTTTCTAAACTAATTTTCACTTTGCTTGTTTCCTTCGAAAGAAGTGAGATAGAAGTCATGAAGTAGAGAAGGCCTTAACAAATTGTATGATATTAATTATGTATATCTATTGAATGATTATGAAGCAAATAAAAAAGGGTAGTAGCCATCCAGAAATAAAAAGAAGCTGAATGCTTTTTCTTGTGCATGCCCTCATGATTCCTGAACATTAGATTAAATTGCATCCAACTCAGTTTTGTCTTCCTTTATACACCTCGTTTGGATCAATTTCTGATATTTATTATCTATATTGTTTCTATAAACATAACGTGCGTGACATTGTTCTCGTCAGGTGCAAGTATTACTACCACATATTTTCATTGCTACATACATTTCATTCAATTTATCTTTGGTGAGAATGTCATTTCTACTTTGTGTAGACCATGACAAATGAAAAGGACGAAAGAATCAGGGACCACCGACCCCTAACTCAAAGTTGTTGCGGGGTGAGAATTCGTGCAAGACTAGATAGAAAAATTCAGAAATGGAAGGTTGTTTCGTTCTACGAAGAGCACTCTCATGGATTAGTTGATCCGCTGGACGTTAGCATGATGCCTGAGTATCGCACATTCAGTGTCTCAGATAAAGCTTAGGCGAAGAATTTGCACAACATAGGCATCAGGACCTGTCACATCTTGGGATACTTGGCTGCTCAAAAAGGTGGATATGCAAACTTGTCATTCAACAAAAAAGATATGTACAACCTCATTACTCAACATAGGAAGGAAAAGGTGAAGGGTGGTGATGCAAATGCTGCAATAAGCTACCTGAGAGGTAAAGCTGGGAACGATTCTTATTTCTTTGGAAAGTACACATTAAGTAATGAGAATCGATTAGAAAATTTGTTCTGGGCTGATGAGACTAGCTGTATTGATTATGAGTGCTTTGGGGATGTCTTGACATTTGATTCGACTTACAATAGGAACGTCTACAATAAACCACTTGTGATATTTTCTGGTAGCAATCATCATGGGCAGACCGTCATATTTGGATGTTGTCTTCTTGTTAATGAGGATATTTGTTCATACAAGTGGCTCTTGGAAACTTTTTTGGAAACAATGGGGAGTAAACACCCTACGGCAGTTGTCACCGACGGAGATCTTTCAATGAGAGAAGCCATTAAAAAGGTTTTTCCTTGTGCAACACATCAACTATGTGCATGGCACTTACATAGGAATGCATGCGAGAAAGTTAAGAACAGTGGATTTCTGAATGACTTCAAGAAATTGATTTATGCTAATGTGAGTGTTGAAGAGTTTCAAGTCATGTGGGGAGACATGGTGGCGAGGTATAACTTATCAAGCAACTCTTGGGTCGACCAAACTTATGAGTTGAGGAATTTATGGGCTCTTGCATATTTGAGGGGCCAATTTTTTGTGCAAATCAGGACAACATCCCAGTGTGAAGGGATTAACTCTCTAATAAAAACATATGTGAGAAAGAAAGATACCCTTCTTGAATTCATCAATAACATGGAGATCGTTGTTAGCCATTACAGGAACAATGAAAGAGTTGCAGAGAAAATTTAGCTATTAATAATACGACGAATATTAATAATTCAAAAACTAATAATAAAGTTAACATAGATAAAATAATGAGCAAATTCATTCGATCCCAAGAATGTCAAAAAACAGTTGTACAACCCACCCGACACAAATTCTCCCCTAGCAACAATTCTGATAACCACACAAACGACGTTACTCTCAAGGAGCTCTTCAAACCAAATGTCTCCCCACGAAGATCATCTGAATTAGATTGGAATTCAAATACGGGAATATATATTGGTAAAAAGGGTACCTCATCATTTGTGATGCCGCGGCGTTCATGTGGCCCAAAAATTTCACAGGTATGTGTATAAAAACATGAATTTGTATTCTGATGACTCTGTTTAGTATTACTATTTTTAATTTTATTGTTTAATTACACATGATGATGGCTTCGTGTTTGCAGTGGATGCCCATTAGTTTTAGACCACCGGAGGACATGATTCTAACGACGGATGAACTTGCTTGTGCCGCTTATATTTTTTGCCCGGATTTAAAGTTTCAAGTTAATCGGTAAATCCTTATAACACTATTCGATTTGATGCAAGTCTAATTTATACTTTCGTAACAACAATTTCCTGAACTAAATATTTGCATGTGTATTCGTAAAGGGATGAAGTACTGGTGTCAACTCGTACCGCATATGCAAATAGAGAAAGTTTAGCCACGTTAATTCCAGGAGAACAAGTCATCCAAGATGTAAATATCTATTTTTTATTATTTAACATTAAAAAAGTACAAAATGTTAATGTTATGTATCGTAAAATTAAAAGTATACAAATGTATTTGTTTGTAGGTTATAGATTCCCTTACTTGCATTCTCACACAAGAGTATAAAATCTTAACAAATTGCCATCTGTATGATCTTTGCCAACAACCTTTTCGGTAAGTTTCAGTACAAAAATACCCCAAAAAAATATGTATTTGATATTTTGTTTGGATTAAGTTTCAAGCAGCATATGAATAATTTGATGTATTATTTTTTATGACAATATAATCAACAACTAGCACTTACATGGTCCAGACCACCCAATCAACTAAGGGAACAATATGCAGATAACTACATGTACAAGATTGAGTATTTGTCAAGGGTAAGTCCTTTAATTTTTAGTAAATAATATATGATTTATTTAATCCAAATTGTATGTTTATCTTAATATCATAGATTTACAATCCTCCTTATTTTGTAAATAAGTAGATTTTTGTCCCCATCAACGACCTCAATGAGCATTGGTTCCTGATGATCGAAGACATGAAAAAAGAAAAGATCTTTGTGCTTGATTCTTGTAAAATACCAGACAGAAACTATGGTAGGCTATTATCAGTTGAAACCATGGTAAGTGGTCCAGTTTGATTTTGTTAAAAGTAAAATTAGTTCTTCAACTTTTATTCTCTATTAATTTTGAATGTTTTGTATATAACGAAAAAAACACGACATCGTTTGAAATTACGATTTGAATTTGTATTTTAAGATCATTGCTACATTCGGTTTGTAAGTGATTTAGTAGTTTGTTTAATTTGAAATTAAGGTTCATTTGTTAACACTAATATCGAATTAATAATTTTTAAATTTTTTATAATCTATCCATTTTAGACAAGTAATAAAAATTAACCCGTTACATTGCTTGCACTACACAGTATCCAACTATATTTTATGTCACACAGGCTATATTCATCGAATGAATGTTAGAACACAAATCTTTCTACAATTCTAGTGAAATCACTGTACCTCGGATTTCTAAATTTCGTATCGTGGAACCGTCTGACCTGCCACAACAAAGGAAAGGCTCGTAAGTAATATTAGTTTAAATTTTTTTTACCGTCATGTCTATTGAGTTTGTTATGTACGAATCATGTGTTCGGTTAAACTGATGAAGTAGTACAATCACACATTTAACTAAACAGTAATGACTGCGGTATCTGGGTTGCTCAATGGATGAAAGAGTGCGGGTGGACTGATGATTTTGGCATCACGGTAACTAACTTTATTCATTTTCTAAATTATTTATTATTATTATTAGGAAAAAATGTAATATGTATCTAAGTGTGTATATATATATATATATATAATTCTAATTGCTTCGTACTTTTTAAAATTATTAGGTCTATGACAGTGATGGGATGAGGCTAGCAATCGACTTGGTTAGCAAAGAATTCAATATGAAGAACTCAAAAGTTATGGATAAGACACATGCATATATGAAAGATATACTACAAAAACAGTCACGACTGCAAAAGGATATATAGTTTTTTTTTTCTATCGCATTTTATATTTGTCGAGACACATCATATTTTGTTATGCATTTTTTAGCTTAAGTGATTCTTTTATTATAGGATATTTTGTTGCTCTAATCGAACCTATTGTTGAGTCATTTGATGTTTATTTCTGTGCTTAATAAAAGAGCTAATATCATTTAACTTTAATTTTTAGCTTTCAAGATAAATCCAAAGATATAACTTTTATGCATTACATAATTTAAAAGATACTTATTATATAGCTATCTAATAATATTCTGAACTTAAAGTAACTGTTGTTTCTGGATAGTAATCAAATGACGATCATGCTAATAAGAAGATTCACATTCGATTATGAAAATCAATCTTATTCTGAAGATATGATATCATTTTTTCTAAAAATGTAAAACCAAGCAATAAAGTATAATTTAATTAATGTGTATATTGAAATAAATGTTAATTGTATATAGTAGCAGCCACACATGGAATTGCAATGGCTGCATTTTGTCTCAATGTACTATATTACATTGCGACTTAAATATATAATTTTTTAGTTAAAAAACTTGCATTTATGTGCTATTTTTTATTAACTTAGTTCGAAATAATAAATTTTGATATTGTTTTATAGGATTACTGACATCAAATTTTGATAATTTGGCCAAAAATTATAAATGCTTTGTGTCTTAATTTTTCCAGCTAACCTTCAACAACTCATAAAAGTTAACATCATAGGTGGTTGTAGATTATAGTGATAGACAAGGGTAAAAGTTGCGATGATAATACGTGATGATAATTCATAACGATTGAGTGAAGAGAATGTAGCAGGAGAAGAAAAAAAAAATAAGAAAGAAGGCCAATATAATTTAATAGTCAATAATAGGTATGTGTATAGAGATTAGTATATAGTAAGAGAAAGAATATTGTTTAACATGGTGAAGGAATATTACAAAAATATAAATTAATGTTTTAAAAAAAAAATAAAGATAATTTAAAAAATTAAATATAAAATTTAAAAAATATTTTTCACCAATTGATATTATGTATGAATATAAAGAGTATTTTGAATATGAATTTTTATCTCTACTTCAAATTAGATACTATTAAAAATAGATAAGTAAAGTTAATAACGTTTATAAATAGTTAATTGTTTATAATGTTTATAAATCTTTAATTGAATTTTGTTATACATAATAACAACATAATAAATTTGTTTAATATCTTATTTAATTTAAATTTATAAATTTTATACAATATAAATTAAAAAACTTTTATACATTTTTTTGAACGTTTTTTATTTTTAATGTTTAAATTATTATATCCAATTTATAAGATTAAAATTAAAATTAGAAAAATTAATCTTTTAAAAAGCTACTAAATATATTAAACCGCTAATATAATATTTAAGCAGGTCAGTACACTAGACTTGAGTAGTGTTCCATTCAATTTAAAATCATTGTACATTATAAAAAATATTTTATTTTACCGCTATTATTTAACATGACTTTTTATAAAATACTGCAATATTGATAAGAGAAGTCCTTTTTTCCTTTTCATTTTTCGAAATTCAGTTTACATAATTTTCTATTTTTAGTCTACAGGAATTTTATAAATCCCTTTAAAAAATTTTTAATCTTGGGAAAATAGCCGTTCCTTTCAATTTTTTCCAAAATTTGGCGCAAAATGAAAACCTAAACCCGCCCAAACCAAAACATTCTTCTCAATCCTTCCCTAAATCCATTGTTTATGCTTCTCACCAGAATCTCTGTTTTGCTGAGCTTTTGTTCCCTAAATCCATCGTCTATCCTTCTCTAAACCCATCTTCTCGTCAGAAACTCTGTTCGTTGGCTGCTGCTGCTCTTGCTTGTTGTTCGCCTGTTGCCACACTTCCGACCTTCTTCCTTTGTCTTTATTTATCCTTGACCACTGAGCCACGACCCACCACACCCCTCGTTAACTTCCACTGCTTCCTCTGCGTCAACCCTCCTTGCACAGCCACTGCCAGCGTCATTCTGGCAACTTCTATCGCGCTACCGCATTCATCCCCTCTGCTCATTGCAACTGCTAGCTGCTCCAATTCTGAGTTCAACTAGCATCTCCCTCTCCCTATAACTCATTTTGTCAATTCACACCAGGTTTCATTTTCTTTTTTCTGATCTTGTAGTTGATGAAGTTTCTATGTTTCTATGTTAAATTTTGATTTTGTTGTTCGGATTTAGTTTGCATTTAATTGAATCTGAATTTTTAGGTTTAGCTTAGTTTGAATTAGGATTTTCAAATTAGAATTAACTTTAGTTAGTGAACTTTGAACATGTTGTTTTAGTTCTTGAGTTTGGTATTGTTGATGATTTGGATGATAATTCTTGATTGATTTTGGACTGTTGTACTCAAAATTGAAGAATTTGTACATTTGATATGTATACTCCCTAATTCACAATATGTGCCCTGATCTGATTAAATACACAATATGTGCCCTGATATGATTATGTGCGAGTGTAACTGCTTTCCCAGAGCCTGTGAGGCTAAATTTGCAGAGGCTTTTAAGATACTGGCATAGGTAGCTGCATCTGCAGTCTTTTCATCTCTTTGCATCTCAATGAATAGCTTTATACCTTCTTCAAGGTGTCCCTTATGAACATTATCCAAGATCAAGGCTGTCCAAGGAACTGAACTTTGAAGAGCCAAATTTGCAAAAATCCTATTTGCTTCCCCGAATTTGTCACATTTAGCATACATGTCAACCAAAGAATTAACTTGGGCAAACTTTATTTGAATATTCCCTAATTCTCTCTTAGTTACTCATATTGGGTTTTTTTACTTTTTCTTATTAGCTTGTGTTCTTTTTTTTTTAATATTAATGCCTTTAATATTGTATAAGTTAAGGACTTAATGAGTTACTTTGGCCTCATAGCTTGTGGATTGATTTTTTCAGGATTTGTCTTATCCTTTCCATTAATAGGCATGCTTTGTAAAGTGTTAGTGAACTTTGAATATGTTTTTTTAGTTCTTGAGTTTGGTATTATTGATGATTTGTAAATAATTCTTGATTGATTTTGGTTTGATGTGCTTAAAATTAAAGAATTCGTGCATTTGATTTGCTTGGATTGTGATAATTATTGTTTAATAAATTCATGCACGCCAAGTGTTCAGTGATATGACTCTATAACACTTTAGATTCTAAATTGCATGTTTGCTTGTGTATTATTGTTGTTTTGGATTCTAAATTGATATGCCTCTATAACATTTTCACAGTGGCTCTGTTCTCCAATTGCTCTTCAAGTTAGTGATTTTGGTTGTCTCTTCCTTCAATTATGGTCGCTATTCACTTCTCCATTTGTATCACTGCTATTGTTTGCTTTCACTTGATGTTCATTACTTCGTTGATCGCTGTTCGCTGTTGCTGTTCACGGCTTTGGATTTATCAATCAAGGAAAATAATCGTTGTTTTCTTTGGTATATGCTATGTTAATTAGATTGTTATAGTTCTTTAACCATGTTTTGATGTGTATTTTTACCATTCAACTAATAAAATAGTGTGGTTTGGAATATTGAACTAGAGCAGTGTTATGTTCTTCATGAATCAGAGAAGGGTCTTTCATCCTAATAATCAGGCTACGTATATAGCTTTTGGCTAATGGTAAAGGGTTTGATCTAATGATATGCATTTTTTTCTCGCAGGGATCGATAATTTGCATGTCTTATTTAGCTATGATTCCAAACTTGATATCTTTCAAGCAAGGTAATCGGTGAAGAATTTTGTTCTTATTTTTTTATTTTTAATTTTAATGCCTTTAATAGTGTATGTAGCAAAATTCAGGCCACTCATTTGTTATTGCTACTGCCATGGGAGTTGTGTTCGTTGGTGATACTCTGTATATTGGAAGGTACCATTTGTTCAATTTTGACATGAAAAAACAAGTATACTAATGCATATGAATCAGGAAATTGCTTTGTCATTTTTTTTTGTATGAATAATTCTTAGGTCTTATTGATGGAAAAATAAAAAGTGGAAAAATAGGTTTGGAAGAGATTTATCTCATAGCAAGTTGTAGCTCAAATCAAATTAGTTGAAATCGAGTAGACTCCTACACCGAACTAAAAAAGAATCAATAAATTGTGCATGAAAACATACATGGTTCAATGCTGGTATTTTTCTAATTAATTTGCATACTTAGCCTTTTGAAACTATATTGTGAATTTCTTAAAAATGTTCTTGTGAATTTTCATACTCATGCCGTACTTGGCCTTCATGGTTCAAACTAGTGGTTTATTGTTTTAATTTTTTAATTTGTGGAGTCTACATGTAAATCCATATAAATTGAAGTATAATGTCATTTTATTCTTTATTTGACAAGTTTATGATGAAAAAGGAAAAGAACTTTGGATGGAGCATTCTTTCAATTGGATTCTTTTTTGGTTTTATCCATGGCAAAATCTGGAATGAATTGTAGATGTTCCTTCACAGCATAGCATGATCTTGGGTATGTATTCCAACTCTATTGCTAATTACAACTTGTTTTTTGATAAATAAGTTTCTAATATGTTTTGGCCAGTGTATGTAATGACCTTTAAATCTTAAATTAGCTTTTGATAATTACAACTCTTAAATTAATGACTTTCTATTCTAATATTTTTGAGCAGGAACTCTTATATGGTGGAAGATTTTGGAAATCCAGAAAAGCAGGGGCGAGCCATATATGGAGGAAGCACGATGGGGAAGAACCAATATCTTCAAGAACGTGCCGCCGCAGGAAGAAACAGAGATTGGAGAAGTGGCTCTCGGATAAGTGGATCGGCATGGAATTTACTGCACGTCAGGCACCTGGTAGTAGGAAAAGTCAACTTATTTCTTCTTGTTCTTCCTCCATATGCATGCTGTTTCTATTATGAGTAATGAATTCTAAAGTGGAGTTAACACTAATGGGCTTCAGTTTACAAACGATAGAGTTATTTTCTTTTTGCTTATTGCTTCAAGTATTATTCTTTTTTGTTGGGTTTTGTTTTGCTGTTTAGGTTTCACACAAATACCAACAAGTTACGGTTTAAAATGTTGTTGTAAGTGATTCTCTAATTCACGGGTAAAAACATGTAAGAAAGGTTTGAAGATGAACCGGCGCTGGAGCGAGCCAAGTAAGCCCTTCAGTTGCTCAGAGAAGCACAAGCATCTCCTTGGAGGGAAACCCTAGTTTCCTCCACCGCGATCGCCGCCGCTGGGCTTCTGATTGTCACCGTCAGTCATGCCAGAGATATTTGTCTATTCGTCCTACTCCATGCCCACACCTCAATCTCGAGTCTCGAGCTTCATCGCAGTAGTTTTGGAGTCGTTGCGGCCTATAACCACTCATCTTGCTCAGTCGGTCTTTTCCCGCTGTCCCTCGTCGTGGTCATCTTCTGCCGTGCTTGTCACGAGAAGGTAACAGTTGCTCTGCCCACTAAATCATTAGTAGTCCCACAGAAGAATGGATCGTGCAGAAAATTACTACCCTGGTTCCCGAGTTTGAAGAACAAGGTCTGTTCATTCTGACTTCAAATCTTTCCTTTCTTCCTATACAAGTTGTTCTGTATTCAAATGCAGTGCTATAAATTTGATATGTCTAGATGATCCTGAAACACTTCTTGGGCCTTTGGCTAACAAATTCAAGCCTACAGTAATCAGTTCTTGGATGGAGAAAAGGAAGGCATTACTAACAGAAAATGCAGACAAAATGAAACGATTGCTTGATAATTTGCAGAGGAAACTTGATGAGGTTTGCTTAAAGGGCACAAACACAATGTTTGTGGTCTTTTTATACATACAGTTTTACTATCTTAATTGTTCTTTCCGTGTTTCCCTGGTGGCAGTCCTTCTTAAACATGCAGCTCTATGAAATAGCCTTGGAACTGTTTGAACATGATCAATCAACTTCTGTAAGTTCTGTTATGTTTCTTAGAATTTTAATTTTTCGGTTTTCACTGTTGAAATGTGCAAATTGACATGTAAATGATGGCATGTTGTCTTACATAGGCATTTACTAAGGTATTTTTACATGTAAATTGAAATGTGCAAATTGACATGTTAGGTATGTATGCTTCCCCCCCCCCCCCCCAAAGCTTTATCAGATTTTGTTTGAAGCTACTAGATTCACAAACATACTGTCAATAACACTGGTAATGTATTAAATATCAGATTGGTAGATCAACTGAAAATTACCGAAAATATTAATAAACAAGTTCTTTTCATTTAGAAGGAAAATTCTAATTTAAGTCCTGAGGAACAAATTTCCAATCAGGGGAAAATATTTATCAGAGTTGGCCTACCATTAACTTTTGTTATTGAGTACCAGTAATTAACATCCCAAGTTTCTGCTGAGACTGACCCTGTGTTCCCTTCTGCCAAAAGTTGTGTCATTACTTTATATCCAGGTAACTTTGGTTGTGTCATTTGTATCTCCTATCCAGATCCCCCTGGATTCAATGAAGTTGGGATATCTTGTTTCCAGGATGGGGTTAGTGTCAATGTCTTCATGACTTATTTGACACTGATAATGTCTTTATGACATTGTTTGATTTATTGACATGCTCATTTTTATTAATTACATGTTTATATGATGGTAAAAGCTGATGCTAGGGAAGCAGTGATCACACTTGTAAGAAAGATCATCCTTTTTTATACTCTTGCGGTGCCAATGACGGTTGGAATAAGCAGTATTTCTTTTGCTTTTGCGACAGATTAACAAAGAACGAGAGGGTGGACAGATTGACAGATTCCTATTGAAAAACATTGTAGATATATTTGTTGAGGTTGGTCTCGGGAAGTTGGATCATTACGAGCAGGATTTTGAGATACAAATGCTAGATGATACAACCAATTACTACAAAAGCAAGGGCACAATATGGATTAAGGTTGACTCCTTTCAAGAATATCTGTCGAAGGCAAGTGCATCAAGAATTTGCCTCTAGATTTTGTGTTCTATTGGTTGACCAGCTCTAATTAGTGTGTGTGTGTGTGTAGGCTCTGGAATGCTTGAGAAAGGAGAAGAATAGAGTATCTCATTATTTGCACTCTAGCACTTGGCAAAAATTGTATAAGGTCATCTTTTGACTTATTCTTGATTACATGGATTTACCTGATGTTAACTGTTATATCTTTTGGTTCATCAACTGCATCTACAATCACATACTGCATGATAATGATGTAAAACTAGGGTACTGTGCCAGTTAAACCTTATTTTGATGATTAAATTAAATATTAATGTTATTTTAATTAGATTCTGTTGTTTGTGAATTAACATGTTATCATATATACTTGAATAAATTTGGGATATACCTTTGGATGATAACTTTGTAACTGACAAATAACAGCTAAGTTTTAATACTCATGGAGCAAAGTTCCCATGTTGCTAGTTTTCTGTTTTAAGATGTTGAGTGTCATTGCGAATCGGTCTCCAGTTACAAAAATGTGGGGGATGTGAGTATTCCCCAAAATAAAATTCAACCCAACCTAACTATATATTAGTATTGTACCCAATTTTAATTAGTTCGGATATCGGAATTAAAATCATGAAACTCAATTATCCAATTATCTAATATATTTTATTAAAAAAATATTTATATAACTTTTACTAATCCTAATCTCACTTTAGTTTTCATTTATTTTTTTATTTTTTTCCTTTTATTTTTCAATTTGTCTCATAAATTTAAGGGTAAAGTATATTTTTTGTCCTTAAAGTTTGACAAAAGTTTCAAAAATACTCCTAAGTTTTATTTTGTTTTAATTTTGTCCAAAAAATTTTCGATTTGCATCAAATATACCTTTGACGGCTAATTTTTTAAAAAATTTAAGACTAATTTAACAATAATTTCATAAAATCAACCTTTCAACACAAACAAATCAAGCATAATTTTCATGTATTATTGTTAAATTGGTCTTATATTTTTTGAAAATTTAGCCGTCGAGGGTATATTTGATGCAAATCGAAAACTTTTGGGACAAAATTGAAGCAAAATAAAACTTAGGAGTATTTTTGAAACTTTTGACAAACTTCAAGGACAAAAAATATACTTTACCCTATATTTAATTTTAATCGGGTATTGGACCCAATCCAACCCATATTTCATCAGTTTGGCTTAGTTTGGTTTCAATTACAAAAGCACATTAACCCAATCCAACTCGAACCTATGAAATTTAATCGATTTGTTTCTCAAATTCACCCAAACCCAACCTGGCCTGATTACACCCATAGGAGCCAAGCAATGACGTGCAAACATTTTTCTTAATGAACGTATTTATATCCCCCTACGGCTCTACATATATATATGGGTTATCTGGATTGGTGTTTTCGGTTGAACCACAACTTGACATGTGTCAATCGTTGAACCTACATCTTCATGTAAAACCAATTGAAGCCATTTTTGAGTGACTTGCCACCTCAAACCTCACAAGAAACAAGAAAATTCAATTTACCAAAAGACTTAACATTGTCTCTTCCAATCAAAACTCTACTATGTCTATGTGCTTCATATTATGAAAAATACAACATCAGTGTTATGCTTGTGCCTTCTAAGACGAAAAGAGCCTAGAAAACAAATAACCATGGCAACCCTGCACTGTATCTAGCAGAGGTGCAACTTGGCATGCATCGTCAACGTTGCGATTCTTCCATTTCTCTAGTATACCTTCGGCATTAGGAGCAAGTTGATGCTGCAAAACTGCAGCACCAAGAGGACCTATCAAATTCAACCTTGTAGCAGCAGAAATAACATCCCTCGTTGTGATGTACATATAAGCTCTTTGAGAATCAGTACTATCTAATCCTAATGTGCCACATATAAGTCCAAATATAGGAGCATGGTGAAAAGATACAGTACCTGACCCCAAATAATATTAGTAAATACATCTACTTATCTACTTAATATATTATAATTGAATTTTTCCCCAACTTATAATGGTGAGGTGTCACTTTTTCATTAATCCATTTTCCCTCCAAAATGATTACACTATTCGCTCTTCTAAATTTATTTTAGAAAAATATTTTTAATTAATATAATTATATTATAATTAGTATTTAATGAATGATATATAATTATACTAATTTAAGAAACTGTCTTTATTATAATTATATCAAATCAATATGATATGATATGATATGATAATAATATGCTAATGGCATGAATTATTCTAATCAGAATAAAATTCTTTTCAATGCACAGATTATTCAGTTATTTTGTACTTATAAGTCTTTATAATAATAATAATAATCTACTTAATCTATTAAAATTAAATTTTATTTCTAACTAATGAAAATGAGATGTCATTTCTTGATGAGTTTTTTTTCTCCAAAATAAAAATATTATTCTTTAATATATTTACATTTATTATTTATCAATTTCTTTTATTTTTATTTCTCACATTTGTTAAAGATTTTTTAATTATTATTATTTAATTTACTTATTTTAGATATTAATTATTAATAAGTCTTCACAATTAATTTTCAACTATTAGTATTATTAGTATATTAGTATTTTTTTAGAAATATTGGAAGTGAGATGTCAATTTCTTATGAACTTTTTTCTTTTCAAAATAAAAGCGCTACTTTCAATATATTTATATTTACTATATTCTCAATCTATTTTAAGAAAATATCTTTTTTATAATTATATAAAAATTAATATTTAATACATTATTATACTAATTGTTAATCATTAAATATTTTTAATCATTATAATTATTATATTAATTTATATAATTCTAATTCTCCATTATTATGCAAGTTGATATACACGTTGATACAAGTTGGTACTAATTATTATATTAATTGTATAATACTAATTGTCGATCATTAAAATTTTTAATTATTATTTTTTAATTATTATTTTTAATCAAGAATAATTAATAACAAATTGATACATACATTAATGGTGATAAATTGATATTGATATTAATTAATTAATTAATTAATTAATTAATAATAATAACAATAATAATAATAATAGAAAAGATCTAAACAGCACATGCACATGTTATATTTTAAAAAAGCAAAACATATTTTTAAAAAGATTAAGATATCAATAATTAAAAATAAAAAAATAAACATAATTCTATAATTCTAATTGCCATAAATATAATACTAACGTTGATAGTGGTAAATTGATATTGATATCAATAATTAATTTCTATAGTTATTTTTGTACTACTAATTACCATAAATATGATACTAACGTTAATAGTGGTAAGTTGATATTGATATCAATAATTAATTTCTATAATTATTTTTGTCCTACTAACCTAAGTTATATATAGTGTTTCTTTTGCGATTTGTGAGTCTAAATCTAACAGGGAAAGCAATCTTTTTTTCTAATTTGTTATTCTTCTTTAATTGAGCAATTGTTTCCAAGGAGTTTTGTAGGTCAAGTTCAAGTCTCATTCCCTCCACGCTTTCTACATTTGTCCGAAAATATTCGAAGCGGAGCATCTAATAAGATTGAATTTTCTCAATTTAGGTTCAATTTTGAAAAATTCGTTCAAATTTGAAGATGCAGTTTCAAAGATTGGTACTATATTGAAAATTTCTTCTCTTAAACTTTTGTATTAAAATAATTTTATAACATACTGTAATTTTTTCAGAAACTACTGGCCTTCTGGTGCATCAATGCAATGTCATTGAGGAAAATAAAGGTCAATTTAGTTTGACAATTTTAACAAAAAAATGGTCTGAATTTGTATGGATTATTCTAAATATTCGATCTTATGATGTTATTTCAATTGGTTGTCATTACTAGAATGACTCTAATCTATACGTATCTAAGGATTAGAATAGTTTAAATATTATTTAAATAATTTAGTTCTAATATTAGTATTTGATTAAATTAATTTTAGAGAAATTTAAATTGTTGCCTCAATTTATATATTATGACTATTCTTTTTGGATATGTTATTTTTTAATTTTTTTAATATGAAATTTCTTTCTTTTTTCGATTTTTAAGTTTATTTTTTTTCTTGGATATATGCATCACTTTTTTTATTTTTTGTATTTCAGATTAGGAATGCAATTATTAAGAGAAATGTAATTCATCAATATACTAAAGTGATTAAAAATTTAATTATATTGTGTGGACATAAGATTGATTAATTAAGATTAAAGCATAAAAAAAGAAAAAGAGTCACAATATGTGATTTTGCTTTTCTTGCTCATATATGAAAATATGCGAAAGAAAAGAAAAATTAAAACATCACCATTTAAAATAAAAATAGTTAATCATCATGCGTATGAAAGGGGATTGAGAAATATGCATGGATAGAAAAAATAAAAAATTATTGCACGGTTGTAGAATAAAAAATAATCATATATATAAGGAAATAATCATAACAAAAAAAATTAATATACGTGATTTAAATATTTTTATGTACAATTAATATATATGTATACATAAATAAAATATTTAGAATTATTTAACAAAATTAATATATACGTATATATAAATAAAGAAATTACTATAAAAAAATTACTATAATTTATGAAGATTACACATACGATGACATTAATAATAAAGAATAAAAAAACTTATCAACTGATTGTAGGTTCAAAAAAAATTATGATAAAAAAATAACTAATATATGCGATTTAAATATATCTACATACAATTAATATATAAGTATAAGCTAAATAAGAAAATATTTAGAATTATTTAATAAAATAAATATATTCTGAAAATAAAAAAATTATTAACTAAACAATTAATATATACATATAAATAAATAAGAAAATTATTATTTATGAAGATTATTATGTGTATGATGGTATTAATGAAAAAACGAAACATTGAATGATTGTAGGCTCAAAATAAAATATTCATAATCAGAAAATCAAAAATAATTAGTATAGGTGACTTAATATATATGTATACTTAAATAATAAAAAATTTAAAATTATTGAAACAAAAAAAATAAATTTATCCTATCAATAAAAAACTATTGACTAAACGATTAATACATACCGGCAGCATAAATTAAAAAAATCTTTAAATAAAAAAGAAATAGTACGTTTTTTATTTTGGGAATAAAACGTAAATAATTATAATATAATGATTTATTTAATTATCAATATTTATAATTATTATTTTAATCATAAATTTAGAAAAAAAATTAACAAAAACGATTAATGATTATATTAGAGTTGTTACACTTAACATCAGATTAAGAAAAAATAAACGCATAACATATTACTTTTTTATTAATCAAATTATTATAATTCAAAGTAATTTTAATAAAATAATTTAAAATTATAATTTCAACCTTATCACATGCATAGTACAAGTTATTGAACAATTTATTATCATGTGCATGGCACGAGTTATTAAATAATTTCTCATATGTTTTTTTTCTCCAAAATAAATACACTATTTTTACCTATAATTATTATTCTTTATCATTTCTTTTATTTAAACACTATTATTATTTATTAATTATTTTTTATTTTTCACATTTATTAAAAATTCCTTTTCAATATTTTAAGTATTAATTATTGTTATTTAATTAACTTATTTTTGGTATTTAATTATTAAAATTTTAGGTATTAATTATACTCTAATTACGATATTAAGACTTTGGATATGAGGTCAATTTAATTTTGGTAATACCGAAAACATATATATATATGATATTTTAAGTATTAATTATTGTTATTTATTAACTTATTTTAGTCATTTAATTATTAAAATATTAGATATTAATTATACCCTGTTTACAGTGTTAAGATTTTAGAGATAATCCCAATTTAATTTTGGGTAACGTTGGGAGCAAATATTTATATGATATTAAGTTAGGAGAGTAGATTTTAATTTTATATAAAATAATATAATAGATATAGTGTATAAATAAATTTACTTAACAAATATAATTATTCATAGAGTGATATTTTACTATGATAATACATCTTTTTGTTTCTGTTCTCTCTCTTTATAATATATATATATATATTTATATCCACTAGAAATTTCTCTATTTTGAAATGTATCGAAACCCTGTATAGTAAAAAAAAGTGGTATGCTATATTTCCAGGATTGGATTTCATATTCGAATAAACATCGTAATCGTAAGAAAGTAGGCTTTTTAACGACGGGTCTAGCAAACGAAAAATTTGGATAGGATCCAACCAATGGATCAATGGGATCTCCCCCTTTCAAAATCGGACGTGAAAGTTTCCTTTCATCTGGCTTAAATAATTAAGTCCAAAATAAAGAATAATGAATTTCTGCGTTCCAATTCTATAAAATGGAGAATCAAATAATCTAAAAATTTTTACTCTTTACTCAAGTTATCACTAAAGAAAAACCCCCAACAACTTTTCATTGTTGATGAACTCCTTTTCTCAATTATCGCAGAAAAGAGGTATAAAATTTTTGAGTAGTCTACTCTCCTCGAATGGAGAATCTCCTTCATTTTTAATTGAAATTAAAAGAGTATCCCTAAATTCATAAGAGATTTGCTTGTCTATCTTATATATAATTTCATGTGATCTTTTAGGCCCAGACTTAACCTCGATGGTTATGCCACGATGTCCTTATTATATAAGCCTATATGCGATAGATAAACTTCGAAAACCATGATACTTTTGCTTATTTGAACACAAATTCCGTTCTTTAGAAAAGAAATGGAATAATGGAATTATAGTCCCACAAAAGGTCCTTTTTTACGAGGTAAAGCTTATATTTCTTTGTTACTAAACCATAGATCTATTCCCCTTTTCAATTAAATGGGAAATATTCCCTATACCCAAAATTCTGAGTTTCATGTTACTCACTTCCAGAGACACGTCAGATCTGGGACATCCCAAATCAATTGATTGGAATGACAGTTTATTGTTCAAAATCTGTACAATAAAAATTTTGATCAAATCACACATCGCAGTAAACTAGACCTTCTAATTCTTTAAGAGGTTTATCCAAAAGATTCGCGATATAACTAGGAAGAAGTTTCAAATACCACACATAGGTTACTGGGCATGCGAGTTTTATATAGCCCATTTGATATCTACGTATCCGAGAATCAACAAATTCTACCCCACATTGTTCGCAAAATTTTTGGTTGTCTTTTTTTTTTCTCTCCGATCACTCGATAATTTCCACAAGCACAAATTCCACTTTTTACAGGTCCAAAAATTCTTTCGCAAAATAATCCATCTTTTTCAGGCTTATTAGTTTTGTAATGAAAAGTATAGGGCTTTGTTACCTCCCCAACTATCTCTCCATTAGGTAAGATTTTTTTTGCCCAAGCAATTATTTGTTGAGGAGAGACCGATCCAATTCGGAGTTATTGATGTTTATATTGATCAATCATAGAGTAAAAATGATGATTCCATCCAATTAAGCTTCCTTCCTATGAATCCTGAAGTTCTTCTCAGATACAAGGAAATGATTCAATTCCATAGCTAAAGATCGTAGTTCTCGAACGAGTAATCGAAAGGATTCTGGAGCGTTTGCGGGTTTTGGTATTGTTCGTCCAATGATCGTAGTTGTGAGTACTATTTGACGAGCTTTAATATGATCAGATTTATAAGTAAGCATCTCTTGCAAAATATGAGCAACACCAAATCCCTCGAGAGCCCAAACCTCCATCTCACCTACGCGCTGTCCTCCTTGTTTAGCCCTTCCTCTAAGGGGTTGTTGCGTAACAAGTGCATAATGCCCACAAGAACGTCCGTGTATTTTATCATCAACTTGATGAATTAATTTCAAGATATAAGGCTTTCCTATTATAACAGGCTGTTCAAAAGGATTCCCTGTTCTTCCATCAAATATTCTGCTTTTGCTATATATATATATATATATATATATATATATATATATATATATATCCCCTTTTAACTCATTATTTTTCTGTCACATGACATATTCATAATTATTATATTTCAAATTTAGAATTTTCTTGATCTAATATTACATGTAGAAATGACAAGCAAAAAAGAAGGAGAAAAAACATAAAAACATTTCAAACATAATTACCGCTAATCCTTTTTTCTTTAGTTTTAAAATATATTATTTATTTTATTTATTTAAAGTAATAACTAAATTTATTATAACTGTAATACAATTATCTTTAAACTATTAGTATTATTAGTATATTTTTTAAAATATTGACATATTATTAATATATATAATAAGTAATAGTGAATTTTCTCTCACATATTTATCATTTAAAAAATTTATAATTTTGACATAGTCTTTATTCTATTTTTTTTCTTTTTCATATCTAATGGGTATACTGTCTACTATCCTATCAATAGTATCACCTATAGTAAATTATACGAAGAAAAAGTATGGAAAATAAATACCATAATTATAAGGCTATAGAAAGTACCATCCAAGTTTGACAAGAACAAGATGGCTTACATAGAAATAGTTTTTTTACTAAATTAGTTGATTCTTTTACTAAATTTTTTCAAGTAATGCTAAGTTCAATTTATAAATAGAGTTTAATTTTGATATACTGACAGTGTAAAATATTTTACACAGTCGTGCAATCACATCCGTTCTTTTGGATGACCATTCACGCATTCAATGTAAAAAGTAGTTATTTTTACTGATGTGTCATTATATAATTGGATGCATGTGTAAAACTACTTTACATTGCCAGTGCATCAAAATTAAATTTTTAAAAATATTTGTAATTCGTATTTTAAGTTAATTTTATAAGTAAGTCATTTCACAAGTCAAAGACAATTCTTTTTAATAGCTTTGTAGAAGCTAATAGCTTTTATATTGAATTTATTTTGTAGTACGATAAAATTTATTGTTCAATCAAGAACTATTTGACAAAAATGTTTGAGAATGAATTGGTATAAAGGAAGTCTATGTCTTCTCAAATTTTGAGATTGAAGAATCAAGTGGAATTTAATTTCTTATATTATTCACTCATTTGTTCTTAATTTGGTACTTTCAATTTAATATTTTTTGTTCAATTAGATGTTATTGGACTCTTGAGTGGATAAGAAAAACTTATATCATGGTAAAAAAATAAGGAGAAGTGACCAGTACATTGTAATTGATCTTCATCATTTACAGTACGTATGTAAAATTTTAATATTTTAATGTGAATATTTTTTGGTAATAATGACGTGTTGTAGTGTAAAATCTTTTTTTTCTTTATATATTTCTACTTATTTCTCTTAATTCTCGCTTTCATTTAGAAAGGAGAAAAAAATAAGATGCACACTGTGATATCAATTTACAATCTAATTAATTGATTATCTATGTGATCACTAAACAACCGAATACATAATTATTCTCTAATTTACAAAAATTAACAAAGACATTGGTAAGCATATTGGTTTAGCATTTATTTATATATTTTATTTATTTATATTATATTTGTAATCATATTATATCTATTTTTATCAATATATGTTTTTTAAAAAATATCGTTAGTGTTAGCACATGGTGTATTAAATAAATAGAATGATAGAAACACGTAACTATTTTCTTTTCAGTCAAGATTCAGAAAAATATTGTAATGTAGACTTGTAATATCAGTATATTAATAGTGAAGTGGAGAAAAAAATGTAATATCATATCAATTTTTTTAAAATCATAATTGTAATTTATGATTGAAATCATAATTTAAATATTTTAAATGGGATAATTTTATTTAAAGAATTCATAATTCAAACATAATTCTTATACACTTACTACAAGAAAACAAGCTTTTTGCTACGCTTTTAAAGCATGGCGAAAAGTCCTTAAAAGCGTAGCGATAGCTTTTCGCCACGCTTTTTGAGCTACCGGCACGCTTTTGAAAGGGTCACAACTGCAAGGGTGCCGGTTGCTCTATTGCCACGCTTTTCGTGACCTATTGGCACGCTTTTTTCTTGCCACGCTTTTAAAGACCGCCATGCTTTAAAAGCGTGGCCATATGTGTGAACTATTGCTACGCTTTTAAAGTGTGCCAAAAGCAAGATATGGCTACGCTTTTAAAGCGTGCCAATAGCATGTCATATAGCTACGCTTTAAAAGCATGCCAATAGCAAGACATATGGCTACGATTAAAAGCGTGACAATAGGTGTAAGATACAGCTACGCTTTTAAAGCGTGCCAATAGGTGTGAGATACAGCTACGCTTTTAAAGGATGGTTGTTCATGTGCACTGCAACGTATATCGCCACGCTTCCAAAGCGTGGCAACAAGTAGAGATATGGGTACGCTTTAGAAGCGTGCCAATAGGTTCTGAACTGAATTACAGCTCGCTTATAAAGCGTGGCTGTAAAATAGTTCAGTACCTATTGGCACTACTTTTTTTATAAACCTTACAAAATCATAGATAATTTCAAAATTTAAAAGATGACTACTAATTTTAAATCAACAAATCCTTGCTTCATAAACTTGTCACAGAGAAAGTGTTTGATCACATGTTAGTTATACTCTAACAAAATACCAAAAATCAAAGTCTCATCCACTAGCAGTTTCTTAATACATGAGTTCCAACATGGGTTACATTATCTACTTCCTTTACACTTCATTACAAAATATAAAACTTCATGATTACTGATCACCATTGTGAGCGAAACTGTTTTCAGCACTTCCCTGCATAATTTTAAATATTGTTGTGTTAGTGCATCTTATACCAAACCAAAAAATGGAGACATATATTATCAACAAATGAATGTTATAGTTGTACAATAATTGTAACCAGCAAAGGCTTTTCTTTCATTGAAAGCCAGGATACTTTTTTTGTTCTTAAAGTTTTCAAAAAAGGGAAAAAGGGTACTGCTATAGCTAGGAAGCTAACAATCAAACTGCCCCCCCTCCCCTCCTTTTTTTTTCTGCAACAGTCACATGTTTCTCAACAATGGCATGTATCACCCTAACTCCTAATATATTTCACAACCAAATTAGCCATTCTTGTAGCCCTATACTGCACCTGCAGTCACATGCATGCACAATTTATACTAGCAACTGGAAAATCAATATAAATTGCATATGGATCAATTCTATAACCGATCCCCAATAAATAAATCAAGCAAAATGAGATATACCATGAGAGCCATTAATTCCTTCTGGAGTCTGCAAAAATCAAAACAAACAAAAACATTAAAATTCAATTATGGTTTCTTTTCTTTTCCTTTATCCAATTTGATTAGGAAAAAGTGCAAATCTTCAAAGATTTCTCGTGTTTTCCAAAATTGAGATTCAATGCCACACTAGATACAAAACAAAACACTACTAAAAAGTCAACAACTTTGAATTCAGATTCCAATTCAACACCATTAGCACCATTTAGAATCTTTTATCTCACTATCAAATGTCCAAAATCAACAACAACAATAAGTCAACTACTTTAAATGGAAATATATCGAATATCCAAAGATAGTGACTTACATCTTTGGGTGGAATATGAGTTGATTCGGAGGAGCGAGGAGTATTTCTCGGTCTGCTACTTGAGGCATCCAAAGGAGAATTTTGGGCAGCTTGCACTAAGGCTGCTACCTCTTCCTCACTCATTCCAGGGTTGACTTGGTGCACCAATACCTTTAATAAACTACATACACCGTCCATCTTCTTCTCTAATGATTCAACCTTGTTGTTGTATTCAACCTTGACTTGTCGAATCTCCTCATCCTTTTTAAGAGAGCTTTTTGTAATCGAAGCCCCAAAACAACGAACTCGACCTGGTTGGCCCTTTCCTAACACTCCTACAAATGCATCCTTTACTGCTAGTCTCACTAACTGCGAGTCTAGCTTCCTAATTAACTAAGAGACAAAATTTTCCAAGTCTCCAAAATACTTTGAAGGCATTGGACATAAAATAGCGAAGAAAATTAAATTTTAGCAATTCTTAAAGATCCTGAAGTGAGTGCCTCAGGAAAGCACTTAAGTTGTCAACATAACATTAATAACAAATTAAGAGATGTATTTAAATTCGCATGAACCAACCTTAAACACTGTCGTAATCCGTACAACACCAGCACCAAAGTAGTAGCGCAGCAGAAGCAGAATTAGAAAGGTAGCAGCGGCAGCGAATAGCGGTTCGGCAACAGATAATCAGCACCACAGCAACATCAAAGCAATACCACAGGAGCAGCAGAATAAAATAAGTGGTAGTAGTGGTGGATAGATAACTATCAAAAGCCTGTTGGAAAGCATAAAATTAAAATGCTCTTGAGAATTAAATTTTTTTCTTACTTTAAAACATAAAAAAAAAAACCCATAGAAATTTGTAAAATGGGGGAATTTAAAAAGTAGGAATCGAAGAAGTGGCTGGAGAAAACCCCAAAAGGGCAGGTAAACCCTTGGCAACTTTGGAGCATTAGTCTAACTGCTCAGCATGAACTGCTTGAAAATTACATTTGAAATTAAAATAGCATCCATTTACATATATTTAGCACAAATTGTGGGCCATAATCCATTAAAAAAATGCCATATTTATATATATTAATCCAATATATAGCTTGGTCCAGACCTAGGAACTACTATATGAAATATAAATTATATGCACTATAAAAGGAAAAAGGATTATAACCACCCCCCATATATTCAATTCAGCCTCAGCATCCTTCAATTCTATATATATATATATCTCTACTATTTGAAGATATTATTTGTAGCAACCAACCAGCAATTAACAAATTTCTTGATTATTTTTCGCTGTTATATAAACTGTTTTATGAATTACTAGTACTATTTCAATTTTGACTTAAAACTGGCAAGTATGTCTCAACTTTAATTTCTCTGAGATTAAAGTATATCTAGGCTATGATTTTCCAATAATCTAATTTTAGGTCTCCTGATAAGTATACTTTAAATACAATCATTCTCAAGCCATAAGGTGATCATAATAATAATAAACTTCTACCTAAGAATAACTGTATTAATTAAAGATTACTCCGTCAAATACAAACAGCAAAGCATGAAAAATTATGCAACTCTCTTTTTCTGACCACAACAATCACCTTGGAAAGACATGAGCAAGCAACTCAGAATCAGAGCGTTAAACCTGTAGTGCTCTTTCTTCACTTTCTTCTACATTCTGCAGTGTAAAAAAGATTTCCAAGTAGTATTCAGAAAATGCAGAATGAAAAGAATAAGAACTCCACAACCCAAACTATCATATGTAATGTCGGTGGCATATGGATGGCAAGAAACTGTTAAAAATAGTTGAAAGTTTAAGAAACCAAAGTATAAACAAAGCAGTACCATAGGAGCAGCAGAATAAAAGAATTGAAAATAATTTCATACCCTTAGCTTTAGATCCATTTTTATCCATTTCAAACATACAACAACAGATCATATTTATATTTTTGTTAAGAGTTTTCATTCATCAACATTTAAAAAAAAACTAACTATATATATTTTTTATATATTTTATACACTAGCATAACAACAGCTCAATGAAAGCAACAAAAGAAAACTGCTTAGACAGAAGGCAACTAGAATTCAGAATTGTGAACATGCATAAACTAGAGAGGAATATCAAAGAGGCATATCAGAGAGCACTTGGCGTGCATTAATACTGATAATAACAAATAGCATAAACCAAGCGAACCAAATGCACCAATTCACAAAATTCAATTTTAAAAGCACAAACAGTGGCAATCGGAAAGAATTAGTATCCAAATCTAGTAATAATAATCCAATAATTCAAGACAAAGACACCAGTAGCATCAATTCCCAAAGCCTTTACGAAATTCAGAAAACAGGGAAGGAGGAAGAAAAAAGAGGTAATACCATCAGCAGACATAGCAAAAATTAACAAGTTTCTTGGAGTCTTGTGGTGCAAATGGTAGAGCTTTGAAGAAATTGAATTTGTGAGATTGCTCCCTGAATTTGAGAAACAAAAATTTGTTACTATTTATCCAAAGTAAATTACAACATATCAGCATGAAAGTCTTATGCATGGCACATATAATAAATCCTATAGGAAGGAAATAGATTAACCCATGAGATAGAAATAAAAGAAAGATAAGAGAATTCAGAGAAGTGTGTTTATAAGGAAAAAAAATCTTAAACCAAGGATTGAATTTTGGAAGTTAATTTTTACCTTGTAGGTACGGTTTGGAAGACAGTCGCAGGATACAATTGAATCTGCAGTTTGAACAGCACACAATTTCAGGGTAAATCATACAAGAGTATGAAAAATTGCCGTGCATATACAGACGTGAATAAACTAATATTCAGATGTCGAACATAAAATTTGCACCCCAATAATGTAAGATAAGAAATTCTCAGTTGAAGTTCAATCTAGACTAGGAAATATGCAGCTACCTGAATATTTACAATGAGAATAGAAGGAACATCCCCAGGTTTGCTGATAGAAGGAACTCCTAAACAGCACGCAATATTTTCAGTTTTTAGCTGAGACAGAAAGAGGTCTGCTCCAAGGGAATAGAAAGCAGCATTGGTTGGCGCAAATTCTTTCTTCTTGTCCCTGCCAACCAAGTCCAAGCAACAATGAATTCTAGCACTATCAATAATGAAAAATTTTATTTTTGTCATGATATCCTCAATATGAGGGTGATCATAACCCAAAGGTTAATCATTAATCCCCCCCAAAATGGTGTGTATACAAAAACAAGTATTTTGTACCAACCTAAAGCAGTTTTTCCCTCTGACTTTGAATGAACTTGGCTCAATTAAAGACCAAGAACCAAGGCTTTGTTTCTCTTATCCAACAAAATGGAATTGACAAACCTGCTATTGGCTTTAGTTTAGATGCCTTGGGTGAAACTGAAACAAATGAGACCAGAGTGAGAAACAAGAAAAACTACCAAAAAACAAGGGTAGTAAACATCCGAAAACTAAAAGAAAATAAACTTGGAAACTAAATTTTTATGTTCATTTATTTTAACTTCTTGTCTTAATAGCTGGAGAAATAAAAGAAGCTCAATCATTCACAAGAAACACCATTTTCGCACCCATTCTAACTCTTCTACTGACATAAAATAGAAAAATAAACAAAATTAGGAACAAAATAGCTTCCCCTGCATAAATAAAATATAAATCAGCTCTACAACCAACCCTGATTCCAATGCAGAATTTTAAAATCTTTTGGCTGATGGTCTTAAAACAAACTCAAATTTTATGTGTTATTTTCCTTTTCAAATTTCAGATGGTCTTATGTATTGGGTTTGAAACCAGTGCCCTTTCTTTTCCAAATGGTGCATTCCTGCTTCATTTCTACTAAGACTCAGTCAAATAAAGCAAAACACAATGAACACATACGACCATGAACTCATGTTTGGTGCAGAAACCTAAACTTACACACATGAACATAGGACATGATAGCTCAAATGAACCTATAGTAACCATCACAGAAACCAATTTAAAACAACCAAAATGAAGATACAGTGAGCCAGTAGAAAATCATTATTAAGCTGCAGTAATTAATACCCAAATGAGTTAATAAAGTAGAAAAAAATGCTCTTGACTAATAACTCTATATGCGTTCAATTCTTATTTAAAGTGACAGCAAGATAATACATCAAACACACTAAAGTTTTGGCATATAAGTAATGAAAGAATAATGCATCATAGTGAAACTAATATATATGTTTAGCTTTTGATAATGGCAAAAGCTTGGCTCTTGGGGCTGTGACACTAAGCTAGACAAGTTTAAGTAACTAAAATAAGGTAGAATCAAGAGTTAATAAGAGTTAGAAGTCTCTAAAACTCAAAATGATCATTTAGAGTTTGAACCGAATTCGACAGTATTTATTGTAGAAGTCTCTAAAACTCTATATGCGTTCAATTCTTATTTAAAGTGATAGCAAGATAATACATCAAACACACTAAAGTTTTGACATATAAGTAATGAAAGAATAATGCATCATAGTGAAACTAATATATATGTTTAGCTTTTGATAATGGCAAGAGCTTAGCTCTTGGGGCTGTGACATTAAGCTAGACAAGTTTAAGTAACTAAAATAAGGTAGAATCAAGAGTTAATAAGAGTTAGAAGTCTCTAAAACTCAAAATGATCATTTAGAGTTTGAACCGAATTCGACAGTATTTATTGTAGAAGTCTCTAAAACTCAAAATGATCAACAGGATGCACTCTTTCTCTCATAAAATGAAGCTACAACTTCAAAACATTCACCATATACATGTTTAGCTTTCAAGCTTCCCTTTCCTTTTCTGAAACTGAGATCATTTCCAAAAGGTGAAATTGCAAAGAGGAAGTTAAATGCAGTTAGATAGAAAAATAAAGTGATCAGAAGCATCATCTAATTGCCATAAGAGGGAAATATTACTACACTTGAAGCATTACACAAACATAAAACAGGGTAAATGAAACAAAATGGAGATACTTATTTACGCACCTAGGTTCTTGTCAAGGGTCTTGGTAAACTAGTTCAAAGCTGGTGGAGCCTTCAACCTCTGCTTGAGGATCCTCTTCTTCCTCTGCTCCTCTGATCCCGAACTGCTTAGGATGGTTCTCGACTAACGGGTTCCTCACATTCTCCTGAAGAAATGCATGAGAATCAAAACAATGAACAATAAAAAAAATACTGAAAACTTAGAGTCATCCTCATGAATCTGACTGCAGAAAAATAAAAGGAGGAGAAACCTACAGCCTTATTCAAAGCTGGAAATAGTGCTTTTCTACCTCGTCAGATGTTAGGGCTTCGACGTTCTTCACGGAAGCGAAGAAGCAGGACGCGAGCGGCAGCGCGGATGGGAGGGCTTCGTCGTTCTTCACGGAAGCGAAGAACCAGGAAGCGGGCGGCAGCGCGGAAAGGAGGGCTTCGTCGTTCTTCAGGGAGGCGAAGAACCAGGAAGCAAGCGGCAGCGCGGAAGGGAGGGCTCCATCGTTCTTCACGAAAGCGAAGAAGCAGGAAGTGAGCGGCAGCGCGGAAGGGAGGGCGTCGTCGTTCTTCGTTGGAGTGTTGTCATCGCGGTGAGGGCAGGGGTTAGGGCTTTTGAAAAAGGGTTAAGGCGAAAAAATTGAAGACTGGTTAGCTAGGGCTTTCGGAGGGGGAAGCGGTGAGGCACAAAGAAGGAGGAGATTGGTGGTTGCAATTGCCATTGGGGCTTTCGAAGGAGGAGTTAGGGCAGAAGGAGTTAGCTTTTTTTCTCTAAGTGTTAGAATCACGAAGGAGTTAGGAGCGTTTTTGTTAATTTGAGCTTCTTTAATTTTTTTCTGAGGGAACCTTTTGGCCACGCTTTTGAAGCATGCCAAAAGGCTTGTAGGAAACGGCTACGCTTTTAAAACGCCACAATAACAAATTTCTGTTGCTACGCTTTAAAAGCGTGCCGAAATCTCTCTATGGCTACGCTTTATAAGCGTGGCAGAAAAAAATGTGGTTAAATCTCACATCAACTGCCACCCTCATAAAAGCGTGGCCATAGAGAGATTTCGGCACGCTTTTAAAGCATAGCAAAAAAAAGCGTGGCAAAATCTCTATTCAAACGCCACCCACACATAAGCGTGGCCATAGCCTACTTTTGGCCACGCTTTTAAAGCGTAGCAAAAAAAAAGCGTGGCCATGGGCCTTTTTTCTTGTAGTGACTTAATAATTACATTTTAGTTAATACACTTAATATCATATTTAAAAAAGAATGAACAATACACATCATATTACTTATTTATTAATTAAATTATTATAATTTAAATTAATTTTAATAGAATAATTTAAAATTATAATTTTAATCTTATCACGTACATGGCACGGGTTATTACACTTGTATATAAATTATTATTGAGCTAATTATATTAATACTAGAAGTCTTCTATTTATACATCTTTATTTTATATTTAGTATATCTTTTATTTATTTTATAACACGTTATCAGCACGAGACTCTGATCAAATTTTAGGAAGACTCAAAAAATGGCAAGGATATATAATGAAGATGTATGCCTTGTGGATAGTGCAAGTTTGCACACCATTCTCAAAAGTGATATATATTTTACCCATCTTGTGCCAAAAGAGGAATATGTTAATACTATTATTGGCTTAGGCAATGTGATAGAAGGCTCCGGAAGAGCTATAATTTTGTTTCCTGGAGGAACAAAATTTATAATAAATAATGCACTATTATCTATCAAGTCCCTGAGGAACTTGTTGAGTTTCAAAGATATTCGCCGAAATGGATATCATATTGAGACTATGAATGAGGGAAGTCATGAGTACTTATGTATCACAACTCATGATTTAAATAAAAAGGTTATACTAGAAAAGTTATCCTCACTTTTATCTGGGTTATATTATACCAAGATTAGTGCAATTAAATCACATGCCACTGTAAACCAGAAGTTTACTAGCCCAAATGAATTCATAACTTGGCATGACCGATTGGGTCATCCGGGAACAACCATGATGCGGAGAATTATTGAAAACTCCCATGGTCATTCACTAAAGAACCAGAAGATTCTTAAATCTAGTGAATTTTGTTGTGCTGCATGTTCTCAGGGAAAGTTAATTTTAAGGCCATCACCAGTAAAAATTGGATTTGAGTCCCCTGAATTCCTAGAAAGGATTCAAGGCGATATATGTGGACCTATTCATCCACTATGTGGATCTTTTAGATATTTTATGGTCCTGATAGACGCATCTTCGAGATGGTCACATGTGTGCTTATTATCTTCTCGCAATCTGGCGTTTGTGAGATTACTGGCTCAAATTATTCGATTAAAAGCATAATTTCCAGAAAATCCAATCAAAGCAATTCGTCTTGATAATGCTGGTGAATTTACTTCCCAATCTTTTTATGCTTATTGTATAGCTAATGGAATAAGTGTTGAACATCCAGTAGCTTATGTTCACACACAAAATGGGTTAGCAGAATCACTTATTAAGCAGCTCCAATTAATTGCTAGACCCTTACTTATGAGAACAAATCTCCCAACCTCGGTTTGGGGGCATACTATTTTACATGCCGCAGCACTTATTCGTTTGAGGCCAACGAGTTACCATCAGTTCTCTCCTATGCAATTAGCTTTTGGCCAGCAGCCAAATGTTTCCCATTTAAGAATATTCGGATGTGCGATATATGTTCCCATTGCACCACCTAATCGCACCAAAATGGGACCCCAGAGAAAATTGGGGATATATGTTGGATATGATTCTCCCTCTATAGTGAGGTATCTTGAGATACAAACTGGAGATGTATTTAAAGCCCGGTTTGCGGATTGTCATTTTGATGAATCAAAGTTTCCAATATTAGGGGGAGAGAATAAGCTTCCTAAAAAGGAACTTAATTGGAATGCATCATCCTTGATGCATTTAGATCCTCGATTAGGGCAATGTGAACTAGAAGTTCAAAAGATTATACATTTGCAAAGAATAGCAAATGAATTGCCTAATGCATTTTTCGATACAAAGAGGATAACCAAATCTTATATACCAGCGGAAAATACCCCAATTCGAATTGATGTCCCAGTAGGACAAGTAGCCACCGAAGCAAATACACGCCAGAAGCGTGGCAGGCTTGTCGGTTCCAAAGACAAAAATCCTCGAAAGAGAAAAGAGGTAAATACTACTCCTATTGAAAAAGACATAGTAGAGACACCTGCAGTTGTCCAAAATTCTGATCTAGTTTTAACGCCAGAAGATGTTCAGGTACCTGAAAATTGTGAAAATGACGACATCTCGATAAATTATGTCTTTACAGGAGAGAAATGGGACCAAAATAAGACAATTGTCAATGAAATATTTACATATAATGTGGCATTAAATATTGATGCGTATTTTCGGAAAACGGAAAACGAATTCCAAACACACAAAACTAATCGGCAAGTGCACCGGGTCATATCAAGTAATAAAACTCACGGGAGTGAGGTCGATCCCACAGGGATTGAAGGATTGAGCAATTTTAGTTTAGTGGTTGATTTAGTCAAGCGAATCAAGTATTGGTTGAGTGATTTTTGATTACAGAAGCTAAATTGCATGAAATTTAAAAGGAGAAGGGTAGATTGCAGGAAATTAAAGAGCAAAGAAAGTAAATAAGCCGAATCTTAAAGAACAAGTAATGTAAATTGCACAAACTTAGATTGCAAGAAATGTAAATTGCAGAATCTTAAAGTGCAAGAAATGTAAATGGCTTGAATTATAAAGAGAATTGGGAAGTGGGTTTGCAGAAATTAAACAAGGAAAAGTAAATTGCATTAACCAGATGGCTTCACTTTGCTGCTACCAACGTTTGAGCCAAAGTTTGGGGTCAAATTTTTGCTCAAACGTTGGCCCCCTTGTAAATGTGTGTGGCGCCAACGTTTGAGCAAAAGTTTGACCTCAAACGTTGGCGCAAGCTTTTTCCTCCAGGGTATTGATTTTGTGATGCCAACGTTTGCCAAAAAGTTTGAGGCAAACGTTGGCGCAAGCTTTTCTCCCAAAAGTTTGAGGTCAAACTTTTGCTCAAGCTTTTTTCCTCTGGAGTGTTTTCAACTCAATTGAAAGTTTGAGCTAAAGTTTGAGGCAAACTTTTGCTCAAACTTTTTGTTCTCTCTTGCTCCTAGCCATTCCTTCTTTCTTCAACCTTCTTCAAAACTCTTTTCACCTATCATCAATCAACCAAACACATCAAAGCTTTGCTCAAAATCATGAGTTTGTTATTCTTTTATAATTTATGACAATTATAGCATAAAATCTCATGAAATTGCATTAATTCATACATGGTTGATTGAATCAAAGGAAACATGGAAATCTACCCAATTGGCTTGCTTATGGCTCAAGAAAGTGCATAAATCAATCGAAAACAAAAGCAAAAAGGCTAGTGAAACTAGGCTAAGATGACTTGTCATCAAATATCATGCATGAAAGTAAGGATCTTGAGCCAAGATCAGTCGAAGAATGTCGATAAAGAAATGATTGGCCAAAATGGGAAGAACCGAAGAAGCCATAAAGCCTGAATTAGACTCACTTGCAAAACGTGAAGTCTTTGGACCTGTAGTCCGTGCACCCGAAGATGTAAAACCTGTTGGATACAGATGAGTATTTGTGAGAAAACAAAATGAAAAAAATGAAGTTGTGCACTACAAAGCCCGACTTGTGGCACAAGGTTTTTCACAAAGGCCTGGTATAGATTATGAAGAAACATATTCCCCTGTAGTGGATGCGATAACATTGCGTTATTTGGTCAGTTTATCTGTATATCATAAACTGCATATGCATTTAATGGATGTGGTAACAGCCTATTTATACGGCTCATTAGATCGGGATATCTATATGAAAGTCCCTGAAGGACTAAAGATATCTAAAGCATCCAATGAATACTCGCAAGGGTTATACTCAATCAAATTGCAAAGATCTTTATATGGTCTAAAGCAATCTGGACGAATGTGGTATAATCGTCTTACTGAGTATCTGGCCAAAAACGGATTCAAGAATGATGATATCTGTCCATGTGTTTTCCTAAAGAAATTTGCATCTGAATTTATTATAATTGCTGTGTACGTTGATGATTTAAATATCATTGGGACTCCTGAAGAGATTCCAACAATTATAAAAATTCTAAAAGAAGAGTTTGAGGTGAAAGATCTTGGAAGGACTAAATTTTGTCTCGGCCTGCAGATCGAGCAAACAAAAAATGAGATCTTTATTTATCAAACAACATACACAGAAAATATCTTGAAGAGATTTTATATGGAGAAGTCACATCCATTAAGTACTCCAATGATTGTAAGATCTTTAGATGTGGAAAAGGATCAATTTCGTCCTAAAGAAGAGAATGAAGATATCCTTGGTTCCGAAGTACCATATCTTAGTGCCATTAGAGCGCTAATGTATCTTGCTAATAATATACGACCCGATATATCATTTGCTGTGAATTTACTAGCAAGATATAGTTCCTCTCCAACCAGAAGACATTGGACTGGAATCAAACAAATCTTTCGATATCTTCATGGAACGATTGATATAGGATTGTTTTATCCCTATGGATCCAAGTCACAACTAGTTGGCTATGCAGATACCGGATACTTGTCTGATCCACATAAAGGGAGATCTCAAACAGGATACCTGTTCACATATGGTGGAACAGCTATATCATGGAGGTCCACGAAACAGACGATTGCTGCAACATCCTCTAATCATGCCGAAATACTAGCGATTCATGAAGTAAGTCGAGAGTGTTTTTGGCTGAGGAGTTTGATCCAATATATTCTGTCATCATGTGGACTGATTGATCAGAATATAGCTCCAACTGTCCTATTTGAAGATAATACAGCATGCATTACTCAACTTAAAGGCGGATACATCAAAGGCGATAGAACAAAGCATATTTCTCTCAAATTCTTCTTCACTCATGATCTTTAAAATCAGGGGACAATTGATGTCCAACAGATCCGCTCAAGTGACAATCTGGCAGATTTATTTACAAAGTCACTCCCAAAATCCTCCTTTGAAAGATTGGTACATGAGATTGGGATGCACCGATTTCGAGACATTAAATGATGTCGACAAGAGGGGGAGACTGTACTCTTTTTTCCTTGGTTAGGTTTTTTCCCATTGGGTTTTTCTTGACAAGGTTTTTAATGAGGCAGTCCCCATCACAAAGGATATTGTACTCTTTTTCCTTCACTAAGGTTTTTTTCCCATTGGATTTTTCTTTAGTAAGGTTTTAATGAGGCATAATCCTGAATGGACATCCAAGGGGGAGTGTTGTGACTAGGAAAGGATAAGAATGGATGTCCATTTAATGGGCAACCCATTTTCTATGTTGAAGAGAACAAGTCCTTAGGATGAAACAAAATAAATGTAGTTTGAAAAGTAAACTTCTGTATGCCTATAAAAGCATGATCTGAGGCAAGGGAATATACACAATAAACAAATCAATTCTCTCTCTGTCTCTTTACATAATAATACTTCTCTCTCTCTTTATATATATATATATATATTAGTAAATACATATATGAATTATTATTGAGCTAATTATATTAATACTAGAAATCTTCTATCTATACATCTTTATTTTGTAAGACATAGATTAATGATATAGTTTTGGTGGGAACAGAGGCAAAATAAAAGGAAAATATATTGGGTTAGATGTGATACTATATGTAGAGAAAAGAACAATGGTGGTTTAGATTTTAAAGATCTAAGAGTCCTCAATCTTGTTATGCTTGCCAAGCAAGGATGAAGACTTTAAACCAAACAACATTCACTTTTTTACAAAATCTTTAAAAATAAATATTTCAGGCTGACATCTTTTATGGAAACTGACATTGGAAATCGTCCATCTTAGATCTGGCAGAGCTTGTTGGAGGAGAGGAAAGTGCTGGTGAAAATTTGGTAAGCTCCCATCTTTTAGAATACCAGCTAGAGAATGGTCAAATAAACACCTAATTTGGACAAGACAATGATTAAATGAATTAGCTCACTGGAACCATCAAATTGTATTTGAGAATTTCAGTCCAAATATGTCTTAACGGATTTCACATATTACAATTGAAGAAGGGGGTACATTCTTACCTGGACAGACACCCATATAAGAAATACAGTCAAATATGGATATGCCATAGCGTTCCAATTCTACCATTCTCCAATTGAAACTATGCACGAGCACTATCAAGAGAAAACGAATTTGGGATAGTATCTAAAACCTGAAATGCCATCCAAGAGTTAAAATACTCATTTGGAAATTCAATCATGAAGGACTCGCGGTGAGATCAAAGAATCATGCAAGATTATCCCATGTTAATGATATCTGTCTAAGATGTAGTGCAGCAATCCAAGATCTGCTTCATGCTACTGTGTTCTGCTTGGCAGTGGAGATATGGAATACATCTCTACTAGCCAGTGCTATCCTAAGAAATCAAACCCTAAGCGCCTGGTAGTGGTGGTCGGAGATACTGAATGTACTATAGTCACAATCAGATTTTAAGAAGATGATGGCTCAAACTAGTTATTTGTTGTGGAGCTCTTAGTTAGTAGAAATGCCATAGTCTTCGAGGAGAAATACAAACAGTCTGAAAAAGTTTTGACCCAGGTTTTGGAACTTGTTGCAAAATTCACGAGACACAATATTGACATTTAGAGAAGATGAGACTTCAGAGTTACTTTACCTTTTGCTATGTTTATCTCTCTTTTTCATTAATTGTTATTAAGTTTTTTTGGAAATACCCTTTCTATTGATAATTATGTAGTATCCACATGGACAATAGTATTTGGAATTTTTTAATTTTGATATTGGGATAAGTATGGTGTATAGCTGGGTTATGGGAGTGCAGGGTGTATAATCAGGATGTGACGGCTGTGATTAACAAATTGGACAGTCCGATTTGGGGTAGAGTAATCGGACGGTTCGATTAGAGGCATAGCAGGTACACAAATCGTATCATTCAATTTGTGCACTGCATACCACGCGTCAAACATGCATGCAACCACAGCCCCAGCTTGTATACTACCCGGTGATTACCCCATCCCTTTCACTCTAGGGATGGCAACACCACCCGAACCTGAGGGTACCCACCTCGCCCCTACCTGCTCGGGGCAAGTTTTGGAGCGGGTGGGGTGGGGCCGGATTTAGGTAATACCCGCCCCTACCCGCCCCGATATATATATATATATATATATATATATATATATATATATATATATAATTTTAATATATAATATGTGTAATATATGTAAATAATTAGTAAAATGATTAATAATATTGTATCATATTTAAAATTTTACTTTAATTTATATTATGTATGTGATGATGGTTATATAAATTTTAAAATTTAATTTTATTTATTGGATTTTAATAATTACAGGGGCGGGGCGGGTACATGTGGAAACGGGTTAGGATTCAACATTTTACTACCCGCATATAGAAGCGGGGCGGATTCTATGCGGATTATTGTAGGGCGGGACGGGGTCAGATACAAAAACCACCCCTACCTGCCCCGTTGCCACCCCTATTTCACTCTCATTCCACTCTTGCTTCACTCACCCCCAAGTCTCCAACCCCACTCATTGCACTCTCCATTGTTGATAAAATCGAATCTGGGAGTAAAAAAAATTGGACTACCAACCTTCGACAATGACAAGGAGAAGAAAAATAAAAGACATCAATCGTTCCGGAGCTCCACATTGCTAATTATTTTGATAATCCTAATTATGTAAGTTTTTATCATCAAATATTTTGATTTAATTAAAATAATAATGTTAGAGAATAGTAGAAATATTATAGTAATAATTTTTATTAAGATGTAGGTATGATAATAAATTAATTATTATTAATTGTTATTAATAAATTGATTGTAGTAATAATTTTTATTAAGATGTAGTTATGATAATAAAATAATAATTATTAATTATTATTAATAAATGTATTGTAGTAATAATTTTTATTAAGATTATACATGTGATAATAAATTAATTATTATTAATTGTCATTAATAAATTTATTGTAGTAATAATTTTTATTAAGATTATAGGTATGATAATAAATTAATTAATTAATTAATTAATTAATTATTAATTGTTAGTAATAAATTTATTGTAATAATAATTTTTATTAAGATCTAGGTATGATAATAAAATAATTATTATTAATTGTTATTAATGAATTTATTATAGTAATAATTTTTATTAAGATTATAGGTGTGATAATAAATTAATTATTATTAATTGTTATGAATAAATTCATTGTAGTAATAATTTTTATTAAGATCTAGGTATGATAATAAAATAATTATTATTAATTGTTATTAATAAATTTATTGTAGAAGATATTTAAAAAATTATTGAATTAATTATTATTATTAGGTTTAATTATTCTATTGGTTCCTATAGTTTCACTAAATTTTTAATTAAGTTCCTATATTTTTTTCTTTCAATTGGGTCCCTATACTGCTTTTAATTTTGTAATTACGTCCTTTTTATGTTAAAAATTTTAAAATTAACATAATATTTTTACCAAAATACATGTGGTAAAAAATTTAATTAAGTTTTTAATTATAAATACTTTCAATTTGCGTAGAAATATTCAATTAACTCTAATATTTTTTATACTAGAAATGACTTAATTACAAAATTAAAGTAATGTAGGGACCCAATTGAAAGGAAAAAAAGTATAAGGATCTAATTAAAAATTTAGTGAAATTATAGGGACTAATAGAGTAATTAAACCTTATTATTATGAGTATAATATAGATATTTAATAAAGGATTAATGATTTATTGTTGTGTGTTGTTAGAATAGAATAGTTACTTGAGAATATTTGTTTGTTATGTTCGAAGTAAAAATTTTAAAATTGTTTTAATACAATAATTATTGTTGAAAGTGAATTAATTAATGTATTATTATTATTATTATTATTATTATTATTATTATTATTATTATATAAATAAAAAATAAGGAATAAGAATTATTATTATAAAATAATTAGGTTTTAGACATTAGAATAGATTTAGTATATTTTGAGTAGTTAATAATATAGTTGTTAATATGATTATGTTTTACTGGTTATGTGATAATAAAAATTTGATTCTGTTAAATTTAATTTGTTAATTAAATATAATTATATTTGTTTAATGTGATATATGGCTATGTTTTGTGGGGTTTACGGATGTTGCAATGTGACCACTTAATGTCGCTGGATCCGTACAATCAAATTGTGGAAGGGCATTTACGGGAGACTAGCTTTTATCACGTTTTTCAGATTGGAGTTGTCCAATGTCAGTCGGCATTGGTTAATGCTCTGATCAAGAGATGGTGCCCTAAGACTCACACATTCTATTTCTTGATTAGTGAGTGTGCTATGACGTTGGAGGACGTGACAATAATTCTTGGTCTTCCGATGAATGGTCTGCCAGTTACAGGACCGACCCTCAGTAGTTATGAGGCCTTAGAGGCTGAATGCTTTGATCAGTTTGGTGTTGCACCTAGAAAGACAGACGGTAGAGGAAGCTTCATAAATTTGACGTGGTTTTAAAGACTAAAAGATCGTTTAGTATTGGCTGATGATATTCACATTTAGAGGTATGTGAAGTATCACATAATGTTATTATTTGGGACCATCATGTTTAGAGATAAGTCTGGGGCAGCGGTGCACTGGAAGTTTCTGCCGTTGCTCCGTAACTTCGCCGGGATCATACAATTTAGTTGGGGATTGGTTGGTACACTTGTATAGAGCATTGTGTAGGACATCTCGTGTCGACTGCAAGGAGATTGATGGTCCACTGACACTTTTGCTTACCTGGGCTTGGATCCGTCTACCATTTCTTACATCGATTCCTGGCTATTCTCAACTCTTTCTGATTGCAAACAGGTAAATTTAATTACTATCTGCTTTGAAAAAGTGTAGCACGTTGTATTTTAAATGTGATTGATAAAAGTTAATTAACGAATTGTCTAATGTCCGATGGCATAACTGGGAGTGTGCTGATTGGCCTTACAGATTTCATAGTCTTGCTCACTTTAGGAGAGCACTAGATGATCTGCAAGAAAGACAGGTATGTTGTAATAAATAAGAACTGTTTTTATTTAGCCATATTATTATTTGGTGTGAAATCCTCCTTTACTTGCAATGTGTACAATTTGTTTGGGAGGCTTATGCAATTGGTCACATTGAGCCAGACGTGATTCTTTTTGACATCCGTCAGCATTCGGTTATATGGAGTGCCACGGTGCCGCTTATATCTTTCGAATGCGTTGAGTGGCATCCATCCAATAGATTGAGAAGACAATTTGGTTTGATTCAGGGCGTTCCTCATCAAGAACGGGATCTAGGTGAAGCACACGACAAAGTTCTGACAAGACCCAAGAATCAAGATTGGTCTGGAACCCACTTGTTTTGGGTGATGCATTGGACGAATCCATATAGTCATGTTCTTATTGAGCACCTGGTGCCCTCACAGTATCCTTTAAAAATTTACATACATTGGTACCGAGATACATATGGTGCCCACTTACATTTGTCAGATCTCGTATTGCAAGAGAATCAGGAGGGTAATCCTGTGCATAATCAGGAGAATCAACAAGATCAATCACCGCCACCGCCACAGACACAAGCACAGCAAGAGCCTGAGCATTTCACACCATATATTCCTGACACGCAATCTGTGAATTATTTTACACCATCAGTCCATTACATCAACAATATTGGAGTGTCCTGCAACAAAAATCAGGGGATCATGGTTCTTTTAGCCAACTGCTTGGATTCATGGCTCCTGTGCCAGGTCACTCACATCCAGGTAATTACGAAGACATTCCCACTGACCAGAGGGTGCACCCGAGTGGTATTTCTTCAAGTAAATATTTGAGACCTCGACCTCACACTTTCTCTGTCAATTCTAGAGTGGACTTTTTGTTGACTCGAGTAGGAGTGATGATGCCACAGGGGAAATCATACAGAGCGGGAACCCATGTCGTATTCTGATGGGTCTAATTCAGGAGATCAAAAGGCAGTTGATGATGAGGCTGATAACTATTTGGTAGACCATCCGGATGAAGATAGGATGAGGATGACGATGAGGATGAGGATGAGGATGATGATGATCACTACAGCATAGGCGCTGCTTAGCGGCGGTTTTTTTTCCAATTAGCAGCGGTTTTAAACCGCCGCAAAATCAAAGGTCGGCGGTTCAGTGGACCGCCCTAGTTATGGGCACCGGGATTAGGTTTTGCGGCAACTAATTTAGCGGCGATTTTAAACCGCCGCAATATACAAGTATAGGATTTAGTTCATTTTTTACCGGCGGTTCATAAACACCGCAATGTTTTTACATTTTTTTATTTATGACTATTTGCGGCGGTTATTACGCTATTTTCAATACAAATTAAAAAAAATTCCTTTTAAAAAATGCTGAATTTTTTTATTTAATTTTAAAGATAATTTTTTTGGCCGTTTTTGGATTTTTTTTAATGCTATAAATCTTCATATTTTTCATCTATTGAATATAAACTTGTGGCAAAAACAACAAATTTAACTGGAAAACAAAATAATATCTTTATAAAAATATTAACATAGTAAATCTCTTACTAAAAATTGCATAGTCAAATTTAAAAAAATGTTTGCTTCAAATAAAAATAAGTCCAATCCTAGGATTCTATTTTTCACTCTGTCCTTCCACGAAATTCATCCATGCAATATTATTGAGTCAACAATCTGCATAAGGATAAATAACAATGTTTTAGTCTAATTAAACAATCGAACACACACGTAAACCAGTGATATATATGACTTTTGATTCTTAGTTATAAAATACTAAACTATTGTTGCAGAACAAGGCATTATAATTTGCCATAACATTATAACAATTATAGAAGGTATGTAAGATAAAATCTCAAGACTAAATATAGGAGAAGTACCTCCTCAAACTTTCTACCAAACAATTAGAAGAAAAGATCAAAGAATTCTTGACGATAATGCATAAAATCAAGTACAACGTATAATCTAACACATGCATTCACTTATTAAGATATAGATAAGAAAATTCTACTTGTTTTGAAGTTCAAACAGTTGCTGAAATGAGGATTAACGCTAGCGGCAACAAGCAGAATTTGGGTAGCAGTCCAATAAAATGTGGTTATGGTTAAGAATTAGCTATTGCTACTAGGTACATTAGATTTCTCTGTAGCCTTGCTTGGTTCCTGAATTATTATAAACCAAAATCACAGGATTAATTTTTAAGTATATAAATATGCATGGCTGCAAATAATTTTTGGATGAAAAAGGTTTGAATGTGCTAAATCAGACAAGAAAATCTCTACCTCTGTAAATAGAACATAACTTATGAGGGAGAACATGAAGGATTGAGATCTAATACTGCCAATAAAAACTAACGTCTTCCATCATCAAACTTACAATAATTATACTTTTGTTTTGAATTAATTGTGTACATTAAACAACTATTTCCCTAGTCAATGTCTATACTTGCTTAAGAATCAAGTATGGCGTGAATGGTGTTCATGCAACTATGCCTAGTTATGGAAAAGTTGACTATACACAATCAAAATAGACTTGGCTTGAGGATGCAGCCAACATTTATATAATTATGCGACCTCAGTGCAGAAAGAATAGGCCCTTCTAAAACAATTTAAAACTACCACATTTTAGTGCACAGTATCCGACCTCAGTGATTATTTACTTTCAACCTTTTATACTTGAGATGTATAATAATTATGTAAAATAAAAACGTAAATATTTTACATAGAAATCAATTAATTATCAAACCTGGTACCCATTTTATGAAATGTTGGAGACCCTCTAGCCGACATCCACTCTACTCATATGGCTGCCCATGTCAAAAACTAGTACCCCTTTCCAATATAGTGCCTCCAATAATTTGGAGATATCAAACACATTTTACAAAGATCAATTGATGGTGTAAATACCAGAAATGCATTTCTCACAAGGCATCACTGCACATCTAAGCAAGGAGCATGAGAAAGCAAAATAAGGCTTGAATAGCTCACCAACAAGAAAATTAGTGACTTCCATATCTGTCAATTGTTTCACCCAAGTCAAAATAAAATCCATGAATGCATAGTTACCAAAGGACACTATTACAACATTATCTTTCACCCTTTGCTAAACCAGCTCTTTGGTCAGTCGGAAAGTCTCCAAAGCGAGCATCTTTTTGTCGAAATAAACCTTCTTTAAGGGAAGAATGAATTTTCATGCTAAAAGGGTATACTAGATTTAAGCTAAAACTACCAAGCTCAGCCACAAAAGCTGCAATTTTTGTGCATACAACAAGTCAACAATAGATAACAGAAAAATGACTTCCAACAATAAGCTACACACTATGATGAGCACACAGCAACACTGTTACAGTCCTAAGATTCAGAAGGGTACATCAAATTCAAGCCAAAACTAGCAAGTCCTTGCAGGGCAACAAGCAAAGGCATGATTTCTAGAGAGGCATAAAAGAAATTTTACTTCACAAATCTTCTACATAATTGGTCCAGCATCTAGTGGAGGTAAAGTAATTTCTTAGTTAGTTGGTAAAGTAATTTCCTGGTTAGTTGGTCCATCCTTGGCCGACCTTTGGCTACCCGTATGAGGAACGGACTACCTACGAATCGAGGTCCATGATAAACAGACCGTGTTGTGGGATTTCCTAGTGGCCTAAACCTAACTCTGTATACTCTTCGAACTTGGTCCATCTTGTAAACATCATGAACATACAGTTGCCAATGCAGCTGTTGATTTGCGCAACAAGCAAACATATGTCAATACGAAAGTCGGTCTACCTGAAATTCACCACAGTCACACCGTTGTCGACGTAGGTCAACTGCATACTCCACACCACTAGGAATCTCACACACTTCAAATACCTCATTCTGTTTGTCAAAGCAACTAACCTGGATGTTACTAGCTGCCCGCTGATTCGTATGTAACTTAGAGGTCACAAGCTCCGAGAACACATGTCCTGCATTAACACGAGCCTCAGCTTCGGCTCTTTTTCGGGTGAACAATTCATTAAGCCTGTAAAACGTTACCTTAGCAAGTGCAGTGACTGAAAGATTGCGCGCCCCTTTCAAAACCGAGTTGATGCATTCCACTAGATTAGTGGTCATATGACCCCATCGGTATATCCCATCAAATGCCAAAGCATACTACTCACGTGGGATCCAATCCAACTAGTTGGTATAACCCTCACCCCGCTCGCGTAAACGCTGATAACGCATGTCGTACTTGTGAATCGTCCTCGAATATCCTGTCATATAAAAAAGGCCAACTATAAACAAAATTCATTATAATAATAATTATTAGAACTGAATCGGTAATCAACCCGGACAGACTACTGGGTCACTGGATCATTGGTTCAACCGGTAGATCACAGGTTGAATCGGTTGATTCGGTTATAATTAAATAATTATATAAAATTTAATTTCTTTTTATAATAACATTTTTTATATAAAATTAAGTTATTTTAATATTTCAATAATTTATTAATTAATTATATTAATCAAATATATGTTGAAAAAGAGTTAATATTAATAAATATTATATAATTATCAATAACAAAAATATAGTATGATTAATAAAAATATTTTTGTTTATCTTTTTAATTTAGAGATATTTAACAACATTTAATTTTTTTAATAATTATGTAAAATTAAAAAATAATTAATTTAAGTTAGTAAATATAAAATAAAAAATTCAATTAAATTAAATATAAAAATTACTCATTAGAATAAAAAGATAAAAGTGTAAGGAGATTTTAAATTTTGCATGACTAAAAGAGTTAATAAGATATTAATTAGGATATGTCTAATTAGTTATAGTATATTTATAAAAAGGCATTCACACTATTAAAGAGTATCTTAGCCTGGTGCTACAAGACTCTTTATGCTCCAGTAGATTTTTTTACCTCAAATGTCTCTTCCTCCACTATCACAAATGCAATAAGCACGATGTTGTTATTGCCATCCTGTGAAACAACAAACAACCCTTATATTTTTCATACAAATGAGTCCCATCTACCTGCACTACTGGCTTGCAATATCTGAATGACTCGGTGTAGTACACGAATATTAGGAACCAAGTCATCTCCCTGGTACGCAGGCATTGTTTTAAAATGAACGACTGTGGTGCACGAAATTGTGATCCCCGACAACGGCGCTAAAAACTTGTGCGCACGTCTTACTAATTTGTTTCTCATTCACAACTTCGATACAACTAACCAGCAAGTGCACTGGGTCGTCCAAGTAATAAACCTTACGTGAGTAAGGGTCGATCCCACGGAGATTGTTGGAATGAAGCAAGCTATGGTCACCTTGTAAATCTCAGTCAGGCGGATATCAAATAGTTATGGAGTTTTCGAAATAAATAGAAAATAAGGATAGAAACACTTATGTATATCATTGGTGAGAATTTCAGATAAGTGTATAGAGATGCTTTCGTTCCTCTGAACCTCTACTTTCCTACTGTCTTCATCCAATCAATCCTACTCCTTTTCATGGCTGGCTTTATGTAAGGACATCACCGCTGTCAATGGCTACTTTTTATCCTCTCTGGAAAATGGTCCGATGCGCTGTCACTGTATGACTAATCGTCTGGAGGCTTCACCCTTGTCAATGGCTGCATCCCATCCTCTTGTGAAAATGGTCCAAATGCTCTGTCACAGCACGGCTAATCATCTGAGGTTCTCGATCATACTGGAATAGGATTCACCCTCCTTTTGCGTCTGTCACTACGCCCAGCACTCGCGAGTTTGAAGTTCGTCACAGTCATTCAATCCCAGAGTCCTACTCGGAATACCACAGACAAGGTTTAGACTTTCCGGACTCTCATGAATGCCGCCATCAATCTAGCTTATACCACGAAGATTCTGATTAAGAGATCCAAGAGATACTCATTCAATCTAAGGTAGAACGGAAGTGGTTGTCAGGCACGCGTTCGTAGGGGAATGATGATGATTGTCACGTTCATCACATTCAGGTTGAAGTGCGAATGAATATCTTAGAAGCGGAATAAGTTGAATTGAATAGAAAAACAGTAGTACTTTGCATTAATCTTTGAGGAACAGCAGAGCTCCACACCTTAATCTATGGAGTGTAGAAACTCTACCGTTTGAAAATACATAAGTGAAAGGTTCAGGCATGGCCGAGAGGTCAGCCCCCAAAACGTGATCACAGGATCAGAAATACAATCCGGGATGTCAAATACAATAGTAAAAAGTCCTATTTATACTAAACTAGTTACTAGGGTTTACAGAAGTAAATAATTGATGCATAAATCAACTTCCGGGGCCCACTTGGTGTGTGCTTGGGCTGAGCTTGAATGTTACACGTGTAGAGGTCATTCTTGGAGTTGAACGCCAGTTTGTAACGTATTTCTGGCGTTCAACTCTAGCTTGTGACGTGTTTTTGGCGTTTAACTCCAGACAGCAGTGTAGAACTGGCGTTCAACGCCCTTTTACGTTGTCTAAACTCGGCTAAAGTATGGACTATTATATATTGCTGGAAAGCCCTGGATGTCTACTTTCCAACGCAATTGGAAGTGCGCCATTTTGAGTTCTGTAGCTTCAGAAAATCCACTTTGAGTGCAGGGAGGTCAGAATCCAACAGCATCAGCAGTCCTTCTTCAACCTCTGAATCTGATTTTTGCTCAAGTCCCTCAATTTCAGCCAGAAAATACCTGAAATCACAGAAAAACACACAAACTCATAGTAAAGTCCAGAAATGTGAATTTAACATAAAAACTAATGAAAACATCTCTAAAAGTAACTAGATTCTACTAAAAACATACTAAAAACAATGCCAAAAAGCGTATAAATTATCCGCTCATCACAACACCAAACTTAAATTGTTGCTTATCCCCAAGCAACTGAAAATCAATTAGGATAAAAAGAAGAGAATATACTATAAATTCCAAACTATCAATGAAACATAGCTCCAATCAGATGAGCGGGACTTGTAGCTTTTTGCCTCTTGAATAGTTTTGGCATCTCACTTTATCCATTGAGGTTCAGAATGATTGGCTTCTATAGGAACTCAGAGTTTAGATAGTGTTATTGATTCTCCTAGTTCAGTATGATGATTCTTGAACACAGCTATTTTATGAGTCTTGGCTGTGGCCCTAAGCACTTTGTTTTCCAGTATTACCACCGGATACATAAATGCCACAGACACATAATTGGGTGAACCTTTTCAGATTGTGACTCAATGATGAGCGGATAATTTATACGCTTTTTGGCATTGTTTTTAGTATGTTTTTAGTAGGATCTAGTTACTTTTAGGGATGTTTTCATTAGTTTTTATGTTAAATTCATATTTCTGGACTTTACTATGAGATTGTGTGTTTTTCTGGGATTTCAGGTATTTTCTGGCTGAAATTGAGGGACTTGAGCAGAAATCAGATTCAGAGGTTGAAGAAGGACTGCTGATGCTGTTGGATTCTGACCTCCCTGCACTAAAAGTGGATTTTCTGGAGCTACATAACTCGAAATGGCGCGCTTCCAATTGCGTTGGAAAGTAGACATCCAGGGCTTTCCATCAATATATAATAGTCCATACTTTGGCCAAGAATTGACGATGTAAACTGGCGTTCAACGCCAGCTTTCTACCCAAATCTGGCGTCCAGCGCCAGAAAAGGAGCCAAAACCAGAGTTGAACGCCCAAACTGGCACAAAAGCTGGCGTTCAACTCCAAGAAGGACCTCTACTCGTGCAACACTCAGGCTCAGCCCAAACACACACCAAGTGGGCCCCGGAAGTGGATTTATGCATCAATTACTTACTCATGTAAACCCTAGTGACTAGTTTATTATAAATAGGACCTCTTACTATTGTATTAGGCATCTTTGGTCTCAGTTTTAATTCATTGTTCATCTTAGGAGACTATTGATCACGTTTTAGGGGGCTGGCTATCTCGGCCATGCCTGAACCTTCACTTATGTATTTTCATACGGTAGAGTTTCTACACTCCATAGATTAAGGTGTGGAGCTCTGCTTTTCCTCAAAGATTAATGCAAAGTACTTCTGTTTTCTATTCAATTCATCTTATTTCGCTTCTAATATATCCATTCGCACCCAAGAACGTGATGAAGGTGATGATTATGTGTGACACTCATCATCCTTCTCCCTTATGAACGCGTGCCTAACAAACACTTCTGTTCTACATGAATTAAGCTAGAATGAGTATCTCTTAGATCTCCTAACCAGAATCTTCGTGGCGTAAGCTAGAATGATGGCAGCATTCAAGAGAATCCGGAAAGTCTAAACCTTGTCTGTGGTATTCCGAGTAGGATTCAATGATTGAATGACTGTGACGAGCTCCTAACTCGCGATTGCAGGGCGTTAGTGACAGACGCAAAAGGATAGTAAATCCTACTCCAGCATGATCGAGAACCGACAGATGAATAGCCGTGCCGTGACAGGGTGCGTGAGCATATTATTCACTGAGAGGATAAGATGAAGCCATTGACAAGGGTGATGCCTCCAGACGATTAGCCGTGCCGTGACAGGGCATTGGATCATTTTCCCGAGAGATGACCGAAAGTAGCCATTGACAGTGGTGATGTATCACATAAAGCCAGCCATGGAAAGGAGTAAGACTGATTGGATGAAGATAGCAGGAAAGCAGAGGTTCAGAGGAACGAAAAGCATCTCCATTCGCTTATCTGAAATTCCTACCAATGATTTACATAAGTACCTCTATCCCTATTCTATTATTTATTATTTGAAAACACCCTTATCACTTTATATCTGCCTGACTGAGATTTACAAGGTGATCATAGCTTGCTTCATACCAACAATCTCCGTGGGATTCGACCCTTACTCACGTAAGGTATTACTTGGACGACCCAGTGCACTTGCTGGTTAGTTGTATCGAAGTTGTGAACCATGGTATTGGTACCATGTTCTTGGCGCCATTACCAAGGAAAGAAAGAGCCATGAATTTTACATAATTAAAGTGTAATCACGATTACGCGTACCAAGTTGCTCACGTTGCCAGGGATTGTTCGAGCCTGGACATCACAATTTCGTGCACCAAGTTTTTGGCGTCGTTGCCGGGGATTGTTTGAGTTTGGACAACTGACGGTTCATCTTGTTGCTCAGATTAGGTAATTTTCTTTTTATTTTCTTTTCAAAAATTTTTCAAAAATATTTTTAAAATTTTCTCATCTGTTTTTCGAAAAAAAAATATAAAATAAAATAATAATAACAAAAATGTTTTCAAAAAAATTTTATTCAAAATTTTTAAGAATGAATTCTAGTGTTTCATGAAGCATGTGAAGCCTGGCTGGCTGTAAAGCCATGTTTAAATTCTCTTGGACTGAGGCTTCCAAACCATCAGAGGTAAGTTACATACTTGATAAATGATGAGCAGCAATTTGTTATCAAGAGCAATATACTCTGGTGTTACATGCTGAAGCTTGGCTGGCCATTGGCCATGTCTAGTGTTTTGGACTGGAGCTTTCATTGAAAGCTTGGCTGGCTAGTGAGCCATGTCTAATTCCTAGACTGAAGCTTTAGACTAAGAATGCAAGATTCCTGGAATTCATATTAAAAATTTTGGAATCCTTATTTTCCTTTTTCATATAATTTTCAAAAAAAAAAATTTACCAAAAAAATTAGGAAATCATAAAAATCAAAAATATTTTTGTGTTTCTTGTTTGAGTCTTGAGTCATATCATAAGTTTGGTGTCAATTGCATATGCATCTTGCATTTTTCGAAAATATCATGCATTCATAGTGTTCTTCATGATCTTCAAGTTGTTCTTGGTAAGTCTTCTTGTTTGATCTTGATGATTTTTTGTTTTGTGTCTTTTCATGTTTATCATATGCATTCTTGAATTCTTAGTGCGTAAGCATTAAAGAATTCTAAGTTTGGTGTCTTGCATGTTTTCTTTGCATTAAAAATTTTTCAAAATTATGTTCTTGATGTTCATCTTGACATTCATAGTGTTCTTGGTGTTCATCTTGACATTCATATCATTCATGCATGCATTCATTGTTTTGATCTAAAAATTTCATGCATTGCATAATTTTCATGTTTTTCATAAAAATTTCAAAAAATCAAAAAAATATCTTTCCCTTTTTCTCCCATCAAATTCGAAAATTGAGTTGACTTTTTCAAAAAATTTTAAAAATCAAAGTTGTTTCTTATGAGTCAAATCAAATTTTCAATTTGAAAATCTTATCTTTTTCAAAATTCTTAGTTATTTTCGAAAATTCTAAAAATATTTTTCAAAAATCTTTTTCTCATTTTTATACCAAATTTTCGAAAATAACATAACCAATTAATGTTTTGATTCAAAAATTTCAAGTTTGTTACTTACTTGTTAAGAAAGATTCAAACTTTAAGTTCTAGAATCATATCTTGTGATTTCTTATGAATCAAGTCATTAATTGAGATTTTAAAAATCAAATCTTTTTCAAAACTAATTTCTAAAATATCTTCTTATCTTACCTTTTTCAAAAAGTTGGTTTCAAAATATCTTTTCTAACCTCCTAACTTCTTATCTTTTCAAAATTTGTTTCAACTAACTAACTAACTTTTTGTTTGTTTCTTAACTTTTTCAAAACCACCTAACTAACTCTCTCTCTCTCATTTTCGAAAATATCTTCCCCCTTTTTCAAAATTTCTTTTTAATTTATTAATTATTTTAATTTTTAATTTTTAAATCTTAATTTTCGAAAAAAAAATACTAACATTTTTGAAAAACCAATTTCAAAAATCACTAACTCCTTTTCAAAAATAATTTTCGAAAAATCCCTCCTTCTCTCTCTTCCATCCTCACAGTTGTGTTTCTTTCATTATATTACATTCTTTGTCTCCCCCTCTTCTTCCACTCACATAGGGATCCCTATACTGTGGTATAAAGGATCTCCATTATTATTATTATTATTCTGTGCCTTCTTCTTTGTCATATGAGCAGGAGCAAGGATAAGAACATTCTTGTGGAAGCAGATCCAGAACCTGAAAGGACTCTGAAGAGAAAATTAAGAGAAGCCAAATTACAACAATCCAGAGAAAACCTTTCAGAAATTTTCGAACAGGAAGAGGAGATGGTAGCCGAAAATAATAATAATGTAAGGAAGATGCTTGGTGACTTTACTGCACCTAATTCCAATTTACATGGAAGAAGCATCTCCATTCCTGCCATTGGAGCAAACAACTTTGAGCTGAAACCTCAATTAGTTTCTCTGATGCAGCAGAACTGCAAGTTTCATGGACTTCCATCTGAAGATCCTTTTCAGTTCTTAACTGAATTCTTGCAGATATGTGATACTGTTAAGACTAATGGAGTAGATCCTGAAGTCTACAGGCTCATGCTTTTCCCTTTTGCTGTAAGAGACAGAGCTAGATTATGGTTGGATTCTCAACCCAAAGACAGCCTGAACTCTTGGGATAAGCTGGTCACGGCTTTCTTAGCCAAGTACTTTCCTCCTCAAAAGCTGAGCAAGCTTAGAGCTGATGTTCAAACCTTCAGACAGAAAGAAGGTGAATCCCTCTATGAAGCTTGGGAAAGATACAAACAGTTGACCAAAAAGTGTCCTTCTGACATGCTTTCAGAATGGACCATCCTGGATATATTCTATGATGGTTTATCTGAGCTATCAAAGATGTCACTGGACACTTCTGCAGGTGGATCCATTCACCTAAAGAAAACGCCTGCAGAAGCTCAAGAACTCATTGACATGGTTGCTAATAACCAGTTCATGTACACTTCTGAAAGGAATCCTGTGAGTAATGGGACGCCTATGAAGAAGGGAGTTCTTGAGGTTGATACTCTGAATGCCATATTGGCTCAGAATAAAATATTGACTCAGCAAGTCAATATGATCTCTCAGAGTCTGCATGGAATGCAAGCTGCATCCAACAGTACTCAAGAGGCATCTTTTGAAGAAGAAGCTTATGATCCTGAGAACCCTACAATAGCAGAGGTAAATTACTTAGGTGAACCTTATGGAAACACCTATAACTCAACATGGAGAAATCATCCAAATTTCTCATGGAAGGATCAAAAGCCCCAACAAGGCTTTAATAATGGTGGAAGAAACAGGTTTAGCAATAGCAAGCCTTTTCCATCATCCACTCAGCAACAGACAGAGAGCTCTGAACAAAATGCTTCTAATTTAGCAAATCTAGTCTCTGATCTATCTAAGGCCACTGTAAGTTTCATGAATGAAACAAGGTCTTCCATTAGAAATCTGGAAGCACAAGTGGGCCAGCTGAGTAAAAGGATCACTGAAATCCCTCCTAGTACTCTCCCAAGCAATACAGAAGAGAACCCGAAAGGAGAGTGCAAGGCCATTGACATAAGCACCATGGCCGAACCTGTAAGGGAAGGAGAGGACGTGAATCCCAAGGAGGAAGACCTCCTGGGACGTCCAGTGATCAATAAGGAGCTTCCCTCTGAGGAATCAAAGGACTCTGAGGCTCATCTAGAGACCATAGAGATTCCATTGAACCTCCTTATGCCCTTCATGAGCTCTGATGAGTATTCCTCTTCTGAAGAGAATGAGGATGTTACTGAAGAGCAAACTGCCAAGTTTCTTGGTGCAATCATGAAGCTGAATGCCAAATTATTTGGCATTGATACTTGGGAAGTTGAACCTCCCTTGTTCATCAATGAACTAAGTGATCTGGATCAACTGACATTGCCTCAGAAGAGACAGGATCCTGGAAAGTTCATAATACCCTGTACCATAGGCACCATGATCTTTAAGGCTCTATGTGACCTTGGTTCAGGAATAAACCTCATGCCCCTCTCTGTAATAGAGAAACTGGGAATCTATGGGGTGCAAGCTGCTAAAATCTCACTAGAGATGGCAGACAGCTCAAGAAAACAGGCTTATGGACAAGTAGAAGATGTATTAGTAAAGGTTGAGGGCCTTTACATCCCTGCTGATTTCATAGTCCTGGATACTGGAAAGGAAGAGGATGAATCCATCATCCTAGGAAGACCTTTCCTGGCCACAGCAAGAGCTGTGATTGATGTTGACAGAGGTGAAATATTCCTTCAATGGAATGAGGACTCCCTTGTGTTTAAAACTCAAGGATCTCCCTCTGCAACCATGGAGAGGAAGCAGAAAAAGCTTCTCTCCAAGCAGAGTCAACCAGAGCCCCCACAGTCAAACTCTAAGTTTGGTGTTGGAGAGTCTCAACAAAGCTCTGCACATCTGTGAGGCTCCATGAGAGCCCACTGTCAAGCTATTGACATTAAAGAAGCGCTTGTTGGGAGGCAACCCAATGTTTATCTAATTCTTATTTTTATTGTTTTTCATATTTTCTTAGGTTCATGATCATGTGGAGTCACAAAATAAATATAAAAATTGAAAACGGAATCAAAAACAGCAGAAGAAAAATCACACCCTGGAGGAGCATCTGTCTGGCGTTCAGCGCCAGAACAGAGCATGGTTCTGGCGCTGAACGCCAGAACAGGCATGGTTCTGGCGTTCAACGCCAGAAATGGCACACAAATGGGCGTTGAACGCCCAAATTGGCCACCAACCTGGCGCTGAACGCCCAGAGTTGGGTACAAAGGCATTTTTACATGCCTAAAGGGTGCAGGGATGTAAATCCTTGAACACCTCAGGATCGGTGGACCCCACAGGATCCACTCAGGATCTGTGGACCCCACAGGATCCACTCAGGATCTGTGGACCCCACAGGATCCCCACCTACCTCCACTCACTTCTTCTCACCACTCTCTTTCACACAACCCCATAAACACTCTTCCCCAAAAACCCTTCACCAATCACCTCAAACTCTCTTCCCCATCACCTCTTCACCACTCACATCCATCCACTCTTCCCCATAAACCTACCTCATAAACTCCACCTACCTTCAAAATTCAAAACCAATTTCCCACCCAAACCCACCCATATGGCCGAACCTTAACCCCCCTCCCTTCCCTATATAAAGACCTCTATTCTTCATCAAATTCACACAACACACCCCTCTACACTCCTCTTGGCCGAAACCACATCTCCCTCTCCCTCTCCATATTTCTTCTTCTTCTTCTTCTATTCTTTTGTTTATTGCTCGAGGGCGAGCAATATTCTAAGTTTGGTGTGGTAAAAGCATAGCTTTTTTGTTTTTCCATTACCATTGATGGCATCTAAGACCGGAGAATCCTCTAGAAGAGGGAAAGGGAAGACAAAAGCTTCCACATCCGAGTCATGGGAGATGGAAAGGTTCATCTCCAAAGCCCATCAAAACCACTTCTATGATGTTGTGGCCAAGAAGAAGGTGATCCCTGAAGTCCCTTTTAAACTCAAAAGAAATGAGTATCCGGAGATCCGACATGAAATTCAAAGAAGAGGTTGGGAAGTCTTAACAAATCCCATCCAACAAGTCGGCATCCTAATGGTTCAAGAGTTCTATGCCAATGCATGGATCACCAAGAACCATGATCAAAGTAAGAACCCGGATAGAACTATGTTACAATGGTTCGGGGGAACTACTTAGATTTTAGTCCGGAAAATGTGAGGTTGGCGTTCAACTTGCCATACATGGAAGAGAACGCACGCCCCTACACAAGAAGAGTCAACTTTGATCAAAGGTTGGACCTAGTCCTTATGGACATATGTGTAGAAGGAGCTCAATGGAAGGTTGACTCCAAAGGCAAGCCGGTTCAACTAAGAAGATTGGACCTCAAGCCTGTAGCTAGAGGATGGTTGGAGTTCATTCAATGCTCAATCATTCCCACTAGCAACCGGTCTGAAGTTACTATAGACCGGGCCATCATGATCCATAGCATCATGATTGGAGAAGAGGTGGAAGTTCATGAGATTATACCTCAAGAACTCTACAAGGTGGCTGACAAGTCCTCCACTATGGCAAGGTTAGCCTTCCCTCACCTCATTTGCCATCTATGTTACTCAGCTGGAGCTTTCATAGAAGGAGACATTCCTATTAAGGAAGAGAAGCCCATCACTAAGAAAAAGATGGAGCAAGCAAGAGATCTCATTCATGGAGCTCAAGAGGTGCAGGAAGCTCATCACCATGAGATCCCGGAGATGCCTCAAATGCACTTTCCTCCACAAAACTATTGGGAGCAAATCAACACCTCCCTAGGAGAATTGAGTTCCAATATGGGACAACTAAGGGTGGAACATCAAGAGCACTCCATCATGCTTCATGAAATAAGAGAAGATCAAAAAGCAATGAGGGAGGAGCAACAAAGACAAGGAAGAGACATAGAAGAGCTCAAGGACATCATTGGTTCCTCAAGAAGGAAATGCCACCATCACTAAGGTGGATTCATTCCTTGTTCTTGCTTTCTCTGTTTTTCGTTTTCTATATTATGTGCTTATCTATGTTTGTGTCTTTATTACATGATCATTAGTAGTTAGTAACTTTGTCTTAAAGTTATGAATGTCCTATGAATCCATCACCTCTCTTAAATGAAAAATGTTTTAATTCAAAAAGAACAAGAAGTACATGAGTTTCGAATTTATCCTTGAACTTAGTTTAATTATATTGATGTGGTGACAATGCTTCTTATTTTCTGAATGTATGCTTGAACAGTGCATATGTCTTTTGAAGTTGTTGTTTAAGAATGTTAAATATGTTGGCTCTTGAAAGAATGATGACTAGGAGACATGTTATTTGATAATCTGAAAAATCATAAAAATGATTCTTGAAGCAAGAAAAAGCAGCAAAGAGCAAAGCTTGCTGGTAGCACAAATTGCGAATCACACTTTTCACAACGCGTACCACTGACCAGCAAGTGCACTGGGTCGTCCAAGTAATACCTTACGTGAGTAAGGGTCGAATCTCGCGGAGATTGTTGGTTTGAAGCAATCTATGGTTATTTTGTAAATCTTAGTCAGGAAGTCAATTATGTTTATCAGTTGAATTGTGAATAACCAGTAGAGCATAAATTAAAAGTTACTTGTTGTGCAGTAATGGAGAATATGTTGGAGTTTTGGAGATGCTTTGTCCTCTGAATCTCTGCTTTCCTCTGTTTTCTGATTCACGCACGCACGTCCTCCTATGGCAAGCTGTGTGTTGGTGGATCACCGTTGTCAATGGCTACCTTCCATCCTTCTAGTGAAAACTACGCTCACGCGCTCTGTCACAGCACGGCTAATCACCGGTTGGTTCTCGATCTGGTTGGAATAGGATTTACTATCCTTTTGCGTCTGTCACTAACGCCCAGCCTTCAGGAGTTTGAAGCTCGTCACAGTCATTCAATCCTTGAATCCTACTCGGAATACCACAGACAAGGTTTAGACTTTCCGGATTCTCATGAATGCCGCCATCAGTTCTAGCTTATACCACGGAGATTCTGATTAAGGAACCTAAGAGACACTCATTCAATCGGATATAGAACGGAGGTGGTTGTCAGGCACACGTTCATGGGTGAGGAAGGTGATGAATGTCACAGATCATCACCTTCATCACAGTTAAGCGCGAATGAACATCTTAGATAGGAACAAGCGTAATTGAATGGAAAACAGAAATACTTGCGTTAATTCATCGAGACACAGCAGAGCTCCTCACCCCCAACAATGGGGTTTAGAGACTCATGCCGTCAGAGAATACAAAGTTTTAGATCTGAAATGTCATGAGATACAAAATAAGTCTCTAAAAGTTGTTTAAATACTAAACCAGTAGCCTAGGGTTACAAAATATGAGTGGACATATGATGGATGATGCAGAGATCCACTTCTGGGGCCCACTTGGTGTGCTGGGGCCCACTTGGTGTGTGCTGGGGCTGAGACTTTAAGCAATTCATGTGCAGAGGCCATTTGTGGAGTTGAACGCCAGTTTTTGTGCCAGTTTGGGCGTTCAACTCCAGTTTTTGATCCTTTTCTGGCGCTGGACGCCAGATTTGGGCAGAAGGCTGGCGTTGAACGCCAGTTTATGTCGTCAATTCTTGTGCAAAGTATGGACTATTATATATTTCTGGAAATCCCTGGATGTCTACTTTCCAACGCAATTGGAAGCACGCCATTTCGAGTTCTGTAGCTCCAGAAAATCCACTTTGAGTGCAGGGAGGTCAGAATCCAACAGCATCAGCAGTCCTTTTTCAGCCTGAATCAGATTTTTGCTCAGCTCCTTCAATTTCAGCCAAAAAAAATACCTAAAATTACAGAAAAACACACAACTCATAGTAAAGTCCAGAAACATGAATTTTTCCTAAAAACTACTGGAAATAAACTAAAAACTAACTAAAACATACTCAAAACTATATGAAATTATCCCCAAAAAGCGTATAAAATATCCGCTCATCACAACACCAAACTTAAACTGTTGCTTGTCCTCAAGCAACTAGACAAATAAAATAGAAGACTAATAGGTTGAGAAGCAATAATATCTCAGAGTTTTTTTTATTGAAGCTCAGATCCTAATTAGATGAGCGGGACTAGTAACTTTTTGCTTCTGAACAGTTTTGGCATCTCACTTTATCCATTGAAGCTCAGAGTGATTGGCATCTATAGGAACTCAGAATTCAGATAGTGTTATTGATTCTCTTAGTTCAGTGTGATGATTCTTGAACACAGCTTCTTTATGAGTCTTGGCCGTGGCCCTAAGCACTTTGTTTTCCAGTATTACTACCGGATACATAAATGCCACAGACACATAACTGGGTGAACCTTTTCAGATTGTGACTCAGCTTTGCTAAAGTCCCCAATTAGAGGTGTCCAGAGTTCTTAAGCACACTCTTCTTTTTGCTTTGGACCTTGACTTTAACCGCTCAGTCTCAAGTTTTCACTTGACACCTTCACGCCACAAGCACATGGTTAGGGACAGCTTGATTTAGCCGCTTAGGCCAGGATTTTATTCCTTTTTGGCCCTCCTATCCACTGATGCTCAAAGCCTTGGGATCCTTTTTATTACCCTTGCCTTTTGGTTTTAAGGGCTTTGGCTTTTTCTGCTTGCTTTCTCTTTTTTCTTTCTCTCTCTTTTTTTTTTTTTTTCTGCAAGCTTTGTTCTTTGCTGCTTTTTCTTGCTTCAAGAATCATTTTTATGATTTTTCATATTCTCAATAACATGTCTCATGTTCATCATTCTTTCAAGAGCCAACATATTTAACAGTCTTAAACAACAAATTCAAAAGATATATGCACTGTTCAAGCATTCATTCAGAAGACAGAAAGCATTGCCACCACATTTAACTAATTAGAATTTCTCTTATTAAAACTCGAAATTTTATTGCTTCTTATTTAAAAGATCTACTATTTTATTCATGTTTGCTGATGATGAGAAAAATAAACTATAGCTTAATTGGAGATAAAATCAAAATAGACTAATTACTACTATATGACTCCTAAGGTAAAATTAAAATAAGAACAGTTATCACAGAGTTAAGGCTAAGATTAGAACTCAACAACCTTGAGGTTTGGGAAGTGGATGTTCCTCTAGTCTGTGAGGTGCTTGGTCCTTCAAGAGAGAATTTCTGGCGCTTCAGTTCCTTTAAATCACGCCCTTGCTCCTCTTGGAGTGGGTTGTTTTCCTTTAGGGGCCATGATCTTAGTGATCACGGATAAGCACACCAAACTTAGAGCTTTGCTTGTCCTCAAGCAAAAGAAAAAGAAGGAGATGGGTAGAAGGAGAGCTTTATATAAACAAATAAAAAAGAAAAATAGGGCAAAATGCTTAGAGGATTGTTGCCCCATGGCTGGGTTGCCTCCCAGCAAGCGCTTCTTTATTGTCTTTAGCTGGACCTTGCTGAGCTTTTAATCTAGCTTCAGCCTTGAGCATTCTTGCTCAGTGTTGCCTTCAAGATAATGCTTGATTCTCTGTCCATTGACAATGAACTTCTTATCAGAATCAATATCTTGAAGCTCCACATAACCATATGGTGACACACTTGTAATCACGTATGGTCTCCTCCACCGGGATTTCAGTTTCCCGGGGAATAGCCTGAGTCTAGAGTTAAATAACAGGACCTTCTGTCCTGGTTCAAAGATTCTAGATGACAGCTTTCTGTCATGCCATTTTTTTTATTTTTCTTTATAAAGCTTGGCATTTTCGAAAGCTGTGAATCTGAATTCCTCTAGCTCATTTAGCTGGAGCAATCGTTTTTCTCCTGCTAATTTGGCATCTAAGTTTAGGAATCTGGTTGCCCAGTAGGCCTTATGTTCCAGTTCCACGGGCAAGTGGCATGCCTTACCATACACAAGTTGGTATGGAGAGGTCCCTATAGGGGTCTTGAATGCTGTTCTGTATGCCCACAGAGCATCATCCAAGCTCCTTGCCCAATCCTTTCTACGGGTATTTACTGTCCGTTCCAGGATTCTCTTTAATTCTCTGTTAGAGACTTCAGCTTGCCCGTTGGTTTGTGGATGATATGGAGTGGCCACTTTGTGGCGAATTCCATACCGAACCATGGCAGAGTAAAGCTGTTTATTGCAGAAGTGAGTGCCCCCATCACTAATTAACACTCTAGGGACACCAAACCTGCTAAAGATATATTTCTGGAGGAACTTCAGCACTGTTTTAGTATCATTGGTGGGTGTGGCAATAGCCTCAACCCATTTTGATACATAGTCAACTGCTACCAGAATATAAGTGTTTGAGTATGATGGTGGGAAAGGTCCCATGAAGTCAATTCCCCATACATCAAACAACTCTATTTCTAAGATTCCTTGTTGAGGCATGGCGTAACCATGAGGCAGATTACCAGCTCTTTGGCAACTGTCACAATTACGTACAAACTCTCGGGAATCTTTATAGAGTGTGGGCCAATAGAAGCCACATTGGAGAACCTTGGTGGCTGTTCGCTCACCTCCGAAATGGCCTCCATATTGAGATCCATGGCAATGCCATAGGATTCTCTATGCTTCCTCTCTGGGGACACACCTACGGATAATTCCGTCTGCACATCTCTTAAAGAGATAGGGCTCATCCCATAAGTAGTACTTTGCATCAGTAATTAGTTTCTTTTTTTGTATTCTATTGTACTCCTTGGGTATGAACCTTGCAGCTTTATAGTTTGCAATATCGGCAAACCATGGTGCTTCCTGAATGGCAAATAGATGCTCATCAGGGAATGTCTCAGAGATCTCAAGGAAGGGGAGGGACGTCCCTTCCACTGGCTCTATCCGGGACAGGTGATCAGCTACTTGGTTCTCTGTCCCTTTTCTGTCTCTTATTTCTATATCAAACTCTTGCAGAAGCAATACCCATCTGATGAGCCTGGGTTTTGAATCCTGCTTTGTGAGTAGATACTTAAGAGCAGCATGGTCAGTGTACACAATCACCTTTGATCCTACTAAGTAGGATCTGAACTTGTCAATGGCGTAAACCACTGCAAGTAATTCCTTTTCTGTGGTTGTGTAATTTTTCTGGGCATCATTTAAAACGCGACTGGCATAATAAATGACATGCAGAAGCTTGTCATGCTTCTGTCCCAATACTGCACCAATGGCATGATCACTGGCATCACACATTAACTCAAATGGCAATGTCCAGTCTGGTGCAGAAATGACTGGTGCTGTGACCAGCTTAGCTTTCAGCGTTTCAAACGCCTGCAGGCATGCTGTGTCAAACACAAATGGCGTGTCAGCAGCTAGCAGATTGCTTAGAGGTTTTGCGATTTTTGAAAAATCCTTTATAAACCTCCTATAGAATCCTGCATGCCCCAGAAAGCTTCTGATTGCCTTAACATTGGCAGGTGGTGGTAATTTTTCAATTACCTCTATTTTTGCTTGATCCACCTCTATTCCCTTGTTTGAGATCTTATGCCCAAGAACAATTCCTTCAGTCACCATGAAGTGACACTTTTCCCAGTTTAAAACTAGGTTGGTTTCTTGGCATCTTTTCAGAACAAGTTTCAGGTGATCAAGACAGGAGCTTAATGAGTCTCCATATACTGAGAAGTCATCCATGAAGACTTCCAGAAATTTTTCCACCATATCAGAGAAAATAGAGAGCATGCATCTCTGGAAGGTTGCAGGTGCATTGCATAGCCCAAAGGGCATCCTTCTGTAAGCAAACACTCTGGATGGACATGTGAATGCTGTTTTCTCTTGATCCTGGGGATCTACTGCAATCTGGTTATAGCCTAAGTAGCCATCCAAAAAGCAGTAATAATCATGACCTGCTAGTCTCTCTAGCATTTGGTCTATGAATGGTAAAGGAAAATGATCCTTTCTGGTGGCTGTATTGAGCCTTCTGTAGTCAATACACATGCGCCACCCTGTAACTGTTCTTGTAGGAATCAGTTCATTTTTTTCATTATGAATCACTGTCATGCCTCCCTTTTTTGGGACAACTTGAACAGGGCTCACCCAGGGGCTATCAGAAATGGGATAAATAATCCCAGCCTCTAGTAATTTGGTGACCTCTTTCTGCACCACTTCCTTCATGGCTGGATTTAGCCGCCTCTGTGGTTGAACCACTGGTTTGGCATTATCCTCCAGTAGGATTTTGTGCATGCATCTAGCTGGGCTTATGCCCTTAAGGTCACCTATGGACCACCCAAGAGCTGTCTTGTGTGTCCTTAGCACTTGAATAAGTGCTTCCTCTTCCTGTGAATTTAAAGCAGAGCTTATGATCACTGGAAAAGTGTCACCTTCTCCTAGAAATGCATATTTCAAGGATGGTGGCAGTGGCTTGAGCTCTGGTTTAGGAGGTTTTTCCTCTTTCAGAAGAAAGTTCAGAGGCTCTTTCATGTCCCCTGAATCCTCCAAATCAGGCTGAACATCTTTAAAGATGTCTTCCAACTCTGATTCGAGACTCTCAGCCATGTTGATCTCTTCTACCAAAGAGTCAATAAGGTCAACTTTCATGCAGTCTGTTGATGTGTCTGGATGCTGCATGGCTTTGACAGCGTTCAACTTGAACTCGTCATCGTTGACTCTCAGGGTTATTTCCCCCTGTTGGACGTCAATGAGGGATCATCCAGTTGCTAGGAAGGGTCTTCCTAGAATGAGAGTGGCACTCTTGTGCTCCTCCATTTCCAGCACAACAAAGTCAGTGGGAAAGGCGAATGGCCCAACTCTGACAATCATGTCCTCAATCACGCCTGATGGGTATTTAGTGGAACCATCAGCAAGTTGGAGACATATCCGGGTTGGTTTAACTTCTTCAGTTAAGCCAAGCTTCCTGATAGTGGATGCAGGTATCAGGTTGATGCTTGCCCCAAGATCGCATAAAGCTGTCTTGGTGCAATCACCTTCTAATATGCATGGTATCAGAAAACTCCCAGGGTCTTTAAGCTTTTCAGGAAAGCTTTTCAGAATGACTGCACTGCATTCTTCAGTGAGGAGAACTCTTTCTGTTTCTCTCCACTCCTTTTTATGACTCAAGATCTCTTTCATGAACTTGGCATAAGAAGGTATTTGCTCAAGTGCCTCTGCAAATGGAATCTTTATTTCAAGAGTCCTTAGATAATCTGCAAAGCGAGCAAATTGCTTATCCTGCTCCTCTTTCCGGAGTTTTTGAGGATAAGGTATCTTGGCTTTATATTCCTCAACCTTAGTGGTTAAAAAAGCCTTTTTAGAGGGGTTGTGATCAGCACTTATGTGTGTCTGATCCCTCACTGGCAATTGCGTACCAGAGTTAGAAGCTGGAGTGACGTTAGACGCCAACTCACTGTCTGTTCCTGGCGCCTGGACGCCAGAAATATGCCCCTGTTGGGTGTTCAACGCCAGATTCTTGCCCATTTCTAGCGTTGAACGCCAATCCTGCCTTGTTTCTGGCGCTGAACGCCAGTTTTGGGCATGGTTTGGGCGTTCAGCGCCAGCCTTCCACCCATTTTCTGGCGTTTTAGTGCTAGAATTATTTTTCCCTGGGCTCTTACTGTCCTCAGGGGAATCTTTGGTGGGTTGCTTATTTCTTGAATTTTTGATACCTTGAGGTGGGGTATTTAATGTTTTCCCACTTCTTAATTGAACTGCTTGGCATTCTTCTGCTATTTGCTTTGATTGCTGCTGCTTTGTTTGCTTAAACTGTTCTTCCATATGTATATTATCTATCCTTGTCTCCTGTAACCTGTCTTTGAATTCAGCTAGCTGCTTTGTTAGAAAATCTAATTGCTGATTGAATTCAGCAGCTTGTTTTACAGTACTGAATTCAGCAGTTACTGTTTTAACCTCTTCATTCATGGAAGGGTTGCTGCTTAGATACAGATGCTGATTCCTGGCAACTGTATCAATGAGCTCTTGAGCCTCTTCGATTGTCTTTCTCATATGGATAGATCCACCAGCTGAGTAATCTAAAAACATCTGAGCTCCTTCTGCAAGCCCATAGTAGAAGATGTCTAACTGAACCCACTCTGAAAACATTTCAGAGGGGCATTTTCGTAGCATCTCTCTGTATCTCTCCCAGGCATCATAAAGAGATTCATTATCTCCTTGTTTAAAGCCTTGGATGTCCAGCCTTAGCTGTGTCATCCTTTTTGGAGGGAAATATTGATTCAGGAATTTTTCTGTCAGCTGTTTCCATGTTCTTATGCTGGCCTTTGGTTGGTTATTTAACCACCTCTTGGCTTGATCTTTTACAGCAAATGGAAACAGTAATAGTCTGTAGACATCCTGATCTATTTCCTTATCATGTACTGTGTCAGCAATTTGTAAAAATTGTGCCAGAAACTCTGTAGGTTCTTCCTGTGGAAGACCGGAATACTGGCAACTTTGCTGCACCATGATAATGAGCTGAGGATTCAACTCAAAGCTACTAACTCCAATGGAGGGTATGCATATGCTACTCCCATATGAAGCAGTAGAGGGGTTAGAGTATGACCCCAAAGTCCTCCTGGACTGTCCATCTCCACTTATGTCCATGATGGATATATGGATATAACTTGGACTGATTTATCTTTTTATTTATTTTATTTTATAAGAAGTAAATACTTAAATAAAATAAAATAACTAAAAAGAATTTGAATTTTGAAATAAAATTTTTTTTTTCGTAAAAAAATTAAAAATAATTAGTTAAAAAAAAAGAAATTTTTGAAAAAGAGTGGAGATATTTTCGAAAATTTTGAGAGAGAGAGAGTTAGCTAGGTAATTTTTAAAAAGTTAAGAAACAAACAAAAAGTTGGTTAGTTAGTTGAAACAAATTTTGAAAAGATAGGAAGTTAGAAAAGATATTTTGAAAAGATATTTTTTTTTTTTTGAATTTAGTGGGGAGAGAGAAAAACAATAAGATAGTACAAGATTTAAAATTTTTAGATCTAATGCTCCTTGTTTTTCGAAAAATTTGGAGAGAAAACACCAAGGAACACCAAACTTAAAAATTTTAAGATCAAGACACAAGGAAAACTCAAGAACACTTTGAAGACTCACAAGAACACAAGAACATGAAGGAAGAACACCAAACTTAAAATTTTTAGAAAACCAAACCAAAATTTTCGAAAATCAAAGGGAAATCAACAAGAAAACACCAAACTTAAAGTTTGGCACAAGATTTAATAAAAAAAAATATTTTTGAAAAAGAAGGTTTTGAAAAGAGTATAAAAGATTCTAACCCAATTACCAAGAATACAGATTAACGCTCTAGCCAAATGAGTTATGGGACCTTAAAAAGAAATTTTAGGAAAGATTATTTTTGAAAACACCAAACTTAAGATTTGGCACAGGATTTAATAGAAAAATTATTTTTGAAAAAGGTTTTTAAAAATATGATAGCCAATTATCATGAACATAAACACCACGTTCTAATTAACTGAGCTATAAATTTAAAGTGTTTTAACAAGGGATAAATAATAAAATACTCTAAACCAAAAAAAGAAAGATTTTTTCCTAATCTAAGCAACAAAATAATCCGTCAGTTGTTCAAACACGAACAATCCCCGGCAATGGCGCCAAAAACTTGGTAGCACAAATTGCGAATCACACTTTTCACAACGCGTACCACTGACCAGCAAGTGCACTGGGTCGTCCAAGTAATACCTTACGTGAGTAAGGGTCGAATCCCGCGGAGATTGTTGGTTTGAAGCAATCTATGGTTATTTTGTAAATCTTAGTCAGGAAGTCAATTATGTTTATCAGTTGAATTGTGAATAACCAGTAGAGCATAAATTAAAAGTTACTTGTTGTGCAGTAATGGAGAATATGTTGGAGTTTTGGAGATGCTTTGTCCTCTGAATCTCTACTTTCCTCTGTTTTCTGATTCACGCACGCACGTCCTCCTATGGCAAGCTGTGTGTTGGTGGATCACCGTTGTCAATGGCTACCTTCCATCCTTCCAGTGAAAACTACGCTCACGCGCTCTGTCACAGCACGGCTAATCACCGGTTGGTTCTCGATCTGGTTGGAATAGGATTTACTATCCTTTTGCGTCTGTCACTAACGCCCAGCCTTCAGGAGTTTGAAGCTCGTCACAGTCATTCAATCCTTGAATCCTACTCGGAATACCACAGACAAGGTTTAGACTTTCCGGATTCTCATGAATGCCGCCATCAGTTCTAGCTTATACCACGGAGATTCTGATTAAGGAACCTAAGAGACACTCATTCAATCGGATATAGAACGGAGGTGGTTGTCAGGCACACGTTCATGGGTGAGGAAGGTGATGAATGTCACAGATCATCACCTTCATCACAGTTAAGCGCGAATGAACATCTTAGATAGGAACAAGCGTAATTGAATGGAAAACAGAAATACTTGCGTTAATTCATCGAGACACAGCAGAGCTCCTCACCCCCAACAATGGGGTTTAGAGACTCATGCCGTCAGAGAATACAAAGTTTTAGATCTGAAATGTCATGAGATACAAAATAAGTCTCTAAAAGTTGTTTAAATACTAAACCAGTAGCCTAGGGTTACAAAATATGAGTGGACTTATGATGGATGATGCAGAGATCCACTTCTGGGGCCCACTTGGTGTGCTGGGGCCCACTTGGTGTGTGCTGGGGCTGAGACTTTAAGCAATTCACGTGCAGAGGCCATTTGTGGAGTTGAACGCCAGTTTTTGTGCCAGTTTGGGCGTTCAACTCCAGTTTTTTATCCTTTTCTGGCGCTGGACGCCAGATTTGGGCAGAAGGCTGGCGTTGAACGCCAGTTTATATCGTCAATTCTTGTGCAAAGTATGGACTATTATATATTGCTGGAAAGCCCTGGATGTCTACTTTCCAACGCAATTGGAAGCACGCCATTTCGAGTTCTGTAGCTCCAGAAAATCCACTTTGAGTGCAGGGAGGTCAGAATCCAACAACATCAGCAGTCCTTTTTCAGCCTGAATCAGATTTTTGCTCAGCTCCTTCAATTTCAGCCAAAAAAATATCTGAAATTACAGAAAAACACACAACTCATAGTAAAGTCCAGAAACATGAATTTTTCCTAAAAACTACTGGAAATAAACTAAAAACTAACTAAAACATACTCAAAACTATATGAAATTATCCCCAAAAAGCGTATAAAATATCCGCTCATCACTTGCAGAAAAAAAAATTTATAAAGAAAAAGAAAAAGCAAGCAGAAAAAGCCAATAACCCTTAAAACCAAAAGGCAAGGGCAAATAAAAAGGATCCCAAGGCTTTGAGCATCAGTGGATAGGAGGGCCTAAAGGAATAAAATCCTGGTCTAAGCGGCTAAACCAAGCTGTCCCTAACCATGTGCTTGTGGCGTGTAGGTGTCAAGTGAAAACTTGAGACTGAGCAGTTAAAGTCAAGGTCCAAAGCAAAAAAAAAGGAGTGTGCTTAAGAACCCTGGACACCTCTAATTGGGGACTTTAGCAAAGCTGAGTCACAATCTGAAAAGGTTCACCCAATTATGTGTCTGTGGCATTTATGTATCCGGTGGTAATACTGGAAAACAAAGTGCTTAGGGCCACGGCCAAGACTCATAAAGAAGCTGTGTTCAAGAATCATCATACTGAACTAGGAGAGTCAATAACACTATTCGAAATCTGAAGTTCCTATAGATGCCAATCATTCTGAACCTCAATGGATAAAGTGAGATGCCAAAACTATTCAAGAGGCAAAAAGCTATAAGTCCCGCTCATATGATTGAAGCTATGTTTCATTGATAGTTTGGAATTTATAGTATATTCTCTTCTTTTTATCCTATTTGATTTTCAGTTGCTTGGGGACAAGCAACAATTTAAGTTTGGTGTTGTGATGAGCGGATAATTTATACACTTTTTGGCATTGTTTTTAGTATGTTTTTAGTAGGATCTAGTTACTTTTAGGGATGTTTTCATTAGTTTTTATGTTAAATTCACATTTCTGGACTTTACTATGAGATTGTGTGTTTTTCTGGGATTTCAGGTATTTTCTGGCTGAAATTGAGGGACTTGAGCAGAAATCAGATTCAGAGGTTGAAGAAGGACTGCTAATGCTGTTGGATTCTGACCTCCCTGCACTCAAAGTGGATTTTCTGGAGCTACATAACTCGAAATGGCGCGCTTCCAATTGCGTTGGAAAGTAGAAATCCAGGGCTTTCCAGCAATATATAATAGTCCATACTTTGGCCAAGAATTGACGACGTAAACTGGCGTTCAACGCCAGCTTTCTACCCAAATCTGGCGTCCAGCGCCAGAAAAGGAGCCAAAACCAGAGTTGAACGCCCAAACTGGCACAAAAGCTGGCGTTCAACTCCAAGAAGGACCTCTACTCGTGCAACACTCAGGCTCAGCCCAAACACACACCAAGTGGGCCCCGGAAGTGGATTTATGCATCAATTACTTACTCATGTAAACCCTAGTGACTAGTTTATTATAAATAGGACCTCTTACTATTGTATTAGGCATCTTTGGTCTCAGTTTTAATTCATTGTTCATCTTAGGAGACTATTGATCACGTTTTAGGGGGCTGGCCATCTCGGCCATGCCTGAACCTTCACTTATGTATTTTCATACGGTAGAGTTTCTACACTCCATAGATTAAGGTGTGGAGCTCTGCTGTTCCTCAAAGATTAATGCAAAGTACTTCTGTTTTCTATTCAATTCATCTTATTTCGCTTCTAATATATCCATTCGCACCCAAGAACGTGATGAAGGTGATGATTATGTGTGACACTCATCATCCTTCTCCCTTATGAACGCGTGCCTGACAAACACTTCTGTTCTACATGAATTAAGCTAGAATGAGTATCTCTTAGATCTCCTAACCAGAATCTTCGTGGCGTAAGCTAGAATGATGGCGGCATTCAAGAGAATCCGGAAAGTCTAAACCTTGTCTGTGGTATTCCGAGTAGGATTCAATGATTGAATGACTGTGACGAGCTCCTAACTCGCGATTGCAGGGCGTTAGTGACAGACGCAAAAGGATCGTAAATCCTATTCCAGCATGATCGAGAACCGACAGATGAATAGCCGTGCCGTGACAGGGTGCGTGAGCATATTATTCACTGAGAGGATAAGATGAAGCCATTGACAAGGGTGATGCCTCCAGACGATTAGCCGTGCCGTGACAGGGCATTGGATCATTTTCCCGAGAGATGACCGAAAGTAGCCATTGACAGTGGTGATGTATCACATAAAGCCAGCCATGGAAAGGAGTAAGACTGATTGGATGAAGATAGCAGGAAAGCAGAGGTTCAGAGGAACGAAAAGCATCTCCATTCGCTTATCTGAAATTCCTACCAATGATTTACATAAGTACCTCTATCCCTATTCTATTATTTATTATTCGAAAACACCCTTATCACTTTATATCTGCCTGACTGAGATTTACAAGGTGACCATAGCTTGCTTCATACCAACAATCTCCGTGGGATTCGACCCTTACTCACGTAAGGTATTACTTGGACGACCCAGTGCACTTGCTGGTTAGTTGTATCGAAGTTGTGAACCATGGTATTGGTACCATGTTCTTGGCACCATTACCAAGGAAAGAAAGAGCCATGAATTTTACATAATTAAAGTGTAATCACGATTACGCGTACCAAGTTGCTCACGTTGCCAGGGATTGTTCGAGCCTGGACATCACAATTTCGTGCACCACTCAACTTTGCTAAAGTCCCCAATTAGAGGTGTCTAGGGTTCTTAAGCACACTCTTTTTTTGCTTTGGACCTTGACTTTAACTGCTCAGTCTCAAGTTTTCACTTGACACCTACACGCCACAAGCACATGGTTAGGGACAGCTTGGTTTAGCCGCTTAGGCCAGGATTTTATTCCTTTAGGCCCTCCTATCCACTGATGCTCAAAGCCTTGGGATCATTTTTAGTTACCCTTGCCTTTTGGTTTTAAGGGTTACTAGCTTTTTGCTCTTGCCTCTTGGTTTTAAGAGCTTTTGGCTTTTTCTGCTTGCTTTTTCTTTTTCTTTCTATTATTTTTTTCGCCTATTTTTTTTCTGCAAGCTTTGTTCTTTGCTGCTTTTTCTTGCTTCAAGAATCATTTTTATGATTTTTCAGATTATCAAATAACATGTCTCCTTGTCATCATTCTTTCAAGAGCCAACATATTTAACATTCTTAAATAACAACTTCAAAAGACATATGCACTGTTCAAGCATTCATTCAGAAAACAAAAAGTATTGTCACCACATCAATATAATTAAACTAAGTTCAAGGATAAATTTGAAACTCATGTACTTCTTGTTCTTTTGAATTAAAACAGTTTTCATTTAAGAGAGGTGATGGATTCATAGGACATTCATAACTTTAAGGCATAGTTACTAATACTAATGATCATGTAATGAAGACACAAACACAGATAAGCACTTAATATAGAAAACGAAAAACAGAGAAAGTAAGAACAAGGAATGAGTCCACCTTAGTGATGGTGGTGTTTCCTTCTTGAGGAACCAATGATGTCCTTGAGCTCTTCTATGTCTCTTCCTTGTCTTTGTTGCTCCTCCCTCATTGCTTTTTGATCTTCTCTAATTTCATGAAGGATGATGGAGTGCTCTTGATGTTCCATCCTTAGTTGTCCCATGTTGGAACTTAATTCTCCTAGGGAGGTGTTGATTTGCTCCCAATAGTTTTGTGGAGGAAGATGCATTTGGGGCATCTCTGAGATCTCATGGTGATGAGCTTCATGCGTCTCTTGAGATCCATGAATGGGCTTTCTTGCTTGCTCCATCCTTTTCTTAGTGATGGGCTTCTCTTCCTCAATGGGAATGTCTCCTTCTATGGAAGCTCCAGTTGAGTAACATAGATGGCAAATAAGATGAGGAAAAGCTAGCCTTGTCCAAGGAGAGGGCTTTTCGGCTATTTTGTAGAGTTCAAGGGAGATGACTTCATGAACTTCTACTTCCTCTCCAATCATGATGCTATGAATCATGATGGCCCGATCCACAGTAACTTCAGATCGGTTGCTAGTGGGGATGATGGAGCATTGGATGAACTCTAACCATCCTCTAGCTACAGGCTTGAGGTCCAGTCTTCTTAGTTGAACCGGCTTGCCTTTGGAGTCAATCTTCCATTGAGCTCCTTCCACACATATGTCCATGAGGACTTGGTCCAACCTTTGATTAAAGTTGACCCTTCTAGTGTAGGGGCGTGCATCTCCTTGCATCATAGGCAAGTTAAACGCCAACCTCACGTTTTCCGGACTAAAATCTAAGTATTTCCCCCGAACCATTGTAATATAATTCTTTGGGTTTGGGTTCTTACTTTGATCATGGTTCCTAGTGATCCATGCATTGGCATAGAACTCTTGAACCATTAGGATGCCGACTTGTTGGATGGGGTTTGTTAGAACTTCCCAACCTCTTCTTTGGATTTCATGTCGTATCTCCGGATACTCATTTCTTTTGAGCTTGAAAGGGACCTCGGGGATCACCTTCTTCTTGGCCACAACATCATAGAAGTGGTCTTGATGGGCTTTGGAGATGAACCTTTCCATCTCCCATGACTCGGAGGTGGAAGCTTTTATCTTCCCTTTTCCTTTTCTAGAGGATTCTTCGGTCTTGGGTGCCATCAATGGTAATGGCAAAACAAAAAGCTTATGCTTTTACCACACCAAACTTAGAATATTGCTCGCCCTCGAGCAAGAGAAGAAAGAATAGATGAAGAAGAAGAAGAAAATATGGAGGAGAGGGGGAAGGGTTGTGTTTCGGCCAAGAAGGGGAAGAGAGGGTTATGTTGTGTGAAAATGAAGAAGAATGGAGGGCTTTATATAGTGGGGGGAGATGGTGTTAGGTTCGGCCATTTAGGGTGGGTTGGGTGGGAAATTGATTTTGAATTTTTGAAGGTGGGTGGAGTTTATGAGGTAGGTTTATGAAGAGTGGATGGATGTGAGTGGTGAAGGGGTAATAGGGAAGAGTGTTTATTGGGAAGAGAGGATGATTGAGAAGAGAGAAGAGAGAAGAGAGTGAGTGGAGGTAGGTGGGGATGAGAGATTGAGGTGATTGGTGAAGGGTTTTGGGGAAGAGTGTTTTATGGGATTGTGTGAAAGAGGGGTGAGACGAAGTGAGTGGAAGTAGGTGGGGATCCTGTGGGGTCCACAGATCCTGAGGTGATCCTGTGGGATCCACAGATCCTGAGGTGTTCAAGGATTTACAACCTTGCACCAAATTAGGCATGCAAAATGCCCTTGCACACAACTCTGGGCGTTCAGCGCCAGATTGGTGCATGTTCTGGGCGTTCAGCGCCAGCTCTTCTCCAGGGTGCAATTCTGGCGTTCAAACGCCCAGATGCTGCCCATTTTGGGCGTTCAGCGCCAGAACCATGCTCTGTTCTGGCGTTGAACGCCAGCCAGATGCTTCTTACTGGCGTTTAAACGCCAGTAAGGTCCTCCTCCAGGGTGTGATTTTTCTTCTGCTGTTTTTGATTCCGTTTTCAATTTTTATATTTATTTTGTGACTCCAAATGATCATGTACCTACAAAGACATATAACTAATAAAAATATAATTAAATAAAAGTTGGGTTGCCTCCCAACAAGCGCTTCTTTAATGTCAATAGCTTGACAGTGGGCTCTCATAGAGCCTCACAGATGTTCAGAGCATTGTTGAGACTTCCCAACACCAAACTTAGAGTTTGACTGTGGGGCTCTGGTTGACTCTGTTTTGAGAGAAGCTTACTGTGCTTCCTCTCCATGTTTACAGAAGGATGACCTTGAGTTGCAAACATAAGGGAGTCCTCATTCAATTGAAGGACTAGTTCACCTCTGTCAACATCAATCACAACTCTTGTTGTGGCTAGGAAGGGTCTTCCAAGGATGATGGATTCATCCTCATCCTTCCCAGTATCTAGGACTATGAAATCAGCAGGGATGTAAAGGCCTTCAACCTTTACTAACACGTCCTCTACTTATCCATAAGCCTGTTTTATTGAATTGTCTGCCATCTCTAATGAGATTTTAGCAGCTTGCACCTCAAAGATTCCCAATTTCTCTATTACAGAGAGGGGCATGAGGTTTATCCCTGACCCAAGGTCACATTGAGCCTTTTCAAAGGTCATGGTGCCTATGGTACAAGGTATTAGGAACTTTCCAGGATCCTATTTCTTCTGAGGCAATCTCAGTTGATCCAGATCACTTAGTTCATTAGTGAACAAGGGAGGTTTATCTCCCCAGGTTTCATTATCAAATAAATTGGCATTCAGCTTCATGATTGCACCAAGGAACTTGGCAACTTGCTCTTCAGTAACATCTTCATTCTCTTCAGAAGAGGAATATTCATCAGAGCTTATGAATGGCATAAGGAGGTTTAATGGAATCTCTATGGTCTCTAGTTGAGCCTCGGATTCCTTTGGTTCCTCAGAGGGAAACTCCTTATTGATCACTGGACGTCCCAGGAGGTCTTCCTCACTGGGATTTACGTCCTCAACCTCCCCTACAGGTTCGGCCATGGTAATTAATTCAATGGCCTTGCACTCTCCTTTTGGATTTTCTTCTGTATCACTTGGGAGAGTACTAGGAGGGATTTCAGTGATCCTTTTACTCAGCTGGCCCACTTGTGCTTCCAAATTTCTAATGGAGGACCTTGTTTCATTCATGAAACTCACAGTGGCCTTAGATAAATCAGAGACTAAGTTTGCTAAATTAGAGGTATTTTGTTCAGAGTTCTCTGTCTGTTGCTGAGTGGATGATGGAAAAGGTTTACTATTGTACAACCTGTTTCTTCCACCATTATTAAAGCCTTGTTGAGGCTTTTGTTGATCCTTCCATGAGAGATTTGGATGATTTCTCCATGAGGGGTTATAGGTGTTTCCATATGGTTCACCCATGTAATTCACCTCTGCTATTGCAGGGTTTTCAGGATCATAGGCCTCTTCTTTAGAAGGCGCCTCTTGAGTACTGTTGGATGCAGCTTGCCTTCCATTCAGACTCTGAGAAATCATATTGACTTGCTGAGTCAATATTTTGTTCTGAGCCAATATGGCATTCAGAGTATCAATTTCAAGAACTCCCTTCTTCATGGGCGTCCCATTACTCACAGGATTCCTCTCAGAAGTGTACATGAACTGGTTATTAGCAACCATGTCAATGAGTTCTTGAGCTTCTGCAGGCATTTTCTTTAGGTGAATGGATCCACCTGCAGAAGTATCCAATGATATCTTAGCTAATTCAGACAGACCATCATAGAATATATCCAGGATGGTCCATTCTGAAAGCATGTCAGAAGGACACTTTTTGGTCAGTTCTTTGTATCTCTCCCAAGCTTCATAGAGGGATTCACCTTCTTTCTGTCTGAAGGTCTGAACATCCACTCTAAGCTTACTCAGCTTTTGAGGAGGAAAGAACTTGGCTAAGAAAGCCTTGACCAGCTTATCCCAAGAGTTCAGGCTATCCTTAGGTTGAGAGTCCAACCATATTCTAGCTCTGTCTCTTACAGCAAAAGGGAAAAGCATGAGCCTGTAGACTTCAGGATCTACTCCATTAGTCTTAACAGTATCACATATCTGCAAGAATTCAGTTAAGAACTGAAAAGGATCTTCAGATGGAAGTCCATGAAACTTGCAGTTCTGCTGCATCAGAGAAACTAGTTGATGTTTTAGCTCAAAATTGTTTACTCCAATGGTAGGGATGGAGATGCTTCTTCCATGTAAATTGGAATTTGGTGCAGTAAAGTCACCAAGCATCCTCTATGCATTATTATTATTTTCGGCTGCCATCTCCTCTTCCTGTTCGAAAATTTCTGACAGGTGCTTGCTGGATTGTTGTAATTTAGCTTCTCTTAGTTTTCTCTTCAGAGTTCTTTCAGGTTCTGGATCTGCTTCAATAAGAATATTCTTGTCCTTGCTCCTGCTCATATGACAAAGAAGAGGGCACAGAAAAATAATAATAATAGAGATCCTTTTTGCCCAAGCATAGAGGTTCCCTTATGTGAGTAGAAGAAAGGAAGAAGAGAAAATCTGAACTCAGAGAGAGGGTTCGGATTTTTGGGGAGTGAGGGAGAAAGAAGATTTTCGAAAAAAATTTTAAAAAAGAGTTAGTGATTTTCGAAAATAGTTTTTGAAAAAGGTTTGTAATTTTCGAAAATTAAAATTAAAAATTAAAATAATTAGTTAATCAAAAAGAAATTTTGAAAAAGAGGGAAGATATTTTCGAAAATTAGAGAGAGAGAGTTAGTTAGGTGGTTTTGAAAAAGATAAGAAACAAACAAAAAGTTAGTTAGTTAGTTGAAACAAATTTGAAAATCAATTTTGAAAAGATAAGAAGATAAGAAGTTAGAAAAGATATTTTAAAATCAAATTTTTGAAAAAGATAAGATAAGAAGATATTTTTGAAAAGATATGATTGAAATTAGTTTTGAAAAAGATTTGATTTTTAAAATCACAATTAATGACTTGATTCACAAGAAATCACAAGATATGATTCTAGAACTTAAAGTTTGAATCTTTCTTAACAAGCAAGTAACAAACTTGAAATTTTTGAATCAAAACATTAATTGATGATGTTATTTTCGAAAATTATGTGATAAAGATAAGAAAAAGATTTTTGAAAAATATTTTTAGATTTTTCGAAAATAACTAAGAAAAATGAAAAAGATTTGATTTTTGAAAAAGATTTTGAAAAAGATAAGATTTTTAAATTGAAAATTTGATTTGACTCATAAGAAACAACTTGATTTTAAATTTTTTTGAAAAAGTCAAATCTAATTTTCGAAATTTATGAGAGAAAAGAGGAAAAGATATTTTTTTATTTTTTTTGAATTTTTATGATGAGAGAGAAAAACATGAAGATGATGCAATGCATGAAAATTTTGGATCAAAACAATGAATGCATGCAAGAATGCTATGAATGTCAAGATGAACACCAAGAACACTATGAAGATCATGATGAACATCAAGAACATATTTTTGAAAAAATTTTAATGCAAAGAAAACATGCAAGACACCAAACTTAGAAATCTTTCATGTTTAGACTCTAACAAACGAAAAATGCATATGAAAAACAAGAAAAGATGCAAAACAAGAAAATATGAAGATCAAACAAGAAGACTTACCAAGAACAACTTGAAGATCATGAAGAACACATGCATGAATGCAATTTTCGAAAAATGCAAGATGAATATGCAATTGACACCAAACTTAAAAATTCACTCAAGACTCACACAAGAAACACAAAAAATATTTTTGATTTTTATGATTTTCTAATTTTTTTGGATTTTTTTTTTGGTATTTTTCAAAAATTAATTGAAAAAGAAAAATAAGGATTCCAAAATTTTTAATATGAATTCCAGGAATCTTGCCATGTTAGTCTAAAGCTTCAGTCCAGGAATTAGACATGGCTCACTAGCCAGCCAAGCTTTCAGTGAAAGCTCCGGTCCAAAACACTAGACATGGCCAATGGCCAGCCAAGCTTCAGCAAGAACATGTGAGTAATTCATTCAATTTTAAGCCAAAACCTCAGTCCAAAAGAAGTTAGACATGGCTTTACAGCCAGCCAGGCTTTAGCATGCTTCATAAAATACTAGAATTCATTCTTAAAAATTCTGAAGAAAAATATATTTTTGAAAACATTTATTTTAAAAAAATTTTTTTTTCGAAAACAGATGAGAAATTTTTGAAAGATTTTTGAAAAATTTTTGAAAATAAAACAAAAAGAAAATTACCTAATCTGAGAAACAAGATGAACCGTCAGTTGTCCAAACTCGAACAATCCCCGGCAACGGCGCCAAAAATTTGGTGCACGAAATTGTGATCCCCGGCAACGGCGCCAAAAACTTGTGCGCACGTCTTACTAATTTGTTTCTCATTCACAACTTCGATACAACTAACCAGCAAGTGCACTGGGTCGTCCAAGTAATAAACCTTACGTGAGTAAGGGTCGATCCCACGGAGATTGTTGGTATGAAGCAAGCTATGGTCACCTTGTAAATCTCAGTCAGGCGGATATCAAATAGTTATGGAGTTTTCGAAATAAATAGAAAATAAGGATAGAAACACTTATGTATATCATTGGTGAGAATTTCAGATAAGTGTATAGAGATGCTTTCGTTCCTCTGAACCTCTGCTTTCCTGCTGTCTTCATCCAATCAATCCTACTCCTTTCCATGGCTGGCTTTATGTAAGGACATCACCGCTGTCAATGGCTACTTTTTATCCTCTCTGAAAAATGGTCTGATGCGCTGTCACTGCATGGCTAATCGTCTAGAGGCATCACCCTTGTCAATGGCTGCATCCCATCCTCTTGTGAAAATGGTCCAAATGCTCTGTCACAGCACGGCTAATCATCTGAGGTTCTCGATCATACTGGAATAGGATTCACCCTCCTTTTGCGTCTGTCACTACGCCCAGCACTCGCGAGTTTGAAGTTCGTCACAGTCATTCAATCCCAGAGTCCTACTCGGAATACCACAGACAAGGTTTAGACTTTCCGGACTCTCATGAATGCCGCCATCAATCTAGCTTATACCACGAAGATTCTGATTAAGAGATCCAAGAGATACTCATTCAATCTAAGGTAGAACGGAAGTGGTTGTCAGGCACGCATTCGTAGGGGAATGATGATGATTGTCATGTTCATCACATTCAGGTTGAAGTGCGAATGAATATCTTAGAAGCGGAATAAGTTGAATTGAATAGAAAAACAGTAGTACTTTGCATTAATCTTTGAGGAACAGCAGAGCTCCACACCTTAATCTATGGAGTGTAGAAACTCTACCGTTTGAAAATACATAAGTGAAAGGTTCAGGCATGGCCGAGAGGCCAGCCCCCAAAACGTGATCACAGGATCAGAAATACAATCCGGGATGTCAAATACAATAGTAAAAAGTCCTATTTATACTAAACTAGTTACTAGGGTTTATAGAAGTAAGTAATTGATGCATAAATCCACTTCCGGGGCCCACTTGGTGTGTGCTTGGGCTGAGCTTGAATGTTACACGTGTAGAGGTCATTCTTGGAGTTGAACGCCAGTTTGTAACGTATTTCTGGCGTTCAACTCTGGCTTGTGACGTGTTTCTGGCGTTTAACTTCAGACAGCAGCATAGAATTGGCGTTCAACGCCCTTTTACATCGTCTAAACTGGGCCAAAGTATGGACTATTACATATTTATGGAAAGCCCTGGATGTCTACTTTTCAACACAATTGGAAGCGCGTCATTTTGAGTTCTGTAGCTCCAGAAAATCTACTTTGAGTGCAGGGAGGTCAAAATCCAACAGCATCAGCAGTCCTTCTTCAACCTCTGAATTTGATTTTTGCTCAAGTCCCTCAATTTCAGCCAGAAAATACCTGAAATCACAGAAAAACACACAAAATCATAGTAAAGTCCAGAAATGTGAATTTAACATAAAAACTAATGAAAACATCCCTAAAAGTAACTAGATTCTACTAAAAACATACTAAAAACAGTGCCAAAAAGCGTATAAATTATCCGCTCATCATACTGCTGATGGCTCCTTTTGACACATGACCTCAAACCATATGGGCAAAGTTTCGTACGAAACTTCCCAACCTCCAAAAATTGACTCCACTGCCTTCTGCTTTGCTAACCATGCTTTGCAATAACTTATGGTATAGTTAAACTTCGACTGTACTTCTGCAATCATTGATTTCACCTTTATAGATTGGTCAACTTCTACCAACAGCTTGATTGCTTCTGCAATTGTGTTGGAATCCAACTTCAAATGATCTTGAGAAATGGTGGCCTTAGTCCTTATCTCCCAGCAGTAATTTCTGAATATTTTGCTCACCCTGATCAGCCAATCACAACCTGCGCCGCATTGGGTATATTTAGCATAGAATGTCGTCGGTTCTGACTCATGCACCCGATAATCTACACTGCTACATATGGTATAATCTTTCATAGCCTTAATCACTGTCTCCCTAGAACTGAATTCCATTCTGACGGCGAATTCACTATCTGTCACAAGAGAAAGTTCTGCTGCAATCACACTACAAAATTTATATTTTGATAAATAATTCATAAATACGTGTCTTAATAATAAAATCTATCTATGATCCATAAATCAAGTATAATCATTCAAAATTTAATAAATTAATAAATTAAGTCCTCAAATGCTATTTAATAAATTAATAGCCACACAAGAATACGAAATAATAAATTCCTCAACATACATAAATACTTGATAAATAAAAATTAAATAGGTAATTATATGCTATATTTTACCTATCTACATAATCCTTAAATATTTGTCTCAAACATCAAAATCTATGTACAAATCATAATTTAAAATTATTACAAACCTGCATTTATATATTGAGAAAATTCCGGTGCATGCATGGCCTCCAGATCCAACGACCGCATGAATCTCAGCTCCTCAAACGGATGCTGGTTTGCTAGTGCATTTGCCACATCCGCCATGTCTGCCGCCAATATGTCATTGGCTTGATCTTCATCTACACCCGGATCAACGACCTCATAGTTGCTTTCAAACTCTTCCTCACTATCACTGTTATAATCTTCCAATTCAATATCTTGGTTCGCTGCAGATTACTCAAACTCAATATACAGCTCAATGAACGATATTAGAGACCGACTTTCAAGATATACTGAAAACATTTCTTGCATGCTCGCTTCATCGGTCACGTATTTCGTTTAAAATTGAACAAACCGACCAAATATAGATATAGGATATCTGAACAAAATACACGACACTCTCCTACGTATTTGAGAATCCATCTTCTTACAAATCACACATTTTAGTTCTTCAAATGACAGTGTAAATAGATTAATAATATCTAATGGATTTTCACATACAAATTTCACTCCTTTAGATGTTTATAATAAAATCTACCTGTGATAATATACTTTTAATATAACTCTATCATCCATGATAATATACTCACATTGAACACTCTCAACTTTGGTATTAATTTTTTTTTCAAACACCAGAGAAGACGAGAAGGAGAAGAGAGGAGCTTCAGAAGATTTGAAGATTGTGACAAGAAGATGAAGTGGAGAGCTCGGTTAGGGTGTTGGTATATATATACATTGAAATCAGGCCGTCTGACTGCATTTCTAACCGTTCCAAATTTTAGAAGAACCTAAATCGGACACTCCAATTCGAGTTATGTCGCAGCAAACAAAATTTGCATGCATGAAATTGGTGGATCTGATTTCGTTAGCTTAAAAATTTTTTGTTTTGCATGTATGAAATCGGTGGGTTCAATTTTCTTGTTCAAAAAATTTTTGCTTTTGCATGCCTGAAATTGGTGGGTCCGATTTCTTTGTTCAAAATATGTATGCTCAATACAAATCGAACAGTCCGATTTGTGATCCTCTCTCTCTTCAAAAAAATCGGACCGTCCAATATTTTTCCCGTCAGTTCACCACCGTCACACCAGTGTATAACACCCCTAACGTCCATAACTCTGCGTTACACCACCCTAAATTTCATATAAAAAAAATAGCCTAGTATTTGAAGGTTTTTTCATAATGCAATAAATTAATATTTTTGGACAAAAAATAAAAAAAGAAAAAAAATAATGTGTTGTAGCAACAATAGTGCATATACCATCAAAGTATATGAATTTAAACATTTTTCACACATCACCCCAACAATTTATGTGTGAATTTATAAAACTCTATATATTGTAGCAATTTATATAAATTAGATACATGACCAAAATATAATTGTTTTTCAATTATTATATTTGGATAATATTAAGTTATATTTTATTTAATTATGTAATTTGTCATAAAATCTACCATTGAAATAGAAATTTATATATAGTAGATCATTTGTATTTTTTAAATCTATGTAAAATTAGTTGCTATACTTCTTTTTTTTAATTTTTTGAAGATATATAAGAGATGTATATTTAAAAAAAAGCTGATATATATATATATATATATATATATATATATATATATATATATATATATATATATATATATATTAAAAATAAGAATAAACTATTAAAATGGTATCTAAAAGTTTATGTCGCTGACAAAAATAATTCTTATAAATATAGATGACAAATAAACTCTTAAATAATTTGAAAATACTAATAAAATAATAAATAAATATTATATTTTTTATAAGTGACCAAAAATTGTATTTAATAAACGATATATTCATTTAGTAATTGAGAGCTGTTAAATGACAATTTAATCAAATACGTCAAATCATTTAATGATTTGCAAATATCAACTTTATAGGATTTTTTTCTGTTATAAAATAAAAAAATTCTTTATTTCCAAATAAAAATTATTCTAACTTTATATTCTGAAATCCTTTTTTTTTTTTTTTTTGCGTCAAGGGCAAGTTCGCCGTTCTCTTTGGAGAACCTTGTTATTTTCACAAAGTTCGCCGTTCCCCTCAACGAACTTCATGTTAGATGTGAAGTTTGCCGCCCCTCAGCGAACTTCAAGTAGACTTGCCAAATATAAAAATCCGTGGTCCCCTTCCGTTTTTACTTTTTCACTCTTCCTCACTCTTATCCTTTCTTCTCCTTTAATACTTTTCTTTCTAAACATTTTTGAACGTTTTATCTCTTCAATTCATCAATTCCAGGAAATTCTATCCTTCTGTTTCCTTTAAATTTAAGTTATTGTTGTATTATTTTATGGTTTTAACATGTTTATTTTATTAGATTAAGTTTTCTTGTTAGTTTTGAATTTTAGTTAGTTTGAGTATTATTTAGTTTAATACACTACAAGAAAAATGTTAAGTGTCGTCGGCTTTACTGTGCGGATGATAGCGGCGAGTTTTTCGTTGGATTTACCGTCAGTTACCACCTCGAATTCGTTGGATTTTTTAATTATCGACGGATTTGGTTTTTCGAGGTAACTCTGCCAGTAATTTTTTGAGAGAAAATAAATTAAATTGGCGATTAGTCACCATCGACTTTAGTAAAACGATGTGTTTTGGTAACTCGAAATGGTTTATAGTCAGAATTTTCTGATGGTAAAGGTGGTGTAAATTCAAATTACGAATCCCTTCCCCCTCAATCGAACCCTCACTACCATCCCTCTCTCTCTCGCGTTCCAGCCGTCGCCGCCGCCGCTGCCAAGACCACCGCTGTCTCCACCCTCTCCTTGTCGCCGTCAACCCCCCAACCCCTGACACCTCCTTCCTCTCCTTCTTCCCCTCCCTCTCAATGCCGCCATGGTCCTTTCCTCCTTCTCCTTTTGCCATTCTCAGCCCATATCCTGCAGCTCCCTACTCCGACGACAATCCGGTGCCGTTGCCTTCCTCCCTCCTTCTTCGTTGCTTTCTGCACCCTACATTCAAGGTACTTTGTTTGAACTTATTTTTAAATCTTGTTAGTTAGTTTTAGTTCATTAGATTGGTTTAATTAGTTTAGTTAATTTAATTTAGTTATTTTAGTGGATTTAGGTAGTTAGGATAGTTTAGTTTAGATTTATAGGTTCTAAATTGTTGCTGAAAATGTCTGAAACTATTCCGAGTTTGCTTATTGAATTAATGGAGAAATTGCGGCTGAATTTTTTGGTTAATTGTTTGATTGTGCTCATTCAGTGTGTTAATTACTATTTTGTTGTTTTGCTATTTTGAATTAATTAAACTGCTGTCTAATGAATTTATAATCAACGCTACTTACTTTTTTTATGTCATTGATGTTGAATTTTGTTAATTGGTATTACACAGATTACTCGTTAGTGTTAAGTTATTTTGAAATATTGAGATTGTTGCTGACGTTGTTGCTGAAATTGTTGTTGAGATTCAATAATGGAAAAATTGTTGCTGAAATTTTTTTATAATTTGATATTTGCATACTTGACGACAGGTAGAGGTGCTATGGATCAGGCTGCTGGTCATGACCGTAGCCATGGTCGGGGTAGAGGGAGGGTTTCTGCCGGTACCCCAGGACTTCTGGATCCTCTCCCTCTACTCCGATCACCATAGTCACGCCACACGTTGCGGGGTTAGCGCACCAGCCGCTCATCATGGTCCCTAACACCAACTATGTGCCTCCGTCCACGTCGGTGACGCCACCTCTGACCGCTCAAATCCCGCATCCATGGCAACACCGATTCGAGTAACGGATGCCGCAGCCTCGGAGTCCAGCCACGGAAGTGAGGCAGTAACTGATGCCCCTCCACCACCTCCCACCACACGGTTGCGCATTTGGCCTGATGGCGGCATATGATAAATAACACGTTCAATGCTCATGTATTTCCTATTTATGGTTATTACTGAAAGTACTTGAATTGTTTCTAGTTTAGTTGATTTAAGTGTTAATTGCTGGTTATTGTTTTCTAGTTTTAATGATTATGATTCTTGTTGATGCTAAAAGTTCCTAAAACCTTATTTCTGTTTAGTGGATTTAGGTTGACGTGGATTGCTACTTATTATTTTCTAGTTTCAATGATTATGATTCCTATTAATGATAAAAGTTCCTGAAACCTGATTCCTGTTTAGTGGATTTAGGTTGATGTGGATTGCTGGTTATTATTTTCTAGTTCAAAAGATTATGATTCCTGTTAATGTTGAAAGTTCTTGAAACCTGATTCATGTTTAGTAAATTTAGGTTGATGTAGATTGCTGGTTATTATTTTCTAGTTGTAATGATTATATGATTCCTGTTATTTGTGAAAGTTCCTGAAACCTGATTCTTGTTTAGTGGATATAGGTTGATGTGGATTGCTAGTTATTGTTTTCTAGTTTTCATGATTATGATTCCTATTATTGCTGAAAGTTCCTGAAACCTGATTATGATTAGTGGATTTAGGTTGATCTGGATTGTTGGTTATTGTAGTTTTCTGGTTATTCTAATTATGATCTTCACCCACGTGACGCCTACGAATAAGCTCAGGCTAGAGTTTAGGGAGTTGCTGGAGCGGATGTATAGCATATAGAGACTCAGATAGAGGTGTACCAGGCCCAGATGCACACCGCTGGTATCGGCCCTACTGGTGGTAGCGGTCCTGCTGTAGGTGGCAGTGGTAGCGTAGGTGGCACACAGACATCGTCACCGCTGACTCAGGGCCACGGGACTAACGACGAAACTACTTAGATCTGTAGATATTAGGTTTTTGTTTTATTGTTTCATATATTTATTTGATGTACTTAACTTTTATTTAATTTGCACATTATATTATTTATGAATTGACCACTAATTGTGTAAAAAAAATTTAATTTAAAATTAAAATTGACAACTTATTTCAAATATTAAAAAAAAAAAAAGAATTTATCGTCGGAATTGCCGATGAAATAATCTGATGGTAATATGGCACGAAACAACATATTTTTTATGTTAACATCACTGTCAGAAAAATTTGCCGGTAACCAATTGATTTTCCGTGCAGGTGATCCATCAGAGAGTCCGACAGTAATTACCATCGGACGAAATAAATCCGAGGTAAATATTTACCGGCGAGGTTTATACCGTCCGATTATTTTCGACGGTAAATCTAACGGTACTCAACGTTTTTCTTGTAGTAATAATTAGATGATATAGTTAGTTTAGATTATCATCTATTGTTAGTTTAGATAATGTCAAACGATCATGTAATTAATGTAGGAGATTAATAAATGTTAGCTAATGAAAAAATTTATTTTGATTATTGTTTCAACTAATTATGATTTAGAGTAAAATTATAGTTATAGTTTATGGTCTAAGTATTTAGAGTTTTTAGACTTATTTCCAATATGTTTGATAATAAATTAGTTAATTTTAAATTATTTTATTTAGATTATTATTTCTATTGAACTGATTATTGTTTATAATTAAATTATAGTTTGTGGTTTAGGTATTTTGATTTAGTTTCAATATGTCTAATAAAAATTGAGTTAATTTGAAATTATTTTATTCTAATTTATTTTATTATAGTGTAGTTTCATGGTGCAAAATATGTTAGGGTACGAGGATACCCTTTATAAACGAGATCAGATTGACTATATTGCTGTCAGACTTGGCCGAGCGTGATATATTTTATAACTTATGTATTTTATATGTTTGAAATTTGTCTTATTACTTGTGGACTTCATTTTGTTTGACTAATTGATTTTTCTGGTAGGCACCTCGAGTCTTATGTACAAGAAGGAATTTACTATAATGACCACTCGAGTAGATTAGGTCACACCTTAAACGAGCAGGATTTGAGCATGTGTCATATATGCTAAAGTGGGACCGTGACTGGGTTGGTCTCTACTTTGATTGAGAGATGGTGACCTGAGTCCCATACTTTTCACCTATCTTGTGTGGAGATGGCTATCACCCTGCATGACGTGACATATCAGTTGGGACTCAACGTTGATGGAAATATAATTAGTGGCTGTATCAGTGGGTGGGAGCAGTTCTATGATGGAAGATCTATTGAGGACCTCTGTCAGGAGTTCCAGGGTGTTGTCTGGGCCTCATGATGGACAGTCACAAAATAAGTGGACTATCAATCTTACTTGGTTTCAAAATATTATTTGCGGGCAGTTGGAGGAGCACCCGACGGAGGAGCGCCTACTGCATTATACCAGAGGATACATCATGCAGATCATCGGAATATTCTATTTTTGGATGCCTCTAACTCTTAGGTGCATATGAGGTGGTTGCCTCTATTAGATGACCTTGATCAATGTGGGACGCTGTCATGGGGTCAGCTGTGTTGGTGTGGCTTTATTGCTAGATGTTTCGTGCCATGAATTACCGTCAACAAAACCTAGATAAATGCAGTGGTTTGCTTCTCTCTTGGACATATCATCATATACCTTTGTGTTAACCGGATGGATTTGACCAGCGTAGATTTTTCTTGATTGAGAGGAATTGTTATTTTTTTATATTATTTCGTAAGTTAACGAAATAGTTTTGTGGTTTTTAAATATTCGTTGATGTTATAGGTGGGTGGGGTTGGAGCCACCTAATGATAGAGTTGACACTAGGCTTCAACAGTAGAGACGTGTCCTCAATGGGATCGGTATCTATAATGTAAGTCATAAATATTTAAGACATATAATTGAATATTAGATAATTTTTCTTTGTGTATATCATATTTGTTGGTATATGTGAACAGGTTGACTGGACGCCATATGCTAACCCACTCATCCAGCATATAGTTCCACAGAGGATTGCTGAGTCTAAAGTCTTTGCTACAATAGTATGCCCGCTGTTGTTCTTTGCCATCATCGAGTGGCATCAGGTAGATTGCGTTGTGTGTCAGTTTGGTGGCCTCCAGCATATTCTGACCAAGCCACTGAACATCGACGAGATGCATGGGTACGATGAGAGATTCGACAGAAGCGAGTAGTACCCTGATTTCTTGGGGGGAAGGGTGATGCGTGAGCATCTTGTCTATCTTTTCCTAGTGAATTTGCATCTAATTTGTTGAGTTTAATTAAGAATTAATTATATTTTAGCCACTATGGATGCTATTTTGAGTTTTGTGCAATTTTATTTAATTTAGGTAGCATTCGGATGGATTTGATAAAGTTTTTGCAGAGAAAGAGAAGAAGCCAAGGAGATGACCAGCGAATACCGACGCGGACGCATGGCTCACGCGACCGCGCGGAATGGAGGAAATCGCAATGACGCGATCGCGTGCCTGACGCGATCGCGTGGACTGGAATCTGCACAAATGACGCGAACGCGTGGACGACGCGGACGCGTCACATGCGCCACGTGCAGAAAATGCAGAAAAACGCTGGGAGCGATTTCTGGGCTGTTTTAACTCAATTTTCAGCCCCGAAAACACATATTAGAAGCTGCAGAATGGACGGAACAAGTGGTCCCCACCCATCAACTGAAGATCTGCTAATTAATTCAAATTGAAATTCAAATCTTAAATTAGGAAAAGATATTATTTTAAGTTTAATTTTAAATATTAGATTTTAAATTTATTAGGATTAGTTATAAAAAGGGATCTGATGCCATCAAATTGTAACTCTGTACATTTGGACCTGAATCCTTATTTTCTCTTTTCCATGAGCAACTAAACCTCCGCTGTTAAGGTTAGGAGCTCTGTCTATTTCTATGGATTAATTTTATTACTTTTACTATTTTAATTTATGTATGGATTTATAATTTAAGAATTGTTTTCGCTCTTTATTTCATGAATTTGGGTGGAACGGAAGTATGACCCTCTTTCTATTTGAGTTCTTGTAAAACTTGGAAAAGCTCTTTACCTGAACAACAGCTTGAAAACTGTTTCTCCTAAATTTTAATTATCTGAATTCAATAGGATACGTGACATATAATCCTTTTACCTCTTGGATAATTAGAGTTTTTGTGGCATATAAACTAGAAATTGATTATCACCCTCTAATTGGAATTAATTGACCAAGGAATTGACAGTTAATGAATTTTAGAGGAGATTAGGAATGTCTAAGGAATTAGGGTCTAGTCACATACAGTTTGCCATAAATTAAATCCTGCATAATTAAATTAGTTAGTAAGAAAAGTTAATCTGGAAAAATAGATAACTCTGAACCCTTAACTATCTTTATCTTCATATTTTATTCCCAATTTATTTATCTGCCTGTCTTTAATTTTTTTTATATTATTTAATGTCTTTTGAACTCCCAAACATTATTTTCTGTTTGTCTAACTAATCCTATCAAACGCTATTGTTGCTTAATCCATCAATCCTCGTGGGATCGACCCTTACTCACGTAAGGTATTACTTGGTACGACCCGGTGCACTTGCCGGTTAGTAAGTGTGGTTGTAAATTACCGCACCAAATTTTTGGCGCCGTTGCCGGGGATTGACTGTGATTGACAACTACTCGTTGTTTGATTGCTTAGATTAGATATTTTTTTTTCTTTAATTATATTCCTTTAGTATTATTATTTTTTATTTTTTTATTTTTCATATTTTTTCTTTCTTTACGTTAATATTTCCCATTCCCCGTATCCCCTGTTTTCTTTTTTTTCTTACTTCCTTTTAATTTCGTTTTTTTTTCTTATTCAAATCTCGTCGTTCTTTCCTTTATTTATTTTTCTTTTTAATTCTATTTTTTTTATTTATTTACTTTCGTGTTATTTTGTTTTTCTTTTATTATATTTTTTATTTTCTATAATTTTTTAGTTTTACTTTATTTTTGTCTAAAAAAATTTATTTAAATAAATAAAAGTAGCACTAATATTTTTCTTTAATTTCTGAAATTAAGTTTGGTGTCCTCTATTTATTTTTATTTTAATTTTTTTCTGTTTATTTTTACTTTTAAAATTTTCGAATTTTTATTTATTTAGCATTTTTAATTTTTTTATTTTACACAGATTACCTCACAGGGACGTCTCTGCACTCTGACGTAGAGAGTCCCATTTTTTTCTTGTTTTCTGCTTGTGTATGCGCAGAAATAGAGACAAAGAACATCTCTTAGACTTTGATCCTGAACTTGAAAGAACTTTCAGGCAACGTTTACAACAAGCAAGACTTTGCAAGGCTGCAGAATCCACTATGGCAAATAATGCTAATGCCAATGTGGTAAATCCGAATGGGGATGATCAACAGAGGAGAGTGCTTGGCTCTTATTCTGCCCCTACTGCGGATCTTTATGGAAAAAGTATTGTGGTGCCTCCTATAACTGCAAACAACTTTGAGTTGAAGCCACAACTGGTCACCCTGGTGCAACAGAATTGCCAGTATCATGGAATTCCTCATGAAGATCCAAATCAGTTCATATCTGATTTTCTGCAGATATGTGATACTGTGAAGACAAATGGAGTGAATCCAGAGGTGTACAGACTCATGCTTTTCCCGTTTGCTCTGAGGGATAAAGCAAAACTATGGCTAGATTCCCAACCAAAGGAGAGTCTGAATACTTGGGAAAAGGTCGTTACTGAATTTCTCACTAAATTTTTCCCACCAAAGAAGCTGACTAAGCTTAGGTTGGAGGTTCAGACTTTCAGACAGAAGGAGGGTGAAACTCTTTATGAAGCTTGGGAGAGATACAAGCTACTGACTAGGCAATGCCCTCCTGACATGTTCTCCAAGTGGACCCAACTGGATATCTTTTATGAAGGCTTAGGAGAGATGTCAAAGATGAGCTTAGATACCTCTGCAGGCGGTTCATTGCACAAGAAGAAGACACCAGAGGAGACTATTGAGCTGATTGAATTAGTTGCAAGCAACCAATATCTCTACTCATCTAATAGGAATCCTGTGAACTCTGAGACCTCTCAAAAGAGAGGTGTGTTGGAAGTAGAAGCTGTTAATGCTCTTCTTGCTCAGAACAAGCTGATGTCTCAGCAAATAAATCTACTTACTCAACAGATGGGTGGCATGCAAGTCTCAGCTATCATCACCCAAAATCCACCACAGGAAGTCTCCTATGACATGGCAGGTAACTTTATGCAAAATGATAATTATGATTATGCTCAACCTTCTTCTGAACAGGTGAATTACATGGGGAGTGGTCCTAGAAATCCCAACAATGATCCATATTCTAAGACATACAACCAGGGATGGAGGAATCACCAAAACTTTGGTGGAGGGACCAACCTCAGAGACCTCAGAACTTCAACAATAGTTCTCAGGGCAGTTTCCAGCAGAACAATGATTTGGAAGCAATATTGACAGGTTTTAGACAGGAAACCAGAGCATCCATCAAAAACCTGGAGATTCAAATGGGTCAATTAGCCACAAAGGTTAATGAAATTGATCAGAGGACCACTAATAGCCTTCCTGGTAACACAATTCCAAATCCAAGAGAGGAATGCAAGGCTATCACCGTAATAAGTGAACAAGTGGCAAGTGCGGAAGCACAATTTATGCAGGAAACCAAGGCCTCCATTAGAAACTTAGAGGTGCTAGTGGGCCAACTGAGCAAGTAAATACTTGAGAGGTCTGCAAGTACATTTCAAGGTGATACAGTGGTGAACCCAGGAGAAGATTGCAAGGCTATTCAATTGAGAAGTGGTAAAGTAGCTGGCTCTGAGACCAAGGCCAATGAAGAGCTAGTTGAAAAGGAAGCTCCAGATGAGAAGAAGGAAGAAGTAGAGCACGCCCCTCCAAAGCGTGCAGACAACACATTCCCAGACTCTCTTGACACTTATCCTACACTGCCAAAGGCTCCTGAGTACAAGCCTAAGATGCCGTATCCTCAGAGACTTCAAAAGGAGACCAAGGACAAGCAGTTTTCAAAGTTCTTGGAAATCTTCAGAAAGTTACAAATCAATATTCCTTTTGCTGAGGTTTTGGAGCAAATGCCTATCTATGTCAAGTTCATGAAGGAGCTGTTGTCAAAGAAAAAGCGTTTAAAGGGAGATGAGACAGTAGTCCTGACTAAGAAATGTAGTGCTGTCATTCAGAATAACTTGCCAAGGAAGATGCCAGATCCAGGGAGCTTTCAAATTCCATGCACCATTGGGAGCACAACCTTTGAGAAAGTCCTATGTGATCTAAGGGCAAGCATAAATCTAATGCCCTTATCTGTGATGAAGAAGCTGCAAATCCAAGAGGCACAACCCACAAAAATAGCATTACAGATGACAGACAAATCTATGAAGCCTGCATACGGATTAGTGGAAAACATCTTGGTTAAAGTGGGTAAGTTCTTCCTCCCAGCAGACTTTGTGATTCTTGACACAGGGGAGGATGAGAATGCCTCTATAATTCTAGGAAGACCATTTCTAGCCACTGGAAGAGCTCTGATTGATGTAGAAGTGGGTGAATTAGTGCTTAGAGTGCATAATGAGCAACTGGTCTTTCATGTCTTCAAAGATGTACATTCAACAGGTGAAGAAGAAAGGTGCATGCAGGCTGAGCTTATTGATCCAAACCTTCAAGAACCCCCTGATGATGCACAGCAGAATTTGCAACTCAAACCTCCTGTGGTGACAACCGATAAAATTCCGCTTGACATCAAACCAAAGTTTGGTGTTGAAACTGCATCATCCACCAAGGAGGAGGTCCCCAAAAAGAAAAAAATACCCAAAGGATGGAGAAACAAAAAGATCCCCACTGAAGGTTTCTCCCCAGGAATGAAGGTGGTGTTGACCAGCAATCCAGCAAGGGTTTATACAGTAATCAAAATCCTCTCTCTGGAGCATATTGAGCTACGTTATGGAGACACAGGAAAGAAGTTCAAAGTAAGGGGTGAAGAGCTGAGCCCCTATGATCCTCCTCCTTAGAGGAGCTGACCGTCAAGCTAGTGACGATAAAGAAGCGCTTGTCAGGAGGCAACCCGATAAATTCGTATCCTTAGCTATTTTTCGTAGTAGTAGTTTTCTTAGTTATATTATTTTATTTTTTTGAGTTCTTACTAATTTTCTGATCATGCAGCTATGTTCTTCCAGGAACCGAACACCTCAAGCTATATTTCAAAAAAAAAAAAGCATCCGACGCGCCAGCGTCGCTGACGCGAACGTGTCATCTAGGGGTGCGAGAAAAAATAAAAAGTTACAGAGAGTTGCGGGGAGTGGCGCCAGAATGGAGCCTTTCGCACAAACGATCCCACGCGTTCGCGTCGTTTGTGATTTTCGTCATTCACGCGGTCGCGTCACCGACGCGATCGCGTGACCTGCAAATTCGACGTAACAGAGCATTTTGGGCAGAGAGTTGTGCCAGCTTAGGGCAAGAAGTGTGCTAAACGCACAAATTTGGTCACGCGAACGCGTGATTGATGCGTTCACGTCAGTTACACATATGGCCATCCACGCGATCGCGTGCCTGACACTAACGCGTCATTATGAAGAATGCGCAACGCACGCGATCGCGTCATTGACGCGAACGCGTCGCTTGCGCTGCCCAGTTTTCTTTCTCTCTCTCTCTCCCAATCCTAATTCTCTCTTATTTTCTTATCCTTTTATTTTTTTCTTTCATTTTAATATTTGTCTCTTCTATTTTCAGTTCTTATTTTCTTGAGGACAAGCAAACCTTTAAGTTTGGTGTTGACGCTGCACTTATAGGTTTTCTAGTACAAAAGGGAGGTGAATCATCTTCGCGAAGGAGCACAACCTGAAGAATAAAGCGACCGCTAGGATAATTAAGGTGGTTGAGTTCCTTTCATTTTTTATTCCTCCCCTCTTTTTCTATGTTATGTTCCGGTTTCCTGTTATTTTGCTTTGTTTGTTGCATGATCCTTTATTAGTTAGAATCCTAGGATTAGTTTAGTTTTCCTATTGCTTTAATTCTGAAAAGATGTCTCATGTATTACTCACTGAGCTTAAATAAAAAAAATATAGGAGTAATATATTGCATGAGAGAGTGGGTCTATATTGAATAATAGTCTTATTTACTTAAATGTGGTGGTATTTTCTGTGATTATGAATGCATGACATGAACAGTGCATATTTTTTGATAGTGAAGCTTATGAATGTTAAAATTGTTGGCTCCTGAAAGAATGAAGAAAAAGAAAAATGTTATTGATAATCTGAAAAATCATAAAATTGATTCTTGAAGCAAGAAAAAACAGTGAAAAACACAAAGCTTGCAAAAAAAAAACAAAAAAAACAAAAGAAAAAAAATTAAAATAAAATAAAGAAAAAAAACAAGTAGAAAAAGCCAATAACCCTTTAAACTAAAAGGCAAAGGGTAAAAAAAAAAAGGATCCAAGACTTTGAGCATTAATGGATAGGAGGGCCCAAAGGAATAAAATCCTGGCCTAAGCGGCTAAATCAAGCTGTCCCTAACCATGTGCTTGTGGCGTGAAGGTGTCAAGTAAAAAACTTGAGACTGAGCGGTTAAAGTCGTGATCCAAAGCAAAAAGAGTGTGCTTAAGAACTCTGGGCACCTCTAACTGGGGACTCTAGCAAAGCTGAGTCACAATCTGAAAAGGTTCACCCAGTTATGTGTCTGTGGCATTTATGTATCCGGTGGTAATACTGGAAAATAAAATGCTTAGGGTCACAGCCAAGACTCATAAGGTAGCTGTATTCAAGAATCAACATACTGAACTAGGAGAATCAATAACACTATCTGAATTCTGAGTTCCTATGGATGCCAATCATTCTGAACTTCAAAGGATAAAGTGAGATGCCAAAACTGTTCAGGATTGCAGTTGTAAACCCCACTATAAGAAGAGACGTGAGCTTAATCGAACTCTCATTCTCATGCAAATTCACATCCTAAGCTTATATTATTGTTGGTTGCTTGAGGACAAGCAACAGTTTAAGTTTGGTGTTGTGATGCGTGAGTATCTTCTCTATCTTTTCCTAGTGAATTTGCATCTAATTTGTTGAGTTTAATTAAGAATTAATTATATTTTAGCCACTATGGATGCTATTTTGAGTTTTGTGCAATTTTATTTAATTTAGGTAGCATTCGGATGGATTTGATAAAGTTTTTGCAGAGAAAGAGAAGAAGCCAAGGAGATGACCAGCGAATACCGACGCGGACGCATGGCTCACGCGACCGCGCGGAATGGAGGAAATCGCAATGACGCGATCGCGTGCCTAACGCGATCGCGTGGACTGGAATCTGCACAAATGACGTGAACGCGTGGACGACGCGGACGCGTCACATGCGCCACATGCAGAAAATGCAGAAAAACGCTGGGGGCGATTTCTGGGCTGTTTTAACTCAATTTTCAGCCCAAAAACACATATTAGAAGCTGCAGAATGGACGGAACAAGTGGTCCCCACCCATTAACTGAAGATCTGTTAATTAATTCAAATTGAAATTCAAATCTTAAATTAGTAAAAGATATTATTTTAAGTTTAATTTTAAATATTAGATTTTAAATTTATTAGGATTAGTTATAAAAAGGGATCTGATGCCATCAAATTGTAACTCTGTACATTTGGACCTGAATCCTTATTTTCTCTTTTCCATGAGCAACTAAACCTCCACTGTTAAGGTTAGGAGCTCTGTCTATTTCTATGGATTAATTTTATTGCTTTTACTATTTTAATTTATGTATGGATTTATAATTTAAGAATTGTTTTCGCTCTTTATTTCATGAATTTGGGTGGAACGGAAGTATGACCCTCTTTCTATTTGAGTTCTTGTAAAACTTGGAAAAGCTCTTTACCTGAACAACAGCTTGAAAACTGCTTCTCCTAAATTTTAATTATCTGAATTCAATAGGATACGTGACATATAATCCTTTTACCTCTTGGATAATTAGAGTTTTTGTGGCATATAAACTAGAAATTGATTATCACCCTCTAATTGGAATTAATTGACCAAGGAATTGACAGTTAATGAATTTTAGAGGAGACTAGGAAGGTCTAAGGAATTAGGGTCTAGTCACATACAGTTTGCCATAAATTAAATCCTGCATAATTAAATTAGTTAGTAAGAAAAGTTAATCCGAAAAAATAGATAACTCTGAACCCTTAACTATCTTTATCTCCATATTTTATTCCCAATTTATTTATCTGCCTGTCTTTAATTTTTTTTTATATTGTTTAATGTCTTTTGAACTCCCAAACATTATTTTCTGTTTGTCTAACTAATCCTATCAAACGCTATTGTTGCTTAATCCATCAATCCTCGTGGGATCGACCCTTACTCACGTAAGATATTACTTGGTACGACCCGGTGCACTTGCCGGTTAGTAAGTGTGGTTGTAAATTACCGCACCAAAGGGGTGGTATAAGATGTGGGCAGCTCGGGGAGGACATGAACTCCATATACGTCATGCATTTGACATGCCCCTATCATAGTAGTATTTGAGATGGTACTTTTAATGAGCGCACATAGATTTAGTTGGTTAGAGCGACTAGCAATTGGTGGTTGGAGCAGTTGTGCTAGATGATCTCCCGATCCAACACATGGATACTCCAAATTTCCATCAGCCAAAGGATTGAAAGCTTCTCCAAGTGCGGCCTCTGAGAGGGAGAGGGAGACGAGGTATAGCTCGTCCTAGGCATTGGGCTACAATGGCTGGTCATGACAGAACTTCTGTGAGCCCACCAGCAGGTGTACACGAGGTACATCAAGAACAACACGATGAGCAAGTGGTTAGAGTGCTTTCAGGACTCGTCCTTCTAATATTTCTTCTAACCGCCCCCACTTAAAATGGTTCATTAACAGTATCTACAGAAGTTCTTCCACCCAAGTCGACTAGAAAAATAAATAATTCCAACAGATAGACATTTGTTCAACAGTTGTGCTAGGTCCTAATAATACTTATGTCCTTGTCATCATGTAGCCGATACCTAATTCACAAAAACCTAAAATCTTATCAAAACCGTCATCAAATTAAAAAAATAACAAAATAATAATAACAATTGTAATATTCTATAATGCATGGACACTGACACGGACACAGGACACGACACGACACGGGACATGTGGACACGCGAATTTAAAATTCTTATAAGACACGGGGACACAACATATATATAAAATATAAAGTTCTTTTAGATAAATTGTAATGATATTTTAGTATTTTATTGATATTAAATATAAATTAATTTTTTAATTATTTTTAATATTTTTTAATTATATAAAGTATTTAAAATATATTTTCTTTTAATAATTAATAATATATGCTATTTCTAAACTGATTTTAAGAATACATGTTAAGAATAAGACCAGACACACTGATACGTGATGATATTTAGGTATGTCCAAGCGTGTTCGGAGAATAATTTTTTATTTTTCATTAAGACACTGTTGGATACAGAAGACACGCGTATCGAACGAGTGTTGATGTGTATCGTGTCCGAAATGTGTCCAATACGGAGACATGACAAATCAAAGAAGTGTCTGTGCTTCATAGATAATATATTGGTATCCATTTCAGACGGATATTTGTAGTAGATTTTTTTCACTCTCTTGGTGTGAGACCTATAGAATGCAATATCAAATTCTTCAATGTTGTTAGACTTTTGACTTTAGGTGACATATATGCAAATAGTGGTTGAACAAAACTAAATACGATAGATCATTCTTCATCATATACTATTTCACCATCATAATAAATGGATAACAATGAAATTCCAAATATTATATAGAGTAAACTGAAGATCAAAATAAAGAGAGAAAGAAGAGTTACTAGTAGTGATTTTGGTTCCCAACCGGTCTCGGTGGAATTTTATTGAGGAGGCCACTTAAAGTTTGCCGAGAAAAATGGCGAACCTTGTGAAAATGACAAGGTTCGCCAAAGAGAGCGACAAACTTACTTCTAACGGAAAAAAAAAAAAAGATAGCTTTCAAAATATAAAGTTAGAATAATTTTTATTTGAAAATAAATATTTTTTATTTTATAAAAAAATTCCAACTTTACATTAAAAAAAGTATATGTGAATTTTCATCATCATTTAATGGTTTATCCATAATACTATAACTAATAAAGTTATAAAATATAACCCAATATAATTAAAAAATAAATCCTCTCAATTTTTTTTAATAATTAAAAGAACAAAATATAATATCTAATTTTTTTTAATATTTTTTTTATCTTATTTATAAAATTAACAAAAATTACACTCTTATATATATATATATATATATATATATATATATATATATATATATATATATATATATTTTTTTTTTTTTACTTGTAAAATTAACAAAGTACTCTTTCAATTATTTTCATTCTCCCGTAATTAACCAACTTTGGATGTTTGCATTGGAATCTAGTCAAATGGAGGGACGTTAACGTGATTCACATCACAGACACGTCTCCTCATACGCCCTCCGTTGACTATTAATTATTCACAGATAGCACACTCTCTTGACCAATTTCATCTCTGTCATCTTTCTGCTTCCTCCTTTCTTTCTTTATCTTTGTATCTCTACTACCCATTCTTCTTTCAATCAGCTTCTAAGGTTTGTTTCAATCTTTTCGCCCACTTTATTATGCTCCTTTCTCTTTCTTTGTTTATTCCTAGTCACTGATCAATTGTGGATTTTGTTGCTTGTCTCCCTTACTTTTACAGCTCATCTTTCTGTTATTCGTTTTTTTTTTTTCATCATTAACTGTTTTGTAATGTTCTACTTTCTTTTTATTTATTTTTCCTTTTTTTTTTGTGTTGTTTCCAATTATCATTTAGTGTTAGTGACTAATGCCAATCATAAGAATAGTTTCTATTTTTATATTGCGGTCTTTTAAGGAACAATATTTTGTGGAAAATATTCGGAATTGAAATTATTAGTTCGAGATAACTAGAATTGCCGTGGCGTGAAAAAAAAAATTGCATAAATTGACTTCATAACTCAAGAGAGTTTGTGGCTTTTATCAATTTCATTGGTATTCTCTTGTTTTGTATTTAATAGTAATTTTTATTTGTTTTATACATAATGGGTCATGCTCACATCTTATAAAAAATGTTGAAACTATTTTCTATATACACATTGGTCAGATCAGTTAAATTCGCATATCTTGAAATGGAATATATGATTCTGATCTCAGCCTAAGTAACCAAATAGTAGATTCTGCTTCTTTTTCAACATTTTTATTTTGGTACTTTCTTTCAATTTCATTCAAGCGTCCCTGAGAATGTTTGAACTTTGAACCATGAAATATTTATTCTGCTCTGCTGACACTAGAAATTTCAGGATTATTTTTCACTTGTCCAACTTTATACTGCTTAAAGAATTTGACGCTGTTTTATGATTCAAACAGGTGATATTGGGTATTGCATTCTGTCATGACCTGTTTACCTTTCATATTTGGTAGGAAGACAACTTCGGCACCAAAACGAGATCCAGATATTGATGAAGGTAACTCGGCTACATGTTAAAGTAGATAAGAGTAGATAATACGAACTTGAGTTTGTTTAAATTTGTTAAATTTGATTAATATTATATTGGATATGGTTGTAGACAAGAATTATGACATTTGATATATTCCAAGGAGCAAAAATCCAGTTACAGATTTTAACTGAATACATTTGTGAACAGAACTTTCAGGCATTCAAAATGTGAGATTATATTCCTACAAGGAACTAAAACTTGCCTCTGACAATTTCAGTCCAAGCAATAAAATTGGGGAGGGTGGTTTTGGTTCTGTCTACAAGGTAAAGCTAATCCGCTATCATGTACTACTTGCATCACCATGTCAATTTGCATTTTTTTTTCACTTTCTGATATTTTCAGGGATTGTTAAAAGATGGAAAAGTTGCAGCTATAAAAGTTCTGTCAGATGAATCAAGACAAGGGGTGAAGGAATTCTTGACAGAGATTAACGTGTTCTCGGAAATACAGCATGAAAATTTGGTTGAGTTATATGGTTGTTGTGTGGAAGGAAATCAGAGAATATTAGTCTACAATTACCTTGAGAACAACAGTCTTGCACAAACCCTTCTAGGTAAAATTTTTATTTTCATGTCTATTGTTGTTTTATTTCTCGATGATTAGTTTCGAACTTGGGAGATGATAGCTAGTGCCACCTCTCAATCAATGTAACTCAATTTGCTCCATTTTTTTCTTTACCGAGTTTTCCTTGGAATGATGAAAGGATTTGTTTTATTGCTATAGTAGAACTTCAATTTTTTATGCTAGCTAGTCTTTGTTTCGTAAACCTTACCCTTATTCTTTTTCGATAAACAATTTTCGTTTTACTTGAAGGTGGAGGTCACAGTAATACCTATTTTAATTGGCGAACTCGAACTCGGATATGCGTTGGGGTGGCTCGAGGTCTTGCCTTTCTTCATGAGGAAGTAACACCACATATTGTTCATAGGGATATAAAAGCAAGTAATATTCTCCTCGACAAGGACCTCTCACCCAAGATTTCAGATTTCGGTCTTGCAAAGCTTATTCCTTCGTACATGACTCATGTCAGCACACGAGTAGCGGGAACAATGTAGGTATTCTAATAAGGCTTGTACAGAAAGTTATATTAGTTTTATTTTCTATTGATAATGCAGTAGCAAGACTTGATCTTTCTTCATCCACATCAATTTCTCAATTTGCACTGGTGTTATCTTTCTAGTCAATGCAACTTTAACACTATTTGACATATGCACTAATTAAAGTTTATAATTTATATCATATTTTCTTTGCTCAATGTTTTCATGGTATCATAATAAACTGCTTTGACTTAGTCAATGTTGTGCATGAATTTGTAGTTTGAGAACTGACATAAAAGTTGGCTGTTGTCAGAAACCACAACCAGAAAATGGATGAAACTTAATGTATGATTGTGTTAACACGTGCAAGATGAACCAGTGTGGTTCATATTAGAAAGATGAAAGAACAGAGCAAGCATGAAATTGAAAAGCTTCCTGCATATTGTAGAGGCTTAAATTCTTCAAAAACAACTCGAAAATATAGCCTCCCGTATCACTCTGTACAGCTAAGCAAAATTAGTTGAATTTACAAATATGTGTCAACACGTTTTTCCACTTTGTCCCTTTCTCTGGAGTGTGGGGCTTCTTAACTGCTGGTATTAATTTCATGTATCACTCAGAATATGATTGAGATCATTAACGCCGATGCTAAACTGAATTGTTTTTACAGGAGGCATGCATATTTTCTTCAGAATGTTATTTTATATAATGTTCATTTCATTCATTGATTACCTTTCCTGTACTGGCTTGAAATCTTTGCTTTCCCTGTCTAAATATTTCTGTTATCTCTCTTCAACAAATTATTTTTATGAATTTATGGCTGTTTGCATTATTTCAGAGGTTATTTGGCACCGGAGTATGCAATCAGGGGGCAGCTGACACGGAAAGCAGATATTTACAGTTTTGGTGTCCTCATTGTGGAGATAGTCAGTGGGAGAAGTAATACAAACACACTGTTACCGAAAGGGAATCAGTATATTCTTGAAACGGTATGTATGTGCTATATGTTTGTAGTTTTTACTTGTGCATGTGCTTGAATATACATTGTAAGAGGGGAATAAAACCAAATAATTTATTGTCTTCATATCATACAAATCATGAAAGTTATGTTACTCTTGCCGGTAAGATAATGATTCTAACATCACTGCCGGCTTCATAGAAACATTTATTGACATATTGGACCCATTATATTCAGCTGCATTGTGACCTGAAACTCATATTATATGAAAGATGATGATTGAACATAGTAATGCAGAGATAGGAAAAATAGAGAAAGAAGGGTATAATATTGATAAGTGGAAAATCTCAGAATAAGCCAAAATGTTCAAGAGCCAAGTACAGAGCACTCAGTAGCTCTCCCACTCAAATGGCCCCCATATGGCCTTCAGCTCACCTAAGTTTGTTACGCTCTAGCCCGCATGGCCTTGAGGAGACATTCCCTATTTTACCCTTTTCTTTTTTCCTTACATACGCTTTCAATCTTTGCCTTGCTGTTCCCTATCAGATGACGACGAGAACTATGCCCTTCCGTATTAACAAGTAACAATCACTTTGTTTCTTCAACTGTCATCTGTTTGAACTATTAAATATAAAATCATTCAGTGTCTTTGGTTAATAGCATATTAGCATGAGTATTTTTCGAGGAGTGGTTCATGTTGTATTGTGTTTGTTCAGTTTGACTTGAAGTTAAAAGCAGTTGGCAAGTAACTTTCTCCCTAACTAGTGGCCAAACCTAAGTTCGAGCCTCTAGTATGGAGGAATCATTATTTGGAGATCTATGCCTCCTACAAAAATCTATAATACTCAAAACAGAATTGCTTCTGATAAAATACTTGTTGTTTCGACAAAATAGTAGTTTCTTTTGCTGCGGGGATATAAAGAATGATCTTAATGATCTTAAATTATGACTGAAATTAAAGTGCTGACATATTAAAAGCTTTATAAAACGTGAGTTGTTGCAATTTGTCTGAGTCATAGGGCTAAATATATCAAAGTTTTTTTTGTAGAATATATTGAAGAGTGCTATGGGGCCAGCAGGTTTTGTGATTTGTAGCCATCAATTAGCCATCATTAGTATTTTTAATGGTGTGAGATTACATCTAATAGTGTGAGACTGCTTACATTTCTTTTGCTGGTAAAGTGCTGGCCAGATTTTAATAAAAGCGATTCTCATATATACTTTTCAGCCTGACATCCTTAGAAATTGCATTGCATGTAACATGGGAACTTTAAGGCCGACTCTAACTCAAGATTCATTCCTTACAGACATGGGAACTTTACGAGCGAAGGGAATTGATAGAGCTGGTGGATATATCACTAAACGGGGAATTTGACGCCGAGGAGGCTTGTAAGTTTCTCAAGATTGGCCTTCTTTGCACTCAGAGTAATCCGAAGATTCGACCATCCATGTCCTGTGTTGTCAAGATGCTCACAGGAGAAATGGATGTCGATGAAAGTAACCTAACAAAACCAGGCTTGATTTCAGATTTTATGGACCTTAATATTAGAGAACAAAATAGCAATGATATAAAGACTTCGTCTTCAAGTAAAGATACCACTATATCACTACCTGCTTCAGGTGCGGAAAATACAACGGTCACTGTGAATTATGATCAAAGCTTTTAAGCATGGGTCCTCTTTGATTGGAATTTGGAACTTTGATTCAATATACCTGAGCCACGTTCTCACGTGTAAATTTTGTAACGGTTCCAGTGTTCTTGTGTTTCTTCTTCCGTACAATTTTTGGTGACTAGGATATTTTGCCAAGTGCTATATTGTAATTTGTAAGGTAAAAATTCAGGTGCAGTTAACTTCACGTGAAGTTGATAATTAAGAGTGGTTAAATGAAAATTTAGTTAAATTAGTCAAATCATTTAACCGCTCTCAATTATTAATTTCACTTCAAGTTAACTGCACCTAAATTTTCACCAATTTGTAAATATGTATGTTCTATGTTGTAATTCGTTGATCTAATTGAATATTTTTTCAACTTTTATATTTGGTGTAAATCTTGTCTTAATTATATAAAAAAAAATATTGGGTGATCGGGTAATATTTGCAATCAAATCCAACCAACTACTTCTAATCATATTTTACCATCTTTTACTTGTGACTTGTGAGTTTTGAGTTTTGATTTACCACATCTTTTCATTCTCCTTTTTCTATGTTGTCTCCTTTTCCATCTCTTTTTTCTTTTTTTTTTTTCTTTTTTTTCCTTCCTACACTTTCTTTCCTTTTTATTTCTTTTCTTGTTATTGTTTTTTATAATTTTAATAAAAAAGAAAAATAGAGAAAAGACAAAAATGAAAAAAATAAATTAAAAAATACATAAATTTTTTTAGGTAAATATATAAATTTTTTATGAAAAAACAGGAAAAAAAATTAGAAGAAAAATGGTAAAAAAAATATTTCGACAGAGAAAACAATTTTTTTCAAGAAAATTAAAAAAGTTGTGGATCATAAATTTTGTATTCAGGAGAAGGTAGACTAACCTAATGTAACATATTATTTTTCCCATTTATTCTTTCATGGCACTTTATCATTTTTTCTTGGTATTCTTTTTTTTTTCTTGGTAAAACAAGTGAAATTTTTTACTATAAACATAGCTTGGAAAGAAATACAGACAAAAAAAACTTATAAGAAAAAGAAGCACAAAACATATTTAAAAAAACATATAAATTAAAAAAATAGAAATTTGTAGATGAAAATAAATGAATTTACATTTAGTGTGAAGGTAGACAAACTTCATGTAACAATTTTTTTTTCCTCTATCTCTTTATGGTTTTTTATTTATTTATTTACTTTTTCTTTTCTCTTAGGTTAAACACATGAAACTTTTGATAGTAAAATAGAAAATATGTTAACTATAAATATAATAACCCAATTTTTAGATTTTTTTCTTATTAGAATTCACAAAAAGTGTGTATCACGGTTTGTAGCTGAGTTTTTTAAATATTATGAAAAGGTGTGTGTTTTTCTTTAATATTTTTCTTTAGGTGAGTTTAACACTGCTATGGGAGAAAAGAAATTTTTTGTCCGAAGATACAAAACGGCGGAGACGTTTTGTAAGTGATTTAAATTTTTTTAATGAATAAAACCAAAATGACATGCCGTTTTGTTAGAAATAAATAATTAAAAAAATAAGCAAAGCTGAAAACGGGCGTTGCCGTTTTGTCTAGGGGGCAAAATTTTTTTAATTTAAAAATAGAAAACGGCGGTGCCGTTTTGTGTTGAAACAAATTTTACCGTTGAGAATGGTCAAAATGGTGGTGACATTTAGTACAAGTATGAATAAAAAAAATTTAAATTAGCTATATAAGATATGCTAGTGTTATGCGAGAAACACGTTGAGTAGAGTAGAAAGTGAACAACACAAAGTTATTTGCCTTCAAATTTCTAGAGAGCTTAGAGCTCTTTCTTCTTTAACAGTTGAATTTGTTCTTACTTCTTTAGCTACTGAAGTTGTTCTTCATTCTTTAGCAGTTGAAGTTGTTCTGCATTTGTTGAGTGAAATAAGTTGTGGGTAAATGTAACAAGTGTATAAAATGAAGAGTTATGTTAGTTTAAGAATATATTTCAATGGCCAGATTTTATATGATACACATGAGGGTGTGAGTTTCTTGTGTGAGAATCCATATGTTATTATTGTTCCTCTTTCAATAACATATGAAGGACTTAAGAGTGTACTCTGTCAGAGTGTAGGTCAGCAAGGCCTGGAGTGACCAAATATTTTATATAGACAACCTGTATTAGTATTTGGTGGTTTCGTTCAATTTCAAGTAATGCACGTGGCTGATGAAGCTAGTATACAAGGAATGTTTTTGACCTACCATCAAACTAGAGCACGAGCCTCACAGAGTTCAAAGAAATTGAAGATATTGATTTTCCGGAACCCAATATAGACTGGATGGGTTATAATACCGAAAGTGATGAAGAGTTTGAAGATAATTATGAAGTTGTTGGTCCAACTGAAGATGTAGAAGAAGATGATATATCAGTTGAGGGAGATGTTGCTAATGTACTAGTGGATCAACATTCATCGGGAGAGCAAGTGGAAAGCTAGTATCCATCGGCAGTGGTCCTATTGATGTTATTCGTAACCATGCCCATACAAGGAGCAATGGCATAGGACCATCAATGTCCTTGCAATCATACCTAGATGCCCGACATAAGAATTGATACATGTGTGAAAGGCAAGTTGAACCCCAACTAAACTTGTGAATATGAGAAAAGTCACGAAGTAACGGCAAATACTTCCAGTGCACACTGATTCCAGACTTGTCACTAAATAACATTGTTCCAAATAGATACATTATGTGACATTTTACATAAATTTTCCTACTTACTGCGTCAGTCAAATGTTGGTGTCGCTTTAGAGTGCGGAACCATGCTAGCTTGACTCCGCTTCCTCTATGGTCATTCGGGCCAGGAGCAATACCAAATTGGGTCATGCACTCGTTCTCTAACCCACTTGTTCTGTGGTCAGTTGATCCAGTAACTGGCAAGTCGTGAGTTCGGAGTCCAAAAATCATGGCGACGTCCTCCAACGTAATCGTGCACTTGCCGTGTGGAAGATGAAACGTGTGCGTCTCAAGCCGCCACCTTTCAACTAGTGCATCTATAGTTGGACCGTGAGACATTATTCTTCCAATCTGAGATATATGATAGAATCCGCTCTCTCTGAGTTGTTCTTCCACCCTAGCATCATATGAGTCTATTTGGTGTAAGTGTCTAGTGTGCAAATTTCTTGAACCCTGAAAACAAAAATAATAACTAACCGTCAATAACCAGAACTAGTCAATATTACTAAACTAATACTCGGTTTAGTAACAAATATAATTAATAATTACTAAAAATCCAAATAATTTATAATTACTAATTGAATTATTAATTATTAAGTATAACAGTAAACACAAAAATTACTTACATATACAGGATGTTAAAGATATTCTGAAATATTCTCGTAAGCACGTGTAATAACAATAATATAAAAAGAAATTACTTATATTTTTCTTTTTTCTTTTTTACTAAAAACAATAATAATAATAACTCTTAATCTATTTACTAAACACATATCCTAATAATTACTAATTATCCAATCTAAATATATTTCCATTATTTTTCAATATATATTGCAAAAATGTCTAAAATTACTAACATACTAAAATTTAATAACAATGATTTTGTTTTTCAATAATTAATTGAAATAAAAAAACATAACAGTATATATATATATATATATATATATATATATATATATATATAATTAATAATAATTCAATTTTATTATTAAAAACTTCACACACTACACATATAAATTAACTAAAAATTTAAACTAATAAAAACTGAAACACCTAATATTTTATATAAAAAAATTTAAAAAATAACCCATGCTCATTAAATAATAATTAAGGCTATATATTTTAGTTAAATTTTAACCTAAAAACCTAAATCACTAAAAAATTATATCCGAATTGAATAAATAATTCTGTTTTGAAATCAATTATTTTAAATAAAACTAAAATTATTAAAATTTTTTTCTAATAAATTATTTAAAATATATCTAAAATTACTAAAAACGTCTGTTTTTCAAAAAAATAAAAATTAAAACAAAACTAAACTAAAATTTTAAAGCGGCCTTTTTCTCACATAAATTATATAAAATCAAACTAAAATTAATAAAAATCTGTTTTTTTTAAATTAATTAAACAAAATTAAAATTAAAAAATATATATTAACATTCAACGAATAATATACATTAACGATAATTTATCAACGCTAACAATTAATACTATGGATTGAAGAAGAAAGAATGAAGGAAGAAGAGAATTGGCGTTTTCATCAACATGTGAGAAGAGAGAGGACCTGTCACGTGTTGATCATGCACAACAAAACGTCAATGACGTTTTGATCAACACGTCAGTGACGTTCTCCATATAACGGCGTTGACGTCTTCTTTGCGGCATTTGACAGCTCCCATAGCGCTGTTAAACTCTCCTGTTCGGTCATTTTGGTGGGTAACACCACTTTTGGCCCAATATTAAAAAAAAAAGTTTACAGTTTGTCTCAATTTAACAAGTTAGGTCTGAATAAAAAATAAAAAATAATATTATAATAATATTTTATTGATAAAAAAAATGCCAAAAGTAGTCTTTTAGACAATATAATTATTGGGCCAAAATTTTACTGGTATGAAATTTTTACTAATATTCTTTGCTCTAATAAACTGTATCAAAATATTTAAAAAATATCTTAGAATTAAAATAATTTATCATATCAATGTCATAAACACTGGTATATAAAATAATTGATCAGATAAAATAAAAACCTGTATTCAAATAATCACGACTCGTAATAATTATCTCTTAGAAGATATTTTGAGCTAAACTTTATCCTCTTCTCTCAAAAAGTTCAAGCATCCTCTCTGGCTCCACTATCTTCATTCAATTTTCATCTTATCACCAAGAACATGAGAGGGAAAAAAAAAAAAAAAGGCCAAATTACACACATCCATGCCAAGCTTCATTCATGAAGGATTCAAGGCTATAATCCAAATTTCACACTGGTTAATCAATTCCTGTCTTTCTCGTCTTCACATCCGTACCAATGTCTTCAAGATTTGTGAACAAAATCTCCTCTTTTCCTCTCATTAAAGGTTTGGCTATAATGGTTCATAAAGAATAATAAACAGAATAATCCATTTAAAATTTTCTTTATTCAGAACGTGCCTTTAGGAGCTTCAAGGAATTAATAATCATAAGTTTGAAGCTCTTTCACTATAAGAAAAATGTTGATTATCATTAAATTTATAGGAGCATTAACGAAGATAATTTGCCGATAAACTTATTACTATCAAAATAAGCCGATAACAAAACTCTCGCTGGTAACTAGTTACCGACGGATCAAATTTTGTAATCTGACGATAATTATCAACATATTTTTATGACGGATTGTGCGAAGAGGGTGGCCAAAGAAGTATTTGGATACCAGTGAAAATGTTCTGCCGGTAATTTTGATACCACACTGTATTGTTTTGCGTTGATTTACCATCGGATTTTTTCACCGATAAATTCGATAGTAAATTTAATTATTTTTCTTATTTTTAAATTTTTAAACACAATTAGTCAAATCCTAAATAATGGAAATCAAATAAGGATTTTATTAAATATCAAGAATACGTACAAAATAAAAAGTTAAATAAATAATATACAATTAAATAAAGTAAAATAAAACTCTAATTACTAGGAATCCTGATAATCGTCGTTATCATCACCTTGGTCCTGCTGAGGTGGCAGTCTAAGTAGTGATGTCGGTGTCCCTCTAGCAGCGCTGCTACCATCAATGAGCATTTGCTCTTGGTATACCGTCATTTGTTGCCGCATCTGCTGAATCTACTCCAGCTTCACAGTTCGCATAAATCCAACCATTCTCTTATTCCTCAAGTCCTCAATTGACAATCAAAACTCAATTAATTTCACCAAATATCATAAACATAATATCAAATTAAAAAAAATACCCAAATAACTAACAATAATAGTTGTTGGAAATGCCTAATCAAATCTCTTTCTCTTTCATTTGTTTGATTTTATTATTATTACTTTATCGATATGTAATTTATTATTTTGATATTTGATTAAATTGATTTAAAGATTGGAATGATCTCTTTTATTGTAAATTTCTTTCAATTTTAGAATTAGTAAACTACTAATTTAGACATCAAAAGATTAGATAACATTGATAATTTAGTCCAAAAATAATAAATACATCATTCATTCCTAAAAAAATATTTCAAAATATTTTAAAATCTAAGTAACAAAAATAGGTCATTTTAAGACATTCTGTCAAATAATGTTCATATTTAATTATGTGTACATTTATTTTTTATTTAAGGACTAAATTATTAATATTAGATTGACGGGTTACTCATTCTAACATAAAATTAAAATTGAAATTTAGAATACTAAAAATAAGAATTTGAAGGTAAAATAAGTTAGGGTTTAAGGATTACCTAGAGATAGTGGCGGCATAGAGGACTTCTCCAGCGTGGTGCAGCACGAATGGTGCGGCGGCAGTGATGACAACCTACCTGGAGGGAGGGAGCAAGGATGCGTTTAGGGTTTCCTTTAACTAAAATTGAAAAAAAATAATATGGAGAGAGAGGAGGACAACCTACCTGGAAGAAGGAGCAGCAGCAGCAGCAGAGCAAATGGCGCGACACAGCTCCTCACGCAACGCAATGAGTTCCAGTCGAATCCACGAAGTCCTTGGAGGCTATTGGTGGTGGCCAGCACTGGCATAGGTGACTGTCGGAGGTGGTTGGCGTTGTGTGTGTGTGTGTGAGAGAGAGAGATGTTGTTTTGAAATGAAGGGGGAAGGAACATGGTTTGAATTTAGGACATATTTACCGTCGGATGTAACACCCTATCACACTAATCTTTACCTCATGTCGTAAAGGAAAAGGTGATAACGCGTCACGATAGTTCTAAAACTCATAATATAGTATATAATCAAGAAATAGTATAACTAGAAGCTTGATGAAAGAAATAAAGGATCAAAGACTCATAGAATAGAGATACAAAGTACGAAGCGTTCACACATAATAACTAAACACGTTGGCACAAAAAGCACAAAACATAATATATAGAAAACCTTGTAGATAGCTCCAGGATACACAAGGTAATAACTAAAATAGACAAGATATATATATATATATATATATATACAATATGCAATAGAGAACTAGACATAGCCTGCGGAGTTTAGGTTGGCTAGTCAAAATAGAAATAAGCAGAGTTTTTATATTTAAAATACCTAACATCCTATCTCTCAATGTTTTCAAAATAAAAGCCTCTAAGGCAACAAAATATATAAAAGTGAGAGACTACAAGATAAATCAAAACGGAAAGCTGGATCATCCTCCACTCTGTCACCATCCACAAACTCATCGAGGTGGGTTGCGACCTGCATTTGAAAAACAACAACATATGGTATGAGAACTAGAGGTTCTCAGTATGGTAACAGTGCCCAATAGATAAGATATAAGGTTTTGGGAAGCCAAAGGCAATCCTAGAACTCCACATCGATACCGATATTCAAACTTAATGAAATATATATACAAATCATAAATAGGGTAATTTAACTTAAGGAATTTCTAACTAATTCTAGTCACCGCTATCCCACAGCCTTCGCTAACCTATCTTCCATGGGATCCCATCGCCACCGCCTACCAAGCCTCCTCAATCCCAGCAAAAAGCACAATTAATGCAAACAAGTAAAGCACACGTAATATACATATACATCAAGTGAAACAAATAGCAAGTAAGCATGTGATTCATTTAGGCATAACTCAAGTAATTAAAGCAAGCAAGCATGTAAAAGATGCATATGATGAATGCTTATCCTATTTGGCTTGTGATATCACTTTTCGGTTCAACTATCAACCCGACACATTCTTTCGGATGTAGCCTTTCTGCCACGTCCAGGGATATAATGCCCTACTCACTTTTCTTGGCGCTTCCTGGTGCATAATGTCCAGCCCACTTATTTCTATGCCCCGTGGATATAGTGCGCGGCATACTCTTTCGGGTTATAGTGCTCGATTTCACTCTTGCGGCAGAGAAGGTTATATGAGTGGGAGACTGCCACAACCCTCACATCTGAACATAGGCGGGAGACTGCCACGCCTCTACGCCGGCGCCACTATCTCGACAAGCGAGATTCACCACCGTCCTTGCCCAAGGCACATAGTGACTTACCAAAATAATGTATCATCATAACTTAACCCAGAGATATAGTGCTCTACACACTATCGTTCCAAGGATATAGTGCCGGGTATACTTTCAATATCTAACAAGTCCATCGTTCCTTTTCAAGTTCTAAACTCATCATAAACATCATCAATTCTCAATTCATATTCTCATTCCATTCTCAACTCATTATCAATGTACTACTCCACAACTCAACTCTCATTAAGTTCATCCACCCGTTTCCCAAAACCTAAGTCACCAGCTCTAAATTCATAACTAATTCCCTTTTTAATTCACTCATTGTGTTCTCCTTTAATTCAAAGCCTAAATGATAGCTAAGAGGTCTTAAACAAGTGTATGTTATGGAAGTTTGCAAGCTTGCCGGGAAGGTAAAACAGTTAAAACAGACTTTTGATTGAAAAATAGGACCTATGCATATGCATTGATAGTTGTGCATATGCACGCACAATAAAAATTTTCCAACTTGTGGCTACAAATGGCAGTGTGCGTATGCATACACCAAAAGGCTTTTCCGACTTGTGCGTACGCATGATGTTGTGTGTACGCACAACTTGCAATTTTTTTAGGGTGTGCTTGTGCACGGACTGTGTGCGTGGGCACACACCATAGTTTCAAGTTTTCTGCATCATCATAGAATTCAAATTTTTTACTATAACTTCCAACGTTTATAACTTTCTCCACAAAACTCTGATTTTCCTCATCTTTATACCGTTTTAAAGCTCTCACAATCATCTTTAATTTAAATTAAAGTTCATTCAATTCTAAACTCCAAGAGACAAGTTATGACCTGTCAAAGTTAGTTAAAAACAAAATTTTATCCAAACCTCAAAAACACCACATCTCTCAATTCAAAACCAATTTACTCACAAACTACACAATGCCAAAACAGCCCAAAACTCTATATCAAACATTCCTCAACCATTCCTCAATTATTCAACCTATATCACATCAATGCTCCTGAATTTCCATTAATCCACATCAACATCACCTCAATATTTAACATTAATCATAATCAACATCCATACTCAACAAAATATCATCATAATCATTTTTCAACACATACAACTCATTTAACCTTCATCATAATTCATATATCTCACATTTGAAAACTCCATATCATCATCACCATCATACAACTTATCTTCAAATATAAAATTCACATACAATTAATTACACACCCAAACATTTAATCCTTTCTTAAAAGCTACTAGCCTAAGTTTCACGAAACATTACATATTAACTAAAGGAAACCGAAACTATATCTTGATGTGCATATGCTTACAAGCCTTGCAAAATCTTATTTTTTTGTGAGTGTTCTTTTTCTATCTTTGGACAAACTTTTTTTTATCAACTATTAATTCAGTTTGAACTACTTTCTTTTTCACTTTAAAACCTTCTTTTAAGCAAAGAATATATTTCCATCGAACACTTTGCTTATCTTTTGTTTTAGTTGAATTGCTGACACTAAAACCAACAGCATATGCGTACCTTTTGTAAAATTCTCCTCCATCTCCAGTCGTATCGAAGACCATGCCAACCTTCAGTTTCAATTCATCTTCATATTTTGGAATCCATTCTTCTAATGCGTTTAATGTATTATTTAAGCTATTTGAATGCACATCTGAATCAACTTCATTATCTTGAATTTTCATTAAAATATACCTAACAAATTAAAATTCTTTCTAATATGCATAAAAAAAACTTAAATTTAATTAATTTTACACATTTTATAAAATAAAAACTTATATTTAAATAAGTAAAAAATAAAAAGCTTTCACATAATTAAAAAAATATATACAAGCAATATTTTAAAGAAATTGTACTAATATAAAAATATTTTATTTTTGAGATCACATTCATTTACACTGAATAAAAAACACACATACAACTTTGTCTACTTTGAATATGAATAAAAGGTGACAATAGTAACTAACAACTCAGATACCAGAGGGAGCAGCAATGAAAACGTAGAGAGGAGCTGTGGCAACAACTAAAGTGGCGAGTACAAGGAGGAGCGATGACGGTGACGAGACTAGTAGTGAAAGAAATAACGCATCACAAGGAGACGTTAAAAAATTAGGAATTTAATTTTTGGTATCCAAACGCCATAAGAGAAGAGAAAAGGATGTGAGAGGGAACCCACTTTTGGTTAGAGAAAGAGAGGAAAAAGTAATTTTAATTTTAATTTTAGCTTTTAAAACAAGTTTAATCTTGCCTGTTAAATTTAATCCAATAATAATAATTGTATTCTCACATTCTCCTTATTTAAATAAATTAAAAAATATTTTATTTACTGAAATAAATAATTTTAAAAATTTTTACGAAAATATGTAGGATGACTTATCTCGTTTACAGTATAAACGAGATAAGTTTACATGTATCTCCTTTACACTGTAAACGAGATAAGACAGTGAGAGTAAAGACACGTGTATATTGATGCGTGAGTATCTTTCCTATCTTTTGCTAGTGAATTTGCATTTAAATTGTTGAATTTAATAAAGAATTAATTATATTTTAGCCACTATGGATGCTATTTTGAGTTTTGTGCAATACTGTTTATTGTAGGTAGCATTCGGTTGGATTTGATGGAGTTTCTGCAGCACAAGAATCAAAGGAGATGGCAGCGAGGAGCGACGCGTACGCGTGATTTGAAGATTTGCTCAGCGATGCGTGCGCATGACCGACGCGTCCGCGTGACTCGCAGAAAAGACCATCGACGCGTACGCGTGACTGACGCGTACGCGTGACATGCGCCACGTGCAGGAAACGCAGAAAAATGCTGGGGGCGATTTCTGGGCTATTTTAACTCAGTTTCCAGCCCAGAAAACACAGATTAGAAGCTGCAGAATGGACAAAATAAGTGGTCCCCACCCATCAATTGAAGACTTGATTATTTAGTTAATTTTGATTTAAATTCAAATTTGAATTCTAGGAAAAGATATTATTTTAATTTTAAAAATTAGATTTTAAATTTATTAGGATTAGTTATAAAAGAGAGAAGAAACCTCTCTTTTGAAGGAGGTCCTGGGGAGGATCTCATCCTATTCCAAATTTACATTCCGTATTCCATAACATTCTACCATGAGCAACTAATCCTCCATTGTTAAGGTTAGGAGTTCTGTCTATTTGTATGTATTGATTTTATTGTTTCTCTATTTTAATTCATGTCTTGATTTATATTTAAGAATTGTTTTCGTTCTTTATTTTATGAATTTGGATGAAACGGAAGTATGACCCTCTTTCTATTTGAGTTCTTGTATAACTTGAAAAAGTTCTTTACTTGAACAACAGCTTGAAAACAAATTCTCCTAAATTTTAATTATCTGGATTTAACGGGATACGTGACATATAATCCTTTTATTTTTTGGGTAATTAGAGTTTTTGTGGCATATAAACTGGAATTTGATCATCATTCTCTAATTGGAATTAATTGACCAAGGAATTGGCTTTTGATGAATTTTAGAGGAGACTAGGAAGGTCTAAGAAATTAGGGTCTAGTCACATATAGTTTGCCATAAATTAAATCCTACATGATTAAAATAGTTAGTAAGAAAAATAATTCCAGAAAAATAGATAACTCTGAAGCCTTAACTATCTTCTCCATATTTTCTTCCCAAAGTATTTACTTGCCTTTCTTCAATATTCTTTATATTGTTTAATGTCTTTTATATTGCATCTCAATACCATTTTCTGTTTGTCTAACTAAGCCTATCAAACACTATTGTTGCTTAATCCATCAATCCTCATGGGATCGACCCTTACTCACGTAAGGTATTACTTGGTACGACCCGGTGCACTTGCCGGTTAGTTTGTGGGTTAGAAATTTCGCACCATATATTTTGTTTATAGTGTAAACGAGATATACGTAAAATTATCTCGTATACACTGTAAACGAGATAAGACAGTGTGAGACCTATATATAGATGCCTTTTACAGTGATTTTCTGGGCCCCATTTTCAACCTTTCCACCACTTTCTCCTCTCTTCTTTCATTTTCTGACCATATTATTGAGTAAGACGAAGATGACGCGCGCAGATACACGTGATCCGGACATCAATCGACTGAACGCGACATGACACGTCGCTGGGATAGCCAACTTTGCGGTTAGTTTTGTTATCTTGACATTTATGTTATCCCATATATTTATAGCCATGGTTAGGATGCTTGCCAAAAATTAGAATACAATTTATGGTTTAGGTGGCTAAATGTATCGTTAGCAACAGGTCACTGATAGGGTATAATTTTAGGAATGTGGTTCTGATTTTTTTGTAATGAAGTTTTTAAGTACATAATTATTAATTTAGATATTAAATATTGGGGTAGATGTTTTCTAACCTTTGAAGTTAATTTATTAGTTACAAGTTTCTTAATTTATTAATTTAGTTATTAACTATTCAAGTAAAAGTTATTTTTTAGTGAACAATTATGTAATTTTGTATATACCTAAATTAAATTATTAAGTAAAAGTTTGTTAATTAGATTATTAATTACTTTAGTTAATATTTTTATTTTAAGTAACGTATTGAAAAAATGTTTATTAATTAACTAAGTAAATATTAACGTAAAAAGTTTTATTGACATAAATTCAGTTAGTACACATGTGTAAATTTCTGTTAAATAAATATATATAATAGTTAACTCAGTTTGTTATGTTAATGCACATATACAATATTTTTCTAATTGTGATCATTTATTTTTTGTCAGAGGCCTCGCTTACTTCTGCCTCGGCAAATGAGTCACACACTTCCACCACCAGACGCCATTGTCCTGTATTTGAGGGAGGCTAGTTTTGGCGGTGCCTCTTAGGGACTTCGTGTTTGACAACTCCCTAATACGACATTCGTGGAGCACTGGCGTCCGGAGACCCACACGTTCTACCTGCCATGGGGTGAGGCCACTATCATCCTGCAGGACGTTGCGTACCACCTCGAGCTACGCGCATACGGGGAGCCAGTGGGGTGTTTTCGTAATTTCTATAGATAGTACAGCACCGAGACATGGGAGTTGGTGGAGTGACTACTCGGTGCTAGGCCTCCAGTGGTTCCGCAACAGGGAGCGCAGAGGAAGGAGTCTTTCTCATTGAAGCTTATATGGCTTCGAGACCGAGTCTGCCATATGCCCGAGACGGATGATCCAGAGACACTTCAACAGATAGTATGCGAGATGTTACATCTTTGTTGAATCTACCAGCCTAGTCTGCCATCTCTTGCAACAAACCTTTCAAGGCATCCATGTACCACTCGTACCCAACCTTGCTTGGACAATAAGCAGCATTTATGAGGTATCGCTTGCCCTCGGCGGACTTGAAACGAGACATAAAATTTGCGGTCATGTGTCTAACACAATAAGTATGGAACGTCCTGGGAGGTTGCCAACCACTATCATTGGCCCTCAGTGCAGCCTTGATCGCTTGGGATCTGTTAGAAATAATCAATAGGCCTTCCTGTGGGGTGACATGTCGTCTCAAATTAGTCAAGAAGAAAGACCATGACTCTATACTCTCAGACTCCACAATTGCAAAAGCAATAGGAAGGATATTGTTGTTGCCGTCTTGTGCCACTGAAATAAGCAACACACCACCGCATTTGCTATACAAATGCGTGCCATTGACAGAAACAAACAGCTTGCAATGCTTGAAAGTCTCAACACAGGATGGGAATGCCAAGCATACTTTGTCAAACATTCTACAGTCGCGGACCATAAGGTTCCCATCATAGTCTGGTAAGACCCCGAGCTCACATATTGTTTTGGGACAACAACTCTGCAGTGCTTATAACAGTTTCGACATCTTGTTATATGACTCCTCCCAATGTCCGTATATCTGTGAAATTGCCTTTTACTTCGCCATCCAAACCTTTCTATATGAAGATTTGAAGTGATAGAGTTGCCGAACTGCACCCTACAGGACAAGGATGCTAACGGATGGGTTGGACTGTATCAACAGCAGAATGACATTGCAGATGAGGCTATTGTCCAACTGTCGATGGTCTTAGGACATGGTGGGTGTTAATTGCTAAACACATATGTGCTCCACTAACCCTCTGGACCTCCCTAACGAAATAAAACATTCATGATTGGAAACTACACCAGATATAACAATCATAAATGAGTAAATACGCCACAATTAAAATTGACCTCACCAGTATCTGAGGTTCTGTCAGAAGGTTACACGGAGACTCCAGGGACATCCAGTTGCAACTTGGCGACAATGCATATGGTACTTTAATTGATCAAATTCGACCACTCAGTACTCATCACTTCTGCGAATGCTGTAGCTCTTCACACCCTGCATCACTGCATCTCTGCTTTTGAATTTGTGGCCGACCCAAAAATCCACATCACCATCTAGGTTGTAATCGTCTTCCCCGATGTTGGAAAACGAAAATTTCTCATGCATCGCATCTAGATCTAATGCATGATAGTGGCTTGGTACATCTGTTAGTGCCGGAATCGGGTGGGGAAGAGGCAAAACATAGCGCACCGCTGCCTCTGCCGGTGTCTCTGGTACGAACTCCTTCTCATTATCATCTTCAGAAGAACCACTCTCGTTGCTATCCGCAACATACTCTTCGTCGGAGTCTTCATCATCCACATCTATATCTTCCACTGGACTAGCAATATGAATCGGGGGTGGTGCGAGAGGTAGGTCATCTTACACGAAGGTCGAGTGGACAGATCCACCGCCACCAACATCACCAACTTCGGCAGAAAGCTCAATGACTTGTTCTGCCATGATTCTCCCATAGATGTCAAACATGAAGCGCACATGCTCGTCGCCCTGAAGTCAAAACAAACGAAACCGAAAAACTCCATTTTCCAACGGTGTTAGCAACATATACCCCACCCGTCTGATCTCTTTTCTCCCTACACCACCAACGTTACTCAATATCAGATTCTTCAACTCGGACAAGGAACTTATTCGTCGAGTGTGGAATACTAACGGATTATCACACTCAAATATTACCCTATTATTACTGTTTCTCATACGACAATTGGGATACACACAGACACACCACATATCCGCTACTATTGAACATTTTTGCCTATTTTTTTGGAAGAAAAACAAATGAGAAGAAGATATGAAATGTACGTGGAGAATGCAAAGGGTTGTACATCCTTTTATAACCGTTGAAAATTTATCTTATTGTATTTCGTTTACAGTGTAAACATTATAATTTACCACGTATCGTAAACGAGATAAGTTTACATGTATCTCATTACATTGTAAACTAGATATACACATGTCATCCTCACTGTCTTATCTCGTTTATAGTGTAAACGAAATACGTGTAAACTTATTTATTTTAGTAAATAAAATATTTTTTTAATTTATTTAAATAAAAAATCTTATATATATATATATATATATATATATATATATATATATAAAATAGTAATTTAACTTTTAACCATTGTTCCGCTCCTTCTTGTTGCCTACTTCCCAGTTAACTTTTGTTAAGTCTCAAAATTGAACAACACCCCTACTCCAAATTTGTGTGTCCCCATTTTCTCTCTCCGGAATTCCCCCTTTTCTCATTCACACTCATACTCTGCATCTCTCCTTCTGTAGGCAGAGGAAAGGAAACGGGGGGCAGTGGGTGACGCCGGACACCGGCCGCCGAGGGGTGCCAATGGAATCCAATGAGCAGGGTGGCGCGGGGCAAGGAGCAGGAAACACGGACTTCCATCTCCCCGACGAGATACTGTCCGTCATACCCACTGACCCGTACGACCAGCTTGATCTCGCCCGCAAGATAACCTCCATGGCTATCGCTTCCAGGGTCTCCTCCCTCGAGTCCGATGCCGGCCGCCTCCGTCAGAAGCTTCTCGACAAGGACCGCCTCATCTACGACCTCCAGGAGCGCGTTTCCGCCCTCACCCATGCCTGCCAGGAAGCTGATTCCAGGTGCAAGGCTGCTCTTGATGAAAATGTACTTCGCTTCTCCCTTTTAACTATTCTCTCGCTATACATTTTCTTGCTCTTGTCTAGGAGTTTGGAGGGGGAGAGAGAGAGAGAGGGAAAGGGAAAGGAAAAGTTTCTAGTGTAAACCCTTTCCCTCCCCGTCCTTCAAACCGTCAATTCTCGAACAATTCCTAAAGGGTTGTTTCTGAGCGAAGATTTTGGAAGAAAGGGCGGGAATGAAGGATTTTTATTTTAAATTTTACACTACTAACTTTGTTCAACTCGCGAACAATGCCAACGTTTCTTTAGGGTTTTGTTGGGTTTAGGTTATATTTATTTTTACTTAACGAGTAAAACCTCATCCCAACCCTGGCCATTTCACAAAAGAACGAATAGCCCCCTCACCAAATCGTTCAATTGGGACAAATAGTCCCTCAGAATCGACGTTTTCCTCCATTGTGGCTACCATCTCCTCTGCTCCGCAACTACCATGGTGGTCACAATCTCCCTTCTGCGGTCTCCTCCTTTTTCCTCATTCTCCTCTTCCTCTGCCTCAAAAACTCAGGGAAAAACACTGCATAATTCCATCTTCTGACTCTAATTCCATATTCTCCTTCTGTTCCTGGACATTTCTCGAAGATGCTACAGATGCAGTGGGAGAAATTGGTGACGCAGTGCTTTTGGGCGACGTAGAATGCCAGGGCCAGATAGGGTGGTGGTGGTTTTGTGAATGGAACTCGAAGTCGGAAGAGACAAGCAGTTCCTCTGGCTCCTGACTATGGGAGTTGCAGTGGTAGCCGCAGGCAAAGCACTTGATGGAACTTGGAAGTAGGGTGTCCAACTTCCTCTGCGGCACTTGAGATGGAGACACTTAAAGATGAGGAGATTGTTTCTGCTTTTTCTATATATTTGCCAATGGAGAAGAAGAGGAGAAGGAAAAGTAGTGAGGGGGCTATCTTTATTTATTTATTTATTTCAATCATTTGGTTGAAGTAAGAAGTTATAATTGTGATTTTAGTTGGGTATGCTTGTGGTGAGAACAGCGAAAGGCTAGGACATTATCCTTGGCTGCTTGTGGGGTTAAAAGAAGGAAAAAGTGATTTGTTCTTTCTGGATTTTGTTTGGAGACACCATTAGCTGGTTATCATTAGTTAAGTAGGAACTAATATAAATAAGGAAAAGGTTAGAGAGAAAGGAGTCTTTGGCATTTGTTAGCAAGTCTTGGAGAGTCGAGGACCCCCAACCCTTAAAATCAGTGTAATCTGTCAAGGTTTCTTGGCACTTTGCCATTAATCCTACTAGTGTATTAACAAGTGCTAACCCATTTTTTGGTTTATTAAATGTGTATAATAACAAATGTGAGATTTGTCGAGATGGTAAATAATTTATGCTTCAATTAAGAGGTCTTGGTTTCAAATTTTAGAAATAGCAAATATATGTTTTATGAATTATATATGATGAATGGTATTTTCAAAAAGAAAGTTGTGCACCAAACATGTTCCGTATATATATATATGACAATAATACAAATTACTGTCTGTTTCTGTTTTTGATTCCAGTTCTACTGTTTTTATATTGTTTTATGTGAGTTAAGAATTGAGAAACTTAGGAGGAACCATGGAAGAACGGTTAGAGAGGTAATTGGAGCAAATGAATGATATAAATGCTTGAAATAACTATTATTAGTCATGGTTGGTTAGTTGTGCTTGCTAATTATTTGATATCTATTTCAACTAAAAAATATTAGCCAAAAGAAAGTTTTATATTCTAGCATTTTGGTATCACTTGTTAAGCACCACTTTTAGGAAACCATACACAAGGAGGGAGAAGGGAGATGAAAGAGCAGGTCATAATTTTTTCTGTATATCACATCTCATCTCATGGTGTAAAATTCTAGCAATTCAATGTAATGATATTATTCAAAGCATGTTTGGGAGGGAGGGTTTTGGAGTAAAAGGAAGGAAACTTAAGGTGAAGTTTTCATTTTATAAAAAGATGTTCTAATTCACAGTTTTTTAAACGAAAAAGATTAAAACAACATATGATGATAGAATCTATTTGTTGTCCTATCTTTAGATTTACAATGTTTGTGTAACTTCCTTAATTTAAACATGAATATAAGACTTTGTTTCCTCCTTCTTTTCCCCAAAGTCCTAAACCAGTTCAAGGTTTATGATATATCTTTTGTCTCTATCTTTTGGATACAGATGAAGCTTTCGAAGGAGAGAGACCAATTAGCAGCAACAGTGAAAAAGCTAAGTCGAGACTTTGCAAAGGTTTTATTTGATTTTCTGGCTCGTTTTCGATTTCCTTTGTTTCCTATGTGTGTTCTTGGCCTGTTTTTACTCTTTATAACTTGTCAGTTGCTCCGTAGTTGTTGTAGATGCTCCACTTAGTTTCACATTCCTTCTTATTGTATTAATCGTATGAGAAATATTGACTCCTTGGTTCTGTTTTCATATGTTTCATTGGCTTATTGCAATTGTATCCTTACTTCTGTATACCATAAAGCAAAATATTATTACTTTTGCATAATATTAGAAATTTTATTTTGTTTTGCATAGAAGTGTTACTATATAAAGGATGTTTGATATTGGAGAAAACACAGACGTTTGGTTTCCATTTGGAAAATCAACTTTACCTTCAAACCCCACCTAAACTAAAAGCTACTATTTGTTGCTGAGTTTGGTTTTTCTCATTGGGCACTAAAAATTAATTTTTGAAGTTAACTTTCTAATTATATCCCTAAACAAGTGAGTTACTCTTGCTTTTTTTCCCCCAAATAAATTCCACTCTTATGTTATTAAATAAATATAGATTTAAGTGACAACACTTTTTTGATAAGCGAGACACAGGGCAAATGTGTGATTCTTTGAAGATACCCAAAAAGTCTGATACAATTACAAAGAGATCTTGTCATGGGGCAGTACAATAAATAAAAATTAGAAAAAAAAAGAGTACTGTGCTTTTGGAGCTTATCATTATGTTATCCTATTATGAACTCCGGTCCAAACAAGTGCCTTAGATTTCAAAATAAGTTGATTCAAGAGAATCCTTTCAAAGTTTGGAGAGAAAGTTTGGAATTCAAAATATGGTTTTCGTGAAAATATGTTGGGGGAGTGAAGAGTTCATGTCCTACTGGCGGGTTCATTGGATAAATGCAACAATTAAGCAAAGGAAGATGGGACTCCAGTTCAAATACCTGTCTAATGTCTATCATGCACTTGATCTATCTTTTGCTAACATATTGTTTGGAGCTTCAAAACCAACTGCTATTTGGCACACACGAGCATGTGCTACATATATATTAGTAAAATAACGTTTTGTGTTTACTATTTTATATTACTGGGTGTGTGTTTTCCTCCTATATGTCTGGATAACTTAGTTTAGATTGTGAGATATCGTCCTTTTTACCCTTATTACTATGTCTAAACCTAACGGCTTCTTTTCATTTTTCCTGTTTGATAGTTGGAGTCATTTAAGAAACAACTGATGCAGTCATTGACTGATGACAGTCCATCTGTAAGGCATCAATATATTGATTTGGTCTTGTTATTTTAATTGCTAGTTATGGTGGTGCTGAAAATGACCTGTACTGTCCTCTTAAATGACATTTCTTTCTTCCTTTCATTTTCATTGCTCGTGGGACAGCAAGCCGAGACCATAGATATTGGAACCTGTGACCAATCAGTTCCAAAGGCATATCCTGATAAGGGTACTTCCTAGTTCCTACTACGCTGCTTATCTTTTTCACACATACGACATACCCTTACTGTTGACTTTATAATGTAGAAGTCAAAACTACTAACCTTGTTAAATTGTTTATTTGCTTGTTATTGTGTTGCAGATGATGTTGCAAGTGGCTATACAGTATATCATTCATATGGTGGTCCTGCAGATGTTGGTAAAACAAGGGATGAAGGTAAACAAGTTCTCAAAATATATAGATGATGTTGCTTTGGATCTTTCTTTTCCACCATTCAACCATGTTTCTCCTAAAGAAGTGCTATCATGCATAAAGCACAATAAGTAAGTTATGTATGGCTGTGTTGTTTAAGGTGGACAAAACATTGAGATAGAGACACATGGACACAAAGTTGATTTTTGTTCCAAAGACGGGACAAGACACTAGGGTGAGTTTATTTGCGTTTTCATTTTTTGTTTTCATTTTTAGTGCTTCTGTTTTCAGATTTTGTAAAGGAAAAAAAAGAGAAAACAACAAAAACAATAAAATGTGTTTTTTGTTTTCACTTTCGATTTTGCATCTTCCTTCACAAAATCCTAAAAACTGAAAACACTGAAAATAAACAGAAAATGAAAACCCAAACCAATTGCACACTAAGATGTTTGTCATGGGACACAAATTTTGTATATTTTGTGTATCTCTTAGAAAGTGCGGACATGAAGGACACAATATTTACCTCATTGCCCCCACTAGATCACCACTGAGCTGCCGGAGTGCCTATCAGGCTATAGGGTAATCGTGTCCACTTAAAATATTTTTTCCTATCCCACGCTACTACCAAATAACAAAGACAACTTTTTTCTGTCCTTGTCTCAGTGACTCTGGCCCCTCCATTTTCCCTACCAAAATGATACATAAGGGAATTAAAATACTAATCATTTTGAAAATTAATTATTTTCTATCTTCTTTTGAGCATTATATATCGATACTTCAGTGGCATATATAAAGTTTCTATGGTGAAAAATGAAATGTATTGCACTGAAGTAAACTGAAAATTGGAAAACAGGATATTTTGCTGTAAAATGAGTAGTTTGGATAATAATTGCATTTGACTGGAAAATTTTTTCAAAAATGAGTTTTAAATCCAATATAATACAGCTGGAATTTCTATGAAAATGAGCTTTCAGTTGGCTTTAAATCTGACTGATACTTATTTATTTCTTTTTGCTGTGGTTTTCTTTTCTTTTTGGGTTTGTTAGCTTCCAGGTATTCTGGTCAAAGGTTTTCTTTGACCCCATATATCACACCACGCCTTACTCCAACAGGAACTCCAAAGGTGATCTCAACAACTGAATCTCCTAGAGGTTATTCTGCTGCTGGTTCACCCAAGAAAACCTCTGGTACTATCTCTCCTACAAAACTTCCTTATGAAGCACGATCATCTCTGTCTGCGTGGTATTCATCTAGTCAGCAGTCATCAGCGGCAAACTCTCCACCTCGGGGTCGATCTGTTCCAGGTTTTGAAGATTGATTGTTAATCTACTTTAAATAATTCCTTTTTACCACCTTCCATCATAATAAAAAAGGTTGCTTGAAATCTGTCAATGCAAGCACTCAAGCTTCTTTTATCCAAGGATTTGGGGTTCTTTTTATGTTTGGGATGTTATCCACATAACTCTGCTAGTTAGGGCATTGTTTTATAGGAAGCTGTTATGTGTACCTTGAGAATGATATGAGCCAATGAGAAGGATCGAATGCAATAGAGATGGGACCCAACATACAATCATGAAGAGTTCAACCTCTACCCTTTATATTTATAGCAGGAAGAATAAAAGAGAGAAGAGAGGAAAAACTAATGCTGAGCGTTATACTGATATTTTAACTAATATGCCACCTGGCACTGGTAGTGGGAGGTTGTGAGATCATAGGCTGATTCTGTTAGAAGAGAGAGAATAGAATGAGTTATATAGGAGGGTGTGAAAATTAGAATTTCTGGGGCAAAAGTAGAGATATGCTTATGACTAGGAGGCAGACCCTATAATTTCTGGCATTGTCATTTGCTAGTTTTCTTCCTTAAAATTCAGTATACTACAAATAGATAAAGAAAAGGCTGAATCTCGTGTATATTTTGTTATAAAATTATCTTCAGTTGTTTATCCTCATAACACATAATTTGTTTAGGTCGTACCCCGAAGATAGATGGAAAGGATTTTTTTCGTCAAGCTAGGTGACATTCATTCTCCCTGTCATGCAGTGACATCTTACTTTATTTCATTTGAGAGGCTTACTGAATTGATTATTGCTTAACTTATTCAGGAGTCGTCTTTCATATGAGCAGTTTAGTGCATTTCTTGCTAACATAAAGGAATTAAATGCTCAGAAGCAAACACGAGAGGTAAATAAATATTGAATACTTGAAGTACGATATCTGGAACATGAAACAATTTCGAAGATGTTAATCATTGTTCAACATGGTTTTTGGTCTTTAGGAAACTTTAAGAAAAGCTGATGAGATATTCGGGGCAGACAACAAAGATCTTTACCTATCTTTTCAAGGACTTCTTAATCGGAATGTACGTTAGTTGATACTGAAAGCAACTTGGCCAGGAATCATTTAAACTGGTATGCCGGTCCTTGGTTACTGTTACTCTCCTTGTTGCTTATGTTGCTATGCATATCTTTTGTTATCTTAAATATAGATGAATTTGCATTTGCTGGCACAATAAGCAAGCATTTATATTATCTGCATAAGTCTTCTGTATTTCATGCAATGAGTTCAGCCACATTCCCTCACACCCTTAAAGCCCTTAAAATAACTTTTCTATATTGGGAGAATGAAAGGCTGTAGTGTAGAAATGGAACAAAGAAAGAGAAAGGAGGGGATTCATAGTCAGGGTTGGATCAAAAAGGACAAGATATGGGATGAACCTGAAGAAATGGTGGTTATTTAGAAGACCTTGTTTCATTTGATGTAGATCCACGAATACAGGGCCTCAAAGGTTAGGTGTGAGAGACCCTTTCTAATTCTCACACAATCTCAATCAACTTCTTTAGTGACTACTTTTTGGTCTTTTTCCCCATGTATCTACTAACCAGCTTGCATACTTTCTAATAGAAACTTATCCTTTCAGCTATGCATCATTTTTCCCCATGTATCTACTAACTGGGCTTATTATTCCCTGATCCGTTCCCCATTTTCTAGCACCAAGCCTATGTAATGTTTCTCTTATATGGTATAAGGGAGAGAAATTAGAAAGTAAGAGACTTTCAGAGAAAGAGAGAGAGAAGAGAAAGAGGGGGGGGGGGTGTTAACTAATTCTGCCAGCTTGGCAGAGTAGTGGTGTTGGTTAGAGAGAAATGAGATTGTATATAAAAGAGGAGAAGAGAGTTAGTGGAAATCATCTTAGGAATCAGGCTAGACAGGACCTTAGGAGAGTGGTGCTCTCTGTAATGCCCCATCTTCCATTCCATCGTCTTCTTTTCTCTACTCTAACCTCTATTTTATCTACTACCATACACTCTAATCTGCTCTATTAAAAACCTACTCGATCTGGAACTTTGGTTGGTTCTCACGCACAAATAACGGATTCTGAATGGGTGGTTGATACTTGACGGAAAATTGTCCTTCTAAGGTTGTCTGGCAAAGATGTAAATTGTTGAGTAGCGCAAGCGGAGCACTACTCCAAGGTGGCTTGGGTTCCGGCTAGTGATCGAGTATATGTGGCGTTGGAGGCTTTGGACGGGAAGGCTCAGACATGGTCTTAATGGTGGGGGATTGGACTATGTTTCCAACTTGGACGAGATTCCAATCGGATTTGCTTTGTCGATTTCCACCTAATGTAGTCCAGAAAGCATCGAGTCGACTACATCAAGTGAAGACACAAATTATAGCTCGCCAATATTTAAGCTCAGATCTGAAGGTTACAGGGAACGTGAAGGTTCTGGAAGAAAGGGATGAGGCGAAAGAAAAGACGAGAGGGAACGAGATCGTCCTGCATCAGTTGTTGTTACCACCTGAATTTCCGGTGCGACCATCCAAAGCGAATGACGAGGTTGCTGTGCGGAGGATGACACTACACAACACCTCCCTAGCAATTACACTAGTGTGTGTGTGTGTGAGAGAAAGCGAGAGAGAGAGAGTTGAGCTCAAGGAGTTTCAGCTCCTCAGCTTCCATTCCACTGTCTTCTATTGTCTACTGTAACCTCTACTTTATCTACTACCGTACACTCTATTCTGCTCTCTTATGCACTGCATTATCAAGTAAATGGACAAAAGTATACATGAAAGATTTTGGGATGGACAAACGTACACACCGAAAACATCAAAGTATACCCAAGTGATGATTTTGATGGACAAAAGTACACTCCAAGCCTTACAAACCCACTAACGATATGACACTTTTGTCTGTCCAAAACAATCTTTCGGTTGTATTTTGATATTTGCAATCTTTTGTGTGTACTTTTGTCCACTTCAAACTCTTTCATGTGTATTTTTATCCATTTACTCTTGCATTATATATTAGTTAGCTGGAATGGTGCCAGAACCTTAAAGCCTATTTCCCAAAATGGATGCTTGACTTACCTTTCCCTTTTTAATTTTTATTCCAAATTACCAACACACAAACAGTCTGATTCCTGCTGCCAACATTTTATGATCTCTCAGAGAAAGGAAGGAAGTAAAAATTTCAAGCATCACGATTATTCACTAGACCCATGAAAACTTGACAAACCAGGCGGCCAAGACCAAAAAAGCAACATAGTTTGTTCCCACCAATTTAATAAGCTCCTCTGAAAAGAAAAATCCTGTGAAGCTTGCATAATTGATTTTTTTTTGTGCTGCCACAAACAAAATTAAGCTTTGAACCATATCTGTTGTTGAAGGTCTGTGAATTGAGCTCCAAGCAAATACTCCAGATAGTTGTGTATACTGCACAACACAAGATTTTCCCTCTTGTTGAGACAGAAAGAAGAATGACACAAGGAATAGCAAAAGAACAAACAATAGAACTCTATGAAGCATAACTTTCCGATCTCCAGTCATGTTTGAAGGAAAGTCCTATATGAAAATCAGGAGCTCATGAAAAAGATAATGAACATCTAATCCTGTTCCGTAAAACATTTTTCGACAGAATCTGTAACTGAAAGTATGGGAATTCCGCTCCATCCATAATCTTATTCCTGAGACCAGCAAACTTAGTCAAGAGAAACTGATCTAATGTTGCAATGCACAGCGAAGACACCAAAGATTCCAAACAAAGAATTCCATTCAGAAAAAAAGAAAATAGCCAAAGTAAATACAGAATTGATTATGATCTTCCCCACACGAACTTGAATATGTGGGGAAATAGCATTGTCTGGCCTTCAAATCTGCAACATGTCTTTTGTAATAATTCTTTATATATATATGTATAGGAGCAAGAAATAAGATTTATATCTAAACAAACTTGGTGAACAAAGAGACCAGACCATTTATCGATGGTAGAAGCCTAAGAAGCATTTTACGGAGACCTGAGAGTAGCACTAATTCAGGACCCTCATCCAAGTTACAAAGATGGTAGAAATTCCAAGAAAAGGAATAATCTTATGCTATATAGAAAACCTGGATGTGGAAGTTATCTAAATATATGAGAAGCATCGCTTACCTTCAAGGAAGGCAAGGGTTTTAAAAAGCTTGCATAACATTGGGAAATGTAACTTCCAGTAGAATGAGTAGCAAGCATATCTGCATTAGCACTGCCCATTCTTGCTATCCAAGTTTGTTGATTGGGTAAATGCTATGGTAAAGACTAAAGAGTGAAAATTGTTTCTTTTAGTAAAGTAAAAAACCAAAAAAAAAAAAAAAATTATAATGTGCAATGCGTATGTTCTTTATATATTTGGTAAAGATCTTCATTCTCACCCAATTCTATTCTTCACGAAAAAAATTATCTTGTTCATTTTGTCCTTTTTATTCTTAGGTCTCCGGTTAACCTTTTGTTCACTAGTCATTTAACTTATTCTCTAGATTGTACGTTCTCATTCACTGAATTGACTATATTTTTGCAGATTTCGAGCTTGGAACATATGACTGGCGTCGGAAGTGACTCTATTTGGGTTCCTAGTTGTTCTGCGTCCACTATAGGGTTATAATATTTTCACCTTCATTGATGATTACTTATGCTGTAGTTGGTTATATTATTGCAGAGTTGGTTTAATACTTGCTAATATTATTTCTCTTCCTTTTTTGCTATCCACAAGACTCAAACTCAAATTCATCGTCCATTTAAGAAAAAGAGCGTATAGAATACTTGAGTTTTCTTCGTAAATAAGGAGTGAATATGGCCACCACTTTGAAAATGTCGTTCCCATACATTTTTTCCTTTTGTTGGGGTTTTACATGAATATCTTACAAATGATAGTGGCATTATGAAACGGGAGTGATAATGTTGGCTCATGAATTTTAATTAATATCTGACAATAATTATATAGTCAATTTTGTAGTTGATAGATAATTAATCATAATTGTAATATTTTTTTGGTATATATCATAATTGTAATATTAATTGCATTATATGTAAACCACAGTAAAATATTCATGTGACTTTTGTTCAATCTCAATCTTGGAAGACTAGGGTACCCAAAAATAAATTATGGACAACATAACAGTAAAAAAAGAAATTTTTTTAACAGAATTAAAAGAAAAGAAGCTAATCCTGATTGTGAAGATTGAAAATGTACTTGAAGCTATACATAAAAAATTTTTAAATATGCAAACTCGGTATGTAAATTCAAACTTTTTATTATAAAATAGTTTATTAATGAGACATATTTGTTAATTATATTGCATGCTTGTATAGCGAGTTCAAATTGTTGAAGTGCATGCATGTTTCATTTATCTGCATCTATTTGATATGATTAAGGTACCCTTTGCTAGTTAGATGAAGGAATTTTGATTGGATACCAATTATTAAGGTACCTTTTACAAAGAAGACGAATTACTAAAACTTTAGATACCAACTAATTTAGATAGTTTATATGAACATATGTGTAATTTTTCTATGTTGGCATGCATTATTTTGTTTACTAACAAAGTATTTTGTATCATTTAAAAGAATACAATCTAAATTAATCATATTAATGTTGTAAACTCTATTGCCTAAAAGTAGAACTTCAATAGCATCAAACCTTTGTACTATACAGTTTTTAAAAGTCAAAGATAATTTTATTATCTTCATCACACAATTGACTTACACTAAGCAGGTTATTCTTAAGACTTTTGACAAGTACTATATTATCTACCGAAGAAGATTCACTCTTACCAACTTTGCTGATACTAACACCTTTTCCTTTGTTGTTGTCAAAATACTACGCTTTCTCTTTTTGTAGGTTCGATTGTGATGAACTTTGATCATTGATCATGTGCTTGAAGCATTTGCTATCAATATACCATTGCAAATTCTTTGACTTCAAACATGCCTATAAAATAGATTTAACTAGAATTAGACCTATGTGTTGTGCAAAAGTAATATATATATATATATACACACACACTTTCATAAAATAGATAAACTGATTTAAAATTTAATGACTATAAAATTACAAATTTATACATAAAATAGACTATAAATAAAACTATAAAAAGATTGAATTAAAGTTCATTCATTTGACTTCATATAATCATCTTTTATCTTTGTTCATTTTAAATAGCCATTTTTATTTATTTTTTAAAATCTTTTTAAGGTGCTTAAATACTAAAATATAAGCATGAAATTTGTTCATACTCTGACCCAAATATTAAGCTATGTCCAAACCAAGCTAAAGGGCCCAATCCAGGAGATTGATCCTTGTTGCTTATCCGACCTTTACAAAGAGGTCGAAATCACCGCTGGCAGGCATTTAACACTTATCCAAGTGAATAACTACTTTCGTAAATCTCTTCCTCACTTTCAGAAGAGAGATCTCCACAACCCCTAGATAAAAGGGACGGTTATCCACTAATAGTGGATCCACTCTAACGGTGGTTATTAGCTCAACCCCTATAAATGCCCTAACACACTCAAGTACATCTAAGTTCTAATATTCTAAATCTGCTTAACCTCTTACTGACTTAGGCATCAGAGTGTTTTTGCAGGTACCACCCCCATTCCTCAAAACACACAACTCGGACGGCGGCTCCCAAACAAGAACAAGTCGGAGACCACATTCTTTTGACGTTTGGGCTTTCCATCCTAGCCCAATCTACTGGTTCAGGTAACTCCCGAAACAAAATTATTAAATGAAATACACGTACGTCGAATACAATGTTTTAATAACTGAGAATTAAACAACTTTTAATTTTCTAACTTCATTTTTTATGAGTCATGACACTATATATTTTTAATAATATTATTACAACTATTGTAAACTGTTGAAAGGGAAAGAGAAATAATATATAAATAACAAAGATAATATATAACTTACGAATATAATTAGGTCAAAAAAGGAAAAACTAAAAAAATGTAAGAACATTATACATCTAGTGGTTTAGAGAGTTCATTGTCCAATACATATGCTTAGCAAACTTAAAAAAATAACTATAGTTATCAACCAGATTCTTTAAATATTTGTGCAAAGGATTAGTAAGAATGGACGAGAAAGAGTATATCACTTCTCTTCTTCCTTTCTTGTGTGGGAGTTGGATACATTATTCGTTCATTCTAAATATTTTCTAACGCAATTACGAGCTTTATAATAAATAAATATAAATAAAACAAAAAGAAAAATAAAATACCGGCTTAATCAGTTAATTGGCTATGTTTCGTATTTTCTTTCATAATTTCGCTTACAATTTGCGGCCTACGGATTCAAACCGTCTCTTTTCGGATACACACACTCCCATAAAGGAACCTTTGGCGCCAAAATTCAATATCAAATTCCACATTTCTCTCTGTTCCTCCAACTCTTTTATCTGCATTCTGATCGCTATACGGTACGGCATTTTCTCCAATCTTCCATTAGCTTTATGTTTCAATTCCAAGGTGTTCTTCATGGAAAGAAATTACTGGCAATTTAGAACCTGTACCAAACTTTTTCTTTGATTTGCGTTCGAAATTTGAGTCATTAGTCACTAGAATTTTGGATCATTGTTGTTTCGTACTCTCTTCTGAGCTAATAACCTTCTCTTTAATTTTTCGTTTTGTTCTAGATTTCAGGTTCCGTCAGGTACACGAGGAACGAGATAGTGATAACTGAGTTTCGGTAAAATTGTCCGGTTCGGAGATGCTGCCTTTATTTCATTTTAAATATTGTTATCGTTATTGATTTTGATTTGAGCAACTGTTCATGGTGTGCTTGAAGCAAAAATTATGCTTCTGCAGGCCGTTGATCATAAATAAAATAATTTCACGATTACATGTGAGGTGAGTTAAGTTACATGCTCATTATTATTATTAGTATTATTATTATTATTATTATTATTATTAGAAAAATATTAGGAAGTCAACACTTTTTATTAATATTAGCTAATATTTTGAATCAACACTTTATTTTTGTTATATTAGGATTTAAGATTTATGATTTAGATATTGGTATAAAAATACTTTTGTTGGCTAAGTGTTGGCAAAAAGTTAATAAAGTTAGTGATGTAACATTATTGTTATTATTATTGGAGATTGTATTGAAGTTACAAAACTCTTACTCTGCCAGTAATATTATTATTATTATTGTGGCTAATCACGAAGACGATATTATGTAATGCTTTTTATTTTGTTCTTTTAGTCGCATATCATTAATTCATGAGATTCATAAAATTTTGTTGGGAGTTAGAGATGCTGATGAAAAGGCAGCACTTTATAGCTGTCTAGTTTAGTGACGTTGAAATTCGCACATTATTTCACTGAGGAAGTGAAAGCCTGTGTTAGTAACTTGTCTGATAAGTGCCCAAATATGTTTATGCAATTTTGTGCTTCATAGGCTATCACAGTCCTGTGTTTGAACTTATGTTTTCATAAGCATGAGATAGAGTTCTGAATTTTTTCTCCCCACTTCTTAATTACTCATTTCGGATTTAATTTGCAAGAACATCATTGTCTTTGTGGGAAATTCATTCATATGTTTCTTGTTACTAGTACTACTTCAGGTTGTCTTGGAGTCTTGTTGGCCTGTAGTGCATTTTCCATAGACAGTAACCAAACTGTGTCTTTGACACTGAACACTCAAAATTCACATGTTTAGTATTTGGGCTGATGCTTTGATATCATTATCATTATTTTATTTATTTTAGGTTGATTTTGCTAGCCACTTAAGTTCAGATCTTTTACCTTAAGTTGAGTAAACCCATAGCCTAATTCACAAAGAATCCTGATGTATTTGTGTTGTAGGTGTATTTGCCATTAGACATGTGAAGCCTGTATTTGAAAGCTGAAATGAGATGCAATGCATGCTGGCGAGAAATAGAAGGACGAGCGGTTTCCACTACATGTGGTCATCTGTTGTGTATCCGCAAGAAATAGACTTTTGTGTTTCTCGTTTGTTTTATTGGTTAATCTAAGAAATATTGTTCATGGCAAATGAGGTTGGATTTTCTTTTCTGTTATTGAACTGATTGGTGGATATATTACCTTAACATAGTACAAAGGTACGGATGATGCCAATAAGATATTGAGTAACGATGGAGCATGCCCCATCTGTGATCAAGTGCTTTCAAAGAGGTATGGTTTTGATCTGCTGATTATTAAATAAACACATACAATGTTGTTATTCACCTGATCCAATGGTTTTTCAAATTTAGGATTTGTTCTCATGTATTGTGGTTCTATCGTGATTCTATATTATATATTGTCAGTTTTGAATCCACTGAATGCTATACAAATAAAATTTGTCATTGGTTGCACTAATATTTTCACAACTTAGCATCCATATTTGTGCTGCAATTTCATGTTCCTATAATGTTTATGAAAATTAAAATTTTGTTGGAAATTTCATATTTCTCTCCTCTTGTCAGCCTCATGAAGCCTGTAGATATCAATCCCAACGACGAATGGATAAATGTAAGAATACTTCTCACTATAATGTAACTACATGCAGCAGAGATTATTTTTATCTTTTATTTTTTATTTTATTTTATTTTTTAAATTTATATAGCTTTCCTGCCACTCATTGTGATATTTTCTGTTGCAGATGGCCATGGCTGGAATATCTCCACAGATATGTATCCTTTATGCCCATTTTTTAGAGGGTACCTGATAGAGGTCCATCATAAAGAGAGTCTACAATGCAACAGTAAGAAAGATTATAGGTTATAATAACATAATTGATAGACGAGTATTAGAGGAACTGCAGGAACTATTAGTTACAGGAGGTTTACCAAGTTCCAGATGCAATAGAGATTAGAGTAATTGGTTGGGTTTGGGAAGGGAGCAGTGTCAATATAGTGAACACAAGATTAGACATAAGCCATAAGGAGTTTCCCTGTGATAACGTGTAGAAGTGTGGAACAAGTTTCATGAAACTAATGGAGTCAGAATGTAGAGGGAGGATGAAGCATGGGCTATGTTTAAGATGTGATGAGAAATTCACTCCCAAACATGTTAACCAATTCAAGGTCATGCAGCTCATGCTGTTAGAGGAAGAAACACATGAAAATTAGGAAGATATTGGGACTAAGGAGTAAGGAGGAAGAATTGTATTATAGGAAGGGAAATTGGTGCTGTTTGATCTCTCTATAGCATGACAATCCTCACAACAAAGAGATCTCTCGAATGATGGGGGATGTGCTAGACAAGAAAGTAATGGGAGATGCGTGAAAGGTTAATATTGGAGGAGAGTGATAGAAACTAATATGTTGGTAAGAAGGAAATAGGACAAGTTTGATAGAGAGGTATATGAGAAAGAATGACAAAACTATAGCTATTTTTGGAGGCAAGAGCCTTGAACTACAACTAGTGATGGGTAGATCAAACACTTTAACCCACTTAGAGTATCTGTTGGACACTAAAGGTGATTTATGTTTGCAAGGGACTTATTGAGACAGGTGGAGACAATGAAGTGGGGTCCTAAGGTGCTAACTTAATTGTTGATATGGCAAGTGTGAGATAGAAGATCCCATGATCCTAGGAGAATCTCAGTGTTGAGCAATCTGTAGGTAAGGTGTGAGGATTAAGAAAATACTGGAAATGGGCTTGAGAGAGAATAAGCTGTTCTAAGTTCTTAGACCTTGTTTCTTCTATTTATTGTCTGTATAACACTTTATCAATTGATACCCCATTGGTGGACTCCGAGAGTGATAGCATGCAAGCTTTTTATTTCATATTCTTGCAACTTTGTAGTCAAGGAAGGTCCTCACACTGTCTGCTGTCTGGAAAGCTAGTGCAAAAGAGATGGTGAAAAGGCCAAAGGTGATAGGTTACTTTTCAAATTGGAGTTGGAGAAGGTGGTCCCCCAGAGAAGGTCTACGAGAGGTTTGCCTTTTGAATTTTTATTTCTTCTGAAAATCAGGCGGAGGGAGGGATGAAGACAATGAATAATAGGGAAGATGTGATCAATTTTGGGGAGGTTGCTTTTGAAGTGGATAGAATTGTCGATAATCCAAAGCATTAAAGAGAACACAAGAAGTGGTTGAGTCCAACTAGGTAAGGAAAATGAAAATGGAGAAGAGTGAAAAAGCTGAGTCCAGAGAAAAAGGAGACGAAGGACATGATTTGCAAAGTGGACGATCACCTTGTGGGTTTTCCAGATGTGGGATTTTAGCAACCTCCATTTCTGTTCATTGAGGCATTAAGGCCATCTTTTGTGAACTTCATAGGGATACAAATTTGGCTGAATTGAAACAGAATATGTCTACTGCATAGCCAAGAATGAAGGTGCAAACAGATTAGAAAAGTTGGAAAGAATCTAGAACTTTGGGGATTGGTTGTATCTAAAGTTCCAGCTTTGGAGGGTCAAGACTATAGTCAACAAATGAAATGAGGAGGTCAACCTTTACCAATAGTAATGACAGCAGATTGAGAACTACGGCCTTGGCTTTTGGAGTTGTTAAGCAGATCTTAGGTGAAATACTAGAGGGGAAGGTGAGAAATCTTGGGAGCTACACACAGTGCTAATCAGGGGAGTTCCCATGTTTCACGAAGAGGAAATGGTGAAAGTTTTGGGGAGTATTGATTGCAAGCTTATAATAAAGTCGCTCAATATGGGAAAGGAAGGAGGATTACAAGGGATAATTCTTCAAATAAAAGGAATGTGAACAGAGAAGAGTCACTTAGGTGTCATTTAGGCGTTGGTTAGCTACATAAAAGAGGTTAGGGAGAGAGAAAGGAACATAGATGAGATAAATGACAATAAGTAGAGAATGTGGTCTCTGGAGTACCTTATAATGCCAGTTTCATCATCCTCTGGTTCAGAGGTCACCGCTATGATAAATACATGCCATTTGTTTACTCTTTTCTCTACTTTCTCTATTTTCCTATCTGATCCAGTTCACTAGAACTGTACAATAAGATAAAATGAAATTGGTTTCATATGTTTTAACCTTTTATATATAATCTGACGGTTTGACTCAAGAGAATGAAGTGTTATGTTCTGCAATTCTAGAAATTAAGAGGGTATATTGGACCATGTGTTTTCCCTGAGCATATTTAGTGATGAAGAGTGCATACAGAAGTGTGATGTTCTACATTGGCCAAAAAGAACTGGAGATGCAATTTAAGATGAACCGGATTGTTGCTCAATGCCGGCAGAAATGTGAAATGATGCAAGAGAAGTTTACAGAAAAATTAGAGCAGGTTCATACGGCTTACCAAAAAATGACCAAGAGATGCCAGATGATGCAGCAGGAAATCGAGGTCTTAACCAAGGACAATCAAGAACTCCAGGAAAAATTTGCTGAAAAATCCAGGTCAATGCTGATCTCTTTTGAAACTTATGCAAATCATATATCGGTGTTAATGCCTTTTAGCTGTATTGCAATTTCAGGCAGAAGAGAAAATTAGATGAAATGTATGACCAACTAAGGAGTGAGTTTGAGTCAGTGAAGCGGTCTGCCATACAGCCTGCAAGCAACTATTATAACAGAAAGGATAATGATTTGTTCTCTAATCCACCTAACATTATGGATGAGAGACAAACTGGCAGAAAAGGTAACCCTTTGCATTCTAGTTTCTAAGTAACCTTTTCAATTGAAGAAAGGAAAAATGCTTAAATAATGAACTATATGGCCTGCTTTCCAACTTATATATTTCCAAAAGTAGGTAACTTAATTGTCACAGGTCTGGTATTCACTCCTGACACTCCAGGGCCAAAAGAGGATGTGTGGCCTGCAAGACAGAATAGCAATAACTCTGGTGGCCGCTTTGATATCTCTATTGGCTCACCAGCTAAACAAGCAGTCAGTCCAGGGAATGCAGGGAACAGAAAGGTTGGTGCTCACTCAGTTTTTGGAGCTGGTGGCACAAGCAACCCTTCAATGAATCTGAGGAACTTGATACTTTCTCCAATAAAGCGGCCTCAGCTCTCACGTAACCGGCCCCAATTATTCACGTGAGGAAGAAACTTATGTCTTCTACTGTTACTCTGTTATCTAAATTCTGAATATTGTACTTTGGTATTTCAGGTTATAACCTCAGACGATGCTCAACCATCTAAGACTCAAGTTAAGCTGTCTCTTCCGGGTTGTTTCTGGCTTTAGCTTTTTTTCCCTTCCTTTATGGCGAAACAAAAAGGCGAAAGTAACTCTGTTGTCCTTCTTTTAATGAATTCCTAGTTTTCTTTGGATACATATTCGTTTTAGCACTTGCATGCTCTAAGCTGCCAAGACACAAAATGCATATATTATTTCTCTTTCCCTGCATTCGATTTGTAGAACGCAAGATATATAATATTAGCATTACATAGGGTCGGAATACAGGATTTTTATGTCGGTGAATTTTCCCATCCATGTCTTTATGCTATGTCTGGCAAAGGAAATAAAATGAATTGGAAGTTGAATGCAAAGTTGAGTATTTTTTTATTGGTTTATAGTGATTGTTGGATGAAATGAAAATGTAAGTAAAATAAATATTAATTCAACTAGGTATCTTTTAAATTATTCTTTTAGTCGATCTTTTATTCTATTAATTAAAAAAAATTAAAACACATTTAGATTTATTATTTTTTTATTTAAAATATACATTTAAAAAACAGTTTAAATCAAATCAAAATCCAAAAATTCAATTTTAAATATTCAAATCTATTTTAAACTCTTAAACACTAACACATTCAAAAAAAAATCCCTAAAATCTCAAAACACACATCAATCCTAAAATTCCACTGCGACTCTCATCCTCGTCGCTGCGCTCCTCATCGTTGTCGCTTCTTCTTCTGTGACGCACTCCTGCTCCGCCACGCTCAACCTCCTCTCTCGCGATTATCATATACAGGCTTCTTTCTTTTCTTGTAGAGAGGATATAATCTTACTATTTTTGTTCTTAATTACTTATACACGTTAAACTCATTAACGAGGGCTAACAAAAGGGTCAACCAGCTCACAGATAACTTTTGGTTAATGAAATTTGTTAGTATGTCTGTGGTTTTTTGTTTTCTTTTTTTAATGTGTTTGTGATGATATTTTTTTTGTTTTTTGTATTCTTCTATTTGATTTGGAATTTGTAATGTTATCGTAATTTGAATGTGTTTATATTGTTTATTTAATTTTGGATGTGTTTATGTTGTTCATTATGTTTCAGGTTTGTATCATTCTTACTATCAGAATGTCACGCTTCTGGTTGCTCTACTCTAATAGAGTGGAAATTACGACGACTTTCACATATATATAATATTGCTGTTTTCTTTGAAAAACCGGAAATACGTTTTTTTTTTCTCGCACACACATATATACAAATTATCATAATACTATTACATCCACAAGAATCACAAGAATCACAACTCCTATCCCTCTTTACAAAAATATAAATCTCAACAATAAGGCAAGGAAAAAACTTCTATGATAATACAACCATAAAATGTAGAAATCATGTTGTAAGCTTCCTCATCTGCTTCCTGATAACAAAAGTCTGTAGGGGTTGAGAACATCATCTTCGCAGGTTCTCAATAGAGGGTTTAAGAATTGTCATAAGAGGATACATATAAATCAAAGAATAGATTTCAAATGATGTGATTATCGTTCGTCTTATAAATCTTTTCAAAACCAACAGTTACTTACTCAGAACCCAAATTCATGCTTCCTTTATAAAATTTTAAAAGTTACTTGAATTGTATGAATAGCCAACTTGTTCCAAACATAAGTTCATTAAGTCTATACTGAACCAGTTTGATCTTTCATACTTTTCCCTACCTTAAACATAATTCACTCACGATCTCCGGCCCATCACCTAACCAATCACAGCTTCTGGCCTAAACAAAAATAATCAAAATATAAACCACCACAAGTCAAAGCACGTATTAATCTTTACTAACTTACCAAGTCACGGGCTCCGACCCAACCAGTCACGGCCTCCGGCCCAAAATAATCAAAACTTGGCCTCCGGCCTAAAACATATCAAAACTCGGCCTCCGGCCTAAAACATATCAAAACTCGGCCTCTGGCCCAAAACAATATCAAAACTCGATTTTTCACAAACCTCCAATCATCACATCAAGAACATCCCTCAGCGTCACCATTTCCAGCATAAGGGATCTCTCAATTGTTCAAACACATACAAAACAATACAAGGAATACACAATTAAAGAGAACAAATAAAGTAATTAGATTAAGTAGCACATAGATACAATTAATAAAAAAGACAAGTCAAATACAAGATGCACACCCAATCAATACACACAAATACAAATGATGCATGCCTGACCTATTGGCTATGAGCTCACATGTCGGTTACATTACCAGAACCTGACACATCCGGTAGCTAACCCAGGCATTGTCTCTCTGTTTTACTTCCACACTCTTTGAATATAGTGCCTGACACATTCTTGGTATATAGTACCCGACACACTCTTGGAATATAGTGCCTGACACACTCTTGGGATATAGTGCCTGCCACACTTTATACAAACGAAGAGAGAACCACGAACAAGCGGGATTACACCACCATCCTTGCTCGGATTACAACTACAAGTCAACCTGGAAGCTTGATAACACCATTGTCCTTGCTAAACATAATCCAATATGCAAGCGAGATCACACCACTATCCTTGCCTATCACATTAGACCCCGATTAAGTGGGATTAACCAACCATCCTTACCGGGTACCTCGAACAAGCAAGATTAACCAACCGTCCTTGTCCGAATCACATTACAATGCGCAAGTGGGATTAACCACTGTCCTTGCTATTGCAATTAATCTCGAGTAAGCAGGATCAAGCACCATCCCTACTAAAAAAAATCACGAATAAGCGGGATTAACCAGCGTCCTTGCCCTGGTATAACTTAGGTGAGTGTGCAAGCGGGATTCACCACTGTCCTTACCACATTAATCATACTCATTGTCCTCACCACTGCGGTCACTCAGACCATATTTCATCATTATCATTTACTTAAATCACTTTCATAAATTATTATGTTCTCTAACCCCAACTCCTTATTAAGAAATCAATTTTGTTTTCTCATGAGTAGGATAACACCACCGTCCTTATAGCTATGCGCAACCACAGAACAAGCGGGATGAGACCTCTGTCCTTGCCCAATGCAGGTGCCAAAGCAAATTAACTCAACACACAAGCGGGATAACACCCGAATCTTGTCACAAACAAATATTCAATCAATACACGAGCGAAATATCACTCAAACCTTACCAACTCAGCCAATCAGGCCCTCACCAGTCTTGTCATTCATTTCTTAAGTCAATTTCATATTCAGTCAGTTCTTAATCATAAGCTCTCGTCATCCCATTATTATCTTCGATACTCTGACCCACAATCCTATTCAACTTCATCGAATTCATTTACTAATCATGCTCATGCTTAATCTCAAGCCTAAAACAAGTTATCGAAACTTAAACAGGGGTTACAGAGGTAAAAAAGCAGACTGAATATGCAAAAACAGTTGAAAATAACATTTCTTAAAAAATAGCGCAATCATGCGTACGCATGCCTCGTGCGTACGCATAAATTCCCTTTTTGTGCGTACGTGCAAAACGCGCACGGAAAAGATTCATTTCAGAAATGCAAGTTGTACGTACGCATGGGTCATGCATACGCATGACCTTGCTTTTGTGCATATGCATAACATGCACACAAAACTCTTTCGCTTCTGTAACACCCCTCATGCGTACGCATGACCTCAATTTTCTGCAACATTCAGACTTCAGTTTAAAATATCAATTTTCAATCCGTCATAACTTTCTCTACAAAATTTTATTTTTCTTCATTCTTGAACCATTTTAAAGATCTTTTTACTAACTTTAATCTAAGACAAATTTCATTCGATTCTGAACTCCGAGTGCCAAGTTATGGCCCGTCGAAGTTGATCAAAAGTATGTTTTTACATAAAATTCTGCATATTCAAAATTTAACCATTTCTTCAAATCTTTCCTTTTGAAACCAAAAACCCTTTTTCTCCATTTCAATGCCAACACTCTATCATATTCAATCCCTTCAACACCCTTTCATTCATTACTCATCAATCTCAATAATTATCCAAATCAAACACCATTCATATATTAAATACCAAATTCAATATTACCATCACAATCATAAATCACACCAAATTCACTTATTCTACTCCATCAAACTTATCCAAACTTACCATATAGGAGATCCCTCACTCTATCACGGTCTTAAGGCCCAAACTCTCACATCAACATCATTCAACTCAATCTATAGCTCATCACAAGGTAATCAAAACTACAAAATTCATTTACTAATCAAACATACAGTTTCAGTCATCATTTAATACAATATTTACACTAAATTATCATTCAAGCACATCATCAATCATACATACTAATTTATAAGACTCACATAATCACCAAAAGTAAAATTTTCATATCAATATCGATTCATAACAATCCTTGTATAAAAAATTGGTTTTCTAGAAAATCTCTACCTCGTTGACGGTGGTTTCCAACTCTTGAATTCCCTTCTTCAATTAACTCAAACTCCAACCAATAGTACCAAGCCTCCGTCAAGTGTTTCCAAAAGCAAGCCAAGCTCCAATTCCACGATAGCAATTCAACCCAAGCTAGCCATCACTCTTATTCAATCTAATTAATCAATTTATTCACATTTTAAGCTAGAATTTTATACATAATTAGGAAAAATCAAAGAAAAAGAGTTCTCTTACCTTAACCCATATGAAATAGGAATGTATCCCACTTGGAATTCATGCTAGAGTACCCTTAAACAACCAAAATCACAAGATTTCAACACTAACTACCCAAAAATGCAAAATAGTAGAGAGAATGGAAAATTGGGCAGGGATTTCAGATTTACTCACTGCAATACTTACTTAGAAATGAAGAGGATGCGGAGAAGAAGCATGGTCACAAACAGCTCGTCAATTGGAGCTCTATAGCAAAAGTTATGGAAAATTGAAGTTTATGTGGAGTTAGGGTTCTTCTCCTATCTGCCCCCCTCTCTCCCTTTCACTATGATTATATGTTGAAATGGCTTCTAAGGGTTTATATATGTGAGCTTGGGTCCATTTGGGTCCGGTTCACTCATTTTCGCCTGTTGGTCCAATTTTGGTCAAAAACCTTTAAGATTAACATTTTAATTCATATTCTAATCATTTTCACTTCTCCAAAATATAAATTTTATATTTTTAACCTTCTTTGCTCTTATTTAATTTATTGATTAATTATTTATCATTTTTTTGCATTTTACAAGGTCCGTATATAAATTTTTTAACATGAATTTTGGATGTGCTGATAAAAAACTTAACATGCATTCTTATAATTTTGGATGTGTTTATGTTGTTCATGTAGTTTTAAATGTGTTTATGTTATTCATTATGTTCCAAGTTCGTATATAAGTTTTCAGTGCAACTAGATATTATTTAAATATTATCTTTTATTCAGCTTTTATAGGAGAGAAAAAATAAAAAATAAGTAATTTTCTTGATTTTTTGAACAATTGGTACATAAAAGTGAATATTTAAATTAATTAAATAATAATAAATTTCTAAAAAGACTGACTAAAGACTAAATTTTAAAAGATAAGTAACATTTTTGAATAAATATCAATTTAAATCACCATTTTGGTTGAAAAGAAATTCCCTTTTTTACAAAATAACCATTGAATGAGAGAAACAAATTATATTATGACTTTTTTAAAGATTATTTTTTATTTAGTAAAATGGATTAAATATGAAAAGACAAATTTTTATAAGATTCTAGACATTGAATTTTCATATAATCTTTTACAAATATATTTAAAAAAATGATATCTTTTGTAATAACCTGGATTTTAAGTAAACCACTTTTTTAAATTTTTATTGGTGAACAATAAAAATGTTTTTTTGGGATCATATAATTATCGGATTCAAATTCAATCAGTATGAAATTTTTATCGGTATTCTTTTCTCAAAAAAATTATACCAAAATATTTGAGAGATATGGAGTTGAGATAATTTATCTTATCAATGTCATTTATACTGGTAAAACTGCTAATTGATCAAATAAAGTAAAATACATGTGCTCAAATTATTACCATTTTTGACAGTTATCTCTTAAGAGATATTTTGACCCATATAATCACTTTTAGCTCTCTCTCTCTCTCTCTCTCTCTCTCTCTCTCTCTCTTATTTTTATTTATTTTTTTATTGTCATCATGAATACGAGAGAAAAGAGAGCGCCAAGTATGTTTATCCAAAGGTCATGCTTGATTCATAAAAAATTGAAGGCTCAAATCTAAATTCCACTTCGATTAATCAATTTTCTTAAGATTAGTAAAGAAAATTCTCTCATTTCCTCCTCTCTAAAATTCGGCCCAAATATACCAAAGGAAGCATGATCAATTTTTTCATCTTCACTTATTTAAGAATCATGTTCTAGGACCTCCAAGAAGCAAGAATCCCAAGCTCCAAATGTGAGAAAATGTCTCGCTTTTCTTTCATGGGAAATTCGGCCATCATGGCCTTTTGGAGTCTAACGAAGATTTTGATTGAAATTTGGTGTAAAAAAAGTACCATTTTGTAAATATGTCATATAAGGATAAAATAGTCACTTTATAAAATATTGAAGGTAAAATGGTAATTTTGAAGCATAAAAATTTAAAATTTATTATAGAAAAGATTTTGAGTGAATGATAATTTAAGATCAATATATGTTAAGATTGGTATTTAAGATAAATATTAAGGGCAAACGGGTCCTTAAAGAAAGAGAAAGGTTAGAAACTTTTAGATTTTAGAATGAACACCCCTTTTTGATCGTATGCTTGGCAAAAATAGTGGTTTTGTCCTACTTGTTTAGTACTTTGATAGAATGTGGGAACACTCACTGATTGTTTGAATGCATACTCTTTCTCACTTGTTAGCATATTATAATGTCAAGTTTTGTGACAATTGTCAATTGTCATAATGTACGTAGTTTTGTTTATTAGGCACGTATGCAGAACATATGCAATTAAGAAAGCATATCTGGGGCTTATTCTTAGGTAATTTCGGGTTGTGGATAGTCAATTAACATCTATGTTTGTGCTTTGTGCATATTCACTGTGCTTGTATTGTATGCTTGTTCTCTATTTTTTGTGTTTTGTTATTAATATTTGATTCTTTCCTATTACTGTTACTTGTTTATTGATATAGATTGTGGTATAGTTAAAAAAAAATTAAGACTATGCTAAACTAATGACATCTAAGACTTGAACCTAGGGTTAGAACAATAAAAGGCACGACTATCAAAAATGCCAGAACTTTGCCCTAGGACTGATGTACAATTCGTCCCCTTCATTAGTACCCTGCTGGCACTGAAAACCATAGGTTCACACCCCATTCCCTTTACTGTTTCTACAGATGGAACCGACAGTGCCATTCATTGAATGCTGATGTTGCCTTTCGTAGCGACACAAACTTTGGAATATGTTTGACTGGTTGAGTTGTGGATCACTTTGTACATTCCATGCACCTACAGTATCTCTCTTTACTTCTTTATACATGCTTCAATTTAGAGGCTCTATATGACTTTCTAATTTCTGAGATACGTGTTCCAGTAATCCCTACTGTCGCTAGTTACATGTTCTTAGAGAGTATATAACTCTATCTCACTCCTGTCTTAGAATGTTACACATTCTTTCTTTGTGTTATCATTTCCTTATCAATGCTAGAGATTTGTTTTAGTTACCCTCTTTGTCTAAAGCAAACAACCTCAGCATGCATTCCCATATATGGATAGTTCGTTCTGATTTTGCCCTTAGTTTGAAAATGTCATGTTGTATTAACTAGCGGGTTTGTTCCCAATACTCTTTGAAGAACTCTCCAAAATTGTGAAGTAAAATTCGAATATTAGGCGGACACAAATAGTAGAGTATATCTCCAGCAGTCCCTTCATTCTCTATCGCCCATATTGCAACATAACTTAGAAAGATTCTCAATAATACCGCTACAATTCCTATTATAATCTTGGTCTTACTTCCACTAGGGCACTTCAATGAGTTATGTTGAGTTAAAAAATTAACTAAAATATTTAGTGATGATAAACATTATTTTTGGGCAAAATAAATAATTAGTGTTATTTAATTTAATTACTTATTACCAATTATTTATTATGTGTTGCAGATCTTAATTCAATATTAACCAGCCCAAATGAAATGCAAAACAATTAGCAAGAAAAATGGGCTGAAAGCAAAAATCAGAAGCCCAAGAAAAAGCAAATAAAGAAGTCAAAGAAATTGGATGGGCCAAACAGATTACATGAACCAAACCGATCCAAGCCCAAAGTGAATTTCAATTCCCTCCATCTTGCCTTACCAAAAGCAACGTTACTCTCCTCTCTGAGCAAGTCAAATCAAAGCTTCAAAAAAGTAAGAAAGAGAAAGAGAGAAAGAGCTTCTTCCCTAAGCTAGTAACCAAAGAAGCAAGAGAGAGAAAGTTTAAGCTTGAAACACAGAAGCTAAAACAGAAAATCCAAACCAAATCAAGCTTAGGTTAAAGGTAATCCATCTCATCTTGCATGTATCAGATCTTCTTCTCTTCTTCCCAACTCTATGCTCTATCCAAAAATGGCATTCAAGGGAAAGTTGTTCTCTGCCCTATTCTGCTTTACATCTACAGTCACAAGTGATACTTGGGGACCAAGTAGTTTCTCAATGGCTAAGATCAAGTTGACCATGAGAAGATTTCTATGGTTGCTGTTTTATGGCTTTCGGTCAAGGTAAGGAAGTCAGAAGGAGAGTTTCTACTCTAAGGTTTATTGAAAAAAAGTGAATCTGTGGATTGGTGAAGCTCAAGGCTCAAGGTGTTGACCTTGGAAGAAGAACCCAGCAACATGCAAGGAGATAAAAGAGGTTTGCTGTTCATTCAGAAACCAAGGAGAGAAAACCAGAGTTTGAGAGTTGTGTTCTGCAAAGAAGTTCCTCTACTTGGATAATGCTTTCTTTCAAAGAAGCATTCGGCCAATACTGAAGAACTGTGAGGTTTGCGAATCTGGTTTTGCACATAGCAAAGAGGCTGCTGATGAAGTCAATCTCCTTCATGTTTTACTGATTGTGATGTTCTTTTCTATGTATATCTTTCTGTAATTTCTTGTGAGAAAAGGCATTGTGAAGAAACTCAAGTAAAAGCCATGAGTGGAAAAAGGCTGAGTGAAACACTTGAGAGAAAAGCCTAGAGTTATTTTTTGATTTCTTTAGGTATGTTTATGTCTTGTATCTTGTACCTGTAAGGTATCCCTTTCTTAGTTGGGTTAGCACTAAGAGTGAATAGTTAGGTATTAGCATAGCCAATGTCAAGTTAGGTTAGAACTTGAGTGTGAAAGGATTGGGTCAATCCTGTGAAATTGGTGTATGTAATACTGTTAACTATAGTGAAATTCTTCCATAGTTGTGGAGGAGACTGGACGTAGGTTGCATAGCACAAGGCAACCGAACCAGGATACATGCTGGTATTAGCTTTTCTCTTCTCTGCTGTGTTCTGTTTTCTGATATTCATGAGACAAAAATAAATTGTCTCATAAATTTTTGCTACTGAGTACAAACAGAATCAGAATTGAAAGTTTGTTTTAAAAGGATAATAACAACAACTTAAAATGAAGGCATAGATTCAACCCCCCTTCTCTAAGCCTACCACAACCTTCAATTGGTATCAGGAGCTAAGGTCTCAAGAATCAAGCTTAACCGCTTGGAGCAAAGATCCAATGGCGAACAACTTGGGCACAACCACAGTTGCCTACACCCTCACTGAAGGCCAGTCAAACAACCGGCCACCTTTCTTCAACGGGAAGAACTACTCCTACTGGAAAGAAAGGATAAGGATTTTCATCCAATCTATTGACTACAACATATGGAAGATTGTTGTGAGCGGTCCCAAGATCCCAAAAAAATAAGTGCTGATGGAGTGGTGACTCCAAAAGAAGAAGCTGAATGGAATGAAGATGATAAGAAGAAGATAGAGCTGAATGCTAAAGCAATCAACCTTTTTCACTGTGCTATCTGCTTTGAAGAGTACCGGAAGGTGTCTAGATGCAAGACAGCCAAAGAAATCTGGAAAAAACTCCAGGTTACACACGAAGGCACTAAACAAGTCAAAGAAACGAGGATTGATATGCTGCGAAAAGAGTACGAGATGTTTAGCATGAAGGATGGAGAAAGCATTGATGAAGCATTTGAGAGATTCTCAATCATAATCAACAACCTTGATGCTATGGGTACAAACTATGCAGAACAAACCTTGGTGAGAAAACTCCTTAGAAGCCTCACAAAAGAATGGGAAAACATTACCACTGTACTAACCGAGAGAGAGTGAGTCTAGTGATGGTATTTCAGATGACGAGCTTTTGTTTTTTGCGAGGAGATTTAGAAGGATGATGAAGAACAAAGGCAAATACAAGGGTTCAAGTTCAAAGGAGCACAAGTTTGACGTGAGCAAGGTGACGTGTCATCATTGCAAAGAGGCTGGACACTTCAAGCTAAACTATCCAAAGCTCAAAAAGGAGGACAAAGGAAAAAAGGAAAGGAAGAGAGTACTCATGACATCTTGGGAGGATCTTGAGAATGACTCAAATGAAGAAGAAGAATATGAAAGAGATGACAAAGACTGCTTCATGGCTGGAAACAACAATCTTGATGAGGTAAACTATTATGATTTGACCATTGAGGACTTGCATGCTATTATTGATGATCTCACTTTAAACACATCAAAACTGCTTGACAAATACAATGAATGTAGATCTGAAAGAGATGTGTTAAGAGTTGAAAATAATTTTTTAAAAGAAAAAGTGAAAGAAACTGAATGTGCTTTGGACATCATTGAAGAAAACAGATTTCTAAAAACCGAACTTGAAAAATTAAAAGGAAAGCACATTGTGGATCATTCTCATGAGTTAATTGCTGAAAATGAAAGATTAAATGATATGATTAAAAGGCTGAATGGTGACTTAGCAAAATTTGCTCAAGGTTCTAGCAACTTGGACAAATTATTTGCAAGTCAAAGACCATTATTTGAAAAATCTGGTTTAGGCTACATAGCCAAGGAAGATGCAGTTTCTAATAATTCCTCTATAAAATTTGTGGCTTCTTCATCAAATACCAAATTCATACCAAACAAATCGGGTATTGGATATATTTCAACTTTTGAAGAAAAATTTGATGAAGTATACACAAGTGAAACTGAACCTTCACCAAGAAATAATCCGAGTTCAAACCGGCCAGGGTTGGGTTACATTTCGAAAAATGAGGCTACTTTCAAGAAACCATTTTTCTACAATAAAACCTCTTTTTCGAAAAATCCAAAGAGTTTTAAAAATTCTGGTGAAAACATTTTTGCAAAGAGGAACAATTATAACAAAAATCAGTTTGTTAAAAGAAATGCATCTCCTCCAAAAACTAGAAAATTTCAACCATTTAATCACTTCAAGCAATTTAACTCACCTAAATTTCAGCGACACACATCAGAAAATCATTGTGTTAATTGCAAAAAAATTGGTCACTCATATGAAGAATGCTTCATTGAAAAGAGAGTTGTAGGAAACAAAGTCTACAATGTTATTTGTGATTTCAATGCACTTGGACAACCAAGATAGATTAACTTCAAAGGATCCAAATCAATTTGGATACCTAAGGCTACTTGAAACTCATCATGCAGATTTGCCTAGCATCCAAGAACAAAAAGGACATGTGGTACATGGATAGTGGATGTTCAAGGCATATGACTGGAAGGTCAACCTACTTCATCAAACTAAACAAGTATGATGGAGGTTTTGTGACCTTTGGAGATGATGGTAAAGGTAAAATCATTGCTGTTGGAAAAGTAGGTAATGAACAATCTACTTTCATTGATGATGTACTTTTGGTATGTGGTTTGAAGCACAACCTTTTGAGTATAAGTCAGCTGTGTGACTTAGGATATTTAGTAATTTTCAAAAGACTTGAATGCTGTGTTGTTAAAGAAAGAACAAATGAAGTGATGTTTGTTGCCAAGCGTTTTAATAATATGTATGGACTTACTCTTGATGAACTATAGGATCAAAATGTAGCTTGTCTTCACTCTAAAGAATCTGAAAAGTGGTTTTGGCACAAGAGATTGGGCCATGCAAGTATGTTTCAAATAAACAAACTTGTAAAGAAAGAATTAGTAAGAGGTCTTCCTTTGATAAAGTTTGACAAAGACATCACTTGTGATGCTTGCCAAATGGGAAAACAAACAAAAAGTTCTTTTAAACCAAAGGAAGACATCTCTACTAAAAGATTACTTGAGTTGTTACACATTGATTTATTTGGTCCAACAAGAACTCAAAGCCTAGGTGGTAAACATTATGGTTTAGTAATTGTGGATGACTACACTAGGTTTGGTTGGGTTTTATTTCTTGCACACAAAAATGAAGCCTTTTCGGCCTTTGAACCTTTTTGCAAGAAAATTCAAAATGAAAAGGATTTGAAAATCTCTTCTATAAGGAGTGATCATGGAACTGAATTTGAAAATAATTTATTTGAATTCTTTTGTGAGGAATTTGGAATATCTCACAACTTCTCTTGTCCAAGAACACCACAACAAAATGGTGTTGTGGAAAGAAGAAATAGAAGCATACAAGAGATGACAAGAGCTATGCTTTGTGAGAGTAATGTTCCAAAATTCCTTTGGGCTGAAGCGGTTAACACGGCTTGCCACATTTTGAATAGAACAATCATAAGAAAATTTTTGAAGAAAACCCCTTATGAACTTTGGAAAGGCTACCCACCAAACTTAGATTACTTGCACATCTTTTGATGCAAATGTTTTGTTTCAAATAACAAAGAAAATTTGGGAAAATTTGATCCAAAGGCTTATGAGTATTTGTTTGTAAGATATTCCACAACTAGTAAAGCATATAGGGTTTATCATCAAGATGCTAGAATTATTGAAGAGTCCATACATGTTACATTTTGTGATACTAACTTAGTGCAAAGCATTTTGGAAGATTGTGATGCAGGAAATCAGGCTCAAAAGGAAGATGCAATCACTCAAAATCATGAAAAGGAAAATTCTGGTCAAACTGAACTAGAAACTGCACCTGCTAAAAATTCGAGAGACAATTCCATTTTGTCTCATGAATTTGAAGGAAATCCTGGAAACAGCAGCACCTAGAATCCCTTGGTGACTGAATCTGCCACCAAATCCACCAGACCTCGTGAATGGAGGTTCTTGAAGAACTATCCCGAGGAATTTGTCATTGGGGACGTTTCTCATGGAGTGCAAATACGATCTTCAACTAGAAAGGCAAATGAAGGATCAAACATTGCCCTTCTCTCACAAATAGAGCCTCAAAACGTCAAGGAAGCACTTAGTGACCCCTCTTGGGTTAAAGCTATGGAGGATGAGCTTCTTGAGTTTGAAAAGAACCAAGTATGGACTTTGGTTCCAAGGCCAAGTGGAAAGAAAGTGACCGACACCAAGTGGATATTCCGGAACAAGTTGGGAGAAGATGGTAGCATTGCAAGAAACAAGGCAAGGCTGGTGGCACAAGGATATGACCAAGCAGAAGGAATAGACTTTGATGAATCTTTTTCCCCTGTTGCCCGAATGGAAGCCATAAGACTTCTCTTAGCTTATGCTGCATTTTGTGGTTTTAAATTATATCAAATGGATGTGAAATGTGCATTTTTGAATGGAGTGATAGATAGAGAAGTATATGTGGAGCAGCCTCCTGATTTTGAAAATAAAGAGCATTCTAATCATGTTTTCAAATTATCTAAAACTCTCTATGGTTTAAGACAAGCTCCTAGAGCTTGGTATGAGAGACTTAGCTCTTTTCTTTTGAAAAATAATTTTCAAAGAGGCACCATTGACACAACTCTATTTATCAAGAACTCTAATGATTCTTTTATTCTAGTCCAAATATATGTTGATGACATTATTTTTAGATCAGCCAATGAATCCCTTTGTTCTGAATTTGGAAAACTCATGACAAGTGAATTTGACATGAGTATGATGGGTGAACTTAATTTTTTTCCTTGGGCTGCAAATTAAACAAACTAAAAAAGGTATTTTCATTCATCAAGAAAAGTATGCCAAGGAATTAGTTAAGAAATTTGGTATGGAAAATGCCAAACCCATGGGAACTCCCATGCATCCTAATTCTAAATTAGATAAGGGAGAAACTGAGAAAGATGTTGATGAGACTAGGTATAGAGGAATGATTGGTTCTCTTATGTACTTAACTTCCTTTAGACCCGACATTGTGCAAAGTGTTGGATTGTGTTCTAGGTTCCAATCCAAACCAAAAGAGTCACATCTTTCTGCAGTTAAAAGGATCATTAGATATGTTCATGGCACATCCAATTTTGGTCTTTGGTATCCTATGATTGATGATTTTTCTGTAGTTGGTTATTGTGATGCAGATTTTGCTGGTGATAGAGTTGATAGAAGAAGCACTTCAGGCTTATGTTGCTTCCTTGGGAAGTCCTTGAATGTTTGGTCTAGTAAGAAACAGCCAACTGTGGCTCTATCCACTGTTGAGGCTGAGTATATAGCTGCTTCTTCATGTTGTTCTCAGCTTTTATGGTTAAAAACACAGCTTACCGATTATAAATTAAATGCTGAAAATATTCCTTTGATGTGTGATAATATGAGTGCCATTAATATTTCTAAAAATCCAGTTTTGCACTCTAGGACTAAACATATTGAAGTGAAGTTTCACTTAATAAGAGAGCATGTCCAAAAGGGAGATATTAGCATTCAATTTGTTAAATTGGAGGAGTAATTAGCATATATTTTTACAAAACCATTAGCTGAGGATAGATTCTGCATGCTTAGGACTTGTCTAAAAATTTTGAGTTATGATTCTTTATTTGAAAAATGCTGATGTGTTTGCTGGAACTTTTTGTCTCATAATCAGGTATGAGACAATTCTGGACAGAAGAAGAGCGTTTCCCCTTTAATCAGCGTGATCTGGACTTATTTCAAATGCAAAATGATTTGGGCTAACCTCAAAAATCAGATCTAAAATGGTCCAATGTGTTTCCAATAAATCCAACTATCCCTGGGCCCATATATGAATGTCACAATTTTTGTTTGGTTATTATTTGTTGATGGGCTGTGTGATTTAAATATTTTTTTGAAAAGATTTTTTTCAAAAAGGACTTTCAGTCTGATTTTATTTTTTGGTTTTTTTTATTTAAAATTAATTTTTAGTTTTATTTTAAAATCAAATAAAATCTTTCTTTTATGAGGTCATGTCTTTTCAAGTCTTTTCAAATGGTGATGCAGTTGCATGGTTTTGGAAATCTACTTTTGGGTATGGTTACCAACACTCCCTCTCTTCCTTCCATAACTTCTCCTCAAACTCTTCAGTTTCTTCCCACTCTCTTTACTGCTTCTCTTCCCTCAAAAGTCTAAATATCAACAAATGAGGAAGAAAACCATTGCTAAAAGGCATCCTCGTGAAAAAATCTTCAAGCCTCTCACTAAGCCTTTAACCCGCTCTCACGACCAAACTTTTACTCTATCTCCCTCTCCTCCTACCTCTCCTCCTCGATGTGATCCCATGGCAAGAACCAAAAATCCTTCTAGGGTTACTCCTTCCGCCAAGAAGACACCACAAACGAAAGATCCTCCATCCAAGCCAGGGTCATCGAAACCGAGTTCATCCAAGGGGAAGCGACCAGCCGCACCTGAACCTCCACTTGAGCCCACACAAACAAAGTCTAGGTCTGTTCCATCACGTTCTCAAAGAGGTAAAACTCGAGTTCCTCTTAAGTCAGTTAAAGAACCAGACATTGGCCCTTTTGATCACAAAGCTCACTTTTTGACTTCTCATTCGAACTATAACCCTTATAGATTCAAATCTGCCATGAATAATGATTTTTATGATGGGGTTATCAAGTATCGTACCCTGTGTCCCTCTTTTCTTGCTGATTTGCCATCTTTGAAAAGAAAAGGTTTTCCATTTGTTGATAACTTGATTTTTCTGGACTGGAATTACCTTTTTGACATCAAAAAGCCTGTTTATCCCCTGTTGGTCAAAGAATTTTATGCAAACATGACTTATCATGAAGGCACTGCTCACTCATTGTAAAGGGCCGAGACATAGTTTTAAATAATGAAACTATCAGTGATGCTTTGAAGTATACTGATGTTGGGCCTTGTGCTTACACTTTGGTTAAGTGGGATGAAGGTGTTGGAATTTCATATCATGATGCATTGGTACACATCTGTGAACATGTTTCTTTAATTGATGGCATTACACCCACTCACAAAGCCCTGGGATATGAGCGTGCTCAATTGCACCGAATGGTCAACCACATTATTCTGCCTCAAAGCGGCTCATATCAAAGGGTTTCCTACACTGATACTCTTGTTTTATATGCCCTTCTCACCAAAACTGAAATTTCATTTGCATACTTGATGGTTAGATATATGTTTGACTCTGTTAGGAGTGAAAAGGACAAAGCACTTCCTTATGGCATGTTTCTAACTTGCATATTTGAGTATTTTGGTGTTGACTTGACCAATGAGGACTATGAAAATAGACATTCATACCTAAAAGGGGGTGGTTCAGTGAAATAGAACAAAGGACCCACTAGATCTGAAAGAGTTATCCTAGATGATGAAGATGATGATTTTGTCCCTGAGGATTCTCCTGCTCCTTCCACTGAGGGTACTTCCATCTCCACTGGGAAGAAATCTGCTCTGCTGAATGTGGTCAAGGATGTCGCTCAAGAGTTTGTTTCCCAATCAAATCACTTGATTGAAATGAGAAAAGAGCAAAGGAAGTTAGCTAGCAAGCATGAGAACTTCCTAAAGAAATCAAGGGATAGGGTGGTTGTGCTCATGACCTTCATTGATAACTTTAAAAATGATGAAGCAATTGCCACTGATGTTGAAGAGGAAGCTGCTTCGGAGGGGAACGGTTCTGATGCCTAGGATTTGTCTCATGAAAACTGCTGCTGCTGCTCTCTTTTTGTCTCCTAAATTCTGTTTATTTTGCTACTATTGAACTGTTTTATCTTGGATAACTGTAATGACTCTAAATACTACTGCACCTTTTAGTTTGGCTAGACCTTTGGACTATGATCTAACATTTACTTGCAGGATTTGTATTTTGTCTATCCGCCCTTGATGACAAAAGGGGGAGTAATAGCTTTAGGATAACAGATTGCAATAGGATAATATTTTGGCATGTTACTAGTACGTGATTTCACATGCAAAATCCTTTTGCTGATGATATTAGCTTGATGTTGGGCTGATTGTGTGATGTTGCTTATTTGATACCCTTTAGCCAAGATAAATATGTATAGCTCTTTATTTTGCTTTCTTTAAGTGTAATATAAAACAGGAACAAAGAGGAAAGCATAAATTCAGGGGGAGCTAATCTTGAAAAGGAAATGGGGAGCACCATAAAAGCAAATGACAATCAAAGGGAGTTTCTAAACCTTACTCAAATTCATTTCTTTTCGATTATTGCTTAAATCATGTTTGTCATCAAGGGGGAGATTGTTGAGTTAAGAAATTAACTAAAATATTTAGTGATGACAAACATTATTTTTGGGCAAAATAAATAATTAGTGTTGTTTAATTATAATTACTTATTACCAATTATTTATTATGTGTTGCAGATCTTAATTCAATATTAAGCAGCCTAAATGAAATGCAAAACAATTAGCAAGGAAAATGGGCTGAAAGCAAAAATCAGAAGCCCAAGAAAAAGCAAATAAAGAAGCCAAAGAAATTGGATGGGCCAAACAGATTACATGAACCAAACCGATCCAAGCCCAAAGTGAATTTCAATTCCCTCCATCTTGCCTTACCAAAAGCAACGTTACTCTCCTCTCTGAGCAAGTCAAATCAAAGCTTCAGAAAAGTAAGAAAGAGAAAGAGAGAAAGAGCTTCTTCCCTAAGCTAGTAACCAAAGAAGCAAGAGAGAGAAAGTTTAAGCTTGAAACACAAAAGCTAAAACAGAAAATCCAAACCAAATCAAGCTTAGGTTAAAGGTAATCCATCTCATCTTGCATGCATCAGATCTTCTTCTCTTCTTCCCAACTCTATGCTCTATCCGAAAATGGCATTCAAGGGAAAGTTGTTCTCTGTCCTATTCTGCTTTACATCTACGGTCACAAGTGATACTTGGGGACCAAGTAGTTTCTCAATGGCTAAGATCAAGTTGACCATGAGAAGATTTCTATGGTTGCTGTTTTATGGCTTTCGGTCAAGGTAAGGAAGTCAGAAGGAGAGTTTTTACTCTAAGGTTTATTGAGAAAAAGTGAATCTGTGGATTGGTGAAGCTCAAGGCTCAAGGTGTTGACCTTGGAAGAAGAACCCAGCAACATGCAAGGAGATAAAAGAGGTTTGTTGTTCATTCAGAAACCAAGGAGAGAAAACCAGAGTTTGAGAGTTGTGTTCTGCAAAGAAGTTCCTCTACTTGGATAAAGCTTTCTTTCAAAGAAGCATTCGGCCAATACTGAAGAACTGTATCTGAGGTTTGTGAATCTGGTTTTGCACATAGCAAAGAGGCTGCTGATGAAGTCAATCTCCTTCATGTTTTACTGATTGTGATGTTCTTTTCTATGTATATCTTTCTGTAATTTCTTGTGAGAAAAGGCATTGTGAGAAAACTCAAGTAAAAGCCATGAGTGAAAAAAGGCTGAGTGAAACACTTGAGAGAAAAGCCTAGAGTTATTTTCTGATTTCTTTAGGTATGTTTATGTCTTGTATCTTGTACCTGTAAGGTATCCCTTTCTTAGTTGGGTTAGCACTAAGAGTGAATAGTTAGGTATTAGCATAGCCAATGTCAAGTTAGGTTAGAACTTGAGTGTGAAAGGATTGGGTCAATCCTGTGAAATTGGTGTATGTAATACTGTTAACTATAGTGAAATTCTTCCATAGTTGTGGAGGAGAGTGGACGTAGGTTGCATAGCACAAGGCAACCAAACCAGGATACATGCTGGTGTTAGCTTTTCTCTTCTCTGCTGTGTTCTGTTTTCTGATATTCATGAGATAAAAATAAATTGTCTCATAAATTTTCGCTGCTGAGTATAAACAGAATCAGAATTGAAAGTTTGTTTTAAAAGGATAATAACAGCAACGTAAAAGGAAGGCATAGATTCAACCCCCCTTCTCTAAGCCTACCACAACCTTCAAGTTTCAAAATATTATGTTCTTTATTGCTTGATCTTTCTACTTTGATACGTGAGAACTCGAATATTAGGCGGACACAAATAGTAGAGTATGTCTCCAGCAGTCCCTTCATTCTCTATCGCCCATATTGCAACATAACTTAGAAAGATTCTCAATAATACTGCTACAATTCCTATTATAATCTTGGTCTTACTTCCACTAGGGCACTTCAATGAGTTACAAAATATTGATGTTCTTTATTGCTTGATCTTTCTACTTTGATACGTGAGACATCCATACACAATAGCAGTATCATTTTTCTAAGATCTCTTGCCTTAATCTCCATAATAAATATGCCTATCTTATTCTCATTTCACTACAATCCTTCTTTGTCTTGTTGTACATTTCCTTGCATTTTTTATACCCATGCATGACAACAATTCGAGAAATTAAGAATCTTGGGTTTGTGCCTGTTGGCATATTATTCCAAAATCAGGTATGTCATGCAACTCCACCTTGCCAATTCCATCCGAGTTTCCTTCAATCAAATCTCAAAACCTTCAAACATTACTACCAATCTTGCATCTTTGGTTACTATCTAGGGGACACTTAGGTTCTTACTATTCAAGGTATCTACTGCCATTTTTGCTTCTACTAGAGAGTGATTCAACTTAAAATCATAATTTTTTAAAAGTCTCATCCATCTCTACTGTCTCATGCCAAGCTCCTTCAATTTAAGGATGTACCTCGGGCTCACGATCTGGAAAAACTTATTTTCCATACCACAACAATGTCTCCATATCTTAAGAAAAAAATTCAACTGCTACTGACTTTGAGTCATATATTGGATAGTTCACCTTATATAATTACAATCCTTCACAAAACATACACTATAAGTAGTCCAGAAATTTCATTTCCCTTACCCTAAATTCGCATCTCACAAGCTCCTTTTCCCCGTTTCATAATATGATTTCCAAATGATCCTAGTGCTGTCTCCTTTTATTTTCTATTTTCTGTGAACAAAAATAAATAAAAATTTAAAATAAATAAGGAGGACATAATACATAAAAAAAATTAGTCTATGATATTACGGTCACACAAGATGCAGGATGATCAAAGTACATACAAATAACTTATTCTTAATATCAATGGAACACAATCTTTAGATAAAGAAAGAATACAAAATACTTGAGTCATACAATATAGTCATATAATATAGTCTATTACACAATTATATGCATTAACTGTAATATGCATAGCCATAGCCATGGTAGTCATAACTATAAGGGCGCGGTATTATGTACTAACTAGTCATTTCGGAATTTTTTTACCGATTCCAAATCTATTCGCAGCAATTGAGGTACAATTCATACCAAACAATTAATATTATGATGATCAATCTTAATATCTCATGTTAAGTACGAACATTTTTAAAATAAGAGCTCATAGACATTCATACTAAATGTAACTCAAGGGTACCCTAGCATCATGAAACAAATATATAGAGCATGCTGTGAAGCATAGTACAGTCCAATCCCAAGCTCACCAAGGACGAACTGCTCAAATATCAATTATAACATCACAGCTCTTAGCAAGTCATGCTACAACCATAACAGTGCTAATCACCAGGAGTTACTAACCGGTCAACCGAAGGGACTCATTAAATATCTACATAGTTGTTTATAATATAAGCCTGTACCGCTGAATGTGAACAGTTAATTAATTAAGGAGGATTACCATCATACATCATAAGGCAAATAGAAGAATAAATAGTTAATTTATATATGACAATCATGACATTTATATACATGTGAATTTTGTAAGCAGTTGCTCTTTATTTAACATGATGTCAAGAAATCACATATCATACGTTACTAGTGAATTGTTATACATATAGTACATTTATATAAATACATATGATATTCTTAGTCTAGGCTAATGCTAGCTCCCCTAATTTGGTACTTCGGCTAACTCAATAATAAAATTTTACCTCTTAAGATAATGCTAACAAGGAGAGCAAAAAAAAAAAAAAAACTCTAAGTTTCTAATGTTGTACTTTTTTGGGTGCTATCAAATTACCAAAAGGTAACTGTCATTCATTATCCGATCTTACCATGCCTTCACTGTATTACCCTTAGCAAAAGAAGGTTTGTATGAAGAATTGAATTCAAAGAAGAATGGTCCACCACGTGGGGTGTGCACACAAACACGAGTCTTGTTGTAAATAGGTGAACTTCAACAGCTCGTGTTATCATAAGAAAAATGGTTTCAACGACCTCTATACATACATCACCACTAGTATCACCTATAGGGATAGTGAAGGGAAGAGGGCCAGAGGGGTGAGAACCTATGATTCCCAGCAGGGCACTAACGTAATATATTGGTCCTAGGGCAAGTCTTTAGTATTGGGACTGTTGTACGCATAATCGTTGTTGGCCCTAGGTTTATAATTTTAGGTTTCTTCCATTCTTTATAGTCTTAGTCTCGTTTTATAACATTCATTACCTTTTTTTTACAGTTTCTTACAATTTCTATTTAAGTTTAGCTCTAGGGTTATCCTCATAATAGTCAATTAGTAACAGTAGAAAATCACAGAACACAACAGCAGAGAATCAAGTACAACAAGGAATCACAAAAAATATGTGGTAAATAATCATGATGCACGTATGTCCTACGTAGGCCATGAGTTACACATTGGTTAATTACCTTCAACCCGACATTTTCTAGGAATAAGTCTCACATATGACTTTCCAATTGCATATGTTTTGCATACGTGTCTAATGGCCTAAGGTATATATATTTTAACACTCGGCAATTGCCGCAAAGTTAATCTGCTAGCAATTAGGAAATAGTATACATTTTGTGGCGTTCTTACTCACAGTCTCAATCAAAGCACTAGATAAGTGGGAAGAAACCGCTATCCTTTCCAAGTACACAGTCTAAAAAGGGCATTTATTCTAAAATTCTAGTATTTCTATCCCTTTTCTCTCGTTCGCATAAAGCTTTTAAAATTATTGCTTATAAGGGATTCTTTCATTCTCAATATAGGATTTTTTATCCTAAATCATCCAGTTAAATACATTTTGTTATTTATTCATCATTTACAACCATCTTTTCTCATTTTAGTCATCTTTTATCACTTTGCTATGTAATTTTTAAAGTATTTTTTTATTAGGCATTTTATCTCTTTCTGACTTAATCTATCTTATTCTATTTTGGTTTATTTTATTCTATTTTATTCTGTTAGGGATATCATTTATCTTTATTCTTTATCTTAAATTATTATTTTATCTTTTAATCTTTTAATAAAATGATAATTATGACCTTTGAGTTTTAAAATTACTATTTATCTCTCAATCTTTTACTAATTGATATTTACATCCTTATATTTTCCAAATCATCAGTCTATCTTTAATCTTTAATCAAAATAACAATTATATCCTTAGGCTTCCAAATTACTTTTTTATCTTTGATCTTTTATACAAATTGTATTTAAGTCATTTAGTCTCTTAAATAACCATTTTAATATCAATCTTTTATGAAATGACCTTTATATAATTTCTTTCAAAATTACACTTTTACCTTATTAATTTTATAAAATAACCTTCGTGTCCTTAGGTTCCTTAGTCACCATATTAACCTTATTCGTTTATTAAAATGACTTTTGGACACCCTGCCTCACCAAATTATCACGTTACCCCTAGACTTTTATTAAATGAACATTGTATCTCTCGTCACTCAAAATTACTACTTTGTCTCTAAAATTTTACAAAATGACAATTATATTTCTTATTGCTCCAAATTACTATTTTGCTCTTAATCTTTTACAAAATGATTACATTATCCCTGATGACTTTAAATTACTATTTTATCTCCCAAACTTTTATAATTTACCATTTTAACCCTTATGACCCCAAATTACCGTTTTAACACTAATCTTTTAGAAAATAATCGTTTTATTCCTTAAGGCTCCAGGTTATTATTTTAATCTTAATCTTTTGCAAAGAAATCATTTTAACCCTTATGACTCCAAATTATCTTTTTATCCTCAAACTTTTAGTAAATGATTATTTTACCTATGCATTTTATTTTAATTATATTTTTATTCCAAAACTTTTATAAAATTATGTTTTTTTTTTTTTTTACCTTCGTTGTTCATATTGTCACCCCAAATTTTATTATCTGTTTGGCCTTTACTCTTTTCTTACTCTTATTTTCTAGCTCTTTTTTAATTTGGGTGCATTTTTTTGTTCCTAAATTTTCTATAATGAAGTTTTTTATCCTCTTTATCATTCTTGTATTTTTTAGGCCTTCTCTTTGATATTTTATTCTTTCTTTCATTTTTCACTTCATCGACACGTTCTTAAGGGTCTCTCTTATAACATTTAAGATTTACATTCCTTGCATTCAATTTTTTCATTTTTACCATTAAATTCTCGTTAGCTTAAGCATAACATACTACTTTTAATAGGAGGAGTGCTAGAGGCTAGCAAATTTTGTGAATTATAGTCATTACTTAATTATCATTGGTATTTTTAATGGTGTGAGATTCCATCCAATGGTATGAAATTCCTTACTTTTCTTTTACTGGTTAAGTGCTGGTCAGATTTTAATAAAAGTGTTGGCCTCTAAACTTTCTCCTTTTAATAGCGTATGAATTCGACCATCAAACATTCAAATACATTCTAAACATTCAAATATCACTAATTACACATTCAAACATTCAAATTTCTCAAGTTTTAATCAGAAGCATCATTTAGGCTTTATGGCATATATGAAGCCAATTAAGCTAACCTATCCCTTACTTCAATTTCAAGCTTGTTAAACACTTTTTAGAAGCCCTTTAGCACTAATTGCTTCTTATATTTTAATCAAAATAATATTTTAGGACATAGAGGCCATTATGGCCAATAATGAGAGGAGAAGAGAGAGATTTACTCACCCTTGAAACTTGTAGTTATGGAATCCTTAAAGCACCTAGAACATAATGTATGAATAGAATAAAATCAAACATGATCTTTACTCTTGATGCACTATATGGCTGAATTCAAGAGATGGGAGAGAATAAAATCTTCTCACCTTTTGAGTTTGAAAATGATGTTTTCTTACTTCTTGAGGTTCTTAAACATGATCTTCTAAACAAGAAAAATAAGAAAATGAAGTGTCCTTCATGAATTTTTATGGCAAAGCCTAAGAGGAAAGGAAAAGACAGGATCTTATTGATAAACTTTGAAAAAATTTATATGAGAATGAAGAGGAGGATGAGAGAAAGAGATTAATTGGAGTGAAACTTATATCTGTATCTCTGATGCTACTTTGGGATGACAATAAAGAAGTAGTGAGAAAATATTTAGGTACGATACGTTTTCTGTTTGAAATAAATATATAGAAGACAGAACACAATGTTAACTGAATCATATTGGTGATTTTTTAGGTGGAGGTTTTCAGATGTTACTACTGCAAGTATTAGAGATCACATAACAAAAAAGAATACTGAAAAAGAGGGATCAACCTCTAATGTTGAGAAAGGAAAAGCAGGCACCTAGGTTAAGAAACTTGCAACCCGGAAGAAGCAGTGATTATTAAGAAGAGAAAAACAGAGAATATTCTGGAGAATACAAGAGAAGATATGACTCCAAAAATCAAACAGAGATGAGATGAGATTGGTTTGAAAGAAATAACTGTATTTACTGAAAACCAAAATAAATTGCATGGTTATATTGGAAAAGAGGAATTAACTTCATTGTGGGGGTGAACATTTCCCATTCGTGGCGGTAGCCGAGAATTTTGCTCAATCTCCAATGGATGTGGGACTAGTGAATAGCGTGAGTGATATAGGTACTAATCAATATCTTTGGTAACAATCAATTTACTATAATTTGAATATTAGCACTATTTAAATAAGATTAACTTATTAATGAGAAATATGCAGGCGATGGGTGCTCAGTTGATGAGCATTGGTCGAACCCGAGAAGTAGCACATAAAAAGGAAAAAGAGGATAAAGAAAATTTTAACAAAATAGTCAATGAGCATGCTTTTAAAGAAAAAGAATCGAAAGAGGACTTGGAGAAACTAAGTCAGAAAGAGCAAGAAATAGTGGAGATGAAGAATGTTAATAAAGATTTAGAAGGAAAGTTGAAAAAGAGTAAAGTTGAGAAAACAAGTTTGGAATCTGGAGTAATTCAAGTTACCATAAAGATAAAAGAGTTGGGGAAAACTAAAGAAAAAGATTGATTTGATATGTTCACTGAGGAGTAAATACCCATCGTCGTTCCTAAGATTCGCGTAATATACTCAATGTAATTTTCAAGATCCCAATTTTTTTATTGTAGTCCTCTAAATAGAGCTCTGAGCACTCAGAGTGGTCCCTGAGCATATTTCTGTTGATGAGTCATCACCGGAGCACTGACGTGGCTTCTGTTTGCCACGCTGGAGAGGTCCAAAACGTCATCATTTTGGTTTGACACCCTTGATAGCCAAAGACGATGCCATTTAGATGTTATTTAGCATGAAAAACAGTTTTCTCTCCAATACAAACACTTCACTCGTCTCTTCTTCTTCCACCCTCTGACTTCATCTTCATCTCCTCATCAATGGCGTAACCATAAGGATCTATTTGTTGGGTTGAAAAAGTTTAGAGAAGAAGTAATCTAACAGAAAGTTGTTTTCGTTCTTCCCCTCCTTCAGTAGAAGCACGAGGTTCTGACTTTGTGATCGGACTCAAGGTAACCTTCCTCTTTTTTTACTTTGCATTTTCAATACAGTGTTGGTTGATGATATGCAAGTTGTTAATATGGTTGAAGTTCGAGAGTTTTGGTGTCATTGTAGTGTCCAGGGTTTGAAGGTTAGCTGGGATTTGGAGGGTTACTCTATTTAACCCGAATGAAACAGGGATATGATAAAGGATGTATGTAGAATTGGAAAAAAATGTGTTCTTGTGGTCCTGATGTTTTTTTGTTTTTTTTAATAATGCATTAGTAAGCTTTCAAATTCTGCCTATATTAAGTGAAAATTTTAAATTTCTTGCAGATGGAAGAGAGGTTGGACATCATGTTTCATCATGGGGGTGACTTCAAAAAGAATGCAGAATTATGGTATATTCTCCGGACAACAAGGTCTGTTTAGGTGATCTAGACACTGATACTCTAGATGACTTCTTCATACGAAACTACCATAAGGAGCTTGGGTATAATGACATAAAGCATTGCTGGTGGCATATTCCTGGAAAAGACTTGGATAATGGGTTGAGAAATGTAAACGGTGACAAAGAGATAAGAGAGATGGTGAATTGTATTAGGACAAATGAGGGAGTGATTGATGTATATTTCGATTATGGAGTGTAGAGGTGTTAGAGGAAGATAACACAATTGTGTACTTGGATGACGATGGTGGAGAGGGGTGTAATGCTACTACAGATGCTGATGTGAGTCCCCCACTCAATGAGACTCGTGCACTCATAGTTGCACCCACCCCAAAGGTTGTACCTAATAGTTCTTACAAATCCAGTCCTAACAAAAACAAGATATCTCCACGGCAAACACCACCATCACACTTCAAAACCAAAGTTCACACCACATCTAAGGTCACACAGCCACCACCAGTGTCAAGGACTCCAACCCAGCCCAAGATGCCTACAAAAAACACTAATTCTCCCAAGACAACCAACCATCCCAAGACAACCAACCTCCCTAAGTCAACGAAGCCCAGTAGATTCATCCAGCCCACCAATCCCACCAAACCCACCAAAACTACCAGAACCAGCCAACCCACAAAGTCCAGTCAAAGCACTAAATCAGAGAAGAACAACAAGCAGAAACTGTCCAAGAGATCAAGTATTTTCAGGAGATCCTGTACATGGTCTGCTGCTAGAGGATTCAGAAGCAAAGTGTTTAACAATGAGGTTCTCTTTGATGTGTCTTCTGACTCCTCTGACAGTAAAGAGGATAGCCTGTTTAAGCCAGGTCCGAATGAAGACAATGCAGGCGTAGAGTCGTCGGCAGCAACATCACTGCATTGGTGGAGGGAGAAAGGGCAGAACAAAGAGTAGAAAAAGGAAAGGACGAAAAGAGGATTGAGGAGGATGCATTGGTGGCGGCCGCTCTGGCGGCAATGATGGAAGTAGCGATGGAAATGGATAAAAAATGGGGTTATGGTTAAGATCAACTTGGTATTTTAAAAAACAATTGAGGGTAAAGTGTAAATATTTGTGTCTCATAGAATGTGTCTTAGTGTCTCAACTTTTATGAGAGAGAGACGCTAAATACATATATTTTGTGTGTTAGTGTGTCCATCAAAATCCGTGTCTTATGAAATAAACAGAGAATGCGTACCAACGTGTCTATTTCTCAATGTCCATGTCTCTTTAAGGCTGTGTTTGATTGTTGTCTCAACATAAATGAGACATAGACATAGATACACAAGAGTACATAGAAATAAGAATACACTAATTTCATGTTGTGTTTGGTAAGTTAGACAGAACACACAATTTATTATTATACTAAAATTTTAATTTTACCCTTATTATTTTAGCATCACCATCATCACTTGTACCTTTCTCATTCTTCTTTTAGAATTATCGAAAACAACCACCACCTTTAAACCAAATCCAGAAACTACAAAATTCTTATTCAAACTAAAATTTAATATGTATAATAATAAAATTAAATTCATAGCAATGTGGTCTCTGGAGTGATTCAAAAGCATCCATTTCTATTTTTACACAAATTCAAATTAAATTCAACAGATATAAAATTAACAAAAGCTTCAATTTCAACTCAAATGAAAAAAATACACTGATTCAGTTTTTTTAATAAAAGATAAAAATAAAAAAAAATCAAACTCAGAGATTACAAGTTGAGACAAAAAGTGATGAAATACAAGTAAGACAATGAGGTGAAGAAAAGAGAAGACAACGAAGATTTAGAGAGGAGAGGAGAAGTAGAACTATAGATATGTGGTTGTTCTCCTTCTACGAAAATCTTGAAGAGGAACAAAAACAAAGACACACAAGGGAGGGTGAGGCAGAGGGGACGCTTTCTTTGGAGAAGACAAATTGCCAATGAAAGATTGGAGCAGTACCGTCCAAGCTCCAAACCAACAGCGGTAGAGGGAAGTTGAAGTAGAAGGATAAAATTATAAAAAAATTAGCGTCTCAAGTTAGAAATGTGTCTCAACATTTTAGAAAGACACAAAATACATATTTTTGATAGGTGTTTGTGTATGACCGTGTCTTTCATCATTTTTGTCTCAGTAAACAAACACTATATATTCTCGTGTGCTTCCATGTCTATATTTTGATAGACATGTATACCAAAGATAAACGCTGCCTAACCAAACACAGCCTTAGAATCTTGGAAGCTAAGCCACAACCTTCCATATGTGTCCCATTGCTATTTGCTAGGGTCTTAGGAATTGAGTTGGGTTGGCTAGATTTTATTTATGTTCAATGCATTTGAAAAGGAGACTGAGATGAGAGACAGAAATTAAAAAATAAAAATTGAGAGACAGAAATTGTGTTTGTATATAAAATGTATTTGATTGAGTTATATTTCAATATCATGTTTGGTTTAAAATAAATATGAAGATTGAGGGATAAATTTAAAATTTGAAAAATTAAATAAAAATATTGTTGAAAAGAATATTATTAAAATTTTAGTCTTTTAAATTTCTATTTCTAGGAGATACTAAAAAGAATGAAATTTTCTATCCCAAAACTGAAATTTAATGACCCAATAAATTAAATATCCAATGTTTTTATCGAGTTAATTATCGATTTAATTCTGATAATTATAAGAAATAGAATTCTATCAAGAACATAAAGAAAAATTTGGTGCACGAAACAAACAATAGAAACTTGAAATAAAATTAACAACGAATTGCTCTATATTTGTGAAATTGGCATTAATGTACATTTTTTCAGGAAACGTGAAGACCATTTTTTTCTTTTTGCAAAGATTTTCGTTCAATAATAAAATATGCTCTATAAATAATTAAATGCAAAAGATTCCCTTGATGTTTTTTTTTTTTTTTTTATATTTATACATGTTATCTTACACATTTTTAAAAAAAATAAATATCTACTAAAATAATCAAATATATCATAATAGAATAATTAGATTTATCGTGTTATAATAATAAAATATTTTTATAGTAACATATATTATAAAACCTTTTTATAAACGTCAAATATTTATCTTTATAAGATGACTGATTGATTGTTAATTTGCAGTATAAATGTAATACGGTTATGATATGTATCCAAGTGCAAGTGGCTCAAATGACATAATCTCCCCATATTCAATTAAGAAGTTGCGAATTTGAATTTTTTATCTTTGATAAAAAAATTTAATGTTTCACTATTGGGTGGCCACCAGGTGGGTATATATAAGAGTGAGCACGGATCGGTTTGATTCGGGTTTATGGTAAAATTAGAATCGAACCGATCAAAATGTAATTGATTTGATTTGGTTTGGATTTGCATTTTTTTGTACATGTACTCGAACCAAACCAAATCGATTAAAAACAGATTGGTTCGGTTCGGGTAATTGGGTACCTGATAACTTTGAAATTCATAAAAAAAAAAAAAAAACCAATTTTTATCTTAAAAATTCAACAAGTACAATAAACATGTAACATCAATAGAAATAATCTAAATATGTTAAACACCAAATACATTAAAAACTAAAATCATTAAAATGCAAATATATTAATAATGAATAATCATTGTCTAATGAAAAAGTCATATATATTTTTTATTTTTTTATTTAATTAATATATGACCGGGTTCGGGGGTTGGTTCGGGTTCCGCATCTCCAAAACCGATACCTGAACCAATCACTAACAAAAGTCATCGGTTTGATTTGAGTTGAACCCGATTACCCGTTAGTTTCAGAACCAATTTAATTGATTCGGTTCGGATTTGAACGGATAATCGGGTACCCGCTACCCGTGCTCACCCCTGCTATATATTTACGCTAAATCCATTTTTGGATAACATTTTTTACGGTGAATCCTCTTCTCATGCCAAAATATGTGAAAGTTACCCATCATATTTTTTTAAGGTGAAAATTTAAGTACAGTTAATTTTACTTAAAATTAATAGTTAAAAATTATTAAATAATTTAATTAATTTAACTAAATTTTTATTTAATAGTTCTTAAATATCAACTTTACATAAAGTTGATTGTACGTAAATTTTTACCTTTTTTTAGTCTACTACAATTAGTAGTGGAGTGTTGTAAGAAACTTGAATGAAACTGCAAAAATTAATACTTAGTTACACATTACCTAACGCAATCGTAGTGATAAATAACCACACCCTAATAAATAATAAGGCAACTACTCCCATGAAGATGCTAAAAACATCTTCTCATGATGATCCTTGTTTAAAAAGTGTAACTTATTTGTTTCGTAATACTTTGAATAAAGGTAACACTTTTACTTCAAATAAAAATTAAACCCTACAATTTATCATCCAATGGTCAAAATATAATATCTTCATACGATGACAATCATAAAATCTTCATTGGAGTAACCACCAAATAATAATCGCTCCTAACAAACAACAGTAAGATATTTAATTCTCTTACGACCCTTCTTCCCCTTAAAGACGGGAATAAAAATAAAAAAGAAGAAACTAGTTAATTTTTCTTGTTTGGTTCAAAGACATACTTGATCAATGATTCCTTAATGGGAAGCAATTCTGGGAACTCTTTCTTCAATTTGGATGCATCCATCTCATTGTTGCTCCTCGGAGCAACTATAACCTTAGCTTGTTCTTCTAGTGTGAAGTTAGTCCACTTGTATTTGGGGTCAATGTAATTCCTATACATCTCAAGGATTTCGTTGTGGCTCACAACCCCAGGATTTGTGAAGTTCCAGATTCCCTTCAAGTTCCTCTTTGCCATCTCAATTGAGATGGGAAGAAGTTCATCCAAAATAGTCATGCTATTAGGGATGTTAACTACTTTGTTGTAACGAGAAATTTTTGTAATGAAGTTGCGAGGGTTGCTTAGATCCGATGAAATCGGCATTCGAACTCTAAGGGTGCATACATTCTCATATTCTCTCAAGAGCTCCTCAACCTGATCAAAATTCAAGTTAGTAGAGATGTATTTTTCTTTTTAAATGATAGCAGTTAGTAGAGATGTATTTTTCAAATTTTAATATGGATAAACATACCATAGCCTTGGTTTTGGAATAGAAAGAACCAATGAAATTGGGTTTGTCTTCCTCCTTGAAACCAATACCAGAGCCTTGTGGATGAGCTGCATCATACTCAAATATGCATCCCGTGGCGTAATTTATCATCAAAATGCCTTGTTCCCTACAGACGTCAGCCAACGTTAAAGTACCAGCAACATTCGTTCTAATGGTTTCCGTTTTATGAGATTCACACCAATCAACATTAGGTCTCCCAGTCACTCCTGCAGCATTAAATACATGCGTTGGCTTCACGCTCTGAATATCACCCACCAGTGAGGACCGATCTTCCAAACGCCCTTTTCCATATTCATACGGAATCCCTTGCTTTTCACACAGTTTCCCCAATAATCCCCCAATCCACCCAGTTCTACCGTAAATCAAGAACTTAAAAGGATGCTTCTGTTGAGCAGTGCTACTATTCTTTGGTGACGGAACCACCATTCGAGTGTTCGATGATCCAACCGATGCAGGCTTCTCACCTTCTGACCCCTCAAGATGTCTTTCCATCCCCCCAGGCATCATCAGCATTCTTGGATGAGGAAGTAATGCCCCGCTGACGTCACCCCACCAATCAGGATTCTTGGTGTACCATTCCATGGTTTTCTTCAGGCCTTCTTCCCACGTGGTCCTCTCTGACCAACCTATGTTCTTAAGCTTCTGGTCATCAAGAAAGTACCTCTGGTCATTAAACGGTCTGTTCTCTACAAGCTTTATGCTAGTGTCTGGGTCAATGTTGAAAAGTTTACAAATATCTTTGGCCACGTCAATAACTCTTCTTTCCTTCTTGGTCCCAATGTTGTAAACATGGCCAACCTCTCCCTTGTGAAGGACAACTTCAAAGGCCTCTGCAACATCTTCACAATAAAGATAACTCCTGACGTTCGAACCGTCGCCGTGAATGGGAAGATTCTTTCCCTGCATAGCTAGAAGGATGAATTTTGGAATCAACTTCTCAGGGAACTGATTTGGACCGTAAACATTGTTTCCACGTGTGGTGATTACCGGTAACCCGTACGACCTTCCGTACGCCATGACAAGCATCTCTGCCCCGGCTTTGGTTGCAGAGTAAGGGTTCGTCGGAAGCAGTTGAGACGCTTCGTGATTCCCGACTATGGCATCCTCTTCTGTCTCTCCGTACACCTCGTCGGTGCTAACATGAATGAATCTCCTGATCTGACCAGTTACTTTGCAGGCTTCTAGAAGGACATGAGTACCGTATATGTTGTTCTTGGTGAACTCAAAGCTGTTACCGAAGGAGTTGTCAACGTGTGTTTGAGCAGCGAAGTGCATTATTGTGTCGATGGATTCAGTGATGAGAAGGTAGTTCACAAGATCGGCACTTCCAATGTCTCCCTTCACAAACTTGAAATTGCGACATGATTTTGAAGGAAGAAGGTTCTTGAGATTAGAACAGTAATCAAGCTTGTCAAGCACAACAATTTTGTAGTCAGGGTAGCTCCTGATAAGCCGGTTGGCAACATGAGATGCAATAAATCCCGCTGCCCCAGTAATGAGGATGTTTTTTGGGGTATATGAACTCATCTCAAGCAACTCCTACAATCACAATACATCAATCAGAACCACAAAATGTAATTTACAACTAAAATAATAGCATAATATGGCCATACGAACAGAAATTACTTCCAGATTAAAAAAAAAAAAGGGAAGCATGTTAATTTACAAGTCTAGTGGTAAAAATTTTGGCACTAGAGGAAAGAACACATAATGAGCCATGCATCATAAGAAAATTGAGAAATACTAATTGTCTTTTAAATTTGGACTATGTTACGTATACACTAAAATTAACCACTAAAATTAACTATCAGTATAAAATACATGTTGAAATATAAATACATATTGAAAATAAATTAAACTGCATATATATTTATATATAAATACATTAGTAACTGATTTTAATGGCTGATTTTAGTGTACAAATAGTATTTTTATTTAAATTTTTAGTCTTTAGTCAGTCTTTTAATTTAAACAATATTGTTTAATTAATTTAAATACCCACTTTTATAGAAAGGTACTTATTTTTTATGAAATGTTATTTTGTTTTTTAGTTTTTCCCTCTTCTAAAAATAAAATGATAGACAATTTTTAAAAAAATACCTAATTGCATTGAAGAAAATTATAGCACCAAGAAATGAAGTATAGACCAAAAATCAACCATCCCTGTACATTACATATTTATTAGTGTGAGCTAGGTAATATTTTAGAGAAGACAACCCACCAGAAAATTAGGGCATCTTTGATTTGTAGTTTTATTTTTCCAAAATTTTATAGATGAAAAATTAAAATTTAATAAAATAAGATTTAATTTTTTCATAAAATTCTAAAAAAAAATATATTAAAAATAATAACTTTAACATGAACAGAAAGGTTCATCAGCAAATTGTTTGATAGTGGTACACTTATGCACATTGGGAGAAGTAATATATTTTACATATTTAATTAAATAAAAAAGCCATGAAAGCACATAGTAAAAATTAAATGCCTGAAAATGAAATAAAATAAAAAGAAAGACAAGTTTCTTGCGTCTAATAAAAAACACAGTTTAAAACTTTTTAAATACAGAACCAATTTTAAAAATTTTTTTTTTCATTTATAAATTTGACAACAAAAAATTTAAACATCAATTCTTTTTTTGTCTGCTAACAAAAAAAAAAGGCAAAAGTAAAAAGAAGGATGAGGAAAGAGAAGGATGAAATTAACTTTAATGTTAGTTAAAAAAAAGTTGATAATCTGACTACCTAACCAGGCACATTCAACATAATCAGGCTAATCTAACGCCAAATAATTACAAATCTGACACAGATCTATTTTAGTTTAGTCCCTACAATTAGTTCAATTGTCATGTGGAGAAAAAAGACTATCACCAGAGTCATTGAAACAATAGAAGAAAGAGCAACATTCCAAACCACAAAGCACCCATTTGCCCAAAGAAAGAAATAAAAACATTACTATGAACACACATCACACACAAAAGAAAAGAAACAAAAACAAAAACTTACAATGCCAACAAATCTAGAGTGAAGAATATAACAGTACTTTCAGACAACAATTGAAGAAAAGAAAAGGTAGAACGTTTGGAGTGATTCTTTTCCCTATTTTCTGAATTGATTATATTGCATCAAGAGGAAAATGATAGAGCAAGAAATACCTTTATGTGTATGCATTTGCAAGAATGAACCGAGAAAGTTAAGGGGAGCCAGGGGATCAAGCAAATGACACAAATAACCATCCATATTCAACACATACAATAACGTTACTACGAGAAACCAAGAGCCTATAATGTACAAACTAATATTTTACTAGTTCAACTTTTACGATCGAATGAGGTATATACACAAAAATCCGTTACTAATCCACTAGTATCATATATGTTAAAATATAAAATATATATTAAAAATAAAATAAATAATATATATATATATATATATATATTTATATATAAATATAGCGATTGATTTTAATGGTTAATTTTATTATATATATAATTGTTACGGTGGGTAACCAGAGATTAGTGGGCCGGATGACGTTGGTTGGCCCAAACGCGTGAGGGAGGTGACTATCGAGTGAACCTGAAACTCGGTGTTCCTCCGTCCGACTTGTACGTGTGGAAGAATGGGGGGTGGTACCTGCAAAGACACTCCAATGCCTAAGTTAGCAAGAGTGTGAGCAAGCTGAGAATGTATTGGAACTTAGTGATACCTGAGGGGTGTCAGGGTATTTATAGTGGTGAACCAATAACCACCGCTGGAGTAGTGCCACCTTTTTAGGTGGATAACCGTTCCCATATCTTAGGGAAGTTAAGATATGGCTCTATGAAGTGGTTGGAGAGTTTCTAGGGGCAGTTACTCATTCGAATGAGTGTTATCTGCCAGCTAACCCTCGTATCCGACTTCTTTGGAGCAGGTCGTGTTCAGTACCGACTTCTTGGGATGAAGGCTGGTACTGGGTGAGGGCCAACCCTTTGGGTTGGGTCTATTTGCTTGGATCCTGGACCTTTATTATTGGGCCAGGGTATGAACAGTGCCCCTACTCGAACCCAATTCTTTTTTGAGAGTTGGGTTCGAGTATTCAACTCGGGGTCTTGGCCGATTTGCGAGAGGACCGACGTGATGATTAAGAACCGACGTGATTTTTCTTTGACCTTTCGGTTCTGACGGTTACGTCTAATCAAGCGTCGTGTCCGTTGGGTATGCGTAGGGATTTAATGGCCTTGGTAACGGTGCACTTTTATTGAGAGTTGCCCCGGTTTTACCATTATGCCCCTAACGTCTTTATAAATACTTTCCCTCTCTTTCGTTGTTTCGTTTCTGCAATCTTTCAAATTTCCCTTGCATTTGTTCGTGCTGCGTTCTTGCGTTTCGAAGGCTTTTACTACCTCCAGTCTTGATTTCAGACTTAAAGGTTAGCTTTTTCCCCTTCTGTAACATTCGTTCTATTTGCGTGTTTTTATCTTGTAGGTAGATTTGGTTTGTAGGCTTTAGTTCCGTACCCCTTCCCTTAGAGACCGTGTGTTGATTTTCCTTTTCTTTTGTAGGTTTCTTGTCACCCTTTTTTAAGAAAAAGAAATGGCTTCCGTAGATGCTCTCTCCCAGTGGGTCGATGTTACGGTCCTAGGGGAGGAGCCCTCAGTTGACACTGAATTTATCACCCACCTACGTACTCACTATAGAATTTGTACTTCTGAAGAAGATGAGCCGAAGTATGAGTTGATAGTCCCGGGTCCAGAAGACCGGGTTTGTTTCGGGAGGGCTGACGAGATGGCCCCTCATTTCTTTTTTATGTATGAGAGTATGGTCACTCGTTTGGGCATTTTTCTCCCTTTTTCAGAGTTTGAAATGTCTGTATTGCGTCATTGCCGAGTGGCTCCCACCCAGCTTCACCCCAACTCTTGGGATTTTCTGAAAATTTATCAATTTATCAGCCAGGCTCTAGAGTTTCTGACTTCTCTGAGGATTTTCTTTTACCTTTTCCATATGACCAAGCCCTTCAGTGGGCTAAATAATAAGCAACAGTGGGTGTCCTTCCGAGCCATACAAGGTCGGAGGCTTTTTACCCTTTTTGACGAGTCCTTTCACGACTTCAAGAACTACTTTTTCAAAGTGCAAGCTGTAGAGGGTCACCACCCCTTTTTCCTGGATGAGAATTCTTCTCCCCGATTTCCTTTATATTGGCTGGAGGCCTCCCCCTGCGAGAAATATGGTCTAGATGACCTAAATGAGGTAGAGGCAGCCATTGTGGGGTTCCTCCGAGAAGTGTGGGGGAGGGCCCCATACTTGGATACTAAAAAATTTCTCCAGGGGTCGCCGGCCTTTGTCCAGTCACAATTAGGTAGCTTTTTGCGTTTCTTGCTTATTTCCGACTTGCAATTTCTTTTACCGACTTTGTCTGATTTTAGCTACCAATTTGTTTTTGCAGAGATGGCAAAGAAAAACGCTCAAGAGTCTTACCAGAGGGTTCAGGAAGCCAAGGCAAAGTCTCGAGCCAGGTCTGGAGGTGTTAGGACGGTTGTCTCTCCTCCTCCTCCTCCTCGGAACGTTGGGACTCCCTCTCAACCTATTGTAATTTCTTCCTCTGCTCCCTCTCTGCCACCCCCTCCCGTCCGACCTACTCCCGAACCAGAGCCAAAGAAGCACAAGACCTTAGAGTCTGGCGCTTCTGGTGAGGCGGACGCTCTTGCGTTCGTCCGAAAGAACATCTATCCTCATGCTCGTATGAGTATGGATGATGTTTCTGTTCGGCACTACCTCACTACTGTGGTTGAGGAGAGTCTCAAGACGGCGGGGGTTTGTGGCAAACTCTTGGATATATTTGAGAAGACTCCCATCAGCTCTTTAGGGACGACCTCGAGGGTCGAGGAGCTGGAGGGTAGGCTTCGTATATATCAGGAGCATGAGAAGGAGTTGGAGGGGAAAGTCGCCAAACTGACGGAGGAGAGGGACAGCCTCAGAGAGAAGGGGCAGAAGTTACAGGCTCAATGCAACATGGAGGTAGGTTTAAGGAAAGCAGCGCAAGCCAGCTACAATAGTTTATTTGCTGATCTTGTGTCTGTAAAGAACGACTTGCTGAATGCTCGGAAGGCCTACACCGAGTTGGAGGACTCTATTGCGGATGGTGCTGATGAGGCCTGGAGGATTTTCAAGGAACAGGTCGGAGTTATTGCTCCTGACTTGGACCTTTCTCCTTTGGACCCTGATAAGATTGTTATTGATGGTGCCATCGTGGATCCTCCTGTCCCCATAGTGGAGTCTGAGTCTGATTTAAAGACTCGGGGGCAGAGGATCGTAGAGTCCCCTCCTCGCTCTAAGGACGCTCCGAGTTCTTCTACCATCCTCCCTACTTCCTCTTCAACTCCTGCTCCTGGCGTTCCCCCTGACTCTGCTGGTGGTGATCTTCTAAAAAAGTGATTTTGGCTATTGGGGCCCGGCCTGTGGGCCCCTCTTTTTAAACTTTTTATATTTATTTGTTGGTGTTTTGAACAATTTTTTGGCCTTTTAAGGCCGTAAACAAAACAGTAATGCCCTTTTTTGATAAGGGTTTAATTTAGCGTTAAATAAATGCCCTTTTTGGATAAGGGTTTTGAGTTACCTTATGTGCGCATGCTTTTCGTGGTTCCTTTGACTCTTTGATCTTTTCTGGAAAAAACCTTTTCTTTGGGACTTGCCTGCTTTTCTGAATTTCCTTGATCCTCAAGGCAGCCTCACTATTTTTCTTAGTTTTTTCTTATCTCTTTTTGTTATTCCTAGTACTCAATTTTGTTTTATTGAGTTTTTCGTGACTTAGGCTACTTTTGCGATTCATTTTAATTTTACTCGGTTTCGCATTCCGTCTTGTGAGTCGGACTGCTCCCGAGTTTATCATGATCGACTTCTATAGCCTCTTTACGCCGACTTGTACCTCGTCGTTTTATCCTGACGACCATCTAGGTCGGTTCATGGGATTTTCACGTTTTGTCGAGCTTAAATCGGCGCGTTTCGTAGAAAGAAAATAAAAAGGGAATTTTAAAAGAGATATTTAAAATGAAAGAGATCTTTATTAATTGAGGAGGTACCTTATTGCTACTAAGGGCTTTTGATAATTTATTTCCCTTAGCCCCTACTATGATGCCTCGTTAAAAACCCTTCTCCAGAAAAAACCCTTTGATTCCGGGAAAAAATCATGAAGCTGGGAAAAGAGTACATCAGGGAGTAGAGTTCGCTTTTAACTGTAGTACCTTTTCATATTACAAGCATGCCATGACCTTGGTAACTCGGTGCCGCCTAAGTCGGTCGCTTTATAATAGCCCTTTCCTAAGACCTCCTTGATCTTGTATGGTCCTTTCCAATTAGCAGCGAGCTTTCCCTCCCCAGATTTGTTGACTCCAATGTCGTTTCTGATTAAGACTAAGTCGTCAGGGGTGAAACTCCTTCGAATGACTTTTTTGTTGTATCTTATAGTCATCCTTTGTTTCAACGCTGCTTCTCTTATCTGGGCTTCTTCTCGGACTTCAGGGAGCAAGTCAAGCTCTTCTTTGTGCCCCTGTATATTCCCGATCTCGTCGTGGAAAATCACTCTTGGGCTTTGCTCATTGACTTCTATTGGGATCATGGCTTCTACACCATAGACTAGTCGGAAGGGTGTTTCTCCAGTGGCGGATTGGGGGGTTGTTCTGTAAGCCCATAGTACTTGTTGGAGCTCTTCAGCCCAAGCTCCTTTCGCGTCTTGTAGCCTTTTCTTCAGCCCTGCCAGTATGACTTTGTTGGCTGCTTCGGCTTGTCCATTGGCTTGTGGGTGTTCCACTGAAGTGAACTGGTGTTTGATGTTCATACTGGCTACTAGGCTTCTAAAGGTGGAGTCGGTGAACTGGGTCCCGTTATCTGTGGTGATGGAATAAGGTATCCCATACCTTGTGATTATATTTTTGTAGAGGAACCTCCGACTTCTTTGTGCAGTGATGGTGGCCAGTGGTTCTGCTTCTATCCACTTTGTGAAATAATATATTCCCACTATTAGGTATTTAACTTGTCCTGGCGCTTGGGGAAAAGGGCCTAACAAGTCCATTCCCCATTTTGCAAAGGGCCATGGAGAAGTGATACTAATGAGCTCTTCTGGGGGAGCCACGTGGAAATTTGTATGCATCTGACACGGCTGGCACTTTTTCACAAATTCTATGGCATCTTTCTGTAGGGTTGGCCAGTAGAATCCAGCTCGGATCACTTTCCTGGCCAATGACCTGGCTCCGAGATGGTTCCCACAGATTCCGCTATGTACCTCCTCCAACACCTCGGTGGTTTTTGAGGTCGGTACGCACTTTAACAATGGTGTTGATATCCCCCTTCTGTAGAGAACATTTTTCACCAAGGTATAGTGTTGTGCTTCCCTTCGGATTTTCTGGGCTTCTTTTTCCTCCTTAGGGAGGATGTCGAATTTTAGGTATTCGACTAAGGGGTTCATTCATCCGAGGTTTAATCCGACCACTTCAAAGACTTCTAGTGTGTCTTCCGTTTTTACCACTGAAGGTTCCTGGAGAGTCTCTTGAATCAAGCTTCTGTTATTTCCTCCTGGCTTGGTACTTACTAGCTTGGATAGGGCGTCTGCTCTGCTGTTTAGATCCCGAGTTATGTGTTTCACCTCGGTTTCTGCAAAGCGCCCCAGGAGCTCTGAGGCTTTCTCCAAGTACCTTTTCATAGTTGGGTCTTTTGCCTGATATTCCCCACTTATTTGGGAGGTCACCACTTGGGAGTCGCTGTATACCATCACCTTCGTAGCACCGACTTCTTCTGCCAGCTTCAATCCTGCGATCACGGCTTCGTATTCTGCCTGATTATTTGAAGCTGGGAATTCAAACTTGAGGGAAACCTCTATCTGGGTTCCCCTTTCATCTACCAGTATTATGCCTGCGCCGCTTCCTGTTTTATTGGAGGATCCATCCACGTAGAGTTCCCAGGTAGTTGGTTTGTCCTCTTGATCCCCTGCATATTCTGCGATGAAGTCGGCGAGGCACTGGGCTTTAATCGCCGTCCGAGTTTCATACTTCAAGTCGAACTCGGAGAGCTCTATTGCCCATTGTACCATTCTTCCTGCAATATCCGTCTTTTGGAGGATTTGCTTCATGGGTTGGTTCGTGCGGACCCTTATTGTGTGAGCCTGAAAGTAAGGCCGTAGCCTTCGAGAGGCTATTACTAAGGAGTAGGCAAACTTTTCTAATTTGTGATACCTTAGCTCAGGGCCCTGTAGAACTTTACTGATGAAGTAGATTGGGTGTTGACTGACCTCGTCTTCTCTTATCAAGGCTGCTGAGACAGCCCTGTCTGCCACGGATAGGTATAGGACGAGGTCTTTTCCGGCTATAGGTCGGGTCAAGATAGGAGGTTGGCTCAAAAACTTTTTGAACTCCTGGAACGCCTCCTCGCATTCGGGAGTCCACTCAAACTGGTGCCCCTTTTTTAGTAGGGAGAACAGTGGAAGGGATCTTAATGCTAATCCTGCCAAAAATCTGGAGAGAGCTGCTAGTCGGCCATTCAGCTGTTGGACTTCTCTCAAACAAGTCGGGCTTTTCATCTCTAGGATAGCTCTACACTTGTCGGGATTGGCTTCGATCCCTCTTTGTGTTAGCATGAATCCTAGAAATTTTCCTGCCTCCACCGCGAAGGCGCACTTTGCAGGATTTAATCTCATCCCGTGCAACCTTATGGTATCAAAGACTTGTGAGAGGTCGGATAGGAGGTCGACTTCCTCCATGGTTTTTACCAACATATCGTCGACATATGCTTCCATTAAGCTCCCTAAGTGGGGGGCAAACACCTTATTCATCAGCCTCTGATATGTGGCCCCTGCATTTTTCAATCCAAATGGCATGACCACGTAGCAATAGTTGGCTCTGGGCGTGATGAATGATGTTTTTTCCTGGTCTGGTTCATACATCGGGATTTGGTTATACCCTGAGTAGGCGTCCATGAATGACAGGTATTGATACCCCGAGCTAGAGTCCACTAGGGCGTCAATGCTTGGTAGTGGATAAGGGTCCTTGGGACATGCCTTATTTAAGTCGGTGTAGTCAACGCACATTCTCCATTTACCATTTTGTTTTTTGACTAGCACTACATTGGCTAGCCATGTTGGGTATTTGACTTCTCTGATGAAGCCGGCTTCTAGGAGCGCCTGCACTTGCTCTTCTACTACTAGGGCTCGCTCTGGGCCGAGCTTGCGTCTTCTTTGTTGCACAGGTCGGGACCCTGAGTAGACCGAGAGCTTGTGAGACATGAGCTCGGGATCTATCCCAGGCATGTCGGAGGCCTTCCAGGCGAAGAGATCGGAGTTATCTCTTAGGAGCTTAGTCAACCCTTGTCTTAGGGTTTCCCCTAGGTTGGCTCCTATGTGAGTGTTTTTTCCTTCCTCTTCGCCGACCTGAATCTCCTCAGTTTTTCCCCCGGGCTGTGGTCGTAGCTCTTCTTTAACCCTTGCTCCCCCGAGTTCTATTGTGTGGACTTCTTTGCCTTTTCCTCTCAGGTTTAGGCTTTCATTGTAGCACTTCCTTGCCAGCTTCTGATCTCCCCTCACTGTTGCTATCCCCGACGAGGTCGAAAACTTCATGCAGAGGTGGGGCGTCGATACCACCGCTCCGAGTCGATTAAGGGTAGCTCTGCCGATTAAAGCATTATAGGCCGACCCCACATCGATGACTATGAAGTCTATACTCAGAGTCTTTGATTTTTCCCCCTTTCCAAAGGTGGTGTGGAGGGGTAAAAATCCTAGTGGCTTTATTGGCGTGTCACCTAATCCGTACAAGGTGTCGGGGTAGGCTCTTAACTCTTTCTCATCTAAACCTAGTTTGTCGAAAGCGGGCTTAAAGAGGATGTCTGCTGAGCTTCCTTGGTCTACTAGTGTTCTGTGTAAGTGGGCATTTGCCAGGATCATGGTAATTACCACTGGGTCATCGTGTCCGGGGATTATTCCTCGCCCGTCTTCCTTTGTGAATGAAATGGTCGGAAGGTCGGAGGACCCCTCTTCGACCTGGTAGACTCTCTTGAGATGTCTTTTACGAGAGGATTTTGTGAGTCCCCCTCCCGCAAATCCTCCTGAGATCATATGGATATGTCTCTCCGGAGTTTGTGGTGGTGGGTCTCTTCTATCCGTATCTTCTCGCTTTCTTTTTCCATGACCGTCCGACCTTTCTATGAGATATCTGTCAAGCCGACCTTCTCTGGCTAGCTTTTTTATCACATTTTTAAGGTCGTAACAGTCGTTTGTGGAGTGCCCGTATATCTTATGGTACTCGCAGTAATCACCGCGGCTCCCCCCTTTTTTATTCTTAATGGGTCTGGGGGGAGGCAGCCTTTCAGTATTGCAAATTTCTCTGTATACATCCACTACAGGAACTTTCAATGGAGTATAAGAGTGGTATTTTCTTGGCCTATCAAGGCCGAGTTCTTCCTTCTTCTTCGCTTCCCTCTCCCTCTCTTTCGTTGAAGGAGGGTGCCCGATTCGCAAACTCGGGTCTCTTAGCCTAGCGTTTTCTTCCATATTGATGTACTTTTCAGCTCTTTCCTGTACATCATTTAAAGAGGCGGGGTGTCTTTTTGATATGGACTGTGAGAAGGGACCTTCTCTAAGACCATTGACTAGCCCCATGATGACCGCTTCGGTGGGCAGGTCTTGAATCTCCAAGCATGCTTTGTTGAATCTTTCCATATAGGCTCGTAAGGATTCCCCGACCTCCTGTTTTATTCCCAGGAGACTTGGTGCGTGTTTTACCTTGTCCTTCTGGATAGAGAACCTCATCAAGAATTTTCTTGAGAGGTCTTCAAAACTGGTAATTGACCTCGGAGGGAGGCTGTCGAACCACTTCATCGCTGCTTTTGACAAGGTTGTCGGGAAAGCTTTGCATCGCGTGGCGTCAGAGGTGTCGGTCAGATACATCCGACTTTTAAAGTTGCTCAGATGATGCTTTGGATCGGTGGTTCCGTCGTAGAGGTCCATATCGGGGCTTCTAAAGTTTCTCGGAACTTTTGCCCTCATTATGTCCTCACTAAACGGATCTTTCTCTCCTAAGGGAGAATCTTCTCTGTCGGCGTGGGAATTCCGACTTTTGAGGGAGGATTCTAACTTTAAGAGTTTTCTTTCTAACTCTTTTCGTCGCTCCATCTCCTCTTTTAGGTTCTTTTCAGCTTCCCTTTGTCGTTCCCGCTCTTGTTCTAGCTGCTCGAGGCGGCTATGGATTAACCCCATAAGCTCACTAGCGAGAGGGGGTCCTTCTTTTTCTGATTCGCGCCCCTCCGAGGAGTTCACCTTCGGATTTTTGATTCCGGAGGTGCCTTCCTTATTTTGATCATTGGCTTCCTGGTGGAGGTTCTGATCTGCTTCATTGTTTCCAGTGTTCAAATTCTCTTGATCAGAATCTGTCTCCACATGACCTTCTTCAGGGGATCTTTCTGCCATCACTGGTTAATCTCTCGGGTCCCCGGCAACGGCGCCAATGTTACGGTGGGTAACCAGAGATTAGTGGGCCGGATGACGTTGGTTGGCCCAAACGCGTGAGGGAGGTGACTATCGAGTGAACCTGAAACTCGGTGTTCCTCCGTCCGACTTGTACGTGTGGAAGAATGGGGGGTGGTACCTGCAAAGACACTCCAATGCCTAAGTTAGCAAGAGTGTGAGCAAGCTGAGAATGTATTGGAACTTAGTGATACCTGAGGGGTGTCAGGGTATTTATAGTGGTGAACCAATAACCACCGCTGGAGTAGTGCCACCTTTTTAGGTGGATAACCGTTCCCATATCTTAGGGAAGTTAAGATATGGCTCTATGAAGTGGTTGGAGAGTTTCTAGGGGCAGTTACTCATTCGAATGAGTGTTATTTGCCAGCTAACCCTCGTATCCGACTTCTTTAGAGCAGGTCGTGTTCAGTACCGACTTCTTGGGATGAAGGCTGGTACTGGGTGAGGGCCAACCCTTTGGGTTGGGTCTATTTGCTTGGATCCTAGACCTTTATTATTGGGCCAGGGTATGAACAATAATATTTTTTATCTTTATTGATATTTAGTTCCTAAGAAATTGTATAATTGAATATACCAGTATTCATGCCACGCGACATTATAAAAAATAAAATCATTGATAACAACGAAAGAAATTACTAATGTACAATATTTCTTATATTTTATTTAGATTCAAGAAACAAAATAAAGTTAGATAATGATATCTATAAGGTGTTTTTTTTTTTTGGATATTATAGCTAATTAATATATACAGGTACGATAAAAAAAATAAGGCATATATGGATCATATTATTTGCATTACCATATATTATTTAGTTTTTAAAACATATATTTCATAATAATAATAATTTATACTAAAATGTACTTGTTATTAATTTTGAAATGACAACCCTTTTGACTAATTTTACGAACCTAAAATATATATTTTTTTAATTTTTCACCAAAAAATTTTAATTTATTTTTAACAATACAAATTTATCCTTTTAATTAATTTTTAAAATATTAAAATAAATTTTTATGATTAAAACTAGTAATGAATGTTTAGGTAGTAATGAGTGTTGTAGTTGGCACTTAACTTGGAGGTTGGACTTTGGAGTAGGGTTGAAAGTGAGTCAAGTCAATTCATGAGTCAGTTCGAACTCGATTTGTTAATAGCTCGATAAGCTAAACTCGTGAGCTGATGAGTCAAGCTTGAGCCTAAAATAGAACTCATAAACTAAATGAGCCGAACTTGAATTTGGATAAGCTCAATTCATTAGCTTGTGAGCTGACTCGAATATATATATATATATATATATATATATATATATATATATATATATATATATATATTTAATCTATATTTTTAATATTATATATAGGGAAGTTCTTTGGTGGCTTTAGTTTTGGTGACTAAAGGTGGCATGAATTTGACTTACAAGTAAAATATTGACACATGACAAGAAAATCAAATCTAACACTAAAATTATTCTCTTTTTCTTTTATAATTTTTTATAATTATTTTTATCAAAATAATTGCAAAAAAATAACACCAAAATACTTTTTTTAATTATATTTATAATTATTATTTTATTATTATTATTATTTTAAAAATAATTTTTTATAATTATTTTTATTAATATAATTTTTTATAATTATTTTTATTTTTAATTATTTATTATTATTATTTTTAATAATTTCTAAAATAAAATCAAAATTATTTTATTTTTAAAAAATAATTTCTTATAATTATTTTTATTATTATTGATGGTTTCAGTGGCTAAGAGAAGGGGGGTTGAATCTTAGCCCCCTTTTTGCTTAGTAACACTAGCTGGCCTTTGAGATAACCTCAGGAGACTTTTTGATTTTTGTCTCGTCCCTAGCCACGAGACTTTTATTTTTATCTCGTCACTTGACACGAGACTTTTCTTTTTGTCTCGTCACTTGGCACGAGATATTTTTCAGTTTGACCTCCTGTGCAATAGAAACAGAATTGGGGTAGAGAAGAGAGAAAATTACACCCAGATATATCCTGGTTCAGCTGCTAAGTGCAGTGCAGCCTACATCCAGTCTCCATCACAACCATGATGGAATTTCACTATAATCTTCTTGATTACAGACTGTAAAGTGCTAACCCAACTTACAAGGGGATTCCCACAGGATCATGAAACACAACATAGATGAACAAAGGAACTCTAAGACATCTATGACTTTTTCTTTTAATTTTGCACTCTCTGCCTTTTTCCGCTCTATGGCTTTTTCATACAAACCTCACTGTTTGTCTTTTTCCATGAGACTCAAGACATGACAAAATTAAACAGAAAAATACAAAACAGAATACATTGAAGGAGAAGAAAATCTGTAAGCTTAGGTAGCTCTGAGAATCCTGTGCCTTGCACTCTCACTGCTTACTTCTAACTCCTTGCTTCAAACCGTGACTGTTCACCCTTTTTATAGAAGAGAGAACCCTTCACACTTGAAGCCAACACCCAAGCCAACTTCTTCTTCCTTCAATAAACAGATCCGGTTCGGCCACACAGAGAGAGAAGAGATAACCATGCAAAACCCAACATGCAATTGCCTCTAGTCCTTCCTTGGTCATCACTCTTCATCAATCCGAGCTCTCCATCCTTGGCTTGCTCTCCAAGATGGATTTCTGGCCCTTGATGCTTCATGATGATGATGACTTCATCTGCTTCAATCTCTGCCTCTACCATCACTTCGCCACTCTAGCTACTTCATGTGGTGGTTGACCAGAATCAAAGACAAGTCATGCCTCCAAGAGTCTCTTCCTTGCTGGCCGAATCTTCTTCCTTCTTTTTGAGCATGAAGAGCTCGAGATTACTTCACCAAATCTAACCATATTTGGTGAAAATCTCAGCCACAACACACTTTTATTTTGGTATGTTTTCTTGCCATCATTGCGATGGTCTTATAGAGTGTTCTTCCTTCACTTCGGTAGCTCCATTTTGCTTTCATGGTTTCCTGGTTAATGACCGAATGAAAGAAGGAAAGAGATGAGAGAGAGGAAAGAGAAATTATGAATAATAGTTAATGAAACAAAGATAGAGAATAAAAGTGAATCAATTTCCCTTTCTCTTTGCTGACAAGCGTGTAGCTTTGGTATTTGCAATAAAATCAATTTGTCAATTTCTCTCTCATAGTTCCCATGCAATAAATGATAGTTGAGTGTAATTTGGAATCCATCACATGGTATAATGCTTGGATCCGTTGGAATGAAGCTTTGTTTCCTTTGCTTCATGGTTTCGGACCAAAACAAGCTTGCCTTCAAGTAATTTTATCTTTGGGCTTGTAACAATGATAATCACAATTGGCCCAAAGGTATTTCATCCATGAGATCCGATGAAAAGCATATGGCAAATGATAACATTTGCTTTTCTGATGGATTTTTGGATCATGCATTGGAGTGAATATCAAAATATGTTTAACTTGGGCTTGTGACAATAATGAATCAATTTGGCCCAAATAAAACACAACATTGTTTCAGTCATTATGATCACAATAAATTAATATCAAGGCTAAATGTTCATAGGCATATTAGGCTTGCACCAGAATTTCATTTTCGGCCCAATATTAAAAACCTGTAACAAAATTATTAATCAATATATATTAAATAAAAATTAAATTAATAATTTTGTAATTAATTACTTTTAATAATGTTTATTCATCACAAATATTAATTTAGAGTTTTCCAAACTCATCAATCTCCCCCTTGATGACAAACATTATTAAAATTGAACTGGAAAGAAATTTAAAGATTGAGTAAAGAATACTCCCTTTGAATTTGAATTTCTCCCCCTTTCAAATTGTCACATGGCTCCCCCTTAATATATGCCATTTTTACCAAGGAAAGCACTAACATGTAACAATTTTAATCAAGCTTCAAGTAATAATGTTATTCAACATATTTATTTTGAGATGTTGAATGCTTGATTTATGAGCAGAATTGGATGATAATCAAAACTCATTTGTTATCAATAAATTGATTTTCTGCTCAAACTTTTACAGACATCAATCAAAAAGAAAGTTTATTCAAATATTTTTCCTAGACAAGATATCAAAGCAAAATTATTATGGTAAGAAAAATATTTGAAGCACACATGGTCAAAACATGGCAGTTTTTATACCTTACACAGTTTAAAGGAACTGCCAAAAAATATCAAGCATATTAACCAGGATGAAACAGAATATTTAATGTAAGCAAGCATATTCATCAAGGTTAATTAACAACCAGTCATCCATGTAATTAAGACAAATGCATTGCCAAAACATTATAAAACAGTAGCAGCAATCATAATGAAGCAAATGCAGTTTCAATGCTATCATCAAGCATAAAAAAATATAACAAGGGTGATCATGAATTTTCAACAGAAAATTTCATCCCCTATTTTCTCAGATTTCAATTTTCAGCTTTTCTCCCCCTTTTGTCATCAAAGGGGCACCTGCAAGAAATATTTAACAAGGAAACATAATAAGCCAAATATATCCCAAAACATAATCAAAAAGTGTCATCAGAGTATCACATAGTTATGCTACTGTCAGTCTCCAACCTAAGAAAATAAAGTAACTAATTGAGCCAAAGTGTGCCAATATCAAACAGTAAACAGAAATTTAATCATCAGAAAGATTAAAGTCAGATCCCTCAATCCCTGCTTCACTACCAGCTTCATCATCAAGGCTTTCAAGCATTAAACCGACCCTTTCTTGGCATTTCTTCCAGGCCGTCTCATTTTCATATGCAAGTTTGCGAGCAGACTTGTGAAATTGAACCATGAGCTCGGACATATTTGAGAATGTCTCTTAGAGAATCGGTTGCTTTTGAGGATTCTGGCCGGCACTCAAAGTCATCATCAGAGGCCATAGATTTCTTTCCCTTTTTAACAGCCCCGCCTCCTTTGATCATAGAGACTTTGTTCTCTACATCCTCATTTGTTAAATCTATCTTAAAGTACTTAAAGATGCACGTGAGAAACATTCCATAAGGTAAATTAGCCTTTTTTGTACTCTTTACAGATTCCCACATATGTCTAATCATGAGATAGCTAAATAAAATAGATGATGAGGTAACAAGAGCAAAAATTATGAGGAAATCAGATACAGTTACCCTGTTATGAGAACTACTTTGTGGGGTGAGGATGTGAGTTATGATGCGGTGCAGCAGGGAGTTGGTTGGACCCAAAGCCTTGTGAGTAGGAACTGTTCCATCCAGTCCAGACAGATTTTCACAGATTTGATGAAGAACTTGCTTGTATGTAACCCCAACATGAGAATCCCATTTGTCACTCATGTAAACCTTTGGCCCTTCATCAATGTAACCAAGGGCAGAAGCAATGGTCTCAGTATTCAGAGTGATATGCACCCGTTTCACGTAGGAGTGAAGGCTGCCATCAATATATCTCAGATTCGCATAAAACTATCTCACCAACCCTGGGTAAACCATTTTATGAATAAGGAGCAATGGTGACCATTTGAGATCATCAAACAGGGGTTGTAGGTCGATTCCTTTGGAGGCCAGAGACTCGATATTAACCAGATAGGAGGGGCAGAGATGCCGCTTTTCCAAAATCTCTTTGTGGAATTCAAAGAAAGCACATGTTGAAAACCTTGAAGGATCAAAATGGGAGTGTGGTTTGTGAAATTTATTCTTGAACTCCATTGAACCAAGGTTCGTGGGTTCTCTGGTTTCATGAAGCATGAATCCTTTTGTCTTCTGTGAACTCTTTCCGGATGCATGAGGAGTGGTCCTTCTCGGCGATGATGGAGGGGGTGATGTATGAGATTCCTCTTCTGCTTCTTCCATGCTTGGCTCCTTGGCCTTCTCGCTTTTTCTTCTTCCAGAGGATTTTTGAGCAATAACTTTGCGCCTCATAGTTTCGGATTTCTTGGTGGGGGGTGAAGAGGAAGACGAAGAGGTGGAGTGAATGTGTATATGTGTATGTGTTTGGGGCGTAGAGGGCTTTTGAGATAGGCGAATTCTCTCACTCTTCCTTGGTGCTGTTTTCTTTTTCATAATGAGAAAGATGAATAGAAATGGAAGTTGGAGAGGGAGAGGTGGCCGAAGGGTAAGGTGAGTAGAGGGAGGTTAGAGGAGCATTAAATGCTTGATTGGAAAGAGAGAGTGGAGGGAGTTATTAGCCATTAAGAGAGTGGTTATTATCTGTTCCGAGGGTTACCTGAAACTGTAGGTCGATCTCGGATGAGATCTTCAGTACTGGTCGGAGATGACTAGTGGCAGCTGGAGCTGTTGTGTCTGACTTGTTGGACTGGCTACATTTCTGATCCTTGGTCACCGGAGGGTGGGGGTACCTGCAAAAGACTCCGATGCTCAAGTTAGCACAGGTATTAAGCAGGTTTTTATGTAGAATCAGAGTATGAGTTATACCTGGGTGCTCCAGTGTATTTATAATGGTGTGATAGTGACCTTTTTAGATAAGATAAGTTAGTTATCTTATCTTATCTTTATCTTTTAAGTTGAGGTCAGCTTATCTTCAAGGGAATCGCCCTTATCTCTATAGGCTTGGACGGCCTGTGGATTTGGGTCGTGTTCCTCTATTTGGGCCCTTTATTGGGCTCTCCTGTTGATTTGGCCGACCTCTTTGAGAAGAGGTCGGGTAGCCTGACCTGAAGAGGTCGGTCGCTTTGTCGCCAATCATCCCAGGTCGGGTAGCTCAACCCCGGGTATGAATAGTGCCCCTACTTGAGCTCAGTCTTTTTGTTGAGGTCAAGTCTTTGACTTCGGTCCTTCTCTGACGAAGCCGAACTCAAGCATTTTGTCGATTTCTTCCTTTGGTAGAATCTTTTGAATGTGGAACGTTTTCTTCTAAAAACACGTGCTTTTATGATAGCGCTTTATTCTTGGGAACGTGAGAGGGTTTAATACCTTCATTAATTGGTATTAATTGCCCCATTTTCTCTTGGCTTTTTATTTTGAATTTCTCAATCAAAAACGGTTTCTCTTCTTCGCTCTTCTTCGTAACTTCTCTCTTTACTCTCTCATTTTCTGTTTCTTGCCTGGAGTTCATAGTTCCGTCCCGCATCATCTGTTCTGCTACTGCTTTCTGTTGAAGAGGGGTGATTTCCAGATTTCTCCTTCCATCTTCGCAGTTTTCTGCTTCGAGGGGTGGCTTTGTTGCTTCTGTTCTTCAGCTTTCTTTCGAGGTTTTCTTCTATTCTTTCGATTTTTCTTCCTTTGTTTCTTTATATGTCTGGTTTTGAGAAAGTTTTAATTTTGCTTCAAGAAAGTTTGGATCTTTCTGCTTTTGTTGTGCCAGATTGCTGTTGTAATGTGTGTTCTGGGAGTTTCTTTGTCTTTTGCATGAACCTTTTCGTCTTTCCTCTTTATTTGATGCTTACACGTTTATCACCATTTCTGTTTGTGCTTTTGATTTTGAAGCTTTGTAGTGATGATTTTGTTTGATTTCTGAAAAAAAGGTTGTGTCTTTGACAATTTCTGCTTTGGCATGTTTGATGTTGGTGATGCTCCTTGCTGATAGACTGTAGGAAGATAGTGATGACTTTGTGTTTTTCTTTTTCGAAATGTTTGCTATTTCGGATCTTCTTTTCTTGTTTGAGAAATGTCGGGACGTAAGCTGTAGCTTTTTCCTGAAACCTTGCTCTACCTCCAAAGGATGCCCGAGGACTTTGGTTTGAGTCTTGGGGTTTTCCTTTTCTGTTTGTCTGTCGCGTTGTTTTGCCCCTCGTCCAAAATATTTTTTAGTAATCCAATCTTCTTTTCTTATTGTAGGATTTAGTTGGCCTCATGTCTTCTCGCAATAACGTTGTAGAGATGTCTTCCCAGGTTTCCGAGGGCATGGCCGATTGGGTGGACTCAATGGTTCTTATGTGTGTCTCTTTGGTTGATTCCGAGTTTTGCGCACAGCTTAGGCAGTTTCATAAGGTCTGTAGTAATCCTGGTGATGAGAAGAATTATGAACTTGTCCCTCCCTCTTCTGAGGAGAGAGTTTTTTTCTTTACTCGGGTTGTTAGAGATCGCCCTTTTTTCTATGCTTATGACTTCTTCTTTGGTCAGCTGGGTATCACCCTTCCTTTTACTGATTTTGAGACCGACCTATTATGGTCCTGTAATGTTGCTCCCTCTCAACTTCACCCTAATTCCCGGGGTTTCATAAAAATTTTTCAATTGTTGTGTCATGGTTTTGGTATTCCTGCCTCGCAATCTCTCTTCTTCTATCTATTTGTCTTGACGAAACCTGGAGTGGTAAAAAAGAAGGCAACTTGGGTCTCCTTTTGATATTCCCAGGGAAAGAAGGTCTTTTCCATGTTTGACGAATCGTTTTGTGATTTTAAAAACTACTTTTTCAAGGTCCGAGCTGTTGAAGGAGCTCGGCCCTTTTTTCTGGATGAAAATGATCAGCCCGCCTTTCCCTTGGAATGGCAAAAAGATGTGAGAGTGTCCAGATACACGTGGAAAATGTTGGATGAGGCTGAGCGGGCTTTTGTGACTGTCTTGGAAGAACACTGGGGTCAACCTCCCTATCTTGATACAAAGAAATTTTTAACCAATCCCTCTCTTCTTCAAACTAAGCTGGGTATTTTGCGTTCCCTTTATTATCTGTTTATATTGCTTGTAAATGCCTTTTCGACTTGCAGCTTAATTTCTTACTGTTGTGTTTTATTTGCAGAGGCAATGAAGAATAATGAGTCAATGAAGGCTTTTAAAAGAGCACAGAAGGCGACTGCTGCCAAAAACATCTCGGCCAAAGCGGCTGGGGAGGGATCTTCCCAAGTGCGTGTGAGGCCGTCCATGCCGAGTTCTCCTGGGGCGAGGAAGGTGATTGATAAATCACTATTTTATGGTTTATCTTGTACTCAATTGAGTGGTTTTTATCAACTCTTTACCCACTTATTCAAACTATTTGCATGTTTTACATTTTCCTTCCTGGTTTTGTGCTATGATTGAAAACATGCTTCTTTGATCTTATATTTGCTTATTATTAATCCTATCTTATTACCATTAGATGCCTTGATATGTGTGTTAAGTGTTTTCAGAGATTACATGGCAGGAATAGCTCAGAGGATGGAAAGGAAGCATGCAAAAGTGGAAGGAATACAAGAAGTTGGAGAAACTGCTAAGCTGTCCAACCTGACCTCTTCGCACTCAAACAGCTATAACTTTAGCTACAGAGGTCCAAACGACGCGGTTCTAGTTGCGTTGGAAAGCTAACGTCTAGGGCTTCAATTTGATATATAATTCGCTATAGCTGCCCCGAAGTTAGGCGACGCGAACGCGTGAATGACGCGTCCGCGTCGCATCTACGAACCTCAACCCGCGCGGCCGCATGGACGACGCCTCCGCGTCACTTGCCCGCGACCTGAACGTAACAGAAATCGCAGGGGAAAATTTCTGGGCTGTTTTTGACCCAATTTTCAGCCCAGAACACACAGATTAGAGGCTATAAAGTGGGGGAATGCATCCATTCAGAGAGAGCTCACCAATTTTTACTTTCCATGATTTAGATTTAGTTTGGAGAGAGGTTCTCTCCTCTCTCTTTAGGATTAGGATTTAGATTTAGGATTTTTATTCACTTTCAGGATTATCTCTTTTGATCAGGTTCAATATTCCTTTTATTTTCTTTTTCAAGTTAATTTATGAATTCTTTCATGTTACAGATTACTCTTTTATTAATGTTAATCGAGGTATTTCAGTTTAATATTGATTTCTTTTATTTATGCTATTGTTGCTTTTACTCTGAAAACATCCTTATTCCAAGTAGATTTACTTTTCTCCTTTTGGTCTTGGTTAAGAAATCAGTAACTCAGGAGTTATCAAACTCAAACGTGATTGATAATTGTTATCTTTGTTAATTGAATTGAACTTCCATAATCCCAATCTTTTCTTAGGAAATAAATAGGATTCGAAGATCAAACCAATTAATCCCTTGACCTTCCTTTATCTTAGTAAAGGTTAACAAAGTGGAATTAAGATTCAACCATCATCATCATTGATAAGGATAGCTAGGATAGGACCTCTAATTTCTCATACCTTGCCAAAAGTTTGCTTTATAGTTATTTATTCATTCTAATTGTCATTTAATTTACTTGTCATTAAATTACTCGTTCCTCATTCTTGAAACCCCAAATTTACAATCTCCATAACCAATAATAAGAACATACTTTCCTGCAGTTCCTTGAGAAGACGACCCGAGGTTAAATACTCAGTTATCAATTTTAAGGGGTTTGTTACTTGTGACAACCAAAACGTTTGCACGAAAGGGATTTTTGTTGGTTTAGAAACTATATCTACAACGCGACTGTTTTTATGACATTCTTTACTGGCAAAAATCCTTAACGTCAAAATGGCGCCGTTGCCGGGGAACTGCTAACGTGTGCCTTATTATTGGTTATTGTAAATATTTTTCTTTTGCTTGTTTATTTATTTCTATTTTTTTCTTTTTAATTTTATTTGCTACTATGAATTCTCACCCCTCTCGCTTTGAGTTTGGGTCTAACTTTGTTGAAGGAAATAGAAGTTACAGCAGGAATATGCATCAAGGTCAAACCAATCAAGGATGGATGGAGCCAAGAGGATCTAATCAACCCTTTAGGCGTCAACACCCTCCAAGATATCACAGACAACGACCATTCTACAATGCATGCCCAGCTGAAAGATATGGTGGACAACCTTGTGACTACCAACAAGCCCCATCCCGTGCCTATAGACCATCCTCTCAACATAACCTCGAACCACCACACTCACAAGCTTCTTTTCACCATTCACCACCGTATGATTCTTTCCTACCCCAGTTCCAATCTAATCACTCCCAAGCACCACCACTTTTCTATGTTTCATGTCCAAATCCATCACCCAGAGAATCAGAAGTTCGCCTCAAGGAAACAGTAAATAAACTTCAAACAACCATTCGACAACTGGAGCAAGCAGTGATTCAATTAGCTTCTAGACGTTCGAACATTCAAGGACTAACCACAGCCCCATGTGGACAATCTAATAAAGAGCGTAGCATGAAGGACATACTAGAAACTCCAGTGGACAAGACAGAGCATGAATTCGTACTAGAACAAGTAGAAGAAGTTGTCATTATGCAAGAAGAAGAGTTGGTTGAAGATTTAGGAGACGCTGAACTTCCATGGGAATCCAGAGTTGAGGAGAACTCCGTCAAGGACATTACAGTTGATGCTAAGGAGGATAGTGCACAATCCCCAAGGCAAGTCGTTTATGAAGAACTAGACGGAATAACCCAGGACACAAATTCCCTTGATGATAATAGTCACAAGTCAAGTTCTCTTAGTAATGAACTTGCATCCGCAAGTGAATTCTCTGAGATCGAAGAATCTTCCCCAAGTGAATACGAAGATGATGCGGAGGTAGATTTCTCTCAACCTCCAGTCTATGACTTAAGTGATGAGGAAGACATAGAAGACTTTGATCAGGACACAGATGCATTTGAAGATCCTTGCAAAGAAGTGGAGGAATTCACAGAAGATTACCAGGGAGCAGAACTTACAGAACCACTGAAAACACCTATCCCAAGGCCATTACCACCTAATACAAGCTTCAAGTGGGTACAATCCTTAGCTTTAATCTTTACTTTTCCACTTGAATATGGTTTGCTTGAAACAGATGGCCAACTTAGAACTCTCTGCGGCTTTAAGAGTAAGAGGGAAATGGCTCGCACTCAGAGCTGGTGCACAAGGTTCAATAAGGTTCCACGCTTCAACTCGAAGTGCATGGATTGGTTTCATGTTCAATCGAATGGATCTCGGAAAACGTTTGGTCATCTTGGTGAGAATCTAATTTCCAAACCGCCCGGATGAAAAAATATAGATCAAAACGAAGGCGGATTTAGAACCAAAGTTTGGGATCCTGGAAAATATTCTGATATTCATCACTCCGGGAGCCTGAAAATCTGTTTGAAGCTGCTCAGAAGCTTCACATGCCTAGTTTGGGACCCCGGAGGCTGTTGGCATTCCAAACATTGGTGGAGATTTCTGGATGAATTTAAACACAAGCCACCATAACAGGATGCTCATCTAACGTCCAACTTAAGGACTTTAACTAAAAGTGCTAGGTGGGAGACAACCCACCATGGTATGATCGTTTCTTTTTAATTTTTATTTAGTTTTATTTGTTTTCAAGTTTTTATTTTATTTTATTATATTGAACCTAGAATTACTCATAACATTCATATTAGCATTGCATTCTGCATATTGCATATATATATAAAAAAATCGCAGGTATTGGGAGAGAATAATGAACAGAAAGTTACGCAGGAGCAGCGCTGGAGGCGTGCCAATGGCACAAATCGTCCCACGCGACCGCGTCATATGGGAATAATGGCCTGCCACGCGACCGCGTGCCCCACGCGGCCGCGTGACCAGGATTTTGACGTAATAATGGTGCACAGCCGAAAGTTGTGCTAGAGTGGTGCTGGACTGGCGCTGGACGCGCAGTCCATCTCACGCGACCGCCTGCCCCACGCGGCCGCGTCACATCCTACTAAGTGGCCACTCGCGCGATCGCATGCCTCATGCGATCGTGTCACCCAATATTTGGCAACTAATGATTTTGAACAGAGAGTTGTGCAAGAGCGAGGCTGCCCTCGCGCCAGTAGCATAAAATGGGTCATGCGACCGCGTGACCGACGCGACCGCGTCAATCAGTTTAAGCGCAAGTCGCGCGACCGCGTGCCCCACGCGACCGCGTCGCTTGCGCCGCACAGCTTATCCTAATTTTCCAAATATCTTATCTTTTCTCCCCCAATCCTAATTTTTCCTCCATCCTTTCTTACTTATTTCTTCTTCCCTCCTTTTCCTTCTCATTCTTCTTATCTTTTATTTTATTTTACTTAATTTATTTGCATATTTCATTCATTGCATTTTAATTTTGTGCATATTTTTATTTTTTTTCTTTTCTAAATTTATTATTTTACCATTGGTGTTAAATGCTCTTATTCAACTGTTGTATCTTGAATTATTTTGGTGCTTAGTGACTTGTTTTACACTCTGGGATGATATTAATTACCTGCCAATGCCAATCTTTTATGATATTTGCACTTCACATTGCATTGACATGAACTTATATTGATATTTCATTACCCACACTCCTCCCCTTTTTTGCATATTCTGCACCACTGGTATGTCATGGCTTCTATTATTTTCTCACGTACATGTTGAAGCTTCCATGTAAATGAGACCCTTTTCATTGGGCATTAACCCACCCATACTTCATTTATTTTCTTATCTCTATTACTGGGTTACCTTTCTTCCCATTTTCTTTCAGGATGGCCACCCGGAAGGGAAGCAGAAGATGTTTACATGAGGAGACAGACAAGTCCATCTGCACAATCCTTAGAGAAAAGTAACAGTTGAAACAACCCGTCCACCTGAAAATCTCAGCATGCACCGAGGACGGTGCAATCTTTAAGTGTGGGGAAGTCGATACCGATCTCCGTGGGTTAGTACCTTTCTGTCTCAAACACCAATGTTTTATTTTCCTTGTCAAGTTGTTGCATTTGCATGTTTGTTTGATTTGTGTGCATATTTTACCACTTGGTTAAGGTAATATTTTCTTTTTCAAGAAATTTTTTATAGTATTTCACTAATTTAAATTGAAAACATTTTTTAGGTTAAAACTTGTTTGAAGTTGTATTTGGAACATGGTTTTTGAGCCAAAGAACACACAACCGTGAGATTTTGAGCTTATTTACATGGTTACATTATTTAACCATAAATTTTTATTCTTGTGTGTTTTCTTCTCTATGATTGCAATCTTAGTTTTGTTCCAATCTATATGTCCAATATTTAGTGTATTTACATGCTTGCATATGATTGAGGCCATTATTTAATTTTAGCTCACTTATCCCAAATAAGCCTACCCTTTAAATCACCCTTGTTAGCCACTTTGAGCCTTTTAATCCCTATTTGTTCTATATTTTACCACATCACTAGCCTTAAGCGGAAAACAAATTAATTATCCCAATTGAATCTTTGGTTAGCTTAAGATAGGGATTGTGTAACAATTAAGTGTGGGAAAACTGTGGGAACATGGGTTAATAAGGGAATATATCATGTTTCTAATTTATTTGAATATTGGGAATTTGGGAACCTACTCATGAAAAACCAAAATAGAAAAATAATGAAAAATCCATGTGCATTGATAAGTTATGTTTATTTCTCTACCAAAAAAAGAGAAAAAGAGAAAAAAAAGAAAAAAAAATATATATATATATAATATAAATAAATAAGGGGACAAAATTACCCCAATGTTAAGTTAATGAAAAATCAATGCACATGTGATAAAAAAAAATTTTAAGAAAATTTGGTACATGAGTATGTGATGTAAAAGTGGGAATTTTGGGTAGCTAGGCATGAACTAGAGTTATATAGAGTATATGTATGTTCGGTGAAAGCTTAGGTTAATTAAAGATTCAATTTATAAAGCTCACTTAGCCATATATATACCTTTACCCTTACCTTAGCCCTATTACAACCTTGAAAAGACCTCATGATATTTGCATTGGTATATTAAATATTGTTGATTGGTTAGATGAAGAACAAGGTTTAGAAAGAATGACTAGAGAAGAGTAGAGTGAATAACCCTATACACTTGAGAGATTAGAGTGATATACACTACTAGTAAGGGTTCAATGCTTGATTCTATGTTCCCTGCTTTCATGAGCTATCTTCTTACAAGTTTATTTGCTTTTTATTGTATGATTTGAATTAGTGAAATCTGATTTATGTTTGTCTTAAAGAACTTATTTACTTTTGACCAAGTAGGTAGAAACATTTTTTTTTGCATGTAGTTGCATTCATATAGATAGGTTGCATTTAATACATCCTACCATTCCTCTTCATCTTTATAGCTTCTCTTGAGCTTAGCATGAGGACATGCTATTGTTTAAGTGTGGGGAGGTTGATAAATCACTATTTTATGGTTTATCTTGTACTCAATTGAGTGGTTTTTATCAACTCTTTACCCACTTATTCATACTATTTGCATGTTTTACATTTTCCTTCCTGGTTTTGTGCTATGATCGAAAACATGCTTCATTGATCTTATATTTGCTTATTATTAATCCTTTCTTATTACCATTAGATGCCTTGATATGTGTGTTAAGTGTTTTCAGAGATTACAGGGCAGGAATAGCTCAGAGGATGGAAAGGAAGCATGTAAAAGTGGAAGGAATACAAGAAGTTGGAGAAACTGCTAAGCTGTCTAGCCTGACCTCTTCGCACTCAAACGGCTATAACTTTAGCTACAGAGGTCCAAACGACGCAGTTCCAGTTGCGTTTGAAAGATAACGTCCGGGGCTTCGATTTGATATATAATTTGCCATAGCTTCCCCGAATTTAGGTGACACGAACGCGTGAATGACGCGTCCGCGTCGCATCTGCGAACCTCAACCCGCGCGGCCGCATGGACGACGCCTCCGCGTCACTTGCCCGCAACCTGAACGTAACAGAAATCGCAGGGGGCGATTTCTGGGCTGCTTTTGACCCAGTTTTCATCCCAGAACACACAGATTATAGGCTATAAAGTGGGGAAATGCATCCATTCAGAGAGAGCTCGCCAATTTTTACTTTCCATGATTTAGATTTAGTTTGGAGAGAGGTTCTCTCCTCTCTCTTTAGGATTAGGATTTAGATTTGGGTTTTTTTATTCACTTTCAGGATTATCTCTTTTGATCAGGTTCAATATTCCTTTTATTTTCTTTTTCAAGTTAATTTATGAATTCTTTCATGTTACAGATTACTCTTTTATTAATGTTAATCGAGGTATTTCACTTTAATATTGATTTCTTTTATTTATGCTATTGTTGCTTTTACTCTGAAGACATCCTTATTCCAAGTAGATTTACTTTTCTCTTTTTGGTCTTGGTTAAGAAATCAGTAACTCAGGAGTTATCAAACTCAAACGTGATTGATAATTGTTATCTTTGTTAATTGAATTGAACTTCCATAATCCCAATCTTTTCTTAGGAAATAAATAGGATTCGAAGATCAAACCAATTAATCCCTTGACCTTCCTTTATCTTAGTAAAGGTTAACAAAGTGGAATTAAGATTCAACCATCATCATCATTGATAAGGATAGCTAGGATAGGACCTCTAATTTCTCATACCTTGTCAAAAGTTTGCTTTACAGTTATTTATTCATTCTAATTGCCATTTAATTTACTTGTCATTAAATTACTCGTTCCTCATTCTTGAAACCCCAAATTTACAATCTCCATAACCAATAATAAGAACATACTTCCCTGCAGTTCCTTGAGAAGACGACCCGAGGTTAAATACTCGGTTATCAATTTTAAGGGGTTTGTTACTTGTGACAACCAAAACGTTTGCACGAAAGGGATTTTTGTTGGTTTAGAAACTATATCTACAACGCGACTGTTTTTATGACATTCTTTACTAGCAAAAATCCTTAACGTCAAAATGGCGCCGTTGCCGGGGAACTGCTAACGTGTGCCTTATTATTGGTTATTGTAAATATTTTTCAAACTCGCTCTCCTTCTCCTTGTCCTGATGCTGCCAAGAAGGCTCCTGGTGTTTGCTGATCTCTCTTTGGATATTTATGCAGCTGGCCCGGCTTGTGGGCTCTTAAACTTTGTTTTGTTAATTGCTGACATTTTTTAGTTGCTTGCCTAGCAACTTTTACTATAAAAAACAAAAGTAGCTTGCTAGCCTTTTTAGGTAAATTTTGGTGGCCTCTGAAGCTTTATAACTTTGTAGATTATATCATGCTTTTTTTTTGCGCTTGACTTGGTATCTTTTCTGTTTTCTGAGAGTGTGGGAATCTTGCGGCTTGACCTCTTTGGATTGCTTTGTATTTTATTGTTTGTAGCTTGGATCCTTTGAGGTTGTGGGTCCAACTTGATTTTTCGGTTTTCTCGGTCTTGCTTGTATTTTTAGCACTTCATAACCGATTTCTTTGCGTTGGTCCTCTTTCCAGTTATTTCTGTAATCCTCTTTTTTGGACCTTTGTCTGGTCTCTTTCAGGGATTACTTTTATAACTTGGTTTTTGTAGGAGGCCGACTTCGTTAGGTCGATCTTTTCTAAGTTATTTTTGTAGTCCTCTTTTTTGGATCTTTGTTAGATCTCTTTCAGGGATTACTTTTATAACTTGTTTGTAGGAGGTCGACTTCTTTGCGTCGTCCTCTTTCTAAGTTATTTTTGTAGTCCTCTTTTTTGGACCTTTGTCAGGTCTCTTTCACGGATTACTTCTATAACTTTTTGCTGTAGGAGACCGACTTCGTTATATCGATCTCTTCTAAGTTATTTTTGTAGTCCTCTTTTTTGGATCTTTGTTAGATCTCTTTCAGGGATTACTTTTATAACTTGTTTGTAGGAGGTCGACTTCTTTGCGTCGTCCTCTTTCTAAGTTATTTTTGTAGTCCTCTTTTTTGGACCTTTGTCAGGTCTCTTTCAGGGACTACTTTTATAACTTTTCATTTTGGGCTGACTTTGTTATGTCGGGCCCTTCTAAGTTAAAGTAATCCTCTTTAGTAGGGTTGGCCAGACCTCTTTCCAGGGTTTACTTATAACTTGGGTTGACTTGGTCTGACTTCTTAACGTCGGCCAGTTTTTAAGTTATTATTTAGTAATCCATAAGGCCTCGTCAGGTTCTTTTTCGGATCACTTTCGATAACTTCTTACATTATTCTGTGTTCATCTTTGCCGATTTGTAGAAGGTGGTTGCTATCTTTAGATCGTCTTTTGGGTGAATCGCGTTTTCACCTTTATCGGACGATTATCTTTATCGTGATCGTGCAGTGAAATTGTTATTCACTTTCTGCCGATCTGTTGCTTTATAATCGGACGATGAATGCTTCAGATTAATGCGTCTTGAAAACTTGTAGAATATCTAAAATATATATTTTATTCAAAGGAAAGTGCAAATATATACATGTGGGAATTTTTCATCCCTTTATGTCGAATAGTGTTTGAGTCTCAACTTGGTGCCTCATTAAAAAACCTTTTCAGGAAAAAGAGTGCATCCAATAGTGAGATCTTTTATTTTTTCTAGCTGTAGTACCTTCTTAGGTTGCAGGCGTGCCATGATCTGGGAAGCTCTCGTCCATCGAGTTCAGACAGTCTGTAGTAGCCCTTCCCAAGTACTTTTACAACTCGGTAGGGTCCTTTCCAGTTTGCTGCCAACTTTCCTTCTCCTGGTCGAGTTGTTCCAATATCATTTCGGATTAGGATGAGATCGTTCTCCGCGAAACTTCTCGGCACTACCCTTTGATTATATCTGGAAGCCATTCGACGTTTTGGTGCTTCTTCCCTGATCCGAGCTCTTTCCTGGATTTCAGGTAGTAGGTCGAGTTCTTCCCTCTGAAGTTGAGAGTTGGCCTCTTCATTGTAGTGGACTACTCTGGATGACCCTTCCTCGATCTCTACTGAGATCATTGCCTCCACTCCATATGCTAGTCAAAAGGGTGACTCATTTGTCGTGGAGTGTGGCATCGTTTGATATGCCCATAGGACTTGTGGAAGTTCTTCGGCCCAAGCTCCCTTTGCATCTTGTAGTCTCCGTTTCAACCCAGCCAATATGACTTTGTTGGCAGCTTCGGCCTGTCCATTGGCTTGAGGGTGTTCGACGGAGGTGAACTAGTGCTTTATATTCAAGTCGGCTACTAGTCTCCTGAAGCCTGCGTCTATGAATTGAGTGCGTCTGTGGTGATGGAGTATGGAACCCCAAACCTCGTGACAATGTTCCTGTATAGGAATTTTCGGCTTCTTTGAGCGGTGGCGTTGGCTAGGGGCTCTGCCTCAATCTATTTTGTAAAATAGTCTACTCCGACTATGAGGAATTTTACTTGTCCTGATCCCTGGGGAAAGGGTCCGAGAAGATCAAGTCCCCATTTTGCAAATGGTCAGGGCGAGGTTACACTGATGAGCTCTTCTGGCGGGGCGATGTGGAAGTTGGCATGTTTCTGACATGGTGGACATGTCTTTACAAATTCTATAGCTTCTTTCTATAGGGTTGGCCAATAAAATCCCACTCGGAGTACTTTTTTAGCAAGAGCTCGTGCTCCGAGATGGTTGCCGGACATGCCGCCGTGTACTTCTTCTAGCACTTCCTTTGTGTTGTTGGTCGGCACACATTTTAGCAGTGGTATTGAGATCCCTCTTTTGTACAGGATGTTGTTTATAATAGTGTAGTACTGTTCCTCCCTTTTTAATCTCTTTGCCTCCTTTTCTTCTGTGGGGAGTGTTTCTGCTTTGAGGTAGTTAATTATGGGGATCATCCATCCTTGGTCCTGACTTGTTATGGCTAGGACTTTTTTCTCTTCTGAGATTGACGGGTTCTGTAACATTTCTTGGATGAGGCTTCTATTGTTGCCCCCTGGTTTGGTGCTGGCTAGTTTTGAGAGTGCGTCAGCTCGGGTGTTTTGTTCGCGGGGTATGTGGCAGATCTTATATTCCCCGAGGAGTCCGAGCTGTTTTTTGGTTTTATCCAAATATTTTTTCATGGTGGGATCTTTGGCTTGGTAGCTCCTTGTTATCTGTGAGGTGACTACTTATCACTGTAGATGTTAAGTTTTTGAGCTCCAACCTCTTTAGCTAGCTTCAAACCAGCTAATTACGCTTCATATTCCGCCTGGTTGTTTGAAGCCGAGAACCCGAACTTGAGGGAGAGCTCAACTTGGGTTCCTTGGTTGCTTTCTATTATCACACCTGCGCTGCTTCCAGTCTTATTTGAAGAACCGTCCACATAGAGATTCCATTCTGTGGGAATTTCCAGGGCATCTGTGAATTTTGCGATAAAGTCGGCCAGATACTGTGATTTAATGGCTGTCCGAGCTTCATATTGGAGGTCGAATTCTGATAACTCGATTGCCCATTGTAAAATTCTGCCTGCTAAATCTATTTTTTGCAATATTCCTTTTATGGGCTGGTTAGTTCGAACCTTAATGGTGTGAGCCTGGAAGTACGGGCGAAGTCGTCGAGATGTTAGTATGAGAGTATAGGCAAACTTTTCTATTTTCTGGTAGTTCAGCTCGGATCCCTGTAGCGCTTTGCTAATGAAGTAGACGGGTTGTTTCCCACTTTCGTCTTCTCTGACTAGTGCTGAGGCTATTGCCCGGCTTCCTACTGCGAGATATGATATGAGCGGTTCTCCTTCTCGTGGTCGAGATAAGATAGGCAGCCGTCCTAAGAACTCCTTGAAGTCTTGGAAGGCTTGTTCACATTCTGTCGTCCATTCGAACTGCTTTCCCTTCCTTAAAGTAGCATAGAAGGGGAGAGATCTTATCGTTGCCCCTGCTAAGAATCTGGATAGGGCGGCCAATCTCCCGTTGAGTTGCTGCACGTCTTTGACACAGGTGGGGCTCTTCATGTTGAGTATGGCTTGGCATTAATCCGGGTTTGCTTCAATTCCTCTTTGTGTGAGCATGAAACCTAGGAATTTGCCTGCTTCTACCGCAAAGGTGCATTTTGCAAGATTGAGTCGCATGTCGTGCTTCCTTATAGTGTCGAACACTTGAGCCAGGTCGGACAATAATGTATCTTCGCTTTGTATCTTTATCAACATGTCGTCCACATAGACTTCCATGATTTTTTCGATGTGGTCTGAGAAGACTTTATTCATCAGCCTTTGATAAGTAGCTCCCACGTTCTTGAGACCGAAGGGCATCACGATGTAGCAGTAATTTGCTTTCGGCGTTAAAAATGATGTCTTTTCTTGATCTGGTGGATACATGGGGATTTGGTTGTATCCCGAGTATGCGTCCATAAACGAGAGGTATCTATATCCGGAGGAAGCATCTACCAGAGCGTCGATACTTGGGAGTGGGTAAGGATCTTTTGAGCAGGCTTTGTTGAGATCGGTGTAATCGGTACACATTCGCCACTTCCCATTTGATTTTTTCACCAAGACGACGTTGGCTAGCCATAGTGGATACTTGACTTCTCTTATGAATCCTGCCTTCAGTAGTGTCTGTACCTGCTCTTCCACAGCTTGGGATCGTTCTGGCCCAAGTTTTCTTCGTCTATGCTGCACCGGCCGAGATCCTGGATAGACTGCCAACTTGTGGCACATTAGCCTGGGGTCTATGCCTGGCATGTCTGCAGCTTTCCATGCGAAGAGATCGACATTATCGTGTAAGAATTGTATCAGTAATTCTTTTGAGTCTCCTCTTAGGATCGTTCCGATATTAGTTGTTTTGTCCGAGGTGTCTCCGATCTGAACCTTCTCTATCTCGCCTTCTGGCTGCGGACGGAGTTCTTCTCGTCGCTGAACTCCGCCAAGTTCAATTGTATGAAACTCTTCTCCTCTACTTCTGAGGTTTAGACTTTCGTTATAACAGCAGCGCGCCATCTTTTGATCTGCTTTTATCGTAGCTATCCCTTCTGTAGTTGGGAATTTCATGCATAGATGCGGGGTCGAGACTATTGTGCCAAGTTGATTTAGTGTGGTCCGACCTATTAGGGCATTGTAGGCTGAACTCACGTCGACCACAATGTAGTCTATCTTGAGCGTCTTGGATTGGTTCCCTTTTCCGAAGGTTGTGTGCAGTGATACGTATCCCAGTGGTTGTACTGGGGTATCTCCCAGTCTGAACAAGCTGTTTGGGTATGCCTTAAGCTCCCTTTCTTCCAAGCCGAGCTTGTCGAAGGCAGTTTTGAATAAGATGTCAGCAGAGCTCCCTTGGTCTATTAATGTGCAATGTAGATTAGCGTATGCCAGTATGATAGTGATGACCATAGGATCGTTGTGTCCCGGGATGATGCCGGATGCGTCCTCTTTAGTGAATGTTATCGCAGGGATGTCGGGTGCTTCCTCCTTTCCCTCGACATGATATACTTCTTTGAGATATCTTTTGCGAGATGATTTGGAGATCCCACCTCTTGCGAATCCACCGTGTATCATGTGGATGTGTCTCTCTGGTGTCTGAGGTGATCGTTCAGTTCGTCCGGCATCTTCGTCCCTTCGTCTCTTTCTTTGGTCATCATCTCGGGTGGCCAGAAATCGATCTAATTTTCCTTCTCTCACCAATTTTTCCATGATATTTTTTAAGTCAAAGCACTCGTTGGTGGAGTGCCCTCAGACTCGATGGTATTCACAGTATTCCTTCCGGTTTCCTCCTCCCCTTTTGCCTTTGAGTGGCCGCGCTGGGGGGATTTTCTCTGTATGGCAGACTTATTTATATACGTCGACCGGGGATGCCCTGAGAGGAGTGTAATTATGGTATTTTTTATTTTCTCCCCTTGTCGATTTTCTTTCCTTTTGGATTCCTTGTCTTTATCTCGGTAGGGGGTCCCAGATTTTGAGGTTTCTCCCAACCGAGCGTTTTCTTCCATGTTGATATATTTTTCTACTCGCTCTTGTACTTCGTCTAAGGAGGTAGGGTACTTCTTTAATATAGATTGGCTAAAAGGTCCCTCTCGTAGGCCATTGGTGAGTCCCATAATGGCGGCCTCTGTTGGTAAGCTTTGTATGTCCGTGCATGTTTTGTTGAATCTTTCCATGTAGTTGTGGAGGCTCTCCCGATCTCCTTGCTTGATCCCTAGTAAACTGGGGGCGTGCTTGGCCTTATCTTTCTGGATGGAGAATCTGGCCAGGAACTTTTTGGCCAGGTCATCAAAGTTTGAGATGGACTTGGGAGGTAGGTTGTCGAACCATTTGATTGCTGTCTTCGTGAGAGTTGTTGGAAAGGCTTTACAGCGAACGGCATCTGAGGCGTCGGTGAGCTACATTCTGCTTCTGAAATTGCTGAGATGGTGGTTGGGATCTGTGGTACCATCATACAGAGTCATGTCCAGGAGTTTGAAGTCTTTTGGAATTTTGGTTTTCATGATTTTCCTGGTGAATGGGTCTTGTTCTTTGCGTGAATTTTCCTCAGGAGTGGCCCGAGGAGCTTTTGCTTTGAGATCGGCTTCTAATTGCAGTAGTTTGTCTTCCAGTTCTCGACGTCTCCGTACCTCTCTTTGAAGATCCTTCCCAACCTCTCGTTGTTGTTGGGTTTCTTTTTCAAGTTGCTTTAAGCGATCTTGAAGTGCTTCTATTACCCCGGAATTTGATGAGTTTTTGTCCCCGTTGGATTCCGGAGTATCCTTCAGTGTAGTGTCCGCGTTCTTGTGCGGCGTTCTGTTTTCTAGATCTGAATCGTGGTCATTGTCATGGCCGTCCGCCATGATATTGGGATGACTTCCAGGTTCCCCAGCAACGGCGCCAATGTTCCGAGGGTTACCTGAAACTGTAGGTCGATCTCGGATGAGGTCTTCAGTACTGGTCGGAGATGATGTGTCCGGCTGGCTGGTGGCAGCCGGAGCTGTTGTGTCCGACTTGTTGGACTGGCTACACTTCTGATCCTTGGTCACCGGAGGGTGGGGGGTACCTGCAAGAGACTCCGATGCTCAAGTTAGCACGGGTATTAAGCAGGTTTTTATGTAGAATCAGAGTATGAGTTATACCTGGGTGCTCCAGTGTATTTATAATGGTGTGATAGTGACCTTTTTAGATAAGATAAGTTAGTTATCTTATCTTATCTTTATCTTTTGAGTTGAGGTCAGCTTATCTTCAAGGGAATCGCCCTTATCTCTATAGGCTTAGATGGCCTGTGAATTTGGGTCGTGTTCCTCTATTTGGTCCCTTTATTGGGCTCTCCTGTTGATTTGGCCGACCTCTTTGAGAAGAGGTCGGGTAGCCTGACCTGAAGAGGTCGGTCGCTTTGTCGCCAATCATCCCAGGTCGGGTAGCTCGACCCAGGGTATGAACAGTATCCAAAGGGGTTTCAAAAACTGAAAAGGGGTTTCCTTGAATCAAGGGATTAGTTGGAAGGAAAGATTTGATTTGACAACATGCTTCTTCCAACAAGATTTTATAGGACAACCAAGATATTTTGTGAGTTTATTTTTCAAACAAAAACGGGAAACTAATAAAACTGTCATGGTGGGGTCAAGGAATTTTGATGGGGCCCATGAAAATTGAATGTGGCGTTGCCTCCCCCTTGATTATAGCTTTTTCCATCAAGCCCTCATTTTTATCTCGTCCAAACCTACGAGACAAAACTGAACAGAGTAAAAAATTCACAAGTTATCAATGGAACTTAAATCAAACATTCCCAAACTTTTTCTCAAGGTGCAGAATCTGTCTTCACAGAGGGATTTTGTAAAAATATTAGCAATTTGGTCTTCAGATTTTACAAATTGAATATCAATAGTACCCTTTTGCACATGCTCTCTAATAAAATGATATTTTATCTCAATGTGCTTGGTTCTTGAGTGCAGCACAGGATTTTTTGAAATGTTTATAGCACTCATATTATCACAAAATAAGGGTATACTATTGATTTTTAATTTGTAATCTTCCAATTGCGTTTTTAACCAAATTAATTGAGAGCAACATGCAGATGCGGAAATGTATTCTGCTTCAGCCGTGGATAAAGCCACTGTGGCTTGCTTCTTGCTTGACCACATGTCTGATATGCTCCGTCTATCCACTCTATCTCCCGCATAATCTGCATCACAAAACCCTACTACAAAAAAGTCATCAGATTTAGGATACCATAATCCAAAATTACAAGTCCCCTTAATGTATCTAATGATGCGTTTAACAGCCGTAAGATGAGATTCTTTTGGGTGAGATTGAAACCTTGAGCATACACCCACACTTTGGACAATATCCGGTCTAGAGGAGGTAAGGTACATTAGTGAACCTATCATTCCTCTATACCTTGTTTCATCCACATCTTGGCCATCATCATCCTTTTCAAGTTTTGTGTTAGGATGCATTGGTGTACCCATTGGTTTGGAATTTTCTAGGCCAAACTTTTTGATAAGTTCTTTTGCATACTTTCCTTGGTGAATAAAAGTACCACTAGGAGTTTGTTTGATTTGGAGACCAAGAAAGAAAGTTAGCTCTCCCATTAAACTCATTTCAAACTCACTAGTCATAAGTTTTCCAAACTCTTCACACAAGGATACATTGGCCGATCCAAATACAATGTCATCAACATAAACTTGAGCAAGGAGTATATCATCATTAGATGCTTTAATAAATAAAGTAGTATTGGTGGTACCCCTTTGAAATTGATTTTCCAACAAGAAGGTACTAAGCCTTTCATACCAATCTCTTGGAGCTTGTCTAAGACCATAAAGAGCCTTAGATAGTTTAAAAACATGATTTGGGAAATCTTTATGTTCAAAACCGGGGGACTGAGCCACATACACTTCTCTATCAATAAAGCCATTAAGGAAAGCGCATTTAACATCCATTTGAAACATTTTGAAACCCTTATGGGCAGCATAGGCAAGAAGCAACCTAATTGCTTCCATTCTAGCTACCGGAGCAAAAGACTCATCAAAATCTATACCCTCTTCTTGATCGTAATCTTGGGCCACTAATCTAGCCTTGTTACGAACAACTTGTCCATCCTCACCAAGTTTATTTTTAAACACCCACTTAGTACCCGTAACTTTCTTACCATCCGGATGAGGTACTAGTGTCCAAACCTCATTCTTGTCGAATTGAGCAAGCTCTTCTTGCATTGCCTTGACCCAAGATGGATCTTCAAGAGCTTGTTTGACATTGTTGGGCTCCATTTGAGACAAGAGGGCAAAGTTGCTTGGTTCGGATTGCCTTTTGGTGGAGAATCTTGTTGTTACTCCTTGAGAGGGATCACCAATTATGAAGTCATGAGGATAACCCCTTATTGACTTCCATTCTCTAGGCTTCCAAAGTGGTGTTGAGCTTTGATGAGTTTTTGGTGGTATCACTGTTTTAGTTTCTCGTGTCTGCTCAGGAGATAAAATGGAAATATCTCCTCCAATCTGACGAGACAAAACTGGACTGGCAGATTCTTCGTTTTGAGCAGATTTGGGATTTTTTTCACTTGTTCCAGCCTCTTCACCATCTGAATCATTATCTATCACAACACTGGAAATTAAGTTAGAATCACAAAAAGTAACATGTATGGATTCCTCTATAGTTCTATGTTCCTTGAGATAAACTCTATATGCCTTGCTTGTGGTAGAATATCCAACAAACATTCCTTCATAAGATTTTGGATCAAATTTTCTAAGGTTTTCTTTATTATTAAGTACAAAGTATTTGCATCCAAAAACATGAAAGTACTTAAGATTTGGAGGGGTTCCTTTCCATAGCTCATAAGGGGTTTTCTTCAACCCTTTTCTAATGATTGTCCTATTCAAAATGTAACAAGCTGTATTCACAGCTTCAACCCATAAAAATTTAGGAATCTCATTCTCACAAAGCATAGCCCTAGTCATCTCTTGAAGGCTCCTATTCCTTCTTTCAACCACCCCATTTTGTTGGGGGGTTCTAGGGCATGAAAAGTTATGAGAAATTCCTAAGTCATCACAGAATTTTTCAAAGTCTTGATTTTCAAATTTTCTTCCGTGATCACTTCTCAAATGAGCAATTTTTAAATCTTTTTCATTTTGAATTTTCTTACAAAGAGTTGAGAAAGCATGAAAGGCATCATTTTTATGGGCAAGGAAAAGTACCCAACCAAATCTAGAGTAATCATCTACTACCACAAGACCATAGTGTTTACCTCCTAAACTTTGAGTTCTTGTTAGTCCAAAAAGATCAATATGTAACATCTCTAATGGCCTTTTGGTTGAAATTCCATCTTTAGGTTTAAAAGAGGATTTTACTTGTTTGCCCAATTGGCAAGCATCACAATCAAATTTGATGTTTGGAATTCCTCTAACCAGATTTTTCTTAACTAGCTTAGAAATTTGGTACATGCTTGCATGACCCAACTTTCTATGCCATAGCCATTTTTCAGATTCAAGGGATGTAAAGCATGTTACATTTTGTTCTTTTAGGTCCTCAAGAGTCAATCCATACACATTATTGCATCTTTTAGCTTCAAATAAAATATCTCCAGTTTTCTCACAAACAACTAAACAAACAAACTTCCTAAAAATAACCTCAAAGCCTAAATCACATAGTTGACTAACACTAAGTAAATTATGTTTCAATCCATTCACAAGAAGAACATCATTTATACAAGAAGAAAAGCTTTTACCAACTTTCCCAACAGCCACTATTTTTCCTTTCGCATCATCACCAAAAGTGACAAGTCCTCCATCATATTCATCAAGCTTTATGAAGAAGGTTGTCTTTCCGGTCATATGCGTAGAGCATCCGCTGTCCATATACCACATGTTTTCTTTTCATTTGGATGCTAGGCACACCTACAAAACAAGCTCAAGTGACCTTAGGTATCCAAATTTTCTTGGATCCTTTCATGTTAAACCATCTCTTATGCCCTAAGCCATTATAATCAAAAACAACTTTACAGACTTTATCACCAATCATTCTTTCACCAAAAAAACATTGAATAGGAAAGTGTCCATTTCGATTGCATAATCTACAAAATCTTGGAGTTGCTGTTTTGTTAAAGTAGGTGGGGTCTTGAAATCTTGTATCATTAGAAGATGATGCAAAGTTTTCAAAATGAGATTTTTCAGCAGATTTATAAAACCCCAACCCAGCCTTGTCATAAAGAGGTTTTTGACTAGCCAAGATTTGATTCAGATTTTCAGAACTTTGGGTGAATTTGGCTAAGTCTTTCTTAAGCCTTTTAACCTCTTTAAGCAACTCTTCATTTCTTTTAAAACAATCTACATATGCAAGAACGGAATGATTACTTTCACAGCTCTTAATTTGGGCTCTTAACTGCTTATTTCTTCAACAAGATCACAAGCAGTTTCGGCCTCTCTCACTTTCTCTTTAAGAAAACTGTTTTCAGCTTTAAGAATGGTGATTTGTTGTTCAAGTTCTTGATTTTTCAGCAGAAAGCATCTTATTTTTTCAGAAAGGTGGTCTATCATAAGATGAAGATCTTTAGTGTTAGGATTATGAAAGACTACCTGATCTATATGATCTGCCATGAGACGAGGTTGTGACTTGGTCTCGGATTCCTCATCATCATCATCCGAGTCATTTTCCAAATCTTCCCATGAAGCCATCAGTCCCTTCTTCTTTCCTCTTTTTGGCTTCTCTTTCTTCTTCAACTTGGGACAATCAGATTTGAAATGCCAAATTTCCTTGCAGTCGTAACAAGTTACTTTGCTAAGGTCTTTCTTCATTTTTCTTGAGCTGCCGTCTTTGCCTTTGAGCTTCACCATTTTTCTGAATTTTTTTGCAAATAACACAAATTCATTTTCAGATGAGTTATCACTGGATTCATCATCCAGAGGGTTAGTGACAGAAGAAAAAGCTATTCCTTTCTTTTTTGAATCTTTTTTCAAGTAGGTGTTTTCAAAAGCAAGTAAATTTCCTCTCAAATTATCATAGGTCATAGAGTCAAGACCACTACTCTCAGAGATAATTAAAGCTTTTGTTTCCCACTCTTTTGTGAGACATCTCAACACTCTTCTCACTAGCACAGATTCATGATACTTGATTTCCATAGCATCTAAGCCAACAATGATGGTGTTGAAGCGTTCAAACATCTCATCAATGGATTCTCCTTCCTTCATTGCAAATATTTCATATTCTCTGTTTAACATGTCAATCCTGGTCTTTTTCACAATGGTTGTTCCTTCATGAGTAACTAGGAGTTTATCCCAGATTTCTTTTGCTGTTGTGCAACGTGATACCCGTCGGTACTCCTCAAAGCTGATAGCAGAGTTGAGCAGATTGATGGCCTTGGCGTTGAGCTCCACCTTTTTTCTATCTTCATCCGTCCAACTTGCTTCAGGTTTAAGAGAAACAACTCCCTCGACACTTGTAACAGTTGGATATTGAGGCCCTTCCAAGATGATCTTCCACAATCTGTAATCCACTGCTTGCACAAATATCTTTATTCTCTCCTTCCAATAGGTATAATTTTTTCCATTGAAAAGAGGAGGTCTGTTGCTTGATTGTCCTTCGGTCAGATTGTAGGACACCACATTTGAGTCACTGTTTTCTGCCATGAGGATCTTTACTCCAAGTTGCAAAGCTTGATTTCTTTGAGACCAAGCTCTGATACCAATTGATGGTTTCAGTGGCTAAGAGAAGGGGGAGGTTGAATCTTAGCCCCCTTTTTGCTTAGTAACACTGGCTGGCCTTTGAGATAACCTCAGGAGACTTTTTTATTTTTGTCTCGTCCCTAGCCATGAGACTTTTATTTTTATCTCATCACTTGACACGAGACTTTTCTTTTTGTCTCGTCACTTGGCACGAGATATTTTTCAGTTTGACCTCCTGTGCAATAGAAACAGAATTGGGGTAGAGAAGAGAGAAAATTACACCCAGATATATCCTGGTTCAGCTGTTAAGTGCAGTGCAGCCTACATCCAGTCTCCATCACAACCATGATGGAATTTCACTATAATCTTCTTGATTACAGACTGTAAAGTGCTAACCCAACTTACAAGGGAATTCCCACAGAATCATGAAACACAACATAGATGAACAAAGGAACTCTAAGACATCTATGACTTTTTCTTTTAATTTTGCACTCTCTGCCTTTTTCCGCTCTATGACTTTTTCATACAAACCTCACTGTTTGCCTTTTTCCATGAGACTCAAGACATGACAAAATTAAACAAAAAAATACAAAACAGAATACATTGAAGGAGAAGAAAATCTGTAAATTTAGGTAGCTCTGAGAATCCTGTGCCTTGCACTCTCACTGCTTACTTCTAACTCCTTGCTTCAAACCGTGACTGTTCACGCTTTTTATAGAAAAGAGAAGCCTTCACACTTGAAGCCAACACCCAAGCCAACTTCTTCTTCCTTCAATAAACAGATCCGGTTCGGCCACACAGAGAGAGAAGAGATAACCATGCAAAACCCAACATGCAATTACCTCTAGTCCTTCCTTGGTCATCATTCTTCATCAATCCGAGCTCTCCATCCTTGGCTTGCTCTCCAAGATGGATTTCTGGCCCTTGATGCTTCATGATGATGATGACTTCATCTGCTTCAATCTCTGCCTCTACCATCACTTCGCCACTCTAGCTACTTCCTGTGGTGGTTGAGCAGAATCAAAGACAAGTCACGCCTCCAAGAGTCTCTTCCTTGCTGGCCGAATCTTCTTCCTTCTTTTTGAGCATGAAGAGTTCGAGATTACTTCACCAAATCTAACCATATTTGGTGAAAATCTCAGCCACAGCACACTTTTATTTTGGTATGTTTTCTTGCCATCATTGCGATGGTCTTGTAGAGTGTTCTTCCTTCACTTCGGTAGCTCCATTTTGCTTTCATGGTTTCCTGGTTAATGACCGAATGAGAGAAGGAAAGAGATGAGAGAGAGGAAAGAGAAATTATGAATAATAGTTAATGAAACAAAGATAGAGAATAAAAGTGAATCAATTTTCCTTTCTCTTTGCTGACAAGCGTGTAGCTTTGGTGTTTCCAATCAAATCAATTTGTCAATTTCTCTCTCATAGTTTCCATGCAATAAATGATAGTTGAGTGTAATTTGAAATCCATCACATGGTATAATGCTTGGATCCGTTGGAATGAAGCTTTGTTTCCTTTGCTTCATGGTTTCGGACCAAAACAAGCTTGCCTTCAAGCAATTTTATCTTTGGGCTTGTAACAATGATAATCACAACTGGCCCAAAGGTATTTCATCCATGAGATCCGATGGAAAGCATATGGCAAATGATAGCATTTACTTTCCTAATGGATTTTTGGATCATGCATTAGAGTGAATATCAAAATATGTTTAACTTGGGCTTGTGACAATAATGAATCAATTTGGTCCAAATAAAACACAACATTGTTTCAGCCATTATGATCACAATAAATTAATATCAAGGCTAAATGTTCATAGGCATATTGGGCTTGCACCAGAATTTCATTTTTGGCCCAATATTAAAAATCTGCAACAAAATTATTAATCAATATATATTAAATGAAAATAAAATTAATAATTTTGTAATTAATTACTTTTAATAATGTTTATTCATCACAAATATTAATTTAGAGTTTTTCAAACTCATCAATTATATTTACCAAAATGATTTTTTATAATTGTTTTTTTGTAATTTCGAAAAACTAACACTAAAATAATATTTTCTCTCTTTTATAATTTCTCATGATTATTTTTATCAAAATAATTTTTTATGATTATTTTTATCAAAATAATTTTTTATTATTATTTTTATAAAATAATTTAAAAAAAACTAACACCAAAATTATTTTCTCTCTCATAATTTTTTATAATTATTTTTATCAAAATAATTTTATATGCTTCTCACTTGTCCAATTTTAACGAAAGTTGTGATTTCACAAATTTGTCTCCATAATTTCTCATTTTAAGTATAAGATTGGAAATATTTAGACAAATTTATGAAATTACAACCTTCGTCAAGATTAGACGAGTGAGAAGCATAAGAAATTATTTTAATAAAAATAATTATAAAAAATTAGAAGAGAGAGAATCATTTTGGTGTTAGTTTTTTTAAATTATTTTATAAAAATAATTATAAAAAATTATTTTGATAAAAATAATCATAAGAAATTATAAGAGAGAGAATCATTTTGGTGTTAGTTTTTCAAAATTATAAAAAAATAATTATAAAAAAAATTATTTTGATAAAAATAATAATAAAAATAATTATAAAAAATTATTTTTTAAAAATAAAAATAATTAAAAAATAATTTTGATTTTATTTTTAGAAATTATTAAAAAATAATAATAATAAATTAAAAAATAAAAATAATTATAAAAATTATTTTAATAAAAATCATCATAAAAAATAATTATAAAATTTTTTTTAAAAAATTAAAATAATAAAATAATAATTATAAATATAATTAAAAATTTTATTTTAGTGTTATTTTTTGAAATTATTTTGATAAAAATAATTATAAGAAATTATAAGAGAAAGAGAGAATCATTTTAGTGTTAAATTTGATTTTCTTGCCATGTGTCAATATTTTACTTGTAAGTCAAATTCATGCCACCTTTAGTCACCAAAACTAAAGCCACCAAAGAACTCCCCATATATATACATATTTGTATATAAAATAGTAATATAGAATTATATATATTAATGATCTTAATTATTTAAAATTTTATGTTTATCTTTTATATATAATTTTGATGTAGGACATAAATAAAAAATTTATAATTTATTGATATAGAATTATAGATTATGTTCTTATTATTTGAGTCAGTTCGTGAGCTTTCGGTGAGCCGAGCTTGAGTTTAAGAAATAGGTTCGATTGTTAATAAGACGAGTTGTGAGCCAAGCTCAATTTTTGTGAGCCGAATTTGAGATTGGTCTAATTCGACTCAACTTGACTCACTTCCAACCCTACTTTGGAGCAACAAAATAAAAAAAAGAATACTAAAATATTATCTAAAAGTTTATATCGTTAATAAAATAATCCTTCACGATATGAACGACAAATAAGTCCTCGAATAATTTAAAAACGTAATACAAATAATCAATAAATATTATATTTTTTATATATGGCGAAAAAACTCTTTTATCTAACAAACTACGCACTTATCTATTATTTGATCCGAATTTTTGTGAAGACATTTTAATAACTATTTAAAAGATGTACATAAAAACTTAGAGGGTAAGAATCCGATTTTTTCATAAAGTGGGTTTTTGAACTTTCTATGATTAAAATTTGCGAAATTTTTAGATTATGGTTCGCTTGGCTTTAGAGAGGTGGATTCGTATCTAAATTAAAAAATATTCCATGAAAATACTATTTTTATATAAGATAAAATATATTTTTTAATGATGATATTTATTTTTGGATCCAAATTCAACCGTTAAAAATGTTTTATCAATATTCTTTGATCTATTTAACTTCACTAAAATAATTTAGAGATATTTTAGGGTTGGGATAAGATATGATACCAAAATCATTTATATTAGTATAATTATTTATTCGATCCGATAAAATAATAAAAATAAGTGATCATATAATTATCATTTTTGATAATTATCCTCTAGGATTTTTTATTTTAATAAATAAAATAAATATAATAATTACCGAATTAAATAATTTTTAAAAAAATTATCAAAATTCGTGTTCCTTGTTTATCTGTAAACGAGATAATTTTGTACGTATCTCTTTTACAGTGTAAACGAGATAAGGCTGGGTGACATCTTTAAATAGATGTCGTTTGCAGACGTTGATTGGACCCCATTCTGCACTTTTCAACGGGTTTCTCCTCTCTATTATCCCTTTCTAACGATATTATCGACTGATACTGCAATGGCGCGCCAGGGGAGAACGACGGAGACATCAACAGGCTGAACGAGACGTCGCATTACGGCGAGGCAGCCGACTTTGAGGTTAGTTCTGTTGTGTCTAATTCTATTCAATCCCATATGGAAATATTTTTTGTATGTAGCCATGCTTAGGGTAGTTGCGAAGAACTAGAGCATAGTTTGTAGCTTTAGCAGTAGATGTCTAGTAGAAATTTAGAACTCTATTTGCTTGTGGTAGGTTGTTACGACGTAATTATTAGTTTGGAATTCTGTTTTACTTATGCTAGGTTGTTACTACTTATAACGTTCTAGTTAGGTTTTGTTTGGTATGTAATATGTAATTTAGAAATATGTGTAAGTTAGAAACATAGAAATATGTTCTTAAGTAGAAGTAGCTGTGAGTTAGAAAAAAATATTTATTTAACTTTAATGTTTTGTATATCATATTAAATTGATCTAATTACGAAACTGATAAAAAGCATAAGAATTCAATACGAAAAAAATGTAAAAATTTTTTTATAAGGCTGAATTTTTTTATTCTTCAGAGGCCTCGCCTTCTACTGCCTGGACGAGTGAGTCATACCCTTCCTCCACTCGACGCCATCGCCCCGTATCTGGTTGAGGCTGGATTCGGCAACACGGTTCTCCTCAGGGATTTCACTTTTGACAATTCTTTGATTATTTCGGCATTCGTGGAGAGATGGCGTCCGGAGACGCACACGTTTCATCGCCCGTGGGGTGAGGTCACTATCACCCTGCAGAACGTGGCGTACCACCTAGGCCTACGCGCACACGGGGCCCCAGTTGGAGGGTGCCTCCATGACTTCGGTAGGTAGTACCACACAGAGACGTGGGCTTTGGTGGAGCAGCTCCTTGGACGGGTGGTGGTGCGATAGGTCGGTTGTCCTGTATATAGGTCGAGTGTACAGAATCGCCACGACTAATATCTCCAACTTCGATGGAAAGCTCTATCACCTATTCCACCATGATCCTCCCATAGATATCGAACATGAATTGCACATGCTCATCCGCTAGAAGTCGAAATAGTCGAAACCGAAAAACTCCATTACCCATGGGTGCTAGCAACCTATACCCCACCCTTCCGACCTTCCTCGCTTTTGTACCACCCGAAGTTGTTCAATATCAAACTCTTCAACTCCAACAACGTGCTTACACACTAAGCGCGTAACAGTATCAGATTCTCACACTCAAATGTCATCCTGTTGTCGCCATTTCTCATATAACAATTGGAATAAACACACACAACTATGCATACGCTGTTACTGGCCTTTGTTGCCTACTTGTCTTGTTTTTGTGAGAAAAACGAGACAGAAAAAAATATGAATTGTATGTGAAGAATGCCAAGGGTTATACATCCTTTTATAGCTGGTAAAAATTTCTCTTCTTATATCTCGTTTACATTGTAAACGAAACGAGATATACACATTTCAGGCTGACGTGTTATGATCTTATCTCGTTTACATTATAAATGAGATACGTGCAAAATTATCTTATTTATACCGTAAACGAAATAAGCAATGGACATAGATTTCGATAATTTTTTTAAATTATTTAATTCAATAATTATTATATTTATTAAAATAAAAAAACCCTTATTCTCTACGATTAATTCCTAGCCAAAAAATTTTTCTCACATCTCTAATACCTATCCATCTCCCCTTTCGTATTAGTTGGTTTTGCTTGTGTTATTAGAGATTGTAATGGGAGCTGGCAAAGGGGGTGTTTGGGAATGATTGAGAGTAATAGTATTCTTCAAGGAGAATTGTTTGCTATTTGGAGAGGATATCTCTTAGCTTGGGATGTGGGTCAACGAGATGTTATTTGTGAGACAGATTGTGTGGAAGCATTTAATCTTGTTACTCAAGATGGTTTTGGGTTTATTGATCCACTGGTGCTCAAAATAAGAGATATCATGCATTGGAATTGGCGTGTTGACTTTCGTTTGATTATGAGAGATGCAAACACGGTGGCAGATACTATGGCAAAGATGGCGATGAAGTTACAACTTTCGCATGTGGAGCTTCTTTCACCTTGGGAGGAGTTTAAGAGTAGTCTTAAACGGGACTGTCCCTCTATTTAAGCAGTTCTTTGTTTTGTTTTTTTTGTTTTTCTTTGTTTAATTTATTTCAGTCACCAAAAATTATCTCATCATCGAAAGTTAATTCAAAACATGGTGAACTAACGTAATGCGTATGACATAAAATAAAGCTTAATAAAATTCAAAATTTATCCCCTCTCTCTCTCCCCCTCTCTCTCTGTCTCGAAAAGATAAAAGAAATTTAATTATTGACCTTTATCTCTCCTTTCTTTTAATATCTCTTTCTCTACCATTATTTTCGTCTCATCCTTATTAAAATAGTTACTAATTTAACTAAAAGAAAAAGAAAGAAAGGGGTTTAAAAAATAGAGAAATAACTGAAGTGAGAAAGAGAAAAAAAAAAAGAGAACGAAAGGTGTTCTTGTATTCAACAATCTTCATCTTCAATTCTTAAGAGACCAAGACCCCATTTCAATAATATAAACTAATCCAACCAAACAATTTCTCTCATGCTCATCTTCACTTTCATACAATTTTATGTAAGTTTTGCAAAGAAAATTCTCTCCCCCTTGTTCACTATTGGTTCAGCCATTTATGGTCCTTCAAGGAGGAATCATGTTTTCATTTTTTCTAGTATAGGAAGTCATCTTTAAAGCTTATAAAAGAGTAAAGGAGAATATTAATCTCAAGCTCGAAGGTGAAAAAAATTTTCCTCCTCTTCCTTATGAGTTTTGGCCTTAATTTCTTGGAAAACAAAGAACTCTTTTGAAGATGTTTTATTCATGAAAATGTCTTAGAAATCTTAAGGAGTCACACACCAAATTTCAAGTTTCAAAGGGAGAGAAATCTCTCCCTTTTCCTTCAATATCACTTCGGCCATAAAGTCTTTAAAATGATAAAAAATTGTTTTGATTTTGATTAAAGAGGATTTGGTAGTTACAAAGCTTAAAGAAGTGATTTGGAAAGCTTCACAAGTGAGGTAAAGGTTATAATTGGATTAGATAACTCAATCCTAATTGATGCTTTGGTGATGACTTGATGAAATTGGATACATATATATGTTTTTTATGATGAATGAGCATTTTTGAAATGTATGATGATGAATGATTGAAATAATTTTAATTGAAATTAAAAGTTGTATGATGATAGCCAAATTGACTATGATGCTCTTAGCTTGCGACTAAAATAAAATTTTATAAAAGTGAAGAACAAGTGAAGAAAGTGTGTGATGATTATCATAATTGCTACGTGAGTAAAAGAATGAAAGATTGTAAGAAAAGAGCTTAAAAGAATTTAAAAGTGTCATAAAAGATAAATGGATGAATATGGATTTTGTATAATGCATTTAAAATATGAGTATTAGATAACTTAGGGTAAAAAGTGGGTAAAGTGTGAACAATAAAATATTCGGGCTAAAAATATTAATATAGACAGTTTAAGGGTAAAAATGTAAATATATAAAATATTTTGGCCAAAAATATAATTAAAATAAAGTTTTTGACGTAAATAATAATTTTAGTAAAGTATAGAGGTAAAATTATAAATAAGATAAAATTGTAATTATGTGAAGATTTAGGATAAAAATATAATTAGGACTAATAAAGGATAAAATGATCACTAAGAAAAAGATTGAAGGTAAATTGGTAACTTAAAAGATATAAAGGGTAAAATTATTATTTTGATAAAAGACAAGGATAAAATAGGTAAATATGGAGTCTCAGAGATAAATAAATTATTTGGATAAATTATGAGGTTAAAATGGTAAAAGTGAAAGTTGATAAATCTATATTTGATGATTATTTTTGGATTGAAAAAAATGAAATTTATCAACTTAACTTGCACCTATTCTTTGTAAATGCATATTTTGTGAATTATCTCCGAATTGTGCTTAATTGATTGAAACATGCTTTTTATTTCAAATTGATTATACTCTTATTCTATTTGATGTCTTGATATACTTGTTCAAATTGTTTAAAGTTTATGAGGCAAAGATATATGGCTTGAAAAGATGGAAGAAAATCATGTAAAAGTAGTAATTTCATAAAGAAACGAAGAATTGACGAAGTTACAAGATGCGTGTACATCATGCATATATATGCATGAGATACGTACACATCATGCATGCGTAATCATCCCTATCATCAAAAGCAAAACCGTGAGGCCTTGTGTGCCAAAGCGGACAATATCGTGCTAGCGGGTGGTCTGGCCTGTTACAGATGGTATCAGAGCCAAAACTCAGATCGATGTACCAGCGAGGGCGCTGGACTCCCTTATAATGGTGTGGATACCTCTCCCTAGCATGACGCGTTTTGACGAGTGAGTGTGGGAGGGTTTCGGCTATCATCCCTATCGTCAAAGGCAAAACCGTGAGGCCTTATGTGCCAAAGCGGACAATATCGTACTAGCGGGTGGTCTGGGCTGTTACAGATGGTATCAGAGCCAAAACCCGAATCGATGTACCAGCGAGGGTGCTGGACTCCCTTAGGGGGTGGATTGTAAGGTCCCACATCGGTTGGGGAGGGGAACGAAGCATGCCTTATAAGGGTGTGGATACCTCTCCATAGCATGACGCATTTTGACGAGTGAGTGTGGGAGGCTTGGGCTATCATCCCTATCGTCAAAGGCAAAACCGTGAGGCCTTGTGTGCCAAAACGGACAATATCGTACTAGCGGGTGGTCTGGGCTGTTACAAATAAAATATGAAAAGTAATATTTAAAAAATCCTATTAATATTAAAACCATAGAATAATCTATATAAAATTAAAACACAAATAAAATTGATATATTACGTATCAAATGCAATTTTAATATGCAAATATAGTCCAATAATAAAATTTTTCTTTGCCAAGGAGAAGACGCGGGTTCGATTCCCACTATTTGCCATTTCCATTACTCAAAAAAAAAAATTATGACTCTTTCTTAAACCTAATAAAAAACTATTTGTTGCATGACGGTTCTAAAAAATCGCACCTCGAGATCCAAAAAAAAACTATATTAGATGCATGGACCGCACCTCAAGATAAAAAAATTATATTAGATGCGTGGCAGCTCGAGATAAAAAAAATTCTTGAACAGTGCAATCACTATCATTATCACTATATTAGATGCATGACAGTTCTAAAAAACTCTTTGTAAAAGGAAAGGTTTTGGATAACGCAATCACTATCATTATATTAGATGCGTGACAATTCCAAAGAAATGCACCTCGAGATAAAAAAAATAGAAAAGACTTTGTAAAAGGAAAGAAACGCACCTCGAGATAAAAAAATAAAAAAGACTCTTTGTAAAAGGAAAGGTTTTTGAACGGCGCAATCATTGTCATTATATTAGATGCATGACAGTTCCAAAAGAACGCACCTCGAGATAAAAAAAATCCAAAAAATTCTTTGTAAAAGGAAAGATTTTTGGACAGCATTGAAAACTTATTCATCAGCGCAATCACTATCACTATATTAGATGCATGACTGTTCCAAATAAATGCACCTCGAGATTTTAAAAGAAAATCCAAAAAATTCTTTGAAATAGAAAAGGTTTTTGGACAACATTAAAAGCTTATTCATCAACACAATCAATTTCTACGAGAAATTAAAAAAAAATTGTATAAAAAAATACAAACATTGAAATACTCTGAATTAGTTGGATTCTATTCTCTAATAGAATATAGAATTTGTATATAATATTAACTAAAATAGTTTTAAATAGTTATATTTTTTAATAATATCAAAGAAACAGAATTTTAGAATTATTTTTATTTAATTTTAATAGAATCTTTATATAAAAATAATTCTATTAAATAAAATTTTTTACTTATAACTCATATAAATATCTATTTTGGAATCTATTTATTTTATAAAAAAATATTTTGAATAGAATACTAAATTGGTGATCCAAAAATAATACATTTTTAAATTTCAAATCCTGTTATCTTTATCTCTTACTAATACGTATTGTAAGAGAAGTAATAAAGGATCAATTGAGACTAATTCAATATATATATATATATATATATATATATATATATATATATATATTATTTTAAGGATTTATTACTTCACACATATGTTTATCAAACTAAAAACAAAAAATTGTGGCTATCAACTGAATTTTTTAAATATTTGTGCAAAATCAGTAAAAATAGAGAAAAAAAATAAGTAGCATGATATTATGTGAAAGAGAAGATAAAGAAGAGGTGTAAAGTAAATGTTGATTTATATAAAAAATATAAGAAGGAGTAAGTATGAAAGAAGAGGATAAATGATGCTTTATTACTCAATTTATATCTATTAAAGAGAAATAACATTAACATTAAAATCATATCATATCTTATATAAAAACAAATAATAAGAGACTATAAAAAATAGAGTAACCTAAAAAAAAATAAATGACATAAGAGTGAAAGAAAAATGAAGAAGAATCCTAAATTGTAACACTATATAATAACCATAAGAAAGAGGTTACAGGCCGAGAAGAAGGGGTTTTGACGCGCTGTGTAGCTTTCGAGTTTCGACTATTCGAGGAGACGAATGACGAGGCTCACGAAGAGTTTTATTACGTTTTGCTTATTCTATGTTATTTTAGCTTTTATTTATTTATCCCTCGCCATTAATATTATATTTTATAAGAGAGATAGGAATTGTATGTTTTGTAAGTATATGCTTGTTTAGTTTTAGTTAAAAAGTATTTCCATTTTTATTAAAAAGAAAACAGTGATACAGTTTCGAGTCAAAGGTTCATATTTTATTATTAAGTATATGAAGTTGTTGTAATACTTCTTGCTATCAGAGTGACACAGACGAAAGCGTGACATTCTGATAGCTAGTGAGGGTGTTACAGGTACTACAACCTCTAAAATTAAATATACATATATAGTAACAGTTGAAAAGAATTTATAACGAAGAGTCTTGAAGGAAAGTTTAAGTAAAATCGCGAAAAAAAAACGCAATGCTCAAGTAACGGAAACTTAAACAGGAAGAAAGTAAAGGTACATAAGGAGTAAAATATCAAAGGTATAAAATATCAAGTTCTGGACTCGACCTCGACCTGCAAAATCAAAACCGGCCAAAGAATATCATTTACATATATTTATATACATTGCCAAAACAACTCAAAATACATGACACAAATTCCTATTTCTCTATGAAGCCTCTAGGAAGAACAAAAATAAAGCACAAATAGAAGAGAAGTCTATTTTTTTTCTTAGATCTTCTTATTTACTAGTTGATTCAATTTTATTCACAATTTACATTTTATTATTAACTCATGTTTTTTAAAGTATTTTTTAAACTTTGTTTAAATTAACAACTTACTTTGAAAAATGTTGTTTTTGTTGTCTTTAATGAGTGATGGCATATATATCTATATCTATATATATACACGCGAGAAGAAAATTACATCAGCACGTATTATCAAGAACAAAGTTAAACTAGCTAAATCAAATTATTCGACTGCCTTAATTTCTGTAATTTTGTCCGTCCTCATATCTTACAAAAAACTGTTACATCGAATAACACAATTACTACGATAGCAAATCTTTAAGGGTCTTGCTCCCTGTAGAATTTATTTTTTCCTGCAAGAAATTTGAGCGGAATCGAAGTTAGAAATTGTTGAAATGTGTTGCACATATTTCTAAATAGTACTAGGAAGAAAAGTAGTCAATAAATTACGTTTGTGAGATTTGCGAGAATATTTTGGATGAAAATAAGACAAGAACATGATTTAAATTACAAGTGGAAAGATGTGGAATTTCTGCATTCTACATATGTCAAATTTTTAAAAATTGAAGTCATTAAACCATTCTAACTATTAGTCTATCGATTTAAATATTTAACCAGTTTAACTATAATTTAACTAAAATAATAAAAAAAATAATATATAAAATTATAAATATTTCAATGTAAATTTTAAATTAAATTTAAATATATTACATGAAAATAATAAAAAAATCATAATTAATTATGTGAATTAAAATAAATTGAATGTAGTACATAAAACTAGATATAAAGATAATTCTAATAAAAGATATAAAATATGATAATAGACTCAACTATTAAATATCAAATTTAAACTAAAACACACAATTGAAGTCCTAGACTCAAAATATAAATTAAACATTGTGAAGAGAAGACCCACTCACTTAAAACAATTTTAGGATTAACATTTCAAATTCAAACACTACTCAGACCAGGTGGAGACTTAAATTTTGTTTTTCTTACAGTTAAGTTTCTCTTATTCGAATAAAGGTTCAATTTGACTCCTATCCATTTTTCCAAAACCCAAAACAATTTCTGCTTCGGCTCCCAACAATATTATTTTGGGATAATATAAATTCATCTGTTAAAAAATTTGTTAAATATTAATAAAAATTAGTTTTGTCAAAATTTTATTTGTAATTTATAAAAATTTTAAACCTACAAAATTCTTTCTAATAATTGTACGAGTTATCCCGCCATTACCACATCCATCATCATCATTATAATCTCTACCTCTATTACTTCATATCTTGTAATCATTATTATTTCCTCTACCACTGTTAATACTAACATCAACACCATTAACATCAACATCATCATTCTCTTTTTTCATTTCTTGTGCCCATGCTATATTTTTTCTTTTTGAAAGATCTTTCTATTGTAATTACTTTTTTTTGTTGTGACATCACTTTTAATAATGATTATTCTCCATTTAATCATTCTCAGTATTAAAATCACATACACAAATTGCAAATAGACCTCCTCCCACAATATAAATTTTTCGTTACTATTTAATGTGTTTTATAACAGAAAGTTTGTATTGTTCCAAAATAATATTATTAACGGCCGAGGTGTCCCGGTCCTATTTTCTCCCTTATCATTCAAGAAAATGGATAGAAGTCGAGTTAGGTCTTTAATCCTCTTTACTTTTTATGTTCTCTATGTTAAGTGGGTCTAGCTAATCCCATCAATAATAGTGTTCTGCTTCGACAACAAGACATTCAATTTTAAAGGATGCTTAGCTCAATACTCATCGAGTGATTTTTATTTTTTTTTTAGATATATTTTTAAAAAAAGAAAATAATATACAATATTATGAAAGGATAATTTTACGCTTATATATTATAAAATATATATTGAAAAATGAGATGATAATATTATTATTGAAATACTAATAGGCGGTATATTTTTCTCTTATTTTTTATTTAATGTTAGAGAAAATAAAATTTTAGTGAATTCTACCTACTTTTTTACATTATTAACCTTTTTTTTTACTTTTTTAATCAAATAATAAAAAATATAGTTATTTTTTTATTTTTTTCTTTCTCTCCTTTCTCCCACTTTTTATTTTGGTGACTGAAAATAACACAAAGAAAAATGACCTAAGAAAAAGAATATGACTCCTCTCTAATAATAATGTCTAAACTATTAGGGGGCAGCAACCACTCCAGATACATCTGCTCGTTAAAAGCAGCAGTTTTAACTATTAAATCAACTACTCTGTTTGCACTGAATGAGTACTACTGTAACTGTCCAATTATGCTGGAGCATCTCTTTGATTTTGTCAAGCAAATTAAAGTCAGTCCTAATCATGCTGGTTGTGTTTCACAAAACAAGAACAAACGCATCAAAATTATCAGTTTTACATATGACCTCTTTGCACTCACAATTCCAAAACTATAATAACAAGTCCTCTCCAAATAGTACAAAGCTCACAGCAAAAAATACTAGAAAAAAGTATACTGAAAGAACAATCTTTAATAATACACTCCAGAGGGATTGTGGTTTTGGTTTTGTTTTTTCTATGCTTGCTTTTAGTTATCATTAATTTTAAAATTCTTGCCTTTTGATTGACATACGCATTGCTTATAAGTATAGAGCTAAGATTCACTCCTCTGTTGACAGATCCCAAATGGCCGCCGTCATTTTCGTCTTTGTTCTTGTCAGCTGCTCTTGATTGCGAATTCATCATAAAATGATAAGTCATTTGGTTTTGTTTCAACTTTAACGTAAAACTTTTAAGAAATGCATTGTTCTTTTTGTCGTTCAGAAGAGCTATATATAAAGTAAAATACTTAAATCATCTCCAATTTTTAAATGTGTCGACAAAAATATCTTTTATTTTTATTAATAGTAAAAATATCTTTAAAATATTTTGAAACTTAATAAAAATATTCGACGTTAAATATATATTTTTTAAAAGATGTTTTAGAGATTAAATTTTGATGCATTTTTTTGTAAATATAATTAAAAAAAAAAGACAATTTCAACCTTTTTTTATTTGCTTGAAATGAAATAGTATGTATTATTAATTATTAATTAAAATGATTTAAAATGTCTTAAATAATTAAAAAAATGAAAAAATAGTTTATACTTTAATTTTAATAAAAATATTAAAATATTATTATAATATATCCCATAAGTTCTTCAAATTTTATACATATAACATGTTTCTGTATCTAACAAAAATTTAAAATGGTTAGTCTTGTGTCATATTGTATTATGTGTGTCCAAATAAGTGCTTGTGCATCATAATTGATATGTCTTATAACTATAGATGAAAATTTTTTCTGTTGAAAAACGAATATTTACAGAAATTTACCTATCATCAAAGAATAGAAATACGATGAATTTGAATATTTTAAAATAAAAAAGTTAATAATATAATAAAATAAAAGATTAATTATCATTAATTTTATAAATTTTATTATTTTAATTTAAAAAATAATTAATTTCTCATTTTATCACTTTACGGACTTTCTCTTAGAAAACTTTAGTAAGACTTCTATCTCAGCCTTATGTAACTCGTATGTCCACTATCACTTATGTCTAGAAGAAGAATGAAGAGGGACAATGAGAGAGAAGCCTAAGTCATTCTGAATTGAGACGAAGGAAAAGTGGTTTAAAATAGAAAAAAAAAAACGACTTGATGTGTGGCAATAGACAAAGAAATTATTAATAATTTTATTTTGCTATTTTATATTACTTCAATAATTTATATATGTATTATTTATATTTTATTTTTATTATTATAATTTAACTAACTTGTACTATAAAGACACATTTTAAATATGCAATAATAAAAACTTTTAAAATTTTTAATGTATTCAATACATTAAAAATATAAAAAAAATATTTTTTTAATAATTTTATGAAACATTTATTTAAAATATTCTTAACTTATGTTCTTAGGACATAAGTCAAAAGAATTTTTATTGTTATTATTAATTACGAAATTACTAAATTTAATAGTTAAATACTTAAATTTTTTAATTTTAATTTTTTTCTTACATTTTTTATTATTGTGAATTGTTTTTTATTTTCAAAATCTAATAATATTATTATAAAAAAAATAAAATTTTTCTTTTCTAAACCAAATTTTAGATATATTTTAACACACGATAAAAATATTAATAACTATATTAATTTATTATTATTTTAATTAATTAAATACATAAAACTACAAATTAGATTATTGTTTTTCCTTTCGAAAAATGACAAAATGTTAGGGAGTTAGAATTTATTATTTTTAGTCATTACTTAACCATTAACTCAATTCTTTTAGTGTTTTAGTGCTTGTTTGGGTGTTATTAAGTTAATAGAAAAAGATCTTTTTTATTAATTTTTTTATTTTTTAGCGTATTTAGTAAATTTCTAGTAGTAAAAATAAAAATACTAAAAAAATAAAAAATATATCTTTTGAAAAAGTATTATTTATATTTTTTTTAAAGATTTTTTTAAAATTATTTTTCATATAATAAATAAACTAAAAAGTACTTTTATATTATTATACCCAAACATCATAAATGATAAATAAAAAGATATTTTTATATAAGATATACAAACATAAAATTATTACTTTTACTTTTATATAAGATCTTTTAAAAAAAATTTCTTAAAAACTCATCCAAATAAAGCCCTTAGTCTAGTAATCCAATAACATATTTTATCCCATATTTTTTAACATTAAAAACTAATTATTAGCCAAAAATAATAAATTTTGATAATTCTCTAATATTTATTTCTCTTTTCTTAAACCATTTTTAATTCACCAACATCAAAAGAAATCAAATTTGGCCGAACAGTATTTATTTTATATATTTTAAATTTAATACTGATTTTTATTTATTTATTTATTTTTTATTAGACATCAAACTTTACTCATTATAGCAATTAGCAAGTATAAAGCACTAGGACAAAAGCATATTTCCCTAACTACCTTACTGGCCCATCACCGAGAGTAATAATAATAAGACTGACAGGTAATGTGTTTACAGTTTACCTGTATGGGAGTCTGGTTGCCATTGTTTTGGATCTCATCAGAATCACGAAGCAGTCTTCCCTTTTCATCATACAGAATGAGTCCACTGAAACTTGGTAGCTCACACTTCTCCCCTTTTAGGATCGGTCTTTGCCACACTGCTGATGCTGAGTTATGACTTTGCCATCCACTTCCATCAACACCAAGCAGTAGTGGTGATCCCCTCAATTTGCTTGCCCTGCTCCACATCAGCACTCTCTTCACCGAAATCCACCCACAATGCTGTGACTCTGTCCATCTTATAGTTGTTGTAGTCTTCATCTCAGTCACATTTTCATGTACAGCACTCTCTTCGTGAACAATCTTGTTATTCTTGCATGCCATCATCAGTTTAAGCATAATAATGACAGCGCAAATACTCAAAACTGCAAAGCTTGCACAGGCTAGTAGGAGGATAGCACCTCGTGTTGAAAGCTTCAATTTGTCTTCTAGGTCCCACAAAGCATCCATGAAGAATAGTAGCTTGATTTTTCTACTTTTGTGTAACCAAGTGAACTCACTCAGAGAATGAAGATGAGATGCAGGAGTGTGTTTTAGTTTTCTACCTCCCTACCTATGTCCATGTTGCGGATGTTGGGTTCGCAAGCTTCATATGAGATCCACCGCTGGATAAATTGTTTCCAAGATTGGACTTTAATTTACGCTTGCGTCCTGCGGGGCTTAGTTAATGTCATAGCTGTTTGAGTTGAAGTTAATGCCATTTCTGTTTGAGTTGAATTCTAATATGGCTCACCGTTCAAAATAAATTAAATGCTCTTCATGGGAAATCTGTGGTCGTCATCACTTCTTGGGAATGAGAGTGAGAGGTTGCTGTATTTTATATACAGAGCACCAGCAGCTAGTAGAATTTGTGATATTTAATTATTATCAATATTTTTAACAATGTGAGATTACATCTAATAATATAGAATTATTTTTTTTTAACGATTAAATGCTGGTCAAATTTTAACAAAAATGCTAATCTCTTCAACTTTCTCATATATATAAAGAAATGATACAAGTCACTAGACAGTATTTATTATTATTTTTTCTAACCATTAATAACTAGTAACGTTTAAGATATGGGCTAAAAATTTAAAAATATATTATTTGATTATTAAATTAAAAGAATTAAATTAATAGTTAAAAATATTAATAAAAAATAATAAATTTTATTAATTTTTAAATTTATATAATAAGAATATCATTAGTAAAAAGTTTTATTTTTTTATTTTAATAAATATAAAATAAATACATTTGAAATTTAATTTTTTTATACAATAGCCAAAATATTATAAATAATAAATAAATATATATTAAATAATACTCTTGTTTATAAGAAATGATAAATTTTTTTTTTTACTTAATTGACATAATTAATTTTTTTTATAACTGTTTTCTTTTATTTAATTACATTAAAAATCAGTCCCAAATTTTATTAGAATCAAAACCCAAAAACTCTTCCTCATTATTACATACACAATATACAATCTTTTTCCAAATGAAAATCTTAAATCATTATATCATTAACCCTAAAAAATATCTCTAAATCATCACAACACATTTTATTTAAAATTCAAACATCTCAAATTTAATTAGTCTCGATTTATTAAAAATTAAAAACATCCAAAAAATATTGGTTTGTACCTAAAAAAAATAATAAATAATAATAAATTTGTCTCAATTTTTTATTATGGATGTTATATATTTAAAATTAGGAAAATTACAAATGTTATAGGTATAACATTATGAATATTAAATTAAAGATATTTTAACAATTTTTACGGTATAATTCATATTTTTACATATAAACTTTGATGAAAATAACAAATAAAAAAATGAACTATAAAAGAAAATTATGAAACAAATATTTAAATATAATTATTAACTGATCATATTAAAATAATAAAAAATAGACATATGAATATTAAATAAAAAATATTAAAATAATATAAAATTATGGCTGATTAATACACATGTGAGATAATTTTAAATATAGAATAAGACATAATTTAAAATTAGATAATATTAATTGAAAAAATTTGATAATTATAAACATATATGCAATTATGGATATTATGAGTATAAAATTATAGATATTATGAGTGTGAATTTTCATACTCTCGAAATCGAATGGTTAACAACATTCTCATTAGATGAGTCTAAAAACTGTCCTTTTGACTAAGGCACTGTGTTTAGTACTTACAAAATAGAGATGAATGATAATTTTCTTCTTTCAATTATTGACGTATCCAGTATATACTTTGTTCTTTGAGTGCTCAAATTTAAATTGAAGGTTTAAATAAATAATTACACTTACAATAGCCAGTTATTAAACAAAAATTATGAGATTTATCTTGTTTTTATAAAATATTTTGCTATTTACTGAAGCATATAATCATATGGGTACGTTTGTAGTGACCAAGGACTTAAGGTGGCTAAGGCAACCATATCATGTGTGGTGCATGAGTTATGGACACGTGGAATGAGAAAGTTGTAGTTGATCTGTATTAGACGCAGTGAATTTGTTAATGACAGTAAAAGTAATAACAATTGGTAATAATAGTGGAGGACGAGATAGAAAATTAAAATTTCGATTTGGCGGGAAAATAAAAGATATTCGGGAAATAGAATTAGGGTTTCAATAGGGGATTGAGTCAAATGATACTGTACTGAGTGAGATTGAGTGGTTATTTTCAAAGGCTCTTGATTTCACTTTGTGGATAGCAATTGTTGTCAGAGGTGAAACCGGAGCCAAGGTCATGGGTTGTTGACAACCAATCTCATTTAAGGACTTACTTGAATGAGAAGACACAATCAATGTTGCAACTTCGGTTTCATTTTCGCTTTCTAAGCTCAATTGTGGTTCCTTGGCATCTCCATATGGTTCATATATATATTGGAAGGTGCAGTTCTTCTTCATAAGATTGTGGGCACTTTTATTGCATTGCGTGGTGAGATTTGAAAGTTACCATAAAGAACAAAAAAAAATACTTTGGTGATGTTATTAATTAAGAGTTCAATTGGTTATGTCTTACATGCCATTGCAAGTCTTAAAACAACTTCCTTTATCCTTGTTCAATAATAAATGTATCTGTATCCTTCAAACTAAATTGAAAATTATGTTCTTCTTTACTTCAAGAAGATTGCATCCCTCAACCAGGACTTATGGTAAAGTGTTTGTGGATGGGACAAATCACACTTTGTTTATTAGCATGCATTTAATTTGGCTCGTTTGTTTTTTTTTTGTGTTTAGGTTTAACTTCTACCATATTTACTAGCTACTTCTTTTGTTGTGGAGGATATATGTGTTTCTATTATTGACTTCATTTAGTGGACTAACTAATTTTGTAGCATATAACTGAATATTATCCATGTGATGACTTAATATTCTTTTTTAGTGATACTATTAAAAAATAAATATTTAAATTTATGTTATTGCCGAATTTTTGTATGAACAGATGATAGAAACTTGTTCTCAAATATCTTTTTATAGAATCTTCTTATGATAAAAAGTTAGAAAATTTTTAGGAATAAATAAATTTATGTGGTGAAAAAATTTTTGTAGTCCTGTGTGCATTTGTACGAGCTAAACGCTAGTAATAATAAAATAACATGTAGATCGATCCTAACACAATGATATCCTAAATTAACCTAATTTAATAAAAAATAAAATCTAAATAACAAACTTAAAAATTATATGACAACATGCAAATTCGTCCAAACAAAAATATAATCTAAAATTAATAACACATTCAAACAATAACACAGGACAATTTACGTTATTAAATTGTTTCACCTTCAATATTACGCAAATATATTGTTTCCAAATCCAATACGCAAATACATTGATTCACTATTTTATATAAATCGCTACTGGCAGTAGCGGTTTACAAGTGTGCATAAACCGCTACAACCAGTCGCAGTTTACGTGTGTGAGTGTGTGAGTGTAAACCGCTGCTGGCAGCAGCGGTTTACGTGTGTGAGTGTAAACCGCTGCTGCCAGCAGCGGTTTACGTGTGTGCGTGTGTGAGTGTAAACCGCTATAGGCTATAGCGGTTTACGTGTAGTGTGCTGCCTATATAAACCGTGGTTATAGCCACGGATTATGCATTTAGAGGGTTTGTGAAGTTTTTTAGAGAGAGGAAATTCTAGAGAGAGATCAGAGCAAGTTGAGAGCGGGTCCGAGGTATCTCAGCGGCGACTTCTGACGAGTTATCATGGCAGGCAGGACCCTGTACCGACTGAACGGTGTTGCGCATATTGCCGGTTCTATTGGTGACAAGGTTAGTTAACATTTATTTTTTTTCTAGGCTTTGCATATGTTAGTCAGAAAAATGGTAGGTTAGGTAGACGAACTAGAATTTATAGATTATTCCCTCTAGTTTGAAATTAGGCTTCGCATGCTAGGATGTTAGTTTACTGGGTTTGGTTTAGTATTTTGAGTTTTTCTTGTTAAGTTATAAATATGACTACTTAGCTGAATTTCAAATCCCTTCAATGAATGTTATGCTACACGGTGTTGGTTTAGTTTAGGGAAAGGGATAGTTGACGTTAGTAAATTATTTTAGTTTGGTTTGGGTATTTGTATGATATGAAGTTTTAAATTTTAAAGCTTCATAATATGGTTTAAGATATTTGTATCCAGTTAGATATGGGAATTTTTTTAAGGATAGGAGAATTTAATTGGACTCTGTATTTCTTTGTTGTTCTGTGCAGCCCACTAGGAGTATATACAGTGTGAGACGGAAACAGAATATGCCCATGCATGAAAGGATCATCCCGTATTTAGAGAGGGCTGGATTGTACCATTTGGCCAGGCTAAACAGCCAATGGTTCTGGTTGGATGAGCCACTGGTTAGTGCGTTCGTTGAGAGGTGGCGTCCTGAGACGCACACGTTCCATATGCCTTTCGGAGAGTGCACAGTGACATTGCAGGACGTGGCATTTCAGCTAGGGCTGCCTGTGGATGGGGAGGCTGTGAGTGGTTGCCTTGGTGAGTTTGAGAAATACATGGAGGGTGGTCGACCAGCTTGGGAGTGGTTTGAGGACCTATTCGGTGAGCGGCCTCCACCGAATAAGGTCAAGCAGATGACAGTACACTTTACATGGTTCCACGAGAGGTTTAGGGTGCTACCACCAGATGCGAGCGAGGAGACTGTCCGCATCTACGCATGGGCCTACATCATGATGCTGTTATCGACCCAGTTATTTGGGGACAAGAGTGCGAACCGGGTACATATACGGTGGTTGCCATTTGTGGCAAACCTTGATGACATGGGGAGGTATAGCTGGGGGTCGGCCACTTTGGCATGGCTGTACCGATGCATGTGTCGGGTAGCGAACAGAAATGTGACTAATCTTGCGGGCCCACTCCAGTTGCTACAGAGTTGGATATTCTGGCGGTTTCCGTCTTTGAGGCTGTCCGGGTTTGAGGTTTTCTCTTTCCCGCTGGCATCCAGGTATGTGTTATGCTTTTTTAATGTTTACAAATTTCTTGGGCATTTTTTTAAGTTTGTGTCTCATATGACTTAAATTTAGTTGGTCTGCCTACTTACCTCCTAACGATAGAAAGGAGCAGAGGGTCATAAGGTATCGGCTTGCATTGGATCGATTGACCGCTCATGATGTAAGTTTTATACCAGTTAGAGTTTCATTTTTGGTTTGCTCTCTAGTCGTGACTAGATATATACTTGTTGTGGTAATGTATGATGAGTTCTGAATTTTCAGATTGTATGGGAGCCCTACTCCGCACTTGATGTACTTGCCGTGGTCCATCCAGAGATACTTACAGAGGAGCATAGTCGCATATGGCGAGCGGTGACTACTTTGATATACTTTGCGGTCATCGAGTGGCATCAGGTTGATAGGGTTGTTCCACAGTTGGGTGTACACCTCATCGACATAAGTGACCCAATCTAGCCGTGACTGCGCACAGCATGCGAGGGCATGGCAACAGTGGTAGTGCAGCGCCTGGAAGTATCCACAATCACAGGTGCGATCCCTTAGAGAAACTCGATAGCTACCCAAAGAGAATTTGCCGGTGGGAGTCGTCTCAGCCACTGTATAGTCAAGGTGATGTCTATCAAACACAGTCACGATGAAGCACCTCGAATCCTTCAGGTTACGCTCAATGGCCTTAACTAGTGCCTGTGAAAACCGGTGCCCGGACCCTAACTGTGCCTCTGCCGTGTGCCCTCGGACAACAAACAACTCCGCCAGCCGGAGATATGTCGACTTAACCAGAGACGTCACTGGTAGGTTTCTTGTGCCCTTCAAGACAGAGTTCACACACTCAGAAATGTTGGTCGTCATGTGACCATATCTTCTCCCCCCCCATCCTTGTGCTGTGTCCACCTCTCATATTCCATTCTGTTTGCCCAATCGCACAAGGCCGGGTTCTCTGTCCTCATTATATCAAACCAATAGTCGAATTCTGCTTCCCTCTTCGCATACGCGGCATTTACCAGCCACCTCCTTGCATCCTGTCCCTTGAAAGTGAGGGCAAAATTTGCAGCAACATGCCGAATACAAAATGCCCGATAAGCATGGGGAGGTTGCCAACCACTATCTGGGGACTCTAGTGCAGCCTTGATGCCGTTGTGTCTATCAGAGATCACGAGAATACCTTGCTGTGGAGTGACATGCCTTCTAAGGTTTGAAAGAAAGTATGACCAAGACTCTGCATTTTCCCCCTCCACGAGTGCAAACGCAACAGGAAAAATATTCGAGTTACCATCCTGAGCGATCGCCAACAACAATGTCCCGCCATACTTGCCATAGAGGTGTGTTCCGTCGATGCTTACGAGCGGCTTACAGTGGCGGAATGCCTCAATACACGGAGGAAATGTCCAAAACATCCGATGAAAGTAGACTCTATCTTCATCAACTTGGTCACCCACCCTAACCGGGGACGTCTTCAGTAGAGCAACGGAACCTTCCATCGTGCATGTGACCCCAAGGATCCACTGAGGCAGATCAGCATATGACTCCTCCCAATTGTCATATATTTGCGCTACTGCCTTCTGCTTCGCCAACCACACCTTCCGATAACTAGGCCTGAATCCATAAGTCGCCTCCGTTGCCTCTTGCAACACCTTAATCGACACCGACGCATCAGCTCTAACCAATGGATAGATTCTCGCACAGATGACATGATAATCAAGCTGCTTGTGGTCGCTTGATATCGATGTGGCCATACACGTGTGCGGACCGTTGTACCTCCTAACTTCGTATGTGCTCTTCCTTTTCCGCATGACTATCCGAATAAACCACGTGCACCCGTTACCAAACTCCTTGCATCTCCCTTGGTATTTCAGATTGTCGGACTCCATAACCTTGTACTCAACTCCATGCCGAATACTGTAATCTTTTACACTCAACACGGCTTCCTCTTTACTCTGGAACGATTGGCCAATCTGAAATTCAGTCATAGGTGTCCCATCATGCATCCCCTGCCCATCGAATGTTGCATCTACATTCTGGTGTTGGCCGATGGCTTCCAAGTTCAAAGAAGAGAGGTGGGGAGGGTACTCTTGTGTTCCAGAACTGGAACCTCCATGGGTTGAACGTCCACCTCTTGGAATATCATTATCACTGTCCCCACCAATATCGACAGACTCCTCATCCGAATCATCGTCAAACAGTGCATTCTCAAATCGATCCGGTCCGGCATCGCATTCAAAATCAGGAACAACAGGAGCAATATATGCATGAACAGCCCCAGCATGTTCGGGCTCAGCATTCGGAACTGCCGCTGCTACCACAGGCATCGATGTTGATGCACCACCCGCTGGGATCGACTGAGGATTCGGTGCCGATGTCCCAGAGCTATCCACACCATCTTCCAACTTCGCAAGCAGCTCAGGTATCCTCACCTCCGGAAAACTACGCCTGCAGTGAAACAAGACCTGCAGGTCTTCATCCGACCCGATCACGAAGGTCTCATATCTCACACCAGTTGACACAACGGCAATGGAAATCTTGTAAAATAACTTTTTTACCTACTTCGTCCCACAGGTACCGAGCTTTCGTAATATGCTTAGCTTAATCTCTGCCAACGTATTCGACGATCGGATAAAAATACTAAGCGGTTCTCAATCTGTGAATTTTACACCATGCCTTTTGCTCTTTTGAATTTTTCCAAAGCAATGAACCAGAGCCACAAAACTATCCTCCCTCTCCATTTGTGAATAACACTCTACCTCTCTACATTTGGCCCCTCCATGGTTTATATAGGCAGCCCCATTCAGCACACTACACGTAAACCGCTATAGCCTATAGCGGTTTATACTCTCACACACACACGTAAACCGCTGCTGCCAGCAGCGGTTTACACTCACACACTCACACACTCACACACGTAAACCGTGGCTAGTTGTAGCGGTTTATGCACACCTCTAAACCGCTACTGCCAGTAGCGGTTTATATAAAATAGTGAATCAATGTATTTGCGTATTGGATTTGGAAACAATGCATTTGCGTAATATTGAAGGTGAAACAATTTAATAACATAAATTGCCCAATAACATACTTTTTGATTTTCTAATTTAATCTATGTAAAATATTTAATTTCAACTATCTTAAAAGTCATACAGAATCATTCATAACTCTAAAATTGTCTAAACTACATAAACTAATATACACATAAAAATAATCATAATAGATGTGTGCAATTATAACTAAAAATAAAATAGTAAATGAAGGAATTACTAACCTTAATGTGATTCAAGAGAATGTTGAGAGAAAAATTTTAGAGAAAGAAAGTGAATTTTCGTAGAGAGAAGCAAAAATATGGAATGAGAGAAGAAAGAGAGGTCTACTTAACTTATTAGATGTGGGATAGAAGAATTAATGTGCAAATCAATTTTAGTCTAGAGAAGTCAAATTGGTCCACGCCTCCTAAACACATAACGCTTTCTTTGGGAGACGTGAGCCACTTTGCTTTTCTAAGACAGCAACGCTAAAACGAAAATAAGATGGAGTAAATTCCCTTAATAGTTCCTGACATTCACGAGATTATCCAATGTAATCCTTCATATTTCAATTTCATCATTGTAGTTCCTCAGATACAGTTTCGGACACCATAGTGATCCCTAGGCTCATCTCTGATGATGACTCAGCTATTTCAATGCTGATGTGCTATTAGGTGTCACGCTGGATCCAAATTAGTCTCTTCTCCTACACTATCTCATCCCTCTCCTCTCTCCTCCACCATCATTTTTTTCCACCACAAACGCATAATCGCAAGGGTTGAACTCAATCTTCTGATTATTGTTTCTAATTTATAACATAAATTTGCAAAACACCTTATTAGTACAAATAAACAAGTACGATTTCTTAATAACAAATTAAGAAAGAAACTGGCCATAATGAAAACAAAAAATTAGGGTTTTTCAATTTTCAAACCTTGCAATTCATAAAAAAAACCAAGGTTCTTCTTCACCTTCCCCCATTTTAGCTCTTTCTCCAACCCCAATTTCGTCCACAATCTCTTCTACTTTGTCGCCATCGCTTTTACCATAGACCTTTACCTCGTCGCCCTTGGCTTCACATCCTTTCTCAACCGCATATGCTCGACGGCTCGTTCTTCGACTCAATCCCGATCACGGCATTGGAGGTTCCCTCGACTGCGACTGGCCACGAGTTGTTACCCAATCTCTGGCGGTCTCGTCATCGTCATCATCATCATCATCGGAGAAAATCGTGGCGGCGAATTTCAGGTGACATTCTTTGAGGTCTACGTCTTCGAGGCACAGGGATAGGATCTGATTTATTAATTCGTGTTGTTCTTTGACTGACTCATTGGAAAAATCAGGTTCTGATTTTATTTTTTGTGATCTTTTGGTTTTTGAGAAATAAAAAATGGAGGAGACGAACGACTAACTCAGTCTTTGAGTCAGATGTTCTTTTTTTTTCTCAAAACTTTTGACTTCATCCACGGAACCCTATGGCAATGCCATTGTTGAAGAGAAGAAGAAGGAGAGGGAGTTCGAAAGTGGAGAAACCGAGTGGAGTGTTTCTGTTTAATCCAAATGGCGTCATTTTCTCCAAATTTGGGCGCTAAACTAAAATGACAACGTTTTGACACCCTCCAGCGTGGCACAGTAATGCCAAGTCAGTACGGCGATAACTAACTCATAATAAAAAAGATGTCTAGAGACCATTATGGTGTCGAGCTGTATCTGGAGGACTATAATGATGAAATTAGAATCTCAATTACTACATTGGGTGATTGCATAAATCTCAGACTAAAATAAATTGTCGACAGTGGCGAAGAGCTAAAATAATAGAAAATTTTGAAAATCAGCAGTTTTTAGTAATTTTAATCGATAATTGGCCAACATAAATACTAAATTGTCTTTAATAAATAAATTTTACTTTTGATAAATATAACAAACTATGTATTTTGTGTGTATAAATCTATGTAAATATAGATGTAAATTATTATTAGTTAAGTACAAAAATGGTGACATTTTGATAATTAATATAATGTCATATAAGAAAAAAAAAAAAAAAAGGCCAGAAATTAGAGATTGATGAAGTTGGTGGCCGTTGTTGCTTCTTGCTGGTGCGGGTCAAGTGTGAGCCTCAGCCACTCAACTGAACTAAACTAAACTAAATGCCAAGTCTCTAGAAAATCTCTTCTTCCTTCTCTCAACACTCAACAAAAGGATGCTGCACTCTTCACCCTCCTCCTCCTTCCACCACACCACCACTCTCCACCCTTCTCCCTCTCCTTCTCTTCTCTCTGCTTCTTCACCTTCTTCATCCCGTCACGCATGGCTGCCACTCCGCCACTTCTCCTTCCAAACTCGACCTCTCCGCTTAAACAACCTCCACATTCATAACCATTTTGCACTAACATCACCCAAGGTTAACATTTTTTGTCCTCTTTCAGTTCTCTTTATTCCACGCTTTCTTCTATTTCACTGACCCGTAAGCATTCTCTTTTCTTCTTATTTCTTCTTTTGATAAGGCGCTGAAAGTGAACTGTTCCACCAGCGAGCCATTGAAGATTATGATATCTGGTGCACCTGCTTCAGGAAAGGGAACTCAATGTGAATTGATTGTCCAAAAGGTCCTTTACTTCACCATGTTTCACATTTGTTATTCTTCTCTATCATCGGCGTAATGTTAGGGAGGATTACACTGCTTCAATTTTTTTTTTTGCCTCCTATAAAAATTTAATAGTTTTTCTCAGTATATTAATTAAATAAGAAATATTTTATGATCACTGATCTTGTTCTTAAGGCACTCATTACCTTTTTGTTTTCATAAACATTGGTGTGCAGGTAAGTTGTTGAACATGTACTAGCTGAAGTTCATGAATTTGTTTAATTTAGGTTCAAAACAATTTTACATTTTAAATCAAGTAGTTGCGTTTTTTTATTTAAATAAAAAAATTCCTTATTTACTAATTTATGTAATAATGGAAATATATGCTGTAGTGTTGCTCAAGTTGTGTTATTGTGCAGTTTGGATTGGTGCACATATCAACCGGGGATCTCCTAAGAGCAGAAGTTGTAGCTGGGACGGAAATTGGAAACAAAGCAAAGGAGTTCATGAATTCTGGTCGTTTGGTTCCCGATGAAATTGTGACAGCTGTATTTTCAAAATCCTTTCCCCTTTCAATTTCATTTTGTACCCTACATTTATATGCTGAAATGAATGCTTTATTTATCTGTTTATTCCTTGCAGATGGTGGCAGCACGATTATCTCGTGAAGATGCAAAACAAAGGGGTTGGCTTCTTGATGGCTACCCTCGGACTTTTTCCCAAGCTGAGAGTCTGGAGAAAATGCAGATACGACCTGATTTGTATATTGTATTAGATGTATGCCAACGTTTACTACTGACATTGTTACAGAATTAATTTCCTATGCTTCTTATTAATTTACACAATCTTCTCAATTTAAGCCAAGATTCCTTCTGCAAAATGTATAGTTAATATTCATTTATTTATTTATTTATTTTGGCAAGTACAATAAGTTCTTTAGTCCTCCCTTCCTTTCTCAAATTTTTATGTTACCTGCATGCATAACCATATTATGATACTACTGTGTTATTTACTTATTGAACAAAAAATGAGCCTGCCATACTATTTATCATCAATATGTATGACATGCATGTGTATTAAGCAAAAGTAAATATTTTTGTCTTCCTCGCTGAGTTAGTAAGTTTTCTAATACTCAGGTTCCTGATGAAATTCTGATCGACAGATGTGTTGGTAGAAGGTTAGACCCAGTGACAGGGAAAATTTATCATCTAAAATTTTTTCCACCGGAATCTGAAGAAATCAAAGCCAGGCTGGTCATGCGTCCTGATGACACTGAAGAAAAAGTATGACTTTTACCCTTTTATTTTTCTCTTTACTGGTGTTTGTAGGTAGCTTACCAAGATGAACCAGCTCAAAATTTATCTGTTTTGGAATGCAATCATGAACAATTGACTCAAAATGAAATGATCCATATCTGTTACAGCGAATGACAGTTGAGTTTGGAGATTTTATATATGATCTTATGAATAAAAAGGCTTTTTTACTTAAAAAAGAAAATAATTAATTAAAATATGTTGTGCCTATGACCTACAATTTTTAATTGTGTTCATGTTGTGTGTACCCTCCGTCACTGTATCTGCTACCTAGTTTGCTACTACTTGGAAATCTTTGTCCTACTTTATCACATTATGAGTTATGACTCTTCCGAATTTTTTCTGGGGATCACCTTTCCTTGTATAATATCATTGAAGTCATTTGCGAATGATAGCTTATATTGAATTACCTTTTGAGGAATGCTAGGGGGCCAGCAACTTTTGTGATTTGTAGCCATCAAATAGCCATCAATGATGGTTTTAATGGTGTGAGATTAGTGTGAGATTTAATCCAATGACTCACTTTTCTTTGCTAGTTACATGCTGGCCAGAATTTAACAAAGTTGCTGGCCCTCTAGACTTTTTCTTACCTTTTTCCATTTTCTATGCTTATTTTAGATGAAGAGAACATAGTAATAAAGTTAATCATTCTGAAAGAGAATTGTTTGAGCTTCTTGTTGCGCTGTAGTTTAAGGATTTTGCTGTTAAGCCAATGTAGTATCCTTCTGAAATATCTTATGTATACTAATCTGATTCTTTTCAGGTCAAATCACGCCTAGAAATATATAAACAAAATGCAGAAGCCGCATCTTCCTCCTACTCAAACATAACAAAGAAGGTCTTTTGATATTAACATTCTTTGCTGTGTTTGCTTCCATTTCTCAATGTGAACCAGTGGGATTTTTTGTCACTTACAATCTATTGTCATATGCTCAGATTGATGGCAGCCGTTCAAAGGAGGAAGTTTTCAAAGAAGTTGAATCTTCACTATCACAACTGCAACAGAGTAAAGGGAAAATATTGAAATCTGGAGAAATGGAGATTCAAAGGACATTAGGTTGCATATATCAAACTTTACCCTGCTGTATATTTGTAGGGAATTCATAAAATTATAGTTTGCTTGCATATCATTCATCAACTTATATCTAGCTGATACCATCTCTCTGTTTTTCAGTTTTCTTATGAAAATGTGGATATACATTAATTTGAAACTTGGTAATGTTGATGAGAGTTAAGCCTGAAAAATTCATACTAATTAAGATAATTTGCTAACTTCTTTTTGTTCAGAAAAATCGATTCTTGATACAAAGAAGGGATCAGGGTCTTCGAGGCAGGTAGATATGGTTGTACATTTTAAAAGGCATTGGCTTCATTAGTACTCCTTCATGTTCTGTGAAACCCTCCTCTGTATGTTATTTCTTATTTTGCTTTAGCTTGTTATAGGATAAGTGGAGAGGGATTCCTACTAGACTAAATAACATTCCCCACTCAAGAGAAATTAGACAATATTTTTACGATGATGTGATAAAAGCTACACAACGGGCTGTCAATGATGGAAAAACTAGGTTGAAGGTAAGGCACTTTATCAGAAATATTTGTAGTGTATATAGTGCTTCCTATTATTTGAATGAGTAACCAGTTTAGTAACTTTAACTTTGTCATTCTTAGTTCTGCTTTCTTTAGCCGATATTCAAATGTAAGGGTGTGTTTAGAACAAAATAATTTTGATATTGATTTGATTTGAAATAAATTGAATTGGAAATGAATTATTGTATTTGGAAGTAATTATGTAAAATAGGAATTGATTTGATTTAAAAATTGATATAATAATTTGATTTTACATTTTTATCCTTTATTTACCATACGATTTTTCATCACTACCAATAATTACCGCCGGACTGCCGCTGTACAACTGCCAGACCACCACTGGACCACCGCTGACCGCCACTGGACATCCCACAACCACCACCTCTTCCCTTCTCCAAATTCCTTTTCTTTTATACTAATACCTAAAGGGTAAAAATAGCTTTTTACATTTTTAGCACAACAAATCATTTCAACTCCAATCAAATCCCCTAAAAAAATAAAGAGATTTGATTTTAGCTATATTGTAAATTCCATGGATTTAAATATCAAATCAATTCTTAATTTTTATCTATTCCAAACATGAGATTTGATTTACAAATCAAATCATTTCCAATTCCTAGGGATTCCAAACACACCCTAAAAGAAATTAATTTTGAAGGGAAAGTATGAGGAGCCAATGGCATATTTGTACAATGTGTACAATGGAGGTTTAGAGAGTATTAGAGATATAATCATTAGTGTTACCTTTTCTCATCAACTGGAGCTTTTGGGATGAGTTGTATCATGACATGGTATTAGAGCGTTAGATCCGAAAAATCAAGAGTTCGATCCTTGGTGAACCCCAAAATCAGTTTAAGCTTTTGGGAAGATATTTATTATCTCTAATACTCGGATGGTTATTCTAGATAGTATGGGGGATGTTTATTTTGTAACTCAATAGCCCATTGTATACATTGTACAAATAGTCCATTGTCTCCCTAGCGGGACTCAATTTTGAATTATTTTAGCATGCATATAGAGACTATGTTATAACTTGGGGCTAAAGCTGGTATTTCTTTATATCCTACTGCCACAGCTGATGTCTGCTTTATTTGTTACTCCATCAAACAGGTGGACATAAACATTCCTGAATTGAACCCAGAAATGGTATGTGAACTTTTTTTCTCCTTTTATTTCCTTTAAATGTCTTGATTTGATCATATAGTTTGGCGTATAGGACGTTTATCGAATAGGTACCTTGATGGAACTTGTTCGAGGTCTTGCCCTTTCATTTGCTGATGATGGAAAACGTGTTAAGGTATACGACTTGTTTTCTATTTCTAACATATAACACTTTTGTTTCTAGAGAATAAAATGTTAGACTTAGTGTTGTTTAAAGTTTAAACTATCTCTTACATCATCATGTAGGTCTGTGTACAAGGGTCAATGGGAGAAGGTGCTCTTGCTGGAATGCCTTTGCAGCTTGCTGGAAGTAGAAAGATTCTGGAGTTCATGGATTGGGGTGATTATGGTGCAAAAGGAACCTTCATTAATATTGGTTCTATAGGTAATATTTGTGCAGTAACCTCTGTGACACTGCTTTTTTTATTAGATTCATTGTGTTTTACACTTTTACTTGATGCTTGTTTGGATGCCATGATGTGGGAAGAAAAAGATTATTAGTATACCAGATATACTCTTCCTTTTTTCTTGTGATATATGCCTAAGCATAGAATTTCCTCCTGTATTTTCAAACACAGGTGCTGCAGAGGTTGAAGAGCAAGATGACTTGTATATCTTGGTTGCTCCTCAAAATGCTGTAGGGAATTGTATCATTGATGTAAGATGCTAGAGTCGGAGTCTTACAGACATGTTCTAGTGATATCATCTGCCAAGCCTGTGTGTGTACCTGTGTTTTTATAGATTATACCACATCTGATGAGCGTCTTTTTTCCTTTTTTGCCTTTTCCTATTCAAATTTTTTTAATGTATTTGGAAAGGAAAAATGACTCTCATTATGAATAGGATGAACTATGAAGTACATGTTTTTCTCCTGTTTACAAATTTTCCACTCTGATATCTTTGAGACGGGATGTTCAGGATCTGAGAGCAATGACAAATGCTGCTGAACACAGACCAGTTATTCTAATCAATGCCAGGCTTAAGGTTCTGCTTTCAGTTTCTTTTGCTATAGTTTCAAATTTGTTCAATGAAATTTTATACAATTTACTAGTTATCTGTTATTTTTGTTATACCTTTTACCTATTGAACGATTGGTTGGTTCAAGTGGTTTGGCACTTGCATTTTCCACCTTAAAGCAAGATCTCATTCCAACTCATGTAAATGGTATAATAATGATGATGATGATGATGACCAAATCCTGGTGGTTTACACGCAAAAAAAAAAAAAAAAAAAGGAAAAACCTGGGAAAAAGAGACTGGTATGAAAATGTTGAAAATGAAAATCAGTATACTAAGTGCTGAGATATGTAAAATATGACCAACATAGAAACTACTAACTAATTGCTAAGCCTATCCTTATATATGAGATGCATTTTATGGTGGCTATGATTATGGTGACTATGGTGGTGGTGGATATGAAACTTTTCATTATTCTTGGAGCATCTGTTGTGATTGTTGGAGCTCTTTGTATTAGATTGCATCTAGTTTTGCAAAACTAAGTAAATTAGTTCTTGCCACACACTTTTCTGTTGAGCTATTTGATATTCCACATTTTTAAGTGGCGAAATCACCAATTACACATTGCAAATAGATGTTATGATTGAAGATACCGAGGGAGTTATTTGTTACAAACTAGATATAGTTTTTTAATTCATTACAAAATATATTTTTGCTTTCAAAATCTTCCCCAAGACCATAATAGCTTTATCGTTTGTATTGCAACTAACAGCCTCTCTCTAAACATTATTTATACATTTAATTATTCTAATCTTAAACTGACACACTTCTGGGTTTCTTTGAGTTCAGGATTTACCTGGTTCTAGTGGTATTATGCAAGTAAGTACTTAGCGCCCAGCAGTTTGGTGGTAAGTGATAACCATTTATTATACAAAATGTAAGGTTATATATCTATCATCTTAATCTTGCTAGACAATGGGACGAGACCAGAGACTCAAGTATGCAGCATCTTTTGAAAGTTGCTACTTTTTCCGGCTTCTTTATTATGCGGGAACCCAGTATCCCATCATGGGAGCTATCAGGTTAGCAGGCAGCATATATTTTCATGATTGTGCTTTTATACATGTTTCGGCTTGCTTCCCATCATTCTTCTTCACTGAACTTCTAATTAGATTGTATAATTAGTAAGATGGTTTTACCGAAACTATATCTAGAAGATATTATTAAATGCCTTACTTGATATAAACAAAATCAAATTTGACATTTTCCATAAGAAAAAATTTCGACTTAACTCTCATCATCTGGTTACTATTATTAGTAAACATTAATATACTGTCTTGCTTATCTGGAAATTTTAACCGATTGTTGGAATTAGAATAAGGAATGCAGAAGTATGACATCTAACTATAGTGCTGCAATGCACTTATGATTTAGGATGTCTTATCCATACCGTTATGAGTTGTACAAGAGAGTTGATGACCCATCTGGGAAGGAGAAGTATGTCATTTTGTCGACGTTTCTTGAAAGGCCTACTACCGATGAAATAAACGACGCCTTTGAAGGAAAACCAAGGTAACAACAACATGTGTCCTTTTTTCTATAAGCTGAATGTTATGAAACCATTCCTTTTTGTAATGACTTTATTGTTTGTCCCAAATGTTTGCAGAAACGAAACAAGGAAGGGCTCGGGGATTTGGTTTGTTATACCCATTAACCGTTTTTTCTAAAGCTATTATCTTCAGTAGCCTTGTATATTGAAGTGTCGCTCTGTTTTGTAGGGGTTTTTTGAGCGGTATCTTTTGAGCAAAGTGAAGAGCTGTGGGTTATCCTTACCTGGCTCCATGATCGGGTTTTTTTCTATGTAATTTATTATCGCGGATTGGTTATATGAAAATGTCGATGTCAGAGCTTGAACTGTGCAACTTGCTACTGGTGCATCGGCTTGTTTAAGATTAATCACTATTGTACAAATAATAGGGAACGAGAAGAGTTCATAAGAATCATGGCAAAGTAAATATTTGATGGATCTGTTATACAAAGTTCCATTGAATGGAGCTGTCCAAAATATTTATAAATTTGTCCCAATTTATAATTTTATATTTATTTATTGACAACAAAATTTTTAATAATTTGTTAACAACCTCGTATTGGTAAAAGTTCACAAATCACAACCAGATGACAAACACATCATTGACCCATCAAACAACGACCTGCCATCTGAGGTGGTGATTGGCCGCCGGCGGCAAAATCATTTGCTCACTCACTCTGAATACAGCAACTCAATCACATGATCCCTTGCTATTAATGCCTCAAAAAGAATCGATTTTGATGGATTTTCGATCAAATCGAACTCATGGGTCAATATGAATAATCCTAGATTCATCTCTTAACTGTAGACACAGCCGCCAAAAGATTCGACGACAGGCTGCCTTCAGCACCTGGTTAGTGGGGGTTCTCTTACTGGATTTGAGTATTCCTTGGCTTATCCTCTATTGTAGGGTTGGTCTTGTATGTTGTGCATCATAACCAAAATGAAGATGAGGACAAATATTTTTCTGGAAAAAAGTTACGATGCGTATCTTCTGTTTTATAATTTGTTTACGTTTTTGGTGATGGATTTTTAAAATTTTTTAGAATTTGATTGTGACAGGATTTTGTGGTTGGAGCTTAGTTTCATTGTTAACTAGGTGGTTATTGTTTCTTCATTTTGCATTTCAACTTCTTGATAATCGAATTCGTGATATTTTTGCTCACTTCCAATGAATTGCACTTTGTTTCAAGTCAGCTGTTAGTTGCCTCAATCTGATAGGTAGTATTGGGAATAGGAAAATGGTAGTTGATACTTATTGAAATTTTTAGAGCAACTAGACATTTTGTCTCACAGCTTAAAATGAGTCATGATTGGCACTCAAGGAAATTATTCCGCCCCACTTTCTTTTAGTTGCAAGGTGAAATGTCATTCTCCGTTAAAATGAGACGGCATTCTCCGTAAGTGAGACGGCACTCTTCGTTGAGATAATGATATCATGACTTGATATTTTTTCTGGAGTTGCGCACCGAGAGACCGATCTGTGAGATGCCAAGCGAATTTTTGTGTTGGATTTGGCATAATAACCGACACGTGACCTCATGGCCGATAGGATTGACATGCATCATGTGCATCTATTTACCATTGTTTGGGTGAGCATATTGTATTTAGTTTGCCTATCTAAATATTCTGTTAATTGCTATACTTGTCTCCTAATTGTGTTTGATCATTAATTGTGTTTGACACTACTAAATTGGATGCTAAATTATTAAAATGAACAATTATGATATTGAGAGAAATGATGACTTGGTGTTGGAAAGAGTTGAGGCTAAAGATAATTGATAAAAGCTGAAACTTAGTAAATAAACCTTTCTTGGATTAGAAAGTCCTAGGGTTGAACTTTATGAGTTTTGAGATTAGGATTGCCTAGTGGGTTCATGTAGTTTTACATAGTCTCTATTTAGAATTATTACTCTACTGAGAACCTTCGGGTTTTCACCCGTTGGTGCAGATACAGGACATGACGCACCTCGCTGAGTGTGTAGGATTCCTTTGGCAAAACGAAGAAGACATATTTCGGAGTTTATTTTGCTTTATGTAGTATCTTTTTTCCGCTTTTGGATATTGTTTTGTATATTCCTCTTAGAAGTTTTATTTTGAAAAAACATGATGTATTTTATATACTTTTGGTTTGTATTATGTTCTAGCCAACATTTTTTTCGTAGGTCGAGACTAGTACTTATGTATCTATTCCGGATCTTATATATAACTCTTTTGTTTCTACATACGATGTTATCTTACCTTTAACGCTTAGTGTGTGATGACGATGATCGCTTTTGTATATCTTTTTTATAAACCCCAATTTTGTGGTTTATCTTGTATTGAATGTAGGGGATTTTATTAACTTTTCTCACATTTATTCAATGAAATAGCATGCTTTTCTAATTCTCCCTAATTTTGTGCTTAAGAGTTAAAAACATGCTTTTTAGGCCTTTAAATAGCTAAATCTAATTCACTTTAATTCCATTTTATACCTTGATATGTTTGTTGAGTGATTTTAGGCTTATAAGGCAAGGATTGGATGGAAAAAGTGAAGAGAAAAGCATGCAAAGTGGAGAATTCATGAAGAAATGAGCATTTGGAGGATGCATGGCCACGCGCACGCATCATCCACGCGTACGCGTGAGAGAGGATTTTGCCAAGTGATGCGCACGCGTCACTCACGCGTATGCGTGATGGGGAATTCGACAGTGACGCGCACGCGTGACGCTGGTCACGTGACCTCATTAAAGTGAATATGCTGGGGGTGATTTCTGAGCTTTCCAGGCCCAAATCCAACTCATTTCTGAGGCTATTTGATACAGAATTGAAGAGGGAACAAAGGAGAGAGCAATTAGATTAGCTTAGAATCATGCTTTAGGTAGTTTTCTAAAGAGAGAAGCTCCCTCTTCTCTCTAGAATTAGGGTAGAATTAGGTTAATTTCTCTTAGGTCTAGGTTTAATTTCTTGTTTTCAATTAGTTTTTCTTACAATTTCTTGTTCTATTGTCTTGATTTTCCTATTTCTTCTTGTTAATTTCTCATTTTGGTTACTTTTATGTTCATGCACTCTTGTTAATTTTCATTATCTTTAATGCAATTTGGAGGTATTTCATGTTTAACGTGCTTTCCTTAGTTGTTAATTGTTAATTTCTTGCATTGGTTAGTTGTAGATTTTATTATTCCTTGCAATTTTACCATGCTTTTATTTTACCCCTTCCAAGTGTTTGACAAAATTCTTGGTTGGATTTTAGAGTAGATTTTGAGCATTCTTGGTTTGGAAAGAGAAATTAGGCAATCTTAAGTCATTAATACCCAACTTATGTTGGTGATTTAGAGTTGTTAGTTAATATTATTTTCATTGACTCTAATCTCTTGCTAATTCAATTAGTAAGTTGATTAGAACTTATGGATTGAGATTAACTAGTCCTATTTGACTTTCTTCCTATGTTGGAGATGACGAAATATGATTAGCTCTTGTTAATTATTGTGTTATAATTAATGACTAGGATAGAAAGTCTAGATTCTCAATCCTTGCCATGAATGTCTCTCTTTAGTAATTACTTTCTTTAGTTGTTTGATTTACAATTCTTGCCTTTTTAATTCTTGTTTTATCAACCCAACCCCCTTTGACCTCATAACCAATAATTGAGCACTCGATTGTGATTCATAGGGAGAACGATCCGGGACTAATACTCTCGGTTACTTTTATTGGGTTGGACTTGTGACAACCAAAAATTAAACTTTGATTAGATGTTACTTGTCGGTTTGGAACTATACTTGCAACGAAGTTATTTCCTCTAACCGAGAAGAAAATTCTAAGTCGACGGTAATACTACATCAAGTTTTTGGTGCCGTTGTCGGAGAATTGCAATGTGTGCTTGTTATTGGTTATTGTATATGTGTAAATATTGTGAATAGTTTGCTCTTTGTTTGTTTGCTTGTTTGAGTCACTAGTTAGGTTCCTGTTTCTTTATCTCTTAATAGTTTGTATTTGTTTTTCTTTTCTACTATGAATTCTCATCACTTTGACTATGAGTTTGGTTCAAACTATGTTGTAGGAAATGAAAGCTACAATGAAAATGTGTATCAAGGAATTAGAAATCAAAGGTGAGAGGAGCCCCAAGCTTATGGACAACCTTCTTGGCAACAACCTCCTCCGATTTCTTATGGGTATAATCCAACTCCTAATGCATATCAATCTAATAGATGTGGTGACCCTCATTATGGTTGTCAACCACAATCACCATATACCTATAACCCTCCTCCTCAACATAGCCCTCAACCACCATACTCACAAGCCTCCTATCACCATTCACCTCCATATGATCCTAACTCATACCTACCATACCAACCACCTTACGAGCCATATGAACCACATTTAGAACCACCACATTTCCAACACCAATACTCCCAAGAACCACCATTTTTTTATACACCACCTCAAGACTTTCACCAATATGAACCACCTTTCAACTATGATACCTCTCCTCCAAACAATGAACCCTCTCTTCCACCACCACATTCATTGGACAAATCTCTCAAATCCCTAATGTAAGAACAACAAGAACTTCTAACTTGTTGCCAAAAGTAAGGGGAGGTCGTGGCTAGCTTAATCGAAGTGATGAGCCAGTTGGCATTATTGTGCTCAACTATCCAAGATACCCTTATTGTTAAATATGGAGAATTAGTTGAGGAGAACAATGAGAAGGAGAATTTGGAGCTTCAAGGTGAAGAAGAGGAGTTAAAGCAAGAAGTGCAACAAGAGGAGGAAGTGCAACAAGGTTGAAGATTTGGGAGATATTGAATGCCCTTGGGAATCTCAAGTTGTAAAACCCTCTTCCATGGAGTTTGAAAGTGACGTTGAGGAGGCTAGTGCATAACCTCCAAGGCATAATGTGATTGAAGAATTGGAAGAAGTGGGACAAGCAACAAGTCCTCCTATTTATGATGATTATGCATCAACATATGATCCTTTTGAGTTTGATGAATCCTTCCCCATTGAACTTGGAATTGATGTTGAGATAGATTTCACTCAACCTCCAAGATATTATTTGAGTGACGGGGAAGAGTTAGAAGAAATTGGTGAGGAAGCATTTGAATTTGAGGAAGCTTGGCAAGAGATAGAGCTTGAAGAACCTTGTCAAGTGGTGGAAGCCCCTAGAAGAGGATGGACGGGAGTGGAATGTACTCTATCAAGGTCATTGGAAACTTCTCTACCTAAGCTGCCATCTAACTCTTCATTTGAGTGGGAAAAACTTATATCCCTTAGCTTTATTGTCCCACTTGAATTTAGTTTGCTTGAAATGAATGGCCAACTTAGGACGCTTTGTGAAATGAAGCGTAAAAGAAGGATGTTTAGTGGTTGGCGTTGTAAATCTAGGCTCATTATAGTTGGAAGCTCAAAATTTAGGAGCAAGGATTGGTGCGCTACTCAATTGAATGGGTCTAGGAGGATAGTTTGGTGCCTAAATGAGAATTCGTCTTGCCTACCACCCGGATGGAATCATGATGATCAACTTGAAGACGGGTATGAAAACAAAGTGTGGGATCTTGGATTACAAAAAGGGGATCAATTTTGGGAGCCCAAGATTTGTGAAGAACTCCATCAAGACTTGGTACAATTAATTGAGAATCTTGAAGTACAATGAAAAACCAAGCATTGGTGGAAGTTTAAGGATGAATTCAAGCACAAGCCACCTTGATGAGAGCTCCCCATAAGTCAAACTTAAGGACAATAAATAAAAGTGCTAGGTGGGAGACACCCCACCATGATAAAATCTTTTCACTTTTTCCTTTTGTATATATTGGTAAACTAGTTTAATTTCAAGTTTTGTTTAGTTAGTTGAGTTTATTTGAGAGTCTAGTATGTTAAATAAGATTTGATGGTGTTTTGATAGCTGTTTAGATGTTTGGAATGCTTGGTTTGGTGCTAAAACTTGAAAAATTTTGAAAAACAGAGCACCCAGCCACGCGTACGCGTCCCTCATGCGTACGTGTGACCCCAAGTTTCCAAACCTCCCACGCGTACGCCTTAATCACGCGTACGCGTGACCTCCAAAATTTCCAGGCACAGTATAAAAACCAGAGAGTTGTGCGCGTAGTGTGTTGAAATTGTGCCTTTGGCACAATTTTGACCCACACGTACGAGTTATCTGTCTCTCTCTGCGCTATCACATGTGCGCGTCGACGATGCGTACACGTCGCACCCTATTGCTGCCATTCACGCGTACGCGTGACCTGATGCGTACGCGTGACCCCTGTCCTGTTTCACCCACCTTCTTTTCTTCTCCTCTTTCCATTTCTTTCCTTCTTCTCTCTTCTCTTCTTTTCTTCCCTCCCTTCGACCATCATCCAACACTACTAATCACCATCTATCACCAACTCTTTTAGTTAGTTTGTTTAATTTCTGTTTAATTTTTTGTTTTTCATGATAAGTGTTGGATTATTAATCTTGTTTACTGTTTATTACTGTTGATTACTGGTAGAATGCTATTTTAGCATCAATGTTGTTAATATTCATTGTTGGATCTCTTTATTGTGGTTATCTTTTTTTACTTGGTTTTGAACTCTTCATGCTTAACATTTATGAATACCAAGTGTATGACACCGCCTTCAAAGCATTTTAAGTCTTTTAAATTACATGTTTTGGCTAGCATGTGATTTGAATTCATTATCTATGATGAGGCAATTTGTGTTTTATCGATGCATTTCTTGTTAGGTGATGCTTGTTTATAATTGACCCTTATTTACATCATCTATTTCATGCATTAAGAGTTTGGAATTGTGAAATTGGATCGTAAGTTTACCTAATGATATATTTTTGAGCTTTCTAAGCTTTGTGGACCATGCTTGCTATGTGATTAATTTTAATTTCTATCTTCTTTTCCTAAGTTCCATAGCACCCATGTCTTCCACTTCTATCTCAATTAAGTATTGCAAATAAAATTCAAAGTGTGTCATTGATTGATGTGTAAGTTTCATATTCCATTTTGTTCATTAAAGTTACTTTGCACATCAATCTATGTCCATACCTTATCCATTTCACAATTGTTCATTTATTGCTTGAATACTTTTATGCTTCTTTATTGCTTGTTTGGTTGTCTTAACCTACAAATTTTCTTTGAAGTATCTCAATCACACTAGAATGAGTGAAGTGCTTACTTCTTTTGTGTAATTGTGACATAGCTTTTTATGCTAGTGTGTGTGTTCTGAACCGCGCGTAAACTTAGAACTCACATTATGCTCCTTAATGTCACAAACTGAGTCACTCACTCCATTCTAGTGGTTCTTACCTCATTCCAACAATTCACGCTTCCTTGCTTTTGCATATTCTCGTCTTACTGTGCTATTTTCTATTTTTTATGGGTGAGTTATCATAAGCAAAAATGGAAGTGGGAGGAAGAACATGCAGCAACCAGTTGATCCACCAGCTGAAGGTAGCAATCCGGAAAGTCGCCGTACCCCCTTGCTCATCTTTAAATGCACCGAGGACGGTGCAAACTTTTAAGTGTGGGGAGGTCGTCCGACCAATCGGCATTTTTGGGTGATAAATTTCTAATCTCAACGCTTTTCACAATTAATTTTTTTTATTACTAGGTCTTTTTAGGATTTTTAGTTGCATTTTTTTTATTTGCATATATAATAATCTTAGTCAAAATAATGAAATTTTTCAAGGAATTTATCTATAGGGCACCCCAATTGATTTGAGTAAAATTTTTTTTTCATTGAACTTGCTTGAATTATACATTGTGGAACATGTTTTTGAGCTAAGAACACATAAGCATGTGAGTTTTGAGCCTAATTATGTGGTTACATCATATAACCACTATTTTCATTCTTGTGTGTATTATTCTCTTTCTATGATTGTAATCTTTGATTTGCTTGATTCTATATGTCTATTATTTTGTGTATAAATGCATTTATATGATTGAGATCTTCATTTCATTGAGTTCACTTACCCAAATGGCCTTACCTTTTATCTTCCATTGTTAACCAATTTTGAGCCTATATGTTAACCCCTTTTGTTCTTAATTTTAGCATATTACAAGCCTTAAAGCAAAAAATAATAAATGTCCCTTGTTTGGATCTTTGATTAGTTTAGGCTAGTGAGAGTGTTTATCATTCAATTGTGGGAAATTTGGGAATATTGGGTAGAGATAAAAGTGTATTTTAAAGTTTTGTCGCAATCTTGGAAATTGGGTACATACTCATGCATTAAATGTTTAAACCATATGCATTGGTATCTTTGTATATAATTCATCAAAAAGAAAAAAAAAGAGAAAAAAAAAGAAAAAAAATTGTAGAAAAAGAAAAAGAAAGAAAAAGAAAAAGGAACCAATAAAAAAGGGACAAAAATGCCCCAAAGTAAAGTAATAATAACAATGCATATGGGTTGTGATAAAAACGAGAATGCTTGAGTGTGAAAAAAAGTGAAGAAGGGGTAGTTAGGTTTGTATTAGAATTGTATATGTTGTTTTAGATTAGGTGGGAAGTTTAAGTTAATCAAAGATTCAAATTTTAGTCCACTTGACCAAATACAATTGGTGATTGGCCTAAGGCGGGTAAGGAATTTTCCTCAATAAAATGAGGGAATTAGCGTTGCAAATATAGTCCCAACCTGACAATCGACCAACATCAAAGTTTGAAAGGACAAATTATCACAATCAAAACCAATATAAACTAGGAGTTTGAATTCTCGGGTCGTCTCCCAAGGACTAGTGATCAATGAGTGTGCAATTTCGGTTGTGAAGGCAACAAGATTTTCAATGAAGAGATAAATAATTAAAGGAATAAAAGAACATTCAAAATTGCAAGTAATGAACTAATAAAGGAATTAAAGAACTAGTTATGTAATATAGACAAGTAAGCTATAAAAGCGATTGATGTATGTATGTGTGTGTGTGATTCAAAACATAAATAGAATCTTGACTTGGGATGAGCTAGGGATCCTTTCCTTGTTGGAACCACAACTATGACAATTGTAATAGATTAATCTCACTTAGTTAACCCTCACATCGGAGAGTAGGTTAAGGAGCATAGTTGTTCTTAATTCACAAATCCTAACTCACTTGCTAATTGCCTTAACAACAAGTTAGCTTTAGTGGAAACAAGAACAATTTACAATTTAAGAATTATCACTAAATGTTGGACATTCCAACTCTAGGAATCCATAAACTCATTTTTCCCAAGTCAAGAGGTGGAAATTTAGCACATAATCAAAATTGACATTTCTACAAACACTTGGTGGGCAAAAACGCAAATCATGGTAAAATTGAGAAAATACTTGAAACTATGAGTAACAAATGATCAAAAGCAACAATTAGCAACTTAACCAAGCATATAACAATCATCAATCATTAAAATCATCAACAAGAAATCAAAATTGTAAAAAGTATATATATATATATATATATATATATATATATTAACACTATGACTTTAATTATAAGAAAGAGTATCAAAATTGTAACTATAAAGAGTAGTAATTAAGAAATACTTACAATGGAGCCTAGCAAAATCCAAGATCAAAAAATGGAAATGGCACTTGAAATGTAAAACCTTAATATAAACCCTAATGGTGTTGAGAGAAAACTTAAAGAAAAACTAAACTAAAACCTCCTACTACTATTCTAAAAACTACCCTAATGATATGCTATGTTTCTCCAAGGTTTGCCCCTTCCAATATGAGCTCTTAGCATCAGAATTGGGCCTCCAAGCCCCTCAAAATGCGAGTCACGTGCATTTTTAATGAAGGCATGTGCGGGCACCTATGCGTACGCACAGACGTGTGTGCACGCACACTTGGCCGAATTCACAGGTTGTGCGCACACACACTTTGCGATTCTTAGGATGCTTGTGCGATGCGCCAGATGCTGTGCGCTCGCACACTTAGCTCTGATTTGCTACCTGTGCGTACGCACAAGAGGCTGTACTTAGCTCTGATTTGCTACCTTTGCGTACGCACAAGAGGCTGTACGCACGCACACATCAATTTGCTTTTCTCCTTTGTTTCTTCATGCTTCCTCCTTCTTGCATGCTCTTCTTCCATTCTCACCAAGCCATTCCTACCTTATACATCTGAAATCACTCACAAACAACATCAAGGTATCGAATGGAAGGCAAATGGAATAAAATTAGGTTAAATTAGACACAAAAGAGCATATTTTCATAATCAAGCACAATTTAGGAAGAAAGCTCAAAAGCATGCTATTTAATGGAATAAGTGTAGGTTTATATGATGAAATCCACTCAATTCTAACAAAAAATTATCGTAAAATATGGATGCAATAGGATTAGCTCTTGAAAATAATATTGTACCTTCTTCCGATGTTAGAGATGACGAAATAGGATTAGCTTTTGTTAATTATTGTGTTATAATTAATGACTAGGATAGAAAGCCTAGATTCTCAATCCTTACCATGAATGTCTCTCTTTAGTAATTTCTTTCTTTAGTTGTTTGATTTACAATTCTTGCCTTTTTAATTTCTTGTTTTATCAACCCAAGCCCCTTTGTCCTCATAACCAATAATTGAGGACTCGGTTGTGATTCTTAGGGAGAACGACCCGAGACTAATACTCTCGGTTACTTTTACTGGGTTGGACTTGTGACAACCAAAAATTAAACTTTGATTGAGTGTTACTTGTCAGTTTGGAACTATACTTGCAACGAAGTTATTTCCTCTAACCGAGAAGAAAATTCTAAGCCAACGGTAATACTACATAACCTTTCTTCACAAGCTTCTAGTTATATTATTATCTTTCGTATACTATGTATATATTTTGCTTTTAGATGTTGTAATGCCTCACCACTTCTGATTTACGACTATAGCATAAGGCTTTGTGTGGTAGGGTGTTATGTTACGTATCAGAGCAGTTCGTTCCCATAGAGTATGGAGAATGGATTGACTATACTTCTGAGTATACTCTGAATTGTGTTTGTGTGCTATTTAGGATATCTACTTGAAAAATATAGCATAATTGTTCATGAACATGCTTTTGGGACTTTCCCTTGAGATGTTGAAACTGATCACCTTGAAATCAATTGTTTGGTGTGAACAGGGCCCGAATGATGTCTCCTGGACATAGACGATGGCGCCCACGAGGAGATAATGAGGGACCCAGACCGGCGAATAATCCAACTGACTTTATGACAGCTTTGGAGGACATAGCTGCTGCCATGCAGGTTACTGCGGATATTTTAAGACAGTAGGCCAGGAATGGAAACAGGCAAATAGTGGAGGCAATGGGCCGAATGGAGGCAACGGAGGGCCGACGAATTTGGCCGCTTTCCTGAAGGTGAATCCACCAACCTTCAAGGGTACGACAAACCCTATGAGGCAAATAATTAATTTTAGGCCGTGGAAAGAGTGTTGCAGGCTCAACATGTGCCGAAAGATCAGTATGTGGAGTTTGCCACATATAAGCTGGATGGAGAAGCTTAATTCTGGTTGCAATAAGCTCGTCATTTACTGTAGTAAGGTGATGTTGTGATCACTTGGGATGCCTTCCAAGTTGAGTTCTACAAGAAGTACTTTCTGAACTCGGTTAGGGCGGCGAAGGAATTAGAGTTGATGCAGATGAAGCAAGGCTCAATGAATATGGCTGAATACACTACTAAGTTTGAGGAACTGTGTCGATTCTCGAAAGTTTGCCAAGGTGCTCCGGAAGGTTATGAAGAGTGGAAGTACATTAAGTACGAGGGTGGACTTTAGAATGATATCATGAGCGACGTTGTGCCTATAGAGATCTGAGTCTTTTCCGAGTTGGTGAACAAGAGCAAGGTAGTGGAAGAATGCTCGAGGAAGGCTGCTATGGCAAAGAGTGACTGCCTAGAGTTCTACAAGAAGGACCAAGGCAAGAGATATATGCCTGAGGTCAAGGCTTTAAAAGAGGTGGCTATGCACCTCAATACACCTAAGGCCGAAATGACTACCAAAGAAATGACAATCGCCAAGGGCATGGCAAAGGAAAGCAAGCGAGGAATCAACCCGATCATTTGAGGTGCCAGAGATGCGAGGGTTACCACCCAGACAAGCCATGCATGGCTGAGTTAGGTCTATGTTTCAAGTGTGGATTGCCAGGGCAATTCTCTAAGTTTTGCCCGTGCCAAGAGGCTCAGAATGCCAGTAGAGCTCCCCAATAGGGCCGAGTCTTTACTATGACGGCGAATGATGTTGCTAGATCCGATACTTTGATCCAAGGTAACTGTGAAATTGGTAATAAGACCTTAATTGCTTTGTATGATACTAAGGCATCACATTCATTCATCTCATTTGACAAAGTTGAGGAATTAGGGTTGAGAGTATCCGAATTAGCTTATAATTTGCATGTGCATACTCCAGCCTCTAAAGTTGTGATAACTAGGCTAGGTTGTCAACAAGTACCTTTTCGGATAAAGAACAGACAATTTATTCATGACTTAATATGCTTGTCTTTAACTAGACTTGATTTGATTTTGGATTTGGATTGGTTGTCGAAACATCATGTGTTGCTAGACTGTTTTGAGCGTTCGGTTCATTTTATGTCCGAAAGGTTAGAAGGACCGATTGTAGCCTAGGGTTATTACTTGAATTCGGTAATAGTGAATTGTAGTGGAAGTGCACGTCAAGGGTATATGCTGTTAGCCACTAGCTCGTCAGTAGACGAACAGAATTTAAAGCAAATTCCGGTAGTAAACGAATTCTCTGAGGTATTTCCCGAGGATATACCCGAATATTTCCTTCCTTGAAAGATATAGTTCGCGATAGAATTGGTGCCGAGAGTAGGGCCAATTTCAATTGCGTCGTATAGGATGTCATTGTTGGAGCTGGCAGAACTCAAAGTTCAGTTGGATGAACTGATGGATAAGAGCTTTATCCGACCAAGTGTTTTTCCGTTGGGAGCACTGGTGTTATTAGTGAAGAAGAAAAATGATAGCATGCAATTGTGTATGGACTACAAGCAGTTAAATAAGGTGACGGTGAAGAATAAGTATTCTTTGCTGAGGATTGATGACCTAATAGATTAGTTGCAAGGATCTGAAGTTTTCTTCAAGATCAACTTGAGGTCTGGATATCATCAGATAAGAATGAAAGAGGAAGATATTCCTAAGACGGCTTTTAAAATTCGTTATGGTCATTACGAGTACACTATGATGTCTTTTGGATTGAATAATGCGTCTGCCGTGTTTATGGATTACATGAATAGGGGTATTTCGACCTTTCAAGAATGAATTATGGACTTCTACATTTTCAACAAAGAGATCAACATTATGAAATACAAATTTTTTTGTAAATAATAGAGCATATGATAGTCCAACATTCTTCTCACTTTTCACACATTTATGCATGTGTCTCATCATAAAATATGCAAAGGACATTGAAGTCTCTTGAATGAGAGCATACAGATCTAGAATGCCACACAAGGTTACTCGTTGGAAAGACCCACTTTTGAGGGAGAATGAAATGGGTGATTATGCGATGGAATTGAGCATTGATGGGACCAAGGGCTTTGTGCGTTGGTGTGAGGCTGATGCAAAGGGAAACTTGGTCACAAATAATGTGGAAGGCTATGTTTAGGCTAACATGTAAGTTTGAGTCCCATTTTCCAGAAGTGAAAACAGGGATTCCAATGTCTTGATAACCCAAAGCTTCCCCAATACGGTTTTGATCTAAAATAATCACTTGGCCTTTGACATAAGAAATGATTCGGGCATCTTTGTATGTCATATTGGCATAGAATTGCCTCAATAAGTCAAGATATACTTTGTTGTGTATCTCAAACAAAGGTGCCCATTCTTGGCGCTAAAAAATATGAACAAAATCCAAGCACTTTTCAACCAGGTTTTCAAGTGAAATCAGTTTGAGAGAAACAATAGGTCGTGCAACAATATCACTTTGAAAGAAATTACAATTTGTCACATTTAAAACCTTTGGAATCACTTTTGGAAACTACGCATATTTGGATTTGAAAGAAATCAAGTCATGCAAAATGGTTCAGATATGGGATAAAGAGAAAAACGAGATTCCATACCGCGTGATGTAGGAGGAGGTGGAGAGGTTGCACGAATGTCCTCTTCCTCAGCAAGCAGTCTCTTTCCTCGTGAAGCGCTAGGGTGCAAAGAACTTGGTTCAAGGGTGGCAGCAGCAGAACATGACGAAGTTTTGGAACACGCCATTTGAGCAGTAGCAGGTTGAGAAAAGTTTTAAGGTGGTGAAGGTGGTGAGGTATCAACGAAAATAGTGGTGTTGGCAGCTCGAGAAGTCTGTAGGTGACAGTGAGAGTAATAACCTCCTCTCCTAGTGATAATCTTTCTTCTAGGCATTGTGAGACAGCATTAGTGGGTATAAGAACGTATAAGAGAGATAATTAGATGATCAATTAGCTTATATTTTTACTAAACCTTTATCTGATAATAGATTTTGAAAATTAAGAACTGCTTTGGGTATTCTAAGTGCTACAGATTTATGTTGACTAAACTGATGAGATTTTTTGAGTTTTTGTCGAAACGAGATATTATGGGCAGATGATGAACAAATTCAAGTTTTCAAGTTGCAACCTTTAATCCCCACTAAAATGATTATGTGATTTCTACATTTATTTCAAAATTAATTGTTATTGCTTTAAAACTGATTTTATTATTTTTTGCACATATCATTCCATTTATTTCAATTTTTTTCCTAAAATTTCTTTTTCAAATTCATTTCAAAATCTTTCCATATTTAGAAAAGATATTCATATTTATTGCATCAATTTTAAAAAACATAAAAACCCTTTGCCTCCCACAAGCATTTTCATAACTACTCTTTACTCAACATTGATCACTCTGGTTCTCTCGCACACATTCTTATACCCTAGTGCTGCCTCACAATACCTAAAAGAAAGATTATCACTAAGAGAGGAGCTACCAATACCACCATCTTCATTGATACCACACTTCCTTCACCACCTCAACAAACCTCTCCTGCTACCTCTATGGCGCACACCAAGACCTCGTAGTTCCGCTACTGCTTCCCCTGAACACAGCTATTCACGCTGCCCTAGTTCGTCGTGAGGAAAGCAGCCACTCACTGAGGGAGAGGACATCCGTACAATCTCTCCACCTCCTCCTCCTCAATCCCGTGGTTTAGAATCTCGATTCTCTATTCATCCCATTTTTAAACCTATTTTGCATGACCCAATTTCCTTCAAATCCAAGTATACCAAGTTTCTAAAAGTAAACTTTAATTCCAATCGGTTTTTAAACGTGACAAACTGACATTTCTTTCAAAGTGATATAGTTGCACGACCCATTGTCACCCCCAAACTTATTTCACTTGAAACACTGGCTGAAAAGGGCTGGGATTTTGTTCATCTTTTTTAGCACCAAGGATGGGTACCTCTTTGATATTCGTGACAAGGTATATCCTAATTTGGTGAGGCAATTTTATGCGAATATGACATACCAAGATGCTAGAATTGTTTCATATGTCAAAAATCAAGTGATTATTTTAGATAAAAACCGTATTGGGGAAGCTTTAGGTTATCAAGACACTGGAATCAACGTTTTCACTTCTGGTAAATGGATTCTAATTTGAACGTTAGCCTAAACACAGCCCTTTGCTTTATCTGTGGCCAAGACTTTCTCTGTACCGGACTTACACCAACACACAAAGCTCTTGGTCCCATAAATGCGCAACTCCATCGCATTATTACCCATTTCATTCTCCCTCAAAATGGGTAACCTTGTGTGACACTCTAGTTATGTATGCTCTCATTCAACCTTGTGGGACACTCTAAGGGACTCCAATATCCTTTGCATACCTTGCATACCTTATGATGAGACACATGCATGAATGTGTGAAAATTGAGAAGAATGATGGACTACCATATGTACTATTTCTTACAAAAATTTTTGCATTTCATAATGTTGATCTCTCAGCTTAAAATGTGAAAGTCCATAATTCATTCTTAAAAGGAGGTGGTGCAGTGAAAAGAAACTGACAGCCAACCCACTAAACTTCCAAAAGACTTCCGGATCCCTGACTCACCTACCGATCCAAAAAGGAAGTCCAAAGGGAACAAGATTAAAGTCCTCTCTCGCATTGTTAAGGATGTGCTCAACCTAGCTATTTTGATGATCATGCGTACTAAGATGCAACGCAGAGATGAAGTTGACCTCAAGTTGGAGCTTAGAAAGTCAAAGCAACATATCGGCATCGTGGAACAGTACTTCAAGGAGCTAAACGACTTTTCCTACCTTTCGAAAGACGAAGAAGTGGGAAGTTGGGAAGTTCAGCTGGGGGGTCCGATTCTGATGCCTAGAAGATATCTCTCGCTGTTGTTTTCGTTATGAGATTTTCAATTTTATCTCCTGTTCTGAAATTTTTTTTGGATGATTGTAATGACTTATAACCAGTCCTTTTATAAACTGCTAAAACTCTTTCCTTGCTGCAGGTACCTTTAGTCTCCCTCCTTGATGACAAAAGGGGAAGAAAGTAAAGATATTAAATCTTTTTTTGGTTTTTCTATGCACCTTGGTTTTGGTTTATGCTTTTTATCTATGATATATTTTTTTTATTTGATTTACAGGTGCTAATCAATAATTCCTCTAGCTCTGAATCTTCTTGTCTTGTGCACTAAGTTTTGTCTAGCTTTTGTTTGTTCTATATTTGCTGCTTAAGTTTTTCTCAGGTCCTACAACTCTGTGCTATTGCTTTTGATTGATGAAAGCTCATAAACATAGGGAGCTTGCTAGAAATAAGGAAAGTCATTCCATTCTCTCCTTTATTTGAAGTTTAATCATGTTTGTCATCAAAAGAGAGACCGTTGAGTCAAGATTTGATTTGATACCTTATGATGACAAACACAATTAACTATTTTCTATTATATCTAATTGTTATGATATGCAATGTAGGATAATCAAGGAAGCTGAAAATGTGCATATCTATCGCATTAATTAAAATACCATTAAGAGGATCTCAAGCCAACATTAGAAAAGATGTTGCACATCAAGGCAGCAATATATTCATTCCAAGAATAAAAGATTGGACAGCTGCTGCACATTCAACTCAAGAAGGAAAGTTTTCCTCTCTTCAATATTAACATATTGGAAATCAGCTTTCAAATTGATTGGAGAGCTGCCGCTCGAAAGTTTAGAGAACAAAGGAAGGTTTTCTCATTGATAGCCAACGATTAAGAGCTTTGAAAGAGTGCAATGGGTAGTCGATGAAAAAAGAAACTTCTCCAAATAGAAGAAATGACATCAAGCTCTATAAAAGAAGATTTGTTTCAAAGTAGGAGGCAACCATTCGAATTATATCTGATATGAAACACCTTGTCTTCTTTCCTGTTTTTAGTGTGTGTTCATACTTCTCTTTGTTCTAGAACTAAGCTTTCTTAGGGAAATAAAACGGGCAAAAGAGAACACTGCATACAAAAGCCAAAATTTCTGAGTTGTTGAGTGCTTTGTCTTTCGAAGAGTGTGCTGGTTTGGAATGCACTTGGTTCCCCTTAACTAGGTTGAGTTAGCACCTAGGTGAGTGACTAAGCTTGAGATAGCTTAAGTGAAGGTACAAGAGTGTGAGTCTCTTTGTATTAGTATTTGTAATCAAATTGATCATAGTAAAAATTTCACCATTGTTGTAGTAGAGACTGGACGTAAATCACATTAGTTATGCACTTACGAGACAAAACAAAAAATAATCTCCTGAAACCAGAATTCAACATAACTTGTTTTAAAAGGTAGTTTATTGATTCAACCTCCCTTTTTAACTCACTTGGAACCTTCAGGATCCTTATGTTTCTCCTGCTTGTTCTATTCATTAGCTATGATGTGGTTGATTTCAAAGTATAAAATCTCATTTAAATTTAATAACTAATGTAGTGCAACTTTGCATAAAATTTTATATAGCTACCAAAAGGAACATCATAACATAAGAAAACTAATCATAAATCAATGTTTGTAAGCAGCAACACCTCACAAATGCCCATAATCTATGGGAAACTTTATAGGTAAATAATTTCTTTTCTTCCCATTATTCAAGAAAAAAATGGATATAATCTAAATTTGCACATAAAATTATAAAATAATATCAAAACACGTCATCCATCTTCTAGGAACTCCCTGTGTACGTGCATGCATGATGTGCTGCAGTAATTATAATTATAGCGGTGGAAGGGAACTTTACCAGCAAGTGATGAATTACAACAGGAACAGTAAATTTCACCAGCTAATCCTCCTTTAGGTTCTGAAATGGCATGTGTGGAGGTTGAACAGTTCTCTTGAATTTTGAGGGCAGCTATTCTTCTCTCTGCGGCAGCTGCTCTCTTTTCCCTTTCTTCAGCCTGCGCTCTTCTTATTTCCTCCTTTTAAAATAGAAAGAGAATTGAAATAATGAAAAAAAAGTAAATGTCTGTTTATTCATGATCAGCATTTTATAGCGAAATAATTAATAAAATACTCGGATGGAACTGTCATTTTATCGCAGAAACATGTAGCATGGTTAGCCACATTGCTAATAAAGTTTTAGAAAGACATGGCTTGGACTAGATCTTCAGCTTTAAAAATAACTAAACAAATAACACGTTCTAACCTCTTTAGATAATTTCACACCACTTTTGGATTGTGCTTGTCCCTTAGAAGAAGCTGGGGCAGTCATTTGCTTCTCTGCAGCCTTCGAGTCATTCTTAAGCAACGCAGCTTCTGCCTGAATAAGTTGTTAAAATTTTGTCAAGACAATGTTTTTCGACAAAAGAAGAATGAAGATTAATTGAGTAAAACAGTATATATGCCGTATGCTAGATTGCTAGTTATGGGAGTTAGGATCGCAGATTAATTGAAAAATCAAAATCTTCTCAACAAAATGTCTGTTGAAACTCTGTAGCTGGCCGAGGTATTGGCCTGAATGGGCCATCAGCAACAAGACAAACAGAAAACAACTTGTGACTGTAAGCACTATATTAGTAAATTTCCTTTCACAATTATCATGAAAGCTCATTTGTTCCTGCAAACTTGCTCATGACTTAATTACAAACTTATTGTGTAACTGTTAACGATTCAAGGCAGAGGTAGAAAGAAACAGGTATTATTTCCAAAAAGTGAAGTTATTTAGATTTAAGATTATACCAAAAAAATAAAAAATATAAATATAAATAAAAAATAAAATCAATGGTTTTAATTTTCTTAACCATTGTAAAATAGAATCAGACCCATAACATTTGAATTGTTGGTAACCAAAACAAGTTGAGATTTACCTGTGCCCTCTTTTCTTTGGCTTTCTTTAGTTTCTTTAACTCTTTTGCTCTGGCTTTTCTCTTGGCTTCTTTTTCTGCCTGTTGAAGCACAAAGGGACAACAGTATTAATCTGGCATGGTGGTTATTGCTAGATGATAATCAAAACCAAAATTTTAGATCAAGTAAAGAACATTGCACACTGCACACCAGAAGTAGTCAACCAAAGGTACCTCCTTTACAGATAAAATGTTTCAATAAGAAAGGTATATAGCCAATAAAAGGCCAGGTTACAAAAAACCGTAGGTTATGTTGGGGGGTTTAATCATTACTTATGCCATGTAAGTCATTAAGATTTAAGCATCAAATCTGGATCATGAAGCACATTAACATTGTATATATGTAAGAAACCACACACACAATATAAATAGTAGTACAATTGTATCATTCACACTGATGATGAGAATTACCAACAAGCAATGGGAAACAAGGCACTAAAGCAGCCCTACTCTCCCATCTAAACAAGTATCATAATCTTTCCAACCATCTAAACAAGCCATTGTTGGCATCAAGTTTGGCATGGTACAAAGGCATCAATTCTTCTCGCTGATGTGATCTGAAATCAGACCTATGTCCAGATAATTGCACATATTTATTGCCATACCCCCCCCCCCCCCCCACACACACACAAAAAAAAAAAAAACAAAGCACACACACAAAAAATTGCATACACTTATTCTGTGTCTCAATTTTACTACAAGTAATCTTTATCAGCAAGCCACCAAAAGTAAAGACTAAAAGAGAACAAAATGGGAAACACATCATGTTAATCACCTTTGAATTTAGGGGGTAAAAAAATTTAAAACCCTTTCTAGAAGCATCAGAATCACCTGCTTAGCAGCTTGTGATTCTTCCATTTCTTTGGTCAATGCACTAGGAACTTTTGCAGCATGCCAATCCCATTTGTCAGGGTTTGATGCCATGAACCTTCTAAAAATATTTCTGACTTCCTTCTCATTAGCCAACATATATGGAGTCCGCGCCCTTTCATCTTTAATGCAAGGATCCAAGCCCTGTTCCAGGAGTTCCATGACGTTGTGAGCGTCTCCAGATTTTGCTGCTTGATGTAATGGAGTTGATATGCCAGGTAGCTCATTCTCACTCTCTTCATCACTCAAAACAGGTTGTGCATCCTTTTTGCTTGAACTAGCTTTAGCCTCATCTTTGTTATCCAACTCAATCATGTCCCCTTTGCTGGAGAGTGGGTCTGTATTTCTTACAGCAGTTGGAATTGATATTAAGCCCTCTTGGTTGCTTTGTAATGTTTCCTTCTCATCCGTTTCAAAGGATACTTGAGTCAACTGGCTATATACACGTTTTGCTTCCCTAAAAGTAGGCCTTCGAACAGTGAAAGGAATATTTCTGATAGCACAATGCGGATTGGAAAAGAGTGATTTTTCTCCATTATAGAACAATTGACGACTACTTGAAGGTGCATTTATAAAAATGCATTTGGAAGCATCAAAATAAGGTCTCCAAGAAGTAAGCAGTTCTTGAACTTCCTAAAATATTGGAATGCCCATCCAGAATAAAATATCAGTATGGCATGAATGAGATAAGAAATAAGCATGCATTTTCCTGCATTTAGTTTTAACAGGAATGATTGCAAAGTCAAATTGGAGGAAGAAGAATACGAGTTAATTTGTTAAATTCATGACCCATAAATGGAATCATTAAAAACTGGAAATGATTTTATTTGGTTTGAATAGAACAGCTAGAAATAAAATCTTATCATCTTATGTTAGGATTCATCATACAAATTTTCAGTTGAATTGATTTTAGAATCAATTCTTATATTTGGAATACGCATTTAAGGTGAAATTAATTTATTTATTTTATCACTTTAAAATACGTTTTACCCTCAAATACCCCGCAATCCAGTCTGTTAGGCATGGGCTCTATGAGAGATAGAAACCAAAAGTAAGGATGAAATAGTCCATCTATTTGAAGTTAAATTGGGAGAAATGGCATCATATTTGACCAGATTTTTGAAACACTAAAACCCAAGAAATTTTAAAACCTAATTCATTTCCTATTTTTTAACAATCCAAAACAAGCTTTAATTTAAAAGTCAAATCAAATCCCATTTTTCACATACAAACACAACTGCTAGGGCCAATTATCAGTATCATATTTGGAATAACAATTTGTTGAGTATATTACTTCATTATATAACAATTTATAAATCTACACAGAATCACACATGACATTCAGAATTCTTAATTCTACATTCTACAATTACAAGAACCTAGTCTGTACCCATTCTGTACATATACTTTATGTTTGTTATGAGAAGAGATATTGTTGTTAGATAGTGGCTATTAGTTTAGATGATGCACTAATGGAAAATAGTTGATAGATGCCTTATATTTATTACTCTACTCTCTATTCGTCTTTTCTATTGTAACACACAACAATCTACAGTTCTACACACAAGTAATATATTATCTTTCTGTCTGTTGTCTAGTTACTCCAATAGTTCTGCCGAATAACCATGAATCATAACAATGTTAAAGTATTCTTCGTGCTCTTAAACTTTATTATGTGATATATAATCTTTCAATATACGAAAACGCCAGACAACACTTGCACTCTACCCATTCAATTAAAATGAAATCAATCCAATAAATTTTACGAATACTTCACTGAACTAATTTGAAATCATTAGAGGTCCATTAACACAAGCTTCCCATATCCCAAAATGAATTAAACAGCATTAAGTCACTGGTTACAGCAATCATCAGACAACACCCTCAAAATTGATAAACTATAAATAGATCTGCTCTCAGCTACTATAATAGTGTATTCCATTGCTTCCCTTTCTTGTAAAATGGTCACCACTTGAGCCACAGAGGATGCTTTTTGACCAATAGCTACATAAACATATATTGCATTTTGTCCTTGTTGATTGAGAATCGTATCTGTAGCTACTGCTGTCTTACCTGTTTGTCTGTCCCCAATAATTAATTCTCACTGACCACGCCCTGTATCATTGAATCATTAGCAATAAGTCCTATTTGAAGAGGCTCATATACAGAACGTCTCGAAATAATGCCGGGAGCTGGAGATTCGATTAATCGAGATTCGGAAGATGAAGTTTCTCCTCGACCGTCAATTGGTTTAGCCAAGACATTTATAACACAACCCAAATAAGCCTCACTTACTGGTATCTGAGCAATTCTTCCTATTGCTTTTACTGAGCTTTCCTCTTGTATCATCAAACCATCACCCATTAATACAACACCAACATTATTTGATTCCAAATTTAAAGCAATCCCTATGGTACCCTCCTCAAATTCCACTAACTCCCCCGCCATTACTTCATCAAGACCATAAATACGATCAATACCGTCACCTACTTGAAGTACAGTACCGGTATTTATAATCTTTACCTCATTATTATATTGTTCAATACGTTCGCGGATAATTTTACTAATTTCATCTGCACGAATGGTTCCCATGAGTATTTCTTAATTTAATTCTAGAAGAGAAAAATGATGCATGTATTCTAAATTTACTAAAGAAGAAGGACTAATGCATTATTTTGTATCTTTCATTTCCCCAAACATGCCAATATTAGCACTGATGGTACATAAATGTAACTCGTTGTTCAAGCAACTATTCAACGTTCCCAGAGCTCCTTGTAAGGCTTGTTGGAAAACCCGTTGTCGGACTTGATTAATCGTTCTTTGTTGTTCAAAACGAATAGTTTCATTTTTGTAATTTTCTATTTGTTCCAAAGTCGTATAAATTGACTTAATTAAATTCAATTTTTCTCGTTCTATTTCAGAATAACCACATTAAACTGCAAAACAACACCTAATAGCATAAAGTAAGGAAACTGAAAAAATATCTTTGCAATAATACCTTTTTTAATGCAAGTTCATTATGACGACGAAGTGAAGCACCAGCAGAATGTGCAGCCCTTCCAGAAGCATCTTTTGATGATTGTTTCTTTCCAGCCTTGGCCCTCACAACATATCTGCATAAGAATGATGAGAAATTAATAACACAAAAATAAATAATTCAAAAATTCTCATTCAATGAAAAGAACTAGTGATATTAGAAAGAATTGGTGAGGTTAAAAATACTTATTTTCATTTTTACATAAATTACTGTACCTATTCAATAATAACTTATCTAATGGTTAACAGAAAAGCTAAAACATGAATAACAACTAAAATAACAATGACAACTACACCCTGTCCCACTAGGCAGAGTTGAACACAGATCAAATGACTCTGAAGAGCTCATAGAAAATCATGTCAAAGTCAAACTATTAAAATCTAAATCTTTTTAAATGTTTGCCAATAGTTTTCTCTTGGACTCAACTTAACTCTAAATCTTCGGTTACCCTCCATCTAATTAAGCCAAACAAGAATTCATCCCATGCCTTGCACTGGAGAAACGCAATGCCTAAAGGAAAGCTTTAAACATTTTCCTTGTTCTCAAGAAGGAAATATATAATGGATGATGCATCTAAACCCTTCTAAAAGATTCTAATTTCAAGAAGCCAACATCATAAATCAATAATTGAGCATTAAATCTGGAAAACTCCAATTTGATAACTGATGCATCAGAAGTTGAGAACACAGAATGAACACCAGTGTTTGGTAAGGAATTAAGATTGCATCAAGTCTCCCAAGAGTGATAAATGAGGGTGCTACAAACGAAAGGTAATGCAAGCTTTACAATGTTGGCTTCCAACATCACAGGTCAGCAAGAAGCATTAGGTTTCTGATAGTTAACTCGAGCATAACTCATTCACAACATCCAGGAAAAATAAAAACCAAGTACAACATTGCGTATGGGAACAGTTAGAATGGCATGTGCATTGTGCATGTCTGTTGCAATAGATTCTCTCTGCCAAACATGTCAAGCAAAGACTATTACTTCAAATTTTAGCCGAATTAATTGTTTCCTAACCTGTGAAAGGTCTTGTGAGCCACAACTGCATCACCATCAAAGACACAACCAGCAAAGTGTCCACCAGATGCAAGCAGTACGATTCGCAAATGACTATTATCCCTGGGCTCAAGAGTCAGAGATTTCAACCTCTCACACACTTCGTTCTCTGCACTTCCATTCTCATCACTCATATTCATAATCAAGCACTTCCAGAGAGAAACTCTTTGACCTGATTGAAGACCAACAAATAGATTTTGTTTAAGAATTTCTCTTGATTTGTCACGCACTTCATTGCGATTTTGAGACTCATTTTCACTGTCACTGTCACTCTCTGATCCTGATATGCTTGAAACATCATAGTCTTTGACAAATTCAGATGTCAACACCTCAAAATCCTCTTCCTTAACAATATTCTTTCCCGCAACTGTCAGCTTCACCTGTCATCAAACATTCACGTGGCTATCCATAAGAATAAATAAATAAATAAATAAAACATCCTTCACCTTAGAATGGTGAACTTACAAAAGAACATATTAAATTTCCATTACACCCAGAAAAAAGAAAAAACGATACATGCATAAATAATTGCATTTCCAGGACCTCAATATTTAATTATTAAATAGTTTAGTTCTTCCACTGGCAAGAGAACAAATTCCGAACAGTACAACAAGAATATAACACAATTGCAATTTCAGGTACCCCAATCAAAAAATGTTTGAACATTACTTTTGTTCGTTATAGCAACAAACAACATGCGTATGGTAAATTTGACCCATATTTAGTGCGAAGATAAAATTGCGAGTGAATTTTGAAACTGAAAATTCTAAAGAAATTATTGAACCTCACATTGAATCGATGAATATCAGATTTGAAATGCGAACGCTGGTCTTGGAGGGAATCGAATTGGGCCTTACAGGTGTTGCACGTCCACCTAGGCGCTGAAACGACGGTGTCTTGGGGACCATCGGCGACGACGTTGTTTGAGGGCGTTTCAAGGCCTGCGTTGCGACGATCATTGTCGTTGGGCTCGTAAATCGAAGAGTGAGTAGAAGGTAGAAAGTAGCAAGAGTCGAAGACGCTAGGTGAGAGCTCGAAGACCGAACGGTAATGTTTTTCCTGAAACGACGTCGTCGTGGCAGCGGACCTTGCCGTTGAGGCAGCGATAGTTGGAAGATTAGAAGCCATAGCAGGTATCCTTCTACTTAGTTTGAAGTTTGAAATGAACGTGACTTAAGGCTTGGTTTGGTATCACAATCAACTCTTCAAAAAGTTTTACAGCTTATGCTGCTGTTCGCGTGAGTTAATTTTTGAGCAAAATATCCATACTTCCATAGGCTTCTTTTAAAATAAAAATAATTACCCAAATCCATTTTTTAAAATTTTAAAAGTGAATATTTTCATATTTAAAAAAATTAATATCTAAATTAATTTTTAACTTTTTTTTAGTAGACAGTTTTTAGTTGATTTTTTAACATAAATAACTAATAGAAAATATTGAGTAGGTACATAAATTTGCATACGTGACAGTTGAGTATCTACATGTGCGAAAAAGACAAAACAGTCTCTGATATAAAAATCTAAAATTGCGTCATTTTAATAAAAGTCCTTGAAAAAGGTCTACCCCCAGACATGTCGCCATTGCCAAACCTCGGACCATCACTGCTACTGTGCCACTGTCCCCTGGCGACTCTGATTCTCATAATTAAGGTCGTCAATAAGCAATTCATACCATCAAACAGGGTAAATAGTAGCAATAGTCTTGGTCAAATCAATTATCTTTTTATTGTCTTTGTTTTTATTTTCATCATCTTCAATTGCCTCAACTTCCTTCTTTCTGCGCAAAAAAACTGCAAAAGCCCTTTTCCTCACAGTAAGAATGATTAAAACATTGGCATCTTTATTCTCTTGCTCAGATGCAATCACTTCGTCACCATTTCCTACTCTTCTAGTCCCACGTTGAGGCCTTTGCGAAGATACCACCTTTGAACTTTGTGGTTCTTTTTTAACAGGTTTCTTTCGAGTTGCGGTTCTAGAAGTCGCACCACGCATGATTTGGTGTTTCAGGTCCTTTTTTAGCTCCAATTAGATTCAAAAACTCATACAATCCTTCAACTTGAACCGAATCGAAAAAAAGAAATTTATTTAACAAAAAACAATCAAATGAAATTTTGGTTGATTGTTCCTTCTTTACGTATTTACAAAAAGGTTTTTCGGAATTAAAAAAAATCAAAATTGAACAGAATAAAAATAAAATTTTGCAATAACACACAATTGAGATGATCTAAGAAAAATAAAAGAATGGAGTATGAAGAAAAGAGTAGAATCGTTACATAGGAAAGAGTCGAGAGAGCATCAGCCATGTCAACATTGGTAATGTTGGCGGGAATCTTGTTCTTCTTGCAGAGGGTTTGAAGCTCTCTTCTTGGGAGACTATAGAAGTCCATGATCGAGTGAAAGAGAAGACAAAACAAGATGTTATATATATATATATATATATATATATATATATATATATATATATATATATATATATATATATATATATATATATATATATATATAGAGAGAGAGAGAGAGAGAGTAGAACACGAAAATCAATAAGTGAATGGTGATAGTATTGCAGATTGGAGGTAGTTCTGGAGAAACATAAAAGGATTGAACATATCAGATCGAATAAATTTAGGTCCCAGTGTAGATCTGGAGGAATTGGAGAATATGCGAGGGTTCTAGAGGTCGATGGTGGTGGAGGACGTGGCAACAGAGGATAGCAGGAAAGGGAGGAAGGACAAAGGATGGAAGGGAAGTTGAGCATCAGAGTCAAATCAATTGAAGTAGCTCCAACTCCTTAGATTATCTCACCGTATTCGGGAAGTACTTCTTATAGAATTCCTCTCTAAAAACCTCCTAGGTGATCGCCTCATTCCCATTTCCTTGCTACAGAAAATGGTAAGTTTCTTGCCACCAGTGTTGTGCTTCTCTAGCTAGCTGATAAGCGGCAAATTCCACCAATTCATCCTCAGGTACATGCTGCGCTTTCAGTGCTCTTTCTATCGCTCTAAACCAGTTGTCGGCTTTCGTCGAATTAGTTGATCCTCTAAAGATATGGGGATTGACTTTCAGAAAGGTTGCCAAGGTCATCGGACCTCCTATAGCCGAGTTTCCTCCGAGCCTGTTACCATTCTCGTTCATTCTTTCCATAGCTTGGTTTATAGCCGCCGCGCTCACTTGCATCGTGTTAACGAGTTGGGTCATAGCTGCCAAGAATTCGGCCTGACTACCAGAAGAAGCGGGATCCTTATTTTCTCTCCGTCCTTAACCCCGTCTACGAGTTGCCATTCGGGTCCTATCCATACAAAACAAGTGATATCATGGTGATCAGTCTCAATATCCCAAGTTAAGTACTTCAATTTCCCAAAAGTATACTCATGAACTTCATGCTAAACATATCAATTATATATCCTAAATAGCACAGGCACAATTCAGAGTATGCATTGAAGCATAAGCAGTCCATCCCCTCAAGCTCACGAAGACGAACTACTCTGAATCTCTGATACCATAATGTAACACCCTAATATTCAAATTTTTATGCTCAAGTCATAAGGTAATGAAAATAAGGTGGCACGACTCAAGGAGGATTATATAATATATATATATATATATATGTTGAGTTTGGAAAATTTTAATTATTATGATGATCAAATATTATTAAAATATTAATTTAGAAAATTATTATGTTATTTGCTTCCAATGGTTTGACTAATGTGTCTGTTAATGTGCAGGAAAATAAAATGAGTTTTCTATTAGGTCAAAATCACATAAGCCCAATTTGATTAAATTATTTTTAGCATTTGTGCTAAATTACTTCATACTATGTGGTTGAATTGCTTAAAGGGATAGCAAAGCTAATTGGGTCAAGAAACATGTGCACAGCCCAAAATAATTTTTTTCTTAGACCAACAAAGCCTTGGTTCGAATTGGAAGAAGAGAGAAGGACTACAAGCAAGCCACGGTTACTTACTTTCCATTGTAATTGGAAATCAAAATTCAAATTGATTAATTCCATGCATAGGTAACCAAAACTCAAAATTAAATTGAGTTAAATTTGTATTGAATGCTTTGTCTCTTCTCTCTCCTCTCTCTTTGTATCCTGTCATATCACTTCAATCAGAGAAAAGAAGCAAGTAAAAGTTATCAGAAGAAGTCATCAAAAGCTATGGAAGAAGAAAAGGATAGGAGGAAGAAAGCCTATGAAGAAGGAAGATCCGAAGCAAGGCATGGCAAGATCTTTGCCATTGAAAGCAAGATTTGAAGAAGAGCTTCAAGATTTTCCTTGTTAAAAATAGAAGTAATCCGCCTCTGTCAGAGAGAAAGATCTCAGTTGCAAAAGCTCATTTCCGTTTTTGTTCATCAAAAAAAGAAGATAGCCTCTGGAGCTACGCGTAGGAAGAAGAAAAAATGAAAAGCATGGAGCTGTCCTGGGTCAGAGATTCATCAAGGGTTAGAATTCCTTCTTGGAGTCAAAGTCAAGATCAAGGGCTCAAAGTGAAGGAACTTGATGAGAAGGGTTGAGAGAGGTACATGCATGTTGGTTTGATTTTGGTTTTCCCTCTCTCTTCTCTCTGTCCGAACCACTGCTATTTTTGGTAGGAGAAGAAGTTGCTTGGTTGAACCGGTTTCAACCTTGGAAGCTTCTCTTTCTATATTAAGGGTGAACAACCAAGGGTTGAGATCATGGAGAGAAAGTGAAAGCACAGAGTTCTCAAAGCTACCCAAGCTTCTTGAGTTCTTCTCCTTCAAAGATGTTCATTTAGTTTTCTTTTTCTTAGTATTGTCTGTCTGAGTCTGATGGTAAAAGGCAAACATGGTGAGGTTTGTAAGAAAATCCAGTAAGAGGAAAAAGGCAATGAGCAATATTAGAGAAAAAGCCATAGATGTCTTAGAGTTTCTTTGTACATCTATATGTTGTGTTTCATGATCCTGTGAGGATTTCCTTGCAAGTTGGGTTAGCACTTTGTGGTTGAAAGTTTGGTAGGAGTCCAAGTCAAGTTCAGATTTGGGGATAGAATCTGGATTTATCCCAGATAGGATTGGGTAGATCCTTGGAAAGAATTGATATTTGTAATATGATGATTATAGTGAAATTCCATCACTATTGTGATGGTGACTTGATGTAGGCTGCATTGCACTTAGCAACTGAACCAGGATACATCTGGGTGTGATTCTCTCTTTCTCTTCTACTCATGTTCTGTTTCTGTTGCGTTGGAGACAAAAATGAAAAATATCTCCTAACCCGTTACAAGACAAAAAAAAATTTCTTGACTTGTTATGAGACAAAAGCAGAAATATCTCCTAAAGCTTCTTTGAAAAAACAGAAATTAACATTCAGCAAAAAAGAGGCTAAGATTCAACCTCCCCTTCTCTTAGCCACTGATTACCATCAATTGGTATCAGAGCTTGGTCTCAAAGAGATCAAGCTTTGTAGCTTGGAGAAAAGATCCTGATGGCGGTTAACAGTGGCTCAAATATGGTAGCCTATACTCTAACAGAAAGGCAGTCAAGCAACAGACCTCTATTATTCAATGGAAAGAACTACAGCTACTGGAAAGAAAAAATGAAGATCTTTATTCAGTCTGTAGATTACAGACTTTGGAAGATAATCCTGGAAGGTCCACAATTTCCAACCACTACTGGAGCTGATGGAGTGGTTGTTTCCAAGGCTGAGGCCGATTGGAATGAAGATGACAGAAAGAAAATAGAGCTCAATGCTAAAGCTGTCAACCTGCTCAACTGTGCTGTCAGTTTCGAGGAATACCGACGGGTATCAAGATGCACAACAGCAAGAAAAATTTGGGACAAGCTTCAAGTCACTAATGAGGGGACAACCCAAGTCAAAAGATCCAAAATAGACATACTAAACAGAGACTATGAAATGTTCTCAATGAAGGAAGGAGAAACAATAGATGAAATATTTGAAAGATTCAACATTATCATCACTGGCTTGGATGCTATGGGAATCAGACATCCAGAATTTGTACTTGTGAGGAGAATATTGAGATGTCTCATTAAAGAGTGGGAAACCAAGACTATAATAATAGCTGAGTGACAAATGAATTTTTGCCGGTATAGAAATTATCAAATGATCAATCGTAGTATAGTCTAAACCGACGCAAAATTCTTCATCAAACAAATCTACAATCTATATCCGAGAGTACTAGTCTCCCGAGTCGTTCTCCCTTGGAATTGCTAAAGTGTGCATCTTATTGATTTAGTAAGCCTTGTTGGGATTCTTTGAAGGTTTTAGCAAAGTAATGAGAAACAAACAATCAATTATCAAAAGACTTGGCTTAGGGTTGGCATTAGAAATTCTATCCTTATAGTCCATTCAATGTTGACAACAATTAGGCCTTGCTTCATTTAGTTATCCCCTAGGTATAGAGGGAGGTCAAATGAAAGCAATCAACTTGAGTCACAAGTCCTAGCTTCACCTTATGGGAATCTAGCTTTAGTGCACTCCAAGCCAACTAGCAATCCCTAATTCCAAATCAACTATTGATACAACTATTCAACTTCTTCCAAGGACCAAACCCTATGCCAAGTGTGAAAATTCTACTCCATAGCTAGTGTTGTCATTTTATCAAACATGTGATGAGCAAGAAGGAAAGTCATAGTAAAATGAGAAGAAAAGTCGAATTGAAAGTATTGCAACACAAGGATCTAACAACAAGTCTCAAAGAATAGCAATGAAAATCGAATTCTCAAAATATGGACGAAATCCAAAATTACAAAGTTGAATTCTAGATCTATGAGAATTGATCAATTGCATCTACTACTTGAAATTGGAGAAGAAAATCTATGACATACAAAGTGGAGTGAGAATTGTAATGGATCTCACCAAAAAGTCATTGAAAATTCAGAAATTAGATGAGGATGAACCCTAGTGAAAAGCTTGGAATCTCCCTCTTCTTCTCCCCAAAGTGTAACTAACTCTCCTCTCCCAAAAATATCTAGATCTAGAAAAATGAACTAACAATTGTCCTTAACCCTTGCTCCTTTGGTCTTCTTAAGCTTTTCCCGCCAAGGTGTTTCCCCAAAAGTGGGATCCTTAACTGCCTCCACACCTAAGTCACGTGACTTCTTAAAAAATCATATTCGCAAATCGGCGCGCACGCGCAAGGTACGCGCACGCGCCGTCGAGACGTCTTGTAATGTGCGCGGAGGCGTGATGTACGCGTGCGCACCCATGAAGATCCTGGCTTAGCCGCTTCTCAAGCCGGCTCTTGGCTTTGGCTTCATGTTGCCCTATCCGCGCGGGCGCGCCAAGTGCGCGCACGCGCCCATGCAGAAATTTCCAAAGCTTAATCCTCATGCTTCCTTCCTTTGTACCCGTCTTCCTTCTCTCTTTCGGTCCATTCCTACTCTATATCCTGAAACCACTTAACACACAAGTCACGGCATCGAATGGCATCAAGAGAAGATTAGAAATGTATCTATTTTAGTGCGAAATAAGCATGTTTTCATTCATGAGGCAAAACTAGGAAAGGAATGCAAAATCTTGTATTTTCATATAGAAAGTGTGTGGAATCATTGATAAAACCCCTGAAATCAGCACAAGATAAACCCTCAAATTGGGGTTTGTCAACCTCCCCACACTTAGATTCTAGCATGTCCTCATGCTTAGAGAAATGCAAAGAAACACAGAAGACCGAGGGATTGCAAAAGTATAAGACTCATGAAGTGCAACCTACTTATATGCATGCAACTATGACTAGTGCCACTATCCACTTGGTTGGGAGCAAATTAGCCTTCTTAGGACATATGCGAGCACATGGGCTACGATGGTGGTCAAAGCATAGGACTTGCCACTTTATAAGCATCAAATGCAATATGTGCAACCTTGCATGAGGAATGCTCGCGAGAGCCGGGAATCAAAGGATTGAGCATCGAACCCTCGTCGGAAGTGTTTGCACTCTAATCACTCGGTGTTTGGGGTTTATTCTCTCAATTCTCCCCTAATCATGCTTTCCAAGATTTGTTTTTCATCTAACAATCAACAATTATTCAATGCATGCATACACTTATCATGAGGTCTTTTCCTTAGGTTGTAATGGGGTTAGGGTCAAGGTAGGGTCATATATGGCTAGTGGACTTAGGATTTGAATCTTTGATTAACTTAAACTTTCTCACCTAACCTATATAATGACCTATACAATTAAGTACTAACCTAACTACCCATTCCTCACTTTTCCACATACTCATGCATTTTCTTTTCGTTTCACAATACTTATGCATTGATTCCTCTTGAGCTTCATTTTGGGGCATTTTGTCCCCTTTTTATTATTTTTCTTCTCTTTTTTTTTTCTATTTTTTCTTTTCTTTTCCATATTGTTTTTCTTTTTCTTTTGTTCTTTTGTTTTTCTTATTTTTTTTTTCTATATACAAGAGCGTCAATGCATAAGGTTTTACATTTGATCAATACATGAGTATGTACCCAATTCCCAATATTTTCAATAATAATACAAAATACCCTTTTATTCACCCAATGTCCCAAGGTTCCCACACTTGAATGATACTCACACACACTAGCCTAAGCTAATCAAAGATCCAAATAAGGACTTTTATTGTTTTCCGCTTTAAGGCTTGTATTGTGCTAAATTAAGAACAAAGTGGGTTAATCGTAGGCTCAAATTTGGCTAACAAAGGAAGATAGAAGGTAAGGCCATTTGGGTGAGTGAGCTAGTGAAATGATGGCCTCAATCATATAAATGCATGAATACACCAAATAATGGACATAAAGAATCAAACAAATCAAAGATCACAATCATAGAAAGAGAATAATGCACACAAGAAGGAAAAATAAGTGGTTATAAGATGTAACCACACCATTAGGCTCAAATCTCACAAGCTTGTGTTCTTAACTTCAAACCCATGTTCCAAAATATAATTCTTCATGCAACTTTGGCGTCAAAGCATTTAGAATTTGCAATGCCATGGTTGCCCCAAAGTATTGGTTTCCTAAGAGAGAATTTCATTGTTCCAACCAAGCAGACTTATCATGCGAATGGTGCCAACTAAAACCTAATCATGCAACCTATCCTAATTTATTTAGATTTATTCAGATGTTACCTACGGAGATCGGTCGGCCGACCTCCCCACACTTAAAACTTAGCACGGTCCTCCGTGCTAGAGGTTAGGCGCACTGGGTGATTGAGCTCCGAGTGTGCCACATCTCCAATGCCATTGCTATCTCCGCTTGAATTTGCGGTGGAGGTGGAGATATCGGGTTCCTCCATAGGTGGGGTGATTATGCTTAGAAGCCTCTTCACATGAGCATAGCGGCGTTGGTTACGCCTCTCATAACGGTCTAATTTGTTGTGAAGGTCCTCAAGGCGTTGGGCGGTCGATTTTTGTGATGTAGATGAAGTGGTAGCGTGGCCAGTTGGTGTGGGCAGTTCAATGTCCTTGGTGACTTCCGGAGGCTTGAGGCATCTCTTGGTCGGAATGATATCACCATCGACCGGTATTGAGGTTCGCCTATCTTTAGCCTCCCGGTTGACGCCGGCTTTCGCAACTAATGCCGTCACTAAAGCGGGGAATGGTAGATTTCCCTTGGCATGAATGCGCCCCATGGATTAGCGGATGGCATGCGGAACGTCGACCGGTTTCTCGGTCAAGATGCACCATATTAATAAGGCAAGCTCGGCGGTGATGGACGACCCATGTGTGCTTGGGAGCACGTAGTGAGCTAGAATTTGGGCCCATGCCGTGGCTTCTTGAGTGAGGTGGCGGACATCTAAACCCTTGGGTCTTCGCTTTATGGTCCCCCGAATCCAATATGTGTCGGGTAAAGCAATGACGCGGAGGATCGCGCTCCAATCGAATGCGCGGTCAACGCATGTAGCCAAGACTTCTTGGTAGGCGTCATATGCATCCGTTGACGGTTCAATCCCAAGGACTTCTCGGATGGTTTCCACTGTGACCGACACTTGTTTTCGGCGCACAAATATTGATGTGAGATGAGGTGAGTGGAAGTTGGAGTAGAATTCCACCACCCATGAGAGATTGGCCTCCTTTGGTTGCCTCAAGAGGAACCTCCATTGCCTCCGGTCAATGTGTGGCATCACAATCAGACTGAGGTGAGCCGGTAAGACTAGGAGGGGTTCCGGATGGTAATTCCTTTCAATCATTCTGGAGTAAACAAGTTCGCAGTAACGGTTGGGGAACTTGTTTGAATCCTTAGGAGGGTTGTCCTTCTCTAGAACGTCAACGGGGCCCTTGGTCTTCTTCAGGAGGGGCCTGGCCGTTAGTTCTTGGCGCACTTTATTGGAAGCTGGCTTCTTGGGGCCTTTCCCTTTGTTCTTCTTGATGACCATCCTGTGGAAGCAAGAAAGGGAAAATATCAAACCCAAAGAAGTGGAGGTACATGAGCTCTATGTAATGAAAAGTTATGCCATAGAATATGGGTATCTTTGTTACATGACAGCTGCAACATGTAACTAGGATAATGTGTGAAGAGCAAGGCAAATTATTTTCATGTGGTGCAAGGGTAGTTTAAGCATGCAAGGAAGAGGCATGAGAAGCACACACCCTTAGGGACCAGAAATGGAAGGCAAGCTAAGAAAATGGGGATGAATGGTTTGTGGAAAGTGGGGATGCACTCAAAAGTGATTGGTTGAGAGGCAAGGTAGTCACAATGAGTCCAAAATTCAAGTGTGCCTTTCATCGAACACTTGGCGTGCATCCTTGAAGTAGTATGTGATTATGTGAAAATGAGAGCAATGTAACATTCCACAATCCATTATTAATGATTATAGTGCATATTGATTGCAAGAAAATTAAGCAACACCATTCATCTATTCATGTAAGTGAGTTTGAGACCCAAATGCCCATGAAGAATTGGATTGAAAGAGAGGAGAGAGCAAAGACATCCCAAGGAAGTAACTAGAGAAAGAAGGAAGAGAAAAAAAAAGAAGAAAGAAGCTACCTAAAAGATGGTGCAACTAAATGAATAAGAACCACAAGAGATTATTGGACTAAGAGGGAGCCTAGTATAATACCTTGTGAGATGGAGAAGGATATGGAAGAAGAAGAGAGGTGGAATGAGAATGAAGGGGTAAGTGTGCCCTTTTTAAAGATGGCGTCGATCACCGGCGCGTGCGCGCGCGGTGCGCGCTCGCGCAGGGAGTGAGGTGGACTAGGGGCGCGCGCGCGCACATTGCGCGTGCGCGTCCATGCGCTTGGGCTGGCGGCACAAGAGAGGCATAGGGGTGGCATAACTCTCTGGACGAAGTACCAGAGATTGCTTCAGCGTTTTTTTGGCGCGCGCGCGCACAGTGTCGCACGCGTCCACGTGGTTGTGCCCCAGGCATGAGAAGGGCCTGGAGGGGGCTCAACTCTCTGTGAAGTGGCTCAGAGAGGAGTGCAGAATAAAAGGGCGCGTGCGCGGCTGCGGCGCGCGCGTGCATTTCGTGCTCGCCTTGTATGGACGCGTGTGCGCCAGGTGCGTGCACGCGGCAAAGGTGCTGGGCCGGCGGCTTAGTGTAGGCTTGAGAGTGGCTTAACTCTCTGTAGGATGTACTAGGAGGGCAGCAAGGCAATCGGCGCGGACGCGCACAGTGCGCTTGCGCGTCGATTGGCAGATTTCGCCCATGTGCGCGGACGCGCCATGTGCGCGCATGCGCAGAGGGGTGGTTTGTCTAAATTTGCAAGTGTTTACACTACTTTTGACATTTTAAAACCCCCCCCATACAGCTACTTAAGCACTATAGCAGGGCATTTTACTTGGTAAACTATCAATGAAGTCAACAAATGAAGGGGAGTTGTCATTAAAATCTAGCTAACAAACATGAAGTCAAGTGTCTATGTACAAATCTCAAAGGAAGATCTTACCATGGTGGGGTGTCTCCCACCTAGCACTTTTGTTTAACGTCCTTAAGTTGGACTTTTAGTAGCTTATAGTGTTTGTTCAAGAGTTGCATCCCTCAAGAGGAACACTTCAAATTCCTTGGCGTTCTTTCTTTGCTCACCATGATACAATTTGAGACGGTGCCCGTTTACCTTGAAGATGTTCGGGCTTGATGGGTGGCGCAAGTGGTAGACTCCATAAGGTTCTACTTTCTCCACTTGGTAGGGCCCATCCCACCTTGATCTAAGCTTTCCGGGTAGTAATCTCAACCTTGAATTGTAGAGAAGGACTAGGTCACCGGGTCGGAATTCTCTTCTCCTAATGTTCTTGTCATGGATGGCTTTCAACTTTTCCTTATAAAGTCTAGAGTTGTCGTAAGCTTCCAATCTCAAACATTCTAATTCTGCCAATTGAAGCTTTCTCTCTACTCCGGCCCCACCCAAGCTCATATTACACTCCTTTACGGCCCAATAAGCTTTGTGTTCAATCTCCACCGGTAAGTGACATGCTTTACCATATACAAGCCGGAAGGGGCTCATGCCAATGGGTGTCTTGTAAGCCGTTCGATAGGCCCACAGTGCATCAGAGAGTTTAATGCTCCAATCTTTCCTATTCGGCTTTACAATCCTTTCTAACACATGCTTGATTTCCCGGTTAGAGACTTCGGCTTGGCCGTTTGTCTGAGGGTGGTAAGCCGTGGCGACTTTGTGGATGATGCCATATTTTCTCATGAGGCCGTCTAACAACAAGTCTCAAAGAATAGCAATGAAAATCGAATTCTCAAAATAGGGACGAAATCCAAAATTACAAAGTTGAATTCTAGATCTATGAGAATTGATCAATTGCATCTACTACTTGAAATTGGAGAAGAAAATCTATGACATACAAAGTGGAGTGAGAATTGTAATGGATCTCACCAAAAAGTCATTGAAAATTCAGAAATTAGATGAGGATGAACCCTAGTGAAAAGCTTGGAAACTCCCTCTTCTTCTCCCCAAAGTGTAACTAACTCTCCTCTCCCAAAAATATCTAGATCTAGAAAAATGAACTAACAATTGTCCTTAACCCTTGCTCCTTTGGTCTTCTTAAGCTTTTCCCGCCAAGGTGTTTCCCCAAAAGTGGGATCCTTAACTGCCTCCACGCCTAAGTCACGTGACTTCTTAAAAAATCATATTCGCAAATCGGCGTGCACGCGCAAGGTACGCGCACGCGCCGTCGAGGCGTCTTGTAATGTGCGCGGAGGCGTGATGTACGCATGCGCACCCATGAAGATCCTGGCTTAGCCGCTTCTCAAGCCGGCTCTTGGCTTTGGCTTCATGTTGCCCTATCCGCGCGGGCGCGCCAAGTGCGCGCACGCGCCCATGCAGAAATTTCCAAAGCTTAATCCTCATGCTTCCTTCCTTTGTACCCGTCTTCCTTCTCTCTTTCGGTCCATTCCTACTCTATATCTTGAAACCACTTAACACACAAGTCACGGCATCGAATGGCATCAAGAGAAGATTAGAAATGTATCTATTTTAGTGCGAAATAAGCATGTTTTCATTCATGAGGCAAAACTAGGAAAGGAATGCAAAATCTTGTATTTTCATATAGAAAGTGTGTGGAATCATTGATAAAACCCCTGAAATCAGCACAAGATAAACCCTCAAATTGGGGTTTGTCACTGAGAGTAGTGGTATTGATGAATGACCTATGATGATCTGAGAGGGAACTTACTTGCTTTTGAAAACACTTATTTAAAGAGAGATACAAAAAAGAAAAGAGTTGCTCTCAAATCAGTCACTGAATCTCTGGATGATGAATCCAGTGATAATTTATCTGACGATGACTTTGTTTTGTTTGCTAAGAAATTTAGGAAAATGATGAAGTTGAAGGGACGGAACAAATGAGGTAGTTCAAGGAAACCAAAGAGGGATCTAAGCAAGGTGATCTGCTACAACTGTAAGGAAACTGGACACTTCAAGTTTGATTGTCCTAAACTGAAGAAGGAGGACAAACCGAAAAAGAAAAAGAGGAAAGGACTCATGGCATCTTGGGAAGACTTGGAGAATGATTTGGATGAAGAAGAGGAAACCAAAACCAAGTCCCAAACTTGTCTCATGGCCGACATAGTGGATGAGGTAATATTTCATGAACCCTCAACTAAAGACCTTCATCTTATGATAGATCATCTAAATGAAAAAATAAGATGTTTCTTAAATAAAAACTATGATCTTGAATCTCAAGTTACCATTCTAAAAGCAGAAAATAGTTTTCTCAAAGATAAATTAAGGGAAGCCGAAACTGCTGTTGATCTTGTTGAAGAAAACAAGCGGTTAAAAGCTGAACTTAAGAGTTGTGAATATCATCATTCTGTGACTGCAAATCTAAACTATTTTGAGAAAAATGAGTGGCTACACAAAGAGGTAAAAAGACTTAAAAAGGACTTAGCCAGCTTTGCTCAAAGTTCTGAACATTTAAATCAACTCTTGGCTAGTCAAAAACCTCTTTATGATAATGTTGGTTTGGATTTTCACAAATCTGAAAAATTTATTGAAAAATCTTCTTTTACCAACATGGCATCCTCTTCGGATGACATAAGGTTTCAAAACCCAACAAGCTTTAGAAAAATAGTAACTCAAAAATTTTGTAGATTATGCAATCGAAATGGATATTTTCCTATTCAGTGTTTCATGAGTGAAAGGATGATTGGAGATAAAGTTTACAAGATTGTTTGTGATTATAATGACTTGGGACAAAGGAGATGGTTTGACATTAAAGGATCCAAAAAGATTTGGATACCTAAGGTCACTTAAGTGTTTTTGTAGGTTTGCCTAGCATCCAAAAGAAAGGACAACATGTTGGATAGTGGGTGCTCTAGGCATATGACCGGGAAGTCAACATTCTTCATCAAGCTTGATGAGTATGATGGAGGATTTGTTACTTTCGTAATGGAAAGGGAAAAATAGTGGCCATAGGTAAAGTGGGTAAAAACTTCTCTTCTTTCATTAATGATGTTTTGCTTGTTGACGGATTAAAGCACAATCTACTAAGCATTAGCCAATTGTGTGATCTTGGATATTTGGTTATTTTTAGAAAATTGGATTGCTTGGTTATTTGTGAAAAATCCGGTGATATTTTATTTAAAGCAAAAAGATGCAATAATGTGTATGGATTAACTTTAGAGGATTTAAAGGATAAAAAAGTAACTTGTTTTACCTCTCTTGAATCTGAAAAATGGCTTTGGCATAAGAAATTCTACCAAATTTCTAAGCTTGTTAAAAAGAATTTAGTTAGAGGAATTCCAAATATTAAATTTGATAAAGATATTACTTGTGATGCTTATCAACTAGGCAAACAAGTAAGATCGTCTTTTAAACCCAAAGATAGAATTTCCACTAAAAGGCCATTGGAAATGTTACATATTGATCTTTTTTGTCCTACCAGAACACAAAGTTTAGGAGAAAAATATTATGGTTTGGTAGTGGTGGATGATTACTCTAGATTTGGTTGGTTCTTTTCTTAGCTCACCAAAATGATGCGTTCTATGCTTTTTCCTCTCTTTGCAAAAAGATCCAAAATGAAAAAGATTTAAAAATTGTCCACTTGAGAAGTGATCATAGAAAGGAGTTTGAAAATCAAGATTTTGAAAATTTTTGTGATGAGTTTGGAATAGCACATAACTTTTCATGCCCAAGAACACCTCAACAAAATAGGGTTGTTGAAAGAAGGAATAGAAGCCTTCAAGAAATGACTAGGGTAATGCTTTGTGAAAATGATGTTCCAAAGTTTTTGTGGGCTGAAGCTGTAAACACAGCTTGTTATATTTTAAATAGAATCATCATTAGAAAAGGTTTAAAGAAAACTCCATATGAGCTTTGGAAAGAAACCCCACCTAATCTTAAGTATTTCTATATTTTTGGATGCAAATATTTTGTACTTAACAATAAAAAAAATCTTGGAAAATTTGATCCAAAATCTTATGAAGGAATGTTTGTTGGATACTTTACCACTAGCAAAGCATTTAGGGTTTACCTGAAAGAATATAGAACCATTGAAGAATCCATACATGTGTCTTTTCGTGATTCTAACTCTATTCCAAGTGCTATGTTAGATGATGATGCAAGTAGTGAAACTGATGTGAACCAACAAGCCAGTCAAGAAAATCTCAAGTCTGTCCCAGCTGTTGAATCTGTCTGTCCAGAAACGTCTCTTCAGAATGAAGGAGACATTTATGTTTTGTCTCCTAAACAAGCCAGAGAATCCAGAACAGAGTTGTCTACTGAAACTCGTCAAGGCAGAAGTTTCCTTAAAAGTCACGTGAATGGAAATTTTTGAAGGGTTACTTTAATGAATTCATCATTGGTGATCCTTCACAAGGCATAACCACTAGATCCTCAAGCAAGAAGCAAATAGAACCAAGCAATGTTGCCTTCTTGTCCCAATTGGAACCTCTCAATGTGAAGCAAGCTCTTGAAGACCCCTCATGGGTTAAAGCCATGGAGGAAAAGCTAGCACAATTTGATAAGAATGAGGTTTGGACCCTTGTACCGAATTCCTATGTTAAAAAGGTAACCGGTACAAAATGGATTTTCAAAAATAAATTGGGTGAGGATGGTAGTGTTGTTCGTAAAAAGGCTAGACTAGTGGCCCAAGGTTACGATCAAGAGGAAGGTATTGATTTTGATGAGTCATTTGCTCCGATAGCAAGAATGGAAGCAATTAGGTTGCTTCTTGCCTATGCTGCCCACAAGGGCTTTAAAATGTTTCAAATGGATTTCAAATGTGCTTTTCTTAATGGTTTTATAGATAGGGAAGTATTTGTGGCTCAACTCTCCAGTTTTGAAAGCAAAGAGTTTCCAAATCATGTTTTTAAACTCTCTAAGACTCTTTATGGATTTAGGCAAGCTCCAAGAGCTTGATATGAAAGGCTTAGTGCCTTCTTGTTAGAAAACAACTTTCAAAGGGGTACCACCGATACTACTTTGTTTATAAAAGAGTCTAATGATGATATCTTACTTGTTCAAGTTTATGTGGATGACATTGTGTTTGGATCGGCCAATGAATCCTTGTGTGAAGAGTTTGAAAAACTAATGACTAGTGAGTTTGATGGGAGAATGAACTTTCTATTTTAGTCTTCAAATCAAACAAACTCCTAGTGGTATCTTTATTCACCAAGGAAAATATGCCAAAGAGTTAATCATGAAATTCGGTCTAGAAAACTCCAAACCAGTGGGAACTCCTATGCATCCAAACACTAAACTTGATAAAGATGAAAATGGCAAAGATGTGGATGAAACAAGGTATAGAGGAATGATACGATCACTTATGTATCTTACATCCTCTAGGCCGGATATTGTTCAAAGTGTAGGTGTGTGTTCTAGATTTCAATCTCACCCAAAAGAGTCCCATCTTCCAGCCGTCAAAAGAATCATTAGATACATTAAGGGCACATGTAATATTGGCTTATGGTATCCTAAATCTAATGAGTTTTGTGCAGTAGGATTTTGTAATGCAGATTACGCGGGAGACCGAGTGGATAGAAGAAGCATGTCCGGAATGTGTTGCTTCCTTGGAAGCTCACTAAACATGTGGTCAAGCAAAAAGCAAGCCACTGTTGCTTTATTCACGGCTGAAGCCAAATACATATCCGCGGCTACTTGTTGATTTCAACTTTTATAGCTTAAAACTCAATTGGAAGATTACAAATTGAAAATCAATAGTATACCTTTGTTTTGTGAGAATATGAGTGTAATAAACATTTCAAAAAATCCTGTACTGCACTCTAGAACTAAACACATTGAGGTTCGATATCACTTTATTAGGGAACATGTGCAAAAAGATACTATTAATATCCAATTTGTAAAATCTGAAGAGCAACTTGTTGACATTTTCACTAAACCTCTGTGTGAAGACAGATTTTGTTCATTAAGAAACAGTTTCGGGATGATGGATTTAAGTTCTGTTGAAAAAATGTGATTTTCATGCCTCTGTTTGTTTTTGTCTCGTAGGCAGCAGGGAGACAAATTTAGACAAGTGATGAACAGGTCATTAAATAGGGGAAGACTGAAACCTAGTACCTTGGACTCAAACCCTTTCAACCACTTTTGGGCCTATTCCATGATACTGGCTCATTATTTTTTAGCATCATATTTTTTAATAATTTTTTTTAAATAATTTATTTTTGAAAAGGGTTTCACATCATATCTTTCAAAAGGGAGTTTTTGTCAAATCAAATCTTTTTTCTATATCTTCTCCCACTTTTCAAGGAAAAGTCTTTTCGGTTATTCTTTTTTATTTTTAAATTCCTTATTAAAAAGCATTTTCATTAATGCTGATTGCTTTAAATGAGATATCCTCCACTAAGTATTTATGATGGTGTAACCTCTCTCCACCTTCCACACTCTTTGGCCCTCTCTTCAACTTCTCCTTCTCCATTTTACTTTCTTCATCATGAGGAAGAAGGTTCCTACCTGAAGAAGTGCTCGAACCCCCATACCCAAAAATTCTCCATCATCCAAAGGTCCACAATCTCATACTCACATACACATTCATTCCCATTCGTCCTCTTCACCCTCTTCCCATTCCATTGACTCCATGGCAAGAAAAGGAATCCATGCGAGGGGTTCAACACGTAAGGAAGTAGGATCATCACAACAGAAGGCTTCAAAAGAAAAGGGGCCTATGCCCGAAGAGGAAAAAGACTCTCTTTCACCACCTCATCATCACTCATCACCACCATGGCACTCCACTCCTCATCTCTCAAGTCATTCTCAATGCTCAAAATGGCCGATCCTTCATGACACCCGAGAGCCATCAAACTTTGACTCCTTGGATTTCGAGAAAAAAATATGGTAAAAGCCACTCTCACTTTGACCCTTACCGTTTTATATTTTGTGCGGCTTATGAGTTCCACTCCCAAGTGTTGGTAAACCGCATCTCTGTGCCTCTTATGTGGTTAATCTTGAAAATATTTCTGAAAAAGGAATTGATTTCACAACACATTTTCATGATCCGAAAAGCACTTTTATTTTCAAAATCCGAAAACCATTTTACCCAAACTTGGTACGTGAATTTTATGCAAACATAATTTTTCATGATGGTGAACTGCATTCTTATGTCAAAAGAGTTCATCTTTCTTTGAATCATGAAACCATAAATGCTGTTTTGGGTTATCAAGATGAGGGGGCTAGGGCATATATGTCTAGAAATGGGATAACCATGCTGGTGTTTCCTTTCAAGTCGCTCTGACTCGGGTGTGTGAAAACTTTTCTTCTCTGAATGGTACCACTCTAACGCATAAGGCTCTCGGTCCTGTGCTAGCCTTGTTGCACCGAATCATCACTCATGTTTTAATGCCTCAAAGTGGTTCTTACCAAAGGGTTACTGTTTGTGATACTCTTGTGCTGTTTTCAATTCTAAATTCTGCTTTTATTTCATTTGCGTATCTTATGATAGACACATGTGGAACTGTGTCTGCAGTGAAAAGAAATCCAATCTGCCCTATGGTATGTTCATGACATGTATTTTTGAGCATTTTACTGTGGATCTCAGTAATGAGCCTGTTGAGAATAGGGTCTCTACAATCAAAGGTGGAGGAGTTCCGAATCTGCAAAAGGGAAAAAGGCTAAGAGTTCAAAGGCATCAGTATTCTCTGAAAGTGAAGCTGAAAGTCTTCCTCCTGATTCTTCTCAATCCTCAGAAATCATAAAAGATGTCCTCACTAAGTTCTAAAATATGTCCAACATGATGGTTAAATCATACAAAGAGGCTAGAAAGCAAGCCTTTGAGAATGAAAAATCCTGGACAAAGTGCTGTGAAAGGGTAAATTTGCTTATTAAGAGTTTGGAGACTACTGACAAGGACATGACTCATTCTAAAGGAGAAGACGATCTTCTTGACTCTGATGTCAATCTATCTGATGCCTAAAGATTTGATCTCTACTGCTTATGCCTCTGGACACAATCTGTTTTGTTACTTTTGGATTTAGTTTCATTTGAACTGTTTCATTTTGGGATGACTGTACTTAATCACTTTGATACTTTGTTTATATTTTAATATTATGGACTGCATTGTTTCTCACTGTTTTGTTTGCAGGATCCCTCCTTGATGATAAAAGTGGGAGGAAAAGACTAAAAATAGGGCTAAATTGAATCTGAAATTAGGGCTAAATTGGGGTTGCCGATTGCTCTAATTCTTGTGCTCTGTTTTTGAGTCCTCTATTTCTGATCTAATATGACTTTATGCTCTGTTTGGGCTGTTGGATGCATCAGTTTGTGCTCTGTTATGGTGGCTGGTTGCACTATTCTATTCTTCTTGTTTTGAATCTACTATTTTAAGCAGCTTGTTAAATGGATTTATAAACTTGAGTCTTGATTCATTTTGATTAAAGTGCTTGCTCAAGTACATGGCTCTGTTTTCTTAGGTTCCATGTTTTGAAAATTTATATCATTCTAAAACTCCTAGAACATGCATACAGGAGTTGCTTCCATGAATATTACTTGGCAGTAGGCACACATTAAAGGGGAATAGTTTGATAAATTGAAAGGGGGAGAATTCGGCCAAATCATCAAGGGAGTTTTCTAATCCTAATCCTTTTCAATTCAGTCTTTAATAATGTTTGTCATCAAGGGGGAGATTGTTGAGTTCGAAAAAATTTAATTATTATGATGATCAAACATTATTAAAATATTAATTTAAAAAATTATTATGTTATTTGCTTCCAATGGTTTGACTAATGTATGTGTTAGTGTGCAGAAAAATAAAATGAGTTTTCTATTGGGTCAAAATCACATAAGCCCAATTTGATTAAATTATTTTCAGCATTTGTGCTAAATTACTTCATAATATGTGGCTGAATAGCTTAAAGGAATAGCAAAGCTAATTGGGCCAAGAAACATGTGCACAGCCCAAAACAATTTTCTTCTTAGACCAACAAAGCCTTGGTCCGAATTCAAAGAAGAGAGAAGGACTCCAAGCAAGCCACGGTTACCTACTTTCCATTGTGATTGGAAATCAAAATTCAAATTGATTAATTGCATGCATAGATAACCAAAACTCAAAATTAAATTGAGTTAATTTTGCATTGAACGCTTTGTCTCTTCTCTCTCCTCTCTCTTTGTATTCGGTCATATCACTTCAATTAGAGAAAAGAAGCAAGTAGAAGTTATCAGAAGAAGTCATCAAAAGCTATGGAAGAAGAAAAGGATAGGAGGAAGAAAGCCTATGAAGAAGGAAGATCCGAAGCAAGGCATGGTAAGATCTTTGCCATTGAAAGCAAGATTTGAAGAAGAGCTTCAAGATTTTTCTTGTCAAAAATAGAAGCAATCCGCCTCTGATAAACCCCTATTTTATGATTCATCTTTTGTTCAATTAAGTGTTTTTATCAATTCTTCACCCACTTATTCATAAGATTTGCATGGTTTTATAATTTCTTCCTTATTTTATGATATATATGAAAACATGTTTCCTATGCTTTAAAAATATTAATTTTAATTATCCTTTATTACCATTCGGTGCTGTGATTTGTGTGTTAAGTATTTTCAGGCTTCATAAGGCAAGAATGGCTTAGAGAATAGAAAGGAAACATACAAAGTTGAAAGGAAAGTACAAAAATGAAGTTTGAAGAAAAAGGTAGCGATGCGTACGCGTGGACAATGCGGACACGTGTCTAGCGCAAAATGGCAGTGACGCGTACGCATGAACGACGCGGACGCGTGCCTAGAGCAGAGCACAACTGACGCGTACGCGTGACGGACGCCACGTGCAGAAAATTGCAGAAGTCACCCCCAGCAATTTCTGAACCCTTTTTTGGCCCAAATCCAAGCCCAGAAACACAGAATAGAAGCCAGAGAATGGACAAATCAATGAGGAGAACACATACAATATTCATAATACACAATTTTAGGTTTTTAGATGTAGTTTTAGAGAGAGAGAGGTTCTCTCCTCTCTCTTAGGTTTTAGAAGTAGGATTTCTCTTAGTTTATGGTTATTTCTCCAATTCCAGGTTCAATATTCCTTTAATCTATGTTTCTCTTTTACTTTTAGTTACTCTAATACTTTTATTTGTTAATTACTTATGTTGCCAAATTGGCTTATGAATCTTTCCATGTTAGATTTGAATATTCTATTTAATATAATTTGAGGTATTTCAGATTTATAATTGTTTTATTCAGTTTATGATGCTTTCAATTTAATTTAGATTTTTCTCCTTTTAGTTTTGGTTAAGTAATTGGTAACACTTGAGTTATCAGACTCAGCAGTTGATTGAAAATTGGAATTCTCGCTGATTGATTTGGATCGCTCTAAAGCTAGTCTTTCCACAGGAGTTGACTAGGACTTGAGGATCAAATTGATTGGTCCACTTGACTTTCCTTTATTTAGTAAGGGTTAACTAAGTGGGAGCGATAAATAATTCTCATCACACCTGATAAGGATAACTAGGATGGGATTTCCAGTTCTTATACCTCGCCAAGAGTTCTCTTTTTAATTATTAATTTATTTTTCTTTTCATTTAAATTACTTGTTCTCTATTTCAAAAACCCAAAAACACACATTTTTCCATAACCAATAATAAATCATACTTACCTGCAATTCCTTGAGAAGACGACCCGAGGTTTAAATACTTCAGTTATAAATTTTATTTGGTTTTGTTACTTGTGACAACCAAACTTTTGTACGAAAGGATTATTGCTTGGTTTAGAAACTATACTTACAACGTGATTATTCTTATAAAATTCTTTACTAGCAAGAATCAGTTCGTCAAAATGGCATCGTTGCCGGGGAATTGCAATTGTGTGCCTTATTATTGGTTATTATAAATATTTTATTTTGCTTGTTTATTTGTTTTTATTTTTATTTTTAATTTTTATTAGCTACTATGAACTCTCACCCCTGTCGCTTTGAGTTTAGTTCTGATATTGTTGCAAGGAATGGGAGATATAACAGGAACATGCATCAAGGTCAAAACAATCAAAGATGGAAGAAGCCACGAGGATCTGATCAACCCTTTCGGCAACAACACCTTCCAAGATACCATGGATAACGACCATTCTACAATGCATGCCAAGACAATAGTTATGGTGGACCCCTTCGTGACAACCAACCTCCACCAGTATACTATGGTCAAGAGCCATTCCGAGGTGTGTACCAAGATGATAGATATGGTGGACCCCCTTGTGGTTACCAACAAGCCCCATTATATACCTATGAACCACCCCCTCAACATAGCTATGAACTACCATACTCACAAGCCACCCACCACCATTCACCTCCATATGACCCTAACCCTTACCCACCACAATTCCAATCCAATTACTCCCAAGAACCACCACTTTCATATGCACCATGTCCATATCCATCAACCCGAGAATCACAGGAACGTCTCAAGGAAACAGTGAATAAATTTCATGCAACCCTTCACCAATTGGATCAAGCGATCAATCGATTAGCTTCCCGACGTTCGGACACTCAAGGAACCCCCATGGATTCATGTAGACAATCTAATGAAGAACGTAGCATGAAGGAGATACTAAAAACTCCAACGGACAGTACGGAGCATGACTTTGTACTGGAACAAGTGGAGGAAGCCGTAATTATCAAAGAAGAAGAATTGGTTGAAGACTTAGGAGATGCTAAACCTCCATGGGAACTAAGAATTATGGAAAATTCCACCAAGCAGTTTGCAATCGATGCTAAGGAGGATAGTGCACAACCCCCGAAGCATGTATCTTATGAAGAACTGGACGAAACAGATCAAGAAGCAAGTTTCCTTGGTACTAATAACTATGAATTAAGCTCTCCTAGTAATGAACTTGCATCCGCAAGTGAATTCTTTGAGATTGGAGAATCTTCCCCAAGTGAATACGAAGATGATGTGGAGGTAGACTTTTCCCAACCTCCAATTTATGACTTGAGTGATGAGGAAGATATCGAAGACTTTGATCAAGACGTGGTTGTAGTTGGAGAAGTTTGCAAAGAAGTGGAGGAATTCACAGAAGAATACAAGGGAGTAGAGCTTGCAAAACCACTGGAAACACCTATCCCAAGGCCATTACCACCCAATACAAACTTCAAGTGGGTAAAATCCTTAGTCTTTATCTTTACTTTTCCACTTGAATATTATTTGCTTGAAACAGATGGCCAGCTTAGAGCTCTTTGTGGCTTTAAGAGGAAGAGGAAAATGGCTCACACTCAGAGCTGGTATGCAAGATTCAATAAAGCTCCACGCTTCAATTTGAGGTGCAAGGATTGGTATAGAGTTCGATTGAATGGGTCTCGGAAGATGTTTGATCATCTTAGTGAGAATTCAAATTCCATACTACCCGGCTGAAAAAATGTAGATCAAGACAAAGATGGGTACAGAAGCAAGGTTTGGGATTCTAGAATTCATCCTGATAGTCAACACTCCTGGAGTCTGAAAACCTGCTTTAATTTGCTCAAAGGATTTACTTGCCTAGTACGGGACCCCGGAGGCTATTGGAATTGCAAACTTTGGTGGAGATTTTTAGATGAGTTTAAGCATAAGCCACCATGACAGGGAGCTTAACGAATGTCCAACTTAAGGACTTTAACTAAAAGTACTAGGTGGGAGACAACCCACCATGGTATGATCGTTCCTTTTTCAATTTTAATTTTATTTCGTTTTGTTTGTTTTTTGTTTTATTTTATTCTATTTTTATTGTACCTATATTTATTCATAACATCCGCATCTGCATTTTACATACTGCATACTGCATATTGCATATTGCATAAAAAAATGCACCCCACCCACGCGTGCGCATGGGCCACGCGTGGGCGTCGACTCAAAATCGACGTCACAATCCAACGCCCAGAAAGTTTGGCTGGAATCGTGCAGCTAGTATGCGTTAGGCACAATTTGGGCCACGCGTTCGTGTCAGTGACGGGAACGCGTCACTTTCACTTCACACACACCACGCGAAAGCATGGGCGACGCGTATGTGTCGCATGGAAATTATTTCCCCCTCAATTGAAACAGAGAGTTGTGCCAAAACGACGCTGGATTTGTGCGTTTAGCACAATTCAGAGCGACGCGTACGGGTGCTCCACGCGTACGTGTCACTTTATTATCCCTCACTCGTGCGATCGCGTCAATGACGCGTCCGCGTCATTGCCTTTCCACCTCAACCACGCGATCGCGTGATCCATGCGTTCGCATGGATTTGAATCCACTTACCCCCTTCGATGTGAAACCCTAACCCATTTCGCGTCCCCTTTTCCCCCAACCCCTCAGCGCTCCTTCTCCCCTCCCCAACCACCAAATCACCACCACCTCCCACACCGCCTCGCCTCGCCGGCCACCACGCCACCGCGCCGCCCTTGCCGAACCCCCCATCTCCCTTTCTCATTCCCTTCTCTTCCCCTACCACCCTTCCGCCTCCACTGCCCCCCGCCCCATCACCGAGCCGCCTCCCAGCGCCGCCACACCCAGAACCGCCGCGCCCCCACCCCCCAGCGCTGCCCTCGCAGAACCCCCATAACCCCCCTTTCTTCCCCAACCACCAAATCGCCGCCCTGCCTCCACCAAAAACTACCACCATGCCGCCTCCCAGCGCCGCCGCGTCACCAGCACCACTACCACACTACCACCATCTCTCTGAGTCAAATTTCTGTTCCTCTGCCCACCAGGTTCTGCCGAACAACGATTCCTTTCACCGTTAATTAGTTAGTTGCATTTTTTTTCAAATTAGGATAGTTAGAGATGCATGATCATAGTGGATTTTAGGTGGTTAGGTAGCTAGGATGTAGTTAGTGGATTTAGGCCTGATAATTGCGCCGTTCTTGTTACTTGTTTTATCTGTTTCGCAATTTTGAATTTGCTGTGATGATAATGCTGTTCATATGCTGTTCTTTACCATTCTTTAATGCAGATTGAGTTTGTTTATTCTGAACTCATGTGAATTACTATTTGTTACTCTTTTCTGCACTACTTTATTATCATATGAACTATTTCTGCTGCTGTTTATTACCCGGGAACGTTCAATTTTTAACCGAAATGCTGCCCAATTTTTTTCCTGCAAATTGTTTCCCTCAACTACCATTCATAAATTGGTTTGCACTAATTGGTTTCAACCAAGCCAATTCATGAATGCACGGGCTAGCTTTCTTATTCTTTCTGTTTCCCTTATTCTTTAAATTGCATTATTGATGATTTCACTTTCATTGTGCAAATCTTTTATATGAATTATCATCAATAATCTACAATATTTACTTGAATGTGAGTTACTTGTTATTCAAGTTTGTGCAATTTTTGTTAACTAGGAACTACATTACCATGCCACTCACTTTAACTTCACTTTTTAACTCCTAACTGCTTTAACTCTCTAACTTCTCTTTTGGTTTTTACCTAACTACCTTAAAACCATTTCAAGGCATGATTACTGTTTTTCCTGATTAACAAGAATTCCACATATCATAGATTTTGGATTGTGATTTTCATTCTCAAACTTTTAACTTGAATACAGTCCAATATTTTACAATTATTTAACTCACTCCATGCTTATATTGCTACTTTATTCCTCTTTTGCCCCTCTATGCTTATATTGATAAAATCCTATTTGCTTATCTGTTTTTCTGCTTTAGTTTTTTAAACTGTATCCTGAAACTTCTGCTTTTCAGGATGTCTGACCCTAAAAGCAAAGGAAAGGGCAAGGCAACCACAGGCAAAAGAAAAAGAGGAGAATCCTCTACCACCATCTTAGATATCCTCCATGATGATTCCTGGCGGGAAAAGAATTTTACCCTGCAGGAAAAGGCTGATCAGTTGGTGCCTGCTACAGACCCAGTAAAGTTTGCCAACAGATACTGTGAACTCAAGTATCCGGTCTTTCAAACTTCAAGGAACCTATACCTGGAAAAGACCCTCAAAATTCTAGAAGAACTCAAACAATACACCTCAGAACAAATTAAACAGAGAGGCTGGTTCTTCTTGGAGAGGAATTTGACTGAGGTCAATTCATCCTGGGTCAGAGAATTCTACTGTAACTATTTCAAAACGACCCTGGATGCAGTACAGCTTAGAGGCAAACAGATTCTGGTTACTGAGGAAGCAATTGAAGATATCCTCCAGCTCCTACCTAAATCAGATAAACTAGATGGTTACCAGCAGGCTGAAGAGGATATGAGATTCATGAGGTTTGACTGGGACGCAGTAAAGCGGACTATAGCTCTTGATCCTACTGTCCCATGGGTCATGGGCAAGTCCACAGTGACCCCAAAAGGAGTTAAGCTTATCTATTTGAATGATGAGGCTCGGCTTTGGTAGCAGATTCTGAGTAACTACGTGATGCCGAGCACTCATGAGACTGAGGTGCCAGCTGCCATGATAACTCTCATTTGGTGTGTGATGGAAGGCAAGGACTTATATCTTTCCTATTTCATCTGGTACTACATGTCCAGGGTCCACGTCCGAGGCACCCTGCCCCTTCCATATTTGATTCTCAGATGAGACGCCGAGCTGAGGTGACCTGGGAGATTGCTGATGAGAAGCCACCTGCCGCCGAATGTAAGAAAATTATCCCACACAGCAGGAAGTTCCAGGCTTTGGGCTACAGACCTCCCTTTCTCACCGCCTTTACTGAGGCAGCTACATCTTCTGCTGCCCCTTCAGCATCTGCTGCACCAGCCACTACCACAACACCCCCACCTGCTTCAGAGCCCATCTACCACCTCGTGCATCGCCTATTTGATCGGTTAGATCAGATGGAGCGCCGCAACCAGCGGCGATATGAGAGATCTAAGCGTCGCAGCAAGCGACGCTATGAGCATTTAAAGTTGATGATCAGATCGGGCCACCATGACATCCCCTCCGAGCCTGACACCCCTTCTGAGCCATTTGAGGAGGAGGCGGATGATCATGAGGAGGAGGCACGTGCAGAGGCTGAGTAGGCAGGACCTGAGCAGGCTGCGCTACGTCATGAGGAGCCCATCAGATACAGCCAGCAGATCCTCCAACACTCATACAGACTGCAGACCCTCAGGCCACCACAGAGACACCAGCAGTACATCCTTTTGGAGATGCCACTTCTTCACACCCAGCTTGATAGAGCATCGAGGACGATGCTATTATTTAAGTGTGGGGACGTCGCCATCTCCGGCGAACTTTATTTTTGGTGAACCACTTTCAAACCCTCTTTTTATCCTATTTTGTTTATTTTCTGTATTTCTATTTCTATTTTATTTTATCTTATCTGTCTTTCAGTATTTGCACATTTTTTCTTTTGCTGTATTTCTACTTTATTTCTGCATTTTGCACTTTGGTTTATATATATCTTAGACATTTAGTTTAATTTGCACTTTTAGCTTATTAGTTGTGATATAGAAAATATGAATTAATTAGTTTAGTTTACCCTTTTAGCATATGATAATTTGGTTTAATTGAGAATAAAAAGAGTAAACTAGAAACATTAGTTTTTCAGAAACACAACAATCCACACATTATATATATATATATATATATATATATATATATATATATATATATATATATATATATATATATAGCAATAAATATTGGTAAATTGACAACATTTTTCAAAGAAAATACTTATTTTTATAAGAGCCATTCAAGGATTCACATTGAGTTGAATGAAAATTCTTAATTTCTACTTGCATGATACACATAACTGATATATGGTTTTTGAGTCAAAGAACACACAACCCGTGAGTTTTTGAGCTTAATTGTATGGTTACATTTAACCATAAATTTCATTCTTGTGTGTTTCGCCCTTCTTTTCTATGCTTGCAATCTTTACTTTGTTTCAGTCTATATGTCCAATATAGAATGTATTTACATACTTGAATATGATTGAGGCCATTGCTTGTTTTGCTCACTTATCCCAAATAAGCCTACCTTTTACATCACCCTTGTTAGCCCCTTTGAGCCTTTTTATCCCCATTTATTCTTTTCTATAACTACATCACTAGCCTTAAGGGGAAAAACAAACTAAAAATCCCAAGTTAAATCCTTGGTTAGCTTAAGATAGAGATTGTGTATCCACTAAGTGTGGGAAAACGTGGGAACATGGGTTGATAGGAAAGGATTAAATTAATAAAATAATCAGAAATTTGGGAGCATGCTCATGTGAAACCAATTTAAATTAAAATACCATGTGCATTGATATATGTTATGTTTATGTTTCAGAAAAAAAAATTCTTAAATAAATAAGGGGATAAAATTACCCCATTATTAAGTTTAATAGAAAAATCAATGCACATGGGATAAAAATCAAAAAATAAAATTGGTACATGAGTATGTGATAAGAAAGTGGGAAAATTATGGGAAGCTAGGCAAATTTCAAAAATGTATAAAGTATGTATATGTTAGGTGAGATCTTAGACTAATTAAGGATTCAATTTATAGCTCACTTAGCCATATATATACCCTCACCTTTACCTTGGCCCCATTACAACCTTGAAAAGACCTCATGATGTTTGCATGTATACATTATATATTTGTTGATTGGTTAGATGAAGAACAAGGTTTTAGAAAGCATGACTAGAAAAGAATAGAGTGATTAACCCCAAACACTGAGTGATTAGAGAGTAAACACAAATCCAGTGAGGGTTCAATAGCTCATTTCCATATATCCATGTTTAATTATTAATTGTCCTGCAAGTTTGTAAATTCTTTTAACTCAACTCAATTGTGAATGTGTTTTAATATGGTTTGGCCTTGGTTGTACATATATGATTCCTTGAAAATATGAATCAATTTAACCACATGTAAACTTTATATATATAGGTGGATAATAATTAAAATTGTATGATTCATTTAGGTAGCTTGGATTTAGAATAGGTTGCATTGCATAAGATTCCACCATTCTACCTTCATTCTTTTCTCTTGGATTTAGCATGAGGACATGCTAATATTTAAGTGTGGGGAGGTTGATAAACCCCTATTTTATGATTCATCTTGTGTTCAATTAAGTGTTTTTATCAATTCTTCACCCACTTATTCATAAGATTTACATGGTTTTATAATTTCTTCCTTATTTTATGATATATGTGAAAATATGTTTCCTATGCTTTAAAAATATTAATTTTAATTATCCTTTATTACCATTCAGTGCCGTGATTTGTGTGTTAAGTATTTTCAGGCTTCATAAGGCAGGAATGGCTTAGAGGATAGAAAGGAAACATACAAAAATGGAAGGAAAGCACAAAAATGGAGTTTTGAAGAAAAAGGCAGCGACGCGTTTTCGTGGACGACGCGGACGCGTGTCTAGCGCGAAATGGCAGTGACGCGTACGCATGAACGACGCGGACCCGTGCCTAGAGCAGAACACAACTGACGCGTACGCGTGACTGACGCGCACGCGTGACAAGGAAAAACTCCAAATGACGCGAACGTGTGACGGACGCCACGTGCAGAAAATTGCAGAAGTCGCCCCCAGCAATTTCTGAACCCTTTTTTGGCCCAAATCCAAGCCCAGAAACACAGAATAGAAGCCAGAGAATGGGAGAATCAATGAGGAGAACACATACAACATTCATAATACACAATTTTAGGTTTTTAGATGTAGTTTTAGAGAGAGAGAGAGAGGGGTTCTCTCCTCTCTCTTAGGTTTTAGAAGTAGGATTTCTCTTAGTTTATGGTTATTTCTTCAATTCCAGGTTCAATATTCCTTTAATCTATGTTTCTCTTTTACTTTTAGTTACTCTAATACTTTTACTTGTTAATTACTTATGTTGCCAAATTGGCTTATGAATCTTTCCATGTTAGATTTGAATATTCTATTTAATATAATTTGAGGTATTTCAGATTTATAATTGTTTTATTCAGTTTATGATGCTTTCAATTTAATTTAGATTTTTATCCTTTTGGTTTTGGTTAAGTAATTGGTAACACTTGAGTTATCAGACTCAGCAGTTGATTGAAAATTGAAATTCTCGCTGATTGATTTGGATCGCTCTAAAGTTAGTCTTTCCACAGGAGTTGACTAGGACTTGAGGATCAAATTGATTGGTCCACTTGACTTTCCTTTATTTAGTAAGGGTTAACTAAGTGGGAGCGATAAACAATTCTCATCACACCTGATAAGGATAACTAAGATGGGATTTCCAGTTCTTATACCTCGCCAAGAGTTTTCTTTTTAATTATTAATTTATTTTTCTTGTCATTTAAATTACTTGTTCTCTATTTCAAAAATCCAAAAACACACCTTTTTCCATAACCAATAATAAATCATACTTCCCTGCAATTCCTTGAGAAGACGAGCCGAGATTTAAATACTTCGGTTATAAATTTTATTGGGTTTTGTTACTTGTGACAACCAAACTTTTGTACAAAAGGATTATTGCTTGGTTTAGAAACTATACTTACAACGTTATTATTCTTATAAAATTCTTTACTAGCAAGAATCAGTTCGTCAGCCTCTGTCAGAGAGGAAGATCTCAGTTGCAAAAGCTCATTTCTGTTTTTGTTCATCAAAGAAAGAAGATAGTTTCTGGAGTTACGCATAGGAAGAAGCAAAAATGGAAAGCATGGAGCTATCCTGGGTTAGAGATTCATCAAGGGTTAGAATTCCTTCTTGGAGCCAAAGTCAAGATCAAGGGCTCAGAGTGAAGGAACTTGATGAGAAGGGTTGAGAGAGGTACATGCATGTTGGTTTGATTTTGGTTTTCCCTCTCTCTTTTCTCTGTCCGAACCACTGCTATTTATGGTTGGAGAAGAAGTTACGGTTTCAACCTTGGAAGCTTCCCCTTCTATATTAAGGGTGAACAACCAAGGGTTGAGATCAAAAAGAGAAAGTGAAAGCACCGAGTTCTCATAGCTACCAAGCTTATTGAGTTCTTCTCCTTCAAAGATGTTCATTTAGTTTTCTTTTTCTTAGTATTGTCTGTCTGAGTCTCATGGTAAAAGGCAAACATGGTGAGGTTTATAAGAAAAAGCCAGTAAGAGGAAAAAGATAGTGAGAAATATTAGAGAAAAAGACATAGATGTCTCAGAGTTTCTTTGTACATCTATATGTTGTGTTTCATGATCCTGTGGAGATTTTCTTCCAAGTTTGGTTAGCACTTTGCGGTTGAAAGCTTGGTAGGAGTCCAAGTCAGGTTCAGATAGGATTGGGTAGATCCTAGGGAAGACTTGATGTTTGTAATCTGATGATTATAGTGAAATTCCATCACTGTTGTAATGGAGACTAGATGTAGGCTGCATTGCACTTAGCAGCTGAATCAGGATACATCTGGGTGTGATTCTCTCTTTCTCTTCTACTCCTGTTCTGTTTCTATTGTGTTGGAGACAAAAACGAAAAATATCTCCTAACCCGTTACGAGACAAAAAGAAAATGTATCTTGACTTGTTATGAGACAAAAGCAGAAATATCTCCTGAAACTTCTTTGAAAAAACAGAAATTAACATTCAGCAAAAAAGGGGCTAAGATTCAACCTCCCCTTCTCTTAGCCACTGATTACCATCAATATATATATATATATATATATATATATATATATATAATTAATTAATTAATTAAAAGGAATCATTAAACCAGAAGCCTGAAAAGGAGTAAAATAAAATTGCGATCGAAAACACACACGTGTCGATGAAAAAAAAATAATGCGCGTTCGGAAAGCGAAATTGAATAAAACATTAAGGAAGAATAGCATAAAGATAGGATATATATATATATAATAGCCACTAGTCGCGACCTGCGAAGTTTAGGCTGGCTAGGGTTACAGTAATGAAAGTAAGTTCACAGTAGTATTTCCTGACTCTCCCAAAATATATATATCAAGACCTCTATAGGTGAGTTTTCAAAATGAAATTACATACATATAAGTTTTTCAAAATAGAAAATGAGAGATCCTAAACAAAATATAAAACAGGAATCCAGTAAACTTCGCCATCTCCCAGATGAATCACAGCTATGCTAAGCACCAGGACTTGCATCTAAAAAATAAGAGATATATACGGAATGAGAACCCCCGACCCATGAGTTCTCAGTGCGGTAAAAATACCAAATAGATACTGCATAAGACAATAGGACTTTACTAAGCAATCCTATACTCCGTAAATCATCACATCCATCCTAAGTTCTCTCTAATTCAACATTTTCCATCTTTTGACAACTCTCTAAATAGAATAAAACCGGAACCAGCCCTCAGTGTCAACCGAAACCAGCATGAGGGACCTCTCAGGTGAGAAAACATAAGTAATGCAATCAAGTAATACACAAGTAGATTCAAATAAAGTAATTAGCATATAATCATGTAACATATACAATTAGGCAAACCAGTTACAGTTAAGCAAACCCAAATAAATCAAACATATGCATACATATGGCTGATGAGTCTCATATGTCGGTTATCAAGCCAAACCCGACATGTTTGGTAGCGAATCCAGGACTGTCCCTAAGTTCACATCCCAAGAGTCTATGCATATATATTCATAATCATTCATCAATCTATTTTCATCTCATTAGGAGAATCTGAAAAGTTAAAGTGTTCGGTCATAACTTGTGACGAAAGGTTGACAGAATCTCAAATCTCAACTTGGAGCAAGTGGAGCCGACCCACTGTATCTACCCATGAAAATTCGTGACTCAGATAAAGTTTTAAATCATATATCATTCTCAACCAGGAGCAAGTAGGGGCAAACTATTGCATCCATCCTGGGAGACTCAAACCATAACCTGGAGTAAGTAGAACAACGCCACTACATCTATCCAAGTAGATATATCTCAATCAAAATCAGTTTCAATATCAATCCCATTATCAATTTCCTTATCAATCTCATTAACAAGCTTTCCTTCAATCTTATTTCAATTTATATTCAATAGTAATTAAACTCATTCACCATCATCCTTCATCATCATAATTAATTATCACTCATCATCACATTCATTCTCATCATGCATCGCTTCACATCTTGTTTATTTTCCCTCAATCCGCTAACTCAACTCTTTATGTCTCGTCTCTAACTCCTCTATCCTTAATTACACTGGTTCTAGACTCTTATCAGGGTTTATAGAAGTTTAGAAGGCTAAAAGAATGGTTAAAAACTCAAAAATTCAAGTTTTGCAAAACTGGGTGGTCATGCGACGCTTGAGTGCAAAAAGGGGGCATAGTCGCATATGCAGACCACCCTCGCGTACGCAAGAAATTTGGGCAGTGGGGCACGCTCGCGTACGCATGACATGCATCGCATATGCATGAGCGTCAGCGTGACAAAGTCACGTACGCAGCCCATGTTCGCGTACGCATGGCATATCAGAACTTGAAAAATACTGATATGCTGCAGAAACCAGTTTTTCAGCCCAAATTTCAAACCTTCATATCTTTTTCCACAAAATTTATTTTCAACCATTCTTGAACCATTGGAAAGATCGATAAATAAATTTTTATGAAAATTTAGTTTCATAAAATTTTCAACTTCGAATACCGAGTTACAGCCCGGCGAAGTTGGTCAAAAATTAATTTTAACCAAAAATAGAATTTACTAATATTTTCAAAAGTTCACAAGGCAAAACAGTTTTAACTCAACAAAATGACTCCAAACCACTTCAATCCACACCTTCACAATCAACCAAACTCAAACCTACTCCATTCACACATTTTAACTCAAAATTTATCTAGTTTACATCTCAATTTCTTAATTCCACTACTCTAACAATCATTATCAATTCTCACACACTCAATACCAAATTTTTCATTCAAACTCATGCATCATCATAGAATACATTCACCAACTTACCATTCTTACCTTTTCCAGCCTCCGGCCCAAATTCACGGCCTCTGACCCAACATTTGTCAATTTAATACAATAACTCATAAATACACAATTCACCATACAAATCAATAACTTTAACATGTCAACTACACACATCAATCCCAACCAAACACATAATTCAAACTTATTCATAGGAGCATCTAGCCTAGGCTTTCATATTATATTACACGGTATTTAAATAAAACTTAACTGTACTTCTCGGAAGTAAAAATTAAGCCTTGTACTTTTGAATCTCCACCAAGCCTCAACTCCAAGCCTCACCAATGGTCAATCTAATACCTCTAACACCACTCTACACTATTTTCGCATAATACACACAATAATTAATATACTAGGGTTTCATAAAACATTATAAACACAAGTAAAGTGATTCTTACCTTTAACCCACTAAAATATATGATGAAACTCAGCTAGAACTCATTCTAGAGTACTCCTAAAGGATGAAAATCACAAGATTTTTCAATACCCAAAGCTCAAATTCGAATTTAGAAAGTACTACGAAAATGGGGTAAGAAAATTTGAAATTCTTACCAATTTATTTCGATAGAATCTTAGAGGATGAAATGGGTGACGCGTAGCGGCAAATGGTGCGGAAATTGGAGTTCCGGAGAGAAAGTTATGGTGGTTTGAATGCTTAGGGAGTTAGGGTTTCACTCTCATCTTCCCTATCCTCTCAATTCAGCATGAAACATAAGTGAATGGGACTTTAGTTGTTGAATAGCCTTAGTTAAGGACTTATATATGTTGGGTTTGGGCCCAACTTGGGCCAGGTTCACTTATATGGCCTGTTTGGTCCAATCTTACGCCAAAACCTTTAAAATTAGCGTTTTAATTTACGTTTTAAACATTTTTACTTTTCCAAATCATGAATTCTTATTTCTTAATCTTTTTAACTCATAATTAATTTTTTCAGTCGCAGTACCAGATAAATCTAAGCCAGTACTGCTGGTCAAATTTTCAATATGCGTTTTATGCAGAAAAATATGTTTTCCCACTCAAAAAAACTCTCTGAGTCCAAATATCATCGTTAAATTTTTAAATTATGATTGCTTAATTTTTCAACCCTTCTTGCTCATTTTTAATTATTTATTTATTTAATTATAGTTTGATCAGATTTTACCAACAAAATAGCTATGTGTATAAGTAGATTAGCCATCAAGGAAGCCTGCATGCACTGGGCAGAGGCGAACCAAGTAGAACTAATAGAAAATGATGAAGAAAATTCATTGGTAATGAATACTACCTATTAAACCCTAAGGAAGATGACAAGGATGATGAGTAGAACGTGTATGACCGTGATTCAAACAAATTTGCCTCTACTAGCTATGACTCCGTACCATATTCTACTATCTTCCAACCATGAATACTATCTATGGTGTTACTATTAATGCTTGGTTTATGCTATGAATACTACTCTTGGTTTTACTATTAATGCTTAATTTATGCTATTTTATCTGATGCTTAAGTTATCTGTATGTGGTACTCCATCATACTTGATTTATGTGCCACTAATGCTTAGTTTATCTGTATGTCTGAAGCAATAGTGTAAGTGTACCTGATACTTACGTGTATGGACCTTGATGCCTATGTTTCCTTTGTTTATCCATTGTAGCAATATTATTTAAGTAACGAATTCATATGCTCGAACCTCACGTGAACGATGATTACCAATCAACAAAAACCATTATGGATTGTCACATGGGTCATGGAGAGATCAACTGGATTAGATCAATCATGATCGTCACCCATGGTCTGCACTATTTGACCGGCCGTGCTTGTGGACATGCATAGGGCCAGGAGTATCCAGCCTGCCACGATAATGACACAGACGATCATAGGCAGTTATTATGTGGGTAACGGGATGTGGCTACTGAATTCTAAAAAGGGCATAAAACGTTTAAACCTATTACACAAAGTGAATGAAAATGTTACAAGAATGGTCAGCATATGGTTCTAGTTCTGCTTAAAATATTCATCATGCTGTCATGATATGTTTAAAATCCAGTGACTTTATTCTTCAGTTGGACACATATGGAATAGGATATATAATTATTCCAAGTTGATATCATTAACAAATTCAAAAACATGAGCACAGAATCATTTAGGTATAGCAATATGATTTTTTGAAGTAAGCTATAGGAATACTGCCAAAAGCACATGTCATTCTAAACTGATACTAAGCATAACAACTGCTAACACAACATGCGTGCTTAAGTTAAATGAAATGATCAAAAATCTCCAAATACACAAAACAATCGGCTATGCAAAAGACCAAGAACCCCAACACCACTATCACGAGCATAAATCAAGTCCACGACATGGGTTTAACAGGATGTGACTGTGTTGTGTCAACCATACAAAAAAAAAGGAACCATACAGACAGCACAACCTCCACTAACCCAGCGATTCACGACTTAAAATGAAACAAATCCAATGAGTCTAAAATTGAAACCGTTGATGCCCTTTGGATAGTCTCAACGGTTGAACTATGCAGACAAAAATCAATTGGATAAGAACTTGAAATGTCAGTTGACTAAAGCAATGGCACATAATTAGTTCTTGTAAAATTTGAGCCTGGCCACGCGTCTGCTACAGTTTGTCAGGTCCCCCTTGACTAAAGTTGCAAAACATACATGCATAATAAGAAAATAAGAAGAAGAGTAAATAAGTAGTCTAGCACAACAAGAATGAAAGATCATCGGAAATAAAAAGTTGCCACAACAATACCGGCGGCACGGGCAGCGCCTTATGTAAAGTTGAACGATGTTTATCGTCAACAAGTATTACACGCTTTTATCAAAACAATCTATTAAAGAGGTCTAACAATTAAAATACGTTACAGTGCCACAAATACCAACGAGTCACCGTAAGCGTATACATCTGCTTAGTAGCCCATCGAAATGTTCAGTTCTAAAAAACTCATCATACAATAATTGAGATTGATGCATTGAAGCGCACTATGATGGCTATGTTTCCCACTTCTTGGTCGGCTATAACCTCCGCAGACGACTCGAAACGACGCTGTTGTAGGGAGCACCGAATTCGCCTTGGTCAGGACCACACTGGAAAACAATTAAGTTATCGTTTAGTTACTATACTAGCCAAAACATGAAAACAATTGAGTCAGAAACCTCATTGATAACTTACCAGCTCAATGTCCATCACCGATATATTTTTTCGTCGCTTACTGACATTGTTACGCCTCTGATTGTCAGAATTAGAGTCCACACGCATCTTTAGTAAATGCTTCTTGCATTTTGCATATTCACATTTAAATGTCAAAATCTTTCTATTCTTCAAGGGGCGGCCTTTCCATTTAACCATCACGGGATTACGGATGCTGAGATTGATGTCGATTTCAACTCTTTCACACTCGTTTACTCCTTTTTCACCATGATTAAAGGATGCACCGCAGTTGCTACAAGAAATGTTTTGAGAAAGACTGGCACGGAACTCAATAAGCAAGTTGTGCAGGAGGTCGTTGTACTGCTCAAAGTGTACAACTGCTTCTGCAACCTTGCTGAAATGGTCCCGAAGGCGATCATAACGCTTCACGTGTAGCTGTCTATGGTCCACCATGTAATAACTCGTGATAGTGGAATGCCTACTGAAAATCTTCTTGCTCCACCACGAAAGCAAATATTGATTAGGGACAGCCAAAACTCTCTCCCATTGAAGCATAACCAGTGAATGACAAAACATAAATCCCTTGAACTCAAATAGCAGGCAAACCGTACATACCCCCGTCGGCCCGTCCCTCTCGAACTTAACTCAGGCCCTCACTTCTAGTCATCGGCTTACTATCTTCACATCATGGACCACTTCATGGACTTGGATATCATATTAATCCCGGATCAACGACACAATGCAGTTCATTTTCTCTCGAAAGTCACGATACACCTTCTGAAAGATGTCATTGGTGTATTCAAATTGAAATTGCACTTCAGTTTCATTGTTAGAGTAACATGGCACAACCTTGTTTAGAGAGTCAAAATCCTTGGCGGGCTTTTTTTTTCACCCTAGACATTAGAGCATTATTGTACCTGGTTAGGAATTCGGCCAAGATTGTCTACGGGTTCAGATACTTGTCGAACCAAAAATGGACATTCTCGCTTCTTTGAGTGGATGATATTTCAGTACAGAAGTCACCCTTCAGATACACTAGAACCCAGCATCTGCAATCATTCCATAGCCCTTGCAACCATTCGTTATCCTAGAGATAGTAGGCATTTATAAAACAAGTCTAATTATCTTCAAACTCTTCTATAATCAAACTTTAGAAGATGACTTCACTCATTGTAACCTGAATATCTTCGTATCAACCATATTCTTTTAACTTCTCATGAACCTTCTTCATTTTGTGTCACAAGCACCACCTATGCCTACTATGTGGCAGGGGCTTCCTAATAGCATCTCTCCTAAAGGGATATTAGTTAGTAACAATAGCTGCTTGCAGCCGTTTGGACATACAATTCACTCAGGAATTAAATAACCACACAAATGAAGCCTCCTCTTCGGAGTTAGGTAACCCACATACAAAAAGTACAAATTGCCCGTGAGGGTTAACTCTGACAAAGGTAGCAAACGACATGTTGTACTTGTCTATTAGGTATGTCGTATCAAATCTGACAACATCCCTAAAGTACTCGTACGAGGCAATGCTCCGAGGATCAGCAAAAAATATCCGAATAATTTGACATTCTTCATCGTAATCAACATTATAGTGAAAATGGTTATCTCGCTCCTTCATCAGTTTGAAATAGTCCATCACTGTTTTACCATCGCCTCCTTTCCCAATTGACCTTCTATCCAAATCAATAAAATTCCTCACATCTTTTTTTCCGAAAACTAAGGCTATCAGGCCCGCCGGCATGATTAACCAGCTTCTGAAATGTTTTACATACTCGAATGCCGGGTTGAGAATCAATTTGGCAAGTCCTTTTAACTGCATAGAAATAACCTTATTTTGTCTCAATAACCTCGAATTAGTGCAGTTTAGATCGTGACAGTGTTCGAGTTCAACTACCTAATAATCCAACTACCGCTAGACATCGGAAGAGGCAATCATCCTGGCTTTACACCCTGTAGGTCCTTTTGGATATGCCTTTCTCGTTTCATCAACCTTTGATTCGGCTCTGCCCTCCCGATTGCAGACAAGCATAACATAGTATACAACCCCTCGGCATTCTTTTTCAAACTCCTATTCCTCAAGTCAAAGCCAACTCTTCTTACGTAGGTGTTGTAAAATTAGATTACTGCATCTATAGACTCAAATTTCATGCCAACAACGGGAACATCATCACCAATTTCTTATTCCATGATGGCACCTCAGTTGAAAACACACTTCCAAAAGTTCTCTGGAAGAAAAATACCAAGGGGTCGACAAAGTTAACATCTATCCACAAATGCCTAAACCAACAACACAAACACAATCAAAGAAAATGCATGGAATCAAATAAATACACTTAAATGCAACCAGAAAAATTTACGTTGAAAACTGACTACTTTGCAAAACAACCATGTTCTGGTCTAGGTAATAATAAAAAAACTCTGCCTCCAAACTAACCAATGATTAATAACTACAAAAACATTTCAAAGCCACTATATTGGTTGCAACTACCCTAAGCAATTTTCACAAGCGGTTTCTTAATTTTGTTAATTGAATACTGAAACTAAAAAAACAACTCTAATCTCTCAACACGGGCCATGTGACATCAGTCTGATTTCTCACATGGGCCATGTCACAGTCCTCTCCCGTCTGATCTCTCGCACGGGGTGTGTAACAGCCCTCTAACCTATCACACGGGTCATGTGACAGGCATCTAATCTCTCACACGGTCTATGTTAAAGCGAGTTGCTTTATCACACAGGTCGTAAGATATCCATTTGATCTCTTGCACGGAACATGGCAAAGCAAGCCGCTTTCTCACACAAGTCGTGTGACAACCATCTTACCTCTCGCACTGGCCATGTCAAAGAGAACCACTTTCTCGCACGGGCAGTCTGAAAGCCCATGAAACCCTCTGGGTGTCCCGTCCAACGGAACTAACATCAAATATGAATTAAATTGATGTAACCTTGAATCAAATGCGAACTAAATAGATGAAAGTCAAAAATTGGCTGTGTAAAACTGCTCCGTGTTTTCCCTACCAAACTCCTTTAACAATTGAACTGAAACTCCAAAATCGTCAAAATCACAGGTATTGATATAATTATCTAATCAAATTTTGAAAATTGATTTCATCCAGGTAAAACAACAAGTAACATAAAATAGCAAAGTGTCAGAGACTACATACCTCAAAGGCAGTAACGTAATCGCCAGGAGAGTCAACTATTACACCTTGATTTTGTTGTGGCGCCACGATTTCGTTGTGGTGTTGAGGAGGATAAACAGTGTACATAGCTTTATATTTCGTAGAGAAAGAAAAAAAATATCTTTTCTGGGGACAGATCAAACAGACGGAATTTAAGTTTTAGGGAAACGAGTCGGGAAAGAGGTGAGAGAGATCATATGTGAATACGTCAAAATGAAAAAAATCCATCAGAATAATTCGATAAAACTGCAATCACGATCAACTATGTATTCGTAGTTCGCAGTTGCCAACTATGTTTTTTCGTTGGTGAAATAGCACAGCTCAAAAAAAATATGTGAAGTTACAATAATAAACTTGTTAGTCTCTAATAATTAATAAAAGGTAAATTATGTCTAGCACTGTAAATTTATAGAAAGGGTTAAGTATTGAAATCGTCCCTAAGGTAAGGAGCGAAAATCAAATTCGTCCCCGACCTTTTTTCGTTATTAAAATCATCCTCAACGTTCAAAAACGCTTTAAAATCATCCTTCCCCGAATTCTTGGACCAAAATATCCTCATCATCATCATTCTTCTCTTCACCTTTCTCACCCCACCACCTCCACTGCCACCAACATTACCACCACAACCACCATCAACACCACCACCACCACCACTACCACCACCACCACCAACACCAATCAACACCAATACCAAGAACATCAAGCAACAGCAACAACATAATACCATCAACACCACCACCACCACCACCACCACCACCACAAACACCACAAACACCACCAACCAACACCAACACCAAGAACCCCAAACAACAGCAACAACACAAAACAACACCAAACCAAAAAGCAGAAACAGAAAGCAAAAAAACAAGAAAGCAAGAAAGCAGATGCAGATGGCGGAGGCGGAGGCGGAGGCGGAGGCGGCGAGGAACGGCGACGAAGGCGTGGCGGTCTCCCTCCCCTGTGCGCACTCTGTTCCTGATGGCAATGTGGCGTGGTGCGGCGCGATGGACGGTGGCTGTGGCAAGGCGACGATCCTGAGTAACGCGGCGGTGACTGGCGCGATGGCGGCGACAGGACGCGGCTCCTCCAACGGCGGCGATCCCCTCCCCCCTTTCCCCTTCCCACTCCTCCTCCCCCACACCCCTTCCCGCACCCCCACCCCGCATCCTTTCCCCTTTCCCCCCTTCGCCGGCGCCGTCCCCCCTCCCCCCTTCCCATTTCCCTTCCCCTCTTCCTTTTCCCTTCTCCCCTACCCCCTCGCCTTTCCCCTTTTCCCTTCTCCCCTTTCCCCTGCCCCCTCCCCTCACAGAAGAAGAAAACAAATTCGCAGATCTGATGCCATCGAGCAACGACAACTCGTGGACAGCGGCGGAGCTTGAGGCCCTCCCTCCCCTCTCCCCCGGATTCTCTTTTTCCCCACCCCCTCTCTTTCTCGCCCCCCCTTTCCCCCTTCCCCCTTCCCCCGATTCTCTGTCTCCCTCAGCCTTTCTTTTCTTTTTTTTTTAATTTTATTTTATAATTTTTTATTAAAGGGTAATTTGGTAATAAAAAAAATATAATTGGTAAAAATGACGATTTTATAACATTTTATAACGTTGAGGATGATTTTAATAACAAAAAAAGGTCGATGACGATTTTGATTTTCACCTCAGACCTTAGGGACGATTTCAGTACTTAACCCTTATAGAAATTTATAAATCTAGTATTTCAAATTTTTAAAATTTGCTATTTTTTATTCTCAAAGACCTAATTTTTTTAATTTTTTTTTAATTTTACAAATTTTTTTAAAGACATGCTTGAGCAATTACGCTTAAATATTGTTATTAAAATTGGACAAAAAATTTGACCGAAAAATTAGTAAATGAATAATTTAGTCAATTTAATTTTAAAATCGATAAAAAACAATCAAACTTATTGAAATTGTCCGGTTCATAGGAATTACGTAAAAAAACCGAGTGTTCCTCTGTGCACTTGCACACTCATGGGAGGAGAGTTGCTGCGTCAGCACTCCACGCATGTGATGTACGACTTGGGACTTCAAAGAGATTTTTGGAATGGACTTGGAACATAAGAGTTTTTTGAATTAATTCCAAAACTTGGTTAAAAGTTGATTTGGTCCTATTATGTTAGAAAAGATTTAGTTTTTTTTTTTTTTTTGGTGACTAAAAAGATTTAGTTTTTGCCACCAAGCCATAGTATATTTGAGCTCATTTTTTTAGTTATGAAAATTTAAAATGTGTTATGCTTAATTAGAAAAAAGTGGTATATTTTTTATGGATATGAAGATATTTTTTTAATTAGAATTCATAAATTGGAGGCTCAGTTTTGCCTTGAAACAAAATTTAAGGTTGATTTGGAGTCATGCAAAAATTTGAGTCTCAGATTTTTGTGATCTGAAATATTTTTTAAATGATAAGCAAATTGGTGAATCTGTTTTGTGAAAAAAAATTATAAACCAAAAATCTAACTTTCAGATTTACATGTTAAACAAAAAAAAGTTTAAAAACTACAAATATCCACACACAAAAAATACCAAGTATCCACATTATTAAAAAATACTGCTTGGACCATAACACTAAAAATAAAAAACGCATTTATATGTCTTCATATGTTAGTTAATTTATATATTTATAATATTTTTAATTAAAATATTTTAGGTTTATTTTATTTATATTTGTTATTCATTCTCAAATTATTCTTTTTTTAATGGTATATAATTATTAAATAAATATTAAATTTTATTAAAAATTTGCAAAGTAAAAAAATAAAAATATCTTTTATTTATAGTATTTTTTATTGAAATCTTAAAATAATAATTAATTTAATACAAAATAAAATTTAAAATATACATATTATAAAAAATAAAAATATAATTTTTATATAATAAATTATTTAATTACAAAATTACAATCGAATCGAGTCATAGCTTGCGAAGTCTGAGGCAGAAATATCGAGAAACCCGGACCAAGGTTCCATGTGGTCTACAACTAAGTCATGATAACGAACCCCCGGAACACATGCTGGCTCTAACAATATAAACAGCACCTATACTTTATTTATTTAACGCCCTTTTGAAAATTTCATATTATTGTTATATTTTGGTTTTTTTTAATTAAAGAAAAAAAACAAAAAGTGGTCGGCGCAAACACGTTGTGATCACCAAACCGGCCCATTAATAGCAAGTTAAATAACGCATTAAGCGATAACAACCAAGGAAGGAAGCCAGTGCGAAAGGCAATATCTTTTTTTCCTTCCTGGTTTAGGTGCTGTTTGGCATGGCCTCCGGCGCCGCAGCAGATGGTCTTTTCCGCCCCATCTTCGAGGGGAGCATCTCTGGCTATGACCACTGCGTGGAGCGCCGGCCTTACCACCGCAATTGCAGCTGTGCGCTGCATAGCAAGTCCCGTAACGGAGGTGGCGCGTGCACCCACAAGCTGCCCAGGGGTAACAATATCTCGTATCCGATGAGGAGGGCGTGGAGTGAAGGGAGCTTGATCATGGTTGCTTCTTCTGTTCATTCATCTCCTTCTTCCTCTCCTGCTGCCGCTGCTTCCTCCTCCGTTGGACTCAGAAATTATCAACTGGGTTCCGTTTCCGTAGATCTAGAAACTGGGGAACAACATTACTAAGATTATTCTTATAGGTTTAATTTAATCTCAGGTTTCATTTGACAAGATACTATTCTTTTTGTGTCCTTTCTTGCTTTTAATTCTAACATTGTTGAATGCTAATAAAAAAAAAACTGTTATTTGTTTATTTATTTAATTATTTGGCATCTGATCGATCTGGTTGATTATGAAACAACTCAATTATTTGTGATATTACAATAATTTTAATTTATTTTTTTATGCATAATCATGTTCTATCTGGTAACTGGTTTCCATTTTTTAATTATATTCTATTTTTTTAACTTACGAATCGCTTGGGGCTGGATTTAGGGAAGATTGAATTTGAAGGATAACTGGATAGCTAACGATTCCGATTCCGATTCCGATTCCGATTCCTGTGGCAGTCATATTGTTCGATTGAATCTTATCATGGAGTTAAGAGTTTTGGTTTCAATTCTAGTTTAATAGTTAATTGAATTTGATGTTAAAAACTTAAAATAAGAATTTGGGAAAGCGGACATGAAAATTGTTCTCAATTCGATTTGAATTTTATCTACAACCGGGAAGCTGGAACTGTGCCTGAATTCGTAACCCTAATAATTCTAGAAGGCAAGCTATTATATCTTGATCTATTTTGTTCAATTAAGATAGCAAGTCTAGTAGTAGAAAGATATCTTTTTCCGATTGTTATAATTATTTGATTTTGAAAAAAAAAAAAAAAAAAAAAAGACTCTTTCGTAACTTACAAAAAGGACGGTCTGTTGTTGGATGGAAGAGCAAAATCAAATCCAACTAAATTGTTATACCATCTTTTATTTTCATGCATCTTTTATATTTATGCGCCAGTTATACGTAAGTAATTTTTAATATAAATAACTTCTCATTTTTAACGTAACTTGCGAATAATTTTTTTTTCTTCTTTATTTTTATGCTCCATCTTTTTCTTTTTTTGTTATCCTTCTATTTCGTATTACCAACATCACCATTGTCTCACCTCCTTCTTTTCTCATTTAATTTTTTTTTTTCATTTTTTATACATATATTATCGTCGAATTTTTATCATATTTATCATATTGTTATGTTACATTACAAAAAAAAACATTGAATACTGTCGAATTCATAAATAATGAAAAATTTTTATTTAAAATAAATAATACAATGTTTAAATAAATTAAAAAATTCAGATAGTCGTCGTCGTCATCGTCGATCCCGTGACCCTGAGTCGACAGCACAGAAGACGATGATGATGTTCGTGTGATCCCATGGCCCTGAGTTGGCAGCACAGAAGGCGATGATGATGTTCGTGTGCCACCAGTAAGACCGCTATCACCAGCTGCAGTGTTCAGCTGCAGTGTTGCCACCAGCGGAGCTGCCGGCGACTCCCTAAATATGGGTGAGAATCTCATGATACCTCTTCTAATAGCAAATTAGACACTTATAGTGCTAATGCAACAACGACATCAATTAAAAAAGTACTTTAAAGATTTGTTAGAAACTAAACATGAAAGCCCTTCATTGGCTGAGCGGTGACTAGGATTGGATACACCACCAATTCAAGAACCTTAGACATCTTAATAAAATTTTTAGACAAGACTCAGATTGAATATTCCACCAATCTAAAAAATTTAAATATTCTTTCTTTATGTCTTTTTAGATTTAGAAGTCACTATTGGATAAATTTACAAAGATATATGTGAATTACAAAGAGTCATAATAATTACATAAGAGTCTTGAGAAGCTTGTAAACTTAACAACTCAATTTAAAAACTTTTTTGATTCTGATTAGTTCAAAGAAGTTATTAAGTGAACACAAACTACTTAAATTTACAAGTATGTAATATGGATTAAGATATTAAATATAAATTGACAAGAGTAAAAAGTAGATCCTCCTTCAGAAACAATATTGCTCTTATCTTCAAGTTTGAGCCTGTCCATATTTCTAAAGCTCTCAAGGAACAAGATTGGGTTAAAACAATGGAAGAAAAACTTGAGCTTTTTAAGAAGAATCAATTTTGGCACCAAGTTCCTAGACTGAAAGGAAAAACCATCATTAGAACGAGGTGGGTGTTCAAGAACAAGTTTGATGAAACTGGAAAAATTGTCCAAAATAAGGCAAGATAGTCCAATGATATATGAATTGGAAGAATTAAGTGATTGATTTTGACCAGTTTCAAGGTCTAAAGCAATCAGAATCTAGCTTGCTTTTGATACTTCTCAGAAGATCATATTGTACCAAATGGATGTAAAGTCGGCTTTCTTAAATGGCTTAATATTTAGAAAGTGTCTTATCACTTGATGATGCAGCAACCAAAATCTTGTGGCTCTATCAACTACTAAAGTAGAGTACTTAGCTGCCACCAACTGTTGTAAAAAGTTCCTTGGATCAGAACCTATATTTTGTGATAATACAAGTTCCACAAGCATTACTAAAAATCATGTTCATCATTATAGAACAAAACATATAGAGGCTAAGCATCACTATATTTAGAGACACTGCTCAAAAAGACAAAATAGAACTCAAATTTACCAAAACAAAACTTCAAATAGCTGATGTATTTACAAAACCTCTTACTGTGGATAGATTTGAGCTTTTTAGGCCTCTTATTAACACGAGGGAAGTTTAGGTCATGCATTTCTTTGCATATGTGCTCCTTGAGCACTTCAAGACTTGACTAGTAGTGCTTCTAAGATATTCGAGTGGGTCTGAGATTGGTGGAGATCTCAGAAAACATGTTTTCTATCTCAAGAGTCAAATAGTGTTAACCTTTCTTTTCTTGAAAAATCATGAAATAAACAAAAAGGACCGTTTTGAAATTGAAGATTTTAATCTAGGCGTATAGCAGGTATAGTTTGTATAATGCAGATGATAAGTGTGTGGATCTTCTATTCCTTTACTATAATTTTGCAAGGAAGGTATGTTGAGAATGGCTTAAGAAGCTACAAACTGATTGAGTGATCTATTATTAAAGACCGTTTCACTAGCTAGACAGGAATAAGAAGAAAAGAGTTGAGCTAAAGTGTTTCTTGCTATTTGAGCTCTAGAGTGTACCGTGAACAATTCAATCTTCTAACACACTAAGGTATTTCAGTGATATAATAATGGCAAAGAGTGAATATAATTTGTGCGATTGGACATAAAGGTAGATGTTCCTGTCTGGAATCGAACTCCGAGGTATAGGTCGGTCGCAGCTGGGGCCTGGGAGAGCACTCAAACTCAAGGGTTCTTCTCCTATCTACTGCGCCTTGACTTCTACCTCCGACGCTCAAGTCAGTTCACATTCAATAATAATATCTATTTTTAATATATAAAAGAAAAAATTTTACTCCCCTCTTATGCGAGATACTAAAATGACACTTTCCTTTCTTCTATTTTATAAATATACATTCTGTTCTCTTTTAACTTTTAAAAAATCCCCTCTTTAATCCATTTTAAATTTTTTGTGTTAATTAATATTAACTTTATCTATTTTTTAAGAAAAAATAAATTATTTTTTGAAAAAAATATATTAGCAAAAATTTTATTTTTTTATCATTAAATTTTACTTACCAAAATATCTTTTTAATAAATTATTTTTTATTAATTAAATTGTATTTTTATTAAAATTCTTTTAAAAAATTAATAATTAAATTATTTTTTTCTAAGCTACCTATCTTTCAATAATTTTTTAATTATTAAATTATAATTTTATCAAAATTTTTGTTAACAATTATTTATATATTTTACTATTAATTTTTTTATATTAATATATATTATTTTAACATTAAATAAAAAAATCTTATCACTGTTAATATATATAACAATTAATATATATTAATATTAAAAAATAATCTTACTAAAATTTTTTATTTAATGTTAAAAAAATATATATAGATATCGAAAAATTAATAGTAAAATATAAAAAATATTGTTAACGAAAATTTTGATAAAATTATAATTTAATAATTAAAAAATTATTGAAGGGTATTTTAAAAAAAATATAATTATTAAATTTTTAAAAAAAAAATATCATTTAATCAATAAAAGAATAATTTATTAAAAAATATTTCGTTAAGCAAAATTTAATGATAAAAAATAAAATTTTTACTAATGGATCTTTTTTAAAAAACTAATTTATTTTTTCTTAAAAATGGATAAAGTTAACATTAGTTAACACAAAAAGTTTAAAATGGATTAAAAAAAAAGGTTTTTTAAAAGTTAGAAGGGAGGGGAAGTACATTTATAAAATAGAGGGGATAGGAGTGTCATTTTAGGATCTCGCAGGGGAGGGGAGCGTAATTTTCTCTATATAAAAGTAGATGGATAAGTTTATCGACATTACTTTTAAAACATAATTCTCTTTCTACTAATGCCATGTTAACAACGTCCTTTAGTTGGCAAAATTTAAGAATCAACCACTCAATTTTTGCCAAATAATTTATTATTTCCAAATCAGCAAAAAAAAAAAACATCGATAATTAGAAATTAATAGTGTCTAATCAAATTTATAACTTACAAAACATTGAATCTATATCTCTATATTTATTATATCTTACCGTTATAAACAATACAATAAGTTTATAACCCCCAATAATTAATTTCTATAAATAACTCACTAAATATAATAAATATCTATATTATAAATATTATAATAATATTATTAATTATAATAAATTTTACATTACAAATATTCAAATTCTATATTATTTGACCTACTTATTATAAGTCTTTTATCACTATTCCTTCAAATAACATCAAATTTAGCATAATAAATTTATTTATTTTCGAATTATACAACATCTCAAACTTACTCGATAGAGCATAATTCTTTGGACAATATTACCAAACAAACAGACAATTGTAGGGGTGTCCATGCCGCAGATCCGCGGTAAATATCCGCATCCGATCCGATCCGCACCCTTTGCGAATCGGATCGCGGATATCTGCTCTACATCCGCGTATCTGATCCGCGGATCCGCAGAGCAGATCCGCACTATAATAATTAATAAATAAATAAATAAATAAATAAATATATATATATATATATATATATATATATATATATATATATATATATGTTTGGTATTATATTTACTTGTTTGTATGTTTTAGTTAGTAATTATTATTCATATATTGTATTATTTTATTTTTGTTATTTAGAGAGAGTTTGATTAAAAATATTTTAGGAATAAATAAGTTTAAAAGTATGAAGGAATATTTTTATCGAATTCTTTTACATAGAAATATGATTAAAAAGAGAAGATTTAATTATGCGGATATATCCGATATCCGATCCGATTCGCAAATATGCGGATCGGATCGGATCCGGCACTAAAAAGTGCAGATACCATATCCAATCCGATCCGATGGAAATTGTGCGAATCGGATCGAATTTTCGGCCATATCCGATCCGATCCGATCCGCGGACACCCCTAGACAATTGGTTTATCAAAGTTTGCGTGGTTCGTCTATGGAAAACATTAACAACCACAAATGAAGAGGAACCTCTTTGCTTATAAATGATTATATTAGATGAAAAGGAGACAACTACATTTGTGGCACATGTAATCAAACACCACAATATCCAACAATAAGGTAACTCTATATATTTTTTATAATCCCATCTATCAAATTATTAGTTACTAACCCAATACTTATTTCAAATCAAAGTGCTTTTTGATGGCGAAGAAAAAAATTATTGGGCACAACTGTTTCAAATCTAATTACACTTCAGAAAAGTAATGACGCTTGAAGCACCACCCCAATTGAAAAATTTGTGTAATTTTACACTTATATTTGAATTCAAAGAAAATGATTTTAATCTCAAAAAAGGTTGTCAACAATATACTGTTATCAAGATATTTGTTCCAACAAAAAATACTGAACCTCAACACTCATTACAACAAATAACACAGGTAATACTAAAAAAAAAATCACTTATTCAAGACATTATTTTTATTTCTAATTTAAATTATTCATTGATTATAGAAACCAACTTCGCCAACACTAATATCATCATATAAAGATCACATACCCATCAAGAGATTAAAGAGAAAGAAAATCATTCAAGACACATATTCGGAAGAATAACATACATGCAAAGATGTAACAAACAACATAATAGAAAGTGTATACAACTCAACAATTCATGAAAAACATGTCTTTCCAAGAACCTACAACAGAAAGAAGAAAGCAACAACTCTAACAACAACCAATAAAAAAAAGAGGACGAGCACCATATAAGAAGACTAAGTCCATCAACTAAAATAAATGTAAAAATCAAACCACCAAATAAAAATATCATTTTGTACAACTCCAACATCCAAATCTTTTGTACTACAAATTATTTTAAATAAAACACTTTTCAAATTTAACTTTAGTTCACACATATTTAATTTAATTTTACAAAATATAACAATTTTTAATATTTATTATATATTATAATTGATTTACTGTTTTGTCCCGCGCTAGTATGGTTAAATTTCATAAATTGGTTTCTAAGTTTGGATTTTGGATAATTCAATGTTTCCTGCAATTTGATTATGGTCTTTGTTTATCTCCAAATTTTTTGCCTATCTCCAAATTTTTTGATTATGGTCTTTGATTATGGTCATTGAAATTTTTTTACCTATCTCCAAATTCAGCGTATGAAAGTTGAAAAAAAAAAAAAAACATGCATGCTGGTCCCACAACACCCTTCTTCATCTCTTTATTTCCTTTTTCCTTATTTCCGTGATCCCCCCCACTTACCCCCTCATTCATTCTCCATTCAAACCAAGTCTCCCCTTCTTTTATAGCCTCCTTTGTCCCCACCAGGGACGGATCCAAGTACAGTGATGTGGGGGCCCCACTACAATTTTGAAATTTTTTTTGAGTAATATATGATAATAATATTTATTTGTCCCTATTAGATTATTAAATTTGATCCTATAATAATTTTTTACTCAATTTTTGGTATTTAATCGTCAATTTAAAAATTTTATATTAGATATTTGTTAGAATGATCAATTCTCATATTTAAACGAAATTAGTGTTCTTTTTTACAAATCAACTCAAAAGAATATTATTTATCTTCTTTTTAAATTAGCTTTAATTTTTGCTTAGCAACTATATTAATTAAAGAAACTTTTTTAACTACGAATATCAATAAGACTCGACTTCAAATTGTGTTGGGAAGTGAATTTTTAAATAATTGTTTAGTAATATATATGGAAAGAGAGAAATTTTGATGGTAGTGTTAAGAAAAAAATTATTTAATTTTTTAAAAATATAAAACCTAAAAGAATAGAATTTTAAATTATATATTATTATTTAAATTACTATTTTAGTATTTTAATTTATATATTAGAAATTTTAAAGGCTAATCATATTTTACAATAACAAAATATAATTATAAAAATAATCATGCTATATGTACATAAAAAATAATTATCTGTATAAAATATATATTAAAATATAAAATACACATTAAAAATAAGTTAAATAATACATGTATTTATACATAAATATATAGTGATTAATAGATAATTTAATATTTAATTTTTTATATACACATATTATTTTTATTATAAAAATTATTATCATGTTATATAAATTTTGTCCCCACTACTAAAATTTTCTGTATCCATCACTGGTCCATATATATATATATATACACCCCACCCCCATTTTTCCCTACCTATATGTATATCCCCCCACCACCTAATATATATATATATCACCGTAACCCAACCCTTCCCATCTGTCAAACACCCCCCCCCCCCCCCCTTAATTCTATTTATATATAGGGAGTACTAAATTGGTCCTTAGGTTTGAGCGTAATTCTGTTTTAGTCCTTAAAGTTTAAAGTGTTCTATTTGAATCCAAAAAAGTTTCATTTAGCATCAATTTAGTCCCACAGTGAGGTCAAAATTAAATAATTAACAAAATATCCTACATAACAACAGTACAAGTACAAGAACAAAATCGATAATTTGGAGAACAAGTACAAGCTCCAGAGGTATAAAATCAACCATTGATACATCAATACATTTATTTATTATTTTTTTTATAATATAAATAAAATATTTTCTATAAAACTAAAGAAAATGATAAATAAATGTATTGATGCATCAATGGTTGATTTTGTGCCTCTGGAGCTTGTACTTGTTCTCCAGATTATTGATTTTGTTCTTGAACTGTTGTTATATAGGACATTTTGTTAATTATTTAATTTTGACCTCACTGTGGGACTAAATTGATGCTAAATGAAACTTTTTTGGATTCAAATAGAACACTTTAAACCTTAAGGACCAAAACAGGATTACGCCCAAACCTAGGGGAGCAATTTAGTACTTTACCCTTATATATATAATTCCATAAATAATAATAATAATAATAATAATAATAATAATAATAATAATAATAATAAATATATATATATTTTCACCTTTCTTATCTTTTTATCATTTTTTTCGTACTACTTTTTGTTTTTTCTTCTTCGTACACCTTTTATATCCCTCCTTGTTTATAGATTTTCTTTGCTTGAGGACAAGTAAATTTTTAAGTTTGGTTGACGCTTTGCTTATGAATTTTCTGTTTATTTTTATCATTTTTATTTTTAATTTAAATTATTCATTGATTATAGTAACCAATTTCGCCAACACTAATATCATCAGACAAAGATCACATACCCATCAAGAGATTAAGGAAAAAGAAAATCATTAAGACACATCTTCGGAAGAATAATATATATGCAAAGATGTAACAAACAACATAATAGAAAGTGTATACAATTTAACAATTCATGAAGAACATGTCTTTCCAAGAACCTACGACAAAAAGAAGAAAGCAACAACTCTAACAACAACCAATTAAAAAAAAAAAGGACGAGCGCCACATAAGAAGACTAAGTCCATCAACTAAAACAAATGCAAAAATCAAACCACCAAATAAAAATATCACTTTGTATAACTCCAAGTCTCCAACATCCAAATCTTTTGTACTACAAATTATTTTAAATAAAACACCTTTCAAATTTAACTTTAGTTTACACATATTTAATTTAATTTTACAAAATATAACAATTTTTAATATTTATTATACACTATCATTAATTTACCGTTCTGTCCGGCGCTATCTCATTCTAGTATAGTTAAATTTCATAAATTGGATTTAGTTTGGATTTTGGATAATTCAATGTTCCCTGCAATTTGATTATGGTCTTTTGTTTTAGATACACTCAAGTTATTTCTCTAGAATAATAAAAAATTATAGTCATTGATGAAATCCAAATTCTATCATTCTCAGTAGCAATTTCTTCCAGCCATCTAACTAAAATTGTTGAAAAATAACGCTTGATTAGTTACGCCCTTGATTGAATCCTCATTGAAATTCTCAAAATTCTATCAACATAAGGGCTAAATTTCATTAGACAACCCTCAAAGCTAGTCTCTGACTCTCTTCTTCTTCTATTTTTTTTTTTATTTCTTTTTTTATTTTTAAAACAACGGCATGGAAGTGCTTCTTCTTCCTTTACTTTTATTATAAGAAAACTGATTTACAATAGTGATTTCAAACCACTATTAAGAAACTGTAACTTAAAGGTTTGAACGAAATGAACCATCGAAGTTGGCAATCATCGAACTTAGATAGCCTAACATATTTTAAGTTTTAAACTGGAACTTAATTCTGATGTTGTTGCATAAATAAGAGATAATTCAGATTAAAACAAAGCCAAAAGGTAGTTTTAACAATGAGATGCAATAACTTTCTCATTCATATAGCATTTTAACACTTTCAAAAGAATTATAGAATCTTCAAGGTATAAAGAAAAAAGAACCTTCTGTACAAAATCTCAACTAATCTATGTCAATCTCTATTAGTTTTTTTATTGGCCACCCAACTGAGAAGTGAGACTTAAGAACTCATCCTCACTGCATGGAATTGTGAGACCACCGGTTGGATGATCATATCCAAATTCTTCTTCTGCTTGGTTTAGTAATTCTTGAAATGAAGACTGGTTCAAGTAACATACAGGAATCACAAACCGCCTCATCTTATCTCCCACATAGACTGCAAGATAGCCTTTTGGAACATTAGTCCCTTTTGATGCAGAAAGTGATGCCTTTCTAATACCTGGAATGCGGAAAGCCATTGTTTCTTCTTCTTGAAGGATTTGATTGAGAGAAATATATGAGTACTGATACTTGAGGAGATGCAATTGATTTGTGTTGTTTGAGAACACAAGAAGTAGTGTATATATAGTTGCCATCCTGAAAAAATAATTCTGATGAAGCTGCAAAATGGGGTCTACATAGTGAAATGATCACAAGAGATCACATGGAATTGTCTTGGAGGTTTCTTTCAAGGACTTGAAAGTTAAGTGAGAGTTCATACATCATACCCCACCTTCTGACATAATTGCCAAGAGATTATGCATGTCAAATCAAAGACATCTACATTAATGCTTGTTCAAGCATTGTAGTTATAGACATATCTCATGTTCCTTCAGATAGACATTGCTATTGACAATGAAATCTGTAAACCTTGGCCACAACTCTGAACCAAACTTAGGCACATCCTCACAAACCAATGTGAACCTTATTTTTCAAGTACACCAGATTTTTAGAAACATATCCCTTGGAATCCGCAAACCATAGACAACGTGATCTAATTTGTGTTGGCCTCCTCTTCATAAGGTAGACTTTGAATTATGTACTTATTACAGGTTTGAGAAAATCCCCCAAGACAACACCATGTGACCTCTTAAAGGCCCTTGTCTCCTAATAGGTCCTATTCCATAGCCTTCCTCCACAACCAACCATTCAATTACCTATTTTACAACATATCCTTCATCTATATATATGTTCATGGCTGCAAGCATTTGGCAACAACACAAGTCATTCACATCCTAAAGCACAAGAAACTCAAATACTTGCATCTTATTTACAAGTCATTTGAAAAACTAGTCTTTCTTCAACACATACAAAAATGGGTTTTCGTTTACCTGGTATCGTAAGAAAGGCATCATTTACTTCATCTTCAAAAGCTATGGAAGTGCCAAAGGGTTATCTTGCAGTTTACGTTGGATATAAAATGAAGCGGTTTGTGATCCCTATATCATACTTGAATCAACCTTCGTTTCAAGACTTGCTAAGTCAAGCTGAGGAAGAATTCGGATATGATCATCCAATGGGTGGCCTCATAATTCCTTGTGAAGAAAATATGTTTTTAGATATCACTTCTCGCTTGAGTTGATGTTAGCACCATCAAGACTAGGCTGACTTAGAAATAGATTACTTAACACAATTTTTGTAGCAATTTCTTACCCAGAGAAACATTTTCTCCATTTTTTGTATCCTACTATTAAACTCAATGAGAATTTTATGCACATAAACAAATGTCTCCTATTTTCTCCTTAAATCTGAATGTACTGTTAAGTTCAAAGGCAATAATAAGGTGAAAGTGCGGTTCATAAAATCAATTTTCATGATGTGGTTTACAATAAAAGAAAAGGAAAGCAGCAGATAACTTTCATGATTTAAAAATGATGATGCTATACTCCTAAGTAAAAAAGTTATTATAAGAAAAGCAGTAACAAAGTATGAATTTGCATAATATTAGTTTTAATAATGAGAACGTTTTTGGTCAGTTCAATTATCCAATTATCATTATAGGATGATTAAACAGCTTCAAGGATCAGTCCCTGTATTTGCCATGTCCCACTTTGCTTTTATCTGTCTTTGAAATATCTGTGGACCCTTCCCAGTTTGTACATAGTGATCACTAAAATGTGGCCTCTGAAATTACAATTGAGATTGAAACACTAATCCAGTTGTATTCCATAATGTGATGTTAACATTGTATTATGAGTTACATTTGTTTGCTGCTATCAACTAATGACCCCATTTCTCCATGTGACTGAGGCCCCCTTTTCTCCATGACAGATGATTCCTCAATTTTGGGTCACGCAGCATCCTCACATGAACATGTTATTTGGTTTGAGGGCCAGAACAAAATTATATGCAAGTGACTGGTTCCTCACTGATCCATATTCACCACAAAAGCATCTGAAGATATCTTAATCCACTTATTCATTGCTATATTTCCTTCTTTCCAATAATGTCAGTTTAACAAATCAAATAAATTTTATATCCAAAATAACCAAATAGACTAAGGGCCAGTGACTTGTATAACAGCTGTCATGAGTATGAAGCTAAAACCATTATCAAACTTTCCACTTTTGGTCTTGTTCGGTAGGTCGGGTACCGGACGGATCGGGTTGGTATACTGGTTGGTGATGAGGGGTCTCGTCTCGTTGTGAACTGCCGATCTGGTGTAGGCAGGGTCCCGAGCACTTCTTGTAGAGGGGGGTGTCACCTGCAATAAAGACACTCCGACGCTCTAGTCAGTAATGTGCAGGCGAAAAGGGGGGAGAGTGATGTGTGACGTACCTTGGGACCTTTCCCCTTATATACTGTGTCAGAGGTGGGCCCTACAAGGACAGGCCCACTTTTTCCCAGACGTTCTCCCACAGCTATAAGTGAGCTGTTTGGGACGCGTGTCCGGGTCGGTTGCGGGGCGCCTCACCCTTGACCGTTCGGGTCGGGTGGCGCTCGGGTCGGGCCGACCCGTGGAGGGTTTGGGCCAGGCCGTAACAGTGCCCCCACGCGCCAGTGATAGTCGTGGGAGCTATTAGTGGCGTGTTATTTCACGTTCCATGCATCGTCGTCAGGTCGGCCGCTCGTGGAAGGGACATGCCCCCTGCGCGCGTGTCTCTTGGTTGTTGAGGCAACCGTTCGTCGCTTCGTTCTTCGCGCTGAGCATTAAATGCTCATAATGGGTTGCAAAACCCCATGCGCAAATACTATTTTGCCCCCAAGTCTTCGCGCTTCCTGAGTGGCGGTTTTAAACAGTTTGCCTCAACTTTTTTCCCCTTTACACTCCTGTTTCTTCCATCTACCTGCTATCTCCCTCTTCTTCTTTCAAAAATTTCAGAGCGTTGTTGCAGTATCCTCGTGCATCTTCCCTTCATCCTTCTCAGTTTTCGCAACAAATTCAAGTAATCCTTGGACCTCTCTCTTTTCTGCTTCGTTGTTGTATGTTTGTTGTTTGTATTTGCTTTGTGTTCTTGCTGTCTTGTTTGGTTTTTGTTGCTAGATGACCTTTTAGTGCTAAGTAGATGTGTTAGGGAAGGGATACCATTCCAGGGTAGGTTTTTAGGTGGCTTGCGTGATAGGTGTAGCTTTGGTCATGCTTGATCTTAACTGTTGAATAGGGTGGACATAGTTTCTGGGTTTTTTCCGGACTCCCGACCTCATAGACTAATGGAGTGGTACCCCCACTGTAGGTATGCCTCGCGTCGTCTCCCGGGCTTCTGTTTCCGCCGTGAACTATGACCCCTACGCCTGAGTGACCTCAGATGTGAAGGACTCGCCGAACCAAATGAATCTGGAGGAGTTGACGGAGTTCCGGCAAGCCGGGTATCTGTGCGGGGGGACAAATGAGGAGGCCAATTACGAGACATTCGTTCCTGCCCCCAACGAGCGATTTTATGAGATTAATTTTCATTCTCCCCGGGTCGCCGACTGGATTTGGTTTTACAAAGCCATGTTCACCAGGGTTGGCGTTCGCCTACCATTTTCCGATTTTCAGATGTCGCTTCTTAATCGGATATCCGTGTCGCCGTCGCAACTCCATCCGAACAGCTGGGCTTCTATCCGCTGTTTCGAGATGGTTTGTGAATATCTCGAGCTGTCGGTGTCAGTGGATGTCTTCCTCTTCTTCTTCAACCTTACTGATGAGCGGACAATTTATACGCTTTTTGACATTGTTTTTAGTATGTTTTTAGTAGGATCTAGTTACTTTTAGGGATGTTTTCATTAGTTTTTATGTTAAATTCATATTTCTGGACTTTACTATGAGTTTGTGTGTTTTTCTGTGATTTCAGGTATTTTCTGGCTGAAATTGAGGGACTTGAGCAAAAATCAGATTCAGAGGTTGAAGAAGGACTGCTGATGCTGTTGGATTCTGAACTCCCTGCACTCAAAGTGGATTTTCTGGAGCTACAGAACTCAAAATGGCGCGCTTCCAATTGCGTTGGAAAGTAGACATCCAGGGCTTTCCAGCAATATATAATAGTCCATACTTTGGCCAAGAATTGACGACGTAAACTGGCGTTCAACGCCAGCCTTCTGCCCAAATCTGGCGTCCAGCGCCAGAAAAGGATCCAAAACCAGAGTTGAACGCCCAAACTGGCACAGAAACTGGCGTTCAACTCCACAAATGGCCTCTGCACGTGCAACACTTAAAGCTCAGCCCAAACACACACCAAGTGGGCCCCGGAAGTGGATTTATGCATCAATTACTTACTCATGTAAACCCTAGTGACTAGTTTATTATAAATAGGACCTTTTACTATTGTATTAGGAATCTTTTGATCAGTTGTATGCTATCTTAGATCACAATAGGGGGCTGGCCATCTCGGCCATGCCTGGACCTTTCACTTATGTATTTTCAACGGTAGAGTTTCTACACTCCATAGATTAAGGTGTGGAGCTCTGCTGTTCCTTAAAGATTAATGCAAAGTACTACTGTTTTCTATTCAATTCTTCTTATTTCACTTCTAAGATATCCATTCGCACCCAAGAACGTGATGAAGGTGATGATTATGTGTGACGCTCATCATCCTTCTCCCTTATGAACGCGTGCCTGACAAACACTTCTGTTCTACATGAATTAAGCTAGAATGAGTATCTCTTAGATCTCCTAACCAGAATCTTCGTGGCGTAAGCTAGAATGATGGCGGCATTCAAGAGAATCCGGAAGGTCTAAACCTTGTCTGTGGTATTCCGAGTAGGATTCAATGATTGAATGACTGTGACGAGCTCCTAACTCGCGATTGCAGGGCGTTAATGACAGACGCAAAAGGATAGTAAATCCTATTCCAGCATGATCGAGAACCGACAGATGAATAGCCGTGCCGTGACAGGGTGCGTGAGCATATTATTCACTGAGAGGATAAGATGAAGCCATTGGCAAGGGTGATGCCTCCAGACGATTAGCCGTGCCGTGACAGGGCATTGGATCATTTTCCCGTGAGATGACCGAAAGTAGCCATTGACAGTGGTGATGTATGACATAAAGCCAGCCATGGAAAGGAGTAAGACTGATTGAATGAAGACAGCAGGAAAGCAGAGGTTCAGAGGAACGAAAAGCATCTCCATTCGCTTATCTGAAATTCCTACCAATGAATTACATAAGTATCTCTATCCCTATTTTATTAATTAATATTCGAAAACACCATTATCACTTTATATCTGCCTGACTGAGATTTACAAGGTGACCATAGCTTGCTTCATACCAACAATCTCCGTGGGATTCGACCCTTACTCACGTAAGGTATTACTTGGACGACCCAGTGCACTTGCTGGTTAGTTGTATCGAAGTTGTGACAATTATGAATTAAGATCAAAGCACCAAGCTTTGGAGCCATTACCAGGGATTGTTCGAGCCTGGACATCACAATTTCGTGCACCAAGTTTTTGGCGCCGTTGCCGGGGATTGTTTGAGTTTGGACAACTGACGGTTCATCTTGTTGCTCAGATTAGGTAATTTTCTTTTTATTTTCTTTTCAAAAAAAAAAATTTTTCAAAAATAATTTCAAAAATCTCTCATCTGTTTTCGAAAAAAAAATAAAAATGTTTTCAAAAATTTTATTCAAAATTTTTAAGAATGAATTCTAGTGTTTCATGAAGCATGTAAAGCCTGGCTGGCTGTAAAGCCATGTCTAAATTCTTTTGGACTGAGGCTTGCAATTTGTTATCAAAGAGCAATATACTCTCGTGTTAAAGACTAAAGCCTGGCTGGCCATTGGCCATGTCTAGTGTTTTGGACTGGAGCTTTCTTTGAAAGCTTGGCTGGCTAGTGAGCCATGTCTAATTCCTGGACTGAAGCTTTAGACTAACATGGCAAGATTCCTGGAATTCATATTAAAAATTTTGGAATCCTTATTTTTTCTTTTTCATACTATTTTCGAAAAAAAATCCAAAAAAAAATTAGAAAATCATAAAAATCAAAAATATTTTCTGTTTCTTGTTTGAGTCTTGAGTCATATCATAAGTTTGGTGTCACTTGCATATGCATCTTGCATTTTTTCGAAAATATCATGCATTCATAGTGTTCTTCATGATCTTCAAGTTGTTCTTGGTAAGTCTTCTTGTTTGATCTTGATGATTTTTTGTTTTGTGTCTTTTCATGTTTATCATATGCATTCTTGAATTCTTGGTGCGTAAGCGTTAAAGAATTCTAAGTTTGGTGTCTTGCATGTTTTCTTTGCATTAAAAAAATTTTTCAAAAATATGTTCTTGATGTTCATCATGACATTCATAGTGTTCTTGGTGTTCATCTTGACATTCATAGCATTCTTGCATGCATTCATTCTTTTGATCTAAAAATTTCATGCATTGCATAATTTTCATGTTTTTCATAAAAATTCAAAAAAAAAAATATCTTTCCCTTTTTCTCTCATCAAATTCGAAAATTTGGATTGACTTTTTCAAAAATTTTTAAAATCAAATTGTTTCTCATGAGTCAAATCAAATTTTCAATTTGAAAATCTTATCTTTTTCAAAATCTTTTTCAAAAATCAAATCTTTTTCAAATTTCTTAGTTATTTTCGAAAATTCCAAAAATATTTTTCAAAAATCTTTTTCTTATTTTTAAATCAAATTTTCGAAAATAACATAATCAATTAATGTTTTGATTCAAAAATTTGAAGTTTGTTACTTACTTGTTAAGGAAGATTCAAACTTTAAGTTCTAAGAATCATATCTTGTGATTTCTTATGAATCAAGTCATTAATTGTGATTTTAAAAATCAAATCTTTTTCAAAAATAATTCTATCATATCTTTTCAAAAATATCTTCTTATCTTATCTTTTTCAAAAATATCTTTTCAAAATATCTTTCCTAACTTCCTAACTTCCTATCTTTTCAAAATTTGTTTCAACTAACTAACTAACTTTTTTGTTTGTTTCTTAACTTTTTCAAAACTACCTAACTAACTCTCTCTCTCTCTCTAATTTTCGAAAATATCTCCCCCTTTTCAAAAATTTCTTTTTAATTAACTAATTATTTTTATTTTTATTTTTATTTCAAAAAAAAAATTTTGAAAAAATACTAACAAATTTTCAAAAACCAATTTTCAAAAATCACTAACTCCTTTTCAAAATAATTTTCGAAAAATTATACCTCCCCCATCCTATTCTATTTATTCATTCATATCCTAACATCTCATCTCACATCTCTTCCATCGGTACAGTTGTGTTTCTTCCTTTACATCACATTCTTTGTCTCCCCCTCTTTTCTTCCACTCACAAAGGGATCCCTATACTGTGGTATAAAGGATCTCTATTATTATTATCATTTTTCTGTCCATTCTTCCTTGTCATATGAGCAGGAGCAAGGATAAGAACATTCTTGTGGAAGCAGATCCAGAACCTGAAAGGACTCTGAAGAGAAAATTAAGAGAAGCTAAAATACAACAATCTAGAGATAACCTTTCAGAAATTTTCGAACAGGAAGAGGAGATGGCAGCCGAAAATAATAATAATGAAAGGAGGATGCTTGGTGACTTTACTGCACCTAATTCCAATTTACATGGAAGAAGCATCTCCATTCCTGCCATTGGAGCAAACAACTTTGAGCTGAAACCTCAATTAGTTTCTCTGATGCAGCAGAACTGCAAGTTTCATGGACTTCCATCTGAAGATCCTTTTCAGTTCTTAACTGAATTCTTGCAGATATGTGATACTGTAAAGACTAATGGAATAGATCCTGAAGTCTACAGGCTCATGCTTTTCCCTTTTGCTGTAAGAGACAGAGCTAGATTATGGTTGGATTCTCAACCTAAAGACAGCCTGAACTCTTGGGATAAGCTGGTCACGGCTTTCTTAGCCAAGTACTTTCCTCCTCAAAAGCTGAGCAAGCTTAGAGCTGATGTTCAAACCTTCAGACAGAAAGAAGGTGAATCTCTCTACGAAGCTTGGGAAAGATACAAACAGTTGACCAAAAAGTGTCCTTCTGACATGCTTTCAGAATGGACCATCCTGGATATATTCTATGATGGTTTATCTGAGCTATCAAAGATGTCACTGGACACTTCTGCAGGTGGATCCATTCACCTAAAGAAAACGTCTGCAGAAGCTCAAGAACTCATTGACATGGTTGCTAACAACCAGTTCATGTACACTTCTGAAAGGAATCCTGTGAGTAATGGGACGCCTATGAAGAAGGGAGTTCTTGAGGTTGATACTCTGAATGCCATATTGGCTCAGAATAAAATATTGACTCAGCAAGTCAATATGATTTCTCAGAGTCTGCATGGAATGCAATCTGCATCCAACAGTACTCAAGAGGCATCTTCTGAAGAGGAAGCCTATGATCCTGAGAACCCTGCAATAGCAGAGGTAAATTATTTAGGTGAACCTTATGGAAACACCTATAACTCAACATGGAGAAATCATCCAAATTTCTCATGGAAGGATCAAAAGCCCCAACAAGGCTTTAATAATGGTGGAAGAAACAGGTTTAGCAATAGCAAGCCTTTTCCATCATCAACTCAGCAACAGACAGAGAACTCTGAACAAAATGCTTCTAATTTAGCAAATCTAGTCTCTGATCTATCTAAGGCCACTGTAAGTTTCATGAATGAAACAAGGTCTTCCATTAGAAATCTGGAAGCACAAGTGGGCCAGCTGAGTAAAAGGATCACTGAAATCCCTCCTAGTACTCTCCCAAGCAATACAGAAGAGAACCCAAAAGGAGAGTGCAAGGCCATTGACATAAGCGCCATGGCCGAACCTGTAAGGGAAGGAGAGGACGTGAATCCCAAGGAGGAAGACCTCCTGGGACGTCCAGTGATCAATAAGGAGCTTCCCTCTGAGGAACCAAAGGAATCTGAGACTCATCTAGAGACCATAGAGATTCCATTGAACCTCCTTATGCCCTTCATGAGCTCTGATGAGTATTCCTCTTCTGAAGAGAATGAGGATGTCACTGAAGAGCAAACTGCCAAGTTTCTTGGTGCAATCATGAAGCTGAATGCCAAATTATTTGGTATTGATACTTGGGAAGTTGAACCTCCCTTGTTCATCAATGAACTTAGTGATCTGGATCAACTGACATTGCCTCAGAAGAGACAGGATCCTGGAAAGTTCATAATACCCTGTACCATAGGCACCATGATCTTTAAGGCTCTGTGTGACCTTGGTTCAGGAATAAACCTCATGCCCCTCTCTATAATGGAGAAACTGGGAATCTATGAGGTGCAAGCTGCTAAAATCTCACTGGAGATGGCAGACAGCTCAAGAAAACAGGCTTATGAACAAGTAGAAGATGTATTAGTAATGGTTGAGGGCCTTTACATCCCTGCTGATTTCATAGTCCTGGATACTGGAAAGGAAGAGGATGAATCCATCATCTTAGGAAGACCTTTCCTGGCCACAGCAAGAGCTGTGATTGATGTTGACAGAGGTGAAATATTCCTTCAATGGAATGAGGACTCCTTTGTGTTTAAAACTCAAGGATCTCCCTCTGCAACCATGGAGAGGAAGCAGAAAAAGCTTCTCTCAAAGCAGAGTCAACCAGAGCCCCCACAGTCAAACTCTAAGTTTGGTGTTGGGAGGCCACAACCAAACTCTAAGTTTGGTGTTGAACTCCCATATCCAAACTCTAAGTTTGGTGTTGGAGAGTCTCAACAGAGCTCTGCACATCTGTGAGGCTCCATGAGAGCTCACTGTCAAGCTATTGACATTAAAGAAGCGCTTGTTGGGAGGCAACCCAATGTTTATCTAATTCTTATTTTTATTGTTTTTCATGTTTTCTTAGGTTCATGATCATGTGGAGTCACAAAATAAACAAAAAAATCAAAAACGGAATCAAAAAAACAGCAGAAGAAAAATCACACCCTGGAGGAGCATCTGCCTGGCGTTCAAACGCCAGAAAAGAGCATAGTTCTGGCGTTGAACGCCCAGAATGGGAGCATCCTGGCGCTGAACGCCCAGAACAAGCATGGTTCTGGCGTTCAACGCCAGAAATGGCACACAGATGGGCGTTGAACGCCCAAAATGGCCACCAACCTGGCGCTGAACGCCCAGAGTTGGGTACAAAGGCATTTTTACATGCCTAATGGGTGCAGGGATGTAATTCCTTGAACACCTCAGGATCTGTGGACCCCACAGGATCCACTCAGGATCTGTGGACCCCACAGGATCCACTCAGGATCTGTGGACCCCACAGGATCCCCAACTACCTCCACTCACTTCTTCTCACCACTCTCTTTCACACAACCCCATAAACACTCTTCCCTAAAAACCCCTCACCAATCACCTCAATCTCTCTTCCCCACTAAACCTTCACCACTCACATCCACCCACTCTTCCCAATAAACCTACCTCATAAACTCCACCTACCTTCAAAATTCAAAACCAATTTTCCACCCAAACCCACCCATATGGCCGAACCAATACCCCCCCTCCCTTCCCTATTTAAAGACCTCCATTCTTCATCAAATTCACACAACACACCCCTCTACACTCCTCTTGGCCGAAACCACATCTCCCTCTCCCTCTCCTCCATTTCTTCTTCTTCTTCATCTATTCTTTTGTTTATTGCTCGAGGGCGAGCAATATTCTAAGTTTGGTGTGGTAAAAGCATAGCTTTTTTGTTTTTCCATTACCATTGATGGCACCTAAGACCGGAGAATCCTCTAGAAGAGGGAAAGGGAAGACAAAAGCTTCCACATCCGAGTCATGGGAGATGGAAAGATTCATCTCCAAAGCCCATCAAGACCACTTCTATGATGTTGTGGCCAAGAAGAAGGTGATCCCTGAGGTCCCTTTTAAACTCAAAAGAAATGAGTATCCGGAGATTCGACATGAAATTCAAAGAAGAGGTTGGGAAGTTCTAACAAACCCCATCCAACAAGTCGGCATCCTAATGGTTCAAGAGTTCTATGCCAATGCATGGATCACCAAGAACCATGATCAAAGTAAGAACCCGGATCCAAAGAACTATGTTACAATGGTTCGGGGGAAATACTTAGATTTTAGTCCGGAAAATGTGAGGTTGGCGTTCAACTTGCCATACATGGAAGAGAACGCACGCCCCTACACAAGGAGAGTCAACTTTGATCAAAGGTTGGACCAAGTCCTTATGGACATATGTGTAGAAGGAGCTCAATGGAAGATTGACTCCAAAGGCAAGCCGGTTCAACTAAGAAGATTGGACCTCAAGCCTATAGCTAGAGGATGGTTGGAGTTTATTCAATGCTCAATCATTCCCACTAGCAACCGGTCTGAAGTTACTATAGACCGGGCCATCATGATCCATAGCATCATGATTGGAGAAGAGGTGGAAGTTCATGAGATTATACCTCAAGAACTCTACAAGGTGGCTGACAAGTCCTCCACCATGGCAAGGTTAGCCTTCCCTCACCTCATTTGCCACCTATGCAATTCAGCTGGAATTGACATAGAGGGAGATATCCTCATTAAAGAGGAAAAGCCCATCACTAAGAAAAAGATGGAGCAAGCAAGAGAGCCCAATCATGGAGCTCAAGAGGCGCAAGAAGCTCATCACCATGAGATTCCGAAAATGCCTCAAATGCACTTTCCTCCACATAACTATTGGGAGCACATCAACACCTCCCTAGAAGAATTGAGTTCCAATATGGGACAACTAAGGGTAGAACATCAAGAGCACTCCATCATGCTTCATGAAATAAGAGAAGATCAAAAAGCAATGAGGGAGGAGCAACAAAGACAAGGAAGAGACATAGAAGAGCTCAAGGACATCATTGGTTCCTCGAGAAGGAAACGTCACCATCACTAAGGTGGATTCATTCCTTGTTCTTATTTCTTCTGTTTTTCGTTTTCTATGCTATGTGCTTATATATGTTTGTGTCTTCATTACATGATCATTAGTAGTAGTAACTTTGTCTTAAAGTTATGAATGTCCTATGAATCCATCACCTCTCTTAAATGAAAAATGTTTTAATTCAAAAGAACAAGAAGTACATGAGTTTCGAATTTATCCTTGAACTTAGCTTAATTATATTGATGTGGTGACAATGCTTCTTGTTTTCTGAATGTATGCTTGAACAGTGCATATGTCTTTTGAAGTTGTTGTTTAAGAATGTTAAATATGTTGGCTCTTGAAAGAATGATGACTAAGAGACATGTTATTTGATAATCTGAAAAATCATAAAAATGATTCTTGAAGCAAGAAAAAGCAGCAAAAAACAAAGCTTGCAGAAAAAAAAAAAAAGAAAAAAATAGGCAAAAAAAAAAATAGAAAGAAAAAGAAAAAGCAAGCAGAAAAAGCCAATAACCCTTAAAACCAAAAGGCAAGGGCAAATAAAAAGGATCCCAAGGCTTTGAGCATCAGTGGATAGGAGGGCCTAAAGGAATAAAATCCTGGTCTAAGCGGCTAAACCAAGCTGTCCCTAACCATGTGCTTGTGGCGTGAAGGTGTCAAGTGAAAACTTGAGACTGAGCGGTTAAAGTCAAGGTCCAAAGCAAAAACAAAGAGTGTGCTTAAGAACCCTGGACACCTCTAATTGGGGACTTTAGCAAAGCTGAGTCACAATCTGAAAAGGTTCACCCAATTATGTGTCTGTGGCATTTATGTATCCGGTGGTAATACTGGAAAACAAAGTGCTTAGGGCCACGGCCAAGACTCATAAAGAAGCTGTGTTCAAGAATCATCATACTGAACTAGGAGAGTCAATAACACTATTCGAAATCTGAAGTTCCTATAAATGCCAATCATTCTGAACCTCATATGATTGAAGCTCTGTTTCATTGATAGTTTGGAATTTATAGTATATTCTCTTCTTTTTATCCTAATTGATTTACAGTTGCTTGGGGACAAGCAACAATTTAAGTTTGGTGTTGTGATGAGCGGACAATTTATACGCTTTTTGACATTGTTTTTAGTATGTTTTTAGTAGGATCTAGTTACTTTTAGGGATGTTTTCATTAGTTTTTATGTTAAATTCACATTTCTGGACTTTACTATGAGTTTGTGTGTTTTTCTGTGATTTCAGGTATTTTCTGGCTGAAATTGAGGGATTTGAGCAAAAATCAGATTCAGAGGTTGAAGAAGGACTGCTGATGCTGTTGGATTCTGAACTCCCTGCACTCAAAGTGGATTTTCTGGAGCTACAGAACTCAAAATGGCGCGCTTCCAATTGTGTTGGAAAGTAGACATCCAGGGCTTTCCAGCAATATATAATAGTCCATACTTTGGCCAAGAATTGACGACGTAAACTGGCGTTCAACGCCAGCCTTCTGCCCAAATCTGGCGTCCAGCGCCAGAAAAGGATCCAAAACCAGAGTTGAACGCCCAAACTTGCACAGAAACTGGCGTTCAACTCTACAAATGGCCTCTGCACGTGCAACACTTAAAGCTCAGCCCAAACACATACCAAGTGGGCCCCAGAAGTGGATTTATGCATCAATTACTTACTCATGTAAACCCTAGTGACTAGTTTATTATAAATAGGACCTTTTACTATTGTATTAGGAATCTTTTGATCAGTTGTATGCTATCTTAGATCACAATAGGGGGCTGGCCATCTCGGCCATGCCTGGACCTTTCACTTATGTATTTTCAACGGTAGAGTTTCTACACTCCATAGATTAAGGTGTGGAGCTCTGCTGTTCCTCAAAGATTAATGCAAAGTACTACTGTTTTCTATTCAATTCTTCTTATTTCACTTCTAAGATATCCATTCGCACCCAAGAACGTGATGATTATGTGTGACGCTCATCATCCTTCTCCCTTATGAACGCGTGCCTGACAAACACTTCTGTTCTACATGAATTAAGCTAGAATGAGTATCTCTTAGATCTCCTAACCAGAATCTTCGTGGCGTAAGCTAGAATGATGGCGGCATTCAAGAGAATCCGGAAGGTCTAAACCTTGTCTGTGGTATTCCGAGTAGGATTCAATGATTGAATGACTGTGACGAGCTCCTAACTCGCGATTGCAGGGCGTTAGTGACAGACGCAAAAGGATAGTAAATCCTATTCCAGCATGATCGAGAACCGACAGATGAATAGTCGTGCCGTGACAGGGTGCGTGAGCATATTATTCACTGAGAGGATAAGATGAAGCCATTGGCAAGGGTGATGCCTCCAGACGATTAGCCGTGCCGTGACAGGGCATTGGATCATTTTCCCGTGAGATGACCGAAAGTAGCCATTGACAGTGGTGATGTATCACATAAAGCCAGCCATGGAAAGGAGTAAGACTGATTGAATGAAGACAGCAGGAAAGCAGAGGTTCAGAGGAACGAAAAGCATCTCCATTCGCTTATCTGAAATTCCTACCAATGAATTACATAAGTATCTCTATCCCTATTTTATTAATTAATATTCGAAAACACCATTATCACTTTATATCTGCCTGACTGAGATTTACAAGGTGACCATAGCTTGCTTCATACCAACAATCTCCGTGGGATTCGACCCTTACTCACGTAAGGTATTACTTGGACGACCCAGTGCACTTGCTGGTTAGTTGTATCGAAGTTGTGACAATTATGAATTAAGATCAAAGCACCAAGCTTTGGAGCCATTACCAGGGATTGCTCGAGCCTGGACATCACAATTTCGTGCACCACTTACCAACCCTTCCAAACAAGGGAAGGCGAGGAAAGGGTTCCTGTCCTTCCGGTCTGCCCAAGGCCAGAGGATATTTGGCCTGTTCGAGGACTCTTATCATGGGTTCAAGGACAAATTCTTCAAAGTTCACCCCGTTAAAGGTCGTCATCCCTTTTGGTTATCGTTAGAGGGGGAACGCCTCATCCCGACTTATTGGAGCTTTGGGGCAGGGTCTAATTCTTTCATTAAGGTGACCTACAAGGGAATGTCCCTTGTAAATAAGAGGATTGCCGATGTGCTGTTTGCTCTTTTTGGGAAGAACCCCGTGAACCCCCACCTCCTTATGGGTGAACGGGAGTCCGCCAGAAATTATATTTGTGAGCTGTTCTGTCTTGTGCTTTTGCATTGTTTGTTGTTTGATTTCTTCTTCCGACTTCACGACTAACGTATTTGTTTTTCTGTTGTAGTGGAGATGTCTGCTTCGGTGACCGGGCTCGAAAATCTAGTCAAGACCTTCTTGGAGGACAGCGATGAGGAGAATGCTGACGAGAAGGAGGCCGGGAAGTCGGAAGGCCCTTCCTGGGAGAAGGAGGATCAGGCCGTGCCGTCTCCCCAGGACACCGCCATGACCGAAAAGAATTCGGCCGGGGCGCAGGCTTCCCCTATTCCCGAAGAGGCAGCCGTTGTTGGTCATTCGCCCTCTACCCGCCAAGAAGATGACGATGTGGAAACTGTTCATACTCCTAAGAGGCTGAGGGCCTCCGCCAGCCCGGAAGGAACCCTCACCGTGATGGAAAAAATTTTTGATGCTGGGACTTTCATCGACTCCCAGCTGATTCCTGGCACGGAGGAGCACTTCCTTGGCACCGACTTGACGGGGCAGGCGAGGTGGATGTATCGAACACTTCTTCGCGGAGCTGTGATAGCCCGGAAGGCCGAGTTCGAGTTGTCGGGTATGCAGGCGTTGCGAAGGAAACTTGATACCGCTGCCAAAGCCAACAACGAGTTTAAGGTCCAGGTCGAAAAGTTTCAGGAACAACTGGCCGCGGCGGAGAGGGGGTGGAAGGATGCCGAGGAGAGGGCTGCGTCATTTGAGGAAAAAATGAATGCCTCCGACGCCACCGTCTCTCGTCTAACCGAGCGGGAGATGACTCTAGAGAGCCAGCTTAACGCCGCGCAAGGTCGGGTGGTCGCTGTGGAGAAGGAGCGCGACGCGGCCGTCTCGTCGGCTGAGGCTGCGTGAGCCGAGGCGGGAGAGTTGAAAAGGAAATATAAGACGGTCAGGGAACAGGGGAAGAACGCAATCTTTATGACCGAAGAAGCCCTCAAGGCCCAAGTGAAGATCGTGGCCCCGGAATTCGATACGTCGGCTATTGGAGTCGTCGAAACAATCCAGGACGGCAAGATTGTTGATATGCCTCGAAAATGATCTCTTGTAACTTTGTGTTTTTGTGTGGCTTTGTAAGATACTTGTTATAACTGTTGAGACCTTTGCTACTTTTTAGTGGTCGCCTGGTCGGCCTTTTATTATCGCCTTTATTCTGTTTGTTTAGTAGCACCTATGTTTTGTTACCGTTTTTCTGGTGTGGACTTATTGTTTGTGTCCGTTTTGCCGTTTATGTTGGTAACGGTTGGAACCGTCTTGGTCATGTTATCGCGGCCGTTAGTCATGGCTATGATTCGACTGGCTCCCGGGGTGATCAGTCCCAGGTTGCCGTTGAAGAACGCGATTGTGTAGAATAGGTATTGGAGAATAGTAGATAAAAGAATTTAGACAAGTAAAAATTAGTCGTTAGCCAGACAAATTTGTGAACATGGCAGGTACTTGATAAAGATAAATAGCTAAGAATTAACACGTGAATAGAGTAAGCATCTATTGGCTCGTCAGGCCGCTTGGCCGGTGTGCCCAAGCTACGAATAGAATCTCCTTAGGTTACCTGCATTCCACGTTCTTGGGATTTCTTTACTGTCGAGTCTCTCCAGCTTGTAGGCGCCCTTGTCGAGCACTTCTTTGATTCTGTAGGGACCTTCCCAGTTTGCCGCCAGCTTTCTTTCTCCTGGGGTTGGTAAATCGACGTCGTTGTGTCGCAGGACGAGGTCTCTTTCCTCAAATTTCCTCCTAAGGACTTTAGTGTTGTAGCGCAGAGCTATTCTTTGTTTCAGTGCTGTTTCTGACAAGTGGGCCATCTCTCTGGTCTCGTCCACCAGGTCCTTTTCCACTGCTTCGTCTACTCCTGCGAGAAGTAGTCGTGGACTCGGTTCGCCAATTTCCACAGGTATCACCACGTCGACCCCGTATGTTAGGCGAAAGGGGGTTTCCCCCGTGGAGCTTTGCTCGGTTGTCCGGTAGGACCAGAGGACCGAAGCGAGCTCGTCGGGCCATGCGCCTTTCTTGTTGTCTAAGCGCTTCTTGAGGCCTAGTAGGATGACTTTGTTTGCGGACTCCACTTGTCCATTCGTCTGGGGATGTTCAACTGAGGAAAACTTTTGTTTTATCCCCAGGCCGGTGAAGAATTCCGTGAACTTCTTGTCAGTGAATTGTGTCTCATTATCCGAAATGACGACCTCCGGGATGCCGAAACGGGTTATCACCTGTCTCCACATGAACTTCCTGCAATTGGATGAGGATATGCTGGCTAGTGGTTCAGCCTCTATCCATTTGGTGTAATAGTCGATGGCAACTATGAGATACTTAACTTGTCCTGGGCCAACCGGGAAGGGCCCCAAGAGGTCGACTCCCCATTGAGCGAAAGGTCGGGTAGACGTTAGTAGGCTCAGCTCGGAAGCCGGCGCTTTGTGGAAGTTGGCGTTTTCTTGACACTTGACGCATTTTCTGACAAATTCCCTGGAGTCTTTCATCATTGATGGCCAGTAATACCCAGCTCGGATGAGCTTCCTTACTAGGGCTTTGCCCCCGATGTGGTGGCCGTAGCATCCCTCGTGGACTTCTCTAAGTACGTAGTCCGTCTGGTCGGGGTGCAAGCACTTCAATAGGGGTTGGCTGAGTCCCTTTCTGAACAGTTGTCCTTGTATGATTGCATATTTGGCTGCCTCCCTTCTCAACGTTTTGGTTGTCTTCTCATCATCAGGTAGTTTGCCATGTTCCAGGAAGTTTGTGATGGGGTCCAACCAGGAGGGGCTTGATTCCGTCAAATGGAAAGCAGCCGTTGGCTCCTTTACCATGCCCTGGATGAGGGACCGGTTGTCCGCTCCCGGTTTTGTGCTTGCTAGTTTAGATAGGAGGTCTGCCCGTGTGTTCTTCTCCCTTGGAACGTGTTGGACCGTGACTTCCTGAAATTGCCTGGTCAATTCTCTAACCTTTTCCAAATACCTTTGCAGCAACGGGTCTCTTGCTTGATAGCTTCCGTTCACTTGCGAGGTGACGACCTGTGAGTTGCTGCACGCTTCCAGCCTTGTCGCCCCGACTTCCCAGGCTAGGGTCAGTCCTCCCAAGAGGGCTTCATATTCTGCTTGGTTGTTCGATACGGAGAATTCGAACTTGGTCGATTGCTTGTATACGACCCCGGCTGGGCTTTCTAAGATGACCCCGGCTCCCCCGGACGTCTGGTTGGAGGCCCCGTCCACATGGAGCCTCCACCGTGTGCCCGTTTCCTCTGGGGATCGCTTGTTACCTCCACTAGGAAATCTGTCATTGCCTGGGCCTTGATTGCATGTCGGGGCTCGTACTGTAAATCATATTGGGAGAGCTCGATGACCCAAGTCATCATCCTTCCTGCCAAATCAGGCTTTTGGAGTACTTGGCGAATTGCTTGGTCCGTTCTCACGACAACACGGTGGCTCTGGAAGTATTGCCTCAGCCTTCGGGAGGAGGTTAGGAGTGCCAGCGCCAGCTTCTCCAATTTGCTATACCTCAACTCTACTCCTTGTAACGCCCTGCTTACAAAGTAAATTGGTTGCTGAGCCTTCCCTTCCTCCCGTACCAGCACTGCTGCAAGCGCTTCCTCCATTACGGCCAGGTAGAGGTAGAGTGGTTCTTCGGCCATTGGTTTCCCGAGCACCGGAGGTGATGCCAGGATCTATTTGAAGTGGTTGAACGCTTTCTCACACACAGGGGTCCATTCGAACACTATCCCCTATTTCATCAGATTGAAAAAGGGCAGGACTTTTGCTGCCGATGCGCCGAGAAAATGGGATAACGCCGTCAGCCTCCCTGCCAATCGCTGTACTTTTTTGATACAACCTGGGCTTTTCATCTGGAGAATCGCTTGGCATTTCTCTGGGTTGGCTTCTACCCCTCTCTGGGTTATCATCCAGCGTTTTTCAAGCCAAACGGCATCACCTTGTAGCAATAGATCCCTCCAGGCGTTATAAACGCCGTTTTGTCTTCGTCGGGCTGGTGCATCGGTATCTGATTGTATCCAGAGTAAGCGTCCATGAAGCTCAGATACCGGTATCCCGCCGCCGCGTCGACGAGTGCGTCGATGTTGGGAAGGGGATAGCAGTCCTTGGGGCATGCCTTGTTGAGGTCGGAGTAGTCCACGCACATTCTCCACCTCCCGTTGTGATTTTTCACCAAGACCGTGTTCGATAGCCAAGTCGAGTAGTCCAGCTCTCGGATGAACCCCGCTTCGAGGAGGCTGGCCGTCTGCCTGGCCACCTCCTCTGCCCTTTCCTGCGACATCTTCCTCCTCCTTTGGGCCACTGGTTGGGCTTCCGGCTTGACGGCCAGATAGTGCGACATGAGTCGGGGATCTATCCCCGGCATGTCGGCCGGTGTCCAAGCGAACAGGTCGGCATTGGCTCTGATCATCTCCATTAAAGGTCCCTTCAATCCATGGGGGAGATTTCTGTTTATGAACGTGAACTTCTCCTCCGTGTCTCCGACCTTAAATTTTTCCAGGTCCCCCTCAGGTTCGGGTCTGGGTTTGTCATCTATTCTGGCGTCCAGGTCGGCTAGAAAAACCCCTGATGCTTCTTTAGACTTTTTCTTCAAGGAGAGGCTGGTGTGGTCGCAGGCAACTGCCGTTTTCAGGTCTCCTTTGATGGATCTTATAGATCCGTCATCAGGTACAAACTTCATTACAAGCAGTTTCGTGCTGATCGCCGCGCCAAGGTCGTTGATGATTTTTCTCCCTAAAATGTTGTTGTAAGCTGTGGAATCTCGCAAGACCACAAATTCTGCCATTACTGTCCTCCGCCCCTGTCCTTGTCCCACTGAGGTCGGGAGGGAGATGATCCCGTCCGGCTTGATGAAGTGGTCGCCTAACCCTACCACATCGTGCTGGTGGGTCGCTAGGTCGGTGTCACGCAGCCCCAAGACGTCAAATACGTTGCGGAACATGATGTTCGAGTCCGCTCCCGTATTCACGAGGATCCGCTTGACGAGGCCGGTTCTGACTCTGGCCGTAATGACCATAGGGGGACTTTCCAGTATCTCGTCAAACCACTGGTCTTCGGGACCAAAGGAGATGGATGGGAGCCTCCAAGAATTTCTCGCAGATGAGGAGGAGACGGCCAGGATCCTAGCGTCTTTCTTCTGTGCCGCTTTCGACCTCGGGGCCGAATTCCTGGCAGTTACCACGTTCACCACCGTGAGGCCGTGGTCGTCTCCCTCCGGTTCTTGGCGTCGCCTTATTGCCGGGGCCTGTCTTCGCCTTCGTGGTCGCGATTCCGTCTCCTTGGTTCTCTAATGAGGTGGGAGAATTCGGCGAGCTTCCCATCCCTGATTGCTTGCTCTAGCGCATCCTTCAGGTCGAAGTAATCTTGGGTCTTGTGTCCGTACCCCTTGTGATATTCGCAATAAAGGCTCTTGTTTCCTCCTGTTCGGTCCTTCAGAGGTCGGGATTTCGACAGTATTCCTTTCACGGCTATCTGTTGGTAAACTTCCACGATTGGTGCCGCCAGGAGGGTGTAGTTGGTGAACTTCCCGACTCGGGGAAACGGCCTTGGTGTTTTGCTCGGACCGCCGTCCCTGGCGTGTTCCTTTCGCCTTTCTCCGCCCTCTTGGTGTTGGGTTTGGGTGTAGGGGGGTTGCCGTTTATTGGCAGCCACGATCCGGCTGACTTCTTCGTCATTAATGTACTCCTTAGCCACACATTGGATCTCCTGCATTGTCCATACTGGCTTCGTAGTGAGGTGCTTTCTGAAATCCTCGTTCAGGAGTCCGTTCGTCAAACACAGGATTGCCACTAAGTCTGTCAGCCCGTCAATTTCCAGGCACTCGTCGTTGAATCTGTCTAGGTATTTCCTGGTCGACTCGTCGGGTCGTTGGGTCACCCCAAGTAGGTTGATTGGGTGCTTCGCCTTTACAATTCTGGTCGTGAATTGGGCTAAGAAGGCATGGCTGATGTCCGCGAAGCCGGTCACCGAGCCCTGCGGGAGGTTATTGAACCACCGTATTACAGGTCCTGCCAGGGTGACCGGAAAAGCGCGGCATCTTACCTCGTCCCCCACTCTCTCCAGGTTCATCCTGGCCTCGAAGGCCGTGAGGTGCTCCAGAGGGTCTTGCGTTCCGTCATACCTCATGTCCGTGGGCTTGTCAAAATGTTTTGGCAGCCGGACTTCGAGTGTGGAACGATGAAATGGGGTCGCTCCCATTATCACGGGTCCTCGTGTTCTCGTCGTTCTCCCTTCATCGTTCTCCCCACGGGCGTCTTCGGTTCCGCGATCTATAGTACGTCGCCTCTCATGCCTGGCATAAATGACGGGGTCATGGCGTCTTCTCGCGCGTCCCCTTTCTCCAGCGCTCTCGGACTCAGCTTGCGGGCTGGGCGTGCGTCTGGAGTGGCTCCTTGAGTGGGAGCGGGAGTGGCTTTGTTCTGGGGTGTGCTGATCGTGTTCTCTTTCCGCCAGCCGACGTTCAAATTCTTGCATTCTGTGGCGTAGCTCTTGCATTATTCTGGCGTGGTTGTCGCCAGTTCCCCCGAAGGGACGTCTCTCGTGAGGTTGTGGTGTGTGTCTCGGAGGGGATCCTGTGCGCTGCCGGGGAGCAGTCGCGGCGGGGTCCCCTACGGGCTCGGCCTCGCGGGCTGTCTCACCTTGGACCACTACGAAGTTCATGGACGAGTTTCCCACAGACGGCGCCAATGTTCGGTAGGTCGGGTACCGGACGGATCGGGTTGGTATACTGGTTGGTGATGAGGGGTCTCGTCTCGTTGTGAACTGCCGATCTGGTGTAGGCGGGGTCACGAGCACTTCTTGTAAAGGGAGGTGTCACCTGCAAAGACACTCCGACGCTCTAGTCAGTAATGTGCAGGCGAAAAAGGGGGAGAGTGATGTGTGACGTACCTTGGGGGAAGGGTAAAACCTTCCCCTTATATGCTGTGTCAGAGGTGGGCCCTACAAGGACAGACCCACTTTTTCCGAGACGTTCTCCCACAGCTGTAAGTGAGCTGTCTGGGACGCGTGTCCGGGTCGGTTGCGGGACGCCTCACCCTTGACCGTTCGGGTCGGGTGGTGCTCGGGTCGGGTGACGCTCGGATCGGGCCGACCCGTGGAGGATTTGGGCCCGGCCGTAACAGGTCTTTCTTGGTATGATACAATGGTTCTTACAAAAATTCAGAATAATAAAAAGGAATCTAACTGTTGTATGATCTTTATCCAGAAAAAAGAAAGAATTCAGTGCATATATAAATCAAAATCTATAGTCTGATTGGAGGATGCTTTGAACTTTATGAACATATACACTCGCATGTTATCATGTTATCATGTATGCTATGTTGGTTCTCTTTGTAACACTATTTTTCAAAGTCAATCTGGTATAAGTTGGCACCTCGCAGATGCATGTCAACATCAATGTCAATCTAAGGGAGAGAAAAAAAGAAAGAAGAAAAAGAGAATGTGTGATGTCTAAAGCATATCTATTAATAGATTATGTATGGTTTAATGCATGGACATATTTTTGGTGTCACCTATGCTATGCATATGTCTTTGCTTTCAAGAGGGTAATTTGTTAGTCACTGTATCAGAAAGTGGGGTATGCAATCCTTTTCAACTTAGCAAATCCATAGAAACACCTCCAAGACAATGCCATGTGATCCCATATCACTCATCAAAAATAATTTCAGTTGGAAATTGATTTGAAGGTTCCCTACTTCCCTTAGCATCTATATCTATATATACCAAATTTCTTGAGGTTCTAAAGCAACACAAGTCATTTGCATCCTCAAGTATCCTAACTCAAACACTTATTTCTCATACAAGTTCTTTGAAAAAACCACTATACAACATGGGTTTCCGCATTCCAAGTATTAAAAGGGCAACAAAAACAATTTCCAAGGGGATTGATGTACCAAAAGGCTACCTTGCAGTCTACGTTGGAGACAACATGAGGCGGTTCGTGATTCCGATATCATACTTGAACCAACCTTTATTTCAAGAATTGTTGAGTCAAGTTGAAGAAGAATATGGATATGATCATCCAATGGGTGGTCTCACAATTCCATGCAGTCACGATGAGTTTCTAAACATCGATTCTCACTTGAATGGGATGTAGATCATGCTATTGGGATGTAGATAAATTAGTTGAGAGACATTTATCCATAAGGCACTTCATTCTTTTTCTTATGGACACTTTCCATTTTGCTTTCATTCCTATGGAATTGTAAAAAGGATTTTCTGAATGAGAAAGTTGTTATGGCAAGATAGTTTTGCAACTTAAAACATTTGTTGCTATTGTTATATCTCAATTCTCTAATGAACAAGTGAATATAGATGATCAGTCTAACAAAATGAATGGTTCTTGCAAAAATTAAGTTCCAAAGGGAAATTTATTATATATCTGTTTTAGCGAATGCCGGTATGCTCTTCTCCCTTCCACTCTTTCTGAATGTAGTGTTGTCTTCTAATTAAAATAATTCACTCCTAGACTCTAATTGTTTTGATCAATTAATCATACAATTTGTTAATGTCCTACCCACAGCTAGCCATTTAGGCCATTGTCTTGGCTTGGAACCTATAAGACACCTTAAGTAGGTTTCCAAGCATTTATTGACAACCCACGTTGACCTTCCATTTGTGGATGATAAGTTGAACTCATCTTAAGGGTGGTCCCAACTTCCTTGAACTCACCCCAAAATTTTCTCTTGAATAATTTATCTCGAACAATTGAATTTAGAAAACCATGAAATTGCACCACTTCTTTGACAACAAATCAACTACTTCCTTGACTGTGTAAAGGTATGCTGCTAAACTAAAAAAATGAGCATATTTAGTCATCTTATCCACAACCACCAAAATATCAAAATAGTGTCTATTTCCAAAACCAATATAGTCCCCCAATGTAGTCCATAGATACATCAGACCAAACATTTATGGGAATTGGTAATGGTTATAACAGGCTAGCAAGTAACAATGTCTGGTGCTTATTCCTTTAGCAGACCTCACATTCTTTGATGTATTGCAGAATTTGTCTTTTCATCCCTTCCAAATACATCACTCCAGAAATTCTCTTGTAGGTCCGAAAGTATCCAAAATGTTCACCCACATTTGTATCATGAAATTCTTTGAAATAATTAGAAGACAACGGAAGAATCTTTCCATTCCTAATGATGAGACCATTTGCTCTCTCTCTTTTATCTTCTATTTCTTTTTTTACATTAGTTTTCTCAGGGCATTCAACAGTTTGGATATGACCATCTCAAGGGAGGTCTGAACAATTCCTTGCAGTGAAGATGTATTCCACCAACTCACATCTCCCTTGAGTTGGGATTAATGAAGAATCTCAGACTCTATGAGACTAATTGACATAGATTAGCATACATGTTGTCATAATAGATCAGTAAAGAGAATTAGAATGACAAATTCAAAGAGTGTGTACTGTTTTTTTTTTCTCTTTTTTTTGTATAAACAAATTGACAATGAATTCAATCACTCAATTGTTTTTTGTTTATCTATAACATCTTTCAATTATCTCGAAGCAATTAGCAGCCTATATATGCAAATTTACTTGTACATGAGAAAAACCAGATTTGGCTATCTAATAAATTTCAGGCATGAGCAGAACACATCAAAGAAAGAAAACTCTATTTTGGAACCAAGTGATCCTTCACCATTTCAACTTCATATAGTCAAATATACCATCAAACTTCAATATTTGAGAGGAAAAGTCCCTCAATTATTTTTCTGATAACATCTTTCAATTCTTGAGCAGCAGCTTATATATCCAAACGTTACTTGTAGTGAGAAAAGCCAGATTTCACTGTTCAATGTTTTAATAAATCTCAAAACATGAACAATAACACATCAGAGAAAGAAAACTCTATTTTGGAGCCAAAAACTCTATTTCAGCGTCACAAGGTAAATTATACCATCAAACTTCAATATTCATAGGTCCAAAAAGCCAAATATCATCATTTCGCAACATAAGGGTCAAGCATATCATCATATTCGATTTTTTCAGGTCATATGGATCCTTCATCACAATTCAATTTCGTAGAGCCACACATCATTGTATCCAATTTTATCGGGTCATAGGGCCTAAGATCCTTCATCACAATCCAATTTTGCAGAGCCACATATATCATCATTACAATTACTGATCCTTCATCACAAATTCACAATCCATAAGGCCACATATGTCATTACATTTCAATATGATTGGACAGAAAAAGCCAACTAAATAACTCTTCCACACTATACAGTTTTCTAGGATCATATGTATCATGAACATTATTGCACAATTTTACCATCAACAAATCATTACACAACTTTTTCAAGGGAAAAAATCTTATTTGATCCACAAAGTAAAAAAAATGCTATCACAAAAGAATTGAAACAATTCTGCAACAAATTCTTTTCCCAAATGGCTCAAGCATACAAGGTGCAAGGTAGAATTGAAATAAATTCAAACTCTAGAGTCCCATCCAAATCATAAAAATGGAAGAGAAAATTGTGCATCCCAGAACTTCCAAATCCAAATGGCAAAACTGAGTTGTCCGTAATTCAATAACAGAAAAATAGTTGGGGAAATAAAGAAAAACCAACCTTTCCAAAACCAACTCATCCCCAAGATAATAAAAAGATAGCACCAATAATCAAAAGCAAACCTTTTTTCTTTTTAAAGACATGAATATATTCCATAAGAGCAATGATTTACACAAAGTTTTGTAAAACACAAATTGACAATGAATTCAGTCACTCAATTATTTTCTGTTTATCCATAACATATTTCAACAAAATAATTATCTATAACACCTTTAAGTTCTTGAGAGCTTATATATGCAAAGCTACTTGCAATAAGAAAAACCATATTTAACTGTTATCTTTTCTGATAAATTTCAAAGCATGAACAAAAGCACATTAGAGAAAGGAAATACTATTTTGGAGCCAAGAGATCCTTTACCACATTCCAACCACATTGGAGACAAGAAACCCTTCACCAAATTTTAAGGTCATAGGATCAACTATACCATCAAACTTCAATATTCATGGGTCAAAAAAAGCAAAATAACATCATTTTGCAATATAAGGGTCAAGCATATTATCATATCCGATATATTCAGGTTATAGGGGATAAGATCCTTCGCCACAATTCGATTTCATAGGGCCACGTATCATTGTATCCGATATTTTAGGGTCATAGGGACTATGATCCTTCATCACAATTCAATTCCATAGGACCACACATTATTGTATCCGATTTTCTTGAGTCATAAGGACTAAGATACTTTGCCACAGTTCAATTTCGTAGGGCCACATATATCATCTTATCCAATTTTAGCGGGTCATAGGGACTAAAATCTTTCATAAAAAATTCATAGGGTCAGGTCATTCGGACTAAAATCCTTCTTCACAATTCATAATTTCATAGGGCCACATATATTGTTACATTTCAATATCATTGGACAGAAAAAGCTAAGTATATTACCCTTCCACACATTTCAGTTTTCAAAAGTCACAAAAATCATGAAAATTATCGCACAATTTTACCATCAACAAATCATTACACTACTTTTTCAAGGGACAACATCTTATTTGATCCACATAGTAAAAAATTCATTGCAAAAGAATTGAAACAATTCTGCAACTAAGTTTGTCCTGCTGTAAAAGACAATCATATATTATTCTGCAACAAATTCTTTTCCCAAACGGCTCAAACATACATTGTGCAAGGTAGAATTGAAATAAATTCAAAGTCCAGAGTCACATCCAAATCATAAAAAGAAGAGAGAAAAAATAGGGCATCCCAAAACTATCAAAATGGCAAAACTCAATTGCCCGTAATTCAATAGCAGAAAAATAGTTTGGGAAATAAAGAAAAAACAACTTTTCCAAAACCAATTCATTCCCAAGATAATCAAAAACTAACATCACAATAAAAAAGCAAACCTTTTTTCTTTTCTCGGACTTGAATATATTCCATAACAGCAATGATTTGCATAAAAAAAAAAACATCTTTACAATGGACCCCGACGTTAAGTAGCAAAATGCAAAAGATTTGAACATAAAAACATCTTTATAAAGAGAACCAACAAAGAAAGGGGGGGGGGTCCATCCCCATTACCGAAACGTGCAGATAATAGAGTTTCTCCTCCCACCATTGTTGAATCATACATTCTTTATAACCCTAATCAAGCAGATTTTGCAAAAGCACCAATTCCCCTCGTATTCACCGTTGAAATTTTGTTGAACCGAGCCACCGAATTCACCCACAGTAGAGTGTTGATCCCATTATTCAAAGTAATAGCAGAGAGAAAGAACCCAACAATTGAGAAAGAAGGGAAAATAAAGAACAATAATACCACAGAAAACCAAATTTAAGAGGAACAAGAACCGCTTACTGAAAAATTACAGCCAGCGTAGGAAGTATTCAGAAGAGAGTTTCGCATTCTTATATAGGCTGCCAATGGCGGTGTTTTACGCTTAGCGGACCCTATGCATGTTGTAGACATTTAATAATTATAATTATAACTTTTTAATTCTGTGTAATACTGTAATCTTTTTTTTTTCTTTTGTCGGTCAATGACTAGTTAATATTAATGATGCTTAATCCGAGCTTTTGTGTATCTTTTGTGTGCCTACCTTTAGGTCGTTTAAGCAAGGCTATTTATGTTTGAAAAATACGTCCGTTACTGATCCGAGATTCTCGCTACCTAATCTGAGGTGCGTCGCGGAGTTTTCTTTTAGTGCATTGTTATCTGATTTTGACCTAGTAGTTGGTTTACTTATATGGATATGGGCTAGCAAAGGCGTAACGTCGGTTCGATTATAACGGGTACGGATCAGTAGATAAGGTTATCTAATATGGTGCTTGATATAGGAAAATTATGTCTGCTACAAGGATGGAAAATGTCAACTATGAATTAGAATGAAAATTGCAAATGATAAATAGGTGAAGTAGGAAGAGATGAATTTGGTGATGAAGGAATACCAGGAAAACAAACGTGTTATAAGAATGGAAAGATGAAGTAGGTGCAAAGAACCAACACAAAATATGAATAGATTTTCTGGATTGGTGTTTGCTTGGTTTTTACCTAAAATTTGCAGTTTATTTAAGCCTAAGCCTAGACATGGTTTACCAGTATCGTGTTTGTGCTTTTGTTTTTCTTATTTTATTCATGTGTGTTTATTTCAAATACTGAGATGGTCTTCAGCAGCTGCTGTACTATGTTCAAGCTTCAGACCGGACCAACAATTGACCCAGTCAAAAAACCGGGTCACTATGTCAATAATTCAACCTGTAGATTATTAGGTTCAAATAAAAAATATATATTTAAAAATATAATTGAGTATCACTTATATATATACCACTATATCTAATAAGAATCAATATATTCTCGAGGTCCCGTGTTCAAATTTAAGGAGTCAATTTTTTAAAAAATTGGCATGCACCTATGTGCTGACATCATCATGACATAAATCGATACACATGTCAATTGGTTCAGTCGCTACACGGTTCGGTCACTGCACAGTTCACACCAATTCTAACCGGTTTTACTGGATTTAACCAATTTAAATGCATTAATTAGAACATCAAACCAGATTTGTTCATCAATTTTTCATTCAAACCGGATGATTTTGTCCGTATTTGATAACTATGCTGCTGATAACCATAAAATATGAAAAAGAAAAAGTAATGATATATATCCAAGTTTTTTTATGAACCACAAGTCTAACTAAGTTAAATAATAAGACTTAGAATAATACTACGTATAATTGATTTGCGTTGATAATTGATTTGTGTTGATATTAGACAAACTTAATTAAATTTGGTTAACAAAAATACTTGGATCTATAGCATTATTCTAAAAGAAAAAAAAGACTCATGGCATGAAAAGATAAATAGTGATAGATCAGGTCACATGATAATTCAATTTCAGAAGATAAATTCCCCAATAAATATCACGTGGGTGTAGCCGTGTAGATATAACAATTTTTAAACACATTTTTGAAAATTCAGCTGGCGTAAAAGTTATCTTTGCAGTTTAATGTCCAAAATGTTTGGCTTTCATAAATATCGAACTATGAGCAGAAACTAATATAACAATGGAACTTAATATTTGTATTAGTGTCCATGAAAGGAAACAATCATCCGACCTTAGACGTCAGCCGCGTAATTCTCTGGTTTATACCACAATGAGAAATCAATTCCCTTGCTTTTCAATTTCTCTGTTGCAGGTCCAATTCGATCTAGAAGCTGTAAAGATAAATATAAATATAAATATAAAAAAGGTTAAGAGATTGTTCCATTGAGGTCAGGTTCAGTGAACCACCAAAAAACTCCATTAGTTATATTAAATACCAGCAGAATCAAGGAAATTGCTTAAGTTACAATAGTAAGCCTCAAGTTCTTAGAGCGAAATAGTAGTGTTTAGAAGAACACAATTTATGGAAATGAACTGATTTACAATTGAAATAGGATTCCCCGTTCATTAAGTTTTCCCGCATTTCCATCACATTCAAAAAATTATATCAAGCAAGTAATAAACCAAAGTTCCGAAAACATGCTATTCCCTTGATGGAAATGAGATCAAGAACTGGGACTTTGTTAAACCAAAGGTAGTATTTAGGTACAACAGTTCAGTGAGTGATTGATTCATAACAATGAGTTGGCAATTATTAAACACAAGGCCAAATTTAAATTTGGGAGGGTACCATGGAAACCACCTAATTTGTAATTCTAGTTTTCTGTAAGGGGAAAGAAATAGAATAAGGAAAGAATTATTAGAGGAAAATTAGAGAAGAATCAATTCAAATTAGAGGAAGGGATGGAGAAGATAATTCCATTGAAGGATTCCAAAGAAGGAAATATATCAATTCACTAATTTCATGCTTCTTTCATTCATCACAACTATCCATATTTATAGTAAATCCGACTACTAATGAGAAATACCTAATTGGACTATTGGGTCCACTTTTATTCATTACATTTTATTTTAATTTTCCTCTGCAAAGTCAAAACTATCAAAAGAAACTACGATCATGCTCCTTGACTGGGGTGGGGGTATAGAAAATAGTAATAACTCATTAATATCATGCAAAGTGCCGTGAACCTTACCCAATAAGCAAACATAGGATTATCAAACATCTAGGGGGCAGCAACACAAGACTTGACAAATCCTGTCTGGAACACAAAGGCTTGGAATGGAATTGATTTGGATTGAACTCTTCCCTTTTTTATCTTTGTTCCTCCTTCACTTACTCAATCTCTCTTATACATCATTACTAATTAGTAATTACTAATTTGACAACCAAAATGTATCATATGATATTTTTTCATTGCAATTGAAATTAATATCTATTAAATATTTGAGAATCAAAATATGTCACATAACACTCTACATCATTGCAATTAAAATAAATTTTTTTCCTCCAAAATTAAGAAATTCTCTTCCTTCTCCACTCACTCTATTTCTCTTGGCTTTTTAACCCATGTGCCACAATTTCTAAAACTTTTTATCAAAATGCTATTCTTTTCATATTATTTATTCACATGATACCGTTTTGCTCCAGTGACATTTTTTTTTTGTTCATTTGATAAAATCTTTAATATTTACTACAAAAATGTTGGATATTATTTATTTTTAAAATTTTATAATAAAAATTAAATATTTAGATATTCCGCAGAAATAACTGCTAATATTCTACTAATATACAAGAAGATATTCCGTCAATATTCTGCCATAATATCCAATAAATAAATAGATGGGGGGTCATGGAACAACATGCCATGTTTGATTTTCTTCCAATACAAGTAGTTCGGTTTCAATAGCTTGTTGCCAAGATTCATGTTCCATAGCCTGTTCATAGGATGAAAATATAGAAACAGAAGCTAAAGTTGCTGTCAAGGATAAAGAGGAAGGAAAACCTTACTTTGGGGTTTAAAAATGCATGAACTGCATCGTACAAGAACTCGTTATGGATCAAATATTGGATCAGCAGCTGGTGAGTGATCGAGCAGGGGCCTGGATGTCCAGATGCCTGATTTGGAGTGTTAGCTGGATGTCTTTGGTGTACAAAGAGAGGTATTGGTGGTTCTAGTTTTGCAGATTTATTAGAAAACAGTGCCAAAACTGATCTAGGGGATGCAAAGAGAGGATCATGGTTATTTGCAAAACAATATGCATTTCGTGTAATATCACATCTCTAGAGACGAATCTGATGTAGATTAGGATCATAGCATAGAAAACCTTTTTGGTGGGGAGACTATCCAAGAAAAGCATATTTAATAGATTGATCCGTATGTTTGGTGCAATCTGTGGGAGAAGATGTACATACAAACACATCCAAAGGTTCAGCGATTAGAATAAGTGGGTGAGTGATCAAACAACATTAAGGAAGGAAAATCATTTTTTAGTGAAGGAGAGAGCTCGCAGTAAATAAGAAAGACTCCAAAAACGAGGTGCCACAAAAGATTCCAACATAAGGCACAACATCAAAAAGATTTTTTTTTTTTTTTTCTTTCAGCTACTCCATTTTGTTGGGATGTGGCAGAGACATGATTTTTTAAATAAAATCTCATTGGTTTGCAAGAAATCTTGGAAGAAATAAGATGTGCACTCCACTGTAACAACTGGTACCCCAGAAAATAGAAAGAAAACAATAGAACTAGAAGAGCTGAGGTAGTAATGAATTACTGTGAAATCACCCCTTCTTCAATTATGGATTATATGGGAAATGGAGGAAATTATAGAACAGAAAAAAATACTATGAAAATATGTCGCATAATTCCATAATTCTATCAAACACTACCATAATTCTATCTTAATTCCTACCTTCTCATTATTCCTTTTTTCCTCTATATAACAGAATCTCTCTCTCTTCCCTAACAGAATCACCCTAGGATCACACGCCCATCCAGGCATCCACTAACTCTGCCACGTGGCCTAATTAGTTACACAAGTGATTCCCCGCCATTTTCTCTTTTCACTCTCCTATTCCCCCTACTGTAAATGAAGGGCAAAAGAGGAATTCTCTTGGACCCTATTGCAGCCTCAGAAAAATATTTTTTGCTCCCACCCTTCTCCGGGTGCGTAACATCCACCCATTGACAGAGCCACGAACTTTTATTTTTGACGAAAATTGGATTTGGACATAAGCATGAAAAGTTTTGAAAGCAGAGAACACTTTTTATAATTAAATGGGCCTAACTCACCCCAGAAGCTAACACAAGAGGTAACAGAAGTATCATACGTGTAAACACTGTCATGCCCAATAATGAAAATCTGTGGGTGGCCCAACATTAAGATCATATAAGCTCTGATATCATATTAGAATTGAGTAGGCCTGGCACATTCCAAAAGCTAGCCCAAGAGGTGAGCCTCTCACATTTAGGGTATAGTTATGATAATCAGACTAGACCCACCGATTCGACTAGAAAACCGGTGACCCAGCAAACCATCAAATTGATTATGCAATCAACCTAGTCAAAACCAACGAAAACTGATTGCTTTGTATTTTATTATTAGAACAACAACAACAACAAAGCCTTGCCCCACTAGGTGGGGTCGGCTACATGGATCAAACGATGCCATTGAGCTCTATCATGTATCATGTCTACAGAGAGACTGTTTACATGTAGATCTCGTTTGACCACCTCATGGATGGTCTTCTTAGGTCTTCCTCTGCCTTTCACCCCTTGTCCATCTTCCATCTCATCCACCCTCCTAACTCGGTGTTCTGTCGGTCTTCTTCTCACAAGTCCAAACCACCTGAGACGCGATTCTACCATCTTTTCCACAATAGGTGTTACTCCAACTCTCCTTTATATCTTCGTTCCTTATTTTATCCAATCGCATATGACCACTCATCTATCTCAACAGCTTCATCTCTGCCTCACTTAGCTTATGTTTGTACTCTTCTTTGGCCGCCCAACACTCTATACCATAAAGCATAGTCGGTCTTATAGCAGTGCGATAGAATTTACCTTTAAGTTTTAAAGGCACTTTTTTGTCACATATAAAACCAGATGCACTCCGCCATTTTGACTAACCTGCTTGGATCCTATGATTTAAATCATGTTCAATTTCTCTATTATCTTGTATGATACATTCAAGATACTTAAAACTTTTAACGTTTCGTAGGATGTTTTCTCCAATCTTCACCTCTATATTAAGATTTTCCCTTCGCAGACCGAACTTACATACCATACACTTCTAGAGCTTCTCTCTATAAGTCCAACTTTTTATTTAGGTCTTCCCTTGACTCTCCTCGGCAAAAAGCATGCACCATAGAACAGGCTCTTAGATGTGCTCTGTGAGTACTTCCAACACTAATGTGAAAATGTATGGACTTAAGGATGATCCCTGGTGTAATCCTATACCAATAGGAAATTTCTCTGTCACACCACCTTAAGTCTTCACACTAGTTGTAGCTCCATCATACATGTCTATATGCGATTATTACTCTCTTCTTTTCTAAAACTTTCCATTCTAAAACCTTCCATAAGACCTCCCTTGGCATCATATCATACGCTTTTTCCAAATCAATAAACACCATGTATAGATCCATTTTATTACTACGATACCTCTTCATCATCCTTCTTAACAGGTATATTGCTTCGGTGACGGATCTCCTTGGCATAAAACCAAAACGGTTCTTTGTTACTTATGTCTCTTTTCTCAACCTCCGTTCTATCACCATTTTCCATAACTTCATGATATGACTCATGAGCTTTATCCACATCTTCTTTGACCTTAAAATCTCATTAAAAAGCTTGGTTAACTAACTTATTTTATTATTAGAAGAAAGCAATTAAAATATATCTTTGTGGAACACTAATTTCCAACTATGTTATGTATGTATTTATTATTCTATTTGTTCTAAATTTGTTCATTAAGATTTTGGACAATTTTATTTTGCAAGTTATCATTTGCATTTCTTTATTTTTAATATTTAAATTTAGATTTTTATTACAATTTTATATAGTTATTTAATTTTATTATTATTAGGTCAAACGGTTTATTTAACCAATGACCCACCGATTGAACCACTAACTTGGTGACCAATACCTAGATTGGCAGTTCAAGTTTGATAATTATGCTATAAAGACCTTATCCTTGAGAGATGTCGAACTTGTAATATTACTTCAGCTTTTGGTCACAAAAAATAAATCCATGTGAAACGACTATAATCGTCAATAAATTACTTATAGTGAGCATGAGACACCATAGGTGACGTCCCCCATAAATCACTGAATATTTGTTTTTATTAAAAAAAGAATTTCATTAAAATGAGAAGGATAATACAAATTGGGGATAAGCAAGCAAAACAAAACAAAAGATTTATTTATCTATAAAGCATAGCTTTCCGATTTCTCAAAGCGTAGATTTACGAGCCTTTCCGATGAGAATTTAGATTCACCTATAGCAGTTCTCATAGCAGTTCTCAAAGGTACACGCTCTCCCAAAAATCCTCATCCTATTTATAACTTTTTGAGTTATCATCGATTATCTGTCTTACTCCACCTTTGTACCTTCTATCTCTCCTATTTCAATACACAAAAGAGTTCAAGTCATGATTGATGAAATACAAGCTTCAGAGCATAGTGGTACTTGGGAGCTGGTTCCTCTTCCTTTGGGCAAAACCACACTTGGATGTTGTTGGGTGTACGCAATCAAAGTCGGTCCAAATGGACAATTGATCGCCTAAGCAAGGCTTGTTGCAAAAGGATACACTCAAATTTATGGTCTTGACTATGGGGATACCTTATCTCATGTAGCCGAAATCACTTAGGTTTGTGTTTTCTCAGCTATGATTGCTATTCGTCATTGGTAATCACATCAATTGGATATCAAGAATGCCTGCCTTCATGGTGATCTAGAGGAAGAGGTTTTACATGAAGCAACTGCCTAGCTTTGTTGCTTGAGGGGGCTCTGGATTGGTTTGCAAGCTATGACATTCAATCTATGGATTGAAACAATCCCCCATAACGTGGTTAAATTCAGCTCCGTTGTTGATTGGGATAAAACGGAGTGAGGCAGATCATTCAGTTTTCTACTATCATGATTCCCAAGGGAAAAGTGTTTACTTGATATTGTACGTGGATGATATTGTTATCACAGATGATAAGCATCAAGGGATTAATTGTTTGAAAGAAAATCTCTTCAGTTACTTTCAAACCAAGGATTTGGGAAAGCTAAAATACTTTCTTGGAATTGAAGTTGCCCAATCAATTAATCGTGTTGTTATCTCTCAAAAGAAGTATGCTCTGGATATATTCAGGGGAATGATGAATTATAGATCAACTAATAGTCCGATGGATCCAAATCTTGAGTTACTACCTAACCAGAGGGAGCCAATTTCAGATCTTGAAAGGTATAGAAGATTAGTAGGAAAACTTCTCTATCTCACCATTACTAGACCTAACATTTGTCTTGCAGTTGGGGTAGTAAGTCAATTTCTGCAATCTCCTTGCTTGGATCCTTGGAATGCAATAATGTAAATATGAGATATATTAAAGGATCTCCTGAGATGAGATACTTTATGATGATAAAGGGAATTCTCAGATTATTGGTTTCAGTGATGCAGATAGAGCAGATTGTTCCACTGATAGACAATCTGCTACAGGTTATTGTCTTTCTTGGAGGAAATCGTGTCTCTTGGAAAAGTAAAAAAGAAAAAAGAAAAATGTTGTATCTCGCTCCAATGTTGAAGCAGACTTTCGTGCTGTGGCCAACTTACTTTTTAACTCATTTAGACTTCAAAGAAATGAAATTATTTTGTGATAATTAGGCAGCCCTTCATATAGCTTCTAATCTAATATTTCATGAAAGAACAAAATATATTGAAGTTGAGTAGTTGACTGTCATGTTCGAGAAAACATTCTCTCAGAGGAAATAATCATTGAATCAATAAGCTCTAGTGAACAGCTAGCAGATATTTTCAGTGTCTCAGAGGACCTCAGATTCAATATCTGTGTAGCAAGCTTGGATCATTTAACATATATGCTCCAGCTTGAGGGAGGATGTTGGAAAGAAACATTGACAACATAGAAACTAGGCAGATCTAGGAATTTAGTTGTATAGAAACTAAGCACGCCTAGAAAATTCTCTCTCATATTCCTTGTAATATCTGACAATAGTCTTTTAGGATATATATATATATATATATATATATATATATATATATATATATATATATATATATATATATATATTTGCGCTAATTTCTGACCATAGTCTCAGTCTTTTCAACTGACACCAAACACACTCTTAATGTAGCCAAGTATGAATACTTAATTACTGAGAGAGCTTTAGGCTTGCTCTAAGATAAGTGCAAAAAATTCTCATGAGCGCAAAGATTATCTTCGACAACAAACAAATTTTGCTTTTAATCTGCACATGAACTTGCTCCCTGATTGATTTTGTGTTAATATGCTACAGACTGACAAAGACTAGTGGTACTGTGGTAGATATAGCAAACTAAAACTACATCATAGGAAATATCCGCATTAAAAAGCATATAGAAAGCCTAAACAATTGTCAAAATTAAATGAGCTGAAAAGCTATTGACCCAATTTTACGATTCACATGACAACTAAAATTATTTCCAGATATTTGAAGCAAAATCAGAAAAGGCTAACCTTTTCATGGAGCACACCATTTGAAACCAAAACCGATCTATCAAAAACACAAAATTTCCCGCCATCCATCCGAGAAACAGCGCCCCCTGCTTCTTCCACCATCTACAAGTAAATAGAAATAAAAAATCTATAAAAATTATTTTCATAATGAATCGACCTGCAAAAGAAAAGAGATAGGTTTCTTAGAGTACTTAGGACTATTTTCATTCCTATTTCTTTTTCTAGTTTCAGTTTGGATTACAAAGATGTCTGACACATTTTCTAACTATTTTCCTGTTCCTAAAATTCATGATAAAAATATTTCAAACAGAAAACATTAGGGCTTCCCTAGTTTCTATACTTTCAAAATTAAGTGAAAAAAGGTGAAAACAATAAGTAGGATTTTCTGTTTTCACTGTTTCCTTCAAGACATACTACAAATCGAAAACACAAACGACAATGAGAAGCATACAGACCTTGAATCTCAGGGAGGGCCTGTCATGACCACATTGTGTTTATTGATATGTTCTGACACTTTACATGGGTTTATTCCATCAAAACTAAATCAGATGTGTTTTCTGCTTCTTCTATTTACCTTTAAAATTAATGTTGGACTTCAAATACTTCTACCACTTAAAACTATTCAATTTGACCAGTAGGTGAGTTTAGGTTCACTTTGAAATTCTTTCAATCTCATGGCATTACACATCTCTCACTCGCCTTTACACATAAAGCATATCAATGATACTGTTAGAGCAAAAGTGACAATGATATAGAACTCATAAAATATACCAAAACACCTGCAGCCATATCCCATGGCTTTAGACGATATTCCCAATAAGCTTCTACAATTCCCAAAGCTACATGACACATGTCCACTGCAGCCGCACCAAGTCGTCTTACACCCTAATAATCAAAGTCGGGCAAATGAAAAGTGGAAGGCAAATAAATGAGACAAGGTTTAAATAGACTTTAGTAGATGATTACCCTGCTGACATCTGTAAACTCTCTAAATAAGTCAATGTTAGTGGCCCATGCATCATCATGATCATACCCGAAGCCAGTCACTAGAAGAGATCGTTCCACCTAAAAATGCAGATCACATACAACATACATCAGTCATCAAGTGCCATATAAATCAGATAGTTCCGTAAAATAATAATGATGAAAACCAAAAAAATAAACAGAATTATAGGTTGCATTTGAAAGAGAGACCGAGATTGAGAGACAGAGATTGGGGGAGAGACTAAATTAAGTCTCCGTATTGTGTTTGGTGTAAGTGTATAGAACTGAGTTATGTCTCAGTATCCTGTTTGGTTTAAGATAAAAATGGAGAATTAAATAAGTGAAAGTACTAAACTGCCCTTACTAATTAAAACCCTAACCCTACCCATTAAGCCATCCCCCTAACCCTTTCCCCTTTACCTTTTCCCCTCCTCTCTGTTTTCTTGCTCTCTCTCTCTCATCTTTGTCCTCTTCTCTCTCCGGAAAACCAGCGGCAGCGACAGTTTCCCTCCATGGCGACGCAGCAGAGACGACAGCACCCACCACCGTCGTGTCTGCCATCGTGTTCGTTTCGTCTTGTGTCCCTGTTTGTTGCCGTCGTGTCTGCACTTAGTCGCATCACTGCTAGTCCGTTGCGCTGCCTCTGTTCCCTGTGCTCACCGTATCGCCTCTGTTCCAGTTCTGGGCTGAAGACAGTTCAAGTTCTGGGTCTCTGCTCCCTCCGATTCGGAATCTCAAATATCCAATTCTGCCCCCTGTTCTCTTCTCCTTTTTGATTTTGAAATCCTCTTGTTTATGAGATTGTTGAATCTGATTTTGACATATGTTCACGAGATTGTAGTTGTTCTCGGGATTATTGTTGTTGGTGGTGTTGGAATTCGGTGATGGTAGAGGTGTGGTGGTGGGGTTGGGTTGGGGGTGAGAGGTGGGCGCTATGAAGTGTTGGCAGTGGGGTGGCAGTAGACCGACAGTGAGGGGTAGACTTGGAATATAAAATTTTGAATGAGGGCATTTTAGGAAAGAAATATTAGTACAGTTTCAGTCTATGTATCCAAAAATTTCAATTCCCTGTGTCCTCACTTTCTAGAGGTATTTAAGGGACTGAAATTTTAGTTTTAGTCTCTGATCACCAAACATGACACTGAGTTTCAATCCCCAGTCTCAGTCTCAGTACCTCAAGAAACACAGCCTAAATGAAGAAAAAACAAATTGTGATCCAAGATCACTATTCTTTAACTTTATGTTGAGGTATTGTTTTGTTGTAAATCACCTGATTAGTTTCACTGACTTGAATCCTCTCCCCATTGCAGAAAGCTCCACCACCTAGAAGGTCAGAGAGTATATTTATTGTAAAGCCACAAATTTATTTAAGTCAGTTTTATTTCTTCAAGACACAGATGGAAGACAAGATAGTATTTTCTTTCACCAGTAGTTGCAGAGAAAGTGCGAGTATTCCAACACATAGGACCTCCAACAAATTCAACCTGAAATATATAAAAGGCCCAGTTCATTAAGATTCTAGGAGAAGCAAAATCAGAAATAGAAGCAAAATCAGAAATAGAAACAAAAGTAGAAAATATTTCTTCTTATAAAATAACAAGAAAGGGATAGTGAGAACATAAGTGGAAAGAGAAATAAATTCTTTAAAATGGTATATGCATAAAGAGCTGGGAAAAGTAGTGGTTGCAGTTTTCTATGAGCCAGATTAGGCTTATTACCATTAAAGCTGATAATATTTGAGCCAATAAGCTGACACTAAAAACTTTTAACCCATGGACACTCCGAAAGATTTGCTCAAAGGTCATTGCTGAACTGCAGATGTACACGTAGGTTCCGGAGGCTATAATGAGAGATGATGCAAATAGCACTTGCCACATAGTAAAAAAGCATTGAAAAATAAACCAGCAAAAGGAAACATAGTGGTCTGAAGGGGAAAACACTGCCAAAAAATGAGATGCTAGTGATGTACATGATTCACGAGTTAGAAAAGAAGTGAATAGGAAAGATGAAGCTGATCGAATAAATGTAGGATTTTGACAGAAATCTGTGCCTTACAAATCGAATCAAGTTCAAATTTCAGGAAGTTAGTGGCAGAATATTGATGTAGCAGGTCATAGAGAATATACTCCTCTCTAATCTCATGCTGAATTTTCAAATAATACTGGAGAAGGTTAAGTGAGAAAATCCTGAGCAATAAATAATTTTTTTCAAAAAATAAATAAATAAATAAAAATTCATTAAGATGATCCTCTATACAAAAGAAAAAATAGAAAAACAAAAGATTTATCTATAAAGCATAGCTTTCTAAACTCTCAACATGTTCAATAGGGAAAGTCTTTGGTAAAGATGATAAGCTTTACACCAAGTGTTGGGCATCTAATTCTATTCCATAAAACATGATTATCAAAATATATGTCATTAAAGGTGCTTGCATTACGCTCCAATCAAATAGTCCAAATAGTGGCAAAAACTGCACATTGCTACAAAAATGTTACCTCTTTTCTACTGCCAAACCCAACAAACCTAGTCAATAGTAATTGGTCTAGGATTACAGCGTACACCAAACATTCATCAAAGATGCTAAACAAATTGTTCCATAAGAAAACAGTCATTGGGCAATGCATAAACAGATGTGAATTTGACTCTAAATTTGCCCCACACGTAACACACAGATCATGGGAGATAGCCTTATCTTATCTAGCCTTCAAACCTGCATAAGTCATTGGTATTAATTCTGTTAACCACAACTGTCCATAAAAAAGAGTTGACTTTAGAGGGAGCTTTGGACTTCCAATGGGTTTGTCTAGATGAAAGGATGTTGTGTTAGAGGAGTGAGTAAGGAATTGGAAGAAGGATTTACAGCTAAAACTACCAGAGGAGTCAAGAGACCATATCCATTTATCAGGGTTTGAAGACAGAAAAATCATCAACGAGAAGTTTAGAGAACCAAAAGTTCAAAGGATTCTCTATCATGAAGGTTATGAAAGAAAAGGAAGTCCCAAGAGAAAGAGGAACCTTGTGTAATTTAAAAGGACCAAAAGATGAGAAATGGCTGGGTTTAATTTAGATTCAATAATTCAATAGTTTTAGTTCTTAGATGCTATGGTATAAAAACATAACTATATGTACAAAATAGGAAATAATGCAGCATATTCTTTCGGTAACAAGAAGAAAGATTATTCATATTGGTCCAATTCAGTAACTTCATTTATTTAAAATGTCATAATCCCTCATCATTCCAATTACCATACTAATTACATGGCAAAACACATTAATCTCATGCATCAATTGTACTAGGTATATATCCTTATATAGAATTGATTAGGACTGACATACTTATTTATCATAAAAAGCTATGCAAACAGTAGGAAATAGAACAAAAAGATATGGCTATTCACCACTGCAGCAGCAGCTGGCCTCCCCCGATATAGAACTCCAACAGAAACAGCAAAACTGGGATAGCCATGTGCAAAGTTTGTCGTCCCATCTACACAAATATCCAAGATTTGTAATTAAGTCATCCAAATAACACCCCAGCATAAAGGGGAGTTTTAGAATATGTAATTACTAATTAGAGAAATAATATATTTGTATTTACAAGAATTTAATTCATATTCGTCTATACTCTGTAGTTGAAACACAAGAAATTCCATGTCTCTCTCCTTTATTTTCTCTCAATAGTGTCAAACTAAAAGCACGTGCAGTTTCCAAGTGTATCAAGCACAGTATACAGGCCATGGAGTGCCAACAGAAAACATTTTCACTGATCCTAGAAATATTGAGGCAGTGTTGATTGGCCCCAACCAAAGACCTAAAAGCTTCAAATGGATTTCTTGGTCTCTCTGGGGTTTATAGGTTTCAACCTGGTCTGAAGTTGAAGAGAAGCTTCTAACAAACTTATAAAAGATGAACTCTTTTTTTTTAAATCTCCAAGTGCAATTGGCATTTGAGAAATTGAGTTAAGCCATTACTGCACTTCTTGCAAGGGCATTGAAGCAGTTTTATTTTAAGAAACGAAATTAGTGGCTTTCCATGCCCAAGTCTCACAACCTTGGGGCATAGGCTAAATCACGTTATAAAGGAGATCTCAGTGACATTGTCTTGGTGATGGAAAAGTGAAGACTTTACCGTGGTAACATTAATCGTTTCATAATGATCAATAAACCAAGTCTGAGAACAAGTAGATAAGAGGTTCAGCAAGATTCAAGAATCAAGATTGAAAAGGATCAACAAGAAAATAGTATCATGATGATTCAACCCACCTATGTATTTGATTCACAAGAACATGGTGTACAAAAGGTGTAGAATTTGTAGTGCTAAGAAACACACTTTTGAACCTTATATTGCCAGCAGAATTCATGATTCAACTTTGAAGACATTATAAGTCCCTCAGAACTTGTAAAAGTGTTGCTAGTGTGGCATATTGGAAACATAAGAAAAAGGCCGTCAAGGATTATATGACCACTTATAAAGTATTTCAAAAGGACAGATATGCCTTGGCGCCAAGGGGTTATTGCAGTTTACTCGTCCTCCAAAATGGATGTAGTTTGCCGACTGACCAAATAAGCTCATTTTGTAGCTCTCGGCCACACATTTACAGCTAAGGATTTTATTGCTAATGTTGTGCCTTGCATGGTTTCCCCACAACAATTGTTCAAAATATAGATCAAATCTTTTTGAGCCAATTCACATCTTATCTCTTCAAATATTGTACAAACTACCATCCATAAGAAAATGATCAAATAATAGAAGTGAACATGTGTGGAGACATATTTGTGATGCTTTTTGAGTCCCAAGCCAGAATATTGGGTGGTTGGGGAAAAAAGGCACACTTATGAGAGAAGAAAAACACTAATAATAGTGGACAAGCAACTAGAGAACATATCAAAATAGCTTGAAAGAAGGGTGTAATGAAAGATAAACAGTACCAGATATTTATCAGGAACTAAGCAGTTTGGTAGTGAGAGCATAGTGCCCTCTAATGCCATTTCGAAATAACGGGATTATGAATAGTAATATTGAAAAGAGAAAATAAGATGCAATGTTTTGATGTGATGAAATTTCATACAAAATACAACGCACTCATCCCTGTTTATAATGATCATAAACTAGTCATCTTAATCAAAAATAAGATAACAATCATGAAATATAATGAAATATAGCAACCACTTATAAAAGAACATCTAAGATACTTGATCATATTAAGATAAAAAGGACAACAGCAGCTTTTCAACTGATATCTACCAAATTCTGTGCCTTTCTTTAAAAGAAGATGCAAATTACAAAAACAGTATTTCTTGAAGGCCATGAACTGGTATAGCCTTTCCTGATTCTGATTTATAAAAAGGTTAATGTGCTTAAATTGAGAAAATAAGATTGACGGAGATCCCAAACCTAACGGATCAATGCACCAAAGATAATCTGATGCTGCATCCCCTATAATTCCTCCTTCTTCCCCGAGAATAAGATGGTCTTCAAAATTCTTATTCACGATCTCTAATATGGCAGCTTCGCTCATTTTATCTGTCCTGTAAATAGTTTGAAAATTAAGTGCAACCTAAAGTTAGTTCCCTAGTTAAGCAAACAAAAAGGAAACCTTTAGTACAATATGTTGAAGAAGAAGAATAATACAAGCTATGAACCCAATGACTACTGTAGGTCAAAGACAGCATGTAATTGAACTGGATGAGATCAACGAAGGCAACAGAGGAAAGGCCCTATAATCTGTGTCAATTATTTAATTTGAACATTGAATAAGATAAGCATCAGAGATTCAATAAGACCTTACTCAGTCACCAAGTCAGTTAATCCTTTATATGTAATATTTCGTGGCTTATTTACAGCATCCATTACAACCTGTAAATAACAGAAAGAAGTAATCATCCATCTTTTGATAATATATGCCAAAACCTTATTTAACTGGAAAAAAGACCAAATTTAAAATGCTATAACAGGAAAAATATAGTGGGTTCACAACAATAGTAAAAGTTCCTACCTTAAAATATCACCCTGATCAACAGAAAAAGTGCAGATGACTAAGCAGAGATAAAGAATTCGTTGAAGTATAATCACTAATTACCGTATTATAAGCCCATGTCATTCAGATCTAACGTGAAATGGAACTTAAAAAGATATTACATATTAGATCCTTCTGAATTCAATTTCCCCTTTTTTTTGGGTTGCGGTGAACATTTTTGCTTTCTATACTTGCTAATCACTAATGGCTAGTAATGGCGGGTATTCTTTCCCCCACTAAAATGAAATCCAATTTGTAGATCTAAAGAGTTTGTTATTTAGTTATAAACAATAAATTCTGACACTTCTATCAAATTTGTTCTAACAGCACAACCACTAATTGATTATTCAAACACCATGAAAATGCAAAAGTTCTAAAATGGTACCCAACTTGGAAATCTAAAATAGAAGCTTTAGCACAATAACAATTTTTCCTTAAGCACCCAAATGCAAGGTAGGACACAAACATGCTCTGTCCCTTTCTTACAATAATGATAACTCTTCAATATACCGAATGAAGCAGCAAAACACAATATCTGTTTTACAATAGCTTATAATCCAATAATCCATTTGTTCAGCAACTACCAACTGAAATTTGGCCAAAATGTCTACTTTGGATGTTGAAATAATAATGAGTACTTTAGAATCTCTAATGATGTAAAACAAGATCTTTTTAATCAAGTATCTTTAGACCACTTCAAAAGAAGATAGCAGCATCTTTCCCACTGCATTTTACAAAATGCTTTAACTTCACCAAAGTTTCTACTGAATAAAAGTTTGGCCCAATGGACCCCCATATTTTCAGTTTTAGCAGGCATGATACATCTCTGTTTCCCATTTCTTTCTTCCTCTCCACTTTACTAACAACAGCAAATGAAATGTCTACTATCAAAGTTCAGCTTCAGAGTTTTAAGTATCTTCCTAGAACTGTTCAGAAATGGAAGTGGCAACTCAATTATCCTAAGCCAAAATGTAAATCACACTAAGGTCAGGGATAGGAAACAAAACACAAGGTTATTTTTAGTGGAAGGACCAAAAGAATGGGGCAATGCAATATGTTTGTTGACATTAAAGGAGGAAACCTTCAAAAACAATAAATAAATAAATAAGAACAATTTTTTTTTCCAGCATTTTGGGGTTAAATTTAACTTCATTTTTATTGGTCACATGTGCAATTTGCCATCACCGTCTTCTTCAAAAATTATTGCACCCCATTGAACCACAATCATTGATCCAACAATTTCAATCCATCACACTGAGAACTCATTCAATTTCAAGACTGCTTTTCCGGTTATAAATATTTGTTATGCCTCTAAGCATAAACTCCCTTAACCTTTTCATCCCATTTTTCTTTAAATGAGTCCGAAACTTAGTCCTCTCAAGATATTTGGGCACTAAGTTAGTTCCACAAAAAAAAAAAAAAAAAATTGAACCTTCAAAACATAAAATAGCGAAGTATCCCATTAATGTGTAAGAATGTACAATAGGGCACAAAAATCAAAATTGATGTATACTTCAAAACAATTGGGAACCAGATTTATTTTTAACCTGAGCGCCAGTCAGAGCAGCAGTTTTAACGACTTCGATGAGATGATCGGGCGCAACGGGACCCGTCGATCGGGCACCGACAGCAGGAAACTTGTCCGATATCAGAGAGTTCCTACATGGCTGCGTAATCGGTTTGAAGCAATGATTCGGATTCGAACGGTACCCGAAGTGATGAAGCCTCTGAATACGTTCAGGGAAGGTGGGAGAAAACTTATGTCTGGGAACCACAGAAAACACTGGAGAAAGGTTTGCGGCCGCGGCTGAGAAGACCATCAAGGACATGCTTGATTGTCAGCTGGATAATGTGTCGTTTAATCTTTGCTCTAACTCTTCTGGCTCTCTATTCAGTGTCAACGGTGTCCATTGAGCAAGGGAGAATATTTTTATGAGGAATCTGACATGACACCAAAATTTATTATTTTTTTCATCACTTATTAATATTTAAAAGCGTTGATTAAAAATAGGGTAAAAAACGCATATAAGTCAAGGGGAGATTTTTATTACGCAATTCAGTCAAATCAGGTTCTCATTCATCAATCAACCAAAGCACACTATAATGTAATTCGAAACAACAAAATTCGAATTATATTTCTTTATAATTCGAATCTATCTAGTTCGAATTATGCCAACGATTGCGTACAAGTAGTTCGAATCAAGTTGCAACGAATTACACAAGCATAATTCGAATTTAGTCAATTCGAATTACTTGCATCTCGTGACCTAGTGGAAGTTCGAATCATATCGATTCGAATTACTCATTTTTCGCTACAAATGGTAATTCGAAATATGTTGATTCGAATTTTATATAATAGTGCGAATGAGGATAATTCGAATTACTGTGAACCAGACCTGTATATATATGATGTGAACGTGAGTTGCTCTCATTAGAAGGGTCAGATGGCTAGTGAGGACAGTTTTCTAGTATTGGTTCACCACAGAGGATCGATCAAGAGGAAAACTCGGTCCGGTGTGAAGTTCACCGATAAGGATCCTCTCTGTATTATCGTGAGGCTTACGACGAGCTATGATGACATTGTTAACTCTGTACTGCTGAAACTTGGTCTGGAAGGTGTGAAAAGGGTTAAGAAGTTTTTCTATCGCATTCCAATCATGGTGCTCCAAGATACCGTGAAGTATGATTGTTTCACGATCGGGAGTGATGAGGACTTGCAGGTCATGTTTCATTGTCGCTGGCAGTTTCCCGAGGTGAGGACACCAGAGCTGTTGGCAAAGTTGGTTGATGTGGTATCCAGCTCGGGGGGTTCGAACCGGAATACCAACACTTTAGCCACGGTGGCCGGTTCTAGCTCTAGACCTGCCGTTGCTTCTTCCTCCGTCCCTGCGTACGAGCCACCCATCTAGCATGTCGCCTCTCCTTCGTTCACTGTTGATCTCAACGGAAGTGTTGGCAACGAGGTTGGAACAGGGGAATTTCTTCCGACCTCAGTACAATGTGCTGCACCGGCTGGGGTTGGAGACGGATTGTTTGATGATCTAGAGGACGATGATGTTGAGCCGGATATGATTGCTGATGACAGTGGCGATGATATTGGAGCGAGTGACCCGGCAGGGGCTGGATGTGGTTCTAGCTCTGGCACACAGCAGTACCCTCCACATTTTTCATCATTGGACCTGGATGCCATGAGGCAGGAGGGGGTTCCTGGGCAGCCTGCTGGATTTGGCGCTAGAGATGCGGAAGGGTCTGCTGGTCTGACAGAGTTCCAGGTTGGTCAGCAATTTCAGGATAAAGATGAGGCCCTGTTGAGTGTGAAGACTTACAGCATCCGCAGAGGGGTACAGTACAAGGTAGTTGAGTCTGACTATCGCTGGTATGTGGGCAAGTGTTCTGAGTTTGGGAATGGTTGCACATGGTTGATTCGGCTGAGTCTCCGGCAGCGCAAGGGCATTTGGGAGGTCAAACGGTACAATGGACCGCATACGTGTCTCGCAACCTCCATCTCTAGCGACCACAAGAGTTTGGATTATCATGTGATAGCGACATTCAATATGCCAATGGTTAGGGTTGATGCATCCGTCAATATCAAGGTGCTCCTAAATGCCACGGCCGCACACTTTGGGTTCAGGCGGACGTACAGGAGGGTCTGGTTGGCGAAGCAGAAGGCTGTTGCCGTCATCTATGGTGACTGGGATGAGTCGTACAACGAGCTCCCTAGGTGGGTGTTAGGAGTCCAGTTGACCATGCCTGGTACTGTTACAGTCCTTAGGACTAGCCCTGTTCGAGTTGGAGGACAGCTGGACGAGTCTCAGGCTTATTTTCACAGGCTGTTCTGGACGTTTCCACCGTGTATCGAGGCATTCCGTCATTGCAAGCCGTTGGTGAGTATTGATGGCACCCATCTATATGGCAAGTATGGGGGAACGTTGCTTGTCGCGATTGCACAGGACGGGAACTCCAACATACTCCCTGTTGCATTCGCACTAGTCGAGAGTGAGAATGCTGAGTCGTGGTCCTTCTTTCTCTCCCACCTGCGTCAGCACGTGACACCGCAGCCGGGTCTGCTGGTTATTTCGGACAGGCATAACGGCATCAAGGCCGCGCTTGAGGCTCCCGACGGGGGATGGCTACCTCCAGCTGCATACCGGGCATTCTGCATTCGACACGTAGCAGCAAATTTCGCCCTTACCCTGTATGTATACGTGGAAGTCTGTTAGGCAACCACTGACGTAATGTCCGTCCACTGGCAACCCCAACTGGTACGCGACGTCCTGAAGTGTGATCGTGCACTCTCCGAACGGCATGTGGAACGTGTGCGTCTCCGGACGCCACCGCTCCACGAATGCACTCACAAGGGGCTCGTCTAATCGGAACCATCTGTCGTTCAGTCTCGCAAGATGGTATAATCCGGCCATCTGCAAGTACGGAACGTACCTCTCATCAAGTCGCATCCCCTGCTGCCGCCGCATGCTCGATATACAACGCCGGGGCTGCGCATTACATGGACCGCATAATTAGAACGAATTACAATACCACAAACATATACAATTCACGACGTAAAGAACTAACAAATACCACATGCAATAGAAGATATAGTAAACCACTACCAAAATTGCATACGTAAACCGCAAACATAGACCGCTTCTAAAAACCACATGCAAAAGCAAAATGTAGTAAACCGCTAGCAAAACCGCATCATAAAACCGCATCCAAAAAACCACTAACATAAACCACATGCAAATCCACTTGAGAAAACCACATGCAAAACCACTCAGTTAACCACCTCCAATACCACCAACCTAAACCGCTGACATAAACCGCTAAAATAAACCATCGACAAAACCGCAAACAAAACCTATAGAATAAACCGCATGCAATACCACTAACCCAAACCACTAACATAAACCGCCAATAATTCTGCATGCAAAACTACTAAAATAAACCACTTGCAATACCGCTTTCATAAACCACTAACAAAAATCACTATCATAAACCACTATCAAAAACCACTAACCTCTTCGTTGATCACCCCGGCGATATGAGCAACTCCATCCAAACAATACAGCCTCCCCGGATCGTCCCCCATCGCCTGAATATGCCGCTCGAGTCTTTGTCGGCCCGATTCTAGGTCGTTTTCTCTGGAATTTGGTGGGGTATGAGAATAGAAAACTGATTCGAATGACATTGGTTCGAACTCCTTATATAGGCGACTCCCTTGTAATTCGAATCAACATATTTCGAATTACCATTTGTAACGAAAAATGAGTAATTCGAATCGATATGATTCGAACTTCCTCTAGGTCACGAGATGCAAGTAATTCGAATTGACTAAATTCAAATTATGCTTGTGTAATTCATAGCAACTTGATTCGAACTACTTGTACGCAATCGTTGGGAATAATTCGAGCTAGATCGATTCGAATTATGAAGAAATATAATTCGAATTTTGTTGCTTCAAATTACATTATAGTGTGCTTTGGTTGATTGATGAATGAGAATCTGCTTTGGCTGAATTGCGTAATAAAAATCTCCCCTTGACTTATATGCGTTTTTTACCCTTAAAAATACGTTATTAAATTATTAAATTAAAAAATTTGAATTAATCACTAAAACTAATAAAAAATAATAAATTTTGTTAGTTTTTAAATTTTTATTGAAAAGCTTCTATGGTAATATTAGAGGACAACGACCCCAACAAGTTATAGCTCAAATAGCGTAGTCTTTCTTCTCACCTAAAGGTATCGAGTTCGAATCTCACTCCTAATTTAAAAAGTAAAAAAAGATAACAACACTCATCTTAGTGACTCTGTCTTTGTCTTTCTCTTACTCCGGTAGTAGTAACGACAACACTCACCACCGTTGTCTTTGCCTCGTGTTTGAGTTCTAGTTCCACGTTGTGCGGTGTCGTGCCGCCGTGTTCAAGTTCCAGTTCTGCATCGTGTTGTGCCGCACGTGCCACCTTTATTCTCTGTTGCACCGATAGATGATGGTGGGGTGAGAGGTGGAATGGAGTTGGGAGGTGAAGGGTAGATTTAGAATTTTCGTTTTTGTTGTCAAAAATTTTAATTTCATGTATTTTCACTTTTTAAAAGTATTAAAAAAATTAAAACTTTAAAAATAAAAACTAAAATTTTAGTTACAAACCCTAATCACCAAATATAATATAGAATTTCAGTTTCTTAGTCTCAATCTCAATCTCCTTTACCAAACACTTTCTTAGTGCTTGATTTGACTTGATAGTTATAGCCGACGAAACATAATTATCAAGAATATATTGTGCCAGCTTTTGTGAACAAAGTAACAAGTTATGCCCCAGAGTGATTTGCAGGTAATTAAATTTGGTAATTTTTTGAAAAAATATATGGAACCAATTACAAATTAGTTAAAAATGGAACAACTTAATTAATTATAAATATAGTAATTAGTTTTATTTATTTATGATTTAAAATATTAGTTATTAAATGTTTCACCACATTCAAATTAGGAGGAGATACTAATTAATTATAAATATAGTAATTAGTTTATTTATTTATGATTTAAAATATTGGTTATTAAATGTTTCACCACATTCAAATTAGGAGGAGATACGTTCAGCATCATTGCAACGTGAATAGGGGTGTCCATGGATCAGATCGTATCTGCAGATCTGCGGTAAATATCCACATCCGATCCGAAAATTGCGGATACGATCCGATCCGCAAATTGATCGGATCGGATCGGATCCGATCCGCACCCTTTGCGGATCGGATCGCGATATTTGCTCTACATCCGTGGATCCGCAGATCCGCACTATAATAATTAAAAAATAAAAAATATATATATGTTTCGTATTATATTTACTTGTTTGTATGTTTTAGTTAGTAATTATTATTCATATATTGTATTATTTTATTTTTGTTATTTAGAGAGAGTTTGATTAAAAATATTTTAGGAATAAATAAGTTTAAAAGTATGAAAGAAATATTTTTATCGAATTCTTTTACATAGAAATATGATTAAAAAGAGAATGTTTAATTATGCGGATATATCTGATATCCGATCCGATCCGATCCGCAAATGTGCGGATCGGATCGGATCGGATCCGACACAAAAAAGTGCGGATATCATATCCGATTCGATCCGCGAACACCCCCTAAACGTGAATTATGGAAACTGATTCATTTAGTTTCCGTCTCTTCATCCTCCTTCCCTCTCCAAATGTATAAAACATGATAAATCAGAAAATAGATTCAGAACCATCTAATTTGCAAAGGAAAAAAACATCCTAATACCTACCATAAGCACAATCCACGTAGAGATTTTAGATTCACCCAGAGACATTTAGCTGATTTTTTGCTGGTATCCTCTTGATTCCTAGTATTGTTGTTTTTTTTTTTTTTTTTTTTTTGCTATGTTGGGTTGGACTTTATTCAAATAATATCTCACATCCCAACAACACACATCTATCTATCTATTTATTTATTTATTATTACTAGCACTTGACGTGCAATTGTATGGAAAGTCAGAAATTATTTATCGCACAATAAATTTTTTAATTTAGAAAATTATCATAACTTTTTATGTTAACAAAATTAAACAAACAATAGAATCTCATTATCTCTTCTTTTATATAACCAGAAACAAACCTTAACCAATAAACACATATATAATATTTGTTCTACGTTTTCCTTATCTTTCTGACATGCATCGAATGCAATCTGGAGTTCTTGCCTAATAGTTAATGAGTTGTGATGTACAACAATATTGAAACTAACCCTAATGATCTGCATATTCATTAAACATGATACTAACTATTTAACAAATTAATTGTATAATAAAGAAAAACAAGTTAACATATCACAAGCCATAACAATTAATTATAATAAGAAGTGAAATAGTAGTGATATGAAATGGAAAAGATCAATAATTTTTAACTTAATGTACCAAAGCTTTGCAATTCAAAACTAAAACTGGTGAAAAACGTGAGATATTACTTGCACTTGAACCCCCATCATTAGTAGCATGAGAATATAGTTGGAATGTGAGAGATTGCTGAGTTTTCTAAAAACATCTAATTTACAAAACAATCCACATGAGCATAACAGCTTAACTTTAAAACCACCATGAAAAATATGTATCTAAGTAGGGGTGTCAAAATTTCCCGAAGCGCAAGGATCCCTGCGAGGACTGCCTTGAATGGGGATTCGAAGACGGAGAATTTTTTCCGTGGAGATGGGAATGGAGACTAAAATTCCCTCGAGACAGGCACGGGGACCCGAGCGGGAATCCCCGCCCCGTCCCCAATAATTCCCCGATTCTTGAGTTTATTTAAATACCCTGAATTTATTTCTAGTATAGGGACTTTTTAGTAATTTTACCTATTGAAAACCCTAACCCTACCTTATTGAATGTCTTCTATTCTCTCTTACTACTCTACTTAGCACCGTTTCGAAGCCCCAACTCTCTAGAAAAGTTCAAAACTCCCAATCTCCCATAGTTGTGTCCACAGTCACAGCCATAGCAGCATACCCCCTCGCCAGTCGTTATCGGTCACTCTTCCTGCTCAGTGCTTACCTCTTTATGGACTTTAATTTGTTAAGTTGTATTTCTGGACTTATAATCATGGATAAGATATGTTTGTAATAATGTTTTGTAGTTTTTTTTTTCCACTATAATTTTTATATAAATGTTTAACATAGGGAGATGGGGAATGGAGTCCGGCGGGAAACACGGGGAATGCAGGGAATGGAGATGGAGACGATTATCCCCCATGGCGGGGATCGGGGCGGGGATAGGAATCAATTCTGGGGGCGGGGACGGGGGATGGGGCCCGACCCCATCCCCCGTCCCCGCCCCATTCCCCGTCCCCGCCCCCGCCCCATTGACATCCCTATATCTAAGTAATCTTTTTTTCAAACAGACATAATCATAACAATCAATTTATAAATTCCTTAGAATCATTCTAACCTTTTCCTCATTGGCATTAGTAGCATCTTAAAAAAATTGATAATACAAGTATCATCACATATTGCACGAACACGTAGAGACAAATGTGATTCATATCCAACTGGCCTAACATCAACCATAAACACTAGCTTCATGTTTAACAGAACAATTACTTAAATAAGCAAACATGATTAAAAACTAATATAATCATTAGTTTATCATAAATTAAAGGAAGAAAGAATACATTACAAATGTCATTTGACAGCCAAACAACAAAAGTATAAAAATAATTTATAAGTTGCCTGTGAAACAGATGGATACTATTGCAAAAATTCTGAACTTTTTTGAAGCACTTTGCAACATCATAGTCATCAAGAATGAATATATTAATAAAATTGTGGAAGAATAGGAAAATAAAAGAATTGTAAAAGAAAAAGATGAAGAAATTTTATTGATTGTTGATTGAATGAATTGTAAACTATGAAGGTAAAACTAAGTATATATAGAGTATTGGCCTATGAAAGATAAAAGTAGATAAAGATAAGATAGAGATAAAGATAAAGATAACTATAAGATAAGATAAAGACTAAATTATAATTTAATTTGTGTATTCTGTTGGGCTGAATTTGTGGGCCGTGAGACATCTTTATTGTTGTCATGGGCTAAGGAGGAAGAGTGGTTTAATACGTCCCCGCAAGCTGGAGGATGAAAGATGTCAAGAACACTAAGCTTATTCAAATTAAGATGGAAGGGTTGAGGAGACAAAGGTTTGGTGAAGATGTCAGCTAGTTGCCCAGAAGAGAGAATTGGGAGAAGTTTCATCACTCCAGCTTGAGCTTTTTGTCGAACCAAATGACAATCAACCTCTAAATGTTTGGTCCGTTCATGAAAAACTGGGTTAGCAGCAATATGAAGATCACTCTGATTATCACAATATAAAACTGGTGGGCGGATAGGAGAGATGCGTAAAAATTGTAACACATTTAGTATCCATTGAAGTTCACAAGTTGTGTTGGCAAGTGCACGATATTCTGCTTCCGTGGAAGAGCGGGCAACAGTGATTTGTTTCTTGGTCTTCCAAGAGACTAAAGAACTGCCTAAGAAGAAACAATAACCTTTTAAAGATCGTCGAGTGTCAGGACATCCGGCCCAATCAGAGTCACTGAAGCCGAGAAGCTGAATTTCTGATTCCCTTGGAAAGAAAAGTCCTTTCCCGGGACTAGTTTTCAGATATCGTAACACATGCTTGGCAGCTTGAAGATGAGATTCAGTAGGAGATGCCATGAATTGACTTAATTGTTGAGTGCATACATGATGTCCGGTCGAGTAGTGGTGAGATAGATAAGACGGCCAACCAAACGACGATATACAAAAGGGTCGGATAGCAGGGGACTTTTGTCTTGATATAGTCTTGTGGTACTATCCATTGGAACAGAAGCAGGTTTAGCACCTAATAAACCAGAATCCTCCAAAAGATTAAGATAATATTTTCTCTGAGATAAGCAAATTCCCTTCTCTGATTGAGCAACTTCAATACCCAAAAAATATTTTAATGGGCCCAAGTCTTTAATTCGGAAGTGTTGGTGCAAAATAGACTTAATGGCAGCAAGTTCAGAAATGGAATTGCCAGTGAGAACAATGTCGTCAACATAGACTAAAAGGATAGAAATTTGATCACCAATGAATTTGACAAATAAACTATAATCAGATGAGGTCTGCTGATATCCATGAGATAGCAAAAGATGAGAAAGTTTGTCATACCACATACGACTAGATTGTCGTAAACCATACAGTGACTGTAGTAGCTTACAACATTGATTCGGTTGAGGAGATATAAATTCGGGTGGCAAAGTCATATAAACATCCTCAGAAAGATCCCCATGTAAGAAAGCATTATTGACATCCAACTAATGTATAGGCCAATGCTTCATAGAGGCCAATGCCAAAACTAATCTAATAGTGGCAGGCTTGACAACAGGGGAGAAAGTTTTCAAGAAATCAACACTTTCAGTTTGAGTGAACCCTTTAGCCACAAGACGTGCTTTATATCGATCAACTGAACCATCAGGCTTGCGTTTGATGCGATAGACCCATTTACAGCCAACCGGCTTAACCCTGTAGGGCAATCAACAAGACGCCAAGTCTTGTTCAGCTCAAGAGCATCCAACTCATCTTTTATAGCACTACGCCAATTAGAGTGTTGATTGGCGTCCTTAAAAGACTTTGGCTCAATGTCAGAATGTAGAGATAAAAGAAACTTTTTATGTGAAGATGAAAGAGAAGAAAAAGACATGACTGAAGATAAAGGATACTTGCACTTTGAGGGAGATTGATTTGTAGAGATGAGAGAGGAATTACACAAGTAATCAGAGAGATATGCTGGAGGTCGATGAGGCCAGTCGGAATGACGAGGATGGGGTTGCTCAGGTGGTAAAGAAGGTGACGGGGGATGAGAAGGTGATGGTGGACTGGTGTCTAGTATTGAAAATGATTCGGTGGTCATGGGTTCAATTTGGTTAGGAAACGATAGTGAAGAAGAAGGAGAGGTTGTTGGAGAAAATAAAGAACTAGGTGGAGTTGGATCAATGGGTATAGGTGAGGGTTCAACTGGAAGACTAACTGAATCTTATTTTTGAGAAGGTGTGTTTGGCAATGTTGGGCTGAGTGTCTTGAATTGGACATTTTTTGTGACTAAGGGCAAGATCTTTTCATAAAAAATCACGTTTCTAGAAATCTCAATTTTTTTATCTTCTAAAACATAAATAATATACCCTTTAAAACCATATTGAAAGCCAATAAATACATCATTTTTGGCTCTTGGATCAAATTTTGATCTGTTTGCCATTTGGGTAGAAACAAAACATAAGCATCCAAAAACTTTAATGTCATGATAATTTGGTGAATGATTGAATAAAATCTCAAATGATGTTTTAAAATTAATTGCGGATGATGGAACTCTATTAAGTAAATAAACAGCATGTCTAACAGCATAAGACCAAAAAGATGATGGTAAATTAGATTGAAACATAAGAGCACGAGCTATATTCAAAATATGTTGATGCTTGCGTTCTATCCTTTCATTTTGTTGAGGAGTTTCAACACAACTACGTTGATGAATAATGCCCTTTGAAGCATAAAAATCAGGTAAAATAAATTCTGGTCCATTATCGGAACGAATAGTTTTGACTTTGGAGTTGAATTGTGTTTCAATTAAAGTAATAAAATTTTTTATTTAATTTTGTACTTCTCCTTTTGATTTTAATAAAGTAACCCATGTAAAGCGGCTAAAATCATCAACAATAGTAAAAAAATATTTATGATTATGAATAGAATTTTGTCGAAACGGACCCCAAATATCAAAGTGTAATAAATCAAAACTTGCATTGGCTTTGTTAAAACTTTGAGAAAATGAAAGTTTCTTTTGTTTAGAAAGATGAAAAATGTCACAAGCCTCGTCATGATGCATAGAGATAAAAGGAAATTGTTTATGTAAATGATTAAGTCTTTGCCCAGAAAGGTGTCCTAAACAAAAATGCCATATATTGAAAGGTGTAATGGGTGGAGATTGGATGGAATTTATGGAGTGTGTAGTGGATGAATTTTTACCGAAATTGGGTTCAAAGACATATAATCCCTCTCTCATTCTGGCCAAATCAATTGTCCCCAAATTATTGCTCTGTAAAGTACAAGAAGAAGATGAAAAAGTGAGTTCACATATGAGTGCTGAAGTAATTTTTAAAACAGAGATAATATTAAAGTTGAAATGAGGTAAATAAAGAACATCATGAAGAATCAAGGATGGTGAAAATTGAACGATGCCTTTATAAGAAACAGTAGTTCGAGAACCATTTAGTAAATGAATAATAATAGGAGAAATTTGTGTGTAAGAAATAAACCAAGACAAATTTGATGCAATGTGATCTGTGGCACCATAATCAATGATCCAAGTATTCAAGAATGAATCTCGATTTGAAGAATTGTTAACAGTAGAAAAGGTATTGAAAGAACAAAGATAATGAGTAGTTGGACTTGGCAAAAGCTCAAGTTGGTTTGAAGGACGAGCTTCTTCATTGAAAGGAAGTGTCATGAAAGAAAAGTCCAAAAGAGGCTCCGGATGAAGTTGCTGGTGTGCCATTTCTCCTTGATCCATGGATGTCAGCAGAGATCAAGAGGAGCTTTGATACCATAATAAAATTGTGGAAGAATAGAAAAATAAAAGAATTGTGAAAGAAAAAGATAAAGAAATTTTATTGATTGTTGATTGAATGAATTGTAAACTATGAAGGTAAAACTAAGTATATATAGAATATTAGCCTATGAAAGATAAAAGTAGATAAAGATAAGATAGAGATAAAGATAAAGATAACTATAAGATAAGATAAAGACTAAATTATAATTTAATTTGTGTATTCTATTGGGCTGAATTTGTGGATCGTGAGACATCTTTATTGTTGTCATGGGTTAAGATGGAAGAGTGGTTTAATATATATTACTCCCATTCGAATGAGAAAAAACTTTTAGCCTATAGTTATATCAAATAAACAAAATCACAATTATAAATAATGGACAACCTACAAATATGAATAAAAAAAATTCTCTCTATCTATGTATATGATTACATATAATAGAAAAATAAAAAAACACATGACAAACATACCTTGGAATGGTATCAACACACTCAACTCTACACATATAATAGTAACACATTTCAAACATAAAAGACTGGTGTACCAACGCAAACATGAATAAAACCACCACTGTTGAGTGTTCACCACTGAGGTTATGGTACCAACTAATCCACATAAAGTTTGCTAGAATATAATAAATATAAATTAAATGGATCAAACAATTTCACTTTTTACAAATTTATTTGTATCAACAAAAAAAAATATCTTACACTTATAAACGGTAATCACTTATAAACGGTAAAGTACATATTTTAACAAACAGGACATCAACTAATATTTGCTTAATAGTTTCCGCATCTATTGGTAAATTGAAAATGATTTGATGTTTATAATTTGTTAATTGTAGATTTTGTAATAAATTTTTAATATAGGAGTACAATCATTAGAACTCACCACAACAAACAAATATATGAATGACATGAATATAGTTAGATTCTTCCTTATAAAAATCTAAATATTTGTGATAATAATGTACATCGAAGGATACAAAAATAATTTATTTTTTTGTTTGAATAATTTTAAATATTACTTACATTATAAGAATTATGGTAGTACATATTTTGAAGAACCTAGGATCAGTTAAAACATTCATAACCTTAAAATTATCACGATAAGATTGACTACTAAGTTTTCTTGTTTGAACCTTGAAACCTTGTTCTTTACCAACAATACCATGGAATAACGGAGGACAATATGGAGCATGGATCCTCTAAAAAATCATAACAAAACATTTAAAAATAATTTTTGCAAATTTTGAAATTTTGATATTATCATGAAAAATAATAAAATTGTGAAAGAATAGGAAAATAAAAGAATTGTGAAAGAAAAAGATGAAGAAATTTTATTGATTGTTGATTGAATGAATTGTAAACTATGAAAGTAAAATTAAGTATATATAGAGTATTGGCCTATGAAAGATAAAAGTAGATAAAGATAAGATATAGAGATAAAGATAAGATATAGAGATAAAGATAAAGATAACTATAAGATAAGATAAAGACTAAATTATCATTTAATTTGTGTATTCTGTTGGGCTGAATTTGTGGGCCGTGAGACGTCTTTATTGTTGTCATGGGCTAAGGTGGAAGAGTGGTTTAATACGCCCCCACAAGCTGGAGGATGAAAGATGTCAAGAACACTAAGTTTATTCAAATTAAGATGGAAGGGTTGAGGAGACAAAGGTTTGGTGAAGATGTCAGCTAGTTGCCCAAAAGAGGGAATTGGGAGAAGTTTCATCACTCCAACTTGAGCTTTTTGTCGAACCAAGTGACAATCAACCTCTAAATGTTTGGTCCGTTCATGAAAAACCGGGTTAGCAGCAAGTTCAGAAATGGAATTCCCAGTGAGAATAATGTCGTCAACATAGACTAAAAGGATAGAAATTTGATCACCAATGAATTTGACAAATAAACTATAATCAGATGAGGTCTGCTGATATCCATGAGATAGCAAAAGATGAGAAAGTTTGTCATACCACATACGACTAGATTGTCGTAAACCATACAGTGACTTTAGTAGCTTACAGCATTGATTCGGTTGAGGAGATATAAATCCGGGTGGCAGAGTCATATAAACATCCTCAGAAAGATCCCCATGCAAGAAAGCATTATTGACATCCAACTGATGTATAGGCCAATGCTTCATAGAGACCAATGCCAAAACTAATCTGATAGTGGCAGGCTTGACAACAGGGGAGAAAGTTTCCAAGAAATCAACACCTTCAGTTTGAGTGAACCCTTTAGCCACAAGGCGTGCTTTATATCGATCAACTGAACCATCAGGCTTGCGTTTGATGCGATAGACCCATTTACAGCCAACCGGCTTAACCCCTGCAGGGCAATCAACAAGACGCCAAGTTTTGTTCAGCTCAAGAGCATCCAACTCATCTTTCATAGCACTACGCCAATTAGAGTGTTGATTGGCATCCTTAAAAGACTTTGGCTCAACGTCAGAATGTAGAGATAAAAGAAACTTTTTATGTGAAGATGAAAGAGAAGAAAAAGACATGACTGAAGATAAAGGATACTTGCACTTTGAGGGAGATTGATTTGTAGAGATGAGATTCAGTAGGAGATGCCATGAATTGACTTAATTGTTGAGTGGCATACATGATGTCCGGTCGAGTAGTGGTGAGATAGATAAGACGGCCAACCAAACGACGATATACAAAAGGGTCGGATAGCAAGGGACTTTTGTCTTGATATAGTCTTGTGGTACTATCCATTGGAACAGAGGCAGGTTTAGCACCTAATAAACCAGAATCATCCAAAAGATCAAGACAATATTTTCTCTGAGATAAGCAAATTCCCTTCTCCGATTGAGCAACTTCAATACCCAAAAAATATTTTAATGGGCCCAAGTCTTTAATTCGGAAGTGTTGATGTAAAATAGACTTAATGGCAGCAAGTTGGACTTGGCAGAAGCTCAAGTTGGTTTGAAGGACGAGCTTTTTCATCTTCTTCTTGCACTCTACAGAGCAACAATTTGGGGACAATTGATTTGGCCAGAATGAGAGAGGGATTATATGTCTTTGAACCCAATTTCGGTAAAAATTTATCCACTACACACTCCATAAATTCCATCCAATCTCCACCCATTATACCTTCCAATATATGGCATTTTCGTTTAGGACACCTTTCTGGGCAAAGACTTAATCATTTACATAAACAATTTCCTTTTATCTCTATGCATCATGATGAGGCTTGTGACATTTGTCATCTTTCTAAACAAAAGAAACTTTCATTTTCTCAAAGTTTTAACAAAGCCAATGCAAGTTTTGATTTATTACACTTTGATATTTGGGGTCCGTTTCGACAAAATTCTATTCATAATCATAAATATTTTTTTTACTATTGTTGATGATTTTAGCCGCTTTACATGGGTTACTTTATTAAAATCAAAAAGAGAAGTACAGAATCAAATAAAAAATTTTATTACTTTAATTGAAACACAATTCAACTCCAAAGTCAAAACTATTCGTTCCGATAATGGACCAGAATTTATTTTACCTGATTTTTATGCTTCAAAGGGCATTATTCATCAACGTAGTTGTGTTGAAACTCCTCAACAAAATGGAAGGGTAGAACGCAAGCATCAACATATTTTGAACAAAGCTCAAGCTGGTTTGAAGGACGAGCTTTTTCATTGAAAGGAAGTGCCATGAAAGAAAAGTGTTGGGCTGACGAAAAGTCCAAAAGAGACTCCGAATGAAGTTGTTGGTGTGCCCTTTCTCCTTGATCCATGGATGTCAGCAGAGCTCAAGAGGAGCTCTGATACCATAATAAAATTGTGAAAGAATAGGAAAATAAAAGAATTGTGAAAGAAAAAGATGAAGAAATTTTATTGATTGTTGATTGAATGAATTGTAAACTATGAAAGTAAAATTAAGTATATATAGAGTATTGGCCTATGAAAGATAAAAGTAGATAAAGATAAGATATCGAGATAAAGATAAGATATAGAGATAAAGATAAAGATAACTATAAGATAAGATAAAGACTAAATTATCATTTAATTTGTGTATTCTGTTGGGCTGAATTTGTGGGCCGTGAGACGTCTTTATTGTTGTCATGGGCTAAGGTGGAAGAGTGGTTTAATAAAAAACAATGCTACGAACAGCAGCATACGACTCAAAGCACGGATAAAAATTTATATGCAGCCCGCCCAATTTCCTTGAAACTTATTGCCTCCATATGCTAAGTATGATCGTCTTTAACGCACATAGAGAATCAACAGGATAAGTGCGCAACATCATAATTGAATTAGATTCAAAAATCACTCTTTTATTACAGTTTCTTATTATTTCATTGGAATAAATTACAACAAAAAGAACTTATGGTTATCCATGAGTACTAAAAAGAAGGATAAAGATAGAATAGAGAATTAGATGTAATGCGACTAATGATTGAGCCAAAAAATTTCTTATATAGAGTTTTTCTCTTAGTTATCTAGGATGCATAGACACCTAGATAATTAAATATGTATCTCTAATACCCCATTTTTTGCTATAAACGCATCCCGGATACTGTAACTCCGGGTAATATGACTCATTTTTTCTCTATAAGCATATCTCAGATATCTCAGGTATGTCATATCCCAGGTGCTCAGTCGCCGGGATATGCTCTTAATTGCGCTCAAGTCATAATACCCAAGATGTGATATGTTGTGTAAATCCATAAATGCTATGTGTTTTATAGATTTTTATAAATAATATAATTATTTAATTTAAACAACAAAAATCCGTATATTAATTGCTTTTCAAAAGAGATATACTTCGTTTCAAAATTCAAACGGTTAAACTTGATAAGCACGCTTGAATTTTTAAAGCCAAAATCTTTCTGTTGCATATAGCGGCCTTTTCAGGTAGGTTTTGAGATGACTTTCGTTGCTTCTAAAGTGCTAGGATAGTAACATCTCTGCCTATGAGGTCAGCTGGTAGCTTCAGCTTACTATCTATGGTCTCTTTTATTTTCCAAAAAGTGCCCCTTAGGGGTCCTATACCTACTTGATTACGTTAAAACGAAAAATTCTTATATCAACTATACGCTTGAGCAATTAGTTAAATAATATTTCAGTACAATTTTAAAATTATATATGTATACATTAATTATCAAAACTCAATTTAAAACTAACATTGATTTATAATAACAAACCATATATATTACTAAAAAATTTGTTGATTCTTTGGATATGATGGGACAACAAATACAGATAACTCATAAGTCATAACAGACTGATAATATATCAAAATACAATGTTATAAGATATATATGAGTCAAAATTAGATTCACTTTCTGGTTTTTGCTTCGCTAATGATGCAGCAGCAACTGGAGTTCAATCAACTAACACTATCATGACGGAATTGCAATGGTTCTCTATGTTGAGAAGACAATTTTGGTATTGCCAAGGATCTGGGAGTTCAGAGAGGATGAGATTCCAGAGAAGTTTAGTGAGCACAAAAATCTCAGAACTTCTGGGAGTCCATGGTTATATGAGGTTTAGAGTTTTGGTCTTATTTTACTGTTGTATCACTCAAGTCAATTAGTTGAACCATTCTTCAACTATTTAACTAGTTTATACTTCAAATCCTACTAATTCACAATACGTATTAATTCCCACGGACAAAAGAGAGAAACTCAACCCGTTTAAGAGAATCTATTGGGCATCCCTAGTTCCCTACGACCCCAGTGCTCATGTAGATTGTGGGGAGTCTTCTTTTTTTTTTTCTCTAATAACCATAATCGAAAAATAAATTATCAATTTTGAGTGAACAATCAGCATGTTTAGTGGTTTGTGCAATTAGTGTGTAGGGTGTGTGAATGTGTTATTAAATAAAAATAAAAAAGATAAAGAATATATTAAAAAGGATAGGGAGAGACTATTTTTTCTAAACACTAATCAGCTTCCTCCTCTCAGCTCTCATTATCTCCTAAAAGAAAATTAAAACCTATTCTGAAACAATGGGTAATAAAAAATAATCACGAAAATGATGCAATAGGAAAGATTTATGGAAATAGATGGCAGCAGAATATAGAAATCATGAGGCCATGACTGAGCACTTATATAGCTTATAAGCAACTTGAATAGAAAGAACCATCATTCCTAGACCTTTCACATTCATTTTTTCCCTTTTTCTGTATTTCCCATGCATCTACTGGCTAATGCTCGTCTTTCACATGATTGTCATCCCATCAATTTCATCAATATCAACCAATGAAACACCAGGAACCAATAAAAATATCAAATCATGAAGCCGCCACCATTTCAATTTCGCAGAGTAAGACAAACCCCCGCCCCCGGCCAGTGCAAACCTTCACCAATTTATCTCCAAAACTTGTTAAAGCAATCATTCTATCTTCACTGACCTTCATCAAAGATATCATCATCTTGATGGAGAACTGGACCGCTCTTTGTGAATGCGAGGTTTGTTTGGTTTGTTCCCTCGACCAATGAAGACCGAACTACCTGCAAGTTAATTTACACATTTTTTTTGTATAACTTAAAAAGTACATCTCAGGTATTCAATACAAGAGAAGTTGAGCTCAAAATATAAATATGTCCATTTTTTTACCAGTTGACCATATAATCAAACAGAACTTGTTCAAGTTAAAGATCACTTATATAGTTCGTACATAGTGGGAAGGTAGGACATGCTGTTGCAGTGTTATGCCTGGGACAATGCAGGAGATTCTAACACAAACGAGATTCTAGTCTGTTACACATGAACACCTCTTTATATTTCATGTTTATAAGGGTGCGAGTGTCATGTAACCTAACATTTAGAGAAGTTCTTACTTTTATAAAGGTGGTCTATGTAATTTACCCTAAATATAAAAATTATAAAGAGCTCCTCAATCTTATTCCTTCTAATTTTTCATCTATTGATGATTGCAATAAACTATTTTTTTTCCAATTTTAGAATGTGACAATTGGAAAATTTCAGCAAAGTGTTTACATCAAAATAATGGCAAAGAATATATCAGTCCACATTTATTCAAATTTGTAATACAGCAAGGTATCTCCTGAGTATACAATGTCATAATTGAAGTAATTACTCATTAGTGCTTTACTGTTCCAGATGATGTCCCCAACTCATCATGGTGAAACAGCTTCCATTATCATTATTGGTTATTGCCATTTGATTAATTAGACACCCCTCCCAATTTCGTTGCGAGTGTTATTAGTGCTATATTTTAGGGAATAAAGCAAATGTGCAAACTTTCAACCGGAAGAATTCTAGTACCAAACTTCACAAAGCTTAATCTGTTTAATCCTAGCTTTCCCTTGAAACCAACTGACTAATTGACAGCTGCCGAGACCACTTCTAAAGTTTATTTTAGGAATTGAAAACCATTCTTCTTCCTCGTAGGCTACAATTCTTTCTAACCATAGACAAGCTCATGACCTAAAGATTTGGCTTTTCAAAAGTGGCTTATTTGGTTTTCCCAAAATTGTAACAGCTATATTTGGTAAATAAAAATGATAGTGACTTTCAATAAGCATAAGCTACAAAAATTGTGTTTGGGAAAATTGTTGTTAATATTTAAAATGAATTTAGTAGGTATAAATGTAACAAAGACAAAAATCAAATGTTCAATAATATATAAAACTATATTAGATATTTTAACTTTGAAACACAAGCTATTTTTGAAAAGTATATCTTTATAGGTGCTTTCAAAAACATTCCTAGCTTTTCAATGCTAAACAAATATGCACATAATTTTTTGATAGCTATGCTGCATGACTATATATTATTTTTAGCCAACACTAAACCCTAAATACTAAATTCAAAATCATACATCCGAATAGTATAAAAATAAGGTGTTGTCCAAAGTGTTTGGCTAATATTGATAAAAAGTATTAGACCCCTAGCAATTCTCTTTTTTTTTATTAATTTGCAAAATACAAAATGAGATGTTTGTATCTTCACAAGCACCTCTTCAAAAAGTTTTATCAAATTAGGCGTTCAGCACCGATGAATGTAGCAACTGTTGTCTGAGACCAGAATAATGCTTCAATTTATCACTTGGTGACCAATGTATTTAGAATACTAGTACTAATATCTGATTTTCGGCTACCGAGGTAAATTCGAATTGCAGTTTTCTACCAGATGGTGGGGAAAAAGAAAGTAACAAGCTATGAATAAAGCAGAAGGCAAGCTCACATTTCATGGCAATAAAGAAAAACAAGAACCTAGTTTACCATACACTCGAGTCAAATAGCATATGGAAGGTTCAGACTGTCCAACCTTTTCGATTTCCTCTAAAATGTGTGTGTTCTCCTTCAAGTACTGTATTGCTTTCTCCCTTCCCTGTCCCAATCTGTTCCAAGACAAATTGAAAATAGAATTAATCCACGAGAATTTCTCATATTAAGACAGCCCATAATTGAAGGAAGAAAGAGAACTGGAAAGAATGTTTTATTGTTTGTAGAGTTAATTTCCTTCACTGCCGAACCATACGGAATTTGTGTTAGTAGGTACAGGACTAAAGAGAAGACAAAGTTCACATTGTAGGTTTATGCCATTTTAATGAAAATCATGTCTAATGCAATAAAATTTAGGTCATATCGGATGTTCTAGGATTGTAGATAATATGCATGTGATTGCATCTGTTAGAATCAAAACTGGCTTTCTGGAGTTGGCTGTCTTCTGTTAGGAGAATTTTAGAATCTGTGACAGATAAAGAAAAATTGATTGGAGAAAGGAGAAAAAGAGAAAAAAAAGGGGGGGGGGGGGGTTGAAATTAGAAATATACAAGATAATTAAAGCAAAATAATGCTATATATAATTTGCTCTTCCATTTACAAAATACAAATAACAAAAAGCAAATTCTCTAATTAACATTCTTATGAATCTCCCATCTACATCGAGTTGAAGTTCCATGTGAAGTCCTATTACAGAAAGTAAGAAACAATGCAAACCATTAAAAAAAATGATACTAAGCTTCATAAGCAAGTTTGAGATAATACCGATGGTCCCCATAGCTGTACCAAGAACCTTTCTTTAGGACAATGTCCAGTATTTCTGCACAATCTAAAATGCAACCCTGACAAAAAAAACTAATGAGTCAAAATAGTGATATACAACTAAGGTTAACAATACTTTTCTGTTGCAACACTCACCAGCTTACTGACTCCTTCACCGAATATAATCTCGAATTCAGCTATTTTGTAAGGCCTTGATACCTAAACAATTCAGAGAGTTAATAACACCATAGTGAAGTATAAAATGTAGCATAATTACCAAGAAGAGAATTTTTAGCTCATCAAAATCTTCTAGCAACCCTATCAAGTATAGTTGTCAAGTGCCATACAAGATGGCATTGAGAATCTCAATACCTGTATTTCCGTTAATTCAGTAAGATAATCATTAGGTAATAACTATCAGATGCCTGCATGTTGTTATATAGTACATTAATATAAATAATAAATAATGTTTAATAGAACTTTTCAAGTTATCACTTTCCTTTTCAACACTTGATTAAGTGTAACATGAGTGTGGTTGGCCACACAATTATTTTTTACGGAGGCTATGGTTTCGAAGTGATCAATGCCGAGGGTAAAACTATTTTAGACTTTTCCTCAACCTTTGATCTTCTCATCGCAAATATATGTTTTAAAAAGGGAGACGAACATCTTATAACCTATAAGAGTAGCATGACAAGCTCTCAAATCGACTTCTTCTTGTTGAGGAGAGTCGACCGAAAATTTTGCATTAATTGTAAAATTATCCCGGGAGAGAGTTTGACAACACAACATAGGGTGCTCGTCATGGATTTTCGCGTTGAGCAAAAGTTGAGGAAAAGACATCATACGAAGAACCCAAGGACGAGGTGGTGGCGGATGAAAGGTGAGAAACAAAGAAGTTTCCTAAGACGGGTAGGAGAAGAGGCAAAGTGGGATGGGAATGGAAGCGCGGAAGAGATGTGGAGGGAGATTGCAGAAGTTATTAGAAAAACAGCAAAAGAAAGCTTTGGTAAATCTAAAGGAATAAGACCAAGAGACAAAGAGTCCTGGTGGTGGAATGCGACTGTACAAGAAAAGATAAGGATAAAAAGGGAGTGCTTTAAAAAGTGGTCTTTATGCCGCAACGCAGATAACTGGAAAAAATATAAGGCGGCTAAGAAAGAGACAAAAGTGACTGTAAGTGAAGCAAGAACAAGAGCATATGAGGGTCTCTACTAGTCTTTGGACACGAAAGAAGGAGAAAAATGTATATATAGAATCGCAAAGAACCGTGAAAGAAGAACGAGAGATTTGGATCAGGTTAAGTGCATAAAGGATAAGGATGGAGAGGTGTTGGCTCAAAAGGAAAAGATTAATAAAAGGTGGAAAAGCAACTTCCACGAGTTATTTAATGAGGGACAGAAGACTCTTCCGAGCTTTAGTCGGTTATGCACAAGGGAAGAAGATCAAAACTTTGACCACTATCGAAGGATTCGAGACTTCGAGGTAAAAGAGGTTCTAAAGCAGATGAGAAATGGCAGGGCAGTAGGACCTGATAATATCCCGATTAAGGTTTGGAAGGGTCTTGGAGAAAAGGGCATCAACTGGTTAACCAAACTTTTTAATGAGATTTTAAGGTCAGAAAATGCCTGATGAGTGGAGAAAGAGCACTTTGGTACCTATTTACAAGAATAAGAGAAATATACAAAGTTGCGAAAACTATAGAGGAATCAAGCTTATGAGTCATACCATGAAGTTATGGGAAAGGGTGATAGAACGGAAGTTGAGAAAAGAGACACAAGTAACAGAGAACCAATTTGGATTTATGTCAGGCAGATCTAGCACTGAAGCGATATACCTTTTAAGAAGGATGATGGAGAGGTATCGTAGTAATAAAACGAATCTACATATGGTGTTTATTGATTTGGAAAAAGCGTATGATAGAGTACCAAGGGAGGTCTTATGGAAGGGTTTAGAAAAGAGGAGAGTAAAGATCGCATATATTCATGCAGTTAAAGACATGTATGATAGGGTCACAACTAATGTGAAGACTCAAAGTGGTGTGACAGAGGAATTTCCTATTGGTATAGGATTACAACAGGGATCATCCTTAAGTTCATATCTTTTCACATTAGTCTTGAAAGCACATCCAAGAGCCTGTGTCATGGTGCATACTTTTTGCCGATGATATCGTATTTATGGGAAAGTCAAGGGAAGACCTAAATAAGAAGTTTGAGTTATGGAGAGAAGCTCTAGAACTGTATGGACTACGCATAAGCCGTAGCAAGACAGAATATATGGAATGTAAGTTCAGTCTGAGAAGGGAAAACCCTGATATAGAGGTGAAGATTGGAGAAAATATCCTACGAAAAGTTAAAAGTTTTAAGTATCTTGAGTGCATCATACAAGATAATGGAGAGATTGAACAGAATGTAAATCATAAGATCCAAGCAAGTTAGTCAAAATGGCAGAGTGTATCTGATTTTATATGCGACAAAAAAATGCCTTTAAAACTTAAAGGTAAATTCTATCGCACCGCTATAAGACCGGCTATACTTTATGGTACGGAGTGTTGGGCGGCTAAAGGAGAACACGAACATAAGCTGAGTGTAACAGAGATGAAGATGTTGAGACGGATGAGTGGTCATACGCGATTGGATAAAATAAAGAACGAAGATATAAGGGAGAGAGTTGGAGTAGCATCCATTGTGAAAAAGATAGTTGAATCGCGTCTCAAGTGGTTTGGACATGTGAAAAAAAGACCGATAGAACATCCAATCAGGAGGGTGGATGAGATGAAAGATGGACAAGGGGCGAAAGGCAGAGAAAGACCTAAGAAGACCATCCATGAGGTGGTCAAATGAAATCTACATGTAAACGGTCTCTCTGTAGACATGATACATGACAGAACACAATGACATCGTTTGATTCATGTAACCGACCCCATTTAATGGGATAAGGCTTTGTTGTTGTTGTTGTTGTTTGTTTGTACTACTATTCTTTTTAAACATAAGAACACCAGTAAGGCTACAAGATGAGAACTTAGCGATCCTCCTTACAAAACCAAAAGAAACGAAGCTACCATTGAAATGTAACTTTCTGATCTCCCTCGTCTCTTGTACTCTTTCAACCTACTTAGCATTGTAACTGAAACCAAACCTGAGGTAACCTAACGATTCTTGACCATGGGCCCACTCACCAAGTGACAAATTTTTTACTGCCAACCATGTGTTCCTTTTAAATAACCACCATACCCACTATTGTATTGGCACTCAAAAAGATGTCATCCTTCAAAAAAATACACATCACTATTCGCAAGTTGCAATCAGCACCAAATTTGAGTATAGTCGCTTATCCACCTTAGCATCCTCGTCTCGTCCACACTAAACTTATGCTCATGTTTACAGGTTGCCGTCCAATAATATGTCTCGTACATCATAGTCAGTCTAATGATAATGCGGTAAAATTTACCCTCAAGGGTACTTTTTGTCACATATGAAGCCCGAAACACTCCACCACTTTGACCAATTTGCTTGATCTTATTATTTACATCTTCCTCTATTACCCCATTTTCTTGAATAATACAACCAAGATGCTAAATCTCTTCACTCATGGTATGATATCTTATTAAATTTTCACTTCTATGTTTGAGTCCACCTTTTGCTTGCTAAACTTACATTTCATTTACTGCGTCTTTGTCAAACTAATGCATGCTCTATGTACCTCCAAAACTTGTAACCACAAATCCACTCATTTAAATCATCCCTCGATTTGCCTATAAGAACAATATCACTGGCAAAAAGTATGCACCATGATACAAGTTCTTGGACATGTTTAGTAAGCACCTCCAAGATAAATGTGGAAAGATAGTAGCTTAGATATGACTCTTGGTGTAATCCTGCACCAATGAAAAATTCCTAAGTTCTCAAGTTAGTTGTAACCCCATCATATGTGTCCTTAATTATAAGAATATCAATTATCTTTACTCCTTTTCTTCTCCAACATATCCTACAGGACCTCCCAATCTACTCAGTATAAAACTGTGACAAACCCCAACAGCCAAGAAGTTCAGGGGCAGCATAGAGAAATTACTCCTTTTAAATATACATATAGCAGGAGAGGAATATAAAGAATAACTAATTAGTAAGGAAGGCATCGTGAATTTAGGGAGTTAGTTACAGGAGAGAAATATAAATAGGAGTGAGGAGCTTTGGTTTAAGGTAGGAAAAGACTAAAGTGAAAATTGTGGAGAGAATTGGCCTCTCAAATGCCAAACGTCATTTCAGTAGAGTCATACACACATACTCAATATACTCATTCACTGGTTTGGAGCTATCACATTGATACTCCCTCTTCAGTGATTTCACACTACTTCTATTCTTGTTATTCTTGATCATTCATACTACTTGCTTCTCTACACTTCTTGATCATTCACACACTACTTCTATTCTTGTGATATCTGAGAACCTTACAAAAACCAAACTGATTCTCCGAAAACTATGTCTCTTGTCTTATCCTCCGCTATATCATCCTCAACCATAACTTCAAGATATGACTCATGAGCTTCATCCTCTCCAAAGTGCTCTTTCTCCATTTATTTGGCAATCTTCTTAGACCTTATTGTGGTGTAAAATACAAAGTAACTTGAAGCACTTAAAAGGTCTCTTCCTAGTACTAACATAGTTCAGTTATTCCTCTATCTAATCCTCCCTGTATTTAACTATTCCCGCCAAAAGTTCCTCAGTTACAATTTTGTTGGACCTTATCAAACCTAAAGGCTCTCTTCCTATGCTTATCTCACTTGAACACTATACCATGTAATGCTCCCTACCACAGACAAACTAAAACATAATGGTTCCATTCATATTTTCCCATGGTTTTCTCCATCTTTAACCACTCCGCCTATTTTATATCTGATTTACTTTCCCTGTTGGGGCTTTTAAAGTCGTTTTCAACATGCCCACACATAATTTTAAGTCATCTTCCACCACTGTCCTAATGGATCTTTTACCGCTCAACCTTGAATTCGATACAATTTTATAATTGTTCAATACAAGTACTCCTTAAACTTGAGCAGTAAATTTTATCACAACCAACAAAGCTTAGATGAGAATGGGTGGCAAGCGGGGAAGCCCGCCCCGCCCCGTCGCGCCGAAAGCCCGCCAAACCACCCCGCCCCGCCTAGTGAGACGGTCCTAAAATCCCACCCTACCCTGCCTAACTGCGGGCTGGTGGGCTAAGCCCACCAAATCTCCTCTTTTTTTTTACTATTAACTATTAAATAATATATATAATTCCACAATCATTTTAATAAATTTATAATTTCTAAAGGCATAAAAAAATTATAATTTTTAAATTCACAAACATTAAAGTCTTCGTAATTATAAATATTGTCTCCAAAGCAAAATAAACATAATCCAAAACACAATTATAAATATTGTCTCCAAAGCAAAATAAAACATAATCTAAAACACTCAATTTTCATCTTCATTCTCTTGAAAGTTGGGTTGGGAGAATTGGGTTTTGGCAAAAAAATTGCAAAAATATCCCCTTCCCAAAAAAACACTAAGCTCGGCGAGGAAGCCCGCCCCGCCAAAGCCTGCGGTTTAAGCGGTGCCGGTTAGGCGGCCTTTTGCTATTTGGCTATCCCAATTTTCCAGCCCGGCCCGCCTTTTGGCGGGTTACGCAGGCCGGGCCGGCGGGTTTAGGCCCGTTTGCCACCCCAATGAGATGCACTTGGAAGCAATGATCAAAGATCCTTGGATGATCAGGTTCATCACCAACCCTACTATCCCAGATTGCATTTGATGCAACTCCTAATAAATATTGTGTTTGTAATGATGTTAGTGCTAAGTACTTAATGTGGGAATGGCAAGATCAGTTATTGTTCTCATGGCTTTTCCTTCACTTGCATACCAAAATAAGAATGATGTGGAATTCTTATAAACGAAAGTAAACCCAAGCAAGGAATTCAAACAGTACACTAACAGATAGGTAAACTATAGGAAAGAAAAAGTCAAATTTCTAACTTCAAAAGGGTACAACATAACTTAAAGAAGAAAGTAATTGGAAGTATGTATCAAGTAACTATGTTAGCTACACAGCAGAAATGAAGAGCTTTCAAATGTGCATTCAAATATTCTAGTTTACCTTGCTCTTTTGCACTCTTGCACGGACTTTAAGGCCAATTTCTTCATCTCCTTTAGCCTAAAATAAAATTAACATTAATGCTTAATACTAAAGAATTTTGAAATAATGATTAAAGATTATAAAGTAACAAGTAATTCTTTGCACGAAAGCCACTAGGATTGGTCCTAGTGGTGAGGGTTTAGGTAGTATGCATGAGGTTCTAGGTTCAAACCTCATTGCTATTGTGGGAAAAAAAAAATAAAAGTAAAAATAAGAAAAAGTAATTAATGATAGTATGTTAAGGAGAAATGCAACTCCCATGTTTAAAATAATACATAACAATATATCAAGAAAGTTATTGTGCTTACAGACTTTATCTTCCCTATAGGACGAACTTCTAGCCGAACTGACGCAAAGAACTTCAATGCAATTCCACCACTTGTCACTTCTGGATTTCCATAATAGACGCCAATCTACAAAACAATTAAGATAAATCATAAAAATAAAACCAAAATATTTAACATATCTCAACACATCATTGAAATTATATAATTAAGTGATGTGAATTTACAGTACCTATATGAGTGCATGCAATCCTTGACAAGAAGGTTAAACTAATCAAACACAAATGCAAATACCTTATATCTTATTTGATTCAAAAATATTAGTGTACAGCCAGCTTTTGAGGCATTTCCAGACATCTTGCGTAAAGCTTGACTCATAAGGCGAGCTTGCAACCCCATTTGCTGCATTCCAATCTCACCCTATGTATTATGAAGAAGAGTTAGAAATGAAATTCAATTGCCTAAATTATAAAACAAAGCTACCTATAAATAACAAAAGTAACTGTTAGTCTGTTACCTCAATTTCTGCTCGTGGAGTGAGAGCTGAGACAGAATCCACACAAATGAGATCTACGGCACCAGATCTACACATTCGATCTGCAACTGTAATATAGAAATTTCGATCAACTCATAGATCCAATACAGCAACCTGCTATGCAGCAAGGACAATGCAAAACATTAGCTTATCCATTTCAACCCAACCACTTAAAGGCATAGATATTACTCTCAAGAGCCATCTCTCCGTGATCAGGTTGGCAGACAATCAAATTTTCTACATCCACTCCTAATGATTTAGAGTATGCTGGATCAAAGGCGTGCTCAGCATCAACGAGCATTGCATTTCCTCCTAGTTTCTAGACATCAAAAATAGAACTGCACGTTGGTCTCAAAACATATTTACATCAAGTACATTATTGTCATATAAATGAATTACCTGCACTTCTGCAATAGCATGAAGTGCAATGGTAGTCTTCCCACTGCTTTCTGGTCCAAATATCTAGAAATATAGTCAGAAGATAATGTCAGTTTGACCATGACAGAACAATTCAGGCATAAAGTAATAAAAAGAATCAACAACCCTATCATGTGTAAATTCATGAACAAAAGAATCAAGGAGCAATAACGCATAAACCAGCTTTTTCGGATAGTTTTATCAGAAGCCCTCCCAAACTACAGTAACATACTCCTATACAGGTTAAGCACTACGTATGAAGATTGATAAACACAGGTCAGGGTACAGAGAGAAACAAGATGAAAATGGGGAAAAGGTAAACTAAAGTGCAGGTAAAATAAAAATAAAAAAGGTCCATAACTCCATAAGCAGTACAAATCCACCATTCAGCTAGTACGTCTTTCAAAGTAATGTACACAAAGAAACCAATGAGAAATTTCCAGCATGGTAACCGAGCAATCCTAACTTGTTGAAGATGCCATAAAACACCAAAACTAGTAACAAATACCAATTGAATAAAACCCCAATGACCCAATCCTTGCAGCTTACAAATATATCTCATTCTTCATAATTCACACCCAATTATTTTACTTACTCCTCACTCCAGAAACCTAAAAGTTGTAAATAAGATGGTGCGAAAAACTAAAAGAACAGTGACCACAAACATATACCAGGCAACAATACCTCAACAATTCTACCTTTCGGAAGACCGCCACCTAAAGCACAGTCCAAGGTCAAACAGCCACTAGGAAATGTTTCACTGCAACATTCAGGATGATTTTTTTTGGGGGGGGGGGGGGGGGGGATTTATATGACAGAAAATAGTCAGGCCACAATTTGACATTTTTTTTCCCTTAAATATAATACAATAGATTAGGAAAATATGTGATTAAAAATAACTACAAATATGAAGATACATACACTAAAGCTCCCCCAGCACTGCCCAATCTTGTAACACTTCCCTTTCCAAAAGAATTGTTTATGTCATTCATTGCTGCTTCTAGTGCTTTTTGCTGGAACAAATATTTCATTGTCAGTTAAAACAAATTTAAAACTCGTTGAGCAGAAAGTTAATACGAAAATATCCATCAGCTATCCATTGATCATTCAGTAAAAATGGAACAACAACTACACTTATGGGCAATGCTCACATCATGATTTCTTTAAAACAGATAAATAAAACCACTTTAAGAAACTATACATGAATTAAAGCAGAATAGACAATGTTATAAAATGCTATTTCAAACATTAAGATATTAGGGAAGAATAGAAAAGATGATAAGGAGAAATTTTGAATATTGTAATATGACAATCTAAAAGAGCAATCATACATATATAGAAGCTATAAATTTCACATAAACACTGTGTTATTGAATATATCTCACACATCACTCTTTTACAATATTGTCTATCTTCTCTTGACAGACAATTCTTGACAAACATACAATTAAAATTTCCTTTTAAACAATTACAGATTCCCCTCTAAACAAGTGAGAAGATGAACCGTGGCAGCATCTTATGGTTTGAAAATTGAAAGATAATCAAGTAATAAGAAAACCCCCTGATATGAACTAGAAAAAGAGAGTCAACTAAAATAAGCACGTCTCCTGAAATGCCTCCTATGTCCCATCTATTCCAGTAAATATGAACTTGCTCATTATAATGCCAAAAAGAATACAATTCATCAGGAACAAGCCATTGCCATTTGAATTAAAGGAGATCTTAGACAAGTTAGGGAGATCCAAATTTTTCAGGGAAATGTGTAAAACATACATTCAACTCGACAACATAATCCCAACAACAGTAGCATTCATAAAAGGTGTAAGAAAGAACACAAGATAAGGAAGACATAATAAAAGTGATGCAATCCCCCAAGGAGTAAGGAGAGGAACCCCTTTCCAATATTATGGAAAAATCCAACCCAACCTTATCATAGGCCTTCTAAAATCTAGTTTAGAAACTGCACCTCTTCATCACCTTTTAAACCTAATCAACAACTTAATGAGCTTCAGAGATGCATGCCCGCAAAAGAGAACAACCAAGTGCTTAACAGCTGCTTGGAAATCAACATCTTTCTAGAGATGCTATCAATCATATGTTAGAATCTCTGTACCATTTTTTTCCATTTTTGATAGCATACTTAATCAGCTGATGAAAATTCCACAAAAAAAAAAAGAAAAAGACGATAAAACCGTAGAACTCTTATATAAAGGAAAGCTTTCTCCAACAGAGATGCATGATGATAATTCACCGGAACACAGAAGTTACAACAAATGTTCAAAAAACTTTATGCCCCAGTCATTTCGGTCTTGTAGGTTTCAATAGTCATCGTAAGTAACAAACGTAAGTCAGATGAATCCCTTGAGGGGTCTCAATCTTGAAGGACTAACCTAACTCATTGCAAAGGACTAATTTGACTAACATTTGTTAAAGGACTATTTTGACTTTTGACTTATCGGAACTTACCGGGACCAAACTTAGAGAGAGAGATAATCAGGTAATGAAACAAGAGAAAATATACAGAGAATACGGGGATATGTGTACCCTGTCAACAAAGCGGGGATCAAAGTCACCAGAAATAGCGCCATTGACTCTGCTTTCAAGCTCGCAGTGAACCCTGAGGTTCTTGGAAGTAGCTGAGATTGGACGAAGACGAAGGGACTTGAAAGGAAGGGGGAGGAAGAGGGCTGAAGAGGAGGGTACTTTGAGAAACGCGGTTTGGGGTTTCAGGGGGAACACCAAATCCATTTAGAATGAAGGACCAATGAAAGAACACTGGTGAGTGGTGACACAAATTCAAAATAATTGTTTCAGCTGAGCGTTGAGAGACAAAGATATGAGTAAAAGACTCTAAAAGGACAAAAGGAGAAGAATATGCTTGAGAGTTGAGCCGAAATCAACAAAAATAAAAAAAAATCCAGCCTTGGGTCGGGTTGTTCACCACAAATGCCGGGTAATGTTACAAGAAAAATAAAATATTCAAAAATTAAATTTAGTTCATTTGTTAAAATTTAGGTGAAGTGAAATATGGATGAATCTTAGTATAGACTCCCCAGGTTTAGTACAAATCCAATTTTTGTAGAAATAGTTACTATCTATAAAGTACAAATATTTGACCGAGTCATTATATTTGTATATTAGACACATTTTAGATACAATATTTTTGACGTTCGTCTAACGTACGTATTTAGTATGTTCAAACATATTTTAATAAAAAAATTTCGGACATATTTAGACATATTTATATAACATCACCTGTCAGCATGTTTTGCATTATTCTTAACATATATTTTTAAAATGAGTTTAGAAATAATATATATTATTATTTATTAAAAGAAAAATATTTTAAATATTTTACATAATTAAAAAAGATATTAAAAATAATCAAAAAATTATTTTATATTTTAATATCAATAAAATATCAAAATATCATTATAATTTATCTAAAAAATACTTTATATATTCCTGTGTCTTATAAAATTTTAAAATTTGTGTGTTCGTGCATTTCGTATCGTGTCGTGTTTCATATTCGTATCAGTGTCCGTACATTATAAGTTACGATTGACAGAAATTTATTACCTCAAGACGAAGCATATTTGGAACAATTAAATTTCGAAAATTATAATTAATTACATAGGACTCGGATTGAACCAAACAATTAAGGTGTCTATCTGACTACCTCTACCAAAAATTGGCTCAACTAAAAGTTTTAGAAATTTTTATGCAAAGTAGGGTAAACCATCAAAATACAATGAAATAGAGTAGCTACGGTCTAGCTTTTATTTTTATCATTGGAAACTCAAAATAGTATCAACACAACTTAAATTTAATTTTTGGACAAATATACTTTTTTGTTATTCTAAATTTATTCTCATCATTTAGTCTCTTCTTCTCCCACCTTCTTCTTTTTCTTTAGTGTCATCTTTCACTACAGTCACTCCTCCTCCTCCTCTCGTGGTTAAGGGTCACCGCGTCGCCCCATTCTCGCCGTCGCTGATTGTCGCTCCTCCTCCACTGCATCTCATTGTGCCTTATTTTCTTGCAGTTACGGGTCACCACGTCGCCCCATCCTCGTTGTCGCGAATAATCGCTGTCACGGATTATCGCTGTCACGGTCTCACTGCATCACCACCATCATTTTTCAGATTTATTCCTAGTCCTTCTATTTATTTTTTTTGTTAAATTTGCATTTTTTATCACTTTCTTTTTTGTTTATGTCATTTTTCTCAACTCTAATCACATCCCTCTCATCTTCATTTCTATTTTTTTATTTCGGATTAGTTTCTTATTTTTAAAAAATATAATTGTTGAAATTTTTTATTTTGTTTCAATTTTTAATTTAAATTGTTGAACTAGTAATTAAATTTTGTTGATGATATTGACTTAGATTGAGGTTGAAAAATTAGTATTGATGGTAAAAATAAGGAATATAATTATACTTGGGGTAAAATAGATATTTAAATTAGATATCATTGTTATGTGTATCATTCCAAACATGATAAAAATATTTCTATATATCTATGTTTATGTCTACTTATATATTTGTGTTTGTGTTTTTGTGTCTAGAGGACACCAACCAAACACAACTTTAAAAAGCATACTTTCTTAGGTCATTTGGATATAAGCTTTTTGCGTAATTCCATTATCGATTGCTTAGGTTACGATCTCGGATTACTTTACTAGCTTAGTAAATTTGGAATTTGGATGGAGTTTGTCTTCAAGTTTGTAGATGAGCCTTCAAATTTGTTTTACAAGAAGAGAACGTATAGGAAAACAATGACTATTATGAATAATATGAACAATGAATTAAAATAAAAAAATTAAATTATAATTAATAATCAGATTTTTGATTAATTTCAAATTTTAAATTTTAAAAAACTAAAATTAGCAATTAAATGTTTCAATACGTACAGTTACTCAACATCTCATCAAAACCTCCCACCCATTGGTGCCCGACATTGATGTCGCAGCAACCCTCGGCCGACCGTTCTGCTGATGCCGCGTGGTTCTGGCCGACCAAAACCGCACCTGGTCTCTCCGTTGTCATATCAGATCCTCGGCAGGTCCTTCCTTTCTTCCCCGTTGCCACGGCCACGTCTAGTTACCGCGCAACTAGCAACAGTTCAACACTGCACCCCCTGGATCCCGCCACAACCGGTCACCGCAAAACCCCGTTGGCACACTGTGGTAGCAAATCCGAGAATAGGAAGCCTCTCTCTTCTCCTCACACAAGCACGATGGGTGAAGAAAATTATGCTACACCATCATCAATAATCATTTATGATTATATTCCTTCAAACGGTAATTGTACTTTACAACTCCCACAAGAGATCAACCAGGTACAAAAGTAAAAGTCTTTTTTTTTATGCGGATGTTCATTACAATAGGTCGGCGGATGGTTATTTTTATGCCTAATGCAGATGGTTATTTACGTAAGTACAATTAAAATAATCTGAATGTTCAATGCAATAGATATGCAAATGGTTGTTTTAATGAGCATTTAGATGATTATTTTATTGGATTTGGTTGAAGCATAAAGACTAAACATTTTGAGGGGTGATTAGTTTTATATATAATCAGATGGTTATTTTAATTGGGAGGAGGGAGTTCATGGTGCTGTTGGGGGCTGCTGAGGGAGCTCACGGTGCTGTTGGGACTGCGGAGGATCACATTATTAAAATTTGAAATTTAAAATTTGATGGTTATTTTGTCATATTTTGGAGTTTGGTAGTGAGTAAGAAATGGTTAAAATTTAAAAATGGGGGAGGAGGAAGGTAAAAGTTTTTGTAATTAGAGTTTAGGAGGTGTTTTTTATTTTTTAATTCACCGTGGGCCAATAAATCAGTCCATTGTTCACAATGTCAAGATTTCTCAATATCTCCCTAACAAAACTCTTAGGAGAAATTATGTTTGTTTGATTACTATTTACTAAAATATGTTGGTCATTACAATACTCTTTTATTGTTGGATTTTTTTATTTAAATTAAATAAATATGTAAATTACGAAAAAAAATAAAATGTGAGGTATTTACAAAAATGCGTACTCTTATACATCTCGGATGTTGAAGGATAAGTTAAAAATGAAACATATTTTGGTGTCTGAGACCCTGTGTTGTGACCGTGCGACGCTAAGACATATCTTGAATGCACACAAGATATGTGTTATTATGGAGATTGGGGACTGAGCACCCGAGATATGTGACAATTTAGAAAGGGGTCTCAGTACTCGAGATATGTACAATTTGGCTAATTTGGGTCTCAGCATCCGATATATGCTCGGATGCATATATAAAGTTACAGCAGCCGAGATTGTTGTGCATTTAAATAGTTTTTAAAAATTTTGTTCATTTCTAAACGTTTAAGTTCGAGTTTCTTAAGTAAATATGGCCCCGAGAATATGTTTGCGATGGGGACATTAATAGACTGAATGCTACTTGGCACGTAGCTGGAGCTTTAGATTTTGAGGTTAGTAATTTTTTTTTATTTTATTTTCAGTGAATAATTAGTTTAGATGTTTAGGTTTTAATGACTTAGTTAATGTGGTAGGATTTAGGCCCAGTTTGAGTAAACAACTTAATTAAGCTCTTTTTGACAAAATAGCTTATACAATAAATGACTATATTTAAAGTAGCTTATAAATAAGTTATTTTGTATTTGGGTTTTTAGCTTTAAAAGTGCTTATTTTATAGAAATGTGATCAAAAGTAGTAGTATTATGAGAGAAGTTATTTTTTTTTAACTTCTCTATAAGCTCCTAAATAGCTTCTTAGAAAGCTGCAATTTGGTTTTGAAAATTACACCAGACATTAATACTACTACTAGGGGTGCACATGGGCCGGGTGAAGCCGGGTTTGATGTGACCCAGACCCGGCCCGAAATATACACCGGGTCTATTTATTAGACCCGAACCCGTCCCTAGACCCGATGAAACCAATACACTTTCGGGCCACAATTATACCGGGTAAAAACCGGGTGAAAACCGGGCCGTTAACATTACATTACGTTGATACCTTCTTGTAAGCTAGCATGTAAAAATATCCAAATTTCTAAAACTCCAACCATTATTTAACATGGTAAAATTCACTTAGAAAAATATAACAAGAACCAACCATTCTTCAAAATTAAAGCATAACCACAATCAATACTAAAGTATAACCACAATCAATACTAATATTGTCTAATAATACCAAATATTTAAATCAATACAAATAACACAATATTATGCATTAGTCTAAAGTCTTATGCATTCTAAACATAAAACATTAACTTATAGTTTTATAATGACTAATAACACAAAATATTAAGATTTACAATACTTAAATTCCACATAAGAATAGTCATGATCCATCACTAATAACACAAAATATTAATTGTGTATGATGACCGGGTCACCGGGCCGACTTCGGGTGACCCAAGCTATGGCCCGGACCCGACCCGAAATAATGACCGGGTCTATTTTTGAGACCCTTACCCGGCCCTAAACCCGATGAAATCACACCAAATTAGCCCCAAAAGTGTTCGGGACCGGGCCGGGCCTTCGGGCCGGGCCGGGTCTGTGCACCCCTAACTACTACTACTTTTCATAAGTCAAAAGTTCAAAAAAGTTTCTTTTGAAGTTTCCCAAACGGGCCCTTAGTGACTAGACAAAGTTAGGCAATTTATATATATTTAGTCAGGAATAGTATGGTTTGATATTTTGTATAATTGATTGTAATAACTAATTATAACTTAAATAAATAACAAATATTCTTCACATACAAGTCATTTTTTGATACAAGTCCATACAAGTTTCTTTAACCTAATTCACCTCATACGCCATTAATCTAACTAATTTTTCAATCAACGCGCAAATACATAACTACCTTTTTCGAAAGAATTTTGTTTTCTTTTTCAAAATTCGTCAGCGTTTTCGATCTTCCATCTCTACATTCTTTGTGTCTTTTCTTCCTTCGTTTCTGTGCGTTCTCTCTGCGTTCTCTTTCTTTTTTTTTTCGATTTCCTTCTTTTTCTGTTTTTGAAATTAAGCTCTGAAATTAGTTTTGAAGATAATGAATGATTCAAGTTCAGATTGTCAATTGAACCAGAGCGAAGTGGTTATTGTTTTGAATCAAATGAAGTGGTTGATGTGTGGTTCAATTCTAGTTAATGTTTTTGTTAGTAGTTTATGATTTTGTAGGTGAATAATATTGTGAAAATTACTTGTAAAAATTGTTGTTCATTGTTGATGGTTTGAATTAAATGTAATGTAGGAGTTCTGATGAATCTGTTGCATTTTTAGTTTCGGTGTATATCAAAACTATTTTGGTGTATTATAGAAACTTTTTGGTGTATTTACAGGTTTAGACTTTTCATTTGAACGAGGGTGAATTGTATTATTGTTTTGAATCGAATAAAATAGTGAGGTATGGTTTGAATCTAGATAATGTAGGTTGTTTGTAGTTTATGAATCTATAGTTGAATCGTTTTAGTTTCTGTTTGAGTTCTGAATCTGATTTTATTATTTTTTATGATGAGTTTTGGTGTAGGCTAGCTTTTAATACGGTGTATTGTGGACTATTTTTAGTGTATTTTGTAGTTTCTGTGCGATGTCGATGAGCAGTTTGTTCCAAAGGTTAGGATGACTTTTAACACGCTTGAAGATGTTGCAAAATTCTACAAAGATTATTCAAAAGTTGTAGATTTTTCTACAAGAATTCGAAGCACAAATAAAAAGGAAAATGAAATTAAGAACTAATTGATTATATGTAGCTGAGAGAGGAAATAGAAATCGAACATATCTCCAACTGAGAAGACAAGCCCCTCAGCTGGATTAAATTATCCTGCAAGAATTCATATACACATATTTAAAGATGTTGGTATTTGGATCATTTTAAAAGTTGTGTTGCATCATTCATATCTCTGATGCGCAAATCAAGCAGAGATGCTTAAACAACACAGGGAACTAAGCTATTAATTTTAAATTTTGATCTTTTTAATTTAAAAAAATCTCAAAATCACCTCAATATATTTTATAAAAAATAAAAACATCTTAAATTTGATTAATCTTTATTTATTGAAAATCAGAAACGTCCAAAATGATTAGTTTTTAACCTACAGAATAAAATAATAAATAATAAATTAACATCAATTCATTAATTATAGATATTATGTGTTTAAAATTATGGATGTTAAATTTAAAAATTTTAATAAATTCTACTATACAACTTATATTTCACACATAGACTATTAAAAAATAGAAATTAGAAAATAAAATATAAACAAAAATAAAAAATATATTTTTTTAAAATAATTATTAACTCATTATATTAAAATCAATAAATAAGCATACATATGAATATTTGAAGGTTGTGGTAGGCTTAGAGAAGGGGGGGTTGAATCTATGCCTTCCTTTTAGTTGCTGTTGTTACCCTTTTAAAACAGATTTACAATTCTGATTCTGTTTTAACTTAGCAGCGGAAATTTATGAGACAATTTAATTTTGTCTCATGAATATCAGAAAACAGAACACAGCAGAGAAGAGAAAAGCTAACACCAGCATGTATCCTGGTTCGGTTGCCTTGTGCTATGCAACCTACATCCAGTCTCCTCCACAACAATGGAAGAATTTCACTATAGTTAACAGTATTACATACACCAATAATACAGGATTGACCCAATCCTTTCACACTCAAGTTCTAACCTAACTTGACATTGGCTATGCTAATACCTAACTATTCACTCTTAGTGCTAACCCAACTAAGAAAGGGATACCTCACAGGTACAAGATACAAGACATAAACACACCTAAAGAAATCTGAAAATAACTCTAGGCTTTTCTCTCAAGTGTATCTCTCAGCCTTTTTCCACTCATGGCTTTTTCTTAAGCTTTCTCACAATACCTTTTCTCTCAAGAAATTACAGAAAGATAAACTTAGAAAAGTACATTACAATCAGTAAAACATGAAGGAGATTGACTTCATCAGCAACCTCTTTGTTATGTGCAAACCAGATTCGCAAACCTCAGATGCAGTTCTTCAGTATTGGCCGAATGCTTCTTTGAAAGAAAGCATTATCCAAGTAGAGGAACTTCTAAGCATAACACTGTTCACACACTCTGGTTTTCTCTCCTTACTTTCTGAATGAACAGCAAGCTTCTTTTATCTCCTTGCATGTGGCTGAGTTCTTCTTCCAAGGTCAACACCTTAAACCTTGAGCTTCACCAACCCACAAGCTCACTTTTTCTTCTCAAACATCAAAGTAGAACCTTTGCTTCTGACTTTTCCAACTTGACCGAAAGCCATGAAGGAGTAACCGAAATTGTCTTCCAATGGTCAACCAAATCTGAACCATAGAGATGCAACTTGGTCCCCAAGAATCTCTTGTGACCGTAGATTTGTAGTAGTGAAGAACAGAGATCAACTTTACCTTGAATGCCATTTTCGGATAGTGCAGAGAGTTGGGAAGAAGGGATGAAGATCTGATGCATGCAAGATGAGATGGATTACTTTTAACCTAAGCTTGATTTGGATTAGATTTTCTGCTTTAGCTTCTGTGCTTCAAACTTAGATTTTCTCTTTCTTGCTTCTTTGGTTACTGGCTTATGGAGGAAGCTTTTCTTCTCTTTCTTACTTTTTTTGAAGTTGATTTGACTTGGTCAGAAAGTAGAAGAACGTTGCACTTCAAGAGGGAGAAGACTTCAATCTTACAAAAGAAGCCTTGTGAGATGGATACGGGTTTGGATTGAATTTCCATAAAGCAACCCGGTTGGCCCATCAGATCCTTTGGCTTTGTTTTTTTTGGGCTGAGCTTGATTATTTACCCATCAGCCTTGTTATAATTTTATTATACCATTTGGGCTACTTAAAAATGAATTTGGCCTGCAACATGAAATAAATAGTTAGCAACATATACTTATTAATTTAAACAACTCTAATTATTTATTTTGCCAAAAATAATGTTTGTCATCACTAATTAATTTAGTTAATTTCTTAACTCAACAATCTCCCCCTTGATGACAAACATGATTTAAGTAATAATCAAAAAGGAAGTAAATGAGTTTGAGTAAGGTTTAGAAACTCCCTTTGATTTTTGTCATTTGTTTTTATGTTGCTCCCCCTTTCCTTTTCAAAAATTGCTCCTCCTGGATTTATGCTTTCCTCTTTGTTCTTGTTTCACATTGTACTTAAAGAGAGCACAATGAAGAGCTATGCACAATTTATCTTGTACAAGGAATATCAAATGAGCAACATCACATAATCAGCCCAACATCAAGCTAATATCATCAGCATTAGTATTTAGCATGTAGAATTAAATTTTAGTGCAGCAATTTGACAAAAATTTCAAAAGAAAAAATGATAGCTACTTCAATGCCAAAATATGCTTATCCTATTATTACTCCCCCTTTTGTCATCAAGGGTGGACGACTGGCAAGATCAACAAAAACAACACTATAAACCCTGCAAGAAAGGTTAGTGCCCAGTCCAAAATACTAACTAAACTACCAAAGGTGCAGTAATATCCAGAGTTATTACAGTCATCCAAAAGAAAACAGTTCAAAAGTACTAAAGAAGCAGAGTTCATGAGACAAAAAGAGAGCAGAAACAACAGTTTTTATGAGACAAAACCTAGGCATCAGAACCATTCCCCTCCGAAGCAGCTTCCTCTTCAATATCCGTGGCAATGTCTTCATCATTTTGAAGGTTGTCAATGAAAGTCATCAGTACAGCCACCCTATCCCTTGATTTCTTCAGGAAGTTCTCAAGCTTGCTAGCCAGCTTCCTTTTCTCTTTGCTCAATTCAATCAAGTGATTCGATTGGGAGACAAACTCTTGAGCAACATCCCTGACCACATTCAGCAGAGTGGATTTCTTCTCAGTGGAGATGGAAGTACCCTCAGTGGAAAGAGCAGTAGAATCATCTGGAATGAACTCTTCATCATCATCATCTAGAACCACTCTCTCAGATCGAGTTGGTCCTTTTTGCTGTTTCACTGAACCACCTCCCTTTAGATATGAATGTCTATTTTCATATTTCTTATTGGTCAAGTCAACACCAAAATACTCAAAAATGCAAGTTAGAAACATGCCATAAGGAAGAGCTTTGTCCTTTTCACTTCTAACAGAGTCAAACATGTATCTAACCATCAAATATGCAAATGAAATTTCAGTTTTGGTGAGAAGGGCATATAAAACAAGAGTATCAGTGTAGGAAACCCTTTGATATGAGCCGCTTTGAGGCAGAATAATATGATTGACTATCCGGTGCAGTTGAGCACGCTCATATCCTAGGGCTTTGTGAGTGGGTGTAATGCCATCTATTAAGGAGATATGTTCACAAATACTAGCCAGGGCATCATTGTAAGAAACACCAACTCCTTCATCCCACTTAACTGACGTGTAGGCACAGGGCCCAACATCAGTATACTTCAAAGCATCACTGATGGTCTCATTGTTTAAAACGATATCTCGGCCCTTGACATACGAATGAGCAGTGCCTTCATGATAAGTCATGTTTGCATAAAACTCTTTGACCAACAAGGGATAAACAGGTTTTTTGATGTCAAAAAGGTGATTCCAGTCCAGAAAAATTAAGTTATCAACAAAAGGAAAACCTTTTCTTTTCAAAGATGGCAAATCAGCGAGAAATGAAGGGCATATGGTACGATACTGGATGACTCCCTCATAAAAATCATTATTCATGGCAGATTTGAATCTATAGGGATTATAGTTTGAATGAGAGGTCAAAAAGTGAGCTTTGTGATCAAAAGGTCCAATTTCTGGTTCTTTAACATTTTTGAGAGGGACTCGTGTGTTACCTCGTTGAGAACGCATTGGAACCGACCTGAATTTTGGTTGTGTTGGTTCGGGAATGGGTTCCTCAGTCGCCGGACGTTTGCCTTTGGAGGAGCTAGGCTTTGCTGAACTCGGTTTTGAGGAGCCAGGCTTGGAAGGTGTGGCCTTTGGTGGTGGCGTCGGTTTGGCAGAGGCAGGAAACCTTGGAGTATTTTTGGTCCGAGCCATGGGGTCATAGCGAGGAGGAGAGGTAGGAGGAGAAGGAGAAGGGGTAAAGGTGCGGTCTTGAGAGCGAGTGGAAGACTTTGTGGGTAGCTTGAAAACCTTTTCACGAGGAGCCCTTTTTGCAATGGTTTTCTTCCTCATTTGGTTAGTTTCAATCTTTTGAGGGAAGGGATGCAGTAAAGTGAGTGGGAAGAAACCGAAGAGTGTGTGGAGAAGTTATGGAGGGAAGAGAGGGAGTGTTGGTAACCGTACCCAAAAGTAAATTTCTAAAACCATGCAACTGCATCACCATTTGAAAAGACTTGAAAAGACATGACCTCATAAAATAAGGATTTTATTTGATTTTAAAAAATAAAAGGGAAGTTAATTTTAAAATTTGAGAAAAACAACAAAATTAACCTGAAACACCTCTTTTTGGGGCCAAAATTAAATCCTCTTGAAAACCTTTTGGGCCACAAAACATTTCTTGAAAACCTTTTATGAAACACACAAGTCATCAAAAATAACAAACAAGATTGTAACATTCATGTTAGGGCCTTGAAGTGATATGAGATTAATGAAACATATTTGGACCACTCCTAATCTGAATATTGAGGTTGGCCCAGATTGAGGTTCATTTGAAATAAGCCCAGAACACGCTGACTTGATGAAAATGTTCATCACCTGCCCAGAATTGTCTCATGCCTGTTTATGAGACAAAAAGCTCCAGCAAATACATCAGCATTTTTCAAACAAAGAATCATAACTCAAGATTCCTAGACAAGTCCTAAGCATGCAGAATCTATCCTCAGCTAATGGTTTTGTAAAAATATCTGCTAATTGCTCCTTTGATTTAACAAATTGAATATTAATATCCCCCTTTTGGACATGTTCTCTTATTGAGTGAAATTTTACTTCAATATGTTTAGTCCTAGAGTGCAAAACTGGATTTTTAGAAATATTAATGGCACTCATATTATCACACAGCAGGGGAATATTTTCAGCATTTAATTTGTAATCAGCAAGCTGCGTTTTTAACCATAAAAGCTGAGAACAACAAGAAGAAGCAGCTATATACTCAGCCTCTGCAGTGGAAAGGGCCACTATTGGTTGCTTCTTACTTGACCATACATTTAAGGACTTCCCAAGGAAGCAACATAAACCAGAAGTGCTCCTTCTATCAACTCTATCACCTGCAAAATCTGCATCACAATAACCAACTACAGAAAAATCATCAATCTTAGGATACCAAAGACCAAAGTTGGATGTGCCATGAACATATCTAATGATCCTTTTAACTGCAGAAAGATGTGACTCTTTTGGTTTGGATTGGAACCTAGAACACAATCCAACACTTTGCACAATATCGGGTCTAGAGGAAGTTAAGTACATAAGAGAGCCAATCATTCCTCTATACTTTAGTCTCATCAACATCTTTCTCAGTATCTCCCTTATCTAATTTAGAATTAGGATGCATGGGAGTTCCCATGGTTTGGCATTTTCCATACCAAATTTCTTAACTAATTCCTTGGCATACTTCTCTTGATGAATGAAAATACCTTTTTCAGTTTGTTTAATTTGCAGCCCAAGGAAGAAATTAAGTTCACCCATCATACTCATGTCAAATTCGCTTGTCATGAGTTTTCCAAATTCAGAACAAAGGGATTCATTTGCTGATCCAAAAATAATGTCATCAACATATATTTGGACTAGAATAAAAGAGTCATTAGAGTTCTTGATGAATAGAGTTGTGTCAGTGGTGCCTCTTTGAAAACCATTTTTCAAAAGAAAAGAGCTAAGTCTCTCATACCAAGCTCTAGGGGCTTATCTTAAACTATAGAGAGCTTTAGATAGTTTAAAAACATGATCAAAATGCTCTTTATTTTCAAAACCAGGAGGCTGCTCCACATACACTTCTCTATCTATCACTCCATTCAAAAATGCACATTTCACATCCATTTGGTATAATTTAAAACCACAAAATGCAGCATAAGCTAAGAGAAGTCTTATGGCTTCCATTCGGGCAACAGGGGCAAAGGATTCATCAAAATCTATTCCTTCTTCTTGGTCATATCCTTGAGCCACTAGCCTTGCCTTGTTTCTTGCAATGCTACCATCTTCTCCCAACTTGTTCCGAAAAATTCACTTGGTGCCGGTCACTTTCTTTTCACTTGGCCTTGGAACCAAAGTCCATACTTGGTTCTTTTCAAACTCAAGAAGTTCATCCTCCATAGCTTTAACCCAAGAAGGGTCACTAAGTGCTTCCTTGACGTTTTGAGGCTCTATTTGTGAAAGAAGGGCAATGTTTGATCCTTCATTTGCCTTTCTAGTGGAAGATCTTGTTTGCACTCCATGAGAGACATCCCCAATTACAAATTCCTCAGGATAATTCTTCAAGAATCTCCATTCACGAGGTCTGGTGGACTTGGAGGCAGATTCATTCATCAAGGGATTCTGGGCGCTGCTGGCAACAGAATTCCCTTCAGATTCATGAGACAAAATGGAATTGTCTCTTGAATTTTCAGCATTAGCAGTTTCTGGTTCAGCTTGTCCAGAATTTCCTTTTTCATGATTTTGAGCAGCTTCATCTTCCTTTTGAGCTTGATTTCCTGCATCACAATCTTCCAAAATACTTTGTACCAAGTTAGTATCACAAAATGTAATATGTATGGACTCCTCAATAATCCTAGCATCTTGATGATAAACCCTATATGCTTTACTATTTGTGGAATATCCTACAAACAAACACTCATAAGCCTTTGGATCAAATTTACCCAAGTTTTCTTTGTTATTTAAGACAAAACATTTGCATCCAAAGATGTGTAAGTTGTCTAAGTTTGGTGGGTAGCCTTTCCAAAGTTCATAAGGGGTTTTCTTCAAAAATTTCCTTATGATTGTTCTATTTAAAATGTGGCAAGCTGTGTTAACCGCTTCAGCCCAAAGGAATTTTGGAACATTACTCTCACAAAGCATAGCTCTTGTCATCTCTTGTATGCTTCTATTTCTTCTTTCCACAACACCATTTTGTTGTGGTGTTCTTGGACAAGAGAAGTTGTGAGATATTCCAAATTCCTCACAAAAGGATTCAAACAAATTATTTTCAAATTCAGTTCCATGATCGCTTCTTATAGAAGAGATTTTCAAATCCTTTTCATTCTGAATTTTCTTGCAAAAAGGTTCAAAGGCCAAAAATGCTTCATTTTTGTGTGCAAGAAATAAAACCCAACCAAACCTAGTATAGTCATCCACAATTACTAAACCATAATGTTTACCACCTAGGCTTTGAGTTCTTGTTGGACCAAATAAATCAATGTGTAGCAACTCAAGTGGTCTTTTAGTAGAGATGTCTTCCTTTGGTTTAAAAGAACTTTTTGTTTGTTTTCCCATTTGGCAAGCATCACAAGTGATGTCTTTGTCAAACTTTATCAAAGGAAGACCTCTCACTAATTCTTTCTTTACAAGTTTGTTTATTTGAAACATACTTGCATGGCCCAATCTCTTGTGCCATAACCACTTTTCAGTTTCTTTAGAGTGAAGACAAGCTACATTTTGATCCTTTAGTTCATCAAGAGTAAGTCCATACATATTATTGAAACACTTGGCAACAAACATCACTTCATTTGTCTTTTCATTAACAACACAGCATTCAAGCCTTTTGAAAACAACTAAATATCCTAAATCACACAGCTGACTTATACTCAAAAGATTGTGCTTTAAACCACATACCAAAAGTACATCATCAATGAAAGTAGATTGCTCATTACCTACTTTTCCAACAGCAATGATTTTACCTTTACCATCATCTCCAAAGGTCACAAAATCTCCATCATACTTATTTAGTTTGATGAAGTAGGTTGACCTTCTAGTCATGTGCCTTGAACATCCACTATCCATGTACCACATGTCCTTTTTGTTCTTGGATGCTAGGCAAATCTGCATGATGAGTTTCAAGTAGCCTTAAGTATCCAAATTAATTTGGATCCTTTGAAGTTAATCCATCCTGGTTGCCCAAGTGCATTGAAATCACAAACAACATTGTAGACTTTGTTTCCTACAACTCTCTTTTTAATGAAGCATTGTGCATATGAGTGACCAAATTTCTTGCAATTAACACAATAATTTTCTAGTGTGTGTTGCTGAAACTGATGTGAGTTATATTGCTTGAAATGATTAAAGCTTTGAAATTTTCTGGTTCTTGGAGGAGATGCATTTCTTTTGACAAACTGATTTTTAATAAAGTTATTCCTCTTTGCAAAAGCATTTTCACCAGAATTTTTTTGAATATTTTTGCCTTTCAAAAATGAGGTTTTATTGTAAAAAATTGGTTTCTTGAAAGCAGCCTCATTTTTCGAAATATAACCCAAACCTGGCCGGTTTGAACTCGGTTCAGTTTTTGGTGAAGGCTCAGTTTCGATTGTGTATTCTTCATCAAATTTTTCTTCACATGTTGAAACATATCCGATACCTGATTTGTTTGGTATGGATTTGGTATTTGATGAAGAGGCCACAAATTTTATAGAGGAAGTGTTAGAAACTACATCTTCCTTGGCTATGTAGCCTAAACCAGATTTTTCAAACAATGGTCTTTGACTTGCAAGTAATTTGTCCAAGTTGCTAGAACCTTGAGCAAATTTTGCTAAGTCACCATTCTGCCTTTTAATCATATTATTTAATCTTTTATTTTCAGCAATTAACTCATGAGAAGGATCCACAATGTGCTTTCCTTTTAATTTTTCAAGTTCAGATTTTAGAAATCTGTTTTCTTCAATGATGTCTAAAGCACATTCAGTTTCCTTCACTTTTTCTTTTAAAAAATCATTTTCAGCTCTCAACACATCTCTTTCATATCTGCACTCATTGTATTTATCAAGCAGTTTTGATGTGTTTAAAGTGAGATCATCAATAATAACATGCAAGTCCTCAATGGTTAAATCATAGTAGTTTACCTCATCAAGATTGTTGTTTCCAGCTATGAAGCAGTCTTTGTTATCTCCTTCAGATTCTTCTTCTTCATTTGAGTCATTCTCAAGATCTTCCCAAGCTGCCATGAGTACTCTCTTCCTTTCCTTCTTGCCTTTGTCCTCCTTTTTAAGCTTTGGACAGTTTGACTTGAAGTGCCCAGCCTCCTTGCTCAAGTCTATCTTTTGCTCCTTTGAACTTGAACCATTGTATTTGCCCTTACTTTTCATCATCCTTCTAAATCTCCTAGCAAAAAACAAAAGCTCGTCATCTGAAATACCATCACTAGACTCACTCTCTTTCGGTTCTATTTTTGACTTGAGGGCTATTCCCTTTTTCTTTGAATCTGTGTTTGTGTGTGTGGCTTCATAGGCAAGGAGTTTTCCTCTCAACTCATCATAGGTTATGGGACTTATGTTGTTACTCTCGGTTAGGACAGTGGCAGTGTTTTCCCACTCTTTTGTGAGGCTTCTAAGGAGTTTTCTCACCAAGGTTTGTTCTGCATAGTTTGTACCCATAGCATCAAGGTTGTTGATTATGATTGAGAATCTCTCAAATGCTTCATCAATGCTTTCTCCATCCTTCATGCTAAACATCTCGTACTCTTTTCGCAGCATATCAATCCTCGTTTCTTTTACTTGTTTGGTGCCTTCATGTGTAACCTGGAGTTTTTCCCAGATTTCTTTGGCTGTCTTGCATCTAGACACCTTCCGGTACTCTTCAAAGCTGATAGCACAATGAAGAAGGTTGATTGCTTTAGCGTTCAGTTCTATCTTCTTTTTGTCATCTTCATTCCATTCAGCTTCTTCTTTCGGAGTCACCACTCCATCAGCACTTGTTTTTGTTGAGATCTTGGGACCACTCACAACAATCTTCCATAAGTTGTAGTCAATGGATTGGATGAAGATCCTTATCCTTTTTTTCCAGTAGGAATAGTTCTTTCCGTTAAAGAAAGGTGGCCGGTTGTTTGACTGGCCTTTAGTGAGGGTATAGGCAACTGTGGTTGTGCCCAGATTGTTCACCATTGGATCTTTGCTCCAAGCGGTTAAGCTTGATTCTTGAGACCTTAGCTCTGATACCAATTGAAGGTTGTGGTAGGCTTAGAGAAGGGGGGGTTGAATCTATGTCTTCCTTTTAGTTGCTGTTGTTACCCTTTTAAAACAGATTTGCAATTCTGATTCTGTTTTAACTTAGCAGCGGAAATTTATGAGACAATTTAATTTTGTCTCATGAATATCAGAAAACAGAACACAGCAGAGAAGAGAAAAGCTAACACCAGCATGTATCCTGGTTCGGTTGCCTTGTGCTATGCAACCTACATCCAGTCTCCTCCACAACAATGGAAGAATTTCACTATAGTTAACAGTATTACATACACCAATAACACAGGATTGACCCAATCCTTTCACATTCAAGTTCTAACCTAACTTGACATTGGCTATGCTAATACCTAACTATTCACTCTTAGTGCTAACCCAACTAAGAAAGGGATACCTCACAGGTACAAGATACAAGACATAAACACACCTAAAGAAATCTGAAAATAACTCTAGGCTTTTCTCTCAAGTGTATCTCTCAACCTTTTTCCACTCATGGCTTTTTCTTAAGCTTTCTCACAATACCTTTTCTCTCAAGAAATTACAGAAAGATAAACTTAGAAAAGTACATTACAATCAGTAAAACATGAAGGAGATTGACTTCATCAGCAGCCTCTTTGCTATGTGCAAACCAGATTCGCAAACCTCAGATGCAGTTCTTCAGTATTGGCCGAATGCTTCTTTGAAAGAAAGCATTATCCAAGTAGAGGAACTTCTAAACATAACACTGTTCACACACTCTGATTTTCTCTCCTTACTTTCTGAATGAACAGCAAGCTTCTTTTATCTCCTTGCATGTGGCTGAGTTCTTCTTCCAAGGTCAACACCTTGAGCCTTGAGCTTCACCAACCCACAAGCTCACTTTTTCTTCTCAAACATCAAAGTAGAACATTTGCTTCTGACTTTTCCAACTTGACCGAAAGCCATGAAGGAGTAACCGAAATTGTCTTCCAATGGTCAACTAAATCTGAACCATAGAGATGCAACTTGGTCCCCAAGAATCTCTTGTGATCGTGGATTTGTAGTAGTGAAGAACAGAGATCAACTTTACGTTGAATGCCATTTTCGGATAGTGCAGAGAGTTGGGAAGAAGGGATGAAGATATGATGCATGCAAGATGAGATGGATTACTTTTAACCTAAGCTTGATTTGGATTAGATTTTCTGCTTTAACTTCTATGCTTCAAGCTTACATTTTCTCTTTCTTGCTTCTTTGGTTACTGGCTTATGGAGGAAGCTTTTCTTCTCTTTCTTACTTTTTGTGAAGTTGATTTGACTTGGTCAGAAAGTAGAAGAACGTTGCACTTCAAGAGGGAGAAGACTTCAATCTTACAAAAGAAGCCTTGTGAGATGGATACGTGTTTGGATAGAATTTCCATAAAGCAACCCGGTTGGCCCATCAGATCCTTTGGCTTTGTTTCTTTTGGGCTGAGCTTGATTATTTACCCATCAGCCTTGTTATAATTTTATTATACCATTTGGGCTGCTTAAAAATGAATTTGGCCTGCAACATGAAATAAATAGTTAGCAACATATACTTATTAATTTAAACAACTCTAATTATTTATTTTGCCAAAAATAATGTTTGTCATCACTAATTAATTTAGTTAATTTCTTAACTCAATAATATTAAATAAAAAATATTAAAGTAATTAAAATTATGACTCATTAATGTATATATAAAATAATAATTTAAAAAATACAATAAGACATATAGATTTAAAATTTGATAATATTAATTATAAAAATTTATTAATTATAAACATCATAGGTATAAAATTATGAATGTTATGAGTATAAAATTATAGATGTTATATATCTAAACTTTTAGATATTATGATTAAATTTGTCAATTGAATAAATTAACTCTGCCTACGTTACACTTGCGGTACATAGCCGGTCCCAAGTCCAGATAAAGGAGGAGGGTTGTGTTAGGTCTTCGACAACCAACATAAAAATATAGTCGAACCCCCATGACATGAATCAAAGACATTATTGCGCTAAAGCTAGGTCGTTGCCCGGAAGTAACGCGCTGTATGGCTCGAGTACGGTGTCAAATGAGCAAGAGCCGCTGCATCGGTGCCCGGATATAGTGTTAAATGAGCAAGGGTTCTCGCGTTTTCGTGAACGAACGATGGTAAATAAGCTAGTTCACAAAGTAAAAGATAAAGGTCGGAGCGACAGAAGGTTGAGATTTGGGACATAGAACATAGGCACTCTAACAGAAAAGTCCATGGAGGTGGTGGACACCATGACAAGGAGGAAGATTAACATTATGTGCCTACAAGAAACAAAATGGGTTGGTGCGAAGGCTAGGGAGTTGGATACTTCTGGCTTCAAACTTTGGTATACAGAAAATGTGAAGAATAGGAATGGGGTTGGAATAATTATGGATAAGCAGTGGAAGAAGGACGTAGTGGATGTCAAGAGGGTGGGAGATCGGATCATCTCTATCAAACTTGTGGTGGAGGGAGGTGCTTTCCATGTGATTAGCGCCTATGCACCGCAAGTGGGTTCGGACGAACAACACAAGATAAGGTTTTGGGAGGATCTAGAGAGTTTGGTTCAAGACATACCTTTGGAAGATAAGATTTTCTTAGGAGGAGATTTAAATGGCCATGTTGGTAGAGAAGTGACTGGATATGGGAGTATTCACGGAGGCCATGGTTTCGGGGTGATCAATGCTGAGGGTAAAACTATTTTGGACTTTTCCTCAACATTTGATCTTCTCATCGCAAATACATGTTTTAAAAAGAGAGATGAACATCTTATAACCTATAAGAGTGGCATGACAAGCTCTTAAATCAACTTCTTCCTGTTGAGGAGAGTCGACCGGAAATTTTGCATTAATTGTAAAATTATCCCGGGAGAGAGTTTGACAACACAACATAGGGTGCTCATCATGGATTTTTGCGTTAAGTAAAAGTTGAGGAAAAGACATTATACGAAGAACCCAAGGACGAGGTGGTGGCGGATGAAAGGTGAGGAACAAAGAAGCTTCCTAAGACGGATAGGAGAAGAGGCAAAGTGGGATGGAAATGGAAGTGCGGAAGAGATATAGAGGGAAATGGCATAAGTTATTAGAAGAACAGCAAAAGAAAGCTTTGGTGAATTTAAAGGAATAGGACCAAGAGACAAGGAGTCCTGGTGGTGGAATGCCAGTGTACAAAAAAAGATAAAGATAAAAAGGGTGTGCTTTAAAGAGTGGTCTTTATGCCGCAACGCAGATAACTGGAAAAAATATAAGGCGGCTAAGAAAGAGACAAAAGTGGTTGTAAGTGAAGCAAGAACAAGAGCATATGAGGGTCTCTACTAGTCTTTGGGTACAAAAGAAGGAGAAAAAGGTATATATAGAATCGCAAAGAGCCGTGAAAGAAGAACGAGAGATTTGGATTAGGTTAAGTGCATAAAGAATAATGATGGAGAGGTGTTGGCTCAAGAGGAGAAGATTAAGGAAAGGTGGAAGAGCTACTTCTACAAGTTATTTAATGAGGGATAGAAGACTCTTCCGAGCCTTGGTCGATTATGCACAAGGGAAGAAGATCAAAACTTTTACTACTATCGAAGAATTTGAGACTTCGAGGTAAAAGAGGCTCTAAAGCAGATGAAAAATGGCAGGGCAGTAGGACCTGATAATATCCCAATTGAGGTTTGGAAGGGTCTTGGAGAAAAAGGTATCAACTGGTTAACCAAGCTTTTTAATGAGATTTTAAGGTCAAAGAAGATGTCTGATGAATGAAGAAAGAGCACATTGGTACCTATCTATAATAATAAGGGGGATATACAAAGTTGCGGAAACTATAGAGGGATCAAGCTTATGAGTCATACCATGAAGTTATGGGAAAGGGTGATAGAACGGAGGTTGAGAAAAGAGACACAAGTAACAGAGAACCAATTTGGATTCATGCCAGGCAGATCTACCACTGAAGCGGTATACCTTTTAAGAAGGATGATGGAAAGGTATCGTAGTAATAAAAGGGATCTACATATGGTGTTTATTGATTTGGAAAAATCGTATGATAGGGTACCAAGGGAGGTCTTATGGAAGGTTTTAGAAAAGAGGAGGGTAAGGATCGCATATATTCGTGCAATTAAAGACATGTATGATGGGGCCACAACTAGTATGAAGACTCAAGGTGGTGTGACAGGGGAATTTTCTATTGGTATAGGATTACACCAGGGATCATCCTTAAGTCCATACTTTTTCACATTAGTCTTGGAAGTACTCACAGAGCACATCCAAGAGCCTATGCCATGGTGCATGCTTTTTGCCGATAATATCGTCCTTATGGGAGAGTCAAGGGAAGACCTAAATAAGAAGTTGGAGTTATGGAGAGAAGCTTTAGAAGTGTATGGTCTGCGCATAAGCCGTAACAAGATGGAATATATGGAATGTAAGTTCAGTTCGAGAAGGAAAAACCCTAATATAGAGGTGAAGATTGGAGAAAACACCCTACGAAAAGTTAAAAATTTTAGGTATCTTGGGTGCATCATACAGGATAATGGAGAGATTGAACAGGATGTAAATCATAGGATCCAAGCAGGGTGGTCAAAATGGCGGAGTGCGTCTGGTTTTATATGCGACAAAAAAGTGCCTTTAAAACTTAAAGATAAATTCCATCGCACCGCTATAAGACCGGCTATGCTTTATGGTACGGAGTGTTGGGCGGCTAAAAGGGAGCACGAACATAAGTTGAGTGTGGCAGAGATGAAGATGTTGAGATGGATGAGTGGTCATATGCGTTTGGATAAAATAAGGAATGAAGATATAAGGGAGAGAGTTGGAGTAGCACCCATTGTGAAAAAGATGGTTGAATCGCGTCTTAGGTGGTTTGGACATGTGAGAAGAAGACCGATAGAACATCCAGTCAGGAGGGTGGATGAGATGGAAGATGGACAAGGGGCGAAAGGCAAAGGAAGACCTAAGAAGACCATCCATGAGGTGGTCAAATGAGATCTACATGTAAATGGTCTCTCTGTAGACATGACACATGACAGAGCACAATGACATCGTTTGATTCATGTAGCCGATTCCACTTAGTGAGACAAGGTTTTGTTGTTGTTGTTGTCAATTGAATAAATTAATTTAAATATTTGATATTTTTTATATTTAATTATGATAAAATTTAAAAATATTTGTATTAAAAAATCAAAATAAATTATTATTCTACTTTAAAAAATATGAAACAAATATTATCAATAAATTAGTGATTACAAAATAATTAAAATTAACAATAAAATTTAAATTACTCTAATCTCTATAATATTACGTAAGTACAATGAAATAATAAAAAAAATAAATTAGTAATTATAAAATAAATCAATTAATATTAATGATATTTAAACTATATTATTATGATTAATTTTTAATATAATAATATATATATAAATTAAATTATAAAAAATTTTATTAATATATAATATATTACATTTTAATAATTAAAAATATAGTGTAATAAGTTAAATGATTAAAAAGAAATAAAAAATTAAAATATAAATAAAATATATAAATAAAATTAAATTAAATTTTTTTTACTAATCATAAATTATTTTGATTTCTAAACCTTTTTTTTTCCGTATTGAATAAAGGCATTAGATGACATTGTTTACGTCTATTAACAACAAATTGTGCACGTGAAGAGACTTTTCGAAAGTGACGCACATACACAAACAGTTAAGTAACGTTTTAATTGATTTAATTTGTTCTTATAATATCACGGTGTTTGCTTTTAGAATGTGTGTGATTCAAGTATTATTTGGTATTCAGATTTTATTTGTATGAGAATTAAATATATTTAAAAAAAATAAAAATTAAAATAATAATATTTTAATTTTTTAGAATTAAATTTGTTTAAGAATAATTTTTTAAATTTTAAACCAAACATGAGAATATAATATTTTTATTTTAAAATTTTTAAAAATTATTTATAATTCTACCAACCACACAAACCTTTAAAGTAAATTCATAATTCTTATCCGTTTCGATATATATATATAATATATATAAATATATATTTTTAATATAATATATATATATAAAATAATTAATAAAATAATTAATATTATATTTTATTTATTTATTTTAATTTATGTTATTTAATTTTTTTTAATTTATATTATATATATAACTATAATTTTATTTAATTTTATTTACTAAATTTTAATAATTATAAGAACGAATATATCTACAAAAGCCAACTAAGATTTAACTTGTTATTACCTGCTAATAAAAACAGAACGAATTCAATACAAATTATTATGGAACGAAATAGGACTAAAATCCCAAAGTGATCCTTGAGATTGGGCAAGTTATCTATAATTGTCCTTGACTTTCAAAATTTCCTAACAGTATTCCTGACATTCAGCTCCGGGACCCATAGTTGTCCTGCGACCCTTTTCGGCGCACAGTCAGCAAACAGAGTGATGATCTGGCACCTCCCATGCCATGCTGGAGCCAGCAACGGCTAGTTGACGTGGCAAATCTTAATTTTCTACCCAATGTGTTCCTGGTCCCATTAAAACCCTAAAAACTAAGAATGATTATTATATGTAGTATCTCCTGAGTCAGAGTCTGCAGTCTAACGAGCCATCGACAAGATTTCTGTGGGTCGAACAACCATTGTCATTGCTCATAGGATAGCTACTGTAAAGAATGCTCATGCCATCGTGGTCCTCGAAAATGGTACTGCCATTGAAATGGGTAACCATCTCCAGCTTATAGGGAAAGGGGGAACCTACTATGACCTTGTCAAACTCGCCACCGAGGCCATATCAAGACCTCTCTCTAATGAACATGACATGCAAAAATCCAATGATCTTTCCATCTATGACAACTCAATTGCTAATGTATCAAGATATGCAGCAAATATCTCGAGGCCTAAACATTTAAAATACGCTTAGGAGAAAAAAGTAGAGATCGAAGACGAGCCAAACAAAATGCCAAAAAAATTTAGACTTTTTGAGATATTGAAATTATAAAAGCCAGAGCTTTGGATGCTACTTTTAGGATTCTTTCTGGGTATGTTTGCAGGCGCTTTTCTGTCTCTTTTTTCTTTGGTTTTAGGCATATCTCTTGGGGTATATTTTGATGATGACACTGATAAGATGAAGAGAGATGTTGGACACCTTTGTTTAGCACTTGTTTGTCTTAGATTCGGTTGTATTCTTTCCATGACAGGACAACAAGAATTTTGTGGTTGGGCAGGATCAAAGCTTACACTAAGGGTTAGGAACCTCTTGTTCCAGTCCATCTTAAAACAAGAACCCAGGTGGTTTGATTTTGATAAAAACTCGACTGGAGTTAGTGTCAAGGCTCTCCATTGATTGTATCAGCTTTCGTTCAATACTTGGTGATCGATTCTCAGTCCTTCTTATGGGGTTGAGTTCAGCAGCTGTCGGTCTTGGTGTTTCCTTTGTCATCAATTGAAAACTAACCCTTTTGGCGGCTGCTGTTACTCCCTTTACTCTTGGTACAAGTTATGTAAACTTGCTTATAAATATTAGGCCACATGTTGATAACAATGCATATGTCAAAGCTAGCAATATTGCTTCTGGTGCAGTATCTAACTCGGTGCCATTGATGAGAGAATGGAAGACGAAGACTGAGCGTGGAGGAGAGGAGACGAAGTGTGAGAATGTTCAAACAAATATGGTGAAGGCAAACCGTTTTTAAGGGCTCCAATACATGAACGACGTCGTTTATGCATTTCATTGGGCGCCAAATTGATACTGCGTTGTTTCACTTGGCTCCAGCATGGCATAGAAGGTGCCAAATCATCACTCCATTTACTAACTGTGCGCCGAAAAGGATCGCAGAACAACCATGAGTCCCGGAGCTGAATATGAAAGATAATATTAAAATATTTTAAAAGTCAAGAACGATTATGGATAATTCGCCCAGTCTCAGAGACCACTTTAAAATTTTAGTCACGAAATAGAATCAAACTGGACAAAACCCACTCTATTCACGAAATAGAATCAAACTGGACAAAACCCGCTCCATTGCCGTGAATAGAATCAAACTGGACAAAACCCGCTCCATTGCCACCCTTATTTACTTCGATGATAAATTAAACCTTTCCTGAAATTATAATACTTCGTTCTACTTCATTCAAAACTAGAAGATTGACAAACATCTTTAATAAAGTTGCCAGCCATGTTAGTTTCATAATTTGAAGTTGGATTTAGGATATTATAAACTTAAATTATATATAATAGAGAATGGAAGAAATAGTTTTGATGAATGATTTAAGAATCATATTATTGATAAATTAAAAAAAATACAAATTCTTTAGTTAAATTATGAATTTTTAAATAATTCTTCTCAAATATTATTCTAAATATTTTTAGATACTATATAGTCTAAGCAGATTTGATTTATTTATTGCTTAAACTTCTCCATAATGTTACTTTTAGTAAGTCTGGAAATTTGTCTACTATAGGATAATTGATAAACACAAAGGGGAAAATCATAACAAACATAAAGCATATTCTAAAAACTAAATATCAAAAAACGTAAGCATAAAAGAAAAGCAAAAACAAATTATTTATTTATGTGCCATTGTGGGTGGCACTTTCTTAGGCAAGTCCGGAGCACCAGTAACGAACTCCGTAGAACTTGCTTCTTTGTTGTTAGAGTCACGTTTTTCCTGAGAAGAAGAATCTTGCGTGGCGCTGCTCTTAGAAATATTATGAGCACTTTGAAACAGATCAACAGGTTCAGATTCGGCGATCTTTCCTGCTTCCAGTGGCGTGCCATGCTTGTAAGCTACTCTCAACGCTTCATCATCTGATACCCTTGCTTGTGCAGTTCCATACGTGATATCATCTTTGCTCTGTGCCATCTATTTTAACACGAAATTTTAAATCTTCAAGTTGAATGCTGAAGAATTGATCAATATTATTGTCACACTCAGTCTAGTCTTCTTTGTAAATTGGAATGCTGAAAAATTTGGAAGAAAGAGATTTGGTTTATATAGAGAAATGAGTATTGACGTACGTGGACTGTTTTCGTACCATTTAGCGACAAGTGTGTCTTTGGTTTGTTGAGGATGTTCCACTTAGTGACACGTGGTTGATCGACCGAAGATCCGAGAAGATCGATGAGATTAAAAAATTTGAGAGATTTTTAATCCATGTTTTATTGGAATTTACTTTTTTCCTTACTTTAAATTGCATAATCGTTTAAAACTAAATTATTTCGGTTAATTTATCATTTTTTATTTTCTGTTTAATGATGCATGTAATAATTTATTAGTCAATTAATAATAAATTCTTAAATAAAATTTAAATGTGTAATGAAATATTTTTTAATTTGTAAAAAATAAAAAAAAAGCATATTGAACTCAAAAGCACACTCCGTAAGAAAAGATTTTCCTTTCTTCTACGTTACTTCTTCTTTCTTTTGTTTGTTGTTAGGGTTGGTTTGGGTAAATTTAAAAAATATATATTTTTGAATTATTTTTTTTAATTTTATAAAAAATAAAAATAATTTTATATTTGTATATTTTATATAAAATAATTTTTTATTTATTAATTATATTTAGGTATAATAATATAAAAATAATTTTTATTTATTTATTATATAAAAATATTTTTTTTAAGATTTTTTTTAAAATATAAATTATAGCTTCTCACAAAAAAATTTTTTTTAATTGTTTTTGATATTTTTATTTTTATTATTAACTCCGCCTATATTACACTTGTTGTACATAGCCGATTCCAAGTCCGGATAAAGGAGGAGGGTTGTGTTAAGTCTTCGACAACTAATATAAAAATTTAGTCGAATTTTCATGACATGAATCAAATACGTTATTGCGCTAAAGTTAGGTCGTTGCCCGAAAGCAACGTGCTGTATAGCTCGAGTACAGTGTCAAATGAGTAAAAGCCGCTGCATCGGTGTCCGGATGTAGTGTTAAATGAGTAAGGGTTCCCACGTTTCCATGAACGAACGAGGGTAAATAAGTTAGTTCACAAAGTATAAGGTAAAAGTCGGAGCGACAGAAGGTTGAGATTTGGGATATGGAATATAGGTACCCTAACAGAAAAATCCATGAAGGTGGTGGACACCATGACAAAGAGAAAGATTAACATTATGTGCTTACAAGAAACAAAATGGGTTGGTGCGAAGGATAGGGAGTTTGATACTTCTGGATTCAAACTTTGGTATACAGAAAATGTGAAGAATAAGAATGGGGTAGGTATTATTGTGGATAAGCAGTGGAAGAAGGACGTAGTGGATGTCAAGATGGTGGGAGATCGGATCATCTCTATCAAACTTGTGGTGGAGGGAGGTACTTTTCATGTGATTAGTTCCTATGCACCGCAAGTGGGTTCGGACGAACAGCACAAGATAAGGTTTTGAGAGGATCTAGAGAGTTTGGTCCAAGACATACCTTCGAAAGATAGGATTTTCTTAGGAGGAGATTTAAATGGCCATGTTAAAAGAGAAGTGATTGGGTATGGAAGTATTCACGGAGGCCATGGTTTCGGGGTGATCAATGTCGAGTGTAAAACTATTTTGGACTTTTCCTTAACCTTTGACCTTCTTATCGCAAATACATGTTTTAAAAAGAGAGACGAACATCTTATAACCTATAAGAGTGGCATGACAAGCTCTCAAATCGACTTCTTCTTGTTGAGGAGAATCGACCAAAAATTTTGCATTAATTGTAAAATTATTCTGAGAGAGAGTTTAACAGCACAACATAGGATGCTTGTCATGGATTTTCGCGTTGAGCAAAAGTTGAGAAAAAGACATCATACGAAGAACCCAAAGACGAGGTGGTGGCGAATGAAAGGTGAGGAACAAAGAAGCTTCCTAAGACGGGTAGGAGAAGAGGCAAAGTGGGAGGAGAATGGAAGTGCTGAGGAGATGTGGAAGGAAATGGCAGAATTTATCAAAAGAACAGCAAAAAAAAGTTTTGGTAAATCTAAAGGGATAGGACCAAGAGACAAGGAATCCTGGTGGTGGAATGCGAGTGTACAAGAAAAGATAAAGGTGAAATGGGAGTGCTTTAAAGAGTGATTTTTATGCCGCAATGCAGATAATTGGGAAAAATATAAGGCAGCCAAGAAAGAGACAAAAGTGGCTGTAAGTGAACTAAGAACAAGAGCATATGAAGATCTCTACCAGTCTTTAGGCATGAAAGAATGAGAAAAAGGTATATATAGAATCGCAAAGAGCCGTGAAAGAAGAACGAGAGATTTGGATCAGGTTAAGTGCATTAAGGATAAAGACGGAGGGGTGTTGGCTCAAGAGGAGAAGATTAATGAAAGGTGGAAGAGTTACTTCTATGAGTTATTTAATGACAGACATAAGACTCTTTCGAGCCTTGGTCGGTTATGCACACGGAAAGAAGATCAAAATTTTGACTACTACCGAAGGATTCGAGATTTTGAGGTAAAAGATGCTCTAAAACAAATGAAAAATAGCAGAGTGGTAAGACCTGATAATATCTCGATTGAAGTTTGGAAGGGTTTTGGAGAAAAATGTATCAATTGGTTAACCAACCTTTTTAATGAGATTTTAATATCAAAGAAGATGCTTGATGAGTGGAGGAAGAGCACATTGGTACCTATCTACAAGAATAAGAGGGATATACAAAGTTGCAGAAACTATAGAGGGATCAAGCTCATGAGTCATACCATGAAGTTATGGAAAAGGGTGATAGAACGGAAGTTAAGAAAAGAGACACAAGTAACAGAGAACTAATTTGGTTTTATGTCAGATATAACACCCCGAATTTTAAAAAAATTAAACAATAATTTATTATTTTATTTAAAAAATTTATTCTCCTAAAAATAATTAAATTAAATTTTATAATATTTTAAGTTTAAAATTTATTAAGATTTTTAAATTATTTTTATTATTATAATAAGATATTCAAAAAAAAATAAATAAAAGAATTATTATTATTATTATTATTTAGTTTCATTCTATTATTATAATTACTATATTATGTTATATTACTATATTTTCTTATCATTCACGGAACCATTTGGAATCAAAGGAAGAAAGAATGAAGCCATAAGAAAAGAAATAAGAAGCATGGCTTATATCCATATGTATGCATATATAAAACATAACACATGTCTCTTTCCCTTATTAACCAAAGGCACTTAATCATGAGTTATCATCCAATGCCATTTATTATGACCGAATGGATTAAGAAAGAGAAAAGGGAAAGGAAAGGAAACATGATACCTAAACCCCTCCTTTGACACATATCCTTATGCAATGTTTCTATCACCCTCTGATCTTTTTTCTTCAGCTCATAACCGAGTTGAACTTTCAAAAGAGAGAGAGAGAGAGCCGAGAGTAACCCTTGGGAGAGACCGTGACCTTTCAACATCTTCTTTTTCCGATTTCTTTAAATTCGTACTCCAATAGAAAATCTAATTCGATAAAAGTGTTCGTATCTTTCTCTTCTACGTGTTGGCGTTATTTTTGTCCGGTAGAAGTTGACGGTGACGTAGCTTCTTTTTTCTTTGAGTTCGGCTAACTGGAGTTCTAGGAAGCACAGACGATTTCTGACACTTTCTCCTTCAGCAATCCAGTCAGAAAGCTTCTCCGGAGCTTTCGATGATTTTGATTTCATACGAAGGTAGGGGATTTTATTTTGAAATTAACTGTTTTAAATTATGAATGCCACGGAAGTCTAGTGGATATTTGCAAATAATTTATGATTGTTTGGAATGACTGAATGATGAGTTTGAATTGAAGCTGTGATTGATATTGATTTTGCGATTGATATTGGTTTTCTGATTTTGATGGAGTTGTTGAAATTCTGATTTTGTGTGATTATGATGAATTGGTTGAGTTGTGGCTGTAAAAGGTGATTAAATTAGTGTTACTTGTTAAATTATAATATGATGAGTTAATTATTGAAGAAATTATCGTATTGATAATTGTTGAATAGAGTTGGATTTGAGTCTGGTTTGAAAAGTGATGAATTTGAGGGAGCCCGCATGGGTGGTGAAGTCCAATTTTTAAGAGAGATTATGCCCAATTTTATGTAAAAGTAACCGAAAACGTGGTATTATTTCGAAAATCTGATTTATAAATTTATTTTGAAACATGATTTTATAGTGGAAAACATTTTATTAACATATTTACTCATATTGAGAAACGTATTTTGTATTGAAAATTGCCAATCTGATTTATGAATATTGTTTGATTTTTGAATTATTACGGAAAGAGTTATGTTCAATCCGATTTATTAAGAAAATTATAATCTTTTAAATTCACTCTTTTGAGAAGAGATTTTGTTTTAAGTTATGATATGAATTTGGTTTGTTAAGAAAAAGAAAGAATGAGAAAAGAACATGGCACGTGTAATTATGAAATGTTTAAAAGGTCACGAGAGGGTGACGGAAAGTAAATGGTTTTGGTTCCAATGGGATAATGTTAAGCTGTGGGCTTTATATGTGAATAATTGTGCGGGGACGCCCGTGTGTATGAAATGGCTTCCAGGAGAAAGTGGCACATGCTTCAGCTGGAGAATCAGCGCCTGCAAGTACTTGCAGAGGTCATGTTCGGCATACTTCAGCTGGAGAATCAGCGCCTGCAAGAAGTAGAAACTTGCAGAGGTTATGCCGCTGGAATGCCTTATCTGACTTGCGAGTCGGATTGCGTCGGGTGCGGGTCGAAACCGACAAATGAGCTCATTACCTGCGATAGGACTAGACATGCATCATCATTGTTTGCACATTTGCATTTGATTGTGTTTGCTTATCTTGTCTCTCTGTGATTGTGCTATTTGTCTTATTGCTATTTGTTTGTGTGTTGATCTGTTTCTTGTGCTATTAGTTTGTGTATTAAGGTGACTAAGAACTGAGGTTGTGATTGAGATTTGTCTTGAGTTCGGAATTTAAAGAAGGTAATTAATTATATAAAGTAATAGTAAAAAGTATTTTCAAAAGGTTTGATAAAAATATAGTTTTATTGAGTAAAGTTAATTATTTGCAATTTATTTCATTACTCTTACGGCATTCCCATTCCCTACTGAGAACGCGTGGTTTGTTCTCACCCCAAAATCTTCCACCCTTTCAGTGACACAGGTTCGAAGACTCAGTTCGAAGCTGTGGACGATTATTAGTCTTATTTGAGTTAAGTTTATGTGTTGAGTCGCTTTTGTGTAATATTTATTACTATTACTAATTATGTGATTATTATTACTAGGTATTCTTTGATGAATGATTCTGATTATTAACAAAAAAGATTTTCTTTTGGAATTTTCTCAAAAACTGAAACCCGATATCGACATAAAGGCTCAATATTAAGTAGATAATAAAAGAAAATAGGTTAGTAACTCCTACTTTTGGTACGATCATGACGTGCTAAAAGTTAGGGTGTTACACCAGAAAGATCTACCACCGAAGCAATATACCTGTTAAGAAGGATGATGGAGAGATATCGTAGTAATAAAAGGATCTACATATGGTGTTTATTGATTTGGAAAAAGCATACGATAGGGTGCTAAGGGAGGTCTTATGGAAGGTTTTAGAAAAAAAGAGAGCAAGGATCGTATATATTCGTGCAATTAAAGACATGTATAATAGAGCCACAACAAGTGTGAAGACTCAATGTGGTGTGACAGAGAAATTTTTCATTGGTATAGGATTACACCAGGGATCTTCCTTAAGTCCATACCTTTTCACATTAGTCTTGTAAGTACTCACAGAGCATATCCAAGAGCCTGTGCCATGGTGCATACTTTTTGCCGATGATATCATCCTATGAAGCACGGACACTTTGCTGAGTTACCGTGTCTACGTGTCAGACACATTTTGGACACGACACTTACCGACACGCGTGTCTGCTGTGTCCAAACCGTGTCTCAATAAAAAATAAAAAATTCTTCTTCAGACACACTTGAACACACCTAAATACCACCACGTGTCAGCGTGTCCGATCTTATTCTTGATATATATTCTTAAAATAAATTTAGATATAGTATATATTATTATTTATTAAAACAAAAAATATTTTAAATACTTGATATAATTAAAATAAGACATTAAAAATAATTTAAAAAATTAATTTATATTTTAATATTAATAAAATATTAAAATATCATTATGGTTTATCTAAAAAATACTTTATATTTTATATGTATGCGTGTCCCCGTGTCATGTAAGATTTAAAAATTCACGTGTCGACGTGTCCCGTGTCGTGTCGTGTCCCGTATCCGTGTCAGTGTCCGTGCATCCGAGATATCATCCTTATAGGAGAGTCAAGGGAAGACCGAAATAAGAAGTTGGACTTATGGAGAGAAGCTCTGAAAGTGTATGGTCTGCGCATAAGCCGTAGCAAGACGGAATATATGGAATGCAAGTTCGGTCTGCGAAGAAAAAACCCTAATATAGAGGTGAAGATTGGAGAAAACATCCTACGAAAAGTTAAAAGTTTTAAGTATATTAGGTGCATCATACTGGATAATGAAGAGATTGAACAGGATGTAAATCATACGATCCAAGCAGGTTGGTCAAAATGGCGGAGTGCATCTGGTTTTATATGTGACAAAAAAGTGCATTTAAAACTTAAAGATAAATTCTATCGCACTGCTATAAGATCGGCTATGCTTTATGGTACAAAGCGTTGGGCGGCCAAAAGGGAGCACGAACATAAGCTAAGTGTGGTAAAGATGAAGATGTTGAGATGGATGAGCGGTCATACGCGATTGGATAAAATAAGGAACGAAAATATAACGGAGAGAGTTGGAGTAGCACTCATTGTGGAAAAGATAGTAGAATCGCGTCTCAGGTGGTTTGGACATGTGAGAAGAAGACCGACAGAGCACCCAGTCAGGAGGATGGATGAGCGGAGGATGGACAAGAGGTGAAAGGTAGAGGAAGACTTAAGAAGACCATCCATGAGATGGTCAAACGAGATCTACATGTAAACGGTCTCGCGGTAGACATGATACATGACAGAGCTTAATGGCGTCGTTTGATTCATGTAGCCGATCCCATCTAGTGGGAGAAGGCTTTGTTGTTGTTGTTGTTTGTTTTGTACTTTTATTTTTATTATTAAAAATTTATTAAATATGTTAAAAGATTAAAAAAAATTTTATTAATTTTTTTTTATCAAATTAATAGCAAAACAAGCACTAAAAATATGATAAAAAACGCCTTTCTTTTGTTTTGTTGTCCAAGCATGGACAAAAACTACAACATTGTATTCATTTTAATTGATGGAATGAATATTGTCTACTTTTGGAGGAAAAAAATGAAGGTTTAATAATCTTTAAAAGTCTAAAACAACCAGCTTTTTGAATTAATATTTGGTGTTGAGTTATACCTGCTAATGTTGAGTTAAACCTATTTAATTTCTCACGTCCATAATCCATAATACTAACCTCTCTTTTAATAAGTCATATTGTCATAATATGGTATCTTTTACCCATTAAACATTCGAAGAAACATAGTTATAAAGGAATATAATGAAAGAAATGATCTATTCATATGCTTTTGGATAACTTTCATTCATCATGATATCAAGCTTTATATAATTATTAAATTAAATATACCTTATATAAGTTATAACCAAAGATACAAAACAACATAATGCAAAATGAATTCTTAGATATGTACCATTCAGGATTTTGTATTCATAGATACCACGAAGCTATTTGGGGAGTAGGAATGAAGAATGAACATAAAATAACTTTTACAACATATAGGAAAATGAATTTGTATGTGCCAAAGAAAAAAAAAATCTGGATTCATGCAGTCTGAAGCAAAAGCTTCACGCCACCTAATCGAAGAAGAGACGAGGAAAATGTTGAACTGTTTTGTTTCATTTTTTTCTTTTATGGTTCACTTTTCTTTGGACGATAGAACGGAGATGATGCACTCAAATCAAAAGAAGGGAAGCTAGTAGCACGGGGAAACTAAACAAGGCGGCGCAGATGGTGACCCTGGACTGTGCATTCCCCTGACCTCCTGTCTTGGTTCCGGCAGGAGCCGGAGATGGGGATATTTTGGAAACTGCGGGAAGTGGTGGCTCTATCACTTCAGAGACTGTTAAAGGTGGAAGCGGTGCAGGAGCCGGTGGTGCTGCGCCGGGCGGAATGGCTTGAAAAAGAGCACCTGGTTGAGCAGGTGCCATGTAAGGAGGTGTCTTGTTACCCAAATTTAAGCACTTGTTCCCTGCAGGAGAATGGAGAGTAGCTATATTGGTGAACTGAACCAGTAAGAATGCGACTACCGACCACAAGATATGTAAATACTTTTCATGAAAAATGTTAAATATGAATACCGCAATATCTATTAAGTATAAAAGATGTATTCAAATATGATACTGAATACCTATATATACAATTCTAGAAACATTTTAGTAATTATTCTAGAGACTAAACCCCCAAAGTGGAGATTCACTCCTTGCACTGATTTGGTCCTTGAGATTCCAATTGAACTATTACCGTCCCTAGATAGATTTCCGGGCACCATAGTGGTCCCTCGATTCCTTTCCGGCAGCGACCGGAAACGGAGTGATGAACTCCAATGCCATGCGGGACACGGGCGAAACAACAACGTTTACTTTTCGTGTCCAACTAAAGCAGAAATGACATCGTTTTGGTATATGATGGCATCTAAAACGGTTTGCACAAGGCTTTGATTGTACAAACACTTCTTCCTTTTTGCCTTAATTGGGGGACAAAAGCAAACCTCGTTTCACCTGTGTCTTGCGTGGCATTGGAGTACCAACTCATCACTCTATTTGCTGAGTCACTGCAGACTACTATGGCGCTCGAGGATCAATCTCGACGATAATAGCACAATTGAAACCTTAGGGACTAAATTGGTGCAAGGCGTGAATATCAGAAACTACTATGGGGATTTAGTCTATTATTAATATGACATTGTCTCAAATAATAGATAGAACAAAGAATTTTATCTTTTGGTGTAAAGTTAGACACAAAATAAGAAAAACCCAAGGCAACAATATTTGATAGATATAAGAATACATGATCAAAATTGAAGTATTTGTGCATAATATTTAGCAATCAGAGGTGAAATGCAGCCATGTTATAAAAGAATTCGCTATCACTTACTTCTGTATCTATTTGCAGTTTTTGGGAAGTCTGTGATGACACCATCAATTTCTGCTCCTGTAACATATGAGTTGATCTCCTCAGTTGCATCTGAGAAGAAATCCCATGCCTGAGAAGGAAACTCATTGCTGAATGTTTCCACGAAAACCGAGAGGTTAGAAGATTTTAGTTTTGACACAGTCTTTGTAGTGCCTGTCAAGAAGAGAACATCCTGAGAAAATACAGAATCCTTGTTGATAACCACAGAACTTGCAAAGCGTTTTATATCCGCAATGGCGGCATTATCTGCATTGCTGATAGTCTCATCAACCTCATAGACAAGCTCATAATTGGTCTTCTCCTTGAACTTCAGTAGTACAGAGCTACTAGTGGATCGAATCATAACTTTCTGTGGTCCCGGTTTATCATAACCTGCTTTGCTCAAAGCATTCATGACTGAATCAATAACACCTAGCCCCTGCTTCTTTGCCAGATATGCTGCATTCTGATGAGAGGAAAGAAACTAAAATGTTAATTGATAGGGGAAAATGAAAGGAAAGAAACCAAAAATAATTTTTTTTTGATTGAAAATTTGCAGGAATATGATTTTGGGCAGTAAGCATACGCAATCTCTTTTTTTCAAACTTTCAATAGAGGAATTTCCCAAAAAATATACAGGGAGGAATTGATTAACAATGCAAGACTTGGCACACCTGCACTTACACTTTCTCAATATTTTTTTATCATTGATCCAACTATTGAGTTATCTATCATGAATTCATGATCATCATTTGAGCCAATTTTTTTTATTGAGAAAAAAAAAACTAGATATCAAGAAAAATGGAATTAAATAGTACTGACTTGTTATACATTTAAAACAATTGTTACCTTGATTTTGAAAGTGAATCGAACAATTTAGTATTAATGTTAGATTGTGTGAAATTGATCATAACATATTAATAATGTAAAGGTGTAATAATTGTATTATCTCACTATATATAATACACACGACACATCTCAAATGGACTATTAGATAGTAACTTAAGTCAACCCAAACCATTTCACATTTTCACACAAAAACTTACCCTTATTTTTATCAAGATAATATGTTCAAATTACAGCTAATAAATGAATCCTATACAGGAATTGCGAGCATTGAATAACACACCTCAACAATGATCATGACACCTGACAGAGAAGTCCGGTTTTTTGCCAAGGATAGGAAATCCGATAATGTTACAAATTCCCCAGCATTCCTATTCTTTGGATTTCTTTTCAATGAATAATTGGTATAGGGGTTCAATATTGAGGCTGCAAGGGAAAAAGAGAAAGCAAAAAACTTTGCATTTATTTCATTTCTTCAGGAATTAAAAAATAAAGGACAAAAACTACAGGCAACAATTTACAAGACAGCAGAAGATACAAGAGGAATAAAGTTGTCATGATAATGATTAGTGAAATGTTGATTATCCAATAAAGAGAGGTTGTAAGCCACAAAACACTTATGCTTGGACAAGACAGGATTACAATAATGCATATAAGGAGATAACGAAAAATGATAGACCATACAACTAACTGAAAATTATAAAAGCTTCCGTTGACTTACGGGTCAGGCTTTTTATGTTATCCCAAGTCAAGCTGAATGTAAATATGCCATTGCCAGACTTAATCTCTGGGATAGTTGTGGCAAGTGTGCTGAAGGTTGACTGAGCAGCATTCGTAGTCTCTATAAGATCAATGGAACTCAAGCAAAATGGTACTCCATCTTTAGACAATTGAACTGGACAGTCGAGAATATCCACACCATCTGATATGGCTTTTGTATAAGCTAAGTCGGTACAAGCAGGATAATCTCCACTTGCTCCATATTTTGATATAACCAAAGTGTTAACTGAAACACGAGTAACACCAGAACAGCATTATACAATGAAACAATAAGGAAATTACTAACGAACGGTCACAGTACATGTTCCAAAAATCAGAACAGGGCAGTGCTGTACCTTTTTTTGTGGCATTGGTTCCAAGGTGTGCAAAGCAATCTGCAAGTGTAGCATTGGAGACAAACGAATTCTTTAGTTAGAACTTAGTAGTAGAGGGAAATAAATGTATACACGCAGTCATTTTCATAGGTTTAAGGATGTAAAGGCCACAACAAAAAACTGAGTGCAAACTTTTGTTTAGAAAATGTGATGAGATCTACAATTATAGTAACTTAACAGTAGACAATTATATTATTTATCAGGATCACAGACCTACCTAGAGAAGGAAGCATATTCTAAACTGTAGTTTAAGATGTGAAATCAATAATGCCTTGAGCTGATAGGTCACTCACTAAAAGATTTTTAAGTAACTATATGTATGCTATAGGTTATTATCTAACAGATCTCAGTAACTTTATGTGCATGCTAACATCAACAGTAGGACATGAATCCCCCAAGGCCAAAATAAGAATAAATGAGACCTGTGCGGCGTTGCCCTTTCTTTCATCAAGGATTGATTACAACTACCTTAGTGGCACTGGAACCCTCATCAAAGGTGCAAGAATCCCATATTCTCATTATATGTAAAGTAAACTTGCTAACAGAAACGCTAAGTTTGGGAAAGATTTTTTTTTTCTAAAGATAGGAAGACTCGAACCCGCGACCTCTAGGTGAGTATGGGGAGACTATGTCATTTGAGCTATAACTTGTTGGCAAGTTTGAGAAAGATTAATCACCAAATTCCAGGATCATGCATCGTTTGGTATGTAAATTCACACTATAACCGTTAGAAATCAGGATAGAATCATATCATATCTATCAAATATGATCTCCAAGGATTAGCATATATATATATATATATATATATATATATATATATATATATATATATATATATATCATTATTTCCTTACTAGTAGTAGTATATTAGGGTTTTATATTGTTATAAATAGATGTGAGTATTCCTCTCATGTAAGACACGTCATATAAGAGTAACATGTTCTTTCTTTCATTTTGCTGAATACTTAACTCTCTTATTTTCCTAATTAATCATGGAATTCAACAATAACTGGCTTTAAAAAAATCAAAATGGATTCGCGAGACCGGATAATGGAGAAATAAATTGTTAGAGACAGAGCTCTTAATGGAATTAAAAGTTTACAAAAGAAAGAGGTTCGAGGATATTTCTTGGTGGTTCCTATCATAAATAAATAAATAACTTACCAACAGCTTCAGATGGTGTTATGGGGAAGTCAGATAGCACACCATCAACAGAAAAGTCACCATTGTCGATGAATTGGAGGTACTCAGCAAGAGGATCATAACTGTAATTATAGCTAATTAGATTGTCATTTGCAAAATCAGATGCAAAAACTTCCAGCCCTGCTTTATGCGCATCTGAGACCAATGAGGTATGAGGCTGCAGATAAAGGCCTGAATCTACGGGCCATATGTATCCCTTGGGAACAAGAATTCCAGAAGCAAATGTCTTGATAAATGTAAGATTCTTTAAGAGTGAACCATAAGTTTGATTAGTTGATGGTTCTACAACATCCTGTCCCATGAACCTGAATACCAACTTCGTTACTTTCGGGAGCCGTGATGTTATACTTCTCAAAAAGCCAACCTCCGGTGACGAGATATAACTGATAACTACCCTTTTAGAAGCTGCAAGTACAAAGCTTCTCATACTCAACTTGTGTTGCGAAAAGAATGCATCATGCTGAAAAATAACAGAGAAAACAACACTTAGATCAAGGGGAAAAGAAAAAGGCAACCTGTGATAGAATTGAATATTTCTTCCAATTACCTGAATATTCATCCATATGCTTGGTTGTGGTTTTGATAAAGCAGCTATATCGTCAACAGTTAGAATTGGCAAGCCATAATACAGATTAGTTCGAGAATATATTGCCTGAACCACTGCCAAGTAACAAGAGATTGTCAGCAACAATATAAAGAAAAACTTTAAACACTATACAGACTGAAAGTGCAGCAAGATCAGCATAAGAGAACACATACAACAAAAATGCTGCATTGGTAAGTTTTTAACTTACCAGAGACATTGGCTAGCTGATCTGATGTATAATCCACGGAAAAGTAGCCAGTGGAGCGGACACCATTTACTGAGTAAGTAGTACTCTTGTTTGGGTAAAAGTTTGCAATGTCAGTATCATTATCAATCTTGACATCTGCAAGGCAAAGGCCGAATCCATCTTTTGTTAATTGCACATCACACCACAGTAGGACATCAGATACACTGGTTGATAATGCAACCTGGTAGGCAGGGCTTGTGGAATCAGGAAATAGCCCTGAAAAACCACCTCGCGCTACGACCAACGGACGATTTCCTGCAAAAAGAAAATCACAATAAGTAATTATGAATAATTTCAATACACCAAGCATCATAGAAAGCAACATCTGCATTCAAGGTTACCAAACTCTCAACTATATGTAGGAATTCCCAAATTTAGACTCTCAAATGGACTTTGATTACCATGAGATCATTTAGGTAAATGGAAAAATATTAACATGAGTGGCTCAAAGGAGAATATTTATTTTTTCTTTTCAAAAAAGAAATAAAACAACGGATAAACTTAGAGGTTATGTGAAGAACTTCACTATTACTCACTCTGTGATCAGAACATGCAAACATTCCAATTAACTGTTACATTACTTTAACCCACAACTATTTCATAAAAAATGCTAAATCTTGTATTGAATGGATATTAAGATGATAATCATATTAGGAAGATGATTCAGATATACAAGGCAAAATTAAACTTTTGTTATTTTTTCCTTCAGATATGGTTTTCGGGGGATCCTAGTCAACGAGACATCAAATCAAAGTGTCATACTCATTTTCAACTTCCCTTCAAACTAAGTAATTAACATTAGCATCACTATTAAGTAGCTTCACCAACTTTGTTTCCACGCAAAAACCAAAGAACAAATAAAGTATAGAGAGTGTAGAACAGAAGAAATAAAAACACAGATCGTTAGTAAGTTAAAAGAAGGAAGTTAGACAAACCAGTGAGTGTGTTCCAAGCGGGTGTGGTGGATCTCTGAGCTAAAACCACAGCTACAAGAAGCGACTGAACAACAAGAAGTTGGAGAAGCAACGGTTGCTGCATAGAACTTGAGCTCCACATTCCGGCAATCTATGCAGATTAAGAGAGAGAGAGAGAGAGAGAGAGAGAGAGAGAGTAATGAATGAGCTCTTTAACCCAGAAGCAGAACCTGTGTGAAGTTGGCAAGCGTATACACCTTTTCTGTTCATATATTTATATTTATATTTATTTATTTATTTATACCATTAAAGTGTAACTCAATATAGGGAGAGTGTTTAACTTGACCAATTTTTTTTTTTTGGATTTAAAAGGAAAAACTTTATTGTGGAGAAAAAAAAATGTATATTAAAATAATCATTTATTATGTACATCACATTTTTATGTAGAACATTAGGATATTTTTCTTTTCCAGAATCTAATTCTCTGTTTTTCCATTTATTCTAACATTAAAGTTTGAAGCTTTTTTAGAGGAAAATGTTTTTCATTTAACTATAGGATTTTTAACAATGTTTTCCTACTTTATTACAAGGGAAAGTGATTAATGCAATTATTAGAAATGAGAATAGTTAAATTTGTTTCACTTTGTATACTATAAAGATTGATAAAAATTTGATATATAATTTTTTTTTCTAAAATACTTTTTGTCACATATATTAACACAAATATTTTTTATTATTTGTAAAATTTAAATTCAAAACTCTTTATTTAAAAGATAAATGATTTATTATTTTAAGTAATTTTTGTTTATTATTGTTTTACAAATTTAATAGATAAAAACAACTAAATAAAAAATAAAAACTTTATCTATATACAAATAAAATTACACAAACATAATACAAATATCATTCCACTTTAAGAAAAATAGAACAGTTTCCATTCTTTTTGCTCTAATATTAACAAATCAAAACTAAAAAAAAGTGATCAAGAAGACAAGAATTCACGAATAAAAGTAAAAAACTTACAAGAGAGTAACTCAAGATTCAAGTCCAATCTTCCATAGAAAGGAAATAAGAAAAAAAAAACTAACTTCTCTTAGACTTTAAAACACCTATAAATTTAACCATAAAGAAATCAAATTAATTTTATATTTATAAAAAATAATTTTTATCCTATAAAAGTACTCAAATATTAATTTTATTCAATGTGTAAATTTATTAATATTCTAAAATTTAAGAATATAACTTTTTTTTATTGTCTTTGGACCAATACAAAATTAATTTTATTTATTTATTTATGTATAAATTTGTTTAATATTTTTATTTTTTTATGGGTAAAAATAGTACTCTACAAGAACAATACCTGCTAGTACTAAGATGGTAAGACGTGAGCGAACCAAGCAAAGAGGCCGATGGCCAGTGGTGATTTCGTGAGAAACTAATAGAACGGAGCAACGGTGATTTCGTGAAAAACTAATAGAACGGAGCAGCAGGGTAGCGACAATCAGAACAAAGCAGATCTGGAGCCCAGAACAGCAAACACAATAAAACGGTGAGGCTGAGACAGCAGCAAGGCGAACCTTGCTAGCAACAATGGGAGGGACCAGAGAGAGCAGAATGTGATGAGTCTGTGAGTGAGACTATGACGGAGAAATGTTATGTTTGGAGTTAAGGCAATAAGCGTTCCAATTCCACTATCACAAAATCTTCGACTGTGATTCTGATTGAACCGGACAGGTAAGTGGAAACGGTAACGGACAGTTCCTACAAAAGCAAGGAGAGATGATGAAGGACGCTATTTACTTTAAGATGCAAGAAATTTTATTAGGTAGTAGTGAGGCCAAGCTGGCTTGAGCTTTCATTTTTTTAAAAATAAATAAATCTACGTCAAAGGAACAAAAACCCAGCTGGCTTGAGCTATAAGCCGCGGTTTTGACTGATGTCGACCACGTTCTGTGTGGGTCCAGGCCGCACGTAGAAACAGAGTTAGAGAGAAGACAACGTGGGATGGTGACTTTGCAAAACCTGAAAAATGAGATTCGCTTCGTTCTTTTAAGGGTGTGAATACGATTCGATAAGAAGAGTAAAAAATTGACTATTAATATTATTATTGTGTTTGATTGATGATGATGGTAGTGCTGAATGCTAATTGTTGATAATTTTTTTAGGTTTTTATTTTAAAAAAATAGAGAAAAACATCAATTTCCAAAATATGTATGTTAATAGAAACAATTAGCGCTTGTGAGATAGCTAGTTTATTTGGATTTTTCTTAAATGAGTATAAATCACAGCTGGATAATAACTATATATTAACTATTAGAATAATTTCCTATATCAATTCTCAATTTTGTTTGTTTGACACTTAGATTCTTGTAAATTTTAAAAAATAAATTTATCTTTAATATTTATTTTTATTAATAGCTACAAATATTGTCCAACTGTATAAGTTAACGTGAAACATTAAGAAGTTGATTGATTTGATAAAACATTTTCTGTTTTTGTCTTTTTATTTTTATTTTTAAAAAATAAGTTTTATTTTCAACTTTTTACCTTTTAAAATAGTCGATTGATTTATAAAAAGAGAATTTATTTTTAAACATTGATAATAATAAAAATATGTTTAGTTAGTCTTTTTTAATTTTTATTTATTGATATTTCATTAATTGATTCTAAATTAAACAAATTATTTTCATAACAAATTATTTTTTATTTTGTTAAAAAAGAAATGGTCATAGTGTTTAAAAAAACGTAAAAAAATATTTTAAAATAAAAAATATTTAAATTTAATATTTTTAAATATAAAAATAAATTATATTAATATTAAAAGATAAATATGAGGTACAAATACAAAATAAATAAAGTATATAAAATAAGAATACGGTTGAATCTAACTTTAAAAATAGGAGTACGGCTAAAAGTGATAAAAATAGAAAAAATACAATTAAAAAAGAAAAAATAGATTGGATAAGAATACACAAAAAATTTCATATTAAATACAAATATAAATAATATAAACTATATAAATTCTTTATGCTTAAGTTCAAAGTTATTAACAAGTCACCAAAAAAAAGTCATTAACAGCAAGAGTATTACTCCTTTTTACTCTCTAATTACTTAGATATAAATGATATTTTATATATATATATGAACCTAGCTTAATTTTAATGTACTAACAATATAAAATATTAATGTAATTTTATAATGTATGGGTATTGACACAGATAGGGGACACATACGACACGGGACAGCAAATTTTAAAATCTTATAAGATACGGTAACACGCATACATATAAAATATAAATTATTTTTTAGATAAATCGTAATGATATTTTGATATTTTATTGGTATTAAAATATAAATTAATTTTTTAAATTATTTTTAATATTTTATTTTAATTATATCAAGTATTTAAAATATTTTTTATTTTAATAAATAATAATATATACTATATCTAAATTTATTTCAAAAATATATGCTAAGAATAAGACGGGACAGGCGGACAGAGAAAATTTTTTTATTTTTTTATTATAACTTCTAAGGGCTAAAATGATTTATTTTAGCTTTTTGGCCCCATATTGTAGGGTGGATCTCGAAAGATATGAAAGATCTCCTCCCAAGCCGTACATATGACTTTCATCAAATACGGCTTTCTACAGAATTCTATATGTATCTATATGTATCTATGAGATCGAGTATGGAATTCTGTTTACTCACTTTGAAATTGAGTATCCGTTTCCCCCCTTTTCTTGCTAGGATTGGAAATCCTGTATTTTACATATCCATACGATTGAGTCTTTGGATTTCCGAAATAGTGTAAAGTGCTTCGAATCATTGCTATTTGACTCGGACCTATTCTAAAAAAGTCGAGGCATTTCGAATTTTTTGTTGACACGGACAAAGTCAAGGAAAACCTCTGAAATTATTTTAATATTGGACCTTGGACATATCATAGTTCCAAATCGAATCTCTTTAGAAAGAAGATCTTTTGTCTTATGGTAGCCAGCTCCTGCTCCAGTTCCCTTACGAAACTTTCGTTATTGGGTTAGCCATACACTTTACATGTTTCTAGCGATTCACATGGCATTATCAAATGATACAAGTCTTGGATAAGAATCTACAACGCACTAGAACCACCTTGTTGACGATCCTGTACTCCGACAGCATCTAGGGTTCCTCGAACAATGTGATATCTCACACCGGATAAATCCTTAACCCTTCCTCCTCTTATTAAGACTACAGAATGTTCTTGTAAATTATGGTCAATACCGGGTATATAAGCAGTGATTTTAAATCCAGAAGTTAAGCGTACTCTGGCAACTTTACGTATGGCAGAATTTGGTTGTTTGGGGGTGATAGTGGAAAAGTTGACAGATAAGTCATTCTTACTGCCAGAACCGTACATGAGATTTTCACCTCATACAGCTCCTCGTTCAATTCTTTCCAAGTCATTGGATCCTTTTCTTCGTTGGAGAATCTCCCCCCTTCCTTCTTCCACTCCGTCCCGAAGAGTCGGACGAGTGTAGATGAGTGTCGTGTCGAAAACGCGGACACGGCAATTCAGCAAAGTGTCCGTGTTTCATAAATGCAATTATATCCTTTTTTTTATATACTACATTACTTAATTAGATATACTAATAGGCCAATTCTATGGTGTCTTTTGTTTGGTGCCTAACTTTTGCCTAAATTACTTTTTATAGTAACTTTAAAATATTTAAAATTTTTTAACTTTTATACTTTTAAATTTAAAATTAATTATTTTACTTATTTTAGTAATTAGGCAATACTTTTTAGACACCGTAGCAAATACCATACTAATAAAACTAGACATGTATTCATAGTTACGTCACAAAATGCATAATACAATATTCGACTTTACAAATATTAATAGTGTGATAAGTAACAATATGTTGCATTATAACATAAGACCATCTTATTTAGTTTAACTTATTTAACCTAAATACCAAGATACAAAAGATCCAAAAGAAAATAGAAATTATAACCTTGATAAACGAAAGAAAATAATATGCAAGTCTTCTGAACTTCTTGAACCTGCTACAAATATCCTCCAAAACTCTAAGATATTTCCCTTAATTGTAGTCATTGAACTCACATAGAGATGATTCGTAAAAGCGAAAAAGAAACCATAGGGGTGAGAACAAGTCTAAGTAGGAAAGAAAAGGAATTAACATATGTGTGAGACCTAATTCGTCATATCCTAGAAAAGGTTCTAGTGCTGGTTTCAAATGCACAAGCAGTTCACACAACAAGTAAGAAGCATACTAGATTGAAATTTCTTTACACAAAGACTCAAGTCTCTATTATCTTATCTTAGTCTCAAATATCAAATCTGAAGTCTCATAGTCTCAATTCTGAGGTTTCATTTTAAATATTAATCTCGCTATGCACGTAATAATTCTTGATGACTTAGACATGACTCTCAATACTTGGTACCCTTATATAAATCATTCCTCAAGCAGCTCAGGGGCTAAACACTCTTATTTTGATTCTCATTCATGTGGATCACAGAAAAAGGCTTTTTTACTGAAATGCGCATGAAAAAATCTTTAATTCCTAATATACGCACGGTTTGATTTTCCTCCTCAAATACGCACGGCCATTTTGCTTGGGTCAGCCACGAAATGATTCTAGGCAGCAAATCAAGCATGGTGAACACGAAATGGTGCATTAGGTCTGACACGGGCTATATCTTCTGTAGTGAAATTCATATATGAAGCATACGAAATGGACCAACTCAATGCAGGCACACACGAAATGGGCCATTTTGCTTATGACAGGCACGAATTGGTGTGTCTCTCTTGTACTTTCCTTTGTGAGTTGTTGTGTTCATGGTTGCTTTTTTGGGTCTTCTTGGTTATAACTTTTTTCATTTATTAAATTAATTATGTATTACTCTTATTTTTTTCTCTATAAAATTGCATGAAAAAATGACTCATAATTAACCATGCCAAAAATTTTTCCATTTTTATGATAATTATAAGAGAAATGGTTATAACTTTTTTTAACAATTTGTGATAGTATGAAAGATGTTTATTTATATTAGATTAAGGCACTCAAAGAAAGATTAAAAGTAAATGGGGTATATATTTTTTTGCATTCACATGATTTACATACAAAAATTAAGAATGAAGCGATTTTTAAGGTAAAAAAAAAAAGTATACTTTAAAAGGGATGAAGAAAAAAAAAAATAGTCTTAACTTGTATGATTTAGTATTCACTACGTACTCTGTGATATACTGTACTGTATTCTGACTTGCAATTCGGACTCAACTTTTAACAAACATAAATAGAAAATTCATTATATGCATACATTATAAATAAAAAATTTAATTTATTATTAAATAATAATTTATTAAATAATAATTTATTATTAAATAATAAATTAAATAATATTATTAAAATGGTTGTTGACAAACTTTAAATGGTTTTTACTACTACCGTGCCTCTAATTTGTGTCTGTTGTCCCTGATTTGGTCTGTTCATTTCGCTGCTGACAAACTTGAAATGATTTTTTCATTTCGTGCCTGCCTTAAGTGAAATGATCCTCCCATTTCGTGGCCACCATATCAGGAATGGTGTGGAAACCCATTTCGTGCTTGCCATGCTAGAAATGACACGGCGCATTTTGAGAAATGATTTCACATATGCGCATTTTGGAAATTAAAGAATTTTCCATGCGTATTTCAGTAAAAAAGCCCACAGAAAAATCTTATATAATTAGGATTTATGTTTTATCTGTATTGCATCGACAGATATTTTTTACATATTAATCATGGTCTAGGTTTCTTCAACTCTAGATCTTATAGAGTTTACCTTCATCCGCCAAAAAAAACTTAATAAAGTCAGAATGATTGGTTTTAAAAAAAAAAAAATTTAGGGACGAAAAGTTGTATTATCTTTTTTTTTTTTAATTCTACCAGGATTAATTTTGATAATAGGATAAGCTACCAAAAATACACTCAGAATAATTTTGTTGTTGACAAAAATGCATCCGAATTTTATTATCGATAAAAATGTCCTCAAATAATTTAAAAATGAGATAAAAATATCCAACATTAAATATGTATTTCTCAAAAAATGTTTTAAAGATTGAATTTTGATGCAATTTTTACAAACACAATTCGACAGTAAGATATTTTTATTCTTAAAATTTGGTGATTTTCGCTGATTTTATATTTTTTTGTGATTTTTTAAATGTATTATTGGTTGTGGACAAAAAATACCAAAAAATATATACTTAACGAAAAATCACCAAATTTTAGGAATAAAAATATCTTATTTTTCTAATTATGTTTGCAAAAGGACTGCATCAAAATTTAATCTCCAAAATATTTTTTGATAACACATATTTAATGTGGAGAATTTTTATCGCATTTTTAAATTATTTGAGGATATTTTTGTCGATAATAAAATTTTAGTGTATTTTTGTCGGCGACAAAATTATTCGGGTGCAAGCAGTTCAAAATGTTAGAGGTTCATTGCCTTACTTGTGTTTGCGTGTTATTCCTAGTAACATTAAATGTTGGCCTGTTTGATCAGAACATTATATTACACACCTCCATTTTTGCAAGAACCAATTCATATTGAATCCAATATTCCATCCAATGCAAGAGCAAAGCAACTTATTCTTAGACTCCAACATCCTCCACCAATTCAATCTAGTACTCCACTTCTTATTCCACCTCCTCAAACCAATGAAGGGGTCTCGACAGAAAAGTAAGAATACTACCTCAAAGATGTTCAAATTATTTCAAATGCTGGATTCAAGCAACCAAAGAAGAAGTGAGGTAGATCTATCTACAACATGTGCAAAAAAATTACCAGTTAAAATACTCTTGAAGTTCAATAAAATTAAGATAGTGGTGACGAATCATAAGTTCCAAGAAAAAAGAACAAAGCTAGTTAAAAAAGAGGAATGAAAGAATATGTGTATATGAGAAAATAAGCCGCTTGAGTAGGAAATAAATAAAGCTAGAAAAATCTGTTATTAACTTATGAAAAAGAAAGAGTCCATGAAAATGGAACTGATTTTATCAGTCACAAAAATCATGGCAAATAAACTGAGCAAACTCAGCATTTGATAAAAACTGAAAATCGTAAGAACCCTAAGCATTAATTGAAAAAAATAGTCTAATTAAACTCGATTAACTTATAAATTACATAAATTCAAACAAAGAGATAGAGTATGGCAGTGTTACCAGAACCGATGCTACCTGCAAAAACAGTGAGAATAATCTGAGTTAGTCAAACAAATAATAATAATCATACACATAATTAATCTAAGTAATTAATTAAAACACAAAAAGAAATGAACAACCATTGAAATTTGCTATGCCCGCCGTAAGGAATAATGGGAATAGAAGGGTTTATATAAAACTGAGGGAATAACTTGTGAAAGAATGATGTGAAAAATATAAATTTTAAAAATTTTGAGATGAGAGACAAAATGTGAAAAATAGGTAAAAAAGAAACATATCAGATGATTAGATGGAATGGGAAAAGTGGAATATTAGGATCAGTAACTTTTATATTTTGTAATTATTAATTAATTATTAATAGTTTTTTTAATTGTGTGAGATTATATTTAATAATAAAAAATTATTTATTTTTCTTTTAATAATTAAGTGTTAGTCACAAAATATAAAAGTTGTTGGCTCTAAGATTTTTCCTGATTACAGTTATGCTAACATATGGCATACATGAGATCATGGAATAAGCCAATCAATGAATCTCTATACATGTACGAACCATTGCATGGCGTGTGATTAATGATGGACATACCATAAATAGTGCCACTATGTTTAGGAGGGTTGACACCGTGAAATTCCATTCACGGACAATTCTCAATGAAAAGAAGACGAATGTTAGGGGATAGCAATTTTTATAATTTGTAGTAAGTAAATAGCTATTAATGATGATTTTAATAGTGTGAGATTGGTGTGAAATTTTATCTAATGCTCATTTTTCTTTGCTGGTTATATGCTGGCCAGAATTTAATAAAGTTGCTAGCCCATAAATTTTTCCTTAAAAGAATAATATTAGATATTAGATGTGGTTTTTTTAGTAATGTTATTTGTACACTAAAATTAGTTACTAATATAAAATACATGTTAAAATATAAATACATATTGAAAATAAATTAAACCACACATATATTTATATACAAATATATTAGTATTTTGATGACTAATTTTAGTATACAAATAACATTTTTAGATTTTTTTAAGGGAGTTATTTAGATAAAAATATTTTTTTTAAATATTTTTTAATAATTAAAATTCAATACATATAAATAATTAAATCGTGTTATTTTTGTCAAAATTAAATCAAACAAATTAATTTGACAAAAAAATCGATGAACTAAATCTTGAACCAGTCTAAATTAATATATTTTATAAAAAATAACTACAATACCCTTATTATAAAAAATGACAAAATACTTTTATTTTATATATATATATATATATATATATATATATATATATATATATTGAAAATTTTAAATCATAACTCTTCTTTTCTTTTTATATTGTCATGGGATTAAGATTTAAAATTAAAATATTATGTAATCATTTTTTACAAAAAAATTTATTAATTTAGACTGATTTAAAATTTAGTTCATCAATTTTTTGACTAAATCGATTTATCCAATTTAATTATAATAAAAATGATACGGTTTAATCGATTACATATGTTAAATTTTAATTATTAAAAAATATTTTTAAAAAAAAATATTTTAAATATCTTTATTTAAATGACTCTTTTCGTTTAATACATGTGGTACTTGAATACCTTAATATATGGTACTTATAACTTTGCAATTTTGTCTTTATTTGTTCACAACTATTTATTCTTCATTTAGGACAAAGGCTTAAGCCAGAAACATTACATTTTCATTAATCATAACTTAAGATAATGGCACTTCACCAAAACAAAGGCATGAGCCCAACTAATCTAACATATAGACATTTCACTAAATCATACACAAAGGCAAGAGTATCGTACTATTTTGCTAATTTGTTGAATATAATGATGGTAAAGAAATTAAAATCAATTAATAGATATATTATTAAATTATGCCCTTACTGTAAAATTAAAACTGTGTGCATTAGACAAAGCAAGTGATCAAAAAACACGACGAATACTGCATAAGCACACAATAGAGCTGCAGACGCAAACCTGTAATTATTACTCACTGACTCAATTTTAGAAAGCACTCAATCTTGTCATCAAGAAGGCAACAACGGCGGAAATGCAGAATTACAGAATAGAAATCACAAAAGTGCAAAATTAGAATACGATAGAGTAGGAAAGTGGGACTTTGGGACTAAGAGAGTAACGTGGAGGTTACATAATTTTAAATTAAAACTGAAATTGAAAAGATTGAATTAATACGGTATAAAAATGTGTATTTTGATAGTAGATTAACTTTTAAAGAGTGTTGTACTTCTTATTTTATCTGGACTGCACTAGCTTTTGCCTTAAAAATATACATATTATTTGATGAAAAAAAAATATTTAATCAATTAAATATATTTTTTAAAATAATATACTTATATATTATAAAATTTATCAATGTTAAATTATTGAAAAAAATTATATAATTAAAACTAAATCTTGAAAACACTTTATAAAAGCGCTTTGTATTTAAATGATATGTAAAAAAATAGAATTGAAATTAGTACATTTAAAAATATTGAGAATTTTTAAATTAAGAAAAATTGGTGAAAAGAATAATTTGGTACTCAACATTCGATTTTAGGGACTAAAACAAGTTACTTAAATCAAAGATAAGAAAAAATTTAATACATTTACAAAGATGACATGGTGGATGACACGTGGATGAATAATATTGCGACACATAGTTCGAGTTCACACATTGCCAATAGTATTATAATATGTGGCATACTCTCGTCCACATCAACATGTCACGTATCATTAATTGACCTGTTATCATATTATTACACGTGGTCAAATCATGAAATGACACGTGTCACCAATAATCCACGTCATCGAACCACACAAACACAACATTAACAAAAATAATCAGAGACTAATATATTATCAATCTCAAAGACATAATTAGTGTAATTAAAATTTTAAAAATAATTTTAGAGAACCACACCAATCTAAAAAATCACTTTAGGATTTAACTCCTGCAATAGCTAACAAATTTGTTTCCCAAATGTTATTTGGGAAGTGTGGCTAATTTTTTTTTGTTATGGAAGTAAAAGTGGTGACATACTTTAACATTGTAATTTTTGGTGTTTTTTAAAACTGTGGAAGTACACAAATCCCTGGGTCCAATTTCTGTACTTAAAATTTTTTAATTTTTTTTAACACAAATCCCTGGGACCGATTTGTGTACCTCTCAGAAATCCCTGGGTCCGATTTGTGTACCTCTAACAAATCGGACGGTCCGATTTTTGCTTCTCTAGTTAAACGATCCCACATTTAAATATAACACCCCAACAATCCACATTTAAGAAAAACACCACTACCACTCCAATATTAAAAATAAAAAATTCGGGAAGTGTCACACAAACAGCCATAAGGATATCTTTCGGAATATTCTTATGGGCAGCAAATCATGTTATAAATTTATACAATTACGTTATGTATTAACTAAAATTAATTACTAATATAAAATATATATTAGAATATAAATATATCTTTAAAATAAATTAAATTATACATATATTTATATATAAATTTATTGATGTTTAATTTTAATAATTAATTTTAGTGTATCAATAATATTTTTAAAATTTATAATATTGAATAAAATGATAAAATAAATTATAAATCGCGAGGTAACATTTTTTTACATCATATAATATAGTTGAATGAATAAAAAGCGTTATTGTATAAGCACCAAGATTTTAAAAGTTGGATGGAACTGATTGGTCGAATCGGTCGACCAAAAATTGTTTGTTTTAATTATTTGGTTGATATTATCAGAGGCTATTTTTTTTGGATATGATTTTAATGTGTGAGTTAGCCTCAGTTATGTTGTGTTTGGGGGAATTTACGGTGGTGTGACGGCGTTGAAGTTTTGTTTGTTAGTGTGACCGTCGGATTTCATTGAGTAGAAAGAGGGCACAAATTGGACGGTCCGTTTTGTGCGATGGGAGTACTGAAATTGCTGGGACCGATTTCAGGAGAGAAGAAATGGCTTGAAACTAATCGGACGGTCCGATTAGTGTTGTTAAAAAATTTGAAATGCAAAGACGCAGTCGGACCGTCCGATTTGGTTGTTGCTGCTGTATACATATAAGTTACCTTTAGTACGCAGTAGTTCGTCTTCCTCTTCGTGCAGAGAGAAAACCCAGCAAGTTATGTAGCTTTTCTTCTCTGGTTCTCCTTCTTTTTTATTGTTGCAGAAATAGAGAAAAAAAAATATTGTTATTGAGAGTAGCTAGTATATCACTGTTAGTATGGATGATAGAGTTAGTTTGAAAGTATATTGTTTTGGGCAGATTTTATTACAAACGTATGAAGGAGTTCAATTTGTATGTGAAAATTCATTAGATATTGTTATTCCATACACATTGTCATTTGAGGAATTAAAAGGTGTGATTTGTGAGAAGATAGATCCTCGTTTATCTAGGAGAGTGTCGTGTATTTTGTACAGGTATCCTTTATCCGTGTTTGGTGAGTTCGCATAATTTCAAACCAAGTACGTAACGGATGAAGCGAGCATGCATGAAATGTTTTCAATCTATATTGAAAATCGTCATCGAATGTCGTGCATCGAGCTGTACATTGAGTTCGAGCAGTCGGAAGCGGACCGAAATATTGAATTGGAAGATTATGATAGTGATAGCGAGGAGGAATTTGAAAGTCATTATGAGATCGTTGGTTTAGGTGAAGAAGAAGATGAAGCTGACGGCACTATTAACGCAGATGTGGCGGAGGTGGCCAATGTATTGACAAACCAACAACCGTTTCAAGAGCCTTCTTTCATGCGGTCATTGGATTTGGAGGCTATGCATGCACTGGAGTTTCCTCAATACATGAATGCAGGTATGTAAAGAAAGATAGTTATGTGATATGTGAATTACAATTTGTGTAACATGCGTTTGATTAATTTATTAGTTATTAGTTATTTAGTATGGACTATATTTACTAGGTGGTTAGGTAAATAAGATAGCTAACATGTAGACTATAATTATATATGTAAAAATGTAGATTATTATTATTTATGAGAATACGTATCTTGCTGTGTGATTGTAGCTGAGCTTCCTGTTGTGATGGATGGGGAATTCACGGTTGGAATGGAATTCAGTTCAAGAGAGGCAGTAATCAAGGCGATGAAGAATTATACCATCCGTAGAGGTGTAGACTACAGGGTGTATGAGTCAGAACCGACGACATTCTATGCTAAATGTACACAATATGGCGCAGGTTATGATTGGCTGATCCGGGTTACCAAAATGCAGAAGAAGTACTGTTGGGAGATAAGAAGCTACAATGGTAGTCACACTTGTACTCGATCTAGTATTTCTCAAGACCATTCGAAACTGGATTCCAAGACAGTTGCAGAAGCAATTAAGCCGTTGGTAGAGGTTGACCCATCTATAAAGGTGAAATCAGTCATTGCGGAAGTACAGTCGAAGTTTAACTACACCATCAGTTATCGCAAGGCATGGTTGGCAAAGCAGAAGGTGGTGGAGTCAATCTTTGAGGGTTGGGAAGTATCGTACGAAGCCTTGCCCATATGGTTTGAGGCTATGTGTCACAATGAGCCGTCAGCGGTGGTTCACTTTGAGACTATGCCTGCATACCAGGGAGATGATTTGGTTCCTGATATCCGTGTACTGCACCGAGTCTTCTGGAGTTATTACTCTTGTATAAGGGCATTCAGACATTGCAAGCCAGTTGTGCAGGTGGGTATGTCATGAACATTTCCTGAATGTGAGTACCCTGGCCCTGGAGCCATGAAACCAAGCAGCTGGCTAAATGAGGCTTGCTCCCCTGCATCAGCTTGTGTACCACTCCAATACTCTTGATGTAACGGGACTGACTGTGTAAAATAATCTGATGGATGTGTTTGCGGCACATACTCCATACCACACTGAACCTCCTGTTGGACCGGTGGCGGTGGCGGTGGCGGTGGCGGTGGCGGTGGCGGTGGCGACGGCGGGTGCGGTGGCAGTGCAGGCGGTTCTTGTTGGTGTTCCTCCTGATTATGAACTGGAGGACCCTCTGGATCCTCTTGATATATGAGGTCCGATATCTGCAAGTGGGCACCGAATGCTCCACGGTACTAATGCATATAAATCTCCAAAGGATAATGTAAGGGCACTAAGTCATCAGCTAGAACATGACTATATCGATTGGTCCATTGCATAATCCAAAAAGAGTGGGTGTTGGACCAATCTTGATTCTTAGGTCCAGTTAGTATTTTCCCGTGTGATGTGCCTAGGTCCCGCTCTTGAGTAGGAACGTCCTGGATCAAACCAAATTGCCTCCTGAATCGATCGGATGAATGCCACTCGATACATTTGAAAGATATAAGCGGCACTGTTGCACTCCAAACAACTGAATGTTGACGGATGTCTAGTGGAACCACGTCCGGCTCAATGAAGTCAATGCCATAAGCCTGCCACACAAACTGGACACATCAAGACTATCAAATGACTACACAACAATTAATTCATGTATCAAACTAAAGCAACTACTAGTAGTTTACAACATACATATCCTTCTTGCAAATCATCCAGCAACCTCCTGTAGTGCGCAAGCGTATTATATCGGTAAGCAAAATTCTCACGATCCCAGTTGCACCACCTGCAGTCAAAAATCCCTTTTTTAACTTATTGTGTAAAAAATAGAATACAATTTCTAGTAGAGAAATCAACGCATACATTAATTCATTTTACCTGTTTGCGATCAGAAACACTCGGGGATTGTCAGGAATCGGGGCAAGAAATGGGAGACGGGTCCAAGCCCAAGTAAGCAAAAGTGTAAGCGGACCATCGATTTCCCTGCAGTCGACACGGGTTGCCCTACACAATGATCTGTTCAAGTGCGCGAGGCATGCTGAACCCCAACTATACTGTATGATCCCCGCAAAGTCACGGAGCAAAGGCAGAAATTTCCAATGCACCGCTGCACCAGACTTGTCACCAAATAGAATTGTCCCAAATAACAACATTATGTGACACTTGACATACCTCTGAATCTGAATATCATCAGTCAACACTGTGCGATCCTTCAAACCCCTAAACCACGTCAGTTTTATAAAGCTTCCTCTACAGTCCCTGTTCCTCGGTGCAACACCAAACTGGTGCAAGCACTCGGCCTCCATGGCCTCGAAACTACTCATCGTTGGTCCTGTAATCGGAACTCCGTTTGTCGGCAGACCGAGAATCATCGCCATATCCTCCAACGACACGGCACACTCACCAATTGGAAAATGAAAGGTGTGCGTCTCTGGACGCCATCTCTCGATGAGAGCATTAACCATTGCTGACTGGCATTGAACGACTCCAATCTGAGAAACATGATAAAAACCAGTCTCCCGTAAATACGCCTCAACAATTGAGTTGTACCGGTCCAACGGTAAATAATGATCACATAACAACATTCGTAAACCCTGCAATATCACATTTTTATTGTAACTATCAGTACATAATTATATTAAGGCTTTTTTACTTAAATAAATTAAATAAGTTCTAAAATTACTCAAATCCCCTAAATCAATTTTTGATACGTAAATACCCTAATCCTAATATTATATAAATCGTGCTAGGGGAATGTGGTTTATATAATATGTTAACCATCATACCCTGTAACGATTTATGCATGAATGACTTTTGAGCAATAACACATAAATCGTCCTAAGGTTGCCAGCTTTATTAATTGTATGTAAATCGTTCCAGGTTAGGAGGATTTACGTGGTTTCAGGCAAAAACACAATACCCTGCAACGATTTATGTGTAAGTTATAACCCCAGCACCCTACCACGATTTATTTATAACAAATAAATCGTGGTAGGGTGCTGGGGTTATAACTTACACATAAATCGTTGCAGGGTATTGTGTTTTTGCCTGAAACCACGTAAATCCTCCTAACCTGGAATGATTTACATACAATTAATAAAGCTGGCAACCTTAGGACGATTTATGTGTTATTGCTCAGAAGTCATTCATGCATAAATCGTTACAGGGTATGATGATTAACATATTATATAAACCACATTCCCCTAGCACGATTTATATAATATTAGGATTAGGATATTTACGTATCAAAAATTGATTTAGGGGATTTGAGTAATTTTAAAACTTGTTTAATTTATTTAAGTAAAAAAGCCTTATATTAACAATGATCTGATTATACTCCATTACAAAGCATATATATTATTATTATTATTATTATTGGTATATATTATTATTATTATTATTATTATTATTATTATTATTATTATTATTATTATTATTTTTAAAAAGCCGATATTATTAATAATATTCATAAAACAACATATATAAATCTAGATTCGGTCTTCTGTTTAAAATTGTCAAAATTATCCTATTATTATTATTATCAGCGATCAAACCTAATTTATTAATTCTATTTTTAAACTAAAATAATACAGATTTGTATATTCTAATCTAAAATCTACTTCCAGTTCAATACAATTAACCAAAACAAAAATATATGAATTCAAATTTCCTTCAAACAAATAATAGTAATAAAAATAATAATAACAATAATATCCACAGATTATCAACAATAATAACAATAATAATAATAATAATAATAATAATAATTTGATTTCATTCATTCATCCAAATTAGCAAAAACATAATAACAACTAGTCATATATTTCATTTCAAAACAAAGCTTACTAATAAAAAAAATTCAGAATTTTTAAATTAATTATTTTTACTCTATTTCTAAATTCTTTAAATTTAACTAATTAGTTCTACTCTATTATTTTTATACTATTACTAAAATCTAATACATTATTCTATTTATTAAATCAAAATTTTAAATAATAAAAACTTACATAATCTAGATGTCCAAGATAATTAACAATGTAAAATTCTAGCTGATTCACTTCCTTAATTTTGGGTCTTCTTGGCATTGTCTTCGGTCCGATTTACAGCTGCTGTATGGTCCTTGTAGCCTTCAACAATAGAGATGGTCTGAGTTTGGGAAGCAAATAGAGAGAGTTTTGAGTGTGAGGCTGAAAGGGACACTACTTGAAGGTGGGGATACATTCAGTTCAATGTTGGGAAGCGTTGGATTCAACCGAAGGGGGCCTGCATGCGTGCCACGTGGAATGGGGAACGAAATCGGACCAAAGGTTTTGTGTACCCCCGATTACAGTATTCGGTCCCTCCGATTTTGGTACCCCCATCGGACGGTCCGATTTCTCTTTTCCAACGATCATATGGCAGTGATTCACCCTGCTCTCTCATAACTCAGCTATACACAACTCTTTTCATCATATAAAAAATAAAAAGTTCTATTATCAGATTGAAAATTATCTATAAATGGTTAAATTGGCAGAAAATCAATCGGTTAAATCGAACCAAAAATCAAACAGTTTATCATTTTTGCTCCAAAGTGTATTGTTTTGCTCCAGTCCAATCTTTATAGAAAAAATTTAAAAAAATAAGGAGAAAGAATTAGAAGGCCAGAAGTGCAGACTACATTCTCTATTTTTCGTTGCACTTATCTACCGTCATCACCTTCTATTCATAGATGTAGTGTCTGTTTGAATAGTGGTTTATCAAACTGAAATTTGAATAAAAGTAATTTTATAAAATTGATTTTGGATAAAAATAAGTTTGTGTCAATATGATTTATGTTTGACAACTCTTTATTAAAATTAATTTTGATAAAATAATTATTGTTTGAATAATATTAGTTAAAATCACTTTTAGATAGATAATTATTTAAAAGGACATGACATTAAATTACAATGTTATTTTTTATACATGTTTAATTTTTTTTATATTTTTTTCTTATATTTTTTATATAGTATATTTTTAATACTCTTAGTACTCTTTTTTAGTATGTTATAATTTTTAACTATTATTATTATTTATGATTAATTTTTTGTTTAATTTATTTCACCTAATGCGATCAATAAATTCTATTATAAAAAGATAATAATAAATATAATACACAAAAATTATAACTACAAAAATATATAATGTCAAATAAAAAATTAATAAAAAATATAAATAATAAATAATAAAAAAAATTCATATAGAGAGAAGTAATAAGAATTTTATAAATAATGTAATAACATGTAAAAAGGATAATGCTGGTAAAAGAAAAATAAATGTCAAAGGTAATGGCTAAAAACACATTAGTGCAACTGAGAAGTTATAAATTATTGTTTATTGTAAAAGTGGTTTTATGAACAAAATTACTTCTCCATTTGTAGAAAAAAAATTAGTTAAACAAAAAATTAAAACTTTCAAGAAGTTTAAGATACTTTTTTCCTTCAAACATAGTTACCAAACACACACGTAGTCATCCCATCAACATCTCTCCTCTGTATTGTTCGCAACCACCCTACCTCACTTTATTCATTTACAGCTCCTTCTGCTTCTACCCATCTCTACTCGCTCTTCCGTCTAGAAAAGACAATGGATATGCTTAATATGCACATGGAAAAAAGGTTAAAAACAACTCATGTATAAGACTTGTTTGGGCGTTATTTTTCAAAAAAAATTTAAATAATATTTTTTAAATTTTTTTTATAAAAGTAAGTAATTTTATATTTGAATATCTCATATAAAAATTTTTTTATTTATTAATTATATTTGAATAAAATAAAATAAAAATATTTATTTATTTATTTATTAGGTGAAAAACATCTTTTTTTTAAAGATTTTTTTAAAAAAGATGTAAAGTTTAGTTTTCCAAAAAAATATATTTTTTAAATTTTTTATTATTAAAAATTTGTCAAACACACTAAAAAATATAAAAAAAAATTATTAAAAAATGTATTTTTTATTAATTTAATAGCACCCAAACAAATACTTACAGTATTTTTCTTGTTCTTTGGTGTTGGAGCCAACACTTGTGGAATCACATGCAAACCTAAAATGGAACAACGTGCAACCAAAGAAAAATGGGTTAATAGTTAAATTAGTCTTTAAACAATGATTCGTTCTTTAAATTTATCATTGAAAGACTTTATAAATCAAATTGGTCCTTCAAAAAATTATAAATTAGTAACTTTTGTCCTTCATTCACTCAATTAATAATTTTCATAAACAATTGATAATATAGAACGTTAACTCACATCATATATGACACCTAGCATATCTAATTAGACGCCAAATAAATATATTTATAAAAATTTATCTATTTAGCGTGTTAGGTTATATTAGGATTATGGTTTATATAATTGAAAAAATGGAATAAATTAATAGATTTTCAAAAATATATTTATTCAACGTCTAATTAGACCTGCTATATGTCATGTATGTTATCAGTTAATATTTTATATCATCAATTGTTAACAGAAACTATTAATTGAGTGGCGGAATGACAAAAATAATTAATTTATAATCTTTGAAGAACTAATTTAATTGATAAAAATTTTTAAAGACAAATTTAGAAGATAAATCATCTTTTAAGGACTAATTTGACCATTAACAAAAAAAATAGAAAAAGAGAAATCAGGACAACTACCACGTTGTTTGTTAGCTATTGGGCTAATCCCAAAAATAATGGGTTTTAGTTATACAATTTTATTACTTATAATTTTTAATACAAAACAACACTAAAACATAATTAATTTAAACACTATAAGGGCAATTCACCTAAATAAATTGTTTCACTTTTAAAATTACGTAATGTAAACGAAGACGCAAATATATTGTTTCACATATCTATAAAAATCGTTACTGGCAGTAGCGGTTTACACAAACACAGAATCTACTGCTACTAGCCGCAGATTACGTTGAGTTGTGGCAGCATAGAAACCGCTGTTGCCTGCCGCGGTTTCTGCATGATTATGGTTGGTCATAATGTGCATTAGGATACGTGTGTAAACCTTTAGAGGGAGCAGCGGTTTACGTTGAGTATGAAAACAAATAATAAAACTAATCTTTATCTAAAAAATAATTATAAAACAAATAATTAATGGTATATACTATTTAAATAATATCATAAATAAAAAAATTTAATTTATCATTTCACAATATAATTTAAAAAATATAAATATGCATGTAATAAATTTTTTATTTGTATTTATTATTCAAAGTGAGATTAAATTATATAAATCAAGACTAATTTTTTTTATTCTCATCTCTTTCAAAATTTATAAATAATAAAATAATTTATTTTTAGCCAAAAGTTCACTAAATTATATATTTTTCTCTTTAAAAATCACTTCATTCTCTTTTATTTATATCAACCATACAAAGAAGATTTGGAGAGTTTGGAACATGGATTATCTTCTTTACTGCTGATTTACATTTGAGGTTCTAGCTAAATGAATTTTTTTTTATTTAGTGCAACTTTGTTGTCTTATGCCAAAAAATAAAAACTATTGCATCTTAATTTTGATGAATAAAATAAAAAATATAAATATGCATGTAATAATTTTTTATTTGTATTTATTATTAAAATGAGACTAAATAGCAAATCAAAGAGTGAGTATTCATATAGTACTAAAATATATAAACTAAAACTAATTTTTTTTATCTTCATCTCTTCTAAAACTCATGAATGATAAAATAATTTATTTTTAGTAAAAAATAGTGAATTTTTTTCACTAAAAATAGCAAATCAAATAAAAAAAATCCTATTTTTTACTAAAAATAAATTATTTTATCATTCATAAGTTTTAGAAGGGATAAAGATAAAAAAAATTAGTCTTAGTTTATATATTTTAGTACTCTGTGAATACTCACTCTTTGATTTGCTATTTAGTCTCATTTAATAATAAATACAAATAAAAAATTATTATATGCATATTTATATTTTTTATTTTATTCATCAAAATTATGATGCTATCACTATTATTTATTCAATCAATCAACTATAAAATACAAATAGTTTTTATTTTTTGGCATAAGACAACAAAGTTGTACAAATAAAAATAAATTCATTTAGCTAGAACCTCAAATGCAAATTAGCAGTAAAGAACACAACCCATGTTCCAAACTCTCAGTCTCCGAGTTTCTTTTGTATGGTTGATATAAATAAAAGAGAATAAAGTGATTTTTAAAGAGAAAAATATATGATTTAGTGAATTTTGGCTAAAAATAAATTATTTTATTATTTATAAATTTTAAAAGAGATGAGAATAAAAAAATTAGTTTTGATTTATATAATTTAATATTTTGAGTATGGTATTTTTTTATTTGTAATTTTTCTCACTTTTAATAATAAATACAAATAAAAAATTTATTACATGCATATTTATATTTTTTAAATTATATTGTGAAATGATAAATTAAATTTTTTTATTTATGATATTATTTAAATAGTATATACCATTAATTATTTGTTTTGTAATTATTTTTTAGATAAAGATTAGTTTTACTATTTGTTTTCATACTCAATGTAAACCGCTGCTGCCTCTAGCGGTTTACACACCAACCATAATCATGCAGAAACCGCGGCAGACAACAACGGTTTCTATGCTGCCACAACTCAACGTAATCCGCGACTGGCAGCAGCGGATTATGTGTTTGTGTAAACGCTACTGCCAGTAGCGATTTCCATAGATATGTGAAACAATGCATTTGCGTCTTCGTTTTGGAAACAATGCATTTACGTAATTTTAAAGGTGAAACAATTTATTTAGGTGAATTGCCCACACTATAATATATTAATTTTTGCTAAGACACCAAAAAAAATATTAATTTTTGCTGCAACTATCTTCTGTTATTATTATTATTATTATTATTATTATTATTATTATTATTATTATTATTATTATTATTATTATTATTATTATTATTATTATTACTTTATTCCATAATATATAATATGTAAATAATTTTGTATATATTAAAATATTAAATTAAATATATTATTTATTTTAATATAATTTAATTGAATTATAGTTAAATAAATTGAATCTCTAAATTTCTGAATCAATGATATTAATTGTTTAATATTCAATTTAACTTTTAAAATATTATTTATACAGAATTATAAAAAATTTAATTAATGTTATATTTATTTGGTTTAATTATTCTGTTAGTTCCTGTAGTTTTGTGAAATTTTCAATTAGATCCCTATATTTTTTTTAATTGGGTTTCTGCACCAATTTTTTTTTAATTAAGTCACTCTTAGTAATAATTAGCTTAATTTTATAGGGACCCAACTAAAAAAAAAAGAATTAGTACAGGAACTTAAATAGAAGGAAAAAAAAGTGTAGGGACCTAATAAAAAAAATTTTGGTGCAAAAATTTAATTAAAAGAAAAAAGTATAAGGACCTAATTGAAAATTTTGTGAAACTATAAGAACCAACAGAGTAATTAAACCTATTTATTTTTAATATTTATATTAAAATATATTTATGTTTTATATTTATTTATAATTTTATATATTATTATATTATAATTTTATTATTTTAATTGAATCATAATTAAATTAATTAAATTTCTAAACTAATAAATCAATTTGGTTCCATGGCTAGAACCTTGATAAGTACAGACATTAATTTTGTAAAAAGGGGAGAGAAATGTTTACAAATGCAACCCAAATGAACTCTCACATGACACGTAATTTGTGTCACGGTAACAAATGTCACATCATTCAAAAATGTTAAGATCTTAATTATTTACATTATTGGCAGCTATATACAATGGATTCAGAAATTTTATAAGGAGGTGGCCAAAAATAAAAAAAAAAATAAAAAATGTCATATTAAATTTTTACTAAAAGTTTTAACAAAAAAAATTGTATATTTTAATATTACTGGAGCCCCAAGAACGCGCGATCCAAACTTGGGCTAAAAATAAAAATGGGTTTTACAAAATAAAGGTAAAAGTAAAATATGTTTTTTGAAAAAGGAGTTTTTGCTTTGTAAATCGGGCTACAATAAATGTCACACTTAGCTATGAAGAGCCGGACCATTTTGTATTTGGGTGCGTAATTTTTGATGTTTCAACTTCCCACTAAAATAGTGGGTTGTAATTAAACTTGTGCCGTTTACGAAACAAGACTTCAGTTTACAAAAAGGTTTTGATAAGTGAGAAGATTTGTCTTTCAGAGGTTAGTCTTCTCACCTTGTATCTGTCTTTTCATCTCTTCAGTGTTTTTTTCGAGTTCTTCTCCTCTATTATTTTATGAAAAAATGGTAAAAGAGAAAGAAAAAGTTAAAGCTATTGAAGAAAATAAGGAGAATCCCTATCATTGGGTTCATGATGATGTGAAAACTCGTGCTTCATCGTATTGTGATCAGGAGTCGCTTCGTGTGTTAGAGCTCCCAATGTTTGTTAAGGGTGGTTCTGGTGTGTGTATTGAGTTTCTCCCTTGTTCTAGTGAGGAGAGGGTTTGTGAGAGGAGGGGGGATTGGGGTTATTTTATATGTATGTTCCCTGTTTGACTGAGCTGCATGTGAAGTTTTCATTTTCAGATTTTGAGTGCAAAGTGTTGACCCAGTTGAACTGTGCTCCGTCACAGTTGCACCCAAATTCATGGGCCTTTTTGCGTGCATTTGAGGTTCTAATGAGTTTTCTGAACTTTCCTCTTTCGTTGAATGCTTTCTTTTCTTTGTTTCAGTCTAAGGGGGTTTGTAAAGGACTGTGGGTTTTTCTTAGTAGCTTTCCTGGTCGCTCTCTGTTTTTGTTATACAAATCTTCTTTTAAAATTTTTAAGTCGATGTTTGTAAAGGTCCGGTCATTGGAGTCCGTGTATCCCTTTTATTTGGATGATGAGATGATAGAAAAATTTCCTCTGTATGGTGCTCGGAACCCTTGCAAATTCTTGAGGCTAGTGAGAGAAGTGAGGAAGAGGATTGTTTGCTAGAATTTTTAATTGAGAATTTTGCTGCTGGGGAATGTTTGTCTATTCTCGATTTATTGAAATGTGAAGAGGAAAATGATATTGAAGGGCTGAAATTGTATATAGGTAATTTTGACTTTATGCATTTCGATTTGGTCTCGTTGTGTATATGTTGATTGTCTGCTTTTTGTGGTGATAGGGAGTAGGGTGTCGAATCTGAATGCTGCTAAATTTCAAGCGTATTTGAAGAAAAAAGGTGAGAAAGGTGGCAGTGTTTCGGGAGTTGTGAAGGAAACAGATGGGGATGCCGCGTTCTCTGCTGCGCAGGCCCCTCCTTCTCCAAAAAGGAGGAGGACTAAATCGGAGAAGTCTTTAGAAGTCATCTCTGAAGGTGATTAGGGCACTGCTGTAAAATCTATTTTTGAAAGGCAGCGATGTCTTCATGGTTTTGTTCCTGGGGTGAACTTACACTCTTTGTGGAGCGACCAATTTCCCATTGCCGAGCTTGCAGATCGTGTTTCCCAGTATCCTGGGGATATGGCCCTCACACGTCGGACGAGACTTGAGGGGATGGGAAAATTTATTCAGGTAGGTTTTTTGTATTTATTTGATTCTTTTTTCAACTTTGCGATTTGTTTTGGTTGGTTAAGTTGTGGTCTTCTGCAGATTGTTGCATTTCGGTTACTATGTGTTGGTCGGACTACCGAGTTATTGAGTTCGGAGCAGCAGGTGATAGTTGAAAAAGTATTGTCTCTTGAACGTACGTTGAAGGAAAGGGAAGAAGTCGTTGTTGATGTCACTGCGAAAATGAAGGAAACAGAGGATGAAGTGGACCGTCTTCAAGAACAAGTTAGATTGCTGCAGGCTAAAGTGAAGGAGAGTGATAAGAGTAAGGGTAAGATGACTGCTCATCTTAACGAGCTTGAGGAGGAGAAGATGGATATGTTTATAGCTGGTTTTGATCGTGCTGTCAGCTAAGTCTCCTTGTTTTCGCCGAACTTTGATCTGAGAAAGCTAAATGTGGCTAAAATTGTTATTAATGGTGAACTGGCTGATGACGAAGTTGGTGAAGACCAAGCTGAGAGCATTCCTCCACCCCCCCTTGAAAAGATATTTGGAAAGATATTTGTATTTTGTTTCATGACTTTTCCGATGTTTTCGGAATTTTTTGAACTTTGTACTTAGTTATTCTTTTGGTGTTTGACTTGACAATGCTTTTATAAAAAGCTCGTGCATGGATATTAACTTAGCCTTTGTTTGCTAGTTAGATGATTGATATTGATTTTGATAGTAGTTTTTGATATTTGAATATTGATAGTACTATTCATTCCGACTTTTGTGGTCGGTTCGATACGTTAGTCAATTTCCAATCGCTGATTAGTCAGTTTTGATTGATAGGCATTTGGTGATGTTCGAAGCATAGATAGTCGAGCTGAATGTAAAATTTATTGATATGAATGAGGTGTTTAAGGTATGAAATTGTCGGCCTCGTTAAAACCTGTCCGAGTAAAATCCTCCTTAGGGATAAAACCTCGTGATTAGGAAAAAGAGTACCTTCCCAGTTCACACTTACATAAGAGTTCAACTGTAATAGATTCTCAAAGATGAGATATTCCATGTGTTAGGAGAGGTGTTCCTTCTAAGGTTTTGAGGGAGTATACCCATTTTCCAATGACTTTAGAGACGTGAAAAGGGCCCTCCCAGTTGGCTGCGAGCTTCCCGTGTCCTGGCAGTTTTCGGACTTCTCCATTTGTCGCAGGACTAAGTCTCCTTCTTGTAGTGCTCGTGGCCTTACCTTTTTATTGTACCGCTTCCGTATTGTTGCTTGCATGGCTTGCTGCCTTAGGCCAGTGAGGTTTCTTTCTTCATTTATGAGGTCGAGCTCTGTTGACCTTTCTTCCGAGTTGTCTTGCTCATCAAAGTATTCGGTCCGAGTGGATCCTTGGTTAATCTCTATGGGTATCATACAGTCTGCGCTATATACTAGTCGGAATGGGCTTTAATTCGTTGTTGTGTGGGGTGTTGTCAGGGGCAGAGTTAGAAATTTTTTTGGGAGGGGCGAACAAAAAAAATTGAAGTTAAGAAGAGAGAAAAATTAAAAATTAAATGGGGGCTAAACTAAAAAATTAGAGGCTTGGGAGGGGCCATTGCCCCCCTTTCCACTAACGTGGCTCTGCCACTGGGTGTTGTGTTATAACTCCACACAATTTCTCGTATGAGCTTGGCCCATCGTCCCTTGGCATCTATTAATTTCTTTTTTAAGGCCTGCAAGATAACTTTGTTAGCTACCTCCGCAAGCCCATTAGTTTGTGGGTGTTCGATGAAGGAGAAATGATGCTTAATATGCAGATCTGTTAGATATGATGCGATTTTTTTATTCGTGAATTGTCTACCATTATCAGATATGATTTCTCTAGGTAAATCGAATCTACATATAATTGACTTCCAAATGAAATTTTGTACTTTTTCGGCCGTAATTTTTGCAAGAGGCCGAGCTTCTATCCATTTGGTGAAATAATCCACCGCTACTAAAAGGAACTTTACCTGCCCTGTTGAGATTGGGAATGGTCCGAGTATATCCATGCCCCATTTGTGGAATGGCCAACTGACGTCAGAGGTATGTAAGAGCTCGGCTGGGTTGTGAATGAGCGGTGCGCATCTTTGACATGCATCATAGCTTTGTATCTTATTTCTGCAGTCTGTTCTTAAAGTCTGCCAGAAGTACCCTGCTCGGAGTATTCTTGTAGCTAAGCTCCTACTTCTGGTATGGTGTCCGCAGATTCCCTCATATAGTTCATTCATGATGGTTTATGCCTCTGCTTGTCCGAGACATTTCAGGAGAGGTCGGGAGATACCTCGCTTGTATAGTTCGGCTCCTAATAAGGTATACTGGTTTGCTTTGTATCTGAATATCATTGGGTTTTCATCCTCTAGTATCTCTCCGTTTTTTAAGTAGTGAATGAATGCGCTTCGCCAATCTTCTTCCTGTGAGACACTTAAAATAGATTTTACATCTAAACTTGATTCTGTTAGTGTAATGTGATGTAGTTTGTCTGTTTGATCGATTATCCTATGTGTAGCGAGTTTGGATAACATGTCGGCCCTGCCATTTTATTCTCTAGGTATATGAAGTATTTCAAAATTTTGAAAAGATTTCATTAGCGTTTTGACCGAGTTCAGATATTTTTCTAAGATCGAATCTCGTACCTGAAATTGACCGTTTACCTGTTGTACTACGAGCAGTGAGTCACAGTGTACTTTTAAGTTGGAGATCCCTGCTTCCTTGGCCAACCTCAAGCCTGCTAGCAGGGCTTCATACTCGGCCTGATTGTTAGTTGTTTCGAAGAGGAATTTGATTGACTGTTCGGCGTGGACTCCATTGTCGTCTTTTAGGAGAATTCCTGCTCCATATCCGTTTTCATTTGATGCTCCGTCCACGTATAGTTCCCATGTCTTGATGTGTTCTTCTTTGTCCGTGAATTCTGAAACGAAGCCGGCTAAAACCTGGGCTTTAGGTGATCCTCACAATTAGTAGGATATGTCAAATTCAGAGAGCTCGATCGCCCATTTTGTTAGTCGCCCTGCTAAGTCCGGCTTTGATAGTATTTATCGTAGAGGGTGGCTGATGAATGGATTTTTGACGGCTTAGAATTTCACTAATGAAATCTCGTTGCAATATAGTTTCTAAACCAACACTAATCCTTTCATACAAAAGATTGTTTGTCACAAGTACAAACCCCTAAAATTATAAACCGAAGTATTTAAACCTCGAGTCGTCTCTCAAAGGAATTACAGGGTAGTGTTCTTGTCATTGGCTATGGACATGTATATTTTGGAGTTTTGGATGAAAAACAAGAAAAGTAAATGGCAAAGGAATTCAAATGATGAAAAGGTTTTGGCAAGGTTTGGTGGTCAAGGATCTCTATCCTTATCACTAACCATAATATCATAATTGCAAGGATCAATGATCAATCACATTAAGTCATCCTCTAACAAGTAGAAGAAAGTCAAATGAGTTATATCAATCCAAGTGCATAAGTCCTAGCTATTCACTAATTGAATCAATGAGAGCTAGAGTCAATGGCTACCAACTATCAATCACTTGGACATTAGTAACTCAAGAATTCCTAAGTCACCTTCCCAAGCCAAGAGTGTAAAATTCTACTCTAACATCGTTTCAAGCATTTTGACAAACACTTGGAAGGCACAACAGAAAAGCATAGTAAATTGACAACAAGAATGAAATCTAACAACAATTATTGCAAAGAATTATCATCAACAATCAAAAAGAACGTCATTAACATGAATTACCTCAAATTGAATTGAAAGAAAATAAAAGGGACAAGACTAGATCAACAACAAAGTATAGAAACAACATAGAGGAAATTACAACAAAGGAATGGAAGAACAAGATGTAACAACAAAGAATTGAAAGGTAGAAGTAGATGAAAGCATGAATTAAAACCTAGATCCAAGCTTATTATCCTAAACCTAATCCTAATTCTAGAGAGAAGTGAGAGCTTCTCTCTAAAACTAACTAAAACTAATCCTAATGTTGGAATGAATGAATGAATGAGCAAAAGATTCCTCTCCCCTTCAATCCTTGGTTCTTTTAAGTGTTTTGGCGCCAAAGTTGGTTTAGATTGGGCCCTACAGCTTCTCAGAATTCGCTGGGCATGTTTCACTTTAAAATCATGTGCTGGCACCGACGCGTACACGTACAGCACGCGTGCGCGTCCCTTGAAATTTTGCAATCCACGCGTGCGCGTGCGCTTGGATGGTGCATCTCAAATCTTTGGCTTTTCCATGTGTTCTCCACTTTGCATGCTTTCCTCTTCACTCCTTTGATCCATTCCTAGCCTTTTCAACATGAAATCACTTAACAAACAAATAAAGGCATCTAGTGGGATCAAAGGTGAATTAAAATCATCAAATTAAAGGCCTAAAAGCATGTTTTCACACTTAAGCACAAATTAAGGGAGAATCACAAAACCATGCTATTTCATTGGATAAATGTGAGAAAAGATTGATAAAATGCTCTAAATTCAACACATGATAAACCCTAAAAACGGGGTTTATCAGTGGCCTGTCCGAACTATAATTGGGTGTGTTTGAAAATAATGCCTCAGGCGCCGAGCAGTGATTACTAGACCGATTGCCAGCTTTTCTATCATTGGGTACCTTGTCTTGGCGTTCTATAAGACCTTGCTTATGAAATACATCGGGTGTTGCTCCTTTCCTATTTCTGTTTCAAGTACAGAGCTAATAGTGTTGGTGAAAATTGAAAGAAATAGAAATAGTTGTTTACCTTGCTCCGGTTTCTTTAGTATAGGTGGTGATCCCAAGATATGCTTGAATTCGGAAAATGCTTTTTCGCATTCTTCTATCCAAATGAATTTATCCGACTTTTTCATTGTCTTGAAGAAATGCTAGGATCTTGTTGCTGCAGTTGGTAAGAATTTGGATTGGGCTGCTAGGCATCCTGTGAGTCGCTGTACTTCCTTAATCGTCTTTGGGGATTGCATATTTAGGATTGCCTGGCACTTGTCTGGATTGACTTCTATACCTCGGTTTGTTAACAAAAATCCTAGGAATTTGCCTTTCTGTATGCCAAATGCGCACTTTTCCAGGTTCAGTCTCATGTTGTATGTTTGGAGTTGTTGGAAAACCTCCTGAAGGTCAGCTTCATGTTGTTTTTCTGAACTAGACTTGACGACCATGTCATCGACATATATTTCGATATTCCGTCCGACTTGATTTTTAAATATTTTGTCCATTAGTCTCTAATAAGTGGCCCCTACATTTTTTAGTCCGAAAAGGCATTACTTTATAATAAAAGTTACCTTGGTCAGTTACAAATGCCGTCTTATCCTCGCCATCTGGGTGCATTTGTATCTAGTTGTATCTAGAGTAGGCGTCCATGAAACTTAGTACTTGGTAACCTGAGGTGTCGTCTACGAGTCTATCAATGTTCGGCAGCGGGTACGAGTCTTTCGGGCAGGCCTTGTTTAGATCTGTGAAATCTACACACATCCGCCATTTTCCTGAGCTTTTTCTGACCATAACCACATTTGTTAGCCATGAGGAAAATCGGATTTCTCGGATGAAACCTACATCAAATAGCTTTTGTGTTTCTATTGCTGCTGCATTTCTTCTTTCAGTGCCCAGGTTACGTTTCTTTTGTCTTATAGGTCGGGCATTAGGGTTGACTGCTAGTTTGTGGCATATAAAATTTGGGTCGATCCCTGGCATGCCGGCAGGGGATCCAGACGAATAGGTCAGCATAGGCCTTCAGTATGCCTTTCCAAGTTTTGTTTTGTTCCTGCAGAGAAAGCTGAACCGATGTTAGTATATTGATTTGTTTCATCCAGTTGTACCTTTTCTAAGTCGTCCGTTGGGGAGGGGCAACTGTTGTTATCCCTGGGGTCCATTTCAGACAGGGTGGGAATGTTTTTCGGGTTGTATACTGAATGGATTCTCGGGATGACCTCCTTTGTGATTTTCTTCAGACTTGCGTCGTAGCATTGTCTAGCTTCCTTATGATCGGCGTGAACTGTCGCTACTATGTTATCCTGCAAAGGAAACTTGACACATAGATGAATGGTAGAAACAATAGCTCCAAAGGAGTTAAGGGAGGGACGTCCTAAGATGATATTGTAAGGACTAACACAATCGACAACCAAGAACTGGATGTCTAGTGTTTTGGAATTTGGGAATTCTCCCAGTGTTGTCCTCAACCATACATAACCTGATATAGGGACTTTCTCCCCCGAGAACCCTGCTAATTCTATTGCTGATGGTTGCAATGCCTTGTCGCTTAACTGCATCTTTTTTAATGTGGAATAGAATAGGGCATCAGTGCTACTTCCCGGATCGAGTAAAACTTTCTTTACGGTCAGCTCTCCCATGTGCACCGAGATGACTACTAGATCATCCAAGTTTGGTGTCTGTGATTTGAAATCACCATTATTGAAACTGATGTTGGCTGTTGAGGTCGGAACTGTTGGGCTTTGGTGCGACCCTTCCACTGTCATCATAGTTCGATAACTTCGTTTCCTGGCTGTGTTCGTGATTCCTCCTCCAACGAAACCACCTGATATGTAGTTTATGACTCCTTTCGAAGTGGGGGTTTCCACCGGGTCTCGGTATGCTCCTTTATCCTTGCAATCCGAGGCATACCTCAGTTTGCTCATATCCTCGGTTGGCTCCTTTCGACTCTCGGAGTTGATGTATTTGTCCAGTAGTCCTTATCTCGCCAATCTCTCTAGTAGGTCTTTAGCCACGACGCATTCATCAGCGGGGTGGCCGAATTTTTGATGGAATGCATAGTGTTTACTTTTGTCCACGTACTTTTGGTCTTGGTATGTTTCTGCCTTGACTGGTGGCTTTATAAGTCGGTTGTGCAGTATTTCCTTAATGATGTCCTCTCTTCTGGTGTTAAACCTAGTATATGAATCAAATTTTGGTGTTAGTTTAAAAGGTTTTTTGGAATCTATGTTGTTTGACCTGGTTGGCCTGTCATCTTCCTTCTGTGATGGTAGTCGTTCGTTTCTTCGTATTTCACGCAATTCCTCTATTTCAATTTGTCCGGAGGCTTTGTCTCGGAACTCCTCAAATGTTTTTGGTTTTGCCACAGCTATAGCTTCCTGGAATTTCCCAGGTTGAAGGCCGCTTTTTATGGCGTGCAGTTGGACTTCTGGTTTAAGGTCGGGGATTTCCATGGCCGCCGTTGTGAAACGCGTTATGTAATCCTTCAGACTTTCGTGCTGCCCTTGTTTGATTGTGCTGAGATAATCTGAATCTCTCACATAGATTTTAGATGCTGCGAAGTGGTTGATGAACATCTTGGCGAACTCGTCAAAGTTGGTTATGGACCCTGCAGGCAAGTTAGAAAACCATAGTAAGGCAGCTCCATCTAAAAATGTAGGAAAAGATCGACATAAAATGGGATCAGAGTCACTATTGAGGAACATCATAGACTCGAATTTCATGACATGAACTTTAGGATCCCCCGATCCCTTTATACGGCGTTAGGGTCATCGGGAGCGTAAAGTTTTTGGGCATTTTGAAGTTCACGATCTCCTTGGAGAACGGGCTGGTTCGCCGTCTTCCAGCTTTTGGGGGTGTCTCCCCTGTCTTTGCGTTGGATTTTGACTGACGTTCTTCGTGTTGATCAGCGTTTGTCTTCTTGCTATCTAGCTTCCGACCTCCATTATTTTGCATCGTTGCCAATAATTCGGCCATTCTCTGATTTTCCACTTGGAGAGCGATGTTGGCAGCCAGGAGTTCGGCGTGGGCTTGATGGGGTTGCTAAGTCTCTGAGTAATCAGTCTTGTCCCCTTCTCTGCAAAGAAAAAAGAGGTATAAAACAAATACGAGTTATAGAAATTATAATTTCGGCCCCACGTTGGACGCCAAATGTTCTGTGTGGATAGCCGATTCCAAGGTAGAGCTAGTTGAGTTGCAAGTTCAAACTCGCCTCTCCTCAGACCAAGTGGATTATGTATCGGTTTCCTCCAAGAACGGCGGCGGTGGGCACTTGCAAAGGCACTCTAACGCTCAAGTTAGTAAGAGTAAAAGATAAATCTCAAATTACTCAGAATGAATAGTGTACCTCTTCCATGTTAGGAGTGGATATATTTATAGAATTGTTGTGCTATAGGCGGTTACTTAGTGGGTCTAATATTGTGGAACTGTTGAAAATGTGAGCCTAATTACGTGATAACTGCTCTTTATCATGTTTGACTTCTTTAAGATAAGCACGTTAGGAGAGCAAAGCACGTTAGGAAAGCAAAGCATGTACGTATTCCTAAGTAGCACGTGTTTATTTATTTAGTTCTATTTATAGTTTTACCTGAGCGAGGTTATAGCCAACAGAACAAATTTAAACTAAAATTAATTTTAAAAAATTCATTTATATTAAAGTTTTTTTTATAAAATTTTAATTTTTATTTCTATTATAGAAGATATAGCATAAATAATTTAAATTTATTTCTCTAATACTTTTAATATATATATTTAAAATAAATTAATAAATATAATATATAAAATATATTCATATTAATAAATAATTTATTTAATATATTTTAAATTTAGTATCATAATAAATAAAATTTAATTTAATTTATTTTTATGTATATATTTTCTTATTACATCCAATTAGAAATTATTATAAAAAATAAAATATTTTTATATGATAATAGATAAAAGAATTACAAAAAAAATAAAAAAAATAAAAAAAATTTAAAATACATAAAATAGAATTTAAAGCTATATTTTAGATTATAAAATATCTTTTTTTAACCACTAAACTAATAGATATAGAAAAAATATAGGGCACTAATATATTATCTATCAACTTATTACCAATAATAATTAATTATTATATTTTAATTATAATTAGTATTGAATTGACTTAAATTAATAAAAAAAAATTGAATTATAAGGATTTGTAACCGTGGTGAGGAGCGTTACCCAACCCTCCTCCGTAGCAACCTTTTTGCGTTCTCCCTCATCCTGGCATCAGTCAGCGTTGCATCCTTGCCTCCACCGTTGCTGTCCCTACACGACGTGCCGAGCATGCTCTTCACAAAATCACTGCGCGCATTACGCCTCTGCGATCGTCGCGTTGCATACCCTCTGCCACTGTTGTCTTCGTCGTCACGCTGTGGAGTTTTTACCATCGCCATCTTCACCGCCACGCGGAATCCCCTCCCGTGGAGTTGCCGATGCTGCGTCACGCTGTTAGTTGCACTGCTCGTAATTCGTGCAGTGGTTCGCGTCTGCGCCGCTGCCGCGGCCTCCACCCCGACAATCCTCTGGGCAGTGTCCGTGTCCTCCGCAACCAATCTCCGTCTACGCAATGTGCGCTTTGCATGCGCAATGTTCTCCTCTGCAGGACCACCACGCACCTTCCCCTCACGATCTGCATCGTCGTCGTCTACCGCAGCACGCTCCCTCTATCTCGTTTCTACCTTCTCAATCTGATCAAAAACACCTCTATTAGAAAACACATGTATAAAGAGACACATCTAGGAGACACTTCCACAAGAATACTTTCATTAGACACATCCATAAAAAAAAGGGAAGTGGATCCTCTCCAGTTAAAAAAAACTGGATGGTATCTAGTGTTCAATCTAACCATTCATTACTCTCTTATTTATTTCTGGTCCCACTCATAAAATCAAAGGTGAGAGAGATTACACTGTATTTTATCAATTGTTAAAAAAATTGGAGAGAATCCTATTTCTAAAAAAAGGCACTTCTATTAAACATATTCACAGAGACATTTCTATTAAATACTCTCATAAATAAGAGTTAGCAAAAGTTGGTAGAATTTTGATTGATTACCTAACGAAATTGATAGATATATTGTTAAAAGTTTTAGACATCATATAAAATATACTTTTTAAGTTTCGAAAATTCAGGGGCCATGGCCCATACTGCTCCCATAAATCCGCCTCTGGCTATATATGGTGCTCACTGCTCCATTAGTCCATTTGCACAGACTAGCTAGTGTAGTAGTAGTTATCTACTGAGAAACCGAAAAATGGAGAATGAGGTGGTTCTTCTGGATTTATGGGCGAGCATGTTTGGTATGAGGGTTCGAATTGCGCTTGCAGAGAAGGGTATAAAGTACGAGTACATTGAACAGGATATATGGAACAAGAGCGATCTTCTTCTTCAAATGAACCCAGTTCACAAGAAAGTCCCTGTTCTCATCCACAAAGGCAAACCCATCTGCGAGTCTCTCATCGCCGTTCAGTACATTGATGAGGTCTGGAATGATAGATCTCCACTCCTACCTTCTGATCCGTATCAAAAATCTCAGGCCAGGTTCTGGGCTGATTATGTTGACAAGAAGGTACTTCCTTTTTTAGCTTTATTTATAATTGCATTAGTTCAACTTTCTTGAAACAATTTTTTGCATCTATTATTTCTATATTTATTTCTCGGTGGTGTTTTACAAGTTTTAATTTTTATATTGGTTAAGTTTGTATTAACTAAGGTGTGCATATAGATTTGGAACGATCTTTGAAACCATGCCTTAAGATTATAATTAGTATAGATGCGGCGCTCTATTTGTTTGGTTGTTTATCACCTTTTTTTTCGGGACTTGAGTTGTTTATCACTTGATTCGTTAATTTATAATCTCTCAAATTTAGTTGGACCTAACTTCTAGCATTAAATCCCACCCTTGATAACATAAGGGGTAATTGATTTGAATAAATAGGTTCTGTTCTTAGTGAGATCTTTGGGAGATACTGTTAAGTTAGCCTCAATTTAATTCTGTGAAGTTTGCAGAGAATGTAAGTATATAGAACATTCCAGAAGAAAACCCAAGGAGTAGTTTAGCGGAATTTGGGCAAGTTCTATGCGTAAGATCAAGATTCTAATCCTAGAAAGCTCTTTTGGGGAGATTTAAACACCTCGCCTATCCTTATGCTTAAAAAGTTGAACAAAATCAAATCCAATTAACTAGTGGGGGAAAATAAAAATAAAAATATATAGAGCTTTCTTATTTGGTATCCTTGAACTAATAATAGATCTTCAGGCATCCTTTTATATTCAAATGCACTTGGAGGCTTCCTTTGATGTTCATACACGTAGGCTTCCTATTGAGTGTACTACCCGAGAATTGAGATGAACTCCTGCGAGATGCAGGATGTAGTTTATGATCTCATCCCCTCCCTTTTGGGTCAGTTTAGGACAAAAAACTCTTCTACATTCAAATACAAGATTCATTTTAGTGGGTGATTTTGCAGAGTAAATGGTCAAATTCATCCACGAAAGATCATTTATTCTCCAAATTATTTTTCAAAAGATCTATTTTAAATCAAGTTCGTCTTTCAAAAATTTTAAATTGGTCATATTAGTTCTTCCATCACTTTTGTTAATGGCATTGGAATTTGCTGAAATGACACGTTAAGTGACATCATAATGCCGTCCTAATTAGCTGATAATATGATAACTTTATGAATTTTGATCAAATTAATCCCAAATTGAGGGATTTCAATGTCTCAAGATCCCCCTCAATTTGAGATTGATTTGATCTAATTTCATAAACTTATTATATTAGCAAGCAATTAGGACTGTCAACCGTATGCTGTCAGAATTTTGACGTATTTAATAATGAAAGGACTAATGTGACTAACTTAAAATTTGTGAGTGACGAATTTGATTAAAAAAATTCTCGAAGACCAATTTGGAGAATGAATAATCTTTCTGGGGCAAATTTGACTATTTTCTGGTGATTTGTATGGACTTCTATAAGTGCTCAAAAAATCTATAGGCTTTTCATTCTCTAGTAAATATTTCCAATTTTGTCTACGCTTCCTCTCCTTGTTTCCTGTGCTAGATTGAACAATTCGTCAATGTTGATAGAATGTGCTAATTTTTTGTTACAATTTAAAATGTGTATGCTGATTATTTGTAATGTTAAATAGATATATGACCTTGCAAAGAAGGTGTGGGCAAGAAAAGGAGAAGAGCAAGAAGCTGGTAAGAAGGAATTCATTGAAGCCCTTCAATTATTGGAAGCAGAGCTAGGAGACAAACCGTTTTTCGGGGGAGACAAGCTTGGTTTCGTAGACATTTCGCTTGTCACATTTTATAGCTGGTTTTATGCAGTTGAGACCATTGGCAACTTCAGTATAGAGTCTGAATGTCCCAAGTTCATTTCTTGGGCCAAGAGGTGTCTGCAGAAAGAAAGCGTTGCTAACACTTTACCTAACTCAGAAAGGGTCTATGAATTCCTTTTGGATGCTAAAAAGAGGCTCGGTATTGAGTGAATGGCTATAGCAAATTCTGATAATATGTGAAGCTGGGTTGGTTTGGTATTCACAATTTGTAAGATCTAATATAATCATGTAATAAAATAAACTGTTTTTGCATATGACAATGTAATGTGAGATTAATGTCTTCAATACTCTGAGGAATATTTTTCTTTGAACAATGCTATATGATTATGGTTAGTAAATATTATCTTTTTTTTGGTTAACATTTAGTCAATAATAATTTTCATTTATATTTATAGGAATTTTGCACATAAAAAAAGAATATAATTTAATCTTGTGCCTTCTTTGTTTGCTTCTCTTCATTTTATTTCTTTAAAAATATATTCTTAAATTTTGACTCTAAAATTTTGTCTCAAGGTAGCTTTTAATATTGGTTTTCAATGTTAATCTTGAGCCAGTCGGCTCAAGTTACTGGGTGATAAAGCACTCCTCAGATTTAATCACTCAAACTTCTCTTCGACACAATTAACACCACCAGCACATAACTAGGAAATATTTTTAGATATCGACATAGGTGGCCAGAGCCTCTTTAGACTCTAAATGCTTCATCTCAAGGCAACTCTTAATATAGGTTTTCAATTGATAATCTCGAACTAGTTGGCTCAAATTATCGGGTGATAAGGTGCTTTACGGATTTATTTACCTAAATTTCTCCTTGACACAAAAGCACCACAGGCACATAACTGGGCTCTAGTCATTAGTGCTTAGAGTCTTATTGTTCTTCTGTTTTCGATCTTCTCCCCCTCTCTTTTTTTTTTTTAAAAACATCACTGCTTCAAGGATTGGACATGGACTCTTATAATATTTCTCTAAAATTTTATTTTTGAAGATTTTTTCTCTCTTTTTTTACAAGATTTATCTATATATCTTAGGTCCATTAATGTAATCACATACTTTTATGAGTCACTAACTTTTAATTTAATCTCCTTTTAATTCATCAATTCTTTTCATTCAAAAACTCTCTTTTTACATAAGTAATTCACTAGGGGAATAAGCACACAAGTTTTAAGAAAATAAAGAAAACAAAAAACATGGTGCAAAAGAAAAAGAAAGAGAAAAAAAATAATTAACCACCAGAAAAATAAAATAATTAAATTTCAATTATCATCATCATCATCGTTTTTCTCTTCTTTGTCAGAATTCTCTTATTGTATTTTTCTTGTACTCCAAAATCCTTTTTTTTTAACCCACTAACATCAAACTTAGAAATTTATCAAATTTTTAAGTATAAATATTTTAAGTAATATAAGAATGCATGTATGTACAGAAGGGTTACATGATGATTCTTGAAAAGACAAACAATTATGGAGATAGTCATAAAGTAAAAACAAAGATAATCATATAGGCAAAAATATTTTTAAAAAACTAAAGATTAATAAAAAAATTATGAAAAAAAAATTAAAGACACTAGGAGAAAGCAAATCATCGTAAACAAGGGGTGATTCTCCAAGGCGTCAAACTTGGACCCTTGGGTGCCAAATAATACATGAGCGCTGGGCACCAGCTTCCTTGCTCCTTCAAAGGCGCCTAACTTCATAATAACAAAAATACCTTAATGAAAAAGAGAAAAAAAAAAATATACTCACTGATTGGATTACTTTTTACAACTTTATTATTTCTTTGCGAACAACTTTTTTTATTGTTGGATTAAGCCTTTTTTGTACTTGCACCATAGATTTAGAATCTTTCTCCAATAAAATTTTGTACATGCACATAGTGGAATTTATTCTCTTCAAATCGCTGATTGTCCACCCAATGACAATGTTGTTTTCTCTTATTACTCGAGGCAGTCCTTTTTCTTCTACTTTACAAAAAACATTTATTATCATCGAATCAATTTTCTTGGCCCAAGGACTGCTTAATTGAGAGTGGACACACTACAAAAAAAAAGGCCTATGGCCACGCTTTAATGAGGGTGGCGATAGATAAGAGATTTGGCCACTTTTTTTTTTGCCACGCTTCAAAAGTGTGGCGAAAATGATCAACGGCCACGCTTTTGTAAGGGTGGCAATTGATTAGAGAAAAGGCCACGTTTTTTTTCTGCCACGCTTCAAAAGCGTGGCCATAGAGAGAAACAAGGACGTTTTAAAAGCGTGGCGACAAGGTTTCATTACGGCCACGCTTAAAAAGCGTGGCTATATGCTGGTACACTATTGCCACGCTTTAAAAACGTGGCCAAAGGTTTCTTTTCTGCCACGCTTCAAAAGCGTGGCCGTAGAGAGCAACAATAACGTTTTAAAAGCGTGGCGAGAGGGGCCCAACCAATTGACCCAAACCCGGCTCCCAACCCAGCCCAAACCCGGCCCCAAACCCGATCCCCAACCCTAATCTCTCTTTTCCCTTCGAAACCACTAACCCTAATGCTCACTTTCACCTTTGAAACTACTCGCCTGTATCGGAAGAGCTCCTCCCTTCGCCCTTCGCCTTCGCCTTCGTCACTGATGGAAACCACTTCTTCTTCATCTTGTTAATCTCGTCCGACTCCCATTTCCTTCTCTCCCTCGCCGACGCCCTCAACATCTTCCACGACGCCCCAAGGCTCCTCAAGAACTCCGACAACTACGGCCAGTACTCTGACATCATCCTCCCTCTCTTCCGCTGCCTCCAGAGCTACCGTCAATCGAATTTGCTCGAAGCCTACACCGCCTTTGAAAAAGCCGCCAAGTAACCCTTCCTTACCTATTCCCTTTATTTCTTGATTCGAATTTTTATCTTGTAATCTTTATTGGTGTGCGTTTCAGTGCGTTTGTACAGGAGTTTCGAAATTGGGAATCTGCTTGGGCTATGGAGGCTTTGTACGCCATTGTTTATGATGTTAGGGTTCTTGCCGAGAAGGTATCGATTTACATTTCATTCTTTTTCTTCTTTTTTCAAATATTCTGGAAGTTTGCTGTGAGGTTTTGTGCTATTCTAGGCGGATAGAGAGTTAGCTTCGAATGGGAAATCCCCGGAGAAATTGAAAGGAGCTGGTTCCTTCCTTATGAAAGTATTTGGTGTTCTTGCGGTATGTATTCTTCTACATATCGGTTACTGTTATATATATAGTGTGTGAGTGAGCAAGGGGGAATCATTGCACTCACTTCTTTATTGGCTTGCTTGCAATAACAGGGAAAAGGTTCTAAGCGTGTTGGGGCACTATATGTAACTTGCCAGTTGTTCAAGATTTACTTTAAGGTATTTATGGTTACCTAATGCTTCCACTCTTTTTTTTCCCATCTATTACAATAAGTAACTATTTGATTTGGCAGTGGTTTGGATTTTTTTCATAGACTGAATTAAAGTATACAATAGTTATGTTCTCTTCTCTATCACATTGATACTAAGCTTTGAGTTCTCTTATTTCGTTTCAAGTTTTCCGCACTCAACATGTTTGATGAAATGCTTTAACCATATTTCGGGTTGGTTTTATCATTTCTAGCTTTTAGAAACTTAGTAAGTTGATTGCATGTGAAATTAGAATAATTGGATCTTAGTAAATTTTAACTGTTAGTGTGAACTTGTTAATTTGCTAATTGTTCTTGTGTTGTTGTTCTGTTGTTCTTCTGTTATTTTTATTTTATTTTTTTGTTGTGATTTTCTGTTTTTGAACCTGTTAAGTTGATAATCTGCTGTTGTTTTTGAACCTGGTTTGAGGATAGGCTCCAAGACTTACCAGATGACCCTAATAATGAATTGATGATTCCCGAAGACCCTAAATGTAATAAGGAAGGTGAGCTCTCTTGAATTGTGCTTGTGCTTTGCTCGAGCAGTGCTTATCACTGCTGCTTAAGTATGCTGTAGCCAATGTAGTTTCTGTTAAGATATTTTTTTTGACTATTTTATTGCTTTAAAATGTCTCATAAAAACTGAAATTTGGTTAGTTGCAATGGAAATGGATTGTGACTTAAACTAAGCTTTAACTAAAATGTTAGTGATTTGAACACTGGATTTCTTTGCTTTAGGAAAGACTTAGTCTGATAATTATGACTATTCAGTTCTGTTCCGTTTCTGTCCCGTTTTGTTTCGTATCTGGTTCTCCCCTTGGCCTCTTCTCTTTGTTTCTCTGTCCCTTTTTTTCTTTTTTCTTTTCTGCTTTGCAGCTCTAATTTTCTACAATTGTTGCTTCACATATTCTTGTTTACTGTGGCATTAATGAAAGAAGTTCTCCGTCTAATACCTTGCTCTCAATAATACGAGATTTCCTGTTTGACAAAAAAATTTATTCTTTTAATGCACTGTGGTTTTTAGTGTCTAGTTTTTTTCTGTTTAGTCAATCTTATTTGTAACTAAAGAGGTTGACCTTTCTGTTCTTCCTTGCAATTCTTATGGCTTGACTTCCTGGATCTTGCATGTCTTCTTTTGGTTGTCTAATCTTTCTTGGTTATTCTTAAGATTCCATATATAAAATTTATCATATTTTGAACAAAGTGAGCATATCATGGCTGATGTATGTTGCTGGTTATTATAATAGCTCCTTGTCAGAAACTGGAAGATCAAAGGGATTTTTTGAACCATTGCCTGTGAAGCAAGGGGAAGAAGCACATTAGTACACCTGTTCCACATGATTCATACTCCGTTCTTTCTGTGAGCAGTTCTGGGAAGTAAGTTCTTTCTTACTTTTAATTTATTTCCATAATTCAATCGAATTAACTAATGTTTTTAATTCTTAAATGTAACAGATGGTTTCGTTTTTCTTTATAGAATATACAACACATAAAACCGTTACTATTGTGATTCAAAATTTATTTATAATGTTTTGTGGTTTATTTTATATGCTTTTTATCTTAATATGGTTAAGCAAAAGCATTTTGTATGTTTAATAGCAGTACTGTGGTTGTTTTCTGAATGCACAAATATGTGCAGGTATGTTGACCAGTTTGATGAAACAGACCCAAAAGAATCAAGGCTGATGTCAACATTCTTCAACACACTCTTGCAGTCTTGCTTGCAGTGTGCCTTGGTGGTGCTGTCAGCTTAACCTTCATTGTGTGGATACAAATCCATAAAGGATGGGATTGGGGATTTGGGATTGGCACCATTGCTATGTTACTTGGCATCATTATCTTTGCTGCTGCATTGCCACTATACAGAATTCATCCTGCTAAAGGAACAAGTGCTTTACTTGAGATCGTGCAGGTATCTGTTGTATACATGCCTCAGTGGTGTTGGTTTTAACTTAATCAGCATTACTCTCGAATTTTGATAGGCTTAATACCCCAGATGATGACATCTATAGTGGTTGCAAACTCCTTATTGCACTTATTCATGTTTTTAATTTCCAGGTCTATGTTGCTGCAATCCGGAATAGAAGACTTACCCTTCCTGAAGATCCTTCATAGAGATATTTACAGGTTCAATTTTCCTTCTTGTAACTATTAAAGCACACATATAGTTCTACACAAATAGAATTATGTGAACTTAAGTTCACCTATAAACACTATTTTACATTTTATATGAACTTAAATTCATCTTGTAACACTTATTTTTACATTTTATTGGTTCAGCCTTAAGTATGGGCTGAACATTCTACAGGGCATTGAAGGTGAAAACAAGAATTCAAAGAAATTGCTGAAGGTAATTTAATTGCTGATTTTCATCTCTTTTGTTGTGCCTATTACTGTTTGAATCAAATCTTCAGCACCCATGGCCAACTGTAATTGAATTTTGCATTGTAGCCTCGTAAACATGTTGTTTTAGATGGAACTTCAATTACTTGTTTCGTTGGTGGTTCTTTACTAAAATATATGAGGACTATTCTTCACTTATTAATTCCTATTGTTGTTTTTCTTTTTTCCCTTCCCCATTTTGCTCAGGATTTAGTTACTGAACATGAATTTGAGAAAAACTGCTTGATGTGATTTCTCCAAGTGATATTGGGGTCACTTTTGATGATATTGGGGCTTTAGAAAATGTGAAAGACACCTTGAAGGAGTTGGTCATGCTTCCTCTACAGACAATGCTTGCGAAGGAGACAAAAGGAGAAAAGATTGAAGATGGGGTTGGGAGTTCCTGCTCTTCCATTTACCTTTGTGGCTCACCTTCTAGCAATGGCTGCTATTGTCATGGTCTGGCTTTGGATCATACACTTCAGGGGTGGCTTTTTTCTCCTACCATTACATTGATGAAGTAGTAGCTGAACTGATTTGGGACTGGGTTTAGTTTTTAATACAATCATTTATATATAACACAAGATAATCATATAATATTACACAAGTTGAAGTTACTAATTATTGTATTTGAGTAATAGTTTTTTTAATGTATAAAACAATTATAGTAAATTATATATCAAACTAATTATTGTTTGATTTGTCTTGTAATAAAAATTGCATACTATATTTGTAGGTTTGGTAATAAAAAAGGATTGAAAATTTATAGTGTAGCAATGAAGATCAAGTAAGAGAAAGAAAATTTTTTTTTTAATTTAACAAGGCTTTTGCCACGCTTTTAAAGCGTGGTTGTATATTTTGCTATGGCCACGCTTTAAAGCGTGGCCAGATCTGCCCTATCGCCACGCTTTTACAGCGTGGCCATATCTCTACCTATCGCCACGCTTTTAAAGCGTGGCCGTATTTCTCACCTACAGCCACGCTTTTCCAAGTGGCAGTTTGTAAAAAAGCGTGGCAAACAAAAAGCGTGGCAATAGACTGCAAAAAGCGTGGCGATAGAGCAACCGCCACCCTTTGATAGGCCACCCTTTCGAAAGCGTGGCGATAGCTCAAAAAGCGTGGCAAAAAGCTATCGCCACGCTTTTTTCAGCTTTTCGCCACGCTTTAAAAGCGTGGCAAAAGACGTGTTTTCTTGTAGTGACATTAAGGGTTTCAATTCTAGTTTTGGTGGTTCCTCTCTCCTTAGTGCTTTTTGAAGGTATCTTCTTTATAGGCAACTTATCTTTCGACTTTTCTTTTCCTTCAAAACTTTAGTGTTATGGAAAATTCTCAAGGGTCCTTCCATAAAAAACTTCTTGAATCAATGAGTTAATTAAATTAATCTTCATATATCTCTTTGATTTACTAGGGTACAGACTCCTTGCGTTGATTGCCACGCATTCTTCTTTAGGATTTGGCATTGTATCACTTGAAAAGAAATTTGTTGGTTTCTCTGTCAATTAATTGGCAATCTGTTCCACTTGCAATTCTAAATTTTTTATGGAGATTTTTTGGTTTTTGAAGTTTGTTTTTGTCTCTTATATGAAATTTTAGGTTTGTTAAACAAACTTAGCAGTGGATTGAGATAGTTTCTCCATAGCAAGCTCAAGAGGATTTTGGAATTGTATTGGATTTACTTGCTGTTGGTACAGAATGTATCCTTGTCCTTGATTCTCAACCAAAATTAGGACAATTTCTTCATCCAGGGAGATATGGGTCATTCTCTAGCCTTAAAAAAATATCTCATGTAGTTTACTTGCTCAATGATGGACTTGAATAACTCACACTTTTCATTCTTATACTCTCCTCCACACAAGTCACACGTAGTAACTTGTGTTTCAATGGCTGAGGCTTGCATTTGTTCTATTTGTTTTATGAGTGAGGAAATTTGTTGCAACATGAGTTTGTTTAGTACTAGCATTGTATCTATAGTGTTCAATTCTATCACTCTCTTGTACACACAAACAAAAGGAGATAAAATGCACCATGTGTAACTGATAAATCACTATTTTATGATTTATCTTGTGCTCAATTGAGTGGTTTTTATCAATTCTTCACCCACTTATTCATATAATTTGCATGGTTTTACAATTCCTTCCTTATTATGTGATATATGTGAAAACATGTTTCCTATGCCTTAAAAATGTTAATTTTAATTATCCTTTATTACCATTCGATGTCGTGATCTATGTGTTAAGTATTTTCAGGCTTTATAGGGCAGGAATGACTTAGATGACAGAAAGGAAACATGCAAAAGTGGAAGGAACGTGTAAAATGAAGTTTTGAAAGAAATGGCAGCGACGCGCGTGCATGGACGACGCGGACGCATGACAAGGAAAACTTCCAAATGACGCGCACGCGTGACCTACGCGTACGCATGACAGACGCCACGTGCAGAAAGTTGCAGAATTCGCCCCCAGCGATTTCTGGGCCCTTTTTCGGCCAAAATCCAAGCCCAGAAACACATAATAGAGGCTGGAGAATGAGGGAATCAAATCATACATTGAAAATTCATTGATTACAGACAATTTAAGGTTTTAGATGTAGTTTTCTAGAGAGAGAGGTTCTCTCCTCTCTCTTAGGTTTTAGGAATTAGGATTTCTATTAGTTTTAGGTTTATCTCTTCTCAATTCCAGGTTCAATGTTCCTTTAATTTAATTTCTCTTCTACTTTCAATTACTCTATTACTTTAGTTCGTTTATTTTCCCAATTTGGTTTATGGATTCCTATGTTTAATTTGATTTTCTATTTAATACAATTTGAGGTATTTCAGATTTATGAATGCTTTCTTCAATTCATGTTATTGATGCTTTTAATTTAATTTAAATTTCTTCTCCCTTTGCTTTGGTTAAGTAATTGGTGACACTTGAGTTATCAAACTCAGCTGTTGATTGAAAATTAGAATTTGCTGATTGATTTGGATCCCTCTAAAGCTAGTCTTTCCAAAGGAGTTGACTAGGACTTGAGGAATCAAATTGATTAGTCCACTTGACTTTTCTTTATTTAGTAAGGGTTAACTAAGTGGGAGCAATAAACAATTTTCATCACATTTGATAAGGATAACTAGGATGGAATTTTCAGTTCTTATACCTTGCAATGGTTTTCATGATAATTAATTTACTTTCTTGTCAATTTATTTTCCTGTTCCTTATTTTAAAAATCCAAAAATATACCTTTTTCCATAACCAATAATAAATCATACTACCCTGCAATTCCTTGAAAGACGACCCGAGATTTTTCAATACTTCGGTTATAAATTTTATTGGGTTTTGTTACTAGTGACAACCAAAACTTTTACAAGAAAGGATTTCTTGTCGGTCTAGAAGCTATACTTGCAACGAGAACTTAATTATGAAAATTCTAGACCGCGCGAGAGTTCTGTTCGTCAGTAACACCCTAATTACCCTAAACCTTACCTCATGCTGTAAAGCAAAGGTTAATCAAAGGTTACGATAATTCTAAGGCTTATACATAAATATATATAGAAGGAATAATAATTCTAGAAGCCCGATGAAGAAAATAAGCTCAAATACGAAATTATAAGCACGAACATTCACACGAGGCTATGAGCGTAAAAGACAAGATCCACCATGTAAGATAACAAGATATATGTAGTTATATAAGAGTATAATAATCATAAAATACTAGTATAAGCCTGCGGAGTTTAGGCCGACTAGTTAAATACTGATATACAGAGTTTTGAAAGTAAAACAGCTTATACAGTATCTCTCTCTCAAAGTAAGCCTCTAAGGAAAAATAAATACAAAAGCGAGAGAAACTAAACAAAATACTCAAAAGAGACTTCAAGACAGGATAAAGGTCCTCCGCTCTGTCACCACCAAAGCAACTCACCGAGGTGGGTTGCGACCTGCATCTAAAAAATAATAACAAGTATGGAATGAGAACCGGAGGTTCTCAATATGGTAACAGTGCCTAGTAATGTAAGATATAAGACCCCGCGACACCAGAGGCAATCCTAGAGCTTCATATCAACACAAGATTCAAGCTTAAAGCATAACTAAAATTAAAACCATAACTTTAAAACCTTTATAAAATAGGGTAAACTATCTTAAGGGATCTCTAAATATCATATCACCGTTGTCCCACAGCCTTCACCAGCCTAACCGCCATGCGATCCCATCGCCACCGCCTACTGATGAATCCACATTTCATGGTATTTATTTACTCTAATTGGGTGGATTTCATCAACTTTTCTTGCATTTATTCAATGAAATAGCTTGATTTTGTAAATTCTCCATAAATTATGCTCAAAAGTGAAGACATACTTTTTAATCCCTTATTTGCTAAATTTTATTCACTTTAATTCCATTTGATGCCTTGATGTATTTGTTGAGTGATTTCAAGTTTACAAGACTAATATGGATTGAAGAAGTGAGGAAAAAGCATGCCAAAGTAGAGAAATCATGAAAAAATGAAGTTTGGAGCTTTTCAGCAAGTGTGCACACGCACAACCTTATGTGCGTACGCACAAGTAGAAAATAGAAAGTGTGTGTACGCACACGTCTGTGCGTACGCACAAGTCCCAGCACGTGACCTCATTAATGCAATTCCCTGGCAGCGAATTTTGGGCCTCCAAAATCCAATACAACTCATTTCTAAAACTATTTTAACCCTAATCCAAGAGGAGGCAAGGGGGGAGCAATTAGGTTTAGATTTTTCTATGTTTTTGTCTTAGTTTTCTAGAGAGAAAAGCTCCCCCTTCTCTCTAGAATTTAGGTTTTTTTAGTTTAATTTTCTTTAATTTCAGTCTTTAATTCTTGTTTTAATGTAGTTTCATTTATGTTTTCATGCTTTATTGTCTTAATTCTCTTAGTTCTTCTTCTTAATTTCTCTTTTATGTCACTTTTACGTTATGAACACTCTTGTTGACTTTAATTTCATTTAATGCAAATTTATCTTTCCATGTTATTATTGCTTTCTTTAGTTGTTATTATTATTTTCTTACATTTTGTAGCTTTAGATTTTATTTTGATTGCAATTTAATATGCTTTTATTTTCATGTACACCAAGTCACCAAGTGTTTGATAAAAATGCTTGGCTTAGTTTTTCCTCACTCTTGGCTTGGAATTGAGAACTTTGGTGATCGTTGAGTCATTGATATCCATTCTTGATTGATATATTAGAGTAGTTGGTTGATTTGGTTTCCACTAACTCTAAGTCTTCCATTAATAGAGTTGACTAGGACTTGTGGATTGAAATCAATTATGCCTATTTGACTTATCCTTGATGTTAGGGTTGAATAAGTAGGATTAAATCTTCATAATCATCATATGTTTGTGGTCAATGGCTAGGATAGGTAACCTTAACTCTCAATCCATGCCAAGTGGTTTCTTAGCATTTAAATTTCCCTTTTCTTTGATTAATTGTCTTGAGTTTAATTGCTTGGATATTTAGTTATTGCATGCTTATTCAATTCCTTGCTATTTACATTTCTTGCCTCTTGCAATAAACCACCATTCCATCATAGCCAATAATTGAGCACCTCACTTGCAACTCCTAGGGAAGACGACCCGGAACTTCAAACTCCCGGTTTATATTTGTTTTGAATTGTGACATCTTTTGATTTAAACTTTGAATGTGAGAGTTCATTGTTGGTATAGACTATGCTATTAACGAAGTGATTCTTATTTGGATTAATTCTAAACCAGCAATAACTCTCTCAACACCTACCGAGCCTCCTCAATCCAGTAGAAAGCACAAATAATTACATACAAGTAATACACAAGAAATAATCAAGTATAGTAAGTAAATCAAGAAGCAATTAGGTATGTTATACAAGTAGGCATAGTATGAAAGTAGATAAAGCAAGAAACCACATAGAAAATACACATGATGAATGTCTATCCTATTGGTTGTGATATCACATTGTCGGTTCAACTGCCAACCCGACACATCTCCATGGAGATGTCGCCCTTCGGAATCATAATGGGAACCCCCGAGATATGGTGCTCGGAATACCGTCCAAGATTTTGTGTCTGCACACTCTAGTGATCCGAAGGGATGCGAGCGGGATACTCTTGCCACGGACCTCACATCTCAACATAAGCGGGACTAACCACCGCCCTTACGCCGCCGCCGCGACCTCAACAGGCGGGATCCAAACGCCGTCCCTGCTAGGCGCATAGCGTTCAACAATCTCAGTATAAAATAATGGAACAATGGTTTTCATAAATAATTTTTCAGCGCATCAGTAATCCATCATTACTCTTCGAGTCCTAGACTCATCTCAATCATACTCAATTCATAATTCCACCAATTATCATGTCAATTGTTATTACAGTATTCCACCATCTCACCCAAGTTATCCATCCACAATACACCAGAAACTTAATTCTCTGTCTTCTAAACTTTTTATAAAAAATACCGAAATAAATTCACCTAGGACCTTCTCTATGTTTTGACATCCAAAAATAAGCCAAAAAGTCTTAGATGAGTGTCACAGAAGTTTACAAAATTTTCCAAGAAGGTGAAACAGTTAAAAACAAGATTTTTATTGGAAAACAGGGCAGTGTGCGTACGCACAGGAGTGTGCATGCGCACGCCCAGGAGAATTTTCAAGATGTGTGCGTACGCGCAGGAGTAAAATTTTTCAATTCTGTTCGCTCGCACAATGCGTGCGAACGCCCTCAACAGATTGCACCTTCCAACGTGTGCGTGCGCACAAGGCGGTGCGTGCACATATCTTGCAATACTTCGTTGGGTGTGTGCCCAATAGCAGCCACATCCTTATATGTGCGTGCGCACAAGTGTGTGTGTGCGCACGTTTTTCAAAAATACACAGGGTTTATGTGCGCACAAGGCTGTGTGTACACACAAGTTAAAATTTGCCATTGATCATAGTACGCGCACAGCAGTGTGCGTGCGCACACAAATTAGAAAGCACAAATTCTTTAACATCACAGAATTCATATTTCTGACACAAACTTCCAACGATCATATCTTTTTCTATAAAATTCAGTTTCCTTCAAAATCTATATCGTTTTAAAATTTTTTGAATTATCTTTAATTTGATATAAAAATCGTTCAATTTTAAAAACTGCAACTCAAGATATGATTCGTCAAAATTCACTAAAAATCTATTTTTATCAAAATTTACTAAGTGCTCAAAACTTCAAGATTTACAACCAAACCAAAGCCTAGTCCATCTCACCATAAAACACTACTAAATATTATACTTTACCCTTCCATCACATTTCGACCAATTCAATACCTCTATCAATCAATTCCACCTTTATAACCCAACAATTCTATAATTTGCATCTCAATAATCAATATTAACAACATGCACTAAATTCCATTACTCATAAGCTTCATTTATCATACCTCTTCATAATTTTTATCTCAACACATCAAAACCATCACAAGCATTAACATCATCACACATTATCAATTTAACAACACCATCATGCAATCTCAAATCCAACAATCAATTCAATCCAAACCAAACCTATCCTATGGGTCACTAGCCTAAGTATCCAAAGATATTATATATTACATAGAAAAAACCGAAACCATACATTGGCTGATTTTCAATATGTACAAAACACCAATTTGAGTCCAAGCAAGCTTCAACTCACCAACAAGCCACCAATTCAAGAACCAATGCTCCAAATTAACTCCAACAAGTGCAAGAACTTAACTAAAACCATACGAATTTTCATAAATCAATACCTAGGGTTTTTAAATACAGAAATTCACAAAGGCAAAGAGTTTCCTTACCTTGTCTGATGGTGTTTGGAGACATAAACCACCAATAGCCCAACCTTAGAGACCACCTAATCAATTAAAACACAAAGATTCACTCAAAACCAACACCCACATTTTTGAATTTCTTAGGACAGAGAAGAGGAGAGAAAATTTCGAGATCTTACCTACACAAGTTAGATAGAACTAACGGGCTTGGCGAGAGCTTCGCGTAGCCGCTGACAACACACAAATCGAAGCACCGTAACTCGAGATATGGCCGCCGGAAGTTGTATGTGAATAGTAACTTACTCTCCCCTTTCACTCTCAACTCATGCAGCTGCACACTTGTGCTTTAGTGTGTGTTATGAGCTGAATGGCCTTCCTTTAAGCTTATATATATGTTGGGTTTGGGCCCAACTTGGGTCTATTCTAACCTGTTAGCATTTTTGGTCCGTTTGCCCCCCAACTTTGGACCAAACCTTTAAAATTTGTATCCGATTTTTAAATTTAATTATTTTTCTAAGTTTTTCTACTATTTTTACTTCTCTTACACAGTACCGGACAGATTTAAGCCGGTACTACCGGTTAATTTACCAGTACGTGTTTTTATGCAATTTTCTGCAAAATATTACATTTTCCGACTCAGAAAAATCTATTAAGTCCAAATATCATATTTATATTTTCTAATTAATATTCTAAATTTTTGGACCCAATTCAGACAATTAAATTATTATTATTTAAAGTTAATTAATCAATTAATTAATTCGCGATTCTTACATTCTCCCCACCAAATAAATAATGTACAAAAAAACTTTTAAGTTTTATTCCCTATATGTATTTGAATTTCAAGTTTGATGTATATAAATAATATTTAATAAAATATTTATGTTTATAAATTTTAAAATTACTAAATGTGTCAAGTTCTAAAATAATAATAATAAAAATTTTTATATGATACTATGTACAATACTTCTTGGAAAAATAATTTCAATCAAGAAAATAATTTTACTGTGCATAGACTTCTACTCATTTTATTATTATTATTTGTCTTTGAAGAAAATGGTAAGGACATATAGTGAATATGTTTGCCTTGCTAATAGTACAAGTTCGTATACCATTCTCAAAAGTAATATATATTTTACACATCTTGTACCAAAAGAAGAATATGTTAATACTATTATTGGTTCAGTAGCCAATGTGATAGAAGACTCCGGAAGAGCAATAATTTTATTTTTCGGAGAAACAAAATTCATAATAAATAATACACTGCTATTGTCTACCAAGTCTCTAAGGATCTTGTTGAGTTTTAAAGATATTCGTCAAAATGGATATCATATTGAAATAATGAATGAGGAAAATTATGAGTACTTATGTATCACAACTCATGATTCAAATAAAAAGGTTATGTTAAAAAAGCTTCCCTCACTTTCATCCGGGTTATATTATACTAAAATTAGTGCAATTGAATCACATGTCATTGTAAACCCGAAGTTTACCAACCCAAATGAATTTATAATTTGGCATGATCGATTGGATCTTCTAGGAACAACCATGTTGTGGAGAATTATTAAAAATTTTCATGAAAATTCACTAAAGAACTAGAAGATTCTTAATCTAGTGAATTTTGTTGTGCTGCATGTTCTCAAGGAAAACTAATTTTAAGGTCATCACTAGTAAAGAGTGAATTTGAGTATCCTGAATTCCTAGAAAGGATTCAAGATGATATATGTAGATATATTCATCCACCATGTGGATTTTTAGATATTTTATGGTGTTAATAGACGCATCTTCGAGATGGTCACATGTGTGCTGATTGTCTTCTCGCAACCTAGCGTTTGCGAGATTACTTGCTCAAATTATTCGATTAAAAGCATAGTTTCTAGAAAATTCAATCAAAGCAATCTGTCTTGATAATGTTGGAATAAGCGTTGAACATCCAGTAGTTCATGTTCACACACAAAATAGGTTAGCAGAATCACTTATTAAATGCCTCTAGTTAATTGTTAGACCCTTACTTATGAGAATAAATCTCCCAACCTCGGCTTAGGGCATGCTATTTTACATGCCGCAATATTTATTCGTTTGAGACCAACACATTACCATCAATTCTCTCCTATGCAATTAGCTTTTGGCCAGCAGTCAAATGTTTCTCATTTAAGAATATTCAGGTGTGCAATATATGTTCCCATTGTACCACATTCTCACACCAAAATGGAACTCCAAAGAAAATTGGGGATATATGTTGGATATGATTCTTCCTCTATAATGAGGTATCTTAAAATACGAATTGGAGATGTATTTAAAGCTCTATTTACAAATTATCATTTTGATGAATCAAAATTTCCAATATTAAGGGGAGAGATAAGCTTCCTAAGAAAGAACTTAATTAGAATGCATCATCCTTGATCCATTTAGATCCTCGATTAGGGCAATTTGAACTAGAAGTTCAAAATATTATACATTTACAAAGAATAGAAAATGAATTGCCTGATGCATTTTCTGATACGAAAAGGATAACAAATTTTATATACCAGCTGAAAATGCTCCAATTCAAATTGATGTCCCAAGCAGACAAATGGCCACCAAAATAAATTCACGTCAGAAGCGTGGTAAGCTTGTCGGTTCCAAAGACAAAAATTCTCGAAAAAAAGAGATAAAATCTCGATAAATTATGTCTTTACAGGAGAAAATGGGACCGAAATAAGACAATTGTCAATGAAATATTTACATATAATGTGGCATTAATGTCATGCATGAAAGTAAGGATCTTGAGTCAAGAACAGTCGAAGAATGTCGACAAAGAAAGGATTGGCCAAAATAAAAAGAAGCTATGAAGGTTGAGTTAGACTCACTTGCAAAATGTGAAGTTTTTGGACTTGTAGTCCGTATACCAAAAGATGTAAAACTTGTTGGATACAGATAAGTATTTGTGAGAAAACAAAATAAGAAAAATGAAGTTGTACGCTACAAAGCTCGACTTGTGGCACAAGATTTTTTACAAAGGCCCGGTATAGATTCCGAAAAAATATATTCCCATGTAGTGGATGCAATAACATTGCTTTATTTGGTAAGTTTGTCTGCATACTATAAACTACATATGTATTTAATGGATGTGGTAACAGCCTATTTATATGGATCATTAGATCGTAATATCTATATGAAAGTTCCTGAAAGATTAAAGATATCTAAATCATCCACTGAATATTCACAAGGATTATACTCAGTCAAATTGCAAAGATCTTTATATGGTCTAAAGCAATCTGGATGAATGTGGTATAATTGTCTTATTGAGTATCTGGTTAAAAACGGATTCAAGAATGATGATATCTGCCCATGTGTTCATAAAAAAAATCTACATTTGGATTCATTATAATTGCTGTGTATATTAATAATTTAAATATCATTGGAACCCCTGAAGAGATTCCAACAATTATAAAAGCTCTAAAAGAAGAGTTTGAGATGAAAGATCTCGAAAAGACTAAATTTTGTCTCGACCTACAGATCAAACATACAAAAAATGAAATCTTTATTCATCAAACAACATACACAAAAAAGATCTTGAAAAGATTTTATATGGATAAGTCACATCCATTAAGTACCCCAATGATCGTAAGGTATTTGGATGTGGAAAATGATCAATTCCCTCCTAAAGAAGAAAATGAAGATATCCTTAGTCCTGAAATACTATATGTTAGTGCCATTGGAGCACTAGTGTATCTTGCTAATAATACACGACCTGACATATTATTTGCGGTGAATTTACTAGCAAGGTATAATTCCTCTCCAACATGAAGACATTGGAATGGAATCAAACAAATTTTTTGATATCTTCAAGAAACAGTTGATATGGGTTTGTTTTATCCATATGAATCCAAGTCACAATTAGTTGGCTATGTAGATGCTAGATGCTTCTCTGATCCACACAAAGAAAAATATCAAACAGGATACATATTCACATATGGTGGTACAGCTATATCATGGAGACCCACGAAACAGACAATAGCAGCAACCTTCTCTAATAATGCTAAAATACTAGCGATATATGAAACAAGTCGCGAGTGTTTTGCCTCAGGAGTTTGATCAAATATATTCTGCCATCATGTTGACTAATTGATCATAAGATAGCTCCAACTGTCTTATTTGAAGATAATACAACATGCATTGCTCAACTTAAGAGTGGATACATCAAAGGCGATAGAACAAAACATATTTCTCCCAAATTCTTCTTCACTCATGATCTTCAAAATCAAGGAACAATTGATGTCCAACAGATCTGCTCAAGCGATAATATGACAGATTTATTTACGAAGTCACTTCCGAAATTCTCCTTTGAAAAATTGGTATATCAGATTGGGATGCACCGATTTCGAGATATAAAATAATATCGGCAAGAGGAGGAGGCTTTACTATTTTTTTCTTGGTATTTTTTTTTTGGATTTTTCTTGATAAGATTTTTAATGAAGCAGTCCCCATTACAAAAGATATTATACTCTTTTTTCTTTACTAAAATTTTTTTCAATAAATTTTTTTAATAAAATTTTAATGAGACATAATCCTAAATAAACATAAAAAAAAGTATTGTGACATGATAAATGTCCATTTAATAGCCTATGACTTTTTTCATAAAATAAACTGTTCAATTTTTTCAAAGGTGGGAAGTTCAGGCTTTCAAAAAAGATTATATTTAATAAAATTTGAACGAAATAACTTTCTACATGTATAATAGAGAAATAAATTCTAAGACAAAAATATACAACAATATACATACAAAAACACTTCTCTATCTCTTTCTCTTTTATACTACAATATATATAATATTAATAATATTAATAATAAAATTTTTTATTTATATTTTTTTATTTTATATTTATTCTCTCTTATTTATTTATTTATTTATTTATTTATTTATTTATTTATTTATTTATTTATTCAGCTAATAACTGCTTAATGACCAAAAAGAGATGTTTCTTTTTGCGAAGAGCCTCCTTGTCTTTTTTAAATGGGGAGTGTTAAAGTAAATAATGACTATCTTAAATAATATGAATAATCATTAATCAAACAAAAATATACTATACCTTTAAATTATTTATCTAAATTTTAATATTAAAATAACTATTCATACACTTAATAAAATAAATATCTAATATATCTATTATTCACATTGTTTAATATTTTTATTGTCTACTTATATTTTTTCTTTATAAATATCGGGTGGTTTTTTCTCAATTTTAAGCCTAGAGAATACGTGTAAACACTAAACACGAAGCATCTGTAATCTAGTGTGTACAAGGAAGAACGAGAAGCTCCCAGAAAATTACACAACCTTCACTCTCCAATTGCCACCTATGTTATAAATAACAGACTTGTTCAATAGTGGAGAACTAGCTAGCATCTTCGGCAGACTGAACCTTGCAAATAGCCTCAACTTGAGAGCAATAATGGCTGACGAAGTGGTTCTACTAGATTTCTGGCCAAGCCCATTCGGCATGAGGGTCAGAATAGCTTTGGCGGAAAAGGGGATCCACTATGAGGGTAGAGAAGAAGACTTGAGCAACAAGAGTCCCCTTTTGCTGAAGATGAACCCTGTCAACAAGCAAATCCCTGTTTTGATTCACAACGGAAGACCAATCTCCGAATCACTCATCATTGTTCAGTACATTGATGAGGTTTGGAGCAATAACAAGTCCCCTTTGTTGCCCTCTGATCCTTACCAGCGAGCCAATGCAAGGTTTTGGGCTGATTATATAGACAAAAAGGTTGGTTCATATACAACTTTATTTTGTTATTTTCTGGTATTGATTTTATTTTTCAACTTTGATGGAGATTACATTTATGAATTCATGACATTATTACTGTGTGAGATGTTTTAGATTTACTCAACGGGGAGATTGGTGTGGGGAACGACAGGGGAGGTTCAAGAGAAAGCAAAGAAGGAGTTGAGGGAGAGCTTTAGGGTGCTTGAGAAAGAGTTAGCGGAGAAGACTTATTTTGGGGGAGACATGTTTGGTTTGGTTGATGTGGCTCTCATTCCCTTCTACAGCTGGTTCTATACTCTTGAGACCACTGCCAACTTCAGCATCACTGAGGAATTTCCCAGGCTTGTGTCTTGGGCCAAGCGCTGCATGCAGAGGGACAGCGTTTCCAACTCCGTTCCTGATCAGTACAAAATTTATGACTTCCTTTTGGACCTTAAGAACAAGATGCACTCAATTCAATGATCACCATCCATACATTCATTACTGTAAAATATGCATCAGCCATAAATCAGTTTATCATTTTAAAATGATGAGTCAATTTTGCTTTCGATTCAAACAAATGTTTTTGTTTTCGTCTGCAAACGTTTAAAAGTTCTGCTTCTGATGTAAGATTTAGTTCAATGCGTTGTATGTTCGCGTTAAGGATTCTGTTTCTCTGGCTAATTCTCCCTCTTAGCTTGATGTTAATAATAGTTTTACCCACTTTTAGTTCTGTGCAGAAAGATATATATTGATGGATTTTTCTATGTTGCAATCCCTTCAAATAAATTAAAGGGTAAAAAATGTTTTTTATCTTTAAAATTTTAAAAATTATTTAAAATTATATTTAACATTTAATTTATTTTATTTTTAATATTTCAATAAATTTTAAATTTATTTTCTCTTATCAAATTTTTAATAGTCAATTGTTTTAATTTTATGTTTAATTAAAATTCTAATTTTAATCCTATCCCACTAAAAAACCTTAGTCTGATTGGCTGACTCCAAACCGATTCCTCCCTCAATCCCACCTTCTATCATCTCATCTTTATTTTGTGTTACTTCAGTTACCACCTCCTCTCTAGCATCAACCTCCTCAACAAACAACAACGAACATTAACAATTATGGGTGGCAGACAGTCCAGACACGCATGCCCGGCTCGCCAAAAGAGTCCGTCTCGTTCTGTCAAAATTTCGCTATTTGGCAGACTAGTTCTTTTTTTACGTGTGTCTATTTAGGCGATCACAAATTTTTATTTTATTCTATCTAACGACGGATTGGCATGGTGGACTAATTTCTCCAATTTTTTTTTAAAAAATATTAAATTATTAAATATTAAAAAATATATAATTTCATAAAATATCAATAAATTTATAATTTTTAAAGACAAAAAAATTATAATTTCTAAATTTATATAACAATAAATATCTAATAAACATAATAAATCAAAATTTTCAAAATAAAATAATAAAATTTTGCCTAAAGAAAACAAATATTTTTAAAATATATAATTAAATATTGTTCAGGTCTTTAAACAATCAGACATAATCTAAATTATAACTTAAAATAAAATATACAAACATTCTAAATACAAGTATAAAAGTAATGTTTCAAATTCAATTATTATCTTAAATTTAAAAATTTGCTGGACAAGTCCGTTCCGCTCTGCCTCGCAGAAACTTGTCAAAATCCGTAGATTAGATGGTGCGAGTTAGACAGTCTTTTTTATTATAACAGTTTTAAATTTCTAATTCGATCCGTCTTTTTTGACAAATTAGCGAGCCGGCCTGACAAGTTTCGGCCTATTTATCACCAACACTCACATTCTCACAGTCAGTATCACTAAGAACAGGTCCAAGTTAAGAAATAAGGGGGCACTTGCCCCATAGAATGTAAAAAATGTATAATTATATATAATAAATATAATTGTTCCATTGTTATATTATTTTTGTCTTCACAGTCAATTATAAATTATTATATAATCTTCGTCTCCATTTTATTTTATCTTGTTAAATTTAAATTGGTATCAACACTAAAATAAATAAATAAATTGAGTTAATAAAAAATTAACAAACAATGATAATACAATTTCTGAAACCGACTAATTAATTAATTATCAAAATAAAGATTAATTTTTAAATATAAGTAAAATTATTAGTATTTTTTGTCATGTAAATTAAGTAAAGATAAGAAAGGATATTATTTATATATTAATTAATATTTTTATTTTAAAATTATATATTTTTTATGTTTATTCTCAAATGATCTTGTTTGTAACAACTGCATATTCTTAATAAATTTCTTATATCATAAATATTATAACAAAAGTCTGTTAGAATTTTACATAGTATTTTACTAGAATTTCTGCATAGCACCTATTAGGGTATTTACATCAACAAAATCATAATTCAGATCAGACTCTAAACTATGGTTTAACCAGTGAGAGTAACAAGATGGAAGAGCCACCTAAGGATCAACATCACAGGTTCGAAGGGAGTAGTGATGAGGAGGAAGAGGTGGTCATTCTAGATAAAAAAAAAAGACATTTCAGATGGGATTAATGAGTGCATCAAAAGTTTTTATGGAAGGATTTTTGCCGATAGATTCTTTTCCATTGTTACAATGGAGGGTGCCATGACTACTATAGGGGGAGACTGGAGGGACTCAGGGTGACGGACGTTGGAAGAAATCAATTTTAATTCTTTTTTAGAAAGGAATCTGATGCACTGCGGGTAGAGCGTGGCTCTCCTTGGCTTTTTAAGGGCTTTGTGCTTCATGTTCAAAGATAGCAAGAGAATGAAAAATTTTTCGAATGCGGAGATCACAACCTTTTCGATTTGGGTCTAGTTTTGGGACTTATCAGAACACTATAAAACTTTGGAGATAAGATGTAAACTTATGAACAGGATCAGGGATGTCATTGACATTGATCTTTTGGAGATGAGGGAAAAAAATCAAGAGTGATCAAGGCTAGAGTAGAGATTAATGGAGAGAAAAATTAAAAGATAATATGAAGCTTGCATTATGAACGGGTTGGCATTTTTTGTACTTGCTATGCCTATCTGGGACATGAGACAAAAAGTGTTAGCTCTTTCTAGATGATTCTTATCAATACAAAATAAAGAAGGATGCAATAGGAGAGTGGGTTAAAGATGACTAAGTAAGGAGAAGAATAGAAAGGAGAAAAGATGAAGGACCATACACTACAAAAATTTCTGGTTCGGCTACTCCTAAAACAAGGAGAAAACCAGCACCTTCATAGTTGATTGATGGTTTTTCTGGATTGAGTATGAAGGAGTCTGCAATGAATCCAACACCAAACCAGAATATAGAATCCGACTCGGGAGACTTGGTGACTAGAGGTATATACTATAGAGGAAGCTGGGAGACTGATTAAATACAATGAGTCCCCTACTGTTTTGGGGAAAATTCACAGTCTAATGAATATTAAAGAGAACGTGGTAGTGTCTACAGGAACCACTCTCAAGAAATCCAGAGGCTTTAAATTAAAACAATAGGCGAGACAACAAGGAAGCTCATTTATATACCAGATAGGCTACCCGCACAGAAACTCTAGTAAGGAGAATGTTGAGAATCTTAAGAGAATTTGTTTAGAAGAAGAGCTATTGACTGTTGATAGGGTGGAGGGTGCCAGCTATAAAATGGTACCCAATGTCCCATGAGGCTGTTGAGTTAGAATTGTCGGAGTTTGGAGAGATCCCTGGCAATCCAAAACCTCAAAAAGATTTATCAATCCCACTCACTCGAGATTGTTTTTATCTGTAAAATAAAAAATCAACCTCTCTATGTGGGAAGTAAGATGAGAACATGCAAATTTATGAATTGGAGCATTGTGAACCCAACAAGGACAACACGAGGTCTTGTGTTAGCTTAGAAAGAGGAGATAGATGTGAACATCATTGCGACTGGTAAGTTTTTTATTGCCGTTAAAGTAAAAAAGATGTGGTTAATAAAAATCATTGGGGGTTAATTGGGGTTCATATGAGCATCTTAGATTAGATTAGACAGGCCTAGTTTGATGAAATTTCAGAAGTCATACAATAGTTGCAAGATAATGTTGTGATTATTGATGATTTTAAAGCAATAGCCAGCCAACAAGAGAAGGAGGGAATGGGTGATGCGGATTTTACAAACCACAAAATACCAGCAAGTATACCGGATCGTATTAAGTAATACCTCAGGTGAGTGAGGGTCGATCCCATGAGGATTAACGGATTAAGCAAACAATGGTCAATTAATTAATCTAGTTAGACAATCAAGAATAAGAGTTTTCCAAATTAAATAGTATAAAAAACCGAAAATCAAACACAAGAAAACAAACTTGGTTGAGAAAGTAAGGTAATAAAGGTAATTTAAGGTATCAGAGATGTTCACTCCTTAAGAAATTAATCTTTGTGTTTATTTATATGAGGTATACAAAGATTAATCACGACGAATCGTAAATAATCAAATTCTAATTCCTTGGTAATTAATTTCTCTTTAACTTAATTAACATCTATTCCTTAGTCAATTACTTAAGAAAAAGAGGTGAAACACAATTCAAAAACTGAAAGCTGCACATTGAAAAACTCACCTATTCAAAGGTTGAGAATGAGTTTCTTCTCCAACAACAATGATTTGTAGTTGAGGATCAGGTATAGTGCTACTGACAATTAAACATAAATCCTGTGTGATTAATTAAACAAAAATTATTACATAAATCTGAAAGACTAATATAAATATTTCAACTTACATAGTTGGAGTTGTTAAACTCTGTTTTTCCCTTTTTTTTGGATACAGTTTCTTTCTTCTAAAAACTCTCACCGGGGTTTCAAGGGTATTTTTGCTAATAAAAAAGATACCAAATTAAAATCATCAACCAAGATTAAAAGCAGAGGATTAAAAACACATCAAATTCATTTTTGGATTCCAATGAACCTTAATTAAAACTAGAAATAAACCGAATTTACTTGGTATTGGTCGGTGCATTTATAGACGGTGTCGAGCTGATTTGAGTTTGTAGCAGAGGTTCGCTGCCCAAATTTATAGTCAGCAGTCTAGGCAAAAAAATAAATATTATTCAGTAAATCCAGAAAAATTACATGAGGTTTTAGGAAAAGTTAGCAAACAAAGAAAAAGAACTTTATGTAAGAAACTGAATCTTACGTCTGCAATAAATCATTTCGCGCATTTGTTGAGTGACAATCATCTAGAGCAACATTTGTTTTTTGAGCTCCATAATTTTATCTTTGTTCTTTTTTTCTTTTATCGGCTCCAACATTTATTTTTTTTTCAGTAGTCCCGTCTTCTACTTGTTTACTTCTGAAAATTCATATCATAAGTATCAATGAACTTTAAATAAAAGTATCAATGAACAGAAAATAATCATTTCAGAAACTTACTCATTTTCATATTCAATTTTGCTTTCTGAATCCATCAGAACAAGCTTCCTTATTTTGGTTTGTTTTTTGCCACCCTTTGTGGTTGTTTTCTTTTCTTTAGCGGAGTTTTCTCGATTTTTTCTTCTTCTCTGTAACACATACAAAAATTTTTGTTAAAATAACAAAATAAAACTTTAACTAAATAGATAAATATGTGGTAAAATAATGTAAATAATCAAGGAAAACACATCGAATGTATACCAGAGACAAATATCAAAGCTGTAATTAACTTAACAAGCACACATGAACAATTTTCAGCAAATACAAGCAAAACTAAATCAAATGAATATCAAATAAACATAGCAATGAACCGAAAATAATCATTTCCCAAACTTACTGCTTTTCAGATTCAGTTTTGCTTTTCGAATCCATCAGAACAAGCTTCTTTATTTTGCTTTATTTTTTCGCCACCCTTTGTGGTTGTTTTTTTTTCTTTGGCGGCGTTTTCTCAATTTCTTCTTCTTCTCTGTAACACATACAAAAATTTTTGTTAAAATAACAAGATAAAACATTAAATAAATAGATAGTTTTCAATAAGTGATGGTGAGAAGTATACTCAGATTCAGAAAAACTGTCTTCTTCTGAAGATGAATCCAAAACGACAACTTTCTTTTTTTATTTCTTTCTTCTCCTTTTCCTTCTTTTTCCCCTTCAGAAAAACTGTTTTCTTTTCGACCTTCTTTTCTTTTGTATCTCTCCTCCTTAATTTTGCTCTGTACACAAGTCCCTAAAACACAAACTTATTTAGTTAGCACAGTATTTTAGAAGCATCTGAACCAAATTTTCAAGTAAAATTTTTGTTTAATTTACCATTGAATCAGTTGTTTCCATAAAAATTCGGTTGAGCATATTTCTCCGTGCCCAGTAGGCCACCCATGGTGGCCTGGGAGCATCATTTGCTTTCGGTCGAGGGAACTTCGATTCATGGAAATATATTACCATTAAAACGAAGATGTAGTCATTAATGGAAAGTTTCTTTCTTTGTCTTTCGGCTTCAATCACCTTCCTCAGGAAGCTTAGCACATGAGATGCCCAATCCCATCGTCGGAGGTTGTCCACATGAAGGGCAGGCGGCTTATGGATCGAGAAGGTCGTGCTTACTATCGTCAGCAGCAAGAAGCACTTCTGGACGAAGACGACAAAAGTCCTCTTGAATTTCTGCTGGTTCTCCTCCCCTTAACATTCATGTTAAGCACAGATTTTGTCAAAGATGCCAAAGTAGCACCTTTGAAGATGTCAGTTATCTCCTTCTGTTTCCCAATTAGTTTGATGTATTCAACTTTTCAGGAAAATGATCCCCTATAATATTTTATTATAAACAAATTAGTCAAAAAGGTTCAGTTTCATTTTTTATTTCAAATGAATCTAAAATAAAGCAATGAATAAACCAAAATAAGCACAAGGTGGAAAGTATATTACCGCCGTGATTTATGCCAAGCCCATCTCTTATCTCGGCAGGTGTTATGTATATTCTGCCATAGAGAGTGTCTAAGTATCCATGATAGTCATCATAGTAACGACTCAATTCCCTCAAGAACTTATGAGAGACGTTCATTTCTAGGACATATACCAGCGCACCGAATCCCATTTCTTCCACAATATTTTTCTTTTTCTGACTCATTTCTTTGAACACCCTTTTCTATTGCTTTTGTTTGGCATCTCAGATCGTGAGTTTTCTACAGGATTTTGAAATAGTATGTGAAGGTTGTAGAAGGCTTAGAGAATGGGAGTTGAATCTATGGCCTTCTTTTACTTTATTGAAATAATCCTTTAATAACAATTTTTAAGGCTGAATCTGTTTGAACTCAGCAGTGAAAAATTTATGAGACAATTTTTTTGTCTCATGAATATCAGAAAACAGAATAGAGAAGGGAAGAGAAAAGCTGACACCATCATGTATAATGGTTCAGTTGCCTTGTGCAATGCAACCTACATCCAGTTTCCACCACAACAGTGGTGGAATTTCTATTATAGTTAAAGTATTACATACATCAATTCCACAAGATTGACACAATCCTTTCCTTCTCAAGTTCTAACCTCACTTGACTTGGCTATGCTAATACCTAACTCTTCACTCTTAGTGCTAACCTAACTAAGAAAGGGATACATCACTGGTACAAGATACAAGACACAAGAAATAACCTAAAGAAATTTGAAATAACTCTAGACTTTTCACTCAAGTATATTACTCAGCCTTTTGTCATTTTTTGGCTTTTTCTTGAGCTCTCTCTTTCAGCCTTTTGCCTCTCAAAAAATTATAGAAAGATATACATTAAAATGAAAATTATAATCTGTAAAACATGAAGGAGATTAATGCTTCAATAGCCTCAGTTGCTATAGGTTGAACGAGATTCACTTAACTCTGATTTAGTTCCTCATTCTGGCGGAATGCCTCTTTAACTAGAGAGCACTGTTCAAGTTGATGAACTCTTTAGAGAAAACTTCTCAGAACAAAAACTTCAAACCCCTGGTTCTCTCTCCTTGTCTTCAGAAGAGTAAAAACTTTTCTTTTGTATCTCCTTGCATGTTGCTGAGTTGCTCTCTTCCAAGTCAACTCCTCGAGCTGTGTGCTACCAACTTACCATTTCACTCTTTTTAATTAATCCCTAAATTAGGAATTTTGAATATGAGCCTTTTTGCTTGATCAAAAGCCTCATTGGAAGCAATGAAAAAGTTGTTCAACGGTAATCCCAAATCTGAACCATTAAAAGTATGCTTTGGCTCCAAGAAACTTTGTGAACTATTAATTTACAGCAGCAGAGATCAAAGACTTCTTTCTTCATTTAACCAAAAATGGTATCGTAGAAAGTTGGAGAAGGAGTGAAGAAATTAACATGCATGCAAATGGAAATAAATCACCTTTATCTTCTGACTTAGCTTAACACGGTTTGGTTTTGGCGATTAGACATTTGCTTTTTGCTTAACCCTTCTCTTTCTTTCTTCTTTGATGAAATGAGCAAGAAGAAGCTCTCTCTCTCTTTCTGGTTCTGACCGAAGCAAAGGTGAACGTTGGCTTTGGAGGATCAACTTGGGTGAGAGGCTTGGGCTTAAGTTGGATTTCTTCAAGTTCAGCCCAAGAGATTCTTTTACTTAACGACTTTTGGGCTTTTAGTGCTTTGTAACCCACTTTGTTTCTGGTTTGATTTTCTTCCTATTGGACTGTTGCAATATTTTTTCTTTGGCCTGCAACACTAATCAAACTCAATCAAAAGCTAATTGGGTGATTAACCCAATTTGTCATCATCAAAATAAGCTAGTTAAATTCTCAACTTAACAGTATGTTATGATATATTTATAATACAAAAATAGAGTTTATTTAATGTGTATATGCTTACGTTATAGTGCGGCTTCTCCTTTTTTGTGACCATCATCTTTTTCAATTTTGCTGTAAGGACAAAAAAATTTTGTCAATACACCGACAAGGCGACAAGCACAAGCATGCATGTTTGAATCAAGTGAACCTAACTGAAATCCCCAATGAACCGAATTCTATTCATATTTGAACAAAATGTGATAAAGATTCAATTAGCAAGAAAAATATTTCTGCATGAAAATGAACTCAAGTGAGCACTTAACAATCAAGTGAACGTAACTCAATTCCCCAATGAACTGAATTCTATTCATGTTTGAACAGAACATGATGAACATTCAATAAGTAAGAAAAATATTTCTGCATGCAAATGAACTCAATTAAAGTAAGTGATGAACCGAATTATATATCAGAACCAATAAAATAAAAACACATTTTCATTTGACCACCTTGTCCTAAGAGTCGAAGCTCTCCTTGGGCTAAGTATCTAGCCACTACTTTGCTTTGTCCCTCACAGCAAATGGTGGCTAGCCACTGCATCTACCCAGAAAAACTCGTATCTTCGATAAGTGGAAGTGCATAAGCCAAGTAATACTTTATTATTAATCATTCATTATCAATTCTGTCATCATTCATAACATCATCATCATCATTTATGCACTTCCTCAACCACAAACCATTATTTCAAAATCTTTCTTCACGGTCAACTTAACTACTTCTCTAGATTTACCCCTCTTCCTAAGATTTAAAACTAAATTAGGGACTTTAGAAGGTAACTAAGGTTTAGAAGTTAGAAAATAGGTTAAAAGCACAAAAAATCCACTTTTTTCAAAACACAAGGGTTCCGCGTAAGTATGCCATGTTTCGCATACGCGGGGGTGTTATTTGTCAAACTCGCGTACGCAACCCTTGTTCGTTGACGCGAGCCCCTCGGATAGAGAAGATGTCCCGTGTCGCGTGGTACTTGCTCACGTACGCGAGCCTGTAAGATTTCCTTTTTGCGTACACATGCACACGCCCGCGTACGTGGGATGTCTAGACAGAGTCCATAGTCCGTGTTGCATGTGTGTTCAATACGCATGCCCTCTAAAAGTGTTAAAAAGCTGTTAAGTCCTGTAGAATTCACTTTTGCACACCGAACTTTCAACGCGCATAAATTTTTCGTTAAAAATTATTTTTAGTCCGTTCTTCAAACGGCGTAAATTTCACGACTCAATTTTTGTTTGAAACAAGTTTGACAGGAATTGGGGGTCCGGAAGCCAAGTTATGGCCCACCAAAATTTGGTCAAAAAATTAGTTTTTTACAAAATCACCAAAACTTCTATTTTTACCAACTTTTATTTCAAAACCAATGATTTCCCACTTCAAAACAATACCAATTGTGTACAAAACCATTCCATCTTCTCCACATAACCATTTTCACCCCAAACAAATCCACATCAAATTAACACAACTCATTATTCATCAAACTACCATAATCATAGTTCATTATCATCATCAAGCACCAAAATCATGAATTCTCAATTCATTCTCAAGATAACTCAATAATTTCATCAAGATTACTAACCATTAACATGCTTACACATGCCAACCTAACCTATGGTCAACTAGGCTACGTTGTCACATTACATTATATATTATCCACGAGAAACCAAAACCATACCTTGGCCGATTCCTCCCTAATGCTAAAGCACCTCAAATATCTCTGTTCCACAACCGTCCAAGGCTCCAACTCCTTTCCAATCACAAATTCAGCTCCCAAGGCTCCAATTCAAGCTCCCAACATCATCAATTTGTCTCCAAAACACAAAATTCAATCTAATTTCACACAATACCACTATAATCAACATAGAGTTCATAATTTCAAAAAGGAAACAAGGGTTTGAACGTTCTTACCTTACCCCACAACTGTTTCTAACCAAAACACTACAATTCCCACAAGCTAGTTTGATCTTAACACATCAAAACATAAAAAATATGAATACCTAAATATCCAAATTTTGAAATTGTGGAAGGAGAGAATGAGTGTGCAAGTGAGATATCCTTACCAAATTGCTTACTATGCATTGTAGAGCTCGACGCGGTAGTCGCGTAGCCGCAAACAATGCAGCGATCGGAGCTTCGAATTGAAAGTTATGGCAAATTGAAATCAAGAACAAGGGTTTGGGTTTCTTGTTCTTCCCCCTTTGTGTTTTTTAGCGTGAAAACTTATGAGGAAAGGAAGAATGAGCTGAAGCTCATATGGGTGGAGTGAATTGGTTGGGCCTTCATCGCAGTTTGGGCTCAGTTTACCCGGTTTGGCCCGTTGGCCTGGTTTTGGGCCAAATTCTTTTAAAATTAGTGTTGAAATTCATATTTTTAATATCTCTGTCTCTCTAGATCAATAAAATTTAATTTTTTAATTTCTTTGATTAATAACTAATTTATTGACTAATTATTTACTAATTACGCGAGGTATACAAGGCGGTGGAGGGGCACCATCCAGCTGGCTTCCGTAAGAGGATTCCGGTGCCGTAGTGTCCGTCGCTGTAGGCGGCATTACTGAGACAGTGGACTGCTGAGAGGATGGAAGAAGCATCATTTTCGTAGACATAGGGACATAGTTGGGGTTAGGCACCATCATGAACGACTATTTCGATGCACCAGCAACCTGTGACGTCATAGGGGTAGTCGAATTAGAGGGAGAGAATCCAAAATTTCCAGGAGTACTGGTAGAAACCTTCCCTCTACCACGACCACGACCACGACTATGACCACTAGGCTGATCCACAACGCCTCTACCTGTTATCATATCTGCAAAGAGCATATCAATTAAAATTGAAACTAAACAAGTTCAGTACCCTAAGTTCAGGATTTTAGAAAACCCTAAGTTCAAAACAAGTTCAGTACCCTAAGTTCAAAACTAAATAAGGAATAGAAATTAGAATATATTCTAATTAAAATTGAAACTAAACAAGTTCAGTACCTTAAGTTCAAAATTTTGAACAAGTTCAGTACCCTAAGTTAATAACTAAATAAGGAACAGAAATCAAAACATGTTCTAGTTAAAATTAAAACAAAACAAGTTCAATACCTTTAGTTCAAAATTTTAGAAAACTCTAAGTTCAAAACAAGTTTAGTATCCTAAGTTCAAAACTAAATAAGGAGCAGAAATTAGGGCATGTTCTAGTTAAAAATGAAACTAAACAAGTTCAATACCCTAAGTTCAGAATTTTAGAAAACCTTGAGTTCAAAATAAGTTTAGTACCCTAATTTCAGAACTAAATAAGGAACACAAATTACAATATGTTCTAATTAAAATTGAAACTTAACAAGCACAGTACCCTAAATTCATAACTTTAGAAAACTCTAAGTTCAAACAAGTTTAGTACCCTAAGTTCAGAACTAAATAAGGAACAGAAATCAGAACTTGTTCTAATTAAAATTGAAACTAAAGAAGTTCAGTACTCGAAGTTTAGAATTTTAGAAAATTCTAAGTTCAAAACAAGTTTAATATCCTAAGTTTAGAACTAAATAAGGAAAAGAAATCAACACATGTTCTACTCAAAATTGATACCAAACAAGTTTAGTACCCTAATTTCATAATTTTAGAAAATCTTAAGTTTAAAATAATCTCAGTACCCTAAGTTTAGAACTAAATAATCAACAATAATCAAAAAGTATCAAAATAGCAAATAAACCTTATAAATTGTATCAAAAAATTAGAATTTCAGAAAACCCTAAGTTTAGAAGCATTACCTAAATAAGAGCACCAGAGCTGAAATGAAGAAGCGGCATAGATGGCAATAGCGTAAGCGACGGCAGCAACGATAGCAGATCATTCAGAATCCGGCAGCTACAACGGTGACGGCAAAAATGAAGAGGAGTGGATCCCGGAGAAGAGGGGCTACCGATGAGATGAGAGAGGTAGAGAGAGAATGAGATGGTTAGAGAGAGAGAGAGAGAGAGAGAGAAATTTGAATGAGAGAAAAGGGGGTTTGCGCTTCAAATTTACGCCACAGATACTGTCGGATTTTTTAGACAGTTACGTATTGCGGGTGGCCAAAACAAAGCGGTTCACTAAGTGGGTTTATCGTCGGATTTTTTCGCCAATAAATTCGACGATATAAAGGACACGCCAATTTTTTTTATTTTTTCTCCAATTATTACAAGTGAATTTCCCATCAGAATAGTATATCTGTCGAAAATACTTTGACCTGATGAATTTGACACCTAACTTGTCGATAAATCTAACGGTAAAGCTGTGGCTACTCTGTGACGCTAAATCCGATGTACTCAGTATTTTTCTTGTAGTTTTTATTCCTCGGATAAAGAATCAAGGATTGAAAAAGGCATTTACTCTTTCTTTACTATAAATCTCCCCTACAAATACAACCTAATTTTGTCGCTACTTTACTTATTAATGACCTAAAAGAAAAAGTATAAGGGACTAACACCTTAACAAGCCAATTTAAACAACTCCATTTAATAATTATTAATTTTAAGTTAAAAAAATTTGAATAATTAGCATTAAAACGATTTTGAATAATAAGGACCGCCCCATAATCACAGTCCATAATCGCGCCCTGATACACTACTATTTTATGATATTTTTTAGATTGAATTGAGTGAGTTTTGTCAGCTACTCTCACCCTTATTCATGTAAACTGCATGTTTTTGAGTTTCCTTCCCAATTTTGTGCTATGATTGAAAACATGCCTCCTATGCCTTAAATTTGCTAAATTTTAATTCTCCTTTATTACCATTCGATGCCGTGATGTGTTTGCTAAGTGTTTTCAGGTTTATAGGGCATGAATGGCTTAAAGGATAAAGATGAAGCATGTTAAAGTGGAAGGAACACAAGAACTTAAAGACTTGAGAAGCGAGGAGCGACGCGCACGTATGGCTGACGCGTGCGCGTGACCAGGAGCGTCTTTCAGTAACGCGTACACGTGACTGACGCGTATGCGTGACCAATGTAGAAGTTCAGACGATGCGTACGCATGGTTGACGCGTACGCGTGACAGAGCGTCACGTGCTGCACTTAACAGAACTCGCTAGGGGCGATTTCCGGGCTGATTTGGACCCCGTTTCAATCCCGAAAATGCAAACTAGAGGCTGGGATGGAGCTGAGACTGAACACACTTCACTTTTCACTTTAGTTTTTGATTAGTTTTGAATTCTAGTGGGAGAAACACCCACTTCTCTCTATAGTTTTTGATATTCTTAGTTTGCTTTGAATTGGATCTTGAGAGAGCTGCTGCTACCTTCAGTTGGAGTCATTGTCCTTATAGTTTTCTTCTCTAATTACTCTTTTCCATTTGATTGCTTTAAATTCATGTTTGGATCTTATTACTTTTGAGTTTTATTAATGCATTGAATTATTTTTATGGTCATTTTTAATACTTGGTTGATCATTGTTAATTGTTGTTAGTGTTAATTTTGATTTAGTTAATTTCTCATAATTATCATATCTTTTATTTACACCCACCATGTGTTTGTGAAAATGGCATTCATGTTAATGGAGTAAATCTCCCAAACTTGGGTGGGAGTTGAGTAATTGGAATCCCTTGAGTTGTTATACCCAAGTATTACTCTATAATTGAAAATTGCTGGCTAGCTCAATTCTCACCAACTCTAGTCCTCCCCCATGAAGTGACTAGGACTTGTGAGCTAGAGTAAGTGAAGCCCACTTGACTTTCCTTCAATTGTTAGAGGATAACTAAGTGGGAGCAATGAACCTTTATTATTACACCTGGGAAAGACAACAAGGATAGAAAGTCTAATTCTCTCCCCTGCCTAAGGCCTTTTATTTTGATTAATTATCCACTCTTGCTAGTTATCCATTACTTTAATTTCTAGCTATTTAATTTTCCGTTCTCAATTTCAAAAAAAAATTCAGGAAAATCCTAACCAATAATTTGCATCTTGTGTCAACACTCTTAGGGAAACGACCCGAGATTCTACTCGCGGTTATTTATTATTAATTATGACACATTTTAAATTGATAGTGAAAATTTCGTCGGTTTAGGCTGTGCTTGCAACGTTGTTTCTTAACTGGCATTTCTCCACCCATCACGCCCACTCCCTCGAGCTACTTTTGCCGTCGTCGTGTCATCACGCAGACCACCACCGCGTTTTTGTAGTGCGCTAAAAAAAATCCACTCGTATGAAAAAACATCCACATGCTACAAAAAGAAACATCCAATAATAAAAAGAAAAAACTTCCCAAAATTTATACATCCAATTGAGAGTAAAGAAACACCACCAAATAAAAAAAACATATGCAATCCTATAATAAGAAACATTCATCTACAATACAAAGAAACATCCATTTAAAGAGCAAAGAAACCTCCATCAATAAAGAAGGAACACCTGCAAACCTGCATTAAGAAATATCCAACTACAAGGGGCACAAGAGGAACAAATGCGTGGCTTGGCTGAGGAAAAAAGAGGCGGTGCGACGCTTTGCTTATTTAGACGACGTGAAGTAGCGAGGTGACAGGCACGGAAGAGATGTGATGACACAGCGTGGGGGCAGAGGCGGATGAGACACGGCCTGATGGAAGGATGGAGGTGGTCGCGCGACGTTGCGGATTTTTGAAGAGGAAGAAGTGGATAAATGAGGAGATTTTTTTTTGTAATGGACTTTGGGATGCAGTCCAATAGGAGTTAACAGGAGTTGGTTGAAGCCTACGTTGATTACCTAGTGTGATTGGACTTAAAATTAGTGAAAAAAGGTATCTGTTGCTAAATAATAGCATATTTGTGGCAAATTATTTATGGCAACTAATCTGTTAATGTTATGTAATTTGAACTTATATGTGCAAGTTGTTGCATTGAAGCTACAATTGTATAAAACTCCTTATTGGTAATCTACGTGCTGCACAATTCAAACCCAATAACTTCTAAAGGTTGTGATAATCAACTGGGAACACAAACACGATATCCTTTTAGCAACTTGATTTCAAAAGTACACAATGATTATTTAGGCTGAGTTTGGTAAAACTTTTTCAAGAGGTGTTTGTGCTTTTAAAAAGCACAAGCACGTCATTTTGCGTTTGGTAAATTAAAAAGCCCAAGTGTTCGTACTTGCAGCTTTTAAAAGTTAGGGGTGCTTTTGAAAGCACCTAGGAGGGAGCTTTTCAAAGCTGGCTTATGCTTATCAAATTTTTTTCATTTTTTCGCACATATTTCCCGCTATTATATTGCCATTGAAATCCTCATATATTTCTAACTTCTCATCCTAACCTTCACAAATTTTAACACAATCTTCATATATTTTTTATTTTTGAACCTAATCTTCACAAATTTTAACACAAATACATCTCTATCACATATTAGGTATGAACTTCTATCTATTTATATTATTTTTTTGCGTTAATTTTGTATTTTGTCAGTAGATCTATTATGTTTGTTTGTTTTTTTCTGTTCTTTGAAACGGGAAGAGGTTGACCTGGTTTATGAAAACCAATCATAAATTTTTTTGCATGAACATTAGTCAAAATTATAATAACATGTATATACATATGTAAATATAGATATATAATCATAAGAGTAGTTATTTGAGATATGTGTCCCATTTTTTGTGATCTGTAAAGATGAGCCAATATATATAGGTAGGTAATGAACATACCCAGTACTAACATTGGATTACATACAAATTTTATTATTGACTAATGATAAATCTATTTATATTAGTACAGAGAATAAATCAAGTAAATATGTTAATTATTAGTCTCTAAAATTTGAGTTAGTATCAAAATAAAGTGTTAATTGATTTAATTAGAACTCCAAAATTTGATTCATGAATCATATTATCAATTTATTGTTTCTTGTGATTTTTTTTCAAGTAGTGTTAATTAATTATTCTATGATTCTTTTGTTTTTATAATATATCTGGTTCCTGTGCTATTATTGGCCTACTAGAATAGAATAATATTGTATATTTATTAGTCTTATTAATTGATAATAATACTTTATAAAGTTTATTATTGTGTAACACATAACAAGTATTTAGGTATACCTGACTTAAAATTTTATGATTTACTTTGTTTTCAATCTTTCAATTTTTGTATGAACTTAAGGAATAATTTTTGTTATCATATGATAAGTTTTGATGGATACAACAATGAATTTGATCACATCTGAAGAGAAAAATGATGGAAAAAAATTGCACAATGGAATAAAAATCTAGTAGATATCTTTTGTGCTTTGTGTGTAAAAAGTATTGAAGCTGGTAGCAAACCGGACACACATTTTGATACCAAAGGTTGGAAACAATTGATAGCTGAATTCACAAAAGTTACGGAAAAAGAATATAATAGAAAACAATTGAGAAACAAATGGGATCAGTTGAAAGTAGATTGGAAGAATTGGAAGCAATTGAAAGGAAACGAGACTGGACTTGGATGGGATTCTGCTAAAAAGACAATTGATGCAAGTGAAGAGTGGTGGGCTAAAAAATTAGCGGTTAGTATTCTTAAGCTTAGTTTGGTAAGCATAGTAGCATACACATTGAAATTATATATATATATATATATATATATATATATATATATATATATATATATATATATATATATAATTAGTACTAAGTATTAATATTTTATGTAGGTTATTTCAAAGGCTAAAAAATTTAGAAAAGAAGGGATTCATCTAGATTTTGAGGTAATATTGGATAGGATATTTCAAAGAACAGCTGCAACAGGAGAAGATGCTTAGACTCCATCTTCCGGAATAGTTCCTTCTTCAATTGAGAAAGATACACAACTTGAAGATAGTGAAGATTCTGATATAGAGCCTGAGTCTAGTGTTATAAACATTAAAAGAAAAAGGAAAAATTTCACTAATGCTAATACTTACAAGAAAGCAAAAAAAGTTAGAGGTGCGCAGAAATTGTCACACCAAATTGATAGACTTTGTGAAGCTGTGGAACGTAGGAGCTCCAATAAAAATGATACTTTGGGACCTAGTATAACTCAAGCAATAGAAGAACTGGATGCTATACCGGATATAGATCCACTTGGACAAATTTATATGTTTGCAACTCGACTCTTCTTGGATAAAGATAAAAGAGAGCTGTTCGTTGCCTTAAAGCATAAAGAAGTCAAAGTTGCGTGGTTAATGAACGAAAAGAATGTCCAAGAGGAGAAGGAGAACAATTTATTTACAAAGCTTTTTTAAGATTTTTTTTACATTCATTTTATAGACCATGAGTTGTGTCTGCTATTTACATTCATTTGCTTGGATTTGTTTATTTTATTTGATCTTTTTTATTGCAAATAAAAATTACAATACTTTCATCTCTTGATATATTATTTTATTTTTTTAATCCTTGTGTTCTTTCTTTTAATATAATTATTATACAGTGCATTGGAATATGAAAATTGATTATGATGAAGAAGAATAGGAAGAATTTGATCGAGTTTTAACTTCCACAGCATGTTTGGTATTCCAATATTATAATAAGTATATCTATAAAAGACCATGCATGACTTCTACACAAATAGGACACAAATGGCTTAAAGAGATATTAGAAGGGAATAATAGCCGTTGTTGCAGCGTGTTTAGGATGGAAAAAGATGTTTTTAAAAGACTATGCTATGATTTGAAAACAAACTATGGTTTATGTGCCTCAAGAAGAATAAGTGCTGCAGAAATGCTAGCAATGTTCCTATTTGTACTAGGAGGTGGAAACTCAAATAAGTCAACTAAGGAGCGGTTTCAACATTTCGGCGAAACAATAAGTCGAAAATTTGAAGAAGTGCTACAAGCTGTGTGCAAAATGGCCATAGACATTATACAACCAAAGGATCGTGATTTTAAAGAAGTGCCTACAAAATTAAGAAATGATGATAGATATTGGCCTCATTTTAAGATAATTTATATATTATTTATTTTAAAAAATATTATAAATAATTACAAAAAAAATTATTATCTTTCATTGCATGTGTTGGTATTAAATTTGTTTTATAGTATTTGTAAAATTGATGCTCTAATCATGTTAATCATAGGATACAATTGGTGCTATAGATGGAACTCATGTGCCAGTGATTATGTCTACTGAAGACCAAATTCGATTTATTGGTAGAAAAGGAATTCCAACCCAAAATGTTATGGCTGCATGTAATTTTGATATGGAATTTACTTTTGCTTTGGCCGGTTGAAAAGGGACAACTCATGACACAAGAGTATTTTTATATGCAATTGGTACATCTGAGTTGAACTTTCCAAAACCTCCACCAGGTAATACTTGATTATCTTTAAGATTAAATTATATACTCCATATATAGATTTAATTTCTTATCATGTTTTCTTTCATTTAATAATATACAGGTAAATACTATTTAGTAGATGCAGGTTATTCAGAAAAGAAAGGTTATCTAGGACCATACAAAGGAACAACATATCATTTGCCAGAATTTCGTCGTGTTAATGGACCTTCTGGATACTACGAAATATATAACTATGCTCATTCTTCACTTAGAAGCGTGATAGAACGTACATTTGGAGTTTGGAAAAAGAGATGAAAAATTTTACGAGATATCCCTAGTTTTAGCTATAAAAAACAAATTCAAATTGTTATTGCAACAATGGCCCTGCATAACTACATTAGACGTTATTCTACAAGTGATCGTAAGTTTAAAAAATATGATCAGATGGACGTTGAGCTTGAAGAAAAAGATGGATATGGCGATGAAGGTGAAGCTGAAGTTGAAAATGGAGTTGAAAAAGTTGGAGATAAGTTTCTTGGAATTATGGAGATGGTTCGAAATAATATAACATCAAGTTTGATTGGTGGAAAAAATTAGGTTATAGTGATTTAGGTAATTTAATATTTTTAGTAATGATGTTTAGGATAAAATAAATTTTTATGATACTTATATAAAATTTTAAAGTTAAAAAATAAAAGAATTTATTTATTATATTTATGTTTATTATGAATTTTTTATTTTAATATTATTTTATTTTAAAATATTATATAAAATTTTAAAGAATTTGAAAAAAGAAATTATTTTTTTGTTATAAAACTGTTTATTATAATTTTTTCAATTTTTTTAAAAGTTATTTTATCAAATACAATTATGGTGCTTGTACTTATTAAAAGTCATTTTTAATTTAATTTTATCAAACGTAAGTGTTGCAACTTTTAAAAAGCTGTCTTTTAAAAAACAGCTTTCATAAGTTACTTTTGAAAAACAAAAACTTTATCAAACCAATCCTTACTATTGTTAAAATTAACATGATCCAATTACCACGCTAAATGCGATAATAGGGCTGGTAACCTGTTGTACTCATTTCATTCCTATCTTTTCCTTTCAAATATACTTGTCACTGTTTTAGTTTATTTTAGTTTAAATTAATAAAATTCAATATGTAATATGAAAATATGTATATAAGTAAATAAAAAATATACATCTCATACTGCATAATAAACTCGGCGGGAAAATAACATCCTGTGCTGAGTAGAAAATTATATGGTACAGATCTAAATCTGTACAGATTTAAAGATTTATTTTCTTAAACCACACTTTTTAAAGCCACATTTTTCACTTAAAACCGTAGCTCTTCACAAAGAAAAACGTCACCTAATGAAAAAAAATAAATTAGAAGATTTAAGAGAAGAAATAATTAAGTTATCGAAATTAATAGATAAAAAATTAATGATTTTAACTAATGTTAACTGTAATGACACTGAATTCTTAAAATTAATACAAAATGATTTTTCTCAAAATCTTTATTTTACTATAAGTTTTATTGAAGGACTTCAAAAACCTGAAAAAACTTATTTTTCACACGGAATTTCTAAGAAATGTTACCATGGAAATGATTCCCCACATCTTTATCATACTTTTAATCCACAATTAAATTCTATAGTAGATATGCTTGAAGAAATATTAGTATCTATAAAATTTCAAAGAAATAAGGAAAAAGAAAATCCCAAAGAAGAAAAATTTCAAAATATAATCAACATAACAGATTTAAAAGTAAAACCACCACTAAAATTATGAATATTGAAGAAAAATTAGAAGAAGTTACAATGCTTTTTAAACAATTAAAAATGGCTCAAGAAAATAATATTATGGAACAGGGATTTCAGATAGAAGAAGAATTAGTAAATTCTAAAAATATAGAAAATGAAGAACACATCCTAGATTATTCAAGTGACGAAGAACCAGCAATTCCAATACAAGTAAAAAATGAAGCTGGAACATCTAGGGATAATCAATCTCAATTTAAATGGAAACAGGTTTTGATAATTATGCTTTTAAAAAAGGATTTATAAATAAAGATTCAAAATATACAAAAACACCATCAAAATACGTTCCTAAAATCCAGGAAATGGAAGGAGAAAGAATGCTCGATTTAGACTGTAAAAAGAATGAAAAAGAAATTTTCGAAAACTGGTTGAATTCCTTCTTATTAGAAGCCTTTACTAATCCAAAACTTAATGAATTATCTGGAAGAGATATTTGGAATTACACAGGGTTTCATACTAAAGGAGCTATAAGAGATTATATGACATCAATAGAAAACCAAATAATAGAAGAATTAGCAACAAAAACAACAGCTTATGATAAGATATTATATATAATGATGATTCTATATAAAGAATTTTTTGGAAAAAATATTATAGATCATAAACAAGAAGTCTATAATAAAGAATATCAAGAAGCAAAAAATCATTTAGCTAACATTCAGATATATGATCTATGTAATGTGGAGTCTTATATATGTGAATATAGAATACATTATTACAAATTAAAAGAAGAAGATAAAAATCATTATCTTAGTATGTATATAACAAAACTTCCATATCCTGCTAATGAATTTATTATGGGAAGATTTATAAGAGAAATAAATAGAGGAACAATTGAAAATAATTTTGGTGGAGCAACCTCTGCAATAAGAGAGGAAATAAAAGAACGTTGTATGCAAGAAGCAACTCAAAAAAGATTTGCAAATATAATTAAAATTTGCTGTCAGGATAATGAAGAGATACCTAAAAAATATGGTCTTAATAAAAATTTTCAAAGAAAAAGAAAATATCAATTTAGAAAAAGAAAATACTATCCAAACTGGAGAAAAAAGAGGTATTTTAGAAAAAGAAATAACAATAAAAACAAAAGACAAAAAAGTGATTATTGCCCGAATAAAAAAGAAAATTGTAAGTGTTGGTATTGCCAAGAAGAAGGACATTATACAAATGAATGTCTGAAAAAGAAGGATAAAAAGGATCTTACTAAACAAATAGAAATTGCTAAGTCCTGTTTTATGGAACCATTAGAAGAATCTGATGATAACTTAGACTATATTTTTGAATATGTCTCGGAAACAGACTCAGAGACTGAGTAATAATGCTACATTTATTACTATAAAAATAACAGAAAAGTTTATAAATGCTTTCATAGATTCTGGAGCAACGCAATGCTTTGCTAGTTCAAACATAAAACTTGATTGGAAAAAATTAAAGAAACCATTAAGAGTTAGAATAGCTGACAAATCAATACATAAAATTAACCAAAAAACAGAGATGGTTGAAATTTTTATTCAAAATTATAGGTTCATTGTTCCATCTATATATATGTTAGACTCTGGAATGGATTTTATCATAGGAAATAATTTTTTAAAGCTATATCATCCATTCATTCAAGAATTAACATATATAGTTTTAAAAGCACCACACGATTCTTCAATAAATCAAAAATCAAAACGTATAAAAATACCAACTACCACTATAGATAAGATCTTAAAATTTAAAATATTTTCTATATTAAAGACATGCTATTTAAATTTATACTTTCAGATAAATATCCCAAAAAATAGTCTTGAAATAAAGATAGAAGAACTTTTGGATGAAATTTGTGCTGAAAATTCTTTAGATGTTAAAAATACAAATAACGAATTAGTAAGTATTAAATTAAAAGATCCTACAAAAGAGATAAATGTTCCAAATAAAATTCCTTATTCCGCAAGAGATAGAGAAGAGTTTTCATTAGAATGTAGAGATCTTTTGGAAAAAGGAATTATAAGATTAAGTAAAAGTCCTCATGCGACTCTAGCCTTTTATGTCGAAAATAATAATGAAATTAAAAGGGGAAAACGAAGAATGGTTATTAACTATAAGAAGATGAATGAAGCAACTATTGGTGATGCTCATAAACTTCCAAGAAAAGATTCTATTTTAGAAAAAATCAAAGGAGCAACTTGGTTTTCATCTCTTGATGCAAAATCAGGATATTGGCAGCTTCGTTTAGACGAAGAAACAAAGAAATTAACTGCTTTTACTTGCCCAACAAAAGAATCAACAAGTGTGTTACTCTATGAATGGAATGTATTACCATTCGGATTAAAACAAGCCCCAGGTATTTACCAAAGATTTATGGAAGAAAATCTAAAAGAGTTAAATGAATTTGTTTTAGTGTATATTGATGATATACTAATTTTTACAAAACAGGATAGAGAAGATCATCTTCAAAAATTATTAATAGTTCTAGAAAGATGTAAAGAAAAAGGATTAGTTCTTAGCAAAAAGAAAGCAAGAATAGCAAAACAAGAAATAGAGTTTCTTGGATTAATTCTATCTACTCAAGGAAAGCTAAAACTTCAACCAAATGTCCTAGAAAAGGTAAATTTATTTCCTAATAAAATAGAAGATAGAAAACAATTACAAAGATTTTTAGGATGTATAAATTATATTTCTGATCAAGGATTTTTAAAGAATATAACAGAATACACTAAAAGCTTATTTCCAAAAATAAGTACTAAAAAAGAATGGAAATGGGATGAAAAAGATAGTATGCAAATTCAAAGGATTAAAGAATTATGTGAAAAACTTCCAGAACTTTATATTCCAGAAGAAAATGACTACTTAATAGTAGAAACAGATGCTTCAGACATAACCTGGTCAGGATGTCTAAAAGCTAAGAAAGCTATAAAAAGTTTGGAACAAGGAAAAGAATCACTAGATTCTAAAGATTCCCTAAAGGAATTACTTTGCAGGTATATTTCAGGGACTTTTACTCCAACAGAACAGAGATATACCACTCATGAAAGGAAACTCTAGCAGCAATTAAATCTCTTAAGAAATGGAAAATTGATTTACTACCAAGAGAATTTACATTAAGGACAGATTCAAGCTACCTAACAGGTTTCATACGATATAATTTAAAAGTTGATTATAATCATGGACAATTGGTAAGATGACAATTATTTTTGTTACAATATCCAATAAAAATTGAATATATTAAGGGTGACAAAAATGTTATTGCAGATACATTAACAAGAGAATGGAGTTCGTCTACAACGCATTAGATCAAGAAATTCAAAAATATGAGCAAGAGCTCGAAAAATGCAAGCATTGTCAGCAAATAAGGACACAGATCCAATCCCTCAAGAAGGCCATCGAAGCAATGAAATCAACACAATAAGCAGAAACATCAGAGTTCAGCCAGCTAAGCATGGTGGACAAATCAGGTGAAGAAAAAATTTCAGAAAATAAAATAATTGCTGAAATCATTAAAAAATCCACCCAAGATAAAAAATATTATGTAATTTATAATGGCCCCATGAAAGGAGTATATGATGCCTGGGAAAAAGCAGCACCATTCACACACCAGTCAAAGATAATTCATAAAGGAGGGTTCCTAACACTGGAAGAGGCAAAGAAATCCTTCAAGGAATATGAAACTCTTCATCCATAGCAAACCCTAAAAAGAGCAGAAAAAGCTCCAATTCAAACCCAGAGAACAGGGATAATAAGAAACATTCCTACAAGGGCTGAAATCAAGGAAAAGAAAAGGGTCTGTAGATCTAATCTCAGAGAAACCCTTAACATAGTCCTGAATTGGACTGAAGAAAAAAGGGCAATTTTGGGATATTATCCTGTTGCCAAAGAACAGCTAACAAAGCTGGTTATATTTCCAGATGCTTCCCCATCTGACACCTATCAGTTTTTCCAGTATGGATTAATTGATACAATCTTAATTTTTAATGATCTAAAAATTATTAGTGAGTTTCCTGCAGGATTCGTTGATGCAGTAAAGAGATTTAAAAATATGATTGACAATGTAAATCCAAGGGATATATCCCTAAAATTTACAAACAGTCAACCTATTTTTAATGAAGAAGAAGAATGCTTGGTTCCAGCACACCAAGTAATATTCATGTCCGTCTTCCCAGGAAATTTTCAACCAATTGATCAAATTCAAGATTTAACAATTTACAGTCATGAAGGAAGGCTAGCCAGCACATTAGCAAGGGTCTTTGAAAGAACTCAAAAAATAACGAAGGAATCTCACACAAGGATTAATTATAAAAGTAGAAATACTCTGCTTGTGTCCAGTAAAAGAAATGAAATTGAAGAAAGAGAGATGAGACTCTTGGTAGAATTTGAATCAGCATTCTACAACTTATCTGGACTTTTAGAAAAGCTCCCTGAAGGGATAAAGAGGAATCTCTGCTATTTGATAAAAGACAGAGAAGACCACAAGTGCCAGCTATGTGCCTCAGAGTTATCTGAAGAAAGCAATAATGAAACGGAATCAACTCACATGATGAAGGAAGAAGACAATACATCTGACGGTCACATGATAAAAGAAGAGGACAGCACATCTGAAGCATCTCTCAACATTATTGCATAGTGACGTAAGCACTTAGGTCATAGAGCACCAACAATGTAGCTGGTGAAAGAGAACAAACAATGACGTAAGCAATGACGTCATAAGAAGGGTAAGGATGGGAATTGTCCATCAAACCCAACTATTATAAATAGGCTGCTTAGGCAATTGTAAAGGCATCAGACAATAGAAAGCAGGAGGCTAAGAGTACTCATATGCTAGGAGAGCAAGGAGGAAGCTGCCGAGGCGATTCTATAGTCTGAGGAAGAATCCCCTTAGGGAAAAATAGTTCTAAACTCCCCTCTGGAGTTAGTATCTACAATCTTCCCTTTGGAGATAAAAACCCCTTTTGTAAAATATACTGAATAAAGGAAGTTTTTCTCCAGAAAGGTACATCTTCATTCTAGTCTTTCAATTATGAATTATTTAGAAAGTTTAGAATTAACAGAAGAATCTGATTATTATAGATTAACTGCTTTATTAGATAATGAAAAGCAGGTTGTTATAAAAACAGAATTAAATCTCAAATCAAATGAAAATTTTAATAAACAAAATCTTTTAAAAGAAGTTTTTAATAGAAAAAATATAATATACTATGGAAAAATTCAACTTGAAGCTCCTATAAAAATAAAATCTGCCAATGGAGAACTTGAAATAGCTTTGATAAATAATGAAGAATTGAGTAAACAGATTGAGAAAATTAAGGATCAACAAAAAAGATCTAAAATTGGATGGATTCATATTAGTACTATACAAGTCTTAATCAAATCTACATATATGAAAGGAATTAATTCACCAATAAGTTTAGCAATCTGTGACAAAAGAATTACTGATGACCCAATAGATCAAATAATTGGAATTGTTCATGGAAATTTGGCAAACGTAAATGTTAAATTTAATGCCCATCTTGGATATGCTATACCTTTATCAATTGAAAATCTTGGAAGATCTATAAGTTTGGCTTATAAATTTCATAGAAAGAATCTAATGGAACAAGATGATGAACCATTTTCAATTACATATGCAATAAATTATGCTTTAACAAATAGCCATCATAGTATAATATTTAAAAATAGAGAAAGAATCTATGTCGATGAATTATTTCAGATAATTGTAAAAACAGAAATACCAAAGTATAAAGCCATTGAAAACTCAGTTCTATTATTAAAAGAACCATCAGAAAAATTGGTTTCATCAAATTTTCAAATAAGAGAATCTAAAATTAATAGTCCTTTAAGTTTATCTAAGTTAAAGATTAAAGAAGAAAATTCTGAAATAAAAGAATTAACAAAAAAGGTCGAAAAATTAAATGAAACCCTAAAAACTAAATTATGACAATAAATAAAGAAGAAATATATGTAACTTATCAAGATAAGAAACAAGAGCTCTTTGAAAGAGAAAATCGTTTGAATTATTTACAGTTTTTTGAAATAAATCAAAGAGCATTTGAAGCTCTAAAAATAATCTATGAGAAGTTAAAAAGAGAAGTTGAAGAGTTAGAAAAATTAATAGAATCTCTAGAAAATAGTGATGAAGCAATGATAGAATTTGCAGAAATTCTAAAATAAATAATAAAGCATACAAAGATTGAAAGACCAGAAAATAAAATAAAAAGAAAAAGAGCGAAAAAATTAAAAAGTAAAGGAGTATAAAAGGGAATTAAATAATCTTCAGATCGAAATTGATGACCTTATAATAAAAAGGATAGAAATAAGAATAAATATAAACAAGTTGGAGTTAAACTTAAAAAATTTATAAATGCCTGGAAAACCATATTATGACTTAAAAGAATTAAAGCTGTTAAAAGAAAAAATGGAGAATGAGGTTGAAAAACTAAAAAGATATTTAGAAACAACAGAAAGTGTAGAAATAAAAGAAGTTTTTGAAGATTTGAAAAAATATATTAAAGAAAAAGACAAACAGATAAAAGATTTTATAAACAATAATCCATGGAAAAAAGAATATTATAAATTAAAACAAGATTGAAAAACTGTAAAAATGAAATCAGAATTATAAATACTAGTATAGTAGAAATGGTCAACATCTTCAAATCTATACAAATTATAAACTTATTCGAAATAAAATATGAAGAGTTAAAATTGGTATCAGAGCCAAGTTAACAATTAAGGATAACACTTTTTCTTTAAGCAACACTTTTAGTGATACGCTTTTAAATCAATAAACAACCAAATAAAGACAAAAATCTGTAAATCTGTACCAAAATACATCTGTACACTAGATGGACCCGTGCTGAGTTGGGTAATCATCTGCCCGAATCAGATTAGAGGGAGGCAAGTACAGCTGTACAGGTGATGTTAGCATATCCTAAATCAAGCTTATTTTCTATAAAATAAAAAATGCTACATGCTCTCTGATATACCGAATGAACACATTTAGATCCCAGTGCATCTTGATAAATGATAATCAAATATAAATACAATGGGCTGATCAACTTGTCAACTCTTCAATCAGGGACATCAGCATGGAGTAAGACGATCCATTCTCCATCAATGCTATTTTACATTTCTCACTCATTTCCTTCACCTTTCTCCTGATCTCATCAGCATCGTTCATCAAGAACCTAACACCTCGCTCCACTTCTTCTGCCCACACCAGATCCCCACCCATTCTATAATTCAATCTAATCTCAACCGCTAAACTTAACTCCTTAACCATCTCGAACGCATTCATTTGTTGTTCAGCGTACAATGGCCACGTGGCAATCGGCACACCATACCACAAGCTCTCTAATATCGAGTTCCAACCACAATGCGACACGAAACCCCCAATCGCCTTATGAGCCAATAACTTTGCTTGTGGGACCCAACCACACACTAAACCAATCCCAGCCGTTCGTTCCAAGAATCCATCTGGCAACACATTCTCGTGGTTTTCAAAATCCATTGGGTCCTCTAATTGGGCCTTCGGGGGCTCCCTTAAAGCCCATAAGAATCTAACTCCGGCCCGCTCAAGCCCAATAGCAATTTGTTCAACTTGAGTTGCCTTAAGACTTCCCAAGCTACCAAAACAAAGAAGCACCACAGATGCCAGAGGCTGCTGGTCCAGCCACTCCATGATAAGCTTATATTGGGCTGGGTTTGGATTCCATCGGTCCGACCCATTAAGATCCAGAATCGGCCCAATTGGATAAACCGGTGGCAACTTTGAATCATGAGAGAGCGATTGAACTGCATGAGGCTCAAGCTCCTGAAACGTATTTACCACAATGCCCTTCGTTTCCCTGTACCTTCTGGCATGTTGTGAAATCCAAGAAAACCCATCGTTCCCCTTCATCACGAGGTTGGGCAAAACGCATCTCGGCACCGGGTTCTTGTAACTCGGGATGGACAACTCTTCCTCCGAGTCGAATTGGGAAAGGTGAAGCATAAAGCCGAGGAAGCTCGCCGGCGAGGCGAAAAAGAGGTAGCACGGGATTGAGAGCTCGGCGGCGACGTCGATTATGGGGGTGGAGAACATGTCGACAAACAAACCGGCCAGTCGCACCGAGTCGCGTGTTGAATCGGTTGACTCAGTTGGGGTGAGTTGAAGGAGCGCGTCTCTGACGTGGCTCGTGTGTTTCTGTATGAGGAGGGAGAGGAATCCGACGGAAGATTGGTAGTCATCGGGTGCGGGAGGGTCTACGGGGGGGAGGCGGAGGAATCGGATGTTGGTTGGCGAGGTGGAAGCGAGGGATTGGGCATAGGTGTTGAGGAGTGGTCGCTGTGACATGGTTATGATGAAGAGGGTCGCAGAGAATCGAGGGTGGTGTTTAGTTAGGAGGTTAGCGAATTCGACGATTGGAACGAGGTTTCCCATGGCTGGTGCAGAAATGAAGACTAGCTCCAATCTGGTCATGTTGAGTGTTGATGACGGCGCTGTAGCTGGGAGAGAGGGATGATAATTGATGAGTTGTTGGATACTGGGACGATGGATGGGTATCAATACACAAAACTAAAGAAAGAATTAAATAAAATAATATATTAAAAAAATATAAGGGAAAGTATATTTTTTGTTTTTAAAATTTTAAAAAATTTAAAAGTTTTTTTAATTTTAATTTAATTTATTTTTATTTTTAATAGTCAAAATAAAGTTAAATTTTTATTTTATTAAATTTATTTTTTTATATTTTTTATCATCATTTAGTTTTTTTCTCTCTGTATCTATTAATTTTTAACAGATCATCTTACTGTTCTTCTCATATTTAATTTTTTGGGTATGATCATTATTAGGGGTGTTCAAAATCGATTCGGATGGAACTAAACCGAGGAACCAAACCAAAAAAATCGAAAACCGAATTAATCGAAAATCGAAAAAATTGAAAAAAATTTGTTTTGCTGTTTTTTGTGCAGTTTAGTTCGATTTTTGGTTTTGACTCTGAAGACTCTAACCGAACCGAACCGAACCGGTTAGGGAAAAAACCCTAAACATTACTAACCCAACCCCCACCTCCAAACGAAACTGTGCGAGTGTGGCGTCTACCCTAACCCCCAAATCCCCACTGTGCGATGTAGTCAGTACTCATCGCTCTCTCTTCTCCAAATATTCACACACCCAACCACACCTGCCTGCGGCACCCACTACCCAGCCACCCACCAGGCCACCACCACAAAGCCTTCGGCCCGTCGCACATTAGGCCAACCCGAAGCCACGCCGTCGCACATCAGGCCAACACGAAGCGACGCCCATCGCACATAAGGCAACATGAAGCCACGCCATTGCACATCAGGCCAACACGAAGCCACCACCCACCGACTCGACACGGTAGCACAGCACCACGCCATCACCGTTGAGACGCCACCACCCTAACCCATCAGTTCAACCCAGCACGACAGCACCTCCCAGTCTCCCACTCAGCCTTCCTCCCAAGTCAATATGGAGCCCGAGCCACCGATTCAGGTAATGTTTAGTTGTTTACCATTTGCTGTTTACTGGTAATTGTGTTCATTAGTGTTGATTTGTTGCTACTTGCTGTTGATTTGTTGATTTGTTGCTAAGTTTTGTTGATTTATAGCCTTTTTTCCACGTTAATACTTACAGACAAATGCATTGTTGATTTGTTGCTACTTGCTGTTGCTGGCTCAGTGGCTTGCTGTTTAATGGTTCATTTTATTGTTGTTTAATGGTTCAATATATTGGAAATGTCCTGCTTGCTACCTTGCTGGTTACTGTTTAGTGGTTCATTTTATTGTTGTTTAATGGTTCAATATATTGGAAATGGTTCAATATATTGGAAATGTCCTGCTTGCAACGTTGCTGTTTCATGGTTCATTTTATTATTGTTTAATGGTTCATTATATTGGAAATGTCCTGCTTGCTGCCTTGCTGGATGCTGGTTATTGATTAATTGTTGAATGTTGATAACTTGGTAATTGGTAATTGGTATTGCTGGATTGTTGGTTATTGATTTGTTGTGCAGTTTAATGCTGGTTATTAATTTATTTGTTGTTGTGTTTGTGGCCTTGATTTATTGTATTTTTTTATGTAGTTTGACGTCAGTTCAAGTGAGAATATGGGCGAATCCGGATTGCTGCCAGTTCCTCTTCCAAATGAATCAACAAGCATCAGATCTCCGACTGCATTGCCTCCTGTCCCAGCTCCTCATCGAAACACAAGGAAGCTTGCTAGTAGAGGCCGAGGGAAAAGGCGGGCTGTTGAAGAAGCTCCCGTTGAAGTTGATGACTCTGCTGAACACAAACATGATGATTTTCATTGGGGAAATATAAAGAACACAAACATGATGATTTTCATTGCAGTTGTTCTTGATCCTAGGTATAAGCTTCAATTGATTAAGTGGAGTTTTGAAAAGTTGTATGAAAAAGAAGATGCTGAATTCTTAACTTCAAAGGTGAAGGAGACGCTTTTCAAGGTGTTTGATAGCTATAGGCTGTTTGGTGGTAACTATCAAAGATCTACTCGGCAAGATCTTCCAGAAATTAGCACACAAGAGCTTGAGGCACATGAAACTTCTTTTGCTATGGAATTTGAGAAGGAAATGCAATTCAATGAGAGTGTTAACAAGAATGAGGTGGAGTTATATCTCATGGAGGCATTAGAAAAGAGTGGCGTGCAATTCGACATTCTAAATTGGTGGAAAGTGAATTCCACTAAATATCTAATTCTTGGGCAGATTGCAAGAGACGTCTTAGCCATGCCAGTTTCCACAGTTGCTTCAGAATCGGCATTTAGTACTGGAGGAAGGGTGTTGAATAATTATAGGAGTTCTCTAACTCCGATGACAGCTGAACCGTTAATTTGTACACAAAATTGGCTCCGAAACTCTCCAAAACTTGTCCTTGAGGAACTCATCGAGGAATTGGAGAAGTTGGAATTAGGTATGGTTAAGTTTCTACTTATAATTTTCTTTATTTTAATCTAGTTTTTATTAATATATATCATTTGTTATAATTGTTTCTTGTTTTATATATTGTGTAGAAGTTGCACCCACACGTGATCCCAATGAAGAAGATTCTGATGTTGAGTCTGATTGAGTACATCTTGTTATAGTAGGAATTGTTCTCTTTATATTATTATTATTATTATTATTGTTGTTGTTGTTGTTGTTATTGTTGTTGTTGTTGTTGTTGTTGTTGTTGTTGTTGTTGTTGTTGTTGTTGTTGTTGTTGTTGGAGAAGACAACATAACTTTACTATCAATTTAATGACAATTTATTTTTATTTTCAGTTGTGTTGACTGTTGAACTATTAAACTTCTTTAATTGTCGTATTTGAATTCTGTTGTCGTTAAATTTCATTAGATCAAGACTTTGTTAGCTATTGTGTATTTCGATTTGTCAATTTCAATGTTATGACTTTGCATAATAGTATGGTAGAATTTTTTTTATTTGATTGAAAAAACCGAACAAACCGAACCAAACCAAACCGATATTAATTGGTTTGGTTTGGTTCGGATGACCTTGAAAAAAAAACTGAACCAAACCGAATCGCAGTTTAATTAAACGATCGGATCGGATGGATTTTCCCTTAAAAACCGAATCAAACCGCACCGCGAACACCCCTAATCATTATTGTCAATATTGTTATTGTTACGGACCCGATCATCGGATCTTGCACTTAGAACGGCCTCTGACCCGGATATCCAAGGTTGGCCCCATTCCCTCTCTCTAGAAGGTACAAACTGGCCTCCACATTTTTAAACCAATATTCAAATTTAAATACCTCTCTTATCTTAACTAAATAAGATAAGATGAGATAATTTCCACTAGCTATATAAAGGGGAGGCAAAGGTCCTCTCAGGTACGTCATTCATCCCACACAGTTTATATCTCTTAGATCCATTTTGACTTGGGCGTCGGAGTGTCTTTGTAGATCCATTCCCGATCCATCTCACAATCCGTACCAGATACTTCTTGTACATTGGCGCCATCTGTGGGGAACTGCAACATCATGGCGGCATAGTGGATAACCCCGAGGAGCAATCCCCAAGCTACCACCACAACTCACACACACGAAGCCCAACTCTCGAACACCGGGAGAGCACCCCTCCCACCCATGGGAAGATAACAAGTGATGTACATCGCCAACCAATCCCACCCCAGCAACAACCAAAAGAAGACAATTGCGCACCCTTCGAAACCCGGGCCCCCGACTGCCTAGGAGAAAAGGCAGTCCAAATAATCCAAGAAATGTGCCTCCGGGTGCAAGACCTTGAAAGTCAGGTTATGACCAAAGAACGATATCACGCGGAACACAGAAGCCATGTAACTTCTAAAACCCGATCTCACCGTGAAACCAGGAACAACAGATCACCGGAACAACGACACAGCAAGAGACATCGACGTGAAGAAGACGACCGACGACACCACCGGAAAATCAAGCGAGCAAGAAGCGAACATGTGATAATGGGAGCCACCCCTTTCACCGAAAGAATTCTAAGAGCCAAGCTTCCAAAGGTCTTTGACAAGCCCACGGACATGAAATACGATGGAACCAAAGATCTCCAGGAACACCTAACGGCCTTTGAGGCGAGGATGATCCTGGAAGGAGCCGCCGACGCGGTCCGGTGCAGGGCTATCCCAGTAACCCTAGCCGTTCTCGCAATCAAATGGTTCAATGCCCTTCCAAACGGCTCCATAGTCAGCTTTCATGACATCTCCAAAAAGTTTATAGGCCCAATTCACCACTAGAATCACCAAAGCCAAGCACCCCATCAGCTTACTCGTAATCACCCAGAGACAAGACGAATCTACGAGGAAATACCTTGATAGGTTCAACGATGAGTGCCTCACAGTCGACGGGCTCACGGACTCAGTCGCTAGTCTCTGCCTGACCAATGGCTTCATGAATGAAGACTTCCGAAAACACCTTACCACCAAGCTGGTTTGGACTATGCACAAAATCCAAAGCGTCGCAAGGAAATACATCAACGACGAAGAGGTGATCCAAATCGTGGCTGTCAATAAACGACAGCACGACAACACGGCACCTTGCAATAACCCGCCACCAAAAGAAACCCAGAAAGAACACTTCAAACCAGCAAACACCAACCAGACACCCAAGGTGGGAAAGTTATCGAGCTACACCCCCCTGCCCGCTCCCATCACAGAAATCTACCATAAATAGCAGAACGGGATCCTCCCAAAAGCAGGACAACTGAAAGAGTGGACAACGGCAACAAAAGCCTGTATTATGACTATCATCGAGGATATGAGCATAAATTCGAATGCTGCTTCGATCAGAAGGACGCCCTCGAACAAGCCATCCAAGACGGCAAACTCCCCGAGTTCGCCAAAATCATTCGGGAACCCAGAAGAACGGAAAGGGAAAGATCCCAGACCGCGAAGGCCGCAACCGGAGGACATTACGACAAACACCACAGGAAAGTCCCGAGTCCAACCCCACCATAATCGTAAACATCATCACCCGAAAGCATGCACCAAAAAGGTCAAAATCGGCACTGAAAAAGGACCTTAAAGTCTTGGCCGTAAGAAACCAAGCTCCAACACCCCCGACTGTAGAGGCAATTACCTTCTCCCCTGATGACTACCAACATGGCACCTCAGCGGAAGAAGCCCCATTCGTCATCTCGGCCAGGGTTGGGACCGGACTCGTAAAGAGAATACTGGTTGACACCGGAGTGGACTCCAAAATCCTCGTTAGAGGAGTCTTCGATAAGCTGGGCCACCGAATAAAAAATTTGCAAACTCACCGCAATGGAGTAACTGAACTCGGGGATAACTTCCTGAAACTGGACGGATCCATAGTGTTACCACTCACTATCGAAATCGGAAACTAAAGGAAAATCATCCTTTCTGAGTTCGTAGTCTTCAAAGACTCCACTGCCTACAATATCATCATCGGAAGGAAAACGATCAATGACCTTTCCGCCGTTATTTTCACTAAATTCCTCCTCATGAAGTTTGATGCTCGGATTATTGTATGGTTTAGAATTTCACTATTGAATTCTTGTTGCAAGTATAGTTCTAAAACAACAAAGAATCCTCACATGTAAAAATATTGGTTGTCACAAGTACAAACCCCAATGATAATTAACCGAAGTATTTAAACCTCGGGTCGTCTCACAAGGAATTGCAATGAAATGCTCAATTATTGGCTATGAAGATGCAAGGAGTTTGATTTTATAATTGGCAAGAAAAGTAAACAACAAGAAAGTAAATGACAAGGACTAATAAAATAAATGGGAAAGAACTCTTGGCTAGACATAGGTAATTGAGATCACCATCCTTGTCTACAAACCATATATTGACAATTATGAGGAACCAAGCTCATTAAGTCTACTTCTATGCTTGAAGCATATCAAGTGGCTTGATCAACATCAATCCATAGGTTCTAACCTAGCTACTAATTAACTTAGTAGTAGGCTAGAATCAATGGTTATCAAATTGACCACTAAGGGTTCTCAAATCACCAATTCAATGAGACCCAATGGCTCAAGGTCACTTAATTCCCTTAGCCTAGGCCAAGAGTAAGAAAACTACTCAAAAACTAGTGTAAACATTTTATCAAACACCTAGAGTGCAAGAAACATAAACATCACAAAATGCAAGAATTAATGAAACCCATAACTAACATAAGCAAGAATTCAACAATAGCAATGAAGATAAACATAAAAGAGACATGGAAACATAAAATTGCATTAGAAGAAATTAAGATCCAACAATGGTTCATCAACATAAAAGAGAGCAAAATAAGAAATTAACAAGAGAAACTAAGAAGATTAAGACAATAGAACACTAAAATATAAAGAGAATTGAAATCAAAACAAGAATTGAAAGAGAAATTTGAGAGAGATTAACCTAACTTTATCCTAATTTCTATCCTAAATCTAGAGAGAGGAGAGAGCCTCTCTCTCTCTCTAGAATTCTACCCTAAAACATGATAAAAAACTAAACTATGGCTACTTGGTTCTTTCCCCCTTCAATCCTTGGGTTTAATAGCATCAGAAATGAGTTGGATTGGGCCCAAAATGCTTCAAAAATCGCTGGCCACGTTTTGCCCAAAATGGTCCGTGCTGGTTCTGCGACGCATGCGCGTGAAGGACGCGTGTGCATCATCTAACTGCAAGGAAAATATGGCAAATTTTATATCATTTTGAAGCCCCGGATGTTAGCTTTTCAACGTAACTAAAACCGCCTTATTTGGACTTCTTTAGCTCAAGTTATGATCAATTTAGTACAAAGAGGTCAGGATTGACAACTTTGCAGTTCCTTCATTTCTTCATGAGTTCTCCCACTTTGCATGCTTTTCCTTCATTTCTTCAATCCAATCTTTGCCTTCTAAACTTGAAATCACTTAACAAACATATCAAGACATCGAATGGAATTAAAGTGGATTAAATCTAGCTATTTTAAGGTCTAAAAAGCATGTTTTTACACTTAAGCACAAATTAAGGGAGAATTACAAAACCATGCTATTTCATTGAATAAATGTGAGAAAAGTTGATAAAATCTCCTAAATTAAGCACAAGATAAACCACATAATTGGGGTTTATCAAACTTCCCCACACTTAAACCAAGCATGTCCTCATGCTAAGAATAAAGAAGGACAAGAAAAGGGGTATGAACATTTATTCAATGCAAAGAAACTATATGCACCTATCTATATGAATGTAACTAAATGCAAGATGATTTTACCTACTTGGTCAAAAGCAAATCAATCTCCAAGAGCATGTATGAGCAAGTAGGGCTAAGATCATATAATAATTCATGAATCCTACCAATTCAAATATCAACATGAAGTTCAAATAGACTTTTAAGAAGAAAGCTCATGAAAGCCGAGAACAAGGAATTGAGCATCGAACCCTCACCCGAAGTGTATCCACTCTAGTCGCTCAAGTGTATAGGGTTGATTCACTCAATTCTCTTCTAATCATGCTTTCCATGATTTGTTTTTCTTCTAACAATCAACAATTATTCAATGCATGCATACATTCATCATGAGGACTTGTACATAGGTTGTAATGGGGCTAGGGTAAAGGTAGGGATGCATATATGGCTAAGTGAGTTTAAAATTTGCATCTTTGATTAGCCTAAGCTCTTACCAAACACATATAACAACATATACAATTCTAATACAATGCCTAGCTACCCATGATTCCCGCTTTTTCATATACTCATGTATTCTCTTTAATTCACATTCCATATGCATTGTTATTATAACTTTGCTATGGGGCATTTTTGTCTCCTTTTTATTGCTTTTCTTTTTCTATATTTTCTTTTTCTTTTTCTTTTGTCATATATTTTTCTTTATTTTGTATTTTTTTCTTTTTGCAATAAAGTATATACAAGAGTATCAATGCATATGGTTTTACATATTTAATGCATAAGCACGTACCCAATTTCCAATATTTTCAATAAAAATACAAAATTACTCTTTTACCTCAACTAATGTTCCCAAGTCCCATACCCGAATGATACACACTCTCACTAGCTCAAACTAATCAAAGATCCAAATTAAGGACATTTATTGTTTTTCGCTTTAAGGCTTGTGATGTGCTACACTTAAGAACAAAAGGGATTAAATAGGCTCAAAATTGGCTAACAATGGTTGATGAAAGGTAGGCTATTTGGGTAAGTAAGTTAGATGAAATGATGGCTTCAATCATATAAATACATTCATACATGGAATAACGGACATAAAGAATCAAACAAATCAAAGATTACAATCATAGAAAGTGAATGATGCACACAAGAATGAAAATAAGTGGTTATAAGATGTAACCACACAATCAGGCTCAAAACTCACATGCTTCTGTTCTTAGCTCAAAAACCATGTTCCAAAACAAATTCTTCAAGCAAGTTTAACAAAAAAATTTTCAAATTGGTAGGGTGCCCTAAAACAATTCTTTTCTTGGAAAAGAAATCATCACCCTAACCAAGTAGTCCTAACATAAAGAAGTGGTAAAATATGTACAAATTCTAACTAACATGCAACCTATCATGCAATGCAACAACTAACTAACAAAGGAAATCAAGAATTGGTGTTGAAAAAGAAAATTGTTACCCACGGAGATCGGTCGAACGACCTCCCCACACTTAAAGATTGCACCGTCCTCGGTGCATGCAAAGAAGAGCAAGGTGGACGGGTTGAAACAACTGATGAGATTTCTTCAAAAGGTTGTGCGGATGAACTTGTTTGTTGCCCCATTTAGAAACTTTTCCTTTTTCCTTCCTTCTTTTTTGGTGGCCAGCCTGAAAGGAGAGAAAAGAAAAGAAAGAAAATTAAGCCTATAACAAAGATATCAAAGCAAGTAGAACATAGGTGGGGACTAATGCCAAATAAGAGTATGGTTCTCATCTACATGGTAGCTACGCATGTAAGTGAGAAAGCAATATAGGTACAGGGCATATCAACTAATACTTGATGCAAGAGAAAAATCAAAGCATGAGGAGCATGTTGAGCATTAAGTTCAAACAAGAATTGACACGAACAAGATTAGTGATAAGTATGAAAGTATTTGGTCCCATCCTAACTCAATGATAATGAAGTACAAAAACAAAGAATAATGAATTAGGAAGGACTAAAGCACTAATCTTATGTGTGGAATAAATATGACCATTAATGCTAAACAAGTCACGAAGCACCAAAACAATGCAAGAAGGTCTCAACAATTGAGTAAGAGAATTCAACACCATTATTAAAATGAGAAACGTAGAAAATAAAATGAGAACAAGCTATAAAAACAAAATTAAAATGCAATGAATGAAAATGAACAAATGCAATAAAAGAAAATGGAAGAATAGAATTTTTTTATTTTTATTATTATTTATTTTATTTTATTTTAATTTTTTTTCAATAGAGGAAGAAGAGGAAAGGTAGAAAGAAAGAAGAAGAAAAGAAGAAAGAAGGAGAAAGGAGAAAGGAGAGAAACAGGGTGCGAATCCACGTATAAGCGTCATGCGTGCTTATGCGTCGATGCAGCAGGGACAATCCACACGTAAGCATCATGCGTGCTCACGCGTGGATTGAGATTGTGCTCCCAGCTCAATTCCAGCACAAATCTCACACAACTCTCGGGTTTTTGTACCAGGAATTGCGGAAGTGCAATCCACGCGTAAGCGTCATGCGTACTTAAGCGTGGATTGAAATTTTTTTTTAAAATCATAAAAATAGAATTTAACACTCTCCTAACCTATAAACATTCTAAAGCAACCAAAATTCAAATTTAACAAAAATCTTTAAGTTTTTTGAAAAATTTTCAAAGACAAAACAAACAAAACTTGCACTTCAAGCAACCTACTTTAACAACAATCTAAACTAATCAAAACTCACTACAACAACCTATCAATCAAAACAAAATGTATAAGAGTATAGAAAAGAAAAAAACTACCTATAATGGCACCTCAAATCACTTATTAAGTATAAATACAAGAGAATGGAAAGAGGTTACCATTGTGGGGTGTCTCCCACCTAGCACTTTTAGTTTAAGTCCTTAAGTTGGACATTTGGCGGGGGCTTTTCTATGGTGGCTTATGCTTGAACTCTTGCTTGAATCCCCACCAATGCTTGCATTTCCAATAGCCTCCGGGATCCCAAATTAGGCGCACAAGGCCTTCAAGTAAGCTTAAGTAAATGACAAGGCCCTAAGAGTTTTGATTGTTGAAATGAATTCCGGGGTCCCAAACCTTGTTCTTGCACCCATCATCTTCTTGACTACCATAGTTAAATCTGGGTGACAAGGCTTGTGAATTCTCAATTAAGCATCCAAACATTCTCCTAGACCCATGCAATTTGGTTCTACACCAACCATTGGTATTCAACTTTGAGCATGCAACCATCATGAACTTAGAGTGATGTTTCCAACCACTACACAAATCTCTTCTACTCTTAACTCCACAAAGAGCTCTAAGTTGACCATCATTTTCAATCAAACCATATTCAAGTGAGAAAGTAAAGCTTAGGGATAGGAATTTTACCCAATTGAATGTTGTGTAGGATGGTGACTTAGGAAGGAGGATCTCCCCACACTTAGCCAATGCGAGATCTATTCCCTTGTGGTCTTCCTTTGCAACTTCCACCTCTTTGCAAGCTTCTTTAAGTTCAATTCCTTGCTCACCAACTTCTTCTATACACCCCTCATTACTCAAATCATGTGTCGGAGGTTGTACACGATCCTCCTTATCATCAATTTTATAACACAATGAGGTAGGTTCATCAATTTCAAAAGACACATTGGTTGGTGTGGAATCATCTTCAATGATGGAGCTTGCTTCTTGCTCAACCTCTTCCAATATTTCATCATTCATACTATGCCTTTCAGGTTGCGCATTATCGTCCTCAACACCAAATTCAAGCTTATTGGAAGAAGGTTCAACAACTTCCACAAGATCATCAACAACATCACCTGGTGTGAATGTTTTCAAGCTTGAAACCCACCTCTTGTTTAATTTCGCCTAGCTCTTCAACCACTTCTTCTTCTTTAATAATCTCTTCCTCCTCCACTTGTTGCAAGACATGCCCCATCTCCTTGTCCTCATGTTGGAATTATAGAATCTCCTTCATGCTCCACTCTTTGGTTGATTCTTCACATTCATCCGTGGAGATGCTTTGCTTGTTGCATGGGTCCCATGATTCCAAGGTGGCCGTGATTTTGGCAAACTGAGCAATAATTTTTTTCAAATATGGGAGGTGATTCATCTTGTGGTTGAGAGTTCTCATACATTAAAGGTGGCTCATCTTGATAATAACATGGAGGTGGTGGTTCTTGAGGGTATTGGGGATTGAATTGGGGTGGTTCTTCATATGGTTCATATGGTTCACAAGGTGGTTGGTATGGTAGATATAGGTTAGGATCATATGGAGGTGTTTGGTGGTATGAGGCTTGTGAGCATAGTGGTTCAAAACTATGTTGGGGGAAGGGGTTATATGTATGTGGTAGTTGTGGTTGATAATCACAATAAGGGTCATCACATACATTAGATTGGTATGCATTAGGATTAGGATTATACCCATAAGAATTCGGAGAGTAGTCATGTTGGGGTGACACTTGAACGGCTTGGATGGAATCAAATACCTTTTGGTCTTTGCGCATCTCCGTGAGGAGAGTAGTCATATCCCCAAGCACTCTTGTCAAACTTGATTCGGAAGGAGGTTATTGCCAAGAAGGTTGTTCATAAGCTTGGGGCTCCTCCCTCCTTTGATATCCAAATCCTTGATGCATGTTATCATTGTAAATTTCATCTCCTACAACATAGTTTGAACCATACTCATAGCCAAAGTGATGAGAATTCATAGTGAAAGCAAAAATAAAACAAAAACTAATAAGACTAATAAAAACTAACTCTTAAAGCAACCAAAGAAACATATTCACATATATACAATAGCCAATAATATAGCACCATTGCAATTCCCCAGCAACAGCACCATTTTGATGCTCAGATTATTGTATGGTTTAAAAATTCACTATTCAATTCTCGTTGCAAGTATAGTTCTAAACCAACAAGGAATCCTCACATGCAAAAATATTGGTTGTCACAAGTACAAATCCTAATAAAAATTAACCGAAGTATTTAAACCTTGGGTCGTCTCACAAGGAATTGCAATGAAATGCTCAATTATTTGCTATGAAGATGCAAGGGGTTTGATTTTATAATTGGTAAGAAAAGTAAACAACAAGAAAGTAAATGATAAGGACTAATAAAATAAATGGGAAAGAACTCTTGGCTAGACATAGGTAATTGAGATCACCATCTTTGTCTACAAACCATATATTGACAATTATGAGGAACCAAGCTCATTAAGTCTACTTCTATGCTTGAAGCATATCAAATGGCTTGATCAACATCAATCCATAGGTTTTAACTTAGCTACTAATTAACTTAGTAGTAGGCTAGAATCAATGGTTATCAAATTGACCACTAAAGGTTCTCAAATCACCAATTCAATGAGACCTAATGACTCAAGGTCACTCAATTCCCTTAGCCTAGGCCAAGAGTAAGAAAACTACTCAAAAACTAGTGTAAATATTTTATCAAACACCTAGAGTACAAGAAACGTAAACATCATAAAATGCAAGAATTAATGAAACCCATAACTAATATAAGCAAGAATTCAACAATAGCAATGAAGATAAACATGAAAGAGACATGGAAACATAAAATTGTATTAGAAAAAATTAAGATCCAACAATGGTTCATCAACATAAAAGAGAGAAAAATAAGAAATTAACAAGAGAAACTAATAAGATTAAGACAATAGAATACTAAAATATAAAGAGAATTGAAATCAAAACAAGAATTGAAAGAGAAATTTGAGAGAGATTAACCTAACTTTACCCTAATTTCTATCCTAAATCTAGAGAGAGGAGAGAGCCTCTCTCTCTAGAATTCTACCCTAAAACATGATAAAAAACTAAACTATGGCTACTTGGTTCCTTCCCCCTTCAATCCTTGGGTTCAATAGCATCAGAAATGAGTTGGATTGGGCCCAAAATGCTTCAGAAATCGCTAGCCACGTTTTGCCCAAAATGGTCCACACTGGTCCTGCGACGCGTGCGCGTCGCCTAACTGCAAGGCAAATATGGCAAATTTATATCATTTTGAAGCCCCGGATGTTAGCTTTCCAACGCAACTAGAACCGCCTCATTTGGACCTCTGTAGCTAAGTTATGATCGATTTAGTACGAAGAGGTCAGGATTGACAGCTTTGCAGTTCCTTCATTTCTTCATGAGTTCTCCCACTTTGCATGCTTTTCCTTCATTCCTTCAATCCAATCCTTGCCTTCTAAACTTGAAATCACTTAACAAACATATCAAGGCATCGAATGGAATTAAAGTGGATTAAATCTAGCTATTTTAAGGCCTAAAAAGCATGTTTTTACACTTAATCACAAATTAAGAGAGAATTACAAAACTATGCTATTTCATTGAATAAATGTGAGAAAAGTTGATAAAATTCCCTAAATTAAGCACAAGATAAAGCATAAAATTGGGGTTTATCAAAGTTCCAAGCCGATAACGGCACCATCGGAAAAATTCACGAGGACCGGAAAGTCGCGGTAGAGTGCAACAACACCAGACTGGCCTTCTGCAAGAAGTCCCGTGAAGGAGACATGGAAAAATTACAGATAGGGCAAACCAAGGAAGAATACATGTTCATCAACAAGAATTTACCCTATGACCTGAAAGGGGACCTAATCGAACTCCTAAAGCAGAACAGGGACCTGTTCACATTCACTTTGGCCGAGATGCTGGGCATAGATCCCAATCTAATGTCCCATTGTTTGGCCGTGGATCCAAAGGCCAAGCCCGTGATCTAAAGAAGAAGGAAAATGTCACCAGACCAGGTAGCTGAAGTTAGCAAACAAGTCAAAGCCCTGCTCAAAGCAGGCTTCATCCGAGAATTACCTTACGCAACCTGACTAGTCAATGTTGTATTAGTGATAAAAGCAAAGTGCAAATGGCAAACGTGTGTCGATTACACCTACTTGAACAAATCTTGCCCCAAAGACACCTTTCCCCTCCTGAACATTAACGGAATCGTCGATGCCACTTCAGGGCATCAATATCTCAACTTCATGGATGCCTACTCGGGGTATAATCAAATACCTATGCATTGGCCCGACGAAGACAAAATAGCCTTTGTAACTCCTGACGGCACGTACTGCTACACAGTCATGCAATTTGGACTAGAGAACGCGGGAGTCACCTACCAAAGGCTCGTCCCCAAGATTTTCCAAGCCCTCTCCGGAAACAAGTTGGAGGTCTACATCGATGACATGCTTGCCAAAACATAAATCGGCGAAGAAATCATCTGTGACCTCTGGTGCACGAAATTGTGATTACACGTTTCACAACTCCGCACAACTAACCAGCAAGTGCACTGGGACGTCCAAGTAATACCTTACATGAGTAAGGGTCGATCCCACGGAGATTGTCGACTTGAAGCAAGCTATGGTTATCTTGTAAATCTCAGTCAGGTGGATTCAAATGGTTATGAGTATTGATAATTAAAAGATAAAAAAACATAAAATAAAATAAAGTTACTTATGTAATTCATTGGTGGAAATTTCAGATAAGCGTTTGGAGATGCTTTGGTACTTCTGAACCTCTGCTTTCCTATTGTCTTCTTCCAATCATGCGTGCTCCCTTCCATGGCAAGCTGTATGATCCTCTCGAATGAAAAATACCAGGTACAGTTTCTGCATGGCTAATCAACTGTCAGATTTCTCGTCTCGGATGAAAAATACCAGGTACAGCTACCGCACGGCTAATCATCTGTCGGTTCTCACAAGCGTCAGAATAGGATCTCTCTATCCTTTTGCACACTGTCACTGCGCCTAACATTTACGAGTTTGAAGCTTATCACAGTCATCCCGTCCCAGATCCTACTCGGAATACCACAGACAAGGTTTAGACTTTCCGGATCTCAAGAATGCTGCCAATTGATTCTAGCCTATACCACGAAAGTTCTAATCTCATGGACTCGGTCCATGGATTAGAGACCCAAGAGAATATACTCCAGCTGTCGTCCAATGACTACGTTAAATATCATGTAGAGCGCTTGTGGTTGTCAGGCACGCGGATCTTGGCTAAGCGAGTAACAAAGATAGTGGGTGATTGTCACGGGTCACCCCTTCATTCTGACTTAACTAAATTAAGTACAAGAGTATATCTTGGAGAAGAAGTAGGCATGAATTGAAAGAAAAATAATAGTACTTGCATTAATTCATGAAGAACAGCAGAGCTCCGCACCTTAATCTATGAGGTGTAGAAACTCTACCATAGAAAATACATAAGAGAAAAAGGTCTAGGAATGGCCGTGAGGCCAGCCTCCAAGTCCTAAGATGATAAAGTTCATCAAAAGATGATAAGATGATAAGATCCTCAATACAATAGTAAAAAGTGCTATTTATACTAAACTAGTAACTTAGGTTTACAGAAAATGAGTAACTAAGTGCAGATAGTGCAGAAATCCACTTCCGAGGCCCACTTGATGTGTGCTTGGGCTGAGCATTGAAGCTTTCATGTGCATCAGCCATTCTTGGAGTTAAACGCCAGCTTGGGTGCCAGTTTGGGCGTTTAACTCCAGTTCTGGTGCCAATTCTGGCGTTTTACTCTAGAAAGGGTCTTTGGTGGGCATTTGAATGCCAGTTTGGGCCATAAAATCTCGGACAAAGTATGGACTATTCTATATTGCTGGAAAGCCCAAGATGTCTACTTTCTAAATCAATTGAGATCACGCCAATTGGGCTTCTATAGCTCCAGAAAATTCACTTTGAGTGCAGGAGGGTCAGAATCCAACAGCATCTGCAGTCCTTTTTCAGCCTTTGAATCAGATTTTTGCTCAGGTCCCTCAATTTCAGCCAGAAAATACCTGAAATTTCAAAAAACACACAAACTCATAGTAAAGTCCAGAAATATGATTTTTTCATAAAAACTAATAAAAATATAATAAAAAGTAACTAAAACATGCTAAAAACTATGTAAAAATAATGCCAAAAAGGGTATAAAATATCCGCTCATCACAACACCAAATTTAAATTATTGCTTGTCCCCAAGCAACTAAAAACAAAATAGGATAAAAAAAAGATAAAATACAATAAATTCCAAAATTATCAATGAAGATTAGTTTTAATTAGATGAGCGGGGCTAGTGGCTTTTTGCTTCTGAACAGTTTTGGCATCTCACTTTATCCTTTGAAGTTCAAAATGATTGGCATCCATAGGAACTCAGATTTCAAATAGTGTTATTGATTCTCCTAGTTCAGTATGTTGATTCTTGAACACAGCTACTTTATGAGTCTTGGCTGTGACCCTAAGCATTTTGTTTTCCAGTATTACCACCGTATACAAAAATGCCACAGACACATAACTGGATGAACCTTTTCAGATTGTGACTTAGCTTTGCTAGAGTCCCCAGTTAGAGGTGCCCAGAGCTCTTAAGCACACTCTTTTTGCTTTGGACCACGACTTTAACCACTCAGTCTCAAGCTTTTCACTTGACACCTTCACGCCACAACTTGATTTAGCCGCTTAGGCCAGGATTTTATTCCTTTGGGCCCTCCTATCCATTAATGCTCAAAGCCTTGGATCCTTTTTACCCTTGCCTTTTGGTTTAAAGGGCTACTGGCTTTTTCTTCTTGCTTTTTCTTTTTCTTTCTTTTTCTTTATTTTTTCGCCATTTTTTCGCAAGCTTTTGTTTTTCACTGCTTTTTCTTGCTTCAAGAATCAATTTTATGATTTTTCAGATTATCAACAACATTTTTCTTTTTTCATTATTCTTTCAAGAGCCAACAATTTTAACATTCATAAACTCCCATATCAAAAATATGCAATGTTCAAGCATTCATTCAGAAAACAAAAAGTATTGCCACCACATCAAAATAATTAAACTAATTTCAAGATAGAATTCGAAATTCATGTACTCCTTTTTCTTTTTCAGAAAACATTTTTTCATTCAAGAAAGGTGAAGGATTCATGGAACATTCATAGCTTTAAGACATAGATACAAAACACTAATGATCATGTAATAAAGACAAAAATATAGACAAAACATAAAGCATAAAAACTGGAAAACAGAAAAATAAGAACAAAGAAATTAAAGAACGGGTCCACCTTAGTGACGGCGGCTAGTTCTTCCTCTTGAAGATCCTATGGAGTGCTTGAGCTCCTCTATGTCTCTTCCTTGCCTTTGTTGCTCCTCTCTCATGGCCTTTTGGTCCTCTCTAATTTCATGGAGGATGATGGAGTGCTTGATAAACCCATATTTTATGATATATTTTGTGCTTAATTTGAGTGATTTATTCAATCCTTCACCCACTTATTCATATTAATTGCATGGTTTTACTTTCCCTTCCTTATTATATGATGTATGTGAAAAACATGTTTCCTAAGCTTTAAAATTAATTATTTTAATTACCTTTATTTCCATTCGATGCCGTGATTAGTGTGTTGAGTAGTTTCAGATTTTCTAAGGCAGAATGACTTAAAGGACGGAAAAGGAAACGTACAAAAATGGAAGGAAAGTGAGAAACGGATTTTTGAAGAAACTGGTATCCACGCGATCGCATGGACGACGGGATCGCGTGCCAGAAGCGAAGAAGCAGCGACGCAGCCGCATGACTGACGCGACCGCAGGACTTAAGCAGAACGTATATGACGCGGTCGCGTGACTGACGCGACCGCGTGGCAAGGAAAAGCTCCAGATGACGCGACCGCATGACCCACGCAGATGCGTGACAGAGGCCACGCACCAGAAATTACAGAACACGCCCCCAGCGAATTCTGAAGCCCTTTTTGGCCCAAATCCAAGTCCAGAAGGCATAGACCAGAGGTTATGAAGTGGAGGAATGCATCCATTCAGGGAGAGCTCGCACTTTTGTTACTTTCTATGATTTAGATTTAGTTTGAGAGGGAGATCTTCTCCTCTCTCTCTTAGGATTAGGATTTAGGACTTCTCTTGGTTTGTAAGAGTGACTCTCGATCCAGGTTTTATATTTCCTTGTTTTAGCTTCCTTTTCACTTTTAATTATTCTAGCACTTGAGTTGATTATTGAATTTGTGAACTATTCCATGTTACAGATTATTATTTGAATTAATGATATTTGAGGTATTTTCAGTTTATGATTGTTCCCTTTGCTTTAAGATATTTTTTGGTTCCCATCTAAGAACATTTTTATTCCAGCAATTTACTTTTTCCCCTTTTGGTCCTGGTTAAGAAATCAGTAACTCAACAGTTGTCAAACTCAACTTAATTGATAATCGTTATCTTGCTAATTGAGCTAAACTTCAGTAATCCCAACCTTTTCTTAGGAAATAAATAGGATTCAAAGGTCAATTTAATTAGTCCCTTGACTTACTTTTACTTCAAAGGTTGACCAAGTGGAATTTAGATTCAACTTTCATTATTGTTGAGAGAGATAACTAAGTTGGACTTCCAATTTTCCCTACCTTGCCAAAAGCTTGCTTTACAGTATTTATTTATTTTAATTGCCATTTACTTTACTTGTCATTTAAATCACTTGCTTCCCACTTTCTAAACCCCGATTACAACCTTTATAGCCAATAATAAGAACATACTTCCTTTCAGTTCCTTGAGAAGACGACCCGAGGTTTGAATACTCGGTTAACAATTTTTAAAGGGGTTTGTTACTTGTGACAACCAAAACGTTTGTAAGAAAGGTTAATTGCTTGGTTTAGTAACTATACTTACAGCGAGGGTTTCTATAACCTCTAAATCATCAATCTTCAGTTCTTCAAAAATGGCGCCGTTGTCGGAGAACTGCTAACGTGTGCCTTATTATTGGTTATTGTAAATATTTTTCTTTTACTTGTTTATTTTTAATTTTCCTTTTTATTTTTTTATTTGCTACCATGAACTCTCACCCCTCTCGCTTTGAGTTTGTTTCTAATTTTGTTGAAGGAAATAGAAGTTACAGCAAGAATGTGCATCAAGGTCAGACCAATCAAGGATGGATGGAGCCAAGAGGATTTAATCAACCTTTTAGGCAGCAACACCCTCCAAGATATCATGGACAAAGGCCATTCTACAATGCATACCCAGCTGAAAGATATGGTGGACAACCTTGTAACTACCAACAAGCCCCACCCCGTGCATATAGACCCTCCTTTCAACATAACCTCGAACCACCACACTCACAAGCTTCTCGTCACTATTCGCCACCATATGATCCTTCCTTACCCAGATTCTAATCCAATCACTCCCAATCACCACCACTTTCCTATGTATCATGTCCAAGTCCGGCAACCCGAGAAGCAGAGGTTCGCCTAAAGGAAACAGTAAATAAACTTCAAACAACCATTCGACAACTGGAGCAATCAGTAATTCAATGGGTTTCTAGGCGCTCAAATACACAAGGACCAGCCACAGCCCCATGTGAACAGTCAAATAAAGAACGTAGCATGAAGGAAATACCAAAAACTCCAGTGAACAAGACATCGCATGAATTTGTACTAGAACAAGTAGAAGAAGCTGTCATTGTTCAAGAAGAAGAGTTGGTTGAAGATCTAGGAGATGCTGAACCTCCATGGGAATCCAGAACTGAGGAGAACTCCGTCAAGGACGCTACAGTTGATGCTAAGGAGGATACTGTACAATCTCCAAGGCAAGTTATTTATGAAGAATCAGACGGAATAACCCAGGACACAAATTCCCTTGATGATGATAGTCACAAGTCAAATTCTCTTAGTAATGAATTTGCATCTGCAAGTGAATTCTCTGAGATCGAAGAATCTTCCCCAAGTGAATACGAAGATAATGCAGAGGTAGATTTCTCTCAACCTCCAATCTATGACTCAAGTGATGAGGAAGACATAGAAGACTTTGACCAGGACACAGATACAATTGTAGAACCTTTCAAGGAAGTGGAGGAATTCACAGAAAAGCACAAGGGAGTAGAACTTGCAGAATCACCGGAAAAACCTATCCCAAGGCCATTACCACCTAATACAAGCTTCAAGTGGGTACAATCCTTAACCTATAACTTTACTTATTCACTTGAATATGGTTTGCTTGAAACAGATGGCCAGCTTAGAGCTCTTTGCGGCTTTAATAGTAAGAGGGAAATGGCTCGCACTCAGAGCTGGTGCACAAGGTTCAATAATGTTCCACGCTTCACCTCGAAGTACACGGATTGGTATCATGCTCAATTGCATGGATCACGGAGAACGTTTGGTCACCATGGTGAGATTCTACTTTTTAAACCGCCCGGATGGAAACGTATAGATCAAGACGGAGGCGGATTTAAACGCAAAGCTTGGGATCCTGGAATATATTCTGACATTTGTCACCCCGGGAGCCTAACAATCTGTTTGAAGTTGTTCAGAAGCTTTGCATGCCTAGTGTGGGACCCCGGAGGACATTGGCATTCCAAGCACTGGTGGAGATTTTTGGATGAATTTAAACATAAGCCGCCATAGTAGGAAGCCCCTACAATGTCCAACTTAAGGACTTAAACTAATAGTGCTAGGTGGGAGACAACCCACCATGGTATGGTTGCTTCTTTTTCAGTTTAATTCATGTTCTTTGTTTTTATTTTTCATTCTTTATTATTAAACCTGGAATCATGCATAGCACTCATATTAATCATTGCATTCTGTATTTTTCATGCATATATATATATAAAAATGGCACGACGCGACTGCATGCCCCACGCGATCGCGTCATACTGCGAAAACACTATCCACGCGACCGCGTCATCCACGCGGCCGCGTGCCCTGGAGATCGGCGTAAAAATCCAACGTCCAGAAAGTTAGGCTGGAATCGTGCGGCCCTTGTGCGTTTCACACAAATTGGCCCACGCGATCGCATGCCCCACGCGATCACGTCACTTGCACAAAACTAATCCCAGGCGACTGCGTAAGCGACGCGATTGCGTCGCATGGATTGCACATCACCCCAGAAGGAGACAGAGAGTTGCGCTGAAACGGTGCTGGAGTCGTGCGTTTAGCACAAATTCCAGCGACGCGATCGCGCGACCCACGCGATCGCGTCATCCCCCCTCCTACCCCTCTCACGCGATCGCGCTACCTACGCGATCACGTCACCCCCTATTTTCACCTCCACCACACGACCGCGTGCTCCACGCAATCGCGTGGATTCGAAAATATAACCCCCCCAGCCACGCGAACCCTATCAGTCGCACAGCCCTTCAACCTTCTTCTCTCTCCCTCCCCAAACCTCAACCACCACCACCCAGCCACCATCACCGCTGCCCCAACCACCGCCGGGAACCGCCGAACACCCACCGCCGCCGTCTGCCCCCAGCCGCACCCAACCCCATCTTCTTTCTTCCTCTTTCTTCTTCCTCCCTCCTCCTCCGCCACTTCCCCCTTCCTCCGCGAACCACCAACCACCGCCACCGGGCCGCCGTGCCCCTCCACCGCGCCGGACGCTGCCGCAGCCACCACTCAGCCGCTTTCTCACCCCGTTCTACTCCTCACGCCTACCAGGTTCCGATGAACGCCGCCTTTCTGTCCTTCGCAGTTATTTTACAATTTTTTTTCCGTTTCTGTTCATAATTAGGATAGATAGTTTTGCATGTTGTAGTGGATTTTAGGTTGTTAGGTAGATTAGGCTGTGGTTAGTGGATCTAGGTCTGTTTATTTGCACTGATCTTGCTTTTGTTTTATCATATTTACAAATCTGCTGTTGTTATAATCTTGTTCATATGCTGTGCTTTCCTGCATTTGCTGCTTGTTACTCTGAATTTTCCTGTTTCTATTAATTATAGGTAACTGCAGCAAGTTTTTTTAATTCATATGAACTGCCTTGTTTGCTGTTTATTTTCCAGGATAATCCAACTTTAGCCGGAATGCTGCCCAAATTTTTTGAATTATTTTCATTCATATTTTGGTTTGGCAATCTAAACTCTGTTGTCCTCTGCTTTACCCAAACCATTTCATGAATGCCATGGCAGACTTTCTTTTCCTTTTTGATTTCCTAGTTTATAAACTGCATTTGTGATGTTTTAATTCCAATTTTCGCTTTCTTTATATCTCTTTGAATCAACATCACCCTGTTTTCCTTGTTTGGTTATGAGTCACTATAGTTCCTACCTGTGAATCCTTGTTACATGAAATATTTTCTTTATGCCACTTACTTTAACCCACATTTTACTGCTTCACTAATTTTAAATTACTAACTCCTCTTTCAAATTCTAACCGTACTAACCTTTTCAAATCTCTTTTATGATTTTTTCACTTTCCTCTAACTTTCTAACCATGGCATAATGATAATTTTTCTATTTAAATTGAATTCTGACACATTTTGGATTGTAACTTCTTCCTTTCCAAATTTTAAACTACTAAACAATCCTTAATGCACATTTCCTCGACTCATTTACCTCATTCTAATTCTCCTTTGCTGCTTTGAGTTTTCTTTGTTTAATTGCCTATTTGCTTCCCTATTTTTATCCATATCCTGGTTTTCCATTTTTCAGGATGTCTGAATCACAGAGGAAAGGAAAAGGCAAGGCTACTGGTAAGCGCAAGAGAGGAGATTCCTCCCAGTCCATCATTGCCCTCATGCATGATTCCTCATGGCGGGAGAAGAACTTTACACAGCAGGAAAAAGCTAACCAGCTGCTCCCTGCAAATAATTCAATAAAATTTGCAAACCGATACTGCGAGCTGAAGTATCTGGCATTTGCAAACTCCAGGAATCTATACCTGGAGAGAAATCTGAAGATTCCAGAAGCACTCCAGCAGTACACCACTGAGCAAATCAAGCAAAGAGGCTGGTTCTTTCTGGAGAGAACACTGACAGAGGTCAATGCATCTTGGGTCCGGGAATTCTACTGCAACTACTACATCACCACCCTAGATGCAGTGAACCTGAGAGGAAAGCAGATCCTGGTCACTGAGGAGGCCATAGAGGACATTCTCCAGCTCCCAGCCAAGTCCGATCAGCCTGATGGTTATTCAAAGGCTGAGGAGGACATACGCCAGATGCAGTTTGATTGGGATGCTGTAAAGGCACGGATAGCTCTCGATCCGACTGTTCCTTGGGAGATGGGTCAGGATACCACCATGCCTAGAGGGATCAAGAGGGCATACTTAAATGATGAGGCTCGGTTATGGCATCAGATCTTGAGCAACTATGTGATGCCGAGTACTCATGAGACGGAGATCCCAGCTGCCATGATCACCCTCCTATGGTGTGTGATGAAGGGTAAGGACCTTTATCTGCCACGCTTTATCCGGCATTTTATGGCCAGGGTCCACGTCCGAGGCACCCTCCCTTTTCCGTATCTGGTTATACAGCTAGGCCGTCGCGCTGACGTGCCATGGGAGGATGCCGATGAGAGACCACCAGCGGCGGACTGCAGGAAGATCATTCCTCACAGCAGGAACTTCTTAGCTTTGGGCTACAGACCACCACCCTTCACTACTACTGATGAGACAGTCCCACCGTCTACTGGACCCTCTTCATCCACGGCTGCCCCTGCTGCCACCACTACACCTCTACCTGCCTCTGAGCCCGTATACCGCCTCGTGCACCGCCTATTCCAACAGCTTGATCAGATGGAGCACCGTAACCGGCGCCGGTATGAGAGATTGGAGCGTCGCAGCCAGCGACGCTATTCGCATCTGAAGCTGATGATCCGACAGGGTGGTGACATCCCCTCCGAGCCCGACACACCATCAGAGCCATCAGAGGAGGAGGAGGATGCGCATGAGGAGGAGACTCACTTCCAGGAGGAGACCCGTCAGCAGGCAGACACAGAGCAGACTGCCCCACATCAGGAGGTTACGCATCATATTGAGGCTGCAGATCCAGAGATCCCGATCCAGTCAGCACCGCCTCTACAGCAGCCAGACCCTCCGCCCACCACCACCACAGAGCCTCCAGCTACCATCTCTACTAGTGATGACACCCCTTCACATCCGGCTTGACTGAGCATTAGGGACGATGCTTCATTTAAGTGTGGGGAGGTCGCCATCTCTGGCGTTTTATTTTGGTGAACCACTACATCTCTTTTTTTTCTTTTATTTTGGATATTTTTCTGTATTTTCCTTTTTACTGCTATTTTCTGAGTACTTATACATTGCTACTTTTATGTATTTTTACTCTATTTCTGCATTTTGCATTTTTAGTTCATATTTTTAGTTATTTAGTATAGTTTGCAATTCTGACTTATTAGTGGATTAATTAATATAGCTTACCCTTTTTAGCATAAGATAGCATAGTTGAATTTAAAAATATAAAAAGGAAGTAAGCTAGGAAATTGAACATAACAGATTTAAATTCATAAACCTTGTATATATAGCATTACATCATATAGTTAAGTTGACAACATTTCATCAAGGAGAAACATTAAAACTTTACAGGCTACCCTAAATAATTTTTTTATGAGAATAATGGGAATTTTTAACTAAACCTGCATAACATATATGAATGATATATGATGTTTGAGTTAGAGAACACACAGCCTGTGAGTCTTGAGCTTAATTGTATGGTTGCATTCAAACCATAATTTCATTCCTGTGTGTTTCACTTCTTTTTATTCTGATGTTCTTTACTTTGCTTTAATCTATATGTCCAATTATAGAATATAGAATATAAATACATACCAAAAGAATGATTGAGGCCATCATTTGATTTTAGCTCACTTACCCCAAAATAGCCTACCTTTTACATCACCTTTGTTAGCCCCCTTGAGCCTTTAAAATCCCTTTTATTCTATTTAGCCACACTACTAGCCTTAAGCAGGAAAACAAAATAAAATCCCAAGTTGAATCCTTGGTTAGCTTAAGATAGAAAATTATGAATAGATTAAAATGTGGGAAACCTATTGGGAACATGGATGATAGAAACAAAAGGGTAGAAAAGTTAAAAGAAATAAAATAAAATTTGGGAAGCATGCTCATGAGAAATCAAAGTGATTCAATTACCATGTGCATTAAAAAAAATTATTTTTCAGCATTTAATAAAAGGGGATACAAAAGAATTCTCCAATGCAAAATAAAAGCAATGCACATGGGATAAAAAAATAAAATTGAAACATGAGCATGTAACAACAAGTGGGAAAAGTATGGGAAATAGGTAAAGAAATTTGTTCTACTAAATATGTATGTTAGGTGGAATCTTAGACTAATTAAGGATTCACTTATTAGCTCACTTAGCCTTATACATATATCCTTACCTTTACCTTGGTCCCATTACAACCTTAATTAAAGACCTCATGACTTTTGGTATGACTGTACTCTATAATTGTTGATTGGTTAGATGAAGAACAAAGTTATAGAAAGTAAGAATAAAAAGAAAAGTAGAGTGAATAAACCCAATAAACACTGAGTGACTAGAGGGTAAACACAAAATCCAGTGAGGGTTCAATAACTCATCAACATATATCTGTGCTTAATTTAATAATTGTTTTGCAAGTTTGTACAATATTTTTATTTCCCATCTCATTTGCTAAAATGATTTATTATTTAAGGGTTGGCTATATATACATATATGACTCCTTGAGAATGTGAACTAACTTGACTACATGTAAGCTTTATATATGAGTGGATAAATTGGAATTGCATGACTCATTTAGGTAGATGCATTTAGAATAGGTTGCATTGCATAACATTCCACCACTTTAACCTTACCTTATTCTTTACCTTGGATTTAGCATGAGGACATGCTATTGTTTAAGTGTGGGGAGGTTGATAAACCCATATTTTATGATATATTTTGTGCTTAATTTGAGTGATTTATTCAATCCTTCACCCACTTATTCATATTAATTGCATGGTTTTACTTTCCCTTCCTTATTATATGATGTATGTGAAAAATATGTTTCCTAAGCTTTAAAATTAATTATTTTAATTACCTTTATTTCCATTCGATGCCGTGATTAGTGTGTTGAATAGTTTCAGATTTTCTAAGGCAGAATGACTTAAAGGACGAAAAAGGAAACGTACAAAAATGGAAGGAAAGTGAGAAACGGAGTTTTGAAGAAACTGGTATTCACGCGATGGCATGGACGACGCGATCGCATGCCAGAAGCGAAGAAGCAGCGACGCGGCCGGATGACTGACGCGACCGCGCGCCTTAAGCAGAACGTATATGACACGGTCGCGTGACTGACGTGACCGCGTGGCAAGGAAAAGCTCCAGATGACGCGACCGCGTGACCCACGCGGACGCGTGATAGAGGCCACGCACCATAAATTACAAAACACGCCCCCAGCAAATTCTGAAGCCCTTTTTGGCCCAAATCCAAGTCCAGAAGGCATAGACCAGAGGTTATGAAGTGGAGGAATGCATCCATTCAGGAAGAGCTCGCACTTTTGTTACTTTCTATGATTTAGATTTAGTTTGAGAGGGAGATCTTCTCCTCTCTCTCTTAGGATTAGGATTTAGGACTTCTCTTGGTTTGTAAGAGTGACTCTCGATCCAGGTTTTATATTTCCTTGTTTTAGCTTCCTTTTCACTTTTAATTATTCTAGCACTTGAGTTGATTATTGAATTTGTGAACTATTCCATGTTACAGATTATTATTTGAATTAATGATATTTGAGGTATTTTCAGTTTATGATTGTTCCCTTTGCTTTAAGATATTTTTTGGTTCCCATCTAAGAACATTTTTATTTCAGCAATTTACTTTTTCCCCTTTTGGTCCTGGTTAAGAAATCAGTAACTCAACAGTTGTCAAACTCAACTTAATTGATAATTGTTATCTTGCTAATTGAGCTGAACTTCAGTAATCCCAACCTTTTCTTAGGAAATAAATAGGATTCAAAGGTCAATTTAATTAGTCCCTTGACTTACTTTTACTTCAAAGGTTGACCAAGTGGAATTTAGATTCAACTTTCATTATTGTTGAGAGAGATAACTAAGTTGGACTTCCAATTTCCCCTACCTTGCCAAAAGCTTGCTTTACAGTATTTATTTATTTTAATTTCCATTTACTTTACTTGTCATTTAAATCACTTGCTTCCCACTTTCTAAACCCCGATTACAACCTTTATAGCCAATAATAAGAACATACTTCCTTGCAGTTCCTTGAGAAGATGACCCGAGGTTTGAATACTCGGTTAACAATTTTTAAAGGGGTTTGTTACTTGTGACAACCAAAACGTTTGTAAGAAAGGTTGATTGCTTGGTTTAGTAACTATACTTACAGCGAGAGTTTCTATAACCTCTAAACCATCAATCTTCAGTTCTTCAGTGCTCTTGGTGCTCCATTCTTAGTTGCTCCATGTTAAAACTCAAATCTCCTAAAGAGGTGTTGAGTTGCTCCCAATAGTTGTGTGGAGGAAAGTGCATCCCTTGAGGCATCTCAGGGATTTCTTGATGAGGAATTTCCTCATGCTCTTGTTGAGGTCCATGACTGGGCTCTCTTGTTTGCTCCATCCTCTTCTTAGTGATGGGCTTGTCCCCTTCAATTAGGATGTCTTCCTCTATGACAACTCCAGCTGAATTGCATAGGTGACAGATGAGATGAGAAAAGGCTAACCTTGCCAAAGTAGAGGGCTTGTCAGCCACCTTGTATAGTTCTAGAGATATGATCTCATGAACTTCTACTTTCTCTCCAATCATGATACTATGGATCATGATAGCCCGGTCCACAGTAACTTCAGACCGGTTGCTAGTTGGAATGATAGAGCGTTGGATGAACTCTAACCATCCTCTAGCCACGGGCTTAAGGTCAAGCCTTCTCAGTTGAACCGGCTTGTCTTTGGAGTCTCTCTTCTGTTGAGCTCCTTCCACACAGATGTCCATGAGGAATTGGTCTAACCTTTGATCAAAGTTGACTCTTCTAGTGAAAGGATGAGGATCTCCTCTCATTATTGGCAAGTTGAATGCCAACCTTACAGTTTCTAGACTGAAATCCAAGTATTTCTCCCGAACCATTGTGAGCCAATTCTTTGGGTTCGGGTTCACACTTTGGTCATGGTTCCTAGTGATCCATGCATTAGCATAGAACTCTTGAACCATTAAGATTCCGACTTGTTGGATAGGGTTGGTGAGAGCTTTCCAACCTCTTCTTTGAATCTCACGTCGGATCTCCGGATATTCACTCTTTTTGAGCATGAACGGGACTTCGGGGATCACCTTTTTCTTGGCCACAACTTCATAGAAGTGGTCTTGATGGACCTTTGAGATGAATCTCTCCATCTCCCATGACTCGGAGGTAGAAGCAATTGCCTTTCCTTTCCTCTTTCTAGAGGTTTCTCCGGCCTTCAGTGCCATTAATGATTATAAAAAACAAAAAGCAGAGCTTTTTCCACACCAAACTTAAAAGGTTTGCTCATTCTCGAGCAAAAGAAGAAAGAAAGGAGGAGAAGAAGAAGAAAGGGATGAGATGAAGGTGTGTGATGGATTCGGCCAAAGGGGATGTAAGTGTTTATGATGTGTGAAATTGAAGGTGGTAAGGAGGGGTATTTATAGGGTAAGAGGGAGAGGGAATTCGTGTAAAAGGGGGTTGGGTTTGGGAGGGAAATGGTTTGAATTTGAATGGTGAGGTAGGTGGGGTTTTATGATGGATGGATGTGAGTGGTGAAGAGATTATGGGGAAGAGGTACGATTTGATAGGTGAATGGTATTTGGGGAAGAGGTATTGATGGGATTGGTCAAGGGTATTTGGGGAGGAGTGTTATGGAGAGGTGTGGAGAGGTGAGAAAATGAGTTGGGGTAGGTGGGGATCCTGTGGGGTCCACAGATCCTAAGGTGTCAAGAAATTCTGCTCCCTGCACCTTTCTGGCGTTTAAACGCCAACTCTGCTACTTTTTCTGGCGTTAAACGCCAGTTTATCTGCCAATTCTGGCGTTTAACGCCCAGAATGCTGCCAGACTGGGCGTTAAACGCCCATTCTGCTATCCTTACTGGCGTTTAAATGCCAGTAAACCTGTCCTCCAGGGTGTGCTATTTTTTATGCTATTTTTGATTTTGCTTTTAATTCTGCAGCTGTTTTTGTGACTCCACATGATCATCTATCTAAAGAAAATATAACATGACAATGGAAAATAAAATATATAAATATAATTAAATAATATTGGGTTGCCTCCCAATAAGCACTTCTTTGATGTCAATAGCTTGACAGTGAGCTCTTAGAGAGCTTCATAGAGACTCAGAGCTTAATGGTGGCCTCCTGGTGCACGAATTGTGAATCACACTTTTCACAACTCGTACCACTAACCAGCAAGTGCACTGGGTCGTCCAAGTAATACCTTACATGAGTAAGGGTCGATCCCACGGAGATTGTTGGTTTGAAGCAAGCTATGGTTATCTTGAAACTCTTAGTCAGGATATTAATTATAATTATCAGTTGACTTGCAAATGAACAAGAGAGCATGGATTAAATAATACTTGTTATGCAGTAATGGAGAATATGTTGAAATTTTGGAGATGCTTTATCTTCTGAATCTCTGTTTTTTCCCTGTATTCTTCTTCACGCATGCAAGGTTCCTCCTATGGCAAGCTGTGTGTTGGTGGATCACCGTTGTCAATGGCTACCATCCGTCCTCTCAGTGAAAATGGTCCAATGCGCTGTCACTGCATGGCTAATCATCTGTCGGTTCTCGATCATACTGGAATAGGATTCAGTGATCCTTTTGTGTCTGTCACTACGCCCAGCACTCGCAAGTTTGAAGCTCGTCACAGTCATTCAATCGCTGAATCCTACTCGGAATACCACAGACAAGGTTTAGACTTTCTGGATTCTCAAGAATGCTGCCAATGGATTCTAGCTTATACCATGAAGATTTTGATTAAGGAATCCAAGAGATACTCATTCAATCGAAGGTAGAATGGAGGTGGTTGTCAGGCACGCTTCATAGGTTGAGAATGGTGATGAGTGTCACGGATCATCCCATCCCTCATATTGAAGTGCGAATGAACATCTTAGATAGAAACAAGCGTGTTTGAATAGAAAACAGAAATAATTGCATTAATTTATTGAGACACAGCAGAGCTCCTCACCCCCAACAATGGAGTTTAGAGACTCATGCCATCAAAGAGTACAAAGTTTAGATCTAAAATATCATGAGGTACAAAATAAATCTCTAAAAGTTGTTTAAATACTCAACTAGTAACCTAGGTTTACAGAAAATGAGTAAACTAAGATATATAGTGTAGAAATCCACTTCTGGGTCCCACTTCGTATGTGCTGGGGCTGAGACTTGAGCTTTACACGTGCCTAGGCTGTTTCTAGAGTTAAACACCAGGTTGTAACTTGTTTCTGGCGTTTAACTCCAACTTGTAACCTGTTTCTGGCGTTTAACGCCAGAATGCAACATGAAACTGGCGTTGAACGCCAATTTATGTCATCTATCCTTGAACAAAGTATGGACTATTATATATTGCTGGAAAGTCCTGGATGTCTACTTTCCAACGCAATTAAGAGCGCACCAATTGGACTTCTGTAGCTCCAAAAAATCCGTTCCGAGTGCAGGGAGGTCAGAATCCAACAGCATCAGCAGTCCTTTTTCAGCCTGAATCAGATTTTTGCTCAGCTCCCTCAATTTCAGCCAGAAAATACCTGAAATTACAGAAAAACACACAAACTTATAGTAAAGTCCAGAAATATGAATTTTACCTAGAAACTAATAAAAATATACTAAAAACTAACTAAAACATACTAAAAACTACATGAAATTAACCCCAAAAAGCGTATAAAATATCCGCTCATCACAACACTAAAGTTAAACTGTTGCTTGTCCACAAGCAACTAGACAAATAAAAAGAGGATAAAAAGAAATTAAGAAGCAATAATATCTCAGAGTTTTAAGTGAAGCTCAGATTCTAATTAGGTGAGCGGGACTAGTAGCTTTTTGCTTCCGAACAGTTTTGGCATCTCACTTTATCCTTTGAAGTTCAAAATGATTGGCATCCATAGGAACTCAGAATTCAGATAGTATTATTGAATTTCCTAGTTTAGTATGTTGATTCTTGAACACAGCTACTTTATGAGTCTTGGCCGTGGCCCTAAGCACTTTGTTTTCCAGTATTACCACCGGATACATAAATGCCATAGACACATAATTGGGTGAACCTTTTCAGATTGTGACTCAGCTTTTCTAAAGTCCCCAATTAGAGGTATCCAGGGTTCTTAAGCACACTCTGTTTTTGCCTTGGATCTTGACTTTAACCGCTCCGTCTCAAGTTTTTACTTGACACCTTCACGCCACAAGCACATAGTTAGGGACAACTTGGTTTAGCCACTTAGGCCAGAATTTTATTCCTTGAGGCCCTCCTATCCACTGATGCTCAAAGCCTTGGATTCTTTTTATTACCCTTTCCTTTTGGTTTTAAGAGCTTTTGGCTTTTTTTGCTGCCTTTTTTTTCAAGCTTTTGTTATTCACTGCTTTTTCTTGCTTTAAGAATCAATTTTATGATTTTTTAGATTATCAATAATATTTCTCTTATTCATCATTCTTTCAAGAGCCAACAATTTTAGCATTCACAAAATTCAATATAAAAAATATGCACTGTTCAGACATTCATTCAGAAGACAAAAAGCATTGCCACCACATATTAATAATTAGAATTTTCCTTATTAAAAACTCGAAAAAAAAAAATATTGCATCCTTATTCTAAAAATCTGCTATTTTATCATGTTTGATGATGATGAGAAAAATAAATTATAGCTTAATTAGAGATAAAATCAAAATAGAAATACTAATTACTACTACTCATATATGACTTCTAAGGTAAATTTCTAATAATTATCACAGAGTTAAGGCTAAGATTAGAACTCAACAACCTTGAATTTGGGAGGTGGATGCCTCTTTAGTATGTGGAGTGCTTGGCCCTTCAAGAAAAAGCTTCTGGCGCTTCAATTCCTTCAGTTCACGCCCTTGCTCTTCTTGTTCTCTAAGCAGTTTGCAGAGCATGCTGTTTTGATTTTGTTGTTCTTCCTTTAGTTGATCCATAACTTCTTGCAACTTGGTGACAGATGCTTCTAGGCGCTTCCAGTATTCAATTTGAGGGATTTCTGGGAGGAACTCCTGTGCTCTCCTCTTGATGGGGTCATCCTGCACTTGTTGTCCTTCTATAGACTTTTTGGTGATTGGTTGCTCAACTGAGATATACTCATCTACTCCCATTTTTATCCCAGCATCTTTACATAACAGAGAGACCAAGCTTGGATAAGCCAATCTGGCATCTTTGGAGTTCTTGTTTGCAATTTTGTAAAGCTCACAAGCAATCAGCTGATGAACTTCCACTTCTTTTTCCAGTATAATACAATGAATCATCACTGCTCTTCTGATGGTGACCTCAGAGCAGTTGCTAGTGGGCAGTGTAGAGCGCCCAATGAAGTCCAGCCAGCCTCTGGCGACTGGTTTGAGATCTCCTCTTTTGAGTTGGTTTGGGACACCCTTTTTGTTGGTTGTCCATTTGGCTCCAGGGAGGCATATGTCCTCTAGGATTTTGTCCAAGCTCAGGTTTGATCTCATCATTCTCCTATTAAAGGAGTCTGGGTCATCTTGTAGTTGAGGCAGCTTGAAGATCTCCCTTATTTTGTCAGGGTGGGTGTGAACAATCTTTCCTCTGACCAGAGTTCTATAGTCATAGAATGCGGTTTCAGCTATTCTCTGCCTGACCGTCTGCCACAGATTTGCGTAGAATTTCTGAACCATGTTTCTTCCCACCTTTGTTTCAGGATTAGCTAGGACTTCCCAGCTCCTGTTTCGAATTTGCTCTTAGATCTCCGGATATTCGTCTTCTTTCAGATCGAATTTAACTTCCGGGATCACTGACCTTAGACCCATTATTTTGTAGTAATGGTCTGAATGTTCTTTGGTTAAGAACTTCCCTTGATTCCAAAGTAGTTTTGGAATATTCTCTTTCTTTCCTGTTGAGTTGGTTTGTTTTCCCTTAGGAGCCATGATCTTAGTGGGTATTGGCTTAGTGATCACGGATAAACACACCAAACTTAGAGGTTTGCTTGTTCTCAAGAAAAAGAAAGGAAAAAAGAGGGATATGAGGAGAGCCAAGTCCGAATTGTGAAGGTGGGGGGGAGGCCAAACTAGGATTTAAAGGGAAGGGGGGTGGGTTTCGAAAATTTTGAAGAAGATATGATAGAAGATATGATTTGTAAAAGATAAGTATGATAGGAAAAGGATGAACTTTAAAATTTAAAAGATATGAATAATATGAAAGATATTTGAAAAAGATAGCTTTGTTTGGAAAGAGATATTGTGAAGATTTGAAAAAGATATTGATGAGTTGAAAAAAAATTTGAGAAGGAAAAGAGATAGATTTATTTTGAAAAAGATTTGAAAAGAGGTTGAAGAGGATTTTTAAAAAAGGTTTATGTTTAGAATTAAGATACATTTGATATCTTTGAAAAAGGATTTGAAAAATTAGGATTTGTAATATATTTATGCAAGAAATCATGAATTGAAGCATGAAAAAGGGAAAAAATTTGAAGTGAAAACGAAATTACCTACTCCCCACAATTCTACGTTAAACGGCCAACTGCTACATGTTTTGGGAGTTTAACGCCCAATTGGTGCTTGGTCTGGGCGTTTAACGCCTAGCTATTGCTTCTAGCTGGCGTTAAACGCCAGAAACTCCTTTGTCACTGGGCGTTTTCTGAACGCCCAGGATGCTGTAAATCTGGCGTTAAACGCCCAGAAGCTACTTCTTTCTGGCATTTAACGCCCAGATGGCTATCTCTACTGGCGTTAAACGCCCAGTAGATGCTCCTTTTGGGCGTTTAATGCCCAAAACAGCTTTTACTGGCTTTTTCGCACCAGTGAGCTTCTTTTTGCTGTTTTGTATTCTGAATCATTCTACAACCCTGTGAACTTATAAAATTGATTCTTTACCTTGAAGATTATTTATATTTAAACCTGTATATATAAAAAAATTAATAAGAAAAAGTTTTGCTAATGGCTGGGTTGCCTCCCAGCAAGCACTTCTTTATTGTCTTTAACTGGACCGTGCTGAGCTTTTAATCTAGCCTCAGCCTTGAGCACTCTTGCTCAACATTGCCTTCAAGATAATGCTTGATTCTCTGTCCATTAACAATGAACTTCTTATTAGAATCAATGTCTTGAAGCTCCACATAGCCATATGGTGACACACTTGTAATCACATATGTTCCCCTCCACCGGGATTTCAATTTCCCGGGGAATAGCCGGAGCCTAGAGTTAAACAGCAGAACCTTCTGTCCTGGTTCAAAGACTCTAGATGACAGCTTTCTGTCATGTCACCTTTTTGCTTTCTCTTTGTAAAGCTTGGCATTTTCAAAAGCAGTGAGTCTGAATTCCTCTAGCTCATTTAGCTGGAGTAATCTTTTTTCTCCAGCTAATCTGGCATCAAAGTTTAGGAATCTGGTTGCCCAGTAGGCCTTATGCTCCAGTTCCACGGGCAGATGACAGGCCTTACCATACACAAGCTGGTATGGAAAGGTCCCTATAGGAGTCTTGAATGCTGTTCTGTAAGCCCACAGAGCATCATCCAAGCTTCTCGCCCAATCCTTTCTACGGGTACTTACTGTCCGTTCCAGGATTCTTTTTAGTTCTCTATTAGAGATTTCAGCTTGCCCATTTATCTTTGGATGACATGGAGTTGCCACCTTGTGGTTAATTCCATACCGGACCATAGCAGAGTAAAGCTGTTTGTTGCAGAAGTGAGTGCCCCCATCACTAATTAGTGCTCTAGGGACACCAAACCTGCTGAAGATATATTTCTGGAGGAACTTCAGCACTGTCTTAGTATCATTAGTGGGTGTGACAATGGCCTCTACCCATTTGGATACATAGTCGACTGCCACCAGAATATAAGTATTTGAGTATGATGGTGGGAAAGGCCCCATGAAGTCAATACCCCATACATCAAACAACTCAATCTCCAAGATTCCTTGTTGAGGCATGGCGTAACCATGAGGCAGATTACCAGCTCTCTGGCAACTGTCACAGTTACGTACAAACTCTCAGGAATCTCTATAGAGTGTAGGTCAGTAGAAACTACATTGGAGGACCTTGGTGGCTATTCGCTCACCTCCGAAATGACCTCCATATTGTGACCCATGGCAATGCCATAAGATCCTCTGTGCTTCTTCTCTAGGCACACACCTACAGATTCTTCTGTCTGCACATCTCTTAAAGAGATAGGGTTCATCCCACAAGTAGTACTCTGCATCAGTAATTAATTTTTTCTTTTGTTGTCTGCTGTACTCCTTGGGTATGAACCTTGCAGCTTTATAGTTTGTAATGTCTGCAAACCATGGTGTTTCCTGAATGGCGAACAAATGCTCATCCAGAAAGGTTTCAGAGATCTCAATAGAGGGAAAGGACGCCCCTTCTACTGGTTCTATCCGGGACAGATGATCAGCCACTTGGTTCTCTGTCTCTTTTCTGTCTCTTATTTCTATATCAAACTCTTGCAGAAGCAACACCCATCTTATGAGCCTGGGTTTTGAATCCTGCTTTGTAAGTAGATATTTAAGAGTAGCATGGTCAGTGTACACAATCACTTTTGATCCTACTAAGTATGATCTAAACTTGTCAATGGCATAAACCACTGTAAGCAATTCTTTTTCTGTGGTTGTGTAATTTTTCTGGGCATCATTTAAAATACGGCTAGCATAATAAATGACATGCAGAAGCTTGTCATGCCTCTGCCCCAATACTGCACCAATGGCATGGTCACAGGCATCACACATTAGTTCGAATGGTAATGTCTAGTCTGGTGCAGAAATAACTGGTACTGTGACCAGCTTAGCTTTCAGAGTTTCAAACGCCTGCAGACACTCTGTGTCAAACACAAATGGCGTGTCAGCAGCTAGCAGGTTGCTTAGAGGTTTTGCAATTTTTGAAAAATCCTTTATAAACCTCCTATAGAATCCTGCATGCCCCAGAAAGCTTCTGATTGCCTTAACATTGGCAGGTGGTGGTAATTTTTCAATTACCTCTACCTTAGCTTGATCCACCTCTATTCCTTTGTTCGAAATCTTGTGCCCAAGGACAATCCCTTCAGTCACCATAAAGTGACATTTTTCCCAGTTTAAAACCAGGTTAGTCTCTTGGTATCTTTTCAAAACCAATGTCAGGTGATCAAGACAGGAGCTGAATGAGTCTCCATATACTGAGAAGTCATCCATGAAGACTTCTAGAAAATTTTTCCACCATATCAGAGAAAATAGAGAGCATGCATCTCTGAAAAGTTGCAGGTGCATTACACAGCCCAAATGTCATCCTTCTGTAGGCAAATACTCCAGATGGACATGTGAATGCTGTTTTCTCTTGATCCTGGGGATCTACTATAATTTGGTTGTAGCCTGAATAGCCATCCAGAAAATAGTAATAATCATGACCTGCTAGTCTTTCTAGCATCTGGTCTATGAATGGTAAAGGAAAATGATCCTTTCTGGTGGCTGTATTGAGCCTTCTGTAGTCAATACACATGCGCCACCCTGTAACTGTTCTTGTAGGAACCAGTTCATTTTTTTCATTATGAACCACTGTCATGCCTCCCTTTTTAGGGACAACTTGGACAGGGCTCACCCAGGAGCTATCAGAAATGGGATAGATAATCTCAGTCTCCAGTAACTTGGTGACCTCTTTCTGCACCACTTTCTTCATGGCTGAATTTAGCCGCCTCTGTGGTTGAACCACTGGCTTAGCATCATCCTCCAATAGGATCTTGTGCATGCATCTAGCTGGGCTTATGCCCTTAAGGTCACTTATGGACCACCCAAGAGCTGTCTTGTGTGTCCTTAGCACTTGAATTAGTGCTACCTCTTCCTGTGGATTTAAAGCAGAGCTTACGATCACCGGAAAAGTGTCACCTTCTCCCAGAAATGCATATTTCAGGGATGGTGGTAATGGTTTAAGCTCGGGTTTTGGAGGTTTTTTCTCTTCCTGAGGAATTTCCAGAGGCTCTTTTATTTCCTCTGAATCCTCCAAATCAGGCTGAGCATCTTTAAAGATGTCTTCTAGCTCTGATTCGAGACTCTCAGCCATGTTGATCTCCTCTACCAAAGAGTCAATAAGATCAACTTTCATGCAGTCTTTTGGTGTGTCTGGATGCTGCATGGCTTTGACAGCATTCAACTTGAACTCATCCTCATTGACTCTCAGGGTTACTTCCCCCTTTTGGACATCAATGAGAGTTCGTTTCGTTGCTAGGAAAGGTCTTCCTAGAATGAGAGTAGCACTCTTGTGCTCCTCCATTTTCAGCACTACAAAGTCAGTGGGAAAGGCGAATGGCCCAACCCTAACAATCAAGTCTTCAATCACGCCTGATGGGTATTTAATGGAGCCATCAGCAAGTTGGAGACATATCCGGGTTGGTTTGACTTCTTCAGTTAAACCAAGCTTTCTGATAGTGGATGCAGGTATTAGGTTGATGCTTGCCCCAATATCACATAAAGCTGTCTTGGTGCAATTATCCTCTAATATGCATGGTATCAAAAAGCTCTCGGGATCTTTAAGCTTTTCTGGGAAGCTTTTCAGAATGACTGCACTATATTCTTCAGTGAGGAGAACTCTTTCAGTTTTTCTCCAATCCTTCTTATGACTCAAGATCTCTTTCATGAACTTGGCATAAGATGGTATTTGCTCAAGTGCCTCTGCAAACAGAATCTTTATTTCAAGAGTCTTGAGATAGTCTGCAAAGCGAGCAAATTGCCTATCCTGCTCCTCTTGGCGAAGTTTTTGAGGATAAGGCATTTTGGCTTTGTATTCTTCAACCTTGGTTGCTACAGGTTTATTTCCTACAGAGGTGGTTGGAGAAGCCTTTTTAGAGGGGTTGTTATCAGCACTTGTGTGTGTCTGATCCCTCACTGGCATTTGAATGCCAGGGGTGGAAGCTGGATTGGCGTTGGACGCCAACTCCTTACCTGTTTCTGGCGTTTGAACGCCAGAACTGAGCTTCCCTTGGGCGTTTAACGCCAACTCTTTGCTTGTTTGTGGCGTTTGAACGCCAGAACTGAGCATGGGTTGGGCGTTTAGCGCCAGCTCTCTACCATTTTCTGGCGTTTGAGCGCCAGAATCATTCCTCTCTGGGCTCTTACTATCCTCAGAGGGATTTTGGATAGCAGTTTGTTCATTTCTCGGCTTTCTGCTGCTTTGAAGTGAGGTATTTAATATTTTTCCACTTCTTAATTGAACTGCTTGGCACTCTTCTGTTATTTGTTTTAATAACTGCTGTTCTGTTTGCTTCAACTATACTTCCATATTCATATTAGCCATTCTTGTGTCTTGTAGTATCTCCTTGAATTCGGCCAGCTGTTTTGTTAGAAAATCTAATTGCTGATTGAATTCAGTAATTTGTTCTGCAGGACTGAGTTCAGCAGTTATTGTTTTAGCCTCTTCTTTCATGGAAGATTCACTACTTAGGTACAGATGCTGATTTCTGGCAACTGTATCAATGAGCTCTTGAGCTTCTTCAATTGTCTTTCTCATGTGTATAGATCCACCAGCTGAGTGGTTTAGAGAAATCTGAGCTTTCTCTGTAAGCCCATAATAGAAGATGTCTAACTGCACCCACTCTAAAAATATTTCAGAGGGGCATTTTCTTAGCATCTCTCTGTATCTCTCCCAGGCATCATAAAGAGATTCATTATCTCCTTGTTTAAAGCCTTGGATGTTCAGCCTTAGCTGTGTCATCCATTTTGGAGGGAAATATTGATTCAGGAATTTTTCTGACAGCTGTTTCCATGTCCTTATGCTAGCCTTAGGTTAGTTATTTAACCACCTCTTAGCTTGGCCTTTTACAGCAAATGGAAACAGTAATAGTCTGTAGACATCCTGATCTACTTCCTTATCATGTACTGTGTCAGCAATTTGTAAAAACTGTGCCAGAAACTCTGTAGGTTCTTCCTGTGGAAGACCGGAATACTGACAACTTTGCTGCACCATGATAATGAGCTGAGGATTCAACTCAAAACCACTGACTCCGATGGAGGGTATACAGATACTACTCCCATATGAAGCAGTAGTGGGGTTAGCATATGACCCCAGAGTCCTTCTGGACTATTCATTTCCACTTAGGTCCATGATGGAGAAAGGGAGATGATGTGGATTTATTTTATTATATAAAAAATTTTTCGAAATAATAATAAAATAAAATAAAAACTGCAATAAAAAAGGAGAATTAGAAATATTTTATGAGGATTTTCGAAAAAGTGAGGAGAGAGAAAGTGGTTAGGATATTTTTGAAAAAGATATGATTTTAAAGACTTGACAAATAAGATATGATAAGATAAAATTTTGAAATTGAAATCTGAATTTTTATGAAAGATTTCGAAATATGTGCTTAAAAATAGTTAGAAAAGATATTTTTTTATTTTTTTGAATTTTATGATGAAAGAGAAAAACACATAAAAGACACACAACTTAAAATTTTTAGATCTAATACTCCTTATTTTTTAAAATTTTGGAGGGAAACACCAAGGAACACCAAACTTAAAAATTTTAAGATCAAAACACAAGGAAGACTCAAGAACACCTTGAAGACTCACAAGAATAACAAGAACATGAAGATAGAACACCAAACTTAAAATTTTTAGAAAACCAAAATAAAATTTTTGAAAACCAAAGAAAAATTAACAAGAAAACACCAAAATTAAAGTTTGGCACACGATTTAATCAAAGAAAAATTATTTTTGAAAAAGAGATTTTAAAAGGGAGATAGCCAATTACCAAGAACATAAGCACAACGCTTGATAAACCCATATTTTATGATATATTTTGTACCCAATTTAGTGATTTATTCAATTCTTCACTCACTTATTCATATAAATTGCATAGTTTTACTTTTCCCTTCCTTATTATGTGATGTATGTGAAAAACATGTTTCTTATGCTTTAAAAATAATTATTTTAATTACCCCTTTTATTACCATTCGATGCCGTGATTCATGTGTTGAGTAATTTCAGATCTTCTAAGGCAGGAATGACTTAAAGGATGGAAAGGAAACATACAAAAATAGAAGGAAAGCATAAAACAGAGTTTTTGAAGAAACTGGCAGCGACGCGGTCGCATGGACGACGCGGCCGCATGCCAGCGCAAAATGGCAGTGACGCGACCGCGTGATTGACGCGATCGCGCGCCTTGAGCAAAATGCATATGACGCGGACGCATGACTGAAGCGACCGCTTGATAAGAAAAACTCCAGATGGCGCGACCGCGTGACCCACGTGGATGCGTGATAGAGGCCACGCACCAGAAATTACAGAAAATGCTCCTAGCGATTTCTGAAGCCCTTTTTGGCCCAAATCCAAGCCCAGAAGGCACAGATCAGAGGTTATGAAGTGGGGGAATGCATCCATTCAAAGAAGAGTCTCCAATTAGTTACTTTTCATGAATTAGATGTAGTTTTGAGGGAGAGGTTCTCTCCTATCTCTTTTAGGATTTAGAATTAGGATTTCTTTTGCTTTCAGGATTATCTCTTTTTATCAGGTTCAATATTCCTTTTTATTTATTTTCTCAATTTAATTTATGAATTCTTCTATGTTACAGATTATTCTTTGAATTAATGTTATTTGAGTTATTTCAGTTTATGATTGCTTTCTTTTATTTATGTTACTGTTGCTTCCAATCTGAAGACATTTTTATTCGAATGGATTTACTTTTTCCCTTTCGGTCATGGTTAAGAAATCAGTAACTCAGGAGTTATCAAACTCAACATGATTGATAATTGTTATCTTTGCTAATTGAATTGAACTTCAATAATCCCAATCTTTTCTTAGGAAGCAACTAGGATCTGAAGATCAAACTAATTAGTCGCTTGACCTTCCCTTGCTTTAAATAAAGGTTAACTAAGTGGAATTAAGACTCAATTCTCATCACCATTGATAAGGATAACTAGGATAGGACTTCCAATTTCTCATACCTTGCCAAAAGTTTATTTTACAGTTATTTATTTATTTTACTTGCCATTTAAATTACTTGTTCCTCATCTTCAAAACCCCAATTTACAATCTTCATAACCAGTAATAAGAACATACTTCCCTGCAGTTCCTTGAGAAGACGATCCGAGGTTTAAATACTTCGGTTATCAATTTTTAAGGGGTTTGTTACTTGTGACAACCAAAACGTTTGCACGAAGGGATTTCTGTTGGTTTAGAAACTATATCTACAACGCGACTGTTTTTATAAAATTCTTTACCAGCAAAAATTCTAACGTCAACACTCTAGTCAATTGAGCTATAAATTTAACGTGTTTTAACAAGGTATTTAATAAATAAATTTTTTTTGAAAACTGATATTTTGAAAAAGCACAAGAAAAATAAGAAAATACACAGAACAAGAAAAACTAAAGATCAAACAAGAAAAATAGCAAGAACAACTTGAAAATTAAGAAAGAACAATGAACACAAATTCGAAAATTTAAAAGAAAATAAAAACATGCAATTGACACCAAACTTAAAATAAGAAACTAAACTCAATTATTAGTTTATAAAAATTTTTGAAAATTTTAAAAAGAGAAAATAAAGATTAAAAAGAAAATTTCAACCAAAAACAATAATAGAATACGCAATTTTAGTGACTCTAAACTAAAAAGATAAATTTTTCCTAATCTAAACAACAAAATAAACCGTCTTTTGTCCAAACTCGAACAATCCCCGGCAACGGCGCCAAAAACTTGGTGCACAAATTGTGAATCACACTTTTCACAACTCATACCACTAACCAGCAAGTGCACTGGGTCGTCCAAGTAATACCTTACATGAGTAAGGATCGATCCCACGGAGATTGTTGGTTTGAAGCAAGCTATGGTTATCTTGCAACTCTTAGTCAGGATATTAATTATAATTATCAGTTGACTTGCAAATGAATAAGAGAGCATGGATTAAATAATACTTGTTATGCAGTAATGGAGAATATGTTGGAGTTTTGGAGATGCTTTGTCTTATGAATCTCTGCTTTTTTCCTGTCTTCTTCTTCACGCATGCAAGGTTCCTCCTATGGCAAGCTGTGTATTGGTGGATCACCGTTGTCAATGGCTACCATCCATCCTCTCAGTGAAAATGGTCCAACGCGCTGTCACTGCATGGCTAATCATCTGTCGGTTCTCGATCATACTGGAATAGGATTCAGTGATCCTTTTGTGTTTGTCACTACGCCCAGCACTCGCGAGTTTGAAGCTCGTCACAATCATTCAATCCCTGAATCCTACTCGGAATACCACAGACAAGGTTTAGACTTTCTGGATTCTCAAGAATGCTGCCAATGGATTCTAGCTTATACCACGAAGATTCTGATTAAGGAATCCAAGAGATACTCATTCAATCGAAGGTAGAACAGAGGTGGTTGTCAGGCACGTGTTCATAGGTTGAGAATGGTGATGAGTGTCACGGATCATCACATCCATCATATTAAAGTGCGAATGAACATCTTAGATAGAAACAAGCGTGTTTGAATAGAAAACAGAAATAATTACATTAATTCATCAAGACACAGCAGAGCTCCTCACCCCCAACAATGGAGTTTAGAGACTCATGCCGTCAAACAGTACAAAGTTCAGATCTAAAATGTCATGAGGTACAAAATAAATCTCTAAAAGTTGTTTAAATACTCAACTAGTAACCTAGGTTTACAAAAAATGAGTAAACTAAGATAGATAGTGTAGAAATCCACTTCTGGGCCCCACTTGGTGTGTGCTGGGGCTGAGACTTGAGCTTTACACGTGCCTAAGCTATTTCTAGAGTTAAACGCCAGGTTGTAACCTGTTTCTGGCGTTTAACTCCAACTTGTAGCCTGTTTCTGGCGTTTAACGCCAGAATGCAACATGGAATTGGCGTTGAACGCCAGTTTACATCGTCTATCCTTGAACAAAGTAAGAACTATTATATATTGCTGGAAAGCTCTGGATGTCTACTTTCCAACGCAATTAAGAGCGCGCCAATTAGACTCCTGTATCTCCAAAAAATCCATTCCTAGTGCAGGGAGGTCAGAATCTAACAGCATCAGCAGTCCTTTTTCAGCCTGAATCAGATTTTTGCTCAGCTCCCTCAATTTCAGCCAGAAAATACCTGAAATTATAGAAAAACACACAAACTCATAGTAAAGTCCAGAAATATGAATTTTACCTAGAAACTAATAAAAATATACTAAAAACTAACTAAAACATACTAAAAACTACATGAAATTAACCCCAAAAAGCGTATAAAATATTCGCTCATCACCTCCCAACACCAAACTTAGAAGTTGAGTGTGGGGGCTCTGTTTGACTCTGTATTGAGAGAAGCTTTTCATGCTTCCTCTCCACGGTTACAGAAGAAGATCCTTGAGCCTTAAACACAAGGTAGTTCTCATTCAATTGAAGGACTAACTCTCCTCTGTCCACATCAATCACAGCTTTTGCTGTGGCTAGGAAGGGTCTTCCAAGGATAATGGATTCATCCTCTTCCTTCCCAGTGTCTAGGATTATAAAATCAGCAAGGATGTACAGGCCTTCAACCTTCACTAAGACATCCTCTACAAGTACATAAGCTTGTTTCCTTGATTTGTTTGCCATCTCTAGTGAGATTCTTGCAGCTTGTACCTCAAAGATCCTTAGTTTCTCCATTACAAAGAGTGACATGAGGTTTATTCCTGATCCCAGGTCACACAGAGCCTTCTCAAAAGTCATGGTGCTTATGGTACAAGGTATTAAGAACTTTTCGGGATCCGGTTTCTTCTGAGGTAATTTCTGTTGAACCAAAGCATTCAGTTCATTGATGAGCAACGGAGGTTCATCCTCCCAAGTCTCATTACCAAATAACTTGGCATTCAGCTTCATGATTGCTCCTAGATATTGAGTAACTTGCTCTTCAATAATATCTTCATCCTCTTCAGAGGAAGAATACTCATCAGAGCTCATGAATGGCAACAGTAAGTTCAGTGGAATCTCTATGGTCTCTGTATGAGCCTCAGATTCCTTTGGTTCCTCATTAGGGAACTCTTTAGTGGTCAGTGGATTTCCATTGAGGTCTTCCTAACTGGAATCACTGCCTCTTCCTCCTCTATAGGTTCGGCCACTTTGGGTATATTGATGGCCTTGCACTCTCTCTTTGGATTCTCTTCTGTATTACTTGGGAGAGTACTAGGAGGGATATCAATAACTCTTTTACTCAGCTGACCCACTTGTGCTTCTAAATTTCTAATGGAGGACCTTGTTTTAGTTATGAAACTGAGAGTGGTCTTAGATAGATCAGAGATTATGGTTGCTAAGTCAGAGAGGTTCTGCTTAGAATTCTCTGTCTGTTGCTCAGAAGATGATGGAAAAGGCTTGCTATTGCCAAAACCTATTTCTCCCACCATTATTATTATTAAAGCCTTGATTAGGCTTCTGCTGATCCTTCCATGAGAAATTAGGATGATTCTTCCATGAAGGATTGTAAGTGTTTCCATAGGATTCTCCCATGTAATTCACCTCTTCCATTCCAGGATTCTCAGGGTCATAAGCTTCTCCTTCAGATGAAGCTTCTTTAGTACTGCCGGATGCAGCTTGCATTCCAGTCAGATTCTGAGAAATCATATTAACTTGCTGAGTCAATATTTTATTCTGAGCCAATATGGCATTCAGAGTATCAATCTCAAGAACTCCTTTCTTCTGAGTCATCACATTATTCACAGGATTTCTTTCAGAAGTGTACATGAACTGGTTATTTGCAACCATTTCAATGAGTTCCTGAGCTTCTGTAGGCATTTTTTCAGATGAAGAGATCCACCAGCAGAGTGGTCCAATGATATCTTGGACAATTCAGACAGACCATCATAGAATATACATAGGATGCTCCATTCTGAAAGCATGTCAGAAGGACACCTTCTGATCAATTACTTGTATCTTTTCCAAGCTTCATAGAGGGATTCACCTTCCTTCTGTATGAAGGTTTGGACTTCCACTCTGAGCTTGCTCATCTTTTGAAGTGGAAAAAATTTGGCTAAGAAAGTATTGACCAACTTTTTCCAAGAGTTCAGGCTTTCTTTAGGTTGTGAGTCCAACCATATCCTAGCTCTGTCTCTTACAGCAAAGGAGAAAAGCATAAGTCTGTAGACCTCGGAATTAACCCTATTAGTCTTAACAGTGTCACAGATCTGCAAGAATTCAGCTAAGAACTGATGAGGATCTTCCAATGGAAGTCTATGAAACTTGCAATTCTGCTGCATTAGAGAAACTAATTGAGGCTTAAGCTCAAAGTTGTTTGCTCCAATTGCAGGAATTGAGATGCTTCTTCCATAGAAGTCGGAAGTTGGTGCAGTAAAGTCACCAAGCATCTTCCTTGCATCTCCACCATTGTTGTTATTTTTGGATGCCATGTCTTCTTCTTTTTCGAAAATTTCTGTAAGGTCCTCTCCAGAGTGTTGTACTTTAGCTTCTCTTAGCTTCCTCTTCAGAGTCCTTTCAGATTCCGGATCAGCTTCAACAAAAATGTTCTTATCCTTGTTCCTGCTCATATGAAAAAGAAGAGAACAGAAGAAGAAGAAGAATCCTCTATGTCACAGTATAGAGATTCCTTTATGTGAGTAGAAGAATGGAAGAATAGAAGAATGAGGTAGAGAGAGAATAAGAGGAATTCGAACACAGAGAGAGTGAAAAGGTTCGAATTATGAGTAGAAGAGAAGTGTTAGTAAATAAATAAAATAAATAGAAAGAGATGAGAGAGAGAGAGTTATTCGAATATTAAAAAGAGGGAGAAGAAAAATATTTTTATTTTTATTTAATTAATTAAGTTAGAATTCAAATTTTAAGAAAAGAAATAAAATAAAATTAGAATTTAAAACAATTAGTTAATTAAAAAGAATTTTGAAAAAGTGGTTAGTTGTTTTCGAAATTAATGAGAGAGAGAAGTAGTTAAGTGGTTTTGAAAAATATAAGAAATAGTAAACTTTTTAAAATTAAAATAGACAAATCAAGTGGTTAATTGAAAAAGATTTGAAAATCAATTTTGAAAGGATAAGAAGTTAGAAAAAGATTTTGAAATTAAATTTTGAAAGAGATATGATTGAAATTTATTTTAAAAAAGATTGAAAAGAAAATTAAAAAGATTTGATTTTTAAAATTAAAGTTGATAACTTGACTAATAAGAAACTAAAAGATATGATTCTAGAATTTAAAGATTGAACCTTTCTTAATAGGAAAGTAACAAACCTGAAATTTTTGAATCAAAACATTAAATGTTAGCAATGATTTCAAAAATTATGAAATAAAAATTAAGAAAAAGATTTTGAAAAATTTATTTAAGAAATTCGAAAGTATTAAGAAGAAAAAATGAAAAAGATTTGATTTTTGAAAAAGATTTGAAAAGATAGAATTTTTAAATTGAAATTTTGGCTTGACTAACAAGAAACAACTAATTTTAAAATTTTTTGACAAAGTCCCAAAATTTTGAAATTTATGAGTGAAATAAGGGAAATATATTATTTTTAATTTTTTTGAATTAATGAAGAAAGAGAAAAACAACAAAATGAAACAAAACATAAAAATTTAAGATCAAAACAAAAAAATGCATGCAAGAACACTTTGAATGTCAAGATGAACACCAAGAACACTTTGAAGATCATGATGAACATCAAGAACATATTTTTGAAAATTTTTAAAAAAAGAAAGGCATGCAAGACACCACACTTAGAAATTTTTAATGTTTAGACACTATGAATTCGAAAATGCACAAGAAAAACAAGAAAAGACACCAAACAAGAAAATTTAAAGATCAAACAAGGAAAATCATCAAGAACAACTTGAAGATCAATGAAGAATACAATGCATATATTTTTGAAAATTAAAGAAAAATTAAAACATGTAATTGACACCAAACTTAAAATTTGACACTAGACTCAGACAAGAAACACAAAATTTTTGGTTTTTATGGTTTTATTAATTTTTTTGTATTTTTTTCGAAATTATTTTGGAAAAAGAAATAAGAAATTCAAAAATTTTAATAAGAATTCCAGGATTCCTGCAATGTTATTCTAAAGCTTCGGTCTAAAAGAATTAGACATGACCAAATGGCCAGCCAAGCTTTAGCATAACAAATACAGACATGTCCTTTCTACAATAGAAAGTGGAAACCTCAGTCCAAAGATTAGACATGGCTTAACAGCCAGCCAGGTTTCAACATATCTCATGAAGCTTTAGAATTCATTCTTAAAAACTCTAAAGAACACATTTTTTTTTGTATTTTCGAAAATAAAAATAAAAAGCTTAAACATAAAATAAAATTACCTAATCTAAGCAACAAGATGAACCGTCAGTTGTCTAAACTCGAACAATCCCCGGCAACGGCGCCAAAAACTTGGTGCACGAAATTGTGATTATACTTTTCACAACTCCGCACAACTAACCAGCAAGTGCACTGGGTCATCCAAGTAATACCTTACGTGAGTAAGGGTCGATCCCATGGAAATTGTCGACTTGAAGCAAGCTATGGTTATCTTGTAAATCTCAGTCAGGCGGATTCAAATGGTTATGAGTATTGATAATTAAAAGATAAAAAACATAAAATAAAATAAAGTTACTTATGTAATTCATTGGTGGAAATTTCATATAAGCGTTTGGAGATGCTTTGGTACTTCTGAACCTCTGCTTTCCTATTGTCTTCTTTCAATCATGCGTGCTCCCTTCCATGGCAAGCTGTATGATCATCTCGGATGAAAAATACCAGGTACGGTTTCTGCACGGCTCATCAACTGTCGGATTTCTCGTCTCGGATGAAAAATACCAGGTACAGCTACCACACGGCTAATCATATGTCGGTTCTCACTAGCGTCGGAATAGGATCTCTCTATCCTTTTGCACACTGTCACTGTGCCTAACATTTGCGAGTTTGAAGCTCGTCACTGTCATCCCGTTCCAGATCCTACTCGGAATACCACAGACAAGGTTTAGACTTTCCGGATCTCAGAAATGCTGCCAATTGATTCTAGCCTATACCACGAAAGTTCTAATCTCACGGACTCAGTCCGTGGATTAGAGACCCAAGAGAATATACTCCGGTTGTTGTCCAATGACTACGTTGAACATCATGTAGACCGCTTGTGGTTGTCAAGCACGCGGATCTTGGCTAAGCGAGTAACAAAGATAGTGGGTGATTGTCACGGGTCACCCCTTCATTCTGACTTAACTGAATTAAGTACAAGAGTATATCTTGGAGAAGAAGTAGGCGTGAGTTGAAAGAAAAACAATAGTACTTGCATTAATTCATGAAGAACAACAGAGCTCCGCACCTTAATCTATGAGGTGTAGAAACTCCACCGTAGAAAATACATAAGAGAAAAAGGTCTAGGCATGGCCGTGAGGCCAGCTTCTAAGTCCTAAGATGATAAAGTTCATCAAAAGATGATAAGATGATAAGATCCTCAATACAATAGTAAAAAGTGCTATTTATACTAAACTAGTAACTTAGGTTTACAGAAAATGAGTAACTAAGTGCAGATAGTGCAGAAATCCACTTCTGGGGCCCACTTGGTGTGTGCTTAGGTTGAGCATTGAAGCTTTCACGTGCATAGGCCATTCTTGGAGTTAAACGTCAGCTTGGGTGCCAGTTTGGGCGTTTAACTCCAGTTCTGGTGCTAGTTCTGGTGTTTTACTCTAGAAAATAGTCTTTGGTGGGCGTTTGAACGCCATTTTGGGCCATCAAATCTTGAGCAAAGTATGGAGTATTATATATTGATGGAAAGCCCAAGATGTCTACTTTCCAAATCAATTGAGATCGTGCCAATTGGGCTTCTGTAGTTCTAGAAAATCTACTTCGAGTGCAGGAGGGTCAGAATCCAACAACATCTGCAGTCCTTTTTCAGCCTCTGAATCAGATTTTTGCTCAGGTCCCTCAATTTCAGCCAGAAAATATCTGAAATTACAAAAAGACACACAAACTCATAGTAAAGTCCAGAAACATGATTTTTGCATAAAAACTAATAAAAATATAATAAAAAGTAACTAAAACATGTTAAAAACTATGTAAAAATAATGCCAAAAAGGGTATAAAATATCCGCTCATCAACCTCGAACTCGTGTTAAATACCTTAAGGAAACATCGAATGCGCCTCAATCCAACAAACTGCACGTTCGGGATGGAAGCTGGAAAATTTTTGCGTTTCATGATCACCCAATGGAGGGTCAAAGCAAACCCAGAAAAGTGCAGTCATCCTTGAGATGAACAGCCCAGCAAATCTCAAAGACATCCAAAGACTAACTGGACGACTAGCCGCCCTCTCCTGATTCCTCGGATCCTCGGCCCAAAGGGCCATCCCTTTCTTCAAACTCATGAAAAAAGGCATTAAATTTAGGTGGAAAATTGAGTGCGAAGAAGCCTTTTGACACTTCAAAAAAGTACTGCCAGAACCCCCCGTACTCTCCAAACCCAAAATGGGGGAAACACTTTACCTCTACCTATCCATAATGGGAGAGACACTAGCCGCGGCACTCGTCCGAGAAAACGAGCATAAGGTACAAGAGCCAATATACTTCATAAGCAAGGTCCTCCAAAGCACGGAGACACGCTATTCCCGGCTTGAAAAAATTGCCTTTGCACTACTCACGACCTTGCAACACCTCCGACAATACTTCCAGGCCCATCCCATCACGGTCCGAACCGACCAGGCAGTCAGGCAGGTGCTACAAAAGCCAGACCTAGCAGGAAGGATGCTCGCGTGGTCCGTTGAACTATCACAATACCAGATTGGATTCGAATCCCGAAATGCCATCAAAGCACAAGCTATGGCCGACTTCATTGCCGAAATTACCCCGGGAAATGAACCCACAAAACTCTGGAAACTACATGTGGATAGCTCGTCCAACACCAGTTCGAGAGGAGCAAGAGTGATACTGGAAAATAAAACTGAAATCGTCATCGAAAAGTCCATTCGATACGAATTCCCGATATCTAACAATCAAGCCAAATACGAGGCCCTCCCGGCCGGACTAACATTAGCCAAAGAAGTCGGGTTGATAGCATTAGAAATCTGCAGTGACTCCCAGTTAGTCAGCTCCCAAATTAACAAAGACTACCAAACATAGGACCCCTTGCTACAATAATACCTAGTAAAAGTAAAAGAGCTAATCGCCGAGTTCGAGCGAGTAACCATCCAACATGTTTCCAGAGAACAGAACACAAGGGCGGACTTACTCTCGAAGCTAGCAAGCACCAAGCCAGGCCAGGGAAACCGGTCACTGATCTAGGAGGTCACCAAAACACCGTCCATTTCGGTCATGACCACGGTCGACCTCTCGATCTCAAGCCAAAACTCATGGACCTCCCCAATTCTTCAATACCTTATGAACGGAACATTACCCAAGGATCCCAAGGAAGCAAAATGCTTGAAACAAAAAGTCGAGAACTACACCACAATAGCGGGACAGCTTTATAAGCGCAGACTCTCGCAACCTCTCCTAATATGCGTAGAACCCGGCAACACAAACTACATACTTCGTGAAATCCACGAAGAATGTTGTGGCCACCATATAGGAGGGAAAACCTTGGCCCAAAAAGTCATCTGAGCAGGCTACTTTTGGCCTTCCATCATTAAGGACTCCCTCTAACTAGTCAAAAGATGCGGCCAGCGCGAAATCCATTCCGATTTCCACCAAGCCGCCCCACACCAGCTAAGCACCATAATGACGGATCGGCCCTTTGGAACATGGGGAATCAACCTCGTCAGCCCCTTCCCCACAGCTCCCGAACAACTCTGATACCTCATCGTCACCATCGACTACTACATTAAGTGAATCAAAGCCGAACCTCTGGCCTCCGTCACGACTGCCCAATAACGAAAGTTCTTTTTGAGACATGTCATTACCCGATTTGGGATTCCTGAGGTTGTAATTTCAGACAATGAAACCTAATTTGCGGACAAGTAATTCAGAGAATTCCTAGAAGAACTCCACAGCTCCCACTGATCAGTTCAGTGGTACACCCACAGACAAACAGGCAAGTCGAATCCGCCAATAAAATAAGAGTAAAAGGCCTTAAAAAGCGGCTCGACTAAGCAAAAGAACTTTGGGCCGACGAGCTCAAATCGGTCCTCTGATTGTACCGAACCTCCCCCCAAACTTCAACCGGAGAAACTCCCTTCCGGCTAACTTACGGCCTGGAAGCCACCATTCCGGTTGAAGTTGGGGCCCCCAGCCCACGAAGAACCATCAGGAAAAACGACGAAGAAGCAGAGCAGGACCTCACAGACGAGGTCAGAAGCATAGCCCACCTGCGAGAGCTAGCCTAAAGCAAAGAATAAGCATAAGGTACAATCGCGGCCTAATCCGATGGGATTTCAAACCCGACAACCTCGTCTTACGATGAAACAACATCGATCGTCCAACTCCCAGGGAAGGAAAACTCACCCCCAGCTGGGAAGGCCCCTACCGGATAAAAATGGTAATCGAAAAAAGAGCCTACAATCTTGAATGACTTGACGGATCCTAGATGCCAAGAAGCTGGAATGCCACCAATCTACGGCACTACTACACCTAGGAACATCAATCTCAAACTGGAAAAAACCATATTTTAATTTATCCTTGTTTTTCTTTTATTTCTTGTTCATTTTTTCTCATTATCGGGTACACTTTCCTATCCATCTCGGGAGGTTTTAACGAGGCCCAACATCTTAATAAAAAGATCATTTCCCCTTTTCTTTAAATACTACCCTAACCGACAGCATGAACCCCACACGGCTACCCCCGGGAATCGATCACCCTCAAGGCCAAACAAACACAGATATCCATGAAAATAAACAAGTAACAAAAAGGCTTAAGCATGGCCTAAATGGCCCTATCAAAATAAACAAGTCTTAAAACCGGCTTAACACGGCCTGGACAGCCCCATCAAAACAAACAAATCACAAAACTAGCTTCACATGGCCCGAAGGCCCTATCAATATAAACAAGTCACAAAAACATAGCCCAGATGGCCCCAAAGCAAAATACGCAAGTCATGAAATCGGCTTAAAGACATTAAAAGGCAAGTATCATACAAATGGCCAAAACGGCCCACCATAAACGAAGTCTTACAACATGAAATTATTGAGCCGAGAAAATGAACTACAAACTTACAAACATCAGAAAATAAGAAAATGCTCTACTCTAAATCGACGATCTGGCCATCTCGGAAGGTCTTGAACACCCCCATCACGGACACATCCGCTTTCGGCGCAAGAACCAAAGCTTGGGCCCTCATTATCTCCTCGGTAGCAGATACTGTACCCTTCACATCGGCCAGCAGTTCCCCCTTCTCCTTCCTCAAGCTCGCTACCTCAGCCCGCAGAGCCTCCGCTTTGGCAAGCAAAATGGTAACCTAGGATTCAGCATCTGAAGCCTGCTTCCACTCACTCCTCCTAAATGGAAAAAAAGCGAAGTCTCTAGCTTGGAAAGACGGAGCAGCTCGGCCCTGGCACCCTCAGCATCCTTGACAGGCTTCAGCCGAGCTGTCTCTGACACTTCCAGCTCCTTCTTCAGCTTGCCAATGTCAACGTGGGCCTGACGCAGCTTCGCGTCTAGCAAGCTCACTTAGGCCATCACCGGCTCTGCCTTCTGAACTATCACGACGGAGTAGAGGAGGGCACAATACACCGACTTTGCCTGTCCGGCGACGTCGCAATCCGCAAAAAACTCGTCAGTACCCAGGAGGAGATGCTAATCAACGAAAGCTAGAGCATCAAAGCTCCGATCCATCATAGAAGGCACTGGACCCTCCTCCTCGAAGTTCTCGCTGTTTCCCTCCACCGGCCTCTTTGGCTTTTGAAATGCTTCGGCAGCTGAAACCACAATCACCTACTCCTCGGTCCCCTCAACCACCAGACCAGCGGAAGCCGGACCCCCAACCGAGACTACCTCCTGAAAGACAGTCTGGGAGTCCTCTTGAGGTCGGGTAGAAGGAGTGGAAGGAGAAGCATCCAAACCCACCTCCTGGTCCATGGTGGCCTTCAATCTCGTCAAGGTACTCAGACCACCGGCCATTTAAACTAAAAAAATCAAAAGAAAAATTGTAAGTCGCAATCCTAGAAAAATAAAGAATAAAGGAAGAGTTATACACTGATATAAGTTCGGCACGTTGTGAGATCTCCCATGACATTCCGAGGATTCAAAGGACGCTCCCCAAAAACGTGACAAAGGACATCAACGATGTCCTTGTTTTCTAGGGACAACCCCTCATAGGTGACCCACGTCAAATACGACGCCTCGGCACCGAAGTTCTAATACGTTGCAAACCGACACTCTCCTTCCAAAGTCAACCAGAAGGGATGGTGCCCCCGAGTAGAGTGCACCTTAAAATACTCCCTCTTGATCCCATGAAAAGAGTCCTCAAAGAAGGCCAGTTTTGGACTTTCTGAAGCTGATTGAGTGCTATATTAAAGAAGGCCTAACTCCATGTGAAAGGGGGGAGAAATTAGGGTTAGTTTAGCATTATGTAGGTTGTTTTCTAGAGAGAGAAGCTCCCCCTTCTCTCTAGAATTAGGGTTTCTTAGTTTAATTTCTTGTAATTTCTACTTTTAATTCTTGTTTTCATCTAGTTTCTTCTACCTTTCTTTATTTTATTGTCTTAAGTTCCTTATGTTATCTTGTTAATTTCTCATTTTTCTTACTTTTTATGTTTATGCTCACTCTTGTTATTTTAATTTACATTTAATGCAATTTATATTTTTATGTCATTTATTGCTTAATTGAGTTGCTATCTTTACTTTCCTTGCTTCGTAGTTGTAGCATTTATTATTTCTTGTCAATTTATCATGCTTTCTTTTCATGCCATCCAAGTATTTGACAAAATACTTGGTTGGATTTTTACCTAGTTTTTCACACTCTTGGTTGGAAAATTGGGTGATTGGGTGAACTTGAGTGGTGGATGTCCATTCCACATTGTGTGAGGATTGTTAATTGATTTGGTTTCCACTAACACTAAGCCTTCCATTAATAGAGTTGGTAAGGACTTGTGGATTGAGATCAATTATGCCCTTTTAACTTATTCTCGATGTTAAGATTGACTAATTGGGATTAATCCACATAATTACCATGTTTGTGGTCCATAACTAGGATATGAATCCTTAATTTCCCAATTCCTACCAAGAGCCCTTTTTAGTATTTAATTTCCATTTTTATTGCTTTTACTTGCTTCCATTTAATTTCATGCTTGTTTCATTTATTGCCATTTTAATTTCTTGCCCCTTACAATCAAAACCCCAAAATTTTCCCATAGCTAATAATACGACATTTCATTGCAACTCCTAGGAAAGACAACCCGGGAGTTAAATAATCTTTGTTAATAATATGTGTTTTGTATTGTGACATCTTTAGAGAATTTAAATTTGATTTGAGTATTACTAGTTGGTTTGGAACTATACTATCAACGGAATTATTTTATTCCTAACCATACGAAAATGCTCTTTCAAAATTTTGGCGCCATTGCCGGGGAGTTGCAATGGTATTGTTATTGGCTATTGTGCATATGTGATTAGTATGAATAGCTTATTTTTGGTTTATTGTACATATGTTGCTTGCTTATTTTTGGTTGATTGTGAATATGTTAATATGTGAATATGTGAATATGTTGATATGTGAATATGTGAGTATGTTAATATGTGCATATGTGGATAGTTTGTTTTTGATTGATTGTTTGTTTTTGTTAGTTTTAGGAGTTCATTTTATTTGTTCATATTACCTTTGATTTTTATTTTCCTTTTATCATATGAATTCTCACCCATTGTATTGTGAGTTTTGTTGCTATTGTGTATAGGAATTAGGAATTTCAATTGCTTGTTACCTAGATTGAATGAAAGGGACTCACCGCTATACTACAAGATGTGGGTGCACAAGCTTTGGAATCTCAATTGCCTTAGAGAATACAAGCTTGGGTGAGAGCTTTTCAATAAAGTCCAACTTAAGAGCTCTAAATAGAAGTGCTAGGTGGAAGACACCCCACCATGGTAACATTGTTCCTACCTTTTTCTTGTTTATAATTTTGGTTTGTTGCATGTTTGCTTGTTTAAGTTAGCTTAGAATTAGTTTAATTTTGAGTTTAGATAGGTTAATTTTGGTTTGAATCATGAATTTATGGGTTCTTGCATGTTTTGGTGTTGAGTTTTGATTGAGCTAAGGCTTGGTACCTTAGAATTTGAAAGAAAAATTTTTAGAAAACAGGGCATCTGTGTGTGTGCACACCTTTGTTGCGCACACAACTTCTATTTTCTGCGTCCTGTGCGTGTGCACCGACCTGTGAACACGCACAAGAATGGTTATGTCCTCTGTTCGCAGTGCCAGCACAGCTTGTGCGCGTGAACCCCTGCCCCCTTTTCGCTCTCATTCGTGCGCACGGACCTGTGTGCGCGTGCACACATGATCATGTAAAAAAATATCACCTGTGCGTGCACACACCCTTGTGCGCACGCACACTCTTTAATTCCTCTTCTGCCCGGGGCGCTCGCATAGAGTGTGCACTCGCACACCTTCCCTTTTCCACCTAGTGTGCGTACGCACACGTAGCTGTGCGTACGCACGCCCTTGTTTTCTCACCACTGTACTTCTTTTCTTCTCTTCTTTTCCCCTCCACCCCTCTCTTTTCTTGCTTTTTTCTTGTTTTCTACTTATCTTAGTTTGTTTTATTTGTATCTCATTTTCACTTTAGTAATTACATTAGTTCTTGTTTAGTTATTTGTTAATTAAATAAATTGCAATTGTTGCATGATGTTGATTGGGTTGCTTCTTGCTTTCTTAAATTTTGATTTCATTATGTTGATGAATATGTGCACTGAGCATTAAAGACTTGTTTAATTGCCTAGATGAATTGTGAGTTTGATTCATATGTTATAGCTACCATATGCATTAGACTATATCCTTTTGTGGCATCTTGAATTGTGCACTTTTACTTTAGTGAATTGAGTTGAATTACTTGTTCATCATGGTTTTACAATCAATACAAGCACATTACAAGACACTTGTTTGTTTTTAATGCTTTGCATTTGTTTGAGTGATTTGACTTGATTCTTATCAAGCTTATCACTTTTTTGCAACAAGTACCTTGATTATGTGGCTATTGCATTATGTGTCATGATGAACAAGTAGTTTGTTTTTCATTATTGAATTGATTATCGTTGATTGTGTCATTTTCTATTCGCCTTGCGCTTTCACTTACACAACTTCAATAACCAATGTCTTATATATTCAATTCACTTTAGTTGTGGCTATCTAGGTTTGTTTGTGTCCTATCTCTTGCTTATTCTTTACTTGCAACCTAGGCCACTTAATTGAGGAACACATGCTTTTTCTGTTGTTATGTGGTTACCTTTTTAACTGACCGATGTGTTGTGTTCTAGACCGTGCGCATGTAGAATATATACATTGTCTTTTATCATACCACACTACTATGACTTTTTCCTCAATTCCTATTTTCTACAATAACCCAGAGCCCCGATGCCCACCAGCTAAAGGTGGAGCCTCACATCTCTTCACCCCCAGATTGAGTGCATGCACGGAGGACCGTGCAACATTTAAGTGTGGGGGAGGATCTGCAATTTTGGGGTATAATTTCTTTTTCTCAACACTTTGCATTAAATTCCTAGTTTTTAGTAGTTTTTGTCTTTTGTGAATATTTGTTAGTATTTTATTCCATTATACTTTGCTTGGTTTGCTTGTATATATCTTAGCTTGCTTATAGTTTTATTTTAGTAAATATTTGCATTTGTATTTGCATAGTAGAGTAAATAAGTTTAGTAAAACAACAAAGAATTTTCAAAAAATCCCTTTTAGGGCGTTCCATTAATTAGATTTGGAAACTTGCTTTGAACTTGCATGAAGTATTTCTTAAGGAACATAGAAAAGAGCATGAACAAATTACCTAGTGAGATTTGAGTTTTAATTGTGTGGTTGCATATTTTTAACCATTAATTTTGTTCTTTTGTGTTATACTCTTTTACAATTGTGATCTTAGATTTGCTTTAGTCTATATATCCTATATTTGGTGTTTTGAATGCATTTAGTATGATTGAGGCTATTTTTGAATTTGAACTCACTAACCCATATGGCCAACCCTTACATCTACCTTTGAAAACCACTTTTGAGCCTTTTAATTCTCCTTTGTTCTAATTTTAAGCACATCTTTTACCTTAAGTGGAAAACCATTATGTCCATGAATTGTATCTTTGATTAGCTTGGGTTTGAGTGTGTGTGTTAATCAAGTGTGGGGGGGAAGAATTTGTGGGAAATATTGGTAGAAAGTTACTTTGGGTGTTTGATGTTGGGCGAAAGTTGATCGATTAAGAATTCAATTTAGGAAATACTTTGCGAGTATAGTTCTTAACCAACAAAAATTTGCTCATCAATTTAGAAAGATTGTCACAAAAATTAGAATAAAAATACTGGGAGTATGAGTCCCAGGTCGTCTCCCAACGAGTTGCCAAAAGGGTGCTATCTTATTAATCAGGAGTTTTCTGGGGAATTTTGAGTTTGGACAATGGGCAAATAAATGATTGTAAATTAAAGCAATAAAAATTAAAAGAAATTTATATATTCAGCAATAAAAGGCTTTGACTAGGGGAATGATTAATTGGAAGTTCTATCCTTGTTGGAATTTTCTCAAATGTAGTATAAAGAGGTTGTTATTTTTACTTAGTTAACCCTTACTAAATAAAGGAAAGTCAAGTGATTGAGCTAGCTCTTATTCGCAAATCCTAGTCCTCTCCCTTAGGAAGAACTAGCATTAGTAAATAGAGAATTAGCCAACAACTTCCAATTTAACTAATCACTTGAGCATTCCAACTCAAGTGTCTCCTCTTAATCAACCCCATGTCAAGTAGGGAATCTACTCCATTGACATGAATATAACGCTCATAAAAATATAAGAAGACATGATAAATTAAATAAAATAGGGATTGAAAATTAATTAAAGGAAAAAGTAATTCTCTGTATTAATAAATTCTAAAAACAATCCAATTGCAACTCTAAACAAGAATTAAGAATATGGAATAGTAAGGGAATAAGAAAACAAACTAGAATAGTAACTTCAATGGAGGTGATGACTCTTCTCAATATCCAAAAGCAAAAGCATAAAACTATAAAACTATGAATGTAAAGAAAACCAAGAGGAAGAATAGTTTCTCTCTAGATTCAGATCTAAAACTAAAAACTATGCTAATGAGAATGTGTGTTGAGTCCCTACACGTTCCCTGGCTCTAGTATGTGTTTCTGGGCCGAAAACTGGGCAAAACTCGGCCCGAAATCGCCCCTAGCGTTTTCTTTTATTTCTGCAGATCGCGCATGTCACGCGTACACGTCGCTGGTCGTCTTGGCGTGTCACGCGTACGCGTCATCCAGGCGCACGCGTCTTTGTGCAAACTCTAATCCACGCATCCGCGTCAGGCACGCGCACGCGTTGCTGCAAATTTCTCCATCTCACGCGCACGCATGAGCCATACATGCGCGTCGATGCTCGCTGGTTATCTCCTTAGTTTCTTGTGTTCCTTCTATTTTTGCAAGCTTCCTCTCCATTCTCTAAGTCATTCCTGCCCTATAAAGCCTGAAACACTTAACACACGGATCACGGCATCGAATGGTATAAAGGAGAATTAAAATACACAAATTAAAGACTTCTAGGAAGCAAGTTTCCAATCATAGAACAAAACTAGGAAGGAATTATAAAATCATGCAAATCATATGAATAAATGGGTAAAGACTTGATAAAAACCACTCAAATGAGCACAAGATAAACCGTGAAATAGTAGTTTATCAAACTCCCCACACTTAAACATTAGCATGTCCTCATGCTTAGCTCAAGGAGATAAAATAAATGAGTAGGAAAAAGTAAGACTCATGCAATGCAATGCAACCTATGTATGAATGCGACTATATGCTAAGATGATTATGTCTACTTGGTTAAAAGTAAATAAGTTCTTCAAGACAAACATAAATCAAATTCCACTAATTCAAATCATACAGTAAAGACAAGTAAACTTGTAAGAAGACAGCTCATAAAAGCAAGGAACATAGAATCAAGCATTGAACCCTTACTGATAGTGTATATGCACTCTAATCACTCAAGTGTATAGGGTAATCCACTCTAGTCTTCTCTAGTCATGCTTTCTAAACTTTGTTCTTCACCTAACCAATCAACAAATATTTAATGCACCAATGCAAACATCATGAGGTCTTTTCAAGGTTGTAATGGGGCTAAGGTAAAGGTGAGGGTATATATATAGCTAAGTGAGCTATAAATTGAATCCTTGATCAACCTAAGCTTTCACCTATACACACACTCTATATATTTTTAAATTCATGCCTAACTACCCAAAGTTCCCACTTTTGCATTACATACTCATGCATCAACTCTTCTTTTAATTTGTATCACCTATGCATTGATCTTTTCATTAACTTAACAATTGGGGTAATTTTGTCCCCTTATTTATTTATTTATTTATTTATTTAATTTTAATTTTTTTTAAAGGAAATAGAAAAATAAACATAACTTATCAATGCACATGGTTTTTTAATTTTTCTGGTCTTACATGAGTAGGTACCCAAATTCCCAATATTTTATCATAACACATTCCTTATTAACCCATATTTCCACAGTTTTCTCATACTTAATTAACACACAATCTCTATCTTAAGCTAACCAAAGATTCAATTTGGGGTAATTAATTTATTTTTCTGCTTAAGGCTAGTGATGTGGTAAAATATAGAACAAAAGGGGATTAAAAGGCTCAAAGTGGCTAACAAAGATAAATTGAATGGTAGGCTATTTGGGGTAAGTGAGCTAATAATCAAACAATGGCCTCAATCATATGCATGCATATAAACACATTAAACATTGGACATATAGGATGGAACAAAATAAAGATTACAATTATAGAGAAGTAAACACACAAGAATAAAATATTATAGTTAAATAATGTAACCATGTAATTAAGCTCAAATCTCACAGCTTGTGTGTTCTTAACTTAAAAACCATGTTCCAATTTACAATCTTCAACAAGTTTTAACACAAAAATTTTAATTTAGATTAGTAAAATTTTCAAAAATAGGGTCTTAAAAAGAAACTTATTGTTTTTCAACCAAATAGAACATGCATGCAAATACCTATTACTATGCGATTTATCCTATCCTAACAAAAGAAAAATAAATTATTGGTGTTAAGAAAGAGAAATTACCTCCGGAAGTCAGGTACTGACCGACCTCCCCACACTTAAAGCTTGGCACCGTCTTCGGTGCCATCAGTCAGGAACAAAGGGGGCTGGTAGCAGCATATCCACTGTCGGGATTGTCATGGCTCCCTGTGCTAGTAGATGAAGTGGAGTCCAGAGTGTCTGGGTCTTCTTCAGGTGGTTGGTTGCCAACAATCAGCTCCTTGAGGTATGTAAATCGGCGCTTGTTACGACGCTCCCTTTGCTTTGCTTGCCGGTCAAGCCGGTCCAACCTCTCAAGTATCTGAAGGAGCAGTTGATTTGTTGAAGGTGCTTGTGATGTGGAAGGAGAAGAAATATCTCTGGCCGGTACTGCAGGCTGGCTAGTAGTGGCTGCTGGGGGTCTGATGTACTTCCTGTTAAGGACGTACTGATCATCCCGTAGAATCATGGCCTTGGTGTCCCCAGCTCTGTAGGAGACTCTGGCTGCTGAGACTAGATCTGAAACCAAGGTGGGAAAGGGTAGGTTACCTGCGATCTGTACGTGTCCCATGGCATGCCGAAGGTGTCTTGGTAAATTGAGAGGCTGGTCTGTAAGGATACACCAGAGGAGAACAGCCATATCTGCAGTGAAGGAGGACTCGTGAGTGCTCGGAAAGATGTAGTGGGACATAATCTGTGCCCATACTCGAGTCTCCAAGGTAAGTGCTGAAGCCAATATGCCCTTAGGTCGGGATCGATGGTATCCATAGATCCATCTGCTGCCAGGTTGTGCTATAATTCTGAGGGCGGTGTCCCAGTCAAATTGGTATATCTGGCGCTTGAATGAGGCTTCTTGGAATGCGTCCAATCCTTCTGGAGCAATGGAAAGATCTAAACTGAATGGCCTCTTCAGTTATGGGGACTTGCTTCTGACGGACATAGACAGACTGCAGGATTGGCATGTGAAAGTTGGAGTAGAATTCAACTACCAATGAGAGATTAACCTGCCGTGGCTGTCTCCGTAAGAATCTCCATTGTCTACGTTCAATTCGGGGCTCTACAAAATCAACAATGTGGGTCGGGAGGATGAGAAGGTGCTCATTGTTATAGTTTCGCTCAGCCAGAATGGGGAACATCTGCTCACAGTAGCGGTTAGTGAACCGCACGGTGTCCCTTGCTGGAAAGGCTTTCTCTGTGTCATTGACCTTGATGATCCTCTTGATCCTCTTTGTTGTCAGTTTGACTGCTGTTGAGGATGGTTCCACAGCTAGTGCTCTTTTTGTTCCTTTTCTTGCCGGTTATTTGGGAGTAGCTTTCTCTTTACCCTTCTTGGTGGCCATCCTGAAAAGGGAAACGGAAAGTTACATGTAAAGCTAAGGGTTAAAGCAAGGAAGAGGACGGTACAAGTGATAATCAATGCCAAGGTAAAGAAGGATGACATTAACACATGGTCGCGACTACATGTGATCAGTTCATCACTGGAAATATAGCAAGTGCATATAATGGCAAGTGGATGCAAGATGTTTATTGGCATGCTGGCAAAGGCATGAGTAGCATAGGTCAAGCATCAATAATTTAAATGTATTATCACTTGTAACAAACTAACAAGCACGTTTGTATTGACAATTAAATTCAATTAATAAAATATTTAAGGGATTTTGTGAAAAACAGGCGTTAGAGTAGAAAGATAGAATAATTTAAAAATGCACCATGCCATACGGGCTTTTTCACAAACACTTGGCATGCATGGTAAATATGTTATTGAAAGTATTAAATTTGAACATGCAAGCAACTCTAAGAAGTAATATAAATTGTCAAACAATGCCTCAATATATTCACAAGCAAAATATAGAAGAAAACAATCACCCAAATAAATTTCTAACACCAATTAAAAAGATGTAAAAATTAAAAGAAAGAAAAAGAAAACATAGATAATGAAAGTAAAAAGAAAAAGAAGAAGAAAATAAATTAAAGTAATAATGGAAGAGTAAAAGGGAAAGAAGAAAAAGAACCTTAATAAAGAAGATGAAAAAGGAGGAAGAAAGTAGTAGAAAGTAGAAAAGAATAAAGAAGAAAGAAGGGAGAAGAAAGAATTAAGAAGGGAGAAAAAAGAATTAGGATTGGGGAAGAAAAGATAAGAACTCTGGCGCTGATGTAAGTAAATTGTGCGTCGCAGGCGACGCAGACGCGTGTATCATGCATTCGCGTGGGTTGCGCTATTTTCAAGTGACGCGTATGCGTGGAGGACGCGTACGCGTGACCTGAATTGTGCTATTGGCGCGAGAGCAGCCTCGCGCACGCACAACTCTCTGTTTTAATACGCACATTGCCAAAATTTAGGGTGACGCGTGCGCCTGAGGGACGTACACGCGTGAATGGCCTTATTTGGAAAACGACGCGGACGCGTGAGGGACGCGTACGCGTGATAGGGCTTGTGCTTCCAGCACAATTCCAGCCCCACACCATCATAACTCTCTGGCCATACACCCATTTACGCCGATTTTGCAGGGGCACGCGTGCGCGTGGGTGACGCGCACGCGTGGAGGGCTGATATTGCAAGCGACAGTACGCGTCAGGGACGCGTACACGTGAGCGTGTTTGTGCCTTAGGCACGCCTCCAGCCACGCTCCCGCGCAACTCTCTGTTCATTCTTCTTTTTTGTCGCATGCACCTATGACGCATACGCGTCAGCGACACTTGCGCGTCGTGTGCTTCTTTTTTTTTTATGCAGAATACAAAATGAAGATGCTGATGCAGATGTTATGAATGACACTAATAAACATAAAGTAGAATAAAATAAAATAAAACTAAGACTGAAAAGGAACGATCATACCATGGTGGGTTGTCTCCCACCTAGCACTTTGCTTTTACGTCCTTAAGTTGGACGGTCTTCAGGCTCATTCTACTTCTGTTGGTGGGTCTTCCAAGAGGAAGACCTCTAGCTCTTTGTGTTCCTTCATCCTTTCACCATGATAAAGCTTTAGGAGATGTCCATTGACCTTGATGAAATTGGGACTTGAAGGATGACTCAGGTGGAAGACTCCATATGGCTCTGCCTTCTCTACTATGTAGGGTCCTTCCCATCTGGATCTCAGCTTTCCTGGCATGAGTCTCAGCCTGGAGTTGTAAAGGAGAACCATATCTCCAGGTCTGAACTCTCTTCTCTTAATATGCATGTCATGCACAGCCTTTACCCTCTCTTTGTATAATGTGGCATTGTCATAAGCTTCGAGTCGAAGGGTCTCCAGTTCTGTTAGTTGCAGCTTCCTTTCAGCACCAGCTTTCTCAAATCCCATGTTGCACTCCCTCACAGCCCAGAAATCCTTGTGTTCTACCTCTACTTGAAGGTGGCAAGCCTTTCCGTATACTAAGTGGAAGGGGCTCATCCGGATGAGGTGTCTTGTACGCTATCCGATATGCCCAGAGCGCATCAACAAGTCTGGTGCTCTAGTCCTTTCTATGAGGTTTTACTATCTTCTCCAGAATACGCTTTATTTCTCTGTTAGATACCTCTGCTTGCCTATTGGTCTGGGGATGGTATGCTGTTGCCACTTTGTGAACTATCACATGCTTTTTCAGTAGTCCTGCTAATCTCCTGTTACAAAAGTGAGTGCCTTGATCACTCACGATTGCTCGTGGTGATCCAAAGTGACATATAATATGGTTTCTAACAAAGGAAACAACAGTGTTAGCGTCATCAGTACGGGTAGGAATTGCTTCCACCCATTTAGAAACATAATCTATGGCTAACAGTATATAAAGGTAACCACTAGAGTTTGGAAATGGACCCATGAAGTCAATGCCCCAAACGTCAAAAATTTTACAGAATAGCATAATCTGTTGGGACATCTCATCCCTCTTGGATATATTACCAAACCTTTGGCATGGGGAACAAGATGTACAAAAGGCAGCATCATCTTTAAAAAGAGTAGGCCACCAGAATTCACAGTCTAAAATTTTTCTAGCTGTTCTTTGAGGGCCAAAATGTCCTCCACTCTTAGAAGAGTGGTAGGCCTCTAAAATAGACTGGAATTCTGATTGGGGCACACACCTTCTAATTACCTGGTCAGCACCACACCTCCATAATATATGGATCATCCCATATATAATATTTGGACTCACTTTTCAGCTTGTCTCTTTGATGCTTAGTAAAATTGGGAGGGAAAGTATGGCTAACTAGATAATTAGCTACAGGTGCATACCAAGAAACTACTTCAGATACTGCATGCAAGCTATCAACTGGAAAAGCATCATTGATAGGAGTGGAGTCATCCTTAATGTGCTCAAGGCGACTTAAGTAATCTGCCACTAAATTCTGGGTACCACTCCTATCCTTAATTTCTAAATCAAATTCTTGCAGCAACAGTATCCAATGTATTAGCCTTGGTTTAGACTCTTTTTTAGTTAATAAATACTTTAGAGTTGCATGGTCTGAATACACTACCACCTTAGTACCAAGTAAATAGGCTCGGAATTTATCCAGAGCAAAAACAATAGCCAGAAGCTCTTTTTCAGTGGTGGTGTAATTAGACTAAGCAGCGTCTAAGGTCTTAGACGTATAAGCAATTATGAAAGGATCTTTACCTTTGCGCTGAGCCAGCGCCGCTCCTACTGCATGGTTGGAGACATCACACATAATCTCAAATGGCTGACTCCAGTCAGGTCCTCTCACAATCAGAGCTTGAGTTAGGACGATCTTCAGCTTATCAAATGCTTGCATACAATCCTCATTCAGCTCGAACTCAACATCCTTCTGTAGCAGTCTGGATAAAGGCAATGCTACCTTACTGAAGTCCTTAATAAATCTCCGGTAGAAACCTGCATGGCTAAGGAACAAACGGACTTCCCTCACGGAGGAGGGGTAAGGTAAACTAGAAATGACATCTACCTTTGTTGGATCTACAGAAATACCAGTATTAGAGACAACATGTCCTAGAACAATCCCTTGTTTTACCATAAAATGACATTTTTTAAAATTTAATACAAGGTTTGAACTAACACACTTGTCTAATACTCTATCTAAATTATCCAAGCAAAGGTTAAAGGAATCACCATAAACGCTAAAATCATCCATAAAAACTTCCATACAGCTCTCAATAAAATCTGAAAAGATACTCATCATGCATCTTTAGAAAATAGCCGGTGCATTACATAAGCCAAAAGGCATCCTTTTGTATGCATATGTTCCAAAGGGACATGTAAAAGTAGTCTTTTCCTGATCTTCAGGAGCTATATGAATTTGAAAATAGCCTGTATAACCATCTAAGAAGTAGTAATGGGATTTACCTGACAGGCGATCAAGCATCTGATCAATAAATGGCAAGGGGTAGTGATCCTTGTGAGTAGCTTGGTTGAGATGCCTATAATCAATGCAAACTCTCCATGAATTCTGCACTCTAGTTGTCAGGAGCTCTCCATGCTCATTCTTCACTGTTGTGACTCCAGAGTTCTTGGGTACCACTTGTACTGGACTGACCCATTCACTATCTAAGATGGGGTAGATGATATCAGCTTCAAGTAGCCTGGTCACTTCTTTCTTGACAACTTCTAAGATGGTGGGATTCAATCTTCTTTGGGGTTGACGGACAGGTCTTGCTCCCTCTTCTAAGAATATTCTATGCTCACAAACTTGAGGGCTGATGCCTACTATATCCGCCAAGCTCCACCCAATTGCTTTCTTATATCTTCTCAGCACATTAAGCAGCTGCTCCTCCTGTTGGAAAGTGAGTTTCCTTGCAATGATAACTGGGAACTTATGATTATCCTTAGGGTAAGCATACTTGAGGTGGGGAGGAAGAGGCTTTAATTCCAATTTCTGCTCATGGCTAGGCTCTGGATTATCTGGAATTAGTGATAATGGCAAAGTGTCCTCATTGTGTTCAGAGGGTGTCCCCACACTTGGACCTTGCTCTATGTGCCTCTCTTCTGCTTTTTCTTGGTGAACTTCAGCTACAGTTTCATCAATAATGTTGCACTGGAAGATAGAATGATCTTCTGGAGGGTGCTTCATAGTTTCATTTAAACTGAAACTCACTGCTCTACCATCTATCTCAAAGGATTAAGTTCCCGAGAATGCATCCAGCTTGAACTTCGAAGTCTTCAGGAATGGTCTTCCAAGCAGGATTGATGATGGTCTTCCTGAGTCATTAGGAAGCATTTCCAAGATATAGAAGTCAATGAGAAATGTGAGTCCCTTAATGCTCACTAGTACGTCTTCAGCAATTCCAACCACTGTAATAATGCTTTTATCTGCTAACACAAAACGAGCTGCCGACCTTTTTAAGGGAGGGAGCCTCAAAGCATCATATATAGACAATGGCATTATACTAACACACGCTTCTAAATCACACATGCAGTCAGAAAATATTACACCCCAATAGTACAGTTAACCATAAATGGACCTGGATCACTACATTTTTCAGGTATACCCCCCCCCATTAAAGCAGATATAGAACTACCTAAAGGAATAGTTTCTAATTCATTAATTTTATCTTTATGTATGCATAAATCCTTTAGAAACTTTTCATATTTAGGTACTTGTTGAATAACATAAAAAAGGGGAACAGTTACCTAAACCTTTTTGAAGATTTCTACCATTTTGGGATCAAATTCTATCTGCTTTCTAGACTTCCGTGCAAGGTGTGGAAATGGGATAGGAATGGCGCCACTTGCAGCTTCTGCTTCCTTTGGTACTCCATTCCTTGGCTGAGCTGCTTCTTCTTCAACCATGTCTTGTACTTCCTCTTTCTCTTCAGCATCTTCCCCTTCAACCATGTCTTCAACTGGGGCGTGTTCTTGTGGGCTTGGCTCCTCATGATTCCTCTCTTACAGTGTGGTTTTAGACCTCAAAGTGATGGCATTGATGCCACCCTTGGGGTTAGGTAAGGTTTGAGAAGGAATTCCACTAGAGCTTGAAGGCTGGTTGGTGGAAGCTGGTAATGAATCTATCCGGGAGACGAGAGCTTGCAAGGTGGCATTCAGACCATTTAAAGTAGAGTTCAGTGTAGTCTGCATGTCTTGTTGTTCTTGTGCAAGAGAACGAAGCATCTCGTCATTCGATGAGGAAGTAGGATAAGTGATCTGAGGGACCTGTTGTTGGTTGTGCTGGGGTCCTTGGGACTGCCTTAGGTGAGGTGCTCTGTAAGGCTGGTTCGGATTCTGCTGTTGATAGGAATGGTTCTGTTGATTCCGGTTCTGCTGATTGTTATTGTTATTCCACCTCTGATTTTTCTGGTTATCTCTGCCTCCTCTGTTATAGTTGTCCCTCCAGCCATGGTTGGAATTATCTCTCCAGCCCTGGTTGGAGTTGTCCTGCCACCCTTGATTATAATTCCCACCTTGGTTAGAGTTGCCGCCTTGTTGATTGTATCCTTAATTCGGGTGGTCATAGAAGTTATGAGTAGCTACCACAGTGTTGTCTTCTTGTTGGAGCTGCGGGCACTCATCAGTGTAATGACTATAATCAGCACAAATTCCGCATACTCTTTGGGAAACCAACTGTTGGCTTTGTTGTGGTGGGGGAGGCTGTTGTTGTTATTGTTGATTCAACTGCATCTGCTTCAGTAAGTTGGTCATTTCACATATAGCTTGTGTGACGGCAGTAGTCTCACTGCTAGAGAAAACCTCTGCAATAGCCTTTGAGTGGATGTTCCTGTACCTGTGATTCTGAGTGGACTCAGCTAAGTTGCTGATCAGTTGCCATACTTCATCTGCAGTCTTGTACTTTTTCAGGGAACCATTACTAGCACCATCCAGTGTAGTCTTATCCTGAGGCTTCATGCCTTGAGTGAAGTAGCTGATCAACACCAGCTTGTCAATCATGTGGTGGGGGAATGCGTCTAGAAGATTCTTGAAATGCTCCAAGTACTCATAGAGAGTTTCTGATTCACCTTGGATAATGCAGGAGATCTCTTTCCTTAATCTATCTGTAACTTCAGCTGGAAAGTATTTTTCTAAGAATTCTCTCCTGAGCGTATCCCAGTTGGTAACAGTTGCTTCAGGTTCGGAGTAATACCACTCCCTCGCTTTTTCCTCAAGAGAAAATGGGAAGACGGTTAACAGGATAGAAGTTTCATTTGCACCATGACGCCTAACAGTAGAACAGGCTGTCTGAAAATCCCTGAGGTGCTTGATAGGCTCCTGAGCAGGTAAGCCATGAAACTTGGGCATCAAGTTGATTAGTGCAGTCTTCAGTTCAAAATCTGCAGCCAGATTTGGATGACGCACTTGATACGGTTGCAGTGTAAAATCTGGGGCTCCAGCTTCCTGGAGAGTAATCCTCCTAGGTGCTGCCATATTATCTGCACGTGAATCAACTGAATTAGTAGTAGAGGAGCTTGTTTCTCCCTCAGATGGCGGTTCAGATTCGCCCTCAGATGAGATTGGTGAATCGATAACAGTCACTTCACCACCTTCAGAGGCTAACCGTCACCGAGCTTGCCTAATACGTGAAATAGTTCTTTCAATTTCAGGATCAAATGCGGCTAAGCTCGGATCAGGCAGTGAATGCGTCATTCAATGAGAGAAACATATAGCTCATGGTAATAAAATAAAATAAAATACGCAAATAAATAAAATTAAAAATATGTACACCAACTAATAATTTAGCACACAATTGTAACTCCTCGGCAATGGCGCCAAAAATTGATGTTGGGCGGAAGTTGATCGATTAAGAATTCAATTTAGGAAATACGTTGCGAGTATAGTTCTTAACCAGCAAAAATCTGCTCATCAATTTAGAAAGGTTGTCACAAAATTAGAATAAAAATACTGGGAGTATGAGTCCCAGGTCGTCTCCCAATGAGTTGCCAAAAGGGTGCTACCTTATTAATCAGGAGTTTTCTGGAAAATTTTGAGTTTGGGCAATGGGCAAATAAATGATTGTAAATTAAAGCAATGAAAATTAAAAGAAATTTATATATTCAGTAATAAAAGGCCTTGACTGGGGGAATGATTAATTGAAAGTTCTATTCTTGTTGAAATTTTCTCAAATGTAGTATAAAGAGGTTGTTATTTTCACTTACTTAACCCTTACTAAATAAAGGAAAGTCAAGTGATTGAGCTAGCTCTTATTCGCAAATCCTAGTCCTCTCCCTTGGGAAGAACTAGTGTTAGTAAATAGAGAATTAGCCAACAACTTCCAATTTAACTAATCATTTGAGCATTTCAACTCAAGTGTCTCCTCTTAATAAGTCGATCTACTAAACGAACCAATTTAATCCACTAAACCTTAAATCGAACCAGGAGAAATGCGAGATTTGCGAGAAAAATTTGATGTCATTATTGGTTATTTAAAATTTGATGTTAAGGCTTGTTTTATATATATATATATATATATATATATATATATATATATATATAACAAATTTGATTAAACTTAATACAAACAGCTTGAAATTTGATTAAACTTTGTTAAAAAATTCATTTAATACAAACCAAATCCTAAATAAAATTAATGTTCAAATCAGATAAATTTTTGGCTCAAAATTGATTCAAATCGCATAGCGAACATCCCTACTAGGCCTACTACGGATACAGAGCCAAAGGGCAACTGCTTTCTAAGAGCAACTCTAACCACCAAAATATGAGGCCCTATTTTTGATAAAAGTAGAGGCCAACCATTGAAGAAGAAGAAAAGAAAGTTCTTGCATGCTTTTCAAGAGGAAAAAATCCTTTTAAACATGATTTTTTATTGTCCAATAATAACTTACCACATGGCAAGGTATTATAAAAATAAATAATTAAATCATAATTAATTTATTAATAATTATAATAATTAATTATATTAAATAATTATATTTTTATTTAATAAAATCATTTAAATATTAATTAATTAAATAATTATATTAAATAATTATACATCTATTTAATTAATAATTTATATTAATTACCTTAGTTAGAAGAGAAAGATTTTACACTGTACTATCAATTTCTCTAAAGAAATGCTCAACTTTGGAATATGTAGCAGCATGGACAGTTGAAAGAAGATTTAATTGAATACATATGACAATTTCAAAATATTTATCGTTAACTATAGAATTCGACTATACTTTTTTTTTATATTACGTATTTTATAAATTAGTTTAATTTCGAATTATATATTTTGCAATATTATTATATATGAAGTTATTAATTTTTTTAATATTAATATTTTTAAAAGTAAATTATTTTTAAATTTATGAATTTTAATAATATTATTATAAAAATAATAACTATATTAATTTTAATTATTTTAATTAATTAATTAATTAATTAAGTAGATTCATAATAGAAATTAAAGTCAGCTCTTTTAAATGAAGAAGAAATATATGTTTTGAATTCTTATTTAAAATTTATGACATAAAAATTAATGTGAAATTATTCTTTATGACATGTGAATAATAAATAAGAACTGAAATGAGTTTGCTATTAGAGATGGTCTAAATGTAAGGGTGTTCAAATCCAAACCGATTCAAATTAAATCGCTTATCCAATGCGATCCAAACCGAAAACCGATTAAAACCGCACTAATTCGGATTTGATTGGATTCTATTTTTTGCAAACCGCTGAATTGGATCGGATTTCGGATCTACTTTTCATAACCGATCCAATCCAATTCAAACCGCACAATGTGCTATAATATTATTATTTTATTATTATATTTATAATTATACTTATAACATGTTCAATTTGTTATACATTTTTTCTATTATTCATGTATTATTATTATTTAATAAATATTTTATGTTGAAAGTGTTATTTATTTATTTATTTTAACTAACCTATAATTTTATTTCTATTGTTATGTTATCGTTAGTTTTTTAAGATATTGTTAAGACTTATTATGTCATTGTTGATTATTTAAATTTGATGTTGAGACTTGTTATATGTATTTATTTTTTTTTATTTAAAAAACCGCAAATCCAAACCGATCCAAACTGCTTGTAATCGGATCGGATCGGATTGGATTTCCAAAAAAATTTCATCCAATTCAAATCACATCGCACATAAATTAAGCGTTCGGATCGAATGACTTTTTCCTTTAAAATCGAACCAACCCGTACCGCGAACACCCCTGTCTAAATGCACATCTCTCTCTATTATTTGTCGCATCTGACGCACCTACTCATGCTACGTCTACCCCGCTCTCTTCTCACGCGCTCTGATTAACCCTTCCTTTTCCTAATCTGCCTCTTTTGCCTTTTTTTTCATAATTCCTTCATCATCCATCTTCATACGGGTTTTTTCCCTACCCATTTTTTTCCTTTATGGACTCTCCTATTCTAATCAAAATGTATGTACCTCACCAAAATTTCTCAATTCTATTATTTTTTCTTATTTTAAAAAGAAAAAAAAAATGAGCGTTTTCTTTCTCGTTTCCTTTTATCCCGGGTGCTAGCGTGCTGCTGAATAAGAAAAATGTTGTCCAATTAACTAATTTTGTTTGTTTTAATATTTCTTTTTAATTTTAATTGTACTTTCCATTTCCGAAAGTGTTGTTATGTTGGGAGGGTTTTTTGAGCGAGTGAGTGAGTGGATTCCATCCATGGCTGCAGTTGCTGAGGTTCCCACTGACATTGCAGCTCCAAATCGATTGGACTCAAAGCCAAAACCAAAGGCAGAATCTGATGAGTTCAATGTGCAAACGCTTGTTGACATCTTCAAAAAACTGAACCCTTTGGCCAAGGAGTTCTTCCCTTCATCTTATTCTCACCAGGGTCACTATCAGTCCTCACCCAACCCGTCTCTGCCCAATAATTTTGATGGTGATAGTAACAAAAGGAACCGAAGGGTATGGTTTGTTTTCTCTTTGATCTCCCTTCTCTTTTTGGTGTTTCTGTTAGGTTTTTCGGCAACGGGTTTTGCCTACTTCCTTTCTTTCATTGCAATTGTGATTCTGAAAAATTGGGTTTTGGATAATAATTTCTGAATGTACCACCTTTGCTTTACCGCATGGGTTTTATAATGTTTTAATATAATGTAACTGAGTATGAAAATTATTATTATTATTTAAATATACTATGTTTTTGTATGAATGAGGTTTTTATTTTCCAGGTATTATAGTGTATGTCACATGGGAAAATGCTTTTGTTTTATTTTTGGTTCATTTTATTTGCTGATTTCACGTATCATCAGTGAATTGTTATCGTTTACAATTTATTGCTTACGAGGATGAGAATTTGATCAGGATAATTTTACAAAAGCTTGAACGATCCTTGATGTTGGTGGGTGTTTTCTTTTTCATTTTTTTTTTTGGAAAAAAAAAATTATCATTCATGTATGGGGAATGCAATTTTCTTGGACAGTGGTGATGTCTTTCAATCAGTAGTCCTATGTGAAAGTTAGTGGTAGTGTCTTGGTTAGTTCAGTGGTTGATGAAAAACTTGTGCTTTTCACATCTTGCAGAGGCGAGCTAATTATAACCAGGGAGGTAGAAGGTTGAATGGAAGAGTGAAGGCTCAGAGAGAGGATAGTGTTAAAAGAACAGTATATGTTTCTGATATTGATCAGCAGGTGAGTGAGAATCGCTTGCATAACTTTTTATCTAGATGATGTAGTTTGGTTAGGGTTCTAATCTGATTATATGATACCACATTTTTTTAACATTGTGTTGTTGTGATATAGGTTACCGAGGAGCGCCTTGCTGCCATATTCAGCACTTGCGGGCAGGTAAGTTATTGAGCCTAATCGATAGCTTGGTTATTCATCTGTGTTATGTGTTTATGTTCTATATGATATGATTTATTACAATACTTGAATAAATGTAAATTAGATTTTGCAAAAGTTTTGTTTATTCTTGGAATGTTTGATTTGTGGAAGTAACTTTTAAAGCACTTCTGCATTTTTTTATTCCATGATTTTATCTTGGTTGTTACCTGGCATTATCAACACTTCTATGGACGGTTGTCCTTTTTATTTCCCTCAGTGCAAGTCCAATGTGCTAAGCATAACTGACATGCTTCTATTTTGATATGTTGGTTTTCAGTACATTGTCATTCAATGCAAGTTCGGATATAGATCAGTTTGAAATGGACACTTGTCTCCATTGTGTGCATGATAAACACAATTTCTTCTGTTGGCAACCAAAGATAATTATGGTCAATCCATGAGATACATATTCTTACGTGTTAAATATAGTTATTGTGAATCTTAATTAACCTCAAACTCAAAAAGAAATTGTTTCACATAAGGAATCTGAATTATTGATTGCTTTCATTCACAAGTATCTAGTATTGGAGATATTTTCTTTATTTGATTAAATTTCAGTGGACTTCCTAATTTCTTGTTATGTGATGCAAATTTGATAATTCAAGTTTTTCATCTAAGTATACATTTATTCTTTCTAAACTATTACGACATGTGGATCATTTGAATTGTTGAAGGTAATTGACTGCCGAATTTGTGGTGATCCTCATTCAGTTCTTCGTTTTGCATTTGTGGAGTTCACAGATGAAGGTAAGTTTATGTTACAGCAAATCCAAACTGGTTAAAACCTTACCCCAAAGATATGTGGGCACATACAATCATGCATAGAAAGGTTGCTATTTGTTTCTTCAATTTAACGCATTTTAAACAAAATTTATGCCAACAGAAGGTGCAAGGGCAGCTTTAAGACTTGGTGGAACTGTGCTTGGATATTATCCTCTCAAGGTCCTTCCATCAAAAACTGCTATCCTTCCAGTGAATCCTACATTTCTTCCAAGGGTATGAGAAGTTATCCTATTTTGTTTTCTGTACCCTCATTTACAAGGTGATTTAGTGCAAGTCCTTTGGTGTCTAGGTGTAGACTTTTCAGAAAGGACCCGCTTGCAATTGTTTGGCATTTTAAAAACAGTTGTGAAATTTTCATGTTTTACAATTTATGTATCAGTGTTGAATTTGGGGTATATTTGCAAATTATCCCAATGAATATCTTTAGTTTTTTATATTAAGTAGTTTTTTTTATAATGATACACCTATATTTGGTCAAAATTGTTCATAGAAGTTGTGAATATTTCTTGTTTTACATGATTACATCTTGGTGGTGTTATTGAGGATAATTTGTCATATTATCTTTCTGATATACTATTTTTCTCGTCAACAAAAACTTATAAAAAAAATAGTTGCATGTTGATCATGATGGAAAAATTATTGTTCAAACTCTTTAGTATATCAAACTGTTCACTTTATTTTGTAACATGCAGTCAGCTGATGAGCGGGAAATGTGTACCCGAACCGTCTACTGTACAAATATTGATAAAAAGGTACTTCATTATATCTTGAGAAAGACCACTGAGGACATGTTTGTTAGTTGAAGTCTTGCAGGACTGATCAAACCATTTCCTTCCCTCCCTTCATCTCCAAGATCCCAACTCACAAATGCACCCTAAAAGAATTATCAGAACCCTCTTTTGTTTTGGTTTATTTTCCATTGCATGGTTTAATCACTCTTTAAGTATATGCATTCTTAAATAATAAAAATAATAATAAGTATTATCGTTATTCATATTCTCTATGAAAACTGAATGGAATCATGACTTTTGTGTTTTTATCCTTTTCTGTCTGTAATATCTTTATGAATATAATCATATTGCAATATGCCAGGATAAATACTTTAAAATGTTACATTCTCTTAAATATGTGATTGTAGATTTCTCAAACTGAAGTCAAGAGTTTTTTTGAATCATCTTGTGGTGAGGTAAGACAGTAAGACATGAATAATTTCTAACACTATTTGCTCAAAGTATGGAATATGCTTATTTCAGAAGTCACATGGTGGCTGACATTTCGTTTCTACGATACAGGTCACTCGGCTGAGGCTGTTAGGAGATCGTGTGCATTCGACTCGAATTGCTTTTGTTGAATTTGCAATGGTAATTCTCCATCATGACATTTATTGCTACATTATTTGTCTGATTTGGATTGTTTTTATTTATTACCATAACTCCATCCTAAATAATATGCAACATAGAACGATTAATTTACGGATATATGCTTGTATTTTTGTTATAGCTGGTAACTAAATTTTCTAACATTACATTTCACGGTTTTTGTTTTCTATCCTTGACTTTAAAATGCTGGAACAAAAGGTGAAATAAAAATATGGAAAATCATTGACTTTTTACTCTTATATTATACCTTTTAAACCGTTGTATTGAAGTACTCAGCAGCTGGCAATGCAGGACCTTAATTGCGTAAAGTGTACATCTATTAACTACTTTCCATTAACATGTTTGTTTAATCACTGATTTTATTAAGAATAACAAACTACTTGCCCTATTAGTTGATGGAGTGGTTATGTCCAATTAGCATAAAATTCATGTGACTGCTTTAACTTTCACTCTCATCTTCTGGTATATTTTTATTGAGGAGATATTTGCTAAAGCAAAGCAGTTAATTACTTGAATTTAGTATGGGGAACATTGTTTTGTGTTACTTTACGTGTAAGGTGCCATCATGTTAGAGATATAGAACTTTGTCGAATCTTCATGACATGGACCATAATTTTTACAAATCTTGACAATCTTCTTAAAGATCACGACAAATATTGAATTCAATTATTTTCTTGAAAAGAATAGATGAAAATTGAATTGGCCATTCGGACTCAACAAGGCTTTGAAATGCTGCTTTGGTCATGCTCAAGAATGATTTTCAAGCAGTCAAACTATTAGGATTGTCATGTTAACTTTCTGAATGGTTTTAGTAACCATTATCCTGGTCGGATTTTTCTTGAACAGGCTGAAAGTGCCATCGTAGCATTAAGTTGTAGCGGGATGCCCTTGGGAACCCAACCTGTCAGGTTTGGCCCCTTTACTAAGAAGAGTTTGTTATGCAAATTTCAATAAAACAACATTTTGATGTTTACTCATTTTCCTTCTCATCCTATAGGGTGAGTCCTTCTAAAACGCCCGTGAGGACAAGGGTTGCTCGTCCAGCACCTCAGTAACTGATCAACATGGTGTCGTCGTCCAAGACACACTTCAACTCAGTGAACTTTTTACAGTTGGGACTTCTGTGGAAGGGTGGTTAAACTTCCCTTTATTTTTGTAACTTTTTTGTTTTTGTCTTTTGCAGCGAAACTTTTTGTTACTTGAGCACATGATGTTTGCTCTAAGTTAAACTTTCTTAAGAACCCTCATCTTGTAGGAAACATTCCCGTGATCACTCAAGTTTCGGCTATTTTATGGTTATGAGCATGCACTAATCTTTCATTGCTTCAATAAGCTTGGGTATATAATTTCCATCATCTGATACCATGAATTAATACTAGAATGACATTAATCTAAATTGGGGGTTGTTTTCTTGAATCTCGCTTTTGTGCATATAGTGAATTAGTGATCCATTATTAGGGATATTGTGGCAAACAAAAAAAAGCATGTTGAGGGAACCACCACTTTAGAGGTGTTCATGAGTGGGGTCGGATTTAAGTAAATCCAGACAGTAAATCCAGACCTGGCTCTAAAAGGTTACTGGATTTAATTCGAAAATAAATCAGGTTAAATCGAGTTGTTATGATGTAAAATTAGTATATACAAATTTATAAATTTTTTATATTAAAATAATAAAATTTTATTTTTAAGAATTAAATTTAATAAATGTTAGATCGTATACCAAAATATATTATTATGCACCGTTCTTTTGTGGTTCTTTTGTGGTGGTCTGTGTGTCTTGTTCTATTTCAAAAAGTGAGTTTCATCTTTGATTCCCACTCATGCTGGAATTGATTCTAAAGAATAGATGTTCTTTATCATCATGATGCCAAGAATTTTTTTTTTTTTACTTTTTTATTTCATTTTATTTTCAAGAGTATCCTCATGCCAATGATTTTGCTGTTATTAAAATTGTCATAGTAGTTGCGCATGATAGAAGGCGAAATTGGGCGGTGGGTAGCTTTCGAGTTAAACCCTAAAATAATCTTTGAGATTAGCGTTATACACTAAAATTACGTCCTGAGATTGATAAAAATGCATTATATTAGTTCCTGACCCATTTTTCATTAACGACGTGATGACATGGCTTGATGACGTGGACTGTAAGTGACACGTGTCACTCCATGATTTGGCCGCGTGTAATGATATGATGATGTGGTGATCAGTGACATGTGGCATGCTGATGTGGATGGTTGTGCCACGTGTCACAATGTTATTTGGCCATGTGTCCGTTTGTTCCACGTGTCGCAAGTTCACATGCCGTCCATTATGTCATCATTGTAGATGCACCAAATTAGTCCCTTAATTTGTATTAAGTGACTCATTTTAGTCCCTAAAATTGAATGTCGTGCACTAAACTAATCCTTTCACCAGTTTTTTCTCATTTTTTTCTATAAATTCAAAATTCTCAATATTTTTTAATCCATTAATTTCAATTCTATTTTTTCACATGTTAATCAAATAAAAATGCTTTTATAAAATATTTTTTCTCTTGCGAATATCCTAACCGCCGACTTGGAGTTGATGTGAAGCTGTGAAGACATTCAAGCACCTTCACTACCATCTCCGACCTCTTTGAGTGTTTTTATAAAATATTTTTTCTCTTGCGAATACCCCTAACCACTGTTTTGGAGTTGACGTGAAGACATTTCAAGCTTTCCTCATTACCATCTTCAACCTCTTTCGTCTAGACTGCAGAGGTTGGAGATGATAATGAGGGTGCTTGAAGTGCCTTCAATCTAGCTTATTTACACATAATGAAACGTGTATTTCATAAGAACAAAAAAGGATGTTTATTTTAATTATTGATTTCTTGTTAAAAACACATGTTTTTTTATGAAAAAATGTGTCTAATCAATCATATAATTATTTTTTTTATAATAACATACTTATATATTACAAAATTTATTAATGTTAATTATTAAAAAAATTTTACAATTAAAACTAAAATCTTAAAACTTTTTATGAAAACACTTGTATTTAAATGATATATGAAAAAATAGAAATGAAATTAGTGCATCTAAAATATTGAAAATTTTAAATTTAAAAAAAAATGAGAAAAAACTGGTGAAATGACTAATTTGGTACAGGACATTCAATTTTAGGGACTAAAATGAGTCACTTAATGCAAAGTGAGGGACTAATTTAGTAGGTGCATCTACAATAATGACATAATAGACGACACGTGGACGAATACTGTTGCGACACGTGGCACAAACGGATACGTGGCCAAATAACATTGTGACACGTGACAACCATCTACATCAGCATGCCACGTGTCACTGGTCACCACATCATCATATCATTACACGTGGCCAAATCATGGAGTGACACGTATCACTTACAGTCCACGTCATCAAGCTATGTCATCACATCGTTAATAAAAAATGAGTCAGGAACTAATATAGTGCACTTTTCTCAATCTTAGAGATATAATTGGTGCCATTAGAATTTCAAAAATGATTTTAGTGCACCACACTAATATCAAGGCATTTTAAAATTTAATTCGGTAACTTTCATGCGAAAGGAAGGAAGATGAAACAATAAAAGGTATACCAATCTCTTTAATTATTTACTATTTTCATTGGAAAAATATATCCTCATTATATGCTAATCAGTTTAATATGCAACAATAAAATTTTGTCCCACTAGTTAGGATCTTCTACATAGATTATATTATGCTATTACTTTCTATCATAAATCATGTATAAATTAATTATATTTATGCTTAGATCCCTTAATAGACAATTCAATCAAAATCTTTTTAGATCTCCCTCAATTCGTATCCCACTTAATCAATTTTGACAAGATACTCTTGTAATCTCTTCCTAATGCGTCAAAATGATCTAAGATTACTATTATACTATTTTCTCAATATTAACTAGAGTGCCATTTTTAATATAACCATATACTTAAGTGATACCACATGTTATTAGCAAGTATATATATGTCACATGATATTACATCTCTTTCGCCTTCACATATAATAATAAGGGTGTTGCTATTTTAAAAATCCACACTTATTTTAACAATTAAAAACTACATATTTTTCGTATTTGAGTACAATGCAATGCAAAATACTAGAGAGCAAAAGTCCTTTATTTGTATCCCTTTGTTTAACTGAAAGAAAGGCATAATTTTAAAATAATTTATGTAACGATTTAATTTTTAGCACGTCATGATTAATACTAATACTCTAATAGTTAAGTGTTACTATTCGATTTATTTTAGAGATTTTAAATTAAATATATTAAACATATAAATATGAGTCTCTATCACTTATCAAGATCATGTGTTAGTTAAATATAAAAAGATAAGTCTAGACAATTCAAAATATACAGTATATAAACAAAAAGTAGTGTCATATAAACTTTGAATAGACTCGGTTTAAAGAGTACATGGACATTCGACAGCTTTTATATATATATATATATATATATATATATATATATAAAGTATTTTAAGTGTCATGAATTTTGAATAGACTCAGTTTAGAGAGTAGATCGACATTCGACAGCTTATATACATATATATGTGAAGTTTCTAGTGATCAGAATATTAATAGTTAAAGATGGTCAAGAATTGACCTTTAAATAAAATAATGACACCTGTAGATTTGGTTTCACAATTTTTCAATATTTTGAACAATAATTATTAAAAAATTATTTGTGAATAGAATTGTCATTTGAGGTTACCTTATGTATTGTTGGGTCTTGAATAAAAATATTATTAGACCATTATACAAAATAAAATCAAAACTACTTAAGTATAAGGTCTAATAATTTTTTTGGCACGATTGTAAAATAAAATTTATTTTTTCAATAATTTATTCCTTAATTTGTTTGTATTTCTCTAAAAAAAATAACCTTAAAAAATTATTATGATACCCTAAAAATTTTATTAAGGGAACAAAATTAGTATTTTTTTACGAGATATATTTGTAAGCTTTATTTTTTATGTTTGTTTAAAAAATTGTTGGATTGTGAGAGTGTTCGTTTTTTTTTAATAATTATACAAAAAAATAATAATGAATTAATATAAATATATTAACATTTGTAAAATATATGTTATAAACATTAAAGTCAGTTACCAGTATAAAATATATGTTAAAATATAAATACACATTTATTATCTATTTATACTACTGGTTTTACAACTAAAATATGCCACATGTCACTTTTTATTGTAATTAAAATTAAATTTTTTCTCTAAAATTAAAGAGTTCTCTCCTCTCTCTCCCTTTCTCTATCTCTCTCATTCCTTCACTCACTTTATCTCTCTTATATATATATCATTATCAATTACTAATTACAAATTTGACAATCAAAATATACAATATGGCATTCTCTAATTACATTCAAACAAAATTAAAATTTTAAAATTGAATATAGCTATATTATATATTATATTTATATACTACTAACTAATTTAATAACTAAAATATGTCACATGACACTCTTTATTAAAATTTAAAGAAAATATTTTCCTCCGAAATTATTAAATCTCCTTCTTACATTCTCTTATCTACTTCTTTTTTTTCTATTTCTCTCTATTCTCTCCTTCTTACATTCTCTTATCTACTTCTTTTTTTTTCTATTTCTCTCTATTCTTCGCAATCTATATATAATTTATATTTTATATTAGAAATTTGACAAATCAAAATGTGCCACCAAATATTCTTTTATTGTAATTAAAATAAAAAATTTTTAGCTTCCAAAATTAACAAACTTCTACTCCCATTCTTCTTTTTTATCTTTCTCTCTCTTTTCTCTCATTCTCTATTTTTCTCTATCATTTTGTTCTATAAAAAATAAAATTAACAACATAATATAATTTAAATAAAAAATCTTATTATATACATATTTTTTTATTTAGCTTTAAATTTTTACTACTTATCTTTCTAATATATGTTTTCATTTTTTTTCAAATATTTATTGTATATAATTTAAAAAGAATACTAATATTGTGATTAAAAGTTAGAATTGATATAAATTTTTTTATACTAATATCTAATTATATTTTTATATATATAGAGTAACAAATATTATTTTTAAATAACAAGCATAAAAATTAATTATTTTTATTTGTACAACAAACTTAACATATCATCAAATATAAGAGTATACAAATTAAATTCTTTCAAATTTTAGATAACGAATGTTAAAATTAATTATTATTAAAAAATTAAACTCTTTTATATGAAATACTAAAAAACTTATTGTTAATTTTGGAAGCTAAAGAAAAATTTTATTTTATTACAATAAAAGAATATTTGGCGGCATATTTTGATTTGTCAAATTACTAATATAAAATATAAATTATATATAGAGTGCGAATGACAGAGAGAAACAGAAAAAAAGAGAGATAGATAAGAGAATGTAAGAAGGAGGTTTAATAATTTTTGGAAGAAAATATTTTCTCTAAATTTTAATAAGAGAGTGTCATATGACACATTTTAGTTATTAAATTAATTAGTAATATATAAATACAATATATAATATAGCTATATTCAATTTTAAAATTTTAATTTTATTTGAATGTAATTAGAGAATGTCATGTTGTATATTTTGATTGTCAAATTTATAATTAATAATTAATAATGATATATAAAAGAGATAGAGAAAGGGTGGAAGAGGAGGGAAGAATTCTTTAATTTTGAAAAAAAAAATATTTTAATTGCAATAAAAAAGTGACATGTGACACATTTTGGTTGTAAAATTAGTAGTATATAATAGATAATAAATGTGTATTTATATTTTAATATGTATTTCATATTGGTGGCAGACTTTAGTGACTAATTTTAGTATACACATAGTATAATCCTATATTTAGTGAAGTTTTAGTCTTGTATGAAATGGTTAAATTTATTGAAAAAAACTTCTACTGTAAATTTTACACAGAATCATCAATTCTGCAATCAAATCACAAAAATTTACTGAATGATTAATTTACAAAGAGAAAGAGATTTTATTATTTGAACCTAAATTTAAAAAAAAAAATTGTGATCGTTTAGTTTGAATTTTGGTTTTTTTTTTAAATTTATGTTTTTTTATCTCTCTTACACAATTATATATTGACATGTACTTTTTTTTTATATTATACAAAAGATAACCAAGAAAATATAATGGTATAAAATATTTACGAAGACACTATTATTAAACATATTATAAATAATATTGTCAATATATTAAAATAGCAAGAAGATACTTTTTAATTATTAAATTTTTTGATATATTAATTAAGTTATTAAAATTTTATTAATATACTTAATTTTACAAATGTTAATATATTTATATTAATTTATTATTATTTTTTGTATAATTATTAAAAAAAAACAAACACTCCCACAATCCAACAAAATTTTAAACAAATATAAAAATAAAGCTTACAAATATATCTCGTAAAAAATATTAATTTTGTTCTCTTAATAAAATTTTTAGGGTATCATAATATTTTTTTACGGTTATTTTTTTTTAGCGAAGTACAAACAAATTAAGGAACAAATTATTGAAGAAACAAAACTTTATTTTACAATCGTGCCAAAAAAAATTATTGAACCTTATACTTGAACAGTTTTGATTTTATTTTGTATAATGGCCCAATAATATTTTTGTCCAAGACCCAACAACACATAAAGTAATTTCAAATGACAATTCTATCCACAAGATAACTTCCTAGTAATTGTTGCACACTCACTTAACCCTTTAGAATATTGGAAAGTTGTAAAACCAAACCCAACAAGTGTCACTAATTTATTTGAAAGTCAACTCTTAGCCATCTTTAGCCATTAGTATTCTGACTACCGGAAACTTTATATATATATATATATATACTCTATGATTTATGATATTAGGTTTCGGCTCACATAAGAGCCATCCTACAGTGAAACCTATCTAACTTATATAATTATATATAAGAGATATTAACCCTCTAAAAGTCTATACAAGACGAGAGCAAAATACTACTAAACTAATGATAGATGCTGACCGGAAGATCTCATCCACTGACATAGAAAGTCACTCAGATATGCATGTGATATTACTGCTACTAACCTCCTCTACTGCTTTCCGTCACTAGGTCCACATATTGTCCCAATTTCTGGATACTCATAGAATATCACGTTTGTCCCCATTTGCGAAACGTGGGAGGTAAAGGGGATGAGAACCTAAGGTTCCTAGCAAGGGACTACATAGGAAACCTAAGGAGTCCACAGCCTAACTCTAGGAATTCACACAGTTACCTAGGTAAGTCACGCAAACAAGTACAAGTACGATTATATAGTAGAATAACAATCACAAGTACAAGGATGCAGTCACAAACACAGAGAAATGCAGTAACTAAGTATGATGCATGCTTGTTTCTATGCAGGCCACGAGCTCACGTGTCGATTGATTATTCGCAATATGACGTTACCCGAGATTATGCCCGAATATGATTTTTCCAACTCTGTAAGTTTTGCATACGTGCCTAATGGGCATAGCTACATACATTTTGGAAACCGACAATCGTCACAGAATTTAACGCCATAGTATGCTAACAGTTGAAGAAATAGTGTCCATTCTGATTGGTGTCTTCACCATCAATCTCAATCAAGCAGTGGACAAGAGAGACGCAGCTGCTACCCTTACCAAGCATATAATCTGAAAAGGTGTACATTCTGAAATCTTAAGTCTCTGACATTTTCTTCCTATAATACCTTGTTTGTTTTTCAATGTGAAATCATTTTGTTCTCAATCTTTTAACATAATTACCATGGCACCCTCGCTTTTACTAAGGGGCATTTTTGCCTTTAGTCTTTTTATAAAATTTCTATTTTGCTCTTTTTCATTAAATCTTTTCTTAGTTATTTTTCTTACGTTTTGTAAAGACACTCTTACTTATAAGATTGTTACATTACCACTTTATTCTTATATTTTATCAAAAAGACTATTTTATCCTCTAATAAGTTAATTAACTGTTTTTATGTCTTATTTTATTCCAAGATTACTATTATACCCTAAGTGTTTTAAGTAATATTTTTTATTCTTATATAGTACCAAATTATCGAATTGACTTTATGACTTCTCATTTATCAATTTATTCCTAACACTTTTAATTAATACCAATTTTATTCTTAATGACACAAAAAGACTATTTTACCCTTAACTTCTTATGCTTATCTTACTAATTATCATATTTCCACTTCAACCTAAAATTTTACTAAAGTTTTTATTTAAACTTAAAACTTTATCTTAATTACAATTTTAACCCGACTCTTTCATATAATTATAATTTTACCCTTTAAGACTACTAAGATCACAATTTTAAGCCTAACTTGTTTTAGTTACATTTTACCCCTCTGTTCTCCTTAATGACTGAATTACCCCTTGTGTTGCATCATACTAATTTCAAAGAACTAAAACCTGATTTCTAACCTCTTTTTAACCTTCTTATTCAATACTTTTTACGCTATTTCATGGCTGAATTTCCAAGGCATTTTTCCATGTTGTTCTTCACTTTTTAGTGACTTTTAAAACTTAAAACTTAAATGTCAATTACTGCAACTTTTTGGCCCTTATGTATAAGAAACATACGCATAAAAAAAATTATATTTCACATATATATCAAGCCAAAAACAACTGTGCATCATACAATTTCCAGAATAAGTTTTTATGCACAAGATCATCATAAAATGGCTCATATGCACACAAAATCAAGCATGAAGATAATCTAACTAATCCTAACTCTTATCTCTTGTTCAAATCAGTCATTAAACACTTTAAACACCAAGAATCACCTAAACAAAAGCAAAAAGACAAGTAATGAAAATTAAGTCCTCTTGGCCGAATCATGGTGCTAAAAAAGTGATGAATTTCACCCACTTAGAACTTGAATTTTGAGTGCTTTTTGGCGTGCTCCCTTAAGGCATTCACGAGTGATTTTTTAGACATGAAAAAGAGCAACATAACCCCTTAGTTTTAGGTTCAAAACTAAAAAAAGAAAGGTGAAGAGTGATGGTTACCTTTGTTGAAATTTGTATGGAAGAACAAGAAAAATCAAAGAAAGAACAAGGAATTGGACTTGGAAGGCTTGAATCCTTGAAGAACCAACCAAAAGCTATGAAAGAACACCTTGAATTCTTGTTAGAAAATGTATGAGCTTGGCAGAAATGCACTCTTTTTCTCTCAAAAACTCGGCTCTCACTACAAAATAAAAAAAACGCTGAGAAAATCGTTGGATTTAGCGTCGGACGTTAGCAGCAAATTTTATGTACTGTCGAATTTAGCAATAAATTCGTCACCCTAAAGTATTACTGTCAGAGTTGATGTTCCGACGATAAAATTTGGAGGAAAAAAAGAAATTTTGGCACGCTGGCTATCGTTGGATATACCAGCGAATAAATCCGACGCTGAACCTTGTTTAGTGAAACGTTACATTTTGGTTACATGCACCATGTTACCGTCGGATTAATGCATTTTGGTTACACGCACCATGTTACCGTTGAATTAATCCGCCAATAAATTCAACGGTAATCGTGCCCTAAATTTGAACCACGAACCCTCTTCTCATTCATTTCGAAATTGTTTTCTCTCTCTAATCTCTCACCTTCCTCTTTCTCTCTAACCTCTCACCTCTCACCTCTCATTCTAGCCCCTGCCGCCGCTGCTCGAAACACCCCCTTCTCTCTTGTCTGTTCCCGCCACCGCCGCTGCTCAAAACACCCACTTCAAAACAAACATCTGCAACAATTGAATAAAAAATTCAGCAGAACAAACACCAAGTAACTACAAAGTTCACAAAATAATACCACCAAAATCCAGAAAGATTGTTTACCTCTTTGAATTCAATTTGAGGATTAGGGTAGAGATGAGACCAGATGAGAAGGACAGAAAGTAGAGTGCGAGTTACTTCTCGTCCAAGGGAGAGGCCGCCGCTGGTGATGGACGTAGCCCTTCACACATCTATGAATCGCTTTGGTTTAAATCTCTATAATCACAGAAACATAACGTATCACATAACAAATGCATTCTAGGGAAAAATTAAGAATTAAGAGAAAGACTTGCATACTCTTTTAGCACATTTAATGCGTACTTCAAGAGACTCTGAAAGAGAGAGAATGAGAACAACCACTCATTATATTCAAAATTAAGAATGTGATTATAATTACTCCTCTAGGAAGCATTAATTGTGCTCCAAAACGATGCATGCATTTCTCCAGAGAAATCACGAATTCAGATTAGATATACCTTTGGTGAAAATTTTCCTTATCGTAGTATTCAAGTCACCTTCCCAGTGCGATTGATCTCCTTTCTCGTTCAAATATATCCTCCTGAGGATTGATGCCCTTAAGATACCATGCGAGAATGTCTCCATTGCTGGACACTCCACCAAGTATAATTGATTCAATAATGGAAATCTGAAGTAGTGATTTTCGTTACAAAACCATCGAAGTTCCGGCAAATTCAAAAGTTTTATGCAGGCTAATTTTGGGAAGACAAGCCCAAGAGGTGACTCTTGCTCTTCCCCTCCTCCATGTTCATTTCCTATAATTTCCTCGACCCCACAATCGCTTATCTCAAGGACCCCGAGTTGCAGAAGATCTTTTGCCATAGAAAGTGGAAATACATGCTTCAAGCTTTTGCATGTGGTTACCTTTACCATAGATAGGTTTTGAAACCTTACACACTCTTGAGGATCCTTATTCATTAAATGCTTCAAGTTTGGTAAATGGCCCAAAGATAAAGCTCTCAACTGAATGTCCACTTCGTTAATTCCACCTTCTATTTCGTATACAAATTCCAGCGCATCGCAATACCATACATCCAATGAGTCCAGACTTAGTAATTTGTCTAGTACATGAGACTGGAACACGTTCAAGATGCTCGAACAATATGTGATTTCCATCTTTTTCAATTTACTAAAGGAATTTTGAGGGAGTTGACTTGGCCATATTGACTTTAAGCTTTCCATTTCAGAGATCACAACTGTCTCCAAGTTTGGGAAAATTGGACCCTGTATATGCCATTGATAACTTATGTCAGATTCACGATTGAATACACACACGCCGTATGAGAAAAGAAAAGGATACAGAGAAAGGAACAACTTGAATCATTTAGAAACGCTCACCATTTCAGTAGGAACAGACTTTCTAGCAAGTCGAACGTTGTCTGTGTTTCCATCTCGGGAAAATATATGCTCTACTAATTTGCATGAATTAATTAAAAGATGCTGGAGGTTGACAAGTCTTGCAGCCACATGGTATGAAAAAAGATATGCCAACCTTTCACAACCATCTACCGTCAAAGTTGTCAAATTTTGAAAGCTAGTTTGTGCTGAAAGTTTGTCATCCCATATCTTGTGTACATTGATTGAGCACAACTTCAGGTTCTCTAAATTTGGAAATTCAACCTATAAAGTATAAACATAATCATTGCCATAAGAAATTTGAACTTATAGTATGATTATCTCTGGCAAAAGAAAGCAGTGCCATGCTGTTCTAAGTTACAATTTTAAATATATATCCCGTTAAAGCAAGTAATATCTCATGTCACACATTCATCATGTAGAAGAGGCAAATATTATTTTCCCCTTTCCTTTATCAAATATTTTTGTTTCAGCCTAAAGAACTCGCAATCAATATGTTCTTCTATGCTAAATTAATGGCTTTATACGATGAAACTATCTACGTCAGGAAAAAAACATATCATCAAGAACAGTGATATGACTTCATTAGATATACTGAAAATGTGGAAGTAAGAAGACTGCTTCACTCCAGTTTAGAATGTGCTACTGTTTTTTTAATTGTCCTGTGTCTCTTTAAAAGTATCAAGAAAGATAGACAATAAAATTTTCTAACACAAGCTTAACAAGCATAAGATGTTCTAGACTTCTAGTCAAAAGTTTACTAGAGAAGAATTAGTGCATTTTTCTACCTTTTCAGTAAAAAGTTGAATGGTGTTGTTAACAGAAGGCTCGGGAGAGAGACTAACGAGGGAAGGTAAGCATTCAAGTGTGAGAGAACGCATTTTAAGGAACTGAATCTTGTCAGTTTCACTGTCATCCTCTTTTATCTTTTCAGCCACAATCTTGGTCATGAATTTGCATTCACAAATTTCGACTTCAAGTAGTTCAGAGAGCTGTTCAACCATGGAGTGTGGGAAAACAAACTCGATCTGATCACAGCCTTTTATTTTGACAACCCTTAGTTTGGTAAAGGCCTGTGCTGGAAGAGGGCCACTACATATCCTTTCCAGGTTACTCAGATTGTGAAGAATCAATGACTCCAAGTTGGGGAAGGCATGATCACGATGAGCCCACTCGATCGGGCCAATAATGCTCCACATATCATCACAATTTTGGATACTAAGATGCTTCAACAGCGAGAATCCATCATCGTTCAATTCATATAGTACTTCCCTGACACCCTTCAATTCAGCAAGATGCAAATCTTCAGCTCTATTCATCAGCATTTTGATCCCATAATCCATGAGTATTCTTGGATCCATGCTTGGATTAAGCTTAAATACTCTTGAAACTTTGAAAAACCCGGACTCCACCCCAAACGAATTCCATCCATTCCCAATTGAAATATTGTAACTATGTAATTTTCCAAGGGCAAGCAAGTCTCTAGGGAAAACTGATGCATCATTGATGTGAATATTCAGAGTTGTTAGTTTATGCAAACTCCCAAGCTCACTTAGACTTGAATCATTGCCTTGGTTTTTGCATCCCTGGACCTCCCATTGAATATTGCAGTTCTCTATAAGGAGCTCTTCCAAGCTAGTCAGTTTTGATATCAGGTTGTGGGGTATAACTCTTAGTGTTGAGCAATCAGTCAAATCTAGAAACCTTAGATGAATTAATTGTCCTATTTCCGCAGGAAGTTCTTCGATAAGCTCGGATTTTTCAAGGCTGAGAATCTCCAAGTTTTTGAGCTCTCCAACAACAGCTATGTCTTCCAACATGCATTTACAAAGATTCAATGCCTGGAGGTTTGTCAAGAGACCAAGAGACGAAGGAAGCGATGGTGTACAATTCAGACCTCCTAAAGTTAGAACCTTCAATTCTCTCATCTCAACAAAGAAATTATCAGGAAGTTTCAAATAGTTACCTTGACTACAGAGTTGCAGTATCTTCAACGTCGGACATTCTAACTTCTCTGGAAGTTCATTGATATAACACCAATCCAAAAAAATATGTTGACAATTTTTAAGAAAATCCATTCTAGGCCACTCTTTCAATTCAGTGTTTCTCTGCATAGTAAAGAAAGGTTTAGTTCTGGATGCGATTGCAGCAGCCACAATGCGAACAATGTGCAGAGCTTCAACCTGATATCTTTCCCCTTCAAGCAATAAACTCGCTGCTCTCAGGTTGTCTATTAATTTGTAAAGTCTGTTTCTTCCGTCTGCCAATGAATCAACATTTTTATGCAGACCCAAACACCAGCCATATACTAACAAATCTTTGGTGCTATAATAATTTCCCAATGAACCCAAAAGGAGGAAGAATGTTTGGAGTTCATGACTTTCCAAATATTCATAGCTTTGCTCTACAGCAGAATGCACTTTGGAATAGGAACATCCATCAAGATCAAAATTGGTTAACTGCTCCAATGCATCCTTCCAAGCATAGAAATCCTTATTCTTTAATGCCTCCGCCACCGTCACTATCAAAAGGGGCAAACCCGCGCAGTTTTCGGCTACTTTCTTCGCTATCCGTTGAATGCTGTCATCCTTAGCAGCTTCCCCTCCCTTCTTTTCAAACAAGTTCCAACTCTCACTCTCAGACAGAACTTCAAGTCTAAAAACCTTCTGCGCACCCAACATAGCATTCAACACATTAAGATCTCTGGATGTCACCAACAATTTGCATCCTTTGTGGTCCTCACCAGAAGGAACACCAACCTCAGTCAAGTCAAGCTTTCCCCAAACATCATCAAGTATGACAAGAATGCTTTGCTCTTGCCTAATCCTTTGCCGCAACCGGCATGCTTTTCCCATCTCAGTCAGCTCATCAAATTTCAGACCCAAACCATCAGCAATTTCAGCTCTAATAGTCCTCACATCTGGTTCACTTGTCACAGTTGCCTCAACGACCACATCAAACGAACCACCCTTCTCGGCTTGCCATGCTAGTTCCTTAACCAGGGCAGTCTTACCCACCCCACCCATTCCATACACACCAATCATGGAAGCCTCAGAATCCTTCAAGGCCTGCATGATCTCATTCAACATTGCAGTTCTAGATTCCAAGGCTTCATATCCTCTAGAAGCTGAACTGACATTGCATTTCAAAGCACAACGGTAAGAAACCTTGTCAAATGTCTCTTGCCTGAGCTCAGATAGATGATCCATCAAATTTCTTGCCTTCTGGCTCAAGGTGTACTTAGAATATATATCTAAGCATCCAATTCTTTCTTGCTCTTCGTGACGAAGGAATGCTTGAGCCTCTTCTATTGCTGCACGAACTCGAGTAAACCAGTTGCGCACTGTGTCTTCAACCTGCTCACCATTCCTTTTGGCAGCTTCAACAGTGTGCCTCACTTCTTTCTCTTCCCGCTGCAACTTCTGGACCTCATTTTCAAGGTTAGTGACATAAGTGTTGTACAGCAATACATAAGTAAGTTGTTTTAGAACAGGTACAGCCACATTTGATGCTATGCTAGCAATTGTATCCATCCGTGTTAGGCTTCTTGATTGTGTATTCCTTGACTGCAAAAGAATGGAACCAAATTAAGGAAAAATTGTTTGTTCTGAGCATTCAACCACTGAGAACCATACATAGCGCTAGAAGCTTGCCGTAATTTATCAAACAGTAAAATATACATTTCAAGTACTTTAATTATATCAAAACTTGTTAGCGAAATCTTGAAATGAGTTAACTCTTAACCATAAATCGTGTATTATTTAATTGTAATCTTATCCAAATATTTGATCTCACAAGAAATCTCAAACATGAGCTCACCTAAATGAAATAATATAATTGTGATCTAGAGTATTACTGAAGAGATAAAATTGCATTGGTGAATACTTGTAGATTGTATCAAACACTAGAACAAAACTAATAAGCATTCAGATCCTTCTAGATTGATCGGTCATGAACCAAATTGACTAAATTAGAGGTAAAATTTAAAGAGAGCTTCAAAGTATGGTATGCGTTAATAACTTAAACACCAGAATTCATGAATAATAAGGCTTAATCTTGAAACGTACCTATTAGTTTGCTCTGATTATCAAAATGCAATCGTCTCGTGCTCCTCGAGTTAGGACTTAGGTACCACGCTTTAATGCTAAGACCACCGTCATAAGGAGTAGGAGACTGAAGTAGGTGAGGAATTGACAACGACAATTTTACTTCGTTATCTTTATTTTACTGTTTCGACAACTTCTATCGTAATTCTTTTTACAACACGTTTCAGAATGAAACTCTTCCTCTGCACTCGATATTATTATTTAAGCGATAATAATATCGCGTGCTACATGCTTATAGTTTGAGTACAGGGTAAATGCTTCGACTCTCAAATTTTATTATTTTCTCAAACTAAGAATATTAGAGGTCCAGGAAAATTTATTGTTTTTTATTAGTTTTTTTTTTTTTGGTTGTTTTGTTGTTCGTGAATCATGATACATTTGTTTAAGTGGATGAATAGATAATTTAAATTAGTTATTTTTTTGTTAGTAGTTAGTTAATAATATTTAAAAATATAAATTAAAGGAATATTATTAAATTATTAAATTAAAAAAATTAAATTAATAACTAAAAATATTAGTCAAAAATAATAAATTTTATTAGTTTTTAAGTTTTTATTTATTAGTGCTATATGTATACTAAAACATTAGTTATTAAATCACTTATTGAAATATAAAAATAAAATAAATAATATATATATTTGTAAATAAATACTTGACTATTGATTTAGTGGTTGATATTTTATTTGCAGATAAGTGTATAATACTTTCGAACTTTTATTAGATTAAAATAGTTTCTATTTTTAGTTTTAATGCCATTTCTTCTTTCTTAATTGTCACCATACAAATAATTTCGTTTTATTATCTTTTATGCAATAAATTTTATTATATTATATTATTTAATAATAAATTATATTTTGACGTCACGCATATTGACGAAGAGTATTTTAGTATCAGTTTGCACACGTCTTTTTTCTCAACAATATTTTTAAAAAGTATTATTATTAAATGTTTAAATTTATTAATGTTTAATAATTAAATATGAAAAAATTTATTAAAAATTATAATATTTCATATTATATCTATATCATAATTATTTTGATTCTATTTTATTATATTCTTATTAATCTACTTAATATATTAAAATTAAATTTTTTTAATTAATAAAAATAAAATATCAAATTTTCATGAATTTTTTTTCTCTCAAATAAAAGTACTTTTTTTTATATAATAATGATATTTATTATTATTTATTACATTTTTTTATTTTTATTTCTGATATTTATTAAATTTTTTTTTTAATATTTTAGGTATTAATTATTGTTATTTAATTAACTTATTTTAGGTATTTAATTATTAAAATTTTAGATATTAATTATCAACTCGCTCACTCTTCTAATTCGTCCATCTCCACACCTTGCCAGTTTTTCTATTCTTACTATCTAATTATCTTTCGAAATATCTACCTCTACTCCATTCCCTACACTCTACCTACCCTGTCTTCTAAAAAAATCTCTTCCTTCCAATATGCTATTCTATATTCATGATGTGTTTCTTTCTTTTACTGTCTCCCATAGGCTTCAATTAGAAAAATAAATGGTCTTCAATATCCAAACTCATATTGCATCCTCCTCTTTTAATAGCCTCCATGCTTGTTTAGTCAAGTGTGCTACGTTTTGACATTCTAAGTCTTTAAATTTTAAGCCTCTATTATTTTTTATTCCTTATCATTTTGCCCAACTCTTCCAATAAATGCTTCTTTCCTTCCCATTATTTGACCACAAGAATCTGACAATCGCTGTTTCAATTCTCTTGTAGAAGGATTTAGGAAATTTAATAACGCTCATGGCATAGACTAGAATCGCTTGTCTACTGCTTTTATCAAAATCTCCTTTCTAACTTGATTTAATAATTTCTCATTCCATCCTTGCATTTTATTTAGTATCTTCTCTTCTATCCACTCCAAAACTCTATTCTTTAATCTTCTCCATCTCGCTGGCAATCCTAGATATCTCCCGAGTTTCTTCCACGACGCTATTTCGGTGATCTCTTCTATGTTCACCCTACTTTGGATAGGTACCTGACTTCCAAAATTCAGCCCGAACTTCTTAGTGTTAATTCTTTGTCCTGATGCCTCCGTATATTTATTAATAATCTAAATGAGTTGATAAATTTTCTCTTCTTACGCCCCTACAAAAATAATACAATTATCAGCAAATAATAAATGAGTAATGACCGGCGTTGTTGTAGCTAACTTAATTACGGAAATTAGATTATCCCTCGTTGCCTTTTTCATGAGTATAGTAAAGTTTTCAGTAGCTAAAATAAAGAGATAGGGTGATAGAGTCTAAGACCTCTTTGGGGGTTGATCTTGCTTGATAATTTTTCATTTATTTTAAATCTATAACTAGCACTTTTCACACAGCTAATCATCAGCTTCACTCACTCATTACTAAAACCGAACTCTTCCACGACCCTTTTCAAAAAATTCCTTTCCAATCTATCATAAGTCTTATTCTTGTCCAATTTAATAGCTATGTCCTTGCTTCAAAGACTACTTTTTTGTTTAATTTGTGAAAAGCTTCTTATACTATGACTATATTATCTTGTATGAGTCTTCCTTTTAAAAAGCACTTTGAATTGGAGAAATAATAACGTCTAGCACTTTCCTTAACCTCTCCACTAAGATCCTAGTTATAATCTTGTACAAAAAATTACCATAGCTTATAGGTCTAAGGTGATTCAAGCTTTCCAGTTGACTCATTTTAGGAATCAAAACAACAGTTGTCTCACCTAAATCTTCTGGTATGATATTGTCTTTAAAAAATTGTTTAACTACTCTCCACACTTCTTTACTCAAAATATCCCAATGTTGCTGAAAAAATAATCCATTTAATCCATATGGACCTAGAGCTTTTAAGCCACCCATACTAAAAGTCGCCTCCTTAATTTTTTCATCATTGATCTTTGCCATTAGCTCCTAATTCATCTCTCTAGTGACACTCCTAAGTATTTTCCTTACACAATCTTCTAAGTTCTTGTCCCCTATAGAGGTAAACAACTTGGTAAAGTATCTTTCCACTAACCTCATGATATTATCCTCTCCTTGTATCCACTGTCCTGTCTCATCTCTCAATTTCTCAATTATATTCCTATTTCTTTTCTGAATTGTTGTTGAATAAAAGAAAGCTGAATTTTTATCTCTCCATTTTAATCATTCCAGCCTTGACCTTTGTCCCCAATACTTCTCTTCTTGCTTTCATAGCTCTGAGATTTGACTTTTCAATTCATTCTCTCTCCTATAATCACTTTTAAACATATCGAATTTTTGAATGTGTTGTAATTCTATTTTCTTTTTTTCAATTTATTTATCTGTTCTCTTAAATTTCCTTTTATTCCACTCTATTAACACCCTCTTGCATCTATTTCTCTTTCTTATGAACTGATTCTAACAATTTCTATTCCTATCATCTAATTGCTAACTCCGCTTAATCACCTCTTTGCACTCTTCATGCTTTGCCCAAAACGCCTCAAATCTGAACTCCTTTTTTATCTGAACTTGCGGTTGTGTTTCCAAAATTAATGCACAGTGATCCGAACTTACAGCCGGAGAAACTTTCAAAATCGCATTCTGGTTAATTTGCAGCCAATTTCAATTTACTAACACCCTATCCAGTTTTTTCTTAGTGTAAATTTATTTCTTGGATTACTAAACCAAGTAAACTTACTACCTTTGAGATCAACATCCATTAATCCATTATCATCTACAAACTTTCTAAAAGTTTTTAAATAAATTCTTGGTTGTGGTTGAATGCTTAATTTTTCACCGTGACTTAAAATATCATTGAAGTTCTCCAAATAAGCTTGAGATTCTTCCAAGTTCACATTACTTACTGTGAGCTCCTGACATGCTCCGGAGTTCTACACAAAATATATTATCAAAATAAAACCTTCTTTTTATTCTACTCATTTTTTCTTGTCTAGTCCTAGTTTGTATTACAAACACTATGAGCAGCTTAACTTTTTTGCAAAGATCATATAACTCCGAGATTGTCGGGACAGTCGTTATTCCTCGACAATTCCAACTAATGATACTTATGGTTGAGGGTGGGGCATGCTAAGACCCGCCTCCTCGGCCATTTGTATTCCCTTTAAGTGACCAGAACCATACATAAATAATTCATACTCTCCTGTGTCTAGTACAATGCTGCTATTCTTTATTTTCTTAGGCTCCCTGTCTTCTTGCTCTTCCTTCCATTCCTCATTTGTAAGCATTGGCACATGTTTATTTTCTCGTTTTTCTTTTTAAATTTAGCTTCAATTCCATCTTCTTTGTAAGTTATGTTTCCCAATCAGCATGTTCTTTTCTTCCATCATCTTCATCTTCATCGCTTGCCAATTCTACATAATAGACGTTCTCACTCGAGTTTACATGCCGCCCCACAAATTCATCTTCTCTGTCCTATGCTTCATTGAATAGCTTCTTGAGTCCTTCTTCTCCCATTCCACTCTTCAACATTTTTTTAAATTCATTCATCCCTTCTCGGTCAACATTCACATATTTTTCCTTTTTTTTTGCTGTCATAAGTCTTTAGTTCCTAGGTATGGTTTCTTTTTCTATTTTTTTGGATCAATTTCCAATCTTCTTTTTGTTAGCTATTCACCTCTCCTTCATCTGTTGCATATAAATTCAGCCCACCTCCTTCAATACTCCAAATCTGTAGTTGATTTGCCAAAATATTGGACCCAACATCCTTTTTTGGCCCGTAACTACTCACCTCCTGAACCTCTTTTTCCTTTTCTTCCTTTTGGGCCTGTTTGGTATGAGCCCATTCATTTTTTTTCTCTCTTATCTTTCTAGTGAGACTCTTAAATTTGTAGGTTGCTCCTAGATCAAGCTGCATATCTTCATCTCCCTGAAAATTAAGGATTTTTTGTACTTCTTCTACCTGCTCTTCTGCTTCAACCATCTCTTCCTCACTCTTTGTTTGGTTTTCCCAGACACTCTCCTCCGTGATTTTTTGCTGCAGAATTTTTTCAGCCCTAATCTTGCTCTCCTCAGTGCTTTGCTCCTCACCACTCTCTCTTTCAAGATTTTGTTGATCACGCGCTTGCTCTTTCCCATCTTCTCTCCATCCATGTTGTTTCAAACTTTCTCCTCCCATGGTTAAAACTGGTCGAACTTGGCTGACTCCTAATCCTGGTGAGTACCTCTTCTTAGATGCATCCCAGCATGCTATGGCTGTTGGATTCTTGCATATTTTTTTCTCATGTTCTAATATTTCACAGTTAAAACAGTAACTGTCAGGCAGCCTCTCGTACTTGAAAAAAACTCACAATGGTGACATTTTCTCTCTATCTAACAGAAATCCGTAGACAAAGCCTTGGTAATATTGATGCCAATCCTGATCCTTAGAAAAGACCTCCTGAGAATGCCATCCACTATTGGATCTTCAGCCTCAGCCAATACTCCCAGCATTCCTCCGATAAGAATTCCTGTCTCTTTATTCATGTGATCATGTGGAATGCCATGAACTTGAATCCAAAACTCCATGAAAATCATGATTAATTTCAAAAACTGATTCACCCTCCATTCATAATCTGAGATTGACCAGATTTTTCCTGACATTCCAGGGACCATTTTGAATAATCTACTAACCCTCTCTTCTTGTCTTTGAAGTTGAATAACATCTTTTTCAGACCAATGTCAGTAACCATAATTCCTTGTGGATTTTTTCACATTCCCAATCATGCATTCCTACAAGTTTTGAAGCTCGGCTCTTTATTACTTATTATCTTTTTCACTACATTCAAATAATCTTTCTTATACCCCAATTCTCCTGGCTTGTTGAGATTGATGACTTTACCTTCTATACTATTCATGTTATATGTTGCTAATTTTTGACGCTGTATATTTCAGGTTTTGCAGTAATTTTGATGGATCAAATAGTATAATAATTGTGTGAGAATACCGTTTGTGAGATTTGAACAGGATGAAAAAGCTCTTTTTTGGAGAAGAACCTGAAGTTCTTAGAGGACTCTCCTATTGAAAGAAGAAGAGCTTCCTATTAGAGTATTTGACCCACAAGATCTGGATTTTAACTTGTCTGTGTGCCTAAACTTATAAGCTAAATCATTTTATCCCTTTTAGACCTATATTGCCTTTTTAGACCCATATTGCAACTTTTTTTTATTTTGTAATCACTTATGATATGCATGTTTTATATTGATGTTGATTTAAATTCTTGCTAAAATTTTCAAGTTTTGTAAGTTTAACTTTTAATTCTTTGAAGCAGTGGATTGGTGTAATTTTCTGCACTATAATTGTTTGTTGATGTTTAATTTGGAATGGATGACTAAAATCTTAGTTTTGGCTTAAGAATAAGAACTTAGGAGAATGATGAGTTTAACTAATTTTCGTGATTGATAATAATTAGGTTATTTGAATTACTTTAATTGATTCAACTCCAACAAACATTCCGCGTCCTAGTTGGTTAACTTAACTTGTTGGAGCTTTGCTAATTATATTGAATTAATAAACTCCAATAGATTTTTCAAATTTTAATGATTTACTTATTAGAACGAGTTAATCCAATTACATTTATATAATTTATATGACAATGATAGATAATCCTCCTAAAAATTAACATAAATATGTCGAAACACTTTAGTTGTGTCTGAATTTAATTTCTTGAATCTTATTTTAACTTCATGTCCACAATCTCTAAAACCCCTTAGTTCGTGATTATTATGATGTCTCCTCTCCAAAATACGACTTGGACGAGTTAAACCCAAAGTGATTCCTGAGATTCACGGTTTGCACCAATTTAGTCCCTGACTTACCAATTGCACCATTTATGTCCCCAACTTTATTAAAATTACACCAAGGTCGTCCCTAGCCACATCTCCGGGCAAATTAACTACTGCCGACAGTGACCTGGCACTGAAAAGCCACGCTGGCGTAGATAAAGGCAAGCTGAGGTGGCAATTGAAACTGTTTGACCCAATGTGGTCCCTATACCTAGTTTTAATACCAATTTCTAGCATGGCATCGTTACCCCTCTTCATCTTCTTCTCTCTGCCCAGGAACGCTCTTCATTGTCTTCATTGTTCCTACTCGTTGAACTGCAATGAAAACCATGATTGGGTGTGCGAGCCAGGGTCAAGAAAGCTCTACACGATCGACGACGAAAATGCGGAGTCGGACCAGACCGTCGCGGGTACCAGAGCGGTGTGGGTGCGGCTGCCAGCCGGTGCTTCGTTGGTCCGGAACAACTACCAACCTAGATAAGCCCTTCTTCAGTTGTCCAAATTACAATGTGAGTTTTTGGTAAGAAAAATTGATTAGTTGTTTTCTGTTCTTTCCTTATGATATGTCATATTCAGACTAAGGGCAAAACATGGTGTGGATTTTTTCTCTGGGCTGATGATGTAGAAGAAGAAGAGGAACATGAAGGAAGAGTGGATGCAGCTGCAGTTGACAATGAGCAAGTGAGAGTGAATTTAGCCTGGAGGATTAAAAAATTGAAAGCTGAAGTGAGGACCCAAAAATCTATGATACAATTCTTAGGCATAGTGGTGTTTTTCACTGTAGTTGCTGTATTGATTATGACTTTAAAGTTCTGACAATGTTGTATGTAATGTGTTTATGGATGAATGAAAGTAAGAGGTGGTTTTTTTTATCTTGAGATATATGCCCTGTTTTTGATTGACTGGTTATCATAAAGAGAAATAATTACAGATCATCTGACATCATAATAGCATAATGCATAATGCATAATTACAAAAGTAGCAAAGATAAACATATTTGAGTAGCAAACATTAACCTATTTGAGTTGCAAACATTAAAGGAACAAAAGAAGTGCCACAGCATAGTTATCAAGGCTGGCAATACAAAAGTTATGACAATTGTCCTAAACAAAGCAACTATCTACTAACTGCCTTTAACAAAACAACAAAGTACTGTCCTAAACATCCTGATGTCAAAGTCATGAATTGTTCTTTTTCCTTGGTGCTTTGAAATCGGGAGTTGGAACAAACTTCATAAAGTTGTGCAATCTGGAAGATGTAGCCACACTGACTCCTTACATTGGATCCACACTAATGAATTGAGGTGGTGGTGAGCTCTTTCTTTTGGTGGGCAACTTCTGTGGCCTTGGTGGTGCAGGTGCAGCAGGTCCTGCTATGTCCTACAGCAGATAAATAGTTCAACACATGAGCCCAGATAACAAAAAAATTATACTTGTGTGCTGTTGTAACGTGGAGAAGTGTATTACTTGTGATCCTTCGTAGTTTGGTTGTGATATGTCAATCTCCACAGCAGGAGGGTTATTAGCTGGTGTAGCATCAGTTTGAGGGGGAGGGCCAGCCTCAGAAGCAGAAGCAGCAGTATTAGTTTGAGGGGGAGGGCCAGCCTCAGAAGCAGAAGCAGCAACATTTGATTTGGCTTTATCTGCAGCAGCTACTTCATCTAGTCTCTTCTTTAAGCACCCTCTCTTAGTATGCCCTTTTACCCTACAATACCTACATGTGAATGGCTTCAAATGCCTTTTCAAACTTTCACTTGGTTTGGCTTTCTTATTACCATTGTTGCCCTCATCAGCATCTTTTCTCCTTTTCTTTGTCAAAGCTCCAGGCCTCCTCCTAATGTTAGGGGCCTGTGGTTGAGTGTACAAGAATTTCTCCCATAATGATTGGCCAGGAAGAGGAGTCTTTATCTCCTCTAAGTGCCAAGAATTAGCACCATCAGATACTGCACCTGGGTCAAGTGCTTCATACACATCAACAATTCTTGGAGTTCCCACAAACCCCAAGTCCACCTCTCCATCTGACACATCTTCAACCAATGCATCATCTGGTTGCATTATGTTCTCTCTTGTCTTAGTAGCAGCATATGTAGCTCTCTTGATGTCCTTTACTTTCTTATTTCTTGATTTGGACATACTTGCATTATCTTCACTGCTAGAGCTATCTTCTTGTATTGGCTTAAAGGAACTATCCTCTGAACCATCATCATCACTGGAATCATCATTTACATTTAAGTCAACATGAAGAGCTCCCTTGCCCTTATTAGCAGACCTTCTATATGTTTCCAACAGCCTGAGATCTTGTAATTCTCCTAGGTAAAAATTGAGGTTTGGATTTCATTTTTGCTTTGCTTTTATCTTTGGCTGTGGAGCATGCCTTGGTAGTCTCTCTTAGCTTGATTTTCAGGCTTGGGTTGGGCTTCTGATTGGGCTTCTGATTGGGCTTTTTAGTCAATTTGGGCCTGAAGATGGATGTTGTGTTGGGCTTTGACTTAGGTTTAGGATTTGGATTAGAATTAGGCTTCAGATTGGGTTTCTCATGAGCCTTAGCAGGCATTGGATTTGGAGTTGTGTTATCATCAATGGGGTTTGAATAGTGACATGGTTGGTTTCAAGGGGGTTGGAATAGGATTGTTTATGGGGTTTGGGTTTGCATTTGGGATAGAATTCGGTTCTGTAGTTGGGTTCGAGGTGTTACCATCAGTTTCGGGACCCTCACTTGTGTTCTTCTTGCTCACCAAGTCTCTCTCACAAGTATCATCAACCCATACTACAACTTCCTTCCTTGCAATCACCTCTGGTGTGGACACCCCATGCTCAAAGTACACATCAACAACTCCATCATTATTCTGTGCAGCAAAACACATCTCTCTTAATTCACCATCAGATGTAAGAGCCCTCAGTCCACCATCTAAGCTCCTCCCAGGAGGCAGCCACCAACATTGAAGTATGTTGTCATACCCAAGCTCCTTGTAATAGTTCCTTACGAAGAACACATCCAACGTGTCCTCATCTAAATCTCCTAAGCAAGTTCTGTTATCTGGTGAGTACACTAGTATTCCATCATCATTTTTTTTAATGTTCCCCCATGATGGAACATGATATCCATCAAAGTCTCCATTTGCATTATGCAAAAAACCAAATTGAGGAACCAAACAATCAGATTCGCACATGTAAAAATAAACATTGACATTCAACCACTTATAAAATACTAGAAACACCCATCAACCAACCCAACTAAGATTGCATTCAAAACAGAGCATGGAAAAAATTTCACCCTTACACACAAAAATCCTAACAGATAATAAAAAACTTTTAACTTTCATCAACCAAAATCAAATTTTCAACAAACACAGACATTGATGCTATTCTTTTTGTTGAAAAGCATTATTTTTTCGAGTTCAAACGTACCTTCGTGTGATTGCGATGAACTGCTTCTCCTTCCTTCACCAACAACGACCGCACAACACTATCACAGTGGCAGCGAATTCCACGGAGCTAAACGTTTTCAACCTTCAAACCCTATACAATGGCCAGCACTCAGGATTTCATGGTGCATTGTTTTGGTTTTCAGGACGAAGAGGAAGATGAAGTGATCATAGAACTTGGGTTATTTGGGTTTTGTTTCTAAACATACATGAAACGACGCCGTTCCATCCATCCACATTTTTAGTGCCAAGATTGCACTCCAGCGTGGCACCCAGTGTGGCTTCTCAGTGCCAGGTCACTGCCGGCGACAGTTAATTTGCCCGGAGATGTGGTTAGGGATGACCTTGGTGCAATTTTAACAAAGTCGGGAATATAAATAGTGCAATTGGTAAGTCAGGGACTAAATTGGTGCAAATCGTAAATCTCATGGACCACTTTGGGGTTTAACTCCAACTTAGACACATAACTGCCAAATTCAATTTTAATGGTTACGAGAACCTATACGCTTTTTAATTTGACTCGTGGTGAGGCAAGATCACAAGCAACGGCACTTGTTTTTTAACAATAAAAAACTCAACATCGTTTTGCCGCTTTTGAATTTTAATATGGAGGCATAGCTGGTGCTAGACGCTGATATGGGGAGGAGGGGTGCTTGAGATTGGGTCAGAGAAAATAGAACTCGGACCGTGCGACTGGGAAGACGCAACTCGGACCGTGCGAGTTCCTGCTGCCAAAGCGGACCGTCCGATTTGTTGCTACCTCCATCCACGTGTCGTTGACCAGGTGCTCCCTAGAGACGGTGCCCATTTAGCACAACCAACCCCCTCTATTGCATGCGTACCAGGAATTTCACTTTCCCTTTCTTCTCCAGCCAGCTTTGAAGCCTTCATCTTCTTCCTCCCTCAACCATTTCTGCTTCATCTGTTTGAACTAAAAAAACCCAAATGTCAAAGAAATCAAAACCTAGAAATGTTGATCGTCCGGAACTTTACATTGAAAAAATTACTTTAAATTATTTTTTTTATATACATACAAAAACAGAACCTAACAAAAATAATATAAAAAATATTTATTATATAAATAAATAAATACAATAAAAAATATAAAAGAGAGTATTATAAATTTCATAATATTAAACAAAAAAAATATTCTATAATTTTTCTAATATTATCCGTACTCTTTAATTTAGTATTATTTTGGACTATAAATTTTCATTATTTATGGCTCTATTGTTACTTATAATTAATTTTTTATTTATTTTGTCCTTTTTTATAAGATCATAGTTTATATTATACAAAATTTTGATAATAAACATAGTATATAATAATTACAATTACAAATTTTACAAAGTAAAAATAAAAAATAAAATAAATTAATATAAAACAAAGATAGAGTACATCAAAGAATAATACACTTTCTCTATCATCCATTCCTATCATTCACTAAAACAAAAACAAAAATTTTACCAGCAACTATTTTTTTCCAACTCAACAATACAGACTCCACACCCTGAGAAAGAAGAAGAGAAGTCGAAGAAGGTTAACAAACTTGGATCTGGTCGGCTATCTATGGTTCGGGAACTTCATAACTATATATATATACACACAACTCTGACCATGCGACTACTAGAACCTACTTCCCCAACGAACAAAACGGACCATCCGATTTGTTCCATGAGAAATGGCAGGGTCCGATTTCCATGATGTGAGTTTCATCTACTCTAAGCAAAACGGACCATCCGATTTGCATATAAATTTTGGAAACAAAGAATTTGGAGGGTCCGATTTCTCCACACCAACTCTGATAAAAAAACTGTCCCACATAACGGTGTAGAACCCCATCTTCTATAACCCTGTAAAACACCTACACCCCTTCCATAACCAAAAAAATAGCCTCGTTTTGCTTCATCAGTGCATCCTCTTTTAGTATTTTTATGGGTACACAGTAGAAGTCAAACTAACATCAAGTCATTTTTAAATCGTTTAGGAGTTAGGACATAGCAGGTATAGGATGAACAAAATATGATGGACAATACTGATATTTACTCCGAATATTTGAGACAAAAATAAAACTTTGCATAATAAATTATATATGTTAGAATTATTTGTCTATAAGTTTTGGATGTCTAATTTTTATTAAGCCATAAATTTGAGGAACAAGGGAAGCAAGGCCGGATAAGTCAGAACAACAGACACGGTCATGAACTTAAACTATACTTGCAATATGAAGCCAATAATATTGATACAAAAGCAAAGGGGTTAAACACAAGATTTCTACCTATGACGCCACGACTTAAAGGAACAAAGTCTTATATGTATATTACTAAAGTCCTATACACTATTGACAAGTGGCCTAACATAAAAGCATAGAGACATCAAATACACAAACTTATTTAATTGTAAAAACAAAAAATAAAGACACATACAAATGCAGTCATGAGAGCATTATGAGGAAGCAGAAGTAGCGGAAATTCTCTCGAAGCGACTAAGCCTGTTATCTGCGAGTCTTGTGGCATAAGCAGAACTCTTGTACTCAAACCAAGTAAACTCATTGTATAAGCTTTCCTTTCCATTCAATAAGAGAGATGGCAATGGGGCTATTCTCTCACTCAGAGGTGGACCACAAAAGTAAATCATTGACAGCCTTGATTTCAACCCGTTCGCCAGAACCCTGTGCCGTACGCTCCGAAACCGTCCATTGGTCAAAACCTGTGGATGCATATCCCCGACCAAAACAATCGTCAAATGAAAATGAGATATTTGGGATGACTAGACAAAGTGGCTGGCATATTCCATTTCAAATATAGTATGCAAAATCATGCTGACACAACATGATACGAAAAACATTTTGTTTTCATGTTTTTCGTACAAATTCCATGTCATCTTGAATAAAAAATGTTTCCTACACCAATAAAAGTCGGTTAGTATATTAAAAAAAAAAAGTCAAAGAGGCGAATTCTTTTTCAACTAACAACTCAGCTAACAATTGAATATCAAGAAAAACATCTAAAATTAAAAATAATAAGAATATCTAAAGCATAAATAAAATTAAATTTTATAATTTATAATATAAAATTTAAGACATAAAATTTAAGATTTAAAATTTAGGATGGTAAGTAAAGAATAATTGACAACAATGATAAATAATAATGGCTATAACAACAAAAAATAGTGGTTGACAGGTTGGTGATGACTAGTGATGAATGAATAAAATTATAGTGTTTTGAAGGAAAAAAAAAGTGATAAAGAATAAAAAAATTACTTAAAAAAAATATTTTTTGTCTTATTTTTTTGTATTGTTGGGTTTTCTTAAAAGAAAATGTAATTTTTATTTTTGTTTTCTAAAAGAACTCTTTGCAGTGCTGGCTATGGGTGTTGGTTTCCTAACATGATTGGGAAACATAAATTTGAGAGTCGAATCAATAAACAAAAATTCTTTTAGATGATGTTGTAGTGTTTACGTGTCGCTTTATGAGTATAGTGTTTTTATAGTCCTTATGAAACGATTTGAAGATGAGTGTATCCACATGTCAAAGCAATTATCCATAGGAACAGGAGGAATAAGCATATGTCTCATTATTGGCTTCCAACAATAAACTAAACTAACATGTTGTGTATTATGTCTACTATACCTGCAGAGCATCACCGACATTGACAAAGAAAGAGTTGTGATCAGGTGGCACCGAAACCCAACTCCTATCTCTCAAACAAATTTGGAGTCCCGAACTGTTGTTGGACCTCAACAGCGATATGATTTGTGGGTCTGTATGCTCACCAAAACCAATCATGCCTTTGCCATTATTATTATTGAAGTTCTCAGGATATGGAGGGTAATGGTTGAGCCTGAAGACTGAGTCACTCTCCTTGTCCATCATCATCTTGCTGAACACATTCTTTTGCTCAATGTTCAATCCCTCAGCCATCAGCTCAAGAATCACACATGCCATCTTCCTCACAGCACACATGTAATCACTTAGCACATTCCTGCCAGAACAATATATATATATGATAAATCAATGAGCTTTTTCCTTCCTTGTTTGATAGTGAAAAAACATTCATTTTGGGAATATAACGTACCGAAACTGCTCTGCTTTTGGACCAAAAACAGAAGAGAGTCTGATGAAGTTGTAGTCATGGTTGTTTGTGAGAAGGAGGTATTCGACCCAACCAAGGTCACCGTTGCGTCCAATGTTCTTGTTGCCATATCCAAATGGATTGGGAGTGCCTGCTTTCTCCTTCTGAGTGAGGGGGAGGGAGAAGAACTCTGCGGCTTGGGACTCCAGGTTGGAGATAGCTTCCATAGGGACAGCATGGTTAATGACCTTGAAGAAGCCATAGTCCTCACACGCCTTCAATATGAGAGTCTTTGCTTCCACGGGTTTGGAAAGGTCCACCACAGGGACGATGGATGTAGGGAATGTGGGTGTTTTCCTTATGCAGGAGTACTGCTCTGTTGTTGGTTTGGACAACACCACCATCTTTCTTCTTGTTTTTGTGGTTTATGTTTTATTTTATTTCCTCAAGTGCTAGATACAGAAAAGAAAGACAGTTTGTTTTCAGAGAGGTTATGGAGAGTCAAATTAATGTGAATTGAAAGATGTTAGAATTGAATGGAAGATGCTTGTGAGGAATGGTTTAGGCTCTTCGCTATTTATAGCCAGAAAATTTCGTGGGGGCAGAGGGGAAGAGAGACACTAGAGAGGGTGGGGGCCGGGGGATAGCGACAGACAGTGAGAGAGAAGAAAAATTGGATTGTTCAACGTATAATCTTTTCAAGTAAATTCATTTTGCAAGCAATACTAAGTATAGTAATATAAAACTAATATATATATATATATATATATATATATATATATATTATGTATATGTGTTTGTGTGTGAATTTTAGGATTTTTTATTTAAATAAATAAAATAAATGTAATAATTATCAAAATAAATAATTTTAAAAATATTTACCAATTTAAATTTCTTAGTTTTATCTCGTTTACACTGTACATCAGCAAGCCTGTCCGCGCATATAAATAGAAGTCGTTTACAGCGGCAGTTTGGGTCTCATTTTGACTGAGTCAACCTCTTTTTCTCCTCTTTAGGGCTGCACACAGATCGGATCGGATCGGATATAGCCTATAATTCTATCCGATCTGCACTACACTCATCGGATCGGATCGGATACGATATCCGCATTTTTTCAAGTTGGACCTGATCTGATCCGATCCGCATATTTGCGGATCGGATCGGATATCGGGAATATCCGCATAATTCAAAAAAATTGTTTTAAGGACCTTTTTTGTTCTAAAAAAATTTGTTTTTTCACCAGTTTAACCCTATTTATTCCTAAAATATTATCAATAAAGTTTTCTTGAATAACAAAAGAAAAATAATAACACAAGATCTAAGTTTAACTATTCTAAGTTAAAGTACAATATAAAAAAATTAAAAACAAGATATTATAAAATTTATAAAACAACACACTAAAATTCATATCACATTAGGATTTACTTTCTTAAACTATGTTATTTATATGAGGTATGCGGATATGCGGATTGGATCAGCGGATATCATTGCCAAATCCGCAATCCGATCCTACCATAGTGCGGATCTAATATGATCCGATGGCTCTGCAGATCGGATAATATCCGTAAAATTCGGATTGGATGCGGATAATTACCGCGGATATGCGGATATTATCCGATCCATGTGCAGCCTTACTCCTCTTTTATCCCTTTCTTACCCTATTTTAGACTGATACAGTGATGGCGCGCTAGGTAGGAAACGACGGAGACATCAACAGGTTGAACGACACATCGCATTATGTTGGGGCGGCCGACTTCGAGGTTAGTTGCATTCTATTTGTTTAATCTAAGTATGTGGCCATTGTTAGGGTAGTCCTGAATTGAGAAGAATGTAGTTAAATAGTTTAGTGATAGGTCTCTAAAAGGAATTTAGAACTCTATTTGCTTGTGCAAGGTTGTTATGACTTAATTATTGGTTTGGAACTTCTTTTTTCTTGTGCTAGGTTGTTAGTATGTATAACGTTCTAATTATGAAAGGTATCCTGGCATATGTAATTTAGAGACATATGTAGGCTAGAAACATGGAAGTATGTTCTTAATTAGAAGTAACTGTAAGTTAGATAGAAATATTTGCTATGTATCACATGTTAAGCTGATCTAAACACAAAAAGTAAAAAAAGAGTAAGAATTCAATAATGTGCATAAATTTATGATCGTCTCTTTATAAGGCTGAATTTTTATTTTATTGTTCAGAGGCCTTGCATTCTACTGCTCCGGCGAGTGAGCCGTACCCTTCCTCTACCGAACGCCATCGTCCCGTATCTGACTGAGGTTGGATTTGGTGACACGGTGTCACTCAGGGACTTCACTTTTGACAATTCCCTGATTTCGGCAGTCGTGGAGCGATGGCGTCCGGAGACGCACACGTTTTATCTCCCTGGGATGAGGTCACTATCACCCTGCAGGACGTGGCGTACCACCTAGCCTACATGCACACGGTAACCTGGTTGGGAGTGCCTCCGTGACTTCGGTAGGTGGTACGGCATGGAGACGTTGGCTATGATGGAGTAGCTGCTTAGTTCCAGGCCTCCAGTGGCGGCATAGGCTGCGCAGAAGAAGGAGTCTTTCACATTGAAGCTGGTGTGGTTGTGGGATCTTGTCCGTCAGATGCCCCCGACCAACGACTCGAAGACCCTCCGACAGTACGCCAGGTGCTATATTATGTTAGTGATCGGAGGGTATCTGATGACAGACAAGTCCAACAACCTGGTGCACATACGTTAGCTACCGCTTCTCCGAGATTTCGGGGAGTGTAGGGCGTTATCCTGGGGCTCGACTGTGCTGGCCTGGATGTACCAGTCACTCTGTTCGGCGGCACAGCGGGGCGTCACGGATATTGCCAGATGCACTCCGCTGTTGATGGGCTGGATTTTTCAGAGATTTCCTCAGTGGTGTCCACCAAATAGAGGAATCTACCAGTACCCGCTGGCTGCGAGGTAACCAATGTTTATTTTTGTACTTGCATCAAATATTGTTGTCAATTCATATGGTTTGTTACTAAACGAATCGTATATATTTCCTTTACTGTCAGGTTGGTTGGATTGCAGCAGCAGAGTAGGGATCAGCATTAGGCCAGGGTCCTGCATTGGAGGGTTTCGATCGACTGGTTACGGTTCGATGAGGTTAGTCATGAAATAAAATATATTGTGATTTTAAATACTTGTGTTGTAATACGTTATATTTTCGATAGTTAGATAGATAGCATATGGTTACTGATGTCCGAGATAATTTTTATTCAGTTTGCATGGAGAGTCTACAATGATCCTGCGATGCAGGTTCTGTGCCCGCACTGGTTCTGTGAGGAGCATAGTTATCAAAACTCGGTAATTAACCCGGTCATACGACTGGGTCACCGGGTTACAGATTAAACTGGTGGGTCACTCATTTATCCGGTTGACCCGGTCATAATTAAATAAAATGATAAAATTATAAAATAAATTAAAATCAAAGTTAAAATTTAAAATATATGTCGTCACAAGTATATTAATAATGCCACGTCAATAAAAATAATTATCTTATATATTAATTTCATAAAGTTATTTAAAATAAGGAATATAATAGAATAATTGTGTAAAATATTTTATAATATTAATATATTAAAATTAAATTATAAAAACAAATAATACAATATTATTATTGAAGAATTAAAATAATATTTTACAATATAATTGTTTTAATATGATATAATTATTAGTTTTTTAAGGATGATAAGTATTTGGTAAACAAAAGGTATTTCTTTTTAGTATATATATAATTATTAGCATACTATTTAACAAAGGAAACACTAGTCTAGTGGATTACTTATGCTTTAATTTGGGAAGGCCTCAAGTTTGAACCATGGCTTACATTTTTGGATGATTAATACAAAAAAGTTGTCTCCTATTGTGATCCCGCACACCGCTGATGCACTGTGGAGGCACAGTTACATTGACCCGGTCGGACCAACTTGACTGGTTTAATCTGGATTTGACTAATTCAACCTGGGTCAGACCAGTTTTTTACGGGCCAATAACAAAAACGGTCAGATACTTAACCTGAATCGGTTAAGAGTCCAGTTCACCATTTTTTCAGTCGAACTGGCCGGTCCGGTCCGGGTTTGATAACTATAGTGAGGAGAAGGAGTAGGGGACCTGGTTGTCAGCCGTCACGCTGGTCTGCTTCAATGGGTGAAATGGCAGTTCAATGGGGAACAGCAGGTGCCAGGCACTCCAGTGAATCTTGACAGGTATGAATGGTGGATAATTTTTTGAAAGTTATATGACTGTAGTTGTTTGTTATTCTGATAGTGATACTAGTTTATTTACTTACTGTGTTGAACGATAGGTATCTGACCACCACTGGCTGTGGTGAGGATGTCTGGTGGCCGGAGCAACTCCAGTAGTGGTACGATGGTTAGACCCAGAGGTTCGATCACGGTCGCAAGACGTCACTGTGCATCATACGTTTGACACCGGGCCGACCAGAGAGTACTATGATTGGTGGCGTGGGGCTTGCCGTGTGCGGCATCTATCGGGGCAGGAGGTTTTGGAGGACCCGAGGCTCGTAGAGTTGCCCCTCGACGTTCAGCCCACTACCAACCAGCCGAGAGACAATCTCACCCTACCGAGGGGCGTGCCAGATCGGAGGAGACGTGCGAGGGAGGTGAGAGAGGACACTCAACGATAGGGCTGGCAATGGGTAGGGTAGGGTAGGGTTTAGACCCTACCCTAACCCTACTCGCGGGTTGAAAATTTTATTAAAACTCTACCTTACCCTACCCGCGGGTTGAGAATCTCTCAACCCTAACCCTACCCGCACCCTAAAATTCTAAACCCTACCCTACCCTAGCCTACCCGCAGAAATATCAAATTTTTTCAAAGTAAATATAAAATTCAATCATTTCAAATTTTATACATATTAATAACATAAAAAATAAAAAACTAATGCTCTAAATTACTAAATTAACTAACTAGTTTTAGTGGTTCTTCACTTATTGTAAGTCATTACATAAGGGATGTTGTAGGTTCAACTCTCACTTTCTTCACTATATACCTAATTTTTATAAAATATGTGTTATATATGAAGTGCGGATAGGGTAGGGTAGGGTACACCCTAATCCCGTACCCTACCCTACCCGAACGGGTTGAACCGGGTTGGGTACCCGCGGTAGGGTATGAATTGCCAGCCCTACTCAACAACCTGCTAGGAGGGAGAGGGGCCATAGAGAGCATCGACCAGGTGAGCCGGTCAAGAGGGAAAGGGCCAGACCTCGACGGGATGTTGCTGTTCCCATCTTGCGCCACCGCAATAAGCAACACTCCACTATACCTGCCATATAGATGCATTCCATCTACAGATACAAAGGGCTTGCAATGCTTAAAGGCCTCGACACATGATGGGAATGCCCAAAATACCTTTTTGAACATACTGTAGTCACGTACCAGGAGGTGTCCATCGTAGAACGGTTTGATGCGTAGGTCACAAATGGTACCAGGAAAACAGCTTTGCAGTGCCTGAAGCAGCTTCAGCACCTTATTGTAAGACTCTTTCCAATTCCTGTATATCTGTGCAATTGCCTTCTACTTGTCCATCCACACCTTTCTGTAGGATGGTTTGAAGTGATAGCTTGCCTGGACCGCACCTTGCAAAACCAGAATGCTCACAGAGGGGTTGGACTGAATCAATGGCAAGATGACCCTATAGATCAGACTGCTATCTAACTGACGATGATCTTGAGACATGGTGGGTGCTAGACAACTGTGCACTCCACCAACCCTCCGAACCTCCCTGAACACAACAAAACAATATTGCTTTAGCCATGTCGTCAACCTACTTAATATATTGTGCAGAAGTACTGAAAAGCACAAGTAAAGTTAAGCTTACCAGTATCCGAGGTTCTGCCAAGGGGCCAGACAGAGGCTCCATTGACACCCGTTCTCAGCTTGACGGCACTGCACATGGTACTTTAACCGGTCCGACTCGATCAACCGGTACGCTGCACTCCTGCGAATACTGTAGTTCTTCACACCCTGAAGCACTGCCTCTCGGCTTCTAAACCTGTGGCCGACCCGAAACTCTACACCGCTGTCTAGATTGTAATATTCTTTACCCATGTCAGAAAATGGAGTCCTCTCATACATGGCGTCCAGATCCAAACTGTGATAGAACCCCTCAACAAAATAGGGTGGTTGAGAGAAGGAACAAAAGCCTTCAAGAGATGACTAGGGCCATGCTTTGCGAGAATGAGATTCCAAAATTTTTATGGGCTGAAGCTATAAATACAGCTTGTTACATTTTGAATAGAACTATTATTAGAAAAGGGTTGAAGAAAACTCCTTATGAGCTATGGAAAGGAACCCCTCCAAATCTTAAGTATTTTCATGTTTTTGGATACAAATGCTTTGTACTTAACAATAAAGAAAACCTTGGTAAATTTGATCCAAAATCCTATGAAAGGATGTTTGTTGGATACTCCACCACTAGCAAGGCCTATAGAATTTACCTCAAGAAACATAGGACCATAGAGGAATCCATACATGTCTATTTTTGTGATTTTAATTCAATTCCCAGTGCTGTGATTGAAGATGATACAGATTTTGAAGATATTGTCAACAAAGAAACCAGTGAAGAAAATCCTAAGTCTGCCCAAAATGAAGAATCGGTCAGTCCAGTTTTGTCTCGTCAGAATGGAGGAGATATTTCCATTTTGTCTCCTGAGCCAGCAAGAGAATCTGAAACAGTAAGACCCACTGAATCTCATCAAAGCTCAACATCACTTCAGAAGCCAAGAGAATGGAAGTCCATGAGGGGTTATCCTCATGACTTTATCATTGGTGATCCCTCTCAAGGTGTAACAACAAGATCCTCAACCAAAAGTCAGTCCGAACCAAGCAATTTTGCTCTCTTGTCACAAATGGAGCCCAACAATGTAAAACAAGCTCTTGAAGATCCATCATGGGTCAAAGCCATGCAAGAAGAGCTTGCTCAATTCGACAAGAATGAGGTTTGGACACTAGTACCTCATCCAGATGGTAAGAAAGTTACGGGTACTAAGTGGGTGTTCAAAAATAAAATAGGTGAGGATGGAAAAGTTATTCGTAACAAGGCTAGACTAGTGGACTAAGGTTACGATCAAGAAGAGGGTATAGATTTTAATGAGTCTTTTGCTCCGGTAGCAAGAATGGAAGCAATTAGGTTGCTTCTTGCCTATGCTGCCCATAAGGGTTTTAAAATGTTTCAAATGGATGTAAAATGTACTTTTCTAAATGGCTTTATTGATAGAGAAGTGTTTGTGGTACAACCCCCCGGTTTTGAAGATAAAGAATTTCCAAACCATGTTTTCAAACTCTCTAAGGCTCTTTATGGCCTTAGACAAGCTCCAAGAGCTTGGTATGAAAGGCTTAGTGCTTTCTTGTTGGAAAATAAATTTCAAAGGGGTACCACTGACGCTACTTTATTTATTAAAGCATCTAATGATGATATTCTCCTAGTTCAAGTTTATGTGGATGACATTGTGTTTGGATCGGCCAATGAGTCTTGGTGTGAAGAGTTTGGAAAATTCATAACTAGTGAGTTTGAAATGAGTTTGATGGGGGGGGCTAACAGTCTTTCTTGGCCTCCAAATTAAACAAACTCCTAGTGGCACTTTCATTCACCAAGGAAAGTATGCAAATGAACTTATAAAAAAATTTGGCTTAGAAAGTTCCAAACCAATGGGAACACCAATGCATCCAAACACTAAACTTGAAAAGGATGATGATGGCAAAGATGTGGATGAAACACGGTATAGAGGAATAATAGGATCACTCATGTACCTTACCTCCTCTAGACCGGATATTGTTCAAAGTGTGGGTGTATGTTCAAGATTTCAATCTCACCCAAAAGAATTCCATCTTTCAGCCGTTAAGCGCATCATCAGATACATTAAGGAAACTAGTGATTATGGCTTGTGGTATCCAAAATCTGATGATTTTTGTGCAGTAGGGTTTTGTGATACAGATTATGCGGGAGATAGAGTGGATAGAAGGAGCACATCCGGCATGTGTTGCTTCCTTGGAAGCTCACTTAACATGTGGTCAAGCAAAAAACAAGCCACAATGGCTCTATCCACAACCAAAGCTGAATATATTTCTGCAACTGCATGTTGTTCACAACTGATTTGGTTAAAAACGCAGTTGGAAGATTACAAATTAAAGATCAATAGTATACCCTTATTTTGTGATAATATGAGTGCTATAAACATTTCAAAAAATTCGGTTCTGCACTCAAGAACCAAGCACATTGAAATCAAATATTATTTTATTAGAGAACATGTGCAAAAAGGTACTATTGATATTAAATTTGTAAAATCTGAAGACCAACTCGCTGACATTTTTACAAACCCCTCTATGAAGACAGATTCTACACTTTGAGAAAAAGTTTGAGAATGATAGAGTTAAGCTCTATTGATAACTTATGAAATTTTTGACTCTGTTCAGTTTTGTCTCGTAGGAAAGCAGGAGATAAAAATCAGGATGTGTTGAAAGGGCTATGATCAAGGAGGAGACTATGCAGACATTAATTCTTTTGGGCCCCACCAAACTTCTTTGGCTCCACTCTGACCGTTTTGTTAGTTCCTCTTTGTGTAAATCACAATTCCTTTTGTTGTCTCATCAAATCTTGTTGGAAGAGATTATTGTCAAATCAAATCTTTTTCTTCTTCTCATCACTTGATTCTAGGAAACCACTTTTCAATTTTTCATTTCAAATAAAAGGAAACTCCCCTTGGTTAATAACCGCCTATTAATGAGTATTAACTCCCTCCAATTCTCTCTCCACTCAACATTTAATGCGTCCCTAACCTCCCTCTTCTCTCCACTCAATTCGGTTCTCTCTTCATCTTCCCCCTCCCACTTCTCCATTTTCATTATCATGAAAAAGAAAACTACCCCAAGGAAAAGTGAACGAGTCCTTCTCTCCCAAAAACCTACCACTCCTCAAACCCACACCCACATACATATTCATTCCACCTCCTCATCCTCTCCCTCATCACCATCCAAGCACACGGACACCATGAGGAGAAAAGTGATAGCAACGAAGACCTCTTCTAGGAAAAAGAAAGAGAAGGTACCCGTGACTGAAGAAGAAGAATCTCACACCTCACCTCCTCCATCACCACCGCCATCACCACCAAAGAAGACCACCCCCAGACGCAGTTCACAAAAAATAAAAAGCTTTGTGTTGCACAACACCAGGGAGCCAGCAAACTTGGAATCATTGGACTTCAAAAATAAGTTCAACAAACCTCACTCACACTATGACCCAGCCAGGTTCAATTCGTGTGCTTATGAATTCCACAAGGAAGTGTTGGAGAAGCACCACCTCTGTGCTACCTACCTAGTGAATCTGGACTCACTCACAACAAAAGGAATCAACGTCTCTCCTCTGTTTGATAATCTAAAATGGACTTCTCTGCTCCATATTCAGAAACATGTTTACCCTGGATTGGTACGAGAATTTTATGCTAATATGAGATTGATCGATGGTACCATCCACTCTTACGTAAAGAAGGTATACATGACTCTGAACTCTGAAACCATCAGCAATGCCCTAGGCTACACAAATGAGGGACCAAGAGCGTACATGACTGAAAAATGGGACTCTCAGGTCGGGGTCACATACAAGCAAGCCCTTCAACAAATCTGTGAGAACTTGTCTGGCTTGGATGGCACCATTCCTACTCACAAGGCCCTCAGACCGACAAACTCTCTTCTGCATCGAATAATCACCCATATTCTGACTCCTCAAAGTAGTTCACATAACAGAGTAACTGTTTCTGACTCTCTTGTAGTTTTTGCTCTTGTTACTTCTACTCCTATCTCATTTGGATACCTTATGATAAGGCACATGTGGGAATCTGTTAAGAGTACCAAAAAGGCAAATCTGCCTTATGGCATATTTCTTACCAGTATTTTTGAATATTTTAAAGTTGATTTAACCAATGAAGCTGTAGAGAATAAGGTCTCAATGATTAAAGGAGGAAGAGCTATGAAGGAAACCAAAGGGAAGAAGTCAGTACCCTCGGACAGTGAGTTTGAGAGTCGGCCTGAGTCTTCCAAGACAACAGAATCGATCAAAGAAATCCTCACTGAATTCTCCAACATGTCAGAGCTAATGGTACAATCTTATAAGGCAGCCCGCAAGCAAGCCTATGAAAATGAGAAGGCATGGATGAGGTGCAAAGATAGGGTAGGTTTAATGTTGCAGAGTTTTGAGGAGGAGATGGGTGCTGCTAGTGAAGAGGAGGCAGATGGCTCTGAGTTCAATTTATCAGATGATTGATCACTGTTTTCTTCTTATATTTGATATTGGCTTGTTTAGGCTCAATTTGATACTGTAGTAGTCTGCTTGGATACTTTAGACCTATGACATTGTGATAAACTCTTGGTATTTTAATTATATTATCTCTTGCTCACTTCAATGTTAATACTCCTCTCTCTTTTATTTTTATATTTTGACTTCTCACTACCAAAATGATACTAAATTACTAGGAGCGAAAGCAAGAAAAGAAAGAGAAATAAAATAGAGAGTGACGAACCAAAAAACATGAAAAAAAGAGAAAAACTAATCAAACACTCACACAATCTCACCTTCCATTTTTAAGAGCATAATTTCTCTAAGGAAACTAAGTTAGCCAATAACTTATCTCATCTTTTTCTTTATTTCTATCTCAAAAACCTCATGCAAACTACCTCTAAGAACTTTTAAAGAAGTAACTAGAACATCAAGATTTCAAGCTTTAAAGGGTGATAAATCTCTCCCTTTTCTACCATATTGAATTCAGCCACAAAGTTAAATAATGATAAAAATTATTTTAACTTTGATTTAAAAGATTTTTGGTGATTACAAAGACTAAGGAAGTAACATAAAAGGACTAACAAGAAAGGTAAGAGTTAGGATAGTTTAGCATATCTTTATGATATTTGATGATGTTTATTGCTTTTAAGTGTTTATGTTGATGAATGAATATTGAGAGATCCCTTGAAATGATTTATATGTGTTTAATATGAATTTTGGATGGATATACTTGTTTATTTATGATGGCCAAATGTATTATGTAGCTTGGAGCTAAATTATAATTTTATATAAGTTAGAAATCTTGTAAATATTTTTTAAAGTGATGGTTACTAAAGTTAATTATATGAAAGAATAAAATTAAAGATTGTAATAAAGATCTTAAGAAGACTTGAAAGTATCATAAAAATATATGTGATGGGTATGGAGTATTGAAACTCATAAATAAAGTGATGATTAATGATGTTTAGATATTTTTAGTAGTTTTTTTTAAAAATAAATTTTTTAGGTTTAATTTAAAAATCTTGTATTTTTAGTGAAGCTTTTATATCTAATAATATGTTTGGAGTTGTTTTAGAATAATTATATTTTTAGAATTTGTTTTAAAGTAATTAGGATAAAATCAATAAGGAAACACAAAGTACACTACCAGGAGAAGGAAGAGAAGCTGGCGCCAGGCTTCAAGGATCCAAGCCTAGCACCAGCAGGAGCAAGCCCAGCACCCAACACCGGCGTCTAGCTCCAATGCTCCAAATCCGGTGTCCAACTTCCAAGCTCAGTTCCAAGACACTAAGCTAGACACCCAAACCTCCAATCCTAGCGCCCAATTGGGCGCCTAACTTCGAAGATCCAAAGCCCAACACCTTTGTGGACCTGGAAGGCCCAAAATAGGCTGCGTCCAACTTTGAGAAGTGGCACCCAGTGCCTGATCTCAGACCCCGACTTCAAGTGATTTTGCAACTCTCAGGTATCCAAAATTCATCAAAATCCAGTTCTAATCCATGAATCCCAGTGAAAAGTTCAATGTCCACTCTCAGGAAACTCTAAATTCAACCAAAAATTTAAGATTTAAATGATTAGTTAGTATTAATTTTTTATAGAAAGATAAGATTTTGTTATTAGAATTTAGTTTTATATTAGATTTGAATTGTTGTTTTTATCTATCTTATCCTTCAAAAGATAAAATTAGATTTAGTTTTGAATTTGAATTTTAGGTTAGAAGTAGAATATAAATAAGTGAACATTGTTCACAAACGAGGAATTAAGGAATCAGTGGTTAATCATTGAGGATCCCTGGATCATGACCATCATCATCCAGCATCTCATTAGTTTTAGTTTGTTTTCTTTATCATGAGTAGTTAAACCTCCTCTGTTAAGGGTTAGGAGCTCTGTTTGACTTTATGGATTGGTAATGTAAGTGTTTTCTTTATTTTAATTCATGCTCTTATATTTTTTTTAAGATTGAGTCTCATTCTTCATCTTTAATAGTTAGAAGTATTGAAAAATATTCTAATTCTATTTTAGATTCTGTTTCTAATTTAGAAACTTTAATATTGAAATTTACTTAAAACTCTTTTTCATGATTTTCAACTTGACTAGGAATAGTATTTTGAAAGTTGTGCGGTGTTAAATCGAAACCGTGCTTAACCTCTACTCTTAATTAATTGTCCAAGAAATTGACGATTAGTTAAGTTAAAAGAAATTAAATTGTCAATAAATTGAAATTTGGTTATATATGATTTGTCATGAAAGTATTTTTGCATGAGTCATAGTAAGAATTTCTAAAAGTTAAACATCTTCGAAGTCTTTAACATCTCATTCACTGATTACTTCCCCAAATTCATATACATTCTCTCATTCACAAATAAACACTCTCCTTCGTTGTTCTTCATTACTTTAAGATTCTTCTTTAAGATTCACATCCTCTTGTCAAGGTTTGATTGATCTAATACAAAAGAAGTTGCTTGTCTCAATTCTTTAATCCTTGTGGGAATGATATCCACTCACCATGGTATTACTTGGAGCGATTTGGTGCACTTGCCAATATACGAGCGTATCAAGTTTTTGACACCATTGCCAGAGATTAATTGAGATTGACAACATACATTTGGTTGAATAACTAAATTAGATCTTTGTGTTATTTTATTTTATTTTCTTTTTGTTACTCTTTTTGTATTTTTCTTTTCTTCTTCTTTATTCTTCTTCTCTATTCCACACGGTACGTTTTATTTCTTTTTTTTTTTTTGTATGCAAGAGAGTGATGGAGTTGGACACCTTGGATACATTCCTATCACTTAATAGACACATATTTCAACAAATCTCCTCACTCACAAAATAAATGGAACAAATATACATTACTACGTGTGAGTCATGTGGAGGAGCACACAAGAATGACATGTGTGAGCTATTCAAAGAAGTCCAGTTATTCACTGAGCAATTAAATTGCACAGGACAATTTTCAAGGCCAGAGAATGACCCATACCTCCATAGATGGAGGAATTACCCTAATTTTAGTTGAGAAAATCAAGCACAAAGATACTTCAATGTTTTGCACCAACAGCAAGTAAATCTAATGCAATTCCAAAACCCTCTTGAGCTTGCTATGGAGAGACGATCTCAATCCACTGTTGAGTTTACTCTGAAGAGACTATCCCAGTCTACTTATGCGTTTGTTCAACAAACACAAAGTTTCATGTAAGAGACCCGAGCAAGCTTTATAAACCAAGAAGCCTCCATCAGATTCTAGAAGTGCAAGTAGGACAAATTGTCAAGCAATTGGCAGAGAAACTTGTAAATTTCTTTTCGAGTGATACAATACCAAATCCTAAAAGGAATGCAAGGTTATCTCCCTAAGGAGCAGAAGAGTGATTAATAAGGAACTTTTTAAGGAAGATGAGAAAAAAAACCGAAGAGCCTCCAGTAGAGAAAAAGGAGAAAAACCTATAGGAAGAGAAAATTCTCGCATCGACAGAGATCAAGAAAGAAAAAGTGAAGGCTTATAAACCACGAAGTCCATATCCTCAAAGGCTATAGAACCAAGATCAAGAGAAGCACTTTTCCAAATTCTTGGAAGTGTTTAAGAAGCTACAAATCAACATCCCTTTCGATGAAGTCCTAGAACAAATGCCACTTTATGCCAAATTTTTGAAGGAGCTGCTATTCAAGAAAAAAACATTCAAGAAAGATGAGACAGTAATTATCACCAAGGAGTGTAATGCTATTATTAAAAAAAAACTACCATAGAAATTAAAAGATCCTAGTAGTTTTCAAATTCCTTGCACCATTCAGATGTCATCATTGACAAAGGTTTTTGTGACTTAGGGACAAACATCAATTTGATGCTCCTATCCATGATGAGAAAGCTACAAATTGAGGAGGTGAAGCTAACAAGAATTTTATTACAATTAGCCAACCGATCATAAAATTTTCACATGGAATAGTAAAAAACGCATTGATCAAAGTCAAAAAGTTTATCTTTCCTGTTAAATTTGTGATCCTCGACATAGAAGAAGATGAAGATGCTTCTATCATCTTAAAAAGACCGTTTATAAAAATTATCAATCTTTTAATACGAAGTATTAATTAATTCATAAAAATATAAATATTATTTTTTAGGGATAAGTATTGTTTTGGTCCCTAACGTTGAGGGTCAGAATCAAAACCGTCCCTAACGTAATTTTTTATTTAGAATAATCCTTAACATTTTATTTCGTATTAAAATCGTCCTTTTGAATAAAATATTTTTTTAAAAGACAACAATACCCCCAACTGCACTACTGTTCATTTTGCATTCCCTACCACCACCGTTCATTCTGCATTCTCCACCATCGCCACCCCCTTTATTTCCACTATCAGCCATCCGTTCATTTTGCATTCTCCATCACCACCGTTTATTCTGCATTCTCCACCACTGCTACTGCTCCTATTTCCACTATCAGCTATTTCTTTCCACAACAATAATAACAACAGAACATACATTCAAATTCAAGAATTTTTTATCAACAATAACATAACATTCAAATCAATAATAACACAACATTCAACATTCAAAAAAATTCAAATGACATAAAAATCAACACAACCAGAAATAGAAAGTAGAAAAATAAACACAAGCAGAAGTAAAAAGCAGAAACAGAAGCAGAAACAGATGCAGAAGGTCAAGCACAAAGCCAAATCAACACAAGCAGAAGCACAAATTCAACGAGAAGTAAAAGCAGAAGCTCAAGCAAAAACAGAAAGCAGAAGCCAAAGCAAGGAGCAGAAGCCGAAGCAAGAAGAAGAAGCAGATGCAGAAGAAGAAGCAGAACCACCGGCAGCTCATGGGGGACAGAGCGACGGCGGCTAGGCAGATCAGCGGTGGTAGGAACCAAGCTCAACCTCAGATTCCTCTCTCTCTTTCGCGCGCCTCCCTCCTCGCGTCGGGCTCCCCTTCTCGACGACGCACTCCACGGCGGCGGTAGAAGCATGCATGAACGGCAGCGACGTGCCCCCTCCACCGGTGCTCCCTTTCTCTTTCTCAGATCTCCTCTCTCGCTGCTCGTGCTCGGTGGCGAAGGATCCAAACGTGGCTGCGATGGCAAGAAGCGACGGTGGAGACCCGCGGTGAAGGCGATGGACTCCTCCCCTCCCCCTTTTGTGTTTCCTTTCCCCACCTCACCCCCAAAAACGCGTTTCCTTCTCCCCCTTCCCTCCCCCAAAAAACGCGTTTCCTTCCCCCTCCCCCAAAACGCATTCTTTTCTTTTATTTTTTTAAAAATTTTATAATTTTTTATTAAAATAAGAGTAGTCTAGGAATAAAATTAAAAATTTTATTAAAAAGGACGATTTTAATACGAAAAAAATGTTAAGGATGATTCTAAATAAAAAATTACGTTGAGGACAGTTTTGATTCTGATCCTCAACGTTAGGAATCAAAACAATACTTATCCTTATTTTTTTATTAATATTGTTATTAATGGCATGTTTAATAAAGTCTTTAACTCCCTTATTTGTAAAACTCGTAATTTATCTTTTCACAAAATTCACATTAAAAAGATAAATTTGTTTTTATGAAGACAAAAAAATAATGCCTCGTATCAGTTCAAAAAATCTCATTAATTCATCTTATCTGTATAATGTATGTTTAACTTCCCCCTTCAAATTAGAGTTAAATCCTAAAATGGTCCATGAGATTGGCGTTGTGCACTAAAATTATCCCTGAGATTTCAATTGCACCAATTACGTCCTTGAGATTGAAAAAAGTGCACTATATGACCCATTTTCCATTAACGACGTGATGACATGGCATGATGACGTGGACTGTGAGTGACACGTACTTCATAATTTGGCCACGTGTAATAGTATGATGATGTGGTGATTAGTGACACGTGGCGTGCTGACGTGGATGATTGTGCCACGTGTCTAGGGCTGGCAATGGGTAGGGTAGGGTAGGGTTTGGACCCTACCCTAACCCTACTCGCGGGTTGAAAATTTTATTAAAACTCTACCCTATCCTACCCGCGGGTTGAGAATCTCTCAACCCTAATCCTACCCGCACCCTAAAATTCTAAACCCTACCCTACCCGCAGAAATATCAAATTTTTTCAAAGTAAATATAAAATTCAATCATTTCGAATTTTATACATATTAATAACATAAAAAATAAAAAACTAATGCTCTAAATTACTAAATTAACTAACTAGTTTTAGTGGTTGTTCACTTATTGTAAGTCATTACATAAAGGAGGTTATAGGTTCAACTCTTACTTTCTTCACTATATACCTAATTTTTATAAAATATGTGTTATATATGAAGTGCGGATAGAGTAGGGTAGGGTACACCCTAAACCCGTACCCTACCCTACCCTACCCGCAGGCATACCCGGACTGTACCCTACCCTACCCACAACGGGTCGGGTAGCCTACCCTACCCGAACGGGTTGAACCGGGTTGGGTACCGCGGGTAGGGTATGAATTGCCAGCCCTACACGTGTCACAATGTTATTTGGCCACGTGTCCGTTTGTGCCACGTGTCACAACAGTATTCATCCACGTGTCATCCATTATGTCATCGTTGTAGATGCACCAAATTAGTCCCTCACTTTGCATTAAGTGACTCATTTTAGTCCCTGAAATTGAATGTCGTGCACCAAACTAGTCCCATTCACCAATTTTTTCTCTTTTTTTTTCTATAAATTCAAAATTTTCCATATTTTTTAATGCATTAATTTCAATTCTATTTTTTCACATGTTCTTCAAATAAAAGTGGTTTATAAACTATTTTTTCTCTTGCGAATACGCTAACCGCCGACTTGGAGTTGACGTGAAGGCATTTTAAACACGTTCACCACCATCTCTGACAGGGGCGAAGCTAGACAATATTTATCAGGGGGCCAATATTCTTTTTAACTTTTTATTTTAACAAAAAAAGTTAAAAGTAACTCTATATATAATTTTAATTAAAAATAACAACTAAAACTTAAAATTTACTTTTTATAAGATAACTGAACATATTGTATATTAAAATAATTAAACACAAATATCTCAAAACTAATTTCAAATATTGTAAATATAAGTTGTTACATACTTGTTTTTAGAATCTTCAACTACTATTTAATTCTTCTTTAGACGTTTCCTATAAAATTATTAAAAAAATATATTATGCTTCAACCTTCATGTAAATAATTTAAATTACAACCATAATTTATGCAATAAAAAAATTAGTAACAATATTATTAGAACTGAAATAAATTAAAATTTACAACTTACATAGACAATTGAGCTCGACGTTTTTTCCTTGATTCAAAGTCATCTATTATTGAATCTGTACTGAAAGTAGCTGCAATTTCTTTCTCAATGTAAATGACTAAATTATCTGCAAGAAATTCGTCTGCCATTTTACTTCGAAGTATTGTTTAACAATTTTCATTGCCGAGAAAGCTCTTTCTGTTGTTGCTGTAGATACTGGAAGAGTCAAGACATTGCGAATCAGTCTATCAACCAAATGATAAGTTCTTGATCAGTTCTCTTACCAAATGACATACTTCCATTTGTTCAGGATTAAGTCGTGGGCGCTTTGACTTTGAACTATCTTATTGAGGAGCTAAAGTGTTCATGTTTGATGCCTCAAGTATTGAAGAGGTTGGTGTTAATGTAACAACATTAGAAACATTTTTACTCTTCTGGCTAGTCTTTTTGAAAAAAGTATCTATTGTTTTTATCTTGCTCATGATTCAACTAAATTCCCACAATTAAAAATTTACATAGATAATAAGATAAACATTATGTAACTTAACTAAACTCAATATATTTTATTTTTTGCAAATCAATAATATCACTATCACAAACAATTAATAATGAGAAAAAAAATTAAAAACAATACAAGGATAACATTATAATTACATGATTCAAAAACCTAAATTATTATTACAATATTATAAACTAGATAAATAAATAAATAAATAAATATATAAATTATTCATAAAAACAAATAAAATAAATAACTTACAAAAGAAAGAAGAATGAAAGATGATAATGGAAGATCAAAGACAACTTGCTTTCTTCTAAGTTGTAATGATAATGAAAATATGGAGTGATGTTTTGTTTTCTAATTGAAAGAAGATGGAAGAATGAAAAAAGTTATTTGTTGACTTTTTATTATTGCCTTTTCAGATTCTTCACTTTTAATATGGATTTAGACTTTTTTTTAATTAAGTATATGACTACTATTCATAGCCCAAATAATACACTACTTTCTAAACCATTTTTTGAGTAGAATTATGCACAGCATATATTTTTTAAAGGGGGAGGCCTAATTTTTTTTAGGGGCCACTCTTTAATTTTTTATTATTCTTGTAAACAAAAATTTTTTTTGGGGGGGCCACTGCCTCCCTTGCAATATGAGAAGCTTCTCCCCTAATTTCTGACATCTTTCAGTGCTTTTATAAAAAAAAAATTTTTTGCGGATACCCCTAACCGCCTTCTTGGAGTTGACGTGAAGACATTTCAAATTTCTCTCATTACCATCATCGACCTCTTTCGTCTAGATTGCAGTGGTCGAAGATGGTAGTGAGGGTACTTGAAATGCTTTCAATCTAACTCATTTAGACATAATGAAAATGTATATTTCATAAGAAAAAAAATGTTTATTTTAATTATTAATTTCTTGTTAAAAACACATGTTTTTTATGAAAAAATGTGTCTAGTCAATCATATAATTATTTTTTTTATAATAACATACTTATATATTACAAAATTTAACAATGTTAAATTATTTAAAAAATTATATAATTAAAACTAAAATCTTAAAAATTTTATGAAAACACTTGTATTTAAACGATATATGAAAAAATAGAATAAAAATTAGTGTATTCAATATATTAAAAATTTTAAATTTAAAAAAAATAAAAAAATTGGTGAATGGAATAGTTTGGTGCACGACATTTAATTTTAGGGACTAAAATGAGTCACTTAATGCAAAGTGAGGGACTAATTTGGTGCATCTACAACGATGACATAATGGATGACACGTGAACGAATACTGTTGTGACAGGTGGCACAAAGGACACGTGGCCAAATAATATTGTGACACGTGACACAATCATCCACGTCAGCATGCCACGTGTCATCACTAGTCACCACATCATCATACTATTACACGTGGCCAAATTATGAAGTGACACGTGTCACTTACAGTTCACATCATCATGCCATGTCATCACGCTGTTAATAAAAAATGAGTCAAAGACTAATATGGTATATTTTTTTTCAATCTCAAAAACATAATTAGTACAATTAAAATTTTAGAAACAATTTTAGTACACGACACTAATCTCAAGAGACCCTTTTGGGTTTAACTCTCCAAATTACCAACCAATAAAGGATAAAATAGTCATGCCATCTGAGTCTTGTTGAAAAGTAATATGGTCATCACCTGCCTTAGCTTATAGGAGAGGAGGAGGATTAATAACTTGAATTTTCTACCATTAAAATATTAGTGACAACTGACAACTTTAATTTATTATCTCGCACACGGAAGAAGTCGCATCAAATAGATGCCTTTGATAAGGTGCATGTTTACTACCACTACTACTGCTATTATTATTATTATTATTATTATTATTCTGCCTTTGATAAGGTGCATGTTTACTACTACTACTGCTATTATTATTATTATTATTATTATTATTGAATGTTCAATTCGACCTATTATTATTATTAGGATAAAATATATGTTTATATTCTTATCGTTTGCATTTTTTTAAATATTTTTAATATTCTTAATTTATTTAATTTTATTTATAATATTTTTTATTTGTGTCAAAATTATTTTTAAAAATTTTTAATTTTATTTTTAATATTTTACACAAAATTAATATTTAAGGATAATTTTAATATAAATTAAAATATTAAAAATAAAATTAAATATAATTAAAATATTAAAAATATTTCTTTTAAAAAATTATAAATATTAAAAATAAAAAATATAATTTATTCTTGTTATTGTTGAATGTTCAATTTACATTTTTTTTTAAATGTTTGGTTTATCTGTCTTTCTTTCGTACTATTGTGGTTGTTATTGTGCTCATCCAAAATAGTTGGAAGTGACATCTTTGCGTGGTAACTTACTAACTTACAAAAACCTGTAAAACGATTTGAATTTGAGAAGAGTGAACTATTAATTTAGTTTTTGTTCATTTTTTAGAATAACAACGCAATTTTTTAAGATAAAAATAATTTATTTTAATTTTTGTCCTCTATTTTTGTAACATAATGCGATTTTTATAGGTCTTTTTCCATCAACTCTAAACAAAAAATATTGACATATTAGGTTAACACTGACATATTAGATTTAAAAATGAATAAAAGTCTAATTACCTCTAAATTTAAATTAGTTAAAGATTTATTTGTCTTTATTCTTTAAATATATAATATCTTTTTTAATTATTTTTTATTCATTATATTAATATTATTTTTTAATAAATTATTAAATATATAGTTTAACAAGTATAAATTAATTAATAAATTATTTAAATTTAAAAATATTATTTATTATAAAATTAAATAAATAATTTTTAAATATATAAACATTAAAATACAGTTCCTATGATATACTATTAGTTTTATAATAAGATCTAGATAATTTTTATAATAAAGTAAAAATTAATGAACACAAAATTTGATATATAATAAAAAAATTTTGAGTAACAAATAAATTTAATTTTTTAATTCTTTAAACTAAATTAATAATTTTATTTGATATCTTTATGCTAAAATACATTATAAGTAGACTACTAATACTAAATGAAATAATACATATTGATAAGTGGGATTAAGACTACTAATACTCAATATGTATTTACATTAAGACTACTCAACAAACTCAAAACATCAATAATGTTATTAATATATGAATAATACATATTGTTATAAGGTTATAGATCGATAAAAATTTATCAATAGAAGAATAATATGGATTAATTAAAATTTTATGTATATTAAAATTTAATTAAATTTATATATATTTTATTCAAAATTAATTAAAATTAATAAAAAAATCACATTATTATTTAAAAAATACACAAGTTCGGATTGATAGTTTATTCAATTTAAAAATATTGATTAACCTGTACTGATGAGTGATGATAGTCATTATTTGGATCAATAATAATGCGGAGAAACCGTACATCAAACATAGAAAAATATCTACTTTAGATAAAAAGTAAGATATTTGTTATGGTATTTAAAATATATTATTTAATTATTAAAATAGGTTAAATAATTAGTTTTAATAAATTTAAAAGTATAAAAATTAAAAATTTTTAAATATTTTAAAATTATTATAAAAAATAATCTAAATAAAAATTAGAGACTAAATAAAAAACACCATAGCATCGCAAAAAAGTAAAGGTAGTTCTATATCTTCTTCAAATGCTAGGTAGGAGTATTATTTATCTTTTACCAAAATTCTCCATATAATTGGTTCAACAATCAAGATTCCTCCTTATCCGGACCCATGCTAACGTGTTTCAAAAGACCATATGCTATTTATTTGTTTTTAATATCATTTGTTAATTCGGACAATTTCTTACTCTTACAGCAACGCTCGTGTTAGTCGTGTAATCCTCATGTGCAAGTGTTTCCCAATGTTTATATCTAGATATTCTGTCTTTTGCTCAGTGTCATACGTTTCATTAAATAATAAGAAATTGTTGTAAAATAAATAAACAAAGAAGAGAAATGAATATAAAATAAAAAAATAAATTATCATTTTTATTTATAAAAATTGAAAATGTTGATACATTTACTCATTTAAAAAAAAATTATTATTTGTATTTATAAAATATAAATTTTATACAATAAATTATTTAAATACTAAAAAATGATATAAAAATTTTAAATTATTCTTATTATCATCCGCATCATTTTTTTCCTTCCTCAATAACCACTTAATCAACCTCATCTGCTCATCATCGTACCACCACTAACACCATTAACCCCATCCTCTTTCTCTTCTTCCATTTTCTGAGCTCGTTGCTATTGCCAGAATATGTTAACTCTACCAACTCCTTCCTCTCTCACCAATTGGCAAGAAGTGAAACCAACATTGATGAATTCACACCTAAGCAAAGGGAAGCAATTCTAGTCTTGCTCGTCAAACAAGATGTGACTCATTCTTATAACATAGATTAGTTTTCAATCAAAGCCAATCCTTCTCCTCATAAAGGTAGAATGCCACATGTTTTGAATTTTTTATTCCAATATTAAAACTTTGAATATTTCAACTCAAAAACACAAATCATGGATTGTAGACACTGGTGCTACAGATCATGTATCTTACACCTTGACAGATTTTAAAAACTATTTCAAAATTGATTCAATTGTTGTCAAATTACCCAATGGTACCTTAACCACTAGCTGTATTATGGAAACTATTACTTTTTTTGACCATCTTTATCTCACAAATGCATTATTCATTCCTACATTCAACTTTAAACTCATATCAGTGTCAAAATTTACAGCATCTTTGCATTGTAAAATGATTTTTACTGACTTGTATTGTGAGATACAGGATCGGCACACTTTGAATTGGATTGGTGCAGCTAGTAATATTGATGGTTTATACATTCTGTATAAGGATCTTCAAGTTTTCCCTCACATTACGGTAATTTCTAGTAGCAGCACCTCTCAACATCTATGGCATCTAGACTAAGCCACCCATCACATAATAGATTAGTTGCCTTACAAAAATATTTTGAATTTATTTATTGTACCAGTTTTGAGCCGTGTCATTCTTGCCATCTTGACAAACAAAAATGTTTCCCTTTTTTAGTTAGTTATAGTGTTACAGAAAAAGTGCTTGAACTCTTGCATATAGATATTTGGGGGCCTATGTCTATTCTCACTTTTACAGGCAAATGTTATTTTTTTACTATAGTTGATGATAATTCTCGTTTTACTTGGATTTTATTCACGAAGAATAAAGGATAGGTGATAAACCCATATTTTATGATATATTTTGTGCTCAATTTAAGTGATTTATTCAATCCTTCACTCACTTATTCATGTTAATTGCATGGTTTTACTTTTTCCTTCCTTATTATGTGATGTATGTGAAAAAACATGTTTCCTATGCTTTAAAAATAATTATTTTAATTACCCTTTTATTACCATTTGATGCTGTGATTTGTGTGTTGAGTAGTTTCAGATCTTCTAAGGCAGGAATGACTTAAAGGATGAAAAGGAAACATACAAAAATGGAAGAAAAGCACAAAATGGAGTTTTTGAAGAAGCTGGCAGCGACGCGAACGCATGGACGACGCAGCCGCATGCCTAGAGCGAAAAGGCAGCGACGCGAACGCGTGAATGACGCGATCGCGCGCCACGAGCAAAACGCAGATGACGCAGGCGCTTGACCGAAGCGAACGCGTGACAAGGAAAACTCCAAATGACGCAACCGCGTGACCCACGCGGACGCGTGATAGAGGCCACGCACCAGAAATTACAGAAAACGCTCCCAGCGATTTCTGAAGCCCTTTTTGGCCCAAATTCAAGTCCAGAAGGCACAGATCAGAGGTTATGAAGTGGGAGAATGCATCCATTCAAAAGAGAGTCTCCAATTATTCACTTTTCATGATTTAGATGTAGTTTTTAGAGAGAGGTTCTCTCCTCTCTCTTTTAGGATTTAGAATTAGGATTTCTTTTGCTTTCATGATTATCTCTCTTCATCAGGTTCAATATTCCTTTTAATTATTCTCTCAATTTAATTTATGAATTCTTCTATGTTACAGATAATTCTTTTGATTAATGTTATTTGAGGTATTTCAGTTTATGATTGCTTTCTTTTATTTACATTATTGTTATTTCCAATCTGAAGACATTTTTATTCCAGCAGATGTACTTTTTCCCTTTTTGGTCTTGGTTAAGAAATCAGTAACTCAGGAGTTATCAAACTCAACATGATTGATAATTGTTATCTTTGCTAATTGAATTGAACTTTAATAATCCCAATCCTTTCTTAGGAATTAACTAGGATCTGAAGATCAAACTAATTAGTCACTTGACCTTCCTTTGCTTTAGTAAAGGTTATCTAAGTGGGATTAAGACTCAATTCTCATCACTATTGATAAGGATAACTAGGATAGGACTTCCAATTTCTTATACCTTGCCAAGAATTTATTTTACAGTTATTTATTTATTTTATTTGCCATTTAAATTACTCATTCCTTATTTTCAAAGACCTCAATTTACAATCTTCATAACCAATAATAAGAACATACTTCCCTGCAGTTCCTTGAGAAGACGACCCGGGGTTTAAATACTTCAGTTATCAATTTTAAAGGGGTTTGTTACTTGTGACAACCAAAACGTTTGTACGAAGGGATTTTCTGTTGGTTTAGAAACTATACTTACAACGCGATTATTTTCATTCTTTACCGACATTAAATCTCGCTTCGTCAAAATGGCGCCGTTGCCGGGGAGCTACAATCGTGTGCCTTATTATTGGTTATTGTAAATATTTCTCTTTTACTTGTTTATTTGTTCTTATTTTCTTCTTTTATTTTTATTAGCTACTACTATGAATTCTCACCCTCTCGCTTTGAGTTTGGTTCTAATATTGTTGAAAGGAGTGAAGGCTATAATAGGAATATGCATCAAGGTCAGAGAAATCAAAGATGGATGGAGCCAAGAGGATCTGATCAACCCTTTAGGCAACAATACCCTCTAAGATATCATGGACAAAGACCATTCTACAATGCATACCAAGCTGATAGACATGGTGGACCACCTTGTAACTACCAACAAGTCCCACCCTATGCTTATAGACCACCCTCTCAACGTAGCCTTGAACCACCAAACTCACAAGCTCCTTTTCACCATTCACCACCATATGATCCTTATTTACCTCGATTCCAATCCAATTACTCCCAAACACCACCACTTCCCTATGTACCACGTCTAAATCTATCGCCTCCAGAATCACAGGTTCGCCTCAAGGAAACAGTAGATCAACTTTAAACAACCCTTCATCAACTGGAGCAAGTAATAATTAAATTATCTTCTAGACGTTCGAACATTCAAGGACTTCCCACAGCCCCATGTGGACAATCTAATGAAGAGCGTAGCATGAAGGAGATACTAGAAACTCCAGTGGACAAGACAGAGCATGACTTCGTACTGGAGCAAGTAGAGGAAGTTGTCATTATAAAAGAAGAAGAGTTGGTTGAAGACTTAGGAGACGCTGAACTTCCATGGAAATCCAGAGTTGTGGAGAATTCTGTCAAGGACGTTACAATTGATGCTAAGGAGGATAGTGCACAACCCCCAAGGCAAATCTTTTCTAAAGAACTAGACGGAATAATCCAAAAAGCAAGTTTCCTTGATGATGATAATCTCAAGTCAAGTTCTCCTACTAATGAACTTGCATCCGCGAGTGAATTCTTTGAGATCGAAGAATCTTTCCCAAGTGAATACGAAAACGATGCGGAGGTAAATTTCTCTCAACCTCTAGTTTATGACTTAAGTGATGAGGAAGACATAGAAGACTTTGATCAGAACATGGATGCATTTGGAGAATTTTGCAAAGAAGTGGAGAAATTTACAGAAGAGCACAAGGGAGTAGAACTCACAGAACCACTGGAAACACCTCTCCCAAGGCCATTACCACCCAATACAAGCTTCAAGTGGGTACAATCCTTAACCTTTAACTTTATCTTTCCACTCGAATATGGGTTGCTTGAAACAGATGGCCAGCTTAGAGCTCTCTGCGGCTTTAAGAGTAAGAGGGAAATGACTCGCACTCAGAGCTAACTTGAAGTGCACGGATTGGCATCATGATCAATCGAATGGATCTCGGAAAATGTTTGGTCACCATGGTGAGAATCTAATTTCTAAACCGCCCGGATGGAAAAATATAGATCAAGACGAAGGCGGATTTAAAAGCAAAGTTTGGGATCCTGGAATCTATTCTGACATTCGTCACCCCGGGAGCCTGAGAATCTGTTTGAAGCTGCTCAGAAGCTTTACATGCCTAGTTTGGGACCCCGGAGGCCGTTGGCATTCCAAACATTGGTGGAGATTTCTGGACGAGTTTAAGCATAAGCCGCCATAACAGGAAGCTCGCCATATGTCCAACGTAACGACTTTAACTAAAAGTGCTAGGTGGGAGACAACCCACCATGGTATGGTCATTTCGTTTTCAGTTTTACTTCGTGTTATTTATTTTTATCCTTTTTCAAATTGAACTTGAATATTATTCATTATCATTGCATACTGCATAATTGCATTTAAAAAAAAAGAGAAGGCGTGTGACGCGACCGCATCGCTCATGCGATCGCGTCAGTTGTGAAAAACACTCCCCACGCGTCCGTGTCATTCATGCGGCCGCGTGACCTAGAGATCAGCGTAAAGATCCAACGCCCAGAAAGTTGGGCTGGAATCGTGCGGCCGTTGTGCGTTTAGCACAAAACGACCCACGCGTTCGCGTCCTTGACGCGATCGCATCACTTGCACAACACCCATCCCACGCGAAAGCGTGAGCGACGCGATCGCGTTGCATGGATTGCACAACACCCCAAAGGAGACAGAGAGTTGCGCTAAAACGACGCTGGAATTGTGCGTTTTGCACAATTTCCAGCGACGCGGTCGCATACCTCACGCGACCGCGTCATTCACCATTTTTTCCAATCCGTGCGATCGCGCCACCCACGCGATCGCGTCAACCCCCACTCCACCCCAGCCACGCGATCGCGCGGATTCAAATTCATTAACCCCCTCGGCCATGCGAAACCCTAACCATTCGCGCCCCCCAACCCCTGTCTCCTTCCTCTCTTCTCTGCAACCCTCCACCACCCAACCACCAGTATCACTCCTAGCCACCACCTCCGACCGCCGCACCGCAACCACTCCCCTAGACCCCACCGCAACGCCACCTCCCCCTCGTTCTTCCTTCTTCTTCTTCCACCCCTCCCCCTTCTTCCACCACCGCGCCCATCACCGCCGCGCTTCCAACCACCACCACCCTCACCCTCTCCCATCATTCTCCCTTAACCCCTACCCCCATTACCCTATCCGAACCCCCTGCCTCCGAACAGCCACCACCGCCGCGCCATCCCCTCAACCGCCGCGTCAGCCACCACCGCAACCACCCCCCCAGCCATCTCTCTGCCCCACTTTCATTCATACGCCTACCAGGTTCCGCCGAACGCCACTCTTCTTTCCTTTCGCAGTTATTTGAATTTTTTCCATTTATGTTCAAAATTAGGCTAGTTAGATATGCATGTTGTAGTGGATTCTAGGTGGTTAGGCAGCCTAGGATGTGGTTAGTGGATTTAGGCCTGATAATTGCGCTGTTCGTGCTACTTGTTTTATAATTTTTGCAATTCTGCTGTTGCTGTGATCTAAGTATTGTTCATATGCTGTTCTTACTGTTCATGCTGCTATTGCGACTACTCTTTCATGTTCATATTATTTATATCTTTTTGTAGTTTCTTTTAATTTATATGAACTATTCTGCTTGCTGTTTATTTTCCGGGACCATCCACTTCTAGCCGGAATGCTGCCCAAATTTCTGTAAACTATTCTGATTTTCATTCATGTTTTAGTTTTGGCAATTTGAATTCTGCTTTACTAAGCTTTTACCAAACCAATTCATGTATGCACGGGCAAGCTTTCTGATTCTTTTCGATTTCCTGGTTAATAAATTGCATTTTGGATGATTCCATTCCACTTTTTGCTATTTACATATCTATATGAATCATCATCAACTTCCTTGTTTGAATGTGAGTTGACTGTAGCTTCTAATTGTAAATTCTTGTTACTTAGAAAATGAGCATCAGACCACTTACTCTAACCTTCTTTTTACTAACTCACTGATTTCAACTTCCTAACCTCTTTTTCATTCCTAACCAACCTAACTTTCACAACATCTCTTCTTGGTTTTTCACTATTCTCTCTAACCTTTTAACCAAGGCATGATGATAATTTTTCCTAATTAACATGAATTCTATTTATATCACATTTTGGATTGTGAAATTTTTCTCAAATTTCTAACTCCTATACAATTCATAATGAACATTTACTCAACTCATTTCATTATTATACTGCTCCTTTGCCACTATGTGCTTATTTTGTTATTTGCCTACTTGTTTTCCTGTTTTATTATATCCGTGATTTCTGTTTTTCAGGATGTCTGACACCCAAAAGAAAGGAAAAGGAAAGGCAACAACTGGCAAACGAAAAAGAGGAGAATCCTCTATGTCCATCCGACATCATGCACGATGACTCCTGGCGGGAGAAACACTTTACCCCGCAGGAGAAGGCTGACCAGCTACTCCCTGCTAATGACCCCATCAAGTTTGCAAACCGATATGCGAGTTGAAGTATCCGGTGTTTGCAACCTCCAGGAACCTGTACTTGGAGCGGATTCTGAAAATTCCGAAAGAACTCCAGCAATACACCTCTGATCAGATCAAACATAGAGGCTGGTTTTTCCTGGAGAGAAACCTGACAAAGGTCAATGCTTCTTGGGTAAGAGAGTTTTACTGCAATTACTTCAAAACTTCCCTAGATGCAGTGAACCTAAGAGGGAAGTAGATACTGGTCACTGAAGAGGCCATTGAGGATATTCTGCAGCTTCAGCCTAAATCCGATCAGCTTGATGGTTACCAAAAGGCTGAGGAGGACATGCGCTTCATGAGGTTTGACTGGGATGCGGTTAAGGCAAGGATAGCCCTTGACCCGACTGTCCCCTAGGTCATGGGTCAGAACACCACCATGCCTAAGGGAATCAAGCGGATATACTTGAACGATGAGGCTCGGCTCTGGCACCAGATCCTGAGCAACTTTGTTATGCCGAGTACTCACAAGACTGAGCTCCCGGCCGCTATGATCACCCTCCTATGGTGTGTGATGGAGGGTAAGGACCTGTACCTGCCACGATTCATCTGGTACTACATGGCCAGGGTCCACGTTCAAGGCACTCTCCCCTTCCCATATCTGATTACCCAGCTCGGCCGTCGAGCTGACGTGCCTTGGGAGGATACTGATGAGAAGCCACCTGCTGCAGAATGTAAGAAGATTATCCCTCATAGCAGGAACTTTCTGGCTTTGGGCTACAGACCTCCATTCCTCACTGCTACTGATGAGACAGTCGCACCCTCCGCCGGACCTTCTTCATCTACAGCTACCCCAGCTACCACCACTGCACCTCCACCTGCCTCAGAGCCCGTTTATCACCTCGTACACCGCCTGTTTCAGCAGCTAGACCAGATGGAGCGCCGCAACTGGCGCCGATATGAGAGATCTGAGCGTCGCAGCAAGCGACGCTATGATCACCTAAAGCTGCTGATCCGATCTGACGGCGACATCCCCTCCGAGCCTGACACACCATCAGAGCCATCTGAGGAGGATACGGATGATCACGAGGTGGAGACCCATCCACAGAGAGAGGCTGAGAAGGTAGGCCCGGAGTAGGCTGCACCCCAGCAGGAGGCCCCGCATCAGATTCAGGCTGCAGACCCAGAGGTTCCTATCCAGTCAGCACCTCCTCTGCAGCAGGCAGATCCTCAGACCACCACCACAAAGACTCCAGCCACACATCCTTCCAGTGATGACACTCCTTCACACCCTGCTTGAGTTAGCATCGAGGACGATGCTTTATTTTAAGTGTGGGGAGGTCGCCATCTCTGGCGTATTTTTCTTGGTGAACCACTATAGACTCTTTTTATTTTATTTTGTTATTTTTCTGCATTTTGATCTTTATTTTTATTTCTCAGTACTTATACATTACTCTTTTCATGTATTTTTACTCTATTTTTGCATTTTTCACTTTAGTTCATATTTTAGCCATTTAGTTTAGTTGCAATTCTAACTTATTAGTTATAGAAAATGTGGATTAATTAGTATAGTTTACCCTTTTTAGCATAAGATAGCTTAGTTCGAATTGAAAATACAAAAAGGAAGTAAACTAGAGGCTTGAACAGAACAGAAACAATCCGCACACCTTGTATATATAGCATTACATGCTAGTTAGTTAACAACATTTCATCAAGGAGAAACACTAAAACTTTAAAGCCACCTTAAGATTTACATTGAGAATAATGGGAACTCTTAATTTTTACTTGCATGACATACATAACTGATATATGATTTTTGAGCTAGAGAACACACAGCCTGTGAGTTTTGAGCTTAATTGTATGGTTACATTCAAATCATAATATTTTTATTCCTGTGTGTTTCACCCTTCTTTCTTATTCTGGTGTTCTTTACTTTGTTTTAATCTATATGTCCGATTATAGAATATAGATACATACGAGGAAAGTGATTGAGGCCATCGTTTGATTCTAGCTCACTTATCCCAAATTAGCCTACCTTTTACATCACCCTTGTTAGCCCCCTTAAGCCTTTAAATCCCCTCTTGTTTTATAACCACATTACTAGCCTTAAGCAGAAAAACAAAATAAAAATCCCAAGTCGAATCCTTGGTTAGCTTAAGATAGAAATTGTGTAATTGTTTAAGTGTGAGGAACCTTATGGGAACATGGATGATAGAAACAAAGGTAGAAAGTTAAAAAGAATAAAAATATTTCAAAATAAAATTTTGGGAAGCATGCTCATGTGAAATCAAAGCAATTAAATTATCATGTGTATTAAAAAAATTATTTTTCAGTATTTGAATAAAGGGGATACAAAAGAATTTCCCAAATGCAAAATAAAGCAATGCACATGGGACAAAATTAAAACTAATGCATGAGCATGTAACATAAAAAGTGGGAAAATTTGGGTAAATAGGTAAAGAAACCTTTGAATTACAAAATATGTATGTTAGGTGAGATCTTAGACTAATCAAGGATTCACTTATTAGCTCACTTAGCCTTATACATATACCCTTACCTTTACCTTGGCCCCATTACAACCTTAAATAAAGACCTCATGATTTTTGCATGTCTGTATTCTATAATTGTTGATTGGTTAGATGAAGAACAAAGTTATAGAAAGTAAGGATAAAAAGAAAAATAGAGTGATTAACCCAATAAACACTGAGTGACTAGAGAGTAAACACAAAATCTAGTGAGGGTTCAATAGCTCATCAACATATATTTCTGCTTAAATTGTTAATTGTCTTGCAAGTTTGTAAAATATTTTTCTTTCCCATCTCAATTGTAAATGTGCTTATTCATTATCTAAGGTTTGGCTATGCATATATGATTCCTTGAGAATGTGAATTAATTTAACTACATGTAAGTGTTATATACAAGTGAATAACAATTAGAATTGCATGATTCATTTAGGTAGTTACCTTTAGAATAGATTGCGTTGCATGAGATTCCACCACTTCAACCTTACCTTACTCTTTATCTTGGATTTAGCATGAGGACATGCTATTGTTTAAGTATGGGGAGGTTGATAAACCCATATTTTATGATATATTTTGTGCTCAATTTAAGTGATTTATTCAATCCTTCACTCACTTATTCATGTTAATTGCATGGTTTTACTTTCCCTTCCTTATTATGTGATGTATGTGAAAAAACATGTTTCCTATGCTTTAAAAATAATTATTTTAATTACCCTTTTATTACCATTCGATGCCGTGATTTGTGTGTTGAGTAGTTTCAGATCTTCTAAGACAGGAATGACTTAAAGGATGGAAAGGAAACATACAAAAAATGGAAGGAAAGCACAAAATGGAGTTTTTGAAGAAGCTGGCAGCGACGCGAACGCATGGACGACGCGGCCGCATGCCTAGAGCGAAAAGGCAGCGACACGAACGTGTGAATGACGCGATCGCACGCCACGAGCAAAACGCAGATGACGCGGGCGCTTGACCGAAGCGAATGCGTGACAAGAAAAACTCCAAATGATGCGACCGCATGACCCACGCGGACGCGTGACAGAGGCCACGCACCAGAAATTACAGAAAATGCTCCCAGCGATTTCTGAAGCCCTTTTTGGCCCAAATCCAAGTCCAGAAGGCACAGATCAGAGGTTATAAAGTGGGGGAATACATCCATTCAAAAGAGAGTCTCCAATTATTCACTTTCATGATTTAGATGTAGTTTTTAGAGAGAGGTTCTCTCCTCTCTCTTTTAGGATTTAGAATTAGGATTTCTTTTGCTTTCAGGATTATCTCTCTTCATCAGGTTCAATATTCTTTTTAATTATTCTCTCAATTTAATTTATGAATTCTTCTATGTTACAAATAATTCTTTTGATTAATGTTATTTGAGGTATTTCAGTTTATGATTGCTTTCTTTTATTTACATTATTGTTATTTCCAATCTGAAGACATTTTTATTCCAGCAGATTTACTTTTTCCCTTTTTGGTCTTGGTTAAGAAATCAGTAACTCAGGAGTTATCAAACTCAACATGATTGATAATTGTTATCTTTGCTAATTGAATTGAACTTCAATAATCCCAATCCTTTCTTAGGAATTAGCTAGGATCTAAAGATCAAACTAATTAGTCACTTGACCTTCCTTTGCTTTAGTAAAGGTTAACTAAGTGGGATTAAGACTCAATTCTCATCACCATTGATAAGGATAACTAGGATAGGACTTCCAATTTTTTATACCTTACCAAGAGTTTATTTTACAGTTATTTATTTATTTTATTTGCCATTTAAATTACTCATTCCTTATTTTCAAAGACCCCAATTTACAATCTTCATAACCAATAATAAGAACATACTTTCCTGCAGTTCCTTGAGAAGACGACCCGATGTTTAAATACTTCGGTTATCAATTTTAAAGGAGTTTGTTACTTGTGACAACCAAAACATTTGTACGAAGGGATTTTCTGTTAGTTTAGAAACTATAATTACAACGCGATTATTTTCATTCTTTACCGACATTAAATCTCGCTTCGTCAATAGGCTTTACAATTGGTCAAAAATTTCATTGTCTTTGCTAAAACTCAATTTGCTGCAGTAGTAAAAACAATTAGAACAGATAATGACCCTGTGTTTTTAATGCCCACTTTTTATAACTCTAATCACATTGTACATCAAAGAACCTGTGTTGAAACACCACAGCAGAATGGTGTTGTTGAACGCAAATATCAACACATTCTTGCTGTGACTAGGACTATTATGCTTCATGCACACTTGCCTAAAACCTTTTGGAATTATGGTTTTGGACATGTTGTTTACTTAATAAATCAATTATCAACTCATTTTCTAAATAATCACTCACCCTACCAGGTTTTGTATCAAACTTTGCCAGATATTTCTATTCTTAAATTTTTCGTGTGTTTAACTTATGCTACAAGCCTAATGATGAGCAGATAATTTATATGCTTTTTGGTATTATTTTTACATAGTTTTTAGTATGATTTAATTAGTTTTTAATATATTTTTATTAGTTTTTAAATAAGAATCACATTTCTGGACTTTACTATGAGTTTGTGTGTTTTTCTGTGATTTCAGGTATTTTCTGGCTGAAATTGAGGGACTTGAGCAAAAATCAGATTCAGAGGTTGAAGAAGGACTGTAGATGCTGTTGGATTCTGACCTCCCTGTACTCAAAGTGAATTTTCTGGAGCTACAAGGGTCCAAATGGCGCGATCTCAATTGCGTTGGAAATTAGACATCCAGGGCTTTCCAAAAATATATAATAGTTTATACTTTGCTTGAGTTTAGACGACGCAAACTGGCGTTCAACGCCAGCTCTCTGCCCTATTCTAGAGTTAAACGCCAGAAACAGGTTGCAAAGTAGAGTTAAACGCTAGAAACAGGTTACAAACTGGCGTTTAACTCCAAGGAAGACCTCTACACATGAAAGCTTCAATGCTCAGCCCAAGCACACACCAAGTGGGCCCAGAAGTGGATTTCTACATTATTTACTTATCTCTGTAAACCCTAGTAACTAGTTTAGTATAAATAGAACTTTTTACTATTACTTTATCATCTCTGAACTTTTACGTTCTGATTCCTCCATGGAAGGCTGGCCACTCGGCCATGTCTACCCTATTTTCACTTATGTATTTCCAACGGTAGAGTTTCTACACACCATAGATTAAGGTGTGGAGCTTTGCTGTTCCTCATGAATTAATGCAAAGTACTATTGTTTTTTTATTCAACACAGGCCTATTTTTTCTCTAAGATATTCATTCGTACACAAGAACATGATGAATATGATGATTATGTGACGCTCATCATCATTCTCACTTATGAACGCGTGCTTGACAAACACTTCCATTCTACATGTAAACAAGCTTGAATGCATATCTCTTAGCTTCCTGATTCACGATCAGAGTCTTCGTGGTACATGCTAGAATTATTGGCGGCCATTCTTGAGATCCGAAAAGTCTAAACCTTGTCTGTGGTATTCCGAGTAGGATCTGGGAAGGGATGGCTGTGACGAGCTTCAAACTCGCGAGTGCTGGGCGTAGTGACAGACGCAAAAGGATTACTGAATCCTATTCCAGTATGATCGAGAACCGACAGATGATTAGCCGTGTAGTGACAGCGCATTTTGGACCATTTTCACTGAGAGGACGGGAATTAGCCATTGACAACGGTGATGCCCTACATACAACTTGTCATAGAAAAGGAGTAAGAAGGGTTGAATGAAGGCGATAGGAAAGCAGAGAATCAGAAGGAACAAAGCATCTCCATACGCTTATCTGAAATTCTCACCAATGAATTACATAAGTATCTCTATCTTTATTTCACGTTTATTTATCTTTTAATTATTAAAACTCTATAACCATTTGAATCCGCCTGACTGAGATTTACAAGGTGACCATAGCTTGCTTCAAGCCGACAATCTCCGTGGGATCGACCCTTACTCACGTAAGGTTTATTACTTGGACGACCCAGTGCACTTGCTGGTTAGTTGTGCGAAGTTGTGACAAAGAACTAAGATTATGAACGTGCGTATTAAGTTTTCAGCGCCGTTACCAAGGAATGAACGATCACGATTTCCCACACCAAGTTTTTGGCGCCGTTGCCAGGGATTGTTCGAGTTTGGATAACTGACGGTTCATCTTGTTGCTCAGAGTAGGTAATTTTATTTTTTTCTAAGCTTTTTATTTCTTATTTTCGAAAAAAACAATACAAAAAAATTTCTTCTTTTTCATTTTTCGCAAAATAATTTTCGAAAAAAAAACCAAAAAAATTAATAAAATTATAAAAATAAAAAATAACTTGGTGTTTCTTGTTTGAGTCTAGAGTCAATTTTTAAATTTGGTGTTTGTGCATTTTTCAAAAATTCATGCATTGCATTCTTCATGATCTTCAAGTTGTTCTTGATGAACTTCCTTGTTTGATCTTTGCATTTTCTTGTTGTGCATCTTTTCTTGTTTTTCATATGCATTTTCAATTTGTTAGTGTCTAAACATTGTCAATTTCTAAGTTTGGTGTCTTGCATGTTTTCTTTTCTTGAAAATTTTTCAAAAATAAGTTCTTGATGTTCATCATGATTTTCAAAGTGTTCTTGGTGTTCATCTTGACATTTATAGTATTCTTGCATGCATCATTTGTTTTGATCCAAAATTTTTATGCATTGAGTCTTTTTGATGTTTTTCTCTCTCATCATTAAAATTCAAAAAAATAAAAAAAAATATCTTTTCCTTTTTTCACTCATAAAATTCAAAAATTTGAGTTGACTTTTTCAAAAAATTTTAAAATCTAGTTGTTTCTTATGAGTCAAATCAAATTTTCAATTTAAAAATTCTATCTTTTTCAAATATTTTTCAAAAATTAAATCTTTTTTATTTTTTTCTCTTTCATATTTTCGAAAATTTCAAATTTATTTTCAAAATCTTTTTCTTATTTCTATTTCATATTTTCAAAATTAATGCTAATTAATGTGATTGATTCAAAAATTTTAAGTTTGTTACTTGCCTAGTAAGAAAGGTTCAATCTTTAAATTTTAGAATCATATCTTTGTAGTTTCTTGTTAGTCAAGTAATCAACTTTAATTTTCAAAATCAAATCTTTTTAAATTTCTTTTTCAAAATAAGTTTCAATCACATCTTTTTCAAAATCAATTTCAAAATCTTTTCTAACTTCTTATCTTTTCAAAAATTGATTTTCAAATCTTTCTCAATTAATCTTATCTTTTTGTTTGATTCTTATCTTTTTCAAAACTACCTAACTACTTTTCTCTCTCTAATTTTTGAAAATTCCTTCCCTCTTTTTCAAAATTAATTTTTAATTAACTAATTATTTTAAACTTTAATTTAATTTAATTTAATTTTTCTTTTTTTTTAATTTTTGAATTCTAACTTTGATTTTAAATTAAAAATAAAAATATTTTTATTTTATTTAATTTTCGAATTCTCTCATCTCTCATCCCCTTCTATTTATTTATTTATCTACTAACACCCATCTTTCACTCAAGAATTCGAACCCACACTTCTCCCCTGTGTTTGGATTCTTATCTTTTTCTTTTGCTACTCTTCTCTTCTTATACTCACATAAGGAATCTCTATAGTGTGACATAGAGGATTCCATATTTTCTTTTGTGTTCTCTTCTTTTTCATTTTCATATGAGCAGGAACAAGGATAAGAACATTCTTGTTGAAGCTGATCCTGAACCTGAAAGGACTCTGAAGAGGAAGCTATGGAAAGCTAAAGCACAACTCTCTGGAGAAAACCTGACAGAAATTTTCGAAAAAGAAGGAGACATGGCCGAAAATAATAACAATGCAAGGAAGATGTTTGGTGACTTTACTGCACCAAATTCCAACTTACATGGAAGAAGCATCTCAATCCCTGCCATTGGAGCAAACAATTTTGAGCTAAAGCCTCAATTAGTTTCTCTGATGCAACAGAACTGCAAGTTTCATGGACTTCCATCAGAAGATCCTTTTCAGTTCTTAACTAAATTCTTGCAAATCTATGATACTGTTAAGACCAGTGGGGTTGATCCCGAAGTCTACAGGCTTATGCTTTTCCCGTTTGCTGTAAGAGACAGAGCTAGAATATGGTTGGACTCTCAACCTAAAGATAGCCTGAACTCTTGGGATAAGCTGGTCACGGCTTTCTTAGCCAAGTTCTTTCCTCCTCAAAAGCTTAGCAAGCTTAGAGTGGATGTTCAAACCTTCAAACAGAAAGAAGGTGAATCCCTCTATGAAGCTTGGGAGAGATACAAGGAACTGACCAAAAAGTGTCCTTCTGACATGCTTTCAGAATAGACCATCCTAGATATATTCTATGATGTTCTGTCTGAATTATCAAAAATGTCACTGGACCATTCTGCAGGTAGATCCATTCACCTAAAAAAAAACACCTGCAGAAGCTCAGGAACTCATTGACATGGTTGCAAATAACCAGTTCATGTACACTTCTGAAAGGAATCCTGTGAGTAATGGGATGCCTCAGAGGAAAGAAATTCTTGAAATTGATACTCTGAATGCCATATTGGCTTAGAATAAAATATTGACTCAGCAAGTCAATATGATTTTTCAGAGTCTGAATGGATTGCAAGCTGCTTCCAATAGTACTCAAGAGGCATCTTCTAAAGAAGAAACTTATGATCCTGAGAACCCTGCAATAGCAGAGGTGAATTACATGGGGGAACCCTATGGAAATACCTATAATCCCTCATGGAGAAATCATCCAAATTTCTCATGGAAGGATCAACAAAATCCTCAACAAGGCTTTAATAATGGTGGAAGAAACAGGTTTAACAATAGCAAGCCTTTTCCATCATCCACTCAGCAACAGACAGAGAATTCTGAGCAGACTCCATCTAGCTTAGAAAATATAGTCTCTGATCTATCTAAGGCCATTCTAAGTTTCATGAATGAAACAAGATCCTCTATTAGAAATTTGGAGGCACAAGTGGGCCAGCTGAGTAAAAGAGTCACTGAAACTCCTCCTAGTACTCTCCCAAGCAATACAGAAGAGAATTCAAAAAAAGAGTGCAAGGCCATTACCTTACTTGGTGTGGCCGAACCCAGAGAGGAGGAGGAGGACGTGAATCCTAGTGAGGAAGACCTCCTGGAACGCTCAGTGACCAATAACGAGTTTCCCTTTGAGGAACTAAAGGAATCTGAGGCTCATCTAGAGACCATAGAGATTCCATTGAACCTCCTTTTACCATTCATGAGCTCTGATGACTATTCATCTTCTGAAGAAGATGAAGACATTACTGAAGAGCAAGTTGCTCAATATTTAGGAGCAATCATGAAGGTGAATGCCAAATTATTTAGTAATGAGACTTGGGAGGATGAACCTCCATTGCTCATCAAGGAACTAAATGCCTTGGTTCAGCAAACTCTACCTCAAAAGAAACAGGATCCTGGTAAATTCCTAATTCCCTGTAACATAGGCACCATGACTTTTGAGAAGGCTCTGTGTGACCTGGGGTCAGGAATAAACTTAATGCCACTCTCTGTAATGGAGAAACTTGGGATCTTTGAGGTGCAAGCTGCCAGAATCTCATTAGAGATAGCGGACAACTCAAGAAAACAGGCTCATGGATTAGTAGAGGACGTGTTAGTAAAGATTGAAGGCCTTTACATCCCTGCTGATTTCATAATCCTAGACACTGGGAAGGATGAGGATGAATCCATCATCCTTGAAAGACCCTTCCTAGCCACAGCAAAAGCTGTGATTGATGTGGACAGAGGAGAGTTGGTCCTTCAACTGAATGAGGACAACCTTGTGTTTAAAACTCAAGGATCTCCTTCTGTAACCATGGAGAGGAAGCATGAAAAGCTTCTCTCACTGCAGAGTCAACCAAAGCGCCCACAGTCAAACTTTAAGTTTGGTGTTGGGAGGCCACAACCAAACTCTAAGTTTGGTGTTGAACCCCCACATTCAAACTCTAAGTTTGGTGTTGGGAGGCCCCAACAATGCTCTAAACATCTGTGAGGCTCCATGAGAGCTCACTGTCAAGCTATTGACATTAAAGAAGCGCTTGTTGGGAGGCAACCCAATGTTATTTAATAATATCTATTTATTTTCTATTGTTATTTTACATTTTTTTTAGGTTGATGATCATGTGGAGTCACAAAAACTATAGAAAAATCAAAAACAGAAGGAAAAATAGCAGAAGAAACAGCACACCCTGGAGGAAGAGCATTCTGGCGTTTAAACGCCAGAAACAAGCATCTGTCTGGCGTTTAAGGCCAAAAACAAGCACCAAGCTGGCGTTTAACGCCAGAAACAAGCATCAACCTGGCGTTAAACGCCAGAAACAGGCTACATTTGGGCGTTTAACGCCAGAAACAGGTAGCAGTCTGGCGTTAAACGCCAGTATTGCATACAAAGGGCGTTTTTGCACGCCTAATTGGAGCAGGGATACTAAGTCCTTGACCCCTAAAGATCTGTGGACCCCACAGGATCCCCACCTCTCTTCACACCTTTTCATAACTCTCTTCCCCAAATACCCTTCACCAATTACCTCCATATCTCTTCCTTAAATACCCTTAACCAATTACATCCATCCACTCTTCCCCATACACCCCACCTACCTCCAAAATTCAAATACTTCTCCCCCTTGGCCGAATCCACCTTCTCCCTCCATCTCCTCTATTTTCTTCTTCTTTTACTACTTTCTTTCTTCTTTTGCTCGAGGACGAGCAAACCTTTTAAGTTTGGTTTGGTAAAAGCATTGCTTTTTGTTTTTCCATAACCATCAATGACAAGCCCATCACCAAGAAAAGGATGGAGCAAACAAGAGATCATGGACCTCAACAAGAGCATGAGGAAATTCCTCACCATAAAATCCCTGAGATTCCTCAGGGGATGCACTTCCCTCCACAGAACTATTGGGAGCAAATCAACACTTTCCTAGGAGAATTAAGCTCCAACATGGGACAACTAAGGATGGGGCACCAAGAGCACTCCATCATTATCCATGAGATTAGAGAAGATCAAAGAGCTATGAGGGAGGAACAAGACAAGGAAGAGACATAGAGGAGCTCAAGAGCACCATTGGTTCTTCAGAAGAGGAAGACGCCACCCTCACTAAGGTGGACCCGTTTCTTAATCTCCTTGTTCTTATTTTTCTGTTTTTCGTTTCTTATGCCTTATGCTTTATTTATGTTTGTGTCTTATTACATGATCACTAGTATCTAAGTGTCTATGTCTTAAAGCTATGAATGTCCTATGAATCCATCACCTCTCTTAATTGAAAACTGTTCTAAAAACAAAAGAACAAGAAGTACATGGTTTTGAATTCATCCTTGAAACTAGTTTAATTATTTTGATGTGGTGACAATACTTTTTGTTTTCTGAATGAATGCTTGAACAGTGCATATGTCTTTTGATATTGTTGTTTATGAATGTTAAATATGTTGGCTCTTGAAATAATGATGAAAAAGGAGAAATGTTATTTGATAATCTGAAAAATCATAAAAATTGATTCTTGAAGCAAGAAAAAGCAGTGAATACAAAGCTTGCGAAAAAAAGAGAGAAAAGTAAAATGGCAAAAAAAAAAAAAAAGAAAAGAAAAAGCAAGTAGAAAAAGCCAAAAGCTCTTTAAACTAAAAGGCAAGAGAAAAAAGCCAATAGCCCTTAAAACCAAAAGGCAAGGGTAATAAAAAGGATCCAAGGCTTTGAGCATCAGTGGATAGGAGGGCCTAAAGGAATAAAATCCTGGCCTAAGCGGCTAAACCAAGTTGTCCCTAACCATGTGCTTGTGGCGTGAAGGTGTCAAGACAAAAGCTTGAGACTGAGGGGTTAAAGTCGAGGTCCAAAGCAAAAAAAGGGTGTGCTTAAGAACCCTGGACACCTCTAATTGGGGACTCTAGCAAAACTGAGTCACAATCTGAAAAGGTTCACCTAGTTATGTGTCTGTGGCATTTATGTATCCGGTGGTAATACTGGAAAACAAAGTGCTTAGGGCCACGGCCAAGACTCATAAAGTAGCTGTGTTCAAGAATCAACATACTGAACTAGGAGAATCAATAACACTATCTGAATTCTGAGTTCCTATAGATGCCAATCATTCTGAACTTCAATCGATAAAGTGAGATGCCAAAACTATTCAAGAGGCAAAAAGCTACTAGTCCCGCTCATCTAGTTGGAGCTAAGTTTCATTGATATTTTGGAATTTATACTATATTCTCTTCTTTTTATCCTATTTGATTTTCAGTTGCTTGGGGACAAGCAACAATTTAAGTTTGGTGTTGTGATGAGCGGATAATTTATACGCTTTTTGGCATTGTTTTTACATAGTTTTTAGTATGATTTAGTTAGTTTTTAATATATTTTTATTAGTTTTTAAATAAAAATCACATTTCTGGACTTTACTATAAGTTTGTATATTTTTCTGTGATTTCAGGTATTTTCTGACTGAAATTGAGGGACTTGAGCAAAAATCAGATTCAGAGGTTGAAGAAGGACTGCAGATGCTGTTGGATTCTGACCTCCCTGCACTCAAAGTGGATTTTCTGGAGCTACAGAAGTTCAAATTGCATGCTCTTAATTGCGTTGGAAAGTAGACATCCAGGGCTTTCCAGCAATATATAATAGTCCATACTTTGCCTGAGTTTAGACGACGCAAACTGGCGTTCAACGCCAGCTCTCTGCCCTATTCTGGAGTTAAATGCCAGAAACAGGTTGCAAAGCAGAGTTAAACACCAGAAACAGGTTACAAACCGGCGTTTAACTCCAAGTAAGACCTCTACACATAAAAGCTTCAATTCTCAGCCCAAGCACACACCAAGTGGGTCCGGAAGTGGATTTCTACATTATTTACTTATCTCTGTAAACCCTAGTAACTAGTTTAGTATAAATAGAACTTTTTACTATTACTTTATCATCTCTGAACTTTTACATTCTGATTCCTCCATGGGAGTCTGGCCACTCGGCCATGTCTACCCTATTTTCACTTATGTATTTCCAACGGTAGAGTTTCTACACACCATAGATTAAGGTGTGGAGCTCTGCTGTTCCTCATGAATTAATGCAAAGTACTATTGTTTTTTTATTCAACTCAAGCCTATTTTTTCTCTAAGATATTCATTCGTACACAAGAACATGATGAATATGATGATTATGTGACGCTCATCATCATTCTCACTTATGAACGCGTGCTTGACAAACACTTCCATTCTACATGTAAACAAGCTTGAATGCATATCTCTTAGCCTCCCGATTCACGATCAGAGTCTTCGTGGTATAGGCTAGAATTATTGGCGACCATTCTTGAGATTCGAAAAGTCTAAACCTTGTCTGTGGTATTCCGAGTAGGATCTGGGAAGGGATGGCTGTGACGAGCTTCAAACTCGCGAGTGCTGGGCGTAGTGACAGACGCAAAAGGATTACTGAATCCTATTCCAGTATGATCGAGAACCGACAGATGATTAGCCGTGCGGTGACAGCGCATTTTGAACCATTTTCACTGAGAGGACGGGAAATAGCCATTGACAACGGTGATGCCCTACATACAGCTTGCCATAGAAAGGAGTAAGAAGGGTTGAATGAAGGCGATAGGAAAGCAGAGAATCAGAAGGAACAAAGCATCTCCATACGCTTATCTGAAATTCTCACCAATGAATTACATAAGTATCTCTATCTTTATTTCACGTTTTATTTATCTTTTAACTATTAAAACTCTATAACCATTTGAATCCGTCTGACTGAGATTTACAAGGTGACCATAGCTTGCTTCAAGCCGACAATCTCCGTGGGATCGACCCTTACTCACGTAAGGTTTATTACTTGGACGACCCAGTGCACTTGCTGGTTAGTTGTGTGAAGTTGTGACAAAGAACTAAGATTATGAACGTGCGTATTAAGTTTTCAGTGCCGTTACCAAGGAATGAACGATCACGATTTTCCACACCACCTAACAAGACATAGGACCAAATTGGATCCAAGAGCAAGAAGATACTTGCATCTTGGATTCAGGGAGGGAACAAAGGGCTATTTACTTTTTGATTTACAAATTCGAGAACTTTTCTTGTCTCGAGATGTAAAATTCTATGAAAACTATTTTTCTTACTGTCATGAAGATGATTCGGATACTGAGAACACTTCAATTTCCACAAATTTTACTCCTTCCAATACTTCTAATGCCTCTGATCATTTTAATTACAGTTTTTTAGAAGGAACTAAAATTTATTTTTTACACAATAAAAATAATAGTTCCTCTCATGCACAAAATCAAAATAATGATGCATCATATGATTTAAATGAAAGTGAAGACATTTTATCTTACTCAGAAATTCATGACCATTTGGTATCTGAACCTTCATCTTTAATTAAATCTGCATCACATTCAGAAACTGAAATTAGAAAAATTACATTTACTGAGAATTCTGACTTGCATGAAACTGTTGATGTACGGAGATCTTTTAGGCAGACAAGGCCACCTGCATATTTGCAGGATTATGAATGCCCAACCATCAATATTGCAGAATCAAAATCACAGCAGTACATTTAAAGGTATCCTATCTCTAATGTTTTGTCATATAGCAGATTTTTTCCCATGCATTTTGCATTCTCCCTAGCTATACAAAATCTAGAGCCAAAATGTTATGAAGATGCAGTCACACAAAAGTGTTGGCAAGATGCTATTAAAGCTGAACTTCTTGCTTTGGAAGAAATCAAAATATGGAGGCTAACTTCCTTGCTAGCTGATAAAAGACCAATTGGATGTAAATGAGTATTTTGTGTGAAATATCATTCAGATGGCTCAGTGAAAAGACACAAAGCTCGCCTTGTTGCAAAAGGGTACACACAAGTGGCAGGTGTGGACTACAAAGACACTTTCGGTCCTGTGATAAAGTTGGAAACTTTAAGAGTAGTCTTGGCTGTTGCAGCTGTGAAGGGATGGTACCTAAAACAAATTGACATCAATACGGCCTTTTACATGGTTAACTTGATGAGGAAATATACATGCAAGTCCCTCCTGATTTGGATGCAAAAGCTAGATCAGTTTGCAAGTTTGAAAAATCTCTTTATGGATTAAAGCAAGCTAGTAGACAATGGAATTGTAAACTAAAATCTGTGCTTCTTGAGCTCAATTACACTCAATGCAAGTTAGATTATAGTTTGTTCACTAAGACTACTGCACTTGAATTCACAGCTATTCTAATATATGTAGATGACTTAGTGCTGACAGGAGATGATTTAAATGAAATTGAAAACGTCAAAAGTGTCCTTCATGACAGATTCAAGATCAAGGATATAGGAGATTTGAAATATTTTCTTGGTTTAGAGGTAGCAAGATCTAAAAATGGAAATACTTTGTACCAACGCAAGTATGCCTTGGACTTACTTAAAGAAACATGATTTGAAAACTGCAAACCAATTAGCACACCCATCGATTATGGAATTAAGCTGGGGAAAGCCATAGGAGAGTTGCTCACTAACCACTCCATATCGAAGGATCATAGGAAAGTTCTTGTATCTTTCCAACACCAGGCCTGATATAAGTTATGCTATTGGAAGGTTGAGCCAATTCCTAGATTGTGCTACTAATGAGCATCTAAAAGTTGCTCACAGAGTGCTGCATTACATCAAAAGATCTCCTGCCATTAGATTATTTTTTTCTGTAGACTCCAATTTGGAATTCACAGGCTTTTTTGATTCGGATTGGACAGGATGCCCAGACTCACGCAGATCAGTGTCTGCATATTGCTTCTTCTTCAGTCCGTCCTTAGTCACTTGGAAAAGCAAGAAGCAAGTGACGGTTGCAGCCTCTTCATCGGAGAAAGCTGAATATAGAGCTCTAGCACTAGCAACTCGAGAAGCACAATGGCTTAGTTTTGTTCTTACAGATCTTGGTGTTTCAATTCACATACCTGTCAGTCTATACTGTGACAACAACTCAGCCATTTATATTGCCATAAATCCAGTGTTTCATGAGCGCACGAAACATATTGAAGCTGATTGCCATATAGTGCGTGACAAGTTACAAGAACATCTAATTCATCTTCTTCATATCTCCATTCCTAATCAAACAGCAGACATACCCACTAAACCTCTTGTTCCTGGACCTTCACCACAGCTTACTCTAAGCTTGAATTATTGGATCTCTTCACTCCCAATACGCCAGACTTACGGAAGGGTGTTACTTAATATTATTCTTGCCATCATTTTATTTATTTGGGATAAGTATTGTTTTGGTCCCTCACGTTGAGGGTCAGAATCGAATCCGTTCCCGATCTAATTTTCGATTTAGAATCGTCCTTAACGTTTTTTTTTTCGTATTAAAATTGTCCTTTTTAATTTTTATTCCTAAACTACCCTTCCTTTTTAATAAAATTAAAAAAATTAAAAAAAATAAAACACAGTCTCCCCTTCCCCACCCTCCGGTCTCCCCCTCCCCCACCCTCCGGTCTCCTCTTCCCCCCTCACCCACCCTCCGGTCTCCTCTTCCCCCCTCCCCCACCCCTCCGGTCTCCCTTCCCCCACCCCTCCAGTCTCCCCTTCCCCCCACCATCCACCCCCACCCCACCCCCGGTCTCCCCCTCCCGGTCTCCCCTTCCCGCCACCCCTACCCCCGGTCTCCCCTTCCCCCCTCCCCCACCCTCCGGTCTCCCCTTTCCCCTTTTCCCTTCCCCCTCCCCCACCCCTCCGGTCTCCCCTTCCCCCCACCATCCACCCCCACCCCACCCCCTCCCCCGGTCTCCCCCTCCCCACCTCCACCTTCACACAGAGAAGCAAAAACAGAAAATCAACAAATCATAAACAGAAAGCAACAATTCAGAAATCAACAGCAAACAATTCAGTCATCAATTAACAAAATTCTTCCATCAACAGCAAATAATTCAGAAATTCAGAAATCAAGAAAACCAACAACTCAAAACCAACAATGATTCAACAAATCAAGAAGCAGAAGAAGCAGAAGACGAAGCAGCGAAGCAAGAAGCAGAGGCGGCGAGCAGCAGCGGCGAGGCGGCGAGCAGCAGCGGAGCGGAAGCCGACGACGACGAGGAGGTCACGGCGGCGACCTCCCTGTTTCTCCCCCCCTTCTTTCTCTCTCCACCCCCGGTAGCGTGGTGAGGACGACGGCGGCAGCGCGGCGAGGACGCGGTGGTGATGAAGACGCGGCGGCTCCAAGCCCGTGACCCCTCACTCGCGATCCAGCAGCGAGCTGCTCCCTCCCCGGCGCCATCCCCCTCCCTCCCTTTCCCTTCCCCTCCCCTCCCCTCCCCTCCCCCTGCACCTTCGTATACCCCCCCCCCCCACCCACGCGCTTTCTTCCCCCTCCCCTCCCCAAACACGCGTTTTGTTTTTTTTTTAATTTAATATATTTTATTATTAAAATAGGAATAGGGGTAGTTTAGGAATTAAATTAAAAATTTTAACAAAAAGGACGATTTTAATACCAAAAAAATACGTTAAGGATGATTTTAAATCTAAAATTAGAAGAGGGACGATTTCGATTCCGACCCTTAACGTAAGGGACCAAAACAATACTTATCCCTATTTATTTACTAGTTTGTTAGCATAGTTAGTAGAAGTTGTTATTTTACCCTTTCTAGGAAATTGTTACAATAAGAAATAATTGAATGTGCTGAAGTGTATTATTAGTCAGTTTAAATTTATAAATTTGTTAGAGTAGTGCAAATATAAATACCAGTAATTAAATTTGTATTTGCTTAAGACTTTTCATTCAATGCAAGTACATTGTTCAAGTTCTTAATTTCTCTGTTCATGAATGTTTCTCTTCATGTCCACGTGCAATTTTAATATTATTGATTGTTATCGTGTCAAGATACGTATCTCTATTGATATATATATGGAGACTTCTTTTTCTACTTTTATTAAATATAATTTTTTTTTGATAATATAGCATTTCAGTATGAAAAAAATAAATCAGTCATGTTAAATAGTTATCCATTTCATTCTTATCACAACAGAAATAATGTTTATAGCTTTGGATTTTTTTCCAAAAAAATAGAACAACGACTAATTGTTTTTTCGATATGCTAGCCATCCTAATATGGTATGAGATTATGAGATTATTGGTACGAATGCAAGATATGGACCCGTCTCACTTAATGCAAAATCAAACTGCGAATGCACTAATTATTTTTAGAATAACATTAGAAAATCAACACTATAATAAATTGTCAAATAAATTTAATATAAAAATCTATTAAAAATAAATTTATTAAATTAAAATTTCAAATATTATTTTAATTAAATTTTAAATATTTTTATTTTTAAAATCTTAGATATTTTGTATATTAAATATTGACTGTAATATTACCTCTCAAAACTTTTCTCTTATTTTTAACCATCCTTTATTTCTTGTTCCGTATATATGGATTTTTTAATTGAATATACGTAATAACGTTCTCTTTCTTTCTTTGTTATTTTTTTTCCGTTAAAAAACCTTCAATGGTTATCCTTGACTTGGATTATAAGTCTACTCTAGACTACTTTGTGTTCATATTATTATTTTAGTAATTTATTTCTATTGCAACAAAAATACATATTATATATATAAAATAAATGAAACATTTTTTCTTCTTTCATGTTTGTTCGATTAAAAGGAGAATTACTCTTGTACTAACTATAAAAGTGATCGTATTGTAAATAAAAATTACTAAGTGTATATAAAAAATTATCATCAAATTAATTATTATATATTTATATATAAATATATGTGTTATTTAACTCATTTTTAATGTGTATTTTATATTTCAATATATATATAAATGACTGATTTAGTTACTGAATTTTGATATAGACATAATATTATTGATTATTATAAATACATTTAATAATAATGATTCAATCTTATATGATTTATCACAAATACTCAAATGGTCATCATCCTAATATAATTCATATATTTCACCGATTATTATTATTATTATTATTATTATTATTATTATTATTATTATTATTATTATTATTATTAAATAATAATAATAATAAGAAAAAATCAAGATTACAAATAATTTAATAAACTATCACATATCCTAATCTCATGTAAATAAACGTTATTAATTTAATTCAAAATGCAATTCGTGTACACTATGTATTGTAAAAAAATTTTATAATGTGCAATTCAGCATTATTGTGCCTGCAAATAATATTATTAATCTTGTATAATAAGGTAATGACAGAAATAACAAACCATATTTTATGATCAATTGTACATTACTTTTTAGTGCTCTTCTTGTCTGAACATTAGTCTCCATTGATAGTGATAATAAATGTCTTACTTTCTCTCGTATTAAATAGGTATTATTTTCACATATTGATAACAATATTATTTTGATTTGATTTATATATACTATTATCTTTAATTATTCTGTTTGTCTCTATAGTTTCACAAAATTTTCAATTAGGTTTCTATATTTTTTTTCTTTTTAATTGGATCTCTGCACTAATTTTTTTTTTCAATTAGGTCTTTCTTAGTAGTAATTGGCTTCATTATATTAGGACCTAACTAAAAAAAAATTGATGCAGAGATTCAAATAAAAGGAAAAAAAATATAGGGACTCAATTGGAAAAAGAATTTGGTGTAGGGACCTAATTAAAAGAAAAAAAAAGTATATAGACTTAATTAAAAATTTCGCAAAACTATAGAGACCAACAAAATAGTTAAACCATACTATTATTAGTATAAATTAAAATAACGCAGGGCATTCTGTGCTACCATAGAAAAAAATGAGTTACTATTAGTGGGTTCATGATGTATGATGCATCATTCTGGGATGGTGGTTATGTCGATGACTAGTGAACTTTTTTAGAAGAGTCAACAAAAAGGTTTTCTTATAGTGAGATTTTTTTTTGACATATAACCAAAGTAAAATTTTTGGGATAATTTAATTCAAAGTGAATATACTCTTATGCTGGAGTATGATTGTTCTTTTGAATTATTTCAATTCTTTTTTGGTAATATAAACAATTTCAAATAAAAGATTATTTATTCAGTGATATATCTATTAGTTGCTTGCTACTTTCAACAAATTCAATAATCATATCAAGCTTGCGCATATGCAACGAGAGTACGTGCTTTATTAATTGAGCATGTAAGCTTGAGAAAATTTGGCCAAGATTGGCTGAGAAATAGAGCTGCGAATTGGAGCTAATATTTAATTTGGTCCCTAAATTTAAATATGAGTTTTAATTAATTTTTGAAATTTTAATTATTTTTATTTAATCCCTAAATTTTATAAACGTGCCTCGTATTAATTTTTAAAACGATTTTTAGTTCAAAAACATTAATAGAACGTTTTTTTTTTAAAACAAAAAGCTCAACACAATAGTAGTGGAACAACCAGATCCATCAACAAACTAAAAAAACACACAAACTTAACAAGAACCACAACAACACGAAAACGATTTCCATGTCATCTCCGGCATAGCCATCAACAACTAAAGGGATCCCCACTGCTCCACTCGTTAGCACTATTCGAAGACATGTTGATAATTTTTTTAACTCCTTTGCTTGTGTGCTGAAAGATCCATCTATTCCTTTCCAACCATAGATTCCATACGATCGCGTAGAAACACCTCAACCGGTGATTACGCTCTTTCATCCTCCTCGGTTCTTCTGTCCAACTAAGAAAATGCTCTTTCATCGATCTCAGATAAGACCATCGTTGGCCAAAAGCTGAAATCCAAACACTCCACACCTGCCAAGCAAATACACACCCTAGAAACAAGTGATGTACATGTTCCATATCATTATTACAGAGAACACAAATAATATCTTCCTGACTGATGATTCCAAACCGACTCAGTCTGTCCTTTGTATTCACTCTTCCTATCAGAACAAACCAAACAAACAACTCCACTCTAGGGGGAACCAGCCCTTTCCAAACAGTCCTGGTGAAGCTGTAGCTAGTTACCTCCTCTGGAATCAGTTCCTCCTGCATCACCTGTACAAATGAGTTAGTTGTAAAAACACCTCGTCTATCATATTTCCACACCACTCTATCCTCTCTGTTATGTACTAATTTCATAGGTCTCAAAGCCTCATGCAATTCACTTAGGAGTTTCAACTCCCATTGGAAGAGCTCTCGCCTCCATTGGAAGTTCCAAATCCACTCAAACCCATCCCAAAAACTGCATTCCCCTATAACAGATCCACATTGATTTGAAACAGAGAATAGCCTCGGAAAGTGATCCTTCAGAGATCCTCCGAGCAACCATACATCCTCCCAAAATCGAGTCCGACGTCCATCACCAACCTCCATGGACAGGCCTGCAACCATCTTATCCTTTAAATGTTGATTCATGATTTGTAACTGGCAAATATCCTTCCATGGTCCTCCTCTAGTAGGCAGTTCTTGAGTTGACAGTAATTCATTGGGATTCAGATTATTACAAGAATATACGACTTTTTTTCATAGTGGGCACTCTTCCTTTGCAAATCGCCACCACCACTTAAACAACAACGCTGTGTTACAAACCATAGCATCCCCAACTCCCAGTCCACCTAGTTTCTTCGGCGCCTGCACCACTTCCCACCTTACTAATGCCATACCAGTCCTACCCTCTTTCGTACTTCACATGAATCTTCTCTGCAGCGAGATCAATTTTTCAACAACCGCTTTCGACATCTTGAACAAGCTCAAATAGTATACTGGCAGATTGTTCAACACTGATTTGATAAGCACCAACTTCCAGCTTTGTTTAGCACCTTAGCTTTCCACAAGCTGAGTTTCTCCTCCACCTTATCTATTATAGGCTTTCATGTCTTCACCAACCTCGGATTAGCTCCTAGAGAGATTCCAAGGTATTTAACTGGAAGGGCATTCCCCTTACAACCCAGCAAGTTACACATACGCTCGATCCGCTACTCCTCACAATTAATTGGAATCAGGCTGGACTTATCAAAATTGATACTCAGGCCTGACATCAACTCGAAGCATCGCAGAAGCCTCTTGTAATTCTTAATAGTCTCCTCTTCTGGTAGGCAAAAGAGGATAGTATCATCAGCAAACTGAAGGTGTGACAATGCTACACTATCTCTACCAACCAGCAAGAGTGATATACAACCATTCCTCACTGCTTCTCCAATCATTCGATGCAGCACATCCACAACCAGTACAAACAAAAATGGAGATAGTGGGTCACCTTGTCTCAAACCTCTTTCCATGTTGAAAGGCTTAGACGGCGAGCCGTTTATCAACAGCGACAAAGACGCAGTAGCTACACACTCCATAACCCACTAAAATAGAACGTTGAAATAGACAATCAAATGAGACACTGAAACCTGTAAAATAATACAGTTTTGATTTTGGCATTCAAATAGCTCAAAAATGATGTCGCATCACTTGTTTTGTTAAGTAAAGTTTTAATCAACACCACTTATGAGATTATTTTTGGGTTATTTGAGTGTCAAAACTAAAACGATATCATTTTATAGAGCCTAGTGTGACATTCACCTGTTCATGATAGTGTTCTATTAATGTTTATATATTGAAAATTGTTTCAAGGATTAACATGAATCATGTCCCCAAAATTTGGAGACTAAATAAAGACAATTAAAATTTTAAGAACTAAATTGAAGCTTATATATAAATTCAGGGACCAAATTAAATAGGATAAAGTATTAAATTGGTCCCCTACTTTTGAGTGTAATCTTGTTTTAGTCCTTAAAGTTTAAAGCGTCCTATTTGAATCCAAAAAAGTTTCATTTAGATTCAATGTAGCCCCACCGTAAGCTCAAAGTTAAATAATTAACGGAATATTCTGCATAACAACAGTACAAAAACAAGGTCGATAATCTAGAGAAAAATACAAGCTACAGAGGCACAAAATCAACCTTGAATGCATCAATACATTTATTTATCATTTTCTTTAGTTCTATAGAAAATATTTCATTTAAATTGTAAGAAGAATGATAAATAAATGTATTGATGCATCCACGGTTGATTTTATGCCTCTGGAGCTTGTACTTGTTCTTCAAATTATCGACTTTGTTCTTGTATGGCTGTCATGTATGACATTCAGTTAATTATTTAACTTTGATCTCACGGTGGGACTACATTAAAGCTAAATAAAACTTTTTTGGATTCAAATAGGACACTTTAAATCTTAAAAACCAAAACAAGATTACACTCAAACGTAAGAGACCAATTTAATACTTTACCCAATTAAATATTATGTCCTTTGAGAATTGATTAGTTGAATAGTTTAGGTAAATCCTTAGGCGGTTTTTTTTTTTTTTTTTTCTGGGTTCATGAACACTTAGGCGTTTATAACTTAGGACGGGAAAACTAGGATGCTTACAATCCTTGGATCAACTTTATAGTGAGATGTGTCAGGTGGAACGATTCCCAACTTCTTATCCACTTTGTAATTTAAAGGTTTTGCTACAACTGTAAGCACACTCAATATGTCACGACGAATGTTTAAAAAGTTATTTTTCTCATTCTATTACTCCAAGTACAGAAAATGGCATATAAATGTTGGTGGATACTCTCATAATGATATCTTCACATGAAAATAACATTGTGAACCATTAGATGAGTTAATAAAGTTGACTAAATATATTTGATTAATCATCTAAAGATTTACAATGTCATCTTCATATAAAGACGTCATCATGTGAGTATTCCCCATAAATGTTTATAGCACTTAATTTACGTCAACATCTTAAAATCTTGACAATTCAATTTTTGCTTATTAATTTAATAGTCTTGAGCTTTCTTCCTTGCATACCTTAATTTTCATTTCATAAAGCTGTTAATTTCGTACGTCCTTGTCTGGTATGATTTATCATCTAATCTCTCGTAGTACCACGCCATTATTAAGAACTATTTTCCTTTGACTTTTTTGCGCCCACCAAATAATCAGTCTAAGACGTTATTCGCAGATTATATACATAAAAGATGACTGTAATTTCAATTTTTATATCAAAACTGCCAATTTATGGCATAATTGAATGAATTTTACCTTTTCTTGTTTATGTAGATTTCCTTTTTTCCTAATCTCATTTATCAATTCATGTTTTTAAAGGTTATCTATTTCCTGTTCAATTAATCTCAATTGAATTCCAAAGCTAAAGCCATAATTTTACGGTAAGATGCTTATTAGAACGGCATGCAACTCCAAACAAAATATGTCTCTGGAAGTTACTTGTGTTTTAAAATGGTAAAATTTAGTGAAAACGATCATTAAGACTGCATTTGTTTATGAGAATAGGATAGAACAAGGCACTAAGAATACGATAGGACAAGACACTTATAGATAGAAATACAAAATTTTGTATTTTTATATTCTGTTTGGTGATAAACTATAACAAATTATGAAAATTCAATTTATTCTTTTTTTTTATTTAAAAAATTTGAGATGAAAAATATAATAATAAAAAATATAATTATAAAAAATTAACAAAAATAATGAAAGAAAAAATAAAAAATAAGTTTTGTCTCTTGTTAGTGTCTCCGTGTCTTTTTTGTCAGGATGAACACAAAATACACTAATTCAGTGTCTTTAGACACATTATTTCTGTTTATGTCTTTTCTGCCAAACAAAATTTTGTGTCTCTGTATTTCTGTCTCAATATTCTATCTCTGTAAATAAACGCAACCTAAGAGACCTATCCTAGTTGACGAAAGAGGCAAATTATATTTAAAATCTTAAGAAAGACTGTATACATATTAAATTAAGGAGACGGTTACACAATATTTATAGACAATAATATTTGTGTGTTCCCTCCACCATTCTTCTTCTCCTCAATCTTTTCGTTCATAGAGTGTTTGAAATGCAATAATACCTTTTTTTTTGTAGTTTTGTTAGGTAGATAATTATTTTTGTAAACAATGTGAATAATGAGTTTTAAAATTGATCCAATAAAATAAAAAAAAACACTTCATCCTCAAATTACCTCTTTAACTTTAGAATAACCATCTAGTGAATTGAACATCCAGCTATTATTAATTGTGCATGAGTAAATTGAATAAAAAAAATAACCATCCAATTAAAAATAATGAACATAATTATCTGCACACCTATTGAATTGAACATCTGACATATCCATTATTCACATTATTTAGTATTCTCATTGTCTACCTATATTTTTTCTTTTGTGTTCCACCCACAATGTCAAATTGTAGTCTGCCACTCACGCTGGTCAATAACAGACCGTCATCGACTGATCGTGCCTGCTAATAGCCAACCGACACCTAGCTGACTACTAGAAATTTTTTTTAAAATAAATAATTTAATTATTTTAATTACCGAAATATGTAATTTATAACGTATTTACTAATTTACATCGCATTGATAACAAGATATGTGTATTTGATTATTTGTAAATAAAAAAATATAATTTTTAAAAATAATAAAATATATTAATATGTAACAAATTTTTAAAAATGAAACATTTTAAATAATTAGAAAGATGAGCAGTTTCAAATAATAAAAAAGATGAGCGGTTTTAAAATAATAGGGAGATAGGCGGTTTTAACTCACTGATTAATAAGCAACTGAGAGCGTATCACGTAATTTAAAATTGCCCATTCAAAATTATCACATTATTTTCTTAGAAACCAGCCCATGATTTTATAGATTTTTAACAAATCTAAGTGGTTAGATATCTAGTGATATAGGAGCGAAACCTACTCTTCTTGTGAGTACCAGTTTTTGAAGGTGCATCAAAAGGTTATTTCAAATGAACAAAACAACAAAAAAATCTTAAAGAAAAATAAAATAAATTTGAAAAGTAAAATGACTGAAATTGAAAGGAATAACATTGAATTTAAATGAAGTAGTAAACTGCGTTCAACAAGATCGAAGGACTTTGAAATCGAAAACAAAGTGCTGAATCTTAAAAGGAAACAGAAAAGATAAACTTGCTCGAAAGATAAATTTGCAAGAAAAATAAAGGTTGTAAGAAATTTAAAAGAAATTTAAAAGACATGGAAAGAACCCTACAGGAAAAAAGCTCTTAGCAGATTCAAAAATTTGCTGGGGATATGAGTGTTCGAGAGTGTTTTCTGATATGAGATTCCAATCTTTTTTTTTTCTTCGAACTTTCACCTATTTATAAGAGTCTTCGTCCAATCAAATTCAAATATAACTTCCATGTGCATTAATCTTTGAGTAACCATTCCCGCTCTTTTGCACGATGTGGGTAACTGCCATCAATTAACTTCACTTATCAACATCTTCATTTCTTCGATTACTTCAATCCTCCTCAATGAGTACTTATCAATCGAAATTCACTCCCTTGTCGATACGCCATCCTCGATAAGCCCCATGAAGCAAGTTTCTACTTCAAAGCTCAAAACTTATTTATTTTTGACTAACAAACTGCTCCCTTAGTATTGATGCGTCTCTCGAACTATCAATAAAACGCTCAATCCTAATTTCTCTTCAAAATTTTAAGATCCATAACTAAACAATTAATTCAGACACGGCTCATAATTACCCACGTTTTCACTATTTCAAAAGTAACATCCATGAAGGTTCGTTTTTCCATTAATTACTATCTTCTCTCTCCTTTAATTGTGACTTCTCAAAGAAATTTTTTATTTTCAAAATTTGAAAATTTCCGCGAAAATCTCTTATACCCTTCGTTTCCGCATTTCTTTTTTTTTTTTTTCAAATTCATCTTCTTCTAATAGCTACGCCAATCTTTTCTTCAAATTTCTTGTGCACCCTTCTTCGTCCAAAACTAAATTAACACTCATTTCTTTTCCTTTCCATCATCAATGACTTCTTCCAAAATCCCAGAAACTTCAACAGCCAAAAATAAGGACAAACAAATTATAAATAAAATTTTCAAGTAGTCTGACTTGAAAATACTATCTCGATTCAAAGACATTGTCATCAAAGACAAATGAATCCTTTTTCCTTTCATTGTCAAAGATGATACTTGCTGTTTTGTTAGTCCTTTGCAAACCTTAAAACAAGCCAAGAAAAATGGCCATTACTTTTTTAATGTCGAGAGAGAAGATTTGCTTATCAAACTAAACCTCTTTATTGCATCCTTTATTGATGGCAAAAAATCTTTCCAAAACAATCTCAAAGTCTCCTTCAAGACTGCCAATTTTCTCACTTGGTTCCAAAGACTCGAACCTGTAAACAGCGAAGTTTGGAAACCACAAGGTATACATGAACTCCTTCGTCTTTCACATTTTACACCAACTACTCACCATTAGATGATTGACTCTGCGCTCTGCTTCTGGAACAAGACTACAAACAATTTTCACCCCCTGTGGAATGGTTGGTCCCACACTCTTCGATGTGGCTACCATCGCTGGACTTTTGAAGGGCAACCCTGTAGCTACATTCGATATGAAGCCCACCAAATCTTACAACATAATCTAGAAGAACTCTTATGGAGACTTTATTAAACACAATATGGGTAAAGAAGGCAGTCCTATTACGGACGATGAAAGTATAGTCTTCTTGTACTACTGGATAAACGCTATTGTCTTTTGCTTGAGAAGTATCTTGATGAAAAAATTGTTTATCCCGCTGGCCGCCTTACTTTATGAAGGGCATAGATTCAATCTGGCCAAATTGCCCTTAGGAAATTTATATGATAAATTGGAGCAATTAGTCGATAGTCTTCGAAAGAAGTCTTTGATCAGTGCAGGATGTCCCCTTTAGCTTCTACAACTTTGCCTAAATGCCATTTTTGAAAAACATATAAAACACGAAGGAATTACAACTTCAGAAAAACAAAGCATTGAGGATTTTCGATTAGTTACCCTTCAACCAAATTTCAAAGATGCACACTCGACTGAAGAGCTCTTTTGGGAAGCATTCTCGAAGTTCCATTCATGTAAAAATTTTCAAACTAAGGAATTAATGCTTACCTCCTTTTCAAATCAAAGATGTGGCCTGTCTTGGTTTTAATGTCTCCTTTTCTCCAATGATGATTATGATAATGTTTTGAACAACACAATTTGGGCTAACTTTTTTACTGTTCAGGTGTTTCCAACGAAAATCCCTCAATACAAAAAGGAACAGTTCAAAGTGACCCTCTATGTCCCCCATTATGTTGTTAGACAAATGAGTTTTTCACAAGCTCTCCCAGATCTTTTCCCTCAGAAAGATAAAGCTCGGTGCCATATAGAATTCAAACCAAAGGAGAATGTTAAAAATGTCTTGATATCAGCGATAAAAATCAAAGTTGCTACTCTCCTCTGTCTTTTGTTTATAGTGACTTCGTCACTAAATCTTTTGTTGAATGGTGGAATAATTACTATTCTCGATACAACCGTTCATTGGATGAAATAAAGAAAGGCTTGATGAAGACTCCTCCGAGTGTTTTTGAGGCATCCCCAAAAAAGGCTCAAAAAAGAAAGATCAAAGCCACTGAAACCTTGAGATAACAAAAACAAAAGGCACAAAAAACTTCCACCAAGCTTACCAAACCCACCAAGGTAAAAACTTAGTTAAATTTCTCTTTTGTTTATTTTCCTAGAATTCTCATATTAAATCCCCTTATCCTTATTTTAGAAGCAATCATCTAGCGAAAATTCCTTTGATGAAAGCCCCCAACCTTCAAACAAACAAACTCCTTCCGATTCAAAAGATTCCTCCTCTTCCTCCAGCAATTCTGATTCGAATGATTCATCAAAAAATTCTTCTCAATTTTTGCACCTCAAGCCCAGAAGATCTACTCAGGTATAATTATTAACTAAATTCAAAACTAGTCTCATCGATTTTCATTTTACTTCACTCATTACTATCTTTATTATGACAAAGGCTAGAGGAACCATTCAACCAACTCCTTCTGTGACGATAGTACAAATCGATCCAGAAAATGAGGAAGATCATCACTCAAGTTCATCCTCTTCCAGCGGCAAGATGATCTCTCATTATATGCCTCAGATTCAAAAGACTCAATTACCTGCTCAGCCAACGACTATTTCCATCACCTTTTCTATCTGATTTATCGATTCATTAGCCATCGAAGAACCAAATCCGATAGACTCGATTGAAGAAAAGACCCCTTCATCTCAAGCTGTCAATTGTAAGACCCAAAACTTTTGAAAAAAATTATTTATTTATTAACAACTTTAATTTTAGGAATTATTTTATTAAATATAATTAAAGAAAGTTTTGATAAATTGAATTTGAAATAAAATTAAGGTTTTATCCAACTTTATAATTATTGAGTATTTTTCTATTTACAATTTAAAGTTTTAGAAATTCAAAAATAATGAGGTTTGACTATTTAAATTAGAATTTTATCTAATTTTATAATTATTAAATTATTTTTTATATTTAAATTATAAAGCTTAATAGTTATAAAATAATAAGAATTTTATATGATTTAATTTAAATAATTACTATTTTTGTAATTTAATACTTTAAGTTTTATGAATAAAGGAAATTAATTATATTATCTTATATTTTCAATTAGAGTATTTGATTGAAAACCAATTAGTAATTTGATACAACAAATAATATTTTTAAAGTAAATTTAAGGATTTAATTAGATTTCAAATTAATACTCTATATCATAATTTGATTAAAATTAACACAAACCCAAATTAATCCCAAAATCTCCAAATTGAAACCCTAACCCTAGTTACACTCAAACACACTTATCCTTTTCTTCCCAAAACCCTAGCTGCTATCCTTTCTCCTTCAGCAAACACCACACACAAATCATCAGCAGCAGCTGAAGAAAGAAAGAGAAGAGAGGGGGAAATGGGGAAGGAGGAAAGGGATGAAAGGAGACGCGTGCCGGAGCTGGTGGACCTTGTCACTGCTGTCGCCGCGCCTTGCCCAACCGTCACCAAGTTGATATCAATTCGCTTCAAGCTTCGCCATTTAACAATAACCACCGAGTTTCCACCGAGTTGAGCTGAGTTTCACGAATCGTTGCAGAGATGACCGAAAAAAAAATCTCTTTCTTCGTGACGAGAGCAGCGCGAAGGGAGCTCATGCGACGCAGGTGATGATAGAGAGAGATTATGCGACGTGAGCGGCGGCGGTATAGTAGCGAAAGAAGCTCGTGTGACGGAGAGAAGAAGCAGCCCGTTGACAGAGAGAGGAACAAGCTCGTTTGATTTGTGTGGAGTGTGAATGGATCTCGATAGGGTGGAGGTAAAGTTAGATTTTCTGTTTGTAATAATTTAATAGAACGTAGCATTTTTGTTCATTTAAATACAGATAGATTTTCTGTCGGTAACTATTTTCCATAAAAAAGTAATTTTTCCGACAAAATTATCGATAGATTCTCTTTTCCATCTGTAATTTAGGCTAATTCATTTTCCTTTGTTTCCAACAAAAATTGTCTCATAAAATCTGTCTGTATTTCCATGGGATAAAATCTGTCGAAAATATCCGTCTGTAATAAGTAGTTTTCTAGTAATGTATATACAACCAAGATAACCCAAAATACATAAAGTAAACTCCTAGTTCTCCAAAAAGCCTCTAAGAGGATTAAACTTAAGTTATATATATATATATATATATATATATATATATATATATATATATATATATATATATATATATAGGAGAATCTATAAGTATTAATACATAACCATCGGCCCAAAGTATAATATCCCAACTTCGTTTGCCATTGGAACCATCCGACGCTCACTGATGAGCGGATATTTTATACGCTTTTTGGGGATGATTTCATATAGTTTAGAGTATGTTTTAGTTAGTTTTTAGTCTATTTCTAGTAGTTTTTAGGAAAAATTCATATTTCTGGACTTTACTATGAGTTGTGTATTTTTCTGTAATTTCAGGTATTTTTCTGGCTGAAATTGAAGGAGCTGAGCAAAAATCTGATTCAGGCTGAAAAAGGACTGCTGATGCTGTTGGATTCTGACCTCCCTGCACTCAAAGTGGATTTTCTGGAGCTACAGAACTCGAAATGGCGTGCTTCCAATTGCGTTGGAAAGTAGACATCCAGGGCTTTCCAGCAATATATAATAGTCCATACTTTGCACAAGAATAGATGACGTAAACTGGCGTTCAACGCCAGTCCTCCGCCCAATTCTGGCATCTAGCGCCAGAAAAGGATCAAAAACTGGAGTTGAACGCCCAAACTGGCACAAAAACTGGCGTTCAACTCCACAAATGGCCTCTGCACGTGGATTGCTTAAAGTCTCAGCCCCAGCACACACCAAGTGGGCCCCAGCACACCAAGTGGGCCCCAGAAGTGGATCTCTGCATCATCCATCATAGTCCACTCATATATTGTAACCCTAGGCTACTAGTTTAGTATTTAAACAATTTTTAGAGACTTATTTTATATCTCATGACATTTTCAGATCTAAACTTTGTATTCTCTGACGGCATGAGTCTCTAAACCCCATTGTTGGGGGTGAGGAGCTCTGCTGTGTCTCAATGAATTAATGCAAGTATTTCTGTTTTTCATTCAAACACGCTTGTTCCTATCTAAGATGTTCATTCGCGCTTAACTGTGATGAAGGTGATGATCTGTGACATTCATCACCTTCCTCAACCCACGAACGTGTGCCTGACAACCACCTCCGTTCTATATCCGATTGAATGAGTGTCTCTTAGATTCTTTAATCAGAATCTCCGTGGTATAAGCTAGAACTGATGGCGGCATTCATGAGAATCCGGAAAGTCTAAGCCTTGTCTGTGGCATTCCGAGTAGGATTCAAGGATTGAATGACTGTGACGAGCTTCAAACTCCTGAAGGCTGGGCGTTAGTGACAGATGCAAAAGGATAGTAAATCCTATTCCAACCGGATCGAGAACCAACCGGTGATTAGCCGTGCTGTGACAGAGCGCGTGAGCGTAGTTTTCACTGGAAGGATGGAAGGTAGCCATTGACAACGGTGATCCACCAACACACAGCTTGCCATAGGAGGACGTGCGTGCGTGAATCAGAAGACAGAGGAAAGCAGAGATTCAAAAGACAAAGCATCTCCAAAACTCCAACATATTCTCCATTACTACACAACAAGTAACTTTTAATTTATGCTCTACTGGTTATTCATAATTCAACTGATAAACATAATTGACTTCCTGACTAAGATTTACAAGATAACCATAGATTGCTTCAAACCAACAATCTCTGTGGGATTCGACCCTTACTCACGTCAGGTATAACTTGGACGACCCAGTGCACTTGCTGGTTAGTGGTACGAGTTGTGAAAAGTGTGATTCGCAATTTGTGCTACCAAGTTTTTGGCGCCGTTGCCGGGGATTGTTCGTGTTTGAACAACTGACGGATTATTTTGTTGCTTAGATTAGGAAAAAAAATCTTTCCTCTTAGTTTAGAGTCTTTTATTATTTATCCCTTGTTAAAACACTTTAAATTTATAACTCAGTTAGTTAGAGCGTGGTGTTTATGTTCATGATAATTGGCTATCATATTTTTTAAAACCTTTTTCAAAAATAATTTTTCTATTAAATCCTGTGCCAAACTTTAAGTTTGGTGTTTTCAAAAATAATCTTTCTTAAAATAAGGTCCCATAACTCATTTGGCTAGAACATTAATTTGATTGGGTTAGAATCTTTTATACTCTTTTCAAAACATTCTTTTTCAAAAATATTTTTTTCTATTAAATCTTGTGCCAAACTTTAAGTTTGGTGTTTTCTTGTTGATTTCCCTTTGATTTTCGAAAATTTTGTTTGGTTTTCAAAAAAAATTTTAAGTTTGGTGTTCTTCCTTCATGTTCTTGTGTTCTTGTGAGTCTTCAAAGTGTTCTTGAGTTTTCCTTGTGTCTTGATCTTAAAATTTTTAAGTTTGGTGTTCCTTGGTGTTTTCCCTCCAAAATTTTCGAAAAACAAGGAGCATTAGATCTAAAAATTTTAAATCTAGTACTATCTTATTGTTTTTCTCTCTCCTCACTAAATTCAAAAATATCTTTTTAAAATATCTTTTCTAACTTCCTAACTTCTTATCTTTTCAAAATTTGTTTCAACTAACTAACTAACTTTTTGTTTGTTTCTTAACTTTTTCAAAACTACCTAACTAACTCTCTCTCTCCCTAATTTTCGAAAATAGCTTCCTTCTTTTCCAAAAATTTCTTCTTTTTTTTAACTAATTAATTTTTATTTTTTTTTACGAAAAAAAATTTTTTTTTTCAAAATTCAAATTCTTTTTAGTTATTTTATTTTATTTAAGTATTTACTTCTTATAAAATAAAATAAATAAAAAGATAAATCAGTCCAAGTTATATCCACATATCCATCATGGACATAAGTGGAGATGGACAGTCCAGGAGGACTTTGGAGTCATATTCTAACCCCTCTACTGCTTCATATGGGAGTAGCATCTGCATACCCTCCATTGGAGTTAGTAGCTTTGAGTTGAATCCTCATCTCATTATCATGGTGCAGCAAAGTTGCCAGTATTCCGGTCTTCCACAGGAAGAACCTACAGAGTTTCTGGCACAATTTTTACAAATTGCTGACACAGTACATGATAAGGAAATAGATCAGGATGTCTATAGACTATTACTGTTTCCATTTGCTGTAAAAGATCAAGCTAAGAGGTGGTTAAATAACCAACCTAAGGCCAGCATAAGAACATGGAAACAGCTGACAGAAAAATTCCTGAATCAATATTTCCCTCCAAAAAGGATGACACAGCTAAGGCTGGACATCCAAGGCTTTAAACAAGGAGATAATGAATCTCTTTATGATGCCTGGGAGAGATACAGAGAGATGCTACGAAAATGCCCCTCTGAAATGTTTTCAGAGTGGGTTCAGTTAGACATCTTCTACTATGGGCTTGCAGAAGGAGCTCAGATGTCTTTAGATTACTCAGCTGGTGGATCTATCCATATGAGAAAGACAATTGAAGAAGCTCAAGAGCTCATTGATACAGTTGCCAGGAATCAGCATCTGTGTCTAAGCAGCAACCCTTCCATGAATGAAGAGGTTAAAACAGTAACTGCTGAATTCAGTACTGTAAAACAAGCTGCTGAATTCAATCAGCAATTAGATTTTCTAACAAAACAGCTAGCTGAATTCAAAGACAGGTTACAGGAGACAAGGATAGCTAATATACATATGGAAGAACAGTTTAAGTAAACAAAGCAGCAGCTATCAAAGCAAATAGCAGAAGAATGCCAAGCAGTTCAATTAAGAAGTGGGAAAACATTAAATACCCCACCTCAAGGCATCAAAAATTCAAGAAATGAGCACCCCACCAAAGATTCCCATGAGGACAGTAAGAGCCCAGGGAAAAATAATTCTGGCACTAAAACGCCAGAAAAGGGGTGGAAGGCTGGCGCTGAACGCCCAGACCATGCCCAAAATTGGCGTTCAGCGCCAGAAACAAGGCAGGATTGGCGTTCAACGCCACAAATGGGGCAGAATCCAGCGTTGAACGCCCAACAGGGGCACATTTCTGGCGTTCAGGCGCCAGGAACAGACAGTGAGTTGGCGTCTAACGTCACTCCAGCTTCTGACTCTGGTATTCAATTGCCAGTGAGGGATCAGACACACACAAGTGCTGATAACAACCCCTCTAAAAAGGCTTCTTTAACCACTAAGGTTGAGGAATATAAAGCCAAGATACCTTATCCTCAAAAACTCCGGAAAGAGGAGCAGGATAAGCAATTTGCTCGCTTTGCAGATTATCTAAGGACTCTTGAAATAAAGATTCCATTTGCAGAGGCACTTGAGCAAATACCTTCTTATGCCAAGTTCATGAAAGAGATCTTGAGTCATAAAAAGGAGTGGAGAGAAACAGAAAGAGTTCTCCTCACTGAAGAATGCAGTGCAGTCATTCTGAAAAGTTTTCCTGAAAAACTTAAAGACCCTGGGAGTTTTCTGATACCATGCATATTGGAAGGTGATTGCACCAAGACAGCTTTATGCGATCTTGGGGCAAGCATCAACCTGATACCTGCATCCACTATCAGGAAGCTTGGCTTAACTGAAGAAGTTAAACCAACCCGGATATGTCTCCAACTTGCTGATGGTTCTACTAAATACCCATCAGGCGTGATTGAGGACATGATTGTCAGAGTTGGGCCATTCGCCTTTCCCACTGACTTTGTTGTGCTGGAAATGGAGGAGCACAAGAGTGCTACTCTCATTCTAGGAAGACCCTTCCTAGCAACTGGACGATCCCTCATTGAAGTCCAACAGGGAGAAATAACCCTGAGAGTCAACGATGACGAGTTCAAGTTGAACGCTGTCAAAGCCATGCAGCATCCAGACACATCAACAGACTGCATGAAAGTTGACCTTATTGACTCTTTGGTAGAAGAGATCAACATGGCTGAGAGTCTCGAATCAGAGTTGGAAGACATCTTTAAAGATGTTCAGCCTGATTTTGAGGATTCAGGGGACATGAAAGAGCCTCTGAACTTTCTTCTGAAAGAGGAAAAACCTCCTAAACCAGAGCTCAAGCCACTGCCACCATCCTTGAAATACGCATTTCTAGGAGAAGGTGACACCTTTCCAGTGATCATAAGCTCTGCTTTAAATTCACAGGAAGAGGAAGCACTTATTCAAGTGCTAAGGACACACAAGACAGCTCTTGGGTGGTCCATAGGTGACCTTAAGGGCATAAGCCCAGCTAGATGCATGCACAAAATCCTATTGGAGGATAATGCCAAACCAGTGGTTCAACCACAGAGGCGGCTAAATCCAACCATGAAGGAAGTGGTGCAGAAAGAGGTCACCAAATTACTAGAGGCTGGGATTATTTATCCCATTTCTGATAGCCCCTGGGTGAGCCCTGTTCAAGTCGTCCCAAAAAAGGGAGGCATGACAGTGATTCATAATGAAAAAAATGAACTAGTTCCTACAAGAACAGTTACAGGGTGGCGCATGTGTATTGACTACAGAAGGCTCAATACAGCCACCAGAAAGGATCATTTTCCTTTACCATTCATAGACCAGATGCTAGAGAGACTAGCAGGTCATGATTATTACTGCTTTTTGGATGGCTACTCAGGCTATAACCAGATTGCAGTAGATCCCCAGGATCAAGAGAAAACAGCATTCACATGTCCATCCGGAGTGTTTGCTTATAGAAGGATGCCCTTTGGGCTATGCAATGCACCTGCAACCTTCCAGAGATGCATGCTCTCTATTTTCTCTGATATGGTGGAAAAATTTCTGGAAGTCTTCATGGATGACTTCTCAGTATATGGAGACTCATTCAGCTCCTGTCTTGATCACCTGAAACTTGTTCTGAAAAGATGCCAAGAAACCAACCTAGTTTTAAACTGGGAAAAGTGTCACTTCATGGTGACTGAAGGAATTGTTCTTGGGCATAAAATCTCAAACAAGGGAATAGAGGTGGATCAAGCAAAAATAGAGGTAATTGAAAAATTACCACCACCTGCCAATGTTAAGGCAATCAGAAGCTTTCTGGGGCATGCAGGATTCTATAGGAGGTTTATAAAGGATTTTTCAAAAATCGCAAAACCTCTAAGCAATCTGCTAGCTGCTGACACACCATTTGTGTTTGACACAGCATGCCTGCAGGCGTTTGAAACGCTGAAAGCTAAACTGGTCACAGCACCAGTCATTTCTGCACCAGACTGGACATTGCCATTTGAGTTAATGTGTGATGCCAGTGATCATGCCATTGGTGTAGTATTGGGACAGAGGCATGACAAGCTTCTGCATGTCATTTATTATGCCAGTCGCGTTCTAAATGATGCCCAGAAAAATTACACAACCACAGAAAAAGAACTACTTGCAGTGGTTTACGCCATTGACAAGTTCAGATCATACTTAGTAGGATCAAAAGTGATTGTGTATACTGACCATGCTGCTCTTAAATATCTACTCACAAAGCAGGATTCAAAACCCAGGCTCATCAGATGGGTATTGCTTCTGCAAGAGTTTGATATAGAAATAAGAGACAGAAAAGGGACAGAGAACCAAGTGGCTGATCATCTGTCCCGGATAGAGCCAGTAAAAGGGACGTCCCTCCCCTTTCTTGAGATCTCTGAGACGTTCCCTGATGAGCATCTATTTGCCATTCAGGAAGCACCATGGTTTGCCGATATTGCAAACTATAAAGCTGCAAGGTTCATACCCAAGGAGTACAATAGAATACAAAAGAAGAAATTAGTTACTGATGCAAAGTATTACTTGTGGGATGAACCCTATCTCTTTAAGAGATGTGCAGACGGAATTATCCGTAGGTGTGTCCCCAGAGAGGAAGCACAGAGAATCCTATGGCATTGCCACGGATCTCAATATGGAGGCCATTTCGGAGGTGAGCGAACAGCCACCAAGGTCCTCCAATGTGGCTTCTATTGGCCCACACTCTATAAAGATTCCCGAGAGTTTGTACGTAATTGTGACAGTTGCCAAAGAGCTGGTAACCTGCCTCATGGTTACGCCATGCCTCAACAAGAGATCTTGGAAATAGAGTTGTTTGATGTATGGGGAATTGACTTCATGGGACCTTTCCCACCATCATACTCAAACACTTATATTCTGGTGGCAGTGGATTATGTAGCAAAATGGGTTGAGGCTATTGCCACACCCAACAATGATACTAAAACAGTGCTGAAGTTCCTCCAGAAACATATTTTTAGCAGGTTTGGTGTCCCTAGAGTACTAATCAGTGATGGGGGCACTCACTTCTACAATAAACAGCTTTACTCTGCCATGGTTCGGTATGGAATTCGCCACAAGGTGGCCACTCCATATCATCCACAAACCAATGGGCAAGCTGAAGTCTCTAATAGAGAATTAAAGAGAATCCTGGAACGGACAGTAAATACCCGTAGAAAGGATTGGGCACGGAGCTTGGATGATGCTCTGTGGGCTTACAGAACAGCATTCAAGACCCCTATAGGGACCTCTCCATACCAACTCGTGTATGGTAAGGCATGCCACTTGCCCGTGGAACTGGAACATAAGGCCTACTGGGCAACCAGATTCCTAAACTTAGATGCCAAATTAGCAGGAGAAAAACGATTGCTCCAGCTAAATGAGCTAGAGGAATTCAGATTCACAGCTTTCGAAAATGCCAAGCTTTATAAAGAAAAATAAAAAAATGGCATGACAGAAAGCTGTCATCTAGAATCTTTGAACCAGGACAGAAGGTCCTGTTGTTTAACTCTAGACTCAGGCTATTCCCCGGGAAACTGAAATCCCGGTGGAGGGAACCATACGTGATTACAAGTGTGTCACCATATGGTTATGTGGAGCTTCAAGATATTGATTCTGATAAGAAGTTCATTGTCAATGGACAGAGAATCAAGCATTATCTTGAAGGCAACACTGAGCAAGAATGCTCAAGGCTGAAGCTAGATTAAAAGCTCAGCAAGGTCCAGCTAAAGACAATAAAGAAGCGCTTGCTGGGAGGCAACCCAGCCATGGGGCATCAATCCTCTAAGCATTTTTGCCCTATTTTTATTTTTATTTGTTTATATAAAGTTCACTGACACTAAGGTACAGAATCATTTGTATAAGTTTACAGGGTTACAGAAGGAATCGGCACACAAAACAGAGTAAAAGAGCTCAATGGCAAGAAAACGCCAGTAAAGGGGCATTTTGGGCGTTCAGCGCCCAAAATGGGCATCCACTGGGCGCTGAACGCCAGTAATGGTAGCAATCTGGGCGTTCAACGCCAGAAATGGCCACCCACTGGGCGTTGAACGCCAGTAATGGCAGCAACTGGGCGCTGAACGCCCAGGAGATCAGCAATTGGGCGTTGAACGCCCAAAACAGGCAGTGTTTGGGCGTTCAAACGCCAGGATGGTGGGGAGGAGCTCTCCTTCTACCCATCTCCTTCTTTTTCTTTTGCTTGAGGACAAGCAAAGCTCTAAGTTTGGTGTGCTTATCCGTAATCACTAAGATCATGGCCCCTAAAGGAAAACAACCCATTCCAAGAGGAGCAAGGCGTGATTTAAAGGAACTAAAGCACCAGAAATTCTCTCTTGAAGGACCAAGCACCTCACAGACTAGAGGAACATCCACTTCCCAAACCTCAAGGTTGTTGAGTTCTAATCTTAGCCTTAACTCTGTGATAACTGTTCTTATTTTAATTTTACCTTAGGAGTCATATAGTAGTAATTAGTATCTATTTTGATTTTATCTCCAATTAAGCTATAGTTTATTTTTCTCATCATCAGCAAACATGAATAAAGTAGTAGATCTTTTGAATAAGAAGCAATAAAATTTCGAGTTTTAATAAGAGAAATTCTAATTAGTTAAATGTGGTGGCAATGCTTTCTGTCTTCTGAATGAATGCTTGAACAGTGCATATGTCTTTTGAATTTGTTGTTTAAGACTGTTAAATATGTTGGCTCTTGAAAGAATAATGAACATGAGACATGTTATTGATAATTTGAAAAATCATAAAAATGATTCTTGAAGCAAGAAAAAGCAGCAAAGAACAAAGCTTGCAGAAAAAAAAAAAGCAAGCAGAAAAAGCCAATAACCCTTAAAACCAAAAGGCAAGGGCAATTAAAAAGGATCCCAAGGCTTTGAGCATCAGTGGATAGGAGGGCCTAAAGGACTGAAATCCTGGTCTAAGCGGCTAAACCAAGCTGTCCCTAACCATGTGCTTGTGGCGTGCAGGTGTCAAGTGAAAACTTGAGACTGAGCGGTTAAAGTCAAGGTCCAAAGCAAAAAGAAAAGTGTGCTTAAGAACTCTGGACACCTCTAATTGGGGACTTTAGCAAAGCTGAGTCACAATCTGAAAAGGTTCACCCAGTTATGTGTCTGTGGCATTTATGTATCCGGTAGTAATACTGGAAAACAAAGTGCTTAGGGCCACGGCCAAGACTCATAAAGAAGCTGTGTTCAAGAATCATCACACTGAACTAAGAGAATCAATAACACTATCTGAATTCTGAGTTCCTATAGATGCCAATCACTCTGAGCTTCAATGGATAAAGTGAGATGCCAGAACTGTTCAGAAGCAAAAAGCTACTAGTCCCGCTCATCTAATTAGAATCTGAGCTTCAATCAAAAACTCTGAGATATTATTGCTTCTCAACCTATTAGTCTTCTATTTTATTTGTCTAGTTGCTTGAGGACAAGCAACAGTTTAAGTTTGGTGTTGTGATGAGCGGATATTTTATACGCTTTTTGGGGATGATTTCATATAGTTTAGAGTATGTTTTAGTTAGTTTTTAGTCTATTTCTAGTAGTTTTTAGGAAAAATTCATATTTCTGGACTTTACTATGAGTTGTGTGTTTTTCTGTAATTTCAGGTATTTTTCTGGCTGAAATTGAAGGAGCTGAGCAAAAATCTGATTCAGGCTGAAAAAGGACTGCTGATGCTGTTGGATTTTGACCTCCCTGCACTCAAAGTGGATATCCAGGGCTTTCCAGCAATATATAATAGTCCATACTTTGCACAAGAATAGACAACGTAAACTGGCGTTCAACGCCAGTCCTCTGCCCAATTCTGGCATCCAGCGCCAGAAAAGGATCAAAAACTGGAGTTGAACGCCCAAACTGGCACAAAAACTGGCGTTCAACTCCACAAATGGCCTCTGCACGTGGATTGCTTAAAGTCTCAGCCCCAGCACACACCAAGTGGGCTCCAGCACACCAAGTGGGCCCCAGAAGTGGATCTCTGCATCATCCATCATAGTCCACTCATATATTGTAACCCTAGGCTACTAGTTTAGTATTTAAACAACTTTTAGAGACTTATTTTATATCTCATGACATTTTCAGATCTAAACTTTGTATTCTCTGACGGCATGAGTCTCTAAACCCCATTGTTGGGGGTGAGGAGCTCTGCTGTGTCTCAATGAATTAATGCAAGTATTTCTGTTTTCCATTCAAACACGCTTGTTCCTATCTAAGATGTTCATTCGCGCTTAACTGTGATGAAGGTGATGATCTGTGACATTCATCACCTTCCTCAACCCACGAACGTGTGCCTGACAACCACCTCCGTTCTATATCCGATTGAATGAGTGTCTCTTAGATTCTTTAATCAGAATCTCCGTGGTATAAGCTAGAACTGATGGCGGCATTCATGAGAATCCGGAAAGTCTAAGCCTTGTCTGTGGCATTCCGAGTAGGATTCAAGGATTGAATGACTGTGACGAGCATCAAACTCCTGAAGGCTGGGCGTTAGTGACAGATGCAAAAGGATAGTAAATCCTATTCCAACCGGATCAAGAACCAACCGGTGATTAGCCGTGCTGTGACAGAGCGCGTGAGCGTAGTTTTCACTGGAAGGATGGAAGGTAGCCATTGACAACAGTGATCCACCAACACACAGCTTGCCATAGGAGGACGTGCGTGCGTGAATCAGAAGACAGAGGAAAGCAGAGATTCAAAAGACAAAGCATCTCCAAAACTCCAACATATTTTCCATTACTACACAACAAGTAACTTTTAATTTATGCTCTACTGGTTATTCATAATTCAACTGATAAACATAATTGACTTCCTGACTAAGATTTACAAGATAACCATAGATTGCTTCAAACCAACAATCTCTGTGGGATTCGACCCTTACTCACGTAAGGTATTACTTGGACGACCCAGTGCACTTGCTGGTTAGTGGTACGAGTTGTGAAAAGTGTGATTCGCAATTTGTGCTACCACTCACCGAAGTGCATCTTGACCTGCATCTGAAAAATAACAACATACGTATGAAATGAGAATCGAAGGTTCTCAGCATGGTAATGGTGCCCACATAAATAATATATTAGGCCCCGGAAAAGCCAGAGGCAATCCTAGAACTCCGACACTCAAATTTAACAGTTAGATTTATAAATTAAGCCATGAACGAGCTAAGTTATTCTAAGGCACTTAAGTTCTAACTCAGTTCTAACTTAACCCCCCAATTCCTCGCCTTCCTCCAATCCTCCAAAACTCTGGTGGAACTGCCCTTGTCACTACTGTGCCAGACGAGGGGCCTCTCAGTTGCATAGACATACAATGCAGACAAATAAACAATAAGTAGAATACAGTTATAGCAAGCAGAGCATATAGCAGTTAAAAATAGATTATCAAGTAGGCAAACCCAAGAAATAAAAAATCAAATAAAATAGACAAATGTATATGATGATGAATGCCTGCCCTATGGCCGATGAGTCTCATATGTTCGGTAGCTAACCTTGGACAGAACACAAAATATGGAGCAAGTGGGACATCACCGTAATCCTTGCATCTTACTCGCGTACCCGGAGCAGGGGACAACTTCACCCTGCCTCTTACCAAGGTGGTGTTACAGTTCCTAACCCGGAGCAAACAGTGACAGAACTCAACCTTTACATCTTACCCCGAGTCTTGAACTCGTACCCAGAGCAAGTGGATTGGTTTGAAATGGAATCCGGTAGGAAAGATTTTTGGGATAACTTTGTTTGGCGATTCATCCCAAAATTCAGGCTCCATTTGGATAATGTTTGAATTTTTGTTTGTGGGGATATAATTGGCTTGGGCTTTTTGTGTTTTTGTTGTGATTGAGGATGTTTGTGGTGTTAGGGCTATGGCTTTTTCTTTTGGTCTTTGTGCGATTGTTTTTTGTTTGGCTGCTTAGGATATGAGTTGGGTCAGGTCAAATTCTTCATCTGACTCACTGCATATATCAGCCCAAGATTTTTTGTTGATTTTGGTGACACCTTGGTCTTGTAAGGCCAAAAGGGTTTGGACTGGGAAGGCGTAATCTGCCTTAGTTTGTTTGGCTTGATTAGTAGCTGGTTCAATAGATTATTGGGTTGATTTTTTGGAGGGTTGTTGGGTAGAAGACCCAGATTCATGATCAGATTGAGATTGCCTTTGCCTTTGCCTCTTGAAGAGGCGATAATGCCTTTTTAGGCATCTTGATCTTGCTTGGTTCCCTGCAAATATTCACGTGTGAGAAAGTTAGGGAGAAAGTTTGAGTTGCCCTTGATGTGCTCAATTTCAAAATAAAAAACGCTTAAGATAGCTTGCCATCTGGCAAAAATTTGTTTTGATACAAGATTTTTAACATCTTTTTGTAAGACTTCTTTGGCCGATTTGCAATCAACTCGGACCACAAATTTTTGATTGAGTAAATCAGATTGAAATTTTGTGATGCATAAAACTATGGCTAAAATTTCTTTTTTGATTGTGGAATAGATTTGTTGAGTATTATTCCAATGTTTTGATGTAAATGCAATGATACATTCTTTATCATGCAATTTCTGTTTTAAGATACCACCATATCCTAAATAAGATGCATCTGTTTCAACAATTTTGAATGCATGAGGAACAGGTAGGTAAAGACAAGAAAGATTGCGAACTTTGGTTTTAAGAAATCTGATGATTTCAGAATGTTTGTCAGTCCAGGGTGGATGATTTTTCTTAAGCCTATCATGAAGAGGCTTAATAAGATTACTAAGATTTGGAATGAAATCCGAGATATAATTAAGACATTCTATGAACCTCTGGAGCTGAGGTTTGTCAATGATATCATCTGGAAACTTTTTTGCAAATAAAATTGATCGTTCAATTAGGGTTATTGTTCCTTGGGAAATCATATGACCAAGAAAATGGATTTTTGTTTGAAAAAGGAAAATTTTTGATTTGGAAACAGCAAGTCCGTTTTTCTGGATGATGTACATAAAAGTTTTAACATGTTTGAAGTATTCTTCTAAAGTTTGAGAAGAGATTAAGACATCATCTATATAAACAATTGCAAAGTTTGAATATGGGTTGAAAATGTCGTTCATGATTTTTTGAAATTCAGAAGGAGCATTTTTCAGACCAAAAGGCATTACATTCCATTCTTATTGACCGAATGGAACTGTAAATGCAGTTTTATATCTGTCTGATTCTTTGATTTGGATTTGCCAAAAACCAGATTTCATATCAAATTTTGAAAAGATATTTGCTGAGTTTAGCCTATTGAGCAAATCATTTTTTTTTGGGATAGGATAACGAATCCATTGTAAACCTTGATTTAAAGGTTTGTAATTGATGACAAGTCTGGGAGTTTCTCATTCTATCTCAGCTTGCTTGTTGACATAAAAAGCTGAGCAAGACCAAGGACTTTTACTTGGACGAATTAATCCTTTGTCCAAAAGATCTTTAATCTCCTTTTGACAATGCTGCAAAAGCTACTCATTCATTTGAATGGGGCGAGCTTTTGTAGGAATTTGTGATTCTTTAAAATCTTTTTCATAAGGAAGATCAACAATGTGTTCTTTCCTTTTCCAGAAGGCATGAGGCAAATCTGAACAGATAGACTTTTCAATTTGGTTTAAAAGACTTTTGATTTTATTTTGAACCCTTGGTTGGAAAAGTTGGGATTCAAGGATTTTGAAAGAGATTTCTTCTTTCAAAAAACAAAGTTGTTTGGTTTTGGATTCAATTTGGTTTAAAGCTTTCTGGGTTGGTGAGTCTAAAAATTCAAAGAAAGTTTTCTGTCCACCCACATAAGAGGTAATTCCAGAAAAATCTGCTAGGTATGGAAACAAAAGGATTATAAAAGATGTCCTCAAGACTACATCATTTTTTATATCTTTTTCTATGATGAAATTAGTTGGAATCCTAAGATTACCCTTTTCAACAAAAGTATCGGTTAATTTAAAATTAATTTTTAGTCTTTCACCCGTTATCGAGCTAAGACGTTCAGTAGTTTTTTCAAAATACTTTGTGGGAATCAGACCTTCTTTAATATAATTTGAATCTGCACCTGTGTCAAAGAGTGTGATGGTTTCAAGAACAAAATCTTTAACGACAATTCGGATATTAACACGATATTTCATAAAAGAGAATATATTTATTAATCTCAAGATTTCTTTTCCATTATTGTCGTTAGAATTTTCATTTTCCTGTTTTTCAGAAAACTCAGGTTGGTTTTTAAGAGAGTCATCATCAGATTCTTCACCTTGCATTAATTGCGAGAGAATGAGTTGATGATTATCTTGATTTCTTTTGATTTCGTGGATTTCTTTCTTAAGGTTGTTAACCTCAGTCTGGAGATCCTGAATGGTTATAGGACGAATAACTTGTTTTTCTAATTTTTTGAAAATGGATTTGACATCATATTTATTACTAAGGACAAAATTTTTGGGCTTCTTTTCTTTTTGTAAAGATTTTTTTAATTTAGAAAGAAAGTATTTCTTTTATTCTGGATCACCAAAGCCTCTATAGCTTCAAATAAGAGATCTTGATCTTTGGATAAAACATTAATTTCCTTGACATCAGAATCCGAGGATGATCCAATATCATCAACTTGGATATTATTGATATCATTCGAAGATTCCAGTCCAGAATCGTCATCTGAACTTTCAATTAAAAGATTGTTAATCTGTTCCTCAATCTGAGTATCAAGGTTCAGATTATTAATCTTTCCTTTTAACCTACATTATTTGCTAACATGTCTTGGTTTTTTACATGTATAGCAAGTAATGGGATTTTTCTGGGGATACTTTTGGAAATTCTTTTGAAAACTTTTTTCATTCTTGGGTCTTTGAAAACTTTTTTTAGATCTTCTGAAATTCTTTTCAGGATTGGGTTTAAAAACTTTTCGATTGGATGGTCTTTTAGATCTCCTTGGATGACAAGCAGGAAGACCAAATTGTTCACAGAAAGTTCCCAAATCGATACGATTTTGTGTTTTCTCACGAGCAAGTTGCCATTAGATTTTATCATCCTGGCAGATCTTTAGAGTAACTTTTTGGATGAAAGAGATAATTTGACCATAACTTAACGCATCATAGGGAATTATCCCATCTGGGGTTACGCTACGAATTTTGTCCCTTACTTTATCTCCCAGGGATTTGGGAAGTTCGGCTAGGAATTTTTCCTTCCAGAAAGGTTGTTGACTATCTTCTCTGGTATAGACCCTAGCAAGAAAGGTGTCCTCGTACCATCTAAAGTCAGACAAGGTTTTACATCTGAGTTTGGAAAGTAATTCAGCAGAACGATCTTTCCAAAGAGATGGGTCACCTATGAAATGAATCGCTATTGTAAAGATTAAGGTGTTAACAACATCAGGGATAGGTTCCCCATCATCTCCAAGGATGGATTCGTTTTGATCATTAACCTTTACAGCAGAAAAGATTGATTGTTTTTAGTCATCAGAAAGGTAGTTATCCCACCAACCTTTGAGTTGACTAGAGAATCCAGAAATAATAACATTGGCTATTGCTTCCTCAGAAGTTTCATGAGTAGCTTGATAGGTTGTGCCCACCATGGTCATATGCTGAAGCATACTCATGATGTTGTGTTCAGTTTTGCCATCTATATTCCATTCATAGACATTATTGGCATTGAAGCTGACAAAACCTAGTTCCCTTTCTTCGAGAGCTAGATCAGGGGCAGATATATGATTATAACTAAGCGCAGAGGGTTTGGTTAAACCTTTCCACTTAGTCATAGAATTGGTCATAATTGGGCTAACTTTGAGAGTTGATTTGTCAGAATCATCACTTTGGTCCGAAGAAGACTCATTAGAGTCTTGATCAAGGGCATTAATGGCCTTGGATGAGCGAGTTTGTATACGAGATGTAGATTCACCAGAGTTTGTAGGAGTTTCAGGGATAGTACTAAGACGATTTAAAAGTTGGTCGATCTTTTGCAAGACTTCAGAATCACTAGATTCTTGTTTTAGAATATAAGTTTTAAGACTCTGTTTAGCCTTGCTACTCATTTTGAAAGGTTTAAAAAGAGGTTTTTTAGTAGTTTTAGAAGTAGAGACTTCGGGGACATTTTTCAAAGACAAAGGAGATCTTGAAGATGAAAGGTTGTCACCCAAACATTGTAAAAACCTATTAGTATAATTTGATTGCTCAATGAGATTTTTAATATCTTTTGGGGGTGACAGCTTCATCTACATTTTTTGTTTTAAATGGAGAGGCCATAACTGGGTTATGTCCTTCCGTATTTGAAATAACAAAAGATCCTTTTGGAGGAAACTCAGATCTGATTAAATTTCCATCTTTAACTTTTCAGGTTGAAATAACATTTGCTGATGGCAAAAGATTTTTATTTTTAAAAGGATAATTAATATTATTTTTTATGGAATAAGCATGAAACCATTCAAAGAAAGGAATATGCATTCTGACATCATTGAGAAAACTATAGTACTTTTCTTTAAATGATGAGATTTGGAAAGCTATATATGTATGTAAATACCATTCTCTATAGAGATCATACTCCTTAGAGTAAAGATTTTTACGTAAGGCTTCTTTGTTTATAACAAATTCTATGCTACCCATGAGCATCATCATTCATAGAAGAGTATGTTGGAGATTGAATAGATTGTAAATCAATATCATCATCAGTTTGATAAAATGGTTGAGAAATATTTGAATTATTTTGTACCCCTGAAATATTAATTCCAGAATTTATGGATCTGGGAATTTTAGTTGAAAACTGAGATTGTGAAGTCACAGAAAAAGATTTCCTTGCTGAAGCAAAATCATTAGATGTTCCTGCTTCAGATTTGGAAGAAAAAGAGTTTCGTCTGTCAAAGAAAATCTCTACTCTTCCTGATTCATCCTGTTTTATCTCTTGTAAGAGAGATACTTGTCTAGGTTGCGTTGGAATGGCTCGATCAATTGACCATGACTGGGGAAGGTCAATTTCATCCCACTTTATGAGCCTTGGGACCGTGACGTTGGCCTTTGTCATGTTTGTGACGAACAAAGTAGTTTCACGATCACTAGATTTAAGAAGGACTCTAGAATTACAAGTGTTCATGACCTTGTTTTGAATCCTATAGATTAAAACGGCTGGGATAGATCCTTTCTTCATGTTAAAACCATCAATTCGGATATTTAGGAAAAGAGAGTCAAGGATGTTGACATCTAACAAACTGACCGTTTTGTTTGGGAAACAGTTGAAGTAAACCAGACCGTGTCCTAGACTTGTTTTTACTATTCCGATTAAGGAATATTGGAAATCATTGTGCCTAATATCTCTAAGACACATAAGGATGGAAGCATTAAGACCTTCTCTGATGAGAGGTTTGACAGCTACCTGGACACACCCTATGTGAAGATATTTGTAGTGACGGGCATGTTCTCTGACAGATTGCTTGGTTAAAAGATGGAATTCCTCGCCGGAGTCTGGTCCTAAAGGAATATTATTTTCAACGGTTTTGATAATGTAATCCGATTTTCTTTTGTTGTCATCAGGGACATATAACTCATCTTGAGAAATTTTGGGTATTTCCCAATTGTCTATGGCTTGATTGATATCTTCGAAGCAAACTTCTTCTTCGAAGATATTGTGTTTGGGAGAAAGTTCCTCAGGCCGAGTTACTTTCTCAATAAGATGATTGGAAGAAGAATGGGATAAAGAGGTGGAGGAAGAAGATGGAGAAGATCCCCTAATGGAGAGACGTCTAGAGAGTGAACGAAAGAGGTTAGATATATTAAAAAGAATCTGATATCATTGCCCTCCTTTATTTCAGACAGAACATTTATATTATCACTAAACTATCACTCAAATTTTTTAATTTGGGGATTATAACTCTTTTTTTTATCAATCTTTAAATCCATAGCCACCAGGAATTCTTACTTTCGGATCTTATCACCTTCAAGAACATCGTCAAATTAGCCTTACTGCCCCACATCAAGGGTCTTACTGCTATAGTCCCTTTAAGTGATAAGATTAAACAGCCTATACTTCCGGATTTAAAGAATAGTTTTGTTTGATATGTACAGAGATTAAGAACATGAACAGTAAATTTAAACATGAACAGTAAACATAATTTCCAAATCCATGAACCTCAGAGATAGTTTAATGATAATAATAACATTCCTACTTCCTCATAAGTTAATATATATATATATATGAAATACCAAAAAGAGAACTAGTCACAGCCTGCGGAGTTTAGGCCAGCTAGTCAAACTGAAATACAAAGAGTTTTTCAAGTTTTAAAACAGCTTATACAACTTATCTCTCAAATCAAGCCTCTAAAGCCATAAAGTCTAAAACAGAAAGGTGAGAGAAAGTACTACAGCAAAATAATAAAAAATATCGAAAAGATAACAAAATATCCTCCACTCTGTCACCATCCCGCAACTCACCGAGGTGGGTTACGACCTGCATCTGAAAAATAACAACAGCATATGGTATGAGAACCAGAGCTTCTCAGTTTGGTAACAGTGCCCAAAATGTAAGATGTAAGCTTCCGGGACGCCAAGGGCAATCCTAGAACTTCACATCTATACAGAATATTCAAGCCTTAACAAAATAAATAACTTAAACCATAAACCATAAACAGGATATCTAAAACTTAGAGAATTTCTTACTAATGCTAAACACACCGCTGTATCCCACAGCCTTCGCTAACCTACCCTCCGTGCGATCCAATCGCCACCGCCTACCTAACCTCCTCAGCACCAGACAATCAAAGATAATGCACGCAAGTAAAACACAGGTAGTATTCATATATAACAAGTAATCTCAAGAAGCAAGTAGGCATATTATACAATTAGGCAAACTCAAGTAATAAAAGCAAGCAAGCATATAGAAGATGCATATGATGAATGTCTGTCCTATTGGCTCATGACATCACTTATCGGTCTATAAATGCCAACCCGACACATCCTTTCGGATGTAGCCTTCCTGCCACGCCTCAGAGATATAGGCTCTGCACACTCATGCAGCAGAAAAATCTACCATGCCAGAGATAAAGGATCCGCACACTCATGCAGCAGGGAGTCTGCTACACCAGAGATATAGGCTCTGCACACTCATGCAGCAAAGAAGGAAACAACAACAACTGTCTCATCATAACTCATTCTAAAGATATAGTGTTGGACACACTCTTGTAGCAGAGAGACTACCACGCTGAAGATATAGGCTCCACACACTCATGCAGCAGAAAAATCTGCCACGGCGGAGATATAGGCTCCGCACACTCATGCAGCAGACAAACTGCCACGCCGGAGATATAGGCTCCACACACTCTCATATAATCCAATAATTTCCTCATTATTCCTTTCCGAGTTCTCAACTCATCATAACTATCACCGGTTTTCAATTTTTCAAATTCGTCATAAGCATTCCTATTTCTCAAAAATCTCTTCAACCATACACCTTCACAACTCAGCCTTCACCAATTCAAGCTAGGGTTTACACGGACCTTCCAAACCTATGTCACCGGCTCTAAACTCATAACTAAAATATTCTTTTTATTCCTTTATTATTTTCTCCCTTGATTCAGGACCCTAAAACTGGCAAAAAGATTTTAAACAACTGTTATGGAAGTTTGCAAGCTTGCCGGGAAGGTAAAATGGTTAAAAACAAGGTTTTCATTGAAAAACAGGGCAGTGTGCGTACGCATGATATTGTGCGTACACACAACTTGCAATCTTCACAGGGTGTGTGTACACACCAGAGTGTGCGATAGCTCTCAACAATAGGCATAACCCTGTGTGTGTGTGCTCACCAAAGTGTGCATACGCACGTTTTCAAAATTTTACAAGGTGTGCGTGCACACAAGGATGTGCGTACACATAAGTCAAATCATAGCCCCTGTTCAAAGCACTCGCATAGCAGTGTGCATGCGTACACAAACCAGAAATCCCAAATTCTGCAACATCATAGAAATCATATTTTTGACACCAACTTCCAACGATCATATCTTTTTCTACAAAATTTTGATTTCTATAAAATCTATACCGTTTTAAAACTCTTTGAATTACCTTTAATTTGATATAAAATTCAATCAATTTCAAAAGCTGTAGCTCAAGATGTGATCCGCCAAAATTGGCCTAAAACCCATTTTTACCAAAAACCTTAAAGACTCAATTTTACCACAACTCTCAATTTAAAACCAAATCAAAGCCTACTCAACCATAATAAAACACCACCACACACAACAACTTACTATTTCATATCATTTCCATTAATTCTACTCCTAATTCACTCAACCATTACACCATAAATCACTACAAATCCATAATTTCTAATTCAATCATTAATCAACACTCTTAATCATTATTCACAATTCTCACCAATCCATTCAATTTATCAAACTTCCTCACTAACTTACTATTAACATGAACCATAATAACCAACAATCAAAATTATCATCAACATCCATTTTCAAACCTCAACACCCACCAACATAACTCATCAATAATCATCATCTAACAACATATATGTCATCACATTCAAACTCATTCAACCTCCATCCGAACCATCATCAAGCATACAATTGATATACAATTAATCATACAATCACATCATTCAAACCTATCTTAAGGTCAACTAGCCTAAATGTCCAGAAATATTACATATTACATAAAGGAAACTGAAACCATACCTTGGCTAATTCCCAATATGCTCAAACACCAAACATGATTCCAACAAGCTCCAAACCACCAAAGCCAAACCAAAAGCCACCACCAACTCCAAAAACAAGCTTCATACATACAACATAACCATGCATTAAAAACTAAAGCTCACACTACACCAAACTACAAGGATATAGAGGTTCTTTACCTTATTCAATGGTGATTGGAGTAAAGCCCGACAATTACCAGCTACTAGAGATCACATAAACAAGCAAAATCACAAAAATCTACTCAAAACCAAACCTAAAAATGCAGAAAAGATAGGGCAGAAAACTGGAGTATGAGTTGAGAAATCTTACCAATAATTCCTAACTAGAATCGAAGAGCTCGATGAGAGCTTCGTATGGCCGCAAACGACTCGTCAATCGGAGATCCATAGCTCAAGTTATGGCTCCCGAAAAGTTCTAATAAATAGTGTCACCCCCTTTCTTCTCCCTTCTCTCTTAATCCATGCTTCTCTCTCTCTCTTGTGATGAAAATGAGCTCAAAGCTCATTAGTTTGGCCCACTTGGGGCCGGTCCAACCCGCTAAGTATTTTTAGCCCGTTTGGCCCACTTTGGGCCAAAACCTTTAAGATTAGCGCCCGATTTTTTATTTTAAATTATATTTTGTCCTTTCAAAACAATAAATTAATTTTTAAAATCTTATTTTCCAGAACACACAGTACTGGACAGACTAGAGCTAGTACTGCCGGCTTAGGCGCCAGTACGCATTTTTACAAAAACTTTTCGAAAAGATACAATTTCCAACTCAGAAAAAATTCATTGAAATTAAATTTCACCTTTTTATTTTCAAAATATCATTTCTATATTTTTGAACCTATTTTGGATAATTAAATTATTATTTTATTAAAGCGTTCACTCGGGCTCTTACACAATCTTTCTTCTTTTGATATCAGAATTTGAAAACAAATTATAAGTGCTATCTTTTCTTTTTGAGTGCACAGATTTAATTCAGGTTTAAAAATCAATTCTTTGCTAGATTTTCTCTATCCCTCTTTCTCTTCTTTTTTTTCTTGTGCTCTCTTTCTGTCTAATTGAGTACACGAATGAAGTGGTGGTTCAACATACATCCATTAATCTATTAATATATAATAGGAGAGTAGTAGTAGGTTAGTTAATTGACAAGTGTCATGGCTAAATACTTAACAAGTGCCAGGTTTATTTGGTTGACAAGTGGCACAGATAATACAAGGATCCAAAAGTTATTTCAATTATTTGTGATGGATAAAAATGTAATATACCTTATTTTTATTATTTTAACATTAATTCAAAACTAATGTTGTAAATGGTTATTTGTTTGATCGTTTCCAATATACTGTTTAAAAAGAATGATTTGGTTGAGCGCAATCTTTCACCTTTTGATATTAGAATTTGAAAACAAATTATATGTGCTATCTTTCCTTTTTGAGTGCACAGATTTAATTCTGGTTTAAAAATTAATTCTTTGCTAGATTCTCTCTATCCCTCTTTCTCTTCTTTTTTTTTTTTTTGTGCTCTCTTTCTCTCTAATTGAGTATACAAATAGAGTAGTGGTTCAACCTACATCTATTAATCTTCTATTAGTATATAATAGGAGAGTAGTAGTAGGTTAGTTAATTGACAAGTATCATGACTAAATACAAGTGCCAGGTTTATTTGATTGACAAGTGACACAGATAAAAAAAGAGTCCAAAAGTCATTTCAATTATTTGTGATGGGTAAAAATATAATATACCTTATTTTTATTATTTTAACATTAATTCAAAACTAATGCTGTAAATGGTTATTTGTTTGATTATTTCCAATACTGCTTAAAAAGAATGATTTAGTTGAGCGCAATCTTTCTCCTTTTGATATCAGAATTTGAAAACAAATTATAAGTGCTATCTTTTATTTTTAAGTGCACAGATTTAATTCAGGTTTAAAAATCAATTATTTGCTAAATTCTCTGTATCCTTCTTTCTCTTCTCTTTTTCTTGCGCTCTCTTTCTCTCTAATGGAGTACACAAATGGAGTGGTGGTTCAACATACATGGAGATATCACCAACGAGAAAGAAAAAGCAAGGAGCTTGTTGTTGATGGAAGCAGTAACGGTGACTGCTGAAAATATAAGAGAGAGAGAGAGAGAGAGAGAGAGAGAGAGCCAAAATGAAGCAGAGAAGAAGAAAACAACAAAGTAATGAGAGAGAAAGGAAGAGAAGTGAGGTGACGACGGTGATGGAGGCCACAACACTATTGGATCCGCAGAACAGCGTCACAGCTGCTCCTTTACTGATTGCGGTGGCAGCGGGTGCTGCGAATGCGTCGAAGTAGTTCGTTACGATGTCGTTGTACATCGGGGATCTAGACCCTGAGGTCGATGAGAACCTCTACGATTTGTTCGACCAGGTCAGACAAGTGGTTTCAGTTTGTTTTGTCCCCACACTTTTCTCAAAATTATTTTTGTTTTGTTTTGTTTATTCGAGTTTATTTTTTCTTTCTCTATGATTGTTTGTATGAACAAATGCAGTGTCATTTAGTTAGGGTTTTGGTGCCATTGTGGAATCATTTTCAGGCTTTACTCTTTGTTGTTTATTTTTTAAGCTGCAAATATAGTTGGTTTAGGAAGTTCTCTGGATGTTGTTGCAGAACAAAAATGGCCCATTGGCTTTTTTATGCTAAAAGAAGAGAAGAGAAGAGCAAATGCTTAGTCCACAGATAGAGGCATTTGGTTTAGACAGTGACTTAACCACTCACTGATAGTCCGGTTGAGGTTACATTAATTTTTAGTAAGTATAGATGATTTATGTGTGAATTACTTTGGTAAGAATAATGCCTTGACATGAAGACAAATTCTTTGTGTTTTTATGTGTTTGAATTAAGAAAAAACAGGTTGAAGGTAATCATCTCTAATTGGGATTGTCCATGATTCCTTTAAAAGAAGAGGTTAGTTTAGTAATTTTATCTAATATCAACAACCTAGAAGAATTGATTTTCGATAATTGGAATATGAAAAATAACTCATTTGTGGTTTCTAATTGTGGAACTTAGATAAACTTAAATAGTAAAACTCAACTCAAAATCGATTCAATGAGTAAACATGTAAATTTTAGAATTTGATACCCTTTCGGTATCCACTCCATCATTGTAGCTGCAAGTTGTGGCTGTTTGTATACGTTTCTTAATCAGAACTAATGAATGATCTAATTTGTATTGCTATTTTCAGTCCAATACTAATTACTTGGAAGAGGATCGAAGTGTGTAACTGTCGAAAACAAAAAATTGGTTGAAATGCTCTTTATGTGCTTGGCGAAATGGTTTCATCTCTGGCTTCATTATTGCCTTTTAATTTTCTAAAATTTTTCCTTACAAATTCTAGAACTAGAAGTAGATGGCATCCAAGTTGTGTCTGTTGAAGTAGATCTCTATTTTCTTCTCTTTTGCTGGAAAACTTAGTTACTGTACAGTCATCTTTAACATAAATGTTTATAGACTTAAATATTAGCCTCCCAACTATGTTTATATATTTTTTGAAAGTTTATATAATTTTGATTTGGCTTACTCTTAAATATTGGAAAGTTTCATTTTTATTTAAGATAACAATATAAGAAAACAGAAAAAGAAAATTGGACCCTTTTTTTTCTCCTACCTTTATTATGCATGTGTTCTACTATGTTGTCTTAATTGTGTGTTACCTGAAATGATAGTTAGTACAATTGATTCTGGATCAAAATTTTAGAATTTCTGGCCTTGTGTGAGAATGATGATAGCACCACAAATACACCATTTATTTTTCCTAACAATCATCAAGTGCAAACATTACTTTCAATTTTGTTACATTTTTTTGTCTTTTAATTTATGTCATTTTAAACCATAGATCAATATTAGTGTTATTATTATTTTGGGATTTTGAAAAATTAAGGATTTTTATTTGAAATGCATAATGATTTTTATATTATCTTTAAACTTAAGCAAGACATTTATTACTATTAACGCCAGAAAGAACATTATGATAATTATGTGCTAAAAAACCAGGGTGATAAGTTTGGTGTTAGTCGCAATCTTATAATGTTTGGTGTTTTCTTATTTTTTTTTTATTATATTTAGGCTTTTAGTAAATTTTAAAACTCACTTATTCCAATAGTTTTTAACTATTTATGTATGTGATGGCAAATCATTGATTTAGAGTTATATATATATATAACAATAAGTACTCAAGGTACTAAGGAGATAGGTTCTTTCATGTGCACTTACGCAATATATTTTTGTTTGTGTGAAGAAAAATTATTATATGAGTTCATAATAACTGTATTGCTTCAAAAAAAAATCATCCCTTCTAAACTAAGGATTTTCATTTGGCTTTTTTACTAACAGAGGAGAAATAGATTCTGAAAAATGCAATTTTTAGGATTCTAATTACTTTTGCTTGACCCAGTAATCTTAAAAATAAAACATGGTGTTTTAACTATACCATATATCCTTTCTTTCTATCTTTGTTTTAGAAGTTGAAAATTTTTCATTTCAAATTTTACTATCTTTTGTGGGTTAAGCTTTTGTTGCAAACTACTACATTTTGATGTAAATAGGTTTTGTAATTTTTGGATTGAGATCATGTGTGAGTATGATACTATTATCCTTCACTATTATTGACCTTTGCCCAATGTTTGATTTAGATTTGTTTTTAGATCATGCTCTCTCTTTATTGTTTATTTATTTATTTGTTTTCTTTTCACTCTCAAAATCTATCTAAGATAAGAAGGCAAGTTAGGATGTGAAGAAAATATACATGATTTCTTTTCACTCATTAATTTAACATTTTGCTCTAGAATATATTTCAAAGATATCGTAGCCAGGCACAATTTGCAGAAGCATTGTATGGTGATCTGACATGGTATAAGGTTTTAATCATTACATGGATTAATATTGATTTTAGAGGGTTATTTGATACAGTACATACGTAGTCTCTTTGTCGATTTTGCATTTCATTTTTTAAAGTTGTCCATCATTTTAAATTACAGTTACGGTAGTGAAAGAAAAGTTGGTTTAATCTGTTCTCAAGATATATACATAGATGATGTCAAAATGTGATCTTAACTGTCCATTTTATAGTGTTCAAATTAGTACTTTGTTGTGATTATGTATGAAAATGGCAACTGCAAATAAAATAAAAACTTTGTAACTAACAAGTTAATGGTTAAATGCATGTTTGAGTTTAAATAGAAGAAGCTTGATTTATTCCATTTTTGCATAGTTATCATCAATATATAATAGGAGAGTAGTAGTAGGTTAGTTGCTTGACAAGTGATAGTTTGTATGATCGACAAGTGGAACTTCGTATAATAGACATGTGGCACAATAGTCAAATTATTAAAATAATCAAAAGTTCAGTGTTTTGTGAGTGAATAAATAAAACTACCAAACTATTGAGCGGGAATTGTGATCAACTTTAAATTCGAATTTAAACCAAAACACTTTAAAACATTCATTCTCTTTCTTATCGTGATATTTTGTTTAAGTGTTCACAGTTCTCACCGAAAAGATAAAATTGAGAAGAGAAGATAAAAAAATTAATTAGTGAAAAGAGAATATGAGAAAGAGAGAGAACATGACGGAAGAAGAAGAAGAGGGGGCGACGACAACGCTAACGGCGAGAGATGGCGTTCCTGTTGCTGAATCAAAAGAAAGAGAGCGAGAGAAAATAGAGCAATGAGTGAGAGAGAGAGAGAGAGAGAGAGAGAGAGAGAGAGAGAGAGAGAGAGAGAGAGAGAGAGAGAGAGAGAGAGAGAGAGAGAGAGGCGATGGCAAGAGTTGGCACAACGTAAGAAGAGAGCTGTGCACAAAGGAGCACAGATCAGCTTCGAAGTCGGCATAAACGATGTCCGTGATAGGCTGCAAATATCGGATATAAAATATATACATTTTCATATGTAAGATTTGGGCCCTAATTTTGTTTTAATTAGTTATCATTGATTTTAGAATTACTATCCCAAAATTTTTTAATCTGATTTTGATAATATTTTTAATCAAATTTACTTAAATGTCTCTTTAATGATTAAAAATATGACAATTGGCAGCAACGATGTTGATGTTGCAGCCATGCCTATAACCAAAACCATTTACGAATATTGGTAACAAAAAAGACAGAAAAGAAAAATAATTTTGACACGACATTTTCAGGTATTGTTAAAAGTTACCTATCTTTATTAAACTGTTTTTGTGACTTAATATAAAAAAATAATGGAAAAAGGGAAGAAAAGGAAAGGAAATGGAAGGGGAAGAGAGGTTAATACTGCAATTGTATAAGGAGCCATTGCTTAGTCAATGCATGTAATGCATTTGTCGTGATGAATAACTATGTCATTGATCTATATTCTTGCATACTTTTTGGGTCTTGAAGTGTGTGTCTGTCTTTGCATTCAGCCAATATTTCTAAGTTTGTCATTTTTTTAATTGACCTTGATATATGACTGCATGATGTAATATTACCAATTTTTAAGTCATCTTGTTTATTTGAAAAATTTTGGATTTATTTTTTAAATTGATTGGCTTAAAATTGAGTTATGGTGTGTCTAATTTACATTTTGTTTTCTCATGATTATCTGATTTCTTTTGGGCACATGGTAGGTTTAATGTGCGTGCTTAATTATGATTTGGTTGAAAATTTATATCTAAACTTTAATTCTGTTCTGTCACCTCAATGAAAAAGATACCAATAATTGAGAGAGTGGGAAGTAGCCATAAGCAAGAATAACCTCTCTAATTCTAATAGATGTCTGGACAATTTTGCAGTTTTGGAGAAAAAACTTATATTAATTTGTTATTACTTAGCATTTGTAATAAATAGTACTCAAATAATATAAGAAATAAAAACAAGAGTAAATATTATTTGTTGGCTTTAATTTTATTTTTGGAATTACCTAATTTTTTTTCATTGGTCCATTTATATAAGGTGCATTGGCGTCTCTTTCTTAGTTAGTTTTTTAAAATTTAAACATGATTTTAAGGTGTTGATAAGTTGTGTTTTGTTATTTTTCAACTATTTTTATTTAAAGTTATATTTACAGACCCTTCCAAAAATAACTAATTTGAAACAAGCATTAGATTCATCCTTTGGTGATTATATGCAAATATGTGCTAAAAAATTTTATCCTTCTGTGATTTTTAGCAAGAGTAACACTGTAACAATCTCACATACTCATTTCATCTTATTAAGAATAAATTATATAGATTAAAATATGTAATTGTTTCTTATTATAGTTACTAATTTTATTGTTAGACAATACAAATTGAAGACAGTTGTAAAATTTTTTTAATTAATAATTTAGGATACATTTTGTTTTTGTAGCTATAATAATTAGAAGAAAGACTTATTGACATAGTTATCAAATCCGGCTCAGTCAGAAATCCAATTCTCCGATTATTTAGTCGGGCCGAATCACTCGTTGAACCGGTTGTGCAACATAAAATCCGGTGGAACAAATATGAGTGTCAGTGCAAGTGTGGAACGGTGGAACCCCTCTAACCCAGCCAAGCGCCAGCCTCGTCTCTGTGCTCTCTCCGTCTCCCTCGCTGGCTCATGGCCTCACCCTGACCTCGTCACTCTCTCGTCTCTCCCCTCACCTCAACCGTCGTCACTCTCAGTCTCTCACGGCCTCACTTCGTCGCTCTCTCAGTCTCTCATCTCGTCCCCTCACCTCGGTCGTCGTCGCCGTCCCGTGCCCCTGCGTTCGATTCGTCGGCGGCAGAAGTAGACGGAACCAGTCAAGCAACAGCTGCTCCCTCGGGTGGTGGTGGTCGTCATCTTGTGTCGCGCCAGTCGCGGTGTTGGAACCCGTCAATCAGGTGAGCTCCCTTCAAGTTTTCTACTCTGTCCTTTCACTAGAATTGATGTTGAATCTGGTGGTTGTTGCTGTTGTATTTGGTTTTAGAGTTGTTGAACTGGAGAGAATTAGAAACTTAAAATTGTTATTGAATCTTGTTAATATTGCTGTTGTATTTGGTTTGAGTTGTTGAACTTAAAAAAATTTGAGTTAGAAACTTAGAATTGTTATTGAATCTGGTTAATGTTGCTGTTGTATTTGGTTTTAGAGTTGTTGAACTTGAGAAAATTTGAGTTAGAAACTTAGAATTGTTATTAAATCTGGTTAATGTTGTTGTTGTATTTGGTTTTAGCGTTGGTGAACTTTGAGAAAATTTGAGTTAGAAACTTAGAATTGTTAATGAATTTGGTTAATGTTGCTGTTGTATTTGGTTTTAGAGTTGGTGAACTTGAGAAAATTTGAATACTTGCTGGATAACAGAGTTGCTTGTTGGATAATGTTTGAGTTGAATACTTGAATTTTGTTGCTGGATGATAATGTTTGAAACTTTGAATTGAATACTTTGGTGGTTGTTGCTGTGTTGCCTAAAAACTCATTAAGGTAAATTTTTTGTTGCTGAAAATCTTTTATTTCTTTTGCTAGAATTTTAAAAATGTCTCCATCTCAAACACCATCAGAAATGCCACCATCTCAAGAACAAGCATCATCAATAACTCCTTGGACTTGATTTACTGATTGTGTTCTTCGTTCGTCCTTGTTGATTTAAATTGAGAACATATTTTGTACAAGAAACCACTTTATTATTTTTTTAGATCATTAGTTATGTTTTTAAAAATTGATATTAGATTATTAATATTTGTAAAGACTTGCATTTTAAGTTTTAAGACATTATTTTAATTTTATTTATATAATTTTATACTTTTTTTTAATTATGACCGGGTGAATCAGTGACCCACCGGTTGAACCAGTGACCCAGTGACCCGATCATATGACCGGATTGATTACCGGTTCGGTTCTGATAACTATGCTTATTAAAATAGTTGATCGTGTGAAAGGTACGGCTTATGGTGGTGTCTGGTCCTGCAAGTCAGATTGAAAGTGGTCTTATGGTAGAAAGTTAGTGATCTAACTCTACTTTTAGAATTCTTATTTCATAGAGATTTTTTCTTTTAATTTCTTTTGATCACCCTTCTTTTAATTTCTTTTAATTGTTGTTTTGTCTAGCTGAAGTTGGATACTAACATTTTTTTTTTTTGGTTTTGTATGGAAAGTAATGGGACATTTTCTATTGACATGAAATTTTGTTCATCCTTTTAGCCTTAATGCTTATGTTGTCTAGATTTTATTTCTGGGTGGCCGACGATGATGTTTATTTACTTATTTTATTTTTCAGATGGAGATGAGTCATGATGTGATTACTACGTGCATTATGTTCAAAACTGTCTTAGTGATTTTTTTTCAAAGTTCTGATTAAATGTTTTGCTTATCTAGATCTGCGACTTCATGACCAACTTTTGTAGTATACAGTGACGGACCCAGAAAAATTTAGCAGTGGAGGCAAAAATATAATAAAATTTAGGTATAAATATTTTTTTTTTTTGCTTTTCACGATACCCAATAAATTAAGGATTAATTTGTTATGAATTTAAGTTTCACCGACAATAAGTTGTTACACATACGAGATGGAATTTGAACCCTTAATATTTACTTAATCGGACAACTAAGTTATCACTTGACCAATCCAAATTAGTTTAAACGTATTTAAAATTTTAAATGAGAACTATCTATACATATTGATAAAAACTAAAAATATATATACAATCACTTATTATAATATTTAAAATAATAAAAATATAATTTCATACACACAGTATAATATTTAAAATAATTAAAAAAATAATTTATAATGACTTTTTTTAGCATGACTAAATATTATTTTTTATATATTTTTTAAATAATTATTTTATTTTTTATTATTTCATATTTAATTATCAAATCTACTTATTATAGTCTTTACGGTATAAATAAATTTTTTAACTAAAATAATTATAGTATATTAACATATAGATAATATATTTTTTATCTTAAATAATTTTTAGAAAATTACAAATAATATAAGTGATATTTAATTAAAAAACAAAATTTTGATTTAATTATCAATTAATTAACTAATATAATAAAGTTAATTATCACTATTTTTTGAGTTTATTTATTTATTTTTTTATTAAATCAAATTTAATAAAATATTTTTTAACATAAAATACAAAAAAATATTTATATTTTATTTGAAGAGAATATATATATAAGTGTAAGTATTAGCTTTTTTTTTTTTTTTTTAATTGCTATAAGCATGGGTCCGTCCCTGGTAGTATGAGTTAGTCTATGACCAGTTTTTAAAATTGTGCTCCCTTTCTTAATAAGCTTCTCAAAGCATCACAATTTTGTAAGAGATACTGAAAAATATTATGTGATGCTTCTGCTGTTTCATTTTAGCGTGATAAAGTATTTATTATGTTCTATTTTGTACACCTTTGCATGAAAACATACATTCTTCCACTATTTCATCACATTTTGTTATTAGATAGTTTACTGTGTTTGTCTTCTATTAACTATATTAATATAATAAAAAGAGATTAATTACTAATTTTTTTGTTCATAAATTAATTTTTGCACTAATCCATATATGAACATGTGTTTTCTTTTAAACAAAAATGCCTTCTACTGAATATTTTTCACCATATTCTTCTTTGCCATTGGGTTAGTGCAAGTTGTAGTCTTTTTACATGGAATCAGAATTTGTATCTTCTGTTTGATACTAATTATATCTAGATGGAAGATCATTCTGTAGTTTACTACTTGAAAAGGCAGAAGAAAATTATAAATTGGCTGTTTGGTCTCTAATTTTACGTTTGTTGAAAGATGAATTTGTAGTTTACTTTACTATCACAAATTTCATTTGCAGATTTCATGATGCAAATTCTATGTCACTAGCGTTTAGCGTTCTTGAGGATCTTATTGAGCTTTTAGGGAGTAAAAGTTGCCTCATTGAAGAGGCGGGGAGCCTACAATGTCTCCAATCAAATTGGTAGGTATCGATACTGCTTGCTATATTGGCCAGTAGTATTTAAGACTTATTTTTTCATTTGATAAACTCATGATCTATGAGTGAGAGATCCAAACTGGTGGCATTGGTACTTGAATTGCAGTTTGCATTAGTTTTAATTCAACTTAGTGACGAAGATGGTGAAATACGCTATTATATCTGGATGATTATATAAGGTTCTGGACCAGGTAAATATTTTTGTTTTAAAAATAAATAAAATACTTTGTAGAATAACATATCATAGTTTGAGCTAGATGTCTTGGAATTGTTTTAAATTGTTTTTTTCTTCCTCTATTCTTCTCTGCCATTAGATATTGTTGTTTTGTTTGATTTTTAGCTTTTTTATTTTGGTGATATAAGCTTTAGGTTTTCATCAAGCTGGCCTATGACTCGGGTTTTAATAAACTGGAAATTGGAAATTGTAAAGGATATTCATACACATGATTGATGTTTGATTAAACTGTATCATCATCATTGTGATTGTTCATTAGCCACTTATTCAATGTAGCTTTATGTTGGTGATTAGGTTTTGGATGCAATTCAAATATCTACATATATACTTTTACATGTAAATATACAATTCCTATTAATATCATTAGCCTCGAGAAAAAATGATTAATTGCTTCCTTTTACTGCAATCCAAAGCCAAAGAACCAATAGTATAATTGGTTTCATTGATAATCTAAGGAGAATATATAATATCTCAATTAGCTAGAAAGCTTAAAGTAGCTCTTTAACAGAATCAAATCATCTTTAAATCTGTAAGATTTCATAAAATATCTCAATAACATTATTTTATATACTCAGTATACTTGATATATACATTTTGTGGAGGCTATTAAAACCATTATTTTCTTTGTTACTTTTGTCATTTTGTTTCTTCTTTTTTTTTCCCTTTTTATTTGTATATTTGATGTTTTAGAGAAAAAAGTTGACAAGATAAAAAAAACTTCTGAACTTTAATTCATGTTCATCAGAGGTAAGAAACTCTTTAATTCAAGCTACTAACAACTTTAATTGTTCTTGGCAGTAAAAAGAGGCTAATTCATGTAAGTGTTGAGTTTAATTCATTTATACTACAATTGATATAAAGATATTTTTCTTTGCAGAAAAAAGTCTTTGGGTAATGCACTATGAGGCAGTTGCATAAGTATAGGTGATTTATACGCGAACTGCTTTGGTAAGAATAATGCCTTGAGATGAAGATTAAGTATTTTTGTTTTTATTTGTTTGATTTCAGAAAAAAACAAATTGAAAGCAATCTTTTTCATTGGAGTTAGTCCATGGTTCCTTTAAAAGAAGAGGTTAGCTTAGTAATTGCATCTATTAATAACAATTTAGTGCAATATAAGATAAGGTTATCAAAAGTACATTAGCTATTCTCATTGTTTGTAACTTTCAATTTTACCTCAAAAGTCTTGAACAATGAATTAAAGATGTAAGAAATATTAATTTCCTCTCTTGATAATTTTTAATCATCTATGTTCGATCATGAGTGCTTTTGTTGTTGATTCAACTTGGTAGATTTTATTATATCCTACATGTGATATATCTATTAACCTTTGTAAATGTGGATTTTACCTCAGATTTTATTTTATTTATTTTCTTTTTGAAGGGTATTCATATTAATTGAGTGTAAGATTCAAACATGATGGCCTTTTGGGGAGCAAAACCATAATCATTTATGTATGAAGAATTTTAATTTGAATGTCTTCTTCTTTTTTTTTTTTTTTTGTCATGTGGATTACACAGTCCTAATCCTAAGCGTTACTTATGCACCAAAATACCCACACCACACTCACACACACTACATGTGTTCATTTTTAGATTCATTTTTGGGTGCATTGAAATGTCTTCCGTTTTTTATGACTGTTGTATTTATTTCAGACTATGAAAGCACTTTATCTATTCATGGGCAATGTATTGGATGTTTGAACATGAGTCCAAACTATTTATTTATTTTAAAATATTTTATATGATAATTGGTGAGTTTGAAATCATTGTTGTAATTTTTTTTGAATTTTTTTTAAGTTAAAATATTGGTTATAGAATGATTTATGTTTTGTTATATATTCATATATGAGCTCCTTTGTGCATAGATTAAGAAAACAAAATAAAATAGATTTGTGAAAAAATATGCTCGACGATTGGAAAACATATTAAGAAAATATTATGAAAAAATGCGGTTTAAAGGTTACCATTTAAAAAAAAGTTATTAAAAAATATAAATTAATATAAACTAAAATATTAAAGAATATTAACAATATTAATTTTTCTATATACTAGCTAAATTAATCATTTAATTTGTATACTAAATAAATTAATTCTTTTAATAAATATATATATTAATCTTTTTGTAAACAAATTATACATAAATACAACAAAGTAGATTAAGTATATGACGACTTGTGCGTAGTGCGGGCCAAGCACTAGATCTAATAATATAACTAAATATCACTTAGTTAATATTTGTTATTTGTGTAGTTACAATAATATAAACTATTTTTATTAAAGTTTTAAACACATAATATAATAGCTTTTACATATAAGTGAAATCTGCTAACATGGACTAAAAATATGAAAAATTATTCAGTCTGAAAAACAAATAATGGAACAGTTTTATACACTGTACAATAAATTTTTATGCACAAAAATTTGTTCAAATAAAAAGTAACAACTATTAATATAAATGATTATGTACCAACAAATTTTTATAATGGATTAACATTTAGCCTGCATAACAAGGGATTTACACTAGTAACTCTAACAAGAAATTAGAAGATAAAGAGACAAGATGAATGAGTAAATTGTGATGGATACTTACATGGATCTCTTTAAATAGATAAAAAAAAAATTGCCATATCTTATCATGTATACACAATACACTATAAAAATTAAGTAAATTACCATTTTGATTCTTAAAAGATTATAATTTTAACAAAATAAACTTTAAAAGGTGTAAATAACAAAATAACCACCAAAAATTTAACAAACTAAACTAAATGTTTAGTCAAATTTTTTTATATACTTATATACATTTGGTTCATTTTTGTCAAATAAAACATATAGTTGGCAGTTACTTTAACATTTGCATCATTTACAATTTATTTTTTTTAAAATCGTAATCTTTCGGAAAAAAAAAAGACTATTCACTATATTTCATTTACCGTGTAAATAATATGCCTACGAATAGATCTTTTAAAAAATGAACATGTATCTCGAGATGTGTAATCTTAGGAAAAAATATAAATACTCACATAATTACATATATTAATAAATATTGCATTTAACTTATTTAAAAAAAACCTACCAAATAAGCACATATTATCCAACAAAAGCAAGAATATTTAAAATGTCCGGAAGGGGAAAAAACGAATATTCACATTGCGAAAATTGGGCAAGACATGAACTGTATTTTACTACTGCAGCATAGTTGTTGCCATTAAAGGGAAGGACTGAACTCGTTCTGACATTTCTTGAAAAATGTAGAGGATGTGCTATTTCTGTACATCAAATTCTTAATGCCATTCAACTCTGAAACTATGTGACAAAAGGACCGTGGTTGGGTTGGTCCGTTGGCTCCACATCTTTGAAATAGTGGCTATTTTGATGCTCCACATCATAAGTTGCGTGTACTCCCACAAAAATGTAATAGAGAAGCATAAACGCAGTGCAAAGGAAGAACCTCCAGAAAGCGTCGGGTTCCAAAGAGCCTATCAAGAAGAGGTTGGTAGCAATTGACAGAGAAGGCAACCACGGAACCAACGGAACACCCCAAACCTTTGGAGTCCTTTGCTTGGGAAGGAAGCTCATTGCCAATGTACCTATTAGCCACACAACTGCAGCCACTGTATACCCAATCCAACCCAGTTTATTGGCGTTCCAAAGAGCAGTCCCTACGGCAGAAGATGCAATGATCACGAACAAGCAGCCAAGAACCCTCATCAAATCCTCTTTGGACGTGTTCTGCCTGACGTAGTACCTCCTCACCAAAAGCGCGACAGCCATGAGCATGAAAATGAAAAGAGTACTAATGGAGAAGACATTGGACAAAACATCCAAGCTTGAGAAAAGCCCCACAATGGAGCTCAGCAAAGTAATAAACAAGGTAGCATTGACAGGGGTACCAGTTTTGGGGTGAATCAGTGCAAAGAAGGGAGGAATCATGTGAGACCTTGCAATTTGTGTCATATACCTTGCTTGCCCCATTGACCCAACAAGCAAGCTTGTGGTCATTCCTTTCAATGCACAGATACTCACAAGGTACTTAGCCCACTTCATTCCTATCTGAACAAACGCCACGGAATAAGCCGCATCTACATCGATCTGAGTGTAATTCACCATTGACACAAGCGCCAAAGCCATCAAGCAGTAAATAACCGTGATCATCGACATGGAACCAACCAAACCAATGGGTATATCCCTGGCAGGGTTCTTCGTTTCCTCAGCCATAGTTGCCACCATGTCGAAGCCTGTATAAGACCAATACACAACCGCAGCAGCATTGAACACTCCCTTCATCCCCATAGGGAAGAATGGCGTCAGGTTTGAGGCTTTACCGTGAACAAATCCAACTACGATGATGAACCCAATAACAAGCGTAGTGACAATGGAGCTGAGCCAATTCAGGATTGAGGTATTCCTAGTGCTGCTCATTGCAACACCGTTGGCGATAAAAAGAACGACAACAGCAATTGGATCCAGCATGTTGAACCCTTCTTGGAAGGAATTCACCCGGATCCGGAAGAAATCCGGATCGTTCTTGATCATACTGGCAAAATAAGAGGACCATGAACGGCCGAGGCCGGCAGCGCCTACAACAGCCTCGAGGAGGATGTTTCCGGCGGCAAGGAAGGCAATGAAGTCACCAAGCTCGATGCGGAGGAAGGAGAAAGAGCCGCCGGCGACGGGGACATCGACTGCGAACTCGGTGTAGCAGAGGGCGGAGAGGAGGGCGGAGAAGCCAGAGATGGCGTAGGAGAGAACGATGGCGGGACCGGCGTCGGTGCGGGCCTCCTGGCCGGTGATTACGAAGATTCCGGAGCCGACGACGGAGCCGAAAGCGAGCCAGGTGAGGTCCCAGGCGGTGAGGCAGCGGCGCATGGGATTCTCGCTAGCGTGAGGGAGGACGTTGAGCTCGTTGTTGTCAGAAGAGCGGCTGAGGAGGCGATCCCTGAGACGGGGGCACGCGGAGGCAAGGGCGGCCCGGTAGGTGGTGAAGCTCTGAAATGAGGGCTCCGGAAAGAAGTCTTGCTTACTCCACCGCCAGTAGCTCCGAGTGCGGGCGTTGGGGATGGCGGAGGTGTGCGGTGGTGGCGGTTCCTCCATTCCGACGTAGCAGTTGAGCGAAGATGGTAGAGGGAGTTTGTTGGGAGAAACTGTCGGATGAATGATGAAAAGTGATAGGGGAGTGGAAGCCTGGGGATTCGAACTGCAAGGTGTACCCACCAACAACCCCCGAATCACCAGCAGCCCACCCGTCTTCCACCGATAAATATGAAGAAGTTACATGATACGGTGCTTATATATAATTATTTAATTTACTAAAAAAAAATAAAAATTAATATTTAATTTAAAAAATATGAAAATAAATAATTTTTAAATATTTAAAATTTACTATAAAAAGAAATTTTTGCAAATTCGACACGAAACTGATTGACACCAAAAAATTTGCTAAAGAATAATGTTGAAAGATATTTATAGAAAATACGGATTTTGACTACTGTATATCTACTTCACTTTTCTATTTTATTGATTGATTAAAATATTAATGTATCGGAACAAAGGTTTGTCTAGATACGTTCATTTTGTAACGAACTAAAACATTAAAGAAGTAATTAATTTGAGAAATATTTTTCACATGTTTAAACAGAAGTGCTAGCTGATAATTGTTTATTTTGGTACAATAAATTTATACGTATTGCTATATTAAAAATATAGATAAATAACAAAACGATATATAATTATATTTTTCATATCAATATCTAATTTTTTTAAATATATATATTATATTAATATTTTTATTAAATATCTTTATAATTTAACAAAAATAAAAAAATTAATTTTACAAAAAGACTTAAATATTTTTTTTATGAAACAAAAATTATCCCTTTAAATTAATCAAAATTTAGAATTTAACTAATTTTAATTTTATAATTTCAAACTTTAAATCATTTAAAAAATAAAACAAAAACACACTTAATTATTCATTCACACTACAAAAAATTACTTTAATTTTATTGATATTTTTTTATAAACTCTAATCTTTCATCATCGTTCATATAAAAAAAACAAACACATCTAAAAACCTAAAAAATAATCATCATGGGTCGTCAGTCGTCACTCATTGTCTTCTAATTTTAGGTCTTTGCTGTCGTCGTGAACCCTGGACCATTGGTGAGTCCCTGCATTATCGCTTTTCTTGTTCTGTCTTTTTCAAAATTTTTTCTCCTTATATTTGGTAGAATATAAATTTTGTTCTTCTAATTTCATCTATCATGGTGCAGTTAACATAGGACTTCATTTCTCATTTGATAGTCTATTTATTATGTAGATGTACTATGAAATGAAAAATTATATTTTTACTTGTCAAAATAGACTTTGAATTTTTCACAATTTTTCTATGTTTATTTACTCTCACATCTGCTTTTAATTTATGAACTTTTGTGAATATATTAACTATGAATAAGATTATACTATGGATTATGGTTTATGTCTTTGCTGCTGATTCTAATGAGGTAAAGTAAAAGATTTAAGTGAAAAAATAATTAAACTATTTAAACTAATCAATTCACATATTTAAAATAATTAAAACTTAAATTTGTACAAATATAACATTCTCAAACAATTTACATTTTGATCCTAACTCTAATTTATACAAATCGTTATAGACTATAGAATTTTTTAAATTTTTATGTAAATCATCATATTCTGTTGCAGATTATATGTGAGCACTGATAAACATAAACCGCTGTAGTCTAAGAAGGATTATGCCCAAAAATTAATGTGCTGAAACCACTATAAGGTACCACGGATTATAAATAAATTTAGTGACGTAATCTGCTATCGCGAATTACGTATTGAATATTTTTTTGAATAAATTAAATTTTTTAAGTTAAATAATTTTATAATCTTATATTGAATTTTTTATAATAAAAAATTTAAAATTTAATTTTGTTATCTAAATAAAATTTAAGATAAATAAAAATAAAAATAAAAAATTTATACATAATTTACGTAAAATAACATGTGATATATATATATATATATATATATATATATATATATATAAACTATGTTAAATTAGCCATAAATTCTATTTAAATCGCTTGATGTAAATTTATTTAATCTAAAAATTTATACACATGTCTTATCTATTTTTAAAAAGCTGATATAATATAATAATTTGGTCACCTTAAATAATTATATCTAAAATAAGTCACAATTATATTTTAATAATGCTCCTAACATTTTTCTAAAGTTGATAAAACATGTGTATGAACTTTCTGATTAAATAAATTCACATCAAGTGATCTAAATAGAATTTATAGCTAATTTAACATGGTTAATATATATTTCAATAGTTAGTACTAGGGTGTATATGGGTTGGGCCATACCGAGTTTGGCTTAACTCAGACCCGACTCGAAATATAGATCGGGTCTAATTTCTAGACCCTAACCTGATCCTAGACCCGATGAAACCTACGCATTTTCGGACCGAGTAAAAACCGGATAAAAACTGGGTGAAAATCGGATATTTAGCATGTAAAAATCACCTAATCTCTAACCATTATTTCACAATTCACATAGTAAAATTCACTTAAAAAAGTATAATAAGAACCAACCCTTCTCTAAAATTAAAGTATAACCATAATCAATACTAATATTGTCTAATAACACCAAATATTTAAATCAATATAAATAATACTATTATGCATTAGTCTAAAGTCTTATGCATTTTAAACATAAAACATTAACTTATAATCTTATAATGACTAATAACACAAAATATTAAGGTTTACAATATTTAAATTCCACATAAGAATAGCCATCATCCATCACTAATAATACAAAATATTAATTGTGTATGGTGACCGAGCCACCGGGCCGAGTTCGGGTGACCCGAGCTATGGCTCGGACCCGACCCGAAATAATGACCGGGTCTATTTTTGAGACCCTTACCCAACCCTAGACCCGATGAAATCAAACTAAATTCGCCCCTAAAGTGTTTGGGGCTGGGCCGGATCTTCAGGTCGGGCCGGGCCATGTACACCCCTAGTTAGTATATACTATGTATTTATATATTATTATATATATCAATATCACATGTTATTCTATGTAAATTATGTATAAATTTTTTATTTTTATTTTTATTTATCTTAAATTTTATTTAGATAACAAAAAATAAATTTTAGACTTTTTATTATAAAAAATTTAATATAAGATTATAATATTATTTAACTTAAAATATTTAATTCATCCAAAAAAATATTTAATACGTAATTCACTGTAGGTTATCACAAATTACGTCACCAAATTTATTTATAATTCGTGATATCATATAGCGATTTTGCACTTCATTTTTTGTGCATAATCCTCTTTAGGCTGCAGCGGTTTACGTTTATTAGTGCTCACACGTAATCCGTAGAAAGGATATGGCGGTTTACATAAAAATTTTAAAAACTCAGTAGCCTATAGCGATTTACATAGATTTGAGTTAGAACCGAAATGTAAACTATTTGAGAATGTTGCATTTGTGTAAATTTGAGTTCCAATTGTTTTAAATGTGTAAATTTTTTTTAATATTAATTCAAACGACATTGAATTTTTTACATCAATACAAAATTATTTTTTCTAAAATCTCAATTTTACAATAAATTTTATTCAAGAAATTAAAAAACCAAAAAAAATTTATAGAGTAATTATCCAAATCAGTCTTTAAGGATTTTAAAATTAGACATTTTAGTCCTTCAATTCAATTTTTAAAATACACAAACAGTCCCTAATATTTACTTCTGTTAGATAATACAGTTCCCTTCCGTTAGTCACTAACAGCGACTGCTAACATGAAATGTTAACTCGTACACGTGATTGTTAAGTATCTACATGTGCGATCTGCACAAATCAGTCCCTAAGATAAAGTACAAAACTGTCTTCGAAGAGTTAAAAAAAATTTAAAATAATCCGTGAAAAAATTTAAAAATTTCAAAACATGTAGATCTAACTTATTAGCTACCGTCTTTTCTGGATGCGCCTGTGGATGCCATGCGTGTATATGGTAGCCCTACGCCTAGAACACCCCATTTCACATAGATGCATGCCTCCCTGCCACCATCATTCTATTCCCCGAGACATATGGATGATGATTCGTCGTCAGGATCTTTCAGATATGAGACTCTTAGGGGAGAAATGATGCCATATATGGATAATAGAGTAGCCGTTGATGCACCCCTACTGATGTAGTCTCCGCTAATGCACCACCCGCAATGGAGCCCCCGCTGATGTACCATCTGCTGATGCACCGGCACTCGATAGAGGACAAAGGGAGATCCATCCTCCTACTTGTGGGACAGATGGTTGTCATGAGCCACCACAAAAGACGAGTGCATGATGGACTTGGTGGTCGACATTGAGCTTAGTTTGGTGTATTTTTTCAGTACTTGTTATTAGGATTTATTTTGCTATGTTATTTCAATCAACTTAATGAAACATCATATGCTATTATTAGTACTTGGATTTAGGATTTATTTTATTATGTTATTTCAGTTATTTTGTTAATATTTATTTTGTAAGCACTTTCATGTTATAAAACATCAGATGGTTAAATGATTGTTCACTTGCATCATCTAAGAGACCGAATACTGGGCCCATTATATGCTGGCCAGTCTTCCTGATGACCAATCGGTCTAAACTTCATTCTATAAATAAAAATGGTATCCATATATGGTGCACAAAAGCCTTCCAATGAAGTCTATCATGGGAGCACACTACTAGAATATGTCGACAAGGAATATGAAGAGCTTGTTAGTATCTAAAGTCGCATTTACCTTCATCAAGCAAGACTTGGTAACTCTGTTGTTTAGATCCTAATACTACTATCAACTACTCCACAGTGAAGTATGCCTTAGAATGATCAAACTGGTAAACATTCATGGTGTTGATGTGCAATTAAACTCAATTTTCTTCATTAGTATCTGTAAAAATTCAACTCCACCCACTTATGCCTAAGCCTCGGTGCCCTTCCTTGCAAATAGCTCACCCAAATGAAAATATGTTGACTTGACAAGAGTAGTAATTGGTAGATTGTATGTGGCCTTCATAACACCATTAAAACACTTAGATATATGTTTGTGGTCATGTCCCAAACCTATGACCTTTATCAGCATAATGTGCCTAGATCGATTGTGGCATTTTCTCTAACCAGTTGGTAATAGCCACGTTTTCTTCCCTCAATTAACTAAAGTAGTGAGTGAACTCCTTTCATGATTTTGAATATGCTACATTGACAAATATCTTCTATAAATCTTTGTTCTTGAAATGCTTCATGAAGTTGGCCACAATATGTCTTGTACAAAAGGTATAGAAGGCATGCGAGTTTTCAACCACTTTCATTAGCTTTCAACGCGGCATCAATTGACTTATGCTTATTAGAAATGATCAAGATGCCACGTTGAGGTGTGACATGCTGCCTAAGGTAAGTTAGAAAAAAATGACTAGGCTTCCTTCGTCTCTCCCTCTACTACTGCAAATACAATAGGTAATATATTTGAATTTTCATCTTAAGTGCCTCCATATTTACCATACATGTGAGTACCATCAATAGAGATGTGTAGTTTGCAGTGCTTGTAAGCCTCAACACATGGTAAAAATGTCTAAAACACCCGATGAAATATAGTACTGTCTTCATCACCACGGTATAGTTAAATTACAAGTTAAACCCATGTGCCTATACCACGACAATGTTTAGAACATAAACTCATTTAGTAGTGTATATGTAACTAAAGGCAAGGTAATGACACATACTTGGTAAGTACATCTGCAATGCAAATAGCCACCTAGCAAGTTTATTGTACGATTCTTCCCAATCTCCGTATATTCTAGTGATTACCCTCTACTTTACAAGAGAAATCTTTCTTTAGGATGCTTTGTTGGCAAAGCTGGTCTCACCAGATCCTTGCAAAATCTTTATGCTAATGGTCGAATTGGCTTTTACCATTGTAAAGATCGTTTGAGCTATCATTTTCGAGTCCAACCTTCAACGATCATGCCCCGTTGATGTTTGCATACAAGAATGAGTATAATTGTATGTCCTCATCTCCCATTTTTCATTCCTTCGACATTAGAAAGTGTGTATGCTCCATTAACAACTCGCTCCAAACTTAGTGTACTAAATTGAATACTTCAAATGGTCACTCTTTAATATCTTATATATCCACAGTCCTCCTAATTTTATACTTCTTAAGAGTAAACTACCATTTGTACCCACGAAAGTTGAAAATGCTGACATATCTACCCATAGAAAAAGAAAATTACCATTTGTACCCATGGAAAATGATTTTTACAAGTAAAATTATCCAAACCCTAAAAAATTACCTAAAATCCCTAAATTACCCTTATCTTCACCACCACACCACCTCCTTCACCCAAACCCCTTTCTAACCCTAACCCTCTTCACCCAGCCACCATCCCTCTTTTCCTTTCTAACACACTCTCACCATTACTTCCCACTCAGTCCCCACCGCTGCTCCAATGGCTCCTTACCACACCCTCCTCTCTTTCATCCTCACAGTCACAGCAACACTTGCTGCCGCTTCCCCGGAGAAGAAGAGCACCTTCATAGTGCAAGTACACCATGAAGCCAAGCCCTCCATCTTCCCAACCCACAAGCACTGGTACGCTCCCCACTAACCACTCCATCATCCTCATCTACTCATCACCTTACCACCACCACCACCACCACCACCACTAACCCCAAATTGTCTCTATTTCCGTTCTTGCAAACTCCAGTGTCAGTGTCAGTGACCACCCCTCCTTCTCTCCTTCCCTGTCTCGCTCTTGTCGAACAGAGGACCTTCGCACCCACCCCGCCCCTGCTTCGCCGCCGCTAGCAACCCTAGAGCCGCAGTGCCCCTTCTCCTCTTTTCATCGCCGACCACCCTCACCTACCGGGGCTACCTTCTCCCCATCACCGAACCAGTGCCCCTGACGGGCCACCGCGCCAGCCGCCACCACCGCGGTCCCCTTTGCGAACCAAATTCGCAGTGAGCTCTCTCTCTCTCTCTTTCTGTTTCTTTCACCATTTTTCTTTTCTCCCAGAAAAAGTGAATCCAAATACATGAGGCTTCTGTGTTTGATTGTTCAGATTTGATCCTCTCTCCTCACTCTCTTCTCACCTTGGATCTGTGTTCTTTTTCGCCCTATTTCTATTAGCTTTCTCCATGACACCCTTTTCAATATTTTGTTCCCTCAAACAGCTTCAGATTCAGCTGAAACCAAGATCCAATTTTGACTCTCACCCATCGTCATCCATTTCAAATTCCTCTCTGGGGTGCTTTTGATTCCTCCAAAGGTGAAGGTTATGGTGATGAAGGAGTGGCAATGAGGTGGTTTGTGGCAGAGGTGGTTTGTGGCAGAGAAATGGAGGTTAGATCGGAGAGTGTTATGTGATGCGAAGAGAGAGATGGGGGTGATGGTAGCAGTGGTAATGATAAGGGAATTTTGGGGTTTTTAGATAATTTTTTAGGGTTTGGATAATTTTGCTTGTAAAAATCATTTTTCATGGGTACAAATGGTAATTTCCTTTTTCTATGGGTAGATATGTCAGCGTATTCAACTTTCGTGGGTACAAATGGTAGTTTACTCTACTTCTTAATTGCTAAAAGAACTTTTCCTTTGTTCTCAAATAGTTGCCCAACTAAGAATTCATTGGTCGGATCATTATCGAGGCATCCCTGTCCAAAAGACCAATCTTAGTTCATTGCATTGAGATTCAACATGGTAAAGTGAGGAGGATGAATGTATGGCTACGAAATAGCAAGCTGAGTTAGTGCAAGTTGTAAGTTTGTGAAGTAGTTTATCTCTACATTATCCTCTTCCTCCTCATCAGGTATATCAACTGGTTCAGCTTCTACTTGCTCACTATTCGATACAAAGTTAACTTGTTATGGATCGATCATTGGGTCTCCAATTACAAAACCCTCATTGCTTTCAACATTTGTTTGTCACATGTCCTTTGACGGTATATTTGGATCTTCATTATTTGACTCCTCATTGATTCCCTCACGTGGCATGTTTAGATCAATCATCAATCTTCTAATATTCTTAGCTTTCTCGCAGACCCACTAAACTAAGTGTCATCACCAACCTCTAAAGAACTCTCCTCACACAAATCAACCAGAAAAATAAACAACTCCAAAATATGAATTCTGAAAAAATGATTGTGCTAGCTCCTAGTTAACTTTACGTCATCATCATATAGGCGATACCTATACTAAACAAATAAGAATAACGCTATCAAATAGTCCAATACAACAAAATTACTTATTAATTCATACTTATTAAAATAATACCTAACAAAAAGAGTCATCTACTTCTATTGGATATCTGTAGTAAATTTTCTTCACCAATTTTTTGTGTCGCTGATCAATAGCATGCAGAACAAAATTACTCAGCGTCACTACACATCTCACCTTTGGTGGCATGTCAATAAATATCGGTTGAGAAGAACTAAATATAACTTATTAATTATGATCTAATAATATTTTTCATCATAATGAATGACTAATAACAGTGTTTGGGATATTTTACAAATAAAAAAATGAGAGAAACAAGTGAAAATAGTACAGGTGAGATTTAGTGCAAGTGAATTCACTTCGTACTCGCTGTATTTATAGAATTTGGGGTTGGTACAGTTCGCCTAATCATTAAACGAATTGTTTCATTTTGATGCAGTTCGCCCAATATCTAAACCAATTGAAGAAAGTGTAATGCAGTTCGCTGAGTGTCTATATAAATTGAAAAAATGTAATGCAAGTCGCTAAAATACTAAGCGAACTGTGTGTGAGAGCCAAAAAAATAAATTTTAGTAAATAAAGTCATTTTAATTTTTTTCTAAAAATAATATTTGTTTATTTATTATAGAAAAAATTTATGCAACTTAAGTTTTGCTTAAAGCAACCAATTAAAAGAAAAAGTAAAAGCAAAACTTAACTTGTGTTTTATTTAAAAAAATAAATGAAAATGAAACGTAATCTACAGAAATTTTCTTTATGAAAATATTGTTGGTGTATTGGCCCAATATGGGTGAGACGGGTGTTTTGCGGGAGGGTGGTATCAGGGACAACACGCCAGGGGCGTGATGAACTGGCGACAAGAAACCGCACTGATAACACGGGAGGGACGAGAAGCGGTGTAATCCGTGAAGCTTGCTGGGTTCCGAGGTGTGACAGCATCACGCGGGGGGCGTGTTGCAGGCCTGCCTGCATGCAGGGAACACCCCCTTCCCCGATAACCAGCGCCCAACCCCTTATAAATTCAGCTTCTTCTTCCATTGAAGAACAGAGAGTGTGGCATCAGGTTTTGAAGCAAGAAAGGCACACACAAAAAAAAAGGCAGTGTGTTTGAGTGAGTGTGAGTGTTAAAATAGAGTGTGGGCAGCTTGAGTAATAGTAGTGGAAGTGAAGGTGTAATTAGTTGGGGTGCTTGTAGGAAACAAATAATAAAAAAAACTTGTAAAAATTTAAAAAAATGGTACGTAATTATGCGGCGCCTGAAGAACAAATTATCAACTATTTGGAATATCCAATTTATGTAAGTTGATAAATTTTAATTTTTTATATACTGAAATTTTTTAAATATTGTTGTTGTTAGTATTTTATAAATATATAGAAGAAGGCTCATTTCTTTTTATTTTTTACGACTGTGTTAGAATAAAATTTTAATCTGTAAAATATAATTATATTTTTTTTGTATATAATTTTTTTTAGTATTATCATAAATTTTTTTTATTTTTGAATATATAAATTTTGTTATGATTAATGAAAGTAATGCATAAATAATAAATATTTGGATTTTTTAAGACTAAATAATTTTTGGTATTTATAAAATATTAATAAGAATAAATAGATAAATAAATATGTATGAAGTATTATTGAAAAAATAAATATTTTTACAAATACGTATTTTGACAAATAAATAATATTAAAAATATTATTTATTTATGTAAATAAAAAGAAAAGAATTATATATTTATTTATTTTAAAAAAAAAATGTTTGACAGTAGCTAAAGAAAATATGTAGTTCAGTGAATAGTTTAATATATTTATTAACATTTATTTATTTATTTTAATTCAATAATTTCTTTTACAGTAGGTAAAGAAATAAATAAATATTAATATATAATTTTTTTTAATTATTTTTATTAAAATGGATTTATTTATTCATGTGGTTAGCAAACAATTTGAATATTAATAAATAATTTAATAAATATTAATAACAAATTTTTTTGTAATATATATAACCTATTTAAACTAACATTTTTTTATGCAGCCTAACAGGAATTTGTTGGTGCGTAAACTGGATTTGCCACAGACGTGGAATCTGATGGTGAAAAATTACCTACGCGCCACGGGATTCTACCATGTCTCTAAAATTGGGGGTAATACGTGGATTTCACCCGTTATTAGCTGCTCTGGTCGAAAGGTGGAGGCCAGAGACTCACACCTTCGTATTGCTGGTGGGTGAGGTTACAGTGACATTGGAAGATGTCGCTTATATATTTGGCCTACCCATTGACGGAGAGGCTGAGTGGATGGACAGATAGTAGTGGTGGCTTCGTGCAAAGCCAGAGCTACGCGATATTCGGTCGGGAGCCAAAAGTCAGTAATTCTTCAAAATCCTATATAAAGCTAGCTTGGGTAAGACGTGTCAGAGACGCGGAGCCGTTAGACAATGAGGATTCTGTTAGGCGATATGTCAGATGTCATATCTTCTGTTTGTTGGGGTCGACCTTATTCGCGGATAAGTCGACCGCATACGCCCACGCGAAGTATCTACCGTTGCTTCGAGATTTCGACCGGATCCATACTTATAGTTGGGGGTCAGCATGTCTTGCACAACTTTATAGAGCATTATGCCGTACATCACGATTTGATACAAAGGAGATGGATGGACCTCTTAATTTGTTGTTTGTTTGGGCATGAGAGCGAATGCCATGTATTGCGCCCATACCGAAAAATACCCTTTCATCCGCTGAGATACCAGTTACAAAGAGGTAATAATTCTTATTTTAGTCCTGTGTTATATTCAGGATGCATGTTTGATTCAGGGTTACATATGTAAACCTTTTCAATGAATCATGTTTCAGGTGGAGTCATTCGGCGCGCACCACAGCGTGGTCATCGAATACTGTAGTGACATTTAGGCATCATATAGACTACATGCAGGAGGTAAACATTTATGGTTCTTGTGAATCCTATTTCCAAATATTAACGTTAGGGTTCTGACATACGAATTATGATTGGCAGTTTGAGTGGCGGCCGTACGCCGGATTGATCATACCCAACGAGTTACACGGACATCTTGATGTGTGTGACACCGTTGCTCCGTTGTTGTCGTTTGAGTGCATCGAATGGCACCCTGTGGACCGAGTGATGCGTCAGTTTGGGTATACACAACCTCCCCCGCAAAGAGCAAGGGAGATTCCACTGGACCTGCATTGCATGGCTCTTCGCGGAGTGCAGCTTCATGACTGGACAGTTTTGCATGGGGCATGGATAGGGGAGTGGGGCAACAGGCGAAACACTCGGCTGCGGTATCTGCACCCCCTTCCGACCTGGGATTTTAGTCCGACAACGGAGTATCGGGATTGGTACCTGCGCTCATATAGGCATCTGCTGAGATTGTCGGAGTACGTTCCTCAGGACCCACAGCCACCTGTACCACAGCCACCTGCCCCACAGGAGTACGTACCTCAGCAGCCATAGCCACATCAGCATGCAGTGTTTGAGCCGTTTCCATATTATGTACCACAGCCACCGGAGCACAGTCATGGTAGCCATCACAGTCACCAGAGTGAGTCCAGCCATCAGAGATGTCACAGTCAGCACGGCCAGCACTCTCAGGACAGCCACCACTCTCAGGGCAGCCACTACTCTCAGGTTAACCACCACTCTCATCAGCCTATACTTACGATTCCATCCGGTCATGATTGGTTTGAGTTCTCTGTTGGTGGTCATGGAGATCAGTAGCCACAAAATTGGGCCAACGCTAGTTTGGGTGGTTGGTCAGATTTTAGCGCCATGCATTCACCTTCGGCGTTGGCTGCTCCACATGGGGTATCAGTAGGTACGAGCCATGGTTTGCAGGGTCATGGTTCCGACCCCTCGTCAGCGACTGCGTCATGTGATAGTGGTTTCCATCGGCGGGCATACACAGTTGTTGATGACTACAACCCAGGTGCATCCGCTCCGACAGAGGCAGGTGGGTCCTTCACTCCGGCAGAGGCAGGTGGGTCGGTTGCTCCGGCAGAGGGAGGTGGTTTAGCCGCTTCGGGTCACCCGTATGACCTACGGACGGAGCGAAATCCACCTGATAGGTATACTCCGTCGCGGTTCGGTCAGGGCATGATGGGTAAGGGACTGAATTGGATGGCTGGAAAGAAGTGAGATTGGATTTAGGGTTTTTAGATTTAATTGTAAGAATTAAGCTAATGTAATTTGTATGTTCTGTATGTTGACCTATGTAAAACGTAGTTAACGTTTTGTTTGTTTACTTCACGAAGGCAGTAAATGATAATATTAAAAATACAAAGACGACTAGTATTAAAATCATCAGCTTACAAAAAACAAATTTAAAAATACAAACACGACTACTATGAAAGACATCAGCTTACAAACACGAAAAAAATAAACATCATTCACCCCACCACTCGGTCCAGCACGCTGAGGACATCAACTCCGACTATGACCCTGAGCACCACAGAGACGGCATACCCGAGGACCAAGCATGTCGCGTGAATCCATCTCATTCAAGTACCGGGTCAATTTGAGGCGACCTTTCGACGTTCGTCTTAAGGCGGGATTAGCGACCAATGTGGGTCCCTCATAGGCGGGCCATGTCTCGGGATCACCTAACGGTGTGAACTCAAATCTATATACCTTATGAATCTCTGTCATCTTGTATACGTCATGCACATACAGCTGCCAATCGAGACGCTGGTTAGCACAGCAAGCAATAACATGGCGACAAGGTAGTCATTCCACCTGAAAGTGCCCGCAGTCACACGTCCGTCGCGCAAGGTCAACAACTGACACCTTCCCGCTAGCCATGTCGCGCACCTCAAACACCTCATTTTGTTTGTCAAACCAGTGCACTACTATATTCCCAGCCTATTGCATATTTGCCTCTATCCGCTGTTGTGCAAATACGAAGTAAGTAAACCCAGCACGCTTGTGTTCGTGAGCCTCGGCACTCTTCCGTGTAAAAAGTTCATTTAACCGATAATATGTTGCTCGGACCAGCGCCAGCACAGGTAGATTACAAGCACCCTTCAACACTGAGTTAATGCACTCGACAAGGTTGGTCGTCATATGGCCCCATCGATGCCCCTCGTCGAATGCCAACACCCAATGTCTGAGTCCAATAGCATCGCACCACCTGGCATATGCCTCGTCTCGCTCTTCCAGCCTCTTATAGTTGATGTTGTACTCCTCCACCGTTCTTGAATACCCAATGTTGACAACAAGCTTCTGCAAGTGAGGGACTTTGAAAGCTCTTAGGAAGTTGCTGACGATGTGCCTTATACAAAACATCCACCATACTCTTGGAGGTTGTCAGTCACCTCCGGAACGATTTACTGCTGTCCGAATTGACTCATTCCGATCTAAAATCATACCCACACCGTCTTTTCTGACAATATGCATTCGCAGATTTCTGAGAAAGAAGTGCCACGCATCAGTTGTCTCCCCTTCCACCAGCGCAAAATCTATAGGCACAATGTTCTGGTTCCCATCTTGTGCAACAGCAACCAGGAGTGTTCCTTTGTATTTTCTGTATAGGTGTGTGCCGTCTACCTGAACTAGAGGCTTGCAATGCCTAAATGCCCTAACGCATGGATTGAAGCTCCAAAATACGCGATGAAGTATTTTTACACCTTGCGCCTCCTCATTCTCGTTGTACAGTGGGCGTGTTTCTATTTGCACAACTGACCCAGGTATCTTCTGAACCATGACCGAGAGCCACCATGGCAAGGCTTGGTAAGAATCCTCCCAACCACCGAAAACTTTTGCTATGAACTTTTGCTTTGCCAACCAAGCCTTTCGGTAACTGATGGTATAGTTGAACCTTGACTGGACTTCCGCTATTATAGATTTCACTTTGATTGACGGGTCAGTCTCGACTAACGGCATTATACTATCAGCAAAGGTATTCGAGTCCAACTTGGAATGATCCTGTGAAATCGTTCCCATTGTGCACGTGTGCCTTCCATTGTATTTACGTTTCTCCCAACAATCTTTTTTCCGTATCAAGCTGGCTCGGATAAGCCAGTCGCACCCACGCCCATACATCTTGCATTTTGCATAGAAGGTCTGTGGCTCAGACTCAAACATCTTAGTCAACTCCTCTAACGATAGTGTATCTTCTAATTGCAGCCACCACCGACTTTCTGGAACTGTATTCCATTCCAATCCGGAACTCTCTGTCCTCAGGACCAGCAACGCCTACAGAAAGCAGAAAATCATCGTTCATTAATCATTCCAAAAGTATCAATTAACAAAAACGTATTATTCATGCATGACGTACCTATGTTTGCATATTCCAAAAATTCCGGTGCATGCATGGCGTCGAGATCCAACTCACGCATGAATGGTGGCACGTTCATCGATTGACTGCTCGAGGGATGAACCACTATATTCTCCGTTGCTGTCTCAACTCCCACATCACCATCCTCGTCTTCATCGCCGGCTTCATAAGTGGCTTCGAAGTCCTCTTCGCTGTCACTATTCATTCCCTCGTACACTGCAGCTCTATCATCCTCTATATCTAAAACATTTTGAATCCCTTCTGCCTCTACGCTTTCAAACTCAACATATAGCTCAATCTGTGGCTGTCGCATCTGAGTCTGCCGGTAAATTTGAAATATATTCTGCATACTCCCTTCGTCAGTGATTGGCATGGTATCAAACTGTATTAGACCACCAAAAACTACAACTGGATTCCGGTACAAAATTCTGCTCACTCTCATTAACGTACCGTTCTGAAGGTCCATTAACGTCATGGTGCATGGAACCACAAATAAAAACGAATTCTGGCAGACAAACCTCACTCCCTCATGAGTATTGCGTATTATTTCACCGTTGCGATACACCACCAAGTTTGCGGTACCCTCCATTGCACTACCAACACTCACAGAACACTCAAAGAACATTCACACACTCTTACTCAGAATGAAAATGCAGCCCAGCTCTGCCTATACATAGATGGGAGCATTCACCACGCCCCCTCCCCCCCACGTGCTGCCTGCCGCAGCCAATCAAGTGTCGCCACGTGTCAGTACGCCCCTGCGTGCTGAGTCAGCACGCCCCCCACGTGCTAGGTCCACGTCAGCACGCCTCCTCGTGCTGAGTCAACACGCCCCCGGCGTGATTCCAGCTCCGACCAACGACGTTGCGCCACGTTTCTTCACGCCCCCGACGTGTAGCAGGCAACACGCCTCCTGCGTGTTGACCTTGCATTACAGACGTCCACAAAGTAATAATACACATGGTTCTCCCATTTCTAGCCAAATCACCACCAACTTTCCCATATCCAAATTCTTGAGCCACGTAATCTATGTTTTATGTGTATTAAAAAGAAGCAACTTAATTTGTATTTTTTCGGAAAAAAATTAAAAAAATAATAAAAAATAAAACATAATTTGTGTTTTGCAGTTAAGAAAAATTATAAAAATTATAAACTACAAAATATGTCGTGCATTTTGCATACAATTATTGAATACAAATCCATTTCAACATATATCACTAAGATATTTTCCATATTTAAATTAGTAGAATATTAGGGGGACAATAAATTTTATAATTTTTAATTATTAATTAGTTATTATTAGTATTTTTAATGGTATAAAATTATATTTAATAATATTAAATTATTTATTTATTTTATTAATTAAATACTGACTAAATTTTAATAAAATTGTTGATTCTCTAAACTTTTCCTTTAAATTAATCAGCTCATTTTGGATTATCTTGTTTCTCGATATCCCCTCTCTATGAGGTTAGCCTTTATTATGGTAGGAGACCAAAACAAACGTGATTGCAAGGAAAGTTAGAACCAGAACAAAAGGTTTGATCCATAAAATATTTGGGTAACATAATCTAAGTTACCCGATGTGGCAATGATGGAAGAAGCCCAAAGAGGAATAAAAAGGACTTCTACAAAAACTTTTAAACAAAATATTATTAGTCCATAGACAGCGTTTATTAGGGGAAAAAAATCAAACAAACGACAATAACAAAAGAAACAAAAAAATAAAAAATAAAAAAACAAAACAAAAACAAAAACAAAACAGAAAATGGCTTTCTTGTGGTACCTCTATTATTCATTTATTCTTCTAAAGGATACCAGAGAGCTCCATCAAACCAATCAAGCAAGGCGAACGTGTGGATGCTAAACTAAGTTTGTTTGTGACCGTAGAAAATCAACATATTTATCATCTTAACTCTGAAGCCTTAACCTAGTGGTCGCTGGGGGTGTTGAGCAAGACTGGGAATGGCAATGGGAACAAGCGTCGCATTCAAGGTTTCACTACTCTTGAGCCTCCTCTCAGTTTCACTCTTCACAACTGTGTTGTCAGATACCCGCCAGAATGTAGTGACGTTTACTCCTCCCACCTGCAAGCGCATAGAGTGCCCTGCCTACGACGTCGTTCATGTCGGAAATGGATACGAAATTCGCCGCTATAATTCCACTGTCTGGATTTCGAATCCACCAATTCCAGAAATTTCTCTTGTTGAAGCTACCAGAACTGGTTTCTTCAGGTTTTTTTCGGTCTCTCTTTCTTCTCTAATTTAATTAAGATACGGTTTTTTCTTTTTTCCAACTTCTTAACTAATACTTTTTTGTTTTTATAGCCAATGAATAATAGTTGAAATGGCACAGTCTCCCCATACTCATATAAGAGAGGTTGCGAGTTCGAATTTCATATCTTTGGTAAAAAAAAAAGAAACTAATACTTTTTTATATTTCCTGGGTTCTTTATATATGGAAATAAAATAATTATTATATAAAAGAAAAAACAATATTCTTTAACCGTTGGAGTTGCCATGTTGCGTAGTAAGCACAATTCGGCTAGCTAGAAACAGAGTATGCGATGACCCTTAAGATTTAAAGCGATTAAATGGCGAAAGTTTATTTTTATAGGAACTAAATTGTATTTGTGACACCAGCAATCCTGCAATAAGTGCATATATAATTATTAAAAATACTAAGCAAACCAAAAATAACATACCAATTGTGTAGAAATACATATATTGTTTACGTATTTGTATTTCAATACCAGTGGTTGATTTAGTGGCTTAGTTTTTTTGGACATGGTTAGTTATATAATTATATATTATAGCTACATAATAGATATTGGCGGGCAAATCTCTCTTATAAATTTTAGCTCTTTTTTGCAATAAGAAACATGTACTACAAGAAGTTCAAAATATTGAACAGCTTGTGTTACCTTTCTGTTTGAACCTGCTTTGTGTGATGTGAAAGAATCAAACACTTACCACCACACTAATAAAACTTGCCTTTATTGTATGTACGTAGGGGCAAATTTATCCTTATAAATTTAGCTCTTTGTTTTTGTAAGAAAAAATATCTAAATATAGATTGAAATAAACATGAGCAGGCTTTTTGTTTCTGCAGCCTATTTGATTATATTCAGGGTAAGAACGAGTACAACCAAAAAATTGAGATGACAGCACCAGTGATCACTGAAGTGTCACCCAGTGATGGACCCTTTTGCGAATCGTCATTTGTTGTGAGCTTCTTTGTGCCAAAACAGAACCAAGCAAACCCTCCTCCTGCTAAGGGACTCCATGTCCAGCGATGGGAGGCGGTGCACGTGGCTGTCAGGCAGTTTGGTGGCTTTGTGAGTGATTCAACTGTTGGTGCGGAAGCTGCTGCATTGAAGGATGCTATTGCTGGCACTGAGTGGGCTAGTGCTATTGAAAATAGCCACAGAGCTGGACATGCTTCTGTTTACATCGTCGCTCAGTACAATTCGCCTTTTGAATTTGATGATAGGGTGAATGAGATATGGTTCTTGTTTGATCTTGAGAATAATGTGCTGGCAATGTAAATGAATAATGGAGGAGTTATTAGTGTGTGAGTTGTGAGATTTGAGATGTTAGAACATCATCTTAAATTGATAAATAAAGTGTTGCACGTTTTGACCAAGCGTTCGGATTCAACTAAATGCTTTGAATCACATTGAAAATTTTAAGGTAATTTCATCCAATTTTCTCGCCAAACTTGAAACAGATATCGCTACTGCTTGTTAAAATAATGTTCACCGGATTCATGCTTATTAAGTTTTCTGCGTTAGTTGTTTTGTTTTTATAGGTTTCAATAGGTGAAGATAATATTAATTCAGTTTTTAAAATGATGTTAATTTTGTCTTGACATTATAAATTATGGCATAAAAGATTTATAAAATCAAACTACTTTTAAAAAAAAAATCATAGAGGACAAAAATTCCAGTCGACTAAAAAAATTAGGGTTTTTGTAGATAAAAAATCAAATAATAAGATTTTTAATTATTATTTTTATACGAAAGAGTTTAATTTATTACTAATAATTAACTTTAATATTCGTTATCTAAAATTTGAAACGATTTAACTTATATACTTTTAAGGTGTACCTACTTTTAATTATGTGTTAAGTCTTTTGCACAAATAAAATTAGTTAACTTTTATGCTTGCTATTTAAAAATAATTAGATATTAGCATAAAAAATAGATATTAGCATAAAAAATATAAAAATATAATTAGATATTAGTATAAAAAAATTATATTGTTAGTTATAAAATTAACTCAAAATTAATTTTTTTTAAACAATTGAATCTTGATTTTAACTTTTAATCATAACATTAGCATTCTCTCCAAATTATATTTAATAAATATCTGAAAGAAGAGAAATAAAAATATAGATTAGAAAGATAAGCAGTGAAAATTTAAAACTAAATAAAAAATTAAAAAAATATGTATATAATAATATTTTTTATTTGAATTATATTATTTTGTTAATTTTATTTTTTGTAGAACAAAAAGATAGAAAAAATAGAGAATGAGAGAAAAGAGAGAGAAAGATAAAGATAAAGATTGAGAGAGAGGATTTGTTAATTTTGAAAGAAAAAATTTTATTTTAATTATAATAAAAAATATTAGGTAACACATTTTGATTTCTCAAATTACTAATATAAAATATAAATTATAAATTATATATGGAGTGGGAATGGTAGAGAGAAATAGAAAAAAGAAAAGAGATAGATGAGAGAATTTAGGAAAGGAGTTTATTAATTTTGGAGGGAAATATTTTCTCTCAATTTTAATAAGAGAATGTCACGTGACACATTTGGTTATTAAAGTAAATAATAAATTATATATAAAGTGAGAAAGGTAGAGAGAAATAGAAAAAAGAAAAAGAGATAGATGAGAGAATTTTGGAAGAGATTTTATTAATTTTAGAGGAAAATATTTTCTCTCAAGTTTAATAAGAGTGCCATGTGACACATTTTATTATTAAATTAGATAGTAATATATAATATAATATAATATATAATATAGTTATATTTCAATTTCAATTTTAATACAATTAAAGAATGTCATGTTGCATATTTTAATTATCAAATTTGTAATTAGTCATTGATAATGATATATAAAAGAAATAGAGTGGTTGAAGGAATGAGAGGGATAGATAAAGGGAGAGGAAAGAGGGGAGAACTTTTTAATTTTGGAAAAAAAATATTTGATTTCAATTGCAACGAGAGAATGACATGTGCCACATTTGGTTGTAAAATTAGTAGAGATGAGGGAAAAATTCTTTAATTTTAGAGAAAAAGATTTGATTTTAATTGTAATAAGGGAGTGACATGTATTACATTTTGGTTGTAAAATTAATAGAGAGGAGAGTAGAATTCTTTAATATTAAAAAAAAAACTTAATTTTTATTATAATAAAAAAATAACATGTAACATATTTTAATTATAAAATTAGTAATATATATTAACTAATAGATAACAAATTTAAACATCAGCCTCTGAAAATTATTTTTTATGCATACATTTTACTCGTGTCATGTGCATGATATCAACCCAAGTATGCAAACAAATAATAAAACTATTAGCTCACATCACATAAATCGTTAAACTTTAAAAGGATATAATTTATTATGATTTAAATTATATCATTTTAATTTTTAATTTTTCAATCTAGTCTAATTTTATTTAAACGATTATATATCATTTTGAACTTTTCAAAATTTGATTAAATTTAAATTACTGTGATTTAGATTGAATCGAATATTTTAAAATTTCAATCCATACATTAAAGCGTTCTGACACGATAAGCTTTTGGATTAAATTTACGACACATACCTTTACGAAAAATAAGGTATCTTTTTTGTTGTAATTGCAAACCAAAATATTGTATTTGTACCTATTATTATTGTCATTGTAGAAGGTGAGATTGTTGGTGTGTGATACTTTTCTTCGTTAATTTACAAAGACATATTGTTAATTAGGAGAGATGGCATGGAGATAATCTCTTATCGCCATGGTCAATAAGGACAGTAGTAATAAATCGTAGCAGCAGTGTTTGAGAACCTCCAAAAGCATAGTACATATTTTATATTAGGCACATTGGTAACAACTTAAAAATATTCAAATTTTTGTATTTGCATGAGCTTGTTGTTAATATAGGTATTTTAAGCTATTTTTATTTTTATATATGATGTATTATAGTACCTAATACAATGATGTACGGTGTGATTGGCAGGCTATTCAAGGATGGAGGAGTACAACATTAACTAGAAAAATTTGCAAGAGCAAGGTGAGGCTTAAACCCGGTGGTGTGACAACATCGAACTTCACCATTGAGTATTGGTATTTGACGAAAAATATTGATAGGGTCACATGACGACAAACTTAGTAGTGCATAAATTCAATCTTAAAGGGTGCGCAAAACCTTCCTGTGTCAGCGCTCATTCGAACAACATTTTATCAGTTAAACGGGCTATTTACGTAAAAGAGTATTAAGATTCACGAACGCAAGCGTGCCAGATTTACTTATTCTGAGTTTGCTACTCTAGTTCATAGATGAGACTGTGGTATGGTGATTCTGGTTGTTGTTGTGAATGTGGTGGATATGGATGATAATAAGAGAAAATTTGTTGCTCTGATTATTGTTGTGAGTGTGGCGGATATGATTGATAATAAGGGAAACGTTATTTTGGTTGTTGTTATGGTAGAAGTGGTGATGGGTATAGTTGAAAGACTAGAAAATATTGTAGTGGTGGTGAGTAAAACTGTTATAGTTATTGAAGTGATTACTGAGATAGCTATTCAACTCTGTCTTACAGTCTTAGCCTGTCATCATAAATATCCTTGTACCAAGTATCATACTCATAACAGGGTTTAAAGTTGGCTATTAATTGAACATTTTGCAATAGAGTGTGGCGGCAATTCTACCATTGCCCTATCCATTGTCTATTTACTATGCTCCAGTCATGGTTTTGAACTCAGTACAGAGTCACGCAATGGTCAAATGTTCCAATCATTTTTGAAATAGTAGGAGTGGATTGTGCATAACTGAATTGCCGTATCACTCAGTTTGCACTATGCCATTTGACACACTAGAAGGATACCAATGACGCCATTATGTCACAAATATGTAGTTGTCGGACAAGTTTGTCGGCTAAAATAAGTCATTCATATGGCCACCAAACAAACTACAATATTTTATTTTTTGAACAAGGGTTATTACCAGATAACTAGAAAATAAATAACATAAATTAACATTAAGAGATGTTGAGCACATACACCGGCTTGCTGCATGTCATCTAATTCCTGCTTCCACGATGTTGTACTCTTTGATGTATAAGCTCTATCTCAATTTTTGGTAAACTAATTTTTTTGACTATTTTGTAATTTATTCCGTAAAACTCATGACCATGGCCCATTAAGGATTAGTGAGGCAGGCCCGATGGTGAAAAAAATAAAAATAAATAAAAAAATAGTAATTAATAGATCAAACTTGACTTTATGAGAGTAATTACTTTCTCTAAATCAAATTTAACTAGTAAAAATAAATACTCACTCTCCATTGGTCCATTATTACTCATTAGAGATTTTTTTAGCCGGAAATTACTTTTAGTGATAGTTTTGTGCGCGCCAAAAAAAAAAAGTTAGCACCCAAAAATCTCGGAACGAGTGGCAAAAGTAATTTCTATCTTGGTAATTGTGTCCCAATAATAATATCAAACATTCATTCTTGATTTATTTCTTTAAGAATAAATCTCAACTAATTATTTTACCATGCGGTAAAAGTTACTCCTAAGCGAACTTTTGACTAGCATTCCACAAATTCCTCCTAGATACCCTGAATAGTCTTGCTTGTTTTTCAAGCAAAACGTCCCTCTCTCTCACTCATATAGCTGAGATTATTTCTGCTATTTACCCCATTCTTTACAGTATTTTTAACCTCGAGTAACTAATCGCGGTTAACTGTGGATAATTACATTATTATGAGACTGACTATGCTTCCTTGGAATCACGCCCCTTCTCTTTTTTTCAGCCCATTCTCCTCTGATTTTTTTCCATCCATTTACCACATTAAATTAAGCCAAATTTCAGCATTTTATTTAAGAGAATCATTAAGCAAAAATTTGACAAAAATATTAGGCAAAAAGAGAAAAATAATTATTTTAGAGAGGCAGAGAGGATTCAACACTTTTTTTCTAGACTTCCAACTCACATTCAAGCTATTCTTCAAGAATCCAAACTATTCAAGCACAATTCTTTGCTCATTCTTGCTAATTCTTGTACTTTAACCGAAATTTTAGTAAGGTAAGCCCTTGTTCTTTATTCCTTCTTTTCGGTTTTTCAAATTGATTTTAAGGTAAATTCTCACTCTCTTTCACGTCTAGAAAACCCCTCTTGAAGCACATATGGAGCACACCTAAGGAATGAAAGAAATTCAAGTTCAAAGTGGTTGAAGTTTATCACTTTTTGTGATACTATTTTGGCCAAAAAATACTAAAAATTCATTAATTGTCTTTTTCCATTTGTTTGAATAAATTTTGAAGTTTAAAGTGTTTAAGGACTGAATTAAACTAGAGGTAAATGTTAAGATTAGTTAGAATATGTTTGCGTTTGATTTGATGTTCATATGAGCTACTTTTTGGTAAATTTGTACTTGTTTTATAATTTTAAAAATTCTATGATCTAATTTTATTTTTTACTTATTATGTAAGTGAAATATGAAGTTTATTTTTCTTTAAAAAGTGGATAGAAATATAAAATTGTACTTCTGAAAATTTCAGCCATTAAAAGCCTGAAAAATAATGTGTAAAAAGTTTAAAAAGAGGTTAGAAAGAATATTTTTAATTTTATGAATTGGATGTGATAAAGTGAAAAAAGTGTTATGTTCATTTTCGGATAAAAAAAGGGCTAAAAATGTAATTGAAATAAGTTTTGGTTAAAATTATTATCATAATGGTTTTAGGAATAAAATTGTAATCATATAAATTATTTGGGTCAAAATTTGTTTAAACTTTGCAAACATGATTTACAAGATCATTTTTGACACAAAAACATAAATGAAGTGTTGATATAAACAACCAAATGTCATGCTGAAATTTGTAAAACGATGTCGTTTTAGTTTTATCGCTCAAATAATCCAAAATGACGCCGGATTGACCATGTTAGTATAACGTTTTTCCGTTTATCAAAAATTATCTCAAGAATTAACATGAATCACATTTGTAAAATTTGAAGGCTAAAAATAGAGGCAATTAAAATTTTAGGGACTAAATTAAAACTTGTGTGCTAATTGACGAACCAAATTGAATATTATCTCTTTTTAAATTAATTAAAAATATTTTTCTTAATAAAAATGGAGGTTATATACTTATATTTCAAAGACATTTTTAGTTGTTAACATATTTAACATTTTTAAATTATAAAATTTATAATTCAAAAATTTTAAATTGTCTAAATAAAATTGAATTATATTAAAAACAAAAAATAAACTATTATATTTAAATTATAATACATTATATCAATTTTTATTAAAACATCCAAGAAACTAACTATTCGAAAAAGTAGGATAATAAAAAGGTTATTTTTTTATAAAAATTAAATTCGTGGTCGCTGTACTCATATTTTTCCACCTTTTAATTTTAATACTAGTTCCTTGACCAGTGGATCACAAATCGATCCTTCAGATTTCTCAAGAAATCAGATTCCACATGCATGTGGTTCGTTGTGGTGTGAGGGTAGCTAAATTTGTGTTAATGTGAGATTCAAACAAAGAAATATGGCGTGCACAAAAAGAAAAAACAAAAATACAAAACAAAGACATACAGTATCCATGTTGGGTAGGAAAAAATAGTACTCCACATCCAAGGCTGCCGCTCTCAGTCAGGTAGACTGAGTTTTCAATCTATCATTCTATCCCCATGTTCACAACAGGAGAATGGTTACAATATTATGACCTTCACAATGAAATGGGATCTCAAGTGATCTACGGACATATTAGATGAATCCAACAGAAAATAAGTCCAAATAAAGCCTGAAATTTTGAGCCCTTGACACACCCTTTAAACCAGAAGGAACAAATCTAGATGCCAATTCCTCATTTGATTTTCATAAAAACGTATAATGGATCGACATAGGCGAAGCCATGAAAGTAACGGTTTTAGAAAAATAGTTTCAAATAAACGATTAAAAGAACAAATAGATTTAGGGCAGTTTCCGTAAATTGAAACATGATGCAAAAGACATGTCAAACCTTGAAGCTGCCCACAAAAACCACATTTAGGCCGGGTGAAATTGAGCTCTCTCACACTATTTTGCTGAGAACCCATTGGAACGGCCATCAACATGAACCACAAATCAAAACATATACATAAGACTAGAAAAATACAGCACACTTATATTACAATATGAATGTGTAAATCCCTTCTACCATGTCGCATATTAGAAGCCAGCCAATCTAACTGCAGACGGAAGGGAATTTAGGGTTTTAATTTATGCCCGCAACGGAACACAGGAGCCAATGCTGAATCAGAGCCGCCTGGTTCTTTCAAAGGCACTTTAAAACCCTTGTTAAGATTACAGTGTGCTTTTATAGGCAGTAGTGAGAAGAAAGGGTTCGGTATGAAATGTCTATCTTACCCTTCTTATTTTAATTAAATTATTAATAAATTAATTATATATATACTAAGAATTTAAAAACTCCTATCAATAATAATATTAACATATACTCTAATGATGTCTATTAACTAATACTTTTATTATTAATTTAACGGGGATTATTTTCAAGTTGAAATTAATCATGTTAAAACTTGGCAAAATATGCTTCAAAGGTAAAAAAAATTTATTAGACTAACTTGATTAAATTTACCAAAATAATTTGATCATATGTAACATTATTGAGAAAAGAAACTAACCAAATTTTAAAATAAAAAATTTAAATAAACTTAAATAAAGTTATTCCTATAAATATATAAATTAAGTGCTATTATTAACAGGAAATTTTACCCGAACAAACTTTTAAAATTATTCCCAAAAGAAAATATTCACATTATATCTAGTATATCTAAATAAATTTGCGAAACTATGCATATTTCCCCAAAAGAAATCAAGAAAGCTAAACATATCAAAACAACATAATCAAATTAAGGCAAACTTACTCATAACCATTCAACTTGAAAATAACATTCATAAGCATAGGTGCATATTAAATTTTAAAGTTACTAATGCTTAGTCAATCATCAAAAGATTAAACAAACTTAAAATTGTGTTGAGAAATTCAAATGGTCTAGAGATCACTATTGTGTCTGTTTATAAAATAATTGAAAAAGTTCAAAGACTTAAAATTTGTTGAGAAATTCAAAAATTTAATCATTTTGGTTCAAAAACCCTTTTCTATCTTTGAAATATAGTTCTATGATATATTATAGTTGTCTGACACTTTCTTTCAAAAGTAGAGAACTTAATTTTAAACTCAATTTTAAATAATTTTCTCATATGCAAGCTAACACCTAAATTTGTTTTCAATGAATTTTAAATTAGATATTTTAGTTTTTAACCGATTTTCATTCTCTATAGTTTCTTAAAAATTATTCCCATAAAATAAAATAGTCTCTTAATCACTTTCAATCAAATTTTTAATATATATATGTTAAATAAATAAATGCATAACAAATTTTATTATAAGATTATTAAGTCTAAAAAATATCATTATAAGACGAATCAGGATTCGGGAATAATACTAAAAAACTTTTAAAAAAATAATAATTTATTGAAAAATAAAGGGTCCAACTAAAATTCTTTTAGGATCGATTTTATAGTTTTCTTTTAATTTCCTAATATCCTTTACCAGGGATGCCAATAAACCTGCTATGGTGCAGAACGATAGCAGCTTAAACATTCTAGGACAACAAGGAAAAATTGAAACTCATAACGAATGATTACAGATTGAAAGAAATTAGGAGCATAGCCAGCACATAACTAAAGCACATAATTGCATTGCATTACGAGACCGAAATCTTCATAAAACCAAACAGTGACAGTGTAAACTTTTGCATAAAGAAGGAACTTAGAGCATAACAGGTGGCTTGTTGATAAAACCAACACCAAAACGTGATTGTCTTCTTGTGTGGCATGGATCACTGACTTTATCGTATACAATAGATAAATTTGAGCTGCCAACTTTTCTAGAATAGCAAGCTTCTTCGTTGCTTATGTAGCTGTAATCCTGCTTATTTTTGCCTTGTCCCACAAGGACCAAATTATTTTTAACAAGAATTTTACCCTGGCCTTCTTGAACATTCTTGAGAGAGCTCTTTGATAAACCCAAATCTGAAGTCTTCCACTTGTTCTCATAGAATCCAAGAGTAACATTTGTAAGAGATAAAAAAGTATCATGGCCCTGATCCGTGTCGTCTTGGTTCACGTAAACGATAAATGTTCTGAAGGTTTCATCAATAAAATTATGAGACTGTGATGGAGATTCGGAATGAACGCTGTTGTTGAAAGAGATTGTTTGATTCACAGTCTCTTTGTTACCATCGTTCCCCATTTCCATGGAATTGTTGTAAATGAAGTCTTGAACCAAAGTGGTTGTGATGTTACCATAGGAGGATCTCACCCACCCAGTAGACGAAATCGACCTGCTTGTTTTTGTTAAAAAAGTTCCATTCGGTCCACTGAAGTCTGATACCAAATGTTCAACCAAGGGATTAGCAATGTAATTGAGCACTTTCCCCTCTGTTCTACTGCTTTTACTGTCCAACCAAAGATGCAAATTCGCATCTATATACCAAACATTCACAGCATTAGTCACACTGAATCCGAATGAGTGAATCTTCCCATCTAAAATAGTCCCCAAGAAGGGCGTAATTTCGATATCATAGGTTGGAAGATCAAACGAGCCAATCCCAGTAATGGGTCTCCACATGAGGGGATTAACACCTCCGGTGAAAATCACAGTGAATGGCCAAACTGATCCAACAAGATTATCATCAAGAGTAACCAGCACCTCCCTAAAGGGTCCGTTCACTAACGAAAGATTATTCGCATCGGAATAATCATTGGGAGGATTAGTATACCAAAACTCATCATTCTCATGAAAAGATACATAAACCTCAAGCACAGCCCTGTAAGCATTCTGGGGGATCTTGAAATTCTTCAAACCAACATCAGTGGAATTCTGGATTTGAAACCACAATCCGCCATTCAACGGAAGCTTCTTTGAAACAGGTAAGATCAGATCTGCAGGGGAACCGTTCCCAAAGGCTAAATTTCCAGATTTGGATTCATGTTCATCAGGGTAAAAGTGAATAGAGATATCAACATGGTACACCCCAGTGTATGTTTTGTCAACAAGATTTCCCATATAAACAGCAAGGGTTTGACCACTTTGCAGTAACAAAGAATGGTACCTTGTGATGTCTTTCTTGACGGTCCAAACAATGCCGGTGGGCGTAGGCTCAGCCGTGCAGCTCCGGAGAAGCTCAACGCCGCCGAGCCAAACGCCGAAAATGCGGTCGAACTGCCTTCCTTTACACGTGGCCTTCCACTCAAAGACGATTTTCGAGAACTTCTGAGAAGGGCAATCAGAGGGAGGCGTGTAATTTGCAAGAACGGGTGGTCTGCCATATGTGTCAGCGAAGTCATGGCTTAGAACAAGGTATGAGCAGGGTTTTGTTTTGGGGAGTTCAATGGGTTTTGTCACCTCGAAGTACTCGATTGGTTGTTCAGTCTTAGAGTCGTCGGCCAGTGTGGCTTGAGAAACCGAATCTGAAGTGAGTTGCTTCATTTTGTAGAGATTTGAAGCTGAAGTTGGGTGTTGAAGAAGGAAATTCGGCAACACGAAGAGGAAGAACAAGAGGAACACGGCATTATTGGCCATGATGATATTGGTTTGGTGATTTGCGATGATAGTAATGCCCCTCCTTGTTACTCTCGGGGAGGAAGAAACAAAAAACTTGTATAACACAAGAAATGCTGAAGCTCCCAGCTTTTCTTAAATAAAGGATTCAGTTAAGTGTACAACCTTTAATTGACATCATTCTGACCAAGGTTACGAGAACCGGACCGGTCAATAAACCGGTGAGGTCACTGGTTCACTGGTTTATTGGTTCGACCGGGGTTCAACCGGGGTTCAACCGGTTTAATAAAATATTAAATAAAATTATTAAAAAACCTGAAAATAATTTTAAATATATAAATTCAATAATTTCTAACTTAATAAAATTTAAAATTTCACATAATAAACTATCCATAACTTAATATTAGAGGTTCACAAACAACTTCAAACATCAACGTTTATAACTAAACAAAAAAAAACGCACATAATGACAAACCCATAATGTTCTACATTCAAAAGAAACAATTACTAGCAAGTTTTCAACTAATCAAAGGTGCAACTCATCAAAAATCATAATTATCATTAAGTGTTTCAATATCTCCATCATAAACAGGTAATCCAAAGCCACCATCATTAGAAGTACCATCAAAAGAAGTTGTATTTGAAAAATCAGCTACATTAGGCAAAGATATTTGAAATCGCTGTTCTGACCAAAGATATTTGAAAAGCCTGTAACATTGATACTGGTTCTCGCTCCCTGTTGACATGATGATTGTTCACAACAAATTCAAGAAAATTATCAACCATATCTCTGACGTTATCCTGCATGCATTTTTTTTTTAAAAAAAATAGTAAGTGTTAAAATACCATCATATTCAGTCTTATAATAGACCTTACATTGACATGTACAAACACTCCCAAAAAAAAAAAAAAACAAAAGAAGCTACCAAATTCATTGGTAGTCCAGAGATGAAGGCCATTCTTTACTAAATGCAGGAAGCAGGATTGAATTAGAAGAACTGTGTGCAACATTAATTTAGATGGCCAAAACTACACTGAATTAAACAACAAAAAATTGGAAGATTTGAAAAAGTTCATTATAACAAATTGTTAATTTCATTGATATCTGCTCTTCTCTTTAATAAAATTCCTTTTCAATCCAAAACGGAAATGTTGCAATCTTATTACAGTAAAGGGACCAGCAGAGAGCAAAATATTGTCATACTTCACTATAAATTCATGAAGCCACCAAACAAACAAATAACCTCAAAAAATGAAAAATCAAAATCAAAATCGAACAAATAAAGCAGCAAACAAATTCATGAACAAATAACCTCAGAATCATGAAGCCAGCAAACAAACAAATAATGAAGCCAGTAAACAAAATCATGAACAGAACATGAAAATCAGAAGGCAGCAACAAAATCAAGCACAGAACATGAAAATCAGAAGGCAGCAAATAAAAAAACAAAATCGAAGCACAGAAAATCAAAATCAGAAGGCAGCAACTAAATCAAAATCGCAGACAAATAAATCATAAAATCAAGCACATAAAATCAGAAGGAGGCGAGCTCATAAGTCAAAATCAGAAGGCAGCAAATAGATCAAGAACAGAGTATTACCAAGGAGGAGGCGAGTAACGGCGAGGAGGCGAGCTCGGACGACCGAGGAGGAGGCGAGCTCGGCGACGACCAAGGAGTTGGCGAGCTCGGCAACGACGGTGGTGGTTGCGGTGGTCGCTGCTGTGGCTGCTCGATTGGTGGTGGTGGGCTGGTGGGTATGCGACTGCGAAGAGGGCTGATGGCTGTGTGTGACTGGGTGGTGAACTGTGCTTCGGTGATTTCTGGAGCGTGGTGATTTCTGGAAACTGATTAGGGGATTTAGGGCTCGGCCAGAAGCAGGACGGGGTGGTGGCTCGGTGGTGAACTGCTGTGGGTGAAGAATGGTTTCTGGAAACTGGAAAGGGGAAATCACTGGAAACTGATTGTGATTATTAGGGATTTAGGGTTACGCGTTTTGCTTTTGCCGTTTTCTCTTTTTTTTTTTTTTTTTTTTTTAAATAGGCCAAAACGACGTCGTTTAGCCTTTCTGATTTCAAACCAAAAAACCGTAAAAAAACCGGACGGTTCTCCCGGTTCACCGGTTAACCGCCGGTTTGACCGGTTCTTTTACCGGTTTTTTGCCAGACGGTTTTTAATGTTACCCGGACCGGCTAGATGACCGGTTCCCGGTTTTTCCGGTTGAACCGGCCGGTCCGGTTCGGTTTTCAGAACCATGATTCTGACCCTAGTATAACAAATAGTGTCTTTAGGATAATATTTCACTCTTTAAATCTCTCTTCAAATCAAATCAAAATCAAAATTTTAAATTTCAAAATTAACCATTCAAATTTCAAGCAAGTACGATAATATTGTGTTCAATTTGAAAAATTAAAATTGAACGTAAACAGAAATCCTAAAAAATAGGAATATATTGTATGCTAACTATTATTTAGGAAGTATATAATCAATAACTGTGAACTTGAACTTATTTTTTAATTTTAAAATAATTAAAATATGTGATTAATTAATAATAGTTATATTTTTATACGAGTGTTAATAGTGTTTAATATATGAATAATATTTTTTTAAATAAATATGTTAATTATAATTTAGTTAAAATTTTAAAATAATAAAAAGAGTTTATTAGTATAAAAGATATTTATTCTCTATCTATCTGTACAACAAAAATTACGATTAAAATAATATTTATGGTATGATTTAGATTAATTTATAAAATAAAAATGATACAATTTATTATTATTTATATCAAATTAGATAAATTTACAAATAAAATTTAATTTGATAAAAAAATTTGTATAAAAAAATATAATTTATTACTATTTAGATTAAATTAGATTAATTTATAAGTAAAATTAGATATAATATAATTTAAATTATACAAAATAAAATCTAAAAATAAATTGGTACCGTGCCTTTCACTAAACCTATACCTAATTCTTAGAAAAAAAAAAAATAAAATACAACTGCACATAATTCTTATCTTTTAACACCTACAGTAAAATATTCACATTAAAAAGCACTTTCAATATATCGATTGGAGTTTCCGTTATGTCGCATTCTTGAGAGAACGAAGTTTCTAATGTTCTTGTTGTTTGTACAGCAGTTTTTAAGAATTTTTTTAATTATTTATAGTAAAAAAAATTTATCTCTCTTAAACAAAAAAAAATTCTTTAAGTAAAATATACACTTAGTAAATGTGTGTTTAAAATAGTAGACAAAAAAATTTATTTATACAAATTGCATATAAGCATACATAAGAGTACATAAAAATATATAAGAATAAGTTGTATTTATTTAGAAAAATAATGATTTTTTTAATTTATAATAAAAAAAATTCTTATTAAATATTACTTATTCTTGTATATATTTTTTTAATTTACAATGGTTGTTATTACCACCAAATATAAAAAAAAGTCATACTTATTATATTTTTATATATTTTTACAAATGATAATAACAGTTTAGAATAATATCAATAATATTAATATTATTAATTAATCAAATGTATGTAAATATCTTTTACAATCTCAAAATTAATGGCCGGCTACTATCAAAACACTAGAGTATAAAAGTGCACAGGATTTATTGGTGCCACCGCGGTGGTAGCAAACTAGCTTAACTTCCTCTTCTCATAACGTCTTTTATTTACTGAGTTGTATGTAGTCAATTATTGTTCATTGGCGCACACGTAGTTTTAAAGAAGAAAAAAATAATAATAATTAATAACTAATTTTTTACTCACCAGTAAATTTTATTCTTATTATAACATTCCGTTAATTCTTCTCACAAACATGTAAATCTTTTGTTTTTTTCACATTTCTAATTTAAATTTAAAAATTAGTACTCATACGAGTACATAAACAATTTGAAACAAAATTTTTAATTTTATATGTACTCTCTTTAAAATTAATTTTTAAATTTAAATTATATATATTTTAAATTTCATTTGTTGCATGGTTATTTATTATATTGAGAATGTTAAAAAAATAAAAAAAATTATAAATTTATAAAAATAATTAACTGTTTAGTAGAGATTAACAGTCTAACTTTACAATATTGGAAGATAAAAAAATTTGAAACTGGAATAAGAGAAGTAATTATTAATGACTTTTTTAAGAATTGGGTCTGGTGACAATGCCAATTTATCACTAATCTTTTAATTAAATTTATATTATATCCAAAGTTTTAGTTGTAAATTTATTTAATTTGATTTAAATAATAATAAATTATATTATTTTTTATTTTATAAATCAATCTAAATTTTATTATAAATATTATATTAATCATATTCTTTTTGTAATAAATATATATCTTGTTTATACTGTAAATGAGATATATATTTTTTTTAATTTTTAAATATCTCATTTATAATATAAATGAGATATATTTATTTACCGTATATAAACGAAATAAGAAATAAAAACAAAAAATAATAAATATATTACAAATTATCTATATTTTAAAATAAAATATTTAAATTATTTATCTATAAAAAACACCCACAAGAAATGCTGAAACTCCAAACTCTTCTTAAATAAACAATTCAATTAAGTGTACACCCTTTAATTGACGTTATTTAGTCTCTGCAATAATATTCGCTCCTTAAATCTCCCTTCAAACCAAATCAAAATCAAAATTTTAAATTTTAAAATTTAAAATTAACGATTCAAATAAAATTTTAAATTTTAAAATCTAAAATTAACAATTAACGATTCAAATTTTAAGGAGTACAATAATATTCCGTTCAATTTGAAAAATTAAAATTGCATATAAACCGAAATTCTAGAAGATAGGAATATGTTGTATGCTAACTATTATCTAGGAAATATATAATTTATAGGGGTAATGTTAGGTAGACAAAAAAAAAAAAAAAACAAGCAGAATTTATTTTATTTAGTATTAATTAATTATCACAACAATTAATAAATGTTAAATAAGACAAGTTATGTTTGTTTTTAGCTGATTTTCTTTGGTTACCAAACATTTTCAAATTCATAGTTGTGAACTTGAATTATTTTTTAATTTTAAAATAATCAAAATATATAAGTAATTAATAATAGTTATATTTTTATACGAGCATCAATAGTGTTTAATATATGAATAATATTTTTTAAAATAATGAAAAGAGTTTATTAGTAGAAAAGATACTTATTATCTATCTATCTTTACATTTCTTATATTAATAAAATTATATTTTTAGACGAATAAAGTTCTATATCCAAACAAAATTTTTATCCAAAACTATCCAAGTTGTTGTAACAATTTTTAAATTACACGATCCTTCTCCTCTTTCTTCTTCTCTTTCTCCTCGTATTTCTTCTTCTTCTTCTAAATTTGGCAGATTCTTCTTCTTCTTTTCTTTTTCTCTCCCTCTTCCTCTTCTTCATCCTTCTTCCAAATTTGTGCATGTAGGTGCATCCATTCAATTCAATTCATAATGAATCGAACATGTTATTAAAGTGAAACAATTGTAAAATACTAAATGAACAGAACATTATCTATTATATAAAATCAAATTTAAAATAGGTTTCTGCATAATGAACCGAATACGTTATTAAGGTGAAACAATTGTATAATACTAAATGAACAAAATATTATTCATTATATAAAATCAAATTCAAAACACATGTGTCTACAATTTAGAGATTATCAATTTAAAGCACATGCGTCCATTCAATTCAATTTAGCAATTGTATTCCATTGAAAAAATAATCCATTACCAAAATGTTGGTGTTGTTAGTAATGATGATAACAAAAGAGAAGAAGAAGAGAAGAAGGAAAAACGCGTGTAATGACACTTGTTTTTATTGGTGTTGGATCTACTTAGATAAATTTAGATGAAAAAATATTTAGAGATATAGCAATTTTGTTTCTAGTTTCTACACTTCATAATAAAATTTGATGTGATATATGTTTTAATTTGTTTTATTTTATTTATTAAATTAGTTATAATAATAATTTATATCAACTAATTAATTATTTAATTCATCAAACCTTAAAATAAATGAATCTACAAATAAAATAAATGTTTTGTGAATTCTTTAAAAAAATCTCTGATAAATAGGTAAATAAGTATTAGTCCAATTAATAAATAAAATTATCATCAATTCAAAATAAAATATTAATAATCTTAATAATATAAATATTGATAATGTGAGTATTAACCAATTCATTGGTCCAACATGACGAAGCAATTTCTATTCTGCAGGTGAAGAAGATGCGTAGATCGTGACTGGTGGAATGCTGTCTCTATACGTGCACTCGTGCAGCGTCTGTGACAGTAGGAGCATGTAGGAGGCGTCGGACAAGATGGATTAAAGGAAAAAAGTATAATCTCTAATTTTTTATTGTTCTCTCTTATATTTATTTTTAGTTTTATTTATAAAATTAATAATAAAAGATTATATTTTATTCTTTTAATTGTTAAAAAAATTAAGAGGATCCATTCTTAATAGAGTAATGATGCTGAGTACTGAGTAGGATGTTGGGGTTTTTGGTTGGAAGACTTCCTCATTTTTTATAAGGCTGGGCTACGAACTTTTTGTTGGATGGATTCATTCCTTTTTTTTTTTTCTTATAAAAAACAAAAAAGAGAACTTTCACGTGTTCTTGTAATTGGTGGTCACTGTGAAGCTGTTAATGGCTTAATGCTATCTTATAATTGAAATTTCTTTTGGTTGTGAAAGTTGTCCTAAATTCCCCCATTCTTCAATCACATTGAGTTTGTTGGTCAATCAAGGTTCTTTTTAACCTATTTGCCACTGATTTTAGAACCAATTACTAAATTGTCACTTTTTTGAAATATATTATCTAGTTATTAATTTGTGGTTTTTTTTGTTAATTAGTGATTGAGATTCGTCTAGTTAAGAAATGGTGAGCAATTTAGTTACCACTAAAACAGTTTACTTTTTGCGATATATTATATTTTTTTAAATATATTACATAACTATATATTATATTTCTTAATTAATATATAACTTAAAACATTCAATTAAATATTGTTTTCATATTTATTTAAAAAGAAATATAATATATAATAAGAAACAATTTGGCATAGTATCAAATGCGATGAGAACGAAGGATATATAATTCTAGTGCAACAACCTTGTACTCTGGGCATCCCAGAAAACGAAGGTGTAAGCGGTAAGAAGAGCTGAAAGTCAAAGAGTGCGCGGCACAGCTTTAACCATAGAGAAGATCTTGGAAAATATGACGGAGGAGGGAGAAGGATGGGCATGAACCGGATGGACAGTGTTGAGTTAGGGTAGATCCTCGGATTAGGTCAATTTAACTAGTTTTGGTCTACATCACTCTAGACCAAAAATAAAATAAAAATTCTCTATAACTTAGTTCTAATTGTCCGCTTTCAATTTTCTGCGTTATTTGTTTTTGAAGGTGCTTTTGGGAACTCTATTATAATAATGATGTGATCGGGCAAGATGAGTCAAAAAATTTTTTTTAACAAAAATGCTCTTTGTGGAATTATGCTGAAGATTAATTAATTCATTGTAGTGTAATTATTTATTCAGTGGAAACATATAAACTATAAAGAGAAGTTTGATATGAATAATTTGTTTTTTCAATAATGAGTTTTATATTATTTATTATTTTCATACAGAAGTTATCATCGACGGTAACGGTAGAAATTATAGTTATTAGAATCAAATCGATAATAAAACTGGTTTGACTATTGAATTATTAAATTATTGATTTAACTGATAAATCACAATTGAACCGGCTAATTTAGTCATATATAATTACATAATTATATAAAATTATAATCTTTTTATAATTATCCTTTTATTTTTAGTATATATTTTTGTATTAAATCAATTATTATTTTTGTATTTTAATAAGTCATCAATTAGTTTATACTCTTATTATACTTTTTATATTTAGTGTGTTCCATGCGCTAAGGATCGTGCCGAGCTATAGCGACTCCTATTAGTGACGGTTTTGCTTTACTGGAAATTGGAGGAGTTATACATCGGTTTAAGTCAAACACCACCGTTAAAAACACCTGTAAAAGATATTCCGACACTCAAGTCAAAAGTGGATCTCAATTATATGATAACAAACAATCAAAGTATATAAAGAAGTCGTGTTTTGTATCATCGTTACTTGTTCCTTTGTAAAGATTAATAGCTCAATGGTCAGTTTAGAGTTTGGCCGAGATCCTCGATTAGTTCGAGAATCTCGTTATTGTGAGGGTTCGGTTAACGGTTTGCTAATGATGTTTGACTGGTACTTCATGTGTGCGAGCTTATCATTTCTGTTGCTGAAGTGTAAGGTATGTTATCATGTTTCCATAGCTGAGGTATAGGATACGTATCATAGCTCCCAAGCTTGCCTTATCTTCAAGAAAACAGAAGCGAGCTTTCTTGCATGTATACCTTGGCTATAGATTGTGGTTTATGACGGAGTGACCTAGCCCCCAAGCTCATCCTGGTTCCCTTAGCGAATACAAAAAGCCTTGTAATTAATGTGCATCTAGTTTCCCGCGGCAATGGATTGATTGATGTGAAACGTGGCGCAGGTTTCAATGTACCCCTAACTATTGGGTTGATGCATGAAGCGAGGGTATTTGTTGGATGGCTGAGATGGGAAACAGTTTGATTTTTGGCAACCATTTGGCTTCTTCCACTATCTTAAGTTGTTTTTATCTTTTCTTAAGATTTCATTTCTAGACATTGTGGTAGAAACAAGTTTAATTCTCCTTTGTCAAAGAATGAGTAAAAAAAGTGAATGTTAAATTCTCTGTGTGTCTTTCTTGCTCTGTGACGTTTGGATAATAGGAAAATCAAAGGTAGTGATTCAGAAAAATGACCAGTATAGTTGGGTTGATGCTAGCGTAAAGGGACATGTATCTCATTTCAATGATGATGAATCGGTGAAAATGTTAGGTTCTGATGTGTAGGTGAGGGATGGCAGTCAGATGAGAATAGAGGTATTACCTTGTGAGGAGAAGGATCGTGTGTATGAGAAGCTTAATGACTGGTGATACTTCTTTTTGTATAGTTGTCTATTGACAGAATTAGGTGTTAGGCAGCCGTTTACAGAGTTTGAATGCGGTGTTTTTTATTGGTTGAATTGTGCCTCAACCCAATTGCATCCGAATTCTTGGGGGTTTGTTACGGATTTTGAAATTCTGATGGAAATGTTAGAACAACCTCCGTCGCTTAGGCTGTTCTTTTCATTGTTTCAGGCTAAGGGGGTTGGGCGTGGTTTGTGGGTGAAATTAAGTAGTCATCCTGGTAGGTCAATTTTTGCTCTGTATAAATCATATTTAAAGATTTTAAGGTCATGTTTGTCAAGATTAGGAGCATTGTAAAAGAGTTTCTGTTTTATCTAAATGAGTTTTTGGAAGAGAGATTCCTTCTTTTGTGGTTTGCTGAACCTGTACAGGTTTTGGACGTTGAGGACAGACTTCCTGATGATAATATTGTTATGGAATTTTTAATTGAAATGTTGGAATTGAGAGAATTATTATCCATTGCGGAGTTGTTGAAGTGAGATACTGATAAGCAAGCAATTTTGGATTATATAGGCAATGTAAATTGGGTAATAGTTTTCTTGCATTTTAACTTGTGAACTGATGGTAGTTTGTTTTGCGAGTTTTGAGCGGAGAAGACCTCGACGATAACTACTGCCTGTCTGAAATCATTTTTCAGCCAGAGGAGGAAAATGAGAAGGAATGGTCAAACAACTAATGTTGATAAGGACATTGGTGCGGGTGTTATTTAATCTGAGTTGAAGCCGAAGAAAAAACGAAAGAGAGGGCAGCCAATAATAAAAGGGAAGACAACCGAGGTTGTTGATTTAAAGGATTAAGATTACGTGAATCTGCAGTTGGTGGAGTCCACGTATGAATCCCAGAGGAGGCTGCATCAATATCTTGTGGATGATCATGCTAAGTTCCTTTGGTCAAAATTGTTTCCATTCACGGCTCTTGCCGACGAATTCTGCCAGTTTCCTGATGATGCTAAAATGATTAACGAAGTGGGCAATATAGGAGCGAGCCACTTTTTGCAGGTATGTTTTTGTCTCAATTTGTTCGAATTTATATTCGGTAGTATGTAACCTTGGGTGTTTTTCAGGCTATTGGTGCTCGCTTTGTGTCTGTTGGATGAACGCAAGAGCTAGCTTTTGAAAAGGAAAAGAAGGATGCGACGAACATTGTGGTGCTGACGAATGTTGTCAAGGAAAAAGAAAAACTAATTGTTGAACTTTTTTCGTCATTGAAGTAGAAGGAGGCTGAGCTTGTTGAGGGAAAACGCCTTCAGCTCTCTTCAGAAGAGGAAGTGAAGACGGTAAAAATTGAAAACGATCAGCTGGGTGCCCAGGTCAAGGAATTGGAGACTGAGGTATACGAGGCATTTGCTCAAGATTTTGACCAAGTTGTTTCTCAGGTCAGGGTCCTGTTTCCAAAGGCAGATGTTCTAAAGTTTGATGCAACAAAGGTAGTTATAAATGGAGAACTGATGGATGATGATGCTATGATAGTAAAAGAGAGCAGGAGTTCAAGCATGGGTGATAAGGAAGAATGATTTTCTGTAATATGTGTTTTAGACTTATGTTTTGTTTTTTTTATTATTGCTACTGTTGCCGATGATATCGGTTTGATTTGATAGATTTGATGAACAGTATCCAAGTATGAAACTCGGTTGTTTTAGTTGAAATGTTTGACATGTTTTGATATTCCGGCGTTGGTTTGTTGCATGTTTGCAAAGTAGATATAGAAATATGGAAAATAGTAATAGAAATAGAATAAGTTGTATTGCATCAATACATGAAAATGTTGTATTTTGTATCATCGTTATTTGTTCCTTTATATAAATTAATAGCTCGATGATCAATTTAGAGTTTGGCTGAAATTCTCGTTTGGTTCGAGAATCTCGTTATTATGAGGGTTTGGTGTAATGGTTTGTTAATGACGTTTGACTGGTGCCTTATGTGTTTGAGTTTATTGCTTCTGTTGCCAAAGTGTAAGATATGTTATCATATTTTCATAATCGAAGTATATATAGAGTACGTATCATATTGAAAAGAAAATTAATAAAAATGATAATAATAGATAACAAAATGATATTGTGATTAATAAAAGGATATTTTATCTTTATTTAATTTTATTTTTATAATATAACTAAAGAAAAAGAATATGTATAACAAAACGTGACTTAGCTTAGTGGCCGGTACTTCCTTATTCTCATCACCTAAGTTCAACAATCACAAGTGTTTATATTGTCCGTGTGTTTTGTTGATTTTTAGGAAATCGATGGTGGTTCGATTCTAATAGTATGGGAGCGAAACATACTTCTTTTTTGCAGGTACCAGTTTTCCATAAATGCATCAAAGCTTCTTCGATTAGACGAGTATTAAAATAACAAGTAAATGAAAGTTTTGTAAAAAGATAAAAGAAGTTAAAAACAAGCAATTCGAAAGTTAAATTGACTGAAATCGAAATGATTGCGTTGAAATTAAAAGAAATCGGTAAAGATGCCTTCGACTGGGTCAAAGGACTTTTGACATGAAAATTAAAGGTACCGGAATGTAAATTGCATTTGAAATTTAAATTGTTGCTTGAAACATAAATTTGACAAGAAAAGTAAAGTTTACAGAAAATGTAAATAGAATTTAAAGACAATGGAAAGAACCCTACAGAAATTAAACTCGAATGCAGACTCAAGAATTCGCTGGGGATGTGAGTGTACTTGAGTGTATTTCTGAAGAAAAATTCCAACCTTTATTCCCGAAAACTTTCTAATATTTATAGTCTACTCGTTGTAACCGATTATTGATTACATGGTGCTGTCTTGAATGCGCACTACTTGGTAACCATTCCCACTCTTTTGCTAATGAAACGTTATCCATCAATTCCTCACGTGGTGAAAGCCTCCAACTTCTCTACTCACGTAACTGCTCGATTTGCTATTCGAATAACTTATTCGATTATCTATCTGGAATATCTGTCTGACTAGACCTGTTCGATTTAATAAAGTGTCTTGAAATCGAATCCGTGTCGAGTACCTCTATCCAATGCCCGCATGTGCATCTTTTTTACAACTACTAATCACCTCAATCGACCTCTTCACTACTTCGAACTAACTTACCTTAGTCGAAAATATTTTTCGACTAACAATGTGAAGCTAAGACTGTGTTTGTTTTTGAGAACAGGATAAGATAAGATGTTAAAAATAAGATACAAATGATTAGAGATACAAAATTTTATGTTATTGTATTCTATTTAGTAATAAATTAGAACAAATTATAAAAATATAATTTATTCTTATTTTTTTATTCAAAAAATATGAAAAGAAAAATATAATAATAAAAAATATAATTATAAAAGATTAACAAGAATAAGTTGTGTTCTTTGTTAATATCTCTGCTTGTCAGGATAGATATAAAATATACTAATTCAGTATCTCTAGACACAATATCTCTATCCATGTTTTATTTGTCAAATATGATTTTGTATCTCGATCTCTGTCTCAATGTCCTTTTTTATAAACAAACGCAGCCCAAAGGATGTGCTTTGTACACCCGCTGCTGAGCGCAGGTGCACCGTGCACCATTCATCATTTAGGTTTTTGAATTTGAATCCTCTAAATTTTGAATTTTTATTTTTTAGAGTAAAGTATAATCTCTCATCCTTGAATATTTTTTCTCTCATGTTTTTCTTAATCCCACTTATGAAATAAATGGAAAGAGGTTACACTTTATTCTCTAAAGTGAAATCCAAAATTTAGAGGATCCAACTTGTAATTTGTACAAACGATTTGATTTTGAACGGCTTTTAGCAATTTTGACTGGATTTTAAGGGTAAAAGATTTGATAGTCCAACAATATTTAGATTATTAAATGGTCTTAGTAATAAAATATATTTTTTAAGTTTTTTAATAATAATCAAATAATTTTTATTTAATTTTAATTAGTGATTAATTTTTTATATATTATTTAATTATAAAATTTACCTTTTATTTTATAAATTATTATTTTATTATTTATCCATCATTGTTTATCTTTTCTTAAAATTTTATCATTAAATTTTGTGAGTATTTATCTTCAATCTTTTTTTAATTTTATTTTAATATGAAAATCTGAATTATCTTTTCTAATATTAAAATTATTAATTTTTTAATCTCCCATCAATTTATTTTTTAATTATCAAATTCTATAATGTCCGAGTTTCTTTTTCTTTTTTTAATTTTTCGTTTAACACATTGACACAAATCAACTAGATTAATTCATTGACATGAAAAAAAAAAAATTTTTGAGTGATAAAGTTGCATACCCTTCAATTGAAGATAGCAATTGAACATACATCAATCAATCGCCGCCATCATCACATCCTAACTAGTAACATTGCGATTCTAGGTAATCCGAAATTCTAATCTACAAGACTACAATCCACAAATGTAGGTGCAAATACAAAACAGATTAGCACAATATCCAAGGGCATAAGTTCCCAGTTGAAACTTTTCACACTTTTGTTCGCAAATGTTGTCTTGTATGCAAAAGTTATCCGTCTGCACTCTACAAAATTCTCCCTTAACAACTTGAATTGTCCTTGAGAAAACTGAAAATAGAGTGAAATTAAACATGACGTTTTGATGTAGAATATTGAATTTCCATAGATCTTAGAACGAGGGGGAAAATATATACAGATTAGACAAAAAATATGAATATCAGATGTGATAGAATGATGTGGGAACCTGAAGCCAAAAGGACAAGTAAAAAGAGGTTTGTCGTGGAGAACTTGGCCATTATAAAACATCCAGTGCTAACAACCCTTAATTATGATACATTTTGCACATATATGCAACTCTAGGGTATGGAGAGATGCATATATAGATAAAACTCATTCCACTGTTTGGCATGTCACTTTTTAATTTGTTGTATATCAAATCAGAGAGGAATGCTGGTGAGGCATCAAAATTTATTATTTTTGGTTCTTGGTTAGCCATCAATATTTAAAAATATGAGATAAAGTATATTGTTAAATTACTAAACTAAAAGAACTAGACTAAAAAAATTATGTTAATGGTTAAGTGATGGTAAAAAATAATAAATTCTAATGGTCCTCTAATATTTTTCTAAGTTTTAATCAATAATGCTAGTGAGATCTAATGATTAACAACGTTATGTTATTATTATGTTTTTATAGTTCGTTATGTTATTATATAGTCAAAAATACTGAAAAGGTAAATTATTTAGTTTAATATCATAGATGTAACAGTTGAGTTAATGAAACTTAGCTTGGTGTTTATAATAAGTCGATGAATTAAGGTTCTTATTGCTTGGTATTTATAAAATGTAAACTAAGACACATTGCTCTTAGTGTAAATGAATCGACATTATTATTTAATTTATGTGAATGATTTTTTTAGTTCAGAGACAATATATATAATAATATATATTATCATATTTTTTTTTGGTATTATATATTATCATATTTATTTACACAGTTTAGTGACAATGGACATCACACTTTTTGGTTTGATGCTTTTAGAATAGAACAATGCTACACATACAAATTTTTTTGTTAATTAAATCCAACTAAGTTGGTCTAATATCAATAAAAATCATTCTCATCACTCTCATTTGCTTACTCACTCAAACTTTATTATTTAATTTGGTTGAACTTAATTTATAAAAAAAACTTATATGTATAACAGTTTTCTTTGGGATAATCTTACCTGGATATTTTTTTTTTGTAACCATACATGCATGTAATTCTTTTACTATGAGTTCCTTGTTTTATAGATTTCATTTTTTTTTTCGTTTTCTATTTGATTACGGATTTTCTCAAACATGGATCATAAGTTGATTGATTTAGATTTTGTTGTCTGCTTTTTTTTTTTTTGGCTATTTATGGTTTTAACTTTTAAGTTGATTGAGCAACACACTGTGTTAGATGTGTATACACAAATTAGAAGGGGATAAGATTGGGTATAACTGTATGAGAGAGAGAACATCGTGTGCCAAAAAAAATTGTACAATATAATACAAAAGTTAGTATCCATGAAAGGTAAATGAAGGCATGTCACTTTGAATTTATGAAAGGTTATGAACGTAGGTATCATTAATTTCAATGAATAAAAAAATTGAATTAATAAACCTTGGTACTTATCAATCGGTAATGAAGATATGAATTGCTTTCTAACCATGTTGAGCCAAAATTTTGACACAAATATTCGGATTAAGAAAGAGTTCAACAGTGTGAAGTTGAAAAAGTTCATAAGCTGTAGTCGAAGATACCAATTTCCGACAGTTTTGTAATTACCTCGGTACCTCCAGAATTCAAAGATAGGCCGATTTTGTTTAAGAATCGAACCGAATTAAGCATCGATTTCTAGTTGAACCAATTCAACTGGCCAATTCGGTTCGGATTTAGAACCATGGTTTCTATACTACTATGCTCTTGTACATTTAGCAGCTTTTTTATTTTATTTTATTTTATTTAAATGAAAAAAAAAATTAAAAGCCCAAAAGCGCAACTCATTCAAGCCATGTTAGCCATTTGCATAGTTGACAGTCAATTTGCCATGGAAACAAATTATTAATTATGTACATTCAATTGTGGAACCAACTCAACTTATAGAAGTGCAGTGAAAGCTAATGCAGCATTCTTCCACGTCCCCATCGCATCGATCCATAACCATTTTCTAGAGAAAATTTGTTGATTAAGAAATAAGAAACAATTATGATCACCAATTCCAAAACGAAGAAAATAGAGTCAACCTTAATCAAAGCACATTTACCCCCTATCGGCATGCAAATTTTAGTAGGAAATCATTACGGTTAGGGATCCCCTTTTGTCCTTTTTTTTTTTCATTTTTTTCTAAGAGAAACTTACAGATCTTAATGTTACTATGTGATACTGGTATTTGGTAATATGCGACCATTGATCTTAACTGAATACAAAGATAAAACAACAATCACCATTGACTAAATTGAAATTTTAACAATGCATGTATTATAGTTTAGTATAGAAGGTGAGAGAATAATAAAATTAACTTAAAACCTTTCAAGAATCCAAGGTTCGACTTAAGACTGAAATCACACCCGAGTCCCCATTTAAGAAGAAAACTTCAAGTGGCACATATGGAGCGGAAGACGTTGAAGCACCAACCCTGTAGGTCGGTTGCAACATTTTGCTACCTTTCGCACAAGGAATTGTTCTAAGGCGAGGTCCAGTTCTCATTTGCCAGATCTTCATGTCATTCACAAAGGAAAGAAATTAAGCCACTTCATGCAATTAAAAAGTTTATTCATTTATTTGTTTATTTATTTTTCATAAAAGAAAGTTTATTCAATTATTTATGCATACTAATAAAGTTCAACTGTCAAATGTCAATGTTACACTAACAACAAATGAGAGAACTCAGAAAATTAGTCATAATATCATTTTAATAATTCAAGTTTTTAATTGCAATGTAAAGGTAAAATATGTAATGTACCTCAATGATTCCTTTTCTAGGTGCATGAATAGCCAAACACAAACAGTAATCACTCTTCACAGGTTCATAGTGATTAGAGCTTGACGATGTGGTGTCTTTGTTAACCAACATCTCCATGAATAGACAGCTGGCGTCCCTATATCCCTGCGAATTCCATAGTAAGAGAATAAATTATAAAACAGATACTATATTTTGATATTTCAGGGAGGGAAAATTGAGGTTCAAGAGAGAACCTTCCACAAGCGCACAACCACAAGCGCTTGAGTATCAAGCAGCAATATGCGACCAAGTGAATCTGTTATAGCAGCCAATGTACCACTTGGGGATAAGGTAAGCTTCTCACCCTTCCTAGGGTGATCCTTAAAACAAGTCAAAGGTGAAGCTGCATTTAACAATGATAGCAAAGTCAGACAACTAAGGAGGACATTAACCCTACAACCAGTTTATCAAATCATCTATTGCTAGAAAAGGGTAGGTCCAACAACATTTCTTTTGTTTTCTTGATTAGACTCAAGTGTGCATCATTTGAATTTAATTAAAAGAACACTCAAAATAAGCTTCTTAATATCAAATTACATCAAAATAAGCTTCTGAGGGGGGAAGTCCCTTATAAAATCATGAGTTTTACACCAAGTAGATGCCACGTGTTTAATCCTATCCCATAAAGTATGCTAGTAAAAAAATCTGTCATTGAAGGTGTGTGTATTACGCTCCGACCAAATTGTCCAGATAATGGCAAAAACTGCACAGTGCCACAAAAATTTTGCATATTTTCTACTAGCAAACCAAACAAACCTAGTAAATAGAAATTTGTCTAGGGTTGCATGACCGTCAAAGATGCTAAACAAATTGTTTCAATATAAAAGAGGTCAGCGGGCAATGCAAAAACACGTGAATTTGACTGTGAATTTTCCCCACACATAACATAAACATCAGGGAAGATATCCTTATGTGGCCTTCAAACCAGTAACATACCATTGGGTATTAATTCCGTTAAGCAGAGCTATCCATATAAAAGATTTGACTTTAGAAGGAGCTTTGGACTTCCAAATGGGGTCTAGATGGAAAGTTCTGTTGGATGAATCGGTAAGAAATTGGAAAAGGATTTACAAGTAAAACTACTAGAGATGTAAAGAGACCATATACTTTTGTCGAGGTTAAAAAAAACGGAAAACCATCAAGGAGACCTAAAAGATTCAAAATTAAGTTCATAGGATTCCCTATCATTAAGGTTACGAAAGAAATGGAAGTCTGAAGAGAAAGAGGAAGCCTGAGTAAATGTAAAAGGATGGAATAGGAGAATTATGCAAGGAAGATAGATAATAATGATTAGGAAAGATTGGGTTAAAAGAGGTATCTCCTATTTTATTGGAAAAATATATTTTTGGTTTGAATAAATGAACAAAATATGGGCAATAAATTCTTAGTTGGGATAAATGTTACCCTCCTCTATATGTACGTAAACTTTACTAGCAAATAACCAACATAACACGTTTTATAGTACACAATAGAAGCAACACAACCAACGTAACATAACCTCTTTCTCTCTAAACAATTACACCACTCGTACCTCTAAAATTATTCTTTTTTTATTGATGGCACCATTGAATTACAATCATCTATCATGAAGATCATTCAAAATCTTGTAAACTTGAACATCAATAAAATCATGAACTAGCAACTCATATTCAAACACATTATAAACTTTTATATTACCTTCAATTTTGAACTATAAAAATTATGTCAAATTATTTTGGATTAATGTGAAATCCTATAGACGTTATTTACAATATATAAGCCTCTGATCCAACGGTGGGATTTGTATGAAATTACTATATATAAGGGATAGTTGAAATGAATAGCAAAAGGTGAGAAGGGTTGAGAGGGTTCTCAAATATCCTCTAGGTTCTTTGGCCCCCTTTGACCAAAAAAACTGCTATTTCTACTCAGGAAAGATGAAAATTAAAAACACACAAAATTATTCATAAAAGAATTAAACTCACTTTGTACTTAGAAAAGAGCCTCGTCTAACAAAAAGTATCCAAATGTTAAATCTATGTTGACTCCATTAAGAGATAAGCAAGTGTGGCATGTTAAATTCCCAAACTACCCCTTCCGCTATATTCAACATTACAAACCATCACCATCAGTGAATTAGTAGAATTCATCTCAACATTCAATTGACAATCAATTAACAAATGGAACTCAATCCAATTTGGTTTGGCCGAACCAACACCAGAATCAACTATCTACTACCATCATTGCTCTATATATGCTCCACGTTCACATCTTCACTCATTTGAGATGCGGTTGCAGTTGAACTCCCATTGTGATTAGATAACCCATTTGCATTTGCATTCACACTCATAGGGTTCGTAACCTGTGAATCCCCAAATTCCTCAACCCAGCAACTCCGATGGTGTTGAAGCACGCTTGCTGTTTTCAAAGGTCGAGAGGTGGTCTAGGGGCAAAATGGTCAATTTAGAAGAAAGACTAGGAAAAAAGCGAGGGAGAGGAGCAAGGAGGGAAGAGGAAATTGGAGCGGGTAGGGAGGCAATGGAGGTGGGTTAGGGAGGAGCACTTGATTCAAGATAGAAAGTGGTGAGGTACACATAAGCATTCTATTAACTAAATTGGTGACAGAAGAATTAACTTGATTCACAATTATTAACTCAAGGACCAAATTGAGTATGTTTAAAACTCGGACCAAACTGATGTAAAAACTCAAGGACCCTGGTCTCTATTCAAGCATCATGGTTAAACTTCAGCAACTAAATAACTCCAACTACCAGGAAATTATAATATTTCCCTTTCCTTTTACTTGGTTTAAGCTCTATTTATTTCATATCCAAAATATTTTGCAAGTTCATGTGTCGTTATAACCACAACAAGCAAAGACTGATATTAGTTCCTCCTACCTCGAGCAAAGGGCTGTGGCTTCTCCTCTGATTTCTTTGGAGATTTCTTGGGAGACGTCTGTTCACTCCGCCAAATCAACTTCGAAAAAGATGCTACTGTGGAAAATGCTGCGGGTACAACTTTAGACAAGAGTTCTCCCACTAAAGACCTGCCTTTGTCCTCAGAGAGTCTTCCAAATGGTCAAACCAAACTTGATCAATAAAAGACTTAATGAAGCACATCAGGGCACATATAAATATTGAAGAAGCACATTACATAATCCACGAAGTACCTGTATGCTGAGATCACAGCATCCTCTCCAACAGCCACTGCACAATAATAACGTTGACTGGACTGCCCAAGAATAAAAGCAGCTGAATTCAAATACCAGAAATGACTTCAGAAAGCATCCACTTTCTAGGATTTAACCAAAAACAATCATTATGGAAGATGAAAATCACAGTACGATAAAGTGAAACTGTGAAAGATGAGCTGCGCAATTGAAAAAATAAATAAATTAAATAAAAACAAATAAATTAAATCGAAAAGGAAATCAAGGAAATTTATCAAATAAAATTTATTACCATTTCTGTATTGAGAGACACAATTATATGTGATTTTCCTAGTCAGCAGGAATTTGATAGTCATTCAGATTATGGAGGAAGGGTAAAAGGACACCCAAATATGCTAACTAGCAACTAAAGGAGTAATAGCTAAATGGAAGAAAGAAATAAAAAAGGGTGACTTCAAAAAGGTTACATGCGATTATACAATGCAAAAAGCAAACAAAAAATTATGTTTGTATTTCACGAAACGAATTTGTATCATCAGTGATGCAGACTTGGCATCATTATTGAATGGATTTTACCTGGTTTTCCAATAGTGGTGGAGGCATTATGCCTGTGAGTGCCGCGTCAGCACAAGTACCATACTTGCCAATATTCCATAACTGGTAAGGTAATTTTACATATTGATTTTCAAAATCCTCTGAATCTTGGCTCTTTGGCTTTTGAACCCAGATTTGAGAATATTCTTCTTCAAACCATTTATGAAGCATATTCTACATTTCAACATTGCAATGGATACTATTAGATTCAAAATCCAGATTTTAAGATTGTAGCATTTTTCAGATTTACTTTAATTTTTTTCAAGATCCACTTAAATGCAGCAAACAATTTTACAGTAAACAAGATAAAGTATTCTAATACCCAAGAAAGCATCCTAAGTTTTACATTTAACACAAGGACTACAGGTCAGAAAGTTATACATAGCTGAAACACAGAAGTTGATGTTTACCTGAATATCGGAGCCATCAAAGCGGGCAACTACGCCTGGCATAATGACACAAAATTCTTCTGATGAAGTATCTTGAATTAAGTCTTTCTTTGTTCCCCGAACTCTTAACTTTAAAACTCGTCCAGGATAAATCATCTATTTAGAAGCAAATTGATATAAGACATATTAACAAATAGCAAAAGAATATAACAAATATAAATCTAAATTTGTGTTGAGGATTTTACTCATAATCTGATTTGTATACCCCGTGGAGTTTCCCATGCTTAAGATGACAAGGTAGCACCAAAAATTTTAATTCTGTCATAAAGGTTTTTTGAAAGAAGAACAAAGTATTTGAATAAATTTTTAGGGAACATATGATTAAGAACCCGAAAATTACATTTTCTGTCGAAAGATAAATGACCAACTTCTCAACAGAATTATCATATCAGCATTACTAGACATAAACGTTACCCATATCTTGGGACATATCCACACTCAACAAGAAATGGGGAAAATTTCGTGAATGCAACCTTCAGCATACTTGTTGTTAAGGTAATAAAATGACTTGAGTATCTTGGATGCTTGCCATGATTTAGCCAAGACTTAGCGGTGAGTGTTATCTTCTTAAAGCATCTCCTTCCAACCCTCGGTGCAAGAAGTTATTAACATCCAATTGACAAAGAAACCACCCTTGGACCACTACACAGGTCAGCAATGTCCAAACTTTGAACTACGAACATTTTTTTCTCACAAGAGAGGTGTTAAAAATGTCCAGTCCTTTAGTCTGAATGGCCCTTGCCCATAGCAATGAAACGAGCTTTCTACCAGCTCACTCACAGCTTAATCTTATATACCCACTAGCATGTAGCATCCAACAGCAATCACACCCTTTGCCTTCATTGCCTAGCTCTGAGATAGGAACCGGCCTCCCACACACAGCTTAACTCTTTTATACCCACTAGCATCCAATCACAACGTTCCCCTTCATCACCTCTACCCAACATTCAAACTCTCTAGCTTTGAGATAGGAACTGGCCTCAGTTTTAGACAATAAAGAAAAGGAGTAGCGACCTTTTGACGGTGAGACCCACTCATAAGTCATAACAGAGGAAGGAGGGCAGAGGATTATATATTTAATGATGTAGTAGTCATGGTTTGCCAGTAGGTGCTGCGTTCATAACTGTGTAGTATCTGCAGGTGGAGTATTTGATATAGAGGTGGTGGTTTTGATGGATTATTTGATATAGAGAAGCAAAACATCCGCATGAGGTTATAATAATACCAAGCAGATTACAGTTTCTAATATCGAATAATGCATTCATGAAAACCGAAATGCTGAGAAATGAATATCTCTGCTGTATCTAGAAAAGAAAAAATTTTTGACCTTCTAAACCAAATTTGTATCCCAAACAAACACGCACGCACACGAACGCACATTCGACTTCAACATTATCAGTCCCATGGCACTTTTTTCATGAGGAATTAAAATAGGTTT